>NW_027491064.1:0-5126505 GCF_021521415.1 Bidens hawaiensis | reverse complement strand
TCTCTGCACAAATCAGCATATAATTTAGACTGACATTCACCGTATGCAGACAAAAGTCCCCACCGCAACACGCAAATAATGTTGGCACCATAACAAACCGAAACGTTAACAACAGAGTTATCATTATCTCCCCGCCGCAAAGCGTGGGCTCTCATACTAATATATATATATATATATATATATATATATATATATATATATATATATATATATATATATAATAAGTTGTTTCCTAAGAAGACTATGAATAAGTCATAGTCATTAGATCATGTTAATCAATGGTTGAGATTTAAAATTACCAATAACCGACATAGTTTCCTAGAAATGTTCTTTCACCATAATTTGTAACGTCAAATGTAAAAAATTTGTTCGTTTTTACCATTCCTAGGAAACTCATTATTCTTATTTGAACACTTTTCTATATATATATATATATATATATATATATATAGGAGGGTTATTCTAAAAAGAAGTTGTTTCCTAGGAAGACTATGAATAAATCATAGCCATTGGATCATGTTAATCAATGGTTGAGATTTAAAATTACCAATAACCGACATAGTTTCCTAGAATTACTCTTTCATTACTATAACCGACATAGTTTCCTAGAATTATTCTTTCACCATAGTTTGTAATGCCAAAAGTCAAAAAATTGTTGGTTCTTACCATTCCTATGAAACTCTTTATTCTTATTTGAACCATTTTCTATATATATATATATATATATATATATATATATATATATATATATATATACTAGCTTTTAGCCCGCGTGTTACGCGGGGTTATTTAAAAATGTTTGTTAACTATTGATTTAGCCCAATTTGAGTTTGACTGTTTACCTTATAATATGTTTGTACTTATAAGTGTTTGTTAACTATTGATTAAGCCATGTTTGATTGGTTACCATATATCATTTTTGCTGTACATCATAAATTTATAAAATAGTACTAAATCGAGAATTCATAATATTGTAAGTCGATAAGCCCAGTTTGAGTTTGACTGTTTACCTTATAATATGTTTGTACTTATAAGTGTTTGTTAACTATTGATTAAGCCATGTTTGTTTGACTGGTTACCATATATCATTTTTGTTGTACATCATAAATTTATAAAATAGTACTAAATCGAGAATTCATAATATTGTAAGTGATAAGAATAAATTTTATTTCAAATAAGAGAAAATTTCCTTGAAAACGACATTTGTCGTTTTGTTAGCCTGTTTGCCGTTTTTGTCTAGAATCAGTATCTTCAGACCCTTTTTGCTCGTAACTCTTGATAGTGCGACATACAGCTGTCCGTGTGAGAAAACATCGTTCTTTAAGTACAAACTCACCCTATTTAATGACTGTCCTTGACTTTTGTTTATTGTCATAGCGAAGCAAACTGATAAGGGATATTGTCGTCTTGTGAACGTGAATGCGATACTCTTATCAGAAGGTGTTAGGGCGATTCTTGGAATAGAGATCCTCTCACCATTATTAGTCCCTGAAAGAATTTTCACTTCGATTACATGTGTACCCAAAGAAACAACCTGAAGCCTTGTGCCGTTGAATAAGCCCTTTTTTTGATCGATATTTCTCAAAAGCATAACGGGTACGCCGACCTTTAGTATAAGCTTGTGGTTTGGCAGCCCGGATATTACTGTTAAGTATCTCAGTGGAGTATAAAGTTGGATCGACATTTCCATCTATGTAGTCGGACTTGGATACAGAATCTGAGCTTAAGTACTCGACCGGGTCACCATGAAATAATTCAAGCAGACGATCATTAATCTCATGAACAACCTCATTTGTTGGTGCAAGCAACACCCTCTGTTGAAAGTATGTAAGGTCTTGGCTGTTGTTTTGAATGTTGGGATATACAAACTGTATTAGCTTCATGATTGGATCGTCACATTGCTCAATAAGCAAATCATCTGGTATATCTATTTTTGTCGTACCGTCATTAGTTCCTCCGACTTTACCTTCACCTATGTCTAGTAGCCATTTTGAGAAATTTTTGGTGTCTTCTATGTCAGCCGATTGCTGACCAACTGTTAACCTTAGGTTTTTTGTTAATCTAAGTACCTGACAATGATGCCAAATATAGGACGAACACAAAGTTGCGTTTACTATTTGCTGCCTGCTTCCTTTCTGTATTAACTGGCAGAATCTGTCTGAAATCGTCTCCAAAGACAACAACCTTTCCTCCAAATAGCGATTTTGACTTTAAGACGTCTTTGCAAGACTTGTCAAGAGCCTGAAATGCGTGTTTGTGGTTTATTGGGGCTTCATCCCAAATTATTAGCTTTGTCTTTTCTAGCACTTCGGCCTCATCTGAGCCTCGTTCCATTACGCAAGATGAGTCCTCGTTTAGGTTAATCGGAATATGAAATCTGGAATGTGCTGTCCTACCTCCGGATAACAATAATGATGCGATTCCGCTTGATGCAATGTTTAAAACATTATTACCTTGGGATCATATGGCTGAAGACAATGTCTTCCACAAATATGTTTTTCCTGTCCCGCCGTGACCGTAAACAAAAAAGACACCACCTTTATTCTGTTGCACGGCTTTCGTTATTATGTCAAAAATAGTTTTTTGCTCTGAGGTTATTGATCTAAACAACTTTTCAAATTCTGCTCTCTCAGTTTGTTGATCGTATGATTGGTCATCTAATATATGGCAATTATTGACAACAGATAAGGACTCTTCATCAGGGAAAGGCATTGTCTCATACCTTTTTAAACTCGAGTTGTTTTGTTGTAGGATTTTCTGGATTTCGAGTAATGTAAGGTTCTTGATTTGGTCTTCTGTCAGCTGTAAATCTGTAAAAGGTTGTTTGTTGTTTTAGAGTCAACAGTTAAAAATATTTAAAACCTAACATATATTGATCGAAGTATACTGATATCGAGTTTTTAATGTACAATGTCATATATATTTTTAATAATGCCATATTAATTGAACAATACATATTATGTATCATTAATGATAAGTAAATGGATAAATTTGGAAGGTGAAGGTGAAGGACAGGGCGTACGGTAGTGTTGATATTATTATTATTATTATTATTATTATTATTATTATTATTATTATTATTATACAAGTGGTAACATGTACAAGTTAATATTAACACTCATATTGTATCCTAGATTCCTAACCATACGTTTTATTAGATGTTTGTTTTCAAAAGAGTTAATTGATTTTAAAACTCAAATTAACTTTCATTTGTGATAACATGGAATTATTTTCCATTGAATAATAATATTTGTATTGTTCATATGTATGATTGTTTATCTGATCAGATTATAGTACTGTTCCATACGTGTTCGGGCCTAGAGAGGCTATCTGTAGACAACATTGTAGCAAACAACAAACGTAGGTGAGAACCTTTTCCGGCAACGCTTGCCTCTTCAATTCCCTCGATGTACTCAGTGTCATCGTCTAATAATCCAAGGGAATAGCATGCATCTCTGAAAGTAGGGTATATATGACCGTTAACGGTACGTATATCTTCAAATGTTTTTGGTCTTTTCACCATGTTTAAGAGGACACGTAAAAAGTACGCTTCTCCAAGAGCTGGAGATATTGCGTGGATTCTACCAATGGCAAATCATTTCTTCCTTCGTTGCCAGCCACGCGGTTTGACGTGCCAAACGAATTTCGTTGGGAACTCTGAATAAGTTAGTTTTTGTGCTTCCTTATTAACGCTGTTGCATTTTGTAACACCCCGTAACCGCAGCGGAAACGTACACGGGATGCAACAGACACATCTGATATCAACAGCATTGTTTATAAAGAAAACACCACTACATTAATTTAAACATATTACATTGTTCTGAGTTTCATAACCATCTAAGCGTTATCACATAAGTGTTACCGATAGTACATTAACATATTTAATGCAAAATATAGATCTCTAGACTTCCACAAAATAGCACACAGCATCGAACACATATCACTCATTCCGATTTGAGTGTACCTAGAAAGCATGTAAAGAAAACGGGTCAACTACGAATAGTTGGTGAGATTCACTAATTTAAATAAACCATGACAAATCATTATAAAAATCATGAATAAGTGATGTAATTATACTGAGTTCACAAGTGAAAACTCTATTAACCCCAAAACATATCGATTAACCTCCGGGAACTCTGTTACCCCAGAATACTTCCAATAACCTCTGGGAACTCTGTTACCCCAGAAACACATTTAATAACCTCTGGGAACTCTGTTACCCCAGAAACACATTTAATAACCTCTGGGAACTCGGTTACCCCAGAACACTGTTTCGGGCCTTACACTGTTAGCAACTCAGACAATTACCATCTTAATTCATTACCGTACGATTCCCGTACAATAAACATTATATAAATACGTTCATTTCCATGCGATCAGCATGTACTTAAACACTTTGATAAAAACATGCTTTCCGCCCCGGGAAAATATTTAAAACAGTTCAGTAAAAGGGGCTCGTGAAAACTCACCTTCCTGTGAGCAAGATGTACTACGGTGCACGGCTACTGGTACAGATCTGTAATACGATCCCCAAATCGTTACTACACAATTTCTAACAATATAACTTAAATTCGTGTTAACCGGTACGTCTGGGGACACTGCTAACCCAGTACCGTACACGATCCGGGAACAATGTTAACCCCGAAATACTTTTCAGGACTTAGATTGTGATATCACTTAGAGTTCTTTAGTCAAAACTACCGTTAGTTTGTTTTCTCGTTTTGCGTGCCTAGCACGGTTATCCGTCTTTATGTTTTCAAAAAATGAGTTTGACCACACACGACCCGAAGATAGTTGTTATTGATATTTTCATTAAAGTGGTGAAATTAGAGCTCGGTTAGACACCCCGTTTGGCCGCGGGGCCCGTTTCCGTCTTTAATACACCGGAAACGGTTAAATCGGGTAAAATTACCCAAATCATCCGAATTATTTTCGGATGATTTATTTTTACTTGATTAACTTAGTTTCAAGAAAATAGTCCATTTTTAAGGTTTTTATGCACCAGTCAGCTCGCTTAGGCGAACTTTGCCGGTTTACGTGTTTTAAGCTTTAAAAGTTTGTTTTTAAGTTCCATTTAGCACAAATAAATATCTGTTTAGTCTCGGACCTTGATATTTTGTACAAACCATATTTTGACAGTAAGGAATTTTATAAAATTTTTCCAGAATTAATTTTTATATCTAAGATTTATTTAACCATTTTTAAACGTCATTCAAACACCAAATATGTCGAAAATACCAAACGACCTTCGAAAAATCCCAAATTTTTCTGGAATGACCCCTGTCACCCACATAGTTCCCTGTAATTTTCCAGAACCAAAAACTCACTTTTCATGCCATTTTTACCAAAACCGAGCTAGAAATCCCTAGAACTCATTTTACCGAAAAGCCTACTTAGACTTCTCCAATGAACCTGAAATTTTGTGTGTGACTTTTATATGTTATAAAAAGCTTATCTTAAATTTTCCGGAATTTTTCATGATGTTTAACTATTTTTCACCATTTTTGGCCAAAACCGAGCATTAAATTCACCAAATATTCATCCTTTATCCAAAAATTACCAAAAATTCACAGATCTCATATTTTCATGTGTAGATCATCTCTGTGAAATTTCGTGACCCAACTCTAGGCCTATCACAATCTGTCCAAAATAACTAAATCACACGAAAACCGAACTATCTTGTGTTTTCTAGCGTTAGATCGCAAAGATCTTGGTTTCTAGCCTTTGCTAGCCACTAGATACAACACTTACAAGCACAACAACACCACACCAAGCAAGTTATACCCACAATCAAGCCATTTCTTTCATGGTTTCGATTAAAACATCAAAACAAAGATTTTGACCGTAAAAATTCGTTTTTGACTCTTTTAACTACTTTCTAGGACCAAGATCCTTTGTATAACTTGTATACATCCCTTGATCCTCCAAGAATCGGTTTCATCTCGGGTTTTCACCCATTTTTCATTTGAAACCTCATTTCCTTGTAAATGAATCAAGAAAAGAAGAATAACACGATTATAACTCGGTCTATACCTCGTTTTCTTGCTTAAAAACTTGGATCTTTGGATGGATGATGAAGAGGTTGAGAGGATTTTTGGGAGAAAGATTGTGGAAAAAGAAAAAATGAAGTGTGTGTGGTGAGGCTATGGACCGATCGGTCCATAGTAAGGTGGGGAGGGGGGCCCACAACTCCAACCATGGCCACACATTCAGATTACGCAATCTGGATAATGTTGTGGATAATCTGGTTCAGTTCGTTTTTCGGTTAAACGTTTAATTCCGCTCAAAACGAGGCCAAAACGGTCGTTTTTCGGCTTAAAATTAAAATTTATATAAAACTGATTTAAAAACTTTAAAAACTTAAACCATGACGTTTATTGACTTAACACATCGTAGTGTCGGTAATTGTGCATGTTTTTCGGCTTGATCGATCGTCTCTTGCTTGGTTTGATGTTAAAGGTTTCGTTTATCGTACCGACGTACTAATAAATCGAAATCCTTTTTCTGTGCTATAATTCACTTATCCCGAAGCTTTACTACTTCGTAAACATCACTAAACATTATATATTTCGTCTATAATGTAATTCCCGATTTGTTCGGGTTTCAATAACCGTTCATCGATTAATCGTAATTCCGATACGACTAGTTGTACATTTGAGTATAATTCGTACTGTGAATCTTATATACTCGTATAAACACATTATAATTCATATATTCAGTATTGAATAACACGTAAATAGTATATTCCGGCTAGGGTATACCTGAATTTGCCGGATCGTTACATTCTCCCCCCGTTATAAAAATTTCGTCCTCGAAATTTTACGCGTCAACTACTCCCTTTTGAGGAAATAGGTGGGGGTATTTCTTCCGAAATTCGTCCTTTCGTTCCCATGTATATTCTGGGCCTCATTGCGAGTTCCATCTAACTTTGACCAACGAGATCTTATTGTGTCTAAGTTGCTTGATTTTCCCGTCTACTATTTCTATGGGCTCCTCTACAATGTTGAGCTTATCATTTATTTGAACACCCTCTAAATGTAACACCGATGTCTCATCCGACAGACACCTTTTCAAGTTCGACACGTGGAACACGTTGTGAACTGCACTCAGTTCATCAGGCAGTTCTAATCGGTATGCTACAGGACCGATTTTTGCAATAATGTCGAATGGTCCAATGTATCTAGGGGCTAACTTCCCCGCCTTTCCAAATCTAACCACACCCTTCCACGGTGATACTTTCAAATACACTTTATCACATTTCTCGAATGATAACGGTTTTCTACGGGTATCGGCATAACTCTTCTGCCGATCCCGCGCGGCCTTCAGATTGTTTTTAATTTCAAGGATTTTGCTGGTCGTTTCCTGGACCAGATCTGATCTAATAACCTGTGTGTCGCCCACTTCAGTCCAGCAGAGTGGTGATCGACATTTCCGACCATACAATGCTTCGTAAGGCGCTGCCTTTATACTGCTATGATAACTGTTATTATAGGAAAATTCAACGAGTGGGAGATGTTGATCCCAATTTCCTTTAAAATCCAGTACGCATGCACGAAGCAAATCCTCCAGGGTTTGGATGGTCCTCTCAGACTGACCGTCGGTCTGAGGGTGGTAAGCTGTGCTTAGATCAATACGCGTTCCCAGCGCTTCTTGGACAGCTTGCCAAAGTTTGGAGGTGAAATGGCTATCCCGATCGGAGATGATTGAGATGGGTATACCATGACGAGACACAATTTCATTTATATAAATCTGCGCAAGTCTCTCAGTGTTATAATTATTTCTAATCGGAATAAAATGTGCCGATTTGGTTAATCGATCCACGATTACCCAAATTGCATCATGTCCACGGGACGTCTTGGGGAGATGTGTCACAAAATCCATTGTGATCTGCTCCCACTTCCATTCCGGAATTTCCGGTTGTTGTAACATTCCCGAAGGTTTCTGGTGCCCCGCCTTAACCCTCGCACACGTCGTACACTTGCCGACGTATGTGGCTATTTCCTTTTTCATACCCGGCCACCAGTAGAACTCCTTCACATCCTGGTACATCTTATCCGATCCCGGATGTATGGAATATTTCGATTTATGCGCTTCGTCCATGATTAATTCACGAAGGTCATGGAGGGTCGGGATCCAAATCCGATTTTTGAAGTAGAGAATTTCGTCCTTGCGCTGTTCGAAATTCTTCTCGTTACCGAAAAGTCCCTCTTTTTCCAATTGTTCCTCTTCCAACGCCTCGCGTTGAGCGACACGAATCAAATCCGAAAGGTTCGACTGGACTATCATCCCCAGCGCTCGCACTCGCAATGGCTTAATCCGATCCTTCCTACTCAAGGCATCGGCTACGACGTTAGCCTTGCCGGGGTGATAACGGATGTCACAGTCATAGTCGCTTAATAATTCGACCCATCTTCGTTGTCTCATATTCAGTTCTTTCTGATCGAATATGTGTTGCAAATTTTTATGATCGGTGAAGATGGTGCACTTTGTACCGTAGAGATAATGTCTCCAGATTTTAAGTGCGAAGATAACTTCTCCCAGTTCTAAGTCATGAGTAGTGTAATTTTTCTCGTGTACTTTTAACTGTCGGGAAGCATAGGCTATGACTTTATTATTCTGCATCAACACACATCCCAATCCTCTACGGGATGCGTCACAATACACGACAAAACCATCGTCTCCGTCGGGGAGACTTAAGATCGGCGCTTGGCACAATCTTTGTTTTAGCGTTTGAAACGCCGCTTCCTGTTCTTCTCCCCAATCATACTTTCGATCCTTTTGAGTCAGGAGGGTTAAAGGTTGGGCGATGCTGGAAAAGTTCTCTATAAATCGACGATAGTATCCAGCTAAGCCTAAGAATTGGCGGATTTCCTTTGGCGATCTAGGCGCTTGCCAGTTCTTAACCGCTTCAACCATACTTGGATCAACGTGTATTCCTTGGTGATTTATAACGTGACCAAGGAATTGCACTTCTTGTAACCAGAAGTTACACTTGGAGAATTTTGCATACAACTTCTCCTGATTTAGAAGTTCTAAAACTAATCTTAAGTGTTGCTCGTGCTCTTCTTTATTCTTCGAGTATATCAAAATATCGTCAATAAACACGATGACGAATTTGTCGAGGTAGGGTTTACAGACTCGATTCATGAGATCCATGAACACTGCTGGCGCATTTGTTAGCCCAAAAGGCATAACTAAGAACTCGTAATGACCGTAGCGAGTCCGGAATGCGGTTTTTGGGATATCCTCCTCCTGAATTCTAACCTGATGGTATCCCGATCTAAGATCTATTTTTGAGAAGTAGCTCGCACCTTGTAGTTGGTCGAACAGATCATCGATTCGGGGAAGAGGATACCTATTTTTGATTGTCAACTTGTTCAACTCCCTGTAATCAATGCACATTCTAAGGCTCCCGTCCTTCTTTTTCACTAATAGTACCGGTGCACCCCACGGGGAATAACTAGGACGAATAAATCCTTTATCCAACAATTCTTGCAACTGGTTGGATAACTCTTGCATCTCGGATGGTGCAAGTCGGTAGGGCGCCTTAGCAACAGGGCCAGCTTGAGGTAATAAGTCGATTCTGAATTCGACCTGTCTGGTTGGTGGTAATCCAGGAAGTTCCTCTGGGAAAACTTGTGGAAATTCGCGTACCACAGGAATATCGTCCACCCGTTTTTCCTCAGAATCAGTGGCCGTCAGGCTCGCTAGATACGCCACATATCCCTGACGTATATATTTTAACACCTTGAGGTGGGATATAAATGGTATCATGGTGCCGGATTTTTCTCCTTGCACTAATACCTCCTCGTCATCCGACACCCGGATCTTGACGATTTTCTTTTCACAGTTTATTTCTACTTTGTTACGTGCTAACCAATCCATTCCCACTATCACGTCAAAACTACCCAATTCTACCGGTAACAAGTCAATCAGATTGGATTGTTCGTTCAGAATAAAAGGGCAATTCCGAACTATCATGGTTTTACCGTTAGCGACTTCTACGGTGTAAGGTTCTATGGTTTCACCAATAGGAAGGTTTGCTATCGAAAGGAATCTAACGGAGACAAAACTTCTATCGGCGCCTGTATCAAATAATACAGAAGCGTAATGATCAGAGACGAGGAATGTACCTGTCACTACGCTGGGGTCCTGGCGTGCCTCGTTCGCCCCCATCACGAATGCTCGGCCTCGCGCCGGATTGGACGACGATGCCTGACCCGCGGGTTGCCGCCCATTTCCTCCCTGGTTCAGTTTCGGACAGTGTCTTTTGAAGTGATCCGTGCTGCCGCATTCATAGCAAGCACGGCTGGTGGTCACCATTTGGTTTCCTTGCGGGTTCTGCTGTCGGGCTGGTTGAGTCTTGAATGGCTGCGCACGGATAGGTTGCGGTTGCCGGTTCAGGTTGTTCAGATTTGTCTTACAATTTGGTGCGTAGTGTCCAATCCTGCCACACCGGTGGCACACCACCTCTTTGCACGCGCCACCATGGTGGTAACCACATTTCCCACACTTAGGAAACGTTCCCTTCTGCGGTTCTTGCCTTCCGCCCGAACTAGTCATGGCGTAGTTCTGGGCAGTGGGTCTAGCACGTTTACCTTGCTGCTTTTCCTGAGTCCTATGGTCATGTGAACTCCGCTTCCCCCCAGCGGACTCTCCTGCCACCTTCAGTGACCCGCTTCTTACGAAATCATACGTGACGATACCAGCTTGCGTCACCGCACCCTCATACGTCTGGTGTCCCCCAGAATTGACTATACTCCTTACAACTGGAGTTAGCCCCCAAATATAACGCTCCACCCTCTTCGACTCTGGGGTGACCAACCATGGTACCAATCGCGATAACTCATTAAACCGGTTCGTATAACCCAAATGGTCTGCCCCCTGCATTTCCAGGTTCCACAATTCATTTTCTAACTTTTGCAATTCGTTTTTCGGGCAGAAATGTTCCAGTACAAGAGCCTTGAGCTCCGTCCAGGTCATGCGGTTTGTCTCCGCTTGGCCCCGGGTCTGCACTATCGTGTTCCACCATGTCAAGGCATGGTCCGTGAATGTGCAGGCAGCATACTTAACAACACAATCCTCGGGGCAGTTGCTGATATTTACCACAGATTCTATTTTCTCGATCCATTTAACTAATCCATTTGGTCCTTCAGACCCGCTAAACTCTAAAGGTTTGCACAACATAAAGTCCTTGATCGAACATCCCCTGGATGCACGAATCGGTTCAGTACGGTTCGTCTCTACCGTAGGTATAGGGCCATTACTGTCTGTAACGACCACCCTAGGCAGTGCGTCATTACTCGGAATCGTGTTATCGTTTTGTGGAGGATTAGCATTTTGTTCCCCGTTATTATTGGTGGTCGTTTGATTGCTCGGAGGGGTTGGATTGGTCGAATTGTTAATACTGGCGGCGATGCGCGATACTATATCCGGTATCGCCGCCTCCAACTGGCGAGCAATCAGACGGCTCACGTCCACTTCCGACAATTGGGCTGAACGTTTTGGTGCCATTCTACACAACATCAAGAAAATATATATAATCAATACAAGTTCCAATCATAAAACACAACAAACATTCCATTCATTAATAAACGTTAGTACATATTACACAAACATCCGTTCATATTACTTTCCTGTCACTATTACATTAGATAAGTTTTCCTACATAGGGCCTATGTCGGCATCATCTCGACATAACCCGCAACGGGTCAGTGCTTGAATGATACCCAAAAGTATCTATACTGATATGCCCCAAAAGAGACCCACCCTAAGGGCCAGTGGTTGTATTATAACTAAACAAGATTCACTCCATGTTAGCATCACCACTAACTGCTTACACAGAGTATCAAAAAAATGGTCCCTGTCTATCCCCAACCCAAAACAACTAAACACGGTGGTAAACCAACCCCACCAACATCGCCACCAACACCACCAACACAGCCATCATAACCCGAACCCGCATCTCCATCCGGCCGAGCATCCATTGGGAGTAGGAGCACTCCCTCTTCAGCTGGGCAATCGCATACTGATGGTCCAGTATGCAATCACCCAAGTACATCCTCCTCTGGACTCCCACCGTCAGGGCGGCGGAGTGCTCGTTCACCTGTTCGGTGAGCGTTCGGAGCCAGGCCGCCGCGTCCCGTTCCTGTCTCGGGAGACCCCACACAGGTGGAGTCGCAGGCTCGGGCCGAGAGCTGGAGGACTCGCCCCTGCGAGTAGCAGGTCTGGGTGGGGGCGAGATAGGTCGGACATGTGGGATACTGATCCGCGCCGTGAGGCGGGGTCCGAATCCGGGGGGTGCAGGGGCGGCCTGTGGTGCGGGTGGGGTCGGGGATCTGGCAATCCTAGCTGGGGAGGACTGGCCGGAACTCCTAAGGCTAGCCTCGCTAGGCTCTGTGCTAGATGCTACGAGTGGGCTCCCAGAGTCCCCGGAGCTGACCTCCTCCGGGTCCTCCTCAATCGACAAACTGGGGGTTCTTGACATTTTACCTGCACACAAGTTAACAAACATATAGTTCTTTCCATAGTGTAAATCATAATCAAATTAATATACACTTACTTATACAATTTGACCACATAACAATATTATCACATAATTGCACGTATGTTGCCAATTTTACCGATTAAAATCCCCCGTGACTTTCCCTGAATTCCCTCGTGCAGACAAGTCTGTCATTATGTTCCGGACCATAATAACCCACTTGTCCATCCAAGTTCATCCCGATCTCGTCACAATATATTATTAGTTGATATTCAGATCCTATAATACTTGAGCTACTGGTTATATTTTAGGTATCTTTTAAAGACATCCTAATTCTTTATAACCAATGGCTCTGATACCAAGTTCTGTAACACCCCGTAACCGCAGCGGAAACGTACACGGGATGCAACAGACACATCTGATATCAACAGCATTGTTTATAAAGAAAACACCACTACATTAATTTAAACGTATTACATTGTTCTGAGTTTCATAACCATCTAAGCGTTATCACATAAGTGTTACCGATAGTACATTAACATATTTAATGCAAAATATAGATCTCTAGACTTCCACAAAATAGCACACAGCATCGAACACATATCACTCATTCCGATTTGAGTGTACCTAGAAAGCATGTAAAGAAAACGGGTCAACTACGAATAGTTGGTGAGATTCACTAATTTAAATAAACCATGACAAATCATTATAAAAATCATGAATAAGTAATGTAATTATACTGAGTTCACAAGTGAAAACTCTATTAACCCCAAAACATATCGATTAACCTCCGGGAACTCTGTTACCCCAGAATACTTCCAATAACCTCTGGGAACTCTGTTACCCCAGAAACACATTTAATAACCTCTGGGAACTCTGTTACCCCAGAAACACATTTAATAACCTCTGGGAACTCGGTTACCCCAGAACACTGTTTCGGGCCTTACACTGTTAGCAACTCAGACAATTACCATCTTAATTCATTACCGTACGATTCCCGTACAATAAACATTATATAAATACGTTCATTTCCATGCGATCAGCATGTACTTAAACACTTTGATAAAAACATGCTTTCCGCCCCGGGAAAATATTTAAAACAGTTCAGTAAAAGGGGCTCGTGAAAACTCACCTTCCTGTGAGCAAGATGTACTACGGTGCACGGCTACTGGTACAGATCTGTAATACGATCCCCAAATCGTTACTACACAATTTCTAACAATATAACTTAAATTCGTGTTAACCGGTACGTCTGGGGACACTGCTAACCCAGTACCGTACACGATCCGGGAACAATGTTAACCCCGAAATACTTTTCAGGACTTAGATTGTGATATCACTTAGAGTTCTTTAGTAAAAACTACCGTTAGTTTGTTTTCTCGTTTTGCGTGCCTAGCACGGTTATCCGTCTTTATGTTTTCAAAAAATGAGTTTGACCACACACGACCCGAAGATAGTTGTTATTGATATTTTCATTAAAGTGGTGAAATTAGAGCTCGGTTAGACACCCCGTTTGCCGCGGGGCCCGTTTCCGTCTTTAATACACCGGAAACGGTTAAATCGGGTAAAATTACCAAATCATCCGAATTATTTTCGGATGATTTATTTTTACTTGATTAACTTAGTTTCAAGAAAATAGTCCATTTTTAAGGTTTTTATGCACCAGTCAGCTCGGTTAGGCGAACTTTGCCGGTTTACACGTTTTAAGCTTTAGAAGTTTGTTTTTAAGTTCCATTTAGCACAAATAAATATCCGTTTAGTCTCGGACCTTGAAATTTTGTACAAACCATATTTTGACAGTAAGGAATTTTATAAAATTTTTCCAGAATTAATTTTTATATCTAAGATTTATTTACCATTTTTAAACGTCATTCAAACACCAAATATGTCGAAAATACCAAACGACCTTCGAAAAATCCCAAATTTTTCTGGGATGACCCCTGTCAGCCACATAGTTCCCTGTAATTTTTCCAGAACCAAAAACTCACTTTTCATGCCATTTTTACCAAAACCGAGCTAGAAATCCCTAGAACTCGTTTTACCGAAAAGCCTACTTAGACTTCTCCAATGAACCTGAAATTTTGTGTGTGACTTTTATATGTTATAAAAAGCTTATCTTAAATTTTCCGGAATTTTTCATGATGTTTAACTATTTTTCACCATTTTTGGCCAAAACCGAGCATTAAATTCACCAAATATTCATCCTTTATCCAAAAATTACCAAAAATTCACAGATCTCATATTTTCATGTGTAGATTATCTCTGTGAAATTTCGTGACCCAACTCTAGGCCTATCACAATCTGTCCAAAATAACTAAATCACACGAAAACCGAACTATCTTGTGTTTTCTAGCGTTAGATCGCAAAGATCTTGGTTTCTAGCCTTTGCTAGCCACTAGATACAACACTTACAAGCACAACAACACCACACCAAGCAAGTTATATGTAACACCCCGTAACCGCAGCGGAAACGTACACGGGATGCAACAGACACATCTGATATCAACAGCATTGCTTATAAAGAAAATACCACTACATTAATTTATAACATATTACATTGTTGCGAGTTGCGTTACTGTCTAGGTGTTACACACATATATTACCAATAAAACATTAATAAATTCATTACAAAACATAGAGCAGCAAGCTTCCAACAGGTAGCACAGATAGTTAAGCACATATCAATCATTCCAACTTGGGCATACCTAGAAAACATGTAAAGAAAACGGGTCAACTACGAATAGTTGGTGAGTTTCACTAATTTAAATAAACACTGACAAATCATTTTTAATAATCATTTATTAACCATATAATCATGCTGGGAACTATGTTACCCCAGAACATTTCATTTAACTTCCTGGGAACTATGTTACCCCAGAACAATAATAACCCCTGGGAACTATGTTACCCCAGAACAATAACAACCCCTGGGAACTATGTTACCCCAGAATAATAATAACCCCTGGGAACTATGTTACCCCAGAACAACAATAACCCCTGGAAACTATGTTACCCCAGAACAATAATAACCCCTGGGAACTATGTTACCCCAGAACAATAATAACCCCTGGGAACTATGTTACCCCAGAACAATAATAACCCCTGGGAACTATGTTACCCCAGAACAGTATAACCCCTGGGAACTATGTTACCCCAGAACAATAACACATTATAAACATTTTATATATTCTATGCATCAGTCCATATATATATAAATGTACAAGTATTTCCATACGATCGGTATGTACTTAAATACTTTTAATAAGACATGTTTTCCGCCCCGGGAAAATATAATTAAAACAATTCATTAAAAGGGGCTCGTGAAAACTCACCTTTTTTGTGAGTCGGTGAGTAATATAAGGAACAGCTACGTGCCTGGATCTGTAATATAATATCTAGTCGTTACTATATAATTCCCATAACTTAAATACATATCAATCGGTACATCTGGGAACATTGTTAACCCAGTACTGTACTCGATTCGGGGACAATGTTAACCCCGTGACACTTCTAAGGACTCAGATTGACATTGCTTAGAGTTTGACAGTCAATTTAGTTAAGGTGATGAAATTATAGCTCGGTTTTGGGTGAAAATGGCTTGAAAAATAAGTTTTAAATTCTGGAAAAATTCCAGGAAGTTATGAGGATGACAGAGATCATCCCAGAAAAATTTGGGATTTTTCTAAAGTGTTTTGGTATTTTTGACATATTTAGTGTTTTAATAAGATTTAAAAATAGATAAATAAATGTAAATATAAGAAAATAAATCTGGAAAAATTTTGTAAAATTTTCTTTCTGTCAAAATAAGTTTTGTGCAAAAATTCAAGACCCGAGACTAAACGGGTAATTATTTGTGCTAATAAGAACGTAAAAACAAATATTTAAAGCTTAAAACGTGTAAACCGGCAAAGTTCGCATAAGCGAGCTGACTGGTACACGAAAACTTTAAAAATGGACTATTTTCATAAATCTAAGTAAATTAGGTAAAAATAAATCATCCGAAAATAATTCGGATGATTTGGGTAATTTTACCCGATTTTACCGTTTCCGGCACCGAAATACCGGAAACGGGCCCCACGGCCAAACGGGGTGTCAAACCGAGCTATAATTTCATCACCTTAACTAAATTGACTGTCAAACTCTAAGCAATGTCACAATCTGAGTCCTTAGAAGTGTCACGGGGTTAACATTGTCCCCGAATCGAGTACAGTACTGGGTTAACAATGTTCCCAGATGTACCGATTGATACGTATTTAAGTTATGGGAATTATATAGAAACGACTAGATATTATATTACAGATCCAGGCACGTAGCTGTTCCTTATATTACTCACCGACTCACAAAAAGGTGAGTTTTCACGAGCCCCTTTTAATGAATTGTTTTAATTATATTTTCCCGGGGCGGAAAACATGTCTTATTTAAAGTATTTAAGTACATACCGATCGTATGGAAATACTTGTATATTTATATATATATGGTTTGATGCACAGAATATATAAATTGTTTATCAGGGGTTATTATTGTTCTGGGGTAACATAGTTCCCAGGGGTTATTATTGTTCTGGGGTAACATAGTTCCCAGGGGTAGTTATTGTTCTGGGGTAACATAGTTCCCAGGGGTAGTTATTGTTCTGGGGTAACATAGTTCCCAGGGGTTTTTTATTGTTCTGGGGTAACATAGTTCCCAGGGGTTATTATTGTTCTGGGGTAACATAGTTCCCAGGGGTATTTATTGTTCTGGGGTAACATAGTTCCCAGGGGTTATTATTGTTCTGGGGTAACATAGTTTCCAGGGGTTATTATTGTTCTTGGGTAACATAGTTCCCAGAAAGTTAATGGAAATGTTCTGGGGTAACATAGTTCCCAGCATGATTATATTGCTAATAAATGATTATTAAAATGATTTGTCAGTGTTTATTTAAATTAGTGAAACTCACCAACTATTCGTAGTTGACCCGTTTTCTTTACATGTTTTCTAGGTATGCCCAAGTTGGATTGATTGGTGTGTGCTTAACTATCTGTGCTACCTGTTGGAAGCTTGCTGCTCTATGTTTTGTAATGAATTTATTAATGTCTTATCGGTAAAATATGTGTGTAACACCTAGACAGTAATGAAACTCGCAACAATGTAATATGTTATAAATTAATGTAGTGGTATTTTCTTTATAAGCAATGCTGTTGATATCAGATGTGTCTGTTGCATCCCGTGTACGTTTCCGCTGCGGTTACGGGGTGTTACAGAACTTGGTATCAGAGCCATTGGTTATAAAGAATTAGGATGTCTGAAAAAGATACCTAAAATATAACCAGTAGCTCAAGTATTATAGGATCTGAATATCAACTAATAATATATAGTGACGAGATCGGGATGAACTTGGATGGACAAGTGGGTTATTATGGTCCGGAACATAATAACAGACTTGTCTGCACGAGGGAATTCAGGGGAAGTCACGGGGGACTTAAATAGGTAAAATTGGCAACATATGTGTAAATATATGATAATATTATTATGTGGTAAAGTTGTATAAATAAGTATGTGTTAATCTAATTATGAATTACACTACGAAAAGGACTATATGTTTGTTAACTTGTGTGCAGGTATAATGGCAAGAACACCTAGTGTGTCGACGGAAGAGGACCCGGAAGAGGCTAGTTCCGGGGCCTCTGGAAGCCCAAGTGTAGCACCCAGCTCCGAGCCTTCGGAGGCTAGTCATAGTACTTCTAGACAGCCCACCCCAGCTAGGAGTGCTAGTGTACCCTCCCCTGCTAGGGTTACCAGGTCTCCTACCCCGCCCGCACCACAGACCACCCCGATTCCCCCCAGACACGGTCCCCGCCTCACGGCGCGGATCAGTGCCCCGTATGTTCCGCCCACTGTTACCCCACCCAGATCCACATACCACCGGGGCGAGTCTTCCCGCCCCCAACCCGAGCCTGCAACCCCACCTGTGTGGGGTCTGCCAAGGCAGGAGCGGGACTTGGCGGCTTGGCTACGTGTTCTCACCGAGCAGGTGAACGAGCACTCTGCCGCCCTGGTCGTGGGGGTACAGAGGCGGGCGTACCTCGGGGACAGCATACTGGACCACCAGTATGCTATTAACCAGTTAAAAAGGGAGTGCTCATACTCCCACTGGTTGATCGACCAGATGGAAACCCGAATGCGGGTTATGATGGCGGTGTTGGTGGTGCTGGTGGCAGTGTTGGTGGGGTTGGTTTACCACCATGTGTAGATGTGTTGGATGGTAGAATCTTGAACCGCTTTTTGATACTCCGTGTAAGTAGTTAGTGGTGATACTAACACGGAGTGAATCTTGTTTAGTTATAATACAACCACTGGCCCATAGGGGGTCTCTTGTAGGGCATATCATTATCGATACTTTTGGGTATCATTCAAGCACTGACCCATTGCGGGTTATGTCGAGGATGATACCAACATAGGCCCTTTGTATTAAAACTTAGTTGTGTAATGATGACTGGGAAGTATGTAAATGGATGTTTGTGTAATATGTACTAATGTTTATTAATGTATGGAATGTGTTTGTGTTTCATAATTTGGAATGGTATTAATTATATGTGTTTCCTTGATGTTGTGTAGAATGGCACCGAAACGATCAACGAAAATATCGGAAGTAGATGTGAGCCGTTTGATTGCTCAACAGTTGGAGGCGGCGATACCGGATATAGTATCGCGCATCGCCGCCAGTATTAATAACTCGACCAATCCAACCCCTCCGAGCAATCAAACGCCCATAAATAATGACGGGGAACAAAACGCTAATCCTCCAAGGAATGACAACACTATGCCGAGTACTGACGCACCGCCTACGGTGGTCGCTACCGACAGTAATGGCCCTATCCCTACTGTAGAGACCAACCGCACTGGACCATCCAGGGGTTGTTCAATCAAGGACTTTATGTTATGCAAGCCTTTAGAATTTAACGGGTCGGAAGGACCGAATGGGTTAGTGAAATGGTTAGAGAAAATAGAGTCAGTGGTGAATATCAGCAACTGTCCCGAGGATTGTGTCGTTAAGTACGCCACCTGTACGTTCACAGACCATGCCTTGACATGGTGGAACACCATAGTACAGACTCGAGGTCAGGCGGCGACAAACCGCATGACCTGGACAGAGCTTAAGGATCTTGTTTTGAAACATTTCTGCCCAAAGAATGAATTGCAGAAACTGGAACATGAGTTGTGGAACCTGGAAATGCATGGGGCGGACCACTTGGGATATACCAACCGGTTTAATGAACTGTCACGATTAGTGCCGTGGTTGGTCACCCCAGAGTCAAAGAGGGTGGAACGTTATATTTGGGGACTTACTCCAGTAGTGAGGAGTATAGTCAACGCGGGGGGACACCGGACGTATGAAAGTGCAGTGACACAGGCTGGCATAGTCACGTATGATTTCTTGCGGAGCGGATCACTAAAGGTGACAGGAGAATCCGCTGGGGGAAAACGGGGTGCGCATGATCATAGAGTCCAAGAAAAGCAGCAAAGCAAACGAGCTAGGCCCGCTGCCCAGAGCTATGCCATGATTAGTTCGGGCGGAAGGCAAGAACCGCAGAAGGGAACGTTTCCTAGGTGCGGGAAATGTGGTTACCACCATAGTGGCGTGTGCAAGGAGGTGGTGTGCCACCGGTGTGGCAGGGTTGGACACTACGCACCAAATTGTAAGACAAATCTGAACAACCTGAACCGACAACCACAACCTATTCGGGCGCAACCATTTAGAACTCAACCAGCCCGACAGCAGAACCCGCATGGAAACCAGATGGTGACCACTAGCCGTGCTTGCTACGAATGCGGCAGCACGGATCACTTCAAAAGGAACTGCCCGAAACTGAACCAGGGAGGAAACGGGAGACAACTCGCGGGTCAGCCATCGTCGTCCAATCCGGCGCGAGGCCGAGCATTTGTGATGGGAGCGAACGAGGCGCGCCAGGACCCCAGCGTAGTGACAGGTACCTTCCTCGTCTCTGATCATTACGCTTCTGTATTATATGATACAGGCGCCGATAGAAGTTTTGTCTCCGTTAGATTCCTTTCGATAGCAAACCTTCCTATTGGTGAAACCATAGAACCTTACACCGTAGAGGTCGCTAACGGTAAAACCATGATAGTTAATCGGATTGTTCGGAATTGCCCTTTTATTCTAAGCGAACAATCCTTCCTGATTGACTTGTTACCGGTAGAATTGGGGAGTTTTGACGTAATAGTGGGAATGGATTGGTTGGCACGTAATAGGGTAGAAATAAACTGTGAAAAGAAAACCGTCAAGATCCGGGTGTCGGATGACGAGGAGGTATTAGTGCAGGGAGAAAAATCCGGCACCATGATACCATTTATATCCCACCTCAAGGTGTTGAAATATATACGTCAGGGATGTGTGGCGTATCTAGCGAGCCTGACGGCCGCTGATTCTGAGGAAAAACGGGTGGACGATATTCCTGTGGTACGCGAATTTCCACAAGTTTTTCCAGAGGAACTTCCTGGATTACCGCCAACCCGACAAGTCGAATTCAGAATCGACTTATTACCTCAAGCCGGCCCTGTTGCTAAGGCCCCCTACAGACTTGCACCGTCTGAGATGCAAGAACTATCCAACCAGTTGCAGGAATTGTTGGATAAGGGGTTTATACGTCCCAGTTATTCCCCGTGGGGTGCACCTGTACTATTTGTGAAAAAGAAGGACGGAAGCCTTCGAATGTGCATTGACTACAGGGAATTGAACAAATTAACCATCAAAAATAGATATCCTCTTCCCCGAATTGATGATTTGTTCGACCAACTACAAGGTGCGAGCTATTTCTCAAAAATTGATCTTAGATCGGGATACCACCAAGTTAGAATTCAAGAGGAGGATATTCCGAAAACCGCGTTTCGGACTCGCTACGGTCACTACGAATTTTTAGTTATGCCTTTTGGGCTAACAAATGCGCCAGCGGTGTTCATGGATCTCATGAACCGAGTCTGTAAACCCTATCTCGACAAGTTCGTCATTGTATTTATTGACGATATCTTGATATACTCGAAGAGTAAAGAGGAGCACGAGCAACACTTAAGGTTAGTTTTAGAGCTCCTGGATCAGGAGAAGTTATATGCAAAATTCTCCAAGTGTAACTTCTGGTTACAAGAGGTGCAATTCCTCGGTCATGTTATAAACCACCAAGGAATACACGTTGATCCGAGTAAGGTTGAAGCTATTAAGAATTGGCAAGCGCCTAAATCCCCGAAAGAAATCCGCCAATTCTTAGGCTTAGCTGGATACTATCGTCGATTTATAGAGAACTTTTCCAGCATCGCCCAACCTTTAACCCTCCTGACTCAAAAGGATCGGAAATATGAATGGGGTGAAGAGCAGGAAACGGCGTTTCAAACGCTAAAACAAAGATTGTGCCAAGCGCCAATCTTAAGTCTCCCCGACGGAGACGATGGATTTGTTGTATATTGTGACGCATCCCGTAGAGGGTTAGGATGCGTGTTAATGCAAAATAAAAAGGTCATAGCCTATGCGTCTCGACAGTTAAAAGTTCATGAGAAAAACTACACTACTCATGACTTGGAACTGGGAGCAGTCATCTTTGCACTTAAAATCTGGAGACACTATCTCTACGGTACAAAGTGCACCATATTCACTGATCATAAAAGTTTGCAACACATATTCGATCAGAAAGAACTGAATATGAGGCAACGAAGATGGGTCGAGTTGCTGAGTGACTATGACTGTGACATACGATATAACCCCGGCAAGGCTAACGTTGTAGCCGATGCCTTGAGTAGAAAGGATCGAGTCAAGCCACTACGTGTGCGAGCGTTGGGGATGATAGTCCAGTCGAACCTTTCAGATTTGATTCGAGTCGCTCAACGCGAGGCGTTGAAAGAGGGCCAATTGGTTAAAGAAGGATTTTACGGGAATGAGAAGAATTTCGAACGGCGTGTAGACGAAATTCTCTATTTCAAAAGTCGGATTTGGATTCCGACCCTCCATGACCTTCGTGAATTAATCATGGACGAAGCGCATAAATCGAAATATTCCATACATCCGGGATCGGATAAAATGTACCAGGATGTGAAAGAATTTTACTGGTGGCCAGGTATGAAAAAGGATATAGCCACATACGTCGGCAAGTGTACGACGTGTGCGAGGGTTAAGGCGGAGCACCAGAAACCTTCGGGAATGTTACAACAACCGGAGATTCCCGAATGGAAATGGGAGCAAATCACAATGGATTTCGTGACACACCTCCCTAAGACATCCCGGGGAAATGATGCAATTTGGGTAATCGTGGATAGATTAACCAAATCGGCACATTTTATTCCGATTAGAAACAATTATAACACCGAGAGACTTGCGCAAATTTATATAAATGAAATAGTGTCTCGTCATGGCATCCCCATCTCGATCATCTCCGATAGGGATAGCCATTTCACCTCCAAACTTTGGCAAGCTGTCCAAGAAGCGTTGGGAACACGTATTGACCTAAGCACAGCTTACCACCCTCAGACCGATGGTCAGTCTGAGAGGACCATTCAAACTTTGGAGGATTTGCTTCGTGCCTGCGTACTGGACTTTAAGGGAAATTGGGATCAACATCTCCCACTCGTTGAATTTTCCTATAATAACAGTTACCATAGCAGTATAAAGGCAGCACCTTATGAAGCATTGTATGGGCGGAAGTGCCGATCACCACTTTGCTGGTCTGAAGTGGGTGACTCGCAGGTCATTAGATCGGATCTGGTCCAGGAGACGACCAGCAAGATTCTTGAAATTAAGAACAACTTGAAAGCCGCGCGGGATCGGCAGAAGAGTTATGCCGATACCCGTCGAAAACCGTTGTCATTTGAGAAGGGTGAAAAGGTATATTTGAAAGTATCACCCTGGAAAGGAGTGGTCAGATTTGGAAAGGCGGGGAAGTTGGCCCCTAGATACATTGGACCATTCAACATCACTGCAAAGATCGGTCCGGTAGCTTACCGACTAGAACTGCCTGAGGAACTAAGTGCAGTTCATAACGTGTTTCATGTGTCAAATTTAAAAAGATGTCTGTCGGATGAGACATCGGTGTTACCCTTAGAGGGTGTTCAAATATGTGATAGGCTCAACTTCGTAGAGGAGCCCATCGAAATAGTGGACGGTAAGATCAAGCAACTTAGACACAATAAGATCTCGTTGGTCAAAGTTAGATGGAATTCGCAACGAGGCCCAGAATTTACTTGGGAACGAAAGGATGAATTTCGGAAGAAATACCCCCACCTATTTCCTCAAAAGGAAGTAGTGGACGCGTAAAATTTCGAGGACGAAATTTTTATAACGGGGGGAGAATGTAACGATTCCGGCAAATCCAGGTATACCCTAGCCGGAATATACTATTTACGTGTTATTTAATACTGAGTGTATGAGTTATAGTACGTTTATACGAATATATATGGTTCACAGTATGAATCATACTCAATTATATAGTGAATCGTATTGGAATTACAATTAATCAATGTTCGGTTATTGAAACCCGAACGAATCGGGAATTACATTATAGACGAAGTATATAACGTTTAATGATATTTACGAAGTATTAATGCTTCGGGATAAGTAAATTATAGCACAGAAAAAGGATTTCGATTTAATGGTACGTCGGTACGCTAAACGAAACCTTTAACACCAAACCAAGCAAGAGACGATCAATCAAGCCGAAAAAGATGCGTAATTATTAATAATATGATGTTTTAATGTCATGAGTTAAGTTTTTAAAGTTTTTAAATCAGTTTTATATAAATTTTATGTTAACCCGAAAAACAACCATTTTAGGCTCGTTTCAAGCCGAATTACGAGTTAAACGAGAAACGAACTGAACCAGACTATCCACAACATTATCCGGATTGTGTAATCCAAATATGTGGCCATGGTTTGAGATGTGGGCCCCCCACACCACCACTTAGGCCGGCCACCCCCTTTCACACACATTATACATTTCATTTTTTTTTAACATCAATTCTCTCCCAAAACTCTCTCAAACTCTTTCAAATCTTCAAACATCCATCCAATTCCTTGAGTTCTAACAAGATTTTGAAGGTAAAAACATGGTTTAGTTGGTTAAATCATAGTATTGATTTCTTTATTTTGAGTTGTTTTGCAAGAACAAGAGGTTCCAAGTGAAATATGGGTGAAAACCCGAGATGGAACCGGTTCTCGTGTGATCAAGGGATGTATACAAGTTATACAAAGGATCTTGATCCAAGTGTTGAGTTAAAAGTGTTTAGAACGAAGTTTTACGGTTGAAATCTTGTAAAAATGAATTTCTATGTGAAAGACGGGTGAAAACCCGAGATGAAACCGACTCTTGCATGATCAAGAGATGTATACATGTTATACAAGGGATCTTGGTCCAAGAAATGAGTAAAAAGAGTCGAGAACGGATTTTTACGGTCAAAATCGTTGTTTTGATGTTTTAACCGACACTAGGAAAGAAATGGCTTGATTGTGGGTATAACTTGCTTGGTGTGGTGTTGATGTGCTTGTAAGTGTTGTATCTAGCGGCTAGCAAAGGCTAGAAACCGAGATCCTTGCGATCTAAAGCTAGAAAACACAAAATAGTTCGGTTTTCGTGTGTTTATGAAATTTGGACAGATTTTCGTGTGCTTAGAGTCGGGTCTCGAAATTTCACATAGATGATCTACACATGAAAATATGAGATCTGTGAATATTTGGTAATTTTTGGATAAAAGATGAATATTTGGTGAATTTAATGCTCGGTTTTGGCCAAAAATAGTGAAAAATAGCTAAACATGATGAAAAATTCTGGAAAATTTAAGATAAGCTTTTTATAACATATAAAAGTCACCCACAAAATTTGAGCTCAGTTGGAAAAGTCTAAGTAGGCTTTTCGGTGAAACGAGTTCTAGGGCTTTCTAGCTCAGTTTTGGGTGAAAATGGCTTGAAAAATAAGTTTTAAATTCTGGAAAAATTCCAGGAAGTTATGAGGATGACAGAGATCATCCCAGAAAAATTTGGGATTTTTCTAAAGTGTTTTGGTATTTTTGACATATTTAGTGTTTTAATAAGATTTAAAAATAGATAAATAAATGTAAATATAAGAAAATAAATCTGGAAAAATTTTGTAAAATTTTCTTTCTGTCAAAATAAGTTTTGTACAAAAATTCAAGACCCGAGACTAAACGGGTAATTATTTGTGCTAATAAGAACGTAAAAACAAATATTTAAAGCTTAAAACGTGTAAACCGGCAAAGTTCGCATAAGCGAGCTGACTGGTACACGAAAACTTTAAAAATGGACTATTTTCATAAATCTAAGTAAATTAGGTAAAAATAAATCATCCGAAAATAATTCGGATGATTTGGGTAATTTTACCCGATTTTACCGTTTCCGGCACCGAAATACCGGAAACGGGCCCCACGGCCAAACGGGGTGTCAAACCGAGCTATAATTTCATCACCTTAACTAAATTGACTGTCAAACTCTAAGCAATGTCACAATCTGAGTCCTTAGAAGTGTCACGGGGTTAACATTGTCCCCGAATCGAGTACAGTACTGGGTTAACAATGTTCCCAGATGTACCGATTGATACGTATTTAAGTTATGGGAATTATATAGAAACGACTAGATATTATATTACAGATCCAGGCACGTAGCTGTTCCTTATATTACTCACCGACTCACAAAAATGTGAGTTTTCACGAGCCCCTTTTAATGAATTGTTTTAATTATATTTTCCCGGGGCGGAAAACATGTCTTATTTAAAGTATTTAAGTACATACCGATCGTATGGAAATACTTGTATATTTATATATATATGGTTTGATGCACAGAATATATAAATTGTTTATCAGGGGTTATTATTGTTCTGGGGTAACATAGTTCCCAGGGGTTATTATTGTTCTGGGGTAACATAGTTCCCAGGGGTTATTATTGTTCTGGGGTAACATAGTTCCCAGGGGTAGTTATTGTTCTGGGGTAACATAGTTCCCAGGGGTAGTTATTGTTCTGGGGTAACATAGTTCCCAGGGGTTTTTTATTGTTCTGGGGTAACATAGTTCCCAGGGGTTATTATTGTTCTGGGGTAACATAGTTCCCAGGGGTATTTATTGTTCTGGGGTAACATAGTTCCCAGGGGTTATTATTGTTCTGGGGTAACATAGTTTCCAGGGGTTATTATTGTTCTTGGGTAACATAGTTCCCAGAAAGTTAATGGAAATGTTCTGGGGTAACATAGTTCCCAGCATGATTATATTGCTAATAAATGATTATTAAAATGATTTGTCAGTGTTTATTTAAATTAGTGAAACTCACCAACTATTCGTAGTTGACCCGTTTTCTTTACATGTTTTCTAGGTATGCCCAAGTTGGATTGATTGGTGTGTGCTTAACTATCTGTGCTACCTGTTGGAAGCTTGCTGCTCTATGTTTTATAATGAATTTATTAATGTCTTATCGGTAAAATATGTGTGTAACACCTAGACAGTAATGAAACTCGCAACAATGTAATATGTTATAAATTAATGTAGTGGTATTTTCTTTATAAGCAATGCTGTTGATATCAGATGTGTCTGTTGCATCCCGTGTACGTTTCCGCTGCGGTTACGGGGTGTTACATTATACCCACAATCAAGCCATTTCTTTCATGGTTTCGATTAAAACATCAAAACAAAGATTTTGACCGTAAAAATTCGTTTTTGACTCTTTTAACTACTTTCTTGGACCAAGATCCTTTGTATAACTTGTATACATCCCTTGATCCTCCAAGAATCGGTTTCATCTCGGGTTTTCACCCATTTTTCATTTGAAACCTAATTTCCTTGTAAATGAATCAAGAAAAGAAGAATAACACGATTATAACTCGGTCTATACCTCGTTTTCTTGCTTAAAAACTTGGATCTTTGGATGGATGATGAAGAGGTTGAGAGGATTTTTGGGAGAAAGATTGTGGAAAAAGAAAAAATGAAGTGTGTGTGGTGAGGCTATGGACCGATCGGTCCATAGTAAGGTGGGGAGGGGGGCCCACAACTCCAACCATGGCCACACATTCAGATTACGCAATCTGGATAATGTTGTGGATAATCTGGTTCAGTTCGTTTTTCGGTTAAACGTTTAATTCCGCTCAAAACGAGGCCAAAACGGTCGTTTTTCGGCTTAAAATTAAAATTTATATAAAACTGATTTAAAAACTTTAAAAACTTAAACCATGACGTTTATTGACTTAACACATCGTATTGTCGGTAATTGTGAATCTTTTTCGGCTTGATCGATCGTCTCTTGCTTGGTTTGATGTTAAAGGTTTCGTTTATCGTACCGACGTACTAATAAATCGAAATCCTTTTTCTGTGCTATAATTCACTTATCCCGAAGCTTTACTACTTCGTAAACATCACTAAACATTATATATTTCGTCTATAATGTAATTCCCGATTCGTTCGGGTTTCAATAACCGTTCATCGATTAATCGTAATTCCGATACGACTAGTTGTACATTTGAGTATAATTCGTACTGTAAATCTTATATACTCGTATAAACACATTATAATTCATATATTCAGTATTGAATAACACGTAAATAGTATATTTCGGCTAGGGTATACCTGAATTTGCCGGAATCGTTACACATTTCATCCACAATTCGAACATTGAAGATGCAACACTGTCTGTTTTTCCAGCACATTATCAATATCGTCCTCGGTACCATAAATCACCTGTTGGTTACCAGGAAGGTGGAAAGGCAGTCTCATAACCGCAGGCATTCTGTAATGGACATCGAATCCGAAAATACGCCACGACGCCTCACGTGCCGACAGATATCGACAGTCATAGAACTCTTTAATCTCGTCAACATTACGATCCGTGTTCTTTTCACCGTCTCCACTGTTAGAGAAGTACACGGTCACGCGATTAGGGCCTTTGTTTATGTATTTGAAGAGGTACTTGATAGACGACCCCTGATTGCACCACTCGACGTTTATATGAGCCTGGTATCGTTTCAAGAGTTTCTTGTTGTATGGTACGACGCTTCGGTTATCAAGATTGACGTTTGATTTTTCGACAACTGCGCCTGAATCGCGCCTTCTGTATAAAGGAAAGCCATCTGTATCTATTGACGTTTCATCTTGAAACTTCTTTGGGAAGTTTTTCGAATACTTGTTATCTATAACGCATGAGCATGGCTTGTTATAGTGTGTGCAAGGACCATGCATCATCAACTCAGCCACAAGGTTGTATAATTCAGGATCTTCGTTCTTATTAGGAATCTCGGCACTGATGTACGGATCAACATGCTCTACGTTTGGGAGTTTGTCTTCTTTTTGCATAAATAGACAAATATGGGCGTGAGGCAAACCACGCTTTTGAAACTCCACTGTGCAAACAGTTGTAGAAATACAAATAAGAGATTAAGTAAGTAAAATTCTTAAGAAAACATTAACAAAGCACAATTTGTAAACAGAAAATACATGAGATACGAACTGGGATGCATTCATTATGTGAATTTAACAAAATCGTGAAGATGATCGTTAGCTTCTCGTATATAACTAATTAGTCACACTAACCAATAATTCTGATAGCTTATTATTACTATTAAAAAATATATATATAACATGATTTCATGATTTACTTTTTATAAAACAATATATTGTTTCAAGTGCTTTCATTCTCAAACTTTCATCTTATTATAAAAAATCATGTTCCTATCTTTACCATGCTTAATCTCTTCTGATCATGTGCATTGGAGGGTCAAAACTGTTTAGTTTTTTTTATTCATTTAAAACGTTTTTTAACATCTTCACAATAAATGTGACTTGGATGGATAATTAGTTTGGTTCACGTTTGGGTTGTTTTATTTTTATTTCCCTTGTATATATATGGTTTCTCGAGAGTAGTTCTCCTTTTCCGGTTTCTAATTAATTTTTACTTTAAAAAAAGATAATTATTTTGGGTTTTCAACCCGAAATTAAATATATCATGTCTATTCATGAAGATCAAATACTTTCAACCAAAAATTAATTTAATGAGTAATGAGACAACTTATAACTTTAAAAGTCTAGATGTGTGAAATTTTTCTAAAACTTGTTCATGGGTTATTTAACAAATTAAATCTTGATTTTATTATATTATATGTGTATAGTGTTTGTACCTGCTTGAAGTTTTCCAAGGATATCTCCATGCTTCTGATTTTTCATCAAGGAGTCAAGTTTTATTTTAAACAGCCTGCATAATATGTCCGGTCTGTCATCTGCGTTCAGATTTTTGTCTCGAAGGAATCTTTGGACTTCAGGCCATTTAGGATTGCATGTTATTGTGATGAAGAAGTCTGGGTATCCATACCATTTACAGAGGGTCATGGCATCTAAATAATTTTGCATCATGTACCGAGAACCTCATATGAACGAAGAGGGCAATATGATGCGTTGTCCTACGTTTGTGACATCCGAACGTCCCTGTTCCTTTAGAGATCTGAGGTTCTCAAATGTTACAAACCTCAATTCTTTTTGTTTACTTCTTATAAAACAAAGCCTTTCGCTTTCAATCATCGTGTAACCGTCTACCAGTATTTGCTATAATAGCCTTCTTGAGTATAGAGTTTTTGAGAACTCGCCAACCCCGTCTTGAATCATATATGCAAACCATTCTCTCATTGTAGTATAAGGTCGCTTGTTACCGTCATCGTCTTCAACTCCTCTATGCTTGATTTTAGTTCGGTAACCATCTTCACCATTAGGATGTAGCAGCGGGTACTGAAGTGGCACGTACGAAGGATGTAGCTCATTCATATATTCTAATTTGCCTCCTACTTTGTTGACAACAATATCACGCGGATCGAACGACTCCTCGATGTCTCCTACAATTAGTGCTGCAACTTCTGAAGTTGTTGGGAGGTTGTATGTTCTGCCATCTTGTTGTCTGTTACATATAAGACGTAGCTTCTGGTCAGTAGTAGGCTGTTGGTTGTAAACATCTCTTGCCATTCTGTAAGTTTTTACTAAAACATTTTGGCGATCAAGCATCTCTTTCAACCATATAATAATCTCAGTATCCATAATCTTTTCGGCAGCTGATGTTTCAGCATCGGTGTCTCTGAAGAAATTACATCTATTAGTATTAGTATGGATAAATAAATATAAACTTAGTGGTTGATTTGATTTAAAATTGTAAATAAATGTGCACCTGAAAATGGTTTGTCTGTTTTGAATTTCGTTTTCTGTATCATATATGTAAAGCTGTGAGAATTTTGGCTTCGCCCCATCCTTGGGTAACAGACTTCCAATAGCATGGTAGTTTTGACCGCTCATTCTGAACACATAAGGAGCTTTTCCTTTATTAATTGACGCGTCAACCTTTCCTCCCATAGAAGTAAAAGAGAACATGGAGTTGTAACGGCGAATGTTTTTCAGGAAAAACTTGCTTTTGGCGGTATTTGATTTAAATAGTTCTTTATACTCAGGGTTCGGTCTAACTGGTGGTGGTAACTCAACAGCGCCATTATGACAACACAAACTATAAGTCACTTTTGTTTCTTTCCGTTTGCCTCTTGTAGCCTCGTCATTCCAGAGTTTAGCATGACACATCTCACACACAACAGACTGGTCTCCATGATCCAAGTAATCTGTAGTTATTAAAAATTATAAATGATAATAGATATGTTCCATGAATTTTTAAATATATGTAAATTAATGTAAAAACATCGCATAAGTGAACCGACCTTTTGAAATTCCATTAAGTCCGTTATTCTCATGCACACGACAATCTCCTCTTCCCTTATGATGCATGTTTTCTTTCCTACTTATACGTTTATGTTTAGACTCAGAGCCGTCTGTTTGAATGACTAAAATGTATGTGAAAAACGTGTTAGTAGTGAATCAACAAAATCCAATAAAATTTAATGTTTACGATACCTATGTTTGAATGAGTAATGATGGAAGTTGCGGTAGTAGTAATGGCGTTTGAATTTGATGATGTGGCCTTATCGGGTATTGAAACAAGATTTCCTCTCCTACTATCCAAAATTAGTTTTCTTCTCATACGATTTACTTTTGCTACATTGGTTGAGTTAACTTTTCCTCTTTTTGCATCCAAAAGAAACTTTCTTTTAAAACGATTTTGTTTTGAGTGCATCTTCTTTATTTGAGTTCCTAAGATAATATTAAAATGTATGTTCATATAAAGAGGAAAATATAGCATTGTTAATATTCTTATTTTTGATGTTGAAATGCATTACCATTAGTAGAATTACAAGTCTGAGTGTTGAATATTCTTCGGGTACTAATTTCTACAAGACATATAGCAAATAATTTCAAGTCAATTGCAATTCAAAATTGTTCATCAACGAAAAATAAAAAGTATTTTTAAGTTCCAAATAAGCAAATAAAAACCAATCCAAAAGTTTGCATCGTTATTAAAAAAAATTAAGACGATTATTTATTTCTCCTTTTTAGGTGTTAAGAGATTGTTCTTGCCAGCATCTTGAACTTTTGATGATCTTTTTGGTTTTGAAGTTGACTGTTGCGGTGCGCTGTCGACATCATACACATCTTGGAGCTTCCTCTTTACGGTTTCAGTATTCTTGTTCTTGCTTTGTTTGTTGACAGCCGATGCCTTTGATGTGTTTGTTTCCAAAGTCGTGACATCATCATCCTCGATATTAACAGAATCCTAATAACAAAATTTAAAGTTTCATAAAGAAGTTCATAAATTATGGGTATACTTATAGTTGTTGTAACGAAATTAATCTATACTTCATACCTTATCAGACATGTTTATATCAGGATGTGTAACGAAATCTTCATTACTTGAATCGGAGGTTGGTTCCTGAGGCTTTTAAACAAAAAAGCAATCAAATTCTTAATGTTATCAAATACGGTATGCAGTAAATATAAGAAAAATTAAACATGTACTGAGTACCCTACCATAGCTTTGCTATTGGTGGGATATACTGAGTACCATAGCTTTGCTATTGGTAGGATATACTGAGTACGATGATGGCTACCATAGCTTTGCTATTGGTGGGATATACTGAGTACGATGATGATGATGAAACCCAAAAACAATAACTTAACTATAAAATATCTTACCGATTTCAATTCATGCTTTTTTTGCAGCTCGTTTATTATGTTTTGATCTTTGGTAAGTCTATAAATATTATAGGAATACCCTTCTTTATTTATATTGTATTGTTGAATGTTGATCTTAAAAGCAAAAATTTAACCCTCAATATCGTGTATCTCTTTAGGAATAATTTCATCAGGATTAGCACCACTCTGTGCAGAAATAAAAAATATTTATTAACCATGAATGTGTGATTATCATTTAATTGTAAAGTTAAACTTAAAATGCATTTTTGTAGTATAACCAAACTTACCTCCACCAATCTCTTAAACAGATCCATAGCAGTAATCTTGAAAATGGGTAGCGCTTGTCCTTCCCATAAAGTTAACGCCAGGATCGATCCAGTTGAGTCTTGAACATCAAAAGGAACCCGTTACCTGCACATTAATGGTGATTAACATTGTTATAGACAATAAATTATGTTACCTTATTTTAAGCACAAACAGTAATTATGTCTATTATCAAATGTTATTTTTCACAAACCTAGCAACTGCATTGACAATAGCACCGTTGCATCTCATGCTTCTTCATTTATACTTTCCTTTGAATTGATTCAAAGATGTCTCCCCGTCGATCTCCCCTTCATGGCTTTCCTTGTTTTCCATTGTAAGTGTTGTAGCACACACTTTACAGGCAATATAGTACCAACGGCTGTAGTTAGATGCTGGGATTATGCTTCCACAGACGACAACCTTTTTTGCCTTAAACAAATAAACAGAATTTATAATTTAATTAAGTTCTAATAAAATGACATTAATATATATAAAGATAATAGTTAAACAATACTGTTGTTATAGCTTCAACTTCTCCGATATGACTGAACTCCGTGTCATTAACAAATTCATCAAGAAACCGATTGTGTATAGTTAGCGGGCTTAGCAAAGCGCTTGCAGACGGTTGAGAGGCAATCATTTGAACCAAGCTAACAATAACATTAAACTGTTAGCTAAATAGCATATGCATGCAATAAAAATATCGATGTTATTTTAAAATTTATTTAAAACTGTTTAACCTGTTCTTAAAATCTACAATCTCTGGGATTTCTTGATTAATGATTAACTTCGTAACGCCGTTTGCGTTAGAGATACAAGGTATTCCTGAAAAACGATTACAACATTGAGATGAATAGGTAATCAAAACTGTTAAAAATGTTTTTAATATAAATTAACATGTTAATAATAAAATATAATACTTATTAACTAACCATTAAAAGGTTTGTATACAGCAAAGTGTAAAATAACAACCACCGGAGCCTCTTGTGGATTCTGCTCAATGTAAGATAAAATCTGTGTTGCATACGAATTCCATAAACTGACACTGATTTTATTGCCACTGAAATAAATATATAAAATTGTTAGTAACAAATGTTCAATGCATAACTCTTTTATTATTAAAATACTTACTTGCTTCCATATAAGTCGATTTCTAACAATTTGGCAGTGGTACCGCTTTTCTTTGTGATATCTTTAGCATATCCATTATCTTTAATAATTCCAATAACATCTGTTGACAATATAAAGAAAACCATGGTTATTAAATGTGTTAAGTGATAAGACAAAAGATATCAAACAAAATCAAAAGCTATAGTTTGTCAATAAAAATCTAACGTTAAAACTTAGTAGTTAAATGTACTAACCAGTACATGTATCGGCAGCAATTGCTCCAGTAAGCAACGTGTCAATGTCTGTAAATTTGAATGTGTGAATGTCGGCAACAAAATCATCACATAGTCTTACATCAGTCGTCTTGGACAGATTTACTCTATGCGAGTTTTCCACATACTTGAACCTATCAGCATAAGCTCCAAAACTTGCTTTTGAAATTTTATACCAGCAAGTTTCTTTTATCATATTATCAAAGTAGCTTATAAACTTCTTTTGAATAGAAGCATGTACTGTGTTTCCCTTAAGGAACGAAAATAAGAAAAAACACATATTATCATTTTTTTGATACGAAACGTAAAGTAACTATTATAATTATAATTAAGTCATACCTCTTCGTCTTGTAATATTAAATCCAAAGAAATAATGAAAAGGGGTTTGTCAAGTACATGGTTTATCCACTTCCTTAAGACCCTTACCAGCAGAACTGATTTCTCATTAGCATCTTCAAGATCATTCAATATCGTAAACTTTTTGGTATCCATTCTGCAAATAATCATGTATAAGAAATCGTTCAAACAAAAATATTTTGGAACTTAGGAATGTGAGTTTCTAAAGATTGAAAACTAATTATCAACCTTGAGGTATAAAAGTTAAGGTTAATTTTGGAGTTTTTACGCATTTGATTGCTTCTGTGTGTATTATGTTAAGCTGTGGATATGTTTATGATGAATTAATTAATTTTAGGTTATTGATTGTGAATTGGTGATTCGAGTCAGTGAAATGATTGAAATCAGTCTCGGTCCTGTTTTTGTACTAATTAGACAGTTATTATGTTGATTTTCGGATTCGTTTATGTGTTTTTATGTAGTTTACATTACTTGGTTTTCGGTTAGTTTGATTGTCGATTTATGATTAGATTCAATGAAATGATTGAAATCAGTCTCAGTTCTGTTTTTGTTGTAATTAGACTATTAGTTTGAGAGCATGTTCATGTGTTTTTATGCGTTTATGTAGTTTACATTAGTGCCCTGCTTGCGGTGCGCGCATATAATGTATATATGTGTGAACCCTCGGGTGGGCAAAAGTAAAATTGCACTAATTTTGACGTTATTTTACTAATTTTGTGAAAATAACGTTAAAAGTGATGGAAGGTTAATCAGGCATCATGTGGTGGCGTTGATAGCCGAAAGACAAGGGTACATGCACCAATCAGCCGGCGTCCCGATGATTGAGTGCTATGTGCCTTATGTAATATGTCCAAGGCTTGATGCAAAACTACTATCGAGCCGGGGGTCTCACCGGAAGCAGCCTCTCTATCCCCATGGGGTAGAGGTAAGGCTGTCTACATCTTACCCTCCTCAGACCCTACCATAGCTTTGCTATTGGTGGGATATACTGAGTACGATGATGATGATGATGATGATGATGTAGTTTACATTACTTGGTTTTCGGTTAGTTTGATTGTGGATTTATGATTAGATTCAATGAAACGATTGAAATCAGTCTCAGTTCTGTTTTTGTTGTAATTAGACTATTAGTTTGAGAGCATGTTCTGTTGGAATACCGTATGCCCGAGACACATAATTAGGTTAATGTGGCTAGCCGTGTTTGATCCAAGTCGGGTCATACCCAATAACGAGTTAGACACACACCAATTATATATTTGTTAAGATAAGATCTATAAAACAAATACAGAACACGATACATTCAGAAAATCGGGTTTCTGAATATTTACTTGAAAGTGTTAAATAAATTAATTGGTTAATTTATTTATTCAAATAATTATTATTGGAATAATTATTTAACTATGTATTCTTTTATAAAATGGTTTATAAAAGATGGGGTGTTTATATATTTTATAAAATATAAAATAAAAAATAAAAAAAAAAAAAAAAAAAAAAAAAAAACAACATTATTGGGGCCGGTTTTGGGTGGGCCCCACACCCCATGTCTTGGTCATTTTTCTTGTCATAAGGTTGAGTGTTTTACTTATCTAAGAACCTAACACACCATGTTGGTATGATGGTGTGTGATGATGAGAAAGAGGTCATGATCAATAATATATACAACTTTCAAGTAACCAAAATAAAAAAAAAAGACACAACTTTCCTTTCTTTCTTTCTTTCTAGCTCACGGCCAAAAGAAAAGAAAGGGCTCGGGTCTTGGGTTTTTCGTGTTCAAGTTTCCTAGCATAGCTCGGTGTGTGTTGGAGGCTCGGGGTATATTCCATTTGAGGGTTTTCCTTTGAAAGTCTAGCATTCACATCATCATCTTCTTCAACCATCTACTAAACTCTTAAAGGGTTAAGAATGTAAGTTTTACAAGCTTTGATAGTTTAGCTTTTCCGTATCATTTGATCCTTGCTTCGGGTTTCTAATGAATAGATTATTGGTAATCTTAATACTTGAATGAACTAGGTTGTTCATGAACATATCTTATATAAACTTGTAAGATATACATATATAAACATATGGATAGATATGTTTAGTTTGTAAATATCACGCTTCCGCCTTAATTGTGACTAGTTAAATGGTTAACTAAGATTATAAATTCCATAGAAACCCAACAAATGGCATCAAGAGCCGGGATACGGGAAACTAAGCTTCGGGTTCTCGGTTTTTTATTTTCCCCTTGAAAGATTTTATACAAAAATTAACATGCATGATATTTTGTATTTAATCTTGTTATTGTTTTTGGCTTTGTTCAAAAAAAAAAAAAAAAAAAAAAAAAAAAAAAACCGAGCAAATGGGCCGAAGCCCAATTTTGGTTATTTTGGGCCGAGCCCATAAGATTTTATTGGGCCGAGCCCATAAAGTTTTTGGGCCGAGCCCAAGCAGTTTTATTTGGGCCGAGCCCATGTAGTTTTAATCGGGCCGAAGCCCATAATCTAGTTATTGGGTCAAGCCCAAATGGGTTGGGCTAGGCCCGATAAAGTCAAGGGGTTTTGGAACGGGTTCCTAAGACATAAAGGGTTATGTTTGTTAAATACTAGACCGAGCCGTAGACCAAGTGGATGTTTGTTTGTGGTTGATGTTGTGATTGTAATTAATTATTCAAGTTTCGGTTTGTAATAATTAATTAGGGGCAATTTTGTAATTTTGTAATTATTTATTCATATGGGTATGTAATAAATAGGTTATTTGTATTATCTTTATTTTATAGAAAAATGTATTAGGACATTTATTTTGTAAAATAAAGAAGATTGCAAAATTGGAAGTTTGGGCCTAATTGGGCCGGGTATGGTGATAATGGGTCTCACAAGCCCATTAAAGGGATTCAAACCCAAAAGGACCTAAGCCCACCAATTGAGCCCAAATGGAAGCTTATGGAAGCTAAGGCCCAAGTTCAAGCCCAATGGATCACAACGGGGTTGAAGAAGATGCTCGAAGCATTTGGATGCGGGATCGAGTGGGAGCTACAACATCCATGTGTCATGTGTCCCTTAGGATTGGACCTAAGACACACACTTGTTTCGGCTAACAAGTGTGGTCTAATTTAGTGGCTCGTGTCTAGTATAATTGTGTATGCTTGTTAATTGATTGTTTGATTGTGTGGTTGTTAGATATTAGGATATCAACTTCGTCACATAGAATTAATTAACAAAGCATAAAACGGGTTCTAATAATTATCGGTAATTACGTGACACATAGTTTAATAAAATGGATTTATTAACTAGCCGTCTCACGCCCATAATAAAATGGCTTTATTATAAATTAGAATTTTGAAAATGGTTTCAAAATATCATGTTACTAAATGCATGTTAGAACATGATTTAAAGTTTTACAACTAGAATTATTAAAACTAAAAATCCCTTTTAAAATTAAGGATAATAAGTTAAACACCATCCTTTTGTATAACGCTTAACATATTAGTAAGCTCTTAGTGGGAAAAAGGTCACCTAACCGCGTAAGAGTAAATTAATATGTTAAGGTAATATTGGCATATAAATGGGAAAAAGGTCACCTAACCGTTTGTATGTTAATATTACAAGTTGATACAAGTAGGACGACTTAAATTAGAACCATGTGAAGAGGGTCACCCAAACATGGGGTCTAATAGGTGTTGATGGGATAAACATGCCGACACGAAATATGATTTCGAACCGGTCCCATAAACTCTAGAAGTTGCAAAAGGGTTTGCAATTGTTATGAATAACTACCTTGATAAATCGACAATGGGAAAAAGGTCACCTAACCGGAGTCGGGTTTATCGTTGGATTCTAGATTTTAATTATTAATTATATTTGGTATATATATAAAAGGGTATTAATAATTAAAAAGGTAAAACACTAAAATGAACTTAATTAAAATTCTGCAGATGGCCGCACACGTCGACGACAACATAATCCCTAACGTCCAAAATGTCTCTCTCCGATCTATTCTCGCTAAAGACCGTCTTAACCACAATAACTTTTCGGATTGGTTCCGAAATTTAAGGATTGTTCTAAAACAAGAAAAATTATATCATGTTTTGGAAACACCTATCCCCGAAGAACCGGAAGAGGGTAGTGAGGTCGAATATATGAATTGGGTCAAACTTACGGAAGATTCCATTCAAGTGTCATGCCTCATGTTGGCGACTATGGTTCCCGAAATCCAAAAGGATTTCGAAAACCATAATGCGTACGACATGATTACTCAACTTAAGGAAATGTTCCTTAAGCAATCAAGAGTTGAAAGGTTCGAAACGGTTCGAGCCTTGCATGCATGTAGAATGGATGATAATCAACCAGTTTCAACTTATGTACTTAAGATGAAAAGTTACATTGATCGCCTCGCCAAGCTCAATTGTCCCATCTCAAAAGAGTTAGCAACGGATTTGATCCTTAACTCTTTGTCGAAAAGGTTCGACACTTTCGTATTAAATTATAACATGAACGGGTGGGACAAAACCATTGGAGAACTTCACTCAATGCTTAAAACAGCCGAGGCGAGCATGGGCAAAAGGGTTTTACCCATGTTTGCGATCAATGAAGGTAGATCCAAGAATCGATCTCAACCCAATCTTAAGGCTAAGGTAGCCAAAAGAAAGGGTCCTCCTGTGCATCTTAAGGGTAAGGGCAAATCACCGGTTATGGCAAAGAAACAAAAGGTTATGGAACCGAGGGGTCATAAGGATGATCCTTGTTTTGGTTGTGGGGAGACCGGACACTGGAAACGCAATTGCCCGGTCTACCTAAAAGAGCTAAAAGACAAGAGGAATGCGGCGCATACCTCGGGTAATGTCTTTATGATTAATGTTGAGCTAAATCTTATTTCTTCTAACACATGGGTATTGGATACCGGATGTGGAACTCATATTTGCAATTGGTTGCAGGGGTTCAAAAAGAATGAAGACTTAAAGAAGGGCGAAGTGAATCTTTTCATGGGCAACGGTGCAAGGGTGCACGTGGTCGCTAGAGGAGACTTCACTTTATCGCTTCCAAGTGGTTTGGAAGTTGTTTTGAGAAATGTTTTGTATGCTCCTAGTTTGACTAGGAACATTATTTCTGTGCACCTTCTTAGACAATGTAATTTTGACTTTAAATTTGTAAGATCAGAAATGCATGTATCATCTAATGGTATCTTTTATTTTAAAGCTGTACCAAACAACGGTATTTATGAATTGGTTCATGATAATACCTTAAATAGCTCATTATATCAAACCTCTACTAAAAGACTCACAAAGGATTTGAGTGATTCCTACATTTGGCATTGTCGCCTTGGACACATAAACAAGAATCGTATAAATACTCTCCAAAAGAAAGGTCTTTTGAAAACAAACGAGTTAGGTTCGTTTGATGAGTGTGAATCTTGTATTCAAGGCAAGATGACCAAAGAGCCTTTCAAAGGTACAAATGAAAGGGCTAAGGATTTGTTAGGTATCATACATACGGATGTATGCGGACCTTTCAAGCCAACTAGTAGGAATAGTGAAAGGTACTTCATTACCTTTACCGACGATTTTAGTCGATATGGGTATGTTTATCTAATGAAACACAAACATGAAGCCTTTGAAGTGTTCAAAGAATTTCAAAATGAAGTACAAAATCAGCTCGACCGAACAATCAAGGTACTCCGCTCCGATAGAGGAGGCGAATACCTAAGTGATGCTTTTCAAAGTCATCTTAGAGATTGTGGAATTATTTCACAGCTCACTCCTCCTGGAACTCCTCAACATAACGGAGTATCCGAGAGGAGGAATCGAACACTGTTGGACATGGTTCGATCAATGATGGCACGAAGCTCACTACCGCCATCATTTTGGGGATATGCTCTACTCACAGCGGCTCGTATTTTGAATATGGCCCCGACCAAAAAGGTGGATCGAATACCCTATGAAGTGTGGCATGGAAAGGTTCCATCCTTTTCATATTTAAGGGTATGGGGATGCATAGTTTATGTTAAACGTGACACCCCAAATAAACTTGAGGCTCGATCCATCAGGTGTATCTTCATAGGATACCCAAAGGATGATATAGGATATATATTCTATGATCCTAGTGAACAAAAAGTGTTTGTTTCACGCAAAGGATACTTCTTAGAAACTAGGTTCCTTATGGAAGGACCTAGTGAAAGGAGAGTGGAACTTGAAGAGGTTCAAGAATCACTGGATGATACACAATTGGTCGATACTAGCTTTCAACACGAGGATGTTGAAGATGATCAAATGGTTGATCATACACACGTTGCTCGCAGATCTAATAGGATTAGTCGACCTCCCAAGAAATATGGATTTCTTGTGGATGATTGCTACTTGGTCGATTCGGATGAACCGATCTCCTACAAAGATGCTATGTCACAACCTGATTGTGACAAGTGGCTTGAAGCCATGAGCGCCGAGATGCAATCCATGCACGATAACCAAGTTTGGGAATTGGTTGATCGTCCACTTAACTCCAAACTGGTTGGATGTAAGTGGGTCTTCAAAAGGAAGACCGATATGCATGGAAATTTAGATACTTACAAAGCACGACTTGTAGCAAAAGGTTTCACGCAAACTCAAGGGATTGATTATGATGAAACCTTCTCGCCGGTCGCGATGCTTAAGTCGATCAGGATATTATTTGCCATTGCAGCTCATTTTGATTATGAGATATGGCAAATGGATGTCAAGACCGCTTTTCTAAATGGATATCTTGAGGAAGATGTCCATATGGTTCAGCCTGAAGGTTTTGTCGATCCATCTAATCCTGATAAAGTTTGTAAGTTAAAGAAATCAATCTACGGGTTGAAACAAGCATCACGGATGTGGAATCATCGTTTTAATGAAGAAATCAAAGCGTTTGGTTTCGTCCAAAACGGTGATGAGGCGTGTGTGTATAAATGGGCTAGTGGGAGTATAATCATTTTCCTTATTTTGTATGTCGATGATATACTTTTATTTGGAAATGATATACCAAGTATGGAAAACGTTAAAACGTGGTTAAGTAGTCGTTTCTCAATTAAGGATCTTGGAGAAGCGACATATATCTTGGGAATAAAGGTCTATAGGGATAGACAAAGAAAATTGATCGGACTCAATCAAAGTGCGTACATTGATAAAATCCTGAAAAGGTTCAGGATGGAAAACTCTAAGAAAGGTTTGGTACCTATTCCTAGAGGAACCGTGTTGAGCTCATCCCAAAGTCCTAGCTCTAAGGAAGAGCAGGATAGGATGAAGCATGTTCCTTATGCTTCGGCAATAGGATCTATTATGTATGCAATGATGTGCACCAGACCGGACGTCTCGTATGCTTTAAGCATAACGAGTAGATACCAGCACAACCCAGGTGACAGTCATTGGATGGCTGTCAAGAATATATTAAAATACCTTAGAAGGACTAAGGATATGTTTTTAATATATGGGTCTGGTGAGGAGGAACTCGTCGTAAAGGGTTACGTGGATGCGAGTTTCCAAACTGACCGAGATGATTCTCGGTCACAGTCGGGATATGTCTTCATCTTAAATGGAGGCGCTGTCTCTTGGAAGAGTTCGAAGCAGGATGTTGTCGCGTTATCCACTACAGAATCTGAGTACATCGCCGCTTCAATGGCAGCCCAAGAGGCTGCATGGATGAAAAAGTTCATCATGGATCTAGGGATTATCTCTTCCATTCAGGAGCCCCTAGAGATATTCTGTGACAATGAGGGTGCTATTGCACAGATCAAGGAGCCTCGTGCTCATCAGAAAACGAGGCACATTGAGCGCAGATTCAACTACATAAGGGATGAAGTTGAAAAGAGAAAGATATGTATTCATAAAGTTCATACCGATCAAAATATTGCGGACCCACTCACGAAGCTCCTCGATAGGCCAAAACATGAGGGTCATGTTTGTGCATTAGGACTTCGGTATTCTAGTGAGTGGATTTAATCTGTATTTAGTGTTTGTATAAGAACGAATGTAATGGGTATCTCATGAAATTAATTATGTTTTAATTATTCAATGAGTTATGTTCTATATTTGCATGTTTAATCCATGAATGACTTATGTTGTTCTAAACGTCCGTAGTCGATCATGCTTGTGGGAACAAGTATGAAGGTAAGACTATTATGAACTGGGATTGGTTGATATTCATGTGATGAATATAGGGCATAGGTTTGCCACCAAGGTTTATAAATATTTGTGGGATACAAATATTGGACATGATCCGCTCTCAAGGATCACTGCATAGAGTTAGTGCAACTGATCATAAGTAATCCTTGAGTAAAGGCGAGTATTATTGTGTCCTTTGACCTGAGATGCATATTGGATCTGGTTTTTCATCAAGTCTGATAACTTGACTCTCTTCTTTGTTTTTCGGTAACACGATGACGTAAAAGAAAGAGCTCAGATATCATACGAGATGTCAACAAGGATGTATGCAGTCAAGATGGGATTTGTTCCTCTTATGTGTTGAGAGTTTAGATGTCTAAGGCCTGTTAAGTTAAATCATTGAGAGAATGATCACTCTGTGTCTCTTCGATTTAACATGACATCTAGCAACAAAGGGATGTAATGATAAGACTTACCTATATCATATCAAGTATGGACTTGAAGGGGATGATGTTATTGAATGGCACTTAGTCAAACACACTAGGGGTGGTGACCTGTTGTTAGGCGGTATTCACCATTAGCATTAACTTCTTATGAGTCACGTGCAAGTGGGAGATTGTTGGAATACCGTATGCCCGAGACACATAATTAGGTTAATGTGGCTAGCCGTGTTTGATCCAAGTCGGGTCATACCCAATAACGAGTTAGACACACACCAATTATATATTTGTTAAGATAAGATCTATAAAACAAATACAGAACACGATACATTCAGAAAATCGGGTTTCTGAATATTTACTTGAAAGTGTTAAATAAATTAATTGGTTAATTTATTTATTCAAATAATTATTATTGGAATAATTATTTAACTATGTATTCTTTTATAAAATGGTTTATAAAAGATGGGGTGTTTATATATTTTATAAAATATAAAATAAAAAATAAAAAAAAAAAAAAAAAAAAAAAAAAACAACATTATTGGGGCCGGTTTTGGGTGGGCCCCACACCCCATGTCTTGGTCATTTTTCTTGTCATAAGGTTGAGTGTTTTACTTATCTAAGAACCTAACACACCATGTTGGTATGATGGTGTGTGATGATGAGAAAGAGGTCATGATCAATAATATATACAACTTTCAAGTAACCAAAATAAAAAAAAAAGACACAACTTTCCTTTCTTTCTTTCTTTCTAGCTCACGGCCAAAAGAAAAGAAAGGGCTCGGGTCTTGGGTTTTTCGTGTTCAAGTTTCCTAGCATAGCTCGGTGTGTGTTGGAGGCTCGGGGTATATTCCATTTGAGGGTTTTCCTTTGAAAGTCTAGCATTCACATCATCATCTTCTTCAACCATCTACTAAACTCTTAAAGGGTTAAGAATGTAAGTTTTACAAGCTTTGATAGTTTAGCTTTTCCGTATCATTTGATCCTTGCTTCGGGTTTCTAATGAATAGATTATTGGTAATCTTAATACTTGAATGAACTAGGTTGTTCATGAACATATCTTATATAAACTTGTAAGATATACATATATAAACATATGGATAGATATGTTTAGTTTGTAAATATCACGCTTCCGCCTTAATTGTGACTAGTTAAATGGTTAACTAAGATTATAAATTCCATAGAAACCCAACATGTTCATGTGTTTTTATGTGTTTTAATTGAATATAGGTTAATAAAATTGTTGATTGATGTTTAGATTCAATAAAATCATTCTCAGTTCTGTTTTTGTTGTAATTAGATGTTTAATGTTGGCATACTTTGCATTAAAACGGGTGAGGTGCACAAAAAGAAAAAACGTGGGAATGCTACTGTCTTTTTTTATGCAAATTCCATTGTTGCAGTGGATAAGGCAATAAAATGCGAAAAAATAGGTTCACCAAAAAGGAGTAAACAATTAAAGTGGAGGGATATGGGTGGGGTTTTTCACACAGAATGTAAAGGTGGTGAGATTATGGAATTCGAATTTGTTATAGAATTCGTAGACAAAAACAGGGTCTGGGACGTTGGATTACTTTTTAAAGTTAAGCTTCTTAATATCTTCCAGGAAACAAAAAATTAAAAGATTTGTGCGAATTATTTCTATTAGCTTAACAATGTCTACTTACACAAGTTTAAGAAAATATTAAGGCATAAAAATCAGCAATATCGCAAAGTGTTATGCACAACGCTGGTAAAAGAAATAAACATCTAACTTTGTTTTTTGCAAATGTTATTTATATTATTTGATATACCCATGAAAGAATTGGTTAAAAGTTACTGATTTAAGTCCTAAACAAACTGAATTTTTAGTAATTTTGTTTCGGTTCAAAATAATATTTAAAAAAAAAATATTTAAGAACTAATCTGCTTATATACATATATATAAACTTGTATAAAACAATAAGAACTAATCTGCATATATACTTATATATAAACTTGTATAACAAATAAATCATTATGTTTAGTTAGATGATATAAAAACTAAACACTTTATTAAGATCATGGTTCAATTTTTTTATTTTTATTTTTTTAAAAATTCTGGTTTGGTTTCAGATTTGCTAAAAACAGAACAAACTGAATTCTCAGTTATTTTGGTTCGGTTCAAAATAGTATTTAAAAAAAATATATTTAAGAAGTAATATGCTTATTAGATGATATAAAAACTAAACACTTTATTAAGATCATGGTTCAATTTTTTATTTTTATTTTTTTAAAAATTCTGGTTTGGTTTCAGATTTGCTAAAAACAGAACAAACTGAATTCTCAGTTATTTTGGTTCGGTTCAAAACAGTATTTAAAAAAAATATATTTAAGAAGTAATATGCTTATTAGATGATATAAAAACTAAACACTTTATTAAGATCATGGTTCAATTTTTTATTTTTATTTTTTAAAAAAATATTCTCAGTTATTTTGGTTCGGTTCAAAACAGTATTTAAAAAAATATATATTTAAGAAGTAATATGCTTATATACATATATATAAACTTGTATAAAACATTAAGAACTAATCTGCATAATCAGGTACAAGTTGTCATTCATACCTAACTACTAAGTCACACGATTGACATCAACATAATTAAGCACAAATAGGTTAAAATTATAAACATAATTCAATTCCAATAACAATAATAATAGCAAAATAACCTAATTACAACAGCGGTCAACAGCAACAGCAACAGAACCTCAATTATGTGCAGTACAATTCAATTCTCTATTTTAGAATGTTATATCTTCATACCTTATGTATATGTAGCTTTCAACTTGTACGTATGATGTGGATGTTGAAGAAGACTACTAAAAAAAATAATAAACGATGCTGTATATATAATGATTATTTTATGAGTTGTATTATACTTATAATAGGTAAAGATACAACCTAGATTAAATAGGGATTTGAACTATAGTTATTATTATTATTTTGCTGAGATAATTTTATTTTTTTTAAATTTCCATCAGTAAAAAACTATCATTATACATAATAATTTTCTTATTAGTTGTATTATACTTATAATAGGTAAGGATACAACTTATATTAAATAGAGATTTGAATTAACTAATTTAACATCAAATAACCCATAAAATAATAAACAAAAATTATAGCTGTTATTATTTTTTTGTTATTATTTTGCTGGAATAAATTTTTTTAAAATTTCCTTCAGCAAAAAAACTATTATTTAAAAAATTTAATTACTAAATAACAAATCTTATTATTCTTATTTTGCTGGAATAATTTTTTTGTTATTATTTTGTTGGAATAATTTTTATTTTTTAATTTTCCTTTAGCAAAAAACTATTATTTAAACAATTTAATTACTAAATAATATTATTATTCTTATTTTGCTGGAATAATTTTTTTGTTATTATTTTGTTGGATAATTTTTATTTTTTAATTTTCCTTTAGCAAAAAACTATTATTTAAACAATTTAATTACTAAATAACAAATTAAAGTGTGCTCTTTAATTAAGTATGTTTCATATATTTCGAGTTTCAGAAACAAAACCAACCTTAAGAAAGAATATATCAGCACAATGCATACACGGGTAGAAAGTCTGAGCAGCCGGCAACTTGTGGTTATCTTTTCGTCTCATAATTTGACCACACCTACACGAATCGATAATGTAAACATATCATTAGTAGCATTAAAAACAGTTGACAATATATATTTCGAGTTTCATAAACAAAATTCGAGTTTCATAAACAAAACCAACCTTAAGAAAGAATATATCTTCACATTGCATACACGGGTAGAAAGTCTGAGCAGCCGACAACTTGTGGTGGTCTTCTCGTCTCATAATTTGACCACACCTACACGAATCAATAATGTAAACATATCGTTAGTAGCATTATTAAATAATTATGTTTCATATATTTCGAGTTTGAGAAACAAAACCAACCTTAAGAAAGAATAGGATGGTCCCGGCCTCTTAAAAATGACTTGGAAGGACCAAGTTAGACAACCCGTTAATATTAACATGACCTGCACATTCTAACCAAAGGTTATTTCAGTACGTAAACACTGCAATTTGGCATCTAATTCGATAAATTAAGCAAACAGTAAATATGAATAAGTAAAAAATATTAAAATATTACGCATTATTTTTAATAAGTATAATCTGATCACATAAACTATTATACATATAACAATCCAAATATTATTATTCAATGGTGAATAATTTCATGTTATCACGAATGATAGTTAATTTGAGTTCTAAAGTCAATTAACTCTTTTGAAAACAAACATCTAATAAAACGTATAGTTAGGAATTTAGGATACAATATTAACATGTACATGTTGCCAGGGCAACTAATCACAACTTGAATATAATACCGGGAAGAACAGAAAATCACACCCACGTCTCCAATCTGGTAAATTAACCAACATATAAACAATTAACTTCACAAAACTGATTAAAAACTGTATAATTGACTGTTAGGAAGAGTAGAAATTAGAGAGTTCAACAATTAAAAAATTGCCCAATCTGTCTAAATATCAATTAGGGTTTATGTACTATTAATCGAAATACCAATAAATCAACCCATTAACAGACGAACATGCCTTGTATTTGGAAAGAGGAGATGCAAGATAACGGTTTCGGATTCGAGGGAGATGATGGTGAAGAAGATATATGTGAGTCTGCAGTAGCGATAATAGGGTGGTTGAGAGGGAAAGGATTAAAGAGGTGTTCTGACCCATTTAAGTGTATATGGGTTTGGTAAATCATGACCCGCGAAATTTAAACCTTAAACGGGTTAAAAACGGGTTAAATTAATGAGAAGCCTCCAGTTTAAAATCAAGCAAATCTGGTGACTCCCGCGACACATAGGATTTTTGCATCTTCGTTTATATATATTATTATTATATATATATATATTATAGATATATATATATATATATATATATATAACTCTTAATTCATTGTCAACAAAATAATAAACAACTAGGATTTATAACACCGCGCTTCGTGACGGGACCATTAGATTGAACAAAAAATCATATGTAAAAACGTTAAATTACTAATGGGCTATGAGTTGACACGAAGTCAGCCAATATCATTTTTGAGCGAATAATTCCGCTCAAAATCTCTTTTTACAAAACTATGTGCAAACTTTGGTTGTATCACTCACACCTAAGACTAAACAAACTGTAAGCCGATTATGTTTATTTATCACCCAGAAGAAAAATACGTTATGTTCCCCTTGATAAACAAAGATCAAACTAAAGGCATTCATTTACGTACGTGAACATTCAAAAGTAGTTCGTTTAAGTGAACATCTCATGTATCACAACATTTGTTATTTAAAACCATGAAAGAAAACGCAAGTCGTATGATAACAATAACAATACTAAAAAAATACACATGCAGAGATGTTTTACCCTAGTGTTTTTTAAGAGATTAACGAAAAATTTCAAGTGTTTGTGAACACAAAATCAATCAATGTTCTTGGCTGGTTCGTATATAAAAAAAACAACTAATTTGAAATTATTTTCCAAACCAATTAGAATTTCTATACACCCTATTTATCACATAATTTCAAAGATAGAAACTAGTGACTAACGATATTAAGTCAGTCTAAAACGCAATATCATTGGTATAATCTGATCAAAATGTTAAAAAGATTTCACATTCAAGTACAAAATGGAGAAACATGTTGAAAGTTTTCGAAACCACTCCTGCGTTGCAATTTCCACCCATCTTCACAATCAATACCTACAACACTTGTATTATATCAGTTCATACTTTCATACCCATAAAAAAAGTACATAAATAAATAACTCGGATACATCCTAAAGTGGCACTTTTGACTCATTTACTTAAAAATCATACAACTTAGATTGTGTTTAATCTCAAAAAAAAATAATCAAAAATGTAAAAAAAATCGAGAAATGGTCATAAGGTTTCAAGGTCACCTATATTATTCATAACTTTTGATATCATTACTTCATTATTATAAGAATATTGGCCTTGTAATCAAAACTAGCACATCAATTACTTAAAAAGTTTATAACAAAAAGGACAAAAAGCAGCAGGCTTACCAGAATACATGATGTTTTCACTTTTTGTAGAGTATGTCATAGTGACCGGGTCGGTATAGCAAGACAATGAACGGGTTTGTTTCAGACCCAGTCTCGCTAGTACTAGCAGCGGTTGCACCATCTGCGGGCGTGGGAACAAAATCATGATGGTTCACGCTCACACCACCCTCTTTCTCACATGTGCTACGATCTAGATATACAACACGAATCGGTATACCCAACGCATCACACAATGCGGTTATGTGTATGTGGTCACTTTCTTCACCCATTGGTTCCACTGATGTCTTGCAAAACTAACATTTAAAAGCAAACGTACTCCGTAAGAGTTATGCATTACAAAAATATTATTTGAATAAAATAATATTCAAATACAATTTGTATTTGACGTTTACATCCTTCCCTCGAAACTTGCATTAGAATATAAGAGTTTGGAGTGTAAGGATACGCCCTGCTTGCGGTGCGCACATATAATGCATATATGTGTGAACCCTCAGGTGGGCAAAAGTGAAATTGCACTAATTTTGACGTCATTTTACTAATCTTGTGAAAATAACGTTAAAAGCGGCGGAAGGTTAATCAGGCATCATGTGGTGGCATTGATAGCCGAAAGACAAGGGTACATGCACCAATCGGCCGGTGTCCCGATGATTGAGTGTTATTTGCCTTATGTCCAAGGCTTGATGCAAAACTACTATCGAGCCGGAGGTCTCACCGGAAGCAACCTCTTTATTCCTACGAGGTAGAGGTAAGGCTGTCTATAGCTTACCCTCCCAAGACCCTACCATAGCTTTGCTATTGGTGGGATATACTGAGTACGATGATGATGATGATGAGTTTGGAGTGCAAGGACATATTGCAAATTGTATATAATGAAATAATAAATATTAAATTTTAACCTACAAAAAAACTCGATACACACATTTTTAAATTTATGGCATTTATACCTTTCCCTGACAACTTGAATTAGAATATGAGACTTGGAAAGTAAGAAAAAGGGTATAAGGTCATATTACACATGGTATTTGATTATATTGAAAAATATATAACTTTACCCAACAAAAAAAATCATAATATTGAGTATACACATTTTCAAATAATCAAATTTATGACATTTATACCCTTCCCTTAAAACTTGCACTAGAATGAGTTTAAAATGTAAATATAAAGAGAAGGGTGTAGTGGTCAAATTACAAATCATAAAGAGAAGGGTATAGTGGTCAAATTACAAATCATTTGTGATGAAATGAGTAGATATAAAATTTGAAGTATTTTCCATGAATTTTCCGTGAGTAAATATGATACTATGCAAGTTTTCAGGGGTATGTATGACATTGCGGCATTAAATAAAGCCATTAACTGGAGTTTTAGATGTGAAACCAACCTGCTCTACAGCTGTATTTGACAAACCAAGAATGAAAGGTTCAAAGAATTCCGAGCGTTTCTTGATTTCTCCAGAGGTGACGAATCTAAAAAACATCACAACTGCAAAGTGGCCAAATCATTATTTAATTTCTAATCAATAATATTAAGAAAGCTAGAACTTCGTTCCAAATTACCAAAACTAACCGTAATCAGATACACACTGATCGCGACTTCTTGCTACAAGTTCGTCATGACTGGGGAAAATAAACAGATTATTTCAGACTCACAAAAACACTAAAATCTAATATCTATATTCAAATAAAAAAACCTCTGTTTTGTTTTTATTAAATATTAAATAATTGAACAAATCTGAAAAAAACGAATCAGTATGCAAACCTTATAGAAGCCTCCGTCCCTTGAAGAACACTTTCCAGCTGCTCGATAAACAACTGTTTGGGACAAGATCTAACTATATCAGGCTTTTATATTGTAAAAGTTTTAAAGATTACCATTTTCTGAGTATCTCAACAGCTAGTTGTTTGATTAACAAAATCATAGTGTGTGCGTAAGTAATTCTGTAAACGAACACAACTCTCGGTCAACAACTTGTGAACTGTTTGGCGGTAAGTTCGCTTATATAACAAACGAACAAACATGAACAACAAATTTTGTTCATTTAGTTAAACAGACGGATATGAACACATGTATGGTTCGTTTACGTTCATTAATATATTCATTCAATTTTTTTGGCCCATTACAGCTCAGTATGTTTTTAATAAATTTTAGGGCCAGGACATTGCTCTTCACATTACTTTTAATTTGTTTTAGCTAAGGTATGTTTGTTCTTCTATGTTCAATTATGTTCGCTCGCTTACATTCATAAAACATTCGTCTATACTCTTAACAAATGAACATAAGCATGTTCAATTGTACATTGTTTGTTCGGTTATAGTTAAAGCATGAGCAAAAATATTTGTTCATTTAGTTAAACGAACGAACATGAACATGTCTCGTTCGTTCATTTATGTTCGTGAACATTTGTTTATGTCCGTTCATTTAAATTCATTTATGTTCGTTCATTTACGCTTGTTAACATATTCATTCAAATTTTTTGGCCCATTATAACTTAGGGGGTGTTTGGGATTCCTTATTTTACCTCCTTATAACTTTTCAATAAGTTAATAAGTTACAAAAGTGCAACTTATGGAACTTTTCCTCTCACAGTATAAGCAATCCCAAACACCTTATTACTTTTCACAAAATTAATAAGTCATAAGTTAATGAAAATAAGCAATCCCAAACACCCCCTTAGTATATTTTTAATAACATTTTAGGTCCCGCATATTACTTTTAATAAGTTTTGGCTCAGTTATGTTCATTCGTTTACATTAGTGAAACGTTCGTGAATACTCTTAACGAACAAACAGAAACAAAAACTAACACGAACATCCTCATGTTATTAACGAACGAAAACGAACAAGAAAACCATGTTCATGTAATTGGTCGTGTTCGACCGCTTGTTTGGTTAATGTTAAAGGTAAACAAACGAACACGAACATCCTTCTTTCTTGTTCGTTTAGTTTGTCCACAAGCCTATGTGTAAGCAGAAATGTTTACTCGAACCAAATACATCGCGAAAATGATCACTTACAGGTAACTTCTGATTATGTCTCACAGACTAATTATAATCCATCAATAACATATATATTCATTATGAACGAAATACTTACTGAGAAAAAATCTTCAAATGTGAAGTCAGCATAGCCTAAATCCTGAAGTGTTTTTCTGCACTTTTCCACATTTGCTTTAACGTGCTTGACCTCAGTTTGATCTTGTGATTCAAGAATATGTTCCTTTATGCACAAAACCAAAATATAAATCTTGACATCAACAATGGATGCAGTCAGACCTATAAATGAGCCGAACTTTCACTGAATCATTCATGAACAGTTAGGCGGGATGTTCATTTATTTAATAAATGAACGAACATGAACACGTCTTATCCGTTCATTTGTTTTTGTGAAGATACGTATATTTAATTAGTAAACGAACGAACGAACATCAACATGTGTCTTGTCCGTTCATTTATTTTTGTGAACATACATATATGTTTGTTCATTCATGTTTGTTTGTATTCGTTTACGTATGTTAGTTTACGCTCGTTATGTGTGTTCATTTACATTTTTATTTAAATTCATTTATTAGCAATACTAGCTTGACAACCATGTATAAATCCACCACTCAATCAAATTTTAGAACAAAACCTATCGACTAACAAATTGAATGAACAAGAACACAATCATTTTCCTTGTTCATTTACATTCAGTTATGACTGTCAACGATCCTTCATTAAGTTCGTTATAAGTTCGTTCATTTGTGTCCATTTATAATATAATCGTAAAAACATAAACAAAAGCAAACATTTTGCTTAACGAACGAACATGAACAAGAAAATATGTTCGTTAGAATGCTCATTTTGTTTGTTTACAAGCCAAGATGCAGATATTAAGATATGAGATAGGAAAGGAAATGAAAATACGAGATAAGAGAACATAAAACTTCTAAAGAAACAATTCCCATCTCCACGTGTACGTCTGATGGCACCATAGTTTTCACTCAGCAACTGCATAGAAATACAAACCACATTTTAATTATTAAAAAAAAAAAAAAAAGAAAATGAAACACAGAGAAGTAAAAATAAACCTTAATTTTCTCAAGTAAAATAGGGCTTCCAGACTTATATTCAGCTTCTAATGAAGAAAGAGGTTCCTGTAGTGACATAAATAATATGTTAAATTCGGTATACAAAGGGCAAAGTATAACTAGAGAGATTTGTAAACACACACCACTAAAAAGGGTTTAAATTATTAACCGGAAAAAACATTTATAGAACCAAGTTTCTAAACCTTATCGCCAACAAACGGGAACTTAGCTGCATCTTGTTCAAAAATTGCAGATTGTTGTTGCATAACATCACTATCCTTGTAATTGGACCAATCATCATCAGCTTCATAAGCTATGCTGAATGCTGTGGACTCTGCTTCAGATTCCACAGGGATCTCGTCATGATTCTGCATGTTTTCTAACAACACCAATACTGCAACAAGTGTTTCCGTTTATGTGGTTGCTTTCACTTTTGCCAAGACCTGCTAAAAGTTAGGTTATATATCTAGACGGATAATGAAAAGTTTATAATACAATATACAATCAATCAATCAATCAATCATACCAGTGAAGTCCCACCGACAGCAAACAGCAAAGGTATAATTAGGGTCTGGGGAGGGTGGGATGTAGGCACACCATACCTCTATCCAAAGGGATAAAGAGCTGGCTTCCAAAGAGACCCTCGGCTCTAATTACATATGTATGGAGCAAAAGAAAGAAAATCAAAGTTCAATAGCTATGTAAAAAGCTAATAATAGTAGTAATAATAATAATAATATGTATGAAGCAGAACAAAGGGGATCAAATTCAACAGTTATATCAAAACTAATAATACTAATAGTAATAGTAATAATAATAATAATACATGCGGGGGGAATACCATTATGGTATGTGTCCTAAATAAGTTAAGTATAAGCCCTAAAGTATTCATTTATTCCTAAAAATCCTTAACTTATAATTGAAAGAAATGAAACAAATATGCTTACTCAATCAAAGTAAATAGATGTTGAACACTACTTAATGCAAGATATAATTGTCCCGAAACATAACAAATAATACAGTGTTTGACCTCTAATGCTCATATAAGTTTCAACAAACTGTAATTTTCTGTTTAACGAAACCATCAATAATCTGTTTTTTTATATAATGTGTGGTTCAAATGAAGCATATACTGTTGAATATTCAAACATGAAGACAGAATTAAGACATCAACCCTAAGTCCCTAACATGTTGAGATTTCACAACCGAACATCAAAATCATATCCATATGATTCCATATTCAATATACTTTCATTAATCATCAGATAATTACATCCAAAAACTGTAATAAGTTAAAAATCTGGCAAAGTCCAGACTATACAACAAAAGTCTAGGGGTCAGGGGTGTACATAAATCCGAAAGCGAGGTAACCGAACCAAAACAAAAACTGGTGGTTTGGTTTTATGTTTACGTAAAAAACAGAACTTTGGTTCGATTTCGGTTTTGCGTGAAACCAAAACCGACAAACCCAAACCAAAATTATAGACTTTCATTTCTTATTTTCAATTTGAAGTAATTCATAATAAGTTATATTGAATAAGTTTAACACAAATATTTTCAGCCCAGTAATTTTAATCCAGCATGGCAGAACCAAAAATCCAAACCAAAACAAAAACTGATGGTTTGGTTTTATATTTACGTGAAACCCAAACTTTCAGTTCGATTTTTGTTTCGCGTGTGATTAAAACCAAAAAATCCAAACCCAAGTTATAGACTTTCAATTATCAATTTTAAGTAATTCATAATAAGTTAATAAATGGTTTAACACAAATACTTTCCATCCCAAATAAAAAAAACCGAACCCAAACCAAAAACTGATGGTTTGGTTTTATAATTACGAGCAAACAGAACTTTCAGTTCGATTTCAGTTTCCTGTGTAATTAAAACGGAACCGAGCTTAGCGACTTTCATTTTTAATTTCAATTTTAAGTAATTAATATTTTATGATTTTATCATAGGTTAATAATATGTAGTTTGACCCAAATAACAAGATGCATTGAGATGAAAACAATACAAATTCATCCAAGTATGCCCTAATTTTGAGGGTAAAATCAAGGCAAATTTAAAATGTAATTTACGATATCAAAACTAAACAAAAGAAATAAACTCGTCAATGCCAAATACAACAAAAATTAAAACTGCAAAAAAGAAAAGATTTTCTTTTTATAATTATTCCAAAAAAAATTTTCTTTTTTTTTGTCAATTTTTCAGGTTTTTTCGCAATTTAAAAATTATTTTTCTCAATTTTTTAAAATATATTTTTATTGTCAAACTATTTAGAAAATAAAATGAAACCTGCTAATATCTAGGATTAAAACATAAATGAAACTTTAATGACTTGATTGGAACAAGATATTTTATGAGTTACCTGATTGAAACAATTTTAAAACTTTGTTACTATTTTATAGAATAATCCCTTTATTATTATTATTTTAATTATATCATTATTATTATTATTATTATTATTATTATTATTAACTTTGTTTTCAGTAGGATCGGGTTGTCATTTAAAAGAATGTGGCGGCGCAGCTTGTTTGAGAAACCTATTACGGGCGAATCGATTTCAATTCATACTTTAAGGATCTAGTTCTTTGATATATTGTAGGTGATTGAATACATTAGGTGAAGTGTGTGTGTGTGTGTGAGTTGAGAGAGTAACTTGGCAGAGTAATGACACTTGATAATAATAATTCACATTTCGTTAATTTACAGATCAGGGATACAGGTATATATAGAATACGATACCCATTTGTTATACATTCCATAACGAAAGGGATCCATTCGTCTTCATTCCCTAACTTAACTTAAAGTATAGAGAATGACTCATTCGTTATATCTTATTCGTTAAACAACCTTAACGAATGTTATATAATAATAGCAGATAGGCTCATTCGTTAAACAACCTTAACGAATTGCCAATATGTCACACCCAACCTACTGCGGAAATGCCGGGGCGCGAACCGATTGTCACAGCTCTCAAGGTTAATATCATGCATTATTAAAAGTCTCAATATCTGTTAATTAAATTTTCAAATAACAATCATCTTTACAAAATCCAAATAAAACAAAGTACATATATCAATCAATAACAATATGACACATTAAGTTTTCTTCTAGCATAAATCCGTAAGTGATCTTGTACTTCATGTCAAACGAATACCTGCATATGCGTTGAAAATGGAATGGTTTTGTCAACACGAGGTTGAGTGAGCAACACACCAGTTTAAATGTACATATAGAAAATAAGTATTTGCAACAAGTCATATGAGTATAACAAATTAACCAAATGAGCAAGTATAACTGAGATGTCGAGAAGCACAAAGCTATAACGACTGGCGTATAATCATACTAGACTGAGATTATGTTGGACCTCTCCGAATGCGAAAGCATACATAGCAAATAAGCACATAAACAAGTAAGGTATAAGTTGTTAACACATAAGACAAAGTTGCAGTTTTGTGTATGAGTATATATGAGAAATACAGTTTACGCATATATCCCCAAAACGTGAGAAAACGAGTAAAATAGGGGAATGTGGTACTCACCTCAAAGACGATCAAAGATGATAAAAATACGGGAAGTCACACGCGAACATTAAAGCCTAAGAGAAAAGAGGGAAATACGGATATACTAAGTAAGTACAAGTTTTATTACGACAACTAGATAAACAATATTAAATTAATATAATAATATAATAATACATATGAGAATTTATTATATAAAATATTTAGTTATTTAAAAATATTTCTTTTAACTTTTTTAAATATAAGTATACATATAGTTTACTTGATTTTATTTATAAATATTAGATTTTAAGTTAATATATTTATATATATATATATATACATATACGCTTATATACGTCGAGTGCAGGGGGAATCAAACCCGCGACCTCCGCCTACAATACACAAGCATTAACCAGTTGGGCTTAACCACCACATGCGCTTAAAGATAGCAGCCGAAGATTCTAAACAGATGCGGCCAGAAAGAATAACTAACAAACCCTAGTCAACATCAATTCGATCTATCCTAACAAAATCAATCGAACTGATGTTGGGGCTAATGATCATTATCAAATCGCGACTCCAAACATGTATTTAATTACCTCAATCACTGATCAGAAGAAGGTGAACGAGATCGAGCAGGGCCGGCGCTAAGATGAGTATGAACGAGACAACGTAATGGCCAAATTAATCTAATTATATATGGGGTTTAGGTTGGCCATTATGTATGGATTGTATACACGTAATAAATTGAAATAATATAAACGATTTCTGGTTCAACGAGGATTAGGGTTGTCGGTTTGGTTAATAATTGAAGAACGGATCAAAATGATACGATTAACATATATGGATTGTCGGTTAAGGCCGAAATTGGTAATAACACGCAATTTCCCAGATCAATTACATCATACAAACGAAAATTAAAGTCCAATTTATTGATTTGTGGATTCGGGTCCAAGAAAAGTATGAATATGGGTGGGGTTTGGTAAACGGGTATCTAAATAACGAAATGGGTTATAATATATTTATAGTTTGGACCTTGAAGTTTGAAGTTGGCTACAAGAAGGGTAAACCTTTATAATTAAAGGTGTAACAACAATAAAGATTAGTTATAATACGATAATAATAATATATTAATATTTAAACAAATTTAGACTCGATAAACGTAATATATATAATAAAATAACCCGAACGTTGAACCAAGTCGGGTAAAAGTGTAAGTTTGAAAACCCGAGTTGTCATACAATAAATATAACGTATGGGCTCATTCATTAAACACACTTAATGAATGGCCATATAATTTTATAACGAATGGACTGGTAAATTACCAAAATGCCCTTTTACATTAATAAAGATAAATTACAAAGATAAACAAAGACCGAGACAACAAAACAGTGCACTAACAAACTCCCCCTCATCTCGTGCTCTTTTTCTTCGATCACTTGAATCGGTTTGTCTTCCAGTCCGCACAGCTATGAACTCCAAACGCATGGCAAACAAGCACGACACGTTGGAATTGCATAGCACGATCATAATCTTTAATATCGGCAAATCGGATTTCATTCTTGAATAGCGCGTCGTTGTCCGATTCCGATAAATTAACTAACCACATCAGATCGATCACCTGTGTGAACTCAGTCTTCAGCCCCGTACCGAGTACAATAACAGCTTCACCAGTACGGTTGTCGTAATGCCACCGGTTGAATGTCTTGTAAAGACTTTGGGGAAAAGTCTTTACAGGTGCACGCTTCATCATCCGCGACGGCTTTACCTTCAAAACAAGTTTTCTCCAACCCGTTCTTGGATCGATTTCGACAATGTACTTTCTCATTGGAACATGTGGCTTAAAAAATTAAAACCACGATTTACCTCAAAGAGCAGGTGTTGATGAAACCATCCCACCATTTGATTGCCACCGCGATTCACGAACGACCTTTTTGCTAGCGTTCGTACATCCCACCTTGGTAACATAAGAACATCGGTGATATATTGATAGTACTGTACACCATGTTCCCACTTAATGATGCATACTTTATGGTTGGAATCATAACACCAAGAAACAATATCACCTTTGACAGTCTTCACAGCTTTGAATGTTGTCATTTGGTGAGTCGTTGCCCGAGCATTGATCTCCTTCTCGTTTTCTTTCTCCGCATATCTATGGACCTCAATAAACTTTGAAAGTCGAGCCTTATTACGTACCTCAAACATACCCTCGAATTCTGGATTCTTCGAACCCGAACCAGAATCTGATACTTCCTCTTTGTTATTCTTCTTCTTCTTCTTTTCAAGATGTTCTTCAGCTGCTTGTACATGTTCTGTGGTGAAGAATGGAATACCCTGATCAGCATTGGTACGCGTGCATAGATCAGGATACTCCTCCGCTGTCACACCTTCTACCTCAACGTCATCATAATTAAATGACGTATCCCAAGATGGGATACTCGTATCGAACTTGACCTCATCGTGATCGATAACTTCAACATCCTCCTCATTCCCCAACGCATTCAACTCCTCATCATTCAAGCTGAGAAATAATGAGATTTGATCTCGGTATAAAGCATAATCAACGAATTCTCCTTCCTCGATATAACAAACCAAAAAATTTAAATAAAAGGAAGAAGTAAGGAAATCGAAGAAGGAAATTCCATCCCACATTGGTGGAGGAAAGAAATGGAGAAGGAACCACCATTGTATAAATAGGTTTGTAAACTCTTGTCCCACATCGCTAGATTAACAAACTAGTGAGCTCTTTATAAGAAATGAAATTTCTATGTTAATATTCTTATAAGGCATATCACACCCAGTGGTCCTAGCGGAGGGTGCGAAGCACCCGAATGCGCACGGGCACGGGCACGGGCTCGGGCTCGGGCGAAGTGCGATGGGCGCAATGTGGCGTTTTGATGGCGCACTTTGCACTTCGCACGCTCGCATCGCCGCGAGCCGCATTAAGGGCCGCCTTAGTATTCTTGTTGGGAATTAAGAAAAAAAAATAATAAACAAATAAATAAAATCCTTCCATCGCGATACGCGACGGGTTCAGATTACCCATCGCGTACCACGACGTGGAGGTTATGCAGACGAGACACGTCGCCTGCCACGTGCCTAGGGCTGACTCAGCGAAGCTATAGATGCTTCGCGGTACGCGACGGCTTTCTATTTATGGCCATCGCGTACCGCGATGGGGTCCAAAACCTACTATAAATAGGTTGAGAATGGGACGTTCATTCCTTGCTTAGACCTCTTCTTTCTCTCTGAAATTTCACACACATATTAATACATATTTACGGTATAATACCCGAGTCGTAACGATACCCTATCCGATCAAAAGAAATATACACGAATCCGAAAGCTCTGCCTGTTAAGGTATGACATTGTGCCATCGTTTAAAGTTTCTACTCTCGTGATTAGCGTTATGATTATTGGTTTTATACTAATCTAGTGATACTACATTGTGTTTATCCTAGGTGCTTAATACCAGGAGGTTTTCTTTAATTGTAAACGTGCAAGGTGAGACATTCGAGTTTTTGTACCACTCACATTTGCGTGAGACAACTGTTTTTCCGACACTGCCATGATAATTTCAAAATTTATAAAACTCATGGCAGATGGTCTAAATGTTTCAAATATATTTTTAAAAGTATTTTAAATACATTACAGTGATTAAGTCTTTGTAGACTTACGGGATGGTTACTACTGGTATTGTGGGGTTTTGTATACAAGGCTTGCCTACTGGGCTATTACACGTTACTTATTGGACAAGTGTTAGCCAATAAGTAATATGACCACAGTCATAGATACGGTCGAGTGACAAGTACCTTTCAGTAATTTGTAAGCAGGCAGATGTAAAAACATCTTAATGTTGTAACTGTAAAATGGGTCATTTACAAATGAATGTACTCACCAGTATTTCTTGTTGGTCAAATATTTTAAACATGTTTCAGGTGACTTGTTAAAGACAAAGGAATGATGCCTGCGGGCTTCCAGCTTAAATAAGTGGCTTGTCACCAGAATAAAGAAACGTGTTTTGTAAATTAGGGTTTAACCCTATAAAACTTATGTTTGTATCAAAAGGGATTAAATTCCCGGTTTTATCATAATAATAATCATGGTGTTTTTATAACTCTGATCATTTTTCCAACTACGGTTCTGATGAAATTTTCCGTTGCAAAATAATTTAATAAACACCGATACCACCAATCAATGTTCACGGCTCCCCATCCCGGGGTATAGGGGTCGGGGGCTGTGACACTCGATCTCATATGCGTTAGTCGTACTTATGACAACTATGATAACCGAGCTTTTTAAGACTAATACCGTTCTAATGTAATTCGTGTTTATCGTGTAATATGATATTATGAAAAATAAAAAAAATATATTTTAGTCCAAAAACTCCAAAAATATAAGTATTATATTGTCACACCTCAAAATCCACTAACGGAGTTTTACCGTCAGAGGGTGTGAACTAACAGGATCGGAATCATTAGTTATAATCAAACATCATAAGTAAAGTTTTCAAACCACGAAACATTTAAGTGTAAATAAGTGCGGAAGCGTAAAATTATAAACCAAGTGTTGCGTCACGCAGGATGACTTAAAACCCAATTAATAACAGTTTAAAAATGAGTTTGCAAAAAAGATAGAGTTCGATATAATGCATGTTCCTATACCGCGCGCCCGCCTCGGCTACCTGAGAATAACATACTAAAAGTGTCAACACGGGGTTGGTGAGTTCACATATATAAATAAAGAAAATGTTTGTGTTTAAGTGTTTGCGTTATGCGTTTGCGTTTTGCGTTACCAGATAATGTTAAGTCAATTATATATCGATAGGTAGCTAGCCTATACAACAAGTGTTACTAAGTGTTCGACACCGAAGCTGACTGTTTATCAATTGCCTTGCCACCATGTCTATCCCGACCATGGAAAATGTGTTAGCCAAGATTACACCCACTCGACCTCCAGTCGAGTTTAGCGTTGGGTGGGGTTTGTCAAACCCAGTAGTACTACTCAACAGTGACTCGCTATTATCCAATATTAAACGGTTCGATGTTATGAAGGACTTTAGTTGTTTCGTTTGCCACTTAGCCTTTACAAGTGATATATAATCTAATAACAAAATCTAAAGCGTTTCGGAGTATGTATTCTCCCCCAAGTAAAAGGGTTTAAAAGAGTAAAAGGGGAAACGTGAAACTCACTGTTTGCGAAGAATTCAAAAACAAGTCAACCAAGAGATGCGCGTCACAGAAAATCCTCACTAGCGTTCTAAAACAAGAATGAGATTTTCTAAGTGTTGGAACTATTATTGAGTCTCTAGACTCGGCACATAATACCTATGCATAAGATACGTTTCGTGTTTCATTTGTGGATTGTGTGTGACTCAACAAACACATGGGTGATACTTTACATGTGTGAACAACTACTTACGTGTCAAGTATTAATATCGTACATTACTAGCAATCATTCCCCACAAGGGCAATTTAGTCAAAAACATAGCAATTATCTAGCAACAAGCACGTTTCATGTATTTTCATATAGTTCAGCAGCTAGTTCTACAAAGACAGATTTTTACTTGAAAGATTACTCTATTCAACAGATCATAACATATCAATTAATTCACCAAAAATCGTCACAAAAGCACACATGAGTTAGGTTTCCAGAACTATTTTTATTGTATTTTTATTCCACATAGATTTCTCACAATGATCAAAACATTACAGTAAACTCACAGAAGTCAAAATCATGCGCAACAGAATGTTATTTGTTATTCCCGTTAAAGGAAAAATCCAATTAACGCAAGACCAATCGGGTTAGGTTCTTAACTCAACATGTTAACTTCCAAAAGTGGAACCAACCCATTTGGTCTTGTAGTTCATGAGATATGATAATTACAAAACAGCCTAACAGCAGGTATCACAATTCAGATTTGCACTTCAGTTTTGTAAAATAATAAAAGTTAACTTTTACCCGTCAAAAAATTACAAACTTGGACTTTATAGAAACTAGAATCAAACTAGTACACTGTAGTGTTAACAACCTCGACCAATTACCACATTAACATTCAGTTATAGTTGTCTAAACATAACTTACAATCTGTCCAGTACCAGTTTTGACCTTTGATCACATTTAAATCGTTTGAGTAACCAAAACACCTCCAAATCAGGCGTGGTTGGGTTTTCTGAAAACTAGACTCAGAGTACTACCTTTTAGACTCATAAAAAATCCTTGGTTTTATATTTAACAAGTTACATTTCGTTCAAGTTTAACTATCACTGCTGTTAAAAATCAGCAAGCACACACAATCGTCTAGCATGCATCCTAAGCATACGACATATCTCCAAACATGCAATAAACATAATTATCCATAAAAATCAGTAGTAAACCCTCTAGGGTTTACGAACAATCGATGCTCTAGAAATCTTTCACCGTTCAATATCACACATGATCATTTAAATCAATAACCAAAGCATAATTAAGCATCATCTAATTCATACAAAGCATAAGAACACTTAACACATGATTTACAAAATTAGGGTTTCATGTTTATACCTTAAAAATGTAGAAACGAGCAAAAGGAAGGTGAGAGATGCCTAGAGACAAGTGCGGGATGCTCCGATTATGAAAAACAAGGCCAAAACGAAGGTGATATGGTGGTGGTGATGGCTGCCGTCGCAAGAGAGGGGTGAGGGGGGGATCGGGTTTGAGGAGGGAGGGAGGAGGTTAGGGTTTTTAATATTATTAATAATAATATGTTACACAAAGGCCCCTCAACTTTTAATTGTTACTTTTCTAGCATAAAGTAACTTGTTTGCATCTTGAGTTAATGTTCTATACAATATTATCAAATAGCACGTAAGCCTACCACATAATTATCAAATAATTATTGTTTGGATGTTTTTCGTTTATTCACCAATGGTTTGCGTAAACTCGTTTGCGTTTCGGTGTAATCCCGAAAGACTACATATGTAGTGATTGTCAAGCGTCATTTAAACCCTAGTTTAATGTAACATCCTAAATTTTTATATGATAAATAAAAGAAAGTTATGTTTAGTAATTTCACGTTTTAGTTATTTAATGTCGAGTAAGGAACGGGTCTTGGGCTTAGTTATTTTATGAACTCGGCCTGTCTCGACCCGTAGGAAGCCAACCCGAGCCTAACCAAACCCGTAGTATATAAACGAAAGTTCTTGACACTTCCACCATTTTCACCATCTTCCTTCACTTACACCCACCCAAACACTCTCATTTCTAGAGAGAGAAGCTAGAGAGAGAAAGTTCTCAAATCACAAATCCGAGTCCACAATCTTGTTCCTAATCGTTTTTGGTAAGTCCCTCTCGAAAATCATCCGTTTTCATAACCATTTCGGCCTCAAATCGAGCAAAAACGTAACTTGAGTTTTCGGGTCAAAAACCGCCTTGTTTTGGTGTCAAAATGCAAGCTTTTGTGTTTAAAAGTACTAGGAATCGATAGCCCTTTCAATCCCGAGCATTTCCATGTCAAAAACTTCGATTTTGGGTCAAAAATCTGGAAAATCTGGAAAACCCGTGGGTTTCTCCGTCGCCCAGCTTGAAGGAGTCGAATCAGACTCATTCGATCGAACCAGTCGATCGAATCAGTCCATTCGATCGAATGCGTAGATCGAACAAGTCCAGTCGACCGAATAGGGAAGCAACCGAATGGTCTCCAACTCATTCGATCGAATGAGTTTTGTATTCGATCGAATGAGTGTTGTATTCGATCGAACGTGTTCCTATTCGATCGAACGTGTTCCTGTTTGATCGAACGTGTTCCTATTCGATCGAACGTGTTGTATTCGATCGAACGTGTTCCTATTCGATCGAACGTGTTCCTATTCGATCGAATCAAGCCTGAACCAAGCTGTTTCCAAGTTCGCCTAAGGTTTAACTTCGCCTGAAGCGAAGTTCGTCTATAAAATAAATTAAAAACCTAATGGAAAATGTGTTAAGGCAGTTATCGAAAATAAAATTTTTCCAAGCTGACCTGGCAGCTTAACCCCAGCCAGGGGCTCTGCCCCTTGGACCCCGCTAGGGGCTGCCGCCCCTAGAACCCCGCTGCCAGGGGCGCTGCCCCCGGACCCCCGTTCGTTGTGGGTCATATATGGATAGAAATACAAACGAGTAGCAGTAGTTAATTGATATGTGTAAATATTATACAGTTAGCCGAGCCCAGTTAAAGAAAGGAATTACGATCAACGGCGAGCGTAACAGGATCCAGGTGAGTTTCTAGCCCCATTCCTTGTTATGTTTTCGGGGCTGTGTGCATACTTGATGTGTTGTTAATACATTTATCCAAAGTGATAAGTGTATGCCATAGGTGATATATGTGATATGTATGAATGATTGCTTGATGGTTCGTGAACGATCTTCGGATATTGCACGTACTGTCAGGTTGTAACGTTATAAATATGGCAAGTATGATATGTATGTTTATGTGTATGAACGTAAGAAAGTTAATAAAAGAAGGAAATGACGGTTGTATGGTTATATGGTTACAAAAGGGGTACCGAGCCCTAATAATACTCGAGGTATGATGTATGGTCGTATGGTAACGAAGAGGGAATCGAACCCTACTAATATTCGAAAACATGGGACCAGACCCTAATAATATCTGTGATGTTAGGGACCAGACCCTAATAATATCTGTGATGTTAGGGACCAGACCCTCATAATATCTGTGATGATAGGGACCAGACCCTTATAATATCTGTGATGTTAGGGACCAGACCCTTATAATATCTGTGATGTTAGGGACCAGACCCTTATAATATCTGTGAGGTTATAGGGCGAAAGGCTCTTTAAAACGTATGATTATGAATGTAAAGAAAGTATGTAAGTAAGAAAGAAAGTATGTAAGTAAGAATGAAGGTATGAGTACTTATGTGTGTATGAAAGAAAGTTATGAGGTTAAGTACGTATGTGTGTAACAAGGTATTGCATGGTAGTGTATGATTAACTAGAACTCACTCAGCGTAGCTGACTTTTAGTATGCACGCAGGTGAGTAGGTTGAGACAGCTGGCTTGAGTGGAGGACACATGGCAGAAGACTAAAGCCTGGCATCTGAAGATCCGATATGTTTTATAAGTTACGTTTTGATTTTGAAAGACATGAGGAATGTTTAAAGACATGATTATGAATTGATATGTAATGTTTTATGAAAGTTTTATATTCCGCGTAAAGTTTTTAATTAACTCTGATATTTAGAACTGTGTTTATGAGTAAATCCAACACGAAAGTAGGGTTACCGGTAACGGGGCCTTACAAGTTGGTATCAGAGCATAAGTTCGAGAGATTTAAGCATCCTACATGCTTAGACTCGAACAGAAAATGGGATTTAAGTAAGAAAGGAAAGAAGATGCCAGTTCAAGAATGCCATGTGTCGCTCAAGCAAGATCAGTAAAGGTAAAGTGTATGATTAAATGATATGTGTTAATGAGAGAGAAAAGATATGTGAACGATAGGGATAGGAATAATTGACTGTTTGAATTGACAAACTGCTTAAGTAGAACCAGCACAAATAGACTCATAAAGGGAAGTGTATATGACACGGAAAGTAACGTGATCAGCTAATCGCAACTGGCCACTGTTATTACCTGTTAGCCTTACTATCCTTGTACTAGATAGTTCCTTGAGTGATGATGTTTGTGTTTTCTCATATAGGATACTGATGGCTGGAGCTGGAGAATTTGTTGAAGCTGGGGGTCGCACTGGACGTCGTGGCAGGCCTCGTCTTGTCCGGCAACCCTCGGTAGAAGAAGCTTCCCACACCGAAGATGAAGAAAGCGCAGCTGGGGGAGACCAGAACAACAACGAGGAAGTTCAACTTAGTCCTGCAGTTCAAGCAGCCATTGTTCAGGCTGTAGTTGCTGCTGTGAAGAACCTGAATCCCGAAGGATCTGCTGGAAGCCGTGAACGAACTGCTGAAGGGGCGGGTGGTGATGGTAGAAAGGATGGGGAAGGTGAAAGAGGGGCCTCGAGTGGGGATAAGTCTGTGAAAGTCGATGATAGGAGAGGAGGACAAGGTGGGTGCAGCTATAAGTCCTTCAAAGGTTGTGACCCGCCTAAGCTGACTGGTTTAGGAGACGCAGTCGCTACTCTCCAGTGGATAACCGCTATGGACAAGGTTATCCGCATTAGCGAATGCCGTCCCGACCAAGCTGTGGGCTATGCTACTCAGTCATTCGTAGATGAGGCTATGTATTGGTGGGAGAGTGTGGAGCAGAGGAAGACCCGTGAAGAGATCAAAGGGATGAAGTGGGAAGATTTGAAAGAGTTGGTAATGAAGAAGTTCTGTGCAGATGCCGAGGTTGAAAGAACGGAGATGAAGTTCCAGAATTTAAAAGCCGGTATGATGACGCATCGTGAGTATACCACGGAGTTCAACCGACTATCTAGGTTGGTGCCTGACATGGTTGACACTGAAGTCAAGAGAATCAAGTGTTATGTGAGGGGGTTGCCACAAAAGGTCCGCATGTTAGTCAGGGCGGTTCAACCTGCTACTTTTGATTCGGCTGTTGGACTCGCGGAAATGGTCTATGCTGACGGGCCGCGGATGATGGGGTGGAAAGGGACGAAGAGAAAGAGAAGAAAGGGGTCACTCCTGCTAAACGACCCGGTACTCAGTTATGGAACTCCAGGGATAAGAAACAGAAAGTGTGGGAGAAGAGATCGTGTAAGACCTGCGGAAAGAGGCATGGTGGTGAGTGCAAGTGGGGTAAAAGTTCTAATGTTTGTCTCAAATGTGGAAAGGCTCATGGTGGAGAATGCAGAATGGGGTCGAATGCCTGTTATAAGTGTGGGAAGGTAGGGCATTATGCCAATGAGTGCAGTGCGAAGCCAGCATGTTACAAATGTGGCAAGACAGGCCATATGTCAAGGGAGTGCACTGAAGGTGTAGCTGGAGGTAGTGGAAAGAAGGATGCCGATCAAGCTAGGCCCAGAACTAGAGCCTACATGCTGACCCAGGAACAAGCCAGGCAGATTCCGGATGTCGTCACAGGTACGTTTCTAGTGAACGATGTTTCCGCTTCTGTATTATTTGATTCTGGTGCGAATAGAAGTTTTGTAGCTACGACGTTTAGTAAACTAGCTAAAATGAAAGGCTGCCGAGTGTCTGAAACTTTTGTAGTAGAAACCGCAAGTGACACTTCGGTGAAAATAACAAAAATGGTGAAGAATTGTAAGATAGAGTTAGAGGGACATGAGTTCCCTGTTACTTTGTATGTTATGGCCTTAGGAGGGTTCGATGTAGTCTTGGGTATGGATTGGTTGTCGGAGTTTGAGGCTCAGATAGTATGTAAAAGTAAGATGATAAGGTTAAAGTCTTTGGATGGTTGTGCGGTGACGGTTTATGGTGATAAGGAGAGTTATGGACTTAATGTCATTTCGATGATAAAAGCCGAGGGTTTGTTAAGGCGAGGGTGCGGTGCCTACCTGGCGTATGTTGTCAACGCTACGGCCGAGACGAAAGAAATGAAGGATGTTCCTATTGTGCGCGACTACCCAGAAGTATTCCCTGAGGATCTTCCAGGGCTGCCACCGGAGCGAGAAATAGAATTTCAGATAGATTTAATACCAGGAGCCCAGCCCGTCGCGAAAGCGCCTTACCGTCTAGCACCGTCCGAGATGAAGGAATTAATGTCCCAACTGCAAGAACTCCTCGACAAGGGTTTTATCAGACCGAGTGTTTCTCCATGGGGCGCACCGGTTTTGTTTGTGAAGAAAAAGGATGGAAGTATGAGAATGTGCATAGACTATCGTGAGTTGAATAAGCTTACGGTAAAGAATAGATACCCCTTGCCTAGGATTGACGATCTGTTTGACCAACTGCAAGGTTCGAGTTGGTTCTCACGAATAGATCTCAGATCAGGCTACCATCAGCTGAAGGTGAAAGGGGTAGACATCCCTAAAACAGCGTTCCGAACGCGGTATGGACACTACGAGTTCCTTGTAATGTCATTCGGTCTAACAAATGCTCCTGCAGCATTTATGGACATGATGAATAGGGTGTGTCGACCGATGTTGGATAAGTCGGTTATCGTCTTCATCGATGATATATTGATTTATTCAAAGAGTGAGTCTGACCATGCCGAGCATCTGAGAGAGGTATTGGAAGTTCTGAAGAAAGAAAGGTTGTACGCCAAGTTTTCGAAGTGCGCGTTCTGGTTAAGAGAAGTGCAATTTTTAGGTCATGTGGTTAATCCGGAGGGGATTACCGTGGACCCAGCTAAGATTGAAGCGATAACGAATTGGAAGACTCCGCAGAATCCGACTGATATACGAAGCTTCCTAGGGTTAGCTGGCTACTATAGGAGATTCATCGAAGGTTTCTCCAAGATAGCCGCACCGCTGACCGGTATGACCCGAAAGTCGATAGTATTCAGTTGGGGAAAATTTCAAGAAGAAGCCTTTGAAGAATTAAAGAGAAGACTCACGCAAGCTCCAATCCTTACTTTACCCGATGGTGATGAGGATTTTGTTGTTTGTGCTGATGCCTCGCATCAAGGGTTAGGTTGCGTGTTGATGCAACGAGGGAAGGTGATAGCCTACGCGTCTAGACAGTTGAAGGTCCATGAGAGTACTTACCCGACGCATGATTTGGAGTTAGCAGCTGTAGTGCATGCTCTTAAGATATGGAGGCATTATCTGTACGGCACTAAGTGTACTATCTATACCGATCATAAGAGTTTAAAGTACTTCTTCGAGCAGAAAGAACTGAACATGAGGCAGAGAAGATGGTTAGAATTGATAAAGGATTACGACTGTGAGATTAAGTATTACCCCGGTAAAGCTAACGTGGTCGCTGATGCGTTAAGTCGTAAGAATGAGGAAGTCCTTGCAACAGTGAAGTCATACAAGTTGATCATGAACCAGAGTCTTTTTGAAGAAATCATCAAGGTGCAGTCAGAAGTGTTAATAGATGAAGGGTTAGTAAAGAAGGAAAGGATTTATGGCCAGCAAGATGAGTTGATGGAAAACACTCATGGAGTTAAAACTAGATTTGACCGTATGTGGATCCCACGCCATGGTGATCTTAGAAGTCGAATCTTAGATGAAGCTCATAAGTCAAGGTACTCAATCCATCCTGGAGCTACAAAGATGTACCAAGACTTGAAAAGAGATTACTGGTGGCCAGGAATGAAGAGCGATGTAGTGGATTATGTTGGTAAGTGCTTAACTTGCTTACAAGTCAAAGCCGAACACCAAAAGCCTTGTGGGAAGATGCAACCGCTAGAGATACCTGAGTGGAAATGGGAACACATCACCATGGATTTCATAACTAAGCTACCTCGTACAGCTAAGCAACATGATACCATCTGGGTGATTGTGGACCGTTTGACCAAGAGTGCTCACTTTCTGCCCATACGAGAGGCCATCTCGTCAGAAACGTTAGCAAGCTTGTTCATTAAAGAAATTGTAACCAAGCATGGAGTACCATTATCGATCGTGTCTGATAGGGATACACGGTTTACTTCGAGGTTCTGGAAGAAATTTCATGAAGCTATGGGGACGAGGTTGAACATCAGTACGGCGTATCATCCTCAAACCGATGGACAGTCTGAAAGGACGATCCAAACCCTTGAGGATATGCTACGTGCTTGCGTTTTAGATTTTGGTGGAAGTTGGGATGATCATCTGCATCTGGCAGAGTTCTCCTATAACAACAGTTACCATTCGAGTATTGGTATGCCACCGTTTGAGATGCTGTACGGTAGACGATGTAGAACCCCGGTGTGTTGGGGTGAGATTGGTCAGAAGGAAATGGGAAGTATAGAAGTGGTTCAAGAAACGTCTTCAAAGTTCGATCAGATCAAAGCAAGAATGAAAGCCGCTCAAGACAGACAAAAGTCTTATGCGGATAAGCGGCGACGACCAATTGAGTTTAACGTTGGCGACTATGTGATGCTTAAGGTCTCGCCTTGGAAGGGGATTATCCGTTTTAGGAAAAGAGGAAAGTTGAGTCCGAGGTACATTGGACCGTTCAAGATTGTAAAACGTGTGGGTGAAGTAGCTTACAAACTGGATTTACCCGATGAGTTAGAAGGAATTCATTCAACCTTCCATGTTTCTCATCTGAGGAAGTGTCTAGCTGATGACACGTCTCACGTGCCCTTAATGGACATCGAGGTTGATGAACAATTGAACTACATCGAGCAACCGATAAAGATCGTTGATCGCAAGGAGAAGCAGCTTCGTCACAAGATTATACCCTTGGTCAAAGTGATATGGAAGCACCGCAAGGGATCTGATGCTACTTGGGAAGTCGAGGATGAGATGCGCAAGTTTTACCCTAGTTTGTTTATGTAATAGTTAGGTTTCGGGGACGAAACCTCTTTAAGGGAGGAAGACTTGTAACATCCTAAATTTTTATATGATAAATAAAAGAAAGTTATGTTTAGTAATTTCACGTTTTAGTTATTTAATGTCGAGTAAGGAACGGGTCTTGGGCTTAGTTATTTTATGAACTCGGCCTGTCTCGACCCGTAGGAAGCCAACCCGAGCCTAACCAAACCCGTAGTATATAAACGAAAGTTCTTGACACTTCCACCATTTTCACCATCTTCCTTCACTTACACCCACCCAAACACTCTCATTTCTAGAGAGAGAAGCTAGAGAGAGAAAGTTCTCAAATCACAAATCCGAGTCCACAATCTTGTTCCTAATCGTTTTTGGTAAGTCCCTCTCGAAAATCATCCGTTTTCATAACCATTTCGGCCTCAAATCGAGCAAAAACGTAACTTGAGTTTTCGGGTCAAAAACCGCCTTGTTTTGGTGTCAAAATGCAAGCTTTTGTGTTTAAAAGTACTAGGAATCGATAGCCCTTTCAATCCCGAGCATTTCCATGTCAAAAACTTCGATTTTGGGTCAAAAATCTGGAAAATCTGGAAAACCCGTGGGTTTCTCCGTCGCCCAGCTTGAAGGAGTCGAATCAGACTCATTCGATCGAACCAGTCGATCGAATCAGTCCATTCGATCGAATGCGTAGATCGAACAAGTCCAGTCGACCGAATAGGGAAGCAACCGAATGGTCTCCAACTCATTCGATCGAATGAGTTTTGTATTCGATCGAATGAGTGTTGTATTCGATCGAACGTGTTCCTATTCGATCGAACGTGTTCCTGTTTGATCGAACGTGTTCCTATTCGATCGAACGTGTTGTATTCGATCGAACGTGTTCCTATTCGATCGAACGTGTTCCTATTCGATCGAATCAAGCCTGAACCAAGCTGTTTCCAAGTTCGCCTAAGGTTTAACTTCGCCTGAAGCGAAGTTCGTCTATAAAATAAATTAAAAACCTAATGGAAAATGTGTTAAGGCAGTTATCGAAAATAAAATTTTTCCAAGCTGACCTGGCAGCTTAACCCCAGCCAGGGGCTCTGCCCCTTGGACCCCGCTAGGGGCTGCCGCCCCTAGAACCCCGCTGCCAGGGGCGCTGCCCCCGGACCCCCGTTCGTTGTGGGTCATATATGGATAGAAATACAAACGAGTAGCAGTAGTTAATTGATATGTGTAAATATTATACAGTTAGCCGAGCCCAGTTAAAGAAAGGAATTACGATCAACGGCGAGCGTAACAGGATCCAGGTGAGTTTCTAGCCCCATTCCTTGTTATGTTTTCGGGGCTGTGTGCATACTTGATGTGTTGTTAATACATTTATCCAAAGTGATAAGTGTATGCCATAGGTGATATATGTGATATGTATGAATGATTGCTTGATGGTTCGTGAACGATCTTCGGATATTGCACGTACTGTCAGGTTGTAACGTTATAAATATGGCAAGTATGATATGTATGTTTATGTGTATGAACGTAAGAAAGTTAATAAAAGAAGGAAATGACGGTTGTATGGTTATATGGTTACAAAAGGGGTACCGAGCCCTAATAATACTCGAGGTATGATGTATGGTCGTATGGTAACGAAGAGGGAATCGAACCCTACTAATATTCGAAAACATGGGACCAGACCCTAATAATATCTGTGATGTTAGGGACCAGACCCTAATAATATCTGTGATGTTAGGGACCAGACCCTCATAATATCTGTGATGATAGGGACCAGACCCTTATAATATCTGTGATGTTAGGGACCAGACCCTTATAATATCTGTGATGTTAGGGACCAGACCCTTATAATATCTGTGAGGTTATAGGGCGAAAGGCTCTTTAAAACGTATGATTATGAATGTAAAGAAAGTATGTAAGTAAGAAAGAAAGTATGTAAGTAAGAATGAAGGTATGAGTACTTATGTGTGTATGAAAGAAAGTTATGAGGTTAAGTACGTATGTGTGTAACAAGGTATTGCATGGTAGTGTATGATTAACTAGAACTCACTCAGCGTAGCTGACTTTTAGTATGCACGCAGGTGAGTAGGTTGAGACAGCTGGCTTGAGTGGAGGACACATGGCAGAAGACTAAAGCCTGGCATCTGAAGATCCGATATGTTTTATAAGTTACGTTTTGATTTTGAAAGACATGAGGAATGTTTAAAGACATGATTATGAATTGATATGTAATGTTTTATGAAAGTTTTATATTCCGCGTAAAGTTTTTAATTAACTCTGATATTTAGAACTGTGTTTATGAGTAAATCCAACACGAAAGTAGGGTTACCGGTAACGGGGCCTTACATTTAAATGTAATGAGATGTGCGTTATAGATCAAGTGATCTTAAGTTTGAATTGACGGAGATTGGATTAACGGAGTTAACCTGAAATTGACGAGTGTCACATATATTTTATTGTGTTCAAAAGTTAAGTTTTGACGCATATCGAATACTGCTCAAAATTGACACTGACAGCGACCCGGGTAAGGTTAAAAGTCCAAATAAATTTCTAAACATCGGGAATGACCTAAAATAATATAAATTCAGTAAATATATTATTATTAGGTCATAAGTATAATTTTAGAAAGTTTGGTTCGCGAAATTTAGAAAATAAGCGAGTAGAAGCAGGTACCGTACACCGTAAGGACCCGAAACCAACCAACTCCAAAAATTTACATCTTTATATGGTTCGAAGCTAATTTTACAATGAATTAAAATATGTACTTGGTTTTACATAAAACTAATCCTAACTTGTTGTGTATTATAAAATAAGATGAAAGGGGTAAAATAAATTACATGTTTAATAATTAAATAAAAATTTATAAATATATTAACTACCCCACTCCCTCTCCTAGCCGTCCAACCCTCTCCTTACCCCAACCCTTGGCTTGCTTTATCAGCACTCTACATACATGCATGCATCACACATCACCCCATACATACATTGTTCCAACACAAACCCTATTATTACTTCATCCTCCAACACAAACCACCACCCCACTCTCTTACTCCCTCCCTCCCTCTTGCGGCTGAACACCCCCCCCCCCCACCCTTCTCTCTCTTCCATTTTCATATTATCGTACATATTATAATCAAAACCCTAATATGAAATCAAGAAAGATGGTTGGAAGCAAGGAAAAAAAGATTCAAGCTTTGAACATACATTTAGAGACCATCAAGCTTACTCCCTTGTACCTCTCTCTAAAACCCTAAGGTAAAATCCGAAACCCTAGGTTTCATTCTTTAAGTTTTGGATGCAAAATACTTGTTCTTGCATCTTAAAAGGGTTCACACAAGCAACCAAACATCTAAACTCATGTGAAAATGGAAGATTACAAAGTGAGTATGTATGCATGTATGACCCGTGGGTTGTATGTGGAACCCGAGCCCACATATACATAAACGCATGCATATCACTTCCATTTTCATATTTGTTAATCTTGCTTTGGTGATTTTTAGATTTAAAAGTTTAAAATGAGATTAAAAAGTATGAATATGAAGAGATAGAGAGAGATAAAGAGAGAGAGTCGTGAGTTAGAGAGAGAGAGAGTATGAATATGTATACTTTCAAATGTTTGATGTTACATGCATGAGTGTATTTTGATGATCTATACTTGAATATTGATATGTATGCTTAAAGATTGATAATACATATATGGTTCTTGACAAAAATAAGATTAATATTGATGTGTTGTAAAACACACTTACTTTGCGCACATTTTAATCACGTTCTAAGTACTTAATTATATAATAATTGATGATTTTAACTCGTTTTAACATGATCTTACAAAGCTTAATACTAGGTGTAAGTTACGAGTTTTACAAGAGAAAAAGTATGGGTTTTGGAAGAGAAAAGAGGCCTTTTTAATCAATTTTGAAGACTAAAACTCAAGGCCCGACCCAAGCTCACAAAATCAAAGCCTTACATGATATTATATAAGATTATTAACAAAAAAAAACCCTAACCAGCCCTAAATCCTGAAATCAACACTCCCTTCACCAAGAAAATTCGTTTTTTGCAATTGGTAGCAAGAGAAGAAGAGAAAAAATGGAAGCTTTGTGGCGGCTAGGAGAGGAAAGATATCATCAAGGGAGACTTGGTACAACAGCTAGGGTTCATCTTCATCAATAATCTCAACCATAATATTGAGTATACATCCATAAACTTTGTGTTCTTGTTCAAGATTTATAACTTGTTGATTTTGATCTTTAACTTGAATTGTTTTGCAATTGAATTGTAATATCCTCAAAATTTTGGTCCAAATTTAACAACTTAGTAAAGTTAAAGGATCAAAATTATTCTCTAAAATAAGTAATGAGAATTTAAATGAAGAAAATTAAACCATTCTATAAGGAAATAAAATTATCTCATAAATAAAGTTACATTATGTTAAGGATATGAAATAAGGAAATTACATCCCACATTGAAAGATGTAGGAAAGTGGAAGCATTCCACATGGGTATAAATAAAGAAGTTAAATTCCATCCCACATGGAAAGTGGTAAAGATTTGGAAGCTCTTTATAAAGAGATAAAATTTCATATTATTATTCTTTTATGCCTAGCATACACCTAGTGGTCCTAGCGGAGGGTGCAAAGCACCCGACGCGCACGGGCTCGGGCGAAGGGCGTTGGGCGATGGGTGCATTTCGCACGCTCCCATCGACGTGAGCCGCTTGAGAGCCGCCTTAGTACTTTTGGACAATAAGAGTTAAACCCAGAAGTAACAAGCTACCAATAGACAAGGGACTAAAAGTGAAATATGAGTTCAGAGACCCATCGCGCTACGCGATGAGCCCAGAACACATGTCATCACGTATCGCTCTGGACCTTGATGAGTCAGCGGACACGTGTCAGCTTGTGGTATGGCGGCATATTTTTGCGGCGCCGTGATACGCGACGGGGTTGAGAAAACCCATCGCGTATCGCGATGGGTTGCGAGACCAGCCTATAAATAGGGGTTTATGGCATCTCATTTTCTCACACCAAAATTCCTTCTCTCTCTAGAATCACTCTCTCTATCTTGGTTTCCATGCCCCGACCCGACAATCGTCACCTCGTAATCCATGCCATTTATTGACGATACCTCGAAGTGCGTGCCACACAAAATTAACCCGACATTCTATCTCGAAGTACGTACACGACATGATGACCACTATATGTCGCCTCGTTTTGCGTTCCAACCTCGAAGTTCGTGCCAAGCTCTGAGGTTCCAACAATTTAAGCTCTAGTATGCGATAAGGAGTAGGAGTGCTGCTCAATCAATCTTAGTAATTAAACTTCGAATACCAGTGTAAGGTAGGGGTTCTGCCTAAGTCTTTATTTTATTATTATAATACATGGCTTACACCATAGTCAAGGATATAGCCCAAACCTTGATCATAATTATGTTTACATAAGCTTTTAACATACAAAAGATTATAATAGTGTTTCCTTACAATTAAGAAACATCAATTTTACATTCATAAGGATAATATAGTTTCTTCATGATTAAGAAACGTAACATTCTATATACAAGGAATATAGTTAAAACATTGTTTCTTTATGATTAAGAAACATAAGATTTTACATTCAAAACTAGCAGTCAATGAATGTTTCTTCTTGAAGAAGAAATAGATTATAGATATTTCTTCATGAAGAAGAAACTCAGCATATGATTTGTAAATAAACAGAAACACTATAGGTCTAAATATTTCATTCAAACAAATGATCAATCAAGGTTTAAAGCTATCAAAACTAGATTAAAGGTCTGTAGCCGGATCAAGAGACGATCCTTGCAGGGGCTATACGCATATAGCTCGGGGGGAACAATTGTGTGTGTGTAGGGGAGTGGTACAAAGCCCAGATATGGACGTGCATCTGCTGAGTGTACAGAAAACTATAATTGTATTGTAATTGTCATTCAAACATTTTATAGAGTCATACGTGTTCACCAGCATATAGCTGACGTATTTTTCCCCACATTTTAGGGAAATAAATTAGCACAGGTAATAAGAGATACAATCATTCATGAAGATAGACGCTCGCAAGGTAGAGATGGCTCAGTTTTAAATTATTAAAATATTATAAACAAGATTTAAACATGATTTATAAATCAAACACTCGGGCATTTATTATCCGAGAAGCTTTCAAATAAATTAATATTTTATTATAACCAAAGTCTTCCGCTAAAATCAACTGCAACTCTGATATATTTACAAAACAGGTACCAACTATTGGTCATACGACTAGGCCCTAAGTCGGGGTGTGACATGAATTGAAGATTGAGTTGTGCTTGATTGATTGATTATTGAATGAGTTAATTTATATTTTGGTTGAGTTTTATGATGTTTACATTAAGTGTTAGCTGCTGTCCAAAAATAATGTTAGCCTAAACTCATTAGTTCTACCTAGGTTTGATGAATATTGTTAGGTTTTAGTGAGTCTTATGGATTGTTGATCATCATGATTTGATTTGTTAATGAAAGTTTGGTTAATTATTGAATTAGCTTGTGTTTAGTAGCTGTGGTTTTATTAATTATACTCATATACCTCTTGCTTTGATTGATTGAATCAGTTTTGATTGATTTCAGCTTGTTTGAACTCTTTACTTTGTGTTTAGAGATTGTTTGCGGGGTGTACAACCGTAGGGTTTAAGTGGGTGTGTTAATTGATTAAAGGCAGCGGGTAGGCACCTTCTTAGAGACCGAGAGGTGATCTAGCTTTCTTGAGCAAACCTTAGTTGTGTCATCCTTAGATACCGGTGTCGTGAGGTTATTCAATCCATTAGCTTGTTATACCTTCAATATGATTCTTACCTAGGTAGACGTTTTCTCCCTAGTCAGACACATTCTTAAAGTTTCGCTAAGTCTTTTTAAGTTTAGTCTTTTAATTTGGTTAAAGTAAGTTAGGTTAAGTAGTTAATTATTTAAAATCATTTAAAAAGTATTATCCTTAGGAAGGTCTTGTCTAGAGTTAGTGATCATAAGCGTTTCACGTGTCCTTGTGTTCGATACTCGGACTTCCTTAGTTCTATACTATTTAAGATCGGTACACTTCCCGGTTGTGTGTGGATTCATTAGGAGTTTTGTTTTATAAATTTAAAGCTTATTTGTGAGTTACATAGAAAGAGCATTCATTAGACACACATCAAGTTTTTGGCGCCGTTGCCAGGGACACGGTTTGAGGCGTATTGAGAACGACTCAAGTTAGGGACTTTCCTATTGTATTTCGTATTTATATTCATATTAGATTAGTTATTTTAATTAGTTTAGTTTATTTTAGGTTAGTGTAGTTTAAGTTTCGTTTTATTTTTATTATTATTATCGTTATTATTATACTATTTTATCTATTTTTATCTGGTGCCCGTGATCCGTTTATTTTGAGTGTTCTTTATGGTGAAAATGTTTGTGGTGGAAATCATTGGGTGCAGGATGCTTATGAGAGGAGAAATATAGAAGCCGAGGCACGGAAAGCTCCATGGGAATCAATTTTGGCAAAGCCTCCTTCATACAGATTTGCATATGATCAAATGGGAAACTTCTTAGTGTATAAAGATTTGTCAGGGAATATATTAGAGCCCACCCCAGAATCGGAGGCAATAATGGATGATGTATTGTTTGCTATTAGAAATGATTTGGAATATATTCCACCTTTGAATCCACCTTTGTTTGAAACCCTGAGTGAGATTGAAGATACCAGAATGGAGGAGCAGAGAGTAGAGGAGTATGTTCCCTCTTGGGAGGAAGAATTTAAGGATGAGTTTGGTAAAGAGTTGATGGACTTTGCCATTACAGATGAAGACGAGTTTGACCCACTTGGTGATCTAAAGCTGCTTGAAGATTTAATATATAACGAGCCAAGTGTGGGGATCGAGAAGAAGCTTTGTAAGGAGAGCCATGAGGTAGTTAGTGATTCGATCCTTTCGACACTTCACCTCGATTGTGAAAAACCAAAACACGAACCGCACTCAATCTCCACTCGGGACGTGTTAAGGTTTAAAAATTTGGCTAAAAGGATTAGAAGGAGGATTTCTGGGCGAAGAAATCGTAGTGTAATGAAGAGATTGACTTCCCCGTTTCACTTCATTAAACCATTTTTGGGGGAATTCAAGAGTTGGCGGGCCAAGTTCAAGTCGTATGTTTGGGCCCATGAGAGTGGTGCAGTTGGTTTCTTCCCGACCAATTTTAAAAGGAGAGTGTTGAGGAGCATCGATGGGAAGAGGATAAAGGAGAAGCCTCCTGATTGAGGTTTCGGGAGCGGGTCCGGCTGAAGACTATTCAATAAACTTAGCGCTTCGAGGGAGGCAACCCAGTAATATCTTTCCTTATTATATTATCTTCATTTTTATTTTTATTTTCGAGTTTTTCCGGGTTGTTTATTCTCTTACTTGCAGGTTATTCCTTGGTTGGTTGATGACTGGAGTTTATCAAGTGTGGGGATGCAATCTGCTTAAGGATTGCCACTTTCGTTCGTTAGTGATAGCTTGATAGAGAGCATTGGATTTTAAGCTTGCGTTCGAATAGGAGGGCGAGGAACATGATTTACCGCACACTTGCTTGAACACATATACCAGGGGAGTCTGTTCCACTTTATTTTTCTTATGCTTAGTTTTGTCTTTTCCTTGTCTCACATTGAGGACAATGTGAAATTTAAGTGTGGGGATGGGGAACTGACGTTTTCATTTTTAAGAAAAATAAAAGAATATTGAAAATCTTGGGAGTTAATATTTTAAAAAAAATATTCTTCGCTGAAAATTATGTCGGTTACTCAAGTTCGAGGGACATATACTTGTATATGTTTGGTCTCGTTATCTACCTGTAGACATAAGAGATAGCCATTGACCCGAGAACTGAAAATGGCTGGGGCGATTGAATTTGATAAAAAAAAGTTTTAAAGAAAAAAACTCTCCCAAATTTACATCGATGAAATTGTATCTCGACACGGAGTACCTCTTTCGATTATTTCCGATCGAGATAGTCACTTTACTTCACATTTCTGGCAAGCAGTACAAGAAGCTTTGGGAACCCGAATCGACCTAAGTACGGCTTACCATCCCCAAACCGATGGCCAATCCGAACGAACCATCCAAACCTAAGAAGATTTACTTCGTGCTTGTGTACTGGACTTCAAAGGGAATTGGGATCAACACCTCCGGCTCATTGAATTCTCTTACAATAATAGTTACCATAGCAGTATACGAGCAGCACCTTATGAAGCCTTAACGGGCGAAAATGTAGATCACCACTTTGTTGGACAGAGGTGGGTGCGGGCGAAAATGTAGATCACCACTTTGTTGGACAGAGGTGGGTGATACTCAAATATCAAGATCCGATTTGATTCAAGAAACAACCGATAAAATTTATAAGATTAAACGAAAGTTGAAAGCCGCCCGGGATCGACAGAAGAGTTATGCCGATATTCGTAGAAAACCGTTATCTTTTGAAATAGGCGACAAGGTGTTTTTAAAAGTATCGCCGTGGAAAGGAGTTATAAGGTTTGGAAAGACCGGTAAATTAGCCCCGAGATTGGTCCTTTTGAGATTATTGCAAAAATTGGTCCCGTAGCTTACTGATTAAAACTACCCTTAAAACTGAGCACTATTCACGATGTGTTTCACGTATCGAATCTAAAAAAGTGTTTGACTGAGGAAACGGCAATAGTACCACTGGAATATGTTCAGATCAATGAAAAGCTTAACTTCATTGAGGAACCGGTAGAAATTGTGGACGGGAAAACCAAACAGTTACGACACAACAAAATATCATTGGTAAAAGTTCGGTGGAATTCAAAACAAGGACCCGAATATACTTGGGAACGGAAGGACGAATTCCGAAAGAAATACCCACACCTGTTCCCTAAAAAGAAAACCGATGACACATTAAATTTCGGGGACGAAATTTCTTAACGGGGGGAGAATGTGACATTCGTGACAAAACAAGGTATACCTTATTCATTACATAGCGAGTAAACGATAAATCGGTTAATTCGTAGTGCTTAAACGAGTAACCGACCGATACTAATTATGACCCGTATATATACTGAGGGGTCATATACGAGTTTTATATATATTACAGTGACTAACATATTGATATTTAGGCCCCAGTACGTTTAAAACCATTTAAACAAAAAAGGTTTTGTTTATTGATACGCTATGAGTTTAAATGCAATCGTTAACATCAAAACGAGCATTGTAGCATCCGTTAAGCCGAAAAAGATTTATAAAACATTTATATGACATGTTCTAGGCAATCCGTGAAAATGTTTTGTGTTGGGTCAAGAATTTGACCCAAATGAGGAGATTTGACCGAAAACAAAGAATATGGAAGATTGGAATCTTCTCAACCTCCTCAGAAACTGCTAAGTATTGAATCCGAGCACACCTTGGACCTTCGAGTAAGCTTTTACTTAGCCGAGTACGAGATTTTGCCTCCCGGGCAAGGTTTACTTCAAATAGTCTTCTTAAGTGGATATCCGAGTAAGGTATGCTATTTAGTGAATTCCCGAGTAAGGACCACTGATTTGGTATCTCCGAGTAAGGTTCACTTTGTCAAGCAGGGTTGTTCTTCAAGACCAAGTATTTTACTCTTTCGAGTAAGGTCTGGTCAACCAAGTCCAAGAAGCCAAGTAATTGGAAGACCGGGCAAGGTATTCTTTAATAATTATGGTCCGAGTATACTTGATGAGTTAATAGAATATCTCTAAGTTATTTCGAGTAAGGTTCTGCTCAAGTAAGGTATGTACTCCCGAGTACGCCTTATCAATAAGTTGTTCAACTAACAATGAGCCGAACAGGACCATAGAAGAACAGGGTTGCTCGTAAGGATTTGTCGAGCAAAGTTTGATAAGTCCAAGAAGATTGAAGTCTACTCGGTGAATATTATACTTGGTAAAATATTTTTTAAGTAAAGTCTACCCGGAAACTGATTCCGAGTACACTTCTATGTTTACCAAGTCTGAAGGAAGGCCGAGTACACTGCGTACTCGGAGACTGAAGTTTAATGAAAAGTCTACCCGGAAGACTTGTTTTACACTTAGTTTTATTTCTGAATATGTAATTTGAATATGTATTATCGGATAGGGTTTCTAGAAGGAATGACAGCCTGTCCTAGGTTGGCAGGCCTATAAATGGAATATTTAGGGCACGCCGCCAGAAGAGACACAGAAAAAGAGAGACAGAATACACACGACACATTAATTGAAAATATTTTGTGTGTGACAGCTGTCCTAGGATTCCTTATAAACCCTAAATCGATTACTCCTTTTGTATGACTAACATTATATAAATGGAAATCTTTTGAGTGAATCCTGTGTGTGTCTTCGATCTTTGAATATTCATTGCAACCGTATGTTTGTTATTGATTCCGCCTTTAACAAACGGTCATCTTTCTAAATATAGCAACCCGTCATTAACTCTCTTGTCAACACGATTAATTTTGTGTGAGTTATGACATGATAGATTAAGATCCGAGCCGAATCGATCATCATAATCGGGACCAGACAAGTGGTATCAGAGCTTGATTACTGCTATTTTTAGAAAGATTGTTGCTGATTAAGATTTGAAGAAGAATGACGTAAGCAGGCACTGTTCGATTGATTTGTGACGTCAGCTGCCCTTTTTTTTCATTTTCCTTCCAGATCTACAATCTATCGGTGTTTTCTCATCCTTATTTCAATTAAAGTCTAAATCTTTATATCTAAATCTTGTTCTAATCACATCAGACACCTCAGATCTGAGTATTCTATTTTCAGATCTGATTATTTTGAAACTTTTTTTTTAAAGAAACTGATTTTTGATTTCTCAAAATGTCTGGATATGAAGAACAAGAGGTGTCTACTAACAAGATACCTAGGTTGCATGGACAGGAAAACTTTATCAAATGGAAGGTACTCTTTGAAGTAGCTGTATGCTACAATGACATTGACATGTGGAACTCCATCAAGAATGGTCCACAAACTACTGTTGAAGAGGGTGCAAATGCTACTGCAACTGCTGCTATAAGAGAAAAGATGAGAAATGTGGATGACAAAGCCTTGGCTATGATTAAGCTAGGTTTGTCTTGGGAAATTCTGACCAAGGTGGCTCATCTCACAACTGCTAAACAAATGTATGATGCCATCCTTGAGATGTATGAAGGGAACACTGAATTGAAGAACATTAAGAAGCAAAGACTGAAGCAACAGTTGGAAAGGTTCAAGTATAGAGATGGAGAAAGGTTGAAGTCAATACTAGAACGTTTTCTGAGTATTGTGAATGAATTGAGAACAACTGATTATGTAATGACTGACTTTGATTTGAATACAAAGTTGCTCAACTCAATGCCAAAAGAATGGTATACTGCTTGCAAATTCATCCTTCAAAAGCAAAATTTCAATGAATTGAAATTGGATGATGTGGTATGTTTTCTTCAAGCTGCTGAACTTGAAATGATTGAGAATGAGATGATCAAGGAAGATAGACCAAGTTTCCATGTTTCAAATGCTTTGATTGCACCAATGGGAAATCTGTCCATCAAGAACCAACAACAAATTCCCATCATAGAAGAACCTGCTGAACATAATGTTGTGACTCCAAAGTCTTTCATTGGGGGTAGTACAAGTACTCAAGGAAATCAGCAGAGGTTCAATGTGCAACTAATTGATGATTCTGACTCTGCCTCTGTGTCTAGTGGAAATGTTCCTAATCCTGGAACAGGACATGTTCAAAGCAATGAGACACAAGCTTTGTTATCTATGTTCACTGATTCATATAATGCATTTGTTGCAAAGAACATGATTCACACAAGTGTGGTTCAAGATGATTTAGACCAGATTGATGCAGATGACTTAGAAGATATGGATTTGAAATGGCAAGCTGCCATGTTGGGATTGAGAAGTAGAAGGCTGTACAACAGAACTGGTAGATCTCTGGTTTCTGGTCCAAATGACAGGATTGGGTTTGACAAGTCAAAAGCAATATGCTACAATTGTCAGCAACCTGGTCATTTTGCAAGAGAATGCAATCAACCAAGAAATTTTCAAATGAATCAATTCCAGAACCAACAACCAGGAGGTCAGCATCAATATCAACAGAATCAGTCAATAAGTCAGCAGCATTACCAGCAAAATCAGCCAAGATTCAACCACAACAGCACTCAAATGAACAACTACAATAATAACAACAGTTACAATCCCAACTTCAATAACTTTCAGCCTCAGATGAACAATCAACAACAGGGTATGCAACAGAGTCAAGGATTTCAGCCTCAAATGAATCACAATCAAAACATTCAAGCAACTCAAAATAGTCTAAACAACACTCTTCCAGCAAATCAAAATCAGATCAGAAATCAAGGAAATGTGGCTGTGACTATACAACATGAAGGAAGCTTTGATTGGAGCAGTCATGAGGAGGATATTGCTGATGACATCAAAAAGGCAAATGTGGCATTCATGGCCATAATTGAGAAAGAAAAGGGAACCTCCTCTCAGGAACAGGCCACTCCATTGAATGATATATGGTATATGGATAGCGGTTGTTCTAGGCACATGACTTGTGACAAGAGGTCACTTGTGAACTATGAAGAGAAATATGAAGGTCCTGTTGCCTTTGGGAGTGATGAAAATGGTGGAAAGATTGTGGGAAAAGGAATCTTGACAAATGGAAAGGTGTCATTTAACAATGTGTTTCATGTTGAGGGACTTCAATACAATCTTCTGAGCATATCACAGATGTGTGATAAAGGTTACAAAGTTAGTTTTGATGATTCTCATTGCTTCATCTTAAAACCTGAATTTGTGATTCCACCTGAGATGATTATGATGATGGCACCCAGAAATGGCAACTTATATGAGTTAAATATGAAAGAAGCCATTTCAAGAGGTGGTGCATGTTTTGTTTCCAAAGCCACTGAAAATGAATCAAAATTGTGGCATAGGAAATTGTGTCATGTAAACTTAAAGAACATGAATAGACTGGTCATGGGTGAACATGTGATTGGTTTACCTACAAGAGAATTTAAGTTTGATGATCACTGTGATTCATGTCAAAAGGGAAAGCAACACAAGTCTACTCATAAGACAAAGCTCATCAACTCAATTGATCAACCACTTGAGTTACTTCACATGGATCTTTTTGGTCCTGTGAGTGTGCCAAGTATTGGAAAGAAAAGATACTGTTTGGTGATCATTGATGACTATTCTATATATACTTGGGTCTATTTCCTAAGTACCAAGGATGAGTCTGCTGAGTTGATTATGGGTTGTGTTACAATGATTGAGAACAAGCTGAATAAGAAAATCAAAATGATAAGAAGTGACAATGGTACAGAGTTCAAAAATGGAGTTATGGAAGAATTCTGCACAAAGAAAGGAATATTTCAACAATTCTCAGCTCCTAGAACTCCTGAACAAAATGGTGTGGCAGAAAGAAGAAACAGAACTTTGATAGAAGCTGCCAGAACCATGTTGGCTGATGCAAATTTGCCTGTCACTTTTTGGGCTGAAGCAATCAATATTGCATGTTATGTTCAAAACAGGGTGCTTGTAAACAAAAGGCATAACAAGACTCCATATGAAATTTTCAATAACAGAAAGCCTTACATCAAGTTTTTCAAGCCCTTTGGTTGCAAATGTTTTCTATTGAACACTAGGGATTATTTGAACAAGTTTCAAACTAAGTCACTAGATTGTTTCTTTGTTGGATATTCTACTCACTCAAAGGCATACAGAGTTTATGTGAAAGATCACATGAGTGTGATAGAGTCATCTGACATCATTTTCAATGAAAATCAATTCAATATAGTCAGTGGTGCAACATGGCTGTTTGATCATGAGAGGTTAATTAAGTCATTCAAGATTTATTCTGAAGACTTTGATGATTCATTCTACAAGACCAGTACACATGTTAAAAAGAACAAGAAGAAAGAACTGAACTTGGAAGAATTGTGGAAAAAGGTTGCAAGACAAGAAAAGGAATACACTTTTATGAAAAGCTCCTCAAACAATGCCATTGAACAAGATCAGGAAGTAAACAATCAGGACATTCTAAATGTACAAAATGATCATGTTCAGAATGGGAGTGACACATGCAACCAATCAAATGAAGATGAGAATGCTTCCACAGCAAGATTTCAAGACTTGTTTCAAAGCTTGAATCTGGGAAACAATGGTGCATCTACTTCAGGACAAACCAATGATGAAGTACCAGAGTTTCATGATGCAGAAGCTGATTTGATCATTGAAGAACCTGAACTTCATGAATCAAATCTTGACACAAATTTGTCTACAAATATGATAATACAAACTCCTACTGTTGAAAAGAATCATCCTGCTGAAAATATCATTGGTGACTTGCATGAAAGAGTAACAAGGAGTCATTCTGAGATAGCAAACATCTGTCTTTACTCTTGCTTTTTATCCCAATTAGAACCAAAGAATATTGCTCAAGCCTTAAAAGACAATAGTTGGGTAGAGGCTATGCAAGAGGAATTGGCCCAGTTTAGAGATCTACACGTGTGGGATCTTGTAGACAAGCCACATGACAGATATGCAATTGGAACCAAATGGGTGTTCAGAAACAAAAGGGATGAAAGGAGTTTGGTGATTAAGAACAAAGCAAGACTTGTAGCACTAGGATGTCTTCAAGAAGAAGGGATAGACTTTGAGGAAGTGTTTGCACCAGTTGCAAGACTGGAAGCAATAAGAATTTTCCTTGCATATGCTGCCTCAAAGAACATAAGAGTATTCCAGCTTGATGTTAAATCTGCATTCCTAAATGGAAAGATTGATGAAGAAGTGTATGTGGCTCAACCACCAGGTTTTGAGGATCCCATGTATCCAAACAGGGTGTATAAGTTAAACAAAGCCCTTTATGGATTGCATCAGGCTCCTAGAGCATGGTATGATGAGCTGTCAACTCATTTACTTGAAAATGGTTTCACAAGGGGAGCCATTGACAAGACACTCTTCTACAAACGAAAAGGGTCAGATTTGCTGCTTTTACAAGTCTATGTTGATGATATCATCTTTGGATCTACAAATGAAAATATGTGTTTGGAGTTTGAAGAGGTGATGAAGTCCAAGTACAGCATGAGTTCCATGGGAGAAATGAACTTCTTTTTGGGGCTACAAGTTCAACAAAAGGATGAAGGGATTTTCATTCACCAAACTAAGTATGTGCAGGACATTTTGAATAAAAAGAAGGATTTTTTTTTAAAAGGAAAAGTCTCAAGTAGTTATGTTTGCTGAAAATTATGTCATTTGCTCAGTTGGAAGGACAAGCACTAATGTATGTTTGGTCCTTAAATCTCTATAGATTCAAAGGACAGCCATTGACCTGAAAACTGAATGCATTTGGGGCAACTATGACTTGTTTCTTATTTCTTCACTTAAAACTATGTCAATAACTCTGACTTTGATAGGACATATATTCACATGTATGTTTGGTCCTGTTGACCACCTTTGGTCAAAACAGGATAGCCATTAACCTGATAAGAAAGAAATATTGGGGGTGATTGAATATTAAACTGTATTTTTTTGGGAAATGATAGTACATTGACTACTTAGCTGATCATATGGAATTAATAGGCTAAAAAGACCTTAGTATAGTCATTAACATGTATGGTTACTTTCCCATGATGATGTAAAATCTAAAGTGATATAAACATAATGAATATGCTAATCTTTATGTGGAGATGCATAGTTGTTTTGCATGTCTCAAGATAGATCTCTCCGAATGATATGGCAGAAAAGTGATTACCCAGTCATACACAAGCCTGTTGTTATTTGGTCAACCAAAATGAAACATCTTTAAATATGACAAGGAACATACTTTAAGAAAATTTGAGAAAATATCAAAAACAAGGGGAATAATGAATAAATCAACCAAAAATTGATAAGTGTTTTAAGTTGATAAGTGTTTTAAATATTTTATCAAACAAGAGGGTTACAGCAAGAACTACAAAGATGTTGGCAAAATCTGTCTCATCTTGAATGAAAGGCATGTTGCTAACTGTAAGTCCAACGTTCAATCTCTATATATGTTTGAGTATAAAAATACAAAAATACAATAAGTTCTGTCATACAAAAACTATTTTTGACCAAATACAGGAGGTTGGAGTCAAATTGGGGTGATCTGGGGAAAGCCAAATAAGCTTTGAGAAGAGATATGAGGCATCATAGCACAGTGTTGACCATTAATGCATTATGCTCAAACTGAACTTTAATCATATCACCAAAGAGATGAAAATCATGCTAAGTTTATACCTGCTGTTAACCTATCTAAGTTGTCATAATAATGCTGAGAATGAAGTAATGAGATAGCTACTTAGTCAATATGATCTCATTCCTGAGATCTTTTCAGTTTTTTTTTTTTAAGAAATTGTTTTGAAATGAAATATAACTGAAATTTGATCTCTAAATGCACCATTTGCTCTTAACCTATGTTCTGAAACGATACATAACTTAGAAATGTCTTTGACAAGTGGTTTAAGTCAAAAAGTGTTGCATTTTGCCTAAAATAGGCTGAATATGTAAGTTCGAGTAAGGTTTGATGCTTTTAACCTTCTCGAGCACAGACTGTTTGAATATGTATTTTCGGGTAAGGTTTGATAGTTTTTAACCTTTCCGAGTACAAAACAGTTGATTATGTGTGAATATGTTGTTTCGGGTAAGGTTTAATAGTTTTCAACCTTTCCGAGTATGCTTAGTCATTTTTGACTTGATTATGTGTGAATATGTTGTTTCGGGTAAGGTTTAATAGTTCTCAACCTTTCCGAGTATGCTTAGTCATTTTTGACTTGATTATGTGTGAATATGTTGTTTCGGGTAAGGTTTGATAATTTTCAAACTTTCCGAGTAAGCTTAGTCATTTCTGACTAACTTTATGATTCTCGAGCATACTTTGAAGTGTTTACACTTTTCGGGTAGAGTACACTGTTGCACTCATTTTCCCGAGTATGCTTGAAGTCTTGAGATGATTATGTGTTGTTATAGCTGTGTTTTAACAAGAAATTCTTGTTTCGAGCAAGCTATGCATGTTATATGCTAGTTTCTAGTAAGCTATGCATGTTATATGCTGATTGTGTTTCCAAGCAAACTTTGTGAACTTACGTGAGTACACCGAGTAAGCTTTGTGTGAATATGTTGTTAGGAAAGACTTGTTAATCTTTCCGGGCACGCTTAGATGTTACTGTTTAAGTTTGTCATTTTTTGGGTATGATTTGAAATGTTGAGTTTCCTCGAGCAAGGGAATACCTGATGATTGAATGTGTTTATCCTAGCGAGCTTAGTGCTAACTTAGGATTTTCGAGCAAGCTCTATGAAATTTTAGACTATAGCACACTTAAATGTTTATGTGTTTAATTTCATTCCGAGCATGCTCTGTGATATGTGTGTTTATGATTTCTTTGAAATTACAAGTGTTTTCGGGCAAACTTTGTTTTCCGAGCACACTTTATAATTCGGGTACACTTGTGTTCCTTCAATATACTTGGTAATTTCAAACTATAACTTTCCGAGTACACTGTCTGCTAGAATTTCTTTTCGAGCACACTTTGTACTATATGAAAGTTATTCGGGTATACTTTACATAAGATTGGTGTCCGAGCACACTTTACATTTGAAAGAGTGCTCGAGCACACTATGTTTACAAGCATACTTGAATGAATGCGTTGATTGAATATGTGAGTTGGTATTATGAAATTGTTTAGTGAATCATACTTGAATGAATGCGTTGATTGAATATGTGAGTTGGTATGATGAAATTGTTTAGTGATTCATACTTGAATGAATGCATTGAATATGTTAGTTAGTATGATAAAATTAATTATGATTCTTATTAGGGTTCATGCTAGATAAGTTTTAATTTGAATTTAAGAAATCTGTGTGAGGATCCTAATTGATTCTTAGTAAGAATGTTTATTTGATAACTGTGCTTGATTATTAGTCTTGTGATTTATTTCTCAAGAAATCAAGTATTTCGGGTAAGCTTTCTTCATTATGTCTTAACTTTAAATTAATATACTTGATCGAGCAAGGTTTAAAAATAAAAGAATTCGGGCAAACTTTGTATATTTCAAATTGAAAATTTGAACAAGTAAAGTTTGACCGAGTAAGGTTTGTTAGTGGAAGTAGACCGAGTAGACTTTGGATATATTAAGCCTTCGAGTAAGGACTTATGATCTTAAATGAAATTAAATGTTTTTAATATATCAAGTGGATAATGTTACTGGGTGACAGCTAATAATTCACAAAGTGACAAAAAGCATTTAAAACTCACTTTCAAAAAGGTATAAAAGAGGGACTTAAGAAAATTTTTCAACATTATTTCCCTCTCTCTCTCCTTCCACTGCAAACTCTCACTCACTAAGAAATATAACCGACTAATCGAATTCAACATTAATCCAAACCCTAATTTTTATCAGCCACAAATTCCGACTCGGTAAGCATTAAATATTATGTTTTCCGATCACAATTAGATTGTAATGTGACTTGATTATGTATTTAAGTACTGACACTCTGTTTATGTGTTTAGATTATTAATTTGTCGAAGAACAGGTTCATGAAGATTTCTTTCTTTCTTCTTCATTTTTATAACTTGAAATTATCTAAAGTATTAAACTTTATGACTAATTTCACTTTGAATATGTTTGTTTGTGAATTTCAGATATGGCAGATAACCAGCCGACGTATGCTTTTGAGCCAAAGCACAACATGTGCGCGTTACTACAAGTGACACCAGAGAATGAACCTATGGCTCGAATGATTTCATGGATGCCGCGGTCGAACATCAATTTTGCACTCACTAAAAGCCCGATTATTTACAGAAATCACTCCTTGGATTTCTGGAGATCAGCAGAGTTGATTGAAGATGTTGATGGAAAAAGAATATAAGCAACCGTGGCCAGACAGGAAATTCAGATCACTGAAAGAATGATCAGGATGTGTTTAAGGCTGAATGACGATGATCACAATCACATAAACATCGATACAAAGCACTTATTGAAGATTTTTAAAGAAACGATGGGGTATCAAGGAAATGTCCATGAAGGACAGTTTCAGAAGGGTTTATTTCCAATGCTGTACAGATTTCTAATTCACCACATTATTCATGGATTTGCTCCGAGGAAGGGATCATGGACTCTGATGAGTCATGATCTAGCAAATTCCACAGTTGGAACTATCTTTGATCTGCCCTTTAATTTTTCCAAGATGATTTTTGAGGGGTTAGTGGGGAATCTAAAGAAACCAGAAAGAAGGAGATTTTTACAGTACCCAAGATTCCTGCAGATCATATTCAATAGCATATTACAAGATTTACCAACAATTGGAGACACACATAAACTGGAAGACCCTGATGCTTACAAAAGAATCAAGAATCCTGGTGTCTCTAATACTTTTAATGCAAATGTTTCTTTTGAGATCTTACCTTGGTTGTTAAACCATGATTTGGCTATAATGCCTGTGCCTGAGCTAAGCTCATAGGAGGAAGAAGGGGGTGATGATGATAGTGCTGAAGGAGATTCTGATGATGATGTTGATGGCAATGACGGTGGAGATGGTTTGGAGATGGGGATTATGGCACCTGTACAGGGGGAGCAAAGAGAAGAACTTGAACAACCAATTCCAACACTACCACACTCACCACCACCAACCTCACCACATCAAACACCACCACAAACCCTTACCCTAGACCAACCAGAAACATCCACACATCAATACACACCTCAATCACCAACACCACAAACACCTACCACCAACCAACCTGACTTTGAACCATTTACTACATCAAACCCTATAAGTCCACATGCTGATATGTTCCAAAGAAATGCTGAGTTGATGTTGGAAAATGAGGAGATGAAAAGACAAGTTGAGGAGGTTAGGGATGAGAATGTTGAGTTGAGAAGAAAGAATGAAGAGCTAACTAATGAAAATGAAATGTTATTGAGAAAGTTAGCTGATGCTGAACTGATGATTCGAACCCTGGTGCAGGAGGTTGAGAAGACCTCAGCTGCCCCAAAACAGGGGGAGAATATAGATGATAATGATGTGGTTATGACTGATGCTGTAAGTGTTGAAAATATTGATGGCTTGAAGATGATCATGAATGACTATGATGATAGTGATGAAAATGAAGTAGAAGTGTTTGGAGAGGAAACCAATGATAATGAAAATGAAAAGTCAAATGATGATGAGAATGTGTTAACAGAAGAATTAACTGAGATTGTGGATGATGAAATGAGTGTGGAGAATGCAAATGAGAATGCTGCTACTGAGGAACTGGTAACCACTGAACCTGAAGATGATCAAGAAGTTAGTTCCAAGAGGGTAGAGCATGACTCTGAATTGGAAAAATTATATAGAGAGATTGATGAGTTTGGAAATGATGAGCAAGAGGATGAAGAAGAGGTGCAGAAAAGAAAGGAAAAGGGAAAAGGTTTAGCAACTGATGATGAACCTATTGTGTATGTTGAGAAGGATGTATCCTTTGTAGATACTGCTGCTGCTGCTGCTCTTGCTGAGAAATAAAGACTTATTAAAGAATCAATGGAAAGGGAAGCAATTGCCCATTCCTTGACAGAAGAAGAGTTAGCACAGCAGGACCTATTGATCAAAGAAGCCAATATAGCAAAAGAGATATTTCAAGATGTGGCAGATCAAGAGGTGATTGAAATTTTGGTAAATATTGTAACGCCCTGGAATTTGACTGGTAGACAAAAATCAAGGAATCATCGGAAACTATACACTTTGGGGTTCTGGACGATAAGTTCGGAACCCATATCATTGGAGAAATCTGCTTTTATCATTTGAAATGTTTATTTTATAAAACGACATTTACGCCTGGAAAATATTAATTTTTATGCTTTTGAAAAATAAAATGTTCTTATTTAAAAAAAAAAAAAAAAAAAAAAAAAAAAAAAGATTTTAAATAATTATTCGGAAAATGGTTTATAAAAGTTTTGCTGAAAAAGTTTTAGTTTGTTTAAAAACTTATGAACCCGACTAGTCTTGACCCGTCGGTAGCCTAAACCCGAACCCGAGTCACCCGAGTATTTAAGCGGAAAATCAAGTATTCTTACACCATCTCTTTCATTTCCACCAACACTTCCCACCCAAACACTCCCACTTCTAGAGAGAGAGTAGTGAGAGAAAGTCATCCAATCTAAGATTCGAGTCCACCAATCTGTTTATCGTTGTTGTCGGTAAGATCTTCTTGAAAATCATACGTTTTTACAACCAAAACCCGCCCCGAATCGAGCAAAAACTCCGACTTTTGTGTCAAGTGTGTTCTTGGTCAAAAACCGTCATTTTTGGTGTCAAAATGCAAGCTTTTGTGTTTAAAAGTACTAGGAATCGATACCCCTTTCAATCCCGAGCATTTCCATGTCAAAAACTTCGATTTTGGGTCAAAAATCTGGAAAATCTGGAAAACCCGTGGGTATCTCCGTCGCCCAGCTTGAAGGAGTCGAATCAGACTCATTCGATCGAACCAGTCGATCGAATCAGTTCATTCGATCGAACCAGTCGATCGAATCAGTTCATTCGATCGAATGTGTCGATCGAACCAGTCCAGTCGACCGAATAGGAAAGCAACCGAATGGTCTCCAACTCATTCGACCGAATGAGCTTCGTATTCGATCGAACGTCTGTCTATTCGATCGAATGAGTGTCTATTCGATCGAATGTGTTTCTATTCGATCGAATGTGTGTCTATTCGATCGAATGTGTTTCGATTCGATCGAATGTGTTCCTATTCGATCGAATCAGGTCAGAACCAAGCTGTTTCGTCTTTAAAACCTAGTTTTTGCTCGAGATCGTGTAAGGCTTACACTCTTAGACTTAAACTGTGTTGTTAACTTATTATGTCCTTGTCTAGACTTAGAGGATCGACGTTTGACAGCACCCGACCGCCCTAGCAACCACACCTAGTCAACAAGGTGAGTTCATAGCCCCCATTTTTCTTTTAAAGCCTTTCAAATCATTGGGGGTGAAAACATGGTAAATGTACACGTTTTGACAAAACACATTTATTCAAACATTACTTATCATAAACACTTGACAAATCTTTTGAAAACAATGAACATTGGGAAAACAAGTAATCATGGCAGGTTACGCGTACCTTAACTTTCTCGGAAGTTGTGTATGCATAATCAAATATTCAGGAGTAAATATGGGAATCACTCAGCGTTTAGGGAACATTGGACGTTTGGAAATCAAAGTCATGTACCCGTTATACTTTATCATGAAAACACATTATTCATTGGTCAGTCTTGTGATCGTGTGAACAGTGGCAATATAGGTCACAATAGTGCATAGGTTTGATCTCCAAGTGGTCGATTGGTAGACAGGCCGTCACTAGATGTGGGATTCTAAAGTGATCGATTTAGAATACACGTGACCTATGGGGTTCTTAAGTGTTCGATTAAGAATCCGAAGGATCTCTTAAGTGTTCGATTAAGGATCCGAAGGATCTCCTAAGTGATCGATTAGGAATCCAAGAGATACTAAAGTACGCTTTAGAATTCTCTCATGGTACCCAAAGTGATCGATTTGGGTTACCATCAAGGAAATCAAGTAGCATAGTGTGGTCTTGTGTGGGGTCGATGTCAGGTCTTGTGTGATCATTATGCATCATTATCATTTTTCATCATGGCATGGTTACATATGATTCTTGGGTATCTTATACATATATCCTTGATACCGTTCCTCCTGCATGCATGGAAACAATAATTGGAATCTTTATACGAAACTCTTGCAGATTCAGTTGAGATGATAAGCATACCAAGCATAGTAGGATAAGTTGTAGAAGTGGTGGGTTAGCCGATGGTACACCCTATATATAAACCCCTACAACTTAGCCTAGTATGCTTGTGTAGGGCTTATCACTACAGTATTAGTTAACCTATGAATTCACTCATCTACTTTTTGTAGTTGACGTTTTATTACATGTTTTCAGGAAATGAAGCAGGAAGTAGCTAATAGCTGATAGAGGCCTTAGAGAGATGAAGGCTAGGCTAGGAGTTGTTTGGAAACTTGATATTTTGTATTAAAACAATTTGTTTCATGTTACCTGGATGATGTAATATTTGACAGTTTGGTTATGTTTATGCATTTAGACTTTTATACTATTGTGCTCAATCAATCACGACCTAGTCGCCACGCCTCGGTTTTCCGCCATTACGACCGGGGTGTGACAGATTGGTATCAGAGCCAATGGTTATAGGGAATTAGGAAACCGACCTAGACTATAACCTAGGACCCTTAACTCTAGATAATTCATGCATCACTATCACACGCCCACACTTATGTGCTTGCTATGTGCTTATGTGCTGCATCTTTAATTGTGTCTATCGTAGCGATGTATTCTTTGGCTATTCCTTATCCTGTTATTCTTATTCCCGGTATCATTCTTGCGCGTTCTTTTTCTTTTTCAGAATGCCTCCTCGTCGCTCGTCCGTCAATGCTGACCCTGCTGACCTCGCTGCCATCATAGCGCAGCAAATTGCAGCAGTTCTTCCGGGTCTGGTTAACAACCTAAGGCAAGAAGGAACCTCGGGTGCGCCACAAGCCCCAGAACCGAATCCTACTCTTCAGGCCGACAGGCTCTATAAGGCTTTTACTAACACTGGGCCTACGAGCTTTAATGGATCCGAGGGAGCTGCTGGTCTTCTCCAGTGGTTCGAGAAAGTCGAAGCTTCATTCAACATGTGCTCTTGCCCGGATGAACTCAGGGTCAAATTCGCGGCGAGTATGTTCCACAAATGGGCTCTCACGTGGTGGAATATCGAGATTAGAACCAGGGGGCGAGACGCGGTCTTAGCCTTGCCCTGGGCCGAGTTTGTTGAGCTAGTCACGCAGGAGTTCGTTCCGAGAACCGAACTCCAGAAATTGGAGGCTGAGTTTAGGGCGCACACGATGAAGGGCGCCGATCACATGAAGTACACGGAGAGATTTCATGAACTCTCCCTATTGGTGCCCCACATGGTTACCCCAGCTTCACGCGCTGTCGAGCAATACATCAGCGGTCTTCCGGACTCTATGAGGGGCATTGCGGTTGCAGTTGACCCCACTACACTTAAGGCAGTGATCGATCTCACTGCCCGTTTGACCAGGGAACAGCTCAGGTCCGGTGTTTTGCATCAGGATAAGGGCAAATCTTCCGATGGGAAAGCGAAAAAGGGGAACAATAGGAAGCGGAAAGCGACCTACTTAACTGCGATCACTGGTGCTACGCCTATCAACTCCATGGCCCCCGTTTCAGCCGCAACAGTTCAGGGAAGACCGAGAAAGGAATATACTGGGCCGCATCCCAAGTGCAACTTATGTTCTTATCATCACCCAACAAGTGAGTTGTGCCGCAAGTGCACAAATTGTGGACGATTCGGACACCTGGTGGAGCGCTGCAGGAGTCCTGGCAACCAATTGGCTGTGGGGAATGCTAACCCTCAGCCTAACCCTGCTCGAGGCTGCTTCGAGTGTGGCGCGATGGACCATTACAGAAATCGATGCCCTCGCGTCACCAACGTTCCTCCGGCTCGCGGGAGGGCCTTCACCATTGGAGCTGCCGAAGCACGCCAAAACCCCGATGTTATTACTGGTACGTTTACTCTTAACAACAATTGGGTGTCTGTCCTATTTGATACAGGAGCTGATAGGAGTTTTGTCTCTTGCGAATTGGTTCCTTTGCTGAAATTAAAAATTTCCGAGTTGGAACCTGCCTTGGTTGTTGAACTTGCTAGTGGAGAGTCCACACAAGTGAGGTCTGTCATTCGATATTGCACCCTTACTCTTGTCACCACATCGTTCAGTATTGACCTTATACCTTTTCGTCTTGGAAGCTTCGATCTAGTTGTGGGAATGGACTGGCTGTCTAGCAATCGCGCGGAAGTAATCTGCGCCGAGAAACTTATTCGTATCCCTCTGTCTTCTGGTGAAATTCTAACCATTCAAGGGGATAGGTCGGGTGGATGCCTAAGAATCGTTTCTTGCTTAAAAGCCAGTCGGTACCTTCAAAAGAAGTATCCCGCATTTCTAGCCCGTGTTACTCTCAAGGAATCCAAAGTCAAGAGACTGCAGGACTTCCCTGTCGTGCGTGAATTTTCTGATGTTTTTCCCGATGAGCTGCCTGGACTTCCTCCTAGCAGGCAGGTGGAATTTCGTATCGATCTTATTCCTGGTGCTCTCCCTGTTGCTAAGTCTCCTTATCGTCTAGCTCCGCTGGAACTTCAAGAATTATCGAATCAGCTTCAAGAACTTCTTGGCAAGGGATTCATTCGCCCTAGCTCGTCTCCATGGGGAGCCCCAGTACTCTTCGTCAAAAAGAAGGATGGGACTTTCCGTATGTGCATTGACTATCGGGAGCTTAATAAACTGACCACCAAAAACCGGTACCCGTTACCGAGAATTGATGATCTCTTTGATCAGCTTCAGGGTGCTACGTTTTTCTCTAAGATCGATCTGCGTTCTGGTTACCATCAATTGCGTGTTCTGGAAGAGGATATCCCGAAAACTGCGTTCCGAACTCGTTACGGTCATTACGAGTTCATGGTTATGCCTTTTGGAATGACCAATGCCCCCGCCATTTTCATGGATCTGATGAATCGCGTTTGCCGTCCATATCTCGACCAGTTTGTCATTGTTTTCATAGACGATATTCTCATTTATTCTCGTTCGAGGACCGATCATGAGCTTCATCTCAGGCTTATTTTGGAGCTTCTCAGGAAGGAACAACTATATGCCAAGTTCTCCAAGTGCGAATTTTGGCTAAAGGAAGTTCAATTCTTGGGACATGTTATCAATGTCGACGGCATACACGTCGACCCTGCCAAGGTAGAAGCCATCAGAAATTGGGTAGCGCCTAAAACACCTACCGAAATCCGTTCATTTCTTGGATTGGCTGGTTACTACCGCCGATTTATCTCAAACTTCTCCAGGATTGCCTTGCCTTTGACCACTCTGACTCAGAAGGGAGAACCCTTCGTGTGGGGACGAGATCAAGAGGAAGCCTTCCAAACTCTGAAGAATAAACTTTGCCGTGCACCGATTCTATCGCTTCCGGAAGGTGACGATGACTTTACCGTTTATTGCGATGCTTCAAATCAAGGCCTCGGTTGCGTTTTAATGCAACGAGGGAAGGTCATCGCTTACGCTTCTCGACAACTCAAGGTGCACGAAAAGAACTACGCCACGCATGACCTCGAGTTGGGTGCTGTGGTGTTTGCCTTAAAAATCTGGAGACACTACCTGTACGGCACGAAGTGTGTCATCTATACCGACCACAAGAGCTTACAGCACATCCTCCATCAGAAAGAGTTGAACATGAGGCAGCGACGCTGGGTCGAACTTCTCAGCGATTACGATTGTGAAATCCGCTACCACCCGGGAAAGGCTAATGTGGTGGCTGACGCATTGAGTCGTAAAGAAAGGACCCAGCTGCACTCTATTCGAATTCAATCCAATCTTCCCTCCTTAATTCGCGAAGCTCAGAATCAGGCGCTTGTGAATGGAGATCTCAAGGGCGTTTTGTCGTGTGGAGCCGAACAGAAATTCGAAACCAAGTTGGACGGCATCCTCTATTTTCTTGATCGAGCATGGATCCCAAACTCTGAGCCTCTTCGAACGCTTATTCTAAGTGAAGCCCACAAGTCCAGATACTCGATTCATCCCGGCAGCAGCAAAATGTATCAAGATCTTAAACCTCATTATTGGTGGCCCGGGATGAAGAAAGACATCGCTTTATACGTGATGAGATGTTTGACTTATTCGCGAGTCAAGACAGAGCATCGAAGGCCGTCTGGGCTGCTTCAGCAACCTATTATTCCTCAGTGGAAGTGGGAAGAGTTAGCTATGGATTTCATCACCAAGCTACCGCGGACGCCTAGCGGTCATGACTCAATTTGGGTTATTGTGGACATTCTAACTAAATCCGCTCACTTTATCCCGGTTCGTGAGGACTACACTACGGAAAAGTTGGCGCGGATATACATTCGTGAGATCGTTTCCCGTCATGGTGTGCCTAAGGGCATTACGTCTGATCGCGACAGCAGTTTTTCTTCCAGGTTCTGGAAATCTTTGCAAAAGGCCTTTGGGACAAGTGTGAAGCTTAGCTCTTCCTATCATCCAGAAACTGATGGGCAGAGCGAGAGGACCATACAAACCCTAGAGGACATGTTGAGAGCTTGTATCCTTGAATTCGGTAATAGTTGGGAAGCTCATCTGCCGCTGGCAGAATTTTCTTACAACAATAGTTACCACTCTTCTATTAAATGCGCGCCGTTTGAAGCTCTTTACGGTCGCAAGTGTCGCTCACCCTTGTGTTGGTCCGAGACCGGGGATTCACAGATCATCGGCCCGGAACTAATACAGGAAACAACCGATCAAATCGCTATCATTCAACAGCGACTCAAAGACGCCCGTTGTCGGCATAAGTACTACGCAGACAAACGACGCAAGCCACTCGAGTTTCAAGTTGGTGACCGTGTTCTGCTGAAAGTTTCCCCCTGGAAGGGCGTAGTCCGTTTCGGGAAGAAGGGAAAGTTCGCTCCTAGGTATGTTGGACCATTCAAAATCCTTGAAAGGATCGGACCAGTTGCCTATCGTCTTGAGCTGCCGCCGGAACTCGGTAGAGTTCACAATGTTTTTCATGTTTCGCAGTTAAAGAAGTGTCTTGTTGACGAGGCCCTTCTCATTCCCGTCGACGAGGTTCGAATTAACGACAATCTGCTTTTTGTTGAAGAACCCGTCGAAATCTTGGATCGCGAGGTCAAGAAGACCAAGCGTAGCCGCATACCGCTTGTGAATGTTCGATGGAATAACAAACGCGGACCCGAGTTTACATGGGAACGCGAAGATCAAATGAAGGAGAAATACCCTCATCTGTTCTCTTAGTCTCTATTCTTGTAATCTATTGTCTAGAAGTCAATATAACATTTGCAGCATGTATCAAATAATTGTGTTATTCAATGAATATCGTGTTGCCTTATTATGCTTATAAGTATTCTTTTATTTGCATCCACAAATTTGGCTACTCAGGGCTCATGCTGGGAGCACAAGTCATATCTACTCAATCATATGAATTTTGGGGAAATTTATACATTATTTAAGCCAAAAATTTGTCATTCATTCTTGCGTTCATGGAGCATGGTTGTGTGTATGTGTGTGGTGTCGTGTCAAATTTTCTAGCCGCACACAATAGAGCTTATACATTGATACAAGGTGAGCTCGTAATTATAGTCCGGAATATAATTACATCAAGGTCACAGGTGTATACGTGTATAAGCAATATGCTATTGTGTAACTAGAAGTCGTGAACTCAAGGTTCGTGTAGAGAAATATTCGACAAAGGTTGAAGAAGTGGTGGGTTAGCCGCTGGTACACCCTATATATAAACCTCTTCGGCACGAGTTGAATATGTCTGAAGCGAAACCTGGAATTAGGGACTTATAGTTAGCGTGGCAGCTGTGAGACATTGAATTCAAGAATTACCGAGGGTAATATTCGCGGAAGATTGAAGGAGTGGTGGGTTAGCCGCTGGTACACCCTATATATAAACCCCTTCAATCCGAAATGAATATGTCTGATGTAAAGCTTGAGGATGATGCCTCGTAGTGGAAAATAGTGTGTCGTCCTGTGTGTCATTGATCTAATAGGAGTCGAAGGAAACACCCAAGTAAGGTTGAAGGAGTGGTGGGTTAGCCGCTGGTATACCCTATATATAAGCCCCTTCGGCTTGATTTGGGTGGTGCCTGAGACGAATATTAGAAGTGGTGGCGCATAGTGGTCATCATGGGATCATGTAATCTTAATCATCGATGCATCAAGTATACTAAAAAGCTAAATTTCGGGACGAAATTCCCCTAAGTTGGGGAGGATGTAACGCCCTGGAATTTGACTGGTAGACAAAAATCAAGGAATCATCGGAAACTATACACTTTGGGGTTCTGGACGATAAGTTCGGAACCCATATCATTGGAGAAATCTGCTTTTATCATTTGAAATGTTTATTTTATAAAACGACATTTACGCCTGGAAAATATTAATTTTTATGCTTTTGAAAAATAAAATGTTCTTATTTAAAAAAAAAAAAAAAAAAAAAAAAAAAAAAAGATTTTAAATAATTATTCGGAAAATGGTTTATAAAAGTTTTGCTGAAAAAGTTTTAGTTTGTTTAAAAACTTATGAACCCGACTAGTCTTGACCCGTCGGTAGCCTAAACCCGAACCCGAGTCACCCGAGTATTTAAGCGGAAAATCAAGTATTCTTACACCATCTCTTTCATTTCCACCAACACTTCCCACCCAAACACTCCCACTTCTAGAGAGAGAGTAGTGAGAGAAAGTCATCCAATCTAAGATTCGAGTCCACCAATCTGTTTATCGTTGTTGTCGGTAAGATCTTCTTGAAAATCATACGTTTTTACAACCAAAACCCGCCCCGAATCGAGCAAAAACTCCGACTTTTGTGTCAAGTGTGTTCTTGGTCAAAAACCGTCATTTTTGGTGTCAAAATGCAAGCTTTTGTGTTTAAAAGTACTAGGAATCGATACCCCTTTCAATCCCGAGCATTTCCATGTCAAAAACTTCGATTTTGGGTCAAAAATCTGGAAAATCTGGAAAACCCGTGGGTATCTCCGTCGCCCAGCTTGAAGGAGTCGAATCAGACTCATTCGATCGAACCAGTCGATCGAATCAGTTCATTCGATCGAACCAGTCGATCGAATCAGTTCATTCGATCGAATGTGTCGATCGAACCAGTCCAGTCGACCGAATAGGAAAGCAACCGAATGGTCTCCAACTCATTCGACCGAATGAGCTTCGTATTCGATCGAACGTCTGTCTATTCGATCGAATGAGTGTCTATTCGATCGAATGTGTTTCTATTCGATCGAATGTGTGTCTATTCGATCGAATGTGTTTCGATTCGATCGAATGTGTTCCTATTCGATCGAATCAGGTCAGAACCAAGCTGTTTCGTCTTTAAAACCTAGTTTTTGCTCGAGATCGTGTAAGGCTTACACTCTTAGACTTAAACTGTGTTGTTAACTTATTATGTCCTTGTCTAGACTTAGAGGATCGACGTTTGACAGCACCCGACCGCCCTAGCAACCACACCTAGTCAACAAGGTGAGTTCATAGCCCCCATTTTTCTTTTAAAGCCTTTCAAATCATTGGGGGTGAAAACATGGTAAATGTACACGTTTTGACAAAACACATTTATTCAAACATTACTTATCATAAACACTTGACAAATCTTTTGAAAACAATGAACATTGGGAAAACAAGTAATCATGGCAGGTTACGCGTACCTTAACTTTCTCGGAAGTTGTGTATGCATAATCAAATATTCAGGAGTAAATATGGGAATCACTCAGCGTTTAGGGAACATTGGACGTTTGGAAATCAAAGTCATGTACCCGTTATACTTTATCATGAAAACACATTATTCATTGGTCAGTCTTGTGATCGTGTGAACAGTGGCAATATAGGTCACAATAGTGCATAGGTTTGATCTCCAAGTGGTCGATTGGTAGACAGGCCGTCACTAGATGTGGGATTCTAAAGTGATCGATTTAGAATACACGTGACCTATGGGGTTCTTAAGTGTTCGATTAAGAATCCGAAGGATCTCTTAAGTGTTCGATTAAGGATCCGAAGGATCTCCTAAGTGATCGATTAGGAATCCAAGAGATACTAAAGTACGCTTTAGAATTCTCTCATGGTACCCAAAGTGATCGATTTGGGTTACCATCAAGGAAATCAAGTAGCATAGTGTGGTCTTGTGTGGGGTCGATGTCAGGTCTTGTGTGATCATTATGCATCATTATCATTTTTCATCATGGCATGGTTACATATGATTCTTGGGTATCTTATACATATATCCTTGATACCGTTCCTCCTGCATGCATGGAAACAATAATTGGAATCTTTATACGAAACTCTTGCAGATTCAGTTGAGATGATAAGCATACCAAGCATAGTAGGATAAGTTGTAGAAGTGGTGGGTTAGCCGATGGTACACCCTATATATAAACCCCTACAACTTAGCCTAGTATGCTTGTGTAGGGCTTATCACTACAGTATTAGTTAACCTATGAATTCACTCATCTACTTTTTGTAGTTGACGTTTTATTACATGTTTTCAGGAAATGAAGCAGGAAGTAGCTAATAGCTGATAGAGGCCTTAGAGAGATGAAGGCTAGGCTAGGAGTTGTTTGGAAACTTGATATTTTGTATTAAAACAATTTGTTTCATGTTACCTGGATGATGTAATATTTGACAGTTTGGTTATGTTTATGCATTTAGACTTTTATACTATTGTGCTCAATCAATCACGACCTAGTCGCCACGCCTCGGTTTTCCGCCATTACGACCGGGGTGTGACAAATATGAACAAAAATCAAGAGTTTGATGACTCTTTGGGAAGGGTGGTCAGCAAGTTTCAGGAGCAACAATCTGAGACTGCTGAACCACTAACCAATCTAAATACTGACATGATTATACCCGAGGAGATTGTTGAAGCCATGGATGTACTGGCTGCAAGAAAGTGGAATGAGCAAGTTAAAGTTGATCAGAAAACAAACCCACAAAAAGGTTGGTCTCAAAAGGTTCAAACTGCTGAAACACAAGAACCAGAAAAGGCTGCTGAACAAGAAGAAGCTGCTCAAGCTGAAGAAACAGAAACTATCCATGACAAGCAAGAAAGACTATCCAAGATGCATGGAGAGTTTGATGCAAAAGCAGAAAGATTTGCACAGTTTTATCAAAGAAGGAAGAGATCTGCTGAGCAGGCTGAAGCTGAAAGAGCTAATAGGAGGGGTATATGGGATGAAAAGAATAAATGTTATGTGGAGACCCCAGAGGATGATGAACCAATCAGGGCAATCCCCTTACAAACACTGAAACCAGGAGAAAAATTACCAGGGGTCCCTGATGTTAATGTTTCTGATCAAGATGAAAATGAAAATAATGATGAACCAGAGCATCCTGACTCTGATGAACCCAAAATAGATGCCATGATTGATTTATCAGATGATGAGGAGGATGACTCTGAGGAGTCTAATGGAAAGGGTGATGACAACCCTGATCAAAGAGGAGAGAAAGTTGGTACAAGCTCCACTGCTGAGACCCCTCAAGCTGAAAAGACTTATATTCAAAGGGGCAACATTGAAATCAATGCAGAGGAAGTCTTAAAGAAGGTTGAGAAGAGAAAGAAAAATGCTGAGCATTATAAAAATTATTTGAAAATTAGAGGCTATCGTGAAGCTTCCTTGGAAAAATACACTGTTGACCAAATTCAAGATCTTTACAACAGTGAGAAAGAGAAAGTTTCAGAAAAGTTTGTAAAACAGGATGATAAGGTTGAGTTGGAAGAGTTAAAGAAGAAATATGATGGTATGTGTGGATACCTGCTTGAGAAAGGCATGAAGCCTGAGGTTGTAAGAAATCTGAGTAAAGAGGCAGTATTTTACCAGTATTCCAAAAAGAAAGAGAAAGAATTAAAAAGGGTCTATACTGAGAGCTCAATCATAAAAGAAACATCTGATGAGCCACTTGCTAAAAGAACAAGAAGACTCAGGACTGTGAGGGAAAAGGAGATGGAACAAGAAAAGACAACTGATCAACCTCCAATCCCTCAGCCAGAACAGCATGAGGTTAAACCTGATGATGAAGAGATTGTGCCATGGGAAAATGAAGAGATGATTGGGATATTGGGGAACATAATGATCAATGAAAAGGGGATGACTGAGGCTGATTTTAATGCACTGGAAAAGATTGACTTGAGAAATCTGTTTTACTACCAGAAGGAGGAATGGATGAAAGTATTAAGGGAGGGTGAAAACCCAAGATATTTTTCAGATGGCAGGTTTGTGCCAGCTAGGTTTGCACACACTGTAGAAATGGCCAAAATGTTGAATGACCTTCACAAAGCTGGGGAGAATATCAAAGACATGGAGAATTGGCCAGTTGAAATGGTAGAAGGTGCATACAGGAAAGTATTCAATTTGGGTCCTGAAAAGCCAAGGAAATCCATCCCAATCAGACCTCCATTCCATCAAAGATTTCCAAGAGGAAGAGGCCAAGGAGGAAGAGGAGAATCAAGCAGCTCAGTACAACACAGAACAAGACCACAATCTGATGTGGATCTACCCAGAGAGCTGTATTATGATTCAGTCACTGATTCCCTTAAAGTGATTATGGAGAGCAGGCTATTAAAAGAGATTGTGGTCAGAAGTGACTTCCGTGAGTATAATGAAGATCAATTAAGAAGAATGGCCACACTTCACTTGTATGACTACAGAAACAGAGACAGATCAGCAGGAAGACAGATGAACGACTTATCAAAGTATCTACATGAAGAAGCTGATAAGGGATTCAAGTTTTTAAAAGAAAAAAGAAGTTGGAGAATGATTCAACTTCACAGATCAAAAAGGTCAGAAAAGCTGAAGAAATGGACAGGGCTGAATTGAACTACCAAATAAGTGTCCGAGATCAGAATCCACTGTCCAACATGGATACGTGTGTAAGATTGGGAAGAAGAATGAGAAGGCCAAACTATACAGTGCAGAAGAACGGTGTCATTACTGAAGTGGAGTACAAAGAAGACACTGGTTACTATGTGCTGAGGAACTCCGATGGAAAAGCTCTGGCGACAATCAAAAAGGATGCAGATCTGACATGCTTACACAATGATGATCTACAGATATAAGAGACTTGGTGATACCAGAAGGACACACTCACTACCAAGTGCTCAATATCTTCAGAGAAAGAGCTGCATCTGTAATCCAACTGAGAAGACAAGCAGCCTACAACGAAAGAAGAAGACAAAATAGATAGAATAGGCTTTGTTATGTAATTTTTGCTTATGTAATTTGATTATGAAATTTGATTTTAATTTGATGTGTATTTTGCTAAGTGTAAGTAACCATAGAGTGTTTTGGGTCAGTTGAGGTGTTCCAATCTAGGGGGAGATTGTTGGGTCAAGAATTTGACCCAAATGAGGAGATTTGACCGAAAACAAAGAATATGGAAGATTGGAATCTTCTCAACCTCCTCAAAAACTGCTAAGTATTGAATCCGAGCACACCTTGGACCTTCGAGTAAGCTTTTACTTAGCCGAGTACGAGATTTTGCCTCCCGGGCAAGGTTTACTTCAAATAGTCTTCTTAAGTGGATATCCTAGTAAGGTATGCTATTTAGTGAATTCCCGAGTAAGGACCACTGATTTGGCATCTCCGAGCAAGGTTCACTTTGTCAAGCAGGGTTGTTCTTCAAAGCGAAGTCTTTTACTCTTCCGAGTAAGGTTTGGTTAACCAAGTCCAAGAAGCCAAGTAATTGGAAGACCGGACAAGGTATTCTTTAATAATTATGGTCCGAGTATACTTGATGAGTTAATAGAATATATCTAAGTTATTTCGAGAAAGGTTCTGCTCAAGAAAGGTATGTACTCCCGAGTACGCCTTATCAATAAGTTGTTCAACTGACAATGAGCCGAACAGGACCATAGAAGAACAAGGTTGCTCGTAAGGATTTGTCGGGAAAAGTTTGATAAGTCCAAGAAGATTGAAGTCTACTCGGTGAATATTTTACTTGGTAAAATATTCTTTAAGTAAAGTCTACCCGGAAACTGCTTCCGAGTACACTTATATGTTTACCAAGTCTGAAGGAAGGCCGAGTACACTGCGTACCCGGAGACTGAAGATTAATGAAAAGCCTACCCGGAAGACTTGTTTTACACTTAGTTTTATTTCTGAATATGTAATTTGAATATGTATTATCGGATAGGGTTTCTAGAAGGAATGACAGCTGTCTTAGGTTGGCAGGCCTATAAATGGAATATTTAGGGCACGCCGCCAGAAGAAACACAGAAAAAGAGAGACAGAATACACACGACACATTAATTGAGAATATTTTGTGTGTGACGGCTGTCCTAGGATTCCTTATAAACCCTAAATCGATTACTCCTTTTGTATGACTAACATTATATAAATGGAAATCTTTTGAGTGAATCCTGTGTGTGTCTTCGATCTTTGAATATTCATTGCAACCGTATGTTTGTTATTGATTCCGCCTTTAACAAACGGTCATCTTTCTAAATATAGCAACCCGTCATTAACTCTCTTGTCAACACGATTAATTTTGTGTGAGTTATGACATGATAGATTAAGATCCGAGCCGAATCGACCATTATAATCGGGACCAGACATTTTGGACTTTTACAACGAGTCAGTACGTTTTTCTTATTTTACAAAAATGGGCTGAAAAACACTCATTTTCGCGCTAATTTTCGCACTCGAACTAGTTTTCTTGCGAAAAACCGAACCCGAATTAAATTTTGGACCGAATTTTACGTGTGACACGAAAACCGAGGCACCATTGGGCCAAAAAGAGGCCCAATGGGCCCCTTATACTTGCGGCCACAAAAGGGTGGGACAACCCCCTTGGTTCTAACTTGTTGTATATATTAGAATAGTAAAGATATTTTACACATTAACCAAACTAAGATCAATATCAGCTGAGTTCTGCATCATCCCTTCCAAAACCCTAAAGGTAAACATTAAATTCATGAAGATTTCAAGCTTGTTTAGTAAGATTTAAACATAGAAAATTAGTTCTTGATTAGTATTAAACATGTTTAACCATCCAAAAACCATAAAAATCAAGTAAAATCATGTTTTGATTTTAAACATGTCTACAAAGCAGAAACATATTGATTTTTGGTCAAAAACACGGATTAGAACATGAATACAACGTTTTTACGGTTTGAAAGTTCGGTTTGATACCAAAACCGAAACCCTAGTTAACAAGGCTGTTCAATGGATGATTTATGCTTGGTTTTATGTTATATGATATGTAGATACACTGAGTTTGCAACCCAAGGCCCGGAGAGTCGTTTAAGCTATCAAAAACCACCGAAAACCGACAAGGTAATACCGTATTACTCGTTTAGGGGCTGTTTAGTATTAGGTTGTGATGTGCTTGTTTTTAGCTTGTGAAACTTTTCACGGACATTAGGGATCATTTAAATGAGTCCCTGTTCAAATTTGGTAATTTTTCGATAAATGAAGAATATTTGGCGAATTTATTACCGTTTATTCGCGTTTATTTGGGAAAAATAGTTAAACTTCATGAAAAATTATGAAATTTTGTTTGGAACCTATAAATGCTATATTACGATCACTGGTAAAGTTTGAGAACCTTTGGAGATGTCTATGTATTATTTGTGCAATTGTGTTTTAACCGAGTTTTAATAGCCGAAAAACGCGCAAAAAGGCATTTTGACCAAAGGGTTAGATTCTGGAGATTTTGCAGGGGATATGTACTGATATTGAGACCACTTGGAAAAATTATCGGATTTTTCGGATGTCGTTTGGTATAAACGGGCTATTTATTACTTAATTATAACACATTAAATGAATTTTTATAAATGGATAACTAATCATAAAATTTCTAAAAATATTTTTATAAAATTCTCCATAATTTAATTTATTTTTACAAAAATTTCCATAATTTAGATATAAGTACATAATTAGTTATGAATAATCCAAGATTTAAACTATATTTGTTTTAACGAAACAGGCAGTTTTGATGTTTAACGGACTGACTAGTACGTCAAAATATCAAAAGTGGCCAAATATCATAGTTTTGAATAAATTTGACACAAACGAACTTTTCATGAGAATTCCGGACAATTCGGGTGAATTGTGATTATTTTGTATAATCAAATCCGTAAGAAAATGGAAACGAACCCTGCAATCAATCCAGAAACTGAAACATTAAAATTCTTTTATAAATCAAATCACTTTATCAATAAATATGTTTACTTAAGTTTTTATGATCTTACATATTCCCGAAACGCGTAAACGGTTAACTTGGCTAGGCTCGGAAAACGGTGAAACTGAGCCAAATCTGATTTTAAGTATTTCACAGTATACAACGTCACAATCTAAGACTATGGTCATGTTTTGGGCCTAACAGCTATAACCAGACTAGTTATACAGCCCGATTTGGTTTAAACACTGTACTAGTATTAACAGTACGATACCGATTATAGGATACGAGTTATAATCGAGGCATAACACTTATTGACGTATATTACCTGCTCGAACTACAATAAGGTGAGTTTCACGACCCCACTTTCTAAACTGTTTTACGAACTTTTGGGGTGGAAAGCATGTTTACATATACTTATTTACTTGAAAACGTGTGGTGATGTGAATTATCTAACTACTAACACTTGAAAGTCCTTATAAACACAAGTGATTAATTCGTGCCAGTGACGTGTGGATAGTACTATCGGTTTGACAAACCCAACTGAAGACGCCGGTGGGGTATGCCGGATATACTTGTTTACGCAGTTGCACATTGTCATTTATACTTATTACATTCTGCTATGTGGTGTTAGACATAGTACATACTTGGGGCAAAGTGGCTGTTAAATGCCAACGGGAGTACATGGGCAAGGGCGGCCATGCAGTACAAGCTGTCTTGGGTTCACTTGTGGCTTAGTATAATACATCATACACATACTTATATACATACGTATTGTGAACTTTACGAACTTGTATACTGATTTTGTTCGTACTCGTGAAACTTGAAACTCACCAACTAGACGTAGTTGACCCGTTTTAACATGCTTTTCAGGTAAGCCGAAGTTGAAATGATTTGCTTACGTGCTTGGTGTTAGAAAGAAAGTTGAATAGCTGTGAATAGATGCAATTACGTAGTAATGAATAAGAAGCCCGTGAACTGGTTATGTGATTTTCATCTAGTTTGTAAACTTAGTACCTACCAATGTAATATGATGTAAATTAGTTTGTTGAATTTCTTTATAAACAATGTGGTTGATACCAGTGTTATCTGTTACATTCCTGTATTACGCTTCCGCAACTACCTAGTCGGGGTGTGACATTAGTTCTCGGTCAAAGTTTAGTCAAAATCATAGTTCCCAATCAAGTTCTGAGTTCTCGGTCAAACTTGGTCTCAGTTTTCGGTCAACAACATATTTCGGTCAACAAGTGTGACGTTTGTTCTCGGCCCAATAAACTGTGAATCTTGTTCTCGGCCCAGTAAACTGTTTGGGCCTGTCTAGTTTCAATTTGGGCTTGTTACCTGAATCATAAGACATTTGGACTTTAAATAACTATTAATATGGATCAACTAACTAATGGTAATGGTTCAACAAACTTTTCACTCCATCAAGAACTTGACTCTATCATGGGGACCACCACTCGTATACCCCGTCTCCTATCTCATGAGGGGTTTACTGAATGGAAGTTTCGTTTTGAGAAATACGTTAAGATGAAAGATTCCAAAGTCTGGAGAAGTATTGTTAGGGGGGGCTCAGAGAGTCACCTATCAAAGGGAAAACTCAACTGAATGATTGTGAAGCCTGTTGCACAGTATGACGATGATGACTTTGCTAAAGTTGAGGAAGATGTAAAGGCTCTTTCTAATCTAACCATAGCACTCTCACCTGAGATTTCTCTTCAATTTAGAGAGCTTCAGTATGCTAAAGAGTTATGGGAGGCACTTATCGAGGTGTATGAGGGAAATGAGGATATGAAAAGAAGTCGCCAAGACATGCTGCGACAAAAGTTCAACATGTTTAATCATGTTCTAGGAGAAACGTTGGAAACCCAACTTCAAAGGTTCATATCACTGGTGACTGAAATGAGATATGCGAGCATTTATCTGCAAACTTCTGAAATAAACAACAAACTGGTGAACTCATTGCCAAAGAGTTGGGATATGAATGTTGCTGTTATCAAGAAGACTAAAGATCTCAACAGAATGTCTATCACGGATATGATAGCTACTATCAAGGCATGTGACATGGATGTAAGCAACGTGCAATAAATCATGCCAATTCCTACAGTGCGGCTGGGTACAATGTTGCTTCCAACAGTGCTCTCATCTCGCAAGACAGTTTCTCAATGTTCAAGGCTACTCAACAACCACCTCAGGGTAACTTTCAAATGTTCACATCCACTTTAGGTCAACCATCTTCCATTCCACCCCAACCAACCCCAGTTTTCTTCACTAAGTCTGGTCAGTCTTCAGCTGATAATGGAAAGGCTTGACTCTCAGGGGTAACTTCCAGTCAGAACTCCAGTCAGATTCCAACCATCCCAAAGGAGACTCAGGAGAATATAGCTCTAATGGCGGGATTCATGAATTTTTATAATGCATTTTTGGCTGGAGACTTGGTTCAACCTGTGGTTGCTGCTGAACTTGATCAGATCCATCCTGATGATGTTGAAGAAATGGACATCTCGTGGCAAATCGCCATGGCAGTGTTTCAGGCAAAGAAGTTCACTAAGAGGACGGGTAGAAATAATTGGAACATGCCTAACAATCAAAAGGTGGGTTTTAACAAAGACACTCTTAGGTGCTACAACTGTCACGAGCCAGGTCACTTTGCTTGTGAATGTACTAACCCAGCGAAGGATGGAAACACGGAAAGGGCAGTGGTTCCAGTTGGAATGCCAGAGGTGAGGTTGGAGGTAGCTCAGGAAATGGTGAAAGAGGAATGGTTGCTCAACAATTCTCTTGGGAGGGTCAGATGGCTGCACTCAACATTGAAAACCAGACCGCAAACTTTGCCAATGTTGAAGACACTGAAGAAGAAAATGTTACTGAGGAGAAGATCAAGGAACTTCAATTTGCATATATGGCGTTCACTTCTCCCAATTCATCTGAGGTAAGTTTTCAACCATGCTCTTTAGATTGTGTTGATAAAATAGAATAGTATAAGCTTCATAATGACGACTTAATTAGAGATATGGAAAGTAAAATATGAGAATTTTAAACTTAAGAAAAATGAAAAAACTTTCCAAGATAAAATAGAAGCTCAACAAAAGGATATCTCTAAGCTTAAGTCCGATTTTAGTATAAAGTCTTGTCATCACCTTGATGCCAAACAAGAAATCGCTGAATTGACTTCTAAATTGGAAGCCTCCAACTTAGAAATTTTGAATCTAACTAGTAAATTTGAAAGGGCTAAGCTAGATTTTAAGAAATTTGATGGTTCTAGTAAAGTAGTCAACTCAATGTTAGTGAACGGTTTTGTTGTCCGTAGCGATCGAGTAATTTGTAGTTAGTCTAGGTTGTTTATTTAATGTCAAATGGCCCATTCGCTATGGATTGTATAGCGAATGAGGTCCATTCGTTAGTTAACTAGACTAGTTCGTTAAGGTATAAGCCCATTCTTTATGGAAGCATAACAAATGAGGGCTAGTTCGTTAAGTTATTATTATTTGTTATAGAATCATAACGAATGGAGTCTAATTCGTTATGAAGATACAACGAATTAGACTAACTTAACGAACAAGAGCATTTGGCCTATAAATAGGCATATCCATTCTCATTTGTAGGTTGATCACACACATAGAATAAGTGAGATCCATAAGTTATTATGTATTTATCCTCCATTATATATTTATCCTTATCTATCAATAAAGTGATAATTTAACGTTTAGATCTCGTGTATAATCGATGTATTGACGAGGCTAGATCCTAGATGGGTTCAAATAGTGGTATCAGAGCAGACGGCTACTCTTGGTTCATCGATTAAGGTATGAATATGAGTTTTTCGTGTTCTTCGGGTTTTGGACTGATTTGGTTAGATCTGGAGTAAATTAGTGCGTTATTGGTGGAATTGATGGTAGATTCGTGTTTGTTGAGGTAATACGAATCTTCCTGTGTAATTTGGTGTTAAGTTATGGTGTATTGAGTGATTCACCATGGAAGAGTATGTTACTTTTTGATTCGGTTTAAGATGATTTAGTGATTGTTAAGTTAATTGGATGATGGATTTGTGTTTATAATTGAAATCCGCATGTTGCTGTGGATTTTGGTGGTTAATTATGGTAAATTGAAGATTTCACCATTGAAGAGCATGTTATGGGTTGATTTATTTGGTGATGAATAAGTAATGGTTAAGTTAATTGGATGATAGATTCGTGTTTAGAGTGAAAATCTGAATGTTCAGGTAGATTTTCATGGTTAATTATGTGTTTATGATGAATCTACCATGGATGAAGCTTGAAAATGCAGATTCCGGCCAGATCTAAGTTTTTCCGGCCAAGTAACTGAATTTTCCGGCGAAAAACGTTTTTCCGGCGAGCAGTTCAAATCCAACAACCTGATTCGTTATGTTATTGTAGCTAATTCGTTAAGGGAGTTTAACAAATCTACTGTAGCAAATTCGTTATGGAAATTTTAACGAATTAGGGTAATTCGTTAAGTTAAGTCGTTAAGTTAAAGGTCATGAATTAAGGTACTTCGTTAATGTTATTCGTTAAGTTAAAAGTAACTAATTAAGTTAATTCATGAAGTTAAGAGAATAACGAATTAAGGTACTTCGTTAAGTTAATTCGTTAACGTAATTCGTTAAGATAATTCGTGAAGGAAATTCGTTAAGGTAATGATAACGAATTAAGGTAATTCATTAAGTGTGTAACGAATGGAGATGACGAACTAAGTTAACGATTGGAGATGACAAGTTAACGAATTGGAGTTGTTAATTTATAACGAATTGGGAGATGATTCGTTAAAAAAAAGTTATTTGGCGGGAAAAATTTTCTTGCGCGAATTTTTTCCTGAATACTCCTCGTAAGTGAGACGTCATTCTTGAAAATTTTGGCGATAATATTTATTTTTCGAAAATTTTCGATGAATTTTTGGTGGGAAAATCGGGAAAAATTTTCTTAATCGAAATTTTCTGGGATGTTCCTAATGTATTGGGTACTCCTCTCTCAAATTTTGGTGACATACTTTTCGGCCGACTTTTTACGCATTTCAATTCGCCGAGAGGGAGCGCGCGTGTAATTTAAGGAGGAGTTTTGTTTGTGAATTTTGGAAATTATTCAAGACCTTGCTGAATTTGTCAAGAAAAGTGGGAGATAAAAACTTTCATATGAGTTTATTTGACTTGCATCTTCCTACGTTTGCAAGGTTTCTTGAAAAATTACTGCAATTCGGGTGGTAATTCATGCTTGCAAAGCTACGTTTGACTGAGTTCAAGACTGCAAATGTTCTTCGATTGGTGATTGATTTGTTCAAAGATTGAAACATGACTATGTGGGATACGAGTGTCTGTTCGTTTACTTCTTTCTGAGGGACTTTGATCCTGACTATGTTGGCTACGAGTAAATGGCGGATTACTTCTGTTGAGGGGGACGATTCTCGAACGAGTTGATCTTATTGAAGAATATACAAGTCTTGTCATTGGATTGAAGAATTTGATCATTTGGGGTTTATTAATGGAGGTTGGAACTCTGAATCATATGCCCAAACATTAGTGCATCTTTGCAAATGGGATGTGGAAGAGCTTCAAAGAGTATATTTGGGATACACGTTATCAAGAGAGGGAAATCCGAAGTGAAAGATGTTGAATGATCGAGTTGTTCATGAAGATGTGTGACGAGGTTACATGTAAAGATATGTTTTCTTTGCCGGTGCTGACGGATAGCTGATGACTTGTTGCTGATTGTTGAATGATTGAACCATATTATAAGCCAATGGATGATCGGGATGATCTCCAAGAGTTGCTCACTTTGAGGGGGTGATCTGATATGAGGGGCTACAGGTTGTTGATTTGCTGAAAAGATTTAAAGATTGTTTGTTTGCACAAGCCCGAAAATCATCAGTCAAGTGGGTGTCTGTTAGTGCACGGTTTTGTGATTGGTGATTTGCAGTTAATGTATTAAAGATTAAAGTATTCGATAGCTACTGAAAAGGGGGTGTCTGTTAGTGCACGGTTTTGTTGTCCGTAGCGATCGAATAATTTATAGTTAGTCTAGGCTGTTTATTTAATGTAAAATGGCCCATTCGCTATGGATTGTATAGCGAATGAGGTCCATTCGTTAGTTAACTAGACTAGTTCGTTAAGGTATAAGCCCATTCGTTATGGAAGCATAACGAATGAGGGCTAGTTCGTAAGTTATTATCACTAACGAATGGAGTCTAATTCGTTATGAAGATACACCGAATTAGACTAACTTAACGAACAAGATCATTTGGCCTATAAATAGGCATATCCATGCTCATTTGTAGGTTGATCACACACATAGAATAAGTGAGATCCATAAGTTATTATGTATTTATCCTCCAATATATATTTATCCATATCTATCAATAAATAATAATTTAACGTTTAGATCTCGTGTATAATCGATGTATCGACGAGGCTAGATCCTAGATGGGTTCAAACACTCAACGATTGAAAATAGATTGTGGTGGAAAGAAAATGAAGGAATGAAGGTGAGGGAATAGGATACAGTCAAGTTCCTCCACCCTACAACCACAATTATGTTCATACCCATGTTACCAAAGAACAGGAAGAAAAGGTAAAGGACATGAAGTACGGTAAACAAGCCAAAAGTGATGGAACCAGTTTTGTGAATGCTGGTCCATCAACTTCAGATATGAATGATTCTGTGTCTACTTCATGTGCAGAAAAAGTAATTGTGAAGGAATGGACTGATGAGGATGACGACCCCTGTTTTGAATTTAATAACGACATTGTTTCTGATGTTTCTTTAAAACTTCCTGTTTTGAATTCTGTTATTCCAACTGTTTGTGTGAGCTCTGTTTTAAAGAGCAAGGATTTTTGTGTGGTTAATCCGGTTGAAACTTTGAATTCTAATAATGTTGTTTCTAATAAGATTAAAAATTCAAAAATTTCCAAAAAAATTACATAGCACCTAAATTTGTCAAAGAGGGATGTTCTAATGACAAACAAGGTGATAAGCTCAAGGATGCTAAAAAGGGTCATCGCAGTTTTAAGCAAACTGGTCCACACAACCAGTCCAGACGAGGAGTTGCCCAAAATGATTTTTACATAAAACATCAAACTTGTTTTAATTGTGGCACTCCTGGTCATATTGCCAGAAATTGTCCACATCGTCCATATGTTCCTTATTATGGATTTTATCAGCGGAATATACCCCATATGCCTCATAACTCGTACAGGCAAAGATTCAGGAATAATCAGGCTAATCCCTCCGACGATGATTGGAATCGAAACAAATCTAGCAGATTTAGTCCTCATCAGACCAAACCTTACATGTTTCGCGAAAGGGTTAGAAAAAGTGTTTCAAATTCAAATATAAACACTAAGTCTAAACCAAAACAGGAGGAAAAGACAAATTCGTCTTCTTCAAAACCCAAATCACCGGAGGTTACGAAAACCATTCGTACTTATAATGCCAAATCATACAGACACAAATGGTTACCTAAACCTCCGGCAAAAGTATCTACAAAATCAATGTTTGACGATCAAAAGGACATGACTTGGCAATCTGTGACAACTGTAGATGAATCAGGGTCACCCAGTGTAACTATGGATTGGGTACCAAAATCTAACTAATCCCACACTTTGTGTAGGGACAACTGTGGAGGAATATCATCAGACCTTGGTATGTTGATAGTGGTAGTTCCAGGCACATGACAGGGGACATTACCCAACTAAACGACATTCAAACATTCAATGGTGGTTATGTGTCCTTTACGGGAAGAGAGAAAGGAAAGATCACTCAAAGGGGTACTGTAAGTAACGGTTTCTTAAAATTTGAAAATGTTAAGAATTGAAGCACAGTTTTTTGAGCGTGTCACAAATTTGTGACGGAGAGTTTTCAACTCATTTTACTAAGAAAGAGTGCCTGATTCTGAAACCTGGTATAATTATACCAGAAGACTGGATTCTTGTTCGATCACAACGAAAAGATAATGCCTATGTGATCGACATGAACAAAAATGTTCCTGATGAAATAATATGTCTGTTTTCAAAAGAGTCAGAACATAACGCCATGCTATGGCATCGTCGTCTTGGTCATGCAAACTCTAAAAACCTTAATCGTCTTGCTAAAAATGGTTTGGTACATGGTCTACCCATTAAGGATTTTGTAACTATTGAAAAGTATGCGGCTTGTGCCTTGGGTGAACATCATCGAAAACCTCACAAGCCGAAGTTGATCAATACCATTTCATCAGTTTTTCAATTGCTTCATATGGACCTTTTTGGTCCAGTCCATGTATTGAGTCTATCTCGTAGCTCTTATTGTCTTGTTATTACTGATGACTACCCACGTTTTACTTGGGTGTTTTTCTTGTCAAATAAGAGTGAAACTGCAGATTTAATCAAGAAGTTTTTTGTGCTCATGGAGAACCAACTAAATTTGAAGCTGAAGGGAATTCGTTGTGATAATGGAACGGAAATCAAGAATGCAGCATTGAATCATTTCTGTTCAGAAAGGGGGGTGTTACGTCAATACAGCTCCGTAAGAACACCACAACAAAATGGTGTAGCTGAAAGAAGAAACAGAACTCTACTCGAGGCGGCAAGGACTATGTTGTGTGATTCTAAACTGCCTCTGTTCTTCTGGGCAGAAGCTACTAATATGGCATGTTATGTTCAGAATCGGGTGATAATTAACAAATCCAAGATGAAAACCCCATATGAGATTGTCTATTGTCATAAACCCACTGTTGCACATTTCAGAGCGTTTGGCTGTATTGCACACTACTGAACCTCAAGTCTAATCCAAAGTTTAGGGCCACAGCTGATGAGTGTTATTTTGTTGGTTATGCGGGCAATACAGCTTACATGGTCTACAATAAGTCAACCAAGCAGATTCTAGAGTCCTATGAGGTTCGTTAGTTGGAAGAAAATGAGACTAATGCTCGTGTCAGTCCAGAATGGTTATTTGATTACATTGAACTCTTCAAACCATTCAATGTGTTTCCAGTCATCAACACAGAATCTTCAGGTGGTCCAACAGTGGAAGCTGCAAAAGATGACCCACAGGAAGTATCTCACATCTCTCCATTTCTGGATGATGATGTCACTGAATTAAGTAATGACTCATCCGCAACCAACGCTCAGCCAAAAGGAACTCCAGAAACCGAACGTTCACTAAATTCGTCTGAAGATGCTGCTGCAGTTGAGGGGGAGAGTTTTATTCGTCAGATCTTCGGGGGCACATTGTTTCCCGATGTCATTCCAAATGAATATGTTTCTGGTACTTCGTATTCTCACAGTACGGCGACCTCTGGATGGAAGAATCCCCTTCCTGATGTAAATGAGAACTTTTCAAACCTGTAACCTAACAGTGATGTTTCCGATCATTTAATCCCATCAAGAATTCAGAAAAATCATCCAATTGAGATTGCCATGGTTCCCATTGAAACGGGAGTGTCCACCAGAAGTCAGACAAGACACATAAACAGCTGCATGTTTTCCTGCTTCATTTCTCAAATTGAACCAAAGACAAAAGAAATGGCACTTCAGGAACCTAGTTCGGCTGATGCTATGCACGAAGAATTGAATCAGTTTGATAAGTTGAAGGTTTGGAGATTGGTTAAGTTACCGGAAGGAAAGAAAGCTCTTGATACAAGATGGGTTTTCCGAAACAAGCAAGACGACACTGGGGTTATTGTTCGAAATAAGGCACGGTTGGTAGTTCGTGGTTTTCGTCAGGTTGAGGGACTAGATTACACTTAAGTCTATGCCCGAGTGGTGAGACTTGAGGCCATTAGAATTTTTCTGGCCTATGCATTATACATGGGGTTCACAGTGTATCAGATGGATGTTAAGACCGCCTTTCTGTATGGTGAAGTCAAGAAAGTGATTTATGTTGATCAGCCACTGGGTTTTGTTGACTCTAAGAAACCAAATCACGTTTACAAGCTAGACAAGGCACTATACGGGTAACATCAGGCTCCTTGGGCGTGGTATGCTACATTGACCGCACATCTTCTAGATCATGGCTACAAGCGTGGAACCATCGATCAAACCTTGTTCCGGAAAACTGTCGAAAAAGATTTGATTCTCATACAGATCTATGTTGATAACATTATTTTTGGATCCACCAGCGCTGAGTTGTGCACAAAATTTGAAGGTGTAATGAAGAAAAGATTTGAAATGAGCTCGTTGGGTGAAATGACAACATTTCTAGGGTTACAGGTTCGCCAAAACTCGGCAGGAATTCTACTGCATCAAGGGAAGTATGCTGAGGATATGCTGGAAAAGTTTGAACTTCAAGATTCCAAGAGTGCCAACACTCCCATGGCAGAAAGGCCATTACTGTCATCTGATCCTGAAGGGAGTCCTGTAGATCAATCGTACTATCGATCGATGATCGGGTCTCTGATGTACCTCACAGCCAGTCGTCCTGACATCATGTGTGCAGTATGCCAATGTGCTCGTTTCCAGGCTAATCGTACACTCTCTCATTTAATTGTTGTTAAACGTAGTTTTAAATATCTGAAGGGACAACCGAATTTAGGTCCTTGGTATCCCAAACAATCAGAATTTGATCTTTATGCTTTTGCTGATAGCAATTATGGTGGAGATGACATTGACAGGAAATCCACATCCGTCGGATGCCAGTTCTTAGGAGATCGTCTTATTTCATGGCAATGTAAGAAACAACAGACGGTGTCTACCTCGACCGCAGAAGCGGAGTATGTTGCTGCATCAGCTTGCTGTTCTCAGGTTATCTGGATGCAAATTAACTGCTGGATTACGGTTTAGAATTTCTTGATACTCCGATTTTTTGTGATAATGATGCTGCCATTGCAATTGTGAAAAATCCTGTTCAGTACTCTAAAACCAAGCACATCGATATTAAAATTCATTTTATTCGTGACTGTTTCGATCAAAAATTGATTCACCTTGAACAAGTTCACAGTGACAACAATGTGGCGGAATTATTTACAAAACCGGTCGGAACAGCCAAATTTAATGTGTTTGTGAGTTTTCTTAAAATTCTTCGTTTCGAGGATTGAGTCGTTTTTGGGAATAAATTTGTACATATTTTAGATTTGCACAAATTTAGGTGGAGAAAAATCAAAAAATCAAAATAGTGTGTGCGCGTTGTCTTTTATAAAAAAAAACTTGCTTTCAAGATTCATTCTCGCTTAAAATTATATCAGTTGCTTAAGTTTGAAGGACATATACTTGGATATGGTTGGTCCGGTGTTCTACTTGTAGTTTCACAGGATAGCCATTTACCCAAAGACTAAAAGTACCCGGGGCGATTATGATGTGTTTTGTGTTATGTATTCTTTCACTTAAAACTATGTCGGTGACTCTGAGCCGGAAGGACATGTATCTTCATGCATGGTTGGTCCGGTTAACCACTTGTGGTCATACAGGATAGCCATTTACCTGAAAGCTTAAAGAAAACCAGGGTGAACGAACTCTTAACACGTGTGTTTTATGTAACTCCCTGGGAAATGATATTACTATTCAGTTAACAGCTTTTTAAAAGCTTCAAAATATTTTCAAATGAAAATTGATCCAACCTTTGGTAAATGATAGGTAAATTGTTTTTGTGTGCCTAACGGGTGAAGTTATTAAACTTAAAAGGCTCTAGAACAGTTATTAATTTGTATGGTAGCTTTCCATGATGCGTAAAAGTTGAAGTGATATAAACTAAATATGGTAAACTTACTGTGGAGAGTCATTTTGAAGAAATGTGCATGTCTCCATATACATCTCTCCGAATGATAGGTAGAAAAGCAATTATCCAGTTATACATGAGCCCGTTAGTGTCTTGATCACCAAAAATATTGAATTATCTAATTACAAAAAAAAATAAAAAATAAAAAATCTACAAATGAGTTCATTCTATCCTATTAAAATCTATGTTTTAAAAGCTTAGAGGGTCAAACTAGAACTACAGAGATGGGGGCACACAAGTAAGTCATGTCATGTCTCGAATGAAAGGCCTGTCAGTTCATTGACTTGTAAGTCCAACGTTCAACCTTAAAGCTTAAATTATATTTAAGTATCTATAAAAGCTTTTGATCAAGCACTAGGGGGTTGGAGTCAAATTGGGGTGATCTGGGGAAAGCCAAATACGCTTTGAGAAGATATAGGAGGCATCACAGGTCCATGAGTGATGTCCATCTAAGCTTTATGCCGAACTGAACCTAATTTATATCACTGATGCAATGAAAATCATGCTAAGTTCGTTATACCTGCTATCAACCTGTCTCTTTATGTCATAATAACGCTGAACATGAATCCTTGTGACAGCACCTTAAACAATATGATTCCATGTTCAGATCTTTTCATATAAATGCGACGTTTTTACATAAAACTGAAATTTGATCCCGATCTTATAAAATTCAAGGGAGTTCTTTGGTACGTTAATGTGTATCTATCTTAGTCAGTTCAGTTTATTTTACTTTGTTTTATTTTATTTTGTTATATATGTTTTTTTTCTCGAAACTACTCTCCTCGAAACTCGTAATTTAACTGGGCTGTCTTTAAATGTGCTTAAACTGATTTGGGCTGATCTGGCCTTTATACTGGTCTGATGTCTTATTTGGTGACATGATTTTTGGGCCGTATCTCCAGGTTGGACCTGTCTATGGGTTCTCGGCCCATTTTGGTTGGATTATAAATCACCTTTGAGCCTCAATTATTACTCTCATTACCTTCAAAATTAAAAAAAAAAACATATTTCTTTTTCTCTCTCAAGCCATCTAGCCGAATACTAAACTAACCACACTAATTATCTTTCGGTGTTTGTTTGATTGATTCACAGGTAATGAACATGGTCCTTAAACTAATTGTTATCATGAAACCTAAGGACTTACATATGATTGTTTGGTGTTCTCATGGATTAATGGATGGTTGATGGATAAAGTGGAATCATGGGTTATTAGGATCAGTAATTAGATGTTTCAATTGATATCTTAGGGTTTTATGGAGGTTTTCAGTTGCAAATCTGTATATCAAGATGGATTTGTTGCAGGTTTAATGGAGATCTCGGTGAATTGGAGAAGATGACGAAATTTCCAAGACGGAACTAAAAGGGTTCTCTGTCCACAGCTGTCAAGGTGTTCTCAGATGACTTTCGTTGACCGAGATCACCTAGACTTGACCGAGAACTCTTGTTCTCGGTTGATCTTCATTGACCGAAATCATAGGATTTGACCGAGAACTCATTATATTGACCGAGATATCCCTTGTGGACTTAAAACCAACTGTTGGGTTTAATCAATATCATTACTGTATTCTTATGGGCCATCTAATGAGTCTTTGGGCCTGGTTTTTAATCTTATAGCCCAAACAACTAATAACTCGTGGGCTCTTTCAAACCAACAAGTGAGTTTATCTCTACTAACTTGATTCGTTTGGTGCAGTAATGGCTTATCAGACTCCGTTAAAATTTGTGGATACTCATAATATTGTTGGACACTTATTTGATCCACCACTGGCTCACAAGGAATTCAAATCTATGATCGTCGGCCTCAATATTTGCAGGATTTCTCACGCACTACGTGAAAGCCCTATCATATGCAAGAAGATGATCGCCGATTTTTGGAAAAATGCCAAAATCAACCGACGAGGGATAGGTGGAGCTGTGTCCATAGACTCCAAAGTACAAGAGAAGCCAGTCACTGTCACGGAAGCTATTATTAGGGAGGTGCTGCTGTTTGGTGATCAACCTGATTACCCGACTGAATATTCTGCTGCAGCCGTTACTGAGATCCTCACCAGGATGGGTTACGAGGGTACTTATCCTCCAGCAATCAACAAAATTATTTCACCCATACTGGAGATTTTTAATACACACATTCTTTACTTGTGTGTCGGGAAGAAAGGGAGGATCAGACGAGATTAGTCATACTCAGATGTCTGCTATCGTTGCTCTGATCATGGATTTGAATTACAACTATTCCAAGTTCGTTTTCAATGAAATGATGAGCAATCTGAAAGGGAAGAAGAAAGAGATGTTCCTTATGTATCCAAGATTTCTGCAGATGATCTTCGATTTTCATTGCACTGATCTCGTCAAAATTATTGACACCTTGGATAGGAAGTCGATGGGACCCAAAACCTTTGAGTTAATGAAACAGTCCAGGAAAGGATCCAAGATCGTATATCAGGGCCTCAATGCTCTGGTAAAATTTGGACGATTTGCTGAAACAGAAGCTTAGCCAGTTATAGCTCAGGTTGCTGATGAGCATGAAGGCACCAGCTCAACCACGTGCTGTAGCGTTTGAGATTTCTGATGATGAAGATGAAGAGACAGAACATCGTAACTTGGAGACCGCTCCGAGTGCCCAGGATTTAGAAGATTTTGAAAGATTCAAAGAACAACTTCAGTCAATTGCTCTGAAGCCTCCTCGGACAGCTGTTGAAAAATTTGAAGAAAATTTTATTGAAGAGCCAGCTGCCGATCTCATCCCTCGTAAACAAAGAAAGAAAGATCCGAGATCTGGCAAGTTGGTCAGTGAAACTGAAACAACAACTACAACCACTACACCAACAACAACCACCGCTCCAACAATAGCCACCCTCACTAGCTCACAACAACCTGAGTCACATGTTCCAGAGACTCATGTTGAGCCAGGTTCGTCTACTGCAGAGCCACTGACTCAAGATCAGGTGTTAGATGACATTGATCGTGATTTTGATTTTGAGTCAGATATCCCTCACACTGATGAAGATAATGAACCATTCACTACTGCTCCCTCAGGCTCAACAGGCCTAGCAAACCAAGGTCAGTCAAGCTCAAATGTTTTCGATAAGGTTCCCCAATTTCTTGCCATGCAAGAAAAATTTATGCAGAACAAAGGCAAGGGCATTATGCTGGAAGATGTTCCGGTTGATGTACAAGCCCTCCAACGTTGAGTATTTGAGCTCGAACAAGATTCAGTAGTCAAGGATGTTCATATTCAAGAACTGGAAGCAAGCAACTCTGATAAAGACTCCAAGATTAAAGAGTTGCAGTCCAACATGGGAGGTTTAACGGCTATGTACATTGACCTCCAACAGAAATTGGTTCAAAAGTTTAGGATGTAGCCCCTCAAATGCCCAACGTTGATCAAGGTAGGAGCTCTCCTATTCGCCCAGATGACAACATATATGAGTCTGAATCATTGAAAAAGTATATGTTTGCACCACCAATCACCAAAGAAAAGTCAGATAGAGTTCAGAGAAAGCTGCTGGTGATGAAGAACTCAAATCAGAATGTCGAATCCTCAGATCATCCAGATAGGTTCGTTGTTACTTTTCAAAAGGGATTTTCGGATAAATATGGTGATAGATCGGGAGTTGTATCACGAGGATTTGATGGTGAGAAGAACATGTGGTGGGTAAAAAGGAAGTCAGGAACCACTAAGTATTACAAGAAGATGAAAGATTTGGTTCTTGGACAAAAGTGGATCTAAGTGATTTGATAAATTCTCCGTTCCATAACCCGTCTAATGATAAACGTGCTACGAATTTCTGGAATTTCTTGAGAAATCAGGTTGATCGAGGCTTTCCAATAATGCCAACTGCTACATCATTCTTGAAGAAAGCTAAGGGGGTCGTGGATCCAAAAACAGGGAAGACAATGGTCAACGTTATGCGCCCGGCTACAAATAAGGCCACTCACATTCCTGTACCTAACGCGATTCCAGATGGTACATTGGACAACATGCGGTTCTGGATCTATGATAGCATAACTGCCACCGTTGTTGTCAAATTACAGAAAGGCAAAGGGCAATACAGATTCTTTGATCCAAGGGATCTGCTGAAGTTTGGAGAAAATGATATTAAGATTCTCAGCACATTCCAGATAATTGCTGAGCCACTTTTTGAGGTGGCTGCTAAGGAGTACACGAGTATGGTAGCGTCTATTATCAGATGCAAGTTAGGCTGGTGCGTTGAAAGATGCTGATATTGATTAGTTGGAGCATGATTGAAGACCAAGCTACAAACCAAGGGGGAGATTGTTGGGCCTAAACTCATGTGGTTTGTACTTAGTCTAAGGGGCCGCGTATGTAAACCGAGATCCTAAGGGATCTCGGTGGGCTTTTGGTAGTTATTGGGCTAGTTATTTTTCTTCCCTATATATAGCGTGTATTGTATAGGGTTTTGGTTGTTCGTTCACTTGTTAGTTTTGGCCGTCCAAGTGATTGCTAGACGGGATTGTAATTGTTGTGCTTAAGCACCCGACGTATAATATAATACGTGTGTTTTGAAGCATTGCTTGTGTTACGTGTTTGTGTTTGTTCGTGTTCTTGAGTCACCAAATATTAGGATTCTGCACTAATACTTGGTTGGTTGATATCATAGTTGTAGTGATCCAGATTCGAGACTTACACCTTGAAAATTGTTTTTCTTCTACATTAAGCATGAAATGATATTATTACCGTTGTGTTAACGAACTCTTGGAACTTTTGAAATATATAATATAATAATAAAAGAATAGATGGTTTGCATATCTGATTTGGGATGTGTTGGTAGGCCCAACTAGCTTTGATAGTGCTCTTTAGCAGTTTTTATATATATATAATAATTTGAAAAATTGTGAAACCGAATTTCGATGCTTAGGGAGGATTACCATAATCTGAATACTTTGAGATGGTAATACTTAGATGCACCCAAACCAGCACACCACCACTTGCCCATCTTTTTACGAGCTTAGAAATAGTTATATATTTTAGGGTGATATAAAAGATTGAAAAAAAAAAAGAGAAGTATGTTTTGAAAGTTATGTGTATTATCAAAAGTTGTTCAAGAAAAGCAAATGCTTGTGAAGAAAGTTATGTATTGTAAAATGCCAAAGAATCATTCTTTAAAGTTAGTAAAAGAGGCCAAAGATGCACATACTAGACGAGACTTAGAGTTTACGTGTTACCAAGGGGATAGTGACTCTGAGGATACACTATTGGGGCTCGAAGGTTCTTAGTCAATAAATATCAAATTAGGAATTTATAGGACAAAGTCCAATAATATTTAGGAATAGCTCGTATGACCTTCACAGGACCATTCATCCATCAAATTTCACTGAGTGCATCTAATTAGTACCATCAACGAGTCTTTGGCTTATGGTGATTTGTCAAACCAGTTTGCTTCGACTATAGTTTTCTAGCTCTCTTTTTCTGAGGTGGGATAGGTGTAGCCTTAATTTTTGGACTTAAAACGTTTAATGCAACCGGGGGATTGATTGGCTGGTGGCTGGGTTTAAGTGGACAACAATATCGGCAATCACAGTCAATATGTCAAGCTGTTTCTTGTACTTTAATAATGATAAATAATATGGGAATTTGTTGTTTTTCACTTGGTTATGATCTTGTGTAGATTTCTTTTTCAGGGACGAAAAAGTCTTAAGTGTGGGGATGTTTGATGTGTTGTAAAACACACTTACTTTGCGCACCTTTTTATCATGTTCTAAGTACTTAATTATATAATAATTGATGATTTTAACTCGTTTTAACATGATCTTACAAAGTTTAATACTTGGTGTAGGTTGTGAGTTTTACAAGAGAAAAAGTATGGGTTTTGGAAGAGATATGAGCCCTTTTTAATCAATTTTGAAGACTAAAACTCAAGGCCCGACCCAAGCCTACAAGATCAAAGCCTTACATGATATTATATAAGATTATTAACAAAAAAAAAACAAACCCTAACCAACCCTAAATCCCGAAATCAACACCCCCTTCGCCAAGAAAATTCGTTTTTTGCAATTGGCAGCAAGAGAGGAAGAGAAAAATAATTTTGGAAGCTTTGTGGCGGCTAGGAGAGGAAGGAGATCATCAAGGGAGACTTGGTACATCAAGGGAGACTTGGTACAACAGCTAGGGTTCATCTTCATCAATAATCTCAGCCACAATATTGAGTATACATCCATAAACTTTGTGTTCTTGTTCAAGATTTATAACTTGTTGATTTTGATCTTTAACTTGAATTGTTTTGAAATTTGAATTGAAGATTGAGTTGTGCTTGATTGATATTGATTATTGAATGAGTTTAATTATGTTTTGGTTGAGTTTATGATGTTTACATTGAGTGTTAGCTGCTGTCCAAAAATAATGTTAGGCTAAACTCATTAGTTCTACCTAGGTTTGATGAATATTGTTAGGTTTTAGTGAGTTTAATGGATTGTTGATCATCATGATTTGATTTTTGTTAATGAAAGTTTGGTTTAATATAGAATTAGGTTATGTTTAGTGGTTGTGTTTTTATTAATTATACTCATATACCTTTTGCTTTGATTGATTGAATCAATTTTGATTGATTTCAGCTTGTTTGAACTCTTTAGTTTGTGTTTAGAGATTGTTTGCGGGGTGTACAACCGTAGGGTTTAAGTTGGTGTGTTAATTGATTAAATTCATCGGGTAGGCACCTTCTTAGAGACCGAGAGGTGATAGGAAGTAAACTCGTCTCATAGCTTTTACTTGTTAGAATTTGGTTCGCGCGAGAGCGGGTTCGGTTCTTGTCAGGTTTGGGTTTGTGAGCGATTAGTTGATCTAGTTAAATTAAACCAAATTGTTCCTCTATCCTTGGTTGCGTAGTATTCGTTTCCATTAGGGTCGTGTGTCGGTGAGACCGAGAGGAGAGTCGACATTAGAACACTTTAGCAATTCGTTTCCCGGTTTGTTCTTAAAATCAATTAAGTGTAAGTTAGGGTTTGTTAGTGAGACCGAGAGGTGATCTAGCTTTCTTGAGCGAACCTTAGTTGTGTCATCCTTAGATACCGATGTCGTGAGATTATTCAATCCATTAGCTTGTTATACCTTCAATATGATTCTTACCTAGGTAGACGTTTTCTCCATTGTCAGACACATTCTTAAAGTTTCGCTAAGTCTTTTTAAGTTTAGTCTTTTAATTTGGTTAAAGTAATTAGGTTAAGTAGTTAATTATTAAAAATCATTTAAAAAATATTATTCTTAGGAAGGTCTTGTCTAGAGTTAGTGATCATAAGCGTTTCACGTGTCCTTGTGTTCGATACTCAGACTTCCTTAGTTCTATACTATTTAAGATCGGTACACTTGCCGGTTGTGTGTGGATTCATTAGGAGTTTCATTTTATAAATTTAAAGCTTATTTGTGAGTTACATAGAAAGAGCATTCATTAGACACACATCAAATATGATAACAATACAAGATTGGTAATAATATTAGCTTAGATATATGTTCATGTTGATAGAAACACATAAACTTTACATGCATGAAATCTACTTAAGATTGTTATGTTTGAACTTTGAATTGTTACGAGTAAACTTGTTAGTATTATTTTGAAAATGGTTGACATAGATTATTAAAATAATATTGATAGGTTGAAAAACAAGTAAGTTAAAAGAATATAAAAAGTTGTCATAAAAAGCTAGGATAAATCTTGGAAAAGTAATATTTTGACTTATATAATAAAAACAATAAATATACTACAAAAAGAATGGAATAAAATCTGATTTTATAAGTGTATAAAATTTTACAAATCATTAGAATTTAATATCATAAGTATGATTAATAATGTGTGACATAATAAACTTATGATATGAAATAAATGCATGTCTTTAGTTAATAAAATATGATTTTTATGATGATTATTAATTCTGGAAATTTATATATTTTTGCATGTTTATAAAATTAGATTTTGTGTGATTTATTCTATACATGCTTTATTTGGTTAAAAATGAGTGTCGGTTACTTAACTAGTCGAAAAATTGGCTTTTTAACTCAAACCGGCAAAGATTTTAGGAGCTGAAATAAAACAACCCCTAAAACTTAAAAACTCGTATACATTACACCATATAATATGTGTAATGTGGTCAAGATGATAAAACTTGAGAATAAGCGAGTGGCATCGCGAAAGACGGCGCTGAAACGTTAAAAATGACCATTTTTGCTAAATTTAAACTAAACCGATAACAAATATATGTTGACAAACTAAATTATAAAACACATTTACTTCAGCTATAAAAACTATATTTTTACTTAAAAAGATTAATTTTTAATAAAAACATTAACCAATTTACCGATAAACACTAAAACGACAAAACCGGTAAAATATTCCTAACTAACAAAAGTATTGCAAAATTTTGAAAGACTTAAATAATACAGCAAGTAAAAATATGTTTTACTATAATTACATTTAAATATTTAATTAATAATTAATGATAATGGGTATATAAATATATATGTTAGTAATATAGAAGTAGATATATTAAATACATGTGTATATGTACATACTATTAAGCCAATAGGTTTTAACTCAACTTCCCTCCTTCCTATTGGTTGTTGCTTAGACTTTCCATGTATAACTATCACTTGTCTAATTTTCATGTTAATAAAATAAATCAAAAATAAATTAAATTACTAGACAATAAATGATTATTAATAATTCATGTGAATAAAAAAATGTTAAAATAAATTAAAATACTAGACAATCAATAATTATTAAATATTTTTAAAATATGGTCAAACATCATAATTAACCTATTAATGTAATTATTTTTAAAATCTGGTCAAACATCATAATTAACCTACTAATGTAATTATGATATTAATTATTCAAATTATTATAAGAATTCAAAAACTTACTAAATCATCTCATTTACATTATATAAATCCTAAGATTGAAAAATCTAACCATTTTAATCTCCTCTCTCTCTCTCTCTTTGTTTCGTCTCTCTTTCGGCTTATTCCTTCACCGTCTCTTATATTCCGGTAATGGCCGATTTTGTTATATGTTTTTCCGGTAAGGTTCTATTGTTTTCCGGTTTTGTTATATGTTTTTCCGGGAAGGTTCTATTGTTTTGCTATATGTTATTCCAGTAATTATATTTCATACTCCTTTTGATACTCTTATCATATTATTCCGGTAAGGTTTTATATCAATTACAATGAATTTTGTTTTTCATTTTTTGTTTGTATTTATATTAATAATTATATGATTTTTTTCTTGTAATCTTTTTAGGTTATATATCAAAATCGAAGATTCAATGGAGATCTTCACTATTTCGTTTTTCTGGTTACGCGATTTAAATTTTTCGGTTGTAAATTATAACATCAATTTTACATTTTTTCACATGATTCAAATCTTCCATAATTTGTAATTTATTTATTATGTGATATTAATATTTAATTTTATCATTTCAGGTTATTGTCCCCAACTTAATATAGCTAATTTCATGGATTGAAGATTGTTTGATAAGATGTCTTTATATTTTTGTTTAATATTGATGTATACAGTAACGAAGCTTGGACACGAATGTCGAGGGGGGGGGACTCAAAATGTATCATAATAATCATAAACGAGGGGGGCCAAGCTCAAATATTTGGCCGAAAACAGGTAAAATTACACTACAAATAAAAATTTTCAGGCGAAAAACAACTAAATTTACCTTAACGCGCGAAAAACCAGGGGGGTGGGGCCACCCCTGGCCCTTGATATCCTTCACCCTTGGATGTATATTCTGTTAGTATTCATGTATTTATTATTTTTCACAATTTATGTAATTCAATTGATTATTATATAATTCGGACATGAAATTTGCTATAAGTCAAGTTATTGAATTAAATGATTATAAAATAAAATTAATGAAGAATTTTATATAGAATTGTAAAAGGTCAAAGATTAGTCTTTCTAAATTTATATGAATAAGTTAATATAATTTAGAATGGTAATTGAATGAAAAGCAATGGATAGAGGATTTATGCATTTAATGAATTGTTATACATTTTAATAAATGTTAATTAGGTGGAAAATGTAGTTAAGAGAATTGCGTATGAGGAATCCAATGTGGACACTCTATAATGATGCTATGTGGAAAAATCATTTTGTTTTAATAGTATAGTTAGATTATGCATAAATTAAGGATCAGTTAAAAATATTTGTGTTTATTTTAAACATTCATTTTGACATATTAAAAATGTTTTAATCTTCGTACCACTATTATATGCAAAAATTAAGGACTAAATAGTTTTATTTTAAGCCATAATTTTGACATATTTAAACGATTTTATTATAATCTTGCATTAATATTCTAACAATATTATATAACAATTAATTGGTATTTAAATAAAATTTTAATAAAAATATGGAAACTATTTTGAGGATGGAAAAGTTTTAATACGGGTTTTATTTTTACAGTTTATTTTTCCATAATTAAAAGATTCAAATTTTCATTTTACAACTATTATATGCATAATTATGTATAAATTAAGGATTATGTAGTTTTATTTTAAGCAACATTTTTGACATAATTATAATATTTTAATATTATCTTAGAATATTCAAATAACATTAACCTGTAAATTATTTTGAGATTTAAAAACTTGTAATAGGAGTTTTAATTTAAGCATTCAGTTTTACATAATTAAAAGGTTTTAATCTTATAACTATTATACGTATAATTATGCATAATCAAAAGGTTTTAATCTTGTAATGATTACCACTACCAACTAAAATAGTTTGTTTAGGGATACAAGATAAAGGGGAAGTGATTTTACCTGGGTCCTTAGTTAGGTGAGAAGATGCCCCGGAGTCCATGTACCAATAGGGGTCATTAGTAGCAATGTGTGCTTGTTGTATAGCGCGTGCCACTTCATTTGGACCATAATATGTAAATCCCACAAACTGTGAGCTTGGGCTGACTTGTGGTACTGGGCTGGGCATTTGGGGCTGGGTGGGTATGGTTGGAGGTGGTGGCGGTGGGCTGGTGTAATTCGGTGCAAGGAATGGGATAGGCCCATTGGTGGGGTATCCTGCATAGTGAGTTGAGGGTTGTGATGATGGACTTAAATTCCAATGGTGTTGGGGTTGGTTTTCAGAAGCCAATTGAGGGTGTTGGGATGGGTACGGTGAAGGTGGGGGTGTCCCGTGGGTGGGCCAAGGATTAGGATAAGGTGGGTCTTGATATTGCCCTCGTCCCCTGCATCTAAAATTTCTACCACCACGACCTCTGCCATAAGATCCACGACCACCGCGACCATTGTTGCCTTGTTGAGTGGTTCGATTATAGTTTTGATTTTGGCCGAGGTTAGAATAATTATTGAGGTTACCTGAGTTTGGAGCGGAATTATGATAACTAGGGGTGACATGGGCCGTTGAAGATTGTTGTTGTGCTTCATGAAGACGTTGTTCTAAATCAATTGCGGTAAGGGCTTCGTCCCACGTTGGCTCGCCCTGGTTGATGATGGCAGCAACAACTTCAAATTCTTTCGGAAGACCGTTTACCAATTGAAGTACCAAGCAGGGTTCACCAACCAGGTTACCGACATCACCGAGTTGGTTGGCGATATCTTTGAGTTTTTGACAATAGTCCTCCATAGACGAACAAGAACGTAGTTTGAGTTTATTACACTGTTGTTCAAGGGCGGCGGAACGCAAGCCTTTATTATTCAAAAAAATCTTTTCTAATTTGAACCATGCGGTTCGGGCTGTGATATTACTATCGAGGATACGGGATAAGAGATCGTCGTAGATAGTGCTATATATCCATTGAAGCACCAACGAGTCAAGTTCCGACCATTGAGTAAACTCGTCCAATTCTGGATCAGGTGCATTAGTTCCATCTATGTGGTTCAATACCTTGTAGGCTTTCGCATGTAATTGAAAGAGCTTAATCCATGCAGAATATGAAGTTTCTTGCCGTCGAGGGTACAAATTTTTGTTTGTATATTATTGACGGAAGATGCAGGATGTAAACCGGCGGTTTTGTGCAAGTCGCTACTGCTGCTGCTGCTGGATTTTCCGGTGTCACCCATACGTGATCGAAACCTTGATCGAAACCAAGAAGAAGAACAAAAAAATCGATGGGCAGTAGGTTTTTTTTTAGGGTATTGTTATGGCTTTGATACCATAAAAGACTTTAATATTACTATATATCTCTATAATGAATAATATCCCCATATATAGAGAGAGGAGAACAACCGATGAAGAAACACTAATTGACCCCGGGCAGATTACGGATAATCTGGGGGTTAAATAGATGTTTCCCACGAGGGGTTATGTCCGGCAAAGATGGTTCTTCTGGTGACCTGCAAAACAGACACCGTGAGCTCGTCACTTAGAAGGGGGGGTACCTCCTTGTGACCACCCTCCGGAGTGAGAATCAGACTAGATTGCTCTTGAATATAAGTGTATATTTAGAGATTGCTAGAAAAGATAAGATGTGATAAGGTAATGTGTCCATACCATTCCAAGGTGTTGGAGTATTTATAGCCGAAGGTAGGTTTCCAAGCAGGTACAGCCGGCTGAATAGTATTCCTGTTCTACCAACTGTGGGCTACGCACGTGCCATGCTGGTGGTTGGTGGGTAGGCAGCGGCTGATAGTGACCAGGCCGGCTGTGTACTATTCCTGTTCCACCAACTGCAGGCTATGCACGTCCTCCGACAGGTTGGTGATTAGGCAGCGGCTGATAGTGACATACAGTACAAGAGCGTGCTGCTCGTCATACTGTTGTCAGTGAGCTGTCGTATCTTTGGTCAGATCTTTACTTCCAAGGTATTCCTGGCTTCAATTCCATGCGGGTGCTAAGTATGTGAAGGGTTTTGCCTTAACATTGTACCCGCACCCGTCTTATAGTTACTTGGTCGCCGAGGTATTCTTGGCTTCAATTCCCTGCAGGTGCTAAGTATGTGAAGGGTTTTGCCTTAACACTGTACTCGCACCTGTCTTATAGTTACTTGGTTGCCAAGGTAAGGGGTATAGTCCCGCTTACTTTTGAATCTTTTTGAATTTTTTTGAAATTCGAAGAGTTGGTGAAAGGATAAGAACAGTCCAAACTGTTGAAACGTCGTCCGACGGTTTCTTCTGACAGTGTCAGGACGTGCAGGAAGTTATGACGACGTGACAGTATATGGTCATTCCAGACGCTTTTTCAGGCGCGTGGGCACGAGTTTTCGGGCGCGTGGCAGCGAAGTTTACGGAACAAGTCCTGTCAACAGCTGTTGTGTAAGGCCCCGTCACCGGTAACCCTACTTTCGTGTTGGATTTACTCATAAACACAGTTCTAAATATCAGAGTTAATTAAAACTTTACGCGGAATATAAAACTTTCATAAAACATTACATATCAATTCATAATCATGTCGTAAAACATTCCTTTTGTCTTTCCAAAATTAAAACATAACTTATAAAACATATCAGATCTTCAGATGCCAGGCTTTAGTCTTCTGCCATGTGTCCTCCACTCAAGCCAGCTGTCTCATCCTACTCACCTGCGTGCATACTAAAAGTCAGCTACGCTGAGTGAGTTCTAGTTAATCATACAATACCATACAATACCTTATTACATACATACGTACTTAACCTCATAACTTTCTTTTATACACACATAAGTACTCATACCTTCATTCTTACTTACATACTTTCTTTCTTACTTACATACTTTCTTTACATTCATAATCATATGTTTTAAAGAGCCTTTCGCCCTATAACCTCACAGATATTATAAGGGTTTGGTCCCTAACATCACAGATATTATAAGGGTCTGGTCCCTAACATCACAGATATTATGAAGGGTCTGGTCCCTATCCTCACAGATATTGTAAGGGTCTGGTCCCTAACATCACAGATATTATAAGGGTCTGGTCCCTAACATCACAGATATTCTAAGGGTCTGGTCCCTTACATCACAGATATTATAAGGGTCTGGTCCCTTGCTTTCGAATATTAGTAGGGTTCAGTTCCCTCTTCGTTACCATACAACCATGCAACATACCTCGAGTATTATTAGGGCTTGGTACCCTTTTCGTAACCATACAACCATACAACCGTCATTTCCTTCTTTTATTAACTTTATTACGTTCATACACATAAACATACATATCATACTTGCCATATTTATAACGTTACAACCTGACAGTACGTGCAATATCCGAAGATCGTTCACGAACCATCAAGCAATCATTCATACATATCACATATATCACATATGGCTTTACAACGTTACAACCTGACAGTACGTGCAATATCCGAAGATCGTTCACGAACCATCAAGCAATCATTCATACATATCACATATATCACATATGGCATACACTTATCACTTAGGATAAATGTATTAACAACACATCAAGTATGCACACAGCCCCGAAAACATAACAAGGAATGGGGCTAGAAACTCACCTGGATCCTGTTACGCTCGCCGTTGATCGTAATTCCTTTCTTTAACTGGGCTCGGCTAACTGTATAATATTTACACATATCAATTAACTACTACTACTCGTTTTGTATTTCTATCTATATATGACCCACAACGAACGGGGGTCCGGGGGCAGAGCCCCTGGCAGCGGGGTTCTAGGGTCGGCAGCCCCTAGCGGGGTCCAAGGGGCAGAGCCCCTGGCTGGGGTTAAGCTGCCAGGTCAGCTTGGAAAAATTTTATTTTCGATAACTGCCTTAACACATTTTCCATTAGGTTTTTAATTTATTTTATAAACGAACTTCACTTCAGGCGAAGTTAAACCTTAGGCGAACTTGGCTTCAGGCGAAGTTATACCTTAGGCGAACTTGGCTTCAGGCGAAGTTGTACCTTAGGCGAACTTGGCTTCAGGCGAAGTTATACCTTAGGCGAACTTGGCTTCAGGCGAAGTTGTACCTTAGGCGAACTTGGCTTCAGGCGAAGTTATACCTTAGGCGAACTTGGCTTCAGGCGAAGTTAAACCTTAGGCGAACTTGGCTTCAGGCGAAGTTATACCTTAGGCGAACTTGGCTTCAGGCGAAGTTAAACCTTAGGCGAAGTTACGCTTGAAGGTGAAGTTACGCTTGAAGGCGAAGTTCATCAGGCGAACTTAATCTTGCAGGCGAAGTTATCGCACTGCAGATCTGTTTGCCCATAACTCCTTCGTTTCTTAGCCAAATCACTCGATTTTGGTACCCACGGAATCGTATGATCGGCGCCTACAAATCCCAACCATCAAATCGGCCTAAAATCGACGTTTTAGGGGTCCGATTTGGGCAGTTAGGGTTTCGGGTTCGGTTAACCCATCAAATCCTAACCATTTTCAGTAATATAAGCTTTGGTGGATTTGTTCTTACCTTACCAACTCAGATCTATCAACAAAATCTCGGGTCTCGGCTTCGAATCTTGATCGGTTAGTATGTGTGTGTTTTGAGTGTGTGAAGAAAGAAGGTGGAAATGAAAGATTGGGTTTGGGATGGGATATTTATATCCCTCTAAGCCCACGGACCCGAGGCCCATTCTCATTTAACCCATCTTACGCAATCTAAGCCCAACTCCCTCCTTACTCGACATTAAATAATTAACAACGTGAAATCACTAAACATAACTTTCTTTATTTATAATTAAAATTTAGGATGTTACAAGTTGCCAGCTTGCTTTTTCCACGTGTCATAGTTTCATTGCACCAGCGTTTTCCTCTCTCTTCCGCATTAAATTCATCGCATTCATTGCGATGAGTATATAAAGGGAGGAGAGGTTGCATCTCAACTCACAGTTTCACCTCTCTTCTTCTTCTAAACGATTTCCGGCGAATACTCTAACTTTTCTGTCGAGCATTCTCCTGAAATCGTTCTTGTTTACATCCCAAACATGTCTTCTCATGATCCTGAGGTTACTGTCGAGGAGTCCGATGTATACCTCGAGAATCCGTCGTCCACGTCGGACAAGGATGACAAGAGTACTGCTGGCGAGTGCCAGTGTGCTCTTCCGGTCGACCTCTATCAGTACGTCGTCAGGAAGTTCATGCTCGAGCCTTTCGAGCCTGAGTTTCCTGCACCTCATCAGACGGTGTACGATGCCCCCAAGGGCAAGATAGGGGTGTACGCTGCATTCTTCGTCTATGGGAATCTCAGGTTCCCATTGACGAAGTTTGTATACCGTGTTCTGGAGAGACACGGTGTGCATCTGACTGAGGTACACCCAATGGCGATCGCCAAGATCCGCCATTTCGAGTGGGTGTGTCTCATTCTGGGTGTGGAGCCCCATGTTGACCGCCTGATGACCTTCTATTCCTGGAGGTGCATCCAGGGGTGGTATACCTTGGTCAATCGGATCAAGGGTTTGAAGATCTGCGCTACCGAGCGCAGTCTTCGATCTTGGAAGCGGGAGTTCTTCTATATCTCCGCTCGCGTCGTCCCCATAGCGATGACGTTCAAGAACGGGAGAGCTCTCCCGAACCTTCCCGCCTCCAACTACCAGGATGCGGAATGGTTCTCCAAGGTTTCCCGGATCCAGTCTCCGGTTTACCGCTTTGCGGAGTCCGGGATGGTGATGCTCGGGATGAGCCGGGTGTGGAAGGAGGCGTCACAGATTCCTATCGTCCTCGAATACGGTTTGAACTCTGTCCCTTACGGTATGCTTCATATTATCCGTTAATTTAGGGTTTTTGTTCTGACCGTTTTTTCTTTTTGTTTTCAGAGGGAAACGACTTGCAGTCTCTCCTGCAGCCACGGGAGAGTGATGGCCCCGCTCGGATGGGTACTCGTGCTCTAGATGAGAACGAGTTGCCCATCCTTGAGCTAACGGCGGATCGGTTCGTGGAGGTCTACCCGCCAGGCCACGAGATCCTGAGCGCCAGGCGGCCAGGTAAAGAACTTTTTGACCCTCGCCCTCTCAATGCTCAAACCTCTGCGGGAATTCCTATAATTTTGTCATCTTCTGATGAGGAATTCGCAGATGGTCCTTTCTTGGCGAGGAAGAAGAAGGCTGCCGGCGGGAAGGGCAAGGCGAAGGTTGCCTCCACTGCCGATCAGGGGAATCGGTCAGAGTCGGAGACCGAGAGTGAAGAGGTGGCGGGGAACCCTGGTGGTGATGAGACCACTATTCCGGAGGTTGAGACAGCTGTCACCTCCGGGCAGCCTAGTACAACGACGGTGACCGGCGTGAAGAGGCCGGCTCCATCGGGTTCGTCCCCGCCTATTCGCACCTTCAAGCTCAAGAGGACTCGTAAGTGTAAACTTTAACTTTAACTTCATATCTTTCCGCCATTATATTTAAATATGTTGTCTTCATGCAGGCGTGGATGCAACCGCATTCCAGGGTGGAGCGGGGAGGAGCACTTCTGGACCCATGACGGTAGGTTTGGTCAACCTACCCGAGGCGATGACCCAGGCGGCTGCGCCTGCTTCACGTGTTGGTTCAGTTGCTCACTCGGTTGAGGCAACTGTTCCAACTGTGACGTCGTCTCCGCCGGCTGTCAGTGCCATATTCACTGATTCCTTCACTGAGCCGGCGGTGAGTTTTTCTGCGGGCTCTTCCGCAGCGGCGACCACGGTTGTGAGTTCACCTCCGGTGAGTTCACCTCTGTTGGTTCCTACGATGGCGGCTTCAACCGCGCCTCCGGCACCGGCGAACACCTCGCCCCCGGCCGGTTCAGCAGGTATGTTTGGGGTTTGGGCGTCTAGCCAATCTCTGCCTCCTTCCCATCTGCCTGACCTCTTGGATGGATATCCGTTAGGTTCGGGTGATGGGTTTGGCGGCTACAGGCCTGTCGTCGACCCTACAGGTGCGTAGGGTTATTTTGGCCTGTTATGTTTTTTTTTTATTATCTTTTCCTAACTGCTTTTTGTTTTTGCAGTGTCGGATTCGAATGAGGTGTTTGTTCCGCGGTAGAACATCCGCTGGGGAACCACCCTTCGGACGGCTGTGGACTGCGTCGAGTGGGCGCGCCACGCCGCCCCCAGTGGTGCACTGGGAGAAGCTATGTCAAGCTACCAGGAGGGTAGGCTGACAAACGAGCTTCGAATTCTCCTTGCCCGGATGCAGCCGCGCGTCGAGCTGCTTTGTCATGAAAACGACAAGTTAAAAGCAGCTCGTATCCAAGAAGTAGCTCAGGCGTGGGCTGTCCGGGAGGAGAACAGGAGGCTCTTCGCCGTTGCTGCGGAGAAGGAGAAGGCCTTCAAGGCCCTTGAGGTTGAAGTTCAGGCCCGTCTCGAGGCCCGTTCCAAGGCTGCCCAAGCTGTTAACGAACAGCTTCGGTTAGCTAAAGAAACCGCTCGGAACGCAACTGAGAGGGCCACCAGGGCTGAAGCTGTTGCTGAGCCTCTACGCACCGAGAATAAGGAGCTCAAAGCCAAATTAGAGAGGCTCCAGCAGGCTCATGATGCCTTGGCCATGGAAGACGCCAAAAAGCTTCAAGAAATCTTGGACCAGAGGGGTATGCTTGACCATACTGAGCGTAAGCTAAAGGGCGTTGAAGAGGCTGCTGCTAAGGAAGTGTTGCTTGCCAACCTTAACAAAAGTGAAGCCGAACGCGCCCGTAACCAAGCTCAAGCTGCCCTCCAGGAGGCTCTGGTTACCAAGGAATGGCTTCTACGAGAAGAGTTGTCGCATGTAAGCTTAGCTTCATAATGTCTTCACGCTTTTCTTTATACTTAGAAAAGGTTTTGATACTTGTATTTTTGTTTTGTAGGTTGTGCATCGGGTCTTCACGGACACATCATATGACGATGCCATGAGCGCAGCCCTCAGCGCTTCTCATGAGGATGGGGAAAAGGCTGGCTTCCTGCTTGGTCTAGGGTTCGTTGAGAAGGGCATCCCGCCTTCCAACTTCCCTTTATATAATGTGGATACTGAAGCTGCTTATGACCAAGCAGTGAACCAGTATGCTGCCTTCCCGCATCCAGTGGTGGAGAAGGTGAACGAAGTTGCTGCTGCTGATGATGGGTTAACCCTTCTCAAGACCTTCCTTGAACCGCCACAGCCAAGTGATGGTGCGGGTACAAGTGGGTTTGGAGGAAGTGGTCCTGAAGCTTGAACCTTTAGATCCCTTTCCACTGTTAGGATAGGTTTATGTTTTTGTATAGATTTACACTCTTGTAGGCGGGTAGATACCCGGCCATTCTTGTAATACTTGAATTTTTATGGAATGTAAATCCTTTGTGCGGGTAGGACCGTCACTCTTGCTTTATAAACGTTATACGACTTGCTCATGCATATTATAGTTTAATTTGGCACTTGTTTTGCCGCATAAACAATATATGATTCGCTTGTGCATACTTTAGTTTAACTTAGCAATTTCTTAAGTACTTTGAATAAGTTAACCTATCAACGTGGCAGATAATAGGTTAAAATTTTGCTTCCTCTTTCGTGATTGTGCGGGTAAGACCGTCACTTGCACTTAGTAGGATGGCTAAACTTTACCTATATCTGACCTGCGTGGAGGTTTTCCTCATTTTTTCCTTGAAGATATTTTCTAAGTGTTCTGAATAAGTTAACCGTTCGACGCGCGGTTGTCAATAGGTTAAAGTTCAGTTTCCTCTATCATGATTTGTGCGGTTAGGCCCGGCACTTTCATTTAGTGGGATGACCGAACTTCACCTATGACTGACCTGCGTGAAGGTTTGCCGTTTTTTGTGTTTATGCGGGTTTTGCCGCTTTCCACACGCAACGATTTCTTCACACTTATTTATGCGGTGAAAACCGGCATCAGTGTTTTGAATAAATTAATCGTTCGATGCGCGGTTGTCAATAGGTTAGTTCGGTGTCCTCTATCATGATTTGTGCGGTTAGGACCGGCACTTTCATTTAGTAGGATGATCAAACTTTACCTATGACTGACCTGCGTGAAGGCTTTCCTTATATTTTCTTTAGAAATTTGTCGTTCTGTGTTTATGCGGGTTTTACCGCCTTCCACATGCAACGACTTGTTTTCCCACTTATGTATGCGGTGAAGACCGGCATATCAGTGTGGAAAGTTCATTAAGTATAAATTTAAGACCATCAGCGTCAATGTGATAAGGAGAATCATTTCCATTAGAAGTGTCTCTGGGCCTTTTCTTTTACAAGTTTGGAATTGATCTACATGCAGACTGTGTAATTGAGCTCCCTTCCATGTTCTTGGGAGTGTCATCGAGCCTTTCGAGCCGATATGCACTTGGTTCGGAATCTCGTTGTTTACGCAGTATGTAGTCTCCGACATTGAAGCTGCAGTTTTATTCGTGTTTTCCCCAACTGGGGTTCTATACGCATCAGCCTGCTCAGCGTTCATTACGCCACGAGGTGCGTGAGCGTCACATCTCTGACAAATGCTTCGACGATGTCCTTCAAGTCTACGCATTCCTAGGTGTTGTGGCCTCTTGTCCTGTGGAAGTCACAGAATTTGCTCTGATCAGCGTTGTGACGCTCTCGGATTATTGGAGCCTTTGGCCATGGGAGTCTCTCGGTGTCGAATATCTCGGTGACGCTTTTAGTGAGTGGCGTCCATCTGGAGTTCCGGTTTGACGACGGCATGTTATCCTTTCCGCCTAACCGAGGGTGCGAGCCGAATGAGGTGTCAAAGTTTACCCTTGACTGCCAAATGCCTAGCTTCCTCTTTTTGTTTAGTCGGGCGGTAAGGACATTGTTTTCTCTTGTTTTCTGGGTGTAGAGGTTTGTGCTCTGGGGAAGATCTCTACCCAGTTGCTTTTCCGTTTCCGCGAAGCGTTTAGCTGCTATCATGATGGCATCCCATGTGGATGGCATGCCATCTTTACCCGTTAAGGTGCGGATGAGCTCTGGGTCTTTTGTGCCCTGGATGAAAGCAGCGCGAACAAGATCTTCGCTAATATTACCCAGACTTAGCTTCTTTGAGTTGAAGCGAGTGATGAAGTAGCAAAGATTCATCTTCCTCTCGAATGCAATTGAGGATTGTCCATTGCTCTTCGGTATACTTTCTTTGTTGGCTGAAGTGTTGGCTAAACTTCTGTTGGAAGTCTGCCCAATCATAGATATGGTGGACCGGTAGACGGTCAAACCACGCTCTAGCCGCTCCAACTAGCGTCATTTGGAACATATAACACCACGTGGGTTCCGTCCAATTGCTGACGGTTGCCCCCGCTATGAATCTGTTCAAATGATCGTCTGGGTCGGATATACCATCATAAGTGCCGATGTTGGGCATCTGCTTGGCACTCTTCGGGGCGATTGCTTCTGCAATGTCCCTTGCAAACTTGGATGTTCCCGCATTTGCAACAGTTGGTCTAAAAGCTTTGGAGAAGTCACGTGGGTTTCTACCCGCGTTTTTTGGTTTGAAAGTTTCTCCCAAATTCCTTCTCGATTGGAAGTCCGTGTCCTTACGCTTCCCTTTCGCCCTATGGCGAGGGTTTACGTCGGTGTCGGATTCCTCCGAATCATCGTCCAAGTACTCGCACTCATTGCTCATGTTGAGCTGTTGTCGAGTGCTTCCGAATTCGTCAGCCCGTTGGAGTGAATGTAAGCGTTCATCCAACTCAGCTTGGAATTCCCTTTGACGTTTTTCCGCCCACGCTTTAACTTGTTCAAGTGTTTGGCGGGGGGGCCTCGTCTGTTGTCTTTCCACCTGGGTATCAATGAATCCCAGGGGAGGATTGTTTACTGCACTTGCCCCGGCTCGGGTAACTGGGGTAGTGTTCGTAAAATTTACTGCAGTTGCCCCGGCTTGGGTAACCAGGGTAGTGTTCGTAAAATGTGTGTATTCGCCGGTGTTCCCCCCAGTAGCTGGGGTTGTGGTTACCGGGGTTTCTTGGTTACTCCCTGGCCTGGGGACCTGAGTAACGTTAACCATCTTTTCGGAGGTTTTGAAAAAACTGAGAATTAGTTCTAGCTTTTATGCACGGATGGCGCCAATGAAGAAACACTAATTGACCCCGGGCAGATTACGGATAATCTGGGGGTTAAATAGATGTTTCCCACGAGGGGTTATGTCCGGCAAAGATGGTTCTTCTGGTGACCTGCAAAACAGACACCGTGAGCTCGTCACTTAGAAAGGGGGGTACCTCCTTGTGACCACCCTCCGGCGTGAGAATCAGACTAGATTGCTCTTGAATATAAGTGTATATTAAGAGATTGATAGAAAAGATAAGATGTGATAAGGTAATGTAATGTGTCCATACCATTCCAAGGTGTTGGAGTATTTATAGCCGAAGGTAGGTTTCCAAGCAGGTACAGCCGGCTGAATAGTATTCATGTTCTGCCAACTGTGGGCTACGCACGTGCCATGCTGGTGGTTTGTGGGTAGGCAGCGGCTGATAGTGACCAGGCCGGCTGTGTACTATTCCTGTTCCACCAACTGCAGGCTATGCACATCCTCCGACAGGTTGGTGAGTAGGCAGCGGCTGATAGTGACATACAGTACAAGAGCGTGCTGCTCGTCATACTGTTGTCAGTGAGCTGTCGTATCTTTGGTCAGATCTTTTGTCCATACCTCGTCAGGTACAGTACAAAAGATCCTCCAGTATCGTACGGACTGGCTCGTTTGTGCTGGAGTGTTCCCGGCTTTGTGCGGGAGTGTTCTCGGCTTTGTGCGGGAGTGTTCCCGGCTTGCTCACTCTTTCTTCAGGTGACATTACTGAATTATTTAAGAGTTAAGTGCCTTGTGCGTGTAGCCTTGCTGCGCAGGTAGCCTTCCCTGATGGCTTGTATCCGCAGCTGCGGGAACAGGCGGGGTACTTCACCATTGGGAGGCTTTTCCTGCGGGAACAGCTTGCGTACTGCGCGTAAGGACGTCACGTCTCTGAGCATGGTGGGTCCTGCGGATCCAGTTGGTTTCTGCGCAGACGTCCCTCTTCAAGGTGTCTTGCGAGTTTAGCCTTTGCGCAGACGTCCCTGTTGAAGGTGAGTCTTGCGAGTTCAACTGCGCAGACGTCCCTCTTTGAGGTGAGTCTTGCGGGTCCAACTGGGCTCTGCTGGGACCTACCTCTTCAACCGACTACCAATTCTAAATAATGAATAAATATAAAACACAAAATTGAAATTTGAATATCATATCTTCTAGATCTTTCGATTCATATATATCGTCTAATAACTAATTCCTAAAGGTGAACCTCATAAGGTCTTTTATTGTAGTAAGTAAGAAGAATTAAATTTTATAAGCTAGTTTGAGACGATTCCATAAAGTTAAACTTTCAGATTACGTCTGTTTCCAGAATTTTATAGTCAATGAGTATTAACTCCATATGATAGGCAGATCACCAGTTTGTGATCTCTTTTTGCAAGGCAGAATGTATGACACCATAGGGTATGCACCATTTCTAGGATGTCATGAAAGTGTATATAATGGCATTCTTATTAAAGAACACATAAGCTTTAATAAGGTACGAGTAAAGTTTTCGAATGCCAATTAAACATAAGATTATAAATCATGGAAGCCACCTCTTGGTCTTGGATATGTACATAAGCTTTTGATAAGGTGATTGTCATACATATATATTTAGAGCTGAGGGTCTCTCTGGAAGCCACCTCTTTATCCCTTTGGATAGAGGTACGGTGTGCCCACATCCCACCCTCCCCAGACCCTACTTATAGCTTTGCTGTTGATGGGACTTCACTGGGTATGATTGATTGATTGATTATAAATCATGGATGTATCTCTTTGGGGGAAATGGGGTTTCCACGAAGAAAAATTATGTGTCAACATCCGGTTGATACACATGGGTAAATTTAAGATATCAGTTGTGCATGTCAGTTCATTACTACACACTCGTGTTGAGTATTGATATTCAAAACACATAGATATATCAAGACCATGAATTAGAACTTCATATTATGGGTATCGTTCAAAATGAGAAAGCCTTAAGTTGATGGTTGCGCAAAATCTGGGTAATTTATCACTACGTCTGTTCGTAATTCACATGTTACATATGCAAATAATTTCCAATGATGTGGCATTAATCCACTCAATGGGCCTTCTAGAATTCTAATATAATTGTGGATTTATCATTACGTTGGCCACCGTAACTGTGAAGCAATAGTACATGATTACCCTAGTATATCTCCATCATGATTAGTTTATATCCAATGTTTGGGTGTGTATCAGGCAGACTAGTGTGACCGATAATCCTACACTGATTACCGATACAAGATAGATGATAGTGTGGACTTTTAGATGCACGTGATGACCTAATTACTCATAATTAAGCCTATTATAAATGTTTTAAATTTATTCATTATTTATAGTCGTATGAATATAACCTGTTTTGACGGGGTGTCACAACAGAGAATGGTCTAACAGATCTAACCGATACCAACTAAATTCGCATCACATAGTCGGCACAATGCCCATGTTTTACTAACCGAATAAACGTAGTTTTGAATATGTTAATTTTTGTATTATAAACTATACATGTGCGATTACTATTATCGCGTTTATTAACTTACTTTTTAGGTTTAGTGTCGGTATTGTAACAAACCTGTAAGTTGTACATTCCCTACATATTCTCCGTGTTTACTAATTAACATATGGACGTGTTCTGTTCATTTGGTGCGAACACGTGTATGTGGACGTGTTCTGTTGTTTCTCTTTGGGTTTTTGATACAAATCAATTTCATTATGACTTGCATCATATCGTTCTTTTTTCTCGGTAGTTCAGGTAATCGTCTGATTGGATTATGCCTGCGTTTCATTCAAGTTTTGTTGTCTTCTACAGGTGCTATCCACTTAGCAGCTATCGACGTCGCACTAGCCATACCGACAGGTTCAATTTTGTTGTTCTCGCTTCTGAAAATCAAGTTCAGGTAGGTAGAGATGTGATTTTCATAACTAATCTACTCAAATTGGGGATAATGCAGATAGGAAGAGCATGCTACTAAGATTTAAGCATTCGGTGACAGAGCAGCATGATCTATTCTCACTAGCAAACAAATTTATTGAAGCAAGCTGAAGAACATGTTACATGACTGTTGATGGTTAGCAGAAAGAGGTGATCGTTTGGCTCTGTTTTTTTAGCAAATTAATTTTGTGTTTTGACAATAAGTTGCTTATTGTGATTTTTTTTTTTTTTGCATGTTTAGCAGCAAATTATTTCCGGAATTTGCTTGATGCCATTGAATGCAGTCTCATTTGAACCAGGTGATGACCAAATTTATGTTTCTCACTTTATTTATTTTTTCAGGCATTTTCAGTCACATTAAGAAACAAGAGAAGGTTCTGCTTCACAAATGTAATCACATTGAAAGTCACAAGTAAGCTGTTTGAATTTTTGTTTAGGTTAACGGGTCGAATTAGCCTTTTGAAGTCAAACGAATTGGTCCATATGTTTTATGTGGTTACAATCATTTAAACACTAACAGTTAACATGGGAATGACTTTCTTTCAGAAATTCAGCTTGCAAAAGATTACCGGAGGCTTTGCCAGGTGATATATAGTTATATCATGTACTTTATCTTGATGTACAACCTTAATTGTAGCTAGATTAATGTATTTCCTAAAATGTTTTGATGCCTTCTAAAATTTTATAGCTCAGATTTGTAAATGGAACACCACCAAACGGAGATTATTCCTTTGCAAAGCATAACAAGGTACACTCCCACTATGATAGCTCCTTTTGTTATCGCCCCTTTGGTAAAGTATTGAGATACGAGAACATGTACTAAATTTAATGTATAGACCTTACCAGAAAGTCTGCAAACAGCAAGTGTTGATTAGACGATGACGTGTAATACTCCATGACGTTACTCCTGATCACGACACGTTGTTGCTCCTGCTCACCACGTTACACCCTATCCCCACTTCCCCACCATGGCAGATCACGGTCCCACAACCGTGAGTACTTACATCCTACCAAGAGAAATCATCACTCCATGTATGTTAGTTTCATATATGCCTTTTATGTGGTTTCATTAAGTTTTAATAATAGTAACTTTGAATTATTTGGATCTCTCTCCCATAGAGGAAAAATATTTAGTACAGAGAGATATTGTATCCTCTCTCACCTGTGAGAGAGGGATGACGAGTCCATCAGTCGTAGTCAAAGTCCTTTTTAAAGACCAGACTCCATCCTATAATGACTCAAGGAGCCTTAGCCCAAGTTATGGAAGAGTGAAACTGCCACTAGCAGGCCGAACCCCGAGTCTAGACATAAGAAGAAGCAGAAGCCATGATCCACGCGACTACTCGAGAGGCAATCCAGACATGGAGGGTTCAGTTAGCCCTCAAGTCAGCATCAGAATGCCAAAAGGGATGTTGTCTTTTTAAATATGCATGTTTTGGCCTTTATTTTAATGCTGGTAGTGGACAGCTGTTTGGTACTTTCTAACTTGAATATTATGGTTATGTAAGTGGTCTAATATATTGGAGTTTGAATTAACATGTTTGTTCTTGAAAAATACGTGGAATCTTATTGGTCTACTGATGGTATTCCATTTAAGTAGTGTTACCAACCTTTTGTTAAAATATGTACCTCACATATAATATCACCACTTCATATTTTGAACATAACTATGTATGTGATAATGTGAACCTGCTATATTTAGCTTCTAATTTACCAACAACATGTCTGTGTCTGCTACTCTGCTTCATAATACGAATGACCAGGCCTGTTTTGCATAATACAAATGACCACATGAATACATACAACACAAACAAAGCATGGCAACAACTCCGCCCATGGCAAAACGTATGAGCGCGTCCAAAACATGCCAACAACTCGGCGCCAACAACTCGGCCCGCGACAACGCGCGGGTACGGTTACTAGTTTATATATATTTTTTGTTTCTCTGGAATTCCCCTTTATATATTTGGGTTTAGTATCATCTAGCGTAAGCAACAATGCAGCCAGGAAGGAAGGAAGGAAGCATTTGGGATAAAGCCGTATGAAATGTGTTGACGAAATAACAATGGTATCTCGATTCTTCTCCTCCACCGTCAACTCTCCAAACCCACTCAACGATTCAATCATTCTCCTCTCCGGGCCCACGTCATCGTTCGTACTCACCCGGGCTCCTCTTTTATATTCACAAACAAACCCTCTATCTAACCCATTAATAATAATAATATTGTTGTTGCAGAGGGAAGACATCACTACTCTTCCAATTCGCTTTTAACAACAATTCCTCTGCCGTTTTCATTTGCAGCCGTCGCAAGTTACACGCAAATCCCCCCTTTCTCTCTAAGGTCGGTCGGTCGGTCACTCATTCATTCAGTTGTGTTACAATTAGTTTACTAGTATGCTATAATTACTCAGTACTATTTGAATTTCATTCACAGGGCGTTGATGCATCAGATAATGCGTTTGATCGAATCCAAATTAAGTATGCCCCCTTTTCTCTTCTCTTCTCTTCTCTTTGTTGTTGTTCTTACACTGCACATCATTTTTTTCTTTTGTTTTTAATTTCATTTCTAATCTGCCTATCTATTGCCTATACATACAATTAAAGCAAAACATCTTTCTTTTCCAACCAAAATATACAATTTCTATAAATAAATTATCCTTCAATTTTAAGCATTAACTCCTCCTAAGTTGAAGAAAATTTCTAAATAAATGGTTATAATCACCGTTTATGGAGTAATAAATGAAATTAATTGTCTTCATTGTTATTTTATTATAAATTTTGAGACTTTGTTATTTTATTTTATTTTATTTTGGATTTTGGGAAATTATTTATGAACGTTTGAACTGTATGTATGGATGTTTGGATTGAAATGGTGGTTTAAGTCACGAGTTTTGGATTTTATTGTTACTTTATTAAACGTTTTAATAATTTAAAAAGAATTATAGTTGTTATATCTCATTGTTATATTCATATTTTTAACATTCTTTATGGTGTGTACTTATATGTTTTATAATTTCAATATAAATAGTTTTATAACACACACCTTATGTTACAATATCTACATGTTTTCGCTTCATAGTTTACAACGTATGACTTCAGGAGATGATGGAGTTTTAATTAGTATGTCTTTTTTGTTTCATTGTATAAGTTAGAAATATGTGGTATAAGTTAAAAAAACTATTTTATATTATCATTTTTCTCTGTTTGTCTTTGTATATTGGATTCTTTTAATTAAAACAACAATGCGATACCTTATATTAATAATGTTAGATTATCTAACGTTTACAATTTATTAAAATGTATGACACATACATATCTACTACTTTAATAAAAGAATACTACTTTGTGCCACTGTCACTCTCTCAATCATTCTCACATTTTTTAAACCCATTTTATTAGTTGGATCCCGTGTGGGTCATAAATAAACCAACCCATAATATAAAGCAAGTGTGTTAATGTTTATTTGTTTCTTCTTTTATTTCTTTTTATATTTTAACATCATGTTTATCCTTAAGTAATAAAATAAAACAATTTAGCTGTAGAAAAAGATCATACCAAATGAGATTGAAGTGGTCTGAATATTGCTTTATTATTATTATTATTATTATTATTATTATTATTATTATTATTTAGTATTTTCATGTATATAAAATAAAAGTCAATTAAAATACTTTTTTCCTTAAAAATTTTCATTATATACATTGACAACATTCTCATAAATTTGTTTATCGACATACTAACCATTTAAATTTATTCTTTTGTTTTATTTTGGAAAGCTAGAATCATGAAGTTCTTTTCTTAGCTATCATATATATAACTAGCTTTTATTCCCTGTAATACATGTTTGTTTTATATTATTCGTTTATAATATTAATATATTTTTTTTTTTGAATTTTAATTTTATTTATTGTAAGGAAGTTATTCATATATTTAGGATTTGATGATGAAAGGGTTTCGCAAATAAGAGATGTTATAACCCGGTTTAAAAATTGTGGGTTTGGTGAGACCCATGACCCGCTTTTTTTACTATAAAATAGTTTTCTAATTATAAATAATATATTTAAAAAAAATGGATACTAATTTTTAGTATATCACTATTTTATAGTATGTTCTTATTAGTAAATATTTGCGTAATGTTTCTTTAGTAATTCCTATAATTATAATATATGTAGGGTAAGGATCCTTAGAGACCCTTTGGAAATTGAGAACCATTTTGAGCCACAAAAAATATTTTTAAAAAATCATAAAACGAAAAAAAACAAAAATTTTAAAAAAGTAAAAAAAAAATCAAAAATTCTTATATTACATTCCAGTTTCATTAAAAATAAAACAAAAAAAACACTTTGTATTATACACATGTGTATAATTTCATAAAATCTCTATACGTAATGTACACATATGTACATTGTCATTTACCTTAAATTGTACATATGTGTATAAAATTTAAAAAATAAGTATTATACATTTGTGTATAATTTTGTTAAGCCGATATTTTTTTTTCAATTTTTTTATATTTTTTTATAAAACCGGGATGACAAATAATAGTTTTTGGTCTTTTACCTTTTTATTTTCGAGTTTTTTTTTGTTTAATATATATATATATATATATATATATATTTATATATATATATTTTTGTTAAGAAGAGTGTTTTTTGTGGTCTAAAATGATTCTTAAAGCTCAAGAGTAGCCTGATTCAGGTTTATATTGAGCTGATCTCGAGTAACTCACGAGCGGTTTTACTTGTTTATACCCCTAAATGGCACTCAACATGCTTTACAAATTAAAAAAATGTTTTGTTTCAAATACAACTCTGTTTTTAATTAAATAATAATTTTATACAAAACCGTTGAGAAAAAAATAACATTAACTAACATTGCGTATTTTTTTTTTCGGTTTTTGTTTTTTTATAAAAAAAGTTAACAAGTGCAAGTTGTTAAGAGAAAAATAAAATTACCTACAATCGAGAATTTATTGTTTGTTTTAAATAAAAAGTAGTATCTTGACCCGCCGCGTTGCGGCGGGGTATAAAACCATGAATAAAAAGTTCGGTTTAAATGTAACGCAAAAGCAATCTTATCACAATTTCAAGAAAATCGCCACAATGAACAGGAATGGTAAACCGAACGAAAACATTAAACAACGCACACGTGTTAACTCGCAAAAATTCGACCGAAACAAATTATGTTACTATGACCGATGTGATCGCCACTATACCTCCAGCTAATGTTGTGTCGTCGATCGTATCCGGCCATAAAGTTATAAGCACCGAGTTGTCACTGTATGAAACCATAAAGGTTAGTCACATGCATATTTATTTGATAGAAAAATTCTTTTATCAGAGTATCATCAAATGTTAGCCTTTTCCATATAAGTTTTATGAACTACATACGCATTTTAGCAGATAGCTTGTAAGTACCTAGCATATATATGTCTGATTAAACAAAAACCATAATTCACGGCAACAATATTAAATCTCATTGTGACATATGATCGAGTAGGTGGTGTGCAGTTCAACACACTTGGTTTCAGCATATAAATTTTAGAATCAGGAGGCCCAAACACTACAAATCATGCAAAGGTACTTCACTATTGACAGTTTTCAATATTGCATCAACGACATACTACGAATTAAATTTTAGATTATAAATTACCTAATTATGCAAATGTGGGTTTCTCGACTAGAAATCCTTCGTTCTCGTGCGTGCCCGCGGACACGAATGCAACTCCGAAAACCCGAGCCCGCTTGAGACGATTTTTTGAAATTGTCAATACCATTAATGATTAAATACCAAACCAGTTCTTCATTTGTAGACACACCAAAATATCACAACACACTTCATCTTCTTCATATTGCAGCAACACTGTTATTTACGATTTCGTTTCAGGCAAGTGTCCGAGTTCAGCAGAGCACCGATTCTGTTTCGAACCGGAGTACCCTGGGAACAGACCGAGAATCTGTTTAAGGGAATTGTGTTAAACACAAGCCCGGTTTTACTGCTACGTTTATTTTCTGAATTGTATAATACAGATTTTCCAACACTTCATACCAATCATTTCAGTTACACGCGGGCTTTGAGTTCCGCAAGACGCCTAGGCAAATCATCAACCTTTCCAGCATTATTAGTTGGCATTACGTGCGCAGTAGCCATTGCGCTTTCCATAAATTCAGCCTGAACCTCCATAATTCATCAACATTGACACATGGTGATCGTTAAATATGAATAAAATAAATACACTATTGGTGCAAAATTAGGGTTACCTTTACCTGCTTAAAATTCTTAGAGTGTGTCATCGGTTTGGAGCCCTATATTATTATTATCAAGAAGTAATAATCAACCCAAATCTATTTAAAAGAATCCACTAATGATTAACCACAATGTCGGAGCTTCAAAAACCCAATTATGGAAAACCCACCCTAATAACCGAATCCAATAATATTCAGTAGTCAAATTGGGCATTTCATGGTAATCAGATGGGTGGTAGAAGAATCATACATACTATGGAAGCCAGAAGAAGAGAGCGCAAATGCTTTACAATGGTTGACCGACGACGATTGAGTGCCACCACCGCGTGTCATCGACAAGAAACCCTTGATTTGTTAACCATAGTTGAGCAATAGGTGTAGATGGACAGGAACAGAGAAAGGCGTGATGTGATGGTACAAATTTATTTTCACAGTGTACAACCCATGAAGCACACCGACCTTTGAAATTGTAAATATATAAATATAACGAATGCAAGTTGTTAGAGAAAATTAAAAGAACCAAAAAATTAAATGGGTTAACAAAATTGTAACTTATAAAAAAGAACCAATTATTTAATATTAATTGGTTGCATAATATGCATTAAAGTTTGTCATCTTCTACTGTAACTAGTAGTTTGCTTGATTTTTCTAGGTATGTGGAGGATGAAGAAGGGCTTAACAAGTTTTTTTGCTGCATTTCACATGCATGATAACTTTCCAGGGTTGGTTATAATTGATGATATTGGAGAATTTTTTGATGAAAGGTATAAAAGCTCCAATTTTGAATTAAGAACCTTAATTTTGGCTTTGGTTTGATAATTTTGTTTTGTGTACTTAATGAAGGAATTGCCAACAGAGGTACAATAGTCCACGTGGAAGAGAGTTGGCGATAGTTAGAACTTTAGCTTTGTGTCGAAATGCAATTAGTCATGCTAAGTAAGTAAATGATTTATTTTTGTTAGTGTGACAAAATGGACATGTTGGGTGGGTTGGTTTATGATCAAACGTTTTTTACGGGTCAATATGGGCACAGTTGACCTGGATGTTTCCGACAAACATTTTTACTTGTTTTCTATATATTGTTATATTAATAATATTAGTTTTTGAATAACCCAATTTAGGAGATTGAATGGATTACAAATATCCTTTAAGTGACTTTTAGCCCATTTGACCCGCTTTCTTTTAAATTAAATATTTCATGAAGATAAAATATAATCAAAATTGAATCATTCTTGAGTGATTGGGTCTGATTTATGTTTGTCATTACAAAGTAGATGTGACAAAAAGGGCAGGTAATGATGGTTGGGTGACGGTCAAAACCTTATCTACGGGTTGACCCGGATGACTTTTCATCCGTATGCTTGCCTTTTTCTTTTTTCAATAAATAAATAAAAAACTTATTGAATTGGATTACAAATATCATAATGGTAATAGTTAGGCCTGGCAAATTGGGCGGGTTAGGTAGGTTTGGGTAACCAGTCAATACGGGTTCAGGTCAAAACAGGTTCAGGTCATTATCGGCTATGAGCAAAATGAATTTGGGTCAAAACAGGGTTCTGGCCCAAATGGAGTTGGGTCGGGCGGCTTTGGGTCAGTATGGTTCCGAGCCAAATGAGCCTAGGGCAAAACGGGTCGTTTTAAAAAAGATCATATAGGTTTTGGAATGACTTATAATATAAGTTTTTTTCATAAAGCAATCTAGGAGATTGGGTCCAAATCACCACCTCTACTGGAAAGCTGATTGTGTGTGTGTGCGCTTGTTTTTTTTTTGTATAATTGATTTGCCACATATTATGATCACAGTGACACTGGAGGGACTTGTATGCTTTTGTTCTTCGATACTCACCTTGGTGACACCCCTAAATTTCTTCACATTTACAAGAGGTGGGTCAACTGTATTTACACCATCAAAGGTCTGTACATTTATGATTCATAGTTTCAAATTCGACATTTTAATGTTCATTTTGTAGCATTTTATGATTCATGCTTTCGTGTTTAACTTTGCAATATGTTTATGGTTGGAAGGTGATGGAATCGGTTCGTTTATTATTAGCGTTAGTGGTATGGATATGGTGAGAACAAATGTTGCGAAGTATTCGATTTCACTTCAGTATTTGGTTTTGGAAGACATGTATGAAAATGAAGAACAAAGACATTGTTTGATAAATTCTTGACATGGGTTTATTATGGTTTTAGATAATAGCGCCTCTTGCCTAATTTGATGTATTTTGGATCAATGCTAAGATCATTGGTTTGATATGTGTAGATTGTTCATAGATGAATGTTATTATGGATTCTCTGAATCACAATCATATTTCTCTTATCACTGGCTTATTTATTTATTTATGTTTTGGTAATTCGGCAATCGTGAGGGTGAACTTTTATTAGAAAACTAAAAGTTGGCATACAATCAAAGTGTATACAATAGACCGTCTAACACTGCATTCTCGGATTTAAAATACAAGAAAAAGGAATGATAAGATTTGATAGGGGAAGAAATGAAAAGAAATTATATATTTAAAAGGAATTCTCGAGTTAAGATAAAGGAAAAAAAAGTGTTAATTACACTCTTAAGTTATACTGGAAGAAAAAGATTGAGAAAATAATTGTAGCTTTACAGTTATATATTCATAACAATATGGAAAAAAAATTGAGATATAATAAATTAATAAAATTATAATGGGCTATAAACTTTACAGTTATGCCATATTTAATAGAAAAATTTTGAAGGAGAAAAGGTAAGAGTATTATATAAATGAACCCTAGGTGTATCCATATTCCACATACAGTAACGACCACCAATATAAATGAACAAAGCTCAACATACATGGCCTACCCAATAAAGCCCAATCTATCAAAACACAATAAAAACAACAATCCGAAAAAACCAAAACCTAGATTCTTTTCATAAATTTTTGTCTCATTTTCTTCCGATTCCACAATTCCACCACCAAAAACACCACATCTACTACTCTAATAAAAGAATACTACTTTATGTCACTTGTCACTCTTTTAATCATCCTCATATTTTTTAAACTCATTTTGTTATTTGTAACGCCCTGGAATTTGACTGGTAGACAAAAATCAAGGAATCATCGGAAACTATACACTTTGGGGTTCTGGACGATAAGTTCGGAACCCATATCATTGGAGAAATCTGCTTTTATCATTTGAAATGTTTATTTTATAAAACGACATTTACGCCTGGAAAATATTAATTTTTATGCTTTTGAAAAATAAAATGTTCTTATTTAAAAAAAAAAAAAAAAAAAAAAAAAAAAAAAAGATTTTAAATAATTATTCGGAAAATGGTTTATAAAAGTTTTGCTGAAAAGTTTTAGTTTGTTTAAAAAACTTATGAACTCGACTAGTCTTGACCCGTCGGTAGCCTAAACCCGAACCCGAGTCACCCGAGTATTTAAGCGGAAAATCAAGTATTCTTACACCATCTCTTTCATTTCCACCAACACTTCCCACCCAAACACTCCCACTTCTAGAGAGAGAGTAGTGAGAGAAAGTCATCCAATCTAAGATTCGAGTCCACCAATCTGTTTATCGTTGTTGTCGGTAAGATCTTCTTGAAAATCATACGTTTTTACAACCAAAACCCGCCCCGAATCGAGCAAAAACTCCGACTTTTGTGTCAAGTGTGTTCTTGGTCAAAAACCGTCATTTTTGGTGTCAAAATGCAAGCTTTTGTGTTTAAAAGTACTAGGAATCGATACCCCTTTCAATCCCGAGCATTTCCATGTCAAAAACTTCGATTTTGGGTCAAAAATCTGGAAAATCTGGAAAACCCGTGGGTATCTCCGTCGCCCAGCTTGAAGGAGTCGAATCAGACTCATTCGATCGAACCAGTCGATCGAATCAGTTCATTCGATCGAATGTGTCGATCGAACCAGTCCAGTCGACCGAATAGGAAAGCAACCGAATGGTCTCCAACTCATTCGACCGAATGAGCTTCGTATTCGATCGAACGTCTGTCTATTCGATCGAATGAGTGTCTATTCGATCGAATGTGTTTCTATTCGATCGAATGTGTGTCTATTCGATCGAATGTGTGTCTATTCGATCGAATGTGTTTCGATTCGATCGAATGTGTTCCTATTCGATCGAATCAGGTCAGAACCAAGCTGTTTCGTCTTTAAAACCTAGTTTTTGCTCGAGATCGTGTAAGGCTTACACTCTTAGACTTAAACTGTGTTGTTAACTTATTATGTCCTTGTCTAGACTTAGAGGATCGACGTTTGACAGCACCCGACCGCCCTAGCAACCACACCTAGTCAACAAGGTGAGTTCATAGCCCCCATTTTTCTTTTAAAGCCTTTCAAATCATTGGGGGTGAAAACATGGTAAATGTACACGTTTTGACAAAACACATTTATTCAAACATTACTTATCATAAACACTTGACAAATCTTTTGCAAACAATGAACATTGGGAAAACAAGTAATCATGGCAGGTTACGCGTACCTTAACTTTCTCGGAAGTTGTGTATGCATAATCAAATATTCAGGAGTAAATATGGGAATCACTCAGCGTTTAGGGAACATTGGACGTTTGGAAATCAAAGTCATGTACCCGTTATACTTTATCATGAAAACACATTATTCATTGGTCAGTCTTGTGATCGTGTGAACAGTGGCAATATAGGTCACAATAGTGCATAGGTTTGATCTCCAAGTGGTCGATTGGTAGACAGGCCGTCACTAGATGTGGGATTCTAAAGTGATCGATTTAGAATACACGTGACCTATGGGGTTCTTAAGTGTTCGATTAAGAATCCGAAGGATCTCTTAAGTGTTCGATTAAGGATCCGAAGGATCTCCTAAGTGATCGATTAGGAATCCAAGAGATACTAAAGTACGCTTTAGAATTCTCTCATGGTACCCAAAGTGATCGATTTGGGTTACCATCAAGGAAATCAAGCAGCATAGTGTGGTCTTGTGTGGGGTCGATGTCAGGTCTTGTGTGATCATTATGCATCATTATCATTTTTCATCATGGCATGGTTACATATGATTCTTGGGTATCTTATACATATATCCTTGATACCGTTCCTCCTGCATGCATGGAAACAATAATTGGAATCTTTATACGAAACTCTTGCAGATTCAGTTGAGATGATAAGCATACCAAGCATAGTAGGATAAGTTGTAGGAGTGGTGGGTTAGCCGATGGTACACCCTATATATAAACCCCTACAACTTAGCCTAGTATGCTTGTGTAGGGCTTATCACTACAGTATTAGTTAACCTATGAATTCACTCATCTACTTTTTGTAGTTGACGTTTTATTACATGTTTTCAGGAAATGAAGCAGGAAGTAGCTAATAGCTGATAGAGGCCTTAGAGAGATGAAGGCTAGGCTAGGAGTTGTTTGGAAACTTGATATTTTGTATTAAAACAATTTGTTTCATGTTACCTGGATGATGTAATATTTGACAGTTTGGTTATGTTTATGCATTTAGACTTTTATACTATTGTGCTCAATCAATCACGACCTAGTCGCCACGCCTCGGTTTTCCGCCATTACGACCGGGGTGTGACAGATTGGTATCAGAGCCAATGGTTATAGGGAATTAGGAAACCGACCTAGACTATAACCTAGGACCCTTAACTCTAGATAATTCATGCATCACTATCACACGCCCACACTTATGTGCTTGCTATGTGCTTATGTGCTGCATCTTTAATTGTGTCTATCATAGCGATGTATTCTTTGGCTATTCCTTATCCTGTTATTCTTATTCCCGGTATCATTCTTGCGCGTTCTTTTTCTTCTTCAGAATGCCTCCTCGTCGCTCGTCCGTCAATGCTGACCCTGCTGACCTCGCTGCCATCATAGCGCAGCAAATTGCAGCAGTTCTTCCGGGTCTGGTTAACAACCTAAGGCAAGAAGGAACCTCGGGTGCGCCACAAGCCCCAGAACCGAATCCTACTCTTCAGGCCGACAGGCTCTATAAGGCTTTTACTAACACTGGGCCTACGAGCTTTAATGGATCCGAGGGAGCTGCTGGTCTTCTCCAGTGGTTCGAGAAAGTCGAAGCTTCATTCAACATGTGCTCTTGCCCGGATGAACTCAGGGTCAAATTCGCGGCGAGTATGTTCCACAAACGGGCTCTCACGTGGTGGAATATCGAGATTAGAACCAGGGGGCGAGACGCGGTCTTAGCCTTGCCCTGGGCCGAGTTTGTTGAGCTAGTCACGCAGGAGTTCGTTCCGAGAACCGAACTCCAGAAATTGGAGGCTGAGTTTAGGGCGCACACGATGAAGGGCGCCGATCACATGAAGTACACGGAGAGATTTCATGAACTCTCCCTATTGGTGCCCCACATGGTTACCCCAGCTTCACGCGCTGTCGAGCAATACATCAGCGGTCTTCCGGACTCTATGAGGGGCATTGCGGTTGCAGTTGACCCCACTACACTTAAGGCAGTGATCGATCTCACTGCCCGTTTGACCAGGGAACAGCTCAGGTCCGGTGTTTTGCATCAGGATAAGGGCAAATCTTCCGATGGGAAAGCGAAAAAGGGGAACAATAGGAAGCGGAAAGCGACCTACTTAACTGCGATCACTGGTGCTACGCCTATCAACTCCATGGCCCCCGTTTCAGCCGCAACAGTTCAGGGAAGACCGAGAAAGGAATATACTGGGCCGCATCCCAAGTGCAACTTATGTTCTTATCATCACCCAACAAGTGAGTTGTGCCGCAAGTGCACAAATTGTGGACGATTCGGACACCTGGTGGAGCGCTGCAGGAGTCCTGGCAACCAATTGGCTGTGGGGAATGCTAACCCTCAGCCTAACCCTGCTCGAGGCTGCTTCGAGTGTGGCGCGATGGACCATTACAGAAATCGATGCCCTCGCGTCACCAACGTTCCTCCGGCTCGCGGGAGGGCCTTCACCATTGGAGCTGCCGAAGCACGCCAAAACCCCGATGTTATTACTGGTACGTTTACTCTTAACAACAATTGGGTGTCTGTCCTATTTGATACAGGAGCTGATAGGAGTTTTGTCTCTTGCGAATTGGTTCCTTTGCTGAAATTAAAAATTTCCGAGTTGGAACCTGCCTTGGTTGTTGAACTTGCTAGTGGAGAGTCCACACAAGTGAGGTCTGTCATTCGTTATTGCACCCTTACTCTTGTCACCACATCGTTCAGTATTGACCTTATACCTTTTCGTCTTGGAAGCTTCGATCTAGTTGTGGGAATGGACTGGCTGTCTAGCAATCGCGCGGAAGTAATCTGCGCCGAGAAACTTATTCGTATCCCTCTGTCTTCTGGTGAAATTCTAACCATTCAAGGGGATAGGTCGGGTGGATGCCTAAGAATCGTTTCTTGCTTAAAAGCCAGTCGGTACCTTCAAAAGAAGTATCCCGCATTTCTAGCCCGTGTTACTCTCAAGGAATCCAAAGTCAAGAGACTGCAGGACTTCCCTGTCGTGCGTGAATTTTCTGATGTTTTTCCCGATGAGCTGCCTGGACTTCCTCCTAGCAGGCAGGTGGAATTTCGTATCGATCTTATTCCTGGTGCTCTCCCTGTTGCTAAGTCTCCTTATCGACTAGCTCCGCTGGAACTTCAAGAATTATCGAATCAGCTTCAAGAACTTCTTGGCAAGGGATTCATTCGCCCTAGCTCGTCTCCATGGGGAGCCCCAGTACTCTTCGTCAAAAAGAAGGATGGGACTTTCCGTATGTGCATTGACTATCGGGAGCTTAATAAACTGACCATCAAAAACCGGTACCCGTTACCGAGAATTGATGATCTCTTTGATCAGCTTCAGGGTGCTACGTTTTTCTCTAAGATCGATCTGCGTTCTGGTTACCATCAATTGCGTGTTCTGGAAGAGGATATCCCGAAAACTGCGTTCCGAACTCGTTACGGTCATTACGAGTTCATGGTTATGCCTTTTGGAATGACCAATGCCCCCGCCATTTTCATGGATCTGATGAATCGCGTTTGCCGTCCATATCTCGACCAGTTTGTCATTGTTTTCATAGACGATATTCTCATTTATTCTCGTTCGAGGACCGATCATGAGCTTCATCTCAGGCTTATTTTGGAGCTTCTCAGGAAGGAACAACTATATGCCAAGTTCTCCAAGTGCGAATTTTGGCTAAAGGAAGTTCAATTCTTGGGACATGTTATCAATGTCGACGGCATACACGTCGACCCTGCCAAGGTAGAAGCCATCAGAAATTGGGTAGCGCCTAAAACACCTACCGAAATCCGTTCATTTCTTGGATTGGCTGGTTACTACCGCCGATTTATCTCAAACTTCTCCAGGATTGCCTTGCCTTTGACCACTCTGACTCAGAAGGGAGAACCCTTCGTGTGGGGACGAGATCAAGAGGAAGCCTTCCAAACTCTGAAGAATAAACTTTGCCGTGCACCGATTCTATCGCTTCCGGAAGGTGACGATGACTTTACCGTTTATTGCGATGCTTCAAATCAAGGCCTCGGCTGCGTTTTAATGCAACGAGGGAAGGTCATCGCTTACGCTTCTCGACAACTCAAGGTGCACGAAAAGAACTACGCCACGCATGACCTCGAGTTGGGTGCTGTGGTGTTTGCCTTAAAAATCTGGAGACACTACCTGTACGGCACGAAGTGTGTCATCTATACCGACCACAAGAGCTTACAGCACATCCTCCATCAGAAAGAGTTGAACATGAGGCAGCGACGCTGGGTCGAACTTCTCAGCGATTACGATTGTGAAATCCGCTACCACCCGGGAAAGGCTAATGTGGTGGCTGACGCATTGAGTCGTAAAGAAAGGACCCAGCTGCACTCTATTCGAATTCAATCCAATCTTCCCTCCTTAATTCGCGAAGCTCAGAATCAGGCGCTTGTGAATGGAGATCTCAAGGGCGTTTTGTCGTGTGGAGCCGAACAGAAATTCGAAACCAAGTTGGACGGCATCCTCTATTTTCTTGATCGAGCATGGATCCCAAACTCTGAGCCTCTTCGAACGCTTATTCTAAGTGAAGCCCACAAGTCCAGATACTCGATTCATCCCGGCAGCAGCAAAATGTATCAAGATCTTAAACCCCATTATTGGTGGCCCGGGATGAAGAAAGACATCGCTTTATACGTGATGAGATGTTTGACTTGTTCGCGAGTCAAGACAGAGCATCGAAGGCCGTCTGGGCTGCTTCAGCAACCTATTATTCCTCAGTGGAAGTGGGAAGAGTTAGCTATGGATTTCATCACCAAGCTACCGCGGACGCCTAGCGGTCATGACTCAATTTGGGTTATTGTGGACATTCTAACTAAATCCGCTCACTTTATCCCGGTTCGTGAGGACTACACTACGGAAAAGTTGGCGCGGATATACATTCGTGAGATCGTTTCCCGTCATGGTGTGCCTAAGGGCATTACGTCTGATCGCGACAGCAGTTTTTCTTCCAGGTTCTGGAAATCTTTGCAAAAGGCCTTTGGGACAAGTGTGAAGCTTAGCTCTTCCTATCATCCAGAAACTGATGGGCAGAGCGAGAGGACCATACAAACCCTAGAGGACATGTTGAGAGCTTGTATCCTTGAATTCGGTAATAGTTGGGAAGCTCATCTGCCGCTGGCAGAATTTTCTTACAACAATAGTTACCACTCTTCTATTAAATGCGCGCCGTTTGAAGCTCTTTACGGCCGCAAGTGTCGCTCACCCTTGTGTTGGTCCGAGACCGGGGATTCACAGATCATCGGCCCGGAACTAATACAGGAAACAACCGATCAAATCGCTATCATTCAACAGCGACTCAAAGACGCCCGTTGTCGGCATAAGTACTACGCAGACAAACGACGCAAGCCACTCGAGTTTCAAGTTGGTGACCGTGTTCTGCTGAAAGTTTCCCCCTGGAAGGGCGTAGTCCGTTTCGGGAAGAAGGGAAAGTTCGCTCCTAGGTATGTTGGACCATTCAAAATCCTTGAAAGGATCGGACCAGTTGCCTATCGTCTTGAGCTGCCGCCGGAACTCGGTAGAGTTCACAATGTTTTTCATGTTTCGCAGTTAAAGAAGTGTCTTGTTGACGAGGCCCTTCTCATTCCCGTCGACGAGGTTCGAATTAACGACAATCTGCTTTTTGTTGAAGAACCCGTCGAAATCTTGGATCGCGAGGTCAAGAAGACCAAGCGTAGCCGCATACCGCTTGTGAATGTTCGATGGAATAACAAACGCGGACCCGAGTTTACATGGGAACGCGAAGATCAAATGAAGGAGAAATACCCTCATCTGTTCTCTTAGTCTCTATTCTTGTAATCTATTGTCTAGAAGTCAATATAACATTTGCAGCATGTATCAAATAATTGTGTTATTCAATGAATATCGTGTTGCCTTATTATGCTTATAAGTATTCTTTTATTTGCATCCACAAATTTGGCTACTCAGGGCTCATGCTGGGAGCACAAGTCATATCTACTCAATCATATGAATTTTGGGGAAATTTATACATTATTTAAGCCAAAAATTTGTCATTCATTCTTGCATTCATGGAGCATGGTTGTGTGTATGTGTGTGGTGTCGTGTCAAATTTTCTAGCCGCACACAATAGAGCTTATACATTGATACAAGGTGAGCTCGTAATTATAGTCCGGAATATAATTACATCAAGGTCACAGGTGTATACGTGTATAAGCAATATGCTATTGTGTAACTAGAAGTCGTGAACTCAAGGTTCGTGTAGAGAAATATTCGACAAAGGTTGAAGAAGTGGTGGGTTAGCCGCTGGTACACCCTATATATAAACCTCTTCGGCACGAGTTGAATATGTCTGAAGCGAAACCTGGAATTAGGGACTTATAGTTAGCGTGGCAGCTGTGAGACATTGAATTCAAGAATTACCGAGGGTAATATTCGCGGAAGATTGAAGGAGTGGTGGGTTAGCCGCTGGTACACCCTATATATAAACCCCTTCAATCCGAAATGAATATGTCTGATGTAAAGCTTGAGGATGATGCCTCGTAGTGGAAAATAGTGTGTCGTCCTGTGAGTCATTGATCTAATAGGAGTCGAAGGAAACACCCAAGTAAGGTTGAAGGAGTGGTGGGTTAGCCGCTGGTACACCCTATATATAAGCCCCTTCGGCTTGATTTGGGTGGTGCCTGAGACGAATATTAGAAGTGGTGGCGCATAGTGGTCATCATGGGATCATGTAATCTTAATCATCGATGCATCAAGTATACTAAAAAGCTAAATTTCGGGACGAAATTCCCCTAAGTTGGGGAGGATGTAACGCCCTGGAATTTGACTGGTAGACAAAAATCAAGGAATCATCGGAAACTATACACTTTGGGGTTCTGGACGATAAGTTCGGAACCCATATCATTGGAGAAATCTGCTTTTATCATTTGAAATGTTTATTTTATAAAACGACATTTACGCCTGGAAAATATTAATTTTTATGCTTTTGAAAAATAAAATGTTCTTATTTAAAAAAAAAAAAAAAAAAAAAAAAAAAAAAAGATTTTAAATAATTATTCGGAAAATGGTTTATAAAAGTTTTGCTGAAAAGTTTTAGTTTGTTTAAAAAACTTATGAACTCGACTAGTCTTGACCCGTCGGTAGCCTAAACCCGAACCCGAGTCACCCGAGTATTTAAGCGGAAAATCAAGTATTCTTACACCATCTCTTTCATTTCCACCAACACTTCCCACCCAAACACTCCCACTTCTAGAGAGAGAGTAGTGAGAGAAAGTCATCCAATCTAAGATTCGAGTCCACCAATCTGTTTATCGTTGTTGTCGGTAAGATCTTCTTGAAAATCATACGTTTTTACAACCAAAACCCGCCCCGAATCGAGCAAAAACTCCGACTTTTGTGTCAAGTGTGTTCTTGGTCAAAAACCGTCATTTTTGGTGTCAAAATGCAAGCTTTTGTGTTTAAAAGTACTAGGAATCGATACCCCTTTCAATCCCGAGCATTTCCATGTCAAAAACTTCGATTTTGGGTCAAAAATCTGGAAAATCTGGAAAACCCGTGGGTATCTCCGTCGCCCAGCTTGAAGGAGTCGAATCAGACTCATTCGATCGAACCAGTCGATCGAATCAGTTCATTCGATCGAATGTGTCGATCGAACCAGTCCAGTCGACCGAATAGGAAAGCAACCGAATGGTCTCCAACTCATTCGACCGAATGAGCTTCGTATTCGATCGAACGTCTGTCTATTCGATCGAATGAGTGTCTATTCGATCGAATGTGTTTCTATTCGATCGAATGTGTGTCTATTCGATCGAATGTGTGTCTATTCGATCGAATGTGTTTCGATTCGATCGAATGTGTTCCTATTCGATCGAATCAGGTCAGAACCAAGCTGTTTCGTCTTTAAAACCTAGTTTTTGCTCGAGATCGTGTAAGGCTTACACTCTTAGACTTAAACTGTGTTGTTAACTTATTATGTCCTTGTCTAGACTTAGAGGATCGACGTTTGACAGCACCCGACCGCCCTAGCAACCACACCTAGTCAACAAGGTGAGTTCATAGCCCCCATTTTTCTTTTAAAGCCTTTCAAATCATTGGGGGTGAAAACATGGTAAATGTACACGTTTTGACAAAACACATTTATTCAAACATTACTTATCATAAACACTTGACAAATCTTTTGCAAACAATGAACATTGGGAAAACAAGTAATCATGGCAGGTTACGCGTACCTTAACTTTCTCGGAAGTTGTGTATGCATAATCAAATATTCAGGAGTAAATATGGGAATCACTCAGCGTTTAGGGAACATTGGACGTTTGGAAATCAAAGTCATGTACCCGTTATACTTTATCATGAAAACACATTATTCATTGGTCAGTCTTGTGATCGTGTGAACAGTGGCAATATAGGTCACAATAGTGCATAGGTTTGATCTCCAAGTGGTCGATTGGTAGACAGGCCGTCACTAGATGTGGGATTCTAAAGTGATCGATTTAGAATACACGTGACCTATGGGGTTCTTAAGTGTTCGATTAAGAATCCGAAGGATCTCTTAAGTGTTCGATTAAGGATCCGAAGGATCTCCTAAGTGATCGATTAGGAATCCAAGAGATACTAAAGTACGCTTTAGAATTCTCTCATGGTACCCAAAGTGATCGATTTGGGTTACCATCAAGGAAATCAAGCAGCATAGTGTGGTCTTGTGTGGGGTCGATGTCAGGTCTTGTGTGATCATTATGCATCATTATCATTTTTCATCATGGCATGGTTACATATGATTCTTGGGTATCTTATACATATATCCTTGATACCGTTCCTCCTGCATGCATGGAAACAATAATTGGAATCTTTATACGAAACTCTTGCAGATTCAGTTGAGATGATAAGCATACCAAGCATAGTAGGATAAGTTGTAGGAGTGGTGGGTTAGCCGATGGTACACCCTATATATAAACCCCTACAACTTAGCCTAGTATGCTTGTGTAGGGCTTATCACTACAGTATTAGTTAACCTATGAATTCACTCATCTACTTTTTGTAGTTGACGTTTTATTACATGTTTTCAGGAAATGAAGCAGGAAGTAGCTAATAGCTGATAGAGGCCTTAGAGAGATGAAGGCTAGGCTAGGAGTTGTTTGGAAACTTGATATTTTGTATTAAAACAATTTGTTTCATGTTACCTGGATGATGTAATATTTGACAGTTTGGTTATGTTTATGCATTTAGACTTTTATACTATTGTGCTCAATCAATCACGACCTAGTCGCCACGCCTCGGTTTTCCGCCATTACGACCGGGGTGTGACATTATTAATCCAAAATTGTCTTATTCTTATGTATATATAAAGCAAGTGTGTTAATGTTTATTTATTTATTTTTTTTATTCTTTTTATATTTTAACGTTATATTTATCCTTAAGTAATAAAATGAAACAATTTAGCAATAGAAAAAGGACATGCCAAATGAGATTGAAGTGGTCGAAATATTGCTTTACTAATGTTTTTTTAGGATTTTCATGTATATAAAATAAAAGTCAATTAAAATACTTTCTTTCATAAAAATTTCATTATATACATTGACTACATTCTCATAAATTTGTTTATCGACATACTAACCTTTTAAATTTATTCTTTTGGTTTATTCTGGAAAGTGATGACGGGGGTAGCCCAAGGAATTAGTAAAATGGCTTCCACACATTAACGCTAAAAAGGTTAAAAGGTTAAAAGCTTCGTTTCCCGCCCAAACTTATGTAAACAAGTACCCACGTGCTACAGTATGATGTCAACTCACTATTCACATCACTGTTCCCTCTGAGCAAAGGACATGCTCAGATAAAATATTAATATTTTAATCATGGACCAGCGGTCTAAAGCTTCCCGCCCACAAAGGTCAACTCTCTAGGCAAACTGGAGGTGAATTAGTTTGTACACTGGACAAAAGGCTTGGTCTCTCCTTCTATATAATGAGGACTTAGCTATAAACATGAGATCATCAGATCTGGAGTTAATACATACTCCTTGATCTTCTCTTCTCCATTGAGAAATATACACTTTGATTATTCCTTTCTTACTTTACAAATATCCTAGCTTCACCAAGAACTTCATCCAAGAACCGATTTCAAACATCACGGTTCTGGATCTTCGGTGAACTACAACAATTAACAAACATACTAGTGAACCTCCTTCTATGTTTTGCAAACGTAGAGGGACACCACGACCTGCGTTAGGTTAACCCGAACCTTTGAAGCTTGTTAGCCTAACCAGCCCATTCACTATCATTGGTCTTATCTTTGTTGTAGCAACAAGTTGGCGCCCACCGTGGGGCTACGCCGCTTACTTTATCTTAAAGACCAGTAGTGTAGCTCCATTTTCACAAAAATCATCATGTCAGAAGGTGAATCTCCCGATGAAGTTAACCAAGTGTCAAGAACACCGACACCAAGCGCCGGCCAAGAAACTCCGGCGACAACCTCACTTTTTTCCACCCCGGGAGGAACTTCGACGGGACCTTTGTTCCTCGAGTTTTCACCTTTTCGAACTCCAACCCCTTCACGATCCGGAGTTCCTTCTCCTCATGCAGGAGTCACGAACACCCCGGGGCGCGTCGACTTGACGCTGGAAGGGGTATCACGGAATTTTTTGCAACTAAGGCATCTTCTTAACCAACACGTGAGCCTAGAAAGAGAAAAGGGGATAAGAATAAGGCTGAAGTATGACGAATCGGAGCCCTCGTTGTCGCTCGGACGTCCACCTTCCCCTCTAACCAGCTCACAGCCAGCTGCTTCTCTTTTCGAAGCTGGTCCAAGTGTAACCTGCCAACCTTTTAACCTGTCTCCTTACACCTATGGGAGACCAAGCCCAATGGCTTTCCCCTTGTTTACTTCACAACCCCTTGGGCACGAGACCACTCTCGACCAACTATGGCAGTCACCAGCTTCAAATGTTCCTCCCACAGCCACTACATGGGACCAGGCCATGACGGTCTTGCCCTTGGCTTGAAGTGCTGCGATGAGCACTCCCATGGGAACAAATCAAACAGCAGCAACTCCTGAAAGCCTTCAAGGCTTTAACCTTATGCCTCAGATAATGTCTCAAATGATGGCACACTTTCCTTGGACCCAGCTCATCAACCAAGCGCTGGGAACTCACCAAGGAACAACAAGTCATAATCCTACTGTAAGGCTAGACGGAGATCTGGCAAAACCTTACAAGCCCGGCAACCTATCTTGTTTCTTTCAACAAATCGCCGATTATGACTTTCAAACAAAAATCAAGATGCCACCCCATATAAAAACGTACGATGGGACTGAAGATCCCGAAGACCATCTCCAGGTCTTCACTAGGGCGGCCAGAATCGAAAAATGGTCCCATGCTGAATGTTGTTTGATGTTCATGCAAACGTTAGTTGGATCAGCCAGGATATGGTTCAATGACCTTCCCGCTCAAAGCGTTCGAAGCTTCGACGACCTGAGCAAGGGCTTCTTGGCCAACTTTTCACAACAAAGAAGGTACGTCAAGGATGCCACTGTCATTTTCCAGATAAAGCAAACAGACGACGAGAGCCTTCGAGACTTCATCGAAAGGTACAAAAAAGAAGGGTTACAATATGTGAGGGCCGACGAAAAAATGAGGGTGGCAGGCTTCATGAACGCCATCACCTCCAAATACCTCACATAGGACTTTAACAAGTGCCTGCCTAAAACCCTTGAAGAAGCTCTCGAACGAGCTGAAGCTCATATCCGAGGTGAATAGGCCGTTGATTTCAAAGAACAAAGAAAGAGAGCTCCTAGTTGGTGAGGCAACAGCCCCAACCGAAAGAAAGGGAACTACAATCCCTATGAAAAATACCCCAGAGCTCAGATCAACGAAGGCCTGAAGGCCGGAACCCTCCAAGCAGGGAGAAGACTGTGAACTTCACAGCATTAACCAAAACCCCTCAGGAGATCCTTGCCACTGAAGAAGTGAAACACAACTTCCGACCTCCTCGACCCTTGCCCAAAAGCAAGAAGAACGAAAGCTCCACCCAGTTCTGCGAGTTCCACGAAGAAAAAGGTTACCACACAAACGATTGCTTTCAACTCAAGAGAAGAATTGAGGAAGCCATCAAGTCTGGAGAATTGGCCCATTTGGTGAAAGGGGTCAAAGACAAGATGGCTGAAAGAAAAAGCAAAGAAGTGAATTTGGTGAATATAGACCAAGGTGTTCCCCACAAACGACAACACTTGGAGGCTTGGGAGCTTCAATGCGTCTGCTTCCCGCCGCATCAAGGTGACTTACTCTCCAACCCTCTAACGGTGGAAGCAAACGTGGGAACACTCAGAACAAACAAAGCCTATGTTGACACAGGGGCGGCCACAGAGATCATGTATGAAAGATTCTTCAACCGGCTGAGCAAGGAAGAGAGTTCAAGGCTTCTCCGAGTCATCTATAAAAGGTATCGCCGACGTACCCTTGAAGCCTTTAGGCCAACTAACCCTTGATGTCTGTTTTAGTGAAGGCAAGATGAAGAAAACCAAACCGCTCACTTTTGTGGTTATCAACACACCTTCCAACTATGATGTAATCATAGCAAGGCCAGGGCAATGTGTGTTCAACATGGCTGTCTCGGTTGGTCAAGGTGCTGTGAAGTTTCCCACCGACAGGGGAAACGCAATCTTCAACCTACCCAAGAGGTCTACACGGTTGAAGGGGAAGGCTCAAAAAGCAAAGACGAAGAGCAAGGCTTGGTCATAAACCCCAAGTACAATGAACAAAAGGTACGGGTTAACACAAGCCTTTCCAAATAAACCCTCTCACACCTTGAAAAGCTGGTTGTACATTATAGCGATGTCTTTGCTTGGTGCCCAGAAGATATGACAGGCATCCCTCGAAGCATTGCAGAACACGAGCTGAAAATACCTCCCGATGTCAAGCCTGTTGTCCAAAGAAACGGAGCCTAGATCCTGAAAGAAGCTTGGCAGCATTCCAAGAGATTGAAAAGCTTGTACAAGCTGGGATCCTACGTGAGGTCAAGTATCAATCTTGGGTGGCTAATCCTGTTATGGTTCGAAAGCCTGACAAGTCTTGGAGGATGTGCATCGACTTCAAAGACTTAAACAAAGCATGTCCAAAGGATTGCTATCCCTTACCCGAGATGGACCTCAAGGTTGACTCCCTAACCGGCCATCCCTTTAAGTGCTTTCTCGACGCTTACAAAGGTTACCGTCAAATTCTCATTAAAGTGGAAGACGAAGAAAAAACCGCTTTCCACACGTACAAGGGTATTTTTTGTTATCAAAAGATGCCTTTTGGCCTACGAAATGCCGGTGCAACCTACCAACGCTTGATTGACAAAGTATTTGATAGCCAAATTAGTAGAAACCTGGAAGCTTATGTTGATGATCTAGTAATCAAAAGCATAACTGAGCATCAAATGCTTGAAGACATACAAGAAACCTTCGAAAATTTAAGAAAGATCAACATGAAGCTTAACCCTGGAAAATGCTCGTTCGGGTTTGAAGAAGGCAAGTTTTTGGGGCACATCGTGGGAAAACAAAGCATAAAAGCTAATCCCAGCAAAGTCAGGGCTGTTCTCGAAACCAAATCCCCACAAAGCAAAAAAGAAGTGGAAAGTCTGAATGGAAGGCTTGCAGCCTTGAAGCGTTTTACCTCTAAGCTTGCTGAGAAGTCCCTACCCTTTTTCAAAACACTAAAGGGCTGCACCAATAAGAAAGATTTCAGGTGGACGGAAGAAGCAGAGGAAGCCTTCAACCAAATGAAGCAACACTTGGCTTCACTTCCAGCTATTGCAGCCCCAGAAACAGGAGAACTGATCTCTGTCTATCTCTCAGTCGCTGAAGAAGCATTAAGCGCGGTTCTAACCATCGAACGAGACAAAGTCCAGGTACCCGTTTATTTCTTTAGTAAAACGCTAAAACTGGCAGAGATCAAATATCCTCCTTTGGAAAAACTTGCTCTGGCCTTAATTCAAACGGCCAGAAGGCTTCGAAGGTACTTTCAAGCACACCCTATACAAGTGGTCACTGACCAACCCATCAAGAGTGTGCTTGAAAAACCAGAAAATTCAGGCCGATTGGCCAAATGGGCTGTGGAACTAGGTGAACATAACATCACATATGTCCCAAGAAAAGCTATCAAAGCCCAAGTCTTGGCGGACTTTATTGTAGAAATCCCGAAGCAAGTCATTCCTGAAATACATACAACTGCCACTGAACCTTCTGACCCTGAAGCCTGGAAGCTTTTTACCGATGGAGCTTCCAGCATCGAAGGGTCATGAGCTGGGCTCATTTTAATCAACCCTGAAGGGTTAGAATTTACATATGCTCTACGACTTGAATATCAGAACACCAACAACGAGGCTGAATACGAAGCATTGATCGCTGGTCTGAAGATTGCCAAAGAAATGAAGATCCAAAAGCTACAAGTCTTCACAGACTCGTTGCTTGTTTCAAGTCAAGTCAATGATAGCTATGTAGCCAAAGAGCCAAATATGAAGAAGTATCGTGAAAAGGCAAAAGGGTTGATGACCACGTTTCAAGAGTGCACCATCAAACAAGTCCCAAGATTACAAAACAAGAGAGCCGATGCCCTGAGCAAACTAGCATCCCACATTTGCACACCTCACCAAGAAAGTATTGGTGGAAGTGTTGAAAACTCCTTCAATTCAAGAATTGGAGGTTCAAGATGTAATCACTGAAGAAGGTCCCAATTGGATGACTCCCATAGAAAAGTTCCTCAAAAATGGTGAGTTACCTCTAGACCAGACGGAGGCTGAAAGGGTTCGAATCAAATCCAGAAAGTATGTGTTGCAAGGAGAAATCCTTTATAAAAAGGCCTACCTTGCACCACTGCTGAGATGTGTAGGCACTGAACAAAGTCAATATCTGATCAAAGAGGTTCATGAGGGGATATGTGGAGCTCATTTTGGGCCAAGAACGGTGGTTGCAAAATTAATGAACCTTGGATACTTTTGGCCCACAATGCACCGAGATGCAACCGAACAACTCAGGAAGTGTGAATCTTGTCAAATTCATGCACCTGTCCCAAAAAGCCCCAAGCACGATCTAGTCCCCATCTCCACTGCTTGGCCATTCCACAAATGGGGAATGGACATCGTCGGTCCATTCCCACCGGCTAAAGGAGGGGTAAAATTTTTGCTAGTAGCCGTCGACTACTTCACCAAGTGGCCTGAAGTCAAACCACTTGCAAAGATAACGGGCAAACAAGTCATCGACTTTATGTGGGAAAACATCATCTGCCGCTACGGGTTGCTAGGAGTGTTGGTCACGGATAATGGGAAACAATTTGCTGAGAAGCCTTTTAGCACATGGTGCAAAGAATTCAGAATCACTCAAGTGTTCAGCTCAGTCGCATACCCACAATCCAACGGCCAAGTTGAAAGAACAAACAGAACCATCGTGGAAGGAATCAAAACAAGGCTGGGAAGGCACAACAACAATTGGCTTGAAGAGCTCCCAAACGTTCTATGGGCAATAAGAACAACCGAGAAGACAAGCCACAAGCGAACGCCTTACAACCTAGTGTTCGGATCGGAATCCGTAATCCCAGCCGAAGTCGGAGTTGTGACTCAAAGAACACTCAACATGGACCTCGAATCAAACAACAACGAGACCATGTTGAATTTGCAACTCCTTGAAGAAATTCGTGATCAAGCCGCAATACAAGAGGCTAAGTACAAGCAAAAAATGGATGCTTATTACAATGCAAGAGTGAAACATGAACGTTACAAGCCTGGAGACCTTGTACTCCGAAACAACGAGGCCAGCAAGAAATAAAATCAAGGAAAGATCGACCCAAAGTGGGAAGGACCATATACAATCCTCGAAGCTCACAATGGTGGATCCTACAAGCTGGCCGACACAGAAGGCAAAAAGCTTCCAAGGCACTGGAATGGCAAAACCCTTTAAAGGTTCCATGCCTAGTCAAAATCTAAAAATGTATTTCAAGAGATGTATAATTCTCCTTTTTGTGAACAACAACCTCTTGAATGAATGATAAACTTTTTGTCATAACTTGTCTTTACTATCTTATAATCAGGTTGAGAACCTAGCAAGAAACTCCATGGCAAGGGCCATGTAAGGGGATGAGCTCCCAGGCCACATCGCTCAATAGGTTCAAGGGTTAAATGGACCTATATAAGGGGTGAGTTCCTATATCAATCCAACTCCATGAGACTTAGAAAATTTTTCAACTAAAACTTGTCTCATAGACAGGTCTGAACAGCCTACACCAATTCGTTCCTTAAACTTAGAAAAAGTTTACGAAACAAGAACATACACTAAGTAGTGATACAAAGGATAGCCAACGTGTGCTTTTTACCTAATGAAACCTTGAAGCTAAAGTGACTGCAGAACTAAAACTTCTTAAGGAAAGTTAGCTAAAAACACATCAAACTAATAAGACAAGCAATCAAAACACAATACATAGAACATTACGAATCATAAACAAAGCCTTAAAAGGCTAGCATCATACATAATAAGCCAATTAAGGCTAAACAAGGAAATCATAAAGATTTCCATAAAAGTGTATAAAACGGCCAACAAGGCCAACCACAACCATAAGGCAGAAACTTTAAGAGTTTCATGTCAAACCTACATTGTTTAAGATTACATAACATTGTTTAACGGTGCTAAGAAAGCTACGAATCAAGTGTTTAAACATCAGAAACAGGCTTTGAAGTACTAGCCTTACCACCTTTGGCCTTCTTGGACTTCTTGACTTCTGGGCCAACATCAGCAACAGCCGAGCCTTCGAGGCTTGCCACATGAGATCCGTCGCTACCCCCAGATAAAGTTTCTTCACTATCACCAGAACCGGAGTCTTTCTGCGACAAGGACTCAAGCACCTCTTTAACAACTTTCTCATCAAGGCCGGTTGGTTTCAAACCCTACAACACAGAAAGAGGCTTACCAAAGCATGATGAAACTTCACCCACATAAGGGTAAGTGAGCCTTTCCATTGCACGAACTGAATCCATGAAGAGCTTGTAAGCTTCACGGTTGAACAGGGGTGACTTCTCCATAGGTTGGCCAGACTCGTGATAACTAAAGCCAGAAACAAAGCCCAAATGCTTACCATGGGCCAACAGATTCGTATACACATCGTCCAACACCGAGTTGAATTCATTAGAATGAAGCAAGTAAGTCACAACCTGTTGAAACCCGTGCTCAATCAGCTATTTGTTGTCGTCAGAGGTCTGGGTAACTGAAGCCTTCAAGCCTTCTATCTCCATCTCAAAGGCTTTCCTCTGCACCTCAAAGGCTTCCCGGTCAGCATTCAACTTAGCCCTGTCAGCCTTCGTAGCTTTCTTCAACCTTGCCAGCTTAATCTCATGGCCACGAGACAACTCATCAATCTTCTTAACATAACCCTCCTCTTTCTTCGAAAAACCTTCAATCTCTTTCTTCATCTCCATCATGGAAGCCTTCATCCCCTCTTTCTTCTTGGAAAAGTCCTCATACTCCTGCATCCCCTTTCTAAAACGAGTAACACCCTCTGCCAAAAGGGCAAAAAGGTTGCAATAACTCAAGATCAACTTTGATAGCATGGAATCACCTCCATGCCAGAAATAGTCTCACGAACTCCAGGAGGAGCAAAGTTGGCTAACACATCAGCACAAACTTCCAGATTCTTGAAGCTATCACAACCTTCACGTTCCACTCCGGCACATAGATTGCATCCCCATTCAACCCTTGAACGACCGGCATCACAACCTTATTGCCAGTCGACTTCTTCTTCTTGGAAACAACCAATCCCTGATCTTTCTCCACTTCCACACTCGGACCATGATATTCGACAACCAAAACATCGTCACTAACATCGACCGGCTCATGAGAAGACGATTAACCAGAAGACTTCAACAAACGCCGTGTAGAACGACGAGTGGAAGCCTTGGGACCAACAACCTTGGTGAACCCTTTAACATTTGGCACTCCCACATACTCAGAATCTTCAAAACGACCCTCTTTCATCGAACCACCGAATCCTCCCCAACAACAGCCGCAACATCAGTGAACCCAACATCCAAGGTATCATCACTTTTTAAGAAATCCAAAGCCGACATAACTACAAAAAGTAAATGAAACCTATTAGCAAGCATATCAACAAAATAAAGCAAATATGGGACAAACAAATGTATACCCTTATTATCCCTCATAAGCACGGGATCCCGATTAGGCTTATCCCACAATTTGCTTATTCCTAACAACACAAGAAGATGCTCGGGAAGAGGGCGAAGACGTGACGGACATTTTCTAATTGATTTCAAAAAAGCCTCATTCAACTCCGATTCGGTCGGCTCTGGTTCATTTAGAACAGCCTCGGGTTGTCTCCAAACGGGTTTAAATGGAAGGATAGAATCGGAAACAAAGAAAAAACGGTCCTTCCAAGAACCGAGAGTTGTAACCGTCGAAGAAACCAAACATGTGTCAACCTGTGTGTGTTCAAACGTGTACCATTCGCAGTTTTTCGCTAAGCGAAAGAAACGGTAAAAACTCAACAATGAAGGGTCATAACCTAGGGCTTTACATAAAACTTCAAAGTGTAAAACTCTAGCAAGCCCTAAGGGATGAATCTGACCGAACGGCACACGATAATATTCCAAAACATTCAAAACAAAGATTGAAAACGGATGCCGGAGATTCGAAAACTCAAAGTGACGGCAATAAAGGGCAATGAAGCCTGCCGGACAACGATCGATCGAAGAATCGACCGGCGGAGCAATCGGTTTATACTTTAACCCTATTCCCCATTCAATACAAAACGACTCATCCTCTTCTTGGGTCAATCGGGAAAAACTGACCGAAAGGTCTTTCTTAGCAACCATAATTTTGAAGGAAAGATGAAGGATCGAGAATAACCTGATAAAGGATTGAAAGAAACTTGAATATTATGGAACTTTAAAACAAAAATGAAGGAGAAGGAACAGTTATGCTCATTATTAAGGAGCAGTTATTGGGAATCGCAACCTGCAGTTACCATCACATCAACTGTTTTGTCAAAAATTCAAAAAATAACCAAAACTGAACAAAGCCTCGAAGCCTATAAACCTCGAAGCCTTTAAGCAATAAACAAAATGTGTGCAAAAGTCAGAAGCCCTTGAGCTTACCTCTCAAATCCCTCTGACTTGGGGGGTTGATGACGGGGGTAGCCAAAGAAATTAGTAAAATGGCTTCCACACATTAACGCTAAAAAGGTTAAAAGCTTCGTTTCCCGCCCAAACTTATGTAAACAAACACCCACGTGCTACATTACGATGTCAACTCACTATTCACATCACTGTTCCCTCTGAGCAAAGGACATGCTCAGATAAAGTATTAATATTTTAATCATGGACCAGCGGTCCAAAGCTTCCCGCCCACAAAGGTCAACTCTCTTGGCAAACTGGAGGTGAATTAGTTTATACACTGGACAAAAGGCTTGGTCTCTCCTTCTATATAATGAGGACTTAGCCATAAACATGAGATCATCAGATCTGGAGTTAATACATACTCCTTGATCTTCTCTTCTCCTTTGAGAAATATACACTTTGCTTATTCCTTTCTTACTTCACAAATATCCTAGCTTCACCAAGAACTTCATCCAAGAACCGATTCCAAACATCACGATTCTGGATATTCGGTGAACTACAACAACTAACAAACAAACTAGTGAACCTCCTTCTACGTTTTGCAAACGTAGAGGGACACCCCGACCTGCGTTAGGTTAACCCGAACCCTTGAAGCTTGTTAGCCTAACCAGCCCATTCACTATCATTGGTCTTATCTTTGTTGTAGCAACAGAAAGCTAGAATCAAGAAGTTCTTTTCGTAGCTATCATATATATATATAACCAGCTATTATTCCCTGTAATACGAGGTTGTTTTATATTATTCGTTTCTAATATTTAATATATTTTTTTGGATTTTAATTTTATTTATTGTAAGGAAGTTATTAGTATACTTAGGATTTGATGATGAAAGAGTTTCACATATAAATGAGATGTTATAACCCGGTTTAAAAGTTATATTAGTTTGGTGAGACCCATGACCCGTTTTTTTACTATAAAACTGTTTCTTAATAATAATTAATATCTTTAAAAAAACGGATACTAATTTTTAGCATTTTTATAGGATTTTCATATCAAATATTTGATAAGATTAATTTTTAATAAAATGAGATGTTATAACCCGTTTAAGAGGTTATCTGGGTTTGGTGAAACCCACACCCGTGAATTCGGCTTAAATGCATGAGAAACATTCATTTACAAATAAAGCAATCTGGTAGCTTGAGAGAATTTAAGGAAGTTTCGTTTATGTATATTTAAGATTTAAGATTTAATACCTAATCTGGTTTTATTATTTATGGGTAGCCTGTACTTGAAAGAACTTGTTTTTTCACACGGACATCTATACGTCACTTTGTCAAGATTTACGGGCAGGCATTGACTAAAAATTTTGATTATTTATAAACTATGGGGTGTTTGGGATTCCTTATTTTACCTCCTTATAACTTTTCATTAGGTTAATAAGTTACAACATTGTAACTTATGAAACTTTTCCTCTCACAATATAAGCAATCTCAAACACCTTATTACTTTTTAAAAAGTTTATAAGTTATAAGTTGGTGAAAATAAGCAATCCCAAACACCCCTATGTATATTGACCAACACAACCGCAAAGGTAGTGTACAAGGAATTTTTTTCTTATTAGTAAATATTTGCGTAATGTTTCTTTATTAGTATAAATTATAATTTTATTAACAATATATGTTAATTGTGTTGCCGATTGTATTTTAATTAATGTTCAAATTTTAAAATTTTCATCAATTCCCCGTGTAATACACGGGGCTCAAACTAGTTTAGTATATAATGGAGGTTTCCACTTATACCCAAACTCATATCCAACTTTCCCAAGATGTCTATCTCTAGGTGGAAACTCAACTTTAACACGATCTAACAATCCCTTAGCTGCCTGCATGAGCCTTAAGAAATACACTTGCATAACTAAGAGCCCGTTTCTTTTCATCACGTCTTTCAAATTTTCCCTTATCAAATATAAGCAGCTGTCCAATAGCAATTTGACCAGTATTTCCACCATTCCAAGCGCATAAAGTTAAGTCCCTGATGGTAACCCAAATAGGAAACGAGCTTGGGTCCAGGTTTGTTAAAAAAGAATATAGACATTAACCAACCAAGGATTCCTTTCTAGCATACGTAATAGGCCATCTTCATTATCAAAATTAAAGAAGAAAAATTCCCATTTTTCTTAAGGAAAATTAGTTTTAAATAATCCAAACTATGGCCTATTGGTAAATATTCATCCCAACTTTACACTTCCCTGCTGGCAGTACCAACTACTTGTGCATTTATTTTTAACGGGCCGCGACTAACGGATGTTAACTCCGTTAGTCTTTTTCTGACGTGGCCATCCCAGCTGTCAAAAATGGTCTTACGTGGAACAAAACGTGGCGCTGACTGTGTCTTATTATTATTATTATTTCTTCCAATTCATCCTTGCAAATCAACTGACACCTTCAATCAATAGATATCTTCAATCATCAATAGACACCTTCAATTCATCCCAGTTTAGGTTTCCCCGGCGAGCCACCACCACCCCTCATCCCAGTTTAACTCCTCACCCATATCTTTCCCACAACCTAACCACCGTCGTCTTCCTTCATACCACCACCCAACCATAACCACCCATCAACCACCACCATCACTTCCACATGCGATTAATTGTGAGCCGAGCAGATTTGGAGGAGTGTACCAAGCGTCGGGGCTAAGGTTTTACCGAGCAGATCTGGAGAGGTAGGTTTGATATAAATTAGGGCTTTTGGTAAGGAATTGAATTTGGGATTTTTTTGATCTTATAATTGACTGATTGACGAGAAGGTGGCGGTGGTGCTAGGGTTTGGTGGTGGCAGGTGGTGGTGGTCGTGGGTAAATTGCAGGGGAGAGAGAGAGAGAGAGAGAGAGAGAGAGAGAGAGAGAGAGAGAGTTCTGCCCTAATATGGTGGTGGTGGTGGGTTTAGAGCGGATCTGGCTTTTGTGAACTCCGGCAAGATTAGTGCAGAACTCCGGCAAGTTGGGGGTCGGAGAAGATGGCCGGAAGATGACCAGTTGCAGGTGGTGGGTTCCATTGGTGGTTGCTGTGATTGGGCATGGTGGTGGCCGAGGTTCCGGCGATGGTTGCAGGGGTGGTGGACTTGTGGTGTTGTGGTGGTTGTGGGTTGTAAAGAGTATTAGGTTGAAGATGGTGATAATAACATATACCTTATACACAGTCAGCCACCACGTAGACGTTCCACGTAATCTGATATTTGACAGCTGAGATGGCCACGTCTAAAAAAGACTAACGGAGTTAACATCCGTTAGTCGCGGCCCGTTAAAAATAAATGCACAAGTAGTTGGTACTGCCAGCAGGCAAGTGTAAAGTTAGGATGGATATTTACCAATAGGTCATAGTTTGGATTATTTAAAACCAAATTTCCTTTTCTTAATTATAGACTTTAACCCAAATTTATGTCACATCCTAATCAAATTTTCCTTAACAACACGAAAAGGTAATGACATACCTACAAAATAACCAAATAGTTGTAACTTGTGTGCCTTTACAAAATACCAACTTGCTTATTGCGATTTTTCTAAAACTGGTTTTTGGGTGCTAACCAGTTTGGTTTAGGTCAAAGAAAGTCAAAATAACTTTTTTTTATCTTTGAAACCGATTTTTGAGGTCGAAAAGGATAGTTCGGTTTCTTGTTAATCGGTTTTACACATGTTCGGATGTTCCTACGAATTATAAAAAGCGATTAGTAATTGTTGGTTCAGTTCCAAACCAGATTTAAAATGTTTGGTGTATAGACCGTTTCATTTTTTATCTCCAAATAGAGGGTCCAAACTACGAATCCAAAATACAGGATAAAAAGAGGCCCCAATATTACATAGATGGGTTTAAGAGTCGATACCGTCAATAGATAGAGGCTTTAATTGTAAAAAGGTATCACTCACTCAGCTATCAAAATTTCTCATTAAGTTGGGTATTAAACAAATGACTCTTAATGAGAACTAAAGATATCTTGGGCCAGTTTTTCCCATAACCAAACTTTGTGGACTATTTACATCACAGGTTTCTACTCGATCTAAGTGACTGTCATAGAGATGCCCAAAAAACCGGTTTGATACCTGTTCTAGACCAACCTGGTTTGACCTAAATCGGTTTCCAGCCCGACCCACACTTGCTGTTCGTATACCAGTTCGCACTTAGGAGACTCAACGATTTAGGAACCGACCTGATTTAGAAAAAAACAAGTTTTTCCCCCTAAATCGGTGTATAACCCAGACCTAATTATAACCCAAACTGGTTTTGACCTTATCTCCTAAACCGGTTATAATCCAAACCGATTCTGACTTGTAGTTGACTAAAACAGTCTGCTTTATAAACTGAACTGGTTTAGCCCCATTAAACAATTTGCACACCTCTAGACTGTTAGAAAATAATAATAAAATAATAACATATTAAATGATAAGATTCAGATCATTTCCTTATATAGGAGAGACTTCTACAGCAAAGAGCCACGTAAGTTTATGGTCCGGTCCGTTGGAGCATAACTCAATGGATACTTCATTGCTTTTAACTTATTGCAATATACAGATCTATATATTTAATTTTTAATTTTGTTTAACGCTTTATAATAGGTAAGAATTTAATTATTTTAGCAAATGCTAAAGATAATTACCTTGACTAACAATTGCTCCCAAACAATGATGCTGGGAAGTTACTAATAGTTGAAGTAAACAAAAGTTTTGGGGGAAATTTATATTTATCTCACCCAAAATTCAATCTACAGTTGTAAGATAATGGAGGGTTATGCCATCCGAGCCTTTTCATAAATGAATTATTTCGTCATATTAAAAGTTGTTCACATATCTTAGGTCACCTTGCACAAGATGCAAAGTTCACTCGCTTCTAAAACAAGCCTGAACGGTGTCTGGAGAAGGTAACAAATAAGTTGCTTTCTTTCTCTATTTTTGCCATACGCACAAAGTTGCTCTCTTTCTCCATTTTTGCCATACGCACCTTTTGATGCATATGGCAAAAATGGAGAAAGAGAGCAACTTATTTGTTAAGTTCTTCAAACATCGTTCTGGTATGTTTAAGAAAGCGGGTGAAGTATGTATGTTGTGCGGGTGGAATTTGCTATCATAGCCCCTTCTCCACGCAAAAAAAGTATACAGTTTCGGGCACCATTCTGTTGATGTTGAAGGAAGAGTTATTTAGGATTTTATTTGCTTGATTTGAGAGAAAGAAAATGTAAAAACTATCAAGTTACTTAAAGGCCTCACCTTGGCCTACAAATTACACCACGTTTTCAATACACTCATAATGACAATATATTTATTCTCATATTGTTGCCCTGCTTGCGGTGCGCGCATATAATGTATATATGTGTGAACCCTCAAATTGCACTAATTTTGACGTTATTTTACTAATCTCCTGAAAATAACGTTAAAAGTGATGGAAGGTTAATCAGGCATCATGTGGTGGCGTTGATAGCCGAAAGACAAGGGTACATGCACCAATCAACCGGCGTCCCGATGATTGAGTGCTATGTGCCTTATGTCCAAGGCTTGATGCAAAACTACTATCGAGCTGGGGGTCTCACCGGAAGCAGCCTCTCTATCCCCATTGGGTAGAGGTAAGGCTGTCTACATCTTACCCTCCTCAGACCCTACCATAGCTTTGCTATTGGTGGGATATACTGAGTACGATGATGATGATTTATTCTCATATTGAGTTTTTTTTTCTTTCAAATGCAACTTCTATATATATAAATGATGATTCATACTTTATGATTATCCGTATAAATCTTCAAGTGTATATTGTTTTGGTTAACATTAGATATTTGAGAAATAAAATCTTGGAGTGACCACATATAAATTATTTTAATTAAATACAAATATGGTTCATGAACTTTGTTTTATATGTAATACATTGTATAATAATATAACGCTTACAAATAAATGAGAAAATGAGGATTATTTTTCGTTCATGCAATACCTGTCAATTATATTAAGAGTGTGTTCGTTTCATAAAATTCGTGAGAATTCAAAAGAACTGGAATTAATATCTTATGACATGACGTGTTTGTTTAATTGGAATTTGAATCTAAATTCCATTTTGTGTGTTTGATTCAAAGAATTGGAATTGGAATTGAATTCCTACAAAATTCTTTAAATACAGGAATTTCAAATCCTTCCAAAATGTGAATGAATTCAAGGAAATTCATTGGTAGAGTCTCGAGTTTTTTTTAATTAACGAGGACAACGAATAAAACATTTTAGTTTTTTTTTACATTTTTTTTAAATTTATATTTTGAGTTATGAATTTATTATTATTATTATTATTTTTTAATATTTTTTTGAGGGGTTTTTGATCTCAATAGAAAACCCATAAAAAAATTCATAGAAAATAATAAAAAAATCATAACGCAAAATATAAATAAAAAGCAAAAAATCTAAAAAACTAAGATCTTTTTTCCGTTATCATTGTTATTTTAAAAAAAACTCCTTGATTTCTATTCATTTGTCAAACGAACACATTAAAAATGTATTTGGATTTCAATTCTCCCCAATTCCAATTTCTATTGGAATGTTCAGATTCCAAATCCAATTCCTTCAAATTCTAATCCTATACAAGTTCTAATTCCCATTCCATTCCATTCCGTGACGCGAATGCGCCCTAAAAGTAAAATTTGAGATTCGATCGTGACAATGTTGTGAAACAAACCATAGTGAAAGTGGAGAATACACATATATACTCTGTCGGTGGTGGTCTAAGTCGTCTCTCCGACTCCGGCGCTCCATTCCGGCTACACTGCTATAGTACTATTTCGGATGTCACCAGTTGTAGTTTTTGCTGCAAATTTAATCGGGTATTTGGTTTGTTTATATTCTTGTCGATTATCTGTATTATTTATACATTCTATTCAAGAATACAAATAACATATAAGTGGTGGTGTTCCACATCTTCATTATTAGTGTACTAGGTTATTGACCCGTGTACGACACGGGTGAAAATATATAAATTGTTTAACAACACTCGAGGAGACAATAAGATGATATATAGTTGTTAATATAAAGTATTATAAACACAAAGTTTGTTCAACATAAGTTTCAACCAAAATAACATTGGTTCTACAATTACTATATACGTAATACAAAATTCAAAATGATAATTTCATAAACAACTAAATAACTTTCGTTTTACAATTATCTTATAGATAACCAAAACTTGAAAATTAAATTTTCATAAATATCATGTATTGTAAACTTATGATAACTTTCTCTCTCCATATGCAAGCTTTCCTTACATATGCTTGCATCCTATCACCTTGTTGCATTATTAATACGACAAACATTATAATTATTATTAAATATATTTAATGAGGAAGGAAAAAAAAGGACTAAAAATAATTATATTTGTATATAATAATACTATCTTATCCTGTAAAATCATTTCTATGGACTAATCCTCTCCGGGTCTATTGTTGTCCTTCAAACGCCATAGTCTGAGTATACGAACCTTCATTACACAGTCGTTGTTGGAAACATCCAAATCCTTGAACATGGCAATGTTTGATGCTTCCATGTTGTTGTGTGAGAAAAAATAAAATTCAAGCAAAGATTAAAGATTCAATAATTAATATTTACGCTTTGAAGAAAATTAAAAACCTTGAGAATGACACAAATATGAATTTTGATTAACGAAGTGAGAAGTGTGAGAATTTCTTTATTCGGGTTATAGTATATATAGATAAACAGATTTTGTTAGAAATTTTGAATTGTTAGATAAAAAGGAAAGGTATAAATATAATAAATTTAGGGAATACAATTAGGGATTTCAAGAATGTAATTGATAATCAATATTTAATTAATTTGGTAGCAATGAATATAGTAAATTAAAAAAATGTAATTAGGGAATTTTTTATAATAACCGAATAATAAATAATAAATATAGTCAATTTAGAGAATGTAATTTGGGATTTATTTATAACAAAATAATATAATAACTCATAACTCATATCAATTAAATTATATTATAATTCATGTTTACAAAATTAGATACATTAAGTTGACTTTCAATTCAAATTGAAATCCTTCAAAAGTTGTTAGGTGAGTTAGTATTGTTATAACCTTTCCTAACAACTATTGTTCAAATAATTCATGTATTTAGGTGAAATTTTATTTAATACTTTGAGACATAAGAAAGATCTATATTTAGGAAATTTGTATTTAGACCTTTCCCTAATCAAATACAATTTCATGACACCTAACAACTATTTTAATTAGGTGGAATTTGTTTAAATTGTATTATAAATAAATGAAATAGATTCACAATAATAATTTGTTTACGTTTATTATTTAAAACATTGTATTTAGACCTTTCCCTAATTAAAAAATGTGACCAATCTAATTCCCTAATTAAAGTAGTTGTTAGGTGGCATCATTAAAAAATTAAATAAGAAATTTCAATTGTATTTAGACCTTCTTGAACCAATAAAATGGTAATTGTTCAAATAATTCATGTTTACAAAATTAGACACATTAAGTTGACTTTGAATTCAAATTGAAATCCTTAAAAAGTTGTTAGGTTCTAATAATGATATGAATAAAAAAAATCAAATACTGTAATTGAAATTTGGAATCAATTACACATTAAAAATTTAACAAATACCACAATTGAAATTTGTAATCAATTACACATTAAACATATGAAACATATCAATTAACATTAACAATTAAGCATTCAACTTTAGGCGTAATGTCTAAATGTAATCTAAAATACAAATAAACAAAATTTAATAGATACTGGAATTTGAAATTTAACATATTCAACATAGGAAACATATCAATTAACAATATCAATTAACATTAAGAATTAAGATTAAGAATTGAACATTAAACATACTAACCAGAAAAAAGATTGATTGACGGTAAAACAACCATCGATGTGAAGATACGATTAACAATCGTCATGGATCTACTAAAATCATTTCCCGGATCTAATCAAATCAATCGTTGTTATCAAATAATGGACCGTTCCTATTACCGTCGATGGCCGTTATTTAGCCGAACTCCGGTGTCGATTTTATTTGAAGGATTTAATGAAATTATTATCCGATTGATATCCAATAATGGCTTATTGAATGAGGGTTTTCTTTAATTAGGTTAAAAGGTTGAGTATGAAGGAAGGGGTCTATTGAAGTTTAAACCTTTAGTCCAAATGGAAACCGGGTTTTGGTTAAATGCATACATTTAGTATTTTAAGTAACTATTTTATTATTAGTAATTGAATTTATTTTTGATTTATTTAATTGGTAAGAAAAATAGAGAAGTGTAAGATATATTTGGAAAGAAAGACAATTGTCCAATAGAAAAGGGGCATGTAGAGGCAATCTAATTTGTTTTAATAGTATAGTAGGATTACAGATTTACATGAACTTTAGTTTTGAAAAAGCTTCTTCTTTTTTTTTCTTTTATAATTTTCGGATATCCGTTTTATTATCCGAACATGCATCCGAAATTTTGGATACCGATCTAATAATGAAATCCACTATCCCGAACAGTTCGCATATCCGAAACTCCGGATATCCGACTTTGAACACCTCTTTGTAGGTAAGATATTTATATTTTTTATCTTCGCCTAAATTTAATCTATGGTTGAAAGTTATTGAGGTTTATGTAGTCTAAACATACTCACAAATGAATTATTTTGTCATATTATAACAAGCCAAGAAGAATTACATAACTCAAAGCCATCGACAAAAAGAATTATTCCATTATAATAAAATTTGTTCACATATTTCAGGCTACTAAATAAATCTGAAAAAAACAAAATAAAAACAAATTAATTAAATTTATAGGATTTTTAACATTCCCACTAATCTCCGGTCACTAGTAACATACTCGCACTTACCCAAACCTAAGACCCAATCTTCGTTTCTCGGCTATTATATTCATTTCTACTTTTAATCATCATGGCTTGCAACACCGTCTATTCAAAAGCAAACCAAAATTTTCAATAAATTATTTTTATAAACAGAATTCTAATAGTTTATAAGTAAAGTTTACCTTTTAAGAATTCATACGACCGAAGAATAATGGTTTAACTTGTAACATTCATGTTTTATGAGTCTCGATTCATAAATAAAGGATTGTATATTAATTAAATGTTTAAGGAAATTAATAATGGGCTTGGCTTGGAAAGATGCTAGATTTAAATACAAAGAGAGAGGGGGCGGGGGGGGAGGGGGGGGGGGAGGGATGCATTAGTATAAATACTTATACCCTACAACCTTAATAATGTTTTCATGAAAATCTCACCCAAAAATACACACAAACTCTCTAACTATTCTAGGATTTGAGGATAATATTATCAATTAATTAATCCATAATGTTCGCAACGGTTTTGAGATTATGCGGATAAAGATTTGAAGAATCCATGAAGCTTCATGAACATTCGTAGGAATTAGTTAGTTTCACATAGCTTCCCAACGAAACTACCAACGTTCTAATTTCCGAAAGTATTAACAAAACCCGCAAATCATCATGATGGAGTATGCAAATCTGCCACATTCCATCGTGGCTTGTAACACCTTCTATTCCGAAAGTACACATGTTCGGTCATGAGTGGTGGCTTGCCAACTGAGCCGGCTCAAGGGTCTATAAATAGGGAACTAGGCCTCATTTATTATGGTAGGTCTGTTTTGTATGTAAGCCATGACTTCGGGTAGGGCCATCCGGGGTGAGATGAAGTTATATAATCTTTTGTTATAATAATATTGTTTACCGGAATCATAGCTTCATTATTTTTATCGTTCATCATTTTTACATCTCAACTCTAAGGTGAAACCCATTTTGTTCAAGATTAGAATCTTTTTGAGTTTGATGGCTAAGCTTGTTCATCCTCACTAAGGTCATCCACACAAACAAGAAATCTCAACAAATAGGATAAAAAATGATCAAGGAAGATTGGAATCTTCTCAACCTCCTCAAGAAATATGCTAAGTATGGAATACAAGCAAACTAAGAACTTCAAGCAAGCCTGATATTTATTCAAGAAAGGTATCTTACATCGAGCAATGTTATCTTCTAGAATTCTTCTAAGTGTTTAATTCGAGCAAACTACACTTCATCAAGCAAGGTTGTTCTTCAGTCGAGCAAGGTTTGTTTCAGAGCAAACTCTTGACCATAACTAAGCTTAAACCAAGTAATTTGGTTGGTCGAACAAGGTTTCAATAAGGTGATATCAAGCACACTTGTAGTAGTTAATGGAATTATACTAAGGACTTTTACGAGCAAGGTTCAACCTCGAGCAAGCTACAGTACCACCAGCACACTTAGTTTGCTAGAATAAGTTATCAACAAAGGTTGAGGAGATCAAGAAGAACAAGTTTGCTCGCATGATATTCTCGAGAAAAGTTTGTTTATATCATGAAGATTGAAGTCTGCTTGAAGAATATTTTATAAGGTAGATATTCAAAGTAAAAGCTTGCTCGAAGAACTGTTCCAGCACACTTATAGATTACAAGGTCTGCTCGATAAAGACAAAAGCTTACTCGAAGACATGTTTACACTTGTAATAGTTTTGAATACGTCTGAATATGTTTTTGCAATCATTAGGGTTTCTAGAAGGTGCCAGGTGTGCCTATTTAAGGAAATATTAGGTCACATTTATGACAACGGTGAAGTACGGCTGATTAGACTTTCTTAGCAGACATAATATCTTTGTAAGGAAAGTAGTCGCACCTGACATTCTACCTAGAAACCCAAAAGTTACTCCTCTGTATTATTAATTAATATCAATGGAAATCTTTTGAGTCTCTTGTGTGTTTGTCATCTTTGTGTTATTTTAGCAACATCTTGATACTATTAATTATTAAAAGGGAGACTGTGATTGAAGAATGGTGATGAGAAATTCTTGTTGAAAGTGGTTATTAAACAAGAGGGTTCTCGTGGAAGCCAAAGGATGAAACTCCAAAATTAATTATTAAAAGGGAGACCGTGATTGAAGAATGCACAAGCATAATTCCCTATTTTGGAAACTTGTTTGAATCTGGTTATGAGACTGACGAGTCTTGGGAACTTGTTTATGAAGATCCAAAACCAAATGCAACTACTGATGTTGTTGCTGATGATTTGCAAGCTAGCATGGCTTGTGATTCAATACTTAACTGATTACTTTGTTTTTCAACTGTGCAGGAACAATCCATAGAAGTTAATGATATGTGGTATATGGATAGTGGATGTTCCAGGCACATGACCTGTGATAAAAGATCGCTGGTTAATTATGAAGAAAAGTTTGAAGGCCCTGTTTCTTTTGGAAGTGATGAGAATGGAGGGAAAATTGTGGGCAGAGGCATCCTTACAAATGGAAAAGTTTCTTTTCATGTTGAAGGCCTCCAATATAACCTTTTGAGCATCTCTCAAATGTGTGATAAATGTTATAAAGTTGGTTTTGATGAATCTCATTGTTTCATTTTGAAACCTAAGTTTGTGATTCCACCAGAAATGATTATGATGATGGCACCAAGAAATGACAACTTGTATGAATTAAAGATGAAAGATGCTATTTCTAGAGGAGGTGCTTGTTTTGTCTCTAAAGCTTCTGAGAATGAAACCATGCAATGGCACAGAAAACTATGTCATGTAAATCTAAAGAACATGAACAAACTTGTAAGGGGTGAACATGTTATTGGTTTGCCAACAAGAGAGTTCAAGCTTGATGACAAATGTGTTTCATGCCAAAAGAGGAAAAAACATAAATCATCTCAGAAAACAGAACTTATAAACTCTATTGATTAAGTGCTTGAAATGCTTCATATGGATCTCTTTGGTCCTGTAAGTGTTCTAAGTATTGGTAAAAAGAAGTATTGTTTAGTAATAATAGATGATTACTCAAGATTCACTTGGGTGTGTTTCCTGAACTCAAAGGATGAAGCCGCAGAACTGAGTAAGAGTTGTGTGACCAAAATTGAGAATCAATTGGATGCAAGGGTAAAGGTAATGAGTAGTGAGAATGGACCTGAGTTCAAAAATAGGGTTATGACTGAGTTTTGTCTTGCAAAGGAATATTTCAACAATTAAGTGCACCCAGAACTCCTTAACAAAATGGTGTTGCAGAAATAAGAAATAGAACATTGATAGAAGCTACAAGAACCATGCTTGCAGATGCTTATCTACAGGTATCATTTTAGGTAGAAGCAATCAACACTACATGCTATGTTCAGAATAGAGTCCTTCTCAACAAAAGACAAAACAAAAATCCTTATGAGATTTTGTACAAAAGAAAGCCCTACATCAAGTTTCTCAAACCTTTTGGTTGCAAACGCTCTTTATTAAACACCAAGGACTACTTGAACTAGTTTTAATCAAAATCACTAGACTGTTTCTTTGTTGGATATTCTTCACACTCAAAAGCATATAGAGTATATGTGAAAGATCATCTGAGTGTAATTGAATCATCTGATATCATTATCAATGAGAATCACTTTAATACTGTTGATGGAGCAAGTTGGTTGTTTGATTTACAGATGTAAATCAAATCCTTCAAAATCTATCCTGAAGACATTGATGAACATTCTTATAGAACAAGTGTTCCTGAAGCAACTTCTGATAAAGAAAATTGATTTAGACAAGTTATGGTCTAAAGTTGCTAATGAAGACATTGAGTTATCTTCTAAAAGGAAGATCACTAAAGATAATGAAGATGAGCAAAATGAACAAAATGGTCACCCACAAGAACAAGAGTACACTAGAATAATTGGTGATCAAACTGATAATCAACAAGATCAAAATCAACATGACACACAATCAATGTTTGAAAATTTGTTTCAAAATATGAATATTTCAAATGATGTTACATCAACATCTAATCGAAATGTCGAAGAATCAGAAATGAGCAATGATGCACAATATTTGATCATTGAAGAACCTGATCAAAATGATTCAAATCTGGATCCAAATCTGACTTCAACTCAATTCATTCAAACTTCTTATGTTTTCCTATTGAAAACATCATTGGTCACATGCATGAAAGAATAACCAGAAGTACCTCTGAAACTGCAAACAATTGTTTATACTCCTGTTTTCTATCCCAAATAGAACCAAAGAACATTGTTCAAGCACTTAAGGAAAACAATTGGGTAGAATCTATGCGGAAAGAATTAGCTTAGTTAAGCAACTTGCAAGTATGGGAACTAGTTGATAAGCCAAGAGGAAAATATGCTATAGGCACCAAATGGGTTTTTAGAAATAAGAGGAATGAAAGAGGAATTGTAATGAAAAACAAGGCAAGATTAGTTGCTCTTGGTTGCTTACAAGAAGAAGGAATTGATTTTGAGGAAGTATTTGCTCCTGTAGCAAGGTTGGAGACAATAAGAATCTTTTTGGCACATACAACATCAAAGAACATCAGAATGTTCCAGTTGGATGTTAAATTTGCTTTCTTAAATGGAAGAATAGAAGAAGAGGTGTATGTCACTCAACCTCCAGGTAATAAGGATCATGATTATCAAAATAGAGTTACAGGCTTAACAAGGCTCCATATGGATTACATAAAGCTCCAAGAGCTTGGTATGATGAGTTGACAAATCATCTACTTGTTAAAGGTTTTCAAATGGGATCCATTGACAAGACCTTATTCTACAAGAAAAGAGGAAGAGATTTACTCCTACTTCAAGTTTATGTTGATGATATCATCTTTGGATCTAAAAATGAACAAATATGTTTAGAGTTTGAAGAGGTCATGAAGTCAAAATACAGTATGAGTTCTATGGGAGAGATAAATTTCTTTTTTGGATTGCAAGTTCAATGAAAAATGGATGGAATATTCATTAGTCAATCCAAGTATGTACAAGACATCTTAACCAAGTTCAAGTGCCAAGATTTGTAGACTGCTTTTACTCCAATGGACACACATGAAAAGATGTTAACCTGTAGATCAACATGAATATAGAGCTAAGATTGGATCACTAATGTATCTGACAGCTTCAAGACCAGATATCATGTTTACTGTATGTATATGTGCAAGATTTTAAGCTAATCCCAAAGTTTCGCATATGATGGTTGTCAAGAGAATCTTCAGATACTTGAAGGGAAAGCCAGACTTGGGAATTTGGGTATCCAAAGAACAATGCTTTTGATCTTCTTGCCTACATTGACAGTGACTATGATGGATGCAATATGAGCAGGAAGTCAACATCTGGTGGCTGTCAATTCTTAGGAGATAGGATGGTTTCATGGCAATGCAAGAAGCAAACAACCGTGTCAATTTCAACTGCTGAAGCCGAATACATTGATGCATCTGCTTGCTGTGCTCAAGTCTTCTGGATTCAAAATCAACTGCTTGATTATGATATGAATTTCTTGAACACTCCAATTTTTATTGATAATATTATTGCTTTATTCATTGTGAAAAATCTAGTTTAACATTCAAAGACCAAACATATTGAAATCAGACACCATTTTATTAGAGATTGTAATGAAAAAGGACTAATAGAAATGAAAAGAGTTGAAACTAGTGATAACTTGGCTGATTTGTTCACCAAACCACTAGATAAAACTAGATTCAATTTCTTGTTAAAAGCTTCAGGCATGATCAACTATGATGAAGTCTGATTAAAATTATATATATATATATATGTACACATGTGCTAATTGATTATTTGATTACACGGTCTTGAATGATGTACAAGTGATTTCTTTGTGATTATGTGATATTTGCTGTGATTAGAATGTGCTTAATTGAATATGTGTGATTTAAGTATCTATGATGCTTTAGTATGGATTTTTGTTTATGTGTTATGATAATTTGATGAGTACGTTTGAAATTGATTTGATATGTCTTACTGCATACTTGTCTGAAACATTGATCATAACTTGTGCTTTGAAATGATTATGCATTGTGTGCTTTGAATAAGTAAGGTTATGCATGTTTTTTCTTGATGGAATGTCATGGCTGCCTGCTTGTGCTTATGCATTAACGTGAATTTTTGATTATGTTTGAATATGTAACAATTTGTCTTTATCAAAATTACTTTTGTGTTAAAACTTTTGTGATTGAGTGAATTGTCAATGAAGTTTTTCAAAAGTAAATGTTTTTGATAAAAGAGCAAACTTGAGGTGTATGAGATATGATAAGATTATTCAGTTAAAGCTTTAAAGAAGCTTAAAAGGTTTTCAATGGAAATTGATCCAACCTTTTGGGAAATGGTATAAAATTGATTATTTACACTAATCTTATGGATTTAATATGCTAAAACGACTAGTAGTGCAATCATTAGTAAGTATGGTAGTTTTCCATGATGCGTAAAAACTGAGGTGATATAAACTAAATGAAAAATGTTCAACTTAATGTGGAGATACATTGTTGACATATGCATGTTTCAAGATGAATTTCTCCAAATGATAGGCAGAAAGGTACCTACCCAGTCTTAACACAAGCCTGTTGGTATTTGGTCACTCAAAATGATTCATTTTATAAATGACAAAGAACAAAATTATGCAAAATGATTATCCATCAACCAAAAGTTGATAAACTTATAAACATGTGGGTTTAAACTAGAACTACAAAGGTGGGGCATCATTATATGTCCTAAACACATTGAATGTAAAGCATGTAAGTCCGAACTGCGTGGCATGTAAGTCTAACGTTCAACCTCAAAGTTTGAAAAGTTTTGAAAAGATTATTTATTAAAGAAAAGTTATTCATGTTTTGTCATTAAAAGATATTTTGACCAAATATCAGGGGGTTGAAGTCAGTTTGGGGTGATCTGGAAAGGGCCAAGTAAGCTTTGAGAAGTGATATGAGACATCATAGTGCAATAAGTGTTATCCATTTATGAGTTATGCCACTAATTAAACCCTAATCATATCACCAATGTAATCAAAATCATGCTAAGTAATTACCTGCTATTAACCTCCCTAATATGTGTCATAATAATGTTGAGAATGAAGTATGCAAATGTGACTTAATCAATACGATCCCATGTTCAGAACTTTTCATACAAGAAAATGATTTGAAATGATAAACTGAAATTTGATCTCAATATGCACCATTTGCTCTTAAACTTTGAACTAAAAAGGAAAAACTATTTAAAGTAAGGTTTAAGTCAAAAATTGTTGCATCTAACAGCAAATCTTCTCTCAAAATGAATTGTTCATTGATGATTTGTCATTTTTGAATATGTTGTGAGATTATTAAGAATCCTTGAGTATACTCTTGTAATCTTTGCATGAATATGTGTTTTCGAATACACTTGGATGGTTATGTGACAATTTGTCTCGTTCGAGCATACTTGATAAATTTTTGTTGTGAGTATGCTTTGATTATGTCTGAATACTTTGTTTCTGAAATATAAGTGTTTTCGAGCAAACTTTGTTTCTCGAGTACAGTTTATGCGTAGAGCATACTTCTATATTAGGTTTTAATATTATAAGTGTTGTTAGTACACGGTTTTGCGTCTCGAGTCTTTGTATCTACAGTTTATGCGTAGAGCATACCTCATTTCCTTACAAATAAACTCGAGAAAAGGAGATGAAAACTTGAATAACTCGGTTTTTACCTTGCTTTTCTCGCTACAATTCCGAGTTTTTAGTTCATAATGTTGAGAGAGAAGGAAGATCTTGCGATGTTGTTTACAATAAAAATAACAAGGCAATGGGGTTATACCCCTATGCCGATCGGAATCAAGGGGAGGTGGGGTGGGGCCCACCTTTCCATTTCTAGCCACACATTTGGATTTTGGAAATCCGGATAATGTTTTGGATAATCTGGTTCAGTTCGTTTTTCGGTTAAATGTTTAATTCAGCTTAAAACGAGGCTAAAACGGTCGTTTTCGGCTTAAAAATGAAATTTATATAAAACCAATTTAAAAACTTTAAAAACTTAAACCATGACATTTATTAACTTAAAACATCATATTATTAATAATTGCGTATCTTTTTCGGCTTGATCGATCGTCTCTTGCTCGGTTTGGTATTAAAGGTTTCGTTTAACGTACCGACGTACCATTAAATCGAAAATTCTTTTTCTGTGCTTTAATTCACTTATCCCGAAGCTTTAATACTTCGCAAACATCACTAAATATCATATATCTCGTCTATAATGTAATCCTCGATTCGTTCGGGCTTCAATAACCGTTAATCGGTTAATCGTATTTCCAATACGATTAACTATATAATCGAGTATAATCCGTACTGTGAATCATACCTACTCGTATAAACGCATTATAATTCATATATTCATTATTAAATAACACATAAATAGTATATACCGGTTAGGGTATACCTGATTTTGCCGGAATCGTTACATTCTCCCCCCGTAAAAAAAAATTTCGTCCTCGAAATTTTACGCGTCGACTAATTCCTTTTGAGGAAATAGATAGGGGTATTTCTTCCGGAATTCATCCTTTCGTTCCCATGTATATTCTGGGCCTCGTTGCGAATTCCATCTAACTTTGACCAACGAAATCTTATTGTATCTAAGTTGCTTGATTTTCCCGTCTACTATTTCTATGGGTTCCTCTACAAAATTGAGCTTATCACTTATTTGGACACCCTCTAAAGGTAACACCAATGTCTCATCCGCCAGACATCTTTTCAAGTTCGATACGTGAAACACGTTGTGAACTGCACTCAGTTCATCGGGTAGTTCTAATCGGTATGCTACGGGACCGATTTTTGCAGTAATATTGAATGGTCCAATATATCTCGGGGCTAACTTCCCCGCCTTTCCAAATCTGACTACACCCTTCCAAGGTGATACCTTCAAATACACTTTATCACCTTTCTCAAACGACAACGGTTTTCTACGGGTATCGGCATAACTCTTCTGCCGATCCCGCGCGGCCTTCAGATTGTTCCTAATTTCAAGGATTTTGCTGGTCGTTTCCTGGACCAGGTCTGATCTAATAACCTGAGTGTCGCCCACTTCAGTCCAACAGAGTGGTGATCGGCACTTCCGACCATACAATGCTTCGTAAGGCGCTGCCTTTATACTGCTATGGTAACTGTTATTATAGGAAAATTCAACGAGTGGGAGATGTTGATCCCAATTTCCCTTAAAATCCAGTACGCATGCACGAAGCAAATCCTCCAGGGTTTGGATGGTCCTCTCAGACTGACCATCGGTCTGAGGGTGGTAAGCTGTGCTTAGATCAATGCGCGTTCCCAGCGCTTCTTGCACAGCTTGCCAAAGATTGGAGGTGAAATGGCTATCCCGATCGGAGATGATTGAGATGGGTATCCCATGACGAGACACAATTTCATTTATATAAATCTGCGCAAGTCTCTCAGTGTTATAATTATTCCTAATCGGGATAAAATGTGCCGATTTGGTTAATCGATCCACGATTACCCAAATTGCATCATGTCCTCGGGACGTCTTAGGGAGATGTGTCACAAAATCCATCGTGATCTGCTCCCACTTCCATTCGGGAATTTCCGGTTGTTGTAACGTCCCCGAGGGTTTCTGGTGCTCCTCTTAACTCTCGCACAAGTCGTACACTTACCGACATACGTTGCTATATCCTTTTTCATACCCGGCCACCAGTAGAACTCCTTCACATCCTTGTACATCTTATCTGATCCCGGATGTATGGAATATTTCGATCTATGTGCTTCGTCCATGATTAAATCACAAAGGTCATGGAGGGTCGGGATCCAAACCCGATTTTTGAAATAGAGAATTTCGTCCACGCGTTGTTCGAAATCCTTCTCATTGCCGTAAAGTCCCTCCTTTTCCAATTGTTCCTCTTTCAACGCCTCACGTTGAGCGACTCGAATCAGGTCCGAAAGGTTCTACCGGACTATCATCCCCAGTGTTCGCACTCGTAATGGCTTAACCCGATCTTTCCTACTCAAGGCATCGGCTACGACATTAGCCTTGCCGGGGTGATAACGGATGTCACAGTCATAGTCGCTTAACAACTCGACCCATCTTCGTTGCCTCATATTCAGTTCTTTCTGATCGAATATGTGCTGCAAACTTTTATGATCGGTGAAGATGGTGCACTTCGTACCGTAGAGATAATGTCTCCAGATTTTAAGTGCGAAGATAACCGCTCCCAGTTCTAAGTCATGAGTAGTGTAATTTTTCTCGTGTACTTTTAACTGTCGGGAAGCATAGGCTATAACCTTATTATTCTGCATCAACACGCATCCTAACCCTCTACGCGATGCGTCACAATACGCGACAAAACCATCGTCTCCATCGGGGAGACTTAAAATCAGCGCTTGGCACAATTTTTGCTTTAACGTTTGAAACGCCGCTTCCTGCTCTTCTCCCCATTCATACTTTCGATCCTTTTGAGTCAGGAGAGTTAAAGGTTGGGCGATGCTGGAAAAGTTCTCTATAAATCGACGATAATATCCAGCTAAGCCTAAGAATTGGCGGATTTCCTTTGGCGATTTAGGCGCTTGCCAATTCTTAATTGCTTCAACCTTACTCGGATCAACGTGTATCCCTTGATGGTTTACAACGTGACCGAGGAATTGTACTTCTTGTAACCAGAAGTTACACTTGGAGAATTTTGTATACAACTTTTCCTGATTCAGAAGCTCTAAAATTATTCTTAGGTGTTGCTCGTGCTCTTCTTTACTTTTCGAGTAGATCAAAATATCGTCAATAAACACGATGACGAATTTGTCGAAGGTAGGGTTTACAGACTCGATTCATGAGGTCCATGAACACTGCCGGCGCATTTGTTAGGCCGAAAGGCATAACTAAGAACTCGTAATGGCCGTAGCGAGTCCGGAATGTGATTTTTGGGATATCTTCTTCCTGAATTCTAACATGATGGTATCCCGATCTAAGATCGATTTTTGAGAAATAGCTCGCACCTTGCAACTGGTCAAACAGATCATCAATTCGGGGAAGAGGGTACCTATTTTTGATTGTTCAACTCCCTGTAATCAATGCACATTCTAAGGCTCCCGTTCTTCTTTTTCACGAATAATACAGGTGCACCCCACGGGGAATGACTAGGACGTATAAATCTTTTATCCAACAATTCTTGCAACTGATTGGATAATTCTTGCATCTCGGACGGTGCAAGTCGGTAGGGTGCTTTATTGACAGGGCCAGCTTGAGGTATTAAATCGATTCTGAATTCGACCTGTCGGGTTGACGGTAATCCAGGAAGTTCTTATGGGAAAACTTGTGGAAATTCGCGTACTACCGGGATATCTTCCACCCGTTTCTCCTCAGAATCTGTGGCCGTCAAGCTCGCTAGATACGCCACGCATCCCTGGCGTATATATTTTAACACCTTGAGGTGGGATATAAATGGTATCATTGTGCCCGATTTCTCTCCTTGCACTAATACCTCTTCGTCATCCGACACTCGGATCTTGACGATTTTCTTTTCACAGTTTATTTCCGCTTTGTTACGTGCTAACCAATCCATTCCCACTATCACGTCAAAACTACCTAATTCTACCGGTAATAAGTCAATCAGGAAGGATTGATCGTTCAGAATAAAAGGGCAATTCCGAACTATCTGATTAACTATCATGGTTTTACCGTTAGCGACTTCTACGGTATAAGGTTCTATGGTTTCACTAATCGGAAGGTTTGCTATAGATAGGAACTTAACGGAGACAAAACTTCTATCGGCGCCCATATCAAATAATACAGAAGCGTAATGATCAGAGACGAGGAATGTACCTGTCACTACGCTGGGGTCCTGGCGTGCTTCGTTCGCCCCCATCACAAATGCTCGGCCTCTCGCCGGATTGGACGACGATGCCTGACCCACGGTTTGCCTCCCATTTCCTCCCTGGTTCAGTTTCGGACAGTATCTCTTGAAGTGATCTGTGCTGCCGCATTCAAAGCAAGCACGGCTGGTGGTCATCATTTGGTTTCCTTGTGGGTTTTGCTGTCGGGCTGGTTGGGTCCTAGGTGGCTGCGCACGGATAGGTTGCGGTTGTCGGTTCAGATTGTTTAGGTTTGTCCTACAACTCGGTGCGTAGTGCCCATTCCTGCCACACCGGTGGCACACTACCCCCTTGCACTCGCCACCATGCTGGTAACCGCATTTCCCACATTTAGGGAACGTTCCTTTCTGCGATTCCTGCCTTCCGCCTGAACTAGTCATGGCGTAATTCTGGGCAGCGGGCCGTGCACGTTTATTTTGCTGCTTCTCCCGGATCCTATTGTCATACGTACCTCGCTTTCCCCCAGCGGACTCTCCTGCCACCTTCAGTGACCCACTCCTCACGAAATCGTATGTGACGATACCAGCTTGCGTCACCGCACCCTCAAACGTCTCGTGTCCCCCAGAGTTGACTATACTCCTTACTACTGGAGTTAGTCCCCATATATAGCGCTCAACCCTCTTTGACTCTGGGGTGACCAACCATGGCACCAATCGCGACAGTTCATTAAATCGGTTCGTATAACCCAAGTGGTCTGCCCCCTGCATCTCCAGGTTCCACAATTCGTTTTCTAACTTCTGCAGTTCGTTTTTCGGGCAGAAATGTTCCAGTACAAGGGCCTTGAGCTCTGCCCAGGTCATGCGGTTTGTCGCTGCCTGACCGCGAGTTTGCACTATTGTGTTCCACCATGTCAGGGCATGGTCCGTGAACGTGCAGGTAGCATACTTAACAACGTAATCCTCAGGGCAGTTGCTGATGTTCACAATAGACTCTATTTTCTCAATCCACTTAACCAACCCATTTGGTCCCTCAGACCCGCTAAATTCTAGGGGCGTGCACAACATAAAATCTTTGATTGAACATCCCTTTGTTGCAGGAGTCGGTTCAGTGCGGTTCGTTTCTACACTAGGTATAGGGCCATTACTGTCTGTAACGACCACCCTAGGCGGTGCGTCATTACTCGGAATCGGGTTACCGTTCGGTGGAGGGTTAACATTTTGTTCCCCATCATTATTGGTGGTCGTTTGATTGCTCGCAGGGTTTGGATTGGTCGTATTGTTAATACTGGCGGCGATGCGCGATACTATATCCGGTATCGCCGCCTCTAACTGTCGAGCAATCAGACGATCCACATCCACTTCTGACATTCGAGCTGACCGTTTTGGTGCCATTCTACACAACATTAAGAAAGATACATATAATTAATACAAATTCCAATCTCGAAACACAATACACATTCCATTCATTAATAAACATTAGCACATATTACATAAACATCATCCCATAGATTAAGTTTTCATACATCGGTCCTACATCGGCATCATTTTGACATAACCCGCTATGGGTCAGTGCTTGAATGATACACCAAAAGTATCTACAATGTCATCCTCAAAAGAGACCCCCTATGGGCTAGTGGCTGTACTATAACTACCCAAGATTCACTCTATGATAGCATCGCCACTAACTGCTTACACAGAGTATCAAAAAGCGGACCCTGACTACTACCACCCTAACATAACTAAACATGGTGGTATACCAACCACACCAACACTGCCACCATCGCCACCAACACCACCAGCAAACCCCGGATCCGTGTCTCCATCCGGTCAATCATCCACTGGGAGTATGCGCCCTCCCTCCTCAGCTGGGCAATCGCATACTGGCTGTCCAGTACGCAGTCCGCCAAGTGCCTCCTCCTCTGGATCCCCACCGTCAAGGCGATGGTGTGCTCAACCACCTGCTCGGTGAGCACTCGGAGCCATGCAGCCTCGGAGGAGGGACGCTCATCCCTCTCCAGCCTAGGGGTACCCCACACGGGTGGAGGCACATGCTCGGGCTGGGGGCGGGAGGACTCGCCCCTGTGGAAGGTAGGTCTGGGTGGGGTAGAGGTAGGTGGGACATAGGGAACACTGATCCGCGCCGTGAGGCGGGATCCGGGTCTGGGAGGGGTAGGAGTGGCCTGTGGTGCGGGTGGGGTGGGGGATCTGGCAACCCTAGTAGGGGAGGACAGGCTAGTACTCCTACGGCTAGTCTCACTAGGCTCAGTGCTGGATGCTAGGCGTAAGCTCCTAGAGTTCCCGGAACTGGCCTCCTCCGGGTCTTCCTCCACTGACAGACTTCGTGACCTCGACATCCTTACCTGTACACAAGTTAGCAAACATATAGTTCATTCCATACTGTAAATCATAATTAATATACACATACTTATACAACTTTGTCACATAAACATATTATCATATACTTACACATATGTTGCCAGTTTTACCTATTAATATTCCCCGTGACTTCCCCTGAATTCCCTTGTGCGGACAAGTCTGTTATTATGTTTCGGACTATAATAACTCACTTGTCCATCCAAGTTCATCCAGATCTCGTCACTATAAATTATTAGTTGATATTCAGATCCTATAATACTTGAGCTACTGGTTATATTTTAGGTATCTTTTAAAGACATCCTAATTCTTTATAACCAATGACTCTGATACCAAGTTCTGTAACACCCCGTAACCGCAGCGGAAACGTAAACGGGATGCAACAGACACGTCTGATATCAACAGCATTGCTTATAAAGAAAATACCACTACATTAATTTACACCATATTACATTGTTCCGAGTTTAGTTACCGTCTAGGCGTTAACACATAAGTTTTACCAACAGTACATTAACATATTTAATACAAAAAGATCATTTAGCTTCCACAAAAAGCACGCATCGTCAAGCATGTAGCAATTATTCCAGTTTGTGGGTACCTAGAAAGCATGTAAAGAAAACGGGTCAACTACGAATAGTTGGTGAGTTTCACTAATTTAAATAAACAGTGACAAATCATTATAAATATCATATATTAGCGATGTAATTATGCTGAGCCCACAAGTGAAACCTCTGACTATCCACATACAACCTCGTGGCATACTTCGCCCACGAACCTGCCCCAAACCGCTATGCCTAACATTACATAGCAAAAATAAATAACAACAAAATAGACATGTGCAACTGGCTGGGAAACATCAGCAAATCCATGCCGGACCAGTTGGGTTTGTCAGACCAATAGTACTATTCACACTCTACCGACTTTTAGCTAATCACTCGTGTTACGGGGCCTTACAATGTTAGCAACTCAGACAATTACCATTTTAGTACATTTCCATACGATTCCCGTACAATAAGATATATATAAATACACGCAAATCCATGCGTTCAGTATTTACTTAAACATTTTAATAGTAACATGCTTCCCGCCGCGAGAAAATATTTAAAAACAATTCAGAAAAAAAGGGGCTCGTGAAACTCACCTTTCGCAAGCAAGTAGGTAACACAGTACGCAGCTACTAATCCGGATCTGTAATACGATCCCTAAGTTCGTTACTATACAATCACTATTAATATAACTTTAACCGTGTTAACCGGCACATCTGGGGACACTGTTAACCCAGTACTGTACCCGTTCCGGGGGCAATGTTAACCCAGAAACACTTCTCCGGACTCAGGACTCAGATTGTGATATCATTTAGGTTTCAATAGTTAAAATTACTATTAGTTCGTTTTCCCTGTTTTGCGTGCCTAGCACGGTTATCCGTTTTTACGTTTCAAAAATGAGTTTGGTCACACACGACCCGAAAATAGTTGTTGACTGATAATTTAATTAAAGTTGTGAAATTAGAGCTCGGTTTAGACGCCCCGATTGGCCGCGGGACCCGTTTCCGTCTTTAGTGTACCGGAAACTGTTAAACCGGATAAAATTACCCAAATCATCCGAATTATTTTCGGATGATTAATTTTTACCTGTTTAACTCAGTTATATGAAAATAGTTCCTTTTTAGGGTTTTTATACACCAGTCAGCTCGTTTAGGCGAACTTTACCGGTTTACGCGTTTTAGACTTTAAAAGTTTGTTTTGCACAAATAATTATCCGTTTAGTCTCGGATCATGAAATTTTGTACAAATCACTTATTGACAGTGGGGAATTTTATAAAAATATTTCCAGAATTAATTTTTATATTTAAAATTTATTTATCTATTTTTAAACACCATTTAAACACTAAATATGTCGTAAATACCAAACGTCCTTAAAAAAATCCCAAATTTTTCCTGGATGACCCCTGCCATCCACATAGTCCCCTGAAATTTTTCCAGAACCAAAATCTCTTTTTACATGCCATTTTCACTAAAACCGAGCTAGAAAACCCTATAACTCGTTTAACCGAAAAGCCTACTTAGACTTCTCCAACTGACCTAAAATTTTGTGTGTGAATTTTACATGTTATAAAAGCTTATCTGGAATTTTCCAGAATTTATCATGATATTTAAGTATTTTTCACCATTTTTAGCCAAAACCGAGCATTAAATTCACCAAATATTCATCCTTTGTCCAAAAATTACCAAATTTTCACAGATTTCATATTTTCATGTGTAGATCATCTCTGTGAAATTTAGTAGCCTAACTCTAAACGTACCACAATCTGTCCAAAACACATACAACATATAAAAACCGTACTACCTTGTGTTTTTGGCTTCAAATCGCAAGGATCTTGCTTTCTAGCCTTTGTTAACAACTAGATACAACACCTACAAACACAATAACACCACACCAAGCAAATTACACCCACAATCAAGCCATTTCTTTCATGGTTTCGGTTATGATTTAAAAACAAAGATTTAAACCGTAAAAATTCGTTTTTGGTTCGTTTACTCCTTTCTTGGACCAAGATCCCTTGTATAACCCGTATATATCACTTGATCATGCAAGAATCGGTTTTCGTCTTTGAAACCTCATTACCTTGCAAATAAACTCGAGAAAAGGAGATGAAAACGTGAATAACTCGGTTTTTACCTTGCTTTTCTCGCTACAATTCCGAGTTTTTAGTTCATAATGTTGAGAGAGAAGGAAGATCTTGCTATGTTGTTTACAAAAAAAAATAACAAGGCAATGGGGTTATAGCCCTATGCCGATCGGAATCAAGGGGAGGTGGGGTGGGGCCCACCTTTCCATTTCTAGCCACACATTTGGATTTTGGAAATCCGGATAATGTTTTGGATAATCTGGTTCAGTTCGTTTTTCGGTTAAATTTTTAATTCAGCTTAAAACGAGGCTAAAACGGTCGTTTTCGGCTTAAAAATAAAATTTATATAAAACCAATTTAAAAACTTTAAAAACTTAAACCATGACATTTATTAACTTAAAACATCATATTATTAATAATTGCGTATCTTTTTCGGCTTGATCGATCGTCTCTTTCTCGGTTTGGTATTAAAGGTTTCGTTTAACGTACCGACGTACCATTAAATCGAAAATTCTTTTTCTGTGCTTTAATTCACTTATCCCGAAGCTTTAATACTTCGCAAACATCACTAAATATCATATATCTCGTCTATAATGTAATCCTCGATTCGTTCGGGCTTCAATAACCGTTAATCGGTTAATCGTATTTCCAATACGATTAACTGTATAATCGAGTATAATCCGTACTGTGAATCATACCTACTCGTATAAACGCATTATAATTCATATATTCATTATTAAATAACACATAAATAGTATATACCGGTTAGGGTATACCTGATTTTGCCGGAATCGTTACAACGCTCGCCGACCATCTGACGGATAATGGTTTCAAACGCGGGACTGTTGACTGCACTTTGTTTTATAAAAATATTGGTGATGATCTTCTCCTCGTCCACATTTATGTAGATGACATAATCTTTGGGTCAACAAACGACACGTTGTGTAAGGAGTTCGAGAAATCAATGCAAACCAAGTTCGAGATGAGTTCAATGGGATAGATGAACTTCTTTTTAGGGTTGCAGGTTCATCAGTCTGCAAAAGGAATCTTCATTCACCAGACAAAATATGTGAACGACGTCTTGAGCCGATTCAAGATTACTGCCGGAAAAACCCCTTCTACTCCTCTCCCCGTGGGTCACAATTTATCACCGGATGAATTGGAGGATGCTGTCGATCCTACCCTATATCGAGCTATGATTGGTTCTTTGATGTATTTTACTGCTTCTCGACCCAACATAATGTTTGCTATTTGTTTATGTGCTAGGTACCAAGCTAGTCCCCGAGTGACTCACATGGCAGCGGTCAAGCGTATTCTTCAATATCTGAGGGGCAATCCTGACACCAGGTTATGGTATCCCAAAGACGATACTTTTGAGCTTACTGCTTATTCTGACTTAGAATATGGAGGATGCAAGATTAATTTCAAGTCTACCATAGTGGGATGTCAATTCTTAGGCAGTGTAAGAAGCAGACAACGGTCTCCACATCAACCGCCGAAGCAGAGTATGTTGTAGTCTCGAGTTGCTGTTCCCAGGTTTTGTGGATACAAAAACATATGCGCGACTACGGTTTGAAGTTTCTTACCACTCCCATTTTAATTGATAATTCTGCTGCCATTAGCATCACCAAAAATCCCGTACAACACTCTAAAACGAAATATATTGAAATTCGATATCATTTCATACGGGATTGCTTTGAAAAGAAATTAATTGACCTTGAGAAAGGACATACAGATTTTCAGAAAGCTGACTTATTTACCAAAGCATTTGATAAAACACATTTTCAATTTGTGCTTGGTTTAAATGGCCTAAAGACCCTTGCTGATATCCTAAAGTTAGAATAACTATCTTAATTTTGAGTTTATTTTTATTTTTATTTTAAATTTTATTTTGGTTTTGGCTTTTAGGGGAACATAGATAATACAAAAAGAATGTGCTTTTCGTTTGTATAGATAAAATCCAAAAACATTTAAAAAAAAACTTCAAAAATAGTGTGTTTTCATGTCTTTAAGTTTCAAAATTTGAAAAACCCAAAAACATCTTAAAATTTTGAAAAATCAAAAAGATTGTGAAATTTTTAATTTTATTTATAAGGAAATTTTGAAAAAGTCAAAAAGACTGTGAATTTCTCGTCTGTATAGAATAATCCGAAAAAGACAAAAAGATTGTGTTTTTAGTATGTAAAGAGAAAAACCAAAAAGATTTTTGCTTACGTCCGCTGAAAATTATGTCAATTACTTTTATTTTGAAGGACATATACTTGTATATGTTTGGTCATGATAATTTCTTGTAAATATTCGGGATAGCCATTCACATGACAATGGAAAGTATTTGGGGGCGTTCGTTAGTCATTTTATTTTCTTGCTGAAAACTATGTCAGTTAGTTAAGTTTGTGGAGCATGCTTGCATGTTTTGGTCCTGTTATCTACGTGTAGATTGAAAGGATAACCATTAATTTATAGACTTAAAGTAACTGAGGCGATTAAATTTATTTTGTTTTATACTACTCAAAATTTTGAGTTTTTGAAGCAAAAAGAGAAAATGATAGTACATTGATTATTTGACCCCAAATCTAGTAAGAAATTAGCTTAAAAGACTGAGTGCTTAATAATTGGTGCATTGATAGGTCTTAAACAAGTTGTTAGAGTAAAGTATGTGATATAAACATAAAGAAAAACCAAATTGAAAGAGGTGTTAGTCTCTAACAAAATCTCGGTGAGGATGGCAGAAATGTACTAACCGGTCATACTCAAGCCTTATAGCTGTTGATCACCCAAAAATATAATAAAGCAAATAACAAGCGTTAGGTTTCTGGACACTGTGAGTCTTTATGCGGCTTAATCATCCGGGTATTCATAAGTATGAATATTTCACTCGCTTTTAGAGCAAACCCAAAGTCATTAAACTTGATCACTACTGTACTTCGTACAATCCTAATTACTGACTTGATCAAAATCCGCTGTTAGTCATACATCTGTTCCTCCCTTGCCTGTGTCTCAGTACCAATAAGAAACGGACCCCAGGGGATACAATGTATGTAAGACGACAGATGGACTTGTGCATACTCACTCATAGTAAAGGAAATTTTGATGCATTGCTAAAAAATTCTAAAATATTCAAAATTTTTGATCAACACTATAATGGTTTAAGTCAAGTTGGGGTGATTTGGCAAAAATCAAATTAAGCTTGAACCGAGATTAGAGGCTGATAGTTTCTGATATTCTGTGCGCTAATTGAACCATTAATCATATCACAAAAATGCTTGAAGGCTTGTTATAAGATTTAAGTGGACAACAATATCAATGACCGACTTAACGCCAGTCATAATATCGCTAAAATATAAAACTATAATAGAAGGGCAACTCAGTCAATATGATTCTCTGCTCAATCTCAACAAAAATCCAAAAATATGTTCTGTTTTTGATAAAACATACAAAAACACAAAAACATTTTATGTTCTACTTTTAGTTTCGGATATTTCTTGTGTAAATATTTTAAATCAAAAAGATCAAAATACAAAAAGATTTTGCGTTTTCATTTTTACATATTATTTAATTATTTAAGTTAAATGTTTCAAAACGTGAAACAGTGTAAGGTATTTGATTATCAAGGTATGGGATCTCGGTAATCCTTTTAATTTAAAATGGCCACTTAATGAATTCTATTATTTATTATTTAATTCATTATTTATTTAAATTCATTTATTTAATTTTTCCATTTAAAATGTTTAATTTAAGAGTGATTAGTTAATTATGAATAACGAATTAAGGTCATTTTAACGAACAAAATCTTAGTTCGTTACCTTAATTCGCTTCCGCACTCTGTAACGAATGACTTCAATTCGTTATGCATATTTTAACGAATTAGACAATAATTAAAATCTGATTCGTCATGAAACGTGTTATGTTACTCTAACGAATCAGCTGATTCGTTAATTCAAAATTCAAACAAATCATATGATTTGTTACATTGAAAAATGTGTAGTGTCAGACTATATAGGGAACTGTGAAGGCGGTTCGCTTCACTATTCACACTTCATCTCCCTCATAAGCACTGTTAGTCTGGCAATTTTTCTCAAAAATTTCGACCTTCATTAAATCAATTTCTGATCATATTTTCATGTTTCTAAGGTATACACGATCATATCTTCGTGATTTTCTTCAAAAATAATGATGATTTGTTTGGTTAATTATGAGGTTTTGTTATCGGGTGTTTGAGGTTTATGTGAACCTTAAATCTATAAGCTGTACTACATGTAATGGACCATAAATCTGTTACCATTATCATTGGAATGTATTTCCCGAGATCAATGGTGATCTTTGATCATGTTTTGATTCTTGATTGATGGGTTAATTATGAATGGTTATTATCGGGGTTTTTAAACTTTGGTTAAAATCCTAACTTAATTACCTTATTTATTCCATGTTTTGGACCCTCAAATCGATACCATTTGAGTCGCAATGAGTTTCCGAAATCTTTATGGTCATTTTTTCGGCTAATCATCGATGATTATGGAGTAATTGATTTCAGATTTGCACATTTGACTTTTGATGTTCTTGGTTAATTTTGACCTTGACTAGAGAAGTCAAATATTAAGCCATTTTTGGCCATTCGTTATACTTAGCGAATTGGAACTCATTCGTGTCTAATTCGTTAAGTAAATCACCTGAACTAGAATAGCGAATCCATTTTATTAACGAATCATATGTGTATACGTTAAATTATAACGAATTAGTTGTTAATTCGTTCTCTTTCAATAGTAATTCACTAATTCTTATTCGTTAATAATTTATATGATAGCGAATCAGATGATTCGTTATAAATTTTGTAACGAATTAGACTGATTGTTTAACGAATGACATATGTTTATAATAATTATTTAAATTATTTATTTATTTATTTTTATTTTTTAATATACATCATTTATTTTATCATGTTGATGGTTGCTTATTTTCGACATTATTTATACAGTAGTATGGCTGATCAAATGGACCAAGACCCACCAGTTGCTGAGCAACAACAACAACAACAACAACATTTGCCTTTACTACCGCATGACAAGAAACACAATATTTGTGCCTTCGTTGGTATAAATTTTGCAGATGAAAATCTCTTTGGAGGATTATTGGAGTTTCTTCGTCGTTCGCGTATTCACTACTCTATCACTGCAAACCCTGACGTTCGACTTAGTATCATTCGTCAATTCTGGAGTACAGCAAGATACATTGAAGATGAGAACCATATCACCGCCACAATCAACCAAACGTCTATTACTGTTGATATTAGTGTGATTCGACGAGTACTTCATTTTGGTGATACTGATGATTATCCATGTGAATTTGATAAAGAGTTGATCAAAGGTCTGTTTCATCGAGTATTTTATGGTGGTGACACCGGAGAGTCTATGTATAACAAGAATGGGTTGTGTCCTACTTACAAGTATCTCCTACATGTGTTGATCCATTTCTTGGGAGGACGTAAAGGCGGGTTCGATGAATGCCGTGTCATGTTGCAATAAGCTTTTGTGGCACTTGTTCTTAATAAGTAGTTTAATTTTTCAGAGATGATCTTCTACCATTTTAAAGAAAAGTGTCCGCAAACAGTTCAGAAGAAGAAGTTCTTAATGTATCCAAGGTTCCTTCACATAATTATTCAAGACTTGATTTCAAATTTGGTCATCGATCAAACATTGGTAGATGACGTATTGGAGTTAGATCACATGACGGCTGAAACAGTACGTAGAATGAAGATTTATCGGAAGGAGAGGCCTCGCACCAAACGTTTGATTGTTTATATTGTGAATCCTGATTATGTATGTCCCGACAATGATCGCTGGATCCATGATGATTTGGATTCTGAGCGTGAGGAGGGACCAGGTCGGAATGATGGTGATGATGATGGTAATGATGGAGGTGATGGTGGTAATGGTGGTGATGGTGATGCAGCTATTTTAGAACAACAAGCTGCGGTTGAAGCTACGTTAGCTGCTACAATTGCAGCTCAACGAAAGAGAAAAGGCAAAGAGTTGGCCACTGAGGGGTCAGCTAAGCGTCGAGTGTCGGCTGGTGCTGGCGTCTTGTTTGGAGTTCAACCTCGAAGGTCGTCCACTCCTCTACGCCCGGCGGTGCCGCTTACTACTAGCACTCTGGAGCTTACTTTGATGACTATGCTCACTTCAGATCCAAGGCTTGGCATGATTCCACATTCTGTACTATCTACATTGCCAATGCCTTCTAATGCAACTTCGGTGGTTTCTCCAACACCGATGATGTTGCCTCCACCACCAATGGATATCTCGTTCTTGAGATTGAGTCGTCTACAGGGTCCTGTGCAACCTATTCCTGCTTCCTTTCATGCAATGTCTCCAACTCAGCAGACAAATATGTTGTTAAGTCTTCTACATTTGTATGAAAATCAAATGTCTGCTGACCGTCTGAATCAAGAACGTCTCATGGAAAATCAGAAGAAACTAATGAGCTACGTCTCCTTTTGTCAAAAGGAAACGAAAGCTCTTCGTCAGATTGTCACGTCTCAGGGTGTGAAATTGAAAGAACAAGAGGATCTCATTTTACAACTAACGTGTAAAGATGATGTTTTGAAAAAGTTGAAGAATGATGATGATGAGGACCCTGATGCTTCAGGTGCTGGAGGAAATGAGCTGAAACAATCTAACGGTTCTTCCTCTGGTGCAGGCACTAGTGGAGTTGGTGATTCGAACAAGCAGATCATTGTTTATCATGATAGGACTGCTGCTAAACCAATTGAGATGATTGAAGCTGATACAGCTATCTTTGTGGATGGATCGGGGGTGGTCGGGAGTGTGGTGAATAGGGATGAGATCGAAGAGGGGCAGTTTGTGCAAAAATCTCTAACACGAGAGCAGATTTTACTACTGCTTTGTTTGAGTGACGATGAGTTGACCGTGTTAGAGGCAGAGCCGGATGTGGAAGTAGAGAATGATGAGGAGATTGTGAATGATCCAACTATTTAAATGAATACGGATTTTATTTATGAAGATGAGGAGGTCGAGGTTGAAGATGTCACAACTGAGGAGTATCCTGACTTGTTTCAACACACAAATGTGGATCAAGACGCTCCAGTATTTAATGAGCAAACGTTTAAAGCAGCTGAGGATAATCTGGAGAAGGTGTCTAAGGGTAAGAATGTGGTTGATACGAGATTCAATTCGATTGAAAACCCGACTGATGCAGATATTGCAAGGTGGTTTGGGTATCGAAGCAAGAGAACCCATAAGATTATTGAGGCGTATAGGTATGTAGATCAAGAGTAGAAGAATGAAGCTGCTGCTCATGCCAAAGCCAACCAAGTGACGTCATTCAAGAACCTGTCAAAGGTTCAAGGTGATATCATTTCTTGGTTATTTGATTCTGATCTTAAAGTATGTATTGTTAAATGGGAAAAGGGGGTTCAATATTATGAAAAGATAATGGATGTTCTCACTTTACCGCGATGGGATGTTCGTACCCTCGCGTGTCGTCCATTTATCAACCGAGGGAGTGACCGAATAGCAGATTGGTTTCATCAAAAATTGTTATTCGAGGTCAATTCTGGTTTCAAGTTCCTCAAGCCTCAGGTTCCAACCCGAAAACGTATAAATGAAATTGATCCAAGGACGGGTTGGAGAAAGTTGATCTTCAAGGTTAAGCCGCCAAAGACCTTGAAGTGGGTACCAGTGAAGACTTTGAATCAACACATGCATCTGTCTTTCAACCGTTAGTATTATGATAACCGAACTGGTGAGGCCGTCATTGTCCCGGGCAAAGGTTTGAAGACTGAGCTGATGAAGATCATTGATCCGATGTGGCTTGTTAATTTAAACGAGACCGACAATGACGTGCTACACAAGAATAAGATTTTGTTCGAGCGCAATGAAGACTATGATCTGGCTATGCAATTCCAACGCGTTGTGCGTGTATGTTATGAGAACAGGATTCATAGTCGCAGAGATTGGCAGTCCAAGCGTTTCAATTAAAGTTAAGACAAAGAGCTCAAGACAAGGGGGTGTCTGTTAGTACACAGTTTTGCGTCTCGAGTCTTTGTATCTATCGTTTATGTATTTATCATTTTATTTATGTAATAAATTATTAAGTTATTAATGTAGTTCGTTAAAGTATAGTCTAGTTCGTTAAGGATGTTTAACGAACTAGATCTAAGTTAATATCCATCCTGATTCGTTAAGGATGTTTAACGAATCAGGGGGTGATTCCTTAAGGTTATTTCATTTAAGTGTATGTAATAAAGTGGATGCTAGTTCGTTACGGAATGTGTAACGAACTAGATCCATCTTCTATATATAGTGGCTTTAGTCCACTGTTTAAGTTAAGTTTTTAAGTTATATTAACGAATTGCTGCCCAGATTCACTCTCAAGCTTCAATCTAAGTATTAATATTATACACATACATACATACAACTAATATATCATATATACAACATACAATCAAGAGTAATTATAAACTAGATCCTTAGTCGTAAGTTAATTATATATACATAACAGATCTGAGATCTGTGTATCGTGTTAACGAGTTCAAACAAGTGTCCTCCAACATGCTTAATGTTTTTGAAGTAATTTCGAGTAAACTTTGTTCTTCGAGTATACTTGATAGTATATCTATGGACAAAGTTAACTTGTTGCTTGATTAAGTTCTTTTGATTAAACTTCAGATTGTTAGATTATTTAAGTAAGGTTTGACATTTAGGAACATTTCTTAGTTATCTGAGATCTTTATTGATCTCTACAAAGTTGTCTATTTGAATGAATATACTTGATTCTGTGGCTTGTGGTTAATTTCTCGAGCAATCTTATATATTCGAGTATACTTCTTTCATTTTCACACTTAGTATATTTCTAATAATGTTAATTCAAGCAAACTCTATATTCGAGCAAATTTTAGTACAATACTTTGGCTGAACAAGATTTGTGTTTGAAAACATGAAATTGAAAATTAGAAAATGAAATGATTTCCGATACTCATTATGTGGGTTTAGGTTTTCAATTTTTAGTTTTACTAACATCTCTGTTTTATGTGTAGGTTATTAAATTGTCGAAAAACATGTTCATTAAGACTATCCTTTTATGCTTTCTTCTTCAATTATATGTGCATGCATGTTCAATTAATGTAGAAATTGTTGGGTTTTATACAAGATTATCAAAGTTCAAGTTAACCATATTTAACTAGAAAACGCAACGGAAGCTTAGATTTTAAAACTTGTTATGAACATACCATTATGTTAAAACTAAAACCCGAAGCCAAGGATCAAAATTACAAGAACAAGATGCTCACAAAATGTAAATTATACCTTCTTCTACCTTTAGAAGAACAAGAGGGTTGTTGAAGGGATGGTGGATGAATGACAAGCCTCCAAAGAAGAAGACCTCAAGAGTGTGATACCCCAAGCTATTTGTGACAACACACCAACTTGTTGCTAGGATTTGAACACTTGAACAAGCTCACAAAGCTCTCCCAAAACTGCCCAAAATGGCCGTGAGTTTTGGAGAGGAAGAGAGAGATATTTTGAATTCTTTACACACTTGAAATTAACAAAAGAACAAGACTCTAATGCATGTATGGTGAATGGAGGATTAAAAGGAACCCATGACAAGTTACAAAGAGCATCTTGTTTTTGATTGGGTAAAACCACCACCCCCACATGGGTGGCCGGTTTTGTTTTGTTTTTTTTTTTTTTTTTCCTTTTTGTTTTGTATTTTGTTTTAACCATTTAAAACATCTCCATTCATTTTATAAAACTCATTATTATAAAATGTACATACATTTATATAATTATTTAACCAATTAAATAATTAATTTATATAAACAAATTATCCAGATAATTTATTTAAATCCTCAAGTGTGTTTGTTTAGAAAACCAATTTTCTAAACACGTAGTGTTCGGTATTCGTTTAAATGATCAAATCATTAAAGAATACATTTGGTGTTGTCTAGCTTGTTATTTGGTATGACCCGACTTGGATCAAACACAGTTAGCCACATTAGTATAAGTATGTGTCTCGGGTATACGTAATTCCAACAATCTCCCACTTGCACGAGATACATAGAAAATTAATGCAAGTGGTGAATACCGCCTAACAACAGTTCACCACCCCTAATGTGTTTGACGAAGTGCCATTCAATAACATCATCCCTTCAAGTCCCTTACTTGATATGGTTTAGGTGAATCTATCATTATATCCCTTTGTTACTAGATGTCATGTTGGATCTAAGAGACATAGGCGATCATTCTCTTTACAATTCAACTTTATCAGGCCTTAGACATCTAAACTCTCAACACATAAGAGGAACAAATTCCATCTTGACTGTATACGCCTCTCACTATCACTTTATACTCCACCTGAGCTCATCCTTATGTACCATCTTTTACGAATAGCGAAGGGCAGAGTCAAAGTGTAATACTTGGTGAAAATCAAGACCCAGTATACATCTCAGGTCTAAGGATAATATGAAATTCTCCTTTACTCAAAATTACTAATGATCAGGTCCATTGACTCCATGTAGTAATATTGAGAGCGGGTCAGTCCAATATTCGTATCCCACAAATATCTATGAACCTTGGCAGCAAACCTATGCTCCATATTCATTCCTTATGAATATCCACCAATCCTAGTTCATAATAGTCTTGCTTCATATTTGTTCCCACAAATGTGATCGACTACGGACTTTTAGAATAAGATAACTTATTCATGGATTAAACATGCAAAATTAGAATTTAACTCAAGATTCCATAATCATATAAAAGAGTTAAATTACAAAAGTCTTTTAAACGTAAATACAAAATAGATCAAATCCAATTACTAGAATATCGGAGTCCTAAGCCACTCGCATGACGCTCATGTTTCGGTCTTTCTAGGAGCTTCGTGAATGGATCCGCAAGATTTTGATCAGTTCCAACTTTGCGAATACATATCTTTCCTTTTTCAACTTCATCCCTTATGTAGTTGAATCTCCGCTCTATGTGCCTTGTCTTTTGGTGCGAACGAGGTTCCTTGATTTGTGCAATCGCACCCTCGTTGTCACAAAAGATTTCTAGGGGGTCTTGAATGGAAGAGACCACCCCTAGATCAGTAATGAATTTCTTCAACCATGCAGCTTCCTGAGCTGCCAATGAAGCGGCGATGTATTCTGATTCTGTAGTGGACAATGCTACCACTTCCTGTTTTGAGCTCTTCCAAGAGACAGCTCCTCCATTAAGAGTGAACACATACCCAGACTGTGATCGAGAATCATCTCGATCAGTTTGGAAGCTCGCATCCGTGTAACCTTTTATAGCGAGTTCCTCCTCACCAGATCCATATATCAGAAACATATCCTTAGTTCTCCTAAGGTATTTCAATATGTTCTTAACAGCCATCCAATGACTGTTTCCTGGATTCTGTTGGTATCTGCTTGTCATGCTCAAAGCGCATGACACATCCGGTCTAGTACATATCATCGCATACATAATGGATCCTATAGCAGAAGCATATGGGATTTGTTTCATCATCTCTTGCTCATCCTTTGAGCTTGGACATTGAGCTAAACTCAATATGGTCCCTCTTTGAATAGGTACAAAACCTTTCTTGGAGTTTTCCATCTTGAACCTTTTCAAGATCTTATCAATGTATGTACTTTGGTTCAAACCTATCAAGCGCCTTGACCTATCCCTATAGATCTTTATTCCCAAAATATAGGCAGCTTCACCAAGATCCTTGATGGAAAATCTACTTCCAAGCCAAGCCTTAACGCTTTCCATGGTTGGAATGTCATTTCCAAATAGTAGAATGTCATCGACATACAATACTAAGAAGGTAATTATACTCCCACTAGCTTTCTTATACACACAAGCCTCATCAGCGTTTTTGATGAACCCAAAACTTTTGATTTCTTCATCAAAACGATGATTCCAAGTTCTAGATGCTTGTTTCAATCCATAGATTGATTTCTTTAACTTGCATACTTTATTAGGATGTTTTGGATCGACAAAACCTTCAGGCTGAACCATATAGACATCTTCCTCAAGATATCCATTTAAGAAAGCGGTCTTGACATCCATTTGCCAAATTTCATAATCATAATGTGCAGCTATGGCAAATAATATCCTAATAGACTTTAGCATTGCCACAGGCGAAAAGGTTTCATCATAATCAACCCCTTGAGTTTGAGTGAAACCCTTAGCTACAAGTCTTGCTTTATAAGTATCCAAGTTTCCATGCATATCAGTTTTTCTTTTGAAAACCCACTTACTTCCAACAGCTTTGGAGTTGAGTGGTGGTTCAACCAATTCCCAAACTTGGTTGTCATACATGGATTGCATCTCAACGTTCATGGCTTCAAGCCACTTGTCGCAATCATTCTTGGACATTGCATCACGGTATGTGGTTGGTTCATCCGAATCTACCACGTAGCAACCTTCTACAAAAAATCCATATCTTTCAGGTGGATTGCTAACTCTACCAGATCTGCGAACGTTTTGTGTGTTTTGATCAACCACTTGATTACTTTCAACAACCTCTTGTTGAGTGCTAGTATCAACCAATTGTGTATCATCTTGTGGTTCTTGATCCTCATCAAGTTTCACTGTTCTACTATTAGTTCCTTCCTTAAGGAACTTAGTTTCCAAGAACTTACCCTTTCGAGCAATAATAACATTTTGCTCACTAGGATCGTAAAAGTAATATCCTAAATCATCTTTAGGATAACCTATAAAGATACACTTAGTGGATCGGACTTCTAATTTGTTTGGGGTGTATTGCTTTACATAAGCTTCACAACCCCAAACTCTTAAGAATGATAGCGATGGAGCCTTTCCATGCCATATTTCAAAAGGTGTCTTCTCCACTTTCTTGGTTGGAGCCATATTCAATATGCGAACAGCGGAAAGTAAAGCATAGCCCCAAAATGATAGAGGTAAAGTGCTTCTATTCATCATCGATCGAACCATATCTAATAGGGTACGATTTCTCCTTTCAGACACACCATTATGTTGTGGTGTTCCAGGTGGAGTAAGTTGTGAAATAATTCCACAATTCTTAAGATGATCTTGAAAAACACCACTTAGGTATTCACCTCCTCTATCACTACGAAGTACTTTGATTGTGGTCTTGAGTTGTCTTTCTACTTCAGTTTTGAAGTCTTTGAACATTTCAAAAGCTTCATCTTTGTGTTTCAATAAGTACACATAACCATATCGACTATAATCGTCAATAAAGGTAATGAAGTATCTTTCACCATTCCTAGTCATTGGTCTAAAAGGACCACATACATCCGAATGTATGATACCCAATAATTCTTTTGACCTTTCAAAAGTTTTATTAAAGGGTTGCTTTGTCATTTTGCCTTGTAAACAAGATTCACATACATCAAATGAATCATACTCATTTGTTTCTAGAATACCACTCTTGCGAAGAGTTTGCATGCGATTCTTGCTTATATGTCCAAGGCGACAATGCCAAAGATAGGAATCACCCAAGTCCTTCTTGAGTTTCTTGGTGCTGACATTGTACATTGAACTACTATGTGACATACCACTTTGATCTATTTCATATATACCATTCATGGGTATAGCTTTAAAATAAAACATGCCATTCATCAAAACATGAATATCATAATCTATAAATTTAAGATCAAAGCCACATTGTTTTAAAAGGGACACGGAAATAATGTTTCTCCTTAACTTAGGAGCATACAAAACATTCTTCAAAATTACTTCCAAACCACTTGGAAGCTTTAACAAGTAGTCTCATTGGGCTTGGACTTCAACTCTTGCTCCATTGCCCATAAAGAGACTAATGTCCCCTTTGTTGAGTTGTTTACTTCTTTTGAACCCCTGCAACAAATTGCAAATGTGAGTTCCACATCCGGTATCAAGTACCCATGTATTTGAAGAAATAACATTTAGTTCAATATGTATAGTAAAGATAATACCTGAGGTATGCCCCGCATCCCTCTTATCTTTTAACGCATTGAGATAGGTCGGACAATTCCTTTTCCAATGACCTATCTCTCCACACTCAAAGCATGGATCTTGCGCCGCAACCTTTTGCTTCTTTTCCTTCGGTTTGGTGGGCGTGATGGCTTTCCTCTTTCCCTTTCCTTGGACGTGGCCCTTGCCTTTAGCAACACTTGCTTTGGGGTTGGAGTTATGTCCCCTTTTTCCTTCATTGATTGTTAGAACGGGTAAAACCTTTTTACCCATTCCCGCTTCGGCCGTTCTTAGCATTGCGTGAAGCTCACCAATGCTTTTGTCCCATCCATTCATGTTATAATTCATGACAAAGGTTTCAAACCTTTTGGTCAAAGAGTTGAGGATCAAATCCGTAGCCAACTCATTAGATACGGGACAATTCAACCTACGAAGCTTTTCGATGTAGCTTTTCATCTTTAGGACATAAGATGAGACGCTTTGGGTTTCCTCCATACGACATGCATGAAACGCTCGAACCGTTTCGAAACGTTCCGCTCTAGCTTGTTGAAGGAACATTTCCTTCAATTGAGTTATCATGTCGTATGCCCCATGATGCTCGAAATCCTTTTGGATTTCGGGAATCATAGTCCCTAACATGAGGCAAGAGGCTTGCACCGAATCTTTGGTGTACTTGACCCAATCGTTATAAGCCTCCTCATTTTCCACGTCAGGCTCGTCGGGAATGGGATCGTCTAAGACATATGATATCTCTTCTTGCTTGAGAACTATTCTCAAGTTGCGATACCAATCCATAAAGTTATTATGGTTTAGACGATCCTTTTCAAGGATGGTTCTTAAGGATAGGTTACGGGTGTTATGGGTAGAGGTGTTTGCATTGTTAGCGGCCATCTACAAAATTTAACAAAGTTTTATTTTAGTATTATAAACAATTTAATTATTAATACCCTTTTATTCCAAATTTTAAAATAATAATTAAATTCTAGAATCCAATGATAAATCAAATTTCGGTTAGGTGACCTTTATCCCGTTATTTGATTTAACAAGGTAGTCAATCTTGACAATTGCAACCCTTTGCAACTTCTAGAGGTATGGGACCATTCGAAATCCTTATTTCGTGTTGGCATGTTTATCCCATCAACACCATTAGATCCCATGCTTAGGTGACCTTTATCACATGGTTTCTAATTCAAGTCGTCCTACTTGTATAAACATGTAAGATTAACATACAAGTGGTTAGGTGACCTTTATCCCACAAATATGTTAATATTACCCTAAGTATATTAGTTTGCTCAAAATGGTTAGGTGACCTTTATCCCATTAAAAGTTTCCTAATACGTTAAGTGTCATACAAAAGGATGGTGTTAGACTTGTTTCTTTGGTAATTATGAAAAAAGGGATTTTAAATTTTTCAAATATTCTAGTTGAAAAACATTATGCCATATCCTAACATGCATTTAGAAATATGGCGATTTTGAAAACCAATTTTCAAGGTTCTAGTTATAATAAAACCAATTTTATTATAGGTGAGTGATCGCTTAGTTTTAATAAACCCATTTAATTAAACTAATTGACGCGATATTACCAAATATATATTAGAACCCGTTTTATGCTTGTTGTCGTTCCTATGTGACGGTTTGGATATCCTAATATCTATCAACCACACATTACATTAAGTAAAACAAACAACCAAGCATACACATGCAAAATATAGTCATAACCGAAAACCGCTAAATTTGACCATACTTGTTAGCCGAAACAAGTATAGGTCATAAGTCACACCTAAGGGACAAAACATGACACAAGGATGGAATGTTGACTCCCACTTGACCTTGCATCCAAATGCTTCAAGTATCCTCTCCAAGTTGTTGTGTTCTTGTTGGGCTTGTTAATGGGCTCCAAACTTCCAAAAGTCTTCTTGGGTCCAAGAGTGAAATTTATGGGCCTAATGGGCTTGAATCCCATGATGGGCCGGTGAGGCCCAACAAGCCCAAAATTTCGGTCCAAGGCCCAAATCCACCAATTCTTGCATCTTCAATTTTTTTACAACATGTATCCTAATACATATTTTTTCTAAAATGAAGAAAATGCAACTAATCTACTTATTACATACCATTTATGAACAAATAAATTACACAAGCCTAAAATTATGAATTATTACAACCATATTGAATAATAAACATAATCAACATACACAAAACAACAATCAACACATCCAAGGTCTAGGTTTCGGTTATGACACATCCAAACATACCAAATGTTCTAAGCATGCAACCTAAGCAACCAATGCCCAAATACCCCCAAAAAAGAATCGGCCCCCCCCCCCCCCCAAAAGGCTACGGCCAATTTTTTTTTTTTTTTTTTTTTTTTTTTTATATTCAACATCCAAATGTTAATAATGGTTTCCTAAGATCTTTCCATGCATGTCAAGATCTTACAAAACCATGAGGGGTAAAATCCACCAAATTCTCGGACCCCTTTTTCACCCATGAAAAAACCCGAAATTTAGGAACATGTAAGGAGCATAAGTCCTTGTAACCGGCTCTTGATGCCATTGTTGGGTTTTATACAAGATTATCAAAGTTCAAGTTAACCATATTTAACTAGAAAACGCAACGGAAGCTTAGATTTTAAAACTTGTTATGAACATACCATTATGTTAAAACTAAAACCCGAAGCCAAGGATCAAAATTACAAGAACAAGATGCTCACAAAATGTAAATTATACCTTCTTCTACCTTTAGAAGAACAAGAGGGTTGTTGAAAGGATGGTGGATGAATGACAAGCCTCCAAAGAAGAAGACCTCAAGAGTGTGATACCCCAAGCTATTTGTGACAACACACCAACTTGTTGCTAGGATTTGAACACTTGAACAAGCTCACAAAGCTCTCCCAAAACTGCCCAAAATGGCCGTGAGTTTTGGAGAGGAAGAGAGAGATATTTTGAATTCTTTACACACTTGAAATTAACAAAAGAACAAGACTCTAATGCATGTATGGTGAATGGAGGATTAAAAGGAACCCATGACAAGTTACAAAGAGCATCTTGTTTTTGATTGGGTAAAACCACCACCCCCACATGGGTGGCCGGTTTTGTTTTGTTTTTTTTTTTTTTTTTTCCTTTTTGTTTTGTATTTTGTTTTAACCATTTAAAACATCTCCATTCATTTTATAAAACTCATTATTATAAAATGTACATACATTTATATAATTATTTAACCAATTAAATAATTAATTTATATAAACAAATTATCCAGATAATTTATTTAAATCCTCAAGTGTGTTTGTTTAGAAAACCAATTTTCTAAACACGTAGTGTTCGGTATTCGTTTAAATGATCAAATCATTAAAGAATACATTTGGTGTTGTCTAGCTTGTTATTTGGTATGACCCGACTTGGATCAAACACAGTTAGCCACATTAGTATAAGTATGTGTCTCGGGTATACGTAATTCCAACAGAAATTGACTAACTTATACTTTGAATGTGTGTTAATTTGTTTGTGTGTGTGTGCAGATATGGCATATAGATTCAAGCCAAAGCACAATATGTGCTCATTTCTCCAAATTACAGAGGGTAATCGCCCTCTGGAGCTCATGATAAACTGGCTTATACGCTCTAATTTGAGATTTTCCATGACTGAAAGCCCTATCATCTACTATTAAACACCACACATATTTATGGAGATCTGCACAATTCGTGGAAGATGTAAATGGTAGACAAATTGAGGCCACTATTCTCGAAAGGAAAATTGAAATAACTGAGCAAGTCATACGCACAAGCCTTCATTTAAATGATAATTTTGCTAAGCAATTATCTTATTCCCAGTAGAGGTTGTTAAGGATAAAGTAGCATTGGGATACCAGGGAAACATAAATGAGGGACAATTCCAGAAAGGGATGTTTCGTTTATCTACCGGTTTCTAATTCATCATATTATTCAAGGTTAGAATCCAAGAAGGGGAACCTGGACATTGATGAGTGGGAAATTTTAACAGCCACTAAAATGATATTTGAAGGGCTGATATATTCAACATGCTACACCTTGACTTATCAATTTCCGGTGCACCACATTTACTACAAGATCCAAATGTTGCCGGAGGATTAGTATATTGGGGGAAACAAGTCAATAAATGATGCAGTTGAAGTAATGGAGGTTTCTGCTTCACCATTGGTGAGCAGTGAGGAGGATAGTAGTGATGAGAGTGATGATGAGGAGAGTGAGTCTGATAATGACAATAATGATGGAAATAACAATGATGATCATGATTATGGAGGTAATGAGTTGATAGTTGAGGAGAATGTGGATAATGTTCTAGCACAAGTTGAGGGGGAGGTAGTTCATGATGAAGTCGTTGCTGAGGTTATTCACCATACAAAAACCTTACACCACCACACTCAGCACCTCAGACCCAAATCCATGAGCCATACATTTCATCACCACCACACTCACCACCTCAAATCCAAACCCAATCCTACCCAAATGAACCTGAATCTTACATACCAGAACTCATTGCAGCCCACCTTATAAACCAACCAAACACATCTTACCAATCACCAACCCACTCCATAAACATTGCCCAAACTGACATTCCTTCATCACCATCTACCCAAAGCCAAACTCCTTTGATACAAACTAAGAACCCTTTACCACATACAAGTTCCCACATAATTCAATACACTGTACACCAATCTCAACCCCAAACCCAAATTTCTAAATCCTCTGAATCTGATCCCTTTAACTTAAACCTTTCACCTTCTACCAACCCAATCCATGCACTATTACAAAGAAATTTTAATCTGATTGTTGAAAATTGTGATTTGAAGACTGGAAATGTAGAGTTGAAGGATAAAAACAAAGAACTGGAGACACAATTGCATATTGCCCTACAGAAAGTTCAAACTTTGCAATCTATGGTTGAAAAGACCTCAGATGCACCAAAACAAGGGGAGAATATTCATGTTTCTGCTAAAGACAACTCTTTGAAAATAATTGGAATGATATATTATTAAAATGATAAAGATGTAGATGATGTGACAGTGAATGATATTGATGAAGATGACGTGACAGTTGTCCAAGATGAAGATACAGAGGAAGCTGATTTTGTTATAAACTCTGGTGAAACCGCAATTATGTCTAGTGAAATTGTGGGACTTAATCTTTTTCATGATTAATTTGATGAGTTAGTTCTGTAAAAGAAAAATATGTGGTAGATGAAGAGTTGGAATACTTATTTAGGGAGATAGATGAGATGCCACCTACTGTCATAAAAGAGGTTGGATAACCTAAACTCCTTGATGAGGATGATGAAAGAAGGAAGGGGAAGGGAAAGGCAATTGCTGTAGATGAAAGTCAACTACAGCCACTAAAGAAGAAGACATATGAATCAAATGATCATATCTTGTTTGTTGATGACTATTCTGAAAAGGCTAATAGCTACATGATCAGATTCTAAATGAATGGTTTGAGAGGGAGATTTTGAATTTTATGTTGACTGAAAAGGAACTAGATGAAAAAGGTTCCTGTTGGAAAAAATTGAATTGCAGAACAAGTTGAGAGAAGATGAAAAAGAACTGGATCAAGAGGTCCTGAAGGTCCTCTTTAAATTAAAACAAGCCCACGTGGCCCAAAAATTTTACTTCACGCATCCATAACTCGCACTTCGATAATTTGGCATACAGTTGTTCCTTCATGAGTAGCTCCATCATTAATCGCAAGTGCTCTTCATGTTCCTCCCTTGTCTTCGAATATATCAAGATGTCGTCTATGAACACAATGACGAATTTATCCAAATAAGGCTTACAAACACGATTCATGAGGTCCATGAATACGGCTGGGGCGTTTGTTAACCCAAATGGCATAACGGCGAACTCATAGTGTCCATAACGAGTATGAAACGCTGTTTTCGCAATGTCTTCTTCCCAAACTCGGAGTTGGTGATAACCTGACCTAAGGTCGACCTTCGAGTAGTAACTGAATCCTTGCAGCTGATCGAACAGATCATCAATACGTGGCAAGGGATACCGGTTTTTGGTCGTCACCTTATTAAGTTCCCGATAGTCGATACACATGCGTAGAGTTCCATCCTTCTTCTTCACGAATAGGACTGGAGCTCCCCACGGGGATGAACTGGGGCATATGAAACCCTTATCTAGCAGTTCTTGCAACTGCTTAGACAATTCCTCTAACTCCTTCAGAGCAAGGCGATACGGTGCACGAGCTACAGGAACAGCTCCTTGTGTCAGGTCGATTTGGAACTCCACTTGTCTGTGAGGCGGAAGGCCAGGTAGGTCTTCGGGGAAAACCTCAGGAAAGTCTCTTAGGGATCTGGTCGATTGAGACCTCCGTCTCCACAGCCTCGTCAGTACCTTTGTCGGTGATTAGGGCTAAGATCGCAGTATGGCCTTTACGCAGTAACTTCTGTGCCTTCATAAGGGAAATGATCCCAACTGTCGCACTCTCTTTCTCACCATGAACAATGAGAGTTTCTCCCCCAGGGAGAGGTATGCGGACGATCTTCTCGTGACAGACGACCTCGGCTTGGTGCTCGGACAACCAATCCATCCCAATAACTAAGTCGAAGCTACCAAGTTCAATCGGCATAAGATCTTTGGGAAACAAATGACTAGACAATTCTACGGTACAACCCTTCAAAATATAGGACACTTGGATGGTTTTACCATCTGCTAACTCGATAGTGTACTTAGACTCTAGGGCAGATGGGGTGCTATTAACCATTTCACAAAATTTAGTTGACACGAAACTTCGATCGGCCCCGGTATCAAATAAAGTTAGCGCATAACAACCATTCATTTTATATTTACCGGTAATAGTTATGGAGTTGTTAGAAGTCTCACCTGAACCACCACCAATAACGAAGGCTCTTTCCCTGCCTTCACCTCCGTTGTTACCATTCCCATTGTTACCATTCTTCCCGTTGCCATTTGCCCCTCCGTTACCAGCATTCTTCAGTTTGGGGCAGTTTCTCTTAAAGTGACCCTCCTGTCCACACTCAAAACACCCTTTCGGGGCCTCTTGATGTGGGGCTTGTTTCTGGGGGTTGTCTACTCGGCAAAACTTGGTTTCGTGGCCATGTCTGCCACACTTGTTGCAGCGGTACTTATCACATTTCCTCGTATGATGGAAGTTACACTTGTTACACTTTGGGAGTTTCCCCTGATATCCTCCCTGTTGTTGGTTCTGGCTCGGGTAGTTGTTCCTGCGAGGAGACTCAAACCGTCTCTGTTGATTGTGGCCTGAAGAGGTGCTCTTGTTGTTGGAGTTGTTGTTGCCACTACTCTCCCACTTGCGTTTATTATCGGATGTGCCAGTAGCAGACTTCTTGGACGGGAGAGTGCCTTGTTTGATGGCTTGATCAGTTAACTTATGAGCTAACCGGACGGCATCGTGAATGTTGGCGGGATTTGCCGATGTCACCATACTCTGGATCTGCGGAGGTAAACCGTCAGTATACATTTCGACCCTCTTATAAGCAGGATCGACCATTTGAGGGCACAGTATCGCTAACTCATGGGATCGTGTCTTATAAGCCTCAATGTCGGAACCCTCCATCTGCAAATTCCAAAACTCATGCTCTAACTTCTGCACTTCACCACGCGGGCTATACTCGGTCTTGATCAGATTTTTGAATTCCTCCCATGACATAGCATTGGCCGCATTTAGACCCAACAACTGAACTTGGGCATTCCACCAAGTAAGTGCTGACTCCTCGAGAGTCCCTGTAGAAAACTTCACCTGGCTCGCAGCCGGGCAATTACACATAGCAAACACTGATACACCTGTTTCTGCGCTAGCTTAGCAATGTCCGACTTCATACCCTGTTTCCCACACTGCGCCTTTTCCAGGCCAGAAACAAGTGCAGCTATCACCCGCTCAGGAGGGCATGGCAGGGCGGGTAGAGTAGGGCAAGAAGGACCTACAACAACTAGGGGTGGAACCTCCTCCTTCTCAATCATCATGGTCACCGCCTCTGGGTACCATTCCCAGTCGCACTGGGGCTTAGGCAAGAACGTGTGCTCGGGTGAAGACTCCTCAGCAGTAGATGTGCCAGCATCAGGGATGGTCCGCTGCCTCTTCAGTCTCGGGGACGCAGGTGGTGTGCTCTCCTCAGCGATGATAGGTGCTTTCTCACGGGCGTGATCAGCTGACGACGAAGACATACTGTGACACAAGGGTTGGGGTTGGGACGGGTGAGTGGTATCTCATGTATATATGTGCAGTGTAACTAATGCATCATGAAAAGCTATAGACCGGACTGCAACCTATATGAAATGGTATGCAACCTGGTTCGCTATAACCAATGGCTCTGATACCAATCTATCACACCCCCAAATTTCCACTAACGGAGTTTTACCGTAAGGCGGGTGACAAACCAGGATCCGAACACATTAATCACACCAAACGACATCTATATGGTCTTAAAAGTTTTAACAAATCAAAATAAAATGTTCAGAGTACTTAAGTGCTAGTGCGAAAGCTAAACAAAGTGCGGGAGCCATCTCCCAAAACAAGTTTAAATAATTCATGGCGCTACAAGCGCAAAACCAATATCAAATAATTGTTTTCAAACTTAAACCAATGCGAGTTCATGCATGCAATGTTATCCTAATCCAAGTGCTTGCTAGTGACCTGGGGAAAACATGCTAAAAAGAGTCAACACATATGGTTGGTGAGTTCACAGGTTTTCAAAGTAAGTTATGCTCTATCAGTTCATAAACATTTATAAATAAAAGTGGCCCATGGTTAACTACACTTAGTTACTCGTTGCCGCATAGTGTTATGTTTCCATCACGACCGAAGCTGACTAGTTATTGCCTCAAGTCAAGTATTGCCAAAACTTAACAATGTTTGGTCAAAGTTAAACCCCGTTCGACCTCCAGTCGAGAATAATGCAGGGTGGGGTTTGTCAAAACCAATAGTACTATTTAAATTTACCATGCCAGTTAACCTTAGTTAACGGTCCGATGTTCGTGAGGACTTTCCATGACAAAGAAACACTACGTTATAAGCAACCAAACGGTTGTGTAAAGATTTAGAGCAAGTAATGTAAAACAGTTTTGCATGTTTCCTCCCCCAAAGGAAAGGTATAAAAGTGGGGCCGTAAACTCACCTTGTTGGTGCTTCGGGTATTAAACAAATCCGACCGAAGTAAATGCGTCACGTGCTAAGACCCTAAAAATGCAAGTATGTAAGTAACTTGTGGGATGGTTCCTAGAACCACTAGTATCCAACAATCTCCCATTGTTTTTAAAAAAGACTTTTGACCAAAGTTTGACTTTTGTTGACTTTGACTAAAGTTGACTTTGATTAAAGTTTTGACCTTTGACTAAAATATTGACCTTTGACTAAAAGATTGGACTTAGAATGTTTACCTTATAATTCTAGTCACACTTAATCAATCATCAAGTATACACACTTAGCCATATTCCTTGCAATTCTATGATCAATACACTTTCACAACATCACAAGCAAGACTAACTATTTAGTCAACTAGTTCTAAGTTGACTTAAAAAGTCAAAGTTCTAATTTACCACAACTAACATATCACAATTTGCAATTATCTCAATTCAACTAATACCTTTATCACCTTTAACAATTTATACCACCTAAACCGATTTTTCTCATCAATCAAAACTCACAATTAAATTACCAAATAAATCACACATGTACACATAAGTATTAGGTTCAACATATATTTTTCTCACAATTTTTGGATTTACCAATTCGTCCAGAATATTCATATACTACAACAACATGATTTATATTTCTACAACAACACAGCAGTAATCAAAAATTTGTCAAAATTTCCATATTTGTCCAATTGATGCAAGACCAATTGGACTAGATTCCTAATTCAATTTACAATATCATAGAAGTAGAATTATATCCATATCTATTTTTATCATCAAGTTATGAAATTTACAACTCAACTCAGAAATTATTATCCCTAAATCAGCTTTGCATCCTGATTTTATAAATTCATAAAAAGTACTCAAACAGAGTCCAAAAATTATGATTCCGAACTTTCTGAAAACTAGATTCAAAGTACATGTTTATAGAATCAAAAATCGATCAAAAACTCAAACATATCATCAAGTTATCAACAATCCAAATCCGTAACATCTAATCTGCCAATAAACAGTTTTAACCACAATCAACTACAAATCACAACTTTTCTATCCTTTTGATTCAAAATCATCAAGAAACATTTATGATTCAAAATCATCAAGAAACATTCTTACCAAATCAAATTTCATGTCTTATTTTTATCCATTTGATTTCATAAGAAAAGTAAAAACACATGTATTTATAAAAGACTCAAAAATACTAATCAAGACGCATACAAAAATCCTTTTTACTTGTCAAACTTTGATCATCCCTTTTCATGATCCAACCATTTGGATACAAGGTTCATATGAATTAAAAGAAAAAGAAACATATAAACATAATAATCTACTCACTTTGCTTGATCAAATGCTTAAACCCTTGTTTAACAAAATCACCAACTCTTGTTATATGGAGAAAATACTAGAAGATGATTGTTTGTATGAAAGAAAATGAGAGTATGTGTGTGTGTGTGAGTATCACGGCCAAAGAGAGAGGAAAAGGGAAAGGAAAAGGTGTTGGCATCCAATAGTTGTAACCTCCTTGTTATTAACAACCCTTTATGATTGATTTAATGAATAAAATTACTTAGGTTAACTTTTATTAACTCATGTGTGACATGCTACATATTTTAATAAACATTTCCTATGTAACATAACCTAAGGTTCCATTTAAATAATAAACATGTTACATGACATACAATATAACCTATTTAATCATTTAGCTTACTTACAATCACATCATCATGTAATAACCATAATATAACATATTAATCACATAGCACATTATACTTATCATACATGTTATATGACATGTTTATTATAACATGCAAGACGAGTTTATTATCCTAGTTATAATTAGTCACTTATCCTTGTTTAAGTCACCAATGACACGTTGACTTAAATATACGCATACATGACATCACATGTACAAGAGTTCATACTCATAGTTAACAGAACTAACTGAGTTTATAGACATAGTCAACAGGATTTAACTGGGTTTAGTTAACAGAGTTAACCTAAAAATGCCGGATGTCACACTAACCAAGTCGATTTGAGGGAACATAATCAAAGAAAGGTAAGGAATATTTGAATCTAGGGTTTGAGTAGATGACAGGCGAGAGTGTATTATCAGGCAAAGAGGGAGATAGTGAGTAAGTGTTTTGTATGTTTGCTCTTACAATTTCTCGCGAGATAATTCTCTAAACTGTTTTGTCGTTTAGTCAAAGCAAAATATCAAAAGAAATAACATAAGTAATTAACCTAAAGATTCAAGCAAGGATGCTTGCTTAGAGTAACAATGTAAGGTTTTCTTATGTCATGCTTGAGATTTAGATCACAAGCAAGTGATGCTTGTTCGAGAAGGTTATCTCCTTTCCTTAGGTCTTTAATTAAGGAGTCTAGTTTAATTTTAAATAGTCTGGACAAAATATATGGATAACTTGATCAATTTGTTCATAAGCAATATTCTCACCAATCCTACCATCACCTCCATCTTGTCCATGATTATCATCAATATCATCTTCATCTGCCTCATCATCGTCTGCAACCTTAGGCTCAGGAGACAATTGGACATCGATAATCACAAGATTTGGATCCATGAGCCATGGTAACGCATCATATTCTACATTCTCATTGAAGTTGCTAATGTGAGCCATTTTCTTGATTCTCATGTATGCATTTTGATCTTGTAGAACCAAAACTTCACCTGTTTTACGGTAGTTCAACATCAAGTATTATTTTGCAGGAATCTGGGATACATCAGAAATTTGTGTCTTTTAGCTTTAACAATGTTAAAATTCATTCCTTTAAAAGTCATTCTTGAGAAGTTAAACGACTGCCTATATACTACTACAATAGTAGCAAAAGAGATTTCTCTACTCATTAACGTCCAAATCCCTCTTCTAAAGGACATGCTCTGGATTATATAATGGAACAAAAATATGAAGATCAAGGGAAATATCCCTTTTTGGAATTGGCCATCAGTAATAATTCCCAACCCATGGTTACTTGGAGAATTCTCATCAGTCTTCTTTGTGAATAAATAAGTTGTTCTGGATGCTCGTCATGTAGTTGTGAACCCTCCTAATCATGGCCTATGTGACTTCAATCTCTCTACCTTCAATCACAACTTTAGTTCTTTCCCCGTTTACATTATTCACATATTCAATAGAGGCCTATAAATCATTGAATAAATTTCTATAAATTGGTGGGCTTGTACTTAGGGCAAAGTTCACATTAGACAATTGAAGTCGTTTAACAATTTGAGATAATGCTTGATTTTCTTAGGTTACTTCCAACAAATCACACATATTATGTTTGTTTTCAAATTTGTGAGCCATGGTTTTTTCAAAAAAAAAAAAATCAATATATGCAAACATGGATCAGTGATTAATGTCTTTGGCAACATGTATCTTCGATAACTGAAAAGCTGCACACAAACAAACATGTAAGTAAAGATTAAAAATGAAGCCCAAAACTTAAGTAATAAGTGCTGGAAATTAAATATTAAAGAAACTAACCAAGTCGATTCGAGGGAACATAATCAAAGAAAGGTAAGGAATATTTGAATCTAGGGTTTGAGTAGATGACAGGCGAGAGTGTATTATCAGGCAAAGAGGGAGAAAGTGAGTAAGTGTTTTGTATGTTTGCTCTTACAATTTCTCGTGAGATAATTCTCTAAACTGTTTTGTCATTTTGTCAAAGCAAAATATCAAAAGAAATAACATAAGTAATTAACCTAAAGATTCAAGCAAGTATGCTTGCTTAGAGTAACAACGTAAGGTTTTCTTATGTCATGCTTGAGATTTAGATCACAAGCAAGTGATGCTTGTTCGAGAAGGTTATCTCCTTTCCTTAGGTCTTTAATTAAGGAGTCTAGTTTAATTTTAAATAGTCTGGACAAAATATATGGTCTATCATATGCTTTCAAAGATTTTTCTTCAAGAAATCTTTGTACTTCAGGCCATTTAGGGGTACATATTCTCGTGATAAAGAAATCTAGGTATCCATTCCATTTACATAGTGTCATGGCATCTAAATAAATCTCCCTATATAACAAAAGAAGAACAAGTTCTGGATGTGTCACCCCCATGTTCTCTTTGCTATCGTGTTCAATAACCAGTCTATCTACGTGTTCCTTTCTTTTTACAAAGCTTTTAGGGAAAGCTTTATGGAAATCTTCCTCTGGAATTTTACATCTCTCTCTACTTCATCGTCTCTCTCCATTTCAAAATTAGATCTTTCATTCATCATTTCTCTTTATTCAAAATTTCAAAAGTTAGATCTGAAATATTAAATATCCAAATTCATAATCAATCGGGTCCCATCTTCTTCATCGTTCCAAGAAGCATTCCAATCGACCTTCTCTTCTTCGTAATCAAGCAGCAGCATCAGTTATTGTTTTAATCAGCCTCCTCTTCTTCGTCGTTGGCCTCATCGTCAGACTCATTCAGGTTATTATAAACCCTAAAAATCACTCCTTATCAATCTGTTCTGTACAATACACTCATTTAAACTCACACAACAACACTACATCACATTTCCTGTCGATTTTTGAGTTCTTAGTGATTTTGTTGAGTTTTTTTTATTTGGTTGTTGATATGTTTTGTTTATGCATGTCTTGATGGATATGAAGGAAATTAGGGCTCACTTATGTTTGTTGAAGTTTATGTATGTGTTGGTTGATTTATATGAAATGAATAAGGGCTCAATTATGGTTATTGATTTGAATTATTTTGAGTTTTTGCTAATTGTGTTTAGGTTTGTTCATTTGATTGTTGAGAAGTTTGTTTGTGCATGTGTTAATGGATGTGAATTGAATTAGGGCTCAGCTATAGCCACTGATTTTGATTATTATGAGTTTTTACTGATTTATACATGTTTGACTAACGCATATTCAAAGAAGATTAGTTGCAGCTGCTTATGCTTATATGTTTTGTTTTAATTTGTTAGTTTCATATATTATTAGTATATATAATGCGTCTAAATTGGTAAATTTAGTAAGTAATACATATGCCATTATATATACATTGAGATAAAAACATAGTGAATAGTGATGTGGCCGGTTCGGTTATTAAGATTGGTTATCCATGCTTAATCATAACCAAAACCGAACCTTTGGTTAGTCCAGTCACTTTAAACGGAAGCATCAATTAGTTTGGTTATCCGTAAGGAGTAGGTTGGTTTTGTCGATTGTAAATGATATATGATTATCTGTTTTTGATTACTCAATATCACATGATCACTTCCAAAAAGCATATTGTCGGTCCCGTATATATCGCTCACACTCACAATCAAGTCATAACCCACACAATAAATGTGTCGACAAGAAGGTTAATGATGGGTTGCGAATTTGGGTAAGATTAATGTTTGTTAAAGGCGGAATCAGAAACAAACAAGTTTGTTGCTAAAGAGGTTAATAAATGTAACAGACACAAACAATCACTCAAAAGATTTTCATTTAAAGAAATGATTCATTTAAAGAAATGATTAGGGTTTCTTGTAAGGAATGTATTTTTTCAGTAAAAAACCTAGGACAACCGTCACACTCAATCAGGAATATTCTATTAGTTCTGAAAAGTGTAAAGTGGCAAATCCGTAGGAGGCGTGCTCTAAAATATTTTATTTATAGGCCTGCCACCTCCTGACAACTGTCGTTCCTTCTAGAAACCCTAATGATTGGTACATAATCAAATTACATATTCAAAACTATACTAAGTGTAAAAAAAGGTCTTTCGAGTAGACTTTGTGATATTTATCTTCTCCGAGTAGGCTTTGTGCCTTTTGTCCTTTATGAGTAAACCTGGTAACCTTGAAGTGTGCTCGTGAACAGTTCTCCGGGTAGACTTTACTTAGAGTATTTTCCAAAGAAAATACTCACCTAGCAGACTTCAATCTTCTTGACCATAGCAAACTTTTCTCGATATTGTCCTACGGGCAAACTGTTCTTCATGAGTCCCTTCAACCCTTTGTTAGAAGATAACTTATTAAGCAAACAATAGTGTGCTGGTAACACTGTTTGAACTCTGCTGGTAGCACTGTAGCCTGCTCGGGGTTGAACCTTGCTAGATAAAGTACTTAGGATATTTCGTGATCACTTTCAACAAGTATGCTCGTACTACTGATTATTAAGCAAACCTTGTTAGATCTTCCACATTACTTGGCTTCACGTGCTTGGTTTGGCCAAGGGTTTGCTAGTTAGCAAACCGTGCTCGGCTTGAAGAACACCCTTGCTAGATGAAGTGAACCCTGCTCGGGTTAACACTTAAGAAGACTTCAAGAAGATAACCTTGACCACTAGACAAAATACCTTGTTAGGACTAGCAATACCATGCTCGGATGTCCAAGTGTGCTCGGTTCAATACTTAGCGATTTCCGAGGAGGTTGAGAAGATTCCAATCTTCCTTATACTTCCTTTAAGTCAAATATTTGACTCAACAATCTCCCTCTAGATTGGAACACCTCAGCTGTCCCAAAACACCTCTAAGGTTACTTGCACTCAGTCAAAATACACATCAAATCAAAATCAAATTTACATTTCAAAAGTCAAAATACACATCAAATCAAAATCAAATTTACATTTCAAAAGTCAAAATATTACATATTCAAATTTTGTCCGTAGACATTACAAAGCAAACCCTATTCTAAGAATTATCTTCTTTGTGCATTGTGGGCTGCTTGTCTTCTTGCAACAAGTACTGTTCCTACTTTTTGCTGAAAAATGGAAAGTATCTGATAGTGAGGGTGATTCTCTGGAATTGTCAATCCTACAATGTCCCTCAGATCTTCCCTGTGCAAAAATGTCAGGTCTTTATCACTTCTGATGATTCCCAAGATAAGTCCATCTGAATTTCGTAGAATGTAGTGGCCTTCATTTTCTTTGTATTCAATCATTGTAATTCAGCCATTCTTCTAGACTTCATAGTTGGGATGAGTCATTCTTCATCCTAGACTTATGCACGTGTTCATATTTGACAAAGGATTGTTGTTTCTGACTTTTGAAACAAAGTCATATTCAGCATTCCTTATATTCCTCATCCCTGTTGCTCTTCGGGTCTTCTCATAATTTGTCAAAATTCACTTCTTCTTTAGATTAAGAAGTGGGAACCCCTTTTCAGCTTCACTTCTTAAGTACTTTGATAGCTCATTTTGTTGTCTTCCGGCCATCTTTCTACTGTCATGATAGTCACACAAGTCAAGTGTGGCCATCTTCTCAAGTTGTTCCCTTGTGTAATCTACAAAATCGTCTTTGAAGATAATAACTCTCAATTGTCTACTCTGCAAAATCACCGTCAAAGATTAAGAGACTAAGTTATAGCAGAGAGTCATAGGTAGATCCACATCAGATTGTGGTATTGTCTCTCTTTAGGTTCCTGCTCTACTTGACTCACCCTTGCTTGTTGAGGTATATCTTCTTGAAGCAGAGGGCCTAGTTGGAATTAACTTCATCGGTTTAGTAGGCCCCATGACTCAAAATGTTTTCCTATACATCGCAACAATCCTCTCAGCAGGCATATTGATCAACTCAATAAGGTTTTCTCCACCATCTCTGAACAACCTTGCAATCATTTCCATTATCTTTTCATCATGAAGTTGTCCAGCCGTTACAAACCTTCCTCCAACGAAGCTTCTTGGGTTTACACCCTCTAACAACACTCTTTCTCACTCAGCTTTTTGTTCATAGAAGAGTTCTTTGAGCTATGCTTTACCCAAATTATCAAATACTTTCTCATTCATTCCCTTTTGTTTCACCATTACATCTCTCAAGATCTGAATCATCTCATCATTTTCCCATGGATATGTGGGTTCATCCACTTGCTCTTCCTTAATTTCCACTGTGATAGAAGTCTCTTGAGTTTCAGCTTTCTTAGATTAAATTTCAGCCCTTTGTTTCTCTCTCAATGTCATGATCCTCCTTTTCTTAAGAGGGGGTTCAGGTTCAGTCTGGGCTTCCCTTGATTGTACATCAGATGGTTCAGGTTGCACTCTTTTCAACTTATCCTTCTTTTGTAGCTTGTTATAATGTGACTCAACAGCAGCTTTAGACAAGCTGTTCACCACTTCTGGTGCCATTCCCTTATCCAACAGATATCCACACTTACCAGCAAATTTCTTTCTCAAATCATCAAGATTTTCAGCCAAAGCTGCTTTTTTTACAAGTCTTTCATTTTCTTCTTTTCAACAGCTTTTCTGGTTGTGTGGTATGCTTCTCTTAGTTTCTGAACTTTAAAATGAATCAAATCTTTTTCAGAGAAACCATGGTGTCTCAGATATTCTCTGAATTTTTGACTGTCCCTGTTTTCTTGTTGCATTTGTTTATTAATAATGTCCCTCTCTCTGTCAATTTTCTTTGCAGCTCATCATTATTAAGAGAGGAAAGATCATCAAACTTAAATCCATGACTCATCAACTTTATTACCAAGGGATTTTTCATTTTAGCCTCAATCAAACTTTGTTCAATACTTTCTCTCTTCTCATTAGTTATATCAACTTGTGGGGATTCCATGCCAACTTTCTCAGCTGTATTGTTCTGGTTATCATCATCAGTCTCATCTTCTATTGTATCATCTTTTTCTGTTGACTCATCAACTGCGTCAATCTTCTCATCATCTGTTTTTGGCATATCTGCAGTTGGAACATTTGGTACACCTTCAACTGCATCTTCTGGCCTCAAAGTTTGAAGAGGGACTGGCCTTAATGGGCTTTATTGATAATCAAGGGTCTCAACAAAATAATTGTTCTTTTCATCCCAGTTCCCCTTTTTAGCAGATTCAGCTTTTTCAGCTTGTTCAAGAGCTTTCCTTTTTCTTGAATATATCTTTTCAAATCTGTTCACATTTTCATGGATTTTTAAGGCCTTTGCCAATATTCCTTCAACAGTTTCTCCAGTCTCTTTCTCAGGTTCCTTTTCAGGTTGATCCATAGACTGACTAAACATACTCACCACTATAGCAAGAGTATTATCCACTTCCTTAGCTTTTTTCAGATTGATCAAAGTCTCAATCACTACTTGATCATCAACCTCTTCTTCAACAAAGTCCTTATAAAAATTTGCTTGTTCAATAAAGTTCTCCTGCTCTGCCAACTCCTCTGCTGATAGGGTTTAGGCAATGTTCCCCCTCTCCCTTGTTTCTTGTAAAACTTTCTTTAGTCTTCTGACAGTAGCAGTGTTCTCATCTTCTTCTTCTTCCTCCTCATCAACTATAGTTTTCCCTTTATCCATTCTTTTTTTTAATTCCTCCTCAGTTTCTAGTGGGAAATCATCAATATCTTTATCTAAATCATCCATCTCATCATCTTGCTCTACCATCTTTGGCTTATTTGGTCAAGTTCTGGTTCTGTTAATACAAGCTTCTTAGTAGCAGCACCTTCATCCATCATAACCTCAGTCTGCACATCAGTTTGCACATCTGTTGCAGTTAAAACATCTGTCACAAAATCAGTTTGAATGTAAGTAGCAACATCAGTAGTAGCTACGTTGTCATCAATCACATTTTCAACTTCATCTTTCTCCATTCCCTTCTCCTTTCTCACTAACTCATCATCATCTCCAGCCACAACATTCAATACTTCATTATTCACATTGTAGTTTTGTTCACCCTCATCATCAGATCTATCACCTTCATAGTCTTCATCAAGTATCATCCTTTCAGCACTGTCCTCCTCATCTTCACTATCCCCATATGCATTCAGTATGTTATTCAAACCATCAACATTAGTTATCTTCACTCCTGTATCCACCATCATTTCATCATCAGTACCAGCAGCACCAGTTGGTTCATTCAATGGAATATTCTCCACCTATTTTTGGGCAGCTGAGGTCTTCTCAACCTCCTGCTCCAGGGTTTGAATTTTTGAGTGTGCAAGGGCCAACTGAGCTTTCAGCTCCTCATTCTCCTGTTTTAGCTTGTCATTTTCATTCCTCAACTTCACAGCTTCAACTATAAGATCAAAATTTCTTTGGTTGTTGAGTCAAGATTTGACATAAAATGATCATAAGGAAGATTGGAATCTTCTCAACCTCCTCAGAATTCGCTAAGTATGGAACCAGGCACACCTGAGACATCCTAGCATGGATTTACTTAGCCGGGCACGATATTTTGCCTATCGGCAGGGTTACCTTCTTGAAGTCTTCTCTAGTGATAACCCGAGTAGGGTTCACTACGTCTAGCAGAGTTGTTCTTACCGAGCAAGGTGATTAATAATGTGGAATCCCGGCAAGCTTGTTGAAAGTTATCAAAGTACACTTTCCGAGTAAGGTTCAACTCAGAGCAAGCTACAGTATACCGAGCACACTATGGTTGCTTAATATGTTATCTAACAAATGAGTTGGAGGGATTCTTGAAGAACATTATGGTAGTAGGATCTTATCGGTCAAAGTCTGATAAATTCAAGAAGATTGAAGTCTACCCGGTGAGTAGTCTCCTTATGGAAATACTCTTTAAGTGAAGTCTACCCGGAGAACTGTACCAGAGCACACTTTAAGTTTACCAAGTCTAAAGGAAGGCGGAGCACAAAGTCTTCTCGGAAAAGTTATACTGCTACAAGGCATACCCGGAAGACTTGTTTTTCACTTAGTATAGTTTTGAATATGTAATTTGAATATGTTTTAATTATTAGTGTTTCTAGAAGGAATGACATCTGTCAGCAGTTGGCAAGCCTATAAATAGAATATTTTAGGGCACGTCTCCTACATATTTCTGCCTTTACACTTTTCAGATAAGAACGAATATTCCTTTCTGAGTGTGACGGCTGTCCTAGGTTTTCATTGATTATATATTCCAACAAGAAACCCTAATAGATTATCATTTGTATGAATTTCTTTATATAAATGGAAATCTTTTGAGTTATTGTCGTGTCTGTTACCATTATTAACCTATTAAGCAACAAAACTTGTTTGTTTCTGATTCGCCGTTAACAAACAAGAATATTTCCTTATTTGGCAATCCGTCATTAACCTTCTTGTCGACACAATATCTGTGGGTTATGACATAGTTATAGGGTATTGAGTGATTATTCGGGACCGACAAGTGGTATCAGAGCTTGTTGATTGCTGATTTGGAAGATTTGTTGTTGATTGAAGATCTGAAGAAGAACAATGACGTAAGCAAAGCACTGTTCCATTGGAGAGTGACGTCAGCTGCTCTGTTTCTTCTTTTATGTCTAGATCTACAAACATCCGGTGTATTCTTTTCCTTATTTCAGTTAAAGCTTACATCTTTATTATCATTTCTTGTTCCAATCGGACCAGATTCATCAGATCTGAGGATTTGATAGTCAGATCTAATTATTTTCAATTGAAAACTTGATTTTTACTCTGTTTCTTTTTTTTTTGAAACCATTAAAATGGCTGGTCTTGAAGAACAAGAAGTGTCTACAAACAAAATACCTAGACTTTATGGGCAGGAAAACTTCACCAAATGGAAAGTTCTATTTGAAGTGACTGTTTGCTACAACGATGTAGACATGTGGGCATCAATCAAAAATAGACCACAAGCTCAAGCAAAGATGGAGAAAGGTTGAAGTCCATCCTTGAGAGATTCTTGGCAATTGTGAATGACCTTCGAACAACTGAATATGTCATGGCTGATTTTGATCTGAATACCAAGCTGCTAAAGTCAATGCCTAAGGAATGGTACACTGCCTGGAAATTCATCCTCCAAAAGCCCAATTTCAATTAATTGAAAGTGGATGATGTAGTGTGCTTCCTTCAGGCTGCAGAAATAGAAATGATTGAAAATGAGATAATCAAAGAAGAAAAGCCATGTTTCAATGTTTCTAATGCATTGATTGGACCCATGGGAAACTTGTATACCAAGAACCAACAGCAGATTCCCATCATTGAGGAACCAACAGAACATGTTAATGATACACCTAGATCATTTGTTGGAGGTAGCTCAAGTCATGGAAATCAGACAAGGTTCAATGTCCAACTAATTGAAGATTCTGACACTACCTCAATGGCAGGTGGACATGTTCCATACCATGGTGGAAACACTAGTAAAGCAAATGACACTCAAACACTCTTCTCAATGTTCACTGAGTCATATAATGCATTTGTGGCTAAGAACTTAATCCACACAAGTGTCATCCAAGATGACTTGGAGCAAATAGATGCTGATGACCTTGAGGATATGAATTTAAAGTGGCAAGCTGCAATGCTAGCACTGAGAAGCAAGAGGCTATTCAATAGGACTGGTAGATCCTTGGTTTCTGGGCCAAATGAAAGGATAGGGTTTGACAAGTCAAAGGCTATTTGTTACAACTGCCAATAGCCTGGACACTTTGATAGGGAGTGTAACCAGCCCAGAAACTTTCAAGCCAATCAGTTTCAAAATCAACAGCCAAGAAACCAAATGCAATATCAACAGAATTTTCAGCAGAGTCAGAACAGAAACAACAACTTCAACAACAACAACAATCCCAATTTCAACAACTTTCAACAACCACAAATGTATAATCAGCAAGTTGTTCCTCAAAATCAAAACCAAAACTACCAAAGAAACCAATTCCCTCAAGCTGCTCAAACCAACCTTAACAGACCCAATCAAACTCAACCAAGGAATCAAGGGAATGTATCTGTTGCTGCACAACAAGATGGTGATTTTGACTGGAGTAATCATGAAGATGACATCAAAGCTGCTAATGTTGCATTCATGGCAAAGACTGAGAATGAGGCTGGAACATCAACTTCTCATGTACAATCATCTATCACTAACTTACATGAAACAATTACTGCTTTGAATATGAAAATAGGCAAGCTAGAGAGTAAGTGTTTCAGAAAACAAAGCATCATAAATGGGTATGAAGCAAGTGATGCTATCAGTGAAGAGAAGATCAGAAGTTTAGAAGATTATTATGTGAGTATTTATAGAGCTCAACAGAGGTATTGTACTGAACTTGAAGGGTTAAAGAAGATGTTGATTGAAGAAAAGGTGAAGAACACAAAGCTGGAAATTGATAATGAGTTCTTAAAGAATTTGGTCTCCACAGGAAACGTATGTGGGATACTGAACCAAATTAGTGAGAAAGACAAGTATAAAGCTGTTACACCTCCATTCAATAACAACTTTTTACCCAAAGTTGACAAAGAGAAGAGAGATGGTTATCTCAATCAGTTTAGAGAAGTGTTTCAAGATAGAAAGGAGTTTGTTGATTTATATAAGAAGGTGGAAGTGAATGAAAAAGGAGAATATGTTGTGAAAGAAGAAGGGAAAGAAGACAAGTCAATTGGAATTCAAGTATCTGAAGATGACTTTGACTCTGAAGATCTAAATGTTGATTATTTAAGTGATTTGAGTGATCAAATCACTGATGAAGAAATTAAAGCTGCTGAAAGAGGTAGAAGGTACAAGAAACCAGATTCAATTGAAAATCTTCCACAACTGCCACCAGTGACACCAAAGATGAAGAAAATGAATGAAAGACTTACAAAAGAACATGTGTCTTTTGACATATGTGAAAGGTCAAAAGTCAGCTATAATGCAGTAAGACCTCCAAGCAAGGCCATGCTGTAAAGAATCAAAGACAACAACAAGAAGAAAGTGACTGAAACAGTTGTATGTGAAAACTTCATTCCAATTTACCCAATATTTTCAAGTCATGAAGTATTTGACATTGGGGAAGTGGAAACCATGGATGAATATGAAAAGAGACAATCAAGGCACAAAGGAAGCCTAGATGAAGAACCCATGAATATGAAGAAAATTGATTTTGTCAAAGGAAAGGTTGAAAGAAAGGATATCAAGATTGATGAATTTGTTCCTTTCTCAATTGACTTTGATAGTTTGAAGACTAAGAAGACAATTGGGGTTGATCCTCCAAAACCAAGTGAAAGGTTTAAGAAAGTGGCTGATCATGAAAAATTCAAAGGAAAAGTGTGGTGTAAGAGATGTGATGAGTATGGCTATCACACTGATACATGTAATGATAGACTCAAATTTAAACCTTTCCATGTTCCTAATGAGACAAAGTTTGGACAAGACCTTGTTCTCTATAAACTGGAATATGAAGAATACTTGGGAAAAGGGAAAGTAAGTATCACACCCGGCCCTGAACGGCGGAAACAGCCGGGCGCGCGCGAGTGGGGATTGATACTTAAGCACGGGCCATTGCAAACATTCAAGATAAGATTTTCATTGCGCATGAAATGTTTAATACAAATACATTACATTGTTTAAAAATTACATAAAATCATCCAAGTATAAAAACTGTTGAAGATTTCCACGCCATATCCCCTTGCGCGGCGAGAACAACCACGCGCATCGAAGGGATAGAACTAAAATCTTCCAAAAAGCTAGTTTTAGATGTTCAGCGTGAGGTGCTCTAAGTGTGACTCCATGCGCTACTTAGTTATCTCCTGAAAGACACGTAAAACATTTGAATCAGTATAAACTGAGTGAGTTCACAAGTTTTAGCAACTTGATAAATCGTATTGCATCATAATCTTGATAAAAATCATTCTGAAACATAATTCTGATAGCATCATTAAAACACATGCTTGGTAAAACATAGTTCTATCAACATATTCTGATAAAATCGTTCCGCGGGTTACGCGCGAACATTTCTGGGAACTGTGCTCGTCTGTGTAAGTGGCGCTGCCACTACGAGCGAAACAAGTAATACTGTCCCGCAAGTTACGCGCGGACACTTCTGAAAAATCGTGCTCGTCTGTGTAAGTGGCGCTGCCACTACGAGCGAATAATACCGTCCCGCGGGTTACGCGCAGACGTTGTGCCGGAAAACAAGGCGCTCGTCTGCGTAAGAGGAGCGACCTCTACGAGCGGGCTCAAACCCATAGTACTGCCCCATGACCATACTAGGCACTCGTCTGTGTAAGAGGTGCGACCCCTACGAGTGGGCGGATCAAACCAGCAGTCCCTACCCTTAGAGTTCCAATGGTAAAGTGATCACTTACTCGAATTCTGGCGCACATACATCGTAAACCAAAGATAACCGTTTGCATTGCTCATCATGAAACATAATTTAAACATAATCGTTTACATAACTTGTAAGTATACCATGATAAATCGTAATTTAAGTACGTGTCCCTCGCCCCGAAAACAGTTTAAAAATAGTGAAAACAGTGAAAATAGGGGCTGTGAGACTCACCTGTGGTTCTTGTTAAGGGATTAATCGAGATTCGGGTTTTCTTGGTGTTGGCCTTTGAATTGAAGGTCTAGAATACGATTAAGAAGTATATATATTAAGATCAAGAAATAGGAGAATATAAGGGTTGGAAGGTAGATCTCAAGGTTATATTCTCGGCTTACCTAGTAACAGGATCGGATGCTTGGGAGATGATTAGTGTAAGTTTGCAGTTCTTAAGAGAGAAGTTTGAAGTGTGTTTGGGTGATAACTTAGGTTACATATTTATAGTCAAACTCAAGGGAACACAATCCCTTGCTTTAGGGGATTGTAATCTTTTCATATCTAGGTGTAATGATGATAAAGTATGGAAATTATTATTATTTATTTAAAAGTGGAGTAGTGGATAAAAGATTTTGATTTGATTTGGTCAGGACATGCAGGTCTGGGGTTGGTGAGAATAGGGTGGCTGACAGTTGACTTTTCATGTTACAGTGTGCTTTTTCAGGTACTTTTGTCAGTGTACAGTAAAAAGTGGAAAATCTCTGAAACACGCTACTGTTTCCTTTTGGGCGGGAGTAATCTCCTTACGTCTGGAGAATAGACTGAGTGTTCTGTGCGTATCACTTTGTGCGCATAGCTTTCTGCGTGAAGGACATTTCTTTGCTGTGGGTAGGCACGTAACCTTCTCGCAGTTAGGGACATTGAGTTTCATTTGTAGATTCTCCAGGTGGTCTTGGTATTTCAACATAGTGATCAGTTATGTTGAAGTCAATTCCATCTTGGAGCTTCAGACAAACTAGCTCTCAATGTTCCCGCCATGCGGGGAGGTTAGTTCCCTTCCGTACGCGCATAAACGATTTAGGATGCACCCGCCTTAGCATCATGCGGGATGGTCAACCCATTAGACAACATAACGTTAAGGTACATGAAAACATAAAGCCAAAACATTCGCGCATGGCGCATATAACATATGCCCACGCTGGTTCTTAACATGGTGCGCTCGCGCAGGGCGCACATAACAAATGCACGCGCTGATTAACATGGCGCGCTCGCGCAGGACGCACATAACAAATGCACGCGCTGATTCTAACATGGCGCGCTCGCGCAGGGCGCACATAACAAATGCACGCGCTGATTCTAACATGGCGCGCTCGCGCAAGGCGCATATAACATAATTACCTAATATTTAGGTTGATTACTTGGTTTAAGGGATTGGGAATTTACCGGGTGTCACATTCTCCCCCTGTTAAACGAATTTCGTCCCGAAATTTAGGAGACGTTGCTGGCAGAAGCCATGCTCTGAAAGAGGTGTGGGTATTTCATGCGCATCTGGTCTTCTCTTTCCCAAGTGAATTCAGGCCCACGCCTCGAGTTCCATTGAACCTTTACTAACTTGATTCTGCTTCTGCGTAACTTTTGTTCTTTCCAATCGGTTACTGCTATAGGTTCTTCTACGAAGTGCAGCTGTTTGTCGATGTGAATCTCTTCCAACGGCAAAATCAACGTTTCGTCAGATAAGCACTTTTTGAGGTTGGACACATGAAACGTATCATGAACTTCACTGAGTTCGGCGGGTAAACGGAGTTTATAAGCAACCGGACCGATCCTTTCCAGGATCTCAAATGGTCCAATGTAGCGCGGATTCAACTTTCCTCGCTTGCCGAAACGGGGGACTCCTTTCCATGGAGAGACTTTCAAAAGTACTCTATCCCCTACTTGAAACTCCAACGGTTTCCTTCGCACATCTGCGTAGCTCTTCTGTCTGTCGCGCGCTGTCTTAAGGCGATCCCGTATCTGAGAAATCTTGTCTGTTGTTTCTTGGATCAATTCTGGACCAGTCATTTGCTTGTCACCCACTTCAGCCCAGCACAGTGGGGATCTACACTTGCGCCCATACAAAGCTTCAAACGGCGCAGCCTTGAGGCTTGTGTGATAGCTGTTGTTGTAAGAAAATTCAACCAATGGGAGATGAGTATCCCAGCTACCTCCGAAATCGATTGCGCACGCGCGTAGCATATCTTCCAATGTCTGGATTGTTCGCTCGCTTTGCCCATCCGTTTGAGGATGATATGCCGTACTCATGTCAAGACGAGTACCTAAAGCCCCTTGTAACGATCTCCAAAATCTTGAGGTGAACCGACTATCTCTATCAGAAATGATGGACACTGGGACTCCATGTTTTGAAACTACTTCTCGAATATACAATCGGGCTAACTTTTCCATCTTATCGGTTTCCTTGATCGGCAGGAAGTGCGCTGACTTAGTTAGCCGATCCACAATAACCCAGATCGTGTCGTAACCCCCAGGTGTCCTTGGCAGTTTGGTGATGAAGTCCATAGAGATTTGTTCCCACTTCCACATGGGAATTTCTGGCTGTTGAAGCAACCCCGACGGCTTCTGGTATTCAGCCTTTACCTTCGAACACGTCAGGCACTTACTGACATACGTCGCGATGGCGCCTTTAAGATTGGGCCACCAATACAGCGTTTTAACATCATGGTACATCTTGTCTGCGCCAGGATGTACGGAATACCGTGTCTTGTGAGCTTCGTTTAATACTTGCTCGCGCAATCCTCCCCTGAGAGGGACCCATATGCGGTTAGAAAAATATCGAGTGTCGTTCTCTTTGAGCTCCAAATCCTTAATCATACCCCCAAGGGATTCGTTTTTAACAAACTCTGGTTTCAAGGCTTCTTGCTGAGCGTCTCGGATGCGGGTAGAGAGATCTGCGTGAATGGTCAACGTTAGAGCCTTGACTCGCAGCGTTTTTATTCGCTCCTTCCTACTTAGCGCGTCTGCTACCACATTCGCCTTTCCAGGGTGGTACTTAATTTCACAATCATAATCATTCAACAACTCCACCCATCTTCGTTGCCTCATGTTTAAATCCTTTTGATCAAATATATGTTGAAGGCTCTTGTGATCCGTAAAAATTATACACTTTGTACCATAGAGGTAATGGCGCCAAATCTTTAGCGCGAAGACAACCGCTCCAAGTTCCAGATCATGCGTTGTGTAGTTCTTTTCATTGGTCTTGAGTTGGCGCGAGGCATACGCTATGACTTTGTCTCGCTGCATAAGGACACATCCGAGTCCCTGATGTGAAGCGTCGCAGTAAACGACAATGTCATCCGTCCCCTCGGGCAGAGACAGAATTGGCGCACTACATAACTTCTGTTTTAACATTTGAAATGCTGTTTCCTGATTTTCACCCCAAACAAACTTCTTGTCTTTCTGAGTTAGCGCGGTCAGTGGTAGAGCTATCTTGGAGAAGTTCTCAATGAAGCGTCGATAGTAGCCAGCTAGTCCTAGGAATTGCCTCACCTCAGTTGGGGTTTTTGGCGCTTCCCAGTTTTCGATGGCCTTGACTTTGGAAGGATCAACGTGTATTCCTTTCTCGTTTACAACGTGACCGAGAAAATGAACTTCTCTAAGCCAAAACTCGCACTTGGAAAACTTCGCATACAACTTTTCTTTCCTCAACAATTCCAAAATCAATCTCAGGTGTTGCTCATGCTCGGCCTTGGTCCGAGAGTAAATCAGAATATCATCTATAAACACAATCACAAACTTGTCCAAGTATGGTTTGCACACGCGGTTCATCAGATCCATGAATACAGCCGGCGCATTAGTTAGCCCGAAGGGCATCACTAAGAACTCATAATGGCCGTATCTAGTTCGGAAGGCTGTTTTCGGCACATCTTCCTCATGGACCCTAAGTTGGTGGTATACTGACCGTTGATCTATCTTTGAATAATAACTGGATCCCTGCAACTGGTCAAATAAGTCGTCAATCCTCGGTAAAGGGTACCGATTCTTGACTGTCAGCTTGTTCAGCTCCCTGTAGTCAATACACATCCGGAAGGAACCATCCTTCTTCTTAACAAACAGTACTGGAGCTCCCCAAGGTGAAAAGCTTGGGCGTATGAAACCCTTATCCAATAGTTCCTGTAACTGGTTGGATAGCTCTTGCATCTCAGATGGAGCTAATCGATAAGGCGCTCGAGCTACTGGCGCAGCTCCTGGGACTAAATCAATACGAAATTCTACTTGTCGCGGCTGCGGCAATCCGGGCAAATCTTCAGGAAAAACTTCTGGAAATTCGCGCACTACTGGTAAGTCTTCAATTCTTCGCTCATCTCCTTTCTTCTCTACGACATGCGCCAGGAAGGCGTAGCACCCTTTCCTTAGGCACTTGCTCGCCTTTAGGCACGAAATCAGTTTTGTCGCAACTCCCCTTCTTTCCCCTTGAATTACCAAGGTTTCTTCGTTCAACAGTGGGATCCGAACCTGCTTCTCATGGCAAATAACTTCCGCGCGGTTCTCGACTAACCAATCCATACCTACCACGATGTCAAAACTTCCCAAGTCTATTGGCAACAAGTTAATATTGAACCCGTGACCTCCCATGACTATAACACATTGTTCAGTTCTTTCGTTCGCGCATAACTGCCTTCCATTGGCTAGTTCTATAGTATAAGGCGTGTCTAGCCTACTGGTTGCTAAGCCTAGGGAGTTTTTAAACTCAGCAGATATAAAACTTAGGTCAGCGCCAGTATCAAATAAGACAGATGCAAAATGGCCGTTAAGCAAAAACGTACCGGTTACCACATTCGGCTCTTCTTTAGCTTCACCCGCGCCGATCACAAAAGCTCTCCCGCGAGCTTGGTTTCCCCTTTGCGGGCAATCCCGACTGAAATGCCCTGGCTTTCCGCATGCGTAGCAGTTGTCATTGGCTCCAGCTTCTTTAGCACGGCAATTCACCGTCTTGTGCCCTGGCCTGTTACATTTGGCGCACGTGACGCTCGCGCATTCACCCTCGTGGTGAAACTTGCATTTGTTGCACCATGGGTAAGGCCCACTGTATCCTTTCCTTGATGGCTCCGCGGCTTGGATCGCGTAAACCCTTGCGCTTTCCTGCTTCTTGAACGGTGGCTGCTTGGAGTCGGACCCTCGGTGGTGAGAGTTCCATTTCCTCTTGGAGTCAGAGGTTCGCTGCTCGTTTCCGCGCGTAGTCAACATACCCGCATGGACCGTATCCCTTGTAAGGGTGATGGCCCGCGCTACCGCCTCATCAAAGGTTGGAGGCGCTGCGGCGTTGAGCGGAACCCTAACAACAGGAGGTAACCCAAAAATATACCTCTCGATCTTCTTTTCCTCCGTGTTTGCCATGTCTGGTACCAACTGGCAAAGCTCGTTGAACCGGTTGTTGTAGGCGTCGATATCCGTTCCTACCATGGTGTGGTTCCAGAATTCCTGCTGCAGACTCTGGATTTCTGCGCGAGAGCAGAACTTTCTCATCATCATTTCCTTCAGTTCTTCCCAGGTCTTGTGAAGAGCAACTTCTCGCCCCAAAGTCTTCACTTGAAGTTTCCACCAAGACGAAGCTGCTTCTTGGAACATGCATGTCGCGTAAAGAACCTTCTGGTTCTCACTACATCTGCTAATGGAGAGAACTGTCTCCATCTTGTCAATCCAGTTGTAGAGCCCAATGGCCCCTTCGGTACCCTTGAATGGCCAAGGCCTACAGGCCATAAATGTCTTATAGGAGCACCCTTTGTCCAAGGCTCCTGAATCGGGTTCTGGGGTCTCGTTCTGACGACCCTGACTTGATTCGGCCTTGCTGGCCTCATGTGTCGCAATCGCCTGCGCGATTATTTCCGCGAGTTCCTCGGGTGTCATGGTAATTCCCTTGGCTCTGGTTGGAGGCATTCTCGCTTTAAAAGAGTGAAAATATATTAAACTTAGCGCATGTACTCTGAGCACATAATGTTCTTTAACTTTATTCACTAGACACTGTGTGACCCGTGTTCCTAAGTGTGTGTATAGTTTCTTTTGAAAATATTTTCTTTGAAAAAATATTTCATGCGATTCCCCAACGGTTATAGTCTAGGTTAAAACTTCTTTTCCTAGTTCGCTATAACCAGTGCTCTGATACCAATCTGTCACACCCGGCCCTGAACGGCGGAAACAGCCGGGCGCGCGCGAGTGGGGATTGATACTTAAGCACGGGCCATTGCAAACATTCAAGATAAGATTTTCATTGCGCATGAAATGTTTAATACAAATACATTACATTGTTTAAAAATTACATAAAATCATCCAAGTATAAAAACTGTTGAAGATTTCCACGCCATATCCCCTTGCGCGGCGAGAACAACCACGCGCATCGAAGGGATAGAACTAAAATCTTCCAAAAAGCTAGTTTTAGATGTTCAGCGTGAGGTGCTCTAAGTGTGACTCCATGCGCTACTTAGTTATCTCCTGAAAGACACGTAAAACATTTGAATCAGTATAAACTGAGTGAGTTCACAAGTTTTAGCAACTTGATAAATCGTATTGCATCATAATCTTGATAAAAATCATTCTGAAACATAATTCTGATAGCATCATTAAAACACATGCTTGGTAAAACATAGTTCTATCAACATATTCTGATAAAATCGTTCCGCGGGTTACGCGCGAACATTTCTGGGAACTGTGCTCGTCTGTGTAAGTGGCGCTGCCACTACGAGCGAAACAAGTAATACTGTCCCGCGGGTTACGCGCGGACACTTCTGAAAAATCGTGCTCGTCTGTGTAAGTGGCGCTGCCACTACGAGCGAATAATACCGTCCCGCGGGTTACGCGCAGACGTTGTGCCAGAAAACAAGGCGCTCGTCTGCGTAAGAGGAGCGACCTCTACGAGCGGGCTCAAACCCATAGTACTGCCCCATGACCATACTAGGCACTCGTCTGTGTAAGAGGTGCGACCCCTACGAGTGGGCGGATCAAACCAGCAGTCCCTACCCTTAGAGTTCCAATGGTAAAGTGATCACTTACTCGAATTCTGGCGCACATACATCGTAAACCAAAGATAACCGTTTGCATTGCTCATCATGAAACATAATTTAAACATAATCGTTTACATAACTTGTAAGTATACCATGATAAATCGTAATTTAAGTACGTGTCCCTCGCCCCGAAAACAGTTTAAAAATAGTGAAAACAGTGAAAATAGGGGCTGTGAGACTCACCTGTGGTTCTTGTTAAGGGATTAATCGAGATTCGGGTTTTCTTGGTGTTGGCCTTTGAATTGAAGGTCTAGAATACGATTAAGAAGTATATATATTAAGATCAAGAAATAGGAGAATATAAGGGTTGGAAGGTAGATCTCAAGGTTATATTCTCGGCTTACCTAGTAACAGGATCGGATGCTTGGGAGATGATTAGTGTAAGTTTGCAGTTCTTAAGAGAGAAGTTTGAAGTGTGTTTGGGTGATAACTTAGGTTACATATTTATAGTCAAACTCAAGGGAACACAATCCCTTGCTTTAGGGGATTGTAATCTTTTCATATCTAGGTGTAATGATGATAAAGTATGGAAATTATTATTATTTATTTAAAAGTGGAGTAGTGGATAAAAGATTTTGATTTGATTTGGTCAGGACATGCAGGTCTGGGGTTGGTGAGAATAGGGTGGCTGACAGTTGACTTTTCATGTTACAATGTGCTTTTTCAGGTACTTTTGTCAGTGTACAGTAAAAAGTGGAAAATCTCTGAAACACGCTACTGTTTCCTTTTGGGCGGGAGTAATCTCCTTACGTCTGGAGAATAGACTGAGTGTTCTGTGCGTATCACTTTGTGCGCATAGCTTTCTGCGTGAAGGACATTTCTTTGCTGCGGGTAGGCACGTAACCTTCTCGCAGTTAGGGACATTGAGTTTCATTTGTAGATTCTCCAGGTGGTCTTGGTATTTCAACATAGTGATCAGTTATGTTGAAGTCAATTCCATCTTGGAGCTTCAGACAAACTAGCTCTCAATGTTCCTGCCATGCGGGGAGGTTAGTTCCCTTCCGTACGCGCATAAACGATTTAGGATGCACCCGCCTTAGCATCATGCGGGATGGTCAACCCATTAGACAACATAACGTTAAGGTACATGAAAACATAAAGCCAAAACATTCGCGCATGGCGCATATAACATATGCCCACGCTGGTTCTTAACATGGTGCGCTCGCGCAGGGCGCACATAACAAATGCACGCGCTGATTAACATGGCGCGCTCGCGCAGGACGCACATAACAAATGCACGCGCTGATTCTAACATGGCGCGCTCGCGCAGGGCGCACATAACAAATGCACGCGCTGATTCTAACATGGCGCGCTCGCGCAAGGCGCATATAACATAATTACCTAATATTTAGGTTGATTACTTGGTTTAAGGGATTGGGAATTTACCGGGTGTCACAGTAAGTGAAAAGGAAAAGAATGAGTCTGATCAGCCAGTTGCAAAAGAGAAGAAAGCTGAAGAAAGGACGAGAAAACCAATTGCTAAGCAAAATAGAAGAAGTCAATCTCCTAAGAAGACTGAGTATGGAAAGAAGAAGAACTTCCAACCATTGAGAATCATTCCCAACAATGACACAAAATCTGTTAAGTCTGATGATTCTCAAGGATCTTCAAACAATCAAAAGAAGAGAAACAAAGGTATTCTTCCTAGAAAGAAACCTACTGAATTGACTAGAGATGAGAATTCTTTTTGAAACATGGATATGAACCTCAAGGTTTCCAATGGAAACCTAAAGTTGAAAACAAAGAAGATATAAGCATGGATGTGAGAGATTTTTCAAGCATAAAATACTATGTTGTTCAAGAAAGTAACACTGAATATTTTGAGTATGAGAGCACAAGTTCATTTGTGAAAACTCCAATAGAGTGTGGATATGAAACTGATGATTCAGATCACATAGAAATTACCCATGAAGACCCTGAACCAATAACACTCACTCCTAATGCTGCCATTAAAATTGAAATTGATGATTTGCAAGTTGAAGTAGCTTGCACTTCATCATTAAACTAATCACTTTCTGTGTATTGTGCAGGAACAGTCCACTACACTAAATGAAGTATGGAATTTGGACAGTGGATGTTCTAGGCACATGACTTGTGACAAGAGGTCACTTGTCAACTATGAAGAAAAGTTTGAGGGACCAGTGGCATTTGGAAGTGATGAGAATGGAGGAAAGATTGTTGGAAAAGGAATTTTGACAAATGGCAAGGTTACTTTTGACAATATTTTCTATGTTGAAGGTCTTCAATACAATCTTCTGCGTATATCTCAGATGTGTGATAAAGGTTACAAAGTTGGCTTTGATGATTCTCATTGTTTCACCTTAAGGCCTGAGTATGTTATCCACCTGACATGATCATGATGATGGCCCCAAGGAATGGAAATTTGTAGAACTTAACATGAAGGATGCTGTTTCTAGGGGTGGCACATGCTTTGTTTCTAAAGCCACTGAAAATAAGTCAAAGCTGTGGCATAGGAAACTCTGACATGTCAATCTGAAGAACATGAATAGGCTAGTCAAGGGTAAGCATGTTATTGGCTTACCCACAAGAGAGTTTAAATTGGATGACAACTGTGTCTCATGCCAAAAGGGAAAGCAGCATAAGACTTCTCATAAGACTAAACTCATCAACTCAATTGATCAAGTGCTTGAAATGCTTCACAAGGATCTCTTTGTTCCTGTGAGTGTACCAAGCATTGGAAAGAAAAGATACTATCTTGTGATCATTGATGATTATTCAAGATACACTTGGGTTTATTTCCTAAGTACCAAGGATGAGGCTGCTGAATTCATCATGAACTGTATTTTCGGGCAAGGTTTGATGTTTTATAACCTTTCTGAGGAAGCTTAGTCACTTTGGTCTAAGATTATGATTTTCGGGCATGCTTTACACTAATTTCCCGAGCAAGCCTTAAGTCAACATGAATATGTAGCCAATCAAGCTTTTAACAAGATATTTCTTGTTCCGAGCAAGCTTTGCATCTTATATGCCGCATATGATCTACCGAGCAAGCTTTGTGAACTTAGCTTTAGTCTACCGAGCAAGCTTTATGATTAGTGTGAATAAGTTTTCTTTTTTAAATTACAAGTGTTTCCAGGCAAACCTTGTTTTCCGAGCACACTTTATGTTTCGGGCACACTTTGGATACCCAAATGGTCCCCTAATATACTTAGGTAATTTCACCGACTCTCCGAGTACACTTTATGCAATGAAATCTCTAGCACATTTGTATTTTTTTCGGGCATACTTTGCATCAAAGTATACTTGACTGATTATTTGTGCATTTTAACGGGTATGGTTAGTGATTAAATGTAATTATCCAAGCAAGGTAGGTAAATTAGATGTATGTTATATGGGCATCTTTGTTGATTCCTAGAAAGGTTGCATGCTTGATGTTTAGTACTTAATTAATTTTTCTTGTGATTTAGTTCTCAAGAAATCTTGTATTTCAAGTAAGCTTTCTTCATTTTAACTTCTAATTTGTACCAACCTATAACCGAGTAAGCTTTAAGTGGACTGTACCGAGCAGGCTTTGCAAATCTTACATTGAAAATTTCCGAGAAAGGTTTGCTAAATTTGCTAACCGAGAAAGGTTTGCTAAAATTTCCGAGCAGGCTTTAAGTGGTTTTTGTTTGACAGCTAATAACTCACTAAATGATAAAAACATTTAAAACCCACTTTCAAAAGGTATATAAGAAGGAGTGAGAGACGTTTTTCTACATTATTGTCCCTCTCTCTCTCTCCTTCCACTGATTACTCTAAGAAAACCTAACCGACTTATCGCATTCACTTTAATCCAAACCCTAACTTTACCAGCCCTCTAATTCTGACTCGGTAAGCAATAATAACATGTTTTCCGACCACGATTAGATGATTATGGGCTTTGATTATGAATTTTTGCTAACACTATGTTTTGTGTGTAGGTTATAAATTTGTCGAAGAACAGGTTCAATGATATTTACTCTTTCTTCTTAAATTTTATAACTTGAAATTTCTTAAAGTAATGAACTTTTGGGCTAATTTCACTTTGAATATGTTTGATTGTGTTTTTCAGATATGGCGGACGAGAATGTTCCGAGATATATTTTTGAGGAAAAGCACAACATGTGCGCTCTTCTACAGGTCACGCCAGATAATCAAGAAGTTGCCTCTATTATACGATGGTTGCAAAGATCAAATTTTCAGTTTGCATTGAAAGCAAATCCTACAATCTACCAGAACCATTCATTAGATTTTTGGAACTCGGCAACGTTGATAGAAGATGTGAATGGCCAACATATCGAAGCCATAGTTGCTAATCAAGAAATACGGGTGGATGAGGCCGTGATTCTAAGGTGTCTACAGTTGAATGACAACAACCCTAACCCCATCCATCTTACAACAGCTCAACTATACAAGATTTTTGTCAAGTGCATGGGTTATCAAGGGAATACAAAAGATGGGCAATTCCAAAAGGGCATGTTCCCGACCATTTACAGATTCTTGATTCACCATATAATACAGTGGTTTGCACCGAGGAAAGGGTCATGGAACCTCTTGAGCAGAGATTTGGTAAACACCACTGTTACATTATTATTTGACTATCCTTTCAACTTTTTACGAATGATATTTGAAGGATTAGTGCAAAATTTGGAGAAGCCAACCAAGCAGAAGTTTTTGGCATATCCGAGGTTCCTACAAATAATTTTCAATCAAGAGTTGGAGAACTTACCAACTACAGGAATCACACATGACCTGCAAAATCCGGATACATTTAAACGAATAGAAAATCTGTCTAGCACTAGCAGATTTGATCCAAAGCAGGTGTATGAGGAGCTGCCATGGTTAATGTTTGATGATATTTTGATCCCTCAATTACATGTGGTATTATCTGAAGAGGAGGATTTTACTGGAGGTGAGGGTGAGAATGATGAAGATGATGACAGTTCGGATGTTGATGGGAATGATGATGATGTTCCTGGAAATTTGGAATGTCAGGTCCCCGATTGTTGGTAGATCGTAAACAAATCAAGTCATAACTCACACAATATTATGTGTTGACAAGGGAGTTAATGACGGGTTGCTAATTTAGAAAGATAACCATTTGCTAAAGGCGGAATCAATAAGACACAGTGCAGTTGCTGAACAATTAATCAAAGGTAACTAACACACAAGATTCACTCAAAAGATTTCCATTTATATAATATAAATCTTACAAACGATAATCGATTTAGGGTTCCTTTATGGGAAAGTTATATCCGTACGATTCTAGGACCGCCGTCAAACTCACAAATATTCTTTCTGAATTAATGAGGTTGTCCGTGTTGGGTTTTATACAAGTTTATCAAAGTTCAAGTTAACCATATTTAACAAGAAAACGCAACGGAAGCTTAGATTTTAAAACATGTTATGAACATACCATTATGTTAAAACTAAAACCCGAAGAACAAGGATCAATATTACAAGAACAAAATGCTCACAAAATGTAAGTTGTACCTTCTTATACCTTATAAGAAGATGTAGGTGGATGAAGAAGAAGATGTCTTCAAATGGCAAGGTTGCAAAAGAGAAACCCTCAAACTTTGTATACCCCAAGCTTATGAGCAACAACACCAACTTGTTGCTAGGATTTTAACACTTGAACAAGTCCACAAAACACCCAATTTTCTGCCCAAAATTGCCGTGAGTTTTAGAGAGAGGGAGGAAGAGTGTTCTAGCTTGTTTTACACTTGAGAGTTCTTGAAAGAAAAAGTAAGTTTGCATGTTATATGTATGGAGGATCAAAAAGGGAACCCATGATATAATGCAAAGAGCATCTTGGTTTTGATTGGGTAAAACCACCACCCCACATGGGTGGCCGGTTTTGTATATATATATATATTTTTTTTTTTTTTTTGTTTTGTTTTAACAATTAAAACATCTCCATCTCATACTTTATAAAACTAATTTTATAAAACATACATGCTATCTTAATTATTTAACCAATTTAAATAATTAATTTATATAAATAAATTATCCAGATAATTTATTTAAATCATCAAGTGTAATTATTTAGAAAACCAATTTTCTAATTGCGCAGTGTTCGGTATTCGTCTAAGTGATCAAATCACTAAAAGAATACATTTGGTGTTGTCTAGCTTGTTATTGGGTATGACCCGACTTGGATCAAACACAGTTAGCCACATTAATATAAATATGTGTCTCGGGCATATGAAATTCCAACAATCTCCCACTTGCACGAGATACATAGAAAATTAATGCAAGTGGTGAATACCGCCTAACAACAGTTCACCACCCCTAATGTGTTTGACGAAGTGCCATTCAATAACATCATCCCTTCAAGTCCCTTACTTGATATGATTTAGGTGAATCTATCATTATATCCCTTTGTTACTAGATGTCATGTTGGATCTAAGAGACATAGGCGATCATTCTCTTTACAATTCAACTTTATCAGGCCTTAGACATCTAAACTCTCAACACATAAGAAGAACAAATTCCATCTTGACTGTATACGCCTCTCACTATCACTTTATACTCCACCCGAGCTCATCCTTATGTACCATCTTTTACGAATAGCGAAGGGGAGAGTCAAAGTGTAATACTTAGTGAAAATCAAGACCCAGTATACATCTCAGGTCTAAGGATAATATGAAATTCTCCTTTACTCAAAATTACTAATGATCAGGTCCATCGACTCCATGTAGTAATATTGAGAGCGGGTCAGTCCAATATTTGTATCCCACAAATATCTATGAACCTTGGCAGCAAACCTAAGCTCCATATTCATTCCTTATGAATATCCACCAATTCTAGTTCATAATAGTCTTGCTTCATATTTGTTCCCACAAATGTGATCGACTACGGACTTTTAGAATAAGATAACTTATTCATGGATTAAACATGCAAAATTAGAATTTAACTCAAGATTCCATAATCATATAAAAGAGTTAAATTACAAAAGTCTTTTAAACGTAAATACAAAATAGATCAAATCCAATTACTAGAATATCGAAGTCCTAAGCCACTCGCATGACGCTCATGTTTCGGTCTTTCTAGGAGCTTCGTGAATGGATCCGCAAGATTTTGATCAGTTCCAACTTTGCGAATACATATCTTTCCTTTTTCAACTTCATCCCTTATGTAGTTGAATCTCCGCTCTATGTGCCTTGTCTTTTGGTGCGAACGAGGTTCCTTGATTTGAGCAATCGCACCCTCGTTGTCACAAAAGATTTCTAGGGGGTCTTGAATGGTAGGGACCACCCCTAGATCAGTAATGAATTTCTTCAACCATGCAGCTTCCTGAGCTGCCAATGAAGCGGCGATGTATTCTGATTCTGTAGTGGACAATGCTACCACTTCCTGTTTTGAGCTCTTCCAAGAGACAGCTCCTCCATTAAGAGTGAACACATACCCAGATTGTGATCGAGAATCATCTCGATCAGTTTGGAAGCTCGCATCCGTGTAACCTTTTATAGCGAGTTCCTCCTCACTAGATCCATATATCAGAAACATATCCTTAGTTCTTCTAAGGTATTTCAATATGTTCTTAACAGCCATCCAATGACTGTTTCCTGGATTCTGTTGGTATCTGCTTGTCATGCTCAAAGCGCATGACACATCCGGTCTAGTACATATCATCGCATACATTATGGATCCTATAGCAGAAGCATATGGGATTTGTTTCATTATCTCTTGCTCACCCTTTGAGCTTGGACATTGAGCTGAACTCAATATAGTCCCTCTTTGAATAGGTACCAAACATTTCTTGGAGTTTTCCATCTTGAACCTTTTCAAGATTTTATCAATGTATGTACTTTGGTTCAAACCTATCAAGCGCCTTGACCTATCCCTATAGATCTTTATTCCCAAAATATAGGCAGCTTCACCAAGATCCTTGATGGAAAATCTACTTCCAAGCCAAGCCTTAACGCTTTCCATGGTTGGAACGTCATTTCCAAATAGTAGAATGTCATCGACATACAATACTAAGAAGGTTATTATACTCCCACTAGCTTTCTTATACACACAAGCCTCATCAGCGTTCTTGATGAATCCAAAATTTTTGATTTCTTCATCAAAACGATGATTCCAAGTTCTAGATGCTTGTTTCAATCCATAGATTGATTTCTTTAACTTGCATACTTTATTAGGATGTTTCGGATCGACAAAACCTTCAGGCTGAACCATATAGACATCTTCCTCAAGATATCCATTTAGGAAAGCGGTCTTGACATCCATTTGCCAAATTTCATAATCATAATGTGCAGCTATGGCAAATAATATCCTAATAGACTTTAGCATTGCTACAGGCGAAAAAGTTTCATCATAATCAACCCCTTGAGTTTGAGTGAAACCCTTAGCTACAAGTCTTGCTTTATAAGTATCCAAGTTTCCATGCATATCAGTTTTTCTTTTGAAAACCCACTTACTTCCAACAGCTTTGGAGTTGAGTGGTGGTTCAACCAATTCCCAAACTTGGTTGTCATACATGGATTGCATCTCAACGTTCATGGCTTCAAGCCATTTGTCACAATCATTCTTGGACATTGCATCACGGTATGTGGTTGGTTCATCCGAATCTACCACGTAACAACCTTCTACAAAAAATCCATATCTTTCAGGTGGATTGCTAACTCTACCAGATCTGCGAACGTTTTGTGTGTTTTGATCAACCACTTGATCACTTTCAACAACCTCTTGTTGAGTGCTAGTATCAACCAATTCTGTATCATCTTGTGGTTCTTGATCCTCATCAAATTTCATTGTTCTATTATTAGTTCCTTCCTTAAGGAACTTAGTTTCCAAGAACTTACCCTTTCGAGCAATAATAACCTTTTGCTCACTAGGGTCGTAAAAGTAATATCCTAAATCATCTTTAGGATAACCTATAAAGATACACTTAGTGGATCGGACTTCTAATTTGTTTGGGGTGTATTGCTTTACATAAGCTTCACAACCCCAAACTTTTAAGAATGATAGCGATGGAACCCTTCCATGCCATATTTCAAAAGGTGTCTTCTCCACTTTCTTGGTTGGAGCCATATTCAATATGCGAACGGCGGAAAGTAAAGCATAGCCCCAAAATGATAGAGGTAAAGTGCTTCTAGCCATCATCGATCGAACCATATCTAATAGGGTACGATTTCTCCTTTCAGACACACCATTATGTTGTGGTGTTCCAGGTGGAGTAAGTTGTGAAATAATTCCACAACTCTTAAGATGATCTTGAAAAACACCACTTAGGTATTCACCTCCTCTATCACTACGAAGTACTTTGATTGTGGTCTTGAGTTGTCTTTCTACTTCAGTTTTGAAGTCTTTGAACATTTCAAAAGCTTCATCTTTGTGTTTCATTAAGTACACATAACCATATCGACTATAATCGTCAATAAAGGTAATGAAGTATCTTTCACCATTCCCAGTCATTGGTCTAAAAGGACCACATACATCCGAATGTATGATACCCAATAATTCTTTTGACCTTTCAAAAGTTTTATTAAAGGGTTGCTTTGTCATTTTGCCTTGTAAACAAGATTCACATACATCAAATGAATCATACTCATTTGTTTCTAGAATACCATTCTTGCGAAGAGTTTGCATGCGATTCTTGCTTATATGTCCAAGGCGACAATGCCAAAGATAGGAATCACCCAAGTCCTTCTTGAGTTTCTTGGTGTTGACATTGTACATTGAACTACTATGTGACGCACCAATTTGATCTATTTCATATATACCATTCATGGGTATAGCTTTAAAATAAAATATGCCATTCATCAAAACATGAATATCATAATCTATAAATTTAAGATCAAAGCCACATTGTTTTAAAAGGGACACGGAAATAATGTTTCTTCTTAACTTAGGAGCATACAAAACATTCTTCAAAATTACTTCCAAACCACTTGGAAGCTTTAACATGTAGTCTCCTTGGGCTTGGACTTCAACTCTTGCTCCATTGCCCATAAAGAGACTAATGTCCCCTTTGTTGAGTTGTTTACTTCTTTTGAACCCCTGCAACAAATTGCAAATGTGTGTTCCACATCCGGTATCAAGTACCCATGTATTTGAAGAAATAACATTTAGTTCAATATGTATAGTAAAGATAATACCTGAGGTATGCCCCGCATCCCTCTTATCTTTTAACGCTTTGAGATAGGTCGGACAATTCCTTTTCCAATGACCTATCTCTCCACACTCAAAGCATGGATCTTGCGCCGCAACCTTTTGCTTCTTTTCCTTCGGTTTGGTGGGCGTGATGGCTTTCCTCTTTCCCTTTCCTCGGACGTGGCCCTTGCCCTTAGCAACACTTGCTTTGGGGTTGGAGTTATGTCCCCTTTTTCCTTTATCGATTGTTAGAACGGGTAAAGCCTTTTTACCCATTCCCGCTTCGGCCGTTCTTAGCATTGCGTGAAGCTCACCAATGCTTTTGTCCCACCCATTCATGTTATAATTCATGACAAAGGTTTCAAACCTTTTGGTCAAAGAGTTGAGGATCAAATCCGTAGCCAACTCATTAGACACGGGACAATTCAACCTACGAAGCTTTTCGATGTAGCTTTTCATCTTTAGGACATAAGATGAGACGGTTTGGGTTTCCTCCATACGACATGCATGAAACGCTCGAACCGTTTCGAAACGTTCCGCTCTAGCTTGTTGAAGGAACATTTCCTTCAATTGAGTTATCATGTCGTATGCCCCATGATGCTCGAAATCCTTTTGGATTTCGGGAATCATAGTCCCTAACATGAGGCATGAGGCTTGCACCGAATCTTTGGTGTACTTGACCCAATCGTTATAAGCCTCCTCATTTTCCACGTCAGGCTCGTCGGGAATAGGGTCGTCTAAGACATATGATATCTCTTCTTGCTTGAGAACTATTCTCAAGTTGCGATACCAATCCATAAAGTTATTATGGTTTAGACGATCCTTTTCAAGGATGGTTCTTAAGGATAGGTTACGGGTGTTATGGGTAGAGGTGTTGGCATTGTTAGCGGCCATCTACAAAATTTAACAAAGTTCTAATTTAGTATTATAAACAATTTAATTATTAATACCCTTTTATTCCAGATTTTAAAATAATAATTAAATTCTAGAATCCAACGATAAATCAAATTTCGGTTAGGTGACCTTTATCCCGTTATTTGATTTAACAAGGTAGTCAACCTTGACAATTGCAACCCTTTGCAACTTCTAGAGGTATGGGACCATTCGAAATCCTTATTTCGTGTTGGCATGTTTATCCCATCAACACCATTGGATCCCATGCTTAGGTGACCTTTATCACATGGTTTCCAATTCAAGTCGTCCTACTTGTATAAACATGTAAGATTAATATACAAGTGGTTAGGTGACCTTTATCCCACAAATATGTTAATATTACCTTAAGTATATTAGTTTGCTCAAAATGGTTAGGTGACCTTTATCCCATTAAAAGTTCCCTAATACGTTAAGTGTCATACAAAAGGATGGTGTTAGACTTGTTTCCTTGGTAATATGAAAAGGGATTTTAAATTTTCAAATATTCTAGTTGAAAAACATTATGCCATATCCTAACATGCATTTAGTAATATGGCGATTTTGAAAACCAATTTTCAAGGTTCTAGTTATAATAAAACCAATTTTATTATATATGAGTGATCGCTTAGTTTTAATAAACCCATTTAATTAAACTAATTGACGCGATATTACCAAATATATATTAGAACCCGTTTTATGCTTGTTGTCGTTCCTATGTGACGGTTTGGATATCCTAATATCTATCAACCACACATTACATTAAGTAAAACAAACAACCAAGCATACACATGCAAAATATAGTCATAACCGAAAACCGCTAAAGTTGACCATACTTGTTAGCCGAAACAAGTATAGGTCATAAGTCACACCTAAGGGACAAAACATGACACAAGGATGGAATGTTGACTCCCACTTGATCTTGCATCCAAATGCTTCAAGTATCCTTTCCAAGTTGTTGTGTTCTTGTTGGGCTTGTTAATGGGCTCCAAACTTCCAAAAGTCTTCTTGGACCCAAGAGTGAAATTTATGGGCCTAATGGGCTTGAATCCCATGATGGGCCGGTGAGGCCCAACAAGCCCAAAATTTCGGCCCAACCAATTTCACCAAATCTTGCATCTTCTAATTTTTACAAAATGTATCCTAATACATATTTTTCTAAAAAAAAATGCAACTAATCTACTTATTACATACCATCTTATGAATAAATAAATTACATAAGCCTAAGATTATGAATTATTACAACCATATTGAATAATAAACATAATCAACATACACAAAACAACAATCAACACATCCAAGGTCTAGGTTTCGGTTATGATACATCCAAACATACCAAATGTTCTAAGCATGCAACCTAAGCAACCAATGCCCAAACATCACCAAAAAAAAACGGCCCCCCCCCCAAAGAGGCTACGGCCCCCCCCCCCCCCCCAAAATTTTACAATTTTGATATTTCGACATCCAAATGTTAAATGGTTTCCTAAGATCTTTCCATGCATGTCAAGATCTTACAAAACCATGAGGGGTAAAATCCACCAAATTTTTTGGACCTCCCTTTTCACCCATGAAAAATCCGAAATGTATGAACACAAAAGAAGCATAAGTCCTTGTAACCGGCTCTTGATGCCATTGTTGGGTTTTATACAAGTTTATCAAAGTTCAAGTTAACCATATTTAACAAGAAAACGCAACGGAAGCTTAGATTTTAAAACATGTTATGAACATACCATTATGTTAAAACTAAAACCCGAAGAACAAGGATCAATATTACAAGAACAAAATGCTCACAAAATGTAAGTTGTACCTTCTTATACCTTATAAGAAGATGTAGGTGGATGAAGAAGAAGATGTCTTCAAATGGCAAGGTTGCAAAAGAGAAACCCTCAAACTTTGTATACCCCAAGCTTATGAGCAACAACACCAACTTGTTGCTAGGATTTTAACACTTGAACAAGTCCACAAAACACCCAATTTTCTGCCCAAAATTGCCGTGAGTTTTAGAGAGAGGGAGGAAGAGTGTTCTAGCTTGTTTTACACTTGAGAGTTCTTGAAAGAAAAAGTAAGTTTGCATGTTATATGTATGGAGGATCAAAAAGGGAACCCATGATATAATGCAAAGAGCATCTTGGTTTTGATTGGGTAAAACCACCACCCCACATGGGTGGCCGGTTTTGTATATATATATATATATTTTTTTTTTTTTTTTTTTTTTGTTTTGTTTTAACAATTAAAACATCTCCATCTCATACTTTATAAAACTAATTTTATAAAACATACATGCTATCTTAATTATTTAACCAATTTAAATAATTAATTTATATAAATAAATTGTCCAGATAATTTATTTAAATCATCAAGTGTAATTATTTAGAAAACCAATTTTCTAATTGCGCAGTGTTCGGTATTCGTCTAAGTGATCAAATCACTAAAAGAATACATTTGGTGTTGTCTAGCTTGTTATTGGGTATGACCCGACTTGGATCAAACACAGTTAGCCACATTAATATAAATATGTGTCTCGGGCATATGAAATTCCAACAGTCCGTCCTTGGAGATGTGCCCTAAATTATTCCTTTTATAGGCCTGCTACCTCCTGATAGCTGTCATTCCTTTTAGAAACCCTAAATAAATAATACATATTCAAATTACATATTCAAAACTATACTAAGTGTAAAACAAGTCTTCCGGGTAGGCCTTGTAGCAGAATTAACTTTTCCGAGTAGACTGTGTGCTCTGCCTTCCTTTAGACGTGGTAACCTAGAAGTGTGCCCGAGAACAGTTTTCCGGTAGGCTTTACTTGGAGTACTTTCCAAAGGAAATTACTCACCTAGAAAACTTCAATCCTCTTGATTATATCAGACTTTGCCCGACATGATCTTACGAGCAACCTCGTTCTTCAATGGTCCCTTCAACTCCTTACGATGAAATAACTTATTAGAAAAGTGTGCTCGGTAACACTGTACCCTGCTTGAGTTGAACCCTGCCCGATGTTATTTGAGATATTTCATTACACATCAAGCTTACTCGGACCACTGTTATTATTATTATTGAATACCTTGTCCGATCTTCCAATCACTTGGCTTCATGAGCTTGGTTAGCCAAGAGCTTACTCTGAAGTAAACCTTACTCGGCTATGAAGAACAAACTTGCTAGATAAAGTGATCCCTACCCGGGTATATACTAACTAGTGAACCTTGCTCGGATATGCACTTAAGAAGAATTCTAGAAGATAACCTTGCCCGATGGATAAAATATCTTGCCCGGCTAAGTAAAACCCTGTTAGGATGTCTCAGGTGTGCCGGGTTCTATACTTAGCGAATTCTGAGGAGGTTGAGAAGATTCCAATCTTTCTTATGATCATTTTAGGTCAAATCTTTGAATCAACAATCTCCCCTAGATTGGAACACCTCAGCTGTCCCAAAACATCTCTATGATACACTTAGTCAAAATACATATTAAAATCAAAATCAAAATACATATTCATTACAAAATTAAATAATTACATAATCAAAAGCTGTCCGTGGACATTACAAAACAAAGCCTATTCTAAAGATCTTTTATCTTCTTCTTGCATTGTAGTAGGCTTGCTTTCGATTTACTATCACACTACCTGCCCTTTGCCTGAAGATAGAAAGGATTTGGTAATGAATGTTATTTTCTGGAATGTCCAAATCCCTTATATCTCTTAGATCTTCACTGTGCAGGTAGGTCAGATCTTCATCTCTTCTAATTATGCCCAAGATTATTCCTTCTGAGTTGCAAAGCATATAATGGCCTGTAGTTTCTTTGTATTCAATCTCTGAAATAATGACATTCTTCTGCACAGTATAGTTAGGGCGTGTCATTCTTCTTTCCATTCTTATGCATGTGTTCATATTTGACAAAGGACTCTTATCTTTGACTTTCAGCTGGTAGTTCAATTCAGCACTTGCTATCTTTTTCAGCTTGATAGCCTTTCTTGTCTTTTCCAGCTTTGTTACCCTCCATCTTTTCTTTTCTTTTAAAAATGGGAATCCTTTGTCAGTTTCATCCTTCAAGAACTTGGAGAGTTCATTATGTTGTCTTCTTGCCATCTTGTTTGTATCATGATAATCATAAAGGTCCAGTGTGGCTATTTTCTCCAACTTTTCTTGAGTATATTCACCAAAACCATTTTTCATAATAATGTCTCTCAATTGTTGAGCTGGATCTCAAAGAATGACAAATCCACAATCAAATGTGGATCTACCAAGAAGACTCTATTTTGACTAAGTCTCTGAAAATGATAATGGATAGCAAACAATTGAGAGACATTATTATGAAAAATAATTTTGCTGATTATACTCAAGAACAGTTGGAGAAAATGGCAACACTTGATCTTTATGATTATCATGACACAAGCAGATTGGCAGGAAGACAGCAGAATGAACTCTACATGTTCTTGAAGGATGAAGCTGACAAGGGATTCCCATTTTTAAAGGAGAAGAAAAGCTGGAGGCTAACAAAGTAGGAGAAAACAAGAAAGGCTGCCAAGTTGAAAACGATAGCCAGTGCCGAATTAAACTACCAGCTGAAAGTCAAAGATAAGAATCCATTGTCAAACATGAATACGTGCATAAGACTGAAAAGAAGAATGACTCGCCCAAATTACACTGTGCAGAAGAATGGCATCACTGCAGAAATTGAATACAAAGAAAATACAGGCCATTATATTCTTCGCAACTCAGATGGAATTATCTTGGGCATCATTAGAAGAGATGAAGACCTAGCCTACTTGCACAGTGAAGATCTGAGAGATATAAGGGATTTAGACATTCCTGAAAGTCACATTCATTACCAAATTCTTTCTATCTTCAGGCAAAGGGAAGGAACTATAATAGTAAATCGAAAGTAAGCCTACTACAATGCAAGAAGAAGATAAATATCTTTAGAATAGGCTTTATTTTGTAATGTCCACGGACAGCTTTTTCTTATGTAATTATTTGATTTTGTAATGAATATGTATTTTTATTTTGATTTAAATATGTATTTTGACTAAGTGTATGTAACCTTAGAGATGTTTTCAGATAGCTAAGGTGTTCCAATCTCGGGGGAGATTGTTGAGTCAAGATTTGACCTAAAATGATCATAAGGAAGATTGGAATCTTCTCAACCTCCTCAGAATTCGCTAAGTATGGACACCTGAGACATCCGAGCAGGGTTTTACTTAGCCGGGCACGATAATTTGCCTATCGGACAGGGTTACCTTCTTGAAGTCTTCTTTAGTGATAACCCGAGTAGGGTTCACTACATCTAGCAGAGTTGTTCTTACCGAGCAAGGTGATTAATAATGTGGAATCCGGACAAGCTTGTTGAAATTTATCAAAGTACACTTTCCGAGTAAGGTTCAACTCAGAGCAAGCTACAGTGTACCGAGCACACTATGGTTGCTTAATAAGTTATCTAACAAATGAGTTGGAGGGATTCTTACAGAACATTATGGTAGTAGGATCTTATCGGGCAAAGTCTGATAAAGTCAAGAAGATTGAAGTCTACTCGGTGAGTAGTCTCCTTAGGGAAATACACTTTAAGTGAAGTCTACCCGGAGAACTGTACCAGAGCACACTTTAAGGTTACCAAGTCTAAAGGAAGGCAGAACACAAAGTCTACTCGGAAAAGTTATACTGCTACAAGGCCTACCTGGAAGACTTGTTTTACACTTAGTATAGTTTTGAATATGTAATTTGAATGTGTTTTAATTATTAGGTTTTCTAGAAGAAATGACAGCTGTCAGCAGGTGGCAGGCCTATAAATAGAATATTTTAGGGCACGCCTCCTACGGATTTTTGCCTTTACACTTTTCAGATAAGATCGAATATTCCTTTCTGAGTGTGACGACTGTCCTAGGTTTTCATTGATTATACATTCCGACAAGAAACCCTAATAGATTATCATTTGTATGAATTGCTTTATATAAATGGAAATCTTTTGAGTTATTATTCGTGTCTGTTACCATTATTAACCTATTAAGCAACAAAAGTAGTTTGTTTCTGATTCCGCCGTTAACAAACAAGAATCTTTCCTTATTTGGCAATCCGTCATTAACCTTCTTGTCGACACAATATGTGTGGGTTATGACATTGTTATAGGGTATTGAGTGATTATTAGGGACCGACATTGGTAAAGATTGGAAATATGGGGAGGGGTAGTAGGTGGTGTGATGGGAAGTGGTTCTGGTAAAGGATTTGTGGTTTGGGTCTAGGGTGGGGATGTAATTGGTGTGGATGTATATGTATGTAGATGTGTGGGTAGGGATGCTGGGATATAAGGTTCATGGGTAGGCTCAGATTGTATAATTGGTTCAGTTAAAGGTTGGGTTGTGGTTTGAGGTGGGGTTTGGTGTAAGTTTTTGGGTGGGCTTTGGGTTAGGGTTGGTGTTTGTGTGGGTGGGGATTAGGTAGTTTTCTTATTAGGTGATGGTGGGTAGGGTGGTGTTTGTGGTGGTGTGGCTATGGGTGTTGTTGGTGGTGTTGGTATAGTTTGAGACTCCCCCTGAGGTTGTACAATATCATCAAAATTAGCTTCACCTCCTCCTTCATTACCAGTATTATCATTACCATCCTCATCATTATCATCATCACCTAAAACAGCATCCTCATCATTAACTTCATCCTCAGTTTCATCATCCTCTTCATCCTCCTCTGAGATCAACTCAGGAAAAAGAACAACCTCAAAATCTTCAATCAGTAGCCATGGTGCAATGTCAAACACTTCCTCAGGGTTAAACCTGCTTGTGCTGGCCAAATTTTCAATTCGCCTGAAGGTGTTTGGATCTTGCAACACATGGGTTGTTCCAACAGTAGGCAATCCCTCCAGCTCTTGGTTTAAAATAATCTGTAGGAACCTTGGATAGGTTAAAAATTTCTTCTTTTTTGACTTTTTCCAGTTGCTTAACATTCTTTCAAATATCATCTTGGAAAAGTTGAATGGTTGATTAAACAATACAACAACAGTGGCATTGGACGAATTCCGACTCATAAGAGTCCATGAGCCCTTTCTTGGAGCGAAGTCATGAATGATGTGGTGTATTAAAAACTTGTATATATTGGGGAACATTCGCTTCTGAAATTGTCCTTCGTGTACATTCCCCTGATAGCCCATTGTTTGACAAACACCTTGAGTAGATGTTCTGTTGTAAGGTGAATATTGTTGGGATTATCATCATTTAATTGTAAACATCTTCTTATCACAGCTTCAGTTATTCGTATCTCCTTATTGGCAACTGTGGCATCTATCCTTCTCCCATTAACATCGTCATAAAGCCTCGCTGCCTGCTAAAAGTCAAGCGAGTGATTTCTGTATAATACTGGAGAATCCATTAAAGCGAAACTGATATTTGACCTTTGTAGCCATCTAATCATCGGAGCAACTTCTTCATTATCAGCAGTGATTTGTAACAGAGCGCACATATTGTGCTTATGCTCAAAGGGATAGGCTGGTTGATCATCATCCGCCATATCTGTACACATAAACAAACATATTCAAGGTAGAAATTAGTCCTAAAGTTCACAACTTTAAGTAATTTCAAGTTATAATTTATAAGAAGAATGAAAGAAATATCATTAAGAAACTGATCTTCGACAAGTTTATAACCTACACACAAAACATAGATTTAGTAATCAAGAATAATCAGAGCCCATTATCACATAATCGTGGTCGGAAAACACTTAATTAAAGCTTACCGAGTAGGATTGTGAGGGCTGACAAATTAGGGTTAGGATTACAATGAATGCGATAAGTCGGTTTGTTTACTGAAACGAGAGGGAAAGTGGAAGGAGAGAGAGAAGTGAATGTGTGAAAATTTTCTCTAACTCCCTCTCTTATACCTTTTTGAAAGTGAGTTTTAAATGCTTTTTGTCGTGTAGTGAGTTAATAGCTGTCATACAGTAACACTATCCATTAAAAATATTAACACTTAAAAACCTTACTCGATAAATTTTGGTTAGCAAACCTTGCTCAGAAATTTCAATTGGGTTTACAAAGCTTGCTAGGTATATTCCACTTTCAGAAAGCTTACTCATTTCAGTGTTGGTACAAATAAAGTTTTTAGAAGTAAATTAAAATGAAAGAAGCTTACTCGAAATACAAGATTACTTGAGAACTAAATAACAAGTTAAATAATCAAGTATAAACATTAAATAGGCAGCTTTACTAAGAATCAATTAAGATACACAAATAAATGACATACTTCTAATTACGAACCTTACTCGAATAACTTACCCGACAATGTATAAACATCATATAATCAGTCCCGTAAACTGTTACACATAGTGTGCCCGAGGCACTGTTCAACAAGAAAAGTGTGCTAGAGTTGAGTTCTAGTCACAAAGTGTACTCGTAACAAAGTTTGAATAATTACCATGTATGTTAAGAGAACACTTGAGTATCTCAACGTGTGCTCGAAACATAAAGTGTGCCCAGGAAACTAGGTTTGCCCCAAAACACTTGTAATTTCAAATAAACATATTCATGTCTACATAAACATTAAGTGTGCTAGAATTTAAAGTTTACAAATTCAAGCATACACTTAAAGTCACAAAGCTTGCTAAAATAAATTCAAACAATCAATCACATAAGTGTCCTAGATAGTTTAAAAACATTAAAGCTTGCTGGAAGTAACATTCATTCACAAAGCTTGCTCGACTGACCAACAACTTATTGTTGGGTTTTAGCAAGATTATCAAAGTCCAAAATAACCATTTTATTAAGGAAAACACAGTGGAATATATAAGTTTTAAATCTTGATTTACCAATTCACATAAACCCGTTTATGTATAAACCCAATCCAGGATCCATATACAATATACATGCTATCAAAAAACACAACAATAGGGTGTTAACATACATACCTTCAAGATTAGAGATTGAAAGGGATGAATGAGAGTGAATGGCGAGATTCCAATAGAGAAATCCTCAAGCTTGTATACCCAACGAGCTCCAACAAACACCTTGGTTGCTAGGATCCTTTACACTCTTGCAAGAACAAACCCTTTGTTCTTCTTCCTCTTGTTCTCGGCTTCAATAGAGGGGAGAAGAGAGAAAGTGTGTGTGTGAGAGAATGTGTAGAGATGCTTGGTTCTAGATAATGATCCACCAACCAAACTTCTTGCATGTCTCGGAAGACATAAACCGGAGAGAGGAGAGAGGGAGAGCCGGCCCACCATGGGGCTTTTCCCCCCAAAACCAAACCCTTTAATTTTGTTTATTTCTTTTTAAAACATATTTATTATTTATCCAAATAAATAATATTTCTCTTAAATATAAATTATCCATATAATTTATTTTACTACACAAATGAAAAAATTTAGAAAACCCATTTTCCAAATATATAAGTGTTGATTATTATTAGTTAGATCATATCTAATAATAATTATCGTGGCGTTTGTCTAGCTTGTTATTGGGTATGACCCGACTTAGATCATAACGCACTAGCCACATCAACTCTAATATGTCTCTTGGACATATCGATTCCAACAATCTCCCACTTCCACAAGATACATAGAAGATTAATGCAAATAGCAAATACCGCCTAACAACGGTTTACTATCACTAATACGCATGACGTAGTGCCATTCAATAACATCATCCCCTTCAAGTCCCTTGAGTTGATTTAGGTGAAACTATCATTTATCCTTTTTCCATAAATGTCATGTTAAATCCAGAGACAAAGAGTGATCATTCTTTGTTGATTTAACTAATCTGGCATTAGACATTTAATTCTCAACGAATAAGAGGGACAAATCCCCTATTGACTACATATGTCTCTCACTATCACCTTGTACTATACTTGAGCTTAGCCTTATGTACTGACATATTCAGAGCATCGAAATGACTAAGTCAAAGGATAATAGTCGGTGAATATCAAGACCCAATATGTATCTCAGTTCAGAGGATACTATGATGTTCGCCTTTACTCAAATTTACTTATGATCACAAATCACAAGGATTCCATGCAGTAAAATTGAGGGCGGGTCGGTCCAATATTTATCCCCTAAATATTTATAAACCTTGGCAACAACCCTTGCTTTATTCATACCTCATGAATAACTACCAATCCAAGTTCATAATAATCTTACTTTCATATTTGTTCCCACAACTATGATCGACTACGGGCGTTTAGAATAATCAAATTATTCATGGATATAAACATGCTAAAATGAAACACAACTCAAGAACATGACCATAAGCAAATATAAAATTTTGATCAAATCCAATCACTAGAATATCGAAGTCCTAAGGCGCAAGTATGACCCTCATGCTTCGGCCTTTCAAGGAGCTTCGTGAGTGGATCCGCAATGTTTTTATCAGTGTGAACTTTGCGAATACATATCTTTCCCTTTTCAACTACATCCCGTATGTAGTTGAATCTCCGCTCAAGGTGCCTAGTCTTTTGATGTGCACGGGGTTCCCTGATTTGAGCAATCGCACCCTCGTTGTCACAAAAGATTTCTAGAGGGTCCTGAATGGTACGGACTACCCCTAGGTCGGCAATGAACACTCTAATCCATGCAGCTTCTTGAGCTGCCAAGGAGGCGGCGATGTATTCTGATTCAGTGTTAGACAAGACTACCACGTCTTGTTTTGCGCTCTTCCAAGAGACAGCACCACCCTTTAGAACGAAGACATATCCCGATTGTGATCGAGAATCATCTCGATCAGTTTGGAAACTCGCATCCGTGTAACCCTTTACAATGAGTTTCTCCTCACCAGAGCCATATATTAGAAACATATCCTTAGTCCTTCAAAGGTATTTCAATATGCTCTTAACTGTCATCCAATGGCTAGTTCCCGGATTTTGGTGGTATCTACATGTCATGCTCAAAGTGCATGACACATCCGGTCTAGTGCATATCATGGCATACATGATGGATCCTATAGTAGACGCATATGGGATTCCATTCATTTTGTCTTGCTCAACCATTGAGTTTGGACATTAAGAAGCACTCAATATCGTTCCTCTTTGAATAGGTACCAAACCTTTCTTAGAGTTTTCCATCTTGAACCTTTTCAAGACTTTGTCAATGTATGCACTTTGATTCAAACCTATCAACCGCCTTGATCTATCCCTATAGATCCTTATTCCCATAATATAGGTGGCTTCACCAAGATCCTTATTGGAAAAACAATTTCCAAGCCAGGCTTTTACACCCTCCAAGGTTGGAATGTCATTTCTAAATAGTAAAATGTCATCGACATATAATACTAGAAAGGTAATGATGCTCCCACTAGCTTTCTTATAACCACAAGCTTCATCAGCGTTTTTGATGAATTCAAATTTCTTAATTTGATCATCAAAACGGTGATTCCAACTTCTAGATGCTTGCTTCAATCCATAGATTGATTTCTTCAACTTGCATACTTTGTTAGGATGTTGTGGATCGACAAAACCTTCAAGCTGAACCATATAGACATCTTCCTCAAGGTGTCCATTTTAGAAAAGTGGTTTTAACATCCATTTGCTATATCTTAATATGCGGCTATGACAAACAATATCCTTACAGACTTTAGCATCACCACGGGCGAGAAAGTTTCATCATAATCAATCCCTTGAGTTTGAGTGAAACCCTTTGCTATAAGTCTAGCTTTATAAGTATCCAAGTTTCCATGGATATCGGTTTTCTTCTTGAAAACCCACTTACTTCCAACCAGTTTGGAATTTAGAGGTGGTATAACCAAGTCCCATAGTTGATTATCATGCATGGATTGCATCTCTACGTTCATGGCTTCCAGCCATTTATCACAATCAGATTGCGACATTGCATTTCGGTATGCGGTGGGTTCATCAGAATCTACCACGTAGCATCCATCCATGAAAAATCCATATATTCCAAGTGGGGTGCTAATTCTACCAGATTGGCGAATGTTTTGTGTGTTTTGATCAACCATTTGATCATTATCAACAACCACTTGTTGATTGCTAGTGTCAACCAAACGTGTATCAGTTTATGGTTCTCGATCATCCTCGAGTTCCACAGTTCTCTCATTTCCTTACATAAGGAACCTTCTTTCCAAGAACTCAGCCTTTTGAGCTATAAACACTTTATGCTCGTTTGGATTGTAGAAATAATATCCCATTGAATCTTTGGGATATCCTACAAAGATACACTTAGTGGATCAGCTTTCAAGCTTGTTTTGGGTGTTGTTCTTGACATAAGCATCACAACCCCATACCTTTAAATATGATAACGATGGAATCCTTCCATGCCATATTTCAAAAGGCGTCCTATCCACTTTCTTGGTTGGTGCCATATTTAGAATACGGGCTGCAGGGATAAATGCGAAACCCCAAACTAATAGAGGTAATGTGCTTCTAGCCATCATAGATCGAACCATATCTAATAGAGTTCGATTCCTCCTCTCGGACACACCATTATGTTGCGGTGTTCCAGTTGGAGTAAGTTGTGAGACAATCCCACAACTCCTAAGATGTTCTAGAAATGCATCATTGAGGTATTCACCTCCTCTATCAGAACATAGTACTTTGATTGTATTGTTGAGTTGATTTTGTACTTCATTTTGGAAGACTTTGAACATTTCAAAGGCTTCATCCTTGTTTCTTAACAAGAACACATACCCATAGCGACTATAATCGTCGGTAAAGGTAATGAAGTATCTTTCACCATTACTTGTCATTGTCTTAAAAGGACCACATACATCTGAATGTATGATACCTAATAAGTCTTTTGCCCTTTCATTAGTTCCATTAAATGGCTCCTTGGTCATTTTCCCCAATAAAGAAGACTCACATTTATCAAATGAATCATCATTCGCTTCCAAAAGACCATTCTTTTGAAGTGTATTAATGCGATCCTTGTTTATGTGACCAAGGCGACAATGCCAAACAAAAGTTTCACTCAAATCCAATTTGAGTCTGTTGGTGTTAGCTTGGTACAACAAGTTATCAATGGATGTATTATCATAAACTAATTCATAAATGCCATTAGACGGCATTGCTTTAAAATAAAAGACATCATTCATGAAAACATAAATACCATTGTCAACAAACTTAAAATCATATCCAAATTGTCTTAATACAGAAACAGAGATAATATTCCTAGTCAAACTAGGAGAATATAAAATGTTTTTCAAAATAACTTCCAAACTATTTGGAAGCTTCAAAACATAATCTCCTTGGTCTTGGACGTCAACCTTTGCTCCATTGCCCATGAAGAGACTTATTCTCCTTTCTTCACATCATTTCTTCTTGTGAACTCCTGCAATGAATTGAATATATGAGTTCCACATCCGGTATCCAATACCCATGTGTTAGAAGAAACAAAATTAATATCAATATGGATCATGAAAGTTGTACCTGAGGTTTGCCCCGCGTCCCTCTTAGCTTTCAACTCCTTGAGATAGGTCGGTCAGTTTCTCATCCAGTGACCTATCTTCCCACAACCAAAGCACAGATCCTCAGCGCTAACCTTTAGCTTCTTGGGTTTTGGTTCCGCCTTTGCCTTTTCCTTGAACCCCTTCTTGACTTGCCCCATACCAATGGCAACCTTTGCCTTTGGTTCCGGGTGATGCCTCTTCTTCAAGCCACCCTCATTGATCGCAAGAACGGGTAAAACCTTGTTACCCATGCCGGCTTCGGCTGTCTTAAGCATTGCGTGAAGCTCGCCAATGCTTTTGTTCCATCATTTCTTGTTGTAATTCATAACTAATGTCTCAAACCTTTTAATTAAGCCATTGAGGATCACATCCGTGGCTAACTCTTTTGAGACGGGACAGTTAAGCCGTTCAAGCCGATCAATGTGGCTTTTCATCTTAAGCACTTAAGATGAGACAGATTGGGTTTCTTCCATATGACATGCATTAAGTGCTCGAACCGTTTCGAAGCGCTCCACCCTCGCTTGAGTAAGGAACAGTTCCTTAAGCTGGGTTATCATGTCAAACGCTCCATGATTCTCGAAATCCTTTTGGATCTCGGGAATCATTGTTCCCAACATGAGGCAAGAAACTTGCACCAAATCCTCGGTGTATTTCAGCCAATCCGCATAGGTATCGAAGTTGTTGATATCGGGTTCATCGGGAATAGGACCGTCCAAAATGTAGGACTTCTTCTCTTGCTTGAGAAAAATTCTCAAGTTTCGATACCAGTCTATGAAATTGTTATAGTTCAGACGATCCTTGTCCAGAATGGATCTTAGTGATAAGTTATGCACGGGTGGGATAATAGCGTTCTGTGGATTGTTTGCGGCCATCTATAAAAGAATTTAACAAAGCTTAATTTAGTATTTTCGATATCAATAAATTTTAATTTTTAATACCCTTTAATGTCTCCATGACAATTAACGATTAAAATCTAGAATCCAACATTTCATCCAAATAGTAGTTAGGTGACCATTATCCCACTATTCTAATTAACAAGGTAGTCAACATTTGACAATTGCAACCCTTTGCAACTTCTAGTTTTATGGGATCAGTTAAACATCATATGTTTAGTTGGCATGTTTAGTCCCATCAACACCTTTGTACGCCATGCTTCGGTGACCCTAATCACATGGTTTCCAAATCAAGTCGTCCTACTTACACACATGTGTGAGTTTACACATACAAGTGGCTAGGTGACCTTTATCCCAAAAGTATTGTAAAGCCACCTCAAGATCACAAGTTTTCTTAAATGTGGTTAGGTGACCTTTATCCCACATCAAGACTCCAAGTGACTCGAGTGTTTTATAAAAGGATGGTGTTCAACTTGTTTTAAAAGGGATTTAGTTTTCAAAATTTTATATTGGAAAACTATTTAATGTACCTTCCATTTGCATGTATTCATATGTATGGTACCTTTGGAAACCAATTTTCAATTTCCTTTTATTAAAACCCATTTTATTATGAAATCATTAATGGTTAATAAAACCAATTTTATAACTCAATAATTTTAAAGTTATCACTTTTATGCTAGTTGTCGATTTTAATTGTAAACATCCAAACATGATAAAACAATAAATATAAATCAACCATACAAGCATAAAATACAAACACATGTTCATAACCATAGCCACCTAAAATTAACAACACTTGTTGACCGAAACAAGTGTGTCAAAAGGTCTCTCCTAAGGGACGAGCATGACACAAGGTATGAGATGGTGAACTCCCACTTGACTCTGCATCCTTACACTTCAAGCGTTCACTTCTTGTTGTGATCCTTTTTCTTAATTTCGGCTTCCACTTGGGCTCCAACCAAAATGGTGTTATAGTTGCATCTTCTTTTACAAAATATATCCTAATACATTTTGTCTAATAAAAGAAATACAACTATTCTACTTATTATTACAAACCGTTTGAAAGAATAAATAGATTACAAACCCGAATAAAGAATATTACAAACAAATGAATAAATCACAACAAGTCTCTTCAATATACACAAGGTCATGGCTAGGTTATGAACATCCAACACAAGAAGGTCAACCCTTGACCAAACAGGTCAACCTTTGACCAGAATAGTTCATCTCGTCCCTTAGTTCTCGGCCTAAAACAGAGAACACATAGTTCTCGGCCAAAACCAAAGCTTCAGAGTTCTCGGTCAGAAAACTTTGGCTCACCGAGAACCTATTGTTCTTGGTCAACACCCAGAACAGTTTTCGGTCCAACCGAGAACTATGATTCACAATCATGAGTTCTCGGTGCAACCGAGAATGTGTTTTCGGTCAACCAAAATCTCATGGTTCCCAACCATGAGTTCTCGGCCAACCGAGAACAGGGTTTCGGGTGTCTTCGGCCAGACTGAGAACCATGGTTTTCTACCATTGTGTTCTCGGCCAAAGCTGAAGAACACAGTTTCAGCCCAAACAAAATTTGGCAACCAAAACGATCAATATTTCCAGTTTTTACCACATGCATGTATGGTACAAACTTGAAAATACAAGGGGAAACCAAAAGGCCTAAAATTTTCGGCCAAAATGGTAAAGATTACCATCAAACCCGAGCACTTTAGAACCCAATTTTTGAAGCATGTAATCGTATAAGCAGCTCTGATACCATTGTTGGGTTTTAGCAAGATTATCAAAGTCCGAAACAACCATTTTATTAAGGAAAACGCAGCGGAATATATAAGTTTTAAATCTTGATTTACCAATTCACATAAACCCGTTTATGTATAAACCCAATCCAGGATCCATATACAATATACATGCTATAAAAACACAACCATAGGGTGTTAACATACATACCTTCAAGATTAGAGATTGAAAGGGATGAATGAGAGTGAATGGCGAGATTCCAACATAGAAATCCTCAAGCTTGTATACCCAACGAGCTCCAACAAACACCTTGGTTGTTAGGATCCTTTACACTCTTGCAAGAACAAACCCTTTGTTCTTCTTCCTCTTGTTCTCGGCTTCAATAGAGGGGAGAAGAGAGAAAGTGTGTGTGAGAGAGAAAGTGTAGAGATGCTTGGTTCTAGAGAATGATCCACCAACCAAACCTCTTGCATGTCTTGGAAGACATAAACAGGAGAGAGGAGAGAGGGAGAGCCGGCCCACCATGGGGCTTTTCCCCCGAAACCAAACCCTTTAATTTTGTTTATTTCTTTTTAAAACATATTTATTATTTATCCAAATAAATAATATTTCTCTCAAATATAAATTATCCATATAATTTATTTTACCACACAAATGCAAATATTTAGAAAACCCATTTTCCAAATATATAAGTGTTGATTATTATTAGTTAGATCATATATAATAATAATTATCGTGGCGTTTGTCTAGCTTGTTATTGGGTATGACCCGAGTTGGATCATAACGCACTAGCCAGATCTACTCTGTTTATCCAATAACTATAACACTAACAGATCTCAGATATGTGGATAATCGATTAATACGTTTATATAGATCTAGCTCATAATTACTATAGATTTAGTGTTGTGTGTGTTTATATATTATCAGTATATATATACTAGTAATTCGTATAATATTAGTTTGAAGATTGAGAGAACGATTAGACAGAGATTAGATAATTAACTCTCAAAACTTTAATTAACAGTGAACAGTGTTCACTATATATAGAAGGAGGTCTGGTTTGCTAACATCCCTAGCAAACAAGACACTACTTCGTTACATACATTAATTTAGACGAAACACCCCCTGATTCGTTAACATCCCCTAACGAATCAGGAGGGAATACACTTAATGTCTTAGTTCGCTAACATCCCCTAGCTAACTAGACATTAAACCTAACGAACTAGATAATAATTTAACTAATTATTACATTAAATAATAAACAAAACATTAACGATAATTACAAAGACTCAAGACGCAAAACCGTGCACTAACAGACACCCCCTCGTCTTGAGCTCTTTGTCTTTAAATTATTTGAAGCGCTTGGACTGCCAGTCTCTGCAACTATGAATTCCATGCTCATGGCATACACGAACAACTCGTTGGAACTGCATAGCCAGGTCATAGTCTTCTTGGCGCTCGAACAAAATCTGCTTTCTGTGGAGCACGTCATTCTTTGTCTCTGAAAAATTAACCAATCACATCGGGTCGATTATCTTGATGAGCTCAGTCTTCAGTCCTCTGCCAAGAACAATGACGGCCTCGCCAGTACGATTGTCATAGTACCAGCGGTTGAATGAGAGATGCAAATGTTGGGGCATCGTCTTCACAGGAACCTGTTTCATCGTCTTTGGCGGCTTTACCTTCAGGACAAGTTTCCTCCAGCCAGTCCTCGGATCAATCTCGTCAATACGCTTACGCCTTGGGACTTGGGGCTTGAAGAACTTGAAGCCGTGATTAACCTCAAAAAGTAAGTGTTGGTGAAACCACTCAGCTGTTCGGTAACCCCCACGATTGATAAATGGACGTCTCGCGAGGGTACGAACATCTCACCGCGGAAAAGTAAGAACATCCATTATCGTCTCGTAATACTGAATCCCCTTCTCCCATTTGATTATACATACTTTAAGCTCAGAATCATACAACCAGGAGACAATGTCACCATGTACCTTGGAAACAGTTTTGAAGGAGGTCACTTGATTTGCTTTGACCCATGCAGCAGCAGTGTCTTTCCGTTCTCGATCAACATATCGATACGCACAAATAATTTTACCCACTTTTTGATGTTTAAACCATCGTGCAATATCATCATCCATTATAACTTCAAGTGAGTGAACTGTCCGCTTACACTTCAAGATCTTTTCCAACTCATCCTTAGTTTCTTTAAACGTCTGCTCATCGAATACTGGAGCACCTTGATCAACATTAGTGTGTTGAAACAAGTCAGGGTACTCCTCAGCAGTGACGTCTTCCATCTCAATATCCTCGTCTTCATAAATAAAGTCCGTATTCATCTGAATTGACGGATCATCTTCTAAACCTTCCTCATTCACCACTTCAACATCAGGTTCAGTTTCAAACACAGTTAATTGTTCGTCATTCATCCCAAGCAGTACGGAAATCTGCTCCCGTGTTAGAGATCTATCCACAAACTCACCAACCTCTATCTCATCCTTGTTCACCACACTTTTAACTACCCCTGATCCATCCACAAAAATCAATAATTAGACTATCAAAGCTCAGTCATTTTTGACGAAAATCATATCGCCATGATCATCTATACCTTAGACACACAGAGATATCCTTGAAATGTCGAAAAGTGAAAGTCGAAATTTCAGAAAAAATTTGAATAGGGTGACTTTAGTGTGAAGGAAGAAGACGAACAGTGAAGGACTGTTCGTGTTTCTTGTTTTATATAGGCTCACACGCTACCCGAGGTACACAGTGTACGAATTACCCAATTCGTTTAAATTATAAATACCGAATTAGATGATTCGCTATGACAGTTCGTTACATTATTGTAGCGAATGAGACATAATTCGTGTCTGTGATTCGCTAAATATATATAACGAAAGAAGGATGATTCGTTACAGAGTGCGGAAGCGAATTAGGTGAGCGAACTAGAAACTAGTTCGCTAAAGAATCACCTAGTTCGTTATCCATAAATAACGAAGTAACTTTCAACGAATTTAAAATCTTTATTTAATTTAAAATTAAATTAAATGAATTAAATAATAAATTAAATCAAATAGAATTCAATATTTTTTTTTTAACTTAAATTAATTTCCGAGAACCATTTTATCCCGATAACAAAAATACTTTAAAAATGTTTCATTTTTACGAAACATAACTTAAAACCATTAAATAATATGTAAAATGAAAATGAAGAAAATATTTTTGGTATTTTGTAAAAAATTAAAGAATGTATTTACCAAAGAATATCCGAACATTAAAAATAGACAATATTTTTTTGTTTTTCAATGATTTATCAAAAACAAAACATATTTTTGTATTTTTGATGAGTTTGAGCAGAGAATCATATTGACCAAAATGCCCTTCCATCACAGTTTTATATTTCAGCGATATTATGACTGGCGTTAAGTCGGTCATTGATATTGTTGTCCACTTAAATCTTATAACAAACCTTCGAGCATTTTTGTGATATGATTTATGGTTCAATTAGCGCACAGAATATCAGAAACTATCAGCCCCTAATCTCGGTTCAAGCTTAATTTGATTTTTTGCCAAATCACCCCAACTTGACTTAAACCATTATAAGGTTGATCAAAATTTGAAATTTTTGAATATTTGAGCAATGCATCAAGTTTCCTTTACTGTGAGTGAATATGCACGAGTCCATCTGTCGGCTTACATACATTGTTGTCACACCCTCAAAATCCACTAACGGAGGTTTACCGTCAGAGGGTGTGAACTAACAGGATCGGAATCATTAGTTATAATCAAACCATAAATAAAGTTTTCAATCCACGAAAACATTTAAGTGTAAACAAATGCGGAAGCGTAAAACCTAACCAAAAGTTGTGTCACACATGACGACTTAAAAACCCAATAATAATAGTTTAAAACAACTTTGCATAAATAGTAACGTTCAAAGTAATGCATGATCCTATACCGCGCGCCCGTCTCGGCTACCTGAGAATGACATACTAAAAGTGTCAACACGGGGTTGGTGAGTTCACAAGGGTATATACAATAAAGTGTTTGCGTTTACGTTTGCGTTTAGCGTTTTGCGTTTAGCGTTTTGCGTTACCAGATAGTGTTAAATCAATTATATATCTATAGGTAGCTAGCCTATAAAGCAAGTATTACTAAGTGTTCGACACCGAAGCTGACTGTTTATCATGTGCCTTGCCACCAGGTCTATCCCGACCATGGTAATGTGTTAGCCAAAATTACACCCACTCGACCTCCAGTCGAGCTTAGCGTTGGGTGGGGTTTGTCAAACCCAGTAGTACTACTCAACAGTGACTCGCTATTATCCAATACTAAACGGTTCGATGTGTGAAGGACTTCAGTTGTTTTGTTTGCCACTTAGCCTTTACAAGTGATATATAATCTAATAACAAAATCTAAAAGCGTTTCGGAGTATGTATTCTCCCCCAAGTGAAAAGCGTTTTAAAAGAGTTAAAAGGGAACGTGAAACTCACTGTTTGCGAAGAATTCCAAAAACGAGTAAACCAAAGGATGCGGGTCACAGAAAAATCCTCACTAGCGTTCTAAAACAACAAATGAGATTTTCTAAGTGTTGGAACTATTATCGAGTCTCTAGACTCGGCACATAATACCTATGCATAAAATTCGTTTCGTGTTTCGTTTGTGAATTGTGTGTGTCTCAACAAACACATTCGTGATACGTTACATGTGTGAACAACTACTTACATATCATGTATTAATATTGTACATTACTAGCAATTATTCCCCGCAAGGGCAATTTGGTCAAAACATAACAATTATCTAGTACTTAGCACGTTTCATGTATTTTCACAAAGTTCAGCAGCTAGTTTCATCAAGACAGAATTCTACTTGAAAGATTACCCTATTCAACAGATCATAGCATCTCAATTAATTCACCAAAAATCGTCACAAAATCATACATGAGTTAGGTTTCCAGAACATATTTTATTGTATGTTTATTCCACATAGATTTCTCACAATGATCAAAACATTACAGCAAACTCACAGCAGTCAAAATCATGCGCAACAGTGTTATTTGTTATTCCCGTTAAATGAAAAATCCGACTAATGCAAGACCAATTGGGTTAGGTTCTTAACTCAACATGTTAACTTCCAGATTTGGAACCAACCCATTTGGTCTTGTAGTTCATGAGATATGTTAATTACAAAACAACCTAACAGCAGGTCTCACAATTCAGATTTGCACTTCAGTTTTGTAAAATAATAAAAGTTAACCTTTTCTCGTCCAAAAATTACAAACTTGGAAATTATAGAAACTAGACTCAACATAGTACCCTGTAGTGTTAACAACCTCGACCAATTTCCATATTAGCATTTAGTTACAGTTGTCTAAACATAACTTACAATCTGTCCAGTACCAGTTTTGACCTTTGATCACACTTAAATCGTTTGAGCAACCAAAACACCTCCAAATTAGGCGTGGTTGGGTTTTCTGAAAACTAGACTCAGAGTACTACATCTTAGACTCATAAATAGCTCAGTTTGGTTTTATATTTAATAAGTTACTTGTCATTCAAGTTTAACTATCTCTGCTGTCAAAACTCAGCAAGCACAAACAATCGTCTAACATGTATCCTAAGCATACGACATATCTCCAAACATGTAATAAACATAATTATTCATCAAAATCAGTAGTAACCCACTAGGGTTTTCAAATAATCAATGATTTAACATTCTTTCACCGTTCAAAATCACATATGATCATCACAATCAATAACCAACGCATAATCAATCATCCTCTAATCAAAATCAAGCAAATAAACACTTAATACATAATTTACAAAGTTAGGGTTTCATGTTTATACCTTAAAAACGCAGAAACAACTAAGAGAAACGTGAGAGATGCTTAGAAACGAGTGCTGGATGCTCCGATTATGAAGAACAAGATCAAACGAAGGTGATATGGGTGTGGGTGTGGCTGCCGATCGCAAGAGAGAGGGGAGGGGGGCTGCCGATCGGGTTAGAGAGAGGGAGAAAGAGAGTTAGGGTTTTGTTATTATTAAATAATAACATGTTACACAATGGTCCCTCAACTTTTAAATATTACTTTTCTAATATAAAGTACTTGTTTGCATCTTGAGTTAGTGTTTTAAATGATATTATCAAATAACACATAAGCCTAACACATAATTATCACATAATTATTGTTTGGATGTTTTTCGTTTATTCACCAATGATTTGCGTCAACTCGTTTGCGTTTCGGTGCAATCCCGAATGACTACATATGTAGTAATTGTCAAGCGTCATTTAAAATTCTATTTTAAATGAAATGAGATGTGCGTTAAAGATAAAGTGATCTTAAGTTTGAATTGACGGAGTTTGAGTTAACGGAGTTAACCTGAAATTGACGAGTGTCACATCATTCCCATGTTAAAGAATTTTCGTCCCGAAAATTTGAGTCAAGTCGCGATGAGTGTCTGAAAAAGCACGAAAATATTTTTCAGTTTGTCATAATTGTATCCCCCGGGGTCCGTTTCTTATTTGTTTTGAGACGCACGCAAGGGAGGAACAATTGTATGACTAACAGTGGATTTTGATCAAGTCAGTAATTTAGATTGTACAAAGTACAGCGGTGATCAAGTTTAATGACTTTGGGTTTGCTCTAGAAAGCGAGTGAAATATTCATGCTTATGAATACCCAGATGATTAAGCCGCATAAAGACTCACAGTGTCCAGAATCCTAACGCTTGTTATTTGCTTTATTATATTTTCGGGTGATCAACAATTATAAGGCTTGAGTATGACTGGTTATTACATTTCTGCCATCTTTACCGAGACTTTTGCTAGAGACTAACACCTCTTTCAATTTGGCTTTTCTTTCAGTTTATATCACTTACTTTACTCTAGCAGCTTTTTTAAGACCTATCAATGCACCAATGATTAAGCACACAGTCTTTTAAGCTTATTTCTTTCTGGATTTGGGGTCAAAGAATCAATGTACTATCATTTTCTCTTTTTGCTTCAAAAACTCAAAATTTTGAGGAGCATGAAATAAAATGATTTAAATTGCCCCAGTTAATTTAAGTTCATAAATTAATGGCTATCATATTCATCTACAAGTAGAGAACGGGACCAAAACATGCAAGCACGCTTCACAAACTTAAATAACCGACTAAATTCTCAGCTAAAAGTAAAGTAGAATGCTTAAAGAACGCCCCAAGTACTATCCATTCGTCAGGTTAATGGCTAACCCGAAGATTTACAAGAAATTATCAGGACCACACATATACAAGTATATGTCCTTCAAAATAGAAGCAAATGATATAATTTTCAGCGATCATAAGCAAAAATCTTTTTGGTTTTTCTCTTTACAAACAAAAAAAAACACAATCTTTTTGTCTTTTCAGAATTTTCTTAACAAAAACAAAATTCACATTTTTTTTGACTTTTTCGCAAATTTTTCTGTACAAACAGAAATCACAATCTTTTTGAAATTTTCTAATTTTAAAATGATTTTGGTTTTTCAGATTTTTTTTAAAAATAAAACAAGAAATAACACAATATTTTTGATTTTTTTATAGTTTTCTAATGTTTTTGGGTTTTATCTATACAAACTCAAAACACAATATTTTTGTATTTTCTAGAATTCACCCCCCTAAAACCTAAAAACAGAATGGAATTTAAACAAGAATAAAAACTGAAAATAAAGATAATTATCCTAATTTAAGGATCTCAGCAAGGGTCTTCAATCCATTTAAACCAAGCAAAAAGTTGAAACGTGTTTTATCAAACGCTTTGGTAAATAGATCGGCTTTTTGAAAATCAGTGTGCACTTTCTCAAGATCAATTAATTTCTTTTCATAACAATCCCGTATAAAATGATATCGAATTTCGATATGTTTCATTTTAGAATGTTGTACGGGATTCTTGATGATACTAATAGCAGCAGAATTATCAATCAATATGGGAGTAGTAAGAAACTTCAAACCGTAGTCGCGAAGATGTTGTTGTATCCACAAAACCTGGGAACATCAACTCAAGGCTGCAATATACTCAGCTTCGGCGGTTGAAGTGGAGACCGTTGTCTGCTTCTTACACTGCCAGGAAACAAGCCGGCTTCCTAAGAATTGACATCCCGCTGTAGTAGACTTGAAATTGATCTTGCATCCTCCATAATCTGAGTCTGAGTAAGCGATAAGATCGAAAGTATCATCTTTGGGGTACCATAACCCGATGTTAGGATTTCCCCGTAGATATTGCAGAATACGCTTGACCGCTGCCAGGTGAGTCACTTGGGGACTAGCTTGGTACCTAGCACATAAACAAACAACAAACATTATGTCGGGTCGAGAAGCAGTTAAATAGATTAAAGAACCAATCATGGCATGATAGAGGGTCGGGTCAACGGTATCCTCCAATAATCTGAGTAATAGGGATTTTTCCGGCAGTAATCTTGAAACGGCTCAAGACGTCGTTCACATATTTTGTCTGATGAATGAAGATTCCCTTCGCAGACTGATGAACCTGCAACCCTAAAAAGAAATTCATCTCTCCCATCGAACTCATCTCGAACTTGGTTTGCATAGATTTCTCGAACTCCTTACACAATGTATCGTTTTTAGAACCAAAGATTATGTCATCAACATAGATCTGAACGAGTAGAAGATCATCACCAATATTTTTATAAAATAAAGTGCAGTCAACAATTCCACGTTTGAAGCCGTTATCCGTCAGATGGTCGGCGAGCGTGCCATACCAAGCTCTCGGGGCTTGATGTAGACCATATAATGCCTTGTTTAATCGGTAAACGCGGTCAGGATAATCAGGATCTTGAAAGCCTGGAGGCTGTAAAACAAACACTTCCTCGTGAAGTTCACCATTCAGAAAAGCACTCTTAACATCCATTTGATACACTTTGATATTCTTGTAAGCAGCATATGCCAGGAAGATTCGAATCGACTCTAATATTGCAACTGGAGCATAAACCTCAGTATAATCAATACCCTCTTGCTGATGAAAACCTTGCACCACCAAACGTGCTTTGTTCTCAAAATTACTCCACGATCATCTTTCTTACACTTATATACACACTTAGTCGGAATTGCCTTCTTGACTCTAGCAGGTTTGTCAATAAGATCCCAAACACCTAAACGTGCAAATTGTTGTAATTCTTCTTGCATAGCTTCTACCCAAGAAGGATCTTGTAGAGCCACACGACGAGTTGTAGGCTCAACTTGAGATAGAAAACAAGTAAATTTAGCAACAGTTGCAATTTCAAATGCGTGTAAGTCAGCATGAGCACATAGAGCATTATTGTCACTTGAAGAGGCAATTCGATGTCGTGTCTGAACCCCTACATCAAGATCTCCAATAATGTTTTCTTGTGGATGATAATTATGAATTCTGAGAGTAGGATTTTTAGAAACAGCAACGTTTTCAAATAAGTTAGTATAATGTTCACCCAATTCAGGAGATGAAACATTATCCTCATTCACAATTGAATTATCATCAGATGAAGACGAAGCAGTATCATAATGAACAAGAGAATCATGATCAGGTTCTTCAGTTGGAGCAACAAATGGAGCTTCAACATCATTTGAACTTGCAAATCTTGGAATTTTCAAATGTTCTTCAAAATAAGCACGGACTAAATCTTCATCTGGATGATCGATTGATGGAGTAAATGTATTAAATAAGCTATCGTAGTCAAACATCCAATCGGGACCTTTCCCTTGAGGAGGAGTAGTGTACCGTTGATAGTCCACATGGAACCATTCCTCAACACAACCAGATGTAAAATTATATACCCTTTTCTTTGGAGATGCATACCCCAAGAAATAACCTTCGATCGCTTTTTCCTCAAATTTACCCGCATCCTTCTTCAAAATTGTACAAGGACACCCAAAGGGTTCCATGCACTTTAAGTTAGGCTTTCGATTGTTCAAGAGCTCATAACTTGTCTTCTTGAGTCGTTTAACAGTCAAAACCCGATTAAGCGTGTAACAAGCTGTGTTCACTGCCTCATTCCAGAATTGGACAGGAAGATTAGAATCAGCGAGCATAGTTCTTGCAGCTTCAATCAAGGTTCTATTCTTTCGTTCTACAACACCATTTTGTTAAGGTACATAAGGTGCACTATATTCACGGTGAATTCCCTTTTGAACTCAAAAGAAATCATATATAGTGTTTTTGAATTCAGTTCTATTATCACTTCGAATTCTCCTCACCTTTTGTTTGTAAAGTGATTCGATTTTAGTGATAAGATTTTGTACCAAAACAGGCGTTTGATTTTTTGAACTCATAAACAAGACCCATGAGTATCTCGAATAATCATCAGTCACGACTAGAATTCAAATTCAAGACATAAATATCATTTGATCGTGGTGATCACATGACAACCATGTCCTCGGGACTCACGTAACCCGGTTTCAAAATAAGACACTCTTTATCTGTAAATACTGTAGTGTATTGCTTATCACAGATTTGCGACACACTCAATAAATTATAGTCCACTTTATCACAATTGTTAACTTTCTCAAATGTATCTTCCCATTCGAAACATCACCTTCCTGTGTAATCATACTCCCAGAGTTCCCAGCAAAAGCCACATAACCTCCTTGAACATTTCTCACATTTGATAAGAGATTGAGATTTCCTGTAATATGACAAGAACATCCACTGTCCATAATCCAGTTTTCACCAGAAATGGTCTTGGATGTACCCTCGCTTTGTTTGGCCATGCAAGCAGATGTAGCAGAATCACTGATCTTAGCCATAAAAGCAAAGCTAGTTGGAAGCTTTTCACTTTGATTATCAGATTCAGACTCAGTTCCAGCGTCAGAAGAAACTTCACTTCCACTTATATCTTGTGTGTATTCAGGAAACCCAAACATAGCTAGATTATCTTGATTATCATTGCACAATAGTCGCTGTGACCAATCACCTCCATCAGCTAACACTGCATGTGACCCAGAAGTAGACGGTTTCTTTTCAGTATCATTGACCCGTGGTTTAGAAGAGTTTTGATTTTGACCACGAGGACCAGTATACTCCTTCTTTGGCTTGTCACATTCTTTCGCAAAGTGTCCGAATTCTTGACAATTATAACACTTTACCTTCAACTTGTCAAAACCCAACTTCTTATTCAGAGCAGGAAGATCTTTTTACCTTACGAACAATCATTGCCATGTTCCACTTTAAATCCATGAGTTCATGATCATCGGGATCAATTTGATCATAGTCTTCATCGGTTAAATCACTTGTTTCAATCTTGCTACTCACAAAATTCTCGTAAGAAGACATTGTTGGGTCAAGAGTTTGACCCAAATGAGGAGATTTGACCTAAATGAAGAATATTGAAGATTGGAATCTTCTCAACCTCCTCAGAAACTGCAAAGTATTGAATCCGGGTACACCTTGGACCTTTGAGTAAGCTTTTACTTAGCCGAGTACGAGATTTTGCCTTCCGGGCACGGTTTACTTCAAACAATCTTCTTAAGTGGATATCCGAGCAAGGTATGCTTTTTGGTGATTTCAAAGTAAGGTTCATCTATTTGGCATATCCGAGGAAGGTTCACTTTGTCAAGCAGGGTTGTTCTTCAAGACCAAGTATTTTACTCTTCCGAGTAAGGTATGGTCAACCAAGTCCAAGAAGCCAAGCAATTGGAAGACCTGGCAAGGTATTCTTTAATAATTATGGTCCGAGTATACTTGATGAGTTGATGGAATATCTCTAAGTTATATCGAGTAAGGTTCGGCTCGAGTAAGGTATGTACTCCCGAGTACACCTTATCAATAAGTTTTTTAACTAACAATGAGCCGAACAGGATCATAGAAGAACAAGGTTGCTTGTAAGGATTTGTCGAGCAAAGTTTGATAAATTCAAGAAGATTGAAGTCTACTCGGTGAATATTTTACTTGGTAAAATATTCTTTAAGTAAAAGTCTACCCGGAAACTGATTCCGAGCACACTTCTATGTTTACCAAGTCTGAAGGAAGGCCGAGTACACTACGTACTCGGAGACTGAAGTTTAATGAAAAGCTTACCCGGAAGACTTGTTTTACACTAAGTATAATTTTTGAATATGTACTATCGGATAGGGTTTCTAGAAGGAATGACAGCCTGTCCTAGGTTGGCAGACCTATAAATAGAATAATTAGGGCACGCCGCCAAGGACACACGAAAAATACGAGACAATACGGATAAGACCGACACATTAATTAAGAGAATATCGTGTGTGTGACGGCTGTCCGAGGATTCCTCCTAAACCCTAATCGATTATCCTTTTGTATGATTAACGTTATATAAATGGAAATCTTTTGAGTGAATCCTCCGTGTGTGTTTTCGTATTTTGAATATTCATTGCAACCGTATGTTTGTTATTGATTCCGCCTCTAACAAACGGTCATCTTTCTAAACATAGTAACCCGTCATTAACTCTCTTGTCAATACGATTAATTTTGTGTGAGTTATGACATGATTGATTAAGATCCGATCCGAATCGGACAAGACAAGTGGTATCAGAGCCGGTTGCTGCTATTTTTAGAAAGATTGTTGCTGATTAGGTTTTGAAGAAGAATGACGTAAGTAGAGCACTGTTCGATTGATTTGTGACGTCAGAGGCTCTGTTCTTCATTTTTCTTCCAGATCTACAAGTTTTAGGTGTTTTCTTTTTCTTATTTCACTTAAAGCTTTGATTTTTATTGTTAAATCTTGTTCTATTCATATCAGACACCTCAGATCTTAGAATTTATTCTCAGATCTGATTATTTTACTCTATTTTCGATAAAAGTTTGACTTTTGTTTTAAGAAAATGTCTGGATATGAGGAACAAGAGGTGTCTACTAATAAGATACCTAGATTGTATGGTCAGGAGAATTTTTCCAAGTGGAAAGTGCTTTTTGAGGCTGCTGTTTGTTATAATGATGTGGATATGTGGAATTCTATCAAGAATGGACCACAAGCTGCTGTTGAAGAAGGTGCTAATGCAAATGCTAGTGCTGCTGTTAGAGAGAGAATGAGAAAGGTTGATGACAGGGCTTTGGCTATGCTCAAACTTGGTCTGTCTTGGGAAATCCTCACAAAGGTTGCACATCATCAAAGTGCTAAGGCAATGTATGATGCAATCCTTGAGATGTATGAAGGGAATACTGAATTGAAGAACATTAAGAAGCAAAGACTGAAGCAACAGTTAGAAAGATTCAATTATAGAGATGGTGAAAGGTTGAAGTCAATACTAGAACGTTTTCTGAGTATTGTGAATGAGTTGAGAACAACTGACTATGTAATGACTGACTTTTATTTAAATACAAAGTTGCTCAACTCAATGCCAAAAGAATGGTATACTGCTTGCAAATTCATCCTTCAAAAGCAAAATTTCAATGAATTGAAATTGGATGATGTAGTATGTTTTCTTCAAGCTGCTGAACTTGAAATGATTGAGAATGAAATGATCAAGGAAGATAAACCAAGTTTCAATGTGTCAAATGCTTTAATTGCTCCAATGGAGAATCTTACAACAAAGAATCAACAACAAATTCCCATCATTGAAGAACCAAGTGATCATAACAATGAGACTGCTAGGTCTTTCATTGGAGGTGGTTCAAGCAATCAAAGTGGTCAACAGAGATTTAATGTTCAATTGATTGATGATGATTCAGTTTCTGTGGGAAATGGAATTGCTCAAAGTGCTGGTACAGGGCATGTTCAAGGGAATGATGCACAAGCCTTAATGTCTATGTTCACTGAGTCCTACAATGCATTTGTGGCCAAAAACATAATTCACACAAGTGTAGTGCAGGATGACTTGGAACAAATAGATGCTGATGACCTTGAAGACATGGATCTCAAATGGCAAGCTGCAATGTTGGCATTAAGAAGCAAGAGACTGTTCAACAGAACTGGTAGATCACTAGTTTCTGGTCCAAATGAGAGAATAGGATTTGATAAGTCCAAGGCTATCTGCTACAACTGTCAACAGCCTGGACACTTTGCAAGAGAGTGCAATTTGCCAAGGAACTTTCAAGTCAATCATTCAAACAGCCTAGAAACCAACAACAATACCAGCAGAATGTGCATAGAAACAACAACCAGCAGAACTTCAACAATAACAAAGGATTCAATCCCAACAACAACAACTTCCATCCAAACAACAACTTCAATCCCAATTTTAATAACCACTATCAGCCTCAGATGAACAACCAGCAGGGCATGAATCAGAATCAAGTGTATCAAATGAACAACAATCAAAATCAAGCTATTCAAATCCCTGCAACTCAAAACATTCCAGCAAACCAAAATCAACCAAGAAATCAAGGCAATATGGCAGTAACTACTCAGCATGAGGGAAGCTTTGACTGAAGTAACCATGAGGAAGATATAGCAGATGATATCAGAAGAGCTAATGTGGCATTCATGGCCATAGACTCTGCATCTTCATCTAAGGTCATTCTGATCCTAATGCTGATTTACCTAAACTTGTCAATGAATTAAAAGAAAAGATTGGTAAGTTGGAAAGTGAGTGTTTTAAGAAGCAAAGCATTATCAATGCTTATGAGGCAAGTGAGATTGTTAGTGAGGAAAGAATGAAAAGTTTGGAAAAGGATTGTATGAATAGCTATAGAGCTCAGACAAGATTCACAACAGAAATTAGTGGGTTGAAGAAGATGGTGATTGATGAAAAGGTGCTGAATACAAAGCTGCAAACTGAAAATGAATTCCTAAAGAACTTAGTTTCAACTGGAAACATTTGTGGAATTCTGAATAAAGTAAAAGATGATGAAAAGTACAAGGCTGTTCCACCACCATTCAACAACAACTTTATACCTAAAGTTGACAAAGAGAAGAGAAGTGCTTATCTACAACAATTCAAAGATGTGTTTCAAGACAAAGAAGATGTTGCAGATCTGTACATAAATGTTGAGGTGAGTGAAGATGGTGAATTTGTTATGAAGAAAGAAATGAAAGAGGAAAAGTCAATTGGAGTTCAAGTCTCTGAAGATGACTTTGATTCAGATGAATTAGATCAAGATGATCTGAGTGATTTGAGTGATCAAATTACAGAAAAAGAAATTCAAGCTGCTGAAAAAGGAAGAAAATATAGAAAGCCTGAATCTGTTGATCAACTTCCAAAGTATCCTCCAGTTACACATAAAATGAAAAGAATGAATGAACAAATGAAAAGAGAACATGTTTCTTTTGACATTAGTGAAAAGAAGAATGTGTGTTACAATGCTGTCAGACCTCCAAGCAAAAAGTTTTTGGAAAAATTAGAAAAGAACAAGAAAAAGAAGGTAAATAAGAAAGAAATGGATATAGAATATTTTACTCCTATTTATCCTATCTTTTCAAGTGTTGAAGACTTTGATGTGGGAGAGGTAGAAACTGTTGAGGAATATGAAAGAAGGAAGTCAAGATATAGAGAGAATGAAGATGATCAACCACTGAACTTGAAAAAAGTTGTCTTTGTTAAAGGGAATGTGGAAAGAAATGACATCAGAATGGCTGAGTTTGTTCCATTCTCAATTGATTTTGACAATCTGAAAAACAAAAAGACAATTGGTGTAAGAGAGCCCAAACCAAGTGAAAGATTCAGGAAACCAGAAGAACATGAGATGTTCAAAAGAAAGGTGTGGTGTAGAAAGTGTGATGAATATGGACACCATACTGATTCTTGTAATGAGAGACTCAAGTTTCAGCCATTCCATGTCCCAAATGGAACAAAGTTTGGTCAAGATTTTGTTTTGTACAAAGAGAAGTATGCAATGTATTTGGGAAAGGGAAATGTGAATAGAATAGAGACAAGAGTTGAAGTGAAGGGTGAGACAAAGAAGAAGATGCATATGACTGAAAATGTGAGAAGAAGTAAATCACCTCAGAAGCAAAAGCAGGTGATAAGGGAAAATCAGTCTTTGAAATTTACCAAAAATACTCATTCAGTCAAGTCTGATGAGTCACAAGAATCATCAGGCAGTGAGAAATCAAAAAGAAAAACCGTATATCAAAGAAAGAAACAAGCTGTACTCACTGGTGATGAAAAGTTCTTGTTAAAACATGGGTATGAACCACAAGGTTTCACATGGAAACCTAGAACTGAAGCTAAAGTTGAAGCTGTGACTGATGTAAGAGACTTCTCAGAATCAAAGGACTATGTCTTACAAGAAAAGAGAACTGCCTCAGTTGAGCTTGACAATTCAGCTTCACTTGTCAAGACACCAAGAGAGTGTGGGTTTGAAACTGACCATTCAGACAACTTGGAAATCACTCATGAAGATCCTGAACCTACTACACTCACTTCCCAAGCTGCCACTAAAATTGACACTGATAAGTTGCAAGTTGAAGAAGCTTGCATCTCATCACTGAACTAATCAAATTTCTCTTTGTGCAGGAACATGCCACTCCATTGAATGATATATGGTATATGGATAGTGGTTGTTCTAGGCACATGACTTGTGACAAGAGGTCACTTGTGAATTATGTAGAGAAGTATGAGGGTCCAGTTGCCTTTGGGAGTGATGAAAATAGAAGAAAGATTGTGGGTAAAGGGATATTGACAAATGGGAAGGTGTCTTTTGACAATGTCTTTCATGTTGAGGGACTACAATACAATTTGTTGAGTATATCTCAAATGTGTGATAAGGGTTACAAAGTCAGTTTTGATGACTCTCATTGTTTCATCTTAAAACCTGAGTTTGTGATCCCACCTGAAATGATTATGATGATGACACCAAGAAATGGCAACTTGTATGTGTTGAATATGAAAGATGCTATTTCAAGAGGTGGTGCATGCTTTGTTTCCAAAGCCACTGAAAATGAATCTAAATTGTGGCATAGGAAGTTGTGTCATGTGAACTTAAAGAATATGAATAGACTGGTCAAGGGTGAACATGTGATTGGTTTACCTACAAGAGAATTTAAGTCAGATGATCACTGTGACTCATGTCAGAAGGGAAAATAGCACAAGTCTACCCATAAGACAAAGCTCATCAACTCAATTGATCAACCACTTGAGTTACTTCACATGGATCTTTTTGGTCCTGTGAGTGTACCAAGTATTGGAAAGAAAAGATACTGTTTGGTGATCATTGATGACTATTCAAGATATACTTGGGTTTATTTCCTAAGTACCAAAGATGAGACTGCTGAATTGATTAAAGGTTGTGTCACAATGATTGAAAACAAGCTGAATAAGAAAGTGAAGATGCTGAGAAGTGACAATGGTACTGAGTTCAAGAATGGAGTTATGGAAGAATTTTGTGCTATGAAAGGAATACTTCAACAATTTTCAGCTCCAAGAACTCCTGAACAAAATGGTGTTGTAGAAAGGAGAAACAGAACACTAATAGAAGCTGCAAGAACCATGTTGGCTGATGCTAACTTACCTGTCACATTCTGGGCTGAAGCAATCAACACTGCTTGTTTTGTTCAGAACAGAGTGCTTGTGAACAAAAGGCATAATAAAACTCCATATGAGATTTTCAACAAAAGAAAGCCTTACATCAAGTTCTTAAAGCCCTTTGGCTGCAAATGTTTCTTATTAAACACTAGAGACTATTTGAACAAGTTTCAAACTAAGTCACTAGACTGTTTCTTTGTTGGATATTCTACTCACTCAAAGGCTTACAGAGTTTATGTGAAAGATCACATGAGTGTAATAGAGTCATCTGACATTATTTTTAATGAGAATCAATTCAACACAGTCAGTGGTGCAACATGGCTGTTTGATCATGAAAAAATGATAAAGTCATTCAAGATTTATTCTGAAGACTTTGATGAAACATTCTACAAGACCAGTGTACTTGAAGAAAATAAGAAGAAAGAACTGGACTTGGAAGAATTGTGGAAGAAAGTTGCTAGAACAGAAAAAGAATACACTTTTGTGAATAGTTCCTCAAAGAATGACATTGAACAAGATCAGGAAATGACAAGTCAAGATAGTACTGATGTACAAAATGATCATGTTCATAGTGGGAGTGACACAGGCAACAAAACAAATGATGAAGAAGCTGCAACAACAGCAAGATTTCAAGACTTATTTCAAAGTTTGAATCTGGGAAACAATGGTGCATCTACTTCAAGACAAACTAATGATGAAGCACAAGAGTTTCATGATGCAGAAGCTGATTTGATCATTGAAGAACCTGAAATCAATGAAACAAATCTTGACACAAATTTGTCTACAAATATGATAATACAAACTCCTACTGTTGAAAAGAATCATCCTGCTGAAAATATCATTGGTGACCTGCATGAAAGAGTAACAAGAAGTCATTCTGAGATAGCTAACATCTGTCTATACTCTTGCTTTCTATCTCAATTAGAACCAAAGAATATTGCTCAAGCTTTAAAAGACAATAGTTGGGTAGAGGCAATGCAAGAGGAATTGGCTCAGTTTAGAGATTTACATGTATGGGATCTTGTAGACAAGCCACATGACAGATATGCAATAGGAACCAAATGGGTGTTCAGAAACAAAAGGGATGAAAGGGGTTTGGTGATTAAGAACAAAGCTAGACTTGTAGCACTGGGATGTCTTCAAAAGGAAGGGATAGACTTTGAGGAAGTGTTTGCACCAATTGCAAGACCGGAAGCCATAAAGATTTTTCTTGCATATGCTGCCTCAAAGAACATTAAGGTATTCCAGCTTGATGTCAAATCTGCATTTTTTAATGAAAAGATTGATGAAGAAGTGTATGTGACTCAACCACTAGGTTTTGAGGATCCCATGTATCCAAACAGGGTGTATAAGCTAAACAAAGCCCTTTATGGTTTACATCAGGCTCCTAGAGCATGGTATGAAGAGTTATCAACTCATTTACTTGAAAATGGTTTCACAAGGGGAGCCATTGACAAGACACTCTTCTACAAAAGACAAGGGTAAGATTTGCTGCTTGTACAAGTCTATGTTGATGATATCATATTTGGATCTACAAATGAAAATATGTGTTTGGAGTTTGAAGAGGTGATGAAGTCCAAGTACAACATGAGTTCCATGGGTGTAATGAATTTCTTTCTGGGACTACAAGTTCAACAAAAGGATGAAGGAATCTTCATTCACCAACCTAAGTATGTGCAGGACATTCTGAATAAGTTCAACCGTCATGACTACAAGGCTGCCTCAACTCTAATGGACACCAAAGAAAAGATGATAGCTGATGAAAAGGGGGAGTCAGTTGATGAACATGAATACAGAGCTATTGAACATGAAAATATGTAAATTGAATATGTACTATCGGATAGGGTTTCTAGAATGTGACAATCGTCAATTTCAGGTTAACTCCGTTAACTCAACTCCGTCAATTCAAACTTAAAGGTCACTGAATCTATAACGCACACCTCGTTACATTTAAACTAGGGTTTAAATGACGCTTAACACTTACTACATGTGTAGTCTTTCGGGAATTGCACCGAAACGCAAACGAGTTGACGCTAACCATTGGTGAATAAACGAAAACCGTCAAAACAATAATTATGTGATAATTATGTGCTAGGCTTATGTATTATGTGATAACATGTTATATAACGTTAACTCAATATGCAAACTAAGTTAATTAAATTAGAAAAGTAACATTTGGAAGTGGAGGGACCTAGATGTAACATGATTATTATTAATAATATTATAAAACCCTAGCCTATCTTTCTCTTCTCTCCCTCTAGACCGATCGGCCCTCCCTCCTATCCCTTTGGCAGCCGTCGACTTCATACACACACATACAATCAAGATTTTTCAAGTTTAATCGAAGATTAAGGTGCTAGGAAGGTATAAACAACTATCCTATGTATTTTACATGCTTAATTTTGAGTTTGAATGGGTTAATTATAAACCCTAAAATCTGGAAATTTCATATATTGTGTTCATATGATCTTTGTTTGATTTGATGATGTATTGATGATGATTTGATAACTAGAATTGATATTGTTACATGTTAATTGTGTTGTCTTTGATTTGAGTTCAAACAAAAACCCTAATCATGTATGTAATGTGTAATTGATGTGCATGGATAGTGATTATGGTGTTTAGAATGTTATATGAATGATTTGTGGTCCATAGATACTTAAATTGTTGAGTTTGGATGCAAACAGTTTCTGGACAGATTGTGTTATTGATGTTTGATTGACTGTAACGGGGTGTAAATATGAAAATTGGTTGTGATTATTGATACTACTGTAAACTAGGTTGAGTCTAGTTTCTATAGAATATAAATTTGCAATTTTTGGACGTGTAAAAGTTAACCTTTATGATTTTACAAAAACGTTGTGCAAAGCTGAGTTGTTAGACCTGCTGTTAGGTTGTTTTGTAAATGTTATATCTCATGAACTACGAGACCAATTGGGTTGGTTCTACTTCTGGAAGTTGACTTATTGAGTTAGGAACCTAACCCAAGTGGTCTTGCATTTTTTGGATTTTTCATTTAACGGGAATTTCAAATAAAATTCTGTTGCGCATGAATTCGACTGTTATGAGCTTTCTGTATTGTTTTTATCATTATGAGAAATCTATGTAGAATAAAAATAAAATAAAATATGTTCTGGAAACCTAACACATGCATGCTTTAGTGATGATTTTTGGTAAATTAATTGAGATGCTATGATCGATGGAATAGTACAATCTTTCAAGTAGAATTTCTGTCTCGGTGAAACTAGCTGCTGAATTTTGTGAAAATGCATGAAACATGATAATTGCTAATTAATTGTTATGTTTTGACCAAATTGCCCCTGTGGGGAAATACTTGCTATATAATTGTTGTGTTTTGACCAAATTGTCCTTGCGGGGAATAATTGCTAGTTAATTGTTATGTGTGACCAAATTGCCCTTACGGGGAGTAATTGCTAGTGATGTTCATTATTAATACATGACAAGTAAATAGTTGCTCACACATGTAATGTATCACAAATGTACTTGTTAAAGTCACACACGATTCACAAACGAAACACGAAACACATTGTGTGCATAGGTATTATGTGCCGGGTCTAGAGACTCGATAATAGTTCCGACACTTAAAAAAAAATCTCTTTGTTGTTTTAGAACGCTAGAGAGAGTTTTTCTGTGACGCGCATCCTTTGGTGATTTATTTTTGGGAATTCTTCGCAAACAGTGAGTTCACTTACCCCTTTTTAAACTGTTTTCAAACGCTTTTCACTTGGGGGAGATAACATACTCCGAAAACGCATTTAAGATTTTGTTAATATAGATTATATATCACTTGTAAAGACTAAGTGGCAAACGCAATAACTAAAGTCTTTCATTCACATCGAACCGTTTAATATTGGATAATAACGAGTCATTGTTGAGTAGTACTACAGGGTTTGACAAACCCCACCCAACGCTAAACTCGACTGGAGGTCGAGTGGGTGTAATCTTGGCTAAACACATACCATGGTCGGGATAGACCTGGTGGCAAGGCAAATGATAAACAGTCAGCTTCGGTGTCGAACACTTAGTAATACTTGTTTTATAGGCTAGCTACCTATAGATATATAATTGACATAACACTATCTGGTAACGCAAAACGCTGAACGCAAAACGCTGAACGCAAACGCTAAACGCTTTATTTTATATAAACTTGTGAACTCACCAACCCCGTGTTGACACTTTTAGTATGTTATTCTCAGGTAGCCGAGGCGGGCGCGCGGTATAGGATCATGCATGTTTTTTGAACTTGATATGCAAACATGTTTTAACTATTATTACTTGGGTTTTTAAGTCGTCCTGCGTGACGTAACTTTTGTCTTTGGTTTTTACGCTTCCGCACTTATTTTCATTTAAACGTTTTTATGGTTTGATTATAACTAATGATTCCGATCCTGTTAGTTCACACCCTCTGACAGTAAAACTCCGTTAGTGGATTTTGAGGGTGTGATATATTGGTATCAGAGCCATTGGTTATAGCGAACTAGAAGCTGCATGCATACTAGACTATAACCGCGACGACCCATTAGTTTTAATGATACGCACTGCATATGTTTGTGTAGTCTTTGTAATCTTATCTCTTTACCTCTTTCACTCATACGCGAGCATACACGGCTTACCTGTAAGGATGTCGACGCCACCATCATCGTTATCCGATCAGATGACTCATGCTCATGGGAAGGAACCACAGTTACCTAACTCATCGCCACCCCGAGTAGTCCCGGAACTCGAAGCTCCCGCACCGAAGAGGTATCGCTTATCCGGAGGCATGTACGAAAACGAATTAGTTGGGATTGGTACCCTAATATGATCAGGCGTATGGTCTATCGTGAACAAGTTCCCCCGCTACCCCACCCGAACCATCCTGCTTACCCCAACACCCTACCACCCATAACCGTACCTGTAGAGCGAGTTCTCGCAGCTGTCGTTTCTTGTTTGGAGCGTGATGTGGGTTACATGCGCTATACGAGAGCGAACGTTTCCGGACTGTTAAATGATGGAACCGAAACTAAAGAGGAAATTTCCCGCATGACAGCGGCCATGAAGGAAATGCAAGAGGCTAGTGATCAACAGATGAAGATTATGAGAAAGATGCAAGCCGAGATGATAGACTTGCAAGAGCAAGTTCAAGTAGCAAGGACCCGAACCGAGATAGCTTTTGAGCGTTGCGATGTCTTACAAGTGCAAATTGCTCAGAACACAGCCGAACCTGAGGCAGAGCCTGAGGCAGGGCCTGAAGAGGAACTTGAAGAAGATCCCGAAGAAGAGCCTGAGGAAGATCCCGAGGAGGAACCCGAAGAGGAACCGGAGGAAGAACCGGCTGAGCCGGAGGCACACTCAGAGATGTCCTTAGACGATGACATCTGAGAATGACAACACCTAGATGTCTGGAAGAAACGCTGGACACGGACGTGGTAACATCAACTTGACTGCAGCAGAACTCCAAACTCTGCTGAACGACCATGCGGCGGCCGCTCTGGCTGCACATGTTCAAAACCAAGCTGGAGGTCCAATTGGAACGTGTACCTTCAAGAATTACCTTGACTGCAAGCCCAGTATGTTTAAGGGCACTGAGGGAGCTATAGGCTTCCTGCGTTGGGCTGAGAAGGCCGAGTTGGCATTTGAGATGTGTAATTGTCCCCCTGCCAGTAGGGTCAAATTTGCTGCTGGAACACTTGAAGATTCTGCCCTCACTTGGTGGAATTCGAACGTACAGATTCTTGGATTGGAACTAGCTAACGCGATGAACTGGGAGGAGTTCAAAAACATGATGCGAGAAGAGTACTGTCCAAGAGAGGAGATTGCAAAGTTGGAGTCAGAATTTTTGTCATTGAAGATGATGGGTTCGGAAATCGAAGCCTACACTAACCGTTCTCACGAGTTAGCTGTGATGTGTCCGCGGATGGTGGATCCGCCGAGTAAGAGGATTGAAATGTATATTGATGGGTTAGCACCGCAAATTCAGGGCATGGTGACGTCTTCCAGACCAGCCACGATTCAACAAGCGATTCGGTTAGCTCACAAACTAACGGATCAAGCAGTGACCCAAGGTGCGCTACCACCAGGGGTTCAACCATCAAAGCCCGTGACAACCCAAGTACTGACAACAACAGCAACAGCAACCCGAGCAGCGGAAAAAGAAAGTTTGACAACACCAGATCCTCATCCTCGAATCCCCCACAGCAACAACACTACCGTAAGCCCGAATTCACCCGGAGCTTCAACAAAGAAACCTTTGAGTGTGTAGAGTAGCCAACAAAGAAACCATCTAAGGATTTTTCTGAAAACTTGTTCAAGTAATCCTTGGTGTTCAAAAGAGAACATTTGCATCCAAAAGGTTTGAGAAACTTGATGTAGGGCTTTCTATTAAAGAAGATTTCATAAGGAGTCTTGTTGTGACTTTTATTAAGAAGTACACTGTTCTGAACATAGCAGATTGTGTTAATAGCTTCTGCCCAGAAAGTAACAGGCAGATTAGCATCAGCTAGCATGGTTCTTGTTGCTTCAATGAGTGTTATGTTTGTTCTCTCTGCAACACCATTCTATTCAGGAGTTCTAGGAGCTGAGAATTGTTGAAGTATTCCTTTGTTTTTGCAAATTCTTCAATAACTCCATTATTGAACTCAGTACCATTGTCACTTCTCATCACTTTAACCCTTTTATCCGGATGATTCTCAATCCTTGTTACACAATTCATAATTAACTCAGCAGTCTTATCCTTTGTACTTAGGAAATAAACCCAAGTATATCTTGAGTAATCATCAATGATCACCAAACAATATCTTTTCTTCCCAATGTTTGGTACACTCACAGGACCAAAGAGATCCATGTGAAGCATCTCAAGCACTTGATCAATTGAGTTGATGATCTTAGCCTTGTGAGAAGACTTGTGTTGTTTTCCCTTTTGACAAGAGACACAATTTTCATCCAATTTGAACTCCCTAGTGGGTAAGCCAATTACATGATCACCCTTGACTAGTTTGTTCATATTTTTAAGATTGACATGACATAACTTTCTATGCCACAATTTTGACTCATTTTCAGTGGCTTTAGACACAAAACATGTGTCACCCCTTGAAACAACATCCTTCATGTTAAGTTCATATAAGTTGCTATTCCATGGGGCCATCATCATGATCATATCAGGTGGTATAACATATTCAGGTCTTAAGATGAAACAATGTGAGTCATCAAAACCAACTTTATAACCCTTATCACACATCTGTGATATGCTCAAAAGGTTATATTGTAGACCTTCCACATAGAAGACATTGTCAAATGTGACCTTTCAATTTGTCAAGATACCTTTTCCAACAATTTTACCTCCATTCTCATCACTTCCAAAGGCTACTGGACCCTCAAACTTCTCTTCATAGCTAACAAGTGACCTTTTGTCACAAGTCATGTGCCTAGAACATTCACTATCCATATACCATACTTCGTTCAGTGGAGTGGACTGTTCCTGCACATTACAAAGAGAGTGATTAGTTAGATGATGAAGTGCAAGCTATCTCAACTTGCAAGTCATCAGATTCATTTTCCGTATCAGCATTGGGTGTGAGTGTTGTGGGTTCAGGATCTTCATGGGTAACTTCAATGTTATCTGAATTATCTATTTCATATCCACATTCTCTTGGAGTTTTCACAAATGATGTTGTTCTTTGGCAATCAACCACTGCACTGTCACATTCTTGAACAACATAGTCCTTCTTGCTTGAATAATCTTTTACATCAACAATCTTCTCCTCCTTAGCTTCAACCTTAGGTTTCAAAGAAATCCTTGAGGTTCAAACCCATGTTTCAACAGAAAACTTTCATCACCAGTTAGTTCAGTTGGTTTCTTTCTAGGAAAGACTCCTTTGTTTCTTATCTTTTCACTACTTGATGATCCTTGAGAATCATCAGACTTAACTGATTTTGTGTCTTGTTCGGGGATAATTCTCAAGGGTTGAAAGTTCTTTTTCACAACTTTTTCTGATTTCATGGGTGATCTGCTTCTTCTAACTTGTTCAGCCACAACTTTCTTTTCCTTATTAACCTTCTTTGCAGCTTGCTGATCATTTTCACTCATAGTCTCCTTTCCACACACCTTTCCCTTTCCCAATTATTCATCGTATTTTCGTTTATAAAGAATATCAAACACTTAATGGCTTGAGAAAACTAGGTAAACTAGAATGAATTTGTCACCAACAATTGTTTCAGTGACCCTTTTCTTGTTGTTTTTACTAATTCTTTGTAAAATAGCTTTGCTTGGTGGCCTAACTTGTCACACCCTGAAAATCTTAATTTAAACAGCGGAAGACTTTGACCAAGCCTTTCGGGTGGTGACAGACGTCGTCTTAGCCAATCACAATTAACAATAGATTTCAAACGAAAGTTGAACTTTATTTGACCATCAGAATTATTACACATGTCATATTACAAGATTTTTATTCAAATTACAAGTTCAACATAAATTCAACATTTTTCATTCAAACACACGTCACTATTTTTCCCGCTCTCTTCGCGAAGCTTCCATGCTTCATTTAATTACCTGAAAAGCATATTAAAATAATATTTGGGTCAACACGAATGTTGGTGAGTTATTCCCGAGAAAACTTATCATATAAATATAGAAAATTTATATATAAACAACACATGAATATAATAGTGTACGGCCATTATACTCCCAACAATACCGATCTTAACACGGTATAACACAATAACGAAACCCGCATTTTACCTTTAAGCAAAAAAAGCGTTAGTTGTAAACTAGCTAAGAGTACAACGCGTGTATGACTACCAATTAGATAACTAGAAACGTACCATACTCGAAATATTCCCACTTTTAACCCAACGTGAATGGAAGTGGGGGGCGTCACCCCGATAGATCTACCAACATTTCTGTGCCCTTAACTCGGTTAACAGTTATTTAACCAAATTTATTCATCCCACAATAACAACAATTTGTAAAGTATAATGCGCTTTCAAAACATTTATATAAATAAGAATATAGATATACAATATGCTTTTCGGAGGAAGAACTCACCTTTGAATCCAATGTTCGTATAATGCTCGTGTCCTATAATAGTACACGTTCGTTAATTTTAAGTTTGGGTTTGACCAAAAATGGTTAACTATATACATATTTGACCAATATATATATATATATATATATATATATATATATTCTTATTCTAAAAATCCATACAAGCACACAACACATAAAGTTTACTACTTATAATTCATACTTAAAAATATAAACAAGTAGTAATCAACTAATAATTGTTTTATTTAATAATTTAAATTAATTATTAAAATTTATAAAAATTATTACCTTTAGTTTCTGGAGTGTTTTGAAAAATTTAAATTATTATTTTATTTAGAATTTTGACTCTATTATAATCGGTTTTGTCGGTTTTGCCGGTTTCGTCGGTTTTGAGCATAAAAACGAGCCGGTTGTTATTTTGTGAAAACTTTTCGTTTTAAATTACCTAAAACACTTTTTATATAGTTTTAGTCAAGTTTTATTAGTCTTTCAATAAAAATGTTATGGTTTTTATTTTGTTTCCAATTTCTTAAAAAGCCAATTTTTTACGTTTTCGTGTCAGTTTTCGCGACACGAACCGGGTTGGTTTAAGTTTTGCTATTCTTGACTTTTCTTATACTTTAACTTATGTTAAATATAAGAATATTATGACTTTAGGAGCTGTTTTAATTCAGTTCCAAAAATTCATGTCGGTTCACTTTAAAAGTCGAACTTTCCGACCGTTAAAGTCACCGACAAGCTATTTAAGTCACAATGTCAAAACCAAACCATTTGGTACAGCAAATATACATATAATAGCAAGTAATGTATTATCCTACCCATGTTTGATTATCTAGCACCAAGTATGCACACAAAACAATTCTTTTTCTACACATACTCAAACCTTAACTTAAGTTTTCAACTACACAATGAACATGTTATTTCTATAGTCTCTACAAGGTGTTTATGTACCAAAATTTCCAGATCTTAATAACCCATATTAACCTCTTATTTCATCCCATTATCATCTTTTAAACACACACATTCTTGATTCTTTAACAACAAAGTTTCTATTACCAGTAAGTAGCAATTTTTTAATAACCTTATTATCATACCAACAATCTTTACAATAGAGTTTACTAAAGTAATCCTAACTACAAGTCTTTAATCATCCACACAAGATTATGTTCACTTATCAAATCATATTGCAAAACATCTTGTACAATTTACAAAGTTTCTTTTATTAGTAAGTTTAATACAAACTCTTGTTTATCTAAGTTATCATGTTTCATGCATCCTAGTTCTTCTAGTAGATTTTATTCTTTTCCATATGTCACATTCAATCACTTAATTTGTCATTTTCAATCCATATAAAAATCAATACAAGACAAGTATGAGCTTTATGGTTAAAAATCAAATTTTTGTATTACTTATATGTGTAAGTAACTTTTCAAACAATCAAATCTCTACACTTTTGTCAACCCTTTTCCAAGATCTTATTTACCTTTTCAAAACCATTATTATTATTACTTACAACTTTTTCAAGAAATCAAGTATATGAGTTTTCAAAATTATCATTCTTTCTTTAACCATTTTACCATTTAACAAGCTTACAACTTCAATCCAACACCCAAATCAAAACCCACGGTTCTAATGGGTGTTTTTACCCATAATCCATTTCCAATCTTTTGACCATTTACACATTTATTTCCATTATTATGACAATACTTAACCCATTTGTTACACAAACTCAAGTAACATCAATATGGACAATCTATATGTGACAATCATCAATTTCAGGTTAACTCCGTTAACTCCGTTAACTCAACACCGTCAATTTAAACTTAAAGATCACTGAATCTATAATGCACACCTCATTACATTTAAACTAGGGTTTAAATGACGCTTAACACTTACTACATGCGTAGTCTTTCGGGAATTGCACCGAAACGCAAACGAGTTGACGCAAACGATTGGTGAATAAACGAAAAACATCAAAACAATAATTATGTGATAATTATGTGTTAGACTTATGTGTTATGTGATAACATTCTTATAAACATTAACTTAATGTGCTAGAACTAATTATTTAAGCTAGAGAAGTAACATGTGGAAGTTGAGGGACTTGAGTGTAATATATTGTTATTAAATAATATTATTATAAACCCTAACTCTCCTCTTTCTCTCCCTCATACCCGACGGCAGCCTCTAACCCCCCCCCCCCCTTGCGATCGGCCTTCATACACACACATACTGCCATTGTTTGATCTTGTCTTTCACAATTGAAGCATCCTACATCCGTTTCTAGCCATCCTCTACCTTCCTATTGCTTGTATTGGTGTTTTTGAAGGTATAATTGCAAACCCTAGGTCCGATTTTCATATGTATATGTGTTCATATGTTTTATCTTGATTTGATGATGGATTGATTGTGATATGATAACTAGAATTGGTATTATTACATGTTAATTGATGTGTTCTCGATTTTGAATTCAAATAAAACCCTAACCATGTATGTATGGTGTAATTGATATGCATGGATAGTGATTATAGTGTCTAGAATGTTATATGAATGATTTGTGGTCCATAAATAGTTAATATGTTGAGTTTGGATGTAAACAGTTTCTGGACAGATTGTGTTGTTGATGTTCATTTGACTGTAACGGGGTGTAAATGTGAAAATTGGTTGAGATAATTGATACTACAGTAAACTAGGTTGAGTCTAGTTTCTAAAGAATATAAATTTGCAATTTTTGGACGTCTAAAAGTTAACCTTTATGATTTTACAAAATCGTTGTGCAAAGCTGAGTTGTTAGACCTGCTGTTAGGTTGTTTTGTAAATGTTATATCTCATGAACTACGAGACCAATTGGGTTGGTTCCACTTCTGGAAGTTGACTTATTGAGTATGGAACCTAACCCAAGTGGTCTTGCATTTATTGGATTTTTCATTTAACGGGAATTTCAAATAACATTCTGTTGCGCATGAATTTGACTGTTATGAGCTTTCTGTAGTTTTTTGAACATTATGAGAAATCTATGTAGAATAAAAATAAAATAAAATATGTTCTGGAAACCTAACACATGCATGCTTTAGTGATGATTTTTGGTAAATTAATTGAGATGCTATGATCGGTGGAATAGTACAATCTTTCAAGTAGAATTTCTGTCTCGGTGAAACTAGCTGCTGAATTTTGTGAAAATGCATGAAACATGATAATTGCTAGTTAATTGTTATGTTTTGACCAATTTGCCCCTGCGAGGAATACTTGCTAAATAGTTGTCGTGTTTTGACCAAATTGCCCTTGCGGGGAATAATTGCTAGTTAATTGTTATGTGTGACCAAATTGCCCTTACGGGGAGTAATTACTAGTGATGTACATTATTAATACATGACACGTAAATAATTGCTCACACACGTATCGTATCACAAATGTACTCGTTAAGTCACACACGATTCTCAAAAAAACACGAAACGTATCTTGTGATTAGGAATTATGTGCCGGGTCTAGAGACTCGATATTAGTTCCGATACTTAGAAAATCTCCTTGTTGTTTTAGAATGCTAGAGAGAGTTTTCTGTGACGCGCATCACTTGGTGATTTATTTTGGGAATTCTTCGCAAACAGTGAGTTCACTTACCCCTTTTAAACTGTTTTCAAACGCTTTTCACTTGGGGGAGATAACATACTCCGAAAACACATTTAAGATTTTGTTAATATAGATTATATATCACTTGTAAAGACTAAGTGGCAAACGCAATAACTAAAGTCCTTCATTCACTTCGAACCGTTTAATATTGGATAATAGCGAGTCATTGTTGGGTAGTACTACTGGGTTTGACAAACCCCACCCAACGCTAAACTCGACTGGAGGTCGAGTGGGTGTAATCTTGGCTAAACACATACCATGGTCGGGATAGACCTGGTGGCAAGGCAAATGATAAACAGTCAGCTTCAGTGTCGAACACTTAGTAATACTTGTTTTATAGGCTATCTACCTATAGATATATAATTGACATAACACTATCTGGTAACGCAAAACACTGAACGCAAAACGCTAAACGCTGAACGCAAAACGCTAAACGCAAAACGCTGAACGCAAAACGCTAAACGCTGAACGCAAAACGCTAAACACAAAACGCTGAACGCAAAAGTAACGCTTTATTGATATAAACTTGTGAACTCACCAACCCCGTGTTGACACTTTTAGTATGTTATTCTCAGGTAGCCGAGGCGGGCGCGCGGTATCGGATCATGCATGGTTTTTGAACATTCTGATATGCAAACATGTTTTTAACTATTATTACTTGGGTTTTTAAGTCGTCCTGCGTGACGCAACTTTTGTCTTTTGGTTTTTACGCTTCCGCACTTATTTTCATTTAAACGTTCTTATGGTTTGATTATAACTAATGATTCCGATCCTGTTAGTTCACACCCTCTGACGGTAAAACTCCGTTAGTGGATTTTGAGGGTGTGACAGATTGGTATCAGAGCCATTGGTTATAGCGAACTAGAAGCTGCATGCATACTAGACTATAACCGCGACGACCCATTAGTTATAATGATACGCACTGCATAAATTTGTGTAGTCTTTGTTATCTTATCTCTTTACCTCTTTCAGTCATACGCGCGCGCATACACGGCTTACCTGTAGGGATGTCGACGCCTTCATCATCATCATCATCCGATCCGATGACTCATGCTCACGGGAAAGAACCGCAGATACCTACCGCATCGCCACCCCGAGTAGTTCCGGAACTCGAAGCTCCTGCCCCGAAGAGGTATCGCCTATCCGGAGGCATGTACGAAAACGAAGTTAGCTGGGATTGGTACCCTAATATGATCAGACGTATGGTCTATCGTGAACAAGTTCCCCCGCTACCCCACCCGAACCATCCTGCTTATCCCAACACCTTACCACCCATAACCGAACCTGTAGAGCATGTGCTCGCAGCTGTTGTTTCTTGCGTAGAGCGTGATGTTGGTTACTTGCGCTATACGAGAGCGAACGTTTCCGGACTGTTAAAAGATGGAACCGAGACTAAGGAGGAAATTTCTCGCATGACAGCGGCCATGAAGGAAATGCAAGAGGCTAGTGATCAACAAATGAAGATTATGAGAAAGATGCAAGCCGAGATGATAGACTTGCAAGAGCAACTCCAAGTAGCAAGGACCCGAACCGAGATAGCTTTAGAGCGTTGCGATGTCCTACAAATGCAGATTGCTCAGAACGCAGCCGAACCTGAGGCAGAGCCCGAGGCAGAACCTGAGGCAGAGCCTGAGGCAGAGCCCGAAGAGGAACCCGAAGAAGATCCCGAAGAGGAACCTGAGGAGGATCCCGAGGAAGATCCCGAGGAGGAACCCGAAGAGGAACCGGAGGAAGAACCGGTTGAGGAGGAGGCACACTCAGAGGTGTCCTCAGACGATGACATCTAAGGATGATAACACCTAGACGGAGGGGTTGTCTCCATCCAAACTATTATTTTCTATAATTTTAAGGATTGATTTTAAATACTTTGTAGCGAATACAATGGTTTTAATCATGAATTATTATTTGGATTAATATATGGTTGTGATGTGATGTTTGTTTCTTATTTCTTTCTTACCTATCTTTTTATTACATGTATGGCGTGTTGCATATGAAAGAAAAACTCATGTTCAACATTTTATGCTGTGATTCTAGGAAATGGCTGGAAGAAACGCTGGATTGTTTGACACTGGAGCTGATAGGAGTTTTGTGTCGAAAGCCTTTAGTCAACTCTTAGACCTAACTCCAACTCCGTTAGATGCTAAGTTTCCTGTTGAACTAGCTGACGGTAAGACTATAGTAACGACTCATGTACTTGCGGGATGTAAGTTGAAACTGTCAGGTCATGTCTTTGATATAGACCTTATTCCTTTTACGCTTAGTAGTTTCGATGTCGTGGTCGGCATGGACTGGTTATCCGAGAACCGAGCGGAGATTATATGTCACGACAAGATAGTCCACGTTACTACCCCTTCCGGCGAGATCATTTCGATCCGGGGCGAGAGAAGCGGCATGACCACCAGCGTCATCACCCTCATGAAGGCGCAGAAGTATCTACGAAAGGGTCATCCGGTAATTTTGGCGCATATTGTTGAGAAACCCGCGGAGGAGAAGCGAATTGAAGATATACCGATTCTGCGAGATTTTCCGGAAGTTTTCCCGGAGGATTTTCCTGGACTACCTCCTATTCGTCAAGTCGAATTCCAAATCGAGTTGACACCCGGTGCAGCACCTATAGCACGAGCCCCATATCGGCTCGCACCGGCGGAGCTTCAGGAACTGTCCACTCAGTTGCAAGATTTGTTGGATAAGGGTTTTATCCGACCTAGCTCATCGCCATGGGGAGCCCCTGTCATATTTGTCAGAAAGAAGGACGGGACTTTCCGCATGTGAATCGACTACCGGGAGTTGAACAAGGTGACGGTCAAGAACCGTTATCCTTTACCCCGAATTGTTGATCTGTTTGACCAGCTCCAAGGATTGAGTTACTACTCGAAGATCGATCTGCGATCTGGTTACCATCAGCTTAGAGTGCGCGAGGAAGATATTTCAAAGACGGCTTTCAGAACACGGTATGGTCACTACGATTTTTCGGTTATGCCTTTTGGCTTAACTAACGCACCAGCCGTATTTATGGATCTCATGAATCGAGTATGCAAGACGTACCTCGACAAGTTTGTGAATGTGTTTATTGATGATATTCTCGTCTACTCCAAGGACAAGGCTGACCATGAGGAACACTTAAGGGTGATTCTGGAACTGTTGAAGAAGGAACAACTGTACGCAAAACTCTCGAAATGCGAATTTTGGCTTCGCGAGGTTCACTTTTTAGGACATGTGATCAACGAGAACGGTATCAATGTCGATCCCGGTAAGGTAGAGGCCATCAAAAACTGGGAAGCGCCTAAGACTCCGACTGAGGTGCGGCAATTCCTAGGACTGGCCGGCTACTACCGGCGTTTCATGGAGGGATTTTCAAAGATTGCCCAACCCCTCACCGCTTTGACTCACAAGGGTACTAACTACAATTGGGGAGACGCGCAAGAATCCGCTTTTCAACTGTTGAAAACCAAACTCTGTAGCGCCCCTATTCTAGCCCTACCCGAGGGAACAGAGAATTTCGAGGTACATTGTGACGCATCGATACAAGGTCTCGGTTGTGTGCTGATGCAACTCGAGAATGTTATAGCTTATGCCTCTCGACAACTACGGGTTCACGAGAAGAACTACACGACCCATGATTTGGAGCTGGAGCTGTGGTGTTTGCCCTTAAGATATGGAGGCATTACTTGTACGGTACCAAGTTTACCATTTACACCGACCACAAGAGTCTCCAGCATATCTACGATCAGAATGAGCTGAACGTGCGACAGCGTCGTTGGGTCGAGCTGCTTAAGGATTATGATTGTGCCATCAAGTACCACCCTGGAAAGGCCAATGTAGTGGCCGACACTCTCAGCAGAAAAGAAACAGATAAACCCAGACGAGTGCGAGCATTGCAACTCACGATTCATACCAACTTACCCGATCAAATTCGCGAGGCGCAACTCGAAGCTTTGAAAGATGATAATCTTCCATCGGAACTCATGCGGGGCATGAACAGGCAACTTGAAACCAAATCGGACGGGGTCCGATATTTTGAGAATCGGATTTGGGTTCCACGATACGGAGAGTTGAGAACTCTAGTAATGGACGAAGCTCACAAGTCCCGATATTCTATCCACCCTGGCTCAGATATAATGTACCATGACTTAAAGGCACTTTACTGGTGGCCGAATATGAAAGCCGACATTGCCACCTACGTGAGCAAATGCTTGACCTGTGCCAGAGTCAAAATAGATTACCAGAAACCATCTGGCCTGCTACAGCAACCGGAACTTCCAATGTGGAAATGGGAACACATCTCAATGGATTTTATCACGGGATTACCTAAAACACCGACGGGATGCGATACCATCTGGGTGATCGTTGACCGGTTGACTAAGTCCGCACACTTTTTAGCGATTAATGAATCGGACAAAATAGAAAGACTGAATCGCGTCTACATGAAGGAAGTAGTGTCTAGACACGGAGTGCCTGTCTCAATCATTTCTGATCGAGATTCTCGTTTCACTTCGCACATTTGGAAGTCACTACAAAGCGCACTAGGCACACGTCATGATATGAGCACAGCATACCATCCTCAGACGGATGGGCAAAGTGAATGAACTATTCAGACCTTAGAGGACATGTTGCGTTTCATGTGTGTTGGATTTCGGAAAAAGTTGGGAACCTCACTTACCTTTGGTAGAGTTTTCGTATAATAACAGCTACCACGCAAGTATTAAAGCAGTGCCGTTTGAAGCACTGTACGGACGGAAGTGTCGATCACCTCTCTGCTGGGCAGAGGTGGGTGACAGCCAAATCACTGGTCCAGAACTGGTACTCGAAACTTCGGAAAAGATTGTTCAAATCCGAAACCGCATGGCAGCGGCACGAGATCGTCAAAAGTGTTACGCCGACAAGCGCCGAAAACCTCTTGAATTTCAAGTGAATGATCAAGTGTTACTCAAAGTCTCACCTTGGAAAGGTGTGGTTCGCTTTGGGAAGCGAAACAAACTCAACCCACGATACGTTGGTCCTTACCGGATAACTGAACGCGTTGGTCCGGTGGCGTACCGACTGGACTTACCAGCGGAACTCAGCAGTGTACACAATGTTTTCCACGTATCAAATTTGAAGAAATGCCTTTCCGATGAAACCCAAGTAGTTCCTTTGGACGAACTGCAAGTTGATGAACAATTGCGCTTCATTGAAGAACCAGTCGAAGTTTTGGACTGGGAAACCAAAACACTCAAGCACAACAAAATTCCAATCGTTAAGGTTCGTTGGAACTCAAGACGTGGACCGGAGTTCACGTGGGAACGCGATGATCAAATGATGAAAAAGTATCCTCACCTTTTTGAAGGGCTGACCAAACACCGAAAACCGCGAAACCCGGCAAACCGTCAGAAATCACCGGAGGTATGAATAAAATTTCGGGGCGAAATTTCTTTCTACTAGGGGATGATATGACAAACTGAAAATTTTCCTTACTTTTTCAGACACTCATCACGACTTGACTCAAATTTTCAGGACGAAAATTCTTTAACATGGGAATGATGTGACAATCGTCAATTTCCGGTTAACTCCGTTAACTCAACTCCGTCAATTTAAACTTAAAGATCACTGAATCTATAACGCACACCTCGTTACATTTAAACTAGGGTTTAAATGACGCTTAACACTTACTACATGCGTAGTCTTTCGGGAATTGCACCGAAACGCAAACGAGTTGACGCAAACGATTGATGAATAAACGAAAAACGTCAAAACAATAATTATGTGATAATTATGTGTTAGACTTATGTGTTATGTGATAACATTCTTATAAACATTAACTTAATGTGCTTGAACTAATTATTTAAGCTAGAGAAGTAACATGTGGAAGTTGAGGGACTTGAGTGTAATATATTGTTATTAAATAATATTATTATAAACCCTAACTCTCCTCTTTCTCTCCCTCATACCCGACGGCAGCCTCTAACCCCCCCCCCCCCCCCTTGCGATCGGCCTTCATACACACACATACTACCATTGTTTGATCTTGTCTTTCACAATTGAAGCATCCTACATCCGTTTCTAGCCATCCTCTACCTTCCTATTGCTTGTATTGGTGTTTTTGAAGGTATAATTGCAAACCCAAGGTCCGATTTTCATATGTATATGTGTTCATATGTTTTATCTTGATTTGATGATGGATTGATTGTGATATGATAACTAGAATTGGTATTATTACATGTTAATTGATGTGTTCTTGATTTTGAATTCAAATAAAACCCTAACCATGTATGTATGGTGTAACTGATATGCATGGATAGTGATTATAGTGTCTAGAATGTTATATGAATGATTTGTGGTCCATAGTTAATATGTTGAGTTTGGATGCAAACAGTTTCTGGACAGATTGTGTTGTTGATGTTCATTTGACTGTAACGGGGTGTAAATGTGAAAATTGGTTGAGATAATTGATACTACAGTAAACTAGGTTGAGTCTAGTTTCTAAAGAATATAAATTTGCAATTTTTGGACGTCTAAAAGTTGACCTTTATGATTTTACAAAAACGTTGTGCAAAGCTGAGTTGTTAGACCTGCTGTTAGGTTGTTTTGTAAATGTTATATCTCATGAACTACGTGACCAATTGGGTTGGTTCTACTTCTGGAAGTTGACTTATTGAGTTTGGAACCTAACCCAAGTGGTCTTGCATTTGTTGGATTTTTCATTTAACGGGAATTTCAAATAACATTCTGTTGCGCATGAATTTGACTGTTATGAGCTTGCTGTAGTTTTTTGATCATTATGAGAAATCTATGTAGAATAAAAATAAAATAAAATATGTTCTGGAAACCTAACACATGTATGCTTTAGTGATGATTTTTGGTAAATTAATTGAGATGCTATAATCGGTGGAATAGTACAATCTTTCAAGTAGAATTTCTGTCTCGGTGAAACTAGCTGCTGAATTTTGTGAAAATGCATGAAACATGATAATTGCTAGTTAATTGTTATGTTTTGACCAATTTGCCCCTGCGTGGAATACTTGCTAAATAGTTGTCGTGTTTTGACCAAATTGCCCTTGTGGGGAATAATTGCTAGTTAATTGTTATGTGTGACCAAATTGCCCTTACGGGGAGTAATTGCTAGTGATGTACATTATTAATACATGACACGTAAATAATTGCTCACACACGTATCGTATCACAAATGTACTCGTTAAGTCACACACGATTCACAAACAAACACGAAACGTATCTTGTGATTAGGAATTATGTGCCGGGTCTAGAGACTCGATATTAGTTCCGATACTTAGAAAATCTCCTTGTTGTTTTAGAACGCTAGAGAGAGTTTTCTGTGACGCGCATCACTTGGTGATTTATTTTGGGAATTCTTCGCAAACAGTGAGTTCACTTACCCCTTTTAAACTGTTTTCAAACGCTTTTCGCTTGGGGAGATAACATACTCCGAAAACGCATTTAAGATTTTGTTAATATAGATTATATATCACTTGTAAAGACTAAGTGGCAAACGCAATAACTAAAGTCCTTCATTCACATCGAACCGTTTAATATTGGATAATAGCGAGTCATTGTTGAGTAGTACTACTGGGTTTGACAAACCCCACCCAACGCTAAACTCGACTGGAGGTCGTGTGGGTGTAATCTTGGCTAAACACATACCATGGTCGGGATAGACCTGGTGGCAAGGCAAATGATAAACAGTCAGCTTCGGTGTCGAACACTTAGTAATACTTGTTTTATAGGCTAGCTACCTATAGATATATAATTGACATAACACTATCTGGTAACGCAAAACGCTAAACGCAAAACGCTAAACGCTGAATGCAAAACGCTAAACGCAAAACGCTGAACGCAAACGTAACGCTTTATTGATATAAACTTGTGAACTCACCAACCCCGTATTGACACTTTTAGTATGTTATTCTCAGGTAGCCGAGGCAGGCGCGCGGTATAGGATCATGCATGGTTTTTGAACATTCTGATATGCAAACATGTTTTTAACTATTATTACTTGGGTTTTTAAGTCATCCTGCGTGACGCAACTTTTGTCTTTTGGTTTTTACGCTTCCGCATTATTTTCATTTAAACGTTCTTATGGTTTGATTATAACTAATGATTTCGATCATGTTAGTTCACACCCTCTGACGGTAAAACTCCGTTAGTGGATTTTGAGGGTGTGACACTATACAAGCTAATATGCAACCAAATCAAGTCCTATAATCAACAAACCCATCTTATACATTCATATACAAACTCACGGGTTACACACATGCATGCATACATCCACATTATACTTGTATGCACATTATCAAACATACCAAAATCAAGCTTTAAACATCAAATAGCAACTAATATACACAAATCTTGAAGTGGGTTACCTTAGATTTTTGGATTTGGTGCCCTAGGAGGTGATAATGTGGCCTTAAGTTAGTTTATGACTCCTTCTTTAGCTTCCTAAACTTCTATTTTGTTTAAGCTTCCATCAAGAACTCTTAATCTTCAACAATGGTGTAAGGTGGTTTTTGAAATGGTGATGATGGTGAAATGGTGGTGGTATCCGGTTTTATAGAGAGAGAAAGAGGTATAGGGTTGGTGATTAGGATGGTATAGGGTTGTGAGTTGTATCATAGGGTTGTGTGTTGTCATAACACAATTCTCACAAGTAACCTTCAAGTAATCATTGCATATATATTATAATATTATATTGCAAGTGGGTGGTATTGTGGGAATTTGGCGGCCGAGAGAGGGGTAAGGGAGTAGGAAAGTTGGTTTTAAAATAATAACATTTGGTATTATCTAGGTGTTAAGGTTTAACGTATCTCGTTTTTTATCTAGCCAACGACATCCGTTTCCAATAATTTTTATCAGACTTTGAGCGAAATTAGATTACAGTCATTGTCTGCCTAAAAACAAAATTTTCTGAGAAACTTGATTTCGGGTCCTTACGGTGTCCTCTACTGGCTTTCAGTTACTTATTTTCTAATTTTCGCTATTCGAACCTTCTAAAATTAAGTTTATATACTATCTCTATTATCCTAACATAAAATTTTATTTTTCGAGGTCATCTTGACACGTTTATGAATTTATCTGTTTCGAGACATTACCCGGTGTCAATCTGTATAGTGTCAGCTACAAGACAAAATTGAACTTTTTCGGGTTCCATAGTTTAAAACTCAACTAAAATCAAAAACTTTAGCTAAAAATATTATTCCTATGTATTTGTTTTACTAATTAACAAGCGATTACTGTTAAGATAATTACCAGATTAGTCTAATTTTTTTGGCGGTTGTCACATTCTCCCCTCCTTTAAGAATTTTCGTCCCGAAAATTTAGGAGGTAGTACTCGAGTCTGATCTCCCAGAGATAGATGAAGTTATATTCTTTTCATCGATATTTTCAAGTGAACTCAGGACCAACTCTTGTATTCCACTTGACTTTGACTAACTTGTTTAAATTTCGCCTAATCTTATGAATGTTCTTATTCATAACTTATGTAGGTTCTTATATGAATCGAATCATGATGTCCACATGGACTATTGTTTATTTAGACATTTCCTTAAATTTAATACATGGAATGTATCACTTATTCTACTAATTGCCGGAGGTAATTCGAGCCTGCACATAATTGGACCAACTCGATTGGCGATTTCGAACAATATAATGAAGACTCAATTTCCCTCTATCTTAGCTTAGTAATGTGGTGGTTGTAAAATTATATTTCCGTATAAAGCTCCCAATGGAGAAATTGTAACGCTGTAAGATAATTGCTTAAAGAAAATAAGCCAATGGTAGGCGAGTATCTCATAGATTCTTGGAGAGTTAACCCAATCCTTGACATAGAAAGCCATATTAGAGTTCAAATGTACCTGTAAATTCACAATTATGTTCCGGACCATAATTGTCAATTTACCTTACAAGCTTACTCTAGCATTCTTTCCGTTAGAAATCAATTATTTTCTCCATCTTATCTTTTTCCTAATGGTTAGAGAACGATCTAATCGATTTTGCTATTACCTAGAGAGTGTCGTGCTTACTTAGGTGTTTCTAGGAATTCGTTTATGAAATCTATGATGAATTGAGCATTTAGATTTATGCGTTCGTCTAGTACCAATTCACATAAATCTTCATTCGAGGCATCTAAACTTTATTCAATCAGTTTTAGATTTCTCTTTCTTCAAGGCTTTGCCTTGTACTTTTCCAATCTGAGTTGTAAGACTTGTTTGTAACGTTAATCCCATTGTACATATATGTGAAGGTTTTTCTTTTATACTCAATCATCAGCTACAATATTCATTTTACCAGCATGGTAACAAATATCGCAATTGTAATTATTGAGTAGTTCTACTTCAATGGGCTGCCCCATTTTGAGTTTCATTTGATGCGGTGGTGGAGGGACTGGATCGAAAAAAAGAGCGATTCTAGTTGTAAGATATCTAATGAAACCGTCGCTGGAATTGAGATATTATTCAAAGAGAAAGATCTCAAATATCTGGAGTTTTTCTTTGTATATTATAGGGATGATCCGAAGGTACGGAATGTATCGTCAAATATTCAATATGATTTCACAAGATCTAGTTTCGTTCAAGTAAGTGATTCTAGCCAATTGAAAGGATCTTCTGATCAATTCAGATATCATTTTGATTCCATTAGTAATGAGGATTCGGAATATCACACATTGCTCAATCAAAGAGAGATTCAACAACTAAAAGAAAGATCACTTCTTTGGGATCCTTCCTTTCTTCAAACGGAAGGAACATAGATAGAATCAAACCGATTCCCGAAATGCCTTTCTGGATATTCCTCACTGCCCCGGCTATTCACGGAACGTGAGAAGCAGATGATTAATCATATGCTTCCGGAAGAAATCGAAGAATTTACTGGGAATCCTACAAGATCCGTTCGTTCTTTTTTCTCTGACATATGGTCAGAACTTCATCTGGGTTCGAATCCTACTAAGAGGTCCACTAGAGATCAGAAATTGTTAAAGAAACAACAAGATCTTTCTTTTCTCAGGCGATCGGAAAATAAAGAAATGGTTAATCTATTCAAGATAATTACGTATTTACAAAATACCGTCTCAATTCATCCTATTTCATTAGATTCGGGATGTGATATGGTTCCGAAGGATGAACCAGATATGGAAAGTTCCAACAAGATTTCATTCTTGAACAAAAATCCAATTTTTTATTTATTTCACCTATTCCATGACCGGAACAGGGGAGGCTACACGTTACACCACGATTTTGAATCAAAAGAGAGATTTCAAGAAATGGCAGATTTATTCACTCTATCAATAACCGAGCCGGATCTGGTGTATCATAAGAGATTTGCCTTTTCTATTGATTCCTATGGATTGGATCCAAAACAATTCTTGAATGGGGTATCCAACTCCAGGTATGAATGGAAAACGACATCTTTATTGGTTTTATTGGTTCTATTTCCTATTTTTTTTGAAGAGAATGAATCTTTTTATCGAAGGATCAGAAAAAAAAGGGTTCGGATCTCCTGCGGGAATGATTTGAGAGAGCCAAAACCAAAAATAGTGGTATTTTCTAGCAACAACATAATGGAGGCAGACAATCAATATAGATTGATCCAAAATCTGATTCAAATCCAACATAGCATTCATAGGTACATAAGAAATGTATTGAATCGATTCTTTTTAATGAATAGATCTGATCGCAACTTCGGATATGGAATTCAAAGGGATCAAATAAGAAAGGATACTCTAAATCATAGAACTCTAATGAAATATACGATCAACCAACATTTATCGAATTTGAAAAAGAGTCAGAAGAGATGGTTCGATCCTCTTATTTTTTTTTCTCGAACCGAGAGATCCATGAATCGGGATCCTGATGCATATAGATACAAATGGTCCACTGGGAGCAATAATTTCCAGGAACATTTGGAACATTTCGTTTCTGAGCAGAAGAGTCGTTTTCAAGTAGTGTTCGATCGATTACGTATTAATCCATATTCGATTGAATGGTCTGAGGTTATCGACAAAAAAGACTTGTCTAAGCCACTTCGTTTCTTTTTGTCCAAGTTGCTTCTTTTTTTGTCTAACTCACTTCCTTTTTTGTTTGTCAGTTTTGGGAATATCCCCATTCATAGGTCCGAGATCTACATCTATGAATTGAAAGGTCCGAACGATCCACAGTTTTTAGAATCAATAGGTCTTCAAATCGTTTATTTAAAAAATTGAAACCCTTCTTATTGGATGATCGTGAGACTTGCCAAAAATCAAAATTCTTGATCAATGGAGGAACAATATCACCATTTTTGTTCAATAAGATACCAAAGTGGATGATTGACTCATTCCATACTAGAAAGAATCGCAGGGAATCTTTTGATAACACGGATTCCTATTTCTTAATGATATTCCACGATCAATACAATTGGCTGAATCCCGTGAAATCATTTCATAGAAGTTCAATGAGATCTTCTTTTTATAAAGGAAATAAACTTCGATTCTTGAATAATCCACATCACTTCTGCTTCTATTGTAACAAAAGATTCCCCTTTTATGTGGAAAAGGCCCGTATCAATAATGATGATTTTACGTATGGACAATTCCTCAATATCTTGTTCATTCGCAACAAAATATTTTCTTTGTGCGTCGGTAAAAAAAACATGCTTTTTGGGGGAGAGATACTATTTCAGCAATCGAGTCACAGGTATCTAACATATTCATACCTAAGGCTTTTCCACAAAGTGGTGACGAAACGTATAACTTGTACAAATCTTTCCATTTTCCAACTCGATCCAATCCATTCGTTCGTAGAGCTATTTACTCGATCGCAGACATTTCTGGAACACCTCTAACAGAGGGACAAATAGTCAATTTTGAAAGAACTTATTGTCAACCACTTTCAAATATGAATCTATCTGATTCAGAAGGGAAGAACTTGTATTAGTATCTCAATTTCAATTCAAACATGGGTTTGATTCACACTCCATGTTCTGAGAAATCTTTATCATCTGAAAAGAGGAAAAAACGGAGTCTTTGTCTAAAGAAATGCGTTGAGAAAGGGCAGATGTATAGAACTTTTCAACGAGATAGTGCTTATTCAACTCTCTCAAAATGGAATCTATTCCAAACATATATGCCATGGTTCCTTACTTCGACAGGGTACAGATATCTAAAGTTTTTATTTTTAGATACTTTTTCAGACCTATTGCCGATACTAAGTAGCAGCCAAAAATTTGTATCCATTTTTCATGATATTATGCATGGATCAGATATATCATGGCGAATTCTTCAGAAAAAATTATGTCTTCCACAATGGAATCTGATAAGTGTGATTTTGAGTAAGTGTTTCCATAATCTTATTCTGTCCGAAGAAACGATTCATCGAAATAATGAGTCACCATTGATATCGACACATCTGACAAATGTTTGGGAGTTCCTCTATGCAATCCTTTTCCTTCTTCTTGTTGATGCATATCTCGTTTGTACACATCTTCTCTTTGTTTTCGGGGCCTCTAGTGAGTTACAGACAGAGTTTGAAAAGGTCAAATCTTTGATGATTCCATCATCTATGATTGAGTTGCGAAAACTTCTAGATAGGTATCCTACATCTGAACCGAATTCTTTCTGGTTAAAGAATCTCTTTCTAGTTGCTCTGAAACAATTAGGAGCTTCTCTAGGCGGCAACATGCTATTGGGTGGTGGTCCCGCTTATGGGGTCAAATCAAGACGCTCTAAGAAGAAATATTTGAATATCAATCTCATCGATATCATCGATCTCATAAGTATCATACCAAATCCCATCAATCGAATCACTTTTTCGAGAAACACGAGACATCTAAGTCATACAAGTAAAGAGATCTATTCATTGATAAGAAAAAGAAAAAAACGTGAACGGGCACTGGATTGATGATAAAATAGAATCCTGGGTTGCAAACAGTGATACGATTGATGATGAAAAAAGAGAATTCTTTGTTCAGTTCTCCACCTTAACGATAGAAAAAATGATTGATCAAATTTTATTGAGTCTGACTCATAGTGATCATTTATCAAAGAATGACTCTGGTTATCAAATGATTGAACAACCGGGAGCAATTTACTTACGAGACTTAGTTGACATTCATAAAAAGTATCTGATGAATTATGAGTTCAATACATCCTCTTTAGCAGAAAGACGGACATTCCTTGCTCATTATCAGACAATCACTTATTCACAAACTTCGTGTGGGGCTAATAGTTTTCATTTACCATCTCATGGAAAACCCTTTTCGCTCTGCTTGGCCTTATCTCTCTCTAGGGGTATTTTAGTGATAGGTTCTATAGGAACTGGACGATCTTATTTGGTCAAATACCAAGCGAAAAACTGCTATCTTCCTTTCATTACGGTATTTCTGAACAAGTTCCTGGATAAAAGGTTTCAAGGTTTTGACGATATTGATGCTAGTGATGATATCCTTGAAGTAGAACTATTCAATCAGTTTTAGATTTCTCTTTCTTCAAGGCTTTGCCTTGTACTTTTCCAATCTGAGTTGTAAGACTTGTTTGTAACGTTAATCCCATCGTACATATATGTGAAGGTTTTTCTTTTATACTCAATCATCAGCTACAATATTCATTTTACCAGCGTGGTAACAAATATCACAATTGTAATTATTGAGTAGTTCTACTTCAATGGGCTGCCCCATTTTGAGTTTCATTTGATCTACAACACATAGAAAAACCCTTATAGTTGGTGTATACTTTGTTCTATAAAGAGAGGGGTTTCTTCAAGTCTTAAGAGTAAACATGTCAACTCCTATCTCAAAACATGAGTTGTATAATGCTTCTTGTGCACATCATGATGCATAGACTATCATCCTTTATCTTTATGCATGCATACAAGACCTAAGCGTAGAATATCACAATCACTACAAATCTATGTGCTCCTTCTGGGAGAGGCAAGATAGTGCATTACAAAATTTTGGCTTAGTAATTGAGAAGCTTCTTCTTATCTTATTATTTAAGGCATAATTCTTACCCTTTGGGGTTAATGTCGTCAAAGGTCAAGTTAATCTTAACCATGCATTTCCAATAATTCCCAGTAGGGCCTAGAAATTGTCGCACTTCGGTAGGAGACCTTGGTGTCTTCACATCTTCAATTGCTTCAATCTTTACATGTATACCTTTCTTACTGATTATGTGTCCAACATAATGAATTTCCCAAATTCATAAATCATACTTAGAGAATTTCTACCTTTAACTATTCTCAAAAAGTGTTGTTTGTGAATTTTAGTGGTTTGTGAATAAATATGCTTATGTCATCCAAATAGGATTTGCATATCCTTACCACTTATTTGTAAATCTAACCGGTATGACTTACAAACTTATAATGATCCAATCGTGTTTCTAAATGTCTTTACAAGGTCTTATTATATTGATATCTAGTTAGTAAATCGATCTTCGGGTATGGATCTGGTCAACCTTGAATCTAATCAAATAGATCATCAATTCTCGATAATGGGCATCGAATTTTAATGGTCAGTTTGTTCAGTTCCAGTTCCTGGAGTTGTTTGAATAGATTTTTTTTTTCTAATGACGCCAATCTGTACGGAGATCTAAGTATCGATGCGTCATCTTATACAAGATTTAGTCTATACTTGAAATGTCTTGATGGAAATTATCTAGGAAAATCTAAAGGGAAAATTTATACATAAACTTGAATTGTAGGCATATCTCAGGGCGTAGGGTATTCTTTATGAAATAGCTTGCGTGTCTTGGTAAAAAAAATCATTAATTTGGTATCACACTAATCAGCATGGATTGCTAGAGTTTAACCACCGGCGAGTGGTAAACGTACCGGGCTTTCTAAACCCATGATTTTTGGATAATTAGCCTATGCCTATATCAAGGTTGTCTATTTTAATAGGTATATAGATCATTACGGAGGTTATGGGTTTCTATCGAAAGATTACAGTCACGGATGACTATAGCAGTTTTCCATAAATAACTTAATGAATACCTTTTATCTAAGTCGATTGGTATTCTAGCAAGAGATAACCCTAATCGTTTAGAGATCAAACTTAATCCGGCTCTAGTATTGACAGGTACACGAACATAATGGTTATTTAGTGATAAGTAAGTGAATCCTTACGGGTTTTCATGGATCTTTCTCTAGAATTCTAATTTTCGAACTTGGAATAATCCTTTTTGGGTATGTCGCTCATTTATCAAAACAATATTGGGTTTGCTTATTGCTAGCTACCGAATTTATAATATTCAACTAAATGTATACTATTGGGTTATAATAACTCTTGGAATCATCATAGACACTTTCAATCTTACTCTTCCTAGTGGATTTCAAATAGTAGCTCCATTGCTTGTGTCTGTCCTTGATTGTTGCTTCAATGTAGCGTTAATGTATTGTGTGACTTATTGAACTAATTTTTCAAAGAAGGTCGATAACTTAGATCTTCTAATGGCGGGTGCTTGTCTTATTTTGAGTGGTTTGTTGTCATTCTATTATTTTCGAATAGCAGAAATACACAAAGGTCATTATTAATTATTAAAGGTGTGTGAAAATATAGGAAATATTTACATCCACATAATAATCAATAAATCAACCCAAAAGATCATCGTGATAATGGAAAATTATCGTACTTGTCTAGAGTTACTAAAATAACTACTATATAGGTGTGAATACATATCAGCACCAATCACAAGTTTTCAAATTTTCCTTACCAGATTATCTAATTCATAGGATATCTAGCTAGAGTAATAAGAGGGAGTTACTAGAAGTCTTAGCATTCCCTAAATAGATTCTAAGAATTAAAACAACAACAATATTAATAACGGAGTTACGCATCATGAGAATCTGAAGAGGTAGGGTCGCATCGTCATCCTTCAACGATTTCAATGGATCTAGCGTAGAAAAATGAAATATGACCTATGGTTAGTGGGAACTAGGCTCTATGAATGTGCGTGAATAATTTATCTACAAGGAATATTAAGATTTACAAAAAAAAAGGCACTTGCGCAGTGCACGAATGGTACAACAGAGGTCGTTGGGGGCGGTCCTTCGACCTACTGTCGATGTTGCGAATCTTAATAATAGTGTGTGAATGTGACATGTTACATAATATGTAATAAGTAATTGCTAGTAAATAAAATATATCTATATATTCAAATAGATAAAACTTTAAACATTGAACTTTACAACTTTATTTATTTATTTTTATTAAAATAATATATCTAATCATTTAATTGATTATACCTTTGCTTCGCGAGAAGGGAAAATCGTGTGTTTGAATATTCGGGTTATAGTTTAGAAATTTTTACTGAAAATTTCTAATTCACTATACCCATTGGCTCTGATACCAACTTCGGTCACACCCCGAAAATCTTAATTTAAACAGCGGAAGACTTTGACCAAGTCTTTCGGGTGGTGACAGACGTCGTCTTAGCCAATCACAATTAACAATAGATTTCAAACGAAAGTTGAACTTTATTTGACCATCAGAATTATTACACGTGTCATATTACATGATTTTTATTCAAATTACAAGTTCAACATAAAGTCAACATTTTTCATTCAAACACACGTCACTATTTTCCCGCTCTCTTCGCGAAGCTTCCATACTTTATTTAATTACCTTAAAAGCATATTAAAGTAATATTTGGGTCAACACGAATGTTGGTGAGTTATTCCCGAGAAAACTTATCATATAAATATAGAAAATTTGTATATAAACAACACATGAATATAATAGTGTACGACCATTATACTCCCAACAATACCGATCTTAACACGGTATAACACAACAACGAACCCGCATTTTACCTTTAAGCACAAAAAGCGTTAGTTGTAAACTAGCTAAGAGTGCAACGCGTGTATGACTACCAATTTGATAACTCGAAACGTATCACACTCGAAATATTCCAACTTTTAACCCAACACGAATGGAAGTGGGGGGCGTCACCCCGATAGATCTACCAACATTTTTGTGCCCTTAACTCAGTTAACAGTTATTTAACCAAATTGATTCATCCCACAATAACGAAAATTTGTAAAGTATAATGCGCTTTCAAAACATATATATAAATACGAATATAGATATTATGCTTTTCGGAGGAAGAACTCACCTTTGAATCCGATGTTCGTATAATGCTCGTGTCCTATAATAGTACACGTTCGTTAATTTTAAGTTCGGGTTTGACCAAAAATGGTTAACTATATACATGTTTGACCAATATATATATATATATATATATATATATATATATATATATATATATATATATATATTCTTATTCTAAAAATCCATACAAGCACTAAACACATAAAGTTTACTACTTATAAATCATAATTGTTTTATTTATTAATTTAAATTAGTTATTAAAATTTATAAAAATTATTACCTTTAGTTTCTGGAGTGTTTTGAAAAATTTAAATTATTATTTTATTTAGAATTTTGACTCTATTATAATCGGTTTTGTCGGTTTTGCCGGTTTCGTCGGTTTTGAGCTTAAAAACGAGCCGGTTGTTATTTTGTGAAAACTTTTAGTTTTCAACTTATGTTAAATATAAGAATATTATGACTTTAGGAGCTGTTTTTTAATTCAGTTCCAAAAATTCATGTCGGTTCACTTTAAAAGTCGAACTTTCTGACCGTTAAAGTCACCGACAAGCTATTTAAGTCACAATGTCAAAACCAAACCATTTGGTACAGCAAATATACATATAATAATAAGTAATATATTATCCTACCCATGTTATTATCTAGCACCAAGTATGCACACAAAACAATTCTTTTTCTACACATACTCAAACCTTAGCTTAAGTTTTCAACTACACAATGAACATGTTATTTCTATTGTCTCTACAAGGTGTTTATGTACCAAAATTTCCAGATCTTAATAACCCATATTAACCTCTTATTTCATCCTATTATCATCTTTTAAACAAACACATTCTTGATTCTTTAACAACAAAGTTTCTATTACTAGTAAGTCTTTAATCATCCACACAAGATTATGTTCACTTATCAAATCATCTTGCAAAACATCTTGTACAATTTACAAAGTTTCTTTTATTAGTAAGTTTAATACAAACTCTTGTTTATCTAAGTTATCATGTTTCATGCATCCTAGTACTTCTAGTAGATTTTATTCTTTTCCATATGTCACATTCAATCACATAGTTTGTTATTTTCAATCCATATAAAAATCAATACAAGACAAGTATGAGCTTTATGGTTAAAAATCAAATTTTTGTATTACTTGCATGTGTAAGTAACTTTTCAAACAATCAAATCTCTACACTTTTGTCAACCCTTTTCCAAGATCTTTTTTACCTTTTCAAAACCATTATTATTATTACTTACAACTTTTTCAAGAAATCAAGTATGTGGGTTTTCAAAATTATCATTCTTTCTTTAACCATTTTACCATTTAACAAGCTTACAACTTCAATCCACCACCCAAATCAAAACCCACGGTTCTAATGGGTGATTTTACCCATAATCCATTTCCAATCTTTTGACCATTTACACATGTACTTCCATTATTATGACAATACTTAACCCATTTGTTACACAAACTCAAGTAACATCAATATGGACAATCTATACAAGCTAATATGCAACCAAATCAAGTCCTATAATCAACAAACCCATCTTATACATTCATATACAAACTCACGGGTCACACACATGCATGCATACATCCACATTATACTTGTATGCACATTATCAAACATACCAAAATCAAGCTTTAAACATCAAATAGCAACTAATATACACAAATCTTGAAGTGGGTAACCTTAGATTTTCGGATTTGGTGCCCTAGGAGGTGATAATGTGGCCTTAAGTTAGTTTATGACTCCTTCTTTAGCTTCCTAAACTCCTATTTTGTTTAAGCTTCCATCAAGAACTCTTAATCTTCAACAATGGTGTAAGGTGGTTTTTGAAATGGTGATGATGATGAAGTGGTGGTGGTATTCGGTTTTATAGAGAGAGAAAGAGGTATAGGGTTGGTGATTAGGATGGTATAGGGTTGTGAGTTGTATCATAGGGTTGTGTGTTGTCATAGCACAATTCTCACAAGTAACCTTCAAGTAACATTGCATATATATTATTAATATTATATTGCAAGTGGGTGGTTTTGTGGGAATTTTGTGACAATCGTCAATTTCAGGTTAACTCCGTTAACTCAACTCCGTCAATTCAAACTTAAGATCACTGAATCTATAACGCACACCTCATTACATTTAAACTAGGGTTTAAATGACGCTTAACACTTACTACATGTGTAATCTTTCGGGAATTGCACCGAAACGCAAACGAGTTGACGCAAACGATTGGTGAATAAACGAAAAACGTCAAAACAGTAATTATGTAATAATTATGTGTTAGACTTATGTGTTGTGTGATAACATCGTTATAAACGTTAACTCAATGTACTAGAACTAGTTAGTTAAGCTAGAAAAGCAACAATCGAAAGTTGAGGGGCTTGAGTGTAACATAGTATTATTATAAATAATAATAATAATAATAAACCCTAACTCATTTTTTTCTTTCTCTTCCTCTACCCCGATCGGACTTCTCTTCCCCCCCCCCCCCTCACGGCTGCCGCCACTTATATACACACATACAACAAAGTTTTCAAGCCTTTGATTGAAGATTAAGGTGCTAGGAAGGTATAAACGACTATCCTATGCATCCTTTATACTTAATTTCGATGTTTAATGGGTTAATTGAAAACCCTAGAGGCCGATTTATGTGTGTATGTAGTTTATATGATTGTTGTTGATTTGATGATGATATGATAACTAGAATGGATATTGTTACATGTTAATTGCTTGTGTCTTTGATTTGAATTCAAACAAAAACCCTAATCATGTATGTAATGTGTAATTGATGTGCATGGATAGTGATTATGGAGTCCAAAGTGTTATATGAATGAATGATGGTCCATAGATAGTTAATATGTTGAGTTTGGATGCAAACAGTTTTTGGACAGATTGTGTTATTGATGTTTAATTGACTGTAACGAGGTGTAAATGTGAACTTTGGTTGAGATTGTTGATACTACAGTAAACTAGGTTGAGTCTAGTTTCTAAAGAATATAAACTTGTAATTTTTGGACAAGTAAAGGTTAACTTTTATGATTTTACAAAACTGAAGTGTGAATCTGAATTGTGAGACTTGCTGTTAGGTTGTTTTGTAATTAGCATATCTCATGAACTACGAGATCAATTGGGTTGGTTCCACTTCTGGAAGTTGACCTGTTGAGTAAGGAATCTAATCCAAGTGGTCTTGCATTTATTGGATTTTTCGTTTAACAGGAATTTAAAATAAAATTCTGTTGCGCATGAATTTGACTGTTATGAGTTTTCTGTAATGATTTGATGATTGTGAGAAACCTATGTGGAATAAAAATATAATAAAATATGTTCTGGAAACCTAAGACATATATGCTTTTGTGATGATTTTTGGTAAATTAATTGTGATGCTATGAGGGTGAGATAGTACAATCTTTCAAGTAGAATTTCTGTCTCGGTGAAACTAGCTGCTGAATTTTGTGAAAAATGCATGAAACATGATACTTGCTATATAATTGTTATGTTTTGACCAAATTGCCCTTGCGGGGAATAATTGCTAATTGATTGTCATGATTCGACCAAATTACCCTCGTGGGGAATAATGGCTAGTTAATTGTTATGTGTTGACCAAATTGCCCTTACGGGGAGAAATTGCTAGTGATGTACTTTATGAATACATGACACGTAAATAATTGCTTACATATGTAACGTATCACAAATACATTTGTTAAAGTCACACACGATTCACAAACGAAGCACGAAACATGTTATGTGCATAGGTATTATGTGCCGGGTCTAGAGACTCGATAATATTCCGACACTTAGAAAAATCTCTTTGTTGTTTTATAACGCTAGAGAGAGTTTTTCTGTGACGCGCATCTTGGTGAATTATTTTGGGAATACTTCGCAAACAGTGAGTTTCACTTTCCCCTTTTAAACTTTTTAAACGCTTTTCACTTGGGGGAGATAACATACTCCGAAAACGCATTTAAGATTTTGTTAATATAGATTATATATCACTTGTAAAGACTAAGTGGCAAACGCGTTAACTAAAGTCCTTCATTCACATCGAACCGTTTAATATTGGATAACAGCGAGTCATTGTTGAGTAGTACTACTGGGTTTGACAAACCCCACCCAACGCTAAACTCGACTGGAGGTCGAGTGGGTGTAATCTTGGCTAAACACATACCATGGTCGGGATAGACCTGGTGGCAAGGCAAATGATAAACAGTCAGCTTCGGTGTCGAACACTTAGTGATACTTGTTTTATAGGCTAGCTACCTATAGATATATAATTGACATAACATTATCTGGTAACGCAAAACGTTGTAACGCAAAACGCTGAACGCAAACGCTAAACGCTTTATTTTATATAAACTGTGAACTCACCAACCTTGTGTTGACACTTTTAGTATGTTATTCTCAGGTAGCCGAGGCGGGCGCGCGGTTTAGGATCATGCATTGCTTGAAACACTTTTAATTATGCAAACTTATTTTAAACTGTTATCATTGGGTTTTAAGTCGTCCTGCGTGACGCAGCATTGGTTTATATGGTTTTACGCTTCCGCACTTATTTTCATTTAAACGTTTTTATGGTTTGATTATAACTAATGATTCCGATCCTGTTAGTTCACACCCTCTGACGGTAAAACTCCGTTAGTGGATTTTGAGGGTGTGACAGATTGGTATTAGAGCCATTGGTTATAGCGAACTAGAAGCTGCATGCATACTAGACTATAACCGCGACGACCCATTAGTTATAATGATACGCACTGCATAGATTTGTGTAGTCTTTGTTATCCTATCTATTTACCTCTTTCACTCATACGCGCGTATACACGGCTTACCTGTAGGAATGTCGATGCCGCCATCATCATCATCATCCGATCCGATGATTCATGCTCACGGGAAGGAACCGCAGTTACCTACCGCATCGCCACCCCGTGTAGTCCCGGAACACGAAGCTACCGCACCGAAGAGGTACCGCTTATCCGGAGGCATGTACGAAAACGAAGTTAGCTGGGATTGGTACCCTAATATGATCAGACGTATGGTCTATCGCGAACAAGTTCCCCCGTTACCTCACCCGAACCACCCTGCTTACCCCAACACCCTACCACCCATAAACGAACCTGTAGAGCGAGTTCTCGCAGCTGTTGTTTCATGCTTGGAGCGTGACGTGGGTTACATGCGCTATACTAGAGCGAACGTTGCCGGACTGTTAAAAGACGGAACCGAGACTAAGGAGGAAATTGCTCGCATGGCAGCGGCAATGAAGGAAATGCAAGAGGCTAGTGATCAACAGATGAAGATTATGAGAAAGATGCAAGCCGAGATGATAGACTTGCAAGAGCAACTCCAAGTAGCAAGGACCCGAACCGAGATAGCTCTAGAGCGTTGCGATGTCTTACAAATGCAAATTGCTCAGAACGCAGCCGAATTTGAGGCAGAGCCTGAGGCCGAGCCTGAGGCAGATCCCGAAGAAGAGCCTGAGGAGGACCCCGAGGAAGATCTCGAGGAGGAACCTGAAGAAGAACCGTAGGAAGAACCGGCTGAGGAGGAGGCACACTCAGAGGTGTCCTCAGATGATGACATCTAGTGATGATAACACCTAGATGGAGGGGTTGTCACCATCCGAACTATTATTTTCTATGATTTTAAGGATTGATTGGAAATACTTTGTAGCGAATACAATGGTTTTAATCATGAATTATTAATTAGATTAATATATGGTTGTGATGTGATGTTATTTCTTAATTCTTTCTTACCTATCTTTTTATTACATGTATGGTGTGTTATATATGAAAGAAAAATTCATGTTTAACATTTTATACTGTGATTCTAGGAAATGGCTGGAAGAAACGCTGGACACGGACGTGGTAACATCAACTTGACTACAGCAGAACTCCAAACTCTGCTGAATGACCACGCGGCGGCCGCCCTAGCCGCACATGTACAGAACCAAGCTGGAGGTCCAATTGGAACGTGTATGTAACGATTCCGACGAAACCAGTTATACCCTAACCGGTAGACAATAGTTACGTTATATTTAATGTCGGGCACATGATTTACCATAGTGATTATACGAGAATACATGGTTCACTGTATTGATTGTACGTGAATATATAATTCATCGTATTAAATATGCGATTAACCGATTGATAGTTATTAAAACCCGAACGAATCGAGGGTTCAATTATAGACGAGATATATGATATTTAGTGATGTTTACGAAGTATTAAAGCTTCGGGATAAGTGAATTAAAGCTCACAAAAAGAATTTCGATTTAATGGTACGTCGGTACATTAAATGAAACCTTCAATACCAAACCGAGCAAGAGACGATCGATCAAGCCTAAAAAGATGCGCGATTATTAATAATATGATGTTCTAAGATAATAAATGCCATGGTTTAAGTTTTTAAAGTTTTTAAATTGGTTTTAAATAAATTTCATTTTTTAAGCCGAAAACGACCGTTTTAGCCTCGTTTTAAGCCGAATTAAACATTTAACCGAAAAACGAACTGAATTAGATTATCCAAAACATTATCCGGATTGCAGAAATCCAAATGTGTGGCTAGAATTGGAGAGGTGGGTCCCACCCCACCCCCCTATCTATTCCGATCGGCACCCCTTGCTTCTTCTTTATTTTTTTTTCTTTTTTACACAAGCATCCCATCTCCATCTTCAATCCTCTCCATTTTATGATCCAAAAATTCAGAGTTTTAGCAAGAAAAGTAAGGTAAAAATCGAGTTATTCACGTTTCCATCTTCGTTTCTTGAGTTTATTTGCAAGAAAATGAGGTTTCAAGTGAAAAAGGGTGAAAACCCGAGATGAAAACCGATTCTTACATGATCAAGTGATGTATACGGGTTATACAAGGGATCTTGGTCCAAGAAAGGAGTTAAACGAACCAAAAACGAATTTTTACGGTTTAAACTTTAGTTTTGAAACAATAACCGAAACTATAGTGTAAGAGGCTTGATCGTGAGTGTAACTTGCTTGGTATTGTGGTATGTTGGTTGTAGGTTCTGTATTTAGTGGTAAATAAGGCGGAAAGACGAGTGTGTAGCTTGTAGTGGCGGAAAACAAAAGGTATATTCGGTTAATGTTCGGTTATGAGTTTTTGGACAGATTGTGGATGGTTTAGAGTTAGGTCATGAAATTTTACAGAGGTGTTAAATACATGAAAATATGAGTTCTGTGAATTTTTGGTAATTTTTGGACAAAGGATGAATATTTGGTGAATTTAATGCTCGGTTTTGGCTAAAAATGGTGAAAAATAGTTAAATATCATGAAAAATTCTGGAAAATTTTAGATAAGCTTTTTATATCATTTAAAAGTCACAAAAAAAATTTTAGATCATTTGGAGAAGTCTAAGTAGGATTTTCAGTTAAACGAGTTCTAGGGTTTTCTAGCTCGGTTTTAGTGAAAATGGCATGTAAAAAGAGATTTTGGTTCTGGAAATATTACAGGGGACTATGTGGATGGCAGGGGACATCCAGGAAAAATTTGGGATTTTTCTAAGGTCGTTTGGTATTTACGACATATTTAGTGTTTAAATGGTGTTTAAAAATAGATAAATAAATTTTAAATATAAAAATTAATTCTGGAAATATTTTTATAAAATTCCCCACTGTCAAAAAGGGATTTGTGCAAAATTTCAAGATCCGAGATTAAACGGATAATTATTTGTGCAAAAACAAACTTTTAAGGTTTAAAACGCGTAAACCGGTAAAGTTCACCTAAACGAGCTGACCGGTGTATAAAAACCCTAAAAATGAACTATTTTCATATAACTGAGTTAAACAAGTAAAAATAAATCATCCGAAAATAATTCGGATGATTTGGGTAATTGTAAACGATTTAACAGTTTCCGGTACACTAAAGACGGAAACGGGTCCCGCGGCCAATCGGGGCGTCTAAACCGAGCTCTAATTTCACAACATTAATTAAATTGTCAGTCAACAACTATTTTCGGGTCGTGTGTGACCAAACTCGTTTTTGAAACGTAAAAACGGATAACCGTGCTAGGCACGCAAAACGGGAAAAACGACTAATAGTGATTTTGACTAGTGAACTCTAAACGATATCACAATCTGAGTCCGGAGAAGTGTTTCTGGGTTAACATTGCCCCCGGAATGGGTACAGTACTGGGTTAACAGTGTCCCCAGATGTACCGGTTGATACGGTTAAAGATTATATAAACAATAATTGTATAATAACGATCGTAGGGATCATATTACAGATTGGACGTGTTAACTAATAATGATTGTTGTTACCTGCTTGCATGTGCTAAGGTGAGTTTCACGAGCCCCTTTTTCTGAATTGTTTTTAAATATTTTCTCGGGGCGGAAGCATGTTACTACTGAAATGTTTAAGTACATAATGAACGCATGGATTTGCGTGGATTTATATATATTTTGTTGTACGGGAATCGTACGGAAATGTACTAAGATGGTAATTGTCTGAGTTGCTAACATTCTAAGGCCCCGGAACACGAGTGATTAACTGAAAGCCGGTAGAGTGTGGATAGTACTATTGGTCTGACAAACCCAACTGGTCCGGCATGGATTTGCTGATGTTTCCCAGCCAGTTGCACATGTCTATTTTGTTGTTATATATATTTTGCTATGTAATGTTAGACATAGCGGTTTGGGGCAGGTCCGTGGGTGGAGTATGCCACAGGGTTGTGTGTGGATAGTCAGAGGTTTCACTTGTGGGCTCAGCATAATTACATCAATAATATTATATTTTGATATTGATTTATCATGGTTTACTCGAATTGTGAAACTCACCAACTATTCGTAGTTGACCCGTTTTCTCACATGCTTTTCAGGTACAAGTAAGATGAAGTGATTGCTTACGTGCTAAGTGCTTGATGTGTGTAAGATTTGCGTGCGGGATGTTAGGATACATTATAATAAATAGAATTATGAATCGTATTGTATGATGTGTGTATCACCTAGACGGTAATGAAATACGAGATAATGTAATTTGAAGTATATTAATGTATTCAGTTTTCTTTATAAACAATGTGGTTGATATCAAAGGTGTCTGTTGCATCCCGTTTACATTTCCGCTGCGGTAACGGGGTGTTACAGTGTACCTTTAAGAATTACCTTGACTGCAAGCCCAGTACGTTTAAGGGCACTGAGGGAGCTATAGGCTTCCTGTGTTGGGCTTAGAAAGCCGAGTCGGCATTTGAGATGTGTAATTGTCCCCCTGCCAGTAGGGTCAAATTCGCTGCTGGAACACTTGAGGATTCTGCCCTCACTTGGTGGAATTCAAACGTGCAGATCCTTGGATTGGAACTGGCTAACGCTATGAACTGGGAGGAGTTCAAGAACATGATGCGAGAAGAGTACTGTCCGAGAGAAGAGATTTCAAAGTTAGAGTCAGAATTTTGGTCACTGAAGATGGTGGGCTCAGAAATCGAAGCCTACACTACCCGTTCTCACGAGTTAGCTGTGATGTGTCCGCGGATGGTGGATCCGCCGAGTAAGAGGATTGAAATGTATCTTGATGGGTTAGCACCGCAAATTCAAGGCATGGTGACGTCTTCCAGACCAGCCACGATTCAACAAGCGATCCGTTTAGCTCACAAACTGACGGATCAAGCAGTGACCCAAGGTGCGCTACCACCTAGGGGTTCAACCGCTAAAGCCCGTGACAACTCGAGTAATGACAACAACAGCAACAGCAACCCGAGCAGCGGAAAGAGAAGGTTTGACAACACCAGATCCTCATCCTCGAACCTCCCACAGCAACAACACTACCGTAAGCCCGAATTCACTCGGAGCTTTAACAATCAGAGTCACAACAACAATAACAACGGTAGCGGGCAGGGTTCGAGCGGATATGCTGGGAAATATCCTAAGTGCAATAGGTGCAACTATCATCATGTTGGCCCGTGTGACCGTGTCAAGTGTCAGAGATGCGGAAAGATGGGTCACCAGGCGAAGGAATGTAGAGGAGACCTTGCGGAAAAGGGTGCTCCTAAACCACCTATGACGACGAAGGGATGTTTCGAATGTGGGCAGGAAGGTCATTTCAGGAAAGATTGTCCCAAGCTGAAACAGAACGACAACAATGGAGGTAATGGAAGTGGCAATAGTGGTGGAAGCAATGGCAAAGGAAGAGCTTTTGTAATTGGGTCGGGTCAAGCCCGCAATGATCCGTACGTGGTGACTGGTAAGTTCCCTGTGAACGATTGTTTTGCTTCTGTATTGTTTGACACTGGAGCTGATAGGAGTTTTGTGTCGAAAGCCTTTAGCCAACTCTTAGACTTAACTCCAACTCCGTTAGATGCTAAGTTTCCTGTTGAATTAGCTGACGGTAAGACTATAGTAACGACTCATGTACTTGCGGGATGTAAGTTAAAACTGGCAGGTCATGTCTTTGATATCGACCTTATTCCTTTTACGCTTAGAGTTTCGATGTCGTGGTCGGCATGGACTGGTTATCCGAGAACCGAGCGGAGATTATATGTCATGACAAGATAGTTCACATTACTACCCCTTCCGGCGAGATCATTTCGATCCGAGGTGAGAGAAGCGGCATGACCACCAGCGTCATTACCCTCATAAAGGCGCAGAAGTACCTACGAAAGGGTCATCCGGCAATTTTGGCGCAGATTGTTGAGAAACCCGCGGAGGAGAAGCGAATTGAAGATATACCGATTGTGCGGGATATTCCGGAAGTTTTCCTGGAGGATTTGCCTGGACTCCCTCCTATACGACAAGTCGAATTCCAAATCGAGTTGACACCCGGTGCAGCACCCATAGCACGAGCCCCGTATCGGCTCGCACCGGCGGAGCTTCAGGAACTGTCCACTCAGTTGCAAGATTTGTTGGATAAGGGTTTTATCCGACTTAGCTCATCGCCATGGGGAGCCCCTGTCTTATTTGTCAGAAAGAAGGACGGGACTTTCCGAATGTGTATCGACTACCGGGAGTTGAACAAGGTGACGGTCAAGAACCGTTATCCTTTACCCTGAATTGATGATTTGTTTGACCAGCTTCAAGGATCGAGTTACTACTCGAAGATCGATCTGCGATCTGGTTACCATCAGCTTAGAGTGCGCGAAGAAGATATCTCAAAGACGGCTTTCAGAACACGGTATGGTCACTACGAGTTTTCGGTTATGCCTTTTGGACTAACCAACGCACCAGCCGTATTTATGGATCTCATGAATCGAGTATGCAAGGCGTACCTCGACAAGTTTGTGATTGTTTTCATTGATGATATTCTCGTCTACTCCAGGAACGAAGCTGACCATGAAGAACACTTAAGGGTAATTCTGGAATTATTGAAGAAGGAACAACTGTATGCTAAAATCTCGAAATGTGAGTTTTGGCTTCGCGAGGTTCACTTTTTAGGACATGTGATCAACGAGAATGGTATCCATGTCGATCCCGGTAAGGTAGAGGCCATCAAAAACTGGGAAGCACCTAAGACTCCGACTGAGGTGCGGCAATTCCTAGGACTGGCCGGCTACTACCGACGTTTCATCGAGGGATTTTCAAAGATTGCTCAACCCCTCACCGCTTTGACTCACAAAGGCACTAAGTACAATTGGGGTGACGCGCAAGAATCCGCTTTTCAACTGTTGAAAACCAAACTCTGCAGCGCCCCTATTCTAGCCTTCCCCAAGGGAACGGAAAATTTTGAGGTACACTGTGACGCATCGATACAAGGTCTCGGTTATGTGCTGATGCAACTCGAGAAGGTTATAGCTTACGCCTCTCGACAACTACGGGTTCACGAGAAGAACTACACGACCCATGATTTGGAACTCGGAGCTGTGGTGTTTGCCCTTAAGATATGGAGGCATTACTTGTACGGTACCAAGTTTACCATTTACACCGACCACAAGAGCCTCCAACATATCTACGATCAGAAGGAGCTGAACATGCGACAGCGTCGTTGGGTCGAGCTGCTCAAGGATTATGATTGTGCCATCAAGTATCACCCTGGCAAGGCCAATGTAGTGGCCGATGCCCTCAGCAGAAAAGAAACAGATAAACCCAAACGAGTGCGAGCATTGCAACTCACGATTCATGCAAACTTACCCGACCAGATTCGCGAGGCGCAACACGAAGCTTTGAAAGATGATAATCTTCCATCGGAACTCATGCGGGGCATGAACAAGCAACTTGAAACCAGATCGGACGGGGTCCGATATTTTGAGAACCGGATTTGGGTTCCACGGTTCGGAGAGTTGAGAACTCTGGTGATGGACGAAGCACACAAGTCCCGATATTCTATCCACCCTGGCTCAGATAAAATGTATCATGATTTAAAGGCACTTTACTGGTGGCCGAACATGAAAGCTGTAACGATTCCGGCAAAATCAGGTATACCCTAACCGGTATATACTATTTATGTGTTATTTAATAATGAATATGTAAATTATAATGAGTTTATACGAGTATGTATGATTCATAGTACGAATTATACTCGATTATACAGTTAATCGTATTGGACATACGATTAACCGATTAACGGTTATTGAAGCCGAACGAATCGAGGATTACATTATAGACGAGATATATGATATTTAGTGATGTTTACGAAGTATTAAAGCTTCGGGATAAGTGAATTAAAGCACAGAAATAGAATGTTCGATTTAATGGTACGTCGGTACGTTAAACGAAACCTTTAATACCAAACCAAGCAAGAGACGATCGATCAAGCCGAAAAAGATGCGCAATTATTAATAATATAATGCTTTAAGTTAATAAATGTCATGGTTTAAGCTTTTTAAAGTTTTTAGATCGGTTTTATATAAATTCCTTTTTTTAGCCGAAAACGACCATTTTAGCCTCGTTTCAAGCTAAATTAAACATTTAACCGAAAAACGAACTAAACCAGATTATCCAAAACATTATCCAGATTTCAGAAATCTGAATAAATGGCTAGAAATGGAGAAGTGGGTCCCACCCCACCCCCCTATCTATTCCGATCGGAAGTAAGGGGTATAACCCCTTTACTTGTTTCTTTTTTTGTAAACCACATTCAACAATCTTTCAACTCTCTCCAAAGTATGAACTAAAACCCCAGATTTTAGCAAGAAAACCGAGGTAAAAAGTCGAGTTATTTACGTTTCCATCTTCGTTTCTTGAGTTTATTTGCAAGTAAATAAGGTTTCAAAGATGAAAACCGATTCTTGTATGATCAAGTGATGTATACGGGTTATACAAGGGATCTTGGTCCAAGAAAGGAGTTAAACGAACCAAAAACGAATTTTTACGGTTAAATCTTTGTTTTTAAATCATAACCGAAACCATGAAAGAAATGGCTTGATTGTGGGTGTAACTTGCTTGGTGTGGTGTTATTGTGCTTGTAGGTGCTGTATCTAGTTGTTAACGAAGGCTAGAAAGCGAGATCCTTGCGATTTGAAACTAGAAACACAAGTTAGTTCGGTTTTTGTATGATGTTTGTGATTTGGACAGATTGTGATATGTTTAGAGTTAGGTCATGAAATTTTACAGAGATGATCTAAACATGAAAATATGAGATCTGTGAAATTTTGGTAATTTTTGTACAAAGGATGAATATTTGGTGAATTTAATGCTCGGTTTTGGCCAAAAATGGTGAAAAATAGTTAAATATCATGAAAATTTCTGGAAAGTTCCAGATAATCTTTTTATAACATGTAAAAGTCACACACAAAATTTTAGGTCCGTTGGAGAAGTCTAAGTAGGCTTTTCGGTTAAACGAGTTCTAGGGTTTTCTAGCTCGGTTTTAGTGAAAATGGCATGTAAAAAGAGATTTTGGTTCTGGAAAAATTACAGGGGACTATGGGGATGGCAGGAGTCATCCAGGAAAAATTTGGTATTTTTCTAAGATCGTTTGGTATTTACGACATATTTAGTGTTTAAATGGTGTTTAAAAATAGATAAATAAATTTTAAATATAAAAATTAATTCTGGAAATATTTTTATTAAATTCCCCACTGTCAAAAAGTGATTTGTGCAAAATTTCAAGATCCGAGACTAAACGGATAATTATTTGTGCTAAAAAGAAAATAAAAACAAACTTTTAAAGCTTAAAACGCGTAAACCGGTAAAGTTCGCCTAAACGAACTGACTGGTGTATAAAAACCCTAAAAATGAACTATTTTCATATAATTGAGTTAAACAAGTAAAAATGAATCCTCCGAAAATAATCCGGATGATTTGAATAATTTTGCCCGATTTAACAGTTTCCGGTGCACTAAAGACGGAAATGGGTCCCGCGGCCAATCGGGGCGTCTAAACCGAGCTCTAATTTCACAACTTTAATTAAATTATCAGTCAACAACTATTTTTGGGTCGTGTGTGACCAAACTCATTTTTGAAACGTAAAAACGGATAACCGTGCTGGGCACGCAAAACGGGGAAAACAAATTAATAGTAATTTCAACTATTGAACTCTAAACGATATCACAATCTGAGTCCGGAGAAGTGTTTATGGGTTAACATTGCCCCCAGAACGGGTACAGTACTGGGTTAACAGTGTCCCCAGAAGTACCGGTTAACACGGTTAAAGTTATATTAATAGTGATTGTATAGTAACGAACTTAGGGATCGTATTACAGATCCGGATTAAAAGCTTGCGTACTGTGTCACCTAATTGCTTACGATAGGGTGAGTTTCACGAGCCCCTTTTTTTTCTGAATTGTTTTTAAATATTTTCCAGGGGCGGAAAGCATGTTATTATTGAAATGTTTAAGAACATACTGAACGCATGGATTTGCGTGGATTTATATATATTTTATTGTACGAGAATCGTACGGAAATGTACTAAGATGGTAATTGTCTGAGTTGCTAACATTGTAAGGCCCCGCAACACGAGTGATTAGCTGAAAGCCGGTAGAGTGTGAATAGTACTATTGGTCTGACAAACCCAACTGGTCCGGCATGGATTTGCTGATGTTTCCCAGCCAGTTGCACATGTCTATTTTGTTGTTATTTATTTTGCTATGTAATGTTAGGCATAGCGGTTTGGGGCAGGTTCGTGGGCGGAGTATGCCACGGGGTTGTATGTGGATAGTCAGAGGTTTCACTTGTGGGCTCCGCATAATTACATCGCTAATATACGATTATTATAATGATTTGTCACCGTTTATTTAAATTAGTGAAACTCACCAACTATTCGTAGTTGACCCGTTTTCTTTACATGCTTTCTAGGTACTCCCAAACTGGAATAATTGCTACATGCTTGACGATGCGTGCTTTTTGTGGAAGCTTAACGATCTTTTTGTATTAATTATGTTAACGTACTGTTGGTAAAACTTATGTGCTATCGCCTAGACGATAACTAAACTCGGAACAATGTAATATGATGTAAATTAATGTAGTGGTGTTTTCTTTATAAGCAATGTTGTTGATATCAGACGTGTCTGTTGCATCCCGTTTACGTTTTCGCTGCGGTTACGGGGTGTTACAAAAGCCGACATTGCCACCCACGTGAACAAATGCTTGACTTGTGCCAGAGTCAAAATAGAATACCAGAAACCATCTGGTCTACTGCAACAACCGGAACTCCCAATGTGGAAATGGGAACACATCTCAATGGATTTTATCACGGGTTTACCTAAGAAACCGACGGGATGCGATACCATCTGGGTGATCGTTGACCGGTTGACTAAGTCGGCACACTTCTTAGCGATTAAGGAATCGGACAAAATGGAAAGACTGACTCGCGTCTACATGAAGGAAGTAGTGTCTAGACACGGAGTGCCTGTCTCAATCATTTCTGATCGAGATTCTCGTTTCACTTCGCACTTTTGGAAGTCGCTGCAAAGCGCACTAGGCACCCGTCTTGATATGAGCACAGCATACCATCCTCAGACGGATGGGCAAAGTGAACGAACTATTCAGACCCTGGAGGATAGGTTGCGTGAATGCGTGTTGGATTTCGGAAAAAGTTGGGAACCTCACTTACCTTTGGTAGAGTTTTCGTATAATAACAGCTACCACGCAAGTATTAAAGCAGCGCCGTTTGAAGCGCTGTACGGACGGAAGTGTCGATCACCACTATGCTGGGCAGAGGTGGGTGACAGCCAAATCACTGGTCCAGAACTGGTACTCGAAACTTCGGAAAAGATTGTTCAAATCCGAAATCGCATGGCAGCTGCACGAGATCGCCAAAAGAGTTACGCCGACAAGCGCCGAAAGCCTCTCGAATTTCAAGTGAATGATCAAGTGTTACTTAAAGTCTCACTTTGGAAAGGTGTGGTTCGCTTTGGTAAGCGAAACAAACTCAACCCACGATATGTTGGTCCTTACCGGATAACTGAGCGCATTGGTCCGGTGGCGTACCGACGGGACCTACCAACGGAACTTAGTGGCGTACACAATGTATTCCACGTATCCAATTTGAAGAAATGCCTAACCGATGAGACTCAAGTAGTCCCTTTGGATGAACTGCAAGTTGATGAACAGTTACGTTTCATTGAGGAGCCAGTCGAGGTTTTGGATTGGGAAACCAAATCGCTCAAGCACAGCAAAATTCCAATCGTTAAGATTTGTTGGAACTCGAGACGTGGACCGGAGTTCACGTGGGAACGCGAGGATCAAATGATGAAAAAGTATCCTCACCTTTTTGAAGGGCTGACCAAACACAGAAAACCGCGAAACCCGGCAAACCGTCAGAAATCACCGGAGGTATGAATTTAATTTCGGGACGAAATTTCTTTCTACTAGGGGATGATATGACAAACTGAAAATTTTTCTTACTTTTTCAGACACTCATCACGACTTGACTCAAATTTTCGGGACGAAAATTCTTTAACAAGGGAATGATGTGACAATCGTCAATTTTAGGTTAACTCCGTTAACTCAACTCCGTCAATTCAAACTTAAGATCACTGAATCTATAACGCACAACTCATTACATTTAAACTAGGGTTTAAATGACGCTTAACACTTACTACATGTGTAGTCTTTCGGGAATTGCACCGAAACGCAAACGAGTTGACGCAAACGATTGGTGAATAAACGAAAAACGTCAAAACAGTAATTATGTAATAATTATGTGTTAGACTTATGTGTTGTGTGATAACATCGTTATAAACGTTAACTCAATGTACTAGAACTAGTTAGTTAAGCTAGAAAAGCAACATCGAAAGTTGAGGGGCTTGAGTGTAACATAGTATTATTATAAATAATAATAATAAACCCTAACTCATTTTTTTCTTTCTCTTCCTCTACCCCGATCGGACTTCTCTTCCCCCCCCCCCTCACGGCTGCCGCCACTTATATACACACATACAACCATGTTTTCAAGCCTTTGATTGAAGATTAAGGTGCTAGGAAGGTATAAACGACTATCCTATGCATCCTTTATACTTAATTTCGATGTTTAATGGGTTAATTGAAAACCCTAGAGGCCGATTTATGTGTGTATGTAGTTTATATGATTGTTGTTGATTTGATGATGATATGATAACTAGAATGGATATTGTTACATGTTAATTGCTTGTGTCTTTGATTTGAATTCAAACAAAAACCCTAATCATGTATGTAATGTGTAATTGATGTGCATGGATAGTGATTATGGAGTCTAGAGTGTTATATGAATGAATGATGGTCCATAGATAGTTAATATGTTGAGTTTGGATGCAAACAGTTTCTAGACAGATTGTGTTATTGATGTTTAATTGACTGTAACGAGGTGTAAATGTTAAAATTGGTTGAGATTGTTGATACTACAGTAAACTAGGTTGAGTCTAGTTTCTAAAGAATATAAACTTGTAATTTTTGAACAACTAAAGGTTAACTTTTATGATTTTACAAAACTGAAGTGCGAATCTGAATTGTGAGACCTGCTGTTAGGTTGTTTTGTAATTAGCATATCTCATGAACTACGAGACCAATTGGGTTGGTTCCACTTCTGGAAGTTGACTTGTTGAGTTAGGAATCTAACCCAAGTGGTCTTGCATTTATTGGATTTTTTGTTTAACGGGAATTTCAAATAACATTCTGTTGCGCATGAATTTGACTGTTATGAGTTTGCTGTAATGATTTGATGATTGTGAGAAACCTATGCGGAACAAAAATATAATAAAATATGTTCTGGAAACCTAAGACATATATGCTTTTGTGATGATTTTTGGTAAATTAATTGTGATGCTATGATCGGTGAGATAGTACAATCTTTCAAGTAGAATTTCTGTCTCGGTGAAACTAGCTGCAGAATTTTGTGAAAAATGCATGAAATATGATACTTGCTATATAATTGTTATGTTTTGACCAAATGGCCCTTGCGGGGAATAATTGCTAATTGATTGTCATGATTCGACCAAATTACCCTCGTGGGGAATAATGGCTAGTTAATTGTTATGTATTGACCAAATTGCCCTTACGGGGAGAAATTGCTAGTGATTTACTTTATGAATACATGACACGTAAATAATTGCTTACACATGTAACGTATCACAAATACATTTGTTAAAGTCACACACGATTCACAAACGAAACACGAAACATGTTATGTGCATAGGTATTATGTGCCGGGTCTAGAGACTCGATAATATTCCGACACTTAGAAAAATCTCTTTGTTGTTTTAGAACGCTAGAGAGAGTTTTTCTGTGACGCGCATCTTGGTGAATTATTTTGGGAATACTTCGCAAACAGTGAGTTTCACTTTCCCCTTTTAAACTTTTTAAACGCTTTTCACTTGGGGGAGATAACATACTCCGAAAACGCATTTAAGATTTTGTTAATATAGATTATATATCACTTGTAAAGACTAAGTGGCAAACGCGTTAACTAAAGTCCTTCATTCACATCTAACCGTTTAATATTGGATAATAGCGAGTCATTGTTGAGTAGTACTACTGGGTTTGACAAACCCCACCCAACGCTAAACTCGACTGGAGGTCGAGTGGGTGTAATCTTGGCTAAACACATACCATGGTCGGGATAGACCTGGTGGCAAGGCAAATGATAAACAGTCAGCTTCGGTGTCGAACACTTAGTGATACTTGTTTTATAGGCTAGCTACCTATAGATATATAATTGACATAACACTATCTGGTAACGCAAAACGCTGTAACGCAAAACGCTGTAACGCAAAACGCTGAACGCAAACGCTAAACGCTTTATTTTATATAAACTGTGAACTCACCAACCTTGTGTTGACACTTTTAGTATGTTATTCTCAGGTAGCCGAGGCGGGCGCGCGGTTTAGGATCATGCATTGCTTGAAACACTTTTAATTATGCAAACTTATTTTAAACTGTTATCATTGGGTTTTAAGTCGTCCTGCGTGACGCAACATTGGTTTCTATGGTTTTACGCTTCCGCACTTATTTTCATTTAAACGTTTTTATGGTTTGATTAGAAAAAATGATTCCGATCCTGTTAGTTCACACCCTCTCCGTTAGTGGATTTTGAGGGTGTGACAAATTTGGCGGCCGAGAGAGGGGTAAGGGAGTAGGAAAGTTGGTTTTAAAATAATATGTGGTATTATCTAGGTGTTAAGGTTTAACGTATCTCGTTTTTTATCTAGCCAACGACATCCGTTTCCAATAATTTTTATCAGACTTTGAGCAAAATTAGATTACAGTCATTGTCTGCCTAAAAACATAATTTTCTGAGAAACTTGATGTCGGGTTCTTACGGTGTCCTCTACTGGCTTTCGGTTACTTATTTTCTAATTTTCTCTATTCGAACCTTGTAAAATTAAGTTTATATACTATCTCTAATATCCTAGCATAAAATTTTATTTTTCGAGGTCATCTTGACACGTTTATGAATTTATCTGTTTCGAGACATTACCCGGTGTCAATCTGTACAGTGTCAGCTACACGACAAAATTGAACTTTTTCGGGTTCTATAGTTTAAAACTCAACTAAAATCAAAAACTTTAGCTAAAAATATTATTCATATGTATTTATTTTACTAATTAACACGTGGTTACGGTTAAGATAATTACCAGATTAGTCTAATTTTTTTGGCGGTTGTCACATAACTGCATTATAGCTCACTTTTGTCCTTTCACATATATCAAAAGACACATGTTGTCTTTTAATCCTTTCATTGTTCTTGATCATCTTTGGTGTTAATTTGGGTAGTTTAGGAAGTTTGTTAATTGATTCAGCTTTCTTCTGTCTTCTGCCTCTTTCAGCTGCTTGAATCTCTTCATCAGTGATCTTATCACCTAAGTCACTTAAGTCATCCATATTCAGATCATCAGAATCAAAGTCATCTTCAGAGACTTACACTCCAATTGACTTGTCCTCTTTCACATCTTCCCTTACTAAAAACTCTCCCACTTCACTCACTTCAACTTTCTTATAAAGATCAACAAATTCTTCTTTGTCTTGAAACACATCTCTTAATTGTTGAAGATATCCATCCCTCTTTTCTTTGTCAACCTTGGGCAAAAAGTTGTTGTTGAATGGTGGTGGAACAGCTTTGTATTTATCTTCATCTTTTACTTGATTCAAGATACCACAAATGTTTCTTGTTGAAACCAAGTTCTTTAGGAATTCATTTTCAACTTGTAACTTGGTATTCTTCACATTCTCTTCAATCAACATTTTCTTTAAGCCATCTATCTCAGTGATGTATCTCTGCTGAGCTCTATAGATACTTACACAATCATCTTCCAAACTTCTGATTTTCTCTTCATTTACAATATCACTTGCTTCATACCCATTAATGATGCTTTGTTTTCTGAAAACACTCACCCTCTAACTTGCCTACTTTTATGGTTAAAGCATTAATCAGTTGTAGGGGATGAGCGTACCTGAGAAGATGATGTTCCAGCCTTATTCTCAATCTTTGCCATAAAAGCAACATTAGCCTTTGTGATGTCATCTACATGGTCACTCCAATCGAAATTTCCTTCATGTTGTGCAGCAACAGCTATATTCCCTTGATTTCTTGGTTGATTTTGATTGGTTTTGTTGGCATTATTTTGAGCAGCTTGAGGGTATGGTTTCTTTGATAGTTTTGATTCTGAGGCACAACTTGTTGATTATCATTTGGGGCTGTTGATAGTTGTTGAAGTTGGGATTGTTGTTGTTGAAGTTGTTGTTTCTTGGCTGATTCTAATTTTGTTGGTATTGCAGCTGATTTCTTTGTTGTTGATTCTGAACTGATTCATTTGAAAATTTCTGGGCTAGTTGCATTCTCTTGAAAAGTGTCCAGGCTGTTGGCAATTGTAACATATTGCCTTGGACTTATCAAATCCAATTCTCTCATTTGGACCAAAAACTAGTGATCTCCCAGTCCTATTAAACAGCCTTTTGCTTCTGAGTGCCAGCATTGTAGCTTGCCACTTCAAATCCATATCCTATCAACATCTATTTGTTCCAAATCATCTTGTATGACACTTGTGTGGATTAAGTTTTTGGCCACAAATGCATTGTAGGACTCAGTGAACATAGAGAACAATGCTTGAGTTTCACTCCCTTGACCATTGTTTCCACCAGAGTAGGGTGCATGTCCACTTGCCATTGAGGCAGAGTCATTGTCATCTATGAGTTGGACATTGAACCTTGACTGGTTTCCTTGGTGACCTGAGCTTCCACCAACAAATGCTTTAGGTGTATCAACACCATGTTCGGTTGGCTCCTCTATGATGGGAATCGGTTGTTGATTTTTGGTAGACAAGTTTCCCATAGGTGCAATAAGAGCATTAGACACCTGGAAACATGGCTTATCCTCTTTTATCATTTTGTTCTCGATCATTTCTATCTCAGCAGCCTGAAGGAAGCAAATTACATCATCCAGCTTCAATTGATCAAAGTTGGGCTTTTGAAGGATGAACTTGCAAGTAATGTACCACTCCTTCGGCATTGAGTTCAGCGACTTGGTGTTCAAGTCAAAATTGGTCATCACATAGTCAGTTGTTCTTAGGTCTTTCACTATAGCCAGAAATCTGTCAAGGATTGTCTTCAATCTTTCTCCATCCTTGTATTTGAATCTCTCAAGCTGTTGCTTGAGCCGTTGTTTCTTGATGTTCTTTAGGTCAATGTTCCCCTCGAACATTTCAAGGATTGCATCATACATAGCTTTCGTTGTACTGTGATGTACAACCTTGTTAAGGATTTCCCAAGACAGTCCTAGCTTAATCATGGCTAAGGCCTTGTCGTCCAATTTTTTCATTCTATCACGCACAATAGTAGTAGAATTTGCACCATCAGCTGCTTGTGGACCATTTCTGATTGAGTTCCACATATCTACATCGTTATAGCACATAGCAGCCACAAATAGGACTTTCCATTTGGTGAAATTCTCATGTCCATACAGTTTGGGAATCTTATTAGTAGAAACTTCTTGCTCTTCAAAACCAGACATTTTGGTATTTTGAAAAGCATAAATAGTAAATCAGTGAAAATAGAATAAAAATTGATTTTTTTTTAAAATAATTAGATCTGAGAATCAAATCTTCAGATCTGATGTATCTGGTTCGATAGGAGCAAGATTAATCAATAAAGATGCAAACTTAAAACAAAATAAGTAAAAGTAAACACCGGTAATTTGTAGATCTAGAAGGAAATGAAGAGCAGAGAAACCGACGTCATTCTTCAATGAAACAGTGTTCTGCTTACGTCATCTTTCTTCTTCAGATCTTCAATCAGCAACAATTTCTTCACCCGAATCGAAACAAACAAGCTCTGATACCACTTTTCGGTCCCATATATATCGCTCACACTCACAATCAAGTCATAAACCACACACTAAATGTGTCAACAAGAAGGTTTGTTGGTGCATTATGTCAATAGTTCAGTATCTAGTGTCTGTAATCGTGTTAGTTTGTTTTGTTTTGGTTTGTATAGGTTGTCTCACAAGTTCGCCTAATATAAGCGAACTTGTGGACAAGCGAAGTTATTGACAACTTCGCCTAGTCTGTTAGGCGAAGTTGTCGATAACTATATATGTTTGGCTTACGGGTTGTTTTGCATAGTTTTGGGGAGTACGTAATTGTGATTTGAACATCACGTGTTAAGTGTTGCAATATAACATGTCTTTTGAGTATTGTAATGTGTATTTGTGCTAGGTTTTAACGTATATCGCATCTAACGCTCGTATCATCTTTTGAGCCCGGTTCAGCAATTAAGGCTCCGAAAATGCTTAAGGGTACCGATTTCGTTGCTTGGAAAGATCGGTTTGAATAGTATGTTAAATATCAAGATGCTAAGATGTGGGTGTGCATACAAGATGGATACATTCCACCAACGGCCTTGTTTGAGGGTCGTGATCAAATAAAGAAGTACAGTAAGATGGATGAGGAGGAGAGGAAAATGTATGAGGCAGAGAGTAAAGCTCATGCGGCGATCACCATGGCTCTTCCACAAGAGATTCTGCACACCTTCAGGAAATACAAAACCGCTAGAGAGCTATGGGAAGCGCTAGAAAATCGATATGAAGGTAATGTGGGGATACGTTCATCCAAAATTAAGCTACTAAAAACCCAATTCTCGGTGTTCAAATATTTGAAAAATGAATCACTTGATGATATCATCACAAGATATTATCACCTGATGACCGAACTCAGCAATTACTCCATTGTATACAAAGAAGAGGAGATAGTAGAGAAACTTCTTGATGCTCTTCCACCGAAATGGGAAATGTACACGGTTTTGATGAGAGAAGACAAAGAGTTTGCCAATATCGATTTGGAAACAACAGTCAATAAATTACGAACTTTTGAACTTAACATGGTTCGGAAAGAGACACCAACTGATCAGGTTCAGGATCCGGGAATGTATGGTGCGAAAGTTACTTCAAGTTCAAGTTCAAAGTCAGAATCCTCTGCTTATTACTCAAAGGGAGACTCACACTCAAATTCAACTCAGGATGGTCATGTGACTCTCAACATGGATGGTGATATATGTTTCATAGCTGCAGGAAATAATTCTTCAAAACCTCAAGCCACAACTGGTAACTGTTCATCAAATGTTCCAACCAACAACTACTCACAGATGCCCATGAGTGTTAAATCAGCTGAACAGCAGTTTGCTCTCTATGCATCTTTCATTGCATCTTATGAGAATTACATCAAAGGTAAAATAGTCGATCCCGCAACTTTGGATGAAGACTATGATCAGATTGATGCTGATGATCTAGAAGAGATGGATCTGCAGTGGCAGATGGCTATGATAGTAAGACGGGTTAAAAGATTCATGAAGAAAACGGGTAGAAAGTTCGTTGGCGAAAGACCAGGTTTTGACAAATCAAAGGTTAGATGTTACAACTGTCAACAAAATGGTCACTTTGCCAAGGAATGTACAAATGAGAGAGTCGAACGTAGTCAGGACAGGCCTGCACAACAGAATGGGGTGGTATCTAGACAGAATGGGGGATACAACTGGAATCTGCAAGTTGAGGAAGTGTTCGAACACGCTAACTTGGTAAACATCGAAACTAGAGAGAGTGAGAAAGAGACAGGAGAAAATCAAGCATATATGGCAGAAGTAAACGATCAGCTCTCTGAGGTAAGTTCTGAACTTCATTGTATGCAATGTGAAAATCTGTCTGAACAATTGAAAACAGTACTGATCAGTTTGTTAGTTTAGACGCTCAATTTAAAACGTTAAAAGAAGATCATCATTACACTAAAACTAGAGAAAACAGCTACTCGGTAAAAATAAAAGCTAGTGAAAAAGATATCAGAAGTCTTAAAGCCATTCTAGCTGATAAAATACAAGTAATTGATCTTAGTTATGAAGTGTTAGAAGAAAAAACCATACTAATTGCTGAAAGGGATAAACAGATAGCTGATTACCAGGTAAAAGTGGTGGAATTAAACAGAAAAATTGAACAGTTTAGAAATTCCTCAGCAATGCTTGATCACATCGTAAGTGTTCAACGTTCCCCAGTTAACAAAGGGGGAATTGGATTTTCTGAAGTTCCACCACCATATAACCATAACTATACGTATGATCCTAGTAATCAGAAATCTGTTGATGTTGAGATTAGTCAGACAGTTCCTGTCAAAGTTTCGATTAAAGAACCTGAAGTTGGTAAAAGCGAAACATGTAAGCCTGTTTCGAATGTTAAGATTTATGTTCCTAGTTCTGTCTCATCAAATTCGGACAAGACATCCGAATCTAGTGAGATAAAAGAAGAGGTAGTGTTACAAAAACGTGGGGAGGAATATAAGCCAACTGAAAGGAACTCTCCCCTAAACCCGTTTGTCCCACCATATGTTAGACAAACGAATAGTAATGCAACCTCAACATCTGAAACAACTGCTGAGACGAAGGTTGAACACAGAAATTGTTTCAGATGCAATCAAATAGGACACCTGATTGCAGATTGTCCTCTATCAGAGATTCAGAGGTATGAGGCCTCCGAAAACTGAGAATAAAATGAATAGTAATTACTATAATGGTAAGAATGCTCACTCACCAAAGTTCAGATGTTGAACTAATCCAAGATTTCAAAGAAATCGATCTCAGTTTTTCCCAGTTAACAACCAAACCAACAATTATAACTCAGTTAATCCACTAAGGTTTGGATGGCCTCATAGTCAATTCTCAAGAAGGTATTATTTCAGAACTTACAGAAATCACTCTCAAACTGCCTTTGGGCAGTCAAAGTACGGGATGCCGTTTAACAATTTTAATCGACCCAAGACCAGTAGGTCTTGGGTCCCCAGATTTTAATATTTTCGTTAACTGTGCAGGAACAGTTGAACAGGACTGTAAACAATCGTTGGGTTGTGGATAGTGGCTGTTCCCGGCACATGAAAGGTAACAAGAATTTGTTACACGAATGGAAACCTGTTCAAGGAGGTAGGGTAAGTTTTGCTGGAGAGAGTGGTGGTAGAATTACTGGTATTGGAACTGTGACAAATGGTAAAATGAAGTTAGAGAAGGTGAATTTTGTTGAGGAGTTGAAGCATAATTTGTTGAGCATGTCTCAGATTTGTGACAAAGAGTACACAGTGCACTTTACTAAAAATGAAGCAATTGTACTGTATCCTGGTTTCAAAATACCAGAGGCATGGGTGGTGATGAAAGCTCCAAGAGAAAATAACACATATGTAATGGACATGAGGTCAACCGAGATGGCAACAGAAGAGTCATGTCTTCTGTCAAAGGCAACTGAATCGGAGTCCGAGTTATGGCATCGGAGAATGGGACATATACATCTTCGAAAAATGAATTATATTATCAAGAATGGGCTAGTGCTTGGTGTTCCCCTGAAGAATTTCAACTTTGAAGATCAATGCTTATCGTGCAAGAAAGGAAAACAACACAAGAAACCTCATCACTCCAAGAAGGTTAACTCAATTGTCAGTACACTAGACCTACTTCACATGGATCTCTTCGGTCCCGTGAATGTAAAGAGTCTTGGTGGAACGACATACTGCTTGGTAGTAACCGATGATTACTCTCGATACTCTTGGGTGTATTTTCTGAAGGCAAAGGATGAGACGGTTCAGTTGGTAATTAACTTTATTACCAAGGTTGAAAACATAGTTGGGAGAAAGGTCAAGTATATCAGAAGTGATAATGGGACGGAGTTCAAGAACTACCAGATGGAAATGTTCTGTTTACAGAAAGGGATAGACCATCAATACAGCGCCCCGTATACTCCGCAACAAAATGGGGTGGCTGAGAGGAAGAACACGACGCTAATTGAAGGAGCCAGAACCATGCTGGCTGATGCTAAACTTCTCGTGGTGTTCTGGGCTGAAGCAGTTGCCACAGCCTGTTATATCCTTAATCGTGTTTTAACTGTTAAAAGGCTAAATAAAACTTGTTATGAACTTATGCATGGTCGAAAGCCAAACTTGAATGGGCTCGAACCATTCGGGTCCCCATGTACGATATTAAAGACAAACTCAAAATTTGGTGAGTAAGCCGACGAAGGTATTTTAGTCGGATATGTAGTTGGGACACCCAACAGAAGAGTCTTTAATTTATCGAACAGCAAGGTTGAAGTGGTATGTAACACTGACATCACGAGTTACAAACCACCAAAGCCTAGCATGGGACCCGCTGAGGCTTTTGACTATGATAGACTGTTTAAATCTTTTAATGTGCCTTACTTGGATTTTGCAGAAGTTGATGAGAAAATTGCTTCACAGATCATGTATGACGAGGAGGAAAATATTGTGCAACGTCCACGATACGATGAAAGTCAACCTTCCACGTCAACTGCCATTAATACTCCTGCCGCCTCTACCGAAGAAGAATTTTACAACCCTTTTCACTCTCAACATCAATCATCCATTGAAGAACTCTCTTCGAATTTGGAAAATAATCTGGAAGTCGGTCCAGTTCAGACTACAGCTATTCACAAAAATCACCCTTTGGAGAACGTGATAGGTGATCTGTCTAACGGTGTTCAAACAAGAAGAAGTTTGAATGAGCACACTTGTGTTTACGCAAGCATTAAAGAAACGGGTATCATAAATGAATGCTTGTACACATGCTTCATCAGCCAGATTGAACCAAAGAATTATCAAATGGCTCTCAAGGATAGCTCGTGGGTAGAAGCCATGCAAGAAGAGTTAGCTCAGTTCGAGAAGATGGAAGTATGGAAGTTAGTAGCAAAACCGAAGAATGTACATGCTATTGGCACAAAGTGGGTCTTTAAGTGTAAGAGAGATGAGAAAGGAATAATCATAAGAAACAAGGCGAGGCTGGTAGTTAAAGGGTTTAATCAGCAGGAAGGAATCGACTACAATGAAGTGTTTGCTCTTGTGGCAAGATTGGAAGCGATTCGACTATTTTCGGCATTTGCTGCACACAATGAGATGAAGGTGTTCCAATTAGACGTGAAAAGTGCTTTTCTTAATGGTAAAGTCGATGAGTTAGTATACGTTGAACAGCCTCCGGGTTTTCCTGACCCTGACTTTCCTGATCATGTGTACAAGCTGAGTAAAGCACTATATGGACTACATCAGGCCCCTCGTGCCTGGTACGCCACCTTATCTGATTACTTACTTAAGAATGGGTTCGAAAGAGGAAAGATCGACAGCACGCTGTTTGTCAAGAGAAAAGGGCGAGATTTTCTACTAGTTCAAGTCTACGTGGACGACATCATATTTGCTGCATCAAAAGTCGTCATGTGTCAGGAGTTTGAAGAAGTCATGAAAAAGAGGTTTGAAATGAGTGCAATTGGTGAATTAACTTTCTTTTTAGGATTGCAGGTTGATCAGAAGAAAGATGGGATGTTCATCCATCAAACTAAATATGTCCAAGACGTTCTCAAACGCTTCAAGATGGAGGACAGCACTCCATTTGATACTCCGGTTTGCGTCAATCACAAACTGGGTGCTGATTCGGACAGTGATGAAGACGTGGACCCCACCCAATATCGAGCAATCATAGGTTCTTTAATGTATTTAACTGCATCTAGACCTGATATTATGTTTGCAGTTTGTCTCTGTGCTTGATTTCAGGCAAGCCCAAAGGAATCTCACATGAAGGGAGTGAAGAGAATACTGCGGTATCTCAAAGGCAAGCCTAAGCTGGGACTGTGGTACACGAAAGGGGGAGACCTGGATTTGATCGCTTACACAGATTCTGACTATGGAGGTTGCAATCAGAACAGGAAGTCGACAACCGGTGGATGTCAGTTTCTGGGAGGAAGATTGGTGTCATGGCAGTGCAAGAAGGAGACCTCAGTAGCCATTTCCACCTGTGAAGCAGAGTACATGGCAGCATCAAACTGCTGCTCCTAGGTTCTTTGGATACAACAGCAATTGCGCGATTACGGTCTGAATTTTACTCAAACTCCTATTCGTATTGATAACACTGCTGCAATCTCAGTAACTAACAATCCCGTAAAACATAGCAAAACTAAACACATTGACATTCGTCATCATTTTATACGGGATTGTGCTGAGAAGAAATTAATAGTGCTAAAAAAGGTTGATTCGTTAGATAATTTCGCTGATATTTTAACTAAAGCGTTTGACCGAACTCGTTTTCAAAGTCTTGTTGAGCTTAATGGGATTATCAATCCCGAGTAACCGTGTTTCTCGTTTCTAAAAAAAAAAAAAAAAAAAAAAAAAAAAACTTCACTGTCGCTTAGAATTATGTCAGTTGCTTCAGTTTGAAGGACATATCTTCGGATGTGTTTGGTCCTCACTTCTACCAGTAGATTATGAGGATAGCCATTAACCAGATGACTGAAAGTGACTGGGGCGGTTTATGATGTTTTTTTATTCTTTCGCTGAAAAATAGTCGTTCATACTTAGTTAAAAGGACGCATATTCGTATGTGGTCGGTCCAGCTGATCCATTGGATCATCAGGATAGCCGTTTACTTGATGACTTTGACTTGATCGGGGCGATAGAATCTAAAATTTTCTTTGGGAGATGATATAATTTTTCAAGTCTACAACTTCGTAAGAAGTTTCAATACAATGTTTCTAAGAAAATTGATCCAACCTTGGAAAGTGATACACAAACTAATTCTGTGTGCTTAACTAGTGAAGTTATTAGGCCTAAAGACTCTAGAACAGTCATTGTATGTTATGGTAGATTTTTATGGTGCGTAAAAGTTAAAGTGATACTAACTAAATCTTCTCGATTTTAAGGGAAGACTCATTAAGAGTTGTGTATGTCTCCATATACATCTTTCCGAATGATAGGCAGAAAAGCAATTACCCAGTCATACACGAGCCCGTGAGTGTTCTGATTTCCGAGAAGATAGTGTGTCAAGTACCTGCAGTGATCCAGATTCGGGACTTGCAGTAGTCTACTGTTTGAAGCTATGTAAATCTTTATTATTTAAAAAAAAATGATGATGTTAAGCCTTCTGAAGCCTATTATGTTATACTTATCAAGAAAAAGAACGGGATGAAGACTCTAAAGATCAGATGTACTTACTGTTTAATCAGACACTACGGGTCGAGGTCAACTCGGGGTGACTCGGGGAAAGTCAAATAAGCTTTGAGAATAGATGGGAGGCATCATAATCTCTGATGTGTTATCCGTTTAAATTTTGAGCTTAATTGAACCTAATCCGTATCACGAAAGCGATGAAAACCATACTAAGTTGTTTACCTGCTTACAACCTGTTTCTTTATGTCATAATACCGCTGAACATGAATCTATGTGACAGTCACTTAACTAGTATGATTCATGTTCGGATCTTTTCTAAAACATGCTAGTCCCTGTCAAGACTGAAATTTGATCCCGTGTACTTTATTTCTAAAATTTTCATTGCATATGTCATTTTATGGTATAAAACTTGGTTACTTGGTCGTTGAACGTAACATTTAAATCTTTAAAGGAAGTTTTAAAAGACAATTGCATAATGTTCAAATTTATAAGGGTCTGTAGTGTAAATTTTAATACTAAGCGAAGTTGCTATAGGGCGAAGTTATGGATAAGCGAAGTTAACCATAACTTCGCCTGAGCTTTTTCAAGCATATATAAAGGTCAACGCAGTCAAACCTTTCATATTCTCAAATTTCAGGCGAACTTGTTAAATATAATCCACGGCGAAGTTAACTCTCGAATCAAACCTTGTTAATATTCTCAAATTCAATCCGTGTTAAAGGTGTGTAGAGTCGGGATAACGTATAATTCGTGTCGATCATGTTAATCAGATGCCGTTTTGGTCCGGGTTGGGACCTCGTTCATGTAAACCTTTGAACACCCTCTTTTCAAACTTTTTTTGACGTGTTCGTAACCAATTTGATCATCTAGATCCCTTTAGTAACATGTTTTTATTGTCCACAATCATCAATTTCACCATACAACCTCGTCTGGCCGTCAGAACATTCGTCGTTTCAGTTCAGGCGAAGTTAAGTTTAGGCGAAGTTGTTCTCAACTTCGCCTTAGGCTTAACTTCGCCTGCTGCTTTAATTTTTAACTAATCAGGGGCGAAGTTGTTCAAGGGGCGAAGTTGTTCAAGGGGCGAAGTTATGGTTAGGCGAATTTATCCTTAACTTTGCCTTATCCCTAACTTCGCCTGGTGCTTTACATATTATTTAAAAGTTAATCTGTTGTCAGGCGAAGTTATTGTATAGGCGAAGTTGTGCTCAACTTCGCCCTATGTCTAACTTCGCCTGCACACTAAAGTTTATCTTAACTTCGCTCATGGTAATAGGCGAAGTTATGATTTTCTTTGACGATTTTCTAACTTAGACCGTTTGTTATGCAGATATGGCTGCTATAGCGGGAGCTGGTAGTGCTGGTGGTGACGAAGTTGGTGATAACAACCGTCAATTCTTTCCGGGGCACAATATGTACATCACACTGGATCCGGATGCCAGTGGTATAGATGATTTTCGTGAGATCATCTCATTCCTTGTTCGCTCGCGCATCTTCCACGCTATTACTACAACACTACCCATATCTCTACCGAACATTGAAGATTTTTGGAGGACGGTAGAATATGACTGTAGAGTTGAGCCCCCAGTCATGCGCGCCACAGTTAACAATCAGGAGGTGCAGTTCTCATCTGAACAGATAAGGGTCGCCTTGCAGTTCGGAAACGAAACTAGAGATGATCCTACAGACTTTACTGCTCCATTCAGAGATGGTGCATTTTTACGAATGGGCTATTCTGGTCCATTGGGTGACACTCAGAGGCGCAAGGGATTTTTGTTGGATCAATGGCGTTTCCTTATGCATGTGATGATCGTGTGCATGTCGGGTCGTAAGGCTGGTACGGACGGGATGGGTGCAACGATGCAATCGGCAATGACAGCACTGACTTACAACAAGCGTTACAGCTTCAGTCAGATGGTGTTTTATGAAATAGACCGTCAGAGACGTGCAGTAGCTCGTGAAAGATTCTTGATGTATCCAAGATTTTTGCAAATGATCTTGAATCATGTGGCTCCTACGCTACCTCAGCGCCGTCCCATTCGATATGTAGAGAGTGTCAGCAAAAGGATATTCGCACAGTGCAGATCGTCGAGTGCTCGAAGTAAACCAGAGCTTCGTCCACGACATACTCCATTATTTGGGTATTTGATAAACCCGGCGTATGTTGCTCCTCGTGGAGACGAGTTTCGGGATCCGGCACCGCAACAGGATGTTGTTTCTCAACCACCACCTATGGTACAGCAGGCATTATCTGCTGCTCCTGTTGTGGCACCGGAGGAACAAATAGACCTTGAAACTGCTTTTGGTGGCCAAGGATTCTTTGATATGGAACGAGTTGATCCTGAGGCAGAGGTTCAGGTCTCAGTAGCAGAGGTTTCTGGTGTTTGTCACACCCTCAAAATCCACTAACGGAGTTTTACCGTCAGAGGGTGTGAACTAACAGGATCGGAATCATTAGTTATAATCAAACCATAAAACAAAGTTTCAAAACCATGAAAAAGTTTACGAGTAATTAAATGCGGAAGCGTAAAAACCATAGAAACCAATGTTGCGTCACGCAGGACGACTTAAAACCCAATGATAACAGTTTAAAATAAGTTTGCATAATTAAAAGTGTTTCAAGCAATGCATGATCCTATACCGCGCGCCCGCCTCGGCTACCTGAGAATAACATACTAAAAGTGTCAACACAAGGTTGGTGAGTTCACAAGTTTATATAAAATAAAGCGTTCAGCGTTTTGCGTTAAGCGTTTTGCGTTAAGCGTTTTGCGTTACAGCGTTTTGCGTTACAGCGTTTTGCGTTACAGATAGTGTTATGTCAATTATATATCTATAGGTAGCTAGCCTATAAAACAAGTATCACTAAGTGTTTGACACCGAAGCAGATTGTTTATCATTTGCCTTGCCACCAGGTCATCCAGACCATGGTATGTGTTTAGCCAAGATTACACCCACTCGACATCCAGTCGAGTTTAGCGTTGAGTGGGGTTTGTCAAACCCAGTAGTACTACTCAACAGTGACTCGCTATTATCCAAATATTAACCGGTTCGATGTGAATGAAGGACTTTAGTTAACGCGTTTGCCACTTAGTCTTTACAAGTGATATATAATCTATATTAACAAAATCTTAAATGCGTTTTCGGAGTATGTTATCTCCCCCAAGTGAAAAGCGTTTAAAAAGTTTAAAAAGAGGAAAGTGAAACTCACTGTTTGCGAAGTATTCCCAAAATAATTCACCAAGATGCGCGTCACAGAAAAACTCTCTCTAGCGTTTTAAAACAACAAAGAGATTTTTCTAAGTGTCGGAATATTATCGAGTCTCTAGACCAGGCACATAATATCTATGCACATAACATGTTTCGTGTTTCGTTTGTGAATCGTGTGTGACTTTAACAAATGTATTTGTGATACGTTACATGTGTAAGCAATTATTTACGTGTCATGTATTCATAAAGTACATCACTAGCAATTACTCCCCGTAAGGGCAATTTGGTCAACACATAACAATTAACTAGCCATTATTCCCCACGAGGGCAATTTGGTCAAATCATGACAATCAATTAGCAATTATTCCCCGCAAGGGCAATTTGGTCAAAACATAACAATTATATAGCAAGTATTATGTTTCATGCATTTTCACAAAATTCAGCAGCTAGTTTCACCGAGACAGAAATTCTACTTGAAAGATTGTACTATCTTACCGATAATAGCATCACAATTAATTTACCAAAACTCTTCACAAAAGCATATATGTCTTAGGTTTCCAGAACATATTTTATTATATTTTTATTCCACATAGGTTTCTCACAATCATCAAATCATTACAGCAAACTCATAACAGTCAAATTCATGCGCAACAGAATGTTATTTGAAATTCCCGTTAAACGAAAAATCCAATAAATGCAAGACCACTTGGGTTAGGTTACTAACTCAATAAGTCAACTTCTAGAAGTGGAACCAACCCAATTGGTCTCGTAGTTCATGAGATATAACATTTACAAAACAACCAAACAGCAGGTCTAACAACTCAGTTTTGCACAACGTTTTTGTAAAATCATAAAAGTTAACTTTTACACGTCCAAAAATTGCAAATTTATATTCTTTAGAAACTAAACTCAACCTAGTTCACTGTAGTATCAATAATCTCAACCAATTCTCACATTTACACCCCGTTACAGTCAATCAAACATCAACAACACAATCTGTCCAGAAACTGTTTGCATCCAAACTCAACAGTTTAACTATCTATGGACCACAAATCATTCATATAACACTCTAGACTCCACAATCACTATCCATGCACATCAATTACACATTACATACATGATTAGGGTTTTTGTTTGAACTCAAATCAAAGACACAACAATTAACATGTAACAATATCAATTCTAGTTATCAAATCATCATCTATACATCATCAAATCAAACAAAATCATATGAACACACTAACATATAAAAATCGGAATCTAGGGTTTGTAATTAACCCAATAAAAGTCAAGATTAAGTATAAAGGATGCATAGGATAGTCGATTATACCTTCCTAGCACCTTAATCTTCAATCAAAAGTTGAAATTGATGGTATGTATGTGTGTGTATGTCGACGGCAGCCAAGGAGCCAAGGGGGGGGGGGTTCCGATCGGGGTTGTGTAGGGAATGGGGTAGAGGTTAGGGTTAACATATTATAAATAATAATATGTTACACTTTGGCCCCTCAACTTCTAAGTATTACTTATCTAGCTTAAACTATCTTGTTTACATCTTGAGTTAGTGTTTTAACCAATATTATCACATAACACATAAGTCTAACACCTAATTATCACATAATTATTGTTTTGACGTTTTTCGTTTATTCACCAATCATTTGCGTCAACTCGTTTGCGTTTCGGTGCAATTCCCCGAAAGACTACACATGTAGTAAGTGTTAAGCGTCATTTAAACCCTAGTTTAAATGTAATGAAGTGTGCGTTATAGATTCAGTGATCTTAAGTTTGAATTGACGGAGTTGAGTTAACGGAGTTAACCTGAAATTGACGATTGTCACAGTGTTGATGTGTCGATGGTAGCTACGTCTGTAGCTGATTCTGAAAGAACCGACTCTGACTCCTCAGCTGATGATGTTGCTGAAGCAAGACAGATACTGGTCGCCCAAGAAAGAATTCATGGAAAGAGAAAGAAAGACACAGATGACAGTGAATCTGATTTTGAGGAGGAGTTAGGTCGTTTGATTCGTCGATCGAAAAGGGTTAGAACGGGTGAAGGCTCGGGAGCTGGTGAAAGCTCGAGGGTGGTTCGTTTCTCTCCACCCGCCTTATCGGGTATGACTATGGTCCCTGCATCGATGACTGTGACAGGACCAATCACCTCGGATGTTCCCGTGATATCTACATCATCTTCCTTTGGCATTCCACCCACTACTTTTCAGTTTTCGGCTCTAGAAATTGTTTCCTTGCCACCTCCTACACTTACTCCATCGGAGGTTGTTGCAAGATTCATTGAGTCGACACTGGTTGCCACTGCAGGGTTATCTGTTACAATACCACCTGCGGTTACTTTTCAGCCTGTTTCTGATGTTCCGGCTACCTTGGGAATCCCTCCACCGTATGCTCAAGACACTTCTCATATGAGGTTTGATTTTGATGCAACTTTATCTGACTCAGACAGGATAGCAGCTCTTGAGAGGGTCGTGGCAGAACAGTCAAGAATCAACCTGATCCAGACTCACGCTATCCAGCGCCTTGTTGCAGAAAATCAAATTCAGTCGTCTCTCCTGATTGAGCACGGTAAACTTTTTGATGCTTTAAAACAGTTCTTAGCATCTCAGGGGGAGACGAGCTGCAAGGGCGATGAGTTGAGGACGAAGAAGAGTAATGATAGAGACGATGATCCCAATGCATCGAAAGATGCAGGTGGTGAGTTGCCAAGAACTGAACAAACTCTTGGGACTTCCACATCTCAGGGGGAGTCAGCTGGTGCAACAGGTGGATCAGGGGGTGATGATGTGGTGGTTGTGGATGATGAGGAGATGTTGGATGATGATACTGTGGGTGACGACGATGTGTTACCGGTTGAAGAGATTGAGAAAATAGGAGCTGAGATTGTGATTGACAGTGAGGTTGAAGAGGGAGAGATTGTGGAGGATAATATTGAGCATGAAATTCCAGAAGTTGATAAGTCAAATGTGGGTCAAGATATGGGAAGCGATGAGACTGAATGGGAAGAGCAGCTGAGATGGAAAGAAGGCTACGCTCAATGGTTCGTAAAGACAAAGAAACCAGCGGTTCCAACTATGTTTAAGAAGAGTTATAATATCAAAGGGTATGGTGAATCGAAGAAGGGGATTATATGATGGTTATATGATGAGCAGTTGAGGCTATTTGTGATTAAACGTTTTGACGGAGTTCAGTACTTCAAAAGGTTGTTGAGATCATTGAATACCTTGCCGGAGTGTGAGGTGAAGGATTTAGCCAAGTTGGGGTTGATAAACAGGAGTGATGAATATATGGCTAGGATTATTGGAAAGATCGTGTGGAAAGAAAGTATAAAAGAGAAAAAGTTTGAGTTGTTAAAGCCGCAGAAAGGGAAGCTCGTTGAAGATAAAGACAGAGGAATGAGAGCTGATGGCAAACCTTGGATGGTAATGAAGTATAAGCCTATCCGGTGTTTAAAAGAAGTGCCGATGAAACAAATGCCCAAGGATGTCCTAAAGGATCTGAAATGGTGGTATGTTGACAGTCAAACAGCTGAAGCGGTTATGGAGGATGAGGATGAACAAGAGGTGCTGAGAGTGTATGATCCTATGCACTTGGTGAATTTGTCTCAAGCTGACTTGCAGGTGCTGAACGAGAAAAAGATATTCTATATTCCTTCTTGGAAAGAAGAAGCCAAGAAATACCAGAGAGTTGTCTCTGTCTGTGTAAGACAGGGAGTTCATGCTTGAAGACGGGAGAGACAAGATTTTGGGATTACAAGACAAGTGATTGAAGATAGAGATATGAAGCTACTGCCAAGGGGGAGTCTATTGGTGCATTATGTCAGTAGTTCAGTATCTAGTGTCTGTAATCGTGTTAGTTTGTTTTGTTTTGGTTTGTATAGGTTGTCTCACAAGTTCGCCTAATATAAGCGAACTTGTGGACAAGCGAAGTTATTGACAACTTCGCCTAGTCTGTTAGGCGAAGTTGTCGATAACTATATATGTTTGGCTTACGGGTTGTTTTGCATAGTTTTGGGGAGTACGTAATTGTGATTTGAACATCACGTGTTAAGTGTTGCAATATAACGTGTCTTTTGAGTATTGTAACGTGTATTTGTGCTAGGTTTTAACGTATATCGCATCTAACGCTCGTATCGTCTTACGTAGGGATTCCGCACCTACGTAGAACGAGATACTTCCGTGTAGATCCGGCCAGGAACCTACAAGGTTAATGACGGGTTGCTAATTTGGGTAAGATTTATGTTTGTTAAAGGCGGAATCAGAAACAAACAAGTTTGTTGCTAAATAGGTTAATAAATGTAACATACACAAACAATCACCCAAAATATTTCCATTTATAGAAATGATTCATACAAATGTAAATCGATTAGGGTTTCTTGTAAGGAATGTATTTTTTCAGTAATAACCTAAGACAACCGTCACACTCAATCATGAATATTCGATTAGGTCTGAAAAGTGTAAAGTGGCAAATCCGTAGGAGGCGTGCCCTAAAATATTCTATTTATATGCCTACCACCTCCTGACAGCTGTCATTCCTTCTAAAAACCCTAATGATTGGTACATAATCAAATTACATATTCAAAACTATTTTAAGTGTAAAAACAGGTGTTCCGGGTAGACTTTGTGATATTTGTCTTCTCCGAGTAGGCTTTGTGCCTTTTGTCCTTTACGAGTAGACCTGGTAACCTTGAAGTGTGCTCGTGAACAGTCACTACAACAAAAAGGGATTTTTAGGACCTTTTGTGTGGGACGCTTGTAAAATAAGGTCCTAAAATCTATTTAATAGGACAAACGAACATTTGGGGTCCTTTAACAATATACGCTACAGAACCGATGTCCTAAAAAGTTATTTAATAGGATGGATGATTCTTTGGGGTCGTATTATCATATAACTTAATAAGACACTTATAATGTAAATCCTAATAAAGTAATCTATAAGACATGTAGTTGTTGGTGTCCCATTATGTGGTAATGTAATATGATACTTTATCACTGGAGGTTTTATTATAACATAACTTAATAGGACACTTTGTAGTTAAGTCATAAATGTTTGGTGTTATAGGACTCTTTATTGTCGAAGTCATATAAGAACATAACTTAATAGGACATTTTACACCATGGTCATATAACTTTAACCTTTATAAGATGCATAATCATTGCTGTGTTATTATAATACACCGTAATAGGACATTTGATATTTTTAGTCATAAAACATCTGGTGTATAGGACGCTTATTTGCTAGAGTTTTATTATAACATAACTTAACAGGACACTTGACACTTGAGTCTTATAACTTTAACATTTATAGGATGCTTAATCATTGTCGTGTTATTATAATACACCGTAATAGGACACTTGATATTGTAGTCATAAAACATATGTTTTATAGGATGCTTATTCGCTAGAGTTTTATTATAACATAACTTAATATGACACTTGACACTTGGGTCTTATAATTTTAATTTTTACATGACGTTTAGCTGGTGCGGTGCTGTCGTCCCTATCGCCCAAATTTCGCCGGAAGAGGTCGGCCACTATGGGTGGCCTTAGCCTCACACTCTCTCTCTTTCTCACTTAGGCCACCCGTAGTGGGCGCCATCTTTGAGTGAATTCGGGCGATGGCCGGCAACCACACCGCCCCACCCCACCCCCCACCCCCCGCGGCGATTTCAGGGGCGATAGGGGGGCAACTGTTTATCTCCTTCTTCCCTTTTCTTTTTATTATTATTATATTCTTGTGTGTGTGGTATATCTATAATATATATAAACGAAACCTCTAATATCCTACGTACTGCGCTCTGGTCGCTCTCACCCTCTATAAAGCCACTGAATTACTTAATTTCTAAATGATGAGCTCTCTTTAATTTAACCGATTTGATCCGTTTAAGCCTTACACGGGGCATAACATACCAAATAACATCAACGGGGGGCATACCTACAAACCAAACCCTAACCTTCTCCAATAACGTGTTCACCTCTACTCATTCACTTCTTCATCTTCTTCTCCAAATTAATGTTTCAAAACTGTTTTCCTGCGTCATAAACATGTCGCCGTTATCCTGGAGACACCATACGCTGATTCAGGATGTTCTATCTCGAGGCCCGCTAAAGGAGATGGAGTTCAGGTCCATATTATTCCATCTTCTCTAACATCACCGACAAAAGTTTAGGTTATTAAACTGTATCCCTTTATTCATTCTTATTGTACTGTTTTTTCAAAGTTTAGTGCTTGATTTAAACTGCATTTTTATGGGTTTTTTAGTCCTTAAAATATAAGTGCGATTGATACTAATATTTTCAGCTAAAACGAACACCATACGTCCTCTTTTGAATTGGTTTTTCTTAAAATTTTGCCTAAGTTTGAAGTAATGTGGGATCTAAACATCTTAATATGGATAGAATTAAATTTCACAGCAAAATCACTACCATGAAGCCTATCTGAAACCGAAATAAACCAAGCTGAAAAACCGAATCGAAACAAAAATTGTAGATTTGGTTTTATGTTTTTGTGAAGACCGAAGTTGTGGTTCAGTTTTGTTTTTGTGTTAGTAAAAACCGATAAAATTTAACCGAGAATGTACATATTTATACTTTTTATATTTTTATTTCAAGTAGTTTATATGAATTTAATAAATATGTAACTTATATGTTTCGGGTGAAATTGACGCTTTGTTTAATTGCTTTTACTCTACTGCCACTTTGTGCTGCTGTCTATTGATGATGCAGATGTAGATGTAAATTATGAATTTATCGATTTTAGAAGTTAGTTCGGTTTTGGATTCAGTCTAAACATATATGATTAATAGATTTTAATAAATTTATGCTACTTTTTTCGGTGGATATATAAAATTTAACTTACAAAAGTAGAGTTGGCAAGATAGGCGGGTTGTGGTTGGGTTAAGGCGAAGAAAGTTCAAGTTAAAACATTTCATTTCTAGTATGGGCCGGTAGGCCTGTAAACAAATCGAACGAACGCGATCGGAGCATGTTCATTTAGTTTTAACTGAACAAAAGATGTTACTAATACTAGACTAAGCTGTAACAGGCCTAAAAAATATAAACGTTAACGAACATACTTAGAACAAACATAAACTAGCGAACATAAATGAGTATACGAACAAACATAAATGAATTTAAATGAAAGAACGAAAACTAAAGTTCACGAACATAAATGAACAAACTAAACATGTGTTCATATTCATTCGTTTTACTAAATGAACAAAGTTTTTTTGATGAACAGTTCTTGTCAAACGGTTCATCAAATGTTCAGTTTTTTGAATCACACAAAAATTCATACAATATAACTACAATGTCATAATATTTATTTATATAAATACTAGCTTAATAGCAAGTTGTTAATTACTTTGAATATTAAGACCTGCATAATATGAAACAAACATAATAATATGAACTGGCATGTAATTTTACTCGAAGTAAATCTTTTCCTATATTAAATATATACAACCTGAAAGCTTTTTATCTACAGAAACCTTTTATATTTTTACATTTTGTATTTTACAATACTCATTATGACATGTTAGGGAACAATTATATACAATCTATTTTGGGAAACTTAAATTGCAGTGCCAAAAGAGTTAAAATAAACTGAATATGTTACCTATTTATCAACAAAAGCTCCAAAACCTTGCCAAAGGCCAACAATTACTATTGCGTTCTCCACGATGAGTGTACGAGATGAAGAATCCCATTAGTACACAGGTCAAAACTCATTATGTTTTAGTAAAAGGGTCAAACTTATTATAATTTAGTAAAACCCAAGTGTGACCTGAAAACTGCCCCTTAAGTCTATGTTTTCACAAAACCTTTATTTTACTTTCATATGGTGGGAAATGATATCCGTGTATATTTTTTAGTAAAAAATACGGTTTATATTGAATGGGTCAAAATTATAGTTTTAGTAAATGGGCCAAAATTCCCGTTTCACTAACAGGTTAAACATATCATTTTAGTAAATGTAAATTACATTATTAACATGTCAAATCAATCAAAAGTTGTAAAAAATTGAGTCAAACAGATATTGTTCGGGTCAACACACGAGGATTTGAACAAGAAACTTCTAACGGAACAAGCAAAGGATCAGGTTTTGTTGCATTTTTAAATACTAAAGAAACTTCTAGGAAGCAAGTAAACATGAATTTGATCTTTTTTTTTTTTGGGTATACTGAATATGAAGGTCACTCAAGTATTCTACTTTCTTCAACAAAGCTACTTGTACATTAAAAATTAAAGCCATGCTACCTTTACCCCAAGTATGTGTCAAATTTGGTCTCTACCACATCTGATAAAATATGCCATAATGTTGTAAAACAACAAAAAGGCACTGGGTGTTTCATTGAATTGTCAGTTAACGATACAAGGGTATCCTTGTCTTTTTAAAACTAGGGATTCTGTTATGGGAGAAGGAGCTGGAGTTCTAATGCTGGAAGAACTTGAGCATGCTAAGATGGTGGATATTAATTAATAGTTAGTGTTTCTTTATTTCGTTCCCGCTGGATGCTAATGAACAATTTGTTTATTTGAATAGAGAAGGGTGCTACAATCTATGCTGAGTTTTTGGGTGGAAGCTTCACTTGTGATGCTTATCATATGACCGAGCCTTATCCTCAAGGTATGTATATCCTTTTGTTATTTTGTTTATAAATGAAATGACGATTAAGCATGTGATTGATGTGTTTATGTTTATCATTAGGTAACGGTGTGTTTTTATGCATTAAGAAACAATTGTTGCAGGCTGGGGTGAGCAGGGATTAGGAGGATGGATGAAGGTCAGTATATTAGTATTCTACTCTTTTATAAGTGTTATTTTTTTTTTCATTTTCTATAAATTATTTGTTTAGTACACTTGAGAGTGAGACTTGGCCCTCGAGACACAGTCTATTTATTGTATTGAGAGTTAATTACACGGATGTTTAAGTCACTTTGACACATTCATCCATTTTGACATGTCGTTCATTTGACCTCAAGGCCTACACGCACTAAACGGCTTTTGAGAACAAATATTATTACGGGTTTTTTGTTAGCATCAAAGGGCTTTGTATTAATGTTGACTCTGTTATGACTCATTTATTTCACTTCCTGATTTTAACAAGGGATCTTGCTTTATATTAATCTTTAATGGTGACTAACAAACATTTTTTTGTGTTTTGATCGGTGGCAAAGAATTCTAGCTTACGCCAGTGCTATTGAAGGTTTTGACTAGGTGGTTGCACGAAGTCATGGAGGTTTTTGGATGATTGTTTTTATTTGTGTTAAACTGAATGCTTTAATAATATGTATGTTAAAAAATGAATATTTTAGACTAATGGTCAAGATGGATGCTTTAGCTGTTCTAGCTATTTTTAAAATGGTTCATTGTTTGGATATGTTGTTTATTTGCTCACGTTTATAGTTCTATCTATATTTTTCTTTGTCTTTTAAGGCGGTTGACTTGCCGCCATATTTGATTGAAAAACGTCATATTTGTTCACTTTTTTTTTGTACTAGTGATTAGGTAAGCACATGTCAAAACATTGTAAAAGTGTCCTAATATGCTTTTATTGGGACGCTTTTTGGGTTGTTAATGAATATATTATGCAATCATAAAATTGGTTTCATAATCTTATGTGGGATATCGGGACTTTTTTCTTGGTACTAAAGTATCTATAATGTTACATCATAGGGGTCTTATAAATTAATTTTTTAGGATACTTGTATGTGTATCAAAAGATTAAAGGTAGGTAAAAACATGTTAAAACATTGTCCGTGTCATAATATGTTTTTATTGGGACGCTTTTTGGGTTGTTAATGAATATTTTATGCGAACATAAAATTGGTTTCTTAATCTTATTTGAGATATCAGGACGCTTTTTGAGTTCCGAGACTTATTATGACCCCTTTACATGAAACGTTTTTCTCGTTGGTCCTATTAAATGAAAGGTCCTATAAAATAGCATTTTTAAGACGCTTTTGTGCGTACTAAAAAGCCCTTTTTGTTGTAGTGAGTTCTCCGGGTAAACTTTACTTAGAGTATTTTTCAAAGAAAATACTCACCTAGCAGACTTCAATCTTCTTGACCATAGCAAACTTTGCTCGATATAGTCCTACGAGCAAACTATTCTTCATGAGTCCCTTCAACCCTTTGTTAAAAGATAACTTATTAAGCAAACAATAGTGTGCTAGTAACACTGTTTGAACTCTACTGGTAGCACTCTAGCCTGCTCGGGGTTGAACCTTGCTAGATAAAGTACTTAGGATATTTCGTGATCACTTTCAACAAGTATGCTCGGACTACTGATTATTAAGCAAACCTTGCTAGATCTTCCAAATACTTGGCTTCACGTGCTTGGTTTGGCCAAGGGTTTGCTAGTTAGCAAACTGTGCTCGGCTTGAAGAACACCCTTGCTAGATGAAGTGAACCCTGCTCTGGTTAACACTTAATAAGACTTTAAGAAGATAACCTTGCCCGATAGACAAAATACCTTGCTAGGACTAGTAATACCCTGCTCGGATGTCCAAGTGTGCTCGGTACAATACTTAGCGATTTCTGAGGAGGTTGAGAAGATTTCAATCTTCCTTATACTTCCTTTAAGTTAAATCTTTGACTTAACACATATACAAGCATTAACAAGTACCTTGAGTTATTGGTATTTATGCATTTTTCACTTTAGTTACTATTTATACAATTGTGCAGGTCTTGGATTGCATACATCGTTAATATTTATATTTTTTTTGGTGGGAATCTTTGCTTCATCATGGATGGGTGCTACTGATTTCTGGGTAGGAGAGTGGTTCATTAAAAGATAACCTTTTGTAAAACATATTTACTCGGCACCCAAACGAATTAGTGCTGCTATATCTACAAGTAGTTAATGTTACTTTTGCTTCTAATTTTTCTTAATCAAGATTGATAAAGGTGATATGAATAATAATTAATTTTAAGATAAAAAGTAGAGTGCAATGTTAAATTTTTGACTTGACCTTGTATTGATTAAACTCATAGAAGCTACTTGAATTTGGGTATTAATAATCAAAGAGCAAATTTAAGTTCTTTATCAAATTTTATGATACTCTAAAAACCATGTTTTGTGACAGTCCATAGCACCAAATATACGTGCACTCATGTGATCAATGGAGAGCCATCATGCCAGTTGCTTTCATTCGATTAGGATGAGCTACGTTAACAAGTGAGTTTTTATTAAATAAACTTTGCACCTGCACCTTTTATCTTCAAATCTCAAGATTGAGTAACATAAATAGTAAACAAATTTAGAGTTAATTTATTGTACTGTGGTTTGCATCATTCTGAACAAAGTTTGTGCGTCATGGATGAATGGTGTGAACTATTTTCGTTTGTGCATTTTGTTTATATTAACATACTCCTTTTAATAAATTGCGCGAACCAGGTCGGTAGCACCTGGTATCAAATTGGGCGTACATGATGTAGTTTTGGCTGGTTGTATGGAAAGCATGTCTAATGTCTCCCCTAATACATTTATGAAGAAGGTAGGATTTTGCTCAATTGTACAAAAAATGTAATCACTTTGTGTTTTTAATGAAGAGGGTTTTTTACAGCAGTCACTCACACAAGATTATGATGCTTTATATTGGTGGCAAAGACACTCTCAAAGATGATATTCCTTCTTTTCTTGCAAATTGGGTTGAAACCATTTTAACAACCGGTATATATTTAAATGTCATGAGACTATGAGAGAATGTTGTCAAATTGCCTAGGGGTTATATTATTTATAATTTATTAAAATAAGGAAAAAAATTACCTTAAAATGAACTAAGTTCTTATTTTGCACTTCTAATACACATAAGTCTTAGTAAGTCTTTTTAATTTGTAAAGTCGATCTAATTCTTTTTAATATTGGACAAAAAGTATTATATGGCAAAACCATGTTGCCGGGCATTTCAACATGTAAAAAAAGTATACATTTTGTCCCAAACTTGCATTTCACAACATGCATTGGAGAATTCAAAATTGATCGCTTTAGTTCCAATGATCAATATGTTGAAACTGAATGCATGAAATTTGTTTGTGAGTTTGCAAGTGGGGAATTACTCAATCTCATGTAAGACACAACGGCTATTTTATCTCAAGTTTCATTCCTTTTTAATTCCAATAATGGTGATTTAATTATGTTTTTAGGTGTACTCAGGGGCGGACCTAGGTGGTTCGGAAGGTGGGCAGCCGCCCCCTTGGTCTAATCTCGACCGCCCCCAATGAAAATATGGCATCACCCCTCATGAGCACGAGCAAAACCATAGATGAAAGAAGATAGTAAAGGAAAGATTGTTTTCCAGCATGTATGTGTATTACCTAGAAACTTTTTTTATGGGGGGGGGGGAATTTTTTTAGGAGCCAGTTGTTATGGTTAATGGTAAGAATATATCGGATCGGGGCCGGAATTTTTTAGGAGCCGGAATTTTTTAGGAGCCGGTTGTATAGTTGTATACACTTGTAAAACATCGAATCATTTAAGAGTTTAAGTAAACATAAGTCATGTCCATTAAACAAACCATTCTACACTTGAAAAGATAATTTATTCCTTAAACTCAAAAATGTTATACGATTTATATCAAGATGAAGATAAAAAATAAACAAATTGCAACCCGAAATAAAGTTTCTTTCAACCCCAAAATTAAATGAACTATCACAAATATAACTGCAATTAATTTGTCATAAATCTTTACAAACTAAACAACACATGTAATTTGTTCTGAACTTGACTCAAACATTTAGCCCAACTCGTTTATATAAAATCTGTCCGGGACAAATCTCCACACTTCAGACCCGGTTAAAGAAGCACAATATGAATTAAATAACGTAAAAATTCACCTTCTTTTATATTCTCCAAATTGTCTCTAAAGTGACAAATATATTACAGCCTGCTGCAGACCTGTATACCAAAAACAAACAGCCTCAATTTGGCCCATTTATAAGTTTAGTGAAACCTTTTGCAAAATTTTATCACACGTAGTTTGACTTTTTCCTTGACTATGGTCCGTAGCCGCCGAGGGGTCACAATGGTGGAACTGTTGCTCACAACCTAGAGCAATTATGTCAAGTGTTTTGCATAGGTCACCAATAAAAAATGTTGTTGATGTCACATATTTCAACCAGCCTGTCTGGCCACCTCTATAGAGTTAATGGTACAAACTTTTAAAATTTGAGCAGGTTCCCTCAAGTAAAATAATAATGAGTTAGAAAACAACTAAATAATAATACAAATAATTATTACTTCTTTCATCAAATTCATGCAGTAAGCTGCTACTAAACGCCACGATAATATCCACCAACTCCTCCGTCGCAGAGGCCCTCTTAAAAAACACAAAAATAACAGCAAATTCAAGTCTAATGTGAAACATTAATCGTAGGGGTGGCAAATGTTACCCATTGGGTTAAATGAGTTGAAATAAAATGTATATAATGGGTCAAACAAAAAAATGAAAATAATTGAAACGGGTTAAAAAGGGGTGACATTTCTTGAGTTTTGTTTATGGAACGAGAAAAACGGATGAAACTTTTTAGTATTTTTACTTTTTGATTTATAATTCGAGTTATCATTTTTTTGAATTATTATTTTTTTTTGAATTTTTTAATGAGGGGTTTATGAAGTCTCAACCCATTTTGACCCATTTCAAAAACCACTCACTAACAAAATATTAAAAAATCATAACTCGAAATATAAATTAAAAACTAAAAAAGTAAAAGTACTAAAGAGTTTCCTTTATTTTTCTCATTCCATTAAAAAAACTCGCGAAACGTCAACCCATTTTGACTCATTTCAATCATTTTCTTTTTTTAGTTTGACACATTATACACATTTTTACAACCCGTTCAATCCAATGAGTCACATTTGCCACCTCTAATTAATCGGTCTCAAAAAACTAATTTGAAACAGATAATTACCTTTTCTCATACAAAGCATATAAACTTTTATCCAAGTATCTTGGATCTGCACATCCGTCACAGCAGAACTCATCACATGAAAGCTTTTGTTTTCACCACCTTTTGCATCAGAGATCAAATAGCATTATTGATTCCTTAATGTGTAAAAATTAGTTCAAATCACCAGTGAAAGTTTTTGTAGTTTTTGTTTTGACTACTTATACATCAAATATCAAGTAGCATTCTTTTGATTGCCTAATAGAATATGGTCACAAAAACTATATCACAATACTGTCTTTTTTTAAGATACCAAATTGTGAATCATCCTAACCAAAAGTGAAATTTTGACTTATTACACAAATCCGGATAGGGTATAATCGGGTTCAAGTTCATGTATTCTCGAGTATTAACTATTAAGCCCGAGTATTAATGCTCTTTTTTTAAGTAAGCCTTTTAGCAAGAAGTTTGTTTATGTTCGTTTAATAAATATATGCTCGTTTAATAAATACAAGAACCAGGAATTCTATTTGTTTAATCAAAATAACAAACATGAATGTCTTGGACAAAAATCTGCTAAGGATCAAGTATCCAAATCTGTTATGTGAGGTAAGATGCTAACTTGATAATGACAAATGTATAAGCGCGATATTGGTGAACACAAAGGTTTGATCACGAGGGAAAAAGCCCTTAACCAAGATAGTCTTACTTCGGTCAAAACTTATCGAGGTAATCTTTGAAACAATGACGTCGGTCAAGGATTAATAAGCTAATCTTTGGTCGAATCACTCCAATCAAGGATCAACAAGGTAACCTTTGGTCGATGAGTATATGATTATCGTGATCTCCGGCACAAAAAACCCCCGGACGGTGAAAACTATCACCGTCAATTATATTGATAAATAAAAGATGTTTACAAGTGTAGTGGAGTATATGATCGAGATTACAAAGTGAGCTAGTGTGTAGAGAGAATGTTTGCTTCTGCTCTAGTGTGTGTGTTAGTACATGTGTTTACCTACTCGATCATAGCTCGTTTAAATAAGATAACATCAATAACAATATTTCCTAATTATCCGGAAGTCTTCCACTTAGCTGCCCCACAACCTTTGACCACGTGCCAATAACCATACAGTAGCGAGATAAGCGGTAGACAAAGACTAGATACCGTTGTTGTTATTTAAACATCAATCTTCAAGTGAATTCGTCCATAATAGCTATGTTGAATTAGGATCCTGGATCCACGTTCCAGCTTGAGGATGTCCTGTGAGGATAACTCGTACAAGTACGTCTTAAAGTTGTCACACCTGTCTAACACATCACCATACTAAACGCAATCATTAGTAAACAAGTAATACCGAGGATCGTCGATCCTTTATATCCTAATACATATTTCAAGGATAAACTATCCATAAAATAGTGAAGGATAAAGGATCCTTAGTGTATAAAATCATGGCCTAACAATTGCCCCCAAAATGGCGGGTGATTGTGCGAAACAACTGTCATTTTGAAATTCAAAACTGCTGCAAAAACTGATACATGGGACGGTTTTGCCAGAATATTTACCATTTAGCCCTCAAGGTTAATTATAACCGTCTATATATGCCACCCTATATCTTTGATTAAAAACACGCCTTCGTCCGACGCATATGGTATCCTCCCTACCTTTCTTTCTTATTTTCTTTAATCATGTCTGCTGCCTCATCTTCTTCTTCTCCGGCCCCTTCTAAACCTTCCGTACATTCCTCCGACGGTTTCGAGTTAACCGAAATGGAACCCCAGTGTCCACTCGCCAACCCATCTTCCAAAATATGTAAGCTTACAGATCCCGAGGTCGAAGACTTTCGTACGTTGTTTCCCCCAAAAGTACTATTCCGACCCTACGAATCCAGTATCAGATGCGATGTGTATTCCAATGTTTGGATCTGTTTTCCGGCAACTCCATTTTTAATCGGCTACAAATACCCTTTTCCCTCCTTTACCCAAATTTTCTTCGACTCTATCGGCGTATTTTACATACAGGCTATGCCAATGATCTGGATGGTTCTGAGCACTATCGAAAGGATCATCAAAGAGGAGAAATTCGATTTTGGTCTTCCCGAGTTGTCATTTCTGTATACCCTCACTATCCATGGTCCTGCTCGCTTCATCTTCAAGTCCAAGCCCCGACAGCCACATTCGATCTTAAAAGCCACTCTAAATGATTCCGTGTGGAGGAATCAGTTTTTCTTTGTAAAACGTGACTCAATACCAGGGGGAACTGATCTTCCTTCAACATGGGTCACGAAGGTTAGGATCCTGGATCCTTAAGGAATAACAGGATCCTTTATTCTTCAATTTTAATCCTTATTCTTTTTTATTGTCTGCAGTTGAGAACTTCGCTTCATTGGGTAAACTATCTGGAACAGAAGAGAAAGCAAAACAGTTCCTAGCACTGGATACCGAAGTTAGGACCTATCAAGCTCGGTTTGTTGAAGGTTTTTGTGATATCTCCTCAATTTCAAGCATGTCAAGTAAGTTAATAATTTTAAGGTAAATAAAATAAAATAAAATAGAATACTTATATGTCGATTTCTCTTCTACAGGAACCAAGAAATCTGGAAAGTCCGCTCTCAAGTTCTCCCTAGACGACATCGACTGTATGGTTACTTCTCCTGCAGTTAAGAAGGAGGCTTCAAAGGCAGGCACTAGCTCCGAGCCCAAGACTGCCACGACCAGGGCCAAGTCCGCAGCTTCCAAGAGGAAAAGATCCTCTGATCCTGAGACTCATTGTGACATTGTCTGCTATGTAAGTATACTGTATTTTCTCCTTTAGTATTTTAGGATCCAGTATTGTCCCAATCTTGATATGAAATTTATTGATAGGCTGTGATCGCTATGAGGGATCCCTACGAAAAGACTATCCATCAGATGAGCGAGAAAATGTCAGGGTTAGGGAAAGGTGTGGTTGCTAAGGACAAGGCTATGATCCAGCTCTCCAAGGAGAAGAAACAATTGGAGGATCAACTATCCTTAGCCGAAGCCCAACGTCAAGAGGCAGTGGAGCAGGCGACTGATGAAGCCAAGGTGTGGGCTGCCAGGTCGATATTCCAGGCGCGGATCAAGATGGTGATGGAGGCCGGTGATCCCGCTTTTGACAAGTCGGCCTGGGATGTGGAAAAATGGAAGGCTGCTCTTGACGATCTTGGTGGTGAGGATGAGGAGGAGATGGTTGAGAACACCGAGGCTGGGACCAGTGGTGGTGGAAGCTGGCAAAAGGGAAGGTGATGCTGCGGTTGAAGATGCAGCTTAAGTGGGCAATGAAGGATATTAAAGACAAGGCCCGAGCCCACTTTTTGTTTAGTGTTGATGTTTTTATGAACAATTTTTATGGTCTGTAATAAACAATAGTACTTAGGATATAGGATCCATGATCCTTAAGACAATCTGCGGGGGTGACAAAGGTGGAGGGATCCTCTGTTTGTGGGGATGAAGCCTTTGTTGCCCATGTTTTTAAATTTCCTGCACTTATGAACCGTTAGTAACTCTTACTTAACCCGGATGGGTGGTCCATCTTTTCGTATGGTGAAGTCCGGGTTAAGAATTTTGAATAAGTCCTTGGGTCTTATTTCAATTAATATATCAATCTTCTGATTATTTACTTGTTATTTATTTTCAAAAACTTGTTAAATATAAGTTTAGCATTGTTAATAGTTTGACAAATAATCTTGAGTAAAATATTTTTAGGATAAAAGATCTTTAAAAATCGTTTAGAATAGAATATCCTTAAGGAAAAATATTTAGAAAAGAATATCCTTAATAGTTGATAAATTTATAAAAGAGAATTTCCTTGAAGGGCAAATTTTAGGATAAAGTATCCTGAAAATAGCTAAAGATTTAGTAATCAAATAACTTTAAGCGAATAGATTTTCAAACTGAAATACCCAAATTTAATGCAACAAATATCAAACATAAGTCAATTAGCAAAGATCATACCAGAAGATCTAAATAGACCTAAGTTACCAGAAGTATCGAACTCTTAATGATGCTTACAAGAGTAGCTTTAGGATCCGGGATCCTTAGTTTCTTGATCTTCAGAAAGAATTTATAAAATCCGCTGCAAATAATTCATATTATTAACTGGGATCAAACTCATTAAACTGGGGACAAGCCCAACAAATATTCTGGGGACAAGCCAGTGCAACTGGGGACAAGCCCGTGTAATCTGGGGACAAGCCCGTGCAACTGGGGACAAACCCAACAAACTGGGGACAAGCTCATAAAATAAACTAGGAACAAGCCCAATAAACTGGGGACAAGCCCAAAAAATAAACGGGGGACAAGCCCAACAAACTGGGGACAAGCCCAAACTGGGGACTGGCCCAAAGATACGGATGTTAACTGGGGACTCGCCCAAACCGGGATTTAGCCCAAACGTGAGATAACGTGAAAACGTTATAAACCGGTGGTATGGTACGTCTACCATAAATCGTAGGATCCTCCATATAGCCGGAGACAACGAAATTGTCAGCCACTAAGCGTGTACTGGTCCCGCTGCCCCAAACTATACGTTGGATAGCGTGCGCAACTGGCGATCGTGAGAAAGGTGAAAACCTTTAAATCGTAGGGGATATGACCATCGGGGGTCATATCCAATCGTGGGCTAGGTCAAGAGAAATAGGATAGTACCTCGAATGTAAAGGAGAGGTGACCAACCTCTTGGACATTGAATCTCTTTTCGAAATCTGCATTGTTACTTAAAAACTTGGAAAAAAAAATGTTAAGAATATATTATCCTTAAATTAACAACAATTCAAATAGAATAACTGATCAGAAAGATGTTACCAATTTAAGGATCCTAGATCCTTTATTGGATAATATATCCTCTCAGGATATTGGATCCTGATCAGAAGAAATATATCTTGAGGTGGATGGCATTCCATGCTTTTGGTAACCTGTTCCCTTCCATTGTGAGCAAATGATATGCCCCCTTTCCTGCTTCCGACTCAATTTGATAAGGTCCCTCCCATTTGGGCGCTAGCTTCCCATCAGCCGGATTTGTTTTGTTTTGGATGACTTTCCTCAACACTAGATCTCTTTCTTGAAACCTTCTGATTCTGATATTTTTGTTGTATGCCCCAGCTACCATTTGTTGATAAGCTGCCATTCTGATCTTTGCTAGGTCTCTGAGTTCTTCTATAGTATCCAAGTCTTCAAGAAGGATGTCTTCATTGGCTTCAGGATCACGGATGCTCGTTCTCACAGTAGGAACCACCATTTCTGTAGGGATCACAACTTCTGATCCAAACACCAAAGAGAAGGGTGTTTGGCCTGTTGCATTTTTGGGTGTAGTCCTGTCTGCCCAAAGAACATAAGGAAGTTCTTCAGCCCATTTTCCCTTCTTCGATCCTAGCTTCTTATTTAGATTGTTGATGATGATCTTGTTGCTAGACTCTGCTTGACCATTGGATTGAGGAAGAACCGGAGTGGAAGTAATCATTTTGATTCCCCAACTGTCACAAAAGTTAGTGGTTCTATTCCCGATAAACTGGGAACCATTGTCACATACAATTTCAGCAGGAATACCAAATCTAGTTATAATATTTCGTTTAATAAAAGATATTACTTCCCATTCTTGGACTTGTACAAATGCTTCTGCCTCAATCCATTTGGAGAAGTAGTCAGTCATAGCAAGCATAAAGACCTTTGCACCGGGTGCTTTTGGTAGCTTGCCCACAATATCCATACCCCAATTCATGAAGGGCCATGAAGAGGATATAGGATACAGAGGCTCCGACGGCTGGTGAAGGATGTTCGCGTGTCTTTGGCAAGCATCACATTTCCTTGAATACTCCACCGCATCCTTCTTCATTGTTGGCCAGAAGTATCCAGTTCTAAGTATCCTGGAAAATAACGCTCTTCCACCCGTGTGATTGCCGCAATCTCCTTCGTGAAAATCCTTGAGTACTTCTTGGATCTCAGGATCCTCAATGCATCTCAAATATAGACCTGCAAGAGATTTTCTATGTACCATATCATTTAACAAGATATATTGGGATACCTTGAGTTTGAAGGACTTGGGATTTTCTGTGGTTGGAATTTCTCTAGTCTGAATATAGCTCTTGATAGGATGGATCCATGATCCTTTGTTATTTGAGGATAAAGGATCCCAGAGCACGATTTCTTTGTCATTTGTCATCTCTCCAACTTCCTGTTCTCCTATTGCTGGCGAGAGAATGTAGATTATTGGGATTTTCAAATTCTCAGGAATCTTCAGAGATGAGGCTATGTTTGCTAAGGCGTCTGTCCCAGCGTTTTCTTCCCTCGGTACCTGTGTAATACTAAATATTTCGAAGGATTTCGATAACTCCTTCACAACATCTAAATATTTCATTAGTTTCTCACCTTTAACAGCATACGAGCCATTAAAGTGGTTAGTTATCAATAAAGAATCTACATAAACTTGAAGATACCTGATCCTCATGCTTTTGGCTAATTGCAAACCTGCGATTAGAGCCTCGTACTCTGCTTCATTGTTTGTTTCCTGGAACTCACAAGCTATGGATTGGGGTAATATGTCCCCTTGTGGCGATTTCAGTAGGATCCTCAATCCTGTTCCTCTCACGTTGGATGCTCCATCAGTGAAGAGTATCCAAGGATCCTTGATCCTTTCCAGTTGTTGGACCTCCAAGTCAGCTTATTTTTGTAGATCACTAGTGAAATCAGCCACAAAGTCCGCTAGTGCTTGAGACTTTATTGCTGTTCTTGGCTCGTATTGGATATAATATACACTTAATTTTACAGCCCACTTAGCCATTCTACCTGACAACTCTGGTTTTCTAAGAACATTCTTTACAGGATAGTTAGTTCTCAAAATAATAGGATAAGTTTCAAAATAATGTCTCAGTTTAGTAGAGGCCATAATAAGTGCAAGAATTAATTTCTCTAAATGGGAGTACCTGGATTCTGCATCCAAAAGACTCTTACTTACATAATACACAGGGTGTTGTTCACCATCATGGTCCTTTACCAAGACGGCACTTACTGCATTACCTGACACTGCGAGGTAGAGAAATAAGGGTTCTCCATCTATAGGCTTCATCAAGGCTGGTGCTGAGGATAAGTAATCCTTCAAGGCCTTGAGTGCAGCCTCATGCCTTTCAGTCCACTCAAATTTCTTGTTCTTTCTGAGAATATCATAGAAGTCTTTGCACTTCTCGGAGGATCTCGAAATGAATCTATTCAAAGCTGCTATTCTTCTAGTGAGTCTCTGGACATCTTTGGCATTTGTAGGAGATTTCAGATTGATAATGGCTTCGATCTGCTCTGGGCTCGCTTCAGTTCCTCTCTTTGTGACCATATATCCCAGAAACTTTCCATCCTTAACACCAAAGTGGCATTTGGACGGATTTAGTTTCATGTTATATCTGTCAAGGATATTGAATGCTTCTTCAAGGTCCCTGAGGTGATCCTCTGCTTTCTTCGACTTTACCACCATATCATCTATGTACATCTCCATAGTTTTGTGTAGGTTCCTAGCCGGATCTACACGGAAGTATCTCGTAGTACGTAGGTGCGGAATCCCTACGTAAGACGATAAGAGCGTAAGATGTAAACTACGTTAATGCTGAACACGAACACACGTTACAATACTCAAAAGACACGTTGTATTGCAACCCTTCAACACGTAATGTTCAATCACAATTACACGTACTGGAAATCACATCTAAAACAAGCCATAGCCAAGGCTTATAAATCCTTCGACAACTTCACCTAACAGACTAGGCGAAGTTGTCAATAACTTCCCTTGTCCACAAGTTCGCTTATATTAGGCGAACTTGTGAGACAACCTATACAAATCAAAACAAAACCAACTAACACGATTACAGACACTAGATACTGAACTACTGACATAATGCACCAACAGACTCCCTCTTGGTAGTAGCTTCATATCTCTAACCTCAATCACTTGTCTTGTAATCCCAAAAATCTCGAGTCACTCGTCTTCAAGCATGAACGCCTTCTCTGACACAAACAGAAACTACTCTCTGATATTTCTTGGCTTCATCTTTCCATGCAGGAATATAGAATATCTTTTTCTCGTCTAGCACCTGTAAGTCAGCTTGAGACAAATTTACCAAGTGCATAGGATCGTACACTCTCAGCACCTCTTGTTCATCTTCATCCTCCATAACCGCTTCAGCTGTTTGACTATCGACATACCACCATTTCAGATTCTTTAAGACATCCTTGGGCATTTGTTTCATCGGCACTTCTTTTAAACACCGGATAGGCTTATACTTCACTGGGTTTTATGAAAAGTGAAAAGTGTTTGACCAGTAACTCTCTTTATATAGGGTTTAAATTATACAGGCGAAGTTAGGGTTAACTTCGCTTACCCCTTAACTTCGCCTGTTAACAATTTCGCCTCTTCAATAACTTCGCTTAGTATTAAAATTTACACAACAGTCCCTTATAAATTTGAACATTATGCAATTGTCTTTTAAAAACTTCCTTTAAAGATATAAATGTTACGATCAGAGACCAAGTAACCAAGCTTTGAAACATAAAACGAAATATACATGAAAATTTTAGTAATTAAGTACACGGATCAAATTTCAGTCTTGTAGGGGACCAGCATGTTTTAGAAAAGATCCGAACAGGAATCATACTAATTAGATGGCTGTCACATAGATCCATGTTCAGCGGTATTATGACATAAAGAAACAGGTTGTAAGAAGGTAAATAACTTAGTATGGTTTTCATCGCTTCTGTGATATTGATTAGGTACAATTAAGCTCAAAATTTAAACGGACAACACATCAGAGATTGTGATGCCTCCCATCTATTCTCAAAGCTTATTTGACTTTCCCCGAGTCACCCCGAGTTGACCTCGACCCGTAGTGTCTGATTAAACAGTAAGTACATCTTTATTTTTAGAGTCTTCTTCCCGTTCTCTTTCTTGCCTCTTGATTGATAAGTATAACATAATAGGCTTCAGAAGGCTTAACATCATTTTTTTTAAACTGAAGATATTAATACCGCCTCAAATAATCGACGACTGCAAGTCCCGAATCTGGATCACTGCAGGTACTTGACACACCATCTTCTCAGGAATCAAAACACTTACGGGCTCGTGTATGACTGGGTAATCACTTTTCTGCCTATCATTCGGAAAGATGTATATGGAGACATGCACAACTCAGAATGATTTTCCACATTAAATCGAGAAGATTTAGTTAGTATCACTTCTACTTTTACGCACCATAAAAAGCTACCATAAAATACAATGACTGTTCTAGAGTCTTTTAGGCCTAATAACTTCACTAGTTAAGCACACAAAATTAGTTTGTCTATCACTTTCCAAGGTTGGATCAATTTTCTTTTAAACATATTAATGAAACTTCTTACGAAGTTATAGACTTGAAAAATTATATCATCTCCCTAAAAGAAATTTTACATTCTATCGCCCCGATCAAGTCAAAGTCATCAGGTAAACGGCTATCCTGAAGATCCAATGGATCAGCTGGACCGACCACATATGAGTATGTGTCCTTCTAACTAAGTATGAACGACTATTTTTCAGCGAAAGAACAAAACCCATCATAAACCGCCCCGGTCACTTTCAGTCATCTGGTCAATGGCTATCCTCATAATCTACTAGTAGAAGTAAGGACCAAACATATCCGAAGATGTGTCCTTCAAACTGAAGCAACCGACATAATTCTAAGCGATAGTGATGGTTTTTTTTTAATAATAGAAACGAGAAACACGGTTACTCGGGATTGATCATCCCATTAAACTCAACAAGATTTTGAAAACGAGTTCGGTCAAACGCTTTAGTAAAAAGATCAGCGAAATTATCTAACGAATCAACCTTTTCGAGCACTATTAATTTCTTCTCAGCACAATCCCGTATAAAATGATGACGAATGTCAATGTGTTTAGTTTTACTATGTTTTACGGGATTGTTAGTTACTGAGATTGCAGCAGTGTTATCAATGCAAATAGGAGTTTGAGTGAAATTCAGACCGTAATCGTGCAATTGTTGTTGTATCCAAAGAACCTGGGAGCAGCAGTTTGATGCTGCCATGTACTCTGCTTCACAGGTGGAAATGGCTACTGAGGTCTGCTTCTTGCACTGCCATGACACCAATCTTCCTCCCAGAAACTGGCATCCACCGGTTGTCGACTTCCTGTTCTGATTGCACCTTCCATAGTCAGAGTCTGTGTAAGCAACCAAGTCCAGGTCTCCCCCTTTCGTGTACCACAAACCCAGCTTAGGCTTGCCTTTGAGATACCGGAATATTCTCTTCACTCCCTTCAAGTGAGATTCCTTCGGGCTTGCCTGAAATCAAGCACAAAGACAAACTGCAAACATAATATCAGGTCTAGATGCAGTTAAATACATTAAGGAACCTATGATTGCTCGATATTGGGTGGGGTCCACTTCTTCATCACTGTCCGATTCAGCACCCAGTTTGTGGTTGACGCAAACCGGAGTATCAAATGGAGTGTTGTCCTCCATCTTGAAGCGTTTGAGAATGTCTTGGACATATTTAGTTTGATGGATGAACATCCCATCTTTCTTCTGATCAACCTGCAATCCTAAAAAGAAAATTAATTCACCTATTGCACTCATTTCAAACCTCTTTTTCATGACTTCTTCAAACTCCTGACACATGACGACTTTTGATGCAGCAAATATGATGTCGTCCACGTAGACTTGAACTAGTAGAAAATCTCGCCCTTTTCTCTTGACAAACAGCGTGCTGTCGATCTTTCCTCTTTCGAACCCATTTTTAAGTAAGTAATCAGATAAGGTGGCATACCAGGCACGAGGGGCCTGATGTAGTCCATATAGCGCTTTACTCAGCTTGTACACATGATCAGGAAAATCAGGGTCAGGGAAACCCGGAGGCTGTTCAACGTACGCTACCTCATCGACTTTACCATTCAGAAAGGCACTTTTTACATCTAACTGGAACACCTTCATCTGATTGTGTGCAGCAAATGCCAAAAATAGTCGGATTGCCTCCAATCTTGCCACAGGAGCAAACACTTCATTGTAGTCGATTCCTTCTTGCTGATTAAACCCTTTTACTACCAGCCTCGCCTTGTTCCTTATGATTATCCCTTTCTCATCTCTCTTACACTTAAAGATCCACTTTGTGCCAATAGCATGTACATTCTTCGGTTTTGCAACTAATTTCCATACTTCCATCTTCTCGAACTGAGCTAACTCTTCTTGCATGGCTTCGACCCACAAGCTATCCTTGAGAGCCATTTGATAGTTCTTTGGTTCAATCTGGCTTATGAAGCAGGTGTACAAGCACTCATTAATGATACCCGTTTACTTAATGCTTGCGTAAACATAGGTGTGCTCATTCAAGCTTCGTCTTGTTTGTACACCATCAGACAGATCACCTATCACGTTCTCCAAAGGATGATTTTTGTGAACACCAGTAGTCGGAACCGTACTGACTTCCAGATTGTTTTCCAAGTTCGAAGAGAGTTCATCAATGGGTGATTGATGTTGAGAGTGAAAAGGATTGTAGAATTCTTCCTCAGTAGAGGCAGCAGGAATATCAGCGGTTCTTGATGAGGAAGGATGACACTCATCGTATCGCGGACGTTGCACAATATTTTCTTCCTCATCATATAGAATATGTGAAGCAATTTTCTCATCAACTTCTACAAAATCCAAGTAAGGCATATTAAAGGATTTGAAAAGTTTATCATAGTCAAAAGCTTCAGCGGGTCCCGTGCTGGGCATTGGTGGTTTGTAACTCGTGATGTCGGTGTTACATACCACTTCAACCTTGCTGTTCGATAAATTAAAGACTCTTCTGTTGGGTGTCCCAACAACATATCCGACTAAAATACCTTCGTCGGCTTTCTCACCAAATTTAGAGTTTGTCTTTAATATCGTACATGGGGACCCGAATGGTTCGAGACCATTCAAGTTTGGCTTTCGACCATGCATAAGTTCATAACAAGTTTTTTTCAATCTTTTAACAGTTAAAACACGATTAAGGATATAACAGGCTGTGGCAACAGCTTCAGCCCAGAACATCACGGGAAGTTTAGCATCAGCCAGCATGGTTCTGGATCCTTCAATTAGCGTTCTATTCTTCCTCTCAGCCACCCCATTTTGTTGCGGAGTGTACGGGGTGCTGTACTGATGGTCTATCCCTTTTTGTAAGCAGAACATCTCCATCTGGTAGTTCTTGAACTCTGTCCCATTATCACTCCTGATGTACTTAACCTTTCTCCCAACAATATTTTCAACCTTGGTAATCAAGTTAATCACCAACTGAACCGTCTCATCTTTTGCCTTCAGAAAGTATACCCAAGAGTATCGAGAGTAATCATCAGTTATTACCAAGCAATATGATGTTCCACCTAGACTTTTTACGCTCACGGGACCGAGGAGATCCATGTGAAGTAAGTCTAGGATACTGACTATTGAATTAACCTTCTTGGAGAGATGAGGTTTCTTGTGTTGCTTTCCCTTCTTGCACGATAAGCATTGGTCTTCAAAGTTAAAATTTTTCAAGGGAACACCAAGTACAAGCCCATTCTTGACAATGTAGTTCATTTTTCGAAGATGTATGTGTCCCATTCTTCGATGCCATAACTCGGAATCAGATTCAGTTGCCTTTGTCAGAAGACATGACTCTTCTGTTGCCATCTCAGTTGACCTCATATCCATTACATATGTGTTCTTTTCTCTTGGAGCTTTCATCACCACCCATGCCTCTGGTATCTTGAAACCAGGATACAGAACAATTGCTTCATTTTTAGTAAAGTGCACTGTGTACTCTTTGTCACAAATCTGAGACACGCTCAACAAATTATGCTTCAACTCCTCAACAAAATTCACCTTCTCTAACTTCATTTTACCATTTGTCACAGTTCCAATACCAGTAATTCTACCTCCGCTCTCTCCAGCAAAACTTACCCTACCTCCTTGAACAGGTTTCCATTCGTGTAACAAATTCTTGTTACCAGTCATGTGCCGGGAACAGCCACTATCCACAACCCAACGATTGTTTACAGTCCTGTTCAACTGTTCCTGCACAGTTAACGAAAAGATTAAAATCTGGGGACCCAAGACCTACTGGTCTTGGGTCGATTAAATCTGTTAAACGGCATCCCATACTTTGATTGCCCAAAGGCAGTTTGAGAGTGATTTCTGTAAGTTCTGAAAGGATACCTTCTTGAGAATTGACTATGAGGCCATCCAAACCTTAGTGGATTAACTGAGTTATAATTGTTGGTTTGGTTGTTAACTGGGAAAAACTGAGATCGATTTCTTTGAAATCTTGGATTAGTCCAATATCTGAACTTTGGTGAATAAGCATTCTTACCATTATAGTAATTACTGTTCGTTTTATTCTCAGTTTTCGGAGGTCTTATACCTCTGAATCTCTGATTAGAGGACAATCTGCAATCAGGTGTCCTATTTGATTGCATCTGAAACAACTCCTGTGTTCAACTTTTGTCTCAACAGTTGTTTCTGATGTTGAGGTTTCATTACTATTCGTTTGTCTAACATATGGTGGGACAAACGGGTTTAGGAGAGAGTTCTTTTCAGTTGGCTTATATTCCTCCCCACGTTTTAGTAACACTACCTCTTCTTTTATCTCACTAGATTCGGATGTCTTGTCTGAATTTGATGAGACAGAACTAGGAACAGAAATCTTAACATTCGAAACAGGCTTACATGTTTCGCTTTTACCAACTTCAGGTTCTTTAATCAAAACTTTGACAGGAACTGTCTGACTAATCTCAACATCAACAGATTTCTGATTACTAGGATCATACGTATAGTTATGGTTATATGTTGGTGGAACTTCAGAAAATCCAATTCCCCCTTTGTTAACTGGGGAACGTTGAACACTTACGATGTGATCAAGCATTGCTGAGGAATTTCTAAACTGTTCAATTTTTCTGTTTAATTCCACCACTTTTACCTGGTAATCAGCTATCTGTTTATCCCTTTCAGCAATTAGTTTGGTTTTTTGTTCTAACACTTCATAACTAAGATCAATTACTTGTATTTTATCAGCTAGACTGGCTTTAAGACTTCTGATATCTTTTTCACTAGCTCTTATTTTTACCGAGTAACTGTTTTCTCTAGTTTAGTGTAATGATGATCTTCTTTTAACGTTTTAAATTGAGCGTCCAAACTAACAAACTGATCAGTTACTGTTTTCAATTGTTCAGACAATTTTCACATTGCATACAATGAAGTTCAGAACTTACCTCAGAGAGCTGATCGTTCACTTCTGCCATATAAGCTTGATTTTCTCCCGTCTCTTTCTCGCTTCTTGCAGTTTCGATGTTCACCAAATTTACCTGTTCGAAGAATTCCTCAACCTGTAGATTCCAGTTTTACCCACCATTGTGTCTAGATACCATAGCCCTATTCTCACTACCTCCCCCATTCTGTTGTGCCGGCCTGTTCTGACTACGTTCGACTCTTTCATTTGTACATTCCTTAGCAAAGTGACCATTCTGTTGACAGTTATAACATCGAACCTTTGACTTATCAAAACCTGGTCTTTCGCCAACGAACTTTCTACCTGTTTTCTTCATGAATCTTTTAACTCGTCTTACTATCATAGCCATCTGCCACTGCAGGTCCATCTCTTCTAGATCATCAGCATCAATTTGATCATAGTCTTCATCCAAAGTTGCGGGATCGACTATTTTACCTTTGATGTAATTCTCATAAGATGCAATAAAAGATGCATAGAGATCAAATTGTTGTTCAGCTGATTTAACACTCATGGGCATCTGTGAGTAATTGTAGGTCGGAACATTTGAGGGTATATTACCAGTTGTTGATTAAGGTTTTGAAGAACTACTACCTCCAGCTACGAAGCATGCGTTGCCATCCATATTGAGAATCACATGACCATCTCGAGTTGAGTTGGAGTTTGATTCTCCCTTTGTGTAGTAAGCAGACGATTCTGATTTTAAACTTGCACTTGGAGAGACCTTCGCACCATACATTCCCGGATCCTGAACCTGATCAGTCGGTGTCTCCTTTCGAACAATGTTGAGCTCAAAATTTCGTAACTTATTGACTGCTGTTTCAAGATCAATATTAGCAAATTCTTTATCCTCTCTCATTAAAACCGTATACATTTCCCATTTCGGTGAAAGAGCATCAAGAAGTTTCTCTACTATCTCCTCTTCTTTGTATACAATGGAGTAATTGCTGAGTTCGGTCATCAAGTGATAATATCTGGTGATGATATCGTCAAGTGATTCATTTTTCAGATACTTGAACACAGAGAATTGGGTTTTTAGTAGTTTTGTTTTGGAAGCACGTATTCCCACATTACCCTCATATCGATTTTCAAGTGCTTCCCATAGCTCTCTAGCAGTTTTGTACTTCTTGAATGTATGAAGAATCTCTTGTGGAAGAGCCATTGTTATTGCAGCATGAGCTTTACTTTCTGCCTCATACATCTTCTTTTCTTCCTCTTCCATCTTATTGTACTTCTTAATCTGTTCACGACCCTCAAACAAGGCCGTTGGTGGAATGTATCCATCTTGTATGCACACCCACATCTTAGCATCTTGATATTTAACATACTGTTCAAACCGACCTTTCCAAGCAACGAAATCGGTACCCTTAAGAATTTTCGGAGCCTTAGTTGCTGAACCGGCCTCAACTTCCATTTTCACCAGTATCGTAATGTTTATTGAAGTCATCGCTGAAAGAAACACGACTTGAAAACACAATTTTTTTTTTTTAATTTGAACAGTGATCAGTAGGCGAAGTTATGCTTAACTTCGCTTAAGCTTAACTTCGCTGAAACTCTTAACTTCGCTTGTTACTTAACTTCGCTTGATTAAAACTTCGCTTGATGACAACTTCGCTTGATGACAACTTCGCTTGGTTGATAACTTCGCTTAAACTTATAACTTCGCCCAAACCCTACGAACAGTGACAGCAACTTCGCCTGATGAACACAAGGTTTTTGCAGGTTTTAATTTAACGTATTGTGAGGTATGCGAAGGTGTAATGGGTTATATTTGATAGTGGAAGATGGGTGGACACAAAAACTCGGTATTTCAATGTAAACTCGTCCCGCGAATAGTCGAACGAAACGATTTCTACACTCGTGTGATAATCCCGAACCACACAATCACGAGCAAATGCTCTGATACCAATTGTAGGTTCCTAGCCGGATCTACACGGAAGTATCTCGTAGTACGTAGGTGCGGAATCCCTACGTAAGACGATACGAACGTAAGATGTGAACTACGTTAATGCCGAACACGAACACACGTTACAATACTCAAAAGACACGTTGTATTGCAACCCTTCAACACGTGATGTTCAATCACAATTACACGTACTGGAAATCACATCTAAAACAAGCCGTAGCCAAGGCTTATAAAGCCTTCGACAACTTCGCCTAACAGACTAGGCGAAGTTGTCAATAACTTCGCTTGTCCACAAGTTCGCTTATATTAGGCGAACTTGTGAGACAACCTATACAAATCAAAACAAAACCAACTAACACGATTACAGACACTAGATACTGAACTACTGACATAATGCAACAACATTTTGCCCAATTGGTCCTTGAACATCATGTTGACTAGTCTTTGGTACGTTGCTCCTGCATTTTTTAGTCCAAACGGCATAACAGTATAACAAAATATGCCGGTTGGAGTCATGAATGCTGTATCCTCTTGATCAGATGGTTCCATCTGAATTTTTTGAAATCTAGAGGAAGCATCCATAAAGGTGAGCATTTCATGTCCAGCCGTTGCGTCCACCATCGCATCTATATGTGGTAATGGGAAAGGATCCTTGGGGCATGCCTTGTTTAGATCCGTGAAATCGACACACACCCTCCACTTTCAATTCTTTTTTGAAACAACGACCACATTAGCTAGCCATCGAGGATATTGAACCTCTCTGATAATACCGGCCTTAAGAAGTTTTTCAACTTCTTCTTGTATGATCTTGTTCTTCTCAGGAGAGAATTTTCTTCACTTCTGATGGACGGGTTTAACAGTTAAATTAAGGCCGAGTTTATGAGTGATTGCCTCTTATGAAATACTTGCCATGTGTGACACTCGTCAATTTCAGGTTAACTCCGTTAATCCGAACTCCGTTAATTCAAACTTAAGATCACACGAACTATAATGGATATCTCATTACATTTAAACTAGGGTTTAGATAACGCATGACACTCACTACACAAGTAGTCTTTCGGAATTTCACCGAAACACACACGAGTCGACTCAAACCGTTGGTGAACAAACGATAAGTAACTGATAGTTATGTGTTAATCTATGTGTTACTTGATAGTTATATATATACATATATAACACTAAATTCAAGAAGCAAAAGCCTAGTTTATGCTAGAAATTGATTAACTAGAAGTTCAGGGGGCTAAGTGTAACATAATTAATAATATAAACATATTATTACACAAACCCTAACCCCCTAATCCCTGCATACGATTGTCCCCTTCCCCCCCCCCCCCTCTCCTCTTGGCAGCCGTTGTCACACCCGGCCCTGAGCGGCGGAAACAGCCGGGCGCGCGCGAGTGGGGATTGATAATTAAGCACGGGCCATTGCAAAACATTCAAAGATTTTCGTTGCGCGTGAAATGTTTAATACAAATACATTACATTGTTTAAGATTACATAAAAACATCCAAGTATAAAAACTGTTGAAGATTTCCACGCCATATCCCCTTGCGCGGCGGGTACAACCACGCGCATCGAAGGGATAGAACTAAAATCTTCCAAAAAGCTAGTTTTAGATGTTCAGCGTGAGGTGCTCTAAGTGTGACTCCATGCGCTACCTAGTTATCTCCTGAAAGACACGTAAAAACATTTGAATCAGTATAAACTGAGTGAGTTCACGAGTTTTAGTAACTTGATAAATCGTATTGCATCATAATCATGATACAAATCATTCTGAAACATAATTCTGATAGCTTTATTAAGCACATGCTTGGTAAAACATAGATCTATCAACATAGTCTGATAAAAATCGTTCCGCGGGTTTCGCGCGAACATTTCTGGGAACTGTACTCGTCTATGCAAAGTGGCGCTGCCACTACGAGCTAAAAATAAGTAATACCGTCCCGCGGGTTACGCGCGAACGTTTCAGGAAAATGTGCTCGTCCATGCAAAGTGGCGCCGCCACTACGAGCTAAAACAATGTATTATCGTCCCGCGGTTTACGCGTGGACATTTCTGAAAAACCGTGCTCGTCTATGTAAGTGGCGCTACCACTACGAGCTAAAATAACGTATTACCGTCCCGCGGGTTACGCGCGGACGTTGTGCCGGAAAACAAGGCGCTCGTCCATGCAAAGAGGCGCGACCCCTACGAGCGGGCTCAAACCCATAGTACTGCCCCATGACCATACTAGGCACTCGTCCATGCAAAGAGGTGCGACCCCTACGAGTGGGTGGATCAAACCAGCAGTCCCTACCCTTAGAGTTCCAATGGTAAAGTGATCACTTACTCGTTCTTGCGCACTCTTATCGAAAACCAAAGTTAACTGTTCGCATTGCTCATCATGAAATATAATTTAAACACGTAATCGTTTGCTTTAGCTTGTAAGTATACCATGATAAAACATTATTTAAGTACGTGTCCCTCGCCCCGAAAACAGTTTAAAATAGTGAAAACAGTGAAAATGGGGCTGTGAGACTCACCTGTGGTTCTTGTTAAGGATTTAATCGAGATTCGGGTTTTCTTGGTGTTGGCCTCGGAATCGAAGGTCTAGAATACGATTAAATAACAAGTATATATATTAAGATCAAGATATAAGGGTTGGAAAGTAGATCTCAAGGTTATAATCTCGGCTTACCTAGTAACAGGATCGGAGCTGGAAACAACGGATGCTTGGGAAAGGATTAGTGCAAGTTTGTAGTTCTTTGAAGTGTGTTTTGGGTGATAATTTAGGCTACAAATTTATAGGCAAACTCAAGGGAACATAATCCCTTGCTTTAGGGAATTGTAATCTTTTGAAATGATGATAAAGTATGGAAATTATTATTATTTATTAAAAAGAGTAGAAAAGTAGATTAAAGATTCTGATTTGATATGGACAGGACATGCAGGGCTGTGGTTGGTGAGAGTGGGTGGCTGGCAGTTGACTTTTACAGTTTGCTTTTTCAGTGCTTTAGACAGTGTACAGTAAAAAGTAGAAGTTTTCTGAAACACGCTACCGCCCTCTTTTGGGCGGGGACAATTTCCTTAAATCTGATCATTTTGACTAAGTGTTCTGCGCGTATAACTTGGTGCGCATAGCTTCCTGCGTGTAGAACATTTCTTTGCTGCGGGTAGGTGCGTAACCTTCTCGCAGTTAGGGACATTTGAGTTTCATTTGTAGATTCTCCAGGTGGTTTTGGTATTTCAACATAGTGATCAGTCATGTTGAAGTCAATTCCATCCTGGAGCTTCAGACAAACTAGCTCTCAAAGTTCCCGCCATGCGGGTAGGTTAGTTCCCTTCCGCACGCGCATAAACGATGTAGGATGCACCCGCCTTAGCATCATGCGGGATGGTCAACCCATAGACAACATAAAAGTTACATGAAAACATAAGGCCAAAACGTTCACGCATGGCGCATATAACATATGCTCACGCTGGTTCTTAACATGGTGCGCTCGCGCAGGGCGCACATAACACGTGCACGCGCTGACTAACATGGCGCGCTCGCGCAGGGCAAACATAAATGCCCGCGCTGATTCTAACATATGCTCGCGCCGGGCGCACATAATGTGCCCGCGCTGATTCTTAACATAGCGCGCTCGCGCAGGGCGCACATAACAAATGCACGCGCTGACTAACATGGCGCGCATAATGTTTACAATCACCTAATTATTAGGTTGATTACTTAGTTTAAGGGGTTGGGAATTTACCGGGTGTCACATTCTCCCCTCGTTAAACGAATTTCGTCCCGAAATTTAGGAGACGTTGCTGGCAGAAGCCATATTCTGAAAGAGGTGTGGGTATTTTATGCGCATCTGATCTTCTCTTTCCCAAGTGAATTCAGGCCCACGCCTTGAGTTCCATTGAACTTTTACCAACTTGATTCTGCTTCTGCGCAACCTTTGTTCTTTCCAATCGGTTACTGCTATAGGCTCTTCTACGAAGTGCAGCTGTTTGTCAATATGAATTTCTTCCACCGGTAAAATCAACGTTTCGTCAGATAAACATTTCTTGAGGTTGGATACATGAAACGTATCATGAACTCCACTGAGTTCGGCGGGTAGACGGAGTTTATAAGCAACTGGACCGATCCTCTCCAGGATCTCAAAAGGTCCAATGTAGCGCGGATTTAGCTTTCCTCGCTTACCGAAACGGGGGACTCCCTTCCATGGAGAGACTTTCAAAAGTACTTTATCCCCTACTTGAAACTCCAACGGTTTCCTTCTCATATCAGCATAACTTTTCTGTCTATCGCGTGCTGCCTTAAGGTGATCCCTTATCTGAAAAATCTTGTCTGTTGTTTCTTGGATCACTTCTGGACCAGTCATTTGCTTGTCGCCCACTTCAGCCCAACACAGTGGGGATCTACACTTGCGCCCATATAAAGCTTCGAACGGCGCAGCCTTAATGCTTGTGTGATAACTGTTATTGTAAGAAAATTCAACCAACGGGAGGTGGGTATCCCAACTACCTCCAAAATCGATCGCGCACGCGCGCAGCATATCTTCCAATGTCTGGATCGTTCGTTCGCTTTGTCCATCCGTTTGGGGGTGATAAGCCGTACTCATGTCCAGTCGAGTACCTAACCCCTCTTGTAATGATCTCCAAAACCTTGAGGTGAACCGACTATCTCTATCAGAAATGATGGACACTGGGACTCCATGTTTTGAAACTACTTCTCGAATATACAGTCGGGCTAACTTTTCCATTTTATCAGTTTCTTTAATCGGCAGGAAGTGCGCTGACTTAGTTAGCCGATCTACAATAACCCATATCGTGTCATAACCCCCAGGTGTCCTTGGCAGTTTGGTGATGAAGTCCATAGAAATTTGTTCCCACTTCCACATGGGAATTTCTGGCTGCTGAAGCAACCCCGATGGTTTCTGATATTCAGCCTTTACTTTCGAACACGTCAGGCACTTACTGACATACGTCGCGATGGCGCCTTTAAGATTGGGCCACCAATACAGCGTTTTAACATCTTGGTACATCTTGTCTGCGCCAGGATGTACGGAATATCGCGTCTTGTGAGCTTCGTTTAAAACTTGCTCGCGCAATCCTCCCTTGAGGGGGACCCATATGCGGTTAGCGAAATATAGATTGCCGTTCTCTTTCAGTTCCAAACTTTTAACCATACCCCCAAGGCATTCGTCTTTAACAAACTCTGGTTCCAAGGCTTCTTGCTGAGCGTCTCGGATGCGGGTAGAGAGATCTGCGTGAATGGTCAACCTTAGAGCCTTGACTCGTAGCGTTTTTATTCGCTCCTTTCTGCTTAGCGCGTCTGCTACCACATTCGCTTTCCCCGGATGATACTTGATCTCGCAATCATAATCATTCAACAATTCAACCCATCTTCGTTGCCTCATGTTTAATTCCTTCTGATTGAATATATGTTGGAGGCTCTTATGATCCGTAAAGATTACACATTTCGTACCGTAGAGGTAATGGCGCCAAATCTTTAGCGCGAAGACAACAGCTCCAAGTTCTAAATCATGCGTTGTGTAGTTCTTCTCATTGGTCTTAAGTTGGCGCGAGGCATACGCTATAACTTTGTCTCGCTGCATAAGGACACATCCGAGTCCCTGGTGTGAAGCGTCGCAGTAAACAACGATGTCATCTGTCCCCTCGGGCAGGGATAAGATTGGCGCACTACATAACTTCTGTTTCAACATTTGAAATGCCGCTTCCTGATTCTCGCCCCAAATAAACGCCTTGTCTTTCTGAGTTAGCGCGGTCAGAGGTAGAGCTATCTTGGAGAAGTTCTCAATGAAGCGTCGATAGTAGCCAGCTAGCCCAAGGAATTGCCTCACCTCAGTTGGGGTTTTTGGCGCTTCCCAGTTTTCGATGGCTTTAACCTTAGAAGGATCGACGTGTATTCCTTTCTCGTTTACAACGTGACCGAGAAAATGAACTTCTCTAAGCCAAAACTCGCACTTGGAAAATTTCGCATACAACTTTTCTTTCCTTAACAATTCCAAAATCATTCTCAGGTGTTGCTCATGCTCGGCCTTGGTTCGAGAGTAAACCAAAATATCATCTATAAACACAATCACAAACTTGTCCAAATATGGTTTGCACACACGGTTCATCAGATCCATGAATATAGCCGGCGCATTAGTTAGCCCGAAAGGCATCACTAAGAACTCATAATGGCCATATCTGGTTCGGAAGGCTGTCTTTGGCGCGTCTTCCTCATGGACCCTAAGTTGGTGGTATCCTGACCGTAGATCTATCTTCGAATAATAACTGGATCCCTGCAACTGGTCAAATAAGTCGTCAATCCTCGGTAAGGGGTACCGATTTTTGACTGTCAGCTTGTTCAGCTCCCTGTAGTCAATACACATCCGGAACGAACCATCCTTCTTCTTTACAAACAGTACTGGAGCTCCCCAAGGTGAAAAGCTTGGGCGTATGAAACCCTTATCCAATAGTTCCTGTAACTGATTGGATAGTTCTTGCATCTCAGATGGAGCTAAGCGATAAGGCGCTCGAGCTACTGGCGCAGCTCCTGGGACCAAATCAATACGAAACTCGACTTGTCGCGGCGGCGGTAACCCGGGCAAATCTTCAGGAAAAACTTCTGGAAATTCGCGCACTACAGGTAAGTCTTCAATTCTTCGCTCATCTCCTTTCTTTACTACATGCGCCAGGAAGGCGTAGCACCCTTTCCTTAGGCACTTACGCGCCTTTAGGCATGAAATCAGTTTCGTCGCAACTCCCCTTCTTTCCCCTTGAATCATCAGAGTTTCTCCGTTCAACAGTGGAATCCGAACCTGTTTCTCATGACAAACAATCTCCGCGAGATTCTCGACCAACCAATCCATACCTACCACAATATCGAAACTTCCCAAATCTATTGGCAACAAGTTAATATTGAACTCATGACCTCCCATGACTAATACACATTGTTCAGTCCTTTCATTCGCGCATAACTGCCTACCATTGGCTAGTTCTATAGTATAAGGTTTGTCTAGCCTACTGGTCGCTAAGCCCAGGGAGTTTTTAAACTCATGGGATATAAAACTTAGGTCAGCGCCAGTATCAAATAAGACAGATGCATAATGACCGTTAAGCAAAAACGTACCGGTTACCACATTCGGCTCTTCCTTTGCCTCACCCGCGCCGATCACAAAAGCTCTCCCGCGAGCTTGGTTTCCTTTCTGTGGGCAATCCCGACTGAAGTGTCCGGGCTTCCCGCATGCATAGCAGCTGTCGCTCGATCCAGCTTCTCTGATGCGACAATTCATCGCCTTGTGTCCTGGTCTGCCACACTTGGCGCATTCGATTTTTGCGCATTCACCTTCGTGGTGATACTTGCATTTGCTGCACCATGGGCGAGGCCCGCTGTATCCTTTCCTTGACGACTCCGCGGCTTGGATCGCGTAAGCCCTTGTGCTTTCCTGCTTCTTGGGCGGTGGCTGCTTGAAGTCTGATCCTCGGTAGGAGTTCCATTTCCTCTTGGAGTCAGAGGTTCGCTGCTCGTTCAAGCGAGCAGTCAACATACCCGCACGAACCGTATCCCTTGTAAGGGTGATGGCTCGCGCAACCGCCTCGTCAAAGGTCGGAGGTGCGGCGGCGTTGAGCGGAACTCTAACGACAGGAGGTAACCCAAAGATGTACCTCTCGATTTTCTTTTCTTCTGTGTTTGCCATGTCTGGCACCAGCTGGCAAAGCTCGTTGAAACGATTGGTGTAGGCATCGATATCCGTTCCTACCATAGTGTGGTTCCAGAATTCTTGTTGCAGACTCTGAATTTCTGCGCGAGAGCAGAACTTTCTCATCAACATTTCTTTCAATTCTTCCCAGGTCTTGTGAAGAGCAACTTCTCGCCCCAAAGTCTTTACTTGGAGCTTCCACCAAGACGAAGCTGCTTCTTGGAACATGCAGGTCGCGTAAAGGACCTTCTGGTTTTCACTACATCCGCTGATGGAGAGAACTGTCTCCATCTTGTCAATCCAATTGTAGAGCCCAATGGCTCCTTCGGTGCCTTTGAACGGCCAAGGCCTACAGGCCATGAATGTTTTATAGGAGCATCCTTTGTCCAAGGCTCCTGATTCGGGTTCTGGGGTCTCGTTCTCTTGGCGACCCTGACTAGATTCGGCCTTGCTGGCCTCATGTGTTGCAATCGCCTGCGCGATTATTTCTGCGAGCTCCTCGGGTGTCATGGTAATTCCCTTGGCTCTGGTTGGAGGCATTCTTTTCATAAAAAGAAAATATAACAAACTTAGCGCATGTACTCAGAGCACATAATGTTCTTATCTCTAGACACTGTGACCCGTGTTCCTAAGTGCGTGTGTGATTTTTCTTTTGAAAATATTCTTTGAAAAATATTTCATGCGATTCCCCAAAGGTTATAGTCTAGGTTAAAAACTTCTTTTCCTAGTTCGCTATAACCAGTGCTCTGATACCAATCTGTCACACCCGGCCCTGAGCGGCGGAAACAGCCGGGCGCGCGCGAGTGGGGATTGATAATTAAGCACGGGCCATTGCAAAACATTCAAAGATTTTCGTTGCGCGTGAAATGTTTAATACAAATACATTACATTGTTTAAGATTACATAAAAACATCCAAGTATAAAAACTGTTGAAGATTTCCACGCCATATCCCCTTGCGCGGCGGGTACAACCACGCGCATCGAAGGGATAGAACTAAAATCTTCCAAAAAGCTAGTTTTAGATGTTCAGCGTGAGGTGCTCTAAGTGTGACTCCATGCGCTACCTAGTTATCTCCTGAAAGACACGTAAAAACATTTGAATCAGTATAAACTGAGTGAGTTCACGAGTTTTAGTAACTTGATAAATCGTATTGCATCATAATCATGATACAAATCATTCTGAAACATAATTCTGATAGCTTTATTAAGCACATGCTTGGTAAAACATAGATCTATCAACATAGTCTGATAAAAATCGTTCCGCGGGTTTCGCGCGAACATTTCTGGGAACTGTACTCGTCTATGCAAAGTGGCGCTGCCACTACGAGCTAAAAATAAGTAATACCGTCCCGCGGGTTACGCGCGAACGTTTCAGGAAAATGTGCTCGTCCATGCAAAGTGGCGCCGCCACTACGAGCTAAAACAATGTATTATCGTCCCGCGGTTTACGCGTGGACATTTCTGAAAAACCGTGCTCGTCTATGTAAGTGGCGCTACCACTACGAGCTAAAATAACGTATTACCGTCCCGCGGGTTACGCGCGGACGTTGTGCCGGAAAACAAGGCGCTCGTCCATGCAAAGAGGCGCGACCCCTACGAGCGGGCTCAAACCCATAGTACTGCCCCATGACCATACTAGGCACTCGTCCATGCAAAGAGGTGCGACCCCTACGAGTGGGTGGATCAAACCAGCAGTCCCTACCCTTAGAGTTCCAATGGTAAAGTGATCACTTACTCGTTCTTGCGCACTCTTATCGAAAACCAAAGTTAACTGTTCGCATTGCTCATCATGAAATATAATTTAAACACGTAATCGTTTGCTTTAGCTTGTAAGTATACCATGATAAAACATTATTTAAGTACGTGTCCCTCGCCCCGAAAACAGTTTAAAATAGTGAAAACAGTGAAAATGGGGCTGTGAGACTCACCTGTGGTTCTTGTTAAGGATTTAATCGAGATTCGGGTTTTCTTGGTGTTGGCCTCGGAATCGAAGGTCTAGAATACGATTAAATAACAAGTATATATATTAAGATCAAGATATAAGGGTTGGAAAGTAGATCTCAAGGTTATAATCTCGGCTTACCTAGTAACAGGATCGGAGCTGGAAACAACGGATGCTTGGGAAAGGATTAGTGCAAGTTTGTAGTTCTTTGAAGTGTGTTTTGGGTGATAATTTAGGCTACAAATTTATAGGCAAACTCAAGGGAACATAATCCCTTGCTTTAGGGAATTGTAATCTTTTGAAATGATGATAAAGTATGGAAATTATTATTATTTATTAAAAAGAGTAGAAAAGTAGATTAAAGATTCTGATTTGATATGGACAGGACATGCAGGGCTGTGGTTGGTGAGAGTGGGTGGCTGGCAGTTGACTTTTACAGTTTGCTTTTTCAGTGCTTTAGACAGTGTACAGTAAAAAGTAGAAGTTTTCTGAAACACGCTACCGCCCTCTTTTGGGCGGGGACAATTTCCTTAAATCTGATCATTTTGACTAAGTGTTCTGCGCGTATAACTTGGTGCGCATAGCTTCCTGCGTGTAGAACATTTCTTTGCTGCGGGTAGGTGCGTAACCTTCTCGCAGTTAGGGACATTTGAGTTTCATTTGTAGATTCTCCAGGTGGTTTTGGTATTTCAACATAGTGATCAGTCATGTTGAAGTCAATTCCATCCTGGAGCTTCAGACAAACTAGCTCTCAAAGTTCCCGCCATGCGGGTAGGTTAGTTCCCTTCCGCACGCGCATAAACGATGTAGGATGCACCCGCCTTAGCATCATGCGGGATGGTCAACCCATAGACAACATAAAAGTTACATGAAAACATAAGGCCAAAACGTTCACGCATGGCGCATATAACATATGCTCACGCTGGTTCTTAACATGGTGCGCTCGCGCAGGGCGCACATAACACGTGCACGCGCTGACTAACATGGCGCGCTCGCGCAGGGCAAACATAAATGCCCGCGCTGATTCTAACATATGCTCGCGCCGGGCGCACATAATGTGCCCGCGCTGATTCTTAACATAGCGCGCTCGCGCAGGGCGCACATAACAAATGCACGCGCTGACTAACATGGCGCGCATAATGTTTACAATCACCTAATTATTAGGTTGATTACTTAGTTTAAGGGGTTGGGAATTTACCGGGTGTCACAGCCGTGAACACACACACACACACACACATACAATCTCCTTGCAAGCTTGCTTGAAGAATTAAAGTGCTAGCTAGGTAAATTACATCCTCTCTAGTTTATTCCATTGAGTTAATTGCATGATTAAGCATAATAAACATAAACCCTATATGTTAAAACTATTGATTGTTGATAGATTATGAGTCTAGAGGGTTGCTTGCATGGTTAATTGTTCATAGGATGATAGTTTGTTGAGTTTTAATGAAAACTGTTGCTGGACAGATTCTTGAATTCGTTTTTAAATCGCTGTAACTCGATGTTAATTTTATGTTTTGATGTGATTGTTAATTCTATAATATACTAGGTAGAGTCTTGTTTCTGAAAAGTCTGAGTTTGTAATTTTTGGACATATAAAAGTTAGTTTTTATTATTTTACAAAACTGTTGTGCAAGGCTGATTCGGGAAGCCTGCTGGTAAGCTGTTTTGCGACTGAGATATCTCATAAACTACAAGACCAAATGGGTTGGTTCCACTTCTGGAAGTTAATATTTTGAGTTAGGAATCTAACCCAATTGGTCTTGCATTTATTGGATTTGTCATTTAACGGGAATAACAAATAACATTCTGTTGCACATAATAATGATTGCTGTGTGTTTGCTGTGATGTTTTGATCATTGTGATAAAACCGTATACGATAAAAATATAATAAAAATATTTATAGAAACCTAACTCACGTGTACTTCTGTGATGATTTTTGGTGATTTATTTGACATGTTAGTATTTATTAATAAGAGTAATCTTGTCGAGTGAAAATCTGCCTGGATAATTTAGCTCCTGTATTTCTTGAATTGTCATGAAAAGTGCATAACCGATCGATGTTTGCTATGTTTTGACCAAATTGCCCTTGTGGGGGATAATTGCTAGTAATGTATAATGTTAATACTTGACACTTAAGTAGTTGTTCACACATGTAACGTATCACCAACGTGTTTGTCGAGTCGCACTTATTTCACAAACGAAACACGAAACGCATCTCATGCATAAGTTGTATGTGTCGAGTCTAGGGACTCACTCATAGTTTAAATACTTAGAAAATCTCGTTTTTGTTTTTAGAACACTAGTGAGGATTTTCTGTGACGCACACCTTTTCTCGGATCGTTTTGGTTATCTTTGCAAACAGTGAGTTTCACGTCCCCTTTTTACTCTTTTTAAACGCTTTTATTTGGGGGAGATAACATACTCCAACGCTGTAGACTTTGTTTAGTTTTATATATCACTTGTAAGGCTAAGTGGCAAACAAACCAACCAAAGTTCTTCTTAACATCGAACCGGTTAATATTTGGATAATAGCGAGTCACTGTTGAGTAGTAACTACTGGGTTTGACAAACCCCACCCAACTCTAAACTCGATTGTAGGTTGAGTGGGTGTAATCTTGGCTAACACATTACTATAGTCGTGGTTGACATGGTTGCAAGGCAATTGATAAACAGTCAGCTTCGGTGTCGAACACTTAGTAATACATGCTTGATAGGTTAGCTACCTATTGATATGTAATTGACTTAACACTATCTGGTAACCGCAAACGCAAACGCAAACGCAAACGCAACACTTTATTTATTCTCAGGTAGCCGAGGCGGGCGCGCGGTATAGGAACATGCATTCGCTAAACACCATCGCTTTGAAAACTTCTTTTAATTTTTATCTTAATAACTTGGGTTTTTAAGTCGTCCTGTGTGGCGCTAACCTTTTGGTTTACAATTTACGCTTCCGCATTTTATTCAAGACTTAATGTCTTGTTGGTTTGAAAACTTTAAACATGGTGTTTGATTATAACTAATGATTCTGATCCTGTAAGTTCACACCCTCTGACAGTAAAACTCCGTTAGTGGATTTTGAGGGTGTGACATCATGTCTGAGTGCTTGAAGGCAGAAGTAGATCTTCTTCGCCCTAAGAAGGATATTATATCCTCCTCGATCTTACTGGGGATACTGGATCCTAGGAACACCTTTATTTCTAGATCTTCGGGGTCTAGTGATACTTCTTTAAGGTCTTTCTCCCGAGCTTCCAGCACGTCCCTAGGATGTTGCTGTAGTTGCTATGCTATAGTTGGTTTGGCTGTTGGCTTCATTGATGATGAATAATAGTTCTTGGCCTCCGCCTGGTCACCCACTATCTTTACAACTCCCCAAGGAGTAGGTAGTTTGATGCATTGGTGATAAGTGGAAGCTATAGCCTTCATTCCATGGATCCAAGGCCTACCTAAAATAACATTACAACAGGAAAGGTTATCTATTACACAAAATTTTTGGTGTGAGTTTAACCCTTCAATATAAATTGGGAGGTTGATGTCCCCCAATGTCTTCTTGGTTTCACCACTGAAACTGACTAACACCGATGTTCTATGAATGATTTCTGAATCCGGGATGTTCATCTTCTTGAGGACATCATGTTGGATAATGTTGACCGAGCTGCCATTGTCCACAAGGATCCTGCGTACATAATGGTTAGAGGTAAATAAAGTAATAATCAAACCGTCATGATGAGGATCCTAAATGTTCAGCTTGTCTTCCTCATCAAAGAAGATTCTCTTGTATTTTGTTAATATGGTTGACACTATTGGATGATCTCTGTTATCCATTTTGATCTCCTTGGCGAGTCTTTTTGCTGCAGAGAAAGAAGTTCCACATATGTCTGAACCTCCGGAGATGAAATTGACTGCTTGCACATCTAGCTTGTCTTGATGAGGATCTTGGATCCTTGAATTGAAAAAGATTCTTTGATCAGTCACTCGAGTAGTGGGGATGAGCGGTCTTCTCTCATTATCCAACTCGAATTCTTCCACAGGACTTTCTTCTATGGCACAAGAATCTCTAAATAATTCGTAGTCTCTAGAGACAAAGTTGATCACATGAGCATCTGGCGGTGGTGGTGTTGCTTTCTGTGGAAGATCTTCAGGATCCTGGATTTTGGATTTCTTCCTTCCCAAGAGTTCTTTGAAGTGACCGTTGCTCAGGAGGTATCCAATTTCCTTCCTTAAGCCGATGCACTCGTCTGTCGCGTAGCCAAAATCTTCGTGGAAGGCGCACCACTTAGACTTGTCCTTGAAGCCGACAGCCTTCTCATTCTTTCGGGGCCACCTTGCCTTTTCTCCCAGATCCTTCATGGCATAGATCAAGCCATGAGTATCAACAGAGAAACAATAGTCGGAGATGCAAGGATAGTCTTCATCGTCATCTCCTTCTTCAACTGCCTGTATGTTCTGATTGTTGAACTTGGCGTACGGCTTTGAATTGTTGTTCCTATTCCAGGATCCTTTATTATTTTCGGGAGTTTCTTGTTTCGTTTGTCCCCCGAGACTATCCTGGATCTTTTTATCTTCCTCTAATCGGATGTATCTTAATGCCTTGTTTCTGACTTCATCTAATGTCCTGCATGGAGTCATCACTAAATCATCATAAAAATGGGAGCTCTTTTGAATTCCCATTTTGAACGCTTCAACAGCAGTAGTCATATCAAGGTTTGGGATTTCTAGAGCTTCCTTGCCGAACCTGGTGACGAAATCCCTAAGGGATTCATCACTAGGTTGAACAACACGATATAAATCACTGGTTAACCTCTCAAATTTACGACTACAGGAAAATTGAGTGTTATACAAATTAACTAAATGAGAGAAAGATGTAACCGAGAAAGGGGGGAGACTTAGCAGCCATTTTAGTGCAGCTCCCGTTAGTGTGGCTCCAAATCCTTTGCAAAGGCAAGCCTCCTTGAGTCTTTCAGGAACAGGATTAATTTCCATCCTTTCCCTATACTGGGCGACATGTTCCTCCGGATCGGTGCTCCCATCATACGTCTTCATGTTGGGAGTTTGGAACCGCTTTGGGATTTCAGCATCACATATGGGCGGAGCGAATCTGGATAATTTGTGACTTCCCTCTGGTATCTCAGGAATTGGACGTATTACTCCCGGGACACTGGATATCATATCCTTTAGCTTCTGTAACTCCTTGGCCATGGCCTGGTTGATACCTGAATCCTGCATGGGAACATGGTTAGTATCTAAAGATATAGGATCATACCAGTTACCTCTCTGCTGGGTTGAGTTTGGTATTCCAGACGAGTATCTGGGATTAGAGGAGTCAGCAAACGGAGTGGGTCCTCTAGAAGCTATGGTTTGCATGGGGATTATGTCCCCATCATGGACTTCAGAAGATCGTTGATGTTGGGATCCAAAGGATCCTTGATCCTGAAAGAAGGATCCTTGATAAGGAATTCCGGAGGATCCTGGCGGAAGCATCCCTGATCCCCTTTGGAACATCGAGGAACTCCGCACTGGTTGACCCATTGACCCATGGTTGAAGCTAGATGGTCCTTGCTGGAAATCTGAGTATCCTTGGATCTGATGACCCATGGATCCTTGTTGAAGGATGGATGATCCTTGCTGAAAGGCTGAGGATCCTTGAGTCTGAGGACCCATGGATCCTTGTTGAAGGATGGATGATCCTTGCTGAAAGGCTGAGGATCCTTGAGTCTGAGGACCCATGGATCCTTGTTGAATGATGGATGATCCTTGCTGAAAGGCTGAGGATCCTTGAGTCTGAGGACCCATGGATCATTGTTGAAGGATGGATGATCCTTGCGGAAACTGAGCCAGGGATCCTGGACATGTGAAATCCAGCATCCTAGGCATCAGAGGGGTGAGATCCTCTGCTGGCCTCTTAGATTTCTTGATGTCTTCGATCTCACGCAGGATCCTTTGGTTGGTCTTGTTATGTTGCTCCATATATGCCTTAACCTGCGAAAACATAGATGAAACATCACTGTTAGTGATAACCATCGGCGCAGTAGCAGCGGTTTTTAAGCTCTGGAAGACTGGTAGTTGTGTCTTGCTTCCAGAAACAGCAGCCTTAGGTGCTCCCGTGATTGGAGGAGGCATCGGCGGCAAGGTCCTTGAGGAGAGAGAAAGCTATGACGGCATAATTGACGATGCAGAGGTGGATTGAGAGGCCATTGAAGGTGATATGGGTATGAAAAACTGTGAATTGATAGGAATAATTAGGATTATAGCACCAATTGCCCCACGGTGGGCGCCAAATTGTTTTGGACAAAAATCTGCTAAAGATCAAGTATCCAAATCTGTTATGTGAGGTAAGGTGCTAACTTGATAATGACAAATGTATAAGCACGATATTGGTGAACACAAAGGTTTGATCACGAGGGAAAAAGCCCTTAACCAAGATAGTCTTACTTCGGTCAAAACTTATCGAGGTAATCTTTGAAACAATGACGTCGGTCAAGGATTAATAAGCTAATCTTTGGTCGAATCACTCCAATCAAGGATCAACAAGGTAACCTTTGGTCGATGAGTATATGATTATCGTGATCTCCGGCACAAAAAACCCCCGGACGGTGAAAACTATCACCGTCAATTATATTGATAAATAAAAGATGTTTACAAGTGTAGTGGAGTATATGATCGAGATTACAAAGTGAGCTAGTGTGTAGAGAGAATGTTTGCTTCTGCTCTAGTGTGTGTGTTAGTACATGTGTTTACCTACTCGATCATAGCTCGTTTAAATAAGATAACATCAATAACAATATTTCCTAATTATCCGGAAGTCTTCCACTTAGCCGCCCCACAACCTTTGACTACGTGCCAGTAGCCATACAGTAGCGAGATAAGCGGTAGACCAAGACTAGATACCGTTGTTGTTATTTAAACATCAATCTTCAAGTGAATTCGTCCATAATCAGCTATGTTGAATTAGGATCCTGGATCCACGTTCCAGCTTGAGGATGTCCTGTGAGGATAACTCGTACAAGTACGTCTTAAAGTTGTCACACCTGTCTAACACATCACCATACTAAACGCAAACATTAGTAAACAAGTAATACCGAGGATCGTCGATCCTTTATATCCTGATACATATTTCAAGGATAAACTATCCATAAAATAGTGAAGGATAAAGGATCCTCAGTGTATAAAAATCATGGCCTAACAATGAACATAGGTCGCATTCATTCAATTGTGTTCGTGACCATCCGTAATGTGTTCGTTTATGAAAATAATGAACAAACATAGATGAGCACAATCAAATTCATTTCCTTAATGAACAAACACGAAAAAGCTAAAACCAAAGTCAACCCATTGTGAAAACCAAAACCGAGCAGTTTTCATTATCATTCTTGCCAAATGATCTTTAAATAGCAGTAAGCGTCTAAACTTAAGATCGATTTATAGCTTTCGTAACACAAAAAAAAATATAGATCAAACTTTAAAAGCACATTTAAAACTTTATACCTTGCAGAATATGTGTCTTGTAGCTAAGCCAGCTCCCAACTCATTTCAAATCATTAAAAAAATATAGATCAAACTTTAAAAGCACATTTAAAACTTTATACCTTGCAGAATATGTGTCTTGTAGCTAAGCCAGCTCCCAACTCATTTCAAATCATTAAGGTTAATCCACTACATTTCACTGGTTCCGAATCTGCATAATTAACAAATAAAACAAGCAAACATCAAACAGTTTGCGCACGTACATGGATAGAACCGTTCCAGTTCTGAAAACATGAAAAACCTTGCATATGTGTTGTGTCCACAAATCCCTTCCATACGTTTTAATCCTTTAATACTATTTCTTGCATCATAATTTGACTTAATATCGATCCCTTTTCAAAATACAAACATATACCCAACACTTCTAAATGGGAAATGCAAATTTATACTTTAAAAAAAACAATGTGTGACTTTTGAAGAGCATATGAAACATAATGTGCAGTCCACTCTATTCTCAGTCATGTAATCTAAACTAAAAGGTAGTGTAAGTTGGAAACCTTCCAAATAAAACATTACAGCCTAAAAAATTTCCATTTAATGCAAGGAAAAGTAGATTCTAACCTTAGATTTTGGTTTTCTTTCTTATCATCTTTAATAATATAATTCAGATAATACACTAAACACATATAATAGAAAACTATAGATGAAATTCGAAAAGTACTTATGAAGACATTTTAAACCCCCGCTGTTCTAGATTCAGAGCCTAAAATTTCGATAAATCCAACCCATTGCTACAAATATAATACCATTAATCATATATTTAATTTTATATGACTTGCATCAAAACAACTTTTGAGCGATTCGGTTAAAATGAGTTTCATCCCGGCTTGTTGTAGCCAAAAGACGCATGCACCTTTTCTACTGTGCTTCCAGTGATGCACAACAGCACTTTGTTTTTAACAGTAACTAGGGGTTTGCCCCTCGCGCGCTGCGGCTAGGACGCGTATGGATCTCGTTGTTATCTATGCTCGGGGTTTGTAACAGTAGCAAATATATTTATTTGTTTTCACAATCAACACAGTACGCTCAATGATCAATAAATTATATAAAATCAGCAGAAAACATATTATTTGTTACGAAATCCATCACCTCTCCGACGAACATAGGTTCATCATCACCGAGTTATTATGGCTAACGAGGCTCAGATATGTTCAAAAATATCATCATAGCTAACATACCAAAACTTAAAAAACTTATAATCATCAACATACACACATGGAAGCTGCCGACAAAGGCTGGACTACACCCAGTCAGATTCTCATCATCATCGGGTCATAGAAAATGGTTTAAGCATCACTCTAGAACCCAATATTTAACTAATTTGAAAGTCTAAAAACTTTGCTATCAACAAACATTTATTAGCTTAAAACTCTCATCAAACATCAAATAACCATAATTGATCGGCTTTGAATTATCAAGTCAAACCAAATTTGAAAGTCAAAATCACAAACACAAAAAAGGACGCTCAACATGCAATAGCCGGATTAGACGATTCAAAGGCTCATCCGCCATTGAAGGAAATACACGGTCTCAAAGCCGCCGCTGCTTCCATAGACGGCCGGAGCCACGGTAACGGCGGAACAAAAGTCACGTTATTAAACAGATTCAAAGCAGCCGCCGCCATAGCCGGCCGGATACGGCGACAACGGCAGACCAACGGTCACATTCTTACACAGATTCAAAGACGCCGCCGCCAAGGTCGGCCGGAACCGCCGACAACGGCAGGCCAATGGCAATCTGTTTCTCTCTCTATCTTAAATCAACGTGTCTACCTCTCTGTCTTTGTTTCTCTCATTACATATATCCACAGCTGCACAACAGAGGTAGACTCGCCGGAAAAAGAGTGAAGACAAAGACGAGTTAGAGAGAGAAGCTTGAACATAGCAAAAGAAATGTGAGAGAAATATAAGAGGAAAGATCATATGACACGTACTATAATAAGTGTTGATATTTTATGCATAATAAAACTTGTAACTTATGCAAGAATAATAATAGCACTATATCAATGTAAGTACACCCTAACTTTCAAATTAATAGTTATATAATTAGTCAATTTTTACTTTATAAAAAATGGTAAAGAATTACCTTCATCACATTTGAATTCACGATATCAAGATAAACATACGACATATCTCAATGTTTTTAGATGAATTGGCAGTAATCTCCAGGTTGCTTGTATAACAAAATTTTTAACAATCCAAAACCGTGTTTCACACAAGATATCAAATACATTGGAGTGATCTGTGAATAAAATAATAAATTAATAACAACTGACATGAATGAATAAAGTAGTTTAAAGATTAGGATGCACTTACTTGCCAAGTTCAGGCTTGTAGTATCTGATTCAATATATTTACTACAACAACCTGCAGACAAGATAAACAAGTTATTGAGAATAAAATTAATAGAAGAAAAAAGCTCTTCAACTGAGTTAAATAACAACCTATAACGAATTTGCAAATGTGAAGTTAAAAGCACCAAGAACATAAAGACAGCTTGATTTTCCTTCTAAATAAGTGCGGTTTAAATTGGCTAGTGGACTTTATCTGTTTATTACTCACAAGTTTGTACGGTTTGGTATCTGGTTACTGAAGTACAAATTCAAGAAGACTTAAGCCAAGCATAATCAAGAGATCATAAAAACTTAGGAAGAAATTAAAGAAAAACAAGTAATGTAAGATTTCCCAATTAATCCAAGCATGATAAGAGTGTTTAGTCAGATTTATTACAACTTAAAAAAATGTTTTAGTAAATTAGTAGGCAAACCTCGCATATGAAGACTTTGGTGTTGATTTATCTTGCGTTGGTAGAAAACTGGGTGATTTGTTTTTAGAAAAGTAGTGATTTGTTGCCCTCGTTGACTTGATGGCAGAGAACGGCATGGTGGCGACGGCGGTGGAGTTCGGTCTCGCCGCTGGTTGTGGTTCAGTTGGTCAAATGACCAGTTTTTCGCTGGAGGCGCATCTCTGAGTTGGAACATCGAAGCCTGGGTTTTGTTATAATAACTTGTAAAAACTAAAAAATCATGAATCCATTTGAGATTTTGGTATCATACCTGGGTATTGACTACTGGATGGCGATGGTGGCTAGGGTTCTTGGGAGAAAAGAATTAGGGGTGAATGGGTGATGGTTTTGAGTAGGCGAGAGAAAGAGAGAGCCAGATGGAAGATTGTGTGTATAACCTTTACGAGATTCGCTAGTTTGAAACCTGGGAAGTTGTGGGGTTTGAGCGGGAACTCAAATTTTCGAGTTCATAATCATCCATTATGCTTTGACCAGTTGTATGATATGCATATATATTTGGACACTCTTAAAATTAAGAGTTTTTGTTAAATGACAAGTTTGCCCTTCCTATATGTATTTTAATATAGTATAGATTATTATTATTATGTAATAAGAATGCTTTTAGTTTTCACAGTTTTTTTATTAACAGTAATGTCACATTTTATTTTACGTTTATGATTATATTATATCTTCGTTTTTCCAATTTATAAGACTTTTGTATTATTTTTTATATTTTATTTAACTAAAATACAATGGCTCAACTTAACGAAGAAAAACATTTTATACACCTGACCTGACAACAAATCCTTCTTAATAGACATCCGAAAATCAAAATTTTCCGCCCCCATGAGAAAATTTTCTAGATCCGCCACTGAATGTAGTTAGAAACTTATGTTTGTGCTGTTAACGAATGAGATACATAATAATGTTACATCATTGTGCAATCATCAGTTGTTGTGGACGTAGATGAATGGTTTAATCTCTCTTTTGCAAAAATCTACATTACATGGATTTTGAACAATGTAGTAAACTGAAACTGGGTTTAGAAAATGGAAAATGGAATATTTTAATTCAATTTACTTGGTTACATGTTAATTTGTTTTTTTAAAAATTCATAGGTCATATAATATGCTTTAAAAATATATTTTTTTAAACCTGTGTGTCATTGTAGTTATGTTTGCCATTCAAGTTAACATGTTGTAGGTTGGCTTTAGATCCAAAAAACTTCAGTTGTATGTGTCTGGGTTATAGGCAGGGTTGGTTTTAATGTAGAGTAAGGGGCAAGCAGCTAGGAATTAGTCAATTGACATACTTTTTTTTGTTGCATGAAGAGATGTTTGAACATCTTAAATCACAGTAGTGAGTGTTTTTAAATCACATGTTCCAATGAGCAAATGCCTTGAAACTATTAACCGATTTTGAAATTATTTAAATTCTTGTCTTAAATAATGTTGAAATTTTTTAATGTGTAGGTTAATTTTGTTCAAAATGGGATGCTGTATATTGAGGTTGAAGAAGGGTATCAGCCAGAAAAATATGGGATGCTGTATATTCATAAATCTATCAGAAAGAAATCAGATTTATGTCATTGATTAAGACTTTCACTCCAATTTTTTTCATAGAATTTTCTCGATGCAAATTGTTTGATTTGACAATGAAAAACTTGAATTGGAGTTAGATCTAGATGTGGGTTATCGGTGTACAATTTGGTTAAGTAGGAACTTGAGTAAATTTGCATGAATGATTTGTGAAATTTGTGATGTGTTAAAAGTACTAATTAGATGGTTTGAAGAGCTTGTTTTGTCCATATAATTGGTTTTTAACTTGGTTAAATATCTATTTGATTATTGGTTTTAACTTGGTTAAATATTTATGTGATTTTTAAAATTTGATAGAATATATTTATTATTACAAATAATTTTTTTAACCCGTGTGTTACATGGTTATATAGACTAGTTTGCATCATATACAGAGCTCCTCCTGTAAATGATGATGGTAATATGATACGTTGTCATAAATTTGTTACACCAGAACATCCCTTTTCTTTTTGAGATCTTAGGCTCTCGAATTTTATAGATCTTAGTTATTTTTTGCTTGCTTATTATAAACGTGACATTCGTGACAAAACGAGGTATACCTTATTCATTACGTAGCGAGTAAACAATAAATCGGTTAATACGTAGCGATTAAACGAGTAACCGACCGATACTGATTAGGGCCCGTATATATACTGAGGGGTCATATACGAGTTATATATATATATATATATATATTATAGTGGCTAACATATTGATATTTAGGCCCCAGCACGTTTAAAACCATTTAAACGAAAAGGTTTCGTTTATTGATACGCTAGGAGTTTAAACACAATCGTTAACATCAAAACGAGCATTTTAGCATCCGTCAAGCCAAAACTGATTTATAAAACACTTATATAACATGTTCTAAGAAATCCATAAAAATATTTTGGGTTTTTACAACATTTTAATATGTTTTTATTATTTTGCAAAAATGAGTCGAAAAACGACCGTTTTCGCGCTATATCTCGCACCCGATTTAACTTTCTCATAAAAAACCGAAACCGAATTAAATTGTGGACCGACATTTACGCTTGGCACGAATACCGAGGCACCAATGGGCCAAAAGTGTGGCCTAATGGGCCCTCTAACTTGCGGCCGCTAATAGGGGAAAACACCCCCCGTTTCTAGTATTATGTATATATTAATTAAAATGAAGATATTTTGACACAAAACTCATGAAACCAACTCAAACTCTGCTGATCTTCATCATCCATACCAAAAACCCTTAAGGTAAACACCTTATTTATATGATTTTCATCTTTGATTAACAAACTTTAACTATGGAAAATTAGTTCTTGATTAGTTTTAAACATGTTTAAACATTCAAAAACCATAAAAATCATGTAAAATCATGTTTTGATGTTAAACATGTCTACAAAGCAGAATCATTCTTTGATTAATAAACTTTAACCATGGAAAATTAGTTCTTGATTAGTTTTAAACATGTTTAAACATTCAAAAACCATAAAAATCAAGTAAAATCATGTTTTGATGTTAAACATGTCTACAAAGCAGAATCATAGATTTTTGGTCAAAAACGCGGATTAGAACATGAATACGACGTTTTTACGGTTCAAAAGTTTGGTTTGAAACTAAAACGGAAACCCTAATTAACAAGGCTGTTCTATGGATGATTTATTTTTGTTTTGATGTTATATGATATCTAGATACACTGAGTTTGTGATCCAAGACCTGGAGAGTCGTTAAAACCATCAAAATCTACCAAAAATCGACAAGGTATTACCGGTTAACTCGTTTAGGGGCTGTTTGTGCTTCGATTGTGTCATGCTTGTTATTAGGTTATGAAACTTTGCAGGGTCATTAGGGATCACATAAATGAGTCCCGGTTCAAATTTTGTAATTTTTCGATAAACGGAGAATATTTGGAGAATTTATTACCGTTTATTGGCGTTTATTTGGGAAAAGTAGTTAAAACTCTTGAAACATTATAAAATTTGGTTTGGAACCCATAAATCTTATGGTAAGATCACTGGAAAGCTTGGGATGATTTGGAGATGTATAAGTATTTTTTGTGCAATTGTGTTTTAATCAAGTTTTTACAGCCGAAAAACACGCAAAAAGGCATTTTGGCCAAAATGTTAGATTCTGGAGATTTTGCAGGAGCTATGTCATGGTATTGTGACCACTTGGAAAAATTATCAGATTTTTTGGATGTCGTTTGTTATAAACGGGCTATTTATTACTTAATTATAATACATTAAATGAATTTTTATAAATAGAGAATTAATCATAAAATTTCAGAAATATTTTTATAAAATTCTCCATATTTTAATTTATTTTTACTAAAATTTCCATAATTTCCATATAAGTGCACAATTAGTTATAATTAATTAAAAATTTAAATTATATATGTTTTATCAAAACTGATAGTTTTGTGTTTAACGAATTGACTGGTATGTCAAAACATCAAAATTGGTCAAATATCGTATTTTTGGATGAATTTGATAAAAACGAACTTTTTACGAGAATTCCGAACAATTCGAGTGGATTGTACGCGTTTTGAATAATCAAACCCGTGTGAAAACGGAAACGAGCCCTGCGATCAATCCAGATACCGAAACTTCAAAATTCTTTCATAAATCAAATAATTTTATCAATCAATATGTTTACTTAAGTTTTGTGATCTTACCTGATCCCGAAACGCATAAACGATCAACTTGGCCAGGCTCGGAAAACGGTGAAACTAAGCAAAATCTGGTTTTGAACATTTCATAGTGTACAACCTCACAATCTAAGACTATGGTCATGTTCTGGGCCTAACAGCTATACCCAAACTAGTTATATAGCCCGATTTAGCTTAAACATTTACTAGTATTGACAGTACGATACCGGTTATAAGATTCAAGCTATAATCGAGGCACATTACTTACTGACACGTATTACCAGCTTGAACTACGCTAAGGTGAGTTTCACGACCTCACTTTCTAAACTGTTTTACGAACTTTTGGGGTGGAAAGCATGTTTCTATATACTGATATACTTGAAAATGTGTGATGATGCGAATTATCTAAGTACTAACACTTGAACAGGGCCGGAGGGTATGCCGGAACATGTTAACCCAGTTGCACATAGTCATTTAAACTTGTTACATTCTGCTATGTGGTGTTAGAAATAGTACATACTTTGGGTCAAGTGGCTGTTAAATGCCAACGGGAGTGCATGGGCAGGAGAGCCCATGTGTTATAGTTCGTTTCGGTTTCACTTGTGGCTTAGTGTAAAAACATCATACACATACATACGTACATACTTACTTACTGTGAAATTTACGAACTCACATACTGATTTTGTTCGTACTCGTGAAACTTGAAACTCACCAACTAGACGTAGTTGACCCTTTTTAACATGCTTTTCAGGTAAGGCCAAGTTGGAATGATTGCTACGTGCTCGGTGCTAAAATCTGAAGTGAATTGCTGTTCATAGACGCTAGTATATATATATATATATATAGAGAGAGAGAGAGAGAGTTAAGTGTCGTTTTCATACATGTGGTTTGTTCAATTACGCAACTTTAGTACCATTTTTGAATTTATTGCAAATAGCTACTTCAGATTTCAAAAACTTGCAATTTTAGAACTATTCTCTAACCCCGTTTATTTTTGTCCGTTAAGTCAAGGGTAATTTGGTAATTTTGTTATTTTATTTATTTATTATTTTCTTTTAATCACATATCCCTTTTATATCCATAAAAACATAAATCCCCAAATCAAGTGTTTTCTATCCAAAACCTAAATCCTCAAATCAAACGTTTTCTCTCTGTTGATCCTCGCCGGAATAACGCAACCAACAACTACACACCCACCTTTTGTTTGCCGGAAAAACGCACCCAACCATCACCACACCCTCACCGGAAAATCGCACCTTCTGTTCGCCGGAATAACGCAACCAACCACTGTCGCACTCACCTTCGGCTCGCCGGAAAACGCACACAACCACCTCCGTCATCTCTATCTTCGCTGCACCGTCTTTGTCATATCCATCACCGGAAAAAAATGAGATTACCAAAATTCACTTTAAAACCCAATAATAGTAATTGAGCTTACTAATTCAGTTAGGTTTTTGACTACCTAATTGAGAAATGTGTTGATTCAGTAGGTTTAGAAGCTGTGTTGGATCGGAGGTAACATCGAACCAGTGGTGGAAATATATATGAATCCATTGAAGATTAAGAGTGTGTAAATAAAGAATGACTTGCCTTTGATATCCATGGATTATGAAGGAGTGAATTTGATTCCATTGGTGATGCTAGAGTTACTGGGATTGAATATGGATTATTATTGGATTTTTGAGTGTATTAAGAAATTTAGGGAATTAGGGCATATATCATATTGTTCAGGGGATGATGGAAAGAGGAGAGACAGGGTATTTTTTTAAGAGTTTTAATATTTTATTTTATGGATATAAAAGGGGTATATGATTAAAAGAAAAAATAAATAAAGAAAATAACAAAATTACTAAAGTACTCTTGACTTAACGGACAAAACTAAACGGGGTTAGAGAAAAGTACTAAAATTGCAAGTTTTTGAAAACTTAAGTAGCCATTTGCAATAAATTCAAAAATGGTACTACAGTTGCGTAATTGAACAAACCACATGTATGAAAATGACACTTAACTCTCTCTCTCTCTCTCTCTATATATATATATATATTAAAGAATAAGCAATCACGCGAACTGGTTATGTGATTTTCATATAGTTTGTAAACTTAGTACCTATCAATGTAATATAATGTAAATTAGTTTGTTGAATTTCTTTATAAACAATGTGGTTGATACAAGTATTATCTGTTACATTTCCGTATTACGCTTCCGCAACTACCTTGTCGGGGTGTGACAATAAATTAATTCTTTCGCTCTCAATCTCTGTGTAATCGTCTACTAGTATTTATTGTAATAGTCTTCTAGAGTATAATTTAATTGAGAACTGATAGGCTATGTCTAGAATCATAAATGCAAACCACTCCCTCATTGTAGTATATGGTCGTTTACTATCGTCATTGTTTTCAACTCCTCTATGTTTTATTTTAATTTTGGTATCTATCTTCACCATCAGGAAATAACACTGGTGACTAAAAGAGGCACATATGAAGGATGTAGCTCATACAAATATTTTAAATCACATCCTATTTTCTTTATAACAATATCGCGTGGCTCATATATGTTTTTAATCACTTATATTTGCATTCCCGGCTCTAGAATGTTGTCTTCTTTTATTTTTAATCATTATGGTTTTTCTACTATTCCGTTTGTCTTTAGATATAATGTTACTTTATGGAAAATATAAATTAGTAGCTAAACACGATTAAGAAATTTTAAGAAAATGTTTGTGATCACAATATTCTTTCCACTCCCGACATCCAAAATTAATTTTCTTCTCATACAATTTAATTTTTTCGAATACGTACAATTCGATTTTTCTCTCTTTGCAGCCGAAATTAACCACCATTTATAACGATTCAGAGTTGAGAGTATGTTGTTTATTTGAGATCTTAAAAATATATTAAATATATATTTTTATTTAAGTTTAAATGGTAATTAAAAGTTGTTATAGATTACCATTTGTAGATTATCAGTTTGAATGTTCAATCTTCTATTACAACATCTATAAAATATAATAAAATAAACAAATGCTAAGTACCATTCTTTGTATCATCACCATATAAAGTATTACCAGAAATTTTAAATACTAAAAGAAAGATAAATACAAAAATTCTCATGTTTATTATAAAATTTAGAAGTCTAATTATTTCTCTTTTTAGGTGTCAAAGAAAGATGTTCTTGCCAGCATCTTGAACTTTTGAAAGTATTTTAAACACATAAACCCTAGTTATATCACACGCAAAATTCAGGAGAATAAAGATTAGAATTAAAACGAACCTATGCGTTAATTATCGAAGATTGAAATCTGCTAAGAATATAGGAAACTGGGGATGTAAGTAAGGGTTTAAGGGTTGGTATGAAGGCTGTGGCGGCCAAGATGGAACGATGGTGATTAAGATAATCCACTTATTTTTCCATATCGGAAGTTAACTTCTCCAATAACAAGGTAACAACTGAATATATAAAACATTACCGTGTTTTAATACATATACAAATAAGATATAAAAAGTAGCAAGGTAACAAGTAGGCGTGTTTTAATATATATACAAAGAAAGATATAAAAAGTATACCATAATACATAAATTGAAGAAACCAATCAAGATTTAGATCACATAGTGGAAAGGATTACCAAATCTCTAAGGAATAATTGGAGTTTATACTGATTGCGGTATCATGAAGTGACCATTCATTTCCCATATAAATACCACCAAAGGGACCAAGAAGCTGCCTCATCAAGAAACACTACAACTGTTACTGTAGACCACCAAGAAAAATGAGTTACCAGCATGCTTGATAGTTTTTGTATTTTCAGTTGTGGCCCGGATAATATAATGCGAGAAAAGTACGATAATTGAAACGATAGTAGTTTCCTGATTCGACATGTTCATCACGTATTCAACTAATATGTTTCTTTGCAAGGTCTGATCTTCAGTTCCATCAAAAGGAGACACACTGCCTTCATACGCGTAGTAACTCGTGCCACCAAACTGTGTGGTTTCCATAGACTCTACCGAGCTGAAATGACCGAGTCTTTTTCGATGACGCAAATATGCATTTCTGTCTTCTGATAAAAACTTGTCATACGCACAGGTTTTTTATGTCTTGTATCAAGCAACTTCTCTTAAATCATGTTATTAAATCTCGACTTCAAGCCACATCAAAATCACTAGTGGACGTGAATTAAGGGCATCTTTGTCAAATTCCTTATCACCCTCTTCAACTCCAATGTCGTTTCTACAACTTACGAATTCCGTGTTGTGTCTTCAAGCAACTCTGTGTTGATTTCGTTATTATCTGGAAGCTACTCAAATTGCAGTTTGCTTGAAAGATGCTCGAGTCCAACAATTGTAATGTTTTCCTTCTAATGTTGTTCTTGTTCATGTTCTTGTTCAATTATGTTATGAGGTGTGGCTTAGGACGATGACTCTGGATCGTTATAACCAAAAAACATCTGAGCTACGTGGGTCATTATTAACGTTTTGATTTGGTTCATCATTTGAATTAACCGGTAGTTGTTGATTTGAGCTGCTGCAGGGTTCTTGAACATTAGAAAGTTGTTTTATATTTAATGTTTCCAATGAATACTCCTCATCCGCTTTATTAGCTACATATTGATCTTTGTAAGTCCCCGGTGCGATGATGATCGATACGAGATCCGCACGATGTCTAGGAGTGAGGAATCCTCCTAGACTCGTTTATGGTGCTGGAGTCGAAGAACACGAATAAACACAAACATACACACGAATGAAATAAACGAATCTGCAGATCCTTTATATATTAATCAAAATGCATTACATACCGAACGAGAAAACAAAACACGGCCGACCCGAGGTAAGCTCTACCTCGGGTCTGCCCACACGACTCTCTCTTTCTGTTTCTCTCTATGCAACTAAATAATTGAACAATTGAACTACTAACTTTTTTTGGATGCCAAACCCTAAACATGACACACGTATATATAGATACACAAACTCGCGGGTTTGGGCTTGGGCCTATGGTGAAGTTGTCCTAACTTCACCAACACGTGAAGTTGTATTAACTTCACCAACACGTGAAGTTGTCCTAACTTCACCAACACGTGAAGTTGTTCTAATTTCACCAACACGTGAAGTTGGCTCCCTCCACAACTTCACCCAACTAGTCGGAATTGCATAGCAACGGTCACAAAATGCACCAACAGACTCCCCCTTGACCGTTGCTCTCAATTATAACAAACACAAAAGATCATCTATTACAAAACATGCACCAACAGACTCTCCCTTAACTGATGATCTTCTGGGTTCTTCTCCTGGTAAGACACGATCTTCAGACATTGCACTGTGATCTTCAAGGTTGAACTTCACATATATATGCAACATCAATCCTGTCTTCAACCAGCAGTGTCTGAAATTGTCTTGTAGCTTCACAAATCTATCAATCACCCGGCGTCTTCCATATCAAATCTCCCATTCAGTGTAAGCCCCTCCGAACTATATCGATCGAGATCTTTGACCTGCATCCCGGTGCCTAATCAATCATCTCAACCATTCGGTTAGTATGATAAGGTTAAATCTTCAACTACTCAACAACAAGTGATCAGTTTCATCACAAAACCACCTTGACAGAATCTAACACACTTGACCATTAATATATAACAGGTTTCCTCATTTGATATCGCAAGCCACTAAAATTGTCCTTACAATCACACCCTTGACTTATGATATGAAAAACTTTGTTGAACCATGTCTCGCATATTCACGAATCAACCCGATAAAGCCAAAGCATCTTCAATCACCAGGATTAACGATCAAATGACTTTCTTGTTATTTCCGAGAATGAAATTATTTAAGTAGCTTACCCCTAATAAATAAGTATCCCAGATACTCGTATCCCACGTTTTCAGGTTGAGAGCTTAAACAATTTAATTCCCTATTAAATCCAACTTGTTCAAAAATTATCACCATAATAAATAAGCATCTCGGATGCTCGTATCCCACATTTTCAGGATCCAAGTCTCGAACGCCTTGAAAATAACATAAATAATATGCTTTGAACACGATCCAATAATGACGAAAACCCGAACAAAATTTGACTTTCTTCAGTTGGTTAACTCCAAAAAAAATATTGTCACCAAATTTTTCCTCAATGATCCTCTCTTTATATGAGTGACATATGAAAATTTTCGTTCAAGAAAATTTTCGTTCAAGAAAATTTCCTGATTTTTTTTGGATAATCATATCTTGAACGTCGGAGGAAAGGAAAACATATCGTTAGACTGACCTACGGGTGAACATCGCATAACCTCGCTTGTGAACTTCACCTGATAACTTCACCCGTCTTTAACTTCACCAGCTGATAACTTCACCACCTGTTAACTTCACCACCATATAACTTCACCCTTCATTAACTTCGCCTGGCATTAACTTCACCTGACATTAACTTCGACTGGCTATAACTTCGCCTGGCTATAACTTCACCACCAACTAACTTCTCCAAAACCCTAAAATTTGATAGACAACTTCGCCAAAACCCTGTAACTTCGTCGTTTCCGTCTTCCCCAACTAAAATCAGATATGAAACGTGCCAAAAACACCAAAACGCAGATCTCGAACCATGGCATAAGAGCCTAAGGCTCTGATACCACTTGTAAGTCCCCGGTGCGATGATGATCGATACGAGATCCGCACGATGTCTAGGAATGCGGAATCCTCCTAGACTCGTTTATGGTGTTGGAGTTGAAAAACACAAATAAACACAAACATACACATGAATGAAATAAACGAATCTGCAGATCCTTTATATATTAATCAAAATGCATTACATACCGAACGGGAAAACAAAACACGGACGACCGGAGGTGAGCTCTGCCTCGGGTCTGCCCACACGACTCTCTCTTTCTGTTTCTCTCTATGCAACTAAACAATTGAACAATTGAACTACTAACTTTTTCTGGATGCCAAACCCTAAACATGACACACGTATATATAGATACACAAACTCGCGGGCTTGGGCTTGGGCCTATGGTGAAGTTTTCCTAACTTCACCAACACGTGAAGTTGTATTAACTTCACCAACACGTGAAGTTGTCCTAACTTCACCAACACGTGAAGTTGTTCTAACTTCACCAACACGTGAAGTTGGCTCCCTCCACAACTTCACCCAACTATTCGGAATTGCATAGCGACGGTCACAAAATGCACCAACAATCTTTATTTGAGCTAAGAAGATCAACTTGATCATCCGTTTGATCTGTTCAAACAGTAGAGTTAAGCAAAGGTTGGTGAGTTGAACCGCTACTTGCTTCTTGATCAACAAAAACTTGGTCCAATTTCAGTTTTCCTAAAGAATGTTCGTCCAGTCTTAGTGATGTTGTGCCAACTATGCCGTTAATCCATTTATTTTCTAGCATTAATACATTAAAAAATTTGCAAAAAAAAAACACAAATCTTTGAACTTGAAGCGTAAAACATAATAGTTATATGTAAATAACCTTGAAGTTTTGCACAACCGCCTCCACATTCGTACACGAGAATATCTTATTCCTCGGCCAACACTCAATTACATCTCGGTATCTTTACAATCTGGACATTAGAATTCATGATTTGGAAAATGTTAGTCAACCACATTTGAAAGGCCTGTAATTTATTAAACAACAAACATATGAATTCAACCATCAAATATATTCGCTTATCTACTCCATCTAATACATGTTAACCAACAAATTGACCAAAAATGAAGTTCAATAACCTTCCACAACAGATATGTCATGGATGGAATTGATAAAAAAGAATAACGATATAGATTTAGGGTTTATGTCATTAACATACCAAGTGTAACACCTTATGTCAGGTCCCTCGATTTCAGCTGGATCTTACTTAATCATGTCATAACTCACACAGATTGATGTGTTGACAAGGGAGTTAATGACGGGTTGCTATATTTAGAAAGACATCCATTTGTTAAAAGCGGAATCAATAACAAATATACGGTTGCTTAATAAGTATTCAATGATAGATAACACAAACAAGATTCACTCAAAAGATTTCCATTTATATAATATAAATCATACATAGCGGATAATCGATTTAGGGTTTCTTGAAGGTTTTTCGTACTAAGACAGCCGTCACACACAATATTCTCTCTTAATAAATTCCTTTTTCCGTGTGTTGTGTGTGTGTGTCTGTTCTTAGGCCTCTCTTCATCCGTAGGCGGCGTGCCCTAAAACATTCTATTTATAGGCATGCCAACCTAGGAAAGCTGTCATTCCTTCTCGAAACCCCCAACATACATACATATTCAAATTACATAATCAGAAAATATTTTAAGTGTAAAACAAGTCTTCCGGGTAGGCTCTGGATAAGTAAACTTCTCCGAGTAGACTATATGCTCTGCCTGCCTTAGACTTGGTAACATAGAAGTGTGCTCGGGATCAGTTTCCGGGTAGACTTTACTTGAAGAGTATTTTACCAAGTAAAATACTCACCGGGTAGACTTCAGTCTTCTTGACTTTGCCAGACTTTGCCCGACAAACCCTTACGATCAACCTTGTTCTTCGATGGTCTATTTCAACTCTTTGCTAAAATATAACTTATTAGCAAAGTGTACTCGGGAGTACTGTTCCTTGCTTGAGTTGAACCTTGCCCGATGTTACTTAGAGATATTCCATTTATACATCAAGCTTGCTCGGACCATAATTATTAAAGAATACCTTGCCCGGTCTTCCAATCACTTGGCCTCATGGACTTGGTTAGCCAAAAGCTTACTCGGAAGATAACCTTACTTGACTATGAAGAACAGACTTGCTTGATAAAGTGAACCTTGCTCGGATTTACATAAACTAGTGAACCTTGCCCGGCAATGCACTAATTTGCAAACCTTGTTCGGATATCCACTAAAGAAGACTACTTGAAGTAAACCTTGCCCGATAGACAAAATATCGTACCCGGCTAAGTAAAAGCTTGCTCGGAAGTCTAAGGTGTACCCGGATCCATACTTAGCGAATTCTGAGAAGGTTGAGAAGATTCCAATCTTCCATGTACTTCATTTTGGTCAAATCTTTAACTTAACAATCTCCCCCTTAGGTCAGTTTCTTGACCCAACAATCTCCCCTTAGATTGGAACACCTCAGCTGACCCAAAACATTTCTACAGTTACTTACACTTAGTCAAAATACACATCAAATCAAAAGTCAAATTACATATTCAAATAACAAATTACATATTCAAAAACTGTCCGAAGACATTAAATAAGAAAGCCTATTCTAGGAGTTTTGTCTTTTCCATTCATTGTAGGCAGCTTGTCTTCTCATTGCTATTACAGATGCAGCTCTTTCCCTAAAGATATTGAGAATTTGGTAGTGAACGTGCCCTTCTGGAATCACCAAATCTCTTATATCCATCAAGTCTTCATTATACAAGTAGGTCAAATCTGCATCTTTCTTGATTATGGCCAGAACTTTTCCATCCGAATTTTTCAGTACATAGTGACCGGCATTTTCTTTGTATTCTAGTTCAGCAATGATACCATTCCTTTGCACTGTGTAGTTGGGCCGTCTCATTCTTCTTTCAAGACTAATGCATGTGTTCATATTTGATAGGGGATTCCTATCTTTGACATTCATCACAAAGTCTCTTTCAGCAATGTCCATTCTCTTCAATTTTTCTGTCCTCTTTGACTTGTCAAGCTGAATCATTCTCCAGCTTCTCTTTTCTTTTAAGAATGGGAACCCTTTGTCAACTTCTTCATACAAGAATTTTGACAGATCATTCATCTGTCTACCTGCCAATTTGTTTCTGTTCCGATAATCATACAATCTAAGAGTCACCATTCTTTTCAGTTTTTCTTCATTGTATTCATGGAAGTCACTCCTAACAACAATCTCTCTCAATTGTCTGCTTTCCATAATCACCTTCAATGACTCAGTAACAGAATCAAAGTACAGCTCTCTTGGTAGATCCATATCAGATTGTGGTCTGGTTCTTTGTTGTGCAGAACTGCTTGATTCACCTCTTCCTCCTTGACATCTTCCACCTTGTGGAAATCTTCTTGAAATTGGAGGCCTGAAAGGAATAGACTTCTTTGGTTTCCCAGGCCTTAAGTTGAAAAACTTTATGTAGATGGCCTCTACCATTTCAGTTGGAAGATTGGTAAGTTCAACAACATCTACTCCATGTTCTTTAAGTTCTAGTAACATTTTTGTCATTCCAGGAGTTTTTGCCAACCCAGTAGGGACAAATCTTCCATCTGCATAGTATCTTGGGTTCTCACCTTCTCTTAAAGCTTTTTCCCATTCAGTCTTTTGAAGATAGAAAAGGTTTTTCAGATACTCCTTTTCTAAGACATTAAAGTCTGCTTCACTCATTCCTCTTTGATTGATCATTATGTTCCTCAGAATGTTGATCATCTCTTCATTCTCCCAAGGAACAAATGGTTCATCTTCAGGTTCAGGCTTTACTTCTTGAGGAGTAGGGGTTTCAACTGATCTGACTTGTTCTTTTGTCTTCTCCTTCAAGGTTTGAATTCTTCTTTTCTTAGCATGAGGTTCATCAGTTTCTTCAGCCTGTTTGGTAGACCTTTCAGTTTGATCTCTTTTCAGTTTTTCTTTTCTCTTCAATTTATTATACTGGTCTACCATCGATTCTCTTGATAGATGCTCAACAATTTCAGGCTTCATACCTCTCTCCAGCAGGTATCCACATATTCCTCCAAACTTTTTCTTCAAAACTTCTGTCTTTTCAAGTTTCTCATTCTCTTTTATACATTTTCAATGACCTTTTCTCTCTCATTGTTGTATAAATCTTGAAGTTGGTCAAAGTTAAAATGAGACCGATCTTTTTCAGAATAGTTGTGCATTCTGAGATAATCCCTAATTTTTTTGACTCTCTCTGTTTTTCTCTTCCATCTTTTTCTTCAGGGAATCTCTCTATTTATCAAGTCTTTTCTGCAATTGATCATCATCAAGATCAGCCAATGAGTCAAAACTTATTCCATATTTTCTCAATATTACAACCAAAGGATGACTCTTCTTAGCCTCTCTCATACTCAACTCAATGTTTGCCTTCTGAGATAATCCCTGAATTTTTTGACTCTCTCTGTTTTTCTCTTCCATCTTTTTCTTAGCCTCTCTCATACTCAACTCAATGTTTGCCCTCTGTTCATCAGTCATCACAACTTGTGGGGACATAACATTAGCAGCTTTGACAGTTTTTCCTTGATTATTCTCAGGGTCATCATCATTATCATCTGAATCCTCAGACTCATCCTCTCCTTCAGTTAAATCATTCACTTCATCAATCTTTGGTTCATCAGAAGGTGGATGATCTGGTTTACTTCTGTTTGGCACATCAGGGACACCTTGAACTCTTTCACCTGGTTGCAAGGTTTGTAGTGGGACAGCCCTTATAGGACTAGCTTCATCTTCTGGTGTTTCAACAAAATACTTGTTCTTATCATCCCATTTGCCTCTATTAGCATCTTTTCATGCTCAGCCTGCTCATATGTCCTCTTTCTCCTCATGTAGGTCTTGGCAAACCTATTGACTTTTTCAGCAAATTCTTCATGAAGTTTAGAAAGTCTTTCTCTTCTCTGGTTAAGTGTTTCATGAGGCTCAGGAACATTCACCCTTTCTGACCAGCTGTCAGTAGGATTCTTCTTCAGATCTTCTTTTACTTGCTCAGTCCATTTCTTGGCAGCCATTGAAGCAACAGACTCGCCAATTTCTTCTTCAATAATCAGACCAGTATTCAGATTGGTTGGTTCAGCAGTTTCTGATTGTTGACTTTCAGATTGAAACTTGCTAACCACCATAGCCAATGATTTTTCAGCCTCCTCTTGCTCTCTCAGCTTAATCAAGGCTTCAATTACTTCTTGATCAGCCACATCATCAGAAATTTCTTTTGCAAGTTTGGCTTGTTTGATCAAGATCTCCTGTTCTGCAATTTCTTCAGGAGTCAAGGACTGGGCTAGAATTTCCCTATCCCTTGTTTCTCTTAAGATGTTCTCTTGTTCTCTCAGAGCATTAGCATCAGCAGTATCATCATCTGTAAACAACACATCTTTTTCTGAATATGCCTCAACAGGCTCTTCTATACTGATTTTTGCCTTACATTTCTCAATCCTCCTCCTTACATCCTCTTCATCTTCTGACTGTACATGGTCATCAATCTCCTTTTCTAATGCTTCTAGCTCAGGATCATACTCTGCCCTCTTGGAGCTTTCTGGTTGTTCAGTTTGAGTGATGGGCTCCTCAACAGCAGTATCTCCTTCATTTAACACTTCAGTTGTCTCAACTCCAATCATGTCAGTTAAAACATCAGTAGCCATATCAGTTGCAGCTACATTCTCTACACTCTTCTCAACATCCTCCTTATCAATTCTTTCTTCATTGTAATTATAATCTTGTTCACCAACATCTGATATGTCACCATCATATTCATTATCATCAATTCTCCTCTCTTCACTACTTTCCTCTCCATCATCATAATCAATCATAATCAACTTCAAACTATCAGCAGTCTCTACAACTATTGCAGTATCCTTAATATTCACACCTGAGACAGTTGGCATAGATTCATTCCCCCCCTGTTTTGGGGCAGCTTAGGTTTTCTCAACCTCCTGCACCAGGGCTTGAATTCTCATATTAGCTTGTACCAATTTCTCTATCAGCATAACATTTTCATTAGTCACCTCTTCATTTCTTCTTCTCAACTCAGCATTTTCTTTCAACAAGGTTAGAAGGTTAGTGTCAGTGGGTGGTGTTGAAGGTGGTGATGTGGTGAAATGTTCAAACTCAGGTTGTTCTGTGGTGTGAGTTTGGAAATGGATGGTGGTGGTGATTGTATATGAGGTGGGCTTGAAATGAATGGATCAGAATGACTTGGGCTAAATGTTGGTGGTGTTTGTGGTGTTGGTGGTATAATTGGTTGGTCAAGGTGTGGTGGTGACTGTGGTGGTGTTGGAACAGGCTGATCAATTTGCTCAAGTTGCTCCCCCCTGATCAGGTGCAACAATGTCCAAAGCTACCCCAGCTCCTCCATCATCTCCATTCACATCATCATCTTCATCATCAGAGTCTCCATCATCACTTTCATCATCATCAACTCCTTCCTCCTCTGAGCTTAACTCAGGCACTGGCATTATCTCCAAGTCATGGTTTAACAACCATGGCAGAATCTCAAAAGGAACTCCTGAGTCAAATCTATTGGCTACACCTGGATTTCTGATCCTTTTGTAAGTGTCAGGGTTCTGGAGTAGGTGGGTTATGCCAATAGTGGGTAGATCTTGCAATTCTTGATTAAAAATTATCTATAGAAACCTTGGATACTGCAAAAATCTATCTACCTCAGCCTTCTTTAAATTTCCCACCATGCCTTCAAATATCATCTTTGAAAAGTTAAACGGCAGATCATATACAATACCAATAGTGGCATTAGCTAGATCACGACTCATTAGAGTCCATGACCCCTTCCGTGGAGCAAACCCTTGTATCACATGGTGTATCAAAAATCTGTACAACATAGGAAACATTCCCTTTTGAAATTTCCCCTCACGTACCGTCCCCTGATATCCCATCGTCTGTTCAAAAATTCTCATCAGGTGATCAGTATTAAAGTTTATATGGTTATGATCATCATCGCGCAACTGCAAGCAACGTCTAATCATTCTTTCAGTGACTTGTATCTCTTGTCTTGCAACTGTTGCTTCAATCCTCCGACCATTAACATCATCAACTAGTCTTGCAGATCTCCAGAAATCCAATGAATGATTTTTGTAGATAACAGGACTTTCAGTGAAAGCAAAGCTGACATTTGATCGAGCCATCCAGGTTATCATTGGTGCCATTGGCTCGTTGTCAGGTGTGACTTGTAAAAGTGCACACATATTGTGTTTCTTCTCAAAAGCATACTTAGGTTGAACTTCTTCTTCTTCTGCCATATCTGAACAATACAATCAAGCATATTCAAAATGAAATTAGTCATAAAGTTCAGTACTTTAGATAATTTCAATGTATAAAAATGAAAAAGAAAGTGAGAAATTTCATCAAGAACCTGTTCTTCGACAAATTTATAACCTAAACACATAAACAGAGTATTAGTAATCAAATACATAATCAAAGCCCATAATAGTCTAATCATGGTCGGGAAACACATTAATGTTGCTTACCGAGTCGGAATTAGAGGGCTGATACAAGTTAGGGTTTGGATTGAAGCAAAATGCGATAAGTCGGTTAGGTTTCTTTGCGAGTAAGCAGTTTGCAGTGGAAGGAGAGAGAGGGAAAAATAATGTTGAAAATTTTGCCTAACTCCCTCTTATATACCTTTTGAAAGTGGGTTTTAAATGCTCTTTGTCTTTTTGTGAATTATTAGCTGTCATACAGTAACATTATCCACTTGATATATTAAAAACAATATTTATCTTTTGAGGTAGTAAAACCTTACTCGGAATTATTCTTTTCAAAGTCTACTCGTTATACATCCACTTACAAAGCTTACCCGGTCAAACTTTGCTTGGAAAATTTTCATTTTTGAATATACAAAGTTTGCCCGAATCCTTCTATTTATAAACCTTGCTTGATCAAGATAATTAATTTAAAGTTAAGACATAATGAAGAAAGCTTACCCGAAATACTAGATTTCTTGAGAACTTAATCACAAGATAAATAATCAGTATAAACATCAAATAAACATCCTTACTAGGAATTAATCAAGACACCCATATAGATTTTTCAATTTCAAATTAAAACTTATCTAGCATAAACCCTAATAAGAATCATAATCAATTTTATCATACTAAATAATATATTCAATCAAGCATACTTGAAAACATAGTGTGCCCGAACACCTTTCTAATGCAAAGTATACCCGAATAACCTTCATATAGTACAAAGTGTGCCCGTAAAAGGATTTCTAGCAGACAGTGTACTCGGAAAGTTAAGTTTTGAAATTACCAAGTATATTGAGGGAACAAAAGTGTACCCGAAATATAAAGTGTGCCTGGAAAACAAAGTTTGCCCGAAAACACTTGTAATTTCAAAGAAATCATAAACACACATATCATAGAGCATGCTTGGAATGAAATTAAAACACCAAAACTTTTAAATGTGCTATAGTCGAAAATTTCAAAGAGCTTGCCCGAAAATCCTATGTTAGCACTAAGCTTGCTAGGATAAACACATTCAATCATCAGGTATGCCCTTACTCGAGGGAATTTCAACATGTCAAACCATACCCGAAAATGACAAACTTAAATAATAATATCTAAGTGTGCCTGGAAATATTAACAAACCTTTCCTAACATCATATTCACATAAATCACAAAGCTTACTCAGTGTACTAACTTAAGTTCACAAAGTTTGCTTGAACTCACAATCAGCATATAAAATGCAAAGCTTTCCCGAAACAAGAATATATTGTTAAAAACTAGCTATACCACATAATCATCTCAAGAATTCAAGCTTGCTCGGGAAATGAGTACAACAGTGTACTCTACCCGGAAAATGTAAACACTTCAAAGCATGCCCGAAAATCATAAACTTAGTCAAAAATGACTAAGCTTGCCCGGAAAGGTCATAAATCATCAAACCTTACCCGAAGTAACATATTCAAACATATTCATCTGTTTTGTGCCCGGAAAGGTTATAAAACATCAAACCTTACCCGAACTTACATATTCAGCCAATTAAAGGCAAAATGCAACACTTTTTGACTTAAACCACTTGTCAAAATATATTTTTCATTAAAGATCATAGTTTAAGGGCAAATGGTGCATTTAGAGATCAAATTTCAGTTATATTTCTCTTCAAAATAGTTTCTTCCATTTTCTGAAAAGATCTCAAGAATGGGATCATATTGACTAAGTAGCTTTCTCAATACTTCATTCTCAGCATTATTATGACAACATAGATAGGTTAACAGCAGGTATAAACTTAGCATGAATTTCATTTCTTTGGTGATATTATTAAGGTTCAATTTAAGCATAATGCATTAATGGTCAACACTGTGCTATGATGCCTCATATCTCTTCTCAAAGCTTATTTGGCTTTCCCCATATCACCACAATTTGACTCCAACCTCATGTATTTGGTCAAAAATTGTTTTTGTATGACAGAACTTACTGGATCTTTTTGTATTTTTTTTGATTTTGAGATTCAAACATATATAGAGGTTGAACGTTGGACTTACTGTTAATTACATGCCTTTCATTCAAGATGAGACTGATTTTGTCAACATCTTTGCAGTTCTTAGTTTTAACCCTCTTGTTTGATAAAATATTTAAAACACTTATCAACTTTTGGTTGATTTATTCATACTTTCTCTTGTTTTTGATATTTTCTCAAATTTTCTTAAACTTTGTTCTTTGTCATATTTAAAGATGTTTAATTTTTGGTTGACCAAATAACAACAGGCTCGTGTATAACTGGGTAATCACTTTTCTGCCTATCATTCGAAGAGATTTATCTTGAGACATGCAAAGACAACTATGTATCTCCACATAAAGATTAGCATATTCATTATGTTTATATCACCTTAGATTTTACATCATCATGGGAAAGCAACCATACATGTTAATGACTATACTATGGTCCTTTTAGCCTATTAAATCCATATGATTGGCTAAGCAGTCAATGTTCTATCATTTCCCATATAAAAACAGTTTAATATTCAATCACCCCAATATCTCTTTATTGTCAGGTTAATGGCTATCCTGTTTGACCAACAGTGATCAACAGGACCAAACATACATGTGAATATATGTCCTTTCAAAGTCAGAGCTATTGACATAGTTTTAAGTGAAGGAATAAGAAACAAGTCATAATTGCCCCAAATGCATTCAGTTTTCAGGTCAATGGCTATCCTTTGAATCTGTAGAGATTTAAGGACCAAACATACATAAGTGCATGTCCTTCTAACTGGGCAAATGACTTAATTTTCAGCAAAAACAACTTCTTGGGACTTCTCTTTAAAAATCCTTCTTTTAAACTTCTTTTAAAGCTTGAACTGAAAAATCTTATCATATTTCTTCACCATTAACAACATGCTCATGTTTTGATCAAAATAGAGTATTTATGTAAATTCATTGGAAAATCTTCATTTCATCATTTAATTTTGACATAAAACACATTTTGACACAAACAGTTGTAACATATTCAAATCTTAATCAAACATGAAATCATCAAGACAAGTAGACAGTACTAACAATCAAATTCCAACTTATCTTAATAACATCAGAAGATCAGATAAAGCACATATTCAAGCAATTAAGCAATAATATCAGATAAGCTTACGTCAACAAGTAATTCATAACAAGAACACTTATCCTGACATCACAAATGCACATTAACTGATAAACATGCAAACATATAAATCCATTCAATCATGTCAAATTTTTCACACATAATCAGTCAAAGCACATAACAGTTAACATATTTAGTAGCATACTCAAGTAACATAATTAAGCAACATAATCAAGCATATTCACTAAACATTCAATATGTGTAATCTCTAACAACATAATCAGTTAACACAGAGAGACACACAGCTAGGAACACATCCTTAATCAGATTTCATCAGAGTTGATCATTCCCAGGGCTTTCAGAAGAAAGTTAAACCTGGTTCTATCAAGTGGTTTGGTGAATAGGTAAGCCAAATTGTCACTTGTATCAACTCTTTGCATTTCAATCAAACCTTTTTCACTGCAATCTCTGATGAAGTGATGTCTGATTTCATTGTGCTTAGTTTTAGAATGTTGAACTGGATTCTTAACAGTAAAATATGCAGCAGTATTGTCAATAAGAATAGGGGTGTTCAGAAAATTCAAACCATAGTCCAGCAACTGATTTTGAATCCATAGAACTTGTGCACAGCAGGCAGATGCAACAACATATTCAGCTTCAGCAGTAGAGATTGAGACTGTAGTCTGCTTTTTGCATTGTCATGACACTAGCCTTTCACCCAAAAATTGACATCCTCCTGAGGTTGACTTATTGCTCATGTTGCAGCCATCATAGTCACTGTCAGTGTAGGAAGTTAGATCAAAAGATTGGTTCTTTGGATACCAACTCCCTAAGTCTGGTCTTCCTTTCAAATATCTGAATATTCTTTTAACAGCATTCATGTGGGAGACTTTTGGACTTGATTGGAATCTTGCACACACACATACAGCAAACATGATATCTGGTCTTGTTGCAGTCAGATAAATCAGAGATCCAATTTTGGCTCTATATTCAGGTTTATCTACAGGCTCCCCCTTTTCATCTGCAATCATCTTTTCTTTGGTGTCCATTGGAGTTGAAGCAGTCTTGTACTCATGACAGTTGAACTTGTTCAAGATGTCCTGCACATATTTGTTTTGGTGAATGAAGATCCCTTCAGCTTTCTGTTGAACTTGCAATCCAAGAAAGAAGTTCATTTCTCCTGTAGAACTCATGCTGTATTTGGACTTCATTACCTCTTCAAACTCCATGCACATTTGTTCATTTGTAGATCCAAAGATGATGTCATCCACATACACTTATAACAGAAGCAAGTCTGATCCCTTTCTTTTGTAGAAGAGTGTCTTGTCAGTGGATCCTCTTTTGAAACCATTTTCAAGAAGATGATTTGACAGCTCATCATACCATGCTCTAGGGGCCTGATGCAATCCATAAAGGGCATTGTTTAGCTTATACACCCTGTTTGGATACATTGGATCCTCAAAACCTAGAGGTTGAGCTACATACACCTCTTTATCAATCTTTCCATTAAGAAATGCAGACTTAACATCAAGCTGGAACACTCTAATATCTTTGAGGCAGCATATGCAAGAAAAATCCTGATAGCTTCAAGTCTTGCAACAGGAGCAAAGACTTCCTCAAAGTCTATTCCTTCTTCTTGAAGACATCCCAGTGCTACAAGTCTAGCTTTGTTCTTAATCACCAAACCCCTTTCATCCCTTTTGTTTCTAAAAACCCATTTGGTTCCTATTTCATATCTGTCTATTGTCCTATCAACAAGATCCCACACATGTAGGTCTCTGAACTGTGCCAGTTCCTCCTGCATTGCTTCTACCCAACTATTGTCTTTTAGTGCTTGAGCAATGTTCTTTGGCTCTATTTTGGATAGAAAGCAGGAGTAAAGACATATGTTTGCAATTTCAGAATGACTTCTTGTAACTCTTTCATACAAATCACCAATGATGTTTTCAGAAGGATGATTCTTTTCCACATAAGGAGTTTGTATAATCATATTTGTAGACAAATTTGTGTCAAGATTTGTTTCATTGAGCTCTGGTTCTTCAATGATCAAATCAGCTTCTGCATCATGAAATTCTGGTGCTTCATCATTATGTTGTCCTGAAGTAGATGCACCATTGTTTTCTAAGTTCAATCTTTGAAATAGATCTTGAAATCTTGCTGTAGATGCAACTTCTTCTCCACTTGCCTGGTTGCTTGTGTCACACTCATTCTGAAATTGATCATTTTGTGCATCTTGATTGTCTTGATTGTTCTCAGTATGATCATGTTCAACATTGTGATTGTTTTCTTGATCAGGTTCACCAATATCACATGAGGAATTCTTCACAAAAGGATACTCCTTTTCTTTTCTAGCAACCTTTTTCCATAATTCTTCCAAGTCCAATGATTTCTTCTTTTTCTCTTCAATTTCACTGGTCTTGTAGAAAGATTTATCAAAGTCTTCAGGATAAATCTTGAAAGACCTTATTAACTTTTCATGATCAAACAACCATGATGCACCATCAACTGCATTGAATTGATTCTCATTAAAGATATAATCAGATGATTCTATAACACTCAAGTGGTCTTTCACATAAACTCTGTAAGCCTTGGAGTGTGTAGAATATCCAACAAAGAAACAATCCAGGGACTTTGTTTGAAACTTGTTCAAATAGTCTCTTGTTTTCAGTATAAAACATTTGCATCCAAAGGGCTTGAAAAACTTAATGTAAGGCTTTCTGTTGTGAAATATTTCATATGGAGTTTTGTTATGCCTTTTGTTGACAAGTACCCTGTTCTGAACATAGCAGGCTGTATTTATGGCTTCAGCTCAAAAAGTGGCAGGCAAATTTGCATCAGCTAACATGGTTCTTGCAGCTTCAATCAAGGTTCTATTTCTTCTTTCTGCTACACCATTTTGTTCAGGAGTTCTAGGAGTTGAGAATTGTTGTAGTATACCCTTTTCTGCACAGAATTCTTGCATAACTCCATTCTTGAACTCAGTGCCATTGTCACTTCTCATTATCTTGACTTTCTTATTCAACTTGTTCTCAATCATTGTTACACAACCTTTAATCAACTCTGCAGTCTCATCCTTGGTACTTAGGAAATAAACCCAAGTGTATCTTGAATAGTCATCAATGATCACAAGACAATATCTTTTCTTCCCTATACTTGGTACACTTACAGGACCAAAAAGATCCATGTGAAGTAATTCAAGTACTTGATCAATTGAGTTGATGAGCTTTGGCTTATGAGTAGATTTGTGTTGTTTTCCTTTTTGGCATGAACTACAGTGATCTTCCAATTTGAATTCTCTTGTGGGTAAGCCTATGACATTCTCACCTTTAAAAATGTCTGTTCATGTTCTTCAAGTTCACATGACACAGTTTCCTATGCCACAATTTTGACTCATTTTCAGTGGCTTTGGAAACAAAACATGCACCTCCTCTTGAAATCGCTTCTTTCATATTCAATTCATACAAGTTACCATTTCTTGGTGCCATCATCATAATCATTTCAGGTGGAATCACAAACTCAGGTTTTAGAATGAAACAGTGTGAATCATCAAAACTGACTTTGTATCCCTTATCAAACATTTGTGATATACTCAGCAGATTGTACTGAAGACCTTCAACATGAAATACATTATCAAATGAGACTTTCCCATTTGTTAAGATTCCTTTTCCAACAATCTTTCCACCATTCTCATCACTCCCAAAAGCTACTGGACCTTCATACTTCTCTTCATAATTGACAAGAGATCTCTTGTCACATGTCATGTGCCTAGAACATCCACTATCCATGTACCATATGTTATTCAGAGGAGCGGACTGTTCCTGCACATACAAAGAAAGTTTGATTAGTTGAGTGATGAAGTGCAAGCCTTATCAACTTGCAGCTCATCAGATTCAGTTTCAGACATAGCTTGGGAAGTGAGTGTAGTTGGTTTCGGATCTTCATGAGTGATTTCTAGATTGTCTGAATTGTCTGTTTCATAACCACACTCTCTTGGAGTTTTAACTAGTGATGTTGAATTCTGGTACTCAGCTGAGTCAGTGTTACACTCTTTTATCACATAGTCCTTCTTTTCAGAGTAGTCTCTTACATCAGCAACTATCTCAACCTTAATCTCAGGCTTAGGTTTTCAAAGAAAACCTTGTGGTTCATATCCATACTTTAACAGAAACTTCTCATCGCCAGTGAGTTCTGTTGGTTTCCTTTTAGATACCACATGTCTTTTTGTATTCTCACTGCTTGATGATCTTTGAGAACTATCAGATTTGACAGACTGATTATCCCTTTTTGGGATTGTTCTCAATGGATGAGAGTCCTTCTTAACAGTTTTCACATGCTTCACTGGAGATTTAACCTTGTTAACAGGTTTGTTCACATGTTTCTTGACTTTTAGTGAAGGCCTTTGGCTCTTTTTTTCCAGAACTTCCTCTGCACAATCCTTTCCCATACCCAAATATTTTTCATATTTCATTTTATAGGCCACAAAGTCTTGTCCATATTTTGTTCATTCTGGGACATGAAAGGCTTGAATTTAAGTCTTTCATTATAGGAGTCTGTATGATGACCATATTCATCACACTTCTTGCACCAAACCTTTCCTTTGAATACTTCATGTTCTTTTGTTTTCTTGAACCTTTCACTTGGTCTTGGTGAATCAACTCCAATTGTCTTTTTAGATTTTAAACTGTCAAAATCAATTGAGAAGGGAACAAATTCAGCTATCCTTATGTCACTTCTTTCCACTTTCCCTTTAACAAAAACAATTTCTCTTATACTTAAGGGTTCTTCCTCTATGCTTTCCCTTTGTCTTGATTTCCTCTTTTCATATTCCTCCATTGTTTCTACTTCTCCAATGTCAAAGTCTTCAACACTTGAGAAAATAGGGTAAACAGGAACAAAATTTTCACATGCAACTGTTTCAACTTCTTTCAATTTTTTGTTCTATTTAGTTCTTTCCAATAGAGCTTTTCTTGGAGGTCTCACTACATTATAACTTGGTTTTGATCCTTCACAGATATCAAACGACACATGTCCTCTCTTGGTTATTTCATTTTGTTTCTTCATTCTTGATGTGACAGGTGGATACTTTGGAAGTTTGTCAATGGATTCTGGTTTCTTGAATCTTCTTCCTCTTTCAGCAGCTTTAATTTCCTCCTCAGTAATTTGATCACTTAAATCACTCAAGTCATCGTGATTCAAGTCAATTGACTCAAGGTCATCTTCAGAGACTTGAACTCCAATTGACTTTTCTTCTTTCAGTTCTTTCTTCACAACAAACTCTCCTTCTTCACTCACCTCAAATCCACAAGTTCTTCTTTATCTTGAAAGACATCTTTGAATTGTTGTAGATATGCATTTATTTTCTCTTTATCAACTTTTGGCATAAAGTTGTTGTTGAATGGTGGTGGTACTGCTTTGTATTTGTCTTCTTTCTTGACTTGATTCAGAATTCCACAGATGTTTTCAGTGGATACCAAGTTCTTCAAGAATTCATTTTCAGTTTGCAGTTTTGTGTTAAGTACCTTTTCTTCTATAATCATTTTCTTCAACCCACCAATCTCAGTTGTAAATCTTTTCTGAGCTCTGTAACTGTTCATGCAGTCATCTTCCAAACTTTTCATCCTTTCTTCACTTATCAGTTCACTAGCTTCATATGCATTGATGATACTTTGATTCTTAAAACACTCACTTTCCAGCTTGCCTACTTTCATTTTCAAATCATTGATAACTTCAGTTAAATCAATAGTAGGAGCAGAATGTACCTGAGAAGTTGATCCAGTTTCTTTCTCAATTATGGCCATGAATGCCACATTTTCTCTCTTGATATCATATGCAATGTCTTCTTCATGACTGCTCCAATCAAAGTTACCTTCATGTTGTGTAGTCACTGCCACATTTCCTTGATTTCTTGGTTGATTTTGGTTGACTAGAACAGTGTTGTTTGGAATATTTTGAACTGCTTGAAGGTTTTGATTGTTGTTCATTTGAAAACCTTGATTATGTTGCATACTGTGATTAAGATTATTCATTTGAGGCTGAAAGTTGTTGAAGTTGGGATTGTAGTTGTTGTTGGGATTGAAGTTGTTGTTGAAGTTTTGGTTGTTATTTCTTTGCTGATTTTGCTGGTATTGCTGCTGACCTCTTGGTTGTTGATTCTGGAATTGATTCATCTGATAGTTCCTTGGCAGGTTGCATTATCTTGCAAAATGTCCTGGCTGTTGGCAATTGTAGCAGATTGCCTTTGACTTGTCGAATCCAATCCTTTCATTAGGACCAGAAACCAGAGATCTACCAGTTCTATTATACAACCTCTTACTTCTCAATGCTAACATGGCAGCTTGCCACTTCAAATCCATGTCTTCCAAATCATCAGCATCTATCTACTCAAGATCATCTTGCACTACACTTGTGTGGATTAAATTCTTTGCAACAAATGCATTATATGACTCAGTGAACATTGAAAGCAAAGCCTGTGTATCACTGCTTTGACCATGTCCACCACCAGTGTGAGGAACATTCCCACTTGCCATAGAGGCAGAATCAGTGTCATCAATCAGCTGCACATTGAATCTTTGCTGATTTCCTTGATTACTTGTGCTAACACCAACAAATGATTTTGGAGTATCAGAATTGAGTTCAACAGGTTCTTCAATGATAGGAATCTGCTGTTGACTCTTAGTAGTCAAATTACCCATAGGTGCAATCACTGCATTTGAAACATTGAAGCAGGGTCTTTCCTCCTTAATCATTTCATTTTCTATCATCTCTATTTCTGCAGCTTGAAGAAAACACACTACATCATCTACTTTTAGCTCATTGAAGTTGTGCTTTGTAAGAATGAACTTGCAGGCAGTATACCATTCCTTTGGCATAGAGTTCAACAGCTTGGTGTTGAGATCAAAATCAATCATGATATAGTCTGTGGTTCTGAGCTCATTCACAATTCCCAGAAACCTTTCTAGAATTGATTTCAACATTTCTCCTTCTTTATACTTGAATCTTTCTAACTGCTGCTTCAATCTCTGCTTCTTGATGTTTTTAAGTTCAACATTTCCCTCAAACATTTCAAGTATTGCATCATACATTGCCTTGGCATTGGGATGATTTGCAACCTTGGTGAGTATTTCCCAAGACAGACCTAGCTTCAACATAGCTAAAGCCTTGTCATCAACCTTTCTCATTCATTCTCTTACAGTAGCAGTTGCAGCTGCATTTGCACCTTCTCCAACTTCTCCTTGTGGACCATTCTTGATGGAGTTCCACATATCAACATCATTGTAGCAAACGGCTGCTTCAAACAAAACCTTCCATTTTATGAAATTTTCCTGTCCATACAATCTAGGAATCTTGTTAGTAGACACCTCTTGTTCCTCGTAACCAGACATTTTTGTGAAAATAAAAGTAATTTCTTAATAAAAACAGAGTTTCAAATATATTCAGATCTGAGACTCGATTGTTCAGATCTGAGGTGTCTGATTCGATAAGAACAAGATATAAATATAAAGATTAAAACTTTAAATAAAACAAGGAAGAGAAAACACCAAATGATTGTAGATCTGGAAGAAAAATGAAGATAGAGCTGCTGACGTCACAAATCAATGGAACAATGGTCTGCTTACGTCATTCTTCTTCAAATCTTCAATAAACAACAATCTTTGTAAAATAGTAGTAATCAGCTCTGATACCACTTGTCAGGTCCCTCGATTTCAGCTGGATCTTACTTAATCGTGTCATAACTCACACAGATTAATGTGTTGACAAGGGAGTTAATGACGGGTTGCTATATTAGAAAGATATCCGTTTGTTAAAGGCGGAATCACTAACAAACATACGGTTGCTTAATAAGTATTCAAAGATAGATAACACAAACAAGATTCACTCAAAAGATTTCCATTTATATAATATCAATCATACATAGTGGATAATCGATTTAGGATTTCTTGAAGGTTTATCCGTACTAAGACAGCCGTCACACACAATTTTCTCTCTTAATAAATTCCTTTTTCCGTGTGTTGTGTGTATGCCTGTTCTTAGGCCTTTCTTCATCCATAGGCGGCGTGCCCTAAAACATTCTATTTATAGGCCTGCCAACCTAGGACGGCTGTCATTTTTCTATAAACCCCAAACATACATACATATTCAAATTATATAATCAGAAAATATTCTAAGTGTAAAACAAGTCTTCCGGGTAGGCTCTAGATAGGTAAACTTCTCTGAGTAGACTATGTGCTTTGCCTGCCTTAGACTTGGTAACATAGAAGTGTGCTCGGGATCAGTTTCCGGGTAGACTTTACTTGAAGAGTATTTTACCAAGTAAAATACTCACCGGGTAGACTTCAGTCTTCTTGACTTTGCCAGAATTTGCCTGACAAACCCTTATGAGCAACCTTGTTCTTCGATGTTCCATTTCAACTCTTTGCTAAAATATAACTTATTAGCAAAGTGTACTCGGGAGTACTATTCCTTGCTTGAGTTGAACCTTGCCCGATGTTACTTAGAGATATTCCATTTATACATCAAGCTTGCTCGGACCATAATTATTAAAGAATACCTTGCCCGGTCTTCCAATCACTTGGCCTCATGGACTTGGTTAGCCAAAAGCTTACTCGGAAGAGAACCTTACTTAACTATGAAGAACAGACTTGCTTGATAAAGTGAACCTTGCTCGGATTTACATAAACTAGTGAACCTTGCCCGGCAATGCACTAATTTGCAAACCTTGCTTGGATATCCACTAAAGAAGACTACTTGAAGTAAACCTTGCCCGATAGACAAAATATCGTACTAGCTAAGTAAAAGCTTGCTTGGAAGTCTAAGGTGTACCCGGATCCATACTTAGCGAATTCTGAGGAGGTTGAAAAGATTCCAATCTTCCATGTACTTCATTTTGGTCAAATATTTAACTCAACAATCTCCCCCTTAGGTCAGTTTCTTGACCCAACACCTTAGGCGAATCCCACATTTGCTGTGGACATGAGAGATCCTTGGTTCAAGTTGTCAGAGCGATGGATGTCTGATTGACCTGTTTGACAACTAGATTAGGATAATTGACCGTGTTTGAGACAAAATTGATTGAACGAACTGTACGGACTTTGAACGAACTGAATATTAATCAATTAGGATACATTGAATTGATAATTGAAGTTTATTTCAATCAAGGATTGTTCGCATGGATCTGAATTAGGTCGTGTTTGATTGAATTGAACTGAATTGTTCAATTTAATTTGATTTGGATTTAAGCGAGAGCTATAGTGTTTTGAACTTTGGTTTTTTTACATTAATAATTCAAAAGTGATTAAGAATTGACTGATTATTGGTATGGATTTGTGTTCGGATGTGGTTTGGATTGGTTGTTGAGTGATTACGGTGTTGTGTGGATGAATTTGTTTTGATTTGATGTGGTTTTGGTTTTGAGTTTAAATACATTCGTTAATTTCTGGAGACATGATGAGTTCTTTCGCTATGGTTACGAGTTCATTCTCTATATGGTTATAAGGTAGTTGACACTGTTTCAAAAACCCATTCGCTATTGTTTTAGCCCATTCGCTACCTAGTAATTCGTCAAACCCATTTGTGTCATTCATTCGTTAATCTCATTCATTATCAAGATACACTTGTTATTGTAACCATTCATTGATTCACATTCGTTACTCATTCCTATATCCATTCGCTCATCTCATTCGCTATATTGCTTCTTTCACTCATTCGTTATCAGACATTTTCTTTTTTTTCCAAGTTTTCACTATTTATTCACTTTGTTGCACCCTTATACTTTCATTTTTGACAAGTTAAACCCAAAACTTCCACAAATGACAAATTATTATGCCCTTGCTTCTCTGAACGGTCTCATGCAATTGATGCTTAACTATGATACTGAGATTGGTTCTCATGTAAATATTCCAAAGCTTAACAGTCTAGATGATTTTAAGAGATGGGGCTTAAGATTCAGTTCTCATTTGAGGGTAATTGATCCGAATTGTTTAACAATGTTAGATAATACATATGTAAGACTAGTTGTTGATGCACTTGGTTTTGGTCAACTTCCCAATGCTCCTCCTAATGTAATGTCTGTTACTGTGAAGAAAGGTTATGACATTGAAATGAAGACCTATTCCACTTTGACAATGGCTTTACTTCAACATATCTTTCATCAGTTTTAATCATATCAAAGTCTTTACACCATTGTATGCTGCTATAAGAGCGAGGAGTGTAAGTCCCGAAAATTGATCTTTCAACTATGATATCAATTAATCATAATTAGTAGGTGAAATCTAGTGATTATGTTGATTCAAGAACAAAGTAAAGAACCATAGCAATAATAATCGATGGACAAGAACACAATGATTCACTTCAATGCACACGATTATATTGATTATTAATCATCTAGTACATAATCCCACACTCAGTTTTGCTCTCTAGGTTAGATGGGGGCTATCATAGCGCTTATTGAATGCTAACCCTAGAATAATTAAAAAATTATATTATATAGGGTTGCTAATACAAAATGTAACGCCCTGGAATTTGACTGGTAGACAAAAATCAAGGAATCATCGGAAACTATACACTTTGGGGTTCTGGACGATAAGTTCGGAACCCATATCATTGGAGAAATCTGCTTTTATCATTTGAAATGTTTATTTTATAAAACGACATTTACGCCTGGAAAATATTAATTTTTATGCTTTTGAAAAATAAAATGTTCTTATTTAAAAAAAAAAAAAAAAGATTTTAAATAATTATTCGGAAAATGGTTTATAAAAGTTTTGCTGAAAAAGTTTTAGTTTGTTTAAAAACTTATGAACTCGACTAGTCTTGACCCGTCGGTAGCCTAAACCCGAACCCGAGTCACCCGAGTATTTAAGCGGAAAATCAAGTATTCTTACACCATCTCTTTCATTTCCACCAACACTTCCCACCCAAACACTCCCACTTCTAGAGAGAGAGTAGTGAGAGAAAGTCATCCAATCTAAGATTCGAGTCCACCAATCTGTTTATCGTTGTTGTCGGTAAGATCTTCTTGAAAATCATACGTTTTTACAACCAAAACCCGCCCCGAATCGAGCAAAAACTCCGACTTTTGTGTCAAGTGTGTTCTTGGTCAAAAACCGTCATTTTTGGTGTCAAAATGCAAGCTTTTGTGTTTAAAAGTACTAGGAATCGATACCCCTTTCAATCCCGAGCATTTCCATGTCAAAAACTTCGATTTTGGGTCAAAAATCTGGAAAATCTGGAAAACCCGTGGGTATCTCCGTCGCCCAGCTTGAAGGAGTCGAATCAGACTCATTCGATCGAACCAGTCGATCGAATCAGTCCATTCGATCGAATGTGTCGATCGAACCAGTCCAGTCGACCGAATAGGAAAGCAACCGAATGGTCTCCAACTCATTCGACCGAATGAGCTTCGTATTCGATCGAACGTCTGTCTATTCGATCGAATGAGTGTCTATTCGATCGAATGTGTTTCGATTCGATCGAATGTGTTCCTATTCGATCGAATCAGGTCAGAACCAAGCTGTTTCGTCTTTAAAACCTAGTTTTTGCTCGAGATCGTGTAAGGCTTACACTCTTAGACTTAAACTGTGTTGTTAACTTATTATGTCCTTGTCTAGACTTAGAGGATCGACGTTTGACAGCACCCGACCGCCCTAGCAACCACACCTAGTCAACAAGGTGAGTTCATAGCCCCCATTTTTCTTTTAAAGCCTTTCAAATCATTGGGGGTGAAAACATGGTAAATGTACACGTTTTGACAAAACACATTTATTCAAACATTACTTATCATAAACACTTGACAAATCTTTTGCAAACAATGAACATTGGGAAAACAAGTAATCATGGCAGGTTACGCGTACCTTAACTTTCTCGGAAGTTGTGTATGCATAATCAAATATTCAGGAGTAAATATGGGAATCACTCAGCGTTTAGGGAACATTGGACGTTTGGAAATCAAAGTCATGTACCCGTTATACTTTATCATGAAAACACATTATTCATTGGTCAGTCTTGTGATCGTGTGAACAGTGGCAATATAGGTCACAATAGTGCATAGGTTTGATCTCCAAGTGGTCGATTGGTAGACAGGCCGTCACTAGATGTGGGATTCTAAAGTGATCGATTTAGAATACACGTGACCTATGGGGTTCTTAAGTGTTCGATTAAGAATCCGAAGGATCTCTTAAGTGTTCGATTAAGGATCCGAAGGATCTCCTAAGTGATCGATTAGGAATCCAAGAGATACTAAAGTACGCTTTAGAATTCTCTCATGGTACCCAAAGTGATCGATTTGGGTTACCATCAAGGAAATCAAGTAGCATAGTGTGGTCTTGTGTGGGGTCGATGTCAGGTCTTGTGTGATCATTATGCATCATTATCATTTTTCATCATGGCATGGTTACATATGATTCTTGGGTATCTTATACATATATCCTTGATACCGTTCCTCCTGCATGCATGGAAACAATAATTGGAATCTTTATACGAAACTCTTGCAGATTCAGTTGAGATGATAAGCATACCAAGCATAGTAGGATAAGTTGTAGGAGTGGTGGGTTAGCCGATGGTACACCCTATATATAAACCCCTACAACTTAGCCTAGTATGCTTGTGTAGGGCTTATCACTACAGTATTAGTTAACCTATGAATTCACTCATCTACTTTTTGTAGTTGACGTTTTATTACATGTTTTCAGGAAATGAAGCAGGAAGTAGCTAATAGCTGATAGAGGCCTTAGAGAGATGAAGGCTAGGCTAGGAGTTGTTTGGAAACTTGATATTTTGTATTAAAACAATTTGTTTCATGTTACCTGGATGATGTAATATTTGACAGTTTGGTTATGTTTATGCATTTAGACTTTTATACTATTGTGCTCAATCAATCACGACCTAGTCGCCACGCCTCGGTTTTCCGCCATTACGACCGGGGTGTGACAGATTGGTATCAGAGCCAATGGTTATAGGGAATTAGGAAACCGACCTAGACTATAACCTAGGACCCTTAACTCTAGATAATTCATGCATCACTATCACACGCCCACACTTATGTGCTTGCTATGTGCTTATGTGCTGCATCTTTAATTGTGTCTATCGTAGCGATGTATTCTTTGGCTATTCCTTATCCTGTTATTCTTATTCCCGGTATCTTTCTTGCGCGTTCTTTTTCTTTTTCAGAATGCCTCCTCGTCGCTCGTCCGTCAATGCTGACCCTGCTGACCTCGCTGCCATCATAGCGCAGCAAATTGCAGCAGTTCTTCCGGGTCTGGTTAACAACCTAAGGCAAGAAGGAACCTCGGGTGCGCCACAAGCCCCAGAACCGAATCCTACTCTTCAGGCCGACAGGCTCTATAAGGCTTTTACTAACACTGGGCCTACGAGCTTTAATGGATCCGAGGGAGCTGCTGGTCTTCTCCAGTGGTTCGAGAAAGTCGAAGCTTCATTCAACATGTGCTCTTGCCCGGATGAACTCAGGGTCAAATTCGCGGCGAGTATGTTCCACAAACGGGCTCTCACGTGGTGGAATATCGAGATTAGAACCAGGGGGCGAGACGCGGTCTTAGCCTTGCCCTGGGCCGAGTTTGTTGAGCTAGTCACGCAGGAGTTCGTTCCGAGAACCGAACTCCAGAAATTGGAGGCTGAGTTTAGGGCGCACACGATGAAGGGCGCCGATCACATGAAGTACACGGAGAGATTTCATGAACTCTCCCTATTGGTGCCCCACATGGTTACCCCAGCTTCACGCGCTGTCGAGCAATACATCAGCGGTCTTCCGGACTCTATGAGGGGCATTGCGGTTGCAGTTGACCCCACTACACTTAAGGCAGTGATCGATCTCACTGCCCGTTTGACCAGGGAACAGCTCAGGTCCGGTGTTTTGCATCAGGATAAGGGCAAATCTTCCGATGGGAAAGCGAAAAAGGGGAACAATAGGAAGCGGAAAGCGACCTACTTAACTGCGATCACTGGTGCTACGCCTATCAACTCCATGGCCCCCGTTTCAGCCGCAACAGTTCAGGGAAGACCGAGAAAGGAATATACTGGGCCGCATCCCAAGTGCAACTTATGTTCTTATCATCACCCAACAAGTGAGTTGTGCCGCAAGTGCACAAATTGTGGACGATTCGGACACCTGGTGGAGCGCTGCAGGAGTCCTGGCAACCAATTGGCTGTGGGGAATGCTAACCCTCAGCCTAACCCTGCTCGAGGCTGCTTCGAGTGTGGCGCGATGGACCATTACAGAAATCGATGCCCTCGCGTCACCAACGTTCCTCCGGCTCGCGGGAGGGCCTTCACCATTGGAGCTGCCGAAGCACGCCAAAACCCCGATGTTATTACTGGTACGTTTACTCTTAACAACAATTGGGTGTCTGTCCTATTTGATACAGGAGCTGATAGGAGTTTTGTCTCTTGCGAATTGGTTCCTTTGCTGAAATTAAAAATTTCCGAGTTGGAACCTGCCTTGGTTGTTGAACTTGCTAGTGGAGAGTCCACACAAGTGAGGTCTGTCATTCGATATTGCACCCTTACTCTTGTCACCACATCGTTCAGTATTGACCTTATACCTTTTCGTCTTGGAAGCTTCGATCTAGTTGTGGGAATGGACTGGCTGTCTAGCAATCGCGCGGAAGTAATCTGCGCCGAGAAACTTATTCGTATCCCTCTGTCTTCTGGTGAAATTCTAACCATTCAAGGGGATAGGTCGGGTGGATGCCTAAGAATCGTTTCTTGCTTAAAAGCCAGTCGGTACCTTCAAAAGAAGTATCCCGCATTTCTAGCCCGTGTTACTCTCAAGGAATCCAAAGTCAAGAGACTGCAGGACTTCCCTGTCGTGCGTGAATTTTCTGATGTTTTTCCCGATGAGCTGCCTGGACTTCCTCCTAGCAGGCAGGTGGAATTTCGTATCGATCTTATTCCTGGTGCTCTCCCTGTTGCTAAGTCTCCTTATCGTCTAGCTCCGCTGGAACTTCAAGAATTATCGAATCAGCTTCAAGAACTTCTTGGCAAGGGATTCATTCGCCCTAGCTCGTCTCCATGGGGAGCCCCAGTACTCTTCGTCAAAAAGAAGGATGGGACTTTCCGTATGTGCATTGACTATCGGGAGCTTAATAAACTGACCATCAAAAACCGGTACCCGTTACCGAGAATTGATGATCTCTTTGATCAGCTTCAGGGTGCTACGTTTTTCTCTAAGATCGATCTGCGTTCTGGTTACCATCAATTGCGTGTTCTGGAAGAGGATATCCCGAAAACTGCGTTCCGAACTCGTTACGGTCATTACGAGTTCATGGTTATGCCTTTTGGAATGACCAATGCCCCCGCCATTTTCATGGATCTGATGAATCGCGTTTGCCGTCCATATCTCGACCAGTTTGTCATTGTTTTCATAGACGATATTCTCATTTATTCTCGTTCGAGGACCGATCATGAGCTTCATCTCAGGCTTATTTTGGAGCTTCTCAGGAAGGAACAACTATATGCCAAGTTCTCCAAGTGCGAATTTTGGCTAAAGGAAGTTCAATTCTTGGGACATGTTATCAATGTCGACGGCATACACGTCGACCCTGCCAAGGTAGAAGCCATCAGAAATTGGGTAGCGCCTAAAACACCTACCGAAATCCGTTCATTTCTTGGATTGGCTGGTTACTACCGCCGATTTATCTCAAACTTCTCCAGGATTGCCTTGCCTTTGACCACTCTGACTCAGAAGGGAGAACCCTTCGTGTGGGGACGAGATCAAGAGGAAGCCTTCCAAACTCTGAAGAATAAACTTTGCCGTGCACCGATTCTATCGCTTCCGGAAGGTGACGATGACTTTACCGTTTATTGCGATGCTTCAAATCAAGGCCTCGGTTGCGTTTTAATGCAACGAGGGAAGGTCATCGCTTACGCTTCTCGACAACTCAAGGTGCACGAAAAGAACTACGCCACGCATGACCTCGAGTTGGGTGCTGTGGTGTTTGCCTTAAAAATCTGGAGACACTACCTGTACGGCACGAAGTGTGTCATCTATACCGACCACAAGAGCTTACAGCACATCCTCCATCAGAAAGAGTTGAACATGAGGCAGCGACGCTGGGTCGAACTTCTCAGCGATTACGATTGTGAAATCCGCTACCACCCGGGAAAGGCTAATGTGGTGGCTGACGCATTGAGTCGTAAAGAAAGGACCCAGCTGCACTCTATTCGAATTCAATCCAATCTTCCCTCCTTAATTCGCGAAGCTCAGAATCAGGCGCTTGTGAATGGAGATCTCAAGGGCGTTTTGTCGTGTGGAGCCGAACAGAAATTCGAAACCAAGTTGGACGGCATCCTCTATTTTCTTGATCGAGCATGGATCCCAAACTCTGAGCCTCTTCGAACGCTTATTCTAAGTGAAGCCCACAAGTCCAGATACTCGATTCATCCCGGCAGCAGCAAAATGTATCAAGATCTTAAACCTCATTATTGGTGGCCCGGGATGAAGAAAGACATCGCTTTATACGTGATGAGATGTTTGACTTGTTCGCGAGTCAAGACAGAGCATCGAAGGCCGTCTGGGCTGCTTCAGCAACCTATTATTCCTCAGTGGAAGTGGGAAGAGTTAGCTATGGATTTCATCACCAAGCTACCGCGGACGCCTAGCGGTCATGACTCAATTTGGGTTATTGTGGACATTCTAACTAAATCCGCTCACTTTATCCCGGTTCGTGAGGACTACACTACGGAAAAGTTGGCGCGGATATACATTCGTGAGATCGTTTCCCGTCATGGTGTGCCTAAGGGCATTACGTCTGATCGCGACAGCAGTTTTTCTTCCAGGTTCTGGAAATCTTTGCAAAAGGCCTTTGGGACAAGTGTGAAGCTTAGCTCTTCCTATCATCCAGAAACTGATGGGCAGAGCGAGAGGACCATACAAACCCTAGAGGACATGTTGAGAGCTTGTATCCTTGAATTCGGTAATAGTTGGGAAGCTCATCTGCCGCTGGCAGAATTTTCTTACAACAATAGTTACCACTCTTCTATTAAATGCGCGCCGTTTGAAGCTCTTTACGGTCGCAAGTGTCGCTCACCCTTGTGTTGGTCCGAGACCGGGGATTCACAGATCATCGGCCCGGAACTAATACAGGAAACAACCGATCAAATCGCTATCATTCAACAGCGACTCAAAGACGCCCGTTGTCGGCATAAGTACTACGCAGACAAACGACGCAAGCCACTCGAGTTTCAAGTTGGTGACCGTGTTCTGCTGAAAGTTTCCCCCTGGAAGGGCGTAGTCCGTTTCGGGAAGAAGGGAAAGTTCGCTCCTAGGTATGTTGGACCATTCAAAATCCTTGAAAGGATCGGACCAGTTGCCTATCGTCTTGAGCTGCCGCCGGAACTCGGTAGAGTTCACAATGTTTTTCATGTTTCGCAGTTAAAGAAGTGTCTTGTTGACGAGGCCCTTCTCATTCCCGTCGACGAGGTTCGAATTAACGACAATCTGCTTTTTGTTGAAGAACCCGTCGAAATCTTGGATCGCGAGGTCAAGAAGACCAAGCGTAGCCGCATACCGCTTGTGAATGTTCGATGGAATAACAAACGCGGACCCGAGTTTACATGGGAACGCGAAGATCAAATGAAGGAGAAATACCCTCATCTGTTCTCTTAGTCTCTATTCTTGTAATCTATTGTCTAGAAGTCAATATAACATTTGCAGCATGTATCAAATAATTGTGTTATTCAATGAATATCGTGTTGCCTTATTATGCTTATAAGTATTCTTTTATTTGCATCCACAAATTTGGCTACTCAGGGCTCATGCTGGGAGCACAAGTCATATCTACTCAATCATATGAATTTTGGGGAAATTTATACATTATTTAAGCCAAAAATTTGTCATTCATTCTTGCATTCATGGAGCATGGTTGTGTGTATGTGTGTGGTGTCGTGTCAAATTTTCTAGCCGCACACAATAGAGCTTATACATTGATACAAGGTGAGCTCGTAATTATAGTCCGGAATATAATTACATCAAGGTCACAGGTGTATACGTGTATAAGCAATATGCTATTGTGTAACTAGAAGTCGTGAACTCAAGGTTCGTGTAGAGAAATATTCGACAAAGGTTGAAGAAGTGGTGGGTTAGCCGCTGGTACACCCTATATATAAACCTCTTCGGCACGAGTTGAATATGTCTGAAGCGAAACCTGGAATTAGGGACTTATAGTTAGCGTGGCAGCTGTGAGACATTGAATTCAAGAATTACCGAGGGTAATATTCGCGGAAGATTGAAGGAGTGGTGGGTTAGCCGCTGGTACACCCTATATATAAACCCCTTCAATCCGAAATGAATATGTCTGATGTAAAGCTTGAGGATGATGCCTCGTAGCGGAAAATAGTGTGTCGTCCTGTGTGTCATTGATCTAATAGGAGTCGAAGGAAACACCCAAGTAAGGTTGAAGGAGTGGTGGGTTAGCCGCTGGTACACCCTATATATAAGCCCCTTCGGCTTGATTTGGGTGGTGCCTGAGACGAATATTAGAAGTGGTGGCGCATAGTGGTCATCATGGGATCATGTAATCTTAATCATCGATGCATCAAGTATACTAAAAAGCTAAATTTCGGGACGAAATTCCCCTAAGTTGGGGAGGATGTAACGCCCTGGAATTTGACTGGTAGACAAAAATCAAGGAATCATCGGAAACTATACACTTTGGGGTTCTGGACGATAAGTTCGGAACCCATATCATTGGAGAAATCTGCTTTTATCATTTGAAATGTTTATTTTATAAAACGACATTTACGCCTGGAAAATATTAATTTTTATGCTTTTGAAAAATAAAATGTTCTTATTTAAAAAAAAAAAAAAAAAGATTTTAAATAATTATTCGGAAAATGGTTTATAAAAGTTTTGCTGAAAAAGTTTTAGTTTGTTTAAAAACTTATGAACTCGACTAGTCTTGACCCGTCGGTAGCCTAAACCCGAACCCGAGTCACCCGAGTATTTAAGCGGAAAATCAAGTATTCTTACACCATCTCTTTCATTTCCACCAACACTTCCCACCCAAACACTCCCACTTCTAGAGAGAGAGTAGTGAGAGAAAGTCATCCAATCTAAGATTCGAGTCCACCAATCTGTTTATCGTTGTTGTCGGTAAGATCTTCTTGAAAATCATACGTTTTTACAACCAAAACCCGCCCCGAATCGAGCAAAAACTCCGACTTTTGTGTCAAGTGTGTTCTTGGTCAAAAACCGTCATTTTTGGTGTCAAAATGCAAGCTTTTGTGTTTAAAAGTACTAGGAATCGATACCCCTTTCAATCCCGAGCATTTCCATGTCAAAAACTTCGATTTTGGGTCAAAAATCTGGAAAATCTGGAAAACCCGTGGGTATCTCCGTCGCCCAGCTTGAAGGAGTCGAATCAGACTCATTCGATCGAACCAGTCGATCGAATCAGTCCATTCGATCGAATGTGTCGATCGAACCAGTCCAGTCGACCGAATAGGAAAGCAACCGAATGGTCTCCAACTCATTCGACCGAATGAGCTTCGTATTCGATCGAACGTCTGTCTATTCGATCGAATGAGTGTCTATTCGATCGAATGTGTTTCGATTCGATCGAATGTGTTCCTATTCGATCGAATCAGGTCAGAACCAAGCTGTTTCGTCTTTAAAACCTAGTTTTTGCTCGAGATCGTGTAAGGCTTACACTCTTAGACTTAAACTGTGTTGTTAACTTATTATGTCCTTGTCTAGACTTAGAGGATCGACGTTTGACAGCACCCGACCGCCCTAGCAACCACACCTAGTCAACAAGGTGAGTTCATAGCCCCCATTTTTCTTTTAAAGCCTTTCAAATCATTGGGGGTGAAAACATGGTAAATGTACACGTTTTGACAAAACACATTTATTCAAACATTACTTATCATAAACACTTGACAAATCTTTTGCAAACAATGAACATTGGGAAAACAAGTAATCATGGCAGGTTACGCGTACCTTAACTTTCTCGGAAGTTGTGTATGCATAATCAAATATTCAGGAGTAAATATGGGAATCACTCAGCGTTTAGGGAACATTGGACGTTTGGAAATCAAAGTCATGTACCCGTTATACTTTATCATGAAAACACATTATTCATTGGTCAGTCTTGTGATCGTGTGAACAGTGGCAATATAGGTCACAATAGTGCATAGGTTTGATCTCCAAGTGGTCGATTGGTAGACAGGCCGTCACTAGATGTGGGATTCTAAAGTGATCGATTTAGAATACACGTGACCTATGGGGTTCTTAAGTGTTCGATTAAGAATCCGAAGGATCTCTTAAGTGTTCGATTAAGGATCCGAAGGATCTCCTAAGTGATCGATTAGGAATCCAAGAGATACTAAAGTACGCTTTAGAATTCTCTCATGGTACCCAAAGTGATCGATTTGGGTTACCATCAAGGAAATCAAGTAGCATAGTGTGGTCTTGTGTGGGGTCGATGTCAGGTCTTGTGTGATCATTATGCATCATTATCATTTTTCATCATGGCATGGTTACATATGATTCTTGGGTATCTTATACATATATCCTTGATACCGTTCCTCCTGCATGCATGGAAACAATAATTGGAATCTTTATACGAAACTCTTGCAGATTCAGTTGAGATGATAAGCATACCAAGCATAGTAGGATAAGTTGTAGGAGTGGTGGGTTAGCCGATGGTACACCCTATATATAAACCCCTACAACTTAGCCTAGTATGCTTGTGTAGGGCTTATCACTACAGTATTAGTTAACCTATGAATTCACTCATCTACTTTTTGTAGTTGACGTTTTATTACATGTTTTCAGGAAATGAAGCAGGAAGTAGCTAATAGCTGATAGAGGCCTTAGAGAGATGAAGGCTAGGCTAGGAGTTGTTTGGAAACTTGATATTTTGTATTAAAACAATTTGTTTCATGTTACCTGGATGATGTAATATTTGACAGTTTGGTTATGTTTATGCATTTAGACTTTTATACTATTGTGCTCAATCAATCACGACCTAGTCGCCACGCCTCGGTTTTCCGCCATTACGACCGGGGTGTGACACAAAAGCCCAAAGCCAAGTCTATTTTCAAAACCCAAGCCCAAGCAAAAATTGTGACAACCTATTAAAATGTTTTCGTTAAACATTCGCACATTACCCAAACATGTGCGGCGCTAACCAATAGACGAGACATCTATTTAAATTATTTTGATCTTTCAAGGGACATGAAGTCTACTGAATTCATTTGATCATACTTATAGACTAGGAGTCTACTTATTTACTTAGCGACATGTATCAATTTTCGGGACAAATATTCTTTCAACAAGGGGATAATGTGACACCAGACAGTTTCAAGTTAACACCGTTAACATAAAATCTGTTATCTTACACATCATGCATAACATTTACAGAAGTCAATAAAGATTCACACACATGAGTCTGTCGCTACACATTAGTGATTAATGTTGAATTAGATATATTTAAATAATATGGATATAGTTGTTGTGTTGGGTAATTTTATGTGTTGCATGATTTAGTAGATTATGCTCTCTTAACATGAGATTAGTTATTATATAAAAATATTCCTCAAGCATATATTTACAATATTATCCATGTGAAATCATATGCTAAATGATTATGCGTTTAGTTTGTAGCTTATTTCATGAAATTGCGACTTATTTCATGTGTTGCGTGCAACTTATACGTTTTTGGCGTTACATAAATAATATTTATGAAATAAAAACAAGGGTATATTTTTGTAAACTTGGGCTAGTATTTTAGTCGGAATGATTCGTTACGACTCGGTTTGGAATTAAAAAGGTTCATTCATGTCAAAACTTGTTTCAATAAGGAGCATTCTTGAAAATTATTATTGAAATTATATTAAAGAAAATAAAAAAACCCTAACACACCTAAAATCAGTCGACCTCTCCTTCCTCTCCCTCTTTCACAATTTTAACAACCCAAACCCTAGTTCATCTTCAATTCAACCTTAATTCTTGCAATTGGTGGTTTCATTGAGTGATTCACATGATTCCTAGTGTTAATTGGTAAGTTTTATGTATCAATTATATATTTTGATGAGTTATTGTGAAACCCTAAATGTTCAATCTCTGTATTTTTGATGATTTTGATGTTAATTGATGAATTAGAACCCTAAAGATGTCATAAACATGTTAGGGTTTGAGTTTTGATGACAATAGTTTGCTGACAGATTCGTTCTTGTTTATTTATTGGTCTGTAACTCGATGCTAAATAATTGTTATTAATCGATACATGATTCTAGAATATTCCGAGTCTAGTTCCAAAAAAGGTAAATTTTGAAATTTTTGTAATTTTTGGATGAGTTTGAATAGTTTTTATGATTTTAGAAAAACATATGTCAAAGCTTATTTGGGGAGTTATATTCTAGTATTATGTCTTTCTGACACAATATCTCCCTAATAACAAAACCAAATGGGTTGGTTTCACTTCTGGAACTTAGTAGTATTAGTGTAGAAGACAACACAATTGGCTTTGTACAATTTAGATAAATGAGTTGAGAGAACCATGAAATTACTTTCTGTTGCACAAGGTACAGAAGTGTTGGTACCTATCTCATTGTGAAATAAGATTTATTCTATTTTTATTTAGGCAAAAAGTGTTTAGCTATCGCTAAGACTTGCAAGTTTTATGAAATCTTAAACGTAAAAACAAATGTTTTCTTTTGGCCAGTGACATAGGAAAAATAATTGTCATATTACCTGACTAGTTGAATGAAAAATAGTTTCAAAAGGACTCAAAACTTGTTTGAAGCAAATATTTTACTTTAAATACTATTATATTAATAGTAGTGACGATACTAGTAATAATAATATTACTAATAATAATAATAATAACACTAATAATAATAAAAATTTTAATAATAATATTGATAATTACCGTAATTATAATAATGATGATGACGGTGATTGTACTAATAATAATAGTAGTAGTAATATTTGTAATGGTGATAATATTAATAACTTTAATAATAATAATAATAATAAAGATAATAATTTTTTTTAAGGAGAATCCATTTGACTGAAAGTTAAAAATAACTAAGGATTTGGGATTAGGCACGAGGTGTTAGTAAAAGAAATAAAATGTAGGAAAGTATGCAAAAGAAAATATAGACGAGTTTGATGAGTTTTGTAAAAATCTAAGCATTGAAACCGGAAAATTGTATAATGTCGACAAAGGATGGGAGGTTAGGATATTGCATGGCGGGAACAAGTTAGGCCTTCCAAAGTATGGCGGGTGTGCTAGAGTCACCATGATGATAGTAGGCTTAAAGCATGTGGTCAAACATCTGATTGAGACAAATGGTTAAGTACAAGTCTTGTAGACGGGTGAATGGCGTTGATTTTGGGTAGGTTTTGGCATTATGTGGTAATTGAATCTACCACAAATAGAAGTACATCAACGTTTCAGGGAAGTAAAGTGGTGGGAATTACACATACTATCTAAAAAGGGTGTGTTTCTGTGTGAGGGTTTTCGGTTGGGTTTGGTTTGAGTTTTCAAGAATTGTGCTGGATTTGAATTGGAAATTACAATAGCGATGAATGTGGGTGTGGTTAAACGTGGTATGATTGGAATCGTGGAGGCCTTTTGCTTTGCTAACTTGGGTTGTCATTTTGCGGGTTGAGCGCGACAACTTGGAAAACGAGAAGGCGCGATACGAAACTTGAAGAATTCATGTGACTTGGGACGTAAGTATGACACGACCAACAGATTTATCGAGATCAATCATAAGAATAAGTAAATAAATGAAATTGCATGAAACAAAATTCAAAATCAAAATTGAAATTCCTATGAGTAGTGATATGTTTTCATATTTCAAGAAATGAAAAATCTCATAATCATATGGAAAAAGTATTAAACTTAACAATAAATAGTGAAATCGATTTGAAAATCCAGGGTTTATGTACCACCATGACTTTTTAAGTTAAAACATAAGGGTAAATGAATATGGAAATAAGGTAATTGAAATTCGACCATTCATGTATCACCATGACCTTTCGAATTTTCAATTCTAAAACGTAGTAGTAATTAAATAAAATAATATAGTATTCAAATCAAAATTCAACCATTTATGTATCACCATAACTTTTTAAATTTTCAATTCTAAAACATAATAGAAAAATAAAAAAGGAATCGTTTGAAATTCGGTTATTACTTTGCAAACTTTTAAAAGTTTAAGCCGTAAATGAGCGTATAAATAAAGAAAACGTGTCACAAATCTTTTAAAACTTAACTATTCTCGTATAAAAATGTGTAATTAAATCGAACAGAAAGCTGGGTTTTCGTGTAGAGACTTCCAGTTAAAAAAAATTGTAAAATATAGAGGAGTGCAACCATATTATTTTCACCAAGAGAACATGGTCGCGTTTGAAAACTTAAAGTTGTGATTCATATGGCGTTGAAAGTGGTACGCTTTGGCTTAATAGAGTTCATGCTCTTTCCTAACTCTCCAGGTAAGCAACCGGGTCCCGCTTCTGATTTGGATTTATACGCATTGCTTATCCTAAGGTTTCAATAACCTTGGTGTCAAGAGTTTCGGAAAACAGGCACGCCCCCCTTACAGTTTACTACATACCCGCCATAACGAAACCATCTTTAAGAAGAAAAAATATCGGACAACCAAATATCGAAAATTTGATTATTGAAAATCTTTGCGTTAAAGATAAACTTTTGGACTTGTGTGTGCTTGTGTAATTGAGGTAATTGAATCATCAGTATAATAGTATTTGCGTACATGAGGCACAAACAAATCAACAATTATCAAATAATGTGCAATGAACAATCAAATTAGGCTCACATAATTTCTAATCATGCAACCTAAAAAATTAAGGACATAAACTATAACTAACTAGAACACTACGTCTAATGTCCTATCTTATAGTCACGGCTCTGATACCAATCTGTAACACCCCAGCTAAAGTGCAAACGCCTGAGTGTGACGTACAGATTGCCCAAAACACATGTGACACTATTAAGTGACAATATTATCATTAATTCATTCCAAAGAATCAAGTACACAAGTTATTTCAAATGAAGTATGTTATATCTATTGTAAAGTATTTTAAATAAATAAAATTTTTATAAATAATCTTATTTAAAAGATAGTTTATAAGTTATGATGATCAACGAATCATAAGATTTAGGTATATATATATATATATATATATATATATATTCATTGTTGTTCTTGCAAAATAACTAGGCTTGATCCAAGATTTCGAAAAATCAAAGTGTTCATCTTGGATTTCCATGATCATAATGATTCTTAAAACCAAGATATAATATTTTTATGATAAAAGTAACATGATCATAAAGAACAACTTATGAACAAGTATGAACATTCAAGATAAGATCAAAACGAAAGCAATAAAATGCTTGAAATGGTAACAACTTACTTGTTAGTGCTCTTAAACTTAATAAAAGAATGGATTGAGGTGTGAAAATAATGGAGGATTTGTGTGACATTCGTGACAAAACAAGGTATACCTTATTCATTACATAGCGAGTAAACGATAAATCGGTTAATTCGTAGTGCTTAAACGAGTAACCGACCGATACTAATTATGACCCATATATATACTGAGGGGTCATATACGAGTTATATATATATTATAGTGGCTAACATATTGATATTTAGGCCCCAGTACGTTTAAAACCATTTAAACGAAAAATGTTTCGTTTATTGATACGCTATGAGTTTAAACGCAATCGTTAACATCAAAACGAGCATTGTAGCATCCGTTAAGCCGAAAAAGATTTATAAAACACTTATATGACATGTTCTAGGCAATCCGTGAAAATATTTTTGATTTTTAAAACGAGTCAGTACGTTTTTCTTATTTTACAAAAATGGGCTGAAAAACACTCGTTTTCGCGCTATTTTTCGCACTCGAACTAGTTTTCTTGTGAAAAACCGAACCCGAATTAAATTTTGGACCGAATTTTACACGTGGCATGAAAATCGAGGCACCAATGGGCCAAAAAGAGGCCCAATGGGCCCCATTCATGAGCCGGCCACAAATAAGGGTATATCCCTTTTGCTTCTAGCTTGTTGTATAAGTTAAAAAAATGGATATTTTAACACACAAACCAACCAAGATCAAGATCATCTGATTTCTTGCATCTTCCAGCTAAAACCTCCAAGGTAACAATCAAAACTCATGAGATTTTTACTTGATTAACAAAGTTTAACCATGAAAAATTAAGTCGTGATTAGTTGTAAACATGTTTAACAATCCAAAAACCCTAAAAATCACCTAAAATCATTTTTTGATGTCAAACATGTTTACAAGTCAGTAACATGAGGATTTTTGGCCAAAAACACGGATTAGAACATGAATATGTCGTTTTTACGATTCGAAAGTTCGGTTTGAAACCAAAACCGAAACCCTAATTAACAAGGCTGTTATATGGATGATTTATTTTCGGTTTGATGTTATATGATATGTAGATACACTGAGTTTGTGACCCAAGACCTGGAGAGTTGTTTAAACCATCAAAACTCATCGAAAACCGACAAGGTAAACCCGTAACACTCGTTTAGGGTCTGTTTAGTATTAGGTTGTGACTTTATTGTTGTTAGCTTGTGAAAATTTGCAGGGACATTAGGGATCATTTAAATGAGTCCCTGTTCAAATTTGGTAATTTTCCGATAAACAGAGAATATTTGGCGAATTTATTACCGTTTATTAGCGTTTATTCGGGAAAAATAGTTAAACTTCATCAAAAATTAAGAAATTTGTTTTGGAACCCAAAAATGTTATGTGAATATCACTGAAAAAGTTTTAGGACATTTGGAGATGTTTAGGTATTTTTTGTGCAATTGTGTTGTAATCGAGTTTTAACAGCCGAAAAACACGCAAAAAATGCCCTTTGGACAAAGAGTTTGGTTCTGGAGATTTTTCAAGAGCTATGTGATGATATTGAGACCACTTTGAAAAATTATCGGATTTTTCAGATGTTGTTTGGTATAAACGGGATATTTATTACTTAATTATAACACATTTAATGAATTTTTATTAATAGATAATTAATCATAAAATTTCTGAAAGTATTTTTATAAAATTATCCATATTTTAATGTATTTTTACAAAAATTTCCATAATTTATATATAAGTGCATAATTAGTTATGAATAATCAAAGATTTAAACTATATTTGTTTTAACGAAACAGGCAGTTTTGTGTTTAACGGACTGACTGATATGTCAAAATGACAAAAGTGGTCAAATATCATAGTTTTAGGTGAATTTGATAAAAACGAACTTTTTACGAGAATTCCGGACAATTTGGATGAATTGTACGCGCTTCGTATAATCAAAACCCTAAGAAAACGGAAACGAAACCTGTGATCAATCCAGATACCGAAACCTTAAAATTTTTTTATAAATCAAATCATTTTATCAATCAATATGTTTACATAAGTTAATATGATCTTACCTATTTTCGAAACGTATAAACGATCAACTTGGCTAGGCTCGGAAAACTGTGAAACTAAGTCAAATCCAGTTTTAAACATTTCATAGTATACAATGTCACAATCTAAGACTATGGTCATGTTTTGGGCCTAACAGCTATAACCAGACTAGTTATACAGCCCGATTTGGTTTAAACACTGTACTAGTATTAACTGTACGATACCGATTATAGGATACGAGTTATAATCGAGGCATAACACTTATTGACGTATATTACCTGCTCGAACTACAATAAGGTGAGTTTCACGACCCCACTTTCAAAACTGTTTTACGAACTTTTGGGGTGGAAAGCATGTTTACATATACTTATATATTTGAAAACGTGTGGTGATGTGAATTATCTAAGTACTAACACTTAAAAGTCCCCGCAAACACAAGTGATTAACTTCGTGCCAGTGACGTGTGGATAGTACTATCGGTTTGACAAACCCAACTGAAGGCGCCGGTGGGGTATGCCGGATATACTTGTTTACGCAGTTGCACATTGTCATTTATACTGATTACATTCTGCTATGTGGTGTTAGACATAGTACATACTTGGGGCAAAGTGGCTGTTAAATGCCAACGGGAGTACGTGGGCATGGGTGGCCATGCAGTGCGAGCTGTCTCGATTTCACTTGTGGCTTAGTATAATACATCATACACATACTTATATACATACGTATTGTGAACTTTACGAACTCGTATACTGATTTTGTTCGAACTCGTGAAACTTGAAACTCACCAACTAGACGTAGTTGACCCGTTTTAACATGCTTTTCAGGTAAGCCGAAGTTGGAATGATTTTCTTACGTGCTTGGTGTTAGAAGGAAAGTTGAATAGCTGCGAATAGATGCAAATACGTACTAATGAACAGGAACCGAGAACTGGTTATGTGTTTTTCATCTAGTTTGTAAACATAGTACCTACCAATGTAATATGATGTAAATTAGTTGTTGAATTTCTTTATAAACAATGTGGTTGATACCAATGTTATCTGTTACATTCCCGTATTACGCTTCCGCAACTACCTAGTCTGGGTGTGACAGAAGTTGGTATCAGAGCCATTGGTTATAAAGAATTAGGATGTCCCTTAGGATACCCTAATATAACCGTAGGCTCGATTAGCTCTGGGAATAAAATAATATTAAATAATATATACTGATGATTCCCAGGATGAATTCGAATGGACAAGTGGGTTATTATGGTCCGGAACGTAATAACGAACTTGTTTGTACGTGGGAATTCGAGAAGGAGTCGTTGAACAATCTAATAGGTGAAAACAGTAACATATACATTATTATAATTAATGTTATCAAGAATTGTTATTATTATAGTAACCTTTGTACAGAGGGATGCCGAGAATCAGATATGATGCAACTGATCAAGTACCAACCCTATCTCTTGAGAAGGAAGAACGAGAAAACGACTCGGAGGAGAACATATATGTAGAAACAGATGGAAATGAGAGAAATGAGGTGTTTCCATATGAGGCTCCATTGATAAGCCTTACTTATCAAGCTATAGATGAGACAGTTATTCCCCTAGAACATCACCTAAGCATGAGGTACGATTCACCAGTACTTACTACTAGAACTCCTAGATCTCCCACACCATTATCACATCATACCACGGTGACTGCATCCACTCATAAAGCTAGTCAGACTGACTGTACGAGAGTACCACCACCTGATAGTATGCCTTCCCCACCCAGATTAACTTATCATAGGGGAAGAACCTTCCGTATCCTGGTTAACTTTACCTACACGGAGTATACCTATACCTAATCAAGAACCTCCCCATTCAGCCGACCCAGCCTGGTTAGCTGTATTGACTAATCAGATACTAGAGCACTTAATAGCTATAATTACCAACTTACAGAGAAGACGGGAGCTATACGATTAAATGCTGGATATACAAAAAGTAGTAATTAACTTACATTGATCCGATACTCATTCTTAACGGCTCTTGAATAGAGTGACAACCTAGTTATGGGGTTGTCAAGCAGTTATTGCAGCCTAAATGGTTGTTTGTGTGTGGTTATTGTATTATACACATATGAATAAACAGAAATAAAAATAATCTGGTTGGTTGAACGTAGTCTTTTGATACCCCATGCAGCACTGGTGGTAGAATATTGCGCTGACATGGAGGATGTTTTTAATCCACTATATTACAAGCACTGACCCTTACCGGGTTAATCTCTTTATAGTGACAAATTTTTGTACGTATATTTAAAACGCTTACCTATACCAGGTTAAGACTTTGTGCTGATGTTGGAATACATACGTACAGTAACAATTATGGGTAATGCAAATGTGTTATTTGGCATAGTTGTCTGTTTATGATTATTGTTACAGAAAGGCCTTGGAGAAAACTAATACTATATCTGAGACGGAGGTGGGCGAAATGATTGCTCGCCAACTATAAGCAGTGATACTGACTATTGTATCGCTAGTCACTGCTGGCATACTTTAAAATACAACCGTTAACCAACTGTCGAGCACCGATACAACTGATAATACTACACCTCCGCCGAACACTAATGCAGCTACGAATACTATTTCCCTGTTGAATACTGATAATGTCACGAATATAACTCCCCCTTCAAATACTAATACTTCTGGTAACACTTATCCCCCGCATCGAGAATGCTCGTATGAACAGTTTATGTCGTGTAGAGCTATAAATTTATGTGGTACTGAGGAACTAAACGGATTGATCAGATGGATTGAAAAGACTGAATCTGTAATTAGCATCAGCAATTAACCACCAGACTGTATAATTAAGTATATTACTAGCATGTTTTTGGATCATGCTTTGATATGGTGAAACATAGTGGTTCAAATAAGGGGACAAGAGGCTATAAACAGTATGTCATAAGCTGAACTTAAAACCCTTATATTTAAACATTTCTGCCCAAGAAATAAGATCCATAAGTTGGAACACGAACTCTGGAATTTGGAATTGAGAGGCCCTTATCATTTAAGTTACACAAACCGTTTCAATGAATTGACTCATTTAGTACCATGGTTAAATATTCCGGGACCCAAGCGCATTGAGCGCTACATTTGGGGACTGACCCCAAACGTGAGAAGTATAGTCAATTCCATAGCTAACCCAACTTTAGAAAGTGACGTGTCACAAGTCGGCGTCGTTAATTTTGACCTTACAAGAAACGGTGTATTAAGAGTACCAGGGGAATCGTCTGGTCTGAAACAAAATGATTGTACCTCTAGAGCACAAATGAAATCTCAGAATTAAAGAATCCGCCTTGCAATTCAGAATTATACTAGAACCAGTTCCAACACGAAACTAGATACATAAAAAGGGTCGTTTCCGAAATGTGAAAAATGTAATTTACATCATACTGGTAAATGTCGAACAGTTATGTGTCAAAGATGTGGAAAATTGGGCATTATGCCCCAAATTGTAGAAGGATAGTGAATACTCCGAACCGACAATCTCAAACAACCCAACCCCGTCGTTCTCAACATCCAGCTTGACCTCAACAAACCCGACCACAACTCAATCAACAAACCCCACCTACCATGAGCCTCCGTACCTGCTATGAATGTGGTAGTATGGAACACTTTCGAAGATACTGTTCCAAGTTGAATTAGAATGTAGTAAGAAGACAGAATCAAGCACAGGCATCAACTTCCAATGCAGCTAGGAGATGCGCTTTTGTAATAGGATCGAGTGAAGAGCTTCGTGATCCGAACGTAGTAACGGGTAGATTCTTAGTTTCCGGTCAGTATGCTTCAGTTTTGTTTGATACGGGCGCTGATAGAAGTTTCGTATCTGTTAACTGTTTACCATTAGAAAATATGTTGGTTAGTGAACTAACAGATACCTATACTATAGAGCTTGCTAACGGTAAGTCTGTAATTGTGAAACAAATCATTCGAAACTGTTCCCTGATCCTAAATGACCACCCGTTTCTTATTGATTTACTTCTAGTGGAATTAGAAAGTTTTGATGTTATAGTCGGTATGGACTGGCTGTCTAAGTTTAAAGCGGAAATTGTTTGTAAGGATAAGACTGTTAGGATACCCCTTTCGAATGATGAGGCGATGATTGTTCAAGGTGAGAAAGCGGGTACTGTACTGCCTCTCGTATCCAAACTTAAGGCATTAAAGTATTTGCGCCAAGGTTGTACATTATACTTGGTGAGCGTAACAGTCAAAGACCCCGATGAAAAGCGAATAGAAGACATCCCAGTGGTACACGAGTATTCAGATGTGTTTCCCGATGAGTAGCCTGGTTTACCACCGACCCGACAAGTTAAATTCCATATTGACTTAATACCGGGAGCAGCACCAATTGCTAAGGCACCTTACCGACTTGCACCTTCTGAAATGCAAGAACTGTCTAACCAGTTACAAGAGTTACTGGACATGGGTTTTATCCGACCTAGTTATTCACCATGGGGAGCACCAGTGTTATTTGTGAAAAAGAAAGATGGAAGTTTTCGAATGTGTATTGATTATCGGTAATTGAATAAAGTGACTATAAAGAATAGATACCCCTTACCCCGAATTGATGACTTGTTTGATTAGCTCTTGGGCGCGAAGTATTTTTCGAAAATTGATCTCAGATCGGGTTATCATCAAGTAAGAATTCAGGATGAAGATATCCCAAAAACAGCATTCCGAACTCGGTACAGCCACTATGAATTTTTGATTATGCCGTTTGGGTTGACCAATGCGCCTGCAGTGTTTATGGATCTTATGAACCGAGTTTGCAAACCCTACCTTGACAAATTCGTGATAGTGTTTATCGGTGACATTTTGATATATTCGAAAAGTAAAGAAGAACACGAACAACATCTGCGGGTAATCTTGGAGTTATTGAGACAAGAAAAGCTATACGCCAAACTGTCCAAATGTGAATCCTGGTTACAAGAAGTACAATTTTTAGGACACATTGTGAATCAACAAGGAATCCAAGTCGACCCCGGTAAAATTGATGCCATTAAGAGTTGGCAAGTACCTAAATCACCAAAGGAAATTTGTCAATTTATAGGATTAGCCATGTATTACCGACGATTTATTGAAAACTTTTCAAGTATTGCTCAACCTTTAACCCTCCTAACTCAGAAAGATCAAACGTTTGATTGGGGAGAAGAACAAGAAATGGCCTTCCAAACGTTAAAACAAAAGTTATGTGAAGCTCCAATATTAAGTCTCCCAGATGGAACTGATGAATTGGTGGTCTATTATGACGCGTCTCGTAAAGGTTTGGGATGCGTACTGATGCAACGAAAGAAAGTAATAGCGTATGCCTCCCGAAAATTAAAGGTACATGAGAAGAATTACACGACCCATGATTTGGAATTGGAGCAGTTATCTTTGGGTGGAAAGCATGTTTACTTATACTTATAAGGTGAGTTTCACGACCCCACTTTCTAAACTATTTTACGAACTTTTAGGGTGGAAAGCATGTTTACATATACTTATATACTTGAAAACGTGTGGTGATGTGAATTATCTAAGTACTAACACTTGAAAGTCCCCACAAACACAAGTGATTAACTTCGTGCCAGTGACGTGTGGATAGTACTATCGGTTTGACAAACCCAACTGAAGGCGCCGGTGGGGTATGCCGGATATACTTGTTTACGCAGTTGCACATTGTCATTTATACTGATTACATTCTGCTATGTGGTGTTAGACATAGTACATACTTGGGGCAAAGTGGCTGTTAAATGCCAACGGGAGTACATAGGCATGGGTGGCCATGCAGTGCGAGCTGTCTCGATTTCACTTGTGGCTTAGTATAATACATCATACACATACTTATATACATTCGTACTGTGAACTTTACGAACCCGTATACTGATTTTGTTCGAACTCGTGAAACTTTAAACTCACCAACTAGACGTAGTTGACCCGTTTTAACATGCTTTTTAGGTAAGCCGAAGTTGGAATGATTTGCTTACGTGCTTGGTGTTAGAAGGAAAGTTGAATAGCTGCGAATAGATGCGAATACGTACTAATGAATAAGGAACCGAGAACTGGTTATGTGTTTTTCATCTAGTTTGTAAACATAGTACCTACAAATGTAATATGATGTAAATTAGTTGTTGAATTTCTTAATAAACAATGTGGTTGATACCAGTGTTATCTGTTACATTCCCGTATTACGCTTCCGCAACTACCTAGTCGGGGTGTGACAATTTGTCCTCCTTTTATATTGAAAATATAGAGTTGTTAGAGCATTCTCATCCCATTCCCTATAATTATGTTAGGGAAGTTTGCAAATTATAGGGTGAGGTTGTGAGTGATTGTGAGTGTAAATTATAGGGTGGAGAGAGAAATGTAGTGATTTTTTTGTAAATTTGGGGAAAAATTTAGGGAAACATTGTTTCCCTATTTATTTTTTAATATTTGTTGGATTAGTTGTGAGTGGAGGAGAGAGAAAACTGTAATGATAAATGTATAAAATATATTATTTAATTGAACAAGAGAGAGAAATGCAGTGTTTTTTAGTGTAATTATAGAGATAGAGATGAAGAACGAGTTGAGAATGCTCTTATGTCTTAAGGAAATTATGAAAATTAATCATATTTAATATAATTAAAACACAAATTAAAATTATTTTAATAGGGTATTCAAAAGGTTTAACTATTTTAATAAATTTTATTGAATTAAAACATTCATTAGTTTTTATTAGTTAAGTAACATATGAAAAGATGATGATAATAATAAAATTAATAATAATTATTATAAATAATAAAAGTAGTAGTTGTAGTTAAATAATAATTCTAGTAAATTGCATGGGACATGTACATAAATATTTGATCTTAATTATGAATGTTTTAAATGAGTATGTAATACTACAAGGGTGGTGAAATGTATAATTGCATAGAAATGATCACATAAAATACTTTAACGAAAATTGAGATTAATTAATGACATTATAAAAATATATAAATTTAAATAGAAACAAAACCGAAAATTTAAAATGGGTCGGGTTTTTGGGTTTGAAAAGTAATGAATGTTACCACATCATCTTCTTTTCCAACTCATCTTTCGCATCTTCATAAATTAAGCAGTATTGCGATATGTGCTTTTGTCAATATATGTTCAATAATTCACCTTTTTCAATCACATTCTCATCCGGCCACCATTCTCATCACCACACCACTGTCATCAACAAATAAGACCATGTTTACTTTAACGGTATTCACAGGTTCCACATTGGTATAAACTACTAACTTCTTCCCTTTCCCTGAATCACCTTCAGTCGAACTACCACCACCAGAAGTCGAGGTACCAACACCTGGTTGCTGATCACCACCAGTACCTGCATCAGGATCTTTATCATCATCTTTATCCTTCAATTCTTCAACATATCATCTTTACAAGTTAGTTGAAGGATAATTTCATCATGTTTGGTAATCTTCTCCCCCTGAGCAGTAGCCAGTGCTCTCAATTCCCGGTTTTCGCGCTAAACATACGATTAATGGCTTACCATTTTGCACTGAACTCTTCTCATATGTTCTTGAAATAACCTATCAGCCGCCATATGATTTTCTTGTAAGTGAATCAGATTCAACAACTGCAACATTTGTTGTTGAACTGGAAAGTTGTAGAATGATGGATTCACTGACTGCATAGGACCTGTAGGTCGATTGAACGACATAAAGGAGAAGTCAGGTCTGTACATTGGTCTTGCAGAAAAAATCACCTTGTTTTTGCTATGGTTTGCTTAGAAGAGTGCATTAGAGATAACATAGATTGAGGAGTAGATGCAAATCTCGGATCAGTGAAAGCTGTTGTTAATAATGTAACAACTGGGGTACTCATAGGAGTAGTAATCACCAATGCTTGTGGAGCAGTTACATTAACTTGTGGAGATTGGGATTCCATAATTTCAACTACAGAACCTCTTCGATTTCTCATTTTGGCAGGCTTATCGACTACAATTGCCTTGCCCTTTACCTTATGTTTACTTATTGCAACCGCTGCACCCTCATCTCCATCACCACCATCATTACCGCCACCATCATTCCCACCTTCACCACCTTCACGTTCAAAATCGGAATCATCGTGGATCCAACGATAATCATGTGGAGCTACATAATTAGCAAGAGCAACGTGATCAATTAATCTCTTGAACCTTGGTTTGTTCTCAATCATCTGTCCATGATTAGTTTTCACACCTCTCATCGTGTCTTTATTCGTATGTTCAAGAACCATTAAATCTTTAGAATTCTCTAGATCTTTCCTTAGATTCGGCTACAAGTGGTTAATGATCAGTTGTAAGAATCTCAGAAGTACATTAAGAAACGATTATTCAGGTGACGGATATTAAAACCCTCCTTCATGTGATAAAACACTAATTCCGAGAAGTTGAACGGCTTGTTGAGTACAAGTGCAACAAAATCCTGCCAACAACATGATTCTACACTCTTTGAATCTACCTATGCGTCCACCGAGGCAATGTATAAGTAAGTGTAACAAGTACTTATAAAGCTCACAAAGATAGGTCTTGTTGTACTAAGACTTCAACAGATCGCCTTTATTTTAAGACCGACACATTAATTAAGAGAATATTTTGTGTGTGACGGCTGTCCTAGGATTCCTTATAAACCCTAATCGATTATCCTTTTGTATGATTAACGTTATATAAATGGAAATCTTTTGAGTGAATCCTTCGTGTGTCTTCGTATTTTGAATATTCATTGCAACCGTATATTTGTTATTGATTCCGCCTTTAACAAACGGTCATCTTTCTAAACATAGTAACCCGTCGTTAACTCGCTTGTCAACACGATTAGTTTTGTGTGAGTTATGACATGATTGATTAATATCCGATCCGAAACGACCTGACATGTGGTATCAGAGCTTGTTGCTGCTATTTTTAGAAAGATTGTTGCTGATTTAGTTTTGAAGAAGAATGACGTAAGCAGAGCACTGTTCGATTGATTTGTGACGTCAGAAGTTCTGTTCTTCATTTTTCTTCCAGATCTACATGTTTTAGGTGTTTTCTTTTCCTTATTTCACTTAAAGCTTTGATTTGTATTGTTGAATCTTGTTCTATTCATATCAGACACCTCAGATCTAAGAATTTATTCTCAGATATGATCATTTTACTTTATTTTTGATAAGAACTTAACTTTTATTTTAAGAAAATGTCTGGATATGAGGAACAAGAGGTGTCTACTAATAAGATACCTAGATTGTATGGTCAGGAGAACTTTACCAAGTGGAAAGTGCTTTTTGAGGCTGCTGTTTGTTATAATAATGTGGATATGTGGAATTCTATCAAGAATGGCCCACAAGCTGCTGTTGAAGAATGTAATGCAAATGCTATTGCTGCTGTCAGAGAAAGAATGAGAAAAGTTGATGACAGAGCATTGGCTATGCTCAAACTTGGTCTGTCGTGGGAAATCCTCACAAAGGTTGCACATCATCAAAGTGCTAAGGCAATGTATGATGCAATCCTTGAGATGTATGAAGGGAACACTGAATTGAAGAACATTAAGAAGCAAAGACTGAAGCAACAGTTAGAAAGATTCAAGTATAGAGATGGTGAAAGGTTGAAGTCAATGCTAGAACGTTTTCTGAGTATTGTGAATGAGTTGAGAACAACTGATTATGTAATGACTGACTTTGATTTGAATACAAAGTTGCTCAACTCAATGCCAAAAGAATGGTATACTGCTTGCAAATTCATCCTTCAAAAGCAAAATTTCAATGAATTGAAATTGGATGATGTAGTATGTTTTCTTCAAGCTGCTGAACTTGAAATGATTGAGAATGAAATGATCAAGGAAGATAAACCAAGTTTCAATGTGTCAAATGCTTTAATTGCTCCAATGGGGAATCTTACAACAAAGAATAAACAACAAATTCCCATCATTGAAGAACCAAGTGATCACAACAATGAGACTGCTAAGTCATTCATTAGAGGTGGTTCAAGCAGTCAAGGTGGTCAACAGAGGTTTAATGTTCAATTGATTGATGATGATTCAGTCTCTGTGGGAAATGGAAATGCCCAAAGTGCTGGTGCAGGGCATGTTCAAGGGAGTGATGCACAAGCCCTAATGTCTATGTTCACTGAATCCTACAATGCATTTGTGGCCAAAAACTTGATTCACACAAGTGTAGTGCTGGATGATTTGGAACAAATAGATGCTGATGACCTTGAAGACATGGATCTCAAATGGCAAGCTGCAATGTTGGCATTAAGAAGCAAGAGACTGTACAATAGAACTGGTAGATCACTAGTTTCTGGTCCAAATGAGAGAATAGGATTTGACAAGTCCAAGGCTATCTGCTACAACTGTCAACAGCCTGGACACTTTGCAAAAGAGTGCAATATGCCAAGGAACTTTCAAGTCAATCAGTTCCAGCAGCCTAGAAACCAACAACAATACCAGCAGAATGTGCATAGAAACAACACCCAGCAGAACTTCAACAATAACCAAGGCTTCAATCCCAACAACAACAACTTCAACTTCCATCCAAACAACAACTTCAATCCTAATTTCAACAACCACTATCAGCCTCAGATGAACAACCAGCAGGATATGAATCAGAATCAAGTATATCAAATGAACAACAATCAGAATCAAGCTGTTCAAAACCCTGCAACCAGCAACATTCCAGCAAACCAAAATCAATCAAGAAATCAAGGCAATGTGGCAGTAACTACTCAGCATCAGGGAAGCTTTGACTGGAGTAACCATGAGGAAGATATAGCAGATGATATCAGAAGAGCTAATGTGGCATTCATGGCCATAGACTCTGCATCTTCATCTAAGGTACATTCTGATCCTAATGCTGATTTACCTAAACTTGTCAATGAATTAAAAGAAAAGATTGGTAAGCTAGAAAGTGAGTGTTTTAAGAAGCAAAGCATTATCAATGCTTATGAGGCAAGTGAGATTGTTAGTGAGGAAAGAATGAAAAGTTTGGAAGAGGATCGTATGAATAGCTATAGAGCTCAGACAAGATTCATAACAGAAATTAGTGGGTTGAAGAAGATGGTGATTGATGAAAAGGTGCTGAATACAAAGCTGCAAACTGAAAATGAATTCCTAAAGAACTTAGTTTCAACTGGAAACATTTGTGGAATTCTGAATAAAGTAAAAGAAGATGAAAAGTACAAGGCTGTTCCACCACCATTCAACAACAACTTCATGCCTAAAGTTGACAAAGAAAAGAGAAGTGCTTATCTACAACAATTCAAAGATGTGTTTCAAGACAAAGAAGATGTTGTAGATTTGTACAAGAATGTTGAGGTGAGTGAAGATGGTGAATTTGTTATGAAGAAAGAAATGAAAGAAGAAAAGTCAATTGGAGTTCAAGTCTCTGAAGATGACTTTGATTCAGATGAGTTGGATCAAGATGATCTGAGTGATTTGAGTGATCAAATTACTGAAAAAGAAATTCAAGCTGCTGAAAAAGGAAGAAAATATAGAAAGCCTGAATTTGTTGATCAACTTCCAAAGTATCCTCCAGTTACACATAAAATGAAAAGAATGAATGAGCATATGAAAAGAGAACATGTTTCTTTTGACATTGGTGTAATGAAGAATGTGTGTTACAATGCTGTCAAACCTCCAAGCAAAAAGTTTTTGGAAAAATTAGAAAAGAACAAGAAAAAGAAGGTAAATAAGGAAGAAATGGATATAGAATATATTACTCCTATTTATCCTATCTTTTCAAGTGTTGAAGACTTTGATGTGGGTGAGGTAGAAACTGTTGAGGAATATGAAAGAAGGAAGTCAAGATATAGAGAGAATGAAGATGATCAACCACTGAACTTGAAAAAGGTTGTCTTTGTTAAAGAGAATGTGGAAAGAAGTGACATCAGAATGGCTGAGTTTGTTCCATTCTCAATTGATTTTGACAATCTGAAAAACAAAAAGACAATTGGTGTAAGAGAGCCCAAACCAAGTGAAAGATTCAGGAGACCAAAAGAACATGAGATGTTCAAAAGAAAGGTGTGGTGTAGAAAGTGTGATGAATATGGACACCATACTGATTCATGTAATGAGAGACTCAAATTTCAGCCATTTCATGTCCCAAATGGAACAAAGTTTGGTCAAGACTTTGTTTTGTACAAAGAGAAGTATGCCATGTATTTGGGAAAAGGAAATGTGAATAGCATAGAGACAAGAGTTGAAGTGAAGGCTGAGACAAAGAAGAAGATGCAAATGACTGAGATTGAAAGAAGAAGTAAATCACCTCAGAAGCAAAAGCAGGTGATAATGGAGAACCAGTCATTGAAATTTACCAAAAATACTCATTCAGTCAAGTCTAATGAGTCACAAGAATCATCAGGCAGTGAGAAATCAAGAAGAAAAACTGTATATCAAAGAAAGAAACAAGCTGTACTCACTGGTGATGAAAAGTTCTTGTTAAAACATGGATATGAACCACAAGGTTTCACATGGAAACCTAGAACTGAAGTTAAAGTTGAAGCTGTGACTGATGTAAGAGACTTCTTAGAAACTAAGGACTATGTCTTACAAGAAAAGAGAACTGCCTCAGTTGAGCTTGACGATTCAGCTTCACTTGTCAAGACACCAAGAGAGTGTGGTTATGAAACAGACCATTCAGACAACTTTGAGATCACTCATGAAGATCCTGAACCTACTACACTCACTTCCAAAGCTGCCACTGAAATTGACACTGATAAGTTGCAAGTTGAAGAAGCTTGCATCTCATCACCGAACAAATCAAATTTCTCTTTGTGCAGGAACAGGCCACTCCATTGAATGATATATGGTATATGGATAGTGGTTGTTCTAGGCACATGACTTGTGACAAGAGGTCACTTGTGAATTATGTAGAGAAGTATGAGGGTCCAGTTGCCTTTGGGAGTGATGAAAATGGTGGAAAGATTGTAGGTAAAGGGATATTGACAAATGGGAAGGTGTCTTTTGACAATGTCTTTCATGTTGAGGGACTACAATACAATTTGTTGAGTATATCTCAAATGTGTGATAAGGGTTACAAAGTCAGTTTTGATGATTCTCATTTTTTAATCTTAAAACCTGAATTTGTGATCCCACCTGAAATGATTATGATGATGGCACCAAGAAATGGAAACTTGTATGAGTTGAATATGAAAGATGCTATTTCAAGAGGTGGTGCATGTTTTGTTTCCAAAGCCACTGAAAATGAATCTAAATTGTGGCATAGGAAGTTGTGTCATGTGAACTTGAAGAATATGAATAGACTGGTCAAGGGTGAACATGTGATTGGTTTACCTACAAGAGAATTTAAGTTAGATGATCACTGTGACTCATGTCAGAAGGGAAAACAAAACAAGTCTACTCATAAGACAAAGCTCATCAACTCAATTGATCAACCACTTGAGTTACTTCACATGGATCTTTTTGGTCCTGTGAGTGTGCCAAGTATTGGAAAGAAGAGATATTGTCTGGTGATCATTGATGACTATTCAAGATATACTTGGGTTTATTTCCTAAGTACCAAAGATGAGACTGCTGAGTTGATTAAGGGTTGTGTTACAATGATTGAAAACAAATTAAATAAGAAAGTGAAGATGATGAGAAGTGACAATGGTACTGAGTTCAAGAATGGAGTTATGGAAGATTTTTGTGCTCTGAAAGGAATAATGCAACAATTTTCAGCTCCAAGAACTCCTGAACAAAATGGTGTTGCAGAAAGGAGAAATAGAACACTAATAGAAGCTCCAAGAACCATGTTGGCTGATGCTAACTTACCTGTCACATTCTGGGCTGAAGCAATCAACACTGCTTGTTATGTTCAGAACAGAGTGCTTGTGAACAAAAGGCATGATAAAACTCCTTATGAGATTTTCAACAATAGAAAGCCTTATATCAAGTTTCTCAAGCCCTTTGGCTGCAAATGTTTCTTATTGAACACTAGAGACTATTTGAACAAGTTTCAAACTAAGTCACTAGACTGTTTCTTTGTTGGATATTCTACTCACTCAAAGGCATACAGAGTTTATGTGAAAGATCATATGAGTGTGATAGAGTCATCTGTCATTATTTTTAATGAGAATCAATTCAATACAGTCAGTGGTGCAACATGGCTGTTTGATCATGAAAAATTAATAAAGTCATTCAAGATTTATTCTGAAGACTTTGATGATACATTCTACAAGACCAGTGTACTTGAAGAAGATAAGAAGAAAGAACTGGACTTGGAAGAATTGTGGAAAAAGGTTGCTAGGAAAGAAAAGGAATACACTTTTGTGAATAGCTCCTCAAACAATGACATTGAACAAGATCAGGAAATGACAAGTCAAGATAGTCCTTATGTACAAAATGATCATGTTCATAATGGGAGTGACACAGGCAACAAAACAAATGATGAAGAAGCTGCAACAACAGTAAGATTTCAAGACTTATTTCAAAGTTTGAATCTGGGAAACAATGGTGCATCTACTTCAGGACAAACCAATGATGAAGCACCAGAGTTTCATGATGCAGAAGCTGATTTGATCATTGAAGAACCTGAAATCAATGAAACAAATCTTGACACAAATTTGTCTACAAATATGATAATACAAACTCCTACTGTTGAAAGGAATCATCCTACTGAAAATATCATTGGTGACTTGCATGAAAGAGTAACAAGGAGTCATTCTGAGATAGCTAACATCTGTCTGTACTCTTGCTTTCTATCCCAATTAGAACCAACGAATATTGCTCAAGCTTTAAAAGACAATAGTTGGGTAGAGGCAATGCATGAGGAATTGGCCCAGTTTAGAGATTTACATGTATGGGATCTTGTAGACAAGCCACATGACAGATATGCAATTGGAACCAAATGGGTATTCAGAAACAAAAGGGATGAAAGGGGTTTGGTGATTAAGAACAAAGCAAGACTTGTAGCACTGGGATGTCTTCAAAAGGAAGGGATAGACTTTGAGGAAGTGTTTGCACCAGTTGCAAGACTGGAAGCCATAAGGATTTTTCTTGCATATGCTGCCTCAAAGAACATAAAAGTATTCCAGCTTGATGTAAAATCTACATTCCTTAATGGAAAGATTGATGAAGAAGTGTATGTGGCTCAACCACCAGGTTTTGAGGATCCTATGTATCCAAACATGGTGTATAAGTTAAACAAAGCCCTTTATGGATTGCATCAGGCTCCTAGAGCATGGTATGATGAGTTATCAACTCATTTACTTGAAAATGGCTTCACAAGGGGAGCCATTGACAAGACACTCTTCTACAAAAGACAAGGGTCAGATTTGCTGCTTGTACAAGTCTATGTTGATGATATCATCTTTGGATCTACAGATGAAAATATGTGTTTGGAGTTTGAAGAGGTGATGAAGTCCAAGTACAGCATGAGTTCCATGGGTGAAATGAATTTCTTTCTGGGACTGGAAGTTCAACAAAAGGATGAAGGAATCTTCATTCACCAAGCTAAGTATGTGCAGGACATTTTGAATAAGTTTAACTGTCATGATTACAAGGCTGCCTCAATTCCAATGGACACCAAAGAAAAGATGATAGCTGATGAAAAGGGGGAGTCAGTTGATGAACATGAATACAGAGCCAAGATTGGATCTCTGATGTATCTGACTGCAACAAGACCAGATATCATGTTTGCTGTTTGTGTATGTGCTAGGTTCCAATCAAACCCAAAAGTCTCCCACATGAATGCTGTGAAAAGAATATTCAGATATTTTAAGGGAAGTCCAGACTTAGGGATTTGGTATCCAAAGAACCAATCCTTTGATCTGATTGCATATACAGACAGTGATTATGATGGATGCAATATGAGTAGAAAGTCAACATCAGGAGGATGCCAGTTTTTGGGTGAAAGGCTAGTGTCATGGCAATGCAAGAAACAGACCACAATGTCAATCTCCACTGCAGAAGCTGAATATGTTGCTGCATCTGCCTGCTGTGCACAAGTTCTCTGGATTCAGAATCAGATGCTGGACTATGGTTTGAACTTTCTAAACACCCCTATTCTCATTGATAATACTGCTGCATATTTTACTGTTAAGAATCCTGTGCAACATTTTAAGACTAAGCACATTGAAATCAGACATCACTTCATCAGAGATTGCAGTGAAAAAGGTTTGATTGAAATGCAAAGAGTTGATACAAGTGATAATTTGGCTGATCTATTCACCAAACCACTTGATAGAACCAGGTTCAACTTTCTTTTAAAAGCCTTGGGAATGATCAACTCTGATGAAATCTGATTAAGGATGTGTGCTTAGTTGTGTACCTCTATGTGCTACTTGAATATTTTAGAAGAGGTCACACATGTTGAATATGTTGCTGAATATGTTGCTGAATATGTTCTATGCTATGTGACTTAACTGTTTTCTATGTGTGTCTCTCTATGATAACTGATTATTTTCTTAGAAATTACACATATTGAATATGTTTCAACTAAATGTTGATTGAATATGTTTTGATTATGTCACTGTTTTGAAGTTAACTGATAGGTGGTTAAGTAACTATCTGTGCAATTTGTTTGAAATTGATGACAATTCTTGACTATCTTGTTAACTGATCTGATGTTATGATAAGTAATTTGATCTGTTTAGGTGAGCTTAATTGCTTATATAATGTCATGAGTAATCACATGTTTATGATTACTTGAATATGTTCTTAATCTGATCTTCTGAAGTTGTTAAGATAGAATAGACATTGAATGAGATTACAGTCTATTTTTCTTGATGATGAAAGAATGATTAAGATTTGAGTATGTGATGCAACCGTTTATGTCAAAATGTGTTTTTATGTCAAAATTAAGTGATTCAATGAAATTTATAATGAATTTTGCATAAACACTATATTTTGATCAAAACATGAGCAATTTGATTAATGGTGTTGAGATATGATAAGATTATTCAGTTCAAGCTTTTAAGAAGCTTAAAAGAAGGATTTTTATAGGGAAAGGACTCAAGTAGTTATTTTTGCTGAAAATTATGTCATCTGCCCAGTTGGAGGGATATGCACTTGTGTATGTTTGGTCCTTAAATCTCTATAGATTCAAAGGATAGCCATTGACCTGAAAACTGAATGCATTTGGGGCAATTATGACTTGTTTCTTATTTCTTCACTTAAAACTATGTCAATAACTCTGACTTTGACAGGACATATATTCACATGTATGTTTGGTCCTGTTGACCACCTTTGGTCAAACAGGATAGCCATTAACCTGACAATGAAGAGGTATTGGGGTGATTGAATATTAAACTGTTTGTTTGGGAAATGATAGTACATTGACTACTTAGCTGATCATATGGAATTAATAGGCTAAAAAGGCCTTAGTATAGTCATTAACATGTATGGTTACTTTCCCATGATGATGTAAAATCTATGGTGATATAAACATAATGATAATGCTAATCTTTATGTGGAGATGCATTGTTGTTTTGCATGTCTCAAGAGAGATCTCTCCGAGTGATATGGCAGAAAAGTGATTACCCAGTCATACACAAGCCTGTTGTTATTTGGTCAACCAAAATGAAACAATTTTTATATATGACAAAAAAAATGCTTTAAGAAAATTTGAGAAAATATCAAAAACAAGGGGAAGAATGAATAAATCAACCAAAAGTTGATAAATGTTTTAAATATTTTATCAAACAAGAGGGTTACAACAAGAACTACAAAGATGTTGACAAAATCTGTCTCATCTTGAATGAAAGGCATGTTGCTAACAGTAAGTCCAACGTTCAACCTCTACACATGTTTGAATACCAAAAGTCCAAAAATACAATAAGTTCTGTCATACAAAAACTATTTTTGACCAAATACAGGAGGTTGGAGTCAAATTGGGGTGATCTGGGGAAAGCCAAATAAGCTTTGAGAAGAGATATGAGGCATCAGAGCACAGTGTTGACCATTATGTCATTATGCTCAAATTGAACCTTAATCATATCACCAAAGAGATGAAAATCATGCTAAGTTTATACCTGCTGTTAACCTATCTAAGTTGTCATAATAATGTTGAGAGTGAAGTATTGAGAAAGCTACTTAGTCAATATGATCCCATTCCTGAGATCTTTTCAGTTTATAAAAGAAATTGTTTTGAAGTGAAGTATAACTGAAATTTGATCTCTAAATGCACCATTTGCTCTTAAACTATGTTCTGAAATGATACATAACTTAGAAATGTCTTTGAAAAGTGGTTTAAGTCAAAAAGTGTTGCATTTTACCTAAAATAGGCTGAATGTGTAAGTTCGAGTAAGGTTTGATGATTTATAACCTTCTCGAGCACAAACTGTTTGAATATGTATTTTCGGGTAAGGTTAATAAGGTTTAACCTTTCCGAGTACAAAACAGTTGATTATGTCTGAATATGTAAGTTCGAGTAAGGTTTGATGAGTTATAACCTTCTCGAGCACAAACTGTTTCAATATGTATTTTCGGGTAAGGTTAACCTTTCCGAGTACAAAACAGTTGTGTATGTGTGAACCTATCGGTCAGTTGATAGTTTGATCGAAGCCATGAAGGTACCTTCCTAAAACCAATCGATGAAAGAACATGAAACCATTCTGTTTCAATAGAGGTACGAGAAAGGGTTGGGGGCAATGAAGTAGGTGAAGTGGTTGGATTTTGCGAGCTGTTCCCACCACTGCTGGATGTGATTCCAAGAGCCGAACGAGAATGAATACCACACAGAAAAGTTAAGACCAGGCTCCCTAATGACCTTTGAGCAGGGTCAGGCTCTTGAGATTGTTGGGTATGACCAGCCATATTTGAAATGTTGTCTCGGGTAAGGTTTGACAGTTTTCAACCTTTCCGAGTAAGCTTAGTCATTACTGACTAACTTTATGATTTTCGAGCATACTTTGAAGTGTTTACACTTTTCGGGTAGAGTACACTGTTGAACTCACTTTCCCGAGTAAGCTTGAAGTCTTGAGATGATTATGTGTTGAAATAGCTATCTTTTAACAAGAAATTCTTGTTTCGAGCAAGCTATGCATGTTATATGCTAGTTTCGAGTAAGCTACGCATATTATATGCTGATTGTGTTTCCAAGCAAACTTTGTGAACTTAAGTGAGTACACCGAGTAAGCTTTGAGTGAATATGTTGTTAGGAAAGACTTGTTAATCTTTCCGGGCACTCTAAGATGTTACTGTTTAAGTTTGTCATTTTTGGGGTATGATTTGATATGTTGAGTTCCCTCGATCAAGGGCATACCTGATGATTGAATGTGTCTATCCTAGCAAGCCTAGCAAGCTTAGTGCTAACTTAGGATTTTCGGGCAAGCTCCATGAAATTTTATACTATTGCACACTTAAATGTTTATGTGTTTAATTTCATTCCGAGCATGCTCTGTGATATATGTGTATGATTTCTTTGAAATTACAAATGTTTTCGGGCGAACTTTGTTTTCCGAGCACACTTTATATTTCGGGTACACTTGTGTTCCTTCAATATACTTGGTAATTTTCAAAACTTTAACTTTCCGAGTACACTGTCTGCTAGAATTTCTTTTCGAGCACACTTTGTACTATATGAAAGTTATTCGGGTATACTTTGCATAAGTTTGTTGTCCGAACACACTTTACATTTGAAAGAGTGCTCGAGCACACTATGTATACAAGCATACTTGAATGAATGCGTTGATTGAATATGTAAGTTAGTATGATGAAATTGTTTAGATTCATACTTGAATGAATACGTTGTTTGAATATGTTAGTTAATATGACAAAACGTGATTATGTTGTTTAGGGTTCATGCTAGATGAGTTTTAATTTGAATTTGAGAAATCTTTGTGAGGATCTTAATTGATTCTTAGTGAGAATGTTTATTTGATAACTATATTTGATTATTTGCCTTGTGATTAATTTCTCAAGAAATCAAGTATTTCGGGTAAGCTTTCTTCATTATGTCTTAACTTTAAATTAATTTACTTGATCGAGCATGGTTTAAATAGAGAAGTATTCGGGCAAACTTTATATTCAAAATGAAAATTTTTCGAGTAAAGTTTGACAGAGTAAGGTTTGTTAGTGGAAGTAGACCGAGTAGACTTTGGAAAAATTAATTTTTTGAGTAAGGTCTTATGATCTTAAATGAGATTAAATGTTTTTAATATATCAAGTGGATAACGTTACTGGTTGACAGCTAATAATTCACAAAAGGACAAAAAGCATTTAAAACCCACTTTCAAAAGAGTATAAAAGAGGGACTTAGGCAAATTTTTCAACATTATTTCCCTCTATCTCTCTCCTTCCACTGCAAAACCTCCCTTACTAAGAAAAATAACCGACTTATCAAATTCAAGATTAATCCAAACCCTAATTTTTGTCAGCCTTCTAATTCCGACTCGGTATGCATTAATATTATGTTTTCCGATCACGATTAGATTGTAAGGTGACTTGATTATGTTTTCGAGTACTAACACTCTGTTTATGTGTTTAGGTTATTAATTTGTCGAAGAACAGGTTCTTGAAGATTTCTTTCTTTCTTCTTCATTTTTATAACTTGAAATTGTCTAAAGTATTAAACTTTATGTCTAATTTCACTTTGAATGTGTTTGTTTATGTATTGCAGATATGGCAGATAACGAGCCAAAGTATGTTTTTGAGCCAAAGCACAACATGTGCGCGTTACTACAAGTTACACCAGAGAATGAACCGATGGCTCGGATGATATTATGGATGGCACGGTCAAATATCAGCTTCGCTCTCACTGAAAGCCCAACTATTTACAGAAATCACTCCTTGGATTTCTGGAGATCAGCAGAGCTAATCGAAGATGGTAATGGAAAACGAATAGAGGCAACCGTGGCCAGACAAGAGATTCAGATCACTGAAAGGATGATCAGAAGATGTTTAAGACTGAATGACGATGATCACAATCACATCAGCTGCGATACAAAGCATCTATTGAAGATTTTCAAAGAAACAATGGGGTATCAAGGAAATGTCCATGAGGGACAGTTTCAGAAAGGTCTGTTTCCGATGCTATATAGATTTCTTATTCATCACATTATTCATGGATTTGCTCCGAGGAAGGGATCATGGACTCTGATGAGTCATGATCTAGCAAATGCCACAGTTGGAACTATCTTTGATCTGCCCTTTAACTTTTCCAAGATGATTTTGATGGGCTAGTAGGGAATCTAAAGAAACCAGAGAAAAGGAGATTTTTGCAGTACCCAAGATTCCTACAGATCATATTCAACAGCACCTTACAAGATTTACCAACAATTGGAGACACACATAAACTGCAAGATCCTGATGCTTACAAGAGAATAAAGAACCCATGTGTCTCTAATAACTTTGATGCAAATGTTCCGCTTGAAATTTTACCTTGGTTGTTAAACCATGATCTGGCTGTTATGCCTGTGCCTGAGCTGAGCTCAGAGGAGGAAGAAGGGAGTGATGATGAGAGTGATGAAGGAGACTCTGATGATGATGTTGATGGCAATGACGGTGGAGATGATTTGGAGATGGGAATTATGTCACCTGAACAGGGGGAGCAAAGAGAAGAACCTGAACAACCAATCCCAACACTACCACACTCACCACCACCAACCTCACCACATCAAACACCACCTCAATCCTTTACCTTAGACCAACCTGAAACTTCCACACAACACTCACCACAACCACATACTTCACCACTTATACCTAGCACACAACACGCACAATCCCCATCCATCACTGAACAACCCACTTTTGAACCATTTCCTACATCAAACCCTACAAGTCCACATGATGATATGTTACAAAGAAATGCTGAGTTGATGTTTGAAAATTATGAATTGAGAAAACAAGTTGAGGAGGTTAGAGATGAGAATGTTGATCTGAAAAGAAAGAATGAAGAGCTAACTAGTGAAAATGAAATATTATTGAAAAAGTTAGCTGATGCTGAATTGATGATTCGAACACTGGTGCAGGAGGTTGAGAAGACCTCAGCTGCCCCAAAACAGGGGGAGAATATGGATCAAAATGATGTGACTGATGATGAAAGTGCTGAAAATATTGATGGTTTGAAAATGATTATGAATGATTATGATGTTAGTGATGAAAATGAAGAAGAGGTGTGTGGAGAGGAAACAAATGAAAATGAAAAGTCAAATGATGATGAGAATGTGATTACAGAAGAACTGACTGAGATCATTGATGAAGAACTGACTGTTGAGAATGTAAATGTGAATGCTGATACTGAGGAACTAGAACAAACTGAGCCAAATGATGATCAAGAAGCTAGTTCCAAGAGGGCAGAGCATGATTCTGAATTAGATCAACTGTTCAAAGAAATTGATGAATATGAAACTTCTGATGAAGAAGAAGATGAAGAGCAGTTGAGAAAAATGAAACAAAAAGGTAAACGGATAGCAACAGAGTATGAACCTGCTGTATATGATGAGAAGGATGTATCCTTTGTAGATACTGCTGTTGCTGCTGCTCTTGAAGAGCAAGAAAGAATAATCAAAGAAACTTTGGAGAGGGAGAAAATAGCCCTATCTCTAACTCCAGAAGAAATAGCAGAGCAAGAAAATCTGATCAGACAGGACAACATTGAAAAAGAACTGACTGAAGATGAGGCTGATCAAGAAATTATTGAGGTATTAATTAAGATGAAAAGAGTTGAGGAAGTGGACAACTCCTTGGGCACAGTGGCCAGCATGTTTCAATCTAAAAGTCAAACATCAGAAACTGCTGCTGAACCAACTACTGATATAATTCCTGAAGAAGAAATTGGTGAGTCAATTGCAACTATGACTGCCAAGAAATGGGTTGAACAAGTAAAATAAGACATGAAAAAGAGCCCTACTGGTAACTGGGGAGAAAGAAGATTTGAAAAGACTTATCAAAGAAGAAAGAGATCTGCTGAGCAGACTAATGATGAACCAATCAGGGCAATTCCCTTGCAAACACTGAAACCAGGAGAAAAATTACCAGGGGTCCCTGATGTTAATGTTACTGATGTTAATGTTACTGAACTAGAGCATCCTGCCTCTGATGAACCCAAAATAGATGCCATGATTGATCTATCAGATGATGAGGAGGATGACTCTGAGGAGTCTGATGAAGAGGGTGATGACAACCCTGATCAAGGAGGTGAGAAAGTTGGTACAAGCTCCACTGCTGAGACCCCTCAATCTAAAGAGACTTATATTCATAGGGGCATCACTGAAATTAATGCAGAGGAAGTCTTAAAGAAGGTTGAGAAGAGAAAGAAAAATACTGAGCATTATAAGAACTATTTGAAAGTCAGAGGTTATCCTGAAGCTGCTCTGGAAAAATATACTATGGATCAAATTCAAGATCTCTACAACAGTGAGAAAGAGATAGTTTCACAAAAGTTTGTAAAATAGGATGATAAGGTTGAACTGGAAGAATTAAAGAAGAAATATAATGGTATGTGTGGATATTTGATTGAGAAAGGCATGAAGCCTGAGGTTGTGAGAAATCTGAGCAAAGAGGCAGTATTTGACCAATATTCCAAAAGGAAAGAGAAAGAGTTGAAAAGGGTCTATACTGAGAGCACAATTAAAACTGAACTACCTGATGAGCCTCCAAAGAAGAAAAGAAGAATTCAGACCTTAAGGGAGAAGGAAAAGGAGCAAGTCAAACCTGTTGAAATTCCTATCCCTCAAGATGATGTCAAACCTGAACAAGAAACTGAACCATTCATGCCTTGGGAGAATGAGGAAATGATCAGCATCCTAAGAAACATAATGATAAACAAGAGAGGGATGACTGAAGAAGATTTCAATGTTTTAGAGAAAGAGGATTTGAAGACTCTGTTCTATCTGCAAAAGGATGAGTGGGAAAAGGCATTAAGGGAAGGTTAAAATCCCAGATACTATGCTTATGGCAGATTTGTACCTGCTGGACTAGCAAGAACTCCAGGAATGATCAAAATGTTAATTGAACTGGAGGCAGCAGGACATGACATTGTGGAAATAGCAAACCTTCCTACTGAGATGGTGGAAGCCATATATGTGAAAACATTCAACTTGGGACCTCAGAAGCCCAAGAAATCAATTCCATTCAGACCTCCAATCCATCAAAGATTCCCAAGAGGAAGAGGCCAAGGAGGAAGAGGAGAATTAAGTAGCTCAGTACAACAAAGAACAAGACCACAATCTGGTGTGGATCTACCAAGAGAGCTCTACTATGATTCAGTAACTGATACTCTGAAGGTGATCATGGAAAGTAGGCAGTTGAGGGAAATTATTGTGAGAAGTGACTTCAGAGAATACAATGAAGAGCAACTGAGCAGAATGGAGTCACTTCATCTTTATGATTTCAGGGACAGAAGCAGATCTGCAGGGAGACAAATGAATGACTTATCTAAATACCTGTATGAGCAAGCTGGAAATGGGTTCAGGTTCTTAAAAGACAACATAAGCAGAGGTGCAGCTTCAATGAACAAAGCAAGAAGATCTGCAAAGATAAAGAAGATGGATATTGCTGAAAGAAACTTTAAGATGTATGTCAGAGATGAAGACCCACTGTCCAACATGATTAAGTGTATAAGTTTAAGAAGAAGAATGAAAAGGCCAAACTACACTGTACAGAGAATGGCATCATTGCTCAAGTTTAATACAAGGAAAATGGAGAATATGCATTGATGAATTCTGATGGAAAGGTGCTGGCTGTGATAAAGAGAGATGCAGATCTTGCTTGCTTGCACAATGAAGATCTAGCTGATATTAGAGACTTGGTGATTCCAGAAGGACACACTCACTACCAAGTGCTCAATATCTTCAGAGAAAGAGTAGCATCTGTAATCCAGATGAGAAGACAAGCAGCCTACAATGAAAGGAAAAGACAAAATAGATAGAATAGGTTTTGCTTTGTAATGTCTTCGGACAAACCTTTGATTATGTAATTTTTACTTATGTAATTTGATTATGAAATTTGATGTGTATTTTGCTAAGTGTAAGTAACCATAGAGTGTTTTGGGTCAGCTGAGGTGTTCCAATCTAGGGGGAGATTGTTGGGTCAAGAATTTGACCCAAATGATTTGACCTAAACGAAGAATATGGAAGATTGGAATCTTCTCAACCTCCTCAGAAACTGCTAAGTATTGAATCCGAGCACACCTTGGACCTTCGAGTAAGCTTTTACTTAGCCGAGTACGAGATTTTGCCTTCCGGGCAAGGTTTACTTCAAATAGTCTTCTTAAGTGGATATCCGAGCAAGGTATGCTTTTTAGTGATTTCCGAGTAAGGTTCATTAATTTGGCATATCCGAGTAAGGTTCACTTTGTCAAGCAGGGTTGTTCTTCAAGACCAAGTATTTTACTCTTCCGAGTAAGGTTTGGTCAACCAAGTCCAAGAAGCCAAGTAATTGGAAGACCGGGCAAGGTATTCTTTAATAATTATGGTCCGAGTATACTTGATGAGTTGATGAAATATCTTTAAGTTATATCGAGTAAGGTTCTGCTCAAGTAAGGTATGTACTCCCGAGTACGCCTTATCAATAAGTTATTTAACTGACAATGAGCCGAACAGGATCATAGAAGAACAAAGTTGCTCGTAAGGATTTGTCGAGCAAAGTTTGATAAGTCCAAGAAGATTGAAGTCTACTCGGTGATTATTTTACTTGGTAAAATATTCTTTAAGTAAAGTCTACCCGGAAACTGATTCCGAGTACACTTCTATGTTTACCAAGTCTGAAGGAAGGCCGAGTACACTGCGTACCCGGAGACTGAAGTTTAATGAAAAGCCTACCCGAAAGACTTGTTTTACACTTAGTATATTTTTGAATATGTAAATTGAATATGTACTATCGGATAGGGTTTCTAGAAGCCTGTCTTAGGTTGGCAGGCCTATAAATAGAATAATTAGGGCACGCCGCCAGAGACAGAGAAGACGAGAGAGAGCACAATACGGATAAGACCGACACATTAATTAAGAGAATATTTTGTGTGTGACGGCTGTCCTAGGATTCCTTATAAACCCTAATCGATTATCCTTTTGTATGATTAACGTTATATAAATGGAAATCTTTTGAGTGAATCCTTCGTGTGTCTTCGTATTTTGAATATTCATTGCAACCGTATGTTTGTTATTGATTCCGCCTTTAACAAACGATCATCTTTCTAAACATAGTAACCCGTCATTAACTCGCTTGTCAACACGATTAATTTTGTGTGAGTTATGACATGATTGATTAATATCCGATCCGAAACGACCTGACAGCACATTCACAGAAATAGCATGATGGATTCTTCATCGCTTGAGAAACGTGATAATACTTCCAAACATCGCCCATCCTAAGAAATCGTTATTTAAGAATGCATATATGTTGTGCTTCTTATTATACGGTAACTCAATGACTTGAGCTTCTCCTGCTGGTTGAGCTGCTTGCGGTTCTTGGACCACCTCAGCCTCTTGAACAATAGGCTGCTCTTATTCAAGAGCACCAACATACTAGCTCACTCGTTCCCGAATCTCAATCGTTTTATCAAAATTCGTAACCTAAAATTATCATCCAACTAATTCCGACTTGATAAGCATCAAATGATAATTTTCAGACATTCGTTGTATGGAATTAGGAATTTAATTTCATATTCACTAGCATCTCTATTTTCTGTGTAGGTTTATAATTTTTCGAGGAACATGTTCTTAAAGAAAATCTTTTATTTCTTCCTAAAATATATCAAAGTTGTGCCATTTATGACTAATCTTCACTTTGAATGTGTTTTTGTTCGTAATTGTGTAGACATGAATTATCCTTTCGAGAAGAAGAACAACATGTGCGCTTTACTCCAAGTGACCGGTGATAATGGACCTGCTGAACTAACGATATGGTGGTTGCAACGGTCAAATCTCATATTTTCATTAACAGAAAGCCCAGTCATATATAGAAATCTCAACTAGATTTATGGCACTTGGCACAGTTGATTGATGAAGGTGGTAGGCGTATAGAGGCTACATTAGCAAGGCACGAGATTGTGATTACTGAACAACTAATAAGGGCCATTATGTAGTTACATGATAATGTGGAGGCCCCAATTCATTTCTCTGCCAATCGTTTATTTTAGAATATTCCAGGAAACTATGGGCTATCAGGGTGATGTCCACGAAGGACAGTTCAAAAAGGGCATGTTCCCTAATCTATATCAATTATTGATTCATCACATATTACAGGGTTTTACACCCAGAAAGGGTTCGTGGAACCTGATAAGCAGGGATATTGATAATGCCACAGTGGCTGTTGTCTACAACCAGCCATTCAACTTTTAACGAATGATATTCGAAGGCTTGGCTTCAAATTTGAGAAAAGATGATAAAGACAAATTCTTGGTTTATCCGAGATTCCTGCAGATCATGTTTAATTTGTTGATACCTGATTTGCCAACCATGGGCACAACACATATATTTCAAGATCCTAACACTTACTAGAGGATACCACGGTTGGCAGCCACCGGCAACTTTAACCCAGAAATATATGTAAGAAGGTATGAGTAAATGGAAAGGAAGGACTAGACCCATAGAATATCTAAGAGGATAAGGACCAGACCCTTATAACCTCTGAGAGGATAGGGACCATACCCTTATAATAACTAAGAGTATAGGGACGATACCCTTATAATATCTGAGAGGTTACAGGGCGAAAGACTCTATAAAACGTATAATTAAATATGTAAAGTAAGATAAGATACGAAAGTATGAAAGAAGAAAAGTAAGAAGGTAAGAATGAAGATATATACTTATGTATGTATAAAAGAAAGTAAAGTCTGAATGTATGAAGTATGTGAATGTAATGTATGTTGCTTGATTAACTAAAACTCACTTGGCGTAGCTGACTTTTAGTATGCACGCAGGTAAATAGATTAAAGCAGCTTGCTTGAGGGAGACACATGACATGATCTGAAGAGGCTGGCATCTGAAGAAGAACTGTCTTGATTTTTTATTACTACGTTTTATGTTATGTTTAAAGACAACATTTGAATGTTTTGTATGAAATTGTTGACTTTTATTATTCCGCAAAACGTTTTTATTTAATTATTATATATAGAACTGTGTTTACGAATAAATCCAACGCCAACGTAGGGCACCGTGACCGGGGCCTTCAAATAATGTCCCAGAAAAATTAAAAGAATGCGTAGAAGACATGAATATGATTCAAAATTGGAGTTTGGAAGGCTTGAATGAATAATATATTTTTCACTATAATTAGTGTAGATTTACGATGAAAATGGTTATAATTATTTATTTTTTTATATTTAATAAAAGTCTTAGTTACAATTGTTGTTAGTCATTTCAAACCGGTTAGACACGTTCCAACAAAGTTAAACGTGTGTAAAATAATTTAACCGAGTGTTTCGGTTTTGGTCGGACAATTTGACAAAATATCAAATTGGTTCCAACGTGTTAATATTATGGTCTTGGAGTTATAAAGATAAAAAAAATATGTTATGCATGTTAAAAGATTAAAATTTTCCAAACTTGACCGAAACTACAACATAAGCAAACCAGGTTCATTTTTTACGAACTAACGAATACATGACATCATATGGCATCACATAGAAACTATCTTGCATATACCCAAGGAAAGGCCACGAAAATAATAAGAAAAAGTATTGAACTTTGAAATTTGACTTTTGAAAGTCAAACTAGCAAGAATAAACAATTAGAGAGAATAACTTCAATTTTTTATGAACTGTGTTGTGAGAAAAATGAATGCAACGGAATATATCAATATGTATATTTATAGGTGAATTCTAAAGAAGATATTTCAATAGAATCAATCGGTCTATGTAAATAAATGGGGTTGAATAGCCATGAATATGATGAATTCCTCATAATTAACAACTTCTAACTATAAGTTCAAACAAAACATTAAGGAATTGAATTTGTTGGAATGAGAAAAGACTTAAGGAAAATTGAAATCTTCTCAACCTCTTTGGAAAATGGCTAAGTATGGAAACCTAGCGCACTTAGGGCTCCAAACAAGCTTAAACATAGTCAAGCAAGGTATTTTGCTCTTCGAACAAAGTTACCTTCTGGAATTCTTCTTATGTGTTAGTTCAAGCAAACTACACGTCACAAGCAAGGTTGTTCTTCAAGTCAAGCAAGATTAGTTTCAGAGCAAAATCCTAACTAAAGCCAGCTAAAACCATGTATTTTGGTGGATCAAGCAAGGTTTATTTATAATAAACAGTGGTCCTAGCAAGCTTGAAGGAAGTTGATGGAGAAGTTAATTAAGGACTTCTAACGAGCAAGGTTCAACCCTGAGCAAGCTACAGTGTTACCAACACACTTGGAATTGTTCAAATAAGTTAAGTAACAAAAGGTTGAAGGGATCTCTGAAGAACAACTTTTCTCGTAGGATATATATTGAGCAAAGTTTGGTATTATCGGGAAGATTGAAGGCAGCTTGATGAAAATTTTTCTAACGAAAATATTCTAAGTAAAGCTTACTAGGAGAACTGTTCCCCGACAGACTTAATGGTTACCAGGTCTGCTTGCTAAAGGCAAAACCTGCAAAGCTTGCTCGAAGACCTGTTTACATTTAGAATGTTTGTCGTTCTCTCTGATCACACAATCACTCACTATTAATGTCGCAACCCACACAATAATGTGTGGACAAGAGGGTTAACGACTTGCTATTTCGAGTAAGAATAAATGTTTGTTAACGGCAGAATCACTAACACACAAGATTGTTGCTTAAAGATTGTAAAATATAACAGACACAGATATTAACTCAAAAGATTTTCATTTATAAAAAGATTCATACAAATGCAAATCAATTAGGGTTTCTGTAAGGAATAAATATCCGTACAATTCTTAGGACAGCTGTCACACTCAATTCAGGAATGTTCAGTAGGTCTAAAAAGTGTAAAGCCTGATCCGTGGTAGGTGTGCACTAAAATATTCTATTTATAGGCCTGGCACCACCTGACAGCTGTCCTTATTTCTGGAAAACCTAATGATTGATACATAATCATAAAAACATATTAAAAAAGATTCTAAGTGTAAAACTGGTCTTCAGGTAGACTTTGTGTCTTTTGTCTTCTTCGAGCAGACCTGGTAATCTAAAAGTGTGCTGGAAAACAGTTCTCCAGGTAGACTTTACTTAGAGTATTTTCCTTTGAAAATACTCACCTAGCAGACTTCAGTCTTCCGGACCATTGCAAACTTTGCTTGATATGACCCTACGAGCAAACTGTTCTTCATGAATCCATTCAACTCTTTGTTAATGAATAACTTATTATGCAAACCAAAGTGTGCTGGTAACACTGTTTGACTTGTGCTGGTAGCACTGTAGCTTACTCGGAGTTGAACCTTGGTAGAATATTTCTTGAATACCTTTCCTCAAGCATGCTCAGATTACTGTTTATTAAACAAACCTTGCTAGATCTTCCAAAGTACTTGGCTTCAATAGCTTAGTTTAGTCAAGATTTTGCTAGTGGGCAAACCATGCTCGACTTGAAGAACACCTTTGCTAGACAAAGTGAACCCTGCTCGGATTATCACTTAGGAAGACTTCAAGAAGATGACTTTGTCCGGAAGGCAAATTACCTTGCTAGGCTTAAGTAGAAGCTTGCTCGGATGTCGCAATGTGCCCGATGTCCATACTTAGCCCTTTCTCGAGAGGTTGAGGATATTCTAATCTTCCTTAAAGCATTTTCTTATCCCAACAATCTCCCCTAGATTGTAACACCTCTGCTGCACCAAAATACTGTAAGGTTACATACACTTAGTTGAAAATACGCACCAAATTTTCAAATTCAAAGTTACATAGCAAAGTCAAAATATTACAAAATTAAAATTCTGTCTTGTGGACATTACAAATAAAAAACCTAAACTAAAACATAGTCTTCATCTTCTTGAGCTGTAGGCTGCTTGTCGACTTTCCATTCTCACTGATCCTTTCCTTTTCTTAAATATAAACAGTTGTTGTTGATGAGGATGATTGACAGGGATTGTCCGGTTCATTATGTCAGGTCCTCTTCATGTAGAAAGGATAGATCTGCATCAGCTTTGGTGATACCTAATGACAGCTAGAGTTGGGTAGTGGGGAAACTTCCTCGCGGAAAACATACTGCTCGGTCAAACCTGGGTACCAACTCCAGTTACCGTTGCTCTCGTGTGCGACTCCAAGTGGGCAGATTTTCGGTGGACAATGCCTCTTTTGTGTGGGGGCTGCTAGTGCTGGACTTGCTCGAGGTGGTGTTGGTTTGGAAATCTACGGTTCCTTTCCTAGGGCGTGGGACACCGGGTTGGATGATGATGAAGGTGTTGACATCCCTACAGAATAGGTCACGTTTGGTTTATGGGTGTACAAGTGAATGAGGAAAAAGAAATAAAGAAAATTAATAAAAAATATTATATATATATATATGTATTTCGTAAGATCATAACTATTGGGTAATTGAGGTTATAGTCTAGTATGAATGCAATTCTAGTTCTCTATAACCAATAGCTCTGATACTAATCTGTCACATCCTCAAAATCCATTAACGGAGTTTTACAGTTACAGGGTGTGAACTGACAGGATCGTAGTCATTAGTTATATCAAACATCATTACTAAAGTTTTGAAAACAAGCAAAACATACAAGTCTGAAATAAATGCGGAAGCATAAACAGTAATGTAAATTGTTGTGTCGACAAAGGACGAATTAAACCAACAGTTGATATGATAAATTTAAAAGCAATCTAAAACATATGATATTTGTGCATGCATGTCCTAAACTGCGCGCCCGCCTCGACTACCTGAGATAAACATACTAAAAGTGTCAACACAGGATTGGTGAGTTCACAGGTTTAATTAAATAATCGTTGCGTTTTAGCGTTACCAGATTTAGTTGTTCAAATATATATCAATAGGTAGCTAACCTATCAAGCAAGTATTACTAAGTGTTCGACACCGAAGCTGACTGATTATACGTTTGCCTAGCCACCATGTTAACCACGACCATGGCAATGTGTTAGCCAAAAATGCACCCAATCGACCTACAGTCGTGTTTAGAGTCAGATTGAGTTTATCAAACCCAGTAGTACTACTCAACACTGACTCTCTATCATCCAATATTAACCAGTTCGATTGTTTCTGAAGGACTTAGTTGGTTTGTTGCCACTTAGTCTTACAAGTGATATATACATAATAAACAAAAATATACAGCGTTTGGAGTATGTTATATCCCCCTAATAAAATGTTAAAAGGTAAAAGTTGCTGTGAAACTCACTGTTTTTGAAGTTACTGAAGTCCGAGAAAAGCGTGCGTATAGGAAATCTTCACTAGTGCGCTAAAACAAAAATGAGATTTCTAAGTGTTTTGAACTATGAGTAAGTCTCTAGACACGACACATAAAAGGTATGCATGAGGTATGTTCGTGTTATATTTGTGAAACAAGTGCGACACAACAATACGTTGGTGATAAGTTACGGATGTGATCAGGTATGGTATTTAATTTCATTACGATATATTTTTGGTACATCATCAATAACAAGGTCACATATGTCAAACAAAACTCAAACATCGATCGAGCAATCGACTTTACATATTCCAACAAGAATTCAGCACGCCAAGATTACTTCATTTCACTATTCATAACATGCAGATAAATCACCGAAATTTTACCATAGAAGCATACATGAGTTAGGTTTCGGGAAATATTTTTATTATATTTTTAGCATGTACGGTTTTATTACAAGAATTAAATCAACACAGTAGGTACACAACAGTCATTATCATGCGCAACAAAGGTTCTCGACTAGACCCATTACATGGTTAATTCAATTAATGCAAGACCAATTGGGTTAGATTCTAAATTCAATTTATTAACTTCCAGAGGTGGAACCAATTCAATTGGTCTTGTCATTTGTATATATGCTATTAACAATTCAGTCTATAAAAAGGCTTCCCGAATCAGAACTACCCAACCAATTTATAAATTCATAAACAGTGACTTCCACGTGTCCAAAAGTTACAAACTTGGATTCCCTGGAAACTAGACTCGACATACTAAATCAAAGAGTTAATAACAACTTCAGATTATGTCATTAACACAAACTTACAGTCAAATATAAACGGATTTTCAGTCCAATCAGCATGCTGTTTTCATCTAAATACACTACTAAACAAGTTTTTCTATCATAATCCATGCAATAACCCTACTAGAAACATAATACATCAAACATGTTCTTCAATTTCACTTTTCATGCATATCTAGGGTTTACATAAAACTACAATTTCAAACAAACATCCAATTGACAATCAATTACAACATAACTAGTAATCAATTTACTTGTGTTTATCAACAAATGCACCAATAACCCCTAACTCATCATCATTCATCAATTTTGAGATTTAGGGTTTTATTAACACAATTAAATGATGCAACTAATTCAATAGAAAGGCTAGAGAGGGTGTTAATTACCTAGTTAGTACCTTGGATTCTTCAATTAAGCTTGAAAACAACTTGTATGTGTGTGTGTGTGTGTGTGTGGTGTTCGGCCGTGAATGGTGAAGGGAGGGGGTGGCAGCCGTGGAAGGGGTGGGGGGATTAGGGTTTCGAGAATATGTTGTTTAAATATTTAATCATGTTACAATTAACCCCCTAACCTTCTAGTTAAACTAATTCTAGCAGAATCTAGTTTATTTCATCCATGATATATACACGTGCAGGTACATAGACACATATAAACATATATTATTACAACATATACGTATTATACCAGGTACTTTTTCATATTAATTATTGTTTGTTCACCAACGGTTTGAGTTGACTCGTATGCGTTTCGGTAAAACTCCAAATGACTTTTTGTGTAATAATAACACATTTAATTTAAACCCTAATTAAATGCAATGAGGAATGCTCTAACTGGAATGACATAGTTCATGTGAACTTGAGTTTGAATTAACGGAGTTAGAGTTAACGGAGTTAAACTGAAATTGACGAGTGTCTGAATATTGTTCCTCTTTGAATAGGTACAAAACCTTTCTCAAAGTTGTCCATCTTGAACATTTTCAAGATTTGGTCAATGTATGCACTTTGATTCAAATCTATCAACCGCCTTGATCCATCCCTATAGATCCTTAATTCTAGAATATAGGCGGCCTTACCAAGATCCCAGATGGAAAAACAATTTCCAAGCCAGGCTTTTACACCTTCCATGGTTGGAATGTCATTTCCAAAAAGTAGTATGTCATCGATATATAATACCAAAAGGGTAATGATGCTCCCACTATCTTTCTTATACACACAAGCTTCATCAGCATTTTTGATGAATCCAAAATTCTAAATTTCATCATCAAAACTGTGATTCCAACATCTAAATGCTTGTTTCAATCCATAGATTATCTTCTTTAACTTGCATACTTTATTAGAATGTTGTGGATCGACAAAACCTTCAGGCTGAACCATATAGACATCTTCTTCAAGATGTCCATTTAGAAAAGCGGTTTTGATATCCATTTGCCATATCTCATAGTCATAATATGAGGCTACGGCAAACAATATCCTAATAGACATTAGCATCGTAACAGGCGAAAAAGTTTCATCATAATCAATCCTTTTAGTTTGGGTAAAAATTTTTGCTACAAGTCTAGCTTTAAAAGTTATCCAAGTTTCCATGCATATCAATTTTCTTCTTGAAAACCCACTTACTTCAAACCAGTTAGGAATTAAGAGGTGGAACAACCAAGTCCCATACTTAGGTTGTCATGCTTGGATTACATCTCAACGTTCATGGCTTCAAGCCATTTATCACAATCAGATTGTGTTATTGCATCATGGTATGTGGTGGGTTCATCCGAATCGACCACATAACATCCATCCATGAAAAATCCACATCTTTCAGGTGGGGTGCTAATTCTACCAGATTTGCGAACGTTTCGTGTGTCTTGATCAACCATTTGATCACTCTCAACAACCTCTTGTTGATTGCTAGTATCAACCAAATGTGTATCGCCTTGTGGTTCTCGATCCTCCTTGAGTTCCACAGTTTTACTAGTTACTTCCATAAGGAACTTAGTTTCCAAGAACTCAGCCTTTCGAACAATAAACACCTTTTGCTCGTTTGGATAGTAGAAATAATATCCAATAGAATCTTTGGGATATCCTACAAAGATACACTTAGTGGATCGACTTTCAATCCCATACCTTTAAATATGATAATGATGGAACCCTTCCATGCCATATTTTAAAAGGTGTCCTATCCACTTTCTTGGTTGGTGCCATATTTAGAATACGGGATGCAGAGATTAATGCAAAACCCCAAAATGATAGAGGTAATGTGCTTCTAGCCATCATGGATCGAACCATATCTAGTAGAGTTTGATTCCTCCTTTTGGACACACCATTATGTTGTGGTGTTCCAGGTGGAGTAAGTTGTGAGATAATTCCACAACTCCTAAGATGATCTAGAAAAGCATCATTGAGGTATTCACCTCCTCTATCGGAACGAAGTGCTTTGATTGTTTTATTGAGTTGATGTTATACATCATTTTGGAATACTTTGAACATTTCAATGGCTTCATCTTTGTGTCTTAACAAGAGCACATGCCCATAGCGACAATAGTCGTCGAAAAAGGAATGAAGTATCTTTCACCATTCCTTGTCATTGGTTTAAAATGACCACATACAACCGAATGCATGATACCTAATAATTCTTTCGCCATTTCATTAGTTCCACTAAATGGCTCCTTGGTCATCTTTCCCAATAAAAAAGATTCACACTTATCAAATGAATCATCATTTGATTCCAAAAGACCATTCTATTGAAGTGTATGAATGTGATCCTTGTTTATGTGACCAAGGCGACAATGCCAAAGAAAAGTCTTAACCAAATCCAATTTGAGTCTTTTAGTGCTAGATTGGTACAACGAGTTATAAATGGATGTATTATCATGAACTAATTCATAAATGCCATTAGACGGCATTGCTTTAAAATAAAAGACATCATTCATGAAAACATAAATATCATTGTTTAGAAACTTTAAATCATAACCAAATTGTCTAAACAAAGAAACGGAGAAAATATCCTTAGTCAAACTAGGAGCATACAAAATGTTTCTCAAAATAAATTCCAAACCATTTGGGAGCTTCAAAACATAATCTCCTCATGCTTGGACGTCAACCTTTGCTCCATTTCCCATGAAGAGACTTATATCTCCTTTCTTGTAATCACTTCTTCTTTTGAACTCCTGCAAAGAATTGTAAATATGAGTTCCACATCCGGTATCCAATACCTATGTGTTAGAAGAAATAATATTAAGATCAATATGGATCATGAAAGTTGTACATCAGGTTTGCCCTGCATCTCTCTTAGCTTTCAACCCCATAAGATAGGTTGGACGATTTCTCATTCAATGCCATATCTCTCCCCAACCAAAGCACGGATCCTCAGGGCTAACCTTTTGGTCCTTCGGTTTGGGTTCCGCTTTTGCCTTTCCCTTGAAACTTCCCTTGACTTGCCCTTTATCACTAGCAAACTTTGCTTTGGGTTCCGGGTGATGCCTCTTCTTCAAGCCACCTTCATTGATCATCAGAACGGGTAAAACCTTTATACCCATTCCGGCTTTCGGTCCCGAATAATCACTCAGTATTCAATAACAATGTCATAACCCACACATAATGTGTCGACAAGAAGGTTAATGACGGATTGCTAAATAAGGAAAGATTCTTGTTTGTTAACGGCGGAATCAGAATCAAACAAGATTTGTTGCTAAGAGGTTAATAATGGTACCAGACACGAACAATAACTCAAAAGATTTCCATTTATATAAACTGATTCATACAAATGATAATCGATTAGGGTTTCTTGTCAGAATGTATATTCAATGAGAATCTAGGACAGCCGTCACACTCAATCAGGAATATTCGTTCTTATCTGAAAAGTGTAAAGGCTAATCCGTATTCCGTCTCTCCTGAAGGCGCGCCCTAAAATATTTTATTTATAGGCCTGCCACCTCCTGACAGCTGTCATTCCTTCTAGAAACCCTAATGATCAACACATATTCAAATTACATATTCAAAAACTATTCTATGTGTAAAAACAGGTCTTCTGGGAAGACTTTGTGTCACTTGTCTTTTCCGAGTATGCTCGGTGCCTTTGGTCCTAGAGTAAACCTGGTAACCTTCAAGTGTGTTCGGGAACAGTTCCCGGGTAGACTTTACTTTCACAAAGCAGACTTCAGTCTTCTTGACCATATCCAACTTTGCCTGATATGATCCAACGAGCAGACTTGTTCTTCTAATGGTCCTATCAACTCCTTGCTAGTAAATAGCTTATTTGAAAAGCAATGTGTGCTTGATGACACTTTAGCTTGCCTGAGTTGAACCTTGCCCGATGTGTCCTTAGGATAATTCTTAACTTTCATCAAGCATGCTCGGACCATTGTTTATTAAAGAATACTTTGCTAGATCTTCCAAGTACTTGGCTTCAAAAGCTTGGTGAGACCAAGGGTTTGCTAGGAAGAAAATTGTGCTCGGCCATGAAGAACGACCCTGCTTGACATAGTGAACCCTGCTCGGATATTCACTAAAGAAGATTTCTAGAAGATAACTCTGCCCGATAGGAAAAATATTGTGCCCGGCTAAGTAAAACCCTTCTAGGATGTCCAAGTGTGCTCGGTTTCATACTTAGGGATTTCTAAGGAGGTTGAGAAGAGTCCAATCTTCCTTATACATTTGTTAGGTCAAATATTTGACTCAACAATCTCCCCCCTAGATTGGAAAACCTCAGCTGTCCCAAAACACTGAGTCAAAATACATATTCAAATCAAAATCAAACTTTTACATATCAAAAGTTAAACTATTACATATTAAAAAATCTGTCCTTAGACATTAAAAATCAAAGCCTATTCTAAAGATCTTCATCTTCTTCTTGCATCATAGGCTGCTTGTCTTTGATTGACTATTACAGTTCCTGCCCTTTGTCGAAAGATAGAAAGGATCTGGTAACGAGTGTGACTCTCAGGAATGTCCATATCCCTTATATCTCTGAGATCTTCATTATGCAGATAGGTCAGGTCTTCATCCCTTTTGATTATGCCCAAGTTAATCCCATCTGAATTATGAAGAATATAGTGTCCAGTAGTTTCCTTTTACTCAATTTTAAAAATGATGCCATTCTTCTAGACACTGTAGTATGGGCGTGTCATTCTTCTTTCAAGGCTTATACATGTGTTCATATTAGATAGTGGGTTTTTGTCTTTGACTTTCAACTGAAAATTCAATTCAGCACTACTTATCTTTTTCAATTTTGTTGCTCTTCTTGTTCTATCATGTTTTGTCAACTTCCACTTTTTCTTTTCTTTAAAAAATGGGAATCCCTTTTCAACTTCATCCCTCAAGTACTTTGAAAGTTCATTTTGCTGTCTCCCAGCCAACTTATTTGTGTCATGTTAGTCATATAGATCAAGTGTGGCCATTTTCTCCAATTGCTCTTGTGTGTATTCAGCAAAATCATCTCTCAAAATGATGTCTCTCAATTGTCTACTTTCCATAATCACTTTCAGAGACTGAGAGACTGAGTTATAGAATAGAGTTTTTGGAAGATCCACATGTGATTGTGGTCTTGTTGTTCTTTTGTGATCCGGCTCTACTTGACTCACCTCTGTGTGTTGATGTATGTTTCCCTGATGCAGAAGGCCTAGTTGGGATAGACTTCATTGGTTGGCTAAGCCTTGTTATTGCAAAAGCTTTCATAAACATTGACTCAATCAGTTCACCTGGATAGTAGATTAGATTTGCAAAGTTTTCGCCTACATCTTCTACAAGTCTTGTAATCATTTTAGCCATCCTTGGATCGTTTAACAACCCTGTAGGCACAAACCTTCCTACAACAAAACTCCTTGGATTTTCACCTTCCAAAAGAACTTTTTCCCATTCAGCTTTTTGCAAGTAGAATAGTTCTTTCAGTTGATGTTTATCAAGTGCATTAAAGGAGTTCACATCCATCCCCTTCTGATTTACCATTACCCCTCTCAAAATCTCAATCATTTCTTCATTTTCCCATGGAACTATAGGTTGATCTATTGGCTCAGGTTTCACTTCCTCTGGGATTGGGGTATTATCAGTCTTCTTTTCAAACTGATCTTTCAATTTTTCTCTCAATGTTCTTATTCTTCTTTTCTTTGCAGGTGGTTCATCTTGATCTCCCCTTTCTTGTACAATGGATGGCTCAGGTTGCACCCTCTTTTATTTTTCTTTTCTTTTCAAGTTGTTTTAAATTGACCCAACTGTAGCTTTATCCAAGCTTTCAACCATATCATGTAACATCCTAAATTTTAATTATAAATAAAGAAAGTTATGTTTAGTGATTTCACGTTGTTAATTATTTAATGTCGAGTAAGGAGGGAGTTGGGCTTAGATTGCGTAAGATGGGTTAAATGAGAATGGGCCTCGGGTCCGTGGGCTTAGAGGGATATAAATATCCCATCCCAAACACAATCTTTCATTTCCACCTTCTTTCTTCACACACTCAAAACACACACATACTAACCGATCAAGATTTGAAGCCGAGACCCGAGATTTTGTTGATAGATCTGAGTTGGTAAGGTAAGAACAAATCCACCAAAGCTTATATTACTGAAAATGGTTAGGATTTGATGGGTTAACCGAACCCGAAACCCAAACTGCCCAAATCAGACCCCTAAAACGTCGATTTTAGGCCGATTTGATGGTTGGGATTTGTAGGCACCGATCATACGATTCCGTGGGTACCAAAATCGAGTTATTTGGCTAAGAAACGAAGGAGTTATGGGCAAACAGATCTGCAGCGCGATAACTTCGCCTGCAAGATTAAGTTCGCCTGATGAACTTCGCCTTCAAGCGTAACTTCGCCTTCAAGCGTAACTTCGCCTAAGGTTTAACTTCGCCTGAAGCCAAGTTCGCCTAAGGTTTAACTTCGCCTGAAGCCAAGTTCGCCTAAGGTTTAACTTCGCCTGAAGCCAAGTTCGCCTAAGGTTTAACTTCGCCTGAAGCCAAGTTCGCCCGAGGTTTAACTTCGCCTGAAGTGAAGTTCGTTTAGAAAATAAATTAAAAACCTAATGGAAAATGTGTTAAGGCAGTTATCGAAAATAAAATTGAAGAAGAGACTCACGCAAGCTCCAATCCTTACTTTACCCGATGGTGATGAGGATTTTGTTGTTTGTGCTGATGCCTCGCATCAAGGGTTAGGTTGCGTGTTGATGCAACGAGGGAAGGTGATAGCCTACGCGTCTAGACAGTTGAAAGTCCATGAGAGTACTTATCCGACGCATGATTTGGAGTTAGCAGCCGTAGTGCATGCTCTTAAGATATGGAGGCATTATCTGTACGGTACTAAGTGTACTATCTATACAGATCATAAGAGTTTAAAGTACTTTTTCGAGCAGAAAGAATTGAACATGAGGCAGAGAAGATGGTTAGAATTGATAAAGGATTACGACTGTGAGATTAAGTATTACCCCGGTAAAGCTAACGTGGTCGCTGATGCGCTAAGTCGTAAGAATGAGGAAGTCCTTGCAACCGTGAAGTCATATAAGTTGATCATGAACTCAAGTCTTTTTGAAGAAATCATCAAAGTGCAGTAAGAGGTGTTAGTAAACGAAGGGTTAGTAAAGAAAGAAAGGATTTATGGCCAGCAAGATGAGTTGATGGAAAACACTCATGGAGTTAAAACTAGATTTGACCGTATGTGGATTCCACGCCATGGTGATCTTAGAAGTCGAATCTTAGATGAAGCTCATAAGTCAAGGTACTCAATCCATCCTGGAGCTACAAAGATGTACCAAGACTTGAAAAGAGATTACTGGTGGCCAGGAATGAAGAATGATGTAGTGGATTATGTTAGTAAGTGCTTAACTTGCTTACAAGTCAAGGCCGAGCACCAAAAGCCTTATGGGAAGATGCAACCGCTAGAGATACCGGAGTGGAAATGGGAACACATCATCATGGATTTCATAACTAAGCTACCTCGTACAGCTAAGCAACATGATACCATCTGGGTGATTGTGGACCGTTTGACCAAGAGTGCTCACTTTCTGCCCATACGAGAGGCCATCTCGTCAGAAACGTTAGCAAGCTTGTTCATCAAGGAAGTGGTAACCAAGCATGGAGTACCGTTATCGATCGTGTCTGATAGGGATACACGGTTTACTTCGAGGTTCTGGAAGAAATTCCATGAAGCTATGGGGACGAGGTTGAACATCAGTACGGCGTACCATCCTCAAACCGATGGACAGTCCGAAAGGACGATCCAAACCCTTGAGGATATGCTACGTGCTTGTGTTTTAGATTTTGGTGGAAGCTGGGATGATCATCTGCATCTGGCAGAGTTCTCCTATAACAACAGTTACCATTCGAGCATTGGTATGCCACCGTTTGAGATGCTTTACGGTCGACGATGTAGAACCCCGGTGTGTTGGGGTGAGATTGGTCAAAAAGAAATGGGAAGCCTAGAAGTGGTTCAAGAAACGTCTTCAAAGTTCGATCAGATCAAAGCAAGAATGAAAGCCGCTCAAGACAGACAAAAGTCTTACGCAGATAAGCGGCGACGACCAATTGAGTTTAACGTTGGCGACTATGTGATGCTTAAGGTCTCGCCTTGGAAAGGAATTATCCGTTTTAGAAAGAGAGGGAAGCTAAGTCCGAGGTACATTGGACCATTTAAAATTTTGTATCGTGTGGGGGAAGTAGCTTATAAGCTGGATTTACCCGATGAGTTAGAAGGAATTCATTCAACCTTCCATGTTTCTCATCTGAGGAAGTGTCTAGCTGATGACACGTCTCACGTGCCATTAATGGACATTGAGGTTGATGAACAATTGAACTACATCGAGCAACCGATAAAGATCGTTGATCGCAAGGAGAAGCAGCTTCGTCGCAAGATTATACCCTTGGTGAAAGTGATATGGAAACACCGCAAGGGTTCAGATGCTACTTGGGAAGTCGAGGATGAGATGCGCAAGTTTTACCCTAGTTTGTTTATGTAATAGTTAGGTTTCGGGGACGAAACCTCTTTAAGTGGGGAAGACTTGTAACATCCTAAATTTTAATTATAAATAAAGAAAGTTATGTTTAGTGATTTCACGTTGTTAATTATTTAATGTCGAGTAAGGAGGGAGTTGGGCTTAGATTGCGTAAGATGGGATAAATGAGAATGGGCCTCGGGTCCGTGGGCTTAGAGGGATATAAATATCCCATCCCAAACCCAATCTTTCATTTCCACCTTCTTTCTTCACACACTCAAAACACACACATACTAACCGATCAAGATTCGAAGCCGAGACCCGAGATTTTGTTGATAGATCTGAGTTGGTAAGGTAAGAACAAATCCACCAAAGCTTATATTACTGAAAATGGTTAGGATTTGATGGGTTAACCGAACCCGAAACCCAAACTGCCCAAATCGGACCCCTAAAACGTCGATTTTAGGCCGATTTGATGGTTGGGATTTGTAGGCGCCGATCATACGATTCCGTGGGTACCAAAATCGAGTTATTTGGCTAAGAAACGAAGGAGTTATGGGCAAACAGATCTGCAGCGCGATAACTTCGCCTGCAAGATTAAGTTCGCCTGATGAACTTCGCCTTCAAGCGTAACTTCGCCTTCAAGCGTAACTTCGCCTAAGGTTTAACTTCGCCTGAAGCCATGTTCGCCTAAGGTTTAACTTCGCCTGAAGCCAAGTTCGCCTAAGGTTTAACTTCGCCTGAAGCCAAGTTCGCCTAAGGTTTAACTTCGCCAGAAGCCAAGTTCGCCTAAGGTTTAACTTCGCCTGAAGCCAAGTTCGCCTAAGGTTTAACTTCGCCTGAAGCCAAGTTCGCCTAAGGTTTAACTTCGCCTGAAGCCAAGTTCGCCCGAGGTTTAACTTCGCCTGAAGTGAAGTTCGTTTAGAAAATAAATTAAAAACCTAATGGAAAATGTGTTAAGGCAGCTTAACCCCAGCCAGGGGCTCTGCCCCTTGGACCCCGCTAGGGGCTGCCGCCCCTAGAACCCCGCTGCCAGGGGCGCTGCCCCCGGACCCCCGTTCGCTGTGGGTCATAAATGGATAGAAATACAAAACGAGTAGTAGTAGTTAATTGATATGTGTAAATATTATACAGTTAGCCGAGCCCAGTTAAAGAAAGGAATTACGATCAACGGCGAGCGTAACAGGATCCAGGTGAGTTTCTAGCCCCATTCCTTGTTATGTTTTCGGGGCTGTGTGCATACTTGATGTGTTGTTAATACATTTATCCTAAGTGATAAGTGTATGCCATATGTGATATATGTGATATGTATGAATGATTGCTTGATGGTTCGTGAACGATCTTCGGATATTGCACGTACTGTCAGGTTGTAACGTTATAAAGCCATATGTGATATATGTGATATGTATGAATGATTGCTTGATGGTTCGTGAACGATCTTCGGATATTGCACGTACTGTCAGGTTGTAACGTTATAAATATGGCAAGTATGATATGTATGTTTATGTGTATGAACGTAATAAAGTTAATAAAAGAAGGAAATGACGGTCGTATGGTTACGAAAAGGGTACCAAGCCCTAATAATACTCGAGGTATGTTGCATGGTTGTATGGTAACGAAGAGGGAACTGAACCCTACTAATATTCGAAAGCAAGGGACCAGACCCTTATAATATCTGTGATGTTAGGGACCAGACCCTTATAATATCTGTGATGTTAGGGACCAGACCCTTACAATATCTGTGAGGATAGGGACCAGACCCTTCATAATATCTGTGATGTTAGGGACCAGACCCTTATAATATCTGTGATGTTAGGGACCAGACCCTTATAATATATGTGAGGTTATAGGGCGAAAGGCTCTTTAAAACGTATGATTATGAATGTAAAGAAAGTATGTAAGTAAGAAAGAAAGTATGTAAGTAAGAATGAAGGTATGAGTACTTATGTGTGTATAAAAGAAAGTTATGAGGTTAAGTACGTATGTATGTAATAAGGTATTGTATGGTATTGTATGATTAACTAGAACTCACTCAGCGTAGCTGACTTTTAGTATGCACGCAGGTAAGTAGGATGAGACAGCTGGCTTGAGTGGAGGACACATGGCAGAAGACTAAAGCCTGGCATCTGAAGATCTGATATGTTTTATAAGTTATGTTTTAATTTTGGAAAGACAAAAGGAATGTTTTACGACATGATTATGAATTGATATGTAATGTTTTATGAAAGTTTTATATTCCGCGTAAAGTTTTAATTAACTCTGATATTTAGAACTGTGTTTATGAGTAAATCCAACACGAAAGTAGGGTTACCGGTGACGGGGCCTTACAAGTTGGTATCAGAGCAAAGTTCAAGAGATTTAAGCATCCTACATGCTTAGACTTGAACAGAGAATGGGATTTAAGTAAGAAAAGAAAGAAGATGCCAGTTCAAGAATGCCATGTGTCGCTCAAGCAAGATCAGTAAAGGTGAAAGGTATGATTAAATGATATATGTTAATGAGAAAGAAAAGATATGAGATTGGTACGGATAGGAATAATTGATTGTTGATTTGACTAACTACTTAAGTAGAACCAGCACAAATAGACTCATAAAAGGAAGTGTATAGGACACGGAAAGTAACGTGATCAGCTAATCACAACTGGCCACTGTTATTACCTGTTAGCCTTACCATCCTTGTACTAAACGGTTCCTTGAGTGACGATGTTTGTGTTTTCCCCTTTAGAATACTAATGGCTGGAGCTGGAGAATTTGTTGAAACTGGGGGTCGCACTGGACGTCGTGGCAGGCCTCGTCTTGTCCGGCAACCTTCGGTAGAAGAAGCTTCCCACACCGAAGATGAAGGAAGCGCAGCTGGAGGAGACCAGAACAACAACGAAGAAGTTCAACTTAGCCCCGCAGTTCAAGCAGCCATCGATAAGGCTGTAGTTGCTGCTGTGAAGAACCTGAATCCCGAAGGATCTGCTGGAAGCCGTGAGCGAACTGCTGAAGGGGCGGGTGGTGATGGTAGAAAGGATGGGGAAGGTGAAAGAGGGGCCTCGAGTGGGGATAAGTCTGTGAAAGTCGATGATAGGAGAGGAGGACAAGGTGGGTGCAGCTATAAGTCCTTCAAAGGTTGTGACCCGCCTAAGCTGACTGGTTTAGGAGACGCAATCGCTACTCTCCAGTGGATAACCGCTATGGACAAGGTTATCCGCATTAGCGACTGCCGTCCCGACCAAGCTGTGGGTTATGCTACTCAGTCATTCGTAGATGAGGCTATGTATTGGTGGGAGAGTGTGGAGCAGAGGAAGACCCGTGAAGAGATCAAAGAGATGAAGTGGGAAGATTTGAAAGAGTTGGTAATGAAGAAGTTCTGTGCAGATGCCGAGGTTGAAAGAACGGAGATGAAGTTCCAGAATTTAAAAGCCGGTATGATGACGCATCGTGAGTATACCACGGAGTTCAACCGACTATCTAGGTTGGTGCCTGACATGGTTGACACTGAGGTCAAGAGAATCAAATGTTATGTGAGGGGGTTGCCACAAAAGGTCCGCATGTTAGTCAGGGCGATTCAACCTGCTACTTTTGATTCGGCTGTTGGACTCGCGGAAATGGTCTATGCTGACGTGGCCGCGGATGATAGGGTGGAAAGGGACGAAGAGAAAGAGAAGAAAGGGGTCACTCCTGCTAAACGACCCGGTACTCAGTTATGGAACTCCAAGGATAAGAAACAGAAAGTGTGGGAGAAGAGATCGTGTAAGACCTGCGGAAAGAGGCATGGTGGTGAGTGCAAGTGGGGTAAAAGTTCTAATGTTTGTCTCAAATGTGGAAAGGCTCATGGTGGAGAATGCAGAATGGGGTCGAATGCCTGTTATAAGTGCGGGAAGGTAGGGCATTATGCCAATGAGTGCAGTGCGAAGCCAGCATGTTACAAATGTGGCAAGACAGGCCATATGTCAAGGGAGTGCACTGAAGGTGTAGCTGGAGGTAGTGGAAAGAAGGATGCCGATCAAGCTAGGCCCAGAACTAGAGCCTACATGCTGACCCAGGAACAAGCCAGGCAGATTCCGGATGTCGTCACAGGTACGTTTCTAGTGAACGATGTTTCCGCTTCTGTATTATTTGATTCTGGTGCGAATAGAAGTTTTGTAGCTACGACGTTTAGTAAACTAGCTAAAATGAAAGGCTGCCGAGTGTCTGAAACTTTTGTAGTAGAAACCGCAAGTGACACTTCGGTGAAAATAACTAAAATGGTTAAGAATTGTAAGATAGAGTTAGAGGGACATGAGTTCCCTGTTACTTTGTATGTTATGGCCTTAGGAGGGTTCGATGTAGTCTTGGGTATGGATTGGTTGTCTGAGTTTGAGGCTCAGATAGTATGTAAAAGTAAGATGATAAGGTTAAAGTCATTGGATGGTAGTGCGGTGACGGTTTATGGTGATAAGGAGAGTTATGGGCTTAATGTCATTTCGATGATAAAAGCCGAGGGTTTGTTAAGGCGAGGGTGCGGTGCCTACCTAGCGTATGTTGTCAACGCTACGGCCGAGACGAAAGAAATGAAGAATGTTCCTATTGTGCGCGACTACCCAGAAGTATTCCCTGAGGATCTTCCGGGGTTGCCACCTGAGCGAGAGATAGAATTTCAGATAGATCTAGTACCAGGAGCCCAGCCCGTCGCGAAAGCGCCTTACCGTCTAGCACCGTCCGAGATGAAGGAATTGATGTCCCAACTGCAAGAACTCCTCGACAAGGGTTTTATCAGACCGAGTGTTTCTCCGTGGGGCGCACTGGTTTTGTTTGTGAAGAAAAAGGATGGAAGTATGAGAATGTGCATAGACTATCGTGAGTTGAATAAGCTTACGGTAAAGAATAGATACCCCTTGCCTAGGATTGACGATCTGTTTGACCAACTGCAAGGTTCGAGTTGGTTCTCACGAATAAATCTCAGATCAGGCTACCATCAACTGAAGGTAAAGGAGGCAGACGTCCCTAAGACGGCGTTCCGAACGCGATATGGACACTACGAGTTCCTCGTAATGTCATTCGGTCTAACAAATGCTCCTGCAGCATTTATGGACATGATGAACAGGGTGTGTCGACCAATGTTGGATAAGTCAGTTATCGTTTCATTGATGACATATTAATATATTCAAGGAGCGAGTCTGACCATGCGGAGCATTTGAGAGAAGTATTGGAAGTTCTGAAGAAAGAGAAGTTGTATGCCAAGTTTTCGAAGTGCGCGTTCTGGTTAAGAGGAGTGCAATTTTTAGGTCATGTGGTTAATCCGGAGGGGATTACCGTGGACCCAGCTAAGATTGAAGCGATAACGAATTGGAAGACTCCGCAGAATCCGACTGATATACGAAGCTTCCTAGGGTTAGCTGGCTACTATAGGAGATTCATCGAAGGTTTCTCCAAGATAGCCGCACCGCTGACCGGTATGACCCGAAAGTCGATAGTATTCAGTTGGGGGAAGTTTCAGGAGGAAGCCTTTGAAGAATTGAAGAAGAGACTCACGCAAGCTCCAATCCTTACTTTACGCGATGGTGATGAGGATTTTGTTGTTTGTGCTGATGCCTCGCATCAAGGGTTAGGTTGCGTGTTGATGCAACGAGGGAAGGTGATAGCCTACGCGTCTAGACAGTTGAAAGTCCATGAGAGTACTTATCCGACGCATGATTTGGAGTTAGCAGCCGTAGTGCATGCTCTTAAGATATGGAGGCATTATCTGTACGGTACTAAGTGTACTATCTATACAGATCATAAGAGTTTAAAGTACTTTTTCGAGCAGAAAGAATTGAACATGAGGCAGAGAAGATGGTTAGAATTGATAAAGGATTACGACTGTGAGATTAAGTATTACCCCGGTAAAGCTAACGTGGTCGCTGATGCGCTAAGTCGTAAGAATGAGGAAGTCCTTGCAACCGTGAAGTCATATAAGTTGATCATGAACTCAAGTGCAGTCAGAGGTGTTAGTAAACGAAGGGTTAGAAAAGAAAGAAAGGATTTATGGCCAGCAAGATGAGTTGATGGAAAACACTCATGGAGTTAAAACTAGATTTGACCGTATGTGGATTCCACGCCATGGTGATCTTAGAAGTCGAATCTTAGATGAAGCTCATAAGTCAAGGTACTCAATCCATCCTGGAGCTACAAAGATGTACCAAGACTTGAAAAGAGATTACTGGTGGCCAGGAATGAAGAATGATGTAGTGGATTATGTTAGTAAGTGCTTAACTTGCTTACAAGTCAAGGCCGAGCACCAAAAGCCTTATGGGAAGATGCAACCGCTAGAGATACCGGAGTGGAAATGGGAACACATCACCATGGATTTCATAACTAAGCTACCTCGTACAGCTAAGCAACATGATACCATCTGGGTGATTGTGGACCGTTTGACCAAGAGTGCTCACTTTCTGCCCATACGAGAGGCCATCTCGTCAGAAACGTTAGCAAGCTTGTTCATCAAGGAAGTGGTAACCAAGCATGGAGTACCGTTATCGATCGTGTCTGATAGGGATACACGGTTTACTTCGAGGTTCTGGAAGAAATTCCATGAAGCTATGGGGACGAGGTTGAACATCAGTACGGCGTACCATCCTCAAACCAATGGACAGTCCGAAAGGACGATCCAAACCCTTGAGGATATGCTACGTGCTTGTGTTTTAGATTTTGGTGGAAGCTGGGATGATCATCTGCATCTGGCAGAGTTCTCCTATAACAACAGTTACCATTCGAGCATTGGTATGCCACCGTTTGAGATGCTTTACGGTCGACGATGTAGAACCCCGGTGTGTTGGGGTGAGATTGGTCAAAAAGAAATGGGAAGCCTAGAAGTGGTTCAAGAAACGTCTACAAAGTTCGATCAGATCAAAGCAAGAATGAAAGCCGCTCAAGACAGACAAAAGTCTTACGCAGATAAGCGGCGACGACCAATTGAGTTTAACGTTGGCGACTATGTGATGCTTAAGGTCTCGCCTTGGAAAGGAATTATCCGTTTTAGAAAGAGAGGGAAGCTAAGTCCGAGGTACATTGGACCATTTAAAATTTTGTATCGTGAGGGGGAAGTAGCTTATAAGCTGGATTTACCCGATGAGTTAGAAGGAATTCATTCAACCTTCCATGTTTCTCATCTGAGGAAGTGTCTAGCTGATGACACGTCTCACGTGCCATTAATGGACATTGAGGTTGATGAACAATTGAACTACATCGAGCAACCGATAAAGATCGTTGATCGCAAGGAGAAGCAGCTTCGTCGCAAGATTATACCCTTGGTGAAAGTGATATGGAAACACCGCAAGGGATCAGATGCTACTTGGGAAGTCGAGGATGAGATGCGCAAGTTTTACCCTAGTTTGTTTATGTAATAGTTAGGTTTCGGGGACGAAACCTCTTTAAGGGAGGAAGACTTGTAACATCCTAAATTTTAATTATAAATAAAGAAAGTTATGTTTAGTGATTTCACGTTGTTAATTATTTAATGTCGAGTAAGGAGGGAGTTGGGCTTAGATTGCGTAAGATGGGTTAAATGAGAATGGGCCTCGGGTCCGTGGGCTTAGAGGGATATAAATATCCCATCCCAAACCCAATCTTTCATTTCCACCTTCTTTCTTCACACACTCAAAACACACACATACTAACCGATCAAGATTCGAAGCCGAGACCCGAGATTTTGTTGATAGATCTGAGTTGGTAAGGTAAGAACAAATCCACCAAAGCTTATATTACTGAAAATGGTTAGGATTTGATGGGTTAACCGAACCCGAAACCCAAACTGCCCAAATCGGACCCCTAAAACGTCGATTTTAGGCCGATTTGATGGTTGGGATTTGTAGGCGCCGATCATACGATTCCGTGGGTACCAAAATCGAGTTATTTGGCTAAGAAACGAAGGAGTTATGGGCAAACAGATCTGCAGCGCGATAACTTCGCCTGCAAGATTAAGTTCGCCTGATGAACTTCGCCTTCAAGCGTAACTTCGCCTAAGGTTTAACTTCGCCTGAAGCCAAGTTCGCCTAAGGTTTAACTTCGTCTGAAGCCAAGTTCGCCCGAGGTTTAACTTCGCCTGAAGCCAAGTTCGCCTAAGGTTTAACTTCGCCTGAAGCCAAGTTCGCCTAAGGTTTAACTTCGCCTGAAGCCAAGTTCGCCTAAGGTTTAACTTCGCCTGAAGCCAAGTTCGCCCGAGGTTTAACTTCGCCTGAAGTGAAGTTCGTTTAGAAAATAAATTAAAAACCTAATGGAAAATGTGTTAAGGCAGCTTAACCCCAGCCAGGGGCTCTGCCCCTTGGACCCCGCTAGGGGCTGCCGCCCCTAGAACCCCGCTGCCAGGGGCGCTGCCCCCGGACCCCCGTTCGCTGTGGGTCATATATAGATAGAAATACAAAACGAGTAGTAGTAGTTAATTGATATGTGTAAATATTATACAGTTAGCCGAGCCCAGTTAAAGAAAGGAATTACGATCAACGGCGAGCGTAACAGGATCCAGGTGAGTTTCTAGCCCCATTCCTTGTTATGTTTTCGGGGCTGTGTGCATACTTGATGTGTTGTTAATACATTTATCCTAAGTGATAAGTGTATGCCATATGTGATATATGTGATATGTATGAATGATTGCTTGATGGTTCGTGAACGATCTTCGGATATTGCACGTACTGTCAGGTTGTAACGTTATAAAGCCATATGTGATATATGTGATATGTATGAATGATTGCTTGATGGTTCGTGAACGATCTTCGGATATTGCACGTACTGTCAGGTTGTAACGTTATAAATATGGCAAGTATGATATGTATGTTTATGTGTATGAACGTAATAAAGTTAATAAAAGAAGGAAATGACGGTCGTATGGTTACGAAAAGGGTACCAAGCCCTAATAATACTCGAGGTATGTTGCATGGTTGTATGGTAACGAAGAGGGAACTGAACCCTACTAATATTCGAAAGCAAGGGACCAGACCCTTATAATATCTGTGATGTTAGGGACCAGACCCTTATAATATCTGTGATGTTAGGGACCAGACCCTTACAATATCTGTGAGGATAGGGACCAGACCCTTCATAATATCTGTGATGTTAGGGACCAGACCCTTATAATATCTGTGATGTTAGGGACCAGACCCTTATAATATATGTGAGGTTATAGGGCGAAAGGCTCTTTAAAACGTATGATTATGAATGTAAAGAAAGTATGTAAGTAAGAAAGAAAATATGTAAGTAAGAATGAAGGTATGAGTACTTATGTGTGTATAAAAGAAAGTTATGAGGTTAAGTACGTATGTATGTAATAAGGTATTGTATGGTATTGTATGATTAACTAGAACTCACTCAGCGTAGCTGACTTTTAGTATGCACGCAGGTGAGTAGGATGAGACAGCTGGCTTGAGTGGAGGACACATGGCAGAAGACTAAAGCCTGGCATCTGAAGATCTGATATGTTTTATAAGTTATGTTTTAATTTTGGAAAGACAAAAGGAATGTTTTACGACATGATTATGAATTGATATGTAATGTTTTATGAAAGTTTTATATTCCGCGTAAAGTTTTAATTAACTCTGATATTTAGAACTGTGTTTATGAGTAAATCCAACACGAAAGTAGGGTTACCGGTGACGGGGCCTTACATATCAGGTTTCATTCCTTTGTCCAATAAGTACCCACACATTCCTCCAAACTTCATTTTCAAAGCTTCAAGTTTTTCAGCCAGCTCATCTTCTCTAACAAATTTTTCTTTCACTTCTTCTCTGGTGTTATTATAAGCTTCTCTTAGTTTTTCAAACTTGAAATGAGTTAAGTCTTTCTCAGAATACCCATACTTTCTCAAATACTCACTATACTTTTGTCCATCTCTGTTCTTTTGTTGTATTAGTTTCTTAATAGTGTCCTTTTCTTTGTTTAATCTTCTTTGTAGTTCATCCTCATTTAAAGAAGATAAGCTTTCAAAGCTTATTCCAAAACCCATCAGCTTGATAACTAGAGGATTTTTTCTTTTGGCTTCAATCAAGCTCTGCTCAATGCTTCTCCTTTGATCTTCAGTTATTGTGACTTCAGGAGCCACAACATTAGCACTTTCAATATTTACCTGGTCCCTTTCATTGTCATCATCATCATCATTATCAGATTCATCATATTCATCTTCCTCCTCTGTTGTTTCATTGACTGCATCAATTTTTGGTTCATCTGGAGTTGGATTATCAGGGACTGGAACATTTGGTACTCCTTGAACAAATTCTTCAGGCCTCAATGTTTGTAGCGGAAATGGCCTCGGTGGACTTGTTTCATCATCAGGCGATTCCACAAAATATCTATTCTTTTCATCCCATTTCCTATTAGTTCTCAATTCATCCCCTTCAGCCTGATCATAAGCTTTTCTATTTCTTGTGTAAAACTTTTCAAATCTGCAAACATTCTCATGAATCTTAGATGCTTTATCCATCAGCTCCTCAATTGTTTCTTCTGTTGGTTTTTCAGGTTCCTTTTTAGGTTCCTATTGAGATTGGCTTGTGGATTGTGCAAACATACTAACTACCAAGGCTAAACAGTTATCAACTTCTTCAGCCCTTTTTAAATTTATCAATGTTTCAATTACAATTTGATCATCATCCTCCTCTTCATCAATCACTTTACTAACATTGGCTTGATCAATCAAGGCTTCCTACTCTGCCAGTACCTCAGGAGTCAAGATTTGGGCAATTACTTCCCTTTCTCTTGTTTCTCTCACAACATTTTCAAATTCTTTCCTGGCAGCAGCAGAGGCTTCCTCTTCTTCATCAATCGTTATTTCTTTAACAAGATCTGCCTTCACATGCTCTTCCTCATAGACTTTTGATTTCCCCTTATCCATTCTTCTTTTCTTGTCTTCCTCAGTTTCTGGTGGGAAATCAAAAATATCCCTATCTAACTCATCCATCTCCTCATCATGCTCTACCCTTTTGGAGCTTTCAGGTTGTTCAGTTTCAATGTGTATTAGCTCCTCAGTAGAAGCATCATCATCATTGATCACATCAGTTTGTCCTTTAGTTAAAATATCAATCAAAACATCAGTGGTAGCCACATTTTCATCAACATTTATCATTTCATCTTCGACCTCAGTCTCCTTCTCTCTTCTTCCATCATCCTCATCTCTGTTTACCAAATTCAGAATTTCATTTTCAGCATCATAGTTCTGCTCATCACCCTCAGACTTGTCAGCTTCATACTCATCATTAATTATCCTCCTTTATTCACTATCCTCATCATTATCATAGGCATTCAGCAATCAAGTTAACCCATCAACGTCTCTACCACTTGAATCCTCCATCACAACATCATCTGTACTGACAATAGCATTAGTTGGCTCAATTATATTATCCCCCTGTTTTGGGGCAGTTGAGGTCTTCTCAACCTCCTGCTCCAGGGTTTGAATTCGTTCATGGGCAACAGCCAACTGAGCCTTCAGTTCATGATTTTCTTTCCTTAACTCAGAGTTCTCTCCCTTCAGATCAATGTTCTGGCAAATAACGTCAAAATTTCTTTGTAGTAGGAAGGCATTTGAAGGAGGGGTGTTGGATGGTGAAGTGTGGAAAGGTTCAGGTATAGGAATTGAGGTTTGGGTCTGGGGTTGGGATTGTGTTGTGGTTTGAGGTGGTGTTTGGGATCTGGTTTGAGGTGGGGATTGGTGTAAAGGTTCAATCGGGGCGAGGGTTAGGATGAGAATTTGATGGGGTGGTGATTGGGTGGTTTTGTCTTGTTGTAGTGGAGAAAAGGTGGTGTTTGTGGTGGAGTTTAATATGTTTTATCAATAGGTGATGGTGGGTACGGTGGTGTTCTTGTATAATTTTATACTCCCCCTGAGGTTGTGCAATGACCTCAAAGTTTGCATCACCCCCTTCTAAAATACCATCATCATCATCATTGTTATCTCCATCACTATCAGAATCATCTTCTCCATCCCCAGCTTCATCATTATCATTCCCATCTTCTGATAATAACTCATGTAAACGAGGAATTCGAATATTTTCAACAAACAACCAAGGTAAATCTTCATACACCTCATCTGGATTGAATCTGCTCGAACTTTCCTGTGTTTCAATCTATATGTAAGTATCAGGGTCTTGCAGAGCATGAGTTGGTCCAACAGTTGGTAATCCCTCCAATTTGATTAAATATGATCTGTAGGAACCTTGGGTATGCCAAAAACTTTTGCTTGTTTTCCTTATTCATGTTTTGAACCATTCCATCAAAGATCATTCTTGAAAAATTGAATGGTAGATTGAAAAGCACAGCCACAGTTGCATTGGCTAGATCCCTGCTCATCAGGGTCCATGATACCTTATGTGGAGAAAATCCATGGATGATATAGTGGATCAAGAACTTGTAAATTATTGGGAACATTCCCTTCTGAAATTACCCATCATGAATATTTCCTTGATAGCCCACGGTTTTAACAAACACCTTCAATAATTGTGTAGTTGTTAGATGAATCGGATTAGGGTTATCATTATTCAAGATCAAACATCTCCGAATCACTGCCTCAGTCACCCGGATTTCTTGGTTTGCAACTGTTTCTTCAATCCTTCTCCCATTTACATCATCAAGCAACTCGCTGAGCTCCAAAAATCTAGCGAGTGGTTTCTGTATATAATCGGATTTTCCATTAAAGCAAATCGGATGTTTGATTGTTGCAACCATCGTATAATCGATGCCACTTCTTCATTATCAGTCATAACTTCTAACAGAGAGCACATATTGTGCTTATGCTCAAATGGATATGTCGGTTGATCTTCGTCCGCAATATCTGTAAAACATAATCAAACATATTCAAAGTGAAATTAGTCCTAAAGATTATAACTTCAGGCAATTTCAAGTTATATAATTGAAGAAGAAAGAAAGAAATGTCATTAAGAACCTGTTCTTCGACAAGTTTATAACCTACACACAAAACAGAGAGTTAGCAAAAATACATAATCAAAGTCCATTATCATCTAATCATGGTCGTAAAACATATTATTACTAGTTACCGATTCGGAATTAGAGGGCTGGTAAGTTAGTGTTTGGATTAATGTTGAATGCGATGAGTCAGTGGAAGGAGAGAGAGGGGGGGGGGGGATAATGTTGAAAAATTTCTCTCACTCCCTCTTATATACCTTTTGAAAGTGGGTTTTAAATGCTTTTTGTCGTTTAGTGAGTTATTAGCTGTCAAACAGTAATCTTATCCATTTAACATTTTACACATTTGAAAACATCCAACTCCAAGTATAAAATTTTGCAAAGCTTGCTCGGAAACATTACTTTTGCAAAGCATGCTCGGTATATTCCACTTGCTCAAAGCTTACTCGGTTATATATATTGGTATAAATTAGAAGTTAAAATGAAGGAAGCTTACTCGAAATACAGGATTGCTTGAGAACCAAATCACAAGTTTTAATAATGAAGTATTAAACATCAAGCAGGCAACCTTGATATGAATCACTTAAAATACCCAAGTAACATTCTTCTAATTACTTACCTTTCTCTTATCATAAACCTTACCCGAAAAAGTAAACAATTCACATATAATCAGTCAAGTATACTTTGAATACAAAGTGTGCTAGAAGTGGATTCATAACACAAAGTGTACTCGGAAAGTTAGATTGAAATTACTCAAGTATATTAGGGGAGTATTTGAAAATTCAAAATGTGCCCGAAATATAAAGTGTGTTTGGAAAACAAGATTTGCCCAAAAACACTTGTCATTTCAAAGAAACATATTCACAATAGTCATTAAGTGTGCTAGAATTTGAAGTTTACTTACACATTCAAGCATACACTTAAAATCACAAAGCTTGCTCGGTTAACTAAAAGTGATAAAGCTAAGGTCACAAAGCTTGCTAGTGAATAGTAACATATTAAATAGTTTGCTAGTAAATAGTTGTGCAATCAAACAATTACATCAAGCATGTTCGGAAATCTTAACTAAATAAAAGCATGCTAGGATAATCATATACAACATATAAGATGCAAAGCTTGCCAGGAACAAGAAATATCTCACAGTTAAGTGTGCCTGTAAAATTTATACTTGTTAAAAGCTTGCAAGAATACATATTCACATGTTCAGACATCAAGCATGCTCGGGAAGTTAGAATTTTGAGTACTCCACCCCAAAAGCGTAAACACTTCAAAGCGTGCCCGAAAATCATAAACTTAGACCAAAGTGACTTGATCAAACCTTGCCCGAAAATACTTGATCAACTGTTTTGTGTTCGGGAAGGTTAGAAATCATCGAACCCTTCCTGAAAATACATATTTAACCTTTTTGAGGCAAAATGCAACTTTTTTTTCATTAAGGATCATTGTTTAAGAGCAAATTGTGTTGGAATATCGTATGCCCGAGACACATAATTAAGTTAATGTGGCTAGTCATGTTTGATCCAAGTCGGGTCATACCCAATAACGAGTTAGACACACACCAATTATGTATTTGTTAAGATAAGATCTATAAGACAAATACAGAACACGACACTTTCAGAAAAACGGGTTTCTGAATAATTACTTGAAAGTATTAAATAATTAATTGGTTAATTTATTTATTCAAATAATTATTATTGGAATGATTATTTAACTATGTATTCTTTTATAAAATGGTTTATAAAAGATGGGGTGTTTATATATTTTATAAAGTATAAAATGTATAAAATAAAAAAAAAAGAAAAAAAAAAAAAAAATAAATAAATATTGGGGCCGGTTTTGGGTGGGCCCCACACCCCACTAACTTGGTCAAATTATTAACATGCAAAAGGGTGGAGTGTGGACTTGTAAAAACACCATGTGATTGGAATTGCATGTGATGATGAGATATACATAATGATCAATATACATACAACCTTTCAAGGAACCAAAAACTAAGACCAAGACATAACACAACTCCTTTCTTTCTTTCTCTCTACCTTACGGCCAAAAGAGAAGAAGGAGCTCGGGTGTCGGGTTTTTCGTGTTCAAGCTCCCTAGCATAGCTCGGTGCGTGTTGGAGGCTCGGGGTATATTCCGTTTGAGGGTTTTCCTTTGAAAGTCTTGCATTCATATCATCATCTTCTTCAACCATCCACCAAACTCTTAAAGGGTTAAGATTGTAAGTGTTTATATGCTTTGATAGTTTAGTTATTCCCGTATCATTTGATCCTTGCTTCGGGTTTCTAGTAAATAGATTATTGGTAATCTTGAAATGAATAAACTAGGTTGTTCATATGTTTAGTTTGTCTATCACGTTTCCGCATTTATTATAACTAGTTAAACGGTTAACTAAGTGTAAATTCCATAGAAACCCAACAAATGGCATCAAGAGCCGGGATACGGGAAACTAAGCTTCGGGTTCTCGGTTTTTTATTTTCCCCTTGAAAGATTTTATACAAAAATTAACATGCATGATATTTTTGTATTTAATCTTGTTATTGTTTTTGGCTTTGTTCAAAAAAAAAAAAAAAAAAAAAAAAAAAAACCGGGCAAATGGGCCGAAGCCCAATTCGGGTGAATTTGGGCCGAAGCCCATTTTGGTTATTTGGGCCGAGCCCATAAAATTTTATTGGGCCGAGCCCATAAAGTTTTAAATGGACCGAGCCCATGGTTATTATTGGGCCGAGCCCATATAGTTTTATTTGGGCCGAGCCCATGCAGTTTTTAATTGGGCCGAGGCCCATAATCTTGTTATTGGGTCAAGCCCAAATGGGTTGGGCTAGGCCCGATAAAGCAAAGGGGTTTTTGGAACGGGTTCCTATGACATATCGGGTTATGTTTGTTAGTACTAGACCGAGCCGTAGACCAAATGGATGTTTTGTTTGTGATTGATGGTTGTGATTGTAATTTATTATTCAAAGTATCGGTTTGTAATAATTAATTAGGGGCTATTTTGTAATTATTTATTCATATGGGCATGTAATAAATAGGTAATTTGTAATATCTTTATTTTATAGAAAAAATGTATTAGGACATTTAATTTTGTAAAATTAAAGAAGATTGCAAAGTTGGAAGTTTGGGCCTAATTGGGCCGGGTATGGTCATAATGGGTTTCACAAGCCCATTAAGGGATTCAAGCCCAAAAGGACCTAAGCCCACCAATTGAGCCCAAGTGGAAGCTTATGGAAGCTAAGGCCCAAGTTCAAGCCCAATGGATCACAACAAGGTTGAAGAAGATGCTCGAAGCATTTGGATGCGGGATCGAGTGGGAGCTACAACATCCATGTGTCATGTGTCCCTTAGGATTGGACCTAAGACACACACTTGTTTCGGCTAACAAGTGTGGTCTAACTTAGTGGCTCGTGTCTAGTATATATTGTGTGTATGCTTGTTGATTGATTGTTTGATTGTGTGGTTGTTAGATATTAGGATATCAACTCCGTCACATAGAATTAATTAACAAAGCATAAAACGGGTTCTAATAATTATCGGTAATTACGTGACACGTAGTTTAATAAAATGGAATTATTAACTAGCCGTCTCACGCCCATAATAAAAATGGTTTTATTATAAATTAGTTTTGAAAATGGTTTCAAAATCATGTTTCTAAATGCATGTTAGAACATGATTTAAAGTTTTATATCTAGAATTATTAAAACTAAAAATCCCTTTAAAATTAAGGATAATAAGTTAAACACCATCCTTTTGTATAACACTTAACATATTAGTAAGCTCTTAGTGGGAAAAAGGTCACCTAACCGCATAGAGTAAATTAACATGTTAAGGTAATATTGGCATATAAATGGGAAAAAGGTCACCTAACCATTTGTATGTTAATATTACAAGTTGATACAAGTAGGACGACTTAAATTAGAACCATGTGAAGAGGGTCACCCAAGCATGGGGTCTAATGGGTGTTGATGGGATAAACATGCCAACACGAAATATGATTTCGAACCGGTCCCATAAATTCTAGAAGTTGCAAAAGGGTTTGCAATTGTTATGAATAACTACCTTGATAAACCGACAAAGGGAAAAAGGTCACCTAACCGGAGTCGGGTTTATCGTTGGATTCTAGATTTTAATTATTAATTATATTTGGTATATATAAAAGGGTATTAATAATTAAAAGGTTAAAACACTAAAATGAACTTATTTAAAATTCTGCAGATGGCCACACACGTCGACGACAACATTATCCCTAACGTCCAAAACGTATCTCTCCGATCTATTCTCGCTAAAGACCGTCTTAACCACAATAACTTTTCGGATTGGTTCCGAAATTTAAGGATTGTTCTAAAACAAGAAAGATTATATCATGTTTTGGAAACACAAATCCCCGAAGAACCGGAAGAGGGAAGTGAGGTCGAATATATGAATTGGGTCAAACTCTCGGAAGATTCCATTCAAGTGTCATGCCTCATGTTGGCGACTATGGTTCCCGAAATCCAAAAGGATTTCGAAAACCATAATGCGTACGACATGATTACTCAACTTAAGGAAATGTTCCTTAAGCAATCGAGGGTTGAAAGGTTCGAAACGGTTCGAGCCTTACATGCATGTAGAATGGATGATAGTCAACCAGTTTCATCTTATGTACTTAAGATGAAAAGTTATATTGATCGGCTCACTAAGCTCAATTGTCCCATCTCAAATGAGTTAGCAACGGATTTGATCCTTAACTCTTTGTCGAAAAGGTTCGACACTTTCGTGTTAAATTATAACATGAACGGGTGGGACAAAACCATTGGAGAACTTCACTCAATGCTTAAAACAGCCGAGGCGAGCATGGGCAAAAGGGTTTTACCCGTGTTTGCAATCAATGAAGGTAGATCCAAGAATCGATCTCAACCCAATCTTAAGGCTAAGGTAGCTAAAAGGAAGGGTCCCCCTATGCATCTTAAGGGTAAGGGCAAATCACCGGTTATGGCAAAGAAACAAAAGGTTGTGGAACCAAGGGGTCATAAGGATGATCCTTGTTTTGGTTGTGGGGAGACCGGACACTGGAAACGCAATTGCCCGGTCTACCTAAAAGAGCTAAAAGACAAGAGGAATGCGGCGCATACCTCGGGTAATGTCTTTATGATTAATGTTGAGCTAAATCTTATTTCTTCTAACACATGGGTATTGGATACCGGATGTGGAACTCATATTTGCAATTGGTTGCAGGGGTTCAAAAGGAATGAAGACTTGAAGAAGGGCGAAGTGAATCTTTTCATGGGCAACGGTGCAAGAGTACACGTGGTCGCTAGAGGAGACTTCACTTTATCACTTCCAAGTGGTTTGGAAGTTGTTTTAAAAAATGTTTTGTATGCTCCTAGTTTGACTAGGAACATTATTTCTGTGCACCTTCTTAGACAATGTAACTTTGACTTTAAATTTGTAGGATCGGAAATGCATGTGTCATCTAATGGTATCTTTTATTTTAAAGCTGTACCAAACAACGGTATTTATGAATTGGTTCATGATAATACCTCAAATAGCTCATTATATCAAACTTCTACTAAAAGACTCAAAAAGGGTTTGAGTGATTCCTACATTTGGCATTGTCGCCTTGGACACATAAACAAGAATCGTATAAACACTCTCCAAAAGAATGGTCTTTTGAAAACAAACGAGTTAGGTTCGTTTGATGAGTGTGAATCTTGTATTCAAGGCAAGATGACCAAAGAGCCTTTCAAAGGTACAAATGAAAGGGCTAAGGATTTGTTAGGTATCATACATACGGATGTATGCGGACCTTTCAAGCCAACTAGTAGGAATAGTGAAAGGTACTTCATTACCTTTACCGACGATTTTAGTCGATATGGGTATGTTTATCTAATGAAACACAAACATGAAGCCTTTGAAATGTTCAAAGAATTTCAAAATGAAGTGCAAAATCAGCTCAACCGAACAATCAAGGTACTCCGCTCCGATAGAGGAGGCGAATACCTAAGTGATACCTTTCAAAGTCATCTTAGAGATTGTGGAATTATTTCACAGCTCACTCCTCCTGGAACTCCTCAACATAACGGAGTATCCGAGAGGAGGAATCGAACACTGTTGGACATGGTTCGATCAATGATGGCACGAAGCTCACTACCGCCATCATTTTGGGGATATGCGCTACTCACAGCGGCTCGTATTTTGAATATGGCCCCGACCAAAAAGGTGGATCGAATACCCTATGAAGTGTGGCATGGAAAGGTTCCATCCTTTTCATATTTAAGGATATGGGGATGCATAGTTTATGTTAAACGTGACACCCCAAATAAGCTTGAGGCTCGATCCATCAGGTGTGTCTTCATAGGATACCCAAAGGATGATATAGGATATATATTCTATGATCCTAGTGAACAAAGAGTGTTTGTTTCACGCAAAGGATACTTCTTAGAAACTAGGTTCCTTATGGAAGGACCTAGTGAAAAGAGAGTGGAACTTGAAGAGGTTCAAGAATCACTGGATGATACACAGTTGGTCGATACTAGCTTTCAACACGAGGATGTTGAAGATGATCAAATGGTTGATCATACGCACGTTGCTCGCAGATCTAGTAGGGTTAGTCAACCTCCCAAGAGATATGGATTTCTTGTGGATGATTGCTACTTGATTGATTCGGATGAACCGATCTCCTACAAAGATGCTATGTCACAACCTGATTGTGACAAATGGCTTGAAGCCATGAGCGCCGAGATGCAATCCATGCACGATAACCAAGTTTGGGAATTGGTTGATCGTCCACTTAACTCCAAACTGGTTGGATGTAAGTGGGTCTTCAAAAAGAAGACCGATATGCATGGAAATTTAGATACTTACAAAGCTCGACTTGTCGCAAAAGGTTTCACGCAAACTCAAGGGATTGATTATGATGAAACCTTCTCGCCAGTCGCGATGCTTAAGTCGATCAGGATATTGTTTGCCATTGCAGCTCATTTTGATTATGAGATATGGCAAATGGATGTCAAGACCGCTTTTCTAAATGGATATCTTGAGGAAGATGTCCATATGGTTCAGCCTGAAGGTTTTGTCGATCCATCTAATCCTGATAAAGTTTGTAAGTTAAGGAAATCAATCTACGGATTGAAACAAGCATCACGGATGTGGAATCATCGTTTTAATGAAGAAATCAAAGCGTTTGGTTTCGTCCAAAACGGTGATGAGGCATGTGTGTATAAATGGGCTAGTGGGAGTATAATCATTTTCCTTATTTTGTATGTCGATGATATACTTTTATTTGGAAATGATATACCAAGTATGGAAAACGTTAAAACGTGGTTAAGTAGTCGTTTCTCAATTAAGGATCTTGGAGAAGCGACATATATCTTGGGAATAAAAGTCTATAGGGATAGACAAAGGAAATTGATCGGACTCAATCAAAGTGCGTACATTGATAAAATCCTAAAGAGGTTTAGGATGGAAAACTCTAAGAAAGGTTTGGTGCCTATTCCTAGAGGAACCGTATTAAGCTCATCCCAAAGTCCTAGCTCTAAGGAAGAGCAGGATAGGATGAAGCATGTTCCTTATGCTTCGGCAATAGGATCTATTATGTATGCAATGATGTGCACTAGACCGGATGTCTCGTATGCTTTAAGCATAACAAGTAGATACCAGCACAACCCAGGTGACAGTCATTGGATGGCTGTCAAGAATATATTAAAATACCTTAGAAGGACTAAGGATATGTTTTTAATATATGGGTCTGGTGAGGAGGAACTCGTCGTAAAGGGTTACGTGGATGCGAGTTTCCAAACTGACCGAGATGATTCTCGGTCACAGTCGGGATATGTTTTCATCTTAAATGGAGGCGCTGTCTCTTGGAAGAGTTCGAAGCAGGATGTTGTCGCGTTATCCACTACAGAATCTGAGTACATCGCCGCTTCAATGGCAGCCCAAGAGGCTGCATGGATGAAAAAGTTCATCATGGATCTAGGGATTATCTCTTCCATTCAGGAGCCCCTAGAGATATTCTGTGACAATGAGGGTGCTATTGCACAGATCAAGGAGCCTCGTGCTCATCAGAAAACGAGGCACATTGAGCGCAGATTCAACTACATAAGGGATGAAGTTGAAAAGAGAAAAATATGTATTCATAAAGTTCATACCGATCAAAATATTGCGGACCCACTCACGAAGCTCCTCGATAGGCCAAAGCATGAGGGTCATGTTTGTGCATTAGGACTTCGGTATTCTAGTGAGTGGATTTAATCCGTGTTTAGTGTTTGTTTAAGAACGAATGTAATGGGTATCTCATGAAATTAATTAAGTTTTAATTATTAAATGAGTTATGTTCTATTTTTGCATGTTTAATCCATGAATGACTTATGTTGTTCTAAACGTCCGTAGTCGATCATGCTTGTGGGAACAAGTATGAAGGTAAGACTATTATGAACCCGGATTGGTTGATATTCATGTGATGAATATAAGGCATAGGTTTGTCACCAAGGTTCATAGATATTTGTGGGATACAAATATTGGACATGATCCGCTCTCGAGGATCACTGCATGGAGTTAGTGCAACTGATCATAAGAAATCCTTGAGTAAAGGCGAGTATCATTGTGTCCTTTGACCTGAGATGCATATTGGATCTGGTTTTTCATCAAGTCTGATAACTTGACTCTCTTCTTTGTTTTTCGGTAACATGATGACGTAAAAGAAAGAGCTCAGATATCATACGAGATGTCAACAAGGATGTATGCAATCAAGATGGGATTTGTTCCTCTTATGTGTTGAGAGTTTAGATGTCTAAGGCCTGTTAAGTTAAATCAATAAGAGAATGATCAATCTGTGTCTCTTCGATTTGACAGGACATCTAGCAACAAAGGGATGTAATGAGAAGACTTACCTATATCATATCAAGTATGGACTTGAAGGGGATGATGTTATTGAATGGCACTTAGTCAAACATACTAGGGATGGTGACCTGTTGTTAGGCGGTATTCACCATTAGCATTAACTTCCTATGAGTCTCGTGCAAGTGGGAGATTGTTGGAATATCGTATGCCCGAGACACATAATTAAGTTAATGTGGCTAGTCATGTTTGATCCAAGTCGGGTCATACCCAATAACGAGTTAGACACACACCAATTATGTATTTGTTAAGATAAGATCTATAAGACAAATACAGAACACGACACTTTCAGAAAAACGGGTTTCTGAATAATTACTTGAAAGTATTAAATAATTAATTGGTTAATTTATTTATTCAAATAATTATTATTGGAATGATTATTTAACTATGTATTCTTTTATAAAATGGTTTATAAAAGATGGGGTGTTTATATATTTTATAAAGTATAAAATGTATAAAATAAAAAAAAAGAAAAAAAAAAAAAAAAATAATAAATATTGGGGCCGGTTTTGGGTGGGCCCCACACCCCACTAACTTGGTCAAATTATTAACATGCAAAAGGGTGGAGTGTGGACTTGTAAAAACACCATGTGATTGGAATTGCATGTGATGATGAGATATACATAATGATCAATATACATACAACCTTTCAAGGAACCAAAAACTAAGACCAAGACATAACACAACTCCTTTCTTTCTTTCTCTCTACCTTACGGCCAAAAGAGAAGAAGGAGCTCGGGTGTCGGGTTTTTCGTGTTCAAGCTCCCTAGCATAGCTCGGTGCGTGTTGGAGGCTCGGGGTATATTCCGTTTGAGGGTTTTCCTTTGAAAGTCTTGCATTCATATCATCATCTTCTTCAACCATCCACCAAACTCTTAAAGGGTTAAGATTGTAAGTGTTTATATGCTTTGATAGTTTAGTTATTCCCGTATCATTTGATCCTTGCTTCGGGTTTCTAGTAAATAGATTATTGGTAATCTTGAAATGAATAAACTAGGTTGTTCATATGTTTAGTTTGTCTATCACGTTTCCGCATTTATTATAACTAGTTAAACGGTTAACTAAGTGTAAATTCCATAGAAACCCAACAAATTGTGCATTTAGAGATCAAATTTCAGTCATATTTCTTTTCAAAACAATTTCTTTCTTTTTCTGAAAAGATCTCAAGTATGGGATCATATGAACTAAGTAGCTTTTTCAATACTTCATTCTCAGCATTATTATGACAACATAGACAGGTTAACAGCAGGTCTAGATTTAGCATGAATTTCATTTCCTTGGTGATATGATTAATGTTCAATTAAGATGCATAATATTTAATGGATAACACATTGTTTTCTGATGCTCCATATCTATTCTCAAGGCTTATTTGGTTTTCTCCAGATCACCCCGATTTGACTTTGACCCCCTGGATTTGGTTTAAAAACTTTTAATGTAGAACTTATTTATTTGATGTTTCTTTTCAAAATTGCAAACATGTTTGAGGTTGAACGTTGGACTTACAGTTTAAATAACAAGCCTTTCATTCAGGATGTTAGAGGACTTATATTATTGCCTCCACCCTTGTAGTTCTGTTATTAACCCTCATCTTTGTGTTTTTCTCAAAAGCTTATGAACATTTATTAACTTTTGGTTGAGTAAAAAATTTAACATAACTTGTTCACTTTTGTTCTTTGTCATTCTCAATAAGATATTTCATTTTGGGGACCAAGTACCAACAGGCTCGTATATGACTGGATATTCACTTTTTTGCCTATCATTTGGAAAGATTTATCTTGGAACATGCATAGACAACAATGTAACTCCACATAAATCTTAGCATTTTGTTTTTGTTTATATCACCTTAGATTTTACACATCATGGGAAAGCAACCATACATGTGATTTTAAGTGTTTTGTGTTCGGGAATGGTTATAAAACATCAAACCTTGCCCGAAAATACTTGATCAACTGTTTTGTGTTCGGGAAGGTTAGAAATCATCGAACCCTTCCTGAAAATACATATTTAACCTTTTTGAGGCAAAATGCAACTCTTTTTTCATTAAGGATCATTGTTTAAGAGCAAATTGTGCATTTAGAGATCAAATTTCAGTCATCTTTCTTTTCAAAACAATTTCTTTCTTTTTCTGAAAAGATCTCAAGTATGGGATCATATGAACTAAGTAGCTTTTTCAATACTTCATTCTCAGCATTATTATGACAACATAGACAGGTTAACAGCAGGTCTAGATTTACCATGAATTTCATTTCCTTGGTGATATGATTAATGTTCAATTAAGATGCATAATATTTAATGGATAACACATTGTTTTCTGATGCTCCATATCTATTCTCAAGGCTTATTTGGTTTTCTCCAGATCACCCCGATTTGACTTTGACCCCCTTGATTTGGTTTAAAAAATTTTAATGACAGAACTTATTTATTTGATGTTTCTTTTCAAATTTGCAAACATGTTTGAGGTTGAACGTTGGACTTACAGTTTAAATAACAAGCCTTTCATTCAGGATGTTAAAGGACTTATATTATTGCCTCCACCCTTGTAGTTCTATTATTAACCCTCATCTTTGTGTTTTTCTCAAAAGCTTATGAACATTTATTAACTTTTGGTTGATTAAAAAAATTAACATAACTTGTTCACTTTTGTTCTTTGTCATTCTCAATAAGATATTTCATTTTGGGGACCAAGTACCAACAGGCTCGTGTATGACTGGATATTGCCTATCATTTGGAAAGATTTATCTTGGAACATGCATAGACAACAATGTAACTCCACATAAATCTTAGCATTTTGTTTTTGTTTATATCACCTTAGATTTTACACATCATGGGAAAGCAACCATACATGTTAATGACTATACTAAGTGTCCTTTCAGCCTATTAAATCCATATGATTAGCTAAGTAGTCAATGTACTATCATTTCCCAAATTAACAGATTCAATCACCCCAATTACTCTTAGCTTCCAGGTTAATGGCTATCCTGACAGTCTTAAAGTAGTCAGCAGGACCAAACACACACATAAGTATATGTCCCTTAGGCTTAGAGTAAAAGGTATAGTTTTAAGTGAAAGAATAAATTACAATTGCCCCAAATGCTTTCAGTCTTTGGACTAATGGCTATCCTTTCCAATCTACAAGTAGATGATAGGACCAAACACATACAAGTATATGCTCCTTAAACTTTGGCAAATGACATAATTTTCATCAAAAGTAATTATTTTGAGACTTTTCTATAAAAACCTTCTTTTAAGCTTCTTTAAATGTTAAATTGAATAGTCTTATCATATCTCAGCACCATAAACAACTTGCTCATACTTTGACCAAAATAACGTGATTATGCAAAATTCAATTGATCATTTAATTATTGCATAAAAAATAATTTTGACACAAAAAGTTGTAACATATCCAAATCTTAATCATACATAACATCATCAAGACAAGCAGATAGTACTAACATTTAAAGTCTAGCCTATCCTAATAACATCATATGATTAGATAACACACATATTCAAGAAATTAACCAAGGATGTCAGATAAGCATACACAATCAAGTAAGTCAAATCAAGAGCACTCATCATGACATCACAAACACACATCAACTGATAAACATGCAAAAGTATCAAGGATACCAAATTTCACACACATAGTCAAATAAAGCATATATCAGTTAACATGAAAAACATCATATTCAAACACATACACACAGACAACATTCAACAAAACTTTGAAAAGATAGTCACTTAGCACAGTCAAGCACACATCATAAATAAGATTTCATCAGAGTTGATCATTCCCAGGGATTTTAGAAGAAAGTAGAACCTGGTTCTATCAAGTGTTTTTATGAATATGTCAGCCAAATTCTCACTTGTATCAACTCTGGTTACTTCAATTAAACCTTTTTCACTACAATCTCTTATGAAGTGATGTCTGATTTCAATGTGCTTGGTTTTGGAATGTTGCACAGGGTTCTTAACAATAAAAGATGCAGCAGTTTTATCAATGTAAATAGGGGTGTTTAGAAAGGTCAAACCATAGTCCAGCATCTGATTTTGGATCCAGAGGACTTGTGCACAGCAGGCAGATGCAACATTGTATTCAGCTTCTGCAGTTGAGATTGAGACAGCTGCCTGCTTCTTGCATTGCCATGACACCAATTTGTCTCCCAAAAATTGACATCCTCCTGAAGCTGACTTCCTGCCTATGTTGCAGCCATTATTGTCACTGTTTGTGTAGGCTGTCAGATCAAAAGACTGGGTCTTTGGATACCAAATTCCCAAGTCAGGTCTTCCCTTCAAATATTTAAAGATCCTCTTGATAGCATTCATGAGGGAGACCTTGGGGCTTGACTGAAATCTAGCACAAACACATACTACAAACATGATATCAGGCCTTAAAGCAGCTAGGTACATCAGTGATCCAATTTTTGCTCTATATTTCATCAGCTACCATCTTTTCTTTTCCATATGAGTTGAAGCTGTCTTCAAATCATTGCACTTGAATTTGTCAAGTATGTCCTGTACATACTTAGACTAATAAATGAAAATCCCTTCAGCCTTTTGCTGAACTTGTAAGCCAAGGAAGAAGTTCATTTTTCCCATTGAACTCATGCTATACTTGGATTTCATCACATCTTCAAACTCCATACGCATCTTTTCATTGGTTGACCCAAATATAATGTCATCCATATAGACTTGTAATAAGAGCAGATCTCTTCCTTTCTTCTTGTAAAAGAGGGTCTTATCAATAGCTCCCCCTTGGAAACCATTTTCAAGTAGGTGATTTGACAGTTCATAATACAAAGCTCTAGGAGCCTGATGCAGTCCATACAAGGCTTTGTTCAATTTATACACCCTGTTAGGATAGATAGGATCTTCAAAACCTGGTGGTTGAGAAACATACAACTCCTCTTCTATCTTTCCATTTAGGAAAGCAGATTTGACATCAAGCTGGAATACCCTGATATTCTTTGAGGCAGCATATGCTAAGAAGATTCTTATTGCTTCAAATCTTGCAACTGGTGAAAAGACCTCCTCAAAGTCAATCCCTTCTTCTTGTAGGCATCCCAAAGCTACAAGTCTAGCTTTGTTGTTGATCACAATACCCCTTTCATCCCTTTTATTTTTGAACACCCATTTTGTGCCAATTGCATGTTTGTTTCTTGGCCTGTCTACAAGTTCCCAAACTTGAGCCAACTCTTCTTGCATTGCTTGCACCCAACTGTTGTCCGTTAGAGCTCGAACAATATTCTTTGGTTCTGTATGGGATAGAAAGCATGGGTATAAGCAAATGTTTGCAGTTTCAGAGTGACTTCTTGTAACCCTTTCATGTGTATTGCCAATGATGTGTTCAGAAGGATGATTCTTTTCAACATAGGGGGTTTGAATTATCACATAAATAGACACAGTTGTGTCAAGATTTGATTCATTGAGTTCTGGTTCTCCAATGCTCAAATCAGTTTTTTTACTGTCATTTCCAGGTGCTTCTTCATTGTTCTGTCTTGATGTTGATGCACCAGTGTTATCTAGATTCATTCTTTCAAACAAATCTTGAAACCTTGCACCTGTAGTAGTTTCTTCATCAGTTTGATTGCCTAGATCCTCTTCATTTAGTACTTGATCATTTTGCACTTCTTGATTGTCTTGATCATCATTTGCTTGATCTTGTACTGGACTTTCATTGTTCTCTTGATTGTTATATTGGACTTGATCAACATCTGTCCTAGAGGAGTCCTTTATAAATGTGTATTCCTTTTCTTTACTTGCAACCTTTTCCACAGCTTTCCCAAATCCAATGTCTTTTGTTTTGACTCTTCAAACACACTAGTTTTCAGAAAGGTTTCATCATAGTCTTCAGGATAGATCTTGAAAGACTTTATCAATTTCTCAAAATCAAATAACTATGATGCACCATCAACTATGTTGAATTGTTTTTCATTGAAAACTACATCTGAGGATTCAATTACAACCAAATGATCTTTCACATACACTCTGTAGGCCTTTGAGTGAGTAGAGTAGCCTACAAAGAAACAATCTAGGGATTTAGCTTGAAACTTGTCCAAGTAATCCTTTGTGTTCAACAGAGAACATTTGCATCTAAATGCTTTAAAAAACTTGATATAGGGTTTTATGTTATAGAAAATTTCATATGGAGTCTTGTGACATTTGTTTATTATTACCCTATTCTGAACATAACATGCTGTGTTAATTGCTCTGCCCAAAATGTGAAAGGTAGATTAGCATCAGCAAGCATATTCTTGCTGCTTCAATGAGTGTTCTATTTCTTCTCTCAGCAACACCATTTTGTTCAGGAGTTCTAGGAGCTCAGAATTGTTGAAGTATTCCTTTGTTGTTGCAAAATTCTTCAATAACACCATTCTTGAACTCAGTACCATTGTCACTTTTCATCACCTTAACCCTTTTATCCAATTGATTCTCAACTCTGCTAACACAGTTCATAATGAATTCAGCAGCCTCATCCTTTATACTTAGGAAATAAACCCAAGTATATCTTGAATAATCACCAATGATCACAAGACAGTATCTTTTTTTCCCAATGCTTGGTACACTCACAGGACCAAAGAGATCCATGTGAAGCATTTCAAACACTTGATCAATTGAGTTGATGAGTTTAGTCTTGTGAGTAGACTTGTGCTGCTTTCCTTTCTGGCATGAGACACAGTTGTCATCCAATTAAAACTCTCTTGTAGGTAAGCCATGACATGCTCACCCTTGACTAACTTGTTCATGTTCTTCATATTGACATGACAGAGTTTCCTATGCCACAACTTTGACTCATTTTCAGTGGCTTTAGAAACAAAGTATGTCCCACCCCTAGAAACAACATCCTTCATGTTAACTTCATACAAATTTCCATTCCTTGGGGCCATCATCATGATCATGTCATGTGGAATAACATACTCAGGCCTTAAGATGAAACAATGTGAATCATCAAAGCCAACTTTGTAATATTTATCACACATCTGAGATATGCTTAAAATATTGTATTGAAGCCCTTCAACATAGAAAACATTGTCAAAAGTAACTTTTCCATTTGTCTAAATTCCTTTTCCAACAATGATTCCTCCATTCTCATCACTACCATATGCCACTAGTCCCTCAAACTTCTCTTCATAGTTGACAAGTGACCTTTTGTCACAAGTCATGTGCCTAGAACTTCCACTGTCCAAATACCATACTTCATTCAGTGTAGTTGACTGTTCCTGCACAATACAAAGAAAGTGATTAGTTAGGTGATGAAGTGCAAGCTACTTCAACTTCCAAATCATCAGTTTCAATTTCAATGGCAACATTAGGAGTGAGTGTTATGGGTTCAGGGTCTTCATGAGTAATTTCAATATGATCTGAATCATCAATTTCATATCCACACTCTCTTGGAGTTTTCACAAATGAGGTTGTGCTCTCACACTCATAAACTTCATTGTTACTTTCTTGAACAACATTGTCTTTCTTGCTTGAAAAGTCTCTCACATCCATACTTATCTCCTCTTTGATTTAAACTTTAGGTTTCCATAGAAAACCTTGAGGCTCATAACCATGTTTCAACAAGAATTTCTCATCTCCAGTTAATTCAGTAGGTTTCTTTCTAGGAAGAACACCTTTGTTTCTCTTCTTTTCACTGTTTGGAGATCCTTGAGAATCTTCAGACTTAACTGATTTTATGTCATTGTTGGGAATGATTCTCAAGGGTTGGAAATTCTTTTTCTTTACATACTCAGTCTTCTTAGGAGATTTACATCTTCTACTATGCTTATCAATTGGTTTCCTAAATCTCATATCAGCATGTCTTTCTTTGTTAGTCTTATTTTCATATTGCTGATCAGACTCCTTCATCTTATTTTCACTCACCTTCCCTTTTCCCAAATATTCTTCATACTTCAGTTTATAGAGAATAAAGTTGTGACGTTCGTGACAAAATGAGGCATACCTTATTCATTATGTAAGGAGTACACGATAAATTTTTTTATTTCGCAGCAATTAAACGATTAACCGCCCGATACTGATTATGTCCTGTATATATACTGAGGGTGTTTGAAAACGGTAAATCCTTTAAACACTACACAGATCTTTAGATCTGATTATACGATTAACCTAAATACGGATCTAGTTCGTAATTGCTCTTGATTGTATGTTATATGTATGTATTATCAGTTGTATGTATGTGTATACAATTAGTATGAAGCTTGAGAGATAATTGGACAGAGGTTCGATAATTAAAACTCAAAACTTAAATTAACAGTGAACAGTGTTTACTATATATAAAAGATGGATCTAGTTCGTTAACATTCCCTAACGAACTAGAGTCTACTTCGTTACATACATTAAATGAAATAGACTTAGCGAATCACCCCTGATTCGTTAAACATCCTTAACGAATCAAGAGGGATAATAACTTAGATCTAGTTCGCTAAACATCCTTAGCGAACTAGACTATACTTTAATGAACTAACTTAATATCTTAATAATTTATTACATAAATAAAGACAAATACATTAACGATAAATACAAAGACTCTAGATGCAAAACCGTACACTAACAGAAACCCCCTCGTCTTGAGCTTTTTGTCTTTACTTTACTTGAAGCGCTTGGACTGCCAATTTCTGCAACTATGAATCCCGTTCTCATAACAAGCACGCACAACGCGTTGGAATTGCATATCCAGATCATAGTCTTCATTGCGCTCAAACAGAATCTTGTTCTTGTGCAGCAAGTCATTGTCGGTCTCGGTTAAATTCACCAACCACATAGGGTTAATGATCTTTATCAACTCAGTCTTCAACCCTTTGCCAAAAACAATGACGGCCTCGCTGGTTCGGTAATCGTAATACCAGCGGTTGAAAGACTGGTGCATGTGTTGATTCATAGTCTTTAGCGGCACCCGTTTCCAGGTCATTGGTGGCTTCACCTTGAGAAATAGCTTTCTCCAACCCGTCCTTAGGTCAATCTCATCAATATGTTTTCGGGTTGGAACTTGGGGCTTGTGAAACTTAAATCCAGAATTGACCTCGAATAACAATTGTTGATGAAACCAATCTGCTATCTGGTCACCTCCTCGATTAATAAATGGACGACATGCGAGGGTACGAACATCCCAACGTGGTAAAGTAAGAACGTCCATTATCTTCTCATAGTACTGAATCCCCTTTTCCCATTTCACGATACATACTTTAAGATCATAATCAAATAACCAAGAAACGATATCACCTTGAACATTTGACATGGTCTTGCATGATGTTACTTGATTGGCTTTGGCTCGAGCAGCAGCTTCTTCCTTCTGCTCTTGATCAACATATCGATAAGCATCAATAATTTTACTCACCTGCTTATAGCTGAACCACTTTGCAATATCAGCATCGGTCGGGTTCTCAATTGAGTTGAATCTCGTAACAACCACCTTCATACCCTTAGCCACCTTCTCCAGATCATCCTCAGCGGCTTTAAACGTTTGCTCATTAAATAATGGAGCACCTTGATCAACGTTTGTGTGTTGAAACAAGTCAAGATACTCCTCTGTCAGGTCCCTGATTTCAGCTGGATCTTACTCAAATCAATTAATAACTCACACAAATAGATGTGTTGACAAGGGAGTTAATGACGGGTTGCTACATTTAGAAAGATGATCGTTTGTTAAAGGTGGAATCAATAACAAACGATGTGGTTGCTAAACAATAATCAAAGGTAACTAACACACACAAGATTCACTCAAAAGATTTCCATTTATATAATGTTCATCATACAAAAGGATAATCGATTTAGGGTTTCTTGAAGGGAAAGTTTATCCGTACGAATCCTAGGACAGCCGTCACTTTCAAGAAATATTCTTTCTTATCCGAAAAGTGTAAAGGCTAAAGATCCGTCGGAGGCGTGCCCTAAATTATTCTATTTATAGGCCTGCTATCCTAAGACAGCTGTCATTCCTTCTAGAAACCCCAAATGATAATACATATTCAAAATTACATATTCAGAATTATTCTAAGTGTAAAACAAGTCTTTCGGGTAGGCTTTGCAACAATATTGATTTTCCGAGTAGGCTGTGTGCTCTGCCATCCTTTAGAACTTGGTAACATAGAGGTGTGCCCGGGATCAGTTTCCGGGTAGACTTTACTTGAAGAGTATTTCACCAAGTAAAATACTCACCGGGTAGACTTCAATCTTCTTGACTTTGCCAAACTTTTCCCGACAAATCCTTACGAGCAACCTTGTTCTTCAATGGTCCATTCAACTCTTTGCTAGAGAATAGCTTATTAGCAAAGTGTGCTCGGTAGAACTGTTCCTTTCTTGAGTTGAACCTTGCCCGATGTTACTTAGAGATATTCCATTAAAACATCAAGCCTACTTGGACCACAATTAATAATGAATACCTTGCCCGGTCTTCCAATCACTTGGCTTCATGAGCTTGGTTAGCCAAAAGCTTACTCGGAGGTCTATGGTGTGCCCGGATCCATACTTAGCGAATTCTGAGGAGGTTGAGAAGATTTCAATCTTCCATATAACTCACTTAGGTCAAATCTTTGACTCGACATCCTCAGTAGTAACGTCTTCAACCTCGACCTCTTCATCTTCATAAATAAAATCCGTATTCATATGAACAGACGAATCATTCAAGATCTCCTCCTCATTCTCTACTTCAACATCCGGCTCTGCCTCTAACACGATCAACTGTTCATCATTCAAACCAAGCAGTAGTGAAATCTGCTCTCGTGTTAGAGACCCTTGCACAAGCTGTCCAACCTCAATCTCATTCCGGTTCACCACACTCCTGACCACCCCCGATCCATCCACAAAAATTACAGTGTCAGCTTCTATCATGTCAATAGGTTTAGCAGCTGTGTGATCTTGATAAACAATAACCTGCTTATTCGAGTCACCACCACCACTAGTACCTGCACCTGAAGATGAGCAGTGCGTTTGTTTAGTCTCACTTCCTGCACCAGACTCATCAGGATCTTCGTCATCATTCTTGATTTTCTTAAGTGCTCATCTTTGCATGTTAAATGCAAGATAAGATCCTCCTATTCTCTGAGCTTCACCCCCTAAGACTCAACAATCACACGAAGCTCCTTTATTTCTTTCTGACAGAATGAGACATACTCATCAGTCTTATTTGGTTTTCCATGAGGCGTTCTTGATTTAAGCGGTCAGCAGACATTTGATTTTCATACAAAAGAAGGAGGTTCAAAAGCATGTCTATCTGACGATTCGGTGGCATAGTTTACAGAGATGGATGAACTGGCTAGATTGGTCCCTGAGGCCGTGTAATTCTCATAAATGAGATATCACTAGGTGGAGGGCGCCTCATGGACAATGTTGGAGGAACAGTAGAGGGAATAGCAGAAGGCATTGGTATCTCAGCTAAAGCAGTTTGAAGAATCATACCAAGCATGTCGTGAGGAACCATCGTCGTCGTCAAAGTAAGCGCCGGAGTGCTAGTAGTAAGCGGCACTGTCGGGCGTTGAGGAGTAGTAGGACGAGACAATTGAACACCAAAAGACACTCCAGCTCCAGCTGACAGTGTAAAGTGAGGAAGATGAGTGAATAGTATAGGACGGTTCGTATGCACTCCGTCCTATATACACTGACATTGCATGATTCCCAAGGTAACGAATCAGCCGATTCATTTGAAATTTGAATTAACGAATCAGCCGATTCGTTAAAATTAATTTATTACGTATCATGATGAATTAGATTCAATTCTTTTCTAATTCGTTAGTTTAAGCTTAATGAGTTGAAGCCATTCGTTACAGAGTGCAGAAGCAAATTAGGATAACGAACTAGAATGTAGTTCGTTAAAATGACCTAATTCGTTAATCATAACTTAACGAGTTACAATTAAATTAATGAATTAATTAAATAAATGTGACAGTCGTCAATTTCAGGTTAACTCCGTTAATCCAAACTCCGTTAATTGAAACTTAAGGTCACACGAACTGTAATGCATATCTCATTACATTTAAATTAGGGTTTAAATGACGCATGACAATCACTACATAAGTAGTCTTTCAGAATTTTCACCGAAACACACATGAGTCGACTCAAACCGTTGGTGAACAAACAACGAGTATCATAACGAGTATTTGATATTTATGTGTTACTTGATGCTTATATGTATAACAATAATTCATGGAGAAAATAAGCTAGTTACGCTAGAAATTGATTAACTAGAAGTATAGGGTGTGATGTGTAACTTATAATATAACTAATTAATATTTAAACAAATTAATTATCATAAAAACCTAACTCTCCCTCTCTCCCTCCTCTCACTCGACGGAAGCCCTTTCTTCCCCCTTCTTTTGACCGATTTTGCACACACACATACATACAAGGTGATTACAAGTTGTTTTGAAGATCCAAGAAGCTAACTAGGTAATATAAACACCATATATAATCTATTCTACCAATTAATTGCATGATTAAACATGTTAATCATAAACCCTAATTTTTATATATGTTGATTTTTGATATGCTAGGGTTGTATGCATGATTTCTAGTTCATAGGTTAATAATATGTTAAGTTTTGATGAAAACTGATGCTGGACAGATTCTTGAATTCGTGTTTAAACGACTGTAACTCGATGTTAATATTGTATTTGGAAGTGATTGTTGATTCTATGATGTAGTAAGTCAAGTCTAGTTTCTAAAGAATATGAGTTTGTAATTTTTGGATGAGTAAAAGTTAGTTTTTATTATTTTACAAATCTGTTGTGCAAGTCTGATTCAGGAAGCCTGATGGTAGGTTGTTTTGCGATTTAGATATCTCATAAACGACAAGACCAATGAGGTTTATTCCACTTCTGGAAGTAAATATTTGGAGTTAGAAATCTAACCCAATTGGTCTTGCATTAATTGGATTTACCATGTAACGGGAATAACAAATAACATTCAATTGCGCATTATAATGACTGCTGTGTGTTTACTGTGATGTTTTGATCATTGTGAGAAAACCGTATATGATAAAAATATAATAAAAATAATTTTGGAAACCTAACTCAGATTTGCTTCTGTTATGATGTTTGGTGAACTATTGGACGTGTATTGATTTATTAAATAGAGTAATCTTGTAGAGTGAAAATCTGCCTGGATAAATTAGCTGTTGAATTACTTAAGTTAACATGAAAAGTGTATAGTTGATCGATGTTTGCTATGTGTATGACTTAATTGCTCTTGTGGGAGTTAGTTTACTAGTAATGTACACTTGTAACACTTGACACAATATTTTTTCACGCATGTAGCTTGTCACCAACGTGTTTGTCGAGTCGCACTTATTTCAGAAACGAAACACGAAACGTATCTCATGCATAAGTTTTATGTGTCGAGTCTAGGGACTCACTCGTAGCATAAATAATTAGAAAATCTCATTTTTGTTTTCGATCACTAGTGAGGATTTTCTTTGACGCACACCTCTCTCTGATCCTTTTTGTTATCTTAGAAAACAGTGAGTTTCACGGCCCCTTTTACTCTTCTTAAATGCTTTTATTAGGGGGAGATAACATACTCCACGCTTTAGATTTTGTTATTCTTTATATATCACTTGTAAGGCTTAGTGGCAAACCAACCAACTAAAGTCCTTCATAACATCGAACCAATTAATATTTGGATAATAGCGAGTCACTGTTGAGTAGTACTACTGGGTTTGACAAACCCCACCCAACTCTAAACTCGACTGTAGGTCGAGTGGGTGTAATCTTGTCTAACACATTACCATGGTCGTGGTTGACATAGTGGCAAGGCAATTGATAAACAGTCAGCTTCGGTGTCGAACACTTAGTAATACATGCTTGATAGGTTAGCTACCTATTGATATATAATTGACTTAACAGTATCTGGTAATGCTAAAACGCAAACGCTATATTTGTATAAACTTGTGAACTCACCAACCCTGTGTTGAAACTTTTAGTATGTTATTCTCAGGTAGCCGAGGTGGACACGCGGTATAGGACATTGCATTCGCTAAACACCATTGCTTTAAAAAACATCTTTTAATTTTTATCTTGATAACTTGGGTTTTAAGTCATCCTGTGCGGCGCAACTTTTTGTTTTACAATTTACGCTTCCGCATTTCATTTAAGACTTGATGTCTTGTAGGTTTTGAATACCTATAAATATGGTGTTTGATTATAACTAATGATTCTGATCCTGTTAGTTCACACCATCTGACAGTAAAACTCCGTTAGTGGATTTAGAGTGTGTGACAATAAAGAATTAAATAAATATAGAATGTAAATTAAAAGAAATACCGAGAGTCCATATCTCGATCATCAAATACCTTAACTCGTTTCACGTTTTTGAAACATAACTAAAATTATATTTAAATAATATGTAAAACGAAAATGAAAAATATTTTTGGTATTTAAAGAATGTATATACGAGAAAAATATCCGAAACATGAAATATAAAATCTTTTTGTGTTTTAAATGTTTTTCAAAAGCAGTACATATTTTGGTAGTTTTGTTGAGTTTGAGCAGAGAATCATATTGACCAAAATGACCTCCCATCACAGTTTTATATTTCAGCGATATTATGATTGGCGTTAATTCGGTCGTTGATATTGTTGTCCACTTAAATCTTATAAGAAGCCTTCAAGCATTTTTGTGATATGATTAATGGTTCAATTTGTGCACAGAATATCAGAAACCATCAGCCCCTAATCTCGGTTCAAGCTTAATTTGATTTTTGCCAAATCACCCCAAACATGACTTAAACCGTTATAGTGTTGATCAAAATTTTAAGAATTTTACAATATTTGAGCAATGCGCCAAGTTTCCTTTACTGTGAGTGAGTATGCACGAGTCCAACTATCGGCTTACATACATTGTATCCCCTGGGGTCCGTTTCTTATTGGTATTGAGATGCGCGCAAGGGAGGAACAATTGTATGACTAACAGCGGATTTTGATCAAGTCAGTAATTTGGATTGTACGAAGTACAGCAGCCATCAAGTTTAATGACTTTGGGTTTGCTCTAAAAGCGAGTGAAATATTCATGCTTATGAATACCCAGATGATTAAGCCGCATTAAGACTCACAGTGTCCAGAATCCTAACGCTTGTTATTTGCTTTGTTATATTTTTGGGTGATCAACAACTATAAGGCTTGAGTATGACTAGTTATTACATTTCTGCCATCCTCACCGAGACTTTTGCTAGAGACTAACACCTCTTTCAATTTGGCTTCTTGTTTATGTTTATATCACTTACTTTACTCTAACAACTTGTTTAAGACCTATCAATGCACCAATGATTAAGCACTTAGTCTTTTAAGCTTATTTCTTTCTGGATTTGGGGTCAAATAATCAATGTACTATCATTTTCTCTTTTTGCTTCAAAAACTCAAAATTTTGAGGAGCATAAACAAAAATAAAATTTAATCTCCCTAGTTACTTTAAGTTTATAAATTAATGGTTATCCTATCCATCTACAAGTAGATAACAGGACCAGAACATGCAAGCATGCTCCACAAACTTAAATAACTGACATAATTTTTAGTGAGAAAATAAAGTAAAAACCTTAACGAACACCCCAAAATACTTTCTATTGCCAGGTAAATGGCTATCCCGAATATTTTCATGAAATTATCAGGACCAAACATATACAAGTATATGTCCTTCAAAATAGAAGCAAATGACATAATTCTCAGCATAACGTAAGCAAAAATCTTTTTGGTTTTTCTCTTTACATACTAAAAACACAATCTTTTTGTCTTTTCGGATTTTTCTTTACAAACGAAAAATTCACAATCTTTTTGATTTTTCAAAATTTTTGAAAATTTAAAAGACATGAAAACTAAAGACATGAAAACACACTATTTTTGAAGTTTTTAAATTTTTAATGTTTTTGGATTTTATCTATACAAAAGAAAAACACATTATTTTCGTACTTTCACCCCCTAAAAACCAAAACCAAAATAAAATTTCAAGAAAAATCGACTTAAAAGAAAGATAATTATCCTAGTTTCAGGATATCAACAAGGGTCTTTAGGCCATTTAAACCAAGCAAAAATTTAATATGTGTTTTATCAAATGCCTTGGTAAATTAATCAGGCTTTGAAAATCTGTATGTACTTTCTCAAGGTCAATTAATTTTCTTTCCATTACAATCTCCTATGAAATGATATCGAATTTCGATATGTTTCGTTTTAGAATGTTGTACGGGATTTTTGGTGATGCTAATAGCAGCAGAATTAGCAATTAAGATGGTAGTAGTAAGAAACTTCAAACCGTAGTCGCGAAGATGTTGTTGTATCCACAAAACCTGGGAACAGTAACTCGAGGCTGCAACATACTCAGCTTCGGCGGTTGAAGTGGACACCGTTGTCTGCTTCTTACACTGCCAGGAAACAAGCCGGCTTCCTAAGAATTGACATCCCGTTGTGGTAGACTTGAAATTAATTTGCATCCTCCATAGTCTGAGTCAGAATAAGTGGTAAGATCAAAAGTGTCGTCTTTGGGGTACCATAATCTGGTGTCAGAATTGCCCCTAAGATATTGAAGAATACGTTTGACTCCTGCCAGGTGAGTCACTCGGGGACTGGCTTGGTACCTAGCACACAAACAAACAGCAAACATTATGTCGGGTCGAGAAGCAGTTAGATACACTAAAGTACCAATCATAGCTTGATATAGGGTCAGATCGACAGTATCCTACAATTCATCCGGTATTAAATTGTGACCCACAAGGAGAGGAGTAGAAGGAATTTTTCCTGCAGTAATCTTGAATCGGTTCAAGACGTCGTTCACATACTCTGTCTTGTGAATAAAGATTCCTTTCGCAGACTGATGAACCTGCAATCCTAAAAAGAAATTCATCTCTCCCATCGAACTCATATCGAACTTGGTTTGCATTGATTTCTCGAACTCCTTACACAACGTGTCGTTTGTTGACCCAAAGATTATGTCATCAACATAAATCTGAACGGGGAGAAGATCATCACCAATAATTTTATAAAACAACGTGCAATCAACAGTTCTATGTTTGAAACCATTATCTGTCAGATGGTCGGCGAGCGTGCCATACCAAGCTCTCGGGGCTTGATGGAGACCATATAATGCCTTGTTTAATCGGTAAACTCGGTCAGGATAATCATGGTCTTCAAAACCCGGAGGCTGTAAAACAAACACTTCCTCATCAAGTTCACCATTGAGAAAAGCACTTTTGACTTCCATTTGATAAACCTTTATATTCTTATAGCAGCATACGCCAGAAAGATTCGAATCGACTCTAATCTTGCAATTGGAGCATATACTTCAGTATAATCAACTTGAGCATATACTTCAGTATAATCAACTGGAGCATATATTGGAGTTCATGAAAACCTTGCACCACTAAACGTGCCTTGTTTCTCACTATCACCCCACGATCGTCTTTCTTACACTTATATACCCACTTAGTCGGAATCGCCATCTTGACTCTAGCAGGTTTGTCGTTAAGATCCCAAACACCCAAACGTGCAAATTGCTGTAATTCTTCTTGCATAGCTTCTACCCAAGAGGAATCTTGAAGTGCCATACGAGGAGTCGTTGGCTCAACTTGGGATAGAAAACAAGCGAATTTAACAAGATTTACAATCCAGACGAGTGTAAGTCAGCATAAGCACATGATACATTATTCTCACTTGATGAAGCAACTTGATGTCGTGTTTGAACTCCCACATCAAGTTTTCCAATAATGTTTTCTTTCGGGTGATAATTATGAATCCTAAGAGTGGGATTCTCAGGAATATCAACAGTTTCAAATAAATTAGTGTAGTGTTCACCCAGGTCGTGAGATTAAACATCACTATCAAGTTCGATAACTTGATCAACAACTGGAGTGTTATCAGATGAAGTAGATGCGTTGTCGAAGAGAACTGGAGACTCATTATCAGGTTCTTCTGTTGGAGCATCGATTGGAACTTCAACATCATTAAAACTTGCAAATCTTGGACTTACCAGTTGTTCCTCAATATAAGCATGGAATAAATCTACATCTGGTTGATCAGTTGTTGGAGTAAACGAAATGAATAAGCCATCACAATCAAACATCCAGTCGGGACCTTTCCTTTGAGAAGGAGTAGTGTACTTTTTACAGTCCACATGGTACCATTTGTCACACCCCAACCTACGGCGGAAATGTCGGGGCGCGAAATGATTGCCACAACTCACAAGGTACTATCAGGCAATTTTAAAGCGACAATATCTAATTAATTTATTAATTTTCAACGAACATTTAAGTACAACAAAAATAGAGAAAATTACAATACAAAACCAACTATTTTTTTTATGTTTACCATCTTAAGGTCATCTCTACGTGAGGTTTAGTTCGATAAACAATCCAATCTATAACCTGCAAATGCGTACAAATTTTATATATTTGTCAACAACACATGTTGAGTGAGTAGATCACCAGTTTTGACACAAACAAAAATGGTAATACTATATAATGATATAAATAAAAAAATAGGCAAAACTTTTATTTGTGAGTATAAACAATGAAATCGTTAATCAAGTATTGAGATGTCGGTGAAACCATTGCCAATGCGATCGGACTCCGGCCACTACGACGGTCGTATGATCATACTATAATGAGATTATGTTGGACCTCTCCGAATGCGTTTCAAGTAAGCAAGTAAGCAAATAGCAAGTTACAAACAGTCATTCAATTGATACACAACACAAGGATCACAGTTTGCGTTTGAAAAGTAATTTGATAAATAATTTGATAAATGGTACGCAAGTGTCCCCAAAACATTTGAAAACAAGTAAAATAGGGGAGTGATTACTCAACTGATCAGATGAATGAAATACAAATGAGGATGATGAGAAAAGTAAACCCTTCGGGATATACCGTCAAGAAATTCCTAGTATTATAAAGGATGGACGGTGGAAGACGGGTTGCAGCCGACGACCATGCCACGAACAAAAACTGATAGTTGCAAGCTGCTATACTCCAATTCGTTTTGGGGTTTTGATCGCAGCCTGATATAGAGGGTGAGGACGAGTGTAATTGCATTTTAACAATCTTTACATTGTATATTAATAATATGCCAATGACGAATTTCTTTAATATGTTAATACGTATCAATTTCGGATCCTATAACATAATTACCGCGTCGGTGTGAACGTATATGGTAGGAGGAGTAATAACCATGATTCAATTTCCAAAATTATTACGAGAATTGTGGTCCAAGATTCAAAATGGGTATACGGGTAGCAATGGGTAAACGGGTCTGTTTATGGATTCTTGGATCATAATATAATAAATTGAAATTTAGTCCCTGCATTTTGGGTGTGGATACGAAATAGGATTGAAGTTTGGTCTAGGATGTAAATAGTATATAAATGAAAGTTATATATATATATATATATATATATATATATATATATATATATATATATGAATTAAATATAAATAAACAATTAATAATGCTAAAAATGATAACTCAATAGACGCGATATGTTGATAAAATTTTCCGATTAATAAACGGGTCGGGTAATGAATACAAAATATTAAATGGGCGAAACCGAGTTGTTACAGTCTCCCCTACTTTAGGGAATTTCGTCCCGAAATTAAATAATAATATAACTCCATTAAATTCTTATAAAGAGAAAATTTTTACATATATAACTTTTAAAATTTATCGTAACACAGAATTTTGAATAGTCAAAACAAAGCTCCAAATGGAATCCGATAAGGACACTTATATATAGGATGTACCAGCGACGTGTCCACCATGTCCTTATCATCTCTACATTTGTACCGTTATCCAACTACTTTCGATTCTATATTATGACACACAATTGTACGCAATATTAATTCCATGCGAGGACTTCGATAATTATGTAGGCCTCCATAATTACTTAGGTCGTCGGATGGTCCACATAACTCGTCCCATCGTGTGGTTTACAAAATACTTGAAAGGCATGATTTTGTGAGAAAAGTTATTAATTTATTATAAATATGAGGAAAGTTTTAACATATTATAAGATCATTAGGAGTTGATTTATTATAAGTGTAAAATCTCAAGCTTTTATAAACTATTTCTAATAATGCAATTTATGTGAACTTTCAAATTTGATTAATGAAATTAGTGAAAATTTTAAAGTAACTTAAAATTTAAGAGAAATGGAAACATTGAAGTTGGGATATATGATGCGTCGACAAGATTGATTGTGAAGGAAGAGAGTGGGGATACGAGCCAACTAACAAATTTACGTGAACTTACCAAAAATTCTATGATTGCAAGGATGACATCAACAAAAGTTTATGAAGGAACTAATTGATAATTGTAGACGAATAATAACCTGTGAAAACTTTTTTAAATATTGCAACATTCGAGGTAGAATTCATAAGACCGTGAGTACAAATTTGAACAAGATTAAACGAAGACTTTGAGGGATTTAGTTTAGTTAAATGAGAAACTCATGAAATTTAAAGAGAACTTTATACAACATTGAAATATCGCAATTGTGTATTTAAGGTGAGCTAAATTATAATATTAAAGTACAGGTAGTAGTAATTGAGAATGCAAAAATATTAATGCAAATATTTATGTATACAAACAAACTGTAAATAGATGAAATTAGGAAGCGGATATTCACAAATCACCGAGATAGTCCTATTCCAATTAAATCTTTAAAATTACATATAGTATAAAGTGGGTCTTTGGAATATCCTCAAATTACAAGGGATTTTCCTATCTCCATAACATCGTTAAATTAAAATAAAGAAGTTGCAATATTCATAGTTTATCATGAAAGATTAAATAAATAATGAATATTAAAGTAATAATGAAAAACAGAGACGAGTTGAGAAATAATATATTTAAATAGAAGAAAACGCGGAGCTGGAAATGCATGAACCACCATGACTATTCCAACAACTGAAGAAATCATCGAAACATTTTAAATTCCCAAGATGTATTAATAATAAAAAAAAAGAGCTGAAATATCTACGAACCAACGTGCGATTCCAACTAAATAACGAAATCCAACAAAAATGAAAATGGATTGTTGAGCTACCCATGAACCACCGCAGGTTCTCGACAACAATCGTGCAGATGTCATTAGATACTAGTGAAAAATAATAATAAAATTCCAGTTAAATCACCGTGGGAATTCAATGAAATTCTTTTTTCTTTTAATAGTGAAAATTAACTTAAATAATGGAAAATAAAATTCCATACCGGAAATAATTTTGTTTAAATGATGATAAGTTCAATTAATAATAGAACTATAACAATTCAATTTCAACGATAAAACTTTACAAGATGAAAGGTAACTTGTAATGCATAAGATCAATAAATACACGACGTACAAAAATGTTAAAAAATCAAAGTTGGGAGTAGAAATTGACACTTTATCAATAATTTAATAAGCAAACAAGGTAAATGAGAAAAGGCAAATTGAATAATATGGTTAACTAATAACTGACTGCCGAATTGTGTCTTTTATAATTGAAAAAAAAAATATTTTTTCGATTTATGAGAATCAAAATATTTTGATTAGTTGATGAAATATTAATGAACCAATTCCTATAATTTTGATTTAAAACCAAACGTATAGATAAGTACGGCAACCAACGATATTGATCCTTGGAAGATAAGTAAAATTTTATTGTATGAGAATAAGATACTTAAAATGATAGATTTTCCAAGTTGGGTTTGTTCCAAAATAACTAATTTAGACAAATAATCATTTAAGGTACAATTTAATACAAAATACGTTTAGACGAAAATGATGAAGACAATAACAATCTTCTTTGAGAAAATTTCAGTACGATTGGTTTGATTCAAAACACCTTTGTTAATTGAGCTTATGAAAACTTAAATACTTGATATCGAATGATTTGTGGCACCTCGAATAGGTTTGTGAAAACGAGTTTTGACTAAGGCAAGCTTGATGAAATTAACTCTTGCGGGTCTAGAATCGAATAAGCGAGAACGACCTTGTTACATGAAGAAAAGCCTGAAAGGCATAAAGTTGGTAGGTTTAAGCTAAATGAACATGGGTAGTATGGTATGGTGCCGGTATAATTTTATGTCGGCGTGAATGAGTAAAGAGCAATGCGTTGCGTAGGTGATTAGGGTCTCCATAATTGTAGAAGGCACGTGAAGCAGGTGTATAAAGCTAGTCGACGGCATAGAACGTTGTGGGATGTCTTGTGTCGTAGGCAGTGTACGGAAAGTGTTAACGGGGTAACCATAACGGTTATAGTGAGTGTAAGAATGACACAAGGACTGAGTCGGATGACGAAAAATCACAAATAAGACATAACGAGCGTATTCTGGTGTAAGGTTTTTTATTTGGGACACTATGATTTCGTTGAGATTGATAATTGGTTTACTTAATAACCTAAACTCGATTATTAAGCTTGCGATTGCTATTATCGTTGTTATGAGGGTGAGTAAGGGTAAATGAATCGAAATTTCTCTGAAAGAAGTTAGTGAACAAGATTAAATTGATTGTATTAGTGTTTTGAGTTAGGATTTATACCCTAGAGATTGTAGGAGCTCTCTCTTTGACAGTACTTGTGGTCATAAAGCGGGTGTAGAGAATATATGATCTATATTGTTCGATGTAGAAATCCTTCTATAATTATGTAAATTGAGATTAAATGAGTATAAATAATAAGTTGTGTAAATTTCTTATTAGTTATAAAGGAAATAGTGGTATTCGACATAAGTTGTGCTAGCGTTAATCATGACATAAGGATAAGTCAGAATTTAAATGAGATAATCTATACGACAATTTGTTAAGTAGATGATATAATCAATGAGGTGATTTGATATGATATTTTTTTTTGTCGAAGCATAACAAATAAAAATGTTAATACTTAAAATTTGAGGGTGATAACTGAGATGTAATTGATAGTTATTGGGGGTATTGAATTACTTGTGATAAGTTTGTTAATTGATAACGTGATAATCGTGAACATGAGGGACATTGTTCAAATATTAAGGTATTTAATAATACTTTTATTATATTTGATAGTTTGATGATGTTGTAATATACGTATGAGAATATAGCTATTAATTGCTCTTGATAATTTGTGAATGTGATAATATGAGTGCGAGATAACCGATTTAGATAATTAAATAGTAAGTTGCTTAGACGGACTTGTGATAACAGAATCCCAGTGAGTGAATGATTTGTGCTCCATTTTGGAAATAAAAATATTTGTGAGTATGTGAATGAATTGAATCAGTATGTCTTGGTTCGATGTAATTGAATAATCAAGTAATTGAGTCATATCGTAACTTGTTTCAAATAAAATAAAATACATAAAATAAAAATAAAAATATAACGTAAGTTTCTTGATATATTGGGTTTCCCATGAGCTTGTCGATGGTATTTTGTTGGCCCATGAGTGTTACGTGTCGTTTTAACCGACCAAACTAAATAACGAATGACAAATGTAACTATGAGTAGTTGAAGTATCGCGTGTATCACCACGCGTGATAATGCTCCAACCAAATATCGTAAATATAATAATAATGAAAATGTTCAGTTGACATGTCCATGGCGTCCCATGGGTTTTACACCCGACTAGACATTTTAAAAACAATAAAACACAATAAAGGGTGTAACCGTTTAGCCGATTACGTTAAACGCTTAAAGTGTCGGTCGCATGAAAATTTCCACTATGGCGGGAAATCTTGTCACGCTCCCTATTTTTAAGTGAAAATGAGCAAAAACAAAGTTAGGAAATTCGCAAGGAAATTTTCGACAATAAAAGACAATATAATAAAATTAAATAGAAATATTTTAAGATTGAGGCATAGTCTCGAAGTTATAAAGATATTTTGAGAATGAGACATAGTCTCGGAGTAATAAAACATTTTGAGAGTGAAGCATAGCTTCGGAGTTGTGTGTGCGTTACAATAAAATAAATAATTAACTAAGCAGTTCGATAAATACTTAATCTAGCAAGTAATTACGTAAGTTGTAAACAATCAAATAGAACACATCATGTAAAAAAATAAGCACGTATGGGGTTCCTAAGCATGTTACTAAGGCACCACCAACGACCTATCTTAAACCTTCGGCTCTGATACCAATCTGTCACACCCCAACCTACGGCGGAAATGCCTGGGCGCGAACTGATTGCCACAGCTCACAAGGTACTATCATGCAATTGTAAAGCGACAATATCTGATTAATTTATTAATTGTCAACGAACATTTAAGTACAACAAAAATAGAGAAAATTACAATACAAACCAACTATTCTTGTTTATGTTTAACATCTTAAGGTCATCTCTACGTGAGCTTTAGTTCGATAAGCAATCCAATCTATAACCTGCAAATGCGTACAAATTTTATATATTTGTCAACAACATATGTTCAGTGAGTAGATCACCAGTTTTGACACAAACAAAAATGGTAATACTATATAATGATATAAATAAAAAAAATAGGCAAAACTGTTATCTGTGAGTATAATCAATGAAATCGTTAATCAAGTAATGAGATGTCGGTGAAACCATTGCCAATGCGATCGGGCTCCAGCCACTACGACGGTCGTATGATCATACTATAATGAGATTATGTTAGACCTCTCCGAATGCGATTCAGTAAGCAAGTAAGCAAATTGCAAGTTACAGAAAGTCATTCAATTGATACACAACACAAGGATCACAGTTTGCGTTTGAAAAGTAATTTGATAAATAATTTGATAAATGGTACGCAAGTGTCCCCAAAACATTTGAAAACAAGTAAAATAGGGGAGTGATTACTCACCTGATTAGATAAACGAAATACAAATGAGGATGATGAGAAAAGTAAACCCTTCGGGATATACCATCAAGAAATTCCTAGTATTATAAAGGATGGACGGTGGAAGACGGGTTGCAGCCGACAACCATGCCACAAACAAAAACTGATAGTTGCAAGCTGCTATACTCCAATTCGTTTTGGGGTTTTGATCGCGGCCTGATATAGAGGGTGAGGACGAGTGTAATTGCATTTTAACAATCTTTACATAGTATATTAATAATATGCCAATGACGGATTTCTTTAATATGTTAATACGTATCAATTTCGGATCCTATAACATAATTTCCGGGTCGGTGTGAACGTATATGGTAGGAGGAGTAATAACCATGATTCGATTTCCAAAATTATTACGAGAATTATGGTCTAAGATTCAAAACGGGTATACGAGTAGCACTGGGTAAACGGGTCTGTTTATGGATTCTTGGATCATAATATAATAAATTGAAATCTGGTCCCTGCATTTTGGGTGTGGATACGAAATAGGATTGAAGTTTGGTCTAGGGTGTAAATAGTATATAAATGAAAGTTATATATATATATGAATTAAATATAAATATACAATTAATAATGATAAAAATGATAACTCAATAGACGCGATATGTTGATAAAATTTCCCGAATAATAAACGGGTCGGGTAATGAATACAAAATATTAAATGGGCGAAACCGAGTTATTACACCATTCTTCAACACAACCAGACGTAAAGTTAAATACTCGTTTCTTAGGAGATGCATAACCCAAGAAATACCCTTCAATGGCTTTTTCATCAAACTTTCCCACGTCCTTTTTCAACATCGTACAAGGACACCCAAACGGTTCCAAGTACTTTAAATTAGGTTTAAGATTAATCAACAGCTCATAACTTGTCTTCTTGAGTCTCTTAACAGTTAGAACTCGACTGAGTGTATAACAAGCCGTATTCACCACTTCACTCCAAAAATGGATAGGAAGCTTTGAGTCAACAAGCATAGTTCTAGCAGCTTCAATCAACATTTTATTCTTTCGTCCAGCAACACCATTTTGTTGTGGTACATACGGGGCACTGTATTCTCGATGAATTCCCTTTTGTAAACAAAAGAAATCCAATACAGTATTTTTAAATTCAGTACCGTTATCACTTCGAATTCTCCTCACTTTTTGTTTGTATAGTGATTCGATCTTGGTGATTAAATTTTGAACGAGAACCGGTGTTTGATATTTCGATCTCATAAACAAGACCCATGAGTATCGTGAATAATCATCAGTAACTACCAGGCAATACCAATCTCCAGAAATACTCGCACGATTTATTAGACCAAAAAGATCCATATGAAGTCGCTCAAGAGGAGTATAAATGGAATTTAATAACTTAGAGGGATGTGACTTTTTCTTCTGTTTTCCCTTTTTGCAAGCAACACAGTGATCGGATAACTTAAAATTCTTCAAAGACACACCTTCAACTAGGTCATTTGCCATGAGATAGTTCATCTTACGAACATGTATGTGACCCATTCTACGATGCCATAGAATAGATTCTTTCTCGGTTGCTTTTGAGACAAAACATGTTTCTATCGATGTTGATACTTTAGAACTCATATTTAAGACATAAATATCATTCGATCGAGGTGATCGCATGATAACTCCAGATGAACAAGAAGCACAAGATAATCCAGTATTCCCAGCTGTGTAGAAACAGGCTCGTGGATCACTATACATGGTTGTTACATTCTCACTTGCATTTTGTGTAACAAATGCAGTGATAGGAGAAATTGTTGAACTTAATGGCATACTTCCACCATGAAGTGCAGGATCTTGACTATCTTTTGAAGACTTTTGACATTTAAGATCGTATTCCCGTGCTTCGATCTTTTGCATAAATTCTGATGCTATCAAATCTTCATTGTTGAAATAATTATTCTCTTTCAAAACAATCAAGAAAGTAGCGTAGGAACTCGGTAGTGCACTTTTAATGGTATCAATTTTATCAATCTCAGAAGTTTCCAATCTCATCTTATCCATCTCAGCTATCAAATCATTAAACCTTGTTGTCATCTCTTCAACATTTTCACCCTTAAGCAGGTTAAAGTTTCTTAATTGAAACTTGAGCATAAACTTTTTGCTTTGAGCGGTGTTTCCCATACTTCTCATACGGATATGTTGAAATAAAGAAGCAGAAATCTTTATACTCCCTACTTGGTGAAAGATGTTTTTAGGTAAAGCCATAGTAAGAGTAGAATAAGCTTTTGTCTCAATTTCTAACGCTTTCTTCTCTTCAATTGAGTATTGTGAGATAGCTTTAGGTGTAAAACCAATAGTCTCATCCCCAATCATTAGAACGGTGTAAACCTAATCCAAACAGTACAGACAATCAGGGTGAACTGACCCTAGATGAGCACGGAAACGAGGTTCCCATTTAGCAAAATTGCTAAATTTTATCAAACGTTGACATTTTGAATGTGAACCGATCTCGGTGTCCAGTTGTAACATTTGTTGCATCAACATGTTTTGGGAAGTTAATGCATACATACTAGCCATTTTTGACAAGTTTCAAACTTTGAAGATTAAAATTGAAAATTAATTAACAAACTGTAAACATTGTTAACAAACTATGAACAGTAATCAACGAGTCAAACCTTAACGAAGTTAAGATTGATCAGGTAACGAATCAATTATGTTGTAGCGAATTGGAAACAGTAGTTTTGACGAATTAAAAAAAATTTATAACGAAACGGTTTAACAAATTAGGTGAATGTCTTAACGAATCATTAAGAGAGAGCTTAGAGAAGTATATGACGAATCAGCTACAGTTGATACCGAATCAACTTATAGCGAATCAGGTTGTTACAACGGTTTGTAACAAACCTCTGACAACAAATGCCACGTGGCAAAAGTTGTTATAAAACAGTTTCCGAGGTAGGACACGTGTCACACGAATCAGAATATATAATGAATTGGTTCACAAATCAGCTAATGTGATTAACGAATTAGCCAAAAGATGAGAACGAATTAGGTTGAAAGTATAACGAATTAGACTGAAGGAATAATGGACTACTTGAATCTTCAAATCTTCAAACCTTCAAACATAATTTTCCAGAAATCTGGAAACTTATGAAAACCACATTCAGAAATCATATTAGTAATACACACTCAATACTCAACCAAATCACTCAAGTTAATTACCAAAATACTCGTCATCACAACGCGAAACCAACACAAATCGTCCCGTAACCAATAACCGATTAACTCGTATTCGATCTAACCAAAAACGTATCCACTGTTTTCGGCTTAAACCAGATCTAATTCAATAACCATTCCAATCCACACCAAAACACAATTTCAGACCACAACAATATCCCAATACCTTAACACACTTAAATCCAATCCAATCAGTCAATAACTAATTCCAAATCACATTCAATTTGATCAAAATCAAACCGAAACACACTTATACCAATTAAACAGTCCTTTAATAACAAATTAATACTCAAATCAAGAGCAAAAGAGCATCGAAAGCTCTGATACGACTTGTTTGAACACGGTCAATCCTTTAAACACTACACAGATCTTTAGATCTGATTATACGAATAACCTAAATACGGATCTAGTTCGTAATTGCTCTTGATTGTATGTTATATTTATATATTATCAGTTGTATGTACGTGTATATAATTAGTATGAAGTTTGAGAGAGAATTGGACAGAGGTTCAATAATTAAAACTCAAAACTTAAATTAACAATGAACAGTGTTCACTATATATAGAAGATGGATCTAGTTCGTTAACATTCCCTAACGAACTAGAGTCCACTTAGTTACATACATTAAATGAAATAGACTTAGCGAATCACCCCCTGATTCGTTAAACATCCTTAACGAATCAAAAGGGATAATAACTTAGATCTAGTTCGCTAAACATCCTTAGCGAACTAGACTATACTTTAACGAACTAACTTAATATCTTAACAATTTATTACATAAATAACGACAAATACATTAACGATAAATACAAAGACTCTAGACGCAAAACCGTGCACTAACAGAGGGGTCATATATAAGTGTTATATATTATAGTGGCTAACATATTGATATTTAGGCCTCAGTACGTTTAAAACCATTTAAACGAAAAAGGTTTCGTTTATTGATAGGCTATGAGTTTAAACGCAGTCGTTAACATCAAAACGAGAACTCTAGCATCCATCAAGCTGAAAAATATTTATAAAACACTAATATAACATTTTCTAAGCAATCTGTGAAAATATTTTGGGTTTTTACAACCTTTTAATATGTTTTATTTATTTTGCAAAAATGAGTCGAAAAACGACCGTTTTCGCGCTATTTCTTGCACCCGATTTAAATTTCTTGTAAAAAACCGAACCCGAATTAAATTTTCGACCGAGATTTACCCGTGGCACGAAAATCGAGGCTTCAATGGGCCCCATTAATTTTTGGCCGCAATTTTGGGGGCTCCCCACCCTTAATATATATTATTATTTCATGAACCTTCAAGACTCATTTTACACCAAGTCTAAAACCAAATTCTGGCCAGCTCGTCTTCAACAAAATTCTGCAGAAAAACCCTAAAGGTGAAACTGAGCCAAATCAAATCAGATACCGAAACCTTAAAATTCTTTCATAAATCAAATTATTTTATCAATCAATATGTTTACTTAAGTTTATGTGATCTTAGCTAACCCCGAAACACATAAACAATCAACTTGGCTAGGCTCGGAAAACGGTGAAACTGAGCCAAATCTGGTTTTGAACATTTCATAGTGTACAACGTCACAATATAAGACTATAGTCATGTTCTGGGACTAACAGCTATACCCAGACTAGTAATACAGCCCGATTTAGCTTAAACATTGTACTAGTATTAACAGTACTATACCGGTCAAGCTATATCGAGGCATATTACTTACTGGCACGTTTTACCCGCTCAAACTACGATAAGGTGAGTTTCACGACCCCACTTTCTAAACTGTTTTATGAACTTTTGGGGCGGAAAGCATGTTTATATATACTTATATGCTTGAAAATGTGTGATGATGTGAATTATCTATGTACTAACACTTGAAAGTCCCCACAAACACAAGTTATTAACTTTGTTCCGGTGACGTGTGGATAGTACTATCGGTTTGACAAACCCAACTGACAGGGCCGAAGGGGTATGCCGGAACATGTTAACCCAGTTGCACATTGTCATTTAAACTTGTTACATTCTGCTATGTGGTGTTAGACATAGTACATACTTTGGGGCAAAGTGGCTGTTAAATGCCAACGGGAGTGCATGGGCAGGAGAGGCCATGTGTTATAGCTCGTTTCGGTTTCATTTGTGGCTTAGTATAAAAACATCATACACATACATACATACATACATACATACATACATACATACATACGTACTGTGAACTTAACGAACTCATATACTGATTTTGTTCGTACTCGTGAAACTTGAAACTAACAAACTAGACGTAGTTGACCCTTTTTAACATGCCTTTCAGGTAAGGCCAAGTTGGTATGATTGCTACGTGCTCGGTGCTAAAATCTGAAGTGAATCGTTGTACATAGACGCTAGTATATATATATTAAAGGATAAGCAATCACGCGAACTGGTTATGTGATTTTCATCTAATTTGTAAACTTAGTACCAACCAATGTATTATGATGTAAATTAGTTTGTTGAATTTCTTTATAAACAATGTGGTTGATACCAGTATTATCTGTTACATTCCCGTTTTACGATTCCGTAACTACCTAGTCGGGGTGTGACAGAAGTTTTGTCGAAACTTGGTCTCATTTAGAACATGGAATGGTTTGAAGTTGAGTCTATCATTACAAGTGTCAGTGTGATGGCCATACTCATCACATCTCTTGCACCACACTTTTCCTTTGAATTTTTCATGGTCAGCTCCTTTCTTAAATCTTTCACATTGTCTTGGAGGATCAACCCCAAGTGTTTTCTGAGTCTTGAGACCATCAAAGTCAATTGAGAAAGGAACAAATTCATCAATCTTGATATCATTTCTCTCAACCCTTCCCTTGACAAAGATAATTTTCTTCATATTCATAGGCTCTTCATATAGGCTTCCTTTGTGCCTTAACTGTGTCTTTTCATATTTTTCCATGGTTTCCACTTCCCCAATATCAAATACCCGCATCCAAACTCAAACCACAAACCAAGAACAATCTGAACCTGAACCTTTCTCTACCTCACCACCTATAACCCCACATGTTAGAACAGATCTATTTCATAGGAACTTGGATCTGATGTTGGAAAATGCAAAATTAAGGGAAAGAAATGAAGAGGTGACCAAGGAGAACGTGCACCTTCTAGATCAGTTGGCCCGGGCTATGATCAGAATTCAAAATAGGGGGAGAATATGAATGTGCCAACTGATGCTGAGAATGATGCAGTGATGAAGGATACGGGTGATGAGACTGTTGATGGTTTGACATGTATTCTGAATACTTATGATGATGAGGAGTATAGTGAAGAAAGGAGAATGGAGGATGTTGATTATGAAGCAGATTCTTCTAATAAAGGAGAACAAAATTATGATGTAAATGATGAAGTGATGAATGTGATATGGAGAGAGGAGGATGAAGAGGATAATGAGGAGGGAGGAGAAAAGGAGATTGAGGATGAAATTGTAAAATCTATAAATGTTGAAGAAAATGTAGTTAACACTGATGTTGCCACCAATGTTTTAACTGACATTGTCGCTAAAACTCAAAATGAAGAAACCAATGATTGTGCTACTGAGGAACCAATAATCATTGAAACAGAAATTGATCAAACAGGCTCCAAGAGTGTAGAGCATGATAATGAAATGGATGATTTAGAAAGGGATATTGATGAAATCCCTCCTGAAACTGAAGAAGAACTGAAAAAGAGAATGGACAAGGGAAAGGCAAAAGTTACTGAAGAAGAGCCTGTTAAGGCAAATCCTGAGAAAGAGATCTTATTTAAAGAAAATGAAGAAGCTTCTGCTGCTTCAAGGAGGAAACTTGAAAACATTGTGAGAGAAACAAGAGAGAGGGAAATATTGGCCCAAATCTTGACTCCAGAAGAATTAGCAGAGTTGCCAAAATGATAAATGAAGAAGAGGCTGATGATCAGATTATTATTGAAGCTTTAATTAATCTGAAAAGAGTTGAGGAAGTAGCAACTCTTTAGCCATGGTGGTTAGCATGTTTCAACCTCAAAGTCAAACAGAAAAAGAATAAACTGAAACTGCTGAACCAACAAATGTGAATACAGAGATGATGGTTGAAGAAGAGATTGGTGAATCTATTGCCTCAATGGCTGCAAAGAAATGGGCTAAACAAGTAAAAGAAGATATCAGGAGAAACCCAAATGATAGCTGGTCACAAATGAAAAATGTGACTCAATCTCATGAAACAATTCATCAAAAGAAGGAAAGACTTTCAAATCTATATGAACAATTTGTTGAGAAAGTCAACAGGTTTGCTAAGACCTACATGAGAAGAAAAAGGGCACATGAACAGTCAGAACAAGAAAAACCTGCCAAAAAGGGAAAATGGGATGAAAAGAAGAAATATTTTGTAGAGACTCCTGATGAAGAGGCAAGCCCAATAAAGGCAATTCCCTTACAAACTTTAAGTCCAGAGGAACATGTGAAGGGAGTGCCAAATGTGCCAACTCCTGAGAATACAACTCCCAATGAACCCAAGATTGATGCACTGAATGAATCAACAGAGGAGGAGGATGATTTTGAAAATGATGAAGATGATGAAGATAATCAAGGAAAAGTTGATGAATTTGCTAATGGTGTGTCCCCACAAGTCACAATGACTGATGAACAAAGGACAAACATTGAGCTGAGTATGTTTGAAGCCAAAAAGAAAAATCCATTAGTTGTGAAACTAAAAAGCTTTGGTATAAGCTTTGAGACCTGGGCTGATTTAAATGATGATTAGTTGCAGCAAAGGTTGGACGAGGAAAGAAATGAAATCAAGAAAAGAATGGAATAAAAGAATATAGATGCTCTAAAATACAGAGAATACTTAAGAAAGCATGGGTATTCTGAAAAAGATCTGACTCACTACAAGTTTGAAGCACTCAGAGATCTTTACAACAACAAAAGGGAAGAAATCAAAGAAAAGTTTGTTAAAGAAACTGAGGAAGTTAAAAAGCTAGAAGCCTTGAAAGGAAGATTTGGAGAAAAATGTGGTTATTTATTGGATAAAGGGATGAAGCCCAGTATGATTGATTGCTTGGAAAAGGATGCAGTTGAAACACTCTACAACAAAATGAAAAGAAAAGAAAAATTAAAAGAGTTACTGCAAACTGAAACATCCAATGCTAAACATAAGGGAACAAAGCAGGAAAAGGAAATTCAAAGATTCATGGAGTATCTGAGGTTGCATAACTACTCTAAAACTGATTTGAATAAATGTGATTATAGGCAACTCAGAGATCTCTACAGTAAAACAAAAGATGCTGAAAAGGAAAAGGAGTTTGAAAAAGCAAAGCTGAAAACTGTTAGTGAAAAAGAAAGAATTGAAAAGATCTACAGCAAATATGGGGGAAAGTGCAAATTCTTGATAGAGCATGGAAGAACTCTGAATGATGTGGAAGTTATGAGTAAGGAAATGGTTGAAAATGATTATTAATGTTTGAAAAGGAAGATTGAAAAGGAAGAAAAAGATAAACAATTTGAGCCTCCTAAAGAGAAGATAAAACTAATAACATTGAGGAAGCAAGATGCTGATAAGGGATCTAAGAAAGCTGAAACTCATGAAACCCCAATCCTAGAGGAAGTAAAGCCTGAACCAATTGAAGAACCTATTATTCCTTGGGAAAATGATGAAATGATTGATATCTTAAGAGGGGTAATGACAACTAATAAGGGAATGGATGTTGATGCCTTCAATGCACTGAACAAAGATGAGCTTAAATAACTGTTTTATTTGCAAAAGGCTGAATGGGAGAACGTATTGTTGCAGGGTATCAATCCAAGAAGTTTTGTTGGAGGAAAATTTGTACCTGCTAGTTTACTACGTGATGATGCAATTGAAGAAATGATTGCAAGATTGTTCAGTGAAGGGGGTGAAAATTTGGATGATTTAGTGAATTTACCTGCCGAAATGATTGTGACTATGTACAAGAAAAGATTTGAAGTAGAGGGGCCCAGTCAACACATGATGTCTACACAAACAGGTCCATCTACATCAAGGCAACAATCAACAACTCATAGAGGTGAATCAAGTGGAGCTGAATTACAAAGAACAACAAGACCACAATTAAATGTGGATCTACCAAGAAGACTCTACTATGATTCAGTCTCTGAAAGTAGGGATGGAAAGTAAACAATTACGAGACATAATTATGAAAAGTGATTTTGGTGAGTATACACAAGAACAGCTGGAGAAAATGGCCAAACTTGACCTTTATGATTATCATGATACCAGTAAGATGGCAAGATCGCAGTAGAATGAACTCTCCAAGTTCTTAAAAGATGAAGCTGACAAAGGTTTCCCATTTTTGAAAGAAAAGAAGAGCTGGAGGATAACAAAGCTGGAAAAGACAAAAAAGGTTGCCAAGCTGAAAAAGATAGCAAGTTCTGAACTGAGATATGAGATGAATATCAAGGATAAAAATCCTTTGTCAAATATGAATACCTACATAAGAATGGAAAGAAGAATGACAAGACCAAATTATACTGTGCAGAAGAATGTCATTATTGCAGAGATTGAATATAAAGAAAATACAGGCCATTATGTTATTAGAAACTCAGATGGAGTAACTTTGGGAGCAATCAGAAGAGATGAAGACTTGACTTATCTGCACTATGAAGATTTAAGAGATATTAGGGATTTGGTCATTCCAGAAAGTCACCCTCACTACCAAATCCTTGATATTTTTAGACAAAGGGCAACTACAATCATTGTGAATCAAAAGCAAGCCTACTATAATGCAAGAAGAAGAAAATGATCTTTAGAATAGGCTTTGTTTTGTAATGTCTACGGACAGCTTTTTAATTATGTAATTATTTGATTTTGTATTGAATATGTATTTTGACTTTGATTTGATTATGAATTTTGACCAAGTGTATGTAACCATAGAGATGTTTTGGGACAGCTGAGGACTTCCGAGCAAGGTTTTTCTTAGTCAGGCATGATATTTTGTCCATCGGGCAAGGTTATCTTCTAGAATTCTTCTTAAGTGGATATCCGGGCAGCGCAAATTAGTGTAAAAACGGCCAAGGTTCACTAGTTAGTACATACCCGGGCAAGGATCACTTTATCAAGCAAGTTTGTTCTTCTTAGCCGAGTAAGGTTTATTTCAGAGTAGACTCTTGGCTAACCAAGCTCATGAAGCCAAGTGATTGGAAGACCGGGCAAAGTATTCATTAATAACACTAAGTGGTCAGGTAAGCTTGATGATATTGAAATATCTCTAAGTAACGTCGGGCAAGGTTCAACTCAAGCAAGTTATAGTGCTACGGGGCACACTTTGCTAATAAGCTATTTTCTAGTTAAGAGTTGAAGGGATCATTGAAGAGCAAGGTTTCTCGTAAGAGTTTGTCGGACAAAGTCTAATAAAGTCAAGAAGATTGAAGTCTACCCAGTGAGTATTTCACTTGGTGAAATACTCTTTAAGTAAAGTCTACCCGGAAACTGTTCCCGGGCACACCTCTATGTTTCCAAGTACTGAAGGTAGGCAGAGCACACAACATACTCGAAAAAGATAATACTACTACAAAGCCTACCCGGAAGACTTGTTTTACACTTAGGATAATATTGAATATGTAATTTGAATATGTCTTAGTATTTAGGGTTTCTAGAAGGAATGACAGTTGTCCTAGGATCGCAGGCCTATAAATAGAATAATTTAGGGCACGCCTCCTACGTATTTGAGCCTTTACACTTTTCAGATAAGGAAGAATATTCTTGAGTGTGACGGCCGTCCTAAGAATTGTACAGATATAACTTTCCTATCAAGAAACCCTAAATCGATTATCGTTTGTATGATTTAATATTATATGAATGGAAATCTTTTGAGTGAATCTTATGTGTGTTAGTTACCTTTGATTTATTGTTCAGCAACCACAATCCTTTGTTATTGATTTCGCCTTTAACAAACGGTTTTCTTTCTAAATATAGCAACCCGCCATTAACTCCCTTGTCAACACATTTATTTGTGTGAGTTATGACTTGATTTGTGTAAGATCTACCTAAAATCGGGGACCTGACAGACTTGTCCTCTTACAGAACTTGTTCAACAATATCACTTGAGGGAACCTTTACAAATGTATATTCCTTTTCTTTACTAGCAACCTTTTTCCAAAGTTCTTCTAAGTCCAATGGTTTCTTCTTTTTCTCTTCAATCACACTGGTCTTATACTATGAGTCATCAAAGTCTTCAGGATAAATCTTGAAAGACCTTATCAATTTCTCATGATCAAACAGCCATGCTGCACCATCAACTGTGTTGAACTGATTCTCATTAAAGATGATGTCAAATGATTCAGTAACACTCAAATGGTCATTCACATATACTCTGTATGCTTTTGAGTGTGTATAATATCCAACAAAGAAACAGTCTAGAGATTTTGTTTGAAACTTGTTCAAATAATCCCTTGTGTTCAGAAGAAAACATTTGCAGTTCCAATTAAACTTGATATAAGGCTTTCTATTAAACAATATTTCATATGGTGTCTTGTTATGCCTTTTGTTGACAAGAACCATATTCAGAACATAGCAGGCAGTATTTATAGCTTCAGCCCAAAATGTAACTGGTAGATTAGCATCTTCTAACATGGTTCTTGCAGTTTCAATAATTTTTCTATTTCTTCTTTCTGCAACACCATTTTGTTCAGGAGTTCTAGGAGCTGAGAATTGTTGAAGTATCCCCTTTCCTACACAAAATTCTTCCATAACTCCATTTTTGAACTCAGTCCCATTATCACTTCTCATCATTTTGAGCTTCTTACTCAGTTTATTCTCAGTCATTGTCACACAACCCTTAATCAACTCTGCAGTCTCATCATTTGTGCTTAGGAAAAATCATCAATGATCACAAGACAATATCTTTTCTTCCCTATACTTGGTACACTCACAGTACCAAAGAGATCCATGTGATGTAATTCAAGTACTTAATCAATTGAATTGATGAGTTTTGTCTTATGAGAGGATTTGTGTTGCTTGCCTTTCTGGCATGAACTACAATGATCTTCCAATTTGAATTCTCTTTTAGGTAAGCTAATAACATGCTCACATTTGACAAGTCTATTCATGTTCTTCAGATTCACATGACACAATTTCCTATGCCACAATTTTGACTCATTTTCAGTGGCTTTGGAAACAAAACATGCACCTCCCCTTGAAACAGCTTCTTTCATATTCAACTGATATATGTTGCCATTTTTTGGGGCCATCATCATAATCATTTCTGGTGGGATAACAAATTCAGGTTTTTGGATGAAACAATGTGAGTCATCAAACCCAACTTTGTAACCCTTATCACACATTTGTGATATGCTCAGCAGATTATACTGTAGACCTTCAACATGAAACACATTATCAACTGAGACCTTTCCATTTGCTAAAATTCCCTTTCCAACAATCTTTCCAGCATTTTCATCACTCCCAAAAGCCACAGGACCTTCAAACTTTTCTTCATAATTGACAAGTAACCTCCTGTCACAAGTCATGTGCCTAGAACATCCACTATCCATGTACCATATGTCATTTGTTGGAGTGGACTGTTCCTGCACAAAAGAAAGAATTTGATTAGTTGAGTGATGAAGTGCAAGCTATATCAACTTGCAGCTTATCAATTTCAGTTTCAGTGGCAGCTTGGGAAGTGAGTGTTGTTGGTTCAGGATCTTCATGAGTGACTTCAATATTGTCTGAATTGTCTGTTTCATAACCACACTCTCTTGGAGTTTTAACAAATGAGGCTGAGCTCTGGCATGTTTCTGGTGTAGTATCAAACTCTTGTACCACATAATTCTTCTTTTCTGAGTAATCTCTCACATCATCAGTTGTCTCCACCTTAGCCTCAACCTTAGGTTTCCAAAGGAATCCTTCAGGTTCATAACCATGTTTCAATAAAAACTTCTCATCACCAGTAAGTTCAGTTGGTTCCTTTCTAGGAAAGATACCTCTGATTCTTGTCTTCTCACTGCCTGGTGATCCTTGAGAGCTATCAAATTTGACTGACTGTGTATCCTTTTTAGGAATGATTCTCAAGGGCTGAAAGTTTTTCTTGACATTTTTCTCAGATTTCTTAGGAGATGTACTCCTTTTAGCTTGTTCAGCCATATGTTTCTTGGGTTTCAGTGATGGTTTCAAGTTACCTTCATTCAATGCATCCATCTCATATACCTTTCCCTTTCCCAGGTATTTATTATACTTTTGTTTGTACATAACAAAGTCTTGTCCATACTTTGTTTCATCATGGACAAGAAAAGGCTTGAATTTGAGTCTTTCATTACAAGAATCGGTGTGATGACCATACTCATCACATCTATTGCACCAAACCTCTCCTTTGTATTTTTCATGATCACTTCCTTTTCTAAACCTTTCACTTGGTCTAGGTTCTTTGACCCCAATTGTCTTCTGATTTTTCAGACTATCAAAATTAATTGAGAAAGAAACAAACTCCTCAATCTTGATGTCTTGTCTTTTAGTCTTGCTCTTTACAAACAGAATTTTCTGCATATTCAATGGTTCTTCATCTTGACTTTCTCTATGTCTTGACTGCCTTTTCTCATATTCTTCCATTGTTTCCACCTCCCCTATGTCAAACACCTCATGACTAGAGAAAATAGGGTAAACTAGAATGATGTTCTCAACTTTAACTTCTTCAGTTGCTTTTTTCTTCTTTATCTTACTTATTTTCTCCAATACATCCTTGCTTGGTGGCCTGACTGCATTGTAGTTTACCTTCTTTCTCTCACATTTATCAAAAGATACATGTTCTCTTCTAATTCTTTCATTCATTTTCTTCATCTTGGGTGTAACTGGTGGAAGTTGTGGAAGCTTTTCCACTGAATCAGGTTTTTTGTATCTTCTTCCTCTTTTAGCAGCATTAATTTCTTCATCAGTGATTTGATCACTCAAATCACTTAAATCATCATGATTCAGATCAACAGAAACAAAGTCATCCTCAAAGACTTGAACTCCTATTAACTTGTCTTCTTTCACTTCTTCCTTTATCACAAATTCTCCTTTCTTATTAACCTCAACATTTTTATACAAATCAACAAACTCTTCTTTTTCTTTAAAGACATTTCTGAATTGTTGTAAATATGCATCTCTTTTCTCTTTATCAACTTTTGGCATAAAGTTGTTGTTGAATGGTGGTGGTACTGCCTTATATATGTCTTTCTCTTTTACTTGGTTTAGAATACTACTTATGTTTCCAGTGGAGACCAAGTTCTTCAAGAATTCATTCTCAACTTGCAGCTTTGTGTTCTGCACCTTTTCTTCAACAATCATTTTCTTCAACCCTTCTATCTCAGTGGTATACCTTTTTTGTGCTATGTAGCTACTTACACAGTCTTCTTCAAAGCTTTTCATCCTTTCTTCACTGACTAGCTCACTGGCCTCATACCCATTGATAATACTTTGTTTCCTAAAACACTCACTTTCCAGCTTGCCTACTTTTGCTTTTAAATCATTGATAATTTCATTTAAATCAACAGTAGGAGCAGAGTGTACCTGAGATGATGATTCAAGTTCTTTCTCAATCAAGGCCATAAACGTCACATTTGCTTTCTTGATGTCATCATCAATATCTTCTTCATGATTGCTCCAGACAAAATTACCCTCATGCTGTGTAGTTACAGCCACATTTCCCTGATTTCTGGGTTGGTTTTGATTCGTTGGGGTTGTGTTGTTATTTGGAATAGTTTGATGGTTTTGGTTGTTGTTTCTTTGAAAACCTTGGTTATGTGGCACAACTTGATGATTATTGTTCATTTGAGGCTTGAAGTTGTTGAAGTTTGGATTATAGTTGTTGAAGTTGTTGTTGGGATTGTTGTTTCTCTGCTGGATCTGTTGATATTGATACTGCAGGTTTCTTGGTTGGTTTTGAAACTGGTTCATTTGAAAGTTTCTTGGCATATTACATTCTCTTGCAAAATGACCAGGCTGTTGGCAGTTATAGTAAATAGCTTTGGACTTATCAAAACCAATTCTTTCATCAATTAAATTGATCAAGTACTTGAATTACTTCACATGGATCTCTTTGGTCCTGTAAGTGTACCAAGTATAGGAAAGAAAAGATGTTGTCTTGTGATAATTGATGATTATTCAAGATATACATGGGTTTATTTCCTAAGTACAAAAGATGAGACTGCAGAGTTGATTAAGGGCTGTGTGACAATGATTGAGAACAAACTGAGTAAGAAGGTTAAAATGATGAGAAGTGACAATGGTACAGAGTTCAAAGATGGAGTCATGAAAGAATTTTGTGTAGGAAAGGGAATACTTCAACAATTCTCAGCTCCTAGAACACCTGAACAAAATGGTGTTGCAGAAAGAAGAAATAGAACATTTATTGAAGCTGCAAGAACCTTGTTAGCAGATGCTAATCTACCAGTTACATTTTGGGCTAAAACCATAAATACTGCCTGCTATGTTCAGAATAGGGTACTTGTCAACAAAAGGCATAACAAGACACCATATGAAATTTTCTTTAATAGAAAGCCTAATATCAAGTTTTTAAGCCCTTTGGATGAAAATGTTTTCTTCTGAACACAAGGGATTATTTGAACAAGTTTCAAACAAAATCCCTAGACTGTTTCTTTGTTGGATATTCTACACACTCAAAAGCATACAGAGTATATGTGAAAGACCATTGAGTGTTATTGAATCATCTGACATCATCTTTAATGAGAATTAGTTCAACACTGTTGATGGTGCAGCATGGTTGTTTGATCATGAGAAATTGATAAGGTCTTTCAAGATTTATCCTGAAGACTTTGATGACTCATTCTACAAGACAGTGTAATTGAAGAGAAAAAGAAGAAAACATTGGACTTGGAAGAGTTGTGGAAGAAGGTTGCTAATAAAGAAAAGGAGTATACATTTGTAAAGGATCCCTCAAGTGATATTGTTGAACAAGTTCAAGATAATAATCAAGAGAACAATCAAAGTCCAGAACTAGATCATGTAGATTTTAATCAAGACCATCAAGAAGTTCATATTGAGGGAAACACAAGCAACCAAACAAATGAAGAAGAAGTTGTATCTACAGCAAGATTTTAAGATCTGTTTGAAAGATTGCATATGGACAACAATGGTGCATCCACTTCAAGACAGAACAATGAAGAAGCACCAGAGTTTCATGATGCAGAGACTGAATTGATCATTGATGAACCAGAACTCAATGAATCAAATCTTGACACAACTGTGTCTGCTGATATGATAGTACAAACTCCCTATGTTGAAAAGAATCATCCCTCTGAAAACATCATTGGAAACATACATGAAAGAGTCACAAGAAGTCATTCTGAAATTGCAAATATCTGTTTGTACTCCTTCTTTCAATCCCAAATAGAACCAAAGAACATTGTTAAAGCCTTAAAGGACAATAGTTGGGTGGAGGCAATGCAGTAGGAATTGACACAGTTCAGAGATCTACATGTTTGGGATCTTGTTGATAGGCCAAGAAACAGGTCTGCAATTGGCACAAAATGGGTTTTTAGAAACAAAAGGGATAAGAGGGGTTTGGTGATTAAGAATAAAGCTAGGCTTGTGGCACTGGGATGCCTTCAAGAGGAAGTAAAAGACTGAGGAAGTCTTTGCACCCGTTGCAAGACTTGAGGCTATCAGGATTTTTCTTGCATATGCTGCCTTAAAGAACTTTAAGGTGTTCCAGCTTGATGTTAAGTCTGCATTCCTAAATGGAAAGATTGATGAAGAGGTGTATGCAGCTCAACCTCCAGGTTTTCAGGATCCTTTGTATCCAAACAGGGTGTATAAGTTGAACAAAGCCCTATATGGATTGCATCAAGCTCCTAGAGCTTGGTATGATGAGCTGTCAAATCATCTTCTTGAAAATGGCTTTCAAAGAGGAGCCATTGACAAGACACTCTTCTATAAAAGAAAAGGATCAGACTTGCTACTGCTACAAGTCTATGTGGATGATATCATCTTTGGATCAACAAATGAACAAATGTCTATGGAGTTTGAAAAGGTAATGAAATCCAAATACAGCATGAGCTCTATGGGATAAATGAACTTCTTTCTTGGACTGCAAGTACAACAGGAAGCTGAGGGGATTTTCATTTACCAACCTAGTATGTGCATGACATTTTGAATAAGTTCAAATGTCATGAATTCAAAAAAGCTTCAACTCCAATGGACACAAAAGAAAAGATGATTGCTGATGAAAAGGGGGAGCCTGTGTATGAGCATGAATATAGAGCCAAAATTGGGTCCCTGATGTACCTTACTGCTACAAGACCTGACATTATGTATGCTTTATGTGTGTGTGCAAGATTCCAATCAAGTCCAAAAGTCTCCCACATGAATGTTGTTAAGAGAATTTTTAGATATTTGAAGGGAAGACCAGACTTAGGAATTAGGTATCCAAAGAACAAGTCTTTTGATCTAATTGCCTAAACAGACAGTGATTATGATGGCTGTAACATGAGCAGAAAGTCAACCTCATGTGGATGTCAATTTTTGGGTGACAGGCTAGTGTCATGGCAATGCAAGAAGCAGACTACTGTCTCAATCTCTACTTCGAAAGCTGAATACATTGTTGCATCTGCTTGCTGTGCACAAGTTATATGGATTCAAAATCAAATGTTGGAGTATGGTTTGAATTTTCTGAATACCCCTATTCTTATTGATAATACTGCTGCATATTTTAATGTTAAGAATCCAGTTCAACATTCCAAGACTAAGCACATTGAAATCAGACATCACTTCATAAGAGATTGTAGTGAAAAAGGTTTGATTGAAATGCAAAGAGTTGATACAAGTGATAATTTGGCAGACCTATTCACCAAACCACTTGATAGAACCAGGTTCAACTTTCTTCTGAAAGCCCTGGGAATGATCAACTCTGATGTGGTTTGATTGATGATGTGTGCCTAATTGTGTGCCTCTATGTGCTAACTGATTATATTGATATAGGTTGCACAAATTGAATGTTGAGTGAATGTGCATGATTATGATACTTGTTAAGTTGACTGATATATGCTTTAACTGTTTATGAGTGCAAAAGTTTGATATCATTAATGTTTATGCATGTTTATCAGTTGATGTATGTATGTGATGTTATGATGAGTGCTTTTGTTTTTGAATTATTGGTTAGTGTAAGCTTATCTGACATCACAGCTTATTTGCTTGATTATGTGTAGTATCTGATCATTTGATGTTATTAAGATAGGCTAGACCTTGAATGATAATATTGTCTGCTTGTCTTGATGATATTAATGTTTGATTAAGATTTGATTATGTTACAACTGTTTGTGTCAAAATGAGTCTTATGTCCAAATTAAATGATAAAATGAATTTTCTAATGAATTTTGCATAATCACTTTATTTTGGTCAAAACATGAGAAAGTTGTTAATGGTGTAAAGATATGATAAGACTATTTAGTTCAAAGCTTTATAGAAGCTTAAAAGAAGGCTTTTAAAGAAAAGTCTCAAGTAATTATTTTTGCTTAAAATTATGTCATTTGCCCAGTTTGATGGACATACACTTATGTATGTTTGGTCCTGTAATCTGTATAGATTTAAAGGATAGCCATTAACCAGGAAACTGAAAGCATTTGTGGCCATTATAACTTGTTTTCTATTCCTTCACTCAAAATTATGTCAATAACTCTGACTTTGAAAGGACATATATTCACATGTATATTTGGTCCTGTTGATCACTTGTGGTCAAACAGGATAGCCATTTACCTGCCAATTAAGATAAATTGGAAACTGAATTTTATTAGGAAATGATAGTACATTGACTACTTAACCAATCATATGGATTTAATAGGCTGAAAGAACACTTAGTATAGTCATTAACATGTATGGTTGCTTTCCCATTGTAACACCCCGCAACCGCAGCGGAAACGTAAACGGGATGCGACAGACACCTCTGATATCAACCACATTGTTTATAAAGAAAACTGAATGCATTAATATACTTCAAAATTACATTATCTCATCTTTCATTACCGTCTAGGTGATACACACATCATACAATACGATTCATAATTCTATCTGTTATAATGTATCCTAACATCCCGCACACAAATCTTACACACATCAAGCACTTAGCACGTAAGCAATCACTTCATCTAAATTGTACCTGAAAAGCATGTGAGAAAACGGGTCAACTACGAATAGTTGGTGAGTTTCACTAATTTTAGTAAACCATGATATATCATTATCAAAATATAATATTATCGATGTAATTATGCTGAGCCCACAAGTGAAACCTCTGTTAACCCAGAACACTTCCAATAACCTCTGGGGACACTGTTAACCCAGAACACTTCCAATAACCTCTGGGGACACTGTTAACCCAGAACACTTCCAATAACATCTGGGGACACTGTTAACCCAGAACACTGTTGCGGGACCTTACAATATTAACAACTCAGACAATTACCATCTTAGTACATTTCCGTACGATTCCCGTACAATAAACAATATATATAAATCCACGCAAATCCATGCGTTCAGTAAAATCCACGCAAATCCATGCGTTCAGTATGTACTTAAATATTTCGGTAGTAACATGCTTCCGCCCCGGTAAAACATTTAAAACAATTCAGAAAAAGGGGCTCGTGAAACTCACCTTAGCACATGCAAGCAGGTAACAACAATCATTATCAATTAACGCGTCCAATCTGTAATATGATCCCTAAGATCGTTATTATACACTTATTGTTTATATAATCTTTTAACCGTATCGACTGGTACATCTGGGGACACTGTTAACCCAGCACTGTACCCGTTCTGGGGGCAAGGTTAACCCAGAAACACTTCTCCGGACTCAGATTGTGATGTCGTTTAGAGTTCCATGGTCACAACTACTATTAGTCGTTTTTCTCGTTTTGCGTGCCTAGCACGGTTATCCGTTTTTATATTTCAAAAATGAGTTTGGTCACACACGACCCTAAAATAGTGGTTGACTGATAATTTAATTAAACATGTGAAATTATAGCTCGGTTTAGACCTCCCGATTGGCCTCGGGACCCGTTTCCGTCTTTGGCGTACCGGAAACTGTTAAAATAGGTTAAAATTACTCAAATCATCCGAATTATTTTCGGATGATTTATTTTTACTTGTCTAACTCATTTATATGAAAATAGTTCATTTTTAGGGTTTTTATACACCAGTCAGCTCGCTTAAGCGAACTTCACCGGTTTACGCGTTTTAACTTTAAAAGTTTGATAAATCCGATTGGTTGTTTCTCGAATCAATTCAAATTTTATGTCCTGACTGACGCCCATTTTCAATTTAACAAATTGGTGATAATTACTTCACCCATATAAAGCTTCAAGCTCTCGATGCTTCCTTCCCCGCCTTCCAATAATGGAAGTAGGATGACTATTTTGATCTGAGATAATTGAAAATGGCACTCCACGACGAGATACCATTTCACCATCAGGAATTTGGGCAAGAATTCATTGTAATTTATTCCCACTATCATTGGCGAATTTTCTGTCGTTGTGGCGTTCCCTAGGGTTTTCGGTGTGCAGCCTTATCTCTTGCATAACTCAATATTCACCAACACACGTAACCATATCTTTCTCCAAACTCGACCATTAATAAAAATCCTTTCAGATATCCGTATCATCAATAGTCAAATCCGATCCCGGATGTATGGATTATTTCGATCTATGCGCTTCGTCCATGATTAATTCACGAAGGTCATGGAGGGTCGGGATCCAAACCCAATTTTTTTTTTTGAAGTAGAGAATTTCGTCCACGCGTTGTTCGAAGTTCTTCTCATTGCCGTAAAGTTCCTCCTTTTCCAATTGTTCCTCTTTCAACATCTCACGTTGAGCGACTCGAATCAGGTCCGAAAGATTCGACTGGACTATCATCCCCAGCACTCGCACTCGCAATGGCTTAACCCAATCTTTCCTACTCAAGGCTTCGGCTATGACGTTAGCCTTGCCGGGGTGATAACGGATGTCACAGTCATAATCGCTTAACAACTCAACCCATCTTCGATGAGTATGAGACTGCGGTCTCTTATCATCTATAAAATTTGTACATTTGCGTCGTACAAAGGATTATGAGTTGGGTAATGCTAAAAATTCTTCAATAAACCGCTGATAGCCTCCGGCTAGTCCTAAAGATTGGCGCATTCCCTTTGGTGCCTTGGGTGACTGCCAATTTTAATGGTTTCTATCTTATTTGAATCTTTGTGAAATCCTTGTTGCTTTACAACATAACCAAGGGATTATGCTTTCTGTATTCAAAGTCACATTTCGAAAACTTCGCGTATAACTCCTCTTGCTTTAACACTTCCACAATTTTCCTTAACCGTCGTTCGTGCTCTTCTTTACGTTGCGAATATATCAAAATATCATCAATGAATGCTATGACAAATTTGTCAAAGTAAGGTTTACAGACTCAATTCATGAGTTCCATGAATACTGCCTGCGCATTTGTTAACCCGAACGACATGAATAAGAATTCATAATGGCCGTAGCGAGTCCGAAACACCGTTGCTGCAACGTCCTCCTCTTGATTTTTCATTTGGTGATAACTATATACAAGATCAATTTTCTAAAGATAAATCGCCCCTTGCAGTTGGTTAAACAGATCATTTACTTCGAAGAAGTGAATACCTATTCTTGATCGTCACTTTATTCAATTCTCCCTAATCAACACATATCCTAACACTTCCGTCCTTCATTTCCCAATTAAAACTGGTGCACCCCATTGTGACTAACTAGGTCGTATAAAATCTTATCCAACAATTCTTGTAACTGACTGGATAATTCTTGCATCTCGGACGGTGCAAGTCGGTAGGGTGCTTTAGCAACAGGGCCAGCTTGAGACATTAAATCGATTCTGATATCAACCTGTCGGGTTGGCGGTAATCCAGGGAGTTCTTCTGGGAAAACTTGTGGAAATTTGCGTACCACCGGGATATCTTCTATATGTTTTCTTTTAAATACTTTGGCAATCACGTTTGTTAAATACACCACGTCTTCTTGTCGTAAGTATTATAACATCTCAAGATGAGATTTGAGTGGCAACATAATACCGTACACTTTTCTCTGTATTTAATCGCTTCATCGTCCGAAAGAGCTTCTAATCATCTTCTTTTCATATTTGATTTCTGCTTCATGTTGAGTTACCCAATCCATGCTAACTATTACGTCAAAACTTCTTTGCTTTACTGGTCGTAGGTCAATAAGGAAAGGTTAATCGTTCAGAATAATAGGACAATTCCGTACAGTTTAGTTAACCATTAGGGATTTACCGTTAGCGATTCTACAGTATAGGGTTCTATAGTTTCACTAATCGGTATCCTTCCAAAGGGTAGGAGGTTAGCAGGAACTACTTCTATCGACGACCGTAAAAATATCACTGAAGCCTATTGATTTAAAACTACAACGTACTTAATACCACTTTTGGATCATGACGTGCTTTATTTCAATTACTCACAAAAGCACGGCTCCTTGCTTGATCAGAGGTTGATGCTTGTCATGAGGTTCATCTTCACTGCTACATTCATAGCAAGTACAACTGTTTGGCATAATTTGATTTCTTCGGATGGATTGTTATTGAAGTTGTTGGGTTCGGAGTGGTTGTGCATGAATGGGTTGGGGTTGCCGGTTCACATGGCTTCAATCGGTTCTACAAATGGGGCATTACGTCCATCTTTACCACACCCGTGACTATCACTCGACATTCTTCTTCCTGCCGATAACCATATTTTCCACAGTTAGGGAAGGACCCTTCATGTGGTTCATGTTTTCACCCCAGAACTAGTCTTAGTATAATTCTGGGTTGTAGGACATACCTACTTATTCAAAGCCTATCTTGCACTATACCTTTATCATTTCTCTTCTTTATTACTCGACGTCTCACCTAACGTCCTTCCAGTCCACTTCCCATAGAGTAAAATATATCAATGCTGGCTTGCGACACAACCCTTTCAAAGGTTGTATATTTTATAGGATTGACTATACCCTTTATCGATGGAGTTAGTCCCCAATATTGCGCTCATTTCGCTTAGTTTCCAGAGTAATTAGCCATGTTACCAGACATGACAATTCCTTCAAACGATTAGCGTGTTCCAAGTGATCAGCACACAACATTTCTACCTTTCATAGCTCAGTTTCCAATCTCTGAACTTAATTACTCGAATAAAAGTGTTCTAGCCCAAGAATTTTAAATTCCGACCATAACATCTGAGTAACAATTTTCTAACTATAATTTTGTACCATCGTGTTCCATCACGATACAACATAATCTACCAACATATCTGTAGCATATTTCACTACACAATGTTCTAGACTCATACCAATATCCTTAACCATTTCGATTTTTTTCTATCCACTCGCTAATCTATTCCTCCCTTTACCATCAGTAAACTATTAATAATTTCCTTAACACAATCAACAGACATATCCTTCATACCGGATCTAATTCATTACGACTACTATTCATGTTTAGTTTATAACTAATACTTGTAGTCATAATAGTATTCGGTGGAACATTATCACTTTTAGTAATACCACCAAGAATTGAAATATTCATATTCATGTGATTGCTCGATCTACAATCTTGCGATCACAATTGCATCAACACTAGCAGTGATCTATGATACGACATTCGGTATCATCGTCTGCTATCTTTGAGCAATCAACTGAATCATATCAATCTCCATCATTGGAGTTACTCTTTTTATGTCATTCTGCCGTACTCATCCCGTACGCAGTAATCAATACTAATCTCACCGTATAACTCGTTACCAGCTCAATCATGACAGCAGGTACACATACACACCAAATTTTATCATACATATTACACATATCAGTATCTAATATATATGTCCCACAAATATAATAACATATGGACTTAACCTGACGTCGGTTAACGTTCAAATATGTTTCATAATCCTTGTCACCAACCGACGTATAGATCTTTCTCAACAACGATTAATGTTTAACAGGCTTGATTTCAATATCCTTCTGCATGTCATCATAACCGATACATGCTCACCGTGAGCACCAAACGATTACGTACCACGGAGTTATAATATCCGTGTCTATTTGTATATCCGGCATACACGGTATACCATCTACGAACGAACAACCAACTATGCTATAATGAGTCCAACACCTCTTTGTGTATGGGTAATCATTCTATTCGAGCATACATGGGCGTAGGCATCTAACGGATATAAGGATAACATAGGGAGTTGCAAGGTTCAAGGTAATCGCGCAACATGGGTTGCCTTCAAATATTATTAATTACTATTATGGGAATCTCTATCACTTGCTCAGTCAATGTCCTCAGGCGTTCTAGGTTCGTTGAAATCGGTAATTCTCGATCTGGAGGTGGTATGACTCATATGTTTAAGAGTGAGAAATACATATATATTTCTATATATTATTTTTATTTGCTGATTTATTATCAAATTTATTATTACTATTATTTTATTTATTTATTTACCTTAATGGAATAAGAATGGGTTCAGGTACGGATCCGTCCGTACGTGAGGGTCGACGGTTCGGGTGAACATCTGGGGTTATTAGGATATACGGTACCGGTGTTGGTAGGGTAAGGGATTCATCAATTTTGGTTGGGAGTGACGGTTACTAGATATTTCTGGTTAATGTCAAACGGGAGATCTAACTTGGTACTATCATAATTATGACCCGATAAGTCAAACTCATCATCAACCGATGCTCTTAGAAATTTCGGCATCCTCGGTACTTTTATTATTTCATCCCCCGGTTCCTTATCCGGGTCCCATTTCTCAATACATGTACCCACAAGATATGCACGTATATATATATATACACATTAGCACACATAAATAATATTATATACTTTACACATATGTTGCCATTTTTACCTATTAATGTACCCCGTGACTTCCCCTGAATTCCCTCGTGCGGACAAGTCTGTTATTATGTTCCGGACCATAACAACTCACTTGTCCATCCAAGTTCATCCAGACCTCGTCACTATAAATTATTAGTTGATATTCAGATTCTATAATACTTGAGCTACTGGTTATATTTTAGGTATCTTTTAAAGACATCCTAATTCTCTTATAACCTGGCTCTGATACCAAGTTCTGTAACACCCCGCAACCGCAGCGGAAACGTAAACGGGATGCGACAGACACCTCTGATATCAACCACATTGTTTATAAAGAAAACTGAATGCATTAATATACTTCAAAATTACATTATCTCATCTTTCATTACCGTCTAGGTGATACACACATCATACAATACGATTCATAATTCTATCTGTTATAATGTATCCTAACATCCCGCACACAAATCTTACACACATCAAGCACTTAGCACGTAAGCAATCACTTCATCTAAATTGTACCTGAAAAGCATGTGAGAAAACGGGTCAACTACGAATAGTTGGTGAGTTTCACTAATTTTAGTAAACCATGATATATCATTATCAAAATATAATATTATCGATGTAATTATGCTGAGCCCACAAGTGAAACCTCTGTTAACCCAGAACACTTCCAATAACCTCTGGGGACACTGTTAACCCAGAACACTTCCAATAACCTCTGGGGACACTGTTAACCCAGAACACTTCCAATAACATCTGGGGACACTGTTAACCCAGAACACTGTTGCGGGACCTTACAATATTAACAACTCAGACAATTACCATCTTAGTACATTTCCGTACGATTCCCGTACAATAAACAATATATATAAATCCACGCAAATCCATGCGTTCAGTAAAATCCACGCAAATCCATGCGTTCAGTATGTACTTAAATATTTCGGTAGTAACATGCTTCCGCCCCGGTAAAACATTTAAAACAATTCAGAAAAAGGGGCTCGTGAAACTCACCTTAGCACATGCAAGCAGGTAACAACAATCATTATCAATTAACGCGTCCAATCTGTAATATGATCCTTAAGATCGTTATTATACACTTATTGTTTATATAATCTTTTAACCGTATCGACTGGTACATCTGGGGACACTGTTAACCCAGCACTGTACCCGTTCTGGGGGCAAGGTTAACCCAGAAACACTTCTCCGGACTCAGATTGTGATGTCGTTTAGAGTTCCATGGTCACAACTACTATTAGTCGTTTTTCTCGTTTTGCGTGCCTAGCACGGTTATCCGTTTTTATATTTCAAAAATGAGTTTGGTCACACACGACCCTAAAATAGTGGTTGACTGATAATTTAATTAAAGATGTGAAATTATAGCTCGTTTTAGACCTCCCGATTGGCCTCGGGACCCGTTTCCGTCTTTGGCGTACCGGAAACTGTTAAAATAGGTTAAAATTACTCAAATCATCCGAATTATTTTCGGATGATTTATTTTTACTTGTCTAACTCATTTATATGAAAATAGTTCATTTTTAGGGTTTTTATACACCAGTCAGCTCGCTTAAGCGAACTTCACCGGTTTACGCGTTTTAACTTTAAAAGTTTGATAAATTCGATTGGTTGTTTCTCGAATCAATTCAAATTTTATGTCCTGACTGACGCCCATTTTCAATTTAACAAATTGGTGATAATTACTTCACCCATATAAAGCTTCAAGCTCTCGATGCTTCCTTCCCCGCCTTCCAATAATGGAAGTAGGATGACTATTTTGATCTGAGATAATTGAAAATGGCACTCCACGACGAGATACCATTTCACCATCAGGAATTTGGGCAAGAATTCATTGTAATTTATTCCCACTATCATTGGCGAATTTTCTGTCGTTGTGGCGTTCCCTAGGGTTTTCGGTGTGCAGCCTTATCTCTTGCATAACTCAATATTCACCAACACACGTAACCATATCTTTCTCCAAACTCGACCATTAATAAAAATCCTTTCAGATATCCGTATCATCAATAGTCAAATCCGATCCCGGATGTATGGATTATTTCGATCTATGCGCTTCGTCCATGATTAATTCACGAAGGTCATGGAGGGTCGGGATCCAAACCCAATTTTTTTTTTTTGAAGTAGAGAATTTCGTCCACGCGTTGTTCGAAGTTCTTCTCATTGCCGTAAAGTTCCTCCTTTTCCAATTGTTCCTCTTTCAACATCTCACGTTGAGCGACTCGAATCAGGTCCGAAAGATTCGACTGGACTATCATCCCCAGCACTCGCACTCGCAATGGCTTAACCCAATCTTTCCTACTCAAGGCTTCGGCTATGACGTTAGCCTTGCCGGGGTGATAACGGATGTCACAGTCATAATCTCTTAACAACTCAACCCATCTTCGATGAGTATGAGACTGCGGTCTCTTATCATCTATAAAATTTGTACATTTGCGTCGTACAAAGGATTATGAGTTGGGTAATGCTAAAAATTCTTCAATAAACCGCTGATAGCCTCCGGCTAGTCCTAAAGATTGGCGCATTCCCTTTGGTGCCTTGGGTGACTGCCAATTTTAATGGTTTCTATCTTATTTGAATCTTTGTGAAATCCTTGTTGCTTTACAACATAACCAAGGGATTATGCTTTCTGTATTCAAAGTCACATTTCGAAAACTTCGCGTATAACTCCTCTTGCTTTAACACTTCCACAATTTTCCTTAACCGTCGTTCGTGCTCTTCTTTACGTTGCGAATATATCAAAATATCATCAATGAATGCTATGACAAATTTGTCAAAGTAAGGTTTACAGACTCAATTCATGAGTTCCATGAATACTGCCTGCGCATTTGTTAACCCGAACGACATGAATAAGAATTCATAATGGCCGTAGCGAGTCCGAAACACCGTTGCTGCAACGTCCTCCTCTTGATTTTTCATTTGGTGATAACTATATACAAGATCAATTTTCTAAAGATAAATCGCCCCTTGCAGTTGGTTAAACAGATCATTTACTTCGAAGAAGTGAATACCTATTCTTGATCGTCACTTTATTCAATTCTCCCTAATCAACACATATCCTAACACTTCCGTCCTTCATTTCCCAATTAAAACTGGTGCACCCCATTGTGACTAACTAGGTCGTATAAAATCTTATCCAACAATTCTTGTAACTGACTGGATAATTCTTGCATCTCGGACGGTGCAAGTCGGTAGGGTGCTTTAGCAACAGGGCCAGCTTGAGACATTAAATCGATTCTGATATCAACCTGTCGGGTTGGCGGTAATCCAGGGAGTTCTTCTGGGAAAACTTGTGGAAATTTGCGTACCACCGGGATATCTTCTATATGTTTTCTTTTAAATACTTTGGCAATCACGTTTGTTAAATACACCACGTCTTCTTGTCGTAAGTATTATAACATCTCAAGATGAGATTTGAGTGGCAACATAATACCGTACACTTTTCTCTGTATTTAATCGCTTCATCGTCCGAAAGAGCTTCTAATCATCTTCTTTTCATATTTGATTTCTGCTTCATGTTGAGTTACCCAATCCATGCTAACTATTACGTCAAAACTTCTTTGCTTTACTGGTCGTAGGTCAATAAGGAAAGGTTAATCGTTCAGAATAATAGGACAATTCCGTACAATTTAGTTAACCACGCAAATCCATGCGTTCAGTAAAATCCACGCAAATCCATGCGTTCAGTATGTACTTAAATATTTCGGTAGTAACATGCTTCCGCCCCGGTAAAACATTTAAAACAATTCAGAAAAAGGGGCTCGTGAAACTCACCTTAGCACATGCAAGCAGGTAACAACAATCATTATCAATTAACGCGTCCAATCTGTAATATGATCCCTAAGATCGTTATTATACACTTATTGTTTATATAATCTTTTAACCGTATCGACTGGTACATCTGGGGACACTGTTAACCCAGCACTGTACCCGTTCTGGGGGCAAGGTTAACCCAGAAACACTTCTCCGGACTCAGATTGTGATGTCGTTTAGAGTTCCATGGTCACAACTACTATTAGTCGTTTTTCTCGTTTTGCGTGCCTAGCACGGTTATCCGTTTTTATATTTCAAAAATGAGTTTGGTCACACACGACCCTAAAATAGTGGTTGAATGATAATTTAATTAAAGATGTGAAATTATAGCTCGGTTTAGACCTCCCGATTGGCCTCGGGACCCGTTTCCTTCTTTGGCGTACCGGAAACTGTTAAAATAGGTTAAAATTACTCAAATCATCCGAATTATTTTCGGATGATTTATTTTTACTTGTCTAACTCATTTATATGAAAATAGTTCATTTTTAGGGTTTTTATACACCAGTCAGCTCGCTTAAGCGAACTTCACCGGTTTACGCGTTTTAACTTTAAAAGTTTGATAATTAGCACAAATAATTATCCGTTTAATCTCGGATCTTGAAATTTTGCACAAATCACTTCGTGACAGTGGGGAATTTTATAAAAAATATTTCCAGAATTAATTTCTTTATTTAAAATTTATTTATCTATTTTTAAACACCATTTAAACACTAAATATGTCGTAAATACCAAACGATCTTAGAAAAATCCCAAATTTTTCATGGATGTCCCCTGCCATCCACATAGTCCCCTGTAATTTTTCCAAAACCAAAATCTTCTTTTACATGCCATTTTTACTAAAACCGAGCTAGAACACCCTAGAACTCGTTTAACCGAAAAGCCTACTTAGACTTCTCCAACGGATCTCAAATTTTGTGTGTGACTTATAAATGATATGAAAAGCTTATCTGAAATTTTCCAGAATTTTTCATGATATTTAACTATTTTTCACCATTTTTGGCCAAAACCGAGCATTAAATTCACCAAATATTCATCCTTTATCCAAAAATTACCAAAAATTTACAGAACTCATATTTTCATGTGTTTAACACCTCTGTAAAATTTCATGACCTAACTCTAAAGCACCAACAATCTGTCCAAATTTCCCAAAACCGAACATAACCGAATATACCTTTCGTTTTCCGCCACTACGAGCCACAAACTCGTCTTTCCGCCTTATCTACCACTAAATACAGAGCCTACAATCAACATACCACAATACCAAGCAAGTTACACTCACGATCAAGCCATTTCTTTCATGGTTACGGTTATGATACTAAAACAAAGATTTAACCGTAAAAATTCGTTTTTGATTCGTTTAACTCCTTTCTTGGACCAAGATCCCTTGTATAACCCGTATACATCACCTGATCATGCAAGAATCGGTTTCCATCTCGGGTTTTCACCCTTTTTCACTTGGAAACCTCCTTTTCTTGCAAGAACACTCAAGAAACGAACATAAACACGTACATAACACAATTTTACCTCGGTTTTTCTTGTCAAAAATCTCGGTTTTAGGCTCTTGGTCTTGAGAGAATTGGAGGTTTGTTGAAAAAGTTGGATGAAAAAAGAAAATGTAAGGGGTATAACACCCCTATATTCCGATCGGCCCTCATGTGGGGGTGGGGTGGGACCCACAAGTTCATTTTTGGCCACTCATTTGGATATCCGCAATCCGGATAATGTTTTGGATAATCTGGTTCAGTTCGTTTCTCGGTTAAACGTTTAATTCGGCTTAAAACGAGGCCAAAACGGTTGTTTTTCGGCTAAAAAATGAAATTTATATAAAACCGATTTAAAAACTTTAAAAAACTTAAACCATGACATTTATTAACTCAAAACATCATATTATTAATTATCGCGCATTTTTTTCGGCTTGATCGATTGTCTCTTGCTCGGTTTGGTATTAAAGGTTTCGTTTAATGTACCGTCGTACCATTAAATCGAAATTCTTTTTCTGTGCCGTACTTTACTTATCCCGAAGCATTAATGCTTCGTAAAATCACTAAATATCATATATCTCGTCTATAATTGAACCCTCGATTCGTTCGGGTTTTAATAACTATCAATCGATTAATCGCATATTCAATACGATGAATTATTTATTCACGCACAATCAATACAGTGAACCCTGTATTCTCGTATAGTTACTATGGTAACTCATGTACCCGACATTACATATGACGTAACTAACGTCTACCGGTTAGGGTATACCTGGTTTCGTCGGAATCGTTACACCCATGATGTGTAAAATCCAAGGTGATATAAACATAATGAATATACTAATAATTATGTGGAGATACATAGTTGTCTTCGCATGTCTCAAGATAAATCTCTCCAAATGATAGGCAAAAAAGTGATTACCTAGTCATACACAAGCATTTTGTTATTTGGTCAACCAAAAATGAAACATCTTTGAATATGACAAATAACATGCTTAGGAAAAAAATTGAGAAAATATAAAAAACAAGGGGAAGAATAAATCAACCAAAAGTTGATAAGTGTTTTAAATATTTTATCAAACAAGAGGGTTACAACTAGAACAACAAAGATGTTGACAAAACTGTCTCATCTTGAATGAAAGGCCTGTTATTTAAACAGTAAGTCCAACGTTCAACCTCTATATATGTTGGACAATCAAAAATACAAAAAGATCAAATAAGTTCTGTCATACAAAAACAAATTTTGACCAAATACAGGAGGTTGGAGTCAAATTGGGGTGATTTGGGGAAAGCCAAATAAGCTTTGAGAAGAGATATGAGGCATCATAGCACAGTGTTGACCATTACTGAATTATGCTTAAATTGAACCTTAATCATATCACCAAAGAGATGAAATTCATGCTAAGTCTAGACCAGCTGTTAACCTATCTATGTTGTCATAATATTGCTGAGAATGAAGTATTGAGAAAGCTACTTAGTCAATATGATCCCATTCTTGAGATCTTTTCAGAAAATAAAAGAAATTGTTTTGAAGAGAAATATGACTGAAATTTGATCTCTAAATGCACTATTCGATCTTAAACTATGATCTTTAAGGAAAAGTATAATCTTACAAGTGGTTTAAGTCAAAAAGAGTTGCATTTTATCTCAAAATGGTTGAATAAGTATTTTCAGGCAAGGTTTGATGTTTTCTAACCTTCCGAACACAAAACAGTGTATTAAGTATTTTCGGGTAAGGTTTGATGTTTTATAACTTTTTCGGGCAAGCTTAGTCACTTTGGACTAAGTTTATGATTTTCGGGCATGCTTTGAAGTGTTTACACTTTTCGGGTAGATTACACTTAACTGTACTATTTTCCCGAGCAAGCTCAAAGCCTTGAGATGAATATGTGATTTAGCTAGCTTTTAACAAGGATTTCTTGTTCCGGGCAAGCTTTGCATCTTATATGCTGAATGATATACCAAGCAAGCTTTGCGAACTAAGCTTTAGTACACCTAGCAAGCTTTGTGTTTTTAATTGATTAGGATGAATATGTTTCTTTCTTTAAAATTACAAGTGTTTCCGGTTAAACCTTGTTTTTCCAGGAACACTTTATATTCGGAGCACACTTTGAATGTTCAAATGTCCCCTTAATATACTTTGTTAATTTCACTGATTATCCGAATACACTTTGTGTTATGAGACCTCTATCACACTGTATTCTTTATCGGGCATACTTTGCATCAAAGTATACTTGACTGATTACTTATAAATTGTAATTGACCGAGTAAGGTTTGTGATTAACTGTTTTAAATGAGCAAGGTAGTTAAATTAGATGTAAATTATATAGGCATCTTAATTGATTCCTTGTAAGGTTGCATGCTTGATGTGTAATACTTGATTAATTTATCTTGTGTTTTAGTTCTCAAGCAATCTTGTATTTCAAGTAAGCTTTCTTCATTATAACTTCTAATTTATACCAACTTATAATCGGGTAAGCTTTGAGTAAGTGGAGTATACCGAGTAGACTTTGCAAAACTTATACTGAAAATTTCCGGGCAAGGTTTGCTAAACTTAATACTAAGAGTTAGATGTTTTCAAATGCTTAAAATATCAAGTGGATAAGGTTACTGTTTGACAGCTAATAACTCACTAAACAACAAAAATCATTTAAACCCACTTTTCAAAAGGTATGTAAGAGGGAGTGAGAGAAGTTTTATACATTATTTTCCCTCTCTCTCTCCTTCCACCGATTACTCTAAGGAAACCTAACAGACTTATCGCATTCAATTAAATCCAAACCCTAACTTTACCAGCCCACTAATCCGACTTGGTAAGCAATAATAACTTGTTTTCCGACCGCAATTAGATGATTATGGGCTTTGATTATGTATTTGTTTGCTAACACTCTGTTTTGTGTGTAGGTTATTAATTTGTCGAAGATCAGGTTCTTAATGATATTTCTCTCTTTCTTCTTCAAATTTATAAATTGAAATTGCTTAAAGAAATGAACTTTAGGGCTAATTTCACTTTTAATATGTTTAATTGTATGTTTCATATATGGCAGAAGAAGAACAACCGAGATATTTCTTTGAACAGAAGCACAACATGTGTGCCCTGTTGCAAATTACTCCTGACAATGAGGAGGTGTCTAGGATGATAACGTGGTTGTCAATATCAAATGTCAGTTGTGCCCTCACCGAGTGCCCAATCATTTATAGAAATCATTCACTTGATTTCTGGCGCTCAGCTAGACTGCGTGATGATATAAATGTCGAAGGATTGAAGCTACAGTAGCAAGACAAGAAATTCATATAACATAACGATTAATCAGAAGATGCTTGAGGTTACGCGATGACGACCACAATCCTATCAACTTTAACACTGATCATCTGCTGAGAATCTTTGAACAAACAATGGGATATCAGGGGACAGTGCACGATGGGCAATTTCAAAAGGGCATGTTCCCTATGCTATACAGATTTCTGATCCATCATATGATTCAGGGGTTTGCTCCGAGGAAAGGATCATGGACTCTAATGAGTCGTGACTTGGCAAACGCCACTGTTGCTATCATCTATGATCTACCATTCAATTTCTCCAAGATGATTTTTGAAGGAATTGTAGGAAATCTAAAGAAGGCTGAAAAGGACAGATTTCTGCAATATCCCAGATTTCTACAAATAATTTTCAATAGGGAATTACGTGATTTACCCACCATTGGCATTACTCATGTCCTGCAGAATCCCAACACATTTAAACGAATTGTAAATCCGGGAAAAGACAACAAATTTAATCCAAACATTCCGTTTGAGATTTTGCCGTGGTTATTGAACCATGACTTGGAGATTATGCAAGTACCTGAGTTGAGCTCCGAGGAGGACGAGGGGGATGTTGGAGGAGAACGTGAGAATGATGAAGATGATGAGAGTTCAGATGATGATGGAAATGAAGGAGGGGCTGGAGGAGCCATGACAGTTGATGTCCTTGTTCAGGGGGAGAATCAACCTATACCAACTCCACCATCCACACCTTTAGCCTTACAACCTCTTACACTATCACCACCACCCATCCTAAACCAATCACCACATGTATCACAACAACAAGACCAAACCACCCAATCCCCTACCCAAACCTTAACCTTAAGCCATCCTGAAACATCAACTCACATATCCCCAACACCACAATCACCAACACCAAACACTACCAACCAACAGCCCAATCCAAACTGACACATTCATTCCAAGCCCAACCCATACTCAAACACCACCCCAAACCACACACCAAACTTCACATGTAATCACATCCCAACCTTTAAATGAACCAACCTTTACAGTTACCCACATCCATACTCAAACCTCAAACCAAGAACAATCTGAACCTGAACCTTTCTATACTTCACCACCTATAACCCCACATGTTGAAACAGATCTATTTCAAAACTTGTATTTGATATTGGAGAAGCAAAGTTGAAGGAAAGAAATGAGGAGGTGACACAAGAGAATTTGCTTCTATTGGACAAATTGGCCCGAGCAATTATAAGAATTCAAACCCTGAAGCAGGAGGTTGAGAAGACCTCAGCTGCCCCCAAACAGGGGGAGAATATGATTGTGCCAACTGATGTAGTGAGAAGGGATGAAGGTGAGACTTTTGATGGTTTGACATGTATTCTGAATACTTTTGAAGATGAGGAGGATAATGAAGAAAGGAGGATGGAGGATGTTGACTATGAGGCAGATTCATCTGATGAAGGAGAACAAAACTATGATGTAAATGATGAAGTGATGAATGTTGTATGGAGAGATGAGGATGAAGAGGAGGTGAGAGGACAACAGGCTGCTGATGATGAAACTGAAAAGTTGATCAATGAAGAAAATATGGTTGCTACTAATGAGGCAACTGATGTCTTAACTGACATTCAAACTGAAAACAAACTGATGTAATAAATGAGGAAGAGACTGCTACTGAGGAGTTAATACTTACTGAATCTGAACAACATGAAAGCTCCAAGACTGTAGAGCATGATGAGGAAATGGATGAGTTAGATAGAGATATTGATGAATTCCCTCCAGAAAATGAAGAAGAATTGAAAAGAAGACTGGACAAGGGAAAAGCAAAAGTTAATGAAGAGGAAGAAGAACATGTTGAGGCAAATACTGAGAAAGAAATTATGTTTAAAGAAGATGAAGAAGCTTCTGCTGCTGCAAGGAGAAAACTTGAAAATATTGTGAGAGAAACAAGGGAGAGGGAAATACTAGCCCAAACCTTGACTCCTAAAGAATTAGCAGAGCAGGAAGCATTGATGGATCAGGTCAATGTTTCTAAAGTAATAAATAAAGAAGAGGCTAATGATCAAGTAGATACTGAAGCATTGATAAATCTGAAAAGGGCTGAGGAGGTTGACAATTTCCTAGCCATGGTTGTGAGTATGTTTGCACAAAAGGAACCTGAACCTGAAAAGGAATCTCAATAGGAACCTGAAAAGGATCCTGAAAAACACAATGAAGAATCAACTGAAGAGATGTTTGCTAGAGCTTCAAGAATACATCAGAAAGTTGGCAGATTTAATAAAATCTACTCTAGAAAGAGAAAAGCCACTGATCAAGGTATGAAGGAGGATCTGAAAACCAAGAAAGGAAAATGGGATGAAAAGAACAAATGTTTTGTGGAAACTCCTGATGATGAAGCAAGTCTAATCAGAGCAGTTCCATTGCAAACTCTAAAACCAGGTGAAAAGTTGCCTGGTGTGTTCCTGATGTTCCAAGTGTTGATGATTCAACACCAGAAAGTCCAACTCTTGATGAACCCAAAATTGATGCAGTAAATGAATCAACAGAGGAGGAGGATGAGGCGGATGAATCTGATAATAATGATGATAAATAATGATGGAAAAGGTGTTGAAGCTGCTAATGTTATGTCCCCACAAGTCACAATGACTGATGAGCAAAGGAAAAACATTGAGCTGAGTATGTTGGAGGCTAAAAAGAAAAATTCATTGGTTGTGAAACTAAGAAGCTTTGGTATAAGCTTTGAGACCTTTGCTGATTTAAATGATGATCAGTTGCAGCAAAGGTTGGACAAGGAAAGATATGAAATCAAGAAAAGAATTGAACAAAAGAATATAGATGCTCAAAAATACAGAGAATACTTAAGGAAGAATGGGTATTCTGAAAAAAATATGACTTACTGCAAGTTTGAAACATTTAGAGATCTTTACAACAACAAAAGAGAAGAAATAAAAGAAAAATTTGTTAAATAAAATGAGGAAGCTGAAAAGCTAGAAGCCTTGAAAGAAAGATTTGGAGGAAAATGTGGATATTTATTGGAGAAAGGGATGAAGCCTAGTATGATTGATTGCTTGGAAAAGGATGCAGTTGAAACACTCTACAACAAAATGAAAAGAAAAGAAAAATTAAAAGAGTTACTGCAAACTGAAACATCCAATGCTAAACATAAGGGATCAAAGCAGGAAAAAGAAACTCAAAGATTCATGGAGTATCTGAGGTTGCATAACTACTCTGAAACTTAATTATAGGCAACTCAGAGATCTTACCAATAAAACAAAAGATGCTGAAAAGGAAAAGGAGTTTGAAAAAGCTAAGCTGAAAACTGTTATTGAAAAAGAAAGAATTGAAAAGATCTACAGCAAATATGGGGGAAAGTGCAAATTCTTGATAGAGCATGGAAGAACTTTGAATGATGTGGAAGTTATGAATAAGGAAATGGTTGAAAATGATTATAGATGTTTGAAATGGAAGAAAAAGAAAAACAGTCTGAGCCTCCTAAAGAGAAGAGAAAACTGATAACATTGAGGAAGCGATTGGCTGATAAGAGATCAAAGAAAGCTGAAACCCATGAAACCCCAATCCCTGAGAAAATAAAGCCTGAACCTGTTGATGAACTTATTGTTCCTTGGGAAAATGAAGAAATGATTGAAATATTAAGAGGGGTAACGGTTAAACGAAAGGGAATGCAAGTTGATGCCTTCAATGCAATGAACAAAAATGAACTGAAGGAACTGTTTTATCTGCAAAAGGGTGAGTGGAAAAGGGTGTTGCTGCAAGGAGACAACCCTAGAAGTTTTGTTGGAGGAAGGTTTGTGCCAGCAGGATCATTGAGAGATCTCAGAATGGCTGAGATGGTTGCCAGACTGTCAAGAGATGCACGAGAAGTTTATGCTGATCTAATCTTCTATCCTAGTGAAATGATTGAATCTATGTATGTGATAGATTTTGGTCTCACAATGCCCAGCCAACCCATGATATTTATTTCAACAGGGCCATCTACATCATTGCAACAACCAACAACACAAAGGGTAGAGTCAAGTAGAACTGAAACTCAAAGAATGACTAATCCACAATCAAATGTGGATCTACCTAGTAGACTCTACTTTGACTTAGTCTCCTAGTCACTGAAAGTAGTGATCGAAAGTAAACAATTAAGAGACATAATAATGAAAAGTGATTTTGGTGAATTTACCCAAGAACACTGGAGAAAATGGCCAAACTTGATCTGTATGATTATCATGATACCAGCAAAATGGCAGGACGGCAGCAAAATGAACTCTCCAAATTCTTAAAAGATGAAGCAGACAAAGGTTTCCCATTTTTGAAAGAAAAGAAAAGCTGGAGGGTAACAAGGCTGGAAAGGACAAGAAAGGTTGCCAAGCTGAAAAAGATAGCAAGTGGTGAACTGAGATATGAGATGAATCTCAAGGATAAAAATCCCTTGTCAAACATGAATACCTGCATAAGGATGGAAAGAAGAATGACACGTCCTAATTATACTGTGCAGAAGAATGGCATCATAGCTGAGATTGAATACAGGGAAAATACAGGCCATTATGTTCTTAGAAACTCAAATGGAGTAACTTTGGGAGTAATCAGAAGAGATGAAGACTTGACTTACCTGCACTATGAAGATTTTAAGAGATATTAGGGATTTGATCATTCCAGAAAGTCACACTCACTACCCAATCCTTGATATTTTCAGACAAAGGACAGCTACAGTCATTGTGAACCGAAAGCAAGCCTACTACAATGCAAGAAGAAGAAAATGATCTTCAGAATAGGCTTTGTTTTGTAATGTCTACGGGCAGATTTTTGATTATGTAATTATTTGATTTTGTATTGAATATGTATTTTGACTTTGATTTTATTATGTATTTTGACCAAGTGTAAGTAACCATAGAGATGTTTTGGGACAGCTGAGATGTTCCAGTCTAAGGGGAGATTGTTGAGTCAATGATTTGACCTAAGACAAGTATATGGAAGATTGGAATATTCTCAACCTCCTCAGAATTCGCTAAGCATGGATTCGGGCACACCTTAGACTTCCGAGCAAGATTTTGCTTAGCGAGGCATGATATTTTGTCCATCGGGCAAGGTTATCTTCTAGAATTCTTTTTAAATGGATATCCGGGCTGGGTTCGCAAATTAGTGTATAACCGGGCAAGGTTCACTAATTAGTACATACCCGGGCAAGGATTACTTTATCAAGCAAGTTTGTTCTTCTTAGCCGAGTAAGGTTTACTTCAGAGTAGGCTCTTGGCTAACCAAGCTCATGAAGCCAAGTGATTGGAAGTCCGGGAAAGGTATTCAATAATAACACTAAGTGGTCCAGGTAAGCTTGATGAGTATTGAAATATCTCTAAGTAACATCGGGCAGGGTTCAACTCAGGCAAGGAATAGTGCTACCGGGCACATTTTGCTAATAAGCTATTTTCTAGTAAAGAGTTGAAGAGATCATTGAAGAACAAGGTTGCTCGTAAGAGTTTGTCGGGCAAAGTCTCATAAAGTCAAGAAGATTGAAGTCTACCCGGTGAGTATTTCACTTGGTGAAATACTCTTTAAGTAAAGTCTACCCGGAAACTGTTCCCGGGCACACCCATATGTTACCAAGTACTGAAGGAAGGCAGAGCACACAGCATACTCGGAAAAGATAATACTGCTACAAAGCCTACCCGGAAGACTTGTTTTACACTTAGGATAATTTTGAATATGTAATTTGAATATGTCTTAGTATTTAGGGTTTTTAGACAGAATAACAGCTGTCTTAGGATGGCAGGCCTATAAATAGAATAATTTAGGGCACGCCTCCTAAGGATTTGAACCTTTAGACTTTTCAGATAAGAAAGAATATTTCTTGAAAGTGATGACCGTCCTAAGAATTGTACGGATATAACTTTCCTATCAAGAAACCCTAAATCGATTATCATTTGTATGATTTATATTATATGAATGTAAATCTTTTGAGTGAATCTTGTGTGTGTTAGTTACCTTTTGATTTATTGTTCAACAACTACATCATTTGTTATTGATTCCTCATTTAACAAACAGTTTTCTTTCTAAATATAGCAACCCATCATTAACTCTCTTGTCAACACATTATTATGTGAGTTAGGACTTGATTTGTGTAAGATCTACCTACAATCGGGGACCTGACAATGTTTCAAGATTTCCTGAAATTTCTGATCATTAATTGTCATTTTGACAGACAATTCAGCTTTGACGTCATGATTACTAACAGACAATGCTTCAATTTTCTCCCTAGATCTCATTTGAGATTCTAATGATTGTCTATAAGTATCCTAAAGTGAAGCAATTTCTTTTACCAAACTATCATTGTGTGCTTTCAAAAATTCTCACTTAGGCTTATTAGTTTCACAATCAACACAAGGCACATTAGCAGACAAATTAATAGAGTTAGAAGAAGAACTAACCTCATCGATTTTAGCCATACAAGCAAATGTGGTTGGTTGAATTTGACATGAATCATCAGAATCCGATTCAGTTTCGTTGTTAGATGACAACTCATTTCCACTTGCATCTTGAAAGCTCTCGTGCATATCAAACATAGCCAAGTTTGCTTGATTTTCGTTGCACATTAATCGTTGAGACCAATCAGTTCTATCAGTAGCAGAAATCAAGGCTTGTGATCCCGAATCAGACGGTTTACTACCAGATGATTTGTCAGTATTATCACCCTTTTTCACATAACATCTTTCAGAATTCCGTGGTCCATTATATTCTTTCTTCGGCTTATGACACTCTTTCGCAAAATGACCAAATTCTTGACAGTTAAAGCACTTGACTTTCAGCTTATCAAACCCAATTTTCTTGTTAAACGTTGGTAAATCCTTACCAGTTCTTTGCATGAATTTCTTCACCTCTCTTACAATCATTGCCATGTTCCACTTAAGATCCATAAGTTCCAAATCATCAAGGTCTACTTGATCATAATCTTCATCGGTTAATTCACTCGTTGCAATTTTACTACCCACCAGATTCTCAAACGAAGTCATAAAAGCACAAAGAAACGAGAAGTTTTGTTCGGCTTCTTTGATGTTCACGATTGGTGGTGGAGTGAAATTGTTTGAAGAAGAAGATCCACTAGATTTCCCAGTGTTTCCCGTGTACCCAGATTACATAAAACATGCATTTCGATCACTACAAGTTGAAGATCCCACATTTGCATTTTGAGTGAGAAAAGCAGTGATCGGAGATGTAGTCCTGCTTAAAGGCATACTTCCTCCATAGAAATATGGATCTTGAACTTCTTTTGCTGACTTTTGCACTTTAAATCATATTCTCTAGCTTCAATCTTTTGCATAAACTCTGAAGCAGTCAAATCTTCATTTTTGAAATAATTATTTTCTTATAACATCATAAGAAATGTAGAATATGAAGCAGGTAAAGCGTTCTTCACAGTATCAATCTTATCAGTTTCACTTGGTTCCATTTTTAACTTAACCATCTCAGCAAATAGATGATTGAACCTTGTAGTCATTTCCACTACGGTCTCCCCCTACAACAAGTTAAAGTTTCGAAATTGAAACTTCAACATTACCTTTTTGCTTTCTTCAGTATTTCTCATACATCTCATTCTAACATGCTTAAATAATGAAGCACAGATCTTGATACTCCCAACTTGATGGAATATGTTATCGGGTAAAGCCATGGTAAGAGTTGAATATGTTTTAGTTTCAATCTCTAACGCCTTCTTCTCTTCTTGTGAATATTGTAAAAAGGATTTAGGAGTAAAACCGGTAGTCTCATCACCAATCATTGGTACAGTATAAACTTCATCAAGACAATAGGAACAATCAGGATGAACAGAACCAAGATGTGCATGAAAACGTGGTTCCCATTTAGTAAAATCACTTAACTTCATCAGTCGAGGACATTTGGAATGAGATCCAATTTCAGCATCCAAATGCAACATTTGTTTCATGAATGCATTCTTAGATGCCAACGCATAAAAACCAGCCATTGTAAATAACAAGTTCAAATTTGACCAAAAAGTCAAACTCAAGAGTTAATATGGAAACTTTTGTAACGAACCAGACTTAGGTAACGAATCATATAATGAACCAGGAGTTATGACGAGATGGTAACGAATTAGGTTATAACGAGTTAGAGACGAATCAAAGACACGTCACAAACGAATCAATAACAGATTGTTGACGAATCGTTGACTAATTGAAATGGTGAATCAATATGACGAATCAAGTTGACGAATCAAGTTAACGAATCAAGATGACGAACAAACTAACGAATCAGTAACAAATCCAAGAACACGAATTAAATACTGTACATAACGAATCAACTACAGTGAACAGCGAATCAGGTTGTCAGACAGTTATAACAACCTTCTAACACGTGGCACGAATCTGTTCAGAGAAGGTACCGAATGTGGACACGTGTGTAACGAATCACTTATAGCGAATTAACTTAAGTAACGAATCAACCATTACGAATCAACGCCATTGTTGAATCTTCAAGTCTTCAAACAAGTTTTCCAAAAATCTGGAAAAATTTCCAGAACCAAGAACATACAAAACTCAACCTAGATTTGTAATACCAATTCAATACTCAACAAAATCGTTAAAATTATGGTTCAGAATACTCGTAACTCAATCGCGAATCCAATAATCACATTCCCATAACACTTAATCAATCAAACAAACATCAATCGTCACAAATTCATCCCCTGTTCCGTACTCAAACTTATCCAAACCAAAACCAATCCAAATTCACTCAAATTTCCAATTCAATCTACTCAAACCTTCCTCAAACCTTACCGAACACAAACCAAATCAAACTCAATCCATAATTAACAGATTCAGCTGCTAATTCGATAAAATTCAAATGAAACTTAATAATAATGAAAACTAATTGAATACACTTCAATTAAAGAATCAATAACACTAAATCAAGAGCAATCAAACGACCGAAAGCTCTGATACCACTTGTTAAACACGATATCGATTACCTCAATAGATCTAATACCGTAAACGGAACTAGTTCATGGTTATACTCTTAATTAGGTTATATATATGAATATTAGTTATTAGAAATGTGTATTAGTAATAGGTTAGGTGAAGTATTGATAGAGAGAGAATCTGGACAGAGGTTTAATACTTAAAATTAAAACTTAAATTAATAGGGGTATGAACACCCCTATATATAGACGATGGAACCAATTCGTTACACATCCCGTAACGAATTGGTTTCCAATTCGTTAACTTACAGACTCTATAAAGGAAACATAACGAATCTTTGATTCGTGATGCCTCATTCGTCAACATTCCATAACGAATGAGAACATACATAACGAACTAGTAGTCCATTCGTTAAACATCCTTAACGAATGGACTTTACATTAAACGAACTGGCTAATTCGTTAAATATCCTTAACGAATTAGTCTTACATTAACGAACTACCTTATAATAATAATAAATACAAAACGATAAATACAAAGACTAGAGACGACAAAACCGTGCACTAACACGTTTGACCCAAATTCACGAGTATAGGTCTCACCAAACCCAGATAGGCCTTAAAGGGGTTATAACATCTCATTAAATTAGAAATTAATCTCACCAAGTATTTGATATAAAAATATTATAAATTAAGGATACATTAAAAATTAATATTCGTTTTTTTGAAATATATTATTTATAATATAGAAAAAATTTATAATTAAAAAATACGCGGGTCATGGGTCTTAGAAGACATTGTTGTGGCAAAAGTTGGACAATCTATATATTTTAGTTCTTGTTAAGGAGATTAAAAGAAGATGTTATTGAATAATAAGTTGAAGACTTCATCATATGAAGAGCTTGGTTGGAATTATTAAACATAATTGTTAATATTCTTTCATTATTTATTTTAGTTTGTAGACTTCATCATATGAAGAGCTTGGTTGGAATTATTAAACATAATTGTTAATATTCTTTCATTATTTATTTTAGTTTGTATTGCAATATGTGTACTACTTATTCTTTCATGTTAATAACGAGAGTATTGTTATTATTTGTATTAATTTTAATATAAACTAGTATTTCGACCCCCGCGTTGCGGGGGGTTGTGAAACCATAGTTGAAGCTTAGATCTTGATGATCGAGTCAATCGAATCTTCTCGATTTTGATCATCGCTTTTGAAAAAAATGATAAATGAAGTTTCGAGAAATTGTTGTTAGTGTTTCGAAGGCACCAAAGACTTCTAGTCGTCTACCATGATTTTGCTTTGCTGCAAAGCAAGCTTTTCCTAAATTGCCAAAATCGCAACAACCGGTGTATATATATATATATATTTCATTATACATTTCCAAAACAAAGGAGAGTAAACTGAATCCATTACATGTCAAATATGATGCAAGACATACACGCTTATAAACATTTTTTTTGTCAAAACAAATGAAGATCAAAATGTGTATAGCACCTCTATGTATGTCATCACATCCTTTTATAACCATTAAAGTAACTTCAATTAATACTCAGGCCTGGGGCTTCTTACAACTTCCCAAAGTTTTAGTGTTCAACTATAGATTGTTGTAAACATACAAACAAAATATAATTAAAGAAATGGGAAACAAAGAGCATAAAACAATAATAAAGGAAAAGTACATAAAATTGTTCCATGTAGCCTCATGTTTCTGCAGTGATTAGATGGTGTTTGTCAACTCGGTTTAGGAGCATTTGATGTGCTCAGATCGATTTCAAACAATCATCATAGCATAAAGAAGAAATATAAATTCAATTTTTCAAAATCATCCAAACCATATGAGCTTCAAATGTTAACCATTATAAACATGAGACACACTTAAAGAATATGAGTCTAACCCCAAGTCATACAAAACATGGGTACACAACACCTTAACTACCTCAAATCAATTAAACAAAAACCGACATACCGAACCTGATTAAACACGCCAAACTTATATGATTCTTTTAAGTCCAGTCATAACAGTAGTTCTCATTCTCATTCTTTCGGAAACGCAAGGCAACTAATTCGTAATCGATGGTGTCGTTTTTAATCGTAATCAATTACCAAAACTAATTAAAGAAAAATAAAAAATGGCGCACTGGCTACAACATAAGTTGTCGCGCCAAAGTGCGAATCATCATCACGGCCATAAACAAATCTGATGACGCAATTAAAAAGTAAACGCTTAGAATGTACAAAATAAAGCATATAAAATTGTTAACCTGAGACGGCTCAGGTCAGTATGACGGCTGCAACATACGTTGCTACCTCAAAAACAGAACCATCATCATAGCCATAAACCGATCTCAATAGGTGGAATTAATAGGCTCATGTCCGCATTATTGCGTACAACTAATGTGCACCGAAAACTACACACTAACCCGATGATTATAGTAATCTGCATATGAATAATATATTCAAGCAATATTTAAGTAATTGATCACTGATAGTATCCACATACCTTCACACATATCAAAGCCGTAACAATCAAGTTAATCATTGAATTAAGTTTCGAAGTGTCAACCTTGTGCCAAACAAAGAGAACCAAACTCCCAACACACATACCAGTAGCAAAATATCCATCAACAAAGATTGCCACAACGGCACAATTGCCAGCATTAGGGCCTTTTAGTATATGTTTTCTGTTGTTTTTGTTGTTGTATGATGAGCAACCGAATCCCATTTGTAGAGGCGCCACTCAGATTTATAAATGGGGGCTCAGAATGGCTGCATAGTTCATCACCATACCGTCAAGATCTTGCCCCACCATTAATCATAGCAAAACAATATCCAATCAACAGTATTGAATTAGATAATATATAGAGCATTTAAACACGAAGACAATAATGATAGCAACACCAACATGTTGATAACTGAGAGGCTCATCATATAAAAAGTATGATCACATCGACCACCCTTTTCGGAATTCGACAACAGAAAATTCGAGGTAAGTCTTCACCGGAAGACCAACACCTTGTCAATCATTGTCTTCGTCCCGACCCGACGACCGTCGCCTAGGTTTAAAAAAATTTTTGGAACCCGGCAACAGTCAAAATCGGATCCACAGTGGTACCTCCGCCACCATCGCCAAGGGTTCCAAAATCGAACCCGGCAACAATCAAATCGGAGCCACGGACGTCGTACCCAACCCCAAAATCAGATTTAACTCACTAACGGCAGAGTCTACCGGAGAACACAAATGTGAGAATCACAATGTTGTAATTAAGAAATTGAAATTGTTGAGAATGGGTTTTTGCAGAGGTAGAATCCATGTATGTCTCTCACTCACTCTCGTGGAGAAGCCACGTATCCGATGACTAATATTACATAGAAACGTGGCAATGAAGTACAACTATTGAAGAAAGCGAAAATAACAATTTGTAAAGCACTATATACAACACTCAAAGCATAATTTTGTCAAAGATAATTGCAAATTAATATATATAATAGTGTACTATATTCCTACAGTATTACATCCATGATCCATCCATATCTACAAGAAATTAAAAAACTTCATGCGAGCGATGCTCAAGCTAAAAATTTAATAAGTTGAATTTTTTCTAGCCAAATCGAGTTGGCTTGTTTAACATTGAGCAGAGACAAGCTAACACGTTTAACTTTGAGCTAAAGCTCGTAAAAAACTTGCTCGAATCAACTTGGATTAGGTCGTTAAGCACTCTAAATTATAATTGGTTGCTTTACAAATTACATATTAGGAATTCAAAGAGCTAAAGTCGCTTAGATAAGAACTATCATATCTCCTAAACCCGATCCACAGACCATATAAACTTGTAGGGTTGATTTATTCTTCAAATGCCAACAATGAGATGTGTGAGAAGTCATAATTAATTCACATTTGTCAAGTATGGATTAAGGAAAAAAAGGTATTAAAGTAATAATACACATTTTATTTGTCCACATGCAAGTCACATGTTAATCACTATCATTTTTAAACGTCTATAATTTTTTCATAGGATAATTTTTTTAAATAAAAAATTCACCATAATAACAAGCGTTTTTATCACTAAAATGAGTATGATTTTGTTATATAAATATATAAAAAAAATTATGTGATTGTGTATTTTTTATTACCATTGTGTCTTTTTCGTCATTGTGTCTTTCTGTTTGTCAATGTTTTTTTTCGCCATTGTGTCTTTCAATTAATCATTGTATTTTTTTTAAATACTAATAACACCGTTATGTAATAATATGTAAATATAATGAAAAATACCAACAAATTATCTAATACATAAAAGACAATGATGAATACATATTACACAATAACCTGAAATGTAAAACACAATAATGACTACATATAACACAATAGCCTAAAACGTAAGACACAATGATAAATACATATAACACAATGATCCGAAACGTAAAACACAATGAAATCTACATATTACACAATGACTTGAACATAATACACAATGAACATAATACTATTTTTCTCAACTTAAGTGAATGTTGAGCACTCTGACTAAAACATAATGATAAGTAGAAATACAAATGTTAAGAGCACGTATTAACAGCAACTTCAGCGCGTTAAGAGCATGTATTAACAACACCTTCAGCATGTATTAACAACAACTTCAGCACGTTAACAGCACGTATTAACAGCAACTTCAGCACGTTAACAGCACGTATTAACAGCAACTTCAGCACGTTAACCATGAATAATCAGCTATAACAGCTCGGAAATAAAATATGCAGCAGTCGTGCAGCAGCTCTATCATTTGCAGCATTTTTTTATGAAAAACGACATCATATCAACATCCTTTTTCTGTACATAACACTTGTTTCAACTTCAAAATGACGTGAATACCCCTACAGAACTTGTATTACAGCAGCAATACACTTGCCCTAGCTGCAACAATTCTGTTTAACTCATACATCAGCTTGTATTTACCAATTTGCCCATGCATAAACTAGTATTAGCAGTTAAATGACCAAAATGCCCCACGCAGTATACATTGTGCAATCTGGCTTAGTGTAGCAAGAGTTTTATTCAGCAGCAAAAATTCCAAAATAGCCCACATATACTTCATATCAGCAGCTCATATCAGCAGTTAACTACGATTCTGCCCTTGCTTAAATGCTCGAACTACAATCACCAACTATTTTGTAAATCAGCTCATGACCTACTATAGCAATTACTCAAGATAATTATCTGTTCGGGTCCAACTTTTATGCAGCAACTATTCATATCACAAACCAAATTCGAAAACTACCCCTCGTGAATAAAAAACTCAATAGCAAACAGCTTAAACTCAGCAACAACATTTACCAAATTACCCTTGTTACGGCTGTAAATAGATCTGAGTTTCAACTGCTCGGGAACAATGAATAACCAACTTGATTATGCTCAATGAACAAATTGTATCAGTAGCAAATGATTAGCTTCTCATGTCTAAACATATCAGTAGCGAATAAAATTGTGCAACAATAACATTCCGAATGAGAGTATGTCAATTGATTGAACAAGCTGCATACACTCGTTAAAAACAATCAAATCCTACTCGTACTCTGCTCAAGAACAAGAATAAACATCTGGTCGAGGAATAAATCATTAAGTGCATGTACCAAATCAACAACCCAAGAAGATTATTCAACACGCAATAAACATATCAGCAGCCTAAACATGTATCAACAGATGCATAACTTTTATTGCTGCATAAATTATTGAAATGCCCCTGCAGCTCGTAAATATATGTGAACAGTTCTTGACATACCAGCAGCAAAACTACTCATTAACAACTGATTAATTGCTCGTGAAATACCATATCAGCAGCTGTTGCTCGAAAATAAGCTAATAGCAGCAACCAAACTGTTAGACCCCTGCTATTATCATTTTGACTGTATAAAATAGTGCAGCAATAGCACATTAACAACAATAGTCAGCATCAGCAGCCGCATCTAAATGTTCGTGTATTAACACTTAATATGCATTTGTGATAACATAATGTGAAGTAGCAGCTCATAATCGTATAACCAACTACAGCAACCAGTACTAGTGTACTTAATTATCTGATCTGCATGTCATAATCAGCTGCATCAAACAGTACTCGTGTGACAATCTGATATGCTCGAGACTTATGAACAGAATCTACTTGTGAATTAACCATAGTAGTGGTCGGTACACACATTGGTTTGTGAAATTGACATATTTTCTTGTGACATCAATAGCAACATAAATTATTTGTGAAAGACACGCACCAACAACTCGAAGACTTAATTAGCAGTCTGTTCGAAAACCTCCATGTTCTCATGAAGTATAATCAATAAACTCAAGACCTCGGTTCGAATTGCATCATATTTCAACTATTTTCCCCCAAATTTTCAACATACGTACCCTAACTTTTTAGATCCGAAATTAAACAGTTGATAAATGAAATAAACCATTGAAATCAACTTAAATCGTCTAGAAATCTTCATTCTATCATCAATAATTCATCAATTTCATCAAACAATGAAGTTAGAACATCAAACATAAACGGGTTCGACGTAAAACGAACCTAAAACAGTAGCTCTGGAAGAAACTAAACATATAAACGTGAAATCGATGATAAATCTCCGAACTAATCATCAATCCAGACATCAATCCACATAAATCATCTTCAAATCATCAAATATCATCCAAAACCATGCAAAAACTCACGAAAACTTCAAGTTTAACATCCATGTCGGATTCAAGAGCGAAATGAATCAAATTCAGAGGTTAGCCTGAATGATTCGGTACCCCGCTCTGATACCAACTTACAGAGCCAAGCCCGGGTGTGGAAGCGTGTCAAACGGTGATAAACGAGCTCAGATCTTGGATCGAATCATAACACGTATTCATTCTTGAACGATCTAATGGACGGATGTGGAAAGTTCGTTTCGATTAACAATCAATAATATGATGAACAATTGCAATTGAAACACAATAGATAGATGTAGTATTATGATTTCATTAACCGAATGATTCTCATAAAGATGAACCACTCATACATACACTCATGCATACAGAAGAATTATCATCCACCCCGGGAGATCTCATCCCGGGGAGGAGACTCTCCCATAGGGACAAAACTCTAGATATCAATCAAAATATAACATACTCCATCATGCTAGACAAATATTTATACTAGTCTAGCATGACTAAGTATTCAAGCCATCCACCCTTGGTTGAGACAAAACAATATATTTTTCACCCACATATTAATTCGATGCGTCGGTCTAAAATATAAAACCCAACATCTTTTCGCTTTCAGCAATTCATGGAAGAATGAATCAGGAAAAACCTACAATTGTACCATCTAAACGAAAAGACATCATGATAGTAAATATTGGACCTCACCACCCATCGATGAATGGTGTTCTTCAACTCATTGTTACTCTGGATGGTGAAGTTGTTATTGAATGTGAACCAATATTGGGTTATTTACACAGAGGTATGGAAAAAATTGCGGAAAATCGAACAATTGTACAATATTTGCCTTATGTAACACGTTGGGATTATTTAGCTACTATGTTCAAAGAAGCAATAATTGTAAATGCGCTAGAGCGATTAGGCAATATTAAAGTCCCTAAAAGGGACAATTATATCAGAGTCATTATGTTGGAGTTAAGTTGTATAACTTCACATTTGTTATGGTTTGGCCCTTTTGTGGTAGATATTGAGGCACAGACTCCTTTCTTCTATATTTTTCGTGAAAGAGAATTGATATATGACATATTCGAAGCTACCACCAGTATGCAAATGATGCACAATTTTTTTTATATTGGTGGAGTCATTGCTGATATACCTCATCGCTGGATAGATAAATGTTTGGATTTTTGCAATTATTTTTTAACAGGAATTGCTAAATTTCACAAGCTTATCACGGAATCCCATTTATTTAGAACGGATTGAAGGAATGGGCGTTATTGGTGGAGAGGAAGCAATTATTTGGGGTTTGTCGGGACCAATGCTATGAGCTTCCGGAATAAAATTGGTTCTTCGTAAATTTGATCATTATGAGTGTTACAATGAATTTGATTGGGAAGTCCAATGGCAATAAGAGGGGGATTAGTCTATGTTTTAATGTTTATCTTTAATACTAGTACCAACTGAAAAACACAATGACCAAAATCTATAACACAATGCATAGAGAACCTCATTAAAAAACATAATGGACAACCAAATAACACAATATAAAAAAACCCACTAACTTTTTTTTTATTTTTACATAACAATATGATATTCATATTGAAGATAAAAAATGCTTGTTATTGTGGTAAAAAATAAAAATAAAAAAGTCTTATGAAAAAGCTATAGACGTTTTAAAATGATGGAGGAATTAACATTTGACTTGCATTTGGAGAGAGAAAGTCATCACAAGCGGATCATTATCTCCATGCCCTTTGCATCAATATTTATTCTTAAATTAATCTCCACCATCCAAATTTAAGATTAATGGATTAGATCTCTTCTCACTTTTCTCATTTTTATTGTACTTTGTATTTTAACCTTACCATCACAATCACCCATTTTCAAAATAACATATATACTTATAGACATTTTTATATGCTTATCTGAACCCATGGAGTTAGTAAGTTCCTTTTTTTGTCGCTTAGGTGTCTACTCCTATTCGTACTTTTACTAAATACATTGAATCAAACTAGTAGGAGAGCCTTCGCGTTGCGGCGGGGAGGAAGCAACGAGAATTTGGTTGATGAAATAAATGAAGATAAAAGAACATCAACAAATTCGGTTGATCAGTTTGACATGAACGTTGACTATTCAGCTATAACTAGTTTGACAGATTGCCTAATCTCCCAAGAGTTGATCAAATAATGGGAGCTATACACAAGCAAAGCGAGCGTTTGTGGATATATCTAAGCAGCAAAAAAAATTAATACAGTATTCGATATAAATTTACACATATTATACAAAACATGAACAAGACACATGCTAAGTTTACTCTAAAATGTAACTTACTTCAATCCCAAAACTAATTAAACAACATTTGATAAGAATCAATATGTATGCATAAGTAAAATATATCACGGCTCGCGAGTGATTTTTTGAGATTAAACTCATCTCAGGCTAGACTTATTATTATATATTAATTAGTTAAACATTTATAACATAATGTATATGAACTCTAATAAAGTATAAATCCCGTTTAAACATAAAGCGATTCAAGTTTTTAACAAGCTAGTCATAGGTCACGAGCCCCTAAAGTTGTCAATAATAGCAAAAGCTGAAATTGTAGCTTCAAAAAGAAATCATCAAATAAAGCATTACTATTAAAATTCTTGCCTTCACAAATTGTTTTATGGATCTTGGCCATCCCATGGGCCCATTATTTCCTTTTAACACCAATAAAAGTAATAATATATATATATATATATAGGTATTGGATCATTTCAAAAACTTTTTACAGCATGAAGTGCGAGAAGTGAAGGTATAACTCAATTAATCCCTTATTTCACTCCATTTTTATGTGTAGGTGCGTTTTGTAGGTGCATATGTATGTGTGTAGGTACGTATGTTTGTATATATATAGAAAAAATGTTATAATAAAAAGATGAACTTTTGTAAAAAGCGTAGGAAAAGATCTCAACCACTGAATTAAGTATAACACACAAGGGTATGATTGTCGATATTTTTCTAATTATTTTTGGAATTAAATATTATCATTATTTGGTAATTAAATCATCCTACATTTTTTGATTTAGAAATGCAAACGATTCACTATTCCACAATCTTAACCTAGCCTCCCTACCTCTCTCCCTTGATCACTGATTCAATTCCAAATGTAGTCGTATTCCGGCGACTTCGAACCATCTAAACTGCCACCACCATATCAACATAAACGATAGCAAACCATGACTGCAATAAAACGAGAAGGGAATTTTGTTTTGCTTGCTGTTTACACATGCGTTCAAGTTTATATGTCCAATAGTAGACGGCGTTTGACTGGTCATCCCTCACTAATTCAGATAGAAAAAATGATCTTTGGTCATTCAGATACGTACCACACAAGAAAACATGGATGTTTCAGAACTATGCAAAAATGGTCTGTGAAGAATATTTACTGCTACTACCATGCATATGAAAAACATAAAGTCTATATTATTCAATTAATGAGACTTCTAGTGGATCTGTTTTGCGAAAATATTGTATTGAAAAAATCCAAATGTGAAGCAAAACTAAAATTGTATTGTTATTGTGCCCGTATTGAATATTGAATATTCTTTTTATTATATGTTATATTGTTTTCACGTGTCATGTTGTTTAATTTTATAAAAAAATGTCTTTAATATTGTGTTTTTGTCCTTATTGTTCTTGGGGTTTTTCTTTAAATATGGATTATATTTTGGTGTTGTGTTTTAAAACACAATGTAATATTGATTTCGATGTTCTTAGTGTTTTGTTTTAAATTTTGGATTAAAATATAATCATAAATTAATAATGTTTTCATATATAATATAACACATTAGACGATTAAAAAATAAGTGTGTTTTTGTTCCTGGTGTTCTTGGTGTTCTTAGTGTTGTTTTTGAAATATGGATTAAAATTTAGTGTGGTGTTTTAAAACACACTGTAATATAGATTAAGATGTTCTTGGTGTTGTGTTTTAAATTTGGATTAAAATATGATAATCATAGATTAGCAATGTGTTTCCATATATAATATAACACATTAGACGATTATGCCTCTAGAGAGTTATAAAATAAGTATAAAAATATAACTCACTATCCTTTTTACCCATATTTAATCTTAGCCATTAAAAGACTCTATCCAAGGGACACAATCTCTTCCTACACTTTATAGTAGAACCTCACCCTATATATATATATATATATATATATATATATATATATATATATATATATATATATGGTAAGGACCTAAGCAAACCATTTGAAAATTGAGAAATTTGAGAACCATTTTGAACCACTAAAAAACCTCTGAAAAATATTTTAAAAAATTATATAACAAAAATTTTTAAAAAGTAAAAAAGACCAAAATTCTTATATATCATTCCGGTATCAATAAAAAAAACTTCGTATTATTAACATGTGTATAATTTCATTTAATCTCTAGTTACGTGATGTACACATATGTACATTATCATTTACCTTAAATTATACATATGTGTATAAAAAACATGTGCGCACATATATGTACATACTATACATAAATGTATAATTTAGCTAAACCGAGACGTTTTATTTTATGAAACCGGGATGATAAATAAGAATTTTGTGTTTTTTACTTTATTCATTTGTGAGTTTTTTTATATGATTTTTTTTATTTTTGTGTTTTTTTTGTGGTCCGTAATGGTTTTATGGTTCTCAATTTTCAAATAGTCATCACATGATCCTCATCCTATATATATATATCAACGGTATGATAGACAGCGTTGCATACACGCGAATTTGGGCTGGGCCACCTCGAATGGCGTGAGCCGCATGCGGGGAGACCCGCACGTACGATTTATAGGGGGATTTGGTCGAAAGACCGGCTGGCGTCCACCCGACTAGAGGGACCGATAAATTAATAGAGTACAAAACTTATATTCAAGCTTTACCTTAATCTGATCGTTTAGAGGGCGATCGCGGGATCACTGAATGAAGTTCTCCGTTTCTTTCGGAGGTGTCGTGCTGACCCGCAGCGAGGCAGAGATGACTAAGTGACATATGGAATATGCAGACGACAAAAGCATGTCGTAGAAGGAGATAACAAGTGGAGCCAACGACCCACTAAGACTAACGTATCTACAACTACATCTTCGAGCGAAAGTCAAACAGGGGCGTGAATGCGAGATGCCAGCAGAATGATCGGCCGGACAGAGGCTAGGGCTCCTTCCTTCCCACCGCGTCCTTCCTTGTGTGTCAGAGATATAAAGCGAGTGCACCAGAAAAGAACGGGAACTTGATCGATCTATTCTATGTCGAAGCATCCGAAGCATAACTCCACACTCCCACGATCTTTGCCGACAGATAGGAGCATTAGGTGGAGCCGGTGAACTACACTTGCTTCTGGATAGATGTGTGGGATAGAGGGCTCATGATACCTGCTGCCCACCACTCCTCCTCTGCTTTGAGAACCGTGTGAACGATGAGTGGGCAGAAGGGAAGGAGGTCCTCATACGGAGTCGCACACTTACTTGAGCAGCGCGGGAGACTGAGGAATGGGTCAAGTAAACTCCCCTAGGGCTGGAAAAAAACAGATGGACAGATGGGTCGATCTACTTTTTTCCATTGCTTTGGCATGTATAAAAAAAATATCGTGAGGCTTCTTTTCTTACAGAGTCTTTCAATTTTTTATTTATCTTTCTTATGTATCGTAATGGACGAGTCCATCGGTTATAATCGAAAAAAACAAGTATGAATAGGTTTTTTTAAGAAGTATTTTTCTTCATTTTTTTTTCTTTTTCTCAAGTTTCAAATTTTCTGGATTCCCATACATATAATAAACTTCTTATTCCATTTTGTCGAGCTCATTCAGTGTATCACTAAAAACAGGTGACGGTATTCTGCGTAAATAGTAGACACCGGTAACTAATAATAAAATACTAAAGATACCAACCATCTTTTTTTTAATTCTGACTTTTTATATTCTGACAAAGGGTATTTATTAGATCGAATGTACTTCCTGTTTGAACGATCTGCCCAAGACACATATTAGAGTTGATGTGGCTAGTACGTTATGATCCAAGTCGGGTCATACCCAATAACAAACTAGACAAACTCCACGATAATTATTATTGGATATGATCTAAGTAAATTAATTAACAACACTTATTAAATTTGAAAATGGGTTTTCTAAATACCTGCATTTGTGTGTTAAGTAAATTATGTGGATAATTTACGTTTGAGAGAAACGTTATTTATTTGGATAAATAACAAATTATGTTTTAAAGGAAAATATAAACAAGACATTGAGTTGGGTTTTGGGGGGAAAAACCCTCTTGGTGGCCGACCCCTCTTTCCCTTTTCCCTCTCCTGTTTATGTCTTCCAAGACATGCAAGAAGTATGATTGGGGGATCAAATTTTTTATCAATTTTCTCTCTCACACACAAAAACTCTCTCTACTCTTCTTCTTCTCGGCCGAGACGAAGAAAGAACACAAGGGAGATCAAGCAAGTGTAAGGACCCTAGCAACCTTGGGTGTTTGTTGGAGCTTGTTGGGTATACAAGCTTGAGGATTCCTCCTTTGGATTCTAGCCGTTCAATCTCATTCATCCCTTTTTGGTTTTCTGGACTTGAAGGTATGTATGTTCTTGAAACACCCTATGGTTGTGATTGATAGTGTGTATATTGTATTTGGATCCTGGATTGGGTTTAACATAAACGGGTTTATGTGAATTGGTAAATCAAGATTTAAAACTTATATTTTTCCGTTGCGTTTTCCCTAATAAATGGTTATTTGGACTTTGATAATCTTGCTAAAACCCAACAATGGCATCAAGAGCCGCTTATATGATTACATGCTTCAAAAATGGGTTCTAAAGTGCTTGTGTTTGATGGTAATCTTTACCATTTTGGCCGAGAAATTTAGGCCTTTTGGTTGCCCCTTGGTTTTTCAAGTTTGTACCATACATGCATGTGGTAAAAACAAGAAAAATTGGTCATTTTGGTTGCCAAATTTTGTTTGGGCTGAAACTGTGTTCTTAAGCTTTGGCCAAGAACACAATGGTAGAAAACCATGGTTCTCGGTCTGGCCGAAGACACCCGAAACCATGTACTCGGTTGGCCGAGAAGTCATGGTTGGGAACCATGAGATTTCGGTTGACCAAAAACGTGTTCTTGGTTGGACCGAGAACTCATGATTATGAATCATAGTTCTTGGTGTTGACCGAAAACTAGTTCTCGGTTTTGACCGAGAACAATAGGTTCTAGGTGAATCAAATCTTTCGGGCCGAAAACTCTAAAGCTTTAGTCTTCTCGCCGAGAACTATGTGTTCTCTGTTTTAGGCCGAGAACTAAGGGACAAGGGGAACCATTCTGGTTAATGGTTGACCTGTTTGGTCAAGGGTGACCTGTTTGTGTGGATGTTCATAACTTAGCCATGACCTTGTGTATGTTGAAGAGACTTTTTGTGATTTGTGCATTTGTTTGTAATATTCTTTGTTCGAGTTTGTAATCTATTTATTCTTTCAAATGGTTTGTAATAATAAGTAGAATAGTTGTATTTCTTTTATTAGACAAAATGTATTAGGATATATTTTGTAAAAGAAGATGCAACTACAACACCATTTTGGTTGGAGCCCAAGTGGAAGCCCAAATAAAGAAGAAGGATCACACCAAGAAGTGAACGCTTGAAGCATAAGGATGCGGAGTCAAGTGGGAGTTCACCATCTCATACCCTGTGTCATGCTTGCCCCTTAGGAGAGATCTTTTGACACACTTGTTTCGGTCAACAAGTGTTGTTAATTATTAGGTGGCTTTGGTTATGAACATGTGATTGTATTTTATGCTTGTGTGGTTGATTTATGTTTATTGTTTTATCATGTTTGGATGTTAACAATTAAAATCGACAACTAGCATAAAAGTGATTCCTTTGAAATTATTAAGTTATAAAATTGGTTTTATTAACTATTAATGATTTCATAATAAAATGGGTTTTATTAAAAGGAATTTGAAAATTGGTTTTCAAAGGTACCATACATTTGAATGCATGCAAATGAAAGGTACATTATATAGTTTTCCAATCTAGAATTTTGAAAACTTAAATCCCGTTCAAAACAAGTAAAACACAATCCTTTTATACAACACTCGAGTCACTTGCAGTCTTGATGTGGGATAAAGGTCACCTAACCACATTTAAGAAAACTTGTGATCTTGAGGTGGATTTACATTACTTGTGGGATAAAGGTCACCTAACCACTTGTATGTGTAAACTCACACGTGTGTGTAAGTAGGACGACTTGATTTGGAAACCATGTGATTAGGGTCACCGAAGCATGGCGTACAAAGGTGTTGATGGGATTAAACATGCCAACTAAACATATGATGTTTAACCAATCCCATAAAACTAGAAGTTGCAAAGGGTTGCAATTGTCAAACGTTGACTACCTTGTTAATTCGAATAGTAGGATAAAGGTCACCTAACTACTCTTTGGATGAAACGTTGGATTCTTGATTTTAATCAATAATTGTCTTGAAGACATTAAAGGGTATCAAAGATTAAAATTTATTGATATCAAAAATACTAAATTGAACTGTGTTAAATTCTTTTATAGATGGCCGCAAACAATCCACCGAACGCTATTATCCCACCCGTGCATAACTTATCACTAAGATCCATTCTGGATAAGGATCGTCTAAACTATAACAATTTCATGGACTGGTATCAAAACTTGAGAATTGTTCTCAAGCAAGAGAAGAAGTCCTACATTTTGGACGATCTTATTCCCGATGAACCCGATGTCAACAACTTGGATGCTGATGCGGATTGGTTGAAATACACCGAGGATTCGGTGCAAGTTTCTTGCCTCACGGTGGGAACAATGAATCCCGAGATCCAAAAGGATTTCGAGAATCATGGGGAGTATGACATGATAACCCAGCTTAAGGAAATGTTCTTACTCAAGCGAGGGTGGAGAACGGTTCCTAGCACTCCATGCGTGTCATATGGAAGAAACCCAATCCGTCTCATCTTATGTGCTTAAGATGAAAAGCCACATTGATCGGCTAGAACGGCTTAACTGTCCTGTCTCAAAAGAGTTAGCCACCGATTTGATCCTAAATGGCTTAACTAAAAGGTTTGAGACATTCTTCATTAACTACAACATGAACGTATGGGACAAAAGCATTGGTGAGCTTCACGTAATGCTTAGGACAGCCGAAGCCGGCATAGGTAAAAAGGTTTTACCCGTCCTTGCGATCAATGAGGGTGGCTTGAAGAATAGGCATCAACCGGAACCAAAGGCAAAGGTTGCCATTCGTCCTTGGCAAGTTAAGAAAGGGTTCAAGGAAAGGCAAAAGAGGAACCAAAACCCAAGAAGCTAAAGGTTAGCGCTGAGGATCCGTGCTTTGGTTGTGGGGAGATAGGCCACTGGATGAGAAACTGTCCGACATATCTCAAGGAGTTGAAAGCTAAGAGGGATGCGGGGCAAACCTTAGGTACCACTTTCATGATCCATATTGATCTTAATATTGTTTCTTCTAACATACGAGTATTGGATACCGAATGTGGAACTCATATATGCAATTCATTGCAGGAGTTCACAAGAAGAAATGATGTGAAGAAAGGAGATATAAGTCTCTTCATGGGCAATGGCGCAAAGGTTGACGTCCAAGCCCGAGGATATTATGTTTTGAAGCTTCCAAATGGTTTGGAATTTATTTTGAAAAACATTTTATATTCTCCTAGTTTGACTAGGAATATTATCTCTGTTTCTGTATTAAGACAATTTGGATATGATTTTAAGTTTGTTGACAATGTTATTTATGTTTTCATGAATGATGTCTTTTATTTTAAATCAATGCCGTCTAATGGAATTTATGAATTAGTTCATGATAATACATCCATTGATAACTCGTTGTACAAAGCTAATACCAAAAGACTCAAATTGGATTTGAGTGAAACTTTTCTTTGGCATTGTCGCCTTGGTCACATAAACAAGGATCGCATTAATATATTTCAAAAGAATGGTCTTTTGGAAGCGAATGATGATTCATTTGATAAATGTGAGTCTTGTTTATTGGGAAAGATGAACAAGGGGCCCTTTAGTGGAACTAATGAAAGGGAAAAGACTTATTAGGTATCATACATTCGGATTTATGTGGTCCTTTTAAAACAATGATAAGGAATGGTGAAAGATACTTCATTATCTTTACCGATGATTATAGTCGCTATGGGTATGTGTTCTTGTTAAGACACAAATATTAAGCCTTTGAAAATGTTCAAAGTTTTCCAAAATGAAGTACAAAATCAACTCAACAAAATAATCAAAGTACTACGTTCCGATAGAAGAGGTGAATACCTCAATGATGCATTTCTAGAACCTCTTAGGAGTTATGGGATTGTCTCACAACTTACTCCACCTGGAACACCGCAACATAATGGTGTGTCCGAAAGGAGGAATCGAACTCTATTGGATATGGTTCGATCTATGATGGCTAGAAGTACATTACCTCTATCATTTTGGGGTTTCGTTTTGATCTCTGTTGCCCATATTCTGAATATGGCACCAACCAAGAAAGTGGATAGGATGCCTTTGAAATATGGCATGGAAGGGTTCCATCATTATCATATTTAAAGGTATGGGATTGTGAGGCTTATGTCAAGAACAACACCCAAAACAAGCTTGAAAGCCGATCCACTAACTGTATCTTTGTAGTATATCCCAAAGATTCGATGGGATATTATTTCTACAATCCAAACGAGCATAAAGTGTTTATAGCTCGAAAGGCTGAGTTCTTGGAAAGAAGGTTCCTTATGGAAGGAACTGATAGAACTGTGAAACTCTAGGAGGATCGAGAACCACAAGCCGATAGACGTTTGGCTGACAATAGCAATCAACAAGAGGTTGTTGATAATGATCAAATGGTTGATCAAAACACACAAAACGTTCGCAAATCTGGTAGAATTAGCACCCCCATCTGAAAGATATGGTGTTTTCATGTATGGATGCTACGTGGTAGATTCTGATGAACCCACCACATACCGATATGAAATGTCGCAATCTGATTGTGATAAATGGCTGGAATCCATGAACGTAGAGATGCAATCCATGCATGATAATCAAGTATGGGACATGGTTATACCACCTCTTAATTCCAAACTGGTTGGAAGTAAGTGGGTTTTCCAGAAGAAAATCGATATGCATGGAAACTTGGATACTTACAAAGCTAGACTTGTAGCAAAGGGTTTCACTAGCCCTGTCTATATGGTTAAGCCTGAAGGTTTTGTCGATCCACAACATCCTAACAAAGTATGCAAGTTGAAGAAATCAATCTATGGAATGAAGCAAGCATCTAGAAGTTGAAATCACCGTTTTGATGATGAAGTTAAGAAATTTGGATTCATCAAAAACGCTGATGAAGCTTGTGTGTATAAGAAAGCTAGTGGGAGCATCATTATTACCTTTCTGTTATTATATGTCGATGAAATTTTACTATTTGGAAATGACATTCCAATCTTGGAAGGTGTAAAAGCCTGGCTTGGAAATTACTTTTCCATTAAGGATCTTGGTGAAGCCGCCTATATTCTATAGGGATATATCAAGGCGGTTGATAGGTTTGAATCAAAGTGCATACATTGACAAAATCTTGAAAAGGTTCAAGATGGAAAACTCTAAGAAAGGTTTGGTACCTATTCAAAGAGGAACAATATTGAGTGCTTCTCAATGTCCAAGATCAAAGGTTGAGCAAGACAAAATGAATGGAATCTTATATGTGTCTGCTATAGGATCCATCATGTATGCCATGATATGAATTAGACCGGATGTGTCATGCGCCTTGAGCATGACAAGTAGATACCAACAAAATTCGGGAACTAGCCATTGGATGGCAGTTAAGAGCATATTGAAATACCTTAGGAGGACTAAGTATATGTTTCTAATATATGGCTCTTGTGAGGAGGAAATCGTTGTAAAGGGTTACACAGATGCGAGTTTCCAAACTGATTGAGATGATTCTCGATCACAATCGGGATATGTCTTCGTTCTAAATGGTGGTACTGTCTCTTGGAAGAGCGCAAAACAAGACGTGGTAGCCTTGTCCACCACTGAATCAGAATACATCGTCGCCTCCTTGGCAGCTCAAGAATCTGCATGGATTAGATAGTTCATTGCCGACCTAGGGGTAGTCTGTACCATTCAGGACCCTCTAGAAATATTTTGTGATAATGAGGGTGCGATTGCTCAAATCAAGGAACCCCGTGCACATCAAAAGACTAGGCACATTGAGCGGAGATTCAACTACATAAGGGATGAAGTTGAAAAAGGAAATATATTTATTCGCAAAGTTCACACTGACCAAAACATTGCGGATCCACTCACGAAGCTCCTTGAAAGGCCGAAGCATGAGGGGCATACTTGTGCCTTAGGACTTCGATATTCTAGTGATTGGATTTGATCAAATCTTTATATTTGGATATCGGAACAATTTTATTTTAACTCAATCGTATGGTTTTGGTTATGGTCATGTTCTTGAGTTATGTTCCATTTTAGCATGTTTAAATCCGTGAATAATTTGATTATTCTAAACGTCCGTAGTCGATCATAGTTGTGGGAACAAATATGAAAGTAAGACTATTATGAACTTGGATTGGCAGATATTCATGAGGTATGAATATAGAAAAGGGTTGCTTCCAAGGTTCATAGATATTTATGGGATAAATATTGGACTGACTCTCCCTTAATTTTACTGCATGGAATCCTTGTGATTTGTGATCATAAGTAAATTTGAGTAAAGGCGAACATCATAATATCCTCCGACCTTAGATACATATTGGGTCTTGATATTCACCGACTATTATCCTTTGACTTAGTTCTTCGTTGCTCTGAAATATGTCAGTACATAAGGCTGAGCTCAAGTATAGTATAAGGTGATAGTGAGAGACGTATGTAGTCAATAGGGGATTTGTCCCTCTTATTCGTTGAGAGTTAAATGTCTAAGGCTTGATTAGTTAAAACAACAGAGAATAATCACTCTGTGTCTCTGGATTTAACATGAAATTTGTGAGAAAAGGATAAATGATAGTTTCACCTAAATCATTTTCAAGTAAGGGACTTGAAGGGGATGATGTTCGTGAATGGCACTTCGTCATGCGTATTAGGGATAGTAAACTGTTGTTAGGCGGTATTTGCTATTTGCATCAATCTTCTATGTATCTTGTGCAAGTGGGAGATTGTTGGAATCGATCTGCCCAAGACACATATTAGAGTTGATGTGGCTAGTATGTTATGATCCAAGTCGGGTCATACCCAATAACAAGCTAGACAAACGCCACGATATTTATTATTAGATATGATCTAAGTAAAATAATTATCAACACTTATTATATTTGGAAATGGGTTTTCTAAATACCTGCATTTGTGTGTTAAGTAAATTATGTGGATAATTTACGTTTGAGAGAAACGTTATTTATTTGGATAAATAACAAAATATTTTTTAAAGGAAAATATAAACAAGATATTTAGTTGGGTTTTATTGAGCCAAACAATTGACCTAAAGGGGAGATTGTTAAATCAAAGATTTAACCAAAGTGAGATATATGGAAAATTGGAATCTTCTCAACCTCCTCAGAATTCGCTAAGTATGGATTCGGGCACACCTTAGACCTCCGAGCAAGCTCTTAGTTAGCCGTGTACGATATTTTGTCTATCGGGCAAGGTTATCTTCAAAAAGTCGTCTTTAGTGGATATCCGAGCAGGGTTTGCAAATTAGTGTATTACGAGGCAAGGTTCACTAGTTTATGCAGATCCAGGCAAGGTTCACTTTATCAAGCAAGTCTGTTCTTCAAAGCCAAGTAAAGTTCACTCCCGAGTAAGGTTTTGGCTAACCAAGCTCATAAAGCCAGGTGATTGGAAGACCGGACAATGTATTCATTAATAATTGTGGTCCAAGTAGGCTTGATGTTTTAATGGAATATCTCTAAGTAACATTGGGCATGGTTCAACTCAAGCAAGGAACAGTGCTGCCGAGTACACTTTGCTAATAAGTTATTTTCTAGCAAAGAGTTGAATGGACCATCGAAGAACAAGGTTGCTCGTAAGGGTTTGTCGGGCAAAGTCTGGCAAAGTCAAGAAGATTGAAGTCTACCCAGTGAGTATTTTACTTGGTAAAATACTCTTCAAGTAAAGTCTACCTGGAAACTGATCCTGGGCACACTTCTATGTTACCAAGTCCTGAAGGATGGCAGAGTACACAACCTACTCGGAAAATGTATATTGTTACAAAGCCTACCCGGAAGACTTGTTTTACACTTAGAATAATTCTGAATATATAATTTGAATACGTATGTACGTTTGGGGTTTCTAGAAGGAATGACAGCTGTCCTAGGGTGGCAGGCCTATAAATAGAATGTTTTAGGGCTCGCCGCCTAAGGGCCAACTAAGAATTTTGTGCCTTTACACTTTTCGGATAAGAAAGAATATTTCTTGAAAGTGACGGCGGTCCTAGAATAGTACGGATAAAACTTTCCTTCAAGGAATCTCGAAAGTGACGGCGGTCCTCGAAAGTGACCTTGGTGTATGATGAACATTATATAAATGGAAATATTTTGAGTGAATCTTGTTTGTGTTAGTTACATTTGATTACTGTTTAGCAACCACATTGTTTGTTATTGATTCCGCCTTTAACAAACGGTAATCTTTCTAAATATAGCAACCCGTCATTAACTCCCTTGTCGACACATCTATTTGTGTGAGTTATGGCATGATTTGAGTAAGAGCCAGCTAAAATTGGGGACCTGACAAGTGGTATCAGAGCTTGTTGCTGCTATTTTGGAAAGATTGTTGCTGATTGAAGATTTGAAGAAAGATGACGTAAGCATACCACTGTTCCATTGAAAAGTGACTTCAGAAGCTTCGTTCTTCATTTTTTCTTCCAGATCTGCAATCATTTGGTGTTTTCTCTTCCTTATTTTGTTTAAAGCTTTAATTTTTATATGTAAATCTTGTTCTAATCGCATCAGACAACTCAGATCTGAACAACCAATTTTCAGATCTGATTATTTTTTAACTCTGTTTTTACAAAGAAGCTACTTTTGATTTCTCAAAATGTCTGGTTACGAAGAACAAGAAGTGTCTACTAACAAGATTCCAAGACTGTATGGATAGGAAAATTTCACAAAATGGAAGGTCTTGTTTAAAGCAGCCGTATGATATAATGATGTTGATTTGTGGAACTCAATCTGAAATGGTCCACAAGGCAATGTTGAGGAAGGTGCTAATCCAGCAGCTACTAAGGTTGCACATCATGCCACTGCCAAGGCAATGTATGATGCAATACTTGAAATGTTTGAGGGAAACACTGAGCTCAAAAACATCAAGAAACAGAGACTGAAACAACAGTTAGAGAGGTTTAAGTATAAAGATGGAGAAAGGTTGAAGTCTATTCTTGAAAGGTTCCTAGCAATAGTGAATGATCTCATAACCACAGACTATGTCATGACTGACTTTGACTTGAATACCAAGTTGCTCAACTCTATGCCAAAAGAATGGTACACTGCCTGCAAATTCATCCTTCAGAAGCACAACTTCAATGACTTGAAATTGGATGATGTAGTGTGCTTTCTTCAAGCTGCAGAGATTGAGATGATAGAAAATGAGATGATTAAGAAGGAAAGACCTTGCTTCAATATTTCAAATGCATTGAATGCTCCTATGGGAAATTTGACTACCAAGAATCAACAACAAATTCCCATTATTGAAGAACCAATTGAGCATAATGCTGATACTCCAAAGTATTTTGTTGGAGGTAGCACAAGTAATCTTGGAAACCAGCAAAGATTCAATGTGCAAATGATTGATGACACTGATTCTGGATCAATGGCAAGTGGGCATGTACATCATACTAGTGGTGGAAATGGTCAAGGCAGTGAAACACAGGCCTTGCTTTCAATGTTTACAGAGTCATATAATGCATTTGTTGCAAAGAATTTAATTCACACAAGTGTGGTACAAGATGATCTTGAGCAGATAGATGCTGATGACTTGGAGGATATGGATTTGAAGTGGCAAGCTACAATGTTGGCTCTTTGAAGTAAAAGGCTATACACCAGGACTGGTAGGTCACTCCTATCAGGGCCTAATGAAAGAATTGGTTTTAACAAGTCAAAGGCCATTTGCTATAATCGTCAACAGCCTGGTAATTTTGCAAGAGAATGTAACACTCCAAGAAACTTTCAAATGAACCAGTTTCAAAACCAACCAAGAAATCAACAACCTCAATATCAACAGAATCAGCAGAGAATCAACAACAACAACTTCAACAACAACAATTTTCACAACAATCCCAACAACAACTATAATACCAACTTCAACAACTTCCAACCTCAAATGAACAATCATAATCATGGAATGCCTCATAATCAAGGTTTTCAGAGAAACAACAACCAAAACCTTCAAACTGTTCCAGACAACACTCTCCCAGCCAACCAAAATCAGATCAGAAATCAAGGAAATGTTGCTGTAACAACACAGCATGAGGGTAACTTTGATTGGAGCAATCATGAAGAAGACATTGCAGATGATATCAAGAAAGCAAATATGGCATTCATGGCCATAATTGAGAAAGAAATTGGATCATCATCTCAGGTACATTTTGCTCCTACTATTGATTTAACTGAAGTTATCAATGATTTGAAAATGAAAATTGGCAAGCTGGAAAGTGAGTGTTTTAAGAAACAAAGTATCATCAATGCATATGAGGCAAGTGAACTTATGAGTGAAGAAAGAATGAAAAGTTTGGAAGAGGACTGTGTAAACAGTTACAGAGCCCAGAAAAGGTTCACAACTGAAATAGATGGGTTGAAGAAAATGATTATAGAAGAAAATGTGCAGAACACAAAACTGCAAGCTGACAATGAATTCTTGAAAAACTTGATCTCCACTGGAAACATCTGTGGAATTCTAAACCATGTTAAGGAAGAAGACAAGTACAAAGCAGTACCATCACCTTTCAACAACAACTTTATGCTAAAAGTTGATAAAGAGAAAAGAAATGCATATCTACAACAATTCAAAGATGTTTTTCAAGACAAAGAAGAATTGGTGGATTTGTATAAGAATGTTGAGGTGAGTGAAGAAGGAGAGTTTGTAGTGAAGAAAGATTTGAAAGAAGAAAAGTCAATTGGAGTTCAAGTCTCTGAAGATGACTTTGATTCAATTGATTTGAATCAAGATGACTTGAGTGATTTGAGTGATCAAGTCACTGATGAGGAAATCAAAACTGCTGAAAGAGGAAGAAAATACAAGAAACCAGAATCTATTGGCAAACTTCCAATGTATCCACCAGTCACACCTAGAATGAAGAAACAGAATGAAAGAATGAAGAAAGAGCATGTGTCCTTTGACATATGTAAAAAGAAGAAGGTAAATTACAATGCTGTAAGACCTCCAAGCAAAGAATTATTGGAAAAGTTAAAGCAGAACAACAAGAAAAGGGTGAAAGAAGATGTGAATGTTGAAAATTTTATCCCAATTTACCTTATTTTCTCTAATCATGAAAATCTTGACATTGGAGAAGTGGAAACAATGGAAGAATACGAGAAGAGACAATTCAGACATAAAGAAAGTCAAGATGAAGAACCATTGAATGCATATTCAATGGTCTGAAGAATCATTGAAAGACATGACATCAAGATTGAGGAATTTGTCCCTTTCTCAATCAACTTTGATAGTCTGTAGAATCAGAATACCATTGGAGTCAAAGAACCCAGACTAAGTGAAAGATTTAAGAAAGAAAAGGAACATGAGAAATACAAAGAAAAGGTTTGGTGCAAGAAGTGTGATGAGTATGGTCATCATACAGATTCTTGTAATTAAAGACTCAAATTCAAGCCTTTTCATGTCCTAGATGAAACAAAGTATGGACAAGACTTTGTTGTGTAAAAGCAAAAGTATGATGAATACCTGGGAAAGGGAAAAGTTTGTGAAAGGAAGTTCTGAAGAAAGAAAGCCAAAAGCCTTCAATGAAAGCCAAGAAACCCGTGGCTAAGCATGCTCAAAGGAGTAAATCTCCTGTAAAGCATGAGAGAAAGGTCAAACAGAACTCTCAACCCTTGAGAATCATCCCTAAAAGGGAGACTCAATCTGTCAAATCTGATAGTTCTCAAGGATCATCAAGCAGTGAGAAGACAAGAAAAAGAGGTGTCTTTTTTAGAAAGAAGCCCACTGAACTCACTGGTGATGAAAATTTTCTAATGAAACATGGGTTTGAACCACAAGGATTTCTTTGGAAACCTAAGGCTGAAACTAAGGTTGAGACAGTTGCTGATGTAAGAGACTACTTTGAAAAGAAATACTATGTGGTGAAGGAGTGTGACACTGTATCAGAAGACTGTCTAAGCTCAACCTCACTTGTTAAAACCCCAAGAGAGTGTGGTTATGAAACATACAATTCAGACAATATAGAATTCACTCATGAAGATCCTGAACCAACAACACTCACTTTCCAAGCTATCTCTGAAACTGAATCTGATGAGCTGCAAGTTGATATAGCTTGCACTTCATCACTCAACTAATCAAACTTTTTTCTTATGTGCAGGAACAGTCCACCCCTCTGAATGACATATGATATATCGATAGTGGTTGTTCTAGGCACATGACTTGTGACAAGAGATCACTTGTCAATTATGAAGAAAAGTTTGAAGGTCCTGTAGCATTTGGGAGTGAAGAGAATGGTGGAAAGAATGTTGGGAAAGGATTCTTAACAAATGGAAAAGTCTCATTTGATAATGTATTTCATGTTGAAGGTCTTCAGTATAATCTACTGAGTATATCACAAATGTGTGATAAGGGTTACAAAGTCAGTTTTGATGATTCCTACTGTTTCATCTTAAAACCTGAGTTTGTGATTCCACCTGAAATGATTATGATGATTGCACCAAGAAATGGCAACTTATATGAATTGAATATGAAAGAAGCTGTTTCAAGGGGAGGTGAATGTTTTGTGTCCAAAGCCACTGAAAATGAGTCAAAATTGTGGCATAGGAAACTTTGTCATGTGAACTTAAAGAACATGAATAGACTTGTCAAAGGTGAGCATGTAATAGGCTTACCTACAAGAGAATTCAAATTGGAAGATCATTGTAGTTCAAGTCAGAAAGGAAAGCAACACAAATATTCTCATAAGCCAAAGCTCATCTCATTGATCAAGTTCTTGGATTACTTCACATGGATCTCTTTGGTCCTGTGAGTGTACCAAGTATAGGAAAGAAACGATGCAGTCTTGTGATCATTGATGACTATTCAAGATATACTTGGGTTTATTTCCTAAGTACAAAGGATGAGACTGCAGAGTTGATTAAGGGTTGTGTAACAATAATTGAGAACAAATTGAATAAGAAAGTTAAAAATGATGAGAAGTGACAATGGTACTGAGTTCAAGAATGGAGTTATGCAAGAATTTTATGCAGAAAAGGGAATACTTCAACAATTCTCAGCTCCTAGAACTCCTGAACAAAATGGTGTTGCAGAAAGAAGGAATAGAACTTTGATTGAAGCTGGAAGAACCATGTTAGCAAATGCTAATTTACTTGTTACTTTTTGGGCTGAAGCCATTAATACAGCCTGCTATGTTCAGAGCAGGGTACTTGTCAACAAAAGGCATAACAAGAAACCATATGAAATATTTCACAACAGAAAGCCTTATATCAAGTTTTTCAAGCCCTTTGGATGCAAATGTTTTCTTCTGAACACAAGGGACTATTTGAACAAGTTTCAAACAAAATCCCTAGATTGTTTCTTTGTTGGATATTCTACATGCTCAAAAGCATACAGAGTATATGTGAAAGACCATTTGAGTGTTATAGAATCATATGACATCATCTTTAATGAGAATCAAGTCAACACAGTTGATGGTGCAGCATGGCTGTTTGATCATGACAAGTTGATAAGGTCTTTCAAGATTTATCCTGAAGACTTTGATGACTCATTCTACAAGACCAGTGACATTGAAGAGAAAAAGAAGAAACCATTAGACTTAGAAGAGTTATGGAAAAAGGTTGCTAGAAAAGAAAAGGAATATACCTTTGTGAAGAATTCCTCATGTGATATTGTTGAACAAGATCAAGAGAATATTCATGAAAACAGTCACAGTCCTGAACATGATCATACTGAGATTAATCAAGACAATCAAGATATACAGAATGATCAACTTCAGAATGAGGGAATATAAGTAACCAAACAAGTGAAGAAGAAGCTGCATCTACCGCAAGGTTTCAAGATCTGTTTCAAAGACTGAATTTAGAAAACAATGGTGCATCTACTTCAGGACAACATAATGAAGAAGCACCAGAATTTCATGATGCAGAAACTGATTTGATCATTGAAAAGCCAAATCTCAATGAATCAAATCTTGACACAAATGTGTCTACGGATATGATAGTACAAACTCCTTATGTGGAAAAGAATCATCCTTCTGAAAACATCATTGGAGATTTTCATAAAAGAGTCACAAGAAGTCATTCTGAAATTGCAAACATTTGTCTTTACTCCTGCTTTCTATCCCAAATAGAGCCAAAGAACATTTCTCAAGCACTAAAAGATAATAGTTGGGTGGAAGCAATGCAGGAGGAACTAGCACAGTTCAGAGACCTACATGTGCGGGATCTTGTTGATAGGCCAATAGACAGATATGCAATAGGAACCAAATGGGTTTTTAAAAACAAAAGGGATGAAAGGGGTTTGGTGATTAAGAATAAAGCTAGACTTGTGGCACTGGGATGCCTTCAGGAAGAAGGAATAGACTTTGAGGAAGTCTTTGCACCTGTGCAAGACTTGAAGCTATCATAATCTTTCTTTCATATGCTGCCTTAAAGAACTTTAAGGTGTTCCAGCTTGATGTTAAGTCTGCATTCCTAAATGGAAAGATTGATGAAGAGGTGTATGTAGCTCAACCTCCAGGTTTTCAGGATCCTTTGTATCCAAACAGGGTGTATAAGTTGTACAAAGCCCTATATGGATTGCATCAAGCTCCTAGAGCTTGGTATGATGAGCTGTCAAATCATCTTCTTGAAAATGGTTTTAAAAGAGGAGCCATTGACAAGACACTCTTCTATAAAAGAAAGGGATCAGACTTGCTTCTGTTACAAGTGTATGTGGATGACATCATCTTTGGATCTACAAATGGACAAATGTGCATAGAGTTTGAAGGGGTAATGAAGTCCAAATACAGCATGAGTTCTATGGGAGAAATGAACTTCTTTCTTGGATTGCAAGTTCAACAGAAAGCTGAAGGGATCTTCATTTACCAAACCAAATATGTGCAGGACATCTTGAACAAGTTCAACTGTCATGAGTACAAAACTGCTTCAACTCCAATGGACACCAAAGAAAAGATGATTGCTGATGAAAAGGGGGAGCCTGTAGATGAACATGAATATAGAGCCAAAATTGGGTCCCTGATGTACCTTACTACAACAAGACCAGATATCATGTTTGATGTATGTGTGTGTGCAAGATTCCAATCAAATCCAAAAGTCTCCCACATGAATGCTATCAAGAGAATTTTTAGATATTTGAAGGGAAGACCAGACTTAGGAATTTGGTATCCAAAGAATAAATCTTTTGATCTGATTGCCTACACATACAGTGATTATGATGGCTGTAACATGAGCAGAAAGTCAACCTCAGGAGGATGTCAATTTTTGGGTGAAAGGCTAGTGTCATGGCAATGCAAAAAGCATACTACTGTCTCAATCTCCACTGCAGAAGCTGAATACATTGCTGCATCTGCATGCTGTGCACAAGTTCTATGGATTCAAAATCAGATGCTGGACTATGGTTTGAATTTTCTGAACACCCTTATTCTTATTGACAATACTGCTACATATTTTACTGTTAAGAATCCAGTTCAACATTCTAAAACTAAGCACATTGAAATCAGACATCACTTCATAAGAGATTGCAGTGAAAAAGGTTTGATTGAAATGCAAAGAGTTGATACAAGTGATAATTTGGCAGACCTAGTCACCAAACCACTTGATAGAACCAGGTTCAACTTTCTTCTGAAAGCCCTGGGAATGATCAACTCTGATGAGATCTGATTAAGGATGTGTGCCTAGTTGTGTACCTCTCTGTGCTAACTGATTATTTGGTTAGAGGTCACACATAATGAATGTTTAGTGAATATGCTTGATTATGTTGCTTGATATGTTAACTGTTATGTGCTTTAACTGATTATATGTGCAAAGTTTGACATGATTGATTTGATTGATATGTTTGCATGTTTGTCAGTTGATCTGCATTTGTGATGTTAGGATGAGTGTTCTTGTTATGAATTACTTGTTAATGTAAGCTTATCTGACATCATTGCTTCATTGCATGAATATGTGCTTTATCTGATCTTCTGATGTTATTAAGATAGGTTAGACCTTGAATGTTAGTACTGTCTACTTATCTTGATGATGTTATGTTTGATTAAGATTTGATTATGTTACAACTGTTTGTGTCAAAATGAGTCTTATGCCAAAATTAAGTGATAAAATGAAGTTTTTCTAATGAATTTTACATAAATACTTTATTTTGGTCAAAACATGAGCAAGTTGATTAATGGTGATGATATATGATAAGATTATTCAGTTCAAGCTTTATAGAAGCTTAAGAGAAGGATTTTTAAAGAAAAGTCTCAAGTAGTTGTTTTTGCTTAAAATTATGTCATTTGCCCAGTTGGAAGGACATGCACTTGTGTATGTTTGGTCCTTAAATCTCTACAGATTCAAAGGATAGCCATTGACCTGAAAACTGAATGCATTTGGGGCAATTATGACTTGTTTCTTATTCCTTCACTTAAAACTATGTCAATAGCTCTGACTTTGAAAGGACATATATTCACATGTATGTTTGGTCCTGTTGACCACTTGTGGTCAAACAGGATAGCCATTTGCCTGCCAATGAAGAGAAATTGGGGTGATTGAATATTAAACTGTATTTAATACGGGAAATGATAGTACATTGACTGCTTAGCCAATCATATGGATTTAATAGGCTAAAAGGACCTTAGTATAGTCATTAACATGTATAGTTGCTTTCTCATGATGATGTACAATCTAAGGTGATATAAACATAATGAATATGCTAATCTTTATGTGGAGATACATAGTTGTCTTTGCATATCTCAAGATAAATCTCTCCAAATGATAGGCAGAAAAGTGGTTACCCAGTCATACACAAGCCTGTTGTTATTTGGTCAACCAAAAATGAAACATCTTTAAATATGACAAAGAATATGCTTTAAGAAAATTTGAGAAAATATCAAAAACAAGGGGAAGAATGAATAAATCAACCAAAAATTAATAAGTGTTTTAAATATTTTATCAAACAAGAGGGTTACAACTAGAACTACAAAGATGTTTACAAATGTTTTAAAATATCAAGTGGATAATGTTACAGTTTGACAGCTAATAACTCATTAAACGACAAAAATCATTTAAAACACACTTTCAAAAGGTATATAAGAGGGAGTTAGACATATTATTTCAACATTACTTTTCCCTCTCTCCTTCCACTGCAACTGCTTACTCACAAAGAAACCTAAACCGACTTATCGCATTCATTTCTAATCCAAACCCTAACTTGAATCAGCCCTCTAATTCCGACTCGGTAAGCAATAATAATGTGTTTTCCGATCACGATTTGTGACATTCGTGACAAAACGAGGTATATTATATTCACTATGTAGCAAGTAACGATTAATCGGTTAATTCGTAGTGCTTAAACGAGTAACCGACCGATACTAATTACGACCCGTATACATACTGAGGGGTCATATATGAGTTATAGATATATTATAGAGGCTAACATATTGATATTTAGGCCCCAGTACGTTTAAAACTCTGTAAACGAAAAAGGTTTCGTTTATCGATACGCTATAAGCTTAAACGCAATCGTTAATATCAAAACGAGCATTGTAGCATCCGTTAAGCCGAAAAAGATTTATAAAACACTTATATGACATGTTCTAAGCAATCCGTGAAAATATTTTGGAATTTTACAACGAGTCAGTACGTTTTTCTTAATTTACAAAAAGAAGCTGAAAAACACTCGTTTTCGCGCTGGTTTTCGCACTCGAACTAGTTTTCTTGCGAAAAACCGAACCCGAATTAAATTTTGGACCGACTTTTACGTGTGGCACGAAAACCGAGGCACCATTGGGCCAAAAAGAGGCCCAATGGGCCCTTATTAGTTGCGACCGCAAGTTGGGGGGATGGACCCCTTTGTATAGCTTGTTACATAAGCCACACTTTAAAGATATTTTTCACATTCCAAACTATCCAAGAACAATCTCAGCTGACTTCTTCATATTTTTCAGCCCAAACCCTAAAGGTAAACCTCTAAATATATGAGATTACATGCTTGATTAGTAAGGTTTAATCATGGAAAATTAGTTCTTGATTAGTTTTAAACATGTTTAACCATCCAAAAACCATAAAAAAATCAAGTAAAACCATGTTTTGATGTTAAACATGTTTAAAAACCAGGAACATATACTTTTTTGGTCAAAAACGTGGATTAGAACATGAATACAACGTTTTTACGGTTTGAAAGTTCGGTTTAAACCCAAAACCGAAACCCTAATTATCAAGGCTGTCACATGGATGATTTATGCTTGGTTTGATGTTATATGATATGTAGATACACTGAGTTTTCAACCCGAGACCCGGAGAGTCGTTTAAGCTAGCAAAACTCATCGAAAACCGACAAGGTAAACCTGTAACACTTGTTTAAGGGATGTTTAGTATTAGGTTGTGACATGCTTGTTGTTAGCTTGTGAAAATTTTCAGAGACATTAGGGATCATATAAATGAGTCCCTGTTCAAATTTGGTAATTTTTTGACCATCCGAGAATATTTGGCGAATTTATTACCGAATTGGGACGTTTATTTGGGAAAAATAGCTAAAATACTTCAAAAATTATGAAATTTTTCTGGGAACTCAGATTTAATGTATTTTGATCAAATATGAATTTTGAGATCATTTGGAGAAGTCTAAGGGTGTTTTGTACATATACGTTCATGCGAATTTTTATAGCCGAATTTGGGCCAAAAAGAATATTGAACAGGCTTTTTACATTCTAGAATTGATACAGGTTGTTTTGGGACATGATTTGGGTATTCAAGAAATTTTGTGGAATTTTGGGAATTGTTTGGGATAAACAAACGATTTTCAGGCGAAATATAGCTGATAAAATGAATTTTTATAAATTATTAAATCTGTAAATAATTCCAGAAATATTTTTATAAAAATCTACATATTTTAATTGATAAGTGGCTAAATTTTCATAATTTAATGATTAACGGTTAATTCATTATGCTAATTTAAAGATTAAACAAATTCAGTTTTTATAAAAACCGGCAAGTTCGCGACTAACGAACCTGCGGGAATATCAAAACACCAAGAGTGATCAAAAATCATATTTTTGGACTAATTAAGTAAAAACGAACTTTTCTATGAAAAACCTGGACAATCCGGATAGATTGTGCGTGTTTCTTCTTAAATCAAACTGAATAAACGGAAACGGACCCCGAGGCTAATCCGGTACCCCAGTATGTGATCATTCTTTATAACTTAATCATTTTATTAACCAATACATTTACCCAATCTTATTTTCCCATAACTGTTTTCTGAACGCGTAAACGAACAACTTGGCCCAGCTAGGAAAACGGGAATCTGAGCCAAGTTCAGTTTTAAGTATTAGACATTAAACAACATCACAGCCTAAGCCTATTACCACTTTCTGGGCGTACCTGCTATACCCAGATTAGTTATACAGCCCAGTTTAATACTGAGATTATAATAATATTAAAATATTAATATTATTATAATATGGACTATAGGGACTAAGTGATAGCAAGGGAAACGAACCCCGTGCTGATCTCGTACTGAGTGCCTACAAAACCGTGAGTTTCATGACCCCACTCTTTAAACTATTTTACGAACTTTTGGGGTGGAAAACATGTTTATACACGTTATTTATCTAAACACGGATCAGGATATAAAATATCTGAACATTTATATATGAAAAGTCCCTACAAACATAATGATTGACTACGTGCTGATGAAAGATGATTATTATCGTTGATTGATATATTGAGTGGAGATAATACGAATTGCAAAACATAATGAAATTACACGTGACAGCATGTTTATACAAACACGTTATGTAATGTTAAACATAACTAATTTGGGAGACAACGTGGTCTGTAATGGCCATGGGGATAACGTGGTCTGTGATGATTATGAGGCTGTTGTGGGCAGAAGGGGGGCCCAATAGTAACAAACTAAAGTTGAGTATGGCCTATGAGCCAAGTTCTGCTGCAACTTATTAAACTAAAGTTGAGTATGGCCTATGAGCCAAGTTCTGCTGCAACTTACTAAACTAAAGTTGAGTATGGCTTATGAGCCAAATTCTGCTGCAACTTACTAAACTAAAGTTGAGTATGGCCTATGAGCCAAGTTCTGCTGCAACTTACTAAACTAAAGTTGAGTATGGCCTATGAGCCAAGTTCTGCTGCAACTTACTAAACTAAAGTTGAGTATGGCCTATGAGCCAAGTTCTGCTGCAACTTATTAAACGAACTAACTTGATTATGACATGAATGTTAAAAAAATAATGTGATTATGCGTATTGTGGGCGGATAGGGAGCCACATTATTTGGTGATACGTGATAAATACTATATGTGTATATGTGTCTATATACATACTATGTGATTATCCCTAGGAAATAATATGTGTAGAATATACTAATTATTTGCGTGTACACTATATAATGTTTGAGTTTACATGGAATCATTGTGGGTGGAAGGGGGACCACAGTGGTTGATGTTAACGCGGAACCGTAGTGGGCGGAAGGGGGGCCACAGTGGTTGAGTTTATGTGGAACCGTTGTGGGAGAAAGGGGGTCCACAGTTGTTGGTTAAACACGGAAATTGGAAACAGGTAGTACGAACAAACAATCACGATTCTACCGAAATTTCGAATTTATATTATAAACTTACATGTGTGCATATGCACACACAAGGATATGGCTGTACATATTTATACAACCGTAAATACATATTTTTACATACGCGCGTACATACAAACTATGACTGTATGGTGCGCAGAACTTATTTCGTTAAAACTTATGAAACTCACCAACTATTCGTAGTTGACCTGTTTTAACATGCTTTTCAGGTAATCAGATATGAGAATTAATTTCCTGTGCATTACGTGTCTTATTGGTGATTGATGTCGTGGGCATTTGAGTTAGAAGTAAAGTGATTGAAGAACAGGTTTAATTGTATCACCTAGTTTGTAAAAGATGTTAGGACGATGTAATATATTGTAAATTAGTTAGTAATGTTTCTTTATGAACAATGTATTTGATACCAGTTGTATCTGTTGCATTTCCGTTTTACGCTTCCGCAATTCGCTTAACGGGGTTTGACACGATTAGACTATTATTGGCTATGATTATGTATTTGATTACTAATACTCTGTTTTTGTGATTAGGTTATAAACTTGTCAAAGAACAGGTTCTTGATGATTTTCCTCTCTTTCTTCTTCATTTTTATAACTTGAAATTACTTAAAGTTGTGAACTTTATGACTAATTTCATTTTGAATGTGTTTGATTATGTTTTTCAGACATGGCGGATAATAATCAACTGAAGTATCCCTTTGAACAGAAACATAATATGTTCGCCATGTTGCAGATTACTCCTGATAATGTGTGGCGATGATGATAACGTGGTTGTTGAGATCCAATGTTAGTTTTGCCTTCACAGAGTGTCCAATCATTTATAGGAATCACTCACTTGATTTCTGGCGCTCGGAAAAACTATATGATGATGTTAATGGACGAAGGATAGAAGCCACTGTGGCTAGACAAGAGAATCGCATCACAAAAAGACTAATCAGAAGATGCTTACAATTGCGTGATTACGACAACAATCCGATCAACTTCAATACTGATCACCTGATGGAGATTTTTGAACAGACAATGGGATACCAGGGGACAATACATAATGGGCAGTTTCAAAAGGGAATGTTCCCTTTGATATACAGATTTCTGATTCACCATGTGGTTCAAGGATTTGCTCCAAGGAAAGGCTCATGGATTCTGATGAGTCGTGATTTAGCAAATGCCACAATTGCTATCATTTATAACCTACCATTCAATTTTTCTAAGATGATCTTTGAGGTATTGGTAGCAAATCTGAAGAAGGCTGAGAAAGATAGGTTTCTGCAATATCCAAGGTTCCTACAGATAATCTTCAACAGGGAATTGCATGATTTACCCACAATTGGAATTACTCATGTTTTACAGAATCCCAACACTTTCAAAAGAATAAAAAATCCGGGTGTTTCCAATAGATTTAATCCAAACATTCCGTTTGAGATTTTTCCATGGTTGTCGGATCATGACTTGAATGTTATGTCGGTTCCTGAGCTAAGCTCAGAGGAGGATGAGGAGATTGATGAGTTGGATGATGAAGATGATAATGATGATGATGGAGATGAAGGAGGGGCTGGAGGAGCCATGTTTGTTGGTGCACATGATCAGGGGGAGCAACCAGAGGAACTAGAACAACCCATTATTCCAACACCACCACAATCACCATTACCAATAGACCAACCCATTATACCATCACCACCACAAACTCCACCACATCAAACCACTCAATCCTCACCCCAAACCTTAACCGTGATCCAACCTGAAACATCAACACATATATCTACAACACCACAAACACCACCAACATCTAGCCCAATTCACTAAGATCCATTCATTCCAAGCCCACCTCATACACAATCACCACCACAATCCATTTTTGAAACTCACACTACAACCCAAGAACCACCTGAATATGAACCATTCAATACATCACCACCTACAACACCACCCACTGAAACTGACTTATTCCAAAGAAACTTGAACTTATTAAAAGAAAAATGATGAACTGAGAAGGAGGAATGAGGATGTCACAATGGAGAATGTGATGTTGATAGAGAAGTTGGACAGAGCTGAAATGAAAATTAAATCCCTAGAGCAGGAGGTTGAGAAGACCTCAGCTGCCCCCAAAACAGGGGGAGAATGAAAATGTGCCAACTGACTCCATGGTGAATGTTGAGACTGAGATGGAAACAGGTGTAGAAACTGTTAATGGATTGAAATTGATTTTAAATGCATATGATGATGAGGATGAGGACAGTGAGGAGAGGAGATTGGAGGATGATGAGTATGAAGGTGATAAATCAGATACAGGAGAACAAGATTATGATTATAATGATGAAATGATGAATGTTGAATGGAGTGAAGAGAATGATGAGGAGACAGGAAATGAGATTGAAAAGATTAATGATGAAGAGATAGTGACTACCACTGATATGGTCACTAATGTGTTGAAAGAGACTAAACTGATGAAATTAATGCAGGGAATACTGCTACCGAGCAGCCAATTACTACTGAAGTTGAGCAACCTGAAAGCTCCAAGAGGGTAGAGTATGACCCTGAATTAAAAGCACTTGAGAGAGAAATTGATGATTAGCAGCAAACTGATGAGGAGGAAGAAGTTCCTAAAAGGATGGATAAAGGTAAAGAAAAGATTACAGAAGAAGAGCCTGTTAAGGCTTATCCTGAGACAGATATTCTGTTTAAAGATGATGATGTAGCTGCTGCTGCTGCCTTGAAAGAACATGAAAATATTAACAGAGAAACAAGGGAAATGGAGATACTGGCCCAAACCTTGACTCCAGAGGAACTGGCAGAGCAGGAAGCCTTTATCAACCAAGTCAATGTTGCCAAAGTAATAAATGAAGAAGTGGCTGATCAAGATGTGATTGAAGCTTTGATTAAGTTAAAAAGAGTTGAGGAAGCTGACAATTCCTTAGCTATGGTGGTTAGCATGTTTCAATCCCAAAGTCAACCAGAAAGTAAGTCAACGGAAACTGCTGAACCGACCAATCTGAAAACTGAAATGATGATTGAAGAAGAAATTGGTGAGTCCATTGCTATAATGGCTGCCAAGAAATGGGCTGAGCAAGTGAAAGAAGATCAAAAGAAAATCCCAACTGACAGCTGGTCTGAAAGGGTAAAAGTGACTCAACCTCAAGAATCAGAAACAATCCATCAAAAGAAAGAAAGACTTTAATCTGTATGAACAATTTGCTGAGAAAGTCAACAGATTTTCTAAGATTTACATGAGAAGAAAAAGGACAAATGTGCAATTTGAAGATGAAAGATCTGCAAAGAAAGGCAAGTGGGATGATAAAACAGATATTTTGTGCAAACTCCTGATGATGATGCAAGCCCAAATCAGGGCAGTCCCACTGCAAACCTTGCAACCAGGTGAAAAAGTTCAAGGTGTTCCTGATGTGCCTATTAGAAGTGAAACAAATCCAGATCATCCACCCTCTGATGAACCCAAAATTGATGTTGTAAATGACTCAACTGAGGAGGAAGATGAGTCTGATGATTCTGATGATGATGATGATCAAGGAAAGAGTGCCAAGACTGCCAATGTTGAGTCCCCACATGTGACAATGACTGATGAACAAAGGGATAGCATTGAGCAGAGTTTATTGAATGCCAAACTGAACAATCCATTGATTATGAAGTTGAAGGCACTGGGTGTGAAGTTTGAGAGTGTGGCTCATATGAGTGATGATGAGTTGAATAAGAGACTTGAGGAAGAAAATGAAAAGATCAAAAGGGCCATGCAGCAAAAGAACAGAGATGATCAGAAGTACAGAGAGTATCTTAGAAGGCATGGTTATTCAGAAAAAGATCTAACTCACTACAAGTGTGACACACTTAAGATCTTTACAACAGTGAAAGAGCCAAGGTGATAGAAAAGTGTATAAAGGAAAATGAGAAGATTGAAAATCTGGAAACTTTGAAAAATAAGTTTGAAGGTATGTGTGGATACCTGCTGGAGAAAGGATTGAAGCCTAAAATAGTTGAAAACTTAACAAGAGAATCAGTGTTGGACCAGTACAATAAACTGAAAAGAAAAGAAAAGAAAAGCTGAAGAGGGAACAAACTGAGAGCTCTACTAAAAGGTCTGAAACATCTGTTGAGCCTTCAACAAAGAAAAGAAAGATAATGACTCTAAGGGAGAAACAGAATATTCAGGGTGAAAAAGAATTGTCAAAGGAAGTGCTTGTTGTTGACACATCTATCCCAAAGGAAGTGAATTCTGAACCTGAAGATGAACCAATTGTCCCTTAGGAGAATGAAGAGATGATAAATATTCTAAAGGGCATAATGATTAATCAAAGGGGAATGGATGAAGCCTCATTTAATGCCTTGGAAAAACAAGACTTGAAAGAACTTTTTTATATCCAAAAGGCTGATTAGGAGAAAGCTTTGAGGGAAGGTGATAACCCCAGAAGCTTTGTTGAAGGAAGATTTATACCTGCAAGACAGTCAAGAAGTCCTGGGTTAGCTAAATGATGATGACTCTTAAAGAACAAGCAGGACAGGATCTTGTTGAACTAGCTAACCTTCCACCTGAGATGGTAGAGGCAATCTACATCAACACTTTCAACTTAAGGTCTGGAAAACCCAAGAAGTCCATTCCATTCAGGCCTCCAATTTCAAGAAGACATCAACAAGGGGAGAGAGGTGAATCAAGTAGGTCTGTACCACAAAGAACAACAAGACCACAATCAGATGTGGATCTTCCAAGAGAACTCTACTATGATTCTGTGTCTAAATGTTTAAGAGTGATTATGGAAAGCAGGAAGTTGAGAGAGATAGTTGTGAGAGGTGACTTTTATGAGTACACTCAGGAACAACTAAAAAGAATGGCCACACTTAACCTGTATGATTATAGAAACATAAACAAGAAGGCAGGAAGGCAAATGAATGATCTCTCAAAGTTTTTGAAGGAAGAAGATGACAAGGGATTCCAATTCTTAAAGGAAAAGAGAAGTTGGAGAATGATTCAACTTCATAAATCCAGAAGGTCAGAGAAGTTAAAGAGAATGGACAAGGCTGAACTTTACTACCAAATGAATATCAGAGACAAAAATCCTTTATCAAATATGAACTCATGCATAAGCCTTGAAAGAAGAATGACACGCCCCAACTACACAGTTCAAAGAAATGGCATCATAACTGAAGTTGAATACAAAGAAAATGTTGGCCATTACTTGCTGAGGAACTCTGATGGAAAAATACTGGGGATAATCAAGAAGGATGAAGACTTGACTTACCAGCAAGATGAGGATCTGATGGATTTAAGGGATTTGGTCTTACCAGAAAGTCATACTCACTACCAAATCCTTGATATCTTTAGGCTAAGAGCTGCATCAGTGATAGTAAACAGAAGACAAGCCGCCCATAATGCAAGGAAGAGACAAGATTCATAGAATAGGCTTTGTCATGTAATGTCTTCGGACAGAATTTTGATTATGTAACTTGTTTATGTTATGAATATGTACTTTGATTTTGATTTGATTTGTATTTCGACTAAGTGTAAGTAACAATAGACATGTTTAGGGTCAGCTGAGGTATTCCAATCTAGGGGGAGATTGTTGAGTCAAACAATTGACTTAAAGGGGAGATTGTTAAATCAAAGATTTAACCAAAGTGAGATATATGGAAGATTGGAATCTTCTAAACCTCCTCAGAATTCGCTAAGTATGGATCTGGGCACACCTTAGACCTCCGAGCAAGCTTTTACTTAGCCGGGTACGATATTTTGTTTATCGGGCAAGGTTATCTTCAAGAATTCTTCTTTAGTGGATATCCGAGCAGGGTTTGCAAATTAGTATATTATGGGGCAAGGTTCACTAGTTTATGCAGATCTGGGCAAGGTTCACTTTATCAAGCAAGTCTGTTCTTCAAAGCCAAGTAAAGTTCACTCTCGAGTAAGCTTTTGTTTAACCAAGCTCATAAAGCCAAGTGATTGAAAGACCGGGCAAGGTATTCATTAATAATTGTGGTCCAAGTAGGCTTGATGTTTTAATAGAATATCTCTAAGTAACATCGGGCAAGGTTCAACTCAAGAAAGGAACAGTGCTGCCGAGTAAACTTTGCTAATAAGTTATTTTCTAGCAAAGAGTTGAATGGACCATCGAAGAACAAGGTTGCTCGTAAGGGTTTGTTGGGCAAAGTCTGGCAAAGTCAAGAATATTGAAGTCTACCCGGTGAGTATTTTACTTGGTAAAATACTCTTCAAGTAAAGTCTACCTGGAAACTGATCCTGGGCACACTTCTATGTTACCAAGTCCTGAAGGATGGCAGAGTACAAAGCCTACTTGGAAAATGGATATTGTTACAAAGCCTACCCGAAGACTTGTTTCACACTTACAATAATTATGAATATGTAATTTGAATACGTATGTAGGTTTGGGGTTTCTAGAAGGAATGACAGCTGTCCTAGGGTGGCAGGCCTATAAATAGAATGTTTTAGGGCACGCCGCCTAAGGACCAGCTAAGAATTTTGTGCCTTTACACTTTTCGGATAAAAAGAATATTTCTCGAAAGTGACGGCGGTCCTAGAATAGTACGGATAAAACTTTCCTTCAAGAAACCCTAAATCGATTACCCTTTGTATGATGAACATTATATAAATGGAAATCTTTTGAGTGAATCTTGTTTGTGTTAGTTACATTTGATTACTGCTTAGCAACCACATTGTTTGTTATTGATTCCGCCTTTAACAAACGGTAATCTTTCTAAATATAGCAACCCGTCATTAACTCCCTTGTCGACACATCTATTTGTGTGAGTTATGGCATGATTTGAGTAAGATCCAGCTGAAATCGGGGACCTGACAGGTTTTTATAAAAACTTTAGTTTTCAAGGGTTCCTTCAAGTTTTTAAATAATTTAACAGTTATGTAATGATACTCATCCTATATATATACACACACACTAGTAGGTGCCCGCGCGATGCGGCGGAGCCGACAAGTTACAACATGATACTTGTTTATTTTAAAAAAACGCGTGTTTTGGTAAGATTTCTTAGGTACAATTTACAATCCGTTCAAGTTTAATGTGCTACAAAGCAACAACAATAAGCATCAAGATATGTGCAAAACAACCATATTCATTGTTAATGTTGGTTTGTTTATTATTTTAATCATGTGACATGTTGCTATCAAAAAGTTTGGCATTTACATATAGCCAACCCAACATATAGTCAACACTCAACCTAAATACAATACTAAGGTTTCACAATTTTTAGTTATGAATTGTTTAGGCCTCACACGATTCTGGTTACTATTGAAAAGAAGGAAAAAAACATCAAAGTTGGACGCCAAGATTCAACTCTTAATTGTTTACTAATTCCATAACGATACTCGCTTCAATAATATAACATAACTAGAAATGCATGCTTATATCAGTTTAATCCATCATACTTTCTCAAATTTCTCACTATAAGTTACTAAGGTTAATAATGAAAACAAGTATGAGGCCCTAGCATTGCAAAGGCCTTTTGACTACAAAGGCTATTTAGTTACTACAAATATTATTGGCCATAAAGTTTTGCTCATACTAAATCTAACAGCATATTACTGCTTTACAAAATGATTACCTATGGCATATCTATTATTTAGTATGCACATTTAGAGATGTTCAAAACGGTTTAGGACTAGGAACCGGAACAGGTTCCTAACCGGTTCCTATATTCAAAACCACCTTTTAAACCGGTTCCAGGCTCGAACCGGTTCTCCCACCCTCGGACCCCTAACCTATCTAACCGGTTCCTAACCCGGTTCCTATACCGTAACCGGTCAAAAAACGGCTATTTTTGACCCCAACGGTCAAAAAACGGCCAAAAAACGGTTAGGAACCGGTTCCGGTTCCAGAACCGGTTCCGGTTCGGTTCCGGTTCCTACCCGCCCCCACTCAGAAATGCAAGAACCGGTCACGGATCATCGGGTTGAATCAGATAAGGTCCGGTTCCTACAAAAAACGGGTAGGAACCGGTTCGGGTCCGGTTCGGGTCCACCGGTTCGGTTCCAGGAACCGGTTTTGTTGATCATCTCTATGCACATTTAGTGACTACAAAGGCTATTTAGTAGTTACAAAAGCTTGCTTCTGTTCTTCCCATGTGTTCCAAAAGCTGCCCAAGTTGCCATAACGCTTGGGATTTTAGTTCTGGCCATCAATTACTGCAAATAATGTTTTTATGCTTTAGTAAATTAAATCGTCACAAAAAGTTAGCAACTTCTGTTGCCTTTATTGCGTCAACATGAAATATAACATACCTTTTTAAAGGATTAGAAATAATAGATAAATAACATAAATAAATAAATAAATAAATAGGTGATTGTTCTTCAAAGTTACAAATGCATTCAAGAAGACATAGCAAATATCCTTTTGTCTTAAAACTGGAATCCATTTCTTGACCACCATAACTTGTTCCAATATAATCCTCACAGCAGTTTCAAGCTACAATAAACATAAAAATATAATACTAAAAAACTGATCCTACACAAGTCCGTTCATTTCAGTAAAAATTATTACTTACGTCATCAAATCCAAGCTTCCATATATTCAGCCATAAGCTCACAAGGGAATAATCGCCATAGGCTGGTTCAGGCGACGTGTCCAAATAATGGTTACCTCGCTTAAACCCAGTGTTGTTGAGACCGGACCGGACCGACCCGGCCGGTCGAACCGGTTTTTAATGGAAAAAAATATATATTTTTGAAAAATCATTTTGCTAGGCCCAACCCGTCGTTTTACCAAAGTTGTTCGGCCGGTCCAACCGATTTGACCAGTTGAACCAGTGAACCGGTAGGCCGTCCGGTGATTAAAACATTGCTTAAACCACCACCACCATAAATTTATAGCCACATGTAATCCAACATGCATTTTAATATTTTATCTTTAACACATAAGTTTGCTAAATTATTAACCTGCTGAACATTTTCGACAAAAGGTTGCTTAGCTTGCTAACAAAACCTGCATTAAACATACAACAATAATAAACAAGATTTATTAGTTGATGTAATTATTTTTTTAATTTTTTTCATGATATTTTCATTTGCAAACCAAGCAGACTTGAGTCATTTACAAACCTAAGCCGACCGACCAGCTTGGCTCGCTTATCTTAACAAGCTAAAATGTTGATCCAGAAAATTTCAATCCAACTCGTTTATCTTTTATAAAAAATATTTATTTTATTACACATTGATATATATATATATATATATATATATATATATAATATTTTTATGATACATAATTATTAAATTGCAAATTTTGTAGTTCATATGTATTAATAATTGGGTTATAATTTATGTCGAAACATGAGATGAATCTGACCTGATCCATGACGATGTTTCCACGGATTTCGAGATGAACGAACCACGTCTTGATCTTCTTCTCCGGCTGGTTGGGATCTGCAATGACTTTTTGGGGGTGTGGAGGTGACCGCTAAGAAATCTCCAGGATCTCTTGTTCACAGACACAAAAATATGGTGGTGGCTCTTATTGAGAATGACCCCCTAACAAGGAGGTGGAGACCTCCTTATATAGAGAGCCTCATGGCCACCATCATGGTACCCTAATGGGCCTAGCCCAGTTAGGGTTACCTCCACAAAACCCCCTCAGCCCAATAACATTGTATTAGTCCATATAATAAAATAAGCCAAACATAATAAATTTAGGGTCGTAAAACCGGGTTTAGTACCATACCCCTACAAGCCCCCCAAGTCCAGTGTTGCTCCTAGGCGCGCAAGCGTTTAGGTGGAGCGCTGGACTTTATGAGGTGTGTTAGGACATGAGGCGGTTCTTTCCCTTTTCTTCGGCCTTATCTTTATTGTCTTTGAGTTTTGGGAGGTTTTCCTCATGATGGTGACGTGTTGTGGTCCTTATGATAATGATGGTGCACTAGCATGAATAAGATATAGCACGCCGAATAATAAAAGCCTGCGCGCGAGGCGACTTATGAGCTATGAGAATAATAAAGCTCGCGCGCGAGGCGACTTACGAGCTGTAAAAATAATGAAGCTTGCGCGCGAGGCGACTTACGAGCTATAGAATAATAAAGCCTGCGCGCGGGGCGACTTACGAGCTGTAAAAATAATGAAGCCTGCGCGCGAGGCGACTTACGGATCTATGAGAATAATGAAGCCTGCGCGCGTGGCGTCTTACGAGCTATAAGAATAATAAAAGCTTGCGCGCGAGGCGTCTTACGAGCTATAAGAATAATAAAAGCTTGCGCACGAGGCGTCTTACGAGCTATATGAATAATAAAGCTTGCGCGCGTGAGGCGACTTACGAGCTGTAAAAATAATGACGCCTGCGCGCGAGGCGACTTACGGATCTATGAGAATAATGAAGCCTGCGCGCGTGGCGTCTTACGAGCTATAAGAATAATAAAAGCTTGCGCGCGTGAGGCGACTTACGAGCTGTAAAAATAATGAAGCCTGCGCGCGAGGCGACTTACGGATCTATGAGAATAATGAAGCATGCGCGCGTGGCGTCTTACGAGCTATAAGAATAATAAAAGCTTGCGCGCGAAGCGTCTTACGAGCTATAAGAATAATGAAGCCTGCGGGCGAGGCGACTTACGGATCTTTGAGAATAATGAAGCCTGCGCGCGTGGCGTCTTACGAGCTATAAGAATAATAAAAGCTTGCGCGCGAGGCGTCTTACAAGCTATAAGAATAATAATAGCTTGCGCGCGAGGCGTCTTACGAGCTATAAGAATAATAAAAGCTTGCGTGCGAGGCGTCTTACGAGCTATAAGAATAATAAAAGCTTGCGCGCGAGGCGTCTTACGAGCTATATGAATAATAAAAGCTTGCGCGCGAGGCGTCTTACGAGCTATATGAATAATAAAAGCTTGCGCGCGAGGCGTCTTACGAGCTATAAGAATAATAAAGCTTGCGCGCGTGAGGCGACTTACGAGCTGTAAAAATAATGAAGCCTGCGCGCGAGGCGACTTACGGATCTATGAGAATAATGAAAGCTTGCGCGCGAGGCGTCTTACGAGCTATAAGAATAATAAAAGCTTGCGCGCGAGGCGTCTTACAAGCTATAAAATGATGATAATGACTGGCCCACAAGGGCCTCCTCCGCGCAGGATGAATATCCCGGCCTGTTTTCAAAATAATAATGGAGGCACAAATGGCCAGATAATAATAATGATGTCATAGGTGTTTGTGCGGCTCGTAGCCGAACCTGCAAAAACATGTCAACTAAAAGTGGATGTATTGCATGGTTCCCATCCTCGGGCAAATTATGAGGTGTGCCCAACCTTTAAGCTTGGCGCGTGGCCTATGGGTTTATGAGGATTCCCAACCTTTAAGTTTGGCGCGTAGCCATATGGGATATTATGAGGATTCCCAACCTTTTAGTATGGCACGTAGCCATATGGGACATTATGAGGATTCCCAACCTTTAAGTATGGCGCGTAGCCATATGGGACATTATGAGGATTCTCAACCTTTAAGTATGGCGCGTAGCCATATGGGATATTATGAGGATTCCCAACCTTTAAGTATGGCGCGTAGCCATATAGGATATCATGAGGATTCCCAATCTTTAAGTATGGCGCGTAGCCATATGGGATATCATGAGGATTCCCAACCTTTTAGTATGGCGCGTAGCCATATGGGATATTATGAGGATTCCCAACCTTTAAGTATGGCGCGTAGCCATATGAGTACAATCATGGTTGTTCTTATTCTGATTTGGATTAGACTGTTCATTTGTTATGTCGCTTACGCGCGGCCTGCGCAATGTCTCCTTTATTCTCACGCGCAGATGTGGTGCGTGAGCGTGCATGATGCGTGAGCATCTAATATGCATGAGCGTACGTGAAGCCCAATAACATATGTGATGCGTGAGCATATGAGATGCGTGAGCATGTGATATGCGTGAGCATACGTGATGCGTTAGCATACGTGATGCGTGAGCATATGTGGTATGCGTGAGCATACGTGATACGCGTGAGCATGCGTGATGCGTGAGCATGTGATATGCGCCACGAGCATAGGTTTTGGCTGTCTTCATGAGCATGTGATATGCGTGAGCTGTGGCGTAGAGTAATTGCCGGGAGCGCGCATGCGATCCGCTGTGGCGTAGAGTGATCGCCGGGAGCGCGCATGCAATTCGCTGTGGCATAGAGTGATCGCCGGGAGCGAGCATGCGACCCGCTGTGGCGTAGAGTGATCGCCGGGAGCGCGCATGCGGAATCCAATCTACTCTTTATCAACACAAATTTTCCAAGTTTGCACCCCGTTACTATGGTCCTTATTTGACTCTAAATAAGATCAATCAGTTGGACCTTCCCTCAAATGTGCTCTTACTAAAACGAGCACATGGTCTCGTGGCCACAACCAACTCTGCTTCCTTCTGCTCCTCGTTTCTTCTTGGAACCGAGAACCATTCTTAATCGCCAACCAGTCAAAAAAGACAACAAACCATGCTGTTCATGTTTTGGCCCCCACTGACATCAACTTCCGGTCAGGAAGCTTCTTGGGAGTTCATGGATGATTTTAAGGTTCGGTTTTCCTCAGTTCCAAACTTGGAGACAAAATTTTCAAAAAAGGGGAAGTACTGTAAATGTTAATAGAATACTAGTTGTAACTGTCAGTTAGCTAATAGAGGAACCATATGTGTAAACTCTTAGATAGTTTCAAGTTTTCAACTACTGCAAGTTACTAATAGTCTAATATTTGTTAGAAATAGAAGATCAGCTCTTTAATCAATCACTTATGAGACTTTTTCTTTATATATATCCTAACGTATTAAAGTAATGCACAAACAAAATTGCAATAAGAATAACCAGAGTGCATAGTCCAAAGAAAGAAAGAATACTAAGAAACAAACCCTCACAAGTTATCAGTAATAAATAGAAGGTCCATGACACGACCATCAGGGGTGGTTGTTACTTTCACTCTCTGGATCATAAGCTCAAGCTCACAAAGAACTCGAGTCACATCTAAATTATAGAATAAGAAAAAATAAAAGATAAATAAGCTGGAAAATGTCATAATCAAATTGCAAAATTAAAACGGAAAAATGCAAGTACCATTCAATAGTCCCTTCCGATCAGTGCTGCAAAATGTAAGAAGATACACTTGAGAAGCCTCGGGTTTGGCTGGTGTCTCATATAAGTAAGCGGATACAGAAAAGGTTGGACAGACTGCTAAGAGGCGTTCTTTGATGTTTGACCATCTTACAGTAGGTGAAGTTGGGGTAGGAAACACCCGTAATACTATGTAGCACCATATTCCATCCGTTGTAATATCTAAACCAAAAAAATGTAGTTCCATTAACCAAATTAATTAATATATATGTTTGAATCACATACAAATGTAATGAACACGAATCACATATTATCACCAACTGGCCATAAACATTATGCAAATTGTGTAAATCCAACATATGGTGGAAACCGTAATTAAAAAACAACATTTTAGAAATCGAGCAACAAATCAAGAAGATGAAACCAAACCTGGAATCTATAAAACCTTTAAATCGATGTTGAGAGGAAAAACCCTAACTTAAATAAAAGCTTTTGAACTTGAGCGAATTTTCTATTTTTTTTCTCTCTATCACTGCCATTTCTTTCACTCTTAAACCACCTTCACGTTAGAAATCGTCGGAATCCTAATTAATCGGAAACCCACCAAAAACGGGAACGAACCTGGAGTAACAGGTGGTGGAAACCATAATTGAAAAACAACATTTTAGAAATCGAGCAACAAATCAAGAATATGAAATCAAACCTTGTATCTATTTAACCTTTACATCAATGTTTAGAACCAGTGCCTGCTTCTTGATTGATTTAGGGGAGAGAGAGATGAAAAACTTGGGTGATTGTGACGTTTAAATCTGCTTTTGATAGTTTTAAGAGACTCAAGAATTTGAATTTTGAATCATCCTGTGCATATGGGATACGCGGGATAGATTGGTTTTCAAGACACATGCACTACTAAGTTGTACATTATGCATCAAGAGTGGTAAAACACTTGATTTTAATAGATTTGGTTAAATTACCATATCGTCCTTCCTCTATATATATTGTAAGATAGTATATATATCTATCTATATAATATATATAAACGAAAACATAAAAATCCTAAGTGTCGCGATGTGGTCGCTTCCTCTTTTTTTGGAGTCATCAGATTTGCTTTCTTTTTAAATGGAGGCTTCTTATGCATTTGACCTGAATTCATGGGTATGGGTCTTACCAAACCCAGATATTCCTTAAACGGGTTATAACATCTCATTAAATAAAAAATTAATCTCACCAAATTATTGATGTAAAAATCCTATAAAATAGGATATACTAAAATTAATATCTTATTTATTTTAAAAAAGATATATATATATATATATATATATATATATATATATATATATATATATATATATATATATATATATATATATATAAATTAAAAAACCAATTTTATAGTTAAAAAAATAAACGGGTCTTGGGTCTCATCAAAACCATATAGCTTATTAACTTTCATACAATGAAAAAAAAACAAAAATTCAAAAAATAAATAAATATTAGAAACAAATAATAGAAAACAACCTCGTAATACGGGGATATAAACTAGTATATATATATATATAAATATATATAAGGGTAGGTTAAATTGAAAAGTGATAGTTTTCTAGGTACAGTGTTGGATTTAGAATCTAGTGGTTGCGATTGTTAGTTTTCAAAATACCAAATAGTTTCCTAGGAAATAGGATTGAGACTACATACTTTCTTAACTTCAAATTTTATGCTCTTCTTACCATTCTTAAGAAAAATTTTATTTTTAATTTAACCCTTTTCTATATATATATATACATATATATATATATGGGAGGGATATTTTGAGAAGCTTGATGAGTTGTAAGAACTTTAAGAACTCAATATGGACCACACATTTAATTAAATGAGTATAAAATATATGGCTGAGAATAAATCTGATTAAAAAATTATTCAGAAGAGAGAATAAAGATTTTTGATGATTACACAAATTTAAATGTTAGTTACACATGTGTAATAAGTTGATTCGGTGTGTAAAAAATTATTGTAATTTTTTTACGTTACTTACACCTACGTATTACATACGTGTAAAAAAATTCAAAAAAAAATTGTTACGTTGAGTTCTTTCGTGTTCTTAAAACTCAAAGTGGTTCTCAAAAGAAATCAATCATATATATATATATATATATATATATATATATATATATATATCCTACCCAAGACTTTTCAAAATGAGAGAACACAAAATTCTTTGAGAGAGCTTGATTGAGCTTAACATGAATCAGTTCATATTGATATACATTATAGGATATAGTTCTTGATATGTAATAGGTGATAGATAGGTTAGATTGAACGAAGTGTGTGTGTGTGTGAGAGAGAGAAATGATTTTGGCAGCGTAACGACTCGCACAAAATAGTTACAACCTATATATAGAAGATGAAGTCCATTCATTACATAGCCCGTAACGAATGGGACTCATTCGTCTTCATTCTATACATAAGTTAATGAGTATATCGAATGACTCATTCGCTATACCTCATTCGTCAACATTCCATGACGAATGGTAACATATTCATAATGATTAGGTCAATTCGTTAAACATCCTTAATGAATGGACATTAACAATAACGTATAGGGTCAGTCGTTAAGCATCCTTAACGAATAAACACTTAACATAACGAATGGGACTGGTGTAATTACCAAAATGCCCTTTACATTAAATAAATAAATTACAACTTATTACAAAGACCGAGACGACCAAAACGGTGCACTAACAAACTCCCCCTCATCTCGTGCTCTTTGTCTTTAATTTAGCTTAATCGCTACGTCTTCCAATCCGCACAACTATGAACTCCAAATGCGTGAAAAACACGAACAACGCGCTTTAATTACATAGTACGATCATAGTCTTTAATGTCAGCAAAAGTAATCTTGTTCTTGAACATCAAGTCATTATCCGTCTCTGATAAATTAACGAGCCACGTCGGATTGATGATTCGTATGAGCACGATCTTCAACCCTGTGCCGAGAATGATCACCGCTTCGCCAGTACGGTTGTCATAATACCACCTATTGAATGTCTTGTAAAGACTTTGTGGAAACGTCTTTACCGGCACTCGCTTCATCGTGCGTGGCGGCTTGACCTTCAATACGAGCTTTCTCCAACCTGTCTTCGAGTCAATCTCATCAATGTATTTCCTTGTTGGAACCTGTGGCTTGAAAAACTTACAACCATGATTAACTTCAAAAGGAAGATGTTGAAACCATTATGCTAGTTGAGTACCACCACGATTCACAAACGAGCGATTAGAAAGCGTCCTCACATCCCACCTCGGCAACATGAGGACATCGGTGATGTACTGATAATACTGAACACCGTGCTTCCACTTAATTATGCATACCTTAAGGTCCGAATCATACAACCACGATACAATATGTCCTTTGACGGTCTTCATGATTTGAATGTAGTCTTTTAGTGATTTGTTGCACGTGACCTCAATTTCGTGTTCTTTGTCAACATACGTGTATGCTTCAATAATTTTAGAAAGACAGGATTTGTTACGTACCCCAGACAAGTACTCAATAGCAGGATCATTTGAACCCGATCCGCTTTCCGATAGGTTCTCTTTTTTCTTCATTGTCTTTTACAGATGTTATTTAGCAGCTTGAATGTTTTCGTCAATGAAGAATGGAACACCCTAATCAACATTAGAACGGGTATATATATCATGATATTCCTCTGCTGTCACATCTTCGACCTCGATGTCTTCATAAATAAACGAAGTATTCCCAGATGGAATACTCGTGTCGAACTAAACTTCCTCATCATCAATTACCTTAACATCCTTCTCAGCTTCCGACGTATCCAAGACCTCATCGTTCAAACCCAATAACAACGAGATTTGATCACGAAACCAGGCAAAGTCCACAAACTCTCCTTCCTCGATCTCATTAGCATTGGCAATACTCATAACAATACCTCGTTTGTTGTTCATAAATAGGATGGTGTTGGCTTTAAAAACTCTTACAGATATCCTTGGATTTACGTTAAGGATCTAAGTAAGAGTTTTTAAACTGTTTAAACCAAGCAAAAAAGTTAAATAGTTTTTTATCAAATGCTTTTGTATACAGGTCAGCTTTCTGAACATCCGTGTGCACCTTCTCTCTGTCGATTAATTTCTTTTCAAGGCAGTCAAGAATAAAATGGTATCTAATATCAATATGCTTCGTTTTAGAGTAGTACACAGTTCTTCGTGATACAACTAGTAGCTGAGTTATCAATATAAATGGGTGTAGCAAGAAGCTTCAAACCTTAATCCTGGAAATGTTGCTGGATCCAAAGAACCTGTGAATAGCAACTCGAAGCTGCCACATATTCGGCTTCGGTGGTTGTAGTGGAGACCATTGTCTGCTTCTTACACTGCCAGAAAAGAAGTCGGCTTCCCAGAAATTGACAACCCGATGTAGTTGACTTGAAGTTGATCTTGCAAGCTGCATAGTCCGAATCGGAAAACGCAGTGAGATCAAAACTATCATCCTTGGGATACCATAACCTGATGTCTGGATTACCCCTCAGATAGTAAAATATACGTTTAACCGCCGCTAGATGAATCACTCGGGGACTCGAATAATACCTGACACATAAAAAAAATACCAAACATGATATCAGGACGAGAAATAGTAAGATACATTACAGAACCTAACATAGCTCGGTACAGGGTCGGATCTACGGTATCCTCCAATTCGTTCTGTGACAAATTGTGACCCACAGGAAGAGGAGTAGAAGGGACTTTTCCTGCAATTATTTTTAATCGGCTCAAGACATCGTTCACGTATTTCATTAAACCAAAAAGGATAAATTTTTAAATTTGTCTAGCTTACTCTTCAACTCAAGTACTTCATTTTAAAGCTCAGTTATTTTTGTTCTTTTCTTGAGGATTTCTTAGAACTGTTTCTCATTGATAATCAGTTTTCTTGAATGTTCGGCTTTCAAGTCATGATTACTATTTGACAATTCATCAATTTTAGTTCTAGATTTCTTTTGTAAATCCGATGATTGTCTATAGTGATATTTGATTGAAGCAATTTCTTACAACAATGAATCATTTTGAGCATGAATCAAGTCATATTTTAACTTGAATTCCTAACAACTATCACACAATGCCGTTTCATATAAGTTATTTGATTTAACTAAAACATTTTCAGACACGGTAGAGACAGAAATAGGACTAACCTCTTCAATCTTGGCCATACATGCAAAATACGTTGGCTGCATGTTGCACGAAATATCATAATCTAATTTCGTCTCTGATTTGTTCTCGGTAGTCAGTCTATCTCCTTAAGCATGTTGAAAGTTCTCAACTTGATCAAACATAGCAAGATTAGCTTGCTTGCCATTACCCAGCAACCATTGATTCCAATCAATCCCGTCAGCTGTAAGCAGAGCTTGTGAACCAACAGCTTTAGAAGAATTACCCCCAGAAGCTTTTTCAGTTAAGTTGTTGTACTTCTTTCCTAAACTTCTCTCTTGATTACGAGGTCCATTGTCTTCCTTCTTGGCTTGTCACACTCTTTGGCAAAGTGTCCAAAATCTTGACAAATATAACATTTTACTTTAAGTTTATCAAAACCAAGCTGCTTGTTCAAAGATGGTAGATCTTTCCCAGTTCTTTGCATGAACTTCTTTACTTTACGCACGATCATTTCCATATTCCACTTCAAGTCCATAAAATCCAAATCATCTGGATTGATCCGGTCATAGTCTTCATTTGTAAGTTCACTGGTGGCAATTTTACCACTCACCAAATTTTCATATGAACTCATGAAAGCACTTAGAAAAGAAAATTGATGTTCGGCTTCTTTCATGTTTATATTTGGTGGTTGAGCAAAAACAATAATTGCACTAGTTGATCCACCATAATTTTCATTTGAACCAGACGCCATGAAACAAAAATTTGGCATTGGTTCATAAATGAAGACGACACATATTGAGAAGTTTGAGAGAGGAAAGCATTGATTGGGGTTGTAGTGCTGCTCAATGGTAAAGATCCTCCATATAATGTTGGATCTTGGTTTTCTTTTGAAGACTTTTGACACCTCATATCGTACTCTTTTTCTTCAATTTTCTGTATAAACTCCATAGCAGTTAGATCTTCATTCTTGAGAAAAATGTTTTCTTTCAGCACAAGCAGAAAAGTTGAATAAAAACCAGGTAGAGCATTCTTAACAGTGTCAATCATATTTGATTCGTTTGGTTTCATTTTCAGTTTATTCATCTCAGCAATCAGATGGTTAAGCCTAGTTAGCATTTACTCAATTGTCCCTTCTTTCAACAAATTAAAGTTTCTGAACTGGAACTTTAACATAACTTTCTTACTCTCTTCTGTATTTCCCATGCTTCTCATCTTGATGTGTTGAAACAAAAATGCACATATCTTAATACTTCCCACCTGGTGGAAAAATTATCTGTTAAAGCCATTGTCAAAGTAGAGTATGCTTTTGTTTCGATTTCTAATGCCTTATTCTCGTCTGAAACTCAACCAAATTACACAATCTATAGCTTAAATGAATCGTCTAATCCTTGTGAACATGGCCTAACATATCCAAACATCCATACCTTATCCAAACTCGTCCGAAATCCAAATTATTACCAAACAGAAACCTCTGTTTCTGTCACACTCAAATCCAATTTAAATCCACTCAATTATCAAACAATAACACAATCAAACCCAATCAAACTTTACTTATCTGATTACGAACTGATTATTACGCATAATTGATTCAAAATCAGTATAAACAGCTTCAGATCTAACTTATAACAGTTAAATGATGAATACTCAACAATTCAGCATTATAATGACTAAATTCACCTGCACAATCGAACGCTCATCTCTGATACCACTTGAGAGAGCATGATTGAGCTTAACACGAATCGGTTCATATTGATATACGTTATAGGATCTAGTTCTTGATATGTAATAGGTGATAGGTTAGACTGAACAAAGTTTGTGTGTGAGAAGTGATTTCGGCAGCGTAATGACTCAAAAAGAATAATTAAAAAACTTGTTAAATTATGAAGTCTGGACAGCCTATATATAGAAGAAGAAGTCCGTTCGTTACATGGCCCGTAATAAATGGGACTCACTCTTCATCATTCTATGTATAAATTAGATAGTATAGCGAATGACTCATTCACTATACCTCATTCGTCAACATTCCACGACGAATGGTAACATATTCATAACGATTAGGTCCATTCGTTAAATATTCTTAACGAATGGAAATTAACAATAACATATAGGTTCATCCGTTAAACATCATTAACAAATGAACACTTAACATAACGAATGGGACTGGTGCAATTAGCTTAATGTGCTTTACATTAATATAAATAAATTACAATTTATTAAAAAGACCAATACGACCAAATCGGTGCACTAACATTCTTAAATGACACACAACATATTATAACCGCCGCCTATTATAGATGTTGAAAAATAATTAAATAGTAACAAATACCCTCTATTTATTAACACAAAAACATTGCTTTAGTCCAGAAAATGGACATTCAAAAACTTCATGATTCTAGGCTTTTGCAGCCTTTCAATAGCAACAAGAGGTGCATGACCATCAATGGTTGGCTTCTCCATAACATATAGTCAGTTGTGTAGGAACGTGTTCGTGTCATGAACAAGACGTAGAGCGATATCTAGACTCAACGTGAAGGGCAGAATCCCTAAACGTGATCGAAAATAACAAGATTACTCATTATATTCTCTCTATTCTCATATATTTCCATTAATGGTGAATTACAATACGATACAACAATTATAGAACAAATACAAGTTGGACTAACAAACTCTCCAGATCTACTAAAATATGACATGGCTAGGCCTATTTATACACAACCTATAGGTCCCGTATAAGTTCCCCCTTCGTATAAGACTTATACGCTGCATATAAGTCTTATACGTTGGCTAACAAACGTATACTCTCCTTTACAATGGATCTAACAATATCAGCTCGTTTAAAACTAATAAAAGACCAAAGCGATAGACATTTTATGTACTAAGAAATTCCCCCTTGGATATTTCTTGGTCTTGGTGTCTAAGCAGTAGACATTCATGCTTCAACAGACTCCCCCTCGGTTATTGCTTAGACTAGGTTCTCAAAACTTCGATCATTAAGTCATCTTCAATAATTCTCCCCCTCAAGTCAACAGTTCAAAATCTTCAGACATATTCGTTAAATCAGAACTCTTGCTATCTGAACTTCCAGAATTAACATGTAAAACCGTTGAATTTTCTAAACTTTCGGATTTCACTGATATTACATTTTTATTCGAACTTTCAGAACATGACTCTCTTTCAACACATACTTGTTCGGATGAGTCCTTTTTGTTAACGATCCAATGATATAAATTTGATTTGGATCTTTTCACATAAAATTTCAAACTTCAAACCTTTTTCCATTATAATATTTCAAATAAAAAATCTCAACAACTCTTGGTTTCCCCGAAACATTTTGAACGGTATCAACTTTTTAGAGGATCCTTTGGAATAATTGATTTGACGTTTGAGCTCGTATTTTTTGATTTCGAATTTTGAAATTTTTGTTTTCCTGTTTTCATGACATCTTGGTTGCCTTTAGATGTAACAACATTCGATTTTGGAATTTAAGAAAACTTAGGCCTATTCTTATAACAATAAGTTTCCTTAGTTTGTTTACATTTGTCTTTTTGAATAACGAAATCCTATCTGAATTGATTTCGATACTAGATTTCTTTCTTACTCTCAGATGTCATACCATGTACGAATTCAACCTTATTAATGAATTATTGGTAATTTCCCAAAACTCTATTACCATGCTCATGCTTATACCCCACACCATGATCACTATATCCATAAACAACATCCCTAGTTACATTATATTTACCGGTCGGTTTGGGAAGAATACAGTCCAAAACAAAAGATGCTTCTTTGTAACTGTTAAGCTTCAAATCAACTTTTTCAGTCTCAATCTTAACAGTTTGTAGTTCTTGTTTAAGTGCAACATATTCGTCAATGTATCTGTTTATGGTTTTCTCATTTTGATCAATCTTTTCCCAAAGTCCCTTTTCACTATTTTGAAGTTTATCATAAGCTGCCTTAACACGTTCAAGCTCATTTTGTAAAGACTCGGTGTGAGATTTTAACTTTTTATAATCCACATCTTTTTCTAAACATTCTTTATAAAGTAGTTCACATTTTTCACAAGGTTTAGCTTCCTCGGCTATATCTTCAAATTTACTATTCTTTCGGAAAGACATTTCATGATCCTTAAATCTTCTCGATGAATTGAGAGAAATTGTACTTGTTGGGTTTGATTTTATTGACATAATGAATATACCCAAAACTTCAGGGGACGTGTCAACGAGTGTATCGGTCAACCTGTCAATGTATTCGAACTCACGTCTCTCAACTCCGATATGTTTCATTTTGCTCACAAGCTTGCAATATATTTTGATTAAGCGATCAAATGATTCTCCATTATCATCTCAAAATCAACAAATTATTTCTTCAAAACTTGTCTTCTGTTTCTTCTCAATGCATCTTCATTATTAAATAAACTCGAAAATTCCATTTTGATAATTTTCAAAATTTTGTGTCTTCAGCTTTTAAGTTTCTGGCATATAACTTTAAGCGTATGAGTTTATAGGGCGTATAAGTCCTTGGGAGTATAAGTCCAACTAGCCATTTATACTCCGTATAAGTCCTTAGGTCCGTATAAGTCAACCCAGCTAAAAACTTTTTAACATTTTTCGACTTTTAACCTATCAAACGAGCTTGAAATCACACGATATTTTTCAAAAATGTTCCCAATATCAAAGCGAACATTTTGGTGCAATCGGATTTTGATTTTGGAATGGACCAGTTTTTTGCGTTTTTAACGAATTTTGACGTTTAAGCGAGTAAACGAATCGAAATCCAACGAAACTCTCCAGACTTGATCTCTAAACAAAAAACAAACAATCTCTGAGATTTTGGACCTTGACTTGAAAGAATCCGGAACGAACTTTTAACGAATTGAGAAATAGATCGATTCTTGACGTGGAACGAGTAGTTCTTGTATTTTCTTCCGATATCGAGTACCAAAGCTCTGATACCACATGTAGGAACGTTTTCTTATTGTGAACAAGACGTGATCGATTTCCATGCTCAACTTGAAGGTGCGGAATTCCTAAACGTGATCGAAAACAACAAGATTACTGATTATATTCTCTCTATTTCTCATATATTTCCATTAATGGTGAATTACAATATGATATGACAATTATATAACAAATACAAGTTGGACTAACAAACTCTCCAAAGATCTACTAAAGTATGGCATAACTAGGCCTATTTATACACAACCTATAGGTCTTGTATAAGCTCCCCCAGCGTATAAGACTTATACGCTGCGCATAAGTCTTAAACGGTGGTAACATGAATTATACGCTCCTTTACAATAGATCTAACAATATCAGCTCATTTAAACTAATACAAGACCAAAGTGATAGACATTTTATATACTAACAAGTTGGCTTCAAAAGTTACATGGGAAATATATGAAACCATGTAAACAATAAATGACGGAAATTCCCCTGCACACACAATATACATAAAAACAGTATTATATAAATTTATCATGAATTAGCGATTAGTGCAGCAATTTAGATTCATTGAGTGTTCGTTTACCATTACCACTTAATATTGTAATAATATAATAAAGGACATAAATGCCCCTATTTAAATTTAGTATTCACTTTTAGAAATTTAGTTATGGCCCGCACCAATACATCACAAAATATTTCTATTAAAAGGGTTCCTGGAAAATGGTTCAAACATGTTCCGGCCCTGGCCCGTGTTGAGCAAAATTCGTTCTGCCAAAACCCGTGAGGAAATTGAATATAGCATCGAATCCATATAAAAAATTCTACAAACCAACATCATAATACATTTAGCAACAAAACAATAATCATAATAACAATAATAATAAAACATTCAGCAACACTACTATAATACTGGTTCACCTGAAGGTAAACGTTTGTATTGACTCTTGAGTGCATACTCGGTGAAGACCAATACCGAGGATGGGACAGTCGCCTGTATATATTATGATGCTCACATTCAACGAACACTTCGTGAACCCTAAGGCAGAAAGTTCATTTATGTTCGTTCATTTTATAAGCGCACGAACATGAACAAATATTTTTTTTCATTTACTTGTTTTATAGTTATTAGTTCTTAGGTTCTTAACTAATTCAGAAATTCTAAAATGATCCTTTGTAGGAAGTATACCTATATGTTGGTACATGATGTCAGTAGTTCAGTGTCTAGTGTCTGTAATCGAGTTAGTTGGATTAGTATTTTGTAATAGGCGAAGTTAGCTCACAAGTTCGCTGATTTAGGCGAACTTGTAGAGTAAGCGAAGTTAGTGACAACTTCGCCTAAACATGTTAGGCGAAGTTGTCGTGTTATATAATCTGTTAGGTTACGGCAGAAGTTAATCAATTTGATAGATCAAGTTATAACGAGTTGTCCAGAGTTTGTGATTGATATCACGTGTTTCCAGTTGCAATACAATGTGTCTTTGTTTATTGTAACGTGTGTTTAATCGTGTCAACGTATGTCGTCTTCTACGCTCGTATCGTCTTACGTAGGGATTCCGCACCTACGTAGAACGAGATATTCCGTGTAGATCCGGCTGGGAACCTACAATTGGTATCAGAGCTTTTGCTCGTGATTGTGTGGTTCGGGATTATCACGCGGGTGTAGAAATCGTTCCGTTCGACTATTCGCGGGACGAGTTTACCGAGTTTTTGTGTCCTACTCACCTCCCACCATCAAAAACAACCCATAACACCTTCGCATACCTCGCAAAATCCAGAAATCAAACCTGCAAAATCATCGTGTTCATCAGGCGAAGTTGCCGCTACTGTTTGTAGGGTTTAGGCGAAGATATAAGGTTAAGCGAAGTTATCCACAACTTCGCCTTCCTCACAAGTTCGCTTATCTCAAGCGAAGTTACCCACAACTTCGCCTACCTCACAAGTTCGCTTAACTTAAGCGAAGTTATCCACAACTTCGCCAAATCAGGCGAATTTAGAAAAGAGAGCGAAGTTACTAATTCAAGCGAAGTTCAGACTTAAGCGAAGTTAACTTCAACTTCGCCTACAGTACTGTTAAGAATAAAAATTTTATTTTTCGGGTTTCTTTGTGTTTCGTGAAAGATGACTTCTATAAACATTACGGAACTGGTGAAGATGGAAGTGGAAGCGGGTTCAGCTACTAAGGCACCGAAGATGCTTAAGGGAACCGATTTCGTGGCGTGGAAGGATCGGTTTGAACAATATGTCAAATACCAAGATGCTAAGATGTGGGTATGCATTCAAGATGGATACATTCCACCAACTGCTGAGTATGAGGGTCGTGATCAAATTAAGAAATACAACAAGATGGAAGAGGAAGAAAAGAAAATGTATGAGGCTGAAAGCAAAGCTCATGCAGCGATAACAATGGCTCTTCCACAAGAGATTCTTCACACCTTCAGGAAGTATAAAACTGCTAGAGAACTTTGGGAAGCGCTTGAAAACCGATTTGAGGGTAATGTGGGGATTCGTGCATCAAAGATTAAACTACTTAAAACCCAATTCTCGGTGTTCAAGTACTTGAAGAATGAATCACTTGATGATATCATCACGAGATATTATCATCTGATGACCGAACTCAGCAATTATTCCATTACCTACAAAGAAGATGAGATCGTGGAAAAACTCCTTGATGCTCTCCCACCGAAATGGGAGATGTACACTGTCTTGATGAGAGAAGATAAAGAGTTTGCCGACTATGACTTGGAAACAGCAGTCAACAAACTACGAACTTTTGAACTTAACATGGTTCGAAAAGAGACACCAACTGATCAGGTTCAGGATCCGGGAATGTATGGTGCAAAAGTTAACTCAAGTTCAAGTTCGAAGTCTGAATCGTCTGCTTACTACTCAAAGGGAGACTCGGGCGCTAACTCAACACATGAAGGTCATGTATCTCTCAACATGAATGGTGATGTGTGTTTTGTAGCTGGTGGATCAAATACTTCTAAACCTCAAGCAACCAAGGGTAGTTTTTCCTCAAGTGTTCCTAACAACAACTACTCTAAGATGCCCATGAGTGTTAAATCTGCCGAACAGCAGTTTGCTCTCTATGCATCTTTCATTGCTTCGTATGAAAATTACATTAAAGGTAAGATTGTTGATCCTGCAACTTTGGACGAAGACTATGATCAGATCGATGCTGATGATCTGGAAGAGATGGATCTGCAGTGGCAGATGGCGATGATTGTGAGAAGAGTTAAGAGGTTTATGAAGAAGACAGGTAGAAAGTTTGTTGGTGAAAGACCAGGTTTTGACAAGTCAAAGGTGCGATGTTATAACTGTCAACAAAATGGACACTTTGCGAAGGAGTGCACAAATGAACGTGTAGAACGCAGTCAGAACAGGTCTACACAACAGAGTGGTGGAAGTAGTGAGAATAGGGCGATGATATCCAGACAGGACGGGGAGTACAACTGGAATCTGCATGTTGAGGAAGTATTCGAACAGGCCAATTTAGTGACCATCGACACTGCAGGAAGTGAGAAAGTGACTGGCGAAAATGAAGCTTACATGGCAGAAGTGACAGACCAGCTCTCCGAGGTAAGTACTAAACTCCCTTGTACGAAATGTGAAAATCTGTCTGAACAATTGACAACTATAGCTGATCAGTTTGTTAGTTTGGATGCTCAATTTAAAACATTAAAAGAAGATCATCATTTCACTAAAGCTAGAGAAAACAGTTATAAGGTAAAAATAAAAGCTAGTGAGAAAGATATTAGAAGTCTTAAAGCAAATCTAGCTGAAAAAATTCAAGTAATTGATCTTAGCTATGAAGTGTTAGAAGAGAAAACCAAACTAATAGCTGAAAGGGATAAACAGATAGCTGATCACTAGGTGAAAGTGGTGGAACTTAACAGAAAGGTTGAGCAATTTAGAAATTCCTCCGCTATACTTGATCACCTCGTTAGTGATCAAAGTTCCCCAGTTAAAAGAGGAGGAATTGGATATCATGAAGTTCCACCACCTTACAATCATAACTATACTTATGATCCTGTTAGTCCCGGTGCTGATCGATACGAGATCCGCACGAGGTCTAGGAGTGCGGAATCCTCGTAGACTCGTTTATTGGTGTATAGACGAAGAACACAAACACGTACACGATCAAATACACAAACAAATACAAGAATGGATAATCAAATCTGCAGATTCATATATAAAATAATCACGTTACATACCGTAACATAAACAGAAACACGACTGACCCGAGGTGAGCTCTACCTCGGGTCGTCTCACACGACTCTCACTCTCTTGCTCTCTCTTGACACTCAAACTGTAACACACACTCTCTGAATTACTGGATTCACTCTACATAACCTAACACGACACATGTATATATAGACAATCTTCACGGGCTTGGGCTTCAGTAGGCGAAGTTGTTCATAACTTCGCCTAGGGCGAAGTTGTGATAACTTCGCCTAAGGCAGAAGTTGTTACAACTTCGCCGTTGGCGAAGTTGTTATAACTTCGCCTAGGCGAAGTTGTGCTAACTTCGCCTGTGACGATCCGCTGGTCAGAATTGCATAGCGACGGTCACAGAATGCACCAACAGTCTCCCCTTTGACCGTTGCTCTCAATTCTAACAAACACGAAAGATCATCTGTTACAAAACATGCACCAACAGACTCCCTCTTAACTGATGATCTTCTGTTTGCAGTCAACCAGCCGTGTCTGAAACTGTCCTGTAGCTTCACAAATCTACCAATCACCCAGCGTCTTCCATATCAGATCTCCCCTTCAGTGTAAGCTTCTCCGACTATAACGATTGAGGTCTTTGAAATGCATGCATCCTCGTGCCAATAGATCATCTCAACCAATCACGTGAGTCCATCTGACTTCACCAACACATGAAGTTGGGCTTCCTCCACAACTTCACCAACTCGTCGGCATACGATAAGGTTTAATCTTCAACTACTCAACATCAAGTGATCAATTTCATCACAAAACCACCTTGACAGAATCTAACACATGACCATTAAAAAATCTGAAGCATCTTCAATCACCAGGGATAACGATCAGGAACATAAACACTTTAATTCCCGGTTAAATCCAACTTGTTCCAGAATCTTCACTCTAATAAATAAGCATCACGTTTCAGGATCCAATTCTCGAACGCCTTGAAGATAACATAAATAATATGCTCTGACCGCAATCCAGTAATGACGAAAAACCTTCAGTTCAATTTGACTTTCTTCGGTTGGTCACCACGAACAACAACAATTTCATTTCCCACAAACACCCGAATATGTGTCACTATCCAGTTTCAAACAATAACCCATTTACAACCTCAACTCCAAATCAGAGTTGACACGTATTTGTTCACACGTAAGATCAAGAGATAACAAGATCACTCGTTGACGGAACAACATCTTCGGTCTCACAATAATCGTGTACACCTGGCCATACAGACGAAAACTCCAAACAAATTTTTTTTTTTTTTTTTTTTTTTTTTTTTTAACTTCACCTGGCTGCTAACTTCACCTGGCCATAACTTCGCCTGGCTGCTAACTTCGCCTGGCCATAACTTCGCCTGTTCATAACTTCGCCTGGCCTGTTCATAACTTCGCCTGTTCATAACTTCGCCTGGCCTGTTCATAACTTCGCCTGTTCATAACTTCGCCTGGCTATAACTTCGCCGAGAAGTCAACTTCGCCTAAAGTCAACTTCGCCTGTTCATAACTTCGCCAGACCTTATATCTTCGCTGAAACCCTACGAACAGTGACGGCAACTTCGCCTGATGAACAATAACTTCGCCTGAAGAACTGTTCGGCCAGAAACGCACAGAAACGTGCCAGAAACACCAAAACGCAGATCTCGAACCATAGCGTAAGAGCCTAAGGCTCTGATACCACTTGTAGGTTCCTGGACGGATCGTACACGGGATGTTCTCTAACAACGCAGGTGCGGAATCCCTGCGTAAGTAGGTTACGAGTGTAGATATAGAATAACACAAGCAATGAATCAAACACGTAATATTATTAACCGAACACGTGACTCGTAGTCACTATTACAGACACTGGAACTAGCAAACACGTCTGCTTAAACTCGAACACTTGACTGAAACCCTAAACTCCTTAACATCGACGATTCGGCTGTAACAATCAATATATACACGACAACTTCGCCACAGGCGAAGTTGTCTGTAACTTCGCATATTCAACAAGTTCGCCTGAGCGAACTTGTTGACAACTTCGCTTGTTCAACAAGTTCGCCTGAGCGAACTTGTTGACAGCTTCGCTAGTTACACAAACAAAAACATAATCAAATACACAATTACAATACAGACTCGATTACAATTACAAGACTATGAACTACTGACAAACATGTACCAACAGAGTATTGTAGGTTCCTGGACGGATCGTACACGGGATGTTCTCTAACAACGCAGGTGCGGAATCCCTGCGTAAGTAGGTTACGAGTGTAGATATAGAATAACACAAGCAATGAATCAAACACGTAATATTATTAACCGAACACGTGACTCGTAGTCACTATTACAGACACTGGAACTAGCAAACACGTCTGCTTAAACTCGAACACTTGACTGAAACCCTAAACTCCTTAACATCGACGATTCGGCTGTAACAATCAATATATACACGACAACTTCGCCACAGGCGAAGTTGTCTGTAACTTCGCATATTCAACAAGTTCGCCTGAGCGAACTTGTTGACAACTTCGCTTGTTCAACAAGTTCGCCTGAGCGAACTTGTTGACAGCTTCGCTAGTTACACAAACAAAAACATAATCAAATACACAATTACAATACAGACTCGATTACAATTACAAGACTATGAACTACTGACAAACATGTACCAACAGAGTATTGTAGGTTCCTGGACGGATCGTACACGGGATGTTCTCTAACAACGCAGGTGCGGAATCCCTGCGTAAGTAGGTTACGAGTGTAGATATAGAATAACACAAGCAATGAATCAAACACGTAATATTATTAACCGAACACGTGACTCGTAGTCACTATTACAGACACTGGAACTAGCAAACACGTCTGCTTAAACTCGAACACTTGACTGAAACCCTAAACTCCTTAACATCGACGATTCGGCTGTAACAATCAATATATACACGACAACTTCGCCACAGGCGAAGTTGTCTGTAACTTCGCATATTCAACAAGTTCGCCTGAGCGAACTTGTTGACAACTTCGCTTGTTCAACAAGTTCGCCTGAGCGAACTTGTTGACAGCTTCGCTAGTTACACAAACAAAAACATAATCAAATACACAATTACAATACAGACTCGATTACAATTACAAGACTATGAACTACTGACAAACATGTACCAACAGACTCCCCCTTGGCAGTAGCTTCATATCTTGATTCTTCAAAACTCGAGTCTTGTAATCTGCATCTCTAAGCGTGCGCCCCTTCTTTCACACATACTGTCACTACACTTTGATATCTCCTAGCTTGATCCTTCCAAGCAGGAATGTAGAAGATCTTCTTGTTGTTGAGTACTTCCAGATCAGCTTGCGACAGGTTAACAAGATGCATCGGGTCGTAAACCCGAAGCAGTTCTTGTTCATCCTCGTCCTCCATTACTGCCTCTGCAGTCTCACAGTCCACAAACCACCATTTCAAATCTTTCAGCACATCTCGAGGCATAGCTTTCATGGGTACCTCCTTGATACATCGGACTGGTTTGTACTTCATCACCATCCACGGTTTACCATCTGCTCTCATACCTCTCTCTGTATCCTTCACTAATTTTCCCTTTTGTGGCTTTAGCAACTCAAACTTCTTTTCTTTTACTCCTTCTTTCCACATTATCTTCTCAATCATTCTAGCCATATTGTCGTTGTTTCGGTTTATCAGGCCCAACCTGGCCAAATCTTTTACTTCGCATTCAGGCAATGTGTTGAACGATCTCAACATTCTCTTGAAATATTGAACGCCATCATAACGCTTCACCACAAACAACTTGAGCTGTTCATCATAGATCCAACAAATAATCCCCTTTTTCGCCTCTGCATACCCTTTAATGTTGTAGCTCTTTCTGAACATGGTTGGAACAGCAGGCTTCTTGGTCTTGACAAACCAATGAGCATATTCTTCCTTCCATCTAGGCTGCTCTTCCCACACCGTCTCATCCAACACCGTTTCATCACCAACACCCGACTTTTCCACTTCGGGAATGTCATGCTCAACATCATCATCCATTATCTCACCTTCTTCTAACACATTTTCCACATTAATCTTTTCCCCAATCCTCTCAATCTCATCCACGGGCAACACGTCGTCATCATCCATAAACTCATCGTCTTCCTCATCATCCAACTCCTTTAAAGCATCGATAACGTCCTCAACATCAGCATCATCACCCATATCAACAACAACATCACCAGCTACATCTGTAGACTCCCCCTCAGTTGTGGAAGCCCCAAGAGCCTGAGAGGTTCTTGGCAGCTCACCACCTGCACCCGAAGGTGCATTGGGATCATCGTCATGATCTTCTCGTCTTTTCGTTCTCAAGTCATCGCCCCTACAAGTCTTCTCCCCCTGAGATGCCAAGTATTCCTTGAAGGCATCAATTATTCTTCCGTGTTCGACCAGGAGGGCAGCTTGTAGTCGATTGGATTCCACTAGGCGTTCAATAGTCTTAGACTGTTCGGCAACAATACGCTCTAGTGATGTAATCCGTTCAGCATCTGAAGTAGGCAGTGGAGTTGGCGGAACATCAGTAGCAGAAGTGACCGCAGGTGGTACACTTGGTAACCCTGCAGTTGTTGTGATAGTCGAATCAACGAAGCGTGCGACTACCACCGGTGGATCAAACGGTTGTGGTGGTAGAGACACCACTGCTGGAGCTGACGCTTCGACAGTCGTAACCTGTGCAGTAGTAGGAAGAAGTGACATACCTGACAAGACAGGCGGAGCAAAACGTACATGCCTTGAAGTCTCCCCCGCTCCAGTAGCCATACCTAGTCGTTCTCGTCGCGAACGTCTCATCACAAGTTGTACCGCTTCTTCCTCATCTCCCTCCTCGTCATCAACTCTCGGCCTCTTACCCGAAATCCTTTCACGAGTCACCAATAGCCGTCTGGCCTCAGCAAACGTTTCATCTAACTCGGATTCAGCTACCGAAGTAGCTGCTGTAGAAGCATCCATAAATTGAGGACCCGAGATACCCATATCAAACAAACCGTGTCCACTGAAAGCAGCATCCAGATCAACGTTTTCAGCCGTGGACATAGTCTGTGCAATAGTAGCTGGCATAGCAGCAGAAGAGACAACAGGCGCAGCTGCTACAGCATGAGGTGCTGCCGCCTGATGTGGTTGTGGATCCCTGAACTCATCCCCTCCTGCAGGAACATACTCCGGGTTGATGAGATACCCGAAAAGCGGAGTATGCCTTGGACGGCGTTCAGGGTTGCTACGAGTGCTCGACTTCCTACATTGAGCAAAAATACGCTTTGTTACACACTCAACATATCGAATAGGGCGCCGTTGCGGTAGAGACGGAGCGACATGATTAATAATCATTTGAAGAAATCGCAGATACATGATAAATCGTTCTCGCGCCGTCGCCCGTCTCTGACGATCAATCTCATAGAAAATCATCTGACTAAAAGAGTAACGACGATTGTAAGTCAGGGCCGTCATGGCAGATTGCATCGTCGCACCCATCCCGTCTGTTCCTGCTTTCCTGCCGGACATGCACACAATTAACACGTGCATCAGAAAACGCCATTGGTCCAGCAGAAAGCCTTTCCTCCTCTGCGAGTCCCCCAGCGGACCCGAATAACCCATCCTTAAGTAAGCTCCGTCACGGAAAGGAGCTACGAATTCCGTTGGGTCGTCTCTCGTTTCATTACCGAACTGCAGAGCCAACCGTATGTCTTCCGAGGAAAACTGTATGTCTTGACCATTGACAGTTGCTCGCATCACTGGAGGCTCAGGTCTGCAATCATAATACACCGTCTGCCAGAAATCTTGAATGTTGGGCAGAGATATGGGTAGTGTATTAGTGATCGCGTGAAAAACTCGTGATCGTTGGAGAAATGTGATAATCTCCCTTGAGATACCGCAAAATCCTCTTCACACCTTTCATGTGAGATTCCTTTGGGTTTGCCTGAAAGCGAGCACAAAGACAAACAGAAAACATTATATCAGGCCTAGAAGCAGTTAAATACATTAAAGAACCTATTATCGCCCGATACAAAGTAGGGTCCACATCTGTGTCACCATCTGATTCAGCTCCCAATTTGTGATTGATGCAGATTGGAGTGTCATATGGAGAACTGTCCTCCATCTTGAATCTTTTCAGCACATCATGAACATACTTTGTTTGATGAATGAACATCCCATCTTTCTTCTGATCAACCTGCAATCCTAGAAAGAAAGTTAGTTCACCCATAGCACTCATCTCGTATCGTTTCTTCATGACAGCCTCAAAATCTTGACACATGGATACTCTTGATGCAGCAAAAATGATGTCATCCACGTAGACTTGAACCAGTAAGAAGTCACATCCTTCTCTCTTCACAAACAGCGTACTGTCGATCAAACCCCTTTCAAAACCATTTTCCAGCAAGTAGTCCGATAACGTTGAATACCAGGCACGAGGTGCCTGATGTAAACCATATAACGCCTTGCTCAACCTGTATACATGATCAGGAAAGTCTGGGTCAGGAAAACCCGGTGGTTGCTCAACATACACAACCTCGTCAACTTTCCCGTTAAGAAACGCACTCTTTACATCCAACTGAAACACCTTCATCTTTTTGAAAGCAGCAAACGCCAAAAACAATCGAATCGCTTCTAACCGGGCAACAGGAGCGAAAACCTCATTGTAGTCAATACCCTCTTGCTGATTAAAACCTTTAACAACCAGCCTCGCCTTATTTCTCACAATAATCCCCTTTTCATCTCTCTTGCACTTGAACACCCATTTCGTGCCTATAGCATGCACATTCTTTGGTTTTTCGACCAAAGTCCAAACTTCCATTTTCTCGAACTGAGCCAACTCTTCTTGCATAGCTTCGACCCACGAACTGTCCTTCAAAGCCATTTGATAATTCTTCGGTTCAATTTGGCTTATGAAGCAAGAGTACAAACATTCATTCATAATACCTGTATCTTTAATGCTTGTATAAACACAGGTGTGCTCATTCAAGCTACTTCCGGTTTGTACACTAGAGGACACATCACCTATAACATTTTCCAGTGGGTGATCTTTGTGAATTCTAGTGGTCGGAACAGCACTGACATGCAAATTGTCTTCCAAGTTTGAAGAGATCTCATCAATGGTTGTTTCAGGCTGAGAGTGAAAAGGATTAATAAACTCATCTCCAGCTGAGGAAGCAGGGGTATCGATAGAGTTTGATGTGGAAGGCTGAGATTTTTCTGTCATCTGATGTTGCACTAGCTCCTCTTCCTCATCAAATATCATCTTCGTCACAACTCTTTCGTCTTCTTCAGCAATTTCCAAATTAGGTACGTTAAACGACTTAAACAGTTTAACATAGTCAAAAAGCTCAGCAGGTCCATTGCTTGGTTTTGGCGGTTGATAACTAGTAATGTCGGTGTTACACACCACCTCCACCTTGCAAGTTGTCGTATTGAAGACCCGTCTGTTGGGAGTCCCAACAACATAACCGACTAGGATTCCCTCATCGGCTACTTCACCAAATTTCGAGTTAGTCTTCAAAATCGAACAAGGAGAACCAAATGGTTCAAGACCGCACAAGTTGGGCTTCCTACCGTGCATAAGCTCGTAACAAGTTTTTCCAAGTCTCTTACCGTGCATAAGCACGTGCATCAGAAAGCGCCATTGCTCTGATACCACTTGTTAGGTTCCCCCGGGGACGTCACCGATCGATACGAGATCCGCACGAGGTCTAGGAGTGCGGAATCCTCCTAGACTCGTTTATGGTGTACAGACGAATAACACAAACACGTACACGATCAAATACACAAACAAATACTAGAACGGGATAAACAAATCTGCAGATTCATATATAAAATAATCACGTTACATACCGTAACAAAAGCAGAAAACACGACTGACCCGAGGTGAGCTCTACCTCGGGTCGTCTCACACGACTCTCACTCTCTTGCTCTCTCTTGACACTCAAACTGTAACACACACTCTCTGAATTACTGGATTCACTCTACATAACCTAACACGACACATGTATATATAGACAATCTTCACGGGCTTGGGCTTCAGTAGGCGAAGTTGTTCATAACTTCGCCTAGGGCGAAGTTGTGATAACTTCGCCTAAGGCAGAAGTTGTTACAACTTCGCCGTTGGCGAAGTTGTTATAACTTCGCCTAGGCGAAGTTGTGCTAACTTCGCCTGTGACGATCCGCTGGTCAGAATTGCATAGCGACGGTCACAGAATGCACCAACAGTCTCCCCTTTGACCGTTGCTCTCAATTCTAACAAACACGAAAGATCATCTGTTACAAAACATGCACTAACAGACTCCCTCTTAACTGATGATCTTCTGTTTTGTTCATCAACCAGCCGTGTCTGAATCTGTCCTGTAGCTTCACAAATCTACCAATCACCCAGCGTCTTCCATATCAGATCTCCCCTTCAGTGTAAGCTTCTCCGACTATAACGATTGAGGTCTTTGAAATGCATGCATCCTCGTGCCAATAGATCATCTCAACCAATCACGTGAGTCCATCTGACTTCACCAACACATGAAGTTGGGCTTCCTCCACAACTTCACCAACTCGTCGGCATACGATAAGGTTTAATCTTCAACTACTCAACATCAGGTGATCAATTTCATCACAAAACCACCTTGACAGAATCTAACACATGACCATTAATTAATCCGAAGCATCTTCAATCACCAGGGATAACAATCAAGAACATAGACACTTTAATTCCCGGTTAAATCCAACTTGTTCCAGAATCTTCACTCGTATAAATAAGCATCACGTTTCAGGATCCAATTCTCGAACGCCTTGAAAATAACATAAATAATATGCTCTGACCGCAATCCAGTAATGACGAAAACCTTCAGTTCAATTTGACTTTCTTCGGTTGGTCAACCACGAACAACAACAATTTCATTGCCCACAAACACCCGAATATGTGTCAATATCCAGTTTCAAACAATATCCCATTCACAACCTCAACTCCAAATCCAGAGTTGACACGTATTTGTTCACACGTAAGACCAAGAGATAACAAGATCACTCGTTGACGGAACAACATCTTTGGTCTCACAATAATCGTGTACACCCGGCCATACAGACGAAAACTCCAAACAATTTTTTTTTTTTTTTTTTTTTTTTTTTTTTTTTTTTTTTTTTTTTTTTAACTTCACCTGGCCATAACTTCGCCTGGCCATAACTTCGCCTGGCCATAACTTCACCTGGCCATAACTTCGCCTGGCCATAACTTCGCCTGGCCATAACTTCGCCTGGCCATAACTTCGCCTGGCTGCTAACTTCGCCTAAACCCTAAAATTTAAGCGACAACTTCGCCTGAACCCAATAACTTCGCCTGCGGCGGCTGTTCGGACCGAAAACGCACAGAAACGTGCCAGAAACACCAAAAACGCAGATCTCGAACCATAGCGTAAGAGCCTAAGGCTCTGATACCACTTGTTAGTCCCGGTGCTGATCGATACGAGATCCGCACGAGGTCTAGGAGTGCGGAATCCTCGTAGACTCGTTTATTGGTGTATAGACGAAGAACACAAACACGTACACGATCAAATACACAAACAAATACAAGAATGGATAATCAAATCTGCAGATTCATATATAAAATAATCACGTTACATACCGTAACATAAACAGAAACACGACTGACCCGAGGTGAGCTCTACCTCGGGTCGTCTCACACGACTCTCACTCTCTTGCTCTCTCTTGACACTCAAACTGTAACACACACTCTCTGAATTACTGGATTCACTCTACATAACCTAACACGACACATGTATATATAGACAATCTTCACGGGCTTGGGCTTCAGTAGGCGAAGTTGTTCATAACTTCGCCTAGGGCGAAGTTGTGATAACTTCGCCTAAGGCAGAAGTTGTTACAACTTCGCCGTTGGCGAAGTTGTTATAACTTCGCCTAGGCGAAGTTGTGCTAACTTCGCCTGTGACGATCCGCTGGTCAGAATTGCATAGCGACGGTCACAGAATGCACCAACAGATCCTAGTAATCAGAAATTTGTTGATGTTGATTTTGGTCAGACAGTTCCGGTTAAGGTTACAATTAAAGATCCAGAAGTTAGTAAAGGCGAAACATGTAAGCCTGTTTCTAATGTTAAGATTTCTGCTCCTAGTCCTGTCTCATCAAATTCGGACAAGACATCCGAGTCTAGTGAGACAAAAGAAGAGGCAGTGTTACCAAAAAGTGGAGAGAAACATAAAACAACTGAAAAGAATTCTCCACTAAACCCGTATGTCCCACCATATATGAGACAAACGGGCAGTAATGCAGCCTCAACATCTAAAACAACTATTGATAAGAAAGTTGAACACATGAGTTGTTTAAGATGCAATCAATTAGGACACCTGATTGCTGATTGCCCTCTGAAGCAGAGATTCAGAGGTATGAGGCCTTCAAAAACTGAGAACAGAACAAACAGTAATCACTAAAATGGTAAAAATGAAAACTCATCAAAGTTCAGAAATTGGACTAATCCAGGTTTTCAAAGAAATCGATCTCAGTTTTTCCCTGTTAACAACCAAATCATGAGTTATAATTCATTTAATTCACGAAGGTTTGGATGGCCTCATAGTCAATCTACAAGAAGGTATCCTTTTAGGACTTACAGATATCATACTAATACTAACTTTGGACAGCCAAAGTACGGGATGTATCGACCCAAGACCAATAGGTCTTGGGTCCCCAGATTTTAATCCTCTGCTTTAATCGTGCAGGAACAGTTGAACAGGGCTGCAAATAATCTATGGGTTGTGGATAGCGGCTGTTCCCGGCACATGACGGGTAACAAGAGTTTCTTACACGAATGGAAACCTGTTCAGGGAGGAAGAGTGAGTTTTGATGGAGAGAGTGGTGGAAGGATTACTGGAATTGGGACGGTGACTAATGGTAAAATGACGTTAGAGAAAGTGAATTTCGTTGAAGAACTGAAGCATAATCTGCTGAGTGTATCGCAGATCTGTGACAAAGATTACACTGTGCTCTTTACCAAGAATAAAGCGATAGTACTGTATCCTGGTTTCAAGGTACCAGAGGATTGGATAGTTATGAAGGCTCCAAGAGAAAAGAATACGTATATTATGGACATGAGGTCGACGGAGATGGCAACAGAAGAATCATGTCTTCTGTCAAAAGCAACTGAATCGGAGTCCGAGTTATGGCATAGAAGAATGGGGCATATTCATCTTCGGAAAATGAACTACATTGTCAAGAATGGGCTGGTGCTGGGTGTTCCCTTGAAGAATTTCAACTTTGAAGACCAATGCTTATCGTGCAAAAAGGGAAAGCAACACAAGAAATCCCATCACACCAAGAAGGTTAATTCAATAGTCAGTACCCTAGACCTACTTCACATGGATCTCTTTGGTCCCGTGAATGTAAAAAGCCTAGGTGGAACATCATACTGCTTGGTGATCACTGATGATTTCTCTCGATACTCTTGGGTATATTTCCTGAAGTCAAAGGATGAAACGGTTCAGATGGTAATAAATTTGATTACCAAAGTTGAGAATATTATGGGGAAAATAGTTAAATACATCAGGAGTGACAATGGGACTGAGTTCAAAAACTATCAGATGGAGATCTTCTGCTTACAGAAAGGGATAGAACACCAGTACAGCGCTCCGTATACTCCGCAACAAAATGGAGTGGCTGAGAGGAAGAACAGAACGTTAATTGAAGGAGCCAGAACCATGCTGGCTGATTCGAAACTTCCTGTGGTGTTCTGGGCTGAAGCTGTTGCTACAGCATGTTATATCATTAATAGAGTGTTAACTGTTAAAAGATTAAATAAAACATGTTATGAACTTATGCATGGGAGAAAGCCCAACTTGAGTGGTCTCGAACCATTCGGGTCCCCGTGTTCGATATTAAAGACAAATTCTAAATTTGGTGAAATAGCCGACGAAGGTATTTTAGTCGGATATGTTGTTGGGACTCCCAACAGACGAGTCTTTAATACATCGACCAGTAAGGTTGAGGTGGTGTGTAACACTGATATCACAAGTTACAAATCACCAAAACCAAGCACGGGACTCGCTGGGGTTTTCGACTATGATAGGCTTTTTAAATCCTTACTTGGATTGTGCAGAAGTTGATGAGAGAATTGCTACGAAGATGCTTTACGATGAGGAAGAAAATTTTGTGCAACGACCGCAGTACGATGAATGTCAGCCTTCCTCGTCAAATGCTGTCGATACCCCTGCTGCCTCTACAGAAGAGGAATTCTTCAATCCGTTTCACTCTCAACAACAACAATCACCCATTGATGAGCTACCTTCGAACTTGGAAGACAATCTGCAAGTCAGTTCGGTTCCGACTACGAGAGTTCACAAAAATCACCCTTTGGAGAACGTGATAGGTGATCTGTCCGACGGTGTACAAACAAGACAAAGCTTGAATGAGCACACCTGTGTTTATACAAGCATTAAAGATACAGGCATAATTAACGAATGCTTGTACACCTGCTTCATCAGCCAGATTGAACCAAAGAACTATCAAATGGCTCTCAAGGACAGCTCGTGGGTCGAAGCCATGCAAGAAGAGTTAGCCCAGTTCAAGAAGATGGAGGTTTGGAATTTGGTTGCAAAACCGAAAAATGTGCATGCGATTGGCACAAAATGGGTTTTCAAATGCAAGAGAGATGAAAAAGGGATAATTATCAGGAACAAGGCGAGGCTGGTTGTAAAAGGTTTTAATCAGCAAGAGGGGATCGACTACAATGAAGTGTTTGCTCCTGTGGCGAGATTGGAAGCGATTAGATTGTTTTTGGCATTTGCTGCACACAAGGAGATGAAGGTGTTCCAGTTAGACGTGAAGAGTGCGTTTCTTAACGGTAAAGTCGATGAGGTAGTGTACGTTGAGCAACCTCCGGGTTTTACTGACCCAGACTTTCCTGATCACGTGTACAAGCTAAGTAAAGCGCTATATGGGCTACATCAGGCCCCTCGGGCCTGGTACTCAACTTTATCCGATTACTTGCTTGAGAATGAATTTGAAAGGGGAAGGATAGATAGTACACTGTTCGTTAAGAGAAATGGAAGAGACTTTCTTCTGGTTCAAGTCTACGTGGACGACATCATCTTTGCTGCATCAAAAGTCGCCATGTGTCAGGAGTTTGAAGCCATCATGAAACAGAGGTTTGAAATGAGTGCTATGGGTGAACTAACTTTCTTTTTAGGATTGCAGGTTGATCAGAAGAAAGATGGGATGTTCATTCATCAGACTAAGTATGTCCAAGACGTTCTCAAACGCTTCAAGATGGAGGACAGCACTCCATTTGATACTCCAGTTTGCGTCAACCATAAACTGGGTGCTGATTCAGACAGCGATGCAGACGTGGACCCCACCCAATATCGGGCAATCATAGGTTCTTTAATGTACTTAACTGCTTCTAGACCTGATATTATGTTTGCAGTTTGTCTTTGTGCTCGCTTTCAGGCAAACCCAAAGGAATCTCACTTGAAGGGTGCAAAGAGGATATTGCGGTATCTCAAAGGCAAACCTAAGCTAGGGTTGTGGTACACGAGAGGATGAGACTTGGAGCTAGTCGCCTACACGGATTCTGATTATGGAGGATGCAATCAGAGTCGGAAGTCAACAACAGGTGGATGTCAGTTTCTTGGTGGCAGATTAGTGTCATGGCAGTGCAAGAAGCAGACCTCAGTCGCCATTTCTACATGTGAAGCAGAATACATGGCAACATCGAACTGCTGCTCCCAGGTTCTTTGGATTCAACAGCAATTGCGCGATTATGGTCTGAATTTCACTCATACTCCTATTTGCATTGATAACACTGCTGCTATCTCAGTAACTAACAATCCCGTAAAGCATAGCAAAACTAAACATATTGACATCCGTCATCATTTTATACGGGATTGTGCTGAGAAGAAACTGATTGTGCTCGAAAAGGTTGATACGTTAGATAATTTCGCTGACTTGTTTACTAAAGCGTTTGACAAAACTCGTTTTCAAAACCTTGTTGAGCTGAATGGGATGATCAATCCCGAGTAACCGTGTTTTTCGTTTTTGTTTAAAAAAAAACGTCACTATCGCTTAGAATTATGTCGGTTGCCTCAATTTGAAGGACATATTTTCGGATATGTTTGGTCCTCATCTCTACTTGTAGAATATGAGGATAGCCATTAACCAGATAACTGAAAGTGACCGGGGCGGTTTATGATGTGTTTTTATTCTTTCGCTGAAAATTAGTCGATCATACTTAGTTAGAAGGACACATACTTGTATGTGGTCGGTCCAGCTGATCCATTGGATCTTCAGGATAGTCGTTTACATGAAAACTTCAATTTGATCGGGGCGATTGAAGTTAAAATTTTTTAGGGAGATGAAATTATTTTTCAAGTCTACTACTTCGTAAGAAGTTCCTTTACTATGTTTAACAGAAAATTGATCCAACCTTGGAAAGTGATAGATATACTGATTCCGTGTGCTTAACTAGTGAAGTTATTAGGCCTAAAAGACTTTAGAACAGTCATTGTATGTCATGGTAGCTTTTTATGGTGCGTAAAAGTAGAAGTGATACTAACTAAATCTCCTCGATTTTACGTGGAAACTCCTTAAGAGTTGTGCATGTCTCCATATATATCTTTCCGAATGATAGGCAGAAAAGCGATTACCCAGTCATACACGAGCCCGTGAGTGTTCTGATTCCCGTGAAGATAGCGTGTCAAGAAACTGCAGTGATCCAGATTCGGGACTTGCAGTTGTTTACGACTCTGAAACTGTGTAAATACTTAAAAAAAAAATGTTACTGAGACATTCTAGAGCTTATAAGGTTAATACTTCTCAATCAAGATGTGAGAAAGTGAACGGGAAGAAGAGTCTGAAGATCGAAAGAGTACTTACTATTTAATCAGACACTACGGGTCGAGGTCAACTCGGGGTGACTTGGGGAAAGCCAAATATGCTTTGAGAATAGATAGGAGGCATCATAATCTCTGAGTTGTTGCCCATTTAAGTTTTGAGCTTAATTGAACCTAACCCGTATCACAGAAACGATGAAGACCATTTTAAGTTATTTACCTGCTTACAACCTGTTTCTTTATGTCATAATACAGCTGAACATGGATCTGTGTGACAGTCACTTAATTAGTATGATTCCTGTTCAGATCTTTTCTAAAACATGGTAGTCCCTGTCGAGACTGAAATTTGATCCCGTGTACTTTATTTTTAAAATTTTTTCTACTTATGTAGTTGTATGATTTAATACCTGGTTACTTGGTCTTGATCGTATCATTTAACTCTTTAAAGGATGTTTTAAAACTTAATTGCAAATTGTTCAAATTATAGGGGTTTGTTTTGTAAATTTTAATATCGGCGAAGTTATCCCTAACTTCGCCTGCAATCGGCGAAGTTATCCATAACTTCGCCTGTATAACTCTGACCCTATATAAAGAAGGTTTTGGTCAAAGTTCAGTATTGTTTTTCAAAATCCAGCGAACTTATCTCCAGTAACCCTAGGCGAACTTATAGCATCGATCCATCTGTGTTGTTTTCTCAGTTTCTAATCAAAATTATAGGTGTGTAGTGTCGATATACTCGTATATTCACTGTCATTGATGAAAATCAAAGTGTATTTTGACCCGATTTGTGACCTCGTTTTTCGGAACCTTAACACCCGATTTTTCAAACTTTTTTCACGTGGTCGTAATCATTGTGATCGTCTAGATCTTCATAATATCATGTGTTTATCACCGAACATTCTCCAAATTGATCCAAATCAGTTCGTTTGAAAGTCTAATCTGTCGCCGATTCATATTCGGCGAAGTTACAGTTTAGGCGAAGTTATCGTTAACTTCGCCTGAGGTTTAACTTCGCCTGATAATTAATTATGTAACAGTTTATGAGGCGAAGTTGTGGTTAGGCGAAGTTATCATTAACTTCGCCTGGCCCTTTTAATTTTAATTAACTGCTAACAGGCGAAGTTCAAGTTGAGGCAAAGTTGTTCCCAACTTCGCCCCACCTCTAACTTCGCCTATACAGAATAAATCATAACTTCGCTCATGGTAACAGGCGAACTTGTGATTTGCCTCGACGATTCTCTAACTTAGACTGTTTGTTGCAGAAATGGCAGCTGTAGCTGGAGCAGGTGGTGCAGGTGGTGATGAAGGTGGAGACAACAACCGACAGTTCTTCCCGGGGCATAACATGTACATCACATTGGACCCGGATGCGAGTGGTGTTGATGATTTCCGCGAGATCATCACATTTCTACTACGCTCGCGTATATTCCACGCGATTACCACAACACTGCCGATATCTTTGCCAAACATTGAAGATTTCTGGCAGACAGTGGAATATGACTGTCGAGTCGAGCCCCCGGTTATGCGTGCAACGGTCAACAATCAGATAGTTCAGTTCTCGTCTGAACAGATCAGGGTGGCTTTACAGTTTGGGGATGAAACAAGAGACGATCCTACCGACTTTGTGGCTCCATTTCGAGATGGTGCAATGGGATATTCTGGTCCTTTGGGGGATACTCAGAGACGCAAGGGGTTCTTGCTAGACCAGTGGCGCTTTCTCATGTACGTGATGATCGTGTGTATGTCGGGGAGAAAGGCTGGTACAGATGGAATGGGCGCGACCATGCAGTCGGCGATGACTGCACTGACTTACAATAAGCGTTACAGCTTTAGCCAGATGGTATTTTACGAGATAGATCGTCAGAGAAGAGCGGTGGCGCGTGAGAGATTTCTTATGTATCCAAGATTCATTCAGATGATCTTGAATCACGTTGCTCCAACGTTACCTCAGCGCCGCCCGATCAGATATGTAGAAAGTGTAAGTAAAAGGATCTTCGCTCAGTGTAGATCATCGAGTGCAAGAAGCAAGCCTGAGCTCCGTCCTCGACATACTCCACTATTTGGGTACTTGATCAACCCAGAGTATGTTCCAGCTCGTGGGGACGAGTTTCGGGATCCGGCACCACAACAGGCTGGAGCACCTCAAGCTATACCTGCTGCTCCTGTTGTGTCACCGGAGGAGACTGTAGACCTTGATGAAGTGTTTGGTGGTCAAGGCTTCTTTGATATGGAACGTGTTGATCCAGAGAAAAATGTGCAAGTCTCAGTTGCACATGTTTCTAGTGTGGATGTTGTAGGGCAGCTACAACGGTGGCTGATTCTGATTCGTCAGATGATGATGTGGCTGAAGCGAGACGAATTTTAGTAACACAAGAACAAATTCATGGGAAGAGGAAGAGAGTCGATGATGACAGTAAGTCAGACTTTGAGGAAGAAGTACATCAGTTGGTCCGTAGATCAAGAAGGGAACGGACAGGTGCAGGTTCGGGAGCTGGTGAGAGCTCAAGGGTGGTACGTTTCACTCCACCCGCACTGTCCGGTATGACCATGGTTCCTACACCATTGCAGGTTACAAGGCCAAGCGCCACGGACGTTCCCGTGGTGGCTACCTGTCACACCCGGCCCTGAAAGGCGGAAACAGCCGGGCGCGCGCGAGTGGGGATTGATACTTAAGCACGGGCCATTGCAAACATTCAAGATAAGATTTTCATTGCGCATGAAATGTTTAATACAAATACATTACATTGTTTAAAAATTACATAAAATCATCCAAGTATAAAAACTGTTGAAGATTTCCACGCCATATCCCCTTGCGCGGCGAGAACAACCACGCGCATCGAAGGGATAGAACTAAAATCTTCCAAAAAGCTAGTTTTAGATGTTCAGCGTGAGGTGCTCTAAGTGTGACTCCATGCGCTACTTAGTTATCTCCTGAAAGACACGTAAAACATTTGAATCAGTATAAACTGAGTGAGTTCACAAGTTTTAGTAACTTGATAAATCGTATTGCATCATAATCTTGATAAAAATCATTCTGAAACATAATTATGATAGCATCATTAAAACACATGCTTGGTAAAACATAGTTCTATCAACATATTCTGATAAAATCGTTCCGCGGGTTACGCTGCGAACATTTCTGGGAACTGTGCTCGTCTGTGTAAGTGGCGCTGCCACTACGAGCGAAACAAGTAATACCGTCCCGCGGGTTACGCGCGGACACATCTGAAAAACCGTGCTCGTCTGTGTAAGTGGCGCTGCCACTACGAGCGAATAATACCGTCCCGCGGGTTACGCGCAGACGTTGTGCCGGAAAACAAGGCGCTCGTCTGCGTAAGAGGAGCGACCTCTACGAGCGGGCTCAAACCCATAGTACTGCCCCATGACCATACGAGGCACTCGTCTGTGTAAGAGGTGCGACCCCTACGAGTGGGCGGATCAAACCAGCAGTCCCTACCCTTAGAGTTCCAATGGTAAAGTGATCACTTACTCGAGTTCTGGCGCACATACATCGTAAATCATAGCTAACCGTTTGCATTGCTCATCATGAAACATAATTTAAACATAATCGTTTACATAACTTGTAAGTATACCATGATAAATCGTAATTTAAGTACGTGTCCCTCGCCCCGAAAACAGTTTAAAAATAGTGAAAACAGTGAAAATAGGGGCTGTGAGACTCACCTGTGGTTCTTGTTAAGGGATTAATCGAGATTCGGGTTTTCTTGGTGTTGGCCTTTGAATTGAAGGTCTAGTAACAGGATCGGATGCTTGGGAGACGATTAGTGCAAGTTTGCAGTTCTTAAGAGAGAAGTTTGAAGTGTGTTTGGGTGATAACTTAGGTTACATATTTATAGTCAAACTCAAGGGAACACAATCCCTTGCTTTAGGGGATTGTAATCTTTTCATATCTAGGTGTAATGATGATAAAGTATGGAAATTATTATTATTTATTTAAAAGTGGAGTAGTGGATAAAAGATTTTGATTTGATTTGGTCAGGACATGCAGGTCTGGGGTTGGTGAGAATAGGGTGGCTGACAGTTGACTTTTCATGTTACAGTGTGCTTTTTCAGGTACTTTTGTCAGTGTACAGTAAAAAGTGGAAAATCTCTGAAACACGCTACTGTTTCCTTTTGGGCGGGAGTAATCTCCTTACGTCTGGAAAATAGACTGAGTGTTCTGTGCGTATCACTTTGTGCGCATAGCTTTCTGCGTGAAGGACATTTCTTTGCTGCGGGTAGGCACGTAACCTTCTCGCAGTTAGGGACATTGAGTTTCATTTGTAGATTCTCCAGGTGGTCTTGGTATTTCAACATAGTGATCAGTTATGTTGAAGTCAATTCCATCTTGGAGCTTCAGACAAACTAGCTCTCAATGTTCCCGCCATGCGGGGAGGTTAGTTCCCTTCCGCACGCGCATAAACGATTTAGGATGCACCCGCCTTAGCATCATGCGGGATGGTCAACCCATTAGACAACATAACGTTAAGGTACATGAAAACATAAAGCCAAAACATTCGCGCATGGCGCATATAACATATGCCCACGCTGGTTCTTAACATGGTGCGCTCGCGCAGGGCGCACATAACAAATGCACGCGCTGATTAACATGGCGCGCTCGCGCAGGACGCACATAACAAATGCACGCGCTGATTCTAACATGGCGCGCTCGCGCAGGGCGCACATAACAAATGCACACGCTGATTCTAACATGGCGCGCTCGCGCAGGGCGCACATAACAAATGCACGCGCTGATTCTAACATGGCGCGCTCGCGCAGGGCGCACATAACAAATGCACGCGCTGTTTCTAATATGGCGCGCTCGCGCAGGGCGCACATAACAAATGCACGCGCTGTTTCTAATATGGCGCGCTCGCGCAAGGCGCATATAACATAATTACCTAATATTTAGGTTGATTACTTGGTTTAAGGGATTGGGAATTTACCGGGTGTCACATTCTCCCCCTGTTAAACGAATTTCGTCCCGAAATTTAGGAGACGTTGCTGGCAGAAGCCATGCTCTGAAAGAGGTGTGGGTATTTCTTGCGTATTTGATCTTCTCTTTCCCAAGTGAATTCAGGCCCACGCCTTGATTTCCATTGAACCTTTACTAACTTGATTTTGCTTCTGCGCAACTTTTGTTCTTTCCAATCGGTTACTGCTATAGGTTCTTCTACGAAGTGCAGCTGTTTGTCGATGTGAATCTCTTCCAACGGCAAAATCAACGTTTCGTCAGATAAGCACTTTTTGAGGTTGGACACATGAAACGTATCATGAACTCCACTGAGTTCGGCGGGTAAACGGAGTTTATAAGCAACCGGACCGATCCTTTCCAGGATCTCAAATGGTCCAATGTAGCGCGGATTCAACTTTCCTCGCTTGCCGAAACGGGGGACTCCTTTCCTTGGAGAGACTTTCAAAAGTACTCTATCCCCTACTTGAAACTCCAACGGTTTCCTTCGCACATCTGCGTAGCTCTTCTGTCTGTCGCGCGCTGTCTTAAGGCGATCCCGTATCTGAAAAATCTTGTCTGTTGTTTCTTGGATCAATTCTGGACCAGTCATTTGCTTGTCACCCACTTCAGCCCAGCACAGTGGGGATCTACACTTGCGCCCATACAAAGCTTCAAACGGCGCAGCCTTGAGGCTTGTGTGATAACTGTTGTTGTAAGAAAATTCAACCAATGGGAGATGAGTATCCCAGCTACCTCCGAAATCGATTGCGCACGCGCGCAGCATATCTTCCAATGTCTGGATTGTTCGCTCGCTTTGTCCATCTGTTTGGGGATGATATGCCGTACTCATGTCAAGACGAGTACCTAAAGCCCCTTGTAACGATCTCCAAAATCTTGAGGTGAACCGACTATCTCTATCAGAAATGATGGACACTGGGACTCCATGTTTTGAAACTACTTCTCGAATATACAATCGGGCTAACTTTTCCATCTTATCGGTTTCCTTGATCGGCAGGAAGTGCGCTGACTTAGTTAGCCGATCCACAATAACCCAGATCGTGTCGTAACCCCCAGGTGTCCTTGGCAGTTTGGTGATGAAGTCCATAGAGATTTGTTCCCACTTCCACATGGGAATTTCTGGCTGCTGAAGCAACCCTGATGGTTTCTGGTATTCAGCCTTCACCTTCGAACACGTCAGGCATTTACTGACATACGTTGCGATGGCGCCTTTAAGATTGGGCCACCAATACAGCGCTTTAACATCTTGGTACATCTTGTCTGCGCCAGGATGTACGGAATACCGCGTCTTGTGAGCTTCGTTTAATACTTGCTCGCGTAATCCTCCCCTGAGAGGGACCCATATGCGGTTAGCAAAATATCGAGTGTCGTTCTCTTTGATCTCCAAATTCTTAATCATACCCCCAAGGGATTCGTTTTTAACAAACTCTGGTTTCAAGGCTTCTTGCTGAGCGTCTCGGATGCGGGTAGAGAGATCTGTGTGAATGGTCAACCTTAGAGCCTTGACTCGTAGCGTTTTTATTCGCTCCTTCCTACTTAGCGCGTCTGCTACCACATTCGCCTTTCCAGGGTGGTACTTAATTTCACAATCATAATCATTCAACAACTCCACCCATCTTCGTTGCCTCATGTTTAAATCCTTTTGATCAAATATATGTTGAAGGCTCTTGTGATCCGTAAAAATTATACACTTTGTACCATAGAGGTAATGGCGCCAAATCTTTAGCGCGAAGACAACCGCTCCAAGTTCCAGATCATGCGTTGTGTAGTTCTTTTCATTGGTCTTGAGTTGGCGCGAGGCATACGCTATGACTTTGTCTCGCTGCATAAGGACACATCCGAGTCCCTGATGTGAAGCGTCGCAGTAAACGACAATATCATCCGTCCCCTCGGGCAGAGACAGAATTGGCGCACTACATAACTTCTGTTTTAACATTTGAAATGCTGTTTCCTGATTTTTGCCCCAAACAAACTTCTTGTCTTTCTGAGTTAGCGCGGTCAGTGGTAGAGCTATCTTGGAGAAGTTCTCAATGAAGCGTCGATAGTAGCCAGCTAGTCCTAGGAACTGCCTCACCTCAGTTGGGGTTTTTGGCGCTTCCCAGTTTTCGATGGCCTTGACTTTGGAAGGATCAACGTGTATTCCTTTCTCGTTTACAACGTGACCGAGAAAATGAACTTCTCTAAGCCAAAACTCACATTTGGAAAACTTCGCATACAACTTTTCTTTCCTCAACAATTCCAAAATCAATCTCAGGTGTTGCTCATGCTCGGCCTTGGTCCGAGAGTAAATCAGAATATCATCTATAAACACAATCACAAACTTGTCCAAGTATGGTTTGCACACGCGGTTCATCAGATCCATGAATACAGCCGGCGCATTAGTTAGCCCGAAGGGCATCACTAAGAACTCATAATGGCCGTATCTAGTTCGGAAGGCTGTTTTCGGCACATCTTCCTCATGGACCCTAAGTTGGTGGTATCCGGACCGTAGATCTATCTTCGAATAATAACTGGATCCCTGCAACTGGTTAAATAAGTCGTCAATCCTCGGTAAAGGGTACCGATTCTTGACTGTCAGCTTGTTCAGCTCCCTGTAGTCAATACACATCCGGAAGGAACCATCCTTCTTCTTAACAAACAGTACTGGAGCTCCCCAAGGTGAAAAGCTTGGGCGTATGAAACCCTTATCCAATAGTTCCTGTAACTGATTGGATAGCTCTTGCATCTCAGATGGAGCTAATCGATAAGGCGCTCGAGCTACTGGCGCAGCTCCTGGGACTAAATCAATACGAAATTCTACTTGTCGCGGCTGCGGCAATCCGGGCAAATCTTCAGGAAAAACTTCTGGAAATTCGCGCACTACTGGTAAGTCTTCAATTCTTCGCTCATCTCCTTTCTTCTCTACTACATGCGCCAGGAAGGCGTAGCACCCTTTCCTTAGGCACTTGCGCGCCTTTAGGCACGAAATCAGTTTCGTCGCAACTCCCCTTCTTTCCCCTTGAATTACCAAGGTTTCTCCGTTCAACAGTGGGATCCGAACCTGCTTCTCATGGCAAATAACTTCCGCTCGGTTCTCGACTAACCAATCCATACCTACCACGATGTCAAAACTTCCCAAGTCTATTGGCAACAAGTTAATATTGAACCCGTGACCTCCCATGACTATAACACATTGTTCAGTTCTTTCGTTCGCGCATAACTGCCTACCATTGGCTAGTTCTATAGTATAAGGCGTGTCTAGCCTACTGGTTGCTAAGCCTAGGGAGTTTTTAAACTCAGCAGATATAAAACTTAGGTCAGCGCCAGTATCAAATAAGACAGATGCAAAATGGCCGTTAAGCAAAAACGTACCGGTTACCACATTCGGCTCTTCTTTAGCTTCACCCGCGCCGATCACAAAAGCTCTCCCGCGAGCTTGGTTTCCCCTTTGCGGGCAATCCCGACTAAAATGCCCTGGCTTTCCGCATGCGTAGCAGTTGTCACTGGCTCCAGCTTCTTTAGCACGGCAATTCACCGTCTTGTGCCCTGGCCTGTTACATTTGGCGCACGTGACGCTCGCGCATTCACCCTCGTGGTGAAACTTGCATTTGTTGCACCATGGGTAAGGCCCGCTGTATCCTTTCCTTGATGGCTCCGCGGCTTGGATCGCGTAAACCCTTGCGCTTTCCTGCTTCTTGAACGGTGGCTGCTTGGAGTCGGACCCTCGGTGGTGAGAGTTCCATTTCCTCTTGGAGTCAGAGGTTCGCTGCTCGTTTCCGCGCGTAGTCAACATACCCGCACGGACCGTATCCCTTGTAAGGGTGATGGCCCGCGCTACCGCCTCATCAAAGGTTGGAGGCGCTGCGGCGTTGAGCGGAACCCTAACGACAGGAGGTAACCCAAAAATATACCACTCGATCTTCTTTTCCTCCGTGTTTGCCATGTCTGGCACTAACTGGCAAAGCTCATTGAACCGGTTGTTGTAGGCGTCGATATCCGTTCCTACCATGGTGTGGTTCCAGAATTCCTGCTGCAGACTCTGGATTTCTGCGCGAGAGCAGAACTTTCTCATCATCATTTCCTTCAGTTCTTCCCAGGTCTTGTGAAGAGCAACTTCTCGCCCCAAAGTCTTCACTTGAAGCTTCCACCAAGACGAAGCTGCTTCTTGGAACATGCAGGTCGCGTAAAGGACCTTCTGGTTCTCACTACATCTGCTAATGGAGAGAACTGTCTCCATCTTGTCAATCCAGTTGTAGAGCCCAATGGCCCCTTCGGTACCCTTGAATGGCCAAGGCCTACAGGCCATAAATGTCTTATAGGAGCACCCTTTGTCCAAGGCTCCTGAATCGGGTTCTGGGGTCTCGTTCTGACGACCCTGACTTGATTCGGCCTTGCTGGCCTCATGTGTCGCAATCGCCTGCGCGATTATTACCGCGAGTTCCTCGAGTGTCATGGTAATTCCCTTGGCTCTGGTTGGAGGCATTCTCGCTTTAAAAGAGTGAAAATATATTAAACTTAGCGCATGTACTCTGAGCACATAATGTTCTTTATCTTTATTCACTAGACACTGTGTGACCCGTGTTCCTAAGTGTGTGTATAGTTTCTTTTGAAAATATTTTCTTTGAAAAATATTTCATGCGATTCCCCAACGGTTATAGTCTAGGTTAAAACTTCTTTTCCTAGTTCGCTATAACCAGTGCTCTGATACCAATCTGTCACACCCGGCCCTGAACGGCGGAAACAGCCGGGCGCGCGCGAGTGGGGATTGATACTTAAGCACGGGCCATTGCAAACATTCAAGATAAGATTTTCATTGCGCATGAAATGTTTAATACAAATACATTACATTGTTTAAAAATTACATAAAATCATCCAAGTATAAAAACTGTTGAAGATTTCCACGCCATATCCCCTTGCGCGGCGAGAACAACCACGCGCATCGAAGGGATAGAACTAAAATCTTCCAAAAAGCTAGTTTTAGATGTTCAGCGTGAGGTGCTCTAAGTGTGACTCCATGCGCTACTTAGTTATCTCCTGAAAGACACGTAAAACATTTGAATCAGTATAAACTGAGTGAGTTCACAAGTTTTAGTAACTTGATAAATCGTATTGCATCATAATCTTGATAAAAATCATTCTGAAACATAATTCTGATAGCATCATTAAAACACATGCTTGGTAAAACATAGTTCTATCAACATATTCTGATAAAATCGTTCCGCGGGTTACGCGCGAACATTTCTGGGAACTGTGCTCGTCTGTGTAAGTGGCGCTGCCACTACGAGCGAAACAAGTAATACCGTCCCGCGGGTTACGCGCGGACACATCTGAAAAACCGTGCTCGTCTGTGTAAGTGGCGCTGCCACTACGAGCGAATAATACCGTCCCGCGGGTTACGCGCAGACGTTGTGCCGGAAAACAAGGCGCTCGTCTGCGTAAGAGGAGCGACCTCTACGAGCGGGCTCAAACCCATAGTACTGCCCCATGACCATACGAGGCACTCGTCTGTGTAAGAGGTGCGACCCCTACGAGTGGGCGGATCAAACCAGCAGTCCCTACCCTTAGAGTTCCAATGGTAAAGTGATCACTTACTCGAGTTCTGGCGCACATACATCGTAAATCATAGCTAACCGTTTGCATTGCTCATCATGAAACATAATTTAAACATAATCGTTTACATAACTTGTAAGTATACCATGATAAATCGTAATTTAAGTACGTGTCCCTCGCCCCGAAAACAGTTTAAAAATAGTGAAAACAGTGAAAATAGGGGCTGTGAGACTCACCTGTGGTTCTTGTTAAGGGATTAATCGAGATTCGGGTTTTCTTGGTGTTGGCCTTTGAATTGAAGGTCTAGTAACAGGATCGGATGCTTGGGAGATGATTAGTGCAAGTTTGCAGTTCTTAAGAGAGAAGTTTGAAGTGTGTTTGGGTGATAACTTAGGTTACATATTTATAGTCAAACTCAAGGGAACACAATCCCTTGCTTTAGGGGATTGTAATCTTTTCATATCTAGGTGTAATGATGATAAAGTATGGAAATTATTATTATTTATTTAAAAGTGGAGTAGTGGATAAAAGATTTTGATTTGATTTGGTCAGGACATGCAGGTCTGGGGTTGGTGAGAATAGGGTGGCTGACAGTTGACTTTTCATGTTACAGTGTGCTTTTTCAGGTACTTTTGTCAGTGTACAGTAAAAAGTGGAAAATCTCTGAAACACGCTACTGTTTCCTTTTGGGCGGGAGTAATCTCCTTACGTCTGGAGAATAGACTGAGTGTTCTGTGCGTATCACTTTGTGCGCATAGCTTTCTGCGTGAAGGACATTTCTTTGCTGCGGGTAGGCACGTAACCTTCTCGCAGTTAGGGACATTGAGTTTCATTTGTAGATTCTCCAGGTGGTCTTGGTATTTCAACATAGTGATCAGTTATGTTGAAGTCAATTCCATCTTGGAGCTTCAGACAAACTAGCTCTCAATGTTCCCGCCATGCGGGGAGGTTAGTTCCCTTCCGCACACGCATAAACGATTTAGGATGCACCCGCCTTAGCATCATGCGGGATGGTCAACCCATTAGACAACATAACGTTAAGGTACATGAAAACATAAAGCCAAAACATTCGCGCATGGCGCATATAACATATGCCCACGCTGGTTCTTAACATGGTGCGCTCGCGCAGGGCGCACATAACAAATGCACGCGCTGATTAACATGGCGCGCTCGCGCAGGACGCACATAACAAATGCACGCGCTGATTCTAACATGGCGCGCTCGCGCAGGGCGCACATAACAAATGCACGCGCTGATTCTAACATGGCGCGCTCGCGCAGGGCGCACATAACAAATGCACGCGCTGATTCTAACATGGCGCGCTCGCGCAGGGCGCACATAACAAATGCACGCGCTGTTTCTAATATGGCGCGCTCGCGCAGGGCGCACATAACAAATGCACGCGCTGTTTCTAATATGGCGCGCTCACGCAAGGCGCATATAACATAATTACCTAATATTTAAGTTGATTACTTGGTTTAAGGGATTGGGAATTTACCGGGTGTCACACTACCTCATCCTCATTCGGCCTCCCACCCACTACATTCCATCTATCGACTCCGGAGATTGTATCTTTGCCACCTCCAACTCTTACTCCAACGGAGGTTGTGGCAAGATTTATTGAGTCGACAGTTGTAGCTACTGCAGGGTTGTCAGTTACGATACCACCTGCGGTTACGTTTACGCCTACTTCTGAGGTCCCGGTTACAATAGAAATCCCTCCTCAGTACACTCAAGATATATCACATCTGAGGTTTGATTTCGATGCAACCTTATCCGACTCAGAACGAATAGCAGCGCTTGAACGAGTCGTGGCAGAACAATCAAGGGTAAATCTTATCCAGACCCATGCTATTCAGCGCCTCGTTGCAGAGAATCAGATACAATCGTCCCTGCTGATCGAACATGGCAAAATCATTGATGCTTTGAAGGTGTTCTTGGCATCTCAGGGGGAGACGAGCTGTAAGGGTGATGAGCTGAGGACGAAGAAGCGTAATGATCGAGACGATGATCCCAATGCATCGAAAGGTGCAGGTGGAGAGTTGCCAAGAACTGAACAAGCTCTTGGGACTTCCACATCTCAGGGGGAGTCAACAAGTGCAGCGGGCGGTACAGGTGATGATGTGGTGGTCGTGGATGCTGAGGTGGATGATGATGATGTATTACCAGTTGAAGAGATAGAGAAGATTGGTGCAGAGATTGTTATTGATAATGATATTGAAGAGGGAGAGATTATAGAAGAGAATATTGAGCATGAGATTCCGGATGTTGATAAGGCAGATATGAGTAAAGATATGGGAAGTGATGAGACGGAATGGGAAGAGCAGCCAAGATGGAAAGAAGGCTACGCTCAGTGGTTCGTAAAAACGAAGAAACCGGCGGTCCCTACGTGTGTTTAATCGTGTTAACGTATATCGTCTTCTACGCTCGTATCGTCTTACGTAGGGATTCCGCACCTACGTAGAACGAGATATTCCGTGTAGATCCGGCTGGAAACCTACACTATACATAATATACATAATCAACACGTGTACAATTCCTATAAATAAATGATTTATGTTTATGTACTTTTTAGAATGTTAAAAGTGACAATAAATATTTCATTTTAACCATTTCTTTTATTTTAAATTTTTAAAAACTAAAAAAAAGTGAGAAATCATGTTTTCTTGTTTTTTTATACAACCCTCCCCTAGTGTGTGTTTGTGTGTAACATAGAACCATCCCATATATATTTATATAAAATCATGAAACTAAATCGACAAGAAAACAACATTGTCCACCCACTTAATAGTCACTTCTTTTGTCATCAAATGAGCAGGCATCATTTACCATTTAGTCTACGCCTAGTAGCCTCATACTAACAACAAAATAAAGCATTTATGAGATTAATAAAACCACTCAATAAATATCATAAACATTTTATTTTTACTTACACAAAAAAAACACCTTACTTGTGAGTTCAAGTCATCAGAACTCATCTTCCTAGGATAGGTCTTCACAAAACAACCTCTTTCATTTTATGGTTTAAGATCTCTAAACGGCTGCCAATCAAAATTCATCTTTCTAGGATAGGCCTTCACAAAACAGGCTCTTTCATTTTATGGTTTACGATCTCTAAACGGCTGCCAAGCTGTCACATTTACCAAAAAAGAAACAAAAAATAAAAACAACAAACATAAAAAGTCGTTTTACAAAACATAACATCCGGAAATGTTGTAGTGGCATCGCTTTCATAAATCACTAAATTTATCTTTTCTTCAATAAAAAGATCCCTCTTAACACAACTCGGTCACCTTGTTTAGATGAGACTACTTGTATGCAAGAGCAAGTGTTCCCCATGACCCGTCAAATACGTAAAACACATTAGACACATTTTTTTTAAACGTGACTTAAATAATTTAAAATAAAGCAAAGTCAAAGCTGTCATTCGGGAATTTGAAGGTGGTCTTTAAGTCTTTCAATGTCTTCAATTAGATACCAAGTTGTATTCTCCTTTAAACAAGCATGATGTGTGTAGCTCCTCCTGAGAACAATAATAATATTATTGTGTAGTAATTTCAAAATTGTTAATATATAGTTGAGGGTTTAAAAATATACTTGATCGAAGATAATAATTTGATAAAACTCAGAATTAAAAAATATTATTTTACTATTCGAAACTTTGAAAAACACAGTATCATATGGCTCTATATATTCAAGATTCCTATTTAACTCATTCTGAATGAAATTGATTAAATCAAGCAAATAAACAAAGAAACCTACTCAGGTTAAACAAAATTTCACAAATGAAATGAAATAATTAGTTAAACCAATAACTGTTGATTACCGTTAGAACGATGCAAAGTTGTACTTAGCATTGAACAAGCCTTTGCCGAAAACTGAAAGCTCTAATTCACCCCAAAATCTGAAAAGAACATCCACACATCAAATATTGTATAATAAAATGATATTAACATATAGAGAGATGCTCTAGGTACCAAAACACAATCCTAGAAATGTTTTATTGACAATCGCATACGTGTGAAATTAAGTACCCTTATCCCGTTGAAGATAAAGCATAATTATCGGTGGATTTCAGAAGGGTAATTATAGTTGGATTTCAGAGGTTTTAAACCATCGTTGATTAAAACTGTTGAGTACTCTAAAGAGGCACTGAATAGACTTAGGGTTGGGGAAAAAACAGTAGGGAATAATAACAGATGATGAGATTAAATTCTTCAATTGAATGACCATCAATGCTTGTAACAACGAATGATAATGTGTCGGGGATAATCGATGTTGTCGAGATAGTCTGAGAGTGCATTAAATTTTACGGAAACTTATAGAGAGAAAGAGTGGAGAAGGTGAAATGTTTCCTATATGTATTATAATGTAATATAGATACATATTATATATGTTAGTTACCCCATGCTACAAAAAGGCGCTAAAAGAGGGGCATGTATTGTCGTCGGATGTGTTTCGAGTTTAATATGATCATATTATATGTGTGTGTGTAATACACACACACACACACATATGTATAGTTGATATAAAACCATTACAACCTTAAAACAAAAAGCTCCCTTTTGCTGACCAGACGCCTCATGTCACTTATCTCCCCAATTTGTAGCCCCCCTTCACATAGCCTTAGAGACTTGTTGACCACCCGAGAAGTACCATTAGACTTCACGTTATGGGAACTCAAAGGGACGCCTTTGGGGCGCGGATGGCACCAGACACCGTAGAGGGGTGCTGATAGAGGGCGCGGTGAAGTGGGGTGGCCTTGGCCGTAGAGGGGTGTTGATCGTGTAGGTGTGTTTGACTCGTTGATAAAAGATTATTTTTCACCGGAAGCGAATTTTGACTCGGAACGATTTCGGCGCCGTTTTTGGATGAGTCGCCTACTATTTTTACGAATAGTTGGTGATTTAAAATGTGATTATGCATTTTTCCAGCGCGGGAGGTAAATCGAGATTTTCTCCTTCGCAAAAACAGTTAGAATGCTTAAAAACTTGAGCTTTAATACATTTAATCCATACCGATATATGATTCTAGGATCTAGTTATGTGATATGTGTAGGTGATTAACGATAGATTAATTAGAACGAAGTGTTGAGTATAGATTGGGCAGAGTAACAGCTTGAGAGGAAAGTACATAAACACTTGTTAAATTACTCATACTATGACAGTCTATATATGGAGGATGCATGCCATTCGTTACACATCACTTAACGAATGGTCTCATTCGTCTTCATTACAATAAGTAATATAATGAGTAAACTGAATGACTCATTCGCTATACCCCATTCGCCAACATTCAATGATGAATGGATACAGAATAATAACGATTAAGGTCCACTCGTTAAACATCCTTAACGAATGGAAATGAACAATAACTTAAAGCCTCATCCGTTAAACATGCTTAACGAATGAGCATACATAGACATACGAATTGTGACAACCGAACTTTTTAAGAATAATACTGTGCTAATGTAATCCGTGTTTATCGTGTAATCTCGTATTATGGAAAATAAAATAATAATATTTTAGTCTAAAGACTCTAAGAATATGAGTATTATATTTTATTGTGTTCAAAAAGTTAAGTTTTGGCGCGTATCGAATACTGCTCAAGACTGACACTGACAGCGACCCGGGTGAGGTTAAAAGTCCAAATAAATTCCTAAACGTCGGGAATGACCTAAAATAAAATAAATTCAGCAAATATATTAATATTAGGTCATAAGTATAATTTTAGAATGTTCGATTCGCGAAATTTAGAAAATAAGCGAGTAGAAGCCAATACCGCTCACCGTAAGGACCCGAAACCAACCAACTCTTACATCTTTATATGGTTTTGAAGCTAATTTTATAAAGAATTCAAATATGTGATTGGTTTTACATAAAACTAATTCTAACTAGTTGTATTTTATAAAATATGATCAAAGGGGTAAATAAAATACATGTTGTTAATTAATTAAACAAAAAAAAAATATTTACACAACACCCCCCCCCCCCCTTAGCCGTCCACTTCACCCTCACCCTAACCCTAGATTGAGTGTGTTGTAAACCATTTGTTATTCCAAGAAACCTCATGTGCATGCATCAAGACACATGTCCCTTGGAACTCTCAATATAAACCACTACACCTTCCAACACAAACCACCACCCCTTTTTGTCCCTCCCTTCCTCCTTCTTGCGGCCAAACCCGACCCCCACCTCCTTCTCTCTCACCTATCTTCATATTATTATCCAAATCATAATAAAAACCCTAGCATCATTTCAAGGAAGATGAGTTAGAAGCAAAGTTAGGAAGATTCAAGCTTTATGCATACACCAAGAGACCATCCATACTATTCTCTTGAACCACTCTCTAAAACCCTAAGGACACGAGAAGTGAACGAAAACCGATAGTAACAGTCAAGGTGAGTTTCTCAGAAATCCCCACCATTTTAAATATTTTAAATGATTTATAAATGTGTTCGGGGAGGAAACACGTTTGTGTCAAAACACAAATTTATCTTAACAATTGGGATATTGTAAGGGCTAAAGATTTGACCGACGTGGGTTAACGTGGTCGGGCTGACTAGAATAAATATTCACTAGAATATTCAGGGAAATTGTGATTACCGCAGTCTTATAATCATTAACTCTAAAAAGGCATAGAAATATTGATAGATCTATCGGGTGACGCCCTGCCTACCGACCAGTCGCGCTGGTTAAATGATGGGGGCAAATATTTTGAATTATTGTATGCTTTGATTATAGGTTTAGTAGCATTATATTCGTTATATTCCTTGCTAGTCTTTAACTATCAAAAATGTTGAAGAAAAAAATGTTATTTCAAGAATTATCGTGGTAATTCGAAAGGTGTCCATTTGGTTTGTCGTTGAGGTGACTATACGATTTTTAAACAACTTTCGTGTAAGTTGGCCTTGGTCCAGTGGGGTCAAGGTAAAACATAAATTTAGATTTTGGACAAAATAGTTTCAAAGTGGAGAAAGCGAAAATTTAATGAAAAGGACATTTTATATTATTGAGAACTCACCAACCTTTGTGTTGACGTATATTTTAAACGTGTTTTTCAGGTAAATGAAAACTTGGCGCTTCGTGAAGAGAACGTGGGAAAAGGCGGGATTCTAGATCCCGACAGTTGGACATAATGTTTTAAAATAATATGTACTTTGATGACTTGAAACTTGTGTTTTAAATAATAAATGTCCAACTTGTATATTAATGGTGTGTGTGTTTAAATATTGTATGGCTACTCGGCGTCTGTCACCACTCGAACGTCTTAATTAAGACTTCTGCTGCTAAGTTAAGTTTTCGGGGTGTGACACGAATGGGAATGGTAATTACCAAAATGCCCTTACATTAGAATAATAATAAATTATATACGATTTACAAAGACTCGAGGCGACCAAAACGTGCACTATCAAATTGCACAGCGGCAATTTGTCAACTAAAGTACGGGACTACGAGGGACGCCATGAAAGAGTATTTACAGATGTCAGATACAGTAAGTCGTGAAGCCCTTCACACATTCTGCGAATGTGAGTATTATTATCATTTTAATTATTTATTTCTAAACTTTCTTATTTTGAGTGTAGATTCTATCAACTTTGTTAAGATTATTAATATTATGTATTCCTCAACTATAACATGTAAAATATTTGAGGAGAGCGACTCAAAGTGACATACAAAAAATATACGAGATGCATCAACAAAGAAACAGCTTTCTCGGGATGCTAGGTAGCCTTGATTGCACACACTCGCATTGGGAAGCCTGGCCGCTTGCTTGGAAAGGCCAATATCATCAGGGTGATCATGATGGCCCAACAATTATTCTTGAGGTGGTTGCGTCATTTGATCTTTGGATATAGCATGCGTTTTTTGAGATGCCCGGTGCAAACAATGATGTAGCTGTGATAAATTCGTCCCCTATTCTTGACCGCGTCATAGACGGAGTTGAACCCGTCACCTCATTTTCCACGAATGATGTCAACTACGAATACGTATATTATCAAGTCGACGGTATTTATCTGAAGCGGCTCACGTTGATTCTTAGCTTTACGTGCCCGACTCACTATAAATATCAGCACTTCAAGAAAAAAAACATGAGTCGGCCAGAAAGTACATTGAAGGACATTCGGGGTATTAAAGAAACGTTGGTTTATTAGTAGACAACCGGCTCGTTTAAACCAAATGGAAGAAAATAATGTACACTTGTATTATCTTGCATAATATGATATTGGAGGACCAGGGTAGAGCAATTTGTCAAGGTGAGTACAACGATGCGCCAGAGCCGATCTCAACATTAAACGAAGATGAGAAAATTGCTAATTTATTAAGAACACAAAGAAGGGATACGAATTTCAGTCTTCGATCAGATTTGATTGAACATCTTTGGAGGAACAAGCAACATGACGACGACTAAAAATAGTTGTTATTATTTTAGTTTTTATGTATATGTTTTTATATTTAATTTATTTTATTTTATATTATTGTGTTGGTTTTTATGTTTAATGAAAAAAATGTTTGAAGCCCCTCACCATAGAGAGGCATTATAGGTTGGGGAATTATAGGTTGGGGTTTCGATGCCCCCCGTAAAGAGCCATAGTAATCTTTGTAAAAACCATGGTATTTCTTCAATATTGCTCCTCGATAACCAAATTATGCAGCCCAATATTACCGATACAGTATCATCTAGGGATTATTGTCAGCAACAAACTTCACCGAGAAATTTTCGAGTAAATATTTTGTTAGTGGCATTCATTTGTTTAGGGGGAGAGGGTGGTTCCAAATCCATTACCCACCACACCCAATGGTATGGTGACACCTCACCTCAACCAAATCCATCACTAGTGATGGAATTTAGTGGGGGTGATCGTGTGGTGTGATGAGGAGTTTTTTTTTTTTTTTTTTTGCAACTTAAAAAATAAAAAACAATATTTTACTAGAACATATTACAACTTAAAAATTATAATTTAAAAATAAAAGTTACAATAAACAATCTACTCCTCGTCTGAATCCGGAAATTCTAAAAAGAACCTATAACTTCAACTAGATCTCATCTCAACCGATAGTGTATATTCTCATCCCGCAAGTCTAATTGCACATCCTCAGGAGCCGGAACTTGAGTAGGAGGATCTGGCACCCAATCTAAGAAATTGCCCTCCATCTTCTTTTATTAGCATATTGTGTAATATGATGCATGAGTATACGTAGCTAGAGATCGTGGGTTTTTTCATTGCACAAACCGGTATAATAATTATGCACCATCTACCCTTTAAGACACCGAAAGCTCTCTCGACATCTTTTCTTGCCGATTCTTGCAACTTCTTGAACGCCTTTTTATTGTCCTCGACAGGAAACGAAAAGGCTTTCACAAAAACAGACCATTGCGGGTAGATATCATCGACAAGATAGTAGCAACGTCTGTAATAACTCCCGTTGATAAAATATGGACAGAAAGGTGCGGTACCATCTCTTACGCTCTGAAACAACGGTGATGTGTACAAAACAGTGATGTCGTTGTTTGAGCCAGGAACACCAAAATAAGAATGCCAAATACATAAATCATTTGACGCAACCGCTTCAAGTGAGATGGTCGGTTGTTTGATATCACCCCTAACATACGCCCCTCGAAAATCATGAGGACAATTCCTCCATTCGATATGTGTACAATCGATGCTATCGGGCATCCCTGGAAAATGCCATAAAGCCTCATGCGTGGCGTAAAGACGTGTAATGTTGTGTCTTGTTGGTTTTTGTAGAAACTCTTTGCCATACAATTTAAAATCACGTTGCAAAATAATTGCAGACATTCACGTGAAGTTCTCTGAGACATTTGTAAGTATTCATCGAATTGGTCGGGTGGGTTACCTGTCGCTAATTGACGAATAGCGGATGTGCATTTTTGAAGCACCGTAAAACTTCGTTTGCGCCTCGCGTCGTAAGATTCTTGAAACCATTCTTCGCTTGCTTCGACGTCGGCTACAATCTTTAAAATAAATATTTCGGCAAATGAAACCGTTTCCTAAACGTCTCGTCATTTTATTTCGGCTCCTCCACAAAATAGTCGTTCATTAGCACTTAGTGGGCATGTATACGATCATGATTCACCATTTTTTTCTTTGGATGGCTCGGGCTTCAAGTTCGTTATATAACAACGGGAACCATTCGGCAATGTCATCGTCCGTAGACAAAGAGCTATCAGTGTCTAACGGAACCAAGTGGCACGGAAATTCCATTTTTTTTTTTGTTTTGAATGAAGTAGAAGATTGAGAGTGTTTTGAGTTGGATTTGGTTTTGAGTTGAATTGAAATGGTTGTTTATTTATATTGTTTATTTTTTTTTATTAAATCCCCCCTCCCCCCTCAACGGTCAAACCACCCCCCCACCCAACGGTCCAATTTCTTGGTTCCATACACGTGATGGCTATCACGTTGGATCCCCCATCACGCGTGATGGGGGAGGGGGGGTACCGGCGGCGGTGTTTGTGGCTCTATCACGCGTGATGATGGACACCCCCACCCATCTTAGTAGGGATAACATTATTTGCACTGGGTTTCGTGTGTGTATGTGTAAAACTAGAAATATAGCTAATAACATTTCAGGGACTTTGATTTCATTGGCTAATTTAATAAATTGTCTTAGCTCTTTGATCTAAATACATGGCCATCTTTAACATGAGATGTAGCAATACATTAATGAAATTGATAACCAATGATCATGGATTGCTGGTGAGATACTCTTTGGTGGTTGTGGTAGACTCCACTTTTGAACTTTGCTTACTTTTCTTAAAGAATACTATACATGAAAACACCACCGAAAACTAATTGATAAGGCATATATTATAATTTTTATTGTACCTTAATCAAGAGTTCCAAGTGAACTTTTTGGCTCATATTCATCGTTTGTTTTGGCTTTGTATTCCCATAGAACTTTCTTTTCTGTTTATTAATATTAATTAATTGATCAATAATAAATGACAAGGTAACATTTTAATTTTTATGAACTCTTTTTTATATTTAACTTAATTTAAAAAAAAAAAAACATACATTTCATGTAATACAAGAAATTTGGAGGGGCTCTAGTTAATGAAGTCCTCTACCAACCTCAAAACATTAAATTCAAGTATGGAATCCAAAAGGTGATGGAGTTGTCATTAAGAGTAGAATCATGATATCTTGTTTACAAAGCATCTTCAGCCATTTACTCCTATAACTAACTCAACCCTATTCTTACAATTTCTATTACAAAATCTCAACCACCACCACCATCTTCGTTCTCCCATTGTGCATCTCGATGATGAAAGATCGACTGGAACGTCTTGTAGCTTTTCCCTTTTCCACTGGATGTGTGTCCGCAGCTAGTGTTGCGGTTTGTGTTCAACATGGCAGAAGACCGAAGGAAGATACCGACTCTTCTCAGATGGGTCTCTCTCCAACACATCTAACTACAACTATTGTTTTCATAGCAAATTTGCTTAATATATGAATACTATTATTATTTTATGTGTGTTTATGTGTTTTATTTTCTTGTAGCGTGTAGATCATTTGGTCTTCCCAAGGATCAAAAAGATGAAGAAGGAGCACTCACTTCAAGTGACAACATGATGAAAAGCTCGTTTAGGTTCACATCACTCTCAAAGCCTATTGTCTCCGTTGGCCTTCAAAGGCTCACCAAGAGCATTAAAAGTTTGTCTCAATCACTTGGTAGGTTAGAGTCATTACAAAAAATAAAATGAACTAGGTATCAAATATTCACATCTGGTAAGTGTTGATGAAAAATTGAGTGTTGCGGTGGCGTACCAACACAAATTTGGTTGGTGTCGTCTTATGGCACCAAAACTAAACAAATATAATAATAATAATAATAAATAAATAAATAAATAAATTCAGCAACAAAACTCGCGGCGAAAAAAAAAAACTTAGGTAGCAACTGCGAACCAACACAATTCAGTCGGCATCGAAGCTGATTACATAAGAATAAAAAGGGGAAAGTGAATATGAGGCTGTTAAGCACCTAACCTTATATGCGAAACCATCAAAACTACATAGTTTTGATTAAAAGTTTCCAAAATCTGATTTTGTTCTTTCCCTAATATGTTTACTTTCCATTAACCCTAACTCTTAATTCATCATATGTCACACCCTCAAAATCCACTCACGGAGTTTTACCGTCAGAGGGTGTGAACTGGCAGAATCGGAATCATCAGTTATAATCAAACCATAAAAACGTTTAAATGCAAATAAGCGCGGAAGCGTAAAAACCTTAATTCAAAAGTTGCGTCACGCAGGACGACTTAAAACCAAAGATAACTGTTAAAAATAAGTTTGCAGAATAAAAGTGTTTTCATTTAATGCATGCTCCTAAACCGCGCGCCCGCCTCGGCTACCTGAGAATAACATACTAAAAGTGTCAACACAAGGTTGGTGAGTTCACAAGTTATATAAGATAAATCGTTTAGCGTTTGCATTCAGCGTTTACGTTAAGTGTTTTGCGTAACCTCGTTACGGCGTTTAAGCGTTTTGCGTAACCACGTTACGGCGTTTTGCGTTTTGCGTAACCACGTTACGGCGTTTTGCGTTTTGCGTAACCACGTTACGGCGTTTTGCGTTACCAGATAATGTTATGTCAAATTATATATCGATAAGTAGCTAATCTATACAACAAGTATTACTAAGTGGTTCGACACCGAAGCTGACTGTTTATCAAGTGCCCGTCACCAGGTCAATCCAGACCATGGTAAGTGTTAGCCAAAATTACACCCACTCAACCTCCAGTTGAGCTTAGCGTCGGGTGGGGTTTGTCAAACCCAGTAGTACTACTCAACAGTGACTCGCTATTCTAAATATTAACCGGTTCGATGTGTGTGACTTCAAATGTTACGTTTGCCGCTTAGTCTTTACAAGTGATATATAATTTATAACAAAATCTTAAATATGCGTTTATCTCAAAAATGCGTTTATCGGAGTATGTTATCTCCCCCAAGTGAAAAACGTTTGAAAACAGTTTAAGAGTGGGGTAAGTGAACTCACTGTTTGCGAAGAATATCCCGAATTAGATCACCAAGTGATGCGCGTCGTAGAAACTCTCTAGCGTTCTAAATAACAAAGAGATTTTCTAAGTATCGGTATGTTTAACGAGTCTCTAGACTCGGCACATAATACCTATGCACGTAACATGTTTCGTGTTTCGTTTGTGAATCGTGTGTGACTTAAACAAGTACAATTGTGATACGATACGTGAGTGAACAATTACTTTTGTGTCATGTATTAATAACATACTTTACTAGCAATTATCCCCGTAAGGGCATTTTGGTCAACAAATAACAATTACTAGCCATTATTCCCCATAAGGGCAATTTGGTCAAATCATGGCAATCAATTTGCAACTATTCCCCGCAAGGGTATTTTGGTCAAAACATAACAATTATATAAGAAATATCATATTTCATGCATTTATACACAACTCAGCAGCTAGTTTCACTGTGACAGAATTTCTACTTGAAAGATTGTACTATTTCACCGATCATATCATCTCAATTAATTCACCAAAAATCACCACTGAAACATACATGTCTTAGGTTTCCAGAACATATTTTATCTTATTTTTATTCCATATAGATTTCTCATAATGATCAAAACACTACAGTAAACTCATATCAGTCAGATTCATGCGCAACAGAATGTTATTTGCAATTCCCGTTAAACGAAAAATCCAATAAATGCAAGACCACTTGGGTTTGGTTCCTAACTCAATGAGTCAACTTCCAGAAGTGGAACCAACCCAATTGGTCTCGTAGTTCATGAGATATAACATTTACAACATAACCTAACAGCAGGTCTAACAGCTCAGCTTTGCACAACGTTTTTGTAAAATCATAAAAGTAAACTTCTACTTGTCCAAAAATTACAAACTTATACTTTATAGAAACTAGACTCAACCTAGTTTACTGCAGTACCCACAATCTCAACCAATTTTCACGTTTACACTTCGTTACAGTCACTTAAACATCGTATACACATTCTGTCCAGAATCTGTTCACATCAAAACTCAACAATTTAACTATCTATGGACCATAAATCAATCATATAACATGCTAGACACTACAACCACTATCCATGCATATCAATTACACCATACATACAAGATTAGGGTTTGTGTTTTAACTCAAATCAAAGACAACAATCAATCAAGCAACAACATCAATACTAGTTATCAATCATCATGAATTCAACAACCATCATGTTAACTCATACATACATATAAAAATCGGCTGCCTAGGGTTCTTAATTAACCCATTAAACATCAAAATTAAACAACAAGAAGGTAAAGGATGATCAATTATACCTTCCTAGCACCTAGTTCTTGGATTAAACACTTGATTAGGGCTTGTATGTGTGTGTGCTTGTGGACGGCAGCCAAGAGGGAGCAAGGGAGGGGCCGATCGGAGCTTGTAGGTTTATAATAATAAGTTAGGGTTAAGTGTTAAGGTTATATTTATAGATATACAAGTTACACTCTAGTCCCTCTACTTTCAAGTGTTGTTTTTCTAGCCTAACTAGCTTGTTTTCGTCTTGAGTTAACGTTTATAATCATGTTATCACATAACACATAAGTCTAACACATAATTATCACATAATTATTGTTTTGACGTTTTTCGTTTATTTATCAATCGTTTGCGTCAACTCGTTTGCGTTTCGGTGCAAATCCCGAAAGACTACACATGTAGTAAGTGTTAAGCGTCATTTAAACCCTAGTTTAAATGTAATGATGTGTGCGTTATAGATTCAATGATCTTAAAGTTTGAATTGACGGAGTTGAGTTAACGGAGTTAACCTGAAATTGACGATTGTCACATCATAGGCAATGAAAACAAATAAAAATCAAATCCCATATTTTAATTTACGTGAAGAGGAAGACAATTAAATAAATATTAGCAAGTTGGGAATGGTTGCATACATCCATAGCAATTGAATTCCGAGATCATAAAACTAGGATTAAAGGATTTCTTTTAATTTTTTCATTATTTTCAGATTAAATGAAGGTCGTAGTCAAAGTATTCTTTAGCCACTCCCATCTTGTAGATGTATAATTAACTATCTTCCTCTTCATGTCAATATTGGGTTTAGTTTTAATTTGTTTTCATTGTAGATGATTGATGAATTAAGAGTTAGGGGTTTACTAAGTTAATGGAGAGGGAACATAATTAGGGAAATAATAAAATCAACTTTTTGAAAACTTTTAATCAAAACTAAGTGTTTGATGGTTTCGCATCTAATGTTGGGTGCTTAACAGACTCATATTCACTTTACTCAAATAAAAAATAGGGATAAAATACGACGAGCTAAAACAAATAATAATAACCAACATATTCGGGTCGTAAACCGACACAAATTGTTGTTGTACTAATAATATTAACGAAATAAAACAAAAAATAAATTATTTAAAGAAAAGAAAAGAAAGGAAAAAGAATAAAAGGTGAAACGCTGAGGGCCCCCAAGTAGACCAATAAGCCACTTGAATCGTGTTGGTTTTTCAAATATTAACTAATAAGTTAATAAATATAAACCTATTATAAACTAATTAGTTCATTGGACTTGACTCGTGTTGGTTTTTCTAGTCTTTAAGGACGAGATGGATGAAGTACAAATGGAACTGGAAATCAGCCTTCCGACAAATGTAAAGCATGTGGCACATGTTGGGTTTGATGGATCTGTAACCTCGGAAACAAACCGCAACGGTGATATCAAGGCGTCAGATTTTCTTGGATTTTGCCCTATTTCTTTTGCCGAGCTCGAGGAGCGGCTTGTTATGTGTGCACCATTGGATACATCTCACAATATGGAAAATGTGCGACCTGATGCTATGCAAGCTAGGAAGAAAACAGAAGCGAGTATGGCGTGAAAATATTTGATCCTATCTTTTGTGTAAGCAAGAATTTCCTTTGGTGTGTTTGTTTAATAACCTACATACATTTGTTACATGGTTGTTCTTTATAGTTTAAAAGTCATACTAGTATATTTACGCTATTTTTCAATGATCCGTATCATGATTATGTGAGAAATTAAGTTAAGAAGCTTTCTATTTTAACAAGACTATAGAATTAAAAAAAAAAATACTTATTGTGCACATAATTCAATTAGGTCATCCACACATGATGTCAATTGTATAACTTTTCAATTAAACAAATTTCACTTTATTATCTATTTTGTTTTAATTGAAACTGTTATAATGAAAACTAGGTTATTAACCCGTGTACGATACGGGTGGAAATATTGAAATTTTCAAACTAACGCGTGTCATTTGAAAGAACAACATAAGTTATATGTTATTCAGGACGACAACATACTTTAAGTTGTAAATAATATTTGTACGAAAACAAATGATTGTGAAATACAAAGATAAACCAAAATAACATTCAAATTACAGTGAAAATACAATCAAAAATTAAAAATGTAAAATACATAAGCTATTAAAAAGTAGCCCATGTTACAAATGGGTTGAAAGCATATCAACAACCATATATATATAGACAACCATAAAATTTCATAACTAGCATATTAACCAACAAAAATATTTAACATAAGTTTGTAACCAAAAAATTAAACATTTAGATTGTATAAATAAAAAAGTAATACCTACACAAATTTACTATACACCTAAACTAAAAAACCAAATGAAGATATGAACATTTTATAATCATATTAGCCAACCATTAACTTTTTTTACATTTCACAAACAAAAAAAGTAATTTTGCTTCACAATCTAAAAAACAAAATAAACCATAGCAGCCTGATTAATATACAACTAAAGTTTTTAAGGTATTATGAGTTTCATTTCAACATTAATTAATAAATAAAGATATATTTTATTATAAATTATTTTGTAATTAAACTTTTGTTTTATTTCGATTCAAAGACCTTTTAGTTAAATGTATTAAGTTAAATCGAAATAATAAAGATTTATTATACTAATTTCACCAATTAAGTCTAACTAAATTAATATAGAAATAATTAAAATTAAACCGGTTAATTTTAATTTTATTACATAGAAGTCATTCCCTATTTAAAGTTCTATTAAAGTGACTGCAATCTAAAGTAAATTATGTTTCAAACTCTTTAACATCATTACAATATTTAAAATCAATTTCATTATATAACTATTCTTTCAATTGTATACATTAATCTGGACATTTATGCGTAACTAAGTATTGTTCAAATAAAAAAGATGAAAACTTTGTTGAGATTGGAGACTGTTAAAAAGTACAAAAGAGTTGTTAAATTTTGTTATTAAAAACAGAAATAATAAATGTGTAAATGATTGGAATGTATCATTAAAATTAAATATGATGATTATTTAGCATTAATAAGCAATTATTGTGAATATCTAAGATTTTTAAAAATAAATTTAAAATAAGTAATTAACAACATATTAAATTGGTCAAATAGATTAATGGGTATTTAATACAAAACATATTAACTTTTTAGTATAATCAAAAGTAAATTATTTAAATTTCCAGTATACATTAAATTTGTCATTATTCTAATTAAAATTTGGTCAAATATAAAAGATGGTAAGTTTTAATACATTAAATTTGTCATTTAATACAAAACATATTAACCTTTTTTGTTTAATGACATTGAATACTATTAAAAACTACAAAAGATTGTTGCAAAAGTCGTCAATTTTGGTTTTGTAAAAACATAAATAAATAGATGTGAATATTATTATAAAAAAATTTCCATTTTTCTTGGAAATTTAGTAACTAAACAATATACTGTTAATTTTTTTAATTATCACGAAATTATTGTCACCACTTTAGCATCATTACCTTATTTAACAATAAATTTCATTAGATAATTCTTTTTTTCAATTTTATACATTAATCTTGACATTTATGCCTAATTAAAAATTGGTCAACTACAAAAAATGAAAAGTTTTATTTTATGTTTACTTTATTAGTTTATTTTTTAATTTAGCATGAATAAATTAGACAAATTGGTAATTCTTGACATTTATGCCTAATTAAAAATTGTTCAAATATAAAATATTGAAAGTTTATTGAGATTTGAGACTAATAAAAACTACAAAAGAGTGTTCAAAATTCGGTTCTTAAAAACAGAAATAAATAAATGTATAAATGATCAGAATGTATCATTAAAATTAAATATGATGAATATTTATCATAAATAAGCAATCATAGTGAATATATAAGATTTTTTAAATATAAATTTGAAATAAGTAATAAACAACATATTATATTTGTCAAATAAATTACTGTGTATTTAATATAAAACTTATTAACTTTCGAGTATATTTAAAAGTAAAGTATTTAAAATTTTAATATACATTAAATTTGCCATTATACTAATAAAAAATTTGGTCAAATATAAAAGATGGAAAGTTTGTTGACATTGAAAATTATTAAAAACTTCAAAAGATTGTTGCAAGAGTGGTCAATTTCGGTTTTTAAAAACAAAAATAAATAAATGTAAATATTATTATAAAAAACTTTTGTTTTTTTAGAAATTCACTAACTAAACAATATACTATTAATTTTTTTAATTATCATGAAGTTATTGTCAAGACTTTAGCATCATTAACTTATTTAACAATAAATTCATTAGATAATTCTTTTTTCAATTTTATACATTAATCTTGACATTTATACCTAATGAAAAATTGGTCAAATATAAAATATGGAAGTTTTTATTTTCTATTTAGTTTATTAGTTTATTTTTTAATTTGAACGAGATAATTTAGACGAATCGGTAATTCTTGGCATTTATGTCTAATCAAACATTGGTCAAATATAAAAGATTTAAAGTTTATTGAGATTGGAGAATATTAATACTAAAAAAGAGTGGTAAAATTCGGTTCTTAAAAATATAAATAAATAAATGTATCATTAAAATTAAAGATGATGAATATTTTAAAATAAATAAGCAATTATAGTAAATATCTAAGATTTTTTAAATATAAAATTGAAATAAGTAATACACCATATATTAACTTGGTCAAATAAATTAATGCGTTTTTAATACAAAACTTATTAACTTTCAAGTATACTCAAAGTAAATTATTTAAAATTTCATATATATATTAAATATGTCATTTATGCTAATTAAAATTTGGTAAAATATAAAAGATGAAAAGTTTGTTGAGGTTGAATACTACTAAAAACTAAAAAAAGATTGTTGTAATAATGGCAAATTTTGAATTTTAAAACAGAAATAAATAATTGTAAATATTATTATAAAAAAACATTCCATTTTTTGAAAGCTCAATAAATAATTGTTAAAACTTTCAATATAAGATTCAAAAATTTTAACACAGAAAAAATAAAGATTGTTATTTATATAAAAATGAATTAATTTATATGAATTATCTAAGCTACATAAAATAAAAAATGATAGAAAATTAATAACTAAAATACATTAGTAATGACCAAAACAAACACAACCAACTTACTCTACATCAAATACTTTTTTCATGCAATTAGCCAATCTACCAATTTGGGCCGTCATAACCTAAAATTATTAAAAATAAAGTAATGTTAGATATACTGAACTATTAAAAAGCAAATTAGTAAGAATTATCAATGAATGTAATCGGAATAATTAGCATGATAATTTCGATAAGGAAATAAATCAACAATATTTTTGTATATCTCAAAAACTTCAACATGTCTATTGAATCCTGGAAGGAGTAGGTGGAACTTTGGTGACCCAGTCTTACCATGGCTAGAGCTAGTCTTCAAATCGTCCTTAAACTGTAAATATGAATAGAGGGAGCTCTCAACATATAAAAATAAAACTGTAAATATGAATTTCAAGAAATCTTACATCAGTAAGAGCACGCATTTGGTGACCAGGTCCTACCATGGCTCGAGCTATACTCTGAATGGTCCTCAAACTTCATGTTACTTGTCGTATATCTCATAAAATTTTAGATCTAATAAAAAAAGACGGTTATAAAATATTAACATTTTAAATCAATTGATGGTTTATAAAAAAATTATTACCGTTAGATATGATACGCAATGGTTGTCTAGACGATGACACTGCACGTTTTGCAAACAAAATTATTATTATTATTATAACATAGTACTTAGAGAGTAACCTTAAATTATTAAACTCACTAACCATTTGTATTATTCCTCTTATTGGAAGATGATGATTGAGAATTAGTGCGTCTCTTGGATCTTGAAGACATCTCAAATATAAAATAAAAAAATTACGATTAACATGTGAAAAATTTAGAAATCTTATATCATGCAGAGACCAATAAGTTACATAGACTGACGTATAATTATATCGATTATACAAAGTAGCGTATTTTATAAACAAATCGTACATACCTTCAAACTTATAATATCATTCAACTTAAAATGTTATCAACACTTCCAAATTATTGAATCTCCGAGTTAATAACCCACCAAGTATTAGGAGTGATAATTTAAGAGTGACATATTTTGTAAGCCCAAGTATTCAATATATAAGTTTGAAGTTTAGTGAAAGTTTATGGTAAAAGTATTTTAAGGGAAGACCAAGTTCCTATGGTTAGCTTAAATTATGTTCTTTCTATATAAATAATAATTCAATAAGTTATGAAAAGTTTGTTTGGATTTTATTTTGCATAAATTAAGTTTCCTCTTTTGAAAGAATCATTATGATTGTTTAATTTGTTTGACCAAATCAATATACTGTAGTATATAGTATATTTTATATAATATTGAGTCGGTTGAAAAATTAATTTTCAACTATATTTACTACGAATTAAAAAGAATGACCGAGATTTTTGTTAATAATAACATATGTAAAACAAAATTATTGTTCATAATAAATAAATAAAATCTAATTACCATAAACTTTGATGATAATTTGAACGAAAAACTTAAATGAAATTACATTTATTGATGAATTTGGTCCAATTTTAACTAATTAGATGTGAACATTAAAAAAAATATAACAATCTACATTTATTAATGAATTTGTTCTTATTTTAAGTGATTGTTAGTTACAAATTATATGTAACTCTCAAAATAAAAAAGTAGTTAAAATCTAAAATTAGAAACCGGTATATTGACTTAAATGAATACATTAAGTATTTTAATTATTAGGAATAGAATTTATTTTTGATTTATTTAATTGGTAAGAAAAATAGAGAAGTGAAAGATAATTTTGGAAGGAAATGCAATCGTCCAATAGGCAAGGGGCATGTGACACCAAACTAATTTTTTTTAATAGTATAGTAGGATTATGTTGTTGATGTGAATCGAACTCAATACCTTGTTTTTAAAATGTTTGTGTCTTACCAACTCAAATAAGATGATTTGTGTAAGGCCCCAAAACAGGACGCCTTACTTTAGTATTGGACTTACTAATAAACTATTACGCCTTGTTCTTGAGTGTTTTAACCAAGGAATGAAAAGGAAAGGAGAGGGAAGGATAAGAAAGGGAAGGGAAGGATATTTTTTTTAATTAGGTGTGTTCTTGAGTTGGAAGGAAATTAAAGGAAAGGAAAGGAAAGGATAACTATGTTAAAAAATAGTTATCCTTAGTAATCATCCCATTTTTGTGAGGATAACTTATTGGGAAAATACATTAATATAATCCCTCTTAACTCCTCATACTCCTTTCCTTTCCATTCTTAAAAAAAAAACTCAAGAACACCCATTTTTTTTAACTATTCTCAGTTTTCCTTTCCTTTCCCTCCTTTAAAAAAACCCAAGAACAGGGCGTTAGTTTTAATTAAAACTTTCACGGAATAATTAAAACTTCAACCATACATTGTATAAACATTCAAATCTTGTCAATTAACAAACATTCCAAAATTGTCTTTAACTAAATATCTCACTATATAGTAACAAAAATTTAATTATGCCACGTGTCATCCTCACACCCCCCTTTGAGACACGTGTCAGTCTGATGTTTTGTTTACTATTGTGTCAACTAAACACATAGCCACGACTCCCTTTCCTTTAATATCTTCCTCTAGAAGATTATGACAAACTTTCTATGAAGATGCTACATTTGTCTCTTCACACTTTATTTTAAATTTCAAATGTAGATCTGATTTCCTATGAGAAATATATATCTCCATATACAGTAATCTCGATTTTGATTTCTTTTATCTCCAATAATCATTCATCCTCTACTCATGATATGACTAATTCAAATTTATATCTGTAGAAACCCCCGCTGAAACCACTATTGACTATGAATGCTTGAGTGTCGTGTGTGTGAGTGTGTGAGGTTATTCTTGGTTCATTTCAGTGTGAGATGACCGTGAGCAAAAGAGAGTATATTGTTTTAATCATGAGTGTCTGTCCATTACAAAGAGAATGTGTACATATATAAGGTTTTGGGGGAATCTCACTCCGAACCGTTGCTCCTTGGGTCTTCTCTATTGCCCGCTGGTCCTTCTGACTCAGGCAGAGGACTGGCTATTATCCATTGGGCTCTCTTTTCCCTCCAAGATTATGTCAACCTCAACTCTGTAACACTCGATCAACAAGGACAGGTCGGTCGTTGACTTTGGACCTTGTCTGGAGTACTTGGGCTGCTGTTGGGCTAGACTTCTTGGGCTCTGCTTGGGCTCAGTTTGACCTAGTATCTTCAAGTCCCACAGTCTATTAACGTTGTTATTTATGAAGACGGTAATAGACTCGTTTCAAGTCTGCCTTCCTTCTCATCCCTTATATCTTCTTGCCTGGGGTTGAATGTTGTTTGGGCTCCTATGTAGGTCAGGCCCATTTTCTATTTCCATGAATTTTGTTGTTCCTAACCTACCTCGAGCCCATGACAGAGGTGGTAAAAAATGTGGCTTAAATTGAATTACACAATTCCCAAGCCGCCATTATATGAAAAGCTTTCACATCCCATCAATTTACTTTTTCACCTGCCTCTTTCTCTTTTCTCTCTTCACCAAAATTCCCGTTAACTCTTCATTCTCCGGCCGATCCTTCATCTGCCCATTTTTCGATCAGGTTAGTGCTTATTATTTTTGGTCTTCCATCTTCTTCTCCTTTATCATAAGTCGTGAAGATTTGTCTTTAATCACCTCCGTTCTAAATAAAGAAAAGATGCTTACTTTGTGTTCCCGTTATCGTATTCCCCTGTCATTTTCCCCGATTCTGCCTGAACCTCATGAGACGGCTATCAGCCGTCCCAACTTCATCACATTGTACACGAAAAACTTGGAGTGTGCTAATATCCGTTACCCTCTCACCGACTTTCAAAGGCCCTGTTGAGGTATCATAAATTAGGGTTTTCTCAGGTTCACCTGTTCGGTTTCTTGCGGGTGACTCATTTCGAGCTGGCTTGTCGGGCGATGGGAGGCTTTGCAACAATCCCTCTATTCTGTCGATTTTACCATCTTACAGTGGACGGCGATTGGTTTACCTTCGAACGTTGTACCGTGAACAAACAGCCAACCTGCTATTCGAAGATGCCTACTGGGTTTAACCCTAAAGAGTGGAAAGATAGTTTTTTCTTTGTTCCCCCCAATTTCACTCTTGGTGTCCATCGCCGTCGTCGCACGGACACAACCATTCGTGATATAGCTTTTCGCCGTCCTACGAACCAAGACGATCTGCATGACTTACTTGTGAACAATCCTACGAAAGCTATGACTTATCCTGAACCATTGTTGTTTATGGCTGGGATGAGCCAGATATGGTCGGATCCTTCCACCCGGCCGTCCATATTTGAGAACGGCCGAGGTCTTTTAGCCCTTGTTGACTCCTCTTCTTTCTCGAGCCACCATTTGTTTTAAAGCTGCTAATGTCGTCTTTTTCTTTTTGCAGAAATGAGTTTGAAAGAGGCTTTGTAGAAAGGGTCTTTGAAAGCCGCCACATTCGTTCGCCTTCCCATGGCACCAATAACTAGCTCTGAGACGGAATCGCCTTACCTGGACCGTTCCAACCCTAACATGCTTCTTGATGTTGAGGATACTCATAAACGAAAGGAATCATTGGCCGAGATGTTTGACGCCTCCATGAAGAATCGCTTGAGAAGCTCCAAACGGCCTTGCTTGGGCCAATCGTCTTCTTCTCACTGGGTGAACCTATCTTCTCCTGAGGTTGTGGACCTGGATAGAGAGTTTGCATTTCAGGTGGTTGCTTCTGCTGAAGAGCACGAAGGCCATGATTCTAGGCCCGTTCGTTCTAACCCCAAGGGTAAACGTCCTGAAGAACCGGTATTGCCGCCTCGAGGTAAGCCCTTTCTTGAGACTGAACAATCCTCCTGAGTTTATGGTATTTGTCCCTAAATGGAACCTGGATGTTTGTTCATCTGTTCTCACTCCCCAGCAAGCTCATAATTTCCTTAGTGAGGTCATACCTCTAGTGAACTCCGCTCATATTCGAGCCATGAGTATGACTTGTCTTGTGAGTGAGTTTGGGACCCATCTTTATCGCACCTTCGCTTTGGAGGCAGCAACCCGACAGGTCGTGATCGAAGCGGATCATATTTTGTAGAAGAACCAGGAGAATATAGATTCATTGGAGCAGGCAGTCGAAAAAGGCCAGCAGAAGATCAAGAGCCTTAGGCAGAAAATTGTTTTAGCAAAAGAGAAGGTTCTTGAGACATCTGGCCTTGCAGCTAATTTGAACAAGTCCCAAGATGAGGTCGCTCTCCTGACGGGAGATCTTGCTGTGTCCCAGAAACAGGTTGCTATTTTGGAGGCCAAGTATGCTGAAGCCCAAGCTGACCATGAGAAGTTCCAAGAGGTAAATATTTCCCCTTTGATTTCTTTTTTGCTGTTGTTGGTAAACTTATTTGTTCTGGGTTCGGCTCATAGGTTGCTGCTGAGCTTAAACGGGAGCGGGAAGAACATGAAAGTTTGAAGCGTGAAGTGGTGGGGATCCAGGCTCATAAGGATCAGGTGATTGAAGGTCTTCGTAAAGAGTGTGAGGAATTGAAACGGGAATGTGATGGCTTGAAGGCTGATCGGGTGTGGATGGTGGTAGACGGCTTCAAGCAGGTGTATGAGCGAGCCAAGTCTTGTCGTGAGAGCTGTCAAGTTCGGGATATTCTAAATAGGGCGATTTTTGCTTCGGGGTTCCAACATGGCTTGCAGTCGGGCAACGATTATCAGGCGAATGGGGTTCCTATCTTCGAGGTCCCCACTTTTTCCGAGACTGCTGAGGCGGAGGCAAAAAAGGCTTATATCGCATACAACACTTTTGAACCCCCGATCTTGAAACAGCTTTCCTCCACCACTGATGTTCCTGTGTGTGGGATTCAAGCTTTGACTTTCGTGGTTGACCCTGCCACTCCACTTCCTTGACAGCCGGAATTGGTGTTTTATGGGTGGTTGTCACCTTTCCCAAGTCTCTTTTGAAATTTGTATGTTTTGTATGGACAATCGTATTGTAACCCCTTAAGGGTCTAGGTATGGACATTTTCACCCCCGGGGGGGGGGGGGGTGATTGTATTATTAAGTGAAGTTTGAGTTTTAATTGCTTTATGTATTTACTATGCATGCATGTGAATGATTGGGAAATCTTCAGATTTCGCTTAATTTTTTTGTTAACCAGATAGCCTGTCGGCGAAGCCTTCTCCCTTTTTATGATAGGAGGTACAGAACTATCACTTGACGTGAGTTCATTTAAACGCCTTTCTTCGAGAAATGGTGATTTTGGTGTTCATGTAATAACTTTAGCATTTATTAGATTATAAATGACACATGTCGGGACTCCCGGAGAGGTTTTTTATAAACAAACTTCATGTCATTAAACCTTAATCATGTTACATAAATGGATTACAAAAAGAAATGAAAGTCATGATCCGTTTCCCGGGTTCCCTCACGGAGAGGTTATTATGGCTATAGAGGCCTTTCTTGAGTACATGTGGCTGGTTGTCCAAAATATTTTTAAAAGGTAGCCCCTCGTGTGTTGCCTCTTTGTCTCCCCTTTACGGGGTCTCACGCGTAATACTTCCTAAGCTGCATTGCGTTCCACGTACGAGGCACCTCCTCCCCCGTGTGGTACGCTAGTTAGTAGGCACCCTTGTCTCCGGCCCAGATGATTTGATAAGGACCCTCCCAACGAGGTCCCAATTTCCATTGGTTTCTTGCCTGCTAGCTTCGTTCTCCCCGAGGACCAGGTCTCCAACCTTGAACTTGACCTCTCTTACCCTTGAGTTGTAGTATTTTTCCATTTTTTCTTATACTCGGTTTCTCGTCTGGAAGCCGCCTCTCTTCTTTCCTCAACAAAGTTTAGATTCAACCTAATGTTATTTTCAACCTCCTTCCTCAGTCAGCTGGGTCCTGTTGTTAGGAGAGCCGATCTCGACGGGTATCATAGCTTTTGTCCCGTAGGTCAGGCTGAAAGGCGTCTCTCCGTGGTTGTCCTTAGGCATGGTTCGATGAGCCCATAGAACGTGGGGTAGTTCTTCCACAACATGATCTTCGTTGTCTGCACAAACGGCTGGTTATCCCTTCCACAATGCTTCTGTTCACTATTTCTACTTGCCCGTTTGCCTGGGGGTGGGAGACTAATGTGCAGACCTGCCTGATTTTCATCTCTTTACACCACTCCCTGAATATCCCCCCTCCCCGCAAATTGCTTCCCGTTGTTGCTTATGATGGTTGAGGTAGTCCGAAATGACAGACAATGTTTTCCCACACAAACCTCTTCACATGATGCCCTGTAATTGTGGCTAAAGGCTTGGCCTCCACCCATTTAGTGAAATAATCGATAGCCATTACCAAGAACTTGGCTTTCCCTTTACCCTCAGGTAAAGGACCCACTATGTCGATGCCCCACTTTGGAATGGCCAGGAGGAACTCACCGGGACCAGGTTACGCTTGGGTTTCCGGGTTACTGGGTCGTAGATTTGACAACTGTCGCACTTTCGTATTTCCCTTAAGGCACTCATAAACGTGGCAGGCCAATAGTATCCTGCCTTCATGGCTCGGGCTACCACCATCTTTTCCCCCATGTGCATCCCGCAGATTCCTTCATGGATTTCTCGTATAACATACTTGGCCTCTCCGTAATCGATACACTTGAGTGAAGGTCCCAGGTAAGACCTCCGGTATAGAGCCCCTTCTATAATCTCATACTAGAGGGCTCAGATTCTCAATCTGCGAGCTTCTTGTTTGCCTTCTGGTACGATCCCTTCTTTCAAGTATCGTAGAATCGTGGTCATCCAACATGACTCCGGTGTTTCCACGGTGGCTACCATTTCTTCTAGTATTGACGGTTGCTTGATGGTCTCTACTTTGACGTTTTCCGCCAAATGATCAAAAGCCACATCTAGCTTGCTTAGGGCGTCGGCTTTTTCGTTTAAACTTCTGGAGATGTGGACGACTTCGGCCTCTTTGAAGCTCTGTAACAGTTTCTTTGTCTTCTTCAAGTATTCTATCATCTTGCTATCGTTGGCCTCGTAGTCCCCTTTTACTTTGTTGGCTACGAGTAGCGAGTCCACATGAGCCTTGATACGCTGGACTGGGATCTTTTTGCCATCCTTAGCCCTGCCAACAAGGCCTCATATTCAACTTCGTTGTTGGTGCTGGGGAAATTTAGTCGCACTGCATATGTCAGTTCTATTCCTTCAGGACCGGTGAGGATGAGTCCTTCCCCGCTTCCATCTTTGTTCGAGGCCCCGTCTGTGTACAAGTTCTAGAGTGGTTCTTCTGGGCCCTCCGGGGTGTTGGCCACCATATCTTTCTGGCAGTTTTCCCAAAATGAGGGCTCTTCTTGTTCGGGTGTTGGGCCTTCTGTGAGGAAATCGGCTATTACCTGTCCCTTAAAAGCTGCCCGAGGCTTGTATTCGATGGAATGGTCGCTCAGCTCTATTGCCCATTTGGCCAACCTGCCAGATATCTCTGGCTTCATGAGTATTCGCTGGAGGAGTTGGTCCGTCAAGACCCGGATGACGTGGGCTCGGAAATATCGCCTCAACTTTCTCGCCGTGTAGATGAGGGATAGTACTGATTTCTCGATGGGAGAATACCTCTCTTTCGGGGCCCTTCAATGTGCGACTCACGAAGTATATGGGTATTTGGACCTCTTTTCTTTCGACCATGAGCACTGAGCTGATTGTCTTGTCAGTATGTGAGAGGTAAAGGATCAAAACCTCTCCTGGGTGGGGAGCCGTAATTGTAGGAAGCTTCCAGAGGTGGGCTTTTAACTCTTGAAAAGCTTTTTCGGCATCGGTATTGTAACGATTCCGGCAAATTCAGGTATACCCTAGCCGGAATATACTATTTACGTGTTATTCAATACTGAATATATGAATTATAATGTGTTTATACGAGTATATAAGATTCACAGTACGAATTATACTCGAATGAACAGTTAGTCGTATTAGAATTACGATTAACCGATGAACAGTTATTGAAACCCGAACGAATCGGGGATTACGTCATAGATGAAATATATGATGTTTAGTAAGGTTTACGAAGTATTAAGGCTTCGGGATAAGTGAATTATAGCACAGAAAAAGGATTTCGATTTATTAGTACGTCGGTACGATAAACGAAACCTTTAACATCAAACCAAGCAAGAGACGATCGATCAAGCCGAAAAAGACGCACAATTACCGACAATACGATGTGTTAAGTCATTAAATGTCATGGGTTAAGTTTTTAAAGTTTTTAAATCAGTTTTATATAAATTTAAATTTTAAGCCGAAAAACGATTGTTTTGGACTCGTTTTGAGCGGAATTAAACGTTTAACCGAAAAACGAACTGAACCAGATTATCCACAACATTATCCAGATTTCGTAATCTGAATGTGTGGCCATGGTTGGAGTTGTGGGCCCCCCTCCCCACCTTACTATGGACCGATCGGTCCATAGTCTCTCACATACACATTCCATTTTCTTTTTTCAACATCCCAACCCCAACTTTCTCTCATCAATCTTCAACAATCATCCAAAGATCCAAGTTTTTAAGCAAGAAAACGAGGTATAGACCGAGTTATAATCGTGTTATTCTTCTTTTCTTGATTCATTTACAAGGAAATGGGGTTTCAAATGAAAAATGGGTGAAAACCCGAGATGAAACCGATTCTTGGAGGATCAAGTGATGTATACAAGTTATACAAAGGATCTTGGTCCGAGAAAGTAGTTAAAAGAGTCGAAAACGAATTTTTAAGGTCAAAATCTTTGTTTTAATGTTTTAATCGAAACCATGAAAGAAATGGCTTGATTGTGGGTATAACTTGCTTGGTGTGGTGTTGTTGTGCTTGTAAGTGTTGTATCTAGTGGCTAGCAAAGGCTAGAAACCAAGATCTTTGCGATCTAACGCTAGAAAACACAAGATAGTTCGGTTTTCGTGTGATTTAGATAATTTGGACAGATTGTGATAGACTTAGAGTTGGGTCACGAAATTTCACAGAGATGATCTACACATGAAAATATGAGATGTGTGAAGTTTTGGTAATTTTTGGATAAAGGATGAATATTTGGTGAATTTAATGCTCGGTTTTGGCCAAAAATGGTGAAAAATAGCTAAACATCATGAAAAATTCTGAAAAATTTAAGATAAGCTTTTTATAACATATAAAATTCACACACAAAATTTCAGGTTCATTGGAGAAGTCTAAGTAGGATTTTCGGTAAAACGAGTTCTAGGGATTTCTAGCTCGGTTTTGGTAAAAATGGCATGAAAAATGAGTTTTTGGTTCTGTAAAAATTACAGGGAACTATGTGGGTGACAGGGGTCATCCCAGAAAAATTTGGGATTTTTCGAAGGTCGTTTGGTATTTTCGACATATTTGGTGTTTAAATGACGTTTAAAAATGGTTAAATAAATCTTAGATATAAAAATTAATTCTGGAAAAATTTTATAAAATTCCTTACTGTCAAAATATGGTTTGTACAAAATCTCAAGGTCCAAGACTAAACGGATATTTATTTGTGCTAATTGGAACTTAAAAACAAACTTTTAAAGCTTAAAATGAGTAAACCGGCGAAGTCCGCCTAAGCGAACTGACTGGTGCATAAAAACCTTAAAAATGGACTATTTTCATGAAACTAAGTTAATCAAGTAAAAATAAATCATCCGAAAATAATTCGGATGATTTGGGTAATTTTACCCGACTTAACCGTTTCCGGTGTATTAAAGGCGGAAACGGGCCCCGCGGCCAAACGGGGTGTCTAACCGAGCTCTAATTTCACCACTTTAATGAAAATATCAATAATAACTATTTTCGGGTCGTGTGTGGTCAAACTTATTTTTGTAAACATAAAGACGGATAACCGTGCTAGGCACGCAAAACGAGAAAACAAACTAACGGTAGTTTTGACTAAGAACTCTAGGTGATATCACAATCTAAGTCCTGAAAAGTATTTCGGGGTTAACATTGTCCCCGGATCGTGTGTGGTACCGGGTTAACAGTGTCCCCAGACGTACCGGTTAACACGAATTTAAGTTATATTGATAGAAATTGTGTAGTAACGATTTGGGGATCGTGTTACAGATCTGTACCAGTAGCCGTGCACCGTAGTACATCTTGCTCACAAGAAGGTGAGTTTTCACGAGCCCCTTTTTACTGAACTGTTTTAAATATTTTCCCGGGGCGGAAAGCATGTTTTTATCAAAGTGTTTAAGTACATGCTAATCGCATGGAAACGAATGTATTTATATAATGTTTATTGTACGGAAATCGTACGGTAATGTATTAAGATGGTAATTAACTAAGTTGCTAATATTGTAAGGCCCGAAACAGTGTTCTGGGGTAACCGAGTTCCCAGAGGTTATTAAATGTGTTTCTGGGGTAACAGAGTTCCCAGAGGTTATTAAATGTGTTTCTGGGGTAACGGAGTTCCCAGGGGTTATTGGAAGTATTCTGGGGTAACAGAGTTCCCGGAGGTTAATCGATATGTTTTGGGGTTAATAGAGTTTTCACTTGTGAACTCAGTATAATTACATCACTTACTTATGATTTTTATAATGATTTGTCATGGTTTATTTAAATTAGTGAAACTCACCAACTATTCGTAGTTGACCCGTTTTCTTTACATGCTTTCTAGGTACACTCAAATCGGAATGAGTGATATGTGTTCGATGCTGTGTGCTATTTTGTGGAAGTCTAGAGATCTATATTTTGCATTAAATATGATAATGTACTATCGGTAACACTTATGTGATAACGCTTAGATGGTTATGAAACTCAGAACAATGTAATATGTTTAAATTAATGTAGTGGTGTTTTCTTTATAAACAATGCTGTTGATATCAGATGTGTCTGTTGCATCCCGTGTACGTTTCCGCTGCGGTTATGGGGTGTTACAGAACTTGGTATCAGAGCCATTGGTTATAAAGAATTTGGATTTCTTTAAAAGATACCTAAAATATAACCAGTAGCTCAAGTATTATAGGATCTGAATATCAACTAATAATTTATTGTGACGAGATCGGGATGAACTTGGATGGACAAGTGGGTTATTATGGTCCGGAACATAATAACAGACTTGTCTGCACGAGGGAATTCGGGGAAAGTCACGGGGGACTTTAATAGGTAAAATTGGCAACATACGTGCAAATATGTGATAATATTGTTATGTGGTCAAGTTGTATAAGTAAGTGTATATTAATTTGATTATGATTTACACTATGGAAAGAACTATATGTTTGTTAACTTGTGTGCAGGTAAAATGTCAAGAACTCCCAGTTTGTCGATTGAGGAGGACCCGGAGGAGGTCAGCTCCGGGGACTCTGGGAGCCCACTCGTAGCATCTAGCACAGAGCCTAGCGAGGCTAGCCTTAGGAGTTCCGGCCAGTCCTCCCCAGCTAGGATTGCCAGATCCTCGACCCCACCCGCACCACAGGCCGCCCCTGCACCCCCCGGATTCGGACCCCGCCTCACGGCGCGGATCAGTATCCCACATGTCCGACCTATCTCGCCCCCACCCAGACCTGCTACCCGCAGGGGTGAGTCCTCCCGCTCTCAGCCCGAGCCTGCGGCTCCACCTGTGTGGGGTCTTCCGAGACAGGAACGGGACGCGGAGGCCTGGCTCCGAGTGCTCACCGAACAGGTGAACGAGCACTCCGCCGCCCTGACGGTGGGAGTCCAGAGGAGGATGTACTTGGGTGATTGCATACTGGACATCAGTATGCGATTGCCCAGCTGAAGAGGGAGTGCTCATACTCCCAATGGATGCTCGGCCGGATGGAGATGCGGGTCCGGGTTATGATGGCTGTGTTGGTGGTGTTGGTGGCGATATTGGTGGGGTTGGTTTACCACCGTGTTTAGTTGTGTTGGGATGGGAATAGACAGGGACCATTTTTTTTGATACTCTGTGTAAGTAGTTAGTGGTGATGCTAACATGGAGTGAATCTTGTTTAGTTATAATACAACCACTGGCCCTTAGGGGGGGGGGTCTCTTTTGGGGCATATCAGTATAGATACTTTTGGGTATCATTCAAGCACTGAACCGTTGCGGGTTATGTCGAGATGATGCCGACATAGGCCCTATGTAGGAAAACTTATCTAATGTAATAGTGACAGGAAAGTAATATGAACGGATGTTTGTGTAATATGTATTAACGTTTATTAATGAATGGAATATTTGTTGTGTTTTATGATTGGAACTTGTATTGATTATATATATTTTCTTGATGTTGTGTAGAATGGCACCAAAACGTTCAGCCCAATTGTCGGAAGTGGACGTGAGTCGTTTGATAGCTCAACAGTTAGAGGCGGCGATACCGGATATAGTATCGTGCATCGCATCCAGTATTAACAATTCGGCCAATCCAAACCCTCCGAGCAATCAAACGACCACCAATAATGATGGGGAACGAAATACTAATCCTCCGCAGAATGATAACACGATTCCGAGTAATGACGCACCGCCTAGGGTGGTCGTTACAGACAGTAATGGCCCTATACCTATAGTAGAGACGAACCGTACGGAACCGATTCGTGCATCCAGGGGATGTTCGATCAAGGACTTTATGTTGTGCAAACCTCTAGAGTTTAGCGGGTCTGAAGGACCAAATGGATTAGTTAAATGGATCGAGAAAATAGAATCCGTGGTGAATATCAGCAACTGCCCCGAGGATTGTGTTGTTAAGTATGCTGCCTGCACATTCACGGACCATGCCTTGACATGGTGGAACACGATAGTGCAGACTCGCGGTCAGGCGACGACAAACCGCATGACCTGGACAGAGCTCAAGGCTCTTGTATTGGAACATTTCTGCCCGAGAAACGAATTGCCGAAATTAGAAAATGAATTGTGGAATCTGGAGATGCAGGGGGCGGACCACTTGGGTTATACGAACCGGTTTAATGAGTTGGCGCGATTGGTACCATGGTTGGTCACCCCAGAGTCGAAGAGGGTGGAGCGTTATATTTGGGGACTAACTCCAGTAGTAAGGAGTATAGTCAATTCTGGGGGACACCAGACGTATGAGGGTGCGGTGACGCAAGCTGGTATCGTCACGTATGATTTCATAAGAAGCGGGTCACTGAAGGTAGAAGGAGGGTCCGCTGGGGGGAAGCGGAGTTCACATGACCATAGGACCCAGGAAAAGCAGCAAGGTAAACGTGCTAGACCCACTGCCCAGAACTACGCCATGACTAGTTCGGGCGGAAGGCAAGAACCGCAGAAGGGAACGTTTCCTAGGTGTGGGAAATGTGGTTACCACCATGGTGGCGTGTGCAAAGAGGTGGTGTGCCACCGGTGTGGCAGGATTGGACACTACGCACCAAATTGTAAGACAAATCTGAACAACCTGAACCGACAACCGCAACCTATCCCTGCGCAGCCATTTAAGACCCGACCAGCCCGACAGCAGAACCCGCAAGGAAACCAAATGGTGACCACCAGCCGTGCTTGCTATGAATGCGGCAGCACGGATCACTTTAAAAGACACTGTCCGAAACTGAACCAGGGAGGAAATGGGCGGCAACCCGCGGGTCAGGCATCGTCGTCCAATCCGGCGCGAGGCCGAGCATTCGTGATGGGGGCGAACGAGGCACGCCAGGACCCCAGCGTAGTGACAGGTACATTCCTCGTCTCTGATCATTACGCTTCTGTATTATTTGATACAGGCGCCGATAGAAGTTTTGTCTCCGTTAGATTCCTTTCGATAGCAAACCTTCCTATTGGTGAAACCATAGAACCTTACACCGTAGAAGTCGCTAACGGTAAAACCATGATAGTTAATCAGATAGTTCGGAATTGCCCTTTTATTCTGAACGAACAATCCTTTCTGATTGACTTGTTACCGGTAGAATTGGGTAGTTTTGACGTGATAGTGGGAATGGATTGGTTAGCACGTAACAGGGTAGAAATAAACTGTGAAAAGAAAATCGTCAAGATCCGGGTGTCGGATGACGAGGAGGTATTAGTGCAAGGAGAAAAATCCGGCACCATGATACCATTTATATCCCACCTCAAGGTGTTAAAATATATACGTCAGGGATGTGTGGCGTATCTAGCGAGCCTGACGGCCACTGATTCTGAGGAAAAACGGGTGGACGATATTCCCGTGGTACGCGAATTTCCACAAGTTTTCCCAGAGGAACTTCCTGGATTACCGCCAACCCGACAGGTCGAATTCAGAATCGATCTGTTACCTCAAGCTGGCCCTGTTGCTAAGGCACCTTACCGACTTGCACCATCTGAGATGCAAGAATTATCCAACCAGTTGCAAGAATTGTTGGATAAAGGATTTATTCGTCCTAGTTATTCCCCGTGGGGTGCACCGGTACTATTCGTGAAAAAGAAGGACGGGAGCCTTAGAATGTGCATTGATTACAGGGAGTTGAACAAGTTGACAATCAAGAATAGGTATCCTCTCCCCCGAATCGATGATCTGTTCGACCAACTACAAGGTGCGAGCTATTTCTCAAAAATAGATATTAGATCGGGATACCATCAGGTTAGAATCCAGGAGGAGGATATCCCAAAAACCGCATTCCGGACTCGCTACGGCCATTACGAGTTCTTAGTTATGCCCTTCGGGCTAACAAATGCGCCAGCAGTATTCATGGATCTCATGAATCGAGTCTGTAAACCCTACCTCGATAAATTCGTCATCGTGTTTATTGACGATATTTTGATTTACTCGAAGAGTAAAGAAGAGCACGAGCAACACTTGAGATTAATTTTAGAGCTTCTAAATCAGGAGAAGTTGTTTGCAAAATTCTCCAAGTGTAACTTCTGGTTACAAGAAGTGCAATTCCTTGGACACGTTATAAACCATCAAGGAATACACGTTGATCCAAGTAAGGTTGAAGCAGTTAAGAGTTGGCAAGCGCCTAAATCGCCAAAGGAAATCCGCCAATTCTTAGGCTTAGCTGGATATTATCGTCGATTTATAGAGAACTTTTCCAGCATTGCCCAACCTTTAACCCTTCTGACCCAAAAAGATCGAAAGTATGAATGGGGTGAAGAGCAGGAAAAGGTGTTTCAAACGCTAAAACAAAGATTGTGCCAAGCGCCGATCTTAAGTCTCCCCGACGGAGACGATGGTTTTGTCGTGTATTGTGACGCATCCCGGAGAGGGTTAGGATGCGTGTTGATGCAAAATAATAAGGTCATAGCCTATGCTTCTCGACAGTTAAAAATACACGAGAAAAATTACACCACTCATGACTTAGAACTGGGAGCAGTTATCTTCGCACTTAAAATCTGGAGACATTATCTCTACGGTACAAAGTGCACCATCTTCACCGATCATAAAAGTTTGCAACACATATTCGATCAGAAAGAACTGAATATGAGACAACGAAGATGGGTCGAATTATTAAGCGACTATGACTGTGACATCCGTTATCACCCCGGCAAGGCTAACGTCGTAGCCGATGCCTTGAGTAGGAAGGATCGGGTTAAGCCTTTGCGAGTGCGAGCGCTGGGGATGATAGTCCAGTCGAACCTTTCGGATTTGATTCGAGTCGCTCAACGCGAGGCGTTGGAAGAGGAACAATTGGAAAAAGAGGGACTTTTCGGTAACGAGAAGAATTTCGAACAGCGCAAGGTCGAATTTCTCTACTTCAAAAATCGGATTTGGATCCCGACCCTCCATGACCTTCGTGAATTAATCATGGACGAAGCTCATAAATCAAAATATTCCATACATCCGGGTTCGGATAAGATGTACAAGGATGTGAAGGAGTTCTACTGGTGGCCGGGTATGAAAAAGGATATAGCCACATACGTCGGCAAGTGTACGACGTGTGCGAGGGTTAAGGCGGAGCACCAGAAACCTTCGGGAATGTTACAACAACCGGAAATTCCCGAATGGAAGTGGGAGCAGATCACGATGGATTTTGTGACACATCTCCCCAAGACGTCCCGAGGACATGATGCAATTTGGGTAGTCGTGGATCGATTAACCAAATCGGCACATTTTATTCCGATTAGAAATAATTATAACACTGAGAGACTTGCGCAGATTTATATAAATGAAATTGTGTCTCGTCATGGTATACCCATCTCGATCATCTCCGATCGGGATAGCCATTTCACCTCCAAACTTTGGCAAGCTGTGCAAGAAGCGCTGGGAACGCGTATTGATCTAAGCACAGCTTACCACCCTCAGACCGACGGTCAGTCTGAGAGGACCATCCAAACCCTGGAGGATTTGCTTCGTGCATGCGTACTGGATTTTAAAGGAAATTGGGATCAACATCTCCCACTCGTTGAATTTTCCTATAATAACAGTTATCATAGCAGTATAAAGGCAGCGCCTTACGAAGCATTGTATGGTCGGAAATGCCGATCACCACTCTGCTGGACTGAAGTGGGCGGCACACAGGTTATTAGATCAGATCTGGTCCAGGAAACGACCAGCAAAATCCTTGAAATTAAAAACAATCTGAAGGCCGCACGGGATCGGCAGAAGAGTTATGCCGATACCCGTAGAAAACCGTTATCATTTGAGAAAGGTGATAAGGTGTATTTGAAAGTATCACCGTGGAAAGGTGTGGTTAGATTTGGCAAGGCGGGGAAATTAGCCCCTAGATACATTGGACCGTTCGACATTATTGCAAAAATCGGTCCCGTAGCATACCGATTAGAACTGCCTGATGAACTGAGTGCAGTTCACAATGTGTTTCACGTGTCGAGCTTTAAAAGGTGTCTGTCGGATGAGACATCGGTGTTACCTTTAGAGGGTGTCCAAATAAATGATAAGCTCAACATTGTAGAGGAGCCCATAGAAATAGTAGACGGGAAAATCAAGCAACTTAGACACAATAAGATCTCGTTGGTCAAAGTTAGATGGAACTCGCAACGAGGCCCAGAATATACTTGGGAACGAAAGGACGAATTTCGGAAGAAATACCCCCACCTATTTCCTCAAAAGGAAGTAGTTGACGCGTAAAATTTCGAGGACGAAATTTTTATAACGGGGGGAGAATGTAACGATTCCGGCAAATTCAGGTATACCCTAGCCGGAATATACTATTTACGTGTTATTCAATACTGAATATATGAATTATAATGTGTTTATACGAGTATATAAGATTCACAGTACGAATTATACTCGAATGAACAGTTAGTCGTATTAGAATTACGATTAACCGATGAACGGTTATTGAAACCCGAACGAATCGGGGATTACGTCATAGATGAAATATATGATGTTTAGTAAGGTTTACGAAGTATTAAGGCTTCGGGATAAGTGAATTATAGCACAGAAAAAGGATTTCGATTTATTAGTACGTCGGTACGATAACCGAAACCTTTAACATCAAACCAAGCAAGAGACGATCGATCAAGCCGAAAAAGACGCACAATTACCGACAATACGATGTGTTAAGTCATTAAATGTCATGGGTTAAGTTTTTAAAGTTTTTAAATCAGTTTTATATAAATTTAAATTTTAAGCCGAAAAACGACTGTTTTGGACTCGTTTTGAGCGGAATTAAACGTTTAACCGAAAAACGAACTGAACCAGATTATCCACAACATTATCCAGATTTCGTAATCTGAATGTGTGGCCATGGTTGGAGTTGTGGGCCCCCCTCCCCACCTTACTATGGACCGATCGGTCCATAGTCTCTCACATACACATTCCATTTTCTTTTTTCAACATCCCAACCCCAACTTTCTCTCATCAATCTTCAACAATCATCCAAAGATCCAAGTTTTTAAGCAAGAAAACGAGGTATAGACCGAGTTATAATCGTGTTATTCTTCTTTTCTTGATTCATTTACAAGGAAATGAGGTTTCAAATGAAAAATGGGTGAAAACCCGAGATGAAACCGATTCTTGGAGGATCAAGTGATGTATACAAGTTATACAAAGGATCTTGGTCCGAGAAAGTAGTTAAAAGAGTCGAAAACGAATTTTTACGGTCAAAATCTTTGTTTTGATGTTTTAATCGAAACCATGAAAGAAATGGCTTGATTGTGGGTATAACTTGCTTGGTGTGGTGTTGTTGTGCTTGTAAGTGTTGTATCTAGTGGCTAGCAAAGGCTAGAAACCAAGATCTTTGCGATCTAACGCTAGAAAACACAAGATAGTTCGGTTTTCGTGTGATTTAGATAATTTGGACAGATTGTGATAGACTTAGAGTTGGGTCACGAAATTTCACAGAGATGATCTACACATGAAAATATGTGATCTGTGAATTTTTGGTAATTTTTGGATAAAGGATGAATATTTGGTGAATTTAATGCTCGGTTTTGGCCAAAAATGGTGAAAAATAGCTAAACATCATGGAAAATTCTGGAAAATTTAAGATAAGCTTTTTATAACATATAAAAGTCACACACAAAATTTCAGGTTCATTGGAGAAGTCTAAGTAGGCTTTTCGGTAAAACGAGTTCTAGGGATTTCTAGCTCGGTTTTGGTAAAAATGGCATGAAAAATGAGTTTTTGGTTCTGGAAAAATTACAGGGAACTATGTGGGTGACAGGGGTCATCCCAGAAAAATTTGGGATTTTTCGAAGGTCGTTTGGTATTTTCGACATATTTGGTGTTTAAATGACGTTTAAAAATGGTTAAATAAATCTTAGATATAAAAATTAATTCTGGAAAAATTTTATAAAATTCCTTACTGTCAAAATATGGTTTGTACAAAATCTCAAGGTCCAAGACTAAACGGATATTTATTTGTGCTAATTGGAACTTAAAAAAAACTTTTAAAGCTTAAAACGAGTAAACCGGCGAAGTCCGCCTAAGCGAACTGACTGGTGCATAAAAACCTTAAAAATGGACTATTTTCATGAAACTAAGTTAATCAAGTAAAAATAAATCATCCGAAAATAATTCGGATGATTTGGGTAATTTTACCCGACTTAACCGTTTCCGGTGTATTAAAGGCGGAAACGGGCCCTGCGGCCAAACGGGGAGTCTAACCGAGCTCTAATTTCACCACTTTAATGAAAATATCAATAATAACTATTTTCGGGTCGTGTGTGGTCAAACTTATTTTTGTAAACATAAAGACGGATAACCGTGCTAGGCACGCAAAACGAGAAAACAAACTAACGGTAGTTTTGACTAAGAACTCTAGGTGATATCACAATCTAAGTCCTGAAAAGTATTTCGGGGTTAACATTGTCCCCGGATCGTGTACGGTACTGGGTTAACAGTGTCCCCAGACGTACCGGTTAACACGAATTTAAGTTATATTGATAGAAATTGTGTAGTAACGATTTGGGGATCGTATTACAGATCTGTACCAGTAGCCGTGCACCGTAGTACATCTTGCTCACAAGAAGGTGAGTTTTCACGAGCCCCTTTTTACTGAACTGTTTTAAATATTTTCCCGGGGCGGAAAGCATGTTTTTATCAAAGTGTTTAAGTACATGTTAATCGCATGGAAACGAATGTATTTATATAATGTTTATTGTACGGAAATCGTACGGTAATGTATTAAGATGGTAATTAACTAAGTTGCTAATATTGTAAGGCCCGAAACAGTGTTCTGGGGTAACCGAGTTCCCAGAGGTTATTAAATGTGTTTCTGGGGTAACAGAGTTCCCAGAGGTTATTAAATGTGTTTCTGGGGTAACGGAGTTCCCAGGGGTTATTGGAAGTATTCTGGGGTAACAGAGTTCCCGGAGGTTAATCGATATGTTTTGGGGTTAATAGAGTTTTCACTTGTGAACTCAGTATAATTACATCACTTACTTATGATTTTTATAATGATTTGTCATGGTTTATTTAAATTTGTGAAACTCACCAACTATTCGTAGTTGACCCGTTTTCTTTACATGCTTTCTAGGTACACTCAAATCGGAATGAGTGATATGTGTTCGATGCTGTGTGCTATTTTGTGGAAGTCTAGAGATCTATATTTTGCATTAAATATGATAATGTACTATCGGTAACACTTATGTGATAACGCTTAGATGGTTATGAAACTCAGAACAATGTAATATGTTTAAATTAATGTAGTGGTGTTTTCTTTATAAACAATGCTGTTGATATCAGATGTGTCTGTTGCATCCCGTGTACGTTTCCGCTGCGGTTACGGGGTGTTACAGGTATCCCAACAGAACTTACTCTTCTTCATTCTTCTTCTCAGAACAACCATAAATGGGAGCGCTCTTTCTGCTATTTTGGAGAGGAAACCATTGAGAGCCACCAGCCTCCCGTTTAGCCTTTGCACTTCTTTGATATTTCTCGGGGACTCTATCTGGATCAAGGCTTCAATCTTTTCCGGATTCGCTTTGAATCCTTCCTTAGTTACCAAAACTCCCAAGAACTTTCCTTCCTCGACCCCGAATGAGCACTTGTCCGGGTTGAGTTTCATGTTAGCTCCCCTGAGGGTGCTGAAAGTTTCTCTTATGTCGTTTAACATCCTGTCTTCGTCTGTGCTTTTGATAACCAGGTCATCTGCATTGAGTAGATAAAGCATTGGTACGTTTCCCCCGCATTCTTCAATCCATAAGACATTTTGGTATAGCAAAAGGTCCCCTTGTTGGTGTAAAACGCCATTTTCTCCTCATCCTTGGGGTTCATTTAGATTTGATGGTGTCCCTTATACGCATCCAGGAAATACCAAAGAGGGTAGCGAGCGAGGGATCCTATCTTCTTTTTGACTTCTGGAAGGGGGTATGAGTCTTTCGGGCAAGTCTTATTCAAGTCCTTGAAATCAATACACATACGCCAACTGTTATCTGACTTTGCCATAATAACCGGGTTCGATATCCATTGCAGATATTTAACTTCTCTAACGATCCCCACCTGCAGTAGCTTGTTCGTGTTTCTTCTCGTACTGCCAAAATTTTCTGGGGCCCAGGCTCTTTTTCTTCTGTTTGACCGGTTCCATCCAATGGAATTCGTCCAGGCTGTGTTGTACCAAATTTCGTGGGACCCCAGTCATATCCTCTTGTTTCCATGCAAACACGTCGGTGTTTCGAAGAAGCATTTCCTTTAGCCCTGCCTTCCCCTTATCGGATAGCTGGGACCCAATTCTTACTGTCTGGCCCGGGTGTTCTCCGTTGAGGTCCCACTCCTCTACCCCTTTCTTTATCTTAACCCCTTTGCTGATGCTGGCTATTATCTCAGTGGACCATCGGATAGTAGCTATTCCCCTATGAGTAGGGAATCTCATGTACCCGTGTACCGTAGATGGGACTGCTCGGAGTGCATTCACCCAGGGTCTGCCCAAAATGATGTTATATTTCGAGGGGGCCTGAACTACGGAGAAACGCAGGTAAACCGTCCGGGTTTTATCCCCGTCTCTGAGGGTGAACGGGAGGGTAAGAGAACCCAAGGGTTCTACCACCTCCCCCCGAGAACCCCATCAATGGACATATGTGTTCCTCGATCCTGCTTCGGATCTCTCTTTGTAACCTCACGAAACAGTGTTCATACATTACTTCTACCCCACTACCTCCGTCTATGTGGACCCGAACTACCCGATGTCCTGCCACACTCGCGGATATGTTCATTGGCTTCTTCTTCCGTTATGCCCGGGAAAGATACATTTGACTTCATCCATGCGGTGCTTGTGACGTAAGAATTCATTCTCCCCACCTTCAGGGCTCTTATCGGATCATCCTCATCGTTGTCTCTTCTTCGTATCATGTCCACAAAGTGCTTATCCTCGTCTTCATCTTCGATTTTTGACGGGGATTCCCTAGCTGGAAGAGGTAGCTGCCCGGACTTCAGGGTCGCTTCCCACAACTTCTTTAGCTGAACGCAGTTATCTGTGGTGTGACCGTGACTCTTATGATAATTACAGTACCCCTGTGGGTTGGGTTTGTATGCTTGTTTGAAAAGACTAGGTGCCCTGGCTGGATACTTGGCTTTATCGGCCACCAGAACGTCTTCCCCTCCTAGTGAAGGTTTTTCTCCGTAAGGGGGTCTGAACCGCCCCCCTTCTGGGCGCACAGGGTCGGGGAATTGTGGCGGGTGATACGTTGTTGAGTGCATGTATCCGGTATGAGCTCCGGAAGGACGGTAGGGCGTGAAGCGGGCTCTGTCGAACGGCGCCCGAATCTTCCTGGGACAAGAACCTCCCACGTTTTTTCCTCCAGGGGGTTTCGGGGTTATCTTTTTTGTTTCCCATTCCGGGAGTTTGGATCCTGTGTCCTTTCCTCTAACGAAAGCTCTGACAAAAATCAATTGGTCGAAGGTGGATGGGAAGTCTTCTCCTAGTTTTTTTGTCAACTGGGAAAATCTTACCCCGTTAATGAAACCGTTGACCTTCATAACCTCCAGGACTCCTTTGATGTTCATGCTCTTGACTACATATATGTCCATGAATTGTTCCACTTTCTCTTCATCTCTTCTTCTGATATGTAGAAGCTCGTTAGGTTTCTTCATGCCCTTTCTCTGCTGGCTGAAGTTTCTCAGGAACTTCCCTCTTAGTTCTTTATAGTTGTTTATGCTACCTGGCTCGAAGCTGTCAAACCAGATCCGGGCTCCCCCCGTCAAAATTTGGGGGAACATCAGGCACCAGGCTGGCATGGACCACCCACTGACCATTCCCGTGCCTCGAATGGTGTGGAGGTCATCCTCTGGGTCTTGGGTTACATCATACTTGTCCACGGTGGAGGGGTAACGAAGTTTTGGTGTTTAAAGTAATCCATGTAATGTTATTTTTCTTAACATATTTTAATTCTTGCAGGCTTTTTTTGGGGAAAAGCTTATAAAGCTGAGTCAAGAGTGTTGATCAGTTCTTCATGTAAGTAATAGAAAACATGATAAATATTAAACCTATAAACCTGTTACAGAAGAGAGAGTACTAACCGTAGCAGGGTATGATGTAGTCGACATATTTGTCATCTTGATCGAGTTTCCCTTTAGGATGTATAGTTAAGGATGATGTTAGGGTTCTTGAGAGGAACCCGGTTTTAGGAGAGAGAAGGCACACAAAATTATTATGTGTGTGTGATTAGGTTATGATGTTAATATATATCTCTCTTTATATACCCTCAAGGGGAAACCCTTTATTAGTTAATTATAGGTAATATGGTCCATCAACAATTACCAAACTAATACATAATAAGGTATAATTACTATTTTGATATATTATAATATAATTGATTATAGTGGCCATATATAAATATATTATTATATATTATTCTTACATTCTCCCACTTGGCCGAGTAATAATTTATTATGAGTATTAGATAAGCCTGATTAGGAGTTAACACTCATTTTAGCTTTAAACTTAAACTGGAGCAGAGACATACAGTCATTAAATTGAACATCAGCTCAAGACCCCCATTAATCATACTGCAGCCGTTATTTAAAACCTAAGTAGTTATGATCAAAATTTTCAAGTAAGCCCTTCAAACGTTTGATTTGTATAATAAATCGTCTATATGTCATTATGCATGCTAAAAACATATTAAGAGACGTACAAAATCAAAACTGAGAAAAAAATTAATAGTTAGTCATTCATAGTACGATATGCAATTATAAATTATCAATAGTAATCCTGTCTTAAATAATAAGCGCTTTCATAAGACTTATAGGTAATAGACGTTTAGTTATAAGATCCTTAAGCATATCATGAATGTATTCGATATGAAAATTTAGATTCTTGAATTCGTTCATAAACGAATAATTAATTTCATATCAAAATTTAATGCAACACCTCTCAAACTGTTACTGTTTGAGAAAATATGGTAGCAGACTTTATCACAATTAGTCTTCAATATATAATTTACCTGAAGTTTAATAAAACTTATGAGTCCACTAATAAATATTTAACAACATTTATCGACAACAACGTTATAATTAATCAATATATTATGTTGTTATGACTTAGGTTGTTGTTATCAGTTCATTATGACTCATCCATAAGATAAATTTATATACTGACATAAGAATATATCCTGAAAATTACATTTTCTTATCTCTGAATATGACAAAGTTTAGAGTGCGTAATCTAACGGTTTGAATTCTCACTTCTTCTTTTAAATTATAGTCTTTCGTTTCCTTTAAAGATATCTTAGTACTCTTTTAGATGCTTCACATTAATCTAAACATATCTAATGTGTTGCAATTTTTAGTAATATCTAGTATAGACTTGACTTATATAAGGCTTCTACTTAATGAAGCATAAGGAAATAATCTATGTGTTCCTATTATCTTCTAAATTAGAGCAGTGTTGTTTGTTACATGTGTAAGGAATATCTCTGAGATCTATAATACCAAAGTGTGTGAACAATGCTTTGACTTATGTAACATATACTTTTAAGAAGAATGTCATCTATATAAGGGCAAGTTTGTTTTTAGTTGCTCCCACTCATTTTAAGGTAGGTACATTAATCCACTTGGTTTTTGATGAAAATAATTTTATAAAGATTTCATCACATTTTGATGTTTGCATTAACCCATATATGAATTTTATTGACTTACAGACTAAAAGTTCTTTGACCTTCAATTTATAACTTTTAGGTTGTTTTATGAACAAATAAGTATGTTAGCCGATTGTTAGGGAAAGTTATTTTATTGTTCATCTAATGTAGCTCTTAACTATTATAAGCTACTAGAACAATATTGATCATTAAATAAATATTTTGTAATGCAGGTAAGAAGATTCTTTGATAATTGGTTTATCCTTGAATATAACCTTTAACAATCAATCGTGCTTCTTAATGTCTTAACTTTTTTTTATTGGGATTTAGTTTAGTTATGAACATTGTTAGGTGATTCAACCAAATCTTAAATGTTATTCTGACTTATGGAGTCAGTTTTGCTAATAATAGCTTTATTCAATTCAAAAGATTGATTGATTTAATGGTTTAATTAGAAGGGGTAGGATCATTAAACTTTCCAACATCCATTTCAAATTTAGTTAGGGAGGTTACATAATCATCAATGTCAGTAGGTTTTATAACCTAGATGGCCTCCTAAGTTGATTATTGGGTAATTTTAAAAGTCTTAGTTTCATGGATTAGCTCTTAGTTAGGTTGCTATCATTTTTAGGATTCTAAGTGTGTAAGAGTTTGTGTAGTATGGTGTACAAGAGGTGTAACTGGAGTTAAATTTGGATTAAAATTTAATGACTCTTTCCCCCCGCCTCTTGTACTTTTAACAAGTCATTATAAGGACTTTTACTACTCCCACTGACCTTAGAAGCCTTTAGGAAATTAGTATGCTTAGAGTCAATATTTAAAGACCAATAGATTCTAACAGAGAAACAAGTTAATAATATAAGTTGTTGCAGTTTCTCCTGGTGAGGATTATTTAAGTAAGAAATCGGAGTATGCCCATATTTAAGAAATAATGAACCTTTTGTAAGAGTAGTAATAAATTCTAAAGAGATAAGTTTTGGTTAAATAGTGTTGTGATGGAGCAGTGTCTTGTACAAGAGGTGTAATTGAGATAATATCAAGTTTTCACCCCTCGCATCTTGCAAATCTTCTATGTTATAATTGAGACACTTAAGGCTCCCACTGATCTTTAATATCTCTAGGAAAAATATATGAGAAGTTTCAATGATGTACGTGACGTGGGAATTTGTCATATATATGTTAGACTTGATTTTATTTCATTAACTTCTAGATGTCATAATAGACTTAGGGACATATTTTGAAGAAATCATAATATGTATATATGGATGGATCTCCTTAAGACCATGGACCATAGAAGACAGATTAGATACAAGTAGATAGTCTTTTAAATGATAAAAGAATTATGTCTGAATATTCCGTTTAAATAAGTTCCACGGATGTTAGTGAATATAACTTATGGTGGACCCATACTTATTCCTTAATCCAAGTAATGTTTAAGGCATCTAACACATGATTAAAATCACTAAGAATGAGATTAAATGAAAAATCACCCTCACCAACCATGTCATGATTTCTTATGAAATTTGGTTTTAATGGATGAATTTTATAAGTCTCATTTGTCTTTTGTTAAATTCTCATATTCATGATAACAAAAGTTGTGAAAGTATGTAGTATCATATAATTCTATTTATAAATGTTTCAATCCAGATATTGATAACAAATAATTTGAGAGTTTAAGGTAAGAGTGACTTTATGTTGGCTATGCAAACCTCAAAACTGTCATAATGTAGCTTAAGTATTGATATTAAATTCTAATTAATCTCCAGAATATTTAAGGTATCATAAAACTTAATTAGAAGACACCTTTTCATGGTTCTAATAACCTTAACATTTAAATTTGTTATTAACACCCATGTTAGTTATTTGTTGATTTCAGGTAAACATATAGAATTAGACTTAACCAATCATGTGTTAATGGGAATATTAGGATTAACATACTTAATTATCATTAATATTATAAAACTATCAATTTTAGCCGGTAGTTCTTTTTAATTATGGATAGTCTTGTTGCTTATGCCTAATCTAGTGGCACATTTTTGCAATGAGACTTCTCCATAGAGTACTTAAAGCTGGAAGTAATACTTGTATTTTTGTCTATGAACCTTAGAATTATCCTCTTTTAGGTTTTAGTGGTGTGAGTTGAATAACATTTTATTTCCAATACCAGACATTTCTTTTCTTGTACATATGTTGCTGATCAACACACTCATTTTCATTTGGTACTTCTGAGTGATATAGTTGATTCTTAAGCACCAAGTTGTACTATTGAAAATTTTAGTATGTAATGTACTATAAAATTGGACTTATTTTCATGTATGAACCCTTAATTTTATGGGTCATGGAATTGTACATTATGATATATTCAGGGATACCATTTAACATTATAGTTAGAATTTAGAAGGAATGCATGCATCTTATGAGTTATTTTGATTAATCTTAGGAAAAACTAAATCAAGAACAACTCTAGTGATAACATTTATTTAAGTAAGTTCTTGATTATCATTATCATAAGAGACATTATGATTGACTCATCCCATTTGTTATGCTCTAGTTTTTAATAGAATGATTGTTATTAGATAGAGCAGTAGGATAGTCGTATCATGTCTTAAGAGATAATTAAGACTGAGAAGAGCAAAATATAACTGAAACTCTTTATGATGTAAAACTTATATTATGTTTTAATATTAGAGTGGATGTTTTGGATGAAATAGTTATTTACAGAAGAAAATTATAGTGAGTAATGATATGTGATATTAAAGTAAGATAGATTAAAGTTTATGATCATTAGATTAATGAAGGATCATTAATGTTAAGATCATTATATTTTATTGAAGATGTGATATGCCTATTATAAACATCAAACTAATAGACTATAATAAAAAGTTCTACTTAAACAAGAAAATAAATCATCTTTGGACATAATTAAATTTTATTTAAGTATGTGTGCAAAACAATTGTAACACATCACCTTTGGGCAGACGTTAGACATTTATTTTAATTATGCACATGCTAGATTTGATGGATAAAAATGTAACACATCACCTTTGGGCAGAAGTGATACATTTATATCATATTAGGTAAAAACTAACAAAAGCTTTCGGTTAGACTTGAATGATATGGTAAATGTAACTCAACACCTTTGGGCAGAAGTGATACTTCAAAAGTTCATTCAAGTTAAGCCTTTATGTTTTGTAAAATTTTATAAGATTTAGCTGGTTACAAAACATTTAATTAGGAACAATTTACGGGAAAATTAGAGTTCTCAGAAAATTAGTTATCGGGAATAGTTGGAGTTTCCAGAAACAATAGTTTTCAGAATTTAGTTTCCGTAAACAATTTAGAAAATCCTGAAATTTTATAACCCCAAAATATAATAATAAACTATTTTTTTTAAAACCTGATAGGATTTGCTTTAAAATTTTAATTGATATTATTAGATCTGATTTCAAAATTTAAAGTGCAAACGTATCTTCTACTAATTTTTGAAATAATAGATAAATCAATTAATTTATTCAAACATGGAGACAAAGTTACACAATTTTAGGAAACATAATTATCTAAATATTTTCATCAAAACTTGTAAATTTATCAAAATTAGGATGATCTCATGAAAAATTCAAGAACCTTAATGAACTATTCATGATTTAACTATCAAGATTTATTTGGAATTGAAACCTTTAAACATGATATTAACAAATTTTGAAATCATTATTATGGTTATTAAAAATGATTTTTAATATGTCTAAATAGGTTTGAAGTACAATCTCATCTCCTATAAGCCTTAGAAATAATTTCTTGTTGCTTAAATAAAGTTTTTGGTTTGAAATAGTATTCGATGTGGTTAAAAAAAATAATAAATAACATCAACGTCTAACTTTTACATCTTGAAACACATTGTTTCCAGCAAAACTTTAGAAATAAAAGATAATGATTAATGATAATATAGAAGGTAAAAGAGGGAAACCTAAATTAGCAATTTTAAATCAATAAAACCGAATACTAAATAATGTTTATCAAGGTTTTTTTTTAATCCATGTCTTCCTATTTAAATTTCAGATTTAGGGAATACACAAAGAACCGATTAAACAACATCACTCTAATGCCACACGTTGATCAGTTCTTCATGTAAGTAATAGAAAATATGATAAATATTAAACCTATAAACCTGTTACAGCAGAGAGAGTAGTAACCGCAGTAGGGTATGATGTAGTCGACATATTTGTCATCTTGATTGAGTTCCCCTTTAGGATGTATAGTTAAGGATGGTGTTAGGGTTCCTGAGAGGAACCCGGTTTTAGGAGAGAGGAGCAAAACAAAATTATTATGTGTATGTGATTAGGTTATGATGTTAATATTTATCTCCCTTTATATACACCCAAGGGGAAACCTTTTATTAGTTAATTATAGGTAATATGGTCCATCAACAATTACCAAACTAATATATAATAAGATATAATTAATATTTTGATCTATTATAATATAAATGATTATAATGGCCTATATATTATATTATTCTTACAAAGAGAACCATGAAAAACAATTATATCTACACCGACTTTAAACTAGCGGTAGTTTGTGACGTGGACAAAAATATTTAGCACATATGAAGATTATAAGGTTCTTCAACTTTTAAATTTAGGGCTCTGTTTCCACGGGCACTTCTAATGTGATTTTAAGGTATGTCATCTTGTAATATGAAAATGAAAATTTTTGACATTGATTAATGATAAACTTTTAGTGTTACACCTCAACCTACGGTGGAATTGCCGGGGCGTGAACTGATTGTCACAGCTCTCAAGGTACTATCATACAATATTTAAATGACAATATCTATTAATTAAATTAAGTTTTCAAATAAATCAAATACAAACAAGCACATAATCCCTAATCATACAACAATGCAACTTATATCACAAATGATCTTGATTAATTATTTTTTAACTTAAATTTTTCACTAAGTCTTCACCAACCTGCATTAAATTTCTACGATAACCTGCTTATGCGTATAAAATAGAATTTTGTCAACAACACATGTTGAGTGAGTAAAACACCAGTTTAAGACACAACAACAATAATAATAATATATAATAAACAAAGAAAGATGCAAACTGTTCATGTGAGAACAAACATTTAAGCCATATCACATAAACAATCAATCAAACCATAAAGAAAGGGCTCAACCAATCCATATAAATGGACATTGGTTACCAAGCAAAAACTAAACCGTTGCCATAAAAATGGATATCGGTTGCCGAAGTAAGCAAATGGGTCCAAATAAAGCAAGTAGGCAAATAGCAAGTTAGGCATAAACCGATACACACAAGGATTAACAGTAGCGGTTTTGAATACAAGATAATAGTTAAATATATAAGATACGCACATGTCCCCAAAAAGGTTTAAAAATAAGTATAATAGGGGAGTTATTACTCACCTAAACATTTAAGCAAGAGATAAACGAGTGCGGTAAGAACGGTTGCAAACAAGAGTTACGCTATTCGAAAGTTATCGACGAGATATCCTAAGTAACAATAATTGTGGAATAAAATACGAATTGAATAATGAATCTAAACTAAATAGAGATTTGGGGCTCGATAATCGAGTTTACATAGCGAAAGTTAAATATTACATAACTTTCTTTAATACTTTAATACGTTGAATTATTACATTAATAATTAGTTTAATTAATAAAATACTTAAATAAATATTTGTAAAATTGTGGATAGATTATATAAAGAGATAGTTTTAAAAATATTTATTTTAAACTAAAATACATTTAGTATATTTATATATTAATAAAGAATCCAATAGTTAATACTTAATAATATTTATATAAGAATATGTTCTTTTTAATAAAACACTTGAAGTATATTTTAATACGTGACTTTACGTGATATGCATATATTAAGTTAAAACTCTTCTTTTTTTTTTATAAATAAACTAAAACATTTAACAAATTTTAATAACTAAAGTATATATATATATACATAAATATGGGTTTAATCCAAAGTTCGAAAACGTGACAAGTTAAAATGTCGGTTTTAACAAAATACGAATTATTTATGATTTTAATATTAATGACATAATTTAAATTATTAAATATAAATGGTTATATATGTTTTAATTAAATAAAAAAACAAAAACGTTTTTATGAAAATACAAATGAACTATAAGTTTTATAACATTTATAATATAATCTGTAAGACTCGGTCTGCCCAAGACACATATGGTATTGATGTGGCTAGTGTGTTACGATCCAAGTCGGGTCATACCCAATAACAAGCTAAACGAACACCATATATATTTGTTTAAATGATGTGATCACAGTGAATAAATATCAAAAACACATGGTGGGACCCACATGAGACCAGCCACTTTAGGCCTCACCAAACCAAATCACATGCAATTTGGTCTTGGTTATTACATCCATTAATGTAAACAACTCTTTTCTCTCACTTAATTCCTTCAAAGCTTTCATCTTTTGCAAGAACTCTTTCTTCTTTTCTCTCAATTTCGGCCAAAAGAGGACCAAGAAGTGAGGTTAAAATCAAGTTAAAATCCTAGCTATAAGGTGTTGGTTAGTGGCTTGATGGGTATGCAAGCTTGAGGCATTCGTTTTTGAAGGCTTCCATTCAAAGAGAATCATCTACCTTTATCTTTCTTACTTTTAAAAGGTAATAATAATAATAAGCATTCTATGGTAGAAATGCTAATTTGCATGCTCTTGATTTTGAGTTTTGGTATCATGCATGTCCATTTTTGGATCCGGGTTTGGGGTTTTATCTTAAAATTGATTTTAACATGAATAAATTAACAAGATTTAAAACTTTAATCCGCTGCGTTTTTACATATAATGGGTTATATGGACTTTGATAATCTTGTAAAAACCCAACATAATCTAATAAGTAAAAATAATGAATTAAGTTTATTAAAAATTATTACCAAAAAATAGGGGATGGGGGGTTCGAACTTGCGACCCCCAGCGGTTCAAAGTGTGTTAACAACACCACCCTAGCCAACTGGGCTAGGGTGTTAACTTGTTAACATGAAACCAAACTATTATAACCATACTATGACCCAACCAGAACCTTTAAGAACCCTAGATAAGTCAATCGCGAATTCTGTTGAATGTTTAATCCAATTGTGTTAGGGCTTTTTGTTATTGATCAAAGAAGAACAATGCAGTATAATTGATTACCTATTTTGGTGAAGAATTAATGGTGAACCACAAGTTAAACCCGACGGCGCTAGCACGATTAAAACTGGTACTTGTAGACAAATATATTACGATTGAACATAGGGGTTTGATCGGAGATGATTAGAGAATGGTTTCTGTCCAATTATGTCACACCCTCAAATTCCACTAACGGAGTTTTATCGTCAGAGGGTTTGAACTAACAGGATCGGAATCATTAGTTATATCAAACACCATAATTAAAGTTTTACAAACAACCAAGACATCAAGTCTTAAGTAAAGATGCGGAAGCGTAAACTGTAAAGTAAATAGTTGCGTCACACAGGACGGCTTAAGGCAACAGTTATCATGACAAAATTTAAAAGAGGTTTAAAGCATAAGAGTTCAGAGAATGCATGTCCTATACCGCTCGCCCGCCTCGGCTACCTGAGATAAACATACTAAAAGTGTCAACACAGGGTTGGTGAGTTCACGGCTTTAAGTAAATTAAGCGTTGCGTTTTAGCGTTACGAGATAGTGTTATGTCAATATATATCAATAGGTAGCTAACCTATCAAGCATGTATTACTAAGTGTTCGACACCGAAGCTGACTGTTGATACGATTGTCTTGCCACCATGTCAACCACGACCATGGTAATGTGTTATACAAAATTACACCCACTCGACCTACAATCGAGTTTAGAGTTGGGTGGGGTTTGTCAAACCTAGTAGTACTACTCAACACTGACTCACTATTATCCAATATTAACCAGTTCGATTGTTCAGAAGGACTTAGTTGGTTTGTTTCCACTTAGCCTTTCAAGTGATATATATAGAATAAACAAAATCTAAAGCGTTTGGAGTATGTTATCTCCCCCGAATAAAAACGTTAAATAGTAAAAGGGGTCGTGAAACTCACTATTTGCGAAGTTATCAAAATCCGAGAAAAGCGTGTCTTAAAGGAAATCCTACTAGTTCTCTAAAAACAAAAATGAGATTTCTAAGTGTTTTGAACTATGAGTGAGTCACTGGACTCGACCCACGAAAACTATGCATGAGAGGTTACGTTGGTGAAACAAGTGCGACCCGAAAAACATGTTGGTGATAAATTACGGGTGTGATTAAGTATCGTTTTAAGTGTTAATACGATACATTATCAGTAAAACATCTACCACAAGGGCAAATACGTCAAACATTTTGCAAACATCTACCACTTTTCATGTTCAATTCAAGAATTCAGCAGCTAAGCTACCAAGACAGAATTTAGCACGTCAAGATTACTCTATTTCACTAATCATAACATGTAGAAAATCACCAAAACTTATCACATAAGCACCCATGAGTTAGGTTTCTAAAAATATTTTTATTATATTTTTATTACATACGGTTTTATCACAAGAATCAAAACAACACAGTAAGTACACATCAGTCATTATCATGCGCAACAAAACGTTCTTTACTCTTCCCGTTACATGGTTAATCCAAATAATTCAAGGCCAATTGGATTAGATTCCACACTCAAATTACTAACTTCCTGAAGTGGAAAAAACGCAATTGATCTTGTCATTTTTGAGATATACCATTTACAATATAGCCTATAACAAGGCTTCCTGAATCAGACTTGTGCAACATATTTGTAAATTAATAAAAACTAACTTCAGTACCTCCAAAAATTACAAACTCAGACTATTTAGAAACTAGACTCGACCTACTATATCATAGAATCAATAATCACTTCAAAACATATCATTAACGGTGTGGAGCTTGGATCTAGGGTTAGGATCGAGCCCCGGTGCGGAAGCGTGAATAATAGTCAATAATAATCAACAGTGTGGAGCTCGGATCTAGGGTTAGGATCGAATCTAACTCGTATTCACTCTTGAATGATGTCAGTTGGACGGATGAGGTGTATTGGGAGAGAGCCTGATTTGATTAACAATCAACAATAAAGTAGGATGAACAATTGTAATCAAAACACAAACAAGATAGAAACGGTAGTATGAAATATTAGCCGAATGATTCTCATTAAGATGAAACACTCATACATACATTCATACATACAATCAATTAAGAAATATCTCAGCCGCCCCCAGGAGAGCTCATCCTGGAGGCAGAGACTCTCTCATAGGGATAAAACCCTAAATCTCACACATACACAATACAGTCACTCATACTAGACAAATGAATAAAAACATCTATTTATACTAGCCTAGAATGACTTGGCCTTCAAGCCATCCACCCTTGGTTGAGACCGAATAATACATTTTTCACCCAAATATTAATTCGTTGCGTCGGTCTAAAATATAAGTCCCAACAATCTCCCCCTTAGACCGATGCCATCGAATTTCTTCCATGATCACCTCATAACTCGTTGTCTTTCATTGAAATTCTCCCCCTCACGTTAAGCTTCTCCCGTTGTTCATTTCGAATCATCACTCTTATATCACTTTTGGATATAGTTGTATGGGCATATGAACGAGGCTTTGAACTTCAAAGATCAACTTCAAGTAACAAGGTTATCACAAAAAGAAATAAACTCATTGTGATCATCAAAAAATCTTCCAATCTTCAAATCTGTTTCTTCCCCTGTAAATTATCTTCAAACCATTCCCTGAATTAAGATAGCATTCAAGTCAACGATAACCCGTTCTTGACTGTTCAAGTGACTATTTCATAGGGGGTTAGACTCTACTGATCATCCTTTCAACATTGTTGCTCGTGATGACTCCATCTTCTCATCCGTACTAGGAAATCTGAAAACTTATAAATGATGAAACGTCTTTGAAAAACCTTGGATTATTGATCTTGATCAAATTTTCCTTAACTTGAGTCTTTTACTTGATTTGAAGCATGCTATTTGTAATGAAATTCAAAGATTTTTACTCCCCCAATTTCGTTGCAATTGTCTTTAATAAATGTGTCTTCAAATCAAGTATGGGTGAAACAATCTTGATCATCCTCATCAAGATTGTAAAAATCTCAAATGAACATATTCAAAAGTTGGTTGACACTAAAAGTGATTAAATCCTTAAGCTTGGTCAACACTTGTTCTTGTAAAGCTTTTGATGAAGTCGTGAAATTGGATGAGGTTTGAATTCCATAAGCTTCTTGATGATTGGAGAAAAATTACCAAAATACCCCTGGTATATATCTTCCGTAGAGAACAGCTTGGTCAAATGGTCAACGGCACCTAAAATCTCAAAAGTTTCTTCAAAACTTTGAAATGTTTCTCAAACTTTGCTTCCTAGCACAAAGCATACTCTGATTCAATTTCAAGCACAAAGTGTACTCGGAAGCACTTTCCTAGTACAAAGTGTACTCGGAAAACAAAGTGTGCTCGGAAGCAAAGTGTACTCGGAAGCAAAGTGTACTCGGAAGCAAACTGTACTCGGAAGCAAACTGTACTCGGAAAACAAAGTGTACTCGGAATCAAAACACTTGTGATTTTTCAATTTTTCACTTAACACCAAGTATGCTCGGGATCAAAAGTGTGCTAGGGAGTACTTGTGATTTTTTCAATTTTAGCACTAGCACAAAGTGTACCCGGAAGCACTTTCCTAGCACAAAGTGTACCCGGAAATCAAAACACTTGTGATTTTTCAATTTTCAACTAGCACAAAGTGTGCTCGGAAGTACAAGTGTGCTCGGATTACTTAGTGCTCGGAAACAAAAGTGTGCTCGGATTACTTAGTGCTTTTTCATTTTCCACCAAACATGCTCGGGAGCAAAAGTGTGCTCGGGAGCAAGGGTGTACTCGACACAAACTTGAGTTTTCTCTTCACAAGCATAATTGTTCAAGAAAAAACAAAGTATGCTCGAAAAAGAGTCTGCTCGAATAAATAACAAAGTGTGCTCGAGACTTAAAGATAGTTTTCTTGAGATGACAAAGGATATGCTCTGGGTTTCACAAAGTGTGCTCGAATTTGATGTGCTCGATATAAGATGTGCTCGAAATAACCTGTGCTCGAGCAAAACAAAGATGTGCTTGGGCAAAACACCTCCTGTGCTCGAAGCAACACTTAGTCATTTTTCCATACTCGAGTTCAGTCTTATATGTCTTATTTATTCATAGTGTGCTCGAGACATCAAAACTTCATTTCTGCGTCATCAGTTACTGATTTGCCCTTGCAGAACCTGCTCGAATATTCACTTTGCATCTGCTGCAACAAACAATGATGAAATTGCCTTTAGTACCTGTTCATTCTTGACTTGTACATAGAAGTGTGCTCGGGATCAGTTTCCGGGTAGACTTTACTTAAAGAGTATTTCACTAAGTAAAATACTCACCGAGTAGACTTCAGTCTTCTTGAATTTGCCAGACTTTGCCCGACAACTCCTTATGAGCAACCTTGTTCTTCAATGATCCATTTCAGCTCTTTGCTATAAAATAACTTATTAGCAAAGTGTACTCGGGAGTTACTGTTCCTTGCTTGAGCTGAACCTTGCTCGATATTACTTTGAGATATTCCTTTAGATTATCAAGCATACTTGGATCATACTTATTAATGAATACCTTGCCCGGTCTTCCAATCACTTGGCTTCTTGGACTTGGTTAAACAAACGTTACTCGGAAGAGTAAAATACTTGGTTCTGAAGAACAGACTTGCTTGATAAAGTGAACCTTTCCCGGATTTACATAAACTAGTGTACCTTACTCGGCAATGCACTAATTTGCAAACCCTGCTCGGATATCCACTTAAGAAGACTACTTGAAGTAAACCTTGCCCGGTAGGCAAAATATCGTATCCGGCTAAGTAAAAGCTTGCTCGGAGGTCTAAGGTGTGCTCGGATCCATTACTTAGAAAATTCAGAGGAGGTTGAGAAGATTCCAATCTTCCATGTACTTCATTTAGGTCAAATCTTTGACTCAACAATCTCCCCCTTAGGTCAAATTCTTGACCCAACAATCTCCCCCTAGATTAGAACACCTCAGCTGACCCAAAACATTTCTATGGTTACTTACACTTAGCAAAAATGTGTTTTTATCAGCCATCTAATTCCGACTCGGTGAGCATTAATAATGTGTTTTCCGATCACGATTAGACTATAATGGGCTTTGATTATTTTCTTGATTACTAATACTCTGTTTATGTGTTTAGGTTATTAATTTGTCGAAGAACAGGTTCATGAAGATTTCTTTCTTTCTTCTTCATTTTTATAACTTGAAATTATCTAAAGTACTGAACTTTATGACTAATTTCACTTTGAATGTGTTTGTTTATGTGTTTCAGACATGGCAGAAGAAGAACAGCCAAAGTATTTCTTTGAAAAGAAACATAATATGTGTGCACTTCTGCAAGTCACACCTGACAATGAGCCTATGGCACCAATGATCAGATGGATGGCTCGATCAAATGTCAACTTTGCTCTTACTGAAAAACCTGTCATCTACAGAAATCACTCACTTGATTTTTGGAGATCAGCAGAACTTGTAGAAGACATCAACAAATAGCCCAATTCAAATTGAACCAATTATTTCTAGCCCACCTCATATACAATCACCACAACCATCTACCTTCCAAACACACACCACATAACAACCTGATTATGAACAATTCTTCACAACACCACCTACATCACCACACACTGAAACTGACCTTCTGACCCTAATGAAGGAAAATGCTGAGTTGAGAAGAAGGAATGAGGAAGTAACACAGGAGAATGTGATCCTGTTAGAGAAGTTGGTGCAGGCAAACTTGAAAATTCAAGCCCTGGAGCAGGAGGTTGAGAAGAACTCAGCTGCCCCAAGAGAACTGTACTACGATTCTATCACTGATCCCTCAAAGTAATTATGGAGAGCAGATTATTAAGAGAGATTGTGGTTAGAAGTGACTTCCGTGAGTTTAATGAAGAACAGTTGAGAAGGATGGCCACACTCCATTTGAATGACTACAGAAACAGGAACAGATCTGCAGGTAGACAAATGAATGATCTATCAAAGTACCTGCATGAAGAAGCTGATAAAGGAGTCCAATTTTTAAAAGAAAAGAGGAGCTGGAGATTGATTCAGTCTCACAAATCAAGAAGGATTTCAAAGTTGAGAAGAATGGACATAGCCGAGAGAGACTATCAAATGAATGTCCGAGATCAGAATCCATTATCCAACATGAATGCTTGCATAAGTATGAGAAGAAGGATGAGACGCCCCAACTACACAGTACAGAATAATGGCATAATTGCTGAGATTGAATACAAAAAGAATGCCGATCACTTCTTACTGAGAAACTCAGATGGAAAGATATTGGGGATTATCAAGGAAGACGAAGATTTAACATATCTGCACAGTGAAGATCTCATGGATATAAGGAACTTGGCTTTACCAGAAACTCACATTCATTACCAAGCCCTTAAATATCTTCAAGATGAAACTGCTTCAGAGCTAATCAACAGAAGACAAGCCATTCATGATGCAAGAAGAAGATAAGATTAATAGAATAGGCTTTGTTTTGTAATGTCTTCGGACAACTTTCTGATTATGTAATTTGCTTATGTTGTTTGAATATGTAATTTTGATTTTTGATTTGATGTTTATTTTTGCTAAGTGTAAGTAACCATAGAAATGTTTTGGGTCAGCTGAGGTGTTCCAATCTAGGGGGAGATTGTTGGGTCAAGAATTTGACCTAAGGGGGAGATTGTTGAGTCAAAGATTTGACCTAAATGAAGTACATGGAAGATTGGAATCTTCTCAACCTCCTCTGAATTTTCTAAGTAATGGATCCGAGCACACCTTAGACCTCCGAGCAAGCTTTTACTTAGCCGGGTACGATATTTTGCCTACCGGGCAAGGTTTACTTCAAGTAGTCTTCTTAAGTGGATATCCGAGCAGGGTTTGCAAATTAGTGCATTGCCGAGTAAGGTACACTAGTTTATGTAAATCCGGGAAAGGTTCACTTTATCAAGCAAGTCTGTTCTTCAGAACCAAGTATTTTACTCTTCCGAGTAACGTTTGTTTAACCAAGTCCAAGAAGCCAAGTGATTGGAAGACCTGGCAAGGTATTCATTAATAAGTATGATCCAAGTATGCTTGATAATCTAAACGAATATCTCTAAGTAATATCGAGCAAGGTTCAGCTCAAGCAAGGAACAGTAACTCCCGAGTACACTTTGCTAATAAGTTATTTTATAGCAAAGAGCTGAAATGTATCATTGAAGAACAAGGTTGCTCGTAAGGAGTTGTCGGGCAAAGTCTGGCAAATTCAAGAAGACTGAAGTCTACTCGGTGAGTATTTTACTTAGTGAAATACTCTTTAAGTAAAATCTACCCGGAAACTGATCCCGAGCACCCATCGATGTTACCAAGTTATGAAGGATGGCTGAGCATACTTGGAAAGACAAGATTGGTGCAAAGCCTACCCGGAAGACTTGTTTTACACTTAGTTTATTTTGAATATGTAATTTGAATATGTATGATTTATTCAGGGTTTCTAGAAGGAATGACAGCTGTCCTAGGTTGGCAGGCCTATAAATAGAATGTTTAGGGCACGCCGCCAAAGGGGGCACAATACGGATAACACAGACACATTAATTGAAAGAATATTGTGTGACGGCTTTCTTAGGATTCCTAGAAAACCCTAAATCGATTATCTACTTTGTATGATTAATATTATATAAATGGAAATATTTTGAGTGAATCTTAAGTGTGCTTTCTACCTTTGATTATTCATTGCAACCGTATGTTTGTTATTGATTCCGCCTTTAACAAACGGATATCTTTCTAAATGTAGCAACCTGTCATTAACTCTCTTGTCGACACATCAATTTGTGTGAGTTATGACATGATTAATTAAGATCCAGCTGAAATCAAGGGGGACCGACACCTATGAAGAAATAACCGTGAATACAACCCTAACTCATCAATAATCAACAACTTTAACATCTAGGGTTTATGATTAATATGTTTAATAATGTCAAAAATGGATATAATAGGTTAGAAATAGTGTTTTGTTTACCTAGTTATAGCACCTTAAACATTAAACAAGCTTGCAAGGATGATTGTATGTGTGTGTGTGTTGTGTGTTTCGGCCGAACAAGGGAGGGGGGGAAGGGCTGCCGTCGCAAGAGGGAGACGGTTAGGGTTTGTTATTAATTTGTTTATATAATAATTAAATATATCACATGTTAAAACTTGCACCCTCAACTTCTATTTAGTTTAATTCTAGCACAAACTAGTCTTTTTCATCCATAATATGATGTTATACATGCAAGAATCAAATTTCTTATAAACATAACACGTATTTATACAAACTACTTGTTTATAATATTTATTATTTGTTCACAAACGGTTTGAGTCGACTCGTGTGTAATTCGGTGAAACTCCAAAAGACTACTTGTGTAATGCTTGTCATGTGTCATTTAAATTCTAATTAAATGCAATGTGAAATGCGTTAACTGGAATGACATAGTTCTTGTGATCTTGAGTTTGAATTAACGGAGTTCGGGTTAACGGAGTTAACTTGAAATTGACGAGTGTCACATCATTCCCTTGTTGAAAAAATTTTCATCCCGAAAATTTGTGTCATGTAGCGATGGCTGCCTGAAAATGGAAAAAAAATTCAGTTTGTCACATCATCCCTCTGTTGAAAGAAATTTCGTCACGAAATTTAATTCATACCTCCCGAAAATTTGTGTCATGTAGCGATGGCTGCCTGGAAATGGAAAAAAAATTCAGTTTGTCACATCATCCCTCTGTTGAAAGAAATTTCGTCACGAAATTTAATTCATACCTTCGGTGTTTTCTGATAATTTGTCGGCTTTCGCGGTTTTCGGTGCTTGGTCAACCCTTTGAAAATGAGAGGATACTTTTCATCATTTGATCCTCGCATTCCCCAGTGAACTCTGGTCCATGTCTCGAGTTCAAACGAACTTTAACGATGGAAATCTTGTTGTGTTTGAGTGATTTGGTTTCCCAATCCATGACTTTGAATGGTTCTTTGACGAAGCGTAACTGTTCGTCAACTTGCAATTCGCCCAAAGGGACTGCTAGTGTATCTTCAGAAAGGCATTTCTTCAAGTTGGATACATGAAAAACATTATGTACGCCACTGAGTTCTGCTGGTAAATCCAATCGGTACGCTACCGAGCCGATACGTTCATTTATTCGGAATGGGCCAACGTATCGTGGATTGAGTTTGTTTCGCTTCCCATAATGAACTACACCTTTCCAAGGTGAGACCTTTAGTAAAACCTTGTGTTTGTCGGCGTAGCTCTTTAGGCGATCCCGTGTTGCCACCATGCGATTCCGGATTTGGACAATCTTTTCTGAGGTTTCAAGTACTAATTTGGGACCAGTGATTTGGCTGACAGCCACTTCTGCCCAGCAAAGAGGCGATCGACACATTTGTCCGTACAACGCTTCAAACGGCGCTGCTTTAATGCTGGCGTGGTAGCTGTTATTATACGAAAACTCTACCAGGGGCAAGTAGGGTTCCCAACTTTTTCTGAAATCCAATACGCATGCACGTAACATGTATTTCAAAGTTTGAATGGTGCTTTCACTTTTCCCATCCGTTTGAGGATGGTATCCTGTGCTCATATCGAGGCAGGTGCCTAGCGCGCTCTGTAGTGACTTCCAAAAGTGTGAAGTGAAACGAGGATCTCGATCAGATATGATTGAGACTGGCACCCCGTGACTAGCTACTACTTCTTTCATGTAGATGCGAGTCATTTTTTCCATTTTGTCCGATTTCTTGATCGCTTGGAAATGTGCAGACTTAGTCAACCGGTCAACGATCACCCATATGGTATCGCATCCCGTCGGTGTTTTGGGTAATCCTATGATGAATTTCATGGAAATGTGTTCCCATTTCCACGTTGGGATTTCCGGTTGCTGCAACAGACCAGATGGTTTCTGATATTCCACCTTGACTCTTGCACAGGTTAAGATTTGCTCACGTAGGAGGCAATGTCGGCTTTCATGTTCGGCCACCAGTAAAGTACCTTCAGGTCATGGTACATTTTGTCTGAGCCAGGGTGAATAGATTATTGGGATTTATGTGCCTCATCCATCACCAGATTTCTCAAGTCTCCGTAACGAGGGACCCAAATCTGGTTTTTGAAATATCGGACCCCGTCCGATTTGGTTTCAAGTTTCTTATCCATGCCTCGCATGAGTTCTGATGGGAGGTTTTCGTCTTTCAAAGCTTCGAGTTGAGCATCACGAATCTGATCAGGTAAGTTGGCATGAATCGTGAGTTGTAATGCTCGCACCCATCTAGGCTTAAGAGTTTCCTTTCTTCTGAGAGCATCGGCCACTACATTGGCCTTGCAAGGGTGGTATTTGATGGCACAATCATAATCATTATGTAGTTTGACCCAAGGACGCTGTCGCGTGTTCAACTCCTTTTGATCGTAAATATGTTGGAGACACCTGTGGTCGGTGTAAATGGTAAACTTGGTACCGTACAAGTAATGCCTCCATATCTTAAGGGAAAACACCACATCTCCGAGTTCCAAATCATGGGTCGTATAGTTCTTCTCGTGTACCCGTAGTTGTCGAGAGGCATAGGCTATAACCTTCTCAAGTTGTATTAACACGCAACCGAGACCGTGTATCGAAGCATCACAATGAACTACAAAATTTTCTGCCCCTCGGGTAGGGCTAGGATAGGCGCGCTATAGTGTTTTGTTTTCAAAAGTTGGAAGGCAGACTCTTACGCATCACCCCAATTGTACTTAGTACCGTTGTGTGTCAGTGGGGTGAGGGGTTGAGCAATCTTTGAAAATCCCCAGATGAAACGTCGGTAGTAGCAAGCCAGTCCTAGAATTTGCCGCACCTCAGTCGGAGTCTTAGGTGGTTCACAGTTTTTGATGGCCTCTACCTTGCCTGGATCAACCTAGATACCACTCTCATTGATCACATGTCCTAAGAAGTGAACCTCGCGAAGCCAAAATTCACATTTAGAGAGCTTGACGTATAATTGTTCCTTCTTTAGTAATTCCAGGACCAACATTAGGTGTTCTTCATGGTCGCTTTTGTTTTTGGAGTAGACGAGGATATCGTCGATATAGACAATAACAAATTTGTTGAGATACGCCTTGCATACTCTATTCATGAGGTCCATGAATACGGCAGGTGCATTGGTTAAGCCAAAAGCCATAACCGAAAACTCATAGTGACCATACCGAGTTCTGAATGCCGTCTTTGAAATGTCTTCTTCGCGCACTCTTAATTGATGGTAACCAGACCTCAGATTGATCTTCGAGTAGTAACTCAATCCTTGGAGCTGATCGAATATGTCATCAATTCGGGGTAGGGGATAACGGTTCTTGACCATCACCTTGTTCAACTCCTGGTAGTCGATGCACATTTGGAAAGTCCCATCCTTATTTCGGACAAATAGGACAGGGGCTCCCCATGGTGACGTGCTCGGTCGGTTGAAACCTTTATCCAATAAGTCCTGTAATTGAATGGACAACTCCTAAAGCTCTGCCGGTGCGAGCCGATAAGGGGCCCGTGCTATGGGTGCAGCACCAGGGGCTAAGTCGATTTGGAACTTGAACTGTCGAATAGGTGGGAGTCCTGGCAAATCTTCCCGGAAGACTTCGGGAAAATGCCGCACAATAAGTATGTCTTTGATCCACTTCTCCTCCGCGGGTTTCTCGATAACATGAGCTAAAATCGCCGGATGACCCTTTCGTAAATATTTTTTGCGCTTTCATGAGTGTGATGATGGTAGTAGTTATGCCGCTTTTCTCGTCCTGTATTGAGATGGTTTTGCTGGAAGGAGTAGTGATATGAACTATCTTGTCATGGCATATAATCTCAGCTCTATTCTTGGATAGCCAGTCCATGCCGACAACCATGTCGAAACTACCAAGTGTAAAGGGTATGAGGTCGATATCGAAGGTATGACCCGACAGTTTCAAATTGCATCCCGCTAGTACATGTATTGTTTCTATAGACTTACCATAAACTAATTCAACAACAAACTTAGCATCTAACGGTGTCTGGGTTAAGTCTAGCAGTTTACTAAAGCTTTCGACACAAAACTCCTATCAGCTCCTGTGTCAAACAAAATAGAAACAAAACAGTCATTTACAAGAAACTTATCGGTAACCACGTTCGGATCGCTGCGGGCCTGAACCGATCCAATGATAAAGGCTCTACCCTTTGTACCGCCTCCGTTGTTGTTGCTGCCTCCATTGCCCTCGTTTTGTTTCAGTTTAGGACAGTCCTTCCTGAAATCACCCTCCTGGCCACACTCAAAGCACCCTTTTGTAGTTGTAGGCTGCTTAGGGCCGCCCTTACCCGTGAGTTTGCCTCTAAAGTCCTTGGCCTGATGACCCAATTTGCCGCATCGCAGACATTTGATATGGTCGCATGGGCTAGAGTGGTGGTAGTTAAACTTGTTGCACTTTAGGTAATTTCCAGCATAGGTACTCGAACGCTGTCCGCCACCGACGTTGTTGTTGGAACCCTGATTATTGAAGTTTAGAATGTGTTCGGGTTTGCGGTGGTGTTGTTGCTGTGGAGGGTTTGATGATGAGGATCTCATGTTGTCAAACTTTCTTTTTTCCATTCCCAGAGTTGTTGTTGTTGTTGTCTTTACCCTAGTTGCCAAGGGTTTTCGAGGTGGAACCTCTAGGTGGTAACGCACCTTGGGCCACTGCTTGATCCGTCAGCTTGTGGGTTATTCGGATCGCTTGCTGAATAGTGGTCGGTTTGGAAGACGTCACCATACCCTGAATCTGTGGCAGTAAACCATCGATGAACATCTCAATTCTTTTTCTCGGCGGATCTATCATCCACGGGCACATCACCGCCAGTTTGTGAGAACCGGTGGTGTAGGCTTCGATTTCAGAGCCCACTACCTTCAAAGCCCAAAATTCTGACTCTAGCTTCGAGATCTCCTTTCTAGGACAATACACTTCCTTTATCATGTTTTTGAATTCTTCCCAGTTCATGGCATTCGCCAATTCCAGTCCGAGTATCTGCACATTGGTATTCCACCAGGTGAGGGCTGAATGTTGCAGTGTTCTAGCAGCAAACTTGACCCAGCTGGCTGGTGTACAGTTGCACATCTCAAAGGTTTACTCCGCTTTCTCTGCCCAGCGTAGGAACCCTATGGCTCCCTCAGTGCCCTTAAACGAATTGGGTTTACAGTATAGGTAATTCTTGAAAGTACAGAGTCCGGCTTGGCCTCCGGCTTGATTCTAAACATGAGCAGCCAGAGCTGTCGCCGCATGGTCGTTCAGTAAGGCTTGGAGTTCTGTTGCAGTCATGTTGATGTTACCACGACCTTGTCTAGCGTTTCTTCCAAACATCTCCTAAAATCACAACATAAAATTTAGACATGAACGCTCGGTTTCATATGCAACACACCATACATGTAATAAAAGGTAGGAAAAAAATATCGCATCACAACCAAATAATAATCCAGAAAATAATTCTTGATTAAAACCATTGTATCCGCTACAAAGTATTTAAATCAGTCCTTAAAATCATAAAAAATATAAGTTGGACGAAGACAACCCCTCCATCTAGGTGTTATCATCCTGAGGTGTCGTCGTCTGAGGAGATGTCCGAGTGTGCCTACTCCTCAGCCTGCTCTTCATCTGGTTCTTCTTCAGGCTCCTCCTCATGATCTTCTTTAGGATCCTCCTCCAGTTCTGCTGCGTTCGGAGCAATTTGTGCCTCTAGTGTGTCGCAGCGAGCTAGAGCTACCGCTGCATGGCCTCTTGCATCCCTATGTTCTTCCTACAAGTCTATCAACTATGATTGCATCTTGATCACTAGCTTCATTAGCTGAACATGAGCATCTTGAACTTCCTTCATAGCTTCAATCAGGTAGGTAATTCTCTTCTTAGCCTCAGCTCCATCCCCTATCAATCCAGTAACATTCGCTCTCGTCGAGTGCATAATGTCAACTTCACGATCTAGAAGGAGGCGAGAGCTGCGAAAGCACGCTCCATCAGGAGCGTTAGGGGTGGTAGTGTGTTGTAAGACATAGGAAAGTCCGGGATAGGTAGTGGGGGAACTTGCTCATGGTAAACAAGCCGCTCGATCAGACTTGGGTACCAACTCCAGTTACCGTTGTCCTCATACGCAACTCCAGATGGGAAGTGCCTCTTCGGTGCGGGGGCGGCTAGTGCTGGGACTGCTCGAGTTGGTAAAGGGTTGGGAAGCTGCGGTTCCTTTATTGGGGCGTGGGACACCGGGTCGGATGATGATGGTGGTGTTGACATCCGAACAGGATAAGCCGTATATGATTTACGCGATTATGAGTGAATGAGGAAAAGAAATAAAGAAAGTGAATCGTCAAATATATATCATATATTTATGTATACAGTGCGTAAGATCATAACTAATGGGTCGTTGCGGTTATAATCTAGTATGAATGCAATTCTATTTCGCTATAACCAATGGCTATGATACCAATCTTGTTGGAATCGATCTTCCCAAGACACATATTAGAGTTTATGTGGCTAGTACGTATTGATCCAAGTCGGTTTATACCCAATAACAAGCTAGACAAACGCCACGATAATTATTATTAGATATTATCTAAGTAATGATTATCAACACTTATAATATTTGGAAATTGGGTTTTCTAAATATTTCCATTTGTGTGTTAAATAAATTATATGGATAATTTATATTTTGAGAGATGTTATTTAAATTGGTTAAATGACATACTGCATGTTACTTATGTTATGTTTATAACGTAAACATTTTATGTAAATAAATTGTAAGAAATAAAAGGGGATTTGAATTTTGGGTGGGAAAAACCTCTTCCATCTTCTCTCTCCTCCTTTTGTTTCTTTCAAGACATGCAAAAGAGTTTATTGGAGGATGATAATTCTTGGGTGAATAATCTCTACACTCTCTCTGTCACACACACACATCTCTTCTTTCTTTCTCTCCATTAGGAGCCGAGAACAACAAGAAGAAAAGAACAAAAAGGGTTTGTTCTTGCATCAAGTGTTAGGACCCTAGCAACCAAGGTGTTTGTTGGAGCTCGTTGGGTATACAAGCTTGAGGTTTCCTCCTTTGGAAGCTCGTCATTCAACCTCATTCATCCCTTTCATTCTCGGATTTGAAGGTATGTATGTTAACACCCTATGGTTGTGTTTTGATAGCATGCATGTCGTATATGGATCCTGGATTGGGTTTAAAATAAACAGGTTTATGTGTATTGGTTAAACAAGATTTAAAACTATATTTCCGCTGCGTTTTTCCTGAATAGATGGTTATTTTGGACTTTGATAAACATGCTAAAACCCAACAAATCTGTCACACCCTCAAATTCCACTAACGGAGTTTTACCGTCAGAGGGTGTGAACTAACAGGATCGGAATCATTAGTTATATCAAACACCATAATTAAAGTTTTAAAAACAACCAAGACATTAAGTCTTAAGTAAAGATGCGGAAGCGTAAACTGTAAAGTATAAAGTTGCATCACACAGGATGACTTAAGGCAACAGTTATCATGACAAAATTTAAAAGAAGTTTAAAGCATAAGAGTTCAGTGAATGCATGTCCTATACCGCTCTCCTGCCTCGGTTACCTGAGATAAACATACTAAAAGTGTCAACACAGGGTTGGTGAGCTCACAAGTTTAAGTAAATTAAGCGTTGCGTTTTAGCGTTAGCAGATAGTGTTATGTCAATATATATCAATAAGTAGCTAACCTATCGAGCATGTATTACTAAGTGTTCGACACCGAAGCTGACTGTTTATACGATTGCCTTGCCACCATGTCAATCACGACCATGGTAATGTGTTAGCTAAAATTACACCCACTCGACCTAAAGTCGAGTTTAGAGTTGGGCGGGGTTTGTCAAACCCAGTAGTACTACTCAACTCTGACTCGCTATTATCCAATATTAACCGGTTTGATTGTTCAGAAGTACTTAGTTGGTTTGTTTCCACTTAGCCTTACAAATGATATATATAGAATAAACAATATATAAAGTGTTTGGAGTATGTTATCTCCCCATAATAAAAACATTATAGAGTAAAAGGGGCCGTGAAACTCACTGTTTGCGAAGTTATCAAAATCCGAGAAAAGCGCGTGTCAAAGGAAATCCTCACTAGTGCTCAAAAAACAAAAATGAGATTTCTAAGTGTTTTGAACTCGACACATGAAAACTAAGTATGGGAGGTTACGTTGGTGAAACAAGTGCGACTCGACAAACACGTTGGTGATAAACTACGGGTGTGATTAAGTATAGTGTTAAGTGTTACTATGATACATTATCGATAAAAAATCTACCATAAGAGCAAATACGTCAAACATATTTCAACCTCGATCAAACAATCATTTTTCATGTTTAATTCAACAATTCAGCAACTAAGTTACCGAGACAGAATTTAGCACGTCAAGATTACTCTATTTCACTAATCATAACATGTAGACAAAATACCAAAATATATCACATAAGCACACATGAGTTAGGTTTCTAAAATATATTTTTATTATATTTTTATTAAATACGGTTTTATCACAAGATTCGAAACAACACAGTAAGTACACATCAGTCATTATCATGCGCAACAAACTTTCTTTACTATTCCTTTTACATGGTTAATCCAAATAATGCAAGGCCAATTGGGTTAGATTCCACACTCAAATTATTAACTTTCTTTACTATTCTTGTCGTTTGTGAGATATACCATTTACAAAACAGCCTATAAGAAGCCTTCCCGAATCAGACTTGCGCAACAGATTTGTAAATTAATAGAATATGACTTTTGCATGTCCAAAAATTACAAACTCGGACTATTTAGAAACTATACTCGACCTAATACATCATAGAATCAATAATCACTTCAAAACGTATCATTTACATCAAGTTACAGTCGTTTTAACATGCATTTATGGTTCTGTCCAGCATCAGTTTTCACCAAAATTTATCAAACTACTAACCTAGGAAGAGATAACCATGCATACAACCCTAACTCATCAGTAATCAACAACTTTAACATCTAGGGTTTATGATTAATATGTTTAATGATGCCAAAAATCGATAGAATAGGTTAGGTGTAGTGTTGATTTTTCCTAGTTAGCACCTTAAACCTTCAACAAGCTTGCAAGGATGATTGTATGTGTGTGTGTGTTGTGTGTTTCGGCCGAACAAGGGGGGGGGGGGGCTGCCATCGCAAGAGGGAGAGGGAGAGAGGGAGAGGGTTAGGGTTTGTTATTAATTTGTTTATATAATAATTAAATATTGTCAGGTCCCTTCATATGGTCGATTCGGCTAGGATTTTAATCAATCATGTCATAACTCACACAAAATTAATCGTGTTGACAAGAGAGTTAATGACGGGTTACTATATTTAGAAAGATGACCGTTTGTTAAAGGCGGAATCAGTATCAAACATACGGTTGCAATGAATATTCAAAGATAGATGGCATACACAAGATTCACTCAAAAGATTTCCATTTATATAATGTTAATCATACAAACAGGGTAATCGATTTAGGGTTTTATAAGGAATCCTAGGACAGCCGGCACACACAAAATATTCTCAATTAATGTGTCGGTCTTATCCGTATCATGTGTCCATCTGCCTCTCCTTGGCGGCGTGCCCTAAATATTCTATTTATAGGCCTGCCAACCTAGGACAACTGTCATTTCTTCTAGAAACCCTAAATACAATCATACGTATTCAAATTACATATTCAAAATAAGCTAAGTGTAAAACAAGTCTTCCGGGTAGGCTTTTCATTAATCTTTAGTCTCCGAGTACGCAGTGTACTCGGCCTTCCTTCAGACTTGGTAAATATAGAAGTATACTTGGTATCAGTTTCCGGGTAGACTTTACTTAAAGAATATTTTACCAAGTAAAATATTTACCGAGTAGACTTCAATCTTCTTGAACTTATCAAACTTTGCCCGACAAATCCTTACGAGCAACTTTGTTCTTCTATGGTCCTGTTCGGCTCATTGTCATTGAATAACTTGTTGATAAGGCGTACTCGGGAGTACATACCTTACTTGAGAAGAACCTTACTCGATATAACTTAGAGATATTCCATTAACTCATCAAGTATACTCGGACCATAATTATTAAAGAATACCTTGCCCGGTCTTCCAATCACTTGGCTTCATGGACTTGGTTAACCAAACCTTACTCGGATGAGTAAAATACTTGGTCTTGAAGAACAACCCTGCTTGACAAAGTGAACCTTGCTCGGTGATGCCAAATCAGTGATCCTTACTCGGGAAATCACTAATTAGCATACCTTACTCGGATATCCACTTAAGAAGACTATTTGAAGTAAACCTTGCCCGGGAGGCAAAATCTCGTACTCGGCTAAGTAAAAGCTTGCTCGGAGTTCCAAGGTGTGCTCGGATTCAATACTTAGCAGTTTCTGAGGATGTTGAGAAGATTCCAATCTTCCATATACTTCGTTTATGTCAAATCTCCTCATTTGGGTCAAACTCTTGACCCAACAATCTCCCCCTAGATTGGAACACCTCAGCTGAACCAAAACACTCTATGGTTACTTACACTTAGCAAAATACACATCAAATTAAAAGTCAAATTTCATAATCAAATTACATAAACAAAAATTACATAATCAAAAGTTGTCTGTAGACACTTCAAAGAAAATCCTAAGATAAAAATTCTTCAATCTACCCAAAGGTGCTTGTTTAGGCATGGAAAGTCCAATTTTTGCTGCTCTCTCAAGAATCCCAGCAACTCTGATTGCATACCACTTGTAGGCCTTTGCCTTTCCTTGGAATCAGAGAGATACAGTGCTGCAAGCACATTCAATTGCCATAGATTGAATTTTCTGAAGTCAATTTTAGAGAAGATCTTCACAATCTCTCCATTTTCCATCATAACATTCAGATGTTCAGTCCTGGAATCATAGAATATTCCACTTGGCATAACATTGTGGTTGACAGAAGGATTTTTGACTTTTACAGCGACCTTGTCAGGGGGTTTATCCATCTTCAAGTGCATCTGCATTGGTTTTTCCTGAGTAGCCACAGATATCTTCCTTTTCTTTGTTTTGTTCTGTTTTGAGAGCAAGGATGTTGTCTGATTGCAGAATTCCTCTACTTTGAACTTCCCCTTCAATGTCATCCTTGATAGATCAACCATCTTTTTGGATATTCCTTTGTTCTTACCAACCAGAGATTGAGCGGTTCCCTTCTTCATGTTCAGTTGTTGTCCCTTCAATTTCTTGAAGTTGCTCAAAATCTCTTTTCTTGTCATTGCTTTTACATGATTAAAAGGAATTTCATTTTTAACCAAAAATTTTGGTTTACCACCATACCTGCTAAAAAATTTTCGAATTTCCATTTCTTGTTCCAAATCATCTCTCAATTTCAAATCTTTCACTTCATTGTTTTGAACAATCTTTTTTTCACTCAGTGTGTTTGAAATTTTATCAATAACAGCATCCAGTTTCTCTTTCACTTATGTCTCTGGTTCTTCTTGTTTAATCAACTTGAGTAGAGATACTAGCACACCATTTGGAATTTCTTGATCATTCAAGCATTTTTCAATCAGTTCTTGAGGCACATCCTTCTGATTAACATTCTTCACTTCATCTTTTAGCCTTTTCTCATCTTCAAACATTTTCAGCAAGTTTTCTTGTTCTTCAAAGTCTTTATCATACATCATTTGACTCAGAAATTCTCTGTCATGAATTTCTGTCATCCTTTGTACATAGAGTCTTTTGGCTTCTGATTCAGATTCATTCATTTCTGAGTCCATTGTATTTTCCTTCTGAGAATTTAAAGTCTGAACTTTATCATCCTCTTGAGCAATTTCTTTCCCTTTCAATTTCTTTCTTTCCTCAAGATCTTTCTTTTCATCTTCTGTAACATTGTCAGCTTCATCATCTGAGCTGTTCTTTTCATAAATTGAGAGAAGCTTCAACGAATTCTCCCCCTGATTCAGTACTTTCTCCCCCTGTTTTGGTGATTTCTCCTCCTGTTTTGGGGCAGCTGAGATCTTCTCAACCTCAGAAAATAGGGTTTGAACTCGTTCCAATGCTTTCTTCAGTTCTTCAGAAAGATGATGTTTGTAGGAATTGGAATTACTTGGAGTTGGATCCATTGCTGATTTTCTGTTATATCCAAGAACACACAATTATCAGTTAGTTCTCAAAATAAAATAAAATAAAAAATATAAATATCATTTCAATTCAAACCGTTGTCTTGAATAATATTAAAATCTGCACAAAAACACAAATGTGAGTTACACTTGAAATGTGAAGTTTGAATTTTGAATAGCATATGCAGGTCTTCTTTTAATGAGAGTTAAGTCAAATGTAAGGTACATATCTGTAGCTTTATCAGAAAAGAGTTATGAATAAAGGTCTGCATATTTTGCGTTTCTTCAGCATGTCAGATAAAGTGAGAGATTTTAAAAGTGTTTTGTATTTTATCTCATAAATTTCTTATCTATTTCAAGAATGGTTTGCTCTGTGATACCAGATTTGCAGTGGAAAGAGAGAGAGTAAACAATGTTGAAAAATTTTCCTTACTCCCTCTTTTATACCTTTTGAAAGTGGGTTTTAAATGCTTTTTGTCCTTTTGTGCATTACTAGCTGTCAACCAGTAACATTATCCACTTGATACATTAAAAGCATTTAATTTCATTTAAGTTTATTAGACCTTACTCGAAAGATTAATATGTCCAAAGTCTACTCGGTATATCTCCACTTATAAACCTTACTTTGTCAAACTTTGCTCGGAATACTTTTCAATTTGGAATATACAAAGTTTGCCCAAATATGCCCATTTACAAATCTTGCTCGATTAAGTAAATTAATTTAAAGTTAAGACAAAATGATGAAATCTTACCCGAAATACTCGATTTCTTGAGAAATTAATCACAAGGCAAATAATCAAATGTAACCATCAAATAAACATTCTTACTAAGAATCAATTAAGATCCTCATAAAGATTTCTCAATTTCAAATTAAAACTTATCTAGCATGAACCCTAATAAGAATCATAATCAATTTTATCATACTAACTAACATATTCAATCAACGCATTCATTCAAGTATGAATCACTAAACAATTTTATCATACTAACTCACATATTCAATCAACGCATTCATTCAAGTATGAATCACTAAACAATTTTATCATACTAACTCACATATTCAATCGACGCATTCATTCAAGTATGCTTGAACACATAGTGTGCTCGAGCACTCTTTCAGATGTACAGTGTGCTCGGACAACAATCTTATGCAAAGTATACCCGAATAACCTTCATATAGTACAAAGTGTGCCCGGAAAGAAATTCTGACAGACAGTGTACTCGGAAAGTCATGTTTTTGAAAATTACCAAGTATATTGAAGGAACACAAGTGTACCCGAAATATAAAGTGTGCTCGGAAAACAAAGTTTGCACGAAAACACTTGTAATTTCAAAGAAATCATAAACACACATATCACAGAGCATGCTCGGAATGAAATTAAACACATAACATTTAAGTGTGCTATAGTCTAAAATTTCTTAGAGCTTGCCCGAAAATCCTAAGTTAGCACTAAGCTTGCTAGGATAAACACATTCAATCATCAGGTATGCCCTTGCTCGAGGGAACTCAACATATCAAACCATACCCGAAAAATGACAAGCTTAAACAGTAACATCTAAGCGTGCCCGGAAAGATTAACAAGCCTTTCCTAACAACATATTCACACAAAGCTTACTCGGTGTACTCACTTAAGTTCACAAAGTTTGCTTGGAAACACAATCAACATATAACATGCATAGCTTACTCGAAACTAGCATATAACATGCATAGCTTGCTCGAAACAAGAATTTCTTGTTAAAAGACAGCTATAACAACACATAATCATCTCAAGACTTCAAGCTTACTCGGGAAAATGAGTGCAACAGTGTACTCAACCCGGAAAGTGTAAACACTTTAAAGCATGCCCGAAAATCATAAAGTTAGTCAGAAATGACTAAGCTTACTCGGAAAGTTTGAAAATTATCAAACCTTACCCGAAATAACATATTCACACATAATCAACTGTTTTGTACTCAGAAAGGTTAAAAATGATTAACCTTACCCGAAAATACATATTCAAACAGTTTGTGCTCGAGAAAGTTATAAAGCATCAAACCTTACTCGAACTTACATATTCACACATAATCAACTGTTTTGTACTCGGAAAGGTTATAAATCATTAACCTTACCCGAAAATACATATTCAAACAGTTTGTGCTCGAGAAGGTTATAAAGCATCAAACCTTACTCGAACTTACATATTCAATCTATTTTAGGCAAAATGCAACACTTTTTGACTTAAACCACTTGTCAAAGACATTTCTAAGTTATGTATTATTTCAGAACATAGTTTAAGAGCAAATGGTGCATTTAGAGATCAAATTTCAGTTATAATTCATTTCAAAACAATATCTTTGATAAACTGAAAAGATCTCAGGAATGGGATCATATTGACTAAGTAGCTATCTCATTACATCACTCTCAGCATTATTATGACAACTTAGATAGGTTAACAACAGGTATAAACTTAGCATGATTTTCATCTCTTTGGTGATATGATTAAAGTTCAATTTGAGCATAATGCAATAATGGTCAACACTGTGCTATGATGCCTCATATCTCTTCTCAAAGCTTATTTGGCTTTCCCCAGATCACCCCAATTTGACTCCAACCTCCAGTATTTGGTCAAAAATAGTTTTTGTATGACAGAACTTATTGTATTTTTGTATTTTTAGATTCAAACATATATAGAGGTTGAATGTTGGACTTACAGTTAGCAACATGCCTTTCATTCAAGATGAGACAGATTTGCCAACATCTTTGTAGTTCTTGTTGTAACCCTCTTGTTTGATAAAATATTTAAAACACTTATCAACTTTTGGTGTATTTATTCCTTCTTCCCCTTGTTTTTGATATTTTCTCAAATTTTCTTAAAGCATGTTCTTTTTCATTTTTAAAGATGTTTCATTTTGGTTGACCAAATAACAACAGGCTCGTGTATGACTGGGTAATCACTTTTCTGCCATATCATTCAGAGAGATCTATCTTGAGACATGCAAAACAACTATGCATCTCCACATAAAGATTAGCATATTCATTATGTTTATATCACCTTAGATTTTACATCATCATGGGTAAGCAACCATATATGTTAATGACTATACTAAGGTCTTTTTAGCCTATTAATTCCATATGATCAGCTAAGTAGTCAATGTACTATCATTTCCCAAAAAAATACAGTTTAATATTCAATCACCCCAATATCTCTTCATTATCAGGTTAATGGCTATCCTGTTTGACCAAAAATGGTCAACAGGACCAAACATACATGTGAGTATATGTCCTATCAAAGTCAGAGTTATTGACATAGTTTTAAGTGAAGGAAGAAGAAACAAGTCATAATTGCCCCAAATGCATTCAGTTTTCAGGTTAATGGCTATCCTTTGAATCTATAGAGATTTAAGGACCAAACATACACAAGTTTATGTCCTTCCAACTGGGCAAATGACATAATTTTCAGCAAAAACAACTACTTAAGACTTTTCTTTAAAAATCCTTCTTTTAAGCTTCTTAAAAGCTTGAACTGAATAATCTTATCATATCTCTACACCATTAATCAACTTGCTCATGTTTTGACCAAAATATAGTATTTATGCAAAATTCATTATAAAATTCATTGAATCACTTAATTTTGACATAAAACACATTTTGACACAAACAGTTTCATCACACACTCAAATCTTAATCATTCTTAACATCATCAAGAAAAACAGACTGTACTTATAATTCAATGTCTATCCTATCTTGACATCATCAGAAGATTAGATTAAGAACATATTCAAGTAACCATAAACATGTGATTACTCATGACATCATATAAGCATTCAATTTCACCTAAACAGATCAAACTACTTATCATATCATCAATTTCTAACAAATTGCACAGATAGTTACTTAAGCACCTATCAGTTAACTTCAAGCTTGTGACATAATCAAAAACATATTCAATCAAAATTCAGTTGAAACATATTCAATATGTGTAATCTCTAATAAAATAATCAGTTATCATAGAGAGACACACATAGAAACAGCTAAGTCACATAACATTTAACATACTCAGTAACATATTCAGCAATATATTCAGCAATATATTCAGCAACATATTCAGCAACATATTCAGCAACATATTCAGCAAGTGTAACCTCTTCTAAAATATTCAAGTAGCACATAGAGGTACCCAACCAAGCACACATCCTTAATCAGATTTCATCAGAGTTGATCATCCTCAGGGCTTTCAAAAGAAAGTTGAACCTGGTTCTATCAAGTGGTTTGGTGAATAAGTCAGCCAAATTATCACTTGTATCAACTCTTTGCATTTCAATCAAACCTTTTTCACTGCAATCTCCGATGAAGTGATGTCTGATTTCAATGTGCTTAGTCTTAGAGTGTTGCACAGGGTTCTTAACAGTAAAATATGCAGCAGTATTATCAATAAGAATAGGGGTGTTGAGAAAATTCAAACCATAGTCCAGCATATGATTTTGAATCCAGAGAACTTGTTCACAGCAGGCAGATGCAACAACATATTCAGCTTCTGCAGTGGAGATTGATACTGTAGTCTGTTTCTTGCATTGCCATGACACTAGCCTTTCTCCTAAAAACTGGCATTCCCCTGATGTTGACTTTCTACTCATATTGCATCCATCATAATCACTGTCTGTATATGCAATCAGATCAAAGGATTGGTTCTTTGGATACCAAATCCCTAAGTCTGGTCTTCCCTTCAAGTATCTGAATATTCTTTTAACAGCATTCATGTGGGAGACTTTTGGATTTGACTGGAACCTAGCACACACACACACAGCAAGCATGATATCTGGTCTTGTTGCAGTCAGATACATCAGAGATCCAATCTTGGCTCTGTATTCATGCTCATCAACTGACTCCCCCTTTTCATCAGCTATCATTTTTTCTTTGGTGTCCATTGGAGTTGAAGCAGTCTTGTAATCATGACAGTTGAACTTATTCAAAATGTCCTGCATATACTTAGTTTGGTGAATGAAGATCCCTTCAGCCTTTTGTTGAACCTGCAGCCCCAAAAAGAAGTTCATTTCACCCATGGAACTCATGCTGTACTTGGACTTCATCACCTCTTCAAACTCCAAACACATATTTTCATTTGTAGATCCAAAGATGATATCATAACGTAGACTTGTAAAAGCAAAAAATCTGACCCTTTTCTTCTGTAGAAGAGTGTCTTGTCAATGGCCCCCCCTTGTGAAACCATTTTCAAGTAAATGAGTTGATAGCTCATCATACCATGCTCTAGGAGCCTGATGCAATCCATAAAGGGCTTTGTTTAACTTATACACCCTGTTTGGATACATGGGATCCTCAAAACCTGGTGGTTGAGCCACATACACTTCTTCATCAATCTTTCCATTTAGGAATGCAGATTTAACATCAAGCTGGAATACTCTTATGTTCTTTGAGGCAGCATATGCAAGGAAAATTCTTATGGCTTCCAGTCTTGCAACTGGTGCAAACACTTCCTCAAAGTCTTTCCCTTCTTCTTGAAGACATCCCAGTGCTACAAGTCTTGCTTTGTTCATAATCACCAAACCCCTTTCATCACTTTTGTTTCTGAACACCCATTTGGTTCCAATTGCATATCTGTCATGTGGCTTGTCCACAAGATCCCACACATGTAAATCTCTAAACTGGGTCAATTCCTCTTGCATAGCCTCTACCCAACTATTGTCTTTTAATGCTTGAGCAATATTCTTTGGTTCTAATTGGGATAGAAAGCAAGATTACAGACAGATGTTTGCTATCACAGAATGACTCCTTGTTACTCTTTCATGCAAGTCACCAATAATATTTTCAGCAGGATGATTCTTTTCAACAGTAGGAGTTTGTATTATCATATTTGTAGACAAATTTGTGTCAAGATTTGATTCATTAAGTTCAGGTTCTTCAATGATCAAATCAGCTTCTGCATCATGAAACTCTGGTGCTTCATCATTGGTTTGTCTTGAAGTAAATGCACCATTGTTTCTCAGATTCAAGCTTTGAAACAAGTCTTGAAATCTTGCTGTGGAAGCATTCTCATCTTCATTTGATTGGTTGCATGTGTCACTCCCATTCTGAAGATGATCATTTTGTACATTTGGAATGTCCTGATTGTTTACTTCCTCATCTTGTTCAATGGCATTGCTTGAGGAGCTTTTCACAAAAGTATATTCCTTTTCTTTTCTTGCAACCTTTTTCCACAACTCTTCAAGTCCAGTTCTTTCTTCTTACTCTCTTCATCATGTGTACTGGTCTTGTAGAATGAATCATCAAAGTCTTTAGAATAAATCTTGAATGACTTTATTAACTTTTCATGATCAAACAGCCATGTTGCACCACTGACTGTGTTGAATTGATTTTCATTAAAAATGATGTCAGATGACTCTATCACACTCATGTGATCTTTCACATAAACTCTGTATGCCTTTGAGTGAGTAGAATATCCAACAAAGAAATAATCTAGTGACTTAGTTTGAAACTTGTTCAAATAATCTCTAGTGTTCAACATAAAACATTTGCAACCAAAGGGCTTGAAAAACTTGATGTAAGGCTTTCTATTATTGAAAATTTCATATGGATTCTTGTTATGCCTTTTGTTTACAAGTACCCTGTTCTGAACATAACATGTTGTATTGATTGCTTTAGCCCAAAAAGTGACAGGCAGATTTGCATCAGCCATCATGGTTCTGGCAGCTTCTATTAAAGTTCTGTTTCTTTTTTCTGCCACACCATTTTGTTCACGAGTTCTAGGAGCTGAGAATTGTTGAAATATTCCTTTCTTTGTGCAGAATTCTTCCATAACTCCATTTTTGAACTCTGTACCATTGTCACTTCTCATTATTTTGACTTTCTTATTCAGCTTGTTCTCAATCATTGTAACACTACCGATAATCAACTCAGCAGACTCATCCTTGGTACTTAGGAAATAGACCCAAGTATATCTAGAATAGTCATCAATGATCACCAGATAGTATCTTTTCTTTCCAATACTTGGCACAATCATAGGACCAAAAAGATCCATGTGAAGTAACTCAAGTGGTCGATCAATTGAATTGATGAGCTTTGTCTTATGAGTAGACTTGTGTTGTTTTCCCTTTTGACATGAGTCACAGTGATCATCAAACTTAAATTCTCTTGTAGGTAAACCAATCACATGTTCACCCTTGACCAGTCTATTCATGTTTTTTAAGTTTACATGACACAATTTCCTATGCCACAATTTTGATTCATTTTCAGTGGCTTTGGAGACAAAACATGCACCACCTCTTGAAATGGCGTCTTTCATATTTAACTCATATAAGTTGCCATTTATGGGTGCCATCATCATAATTATCTCAGGTGGAATTACAAACTCAGGTTTTAAGATGAAGCAATGAGAATTATCAAAACTATCTTTGTAACCTTTATCACACATCTGTGATATGCTCAGAAGATTGTATCAAATGACACATTTCCATTTGTCTAGATTCCTTTTCCCACAATCTTTCCACCATTTTCATCACTCCCGAAAGCAACAGGACCTTCATATTTCTCTTCATAGTTCACAAGTGACCTCTTGTTACAAGTCATGTGTCTAGAACAACCACTATCCATATACCATATATCATTCAATGGAGTGGCCTGTTCCTGCACAAAGAGAAATTTGATTAGTTAAGTGATGAAGTGCAAGCTTCATCAACTTGCAACTCATCAGTGTCATTTTCAGTGGTAGCTTGGGAAGTGAGTGTTGTAGGTTTAGGATCTGCATGAGTGATCTCCAGATTATCAGAATGATCAGTTTCATAGCCACATTCTCTAGGTGTTTTGAAAAGTGAAACTGAACATTGAGGCTCAACTGAGTCAGTGACATTCTCTTTCGAGACATAGTCCTTTGTTTCTGAGTAGTCTCTTATATCAGTCACAGCTTCAATTTCAGTTTCTGCTTTAGGTTTCCAAGTGAAACCTTGTGGTTCAAATCCATGTTTCATCAAGAATTTTTCATCACCAGTCAGTTCATTTGGTTTTATTCTTAGATAAATTTCTTTCCTTCTTGTCTTCTCACTGTTTGATGATTCTTGAGACTCATCAGACTCAACTGATTGAATGTCTTGATTAATCTTCAATGACTGACTTTTCTTCTTTGTCACCTTCTTGTGCTTCTGTTGTGACTCACTTCTTCTTGCAGACTCAGTCATTTGTTTCTTTCCTTTGATTTCAGCATTCCTTTTGTTACTTGTCTCCTTTCCACACACATTTCCTTTTCCCAAATACATATCATATTTCTGTTTGTACAAAACAAAGTCTTGACCATACATTGTTTATGACAAACTGAAAATTTGTCTTACTCTTTCAGACACTCATCACGACTTGACTCAAATTTTCGGGACGTAAATTCTTTAACATGGGAATGATGTGACAATCGTCAATTTCAGGTTAATTCCGTTAACTCAACTCCGTCAATTCAAACTTAAGATCACTGAATCTATAACGCATACCTCATTACATTAAAACTAGGGTTTAAATGACGCTTAACACTTACTACATGTGTAGTCTTTCGGGAATTGCACCGAAACGCAAACGAGTTGACGCAAACGATTGGTGAATAAACGAAAAACGTCAAAACAGTAGTTATGTGATAATTATGTGTTAGACTTATGTGTTGTGTGATAACATCGTTATAAACGTTAACTCAATGTACTAGAACTAGTTAGTTAAGCAAGAAAAGCAACAATTGAAAGTTGAGGGACTTAAGTGTAACATATTATTATTATTAATAATAATAAACCTAAACCCTAACTCACTTTTTCCCTCCTCTCCTCTACCCCGATCGGACTCTTCTCCCCCCCCCCCCTCACGGCTGCCGCCATTCACACACACACATACAACCAAGTTTTCAAGCTTTTGATTGAAGATTAAGGTGCTAGGAAGGTATAAACGACTATCCCTTGCATCCCTTATACTTAATTTCGATGTTTGATGGGTTAATTGAAAACCCTAGGGGCCGATTTATGTGTGTATGGTGTTCATATGATTGTTGTTGATTTGATGATGATTTGATAACTAGAATGGATATTGTTACATGTTAATTGCTTGTGTCTTTGATTTGAGTTCAAACAAAAACCCTAATAATGTATGTAATATGTAATTGATGTGCATGGATAGTGATTATGGAGTCTAGAGTTTTATATGAATGAATTATGGTTCATAGATAGTTAATATGTTGAGTTTGGATGCAAATAGTTTCTGGACAGATTGTGTTATTGATGTTTAATTGACTGTAACGGGGTGTAAAGCTGAAAATTGTTTGAGATTATTGATAGTACAGTAAACTAGGTTGAGTCTAGTTTCTAAAGAATATAAATTTGCAATTTTTGGACGTGTAAAAGTTAACTTTTATGATTTTACAAAAACATTGTGCAAAGATGAGTTGTTAGACCTGCTGTTAGGTTGTTTTGTACATATTATATCTCATGAACTACGAGACCAATTGGGTTGGTTCCACTTCTGGAAGTTGACTTATTGAGTTAGGACCTAACACAAGTGGTCTTGCATTTATTGGATTTTTCTTTTAACGGGAATTTCAAATAACATTATGTTGCGCATGAATTTGACTGTTATGAGTTTGCTGTAATGTTTTGATCATTATGAGAAATCTATGTGGAATAAAAATAAAATAAAATATGTTCTGGAAACCTAACACATATATGCTTTTGTGATGATTTTTGGTAAATTAATTGAGATGCTATGATCGGTGGAATAGTACAATCTTTCAAGTAGAATTTCTGTCTCGGTGAAACTAGCTGCTGAATTTTGTGAAAATGCATGAAACATGATACTTGCTATATAATTGTTATGTTTCGATCAAATTGCCCTTGCGGGGAATAATTGCTAATTGATTGTCATGATTTGACCAAATTGCCCTCGTGGGGAATAATGGCTAGTTAATTGTTATGTGTTGACCAAATTGCCGTTACGGGGAGTAATTGCTAGTGTTGTACATTATGAATACATGACACGTAAATAATTGCTTACACATGTAACGTATCACAAATACACTTGTTAAAGTCACACACGATTCACAAACGAAACACGAAACATGTTGTGTGCATAGGTATTATGTGCCGGGTCTAGAGACTCGATAATATTCCGACACTTAGAAAAATCTCTTTGTTGTTTTAGAACGCTAGAGAGAGTTTTTCTGTGACGCGCGTCTTGGTGAATTATTTTGGGAATACTTCGCAAACAGTGAGTTTCACTTTCCCCCTTTTAAACTGTTTTCAAACGCTTTTCACTTGGGGGAGATAACATACTCCGAAAACGCATTTAAGATTTTGTTAATATAGATTATATATCACTTGTAAAGACTAAGTGGCAAACGCAATAACTAAAGTCCTTCATTCACATCGAACCGTTTAATATTGGATAATAGCGAGTCATTGTTGAGTAGTACTACTGGGTTTGACAAACCCCACCCAACGCTAAACTCGACTGGAGGTCGAGTGGGTGTAATCTTGGCTAAACACATACCATGGTCGGGATAGACCTGGTGGCAAGGCAAATGATAAACAGTCAGCTTCGGTGTCGAACACTTAGTGATACTTGTTTTATAGGCTAGCTACCTATAGATATATAATTGACATAACACTATCTGGTAACGCAAAACGCTGTAACACAAAACGCTGTAACGCAAAACGCTGTAACGCAAAACGCTGAACGCAAACGCTAAACACTTTATTTTATATAAACTTGTGAACTCACCAACCTTGTGTTGACACTTTTAGTATGTTATTCTCAGGTAGCCGAGGCGGACGCGTGGTTTAGGATCATGCATTGCTTGAAACACTTTTAATAATGCAAACTTATTTTAAACTGTTATCATTGGGTTTTAAGTCGTCCTGCGTGACGCAACATTGGTTTCTATGGTTTTTACGCTTCCGCATTTAATTACTCGTAAACGTTTTCATGGTTTTGAAACTTTGTTTTATGGTTTGATTATAACTAATGAATCCGATCCTGTTAGTTCACACCCTTTGACGGTAAAACTCCGTTAGTGGATTTTGATGGTGTGACAGATTGGTATCAGAGCCATTGGTTATAGCGAACTAGAAGCTGCATGCATACTAGACTATAACCGCGACGACCCATTAGTTATAATGATACGCACTGCATAGATTTGTGTAGTCTTTGTTATCTTATCTCTTTACCTCTTTCACTCATACGCGCGCGCATACACGGCTTACCTGTAGGAATTTTGACGCCATCATCATCATCATCCGATCCGATGACTCATGCTCACGGGAAGGAACCGCAGTTACCTACCGCATCGCCACCCCGTGTAGTCCCGGAGCTCGAAGCTCCCGCACCGAAGAGGTACCGCTTATCCGGAGGCATGTACGAAAACGAAGTTAGCTGGGATTGGTACCCTAATATGATCAGACGTATGGTCTATCGCGAACAAGTTCCCCCGTTACCTCACCCGAGCCACCCTGCTTATCCCAACACCCTACCCCCCATAACCGAACCTGTAGAGCGAGTTCTCGCAGCTGTTGTTTCATGCTTGGAGCGTGACGTGGGTTACATGCGCTATACGAGAGCTAACGTTTCTGGACTGTTAAAAGACGGAACCGAGACTAAGGAGGAAATTGCCCGCATGACAGTGGCAATGAAGGAAATGCAAGAGGCTAGTGATCAACAGATGAAGATCATGAGAAAGATGCAAGCCGAGATGATAGACTTGCAAGAGCAACTCCAAGTAGCAAGGACCCGAACCGAGATAGCTTCAGAGCGTTGCGATGTCTTACAAATGCAAATTGCTCAGAACGCAGCCGAACCTGAGGCAGAGCCTGAGGCCGAGCCTGAGGCAGATCCCGAAGAGGAGCCTGAGGAGGACCCCGAGGAAGATCCCGAGGAGGAACCTGAAGAAGAACCGGAGGAAGAACCGGCTGAGGAGGAGGCACACTCAGAGGTGTCCTCAGATGATGACATCTAGTGATGATAACACCTAGATGGAGGGGTTGTCTCCATCCGAACTATTATTTTCTATGATTTTAAGGATTGATTGGAAATACTTTGTAGCGAATACAATGGTTTTAATCATGAATTATTAATTAGATTAATATATGGTTGTGATGTGATGTTGTTTCTTATTTCTTTCCTACCTATCTTTTATTACATGTATGGTTTGTTGTATATGAAAGAAAAATTCATGTTTAACATTTTATACTGTGATTCTGGGAAATGGCTGGAAGAAACGCTGGACATGGACATGGTAACATCAACTTGACTGCAGCTGAACTCCACTCTCTGCTGAACGACCATGCGGCGGCCGCTTTAGCCGCACATGTTCAGAACCAAGCTGGAGGTCCAATTGGAACGTGTACCTTCAAGAATTACCTTGACTGCAAGCCTAGTACGTTTAAGGGCACTGAGGGAGCTATAGGCTTCCTGCGTTGGGCTGAGAAGGCTGAATCGGCGTTTGAGATGTGTAATTGTCCCCCTGCCAGTAGGGTCAATTCGCTGCTGGAACACTTGAGGATTCTGCCCTCACTTGGTGGAATTCAAACGTGCAAATCCTTGGATTGGAACTGGCTAACGCGATGAACTGGGAGGAGTTCAAAAACATGATGCGAGAAGAGTACTGTCCGAGAGAAGAGATTGCAAAGTTAGAGTCAGAATTTTGGTCATTGAAGATGGTGGGCTCAGAAATCGAAGCTTACACTACCCGTTCTCACGAGTTAGCGGTGATGTGTCCGCGGATGGTAGATCCGCCAAGTAAGAGGATTGAAATGTATATTGATGGGTTAGCACCACAAATTCAGGGCATGGTGACGTCTTCCAGACCAGCCACGATTCAACAAGCGATCTGTTTAGCTCACAAACTGACGGATCAAGCTGTGACCCAAGGTGCGTTACCACCTAGGGGTTCAACCGCTAAAGCCCGTGACAACCCGAGTAATGACAACAACAGCAACAACAACCCGAGCAGCGGAAAGAGAAAGTTTGACAACACCAGATCCTCATCCTCGAACCTCCCACAGCAACAACACTACCGTAAGCCCGAATTCACTCGGAGCTTCAACAATCAGAGTCACAACAACAATAACAACGGTAGCGGGCAGGGTTCGAGCGGATATGCTGGGAAATATCCGAAGTGCAATAGGTGCAACTACCATCATGCTGGCCCGGGTGACCGTGTCAAGTGTCAGAGATGCGGAAAGATGGGTCACCAGGCAAAGGAATGTAGAGGAGACCTTGCGGCAAAGGGTGCTCCTAAACCACCTATGACGACGAAGGGATGTTTCGAATGTGGGCAGGAGGGTCATTTCAGGAAAGATTGTCCCAAGCTGAAACAGAACGACAACAATGGAGGTAATGGAAGTGGCAGTAGTGGTGGAAGCAATGGTAAAGGAAGAGCTTTTGTTATTGGGTCGGTTCAAGCCCGCAATGATCCGTACGTGGTGACTGGTAAGTTCCCTGTGAACGATTGTTTTGCTTCTGTATTGTTTGACACTGGAGCTGATAGGAGTTTTGTGTCGAAAGCCTTTAGCAACTCTTAGACTTAACTCCAACTCCGTTAGATGCTAAGTTTCCTGTTGAATTAGCTGACGGTAAGACTATAGTAACGACTCATGTACTTGCGGGATGTAAGTTAAAACTGTCAGGGCATGTTTTCTGTATTGACCTTATTCCTTTTTCGCTTAGTAGTTTCGATGTCGTGGTCGGCATGGACTGGTTATCCGAGAACCGAGCGGAGATTATATGTCACGACAAGATAGTCCACATCACTACCCCTTCCGGCGAGATCATTTCGATCCGAGGTGAGAGAAGCGGCATGACCACCAGCATCATTACCCTCATGAAGGCGCAGAAGTACCTACGAAAGGGTCATCCGGCAATTTTGGCGCAGATTGTTGAGAAACCCGCGGAGGAGAAGCGAATTTAAGATATACCGATTGTGCGGGATTTTCCGGAAGTTTTCCCGGAGGATTTGCCTGGACTCCCTCCTATACGACAAGTCGAATTCCAAATCGAGTTGACACCCGGTGCAGCACCCATAGCACGAGCCCCGTATCGGCTCGCACCGGCGGAACTTCAGGAACTGTCCACTCAGTTACAAGATTTATTGGATAAAGTTTTTATCCGACCTAGCTCATCGCCATGGGGAGCCCCTGTCTTATTTGTCCGAAAGAAAGACGGGACTTTCCGCATGTGCATCGACTACCGGAAGTTGAACAAGGTGACGGTCAAGAACCGTTATCCTTTACCCCGAATTGATGATTTGTTTGACCAGCTTCAAGGATCGAGTTATTACTCGAAGATCGATCTGCGATCTGGTTACCACCAACTAAGAGTGCGCGAAGAAGATATCTCAAAGACGGCTTTCAGAACACGGTATGGTCACTACGAGTTTTCGGTTATGCCTTTTGGCCTAACCAACGCACCAGCCATATTTATGGATCTCAAGAATCGAGTATGCAAGGCGTACCTCGACAAGTTTGTGATTGTTTTCATTGATGATATTCTCGTATACTCCAAGGACGAAGCTGACCATGGAGAACACTTAAGGGTAATTCTGGAATTATTGAAGAAGGAACAACTGTATGCTAAACTCTCGAAATGTGAGTTTTGGCTTCGCGAGGTTCACTTTTTAGGACATGTGATCAACGAGAATGGTATCCATGTCGATCCTGGTAAGGTAGAGGCCATCAAGAACTGGGAAGCACCTAAGACTCCGACTGAGGTGCGGCAATTCCTAGGACTGGCCGGCTACAACCGACGTTTCATCGAGGGATTTTCAAAGATTGCTCAACCCCTCACCGCTTTGACTCACAAAGGCACTAAGTACAATTAGGGTGACGCGCAAGAATCCGCTTTTCAACTGTTGAAAACCAAACTCTGTAGCGCTCCTATTCTAGCCCTCCCCGAGGGAACGGAAAATTTCGAGGTACACTGTGACGCATCAATACAAGGCCTCGGTTGTGTGCTGATGCAACTCGAGAAGGTTATAGCTTATGCCTCTCGACAACTACGGGTTCACGAGAAGAACTACATGACCCATGATTTGGAACTCGGAGCTGTGGTGTTTGCCCTTAAGATATGGAGGCATTACTTGTACGGTACCAAGTTTACCATTTACACCGACCACAAGAGTCTCCAGCATATCTATGATCAGAAGGAGCTGAACATGCGACAGCGTCGTTGGGTCGAGCTGCTTAAGGATTATGATTGTGCCATCAAGTACCACCCTGGCAAGGCCAATGTAGTGGCCGACGCCCTCAGTAGAAAAGAAACAGATAAACCTAGGCGAGTGCGAGCATTGCAACTCACGATTCATGCAAACTTACCCGACCAGATTCGCGATGCGCAACTCGAAGCTTTGAAGGATGATAATCTTCCATCAGAACTCATGCGGGGCATGAACAAGCAACTTGAAACCAGATCGGACGGGGTCCGATATTTTGAGAACCGGATTTGGGTTCCACGGTTCGGAGAGTTGAGAACTCTGGTAATGGACGAAGCACACAAGTCCAGATATTCTATCCACCCTGGCTCAGATAAAATGTATCATGATTTAAAGGCACTTTACTGGTGGCCGAACATGAAAGCCGACATTGCCACCTACGTGAGCAAATGCTTGACTTGTGCCAGAGTCAAAATAGAATACCAGAAACCATCTGGTCTACTGTAACAACCAGAACTCCCAATGTGGAAATGGGAACACATCTCAATGGATTTTATCACGGGTTTACCTAAGACACCGACGGGATGCGATACCATCTGGGTGATCGTTGACCGGTTGACTAAGTCTGCACACTTCTTAGCGATTAAGGAATCGGACAAAATGGAAAGATTGACTCGCGTTTACATGAAAGAAGTGGTGTCTAGGCACGGAGTGCCTGTCTCAATCATTTCTGATCGAGATTCCCGTTTCACTTCGCACTTTTGGAAGTCGCTACAAAGCGCACTAGGCACCCGTCTTGATATGAGCACAGCATACCATCCTCAGACGGATGGGCAAAGTGAACGAACTATTCAGACCTTAGAGGACATGTTGCGTGCATGTGTATTGGATTTCGGAAAAAGTTGGGAACCTCACTTACCTTTGGTAGAGTTTTCGTATAATAACAGCTACCACGCAAGTATTAAAGCAGCGCCGTTTGAAGCGCTGTACGGACGGAAGTGTCGATCACCACTCTGCTGGGCAGAGGTGGGTGACAGCCAAATCACTGGTCCAGAACTGGTACTCGAAACTTCAGAAAAGATTGTTCAAATCCGAAATCGCATGGCAGCAGCACGAGATCGCCAAAAGAGTTACGCCGACAAGCGCCGAAAACCTCTCGAATTTCAAGTTAACGATCGAGTGTTACTCAAAGTCTCACCTTGGAAAGGTGTGGTTCGCTTTGGAAAGTGAAACAAACTCAACCCACGATATGTTGGACCCTATCAAATAACTGAGCGCATTGATCCGGTGGCGTACCGACTGGACCTACCAACGGAACTCAGTGGCGTACACAATGTATTCCACGTATCCAATTTGAAGAAATGCCTATCTGATGAAACCCAAGTAGTCCATTTGGAGGAACTGCAAGTTGATGAACAGTTACGTTTCATTAAAGAACCAGTCGAGGTTTTGGATTGGGAAACCAAAACGCTAAAGCACAGCAAAATTCCAATCGTTAAGGTTCGTTGGAACTCGAGACGTGGACCGGAGTTCACGTGGGAACGCGAGGATCAAATGATGAAAAAGTATCCTCACCTTTTTGAAGGGCTGACCAAACACAGAAAACCGCGAAACCCGGCAAACCGTCAGAAATCACCGGAGGTAAGAATTAAATTTCGGGACGAAATTTCTTTCTACTAGGGGATGATATGACAAACTGAAAATTTTCTTACTCTTTCAGACACTCATCACGACTTGACTCAAATTTTCGGGAAGAAAATTCTTTAACATGGGAATGATGTGACAATCGTCAATTTCAGGTTAACTCCGTTAACTCAACTCCGTCAATTCAAACTTAAGATCACTGAATCTATAACGCACACCTCATTACATTTAAACTAGGGTTTAAATGACGCTTAACACTTACTACATGTGTAGTCTTTCGGGAATTGCACCGAAACGCAAACGAGTTGACGCAAACGATTGGTGAATAAACGAAAAACGTCAAAACAGTAGTTATGTGATAATTATGTGTTAGACTTATGTGTTGTGTGATAACATCGTTATAAACATTAACTCAATGTACTAGAACTAGTTAGTTAAGCTAGAAAAGCAACAATTGAAAGTTGAGGGACTTGAGTGTAACATGTTATTATTATTAATAATAATAAACCTAAACCCTAACTCACTTTTTCCCTCCTCTCCTCTACCCCGATCGGACTCTTCTCCCCCCCCCTCACGGCTGCCGCCATTCACACACACACATACAACCAAGTTTTCAAGCTTTTGATTGAAGATTAAGGTGCTAGGAAGGTATAAACGACTATCCCTTGCATCCCTTATACTTAATTTCGATGTTTGATGGGTTAATTGAAAACCCTAGGGGCCGATTTATGTGTGTATGGTGTTCATATGATTGTTGTTGATTTGATGATGATTTGATAACTAGAATGGATATTGTTACATGTTAATTGCTTGTGTCTTTGATTTGAGTTCAAACAAAAACCCTAATCATGTATGTAATGTGTAATTGATGTGCATGGATAGTGATTATGGAGTCTAGAGTGTTATATGAATGAATTATGGTTCATAGATAGTTAATATGTTGAGTTTGGATGCAAACAGTTTCTGGACAGATTGTGTTATTGATGTTTAATTGACTGTAACGGGGTATAAATGTAAAAATTGGTTGAGATTATTGATACTACAGTAAACTAGGTTGAGTCTAGTTTCTAAAGAATATAAATTTGCAATTTTTGGACGTGTAAAAGTTAACTTTTATGATTTTACAAAAACGTTGTGCAAAGCTGAGTTGTTAGACCTGCTGTTAGGTTGTTTTGTACATATTATATATCATGAACTACGAGACCAATTGGGTTGGTTCCACTTCTGGAAGTTGACTTATTGAGTTAGGAACCTAACCCAAGTGGTCTTGCATTTATTGGATTTTTCTTTTAACGGGAATTTCAAATAACATTCTGTTGCGCATGAATTTGACTGTTATGAGTTTGCTGTAATGTTTTGATCATTATGAGATCTCTATGTGGAATAAAAATAAAATAAAATATGTTCTGGAAACCTAACACATATATGCTTTTGTGATGACTTTTGGTAAATTAATTGAGATGCTATGATCGGTGGAATAGTACAATCTTTCAAGTAGAATTTATGTCTCGGTGAAACTAGCTGCTGAATTTTGTGAAAATGCATGAAACATGATACTTGCTATATAATTGTTATGTTTCGACCAAATTACCCTTGCGGGGAATATTGCTAATTGATTGTCATGATTTGACCAAATTGCCCTCGTGGGGAAAAATGGCTAGTTAATTGTTATGTGTTGACCAAATTGCCCTTACGGGGAGTAATTGCTAGTGATGTACATTATGAATACATGACACGTAATAATTGCTTACACATGTAACGTATCACAAATACACTTGTTAAAGTCACACACGATTCACAAACGAAACACGAAACATGTTGTGTGCATAGGTATTATGTGCCGGGTCTAGAGACTCGATAATATTCCGACACTTAGAAAAATCTCTTTGTTGTTTTAGAACGCCTTAGAGAGAGTTTTTCTGTGACGCGCATCTTGGTGAATTATTTTGGGAATACTTGCAAACAGTGAGTTTCACTTTCCCCTTTTTAAACTGTTTTCAAACGCTTTTCACTTGGGGGAGATAACATACTCCGAAAACGCATTTAAGATTTTGTTAATATAGATTATATATCACTTGTAAAGACTAAGTGGCAAACGCAATAACTAAAGTCCTTCATTCACATCGAACCGTTTAATATTGGATAATAGCGAGTCATTGTTGAGTAGTACTACTGGGTTTGACAAACCCCACCCAACGCTAAACTCGACTGGAGGTCGAGTGGGTGTAATCTTGGCTAAACACATACCATGGTCGGGATAGACCTGGTGGCAAGGAAAATGATAAACAGTCAGCTTCGGTGCCGAACACTTAGTGATACTTGTTTTATAGGCTAGCTACCTATAGATATATAATTGACATAACACTATCTGGTAACGCAAAACGCTGTTACGCAAAACGCTGTAACGTAAAACGCTGAACGCAAACGCTAAACACTTTATTTTATATTAACTTGTGAACTCACCAACCTTGTGTTGACACTTTTAGTATGTTATTCTTAGGTAGCCGAGGCGGGCGCGCGGTTTAGGATCATGCATTGCTTGAAACACTTTTAATAATGCAAACTTATTTTAAACTGTTATCATTGGGTTTTAAGTCGTCCTACGTGACGCAACATTGGTTTCTATGGTTTTTACGCTTCCGCATTTAATTACTCGTAAACGTTTTCATGGTTTTGAAACTTTATTTTATGGTTTGATTATAACTAATGAATCCGATCCTGTAAGTTCACACCCTCTGACGGTAAATCTCCGTTAGTGGATTTTGAGGGTGTGACATCGTTCCATTTGGGACATGAAATGGTTTGAGGTTGAATTTTTCATTACATGAATCTGTGTGGTGACCATATTCATCACATTTTTTGCACCAAACCTTGCCCTTGAAGGCTTCATGTTCTTTTGGTTTCTTGAATCTTTCACTTGGCTTAGGTGTATTGACTCCTAAAGTCTTCTGATTCTTTAGACCATCAAAATCAATTGAAAAAGCAAAAAATTCCTCAATCTTGATGTCTTGTCTTGCAACTTTGCTTTTGACAAAGACAACTTTCTTCATAATCATAGGTTCTTCATCACTGCTTTCTCTAACCCTTGACTGTCTTTTCTTATATTCTTCCATAGTTTCCACTTCTTCAACATCCAACACCTCATGACTAGAAAAGATTGGATAAACTGGGATAAAATTTTCCGTTTCAACTTTTTCAGTCACCATTTTCCTTTTGTTGTTCTGCTTTATTCTAGCCAATACAGCTTTGCTTGGTGGTCTGACAGCATTGTAGTTTATCTTCCTCCTTTCACAGATATCAAAAGAAACATGTTCTCTTTTCATTTTATCATTTTGCTTCTTTAATCTTGGTGGGACTGGTGGATACATTGGAAGTTTATCAACAGATTCAGGTTTCTTGTATTTTCTTCCTCTTTCAGCAGCTTTGATTTCCTTTTCAGTAATTTGATCACTCAAATCACTCAAATCATCTTGATCCAACTCATTTGAATCAAGGTCATCCTCAGAGACTTGAACTCCATTTGACTTTTTCTCTTTCACTTCTTTCTTAATCACAAACTCTCCATCTTCATTTACTTCAACCTTTTTATACAAATCAACAAATTCTTCCCTATCTTGAAAGACATCTTTGAATTGTTGTAAGTATGCATCTCTTTTCTCTTTGTCAACTTTAGGCATAAAGTTGTTGTTGAATGGAGGTGGAACTGTCTTGTATTTGTCCTGTTCTTTCACTTGATTCAGTATTCCACATATGTTGCCAGTTGAGACCAAATTCTTCAGAAATTCAGTTTCAACCTTTAGTCTTGTGTTTTGCACCTTTTCTTCAACCAACATCTTCTTTAAACCATCAATCTCAGTGATGTATCTGGTTTGAGTTCTGTAGATGATCATGCAATCATCTTCAAGGCTCTTAATCTTTTCATCACTAATCATTTCACTTGCCTCATACTCATTTATGATACTTTGCTTTCTAAAACACTCACCTTCCAGCTTGTCTACTTTTGTTTTTAGTTCACTGACAAGTTCATTTAAATCAACTGTAGGAGCAGAGTGTACCTGAGAAGATGATCCCTTTTCTTTCTCAATTATGGCCATGAATGCCACATTTGCTTTCCTGATATCATCTGCAATGTCCTCTTCATGACTGCTCCAATCAAAACTTCCTTCATGTTGTGCAGTCACTGCCACATTTCCTTGATTTCTGATCTGATTTTGATTTGCTGGAACAGTGTTGTTTGGAACATTTTGAACAACTTGAAGGTTTTGATTGTTATTCATTTGAAAACCTTGATTCTGTTGCATACTTTGTTGTTGATTATTCATGTGAGACTGAAAGTTGTTGAAGTTTGGGTTGTAGTTGTTGTTGTTGAAGTTGTTCATTTGATTGCTGTTGTTGTTGAATCTTGACTGATTTTGTTGGTAATGCTGCTGATCTCTTGGTTGATTCTGTTGATATTGATGCTGACCTCCTGGTTGTTGATTCTGAAATTGATTTATCTGAAAATTTCTTGGTTGATTGCATTCTCTTGCAAAATGACCAGGTTGCTGACAATTGTAGCATATTGCTTTTGACTTGTCAAACCCAATCCTGTCATTAGGACCAGAGACCAGAGTTCTACCAGTTCTGTTATACAGCCTTCTACTTCTCAAACCCAACATGGCAGCTTTCCATTTCAAATCCATGTCTTCTAAGTCATCTGCATCAGTTTGTTCTAAATCATCTTGAACCACACTTGTGTGAATCATGTTCTTTGCAACAAATGCATTATATGACTCAGTGAACATAGACAACAAAGCTTGTGTCTCATTGTTTTGAACATGTCCTGTTACAGGGTTAGTAACATTTCCACTAGACATAGAGGCAGATTCAGAATCATCAATTAGTTGCACATTGAACCTCTGCTGATTTCCTTGAGTACTTGTGCTACCCCCACTGAAAGATTTTGGAGTCACAACATTATGTTCAGCTGGTTCTTCTATGATGGGAATTTGTTGTTGGTTCTTTGTTGACAGGTTTCTCATAGGGGCAATCAATGCATTTGAAACATTGAAGCTTGGTCTATCTTCCTTAATCATTTCATTCTCAATCATTTCAAGTTCAGCAGCTTGAAGAAAACATACCACATCATCCAATTTCAATTCATTGAAATTCTGCTTTTGAAGGATGAATTTGCAAGCAGTATAACATTCTTTTGGCATTGAGTTGAGTAACTTTGTATTCAAATCAAAATCAGTCATTACATAATCAGTTGTTCTCAACTCATTCACAATACTCAGAAAACGTTCTAGTATTGATTTCAACCTTTCTCCATCCCTATATTTGAATCTTTCCAACTGTTGCTTCAATCTTTGCTTCTTTATATTTTTCAGTTCAGAGTTCCCTTCATACATCTCAAGGATGGCATCATACATTTGTTTGGCAGTTGTATGATGAGCCACCTTGGTCAGTATCTCCCATGAAAAACCTAGCTTAATCATAGCCAAGGCTTTGTCATCCACCTTTCTCATCTTTTCTCTTACAGCAGCAGTTGTAGTAGCATTTGCACCTTCTTCTACAGTAGTTTGCGGACCATTCTTGATGGTGTTCCACATGTCAATGTCATTGTAGCATACGGCTGCTTCAAAGAGTACCTTCCATTTGATAAAGTTTTCCTGTCCATACAACCTTGGTATCTTGTTAGTAGACACCTCTTGTTCCTCATATCCAGACATTTGAGAAATCAAAAATCAGTTTCTTTGATAAAAAGTTTTTCAAAAATGCTCAGATCTGAAACCGAATGGTCAGATCTGATGTGTCTGATGTGATTAGAACAAGATTTAGATATAAAGATTAAAACTTTAATTTAAACAAGGAAAAGAAAACACCGAAAATTGTAGATCTGGAAGAAAAATGAAGAACATGGCTGCTGACGTCACAAATCAATCAAACAGTGCCTGCTTACGTCATTCTTCTTCAAATCTTCAATCAGCAACACTCTTTCTAAAAATAGCAGTATTCAGCTCTGATACCACTTGTCAGGTCCCTTCATATGGTCGATTCGGGTCGGATCTTAATCAATCATGTCATAACTCACAAAAATTAATCGTGTTGACAAGAGAGTTAATGACGGGTTACTATATTTAGAAAGATGACCGTTTGTTAAAGGCAGAATCAATAACAAACATACGGTTGCAATGAATATTAAAAGATAGATGGCACACACAGGATTCACTCAAAAGATTTCCATTTATATAATGTTAATCATACAAACAGGGTAATCGATTTAGGGTTTTATAAGGAATCCTAGGACAGCCGACACACACAAAATATTCTCAATTAATGTGTCGGTCTTATCCGTATCATGTGTCCATCTGCCTCTCCTTGGCGGCGTGCCCTAAATATTCTATTTATAGGCCAGCCAACCTAGGACAGCTGTCATTCCTTCTAGAAACCCTAAATACAATCATACGTATTCAAATTACATATTCAAAATAAGCTAAGTGTAAAACAAGTCTTCCGGGTAGGCTTTTCATTACTCTTTAGTCTCCGAGTACGCAGTGTATTCGGCATTCCTTCAGACTTGGTAAATATAGAGGTGTACTCGGGATCAGTTTCCGGGTAGACTTTACTTAAAGAATATTTTACCAAGTAAAATATTCACTGAGTAGACTTCAATCTTCTTGAACTTATCAAACTTTCCCCGACAAATCCTTACGAGAAACCTTGTTCTTCTATGGTCCTGTTCGGCTCATTGTCATTGAATAACTTGTTGATAAGGCGTACTCGGGAGTACATACCTTACTTGAGCAGAACCTTACTCGATATAACTTAGAGATATTCCATTAACTCATCAAGTATACTCGGACCATAGTTATTAAAGAATACCTTGCCCGGTCCTCCAATCACTTGGCTTCATGGACTTGGTTAACCAAACCTTACTCGGATGAGTAAAATACTTGGTCTTGAAGAACAACCCTGCTTGACAAAGTAAACCTTGCTCGGTGATGCCAAATCAGTGATCCTTACTCGGGAAATCACTAATTAGCATACCTTACTCGGATATCCACTTAAGAAGACTATTTGAAGTAAACCTTGCCCGGGAGGCAAAATCTCGTACTCGGCTAAGTAAAAGCTTGCTTCGAGTTCCAAGGTGTGCTCGGATTCAATAATTAGCAGTTTCTGAGGAGGTTGAGAAGATTCCAATCTTCCATATACTTCGTTTAGGTCAAATCTCCTCATTTGGATCAAACTCTTGACCCAACAAATATATCACATGTTACAACTTGCACCCTCAACTTCTATTTAGTTTAATTGTAGCACAAACTAGTCTTTTTCATCCATAATATGATGTTATACATGCAAGCACCAAATTATATATAAACATAACACATATTTATACCAAATACTTGTTTATAATATTTATTGTTTGTTCACCAATGGTTTGAGTCGACTCGTGTGTGATTCGGTGAAACTCCGAAAGACTACTTGTGTACTGATTGTCATGTGTCATTTAAACTCTAATTAAATGCAATGAGAAATGCGTTAAATGGAATGACATAGTTCGTGCGATCTTGAGTTCGATTTAACGGAGTTCGGGTTAACGAAATTAACCTGAAATTGACGAGTCTCATAAATTAATTGTGTTACAAAGATCGTTATATGGTATAACGATTACACGGGTTAGGTCGGCTTGTTAATATTAGCAATACATAATAAATGATCTGTTTTTCCTAATTGGTTATGTCGGTGATGACGTATAAGGTAAGTGGATCACATTCCACCAATAAATTTCTAGATTACATCGAGGATTAAGGCACAAGACACGTAACGGGTAACGGGTTGGGTTTATGGATCGTGGATACGGGTTCGGGTTTAAGGGTTATAGGGTTTAAAGATTATAATATTCAGAATTTGCTAAACAGTCCCTAGACTATTGAGGTGGAAACGTTAAAGGGTTAAGCATATTTTGGGTTAAAAATGTATATCTTTAAAAGTTATTTTATATATATGTATTAATTAGATATAATAAACAAATATTAAATTAATATTACTCGAATAACGCGATATTTATTGGTAAAATTTTTCTGAATTTTAAAACGGTCGGGTTACGATTAATGAACATTAATTTAAAAAATCCGAGTTGTTACATTTACATTCGCGGAGAAAAGATTTTGCAGGATCAAGGTATTTTTGTTTTGTTCTTTACACAATAAACTCATATACTAAAGTTCAGAAAATGATCGAAAAAAGTTACAGCATTTGCTGTATTGTTGCAACGTTAAGCTTCTCTCTCTGTTTTTTTTAGTTTATGAATTATATGTTAATATGATTAAATTAATGGAGAATTTAATTTTTGAATTATATGTTTAGCTGATTTATGCATAATTCTTTTTAAAGCATAAGCATAAGTGGATCAACCAATTGGTACAACTGAAAACTGCAATTGCCACAACTGTTTTCATCAATCCTACATTCTTGCAAACGATAGAAACAATCAATATGTATTGAAATTTAAAAACTTAACAATAAACATACAATTTTTCTTATAATTAACTGCTTATAATTATCCATTCTTATAATTAACTGCTTATAATTATCTAATTATCCAGGCTGAAAGCTTTTAGGCTACATGAAAGCAAATTGAAAATCCATCAAATGTTGACAAGTGATTCTACAAGCAACAAGGTAATGATTCCCCTTTTACATTTCAAATGTAACATTTTCACTATCAGATTTGACTTTTCACAGGTCAAAGTTGACCTAAAAGTCAAAGCTGGGGATATAACTATCAGATGCAATTATTAGGCTATGTGTAGTGGAGGGGCAACAAATTGGGGTGAATTACAACACATGACGCCTAGTCAGCAAATGATATGCTTTTGTTTTTGGGGTGTAATGGTGTTGTAGCCCTATATATATATATATATCACCCACACACGTATAATAATAGTATACACACACAAACGAGTATTTCTCGCCCCCTATCGCCCCAATTATTACCGGGGAGCGGTGTTAAAATGGTTTGTCACCCAAAACTATCACTTTTTTCTCCCACTACGGGCTGCCTTATGTGTATTTTGAAATAGAGAATGTTGGTCATTTTTATATTTTGGTATTTGAATATTTTTTTGTATGAGAGGAGTTTATGTTAACCGGAAATGGAGTTAAGTTTTGAAAAAAAAGAGGTTAGATTTTAAAAATTCGGACCATCGGAATGTAGGTTGACTTAGTTGACAAAACCTTTGTATTTGTGATAGTTATTTTATAAATTGTTTGTGCGAGAAATATACATAGAATGATTTTACTCTTTGGTTATTGTCTATGTAACGATTTTGGTGGTCCTATGTGTTCAGATTGTTTGTATTAGACCCATATATTTTGCTTAATTTCATCATTCGCTTGTTTAATGTCCCACCAAATATAAATTATCATGAAAAAGTTGTTCTTAAAATATGAAATATCATTATAAGTAAATAAAATTTCATCAACTACCCGTGTAATACACGGAACAACTTGAATTCAAAGTAAAAGTGATGCTTGGTTGTTGTGTGGCATCTCTACTTTGAAAAGTGTGTTTCACACGGACATGTACATGAAATGCTTAATCATTTATGTAACAAAGTAACTCTAGAATGTGTTATAACAGTCTAAATATAAGAAGGAGATTTTTATGATATTAGTTCATGGTAAGTTCAGGTGAACGTGTTAACATAAATAAACTTAAAGGTTACACTTTCGTTAATAGACGAAACATTAAAGTTTGAAAATTGTTTTTGTTTCTTTTAAGATTGAGATGGCCGGTGTCATCTCTAAATATCAGATCTCAAATAATAAGTACGGTTTAGAAGAGAAGGAAAAAGAAAATCATAGTCCTATATAGTTGTAATTATTAATTGTTACTTATTAATTGTTGAATCAAGGATTTGACCTAAAAGAAGTATAAGGAAGATTGGAATCTTCTCAACCTCCTCGGAAATCGCTAAGTATAGAACCGAGAACACTTGGATATCCGAGCATGGCTCTACTTGGCCGAGCATGATATTTTGCCTATCGGGCAGAGTTATCTTTGTGAAGTCTTCTTTAGTGTATATCCGAATAGAGTTCACTATGTCTAGCAAGGTTGTTCTTCATTTCCGAGCACAGTTTGCTTACTAGCAAACCCTTAGTTAAACCAAGCTTTTGAAGCCAAGTACTTGGAAGATCTAGCAAGGTATTCATTAATAAACAGTGGTCCGAGCATGCTTGATGGAAGTAAAAGAATATCCTAAGGACTCATCAGGAAAGGTTCAACTCAGAACAAGCTACAGTGTTACCAAGCACACATTTCTTTGCTAATAAGTTATTTTCTAACAAAGAGTTGAAAGGACCTCAGAAGAACAAGTTTTCTCGTAGGACCATATCGAGCAAAGTTTGATTTTGTTAAGAAGATTGAAGTCTGCTAGGTGAGTATTTTCTTAGGAAAATACTCTAAGTAAAGTCTACCTGGAGAACTGTTCCCGAGCACACTTCAAGGTTACCAGGTCTACTCATAAAGGACAAAATGGCACAAAGCCTACTCGGAAAAGACAAATGTTACAAAGTCTACCCGGAAGACGTGTTTTTACACTTAGTATAGTTTTGAATATGTAATTTAATTATGTTCCAATCATTAGGGTTTCTAGAAGGAATGACATCTTTCAGTAGGTGGCAGGCCTATAAATAGAATATTTTAGGGCACGCCTCCAAATGACGGATTTGCCACTTTACACTTTTCAGACCTAATCGAATATTCCTGATTGAGTGTGACGGCTGTCCTAGGTTATTACTGAAAATACATTCCTTACAAGAAACCCTAACAGATCAACATTTGTATGAATCATTTATATAAATGGAAATCTTGTGAGTGATTGTTTGTGTCTGTTACATATATTAACCTCTTTAGCAACAAATTTGTTTGTTTCTGATTCCGCCGTTAACAAATAAATATCTTACCCAAATTAGCAACCCGTCATTAACCCTCTTGTCGACACATTGATTGTGTGAGTTATGACTTGATTGTGAGTGTTAACGATCCAAACCAAAGGGGACCGACAAGTGGTATCAGAGCTTGTATATTGCTATTAGGGTGAAGAACTTGTTTCTAATTGAAGCTTTGAAGAAGAATGATGACGTAAGCAGAACACTGTTACATTGGAGTATGACGTCAGCTGCTATGTTCTTCATTTCCGTCAAGATCTACAAATTACCGGTGTTTTCTTTTACTTATTTTAGTTAAAGTTTTCGTCTTTATTACTTTATCTTGTTCTAATCAAACCAGATTCACCAGATCTGAAAATTTGAATCTCAGATTATTTTGATAATTTGACTTTTACTCTGTTTAAATTACTCTTTGTTACTGTTTTTCAAACATACAAAAATGTATGGGTTTGAAGAACAAGAAGTTTCCACTAATAAGATTCCAAGATTATATGGGCAGGAAAATTTCACCAAATGGAAAGTCTTATTTGAAGCTGTTGTATGCTATAACGATGTTGATATGTGGAACTCGATTACAAATGGTCGGCAAGCTGTTGATGGTGCAAGTTCTACTTCTACTGTGTGAGATAGGCTAAAAAAGGTGGATGACGGGGCTCTAGCCATGATTAAGCTAGGATTGTCTTGGGAAATCTTGACAAAGGTTGCAAATCATCCTACTGCAAAGGCTATGTATGATGCAATTCTTGAAATGTTCGAGGGAAATACTGAGCTGAAGAATATAAAGAAGCAAAGGCTTAAGCAACAGCTTGAGAGATTCAAATACAATGATGGAGAAAGATTGAAGTCAATCCTTGAGAGATTCTTGGCTATAGTAAATGACCTAAGAACAAATGAATACGTCATGACTGATTTTGACTTTAACACCAAGTTGCTCAATTCAATGCCGAAGGAATGGTACACTGCCTGCAAGTTTATCATTAAAAAGCCCAACTTTGATCAATTAAAGGTGAATGATGTAGTGTGCCTCCTTCAGTCTGCTGAGATAGAGATGATTGAGAACGAAATGATCAAAGAAGAGAAGCCATGTTTCAAGGTGTCCAATGCTCTTATTGCACCAATGGGAAACTTGTCTACCAAAAATCGACAACAGATTCTCTTCATAGAGGAACCAACCAAACATGGTGCTGATACACCTAAATCATTTGTTGGTGGTAGCTCAAGTCACCAAGTAAACCAGTCAAGGTTCAATGTCCAACTTATTGATGACAATGACTCTGCCTCATTTTCAATTGGACATGTGCCTTACTCTGGTGGAAACCATGGTCAAGGGAATGAAACTCTAGCACTCTTCTCAATGTTCACTGAGTCCTATAATGCATTTGTGGCGAAGAAATTAATCCACACAAGTGTCATACAACATGATTTGGAACAAATAGATGATGATGACCTTGAGGATATGGATTTAAAGTGGCAAGCTGCAATGCTTGCACTCAGAAGAAAGTGGTTGTTCAACAGGACTGGTAGATCTCTAGTATTTTGTCCAAATGAGAGAATTGGCTTTGATAAGTCCAAGGCAATAGGTTACAATTGCCAACAGCCTGGACATTTTGCCAGAGAATGCAATCAACCTAGAAATTTTCAGATGAATCAGTTCCAAAACCAACAGCCTAGAAATCAGCTACAGTACCAACAGAATCAGAATCAGCCAAGAAACAACAACTTCAACAACAACAATCCCAACTTCAACAACTATCAACACCCCCAAATGAATAATCAACAAGTTGTTCCACAAAATAAAAACTACCAAAGAAACCAATTCCCTCAAGCTGCTCAAAATAACCTCAACAGAACCAATCAAACTCAACCAAGAAATCAAGGGAATGTAGCTGTTGCTGCACAACATGAAGGTAACTTTGATTGGAGTGATCATGCAGATGACATCTCAAAGGCTAATGTTGCTTTTATGGAAAAGATTGAGAATGAGGCTGGAACATCATCTTCTTGGGTACACTCATCCACTACCACTGATTTACATGAAACAATTAATGCTTTAACAATAAAAGTAGCTATAGAGGGTGAGTGTTTCAGAAAACAAAACATCATTAATGGGTATGAAGCAAGTGATATTGTCAATGAAGAGAAAATCAGAAGTTTGGAAGATGATTGTGTGAGTAGCTATAGAGCTCAGCAGAGATACATCACTGAGATAGATAGCTTAAAGAAGATGTTGGTTGAAGAGAAGGTGAAGAACACAAAGTTGCAAGTTGATAATGAGTTTCTACAGAACTTGGTTTCCACAGGAAACATTTGTGGTAGCTTTAACCAAGTTAATGAGAAAGACAAGTACAAGGCTGTTCCACCACCATTCAACAACAACTTTTTGTCTAAGGTTGACAAAGAAAAGAGGGATGGATATCTTCAACAATTTATAGACGTTTTTCAAGACAAAGAGGAGTTTGTTGATCTTTACAAGAAAGTTGAAGTGAGTTAAGAGGGAGAGTTTGTAGTGAAAGAAGATGTAAGGGAAGACAAGTCAATAGGAATTCAAGTCTCTGAATGACTTTGATTCTGAAGATCTAAATATGGATGACTTAAGTGATATGAGTGATCAGATCACTGATGAAGAAATTCAAGCTGCTGAAAGGGGAAGAAGGCAGAAGAAGGCTGAATCAATTGATAAACTGCCCAAGCTACCCAAATTGACTCCAAAGATGATCAAGAAAAACGAATGGATTAAAAGGGAACATGTGTCTTTTGACATATGTGAAAGATCAAAAGTGAGTTATAATGCAGAAAGGCCACCAAGCAAGGATGTTTTGCAAAGAATTAGTGACAACAATAAGAAGAGGGTCACTGTGTCACACCCGGCCCTAAACGGCGGAAACAGCCGGGTGCGCGCGAGTGGGAATTGATAATCAAGCACGGGTCATTGCAAACATTCAAATAAATTTTCCATTGCGCATGAAATGTCTAGTACAAAATACATTACATTGTTTAGAATTACATATAAAAACATCCACATATGAAAAACGTTGAAGATTTCCGCGCCATATCCCCTTACACGGCGGGAACAACCACGCGTGTGGAAGGGATAGAACTAAAATCTTCCAAAAACCATTTTATAGATGTTCTGCGTGAAGTGCTCTATGTGTGACTCCTTGCGCTACTAATTATCACCTGAAAGACACGTAAAAACATTTGAATCAGTATAAACTGAGTGAGTTCACAAGTTTTGGTGACTTGATAAATCGAATTGCATCATATCCTTGATAAAACCATATTGAAACATATTTCTGATAACATCATTAAAACATATGCTTGATAAAACCGTCCCGCGGGTTACGCGCGGACATTTCTGAAAACCGTGCTCGTCCATGCAAAGTGGCGCTGCCACTACGAGCGAAAACAATACCGTCCCGCGGGTTACGCTCGGACGTTGTGCTCGGAAAACTAGGCGCTCGTCCATGCAAAGAGGTGCGACCCCTACGAGTGGGTTGATCAAACACAGTAGTCCCTACCCTTAGAGTTCCATTGACGAAGTGATCACTTTCTAAATCTTGCGCACTCACATTGAAAACCAAGATAAACATCATGAACAGATAATCGTTTGCATTGCTTGTAAATATACCATGATAAAACATAATTTAAACACGTGTCCCTCGCCCCGAAAACAGTTTAAAAACAGTGAAAATAGGGGCTGTGAGACTCACCTGTGATTCTTGTTAAGTGATGGTTTAGAGAGAGATTAAACGAGATTCGGGTTTCCTGATGTTAGCCTCGAAATTGGAAGTCTAGCGATGGAACTGGAAACGGATGCTTGGGAGATGGTTAGTGCAGAAATTCAGGTTTAAGAGAGGAGTTTGGAGTGTGTTTGTGTGATATTTTTATTCAAGAATTGATACTTATTTATAGGCAAATTCAAGGGAATACAATCCCTTGTTTTAGGGGATTGAAATCTTATCATATTGGGTGTAATGATGACAAGGTACGGGGTTTATTATTATTTATTTTAGGGATGGGGGTGATGGTCCTAGGGAGTGGTTATGAAGATTCTGATGGATTTGACAGTACATGCAGGACTGTGGTTGGTGAGAGTAGGTGCGGCTGACAGCTGACATTTCGTGTTACAGTATACTTTTCCTGGTACTGTTGTCAGTGTGCAGTCAAAAGGTAAAAATCTCTTAAACACGCAACTGGTTCTTTCTGGGCGGGGGTAATCCCCTTACATCTGAAGAATAGACTAAGTGTTTTGTGCGTGTAGCCTTGCGCGTATAGCCTTCTGCGTGTAGGCCATTTCTTTGAACGTTGTGGGTCCGGCGGCTCCAGTTGGTCTTCGCGCAAGCGTCTTTGTAACGAATCCTGCGCGTATCACTGCGCAGGCGTCCTTATAAGGAATCCTGCGGGTCCATCTGGCTCTGCTGGAACCAGCGTTCTTAGAGTTTATTAACAGGGTGATCTTTTGGATTTAAGCGAAAAGGTGGTTGGTTTCTGTGCAGACGTTCATGCGTAAAGGGTTTAGTTTTAAGGTGTCCCGTGGGGATTCTTCCCGCAGGTGTCGCACATAACTCCTTTTTATTTGATGCGGGTAGTGCGTAACCTTCTCGTAGTCAGGGACGTTGAGTTTCATTTGTAGATTCTCCATGAGGTCTTGGTATTTCAACATAGTGATCAGTTATGTTGAAGTCAATTCCATCTTGGAGCTTCAAACAAACTAGCTCTCAATGTTCCCGCCATGCGGGGAGGTTAGTTCCCTTTTTCCGCGCGCGCATAATTGATTTGGGTCTTAATTAGGAAATTAGGATATTGTTTGAACATAGTTTTACTTATTGATCATTGAAGAGGTATGCAACCCATTAGACAGAAACGACATAAAATTAAGTTGTCATGAAAACACAACAAAAACCTGTGCGCGTGGCGCATATAACATATGCCCGCGCTGATCATAACATGGCGCGCATCGCATCCGCGCATGGCGCATATAACATATGCCCCGCGCTGATCATAACATGCATCGCATCCGCGCATGGCGCATATAACATACGCCCCGCGCTGATCATAACATGGCGCGCATAATATTCACAATCTCCTAATAATTAGGTTGGTTACTTGGTTTATGGGATTGGGAAATTACCGGGTGTCACATTCTCCCCCCGTTAGGAGAATTTCGTCTCGAAATTAGGAGGTGTCACTGGTAGGAGCTATTCTTTGGAAGAGGTATGGGTACTTTTTGCGCATTTGGTCTTCTCTTTCCCAAGTGAATTCAGGTCCACGCTTTGAGTTCCATTGAACCTTTACTAACTTGATTCGGCTCCTTCGCAACTTTTGTTCTTTCCAATCGGTTACTGCTATAGGCTCTTCCACGAAGTGTAGCTGTTTGTCGATATGAATCTCGTCCAATGGTAAAATTAACGTTTCATCAGATAAGCACTTCTTGAGGTTGGATACATGAAACGTGTCGTGAACTCCACTAAGTTCGGCGGGTAAATTGAGTTTATAAGTAACTGGACCGATCCTTTCCAGGATCTCAAATGGTCCGATGTATCGCGGATTTAACTTTCCTCGCTTGCCGAAACGGGGGACTCCCTTCCATGGAGAGACTTTCAAAAGTACTCTATCCCCTACTTGAAATTCCAACGGTTTTCTTCTCACATCTGCATAGCTTTTCTGTCTGTCGCGCGCTGCCTTAAGGCGATCCCGTATCTGGAAAATTTTGTCCGTCATTTCTTGGATCAATTCTGGACCAGTCATTTGCTTGTCACCCACTTCAGCCCAACACAGTGGGGACCTACACTTGCGCCCATACAAGGCTTCAAATGGCGCAGCCTTGAGGCTTGTGTGGTAACTATTATTGTATGAAAATTCAACCAATGGGAGATGAGTATCCCAGCTACCCCCGAAATCGATTGCGCACGCGCGCAACATATCTTCTAATGTTTGAATGGTTCGCTCGCTTTGTCCATCCGTTTGGGGATGATAAGCCGTACTCATGTCAAGACGAGTACCTAAAGCCCCTTGTAACGATCTCCAAAATCTTGAGGTGAAACGACTATCTCTATCAGAAATGATGGATACCGGAACTCCGTGTTTTGAAACTACTTCTCGAATATACAATCGGGCTAACTTTTCCATCTTATCGGTTTCCTTGATCGGCAGGAAGTGTGCTGACTTAGTAAGCCGGTCTACAATAACCCAAATCGTGTTGTAACCCCCAGGTGTCCTTGGCAGTTTGGTAATGAAGTCCATGGAGATTTGTTCCCACTTCCACCTGGGAATTTCTGGCTGTTGAAGCAACCCCGACGGTTTCTGGTATTCAGCCTTCACCTTCGAACACGTCAGGCACTTACTGACATACGTCGCGATGTCGCCCTTAAGATTTGGCCACCAATACAGCGCTTTAACATCTTGGTACATCTTGTCTGCGCCAGGATGTACGGAATACCGCGTTTTGTGAGCTTCGTTTAACACTTGCTCGCGCAATCCTCCTTTGAGAGGGACCCATATGCAGTTAGCAAAATATCGAGTATCGTTCTCTTTGAGCTCCAAATTTTTAATCATACCCCCAAGGGATTCGTTCTTGACAAACTCTGATTTCAAGGCTTCTTGTTGAGCTTCTCGGATGCGGGTAGTGAGGTCTGCGCGAATGGTCAATCTTAGAGCCTTAACTCGTAGCGTCTTTGCTCGCTCTTTCATACTTAAAGCGTCTGCTACCACATTCGCCTTTCCAGGATGATACTTTATTTCACAATCATAATCATTCAATAATTCAACCCATCTTCGTTGCCTCATGTTTAAATCCTTTTGATCAAATATATGTTGAAGGCTCTTGTGATCCGTAAAAATCAAACACTTTGTGCCATAAAGATAATGGCGCCAAATCTTTAGCGCGAAAACAACTGCTCCAAGTTCCAGATCATGCGTTGTATAATTCCTTTCATTGACCTTGAGTTGACGAGAGGCATACGCTATGACTTTGTTTCTCTGCATAAGGACACATCCGAGTCCTTGATGTGAAGCGTCGCAGTAGACGACGATGTCGTCCGTCCCCTCGGGTAGCGACAAAATTGGCGCACTACATAACTTTTGCTTTAACATTTGAAACGCTGCTTCCTGGTTTTCGCCCCAATCAAACTTCTTATCTTTCTGAGTTAGCGCAGTCAGAGGTAAAGCTATCTTGGAGAAGTTCTCAATGAAACGTCGATAGTAGCCAGCTAGTCCTAGGAATTGCCTCACCTCAGTTGGTGTTTTTGGCGCTTCCCAATTCTCGATGGCTTTGACCTTGGAAGGATCGACGTGTATTCCTTTCTCGTTTACAACGTGACCGAGAAAGTGAACCTCTCTAAGCCAAAACTCACATTTAGAAAACTTTGCATACAACTTTTCTTTCTTCAGCATTTTCAAAATTAATCTCAGATGTTGTTCATGCTCAGCTCTGGTTCGGGAGTAAACCAGAATATCATCTATAAATATAATCACAAACTTATCCAAGTATGGTTTGCACACACGGTTCATCAGATCCATGAATATAGCCGGCGCATTAGTTAGCCCGAAAGGCATTACTAAGAACTCATAATGGCCGTATCTAGTTCGGAAGGCTGTCTTCGGCACGTCTTCCTCATGGACCCTAAGTTGGTGGTAACCTGACCGTAGATCTATCTTCGAGTAATAACTGGATCCCTGCAACTGATCAAATAAGTCGTCAATCCTCGGTAAGGGGTACCGATTCTTGACTGTCAGCTTGTTCAGTTCCCTGTAGTCAATACACATTCTAAATGAACCATCCTTCTTCTTTACAAAAAGTACTGGAGCTCCCCAGGGTGAAAAGCTTGGGCGTATGAAGCCCTTATCCAATAGTTCCTGCAACTGATTGGATAGCTCTTGCATCTCGGATGGAGCTAGTCGATAGGGTGCTCGAGCTACTGGTGCAGCTCCTGGAACCAAGTCGATTCGAAACTCGACTTGTCGCGGTGGCGGTAATCCGGGCAGATCTTCAGGGAAAACTTCCGGGAATTCGCGCACCACTGGTAAGTCTTCAATCTTTCGTTCATCTCCTTTCTTCTCTACTACGTGCGCCAGGAAGGCGTAGCATCCTTTCCTCAGGCACTTGCGCGCCTTTAGACACGAAATGAGTTTTGTCGCAACTCCACTTCTTTCCCCTTGAATTACCAAGGTTTCTCCGCTCAACAGTGGGATCCGAACCTGCTTCTCATGGCAAATAACTTCCGCGTGGTTCTCGACTAACCAATCCATGCCTACCACAATGTCAAAGCTTCCCAAGTCTATTGGCAATAAGTTAATATTGAATCCGTGACCTCCCATGACCAATACACATTGCTCAGCCTCTCGTTCGCGCGTATCTGCCTACCATTGGCTAGTTCTATAGTATAAGGCGTGTCTAGCCTACTGGTTGCTAGGCCTAGGGAGTTTTTAAACTCAGTGGATATGAAACTTAGGTCAGCGCCAGTATCAAATAAGACAGATGCAAAATGGTCGTTAAGTAGAAACGTAGCGGTTACCACATTCGGTTCTTCTTTTGCTTCGCCCGCGCCGATCACAAAGGCTCTCCCGCGAGCTTGGTTTCTCTTTTGCGGGCAATCCCGACTGAAATGTCCTGGCTTCCCGCATGCGTAGCAGTTGTCGTTTGCTCCAGCTTCCTTATGGCAGTTTATCGCCTTGTGCCCTGGTCTGCTACATTTGGCGCATACGATGCTTGCGCATTCACCCTCGTGGTGATACTTGCATCTGCTGCACCATGGGCGAGGCCCATTGTACCCTTTTTGTGATGGCTCCAGGGCTTGTATCGCGTAAGCCCTTACGCTCTCCTGTTTCTTGAATGGTGGTTGCTTGGAGTCGGACCCTCGGTGGTGAGAGTTCCATTTTCTCTTGGGGTCAGAGGTTCGCTGCTCGTTCCCGCGCGAGGTCAACATGCCCGCACGGACCGTATCTCTTGTAAGAGTGATGGCCCGCGCCACTGCCTCATCAAAGGTTGGAGGCGCTGCGGCATTGAGCGGAACTCTGATAACATGGGGTAACCCAAAGATATACCTCTCTATCTTTTTCTCCTCCGTGTTCGCCATATCCGGCACCATCTGGCACAGTTCGTTGAATCGGTTGTTGTAGGCGTCGATATCAGTTCCTATCATGGTGTGGTTCCAAAATTCTTGCTGTAGACTCTGAATTTCGGCGCGAGAGCAGAACTTTTTCATCATCATTTCCTTCAGCTCCTCCCAGGTCTTGTGGAGAGCAACTTCTCGTCCCAATGTTTTCACTTGAAGCTTCCACCAAGACGAGGCCGCTTCTTGAAACATGCAGGTCACGTAAAGGACCTTTGATTTTCACTACACCCGCTAATGGAGAGAACTGTCTCCATTTTGTCGATCCAGTTGTAGAGCCCAATGGCCCCTTCGGTGCCCTTGAATGGCCAAGGCTTACAGGCCATAAACGTCTTATAGGAGCATCCTTTGTCCAAAGCTCCTGATTCGGGTTCTGGGGTTTCGGTCTCTTGACGACCCTGACTTGATTCGGCCTTGCTGGCCTCATGCGTTGCGATCGCCTATGCGATTATTTCTGCGAGTTCCTCGGGTGTCATGGTAATTCCCTTGGCTCTGGTTGGAGGCATTCTCGTTTTTCTTAAAAGAGAACGAAAATATATCAAACTTAGCGCATGTACCCTGAGCACATAATGTTCTTATCCTTAGTGTTCACTAGACATTGTGTGACCCGTGTTCCTAAGTGTGTGTGTGGTTTTTCTTTTGAAAATATTTTCTTTGCAAAATATTTCATGCGATTCCCCTACGGTTATAGTCTAGGTTAAAACTTCTTTCCTAGTTCGCTATAACCAGTGCTCTGATACCAATCTGTCACACCCGGCCCTAAACGGCGGAAACAGCCGGGTGCGCGCGAGTGGGAATTGATAATCAAGCACGGGTCATTGCAAACATTCAAATAAATTTTCCATTGCGCATGAAATGTCTAGTACAAAATGTTGGAATTACGTATACCCGAGACACATACTTATACTAATGTGGCTAACTGTGTTTGATCCAAGTCGGGTCATACCCAATAACAAGCTAGACGACACCAAATGTATTCTTTTAATGATTTGATCATTTAAACGAATACCGAACACTAAGTATTTAGAAAATTGGTTTTCTAAACAAACACACTTGAGGATTTAAATAAATTATCTAGATAATTTGTTTATATAAATTAATTATTTAATTGGTTAAATAATTATATAAATGTATGTACATTTTATAAAAATGAGTTTTATAAAATGAATGGAGATGTTTTAATGGTTAAAACAAAACAAAAAAAAATAATAATAATAATAATAACCGTCCACCCCATGTGGGTGGAGGTTTTTGGTCCAATCAAAAGCCTTGTCTTCTTAAGTTGACCACTTGATAAACCTCCATTCACAACACATGCATTAGTGTCTTGTTTTTGAATCCTTTCAAGTGTATTCAAGCTTCAATATCTCTCTCTTCCTCAATAATAAACTCACGGCAGCAGCAGCAGAAAAAAAGAGAGCTTGGTGAGCTTGTTTTGTGTTCATAAATCCTAGCAAAACAACTTGGTGTTGTCACAAATAGCTTGGGGTATCATACTCTTGAGGTCTTCTTCTTTGGAGGCTTGTCATTCATCCACCATCCCTTCAACAACCCACTTGTTCTTCTAAAGGTAGAAGAAGGTACAATTTACATTTTGTGAGCATCTTGTTCTTGTAATTTTGATCCTTGGCTTCGGGTTTTAGTTTTAACATAATGGTATGTTCATTAACAAGTTTTAAAATCTAAGCTTCCGTTGCGTTTTCTAGTTAAATATGGTTAACTTGAACTTTGATAATCTTGTATAAAACCCAACAATGGCATCAAGAGCCGGTTACAAGGACTTATGCTCCTTACATGTTCCTAAATTTCGTTTTTTTTTTTCATGGGTGAAAAAGGGGTCCGAAAATTTGGTGGATTTTACCCCTCATGGTTTTGTAAGATCTTGACATGCATGGAAAGATCTTAGGAAACCATTTAACATTTGGATGTTGAAATTTCAAAATTGTAAAATTTGGGGGGGGGGGGGGTGGCCGTAGCCTCTTGGGGGGGGGGGCACCTTTTGTCTTTGTGATATTTTGGGCATTGGTTGCTTAGGTTGCATGCTTAGAACATTTGGTATGTTTGGATTGTGTCATAACCGAAACCTAGACCTTGGATGTGTTGATTGTTGTTTGTGTATGTTGATTATGTTTATTATTCAATATGGTTGTAATAATTCATAATCTTAGGCTTGTGTAATTTATTTATTCATAAATTGGTATGTAATAAATAGATTAGTTGCATTTTCCTTTTTTTTAGAAAAATATGTATTAGGATACATTTTGTAAAAATTGAAGATGCAAGAATTGGTGGATTTGGGCCTTGGACCGAAATTTTGGGCTTGTTGGGCCTCACAAGCCCATCATGGGATTCAAGCCCATTAGGCCCATAAATTTCACTCTTGGGTCCAAGAAGACTTTTGGAAGTTTGGAGCCCATTAAGAAGCCCAACAAGAACACAACAACTTGGAGAGGATACTTGAAGCATTTGGATGCAAGGTCAAGTGGGAGTCAACATTCCATCCTTGTGTCATGTTTTGTCCCTTAGGTGTGACTAATGACCTATACTTGTTTCGGCTAACAAGTATGGTCAAATTTAGCGGTTTTCGGTTATGACTATATTTTGCATGTGTATGCTTGGTTGTTTGTTTTACTTAATGTAATGTGTGGTTGATAGATATTAGGATATCCAAACCGTCACATAGGAACGACAACAAGCATAAAACGGGTTCTAATATATATTTGGTAATATCGCGTCAATTAGTTTAATTAAATGGGTTTATTAAAACTAAGCGATCACTCACCTATAATAAAATTGGTTTTATTATAACTAGAACCTTGAAAATTGGTTTTCAAAATCGCCATATTTCTAAATGCATGTTAGGATATGGCATAATGTTTTTCAACTAGAATATTTGAAAATTTAAAAATCCCTTTTTCATATTACCAAGGAAACAAGTCTAACACCATCCTTTTGTATGACACTTAACGTATTAGGGAACTTTAAATGGGATAAAGGTCACCTAACCATTTTGAGCAAACTAATATACTTAGGGTAATATTAACATATTTGTGGGATAAAGGTCACCTAACCACTTGTATGTTAATCTTACATGTTTATACAAGTAGGACGACTTGAATTGGAAACCATGTGATAAAGGTCACCTAAGCATGGGATCCAATGGTGTTGATGGGATAAACATGCCAACACGAAATAAGGATTTCGAATGGTCCCATACCTCTAGAAGTTGCAAAGGGTTGCAATTGTCAAGGTTGACTACCTTGTTAAATCAAATAACGGGATAAAGGTCACCTAACCGAAATTTGATTTATCGTTGGATTCTAGAATTTAATTATTATTTTAAAATCTGGAATAAAAGGGTATTAATAATTAAATTAATTATAATACTAAATAGAACTTTGTTAAATTTTGTAGATGGCCGCTAACAATGCAAACACCTCTACCCATAACACCCGTAACCTATCCTTAAGAACCATCCTTGAAAAGGATCGTCTAAACCATAATAACTTTATGGATTGGTATCGCAACTTGAGAATAGTTCTCAAACAAGAAGAGATATCATATGTCTTAGACGATCCCATTCCCGACGAGCCTAACGTGGAAGATGAGGAGGCTTATAACGATTGGGTCAAGTACACCAAAGATTCGGTGCAAGCCTCATGCCTCATGTTAGGGACTATGATTCCCGAAATCCAAAAGGATTTCGAGCATCATGGGGCATACGACATGATAACTCAATTGAAGGAAATGTTCCTTCAACAAGCTAGAGCGGAACGTTTCGAAACGGTTCGAGCGTTTCATGCATGTCGTATGGAGGAAACCCAAAGCGTCTCATCTTATGTCCTAAAGATGAAAAGCTACATCGAAAAGCTTCGTAGGTTGAATTGTCCCGTGTCTAATGAGTTGGCTACGGATTTGATCCTCAACTCTTTGACCAAAAGGTTTGAAACCTTTGTCATGAATTATAACATGAATGGATGGGACAAAAGCATTGGTGAGCTTCACGCAATGCTAAGAACGGCCGAAGCGGGAATGGGTAAAAGGGTTTTACCCGTTCTAACAATCAATGAAGGAAAAAGGGGACATAACTCCAACCCCAAAGCAAGTGTTGCTAAGGGCAAGGGCCACGTCCAAGGAAAGGGAAAGAGGAAAGCCATCACGCCCATCAAACCGAAGGAAAAGAAGCAAAAGGTTGCGGCGCAAGATCCATGCTTTGAGTGTGGAGAGATAGGTCATTGGAAAAGGAATTGTCCGACCTATCTCAATGCGTTAAAAGATAAGAGGGATGCGGGGCATACCTCAGGTATTATCTTTACTATACATATTGAACTAAATGTTATTTCTTCAAATACATGGGTACTTGATACCGGATGTGGAACTCACATTTGCAATTTGTTGCAGGGGTTCAAAAGAAGTAAACAACTCAACAAAGGGGACATTAGTCTCTTTATGGGCAATGGAGCAAGAGTTGAAGTCCAAGCCCAAGGAGACTACTTGTTAAAGCTTCCAAGTGGTTTGGAAGTAATTTTGAAGAATGTTTTGTATGCTCCTAAGTTAAGGAGAAACATTATTTCCGTGTCTCTTTTAAAACAATGTGGCTTTGATCTTAAGTTTATTGATTATGATATTCATGTTTTGATGAATGGCATATTTTATTTTAAAGCTATACCCATAAATGGTATATATGAAATAGATCAAATTGGTGCGTCACATAGTAGTTCAATGTACAATGTCAACACCAAGAAACTCAAGAAGGACTTGGGTGATTCCTATCTTTGGCATTGTCGCCTTGGACATATAAGCAAGAATCGCATGCAAACTCTTCGCAAGAATGGTATTCTAGAAACAAATGAGTATGATTCATTTGATGTATGTGAATCTTGTTTACAAGGCAAAATGACAAAGCAACCCTTTAATAAAACTTTTGAAAGGTCAAAAGAATTATTGGGTATCATACATTCGGATGTATGTGGTCCTTTTAGACCAATGACTAGGAATGGTGAAAGATACTTCATTACCTTTATTGACGATTATAGTCGATATGGTTATGTGTACTTAATGAAACACAAAGATGAAGCTTTTGAAATGTTCAAAGACTTCAAAACTGAAGTAGAAAGACAACTCAAGACCACAATCAAAGTACTTCGTAGTGATAGAGGAGGTGAATACCTAAGTGGTGTTTTTCAAGATCATCTTAAGAGTTGTGGAATTATCTCACAACTTACTCCACCTGGAACACCACAACATAATGGTGTGTCTGAAAGGAGAAATCGTACCCTATTAGATATGGTTCGATCGATGATGGCTAGAAGCACTTTACCTCTATCATTTTGGGGCTATGCTTTACTTTCCGCTGTTCGCATATTGAATATGGCTCCAACCAAGAAAGTGGAGAAGACACCTTTTGAAGTATGGCATGGAAAGGCTCCATCGCTATCATTCTTAAGAGTTTGGGGTTGTGAAGCTTATGTAAAGCAATACACCCCAAACAAATTAGAAGTCCGATCCACTAAGTGTATCTTTATAGGTTATCCTAAAGATGATTTAGGATATTACTTTTACGATCCTAGTGAGCAAAATGTTATTATTGCTCGAAAGGGTAAGTTCTTGGAAACTAAGTTCCTTGAGGATGGAACTAATAGTAGAACAGTGAAATTTGATGAGGATCAAGAATCACAAGATGATACACAATTGGTTGATACTAGCACTCAACAAGAGGTTGTTGAAAGTGATCAAGTGATTGATCAAAACACACAAAACGTTCGCAGATCTGGTAGAATTAGCAATCCACCTGAAAGATATGGATTTTTTGTAGAAGGTTGCTACGTGGTAGATTCGGATGAACCAACCACATACCGTGATGCAATGTCCAAGAATGATTGTGACAAATGGCTTGAAGCCATGAACGTTGAGATGCAATCCATGTATGACAACCAAGTTTGGGAATTGGTTGAACCACCACTCAACTCCAAAGCTGTTGGAAGTAAGTGGGTTTTCAAAAGAAAAACTGATATGCATGGAAACTTGGATACTTATAAAGCAAGACTTGTAGCTAAGGGTTTCACTCAAACTCAAGGGGTTGATTATGATGAAACTTTTTCGCCTGTAGCAATGCTAAAGTCTATTAGGATACTATTTGCCATAGCTGCACATTATGATTATGAAATTTGGCAAATGGATGTCAAGACCGCTTTCCTAAATGGATATCTTGAGGAAGATGTCTATATGGTTCAGCCTGAAGGTTTTGTCGATCCGAAACATCCTAATAAAGTATGCAAGTTAAAGAAATCAATCTATGGATTGAAACAAGCATCTAGAACTTGGAATCATCGTTTTGATGAAGAAATCAAAAGTTTTGGGTTCATCAAAAACGCTGATGAGGCTTGTGTGTATAAGAAAGCTAGTGGGAGTATAATTACCTTCTTAGTATTGTATGTCGATGACATTCTACTATTTGGAAATGACATTCCAACCATGGAAAGCGTTAAGGCTTGGCTTGGAAGTAGATTTTCCATCAAGGATCTTGGTGAAGCTGCCTATATTTTGGGAATAAAGATCTATAGGGATAGGTCAAGGCGCTTGATAGGTTTGAACCAAAGTACATACATTGATAAGATCTTGAAAAGGTTCAAGATGGAAAACTCCAAGAAAGGTTTTGTACCTATTCAAAGAGGGACCATATTGAGTTCAGCTCAATGTCCAAGCTCAAAGGGTGAGCAAGAGATGATGAAACAAATCCCATATGCTTCTGCTATAGGATCCATCATGTATGCGATGATATGTACTAGACCGGATGTGTCATGCGCTTTGAGCATGACAAGCAGATACCAACAGAATCCAGGAAACAGTCATTGGATGGCTGTTAAGAACATATTGAAATACCTTAGGAGAACTAAGGATATGTTTCTGATATATGGATCTGGTGAGGAGGAACTTGCTATAAAAGGTTACACGGATGCGAGCTTCCAAACTGATCGAGATGATTCTCGATCACAGTCTGGGTATGTGTTCACTCTTAATGGAGGAGCTGTCTCTTGGAAGAGCTCAAAACAGGAAGTGGTAGCATTGTCCACTACAGAATCAGAATACATCGCCGCTTCATTGGCAGCTCAGGAAGCTGCATGGTTGAAGAAATTCATTACTGATCTAGGGGTGGTCTCTTCCATTCAAGACCCCCTAGAAATCTTTTGTGACAACGAGGGTGCGATTGCACAAATCAAGGAACCTCGTTCGCACCAAAAGACAAGGCACATAGAGCGGAGATTCAACTACATAAGGGATGAAGTTGAAAAAGGAAAGATATGTATTCGCAAAGTTGGAACTGATCAAAATCTTGCGGATCCATTCACGAAGCTCCTAGAAAGACCGAAACATGAGCGTCATGCGAGTGGCTTAGGACTCCGATATTCTAGTAATTGGATTTGATCTATTTTGTATTTACGTTTAAAAGACTTTTGTAATTTAACTCTTTTATATGATTATGGAATCTTGAGTTAAATTCTAATTTTGCATGTTTAATCCATGAATAAGTTATCTTATTCTAAAAGTCCGTAGTCGATCACATTTGTGGGAACAAATATGAAGCAAGACTATTATGAACTAGGATTGGTGGATATTCATAAGGAATGAATATGGAGCATAGGTTTGCTGCCAAGGTTCATAGATATTTGTGGGATACAAATATTGGACTGACCCGCTCTCAATATTACTACATGGAGTCAATGGACCTGATCATTAGTAATTTTGAGTAAAGGAGAATTTCATATTATCCTTAGACCTGAGATGTATACTGGGTCTTGATTTTCACCAAGTATTACACTTTGACTCTGCCCTTCGCTATTCGTAAAAGATGGTACATAAGGATGAGCTCAGGTGGAGTATAAAGTGATAGTGAGAGGCGTATACAGTCAAGATGGAATTTGTTCCTCTTATGTGTTGAGAGTTTAGATGTCTAAGGCCTGATAAAGTTGAATTGTAAAGAGAATGATCGCCTATGTCTCTTAGATCCAACATGACATCTAGTAACAAAGGGATATAATGATAGATTCACCTAAACCATATCAAGTAAGGGACTTGAAGGGATGATGTTATTGAATGGCACTTCGTCAAACACATTAGGGGTGGTGAACTGTTGTTAGGCGGTATTCACCACTTGCATTAATTTTCTATGTATCTCGTGCAAGTGGGAGATTGTTGGAATTACGTATACCCGAGACACATACTTATACTAATGTGGCTAACTGTGTTTGATCCAAGTCGGGTCATACCCAATAACAAGCTAGACGACACCAAATGTATTCTTTTAATGATTTGATCATTTAAACGAATACCGAACACTAAGTATTTAGAAAATTGGTTTTCTAAACAAACACACTTGAGGATTTAAATAAATTATCTAGATAATTTGTTTATATAAATTAATTATTTAATTGGTTAAATAATTATATAAATGTATGTACATTTTATAAAAATGAGTTTTATAAAATGAATGGAGATGTTTTAATGGTTAAAACAAAACAAAAAAAAAATAATAATAATAATAATAACCGTCCACCCCATGTGGGTGGAGGTTTTTGGTCCAATCAAAAGCCTTGTCTTCTTAAGTTGACCACTTGATAAACCTCCATTCACAACACATGCATTATTGTCTTGTTTTTGAATCCTTTCAAGTGTATTCAAGCTTCAATATCTCTCTCTTCCTCAATAATAAACTCACGGCAGCAGCAGCAGAAAAAAAGAGAGCTTGGTGAGCTTGTTTTGTGTTCATAAATCCTAGCAAAACAACTTGGTGTTGTCACAAATAGCTTGGGGTATCATACTCTTGAGGTCTTCTTCTTTGGAGGCTTGTCATTCATCCACCATCCCTTCAACAACCCACTTGTTCTTCTAAAGGTAGAAGAAGGTACAATTTACATTTTGTGAGCATCTTGTTCTTGTAATTTTGATCCTTGGCTTCGGGTTTTAGTTTTAACATAATGGTATGTTCATTAACAAGTTTTAAATCTAAGCTTCCGTTGCGTTTTTTAGTTAAATATGGTTAACTTGAACTTTGATAATCTTGTATAAAACCCAACACAAAATACATTACATTGTTTAGAATTACATATAAAAACATCTACATATGAAAAACGTTGAAGATTTCCGCGCCATATCCCCTTACACGGCGGGAACAACCACGCGTGTGGAAGGGATAGAACTAAAATCTTCCAAAAACCATTTTATAGATGTTCTGCGTGAAGTGCTCTATGTGTGACTCCTTGCGCTACTAATTATCACCTGAAAGACACGTAAAAACATTTGAATCAGTATAAACTGAGTGAGTTCACAAGTTTTGGTGACTTGATAAATCGAATTGCATCATATCCTTGATAAAACCATATTGAAACATATTTCTGATAACATCATTAAAACATATGCTTGATAAAACCGTCCCGCGGGTTACGCGCGGACATTTCTGAAAACCGTGCTCGTCCATGCAAAGTGGCGCTGCCACTACGAGCGAAAACAATACCGTCCCGCGGGTTACGCGCGGACGTTGTGCTCGGAAAACTAGGCGCTCGTCCATGCAAAGAGGTGCGACCCCTACGAGCGGGTTTTACAACCAGTAGTACTACCCCATGACCATACTAGGCACTCGTCTATGCAAAGAGGTGCGACCCCTACGAGCGGGTTGATCAAACACAGTAGTCCCTACCCTTAGAGTTCCATTGACGAAGTGATCACTTTCTAAATCTTGCGCACTCACATTGAAAACCAAGATAAACATCATGAACAGATAATCGTTTGCATTGCTTGTAAATATACCATGATAAAACATAATTTAAACACGTGTCCCTCGCCCCGAAAACAGTTTAAAAACAGTGAAAATAGGGGCTGTGAGACTCACCTGTGATTCTTGTTAAGTGATGGTTTAGAGAGAGATTAAACGAGATTCGGGTTTCCTGATGTTAGCCTCGAAATTGGAAGTCTAGCGATGGAACTGGAAACGGATGCTTGGGAGATGGTTAGTGCAGAAATTCAGGTTTAAGAGAGGAGTTTGGAGTGTGTTTGTGTGATATTTTTATTCAAGAATTGATACTTATTTATAGGCAAATTCAAGGGAACACAATCCCTTGTTTTAGGGGATTGAAATCTTATCATATTGGGTGTAATGATGACAAGGTATGGGGTTTATTATTATTTATTTTAGGGATGGGGGTGATGGTCCTAGGGAGTGGTTATGAAGATTCTGATGGATTTGACAGTACATGCAGGACTGTGGTTGGTGAGAGTAGGTGCGGCTGACAGCTGACATTTCGTGTTACAGTATACTTTTCCTGGTACTGTTGTCAGTGTGCAGTCAAAAGGTAAAAATCTCTGAAACACGCAACTGGTTCTTTCTGGGCGGGGGTAATCCCCTTACATCTGAAGAATAGACTAAGTGTTTTGTGCGTGTAGCCTTGCGCGTATAGCCTTCTGCGTGTAGGCCATTTCTTTGAACGTTGTGGGTCCGGCGGCTCCAGTTGGTCTTCGCGCGAGCGTCCTTGTAACGAATCCTGCGCTTATCACTGCGCAGGCGTCCTTATAAGGAATCCTGCGGGTCCATCTGGCTCTGCTGGAACCAGCGTTCTCAGAGTTTATTAACAGGGTGATCTTTTGGATTTAAGCGAAAAGGTGGTTGGTTTCTGTGCAGACGTTCATGCGTAAAGGGTTTAGTTTTAAGGTGTCCCGTGGGGATTCTTCCCGCAGGTGTCGCACATAACTCCTTTTTATTTGATGCGGGTAGTGCGTAACCTTCTCGTAGTCAGGGACGTTGAGTTTCATTTGTAGATTCTCCATGAGGTCTTGGTATTTCAACATAGTGATCAGTTATGTTGAAGTCAATTCCATCTTGGAGCTTCAAACAAACTAGCTCTCAATGTTCCCGCCATGCGGGGAGGTTAGTTCCCTTTTTCCGCGCGCGCATAAATGATTTGGGTCTTAATTAGGAAATTAGGATATTGTTTGAACATAGTTTTACTTATTGATCATTGAAGAGGTATGCAACCCATTAGACAGAAACGACATAAAATTAAGTTGTCATGAAAACACAACAAAAACCTGTGCGCGTGGCGCATATAACATATGCCCTCGCTGATCATAACATGGCGCGCATCGCATCCGCGCATGGCGCATATAACATATGCCCCGCGCTGATCATAACATGCATCGCATCCGCGCATGGCGCATATAACATATGCCCCGCGCTGATCATAACATGCATCGCATCCGCGCATGGCGCATATAACATACGCCCCGCGCTGATCATAACATGGCGTGCATAATATTCACAATCTCCTAATAATTAGGTTGGTTACTTGGTTTATGGGATTGGGAAATTACCGGGTGTCACACACTGAAACAGTTGTTGGTGATAACTTCATTCCAATTTACCCAGTTTTCTCAAATCATGAAGTGTTTGATATAGGGGAAATTGAAACCATGGAAGAATATGTGAAAAGGCAGACAAGACATAAGAAGGACCTAGATGAAGAGCCTATGAATATGAAGAAAATTGTCTTTGTTAAGGGCAAAGTTGAAAGACAAGATATCAAGATTGAAGAATTTGTTCCTTTTTCAATTGACTTTGATGGTCAGAAGACTCAGAAATCACTTGGTGTCAAACCACCTAGACCAAGTGAGAGATTTAAGAAGGGAAGTAATCATGAAGAATTCAAAGAAAAGGTACGGTGCAAGAAATGTGATGAATATGGTCACCATACTGATTCCTGTAATGATAGGCTCAACTTCAAACCTTTCTATGTTCCCAATGAGACAAAGTTTGGCCAAGACTTTGTGCTTTATAAACAAAAATATGATGAATACTTGGGAAATTGAAAGGTGTGTGGAAAGGAGATGATGAATGAAACTGATCAGCAAGCTGCATATAAGGTTAACAAAGAAAAGAAAGTTGATTTGAAACCAAAGAAACATGTGGCTGAACAAGTCAGAAGAAGAAAATCACACAAGAAATCTGAGAAAGTTGTGAAAAAGAACTTTCAACCTTTGAGAATTGTTCCAAATCAAGACACAAAATCAGTTTAGTCTGATGATTCTCAAATATCACCAAGTAGTGAAAACAAAACAAACAATGGTATCTTTCCTAGAAAAAAACCAACTGATCTAACTGGTGATGAAAAGTTTTTATTGAAACATGGTTATGAACCTCAAGGATTTCTGTGGAAACCTAAGGTTAAAGGTAAGGAAGAGAAGATTGTTGTTCAAGAGTGTGACAGTGTAGTGGCTGATTGCCAAAGCACAATTTCATTTGTGAAAACTCCAAGAGAATGTGGATATGAAACAGATAATTCAGATCACATTGAAGTTACTCATGAAGATCCTGAACCCATAACACTCACACCCAATGCTGCTACTGAAATTGAAACTGATGATTTGTAAGTTGAGATAGCTTCACTTCATCATATAACTAATCACTTTCTTTGTAATGTGCAGGAACAATCCACTTAACTGAATGAAGTATGGTATATGGATAGTGGATGTTCTAGGCACATGACTTGTGACAAGAGGTTACTTGTCAACTATGAAGAGAAGTATGAGGGTCCAGTGGCATTTGGCAGTGATGAGAATGGAGGTTAAATTGTTGGAAAGGGTATCTTGATAAATGGTAAAGTTACATTTGACAATGTTTTCTATGTTGAAGGACTTCAATATAACCTCTTAAGCATATCCCAGATGTGTGATAAGGGTTATAAAATTGTCTTTTATGATTCACACTGTTTCATCATAAGGCCTGAGTATGTTATTCCACCTGACATGATCATGATGATGGCCCCAAAGAATGGCAATCTATATGAACTTAACATGAAGGATGATGTTTCAAGGGGTGGCACATGTTTTGTTTCTAAAGCCACTGAAAATGAGTCAGAATTGTGGCATAGAAAATTGTGTCATGTCAATATCTATAATATTAACAAGTTAGTCAAGGGTGAGCATATTATTGGCTTGCCTACTAGAGAGTTCAAATTGGATGATAACTGTGTCACATGTCAGAAAGGAAAGAAGCACAAGTCTTCTCACAAGACTAAACTCATCAACTCAATTGATCAAGTGCTTGAAATGCTTCACATGGATCTCTTTGGTCTTGTGAGTGTACCAAGCATTGGGATGAAAAGATACTGTCTTGTGATCATTGATTATTTCTCAAGATATACTTGGGTTTATTTCCTAAGTACAAATGATGAGGCTGCTGAGTTTATCATGAACTGTGTAACAAGGGTTGAGAATCAAATAGATAAAAGGGTTAAAGTGATGAGGAGTGACAATGGTACTGAGTTCAAAAATGGAGTTATTGAAGAATTCTGCAAAAACAACAAAGGAATACTTCAGCAATTCTCAGCTCCTAGAGCTCCTTTACAGAATGGTGTTGCTGAGAGGAGAAACAAAACACTTATTGAAGCAGCAAGAACCATGATAGCTGATGCTAATCTGCCAGTTACCTTTTGGGCAGAAGCTATAAACACAGCTTGTTATGTTCAGAACAGGGTACTGATTAACAAAAGTCACAACAAGACTCCTTATGAAATATTCTTTAATAGAAAACCCTACATCAAGTTTCTTAAACCTTTTGGATGCAAATGTTCTCTTTTGAACACCAAGGATTACTTGAACAAGTTTTAAGCAAAATCCTTAGAGTGTTTCTTTGTAGGCTACTCTACACACTCAAAGGCCTACAAAGTATATGTGAAAGATCACTTGAGTGTAATTGAATCATCTCATGTAGTCTTTAATGAAAATCAATTTAACATAGTTGATGGTGCATCATGGCTGTTTGATTTAGAGAAATTGATCAAGTCTTTCAAGATCTATCCTAAAGACTATGATGAATCCTTTTACAAAACCAGTATAATTGAAAAGTCAAAACAGAAGACATTGGATTTGGAAAAGTTGTGGAAAAAGGTTGCAAGTAAAGAAAGTGAATATACATTCATAAAGGATCCCTCAAGTGCAAATGTTGAGCAAGTGCAAGACAATGATCAAGAGAACAATCAAAGTCAAGAACAAGATTAAACAGATAATAATCAAGACAAGGAAGAAGTGCAAAATGATGAAGTTCAATATGAGGGTGATCCAAACAACCAAACTGGAGAGGGAGAAGCTCCCACAGGGGAAAGGTTTCAAGACTTATTTATCGATGGTGCATCTACTTCAGAACAGAACAATCAGGAAGCACCAGAATATGAGAATGCAACAACTGATTTAAGCATTGAAGAACCGACTCCCAATGAATCAAATCTTGACACCTCTGTGTCTGCTGATATGATAATACAAACCCCTTATGTTGAAAAGAATCATCCTTCTGAACGCATCATTGGGAATGTATATGAAAGAGTTTCAAGAAGCCATTATGAATCTTCAAACATTTGTTTGTACTCCTGCTTGTGATACCCGACAAAATAAAAAGTATTATTATATTCCATAAACGAGATTAAGACATGTTTGTTGGAATTACGTATGCCCGAGACACATACTTATACTAATGTGGCTAACTGTGTTTGATCCAAGTCGGGTCATACCCAATAACAAGCTAGACAACACCAAATGTATTCTTTTAATGATTTGATCATTTAAACGAATACCGAACACTAAGTATTTAGAAAATTGGTTTTCTAAACAAACACACTTGAGGATTTAAATAAATTATCTAGATAATTTGTTTATATAAATTAATTATTTAATTGGTTAAATAATTATATAAATGTATGTACATTTTATAAAAATGAGTTTTATAAAATGAATGGAGATGTTTTAATGGTTAAAACAAAACAAAAAAAAAAAATAATAATAATAATAATAATAACCGTCCACCCCATGTGGGTGGAGGTTTTTGGTCCAATCAAAAGCCTTGTCTTCTTAAGTTGACCACTTGATAAACCTCCATTCACAACACATGCATTTGTGTCTTGTTTTTGAATCCTTTCAAGTGTATTCAAGCTTCAAAATCTCTCTCTTCCTCTCTAATAAACTCACGGCAGCAGCAGCAGGAAAAAAGAGAGCTTGGTGAGCTTGTTTTGTGTTCATAAATCCTAGCAAAACAACTTGGTGTTGTCACAAATAGCTTGGGGTATCATACTCTTGAGGTCTTCTTCTTTGGAGGCTTGTCATTCATCCACCATCCCTTCAACAACCCACTTGTTCTTCTAAAGGTAGAAGAAGGTACAATTTACATTTTGTGAGCATCTTGTTCTTGTAATTTTGATCCTTGGCTTCGGGTTTTAGTTTTAACATAATGGTATGTTCATTAACAAGTTTTAAAATCTAAGCTTCCGTTGCGTTTTCTTGTTAAATATGGTTAACTTGAACTTTGATAATCTTGTATAAATCCCAACAATGGCATCAAGAGCCGGTTACAAGGACTTATGCTCCCTACATGTTCATAGATTTCGGGTTTTTTCATGGGTGAAAAAGGGAGGTCCGAAAATTTGGTGGATTTTACCCCTCATGGTTTTGTAAGATCTTGACATGCATGGAAAGATCTTAGGAAACCATTTAACATTTGGATGTTGAAATATCAAAATTGTAAAATTTTGGGGGGAGTGGCCGTAGCCTCTTGGGGGGGGGGGCGATTCTTTTTTGGGGGTATTTGGGCATTGGTTGCTTAGGTTGCATGCTTAGAACATTTGGTATGTTTGATTGTGTCATAACCGAAACCTAGACCTTGGATGTGTTGATTGTTGTTTGTGTATGTTGATTATGTTTATTATTCAATATGGTTGTAATAATTCATAATCTTAGGCTTGTGTAATTTATTTATTCATAAATTGGTATGTAATAAATAGATTAGTTGCATTTTCCTTTTTTTTAGAAAAATATGTATTAGGATACATTTTGTAAAAAATTGAAGATGCAAGAATTGGTGGATTTGGGCCTTGGACCGAAATTTTGGGCTTGTTGGGCCTCACCGGCCCATCATGGGATTCAAGCCCATTAGGCCCATAAATTTCACTCTTGGGCCCAAGAAGACTTTTGGAAGTTTGGAGCCCATTAACAAGCCCGACAAGAACACAACAACTTGGAGAGGATACTTGAAGCATTTGGATGCAAGGTCAAGTGGGAGTCAACATTCCATCCTTGTGTCATGTTTTGTCCCTTAGGTGTGACTTATGACCTATACTTGTTTCGGCTAACAAGTATGGTCAAATTTAGCGGTTTTCGGTTATGACTATATTTTGCATGTGTATGCTTGGTTGTTTGTTTTACTTAATGTAATGTGTGGTTGATAGATATTAGGATATCCAAACCGTCACATAGGAACGACAACAAGCATAAAACGGGTTCTAATATATATTTGGTAATATCGCGTCAATTAGTTTAATTAAATGGGTTTATTAAAACTAAGCGATCACTCACCTATAATAAAATTGGTTTTATTATAACTAGAACCTTGAAAATTGGTTTTCAAAATCGCCATATTTCTAAATGCATGTTAGGATATGGCATAATGTTTTTCAACTAGAATATTTGAAAAATTTAAAATCCCTTTTTTCATAATTACCAAAGAAACAAGTCTAACACCATCCTTTTGTATGACACTTAACGTATTAGGAAACTTTTAATGGGATAAAGGTCACCTAACCATTTTGAGCAAACTAATATACTTAGGGTAATATTAACATATTTGTGGGATAAAGGTCACCTAACCACTTGTATGTTAATCTTACATGTTTATACAAGTAGGACGACTTGAATTGGAAACCATGTGATAAAGGTCACCTAAGCATGGGATCCAATGGTGTTGATGGGATAAACATGCCAACACGAAATAAGGATTTCGAATGGTCCCATACCTCTAGAAGTTGCAAAGGGTTGCAATTGTCAAGGTTGACTACCTTGTTAAATCAAATAACGGGATAAAGGTCACCTAACCGAAATTTGATTTATCGTTGGATTCTAGAATTTAATTATTATTTTAAAATCTGGAATAAAAGGGTATTAATAATTAAATTGTTTATAATACTAAAATAAAACTTTGTTAAATTTTGTAGATGGCCGCTAACAATGCAAACACCTCTACCCATAACACCCGTAACCTATCCTTAAGAACCATCCTTGAAAAGGATCGTCTAAACCATAATAACTTTATGGATTGGTATCGCAACTTGAGAATAGTTCTCAAACAAGAAGAGATATCATATGTCTTAGACGATCCCATTCCCGACGAGCCTAACGTGGAAGATGAGGAGGCTTATAACGATTGGGTCAAGTACACCAAAGATTCGGTGCAAGCCTCTTGCCTCATGTTAGGGACTATGATTCCCGAAATCCAAAAGGATTTCGAGCATCATGGGGCATACGACATGATAACTCAATTGAAGGAAATGTTCCTTCAACAAGCTAGAGCGGAACGTTTCGAAACGGTTCGAGCGTTTCATGCATGTCGTATGGAGGAAACCCAAAGCGTCTCATCTTATGTCCTAAAGATGAAAAGCTACATCGAAAAGCTTCGTAGGTTGAATTGTCCCGTATCTAATGAGTTGGCTACGGATTTGATCCTCAACTCTTTGACCAAAAGGTTTGAAACCTTTGTCATGAATTATAACATGAATGGATGGGACAAAAGCATTGGTGAGCTTCACGCAATGCTAAGAACGGCCGAAGCGGGAATGGGTAAAAGGGTTTTACCCGTTCTAACAATCAATGAAGGAAAAAGGGGACATAACTCCAACCCCAAAGCAAGTGTTGCTAAGGGCAAGGGCCACGTCCAAGGAAAGGGAAAGAGGAAAGCCATCACGCCCATCAAACCGAAGGAAAAGAAGCAAAAGGTTGCGGCGCAAGATCCATGCTTTGAGTGTGGAGAGATAGGTCATTGGAAAAGGAATTGTCCGACCTATCTCAATGCGTTAAAAGATAAGAGGGATGCGGGGCATACCTCAGGTATTATCTTTACTATACATATTGAACTAAATGTTATTTCTTCAAATACATGGGTACTTGATACCGGATGTGGAACTCACATTTGCAATTTGTTGCAGGGGTTCAAAAGAAGTAAACAACTCAACAAAGGGGACATTAGTCTCTTTATGGGCAATGGAGCAAGAGTTGAAGTCCAAGCCCAAGGAGACTACTTGTTAAAGCTTCCAAGTGGTTTGGAAGTAATTTTGAAGAATGTTTTGTATGCTCCTAAGTTAAGGAGAAACATTATTTCCGTGTCTCTTTTAAAACAATGTGGCTTTGATCTTAAGTTTATTGATTATGATATTCATGTTTTGATGAATGGCATATTTTATTTTAAAGCTATACCCATAAATGGTATATATGAAATAGATCAAATTGGTGCGTCACATAGTAGTTCAATGTACAATGTCAACACCAAGAAACTCAAGAAGGACTTGGGTGATTCCTATCTTTGGCATTGTCGCCTTGGACATATAAGCAAGAATCGCATGCAAACTCTTCGCAAGAATGGTATTCTAGAAACAAATGAGTATGATTCATTTGATGTATGTGAATCTTGTTTACAAGGCATAATGACAAAGCAACCCTTTAATAAAACTTTTGAAAGGTCAAAAGAATTATTGGGTATCATACATTCGGATGTATGTGGTCCTTTTAGACCAATGACTAGGAATGGTGAAAGATACTTCATTACCTTTATTGACGATTATAGTCGATATGGTTATGTGTACTTAATGAAACACAAAGATGAAGCTTTTGAAATGTTCAAAGACTTCAAAACTGAAGTAGAAAGACAACTCAAGACCACAATCAAAGTACATCGTAGTGATAGAGGAGGTGAATACCTAAGTGGTGTTTTTCAAGATCATCTTAAGAGTTGTGGAATTATTTCACAACTTACTCCACCTGGAACACCACAACATAATGGTGTGTCTGAAAGGAGAAATCGTACCCTATTAGATATGGTTCGATCGATGATGGCTAGAAGCACTTTACCTCTATCATTTTGGGGCTATGCTTTACTTTCCGCTGTTCGCATATTGAATATGGCTCCAACCAAGAAAGTGGAGAAGACACCTTTTGAAGTATGGCATGGAAAGGCTCCATCGCTATCATTCTTAAGAGTTTGGGGTTGTGAAGCTTATGTAAAGCAATACACCCCAAACAAATTAGAAGTCCGATCCACTAAGTGTATCTTTATAGGTTATCCTAAAGATGATTTAGGATATTACTTTTATGATCCTAGTGAGCAAAATGTTATTATTGCTCGAAAGGGTAAGTTCTTGGAAACTAAGTTCCTTAAGGAAGGAACTAATAGTAGAACAGTGAAACTTGATGAGGATCAAGAACCACAAGATGATACACAATTGGTTGATACTAGCACTCAACAAGAGGTTGTTGAAAGTGATCAAGTGGTTGATCAAAACACACAAAACGTTCGCAGATCTGGTAGAGTTAGCAATCCACCTGAAAGATATGGATTTTTTATAGAAGGTTGCTACGTGGTAGATTCGGATGAACCAACCACATACCGTGATGCAATGTCCAAGAATGATTGTGACAAATGGCTTGAAGCCATGAACGTTGAGATGCAATCCATGTATGACAACCAAGTTTGGGAATTGGTTGAACTACCACTCAACTCCAAAGCTGTTGGAAGTAAGTGGGTTTTCAAAAGAAAAACTGATATGCATGGAAACTTGGATACTTATAAAGCAAGACTTGTAGCTAAGGGTTTCACTCAAACTCAAGGGGTTGATTATGATGAAACTTTTTCGCCTGTGGCAATGCTAAAGTCTATTAGGATATTATTTGCCATAGCTGCACATTATGATTATGAAATTTGGCAAATGGATGTCAAGACCGCTTTCTTAAATGGATATCTTGAGGAAGATGTCTATATGGTTCAGCCTGAAGGTTTTGTCGATCCAAAACATCCTAATAAAGTATGCAAGTTAAAGAAATCAATCTATGGATTGAAACAAGCATCTAGAACTTGGAATCATCGTTTTGATGAAGAAATCAAAAGTTTTGGGTTCATCAAAAACGCTGATGAGGCTTGTGTGTATAAGAAAGCTAGTGGGAGTATAATTACCTTCTTAGTATTGTATGTCGATGACATTCTACTATTTGGAAATGACATTCCAACCATGGAAAGCGTTAAGGCTTGGCTTGGAAGTAGATTTTCCATCAAGGATCTTGGTGAAGCTGCCTATATTTTGGGAATAAAGATCTATAGGGATAGGTCAAGGCGCTTGATAGGTTTGAACCAAAGTACATACATTGATAAGATCTTGAAAAGGTTCAAGATGGAAAACTCCAAGAAAGGTTTTGTACCTATTCAAAGAGGGACCATATTGAGTTCAGCTCAATGTCCAAGCTCAAAGGGTGAGCAAGAGATGATGAAACAAATCCCATATGCTTCTGCTATAGGATCCATCATGTATGCGATGATATGTACTAGACCGGATGTGTCATGCGCTTTGAGCATGACAAGCAGATACCAACAGAATCCAGGAAACAGTCATTGGATGGCTGTTAAGAACATATTGAAATACCTTAGGAGAACTAAGGATATGTTTCTGATATATGGATCTGGTGAGGAGGAACTCGCTATAAAAGGTTACACGGATGCGAGCTTCCAAACTGATCGAGATGATTCTCGATCACAATCTGGGTATGTGTTCACTTTTAATGGAGGAGCTGTCTCTTGGAAGAGCTCAAAACAGGAAGTGGTAGCATTGTCCACTGCAGAATCAGAATACATCGCCGCTTCATTGGCAGCTCAGGAAGCTGCATGGTTGAAGAAATTCATTACTGATCTAGGGGTGGTCTCTTCCATTCAAGACCCCCTAGAAATCTTTTGTGACAACGAGGGTGCGATTGCACAAATCAAGGAACCTCGTTCGCACCAAAAGACAAGGCACATAGAGCGGAGATTCAACTACATAAGGGATGAAGTTGAAAAAGGAAAGATATGTATTCGCAAAGTTGGAACTGATCAAAATCTTGCGGATCCATTCACGAAGCTCCTAGAAAGACCGAAACATGAGCGTCATGCGAGTGGCTTAGGACTCCGATATTCTAGTAATTGGATTTGATCTATTTTGTATTTACGTTTAAAAGACTTTTGTAATTTAACTCTTTTATATGATTATGGAATCTTGAGTTAAATTCTAATTTTGCATGTTTAATCCATGAATAAGTTATCTTATTCTAAAAGTCCGTAGTCGATCACATTTGTGGGAACAAATATGAAGCAAGACTATTATGAACTAGGATTGGTGGATATTCATAAGGAATGAATATGGAGCATAGGTTTGCTGCCAAGGTTCATAGATATTTGTGGGATACAAATATTGGACTGACCCGCTCTCAATATTACTACATGGAGTCAATGGACCTGATCATTAGTAATTTTGAGTAAAGGAGAATTTCATATTATCCTTAGACCTGAGATGTATACTGGGTCTTGATTTTCACCAAGTATTACACTTTGACTCTGCCCTTCGCTATTCGTAAAAGATGGTACATAAGGATGAGCTCTGGTGGAGTATAAAGTGATAGTGAGAGGCGTATACAGTCAAGATGGAATTTGTTCCTCTTATGTGTTGAGAGTTTAGATGTCTAAGGCCTGATAAAGTTGAATTGTAAAGAGAATGATCGCCTATGTCTCTTAGATCCAACATGACATCTAGTAACAAAGGGATATAATGATAGATTCACCTAAACCATATCAAGTAAGGGACTTGAAGGGGTGATGTTATTGAATGGCACTTCGTCAAACACATTAGGGGTGGTGAACTGTTGTTAGGCGGTATTCACCACTTGCATTAATTTTCTTTGTATCTCGTGCAAGTGGGAGATTGTTGGAATTACGTATGCCCGAGACACATACTTATACTAATGTGGCTAACTGTGTTTGATCCAAGTCGGGTCATACCCAATAACAAGCTAGACAACACCAAATGTATTCTTTTAATGATTTGATCATTTAAACGAATACCGAACACTAAGTATTTAGAAAATTGGTTTTCTAAACAAACACACTTGAGGATTTAAATAAATTATCTAGATAATTTGTTTATATAAATTAATTATTTAATTGGTTAAATAATTATATAAATGTATGTACATTTTATAAAAATGAGTTTTATAAAATGAATGGAGATGTTTTAATGGTTAAAACAAAACAAAAAAAAAAATAATAATAATAATAATAATAACCGTCCACCCCATGTGGGTGGAGGTTTTTGGTCCAATCAAAAGCCTTGTCTTCTTAAGTTGACCACTTGATAAACCTCCATTCACAACACATGCATTTGTGTCTTGTTTTTGAATCCTTTCAAGTGTATTCAAGCTTCAAAATCTCTCTCTTCCTCTCTAATAAACTCACGGCAGCAGCAGCAGGAAAAAAGAGAGCTTGGTGAGCTTGTTTTGTGTTCATAAATCCTAGCAAAACAACTTGGTGTTGTCACAAATAGCTTGGGGTATCATACTCTTGAGGTCTTCTTCTTTGGAGGCTTGTCATTCATCCACCATCCCCTTCAACAACCCACTTGTTCTTCTAAAGGTAGAAGAAGGTACAATTTACATTTTGTGAGCATCTTGTTCTTGTAATTTTGATCCTTGGCTTCGGGTTTTAGTTTTAACATAATGGTATGTTCATTAACAAGTTTTAAAATCTAAGCTTCCGTTGCGTTTTCTTGTTAAATATGGTTAACTTGAACTTTGATAATCTTGTATAAATCCCAACAATGTTTAGACCGGGTTTTGTGAGAAATAAGACGGGTAAGTTAAATATATTATTTTATTCTAAGAATAGGAAATATATTCAATGGAAAACACGTGCGAAGTCAGATCGAATGAAGAAATTTTGGTGAAAAGACAAAAAGAAACGAACGTTTTCGGTTGAATGTGTGAATATTCAACCCGACATTCGAAAATGTCCATGGTTGAATCCATTTGAATATTAAAAAGGATTTAAAATGGAGAACGCTGGCGAAAACGTGACTTAATTCTGAGTTATAACGAAACGAAAACGTTCGAAAATGTCCATGGTTGAATCCATTTGAATATTAAAAAGGATTTAAAATGGAGAACGCCGGCGAAAACGTGACTTAATTCTGAGTTATAACGAAACGAAAGATGTAAATTAGTATATTCAAACACGTTCGTTAAAGCACATGTACCGATGAGCCTGTAAAAGTTACTACTATCGCCGTCTTTGAGGTTTATCATTAAGATAAAATAAATCAAATAGACACCATAAGTTTGGAAGAGTTGTTTTTGGGAAAAACAATTGCACCAGTGTTATTAAGTTCAGAGTAACACGAAATCGACACCGAGTAACGATAGTTAATAATTATTAGCAGAAATAATAGGATAACGAGACAATTTTAAGTTGAGAACGGAATAAATATTTTGACGAGATATATTTGGAAAATATAACGTCACTTGAAATAGCGGGTTCGTTGAAGTGAGAAACAGAAACGCGATCGCAAAACGCATTAACAACCGTATATATAAAAGGCCAAACCCTCAACTTTATTTCTCATAACACCCATATCAACTGAAATCGAGGGAGAGAAAGTAGAGAGAAGGTAGAGAATTCCGGCGGTGGCCAATGGCGGTCCGGCGGCGGCCGACGGAGGCCGGTGGTGGTCCGGTGGCGGCCGAAGTCCGTATTATACCCGGAATCATTTTTCGACCTCCTGAATGCAGTGGTAAGCTTCGATTGTCCTAATTTTGAGCTTAAGTTTGTTAAAAACAAGTTTTAAAATCTTGACAGATTGTATTAGTTTTGCATGTATGCAAAGATCATTCGATAACTGAAGATCTAAAGATCCGATCATATTAATTTTTATACAGAGGGTTCATAACCCATAGATAATCATTTTGAACGGTGGAGATGAGGATCGGAGTTGCCTATGTTGGGTTTCTAAACCCGTTTTAGTGTTCAGCTCGCTGGGCGGATTTTGAAAACACAGCTTTAAAGAAATGCAGATTCCCGGAGATCTAGCCATCAGATTGAGATGAAATTTTTGGTGAACCTTCCTAACATATAGGCCTTTGATTCCACCGAAGGGTCGATGATAAGTAGTTTAGATGGTGAGTTATAAGCTTCGTAAGTTACTGGTCAGATTATAGAACGAAAATAGTTTCTTAAAACGAGTTGCATGTAGGTTTTAATGTATCGTATGGACCATCCGAGACCGGAGAAACGTTCGTGCCGCAAAAACGAACGCGTTAGTATACCCGGATCACATTGCATGCGGGTTTTGAGCAGATTTATAGACTCGAACAATACGCGAGGAGGTATATCTTTAAGTGTTGAAAAAGATAGATAACAAGAAATTAATATAAATATTTTTATCGAGAATAACATGGACAAAATGTTGTTAATAATTATTTAGAAAACCGCTAGATAATATCGTGTGATAAAAACGGTACAATTGAGACTTGGACGATTCCGTACGTTTGTATATATTTATAAACACGATATTTGGACTGAAATAGTTTATCCGGATAGTGACCACAATTAATATTAAAAATAAATATATACTTTTAGAAAATGTAATTTTTTATATAAAATATGAAAACAAATTTTTTATATTAAGAAGATTAATATAACACGTTTCGGTATAAATAATAATAACAATTATATTATGTTTTGTTAAGAAAGTGCTATATAATATATTTGTCAGAATTCAAACGCCCATCTATTAATAAAAGAATATTATATTTTAAAATAACTATATAAATACTTTAATTAAATAACGTCCAAGTGTAGTTTCAAAATAATTTATTAGTTTTACAACGATTATTTGAAACTATGTTGTTCCAATATATTTATAAGATATTTCAAAATATTCGATTCAGTTACGATTTTTCCTAAACATTTGTAATTTAGTTATTAAAATTATAATAAATAAGACACGTGAGGATATATAAATTAAATTATGAGAGGATTCCATTTGTATCTATGTTTATGTGTTAATATACGTGGTATTAAACATAGGAATCCAGTTATCATTTGGATGACTATTAATAAGATATTGACGTTGAATGACATATTAACACACATAAATGTTATTTGAGCTGAGGCAAAGGTGAGTTTTTGTAACGATTCCGGCAAATCCAGGTATACCCTAGCCGGAATATACTATTTACGTGTTATTTAATACTGATTATATGAGTTATAGTACGTTTATACGAGTATATATGATTCATAGTACGAGTCATACTCGATTATATAGTGAATCGTATTGGAATTACAATTAACCAATGAACGATTATTGAAACCCGAACGAATCGGGAATTACATTATAGACGAAGTATATAATGTTTAAGTGATGTTTACGAAGTATTAATGCTTCGGGATAGGTGAATTATAGCACAGAAAAAGGATTTCGATTTAATGGTACGTCGGTACGCTAAACGAAACCTTTAACACCAAACCAAGCAAGAGACGATCAATCAAACCGAAAAAGATGCACAAATACCGACAATATGATGTTTTAATGTTATGGTTTGAGTTTTTAAAGTTTTTAAATCAGTTTTATGTAAATTTTATTTTAACCCGAAAAACGACCATTTTAGACTCGTTTTAAGCCGAAGTACGCGTTTAAACGAGAGACGAACTGAACCAGACTATCCACAACATTATCCAGATTGCGTAATCTGGATATGTGGCCTAGAATTGATGAGAGGGCCCCACCCCCCCCACCCTAATAGGACCGATCGGTCCATATTATTATTATTATCATTCCATTTTTCTTTTTCTAACAACAAAACTCTCTCAAACTCTCTCAAACTCTCTCAAATCTTCAAACATCCATCCATCACCTTGATCTTTAAACCAAAACTTCAAGGTATGCACATGTTTTAAGGGTTGAATCTTGATTTCTAATTCTACAATATTGAGAAAAGGAGGTTTCATGTGAAAAAATGGGTGAAAACCCGAGATGAAACCGATTCTCGTGTGATCAAGAGATGTATACAAGTTATACAAAGGATCTTGATCCAAGTAATTAGTTAAAAGAGTTTAGAATGAAATTTTACGGTTAAAATCTTGTTAAAATGAGTTTCCAAGTGAAAGATGGGTGAAAACCCGAGATGAAACCGACTCTTGCATGATCAAGAGATGTATACATGTTATACAAGGGATCTTGGTCCAAGAAATGAGTAAAAAGAGTCGAGAACGGATTTTTACGGTTAAAACCATTGTTTTTACATAAAAACCGACACTATGAAAGAAATGGTTTGATTGTTGGTATAGTTTGCTTGGTATAGTGTTATTGTGCTTGTAAGTGTTGTATCTAGCGGCTAGCAAAGGCTAGAAACCGAGATCCTTGCGATCTAAAGCTAGAAAACACAAGATAGTTCGGTTTTCGTGTGTATATGAGATTTGGACAGATTTTCGTGTGCTTAGAGTCGGGTCACGAAATTTCACAGAGATGATCTACACATGAAAACATGAGATCTGTGAATTTTTGGTAATTTTTGGATAAAAGATGAATATTTGGTGAATTTAATGCTCGGTTTTGGCCAAAAATAGTGAAAAATAGCTAAACATGATGAAAAATTCTGGAAAATTTAAGATAAGCTTTTTATAATGTATAAAAGTCACCCACAAAATTTTAGCTCATTTGGAAAAGTCTAAGTAGGCTTTTCGGTGAAACGAGTTCTAGGGCTTTCTAGCTCGGTTTTGGGTGAAAATGGCTTGAAAAATGAGTTTTAAATTCTGGAAAAATTCCAGGAAGTTATGAGGATGACAGAGATCATCCCAGAAAAATTTGGGATTTTTCTAAAGTGTTTTGGTATTTTTGACATATTTAGTGTTTTAATAAGATTTAAAAATAGATAAATAAATGTAAATATAGGAAAATAAATCTGGAAAAGTTCCAGGAAGTTATGAGGATGACTGAGAGCATCCCAGAAAAATTTGGGATTTTTCTAAAATGTTTTGGTATTTTTGACATATTTAGTGTTTTAATAAGATTTAAAAATAGATAAATAAATGTAAATATAGGAAAATAAATCTGGAAAAGTTCCAGGAAGTTATGAGGATGACAGAGATCATCCCAGAAAAATTTGGGATTTTTCTAAAGTGTTTTGGTATTTTTGACATATTTAGTGTTTTAATAAGATTTAAAAATAGATAAATAAATGTAAATATAAGAAAATAAATCTGGAAAAATTTTGTAAAATTTTCTTTCTGTCAAAATAAGTTTTGTGCAAAATTTCAAGACCCGAGACTAAACGGGTAATTATTTGTGCTAAAAAGAACGTAAAAACAAATATTTAAAGCTTAAAACGTGTAAACCGGCAAAGTTCGCATAAGCGAGCTGACTGGTACACGAAAACTTTAAAAATGGACTATTTTCATAAATCTAAGTAAATTAAGTAAAAATAAATCATTCGAAAATAATTCGGATGATTTGGGTAATTTTACCCGATTTTACTGTTTCCGGCACCTAAATGACGGAAACGGGCCCCGCGGCCAAACGGGGTGTCAAACCGAGCTCTAATTTCATCACTTTAACTAAAATAGCATCCAAACACCATTTTTGGGTCGGGTGTGACCAAACTCATTTTTAAAACTAAAGACGGATAACCGTGCTAGGCACGCAAATCAAGGAAATCATAAAAATGATAATCTTGACCGTCAGACTCTAAGCAATGTCACAATCTGAGTCCTTAGAAGTGTCACGGGTTTAACATTGTCCCCGGATCGAGTACAGTACTGGGTTAACAATGTCCCCAGACGTGCCGATTGACATAGATTTAATTTACGGGAATTATATAGTAACGACTAGATATTATATTACAGATCCAGGCACGTAGCTGTTCATTGTATTACCCACCGACTCACAAAAAGGTGAGTTTTCACGAGCCCCTTTTAATGAACTGTTTTAATATTTTCCCGGGGCGGAAAGCATGTTTGTGTTAAATTATCTAAGTACATACCGATCGTATGGAAACACTTGTATATTTATATATATATATATGGTATGATGCATAGAATAGATAATTTGATTATCGGGTGAAATTGTTCTGGGGTAACTTAGTTCCAGAGGGTTATTGGATATATTTCTGGGTTAACAGTGTTCCCAGAAGGTATTGGATATGTTTCTGGGTTAACAGTGTCCCCAGGGGTTATTGGATATGGTTCTGGGTTAACAGCGTCCCCAGAGGGTATTTGATATGCTCTGGGTTAACAGTGTCCCCAGAGGTTATTTGATATGTACTGGGTTAACAGTGTCCCCAGGGGTTATTGGATATGTTCTGGGTTAACAGTGTCCCCAGGGGTCATTTAATGTGTTTTTGGGTTAATAGAGTTTTCACTTACGGGCTTAGCATAATTTCATCATTAACATATGATTTTTTATACTGATCTATGGTTTATTTAAATTAGTGAAACTCACCAACTATTCGTAGTTGACCCGTTTTCTTTACATGCTTTCTAGGTATGCCAAAGTTGGAATGATTGATATGTGCTTAACTATCTGTGCTACCTGTTGGAAGCTTGCTGCTCTGTATTTTGTAATGAATATATATTAATGTCTTATCGGTAAAACATGTGTGTAACACCTAGACAGTAATGAAACTCGCAACAATGTAATATGTTATAAATTAATGTGGTGGTATTTTCTTTATAAGCAATGCTGTTGATATCAGATGTGTCTGTTGCATCCCGTGTACGTTTCCGCTGCGGTTACGGGGTGTTACAGAACTTGGTATCAGAGCCATTGGTTATAAAGAATTAGGATGTCTGAAAAAGATACCTAAAATATAACCAGTAGCTCAAGTATTATAGGATCTGAATATCAACTAATAATATATTGTGACGAGATCGGGATGAACTTGGATGGACAAGTGGGTTATTATGGTCCGGAACATAATAACAGACTTGTCTACACGAGGGAATTCAGGGGAAGTCACGGGGGACTTAAATAGGTAAAATTGGCAACATATGTGTAAATGTATAATAATATTATTATGTGGCAAAATTGTATAAGTAAGTGCATGATTAATTTAATTATGAATTACACTATGGAAAGGGACTATATGTTTGTTAACTTGTGTGCAGGTAAAAATGGCAAGAACACCTAGTGTGTCGACGGAAGAGGACCCGGAAGAGGTCAGTTCCGGGGCCTCTGGAAGCCCAAGTGTAGCACCCAGCTCCGAGCCTTCGGAGGCTAGTCATAGTACTTCTAGACAGACCACCCCAGCTAGGAGTGCTAGTTTACCCTCCCCTGCTAGGGTTACCAGGTCTCCTACCCCGCCCGCACCACAGACCGCCTCGATTCCCCCCAGACACGGTCCCCGCCTCACGGCGCGGATCAGTGCCCCGTATGTTCCGCCCACTGTTACCCCACCCAGATCCACTTACCATAGGGGCGAGTCCTCCCGCCCCCAGCCCGAGCCTGCGACCCTACCTGTGTGGGGTCTTCCGAGGCAGGAACGGGACTTGGCGGCTTGGCTACGTGTTCTCACCGAACAGGTGAACGAGCACTCTGCCGCCCTGGTTGTGGGGGTACAGAGGCGGGCGTACCTCGGGGACAGCATACAGGACCACCAGTATGCTATTAACCAGTTAAAGAGGGAGTGCTCATACTCCCACTGGTTGATCGGCCAGATGGAAACCCGAATCCGGGTCATGGTGGCGGTGTTGGTGGTGCTGGTGGCGGTGTTGGTGGGGTTGGTTTACCACCATGTGTAGATGTGTTAGATGGTAGAATCTTGAACCGCTTTTTGATACTCCGTGTAAGTAGTTAGTGGTGATACTAACACGGAGTGAATCTTGTTTAGTTATAGTACAACCACTGGCCCCTAGGGTGGGTCTCTTGTAGGGCATATCACTATAGATACTTTTGGGTATCATTCAAGCACTGACCCCTTTGCGGGTTATGTCGAGATGATACCAACATAGGCCGTTTGTATTAAAACTTAGTTATGTAATGATGACTGGGAAGTATGTAAACAGATTTTTGTGAAATATGTACTAATGTTTATTAATGTATGGAATGTGTTTTGTGTTTCATAATTTGGAATGGTATTAATTATATGTGTTTTCTTGATGTTGTGTAGAATGGCACCGAAACGATCAACGAAAATATCGGAAGTAGATGTGAGCCGTTTGATTGCTCAACAGTTGGAGGCGGCGATACCGGATATAGTATCGCGCATCGCCGCCAGTATTAATAATTCATCTAATCCAACCCCTCCGAGCAATCAAACGCCCATAAATAATGGCGGGGAACATAATGCTAATCCTCCACCTACCGATAACACGATTCCGAGTAATGACGCACCGCCTGCGGTGGTCGCTACCGACAGTAATGGCCCTATACCTACTGTAGAGACCAACCGCACTGGACCATCCAGGGGTTGTTCAATCAAGGACTTTATGTTATGCAAGCCTTTAGAGTTTAACGGGTCGGAAGGACCGAATGGGTTAGTGAAATGGTTAGAGAAAATAGAGTCAGTGGTGAATATCAGCAACTGTCCCGAGGATTGTGTCGTTAAGTAAGGCCACCTGTACGTTCACAGACCATGCCTTGACATGGTGGAACACCATAGTACAGACTCGAGGTCAGGCGGCGACAAACCGCATGACCTGGACAGAGCTTAAGGATCTTGTTTTGAAACATTTCTGCCCAAAGAATGAATTGCAGAAACTGGAACATGAGTTGTGGAACCTGGAAATGCATGGGGCGGACCACTTGGGATATACCAACCGGTTTAATGAACTGTCACGATTAGTGCCGTGGTTGGTCACCCCAGAGTCAAAGAGGGTGGAACGTTATATTTGGGGACTTACTCCAGTAGTGAGGAGTATAGTTAACGCGGGAGGGCACCAGACGTATGAGGGTGCAGTGACACAGGCTGGTATTGTCACGTATGATTTCTTAAGGAGCGGATCGATAAAGGCGACAGGAGAGTCGGCTGGGGGAAAGCGAGGTACGTATGATAATAGGATCCGAGAGAAACAGCAAGGTAAACGTGCTAGACCCACTGCCCAGAACTACGCCATGACTAGTTCGGGCGGAAGGCATGAACCGCAGAGGGGAACGTTTCCTAAATGTGGGAAATGTGGTTACCACCATGGTGGTGTGTGCAAAGAGGTGGTGTGCCACCGGTGTGGCAGGATTGGGCACTACGCACCCAGATGTAGGACAAGCTTGAACAACCTGAACCGTCAACCGCAACCTATCCGTGCGCAATCATTTAGGAACCAACCAACCCAACAGCAAAACCCACAAGGAAACCAATTGGTGACCACCAGCCGTGCTTGCTACGAATGCGGTAGCACAGATCACTTTAAGAAAAACTGTCCGAAGCTGAACCAGGGAGGAAATGGGCGGCAACCCGCGGGTCAGGCATCGTCGTCCAACCCGGCCAGAAGCCGAGCTTTCGTGATAGGGACGAGCGAAGCACGTCAGGACCCCAGCGTAGTGACAGGTACATTCCTTGTTTCTGACCATTACGCTTCTGTATTATTTGATACGGGTGCTGATAGAAGTTTCGTCTCCGTTAAATTCCTGTCATTAGCAAACATGCCGGTTAGTGAATCCATAGAACCCTATACCGTAGAAGTTGCTAACGGTAAGACCATGATAGTCAATCAAATTGTTCGGAATTGTCCTTTCATTCTAAACGAACAATCCTTCCTGATTGACTTGTTACCAGTAGAACTGGGTAGTTTTGATGTGATAGTGGGAATGGATTGGTTAGCACGTGATAGGGTAGAAATAAACTGTGAAAAGAAAACCGTCAAGATCCGGGTGTCGGATGACGAGGAGGTATTAGTGCAGGGAGAAAAATCCGGCACCATGATACCATTTATATCTCACCTCAAGGCGCTAAAATATATGCGTCAGGGATGTGTGGCGTATCTAGCGAGCCTGACGGCCACTGATTCTGAGGAAAAACGAGTGGACGATATTCCCGTGGTACGCGAATTTCCACAAGTTTTCCCAGAAGAACTTCCTGGATTACCGCCAACCCGACAAGTCGAATTCAGAATCGACTTATTACCTCAAGCCGGCCCTGTTGCTAAGGCCCCTTACAGACTTGCACCGTCCGAGATGCAAGAACTATCCAACCAGTTGCAGGAATTGTTGGATAAGGGGTTTATACGTCCCAGTTATTCCCCGTGGGGTGCACCTGTACTATTTGTGAAAAAGAAGGACGGAAGCCTTCGAATGTGCATTGACTACAGGGAATTGAACAAATTAACCATCAAAAATAGGTATCCTCTTCCCCGAATCGATGATTTGTTCGACCAACTACAAGGTGCGAGCTATTTCTCAAAAATTGATCTTAGATCGGGATACCACCAAGTTAGAATTCAAGAGGAGGATATCCCAAAAACCGCGTTTCGGACTCGCTACGGCCACTACGAATTTTTAGTTATGCCTTTTGGGCTAACAAATGCGCCAGCGGTGTTCATGGATCTCATGAACCGAGTCTGTAAACCCTACCTCGACAAATTCGTCATTGTATTTATTGACGATATTTTGATATATTCAAAAAGTAAAGAAGAACATGAGCGACATTTGAGGTTAATTTTGGAGCTTTTGGATCAGGAGAAGTTGTATGCAAAATTCTCCAAGTGTAACTTCTGGTTACAAGAGGTGCAATTCCTCGGTCACGTTATAAACCACCAAGGAATACACGTTGATCCGAGTAAAGTTGAAGCAATTAAGGATTGGCAAGCGCCTAAATCTCCGAAGGAAATCCGCCAATTCTTAGGCTTAGCTGGATACTATCGTCGATTTATAGAGAACTTTTCCAGCATCGCCCAGCCTTTAACCCTCCTGACTCAAAAGGATCGGAAATATGAATGGGGTGAAGAGCAGGAAACGGCGTTTCAAACGCTAAAGCAAAGGTTGTGTCAAGCGCCAATCTTAAGTCTCCCCGACGGAGATGATGGATTTGTTGTATATTGTGACGCATCCCGTAAAGGGTTAGGATGCGTGTTAATGCAAAATAAAAAGGTCATAGCCTATGCGTCTCGACAACTAAAAGTTCATGAGAAAAATTACACTACTCATGACTTAGAACTGGGAGCAGTCATCTTTACACTTAAAATCTGGAGACACTACCTCTACGGCACAAAGTGCACCATCTTCACTGATCATAAAAGTTTGCAGCACATATTCGATCAGAAAGAACTGAATATGAGGCAACGAAGATGGGTCGAGTTGCTGAGTGACTATGACTGTGACATTCGATATCACCTCGGCAAGGCTAACGTCGTAGCCGATGCCTTGAGTAGGAAGGATCGGGTTAAACCATTGCGAGTGCGGGCGTTGGGAATGATAGTCCAGTCAAACCTTTCGGATTTGATTCGAGTCGCTCAACGCGAGGCGTTGAAAGAGGACCAATTGGATAAAGAAGGACTTTTCGGGAACGAGAAGAATTTCGAACAGCGTGTGGACGAAATTCTCTATTTCAAAAGTCGGATTTGGATTCCGACCCTCCATGACCTTCGTGAATTAATCATGGACGAAGCGCATAAATCGAAATATTCCATACATCCGGGATCGGATAAAATGTACCAGGATGTGAAAGAATTTTACTGGTGGCCAGGTATGAAAAAGGATATAGCCACATACGTCGGCAAGTGTACGACGTGTGCGAGGGTTAAGGCGGAGCACCAGAAACCTTCAGGAATGTTGCAACAACCGGAAATTCCGGAATGGAAGTGGGAGCAGATCACAATGGATTTTGTGACACACCTCCCCAAGACGCCCCGAGGTCATGATGCAATTTGGGTAATCGTGGATCGATTAACCAAATCAGCACATATCATTCCAATTAGGAATAATTATAACACTGAGAGACTTGCGCAAATTTATATAAATGAAATAGTGTCTCGTCATGGCATCCCCATCTCGATCATCTCCGATAGGGATAGCCATTTCACCTCCAAGCTTTGGCAAGCTGTCCAAGAAGCGTTGGGAACACGTATTGACCTAAGCACAGCCTACCACCCTCAGACCGATGGTCAGTCTGAGAGGACCATTCAAACTTTGGAGGATTTGCTTCGTGCCTGCGTACTGGACTTTAAGGGAAATTGGGATCAACATCTCCCACTCGTTGAATTTTCCTATAATAACAGTTACCATAGCAGTATAAAGGCAGCACCTTATGAAGCATTGTATGGGCGGAAGTGCCGATCACCACTTTGTTGGTCTGAAGTGGGAGACCCGCAGGTCATTAGATCGGATCTGGTCCAGGAGACGACCAGCAAGATTCTTGAAATTAAGAACAACCTAAAAGCCGCGCGGGACCGGCAGAAGAGTTATGCCGATACCCGTCGAAAAACGTTGTCATTTGAGAAGGGTGAAAAAGTATATTTGAAAGTATCACCCTGGAAAGGAGTGGTCAGATTTGGAAAGGCGGGGAAGTTGGCCCCTAGATATATTGGACCATTCATTATTACTGCGAAAATCGGTCCGGTAGCTTACCGATTAGAACTGCCTGAGGAACTAAGTGCAGTTCATAACGTGTTTCATGTGTCAAATTTGAAAAGATGTCTGGCGGATGAGACATCGGTGTTACCCTTAGAGGGTGTTCAAATAAATGATAAGCTCAACTTCGTAGAGGAGCCCATTGAAATAGTGGACGGTAAGATAAAGCAACTTAGACACAATAAGATCTCGTTGGTCAAAGTTAGATGGAATTCGCAACGAGGCCCCGAATTTACTTGGGAACGAAAGGATGAATTTCGGAAGAAATACCCCCACCTATTTCCTCAAAAGGAAGTAGTTGACGCGTAAAATTTCGAGGACGAAATTTTTATAACGGGGGGAGAATGTAACGATTCCGGCAAATCCAGGTATACCCTAGCCGGAATATACTATTTACGTGTTATTTAATACTGATTATATGAGTTATAGTACGTTTATACGAGTATATATGATTCATAGTACGAGTCATACTCGATTATATAGTGAATCGTATTGGAATTACAATTAACCAATGAACGATTATTGAAACCCGAACGAATCGGGAATTACATTATAGACGAAGTATATAATGTTTAAGTGATGTTTACGAAGTATTAATGCTTCGGGATAGGTGAATTATAGCACAGAAAAAGGATTTCGATTTAATGGTACGTCGGTACGCTAAACGAAACCTTTAACACCAAACCAAGCAAGAGACGATCAATCAAACCGAAAAAGATGCACAAATACCGACAATATGATGTTTTAATGTTATGGTTTGAGTTTTTAAAGTTTTTAAATCAGTTTTATGTAAATTTTATTTTAACCCGAAAAACGACCATTTTAGACTCGTTTTAAGCCGAAGTACGCGTTTAAACGAGAGACGAACTGAACCAGACTATCCACAACATTATCCAGATTGCGTAATCTGGATATGTGGCCTAGAATTGATGAGAGGGCCCCACCCCCCCCACCCTAATAGGACCGATCGGTCCATATTATTATTATTATCATTCCATTTTTCTTTTTCTAACAACAAAACTCTCTCAAACTCTCTCAAATCTTCAAACATCCATCCATCACCTTGATCTTTAAACCAAAACTTCAAGGTATGCACATGTTTTAAGGGTTGAATCTTGATTTCTAATTCTACAATATTGAGAAAAGGAGGTTTCATGTGAAAAATGGGTGAAAACCCGAGATGAAACCGATTCTCGTGTGATCAAGAGATGTATACAAGTTATACAAAGGATCTTGATCCAAGTAATTAGTTAAAAGAGTTTAGAATGAAATTTTACGGTTAAAATCTTGTTAAAATGAGTTTCCAAGTGAAAGATGGGTGAAAACCCGAGATGAAACCGACTCTTGCATGATCAAGAGATGTATACATGTTATACAAGGGATCTTGGTCCAAGAAATGAGTAAAAAGAGTCGAGAACGGATTTTTACGGTTAAAACCTTTGTTTTTACATAAAAACCGACACTATGAAAGAAATGGTTTGATTGTTGGTATAGTTTGCTTGGTATAGTGTTATTGTGCTTGTAAGTGTTGTATCTAGCGGCTAGCAAAGGCTAGAAACCGAGATCCTTGCGATCTAAAGCTAGAAAACACAAGATAGTTCGGTTTTCGTGTGTATATGAGATTTGGACAGATTTTCGTGTGCTTAGATTCGGGTCACGAAATTTCACAGAGATGATCTACACATGAAAACATGAGATCTGTGAATTTTTGGTAATTTTTGGATAAAAGATGAATATTTGGTGAATTTAATGCTCGGTTTTGGCCAAAAATAGTGAAAAATAGCTAAACATGATGAAAAATTCTGGAAAATTTAAGATAAGCTTTTTATAACGTATAAAAGTCACCCACAAAATTTGAGCTTAGTTGGAAAAGTCTAAGTAGGCTTTTCGGTTAAACGAGTTCTAGGGCTTTCTAGCTCGGTTTTGGGTGAAAATGGCTTGAAAAATGAGTTTTAAATTCTGGAAAAATTCCAGGAAGTTATGAGGATGACAGAGATCATCCCAAAAAAATTTGAGATTTTTCTAAAGTGTTTTGGTATTTTTGACATATTTAGTGTTTTAATAAGATTTAAAAATAGATAAATAAATGTAAATATAGGAAAATAAATCTGGAAAAGTTCCAGGAAGTTATGAGGATGACAGAGATCATCCCAGAAAAATTTGGGATTTTTCTAAAGTGTTTTGGTATTTTTGACATATTTAGTGTTTTAATAAGATTTAAAAATAGATAAATAAATGTAAATATAGGAAAATAAATCTGGAAAAGTTCCAGGAAGTTATGAGGATGACAGAGATCATCCCACAAAAATTTGGGATTTTTCTAAAGTGTTTTCGTATTTTTGACATATTTAGTGTTTTAATAAGATTTAAAAATAGATAAATAAATGTAAATATAAGAAAATAAATCTGGAAAAATTTTGTAAAATTTTCTTTCTGTCAAAATAAGTTTTGTGCAAAATTTCAAGACCCGAGACTAAACGGGTAATTATTTGTGCTAAAAAGAACGTAAAAACAAATATTTAAAGCTTAAAACGTGTAAACCGGCAAAGTTCGCATAAGCGAGCTGACTGGTACACGAAAACTTTAAAAATGGACTATTTTCATAAATCTAAGTAAATTAAGTAAAAATAAATCATCCGAAAATAATTCGGATGATTTGGGTAATTTTACCCGATTTTACTGTTTCCGGCACCTAAATGACGGAAACGGGCCCCGCGGCCAAACGGGGTGTCAAACCGAGCTCTAATTTCATCACTTTAACTAAAATAGCATCCAAACACCATTTTTGGGTCGGGTGTGACCAAACTCATTTTTGAAACTAAAGACGGATAACCGTGCTAGGCACGCAAATCAAGGAAATCATAAAAATGATAATCTTGACCGTCAGACTCTAAGCAATATCACAATCTGAGTCCTTAGAAGTGTCACGGGTTTAACATTGTCCCCGGATCGAGTACAGTACTGGGTTAACAATGTCCCCAGACGTGCCGATTGACATAGATTTAATTTACGGGAATTATATAGTAACGACTAGATATTATATTACAGATCCAGGCACGTAGCTGTTCATTGTATTACCCACCGACTCACAAAAAGGTGAGTTTTCACGAGCCCCTTTTAATGAACTGTTTTAATATTTTCCCGGGGCGGAAAACATGTTTGTGTTAAATTATCTAAGTACATACCGATCGTATGGAAACACTTGTATATTTATATATATATATATATGGTATGATGCATAGAATAGATAATTTGATTATCGGGTGAAATTGTTCTGGGGTAACTTAGTTCCAGAGGGTTATTGGATATATTTCTGGGTTAACAGTGTTCCCAGAAGGTATTGGATATGTTTCTGGGTTAACAGTGTCCCCAGGGGTTATTGGATATGGTTCTGGGTTAACAGCGTCCCCAGAGGGTATTTGATATGCTCTGGGTTAACAGTGTCCCCAGAGGTTATTTGAAATGTACTGGGTTAACAGTGTCCCCAGGGGTTATTGGATATGTTCTGGGTTAACAGTGTCCCCAGGGGTCATTTAATGTGTTTTTGGGTTAATAGAGTTTTCACTTACGGGCTTAGCATAATTTCATCATTAACATATGATTTTTTATACTGATCTATGGTTTATTTAAATTAGTGAAACTCACCAACTATTCGTAGTTGACCCGTTTTCTTTACATGCTTTCTAGGTATGCCCAAGTTGGAATGATTGATATGTGCTTAACTATCTGTGCTACCTGTTGGAAGCTTGCTGCTCTGTATTTTGTAATGAATATATATTAATGTCTTATCGGTAAAACATGTGTGTAACACCTAGACAGTAATGAAACTCGCAACAATGTAATATGTTTTAAATTAATGTGGTGGTATTTTCTTTATAAGCAATGCTGTTGATATCAGATGTGTCTGTTGCATCCCGTGTACGTTTCCGCTGCGGTTACGGGGTGGTACAGTTTTCTCGTGAATCCCTACTTTTAAATGTTTTAATGATTTATAAATGTTTTTGGGTGAAAAGTATGTAAAGAAAGGGCTATGTATTTTACAAATTGTGTTAAATGGGATGAGTCATTATGAAAGGAAAAAACGTTAACCTAGTGAGAAAGGGCCTAAAAATATTTGTAGATCTATCGGTGCGACACCCCCCACTCTTCCAATCGCTCTGGTTGAAAAGGTGGGAATATTTTGATTTTGGTATGTATCAGGTTTATCATATTTATAGTCTTACATGTGTTGTACTTTTTGCTCGTTTACAACTAACATGTTTTGTTTAGAAATATATAGCTATGTTTGGAAAAGTGGAAAATTAAATTCCGATTGATAAGAATGGTGAATAATGAAAATTATCATTGATAAGAATGATGAATAAATGGGTGTAAAGTCGAGAACTGTTACATCGTGGTTTTTAATTGAGAAACTCACTAACATTCGTGTTGACAAAAATTATTTTAACATACTTTTCAGGTAAATGAAAAAAATGGATGCTTCGTGAAGGATTTGGGAAAATGCTGTTGTGCGTTTGAATGAATGATAGTTGGACTTGTAATTTAAAATAAAACCGTGCATGTTTGGCACGTGTAAAACTCTGATATTTAATAAAGTCCAACTAATGGTTCATTATTTTGAATATGATTGGCTGAACAACGTCTGTCACCGCCCAAATTAACAAAATTAAGTCTTTCGTTGCCAAGTTAACGATTTTAGGGTGTGAAACTGGTTTCTATCCCAATTAGAACCAAAGAACATGTTCATGCCCTAAAGAACAACAGTTGGGTAGGAACTATGCAAGAGGAGTTGGCACAGTTTAGAGATTTACATGTTTGGGAACTAGTAGATAGGCTAAGAAACAAATATGCTATTGTAACCAAATGGTTTTTAAGAAATAAAAGGGATGAAAGGGGAATTGTTATTAAGAACAAAGCTAGACTTTTGGCTTTGGGATACCTACAAGAAGAAGGGATTGAGTTTGAGGAAATCTTTGCACCAGTTGCAAGACTTGAAGCAATAAGAATTTTCTTAGCTCATGTTGCCTTAAAGAATATAAAGGTATTCCAACTTGATGTCAAATCTGCATTCCTGAATGGAAAGATAGAAGAGGAGGTGTATGTTTCTCAACCACCAGGTTTTGAGGACCCTATTTATCCTAACAAGGTGCATAAGCTAAACAAAGCCTTGTATGGACTTCATCAGGCTCCTAGAGCTTGGTATGATGAACTGTCAAATCACCTACTTGAAAATGGTTTCCAAAGGAGAGCTATTGACAAGACCCTCTTTTACAAGAATAAAGGAAGAGATTTGCTCTTATTACAAGTCTATGTGGATGGCATTATATTTGGGTCAACCAATAAACAGATGTGTATGGAGTTTGAAGAGGTAATGAAGTCCAAGTATAGCATGAGTTCTATGGGAGAAATGAACTTCTTCCTTGGATTACAAGTTCAGTAGAAGGCTGATGGGATATTCATTTACCAGTCTAAGTATATACAGGACATACTAAACAAATTCAAGTTGAAAGAACCCGAGCCCCGGTGCGGAAGCGTGAATAGTCGATATTAAAGGTGTGGAGCTCGAGTCTATGGTTAGGATCAAATCGCACTCGTATTCACTCTTGAGAGATGTTTGAATGGATGAGATGTATTGGGAGAGAGCCTGATTTGATTAACAATCAATAATAGGATGAATAGTTGTAATCAAAACAACAAACAGATAGAAAATGTTAGTATGATAATATTAGTCGAATGATTCTCATATAGAAGAACCACTCATACAAACATACATTCATACATACATTTGATTAAGAAATATCAGCCGCCACCAGGAGAGCTCATCCTAGAGGCGGAGACTCTCTCAAAGGGATAAAACCCTAGATCTCACACATACACAATACAGTTACTCATACTAGACAAATGAATAAAAACATCTATTTATACAGTCTAGCATTACTTGATCTTCAAGCCATCCACCCTTGGTTAAGACCAAATAATATATTTTTCACCCACAAATTAATTCGATGCGTCGGTCTAAAATATAAGTCCTAACAATCTCCCCCCTTAGACCGATGCCATCGAATTTCTTCAATGATCACCTCATAACTCGTTTTCTTTCGTTGAAATTCTCCCCCTCACGTTAAGCTTCTCCCATTGTTCATTTCGAATTATCACTCTTATATCACTTTTGGATATAGCTGTATGGGCATATGAAAGAGGCTTTGAACTTCAAAGATTAACTTCAAGTAACAAGGTTATCACAAAAAGAAATAAACTCATTGTGATCATCAAATAATATTCAATTCTTTCTTTTTCACTAACAGTTTTTAGCTTAGCTTTTTCAAACTCCTTTTCCTTTTCAGCATCTTTTGTTTTATTGTAGAGATCTCTGAGTTGCCTATAATTACAGTTATTCAAATCAGTCTCAGAGTAGTTATGCAGCCTCAGATACTCCATGAATCTTTGAATTTTCTTCTCCTGCTTTGATCCCTTATGTTTAGCATGGGATGTTTCAGCTTGCAGCAATTCTTTTAATTTTTCTTTTCTTCTCATCTTGTTATAGAGTGTTTTAACTGCCTCTTTTTCCAAACAATCAATCATACTGGGCTTCTTCCTCTCTCCAATAAATATCCACATTTTCCTCCAAATTTTTCTTCCAAGGCTTCTACCTTTTCAGCTTCCTTTCTTTAACAAACTTTTCTTTTATTTCTTCTTTTTTGCTGTTGTAAAGGTCTCTGAGTGATTCAAACTTGTAGTGTGTCAGATCTTTTTCAGAATACCCATGTTTCCTCAAGTATTCTCTTTATTTTTGAGCATCTATATTCTTTTGTTCCATCTTTTTCTTGATTATATTTCTCTCCTTATCCAATCTCTTTTGCAACTGATCATCATCCAAATCAACCAAAGTTTCAAAGCTTATACCAAAGCTTCTTAGTTTCACAACTAATGTATTTTTCTCTTTGGCCTCCAACATACTCAGCTTAATGTTTGTCCTTTGTTCATTAGTCATTGTGACTTGTGGGGACACAACATTAGCAGTTTCAGTTACATTTTGATCATTATCAGATTCATCAGACTCATCCTCCTCCTCTGTTGATTCATTTACTACATCAATCTTGGGTTCATCAGAAGTTGGATTTTCTGGTATTTGATCATTGACAATTGGAACATCTGGAACACCAAGAATTTTTTCACCCGGTTTCAAAGTTTGTATGGGAATTTCTTTTATGGGACCTGCTTCTCCATCAGGAGTCTCTACAAAATATTTGTTCTTGTCATCCCATTTCCCCCTCTTGGTTTTCAAATCCTCCTTAATACATTGATCAGTGGCTTTTCTCTTTCTAGAGTAAGTTTTATCAAATCTGCCAACTTTCTCATGTATTCTTGAAGCTTTAGCCAACATCTCTTCAATAGATTCTTCATTTTGTTTTTCAGGTTCCTTTTCAGGTTCCTATTGAGATTCCTTTTCAGGTTCAGGTTCCTTTTATGCAAACATACTCACTACCAGGGCTAGGGAATTATCAACCTCCTCAGCCCTTTTCAGATTTATCAATGCTTCAATTACAATTTGATCATCAGCCTCTTCTTCATTTATCATTTTGGCTACATTGGCTTGACTGATCAGTGTTTCCTGCTCTGCTAATTCTTCTGGAGTCAAGGTTTGGGCTAGTATTTCCCTCTCCCTTGTTTCTCTTATAACATCATCAAGTTTTCTCTTTGCAACAGCAGAAGCTTCTTCATCTTCAGTAAATAAAATTTCTTTCACAGGATTTGCCTTAACAGGCTCTTCTTTAATACCTTTTGCCTTTCCTTTATCCATTCTCTTTTTCAGTTCTTCTTCAGTTTCAGGAGGGATTTCATCAATATCCCTATCTAACTCATCCATTTCCTTATCATGCTCTACACTTTTTGAGCCTGTTTGATCAATTTCTGTTTCAGTGATTATTGGCTCCTCAGTAGCAGCATCATTGATTTCTTCATTTTGTGTTTCAGTGAGAATGTCAGTTAAAGCATTGGTGGCAACTTTAGTGTTAACTACATTTTTTTCAACAATTATAGATTTTACAATTTCATACTCAATCTCCTTTTCTCCTCTTTCCTCATCATCCTCATCATCCTCCTCTCTCCATATCACATTCATCACTTCATCATTGACATCATAATTCTGTTCTCCTTTGTCAGAAGAATCTGCTTCATAATCAACATCCTCCATCCTCCTTTCTTCACTATCCTCCTCATCATCATAAGTATTCAGAATACATGTTAAACCATCAACAGTCTCACCCCTCTGCATCCTTCATCACTGCATCATTCTCAGCATCCGATGGAATATTAATATTCTCCCTCTATTTTGGGACAGCTGAGGTCTTCTCAACCTCCTGCTCCAGGGTTTGAATTCTCATTATAGCCCGGGCCAAATGATCTAGAAGGTGCACATTCTCCTTGGTCACCTCTTTATTTCTTTCCCTTAATTTTGCATTTTCCAACATCAGATCCAAGTTCCTCTGTATTAAATCTGTTTCAGCATGTGGGGTTATTGGTGGTGAGGTAGAGAAAGGTTCAGGTTCAGACTTTTCTTGGTTTGTGGTTTGAGTTTGGATGTGGGTAATTGTAAAGGTTGGTTCATTTAAAGTTTGGGATGTGATTTCAGGTGGAGTTTGGTGTGTGGTTTGGGGTGGTGTTTGGGTATGGGTTGGGCTTTGAATGAATGGATCTGTTTGAATTGGGTTGTTGGTTGGTGGTGTTTATGGTGTTGGGGATATGTGAGTTGATGTTTCTGGATGGCATAAGGTTAAGGTTTGGGTAGGGGATTGGGTGGTTTGGTCTTGTTGTTGTGATTATACATGTGGTGATTGGTTTAGGATGGGTGGTGGTGATTGTGGTGGTGATGGTATAAGAGGTTGTGAGGCTAAAGGTGTGGATGGTGGAGTTGGTATCGGTTGGTTCTCCCCCTGAACAAGTACATCAACTGCCATGGACGTCCAGCCCCTCCTTCATTTCCATAATCATCTGAACTTTCATCATCTTTATCATTCTCACCTTCTCCTCCGTCATCCCCCTCGTCCTCCCCTGAGCTCAACTCAGGTACTGGCATAATCTCCAAGTCATGGTTCAATAACCATGGCAAAATCTCAAACGGAATGTTTGTATTAAATTTGTTGGCTTTTCCCGGATTTACAATTCATTTAAATGTGTTGGGATTCTGCAGGACATGAGTAATGCCAATGGTGGGTAAATCACGTAATTCCCCATTGAAAATTATCTGTAGAAATCTGGGATATTGTAGAAATCTGTCCTTTTTAGCCTTCTACAGATTTCCTACCATTCCTTCAAAAATCATCTTGGAGAAATTGAATGGTAGATCATAGATTATAGCAACAGTGGCGTTTTCCAAGTCACGACTCATTAGAGTGCATGATCCTTTCCTCAGGGCAAACCCCTGAATCACATGATGGATCAGAAATCTGTATAGCATAGGGAACATTCCCTTTTGAAATTGCCTATCGTGCACTGTCCCCTGATATCCCATTGTTTGTTCAAAGGTTCTCAGCAGGTGATCAGTGTTGAAGTTGATAGGATTGTGGTCGTCATCGCGTAACCGCAAGCCTCTTCTGATTAATCGTTCTATTATCAGAATTTCTTTTCTTGCTACTGTACCTTCAATCTTCTACCATTTATATCATCACGCAGTCTTGCTGAGCGCCATAAATCAAGTGAATGATTTCTATAAATGACTGGGCACTCGGTGAGGGAAAAACTGACATTTGATCTTGACAACCACGTTATCATCCTAGACACCTCCTCATTGTCAGGATTAATTTGAAACAGGGCACACATATTGTGCTTCTGTCCAAAGAAATATCTTGGTTGTTCTTCTTCGTCTGCCATATTTGATCTTCGATAAATTATAACCGAGTCGGAATTAGTGGGCTGGTAAAGTTAGGGTTTGGATTTAATCGAATGCAATGAGTCGGTTAGGTTTTCTTAGAGTATTCAGTGGAATGAGAGAGAGAGAGGGAAAATAATGTATAAAACGTCTCTTACTCCCTCTTATATACCTTTTGAAAAGTGGGTTTTAAATGCCTTTTGTCGTTCAGTGAGTTATTAGCTGTCAAACAGTAACCTTATCCACTTGATATTTTAAGCATTTGAAAACATCTAACTCTTAGTATTAAGTTTAGCAAACCTTGCCCGGAAATTTTCAGTGTAAGTTTTGCAGAGTTTACTCGGTATACTCCACTTACTCAAAGCTTACCCGATTATGAGTTGGTATAAATTTGAAGTTATAATGAAGAAAGCTTACTTGAAATATATTGCTTGAGAACTAAATCAAAAGAAACATTAATAAAGTATTACACATCAAGCATGAAACCTTACTAGGAATCAATTAAGATGCCTATATAATTTACATCTAATTTAACTACCTTGCTCATTTAAAAAAGTTAATCACAAACCTTACACGGTCAATAGCAATTTATAAATAATCAGTCAAGTATACTTTGATGCAAAGTATGCCCGATAAAGAATACAGTGTGCTAGAGATCTCATAACACAAAGTGTACTCAGATAATCAGTGAAATTACCAAACTATATTAAGGGAACATTTTGAATCTTCAAAGTGTGCCCGGAATATAAAGTGTGCCTGGAAAAACAAGGTTTGCCCGGAAACACTTATAATTTCAAAGAAAGAAACATATTCACTCTAATCAGTTAAAAACATAAAGCTTACCCGGCGTACTAAATCTTAGTTCACAAAGGTTGCTTGGTATATCAAAAGTATGGGGAAAAGATCTATAGCAAATATGGGGGGAAGTGAAAATTCCTGATAAAGCATTGAAGAACTTTGAATGATGTGGAAGTTATGAGTAAGGAAATGGTGGAAAATGATTACAAATTTTTTGCAAGGAAAATTTAGAAAGAGATAGAAGAAGGACAGTCTGAGCCTCCTAAAAAGAAAAGAAAACTAATGACATTGAGAAAGCAAGAGGCTGATAAGAGATCAAAGAAAGATGAAAATCATGAAACCCCAATCCCAGAGGAAGTAAAGCCTGAACCTGTTGAAGAACCTATTGTTCCTTGGGAAAATGATGAAATGATTGATATCTTTAGAGGGGTAATGACAACTCAGAAGGGAATGGATGTTGATGCCTTCAATGCACTGAACAAAGATGAGCTTAAAGAACTATTTAATTTGCAAAAGGCTGAGTGGGAGAAGGTATTGCTGCAGGGTGTAAATCCAAGAAGTTTTGTTGGAGGAAAATTTGTACCTGCGGGTTTACTACGTGATGATGCAATTGAAGAAATGATTGCAAGATTGTTCGGTGAAGGGGGTGAAAATTTGGAGGATTTAGTAAATTTACCTGTTGAAATGATTGTGACTATGTACATAAGATTTGAAGTAGAGGGACCAAGTCAACCCATGATGTCTACACCAACATGGCCATCTACATCAAGGAAACAACCAATAAAACATAGAGGTGAATCAAATGGAGCTGAACTGCAAAGAACAACAAGAGCACAATCAAATGTGGATCTACCAAGAAAACTCTACTTTGATTCAGTCTCCCAGTCTCTGAAAGTAGTAATGGAAAGTAAACAATTAAGAGACATAATTATGAAAAGTGATTTTGGTGAGGTTACCCAAGAACAGCTGGAGAAAATGGCCAAACTTGATCTGTATGATTATCATGATACCAGCAAAATGGCAGGACGGCAGCAAAATGAACTCTCCAAATTCTTAAAAGATGAAGCTGACAAAGGTTTCCCATTTTTGAAAGAAAAGAAAAGCTGGAGGGTAACAAGGCTGGAAAGGACAAGAAAGGCTGCCATGTTGAAAAAGGTAGCAAGTGCTGAACTAAGATATGAGATGAATATCAAGGATAAAAATCCTTTGTCAAACATGAATACCTGCATTAGGATGGAAAGAAGAATGACACGTCCTAATTTTATTGTGCAGAAGAATGGCATAATAGCAGAGTGTTGAGTCAAACAATTGACCAAAGGGGGAGATTGTAAGTCAAAGATTTGTTCTAAGAGACATATGGAAGATTAGAATCTTCTCAACCTCCTCAGAATTCGCTAAGTATGAATCCGGGCACACCTTAAACCTCCGAGCAAGTTTTTACTTAGCAGGGTACGATATTTTATCTATCGGGCAAGGTTATTTTAAAGAAGTCTTCTTTAGTGGATATCCGCAAATTAGTGCATTGTCGGGAAAGGTTCACTAGTTTATATAGATTCGGGAAAGGTTCACTTTATCAAGCAAGTCTTTTCTTCAGAGCCAAGTAAATTTCACTCCCGAGTAAGCTTTTGGCTAACCAAGCTCATGAAGCCAAGTGATTGGAAGACCGGGCAAGGTATTCATTAATAATTGTGGTCCAAGTAGGCTTGATGTTTTAATGGAATATCTTTAAGTTACATCGGGCAAGGTTCAACTCAAACAAGGAACAGTGCTACTGAGCACACTTTGCTAATAAGTTATTTTCTAGCAAAGAGTTGAATGGACCATTGAAGAATAAGGTTGCTCGTAAGGGTTTGTCGGGTAAAGTTTGACAAAGTCAAGAAGATTGAAGTCTACACGGTGAGTATTTTACTTGGTAAAATACTCTTCAAGTAAAGTCTACCTGGAAACTGATCCCGGGCACACTTCTATGTTACCAAGTTCTGATGGAAGGCAGAGTACACAGCCTACTCGGAAAATGGATAATGTTGCAAAGCCTACCCGGAAGACTTGTTTTACACATAGAATATTTCTGATTATGTAATTTGAATATGTATTTACGTTTGGGGTTTCTAGAAGGAATGACAGCTGTCCTAGGATGGCAGGCCTATAAATAGAATGTTTTAGGGCATGCCGCCTAAGGACCAACTTAGAATTTTGTGCCTTTACACTTTTCGGATAAGAAAGAATATTTCTCGAAAGCGACGGCGGTCCTAGAATAGTACGGATAAACTTTCATTCAAGAAACCCTAAATCGATTACCCTTTGTATGATGAACAATATATAAATGGAAATATTTTGATTGAATCTTGTGTGTGTTAGTTACCTTTGATTACTGTTAAGCAACCACATCATTTGTTATTGATTTCGTCTTTAACAAGCGGTAATCTTTCTAAATAAAGCAACCCGTCATTAACTCTCTTGTCGACACATCTATTTGTGTGAGTTATGACATGATTTGAGTAAGATCGAGCTGAAATCGGGGACCTGACAAGTGGTATCAGAGCTTGTTGCTGCTATTTTGGAAAGACTGTTGTTGATTGAAGATTTGAAGAAAGATGACGTAAGCAGACCACTGTTCCATTGAAAAGTGACGTCAGGAGCTCTGTTCTTCATTTTTCATCCAGATATGCAATCATTTGGTGTTTTCTCTTCCTTATTTTGTTTAAAGCTTTAATTTTTATATTTAAATCTTGTTCTAATCGCATCAGACAACTCAGATCTGATTATTTTTTAAACTCTGTTTTTACAAAGAAACTGATTTTGATTTCTTAAAATGTCTGGTTACGAAGAACAAGAAGTGTCTACTAACAAGATTCCTAGATTGTATGGACAGGAAAATTTCAAAAAATGGAAGGTCTTGTTTGAAGCATCCGTATGTTATAATGATGTTGATATGTGGAACTCAATCCGAAATGGTCCACAAGGCAATGTTGAGGAAGGTGCTAATCCAGCAGCAGTTGCTGCGGTGAGGGAAAGAATGAGAAAAGTTGATGACAAGGGTTTAGCAATGTTAAAGTTAGGTCTGTCTTGGGAGATACTTACCAAGGTTGCACATCATGCCACTACCAAGGCAATGTATGATGCAATACTTGAAATGTTTGAGGGAAATGTTGAGCTCAAAAACATCAAGAAGCAGAGACTGAAACAAAAGTTAGAGAGGTTTAAGTATAAAGATGGAGAAAGGTTGAAGTCTATTCTTGAAAGGTTCCTAGCAATAGTGAATGATCTCAGAACCACAGACTATGTCATGACGGACTTTGACTTTAATACCAAGCTGCTAAACTCTATGCCAAAAGAATGGTACACTGCCTGCAAATTCATCCTTCAGAAGCACAACTTCAATGATTTGAAATTGGATGAAGTAGTGTGCTTTCTTCAAGCTGTAGAGATTGAGATGATAGAGAATGAGATGATCAAGGAGGAAAGACCATGCTTCAATGTTTTAAATGCACTGATTGCTCCTATGGGAAATTTGACTACCAAGAATCAACCACAAATTCTCATTATTGAAGAAACAGTTGAGCATAGTACTGATACTCCAAAATCCTTTGTTGAAGGTAGCATAAGTAATCTTGGAAACAATTAAAGATTCAATGTGCAACTGATTGATGACACTAATTCTGTCTCAATGGCAAGTGGGAATGTACCTCATACTAGTGGTGGACATGGTCAAGGCAGTGAAGCACAAGCCTTGCATTCATTGTTTATAGAGTCATATAATGCATTTGTTGCAAAGAATTTAATTCACACAAGTGTGGTACAAGATGATCTTGAGCAGATAGATGCTGTTGACTTGGAGGACATGGATTTGAAATGGCAAGCATCCATGTTGGCTCTTAGAAGCAAAAGGCTATACAACAGGACTGGTAGGTCACTCCTATCAGGGCCTAATGAAAGAATTGGTTTTGACAAGTCAAAGGTCATTTGCTATAATTGTCAACATCCTGGTCATTTTGCAAGAGAATGTAACATGCCAAGAAACTTTCAAATGAACCAGTTTCAAAATCAACCCAGAAATCAGCAACCTCAATATCAACAGAATCAGCAGAGAATCAACAACAACAACAACTTCAACAACAACTTTCACAACAATCCCAACAACAACTATAATCCCAACTTCAACAACTTCCAACCTCAGATGAACAATCATAATCAAGGAATGCCTCAGAATCAAGGTTTTCAGATAAACAACAACCAAAACCTTCAAACTGTTCCAGACAATACTATTCCAGCCAACCAAAATCAAATCAGAAATCAAGGAAATGTTGCTGTAACAACACAACATGAGGGTAACTTTGATTGGAGCAATCATGAAGAAGACATTGCAGATGATATCAAGAAAGCAAATGTGGCATTCATGGCCATAATTGAGAAGGAAACTGGATCATCATATCAGGTACATTCTTCTCCTACTATTGATTTAACTGAAGTTATCAATGATTTTAAAATGAAAGTAGGCAAGCTGGAAAGTGAGTGTTAAGAAACAAAGTATTATCAATGCATATGAGGCAAGTGAAATGATAAGTGAAGAAAGAATGAAAAGTTTGGTAGAAGATTGTGTAAACAATTTTAGAGCTCAGAAAAGGTTCACAAATGAAATAGATGGGTTGAAGAAAATGATTATAGAAGAGAAGATGCAGAACACAAAACTGCAAACTGACAATGAATTCTTGAAGAAACTTGGTCTCCACAGGAAACATCTGTGGAATTCTAAACCAAGTTAAGGAAGAAGACAAGTACAAAGCAGTACCACCACCTTTCTACAACAACTTTATGGCAAAAGTTGATAAAGAGAAAAGAAGTGCATATCTACAACAATTCAAAGATGTTTTTCTAGAGAAAGAAGAACTTGTGGATTTGAATAAGAATGTTGAGGTGAGTGAAGAAGGAGAGTTTGTTGTAAAGAAAGATTTGAAAGAAGAAAAATCAATTGGAGTTCAAGTCTCTGAAGATGACTTTGACTCAATTGAATTTAATTAAGATGATTTGAGTGATTTGAGTGATCAAATCACTAATGAAGAAATCAAAGCTGCTAAAAAAGGAAGAAAATACAAGAAACCAGAATCTATTGACAAACTTACAATGTATCCACCAATCACATCAAGAATGAGAAAGAAGAATGAAAGAACAAAGAGAAAGCATGTGTCCTTTGACATATGTGAAAAGAAGAAGGTAAATTACAATGCAGTAAAGCCTCCAAGCCAAGCAGTATTGGAAAAGATAGAGTAGAAAAACAAGAAAAGAGTAAAAGAAAATGTGGATGTTGGAAACTTTATCCCCATTTATCTTATTTTCTCTAATCATGAAGTCCTTGATATTGGAGAAGTGGAAACCATGGAAGAATATGAGAAGAGAAAATCAAGACATAGAGAAAATCAAGATGAAGAACCACTGAATATGCAAAAAATTGTGTTTGTAAAGAGCATGACTGAAAGACAAGACATCAAGATTGAGGAATTTATTCCTATCTCAATCAACTTTGATAGTCTAAAGAATCAGAAGACCATTGGAGTCAAAGAACCCAGACCAAGTGAAAGATTCAAGAAAGAAAAGGAACATGAAAAATACAAAGGAAAGGTTTGGTGCAAGAAGTGTGATGAGTATGGTCATCATACACACTCTTGTAATGAAAGACTCAAATTCAAGCCTTTTCATGTTCCAGATGAAACAAAGTATGGACAAGACTTTGTTGTGTACAAGCAAAAGTATGATGAATACCTGGGAAAGGGAAAAGCTTGTGAATAGGAAGTTCTGAAGAGAGAAAGCCAAAAGCCTTCAATGAAAGCCAAGAAACATGTGGCTAAGCATGCTCAAAGGAGTAAGTCTCCTGTAAAGCATGAGAGAAAGGTCAAACAGAACTCTCAACCCTTGAGAATCATCCCCAAAAAGGATAATCAATCTGTCAAATCTGATAGTTCTCAAGGATCATCAAGCAGTGAGAAGACAAGAATCATAGGTGTCATTCCTAGAAAGAAACCCACTGAACTTACTGGTGATGAAAAGTTTCTAATGAAACATGGGTTTGAACCTGAAGGATTTCTTTGGAAACCTAAGGGTGAAACTAAGGTTGAGACTGTTGCTGATGTAAGAGACTACTCTGAAAAGAAAGACTATGTGGTGAAGGAGTGTGATACTGCATCAGAAGATTGTCTAAGCTCAACTTCATTTGTTAAAACTCCAAGAGAGTGTGGTTATGAAACAAACAATTCAGACAATATAGAAGTCACTCATGAAGATCCTAAACCAACAACACTCACTTCCCAAGCTATCTCTGAAACTGAATCTGATGAGCTGCAAGTTGATATAGCTTGCACTTCATCACTCAACTAATCAAACATTTTTCTTATGTGCAGGAACAGTCCACTCCTCTAAATGACATATGGTATATGTATAGTGGTTGTTCTAGGCACATGACTTGTGACAAGAGATCACTTGTCAATTATGAAGAAAAGTTTGAAGGTCCTGGAGCATTTGGGAGTGATGAGAATGGTGGAAAGATTGTTGGGAAAGGAATATTAACAAATGGAAAAGTCTCATTTGATAATGTATTTCATGTTGAAGGTCTTCAGTATAATCTACTGAGTATATCACAAATGTGTGATAAGGGTTACAAAGTCAGTTTAGATGATTCCCACTGTTTCGTCCTAAAACCTGAGTTTGTGATTCCACCTGAAATGATTATGATGATGGCACCAAGAAATGGAAACTTATATGAATTGAATATGAAAGAAGCTGTTTCAAGGGGAGGTGCATGTTTTGTGTCCAAAGCCACTTAAAATGAATCAAAATTGTGGCATAGGAAACTGTGTCATGTGAACTGGAAGAAAATGAACAAACTTGTGAAAGGTGAGCATGTGATTGGCTTACCTACAAGATAATTCAAATTGGAAGATCATTGTAGTTCATGTCAGAAAGGAAAGTAACACAAATCTTCTCATAAGCCAAAGCTCATCAATTTTATTGTTCAAGTACTTGAATTACTTCACATGGATCTCTTTGGTCCTGTGAGTGTACCAAGTATAGGAAAGAAAAGATACTGTCTTGTGATCATTGATGACTATTCAAGATATACTTGGGATCATTGATGACAATTCTTAGCTCATAGAACTCCTGAACAAAATGCTGTTGCAGAAAGAAGAAATAGAACTTTGATTGAAGCTGCAAGAACCATGTTAGCAGATGCTAATTTACCTATTACTTTTTGGGCTGAAGCCATAAATACAGCCTGCTATGTTCAGAACAGGGTACTTGTAAACACGAGGCATAAAAAGACACCATATGAAATATTCCACACCAGAAAGCCTTATATAAAGTTTTTCAAGCCCTTTGGATGTAAATGTTTTCTTCTAAACACTAGAGACTATTTGAATAAGTTTCAAACAAAATCTCTAGATTGTTTATTTGTTGGATATTCTACACACTCAAAAGCATACAGAGTATATGTGAAAGACCATTTGTGTGTTATAGAATCATCTGACATCATCTTTAATGAGAATCAATTCAACACAGTTGATGGTGCAGCATGGCTGTTTGATCATGAGAAGTTGGTAAGGTCTTTCAAGATTTATCCTGAAGACTTTGATGACTCATTCTACAAGACCAGTGTAATTGAAGAGAAAAAGAAGAAAACATTGGACTTAGAAGAGTTATGGAAAAAGGTTGCTAGAAAAGAAAAGGAATATACTTTTGTGAAGAATTCCTCATGTGATATTGTTGAACTAGATCAAGAGAATATTCATGAAAACAGTCACAGTCCTGAACATGATCATACTGAGATTAATCAAGAAAATCAAGATATACAGAATGATCAACTTCAGAATGAGGGAAATACAAGTAACCAAACAAGTGAAGAAGAAACTGCATCTACTGCAAGGTTTCAAGATCTGTTTCAAAAACTGAATTTAGAAACCAATGGTGCATCTACTTCAGGACAACATAATGAAGAAGCACCAGAATTTCATAATGCAGAAACTGATTTGATCATTGAAGAACCATATCTCAATGAATCAAATCTTGACAGAAATGTGTCTACAGATATAATTTTACAAACTCCTTATGTGGAAAAGAATCATCGTTCTGAAAACATCATTGGAGATTTGCATGAAAGAGTCATAAGAAGTCATTCTGAAATTGCAAACATCTGTCTTTACTCCTGCTTTCTAACCCAAATAGTGCCAAAGAACATTGCTCAAGCACTAAAAGATAGTAGTCGGGTGGAAGCAATGCAGGAGGAACTAGCACAGTTCAGAGACCTACATGGGTGGGATCTTAATGATAGTCCAATAGACAGATATGCAATAGGAACCAAATGGGTTTTTAGAAACAAAAGGGATGAGAGGGGTTTGGTGATTATGAATAAAGCTAGACTTGTGGCACTGGGATGTCTTCAAGAAGAAGGAATAGACTTTGAGGAAGTCTTTGCACCTATTGAAAGACTTGAAGCTATTAGAATCTTTCTTGCATATGCTGCCTCAACGAACATTAAGGTGTTCCAGCTTGATGTTAAGTCTGCATTCCTAAATGGAAAGATTGATGAAGAGGTGTATGTAGCTCAAACTCCAGGTTTTGAGGATCCTTTGTATCCAAACAGGGTGTATGAGTTGAACAAAGCCCTATATGAATTGCATCAAGCTCCTAGAGCTTGGTATGATGAGCGGTCAAATCATCTTCTTGAAAATAGTTTTAAAAGAGGAGCCATTGACAAGACACTCTTCTACAAAAAAAAGGGATCAGACTTTCTTCTGTTACAAGTGTATGTAGATGACATCATCTTTGGATCTACAAATGAACAAATGTGCATGGAGTTTGAAGGGGTAATGAAGTCCAAATACAGCATGAGTTCTATGGGAGAAATGAACTTCTTTCTTGGATTGCAAGTTCAATAGAAAGCTGAAGGGATCTTCATTTACAAGACCAAATATGTGCAGGACACCTTGAACAAGTTCAACTGTCATGAGTTAAAAACTGCTTCAACTCCAATAGACACCAAAGAAAAGATGATTGCTGATGAAAAGGGGAGCCTGTAGATGAACATGAATATAGAGCCAAAATTGGGTCCCTGATGTACCTTACTGCAACAAGACCAGATATCATGTTTTCTGTATGTGTGTGTGCAAGATTCCAATCAAATCCAAAAGTCTCCCATATGAATGCTGTGAAGAAAATTTTTAGATATTTAAAGGGAAAACCAGACTTGGGAATTTGGTATCCAAAGAAAAAATCTATTGATCTGATTGCCTACACAGACAGTGATTATGATGGCTGTAACTTGAGTAGAAAGTCAACCTCAGGAGGATGTCAATTTTTGGGTGAAAGGCTAGTGTCATGGCAATGAAAAAAGCATACTACTATTTCAATATCTACTGCAGAAGCTGAATACATTGCTGCATCTACATGTTGTGAACAAGTTCTATGGATTCAAAATCAGATGCTGGACTATGGTTTGAATTTTCTGAACACCCCTATTCTTATTGACAATACTGCTGCATATTTTACTCTTAAGAATCCAGTTCAACATTCTAAAACTAAGCACATTGAAATCAGACATCACTTCATAAGAGATTGCAGTGAAAAAGGCTTGATTGAAATGCAAAGAGTTGATACAAGTGACAATTTGGCTGACCTATTCACCAAACCACTTGATAGAACCAGGTTCAACTTTCTTCTGAAAGCCCTGGGAATGATCAACTCTGATGAGATCTAATTAAGGATGTGTGCCTAGTTGTGTACCTCTCTATGCTAACTGATTATTTTGTTAGAGGTCACACATAATGAATGTTTAGTGAATATGCTTGATATGATAACTGTTATGTGTTTTAACTGATTATGTGTGCAAAATTTGAAATGATTGATTTGATTGATGTGTTTGCATGTTTGTCAGTTGATCTACATTTGTGATGTTAGGATGAGTGTTATTGTTATGAATTTACTTGTTAGAGTAAGCTTATCTGACATCATTGCTTAATTGCTTGAATATGTAATTTATCTGATCAGTTGATGTTGTTAGGTTAGGCTAAATCTTGAATGTTGGTATTGTTTGCCTGTCCTGATAAATTTCTAATTGAGACTTGAATATGTTACAATTGTTTGTGTCAAAATGAGTCTTATGTCAAAATTAATGATAAAATGAAATTTCTAATGAATTTTGCATAAGCACTTTATTTTGGTCAAAACATGAGCAACTTGATTAATGGTGTAGAGATATGATAAGATTATTCAGTTCAAGCTTTCAAGAAGCTTAAAAGAAGGCTTTTTTAAAGAAAAGTCTCAAGTAGTTGTTTTTGCTGAAAATCATGTCATTTGCCCAGTTGGAAGGACATGCAATTGTGTATGTTTGGTCCTTAAATCTCCACAGATTCAAAGGATAGCCATTGACCTGAAAACTGAATGCATTTGGGGAAATAATGACTTGTTTCTTTTTCCTTCACTTAAAACTATGTCAATAGCTCTAACTTTGAAAGGAAATATATTCACATGTATGTTTGGTCCTGTTGACCACTTGTGGTCAAACAGGATAGCCATTTACCTGCCAATTAAGAGAAATTGGGGTGATTGAATATTAAACTGTATTAATGAGAAATGATAGTACGTTGACTACTTAGCCAATCATATGGATTTAATAGGCTAAAAGGACCTTAGTCATTAACATGTATGGTTGCTTTCTGATGATGATGTAAAATCTAAGGTGATATAAACATAATGAATATGCTAATCTTTATGTGGAGATACATAGTTGTCTTTTGCATGTCTCAAGATAAATCTCTCCAAATGATAGGCAAAAAAGTAATTACCCAGTCATACACAAGCTTGTTGTTATTTGGTCAACCAAAAATGAAACATCTTTAAATATGACAAAGAATACGCTTTAAGAAAATTTGATAAAGTATCAAAAACAAGGGGAAGAATGAATAAATCAACCAAAAGTTGATAAGTGTTTTAAATATTTTATCAAACAAGAGGGTTACAACTAAGAACTACAAAGATGTTGACAAATCTGTCTTATCTAGAATGAAAGGCCTGTTATTTAACAGTAAGTCCAACGTTCAACCTCTATATATGTTTGAAAATAAAAAAAATACAAAAAGATCCAATAAGTTCTGTGATACAAAAACAAGTTTTTGACCAAATACAGGAGGTTGAAGTCAAATTGGGGTGATCTGGGGAAAGCCAAATAAGCTTTGAGAAGATATATGAGGCATCATAGCACAGTGTTGACCATTAATGCATTATGCTCCTAAATGAACCTTAATCATACTACCAAAGAAATGAAATTCATGCTAAGTTAATACCTGCTGTTAACCTATCTATGTTGTCATAATAATGCTGAGAATGAAGTATTGAGAAAGCTTCTTAGTCAGTATGATCCCATTCTTAAGATCATTTTAGAAAATAGAAGAAACTGTTTTGAAGAGAAATACAACTGAAATTTGATCTCTAAATGCACCATTTGCTCTTAAACAATGATCTTTAATGAAAAATATATTTTGACAAGTGGTTTAAGTAAAAAAGTGTTGCATTTTTGCCTTTAAAAGGTTGAATATGTAAGTTCGGGTAAGGTTTGATGATTTATAACCTTTCCGGGCACAAAACAGCTGAATATGTTTGAATATGTATTTTCTGGTAAGGTTTGATGCTTTATAACCTTTCCGGGCAAACTTAGTCATTTTTTGGCTAAGTTTATGATTTTCTGGCATGCTTTGAAGTGTTTACACTTTCCGGGTAAAGTACACTATTGTACTAATTTCCCGAGCAAACTTGAAGTCTTGAGATGAATATGTGTTATAGCTAGCTTTTAACAAGAAATTATTATTCCTGGCAAGCTTTGAATTTATTATGCTGATGGTTATTCCTAGCAAACTTTGTGAACTAATGTTAGTACACCAAGTAAGCTTGTGATTTGTGTGAATATGTTTTCTTTGAAATTACAAGTGTTTCCGGGCAAACCTTATTTTCGGGGCACACTTTATATTTCGGGTACACTTTTGTTCCCTCAATGTAATTGGTAATTTCAAAACTTGACTTTCCAAGTACAGTGTCTGCTAGAAGTCCTTTTCCGGGCACACTTTGTACTCTAGGAAGGTTATTCGGATATACTTTGCATAAGAAAGTTGTTCAGGCACACTATACATCAGAAAGGTTGTTCAGGCACACTGTGCAACCAAGTATGCTTGATTGAATATGTTTCTTATTAAGATAGGGTTTATGTTAGATTAAGCTTTTTAATTTAATTTTGAGAAATTTTTACGGGTGTCTTAATTGATTCCTAGCAATGATGTTTATTTGATATTTTATACTTGATTAATTGTCTTGTGATAAAATTCTCAAGAAATATGGTATTTCGGGAAAGCTTTCTTTATAGTGTCTTAACTTTAAATTACCTAGCTTGACCAAGCAATGTTTGTGAGTAAAAGGGTTCGGGCAAACTTTGAAAATTTAAATGAAAATGTTATCAATGCAAAGTTTGATATTTTATCGGGTAAGCTTTGTGTAAGTGGAAGTATACCGAGTAGACTGTGCAAAGATTTACTTTTCCGAGTAAGGTTTGCTAAACCTTAAATGATAAAAAGTTATATATTTTACAAATGTTTTAAAATATCAAGTGGATAATGTTACAGTTTGACAGCTAATAACTCACTAAACGACAAAAAGAATTTAAAACCCGCTTTCAAAAGGTATATAAGAGGGAGTTAGACATATTATTTCAACATTACTTTTCCCTCTCTCCTTCCACTGCAACTGCTTACTCACAAAGAAACCTAAACCGACTTATCGCATTCATTTCTAATCCAAACCCTAACTTGAATCAGCCCTCTAATTCCGACTCGGTAAGCAATAATAATGTGTTTTCCGATCACGATTAGACTATAATGGGCTATGATTATGTATTTGATTACTAATACTCTGTTTTTGTGATTAGGTTATAAACTTATCGAAGAACAGGTTCTTTAGGATTTTCCTCTCTTTCTTCTTCATTTTTCTAACTTGAAATTACTTAAAGCTGTGAACTTTATGACTAATTTCATTTTGAATGTGTTTGATTATGTTTTTCAGACATGGCGGATAATAATCAACCGAAGTATCCCTTTGAACAAAAGCATAATATGTGCGCCATGTTTCAGATTACTCCTGATAATGAGGAAGTGGCGATGATGATAACGTGGTTGTTGAGATCCAATGTTAGTTTTGCCTTCACAGAGTGTCCAATCATTTATAGGAATCACTCACTTGATTTTTGGCGCTCGGAAAAACTGTATGATGATGTTAATGAACGAAGGATAGAAGCCACTGTGGCTAGACAAGAGATTCACATCACATAAAGACTAATCAGAAGATGCTTACAACTGCGTGATGACGACCACAATCCGATCAACTTCAATACTGATCACCTGATGAAGATTTTGAGCAGATAATGGGATACCAGGGGACAGTACATGATGGGCAGTTTCAAAAGGGAATGTTCCGTTTGATATATAGATTTCTGATTCACCATGTGGTTCAAGGATTTGCTCCAAGGAAAGGCCCATGGACTCTGATGAGTCGTGATTTAGCAAATGCCACAATTGCTATCATTTATGGCCTACCATTCAATTTTTCTAAGATGATCTTTGAGGGATTGGTAGCAAATCTGAAGAAGGCTGAGAAAGATAGGTTTCTGTAATATCCAAGGTTCCTACAGATAATCTTCAACAGGGAATTGCATGATTTACCTACAATTGGCATTACTCATGTTTTACAGAATCCGAGTGTTGCCAATAGATTTGATCCAAACATTCCGTTTGAGATTTTGCCATGGTTGTTGGACCATGAATTGAATGTTATGCCGGTTCCTGAGCTGAGCTCAGAGGAGGATGATTAGATTGATGAGTTGGATGATGAAGATGATAATGATGATGATGGAGATGAAGGAGGGGCTGGAGGAGCCATGATTGTTGGTGCACATGATCAGGGGGAGCAAACTGAGGAACTAGAATAACCCATTATTCCAACACCAACACAATCACCATTACCCATTGACCAACCCATAATACCAACACCACCACAAACACCACCAACCACTAGCCCAATTCACTCAGATCCATTCATTCCAAGCCCACCTCATACACAATCACCACCACTACCCATATTCCAAACTCACATCACAACCCAAGAACCACCTGAGTATGAACCGTTCTCTACATCACCACCACAACACCACCCACTGACACTGACTTATTCCAAAGAAACCTGAACTTATTGAAAGAAAATGATGAATTAAGAAGGAGGAACGAGGAGGTCACAATGGAGAATGTTATGTTGATTGAGAAGTTGGCATGATCTGAATGAGAATTAAATCCCTGGAGCAAGAGGTTGAGAAGACCTCAGCTGCCCCAAAACAGGGGGAGAATGAAAATGAGCCAACTGACTCAAATATGAATGTTGAGACCGAGATGGAAACAGGTGATGAGACTGTAGACGGTTTAAAGTTGATTTTGAATGCATATGATGATGGAGAGAAGGCTAGTGAAGAGAGGAGATTGGAGGATGATGAGTATGAAGGTGATAAATCCGATATAGGAGAACAAGATTATGATTATAACGATGAAATGATGAAAGTCTTGAGTCAAACAATTGACCAAAGGGGGAGATTGTTGAGTCAAATATTTGACCAAAATGTAGTACATGGAAGATTGGAATCTTCTCAAACTCCTCAGAATTCGCTAAGTATGGATCCAGCACACCTTAGACCTTCGAGCAAGCTTTTACTTAGCCGGGTATGATATTTTGTCTATCGGGCAAGGTTATCTTCAAGAAGTCTTCTTTGGTGGATATCTGAGCAGGCTTTACAAATTAGTGTATTACCGGGAAACGTTCACTAGTTTATGTAAATCCAGGAAAGGTTCACTTTATCAAGCAAGTCTGTTCTTCATAGCCATGTAAAGTTCACTCCCGAGTAAGCTTTTGGCTAACCAAGTCCATGAAGCCAAGTGATTGGAAGACCGGGCAAGGTATTCATTAATAATAGTGGTCCGAACATGCTTGATGATTGAAATAAATATCTTTAAGTAATATCGAGCAAGGTTCAACTCAAGAAAAGGAACAGTACTCCCGAGTACACTTTCCAAATAAGTTATGTTATAGAAAGGAGTTGAAATGGACCATTGAAGAACAAGGTTGCTCGTAAGGGTTTGTCGGGCAAAGTCTGGCAAAGTCAAGGAGAATGAAGTCTACCCGGTGAGTATTTTACTTGGTAAAATACTCTTTAAGTAAAGTCTACCCGGAAACTGATCCGAGCACACTTCTATGTTACCATGTCCTGAAGAATAACAGAGTACACAACGTACTCGAAATGTGAAGTTTGATGCAAAGCCTACCCGGAAGACTTGTTTTACACTTAGACTATTTTTTGATTATGTAATTTGAATATGTATGTACGTTTGGGGTTTCTAGAAGGAATGACAGCTGTCCTAGGGTGGCAGGCCTAAAAATAGAATGTTTTAGGGCACGCCGCCAGAGGACAAGACGGACAAGGCAGAAAGACACATTTATTAAGAATAGAATATTGTGTGTGTGAAGGCTGTCTTAGCACGGATAAACCTTCAAGAAACCCTAAATCGATTATCCACTTTGTAAGATTGATATGATATAAATGAAAATCTTTTGAGTGAATCTTGTTCTTGTTGGTTACCTTTAATTACTGATTTTGCAACCGTATGTTTGTTATTGATTTCGCCTTTAACAAACGGTCGTCTTTCTAAATATAGCAACCACTCATTAACTCTCTTGTCGACACATCTATTTGTGTGAGTTATGACATGATTAAGTAAGATCCAGCTGAAATCAAGGGACCAGACAAGTGGTATCATAGCTTGTTGCTGCTATTTTGGAAAGATTGTTGCTGATTGAAGATTTGAAGAAGAATGACGTCAGCAGACCACTGTTACATTGAAACGTGACGTCAACAACTCTGTTCTTCATTTTTCTTCTAGATCTACAATCATTTGGTGTTTTCTCTGCCTTATTTTAATCAAAGTTTTAATCTTTATATATAAATCTTGCTCTTATCGCATCAAACATCTCAGATCTGAGATCTGATTATTTTGAACTCTGTTTTTACAAAGAAACTACTTTTGATTTCTCAAAATGTCTGGTTACGAGGAACAAGAAGTCTCTACTAACAAGATTCCTAGACTGTCTGGACATTAGAATTTCACTAAATGGAAGGTCTTGTTTGAAGAAGCTGTTTGCTATAATGATGATGATATGTGAAACTCCATCAAGAATGGTCCACAAGGGGAAGTTGCAGAAGGTGCAAATCAGGCAGCAACTGCTGCTGTAAGAGAAAGGATGAGAAAGGCTTTAGCTATGTTGAAGCTAGGTCTGTCTTGGGAAATACTTACGAAGGTTGCACATCATCCCAATGCCAAGGCAATGTATGATGCAATACTTGAAATGTTTGAGGGAAATGTTGAACTCAAAAACATCAAGAAGCAGAGATTGAAGTAGCAGCTAGGAAGATTCAAGTATAAAGAAGGAGAAAGGTTGAAATCAATTCTGGAGAGGTTTCTGGGAAATGTGAACGATCTCAGAACCACAGATTATGTAATGACTGACTTTGACCTGAATACCAAGCTGCTCAACTCTATGCCAAAGGAATGGTATACTGCCTGGAAGTTCATCCTTACAAAGCACAACTTCAATGAGCTAAAAGTGGATGATGTAGTGTGCTTTCTTCAAGATGCAGAAATAGAGATGATAGAGAATGAAATGATTAAGGAGGAAAGACCATGCTTCAATGTTTCAAATGCATTGATTGCACCTATGGGTAATTTGACTATCAAGAATCAACAGCAGATTCCTATCATTGAGGAACCTGTTGAACTTAATTCTGATACTCTAAAATCATTTGTTGGTGTTAGCAATCAAGGAAACCAGCAAAGATTCAATGTGAAGCTGATTGATGACACTGATTCTGCCTCTATGGCAAGTGGGAATGTTCCTCACACTAGTGGTGGAAATGGTCAACGTAGTGATACTAAAGCCTTGCTTTCAATGTTCACCGAGTCATATAATGCATTTGTTCCAAAGAATCAAATTAACATAAGTGTAGTACAAGATGATCTTGAGCAGATAGAGCTGATGATTTGGAGGGCATGGATTTGAAGTGGCAAGCAACCATGTTGGCTATTAGAAGCAAGAGACTTTACAACAGGACTGGTAGGTCACTCCTATCAGGACCAAATGAAAGAATTGGTTTTGACAAGTCAAAAGCCACCTGCTACAACTGCCAATAGCCTGGTCATTTTGCAAGAGAATGTAACATGCCAAGAAATTTCCAAGTGAACCAATTTCAAAACCAACCAAGAAATTAGCAGCCTCAGTATCAACAGCAAACTCAATATCAGGAGAGACCCAACACCAACAACTTCAACAACAATCCCAACAACAACTATAATCCCAAATTCAACAACATTCAACCTCAAATAAACAATCATGATCAAGGAATGCATCAGAATCAAGGTTTTCAAAGAAACAACAATCAAAACCATCAAAATGTTCCAAACAACACTGTTCCAGCCAATCAGAACCAGATCAGAAATCAAGGAAATGTTGCTGTAACAACACAGAATGAGGGCAACTTTGATTGGAGCAATCACGAAGAAGACATTGCAGATGATATCAAGAGGGCAAATGTAGCATTCATGGCCATAATTGAGAAAGAAACTGGATCATCATCTCAGGTACATTCGGCTCCTACTATTGATTTAACTGAAGTTATCAACGAACTGAAAATGAAAGTAGGCAAGCTGGAAAGTGAGTGTTTTAAGAAACAAAGTATCATCAATGCATATAAGGCAAGTGGACTAGTGATTGATGAAAGAATGAAAAGTTTGGAAGCAAAGATTCGCCACTGAAATTGATGGGTTGAAGCAAATGATTATAGAAGAGAAGGTGCTAAACACAAAACTGCAAGCTGACAATGAATTCTTGAAGAACTTGGTCTCCACTGGAAACATCTGTGGAATTTTAAACCAAGTTAAAGAAGAAGACAAGTACAAAGCAGTACCACCACCTTTCAACAACAACTTTATGCCAAGAGTTGATAAAGAGAAAAGAAATGCATATCTACAACAATTCAAAGATGTCTTTCAAGACAAAGAAGAACTTGTGGATTTGTACAAGAATGTTGAGGTGAGTGAAGAAGGAGAGTTTGTTGTGAAGAAAGAGTTGAAAGAAGAAAAGTCAATTGGAGTTCAAGTCTCTAAAGATGACCTTGAGTCAATTGATTTGAATCAAGATGACTTGAGTGATTTGAGTGATCAAATTACTGAAGAGGAACTCAAAGCTGCTGAAAAAGGAAGAAGATACAAGAAGCCAAAATCCATTGACAAACATCCAAAATATCCACCTGTCACATCAAGAATGAAGAAACAGAATGAAAGAACAAAGAGAGAACATGTGTCCTTTGATATATGTGAAAAGAAAAAGGTAAATTACAATGCAGTGAGACCTCCAAGCAAAGAATTATTGGAAAAGTTAAACCAAAAAGGAAAGAAAAGGGTAAAAGAAGATGTGAATATTGAAAACTTTATTCCAGTTTACCCTATTTTCTCAAGCATTGAAGACTTTGACATTGGAGAAGTAGAAACAATGGAGGAATATGAAAAGAGGAAATCAAGACAAAGGGAAAACATAGAGGAGGAACCTTTGAGTTTAAGGGAAATTGTCTTGGTTAAAGGGAAAGTAGAAAGAAGTGACATTAGGATAGCTGAATTTGTTCACTTCTCAATTGATTTTGATAGTTTGAAATCTAAAAAGACAATTGGAGTTGATTCACCAAGACCAAGTGAAAGATTCAAGAAACCCAAAGAACATGAAATATTCAAAGGAAAGGTTTGGTGCAAGAAGTGTGATGAGTATGGTCATCATACAGACTCCTGCAATGAATGATTGAAGTTTCAACCATTTCATGTCCCAGATGGAACAAAGTATGGCCAAGACTTTGTGGCCTACAAAATGAAGTATGAAAAATACTTGGGTACGGGAAAGGTTTGTGAAAAGAAAGTTCTGGAAACTGAGAGCCAAATGCATTCAATGAAAGCCAAGAAACATGTGGACAAACCTGTTAAAAGGGGTAAATCTCCAGTGAAGCATGTGAAAAATGTTAAAAAGAGCTCTCAACCCCTGAGAATAATCCCAAAAAGAGATACTCAATCTGTCAATTCTGATAGTTCTCAAGGATCATCAAGAAGTGAGAAAACAAGAAGAAAAGAAGCATATCCTAGAAAGAAACCAACTGAACTCACTGGTGATGAAAAGTTTCTGATGAAGCATGGATATGAACCACAAGGTTTTCTTTGGAAATCAAAAACAGAAACAAAGGTTGAGCAAGTTCCTGATGTGAGAGACTACTCTGAAAAGAAGGACTATGTGATAAAGGAGTATGCCTCTGACTCAGCTGAGTATCAGAACTCAACCTCACTAGTTAAAAACCCCAAGAGAGTGTGGTTATGAAACAGACAATTCAGAAAATCTAGAACTCACTCATGAAGATCCTGAACCAATAACACTCACTTCCCAAGCTGTGTCTGAAACTGAATCTAATGAGCTGCAAGTTGATAAGACTTGCACTTCATCACTCAACTGATCGAACTTTCTTTGTATGTGCAAGAACAGTCCACTCCTCTGAATGACATATGGTACATGGATAGTGGTTGTTCTAGGCACATGACTTGTGACAAGAGGTCTCTTGTTAATTATGAAAAAAAGTATAAAGGTCTTGTAGCTTTTGGGAGTGATGAAAATGGTGAAAAGATTTTTGGAAAAGGAATCTTAGAAAATGGGAAAGTCTCATTTGATAATGTATTTCATGTTGAAGGTCCTCAACACAATCTACTGAGTATATCACAAATGTGTGATAAGGGATACAAAGTCAGTTTTGATGACTCCCACTGTTTCATCTTGAAGCCTGAATTTGTGATTCCACCTGAAATGATTATGATGATGGCACAAAGAAATGGTAACTTGTATGAATTGAATATGAAAGAAGCTATCTCAAGAGGAGGTGCATGTTTTTTTCCAAAGCCACAGAAAATGAATCAAAATTGTGGCATAGGAAACTTTGTCATGTGAACTTAAAGAGCATGAATAGACTTGTCAATGGTGAGCATGTCATAGGCTTACCTACAAGAGAGTTCAAATTGGAAGATCATTGTAGTTCATGCCAAAAGGGAAAGCAACACAAATCTACTCATAAGTCAAAGCTCATCAACTCAATTGATCAAGTACTTGAACTACTTCACATGGGTCTCTTTGGTCCTGTGAGTGTGCCAAGTATAGGGAAGAAAAGATATTGTCTTGTGATCATTGATGACTATTCAACATACACTTGGGTTTATTTCCTAAGTACCAAGGATGAGACTGCTGAGTTGATTAAAGGTTGTGTAACAATGATTGAGAACAAACTGAATAAGAAAGTCAAGATGATGAGAAGTGACAATGGCACTGAGATCATGAATGGAGTTATGCAAGAACTTGGTGAAGTAAAAGGAATACAACAACAATTCTCAGCTCCTAGAACTCCTGAACAAAATGGTGTTGCAGAAAAAAGAAATAGAACTTTAATTGAAGCTGCAAGAACCATGTTAGCAGATGCTAATCTGCCAGTCACCTTTTGGGCTGAAGCCATAAATACAGCCTGCTATGTTCAGAATAGGGTACTTGTCAACAAAAGGCATAACAAAACTCCATATGAAATATTTCACAACAGAAAGCCTTACATTAAGTTTTTCAAGCCCTTTGGATGCAAATGTTTTCTTCCGAACACAAGGGACTATTTGAACAAGTTTCAAACAAAATCCCTGGATTGTTTCTTTGTTGGATATTCTAAACACTCAAAAGCCTACAGAGTTTATGTGAAAGACCATTTGAGTGTCATAGAATCATCTGACATCATCTTTAATGAGAATCAATTCAATACAGTTGATGGTGCAGCATTGTTGTTTGATCATGAGAAATTGATAAGGTCTTTCAAGATTTATCCTGGAGACTTTGATGACTCATTCTACAAGACCAATGAAATTGAAGAGAAAAAGAAGAAACCACTGGACTTAGAAGAATTATGGAAAAAGGTTGCTAGAAAAGAAAAGGAGTATACTTTTGTGAAGAATTCCTCATGTGACATTGTTGAACAAGATCAAGAAAATAATCATAGTCCTGAACATGATCATACTGAGAACAATCAAGATAATCAAGATGTACAAAATGATCAAGTTCAGAATGAGGATGACACAAGGAACCAAGCAAGTGGAGAAGAAGTTGCATCTACAGCAAGATTTCAAGATCTATTTCAAAGATTAAATTTAGAACACAATGGTGCATCTACTTCAGGACAACATAATGATGAAGCACCAGAATTTCATGATGCAGAAACTGATTTGATCATTGAAGAACCAGAGCTCAATGAAACAAATCTTGACACAAATTTTTCTTCAAATATGATTATACAAACTCCTTATGTTGAAAAGAATCACCATTCTGAAAACATCATTGGAGATTTGCATGAAAGAGTTACAAGAAGTCATTCTGAAATTGCAAACATCTGTCTTTACTCCTGCTTTCTATCCCAAATAGAGCCAAAGAACATTGCTCAAGCACTGAAAGACAATAGTTGGGTAGAAGCAATGCAAGAGGAACTGGCACAGTTCAGAGACCTACATGTGTGGGATCTTGTTGATAGGCTAATAGACAGATATGCAATAGGAACCATTGGAAACAAAAGGGACGAAAGGGGTTTGGTGATTAAGAACAAAGCTAGACTTGTAGCACTAGGGTGTCTTCAAGAAAAAGGAATAGACTTTGAGGAAGTCTTTGCTCCTGTTGTAAGACTTGAAGCTATCAGGATTTTTCTTGCATATGCTGCCTCAAAGAACATTAAAGTGTTCCAACTTAATGTTAAGTCTGCATTTCTAAATGGAAAGATTGATGAACAGGTGTATGTAGCTCAACCTCCAGGTTTTGAGGATCCAATGTATCCCAACAGGGTGTATAAGCTAAACAAAGCCTTTTATGGATTGCATCAGGCTCCTAGAGCATGGTATGATGAGCTGACAAATCATCTTCTTGAAAATGGTTTTACAAGAGGAGCCATTGACAAATCACTCTTCTACAAAAGAAAGGGATCATACTTACTTCTGTTACAAGTGTATGTGGATGACATCATCTTTGGATCTACAAATGAACAAATGTGCATGGAGTTTGAAGGGGTAATGAAGTCCAAATACATCATGAGTTCTATGGGTGAAATGAACTTCTTTCTTAGATTGCAAGTTCAACAGAAAGCTGAAGGGATCTTCATTCACCAAAACAAATATGTGCATGACATCTTGAACAAGTTCAACTATCATGAGTACAAGACTGCTTGGACTCCAATAGACACCAAAGAAAAGTTGATTGTAGATGAAAAGGGGGAGCCTGTTGATGAACATGAATATAGAGCCAAAATTGGATCTCTGATGTATCTGACTGCAACAAGACCATATATCATGTTTGCTGTATGTGTGTGTGCAAGATTTCAATCAAATCCAAAAGTCTCCCACATGAATGCTGTTAAGAGAATTATTCAGATATTTAAAGGGAAGACCAGACTTAGGAATTTGGTATCCAAAGAACTAATCTTTTGATCTGATTGCATATACAGAAAACGATTATGATGGATGTAACATGAGTAGAAAGTCAACATCAGGAGGATGTCAATTTTTGGGTGAAAGGCTAGAGTCATGGCAATGCAAAAAACAGACTACAGTCTCAATTTCTACTGCAGAAGCTGAATATGTTGCTGCATCTGTTTGCTGTGCACAAGTTCTATGGATTCAAAACCAAATGCTGGACTCTGGTTTGAATTTTCTGAACACCCCTATTCTTATTGATAATACTGCTGCATATTTTATTGTTAAGAATCCAGTTCAACATTCTAAAACTAAGCACATTGAAATCAGGCATCACTTCATCAAGGATTGCAGTGAAAAAGGTTTGATTGAAATACAAAGAGTTGATACAAGTGACAATTTGGCTGACCTATTTACCAAACCACTTGATAGAACCAGGTTCAACTTTCTTTTGAAAGCCCTGGGAATGATCAACTCTGATGAAATCTGATTAAGGATGTGTGCCTGGTTGTGTACCTCTATGTGCTAACTGATTATTTTATTTAGAGGTTTCACAAATTGAATGTTATGTGAATATGCTTGATTATGTTACTGATTATGCTACTGAATATTTAAACTGACATGTGATTTAACTGATGATGATTGCATAGTTTTGACATGATTGATCTAATTTATATGCTTATTTGATTGTCAGTTGTTGTGCATTTGTGATGTTAGTATAAGTGTCTCTGTTAAGATTTAATTGTTATAGTATGCTTATCTGACATAATTGCTTAATTGCTTGAATATATGCTTTATCTGATCTTCTGATGTTATTAAGATAGGTTAGACTTTGAGTGAATGTACTGTCTACTTGTCCTGATAATATTAAGTTTGATTAAGATTTGATTATGTTACAACTGTTTATGTCAAAATGTGTTTTATGTCAAAATTAAGTGATAAAATGAATTCTACAATGAATTTTGCATAAATACTTTATTTTGATCAAAACATGAGCATGTTGTTAATGGTGAAGAGATATGATAAGATTATTCAGTTCAAGCTTGAAAGAAGCTTAAAAGAAGGATTTTTAAAGAAAAGTCTCAAGTAGTTGTTTTTGCTGAAAATTATGTCATTTGCCCAGTTGGAAGGACATGCACTTGTGTATGTTTGGTCCTTGAATCTCTACAGATTCAAAGGATAGCCATTGACCTGAAAACTGAATGCATTTGGGCAATTATGAATTTTTTCTTATTCCTTCACTTAAAACTATGTCAATAGCTCTGACTTTGAAAGGACATATATTCACATGTATGTTTGGTCCTGTTGACCACTTTTGGTCAAACAGGATAGCCATTTACCTGCCAATGAAGAGATATTGGGTGATTGAATATTAAACTGTGTTTTAATAGGAAATGATAGTACATTGACTACTTAGCCAATCATATGGATTTAATAGGCTAAAAAGGCCTTAGTATAGTCATTATCATGTATGGTTGCTTTCTCATGATGATGTAAAATCTAAGGTGATATAAACATAATGAATATGCTAATCTTTATGTGGAGATACATAGTTGTCTCTGCATGTCTCAAGATAAATCTCTCCACATGATAGGCAGAAGAGTGATTACCCAGTCATACACTAGCGTGTTGTTATTTGGTCAACCAAAAATGAAACATCTTTAAATATGACAAAGAACATGTGTTAGAAAATTTGAGAAAATATATATAAAAAAAAGGGAAGAATGAATAAATCAACCAAAAGTTGATAAGTGTTTTAAATATTTTATCAAACAAAAGGAATACAACAAGAACTACAAAGATGTTGACAAAATCTGTTTCATCTTGAATGAAAGGCATGTTATTTGAATTGTAAGTCCAACGTTCAACCACTCTATATGTTTGAATATCAAAAAAAAAAAAATACAAAAAGATCCAATAAGTTCTGTCATACAAAAAAAGTTTTTGACCAAATACAGGAGGTTGGAGTCAAATTGGGGTGATCTGGGGAAAGCCAAATAAGCTTTGAGAAGAGATATGAGGCATCATAGCACAGTGTTGACCATTAATGCATTATGCTTAAATTGAACCTTAATCATATCACCAAAGAGTTGAAATTCATGCTAAGTTTATACCTGCTGTTAACCTATCTATGTTGTCATAATAATGCTGAGAATAAAGTATTGAGAAAGCTACTTAGTCAATATGATCCCATTCTTGAGATCTTTTCAGAAAAATGGAACAAACTGTTTTGAAGTGAAATACCACTGAAATTTGATCTCTAAATGCACCATTTGATCTTAAACTATGATATGTAATGAAATATATATTTCGACAAAGTGGTTTAAGTCAAAAAGTGTTGCATTTTGCCTTTAATAAGCTGAACATGTAAGTTCGGGTAAGGTTTGATGTTTTATTACCTTTCCGAGCACAAAACAGTTGAATATGTTTGAATATGTATTTTCGGGTAAGGTTTGATGTTTTATAACCTTTCCGAGCACAAAACAGTTGAATATGTTTGAATATGTATTTTCGGGTAAGGTTTGATGCTTTATGACCTTTCCGGGCAAGCTTAGTCATTATTGACTAAGTTTATGATTTTCGGGCATGCTTTGAATTGTTTACAATTTCCGGGTAGAGTACACTGGTGCACTCATTTCCCGAGCAAGCTTGAAGTCTTGAGATGATTATGTGTTATAGCTAGCTTTTAACAAGAAATTCTTGTTTCGGGAAAGCTTTTCATTTTATATGATGATTGTTAGTTCAAGCAAACTTTGTGAACTTAAGTTAGTACACCGAGTAAGCTTTGTGATTTGTATGAATACTTTGTTTGGAAAGGTTTGTTAACCTTTCCGGGCACACTTAGATATTATTATTTAAATTTGTCATTTTCGGGTAAGGGCATACCTGATAATTAAATATGTGTATCCTTGTAAGGTTACTGCTAACAAAGGAGTTTCGGGCAAGCTCTTTGAATAGACGATAACACACGTAGATGTTTATGTGTTTTAATTTCATACCTAGCATGCTCTATGATATTTGTGTTTATGATCTCTTTGAAATTACAAGTGTTTTCGGGCAAACTTTGTTTTCCGGGCAGACTTTATATTCCGGTTACATCTCTGTTCCCTCAATATACTTGGTAATTTCAAAACCTGACTTTCCGAGTACACTGTCTGTTAAAAGTCCTTTCCGGGCACACTTTGTATTCTAGGAAGGTTATTCCGATATACTTTGCATAAGAAGAATGTTCGGGCAAATTAAACACTGTAAAGTTTGCTCGGGCACACTATGCTTCCAAGTATGCTTGATTGAATTTGTTGTTAAGTATGATTGATTAATTATGATCTTTATTTCATTAGGGTTTATGCTAGATTACGTCATTTAATTTGAATTCAAGAAATTTATATGGGGATCTTAATTGATTCCTAGTAAGGATGCTTATTTGATATTTCATACTTGATTATATGCCTTGTGATTAATTTCTCAAGAAATCTAGTGTTTCGGGTAAGCTTTCTTCATAGTATCCTGACTTTAAATTGCTTAGCTTGACCAAGCAATGTTTGATGTTTTTATTTTAATCGGGTAAGCTTTGTGTAAGTGAAATGTATACCGAGTAGACTTTGGATATATTAAAATTTTCGAGTAAGGTTTGCTAAAACTATAAAGAAATGTTTTAATATATCAAGTGGATAATGTTACTGTGTTACAACTAATAACTCACTAAAGGACAAAAGGCATTTAAAACCCACTTTCAAAAGGTATATAAGAGGGAGTTAGGCAAAATTTTCAACATTCACTGCAACTGCTTACTCGCAAAGAAACCTAAATCGACTTATCACATTCATCTTTAATCCAAACCCTAACTTGAATTAGCCCTCTCATTCCGACACGGTAAGCAATAATAATGTGTTTTCCGATCACGATTAGACTATAATGGGCTTTGATTATGTATCTGATTACTAATACTATGTTTCTTTGTTTAGGTTATAAATTTTTCGAAGAACATGTTCTTGACGATTTTTTCTCTTGTTCCTCTTCATTTTTATACATTGAAATTATTTAAAGTACTGAACTTTATGACTAATTTCACTTTGAATATGTTTTATTGTGATGTTCAGATATGGTAGAAGAAGAACAACCCATATACTTCTTCGAGAAGAAGCACAATATTTGTGCACTTTTACAAGTCACACCTGACAACGAGCCGATGGAAAGATTGATTACATGGATGGCTCGGTCAAATATCAGCTTTGCCTTCACTGAAAATCCTGACATCTACATAAATCATTCACTGGATTTCTGGAGATCTGCGGAACTTGTTGAAGATATCAATGGGAAAAGAATTGAAGCATCTGTTGCTGGCCATGTGATACATGTGACGGAAAGGATGATCAGAAGATGTTTACGGTTGAATGATGATGATCATAATCATATTAATTTCAACACTGATCACCTGATGAGGATCTTTGAAGAGACGATGGGTTATCAGGGAACTATACATGATGGGCAGTTTCAAAAGGGGATGTTTCCAATGCTGTCACACCCTCAAAATCCACTAACGGAGTTTTACCGTCAGAGGGTGTGAACTAACAGGATCGGAATCATTAGTTATAAACAAACACCATGTTCAAAGTTTTCAAACCACGAAACATTAAGTTTAAATAAATGCGGAAGCGTAAATCATGAAACAAGTGTTGCGTTACACAGGACGACTTAAAACCCAATTAACAAAAGTTTAAAGCAAGTTTTCAAAACGATAGTGTTCAATGAAAGCATGTGCCTATACAGCGCGCCCGCCTCGGCTACCTGAGAATAACATACTAAAAGTGTCAACACAAGGTTGGTGAGTTCACATATATATATAAAGAAAGCGTTTGCGTTTTAGTGTTTGCGTTTGCGTTACCTGATAATGTTAAGTCAATTATATATCAGTAGGTAGCTAGCCTATAAAACAAGTATTACTAAGTGTTCGACACCGAAGCTGACTGTTTATCAATTGCCTTGCCACCATGTCTACCACGACCATGGTAATATGTTAGCCAAGATTACACCCACTCGACCTACAGTCGAGTTTAGAGTTGGGTGGGGTTTGTCAAAACTAGTAGTACTACTCAACAGTGACTCGCTATTATACAAATACTAACCGGTGCGATGTTATGAAGGACTTTAGTTGGTTTGTTTGCCACTTAGCCTTACAAGTGATATATAAAAACTAACAAGATCTATAGCGTTGGAGTATGTTATCTCCCCCAAATAAAAAGCGTTTAAAAAGAGTAAAGCGGGGACGTGAAACTCACTGTTTGCGAAGAATTCTAAAACAAATCCGAGAGATGAGCTTCAAAGAAAATCCTAACTAGTGCTCTAAAACAAAAATGAGATTTTATAAGTATTTAAACTATTATTGAGTCTCTAGATTCGGCACGCAATACCTATGCATGAGATACGTTTCGTATTTTGTTTGTGAATTATGTGTAACTCGACAAACACATTGGTGACACGTTACATGTGTAAACAACTACTTAAGTATCAAGTACTAACATTGTACATTACTAGTAATTATTCCCCACAAGGGCAATTTAGTCAAAAACATAGCAAATATCTATCAACAAACACGTTTCATGTACTTTCACATAGTTCAGTAGCTAGTTTTATTAAGACAGATTTCTACTTGAAAAGATTACTCTATTCAACAGATCATAACATATCAATTAATTCACCAAATATCGTCACAAAAGCACACATGAGTTAGGTTTCCAGAAATATTTTGATTGTATTTTTATTCGACATAGTTTTCTCACAATGATCAAAACAATACAGTAACTCACACCAGTCAAAATTATGCGCAACAGAATGTTATTTGTTATTCCCGTTAAATGGTAAATCCAAATAATGCAAGACCAATTGGGTTAGATTCTTAACTCAATATGTTAACTTTCAGAAGTGGAACAAACCTATTTGGTCTTGTAGTTTATGAGGTATGATAATTTCAAAACAGCCTAACAGCAGACCCCATAATTCAGACTTGCACTACGTTTTTGTAAAATAATAAAAGTTAACTTTTACACGTCCAAAAATTACAAACTTGGACTTTTTAGAAACTACACTCAACCTAGTACACTTTAGTGTTAATAATTTCGACCAACTACCAAACTAACATTCAGTTACAGTCATCTAAACATAAATTTAACAATCTGTCCAGCACCAGTTTACATCAAAACTCAGCATAACAGCAATCTATGAATCATAATCCATGCATTTAACACTCTAGACACAAGATTAACCAACCATGCATATCAATTTCACATTACACACATAGTTAGGGTTTTTCTTGAAAGTTTAAAATCAAGTAAGAAGTGATTAACAATCAACAATAACACAACTAGTTATCAACTTCATTAGCAATTCATCATCAAGCATATAATCAAACCCTAACTCATCTTAATCATCAATTTTCGAGAATTAGGGTTTTGATTAACCCATTCAATACCAAAATTTAACACATAGAATGCATAGAGGAGTTGTTAATACCAAAATTTGAAAATGGTTGTATGTATATGTGTGTGATGTGACGGCAGCCAAGGGGGAAGAGAGGGAGAGAGCCGATCGCTTCTTGGGAGGGGGAGGGAGTGTAGGGTTTTGTTAATTATTATAATAATAATATGTTACACAATGGCCCCTCTACTTTTAGTTATTAACTTTCTAGTGTAAACAATTAGCTCTTGCTTCTTGTGTTTAGCATTACACATAACATATCAAGTAACATATATGTTACCACATAATTATCACGTATTTGTTGTTTTGATGTTTATCGTTTGTTCACCAATGGTTTGAGTCAACTCATTTGCGTTTCGGTGCAATCCCGAAAGACTACATGTGTAGTGATTGTCGAGCATCATTTAAAACCCTATTTTAAATGTAATGAGATGTGCATTATAGTTCTAGTGATCTTAAATTTGAATTGACGGAGTTTGGATTAACGGAGTTAACCTGAAATTGACGAGTGTCACATCATTCCCATGTTGAAAGAATTTCTGTCCCGAAAATTTGAGTCAAGTCGCGATGGGTGTCTGAAAAAGCAAGAAAAATTTTCAGTTTGTCATATCATCCCCTAGTAGAAAGAAATTTCGTCCCGAAATTTAATTCATACCTCTGGTGATCTCTGACGGTTTGACGGCTTTCGCGGTTTTCGGTGTTTGGTCAACCCTTCAAAAAGGTGAGGATACTTCTTCATCATTTGATCCTCGCGTTCCCACGTGAACTCTGGTCCACGTCTCGAGTTCCAACGAACTTTAACGATTGGAATTTTGCTGTGTTTGAGTGTTTTGGTTTCCCAATCCAAAACTTCGACTGGTTCTTCGATGAATCGTAGCTGTTCATCAACTTGTAACTCGTCCAAAGGAACTGCTTGGGTTTCATCGGAAAGGCATTTCTTCAAATTGGACCAGTGATTTGGACCAGTGACTTGGCTATCACCCACCTCTGGCCAGCAGAGAGGTGATCGACACTTTCGTCCGTACAACGCTTCAAACGGCGTTGCTTTAATGCTTGAGTGGTAGCTGTTATTATACGAAAACTCTACCAAAGACAAGTGAGATTCCCAACTTTTTTCGAAATCCAACACGCATGCACGCAACATGTCCTCCAAGGTCTGAATGGTGCGCTCACTTTGCCCATCCGTCTGAGGATGGTATGCTGTGCTCATATCAAGGCGGGTGCCTAGTGCACTCTGTAGTGACTTCCAGAAGTGCGAAGTGAAACGGGAATATCGATCAAATATGATTGAGACAGGCACTCCGTGTATAGACACTACTTCTTTAATATAGATGCGAGTCAGTCTTTCCATTTTGTCCGATTCCTTGATTGCTAAGAAATGCGCAGACTTAGTCAACCGGTAAACGATCACCCAGATGGTATCGAATCCCGTCGGTGTTTTGGGTAATCCCGTGATGAAATCCATTGAAATGTGTTCCAATTTCCACGTTGGAAGTTCCGGTTGCTGTAGCAGACCAGATGGTTTCTGATATTCCACTTTGACTCTTGCACAAGTCAAGCATTTGCTCACGTAGGTGGCAATGTCGGCTTTCATGTTTGGCCACCAGTAAAGTGCCTTTAGGTCATGGTACATTTTATCCGAGCCAGGGTGGATGGAAATATCGGGACTTGTGTGCTTCGTCCATCACTAGGGTTCTCAACTCTCCATATCGAGGGACCCAAATCCGGTTTTCGAAATATCGGACCCCGTCCGATTTGGTTTCAAGTTGCTTGTTCATGCCTCGCATGAGTTCTGATGGGAGGTTATCGTCTTTCAAGGCTTCGAGTTGAGCATCACGAATCTGATCGAGTAAGTTGGCGTGAATCGTGAGTTTCAATGCTCGCACTCGTCTAGGTTTATCGGTTTCTTTTCTGCTGAGAGCATCGGCCACTACATTGGCCTTGCCAGGGTGGTACTTGATGGCACAATCATAATCCTTAAGTAGCTCGACCCAACGACGCTGTCGCATGTTCAGCTCCTATTGATCGTAGATATGTTGGGGGCTCTTGTGGTCGGTGTAGATAGTAAACATGGTACCGTACAAGTAATGCCTCCATATCTTAAGATCAAACACCACGGCTCCGAGTTCCAGGTCATGGGTCGTGTAGTTCTTCTCGTGGATCCGTAGTTGTCGAGAGGCATAGGCTATAACCTTCTCGAGTTGCATCAACACGCAACCGAGACCCTGTATCGATGCGTCACAATGCACCTCAAAATTCTTCGTTCCCTCGGGGAGGGCTAGGATAGGGGCGCTACAGAGTTTGGTTTTTAACAGTTGGAAAGCAGATTCCTGCGCCTCACCCCAATTTTACTTAGTACCCTTGTGTGTCAATGCGGTGAGGGGTTGAGTGATATTTGAAAATCTCTCGATGAAACGTCGGTAGTAGCCAACCAGTCCTAGGAATTGTCGCACCTCAGTCGGAGTCTTAGGTTCTTCCCAGTTTTTGATGGCCTCTACCTTGCCGAGATCGACATGGATACCATTCTCATTGATCACTTGTCCTAAGAAGTGAACCTCGCGAAGCCAAAATTCGCATTTCGAGAGTTTAGTGTACAGTTGTTCCTTCCTTAGCAATTCTAGGATCAACCTCAGGTGTTCTTCGTGGTCGGTCTTGTTCTTGGAGTAAACGAGGATATCATCAATGAAAACAATCACAAACTTGTCGAGGTACGCCTTGCATACTCTGTTCATGAGATCCATAAATAGAGCTGGTGCGTTGGTTAAGCCAAAAGGCATAACCGAAAACTCTTAGTGACCGTACCGAGTTCTGAAAGCCGTCTTTGAAATGTCTTCTTCGCTCACTCTTAATTGATGGTAACCAGATCTCAAATCGATCTTCGAGTAGTAACTCGATCCTTGAAGCTGGTCGAACAGATCATCAATTCGGGGTAGGGGATAACGGTTCTTGATCGTCACCTTGTTCAGCTCTCGGTAGTCGATGCACATGCGGAAAGTCCAGTCTTTCTTTCAAACAAATAAGACAGGGGCTCCCCATGGTGATGAGCTAGGTCGGATGAAACATTTATCCAACAGGTCTTGTAATTGAGTGGACAACTCCTGAAGCTCCGCCGGTGCGAGCCGATACGGGGCTCATGCTATGGGTGCAGCACCGGGGGCAAAATCGATTTGGAATTCGACTTGTCGAATAGGTGTGAGTCCAGGCAAATCCTCCGGGAAGACTTCCAGAAAATCTCGTACAATCGGTATGTCTTCGATTCGCTTCTCCTCCGCGGGTTTCTCGACAATATGAGCTAAAATCGCCGGATTACCCTTTCGTAAATATTTATGCGCCTTCACGAGGGTGATGACACTTGTAGTCATGCCGTTCTTCTCGCCATGTATCGAGATGATTTCGCCGGAAGGGGTAGTGATATGGACTATCTTGTCGTGACATATAATCTCAGCTCTATTCTCGGATAGCTAGTCCATGCCGATAACGACATCGAAACTACCAAGCGTAAAGTGTATGAGGTCGATATCGAAAGTATGACCTGACAGTTTCAACTTACATCCCGCTAGTACATGAGTTGTTTCTATAGACTTACCGTCAGCTAATTCAACAAGAAACTTAGCATCTAACGGGGTCGGGGTTAAGTCTAAGAATCTACTAAAGGCTTTCATTACAAAACTCCTATCAGCTCCAGTGTCAAGCAAAACAGAAGCAAAACAGTCGTTCACAGGGAACTTACTGGTACTGCGGGCCTCGCCCGATCCAATGACAAAAGCTCTACCTTTACTACCATTTCCGTCGTTGCTATTGCCTCTGTTGCCCTCATTTTGTTTCAGTTTAGGACAATCCTTCCTGAAGTGACCCGCCTGACCACACTCAAAGCACCCTTTCGTTGTTGCAGGCTGTTTAAGAGCACCCTTTCCCGCGAGTTCTCCTCTACAGTCCTTAGCCAGATGACCCAACTTGCCACATCGCAGACACTTGATACGGTCGCATGGGCCAGCATGGTGATAGTTTCACTTGTTGCACTTTGGGTACTTTCCAGCATAGCCACTCGAACTATGTCCGCCACCATTGTTGTTATTGTTGGAACCCTGATTATTGAAGTTCCGAGCGAGTTCGGGTTTAAGGTGGTGTTGTTGCTGTGGGGGTTCGATGATGAGGACCTGGTGTTGTCAAATTTCCTCTTTCCATTCCCAGAATTTTTGTTGTTGTTGTTGTCAGTGCTTGAGTTGTCACGGGTTTTAGAGGTGGAACCTCTAGGTGGTAACGCACCTTGTGCCACTACCTGGTCCGTCAGCTTGTGGGCTATTCTGATCGCTTGCTGAATAATGGTTGGTTTAGAAGACGTCACCATACCCTGAATCTAGGGTACCAAACTATCGATATACATCTCGATTCTCTTACTTAGCGGGTCAACCATCCGCGGGCACATCACTGCTAGCTCATGGGAACAGGTGGTGTAGGCTTCAATCTCAGAACCCACCATCTTTAACGCCCAAAATTCCGATTCCAACTTCGAAATTTCCTCTCTAGGACAATACTCTTCTCGCATCATATTCTTGAATTCTTCCCAATTCATAGCTTTGCTAATTCCAAACCAAGAATATGCACATTAGAGTTCCACCATGTGAGGGTAGAATCTTGCAGTGTTCCAACAGCAAACTTGACCCTGCTGGCTGGTGGATAGTTGCACATCTCAAAAGTTGACTCTACCTTCTCGGCCCAACGCTAGGAAACCTATGGCTCCCACAGTGCGGTTGAACGAATTGGGTTTACAGTCCAGGTAATTCTTGAAGGTACAGGCTCCGGCTGGACCTCCGGCTTGATTCTGAACATGTGCAGCTAAAGCCGCCGCCGCATGGTCATTCAATAGGGTTTGGAGTTCTGCTGTTAGGTTGATGTTACCGCTACCATGCCCAGTGTTTCTTCCAGCCGTCTCCTAGAATCACAGCATAAAATGTTAGACATGAATTCTCGGTTTCATATGCAACACACCATACATGTAATAAAAAGTAGGTCAGAAAGAAAAAAAAAATAAAAGAAGCAAACATCACATCACAACCATATAATAATCCAAATAATAATTCATGATTAAAACCATTGTATTCGCTACAAAGTATTTAAAAACAATCCTTAAAATCATAGAAAATAATAGTTTGGATGGAGACAACCCCTCCATATAGGTGTTTTCATTCTTGGATGTCATCGTCTGAGGACACCTCTGAGTGTGCCTCCGGCTCAGCTGGCTCTTCCTATGGTTCCTCTTCGGTTCCTCCTCGGGGTCTTCCTCGAGTTCTTCTTCAGGTTCTTCCTCTGGTTCTTCCTCGGGTTCTTCCTCAGGTTCTGCTGCATTCTGGGCAATTTGCCTCTGTAAGATATCACAACGCTCTAGAGCTATCTCTGTCCGGGATCTCGCCACAAGGAGTTGCTCTTGAAATCTATCATCTCTGCTTGCATTTTTCTCATTATCTTCATCTGCTGATCGTTAGCCTCCTAAACTTCCTTTATAGCTTCTGTCAGGCGGTAAAATTCCTCCCTGGTCTCGATTCCATCTCTTATCAATCCGGAAACGTTCGCTTTCGTCGAGCGCATAAACACCACATCACGCTCTAAACATGTAACGACAGCTGCGAGAACACGCTCCAATGGTTCGGTTATGGAAGGTAGGGTGTGGGGGTATGCAGGATGGCCCGGGTGAGATAATGGGGGAACTTGCTCACGGTAAACCATACGTTTGATTAGACTCGGGTACCAATCCCAATTAAAGGTGTCTTCGTACATGTCTCCAGATAGGCGATACCTCTTCGGTGTAGGGGCGGCTAATTCCGGGACTACTCGAGGCGGCGATGAGTTAGGTAGTTGCGGTTCCTTTCCATGGGCATGAGTCACATGGTCGGGTGATGATGATGATGGCGTCGACATCCCTACAGGATAAGTCGTGTATGCGCGCGTATGAGTGAATGAGGTAAAGAGATAAAGATAACGAAAGACTAAATATAATATATATATATATATATATATATATATATATGCAGTGCGTAAAAATTATAACTAATGGGTCGTTGCAGTTATAGTCTAGTATGCATGCAATTCTAGTTCGCTATAACCAATGGCTCTGATACCAATCTGTCACACCATCAAAATCCACTAACGGAGTTTTACCATCAGAGGGTGTGAACTAACAGGATCGGAATCATTAGTTATAAACAAAGACCATGTTCAAAGTTTTCAAACCATGAAACATTAAGTTTAAATAAGTGCGGAAGCGTAAATCATGAACCAAGTGTTGCGTCACACAGGACGACTTAAAACCCAATTAACAAAAGTTTAAAACAAGTTTTCAAAACGATAGTGTTCAATGAAAGCATGTGCCTATACCGCGCGCCCGCCTCGGCTACCTGAGAATAACATACTAAAAGTGTAACACAGGGTTGGTGAGTTCACATATATATATAAAGAAAGCGTTTGTGTTTTAGTGTTTGCGTTTGCGTTACCAGATAATGTTAAGTCAATTATATATCAATAGGTAGCTAGCCTATAAAACAAGTATTACTAAGTGTTCGACACCAAAGCTGACTGTTTATCAATTGCCTTGCCACCATGTCTATCACGACCATGGTAATGTGTTAGCCAAGATTACACCCACTCGACCTACAGTCGAGTTTAGAGTTGGGTGGGGTTTGTCAAACCCAGTAGTACTACTCAACAGTGACTCGCTATTATACAAATACTAACCGGTGCGATGTTATGAAGGACTTTAGTTGGTTTGTTTGCCACTTAGCCTTACAAGTGATATATAAAAACTAACAAGATATATAGCGTTGGAGTATGTTATCTCCCCCAAATAAAAAGCGTTTAAAAAGAGTAAAGCGGGGACGTGAAACTCACTGTTTGCGAAGAATACTAAAACAATTCCGAGAGACGCGCGTCAAAGAAAATCCTCACTAGTGCTCTAAAACAAAAATGAGATTTTCTAAGTATTTAAACTATTATTGAGTCTCTAGACTCGGCACACAATTCATATGCATGAGATACGTTTCGTGTTTTGTTTGTGAAATATGTGTGACTCGACAAACACATTGGTGACACGTTACATGTGTAAACAACTACTTAAGTATCAAGTAATAACATTGTACATTACTAGTAATTATTCCCCACAAGGGCAATTTAGTCAAAAACATAGCAAATATCTATCAACAAACACGTTTCATGTACTTTCACATAGTTCAGTAGCTAGTTTTATTAAGACAGATTTCTACTTGAAAAGATTACTCTATTCAACAGATCATAACATATCAATTAATTCACCAAATATCGTCACAAAAGCACACATGAGTTAGGTTTCCAGAAATGTTTTGATTGTATTTTTATTCGACATAGTTTTCTCACAATGATCAAAACAATACAGTAACTCACACCAGTCAAAATTATGCGCAACAGAATGTTATTTGTTATTCCTCTTAAATGGTAAATCCAAATAATGCAAGACCAATTGGGTTAGATTCTTAACTCAATATGTTAACTTCCAGAAGTGGAACAAACCTATTTGGTCTTGTAGTTTATGAGGTATGATAATTTCAAAACAGCCTAACAGCAGACCCCATAATTCAGACTTGCACTACGTTTTTGTAAAATAATAAAAGTTAACTTTTACACGTCCAAAAATTACAAACTTGGACTTTTTAGAAACTACACTCAACCTAGTACACTTTAGTGTTAATAATTTCGACCAACTACCAAACTAACATTCAGTTACAGTCGTCTAAACATAAATTTAACAATCTGTCCAGCACCAGTTTACATCAAAACTCAGCATAACAGCAATCTATGAATCATAATCCATGCATTTAACACTCTAGACACAAGATTAACCAACCATGCATATCAATTTCACATTACACACATAGTTAGGGTTTTTCTTGAAAGTTTAAAATCAAGTAAGAAGTGATTAACAAGCAACAATAACACAACTAGTTATCAACTTCATTAGCAATTCATCATCAAGCATATAATCAAACCCTAACTCATCTTAATCATCAATTTTCGAGAATTAGGGTTTTGATTAACCCATTCAATACCAAAATTTAACAACTAGAATGCATAGAGGAGTTGTTAATACCAAAATTTGAAAATGGTTGTATGTATATGTGTGTGATGTGACGGCAGCCAAGGGGGAAGAGAGGGAGAGAGCCGATCGCTTCTTGGGAGGGGGAGGGAGTGTAGGGTTTTGTTAATTATTATAATAATAATATGTTACACAATGGCCCCTCTACTTTTAGTTATTAACTTTCTAGTGTAAACAGTTAGCTCTTGCTTCTTGTGTTAGCATTACACATAACATATCAAGTAACATATATGTTACCACATAATTATCACGTATTTTTTGTTTTGATGTTTATCGTTTGTTCACCAATGGTTTGAGTCAACTCATTTGCGTTTCGGTGCAATCCCGAAAGACTACATGTGTAGTGATTGTCGAGCATCATTTAAAACCCTATTTTAAATGTAATGAGATGTGCATTATAGTTCTAGTGATCTTAAATTTGAATTGACGGAGTTTGGATTAACGGAGTTAACCTGAAATTGACGAGTGTCACATCATTCCCATGTTGAAAGAATTTCTGTCCCGAAAATTTGAGTCAAGTCGCGATGGGTGTCTGAAAAAGCAAGAAAAATTTTCAGTTTGTCATATCATCCCCTAGTAGAAAGAAATTTCGTCCCGAAATTTAATTCATACCTCTGGTGATCTCTGACGGTTTGACGGCTTTCGCGGTTTTCGGTGTTTGGTCAACCCTTCAAAAAGGTGAGGATACTTCTTCATCATTTGATCCTCGCGTTCCAACGTGAACTCTGGTCCACGTCTCGTGTTCCAACGAACTTTAACGATTGGAATTTTGCTGTGTTTGAGTGTTTTGGTTTCCCAATCCAAAACTTCGACTGGTTCTTCGATGAATCGTAGCTGTTCATCAACTTGTAACTCGTCCAAAGGAACTGCTTGGGTTTCATCGGAAAGGCATTTCTTCAAATAGGACCAGTGATTTGGACCAGTGACTTGGCTATCACCCACCTCTGGCCAGCAGAGAGGTGATCGACACTTTCGTCCGTACAACGCTTCAAACGGCGTTGCTTTAATGCTTGAGTGGTAGCTGTTATTATACGAAAACTCTACCAAAGACAAGTGAGATTCCCAACTTTTTTCGAAATCCAACACGCATGCACGCAACATGTCCTCCAAGGTCTGAATGGTGCGCTCACTTTGCCCATCCGTCTGAGGATGGTATGCTGTGCTCATATCAAGGCGGGTGCCTAGTGCACTCTGTAGTGACTTCCAGAAGTGCGAAGTGAAACGGGAATATCGATCAAATATGATTGAGACAGGCACTCCGTGTCTAGACACTACTTCTTTAATATAGATGAGAGTCAGTCTTTCCATTTTGTCCGATTCCTTGATTGCTAAGAAATGCGCAGACTTAGTCAACCGGTAAACGATCACCCAGATGGTATCGAATCCCGTCGGTGTTTTGGGTAATCCCGTGATGAAATCCATGGAAATGTGTTCCAATTTCCACGTTGGAAGTTCCGGTTGCTGTAGCAGACCAGATGGTTTCTGATATTCCACTTTGACTCTTGCACAAGTCAAGCATTTGCTCACGTAGGTGGCAATGTCGGCTTTCATGTTTGGCCACCAGTAAAGTGCCTTTAGGTCATGGTACATTTTATCCGAGCCAGGGTGGATGGAAATATCGGGACTTGTGTGCTTCGTCCATCACTAGGGTTCTCAACTCTCCATATCGAGGGACCCAAATCCGGTTTTCGAAATATCGGACCCCGTCCGATTTGGTTTCAAGTTGCTTGTTCATGCCTCGCATGAGTTCTGATGGGAGGTTATCGTCTTTCAAGGCTTCGAGTTGAGCATCACGAATCTGATCGAGTAAGTTGGCTTGAATCGTGAGTTTCAATGCTCGCACTCGTCTAGGTTTATCGGTTTCTTTTCTGCTGAGAGCATCGGCCACTACATTGGCCTTGCCAGGGTGGTACTTGATGGCACAATCATAATCCTTAAGTAGCTCGACCCAACGACGCTGTCGCATGTTCAGCTCCTATTGATCGTAGATATGTTGGGGGTTCTTGCGGTCGGTGTAGATAGTAAACATGGTACCATATAAGTAATGCCTCCATATCTTAAGATCAAACACCACGGCTCCGAGTTCCAGGTCATGGGTCGTGTAGTTCTTCTCGTGGATCCGTAGTTGTCGAGAGGCAGAGGCTATAACCTTCTCGAGTTGCATCAACACGCAACCGAGACCCTGTATCGATGCGTCACAATGCACCTCAAAATTCTCCGTTCCCTCGGAGAGGGCTAGGATAGGGGCGCTACAGAGTTTGGTTTTTAACAGTTGGAAAACAGATTCCTGCGCCTCACCCCAATTTTACTTAGTACCCTTGTGTGTCAATGCGGTGAGGGGTTGAGTGATATTTGAAAATCCCTCGATGAAACGTCGGTAGTAGCCAACCAGTCCTAGGAATTGTCGCACCTCAGTCGGAGTCTTAGGTGCTTCCCAGTTTTTGATGGCCTCTACCTTGCCGGGATCGACATGGATAGCATTCTCATTGATCACATGTCCTAAGAAGTGAACCTCGCGAAGCCAAAATTCGCATTTCGAGAGTTTAGTGTACAGTTGTTCCTTCCTTAGCAATTCTAGGATCAACCTCAGGTGTTCTTCGTGGTCGGTCTTGTTCTTGAAGTAAACGAGGATATCATCAATGAAAACAATCACAAACTTGTCGAGGTACGCCTTGCATACTCTGTTCATGAGATCCATAAATAGAGCTGGTGCGTTGGTTAAGCCAAAAGGCATAACCGAAAACTCTTAGTGACCGTACCGAGTTCTGAAAGCCGTCTTTGAAATGTCTTCTTCGCTCACTCTTAATTGATGGTAACCAGATCTCAAATCAATCTTCGAGTAGTAACTCGATCCTTGAAGCTGGTCGAACAGATCATCAATTCGGGGTAGGGGATAACGGTTCTTGATCGTCACCTTGTTCAGCTCTCGGTAGTCGATGCACATGCGGAAAGTCCAGTCTTTCTTTCAAACAAATAAGACAGGGGCTCCCCATGGTGATGAGCTAGGTCGGATGAAACATTTATCCAACAGGTCTTGTAATTGAGTGGACAACTCCTGAAGCTCCGCCGGTGCGAGCCGATACGGGGCTCATGCTATGGGTGCAGCACCGGGGGCAAAATCGATTTGGAATTCGACTTGTCGAATAGGTGTGAGTCCAGGCAAATCCTCCGGGAAGACTTCCAGAAAATCTCGTACAATCGGTATGTCTTCGATTCGCTTCTCCTCCGCGGGTTTCTCGACAATATGAGATAAAATCGCCGGATTACCCTTTCGTAAATATTTATGCGCCTTCACGAGGGTGATGACACTTGTAGTCATGCCATTCTTCTCGCCCTGTATCGAGATGATTTCGCCGGAAGGGGTAGTGATATGGACTATCTTGTCGTGACATATAATCTCAGCTCTATTCTCGGATAGCTAGTCCATGCCGATAACGACATCGAAACTACCAAGCGTAAAGTGTATGAGGTCGATATCGAAAGTATGACCTGACAGTTTCAACTTACATCCCGCTAGTACATGAGTTGTTTCTATAGACTTACCGTCAGCTAATTCAACAAGAAACTTAGCATCTAACGGGGTCGGGGTTAAGTCTAAGAATCTACTAAAGGCTTTCATTACAAAACTCCTATCAGCTCCAGTGTCAAGCAAAACAGAAGCAAAACAGTCGTTCACAGGGAACTTACCGGTACTGCGGGCCTCGCCCGATCCAATGACAAAAGCTCTACCTTTACTACCATTTCCGTCGTTGCTATTGCCTCTGTTGCCCTCATTTTGTTTCACTTTAGGACAATCCTTCCTGAAGTGACCCGCCTGACCACACTCAAAGCACCCTTTCGTTGTTGCAGGCTGTTTAGGAGCACCCTTTCCCGCGAGTTCTCCTCTACAGTCCTTAGCCAGATGACCCAACTTGCCACATCGCAGACACTTGATACAGTCGCATGGGCCAGCATGGTGATAGTTTCACTTGTTGCACTTTGGGTACTTTCCAGCATAGCCACTCGAACTATGTCCGCCACCGTTGTTGTTATTGTTGGAACCCTGATTATTGAAGTTCCGAGCGAGTTTGGGTTTAAGGTGGTGTTGTTGCTGTGGGGGGTTCGATGATGAGGACCTGGTGTTGTCAAATTTCCTCTTTCCATTCCCAGAATTTTTGTTGTTGTTGTTGTCAGTGCTTGAGTTGTCACGGGTTTTAGAGGTGGAACCTCTAGGTGGTAACGCACCTTGTGCCACTGCCTAGTCCGTCAGCTTGTGGGCTATTCTGATCGCTTGCTAAATAATGGTTGGTTTAGAAGACGTCACCATACCCTGAATCTAGGGTACCAAACTATCGATATACATCTCGATTCTCTTACTTAGCGGGTCAACCATCCGCGGGCACATCACTGCTAGCTCATGGGAACAGGTGGTGTAGGCTTCAATCTCAGAACCCACCATCTTTAACGCCCAAAATTCCGATTCCAACTTCAAAATTTCCTCTCTAGGACAATACTCTTCTCGCATCATATTCTTGAATTCTTCCCAATTCATAGCTTTGCTAATTCCAAACCAAGAATATGCACATTAGAGTTCCACCATGTGAGGGTAGAATCTTGCAGTGTTCCAACAGCAAACTTGACCCTGCTGGCTGGTGGATAGTTGTACATCTCAAAAGTTGACTCTGCCTTCTCGGCCCAACGCTAGGAAACCTATGGCTCCCTCAGTGCGGTTGAACGAATTGGGTTTACAGTCCAGGTAATTCTTGAAGGTACAGGCTCCGGCTGGACCTCCGGCTTGATTCTGAACATGTGCAGCTAAAGCTGCCGCCGCATGGTCATTCAATAGGGTTTGGAGTTCTGCTGTTAGGTTGATGTTACCGCGACCATGCCCAGTGTTTCTTCCAGCCGTCTCCTAGAATCACAGCATAAAATGTTAGACATGAATTCTCGGTTTCATATGCAACACACCATACAAGTAATAAAAAGTAGGTCAGAAAGAAAAAAAAATAAAAGAAGCAAACATCACATCACAACCATATAATAATCCAAATAATAATTCATGATTAAAACCATTGTATTCGATACAAAGTATTTAAAAACAATCCTTAAAATCATAGAAAATAATAGTTTGGATGGAGACAACCCCTCCATATAGGTGTTTTCATTCTTGGATGTCATCGTCTGAGGACACCTCTGAGTGTGCCTCCGGCTCAGCTGGCTCTTCCTCTGGTTCCTCTTCGGTTCCTCCTCGGGGTCTTCCTCGAGTTCTTCTTCAGGTTCTTCCTCAGGTTCTTCCTCGGGTTCTTCCTCAGGTTCTGCTGCATTCTGGGCAATTTGCCTCTGTAAGATATCACAACGCTCTAGAGCTATCTCTGTCCGGGATCTCGCCACAAGGAGTTGCTCTTGAAATCTATCATCTCTGCTTGCATTTTTCTCATTATCTTCATCTGCTGATCGTTAGCCTCCTAAACTTCCTTTATAGCTTCTGTCAGGCGGTAAATTTCCTCCCTGGTCTCGATTCCATCTCTTATCAATCCAGAAACGTTCGCTTTCGTCGAGCGCATAAACACCACATCACGCTCTATACAGGTAACGACAGTTGCGAGAACACGCTCCAATGGTTCGGTTATGGAAGGTAGGGTGTGGGGGTATGCAGGATGGCCCGGGTGAGATAATGGGGGAACTTGCTCACGGTAAACCATACGTTTGATTAGACTCGGGTACCAATCCCAATTAAAGGTGTCTTCGTACATGTCTCCAGATAGGTGATACCTCTTCGGTGTAGGGGCGGCTAATTCCGGGACTACTCGAGGCGGCGATGAGTTAGGTAGTTGCGGTTCCTTTCAATGGGCATGAGTCACATGGTCGGGTGATGATGATGATGGCGTCGACATCCCTACAGGATAAGTCGTGTATGCGCGCGTATGAGTGAATGAGGTAAAGAGATAAAGATAACGAAAGACTAAATATATATATATATATATATATATATATATATATATATATATATATATATATATGCAGTGCGTAAAAATTATAACTAATGGGTCGTTGCAGTTATAGTCTAGTATGCATGCAATTCTAGTTCGCTATAACCAATGGCTTTGATACCAATCTCTCACACCATCAAAATCCACTAACGGAGTTTTACCGTCAGAGGGTGTGAACTAACAGGATCGGAATCATTAGTTATAAACAAACACCATGTTCAAAGTTTTCAAACCACGAAACATTAAGTTTAAATAAGTGCGGAAGCGTAAATCATGAACCAAGTGTTGCGTCACACAGGACGACTTAAAACCCAATTAACAAAAGTTTAAAACAAGTTTTCAAAACGATAGTGTTCAATGAAAGCATGTGCCTATACCGCGCGCCCGCCTCGGCTACCTGAGAATAACATACTAAAAGTGTAACACAGGGTTGGTGAGTTCACATATATATATAAAGAAAGCGTTTGTGTTTTAGTGTTTGCGTTTGCGTTACCAGATAATGTTAAGTCAATTATATATCAATAGGTAGCTAGCCTATAAAACAAGTATTACTAAGTGTTCGACACCAAAGCTGACTGTTTATCAATTGCCTTGCCACCATGTCTACCACGACCATGGTAATGTGTTAGCCAAGATTACACCCACTCGACCTACAGTCGAGTTTAGAGTTGGGTGGGGTTTGTCAAACCCAGTAGTACTACTCAACAGTGACTCGCTATTATACAAATACTAACCGGTTCGATGTTATGAAGGACTTTAGTTGGTTTGTTTGCCACTTAGCCTTACAAGTGATATATAAAAACTAACAAGATCTATAGCGTTGGAGTATGTTATCTCCCCCAAATAAAAAGCGTTTAAAAAGAGTAAAGCGGGGACGTGAAACTCACTGTTTGCGAAGAATACTAAAACAATTCCGAGAGATGCGCGTCAAAGAAAATCCTCACTAGTGCTCTAAAACAAAAATGAGATTTTCTAAGTATTTAAACTATTATTGAGTCTCTAGACTCGGCACACAATACATATGCATGAGATACGTTTCGTGTTTTGTTTGTGAAATATGTGTGACTCGACAAACACATTGGTGACACGTTACATGTGTAAACAACTACTTAAGTATCAAGTACTAACATTGTACATTACTAGCAATTATTCCCCACAAGGGCAATTTAGTCAAAAACATAGCAAATATCTATCAACAAACACGTTTCATGTACTTTCACATAGTTCAGTAGCTAGTTTTATTAAGACAGATTTCTACTTGAAAAGATTACTCTATTCAACAGATCATAACATATCAATTAATTCACCAAATATCGTCACAAAAGCACACATGAGTTAGGTTTCCAGAAATGTTTTGATTGTATTTTTATTCGACATAGTTTTCTCACAATGATCAAAACAATACAGTAACTCACACCAGTCAAAATTATGCGCAACAGAATGTTATTTGTTATTCCCGTTAAATGGTAAATCCAAATAATGCAAGACCAATTGGGTTAGATTCTTAACTCAATATGTTAACTTCCAGAAGTGGAACAAACCTATTTGGTCTTGTAGTTTATGAGGTATGATAATTTCAAAACAGCCTAACAGCAGACCCCATAATTCAGACTTGCACTACGTTTTTGTAAAATAATAAAAGTTAACTTTTACACGTCCAAAAATTACAAACTTAGACTTTTTAGAAACTACACTCAACCTAGTACACTTTAGTGTTAATAATTTCGACCAACTACCAAACTAACATTCAGTTACAGTCGTCTAAACATAAATTTAACAATCTGTCCAGCACCAGTTTACATCAAAACTCAGCATAACAGCAATCTATGAATCATAATCCATGAATTTAACACTCTAGACACAAGATTAACCAACCATGCATATCAATTTCACATTACACACATAGTTAGGGTTTTTCTTGAAAGTTTAAAATCAAGTAAGAAGTGATTAACAAGCAACAATAACACAACTAGTTATCAACTTCATTAGCAATTCATCATCAAGCATATAATCAAACCCTAACTCATCTTAATCATCAATTTTCGAGAATTAGGGTTTTGATTAACCCATTCAATACCAAAATTTAACACATAGAATGCATAGAGGAGTTGTTAATACCAAAAATTTGAAAATGGTTGTATGTATATGTGTGTGATGTGACGGCAGCCAAGGGGGAAGAGAGGGAGAGAGCCGATCGCTTCTTGGGAGGGGGAGGGAGTGTAGGGTTTTGTTAATTATTATAATAATAATATGTTACACAATGGCCCCTCTACTTTTAGTTATTAACTTTCTAGTGTAAACAATTAGCTCTTGCTTCTTGTGTTAGCATTACACATAACATATCAAGTAACATATATGTTACCACATAATTATCACGTATTTGTTGTTTTGATGTTTATCGTTTGTTCACCAATGGTTTGAGTCAACTCATTTGCGTTTCGGTGCAATCCCGAAAGACTACATGTGTAGTGATTGTCGAGCATCATTTAAAACCCTATTTTAAATGTAATGAGATGTGCATTATAGTTCTAGTGATCTTAAATTTGAATTGACGGAGTTTGGATTAACGGAGTTAACCTGAAATTGACGAGTGTCACATCATTCCCATGTTGAAAGAATTTCTGTCCCGAAAATTTGAGTCAAGTCGCGATGGGTGTCTGAAAAAGCAAGAAAAATTTTCAGTTTGTCATATCATCCCTAGTAGAAAGAAATTTCGTCCCGAAATTTAATTCATACCTCTGGTGATCTCTGACGGTTTGACGGCTTTCGCGGTTTTCGGTGTTTGGTCAACCCTTCAAAAAGGTGAGGATACTTCTTCATCATTTGATCCTCGCGTTCCCACGTGAACTCTGGTCCACGTTTCGAGTTCCAACGAACTTTAACGATTGGAATTTTGCTGTGTTTGAGTGTTTTGGTTTCCCAATCAAAAACTTCGACTGGTTCTTCGATGAATCGTAGCTGTTCATCAACTTGTAACTCGTCCAAAGGAACTGCTTGGGTTTCATCGGAAAGGCATTTCTTCAAATAGGACCAGTGATTTGGACCAGTGACTTGGCTATCACCCACCTCTGGCCAGCAGAGAGGTGATCGACACTTTCGTCCGTACAACGCTTCAAACGGCGTTGCTTTAATGCTTGAGTGGTAGCTGTTATTATACGAAAACTCTACCAAAGACAAGTGAGATTCCCAACTTTTTTCGAAATCCAACACGCATGCACGCAACATGTCCTCCAAGGTCTGAATGGTGCGCTCACTTTGCCCATCCGTCTGAGGATGGTATGCTGTGCTCATATCAAGGCGGGTGCCTAGTGCACTCTGTAGTGACTTCCAGAAGTGCGAAGTGAAACGGGAATATCGATCAAATATGATTGAGACAGGCACTCCGTGTCTAGACACTACTTCTTTAATATAGATGCGAGTCAGTCTTTCCATTTTGTCCGATTCCTTGATTGCTAAGAAATGCGCAGACTTAGTCAACCGGTAAACGATCACCCAGATGGTATCGAATCCCGTCGGTGTTTTGGGTAATCCCGTGATGAAATCCATGGAAATGTGTTCCAATTTCCACGTTGGAAGTTCCGGTTGCTGTAGCAGACCAGATGGTTTCTGATATTCCACTTTGACTCTTGCACAAGTCAAGCATTTGATCACGTAGGTGGCAATGTCGGCTTTCATGTTTGGCCACCAGTAAAGTGCCTTTAGGTCATGGTACATTTTATCCGAGCCAGGGTGGATGGAAATATCGGGACTTGTGTGCTTCGTCCATCACTAGGGTTCTCAACTCTCCATATCGAGGGACCCAAATCCGGTTTTCGAAATATCGGACCCCATCCGATTTGGTTTCAAGTTGCTTGTTCATGCCTCGCATGAGTTCTGATGGGAGGTTATCGTCTTTCAAGGCTTCGAGTTGAGCATCACGAATCTGATCGAGTAAGTTGGCGTGAATCGTGAGTTTCAATGCTCGCACTCGTCTAGGTTTATCGGTTTCTTTTCTGCTGAGAGCATCGGCCACTACATTGGCCTTGCCAGGGTGGTACTTGATGGCACAATCATAATCCTTAAGTAGCTCGACCCAACGACGCTGTCGCATGTTCAGCTCCTATTGATCGTAGATATGTTGGGGGCTCTTGCGGTCGGTGTAGATAGTAAACATGGTACCGTATAAGTAATGCCTCCATATCTTAAGATCAAACACCACGGCTCCGAGTTCCAGGTCATGGGTCGTGTAGTTCTTCTCGTGGATCCGTAGTTGTCGAGAGGCATAGGCTATAACCTTCTCGAGTTGCATCAACACGCAACCGAGACCCTGTATCGATGCGTCACAATGCACCTCAAAATTCTCCGTTCCCTCGGGGAGGGCTAGGATAGGGGCGCTACAGAGTTTGGTTTTTAACAGTTGGAAAGCAGATTCCTGCGCCTCACCCCAATTTTACGTAGTACCCTTGTGTTTCAATGCGGTGAGGGGTTGAGTGATATTTGAAAATCCCTCGATGAAACGTCGGTAGTAGCCAACCAGTCCTAGGAATTGTCGCACCTCAGTCGGAGTCTTAGGTGCTTCCCAGTTTTTGATGGCCTCTACCTTGCCGGGATCGACATGGATACCATTCTCATTGATCACATGTCCTAAGAAGTGAACCTCGCGAAGCCAAAATTCGCATTTCGAGAGTTTAGTGTACAGTTGTTCCTTCCTTAGCAATTCTAGGATCAACCTCAGGTGTTCTTCGTGGTCGGTCTTGTTCTTGGAGTAAACGAGGATATCATCAATGAAAACAATCACAAACTTGTCGAGGTACGCCTTGCATACTCTGTTCATGAGATCCATAAATAGAGCTGGTGCGTTGGTTAAGCCAAAAGGCATAACCGAAAACTCTTAGTGACCGCACCGAGTTCTGAAAGCCGTCATTGAAATGTCTTCTTCGCTCACTCTTAATTGATGGTAACCAGATCTCAAATCGATCTTCGAGTAGTAACTCGATCCTTTAAGCTGGTCGAACAGATCATCAATTCGGGTTAGGGGATAACGGTTCTTGATCGTCACCTTGTTCAGCTCTCGGTAGTCGATGCACATGCGGAAAGTCCAGTCTTTCTTTCAAACAAATAAGACAGGGGCTCCCCATGGTGATGAGCTAGGTCGGATGAAACATTTATCCAACAGGTCTTGTAATTGAGTGGACAACTCCTGAAGCTCCGCCGGTGCGAGCCGATACGGGGCTCATGCTATGGATGCAGCACCGGGGGCAAAATCGATTTGGAATTCGACTTGTCGAATAGGTGTGAGTCCAGGCAAATCCTCCGGGAAGACTTCCAGAAAATCTCGTACAATCGGTATGTCTTCGATTCGCTTCTCCTCCGCGGGTTTCTCGACAATATGAGCTAAAATCGCCGGATTACCCTTTCGTAAATATTTATGCGCCTTCACGAGGGTGATGACACTTGTAGTCATGCCGTTCTTCTCGCCCTGTATCGAGATGATTTCGCCGGAAGGGGTAGTGATATGGACTATCTTGTCGTGACATATAATCTCAGCTCTATTCTCGGATAGCTAGTCCATGCCGATAAAGACATCGAAACTACCAAGCGTAAAGTGTATGAGGTCGATATCGAAAGTATGACCTGACAGTTTCAACTTACATCCCGCTAGTACATGAGTTGTTTCTATAGACTTACCGTCAGCTAATTCAACAAGAAACTTAGCATCTAACGGGGTCGGGGTTAAGTCTAAGAATCTACTAAAGGCTTTCATTACAAAACTCCTATCAGCTCCAGTGTCAAGCAAAACAGAAGCAAAACAGTCGTTCACAGGGAACTTACCGGTACTGCGGGCCTCGCCCGATCCAATGACAAAAGCTCTACCTTTACTACCATTTTCGTCGTTGCTATTGCCTCTGTTGCCCTCATTTTGTTTCACTTTAGGACAATCCTTCCTGAAGTGACCCGCCTGACCACACTCAAAGCACCCTTTCGTTGTTGCAGGCTGTTTAGGAGCACCCTTTCCCGCGAGTTCTCCTCTACAGTCCTTAGCCAGATGACCCTAATTGCCACATCGCAGACACTTGATACAGTCGCATGGGCCAGTATGGTGATAGTTTCACTTTTTGCACTTTGGGTACTTTCCAGCATAGCCACTCGAACTATGTCCGCCACCGTTGTTGTTATTGTTGGAACCCTGATTATTGAAGTTCCGAGCGAGTTCGGGTTTAAGGTGGTGTTGTTGCTGTGGGGGGTTCGATGATGAGGACCTGGTGTTGTCAAATTTCCTCTTTCCATTCCCAGAATTTTTGTTGTTGTTGTTGTCAGTGCTTGAGTTGTCACGGGTTTTAGAGGTGGAACCTCTAGGTGGTAACGCACCTTGTGCCACTGCCTGGTCCGTCAGCTTGTGGGCTATTCTGATCGCTTGCTGAATAATGGTTGGTTTAGAAGACGTCACCATACCCTGAATCAAGGGTACCAAACTATCGATATACATCTCGATTCTCTTACTTAGCGGTCAACCATCCGCGGGCACATCACTGCTAGCTCATGGGAACAGGTGGTGTAGGCTTCAATCTCAGAACCCACCATCTTTAACGCCCAAAATTCCGATTCCAACTTCGAAATTTCCTCTCTAGGACAATACTCTTCTCGCATCATATTCTTGATTTCTTCCCAATTCATAGCTTTGCTAATTCCAAACCAAGAATATGCACATTAGAGTTCCACCATGTGAGGGTAGAATCTTGCAGTGTTCCAACAGCAAACTTGACCCTGCTGGCTGGTGGATAGTTGCACATCTCAAAAGTTGACTCTGCCTTCTCGGCCCAACGCTAGGAAACCTATGGCTCCCTCAGTGCGGTTGAACGAATTGGGTTTACAGTCCAGGTAATTCTTGAAGGTACAGGCTCCGGCTGGACCTCCGGCTTGATTCTGAACATGTGCAGCTAAAGCTGCCGCCGCATGGTCATTCAATAGGGTTTGGAGTTCTGCTGTTAGGTTGATGTTACCGCGACCATGCCCAGTGTTTCTTCCAGCCGTCTCCTAGAATCACAGCATAAAATGTTAGACATGAATTCTCGGTTTCATATGCAACACACCATACATGTAATAAAAAGTAGGTCAGAAAGAAAAAAAAATAAAAGAAGCAAACATCACATCACAACCATATAATAATCCAAATAATAATTCATGATTAAAACCATTGTATTCGCTACAAAGTATTTAAAAACAATCCTTAAAATCATAGAAAATAATAGTTTGGATGGAGACAACCCCTCCATATAGGTGTTTTCATTCTTGGATGTCATCGTCTGAGGACACCTCTGAGTGTGCCTCCGGCTCAGCTGGCTCTTCCTCTGGTTCCTCTTCGGTTCCTCCTCGGGGTCTTCCTCGAGTTCTTCTTCAGGTTCTTCCTCAGGTTCTTCCTCGGGTTCTTCCTCAGGTTCTGCTGCATTCTGGGCAATTTGCCTCTGTAAGATATCACAACGCTCTAGAGCTATCTCTGTCCGGGATCTCGCCACAAGGAGTTGCTCTTGAAATCTATCATCTCTGCTTGCATTTTTCTCATTATCTTCATCTGCTGATCGTTAGCCTCCTAAACTTCCTTTATAGCTTCTGTCAGGCGGTAAATTTCCTCCCTGGTCTCGATTCCATCTCTTATCAATCCGGAAACGTTCGCTTTCGTCGAGCGCATAAACACCACATCACGCTCTAAACAGGTAACGACAGTTGCGAGAACACGCTCCAATGGTTCGGTTATGGAAGGTAGGGTGTGGGGGTATGCAGAATGGCCCGGGTGAGATAATGGGGGAACTTGCTCACGGTAAACCATACGTTTGATTAGACTCGGGTACCAATCCCAATTAAAGGTGTCTTCGTACATGTCTCCAGATAGGCGATACCTCTTCGGTGTAGGGGCGGCTAATTCCGGGACTACTCGAGGCGGCGATGAGTTAGGTAGTTGCGGTTCCTTTCAATGGGCATGAGTCACATGGTCGGGTGATGATGATGATGGCGTCGACATCCCTACAGGATAAGTCGTGTATGCGCGCGTATGAGTGAATGAGGTAAAGAGATAAAGATAACGAAAGACTAAATATATATATATATATATATATATATATGCAGTGCGTAAAAATTATAACTAATGGGTGGTTGCAGTTATAGTCTAGTATGCATGCAATTCTAGTTCGCTATAACTAATGGCTCTGATACCAATCTGTCACACAATCAAAATCCACTAACGGAGTTTTACCGTCAGAGGGTGTGAACTAACAGGATCGGAATCATTAGTTATAAACAAACACCATGTTCAAAGTTTTCAAACCACGAAACATTAAGTTTAAATAAGTGCGGAAGCGTAAATCATGAACCAAGTGTTGCGTCACACAGGACGACTTAAAACCCAATTAACAAAAGTTTAAAACAAGTTTTCAAAACGATAGTGTTCAATGAAAGCATGTGCCTATACCGCGCGCCCGCCTCGGCTACCTGAGAATAACATACTAAAAGTGTAACACAGGGTTGGTGAGTTCACATATATATATAAAGAAAGTGTTTGTGTTTTAGTGTTTGCGTTTGCGTTACCAGATAATGTTAAGTCAATTATATATCAATAGGTAGCTAGCCTATAAAACAAGTATTACTAAGTGTTCGACACCAAAGCTGACTGTTTATCAATTGCCTTGCCACCATGTCTACCACGACCATGGTAATGTGTTAGCCAAGATTACACCCACTCGACCTACAGTCGAGTTTAGAGTTGGGTGGGGTTTGTCAAACCCAGTAGTACTACTCAACAGTGACTCGCTATTATACAAATACTAACCGGTTCGATGTTATGAAGGACTTTAGTTGGTTTGTTTGCCACTTAGCCTTACAAGTGATATATAAAAACTAACAAGATCTATAGCGTTGGAGTATGTTATCTCCCCCAAATAAAAAGCGTTTAAAAAGAGTAAAGCGGGGACGTGAAACTCACTGTTTGCGAAGAATACTAAAACAATTCCGAGAGATGCGCGTCAAAGAAAATCCTCACTAGTGCTCTAAAACAAAAATGAGATTTTCTAAGTATTTAAACTATTATTGAGTCTCTAGACTCGGCACACAATACATATGCATGAGATACGTTTCGTGTTTTGTTTGTGAAATATGTGTGACTCGACAAACACATTGGTGACACGTTACATGTGTAAACAACTACTTAAGTATCAAGTACTAACATTGTACATTACTAGTAATTATTCCCCACAAGGGCAATTTAGTCAAAAACATAGCAAATATCTATCAACAAACACGTTTCATGTACTTTCACATAGTTCAGTAGCTAGTTTTATTAAGACAGATTTCTACTTGAAAAGATTACTCTATTCAACAGATCATAACATATCAATTAATTCACCAAATATCGTCACAAAAGCACACATGAGTTAGGTTTCCAGAAATATTTTGATTGTATTTTTATTCGACATAGTTTTCTCACAATGATCAAAACAATACAGTAACTCACACCAGTCAAAATTATGCGCAACAGAATGTTATTTGTTATTCCCGTTAAATGGTAAATCCAAATAATGCAAGACCAATTGGGTTAGATTCTTAACTCAATATGTTAACTTCCAGAAGTGGAACAAACCTATTTGGTCTTGTAGTTTATGAGGTATGATAATTTCAAAACAGCCTAACAGCAGACCCCATAATTCAGACTTGCACTACGTTTTTGTAAAATAATAAAAGTTAACTTTTACACGTCCAAAAATTACAAATTTGGACATTTTAGAAACTAGACTCAATCTAGTAGACTATAGTGTTAATAATTTCGTCCAACTACCACATTAACATTCAGTTACAATCGTCTAAACATTCAGTTACAGTCGTCTAAACATAATTTCGACCAACTACCATGCATATAACACTCTAGACACAAGATTAACCAACCATGCATATCAATTTCACATTACACACATAGTTAGGGTTTTTCTTGAATGTTTAAAATCAAAGAACAAGTGATTAACAAGCAACAATAACACAACTAGTTATCAATTTCATTAGCAATTCATCATCAAGCATATAATCAAACCCTAACTCATCTTAATCATCAATTTTGGAGAATTAGGGTTTTGATTAACCCATTCAATACCAAAATTTAACACATAGAATGCATAGAGGAGTTGTTAATTGCCTATTAGCACCTTAATTCTTCTACAAAACTTGAAAAAGGTTGTATGTATGTGTGTGTGATGTGAAGGCAGCCAAGGGGGAAGAGAGGGAGAGAGCCGATCGGTTCTTGGGAGGGGGAGGGAGTGTAGGGTTTTGTTAATTATTATAATAATAATATGTTACACAATGGCCCCTCTACTTTTATTATTAATTTTCTGGTGTAAATAATTAGCTCTTGCTTCTTGTGTTTAGCATTACACATAACATATCAAGTAACATATATGTTAACACATAATTATCACGTATTTGTTGTTTTGATGTTTGTCGTTTTTTCACCAATGGTTTGAGTCAACTCGTTTGCGTTTCGGTGCAATTCCGAAAGACTACATGTGTAGTGATTGTCGAGCGTCATTTAAAACCCTAGTTTAAATGTAATGAGATGTGCGTTATAGTTCTAGTGATCTTAAGTTTGAATTGACGGAGTTTGGATTAAATGAGTTAACCTGAAATTGACGAGTGTCACAAATGCTATATAGATTCCTCATTCACCATGTGATACAGGGGTTTGCTCCAAGGAAAGGATCATGGACCTTGATGAGTCGTGATCTAGCAATTGCCACTGTTGGAATCATTTATGATTTGCCATCTAATTTCTCAAAGATGATCTTTGAGGGATTAATTGCAAATTTGAAAAAAGCTGAGAAGGATAGATTTTTGCAATACCCAAGGTTCTTGCCGATAATCTGTAACAGAGAATTACAAGATTTACCAACTATGGGAATTACACACCTACTGCATAATCCTGACACATACAAGAGAATTAAGAATCCGGGTGTAGCCAATAGATTCAATTCTGAAGTTCCATTTGAAATTCTACCATGGTTGTTGGATCATAATTTGGAAATAATGCCAGTGCCTGAGTTAAGCTCAAAGGAGGAAGGAGGAGATGATGATGAGAGTGATGATGATGGAGATGATAATGTTGATGGAGATGAAGGAGGAGCTGGAGTAGTTATGGAGATAGTTGCACCTGATCAGGGGGAGCAATCTGAGGAAATAGAACAACTTATTCCAACACTACCACAATCACCACCACACATTGACCAACCAATTATACCATCATCAACACATACATCTCCCACCACCACAAACACCACCAAAAAGAAGCCCAATTCATACTAATCCATTCATTTCAAGCCCACCTCATACACAATCACCACCACTATCCATTTTCCAAACTCACACCATAGAACAACCTAAGTTTGAACCTTTTTCTGCATCAACACCTACAACCTCACATACAGACACATTCCAAAGAAATCTGGACTTAATGATAGAAAATGCTGAGTTGAGAAGAAGATATGAGGATGTGACTAATGAAAATGTGATGCTATTAGAGAAGTTGGTACAAGCAAACTTGAGAATTCAAGCCCTGGTGTAGGAGGTTGAGAAGACCTCAGCTGCCCCAAAACAGGGGGAGAATGAGTATAGGCCAACTGTCTCTGGTGTGAGTGTTGAAGAAACTGAAACAGTTGTGGAGACTGCTGATAGTTTAAAATTAATTTTGAATATGTATGATAGTGAGGATGAGGATAGTGAGGAGAGGATAATTGAAGATATTGATTATGAAGCATATATGTCTGATGTTGCAGAATAGGAGTATGATGTGAATGATGAGATTGTGAGAGTAGTATGGAGTGAAGAAAATGTTGAGACAGAGGATGTGATAGAAAAGATAAATGTTGAAGAAAATGTAGCTGCTACTGATATAGCTACTGATGTCTTAATTGACATTCAAACTGGAGTTGAGACTGAAGTGTTGAATGAAGGGAATACTGCTGCTGAGGAGCCCATCACTCAAACTGAACAACCAGAAAGCTCCAAGAGGGCAGAGTATGATCCTGAGTTAGAGGAACTAGAAAAAGAGACTGATGACTATGTACAGTCTGAGGATGAAGAGGATGTGAGGAGGAGGATTGAGAAAGGAAAAGCAAAAATCAGTGTAGAAGAGCCTGTCAAGGCATATCCCGATTTTCCCGATCCCGAAAATTGGAAATTCTTGGTACCGGTACCGGTACCGAAATATTTGGTTCGGTACCGGTATAGTACCGGTACCGAGGATAAAAAATCGGAAATACCGGTACCGTACCGTACCGGTACCGTATCGATCCCGAAACTTAAAACCATGGTACCAATTTCGGTACCGACGGTACCAAATCGGTACCGATTTCAGGATCGGTACCGGTACGGTACCGGTACCAATCGGTACCGGTAGCGATTTTGCTCATCCCTAGTTGGACCAGTATAATAAACTGAAAAGAAAAGAAAAGTTGAAGATGGTACAAACTGAGAGCTCTACCAAACAATCTGAAACATTTGTTGAGCCTCCAACAAAGAAAAGAAAGATAATGACTTTAATGGAGAAACAGAAGATTCAAGGTGAAAAGGAAATGTCAAAGGAAGTGCCTGTTGTTGACACATCTATCCCAAAAGAAGTGAATTCTAAAACTGAAGATGAACCAATTGTCCCATGGGAGAATGAAGAGATGATAAATATTCTAAGGGGCATAATGATTAATCAAAGGGGAATGGATGAAGCCTCATTTGATGCCTTGAAAAAGCAAGACTTGAAAGAACTCTTCTATATCCAAAAGGTTGAGTGGGAGAAAGCTTTAAGCGAAGGTGATAACCCCAGAAGCTTTGTTGAAGGAAGATTTTACCTGCAGGACTGTCAAAAAGTCCTGGGTTAGCTAAAATAATGATGACTCTTAAAGAACAAGCAGGACAGGATCTTGTTGAACTAGCTAACCTTCCACCTGAGATGGTAGAGGCAATCTACATCAACACTTTCAACTTAAGGCCTGGAAAACCCAAGAAGTCCATTCCATTCAGGCCTCCAATTTCAAGAAGACATCAACAAGGGGGAAGAGGTGAATCTAGTAGGTCTGAACCACAAAGAACAACAAGACCACAGTCAGATGTGGATCTGCCAAGAGAAATCTACTATGATTCTGTATCTGATTGTCTAAGAGTAATAATGGAAAGCAGACACTTGAGGGAGATAGTTGTGAGAGGTGATTTTTATGAATATTCTTAAGAACAACTAGAAACAATGGTCACCCTCAGGTTGTATGATTATTGAAACAGAAACAAGCTAGCTGGACGACAAATGAATGATCTATCAAAGTTTTTGAAGGAAGAAGCTGACAAAGGATTCAAGTTTTTAAAAGAGAAGTGAAGTTAGAGAATGATTAAACTTCACAGATCCAGAAGGTCAGAGATGTTAAAGAGAATGGACAAGGCTGAAATGTACTACCAAATGAATATCAGAGACAGAAATCCTTTATCAAATATGAACACATCCATAAGCCTTGAAAGAAGAATGACACGCCCCAACTACAAAGTTCAAAGAAATGGCATCATAACTGAAGTTGAATACAAAGAAAATGTTGGCCATTACATGCTGAGAAACTCTGATTGAAAAATACTGGGAATAATCAAGAAGGATGAAGACATGACCTACCTGCATGATGAGAATATGATGGATATAAGGGATTTGGTCATACAAGAAAGTCATACTCACTACCAAATCTTTGATATCTTTAGGCTGAGAGCTGCATCAGTGATAGTAAAAAGAAGACAAGCCGCCCATAATGCAAGGAAGAGACAAGACTCATAGAGTAGGCTTTGTCATGTAATTTCTTCGGACAAAATTTTGATTATGTAACTTGTTTATGTTATGAATATGTACTTTGATTTTGAATTGATTTGTATTTTGACTAAGTGTAAGTAACCATAAAAATGTTTTGGGTCAGCTGAGGTGTTCAAATCTAGGGGGAGATTGTTGAGTCAAACAATTGACCAAAGTGGGAGATTGTAAGTCAAAGATTTGTTCTAAGAGACATATGGAAGATTGGAATCCTCTCAACCTCCTCAGAATTCGCTAAGTATGAATCCGGGCACACCTTAGACCTCTGAGCAAACTTTTTACTTAGCCGGGTACGATATTTTGTCTATCGGGCAAGGTTATCTTCAAGAAGTCTTCTTTAGTGGATATCCGAGAAGTGTTTGCAAATTTGTGCATTGTCGGGAAAGGTTCACTAGTTTATATAGATCCGGGCAAGGTTCACTTTATCAAGCAAGTCTGTTCTTCAAAGCCAAGTAAAGTTCACTCCCGAGTAAGCTTTTGGCTAACCCAGCTCATGAAGCCAAATGATTGGAAGACCGGGCATGGTATTCATTAATAAATGTGGTCCAAGTAGGCTTGATGTTTTAATGGAATATCTCTAAGTTACATCGGGCAAGGTTCAACTCAAGTAAGGAACAGTGCTACCGGGCACACTTTGCTAATAAGTTATTTTCTAGCAAAGAGTTGAATGGACCATTGAAGAACAAGGTTGCTCGTAAGGGTTTGTCGGGCAAAGTCTGACAAAGTCAGGAAGATTGAAGTCTACCCGATGAGTATTTTACTTGGTAAAATACTCTTCAAGTAAAGTCTACCCGAAAACTGATCCCGGCACACTTCTTTGTCACCAAGTTCTGAAGAAAGACAGAGTACACAGCCTACTCGGAAAATGGATATTGTTGCAAAGCCTATCCGGAAGACTTGTTTTTTACTTAGAATATTTCTGATTATGTAATTTGAATATGTATTTACGTTTGGGGTTTCTAGAAGGAATGACAGTTGTCCTAGGGTGGTAGGCCTATAAATAGAATGTTTTAGGGCACGCCGCATAAGGACCAGCAAAGAATTTTGTGCCTTTACACTTTTTGGATAAGAAATAATATTTCTCGAAAGTGACGGCGGTCCTAGAATAGTACGGATAAACTTTCCTTCAAGAAACCCTAAATCGATTACCCTTCGTATGATGAACATTATATAAATGGAAATCTTTTGAGTGAATCTTGTGTGTGTTAGTTACCTTTGATAACTGTTAAGCAACCACATCGTTTGTTATTGATTCCGCCTTTAACAAACGGTAATATTTCTAAATATAGCAACCCGTCATTAACTCCCTTGTCGACACATCTATTTGTGTGAGTTATGGCATGATTTGAGTAAGATCCAGCTGAAATCGGGGACCTGACACAGAGATTGAATACATGGAAAATACGGGTCATTATGTTCTTAGAAACTCGGATGGAGTCACTTTGGGAGTAATCAGAAGAGATGAACACTTGACATACCTGCACTATGAAGATTTAAGAGATATTATGGATTCGGTCATTCTAGAAAGTCACACTCACTTCCAAATTCTTGATATTTTCAGAAAAAGGGCAACTACAGTCATTGTGAATCGAAAGCAAGTCTACTACAATGCAAGAAGAAGAAAATGATCTTTAGAATAGGCTTTGTTTTGTAATGTCTACGGACAGCTTTTTGATTATGTAATTATTTGATTTTGTATTGAATATGTATTTTGACTTTGATTTGATTATGTATTTTGATCAAGTGTATGTAACCATAGAGATGTTTTGGGACAGCTGAGGTGTTCCAATCTAGGGGGAGATTGTTGAGTCAATGATTTGACCTAAGAGAAGTATATGGAAGATTGGAATCTTCTCAACCTCCTCAGAATTCGTTAAGTATGAATCTGGGTACACCTTAGACTTCCGAGCAAGGTTATACTTAGCCGGGCATGATATTTTGTCCATCGAGCAAGGTTATCTTCTAGAATTCTTCTTAAGTGGATATCCAAGCAGGGTTCGCAAATTAGTGTATAACCGGGCAAGGTTCACTAGTTAGTACATACCCAGGCAAGGATCACTTTATCAAGCAAGTTTGTTCTTCTTAGCCGAGTAAGGTTTACTTCAGAGTAGGCTCTTGGCTAACCAAGCTCATTAAGACAAGTGATTGGGAGACCGGGAAAGGTATTCATTAATAATACTAGTGGTCCAAATATGCTTGATGAGTATTGAAATATCTTTAAGTAACATCGGGCAGGGTTCAACTCAAGCAAGGAATAGTGCTACTTGGCACACTTTGCTAATAAGCTATTTTCTAGTAAAGATTTGAAGGGATCGTTGAATACCTTGTCAACTAATCAAATTCTTTCTTTTGTGCAGGAGCAGTACACTCCACTGAATGACATATGGTACATGGATAGTGGATTTTCTAGGCACATGACTTGTGATAGGAGGTCACTTGTCAATTACGAAGAAAAGTTTGAAGGTCCTGTGGCTTTTGGGAGTGATGAAAATGGTGGAAAGATTGTTGGGAAGGGAATTTTAACAAATGGAAAAGTTTCATTTGATAATGTGTTCCATGTTGAAGATTTACAGTATAATCTGCTAAGCATATCACAAATGTGTGATAAGGGGTACAAAGTTGGTTTTGATGACTCACAAATGCATTACCTAGTTCTTACTCGACTTTCTTGATGGTTCTGAAAGAGAATAATTATTTCAACAATGAAGATTTGACAGCATCCGAATTTATGCAAAAGATTGAAGCACGAGAACACGATCTTAAATCTAAAAAGTCTTCAAAAGATAGTCAAGATCCCGCATTTCGTGGTGGAAGTATGCCATTAAGTTCAACCATTTCTCCTATCACTGCATTTCTAACACAAAATGCAAGTGATAATGCAACAACTATCTATAGTGATCCACGTGCTTGTTTCTACACAGCTGGAAATACTGGATCATCTGGAGGATCTGGAAATTCATCACCTTCAAATCAATTCTCATCACAACCTAATGTAAACATGAGGGAGGCCGAACAAAATTTTGCTTTTTTATCTGCCTTCATGACTTCATATGAGAATCTGGTTAGTAGTAAAATTGCAATGAGCGGTTTGACTGATGCAATCAAATTGATCCTGATGATTTGGAACTGATGGGCTTGAAGTGGAATATGGCTATGTATGTCAGGAAAGTGAAAAAGTTTATGTAGAGAACGGGTAAAGATCTTCCATCTTTGAACAAGAAATTGGGGTTTGATAAATTAAAGGTCAAGTGTTACAACTGTCAAGAGTTTGGGCATTTTGCTAAAGAATGTGATAAGCCAAAGAAGGAGTATACTGGTCCCAGAAAGAAAGATCAGAATTCATCTGGTTTTTTGGAAATGATGCGGGAAAGTCTTCTAGAGCTAAACCTTCGTCTTCTGGATCCCAAGCAATGTTGTCTAACTTAGATGTCGATGACTGGTCACAACGATTGCTGTGTCATGACAATCAAGCTAATTTGGTGATGTTTGGATCAAATGCAAGTGGGAGTGAGCTATCTTCTGATGCTGATACTGAGTCTGATTCAGATGATTCAAGTGAAAAGTCTCCAACCACTTTCGCGTGTGTGGCTAAAATCAGTGATTCAACCACGTCAGCTTACATGGCTAAGTAAAATGAGTTCAGTACTTCAACTTCTAAATTTTCTGTTAATGTTTCATGTGCCGATTGTGAAATCAACTAGCCTAAGATAGATTCCTTAAAACTTCAAAATGATAATTTGCTAAAAGAGATTGTTTCTTTATAGGACACTTATAGGCAATCCTTAACCCCTCAAATGAATTCAAGAGAGAAAATTGAGGCTTTAACGATGAGTAATCATGGTCTTAAGGCTGAGTTATCGGTTAAAATGACTATCAATGATCAAAAGTTTCAAAAAATTTATAAACATAGATCAAAGATAACCGAGCTTGAAAATGAGGTTCTTGAGTTAAAGAACAAATTGGGCAAATTCAGAAAATCTTCCTTTTTTCTAAACGAAATAATTGAAGTAACTGGTAAGCAAAAAGATTCAAAGAAAGGAATAGGTTTTGTTGAAATTCCACCACCTTTTAAAAATGATTACAAACCAAATCATTTTGATAGAAAAGAAGAGGATGTGATTGTTAAAGAATCTGTTATTTCTGAAAACCAAAACCAATTAAATCTGAAACTGTTAAAGACCAAACTATAAATTAGAAACCTCATGTTCAAAGCAACAAAGTCTTTGTTGAAAATGTTGACAAAGTTATCATTGAGGATCTGTTCGAACCTGAAATCATTCACATGAACAAGAACATTCCAAGTTCTAATCGCATACTGTGTGAACCTCATGAATTTGAGGAGGCTGTGTATGGTTCGAACACAACTCAGGTGAAACAAGATAATCATGTTAAGATCAAACCAGTGAGATCTAAGAAACCAGAAAAACCCAAAATTTTTGATGAGGATTTGTTGCGTTTCATCAATCCAAATGTTTCGAAGCCATCTACTGGTTGTGTGTTTAAATTAAAGGGGAGAGACACGATGTTCACCGAGAAAGACATTCCAATAAGTACCATTAAACCGGAACTGAGTGAGAGTGTTTTTCACAATGAAACCTCCAAGATTCAAGATCTTGAACGTCGGTATGCTCAATCTAAAACATCAGTTTCATCTGTTCCTTTGACTGAGGCTAAGCAAGTTTTAAAACATGCTAAGAAAGTTAAATTTGTAAAGTCAACTGGAACCGATACTTTGAATAGTTTCTCAAATTGTCGAAACTTAGATTTTTATTTGAAAAAGAAATCTAAGTCATCTGATGATTTAGCTAAGAGTTTTACCAAGAACGTGAGTCATCATCAACCTTCTGTCTCATATGCTATTGCTAAATCTCAACACAATCATGTGGACATGCAAAGCTGTTTCCTTTGCGTTCAACAAGGTCATGTGGTGAGAAACTGTGGACAGAAGAGTTCTCAGAATCTCCACCCATTTGTCAAAGATCAATCAAAACCAGTTCCTTTGATAAAAGAGATTCTGAAACAACCTGTGTCGTATGATGATGATACTCACATCATGTTCTCAAAAGTTAATCCTTGAAAGGTTGTTCATGTGAATGAAACTGACGGTCATGTTAAACAAAAGTTTGTTCCCACTGAACCGTTATGCAAAAATGTGAAATCAAATGTAGTTCAAGCTGCTTATCTAAGACGAAAGTCTAAGAAGGCTGTAACTTATTCTCAGGTTGCTGAACAACAGTTGAATTCGACAAAGTTTAATGTTTCTCAAGAAAACCAAAAGGTACCCAAGACCGAGGCCTGGGCTACCTTTTTTAACTAATCATTTTCTTCTGTGTGTAGGGTACATCCAAGACTATTTCTGGTGAAAACTGGATTATGGATAGCGGATGTTCTCGTCATATTACTGGAAATCTCGACCTCTTAACAAATGTGAGAAATATTCAAGGGGGTTATGTGGCATTTGCTGGGAATTATGGGGGTATGATCACACAAGAAGGTGATGTTTCGAATGGGAATATTACTTTTGAAAAAGTTAATTATTGTGACAAGGTAGACCATAATTTATTGAGTGTGTCGCAAATTTGTGACAAGCAATACACTACAATATTTACAGATAAAGAGTGTCTGATTTTGAAACCAGGTTATGTGATTCCCGAGGACATGGTTATCAAGAGATCACCTCGATCAAATGATATTAATGTCTTAAATATGAGTTCTAAAGTATCTACATCTATCGAAACATGTTTTGTCTCGAAAACAACCGAGAAAGACTCTATTCTATGGCATCGTAGAATGGGTCTCATTCATGTTCGTAAGATGAACTATCTAATGGCAAATGACCTAGTTGAAGGTGTGTCTCTGAAGAACTTTATGTTATCCGATCACTGTATTGCTTGCAAAAAGGGCAAACAGAAGAAAAAGGCGCGTCCTTCTAAGTTATTAAATTCCATCGATACTCCCCCTAAGCGACTTCATATGGATCTTTTTGGTCCAGTGAATCGTGCGAGTACTTCTAGAGACTGGTATTGCCTAGTAGTTACTGATGATTATTCAAGATACTCATAGGTCTTATTTATGAGTTCGAAAGATCAAACACCGGTTCTTGTTCAAAATTTAATCACTAAGATCGAATCACTATACAGACAGAAAGTGAGGAGAAGTCGAAGTGAAAATGGTACTGAATTTAAAAATACTATATTGGATTTCTTTTGTTTACAGAATTGAATTCATCGAGAATATATTGCCCCTTACGTACCACAACAAAACGGTGATGCTGAACGAAAGAACAGAACGTTGATTGAAGCTACTAGAGCTATGCTTGCTGATTCAAAGCTTCCTGTCCAGTTTTGGAATGAGGCGGTGAATACTGCTTGTTATACACTCAATCGAGTTCTAACTGTTAAGAGACTCAAGAAGACAAGTTATGAGCTATTGAATAATCGAAAACCTAATTTAAAGTATTTGGAACCTTTTGGGTGTCCTTGTAGGATGTTGAAAAAGGATGTGGGAAAGTTTGATGAAAAAGCCATTGAAGGGTATTTATTAGGTTATGCTCCTCCTAAGAAACTAGTATTTAACTTCATGTCTGGTTGTGTTGAGGATTGGTACCATGTGGGCTATCAAAAGTACACCACACCTCCTCAAGGGAAAGGTCCCGACTGGCTGTTTGACTATGATGGCTTATTTAATTCATTTACTCCAACAACTGATCAACCAGATGAAGACTTGGTTCGTGCTTATTTTGAAGAAAAATTGGTAATTCCAAGATTTTCAAGTTCTAATGATGTTGAAGCTCCAACCGGTGATCCAACTGAAGATCCTGATAATGATTCTCCGGTCTCTTTGATAATGCATCTACTTCTTCTGATGATACTCCAGCTGTTGATCAAGTTATTGAACTTGATAGTGATGGTTCATCTCACGAGCTGGGAGAACATTGCACTAATTTATTTGAAAATGTTGTTGTTCCTGAGAATCCCACTCTTAGGGTTCATAATTATCATCCAAAAGAAAACATTATTGGAGAACTTGATGTGGGAGTTCAAACACGTCATCAAGTGACTTCGTCAAGTGAGAATAATGTATTGTGTGCTTATGCAGATTTACATTCATCTGGAATTGTAAGTATTGCTAAATTCACTTGCATTCTATCCCGAATTGAGCCAACGACTCCTCATATGGCACTTCAAGATCCTTCTTGGATAGAAGCCATGCAAGAAGAATTACAGCAATTTGCACGTTTGGGTGTTTGGGATCTTATCGATAAACCTGCTAGAGTCAAGAAGGCGATTCCGACTAAGTGGTTATATAAGTGTAAGAAAGACGATTGTGGGGTGATCGTGAGAAACAAGGCATGATTAGTGGTGCATGGTTTTCATCAGCAAGAGGGTATTAACTACATTGAAGTATATGCTCCGGTTGCAAGATTGGAGTCTATACGAATCTTTCTGGCCTATGCAGCTTACAAGAACATAAAAGTCTATCAAATTGATATCAAAAGTGCTTTTCTCGATGGTGAACTTCACGAAGAAGTGTTTGTTTTACAGCCTCCGGGTTTTGAAGACCATGATTATCCGGACCGAGTTTATCGCTCAAACAAGGCATTTTATTGTCTACAGCAAGCCCTGAGAGCTTGGTATGGCACGCTCGCCGACCATCTGACGGATAATGATTTCAAACGTGGGACTCTTGACTGCACTTTGTTTTATAAAAAAACATTGGTGATGATCTTCTCCTCGTTCAGATTTATGTAGATGACATAATATTTGGGTCAACAAACGACGCGTTGTGTAAGGAATTCGAGAAATCAATGCAAACCAAGTTCGAGATAATTCGATGGGAGAGATGAACTTCTTTTTAGGGTTGCAGGTTCATCAGTCTGCGAAAGGAATCTTCATTCACCAAACAAAGTATGTGAACGACGTCTTGAGCCGATTCAAGATTACTGCCGAAAACACCCTTCTACTCCTCTTTTCGTGAGTCACAATTTATCACCGGATGAATTGGAGGATACTGTCGATCCTACCCTATATCGAGCTATGATTGGTTCTTTGATGTATCTTACTACTTCTCGACCCGACATAATGTTTGCTGTTTGCTTATGTGCTAGGTACCAAGCTAGTCCCCGAGTGACTCACCTGGCAGCGGTCAAACTGGGTTATGGTACCCCAAGGACGATACTTTTGATCTTACTGCTTATTCTGACTCAGAATATGGAGGATGCAAGATTAATTTCAAGTCTACCACAACAGGATGTCAATTCTTAGGAAGTCGGCTTGTTTCCTGGCAGTGTAAGAAGGGGACAACGGTCTACACCTCAACTGCCGAAGCTGAGTATGTTGCAGCCTCGAGTTGTTGTTCCCAGGTTTTGTGGATACAACAACATATTCACAACTACGGTTTGAAGTTTCTTACTACCCCATTTTAATTGATAATTTTGCTACCATTAGCATCACCAAAAATCTCGTACAACACTCTAAAACGAAACATATCGAAATTCGATATCCTTTTATACGGGATTGCTTTGAAAAGAAATTAATTGACCTTGAGAAAGAACATACAGATTTTCAAAGAGCTGACTTATTTACCATGACATTTGATAAAACGCGTTTTCAATTTTTGCTTGGTTTTAATGGCTTAAAAGACAAAAAGATTGTGTTTTAAGTATGTAAAGAGAAAAACCAAATATATTTTTGCTTACGTTCGCTGAAAAATATGTCAATTACTCATATTTGAAGGATATATACTTGTATATGTTTGGTCCTGATAATTTCTTGTAAATATTTGGGATAGCCATTTACCTGAAATTGGAAAGTAATTGGGGCGTTCGTTATGCTATTTTACTTTATTTTCTCGCTGAAAACTATGTCGGTTATTTAAGTTTGTGGAGCATGCTTGCATGTTTTGGTCATGTTATCTACCTGTAGATTGATAGGATAGCCATTAATCTATAGACTAAAAGTAACTGGGGCGATTAAAATTCATTTTGTTTTATGCTCCTCAAAATTTTGAGTTTTTGAAGCAAAAAAAGAAAATGATAGTACATTGATTGTTTGACCCCAAATCCAGCAAGAAATAAGCTTAAAAGACTGAGTGCTTAATCATTGGTGCATTGATTGGTCTTTAATAAGCTGTTAGAGTAAAATATGTGATATAAACATAAAGAAAAGCCAAACTGAAAGAGGTGTTAGTCTGTTGCAAAAATCTCGGTGAGGATGGCAGAAATGTAATAACCGGTCATACTCAAGCCTTTTTCTTGTTTATCACCCAAAAATATAATAAAGAAAATAACAAGCGTTAGGATTTTGGATACTGTGAGTCTTTATACGGCTTAATCATCTAGGTATTCATAAACATGAATATTTCACTCGCTTTTAGAGCAAACCCAAAGTCATTAAACTTGATCACTATTGTACTTTGTACAATCCAAATTACTGACTTGATCAAAATCCGTTGTTAGTCATACATCTGTTCCTCCGTTGCGTGTGTCTCATTACCAATAAGAAACGAACCCCAGGGGATACAATGTATGCAAGCCGACAGATGGACTCGTGCATACTCACTCACAGTAAAGGAAACTTGATGCATTGCTCAAAAGTTCTAAAATCTTCAAAATTTTGATCAACACTATAATGGTTTAAGTCAAGTTGGGGTGATTTGGCAAAAAGCAAATTAAGCTTGAACCGGGATTAGAGGCTGATAGTTTCTGATATTCTGTGCGCTAATTGAACCATTAATCATATCACAAAAATGCTTGAAGACTTTTTATAAGATTTAAGTGGACACCAATATCAATGACCTACTTAACGCCAGTCATAATATCGCTTAAATATAAAACTGAGATGGAAGGAAAATTTAGTCAATATGATTTTCTGCTCAAACTCAACAAAAACGAAAAATATGTATTGCTTTTGATAATCCATACAAAAACACAAAAATATTTTCTATTCTATGATTTTCATTTTCGGATATTTCTTTTGTAAATAGTTTACATTTTAATAAACAAAGTATCTTTAACTTATTCGATTGCTACGGACAACCAAACCGTGCACTAACATTTATTATTATTTAAATTTTTTTTAAGTTATAAGTTTCAAAACGTGAAACGATTTAAGATATTCGATTATCGAGATAAAGGTCCTTGGTAATTCATTTTAAGTTAAAATTGCATTATTTAAAATTTTAATTTATATAAATATTTAATTCATTTATTAATTTGATTATTCATTTAAAATTAATTAAAGAGTAATTCGTTAATTATGAATAACGAATTGGGTCATATTAATGAATTACATCCTAATTCGTTATACTAATTTGCTTCCGCACACCGTAACGAATGATATTTAATTCGTTATGCATATTTAACGAACTAGACAAGAATAAAACCTATTTCGTTATGAAACGTGTTAAATTAACATAACGAATCACCTGATTCGTTAATTCAAATTTCAAAAGAATCGTCTGATTCGTTACATAGGGATTCGTGTTGTGTCACAGTATATAGGACGGAGTGTATACGAACCGCCTCACTATTCACCATCTTCATAATTCCTTGTGTACTGTTACTCTGCCGAAATTTTCACTAATTTCTCAACCTTCGAATTACGTTGTTTTGATTATAGATCTGAGTTCCTAAGGTATAGACGATCATATCTTTGTGTGTTTCGTCAAAAATGATGATGATTTGAAAGGTTAATTATGCAAAGTTATTTCCGGGATTTTGAGGTTTACATAAACCTTAATCTATATGCTTTATGTCATGTTATATTTAAGTGGATACCATTGTAATCGGAATGTGTTTCTGTGATCCATTATGGTCACTGATTCGGATTCATGTTGATGATTATAGGTGTATCATATTTCCAAAATTTTTACTAATTTCTCAACCTTCGAATTACGTTGTTTTGATTATAGATCTGAGTTCCTAAGGTATAGACGATCATATCTTTGTGTGTTTCGTCAAAAATGATGATGATTTGATAGGTTAATTATGCAAAGTTATTTCCGGGATTTTGAGGTTTACATAAACCTTAATCTATATGCTTTATGTCATGTTATATTTAAGTGGATACCATTGTAATCGGAATGTGTTTCTGTGATCCATTATGGTCACTGATTCGGATTCATGTTGATGATTATAGGTGTATCATATTTCCGATTACATATTAGACTTTTGATGTTCTTGGTTAATTTTGACCTTGACTAATTAAGTCAAATATTAAGCTTTTTGGCCATTCGTTATACTTAGCGAATTGGAACTAATTCATGTCCAATTCGTTAAGCAATTCAAACGAATTAGAATAGTGAATCAATTGTCTTAACGAATCATATTGGTATTTGTTAATTATAACGAACTAGATGGTTTGTTCGCTACCATTTCATAGTAATTCGCTATTTCTCATTCGTTATTTATTTACTTGATAGCGAAACAGGTGATACATTATAATAATGTAACGAATCAGTCTGTTTTTAACGAATGGCATTTTAATTTAATTCCTTAATATTTTTAATTGATAATTTTAAAAATCTACAAATTTATATTTATATAATTTTGAATATTACTGATTCTCGACGTTATTTATTTAGAAAAATGGCTGATAATATAGAACAAGATCCCACAGCTGCTGTTCAACAACAACAGCAACATCAACTGATATACCTTTACTGCCATATGACAAAAGGCATAATGTTTGTGCCTTTTTCGGTACAAACATTGCAGACAAAGCGTTATTTGGGGATCTACTGGCTTTTCTAAGACGTTCGGTGATACATTTTGCTATAACTGCTCAGCCTAAGGTTTATCTAAGTATTATACGTCCATTCTAGAACATGGCCGAGTATGTTGAAGTTGAGAACCACATCAGAGCCACACTCAATCAAAATCCTATCACTGTAGATACCGATGTGATTAGACGTGTTCTTCGTTTTGGGGACATAATTGACAATCCGTGTGAGTTTGAAAAGGAGTTGATAAAGGGTCTATTTCGTCGTGTATTCTACGGTGGCAACATTGAAGAATCTATGTACAACAAGAATGGTTTATGCCTGGCCTACAAGAATTTATTACATGTATTGATCCATTGCTTGGGTGGTGGTAAGGGTGGTTTTGATGAATGCCGAATCATGTTACAGTCGGCTTTTGTTGCACTAGTTATTAACAAGCCATTCAACTTTTCAGAGTTGATTTTTAACATCTTAAAGAATAGTGTCTTCAAACGGTTCAAAAGAAGAAGTTGTTAATGTATCCACGTTTCCTCCTGTAAATTATTTAAGACTTGATTCCAAATTTGGTCATCGATCAAACTTTGGAAAACGATGTGTTGGAACTAGATCACATGACGGCAGATACTGTACGGAGAATGAAGAACTATCGAATGGAGAGACCTAGGACCAAATGTTTTATTGGTCATTTGTTGAATCCAGAATATGTATGTCCTGACAATGATCGCTGGATTCATGACGATTCGGATTCAGAGCATGAGGAGGGACCAGATGGAAATGCTGGTGATGATAATGGTGATGATGGTGGTAATGGTGGTGATGGAGATGCGGCTATCATTGAAAAAAAAAGCAGCGGTTGAAGCGGCTTTAGCTGCTACAATTGCCACTCAACGAAAGAGAAAGGGTAAAGAGTTGGCTACTGAGGGATCGGCAAAGCGACGAGTGTCGGCTGGTGCTAGCGTTTCGTTTGGAGTTTAACCTCCAAGGTCGTCCACGTCTCAACGCTCGGCCGTGCCGCTTACTACTAGAATTCTGAAGATTACATTAACGACCACGCTTACGTCTGATCCTAGGCTTGGTATGATTCCTCAAACCGTTTTATCTCCTATACCATGGCCTTCAACTGCTACATCGGTGGTATCTCCTACACCGACTATGTTGCCTCCACAACCAATGGACTTCTCATTCTTGAGGCTTAACCGACCTCAAGGTCCTGTTCAGCCTATCCCAACCTCGTTTCTTGCCATGACACATGATCAACAGATGAATATGGTTATGAGTCAACTTCATTTATATGAAAATCAAATGTCTGCTGACCGTATGACTCAAGAATGTATGATGGATAATCAATGAAGGCTGATGTCATATATCTCTTTTTGTTAGAAGGAAACAAAAGATCTTCGTGAGATTGTTAAGTCTTAGGGGGTAAAGATCAAAGAATAGGAGGATCTCATCTTGCAGTTAACTTGCAAGGATGATTCACATAAAAAGATCAAAAATGATGAAGAAGATCCGGATGAGTCTGGTGCAGATGGTGAGCCTAAACACTCTCATGGTTCATCCACAGGTGCAGGTACAAGGCTACTGATGAATCTGGCAAGCAGATTATTGTGTATCCCGACTATACTGCTGCAAAACCATCTGAGATGATCGAAGCTGACACTATAATCTTTGTTGATAGATCGGGGTTGTTAGGAGTGGGGTGAATAGGGATGAGATTGAAGAGGGGCAGTTTGTGGAAAAGTCCCTAACACGAGAGCATATTTCACTACTTCTTGGATTGAATGATGATCAATTGACTGTGTTAGAGGCTGAGCCGGATATTGAAGTCGAGAACGATGAAGAGATCTTAAATGATCCAACCATTCAGATGAATACGGACTTTATTTATGAAGATGAGGAGGTTGAGGTTGAAGATGTTACAGCTGAGGAGTATCCTGACCTGTTTCAACATACTAATATCGATCAGGGTGCTCCAGTTTTTAATGAGGAAATGTTTAAAGCAGCTGAGAATAACTTGGATAAGTTATCAAAGGGTAAAAGTGTGGTTAATACGAGATTTGACTTGATTGAAAACCCGACCGATTTTGATATTGAAAGGTGCTTTGGGTTTCGAAGCAAGAAAACCCGTAAAATTATTGAGGCTTATAGGTATGTGGATCAGGAGTAGAAGGATGAAGCTGCTGCTCGTGCCAAAGCCAACCAAGTGACTATATTCAAGAATGTGTCAAAGGTTCAAGGTGATATTATTTCTTGGTTATTTGATTTTGATTTGAAAGTATGTATTGTTAAATGGGAAAAAGGGATTCAATATTATGAGAAGATAATGGATGTTCTCACACTACCGCGTTGGGATGTTCGTACCCTCGCGTGTCATCCATTTATCGACCGTGGGGGTGATCGGATAGCATATTGGTTCCATCAACATCTGTTATTCGAAGTCAACCATGGATTCAAGTTTCTTAAGACACAGGTCCTTATTCCTAAGCGTATTAATAAGATTGATCCAAGGACGGGCTGGAGAAAATTGGTCTTTAAAGTAAAGCCGCCAAAGACCATGAAGCGTGTGCAAGTGAAGATGAACCAACACATGTCTTTATCATTTAACCGCTGGTATTACGATAACCGAACTGGCGAGGCCGTCATTGTCTTGGGTAAAGGTCAAAAGATAGAGCTGATCAAGATCATCGATCCAATGTGGGTTGTTAACTTAACTGAGACCGACAACAACGTGCTACATAAGAATAAGATATTGTTTGAGCGCAATGAAGACTATGATCTAGCTATGCAGTTCCAACGCGTCGTGCGTGTGAACGGGATTCATAGTTGCAGAGATTGGCATTCCAAGCGCTTCAAGTAAAGTAAAATACAAAGAGCTCAAGACGAGGGGGTGTCTGTTAGTAAACAGTTTTGCGTCTCGAGTCTTTGTATTTGTCGTTTTATTTATGTAATAAATATTAATGTATTTATGTATTTCATTATGTTTATCATCTAGTTCGTTAACGATGTTTAACGAACTAGACTTAAGTTAAGTTCCCTCCTGATTCGTTAACGATGTTTAACCAATCAGGGGGTGATTCGTTAAGTTTATTTCATTTATTGTAATTTAACGAAGTGGGTGGCTAGTTCGTTACGGAATGTGTAATGAACTAGACCCATCTTCTATATATAGTGGTTTCGTCTACTGTTAATTTAAGTTCGGAGTTTATATTAACAAACCTCTGTCGAATTACTCTCTCAAGCTTCCATACTAATATTATACACATACATACACTAATATAACGTATAACATACAATCAAGTGTAATCATGAACTAGATCCGTATTCGGGTTAATTATATATATCAGATCTGAGATCTGAGTGTTATATTAACGTGTTCAAACAGTTCTTGGAAGAAATATAAGCTAAGAATATTCTGATTGCTTCTAGCCTTGCCACCGGAGTTAATACTTCTTCAAAGTCTATTCCTTCTTCTTGTAAGCATCCTAGTGCAACTAGTCTTGCTTTGTTCTTCATTATAATGCCTCTTTCATCCTTTTTATTTCTGAAAGCCCATTTGGTGCCTATTGCAAACTTTCCTCTTGGCTTATCTACAAGTTCCCACACTTATAGATTTCTGAATTGAGCCAACTCCTCTTGCATTGCTTCCACCCAACTAATAGTCTTTTAAAGTTTAAACAATGTTCTTGGGTTCAATTTGGGATAGGAAGCAGGAGTACAAAAAAATATTTGCAGATTCAGATACACTTCTTGTAACTCTATCATGAATATCCCCAATAAGGTTTTCAGCCGGATGATCTGTTTCTACAAAGGAAGTTTGAACAATTTGATCTGAATAAATTGTAGAACCAAGATTTGAATCATTGACATCAGATTCTTCAATGATCAAATCTGATGGTGTTTTGTTCAAATTAGCATCTTCTTCAACATTCTGTTGTGATGTTGAAGCAATGTCACCTCCAATGTTCAAAGTTTGAAATAGAGTTTCAAAAGTTGATTGTCTTTCAGCTTGTTCTTGATGTGGCTGGTCTTCAGGTTACACTTCATTCATGACAAGATTTTCTTGATCTTGTGGCTGATCAAGATTGTTAGTTTGTTCAATTTCATCACCAGATTCAACATTGGTTATTTTCTCAGCAAATGAATATTCGGTGTTCTTCTCACCAACCTTGGACCATAATTTGTTCAAATAAATATTATTTTCTAAAGTTGCTTCAGGGACACTTGTCCTATACAAAGTATCATTAAAATCTTTAGGGTAAATCTTGAAGGATTTGATTAACTACTCTAGATCAAATAGCCACGTTGCCCCATCAATAGTGTTGAATTGATTTTCATTAAAGACCACATCTGAAAATTCAATTACACTCAAATGATCTTTCACATAGACTGTGTAGGCTTTTGAGTTTGTTGAATATCCAATAAAGAAACAATTTAAAGATTTAGACTGAAAATTGTTTACATAGTCTCTTGTATTCAACGATGAGCATTTGAATCCAAAAGACTTGAAAAACTTGATGTGGGGTTTTCTTTTGAAAAAAATCTCATATGGAGTTTTGTCTTGACTTTTGCTGATAATGACTTTGTTTTTAACATAGCAAGCAGTGTTTATAGCTTCTACTCAAAATGATACCGGAAAATAAGCATATGCTATCATGATTCTTGTATCTTCAGTTAATGTTCTTTTTCTTCTTTCTGCAACTCCATTTTGCTCAGGAGTTCTAGGGGCACTAAATTGTGGAAATATTCCTTTGGTTTTACAAAATTCAACCATCACCCCATTTTTGAACTCAGTCTCATTACCACTTCTCATTACCTTTACCCTCACACCCAGCTGACTCTCTATCCTTGTTACACAACTCTTAATCAATTAAACAGCTTCATCCTTTGAGTTTAGAAAAGAAACTCAAGTATACCTTGAAAAATCATATATAATCACTAAACAATATCTTTTCTTTCCAATACTAGGAACACTTACGTGACCAAAGAGATCCATGTGAAACGTTTCAAGTATTTGATCAATTGAGTACGTGACTTTTGTTTTGTGATGATTTCCCTTTTGACAAGAAATGCATTTGTCATCCAAATTGAATTCCCTTGAGGGTAAACCAATGGCATGTTCACCTTTAACAAGTTTATTCATATTCTTTAGATTAACATGACAGTGCTTTATGTGCTAAAGTTTAGTTTCATTCTCAGTGGCTTTGGACACAAAGCAGATACCTCCTCTACAAATGACATCTTTCATTATTAGTTTATATAAGTTTCCATTTCTAGGAGTCACCTTCATGATCATATCGGGAGGAATTACAAATTCAGGTTTGAGAATGAAACAGTTAGAGTCATCAAATCCAACCTTATAACCTTTATCACACATTTGTGAGATGCTCAAAAGATTATATTGCAATCCTTCCACATAGAACACATTATCAAAAGATACTTTGCCATTTGTGAGAATGCCTTTTCCCACATTTTTCCCTCCATTTTCATCACTCCTAAATGCAACGGGCCCCTCAAACTTTTCTTCATAGTTCACTAATGACCTCTTGTCACAGGTCATGTGCCTGGAACATCCACTGTCTAAGTACCATACATCATTCATTTGGGTGGATTGTTCCTGCACATATTAAAGAAAAATATATAATTTAAGTGATGAAGTACAAGGCTGATTCAGCTTGCAAATCATCAGCAACATTAACATTTGTTTCATTTGATTTGGGATCCTCTTAAACAAGTTCACATGAATCATCAGATTCATAACCAAATTCAGACAAATAACCAACATAAGGGACTATGCTTGTGCATTCTTCAATGACGAATTCTTTTTTCTTAATTGTCATTTGTGCTTCAGACCTTGGTTTCCACAGAAATCCATGTGGTTCAAAACCTTTCAGCAGAAATTTCTCATCAACATTTAGTGCATTTGATTTCTTTTTGATGAGAAGTTTCTTTACATGCTTTCTTTTCCTTTCACACACTGTTGACTTATTGGATTCAACAGATTTTTTTAGATGTTCGAGACTTAACAGATTGAGATCTGTTGAGTTTCTTCGACTTTGGAACCTTTTCTTGAGATTCTCTTCACTTTTATTCACACTTTCTTCTTCACTCTTGACTTGATCCTCTGCCTACTTATATATTCTCTTGTAAAATGCAAAATCTTGTCCAAACTTGATGCTGTCAGGAACATGAAATGATTCAGGAGTGAACATTTTTGACCTGAGTCAGTGTGATAACCATATACATTACAAATCTTGTAACAAACTTGAACTTTGAATTTTTCACCAAAGCTACCCATATTATATCTTTCACTAGGTCTGGGTGGATCAACACCAATGGTCTTCTGATGTGTAATTAGACCATTGAAGTTTATTGCCAAAGGTAGAAATTGTTCAATCTTTGTCTCTTCCTTTGACACAATGCTTTTCACAAATTTGACTTCTTCGAACTTGATTGGACTATCCTGATTATCAATTCTGTATCTTGACCATCTTCTAAGGTAGTCATCCATGCTTTCAACTTCTCCAACATCAAACAACTCTTAGTTAGAGAAAATTGGATACACAAGAAGAAAGAGATCATCAGTCTTCATGGTTTTTTCAACTTTCTTGTCTACTTTGACACTTTACCATTTTGGGGGCACTTTGTATATTGATCTTCTGGTGTTATTCTTTTCCTTTGATACACCACATAGATCAAATGATTTATGTTCCTTTCTCATTTGTCATGATGCTTCTTCATTTTAGGTGTGATATTGGGTAGTAGAGGGATCATTTCTTTTGAATCTTGTTCATTCCTCTCCTCTTCCTTTGAGCTTTAACAACTTGAAACTTTATCACTTGAGTCACTTAGATCATCTCTATTCAGCAAATCACATTCTTGATCATCTAAAGACACTTGTATTCCAACAATTTTTTTTTCCACTTTTGTTACTTCAAACTTCGTCACAAATTCTCCTTTGTCATCAACTTCAACCAAATTGTACTTTTCAATAAACTCTTTTCTATCAACAAATACCTCTCTAAATTTATCAAGGTAAGCATTTCTCTTTTCCTTATCCACTTTCAATGAGTAATTATCAATGAATGGTGGAGGAACAACTTTATACTTATCCTCTTCCTTGATCCTTTTCAACAAATCACAAATATTTCCAGTTGACACCAAATTCTTTAGAAAATCCACTTCAACTTGAAGTTTAGTATTCTTCAACTTTTCATCAAGATACATTTACTTTAATTTTTCAAATTCAGTGGTGTATCTTGACTGACCATACAGTCCTGTTCTAAGCTTTTGATTTGGTTTTCATAAATTAACTCACTCCTTTCATACTCATTTATCATACTTTGTTTCTTAAAATATTAACTTTGCAAATTACCAATTGTCTTTCTCAAGGAATCATTCGTTTCAAGTAATTCAAGATTTGTGGGTTTTAAATGTACCTGAGATGAAGAGGACTCAGCTTGGAAATGTCCATGAATGCCACATTTGCCTTATCTATATCTTCAGCTTGGTTACTCCAGTCAAATACACCATCTTGCTGTGGTTGAGCTAAAGCAACATTTCCTTGATTCCATGGAAGATTGGCATTATTTGTATTTTGATTTGTAGGAGCATGTGGAGGGACTTGTTGGTGTCTCTAAAATGGTTGTTGTTGTGGGATAACTTGTTGGTGATTCAGTTGTTGAAAGTTGTTTTTGTTGAAGTTCCTTTGTTGACCTTTATTTTGATTTTGATACTGAAACTGATTTCTTTGATATTGTTGTTCTGGAACTGCCTTGGCTGATTACCTTCCCTTTCAAAATGACCTGATATTTGGCCGTTGAAGCAAATAACCTTGGATTTATCAAAGATATCTTTATCATTTGGTTCTGAAACCAATGACCTACCGGTTGTATTATGCATCCTTTTACCCCTCACAACTAGCATTGCAGCCTGCCACTTTAGATCCATATCTTCCAAATCATTAGCATCGATTTGTTCAAGATCTTCTTGAACCACACTAGTATGAATCAGATTCATGGCCCCAAAAGCATTATAAGACTTAATAAACATGGAGAAGAGAGCTTGATAGTCATTTCCATGATTCACACATCCAACAAAATATGGTGCTTTTCCACTGGCCATTGATGATGTACCATTATCATCTATTAGTTGAACATTTAATATGGACTGTCCACGTTGATTGCTTGACTGACCAGCAACAAGCACTCTTGGTGTTTCACCACCATATTCACTTGGTTCTTCAATTATGGGGGACTTTTTGTTGATTATTATTTGAAAGATTCCTCATAGGTGCAATGAGAGCATTAGGTACTTGGAAGCTTGATTTGTCTTCCTTAAACATGTTGTTCAAAATCATCACATGCAAGAAACAAACCACATCCTCAAGCTTGAAAGTTGGAAAGTTAGCTTTCTTTTTGATAAACTTGCTTGTGGTTTACCATTCTCCAAACAAAGGTGACAAACGCTTCTTGCTTAGATCAAAATCTGTTATTGCAAGGTTAGTGGTTCTAATTTCATTGACAATAGCAACAAACCTCTGCAAAACATATTTCAACCTTTCTCCTTCCCTGAACATGAATCTAACTAGATGTTTCTTCAGTCTGTCCTTCTTAATGTCTTTATCTTCAGTGTTTCCCTCAAACATTTCTACAATGGCATCAAACATGGCCTTTGCAGTAGTATGATGAGCCACACTTGTCAAAATTTCCCAAGACAAACCAAGTTTTAGCATGGATAGTGCTCTATCATCTTTCTTCTTCATTTGTCTTTCAACAGTTGATTGTTGTTAGTTCCATCAGTAACATATGGTCCATTTTTGATTGAGTTCCATATTTTCACATCATTATAGCATACGATAGCCTCAAACAAAACTTTCCACTTAATATAATTTTCCAGTCCAAACAATCATGGAATTTTGTTTTGTTAGTAGACACCTCTTGTTCGTCCACTTTTCCATCCATGTTTTTGGTAATTTGAAATATTTTTTAAATGAAAAATTACTGAAACTTTAAGAAACATTTGAAAATTTTGAAAAACAATCAGATCTATGCAATAAATCTCAAATATGATGAATCTGGTTGAATAATAACAAGATCTAGACACACAAGGAAACAAATCAAAGTAAATCTTAGTAAAGAGCCCTATTAAACCTCAATAAAACAGTAGATCTGAGAAAAATGAAAAACAAGGAAGTTGACGTCATTCTTCATATTCAAAATCAATAGTCTGCAGCAACAAATCAACACTAGTTCTTCACAAATGCAGCAACATAAGCTATGATAGCACTTTTCGGTCCCTATTATCTCACAAAAGAAGACACTAATCAGTCTCGTAACCAACAAAAACGTGTCAACAAGAAGGTTACGAAGTTCTGCTTTTGTGAAAATCAAGGAGTGCTAAAGGCGGAATCAATAGTACTCAAATATTTCTTAACGGGAAGAAATGTAACAAACACACCAAGTAACTCAAAAGGTTTACATTAATACTATGAAGGATACAATGAAAATCAGTTAGGGTTTCTAGGTGGAATGTATGAATTTTTAGGAGCTTTTCCATACAAAGATATTATTTTCAAGAAAGAGACAGCCATCAAATCACAATATTCGTTATGTGACCATTGTCATAGGCGTGCCCTAAATTTTCCTAAAATAGGCCTGCCCTGACACCTTCTAGAAACCCTAATCATTGATTCTTAACATATTCAAACATAATACAAAAAATTACAAGTGTAAACAGGTCTTCGAGTAAGCTTGTACGCTTTTGTCCTTGTCGAGCAAACCTGGTAACCATTAAGTGTGCTTGGAACAGTTCTCCGAGTAAGCTTTACTTAGAATATTTTCCTTAGAAAATATTCATCAAGCAGACTTCAATCTTCATGACAATATCAAACTTTATTCGATATATATATCCTATGAGCAAACTTGTTCTTCTTGGGTCCCTTCAACCTTTTGTCTTTAACTTATTTAAACAAGTTCAAGTGTGCTGCTGACACTGTAGCTTGCTCAAGGTTGAACCTTGCTCGTTAGAGGTCCTTAGAGTAATTTCATCATCAACTTCCTCCAAGTTTGCTTGGACCAGTGTTTATTAACACACCTTGCTCGATCTAACAAAATACTTGGTTTTTCCTTACTTTAGTCAAAGGTTTGGTCTGAAACCAATTTTGCTTTTCTTGAAGAACAACCTTTCTTGAAGAAGTGTATCTTGCTCGCTCTAACACTTTGAATACTTCAAGAAGATAACCTTGCTTGTTTAGGCAAAATACCTTGGTTGACTATGTTTAAGCTAGCTCGAATGCCTAAGTTCGCTTGATTTCCATACTTAGCCATTTTCTGAAGAGGTTGAGAAGATTCCAATCTTCTTTGATCATTTTCTTATCCCAACATAGGACATAATCCATCCTATTCTTTCTGACTATTTTCAATGTGTTGAGTCAAAGATTTGACATGATATGACTTAAGGGATATTGGAATCTTCTCAACACTCCTCTGAAACGGCTAAGTATGGATATCGAGCACACTTGGACCTCCTAGCAAGGTTTTACTTGTCCTAATAAAGGTATTTTGCCTTCCGGGCAAGGTTATCTTCTTGAAGTCTTCTTAAGTGATAATCCGAGTAGGGTTCACTTTGTCTAGCAATGGTGTTCTTCAAGTCGAGCACAATTTGCTTACCTGAAAACCCTTGACTAAACCAAGCTTATGAAGCCAAGTATTTGGTAGATCTAGCAAGGTTTGATTAATAAACAGTAGTCCGAGCATGCTTGTGGAAACTGATCAACAAATATTCTATGTACTTTCTCTAGCAAGGTTCAACTCCGAGCAAGCTACAGTGCTCATAGCACAAGTCAAACAATGTTTCTAGCACACTTTGGTTGCTTAATAAGTTATTCTTTAACAAAGAGTTGAAGGGATTCATGAAGAACAGTTTGCTCCTAGGACCATATCGAGCAAAGTTTGCTATGTCAAGAAGATTGAAGTATGCTAGGTGAGTATTTTCTAAGGACTATACTTTAAGGAAAGTCTACCCGGAGAACTGTTTACCAACACACTTTAAGGTTACCAGGTCTGCTCGAAGAGGACAAAAGACACAAAGTCTACCCGAAAGACCTGTTTTGACACTTAGAATGTTTTGTAATATGTTTTATGATTATGTACCAATCATTAGGGTTTCTAGAACGAACGAATGCTAGGTGATTATTTTCTAGAATGATCTAGGGTACGCCTCAAAAGGAAGAATGGACGGCAGAAAATCCTTTACACTTTTCAGACCCACTGAATATTCCTGAGAGAGTGTGATGGCTGTCCTAAGATTAGTACGGATAAACATTCCTTACAAGAAACGCTAATTTATTTACATTTGTATGAAACTTTCTATAAATGGAAATATTTTGAGTTATTGTTTGTGTTCGTTACATTTAATAATCATTAAACAACAGATAGTGTTTGTTAGTGATTCCGCCGTTAACAAACATCTATTCCTACCATAAATAGCAAAGTCATCAACCTTCTTATCGACGCATCATTGTGTGGGTTGTGACATTTATTGTGATTTGAGTGATCAATGCGAGACCGACAAGTCGTATCAAAGCTTGTTTGTTGCGGATTGGGTTTTGAATCGTTGCTTGTTGTTGATTTTTGAAGATGAAGAATGACGTGAGCTGAGTACTGTTCCATTGGATCCTGACGTCAGCAACTCTGTTCTCTTCATTCTTCCAGATCTGCAATATTCGTTGTCATCCATCACTTGTTTTTACTTAATGTTTTTATTAATAGATCTTACTCCAATCAAATCATATACATCAGATCTGAAAAGTTCTCTCTCAAATATGATTGTATTTCAAATTCAATTTTTGACTTTGTTTGATTTTTCTCTATATTTCATTAAAATTATTAAAAAATACCAAAAATATGTCTGGTTTTGAAGAGCAAGAGGTCTCTACTAACAAAATTCCAAGGTTATATGGACAGGAAAATTTCATCAAATAGAAAGTGTTGTTTGAGGCTACAGTGTGTTATAATGACGTTGACATGTGGAATTCCATCAATAATGGTCCATATGTGGCTGAAGGTGCGAATCCTAACCAAGCCATGGATGATAGAATGAGGAAAGTGGATGACAGAGCTCTGGCTATGATAAAGCTGGGCCTATCTTGGGAAATATTGACAAAGGTTGCACATCATACCACAGCCAAAGCTATGTATGATGCAATCCTTGAAATGTTTGAAGGGAATTTAGAGATGAAGAACATCAAAAAGCAAAGACTGAAACAACAACTTGAGAGATTCGAATGTAATGATGAGGAGAGAATGAAATCAATTCTTGATAGGTTTCTAGTGATAGTGAATGATCTCTGAACCACTAATTATGTGATGACTGATTCTGGTTTGAACACTAAATTGTTGTCATTAATGCCAAAGGAGTGGTGTACAGCTGGCAAGTTCATTCTTCAGAAACCAAATTATGAACAACTCAAGCTGGATGATGTAATTTGTTTCTTCAAGCTTCTAAGATAGAAATGATTGAGAACGTAATGATAAAGGAAGAGAAACCATGTTTCCAAGTGTCTAATGCACTTATTGCACCTATCGGAAACTTGTCCACCAAAAACCAACAACAGATCCCTATCATAGAAGAACCTACTGAACATGGTGTTGATACATCAAAAGCATTTGTTGGTGGCAGTTCAAGTAACCAAGGAAGCCAGTCAAGGTTTAATGTTCAACTCATAGATGACAATGATTCTGCCTCCATGGCAAGTGGACATTTACCTTATGCTGGTGGAAATAGTGGTCAAGGAAGTGAAACTCAAGCATTGTTCTCTGTGTTCATGGAGTCTTACAATGCATTTGTAGCCAAAAACAGGATCCACACAAGTGTCATTCAAGATTATTTGGAACAGATAGATGATGATGATGATCTTGAAGACATGGACTTGAAGCGGCAGGCTGCAATGCTGGCTCTTAGAAGCAAAAGGCTGTTTAATAAGACTGGAAGGTCTCTAGTGTCTGGTCCAAATAAAATAATTGGGTTTTACAAGTCTAAGGCAATCTGCTACAATTGCCAGCAAGTAGTACACTTTGCTAGAGAATGCAACCAGCCATGAAACTTCCAAGTGAATCAATACCAGAACCAACAGCCAAGGAATCAGTACCAATACCAGCAAAACCACCAAAGAAACAACAATTGAAACAACAACCCCGATTTTAACAACAACTACTGTGACATTCGTGATAAAACGAGGTATACTATATTCGCTACGTAGCGAGTAGACGATAAATCGGTTAATTCATAGTGCTTAAACGAGTAACAGACTGATACAGATTATGACCCGTATATATACTGAGGGGTCATATACGAGTTATATATATATATTATAGTGGCTAACATATTGATATTTAGGCTCCAGTACGTTTAAAATTCTTTAAACGAAAAAGGTTTCGTTTATTGATACGCTATAAGTTTAAACGCAATCATTAACCTCAAAACGAGCATTGTAGCATCCGTTAAGCCGAAAAATAGTTATAAAACAATTATATGACATGTTCTAAGCAATCCGTGAAAATATTTTGGATTTTTACAACGAGTCAATACGTTTTTCTTAATTTACAAAAATAGGCAAAAAAACACTCGTTTTCGCGCTGTCTTTCGCACTCGAACTAGTTTTCTTGCGAAAAACCGAACCCGAATTAAATTATTGACCGAAAATCACGCGTGGCAAAAACAAGTAGGCACCAAAGGGCCAAAAGAGGCCCATTGGGCCCCTCCCTTCTTCCGGCCGCAAAAAGGGGAAATACCCCACTTGTTTTTTAGTACCTTTTATATACAAAACTAAAATTAGATATTTTACAAACCAAGTCGAGAACCTTCATTTTCTGCATACCATCTTCAACTTTCAGCCAAACTCTAAAGGTACTTCATAATTTCTCATTTATTTCAAGCTTGATTAATAAGGTTTAAACATGGAAAATTAGTTCTTGATTAGTTTTAAACACGTTTAACCATTCAAAAACCATAAAAATCAAGTAAAATCATGTTTTGATGTTAAACATGTCTACAAAGCAGAAACATATAGATTTTTGGTCAAAAACGCGGATTATAACTTGAATACAACGTTTTTAAGGTTTGAAAGTTCGGTTTGAAACCAAAACCAAAACCCTAACTAACAAGGCTGTTCAATGGATGATTTATGCTTGGTTTGATGTTATATTATATGTAGATACACTGAGTTTACAACCCAAGACCCGGAGAGTCATTTAAACTATAAAAAATCATCGAAAACCGACAAGGTAATACCATTTTACTCGTTTAGGGGCTGTTTGTGCTTCGATTGTGACGTGCTTGTTTTTAGGTTATGAAAATTTTCAGGGACATTAGGGATCATGTAAATGAGTCCCTGTTCAAATTTGGTAAATTTTCGATAAACGGAGAATATTTGGCGAGTTTATTACCGTTTATTGGCGTTTAATTGGTAAAAATAGTTAAACTTCATTAAAAATTATGAAATTTAGTTTGGGAACATGAAATGTGTGGTTAAGATAACTGGTAAATTTTGGGAACAATTGGACATGTCTAAGTATGGTTTGTGCAAGGGTGTTTAAATCGAGTTTTAATAGTCGCAAAACGCGCAAAAATGCATTTTGGCGAAAGAGTTAGATTATGGAGATTTTTCAGGGGCTATGTAAGGATATCACTTGGAAAAATTATCGGATTTTTTGGATGTCGTTTGGTATAAACGGGCTATTTATTACTTAATTATAACATATTAAATGTATTTTTATAAATAGATAACTAATCATAAAAATTCTGAAAATATTTTTATAAAATTCTCCATATTTTAATTTATTTTTATAAAAACTTTCATAATTTATATATGAGTACATAATTAGTTATGATTAATCAAAGATTTAAACTATATTTGTTTTAACGAAACCGGCAGTTTTGTGTTTAACGGACTGACTGGTATGTCAAAATGTCAAAAGTGGTCAAATATCGTATTTTTGGATGAGATTGATAAAAACGAACTTTTTACGAGAATTCCGGACAATTCGGGTGGATTGTACGCGTTTTGTATAATCAAACCCGTGTGAAAACGGAAACGAACCCTGCGATCAATCCAGATACCGAAACCTCAAGATTCTTTCATAAATCAAATCATTTTAACAATCAATATGTTTAGTTAAGTTTGTGTGATCTTACCTATTCCCTAAACGCGTAAACGATCAACTTGGCTAGTCTCGGAAAACGGTGAAACTGAGCCAAGTCTGATTTTGAACATTTCATAGTATACAACGTCACAATCTAAGACTATGGTAATGTTTTGGGCCTAACAGCTTTAACCAGACTAGTTATACAGCCCGATTTGGTTTAAACACTGTACTAGTATTAACAGTACGATACCGATTATAGGATACGAGTTATAATCGAGGCATAACACTTACTGACGTATATTACCTGCTCAAACTAAAATAAGGTGAGTTTCATGACCCCACTTTCTAAACTAATTTTCGAACGTTTGGGGTGGAAAGCATGTTTACATATACTTATATACTTGAAAACGTGTGATGATATGCATTATCTAAGTACTAACACTTGAAAGTCCCCACAAACACAAGTGACTAACGTCGTGCCGGTGACGTGTGGAGAGTACTATCGGTTTGACAAACCTAACCGACAGGGCCGGTGGGGTATGCCGGAACATGTTAACCCAGTTGCACATTGTCATTTAAACTTATTACATACTGCTATGTGGTGTTAGACATAGTACATACTTCGGGCAAATTGGTTGTTAAATGCCAACGGGAGTGCTTGGCAGGGGTGGCCATGTGTTTTAGCTCGTTTCGGTTTCACTTGTGGCTTAGTATAATACATCATACACATACATATATACATACGTACTATGAACTTTACCAACTCGTATACTGATTTTGTTCGTGCTCGTGAAACTTGAAACTCACCAACTAGACGTAGTTGACCCGTTTTAACATGCTTTTCATGTAAGCCGAAGTTGGAATGAATTGCTTACGTGCTTGGTGTTAGAAGAAAAGTTGAATAGCTATGAATAGATGCAAATACGTACTAACGAATAACAAACCGAGAATTGGTTATGTGATTTTCATCTAGTTTATAAACTTAGTACCTACCAATGTAATATGATGTAAATTAGTTTGTTGAATTTCTTTATAAACAATGTGGTTGATACCAGTGTTATCTGTTACATTCCCGTATTACGCTTCCGCAACTACCTAGTCGGGGTGTGACAGAAGTTGGTATTAAAGCCATTGGTTATAAAGAATTAGGATGTCCCTTAGGATACCCTAAGATAACCTTAGGCTTGATTAGTTCTGGGAATAAAATAATACTAAATAATATATACTGACGATTCTCGTGATGAACTCGAATGAACAAGTGGGTTATTATGGTCCGGAACGTAATAACGGACTTGTTTGTACGAGGGAATTCGAGAAAAAGTCATTAAACGATCCAGTAGGTAAAACAGCAACATATGTGTATAAAATATAATGATAAATAATTATATATGTATATACACGAGTATCTGTGCTTATGTGTATAAATACCTTCATGTATTTTACTATGATTAATATAGAAGGATATTATTCTTATTATTAACCATTGTGCAGGAACATGTCAAGGTCTATGGATCGTTTACCTATTGTGGTACCAACCTTATTTGGAGAGGAGGAAGACCCAGAAGAGAAAACTGGGAAGGAACCAGAGGAGGAGATGAGCAAAAGTTTAGGAGACGCAGTGGTCCCCCATCAGGTACCCATAGATCAACCCGATTTATCAGGTTACCGTTGTGACACCTATCCCCCTAGGGAATCCCCTAGGAATGATGTAGGACAGGGAGCCACTAGTGCCTACCGGATCCCGGTGAGAGACCCTACACCTCCAGCATCCCATGTTTCCCCACCCACTATTAGCAAACGTCAGACCGCTCGTATTTCAGTGCGCCCACCTAAGCACTCCTTTTCCCCACCTCGATCAACGTACCATAGGGGAGAAACATCACGTGTCCGGGTCACTGAGATACCTATTCCTACTTAGGGTCTACCCACACTGATACCGAGCCACCTCTTATGTCTGATTCCACATGGTTGGGTTTAGCGACTGATAAGATCGTAGAACAATCACACTCGATAAATAACCTTAACCAATTCAAACAAGAAACTTAGGAAGATGTTTGGTACCTACATCAAAATATGAGGGATGTGAGGAGAATGAATGCTGGCCACCGATGGCGAATGGAGCAGATTGAATCACATCTTTGGATCGATAGGGCGATCTTGGTAGCTGTGATAGCTGTGATAGCTTGGTTGGTTTATCTTGTACGTATGGATAAATAGAATAGAACAGTATAGTTGGTTGTACATAGTCTTTTGACTTCCCATGAAACAATTTTGTAACAACATGTTGAGCTGACTTGGGAGTTGTTTATAGTTTAGTATTGTTTACAAGCACTGGCCCTAATCGGGTTAAGTCTATATGTCACTTAGTGACAAGTTTTGATACACATATACAAGCGCTGGCCTATACCAGGTTAAGCTCGTGCGCTAATTTTGAGATGCATATGTACTGTAATGATTATGGTTAATACAAATGTGTCTTCTTTAGCATAGTTGTGTGTTTGTGAATTGTAATGTCGTAATGTTGTGCTAGTTATAGTGGAACAATAATAATTACTATATAATTGATTATTTTATAGAATGGCCTCGAAGAAAGCAAACACTTTGTCTGAGGCGGAAGTGGCCGCAATGATTGCTCGTCAACTGCAAGCAGTGATACCAACAATTGTAGCACAAGTCACTGCAGGCATACGTTCCACAATACTGTTAATGAAACTGCGAGCACCACTATGGCCACTGTTAATATACCTCCGCCAGATACTAATGTAGCCCCGGGTGTTACTACCCCCTGAATACTGATAATGTTATAAACACTAATAATACTCGCCCGACTGTTAATGTTGTTGGGAACCCTGAAACCGTTTTGAACACCGATAATGTCACGAATACAAACCCCGTACCGGTTATCAACAAAACTGCTAATAATAAAACCCAACCAAATACCGGTAATAATTGTAATAATCCCGAACCCCCATGTCAGGATTACGCATATAAACAATTCACCTCGTGTAAACCGACTGAATTCAAGGGTATTGAGGGACCGAACGAATTGGTCAAATGGATTGAAAAGACCGAGTCCGTGATTAATATTATTGAATGTCCACCAGACCGTATAGTCAAATTTGCTACGAGTATGTTTTTGGATCATGCTTTGATGTGGTGGAACACAGTGGTCCAAATAAGGGGACAGGATTCTATAAATCGTATGTCATGGACCGAACTTAAAACCCTTATGCTAGAGCATTTTTGCCCGAAAAGTGAGATTCAAAGGCTGGAACATGAATTATGGAATTTGGAAATGAAAGGTGCTGACCACGTGGGTTACACAAACCATTTTAATGAAATTTGTCGCTTAGTACCGTGGTTAGTTACTCTGGAAGCTAAACGTATTGAACGCTACATCTGGGGATTGACTCCTGCCATGAGGAGTGTAGTTAATTCAGTAGCCCACCCAACATTAGAAAGTGTTGTATCTCAAGAGGGTGTTGTTACTTTTGACCTTATGAGAAGTGGTGTGATAAGGATGCCAGGAGAAATATCAAGTTTGAAACGATCTGATTATGGAACAAGGATGCAAGAGATCCCTCAAAATAAACAAGCCCGTCAGAATACCCGAAATTATGCCATGACCATTTCCAATGTGAAACAAGAGGCATATAAGGGGACTTTACCAAAGTGTGGGAAATGTAATCTTCATCATACGGGTGATTGTAAATCAGTAGTTTGTCACAAGTGTGGAAGAACTGGACACTATGCCAATTGTAGAACCCCCACCAATAATGTAAACCGACCACAACAACCAACCCAACTACCTCGACCTCAACCAACCCGACCACAACTCAATCAACAAACCCCACCCACTATGAACCTCCGTACCTGCTACGAACGTGGTAGTACAGATCATTTTCGGAGATACTGCCCCAAGCTGAACTAGGGTGCAGTGAGAAGGCAGAGCCAAGCACAAGCATCAACTTCCAATGCAGCTAGGGGATGCACGTTTGTAATAGGATCGGGTGAAGCGCGTCATGATCCGAATGTGGTGACAGGTACATTCTTAGTTTCCGGTCAGTATGCTTCAGTTTTGTTTGATACGGGCGCCGATAGAAGTTTCGTATTTGTTAACTTTTTACCCTTAGAAAATATGCCGGTTAGTGAGCTAACAAAACCATACAATATAGAACTCGCTAACGGTAAATCTATACTTGTTAACCGAATAGTCCGAAATTGTTCCATTATCCTAAACGACCACCCGTTTCTTATTGATTTACTTCCAGTGGAATTAGGAAGTTTTGATGTTATAGTCGGTATGGACTGGCTATCCAAGTTTAAAGCTGAAATTGTTTGTAAGGATACCTCTTCCGAATGATGAGGCGATGATTGTTCAAGGTGAGAAATCTGTACTATGTTGCCTCTCATATCCCAACTTAAGGTATTAAAGTATTTGCGCCAAGGTTGTACATTATACTTGGCAAGTGTAATAGTCAAAGACCCCGATGAAAAACGAATAGAAGACATCCCAGTGGTACACGTGTATTCAGATGTATTTCCCGATGAGTTGCCTGGTTTACCACCGACCAGACAAGTTGAATTCCGTATTGACTTGATACCAGGAGCAGCACCCATTGCTAAGGCACCTTATCGACTTGCACCTTCTGAAATGCAAGAACTTTCCAACCAGTTACAAGAGTTACTGGACAGGGGTTTTATCCGACCTAGTTATTCACCGTGGGGAGCACCAGTGTTATTTGTGAAAAAGAAAGATGGAAGTTTTCGAATGTGTATTGATTATCAGGAATTGAATAAAGTGACTATAAAGAATAGATACCCCTTACCCCGAATTGATGACTTGTTTGATCAGGTCCAGGGTGCGAAGTATTTTTCGAAAATTGATATCAGATCGGGTTATCATCAAGTAAGAATTCAGGAAGAAGATATCCCAAAAACAGCATTCCGAACTCGGTATGGTCACTATGAATTTTTGGTTATGCCGTTTGGGTTGACCAATGCGCCTGCAGTGTTTATGGATCTTATGAACCGAGATTGCAAACCCTACCTTGACAAATTCGTGATAGTGTTTATCGATGACATTTTGATATATTCGAGAAGTAAGGAGGAACACGAACAACATCTGCGGTTAATCTTGGAACTATTGAGGCAAGAAAAGTTATATGCCAAGTTGTCCAAATGTGAATTTTGGTTACCAGAAGTACAATTTTTAGGACATATTGTAAAATTGAGGCCATTAAGAATTGGCAAGTACCTAAATCGCCGAAAGAAATTCGCCAATTTTTGGGATTAGCCTGGTATTACCGACGATTTATTGAAAACTTTTCAAGTATTGCTCAACCTTTAACCCTCCTAACTCAGAAAGATCGAACGTATAATTGGGGAGAAGAACAAGAAATGGTCTTCCAAACGTTAAAACAAAAGTTATGTGAAGCTCCAATATTAAGTCTCCCAGATGGAACTGATGAATTGGTGGTCTATTGTGACGCGTCTCGTAAAGGTTTGGGATGCGTACAGATGCAACGAAAGAAAGTAATAGCGTATGCCTCCCGACAATTAAAGGTACACTAGAAGAATTACACAGCCCACGACTTGGAATTGGGAGCAGTTATTTTTGCATTGAAGATTTGGAGACATTACTTGTATGGCACCAAATGTACCATTTATACTAACCACAAAAGCCTACAACACATATTTGATCAAAAGGAGCTGAACATGAGAGAAAGAAGATGGGTAGAACTGTTAAATGATTATGATTGTGAAATTAAATACCATCCGGGGAAGGCCAATATAGTAGCTGATGCTTTAAGCCGAAAAGACAAAGTTAAACCGTTGAGGGTACGAGCACTTGGAATGATTGTCCAAAGTAGCCTAATCGAACAAGTTCGTGTTGCACAAGACGAAGCCTTAAAAGCAAACCAGTTAGAAAAGGAAGAACTACACGGGAACGAAAAGAATTTTGAAAAGAAAATTGATGAAATATTCTATTATAAAAACCGGGTCTGGATTCCGACACTTCATAAACTCCGCGAACTTATTCTTGATGAAGCACACAAATCCAAATATTCTATTCATCCAGGTATTGATAAGATGTATAAAGATGTTAAGGAATTTTACTGGTGGACTGGCATGAAAAAGGATGTAGCTTTGTATGTAAGTAAGTGTGCAACGTGTGCAAAGGTTAGGGTGGAACATCAAAAACCTTCGGGAATGTTACAACAACCCGAAATCCCACAATGGAAATGGAAACAAATAACCATGGATTTCATAACACATCTAACCAAAACCTTCCGAGGACATAATGCAATTTGGGTAATTGTGGACCGATTAACCAAATCCGCACACTTTATTCCGATCCGTAACAATTACTCTACCGCAAAACTCGCCCAAATTTACATCGATGAAATTGTATCTCGATACGGAGTACCTCTTTCGATTATTTCAGATTGAGACAGTCACTTTACTTCACATTTTTGGCAAGCAGTTCAAGAATCTCTGGGAACCCGAATAGACCTGAGTACCGCTTACCATCCCCAAACAGATGGTCAATCCGAACGAACTATCCAAACCTTAGAAGATTTACTTCGTGCTTGTGTGCTGGACATCAAATGGAATTGGGATCAACCCCTCCCGCTCATTGAGTTCTCTTACAATAACAGTTATCACAGTAGTATACAAGCAACACCTTATAAAGCCTTATACGGGCGAAAATGTAGATCACCACTTTGTTGGACAGAAGTGGGTGATACTCAAATATCAAGATCCGCTTTGATTCAAGAGACAACCTATAAGATTCACAATATTAAAGGAAAGTTGAAAGCTGCCAGGGACCGACAGAAGAGTTATGCTGATGTTCGTAAAAAACCATTACCTTTTGAAATAGGCGAGAAGGAGTTTTTGAAAGTATCACCGTGGAAAGGTGTTATAAGGTTTAAAAAGACCGGTAAATTAGCCCCGAGATACATTGGACATTTTGAGATTATTGCAAAAATTGATCCCGTAGCCTACCGATTAAAACTACCCTTAGAATTGAGCACTATTCACGATGTGTTTCATGTTTCGAATCTGAAAAAGTGTTTGACTGATGAAACGGCAAAAGTACCACTGGAAGATGTTCAGATCAATGAAAAGCTCAACTTCGTAGAGGAACCGGTAGAAATTGTGGACGGGAAAAACAAACAGTTACGACACAACAAAATATCATTAGTAAAAGTTCGGTGGAACTCGAAACAAGGACCCGAATTTACTTGGGAACGAAAGGATGAATTCCGAAAGAAATACCCACACTTGTTCCCTAAAAGGAATACCGATGACACATTAAATTTCGAGGACGAAATTTCTTAAAGGGGGGAGAATGTGACATTCGTGACAAAACGAGGTATACTATATTCGCTACGTAGAGTGTAGACGATAAATCGGTTAATTCGTAGTGCTTAAACGAGTAACCGACTGATACAGATTATGACCGTATATATACTCAGGGGTCGTATACGAGTTATATATATATTATAGTGGCTAACATATTGATATTAGGCTCCAGTACGTTTAAAATTATTGATACGCTATAAGTTTAAACGCAATCGTTAACCACAAAAACGAGCATTTTAGCATCCGTTAAGCCGAAAAAGATTTATAAAACACTTATATGACATGTTCTAAGCAATCCGTGAAAATATTTTGGATTTTTATAACGAGTCTGTACGTTTTTCTTATTTTACAAAAATAGGCTGAAAAACACTCGTTTTCGCGCTGTCTTTCGCACTCGAACTAGTTTTCTAGCGAAAAACCGAACCCGAATTAAATTTTGGACCGACATTTGCACGTGGCACGAAAAAGTAGGCACCAATGGGCCAAAAAGAGGCCCATTGGGCCCCTCCCTTCTTCTGGCCGCAAAAAGGGAAAATACCCCACTTGTTTTTTTAGTACCATTTATATACAAAACTAAAATTAGATATTTTTACAAACCAAGTCGAGAACCTTCATTTTCTCCAGACCATCTTCAACTTTCAGCCAAACCCTAAAGGCACTTCATAATTTCTCATTTATTTCAAGCTTGATTCGTAAGGTTTAAACATGGAAAATTAGTTCTTGATTAGTTTTAAACACGTTTAACCATTCAAAAACCATAAAAATCAAGTAAAATCATGTTTTGATGTTAAACATGTATAAAAATCATAAATGTATAGATTTTTGGTCAAAAACTTGGATTAGAACTTGAATACAACGTTTTTACGTTTTGAAAGTTCGGTTTGAAACCAAAACCGAAACCTAACTAACAAGGCTGTTCAATGGATGATTTATGCTTGGTTTGATGTTATATTATATGTAGATACACTGAGTTTACAACCCAAGACCCGGAGAGTCGTTTAAACTATCGAAAATCACCGAAAACCGACAAGGTAATACCGTATTACTCGTTTAGGGTCTGTTTGTGCTTCGATTGTGACGTGCTTATTTTTAGGTTATGAAACTTTTCAGGGACATTAGGGATCATGTAAATGAGTCCCTGTTCAAATTTTGTAATATTTCGATAAACGGAGAATATTTGGCGAATTTATTATCGTTTATTGGCGTTTATTTGGGAAAAATAGTCAAACTTAATTAAAAATTATGAAATTTATTTTGGGACCATGAAATGTGTTTCTAAGATAACTGGTAAATTTTGGGAACAATTGGACATGTCTATGTATGGTTTGTCTAAGGGTGTTTAAATCGAGTTTTAATAGCCGAAAAACGTGCAAAAAGACATTTTGGGCAAAGAGTTAGATTCTGGAGATTTTGCAGGGGCTATGTAATGATATTGAGATCACTTGGAAAAATTATCAGATTTTTTGTATGTCGTTTGGTATAAACGGGCTATTTATTACTTAATTATATTACATTAAATGAATTTTTATAAATAGATAACTAATCATAAAATTTATGAAAATAGTTTTATAAAATTCTCCATAATTTAATATATTTTTACAAAAATTTCCATAATTTATATATGAGTACATAATTAGTTATGATTAATCAAAGATTTAAACTATATTTGTTTTAACGAAACCGGCAGTTTTGTGTTTAACGGACTGACTTGTATGTCAACATGTCAAAAGTGGTCAAATATGGTATTTTTGGATGAAATTGATAAAAACGAACTTTTTACGATAATTCCGGACAATTCGGGTGGATTGTACGCGTTTTGTATAATCAAACCCGTGTGAAAACGGAAACGAACCCTGTGATCAATCCGTATACCGAAACCTCAAGATTCTTTCATAAATCAAATCATTTTAACAATCAATATGTTTAGTTAAGTTTGTGTGATCTTACCTATTCCCTAAACGCGTAAACGATCAACTTGGCTAGGCTCGGAAAACTGTGAAACAGAGCCAAGTCTGATTTTGAACATTTCATAGTATACAACGTCACAATCTAAGACTATGGCCATGTTTTGGGCCTAACAACTTTAACCAGACTAGTTATACAGCCCGATTTGGTTTAAACACTGTACTAGTATTAACAGTACGATACCGATTATAGGATACGAGTTATAATCGAAGCATAACACTTACTTACATATATTACCTGCTCTAACTACAATAAGGTGAGTTTCATGACCCCACTTTCTAAACTGTTTTACGAACTTTTGGGGTGGAAAGCATGTTTATATATACTTATATACTTGAAAACGTGTGATGATGTGCATTATCTAAGTACTAACACTTAATAGTCCCCATAAACACAAGTGATTAACTTCGTGCCAGTGACGTGGGGATAGTACTATCGGTTTGACAAACCCAACTGACAGGGCCGGTGGGGTATGCCGGAACATGTTAACCCAGTTGCACATTGTCATTTAAACTTATTACATACTGCTATGTGGTGTTAGACATAGTACATACTTGGGGCAAAGTGGCTGTTAAATGCCAATGGGAGTGCATGGGCAGGGGTGGCCATGTGTTTTAGCTCGTTTCGGTTTCACTTGTGGCTTAGTATAATACATCATACACAAACATAAATACATACGTACTATGAACTTTATGAACTCGTATACTTATTTTGTTCGTACTCGTGAAACTTGAAACTCACCAACTAGACGTAGTTGACCCGTTTTAACATGCTTTTCATGTAAGCCGAAGTTGGAATGAATTGCTTACGTGCTTGGTGTTAGAAGCAAAGTTGAATAGTTGTGAATAGATGCAAATACGTACTATTGAATAAGAAACCGAGAATTGGTTAAGTGATTTTCATCTAGGTTATAAACTTAGTACCTACCAATGTAATATGATTTAAATTAGTTTGTTGAATTTCTTTATAAACAATGTGGTTGATACCAGTGTTATCTGTTACATTCCCGTATTACGCTTCCGCAACTACCTAGTCGAGGTGTGACAACTACCAACAGCCATAAATGAGCAATCAGCAAGTTGTACCCCAGAACCAGAATTACCAAAGTAACAACCAAAACCCTCCAAATGCTCCCAACAAAAACAATCAAAATCATCCCGGAAACCAAGGAAACGTAGCACTTGTTGCACTACAAGAAGGGAAGTTTGATTGGAGTGATCATGCAAATGACATCAAAAGGGCCAATGTTGCATTAATGGCAATAGTTGAAAACGAGGCTGAATCTTCTTCTTCACAGGAACAGTCCACTCCACTGAATGAAGTATGGTACATGGATAGTGGGTGTTCCAGGCACATGACTTGTGAGAAAAGGTCATTTCACACAAGACTAAACTCATCAATACAATTAATCATGTGCTTGAGATGCTTCACATGGATCTTTTGGGTCCTGTGAGTGTACCAAGTATTGGAAAGAAGAGATATTGCCTTGTGATCATTGATGATTACTCAAGATACACTTGGGTTTATTTCCTAAGTACAAAGGATGAGACAACTGAGTTGATTAAGAATTGTATAACCAGGATTGAGAACCAGTTGGATGCAAGGGTAAAGGTGACGAGAAGTGATAATGGAACAGAGTTCAAAAACGTAATCATGGAAGAATTCTGCAATGAGAAAGGAATACTTCAACAATTCTCTGCTCCTAGATCCCCTGAACAAAATGGTGTTGTAGAAAGAAGAAACAGAACACTCATAGAAGCTGCAAGGACTATGCTAGCAGGTGCTTTCCTTCCCGTCACATTTTGGGCTGAAGCAATTAATACAGCCTGCTACGTTCAGAATAGAGTACTTCTCAACAAAAGTTAAGACAAGACTCCTTATGAGATTTTGTTTAAAGCAAAGCCCTACATCCAGTTTCTCAAGCCATTTGGATGCAAATTTTCTCTTTTGAACACCAAGAATTATCTCAACAAGTTTCAAGCTAAACCCTTGGATTGCTTCTTTGTTGGCTATTCAACACAATTAAAAGCCTACATAGTATATGTCAAAGATCATTTGAGTGTGATTGAAGCTTCAGATGTAATTTTTAATGAAAATCAATTCAATACAGTTGATGGTGCAACATGGCTGTTTGATCTTGAAAAATTGATCAAGTCTTTCATGATTTATCCTAAAGATTTTGATGAGTCATTCTATAAGACTAGTGAGATTGAAGAGATAAATCAGAAGAAATTAGACTTGAAAAAGTTATGGTTCAAGGTTGCAGCAAAAGAAAGTGAATATACATTCATAAAGGATCCCTCAAGTGCTGAAATTAAACAAGATCAAGTAAATGGTGATAAAGACAATCAAGTAGTGCAAGATGATCAAGTTCTAAATGGGGAAGATCCAAGTAACCAAACCAGTGAAGAAGAAGCTGCTACATGAGCAAGATTTAAAGATTTGTATGAAAGATTAGATTTGGGAAACAATGGTGCTTCTATCTCATAACATAACAATGAAAATGCACCTGGGTTTCATGACACAACAACAAATTTGATCATTGAAGAACCAGATCCCAGTTAATCAAATATTGACTCTACTGTGTCTACCGATGTGATAGTTCAATCCTCTTATGTTGAAAGAAATCACCCTTCTGAGAACATCATTGGTGATATAAATGAAAGAGTTACAAGAAGTTATTCTGAATCTGCAAACATTTGTTTGTACTCCTGCTTTCTATCCCAAATTGAACCCAAGAACATTGTTCAAGCATTGAAAGATAACTGTTGGGTAGAAGCAATGCAAGAGGAGTTGGCCCAATTCAGAGATCTACATGTATGGGAACATATAGATAGGCCAAGAAACATATATGCCATTGGAACTAAATGGGTTTTAGGAATAAAAGGGATGTAAGAGGAATTGTGATTTCTTAACAAAGCAAGACTTGTTGCTTTAGGATGCCTACAAGAAGAAGGGTAGACTTTGAGGAAGTATTTGTCCTTGTAGCAAGACTTGAAGCTATAAGAATCAATTCAATACACTTGAAGCCAGCTAGATGTCAAATCGGCTTTCTTAAATGGAAAAATAGAAGAGAAAGTGTATGTGACTCAGCCACCAGGATTTGAGGACCCTGATAATCCTAACAGAGTATACAAACTGAACAAAGCTTTGCATGGATTACATCAAGCTCCAAGAGGTTGGTATGACGATTTATCTAACCACTTGATTGAAAATCGATTTTCAAGAGGAACTATTGACAAGACCCTCTTTTACAAGAAATGAGGAAGAGATTTGCTTCTATTACAAGTCTTTGTGGATGACAACATTTTCGGCTTCACAAATGAACAAATTGTTGGGTTTTCGCAAGATTATCAATGTCCAATATAAATCATTTATTAGGAAACGCAGCGGAAATAAGTTTTAAATCTTGTTAACCATTACACATAAAACCCGATTTTACAATTATCAAGCTATCAAAACACAACCATAGAGTGTTAACATACATACCTTCAAGTCCAGAAAACCGAAGGGGATGAATGAGAATGAATGGCTAGCTTCCAATGGAGGAAACCTCAAGCTTGTATATCCAACGAGCTAATCAACAAACACCTTAGGTTGCTAGGGTCCTTTACACTATTGCAAGAACAAAACCCCTTTTCTTCTTCTTCTTCTTCTTCTTCTTCTTCTTCTTCTTCTTGGCTTCAATGGAGAGAAAAGAAGAGAGAAATATGTGTGTGAGAGAGAAAGATGGATGCAATACGTGATCCACCAATAGACCATTATGCATGTCTTTGAAAGAAACAAGAGGAGAGAGGAGAGAAAGGGAGCTGGCCCACATGGGTGGGTTTCCCCCCCAAAACCAATTCCCATTTGTTTATTTCTTTTAAACCATATATGTTATTTATCAAATAAATAACATCTCTCATAAAATATCCATATAATTTATTTTACACACAATTGCAAATATTTAAAAAAATCCATTTTCCAAATATATAAGTGTTGATATTTATTACTTAGATCATACCTAATAGTAAGTATCGTGGCGTTTGTCTAGCTTGTTATTGGGTATGACCAGATTTGGATCATAACGTACTAGCCACATCAATTCAAATATGTGTCTTGGGCAGATCGATTCCAACAATCTCCCACTTTAAAAAGATCATATAAGTTTGATGCAAATAGCAAATACCGCCTAACAACGGTTTTCTATCCCTAATACGCATGACGAAGTGCCATTCAATAACAACATCCCCTTCAAGTCCCTTACTTGAATATGATTTAAGTGAAAATATCATTTATCCTTTTGCCACAAATGTCATGTTAAATTCAGAGACACAGAGTGATCATTTTCTATTGGTTTAACTAATCAGGCCTTAGACATTTAACTCTCAACGAATAAGAGGGACAAATCCCCTATTGACTACATACGTCTCTCACTATCATCTTGTACTACACTTAAGCTTAGCCTTATATACTGACATATTTCAGAACAGCGAAGAACTAGGTCAAAGTATAATAGTAAGTGAATATCAATACCCAATATGTATCTCAGGTCAGAGGATACTATGATTTTTTCCTTTACTCAAATTTACTTATGATCACAAATCACAAGGATTCCATGCAGTAAAATTGAGAGCTGGTCAGTCCAATGTTTATCCCATAAATATCTGTGAACCTTGATAGCAACCCTTGTTATATTCATACCTCATGAATAACTACCAATCCATGTTCATAATAGTCTTACTATCATATTTGTTCCCACAACTATGATCAACTATGGACGTTTAGAATAATCAAATTATTCATGGATTTAAACATGCTAAAATTGAACATAACTCAAAAACATAAGCATAACCAAAACCATGTGATTGAGTTAAAATATAATTGTTCCGGTATCCAAATACAAAATTTTGATCAAATCCAATCACTAAATATCGAAGTCCTAAGGCACGAGTATGACCCTCATGCTTCGGCCATTCAAGGAGCTTCGTGAGTGGATCCGCAATGTTTTGGTCAGTGTGAACTTTGCGAATACATATCTTTCATTTTTCAACTTCATCCCTTATGTAGTTGAATATCCGCTCAATGTGCCTAGTCTTTTGATGTGCACGAGGTTCCTTGATTTGAGCAATCGCACCCTCATTGTCACAAAAGATTTCTAGAGGGTCCTGAATGGTACGGACTACCCCTAGGTTGGCAATGAACTTTCTAATCCATGCAGTTTGTTGAGCTGCCAAGGAGGCGACAATATATTCTAATTCAGTGGTGGACAAGGCTACCACGTCTTGTGATGCCTTGTAACGATCCCGACGAAAACCGGTATACCCTAACCGGTAGACAATAGTTACGTCATATTTAATGTCGGGTACACGAATTACCACAGAAATTATACGAGAATACATGGCTCACTGTATTGATTGTACGTGAATATATAATTCATCGCATTGAATATGCGATTAATCGATCGATAGTTATTGAAACCCGAACGAATCGAGGGTTCAATTATTGACGAAATATATGATATTTAGTGATGTTACGAAGCATTAATCCTTCGGGATAAGTGAATTAAAGCACATAAAAAGAATTTCGATTTAATGGTACGTCGGTACATTAAACGAAACCTTTAATTCCAAACCGAGCAAGAGACGATCGATCAAGCCGAAAAAGATGCGCGATAATTAATAATATGTTGTTTTAATTTAATAAATGTCATGGTTTAAGTTTTTAAAGTTTTTAAATCGGTTTTATATAAATTTCATTTTTAAGCCGAAAAACGACCGTTTTAACCTCGTTTTAAGCAGAATTAGACATTTAACCGAAAAACGAACTGAACCAGATTATTCAAAACATTATCCGGATATCCGAAATCCAAACATGTGGCTAGAATTGAAGAGGTGGGTCCCACCCCACCCCTTATCAATTCCGATCGGACCAAGGGGGGGGTCTAACCCCATTCCAGTTTTCTTTTTCACACAAACACATCCAACAATCCATCAATTCTCTCAACTTCATGACCGAAAACCGAGATTTTTAACAAGAAAAACACGATAAGGATCGAGTTATTTACGTTTTCATCTTCGTTTCTTGAGTTTATTTGCAAGAAAATGAGGTTTCAAAGATGAAAACCGATTCTTGAAAGATCAAGTGATGTATACGGGTTATACAAGGGATCTTGGTCCAAGAAAGGAGTTAAACGAACCAAGAACGAATTTTTACGGTTTAAGTCTTTGTTTTTAAATCATAACCGAAACTATAGTGTAAGAGGCTTGATCGTGAGTGTAACTTGCTTGGTATTGTAGTATGTTGGTTGTAGGTTCTGTGTTTAGTGGTAGATAAGGCGGAAAGACGAGTTTGTAGCTTGTAGTGGCTGAAAACGAAAGGTATATTCGGTTTATGTTCGGTTTTGGAGATTTGGACAGATTGTTGATGGTTTAGATTTAGGTCATGAAATTTAACAGAGGTGTTAAACACATGTAAATAAGAGTTCTGTGAAATTTTGGTAATTTTTGGACAAAGGATGAATATTTGGTGAATTTAATGCTCGGTTTTGGCCAAAAATGGTGAAAAATAGTTAAATATCATGAAAAATTCTGGAAAATTGCAGATAAGCTTTTTATATCATTTATAAGTGACACACAAAATTTTAGGTCAGTTGGAGAAGTCTAAGTAGGCTTTTCGGTTAAACGAGTTCTAGGGTTTTCTAGCTCGGTTTTAGTGAAAATGGCATGTAAAAGAAGATTTTGGTTCTGGAAAAATTACAAGGGACTATGTGGATGGCAGGGGACATCCAGGAAAAATTTGGGATTTTTCTAAGGTCGTTTGGTATTTACGACATATTTAGTGTTTAAATGGTGTTTAAAAATAGATAAATAAATTTTAAATTAAAAATTAATTCTGGAAATATTTTTATAAAATTCCCCACTGTCAAAAAGTGATTTTTGCAAAATTTCAAGATCCGAGACTAAACGGATAATTATTTGTGCTAAAAAGAAGATAAAAAAACAAACTTTTAAAGTCTAAAACGCATAAACCGGTAAAGTTCGTCTAAACGAACTGACTGGTGTATAAAAACCCTAAAAATGAACTATTTTCATATAATTGAGTTAAACAAGTAAAAATGAATCATCCGAAAGTAATTCGGAAGATTTGGGTATTTTTAACCGATTTAACAGTTTCCGGTACGCCAAAGACAGAAACGGGTCCCGCGGCCAATCGGGGCGTCTAAACCGAGCTCAAATTTCACAACTTTAATTAAATTATCAGTCAACCACTACTTTCGGGTCGTGTGTGACCAAACTCATTTTTGAAACGTAAAAACGGATAACCGTGCTAGGCACGCAAAACGAGAAAAACGACTAATAATAACTTTGACCATTGAACTCTAAACGATATCACAATCTGAGTCCGGAGAAGTGTTTCTGGGTTAACATTGCCCCCGGAATGGGTACAGTACTGGGTTAACAGTGTCCCCAGATGTCCCTAGATGTGTTTCTGGGTTAACATTGCCCCCGGAATGTGTACAGTGCTGGGTTAACAGTGTCCCCAGATGTACCGGTTAACTTGGTTAAAGTTATAATAATAATGAGTGTATAGTAACGATCGTAGGGATCATATTACAGATTGGACGTGTTAACTGATAATGATTGTTGTTACCTGCTTGCATGTGCCAAGGTGAGTTTCACGAGCCCCTTTTTCTGAATTGTTTTTAAATACTTTCTCGGGGCGGAAGCATGTTACTACTGAAATGTTTAAGTACATACTAAACGCATGGTTTTGCGTGGATTTATATATATTTTATTGTACGGGAATCGTACGGAAATGTACTAAGATAGTAATTGTCTGAGTTGCTAACATTCTAAGGCCCCGGAACACGAGTGATTAACTGAAAGCCGATAGAGTGTGGATAGTACTATTGGTCTGACAAACCCAACTGGTCCGGCATGGATTTGCTGATGTTTCCCAGCCAGTTGCACATGTCTATTTTGTTGTTGATATATATATTTTGCTATGAAATGTTAGACATAGCGGTTTGGGGCAGGTCCGTGGGCGGGGGATATGCCACGGGGGTTGTGTGTGATAGTCAGAGGTTTCACTTGTGGGCTCAGCATAATTACATCGATAATATTATATTTTGATAATGATTTATCATGGTTTACTCGAATTGTGAAACTCACCAACTATTCGTAGTTGACCCGTTTTCTCACATGCTTTTCAGGTACAACTAAGATGAAGTGATTGCTTACGTGCTAAGTGCTTGATGTGTGTAAGATTTGCGTGCGGAATGTTAGGATATATTATAATAAATAGAATTATGTATCGTATTGTATGATGTGTGTATCACCTAGACGATAATGAAATACGAGATAATGTAATTTGAAGTATATTAATGTATTCGGTTTTCTTTATAAACAATGTGGTTGATATCAGAGGTGTCTGTTGCATCCCGTTTACGTTTCCGCTGCGGTTACGGGGTGTTACATGCCTCTTCTTCAAGCCACCCTCATTGATCGCAAGAACGGGTAAAACCTTTTTACCCTTGCCAATTTTGGTTGTCTTATGCATTGTGTGAAGCTCACCAATGCTTTTGTCCCATCCGTTCATGTTGCAATTCATAACGAATGTCTCAAACCTTTTAGTTAAGCCATTTAGGATTAAATCCGTGGCTAACTCTTTTGAGATAGGACAGTTAATCCATTCAAGCCGATCAATGTGGCTTTTCATCTTAATCACATAAGATGAGACAGATTGAGTTTCTTCCATATGACTTGAATGAAGTTCTCGAACCATTTCGAAGTGCTCCACCCTTGCTTGAGTAAGGAACATTTCCTTAAGCTAGGTGATCATGTCATATTCCCCATGCTTCTCGAAATCCTTTTGGATCTCGGGAATCATTGTTCCCAACATGAGGCAAGAAGCTTGCACCGAATCCTCAGTGTACTTTAACCAGTCCGCATAGGCATCCAAGTCATTGACATCAGGTTCATCGGGAATAGGATCGTCCAAAATGTAGGACTTCTTCTCTTGCTAGAGAACAATTCTCAAGTTTCGATACCAGTCCATGAAATTAATATAGTTTAGACGATCCTTATACAAAATGGATCTTAGTGATAAGTTATGCACGGGTGGGATAATAGCATTCTGTGGATTGTTTGAGGCCATCTATAAACATAATTTAACAAAGTTCAATATAGTATTTTCGATATCAATAAATTTTAATCATTAATACCCTTTAATGTCTCCAAGACAATTAATGATTAAAATCTAGAACCCAACGTTTCATTCAAATTGTTGTTAGGGGACCTTTATCCCACTATTCAAATTAACAAGGTAGTCAACGTGTGACAATTGCAACCCTTTGCAACTTCTAGTTTTATGGGATCGGTTAAACATCATATGTTTAGTTGGCATGTTTAATCCCATCAGCACCTTTGTACGCCATGTTTCAGTGACCCTATTCACATGGTTTGCAAATCAAGTCGTCCTACTTATACACATGTTTACACATACAAGTGGTTATGTGACCTATCCCACAAGTATTGTAAATTCACCTCAAGATCACAAATTTTCTTAAATGTGGTTAGGTGACCTTTATTCCACATCAAGTCTCCAAGTGACTCGAGTGTCGTATACAAGGATGACGTTCAACTCGTTTTAAAAGGGATTTAAGTTTTCAAAATCTAGATTGGAAAACTATTCAATGTACCTTCCATTTGCATGCATTCAAATGTATGGTACCCTTTGAAAACCAATTTTCAAATTCCTTTTAATAAAACCCATTTTATTAGGAAATCATTAATAGTTAATAAAACCAAATTTTATAAATTAATAATTTCAATGGAGTCACTTTTATGCAAGTTGTTGATTTTAATTGTTAACATCCAAACATGATAAAACAATAAACATAAATCAACCACACAAGCATAAATGCAATCACATGTTCATAACCTTAGCCAACTAAAAATTGACAACACTTGTTGACCGAAACAAGTGTGTCATAAGGTCTCTCATAAGGGACGACCATGACACAAGGTATGAGATGGTGAACTCCCACTTGATTATGCATCTTTATGCTTTCTAGTTGTGATCCTTCTTCTTTATTTGGGCTTCCAATTGGGCTCCAACCAAAATGGTGTTGTAGTTGCATCTTCTTTTAAAAAATATATCCTAATACATTTTGTCTAATAAAAGAAATACAACTATTCTACTTATTATTACAAACCATTTGAAAGAATAAATAGATTACAAACCCGAATAAAAAATATTACAAACAAATGAACAAATCACAATAAGTCTCTTCAATATACACAAGGTCATGGCTAGGTTATGAACATCCAACACAAGCAGGTTAACCTTTGACAAGAATGGTTCCCCTTTACCCTAAGTTCTCGGTCTAAAACAGAGAACACATAGTTCTCGGCCAAAACCCAAGCTTCAGAGTTTTCGGTCCGAAAGGTTTGGTTCACCGAGAACCTACTGTTCTCGGTCAACAACGAGAACTAGTTTTCGGTCAACCGAGAACTATGGTTCTCAACAATTTGTTCTCGGTCCAACCGAGAACAAGTTTTTCGGTCAATCGAAATCTCACGATTCCAACCATGAGTTCTCGGCCAACTGAGAACAGGGTTTCGGGTGTCTTCGGCCAGACCGAGAACCATGGTTTCCAACCATTGTGTTCTTGGCCAGAGCTGAAGAACACAGTTTCAGCCCAAACAAAATTTGGCATCCAAATAACCAATTTTTCAGTTTTTACCACATGCATGTATGGTACAAACTTGAAAAACCAAGGGGCAACCAAAATGCCTAAATTTCTCAGCCAAAATTGTAAAAAATACCATCAAACCCGAGCACTTTAGAACCCATTTTAGAAGAATGTAATCGTATAGGCAGCTCTTGATTCCATTGTTGGGTTTTAGCAAGATTATCAAAGTCCGATTTAAGTTTTAAATCTTGTTAACCATTACACATAAAACCCGATTTATGTCAAAACCAATCCAGGATACGATTATCAAGCTATCAAAACAAACCATAGGGTGTTAACATACATACCTTCAAGTCCAGAAAACCGAAGGGGATGAATGAGAATGAATAGCTAGCATCCAATCGAGGAAACCTCAAGATTGTATACCCAACGAGCTAATCAACAAACACCTTAGGTTGCTAGGGTCCTTTACACTATTGCAAGAACAAAACCCCTTTTCTTCTTCTTCTTCTTCTTGGCTCCAATGGAGAGAAGAAGAGAGAAAGATGTGTGTGAGAGAGAAAGATGGATGCAATAAGTGATCCACCAATAGACCAATATGCATGTCTTTGAAAGAAAAAAAGAGGAGAGAGGAGAGAGAGGGAGCTGGCCCACATGGGTGGGTTTCCCCCCCAAAACCAATTCCCATTTGGTTATATCTTTTAAACCATATATGTTATTTATCAAATAAATAACATCTCTCATAAATTATCCATATAATTTATTTTACACAAAATTGCAAATATTTAAAAAACCCCATTTTCCAAATATATAAGTGTTGATATTTATTACTTAGATATATCTAATAATAAGTATCGTGGTGTTTGTCTAGCTTGTTATTGGGTATGACCCAACATGGATCATAACGTACTAGCCACATCAACTCAAATATGTGTCTTGGGCAGAAGGATTCCGGCACAAATGTGCCATAAATTTGAAGTGATGATATCCAAGTACTCAATGAGCTCAATGAGAGAAAGAACTTCTTTGTTAGATTGCAAGTTCAACAAAAGGTTGATGGTATCTTTATATGTTAGTCGAAGTATGTACAAGAAATTTTGAACAAGTTCAAGTGTCAAGATTTCAAAACTGCTTCAACACCAATGGACACTCATGAGAAAATGATAGCAGATGAAAAGGGGGAGCATGCGAATGAGCATGAATACAAAGCTAAAATTGGATCCTTGGTGTATCTAACTTCTTCAAGACCTAATATCATGTTTGTTGTATGTGTATGTACAAGATTTCAGTCAAGTCCTAAGGTCTCTCAATGACAGCAATCAAAAGGATCTTTAGATACTTGAAGGGAAAGCCTGATTTGGGGATTTGTATCCAAAGAACCAATCCTTTGATCTTATTGTCTTTACTGACAGTGACTATGATGGATGCAACATGAGAAGGAAGTCAACTTCTGGAGGATGTTAATTTTTTGGAGACATGACAGTGTCTTGGCAATGCAAGAAGCAAACCACAGTGTCCATCTCAACTGCTGAAGCTGAGTATATTGTTCCATCTGCCTGCTGTGCACAAGTTCTTTGGATTCAGAATCAAATGCTGGATTATGGTATGAATTTCTTGAACACTCATATTTTCATTGATAATACTACTGCATATTTTATTGTTAAGAATCCAGTGCAACATTCAAAGACCAAGCACATTCAAATTAGACATCATTTCATTAGGGATTTTAATGAAAAAGGACTAATTGAAATGAAAAGAGTTTATACAAGTGATAATTTGGCTGACCTATACACAAAACCACTTGATAGAACCAGGTTCAAATTTCTTTTGAAAGCCCTGGGAATGTTCAACTCTGATGAAGTCTGATTAATGATTTGTGCCTCTATGTGCTAGTGGACTATTTACATTAGACGGTCTAAGTGTTTGTTGTGTGTGTTTGAATACGATACTTTTTGATGTTAATTGATATGTGCTTAATTGAATATCTGTGCAACTTAGGTATCTTTGATGCTTGTTTATCAGTTGACTTGTATGATGTCAGAATAAGTGTTTCGAATTGATATGCTTTAATGTGTGCTTATCTGATATCATAATTGAATGTTTGATTATGTGTGTAATCTGATCAAATGATGTTATTAGGATTTGTTAGACTATGGATTTCAGTAAAGTCTACTTGTTTTGATGATGTCATTAATGATTGAGATTTGATTATGTTATCCTTGTTTTTTGTATCAAAATGTGCTTTTGTGTCAAAATGATATGCTCAAATGAAAACTGTTAAGAAAATTTTTGATCAATACAATTTTTGATTAAACAGAGCAAGTTGATTAATGGCGTAGAGATATGATAAGACTATTCAGTTCAAAGCTTTATAGAAGCTTAAAAAGGTTTTCAATGAAAAGACTCAAACAGAGTTACTTTTGCTTAAAATTATGTCGACTGATCAAGTTGGAAAGACATATACTTGTATACGTTTGGTCCTGTTTTCTATTCCTAGATTTAAAGGATAGCCATTAACATAAGACTGAAAGCATTAGGCGCAATTGTTTCTCTAAATTTATGTCACTTGAAATTATGTCAATAACTCTAAGTTGGAAGAACATGGATTTTCTTAGATGTTTGGTCTGTTAATCACCTGTGGACAAGCAGGATAGCCATTTATCTGAAAACTTAAAGTAATTGGGGTGACTGAACTTTAAAATTATTGGAAAATGATAGTACATTGACTACTTAACCAATCATATGGATTTAATAGGCTAAAAAGACACTTAGTACAGCCATTAACATGTATGGTTGCTTTCCCATGATGTGTAAAATCTAAGGTAATATACACATAAAGAAACTGCTAAGCTTAATGTGCAGTTACATTGTTGTCTATGCATGCATGTTCCAAGATAAATGTTTCCGAATGATAGGCAGAAAAGTGATTATCCAGTCATACACGAGCCCATTGGTATTTGGTCCCCAAAATGATGTATTTGTTGGAATCGATCTGCCCAAGAGACATATTAGAGTTGATGTGGCTAGTGCATTATGATCCAAGTCGGGTCATACCCAATAACAAGCTAGACAAACGCCACGATAATTATTATTAGTTATGATCTAACTAATAATAATCCACACTTATACATTTGGAAAATGGGTTTTCTAAATATTTGCATTTGTGTGGTAAAATAAATTATATTAATAATTTATATTTGAGCGAAATATTATTTAATTGGATAAATAATAAATATGTTTTAAAAAGAAATAAACAAAATTAAAGGATTTGGTTTTTAGAAGAAAAGCCACATGGTGGGCCGGCTCTCCCTCTCTCCTCTCTCCTGTTTATGTATTCCAAGACATGCAAGAGGTTTGGTTGGTGGATCATTCTCTAGAACCAAGCATCTCTACACTTTCTCTCACACACACACTTTCTCTCTTCTCCCCTCTATTGAAGCCAAGAACAAGAGGAAGAAGATCAAAGGGTTTGTTCTTGCAAGATTGTAAAGGATCCTAGCAACCAAGGTGTTTGTTGGAGCTCGCTGGGAATACAAGCTTGAGGATTTCTCTATTGGAATCTCGCCATTCACTCTCATTCATCCCTTTAATCTCTAATCTTGAAGGTATGTATGTTAACAACCTATGGTTGTGTTTTAGATAGCATGTATATTGTATATGGATCCTGGATTGGGTTTATTCATAAACGGGTTTATGTGAATTGGTAAATCAAGATTTAAAACCTATATATTCTGCTGCGTTTTCCTTAATAAAATGGTTATTTTGGACGTTGATAATCTTGCTAAAACCCAACAATGGAATCAAGAGCCGCCTATACGATTACATGCTTCAAAAATTGGGTTCTAAAGTGCTCGGGTTTGAGGATAATCTTTACCATTTTGGCCGAGAACCTTATGCCTTTTGGTTGCCCCTTGGTTTTTCTAGTTTGTACCATACCTGCATGTGGTAAAAACTGGAAAAATTGGTCATTTTGGTTGCCAAATTTTCGTTGGGCTGAAACTTTGTTCTTCAGCTTTGGCGGAAAACACAATGGTAGAAAACCATGGTTCTCTGTTTGGCAGAAGACATCCGAAACCCTGTTCTCGGTTGGCCAAGAACTCATGGTTGGGAACCATGAGATTTCGGTTGACCGAAAACATGTTCTCGGTTGGACCGAGAACTCATGATTATGAATCATATTTCTTGGTTGGACAGAAAACTAGTTCTCGGTGTTGACTGAGAACAATAGGTTCTCGTTGAGCCAAAGTTTTCGGACCGAAAACTCTGAAGCTTTGGTTTTGGCAGATAACTATGTGTTCTCTATTTTAGGCCGAGAACTAGGGGACAAGGGGAACCATTCTGGTCAAAGGTAGACCTGTTTGGTCAAGGGTTGACCTGTTCGTGTTGGATGTTCATAACCTAGCCATGACCTTGTGTATATTGAAGAGACAAGTTGTGATTTATTCATTTGTTTGTAATATTCTTTATTTGGGTTTGTAATCTATTATTCATTCAAATGGTTTGTAATAATAAGTTGAATAGTTGTATTTCTTTTATTAGACAAAATGTATTAGGATATATTTTGTAAAAGAAGATGCAACTACAACACTATTTTGGTTGGAGCCCAAGTGGAAGCCCAAATAAAGAAGAAGGATCACAACTAGAAGTGAACACTTGAAGCATAAGGATGCGGAGTCAAGTGGGAGTTCACCATCTCATACCTTGTGTCATGCTCGTCCCTTAGGAGAGACCTTTTGACACACTTGTTTCGGTTAACAAGTGTTGTTAATTTTAGGTGGCTATGGTTATGAACATGTGTTTGTATTTTATGCTAGTATGGTTGATTTATGTTTATTGTTTTATCATGTTTGGATGTTAACAATTAAAATCAACAACTAGCTAAAAGTGATTCCTTTGAAATTATTGAGTTATAAAATTGGTTTTATTAACCATTAATGATTTCATAATAAAATGAGTTTTATTAAAAGGAATTTGAAAATTAGTTTTCAAAGGTACCATACATTTGAATGCATGCAAACGGAAGGTACATTAAATAGTTTTCCAATCTAGAATTTTGAAAACTAAATCCCTTTTATAACAAGTTGAACACCATCCTTTTATACAACACTCGAGTCACTTGGAGTCTTGATGTGGGATAAAGGTCACCTAACCACATTTAAGAAAACTTGTGATCTAGAGGTGGATTTACAATACTTGTGGGATAATGGTCACCTAACCACTTGTATGTGTAAACTCACACGTGTGTGTAAGTAGGACGACTTGATTTGGAAACCATGTGATTAGGGTCACCGAAGCATGGCGTACAAAGGTGTTGATGGGACTAAACATGCCAACTAAACATATGATGTTTAACTGATCCCATAAAACTAGAAGTCGCAAAGGGTTGCGATTGTCAAACGTTGAGTACCTTGTTAATTCGAATAGTGGGATAAAGGTCACCAAACTACTATTTGGATGAAACGTTGGATTCTAGATTTTAATCGTTAATTGTCTTGGAGACGTTAAAGGGTATGAAATATTAAAAATTATTGATATCGAAAATATTAAATTGAGCTTTGTTAAATTATTCTATAGATGGCCACAAACAATCCACATAACACTATTATCCCACCCATGCATAACTTATCACTAAGATTCATTCCGTATAAGGATCGTCTGAACTATAACAATTTCATGGACTGGTATCGAAACTTGAGAATTGTTTTCAAGAAAGAGAAGAAGTCCTACATTTTGGACCATCCTATTCCTGATGAACCCGATGTCAACAACTTAGATGCCTACGCAGATTGACTGAAATTCACAGAGGATTCGGTACAAGTTTCTTGCCTCATGTTGGGAAAGATAATTCCCGAGATCCAAAAGGATTTCGAGAATCATGGGGCGTATGACATGATAACCCAGATTAAGGAAATGTTCCTTACTCAAGCAAGGGTGGAGCGCTTCGAAATGGTTCGAGCACTTCATGCATGTCATATGAAAGAAACCCAATCTGTCTCATCTTATGTGCTTAAGATTAAAAGCCACATTGATCGGATTGAACAGCTTAATTGTCCCGTTTCAAAAGTGTTAGTCACATATTTGATCCTCAATGGCTTACCTAAAAGGTTTGAGACATTCGTTATGAATTATAACATGAAAGCATTAATGAGCTTCACACAATGCTTAAGACAACCGAAGCCGGCATGGGTAAAAAGGTTTTACCTGTTCTTGCGGTCAATAAGGGTGCCTTGAAGAAGAGGCATCACCCAGAACCAAAGGCAAAGGTTGCCATTGGTTAGGGAAAGTCAATAAGGGGTTCAAGGGAAAGGCAAAGGCGGAACCAAAACCCAAGAAGCTAAAGGTTAGCGCTGAGGATCCGTGCTTTGGTTGTGGGGAGATAGGTCACTGGATGAGAAACTGTCCGACCTATTTCAAGGAGTTGAAAGCTAAGAGGGATGCGTTGCAAACCTCAGGTACAACTTTCATGATCCATATTGATCTTAATATTGTTTCTTCTAACACATGGGTATTGGATACCGAATGTGGTGCTCATATATGCAATTCATTGCAGGAGTTCACAAGAAGAAATGATGTGAAGAAAGGAGATATAAGTCTCTTCATGGGCAATGGAGCAAAGGTTGACGTCCAAGTTCGAGGAGATTATGTATTGAAGTTTCAAAATGATTTGGAAGTTATTTTGAAAAACATTTTATATTCTCCTAGTTTTACTAGGAATATTATCTCTGTTTCTGTATTAAGACAATTTGGATATGATTTTAAGTTTGTTGACAATGGTATTTATGTTTTCATGAATGATGTCTTTTATTTAAAACCAATTCCGTCTAATGGCATTTATGAATTAGTTCATGATAATTCATCCATTGATAACTTGTTGTACCAATCTAACACCAAGAGACTCAAACTGGATTTGAGTGAAACTTTTCTTTGGCATTGTCGCCTTGGTCACATAAACAAGGATCCCATTAATTGTGACACCCGGTAATTTCCTAACCCTATAAACTAAGTAATCAACCTAATAATTAGGTGATTGTGAATATTATGCGCGCTAAATTAGAATCAGCGCGGGCACGTTATGTGCGCCCTGCGCGAGCGCGCTATATTAGAATCAGCGCGGGCATGTTATGTGCGCCCTGCGCGAGCGCGCGATGTAAGAGCCAGCGTGGGCATATGTTATGTGCGCCATGCGCGAATGTTTTGGCTTTATGTTTTCATGTAACTTAACTTTATGTTGTCTGATGGGTTGACCGTCCCGCATGATGCTAAGGCGGATGCATCCTAAATCGTTTATGCGCGTGCGGAAGGAGAAGTAACCTCCCCGCATGGCGGGAACATTGAGAGTTAGTTTGTCCGAAGCTCCAAGATGGAATTGACTTCAACATGACTGATCACTATGTTGAAATACCAAGACCACCTGGAGAATCTACAAATGAAACTCAATGTCCCTGACTGCGAGAAGGTTACGTACCTACCGGCAGCAAAGAAATGTCCTTCACGCAGAAAGCTATGCGCACAAAGCTATACGCACAGAACACTTAGCCTAATCTCCAGATATAAGGGGATTATTCCCGCCCAAAAAGGAAACAGTTGCGTGTTTCAGAGATTTCTACTTTTTAACTGTACACTGACAAAAGCACCTGAAAAAGCATACTGTAACTTGAAAAGTCAACTGTCAGCCACCCTACTCTCACCAACCACAGACCTGCATGTCCTGTCCAAATCAAATCAGAATCTTTTACCCACTCCTCCACTTTTAAATAAATAATAATAATTTCCATACTTTATCATCATTACACCTAGATATGAAAAGATTACAATCCCCTAAAGTTAGGGATTGTGTTCCCTAAATCTTGCCTATAAATATGTAACCCAAATTATCACCCAAACACACTTCAAACTTCTCTCTTAAAACTGCAAATTGCACTAATCATCGTCCAAGCATCCGTTTGATTTTCAATTCCGTTCCTGTTACTAGGTAAGCCGAGATTATAACCCTGAGATCTACTTTCCAACCCTTATATTCTCCTATTTCTTGATCTTAATATATATACTTGTTATTTAATCGTATTCTACACCTTCAATTCCGAGGCCAACACCAAGAAACCCGAATCTCGATTAATCCCTTAACAAAAACCACAGGTGAGTCTCACAGCCCCTATTTTCACTGTTTTCACTATTTTTAAACTGTTTTCGGGGCGAGGGACACGTACTGAAATAATGTTTTATCATGGTATACTTACAAGCTATGCAAGCGATTATGTGTTTAAATTATGTTTCATGATGAGCAATGCAAGCGGTTATCTATGGTTTTCGATGTTAGTGCACCAGATTCGAGTAAGTGATCACTTTACCATTGGAACTCTATGGGTAGGGACTGCTGGTTTGATCCGCCCACTCGTAGGGGTCGCACCTCTTACACAGACGAGTGCCTAGCATGTCACGGGGCAGTACTATGGGATTGAGCCCGCTCGTAGAGGTCGCTCCTCTTACGCAGACGAGCGCCTTGTTTTCCGGCACAACGTCCGCGCGTAACCCGCGGGACGGTATTAGTCGCTCGTAGTGGCAGCGCCACTTACACAGACGAGCACGGTTTTTCAGAAGTGTCCGCGCGTAACCCGCGGGACGGTATTACTTATTTCGCTTGTAGTGGCAGCGCCACTTACACAGACGAGCACAGTTCCCAGAAATGTTCGCGCGTAACCCGCGGAACGATTTTATCAGAATTTGTTATCAGAACTATGTTTTACTAAGCATGTGTTTCAATGATGCTATCAGAATTATGTTTTAGAATGATTTTTATCAAGACTATGATGCAATACGATTTATCAAGTTACTAAAACTTGTGAACTCACTCAGTTTATACTGATTCAAATGTTTTACGTGTCTTTCAGGAGATAACTAGGTAGCGCATGGAGTCACACTTAGAGCACCTCACGCTGAACATCTAAAACTAGCTTTTTGGAAGATTTTAGTTCTATCCCTTCGATGCGCGCGGTTGTTCCCGCCACGCAAAGGGGATATGGCGTGGAAATCTTCAACAGTTTTTATACTTGGATGTTTTTATGTAATCTTTAAACAATGTAATGTATTTGTATTAAACATTTCATGCGCAATGAAAATCTATCTTTGAATGTTTTGCAATGGCCCGTGCTTAATTATCAATCCCCACTCGCGCGCGCCCGGCTGTTTCCGCCGTTCAGGGCCGGGTGTGACAGATTGGTATCAGAGCACTGGTTATAGCGAACTAGGAAAAGAAGTTTTAACCTAGACTATAACCGTCGGGGAATCGCATGAAGTATTTTCAAGGAAAATATTTTCAAAAGAAAAACCACACACACTTAGGAACACGGGTCACACAATGTCTAGTGAACATTAAGGATAAAAACACTATGTGCTCATGGTACATGCGCTAAGTTTGTTATATTTTCTCTTTTTAAGAACGAGAATGCCTCCAACCAGAGCCAAGGGAATTACCATGACACCCGAGGAACTCGCGGAAATAATCGCGCAGGCGATCGCGACACATGAGGCCAGCAAGGCCGAATCTAGTCAGGGTCGTCAGAACGAGACCCCCGAACCCGAATCAGGAGCCTTGGACAAAGGGTGCTCCTATAAGACATTTATGGCCTGTAGGCCTTGGCCATTCAAGGGTACCGAAGGGGCCATTGGGCTCTACAACTGGATTGACAAGATGGAGACAGTTCTCTCCATTAGCAGATGTAGTGAGAACCAGAAGGTCCTTTACGCGACCTGCATGTTCCAAGAAGCAGCTTCGTCTTGGTGGAAGCTTCAAGTGAAGACTTTGGGGCGAGAAGTTGCTCTTCACAAGACCTGGGAGGAACTGAAGGAAATGTTGATGAGAAAGTTCTGCTCTCGCGTAGAAATTCAGAGTCTGCAACAGGAATTCTGGAACCACACCATGATAGGAACGGATATCGACGCCTACAACAACCGGTTCAACGAGCTTTGCCAGTTGGTGCCAGACATGGCAAACACGGAGGAAAAGAAGATCGAGAGGTATATCTTTGGGTTACCTCCTGTTGTTAGGGTTCCGCTCAACGCCGCAGCGCCCCCAACCTTTGATGAGGCGGTAGCGCGGGCCATCACCCTTACAAGGGATACGGTCCGTGCGGGTATGTTGACTACGCGCGGAAACGAGCAGCGAACCTCTGACTCCAAGAGGAAATGGAACTCTCACCACCGAGGGTCCGACTCCAAGCAGCCACCGTTCAAGAAGCAGGAAAGCGCAAGGGTTTACGCGATCCAAGCCGCGGAGCCATCAAGGAAAGGATACAGCGGGCCTTACCCATGGTGCAACAAATGCAAGTTTCACCACGAGGGTGAATGCGCGAGCGTCATGTGCGCCAAGTGTAACAGGTCAGGGCACAAGACGGAGAATTGCCGTGCTAAGGAAGCTGGAGCCAGTGACAACTGCTACGCATGCGGAAAGCCAGGGCATTTCAGTCGGGATTGCCCGCAAAAGGGAAACCAAGCTCGCGGGAGAGCTTTTGTGATCGGCGCGGGCGAAGCTAAAGAAGAGCCGAATGTGGTAACCGGTACGTTTTTGCTTAACGGCCATTTTGCATCTGTCTTATTTGATACTGGCGCTGACCTAAGTTTTATATCCGCTGAGTTTAAAGACTCCCTAGGCGTAGCAACCAGTAGGCTAGACACACCTTATACTATAGAACTAGCCAATGGTAGGCAGTTATGCGCGAACGAAAGAACTGAACAATGTGTAATAGTCATGGGAGGTCACGGGTTCAATATTAACTTGTTGCCAATAGACTTGGGAAGTTTTGACATTGTGGTAGGTATGGATTGGTTAGTCGAAAACCACGCGGAGGTTATTTGCCATGAGAAGCAGGTTCGGATCCCACTGTTGAACGAAGAAACCTTGGTGATTCAAGGGGAAAGAAGGGGAGTTGCGACGAAACTGATTTCGTGCCTAAAGGCGCGCAAGTGCCTAAGGAAAGGGTGCTACGCCTTCCTGGCGCATGTAGTTGAGAAGGAAGGAGATGAGCGAAGAATTGAAGACTTACCAGTAGTGCGCGAATTTCCAGAAGTTTTTCCTGAAGATTTGCCCGGATTACCGCCGCCGCGACAAGTCGAATTTCGTATTGATTTAGTCCCAGGAGCTGCGCCAGTAGCTCGAGCGCCTTATCGATTGGCTCCATCTGAGATGCAAGAGCTATCCAATCAGCTACAGGAACTATTGGATAAGGGTTTCATACGCCCAAGCTTCTCACCTTGGGGAGCTCCAGTACTGTTTGTAAAGAAGAAGGATGGTTCCTTCCGGATGTGTATTGACTACAGGGAGCTGAACAAGCTGACAGTCAAGAATCGGTACCCCTTACCGAGGATTGACGACTTATTTGACCAGTTGCAGGGATCCAGTTATTATTCGAAGATAGATCTACGGTCAGGATACCACCAACTTAGGGTCCATGAGGAAGATGTGCCGAAAACAGCCTTCCGAACTAGCTACGGCCATTATGAGTTCTTAGTGATGCCTTTCGGGCTAACTAATGCGCCGGCTGTATTCATGGATCTGATGAACCGCGTGTGCAAACCATACTTGGATAAGTTTGTGATTGTATTTATAGATGACATTCTGATTTACTCTCGGACCAAGGCCGAGCATGAGCGACACCTGAGATTGATTTTGGAATTTTTGAGGAAGGAAAAGTTGTATGCGAAGTTTTCCAAGTGTGAGTTTTGGCTTAGAGAAGTTCACTTTCTCGGTCACGTTGTAAACGAGAAAGGAATACACGTTGATCCTTCCAAAGTTAAGGCCATCGAAAACTGGGAAGCGCCAAAAACCCCAACTGAGGTGAGGCAATTCCTAGGACTGGCTGGTTACTATCGACGCTTCATTGAGAACTTCTCCAAGATAGCTCTACCTCTGACCGCGTTAACTCAGAAAGACAAGAAGTTTGTTTGGGGCGAAAATCAGGAAGCGGCATTTCAAATGTTGAAACAGAAGTTATGTAGTGCGCCAATTTTGTCTCTGCCCGAGGGGACGGATGACATCGTCGTTTACTGCGACGCTTCACATCAGGGACTCGGATGTGTCCTTATGCAGCGAGACAAAGTCATAGCGTATGCCTCGCGCCAACTCAAGGCCAATGAAAAGAACTACACAACGCATGATCTGGAACTTGGAGCGGTTGTCTTCGCGTTAAAGATTTGGCGCCATTACCTCTATGGTACAAAGTGTATAATCTTTACGGATCACAAGAGCCTTCAACATATATTTGATCAAAAGGATTTAAACATGAGGCAACGAAGATGGGTGGAGTTGTTGAATGATTATGATTGTGAAATTAAGTACCACCCTGGAAAGGCGAACGTGGTAGCAGACGCGCTAAGTAGGAAGGAGCGAATAAAAACGCTACGAGTCAAGGCTCTAAGGTTGACCATTCGCGCAGATCTCTCTATCCGCATCAGAGACGCTCAGCAAAAAGCCTTGAAACCAGAGTTTGTTAAAAACGAATCCCTTGGGGGTATGATTAAGAATTTGGAGATCAAGGAAAACGACACTCGATATTTTGCTAACCGCATATGGGTCCCTCTCAAGGGAGGATTGCGCGAGCAAGTATTAAACGAAGCTCACAAGACGCGGTATTCCGTACATCCTGGCGCAGACAAGATGTACCAAGATGTTAAAGTGCTGTATTGGTGGCCCAATCTTAAAGGCGCCATCGCGACGTATGTCAGTAAGTGCCTGACGTGTTCGAAGGTAAAGGCTGAATACCAGAAGCCGTCGGGGTTACTTCAGCAGCCAGAAATTCCCATGTGGAAGTGGGAACAAATCTCTATGGACTTCATCACCAAACTGCCAAGGACACCTGGGGGTTACGACACGATCTGGGTTATTGTAGATCGGCTAACTAAGTCAGCGTACTTCCTGCCGATCAAGGAAACCGATAAGATGGAAAAGTTAGCCCGATTGTATATTCGAGAAGTAGTTTCAAAACATGGAGTCCCAGTGTCCATCATTTCTGATAGAGATAGTCGGTTCACCTCAAGGTTTTGGAGATCGTTACAAGGGGCTTTAGGTACTCGTCTTGACATGAGTACGGCATATCATCCCCAAACGGATGGACAAAGCGAGCGAACAATCCAGACATTGGAAGATATGCTGCGCGCGTGCGCAATCGATTTCGGAGGTAGCTGGGATACTCATCTCCCATTGGTTGAATTTTCTTACAACAACAGTTATCACACAAGCCTCAAGGCTGCGCCATTTGAAGCTTTGTATGGGCGCAAGTGTAGATCCCCACCGTGCTGGCTGAAGTGGGTGACAAGCAAATGACTGGTCCAGAATTGATCCAAGAAACAACAGACAAGATTTTTCAGATACGGGATCGCCTTAAGACAGCGTGCGACAGACAGAAGAGCTACGCAGATGTGCGAAGGAAACCGTTGGAGTTTCAAGTAGGGGATAGAGTACTTTTGAAAGTCTCTCCATGGAAAGGAGTCCCCCGTTTCGGCAAGCGAGGAAAGTTGAATCTGCGCTACATTGGACCATTTGAGATCCTGGAAAGGATCGGTCCGGTTGCTTATAAACTCCGTTTACCCGCCGAACTCAGTGGAGTTCATGATACGTTTCATGTGTCCAACCTCAAAAAGTGTTTATCTGACGAAACGTTGATTTTACCGTTGGAAGAGATTCACATCGACAAACAACTGCACTTCGTAGAAAAACCTATAGCAGTAACCGATTGGAAAGAACAAAAGTTACGCAGAAGCAGAATCAAGTTAGTAAAGGTTCAATGGAACTCAAGGCGTGGGCCTGAATTCACTTGGGAAAGAGAAGATCAAATACGCAAGAAATACCCACACCTCTTTCAGAACATGGCTTCTGCCAGCGACGTCTCCTAAATTTCGGGACGAAATTCTCTTAACAGGGGGAAAATGTGACACCCGGTAATTTCCTAACCCTATAAACTAAGTAATCAACCTAATAATTAGGTGATTGTGAATATTATGCGCTCTAAATTAGAATCAGCGCGGGCACGTTATGTGCGCCCTGCGCGAGCGCGCTATATTAGAATCAGCGCGGGCACGTTATGTGCGCCCTGCGCGAGCGCGCGATGTAAGAGCCAGCGTGGGCATATGTTATGTGCGCCATGCGCGAATGTTTTGGCTTTATGTTTTCATGTAACTTAACTTTATGTTGTCTGATGGGTTGACCGTCCCGCATGATGCTAAGGCGGGTGCATCCTAAATCGTTTATGCGCGTGCGGAAGGAGAAGTAACCTCCCCGCATGGCGGGAACATTGAGAGTTAGTTTGTCCGAAGCTCCAAGATGGAATTGACTTCAACATGACTGATCACTATGTTGAAATACCAAGACCACCTGGAGAATCTACAAATGAAACTCAATGTCCCTGACTGCGAGAAGGTTACGTACCTACCCGCAGCAAAGAAATGTCCTTCACGCAGAAAGCTATGCGCACAAAGCTATACGCACAGAACACTTAGCCTAATCTCCAGATATAAGGGGATTATTCCCGCCCAAAAAGGAAACAGTTGCGTGTTTCATAGATTTCTACTTTTTAACTGTACACTGACAAAAGCACCTGAAAAAGCATACTGTAACATGAAAAGTCAACTGTCAGCCACCCTACTCTCACCAACCACAGACCTGCATGTCCTGTCCAAATCAAATCAGAATCTTTTACCCACTCCTCCACTTTTAAATAAATAATAATAATTTCCATACTTTATCATCATTACACCTAGATATAAAAGAATTACAATCCCCTAAAGTTAGGGATTGTGTTCCCTAAATCTTGCCTATAAATATGTAACCCAAATTATCACCCAAACACACTTCAAACTTCTCTCTTAAAACTGCAAATTGCACTAATCATCGTCCAAGCATCCGTTTGATTTTCAATTCCGTTCCTGTTACTAGGTAAGCCGAGATTATAACCCTGAGATCTACTTTCCAACCCTTATATTCTCCTATTTCTTGATCTTAATATATATACTTGTTATTTAATCGTATTCTAGACCTTCAATTCCGAGGCCAACACCAAGAAACCCGAATCTCGATTAATCCCTTAACAAAAACCACAGGTGAGTCTCACAGCCCCTATTTTCACTGTTTTCACTATTTTTAAACTGTTTTCGGGGCGAGGGACACGTACGGAAATAATGTTTTATCATGGTATACTTACAAGCTATGCAAGCGATTATGTGTTTAAATTATGTGTCATGATGAGCAATGCAAGCGGTTATCTATGGTTTTCGATGTTAGTGCACCAGATTCGAGTAAGTGATCACTTTACCATTGGAACTCTAAGGGTAGGGACTGCTGGTTTGATCCGCCCACTCGTAGGGGTCGCACCTCTTACACAGACGAGTGCCTAGCATGTCACGGGGCAGTACTATGGGATTGAGCCCGCTCGTAGAGGTCGCTCCTCTTACGCAGACGAGCGCCTTGTTTTCCGGCACAACGTCCGCGCGTAACCCGCGGGACGGTATTATTCGCTCGTAGTGGCAGCGCCACTTACACAGACGAGCACGGTTTTTCAGAAGTGTCCGCGCGTAACCAGTGGGACGGTATTACTTATTTCGCTCGTAGTGGCAGCGCCACTTACACAGACGAGCACAGTTCCCAGAAATGTTCGCGCGTAACCCGCGGAACGATTTTATCAGAATATGTTATCAGAACTATGTTTTACTAAGCATGTGTTTCAATGATGCTATCAGAATTATGTTTTAGAATGATTTTTATCAAGACTATGATGCAATACGATTTATCAAGTTACTAAAACTTGTGAACTCACTCAGTTTATACTGATTCAAATGTTTTACGTGTCTTTCAGGAGATAACTAGGTAGCGCATGGAGTCACACTTAGAGCACCTCACGCTGAACATCTAAAACTAGCTTTTTGGAAGATTTTAGTTCTATCCCTTCGATGCGCGCGGTTGTTCCCGCCACGCAAAGGGGATATGGCGTGGAAATCTTCAACAGTTTTTATACTTGGATGTTTTTATGTAATCTTTAAACAATGTAATGTATTTGTATTAAACATTTCATGCGAAATGATAATCTATCTTTGAATGTTTTGCAATGGCCCGTGCTTAATTATCAATCCCCACTCGCGCGCGCCCGGCTGTTTCCGCCGTTCAGGGCCGGGTGTAACATTAATACACTTCAAAAGAATGGTCTTTGGAAGCGAATGATGATTCATTTTATAAATGTGAGTCTTGTTTATTGGGGAAAATGACTAAGGAGCCCTTTAGTGGAACTAATGAAATGGCAAAAAACTTATTAGGTATCATACATTCGGATGTATGTGGTCCTTTTAAAACAATGACAAGGAATGGTGAAAGATATTTCATTACCTTTACCGACGATTATAGTCGCTATGGGTATGTGTTCTTCTTAAGACACAAAGATGAAGCCTTTGAAATGTTCAAAGTCTTAGAAAATGAAGTACAAAATCAACTCAACAAAACAATCAATGTACCACGTTCCGATAGAGGAGGTGAATACCTGAATGATGCATTTCAAGAACACCTTAAGAGTTGTAGGATTGTCTCACAACTTACTCCACCTGGAACACCACAACATAATAGTGTGTCCGAGAGGAGGAATCGAACTCTATTGGCTATGGTTCGATCTATGATTGCTAGAAGCACATTAGTTCTATCATTTTGGCGTTTCACATTGATCTCCGCAACCCGTATTTTAAATATGACACCAACCAAGAAAGTGGATAAGACGCCTTTTGAAATATAGCATGGAAGAGTTCCATCGTTATCATATTTAAAGGTATGGGGTTGTGATGCTTATGTCAAGAACAACACCCAAAACAAGCTTGAAAGCCGATCCACTAAGTGTATCTTTGTAGGATATCCCAAAGATTCGATGGGATATTATTTCTACAATCCAAACGAGCATAAAGTGATTATAGATCGAAAGGTTTAGTTCTTTGAAAGAAGGTTCCTTATGGTAGGAACTAATAGACCTGTGGAACTCGAGGAGGATCGAGGACCACAAACCGATACACGTTTGGTTGAAACTAGCAATCAACAACCGGTTGTTGATAATGATCAAATGGTTGATCAAAATACGCAAAACGTTTGGAAATATGGTAGAATTAGCACTCCACCTGAAAGATATGGATTTTTCTGATGAACCCACCACATACCGAAATGCAATGTCGCAATCTGATTGTGATAAATGGCTGGAAGCCATGAACGTAGAGATGCAATCCATGCATGATAATCAAGTATGGGACTTGGTTATACCACCTCTAAATTCCAAACTTGTTGAAAGCAAGTGGGTTTACAAGAAGAAAACCGATATGCATAGAAAATTGGATACTTATAAAGCTAGACTTGTAGCAAAGGGTTTAACTCAACTCAAGGGGCTGATTATGATGAAACTTTCTCGCCTGTGGCAATGCTAAGTCTATAAGGATATTGTTTGCCATAGCCGCATATTACGACTATGAGATATAGCAAATGGATGCCAAAAACGCTTTCCTAAATGGGCATCTTGAGGAAGACGTCTATATGGTTTATCCTGAAGGTTTTGTCGATCCACAACATCCTAACAAAGTATGCAAGTTAAAAAAATCAATCTATGGATTGAAGCAAGCATCTGGAAGTTGGAATCACCATTTTGATGATGAAGTTAAGAAACTTGGATTCATCAAAAACGTTGATGAAGCTTGTGTGTATAAGAAGGCTATTGGGAGCATCATTACCTTTCTGGTATTATATGTCGATGACATTTTACTATTTGAAAATTACATTCCAACCTTAGAGGGTGTAAAAGCCTGGCTTGGAAATTTCTTTTCCATTAAGGATCTTGGTGAAGCCGCCTATTTTCTGGGAATAAGGATCTATAGGGATAGATCAAGGCGGTTGATAGGTTTGAATCAAAGTGCATACATTGAAAAAATATTGAAAAGATTCAAGATGGAACACTCTAAGAAAGGTTTGGTACCTATTCAAAGAGGAACGATATTGAGTGCTTCTCAATGTCCAAGCTCAAAGGTTGAGCAAGACAAAATGAATGGAATTCAATATGCGTCTGCTATAGGATCCATCATGTATGCCATGATTTGAACCAGATCGGATATGTCATGCGCTTTGAGCTTGACAAGTAGATACCAACAAAATCCGGGAACTAGCCATTGGATGGCAGTTAAGAGCATATTGAAATACCTTAGAAGAACTAAGGATATGTTTCTAATATATGGCTCAGTTGAGGAGGAACTCGTTGTAAAGGGTTACACGGATGCGAGTTTCCAATCTGATTGAGATGATTCTCGATCACAATCAGGGTATGTCTTCATTCTGAATGGTGGTGTTGTCTCTTAGAAGAGCGCATAACAAGACGTGGTAGCCTTGTCCACCACTGAATTAGAATATATCGTCGCCTCCTTGGCAGCTCAACAAGCTGCATGGATTAGAAAGTTCATTGCCAACCAAGGGGTAGTCCGTACCATTCAAGACCATCTAGAAATCTTTTGTGACAACGAGGGTGTGATTGCTAAAATCAAGGAACCCCGTGCACATCAAAAGATTAGGCACATTGAGAGGAGATTCAACTACATAACGGATGAAGTTGAAAAAGGAAAGATATGTATTCACAAAGTTCACACATATCAAAACATTGCGGATCCACTCACGAAGCTCCTTGAAAGGCTAAACCTTGAGGGTCATACTTGCGCCTTAGGACTTCGATATTCTAGTGATTAGATTTGATCAAAATTTTGTATTTGGATATCGGAACAATTTTATTTTAACTCAATCATATGGTTTTGGTTATGGTCATGTTCTTGAGTTATGTTCCATTTTAGCATGTATAAATCCGTGAGTAATTTGATTATTCTAAACGTCCGTAGTCGATCATACTTGTTGGAACAAATATGAAGGTAAGACTATTATGAACTTGGATTGGTAGTTATTCATGAGGTATGAATATAGCAAAGGGTTTGCTACCGAGGTTCATAGATATTTATGGGATAAATATTGGACTGACCCTCCCTCAATTTCACTGCATGGAATCCTTGTGATTTGTGATCATAAGTAAATTTTGAGTAAAGGCGAACATCATAGTATCCTTCGACCTGAGATACATATTGGGTCTTGATATTCACCGAGTATTATACTTTGACTTAGTTCTTCGTTGCTCTGAAATATGTCAGTACATAAGGCTAAGCTCAAGTGTGGTACAAGGTGATAGTGAGAGACGTATGTAGTCAATAGGGGATTTGTTCGTTTTATTCGTTGATTCTTAAATGTCTAAGGCCTGATGAGTTAAATCAACAGAGAATTATCACTCTGTGTCTCTGGATTTAACATGACATTTTTGGCAAAAGGATAAATGATAGTTTCACCTAAATCATATTCAAGTAAGGGACTTGAAGGGGATGATGTTATTGAATGGCACTTCTCCTTACGTATTAGGGATAGTAAACAGTTGTTAGGCGGTATTTGCTTTTTGCATCAATCTTCTATGTATCTTGTGCAAGTGGGAGATTGTTGGAATCAATCTGCCCAAGACACATATTTGAGTTGATGTGGCTAGTACGTTATGATCCAAGTCGGGTCATACCCAATAACAAGCTAGACAAACGCCACAATATTTATTATTAGATATGATCTAAGTAATAATTATCAACACTTATATATTTGGAAAATGGGTTTTCTAATTATTTGCATATGTGTTAAAATAAATTATATGGATAATTTGTGAGAGATGCTACTTATTTGATAAATAACAAAAATCATGCTAAAAGGATAAAACAATTTTGGCTTTGGTTTTGGGGGGTAAAGCCCCATGTGGGCCAGCTCCCTCTCTCTCCTCTCTCCTGGTTGTTTTCTTCCAACAACATGCAATCCCTTTGGTTGGGGGATCACAATTCTTGTTTGTATCAACAGACTCTCTATCTCTCACACACACACATATTCTCTCTATTCTTCTTCTTTTTGGCCGAGACTAAGGAAGAACACAAGAGAGATCAAGTTTAAGATCTAGAAACTTGGGTGTTTATTGGAACTTGTTCGGGTATACAAGCTAGAAGATTCCTTTCCTTGGATTCTAGCCGTTCAATCTCATTCATCCCTTCCATTTTCTGGACTTGAAGGTATATTCTTGAGACACCCTATGTTTGTGTTTTGATAGCATGTATATTGTATTTGGATCCTGGAATGGGTTTACACATAAACGGGTTTATTTGAATTGGTAAATCAAGATTTAAAACTATTATTTCCGCTGCGTTTTCCTTAATAAATGGTTATTTTGGACATTGATAATCTTGCTAAAACCCAACATGTATATTGTGTATGGATCCTGGATTGGCGTTATACATAAAGGGGTTTATGTAAATTGGTGAATCAAGATTTATAACTTATATATTCCCCTGCATTTTCCTTAATAATATGGTTATTTTGGAATTTGATAATCTTGCTAAAACCCAACAGTATTTAGAAAAAAATGACAAATAACACAAGTGAACAAAATGTTGATTAAACAACACAATATTGTTGTATGTTCACAAACTTATGTTACAAAAAATAATATAAATAATATAATAATAATAATAATAATAATAATAATAATAATAATAATAATAATAATAATTTCTGTCATTAAAAAGATTTAACCAAATCCAGGGGGTTAAAGTCAAATCGGGGTGATCCGGAGAAAGGCAAATAGGCCTTGAGAATAGATATGGAGCGTCAGATATGTGTTATCTGTTTAGTATTATGCATCTTAATTGAACCTTAATTATATCACCAAAGAAATGATATTCATGCTAAATCTAGATCAGTTGTTAATCTGTATATATTGTCATAATAATGCTGAGAATGAAATATTGAGAAAGCTACTTAATCAAAATGATCACATGTTTGAGATCTTTTCAGAAAAAGATAGAAAATGTTTTGAAAGGAAAAACAACTTAAATTTGATCTCTTAATGCACCTTTAGCTCTTAAACAATGATCTTTAAGACACATATGTTTGACAGGTGGTTTAAGTAAAAAAGATTTGCATTTTACTTTCAAAATGTCTGAATATGTATTTTCGAGTATGTTTTGATGATTTAGAACCTTGTCGAGCAAACATAGTCATTTTGGTCTAAGTTTATCCTTTTCGAGCATGCTTTGATGTTTTTACATTTTTCGGGTATAGTTTACTATTACTTAAATTTAACTTTCCTAGCAGGCTTGATATTTGTTTAAGTTGAATATATTGTTACTAGCAAGCTTTTATAAAGTTTAGACTTTCTAGCACACTTTATTGTTTTGATTGAAAGTACAATTGTTTCTAGCAAGCTATTTGATATGTTTAATTACACTGTTCACTAGCAAGCTTTGATGATTTAAAAAAAATTCTAGCAAACTTAAGTGTTTTATAGGTTGTTGTCTTCCTAGCATACTTTGTGATTGAATATGTTACTTCCAGTATCCTTTAATGTTTTTGAACTCTCTAGCACACTTAGGTGTTTTTGTTTGACTGTTTGAATTTATTCTAGCAAGCGTTGTGATTATGAGTGTGTAATTGAATTTATCTTATAATGTTCAAGTAAACCTTAAATTCAAGCACTCTTGATGATTATGTGAATATGAAGATGTTTCTTTGAAATTACAAGTGTTTTCGGGAAAATCTAGTTTCCGAGCACACTTTATGTTTCAAGTATACTTTAAAATTTTCATGTATTCTCACAACATACTTGGTAATTTCAAAATTTTTCTTTTCGAGTACACATTGTGTTTAGAGTTATTCTCTAGCACACTTTACATTCATAGAGTATGTTAAGCATACTTTGCTTTAAAGTATACTTGTTTGAATATTTATTAACTGCTTTTGAACTTTTTCAGGTAAGGTTTGAGTTATTCAGAAATTCGAGTAAAGTTGACATTTAGAAATAAGTGTAAGCTATTATTTCAGGATTCTTAATTGATTCCTAGCAAGATTGCCTATTTGATGATTTATACTTGATTATTTGACTTGTGATTTATTTCTCATGCAATCTTGTATTTCTAGTAAGCTTCCTTCATTATTTCTAAAAACACTTATAATTTTTTATTTTGGAAATAAATCTGGAACAAGCAACCCTTGAGAAAGTGGAAAATGCCTAGCAAGCTTTGTAAAAAGTCACTTTTCCGAGCAAGGTTGCTAAATAAACTTTATCGAGCAAGGTTTTAAATGAGAATATATTTAATGGATAATCTTAATGTTTGACAGCTATTTACTCACTAAATGACCAAATTCATTTAAAATACACTTTCAAAAAGGTATAAGAGAGGGAGTTAAAGAAATTTTAAACATTTTCATTTCTCTCTCCTTCCACTTTCGCTCTTGTTTCAGAATATCAACTGACTAAAATTCAAATTCCCTAACCCTAATTTACCAGCCCTCACAATCCGACTCGGTAAGCAACAATTAAGTGTTTTCCGACAATGATTAAGTGATTATGGCCATTGAATAGTCATTACTTTACTAACTCTCTGTTTCTTGTGTAGGTTATAAATTTGTCGGAGCTCAGATATGTCAGATGTCACACCCCGACTAGGTAGTTGCGAAAGCGTAATACGGGAATGTAACAGATAACACTGGTATCAACCACATTGTATTCAACAAACTAATTTACATCATATTACATTGGTAGGTACTAAGTTTACAAACTAGATGAAAATCACATAACCAGTTCACGGGCTTCTTATTCATTACTACGTATTTGCATCTATTCACAGCTATTCAACTTTCCTTCTAACACCAAGCACGTAAGCAAATCATTCCAACTTCGGGTTACCTGAAAAGCATGTTAAAACGGGTCAACTACATCTAGTTGGTGAGTTTCAAGTTTCACGAGTACGAACAAAATCAGTATACGAGTTCGTAAAGTTCACAATACGTATGTATATAAGTATGTGTATGATGTATTATACTAAGCCACAAGTGAACCCAAGACAGCTCGCACTGCATGGCCACCCTTGCCCATGTACTCCCGTTGGCATTTAACTACCACTTTGCCCCAAGTATGTACTATGTCTAACACCACATAGCAGAATGTAGTAAGTATAAATGACAATGTGCAACTGCGTAAACAAATATATCCGGCATACCCCACCGGCGCCTTCAGTTGGGCTTGTCAAACCGATAGAAATATCCACACGTCACTGACACGAAGTTAATCACTTGTGTTTGTGGGGACTTTCAAGTGTTAGTTTTAGATAATTCACATCACCACACGTTTTCAAGTATATAAGTATATGTAAACATGCTTTCCACCCCAAAAGTTCGTAAAACAGTTTAGAAAGTGGGGTCGTGAAACTCACCTTATCGTAGTTTGAGCAGGTAATATACGTCAATAAGTGTTATGCCTCGATTATAACTCGTATCCTATAATCGGTATCGTACTGTTAATACTAGTACAGTGTTAAAACCAAATTGGGCTGTATAACTAGTCTGGTTATGGCTGTTAGGCCCAGAACATGACCATAGTCTAAGATTGTGACGTTGTACACTATGAAATGTTCAAAACCAGATTTGGCACAGTTTCAACGTTTCCCAGGCCTAGCCAAGTTTATCGTTTATGCGTTTCGGGATTAGGTATGATCACATAAACTTAAGTAAATATATTGATTGATAAAATGATTTAATTTATGAAAGAATTTTGAAGTTTCGATATCTGGTTTGATCACAGGGTTCGTTTCCGTTTTCACAGGGATTTGATTATACAAAACGCGTACAATCCATCCGAATTGTTCGAAATTCTCGTAAAAAGTTCGTTTTTATCAAATTCATCTAAAACTATGATATTTGACCATTTTTGACATTTTGACATACCAGTCAGTCCGTTAAAAACGAAACTGCCGGTTTCGTTAAAACAAATATAGTTTAAATCTTTGATTAATCATAACTAATTATGTACTTATATATAAATTATGGAAATTTTTATAAAAATAAATTAAAATATGGAGAATTTTATAAAAATATTTTCAGAAAATCTTATGATTAATTATCTATTAATAAAAATTCATTTAATGTGCTATAATTGAGTAATAAATAGCCCGTTTATACCAAAAGATATCCGTAAAATCAGATAATTTTTCCAAGTGATCTCAATATCATTACATAGCCCCTAAAAAATCTCCAGAATCTAACTCTTTGGCCAAAATGCCTTCTTTGCGCGTTTTTCGGCTATTAAAACTCGGTTAAAACACAATTGCACATATAATACTTAGACATCTTCAAATATTCTCAAACTTTACCAGTGATCTTAATATAAGATTTATGGGTTCCAAACCAAATTTCATAATTTTTCATGAAGATTACCTATATTTCCTGAATAAACGCCAATAAACGGTAATAAATTCTACAAATATTCTCCGTTTATCGAACATTTACCAAACTTGAACAGGGACTCATTTAAATGATCCCTAATGTCCCTGCAAATTTTCACAAGCTAAAAACAAGAACGTCACAACCTAATACTAAACAGCCCCTAAACGAGTGTTACGGGTTTACCTTGTCGGTTTTCGATGAGTTTTGCTAGCTTAAACGACTTTTCGGGTCTCGGGTTGCAAACTCAGTGTATCTACATATCATATAACATCAAACCAAGAATAAATCATCCATGTAACAACCTTGATAATTAGGGTTTCGGTTTTGGGTTCAAACCGAACTTTCAAACCGGAAAAACGTTGTATTCATGTTCTAATCCGCGTTTTTGACCAAAAAATTATATGTTCCTGGTTTGTAAACATGTTTAACATCAAAACATAATTTTACTTGATTTTTATGATTTTTGGGTGGTTAAACATGTTTAAAACTAATCACGGATTAATTTTTCATGGTTAAACTATGTTAATCATGGTTAAAAATCAATGAAAAATCAATATTTACCTTAGGGTTTTGATGGAGCTTCGAAGAAGAACAGCAAGGGTGAATATTTTCTGGAAAAGGTTGCTCTAAAATATCTACATTATTGTATTATATTAAAAATACTAGAAGGGGGGTTGGCTGCCCCTCTTGCGGACGCAACCTTTCAGGCCCATTGGGCCTCCTTTTTGGCCCAATAGTGCCTCGGTATTCATGCCATACGTAAACGTCGGTCCAAAATTTTGTTCGGGTTTGGTTTTTCGCAAGAAAACTAGTTCGAGTGCGAAAACCAGCGCGAAAACGAGTGTTTTTCAGCTTCTTTTTGTAAAAAAAGAAAAACGTACTGACTCGTTGTAAAAATCCAAAATATTTTCACGAATTGCCTAGAACATGTCATATAAGTGTTTTATAAATCTTTTTCGGCTTAACAGATGCTACAATGCTCGTTTTGATGTTAACGATTGTGTTTAAACTTATAGCGTATCAATAAACGAAACCCTTTTCGTTTAAAGAGTTTTAAACGTACTGGGGCCTAAATATCAATATGTTAACCTCTACAATATATCTACAACTCGTATATGACCCCTCAGTATATATACGGGTCATATATAGTTTCGGTAGGTTAGTCGTTTAAGCACTACGAATTAACCGATTTATCGTTTATTTGTTACGTAGTGAATATAGTATACCTCGTTTTGTCACGAATGTCACATTCTCCCCCCGTTAAGAAATTTCGTCCTCGAAATTTAATGTGTCATCGGTTTTATTTTTAGGGAACAGGTGTGGGTATTTCTTTCAGAATTCGTCTTTTCGTTCCCAAGTATATTCGGGTCCTTGTTTTGAATTCCACCGAACTTTTACCAGAGATATTTTGTTGTGTCGTAAATGTTTGGTTTTCCCGTCCACAATTTCTATCGGTTCCTCTACGAAGTTGAGATTTTCATTGATCTGAACATCTTCCAGTGGTACTATTGTCGTTTCCTCAGTCAAACACTTTTTTAAATTCGATACGTGAAACACATCGTGAATAGTGCTCAGTTCTAAGGGTAGTTTTAATCGGTAAGCTACGGGACCAATTTTTGCAATAATCTCAAAAGGACCAATGTATCTCGGGGCTAATTTACCGGTCTTTCCAAACCTTATAACTCCTTTCCACGGCGATACTTTTAAAAACACCTTGTCGCCTATTTCAAAAGATAACGGTTTTCTACGAATATCGGCATAACTCTTATGTCGGTCCCGGGAGGCTTTAACTTTCGTTTAATCTTATAAATTTTATCGGTTGTTTCTTGAATCAAATCGGATCTTGATATTTGAGTATCACCCACCTCTGTCCAACAAAGTGGTGATCTACATTTTCGCCCGTATAAGGCTTCATAAGGTGCTGCTCGTATACTGCTATGGTAACTATTATTGTAAGAGAATTCAATGAGCGGGAGGTGTTGATCCCAATTCCCTTTGAAGTCCAGTACACAAGCACGAAGTAAATCTTCTAATGTTTGGATGGTTTGTTCGGATTGACCATCGGTTTGGGGATGGTAAGCCGTACTTAGGTCGATTCGGGTTCACAAAGCTTCTTGTACTTCTTGCCAGAAATGTGAAGTAAAGTGACTATCTCGATCGGAAATAATCGAAAGAGGTACTCCGTGTCGAGATACAATTTCACCGATGTAAATTTGGGCGAGTTTTTCGGTAGAGTAATTGTTACGAATTGGGATAAAGTGTGCGGATATAGTTAATCGATCCACAATTACCCAAATTGCATTATGTCCTCGGGAGGTTTTGGGTAGACGTGTTACGAAATCCATGGTTATTTGTTCCCATTTCCGCTGTGGGATTTCGGGTTGTTGTAACATTTCCTAAGGTTTTTGATATTCCGCTTTCACCCTTGCGCATGTTACACATTTACTTACATACAAGGCTACATCCTTTTTCATACCAGGCCGCCAGTAAAATTCCTTAACATATTTATACATCTTATCGGTACCTGGATGAATAGAATATTTGGATTTGTGTGCTTCATCAAGAATAAGCTCGCGGATTTTATGAAGTGTAGGAATCCACACCCGGTTTTTATAATAGAATATTTCATCAATTTTCTTCTCAAAATTCTTTTCGTTCCCATGTAGTTCTTCCTTCTCTAACTGATCTGATTTTAAGGCTTCGTCTTGTGCAACACGAACTTGTTCGATTAGGCTACTTTGGACAATCATTCCAAGTGCTCGTACCCTCAACGGTTTAACTCTATCTTTTCAGCTTAAAGCATCAGCTACTATATTGGCCTTACCCGGATGGTATTTAAATTCACAATCATAATCATTTAACAGTTCTACCCATCTTCTTTGTCTCATATTCGGCTCCTTCTGATCAAATATGTGTTGTAGGCTTTTGTGATCAGTATAGATGGTACATTTGGTGCCATACAAGTAATGTCTCCAAATCTTCAATGCAAAGATAACTGCTCCCAATTCCAAATCGTGGGTCGTATAATTCTTTTCATGTACTTTTAATTGTCGGGAAGCATATGCTATTACTTTCTTTCTTTGCATCAGTACGCATCCTAAACCTTTACGAGATGCGTCACAATAGACCACCAATTCATCAGTTCCATCTGGAAGACTTAATATTGGAGCTTCACACAACTTTTGTTTTAATGTTTGAAAGGCCATTTCTTGTTCTTCTCCCCATTCATACGTTTTATATTTCTGAGTTAGGAGGGTTAAAGGTTGAGCAATACTTGAAAAGTTTTCAATAAATCGTCAGTAATAACCGGCTAATCCCAAAATTTGGTGAATTTCTTTCGGCGATTTAGGTACTTGCCAATTCTTAATGGCCTCAAATTTACCGGGGTCGACTCGGATTCCTTGTTGATTCACAATATGTCCTAAAAATTGAATTTCTTGTAGCCAGAATTCACATTTAGAGAGTTTGGCGTATAACTTTTCTTGCCTCAATAATTCTAAGATTTCCCGCAAATGTTGTTCATGTTCCTCCTTACTTCTCAAATATATCAAAATGTCATCGATAAACACTATCACGAACTTGTCAAGGTAGGGTTTGCAAACTCGGTTCATAAGATCCATAAACACTGCAGGTGCATTTGTCAACCCAAACGGCATAACCAAAAATTCATAATGACCATACCAAGTTCGAAATGCTGTTTTTGGGATATCTTCTTCCTGAATTCTTACTTGATGATAACCCGATCTGAGATCAATTTTCAAAAAATACTTCGCACCCTGGAGCTGATCAAACAAGTCATCAATTCGGGGTAAGGGGTATCTATTCTTTATAGTTACTTTAGTCAATTCCCGGTAATCAATACACATCCGAAAACTTCCGTCATTCTTTTTCTCGAATAACACTGGTGCTCCCCATGGCGAGTAACTAGGTCGGATAAAACCCCTGTCCAGTAATTCTTGTAAATGGTTGGACAGTTCTTGCATTTCAGAAGGTGCAAGTCGATAAGGTGCCTTAGCAATGGGTGCTGCTCCTGGTATCAAGTCAATACGGAATTCAACTTGTCGGGTCGGTGGTAAACCCGGAAACTCGTCGGGAAATACATCTGAATACTCGTGTACCACTGGGATGTCTTCTATTCGCTTTTCATCGGGGTCTTTGACTGTTACGCTCGCCAAGTATAATGTACAACCTTGGCGCAAATACTTTAAAGCCTTAAGTTGGGATACGAGAGGCAACATAGTACCAGATTTCTCACCTTGAACAGTCATAGCCTCATCATTCGGAAGAGGTATCCTGACAGTCTTATCCATACAGATAATTTCAGCTTTATACTTAGATAGCCAGTCCATACCGACTATAACATCGAAACTTCCCAATTCCACTGGAAGTAAATCAATAAGGAACGGGTGGTCGTTTAGGATAAGGGAACAGTTTCGGACTATTCGGTTAACAAGTATAGACTTACCGTTAGCGAGTTCTATAGTATATGGTTTTGTTAGTTCACTAACCAGCATATTTTCTAAAGGTAAGAAGTTAACAGATACGAAACTTCTATCCGCGCCCGTATCAAACAAAACTGAAGCATACTGACCGGAAACTAAGAATGTACCTGTCACCACATTCGGATCATGACGCGCTTCACCCGATCCTAATACAAACGCGCGTCCCCTAGCTGCGTTGGAGGTTGATGCTTGTGCTTGGTTCTGCCTTCTCACTGCACCCTGGTTCAGCTTGGGGCAGTATCTCCGAAAATGTTCCGTACTACCACATTCGTAGCAAGTACGGAGGTTCATGGTGTGTGGGGTTTGTTGATTGAGTTTGGATCGGGTTGGTTGAGGTGGAGGTAGTTGGGTTGGTTGTTGTGGTCGGTTTGCATTGTTGGCGGGGGTTCTACAACTGGGGGCATAAAGTCCAGTTTTTCCATACTTGTAACAAACTACCTGTTTACAATCGCCCATATGATGAAGATTACATTTTCCACATTTCGGTAGTGTCCCTTTATAAGCTTCTTGTTTCACATTCGAACTGGTCATGGCATATTTTCGAGTATTCGGACGGGCTCGTTTATTTTGAGGGTTCTTTTGCATCCTTGTCCCATAGTCAGATCGTTTCAAACTCGATGTTTCCCCCGTCATTCTTATCACACCACTTCTCATAAGATCAAAAGTAACAACACCCGCTTGAGATACAGCACTTTCCAATGTTGGGTGGGCTACTGAATTAACTATACTCCTCATGGCAGGAGTCAATCTCCAGATGTAGCGTTCAATACGTTTAGCTTCTGGAGTAACTAACCACGGTACTAAGCTAGAGAGTTCATTAAAATGGTTTGTGTAACCCACGTGGTCAGCACCTTTCATTTCCAAATTCCACAATTCATGTTCCAGTCTTTGAATCTCACTTTTCGGGCAAAAATGCTCTAGCATAAGGGTTTTAAGTTCAGTCCATGACATACGGTTTATAGCATCCTGTCCCCTTATTTGGACCACTGTGTTCCACCACATCAAAGCATGATCCAGAAACATACTCGTAGCGAATTTGACTACACGGTCTGGTGGACATTCACTAATATTAATTACGGACACGGTCTTTTCAATCCATTTGACCAATCCGTTCGGTCCCTCAATACCTTTGAATCCAGTTGGTTTACACGATGTGAACAGTTTATAAGCGTAATCCTGACGTGGGGGTTTGGGATTAGTACGATCATTACCAGTATTTGGTTGAGTGTTATTATTAACAGTTGGGTTGATAACCGGTACGGGGTTTGGATTCGTGATATTATTTGGGTTCAAAACGGTTTCAGGGTTCCCAACAACATTAACAGTCGGGCGAGTATTATTAGTGTTTATAACATTATCAGTATTCACCGGGGTAGTAACACCAGGGGCTACATTAGTGTCCGACGGAGGTATATTAGCAGTGGCCGTGGTGGTGCTCGTAGGTTGATTAACAGTATTGTTAGCACGTATGCCTGCAGTGACTTGTGCTACAATTGTTGGTATCACTGCTTGTAGTTGACGAGCAATCAATGCGACCACTTCCGCCTCAGACACACGGTTTGCTTTCTTCGGGGCCATTCTATAAAATAATCAATTATATAATAATTAATACCTTTTCACTATAACCAGCACAACTTTACGATATTACAATTTCACAACACGCAACTATGCCAAAGAAAACACATTTGTATTAATTATAATCATTACTGTACATATGCATCCAAAATTAGCGCATAGGCTTAGCCTGGTATAGGCCAGCGCTTGTATATGCGTATCAAAACTTGTCACTACGTGACATAGAGACTTAACCAGATAAGGGCCAGTGCTTGTAATAGTACTAAACTATAAACAACTCCCAAGCCAGCTCAACATGTTGTTACAAAATTGCTGCATGGGATATCAAAAGACTATATACATGAAACTATACTACCTTGTCCTATCCATTCCTAGTAACATGGTACAACAACCACACAACAGCAACCACTAGGGCCCTATTAACCGCCATACATACTCCAATCAGTATCATTGCCCAATCCTAACGCCCGTGGCTGTAAGCATTTAACCTCTGCACATTCCTTATCTTTTGCTGCATATACCACATATGATCTTGCATATCATGTCTATGCTGGTTAAGGTTATTTATCGAATGTGATTGTTCTAAGATCTGATCAGTTACTAAACCCAACCATGCTGAATCAGACAGAAGAGGTGGCTCTGGTACCAGGGCGGGTAGACCCCAGATGGGAATGGGTATTTCAGTGACCTGGACACGTGATGTTTCTCCCCTGTAGTATGTAGATCGAGGTGGGGGAGAGGTGTGCTCAGGTGGCCGCACTGAAATACGAGCGGTCCGACGGTTTCTAATAGTGGGTGGGGGTACTGGTGTATGCTGTACGGGTGGAGTAGGGGATCTGGGTGCCCTAATCGGTGAATGATAAGCACTAGCAGCTCCCTGTCCTACAACATTCCTAGGGGATTCCCTAGGGGGATAGGTGTCACAACGGTAACCCGATAAGCCGGGTTGATCTGCGGGTACCTCGTGGGGAACCACCGTGTCTCCAAAACTCTCGCTCATCTCCTCCTCCGGTTCCTCCTCCTCTTCAGGTAATGCTGGTGCCGCAATAGGTGAACGATCCGTAGACCTCGACATGTTCCTGCACAATGGTTAGTAATAAGAATAACATCCTTCGATTATATTAATCATAATAAACCACATGCAGGTATTTATACACATAAGCACAAATAATCGTTTATATACATATATATTTATTTATTATTATTATATTTTATACACATATGTTGCTGTTTTTACCTATTGGGTTGTTCATCGACTTCTTCTCGGATTCCCTCGTACAAACAAGTCCGTTATTACGTTCCGGACCATAATAACCCACTTGTCCATTCAAGTTCATCACGAGAATTGCCTGTATATATTATTTTATATTATTTTATTCCCAGAACTAATCGAGCCTAAGGTTATCTTAGGGTATCCTAAGGGACATCCTAATTCTTTATAACCAATGGCTCTGATACCAACTTTAAAGTATACTTGTTAGAATATTTATTAACTTCTTATGAACTTTTTCAGGTAAGGTTTGAGTTATTCAGAAATTCGAGTAAAGTTGACATTTAGAAATAAGTGTAAGCTATTATTTCAGGATTCTTAATTGATTCCTAGCAAGGTTGCCTATTTGATGATTTATAACTTGATTATTTGACTTGTGATTTATTTCTCATGAAATCTTGTATTTCGAGTAAGCTTCCATCATTGTATTTACTTAGCTTTATTTCTAAAAACACTTATAATTTTTTATTTTTGAAATAAATCTGGAACAAGCAAGCCTTGAGAAAGTGGAAAATGCCTAGCAAGCTTTGTGAAAAGTCACTTTTCCGAGCAAGGTTGCTAAATAAACTTTATCGAGCAAGGTTTTAAATGAGAATATATTTAATGGATAATCTTAATGTTTGACAGCTATTTACTCACTAAATGACCAAATTCATTTAAAATACACTTTCAAAAAGGTATAAGAGAGGGAGTTAAAGAAATTTTACACATTTTCATCTCTCTCTCCTTCCACTTTCGCTCTTGTTTCCGAATATCAACCGACTAAAACTCAAATTTCCTAACCCTAATTTACCAGCCTCACAATCCGACTCGGTAAGCATCAATTAAGTGTTTTCCGACAATGCTTAAGTGATTATGGCCATTGAATATTCATTTCTTTACTAACTCTCTGTTTCTTTTGTAGGTTATAAATTTGTCGGAGCTCAGATATGTCAGATGTCACACCCTGACTAGGTAGTTGCGAAAGCGTAATACGGGAATGTAACAGATAACACTGGTATCAACCACATTGTTTATAAAGAAATTTAACAAACTAATTTACATCATATAACATTGGTAAGTACTAAGTTTACAAACTAGATGAAAATCACATAACCAGTTCACAGGCTTCTTATTCATTACTACGTATTTGCATCTATTCACAGTTATTCAAATTTCCTTCTAACACCAAGCACGTAAGCAAATCATTCCAACTTCGGCTTACCTGAAAAGCATGTTAAAACGGGTCAACTACATCTAGTTGGTGAGTTTCAAGTTTCACGAGTACGAACAAAATCAGTATACGATTTCGTAAAGTTCACAATACGTATGTATATAAGTATGTGTATGATGTATTATACTAAGCCATAAGTGAACCCAAGACAGCTCGCACTGCATGGCCACCCTTGCCCATGTACTCCCGTTGGCATTTAACTACAACTTTGCCCCAAGTATGTACTATGTCTAACACCACATAGCAGAATGTAATAAGTATAAATGACAATGTGAAACTGCGTAAACAAATATATCCGGCATACCCCACCGGCGCCTTCAGTTGGGTTTGTCAAACCGATAGTACTATCCACACGTCACTGGCACGAAGTTAATCACTTGTGTTTGTGGGGACTTTCAAGTGTTAGTACTTAGATAATTCACATCACCACACGTTTTCAAGTATATAAGTATATGTAAACTGCTTTCCACCCAAAAAGTTCGTAAAACAGTTTAGAAAGTGGGGTCGTGAAACTCACCTTATGGTAGTTTGAGCAGGTAATATACGTCAATAAGTGTTATGCCTCGATTATAACTCGTATTCTATAATCGGTATCGTACTGTTAATACTAGTACAGTGTTTAAACCAAATTGGGCTGTATAACTAGTCTGGTTATGGCTGTTAGGCCCAGAACATGACCATAGTCTTAGATTGTGACGTTGTACATTATGAAATGTTCAAAACCAGATTTGGCTCAGTTTCCCCGTTTCCCAGGCCTAGCCAAGTTAATCGTTTATGCATTTCGGGATTAGGTATGATCACATAAACTTAAGTAAACATATTGATTGATAAAATGATTTAATTTATGAAAGAATTTTGAAGTTTCGATATCTGGTTTGATCGCAGGGTTCGTTTCCATTTTCACACGGATTTGATTATACAAAACGCGTACAATCCATCCGAATTGTTCGAAATTCTAGTAAAAAGTTTGTTTTTACTAGTCAGTCCGTTAAACACGAAACTGCCGGTTTCGTTAAAACAAATATAGTTTAACTCTTTGATTAATCATAACTAATTATGTACTCATATATAAATACGGAAATTTTTATAATAATAAATTAAAATATAGAGAATTTTATAAAAATATTTTCAGAAATTTTATGATAAATTATCTATTAATAAAAATTCATTTAATGTGCAACAATTGAGTAATAAATAGCCCGTTTATAACAAACGATATCCGAAAAATCCGATAATTTTTCCAAGTGATCTTAATATCATTACATAGCCCCTGAAAAATCTCCAGAATCTAACTCTTTGGCCAAAATGCCTTTTTTGCACGTTTTTCGGCTATTAAAACTCGGTTAAAACACAATTGCACAAATAATACTTAGACATCTCCAAATGTTCTCAAACTTTACCAGTGATCTTAATATAGCATTTATGGGTTTCAAACCAAATTTCATAATTTTTCATCAAGTTTACCTATTTTTCCCGAATAAACGCCAATAAACGGTAATAAATTCGCCAAATATTCTCCGTTTATCAAAATATTAAAAAATTTGAACAGGGACTTATTTAAATGATCCCTAATGTCCCTGAAAATTATCACAAGCGAACAACAAGAAAGTCACAACCTAATACTGAACAGCCCCTAAACGAGTGTTACGGGTTTACCTTGTCGGTTTTCGATGAGTTTTGCTAGCTTAAACGACTTTTCGGGTCTCAGGTTGCAAACTCAGTGTATCTACATATCATATAACATCAAACCAAGAGTAAATCATCCAAGTAACAGCCTTGATAATTAGGGTTTCGGTTTTGGGTTCAAACCGAACTTTCAAACCGGAAAAACGTTGTATTCATGTTCTAATCCGTGTTTTTGACCAAAAAAGTATATGTTCCTGGTTTGTAAACATGTTTAACATCAAAACATAATTTTACTTGATTTTTATGATTTTTGGGTGCTTAAACATGTTTAAAACTAATCAAGGATTAATTTTTCATGGTTAAACTATGTTAATCATGGTTAAAAATCAATGAAAAATCAATATTTACCTTAGGGTTTTGATGGAGCTTCGAAGAAGAACAGGAAGGGTGAATATTTTCTGGAAAAAGTTGCTCTAAAATATCTACATTATTGTATTATATAAAAAATACTAGAAGGGGGGTTGGCTGCCCCTCTTGCGGACGCAACCTTTCAGGCCCATTGGGCCTCCTTTTTGGCCCAATGGTGCCTCGGTATTCATGCCATACGCAAACGTCGGTCCAAAATTTTGTTCGGGTTTGGTTTTTCGCAAGAAAACTAGTTCGAGTGCGAAAACCAGCGCGAAAACGAGTGTTTTTCAGCTTCTTTTTGTAAAATAAGAAAAACGTACTGACTTGTTGTAAAAATCCAAAATATTTTCACGAATTGCCTAGAACATGTAATATAAGTGTTTTATAAATCTTTTTCGGCTTAACGGATGCTACAATGCTCGTTTTGATGTTAACGATTGTGTTTAAACTTATAGCGTATCAATAAACGAAACCCTTTTCGTTTAAAGAGTTTTAAACGTACTGGGGCCTAAATATCAATATGTTAACCTCTACAATATATCTACAACTCGTATAGGACCCCTCAGTATATATACGGGTCATAATTAGTTTCGGTCGGTTACTCGTTTAAGCACTACAGATTAACCGATTTATCGTTTACTTGTTACGTAGTGAATATAGTATACCTCGTTTTGTCACGAATGTCACATCAGATGATGAACCGATTTACCCGTTCAAGCACAAGCACAACATGTGTGCGTTGTTACCAGTTACTCCAGACAATGAGGAGGTGGCGTATATGATAAGGTGGCTGCAAAGATCGAATATACGCTTTGCCCTAACATAGTGCCATGTTCTCTATCGAAATCATCTTCTATATTTCTAGCGCTCAGCCACATTACACGATGATGTAAATGGTAGGCGTTTGGAAGCTACCGTGGCAAGGCAAGAGATCTGTATAACTGAAAGATTAATCAGAACATGCTTACAATTACATGATGATGATAACAATTCGATTCATTTTGCAACTGTTCATCTACTGAAGATCTTTGTGCAAACTATGGGTTATCAAGGAAATGTCAAGGAAGGACAGTTCCAGAAAGGAATGTTCCCAAACCTGTATAGGTTTTTGATTCACCACATCATTCAAGGCTTTGCCCCTAGAAAGGGATCTTGGACTCTCATGAGTCGAGATTTGGCCAATGCAACTATTGCCATAGTTTATGATCTACCATTCATTTTTTCGAAGATGATTTTTGAAGGGATGGTGAGCATATTGAGGAAATCAAACAAAGAAAAATTCCTAGCCTATCCCAGATTTCTGCAAATAATTTTTAATCATTATTTACAAGGTTTACCCACAATGGGTACAAAACATGTGCTGTAGAATCCAAATGCTTATAAACGGATTGCTAATCTGTCAAGCACAAGCTGATTCAATCCAAATGCTGAGTTTGACATGTTACCATGGTTGATTAACCATGAAGCTGAAATTATGCATGTACCTGAATTAACCTCAGAGGAGGAAGATGATGAGGAGAGTGATGATTATTCTAATGAGTCCAGTTATGATGATGAGGGAAATGGACATGAAGGGGGAGCTGGAGGAGATTTTGTTGATGCTGCACCAGTTTAGGGTGAGGATCAACCTTTACCCACACCACCACCAACACCTACCCCTAACCCACCAGCAACACCGCCTTTTTCATCACCACCACCACAAGACCAAACAACTGAATCCCCACCCTCCCAAACAACACCCACACATACACAGAGCCCACCTAAAACCTTGAACCAACGCCCACCTCAAACCATTGACCAAACCACATCCCAACCCTTAACCCAAACCTTTACCCAAGACCTAAGCCATACACTACATGAACACTATATCCCAGAAACACTTCCCACACACTTACAAACTTTTACATCCACACCAATTACATCCCCAAACCATAGAACAACCCATCCAACCTTCATTCACAATAACCAATTCCAAAACACTTTTGATACAAAACAACAATCCCTTACCATCAACAAGTGAAAACATATTTGAGAAACAAGCCCTCCCACTGACCAAATCCATCCACAAACCCAAACCATAAACCCACCCATAAATCCTATACCTGATCCTTCTTCTGACTCACCTCCTAATACCCCTCCCCATGGTCACTATGTTTTCAAAAGAAATCTTGATTTGATGTGTGAGAATGTGGAGTTAAGAGAAGAAAATGCTAAGTTGAAAAAGGAAAATGATGATTTGAAAGAAAAGTTGGCCCAAGCTCTTCAAAGAATTCAAACCCTTGAGGCAGAGGTTGAGAAGACATCAGCTGCCTCAAAGCAGGGGGAGAATATCCAAGAGGCCACTATTGCGGATAAGATTGTAGATGAAGAGATGGTGGAAGTGTTAGTGGATGTTGAAGATGATGGATTGAAGAGTAACTTGAATTCACATGGTGATAGTAAGGAAGAGGATAGTGATGAGAGAAGGAGATAAATCTAGTGATGATGAACAGAACTATGATGTTGATGATGAGGTCTTAAATACTCTGTACGGGGATTTTGATGATGATCTGCTGAGGAAGGAGAAAGAGTTTTATGCTGAGATGGAAAATCAAAATACAGACAATGTGGAACATTAGAAGCAATAGCAACTGATGTTGTTGCTACTGATGCTATGATTGATTTGATGGATGAGGGTGCTGCTACTGAGGAACCGATCCCTACTGAACAAGAAACTCTTAAAGAAGGTTCCAAGAAGGTTGAGCAGGACAAGGAGATGGAGGATTTGTCAGATGATATTGATAACTTCCCCCCTAAAATTGAAGAAGAAAATAAAAGGAGATTGGAGAAGGGAAAGCAATAGCTGATGATGAAGAAGAATCTGTTGTTACACAGGAAGTAACTGTTGAGGACGAAGAGGATGAAAATGCTAAGGCTGCCAAAAGTCTTGAAAAGGTGATAAATGAAACAAGGGAGAGGGAATATATTGTCCAAACCTTAAATGCAGAAGAATTGGCTGAACAAGAAACATTGATTGAACAAGCCAACAAGCCAATATTGCCATAACTATAGATCAAGAAGTGATTGTTGAACAGGAGGTGATTGAAGTTTTGATACATATGAAAAAGGCTGAAGAGGTTGATAACTCTCTGGCAATTGTCCTAAGCAAATTCAGCCAACCTTAACAAGAACCTCAAAGTGAAGTTAAAACTAAAACCACTGCTGAAAGCATAAATGAAGAATCTGTTAAACAAATGGAAACCGAAGAAACAATAGAAACATTGTTGAAAAAGGTTTCCATGATACATGATGACTTTACATCTCAGGTGAATAGGTTTGAAAAGAAATACTCAAGAAAGAGGAGCAGGTTTGATGAAAGAAATTTTAGTGAATATGAGGCTGAGTTGAAAAGAGCTAAGAAGGATGATGATCCTGATAATTTTGTTGAAAGTCATATGGAAAGCCTTGTGATGGCTGTTCCTATACAGATGATTAGGCCTGAGGAAGTTCCTAAGGATGATCCTAATCCAGAAGAACCAAGAATCGAAGCAGTAGATGAATCAACTGAAAAGTAAGACACTACTGAAGAAGATGATTCTGATTATGATGATAATTTTGAAGTGGACACTGATGATGACAACAATGATGATGTTCAGGGTAATAATGCTGAAAAGGTTGATATTATGTCCCTCAAGTTGAAATGACAGATGAAAAGAGGGCAAATATCCAACAAAACCTAGATGAAGTAAGAAGGAGCAATCCTTTGATAATAAAGTTGACAATATTTGGTTATGGATTTGAATGATTGGCTCCTCTGTCTAATGAGGAGTTATAAAAATTGATTGATAAGGAAGATCATGAGATAAGGAAGAATATTGAAAAGAAAAATACTGATTCAATGAGGAATAGAGAGTATTGGAGAAAACAAGGATTTAATGAGAAAGATCTGAGCAGAAAGAGCTTTGATGATTTGCAAAGACATTACAATGCAACCAGAGAAACAATTGAAAAAGAAGAGAAGGAGAGATTTATAAAAAAAGCAAAACTGAAGGAAAGAATAGAGGCTGTGAATAAAAAGTATGGAGGGAAATGAAAATATTTGATAGAGAGAGGAATGGCTCCTTAGTTAGTTGACAGTCTAACAAAGGAAGCGGTTGAGTCTCACTTCAGAAGATTGTCTATTAAAGATCACCCAGAACCCTCTGCAAAGAGGCCAAGGCTAGTAAAATTGGCTGATAAGATCAAGGAGGATAAAAAGAAAAGATGGGAAAATGAACAATTGATTTTGTTTGAAAGGCTGATGGAAGCCAGCGGAAGATTAAATGAGCTTGAAGGGATGAGCATATAAGACAAGCTTGCTCTACTCTTATCTGAAATGGAAAAAGATAATTTGGAAAAAGCTGAAGCATCTAAGACTCCTATTCCTGTAGAAGTTAAACCTGAACTTGTTGAACACAAAGATCCATGGGAGGATGAGGAGATGATTAAATTGTTGAAAGAAGTAATGAAAAACAAGGGTATGAAAGAAAATATGTTTGATATGTTGGGAAAGGCACAATTGAAAAATTGTTTTATTGACAAAAGGCTGAATGGGAGAAGCTACTAACAGAAGATGTGAATCCCAGAAGTTGTGTAGCTGGACTTGGTGGAATGAGATTTGTACCAGCCGGTCAGATTAGGGATGAAAAATTATGAATATGATTGGAAGATTGTTCAGGGATGGAGGTGAAAATCTTGTAGATCTGATGACCATGCCAGCTGAATTGGTAGTTGAGATGTACAAAAAGAAATTTAGAATAGTGGGGGCCTCCAAACATATGAAGTCTATTCCAACAAGGCCCTCAGCTTCTAGAAGACACAGCTCAACATTCATAAGTGAGCCAAGAAGAGGAGAAACACAAAGTGAGGAAAGGCCACAAACTGATGTGGACCTACCAATAAAACCCTTCTATGACTCTGTCTCTCATAATTTGAAGGTGATAATTCAAAGGAGAGAATTAAGAGAGATTATCTTCAAAGATGACCTTGCTGAATACAAGAAATAACATCTTGAGAAAATGGCAAATCTTGATCTGTATGACTACCATGATAGAAACAAGATGGCAGGCAGACAACAAAATGATCTGTCAAAATATTTGAAGAGTGAAGCTGAGAAGAATTTTCCACTGTTGGATCAAAGGAGGAAGTAGAAGTTGACTAATCATGAAAAGGATAGGAGAGCCAAGCGTGTAGGAGATATAAGAAGTGCTGAATTTGGCTACCTTTCAAAAGTCAGAGACAAGAACCCATTGTCCAACTTGAATACTTGCATTAGTATGCGAAGACGAATGACAACACCCAACCATGAAGTCCAGAAGAATGGAAGGATTAGTCAAATTGACTACAACAGTAACGAAGACCACCACATTCTTCGCAACTCCGATGGACTGATTTTGGGTATTAACAAGAATGATGGAGATCTTACCTTTCTACATACAGATGATTTGAGAGACATAATTAACATGACATTCTATCAATCATACTCATCAACATAGATTGTTTATCTTCAAAGAAAGGGCAGGATTAGTAATAGTTGATCAAAAACAAGAAGCCCATAACTCTAGAAAATGAAGACTTTGTTTTAGTTTAGGCGTTGCTTTGTAATGTCCATTGGATATAATTTTCAAATATGTAATCTTTTGATTTTGTAATGTAATTTGATTTTGATTTGATGTGTATTTTTTACTAAGTGTATGTAACCTTAGAGGCATTTTGGGACAGATGAGGTGTTCCAATCTAAGGGGAGATTGTTGAGTCAACGATTTGAATTGATATGACTTAAGGGAGATTGGAATCTTCTCAATACTCCTCTGAAATGGCTAAGTATGGATATCGAGCCACCTGGACCTCCTAGCAATGTTTTACTTGTCCTACAAAGGTATTTTTCCTTCCGGACAAGGTTATATTCTTGAAGTCTTATTCAGTGATAATCCGAGCAAGGTTCAGTTTGTCTAGCAAAGGTGTTCTTCAAGTCGAGCACAGTTTGCTTACCAGCAAACCCTTGACTAAACCAAGCTTATGAAGCCAAGTATTAGGTAGAACTAGAAAGGTTTGATTAATAAACAGTAGCCCGAGCATGCTTGTGGAAACTGATCAAGAAATATTCTAAGTACTTTCTTTAGCAAGGTTCACCTCCGAGCAAGCTATAGTGCTCATAGCACAAGTCAAAAAGTGTTCCTAGCACACTTTGGTTTGCTTAATAAGTTATTCTCAAAAAAAGAGTTGAAGGGATTCATGAAGAACAGTTTGCTCGTAGGCCCATATCGAGCAAAGTTTTGTATGTCAAGAAGATTGAAGTCTGCTAGGTGAATATTTTTCTTAAGTCTACCAGGAGAACTGTTTACCAGCACACTTCAAGGTTACCAGGTCTGCTTGAAGAGGACAAAAGAAACAAAGTCTACCTGGAAGACCTGTTTTGACACTTAGAATGTTTTGTAATATGTTTTATGATTATGTACCAATCATTAGGGTTTCTAAAAGGAATGAAAACTGTAAGAAGGCTGGCCTATAAATAGAATGATCAAGGGCACGCCTCAAACGAACGAACGGACGGAAGAAAATCCTTTCACTTGTCAGACCCACTGAATATTCCTGAGAGAGTGTGACGGTTGTCGTAAGATTAGTACATATAAACATTCCTTACAAGAAACCTTAATTGATTTGCACTTGTATGAAACTTTCTATAAATGGAAATCTTTTGAGTTCTTGTTTGTGTTTGTTACATTTAAGAAGCTTTAAGCAATAGATAATGTTTCTTAGTGATTCCGCCGTTAACAAACATCTATTCTAAACCTAAATAGCAAAGTCATCAACCTTCTTGTCAACACATCATTGTGTGGGTTGTGACATTTATTGTGATTTGAGTGATTAATACGGGACCGACACAATCTATTTTTCTACGTGATATTATTGAAAGTTTTTTAGGTAGGTTTAATGGAGAAGAAGTACATCATGGGAAAAGTTATTTTGGAGAAGAGGATGACGAACTAGATAAAGAGCAAGTTCAAACTCAAGTCGAGCAAGTAGAGCAAGTGCAAGTTCAATAAGAGAATCCAAGAGAAGAGAACTTGGAACATGTTGAAAAGAATGATCAACATGCGCTTTAGCTAATCAGGCATGTTCACAATCTAATGTGATTAAATGTGCAAATTGTGATCTAGATTGTGAAGAGTGTGAGGTTAAGGATTATGAAATTCAATTTCTTAAAAGAAATTTTGATAAAATTCTTAAGCAAAGTAACAAGATAAATAGATCACTATTAATAGGAACATTGATGAGAATGCTACTCTTAAACAAGAGTTACAATCTATAAAGATTGAAATTGAAAGAGTTGGTCAAATGCTTAAGAGTTATCTGGCCTCATCATATATTTTTGATCACATAATTGTTGAAATAGATCTGCCCAAGACACATATTTTAGTTGAATTGGCTAGTACGTTATGATCTATGTCGGTTCATACCCAATAACAAGCTAGGCAAACGCCACGATACTTATTATTAGATATTACGTAATTAATAATTATCAACACTTTTGATAAATAGGTTTTCTAAATATTTTTCAACATTTGGTGTTTGTTGGTAGCTTGTAAGGGTATACAAGCTTGGGGTCTTCTCTTTTGAAGATTCGTCATTCACTCATTCATCTTCTTTAATTTCTGGAAATTAAAGGTATGTACACTAACACCCTATGGTTGTTCTTGATAACATGTTAATCGTATATGGATCTTGGATCGGGTATAATATATAAATCGGTTTTTATATGGATTGGTAAACAAGATTTAAAACTAATTATTTTCATTGCGTTTTCCTAATAAAAGGGATTATTTGGACTTTAATAATCTTGTGAAAACCCAACAATGGCGTCAAAAGCCGCTTATACGATTACATGCTTAAAAATGGGATCTAAAGTGTTCGGGTTTCGTGGTATTCCTTACCATATTGGCCGAAAACATTAGGCATTTTGGTTGCCCCTTGGTTTTTCAAGATGGTACCATACATGCATGTGGTAAATCTGGAAAAATTCATTGTTTGGACAAATCTGGGCTTTTATGCTTTGACCGAGAACCCTTGGTTGAAAACCATAGTTCTCGGTCCGACTGAAGACACCTGAAACCCTGTTCTCGGTTGGCCGAGAACTCATGGTTGGGAACCATGGGATTTCGGTTGTCCGAAAACGCGTTCTCAGTTTGACCGAGAACCCATGATTCTCGGTTAACCGAAAACCACAGTTCTCGTTCTTGGCCGAGAACTCTGTGTTCTCGGCTGACCAGAGTCTTCGGGCCAAAAATTCTGAAACTTTGGTCTTTTGTCCGAAAACTCACAAGGGTTAAAGGGGAAACATTCTGGTCAAAGGTTGACCTGATTGGTCAAGGGTTGACCTGCTTGTTTGGATGTTCATAACCTAGCCATGACCTTGTGTATATTGAAGTGATGTGTTGTGATTTATTCATTTGGTTGTAACATTCTTTGTTCGGGTTTGTAATGTATTTATTCTTTCAAATGGTTTGTAATAATAAGTAGAATAGTTGTATGTCTTTTACTAGAAAAATGTATTAGGATATGTTTTGTAAGAGAAGATGCAACTACAACACCACTTTGGAGGGAGCCCAAATGGAAGCCCAAATAAATAGAAAGGATCACAACAAAAGGTGCACACTTGAAGCATATGGATGCGGAGTCAAGTGGGATATCACTATCACATACCTTGTGTCATGTTCGTCCCTTAGAAGAGACCTTATGACACACTTGATTTGGTTAACAAGTGTTGTCAAATTTTAGGTGGCTATGGTTATGAACTTGTAATTATTCATTTATGCTTGTGTGGTTGATTTACGTTTATTGTTTTTATCATATTTAGATATGGATGTTAACATATTAAAATCAACAACTTGTATAAAATTGATTCCTTTAGAAATTATTAAGTAATAAAATTTTGGTTTTATTAACTGTTAATGATTTCATAATAAAATGGGTTTTATTAAAAGGAATTGTGAAAATTTTTGTTCAACAAAGTACCATACATTCGAATGCATGCAAATGAAAGGTACATAAAATAGTTTTCAATTTTAGAATTTTGAAAAACTTAAATCCCTTTTAAAAACAATTTGAACGCCATCCTTTTATATGACAATCGAATCACTTGGAGACTTGATATGGGATAAAGGTCACCTAACCACTTGTGTGTGAAAACTCACACGTGTGTAAGTAGGACGACTTGATTCGGAAACCATGTGAATAGGGTCACCGAAGCATGGCGTACAAAGGTGTTGATGGGATTAAACATGCCAACAAAACATATGATGTTTAACCGATCCCATAAAACTAGAAGTTGCAAAGGGTTGCAATCGTCAAGCATTGACTACCTTGTTAATTTGATTAGTAGGGTAAAGGCCACTTAACTACTATATAAATATAATGTTGGGTTCTTGATTTTAGTCTCTAATTGTCTTGGAGACATTTATAGATATCGAAAATACTAAATTGAACTTTGTTAAATTTATAGATGGCCGAAAACAACCCACAGAATGCTATTATTCCAGCTGTGCATAATCTATCACTGAGATCCATTCTGGACAAGGATTCTCTGAATTACAACAACTTTATGGTTTGGTATCGAAACTTGAGAATTGTTCTCAAGCAAGAGAAGAAATCCTATATTTTGGACGATCCTATTCCCGATGAACCTGATTGTAAATGACTTGGATGCCTATGCGGATTGGTTAAAGTACACCGAGGATTCAATGCAAGTTTCTTTCCTCATGTTGGGAACAATGATTCCCGATATCTAAAAGGATTTCGAGAATATGGGGCATATAACATGATCACCCAACTCAAGGAAATGTTCCATACTCAAGCTAGGGTGGAACGCTTCAAAACGGTTCGAGCGTTTCGTGCATGTCATATGGAAGAAACCCAATCTGTCTCATCTTATGTACATAAGATGAAAAGCCATATTGATCAGCGTCAACGGCTTAATTGTCTCATCTCAAAAGAGTTAGCCATGAATTTGATCCTTAATGGCTTAACTAAAAGGTTTGAGACATTCGTTATAAATTACAACATGAACGGATAGGATAAGAGTATCGGTGAGCTTCACCCAATGCTTAAAACAGCCGAAGCCTGAATGGGAAAAAACGTTTTACCCGTTCTTAGGTATGTTCGATCAAGGTTTTGGAAAAGTCAAAATTAACTATTAAGTCAAAATTAAGGTTTTGGAAAAGTTAAAATTAAATATTTTTTGAGAAATCTTTGATCATTACTTCATTGTCATATCATATATTCATTGTTTGTTTTGGTTATTGTAGATGATGATTGATTTTAAACATGAAGATGTGTCATATGATGATGAAGATGTTAAAGAGATTTCAAGGATAATTAATCGTAATCTAAGATGGTGTTCTGTTGAAAATATTGTTCACCATCAGTATATTAGATTCGACCATGGTTAACAAAATGAGTCTTCAGATGCCTAGGGTGTTGAAAAGAAGCCATGGGTAATTTGATAGATCCAAATTTTGAAGTTTATATGACCAAGGTCTATTATATAAACTATTTGTATTAAAATGGCTAAAGTTTTCGGAATGACAGAATGAGGATTTCAAGATCTAGCATCATCCAAGGGGTAGTGTGTTAGTGCATAATGTCTAAATGCAAGGATCTTGTATTTTTGTATTTGTAATAGGTTTAAATGTAATATGAACGTAGCGGATATGATCTTATATGGAGAATATAATGTCTGGTCCCTTTAATATGGTCGATTCGGCTCGGATCTTAATCAATCATGTCATAACTCACACAAAATTAATCGTGTTGACAAGAGAGTTAATGACGGGTTACTATATTTAGAAAGATGACCGTTTGTTAAAGGCGGAATCAATAACAAACATACGGTTGCAATGAATATTCAAAGATCGAAGACACACACAGGATTCACTCAAAAGATTTACATTTATATAATGTTTGTCATACAAAAGGAGTAATCGATTTAGGGTTTATAAGGAATCCTAGGACAGCCGTCACACACAAAATATTTTCAATTAATGTGTCGTGTCCCGTGTTTTCCGTGTCTCCTGTCTGTGTCTCCCTCCTTGGCGGCGTGCCCTAAAAATTCTATTTATAGGCCTGCCAACCTAGGACAGCTGTCATTCCTTCTAGAAACCCTATCCGATAATACATATTCAAATTACATATTCAAAAATAAAGCTAAGTGTAAAACAAGTCTTCCGGGTAGGCTTTTCATTAATCTTCAGTCTCCGAGTACGCAGTGTACTCGGCCTTCCTTCAGACTTGGTAAACATATAAGTGTACTCGGGATCAGTTTCCGGGTAGACTTTACTTAAAGAATATTTTACCAAGTAAAATATTCACCGAGTAGACTTCAATCTTCTTGGACTTATCAAACTTTGCTCGACAAATCCTTACGAGCAACCTTGTTCTTGTATGGTCCTGTTCGGCTCATTGTCAGTTGAACAACATATTGATAAGGCGTACTCGGGAGTACATACCTTACTTGAGCAGAACCTTACTCGAAATAACTTAGAGATATTCTATTAACTCATCAAGTATACTCGGACCATAATTATTAAAGAATACCTTGCCCGGTCTTCCAATTACTTGGCTTCTTGGACTTGGTTAACCAAACCTTACTCGGAAGAGTAAAAGACTTAGCTTTGAAGAACAACCCTGCTTGACAAAGTGAACCTTGCTCGGAGATGCCAAATCAGTGGTCCTTACTCGGGAATTCACTAAATAGCATACCTTACTCGGATATCCACTTAAGAAGACTATTTGAAGTAAACCTTGCCCGGGAGGCAAAATCTCGTACTAGGCTAAGTAAAAGCTTACTCGAAGGTCCAAGGTGTGCTCTGATTCAATACTTAGCAGTTTCTGAGGAGGTTGAGATGATTCCAATCTTCCATATTCTTCGTTTTCGGTCAAATCTCCTCATTTGGGTCAAATTCTTGACCCAACAATCTCCCCCTAGATTGGAACACCTCAGCTGACCCAAAACACTCTATGGTTACCTACACTTAGCAAAATACACATCAAATTAAAATCAAATTTCATAATCAAATTACATAAGCAAAAGCTGTCCGAAGACATTACATAGCAAAGCCTATTCTATCTATTTTGTCTTCTTCTTTCGTTGTAGGCTGCTTGTCTTCTCAGCTGGATTACAGATGCAGCTCTTTCTCCTGAAGATATTGAGCACTTGGTAGTGAGTGTGTCCTTCTGGTATCACCAAGTCTCTTATATCTGTAAGATTATCATTGGTGTAAGCATGTCAGATCTGCATCCTTTTTGATTGTCGCCAAAGCTTTTCCATCAGAGTTTCTTAGCACATAATAACCAGTGTCTTCTTTGTATTCCACTTCAGCAATGACACCGTTCTTCTGCACTGTATAGTTTGGCCTTCTCATTCTTCTTCCCAATATTATACACGTATCCATGTTGGACAGTGGATTCTGATCTCGGACACTTATTTGGTAGTTCAATTCAGCCCTGTCCATTTTCTTCAGCTTTTCTGACCTTTTTGATCTGTGAAGTTGAATCATTCTCCAACTTCTTTTTTCTTTTAAAAACTTGAATCCCTTATCAGCTTCTTCATGTAGATACTTTGATAAGTCATTCATCTGTCTTCCTGCTGATCTGTCCCTGTTTCTGTAGTCATACAAGCGAAGTGTGGCCATTCTTCTTAATTGATCTTCATTATACTCACGGAAGTCACTTCTGACCACAATCTCTTTTAATAAGCTGCTCTCCATAATCACTTTAAGAGAATCAGTGACTGAATCATAATACATCTCTCTGGGTAGATCCACATCAGATTGTGGTCTTGTTCTTTGTTGTACTGAGCTGCTTGATTCTCCTCTTCCTCTAGGAAATCTTTGATGGAATGGAGGTCTGAATGGAATTGATTTCTTGGGCTTTTGAGGTCCCAAGTTGAATGTCTTCACATATATGGCTTCCACCATCTCAGTAGGAAAGTTGGCTATCTCCACAATGTCATGTCCTGCTGCCTCCAGTTCAATTAACATTTTTATCATTCCTGGAGTTCTTGCCAGTCCAGCAGGTACAAATCTGCCATCAGCATAATATCTGGGATTCTCTCCTTCTCTCAAGGCCTTTTCCCACTTATCCTTCTGAAGATAGAATAGAGTCTTCAAATCCTCTTTCTCTAACACATTAAAGTCTTCTTCAGTCATCCCTCTCTTGTTTATCATTATGTTCCTTAGGATGTTTATCATTTCCTCATTCTCCCAAGGCATGAATGGTTCATCTACTGTTTCAGCTTTCACTTCTTCTTGGACAATAGGGATTTCAACATTTCTGACTTTCTCCTTTTCTTTTTCCCTTATTGTTTGAATTCTTCTTTTCTTCTTTGGTGGCTCATCAGGTACTTCAGTTTGAATTGAGCTTTCAGTTTGGACCCTTGTTGATTTTTCTTTTCTTTTCCTTATGTTATACTGATCCACAACTGTCTTTTTTTCCATGTTCTTTACAATTTCAGGTTTCATTCCTTTTTCCAACAAATATCCACACATTCCATTAAACTTTCTTTTCAATTCTTCCAGTTCAAGTTCCTTATTTTCTCTAACACATCTCTCCACAACTTTCTCTCTTTCACTAATATACAACTCTTCCAGTTGGTCAACAGAGAAATGTTCTAAATCTTTCTCAGAGTAGCCATGTTTTCTCAGATAATCTTTGTGCTTCTTGGTCTCTTTGTTCTTCTTCTCAATCAGCCTTTTGGATTCTTCCAAACGTATTTCAATGTTTGCCCTGTGTATATCAGTCATCTCAACTTGTGGGGACATAACATTGGTGCTTGTACCAACTCTCCATTCATCCTTATCAGGATTATCATCATTATCATCATCAGAGTTCTCAGAGTCATCTTCTTCTTCTGTCAGCTCATTCATAGCATCTATCTTTGGTTCATTAGCAGCTGGATGATCTCATTCATCTCTAGTTGTTACATCAGGGACACCTTATATATGTTCACCAGGTTTTAGACTTTGCAAAGGTGTAGCCCTGATAGGACTTTGTACATACGTTCCTTTTCTTCTTTGATAAGTCTTTTCAAATTTTCTTTCTGGCGAGTTACTGTAGGTTCCTGGACGGATCGTACACGGGATATTCTCTAACAACGCAGGTGCGGAATCCCTGCGTAGGTAGGTTACGAGTGTAGATATAGAAGAACACGAGCAATGAATCAAACACGTTATATTAATAACCAAACACGTGACTCGTAGTCACTAATACAGACTCTGGAACTAGCAAACACGTCTGCTTAAACTCTAACACTTGACTGAAACCCTAAACCAACAACCTCTCTACGTTTCGGCTGAAACAGTGAATATATACACGACAACTTCGCCACAGGCGAAGTTGTCTGTAACTTCGCATATTCAACAAGTTCGCCTGAGCGAACTTGTTGACAACTTCGCTTGTTCAACAAGTTCGCCTGAGCAAACTTGTTGACAACTTTGCTAGTTACACAATCTAAAACATAATCAAATACACAATTACAATACAGACTCGATTACAATTACAAGACTATGAACTACTGACAAACATGCACCAACAGTTACCAGTAGGGTTCTTTCTTAAATCCTCTTTCACTTGTTCAGCCCATTTCTTGGCAGCCATAGATGCAATTGACTCACCAATTTCCTCTTCAGGAATCATACCAGTATTCACATTGGCTGATTCAGCAGTTTCAGATGTTTGACTTTGGGATTGAAACATGCTTACTACCAGAGCCAGAGAGTTGTCCACTTCCACAACTCTACTCATTTTGATCAGTTCTTCTATCACTTCTTGTTCAGCCTCATCTTCAGTCAGTTCCTTTTCAATGTTGGCTTGTCTGATCAGATTTTCTTGCTCTGCAATCTCTTCTGGAGTTAGAGATAGGGCTATTTTCTCCCTCTCCAAAGTTTCTTTGATTATTCTTTCATGCTCTTCAAGAGTAGCAACAGCAGCATCATCTTTAAAGGTTACATCTTTTTCAGCATACGCAACCGGTTCTTCCTCTGTTGCTATCCCTTTACCTTTTTCTTTTCTCTTTCTCAACTGCTCTTCATCTTCTTCTTCATCAGAAGTTTCATACTCATCAATCTCTTTGAACAGTTGCTCTAGTTCAGAATCATGTTCTACCCTCTTGGAACTAACTTCTTGATCATCTTCAGGTTCAGTGGTTACTAGTTCCTCAGTAGCAGCATTCAAACCAGTAAGTTCAACAGTCATTTCCTCATCCACAATCTCAGTCATTTCTTCTGTAAGTACAACCTCTTCATCATCATTGGTTACTTCTTCTCTCACATCCATTACTGATTCATCACTATCATCATAATTGTTCATTATTATCTTTAAAGCATCAATACTATCAACCCTTTCAACATCATTCATGTTTACATCAGTGCATCCATATTCTCCCCCTGTTTTGGGGCAGCCGAGGTCTTCTCAACCTCCTGCACCAGGGTTCGAATCATCTTTTCAGCCTCAGCTAACTTTCTCAATAATATTTCATTTTCATTAGTTAGTTCTTCATTCTTCCTACTCAATACAACATTCTCACCCCTAACCTCCTCAACTTGTCTTTTCAACTCATCATTTTCCAACATCAACTCAGCATTTCTTTGGAGTGTATCAACATGTGGACTTGTAGGTTCTGATGTAGGAAATGGTTCAAAATCAGGTTGGTTTGTGGTGGGTGTTTGAGGTGGGCTAGAAATGACTGGTTCTGATTGGTTTGGGCTATGTGTAGGTGGTGTCTGTGGTGGTGATAATTGAAGTGTGGAAGTTTCAGGTTGGTCTAGGGTAAGGGTTTGAGGTGGTGATTGATGTGGTGGGGTTGGTGGTGGTGAGTGTGGTAGTGTAGGGATTGGTTGTTCAGGTTCTTCTCTTTGCTCCCCCTGTTCAGGTGCCATAATCTCCATCTCCAAACCATCTCCACCTTCATTGCCATCAACATCATCATCAGAATCTCCTTCATCACTGTCATCATCACCCCCTTCTTCCTCCTCTGAGCTTAGGTCAGGCACATGCATTATAGCCAAATCATGGTTTAACAACCAAGGTAAAATTTCAAAAGGAACACTTGCATTAAAAGTATTAGAGACACCAGGATTCTTGATTCTTTTGTAAGCATCAGGGTCTTGCAGTTTATGTGTGTCTCCAATTGTTGGTAAATCTTGTAATATGCTGTTGAATATGATATGCAGGAATCTTGGGTACTGTAAAAATCTGCTTCTTTCTGGTTTCTTTAGATTCCCCACTAATCCCTCAAAAATCATCTTGGAAAAATTAAAGGGCAGATCAAAGATAGTTCCAACTGTGGCATTTGCTAGATCATGACTCATCAGAGTCCATGATCCCTTCCTCGGAGCAAATCCATGAATAATATGATGAATAAGAAATCCGTATAGCATCGGAAACATACCCTTCTGAAACTGTCCTTCATGGACATTTCCTCTATACCCCATCGTTTCTTTAAAAATCTTCAATAAGTGCTTTGTATTGAAGTTTATATGATTGTGATCATCGTCATTCAGTCTCAAACATCTTCTGATCATCCTTTCAGTGATCTGTATCGCATGTCTGGCCACGGTTGCTTCTATTCGTTTTCCATTCACATCTTCAACGAGCTCTGCTGATCTCCAGAAATCCAAGGAGTGATTTCTGTAAATAATTGGGCTTTCAGTGAGTGCAAAGCTGATGTTTGACCGTGCCATCCATAATATCATTCGAGCCATAGGTTCATTCTCTGGTGTCACTTGTAGTAACGCGCACATGTTGTGCTTTGGCTCAAAAACATACTTTGGTTCGTTGTCTGCCATATCTGTAACATATAAACAAACACATTTAAAGTGAAATTAGACATAAAGTTTAATACTTTAGATAATTTCAAGTTATAAAAATGAGGAAGAAAGAAAGAAATCTTCATGAACCTGTTCTTCGACAAATTAATAATTTAAACACATAAACAGAGTGTCAGTACTCAAATACATAATCAAGTCACATTACAATCTAATCGTGATCGGAAAACATAATATTTAATGCATACCGAGTCGGAATTAGAAAGCTGATAAAAATTAGGGTTTGGATTAATGTTGAAATTCGATATGTCGATTATATTTCTTAGTGAGTGAGAGTTTGCAGTGGAAGGAGAGAGAGAGAGGGAAATAATGTTGAAAAATTTTCTTAAGTCCTTTTTTTATACCTTTTTGAAAGTGGGTTTTAAATGCTTTTTGCCATTTTGTGAATTATTAGCTGTCACCCAGTAACATTATCCACTTGATATATTAAAAACATTTAATTTCATTTAAGTTTATAAGACCTTACTCGAGAGATTTATATATCCAAAGTCTACTCGGTCTTCATCCACTAACAAACCTTACTCGGTCAAACTTTGCTCGGAAAATTTTCATTTTGAATATACAAAGTTTGCCCGAATTCTTTTATTTTCAAACCATGCTCGATCAAGTAAATTAATTTTAAAGTTAAGATATAATGAAGAAAGCTTACCCGAAATACTTGATTTCTAGAGAAATAAATCACAAGGCAAATAATTAAATATAGTTATCAAATAAACATTCTTACTAAGAATCAATTAAGATCCTCACAAAGATTTCTCAAATTCAAATTAAAACTTATTTAGCATAAACCCTAATAAGAATCATAATCACATTTTATCATACTAACTAACATATTCAAAAAACGTATTCATTCAAGTATGAATCACTAAACAATTTCATCATACCAACTCACATATTCAATCAACGCATTCATTCAAGTATGCTTGTAAACATAGTGTGCTCGAGCACTCTTTCAAATGTAAAGTGTGCTCGGACACCAATCTTATGTAAAGTATACCCGAATAACTTTCATATAGTACAAAGTGTGCTCGAAAAGAAATTCTAGCAGACAGTGTACTCGGAAAGTTAAAGTTTGAAATTACCAAGTATATTGAAGGAACACAAGTGTACCCGAAACATAAAGTGTGCTCGGAAAACAAAGTTTGCCCGAAAACACTTGTAATTTCAAAGAAATCATAAACACACATATCACAGAGCATGCTCGGAATGAAATTAAACACATAAACATTTAAGTGTGCTATAGTCTAAAATTTCATAGAGCTTGCTCGAAAATCCTAAGTTAGCACTAAGCTCGCTAGGATAAACACATTCAATCATCAGGTATTCCATTGCTCGAGGAAACTCAACATATCAAACCATACCCGAAAAATGACAAACTTAAACAGTAACATCTAAGCGTGCTCGGAAAGATTAACAAGTCTTTCCTAACAACATATTCACACAAAGCTTACTCGGTGTACTCACTTAAGTTCACAAAGTTTTCTTTGAAACACAATCAGCATATAACATGCATAGCTTACTCGAAACTAGCATATAACATGCATAGCTTGCTCGAAACAAGAATTTCTTGTTAAAACACAGCTATAACAACACATAATCATCTCAAGACTTCAAGCATACTCGGGAAAATGAGTGCAACAGTGTACTCTACCCGAAAAGTGTAAACACTTCAAAGCATGCCCGAAAATCATAAAGTTAGTCAGAAATGACTAAGCTTACTCGGAAAGTTTGAAAACTATCAAACCTTACCCGAAACAACATATTCACACATAATCAAGTCAAAAATGACTAAGCTTACTCGAAAAGGTTGAAAACTATCAAACCTTACCCGAAACAACATATTCACACATAAATGAGTCAAAAATGACTAAGCATACTCGGAAAGGTTGAAAACTATCAAACCTTACCCGAAACAACATATTCACACATAAACAAGTCAAAAATGACTAAGCATACTCGGAAAGGTTGAAAACTATCAAACCTTACCCGAAACAACATATTCACACATAAACACCTGTTTTGTACTCGGAAAGGTTAAAAACTATCAAACCTTACCCGAAAATACATATTCAAACAGTTTGTGCTCGAGTAGGTTAAAAGCATCAAACCTTACTCGAACTTACATATTCAGCCTATTTTAGGCAAAATGCAACACTTTTTGACTTAAACCACTTGTCAAAGACATTTCTAAGTTATGTATCATTTCAGAACATAGTTTAAGAGCAAATGGTGCATTTAGAGATCAAATTTCAGTTATAATTCATTTCAAAACAATTTCTTTATTAAACTGAAAAGATCTCAGGAATGGGATCATATTGACTAAGTAGCTATCTCATTACTTCACTCTCAGCATTATTATGACAACTTAGATAGGTTAACAGCAGGTATAAACTTAGCATGATTTTCATTTCTTTGGTGATATGATTAAAGTTCAATTTGAGCATAATGCAATAATGGTCAACACTGTGCTATGATGCCTCATATCTCTTCTCAAAGCTTATTTGGCTTTCCCCAGATCACCCCAATTTGACTCCAACCTCCTGTATTTGGTCAAAAATAGTTTTTGTATGACAGAACTTATTGTATTTTTATACACAAACATATATAGAGGTTGAACGTTGGACTTACAGTTAGCAACATGCCTTTCATTCAAGATGAGACAGATTTTGCCAACATCTTTATAGTTCTTGTTGTAACCCTCTTGTTTGATAAAATACTTAAAACACTTATCAACTTTTGGTTGATTTATTCATTCTTCCCCTTGTTTTTGATATTTTCTCAAATTTTCTTAAGGCATGTTCTTTGTCATATTTAAAAATGTTTCATTTTGGTTGACCAACTAACAACAGGCTCGTGTATGACTGGGTAATCACTTTTCTGTCGTATCATTCGGAGAGATCCATCCTGAGACATGCAAAACAACTATGCATCTCCACATAAAGATTAGCATATTCATTATGTTTATATCACCTTAGATTTTACATCATCATGAGAAAGTAACCATACATGTTAATGACTATACCAAGGTCTTTTTAGCCTAATAATTCCATATGATCAACTAAGTAGTCAATGTACTATCATTTACCACTAAATACAGTTTAATATTCAATCACCCCAATATCTCTTCATTATCAGGTTAATGGCTATCCTGTTTGACCAAAAAAATGGTCAACGGGACCAAACATACATGTGAATATATGTCCTTTCAAAGTCAGAGCCATTGACATAGTTTTAAGTGAAGAAATAAGAAACAAGTCATAATTGCCCCAAATGCATTCAGTTTTCAGGTCAATGGCTATCCTTTGAATCTATAGAGATTTAAGGACCAAACATACACAAGTGCATGTCCTTCCAACTGGGCAAATGACATAATTCTCAGCAAAAATAACTACTTGAGACTTTTCCCTTTAAAAATCCTTCTTTTAAGCTTCTTAAAAGCTTGAACTGAATAATCTTATCATATCTCTACACCATTAATCAACTTGCTCATGTTTTGACCAAAATATAGTATTTATGCAAAATTCATTATAAATTTCATTGAATCACTTAATTTTGACATAAAACACATTTTGACACAAACAGTTGCATCACACACTCAAATCTTAATCATTGTTAACATCATTAAGAAAAACAGACTGTACTCTTATTCAATGTCTATCCTATCTTAACAACTTCAGAAGATCAGATTAAGAATATATTCAAGTAACCATACACATTGATTACTCATGACATCTCATAAGCATTCAATTTCACCTAAACAGATCAAACTGCTTATCATAACATCAGATCAGTTAACATGATAGTCAAGAATTACCATCAGATCAGTTAACAGATCAGTTAACACAGATAGTTACTTAAGCACCTATCAGTTAACATCAAAACAGTGACATAATCAAAACATATTCAATCAACATTTAGTTGAAACATAACCAATATGTGTTATCTCTAATAAGATAATCAGTTATCACAGAGAGACACACATAGAAACAGTTAGGTCACATAACATTTAACATACTCAGTAACATATTTAGTAACATATTCAGTAACATACTCAGTAACATATTCAGTAACATACTCAGTAACATACTCAGTAACATATTCAGTAACATACTCAGCAACATATTCAGCAACATATTCAGCATGTGTGACCTCTTCTAAAATATTCAAGTAGCACTTAGAGGTACCCAACCAAGCACACATCCTTAATCAGATTTCATCAGAGTTGATCATCCCCAGGGCTTTCAAAAGAAAGTTGAACCTGGTCCTATCAAGTGGTTTGGTGAATAAGTCAGCCAAATTATCACTTGTATCAACTCTTTGCATTTCAATCAAACCTTTTTCACTGCAATCTCTGATGAAGTGATGTCTGATCTCAATGTGCTTAGTCTTAGAATGCTGCAAAGGATTCTTAACAGTAAAATAGTATGCAGCAGTATTATCAATCAGAATAGGGGTGTTTAGAAAATTCAAACCATAGTCCAGCATCTGATTTTGAATCCAGAGAACTTGTGCACAACAGGCAGATGCAGCAACATATTCAGCTTCTGCAGTGGAGATTGATACTGTAGTTTGTTTCTTGCATTACCATGACACTAGCCTTTCTCCCAAAAACTGGCATCCCCGTGATGTTGATTTTCTACTCATATTGCATCCATCATAATCACTGTCTGTATATGTAATCAGATCAAAGGATTGGTTCTTTGGATACCAAATCCCTAAGTCTGGTCTTCCCTTCATGTATCAGAATATTCTTTTAACAGCATTCATGTGGGAGACTTTTGGATTTGACTGGAACCTAGCACACACACACACAGCAAACATGATATCTGGTCTTGTGGCAGTCAGATACATCAGAGATCCAATCTTGGCTCTGTATTCATGCTCATCAACTGACTCCCCCTTTTCATCAGCTATCATTTTTTCTTTGGTGTCCAGTGGAGTTGAAGCAGTCTTGTAATCATGAAAGTTGAACTTATTCAAAATGTCCTGCATATACTTAGTTTGGTGAATGAAAATCCCTTCATCCTTTTGTTGAACTTGTAGCCCCAAAAAGAAGTTCATTTCTCCCATGGAACTCATGCTGTACTTGGACTTCATCACCTCTTCAAAATCCAAACACATATTTTCATTTGTAGATCCAAAGATGATATCATCAACATAGACTTGTAAAAGCAGCAAATCTGACCCTTTCCTTTTGTAAAAGAGTGTCTTGTCAATGGCTCCCCTTGTGAAACCATTTTCAAGTAAATGAGTTGATAGCTCATAATACCATGCTCTAGGAGCCTGATGCAATCCATAAAGGGCTTTGTTTAACTTATACACCCTGTTTGGATACATGGGATCCTCAAAACCTGGTGGTTGAGCCACATACACTTCTTCATCAATCTTTCCATTTAGGAATGCAGATTTAACATCAAGCTGGAATACTCTTATGTTCTTTGAGGCAACTTATGCAAGGAAAATTATTATGGCTTCTAGTCTTGCAACTGGTGCAAACACTTCCTCAAAGTCTATCCCATATTCTTGAAGACATCCTAGTGCTACAAGTCTTGCTTTGTTCTTAATCACCAAACCCCTTTCATCCCTTTTGTTTCTGAACACCCATTTGGTTCCAGTTGCATATTTTTCATGTGACTTGTCTACAAGATCCCACACATGTAGATCTCTAAACTGGGCCAATTCCTCTTGCATAGCCTCTACCCAACTATTGTCTTTTAAGGCTTGAGCAATATTCTTTGGTTCTAATTAGGATAGAAAGCAAGAGTAAAGACAGATGTTTGCTATCTCAGAATGACTCCTTGTTACTCTTTCATGCAAGTCACCAATGATATTTTCAGCAGGATGATTCTTTTCAACAGTAGGAGTTTGTATTATCATATTTGTAGACAAATTTGTGTCAAGATTTGATTCATTAAGTTCAGGTTCTTCAATGATCAAATCAGCTTCTGCATCATGAAACTCTGGTACTTCATCATTGGTTTGTCCTGAAGTAGATGCACCATTGTTTCCCAGATTCAAGCTTTGAAACAAGTCTTGAAATCTTGCTGTGGAAGCATTTTCATCTTCATTTGATTGGTTGCATGTGTCACTCCCATTCTGAACATGATCATTTTGTACATTTGAAATGTCCTGATTGTTTACTTCCTCATCTTGTTCAATGGCATTGCTTGAGGAGCTTTTCACAAAAGTATATTCATTTTCTTTTCTTGCAACCTTTTCCCACAATTCTTCCAAGTCCAGTTCTTTCTTCTTAGTCTCTTCAACATGTGTACTAGTCTTGTAGAATGAATCATCAAAGTCTTTAGAATAAATCTTGAATGACTTTATTAACTTTTCATGATCAAACAGCCATGTTGCACCACTGACTGTATTGATTTGATTTTCATTGAAAATGATGTCAGATGACTCTATCACACTCATGTGATCTTTCACATAAACTCTGTATGCCTTTGAGTGAGTAGAATATCCAACAAAGAAACAATCTAGTGACTTAGTTTGAAACTTGTTCAAATAATCTCTAGTGTTCAATAGAAAACATTTGCAACCAAAGGGCTTGAAAAACTTGATGTAAGGCTTTCTGTTATTGAAAATTTCATATGGAGTCTTGTTATGCCTTTTGTTTACAAGTACCCTGTTCTAAACAAAACATGCTGTATTAATTGCTTCTGCCCAAAAAGTGACAGGCAGATTTGCATCAGCCATCATGGTTCTGGCAGCTTCTATCAAAGTTCTGTTTCTTCTTTCTACCACACCATTTTGTTCAGTAGTTCTAGGAGCTGAGAATTTTTGAAATATTCCTTTCTTTGTGCAGAATTCTTCCATAACTCCATTTTTGAACTTTGTACCATTGTCACTTCTCATCATTTTGACTTTCTTATTCAGCTTCTTCTCAATCATTGTAACACAACCCATAATCAACTCAGCAGACTCATCCTTGGTACTTAGGAAATAGACCCAAGTATATCTAGAATAGTCATCAATGATCACTAAAGAGTATCTTTTCTTTCCAATACTTGGCACACTCACAGGACCAAAAAGATCCATGTGAAGTAACTCAAGTGGTTGATCAATTGAGTTGATGAGCTTTGTCTTTTGAGTAGACTTGTGTTGCTTTCCCTTTTGACATGAATCACAGTGATCATCAAACTTAAAATCTCTTGTAGGTAAACCAATCACATGTTCACCTTTGACCAGTCTATTCATGTTCTTTAAGTTTACATGACACAATTTCCTATGCCACAATTTTGATTCATTTTCAGTGGCTTTGGAAACAAAACATGCACCACCTCTTGAAATGGCTTCTTTCATAATTAACTCATATAAGTTGCCATTTCTGGGTGCCATCATCATAATCATCTCAGGTGGAATCACAAATTCAGGTTTTAAGATGAAGCAATGAGAATCATCAAAACTAACTTTGTAACCTTTATCACACATCTGTGTTATGCTCAGAAGATTGTATTGAAGTCCCTCAACATGAAACACATTGTCAAATGACACCTTTCCATTTGTCAAGATTCCTTTTCCCACAATCTTTCCACCATTTTCATCACTCCCAAAGGCAACATGACCTTCATATTTCTCTTCATAGTTCACTAGTGACCTCTTGTCACAAGTCATGTGCCTAGAACAACCACTATCCATATACCATATGTCATTCAATGGAGTGGCCTGTTCCTGCACAAAGAGAAATTTTATTAGTTAAGTGATGAGGTGCAAGCTTCATCAACTTGCAACTTATCAATGTTAAATTCAGTGGCAGCCTGGGAAGTGAGTGTTGTAGGTTCAGAATCTGCATGAGTGATTTCCAGATTATCAAAATGATCAGTTTCATTGCCACATTCTCTTGGTGTTTTGAAAAGTGAAACTAAACATTAAGGCTCAACTGAGTTAGTGACATTCTCTTTCAAGACATAGTCCTTTGTTTCTGAGTAGTCTCCTACATCAGCCACGGCTTCAATTTTAGTTTCAGCTTTAGGTTTCCAAGTGAAACCTTGTGGTTCATATCCATGTTTCATCAAGAACTTCTCATCACCAGTAAGTTCAGTTGATTTCATTCTCTTATAAGTATCTTTTCTTCTTGTCTTTTCACTGTTTGATGATCCTTGAGAGTCATCAGACTTAACTGATTGAAAGTCTTGATTAATCTTCAATGACTGATTTTTCTTCTTTGTCATCTTCTTGTGCTTCTGTGGTGACTTACTTCTTCCTGCATACTCAGTCACTTGTTTCTTTCCTTTGATTTCAGCATTCTCTTCATTACTTGTCTTCATTCCACACAGATTTCCTTTTCCCAAATACATTTCATACTTCTCTTTGTACAGAACAAAGTCTTGACCATACATTTTTCCATCTGGTACATGAAATGGTTTGAGTTTGAATCTCTCATGGCATGAATCTGTGTGGTGACCATATTCATCACACCTTTTGCACCACACCTTGCCTTTGAAAACTTCATGTTCTTTTGATTTCTTGAATCTTTCACTTGGCTTAGGTGAATTGACTCCTAGAGTCTTCTGATTTTTTAAACCATCAAAGTCAATTGAAAAAGGAACAAATTCCTCAATCTTGATGTCTTGTCTTTCAACATTGCTTTTGACAAAGACAATCTTCTTCATAATCATAGGTTCTTCATCACTGCTTTCTCTAACCCTTGACTGTCTTTTCTCATATTCTTCTATTGTCTCCACTTCTCCAACATCAAACAGTTCATGACTAGAAAAGATTGGATAAACTGGGATAAAGTTTTCTGTATTAGTCTTTTCATTCACTTTCTTCTTCTTGTTGTTCTGCTTTATCCTATTCAAAACAGTCTTGCTTGGTGGTTTGACTGCATTATAGTTTATCTTCCCCCATTCACAGATGTCAAAAGAGACATGTTCCCTTTTAATGTTATCATTTTGCTTCTTTGATTTTGGTGGGATTGGTGGATACTTTGGAAGTTTATCAACAGATTCAGGTTTTTTATACTTTCTTCCTTTTTCAGCAGCTTGAATTTCCTTTTCAGTAATTTGATCACTCAAATCACTCAGATCATCTTGATCCAACTCATCTTAATCAAAGTCATCCTCAGAGACTTGAACTCTAATTGAGTTTTCCATTTTCACTTCTTTCTTAATCACAAACTCTCCATCTTCATTCACTTCTACCTTTCTGTATTAATCAACAATTTCTTCCCTGTCTTGAAAGACATCTTTGAATTGTTGTAAGTATGCATCTCTTTTCTCTTTGTCAACTTTAGGCATAAAGTTGTTGTTGAATGGAGGTGGAACTGTCTTGTATTTGTCCTGTTCTTTCACTTGATTCAGTATTCCACATATGTTGCCAGTTGAGACCAAATTCTTCCGAAATTCAGTTTCAACCTTTAGTCTTGTGTTTTGCACCTTTTCTTCAACCAACATCTTCTTTAAACCATCAATCTTAGTGATGTATCTGGTTTGAGTTCTGTAGATGATCATGCAATCATCTTCAAGGCTCTTAATCTTTTCATCACTAATCATCTCACTTGCCTCATACTCATTTATGATACTTTGTTTTCTAAAACACTCACCTTCCAGCTTACCTACCTTTGTTTTTAGTTCACTAATAAGTTCATTTAAATCAACTGTAGGAGCAGAGTGTACCTGAGAAGATGATCCCTTTTCTTTCTCAATTATGGCCATGAATGCCACATTTGCTTTCCTGATATCATCTGCAATGTCCTCTTCATGACTGTTCCAATCAAAAATTCCTTCATGTTGTGTAGTCACTGCCACATTTCCTTGATTTCTGATCTGATTTTGATTTGCTGGAACAGTGTTGTTAGAAACATTTTGAACAGCTTGAAGGTTTTGATTGTTATTCATTTGAAAACCTTGATTCTGTTGCATACTTTGTTGTTGATTATTCATTTGAGACTGAAAGTTGTTGAAGTTTGGGTTGTAGTTGTTGTTGTTGAAGTTGTTCATTTGATTGCTGTTGTTGTTGAATCTTGGCTGATTTTTTGGTAATGCTGCTGACTTCTTGACTAATTTTGTTGATATTGATGCTGACCTCCTGGTTGTTGGTTCTGGAATTGATTCATTTGAAAATTTCTTGGTTGATTGCATTCTCTTGCAAAATGACCAGGTTGCTGACAATTGTAGCATATTGCTTTTGACTTGTCAAAACCAATCCTGTCATTAGGACCAGAAACCAGAGTTCTACCAGTTCTGTTATACAGCCTTCTACTTCTCAAACCCAATATGGCAGCTTGCCATTTCAAATCCATGTCTTCTAAGTCATCTGCATCAATTAGTTCTAAATCGTCTTGAACCACACTTGTGTGAATCATGTTCTTTGCAACAAATGCATTATAAGACTCAGTGAACATAGACAACAATGCTTGTGTTTCATTGTTTTGAACATGTCCTGTTACAGGGTTGGTAACATTTCCACTGGACATAGAGGCAGAGTCAGAATCATCAATTAGTTGCACATTGAACCTCTGCTGATTTCCTTGAGTACTTGTACTACCCCCAATGAAAGACTTTGGAGTCACAACATTATGTCCAGCAGGTTCTTCTATGATGGGAATTTGTTGTTGGTTCTTTGTTGACAGGTTTCCCATAGGTGCCATTAATGCATTTGAAATATTGAAGCTTGGTCTATCTTCCTTGATCATTTCATTTTCAATCATTTCAAGTTCAGCAGTTTGAAGAAAACATACCACATCATCCAATTTCAATTCATTGAAATTCTGCTTTTGAAGGATGAATTTGCAAGCAGTATACCATTCTTTTGGCATTGAGTTGAGCAACTTTGTATTCAAATCAAAGTCAGTCATTACATAATCAGTTGTTCTCAACTCATTCACAATACTTAGAAATCATTCTAGTATTGATTTCAACCTTTCTCCATCTCTATACTTGAACCTTTCCAACTGTTGCTTCAATCTTTGCTTCTTTATGTTCTTCAGTTCAGTATTCCCTTCATACATTTCAAGGATGGCATCATACATTTGTTTGGTTGTTGTGTGATGAGCCACCTTGGTCAGAATCTCCCAAGACAAACCTAGCTTAATCATAGCTAAGGCTTTGTCATCCACCTTTCTCATTTTTTCTCTTACAGCAGAAGTTGCAGTAGCATTTGCACCTTCTTCAACAGTAGTTTGTGGACCATTCTTGATGGAGTTCCACATGTCAATGTCATTGTAGCAAACGGCTGCTTCAAAGAGTACCTTCCATTTAATAAAGTTTTCCTGTCCATACAACCTAGGTATCTTGTTAGTAGACACCTCTTGTTCCTCATATCCAGACATTTTGAGAAGTCAAAAATCAGTTTCTTTGATAAAAATTTCAAAATAACCAGATCTGAAAACAGAATGCTCAGATCTGATGTGTCTGATGTGATTAGAACAAGATTTAGATATAAAGATTTAAACTTTAAATGAAATAAGGAAGAGAAAACACCGGTAGATTGTAGATCTGGAAGAAAAAAGAAAAACAGGGCTGCTGACGTCACAAATCAATCGAATAGTAGTCTGCTTACGTCATTCTTCTTCAAATCTTCAATCAGCAACAATCTTTCTAAAATAGCAGTAACACAGCTCTGATACCACTTGTCAGGTCCCTTTAATATGGTCGATTCGGCTTGGATCTTAATCAATCATGTCATAACTCACACAAAATTAATCGTGTTGACAAGAGAGTTAATGACGGGTTACTATATTTAGAAAGATGACCGTTTGTTAAAGGCGGAATCAATAACAAACATACGATTGCAATGAATATTCAAAGATCGAAGACACACACAGGATTCACTCAAAAGATTTCTATTTATATAATGTTAGTCATACAAAAGGAGTAATCGATTTAGGGTTTATAAGGAATCCTAGGACAGCCGTCACACACAAAATATTCTCAATTAATGTGTCGTGTCCCGTGTTTTCCGTGTCTCCTGTCTATGTCTCCCTCCTTGGCGGCGTGCCCTAAAAATTCTATTTATAGGCCTGCCAACCTAGGACAGCTGTCATTCTTTCTAAAAACCCTATCCGATAATACATATTCAAATTACATATTCAAAAATAAAGCTAAGTGTAAAACAAGTCTTCCGGGTAGGCTTTTCATTAATCTTCAGTCTCCGAGTACGCAGTGTACTCGGCCTTCCTTCAGACTTGGTAAACATATAAGTGTACTCGGGATCAGTTTCCGGGTAGACTTCACTTAAAGAATATTTTACCAAGTAAAATATTCACCGAGTAGACTTCAATCTGCTTGGACTTATCAAACTTTGCTCGACAAATCCTTACGAGCAACCTTGTTCTTCTATGGTCCTGTTCGGCTCATTGTCAGTTGAACAACTTATTGATAAGGCGTACTCGGGAGTACATACCTTACTTGAGCAGAACCTTACTCGAAATAACTTAGAGATATTCTATTAACTCATCAAGTATACTCGGACCATAATTATTAAAGAATACCTTGCCCGGTCATCCAATTACTTGGCTTCTTGGACTTGGTTAACCAAACCTTACTCGGAAGAGTAAAAGACTTAGCTTTGAAGAACAACCCTGCTTGACAAAGTGAACCTTGCTCGGAGATGCCAAATCAGTGGTCCTTACTCGGGAATTCACTAAATAGCATACCTTACTCGGATATCCACTTAAGAAGACTATTTGAAGTAAACCTTGCCCGGGAGGCAAAATCTCGTACTCGGCTAAGTAAAAGCTTACTCGAAGGTCCAAGGTGTACTCGGATTCAATACTTAGCAGTTTCTGAGGAGGTTAAGAAGATTCCAATCTTCCATATTCTTCGTTTTTGGTCAAATCTCCTCATTTGGGTCAAATTCTTGACCCAACATATAACATATTCGCCGGATAAGTATGTCAATATATATGTGACATATTCGTTCATAATAGTAGTTGTTTGTAACATCCCCAAAATTGTGATCCAAATTTGACCACTTAGGAAAGTTGAAGGATCAAATTATTCTTAAAAATAATTGATGGAAAAATCTAAATAAAGAGATGAAAAGGAAATAAGGAAAGTAAAAATATTCCATAAAGAAGTCATTCCATGTTAAGGAAAACCCATCCCACATGGAAAGTGTCAGTCCTGTTTGATCCCTTGATCCGTATGTTGTAACCCACAAATAGTGTTGACATGAAGGTTAACGACAGGGCTAGATTGGAAAGAATAATTGTTTATTTAAGGCGAAATCAATAACACACTAATTTGTTGCAATAAAGGACACAATACAGAAGACACACACTCTTAAACTCAAAAGATTTCCATAAATAGAAAGGTCGATTACAAAACAGAAATCATTAGGGTTCTAAGAAAGGAATGATTTGATTCTAGGCAGAATATCCATACGAATATGTCAGCCGTCAAATCGTTGTCAATCAATATCCAGGTGTCTTTTTCAGGTCTGTCAATTGTTTTCCGTAGGAGGCGTGCCCTAGATCATTCTATTTATATGTCTGCCTCCAGACAGCTGTCATTCCTTCTAGAAACCCTAATCATTAATGCATATTAAGAAAAACATATTACAAAAGATTCTAAGTATAAAACAGGTCTTCGGGTAGACTTTGTGTCTTTTGTCTTTTTCGAGCAGACCTGGTAACCATGAAGTGTGCTGGAGAACAATTCTTCGGGTAGACTTTACTTAGAGTATTTTCCTTAGAAAATAGTCACCTAGCAGACTTCAATCTTCCTGACCATAGCAAACTTTGTTTGATATGATCCGACGAGCAAACTGTTCTTCATGAATCTCTTAAAATCTTTGTTAAAAAATAACTTATTAAGCAAACTAAAGTGTGCTGGTAACACTGGTTGAATTGTGTTGGATGCACTGTAGCTTGCTAGGAGTTGAACTTTGCTAGAGAAAGTCCTTAAAATATTCTTGATTAACTTTCCTTAAGCATGCTTGGACTACTGTTTATTAATCAAACCTTGCTAGATCTTCCAAAATACTTGGCTTTATTAGCTTGGTTTAGTCAAGAGTTTGGTAGTAAGAAAACTTTGCTCGACTTGAAGAACACCTTTGCTAGACAAAGTGAACCATGCTCGGATTATCACTTACGAAGATTTCAAGAAGATAACCTTGCCCGAAAGGCAAAATACCTTGCTAGGACAAGTAAAACCTTGCTCGGAGGCCTACGCGTGCTCGATCTCAATACTTAGCCTTTTCTAGAGAGGTTGAGAATATTCCAATCTTCCATTAAGCATTTTCTCATCCCAACAATCTCCCCCTACATTGGAACACCTCAGCTGTACAAAAACACTCTATGGTTATATACACTTAATCAAAAATACATATCAAATTTTTCAAAATCAGAATTACATAAAAAAGTCAAAATATTACAAAGTGAGAATTCTGTCCAGTGGACATTACAAAGCAAAAACCTAAGATAAAACATAGTCTTCATTTTCTTGAGCTATAGGCTGCTTGTCGTCTTTCTATTCTCACTGCTCCCGCCCTTCCTTTAAAATAAACAGTTGTTGTTGATGAGGATGATTGACAGGAATTGTCCAGTGCATTATATCTTTCCAATCCTCATCATGAAGGAAAGTCAGATCTTCATCAGTTTTAACAGTACCCAATGCAAGTCCATCTGAGTTCCTAAGAATGTAGAGACCATCATTTTCATTATAATCAATACTTGCAATTCTACCACTCTACTGAACTTCATGGTTGGCCCTAGTCATCCTTCTTCTCATACTTATACATGTCAGCATGTTTTATGCCACTTAAACTCTAGTCTCTCTTTGTCTTTTCATACTCTAACAACCTCCACTTGTTTTTCTTATCCAACAATGGGAATCCCATTCCTGCTTCAGTCTTGAGATATTTGGACATCTCATTTTGTTGCCTGCCTGCAAGTTTGTTCCTGTTATGGTACTCATACAACTCCAGTTTTACCATCTATTCAAGTTGGTCCTTCTTGTATTCAACAAAATCATCTTTAAAGATAATCTCTCTCAAATCTCTACTTTTCATTACCACCTTCAGTCTATGAGAAACAGAGTCATATAAGAGCTTTATTGATAGGTCCACATCAGTTGGTGTCCTCTATTGTCTCTATGGTTCTGCTCTTTATGGCTCAGCTCTGGTTGTAGAACACTGTCCTCTTAAAGCAGAGGACCTTGATGGAACACCTTTCTTGGGTTTAGTGGCCCCCAATATACCAAATTTCTTCATGAACATGGAGATCACCAACTCCACCGGCAAATTCACCAGATCCAGAAGATTTTCACTTCCTTCTCTGAATAACCTACTAATCATATTCAACACTATATCATCCCCTAGCTGACTGGCTGGTACATACCTTACTCCACCAGGTCCATCTACAAGTTTTCTGGGGTTCCTTTGCTCTGCTTCTAATTTTTCCCATTTGGCTTTTTCTATGTAGAACATCTCTTTCAGCTGAACTTTTCCCAGCAGATCAAAAGTATTTTCATTCATTCCCTTACTCATCATTATTCCTTTCAAGGTCTTGATCATATCCTCATCCTCCCATGGATCTATGTGTTCAACAAGTTCTGGTTTGACTTCTACAAGGATAGGATTTTTTGAGGCTTCAGCTCTTTCCAGATCATCCTTTTCAATTTCAGATAAGTATAGAGCCAGTTTCTTGATCTGCTCATACCTAGAAGTTCACTTAGTCTCCCCCTTGCCTCCATCAATCTGTTCAACAAATCTAACTACTCATCTTCCCATTTCATTTTGATTTCAATCTTTCTCTTCTCACCCAAGGTTACAAGTCTTGGTATTTTTAGCAGAAGTTTCTGGTTGATCTTTCATGGATAATCTTCAAAAATAAGATTCAACCTTCTCTTTTGTTAGACTGTCAACCAGTTCCGGAGCCATTCCTCTCTCAATTAGATACTTACACTTTCCACCAAATCTTTTCAACAATTCATTAATCTTTTCAGTATGCTTCACTTCTTTAGCCAATCTCTCCTTATCTTCTCTCTCAATTGTTTTCCTATTAAAGTTGTAGTGTCTTTCCAAATCACAGAAACTCATTTTACTCAAATTCTTTCTTTCTCAAATAATCTCTATACTTCATGGAATCTTTATTTTTCTTTTCCAACCTCTTCTTGACTTCATATTCCTACTTATCAATTAAATTTTGCAACTCCTCATCAAATAAAGAAGCCAAGTTTTCAAATATATATCCAAGTCTTATCAAACATATCACCATAGGGTTATTAGTTCTTGCCTTGTTTAGACTTTGATGTATATTCACCCTCTGTTCATCAATCAGTTCAATTTGAGGGGATTTAAACATTTCAACATCTACAGTTTTCTCAATTTTATCACCTTGACCGTCATCATTATCATTGTTACTGTCATGATCTGCACTTTCATCGACTTTAGTATCATCATCTTGTTCGATTGAATCATGTAGTGCTTTAATTCTTGGTTCATTTAGATCATGTTCAACATCAGGTTGAACAGCTTGGATAGGAACAACCATCAATGGGCCTTCATGTTCCTTTGGGCTATTAACAGTGTATTCAGATTCATCATTCCTTTTAGCCCTTTTAACTGATTCACCTTTTTCTTCATCAGCCTTTTCATCCATCTTCCTCTTCCTAGTATAAATCTTTCCAAACTTTGTCTGAGGTGGTTCATCATAACTCCACTCATCTGGAGGATTTTTCTCAAAGTCATCCTCGTCTTGTTTCCCCATTTCTTTGAAGAAATTCTTGTCAATGATTCTCCAGCCTCATAAGGCACCAGTTGCTTAACAGAATCATTATTTGTGGGTTCAGTAGTGGTTGGAGATTTCTTTTCAGTTTGGGGCTCTTGTTGTGGCTAATTGAATTTGTTTGTTATAAGTTCTAAGGTTTTGTCCACCTCTTCAGCTTGTTTCAATTTGATTAGCACTTCAATCACCTCCTGCTCAACATCACCTTCTTGATCTAAAGTGTTAGTTATACTGGCTTGTCCAATCAATGTTTCTTGCTCAGCCAACACTTCAACAGTCATGGTTTGGGCAATAAATTCCCTCTCCATTGTCTCATTCACAATATTGGCATGCCTCTTGGCAGCCTGAACATGCTCATCTTCTTCCTCAGTCATAAATTCATGTGTATCAATAGGTTCTTCTTCAGATTCATGTTCAATTATCGCTTTTCCCTTTTCCTTCCTCCTTTTCTCATCTTCTGATTCAGATGGGAAATTTTCAATATTATCCATAAGATCCTCTATCTCCTTATCATTCACAACTTTCTTGGAACTTTCTTCATTTGTTTCTTGTTCTGTTAGGACCAGTTCCTTAGTTGCAGCGCCTTCATCTATCACATCAGTCACTACATCAGTCAATACATTAGTTGTGATAGCATCAGTAGCTATTGCCTCTGTTGTCAATATATTGTCAGTAGTTAGATCATTCTGCTCAGCATCAATCTCCTTCTCTACATCATTCATCCTCTCCACATTCACATCTTTCTTTTTTGTTAACACATATTCAACATCATATTCCTATTCATCAAACATCAGACTTGTCACCTTCATAACCATCATCATCATCCATCTCTCATTACCTTCATCAACATCACTATCACCATACATATTCAAAATATTCTACAATCCATCAGCCTCAATATCCACCTCAACATCCACCATTGCTTCATCAACAATAGTGGCCTCTTGAAATATTCTCCCCCTGTTTTGGTATAGCTGAGGTCTTCTCGACCTCAGCCTCCGGGGCTTGAATTTTTAGTAAAGCTTGGGCCAACTATTCTTTTAACTCAGCATTATTATGATACTATAGATAGGTTAACAGCAGGGCTAGACTTAGCATGAATTTCATTTCTTTGGTGATATGATTAAGGTTCATTAAAATGCGTAATGCTAAATGGATAACACATATTGCTTTATGATGCTCCATATATATTCTCAAGGCTTATTTGGCTTTCTCAAGATCACCCCGGTTTGACTCCGATCCCCTAATATTTGGTAAAAAAAATTTAATGACAGAACTTATGATTAATTTTTTATTTTTTTATTTTTTTTTTGTAACATAAGATTGTGAATATATATAACAACATTGTGTTGTTTAATCAGTACAATGTGTTCACTTTTTCTTTGTCATTCTCAATAAATACTTCATATTGGGGACCAAATACCAACGGGCTCGTGTATGACTGGATATTCACTTTTCTGCCTATCATATGGAAAAATATATCTTGGAACATGCATAGACAATAATGTAACTCCACATTAAGCTTAGCAGTTTATGTTTATATCACCTTGAATTTTACACATTATGGGAAAGCAACCATACGTGATAATGAATGCACTAAGTGTCTTTTTAGCATATTAAATCCATATGATTAGCCAAATAGTTAATGTGTTATCATTTCCCAAAAGGTTGGATCAATTTTCATTGTAAACCTTTTTAAGCTTCTATAAAGCTTTGAAATGAATAATCTTATCATATCTCTGCACCGTTAATCAACTTGCTCTGTTTTTGACAAAAATGTTTTAAGCAAAATTCATTTGAAAATTTCATTTAAGCATGCAAGGGTCCTCAGCCTATCACTTATCAAAGAAAAAATAGTGATAAAGTAGTTGTTAAGCCCGTCGAACTATACATCGACGAAGATTTTGGAAAGGTTGAAGAGGATGAGAAGGATCTTGCCACCCTAACAATGACACTTTCAGCTGAAATTGCTCAAGGATTAAAAGAGCTACAATCTGTAAAAGCGTTATGGGAAACGCTTATTGAGTTGTATGAGGGAAATGAGGTTATGAAAAGGAGTCGACGCGATCTGCTCCAAAGATTTATAACTTTGGTCACTGAAATGTGATCTGCAAACATCAATCTGACTTCTATTGAAACAAACAACAAGCTGGTTAACTCTCCGCCACAAAGCTGGGACATGAATGTTGTTGTGATTGAAAAAAAAAAGACCTAGCTAGATTAACTTTGTCAGAGGTGATGGTAATAAATAAGTCCTGTGACATGGATGACAAGAAATGTGTCATAAATCATGCTAACTCCAACAATATGGTTGGGTATAGTGTTGCTTCTAATAATGCTCTCATATTATAAGATAATTTCTCCATGTTCAAATCCTCTAAAGGTTAATATGCTTAGCCACACCAAGCTTAGAACAAATTCTCAATGTTTAGGTCCTCTCAAGGTCAATTCACTCAGCCACCACCATAGCCTACTCCTGTGTTCTTTCAACAACCTGCTCCAGGAACTAAGCCTCAATCAACTATTGGGTCTTCCAGTCAGTCTCCCACCCAACTTCCTTCTATTTCAAAGGAGACTCAAGAAAACATTTCTTTAATGGCTGGTTTCATGAATTGCTACAATGTTGGGATGAGGAAAAGACAAGGAAGATTGGAATCTTCTCAACCTCTCTTGAAATGGCTAAGTATGTAAACCGAGCACACTTAGGCCTCCCAGCAAGCTCTTACTTGATCTAGCAAGGTATTTTTCTTTCCCAGGAAGGTTATCTTCGAGAATTCCTCTTAAGTGATAAACCGAGCAAGGTTCACTTTGTCTAGCAATGTTTTTCGGTCCCGTTTGGCCTCTCAATTCTTCTATGTCGCAACCCACACAAATAGTGTTGACAAGAAGGTTAATGACGGGGATAGATTGGAAAAGAATAATAGTGTATTAAAGGAGGTATCAATAACACACTAATTCTTACTTTAAAGGACACTATAAAGACATACATGCTCTTAAACACAAAAGATTACAATTAATAGAAACATTGATTACAAAACAGAAATCATTAGAGTTCTAAGAAAGGAATTATTTGATTCTAGGCAGAATATCCGTACGAAGATGTTAGCCGTCAAATCGTTTTCAATAAATGTTCAGATTTCTCTCTCAGATCTGTCCGTTAGAAGGCGTGCCCAAGATTATTCTATTTATAGGCCTGCCTCCTTACATTTGTCATTCCTTCTAAAAACCCTAATCATAACATATTTATAAAAACATATTACGAAAGATTCTAAGTGTAAAACAGGTCTTCGGGTAGACATTGTGTCTTTTATCATCTTCGAGCAGACTTGGTAACCAAAGTGTGCTGGGGGAATAGTTTTCCGGGTAGACTGTACTTAGAATATTTTCTAAGGAAAATATTCACCTAGCAGACATCAATCTTCTTGACCATAGCAAACTTTGCTCGATATGGTCCTACGAGCAACCTGTTTTTCATTAATCCTTTCAACTCTTTGTTAAAGAATAACTTATTAAGCAAACTCAAGTGTGCTAGTAACATTGTTTGACTTGTGCTGGTAGCACTGTAACTTGCTCGGAGTTGAACCTTAGAAAGTCCTTAGAATATTTCCTGATCAACTTTTTTCAAGCATGCTCGAACTACTATTTATTAATCAAACCTTGCTAGATCTTCCAAAGTACTTGGCTTCATTAGCTTGGTTTAGTCAAGAGTTTGCTGGTAAGAAAACAATGCTTGACCTGAAGAACAGCTATGCAAGACGAAGTGATCCCTTCTCGGATTATCACTAAAGAAGACTTCAAGAAGATAACCTTTCCCAAAAGGCAAAATACCTTGCTAGGTTAAGCAAAAAGTTTGCTCGGAGGCCTAAGTGTGCCTGATGTCCATACTTAGCCTTTTCATGAGAGGTTGAGAAAATTCCAATATTTCTTTAAGCATTATCTCATCCCAACAATCTCCCCCTAGATGGGACACCGCTGTACCAAAATACTCTATGGTTACATACACTTAGTCAAAAATACACATCAAATTTTCAAAATCAGAGTTACATAACAAAGTTAACATATTACAACGTGAGAATTCTATCCAGTGGTCCCTACAAATCAAAACCTAAGCTAAAACATAGTCTTCATCTTCTTGAGTTATAGGATGCTTGTCGTCTTTCTATTCTCACTGCTCCTGCCCTTTCCTTGAATATAAACAATTGATGTTGATGAGGATGGTTGACAGGAAGTGTTTAGTTGATTATATCTTTCCACTACAACAAAAAGGGCTTTTTAGTACGCACAAAAACATCCTAAAATGCTATTTTATAGGACCTTTCATTTAATAGGACCAACGAGAAAAAGCGTTTCATGTAAAGGGGTCGTAATAGGTCTCGGAACTCAAAAGCGTCCTGATATCCCAAATAAGATTATGAAACCAATTTTATGGTCACATAATATATCCATTAACAACCCAAAAAGCGTTCCAATAAAAACATATTAGCGTCCTTAAAAATTAATTTATAGGACCCTGATGATGGAACGCCATAGTACCAATCAAGGGTCATAATATCCCAAACAAAATTATGAACCTAAATTTTATGGTCGCATAATATATCTATGAACAACTTAAACATCCTAAAAAAACATATTATGACACTTTTACAATGTTCTAACGTTTAGGACAAATATTAGAAGTCCTACCAAATCATACTATACAACCATTTTTTAAACATCCACAGACACAATTTTACTATACGGTTATGGACATCTAAATATTGAAAGATATAAAACTTCATTATAAAAAAACTAAACATTAATAAGTTATAGCATTATCCAACATAAACTCTTGTAACATTCAACAAAAAAAATTAAAATCAATAAAATAAACCAGCACCATAAAATCCCGATTCATCATGCGTATGTCCTCAGCTCTCGCGGACTACCTACAAATAAACCATCCATGTATAAGCATTAAGTTCCATGTTATTAATTTATTTGTATCACAAGTTTAACAAATACATACCGAGATTAATGGACAAGGCCATGCGATGGATGCACCAATACAATCTTGAATTATGGAAAATAACCCATATGATCTCACCAACTTTTCATCTATTTTTATTGATACTTGAACATTTACCTCACACCATTTTGATCCAATCTCTGTACCACCAACTAGCTCATCTGGGTCCAAGCTCTTCACCCATTCTCTTGCTACAGGCTCAGTAGGGTTTAGAATACTTTTGAGGAAAACTTCATCTCCGACTTAGATTTTAGTTTTCAACAAACAGTTATATATTAAACTCGAGTCAGTATAGTGCAAAAATCATTTCACAAAAAAAAAGGTTTTACACTAGCCGGCTAACATTTTATATAAAAATAATACTAAAAAAAGAATCTATAGACATTCTGCAATATGAAAACAGGTGTCAGTACCAAGTTATGAGCTCTTGTGAACCTGCTGGTCCTGCACCATGAAAAATTATAAGGTAATCACATATAAAACGTGAATATAAGTTGTATCATACCAGCCTCGTGAATAGGAATAATGAGCTTTGCAATACAATTTAGCATAATTACATCCCCATAACAGAAGCAGCAACAATGTCTCTTATATATTGTCATTAGAAAAAAACAAAAGTAGAATAAATTGCAAAATATAGTTCCCAACAAAAAGATGATTCTAAGCCATCTAATCAGGGTCAAGAAGCTTACATGGTATAATTAGCATATAACCAATTGAGTTTATGTATAGAAAAAACATTCCATATGCTCAGCCAAGTTATCACATATGTGTAGGCTTTAAATCTCTCCATGTTTGCAGCCAACATTTACCAAATTATGTTTTCTTAACATGACTCATTTTGACCAAAAATCATTTTACTCAAAAGCCCATTGACCTGAAACAATAAACAAAAAACATATAAGTGAGGCTCGTAATAAAAAAAAGGCCAACCATGAAAAGCTTGTATTATCTGATTAGTTAACATATTAAAAGCTAAAAGTTTTATCAACCATGTAAAGTTTCTATAATAACAAAAATAATAATTCTTATTAACAGTTGAATTGATAAAATGCGAATTCAGAATTTATACGCTAGAAGTTAACTGTCCATTAAGAGTTTGAATTATTACCAAGTATGTTGAAGATGGATCTTAGACAATGTTAGGATAAATAATGATACTGTAACGAAGTCTTAATATTATTTAACTACAAACTCACACAAAACCATTTTCTAACTATTAAAAAATGATAATAAAATAAAAACTCTAAAATTTCAATATTATTCTACTGTGGTGAAACTTTTTATGAGTAGTTAAACAAGGTTACCTGTGTTGGGATTTAACAAGATTATCAAAGCCATATAAACCCATTTATATGAAAAACAAAGTGGATTAATTAGTTTAAAATCTGGTTGTATTGATTAATATAAAACCCGTTTTATATGTAAAACTCAAGCCTCAGATCAATATACGAATTTGCATGCATACAAAAACAACATCCATAGGGGGTTTATGTAATACAACCTTTCAAGATGCAAGAAAGATGAAGGAGATGACAGTTTGAATAGCAAGCCTTCAATGGAGAAGTGCCTCAAGCTTGTATACCCAACGAGCTCCTACAAACACCTTGGTTGCTAGGGTCCTACACTTGATGCAAGAACAAACCCTTTTTTGTTCTTTTCCTTCTTGTTGTTCTCGGCTCCAAATGGAGAGAAAAGAAAGAAGAGATATGTGTGTGTTAGAGAGAGTGTAGAGATTATTCACCCAAAAATTATGATCCTCTAATCCCTCTCTTGCATGTCTTGAAAGAAACAAAAGGAGGAGAGAGAAGAGGGTAGAGGTTATTCCCACCGAAAATTCAAATCCCCTTTTATTACTTACAATTTATTTACATATAACGTTTATGTTATAAACATAACATAAGTAACATGCAATATGTCATTTAACCAATTTAAATAACATCTCTCAAAATATAAATTATACATATAATTTATTTAACACACAAATGCAAATATTAGAAAACCCAATTTCCAAATATTATAAGTGTTGATAATCATTACTTAGATCATATCTAATAATAATTATCGAGGTGTTTGTCTAGCTTGTTATTGGGTTTGACACGAATTGGATCAATACGTACTAGCCACATCAACTCTAATATGTGTCTTTGGCAGATCGATTACAACAATCTCCCACTTGCACAAAATACATATAAGATTGATGCAAATAGCAAATACCGCCTAACAACGGTTTACTATCCCTAAAACACATGACGAAGTGCCATTCAATAACATCATCCCCTTCAAGTCCCATACTTGAAAATGATTTAGGTGAAACTATCATTTATCCTTTTGCCACAAATGTCATGTTAAATCCAGAGACACAAAGTGATCATTCTCTGTCGATTTAACTTTTCAGGTCTTAGACATTTAACTCTCAACGAATAAGAGGGACAAATCCCCTATTGACTACATACCTCTCTCACTATCACCTTGTACTACACTTGAGCTCAGCCTTATGTACTGACATATTTCAGAGCAGCGAAGAACAAAGTCAAAGTATAATAGTCGATGAATATCAAGAGCCAATATGTATCTCAGGTCCGAGGATACTATGATATTCGCCTTTACTCAAATTTACTTATAATCACAAATCACAAGGATTCCATGCAGTAAAATTTAAGGGCGGGTCAGTCCAATATTAATATCCCATAAAAATCTATGAACCTTGGTAGCAAACCCTTGCTCTATATTCATGCCTTATGAATATCCACCAATCCAAGTTCATAATAGTCTTACAAATATGAACGACTACGGAAATTTAGAATAATTAACTTATTCACAGATTTAAACATGCTAAAATGGAACATAACTCAAATGTCATAATCATAAACCATAATCATATGAATGAGTCAAAATAACAATCGTTCCAATATCCAAATACAAAATAGATCAAATCCAATCACTAGAATATCGAAGTCCTACGGCGCAAGTATGACCCTCATGCTTCGGCCTTTCAAGGAGCTTCGTGAGTGGATCCGCAATATTTTGATCGGTGTGAACTTTGCGAATACATATCTTTCCCTTTTCAACTTCATCCCTTATGTAGTTGAATCTCCCCTCAATGTGCCTATTCTTTTGATGTGCATGATGTATTCTGATTCAGTGGTGGACAATGCTACCATATCTTGCTTTGCGCTCATCCAAGAGACACCACCACCATTAAGAACGAAAACATATCCCGATTGTGATCGAGAATCATCTTGATCAGTTTGGAAACTCGCATCAGTGTAACCCTTTACAACGAGTTCCTCCTCACCAGAGCCATATATATGAAACATATCCTTAGTCCTCCTAAGGTATTTCAATATGCTCTTAACTGCCAGCCAATGGCTAGTTCCCGGATTTTGTTGGTATCTTCTTGTCATGCTCAAGGCGCATGACACATCCGGTCTGGTGCATATCATGGCATACATGATGGATCCTATAGCAGATGCATATGGGATTCCACTCATTTTGTCTTGCTCATCCTTTGAGCTTGGACATTGAGAAACACTCACCATTGTTCCTCTTTGAATAGGTACCAAACCTTTCTTAGAGTTTTCCATCTTGAAACTTTTCAAGATTTTGTCAATGTATGCACTTTGATTCAAACCTATCAACCACCTTGATCTATCCCTATAGATCCTTATTCCAAGAATATAGGCGGCCTCACCAAGATCCTTGATGGAAAAACAGCTTCCAAGCCAGGCTTTTACACCTTCCAAGGTTGGAATGTCATTTCCATATAGTAATATTTCATCAACATATAATACTAGAAAGGTAATGATGCTCCCACTAGCTTTCTTATACACACAAGCTTCATCAGCGTTTTTGATGAATCCAAATTTCTTAACTTCATCATCAAAACGGTGATTCCAACTCTTAGATGCTTATTTCAATCCATAGATTGATTTCTACAACTTGCATACCTTATTAGGATGTTGTGGATCGACAAAACCTTCAGGCTGAACCATATGGACATCTTCTTCAAGGTGTCCATTTAGAAAAACCAGTTTTGACATCCATTTGCCATATCTCATAGTCATAGTTTGCGGCTATGGCAAAAAATATCCTTATATACTTTAACATCGCCACGGGCGACAAAATTTCATCATAATCAACCCCTTGAGTTTGAGTGAAATCCTTTGCTACAAGTCTAGCTTTATAAGTATCCAAGTTTCCATGCATATCAGTTTTCTTCTTGAAAACCCACTAACTTCCAACCAGTTTGGAATTAAGAGGTGGAGCAACCAGGTCTCATACTTGGTTGTCATGCATGGATTGCATCTCAACGTTCATGGCTTCCAGCCATTTATCACAATCAGATTGTGACATTGCATCTCGGTATGTGGTTGGTTCGTCGGAACCAACCACATAGCATCCATCCATGAAAAATCCATATCTTTCAGGTGGGGTGCTAATTCTACCAAATTTGCGAACGTTTTGAGTGGGTTGATCAACCAATTGATCATTATCAACAACCTATTGTTGATCGCTAGTGTCAACCAAACGTGTATCGGCTTGTGGTTCTTGATCCTTCTAGAGTTCCATAGTTCTATCAGTTCCTTCCATAAGGAACCTTCTTTCCAAGAACTTAGCCTTGCGAGCTATAAACACTTTATGCTCATTTGGATTGAAGAAGTAATATCTCATCGAATGTTCAGGACATCCTACAAAGATACACTTAGTGGATCGGATTTCAAGTTTGTCTGGGGTGTAGATCTTAACATAACCTCACAGCCCCATACCCTTAAATATAACAGTGATGGAACCCTTCCATGCCATATTTCGAAAGGTGTCCTGTCCACTTTCTTGGTTGGTGCCATATTTAAAATGCGGGCAGCAGAGATCAGTGCGAAATCCAGAATGATAGAGGTAATGTACTTCTAGCCATCATTGATCGAACCATATCCAATAAAGTTCGATTCCTCCTTTCAGACACACCATTATGTTGTGGTGTTCTAGGTGGAGTAAGTTATGAGACAATCCCACAACTCCTAAGATGTTCTAGTAACGCATCATTGAGGTACACTCACCTCCTCTATCAGATCGTAGTACTTTGATTATTTTGTTGAGTTGATTTTGTACTTCATTTTGGAAGACATTGAACATTTCAAAGGCTTCATCTTTGTGTTTTAACAAGAACACATACCCATAGCGACTAAAATAGTAGGTAAAGATAATGAAGTATCTCTCACCATTCCTTGTCATTGTCTTAAAACGACCATATACATCCGAATGTATGATACCTAATAAGTCTTTCGCCCTTTCATTAGTTCCATTAAAGGGCTCCTTGGCCATCTTTCCCAATAAACAAGATTCACATTCATCAAATGAATCATCACTTGATTTCAAAATACCATTCTTTTGAAGTGTATGAATGCGATCCTTGTTTATGTGACCACGGCGACAATGCAAAAGAAAAGTCTTACTCAAATCCAATTTGAGTATTTTAGTGCTAGCTTGGTACAACGAGTTATCAGTGGATGTATTATCATGAACCAATTCATAAATGCCATTAAATGGAATTGCTTTAAAATAAAAGACATCATTCATGAATACATAAAAACCATTGTTTACAAGCTTGAAATAATAACCAAATTGTCTTAATACAGAAACAGAGACAATATTCCTAGTCAAACTAGGAGAATACAGAATATTTTTTAAAATAACTTCCAAACCATTCGGAAGCTTCAAAACATAATATCCTCGGGCTTGGACATCAACCTTTGCTCCATTGCCCATGAAGAGACTTATATCTCCTTTCTTGTAATCACTTCTTCTTTTGAACCCCTGCAATAAATTGCAGATATGAGTTCCACATCCGGTATCCAATACCCATGTGTTAGAAGAAATAATATTAAGATCAATATGGATCATGAAAGTTGTACCTGAGGTTTGCCCCGCATCCCTCTTAGCTTTCAACTCTTTGAGATAGGTCGAACAATTTCTCATCCAGTGACCTATCTCCCCACAACCAAAGCACGGATCCTCAGTGCTAACATTTACCTTCTTGAGTTTGGGTTCCGCCTTTGCCTTTCCTTTGAACCCTTTCTTGACTTGCCCCTTACCAACGGCAACATTTGCCTTTGGTTCTGGGTGATGCCTCTTTTTCAAGCCACCCTCATTGATCGTGAGAATGGGTAAAACCTTTTTACCCATGCCGGCTTCAGCTCTCTTAAGCATTACGTGAAGCTCACCGATGCTTTTATCCCATCCGTTCATCTTGTAGTTCATGACGAATGTCTCAAACCTTTTAGTTAGGCCGTTCAGGATCAAATCCGTGGCTAACTCTTTTGAGACGGGATAGTTAAGCCTTTCAAGCCGATCAATGTGGCTTTTCATCTGAAGCACATAAGATGATACGGATTGGTTTCTTCCATATGTCATGCATGAAGTGCTCGAACCGTTTCCTTAAGCTGGGTTATCATGTCATACGCCCCATGATTCTCGAAACTCTTTTGGATCTCGGGAAACATTGTTCCCAACATGAGGCAAGAAACTTGCACCGAATCTTCTGTGTATTTCAGCCAATCAGCATAGGCATCCAAGTTATTGACGTCAGGTTCATCGGGAATAGGGTCGTCTAAAATGTAGGACCTTTTTTCTTGTTTGAGAACAATTCTCAAATTTCGATACCAGTCCATAAAATTATTATGGTTAAGACGATCCTTATCAAGTATTGCTCTTAGTGATAGGTTATGCACATGAGGGATAATAGCGTTAGGTGGATTGTTGATTGCGGCCATCTATAAAAGAATTTAACATAGTTCAATTTAGTATTTTCGATATCAATTAAACTAATTTTAATCTTTAATACCCTTTAATGTGTCCAAGACAATTAATGATTAATATCTAGAATCCAACGTTTCTTTCAAATAGTAGTTAGGTGACATTTATCCTACTATTCAAATTAACAAGGTAGTCAACGTTTGAAAATTGCAACCCTTTGCAACTTCTAGTTTTATGTGATCGGTTAAACATCATTGTTTTGTTGGCATGTTTAATCCCATCAACACCATTTAACGCCATGTGTCGGTGACCCTATTCACATGGTTTCCAAATCAAGTCGTCCTACTTACACACACGTGTGAGTTTACACATACAAGTGGTTAGGTGACCCTCATTCCAAAAGTATTGTAAAACCACCTTAAGATCACAAGTTTTTTTAAATGTGGTTAGGTAACCCTTACCCCACATCAAGGCTACAAGTGACTTAAGTGTCGTATAAAATGATGGTGTTCAACTCGTTTTAAAAGAGATTTTAGTTTTCAAAATTCTAGATTGGAAAACTATATAATGTACCTTCCATTTGCATGCATTCAAATGTATGGTACCTTTGAAAACCAATTTTCAAGTTCATTTTAATAAAACCCATTTTATTGTGAAATCATTAACCTTTAATAAAACCAATTTTATTACCTAATGATTTCTAAGGAACCAATTTTATGCAAGTTGTTGATATTAAGTTTGGTAATTATCCTTATCCAAATAAAGATAATACGAAATATAAATCAACCATGCAAGAATAAATAAACAACCACAAGTTCATAACCATAGCCACCTAAAATGACAACACTTGTTGACCGAAACAAGTGTGCCAAAAGGTCTCTCCTAAGGGACGAGAATGACACAAGGCATGTGTCGGTGAACTCCCACTTGATCCCGCATCCATATGCCTTAAGTGTCCACCTTGTGTTGTGAGTCTTCCACTTTATTTGGGCTTCTAATTGGGCTCAAAAAGTCAAAAATAGTGTGTATGCGTTGTTTATTTTATTTTATATATATATATATATATATTTCATTCTCGCTTAAAATTATGTCGGTTGCTCATGTTTGAAATACATATACTTGTATATGCTTGGTCCGGTGCTCTACTCTTAGATTCACAGGATAGTCATTTACCTAAAGACTGAAAGCATCCGAGGCGATTGTAATGTGTTTTGTGTTTTTAATTCTTTCACTTAATATTATGTCGGTAATTCCAAGTTGGAGGGACACGTATTCTCATATGTGTTTTGGTCCTGTTAACCACTAGTGGTCATATGGGATAGCCATTTATGTGAGAACCGAGCCCCGGTACGGAAGCGTGAATAATCGGTATTAACGGTGGAGCTCGGATATAGGGTTAGGATCGAATCTAACTCGTATTCACTCTTGAAAGATGTTTGGACGGATGAGGTGTATTGGGAGAGAGCCTGATTTGATTAACAATCAATAATAGGATGAACAATTGAAATCAAAACAAAAAAGATAAGAAATGGTAGTATGATAATATTAGTCGAATGATTCACATAAAGATGAAACACTCATACATACATTTATACATACAATCGATTAAGAAATATCAGCCGCCACCAGGAGAGCTCATCCTAGACAACTGAATAAAAAACATCAATTTATACTAGTCTAGCATGACTTGGTCTTCAAGCCATCCACCCTTGGTTGAGACCAAATAATATATTTTTCACCCACAAATTAATTCGATGCGTCGGTCTAAAATATAAGTTCCAACAATCTCCCCCTTAGACCGATGCCATCCAACTTCTTCCATGATCACCTCATAACTCGTTGTCTTTCGTTGAAATTCTCCCCCTCACGTTAAGCTTCTCCATTGTTCATTTCAAATCATCACTCTTATATCACTTTTGGATATAGTTGTATGGGCATATGAATGAGGCTTTGAGCTTCAAAGATCAACATCAAGTAAAAAGGTCATCACAAAGGGAAATAAACTCAATGTGATCATCAAATAATCTTCAATTCTCCAAATTTGTCTCTTCCCTTGTAAATCATCTTCAAACCATTCCTTGAATCAAGATAGCACTCAAGTCAACCATAACCCATTCTTGAGTGTTCAAGTGACTATTTCATAGGAGGTTAAACTCTACTGATCATCCTTTCAGCATTGTTGCTGGAGATGACTCTATCTTCTCATCCGTACTAGAAAATCTGAAAACTTACAAATGATGAAACATCTTTGAAAAACCTTGGATTATTGATCTTGATCAACTTTTCCTTAACTTGAGACTTTTACTTGATTTGAAGCTAACCATTTTCAATGAAATTCAAAGATTTTTACTCCCCCAATTTCGTTGCAATTGTCTTTAATAAATGTGTCTTCAAATCAAGTGTGGGTGAATCAATCTTGACCATCCTTATCAAGATTGTAAAAATCTGAAAATAAACATATTCATATGTTAGTTGACACTAAAAGTGATTAAACCCTTAAGCTTGGTCAACACATGTTCTTGTAAAGCTTTTGATGAAGTCGTGAAATTGGTAGAGATTTAAATTCCATAAGCTTGTTGATGATTGAAGAAAAATTACCAAACTACCCCTGGGTATATATCTTCTGTAGAGAACAGCTTGGTCAAACGGTCAACGGCACCAAAAATCTCAAAAGTTTCTTCAAAACCATGAAATGTTTCACAAGCACAAACTTTCTGTTTCCTAGCACACAAACTCTGTTGAGTCAAAGATTTGACCTAAATGAGATATATGAAAGATTGGAATCTTCTCAACCTCCTCAGAATTCGCTAAGTATGGAACCGGGCACACCTTGGACCTCCGAGCAACTTTTACTTAGTCGGGTACGATATTTTGTCTATCGGGCAAGGTTATCTTCAAGTAGTCTTCTTTAGTGGATATCTGAGCAAGGTTTGCAAATTAGTGCATTGCCGGGAAAGGCTCACTAGTTTATGTAAATCCGAGCAAGGTTCACTTTATCAAGCAAGTCTGTTCTACATAGCCAAGTAAGCTTCACTTCCGAGTTAGCTTTCGGCTAACCAAGTCCATGAAGCCAAGTGATTGGAAGATCGGGCAAGGTATTCATTAATAATAGTGGTCCAAGCAAGCTTGATGATTGAATGGAATATCATTAAGTAATGTCGGGCAAGGTTCAACTCAAGCAAGGAACAGTACTCCCGAGTACACTTTGCTAATAAGTTATTTTATAGCAAAGAGTTGAATTGGACCATTGAAGAAAAAGGTTGCTCGTAAGGGTTTGTCAGGCAAAGTCTGGAAAAGTCAAGAAGACTGAAGTCTACCCGGTGATTATTTTACTTGGTAAAATACTCTTCAAGTAAATTCTACTCGGAAATTGATCCCGAGCACACTTCTATTTTACCAAGTTATGAAGGATGGCAGAGTACATAGCCTACTCGGAGAATTAAGACTGATGCAATGCCTACCCGGAAGACTTGTTTTACACTTAGAATATTTTATGATTATGTAATTTGAATATGTATTAATGTTTGGGGTTTCTAGAAGGAATGACAGCTGTCCTAGGTTGGCAGGCCTATAAAAAGAATATTTTAGGGCACGCCGCCTACGGATCAGCTACGGATTAAGCCTTTACACTTTTGTATAAGAAAGAATATTTTCTTGAAAGTGACGGCTGTCCTAGGATACGTACGGAAAAACCCTCCTTCAAGAAACCCTAAATCGATTATCCAATTTGTATGATGAATGTTATATGAATGGAAATCTTTTGAGTGAATCTTGTTTGTGTTGGTTACCTTTGAATATTGATTAAGCAACCGTATGTTTGTTATTGATTCCGCCTTTAACAAACGGTCATCTTTCTAAATATAGCAACCCGTCATTAACTCTCTTGTCGACACATCAATCTGTGTGAGTTATGACATGATTAAGTAAGATCCAGCTAAAATCGGGGACCTGACAAGTGGTATCAGAGCTAATTTGCTGCTATTTTGGAAAGATTGTTGCTGATTGAAGATTTGAAGAAGAATGATGTAAGCAGACCACTGTTACATTGAAAAGTGACGTCAGCAGCTCTGTTCTTCATTTTTCTTCCAGATCTACAATCATTTGGTGTTTTCTCTTCCTTATTCTGATTAAAGTTTTAATCTTTATATATTAATCTTGTTCTTATCGCATCAGACATCTCAGATTTGAACAATCGGTTTTCAGATCTGATTATTTTTAAACTCTGTTTTTAGAAAGAAACTACTCTTGATTTTTCAAAATGTCTGGTTACGAGGAACAAGAGGTGTCTACTAACAAGATTCCTAGATTGTATGGACATGAAAAATTCACTAAATGGAAGGTCTTGTTTGAAGAAGTCGTTTGTTACAATGATGTTGATATGTGGAACTCCATCAAAAATGGTCCACAAGGGGAAGTTGAAGAAGAAGCAAATCCAGCAGCAACTGCTGCTGTGAGAGAAAGGATGAGAAAGGTTGATGACAAGGCTTTAGCTATGTTGAAGCTAGGTCTATCTTGGGAAATACTTACCAAGGTTGCACATCATCCCAATTCCAAGGCAATGTATGATGCAATACTTGAAATGTTTGAAGGAAATGTTAAGCTCAAAAACATTAAGAAGCAGAGATTGAAGCAGCAGCTAGAAAGATTTAAGTATAAAGAAGGAGAAAGGTTGAAATCAATTCTGGAGAGGTTCTTAGCAATTGTGAATGATCTCACAACTACAGACTATGTCATGACTGAATTTGACCTCAATACCAAGCTACTCAACTCTATGCCAAAGGAATGGTATACTGCCTGCAAGTTCATTCTTACAAAGCACAACTTCAATGAGCTAAAAGTGGATGATGTAGTGTGCTTTCTTCAAGCTGCAGAAATAGAGATGATAGAGAATGAAATGATTAAAGAAGAAAGACCCTGTTTCAATGTGTCAAATGCATTGATTGCACCGATGGGTAATTTGACCACTAAGAATCAACAGCAGATTCCTATCATTGAACAACCTGTTGAACTTAATTCTGAAACTCCAAAATCATTTGTTGGTGGTAGCACAAGTAATCATGGAAACCAGCAAAGATTCAATGTGCAATTGATTGATGACTCTGATTCTCTTTCTATGGCAAGTAGGAATGTTCCACACATTAGTAGTGGAAATAGTCAAGGCAGCAATACACAAGCCTTGCTTTCAATGTTCCTGAGTCATATAATGCATTTGTTGCAAAGAACTTAATCCACACAAGTGTAGTACAAGATGATCTTGAGCAGATAGATGCTGATGATTTGGAGTACATGGATTTGAAGTGGCAAGCAGCTATGTTGGCTCTTAGAAGCAAGAGGCTTTACAACAGGACTAGTAGGTCACTCCTATCAAGACCAAATGAAAGAATTGGTTTTGACAAGTCAAAAGCCATTTGATACAATTTCCAACAGCCTGGTCATTTTGCAAGAGAATGTAACATGCCAAGAAATTTCCAAGTAAACCAATTTCAAAACCAACCAAGAAATCAGCACCCTCAGTATCAACAGCAGCCTCAATATCATCAAAGACCAAACTCCATCCCAACAACAACTATAATCCCAACTTCAACAACTTCTAACCTCAAATGAACAATCATGATAAAGGAGTGCCTCAAAATCAAGGTTTTCAAAGAAACAACCAAAACCTTCAAAATGTTCCAAACAACACTGTTCCATCCAATCAAAACTAGATCAAAAATCAAGGAAATGTTGTTGTAACAACACATCATGAAGGTAACTTTGATTGGAGCAACCATGAAGAAGATATTGCAGATGATATCAAGAGGGCAAATGTGGCATTCATGGCTATAACTGAGAAAGGAGCTGGATCATCATCTCAGGTACATTCTGCTCCTAATATTGATTTAACTGAAGTTATCAATGAACTGAAAATGAAAGTAGGCAAGCTGGAAAGTAGGTGTTTTAAGAAACAAAGTATCATAAATGCATATGAGGCAAGTGAACTAGTGAGTGAAGAAAGAATGAAAAGCTTGGAAGAAGACTGTGTAAACAGTTACAGAGCCCAGAAAAGATTCACCACTGAAATTGATGGGTTGAAGAAAATGATTATAGAAGATAAGGTGCAGAACACAAAACTGCAAGCTGATAATGAATTCCTGAAGAACTTGGTTTCCATGGGAAACATCTGTGCAATTCTAAACCAAGTTAAGGAAAAAGACAAGTACAAAGCAGTACCACCACCTTTCAACAACAAATTTATGCCAAAAGTTGATAAAGAGAAAAGAAATGCATATCTACAACAATTCAAAGATGTCTTTCAAGACAAAGAAGAACTTGTGGATTTGTACAAGAATGAGAGTTTGTTGTGAAGAAAGAGCTGAAAGAAGAAAAGTCAATTGGAGTTCAAGTCTCTGAAGATGACCTTGGGTCAATTGATTTGAATCAAGATGACTTGAGTGATTTAAGTGATCAAATTACCGAGGAGGAAATTAAAGCTGCCGAAAGAGGAAGAAGATTCAAGAAACCAGAATCCATTGACAAAATTCCAAAGTATCCACCTGTCACATCAAGAATGAAGAAACATAATGAAAGAACAAAGAAAGAACATGTGTCCTTTGATATATGTGTGAAGAAGAAGGTAAATTACAATGCAGTGAGACCTCCAAGCAAAGAATTATTGGAAAAGTTAACGCAAAACAGCAAGAAAAGGGTAAAAGAAGATGTGAATGTTGAAAACTTTATTCCAGTTTACCCTATTTTCTCAAGCATTGAAGACTTTGACATTGGAGAAGTAGAAACAATGGAGGAATATGAAAAGAGGAAATCAAGACAAAGGGAAAACATAGAGGAGGAACCTTTGAGTTTAAGGGAAATTGTCTTAGTTAAAGGAAAGTAGAAAGAAGTGAAACATAAGGATAGCTGAATTTGTTCCCTTCTCAATTGATTTTGACAGTTTAAAATCTAAAAAGACAATTGGAGTTGATCTACCAAGACTAAGTGAAAGGTTCAAGAAACCAAAAGAACATGAAATATTCAAAGGAAAGGTTTGGTGCAAGAAGTGTGATGAGTATGGTCATCATACAGACTCTTGTAATGAAAGACTCAAATTCAAGCCTTTTCATGTCCCAAAGGAAACAAAGTATGGACAAGACTTTTTGTCCTACAAAATGAAGTATGAAAAATAGTTGGGCATGGAAAAGGTTTGTGAAGAGGAAGTTCTGGAAAATGAGAGCCAAAGGCATTCAATGAAAGCCAAGAAACATGTGGACAAACCTGTTAAAAGAGGTAAATCTCCAGTGAAGCATGTGAAAAATGTTAAAAAGAGCTCTCAACCCTTGAGGATAATCCCAAAAAGTGATACTCAATCTGTAAAATCTGATAGTTCTCAAGGATCATCAAGCAGTGAGAAGGCAAGAAGAAAAGATGCATATCCTAGAAAGAAACCAACATAACTCACTGGTGATGAAAAGTTTCTGTTAAAGCATGTATATGAACCACATGGTTTTCTCTGAAAACCTAAAGCTGAAACTAAGGTTGAGACAGTTTCTGATGTGAGAAACTACTCTGAAAAGAAAGACTGTGGTAAAGGAGTGTGACAGTGCACCAGAAGACTGTCCAAGCTCAACCTTATTTGTCAAAACCCCAAGAGAGTGTGGTTATGAAACAGACAATTCCGACAATATAGAACTCACTCATGAAGATCCTGAACCAACAACACTTACTTCCCAAGCTGTGTCTGAAACTGAATCTGATGAGCTGCAAGTTGATAAGGCTTGCACTTCATCACTTAACTAATCAAACTTTTTCTTATATGCAGGAACAGTCCACTCCTCTGAATGATATATGGTAAATGGATAGTGGTTTTTCTAGGCACATGACTTGTGACAAGAGGTCTCTTGTCAATTATGAAGAAAATTTTGAAGGTCCTGTAGCATTTGGGAGTGATGAAAATGGTGGAAAGATTGTTAGGAAAGGAATTTTAACAAATGGAAAAGTCTCATTTGCTAATGTGTTTCATGTTGAAGGTCTTCAGTACAATCTACTGAGTATATCACAAATGTGTGATAAGGGATACAAATTCAGTTTTGATGATGCACACTGTTTCATCTTAAAACCTGAGTTTGTGATTCCACCTGAAATGATTATGATGATGGCACCAAGAAATGGCAAATTGTATGAATTGAACATTAAAAGAAGCTTTTTCAAGAGGAGGTGCATGTTTTGTTTCTAAAGCCACTGAAAATGAATCAAAATTGTGGCCTAGGAAACTTTGTCATGTGAACTTAAAGAACATGAATAGACTTGTCAAAGGTGGGCATGTCATAGGCTTACCAACAAGAGAGTTCAAATTGGAAGATCATTGTAGTTCCTGCCAAAAGGGAAAACAACACAAATCTACTCATAAGTCAAAACTCATCAACTCAATTGATCAAGTACTTGAATTACTTCACATGGATCTCTTTGGTCCTGTAAGTGTGCCAAGTATAGGAAAGAAAAGATATTGCCTTGTGATCATTGATGACTATTGAAGATATACTTGGGTTTATTTCCTAAGTACCAAGGATGAGACTGCAGAGTTGATTAAGGGTTGTGTGACAATAATTGAGAACAAGTTAAATAAGAAAGTTAAAATGATGAGAAGTGACAATGGTACAGAGTTCAAAAATGGAGTTATGCAAGAATTTTGTGCAGAAAAGGGAATACTACAACAATTCTCAGCTCCTAGAACTCTTGAACAAAATGGTGTTGCAGAAAAAAGAAATAGAACTTTGATTGAAGCTGCAAGAACCATGTTAGCAGATGCCGATTTACCTGTCACTTTTTGGGCTGAATCCATAAATACAGCCTGCTATGTTCAGAACAAGGTGCTTGTCAACAAAAGGCATAACAAAACTCCATATGAAATATTCAATAACAGAAAGCCTTATATCAAATTTTTCAAGCCCTTTGGATGCAAATGTTTTCTTCTGAACATAATGGACTATTTGAACAAGTTTCAAACAAAATCCCTAGACTGTTTCTTTGTTGGATATTCTACACACTCAAAAGCTTATAGAGTATATGTGAAAGACCATTTGAGTGTTATAGAATCATCTGACATCGTCTTTAATGACAATCAATTCAATACAGTTGATGGTGTAGCATGGCTGTTTGATCATGAAAAATTGATAAGGTCTTTCAAGATTTATCCTGAAGACTTTGATGACTCATTCTACAAGACCAGTGAAATTGAAGAGAAGAAGAAGAAACCACTGGACTTAGAAGAATTATGGAAGAAGGTTGCTAGAGAAGAAAAGGAATATACTTTTGTGAAGAATTCCTCATATGACAATGGTGAACAAGATCAAAAAATTATCACAATCCTGAACATGATCATACAGAGAACAATCAAGACAATCAAGATGCACAGAATGATCAAATTCAGAATGAGGGTGACACAAGCAACCAAGCAAGTGGAGAAGAAGCTGCATCTACAGCAAGATTTCAAGATCTATTTCAAAGATTGAATTTAGAAAACAATGGTGCATCTATCTCAGGAAAAAATAATGATGATGCACCAGAATTTCATGATGAAGAAACTGATTTGATCATTGAAGAACCAAATCTCAATGAAACAAATCTTGACACAAATTTATCTAAAGATTTGATTGTACAAACTCCTTATGTGGAAAAGAATCATCCTTATGAAAACATCATTGGAGATTTACATGAAAGAGTTACAAGAAGTCATTCTGAAATTGCAACATCTGTCTGTACTTTTGCTTTCTATCCCAAATAGAGCCAAAGAACATTGCTCAAGCACTAAAAGACAATAGTTGGGTGGAAGCAATGCAGGAGGAACTAGCACAGTTCAGAGACCTACATGTGTGGGATCTTGTTGAGAGACCAATTAACAGATATGCAATAGGAACCAAATGGGTTTTTAGAAACAAAAAGGATGAGAGGGGTTTTATGATTAGGAATAAAGCTAGACTTATAGCACTGGGATGTCTTTAAGAAGAAGGCATAGACTTTGAGGAAGTCTTTGCTCCTGTTGCAAGACTTGAAGCTATCAGGATTTTTCTTGCATATGCTGCCCCAATGAACATTAAAGTGTTTCAGCTTGATGTTAAGTCTGTATTCCTAAATGGAAAGATTGATGAAGAGGTGTATGTTGTTCAACCTCCAGGTTTTGAGGATCCAATGTATCCAAACAGGGTGTATAAGCTAAACAAAGCCCTTAATGGACTGCATCAGGCTCCTAGAGCATGGTATGATGAGCTGTCAAATCATCTACTTGAAAATGGTTTTAAAAGAGGAGCCATTGACAAGACACTCTTCTACAAAAGAAAGGGATCAGACTTACTTCTGTTACAAGTGTATGTGGATGACATCATCTTTGGATCTACAAATGAATATATGTGCATTGAGTTTGAAGGGGTAATGAAGTCCAAGTACAGCATGAGTTCTATGGGAGAAATGAACTTCTTTCTTGAATTGCAAGTTCAACAGAAAGCTGAAGGGATCTTTATTCACCAAAATAAGTATGTGCAGGACATTTTGACCAAGTTCAACTGTCGTGAGTACAAAACTGCTTCAACTCCAATGGACACCAAAGAAAAGATGATTGCAGATGAAAAGGGGGAGCCTGTGGATGAACATGAATATAGAGCCAAAATTGGATCTCTGATGTATCTGACAGCAACAAGACCAGATATCATGTTTGTTGTATGTGTGTGTGCAAGATTCCAGTCAAGTCTTAAAGTCTCTCACATGAATGTTGTTAAAAGAATATTCAGATACTTGAAGGGAAGACCTGACTTAGGAATTTGGTACCCAAAGAACAAATCCTTTGACCTGATTGCATATATAGACAGAGATTATGATGGTTGTAACATGAGTAGAAAGTCAACCTCAGGAGGATGTCAATTTTTGGGTGAAAGGCTAGTGTCATGGCAATGTAAAAAGCAGACTACTGTCTCAATCTCTACTGCGTAAGCTGAATATGTTGCTGCATCTGCCTGATGTGCACAAGTTCTATGGATTCAAAATCAGATGCTGGACTATGGTTTGAATTTTCTGAACACCCCTATTCTTATTGATAATACTACTGCATATTTTACTGTTAAGAATCTAGTTCAACACTCTAAGACTAAGCACATTGAAATCAGACATCACTTCATCAGATATTGCAGTGAAAAAAGTTTGATTGAAATGAAAAAAATTGATACAAGTGATAATTTGGCTGACCTATTCGCCAAACCACTTGATAGAACCAGGTTCAACTTTCTTTTGAAAGCCCTGGGAATGATCAACTCTGATGAAATCTGATTAAGGATGTGTGCCTAGTTATGTGCCTCTATGTGATAATTGATTATTTTTGTTAGAGGTCATAATGAATGTTCAGTGAATATGCTTGAATAAGATTTGATTATGTTACAATTGATTATGTTGCTTGATGTGTTATCTGATATATGTTTTAACTGATTATGTGTGCAAAGTTTGACATGATTGATTTAATTAATATGTTTGCAAGTTTATCAGTTGATGTGCATTTGTGATGTTAGGATGAGTGTTACTATTATGAATTACTTGTTAATGTAAGCTTATCTTTATCATGGCTAAATTTCTTGAATATGTGTTTTATCTGATCTTCTGACGTTATTAAGATAGGATAGACCTTGAATGTTAATACTGTCTACTTGTCTAGATGGTATCATGTTTGATTAAGATTTGATTATGTGCTGCAACTGTTTGTGTCAAAATGAGTCTTATGTCAAAATTAAATGATCAAATGAATTTTCTAATGAATTTTGCATAATTACTTTATTTTGGTCAAAACATGAGCAAGTTGTTTCATGGTGCAGAGATATGATAAGATTATTCAGTTCAAGCTTTAAAGAAGCTTAAAAGAAGGAGTTTTAACGAAAAGACTCAAGTGGTTATTTTTGCTGAAAATTATGTCATTTGCCCAGTTGGAAGGACATGCACTTGTGTATGTTTGGTCCTTAAATCTCTACAGATTCAAAGGATATCCATTGACCTGAAAACTGAATGCATTTGAGGCAATCATGACTTGTTTCTTATTCCTTCACTTAAAACGATGTCAATAGCTCTGTATTTGAAAGGACATATATTTACATGTATGTTTGGTCCTGTTGACCATTTTTTTGGTCAAACATGATAGCCATCTACCTGACAATGAAGAGATATTGGGGTGATTGAATATTAAGCTGTTAATATGGGAAATGATAGTACATTGACTACTTAGCCAATCATATGGAATTAATAGGCTAAAAAGACCATAGTATAGTCATTAACATGTATGGTTGCTTTCTCATGATGATGTAAAATCTAAGGTGATATAAACATAATAAATATGCTAATCTTTATGTGGAGATACATAGTTTTCTTTGCATGTCTCAAGATAAATCTCTCCACATGATATGCAGAAAAGTGATTACCCAGTCATACACAAGCCTGTTGTTATTTGGTCAACCAAAAATGAAACATCTTTAAATATGACAAAGAACATGTGTTAGAAAATTTTAGAAAATATCAAAAACAAGGGGAAGAATGAATAAATCAACCAAAAGTTGATAACTGTTTTAAATATTTTATCAAACAAGAGGGTTACAACAAGAACTACAAAGATGTTGACAAAATTAGTCTCATCTTGAATGAAAGACTTGTTATTTAACTGTAAGTCCATCGTTCAACCTCTATATATGTTTGAATATCAAAAATACAAAAAAAAAAAAAAATAAGTTCTGTCATACAAAAAACAAGTTTTTGACCAAATACAGGAGGTTGGAGTCAAATTGGGGTGATCTGGGGAAAGCCAAATAAGCTTTGAGAAGAGATATGAGGCATCAAAGCACAGTGTTGACCATTAATGCATCACGCTTCTAATTGAACCTTAATAATATCACCAAAGAGATGAAATTCATGCTAAGTTTATACCTACTGTTAACCTATCTATGTTGTCATAATAATGCTGAGAATGAAGTATTGAGAAAGCTACATAGTTAATATGATCCCATTCTTGAGATCTTTTCAGAAAATGGAAGAAACAGTTTTGAAGAGAAATACAACTGAAATTTGATCTCTAAATGCACCATTTTCTCTTAAACTATGATCTGTAATGAAAAATATATTTTGACAAAGTGGTTTAAGTCAAAAAGTGTTGCATTTTTCCTTTAGGAGGTTGAATATGTAAGTTCGGGTAAGGTTTGATGTTTTATAACCTTTCCGGGCACAAAAAAGTTGAATATGTTTGAATATGTAAGTTCGGGTAAGGTTTAATGTTTTATAACCTTTCCGGGCACAAAACAGTTGAATATGTTTGAATATGTATTTTCGGGTAAGGTTTGATGCTTTATGACCTTTCCGGGCAAGCTTAGTCATTATTGACTAAGTTTATGATTTTCGGGCATGCTTTGAAGTGTTTACGCTTTCTGGGTAGAGTACACTGGTGTACTCATTTTCCGAGCAAGCTTGAAGTCTTGAGATGATTATGTGTTATAGCTAGCTTTTAACAAGAAACTCTTGTTCCGGGCAAGCTTTGCATTTTATATGCTGATTGTTATTTCAAGCAAACTTTGTGAACTTAAGTTAGTACACCGATTAAGCTTTGTGATTTGTGTGAATATGTGTTAAGAAAGGTTTGTTAACCTTTACGGGCACACTTAGATATTATTATTTAAGTTTGTCAATTTCGGGTATGGTTTGATATGTTGATGTTTCTTGAGTATGCTAAACTGTTTAGTTTAGTTCTCGGGCATACCTGATGATTGAATATGTGCATCATAGCAAGCTTAGTTCAAACATAGGATATTCCGGCAAGCTCTTTGAAATTTTAGACTATAGCACACTTAAATGTTTATGTGTTTTTAATTTCATTCCTAGCATACTCTGTGATATTTGTGTTTATATTTTCTTTGAAATTACAAGTGTTTTCGGGCAAACTTTGCTTTCCGAGCACACTTTATATTTCGGGTACACTTCTGTTACCTCAATATACTTGGTAATTTCAAAACTTGACTTTCCGAGTACACGATATGCTAAAAGGCCTTTTCCGGGCACACTTTGTACTATAGGAAGGTTATTCAGGTACACTTTGCATAGGAAGGTTGCTCGACCACACTATGCTTCCAAGTATACTTGATTGAATATGTTTTTAGTATGTTTGTTGATTATAATTCTTATTTAATTAGGGTTTATGCTAGATTGAGTTATTTAATTTAAATTTGAGAAATTTATATGGGGATCTTAAATGATTCCTAGTAAGACTGATTATTTGATATTTCATACTTGATTATTTGCCTTGTGATTAATTTCTCAAGAAATCTAGTATTTCGGGTAAGCTTTATTCAATAGTGTCTTGACTTTAAATTACTTTGCTTGACCAAGAAAGGTTTGATGTCTTTATTTTAATCGGGTAAACTTTGTGTAAGTGGAAGTATACCGAGTAGACTTTGGATATATTAAACTTTTCCGAGTAAGGTTTGCTAAAAGGGTAAAGAAATGTTTTAATTTATCAAGTGGATAATGTTACTGTGTGACAGCTAATAACTCACTAAACGACAAAAAGCATTTAAAACCCACTTTCAAAAGGTATATAAGAGGGAGTTAGGAAAAATTTTCAATATTACTTTTCCCTCTCTCTCCTTCCACTGCAACTGCTTACTCGCAAAGAAACCTAAACCGACTTATCGCATTCAACTTTAATCCAAACCCTAACTTGAATTAGCCCTCTAATTCCGACTCGGTAAGCAACAATAATGTGTTTTCCGATCACGATTAGACTATAATGAGCTTTGATTATGTATATGATTACTAATATTCTGTTTTTATGTTTAGGTTATAAATTTTTCGCAGAACCTTCTTGATGATTTTTCTCTCTTTCTTCTTCATTTTTATACCTTGAAATTATTTAAAGTACTGAACTTTATGACTAATTTCACTTTGAATATGTTTTATTGTGATTTTCAGATATGGCAGAAGAAGAACAACCCAAGTACTTCTTCGAAAAGAAACACAATATGTGTGCATGTTTACAAGTCACACCTGACAATGAGCCAGTGGCAAGAATGATTACCTGGATGGCTCGATCAAATGTCAGTTTTTCTTTCACTGAAAGTCCTATTATCTATAGAAATCATTCACTTGATTTATGGAGTTCTGCAACACTTGTGGATGACATAAATGACCGAAGAATTGAAGCCTCTGTTGCTAGCCATGAGATACATGTGACAGAAAGAATGATCAGAGGATGTTTGCGGTTGAATGATGGTGATCATAACCTAATAAACTTCAATACAGCACACCTGATGAGAATATTTGAAGAAACTATGGGTTATCAGGGAACTGTACATGATGGGCAGTTTCAAAAGGGGATGTTTCCAATGTTGTATAGATTCCTCATTCACCATGTGATACAGGGGTTTGCTCCAAGGAAAGGATCATGGACCTTGATGAGTCATGATTTAGAAAATGCTACAGTTGGAATTATTTATGATCTACCCTTCAACTTTTCAAAGATGATATTTGAAGGACTGGTAGCAAACTTAAAGAAAGCAGAGAAGACAGGTTCTTACAATATCCAAGGTTCCTACAGATAATCTTTAATAGAGAATTACAAGATCTACCCACTATGGGAATTACACACCTACTGCAGAACCCTGACACATACAAGAGAATTAAGAATCTAGGTGTTGCCAATATATTCAATTCTGAAGTTCCTTTTGAGATCCTACCATGGTTGTTGAACCATGACTTGAATGTGATGCCAGTGCCTGAGTTAAGCTCATAGGAGGAAGGTGGAGATGATGTTGAGAGTGATGATGATGGTTCAGATGATGGAGATGATAATATTGATGGAGATGAAGGAGGAGCTGGAGTAGTTATGGATGTTGATGCACCTAATCAGGGGGAGCAACTTGAGCAACAAGAACAACCTATTCCAACACCACCACAATCACCACCACACATTGACCAACCCATTATACCATCACCACCACAAACTCCACCACATCAAGTTACTCTATCCCCACCCCAAACCCTAACCATAAGCCAACCTGAATCATCAACACATACATACCCAACACCACAAACACCACCAACATATAGCTCAACTCACACAGATCAATTCATTCCAAGCCCACCTCATACAAAATCACCACCACTATCTATATTTCAAACCCACACCACAAACCAAGAACAGCGTGGATATGAACAATTCACTGCATCACCACCTACAACACCACCCACTAACACTGACCTGTTGACCTTGTTAAAAGAAAATGATGAACTGAGGAGAAGGAATGAGGAGGTGATAGAGGAGAATGTGATGTTGTTAGAGAAGTTGGTACAAGAAAATTTGAAAATTCAAGCCCTAGAGCAGGAGGTTGAGAAGACCTCAGCTGCCCCAAAACAGGGGGAGAATGAGAATATGCCAACTGTCTCTGGTTTAAACGTTGCTGAAACTGTAACAGTTGTGGAGACTGCAGACAGTCTAAAATTGATTATGAATGTTTATGATGATGGAGAGGAGAGTAGTGAGGAGAGGAGAGCTGAGGACGATGAGTATGATGGTGATAGATCAGATGTTGGAGAACAAGAATATGATTACAATGATGAAATAGTAAATATGGAGAGGGATGGAGAGAATGTTGAGACAGAGGATAGGGTTGAAAAGATAAATGTTGAGGAGGATGTAGTTGCTACTGATATGGCTACTGATGTCTTAACTGACATTCAAACTGGAGTAGAGACTGAAGTGTTGAATAAAGGGAATACTGCTTCTAAGGAGCCCATCACTCAAACTAAACAACCAGAAAGCTCCAAGAGGGCAGAGTATGATCCTGAGTTAGAAGCACTTGAGAAGGAAATTGATGACTATGTACAGTCTGAAGACGAAGAGGATGTAAGGAGAAGAATTGAGAAAGGCAAAACAAAAGTCAGTGAAGAAGAGCCTGTTAAGGCATATACAAAAAAGGATGTATTATTTAAAGATGATGCTATTGCTAATGAAGATGCCTTAAGAGAACAAGAGAACATTATGAGAGAAACAAGGGATAGGGAGATACTGGCACAATCCTTGACTCCTGAAGAAATGGCAGAACAGGAGATCTTGATCAAACAAGCCAAACTTGCAAAAGAAATTGTTGATGATGTGGCTGATCAAGAAGCAATTGAAATACTGATTATGATGAACAGAAACTGAGGAAGCTGACAATTTTTAGCTATGGTGGTCAGCATGTTTCAATCCCATAATCAAGAGCAAAGAAATTCCTCAGAAAATTCTGAACCTGCCAACTTGAATACTGACATGATGATTGAAGAAGAAATTGGTGAGTCCATGGCTTCTATGGCTGCCAAGAAATGGGCAGAGCAGGTGAAAGAAGATTTGAAGAGGAACCCAACTGACAGCTGGTGTGAAAGGGTGAATATATCTCAACCTCATGCAACACTTCAACAGAAAAGAGAAAGACTTTCAAAACTACATGAAGAATTTGCTTAGAAAGTCAATAGGTTTGCCAAGACCTACATGAGGAGAAAAAGATCATCTGAGCAGACTAAGCATGAAAGATCTGCTACGAGAGGAAAGTGGGATGACAAGAATAAATACTTTGTTGAAACTCTAGATGATGATCCTAGTCCTATAAGGGATGTCCCACTACAAACCTTGCAACCAGGTATAAGAGTTCAAGGTGTTCCTGATGTACCAGTTAGAACTGAACAAGATCCAGATCATCCACCCTCAGATGAACCAATGATAGATGCATTCAATGTATCAACTGAAGAGGATGATGAAACTGATGATTCTGATGAAAACAATGATGATCAAGGGAAAGGAGGTGAAGCTGTTAATGTTGAATCTCCACAAGTAGAAATGACAGATGAGCAGAGAGCCAACATTGAGTTGAGCATGAGAGAAGCTAAAAGGGGTCATCCATTGATTGTAAAGTTAAGAATATATGGTATAAGTTTTGAAACTTTGGCTGATCTTGATGATGATCAGTTGCAAAAGAGACTTGATAAGGAGAGAGATAGTCTCAAGAAAAAGATGGAAGAAAAGAAAAGAGAAAGCCAGAAATTCAGAGAATATCTCAGAAGGAACAATTATTTAGAGAAAGATTTGTCTCACTTCAACTTTGATCAACTTCAATATCTGTATAACAGTGAAAGAGAAAAGGTGATTGAAAAATTTGTAATGGAAAATGAGAAACTTGAGAAAATAGAAAATTTGAAAAAGAAATTTGGAGGAATGTGTGGTTACCTACTGGAAAGAGGTTTAAAGCATGATATTGATGACAACATGTCAAGAGAATTAGTGGTAGACAAGTACAATAAATTGGAAAGAAAAGAAAAGCTGAAAAGGGCACAAACTGAAAAGTCTACCAAACAGTTTGAATCAACTGATGAACCTCAAGCAAAGAAGAGAAGAATTCAAACTATGAGGGAGAAATTAAAGGAACAAGTCAGATCAGTTGAAAATCCTACCCCATAAGAAGTGAAGCCTGAACCAGAAGATGAACCCATTGTCCCTTGGAAAAATGAAGAAATGATAAATATTCTAAAAAGGGTTATGATTGATCAAAGGGGAATGAGTGAAGCAGATTTCAATGCCTTGGAGAAACAAGATTTGAAAGAGCTTTTTTATATACAAAAGGCTGAATGGGAGAAAGCTTTAAGGGAAAGTGATAACCCTAGAACCTTTGTGGATGGAAGTTTTGTGCCTTCTGGATTGGCAAACACTCCTGGTATGGCAAGAATGCTGCTGGATCTTAAAGAACTAGCAGGACAGAATATTGTTGATTTGGCTAACCTTCCAACATAAATGGTAGAGGCCATCTACATTAAAGTTTTCAACTTAAGGCCTGGAAAACCAAAGAAGTCTATCCCATTTAGACCTCCAATCTCAAGAAGACAACCACAAGTAGGAAGAGGTGAATCTAGTAGAGCTGCACAACAAAGAACAATAAGACCACAATCTGATGTGGATCTTCCAAGAGAAGTCTACTATGACTCTGTCACTGAATCTTTGAAGGTGATCATGGAAAGTAGACAGCTGAGGGAAATTGTTGTAAGAAGTGACTTTCGTGAATACACAGAAGAACAACTGAAAAGAATGGCCAATCTTAATTTGTATGACTTCAGAAATAGAAAAACAGATGGCTGGAAGGCAGATGAATGATCTATCAAAGTTTTTGAGAGACGAAGCTGAAAAGGGATTCAAGTTCTTAAAGGAAAAGAGAAGTTGAGTATGATTCAACTTCACAGGTCAAAGAGGACAGAAAAATTGAAAAGAATGGACATTGCTGAAAGAGACTTTATGATGAATATCACATGAATGAATCGATTGTCAAATATGAACACATGCATAAGCTTAGGAAGTAGAATGATACGCCCCAACTACACAGTACAAAGAAATGGCGTTATAACTGAAGTAGAGTACAAAGAAAATAATGACCATTACTTGCTGAGAAACTCGGATGGAAAAGTACGGGGGATTATCAAGAAAGATGAAGACTTGACCTATTTGCATGTTGAAGATTTAATGGATATAAAGGATTGGGTTATACCAGAAAGTCATACTCACTACCGAATCCTTAATATCTTCAAAATGAAAGCTGCATCAGAAATAGTCAATCGAAGACAAGCCGTTCATAATGCAAGGAAGAGACAAGATTCATATATTAGGCTTTGTGATGTAATGTCTTCGGACAGCTTTTAAATATGTAATCTGTTTATGTTATTTGATTATGTAATTTAACTTTTAATTTGATGTGTGTTTTTGACTAAGTGTAAGTAACCTTAATTTAGTTTTGGGTCAACTGAGGTGTTCCAATCTAGGGGGAGATTGTTGAGATATATGGAAGATTGGAATCTTCTCAACCTCCTCAGAATTCGCTAAGTATGGAACCGGGCACACCTTGGACCTCCGAGCAAGCTTTTACTTAGCCGGGTACGATATTTTGTCTATCGGGCAAGGTTATCTTCAAGTAGTCTTCTTTAGTGGATATCCGAGCAAGGTTTGCAAATTAGTGCATTGCCGGGCAAGGTTCACTAGTTTATGTAAATCCAAGCAAGGTTCACTTTATCAAGCAAGTCTGTTGTTCATAGCCAAGTAAGGTTCACTTCCGAGTAAGCTTTCGGCTAACCAAGTCCATGAAGCCAAGTGATTGGAAGATCGGGCAAGGTATTTATTAATAATAGTGGTCCAAGCAAGCTTGATGATTGAATGGAATATCATTAAGTAATGTCGGGCAAGGTTCAACTCAATCAAGGAACAGTACTCCCGAGTACACTTTGCTTATAAGTTATTTTATAGCAAAGAGTTGAATTGGACCATTGAAGAACAAGGTTGCTCGGAAGGGTTTGTCGGGAAAAGTCTGGAAAAGTCAAGAAGACTGAAGTCTACCCGGTGAGTATTTTACTTGGTAAAATACTCTTCAAGTAAAGTCTACCAGGAAACTGATCCCGAGCACACTTCTATGTTACCAAGTTATGAAGGATGGCAGAGTACATAGCCTACTCGGAGAATGAAGACTGATGCAAAGCCTACCCGGAAGACTTGTTTTGCACTTATGTATTAATGTTTGGGGTTTCTAGAAGGAACGACAGCTGTCCTAGGTTGGCAGGCCTATAAATAAGATGTTTTAGGGCACGCCGCCTACGGATCAGCTACGGATTAAGCCTTTACACTTTTGGATAAGAAAGAATATTTTCTTGAAAGTGACGGCTGTCCTAGGATACGTACGGAAAAACCATCCTTCAAGAAACCCTAAATCGATTATCCAATTTGTATGATGAATGTTATATGAATGGAAATCTTTTGAGTGAATCTTGTTTGTGTTGGTTACCTTTGAATATTGATTAAGCAACCATATGTTTGTTATTGATTTCGGCTTTAACAAACGGTCATCTTTCTAATATAGCAACCCGTCATTAACTCTCTTGTCGACACATCAATCTGTGTGAGTTATGACATGATTAAGTAAGATCCAGCTAAAATCGGGGACTTGACAAACTCTGTTTCTTAGCATAAAGTGTGCTTGGGAGCACAACACTTGTGGTTTTTCAAAAAAAAAAATTTACACCGAGCATGCTCGGGAGCATAAGTGTGCTCGGAAGTGTGCTCAGAAGCAAAAATACTTGTGATATTTCAATTTTTCAAGAGCACGCAGTATGCTCAGGAGCCTTGCTTGGGAGAAAGTGTGCTCGGAAAGCGTGCTCGATTTTCATTTCTAGCACAAAGTGTGCTCGGTAGCACTAGCACTTGTGATTTTTTATTTCTTCACTAGCACTAAGTGTGCTCGGGAGCTTTCACTAGCACTAAGTGTGCTTTGGAGCCTTCACTAGCAATAAGTGTGCTCTGGAGCCTTCACTATCACTAAGTGTGTTATGGAGCCTTAAAAAGATAGTTTTCTTGAGAAGAAAAAGGATATGCTCTGGTTTTCACAAAGTGTGCTCGAAGTTGATGTGCTCGATATAAGACGTGCTCGAGATAAACTATGCTTGAACCAATCAAAGATGTGCTTGGGAAAAACACATCTTGTGCTCAAAGCAACACTTAATCATTATGTTTGCTCGAGTTCAATCTTATATGTTCATTTTCTGCTCGAGACATCAGCACTTCGTTTCTGCATCATCAGTCACTGATTTGCCCTTGCAGAACCTGCTTGAATATTCATTTTTCATCTGCTTCAACAAACATTGATGAAATTGCCTTTAGTACCTGTGCTTTCTTCACTTGTACATTCTCCTTATCAGTTTGTACCATCAGCAATATTTTTCAACAAAAACATCTACAGTTTATGCAGCACATTCATCATAAACAATAACATCTACAAAACCCTAAATTTTAGATCTGGAAACTAGTTTCATATATGAAAATTAATCATTGTAGCATTATCCACGTCGTCTCGAAATCAAAGAAACCTATCTTCATATCATCAATCAACCTTTTCAGATCTGGAAATCATCAAATGAACAGTGTTGCCCCGAAACGAGCCAAATAACACTGTTACATAAGATCTGGACCGTTCTGACCAAATAAACATGAAATTGATGTTGGATCTCCAAACGAGTCATCAACCCAAACATCAATCCATAAAATTTTATCCAAATCATCAAATAATTTCAAAACCCCCAAAAATAATTTCAACGAACTTCATCGTTTAACATCCATGGTGGATTCAAGAGCGAAATGAATCAGTTCAGCAGTTAGTCTGAACGATTCAGTAACCCAACTTTGATACCAATTGTGAGCACCGAGCCCCGGTGCGGAAGCGTGAATAATCGGTATTAACGGTGGAGCTCGGATCTAGGGTTAGAATCGAATCTAACTCGTATTCACTCTTGAAAGATGTTTTGGACGGACGAGGTGTATTGGGAGAGAGCCTGATTTGATTAACAATCAATAATATGATGAACAATTGAAATCAAAACACAAAAGATAGAAATGGTAGTATGATAATATTAGTTGAATGATTCTCATAAAGATGAAACACTCATACATACATTCATACATACAATCGATTAAGAAATATCAGCCGTCACCAGGAGAGCTCATCCTGGAGGCGGAGACTCTCTCAAAGGGATAAAACCTTAAATCTCACACATACACATACACAATACAGTCACTCATACTAGACAAATGAATAAAAACATCTATTAATACTAGTCTAGCATGACTTGGTCTTCAAGCCATCCACCCTTGGTTGAGACCAAATAATATAATTTTCACCCACAAATTAATTCTATGTGTCGGTCTAAAATATAAGTTCCAACAATTTACCCGAACACTAAAGAGTGACCGGGGTGACTGAGTTCTTAACATGTGTGTTTTATGTAACTCTCTGCGAAATGATAATATTATTCAGTTAACAGCTTTTTAGAAGCTTCAAAATATTTTCAAATGAAAATTGATCCAACATTTGGAAAGTGATAGATAAATTGTTTCTGTGTGCCTAACGGGTGAAGTTATTAAGCTTAAAAGACTCTAGAACAGTCACTTATTTGTATGGTAGCTTTCCTTGACACGTAAGAGTTGAAGTGATATAAACTAAATTTGCTAATCTTACTGTAGAGAGTCATTTTTAAGACATACGCATGTCTCCATATACATCCCTTATGATAGGCAGAAAAGCAATTACCCAATCATACACGAGCCTAATAGTGTTTTGATCACCAAAAAGGTTGTGTTATTAAGTTATTGTTAAAAAAACAATCTACAAAAGCGTCTATTTTATCTTATTAAAGTTTATGTTTTTAAAAGCTTAGAGGGTCAAACTAGAACTACATAGATGGGGGCACACAAGTAAGTCCTGTCATGTCTCGAATGAAAGGCCTATAAGTCCGAACGGCTTGTAAGTCCAACCTTCAACCATAAAGCTTAAATTCTTGTCCGTTTATCTATAAAAATCTTTTAATCAAGCACTAGGGGGTTGGAGTCAAATTGGGGTGATCTGGGGAAAACCAAATACTCTTTGAGAAAAGATAGGAGGCATCATAGGTTTATGAGTGATGTCCATCTAAGCTTTATGCCAAACTGAACCTAACTCATATCACAGATGCAATGAAAATCATGTTAAGTTTGTTATACATCCTATCAACCTGTATCTCTATGTCATAATAACACTGAACATGAATCCTAGTGACAGCCTCATAAACAATATGATTACATGTTCGGACCTTTTCACCAAAAGGCAGCATTTTTACAAAAAACCTGAAATTTGATCCCAATTTACAAAATTCAAAATGATCTTTAGCTTGTTAATCTTATTTGTATTATTTTTGTTTATTTTGCTTTTTGTTTGTTTTATCTCAAAACTAATCTCCTCGAAACGTGTGATTTAACTGGGTCGTTTTCAATGTGCTTTAAATTGCTTTTGGGCTGTTTGTCATTTATGTGTCAACATGTTTTTTGGCAAACCAAATGGTTTGGGCCTTTCTACTAGTTCTTTGCTCACCTTCTGAGATCGTGAGAGGGATTTCTTGTTTGGGTCTAGGTTGGCTGATTATTCCTGGGTTGTGAGAGTTCTCGGCCGACGAGAGGTGATATATTAAAATGTTTCATAAACTCAATTATTGCTCTCATTACTTTCAAAACTCAAAACTTAAATTTTTTTTCCTCTCAAGCTATCCGCCGAGATCTCCACTAGCATAAGCTAATCACACTAATCGATTTTTATTGTTCGTCTTTATTGATTCACAGGTAATTGAACCAATGTTCAAGCTGGTTATTTCTATGAAAATAGGGTTTTCAAGGTCTGATAGATGAATAGACGAATATCATTGATGAACAGGGTTTCATGGCCTGTTAGGATCAGCGTTCGATGGTTTGATTGGAGCGTGTTAGTGTTATAAATCAAGGTTTTATAAAGATTTGTTACAGGTTTAATGGAGTTTTCGGCTGTCTCGGAGAAGACAGCACATGTTTCAAGAAGAAACCCAAAGGGTTTTCTGTCTACAGCTGTCAAACAATTAAGAGGTTCTCGGTTGACTTACGTTGACTGAGATCTCCGAGCCTTGACCGAGAACTCATGTTCTCGGTTGACTTTTGTTGCCCGAAAACGCTGGACTTGACCGAGAACTCATGTTCTCTTTTGATATTGACAGAGAACACTTACCTTTGACCGAAAACCCATGATTGACCGAAATCTCATGTGGACAGAAAACTCTATGTGGACCAAGATATATTATAATGTTATTATTATCTTTCCCTAATCATCCACCTAATGTGTTTATGTCATCATTGACCCCCCATGTCTTAGAACTTGACTAACCAGCTTTGAAATATAACTATAGTCAAGATTGTTTTTACTAACTTGATTCGTTTGGTGCAGTAATGGCTGATCAGACTCCTTTAAAGTTTTTTGATATATATAATATAGCTGGACACTTATTTGATCCACCATTGGCTCACAAGGAGTTCAAATCTATGATAGTCGGCCTCAACACTTGCAGGATTTCTCACGCATTACGAGAAAACCCTGTAATATGCAGGAAGATGATCACTGATTTTTGGAATAATGCCTCAATCAATACACGATGTCCAGATGGAGTTATGTCGATAGACTCCAAAGTACAGAAGAATTCAATTGTCATCACAGAGGCTATTACATGGGAGGTGCTTCTGTTCGGTGATCAACCCGATTACCCAACGGAATACTCTACTACAGTTGTCTATGAGATTCTCACCAGGATGGGTTATGAGGGTACTTATCCTCCAGCAATCAATAAGTTATTTCACCCATACTGGAGGTTTTTGATACACACGTTTTTCACATGTGTGTCGGGAAGAAAGGGGGGATCTGACGATAAGTCATACTCAGATGTCTGCTATCGTTGCTCTAATCATGGATTGGAATTATAACTATTCCAAGTTTATCTTCAATGAGATGATGAGCAATCTGAAAGGGAAGAAGAAAGAGATGTTTCGCATGTTTCCAAGATTTCTACAGATGATTTTCGACTCACACTACACCGACCTCGTCAGATCTGTTGATACTTAAGATATGAAGTCAATGGGACCCAACTCCTTTGGGTTAATCAAACAGTCCAGGAAAGGCTCTAAGATAGTCTATTAGGGCCTTCATGCTCTTGAAAATTTTGGTTGATTTGCTAAAACTGAAGCTGTACAAGTTATAGCTCAAGTATTCGATGAACATGTGACACCAGTTCAAATGCGTTCTGCTACCTTTGAGATTAGTTCAGATGAAGAAGAAGAGACAGAACACCGTGAGATAGACACTGCTCCGACTGCTGAGCAATTAAGTGATTTTGAAGCTTTCAAAGAATTATTTTAATCAATTGCTCTGAAGCCTCCTCAAGCATTTGATGTAAATGAAGAAGATGATGTTCTCGAGGAACCAGCCAATGATCACATTCCACGAAAAAGCAGAAAGAAAGATCCGAGATTGGACATCCTGGTTCCTGAAACTGAAAAAACAACCAAAACACCAAAAACAACCGCAATCACTAGCCTACAACAACAAACTCACGAACCTAAGTCGCATGCTCCAGATACCCAAGTTGAACCAAGTTCATCCACTACAGAGCCACTGACACAAGATCAGGTGATTGATGACATTGCTCATGATTTTGATTTTGAGTAAGATATTCCACACACCGATGAGGCTGACATACCATTCACCAATGCTCCCTCCGACAAGATTGCCATGCAAGAAACTTATTTCCAGAACAAAGGGAAGGGAGTTATTCTTGAGGACGCTCTCGTCGACATACACAAGCTACAACATTGAGTTTTTGAACTCGAACAAAATTCAGTTGTCGAAGATGTACGTAATCAGGAACTGGAAGCCAACAATTCTGATAAAGACTGTAAGATTAAAGAGCTGCAGTCCAACATTGGAGGATTAACTGTTATGTATTTAGACCTTCAACAAAGGTTTTTCAAAACTTTGGAGATGAATTTAAAAGCAGTGATGATGTGGCCTCTCAAACTAATCAAGTTAATCAAGGTGATAGCTATGGTTTTCGCCCAACTGAGAACATAAATGAATCTGAGACATTGAATCAGTATATGTCTGCTCCACCAATCACCAAAGAGAAATTAGATAGAGTTCAGAGAAAGCTGCTGGTGATGAAAAACTCCAATCAGAATGTCGAATCATCAGATCATACAGACAGATTCATCGTCACTTTCCTAAAAGGTTTCTCAGACAAATATGGTGATCATTCGGGTATCATATCTTGGGGTTTCGATGTTGATAAAAACATGTGGTGAGTTAAGCAGAAGTCCGGGGTCACTGAGTACTATAAGAAGATGAAAGATTTCGGTTCTTGGACTAAAGTGGATCTCAGTGATTTGATAAACTCTCCATTCCACAATCCAACTAATGATAAACGTGGTAGAGACTTCTAGAACTTTCTTAGAAATCAAGTTGATCAAGGCTTTCTAAAGATGCCAGCTGCAGAATCGTTCTTAAAGAAAGCAAAGAGGGTCGTGGATCCAAGAACATGAAAAACTATGGTCAACGTTATGTGGCCTACTACAAATAAAGCAACTAACATTCCTGTGCCTAATGCTATTCCTGATGGTATTCTGGATAACATGAGATTCTGGATGTATGATAGCGAGACTCCCACCGTTGTTATACGTTTGCAGAAGGGCAAAGGGCAGTACAGATTTGTTGATTCTAGAGATCTACTATTGCTTGGAGAGAAAGACATCAAGACACTAAGCACATTTTAGATAAGTGCTGACCCGGTTTTTGAAGCGGTTGTAAAAGAATATACGAGCATGGCAGCCTCTATTATCAGGTGAAAATTTTGGGCAGATGCTTTGAAAGACGCTGACATTGATTATATGGAGAATGATTGAGGACCAAGCTACAAACCAAGGGGGAAGATTGTTGGGCCTAGTTATTTTGGTTTGTACTTAGTCTATTTGTTTGTTTTAGGCTGCGTATTTAAACCGAGATCCCTTTGGATCTCGGTGGGCTTTTTGTCGCTGTTGGGCTTGTGTATTGAGTACCCTATATATAGAATGCATTGTATAAGGTTCTAGGTGTTGAGTTTTAACAAGATTATCAAAGCCATGTAAACCCATTTATATGAAAAACACATCAGCTTAATTAGTTTAAAACCTTGTTATATTGATTAACATAAAACCCGTTATATATGTAAAACCCAAGCCCCGGATCCATATACGAATTTGCATGCATACAAAAACAACATCCATAGGGGGTTTATGTAATACAACCTTTCAAGATGCAAGAAAGATAAAGGAGATGACGGTTTTAATAGCAAACCTTCGATGGAGAAGTGCCTCAAGCTTGTATACCCAACGAGCTCCAACAAACATCTTGGTTGCTAGGGTCCTAACACTTGATGCAAGAACAAACCCTTTTTGTTCTTTTTCTTCTTGTTGTTCTCGGCTCCTAATGGAGAGAAAAGAAAAAAGAGATGTGTGTGTGAGAGAGAGAGAGTGTAGAGATTATTCACCCAAGAATAAAAATCCTCCAATCCCTCTCTTGCATGTCTTGAAAGAAACAAAAGGAGGAGAGAGAAGAGGGAAGAGATTTTTCTCACCCAAAATTCAAATCCCGTTTTATTACTTATAATTTATTTACTTATAATGTTTATGTTATAAACTTAACATAAGTACATGCAATATGTCATTTAGCCAATTTAAATAACATCTCTCAAAATATAAATTATCCATATAATTTATTTAACACACAAATGCAAATATTTACAAAACCCAATTTCCAAATATTATAAGTGTTGATAATCATTACTTAAACCATATCTAATAATAATTATCGTGGCGTTTGTCTACCTTGTTATTGGGTATGACCAGACATGGATCAATACGTACTAGCTACATCAACTCTAATATGTGTCTTGGGCAGATCGATTCCAACAACCTGAACTTTATTTTCGTTCAGTATGGGGGTTTTGAATAAAATACTTTTAACAATAAAGCAGACTCATCTTGTTCGGTTACTATTTTACCCTTTGCCATGATGGCATTTCTTTGGTTGATAATTATTGATGGCAACACAGAAAATAAAAATGATGTTACACATTCATAAATTAAACTAAATGATTATATTCGGTAAATAAAATTGTAGTTATGATGTTACTTACAGTTTTTGAGAATTACACATAGAACACGGATCCAATCTGCTACAAAACAATACAGCCATAAAATTAGAATTAGAATGAGTTAAAATTAGATAAACAATAAAACCAAAGAAATGATAGCAAATCTTGTACTTACTCCAAGAAGAGGAACAATAACAAATGGATTTATGACAACAAAATGGTCTTCTTTCGTGGACAGATCAAGCCATAACCTTTTGAAATAGATCTAATCCAAACTACACAAAAACAAAAAAACCACCGTGAATATAATAAACGCACATAAGAATAAATGTTATCAAATGAGGAAACTTTAGATATTTCTCTTTTACAGTTATGGTTAGTGTAAAATCTATCATAAAAGGTATACATGATTGACATAAAAGAAAACTTACATTTGATTGTTTTCATCTTCACTCAAGTTCCTTAATCTCTCTTGCATTTCTCTACGGCAATTTGATTATTTGAAAACATTATCAATCATTGCTAAAATAGCATAAAAGGCATCAAGTTTATCTTTATATAAATACTGAGTGAATAACCTTGTGTGTTCATCTAAGCGCTCCTCAATTGATAGATTTTCAACTTCAGCATTTTTTAAGGTAAAATATCAATTAGAAAAAAGGCATGTAAATTAGAAAAACGTTGATTAAACTGAAATTCAAAAAAATGTTTATGTAAATTACCTAACTTGAATCATAACTAAACAAAACATCATAAAGAGAGACCACATGGCAAAGAAAGGTTTTTGAAGCCAGACATTGGATGATACCCCTAGCATCTCCTCCCCCACATTCATATGAATCCCAAAATAAAAAGTTAATTAGTTAGTGAGATTTAACTTTAAAATCACACAATTAAGTACTAAACGTGAAATATCTTGTTGGCAATTAACCCTTTCTTTAAAACAAACTGTGACATTCGTGACAAAACGAGTTATACCATATTCACTATGTAGCGAGTAAACGATAAATCGGTTAATTTGTAGCGATTAGACGAGTAACCGACCGATACTGATTATGACCCGTATATATACTGAGGGGTCATATACTAGTTATATATATACTATAGTGGCTAACATATTGATATTTAGGCCCCAGTAGGTTTAAAACCATTTAAACGAAAAAGGTTTCGTTTTGATACGCTATGAGTTTAAACACAATCGTTAACATCAAAACGAGCATTGTAGCATCCGTCAAGCCGAAAACGAATTATAAAACACATATATGACATGTTTTAAGCAAATCCGTGAAAATATTTTGGGTTTTTACAACCATTTAATATGTTTTTATTATTTTGCAAAAATGAGTCGAAAAACGTCCGTTTTCGCGCTGTTTTTCGCACCCGAACTATTTTTCATGCCAAAAACCAAACCCGCATATAAAATGGACTCATAACTGATTGAACAAGTATGCAAAACAAATAAAAAGAAATAAAAGGGTTAGGGTCCCACCCTTATTCCGATCGGAATAAGGGGGGAATTCCCAACCTTTGTTATCTTTTTTTAGTCACATCCTCATCTTCATATTTTGCAAATGATCTAGACAACATCTGCCTTTCCTTATTTCTCTCAACCACCAGCAACTAAGTTAAGGTAAAAGCTTGTTTTGATTATATTTTTAACATGTTTTAATCAAGTTATAATCCTATAAACATGTTCTAATTAGTATTAAGCATGTTTAATCATCCAAAACCTATTAAAATCACCTAAAATCATTTTTTGATGTTAAACATATTTACAAAGTAGATACATATAGATGTTTGACCAAAAACACGGATTAAACGTGAATACAACGTTTTTACCGATTCGAAAGTTCGGTTTGAAACCAAAACCGAAACCCTAATTAACAAGGCTGTTCTATGGATGATTTTTGCTTGGTTTGATGTTATATGATATGTAGATACACTTAATTTTCAACCCAAGACCCGGATAGTTGTTTAAACTATCAAATATCACCGAAAACCGACAATGTAATACCGCATTACTCGTTAAGGGGTTGTTTATTGTGACGTACTTGTTTTTAGGTTATGAAACTTTGCAGGGACATTAGGGATCACATAAGTGAGTTTTTCGATAAACGGAGAATATTTGGCGAATTTATTACCATTTATTGGCATTTATTCAGGAAAAATAGGTAAACTTCATGAAAATTTATGAAATTTGGTTTGGAACTGTAACACCCCGTAACCGCAACGGAAACGTAAACGGGATGCAACAGACACGTCTGATATCAACAGCATTGCTTATAAAGAAAACACCACTACATTAATTTACACCATATTACATTGTTCCGAGTTTAGTTACCGTCTAGGCGTTAACACATCAGTTTTACCAACAGTACATTAACATATTTAATACAAAACGATCATTAAGCTTCCACATAAAGCACGCATCGTCAAGCATGTAGCAATTATTCCAGTTTGTGGGTACCTAGAAAGCATGTAAAGAAAACGGGTCAACTACGAATAGTTGGTGAGTTTCACTATTTTAAATAAACAGTGACAAATCATTATAATGATCATATATTAGCGATGTAATTATGCTGAGCCCACAAGTGAAACCTCTGACTATCCACATACAACCCCGTGGCATACTCCGCCCACGGACCTGCCCCAAACCGCTATGCCTAACATTACATAGCAAAAATATATAACAACAAAATAGACATGTGCAACTGGCTGGGAAACATCAGCAAATCCATGCCGGACCAGTTGGGTTTGTCAGACCAATAGTACTATTCACACTCTACCGGCTTTTAGCTAATCACTCGTGTTACGGGGCCTTACAATGTTAGCAACTCAGACAATTACCATCTTAGTACATTTCCGTACGATTCCCGTACAATAAAATATATATAAATACACGCAAATCCATGCGTTCAGTATGTACTTAAACATTTCAATAGTAACATGCTTTCCGCCCCGGGAAAATATTTAAAAACAATTCAGAAAAAGGGGCTCGTGAAACTCACCTTTCGCAAGCAAGTAGGTAACACAGTACGTAGCTACTAATCCGGATCTGTAATACGATCCCTTAGTTCGTTACTATACAATCACTATTAATATAACGTTAACCGTGTTAACCCGTACATCTGGGGACACTGTTAACCCAGTACTGTACCCATTCCGGGGTCAATGTTAACCCAGAAACACTTCTTCGGACTCAGATTGTGATATCATTTAGAGTTCAATAGTTAAAATTACTATTAGTTCGTTTTCCCCGTTTTGCGTGCCTAGCACGGTTATCCGTTTTTACGTTTCAAAAATGAGTTTGGTCACACACGACCCGAAAATAGTTGTTGACTGATAATTTAATTGTAGTTGTGAAATTAGAGCTCGGTTTAGTCGCCCCGATTGGCCGCGGGACCCGTTTTCGTCTTTAGTGTACCGGAAACTGTTAAATCGGATAAAATTACTCAAATCATCCGAATTATTTTCGTATGATTTATTTTTACTTGTTTAACTAAGTTATATAAAAATAGTCCATTTTTAAGGTTTTTATACACCAGTCAGCTCGTTTAGGCGAACTTTACCGGTTTACGCGTTTTAAACTCTAAAAGTTTGTTTTTATTTTCTTTTTAGCACAAATAATTATCCGTTTAGTCTCGGATCTTGAAATTTTGCACAAATCACTTTTTGACAGTGGGGGAAAATATTTCCAGAATTAATTTTTATATTTAAAATTTATTTATCTATTTTTAAACACCATTTAAACACTAAATATGTCGTAAATACCAAACGACCTTAGGAAAATCCCAATTTTTTCCTGGATGACCCCTGCCATCCACATAGTCCCCTGTAATTTTTCCAGAACCAAAATCTCTTTTTACATGCCATTTTCACTAAAACCGAGCTAGAAAACCCTAGAACTCGTTTAACCGAAAAGCCTACTTAGACTTCTCCAACTGACCTAAATTTTGTGTGTGACTTTTACATGTTATAAAAAGCTTATCTGGAATTTTCCAGAATTTTTCATAATATTTAACTATTTTTCACCATTTTTAGCCAAAACCGAGCATTAAATTCACCAAATATTCATCCTTTGTCCAAAAATTACCAAATTTTCACAGATCTCATATTTTCATGTGTAGATCATCTCTGTGAAATTTCGTAGCCTAACTCTAAACGTACCACAATCTGTCCAAAACACTCATAACCGAACATAAACCGAATATACCTTTTGTTTTCCACCACTACAAGCTACAAACTCGTCTTTCCGCCTTATCTACCACTAAATACAGAACCTACAACCAACATACCACAATACCAAGCAAGTTACACTCACCATCAAGCCTCTTACACTATAATTTCGGTTATTGTTTCAAAACTAAAGTTTAAACCGTAAAAATTCGTTTTTGTCTCGTTTAACTCCTTTCTTGGACCAAGATCCCTTGTATAACCCGTATACATCACTTGATCATGCAAGAATCGGTTTCATCTCGGGTTTTCACCCTTTTTCACTTGAAACCTCATTTTCTTGCAAATAAACTCAAGAAAAGAAGATGGAAACGTAAATAACTCGATCTTTACTTTGTTTTTCTTGCTCCAAATCTCGGTTTTTAGTTCATGAAGTGGAGAGAAAAGATGATCTTGCAATGGTTTGATGTAAAAAAGAAATGAGAGGCTAGGGGTTCTCACCCCTAAGCCGATCGGAATAAAGGGGAGGTGGGGTGGGACCCACCTTTCCAATTCTAGCCACACATTTGGATTTTGGAAATCCGGATAATGTTTTGGATAATCTGGTTCAGTTCGTTTTTCGGTTAAATGTTTAATTTAACTTAAAACGAGGCTAAAACGGTCGTTTTCGGCTTAAAAATGAAATTTATATAAAACAAATTTAAAAACTTTAAAAACATAAACCATGACATTTATTAACTTAAAACATCATATTATTAATAATTGTGTATCTTTTTCGGCTTGATCGATTGTCTCTTGCTCGGTTTGGTATTAAAGGTTTCGTTTAACGTACCGACGTACCATTAAATCGAAAATTCTTTTTCTGTGCCTTAATTCACTTATCCCTAAGCTTTAATACTTCGTAAACATCACTAAATATCATATATCTCGTCTATAATGTAATCCTCGAATCGTTCGGACTTCAATAACCGTTAATCGGTTAATCGTATTTCCAGTACGATTAACTGTATAATCGAGTATAATCCGTACTGTGAATCATGCATACTCGTATAAACACATTATAATTCATATATTCATTATTAAATAACACATAAATAGTATATACCGGTTAGGGTATACCTGATTTTGCCGGAATCGTTACAGGAACCCAGAAATGTTATGTTAAGATCACTGGAAAAATTTGAGAACATTTGGAGATGGCTAAGTATTTTTTGTGCAATTTTGTTTTAATAGAGTTTTAATAGCCGAAAAACGCTCAAAAAGGCATTTTGGCTAAAGATTTAGACACTGGAGATTTTTCAGCGGATATTTAATGATATTGAGACCACTTGGAAAAATTATCGGATTTTTCGGATGTCGTTTGGTATAAACGGGCTATTTATTACTTAATTATAACACATTAAATGAATTTTTATAAATAGATAATTAATCATAAAATTTCTGAAAATATTTTTATAAAATTCTCCAAATTTTAATTTATTTTTACAGAAATTTCCATAATTTATATATATGTACATAATTAGTTATGATTAATCAAATATTTAAACTATATATTGTATTAACGAAACCGGCAGTTTTATGTTTAACGAACCGACTGGTATGTCAAAATATCAAAAGTGGTCAAATATCATAGTTTCGAATGAATTTGATAAAAACAAATTTTTACGAGAATTCCGGACAAATTGGGAGGATTGTACGCGTTTTGTATAATCAAACCCGTGTGAAAACGGAAACGAACCCTGCGATCAATCCAGATACCGAAACCTTAAAATTTATAAATTAAGTCATTTTATCAATCAATATGTTTACATAAGTTTATGTGATATTACCTATTCCTGAAACGCGTAAACGATCAACTTGGCTAGGCTCGGAAAACGGTAAAACTAACCCAAATCTGGTTTTGAACATTTCATAGTATACAACGTCACAATCTAAGACTATGGTCATGTTCTGGGCTTAACAGCTATACCCATACTAGTAATACAGCCCGATTTAGCTTAAACACTGTACTAGTATTAACAGTACTATACCGGTTATAAGAGTCAAGCTATAATCGAAGAATATTACTTATTGATACATATTGCCAGCTTGAACTACGATAAGGTGAGTTTCACGACCCCACTTTCTAAACTTTTTTACGAACTTTTGGGTTGGAAAGCGTGTTTACATATACGGTCATACTTGAAAACTTGTGATGATGTGAATTATCTAAGTACTAACACTTGAAAGTCCCCACAAACACAAGTGATTAACTTCGTGCCGGTGACGTGTGGATAGTACTATCGGTTTGACAAACCCAATTGACAGGGTCGGTGGGGTATGCCGGAACATGTTAACTTAGTTGCACATTGTCATTTAAACTTATTACATACTGCTATATGGTGTTAGACATAGTACATACTTGGGGCAAAGTGGCTGTTAAATGCCAACGGGAGTGCATGGGTAGGGGTGGCCATGTGTTTTAGCTCGTTTCGGTTTCACTTGTGGCTTAATATAATACATCATACACATACTTATATACATACGTACTGCGAACTTTACGAACTCGTATACTGACTTTGTTCGTACTCGTGAAACTTGAAACTCACCAACTAGACGTAGTTGACCCGTTTTAACATGCTTTTTAGGTAAACCGAAGTTGGAAATATTTGCTTACGTGCATGGTGTTAGAAGGAAAGTTAAATAGCTGTGAATAGTTGTAAATACGTACTAATGAATAAGGAACCGAGAACTGGTTATGTGATTTTCATTTAGTTTGTAAACTTAGTACCAAACCATGTAATATGATGTAAATTAGCTTGTTGAATTTCATTATGAACAATGTGGTTGATACCAGTGTTATCTGTTACATTCCCGTATTACGCTTCCGCAACTACCTAGTCGGGGTGTGACAGAAGTTGGTATAAGAGCCATTGGTTATAAAGAATTAGGATGTCCCTTTAGGATACCCTAATATAACCGTAGGCTCGATTAGCTCTGGGAATAAAATAATATTAAATAATATATACTAACGATTCTCGTGATGAACGCGAATGGACAAATGGGTTATTATTGTCCGGAACGTAATAACGGACTTGTTTGTATGAGAGAATTCGAGAAGGAGTCGTTGAACAATCTAATAGGTAAAAAACAGCAACATGTGTGTATAAAATATAATATAAATAAATATATATCTATATAAAGGATTATTTGTGCTAATGTGTATGAATATTAAGTACTAAACTGTAATTAATATTATACATTATTATAATTAATGTTATCAAGAGTTGTTATTATTATAGTAACCTTTGTACAGAGAGATGCCGAGAACCAGATATGATGCAACTGATCAAGTACCAACACTATCTCTTGAGAAGGAAGAACTAGAAAAAAACTCAGAGGAGAACAAATATGTAGAAACAGATGGAAATGAGAGAAATGAGATGATTCCATATGAGGCGCCATTGATAAGCCTTACTTATCAGGCTATAGATGAGACAATTATTCCCCTAGAACATCACCTAAGCATGATGTAGGATTCACCAATACTTACCATTAGAACTCCTAGATCTTCCACACCATTATCACATCATACCCCGGTGACTGCATCCACTCGTAGAGCTAGTCAGACTAACTGTACAAGTGTACCACCACCTGATAGTATGCCTTCCCCACCCAGATTAACTAATCATAGGGGAAGAACCTTCCGTATCCTAGTTAACTTTCCCTACACGGAGCATACCTATACCCAATCAAGAACCTCCCCATTTAGACGACCCATCCTGGTTAGCTGTATTGACAGATCAGATACCGGGGCACTTAATAGCTATAATTACCAACTTACAGAGAAGACGGGAGCTATATGATTACATGTTGGATATACAACAAGTAGCAATTAACTTACATTGATCCGATACTCATTCTTAACGGCTCTTGAACAGAGTGACAACCTAGTTATGGGGTTGTCAAGAAATTATTGCAGCCTAAATTGGTTGTTTGTGTGTGGTTATTGTATTATATACATATGGATAAATATAAATAAAAGTAGTATGGTTTGTTGTACGTAGTCTTTTGATACCCCATGAAGCACTAGTAGTAGCATATTGCGCTGACATGGAGGATGTTTTTAATCTACTATTGTTACAAGCACTGACCCTTACTGGGTTAAGCCTCTATATAATGAAAAATTTTAGTATATCTATTTAAGAGCTGGCCTATACCAGGTTAAGTCCATGCGCTGGGTTTGGATTACATACGTACAGTAACAGTTGTGTTCTTTGGCATAGTTGTGTGTTTATGATTATTGTTATAGAATGGCCCCGGAGAAAACTAATACTTTATTTGAGGCGGAGGTGGGCGAAATGATTGCTCGCCACTAACAAGCAGTGATACTGACTATTGTAGCGCAAGCCGCCCGTGATTGACAGAAGAGTTATGTCGATGTTCGCAAAAAAAAACGCTATCTTTTGAAGTAGGCGACAAGGTGTTTTTGAAAGTATCGCCATGGAAAGGTGTTATATGGTTTGGAAAGACTGGTAAATTATCCCCGAGATACATTGGACCTTTCGAGATTGATACAAAAATTGGTCCCGTAGCTTACCGACTAAAACTACCCTTAGAACTGAGCACCATTCACGATGTGCTTCATGTATCAAATCTGAAAAAGTGTCTGACTGATGAAACGACCATAGTACCACTGGAAGATGTTCAGGTAAATGAAAAGCTTAAATTTGTAGAGGAACCAATAGAAATTGTGGACGGGAAAACCAAACAGTTACGACACGACAAAATCTCGTTGGTAAAAGTTCGATGGAACTCAAAACGAGCACCCAAATTTACTTGGGAACGAAGGACGAATTTCGAAAGAAATACCCTCACCTTTTTGCTAAAAAGAAAACCGTTGACACATAAAAATTTCGGGGATGAAATTTCTTAACGGGGGGAGAATGTGACATTCGTGACAAAACGAGCTATACCTTATTCACTACGTAGCGAGTCGATAAATCGGTTAATTCGTAGCGATTAGACGAGTAACTGACCGATACTGAGTATGACCCGTATATATACTGAGGGGTCATATACGAGTTATATATATACTATAGTGGCTAACATATTGATATTTAGGCCCCAGTACGTTTAAAACCATTTAAACGAAAAAGATTTCGTTTAATGATACGCTATGAGTTTAAACGCAATCGTTAACATCAAAACAAGCATTGTAGCATCCGTCAAGCCGAAAAAGATTTATAAAACACTTATATGACATGTTTTAAGAAATCCGTGAAAATATTTTGGGTTTTTACAACCATTTAATATGTTTTTATTATTTTGCAAAAATGAGTCGAAAAACATCCGTTTTCGTAATGTTTTTCGCACCCGAACTATTTTTCTTGCCAAAAACCGAACCCGCATATAAAATTGACTCATAACTGATTGAACTAGTATACAAAACAACAAGAAAAAAGAAATAAAAGGGTTAGGGTCCCACCCTTATTCCGATCGGAATAAGGGGGAATTCCCAACCTTTGTTTTCTTTTTTTTAGTCACATTCTCATCTTCAAATTTTGCAAATGATCTAGACAACATCTGCCTTTCCTTATTTCTCTCAAACACCAGCAGCTAAGTTAAGGTAAAAGCTTGTTTTGATTATATTTTTAACATGTTTTAATCAAGTTATAATCCTATAAACATGTTCTAATTAGTATTAAGCATGTTTAATCATCCAAAACCTATTAAAATCACCTAAAATCATTTTTTGATGTTAAACGTGTTTACAAAGCAGATACATATAGATGTTTGACCAAAAACGCGGATTAGAACATGAATACAACGTTTTTACGGTTCGAAAGTTCGGTTTGAAACCAAAACCGAAACCCTAATTAACAAGGCTGTTCTATGGATGATTTATGCTTGGTTTGATGTTATATGATATGTAGATACACTTAATTTTCAACCCAAGACCCGGATAGTTGTTTAAACTATCAAATATCACCGAAAACCGACAATGTAATACCGCATTACTCGTTAAGGGGTTGTTTGTGCTTCTATTGTGACGTACTTGTTTTTAGGTTATGAAACTTTGCAGTGACATTAGGGATCACATAAGTGAATCCCTGTTCAAATTTGGTACTTTTTCGATAAACGGAGAATATTTGGTGAATTTATTACCATTTATTGGCGTTTATTCGGGAAAAATAGGTAAACTTCATGAAAATTTATGAAATTTGGTTTGGAACCCAAAAATGTTATGTTAAGATCACTGGAAAAATTTGAGAACATTTGGAGATGGCTAAGTAGTTTTTGTGCAATTTTGTTTTAATCGAGTTTTAATAGCCAAAAAACGCGCAAATAGGCATTTTGGCTAAAGATTTAGATACTAGAGATTTTTCAGGGGCTATTTAATGATATTGAGACCACTTGGAAAAATTATCGGAATTTTCGGATGTCGTTTGGTATAAACGGGCTATTTATTACTTAATTATAACACATTAAATGAATTTTTATAAATAGATACATAACATAAATTTCTGAAAATATTTTTATAAAATTCTCCAAATTTTAATTTATATTTACAGAAATTTCCATAATTTATATATATGTACATAATTAGTTATGATTAATCAAATATTTAAACTATATATTGTATTAACGAAACCGGCAGTTTTATGTTTAACGAACCGACTGGTATGTCAAAATATCAAAAGTGGTCAAATATCATAGTTTCGAATGAATTTGATAAAAACAAATTTTTACGAGAATTCCGGACAAATTGGGAGGATTGTACGCGTTTTGTATAATCAAACCCGTGTGAAAACGGAAACGAACCCTGCGATCAATCCAGATACCGAAACCTTAAAATTTATAAATTAAGTCATTTTATCAATCAATATGTTTACATAAGTTTATGTGATATTACCTATTCCTGAAACGCGTAAACGATCAACTTGGCTAGGCTCGGAAAACGGTAAAACTAACCCACTTTCTAAACTTTTTTACGAACTTTTGGGTTGGAAAGCGTGTTTACATATACGGTCATACTTGAAAACTTGTGATGATGTGAATTATCTAAGTACTAACACTTGAAAGTCCCCACAAACACAAGTGATTAACTTCGTGCCGGTGACGTGTGGATAGTACTATCGGTTTGACAAACCCAATTGACAGGGTCGGTGGGGTATGCCGGAACATGTTAACTTAGTTGCACATTGTCATTTAAACTTATTACATACTGCTATATGGTGTTAGACATAGTACATACTTGGGGCAAAGTGGCTGTTAAATGCCAACGGGAGTGCATGGGCAGGGATGGCCATGTGTTTTAGCTCGTTTCGGTTTCACTTGTGGCTTAGTATAATACATCATACACATACTTATATACATACGTACAACGAACTTTACGAACTCGTATACTGACTTTGTTCGTACTCGTGAAACTTGAAACTCACCAACTAGACGTAGTTGACCCGTTTTAACATGTTTTTCAGGTAAACCGAAGTTGGAATGATTTGCTTACGTGCATGGTGTTAGAAGGAAAGTTGAATAGATGTAAATACATACTAATGAATAAGGAAGTGAGAACTGGTTATGTGATTTTCATTTAGTTTGTAAACTTAGTACCAAACAATGTAATATGATGTAAATTAGCTTGTTGAATTTCTTTATAAACAATGTGGTTGATACCAGTGTTATCTGTTACATTCCCGTATTACGCTTAAGCAACTACCTAGTCGGGGTGTGACACAAACAGAGTACAAAGTAAATGTGAATCTAAACAAAGATATTCAATGAAATCGATTACTAAGGTTAACGGACTTAACAAACACGCAACAATTCGATTTGGATAGAGACGAACGTGAACAAACCTAGAATGAAATAGAGAAAAAGAACAAACCTTCGATCAATCGAAACTAAAGATCCAGATTTTGTTGAAGATCCCTGTAGCTAGCTATAAGATTTAATGCAAGAGATTGATTGATCGATTGAATGAAAGAGACCTTTTCTTGTTAGGGATAGGAATGAAGGAATATGGACTTGAACGTATGGGTCGGGTCATAACAAATAGAAAGCTCGACATGAGCTTAGGTGTGTTTAAGGTTTTTTCTTAAAATTAATGTATAAAAATATTTACAAATGTATATATATTATTAATTATTAGTAAATAATAAATGAACTATGTCCAAACTTAACTCGTGCTTGAAATAAAGACCCACTAGCCATGTCGGAGCTTAGTCGGGCACAACTCATTTACACTCCTCATTACAGATTAAAGATGGTGATTGGTGGTCGACCATGGCTAGTATTTGTACATGGGTTATTTATAATAAAACTCTAGCGAATAAGCGTCCTATAAAACAGTTGTTTTATGACTCTCAAATGTCTTATTAAGGTGTATCATAATAACACCGCAATGATTAAGCGTCTTATAAAGGTTAAAGTAATAAGACCATAGTGTAAAAGGTCCTTTTAAGTTATGTTCTTATATGACATCGACTAGAAAGGGTCCTATAACACCGAACATTTATGACTAAACTAGAAATGTCCTATTAAGTTATGTTATAATAAGACCTCTAGTGATCAAGTGTCCTATTACATTACCACATAATGAGACACCAACATCTACATGTCTTATAGGTTACTTTATATGACCGCAAAGAATTATCCATCCTATTAAATAACTTTTTAGGACATCGTTTATATGGCGTACATTGTAAAATGACCCTAAATGTTCATTTGTCCTATTAAATAGAGTTTAGGACCCTATTTTACAAGCGTCCTACACAAAAGATCCTAAAATGCCCTTTTTGTTGTAGTGTTCAGATTCTCATCATGAAGGAAACTCAGATCTTCATCAGTTTTGATAGTACCCAATGCAAGTCCAACTGAGTTCCTAAGAATGTAGAGACCATCATTCTCATTATAATCAATTCTTGCAATTCTACCATTCTTCTGAATTTCATGGTTGGGCCTAGTCATCCTTCTTCTCATACTTATACAAGTCATCATATTGGCTAAAGGATCTTTGTTCCTTACTCTTGTGATTTAGCCAAATTCAGCATGTTTGATGTCACTTAACCTCTTGGCTCTCTTGGACTTTTCATACTCTGATAACCTCCACTTCTTTTCTTGTTTAACAAAGGGAATCACATCCTTGCTTCACTTCTTAGATACATAGACAGGTCATTCTGCTGCCTACCTGCAAGTATGTTTCTATTGTGATAGTCATACATTTTCAAACTTGCCATTTCTTCTAGTTGCTCCTTCTTGTAATCAGCGAAATCATCTTTAAAGATAATCTCCTTCAATTCTCTACTTCTCATCACTACCATGAATGTATGAGACACAGAGTTCCAAAACGATACACAATAGGATAAATTTTTACCTTTTTTGTTGGATTACTCAATTTTAGTTTATTGTACTTGCATCCCCTTTTGAATCCTTTTTCTAACTAAACTTATCAAAATTAGAAAAGAAACCCCTTTTCCCCTTTTGATTGTCCCTTCGATTGATTGTATAGTATCTCAAAACACACAATGTCAAAAAGCTTCCCCTCACTTTTCTATTGAAAAATAAAATGTATAAAAGAGCTTTATGGGTAGGTCCACATCAGTTGGTGGTCTCTCTTGTCTTTATTGTTCAGCTCTTTGTGATTCAGTCCTGGTTGTTGAAGTCTGTTCTCTTGAGATTGAGGGCCTTGTAGGAACATCCTTCTTGGGTTTTGTTCCCCGCAAATCTCCAAATTTCTTCTCAGAGATTGAGATTATCATCTCAACTGGCATAGCCCTCAATTCATCAATACTTTCATTAACTACTTGGGCTAGTTTTTCAATCATCATATTCACAATTTGATTTCCAAGCGGACCAGCCGGAACAAAGCGAATCCACTGGGTCTAGCTTCAAATTTTTGTGGATTCCTCTGTTCAGCTTCAATTCTTTCCCACTCATCCTTTTTCTCATAGAACAACTCTTTCAATTGAGCTTTTCCCAACATATCAAATGTATTCTCATTCATTCCTTGGCTCATCATTAAATCCTATATTGTCTTGATCCTTTGTTCATCATCCCAAGGGTCTCTATATTCGACTGGTTCAAGTTTAACTTGTACAATGATAGGGACTTTTGTGGATTTTAAGGATTGATCTCTCTCCTGATAATCCTTTTCAAGTTCATATATGTATAAATTTAGTCTTTCATTTCTGCTCATACATTGGATTTCACTCAAACTCCCCCTTGCCTCCATCAGTCTGTCAACCAGTCCCAATTGCTCATCTTCCCATTTCTTCTTTTTCTCTGCTTTACTTTTCTCAGCCGGTGTCACAAGCCTTGGCCATTTCACAGACTTCTCAAGTTCAGTTTTCATGGATAATCTTTTGAAATGGGATTCGACCTGATCTTTTGTAATACTATTAACAAGATCTATAGCCATTCCTCTATGAACCAGATATTTGCATTTTCCACCATATCTATTCGTTAATTCGTCAATCTTTTCAGATTGCTTTGTCTCTCTGGCCAATCTCTCCTTCTCCTCTCTCTCTCTCTCTCTCTCTCTCTCTCTCTCTCTATCTCTATTGTTTCCTTATTCAAATTGTAATGTCTTTCTAGGTCATCAAAACTTATAGTACTCAAGTCTTTTTCAGTTAATCCATGCTTTCTCAAATAGTCTCTGTACTTCAGGGAATCTCTATTTTTCTTTTCAATTCTTCTCTTTATCTCATGAGCCTCCTTGTCTACAAAACTTTGCAACGCTTCATCAGTCAAAGGTGCCAAATATTCAAATCCGTGTCTTATTAAACTCACAATTAGAGGATTATTCCTCCTTGCATCATCAAGACTTTGTTGTATGTTCTCTCTTCGTTCATCAGACAATTCAATTTGAGGGGAGATAACATTTTCAACATTTTCAGCTTTATCATCTTGAACACCATCATTGACATTGTCATTGTCATCATCTACACTGTCATCAACATCAGTATCATCATCTAGTTCAGTTGAATCATTCAATGCTTCAATTCTTGATTCAATTAGATTGGGTTCTCATCAGTAGGCATAAAGCTCTCAAAGGAGTAGCATTGACAATATCATCTTTAGTGCTTTCAACTCTGTATGTTGACTTTTCAGTCTCATCAGTCTTCTGTTTCTTTTTTTCTTTCTCATCATCAGTCTTCTTATCAAATTTACTTTTTTTTTTTTTTATGTAAATCTTTCCAAATTTATTTCTTGACTCCTCATCATAACTCCACACATCTGGAGGATTATTCTCAATTTCCTCTTCAGCTTGTTTCACCTATTTATTTGTTTCAATCCTTGTTAATGATTCTCCTGCCTCATCAAGCATCATCTACTTAATTGAATCGTCATTTGTAGGTTCAGCAGTGGTTGGAGATTTGGTTTCATGTTGAGGTTCATTCAGTGGTTGACTTAACATGCTTAGTACAAGGGCTAAGGTGTTTTCCACCTCTTCAACTTGTTTCAACTTGATTAGTACTTCAAGCAACTCCTTTTCAACTTCACTTTCATGAACCAATGTTTTTGGAATTTGGGATTGTTCAAATAATGTTTCTTGTTCACCAAACTCTTCGGCTGTCATAGATTAGGCTATTCTCTCCCTTTATAGTGTTTCAAGGATAATGTATGCTTGCCTTTTGGCAGCCTGTTCAACCATCTTATCCTCATCACTAATATCATCATCATTCGCCTCCTGTGTATCATATTCTTCGTCAGATTCTGCTATTGCTTTTCCCTTTTCTTTTTTTCTTCTTTCTTCTTCTGATTGAGTAGGGAAATTTTCAATGTCATCGTATAGTCCTTTCAAATCATTATCCTCCTTCTCAGCCTCCTTATCAACATCATACTCTTGTTCACCTATCTCAGACTGATCTGCAAAATAGTTAGTATCCACAGTCATTCTTACAACATTTCCTTCCTCATCCTCACTCTCCACATATTGACTGCACATAGTCCTTAATGAATCAACCTTTTCTACCCTCACATCCTTCTTCTCAACACCGACATGAGTTGCCATTTGAATATTACCCACGTTTTGGTACTTTTGAGGTCTTTTTAACCTAAGCCTCCAAGGCTTGAATTTGCTTTAGAGCTTGAGCCAACTGTGCTTTCAATTCCTCATTCTCCTTTATCACCTCTGAATTCCTATTTTTCAAATTAATGTTTTCAACCATTCAATCCAGGTTTCTTTGAAACAGATAAGTACCAGAGGGAGGGGTTTGTGGTGGTGACCAAGAGAATACTTCAGGGAAAGGTTGGATAGGATCAGTGGGCGGGTTTTGGGTACTTGTTGAGGGTACAGGGTTTATGGTTTGGGAATGGGTTGGAGATTGAATTGGTGTGGGTGGGAAGTTTAGTAAGTGGGTAGTAACTGTTTGTGGGTGTTGTGTTTTAACAAGATTATCAAAGCCATATAAACCCATTTATATGAAAAACGCAGCGGATTAATTAGTTTAAAATCTTGTTGTATTGATTAATATAAAACCCGTTTTATATGTAAAACCCAAGCCCCGGATCCATATACGAATTTGCATGCATACAAAAACAACATCCATAAGGGGGTTTATGTAATACAACCTTTCAAGATACAAGAAAGATGAAGGAGATGACGGTTTGAATAGCAAGCCTTCAATGGAGAAGTGCCTCAAGCTTGTATACCCTCCTAGCCTTCAACAAACAACTTGTATGCTAGGATTTGTACTTAGAAAACACTTCTTATTGTTCTTGTTCTTCCTTGGCCGAAAATGGTGGAAGAGAAAAGAGAGAGAGAGAGACAGAGAGAGAGAGAGTTTTTCTTCTTATGTTTGTGAGAGAGAAGGTGAGAGTGTATAATAACTCATCCACCAACTTCAACCCTTGCATGTCTATGTAAATAACAAAACTAATAAAGACAAAAGAGAGAGAGGGGAAAAGGGGTGGCCCACTTTTGGTTTCCCTCCAACAAATTCAAAATGTCAAGTATTATTATTTGTTACTTATGTAATATTGACTAGCAAGGTTTTGTAACACGTATAAAGTAACATGTCTTTTATGTTTGTTGTTTAACCAATTTAAACAACAACATAAAATACTTTCTCTCAAAATATAAATTTACCATATAATTTATATATATTACACAAGTGCAAATATCTAGAAACCCATTTCTAAATATTCTAAGTGTTGATATTTATTTATTAGATCATATCTTAAGTAAATATCATGGTGTTTGTCTAGCTTGTTATTGGGTATGACCCGACTTGGATCATAGCGTACTAGCCACATCAACTCTAATATGTGTCTTGGGAAGACCGATTCCTACAATCTCCCACTTGCACAAGATACATAGAAGATTGATGCAAGTAGCAAATACTGCCTAACAACAGTTTACTACCCCTAATACGTATGACGAAGTGTCATTCAATAACATCATTCCCTTCAAGTCCCTTACTTGAAATGATTTAGGTGAATCTATCATTTATCCTTTTGCCCCAAATGTCATGTTAAATCCAGAGACACAGAGTGATCATTCTCTGTCGATTTAACTTTTCAGGCCTTAGACATTTAACTCTCAACGAATAAGAGGGACAAATCCCCAATTGACTACATACGTCTCTCACTATCATCTTGTACTACACTTGAGCTCAGCCTTATATACTGACATGTTTCAGAGCAGCGAAGAACTAAGTCAAAGTATAATAGTCGATGAATATCAAGACCCAATATGTATCTCAGGTTGGAGGATACTATGATGTTCGCCTTTACTCAAATTTACTTATGATCACAAATCACAAGGATTCCATGTAGTAAAATTTGAGGGCGGGTCAGTCCAATATTTATATCCCATAAATATCTATGAACCTTGGTTGCAAACCCTTGCTCTATATTCATGCGTTATGAATATCCACCAATCCAAGTTCATAATAGTCTTACCATCATACTTGTTCCCACAAATATGAACGACTACGGACACTTAGAATAATTAACTTATTCACGGATTTAAACATGCTAAAATGGAACATAACTCAAATGTCATAATCATAAACCATAATCATATGAATGAGCCAAAATAAAAATTGTTCCGATATCCAAATACAAAATAGATCAAATCCAATCACTAGAATATCGAAGTCCTAAGGCGCAAGTATGACCCTCATGTTTTGGCCTTTCAAGGAGCTTCGTGAGTGGATCCGCAATGTTTTGATCAGTGTGAACTTTGTGAATAACAATATATTACCCTTTTCAACTTTATCCCTTATGTAGTTGAATCTCCGCTCATTGTGCCTAGTCGTTTGATGTGCACGGGGTTCCTTGATTTGAGCAATCGCACCCTCGTTGTCACAAAAGATTTCTAGAGGGTCCTGAATGGTACAGATTACCTCTAGATCGGACGAACTTTCTAATCCATGCAGCTTCCTGAGCTGCCAATGAGGCGGCGATGCATTCAGATTCAGTGGTGGACAATGCTACCACATCTTGTTTTGCGCTATTCCAAGAGACAGCACCACCATTTAGAATGAAGACATATCCCGATTGTGATCGAGAATCATCTCGATTAGTTTGGAAACTCGCATCAATGTAACCCTTAACAACGAGTTCCTCCTCACCAGAGCCATATATCAGAAACATATCCTTAGTCCTCCTAAGGTATTTCAATATGCTCTTAACCGCCATCCAATAGCTGGTTCCCAGATTTTGCTGGTATCTACTTGTTATGCTCAAAGCGCATGACACATCCGGCCTGGTGTAAATCATGGCATACATAATGGATCCTATAGCAGATGCATATGGGATGCCATTCATTTTGTCTGAGCTTGGACGTTGAGAAGCACTCAATATTGTTCCTCTTTGAATAGGTACGAAACCTTTCTTAGAACTCCATCTTGAACCTTTTCAAGATTTTGTCAATGTATGCACTTTGATTCAAACCTATCAACTGCCTTGATCTATCCCTATAGATCCTTATTCCAAGAATATAGGCGGCCTCACCAAGATCTTTGATGGAAAAATAGCTTCCAAGCCAGGCTTTTACACCTTCCAAGGTTGGAATGTCATTTCCAAATAGTAATATGTCATCGACATATAATACCAGAAAGGTAATGTTACTACCACTAGCTTTCTTATACACACAAGCTTCATCAGTGTTTTTGATGAATCCAAATTTATTAACTTCATCATCAAAACGGTGATTCCAACTCCTAGATGCTTGTTTCAATCCATAGATTGATTTCTTCAACTTACATACTTTATTAGGATGTTGTGGATCGATAAAACCTTCAGGCTGAACCATATATACATCTTCTTTAAGGTGTCCATTTAGAAAAGCAGTTTTGACATCCATTTCCCAACCTTTGTTTTCTTTTTTTTAGTCACATTCTCATCTTCATATTTTGCAAATGATCTAGACAACATCTGCCATTCCTTATTTCTCTCAAACACCAGCAGCTAAGTTAAGGTAAAAGCTTGTTTTGATTATATTTTTAACATGTTTTAATCAAGTTATAATCCTATAAACATGTTCTAATTAGTATTAAGCATGTTTAATCATCCAAAACCTATTAAAATCACCTAAAATCATTTTTTGATGTTAAACGTGTTTACAAAGTAGATACATATAGATGTTTGACCAAAAACGCGGATTAGAACATGAATACAACGTTTTTACGGTTCGAAAGTTCGGTTTGAAACCAAAACCGAAACCCTAATTAACAAGGCTGTTCTATGGATGATTTATGCTTGGTTTGATGTTATATGATATGTAGATACACTTAATTTTCAACCCAAGACCAGGATAGTTGTTTAAACTATCCAATATCACCGAAAACCGACAATGTAATACCGCATTACTCGTTAAGGGGTTGTTTGTGCTTATATTGTGACGTACTTGTTTTTAGGTTATGACACTTTGCAGGGACATTAGGGATCACATAAGTGAACCCCTGTTCAAATTTGTACTTTTTCGGTAAACGGAGAATATTTGGTGAGTTTATTACCATTTATTGGCGTTTATTCGGGAAAAATAGGTAAACATCATGAAAATTTATGAAATTTGGTTAGGAACCCAGAAATGTTATGTTAAGATCACTGGAAAAATTTGAGAACATTTGGAGATGGCTAAGTAGTTTTTGTGCAATTTTGTTTTAATCGAGTTTTAATAGCCAAAAAACGCGCAAATAGGCATTTTGGCTAAAGATTTAGATACTAGAGATTTTTCAGGGGCTATTTAATGATATTGAGACCACTTGGAAAAATTATCGGAATTTTCGGATGTCGTTTGGTATAAACGGGCTATTTATTACTTAATTATAACACATTAAATGAATTTTTATAAATAGATACATAACATAAATTTCTGAAAATATTTTTATAAAATTCTCCAAATTTTAATTTATATTTACAGAAATTTCCATAATTTATATATATGTACATAATTAGTTATGATTAATCAAATATTTAAACTATATATTGTGTTAACGAAACCGGCAGTTTTATGTTTAACGAACTGACTGGTATGTCAAAATATCAAAAGTGGTCAAATATCATAGTTTCTAATGAATTTGATAAAAACCAACTTTTTACGAGAATTCCGGACAAATTGGGTGGATTGTACGCGTTTTGTATAATCAAACCCGTGTGAAAACGGAAACGAACCCTGCGATCAATCCAGATACCGAAACCTTAAAATTCTTTTATAAATTAAATCATTTTATCAATCAATATGTTTACTTAAGTTTATGTGATCTTACCTATTCCCGAAACGCGTAAACGATCAACTTGGCTAGGCTCGGAAAACGGTGAAACTAAGCCAAATCTGGTTTTGAACATTTCATAGTATACAACGTCACAATCTAAGAGTAAGGTCATGTTCTGGGCTTAACAGCTATACCCAGACTAGTTATACAACCCGATTTAGCTTAAACACTGTACTAGTATTAACAGTACGATACCGGTTATAGGAGTCAAGCTATAATCGAGGAACATTACTTATTGATACATATTGCCAGCTTGAACTACGATAGGGTGAGTTTAACGACCCCACTTTGTAAAATTTTTTACGAACTTTTGGGGTGGAAAGCGTGTTTACATGTACGGCTATACTTGAAAACTTGTGATGATATGAATTATCTAAGTACTAACACTTGAAAGTCCCCACAAACACAAGTGATTAACTTCGTGCCGGTGACGTGTGGATAGTACTATCGGTTTGACAAACCCAACTGACAGGGCCGGTGGGGTATGCCGGAACATGTTAACCCAGTTGCACATTGTCATTTAAACTTATTACATACTGCTATATGGTGTTAGACATAGTACATACTTGGGGCAAAGTGGCTGTTAAATGCCAACTGGAGTGCATGGGCTGGCCATGTGTTTTAGCTCGTTTCGGTTTCACTTGTGGCTTAGTATAATAGATCATACACATACTTATATACATACGTACTACGAACTTTACGAACTCGTACTGACTTTGTTCGTAGTCGTGAAACTTGAAACTCACCAACTAGACGTAGTTGACCCGTTTTAACATGTTTTTCTGGTAAACCGAAGTTGGAATGATTTGCTTACGTGCATGGTGTTAGAAGGAAAGTTGAATAGATGTGAATAGATGTAAATACATACTAATGAATAAGGAAGCGAGAACTGGTTATGTGATTTTCATTTAGTTTGTAAACTTAGTACCAAACCATGTAATATGATGTAAATTAGCTTGTTGAATTTCTTTATAAACAATGTGGTTGATACCAGTGTTATCTGTTACATTCCCGTATTACGCTTAAGCAACTACCTAGTCGGGGTGTGACACAAACAGAGTACAAAGTAAATGTGAATCTAAACAAAGATATTCAATGAAATCGATTACTAAGGTTAACGGACTTAACAAACACGCAACAATTCGATTTGGATAGAGACGAACGTGAACAAACCTAGAATGAAATAGAGAAAAAGAACAAACCTTCGATCAATCGAAACTAAAGATCCAGATTTTGTTGAAGATCCCTGTAGCTAGCTATAAGATGTAGTGCAAGAGTTTGATTGATCGATTGAATGAAAGAGACCTTTTCTTGTTAGGGATAGGAATGAAGGAATATGGACTTGAACGTATGGGTCGGGTCATATCAAATAGAAAGCTCGACATGAGCTTAGGTGTGTTTAAGGTTTTTTCTTAAAATTAATTTATAAAAATATTTACAAATGTATATATATTATTAATTATTAGTAAATAATAAGTGAACTATGTCCAAACTTAACTCGTGCTTGAAATAAAGACCCACTAGCCATGTCGGAGCTTAGTCGGGCACAACTCATTTACACTCCTCATTACAGATTAAAGATGGTGATTGGTGGTCGACCATGGCTAGTATTTGTACATGGGTGATTTATAATAAAACTCTAGCGAATAAGCGTCCTATAAAACAGTTGTTTTATGACTCTCAAATGTCTTATTAAGGTGTATCATAATAACACCGCAATGATTAAGCGTCTTATAAAGGTTAAAGTAATAAGACCATAGTGTAAAAGGTCCTATTAAGTTATGTTCTTATATGACATCGACTAGAAAGGGTCCTATAACACCGAAAATTTATGACTAAACTAGAAATGTCCTATTAAGTTATGTTATAACAAGACCTCCAGTGATCAAGTGTCCTATTACATTACCACATAATGAGACACCAACATCTACATGTCTTATAGGTTACTTTATATGACCGCAAAGAATTATCCATCCTATTGAATAACTTTTTAGGACATCGTTTATATGGCGTACATTGTAAAATGACCCTAAATGTTCATTTGTCCTATTAAATAGAGTTTAGGACCCTATTTTACAAGCGTCCCACACAAAAGGTCCTAAAATGCCCTTTTTGTTGTAGTGTTCAGATCCTCATCATGAAGGAAACTCAGATCTTCATCAGTTTTGATAGTACCCAATGCAAGTCCAACTGAGTTCCTAAGAATGTAGAGACCATCATTCTCATTATAATCAATTCTTGCAATTCTACCATTCTTCTGAATTTCATGGTTGGGCCTAGTCATCCTTCTTTTCATACTTATACAAGTCATCATATTGGCTAAAGGATCTTTGTTCCTTACTCTTGTGATTTAGCCAAATTCAGCATGTTTGATGTCACTTAACCTCTTGGCTCTCTTGGACTTTTCATACTCTGATAACCTCCACTTCTTTTCTTGTTTAACAAAGGGAATCACATCCTTGCTTCACTTCTTAGATACATAGACAGGTCATTCTGCTGCCTACCTGGAAGTATGTTTCTATTGTGATAGTCATACATTTTCAAACTTGCCATTTCTTCTAGTTGCTCCTTCTTGTAATCAGCGAAATCATCTTTAAAGATAATCTCCTTCAATTCTCTACTTCTCATCACTACCATGAATGTATGAGACACAGTGTCCCAAAACGATACACAATAGGATAAATTTTTACCTTTTTTGTTGGATTACTCAATTTTAGTTTATTGTACTTGCATCCCCTTTTGAATCCTTTTTCTAACTAAACTTATCAAAATTAGAAAAGAAACCCCTTTTCCCCTTTTGATTGTCCCTTCGATTGATTGTATAGTATCTCAAAACACACAATGTCAAAAAGCTTCCCCTCACTTTTCTATTGAAAAATAAAATGTATAAAAGAGCTTTATGGGTAGGTCCACATCAGTTGGTGGTCTCTCTTGTCTTTATTGTTCAGCTCTTTGTGATTCAGTCCTGGTTGTTGAAGTATGTTCTCTTGAGATTGAGGGCCTTGTAGGAACATCCTTCTTGGGTTTTGTTCCCCGCAAATCTCCAAATTTCTTCTCAGAGATTGAGATTATCATCTCAACTGGCATAGCCCTCAATTCATCAATACTTTCATTGACTACTTGGGCTAGTTTTTCAATCATCATATTCACAATTTGATTTCCAAGCGGACCAGCCGGAACAAAGCGAACTCCACTGGGTCTAGCTTCAAATTTTTGTGGATTCCTCTGTTCAGCTTCAATTCTTTCCCACTCATCCTTTTTCTCATAGAACAACTCTTTCAATTGAGCTTTTCCCAACATATCAAATGTATTCTCATTCATTCCTTGGCTCATCATTAAATCCTATATTGTCTTGATCCTTTGTTCATCATCCCAAGGGTCTCTATATTCGACTGGTTCAAGTTTAACTTGTACAATGATAGGGACTTTTGTGGATTTTGAGGATTGATCTCTCTCCAGATAATCCTTTTCAAGTTCAGATATGTATAAATTTAGTCTTTCATTTCTGCTCATACATTGGATTTCACTCAAACTCCCCCTTGCCTCCATCAGTCTGTCAACCAGTCCCAATTGCTCATCTTCCCATTTCTTCTTTTTCTCTGCTTTACTTTTCTCAGCCGGTGTCACAAGCCTTGGCCATTTCACAGACTTCTCAAGTTCAGTTTTCATGGATAATCTTTTGAAATGGGATTCGACCTGATCTTTTGTAATACTATTAACAAGATCTATAGCCATTCCTCTATGAACCAGATATTTGCATTTTCCACCATATCTATTCGTTAATTCGTCAATCTTTTCAGATTGCTTTCTCTCTCTGGCCAATCTCTCCTTCTCCTCTCTCTCTCTCTCTCTCTCTATCTCTATTGTTTCCTTATTCAAATTGTAATGTCTTTCTAGGTCATCAAAACTTATAGTACTCAAGTCTTTTTCAGTTAATCCATGCTTTCTCAAATAGTCTCTGTACTTCAGGGAATCTCTATTTTTCTTTTCAATTCTTCTCTTTATCTCATGAGCCTCCTTGTCTACAAAACTTTGCAACGCTTCATCAGTCAAAGGTGCCAAATATTCAAATCCGTGTCTTATTAAACTCACAATTAGAGGATTATTCCTCCTTGCATCATCAAGACTTTGTTGTATGTTCTCTCTTCGTTCATCAGACAATTCAATTTGAGGGGAGATAACATTTTCAACATTTTCAGCTTTATCATCTTGAACACCATCATTGACATTGTCATTGTCATCATCTACACTGTCATCAACTTCAGTATCATCATCTAGTTCAGTTGAATCATTCAATGCTTCAATTCTTGATTCAATTAGATTAGGTTCATCAGTAGGCATAAAGCTCTCAAAGGAGTAGCATTGACAATATCATCTTTAGTGCTTTCAACTCTGTATGTTGACTTTTCAGTCTCATCAGTCTTCTGTTTCTTTTTTTCTTTCTCATCATCAGTCTTCTTATCAAATTTACTTTTTTTTTTTATGTAAATCTTTCCAAATTTACTTCTTGACTCCTCATCATAACTCCACACATCTGGAGGATTATTCTCAATTTCCTCTTCAGCTTGTTTCACCTATTTATTTGTTTCAATCCTTGTTAATGATTCTCCTGCCTCATCAAGCATCATCTACTTAATTGAATCGTCATTTGTAGGTTCAGCAGTGGTTGGAGATTTGGTTTCATGTTGAGGTTCATTCAGTGGTTGACTTAACATGCTTAGTACAAGTGCTAAGGTGTTTTCCACCTCTTCAACTTGTTTCAACTTGATTAGTACTTCAAGCAACTCCTTTTCAACTTCACTTTCATGAACCAATGTTTATTGGAATTTGGGCTTGTTCAAATAATGTTTCTTGTTCACCAAACTCTTCGGCTGTCATAGATTAGTATATTCTCTCCCTTTATAGTGTTTCAAGGATAATGTATGCTTGCCTTTTGGCAGCCTGTTCAACCATCTTATCCTTATCACTAATATCATCATCATTCGCCTCCTGTGTATCATATTCTTCGTCAGATTCTGCTATTGCTTTTCCCTTTTCTTTTTTTCTTTTTTCTTCTTCTGATTGAGTAGGGAAATTTTCAATGTCATCGTATAGTCCTTTCAAATCATTATCCTCCTTCTCAGCCTCCTTATCAACATCATACTCTTGTTCACCTATCTCAGACTGATCTGCAAAATAGTTAGTATCCACAGTCATTCTTACAACATTTCCTTCCTCATCCTCACTCTCCACATATTGACTGCACATAGTCCTTAATGCATCAACCTTTTCTACCCTCACATCCTTCTTCTCAACACCGACATGAGTTGCCATTTGAATATTACCCATGTTTTGGTACTGTTGAGGTCTTCTTAACCTAAGCCTCCAAGGCTTGAATTTGCTTTAGAGCTTGAGCCAACTGTGCTTTCAATTCCTCATTCTCCTTTATCACCTCTGAATTCCTATTTTTCAAATTAATGTTTTCAACCATTCAATCCAGGTTTCTTTGAAACAGATAAGTACCAGAGGGAGGGGTTTGTGGTGGTGACCAAGAGAATACTTCAGGGAAAGGTTGGATAGGATCAGTGGGCGGGTTTTGGGTACTTGTTGAGGGTACAGGGTTTATGGTTTGGGAATGGGTTGGAGATTGAATTGGTGTGGGTGGGAAGTTTAGTAAGTGGGTAGTAACTGTTTGTGGGTGTTGTGTTTTAACAAGATTATCAAAGCCATATAAACCCATTTATATGAAAAACGCAGCGGATTAATTAGTTTAAAATCTTGTTGTATTGATTAATATAAAACCCGTTTTATATGTAAAACCCAAGCCCCGGATCCATATACGAATTTGCATGCATACAAAAACAACATCCATAAGGGGGTTTATGTAATACAACCTTTCAAGATACAAGAAAGATGAAGGAGATGACGGTTTGAATAGCAAGCCTTCAATGGAGAAGTGCCTCAAGCTTGTATACCCTCCTAGCCTTCAACAAACAACTTGTATGCTAGGATTTGTACTTTGAAAACACTTCTTATTGTTCTTGTTCTTCCTTGGCCGAAAATGGTGGAAGAGAAGAGAGAGAGAGAGAGAGAGAGAGAGTTTTTCTTCTTATGTTTGTGAGAGAGAAAGTGAGAGTGTATAATAACTCATCCACCAACTACAACCCTTTATATATATTACACCAACTGATGTGGACCTACCCATAAAGATGGGAAAAGGGGAAAAGGGGTGGCCCACTTTTGGTTTCCCTCCAACAAATTCAAAATGTCAAGTATTATTATTTGTTACTTATGTAATATTAACTAGCAAGGTTTTGTAACACGTATAAAGTAACATGTCTTTTATGTTTGTTGTTTAACCAATTTAAACAACAACATAAAATACTTTCTCTCAAAATATAAATTTACCATATAATTTATATATATTACACAAGTGCAAATATCTAGAAACCCATTTCTAAATATTCTAAGTGTTGATATTTATTTATTAGATCATATCTTAAGTAAATATCATGGTGTTTGTCTAGCTTGTTATTGGGTATGACCCGACTTGGATCATAGCGTACTAGCCACATCAACTCTAATATGTGTCTTGGGAAGACCGATTCCTACAATCTCCCACTTGCACAAGATACATAGAAGATTGATGCAAGTAGCAAATACTGCCTAACAACAGTTTACTACCCCTAATACGTATGACGAAGTGTCATTCAATAACATCATTCCCTTCAAGTCCCTTACTTGAAATGATTTAGGTGAATCTATCATTTATCCTTTTGCCCCAAATGTCATGTTAAATCCAGAGACACAGAGTGATCATTCTCTGTCGATTTAACTTTTCAGGCCTTAGACATTTAACTCTCAACGAATAAGAGGGACAAATCCCCAATTGACTACATACGTCTCTCACTATCATCTTGTACTACACTTGAGCTCAGCCTTATATACTGACATGTTTCAGAGCAGCGAAGAACTAAGTCAAAGTATAATAGTCGATGAATATCAAGACCCAATATGTATCTCAGGTTGGAGGATACTATGATGTTCGCCTTTACTCAAATTTACTTATGATCACAAATCACAAGGATTCCATGTAGTAAAATTTGAGGGCGGGTCAGTCCAATATTTATATCCCATAAATATCTATGAACCTTGGTTGCAAACCCTTGCTCTATATTCATGCGTTATGAATATCCACCAATCCAAGTTCATAATAGTCTTACCATCATACTTGTTCCCACAAATATGAACGACTACGGACACTTAGAATAATTAACTTATTCACGGATTTAAACATGCTAAAATGGAACATAACTCAAATGTCATAATCATAAACCATAATCATATGAATGAGCCAAAATAACAATTGTTCCGATATCCAAATACAAAATAGATCAAATCCAATCACTAGAATATCGAAGTCTTAAGGCGCAAGTATGACCCTCATGTTTTGGCCTTTCAAGGAGCTTCGTGAGTGGATCCGCAATGTTTTGATCAGTGTGAACTTTGTGAATAACAATATATTTCCCTTTTCAACTTCATCCCTTATGTAGTTGAATCTCCGCTCATTGTGCCTAGTCGTTTGATGTGCACGGGGTTCCTTGATTTGAGCAATCGCACCCTCGTTGTCACAAAAGATTTCTAGAGGGTCCTGAATGGTACAGATTACCTCTAGATCGGACGAACTTTCTAATCCATGCAGCTTCCTGAGCTGCCAATGAGGCGGCGATGCATTCAGATTCAGTGGTGGACAATGCTACCACATCTTGTTTTGCGCTATTCCAAGAGACAGCACCACCATTTAGAACGAAGACATATCCCGATTGTGATTGAGAATCATCTCGATCAGTTTGGAAACTCGCATCATTGTAACCCTTAACAACGAGTTCCTCCTCACCAGAGCCATATATCAGAAACATATCCTTAGTCCTCCTAAGGTATTTCAATATGCTCTTAACCGCCATCCAATAGCTGGTTCCCAGATTTTGCTGGTATCTACTTGTTATGCTCAAAGCCCATGACACATCCGGCCTGGTGTAAATCATGGCATACATAATGGATCCTATAGCAGATGCATATGGGATTCCATTCATTTTGTCTGAGCTTGGACGTTGAGAAGCACCCAATATTGTTCCTCTTTGAATATGTACGAAACCATTCTTAGAGTTGTCCATCTTGAACCTTTTCAAGATTTTGTCAATGTATGCACTTTGATTCAAACCTATCAACTGCCTTGATCTATCCCTATAGATCCTTATTCCAAGAATATAGGCGGCCTCACCAAGATATTTGATGGAAAAATAGCTTCCAAGCCAGGCTTTTACACCTTCCAAGGTTGGAATGTCATTTCCAAATAGTAATATGTCATCGACATATATTACCAGAAAGGTAATGTTACTCCCACTAGCTTTCTTATACACACAAGCTTCGTAAGTGTTTTTGATGTATCCAAATTTATTAACTTCATCATCAGAACGGTGATTCCAACTCCTAGATGCTTGTTTCAATCCATAGATTGATTTCTTCAACTTACATACTTTATTAGGATGTTGTGGATCGATAAAACCTTCAGGCTGAACCATATATACATCTTCTTTAAGGTGTCCATTTAGAAAAGCAGTTTTGACATCCATTTGCTATATCTCATAGTCATAATATGCGGCTATGGCAAACAATATCCTTATAGACTTTAACATCGCTACGGGCGAGAAAGTTTCATCATAATCAACCCCTTGAGTTTGAGTGAAACCCTTTGCTACAAGTCTAGCTTTATAAGTATCCAAGTTTCCATGCATATCAGTTTTCTTCTTGAAAACCCACTTACTTCCAACCAGTTAGGAATTAAGAGGTGGAGCAACCAGGTCCCATACATGGTGGTCATGCATGGATTGCATCTCAACGCTCATGGCTTCCAGCCATTTATCATAATCAGATTGTGACATTGTATCTCGGTATGTGGTTGGTTCGTCGGAATCCACCACATAGCATCCATCCATGAAAAATCCATATCTTTCAGGTGGGGTGCTAATTCTATCAGATTTGCGAACGTTTTGTGTGGGTTGATCAACCAATTGATCATTATCAACAACCTCTTGTTGATCGCTAGTGTCAACCAAACATGTATCGGCTTGTGGTTCTCGATCCTCCTTGAGTTCCATAGTTCTATCAATGCCTTCCATAAGGAATCTTCTTTCCAAGAACTTAGCCTTGCGAACTATAAACACTTTATTCTCATTTGGATTGTAGAAGTAATATCCCATCGAATCTTTGGGATATCCTACAAAGATACACTTAGTGGATCAGCTTTCAAGTTTGTCTGGGGAGTAGATCTTAACATAAGCCTCACAGCCCCATACCCTTAAATATGACAGTTATGGAACCCTTCCATGCCATATTTCAAAAGGTGTCCTGTCCACTTCTTGGTTGGTGTCGTATTTAAAATGCTGGCAGCAGAGATCAATGCAAAACCCCAAAATGATAGAGGTAATGTGCTTCTAGCCATCATGGATCGAACCATATCCAATAAAGTTCGATTCCTCCTTTCAGACACACCATTATGTTGTGGTGTTCCAGGTGGAGTAAGTTGTGACACAATCCCACAACTCCTAAGATGTTCTAGAAACGCACCATTGAGGTATTCACCTTTTCTATCGGAACGTAGTACTTTGATTGTTTTGTTGAGTTGATTTTGTACTTCATTTTGGAAGACTTTGAACATTTCAAAGGCTTCATTTTTGTGTCTTAACAAGAACACTTACCCATAGCGACTATAATCGTCGGTAAAGGTAATGAAGTATCTTTCACCATTCCTTGTCATTGTCCTAAAAGGACCACATACATCCGAATGTATGATACCTAATAAGTCTTTCGCCCGTTCATTAGTTCCACTAAATGGTTCTTTGGTAATTTCTTCCAATAAACAAGATTCGCATTCATCAAATGAATCATCACTTGATTTCAAAAGACCATTCTTTTGAAGTGTATGAATGTGATCCTTATTTATGTGACCAAGGCGACAATGCCAAAGAAAAGTTTTACTCAAATCCAATTTGAGTCTTTTGGTGCTTGCTTGGTACAAAGAGTTATCAATGGATGTATTATCATGAACCAATTCATAAATGCCATTAAACGGCATTGCTTTAAAATAAAATACATCATTCATGAATACATAAAAACCATTGTTTACAAACTTGAAATCATAACCAAATTGTCTTAATACGGAAACAGAGATAATATTCCTAGTCAAACTAGGAGAATACAGAATGTTTTTCAAAATAACTTCCAAACTATTTGGAAGCTTTAAAACATAATCTCCTCGGGCTTGGACGTCAACCTTTGATCCATTGCCCATGAAGAGACTTATATCTCCTTTCTTGAAATCATTTCTTCTTTTGAACCCCTTCAATGAATTGCATATATGAGTTCTATATCCGGTATCCAATACCCATGTGTTAGAAGAAATAATATTAAGATCAATATGGATCATGAAAGTTGTACCTGAGGTTTGCCCCGCATCCCTCTTAGCTTTCAACTCCTTGAGATAGGTCGGACAATTTCTCATCCAGTGACCTATCTCCCCACAACCAAAGCACGGATCCTCAGCGCTAACCTTTAGCTTCTTGGGTTTTAGTTCCGCCTTTGCCTTTCCTTTGAACCCCTTCTTGACTCGCCCTTTAGCAACGAAAACCTTTGCCTTGGGTTCTGGGTGATGCCTCTTCTTCAAGACACCTTCATTGATCACAAGAACGGGTAAAACCTTTTTACCCACGCCGTCTTCGGCTGTCTTAAGCATTGCGTGAAGCTCACCAATGCTTTTGTCCCATCCGTTCATGTTGTAGTTCATGACGAATGTCTCAAACCTTTTAGTTAGCCCGTTCAGGATCAAATCCGTGGCTAACTCTTTTGACACGGGACAGTTAAGCCTTTCAAGCCGATCAATGTGGCTTTTCATCTTAAGCACATAAGATGATACGGATTGGGTTTCTTCCATTTGACATGCATGAAGTGCTCGAACCGTTTCGAAGCGCTCCACCTTAGCTTGAGTAAAGAACATTTCCTTAAGCTGGGTTATCATGTCATACGCCCCATGATTCTCGAAATCCTTTTGGATCTCGGGAATCTTTGTTCCCAATATGAGGCAAGAAACTTTCACCGAATCTTCAGTGTATTTCAGCCAATCCGCATAGGCATCTAAGTTATTGACGTCGGGTTCATCGGGAATAGGATCGTCTAATATATAGGACTTCTACTCTTGCTTGAGAACAATTCTCACGTTTCAATACCAGTCCATAAAGTTGTTAAAGTTTAGACAATCCTTATCCAGAATGGATCTAAGTGATAGATTATGCACATGAGGGATAATAGCGTTAGGTGGATTGTTGATTGCGGCCATAACAAAGTTCAATTTAGTATTTCGATATCAATAAATTTTAATCTTTAATACCCTTTAATTTCTCCAAGACAATTAATGATTAAAATCTAGAATCCAACGTTTCATTCAAATAGTAGTTAGGTGACCTTTATCCTACTATTCAAATTAATAAGGTAGTCAACGTTTGACAATTGCAACCCTTTGCAACTTCTAGTTTTATGGGATTAGGTAACTATCATATGTTTAGTTGGCATGATTAATCACATCAACACCTTTTAATCGTTAATACCCTTTAATGTCTCCAAGACAATTAATGATTAAAATCTAGAACCCAACGTTTCATTCAAATAGTAGTTAGGTGACCTTTATCCTACTATTCAAATTAACAAGGTAGTCAACGTTTGACAATTGCAACCCTTTGCAACTTCTAGTTTTATGTGATTGGTTAAACATCATATGTTTTGTTGGCATGTTTAATCCCATCAACACCTTTTAACGCCATGTGTCGGTGACCCTATTCACATGGTTTCCAAATCAAGTCATCCTACTTACACACACGTGTGAGTTTACACATACAAGTGGTTAGGTGACCCTCATTCCAAAAGTATTGTAAAACCACCTTAAGATCACAAGTTTTTTTAAATGTGGTTAGGTGACCCTTACCCCACATCAAGGCTATAAGTGACTTAAGTGTCGTATAAAAGGATGGTGTTCAACTCGTTTTAAAAGGGATTTTAGTTTTCAAAATTCTAGATTGGAAAACTATATAATGTACCTTCCATTTGCATGCATACAAATGTATGGTACCTTTGAAAACCAATTTTCAAGTTCCTTTTAATAAAACCCATTTTATTGTGAAATCATTAACCTTTAATAAAACCAATTTTATTACCTAATGATTTCTAAGGAACCAATTTTATGCAAGTTGTTGATATTAAGTTTGTTAATTATCCTTATCCAAATAAGATAAAACAAATATATAAATCAACCATGCAAGCATAAATAAACAACCACAGGTTTATAACCATTGCTACCTAAAATGACAACACTTGTTGACCGAAACAAGTGTGCCCAAAGGTCTCTCCTAAGGGACGAGAATGACACAAGGCATGTGTCGGTGAACTCCCACTTGATCCCGCATCCATATGCTTCAAGTGTCCACCTTGTATTGTGAGTCTTCCACTTTATTTGGGCTTCCAATTGGGCTCAAACTTCAGCTCCTTGCTTTCATGGGCCTCCAAGTTTGAGCTTTGGTCATTGGGCTAGAATCCCATCCTTGACTATGAAGTCTATTAAGGCCCAAAACCAAAACCATAACTTTGTTGCTTCTTCTTTTAATATATCCTAATACATTTTTCTCTAGTAAAAGAAACACAACTAATCTACTTATTATTATAAACCAATATGAATGAATAAATAGATTACAAACCCAAATAAATTAATATTACAACCAAATTGAATATTGAATAAATCACAACACAAACACACATCCAAACACAAGGTCATGGCTAGGTTATGAACATCCAAATGCACATCCAAATATGCAAGTATTACATCTCTAAATGGTTCCCCTTGAGAACCACAAACTTTCGGCCAAGGAAAAGAGAAACCGAAAGTTTTGGGTTTTGTCCAACCAAAACAACTGTTGAGTCAAGATTTGACCTAAGGGAGACATATGGAAGATTGGAATCTTCTCAACCTCCTCGGAATTCGCTAAGTATGGATCCGGGCACACCTTAGACTTCCGAGTAAGCTTTTACTTAGCCGTGTACGATATTTTGTCTATCGGGCAAGGTTATCTTTTAGAATTCTTCTTTAGTGAATATCCGAACAGGGTTCATTATTAGTGTTATGCCGAGCAAGGTTCACTTGTTAGTATAAACCCGGGCAAGGATCACTTTGTCAAGCAAGATTGTTCTTCACCGAGCATGGTTTACTTCCGAGTAAGCTTTTGGCTAACCAAGCTCTAAAAGCCAAGTGATTGGATGACCGAGCAAGGTATTCTTTAATAATACAGTGGTCCAAGTAGGCTTAATGTTTTAATGGAATATCTCTAAGTAACATCGGGCAAGGTTCAACTCAAGCAAGGAACAGTGCTGCCGAGCACACTTTGCTAATAAGCTATTCTCTAGTAAATAGTTGAAGGGACCATTGAAGAACAAGGTTGCTCGTAAGGGTTTTTCGGGCAAAGTTTGGCAAAGTCAAGAAGATTGAAGTCTACCCGGTGATTATTTTACTTGGTAAAATACTCTTCAAGTAAAGTCTACACGGAAACTGATCCCGGACACACATCTATGTTACCAAGAGCTGAAGGAAGGCAGAGCACAGAGTCTACTCGGAAAATGAATATTGTGCAAAGCCTACTCGGAAGACTTGTTTTACACTTAGAATAATTTTGAATATGTAATTTGAATATGCTTTAGCATTTAGGGTTTATAGAAAGAATGACAGCTGTAAAGGAGGTGTCAGACCTATAAAAGGAATAATTCAGGGCATGCCACCTAAGGCAGACAGACTCATTAATTCAGAGATAATATTTGTGAGTGTGACGGCTGTCTTAGAATAGTACGGATATAAGTTTCCCTTCAAGAAACCCTAAATAGATTATCCTTTTGTATGATGAACATTATATAAATGGAAATCTTTTGAGTGAATCTTTTGTGTGTTAGTTATCTTTGATTATTGTTTAGCAACTACCCTGTTTGTTATTGATTTCGCCTTTAAAAAACGGTAATCTTTCTAAATATAGCAACCCGTCATTAACTCCTTTGTCGACACATCTATTTGTGCGAGTTATGACTTGATTTGAGTAAGATCCAACTGAAATCGGGGACCTGACAAGTGGTATCAGAGCTTGTTGGTGCTATTTTGGAAAGATTCTTGTTGCTGATTGAAGATTTGAAGAAAGATGACGTAAGCAAACCACTGTTCCATTGAAAAGTGACGTCAGAAGCTCTGTTCTTCATTTTTCTTCCAGATCTACAATCTATTGGTGTTTTCTCTTCATTATTTCAATTAAAACTTGAACTTTTATTTATAAATCTTGTTCTAAACGCATCAGACAAATCATATTTGAACAACCGGTTCTCAGATCTGATTATTTTTAAAACTCTGTTTTTACAAAGAAACTGATTTTGATTTTTCAAAATGTCTGGCGATGAAGAACAAGAAGTGTCTACTAACAAGATTCATAGACTGCATGGACAGGAAAATTTCATAAAATGGAAGGTCTTATTTGAAGCAGCCGTTTGCTATAATGATGTGGATATGTGGAAGTCAATCAAGGAAGGTCCACAAGGCACTGAAGAGGATGGTGCAAATTCGGCTGCAACTGCGGAGTGAGAGAAAGAATGAGAAAAGTATATGACAAGGCTCTAGCAATGTTAAAGTTAGGTCTGTCTTGGGAGATACTTACCAAGGTTGCTCATCATGCCACAGCAAAGGCAATGTATGATGCAATACTTGAAATGTTTGAGGGAAACATTGAGCTCAAAAAAATCAAGAAGCAGAGACTGAAACAACAGTTAGAGAGGTTTAAGTATAAAGATGGAGAAAGGTTGAAGTCCATTCTTGAAAGGTTCTTAGCAAATAGTGAATGATCTCAAAACCACAGACTATGTCATGACTGACTTTGACTTGAATACCAAGTTGCTCAACTCAATGCCAAAGGAATGGTACACTGCTTGCAAATTCATTCTTCAGAAACACAACTTCAATGATTTGAAATTGGATGATGTAGTTGCTTCCTTCAGGCTGCAGAGATTGAGATGATAGAGAATGAGATGATTAAGGAGGAAAGACCTTGCTTCAATGTTTCAAATGCATTGATTTCACCCATGGGAAATTTGACTACCAAGAATCAACAGCAAATTCCCATTATTGAAGAACCAGTTGAGCATAATGCTGATACTCCAAAATCTTTTGTTGGTGGTAGCACAAGTAATCTTGCAAACCAGCAAAGGTTCAATGTGCAACTGATTAATGACACTGATTCTGCCTCAATGGCAAGTGGGCATGTACCTCATACTAGTGGTGGAAATGGTCAAGGCAGTGAAACACAGGCTTTGTTTTCAATGTTTATAGAATCATATAATGCTTTTGTTGCAAAGAATTTAATTCACACAAGTGTGGTACAAGATGATCTTGAGTAGATAGATGCTGATGACTTGGAGGACATGGATTTGAAGTGACAAGCAGCCATGTTGGCTCTTAGAAGCAAGAGGCTATACAACAGGACTGGTAGGTCACTCCTATCAGGGCCAAATGAAAGAATTGGTTTTGATAAGTCAAAAGCCATTTGCTATAATTGTCAACAGCCTGGTCATTTTGCAAGAGAATGTAACATGCCAAGAAACTTTCAAATGAACCAGTTTCAAAACCAACCAAGAAATCAGCAACCTCAATATCAACAAAATCAGCAGAGAACCAACAACAACAACTTTAACAATGTGAAAACCTGAAAAAGTTAGCCTTAACCCGCGACTAATGTATCAGTGCTTATCTGAATAAAATATTGAAATAAATAAATAATAAAATTTTATTTCAAAGTCTTTAAAAATATGTGTGTTATAATTGTTTATATTCGAAAAAGTTTAAATTTGTCGCGTAGCGGACACCGTGCGTAACGAACACTGGCGATACCCCGAAAAGTAGAAAAGTCCAAAATAGTCAAGAACGGCCCGAAAAATTATATTACTAACAAAAATAGTTGACATTAGTGATAAACTTAATTTTAGAATTCTCCGTTAAGCGAAAATCAATAAGTTGACGGTTGAGAGCCGGTAGTAGACACCGTGTGAGCCAAAAACTTAGTATCACCAAAAACTATGCTCTTAGGCTCGTTGTGTCAGGAATCTAAAATCGGAAAAAGTATGAAAAAAATTATTAGCAACAGAGATCATTTAGATAGTTAAAATTCATTAAACGTTAAATTAACAATTAAAGATCTTGTGTTAAATGCCCAATATCCTACCAAATCTTTTCCTAAAATCCCCTAAAGATTCGTTCTCTTTGCAAATATTTTGCATGCAATCCAATGATTACCTATTTTGGTGGGTTAGAGGTGGTACATTAAGGCCACCTAAGTCTACTAAAGTCTCCATCTTACACATATCTATCCTATTCACAACTCATATTTCCCCTGCACATATTATCTCTCTTTATATATCAACATCAACATCCTCTTCATCTTCCATCATTTATTTACTCTAATTAACTCAAGAACACTCATCCATGGAGGTTACTTAAACTCAAGAACACACCACTCATCACTAAAACAATAAACCAAAGGTCAAAACACACACTATAACCACCCACAACCAAGCCATCACCACCCACCACCAAGCCGTCGCCACCCTAACTTCATCTTCATCCTCATTTTAGTCTTTTAAGATCAAGTAGCTTGAAGGTGGTTAAGGAAAAAGAAGCACCAAAGGTTTAGGAAGCTTTTCAAAGGACTTGGAAGCTCGAGACTCTTCTTTGCTTTCCTCTTAATCAGTTCTTTCCATCCAAAAACCTAAGGTTGAAGCCTAATAATGTCATTTCTTTCTAATGTTGCAATAAAAATGTTTCACACATTCAAGAAATAAACTAAAAACTCAAGATTATAGACTAAAAAGTGCATGCATGTGTATGTAAATATCCAAAACCGTAAGTAATTGTTGATGTGTGTGGGAACCCAAAACCCACATACATGCATACACACCCACCTAAAAAGGGTTGACTCTACTACAATACCTTTTTAAAATTTAAAAAGTATTAATAAAATAATAGAATATGTTGATGGTTCATGTTGGTAAAAGAAAGAAAAACGAGAGGGAGAGAGAGAGACAAGTACATACATTAGGAAAGAGAGAGACACAAGTACATAGAAATGGGTACATGATATAATATAATCTTGATTGAAGGAAGTTTGGCATTATGTGCCTTTTGAAAATCTTGTATGTATGTAAGAAAGAAGAATATTAAATACTTGTATATATGTATAAAATTTTTATCTAAGTTATAATTTTGGTGCATGCAATGGCCACATAATAAGAAATACTTAAGGAGTTATATGTTCTTTTATTAAAATGATAAATATGAAGATATAAAGACATGCATGTAATATTTAGGAGAAATGAGAAAGAAACTTGTTGATATTATGAATATGTATTTATTGTTATAATACTTGTAATTAGATGAAAGACTAAAAAGTAAAAGAGTTGATTGTTGGGTTCTTGGTTGCATGAGAGATAAAAAGGTACAAAGTTGAAAAATGGTAGAGATTTACTAAATAAGGAAACTTTTTGCTAAATACATAATTAACATGAATATTGATTTGAATGGATAGCATATAAATACTTGGAAGATGTTTATGAAATTATTGTGATTATGATAAATGATAACATGCAAAGCATTTGGCAAATTACTAAATTTCTTAACTTAGTGAAGTTACTAATAATAGAAACTTTATTGAAAGATATACTTGTTGAATGAAGTTTTTGATACTTAGGATGCATGTTAGTATAACATATTAAAATATTGATCATGCATAATGAAAATAGAAAAGTTTTATATCTTGACATACATGGAAAATGATTGATTAAATGATTAAGAAAATAAGAATAATATAACACCCCATGATTGAAAGAATATGCATGTTCTATATTGGATTTTAGTATAATAAAGAGGAATATGTTAAAAGCTAAATTTTGGCATAACATAAGTTGAAAGGGACATGATATAATGTGACTTAAAATCTGGAAATTTAGGGTATTATATTCATGCTAGACTTAGTGAAAATAACATGTCCATATATTGCTAAAACTAGTAAGTTAGGACTTGTGCATATTAAAGTTGCAAAATTCTAAAAGATTTGTGTTTTGTGTTAAGTGGTAAATCTGGAAATTTGGCTCAAACTATACATTATAAATACGTGTATTAAGTATACAAAGTGTTTGGCATATTTAATATGGCTTAAATTTCTTGTCGGTAGCTTTAACGATCGTTAAATACGATTTTTAACGCGAACCGACAACGGTTTTGGGAACTGTTTTAAAACAGCCCGTAAACCCATATAATATATATACCTTACATAAGTAAATGTATATATAAAGGTTAAGATGGAATAAATTGATCTTTGACGGTTCGGGCCGCGACAAAACCGACCCGAAAACGTCAAAATTGCTAGTTTTGTGAAATTTTTAAATAAAATAAGAAACGAACTATTTTAATAAAATGACTTATAAAAATTGTGTATATTCACACTTACATTATTTAAAAATAGTTAAGAACTCAACTTTATAAGAAAAAGTTAACCGGTTCACCGATTAATATAAAACCGACAAAACCGACCGAACCGGAAAACGATTTTATAAATGTGATAAGTATAAAGATCTAAAATATTAAATATTCCAGCAACTAAATATAAATTTATAGAACGTAATATTATTATATAATATTAGACAATATTAAATAATATAATAATATATTATTACTTGTTTATTTGCTAAATAGAACATTTGTGCATGAAATGTGCTAGTTGCTACTCGGGTTAAATTTATAAGTTGGAGACCACGTGTGTGTTGAATGATCATATAGGAATTGGACTTGAACGAAATCGCCAATGTGTCGTTAAAAACTAAAATAAACACACAAACAAATTAAAGATAACATTTTTAAGAAATGTGTGAAATATTTTAAGTTGTGCAACAACTTAAAATATAAAAATTATTATTAAATGTGTACCATTTAATAACAGGTTACGAGTCAAGTTGGAATAACCGATCATCTACCTAAAACGGTGAGTTTTCTCGTAAATCCCCTCGTTTTATTGATTTATAAATGTTTTTGGGGGAAAAGTATGTAAAGAAAAGGGTTATATGTTTTACAAATTGTGTTAAATGGGATACTCAAAACCGTTAACCAGAGAGAAAGGGCCTAAAAATATTGGTAGATCTATCGGGACGACACCCCCCCCCCACTCTTCCAATCGCTCTGGTTGAAAAGGTGGGAGTATTTTGATTTTGGTATGTTTCGAGTTTATTATAATGATAGTCATACATGTGTTGTACTCTTTGTTCATTTACAACTAACACGTTTTGTTTAAGAAATATATAACTATGTTTGGAAAAGTAGAAATTAAATTCTCATTGAAAAGAATGGTGAATAATAAAAATTATCATTGATAAGAATGATCAATAAATGGGTGTAAAGTCGAGAACTATTACATCCCGGTTTTTAAATTGAGAAACTCACCAACATTCGTGTTGACAAAATTATTTTAACATACTTTTCAGGTAAATGAGAAACTTGGAGGCGTCGTGAGGGAGGAGATGGGACGAAGAACGCGTGTGGTTTTGATGTTATAACGTGTGTGGACTTGTAATAATAATACTTTATGTAAATTTAGACATGTGCGCTCTGCTAAATAAACAAGTCCTTTAATATATTTAAGCGTTCTGTTTCATGATTTGGCTATCGGCATTTGTCATAACCCGAAATTAACTTAGTCAAGTCTTCTGGTGCTAAGATAAGATTTTTGGGGTGTGACAAACAACAATCCCAACAACAACTATAATCCCAACTTCAACAACTTCCTGCCTCAAATGAACAATCATAATCGAGGAGTGCCTCAGAATCAAGGTTTTTAGAGAAACAATAACCAAAACCTTCAAACTGTTCCAAACAACACTATTCCAGCCAACCAAAATCAGGTCAGAAATCAAGGAAATGTTGTTGTAGCTACACAGCATGAGGGTGGTTTTGATTGGAGCAATCATGAAGACGACATTGCAGATGATATCAAGAAAGAAAATGTGGCATTCATGGCCATAATTGAGAAAGAAACTGGATCATCATCTCAGGTACACTCTGCTCCTGCTATTGATTTAAATGAAATTATCAATGAGTTAAAAGTAAAAATAGGCAAGCTGGAAAGTGAGTGTTTCAAGAAACAAAGTATTATCAATGGGTATGAGGCTAGTGAGATGATTAGTGAAGAAAGAATGAAGAGTCTTGAAGATGACTGCATCAGTAGTTACAGAGCTCAGAAAAGATTCACAACTGAAATAGAAGGGTTGAAGAAAATGATTATAGAAGAGAAGGTGCATAACACAAAACTGCAAGTTGACAATGAATTCTTGAAAAACTTGGTTTCCACTGGAAACATCTGTGGTATTCTAAACCAAGTAAAGGAAGAAGACAAATACAAGGCAGTTCCACCACCGTTCAACAACAACTTTATGCCAAAAGTTGATAAAGAGAAAAGAAATGCATATCTACAACAATTCAAAGATGCTTTTCAAGACAAAGAAGAATTTATGGATTTGTATAAGAATGTTGAGGTGAATGAAGAAGGAGAATTTGTAGTGAAGAAAGATATGAAAGAAGAAAAGTCAATTGGAGTGCAAATCTCTGAAGATGACTTTGATTCAATTGATTTGAATCAAGATGACTTGAGTGATTTGAGTGATCAAATCACTGATGAGGAAATTAAAGATGCTGAAAGAGGAAGAAAATACAAGAAACCAGAATCCATTGACAAACTTCCAATGTATCCACCTGTCACACCAAGAATGAAGAAACATAATGAAAGAATGAAGAGAGAGCATGTTCCCTTTGACATATGTGAAAAGAACAAGGTAAATTACAATGCTGTAAGGCCTCCAAGCAAAGCAGTATTGGAAAAGATAAAGCAGAACAACAAGAAAAAGGTGAATGAAAATGTGGATGTTGAAAACTTTATCCCAATTTACCCTGTTTTCTCTAATCATGAGGTGTATGATATTGGAGAAGTGGAAACCATTGAAGAATATGAGAAGAGACAATCAAGACATAGAGAGAGTCAAGATGAAGAACCACTGAATATGCAAAAAATTGTGTTTGTAAAGAGCAAGACTGAAAAACAAGACATCAAGATTGAAGAGTTTGTTCCTTTCTCAATCAATTTTGATAGTTTAAAAACTCAGAAGACCATTGGAGTCAAAGAACCCAGACCAAGTGAAAGGTTCAGAAAGGGAAGTGATCATGAGAAATACAAAGGAAAGGTTTGGTGCAAGAAATGTGATGAGTATGGTCATCACACAGACTCTTGCAATGAAAGACACAAATTCAAACCTTTTCATGTCCCTAATGAAACAAAGTATGGATAAGACTTTGTTGTGTATAAGCAAAAATATAATGAGTACCTAGGAAAAAGAAAAATTTGTGAAAAGGAAGATATGAAGAAAGAAATCAAGAAGTCATCAGTGAAATCCAAGAAACATGTGGCAAAACAATCTCAAAGGAATAAATCTCCTGTAGAGCATGAAGAAAATGTCAAAAAGAGCTTTCAACCCTTGAGAATCATTCCTAAAAGGGATACACAATCTGGCAAATCTGATAGTTCTCAAGGATCACCAAACAGTGAAAAGACAAGAATCAGAGGTGTATTTCATAGAAAGAAACCAACTGAACTTACTTGTGATGAAAAGTTTCTATTGAAACATGGATTTGAACCTGAAGGGTTCCTTTGGAAACCTAAGGCTGAAACTAAGGTTGAGACAGTTGTTGATGTAAGAGACTACTCTGAAAAAGAAGGACTATGTGATAAAGGAATATGCCACTGACTCAGCAGAATGTCAAAACTCAACCTCATTTGTTAGAACCCCAAGAGAGTGTGGTTATGAGACAGACAATTCAGACAATATAGAAGTCACTCATGAAGATCCTGAACCAACAACATTCACTTCCCAAGCTGCCACTGAAACTGAAATTGATGATTTGCAAGCTGAAATAGCTTGCACTTCGTCACTCAACTAATCAAACTCTTTCTTTTGTGTAGGAACAGTCCACTCCTATGAATGACATATGGTATATGGATAGTGGTTGTTCTAGGCATATGACTTGGGACAAAAGATCACTTGTCAATTATGAAGAAAAGTTTGAAGGTCCTGTAGCTTTTGGGAGTGATGAAAATGGTGGAAAGATTGTTGGGAAATGAATCTTAACAAATGGAAAAGTTTCATTTGATAATGTATTTCATGTTGAGGGTCAACAGTATAATCTACTGAGCATATCACAAATGTATGATAAGGGGTACAAAGTCAGTTTTGATGATTCACATTGTTTCATCTTAAAACCTGAGTTTGTAATCCCACCTGAAATGATTATGATGATGGCACCAAGAAATGGCAATTTATATGAATTGAATATGAAAGAAGCTGTTTCAAGGGGAGGTGCATGTTTTGTGTCCAAAGCCACTGAAAATGAGTCAAAATTGTGGCATAGGAAACCGTGTCATGTAAACTTAAAGAACATGAATAGACTTGTCAAAGGTGAGCATGTAATTGGCTTACCTACAAGAGAATTCAAATTGGAAGATCATTGTAGTTCATGCCAAAAAGAAAAGCAACACAAATCTTCTTATAAGACAAAGCTCATCAATTCAATTGATCAAGTACTTGAATTACTTCACATGAATCTCTTTGGTCCTGTGAGTGTGCCAAGTATAGGAAAGAAAAGATATTGCCTTGTGATCATTGATGACTATTCAAGATATACTTGAGTTTATTTCCTAAGTACCAAGGATGAGACTGCAGATTTGATTAAGGGATGTGTAACAATGATTGAAAACAAACTGAATAAGAAGGTTAAAATGATGAGAAGTGACAATGGTACTGAGTTCAAGAATGGAGTTATGCAAGAATTTTGTGAAGAAAATGGAATACTTCAACAATTCTCAGCTCCAAGAACTCCTGAACAATATGGTGTTGCAGAAAGAAGGAATAGAACTTTGATTGAAGCTGCAAGAACCATGTTAGAAGATGCTAATTTACCTGTTACTTTTTGGGCTGAAGCAATAGATACAGTCTACAATGTTCAAAACAGGGTACTTGTCAACAAAAGGCATAACAAAACTTCTTATGAAATATTCCACAATAGATAGCCTTATATCAAGTTTTTCAAGCCCTTTGGATGCAAATGTTTTCTTCTGAACACAAGGGATTATTTGAACAAGTTTCAAACAAAATCTCTAGATTGTTTCTTTGTTGGATATTCTACACACTCAAAAGCATATAGAGTATATGTGAAAGACCATTTGAGTGTTATAGAATCATCTGACATCATCTTTAATGAGAATCAATTCAATACAGTTGATGGTGCAGCATGGTTGTTTGATCATGAGAAGTTGATAAGGTCTTTCAAGATTTATCCTGAAAACTTTGATGACTCATTCAACAAGACCAGTGTAATTGTAGAGAAAAAGAAGAAACCATTGGACTTAGAAGAGTTGTGGAAAAAGGTTGCTTGAAAATAAAAAGGAATACACTTTTGTGAAGAATTCCTCAAGTGATATTGTCGAACAAGATCAAGATAATAATCAAGAAAACAATCACAGTCCAGAACATGATCATACTGAGATCAATCAAGACAATCAAGAAGTACAGAATGATCAAATTCAGAATGAAGGAAACACAAGTAACCAAGCAAATGAAGAAGAAGCTGTATCTACTTCAAGGTTTCAAGATCTATTTCAAAGACTAAACTTAGGAAACAATGAGGCATCTACTTCATGACAAAATAATGAAGAAACACCAGAATTTCATGATGCAGAAACTGATTTGATCATTGAAGAATCAGATCTTAATGAATCAAATCTTGACACAAATGTGTCTACAGATATGATTGTTCAAACTCCATATGTAGAAAAGAATCATCCTTATGAAAACATCATTGGAGATTTGCATGAAAGAGTCACAAGAAGTCATTCTGAAATTGAAAACATCTGTCTTTACTCCTGCTTTCTATCCCAAATAGAGCCAAAGAACATTGCTCAAGCACTAAAAGACAATAGTTGGGTGGAAGCAATGCAGGAGGAACTAGCACAGTTCAGAGACTTACATGTGTGGGATCTTGTTGATAGGCCAATAGACAGATATGCAATAGGAACTAAATGTGTTTTTAGATACAAAAGGGATGAGAGGGGTTTGGTGATTAAGAATAAATCTAGGCTTGCGGCACTGGGATGCCTTCAAGAAGAAGGAATAGACTTTGTGGAAGTCTTTGCACATGTTGCAAGACTTGAAGCTATCAGGATCTTTCTTGCATATGCTGCCTCAAAGAACATTAAGGTGTTCCAGCTTAATGTTAAGTCTGCATTCCTAAATGGAAAGATTGATGAAGAGGTGTATGTTGCTCAACCTCCAGGTTTTAAGGATCCTTTGTATCCAAACAGGGTGTATAAGTTAGATAAAGCCCTATATGGATTGCATCAAGCTCCTAGAGCTTGGTATGATGAGTTGTCAAATCATCTTCTTGAAAATGGCTTTCAAAGAGGAGCCATTGACAAGACACTCTTTTACAAAAGAAAGGGATCAGACTTGCTTCTATTACAAGTATATATGGATGATATCATCTTTGGATCTACAAATGAATAAATGTGTATGGTGTTTGAATGGGTAATGAAATCCAAATACAGCATGAGCTCTATGGGAGAAATGAACTTCTTTCTTTGACTGCAAGTTCAACAGAAAGCTGAAGGGATTTTCATTTACTAGACCAAATATGTGCAGGACATTTTGAATAAGTTCAATTGTCATGAGTACAAAACTGCTTCAACTCCAATAGAAACAAAAGAAAAGATGATTGCTGATGAAAAGGGGGAGCATATGGATGAACATGAATATAGAGCCAAAATTGGATCCTGATGTACCTTACTACAACAAGACCAGATATTATGTTTGATGTATGTGTGTGTGCAAGATTCCAATCAAATCCAAAAGTCTCCCACATGAATGCTGCGAAGAGAATTTTTAGATATTTGAAGGGAAGACCAGACTTGGGAATTTGGTATCCAAAGAATAAATCTTTTGATCTGATTGCCTATACAAACAGTGATTATGATGGTTGTAACATGAGCAGAAAGTCAACCTCAGGAGGATGTCAATTTTTGGGTGAAAGGCTAGTGTCATGGTAATGCAAAAAGCAGACTACTGTCTCAATATGCACTGCAGAAGCTGAATACGTTGTTGCATCTGCATGCTGTGCACAAGTTCTATGGATTCAAAACCAGATGCTGGACTATGGTTTGAATTTTCTGAATACCCCTATTCTTATTGATAATACTGCTGCATATTTTACTGTTAAGAATCCAGTTCAACATTCTAAGACTAAGCACATTGAAATCAGACATCACTTCATAAGAGATTGTAGTGAAAAAGGTTTGATTGAAATGCAAAGAGTTGATACAAGTGATAATTTGGCAGACCTATTCACCAAACCACTTGATAGAACCGGGTTCAACTTTCTTTTGATAGCCCTGGGAATGATCAACTCTGATGAGTTCTGATTAAGGATGTGTTCCTAGTTGTGTACCTTTATGTGCTAACTGATTATATTGTTAGAGGTTACACATAATGAATGTTTAGTGAATATGCTTGATTGTTTTACTAGATATGTTGAATGATATGTGCTTTAACTGATTATGAGTGCAAAGTTTTGATATGATTGATGTTTTTGCATGTTTATCAGTTGATGTGTGTTTGTGATGATAGGATGAGTGTTCTTGTTATGAATTACTTGTTAATATAACCTTATATGACATCACTACTTAATTGCTTGATTATGTGTTTTATCTGATTTTCTGATGTTATTAAGATAGGATAGACCTTGAATGTTAGTACTGTCTACTTATCTTGATAATATTACATTCGATTAAGATTTGTGTATGTGTGGCAATTGTTTGTGTCAAAATGAGTCTTATGTCAAAATTAAATGATTAAATGAATTTTCTAGTGAATTTTGCTTAAACACTTTATTTTGGTATAAACATAAGCAAGTTGTTTAATGTTGCAAAGATATGATAAGATTATTCAGTTCATGCTTTAAAGAAGCTTAAAAAAGGATTTTTAAAGAAAAGACTCAAGTAGTTATTTTTGCTGAAAATTGAGTCAGTTGCCTAGTTGGAAGGACATACCCTTGTGTATGTTTGGTCCTAAAATCTCCACAGATTCAAAGGATAGCTATTGACCTTAAAACTGAATGCATTTGGGGCAATTATGACTTGTTTATTATTCCTTCACTTAAAACTATGTCAATAGCTCTGACTTTGAAAGGACATATATTCACATATATGTTTGGTCCTGTTGACCACTTGTAATCAAACAGGATAGCCATTTACCTGCCAATGAAGAGAAATTGGGGTGATTGAATATTAAACTGAACTTATGATGGGAAATGATAGTACATTGACTACTTAGCCAATCATATGGATTTAATAGGCTGAAAGGACCTTAGTATAGTCATTAACATGTATGGTTGCTTTCCCATGATGTGTAAAATCTAAGGTGATATAAACATAATGAATATGCTAATCTTTATGTGGAGATACATAGTTGTCTTTGCATGTCTCAAGATAAATCTCTCCAAATGATAGGCAGAAAAGTGATTACCCAGTCATACACAAGCCTGTTGTTATTTGGTGAACCAAAAATGAAATATCTTTAAATATGACAAAGAACATGCTTTAAGAAAAATTTGAGAAAATATCAAAAACAAAGGGAAGAATGAATAAATCAACCAAATGTTGATAAGTGTTTTAAATATTTTATCAAACAAGAGGGTTACAACAAGAACTACAAAGATGTTGACAAAATCTGTCTCATCTTGAATGAAAGGCCTGTTATTTAACAGTAAGTCCAACATTCAACCTATATAAATGTTTGAATATTAAAACAAATACAAAAAGATCCAATAAGTTTTGTCATACAAAAACAATTCTTGACCAAATACAGGAGGTTGGAGTCAAATTGGGGTGATATGGGGAAAGCCAAATAAGCTTCGAGAAGAGATATGAGGCATCATAGCACAGTGTTGACCATTAAGGCATTAAGCTACTAAATGAACCTTAATCATGTCACCAAAGAGATGAAATTCATGCTAAGTTAATACCTGCTGTTAACCTATCTATGTTGTCATAATAATGCTGAGAATGAGGTATTGAGAAAGCTACTTAGTCAATATGATCCCATTCTTGAGATCTTTTCAGAAAATAGAAGAAACTGTTTTAAAGAGAAATACAACTGAAATTTGATCTCTAAATGCACCATTTGCTCTTAAACTATGATCTTTAATAAAAAAAATATATATTTTGACAAGTGGTTTAAGTCAAAAAGTGTTGCATTTTGCCTAAAAAGGTTTGAATATGCATTTTCGGGTAAGGTTTGATGTTTTCTAACCTTCCTGAACACAAAACAGTTGAATATGTATTTTCGGGTAAGGTTTGATGTTTTATGACCTTTCTGGGCAAGCTTAGTCATTTTTTGGCTAAGTTTATGATTTTCGGGCATGCTTTGAAGTGTTTACACTTTCCGGGTAGGGTACACATTGTACTAATTTCTCTAGCAAGCTTGAAGTCTTGAGATTATTATGTGTTATAGCTAGATTTTAACAAGAAATTCTTGTTCCGGGCAAGCTTTGCATTTTATATGCTGATTGTTATTTCAAGCAAACTTTGTGAACTTAGATTAGTACACCAAGTAAGCTTTGTGATTTGTGTGAATATGTTTTCTTTGAAATTACAAGTTTTTCCGGGCAAACCTTGTTTTCCGGGCACACTCTATATTTCAGGTTGTGACATTCGTGACAAAACGAGGTATACTATATTCACTACGTAGCGAGTAAACGATAAATCGGTTAATTCGTAGTGCTTAAATGCCAACGGGAGTGCATGGGCAGAGGTGGCCATGTGTTTTAGCTCATTTCAGTTTCACTTGTGGCTTAGTATAATACATTATACACATACTTATATACATACGTACTATGAACTTTACGAACTCGTATACTGATTTTGCTCGTACTCGTGAAACTTGAAACTCACCAACTAGACGTAGTTGACCCGTTTTAACATGCTTTTCAGGTAAGCCGAAATTGGAATGATTTGCTTACGTGCTTGGTGTTAGAAGGAAAGTTGAATAGCTGTGAATAGATGCAAATACGTACTAATGAATAAGGAACCGAGAACTGGTTATGTGTTTTTCATCTAGTTTGTAAACTTAGTACCTACCAATGTAATATGATGTAAATTAGTTTGTTGAATTTCTTTATAAACAATGTGATTGATACCAGTGTTATCTGTCACATTCCCGTATTACGCTTCCGCAACTACCTAGTCGGGGTAATTGTCACACCTGATAATGAGCCTGTGCCAAGGATGATTACCTGGATGGCCAGATCCAATGTGAGCTTTGCTTTCACTGAGTGCCCAATCATCTATAGAAATCACACTTGATTTCTGGCGCTCTACAAGACTTGTTGATGACATAAATGGTCGAAGAATCGAAGAAACTGGTGCAAGCCATGAAATACATGTGACATAAAGAATGATAAGACGGTGCTTGCAGTTAAATGATGATGATCATAACCCAATAAACTTCAATACAGCTCACCTGATGAGGATATTTGAACAGACGATGGGATATCAGGGAACTTTATACGATGGGCAATTTCAAACGGGAATGTTCCCTATGCTGTACAGATTCTTAATTCTCCAAGTGATACAAGGGTTTGCTCCGAGAAAAGGATCATGGACTCTAATGAGTCGTGATTTAGCTAATGCCACTGTGGGTATTATATATGATTTGCCGTTCAATTTTTCAATGATGATTTTTGAAGGAATGGTGGGAAATTTGAAAAAGGCAGATGTGGATAGATTCCTGCAATACCCCAGATTCTTACAGATAATCCTTAACAAGGAACTACAAGGTTTACCTTTAACTGGCACTACTCATCTGCTGCAAAATCCCGACACATATAGAAGAATTGCAAATCCAGGAAGAGCAAACAGATTGAACTCCAACATACCATTTGAGATTTTACAATGGTTACTAAACCATGATTTGGAGATAATGTCAGTGCCTGAGTTGAGCTCAGAGGAGGAAGAAGGGGAAGATGATGTTGAAAGTGATAATGATGATTCTAATGGTGAAGATAATGATAACGATGGGAATGAAGGAGGGGCTGGAGTAGCCATGGATGTTGATGCACTTGATAAGGGGGAGAACCAACCAATACCATCACCACCACAAACTCCACCACATGACGTACCTATACAAACACCACCCGAATCACCACAACCACAAGTCCACACCACTCAATCCCCACCCCAAACCTTAACCTTGAGCTAGCCTGAAACATCAACTCATATATCCCCAACACCACAAACACCAGTAACCACTAGCCCAATTCAGTTAGATCCACTTATTCCAAGCCCACCTCATACACAATCACCACCACAATCCATTTTCCAAACTCAAACCACAACCCAAGAACAACCTGAATATGAACCTTTCTCTACATCACCACCTACAACTCCACCTACTGACACAAACATATTCCAAAGAAATTTGGACTTATTAAGAGAAAATGCTTAATTAAAGAAGAGGAATGAGGAGGTGACCATGTGTGACAATCGTCAATTTCAGGTTAACTCCGTTAACTCAACTCCGTCAATTCAAACTTAAGATCACTGAATCTATAACGCACACCTCATTACATTTAAACTAGGGTTTAAATGACGCTTAACACTTACTACATGTGTAGTCTTTCGGGAATTGCACCGAAACGCAAACGAGTTGACGCAAACGATTGGTGAATAAACGAAAAACGTCAAAACAGTAATTATGTGATAATTATGTGTTAGACTTATGTGTTGTGTGATAACATCGTTATAAACGTTAACTCAATGTACTAGAACTAGTTAGTTCAGCTAGAAAAGCAACAATCGAAAGTTGAGGGGCTTGAGTGTAACATAGTATTATTATAAATAATAATAATAATAATAATAATAATAATAATAATAAACCCTAACTCACTTTTTTCTTTCTCTTCCCCTACCCCGATCGGACTTCTCTTCCCCCCCCCCCCCCCTCACGGCTGCCGCCACTTATATAAACACATACAACCAAGTTTTCAAGCCTTTGATTGAAGATTAAGGTGCTAGGAAGGTATAAACGACTATCCTATGCATCCTTTATACTTAATTTCGATGTTTAATGGGTTAATTGAAAACCCTAGAGGCCGATTTATGTGTGTATGTAGTTTATATGATTGTTGTTGATTTGATGATGATATGATAACTAGAATGGATATTGTTACATGTTAATTCCTTGTGTCTTTGATTTGAATTCAAACAAAAACCCTAATCATGTATGTAATGTATAATTGATGTGCATGGATAGTGATTATGGAGTCTAGAGTGTTATATGAATGAATGATGGTCCATAGATAGTTAATATGTTGAGTTTGGATGCAAACAGTTTCTGGACAGATTGTGTTATTGATGTTTAATTGACTGTAATGAGGTGTAAATGTGAAAATTGGTTGAGATTGTTGATCCTACAGTAAACTAGGTTGAGTCTAGTTTCTAAAGAATATAAACTTGTAATTTTTGGACAAGTAAAGGTTAACTATTATGATTTTACAAAACTGAAGTGCGAATCTGAATTGTGAGACCTGCTGTTAGGTTGTTTTGTAATTAGCATATCTCATGAACTACGAGACCAATTGGGTTGGTTCCACTTCTAGAAGTTGACTTGTTGCGTTAGGAATCTAACCCAAGTGGTCTTGCATTTATTGGATTTTTCGTTTAACGGAAATTTCAAATAACATTCTGTTGCGCATGAATTTGACTGTTATGAGTTTGCTGTAATGATTTGATGATTGTGAGAAACCTATGCGGAATAAAAATATAATAAAATATGTTCTGGAAACCTAAGACATATATGCTTTTGTGATGATTTTTGGTAAATTAATTGTGATTCTATGATCGGTGAGATAGTACAATCTTTCAAGTAGAATTTCTGTCTCGGTGAAACTAGCTGCTGAATTTTGTGAAACTGCATGAAACATGATACTTGCTATATAATTGTTATGTTTTGACCAAATTGCCCTTGCGGGGAATAATTGCTAATTGATTGTCATGATTCGACCAAATTGCCCTCGTGGGGAATAATGGCTAGTTAATTGTTATGTGTTGACCAAATTGCCCTTACGGGGAGAAATTGCTAGTGATGTACTTTATGAATACATGACACGTAAATAATTGCTTACACATGTAACGTATCACAAATACATTTGTTAAAGTCACACACGATTCACAAACGAAACACGAAACATGTTATGTGCATAGGTATTATGTGCCGGGTCTAGAGACTCGATAATATTCCGACACTTAGAAAAATCTCTTTGTTGTTTTAGAACGCTAGAGAGAGTTTTTCTGTGACGCGCATCTTGGTGAATTATTTTGGGAATACTTCGCAAACAGTGAGTTTCACTTTCCCCTTTTAAACTTTTTAAACGCTTTTCACCTGGGGAAGATAACATACTCCGAAAACGCATTTAAGATTTTGTTAATATAGATTGTATATCACTTGTAAAGACTAAGTGGCAAACGCGTTAACTAAAGTCCTTCATTCACATCGAACCGTTTAATATTGGATAATAGCGAGTCATTGTTGAGTAGTACTACTGGGTTTGACAAACCCCACCCAACGCTAAACTCGACTGGAGGTCGAGTGGGTGTAATCTTGGCTAAACACATACCATGGTCGGGATAGACCTGGTGGCAAGGCAAATGATAAACAGTCAGCTTCGGTGTCGAACACTTAGGGATACTTGTTTTATAGGCTAGCTACCAATAGATATATAATTGACATAACACTATCTGTAACGCAAAACGCTGTAACGCAAAACGGTGTAACGCAAAACGCTGTAACGCAAAACGCTGAACGCAAACGCTAAACGCATTATTTTATATAAACTGTGAACTCACCAACCTTGTGTTGACACTTTTAGTATGTTATTCTCAGGTAGCCGAGGCGGGCGCGCGGTTTAGGATCATGCATTGCTTGAAACACTTTTAATTATGCAAACTTATTTTAAACTGTTATCATTGGGTTTTAAGTCGTCCTGCGTGACGCAACATTGGTTTCTATGGTTTTACGCTTCCGCACTTATTTTCATTTAAACGTTTTTATGGTTTGATTATAACTAATGATTCCGATCCTGTTAGTTCACACCCTCTGTTAGTTCAAGGATCGAGTTACTACTCGAAGATCGATCTGCGATCTGGTTACCATCAGCTTAGAGTGCGCGAAGACGATATCTCAAAGACGGCTTTCAGAACACGGTATGGTCACTACGAGTTTTCGGTTATGCCTTTTGGACTAACCAACGCACCAGCCGTATTTATGGATCTCATGAATCGAGTATGCAAGGCGTACCTCGACAAGTTTGTGATTTGTTTCATTGATGATATTCTCGTTTACTCCAAGAACGAGGCTGACCATGAGGAACACTTAAGGGTAATTCTGGAATTATTGAAGAAGGAACAACTGTACGCAAAACTCACGAAATGCGAATTTTGGCTTCGCGAGGTTCACTTTTTAGGACATGTGATCAACGAGAATGGTATCCATGTCGATCCTGGTAAGGTAGAGGCCATCAAAAACTGGGAAGCACCTAAGACTCCGACTGAGGTGCGGCAATTCCTAGGACTGGCCGGCTACTACCGACGTTTCATCGAGGGATTTTCAAAGATTGCTCAACCCCTCACCGCTTTGACTCACAAAGGCACTAAGTACAATTGGGGTGACGCGCAAGAATCCGCTTTTCAACTGTTGAAAACTAAACTCTGCAGCGCCCCTATTCTAGCCCTCCCCGAGGGAACGGAAAATTTTGAGGTACACTGTGACGCATCAATACAAGGTCTCGGTTGTGTGCTGATGCAACTCGAGAAGGTTATAGCTTACGCCTCTCGACAACTACGGGTTCACGAGAAGAACTACACGACCCATGATTTGGAACTCGGAGCTGTGGTGTTTGCCCTTAAGATATGGAGGCATTACTTGTACGGTACCAAGTTTACCATTTACACTGACCACAAGAGTCTCCAACATATCTACGATCAGAAGGAGCTGAACATGCGACAGCGTCGTTGGGTCGAGCTGCTCAAGGATTATGATTGTGCCATCAAGTATCACCCTGGCAAGGCCAATGTAGTGGCCGATGCCCTCAGCAGAAAAGAAACAGATAAACCCAGACGAGTGCGAGCATTGCAACTCACGATTCATGCAAACTTACCCGACCAGATTCGCGAGGCGCAACACGAAGCTTTGAAAGATGATAATCTTCCATCGGAACTCATGCGGGGCATGAACAAGCAACTTGAAACCAGATCGGACGGGGTCCGATATTTTGAGAACCGGATTTGGGTTCCACGGTTCGGAGAGTTGAGAACTCTGGTGATGGACGAAGCACACAAGTCCCAATATTCTATCTACCCTGGCTCAGATAAAATGTATCATGATTTAAAGGCACTTTACTGGTGGCCGAACATGAAAGCCGACATTGCCACCTACGTGAGCAAATGCTTGACTTGTGCCAGAGTCAAAATAGAATACCAGAAACCATCTGGTCTACTGCAACAACCGGAACTCCCAATGTGGAAATGGGAACACATCTGAATGGATTTTATCACGGGTTTACCTAAGACACCGACGGGATGCGATACCATCTGGGTGATCGTTGACCGGTTGACTAAGTCGGCACACTTCTTAGCGATTAAGGAATCGGACAAAATGGAAAGACTGACTCGCGTCTACATGAAGGAAGTAGTGTCTAGACACGGAGTGCCTGTCTCAATCATTTCTGATCGAGATTCTCGTTTCACTTCGCACTTTTGGAAGTCGCTGCAAAGCGCACTAGGCACCCGTCTTGATATGAGCACAGCATACCATCCTTAGACGGATGGGCAAAGTGAACGAACTATTCAGACCCTGGAAGATATGTTGCGTGCATGCGTGTTGGATTTCGGAAAAAGTTGGGAACCTCACTTACCTTTGGTAGAGTTTTCGTATAATAACAGCTACCACGCAAGTATTAAAGCAGCGCCGTTTGAAGCGCTGTACGGACGGAAGTGTCGATCACCACTCTGCTGGGCAGAGGTGGGTGACAGCCAAATCACTGGTCCAGAACTGGTACTTCGAAACTTCGGAAAAGATTGTTCAAATCCGAAATCGCATGGCAGCATCACGAGATCGCCAAAAGAGTTACGCCGACAAGTGCCGAAAGCCTCTCGAATTTCAAGTGAATGATCAAGTGTTACTTAAAGTCTCACCTTGGAAAGGTGTGGTTCGCTTTGGTAAGCGAAACAAACTCAACCCATGATATGTTGGTCCTTACCGGATAACTGAGCGCATTGGTCCGGTGGCGTACCGACTGGACCTACCAACGGAACTTAGTGGCGTACACAATGTATTCCACGTATCCAATTTGAAGAAATGCCTAACCGATGAGACTCAAGTAGTCCCTTTGGATGAACTGCAAGTTGATGAACAGTTACGTTTCATTGAGGAGCCAGTCGAGGTTTTGGATTGGGAAACCAAAACGCTCAAGCACAGCAAAATTCCAATCGTTAAGATTCGTTGGAACTCGAGACGTGGACCGGAGTTCACGTGGGAACGCGAGGATCAAATGATGAAAAAGTATCCTCACCTTTTTGAAGGGCTGACCAAACACAGAAAACCGCGAAACCCGGCAAACCGTCAGAAATCACCGGAGGTATGAATTAAATTTCGGGACGAAATTTCTTTCTACTAGGAGATGATATGACAAACTGAAAATTTTTCTTACTTTTTCAGACACTCATCACGACTTGACTCAAATTTTCGGGACGAAAATTCTTTAACAAGGGAATGATGTGACAATCGTCAATTTCAGGTTAACTCCGTTAACTCAACTCCGTCAATTCAAACTTAAGATCACTGAATCTATAACGCACACCTCATTACATTTAAACTAGGGTTTAAATGATGCTTAACACTTACTACATGTGTAGTCTTTCGGGAATTGCACCGAAACGCAAACGAGTTGACGCAAACGATTGGTGAATAAACGAAAAACGTCAAAACAGTAATTATGTGATAATTATGTGTTAGACTTATGTGTTGTGTGATAACATCGTTATAAACGTTAACTCAATGTACTAGAACTAGTTAGTTCAGCTAGAAAAGCAACAATCGAAAGTTGAGGGGCTTGAGTGTAACATAGTATTATTATAAATAATAATAATAATAAACCCTAACTCACTTTTTTCTTTCCCTTCCTCTACCCCAATCAGACTTCTCTTCCCCCCCCCCCCTCACGGCTGCCGCCACTTATATGCACACATACAACCAAGTTTTCAAGCCTTTGATTGAAGATTAAGGTGCTAGGAAGGTATAAACGACTATCCTATGCATCCTTTATACTTAATTTCGATGTTTAATGGGTTAATTGAAAACCCTAGAGGCCGATTTATGTGTGTATGTAGTTTATATGATTGTTGTTGATTTGATGATGATATGATAACTAGAATGGATATTGTTACATGTTAATTGCTTGTGTCTTTTATTTGAATTCAAACAAAAACCCTAATCATGTATGTAATGTGTAATTGATGTGCATGGATAGTGATTATGGAGTCTAGAGTGTTATATGAATGAATGATGGTCCATAGATAGTTAATATGTTGAGTTTGGATGCAAACAGTTTCTGGACAGATTGTGTTATTGATGTTTAATTGACTGCAACGAGGTGTATATGTGAAAATTGGTTGAGATTGTTGATACTACAGTAAACTAGGTTGAGTCTAGTTTCTAAAGAATATAAACTTGTAATTTTTGGACAAGTAAAGGTTAACTTTTATGATTTTACAAAACTGAAGTGCGAATCTGAATTATGAGACCTGCTGTTAGGTTGTTTTGTAATTAGCATATCTCATGAACTACGAGACCAATTGGGTTGGTTCCAATTGGTCTTGCATTTATTGGATTTTTCGTTTAACGGGAATTTCAAATAACATTCTGTTGCGCATGAATTTGACTGTTATGAGTTTGCTGTAATGATTTGATGATTGTGAGAAACCTATGTGGAATAAAAATATAATAAAATATTTTCTGGAAACCTAAGACATATATGCTTTTATGATGATTTTTGGTAAATTAATTGTGATTCTATGATCGGTGAGATAGTACAATCTTTCAAGTAGAATTTCTGTCTCGGTGAAACTAGCTGCTGAATTTTGTGAAAATGCATGAAACATGATACTTGCTATATAATTGTTATGTTTTGACCAAATTGCCCTTGCGGGGAATAATTGCTAATTGATTGTCATGATACGACCAAATTGCCCTCGTGGGGAATAATGGCTAGTTAATTGTTATGTGTTGACCAAATTGCCCTTACAGGGAGAAATTGCTAGTGATGTACTTTATGAATACATGACACGTAAATAATTGCTTACACATGTAACGTATCACAAATACATTTGTTAAAGTCACACACGATTCACAAACGAAACACGAAACATGTTATGTGCATAGGTATTATGTGCCGGGTCTAGAGACTCGATAATATTCCGACACTTAGAAAAATCTCTTTGTTGTTTTAGAACGCTAGAGAGAGTTTTTCTGTGACGCGCATCTTGGTGAATTATTTTGGGAATACTTCGCAAACAGTGAGTTTCACTTTCCCCTTTTAAACTTTTTAAACGCTTTTCACCTGGGGAAGATAACATACTCCGAAAACGCATTTAAGATTTTGTTAATATAGATTGTATATCACTTGTAAAGACTAAGTGGCAAACGCCTTAACTAAAGTCCTTCATTCACATCGAACCGTTTAATATTGGATAATAGCGAGTCGTTGTTGAGTAGTACTACTGGGTTTGACAAACCCCACCCAACGCTAAACTCGACTGGAGGTCGAGTGGGTGTAATCTTGGCTAAACACATACCATGGTCGGGATAGACCTGGTGGCAAGGCAAATGATAAACAGTCAGCTTTGGTGTCGAACACTTAGTGATACTTGTTTTATAGGCTAGCTACCTTTAGATATATAATTGACATAACACTATCTGTAACGCAAAACGCTGTAACGCAAAACGCTGTAACGCAAAACGCTGTAACGCTGAACGCAAACGCTAAACGCTTTATTTTATATAAACTATGAACTCACCAACCTTGTGTTGACACTTTTAGTATGTTATTCTCAGGTAGCCGAGGCGGGCGCGCGGTTTAGGATCATGCATTGCTTGAAACACTTTTAATTATGCAAACTTTTTTTAAACTGTTATCATTGGGTTTTAAGTCGTCCTGTGTGACGCAACATTGGTTTCTATGGTTTTATGCTTCCGCACTTATTTTCATTTAAAGGTTTTTATGGTTTGATTATAACTAATGATTCCGATCCTGTTAGTTCACACCCTCTGACGGTAAAACTCCGTTAGTGGATTTTGATGGTGTGACACCATGGAGAATGTTATGTTGATGGATCAGTTGGCCCGGGCTATGATGAAAATTCAAAGCCTGGAGCAGGAGGTTGAGAAGACCTCAGCTGCCCCAAAACAGGGGGAGAATGTAGATCTGCCAACTGACTCTATGGTGAATGTTGCAACTCAGAAGGAAACAGGTGTAGAGACTGTGGATGGTTTGAAATTTATTTTGAGTGCATACGATGATGAGGATGAGGATAGTGAGGAGAGGAGAATGGAGGATGATGAGTATGAAGCTGATAAATTAGATGTAGGAGAACAAGATTATGATGTGAATGATGAGATTGTGAATGTTGTATGGAGTGAGGAGAATGATGAGGAAAGGAATGATGAGGAGAATGTAAATGAAACTGGAATGAAAATCAATAAAGAAAATGTGGTTCTTACTGATGTAGCAACTGATGTCTTGACTGACATTCAAAATGAAGATCAAACTAATGTAGTAAATGAAGAAGATGCTGCTACTGAGGAGTTGATACTCACTGAACCAGAAACTGAACAAACAGAGAACTCCAAGACTGTAGAGTATGATGAAGAGATGGAAAATCTAGATAGAGATATTGATGAAATTGAGCCTAAAACTGAAGAAGAGCTCTAGAGAAGATTGAGTAAGGGAAAGACAAAAGTAACTGAAAAAGAGCCTGTTGAGGCAAATCAATGAAAGACATCTTGTTTAGAGATGATGCTGAAGCTTCTGCTGCTGCCAGGAGAGAACATGAAAACATTATGAGGGAAACAAGGGACAGAGAAATACTTGCCCAAGCCATGGATCCTTTAGAGTTGGCAGAGTAGGAAGCGTTGATCAATCAGGCAAATATTGCTAAAGTGATTAATGAAGTAGAGGCTGATGATCAAGATGTGATTGATGCTTTGATTAAATTGAGAAGAGTTGAGGAAGCTGATAATTCCTTAGCTATGGTGGTTAGCATGTTTCAAACCCAAAGTCAACCAGAAACGAAGTCAAATGAAACTGCTGAACCAATCAATTTGAATACTGAAATGATGGTTGAAGAAGAGATTGGTGAGTCTATTGCTTCTATGGCTGCCAAGAAATGGGCTGAGCAAGTGAGAGAAGATATAAAGAAAAACCCAACTGACAACTGGCCAAAAAGAGATCATGTGACTCAACCTCAAGAATCAGAAACAATTCATCAAAAGAAAGAAAGACTTTCTAATATGTATGAACAATTTACTGAGAAAGTCAACAGATTTGCTAAGATTTATGAGAGAAGAAAGAGGGCAAATAAGCAATCTGAATATGAAAGATCTGCAAAAAGAGGCAAGTGGGATGATAAGAACAAATGTTTTGTAGAAACTCTTGATGATGATGCAAGTCCAATCAGGGCAGTCTCATTGCAAACCTTGCAACCATGAGAAAAGCTTCAAGGTGTTCTTGATGTGCCTATTAGAAGTGAACCAAACCCAGATCATCCACCTTCTGATGAGCCTAAAATAGATGCAGTTAATGATTCAACTGAGGAGGAGGATGAGTCTAATGAATCTGATGATAACCATGATGATGATCAAGGAAAAAGTGCTAAGACTGCTAATGTTGAATCCCCACATGTGACAATGACTGATGAACAAAGGGATAACATTGAGTAGAGTCTGTTAAATGCCAAAAATGAATAATCCTTTGATTGAGAAGTTGAAGGCACTTGGTGTGAAATTTGATAGTATTTCTCAAATGAATGACGATGAATTGAATAAGAGACTTGAAGAAGAAAATGACAAGATCAAAAGGGCTATGCAACAAAAGAATAGAGATGATCAGAAATACAGAGAATATCTAAGAAGTCATGGTTATTCAGAAAAAGATCTAACACACTTCAAATTTGACAAACTTCAAGATCTTTACAACAGTGATGAGAAAAAGTGATAGAAAAACGTGTCAAGGAGAATGAAAATATTGAAAAGATGGATACTCTGAAAATGAAGTTTGGAGGTATGTGTGGATACTTGCTGGAGAAAGGGGTGAAGCCGGAGATAGTTGAGAACTTATCAAGAGAATCAGTGCTGGACCAATACAATAAACTCAAAAGAAAAAAAAAGGTGAAGAGGTTACAAACTGAGATCTCCACTAAGTAGTCCGAAACATCTGTTGAGCCTCCAACAAAGAAAAGAAAGATAATGACTTTAAGGGAAAAACAGAAGATTCAAGGTGAAAAAGAAATATCAAAGGAAGTACCTGCTATTGAAACACCAGTCCCAAAGGAATTAAACTCTGAACCAGAAGACGAACCTATAATTCCTTGGGAAAATGAAGAGATGATCAAAATTTTCAGGGGCATAATGATAAATCAGAGGGGAACGGATGAAGCCTCTTTTAATGCCTTGGAAAAGGAAGATTTGAAAGAACTTTTCTATATTCAAAAGGCTGATTGGGAAAAAGCTCTGAGGGAAGGTGATAACCCTAGAAGCTTTGTTGATGGAAGGTTTATACCTGCAGGACTATCAAACAGTCTTGGGTTAGCAAAAATGATGAGGATTCTTAATGAACAAGCAGAACACAATCTTTTTGATCTTGCCAACCTTCCACCTTAAATGGTAGAGTCAATCTACATCAACACCTTCAATTTGGGGCCTAGAAAACCCAAGAAGTCTATTCCATTCAGGCCACAAATTTCAAGAAGACATCCACAAGATGGAAGAGGTGAATCAAGTAGATCTGAACCCCAAAGAACAACAAGACCATAATCAGTTGTGGATCTTCCAAGAGAACTCTAATATGATTCTGTCACTGAATCTTTCAAAGTAATTATGGAAAGCAGATAACTGAGGGACATAGTTGTGAGAGGTGACTTTTATGAATATTCTCAAGAACAACTAGAAAGAATGGTCACACTCAGTTTGTATGACTATAGAAACCGAAACAAGATGGCTGGAATACAAACGAATGATCTCTCGAAATTTTTGAAGGATGAAGCTGACAAGTGATTCTCATTCCTAAAAGAGAAAAGAAGCTGGAGAACAATCCAACTTCAAAGATCAAGAAGGACAGAAAAGTTAAAGAGAATGGACAGTGCTGAAAGGTACTACTAGATGAATGTCAGAGACAGGAATCCATTGTCAAACATGAACACGTGCATCAGTCTTGAAAGCAGAATGACACGCCCCAGCTACACAGTTCAAAGAAATGGCATCATAACTGAGATCGAATACAAAGAATATGCGGGCCATTATGTGGTAAGAAACTCAAATGGAAGAGTACTGGGGATAATCAAAAAGGATGAAGACTTGACTTACTTGCATGATGAAGATCTAATGGATATAAGGGATTTGGTCATACCAGAAAGTCATACTCGCTACCAAATCCTTGATATCTTTAAGGGCTGAGAGCTGCATCAGTGATAGTCAACAGAAGACTAGCCGCACACAATGCAAGGAGAAGACAAGATTCTTAGAATAGGCTTTGTTATGTAATGTCTTTGGACAGAATTCTGATTATGTAATTTGTTTATGTTTTGATGAATATGTAATTTGACTTTAATTTGATGTGTACTTTGACTAAGTGTAAGTAACCATAGAAATGTTTTGGGTCAGCTGAGGTGTTCCAATCTAGGGGGAGATTGTTGAGTCAAGATTTGACCTAAGGGAGACATATGGAAGATTAGAATCTTCTCAACCTCCTCAGAATTCGCTAAGTATGGATCCGGGCACACCTTAGACTTCCGAGCAACCTTTTACTTAGCCGGGTACGATATTTTGTCCATCGAGCAAGGTTATCTTTTAGAATTTTTCTTTAGTGAATATTCGAGTAGGGTTCATTAATTAGTGTTATGCCGAACAAGGTTCACTAGTTAGTAAAAACCCGGGAAAGGATCACTTTGTCAAGCAAGATTGTTCTTCACCGAGCATGGTTTACTTCCGATAAGCTTTTGGCTAACCAAGCTCTAAAAGCCAAGTGATTGGAAGACCGGGCAAGGTATTCTTTAATAATACAGTGGTCCAAGTAGGCTTAATGTTTTAATGGAATATCTCTAAGTAACATCGGGCAAGGTAATCTTTAATAATACAATAACTAATTAATTTATATATTATCAAACAACATTTATATACAACAAAAATAAAGACAATTACAAATACAACACCAACTATTCTTGTATATGTTTTATCCTAAGGTCATCTCTATGTGAGCTTCAGTTCGATAAGCAATCCAAATCTATAACCTGCAAATGCGTACAAAATATTTGTTTGTCAACAACACATGTTGAGTGAGTTGATCACCAGTTTTGACACAAACAAAAATGATAATAATATTTAGTGATATAAGTGAATAAAAAGAATAGGCAAAACTGTTATCTGTGAGTATAAACAATTAAACCAAAGCACATACATAAACAATCAACCATAAAGAAATGGCTAAACCGTTGCCATGCGAATGGGCATTGGTTACCAAAAAAAATGAGGTGTCGGTGAAACCATTGCTAATGCGATCGGGCCCCGGCCACTACGACGGTCGTATGATCATACTATAATGAGATTATGTTGGACCTCTCCGAATGCAATTCATGTAAGCAAGTAAGCAAATAGCAAGTAACATGCAATTATTCAATTGATACACATCATAAAGATCACAGTTTGCGTTTGAGAAATAATAAGATAAATAATATGATAAATGGTATTCAAGTGTCCCAAAAACATTTGAAAACAAGTAAAATAGGGGAGTGATTACTCACTTGATCAGATGAACGAAATACAAATGAGGATGACGAGAAAAGTAAACCTTTCGAGATACACCGACAAAGATTCCTAATTAAATATAATATGAATTAATTAATAATGAGATAACATGTATAATGAATTTAAACGTCTCGATGTGATTTGAGTTATGGTTGGGATTATATTATTATGGATTTGAACAATTGATTTATATAGTTAAGATCATTAGTCTATTAATTATAAGTTCATCAATAACTATCCTTGATACAATATAACTTAAATACTTAAATAATTTAAATATAATAAGATATACTTGAAATAACAAAGTCTAAATAATTAAATGATTATATATACAAATTAAATAAAATAGTTTAATTAAATATAAGGTAAGATATATTTTTAATTATTTGAATAAATAAGATACTAATATAAATGAATAGATAATCCTAATATATATAATATGTGATAAGATATAAATATTTTGTTTAAATCTTTAAAAGAAAAATTTATTTATTCCGCTTATTAGATATATGATATATATACATACGTACATATATAAAATAGTTATAAGTAAGTTTATATAGACGTTCAACAATGACGAAACGTAACTCAAAGTGTCGGGTCTTAAATAAAAGTAATTATGTTTTCTATTATTATAAAAGTAATATATATATATATATATATATGAATAAACGAAAGCTTTTAACGAAATTTTAACCAAAGACATAACTTAATGATGTTGGTTTTCAAATATTATTTTTTGTATGTTTAAAAATAATTAAAATAATAATTCAATAGATATATAAACAATTCAAAACAGCAAAAAGTAAATAAAACATCAAAACCGCGTCCAGGGGGGCTCGAACCTGCGCCCCTGGCCGGCTCACAACACCCACACATGGAAACAGATGGGCTTGCTGGTCAGTTGGTTATAGAACAAAAACAATAATTTAAATACTTAAATTGTTAAAATCCCCAAATCAATATGAACCCTAAATCTGAAATTGGACCTATTGCTTGTTGTTAGATTAATCATTGTTAGGGCTTTAGATGACAGATGAAAACCGATCATAATCAACTAATTAATTACCTGATAACACGACGAGATGATGATGACCGAAGACTAGAAGCTGGCGGCCCTAAATGAGATCAGAACGCGATGCAGAAGCCGATATAACATAATTAATTGTGGGTGTTGGATTCGAGAATTGTCCAGGATGGTGCATGTAAGGTTAATTGAATTATAAAGATCGTTTACTTGTATAATAAGATCAATTTGGGTGTCGGCTGTAACTATTACGAAGAACAGATCCCATAGACTTATTAAACATAATTAGGAGAGTAGGTTAGGCCGCATTAGGCAAGTTTAATAATAGTTGATTTGATTTCCAAAAAAAACGACGTGAATTGCGGCCCATGATTGATAACCGGGTTGAGGGTTTGCTAATTGGGTCATGGGTATGGGTTTGGTATACAAGCTAAAGGGTTATGGGTTTGAATAATAATAGATTTTGCTAAATGGTCCTTTAACTTCAAGGATGGAAACACAACTTGGTTAAACTAAAACTTTAGGGTGTAAAATGAATATACTTGAAAGTTATATATATATATATATGTATATATATAATATTAATTAAGAATAAAATAATATTTAATAATATTCACCCGATAAACACGCTAATTAAAATGATAAAAATTTTATAGACTTGAAACGGGCCGGGTAATTGATGTTGATAAAATAAACGACAACCCGAGTTGCTACAGTCTCCCCTACTTTAGGGAATTTCGTCCCGAAATTAAAGGAATACTATAACAAAATCATTAAATTTTAAGAAAGAAAAAATTTTAAATATAACCTTTAAAATTTATCGTAACACAGAATTTTTGAATAATTAAAATAACGCTTCAAATGAAAATCCGATAAGGACACTTATATATAGGATGTACCAGCGGCGTATCCACCATGTCCTTATCATCTCTACATTTGTACCGTTGTCTCAACTACTTTCGATTCTATATTATGACACACAATTGTACGCAATATGATTTCCATGTGAGGACTTCGATAATTATGTAGGCCTCCATAATTACTTAGGTCGTCGGATGGTCCACATAACTCGTCCCATCGTGTGGTTTACAAAAAAAAACTTAAAAGGCATGATTTTGTGAGAAAAGTAATTAATTTCTTATAAATATGAGGAAAGTGTTAACATATTACAAAATCATTGGGAGTTGATTTATTATAAGTGTAAAATCTCAAGATTTTATAAAATATTTCTAATAACGCAATTTAGGTGAACTTTCAAATTTGATTAATGAAATTAGTGAAAATTTTAAAGTAACTTAAAAGTTAAGAGGAACGGAAACATTGAAGTTGGGATATATGATGCGTCAACAAGATCGATTATGAAGAAAAGAGAGTGGGGATTCGATCCAACTAACAAATTTACGTGAACTTACCAAAAATTCTATGATTGCAAGGATAACATCAACAAAAGTTTATGAAGGAATTAATTGATAATTGTAGACGAATAATAACCTGTGAAATTTTTATTTTTATTTTTCAAAATATTGCAACATTCGAGATAGAATTCATATGACCGTGAGTACAAATTTGAATAAGATTAAACGAAGACTTTGAGGGATTTAGTTTAGTTAAATGAGAAACTCATGAAATTTAAAGAGAACTTTATACAACATTGAAATGTCGCACTTGTGTATTTAAGATGAGGTAAATTAAAATATTAAAGTACTGGTAGTAATAATTGAGAATGCAAAAACATTAATGCAAAAATTTATATATACAAACAAACAGTAATAGATGAAATTGGGAAGCGGATATTCACGAATTACCGCAGGTTTTCGATAACAATCGTGCAAATGTCATTAAATAATAGTGAAAATCGATAATAAAATTCCAATTAAATCACCGTGTGAATTCAATGAAATTCGATTTTTTTTTAATAATGAAAATTAATTTAAATAATGGAAAATAAAATTCCATAGCGGAAATAATTTTGTTTAAATGAGGACAAGTTCAATTAATAATAGAACTATAAAAATTCAATTTCAACGATAAAACTTTACAAGATGAAAGATAACTTGTAATGCACGAGATCAATAAATACACGGCGTACAAAAATGTTAAAAAAAGTCAAAGTTGAGAGTAGAAATTGACACGTTGTCAATAATTTAATAAGTAAACAAGGTAAATGAGAAAAGACAAATTGAATAATATGGTCAACTAATAATGGACTGCCGAAACTGTGTCTTTTATAATTGAAAAAAATATTTGTTTCGATTTATGAGAATCTAAATATTTTGATCAGTTGACGAAATGTTAATGAACTAAATCCTATAATTTTGATTAAGTAAAATCAAACGTATAGATAAGTACGGCAACCAACGATATTTATCTTTTGAAAGATAAGAAAAATTTATTGTATGCGAAAAGGATACTTAAAATGATGGATTTTCCAAGTTGGGTTTGTTCCAAAATAACTAATTTAGACATATAATCGTTTAAGGTATAATTGAATACAAAATACGTTTAGAAGAAAATGATGAGGACGATAAAAATATTCTTTGTGAAAACATAACTACGATTGGTTTATTTCAAAACACCTTTGTTAATTGAGCTTATGAAAACTTAAATAATTGAGATCGAATGATTTGGGGTACTTCGAATAGGTTTGTGAAAATGAGGTTTGACTAAGGTAAGCTTGATGAAATTAAGTCTTGCGGGTATAGAATCGAATAAGCGAAAACGACCTTGTTACATGAAGAAAGCCTGAAAGGCATAGAGTTGATAGGTTTAAGCTAAATGAGCATGGGTAGTACGGTACGGTGCCGATATAATTTGAACTCGGCGTGAATTAGTAAAGAACAATGCGTTGCGTAGGTGATTAGGGTCTCCATAATTGTAGAAGACACGTGTAGCAGGTGTATAAAGCTAAGTCGACGGCATAGACCGTTGTGGGACGTCTTGTGGTACGAGGCAAAAGATTACATTGGGTATAAAACGATATGAGGATATATAGAATGATGATAGTGGCAAGTGGAGCGTAATGAGTGAATTTTGACGTAAAGTTCCTTGTTTGAGGTGCTATGATTTTGTTGAGATTGATTGTTATTTTGCTTGACAACATATAGTTGGTGTTTTAGACTCGCTTCTGTTACTGTTGTTGTTATGAGAATGGGTAGGGGTAGATGAATTGAATTTATTAGCGAAGAAGTTAATGAACAAGATTGAATTGATTTCATTTATGTTTTGGAATTTGAGTTTATATTTTAGAGATCGCAGGAGCTATCTTCTCGACTAAACATGTGGCTATAAAGTGGTTAAAAAAATAAATGATTGATGTTGTTTGATGTTGAGATAACATTATATGATTAGTAAAGATGTGATTTAATGAGAAAATTGGATAATAGTGTAGATTTCATATGATTTATTGCGTAACACGAATCTTAAATGTGTTATGTTGATGTTTATTCATAACTTAAGGATAAGTTAGAATTCAAATTGAAAATCAATGAGTTAATTTGATGAGTGAATGAGTTAGTTTAATATGTTTTAACAAATTAAAATTTGAGGTTGAATACTTGAAATATGCTTAATAAGTTATATATATGATACCATAAGTATAAGAAAGCCATTTGATTCTTAAATTGTGTGATAATATTTAAATTAATTGAGGTAATGATATTATAATAATATGATATGATGAATTGGTGTAAACCGATTTTAATTAGTGTAAATTGTTTTGTTTGACTCGTGATAACCGAATCTAGATAAACGAAGAATTTGTATCCGATCAGGAGAATAAAAATGTTTTGAGTGTATGAGTAGATCGAATCAATAGATCTTGATCCAAAAATGATTTAGTAAATAAGGAATTGAATGATTTAATAATAGAATAATTGAATAGGCAAATCAAATCATAAATTGTTTCGTATAAAATCAAACAAATAAAACAATTAATGAATTTTCTTCGAGGTGTTGGGTTTCCTATGAGCTTTCCATGGCATTTTGTTTCCCCAACTTATTAGCATACCAAAACCAAAACAAATGTCTTAGTTGGCCTCCCATGAGCGTTACATGGCAATTTGAATGGCCAAACTTAATTTACGAAACAATGAATCAATTGAGTTTGTCGGCCCATGAGCGTTACATGGTGATTTGACCTGTATGGCCCCGAACCCGGTAGCCCTACTTTAGCGTCGGATTTACTCATAAACACAGTTCTTACAAATCAGAGTTCATTAAAACTTTCGCGGAATATAAAAACTTTCATGAAACGTTACAGCAATCCAAAACTTGCCTTAATTAAACATTCTTGTCTTTCAAAATAAATGTCAATTACATTAAAACATCTTGAGTCTTCAGATGCCAGTCTCCTATTCGCCCACCATGTACCCGCTCAAGCTAGCTGTCTCATTCTACTCACCTGCGTGCATACTAAAAGTCAGCTACGCTGAGTGAGTTCTAGTTAATCAAGCAACTTATCATACAACCACTACATACAATATATACGTATCTGAAGACACATAGTCCACAGTCTAACATGCCACTGCTTAACCACTTAATTACCCCTATAGCTTAGCCTCTTAATTACCCCTACAGCTTAGCCACTTATGCCACTTTATGCCACTTGATGCCACTTTAATAACGAATATCGTTATGCCACTTTGCCACTTTAATAACGAAGTCACGTATAGGCTTACCCTACCACGTACTATCGTCATGCCACTAACACTCTTCTAGACTCTGCCACTTCTACCACAATCTACCCCTACTTGTCTACAGCACACTTTATATCAATACAATATTTACATAATAAGCAAGTCACATCATAGAATACATACACACTAACAACCACTTGACAATCACTATCCTTGGCGATACGTGCAATATCCGAAGATCGTTCACGTACCGACAAGCATTACATAATAGCTACTTGTATAACATCTATACTGTGACAATCGTCAATTTCAGGTTAACTCCGTTAACTCAACTTCGTCAATTCAAACTTAAGATCATTGAATCTATAACGCACACTTCATTACATTTAAACTAGGGTTTAAATGACGCTTAACACTTACTACATGTGTAGTCTTTCGGGAATTGCACCGAAACGCAAACGAGTTGACGCAAACGATTGATGAATAAACGAAAAACGTCAAAACAGTAATTATGTGATAATTATGTGTTAGACTTATGTGTTGTGTGATAACATGGTTATAAACGTTAACTCAAGATGTAAACAAGTTAGTTTAAGCTAGGAAAAGTAATACTTAAAAGTGGAGGGGCTAAAGTGTAACATAGTATTCTATAAATACTATGTTATAATAAACCTAACTCTTATTTTTCTTTCTCCCAAAACCGATCAGCCACCCCCTCCATCCCTCTTGGCTGCCGTCACCTTCACACACACATTCAACCAAGAAATCAAGCTTGTGATTGAAGAACTAGGTGCTAGGAAGGTATAATTGATTATCCTATACATCCTTGTTACTTAATTTTGATGTTTGTTGGGTTAATTGTAAACCCTAACAGCCGATTTTGGTGTGTGTGTATAGTTAATATGATTGTTGTTATTTGAATGATGATTTGATAACTAGATTGAATCTTGTTACATGTTGATTGTTGTGTCTTTGATTTGAGTTCAAACAAAAACCCTAATCTTGTGTGTAATGTGTAATTGATGTGCATGGATGGTGTTTATGGAGTCTAGAGGGTTATATGAATGCATGATAGTTCATAGATTGTTATTATGTTGAGTTTGGATGCAAACAGTTTCTGGACAGAATGTGTATTTGATGTTTAAGTGACTGTAACGAAGTGTAAACATGAAAATTGGTTGAGATTATTAATACTACAGTAAACTAGGTTGAGTCTAGTTTCTAAAGAATATAAACTTGTAATTTTTGGACAAGTAGAAGTTAACATTTATGATTTTACAAAAACGTTGTGCAAAGCTGAGCTGTTAGACCTGCTGTTAGGTTTTTTTGTAAATGTTGTATCTCATGAACTACGAGACCAATTGGGTTGGTTCCACTTCTGGAAGTTGACTCATTGAGTTAGGAACCTAGCCCAACTGGTCTTGCATTTATTGGATTTTTCGTTTAACGGGAATTGCAAACAACATTCTGTTGCGCATGAATTTGACTGTTATGAGTTTGCTGTAATGATTTGATGATTGTGAGAAAACTATGTGGAATAAAAATATAATAAAATATGTTCTGGAAACCTAAGACATATATGCTTCTGTGATGATTTTTGGTAAATTAATTGAGATGCTATGATCGGTGGAATAGTACAATCTTTTAAGTAGAATTTCTGTCTCGGTGAAACTAGCTGCTGAGTTTTGTGAAAATGCATGAAATATGATACTTGCTAATTTATTATCGTGTTTTGACCAAATTGCCCTTGAGGGGAATGATTGCAAGATAATTGTCGTGTTTTGACTAAAATGCCCTTGCGGGGAATAACTGCTAATTGATTGTCATAATTTGACCAAAATGCCCTTATGGGGAATGATGGCTAGTTAATTGTCATGATTTGACCAAAATGCCCTTACGGGGAAAAATTGCTAGTGATGTACTTTGTGAATACATGACACGTATATGATTGCTTACACATGTAATGTGTCACAAATACACTTGTTAAAGTCACACACGATTCACAAACGAAACACGAAACATGTTATGTGCATAGGTATTATGTGCCGGGTCTAGAGACTCGATAATATTCCGACACTTAGAAAAATCTCTTTGTTGTTTTAGAACGCTAGAGAGAGTTTTCCTGTGACGCGCATCTTGGTGATTTAATTTGGGAAATTCTTCGCAAACAGTGAGTTTCACTTTCCCCTCTTTAAACTGTTTTCAAACGCTTTTCACTTGGGGGAGATAACATACTCCACAACGCATTTAAGATTTTGTTATAAATTATATATCACTTGTAAAGGCTAAGTGGCAAACGAAACATTTGAAGTCCTACACATCGAACCGGTTAATATTTAGAATATCGAGTCACTGTTGAGTAGTACTACTGGGTTTGACAAACCCCACCCAACGCTAAACTCGACTGGAGGTCGAGCGGGTGTAATTTTGGCTAACACGTACCATGGTCTGGAGGACCTGGTGACAAGGCACTTAATAAACGAGTCAGCTTCGGTGTCGAACACTTAGTAATACTTGCTTTATAGGCTAGCTACCTATAGATATATAATTGACGTAACACTATCTGGTAACGCAAAACGCTGTAACGCAAAACGCTGTAAAGCAAAACGCTGAACGCAAACGCTAAACGATTTATTTTTATATAACTTGTGAACTCACCAACCTTGTGTTGACACTTTTAGTATGTTATTCTCAGGTAGCCGAGGCGGGCGCGCGGTTTAGGAACATGCATTGCTTGACACATTCTAATTATGCAAAACTTATTTTTAACTGTTATCGTTGGTTTTAAGTCGTCCTGCGTGACGCAACTTTTGATTAAAGGTTTTTACGCTTCCGCATTTATTTACTCGTAAACGTTTTCATGGTTTTGAAACTTTATTTTATGGTTTGATTATAACTGATGATTCCGATCCTGTTAGTTCACATCCTCTGACGGTAAAACTCTGTTAGTGGATTTTGAGGGTGTGACAGATTGGTATCAGAGCCCTTGGTTATAGCGAACTAGAAGCTGCATGCATACTAGACTATAACCGCGACGACCCATTAGTTATAATGATACGCACTGCATAGGTTTGTGTAGTCTTGTAATCTTATCTCTTTACCTCTTTCACTCATACGCGCGCACATACACGGCTTACCTGTAGGAATGTCGACGCCACCCTCATCATCATCCGATTCGATGACGCATGCTCACGGGAAGGAACCGCAGTTACCTACAGCATCGACGCCCCGAGTAGTCCCGGAACTCGAAGCTCCCGCACCGAAGAGGTACCGCCTATCCGGAGGCATATACGAAAACGACGTTAGCTGGGATTGGTACCATAACATGATCAGACGTATGGTCTATCGCGAACAAGTTCCCCCGTTACCTCACCCGAACCATCCTGCTTATCCCAACACCCTACCACCCATAACCGAGCCTGTAGAGCGAGTTCTCGCAACTGTTGTTTCATGCTTGGAGCGTGACGTGGGTTACATGCGCTATACAAGAGCGAACGTTTCCGGACTGTTAAAAGACGGAACCGAGACTAAGGAGGAGATTGCCCGCATGGCAGCGGCAATGAAGGAAATGCAAGAGGCTAGTGATCAACAGATGAAGATTATGATGAAGATGCAAGCCGAGATGATAGACTTGCAAGAGCAACTCCAGGTAGCAAGGACCCGAACCGAGATAGCTCTAGAGCGTTGCGATGTCTTACAAATGCAACTTGCTCAGAACGCAGCCGAGCCTGAGGCGGAGCCTGAGGCCGAACCTGAAGAAGATCCCGAAGAGGAGCCTGAAGAAGATCCCGAGGAGGAACCCGAAGAGGAACCGGAGGAAGAACCGGCTGAGCCAGAGGCACACTCAGAGGTGTCCACAGACGATGTACAAATGTGCAAATCCTTGGATTGGAACTGGCTAACGCGATGAACTGGGAGGAGTTCAAAAGCATGATGCGAGAGGAGTACTGTCCGAGAGAAGAGATTTCAAAGTTAGAGTCAGAATTCTGGTCACTGAAGATGGTGGGCTCGGAAATTGAAGCCTACACTACTCGTTTTCACGATTTGGCTGTGATGTGTCCGCGGATGGTGGATCTGCCGAGTAAGAGGATTGAAATGTACATTGATGGGTTAGCACCGCAGATTCAGGGCATGGTGACGTCTTCCAGACCAGCCACGATTCAACAAGCGATCCGTTTAGCTCACAAACTGACGGATCAGGCTGTGACCCAAGGTGCGTTACCACCTAGGGGTTCAACTACTAAAGCCCGTGACAACCCGAATAATGACAACCACAGCAACAGCAACCGAGCAGCGGAAAGAGGAAGTTTGACAACACCAGATCTTCATCCTCGAACCTCCCACCGCAACAACACTACCGTAAGCCCGAATTCACTCGGAGCTTTAACAATCACAGTCACAACAACAATAACAACGGTAGCGGGCAGGGTTCGAGCGGATATGCTGGGAAAAATCCGAAGTGCAATAGGTGCAACTATCATCATGTTGGCCCGTGTAACCGTGTCAAGTGTCAGAGATGCGGAAAGATGGGTCACCAGGCGAAGGAATGTAGAGGAGACCTTGCGGCAACGGGTGCTCCTAAACCACCTACGACGACGAAAGGATGTTACGAATGTGGGCAGAAAGGTCATTTCAGCAAAGATTGTCCCAAGCTGAAACAGAACGACAACAATGGGGGTAATGGAAGTGGTAGTAATGGTGGAAGCAATGGCAAGGGAAGAGCTTTTGTGATTGGGTCGGGTCAAGCCCGCAATGATCCGCACGTGGTGACTGGTAAGTTCCCTGTGAACGATTGTTTTGCTTCTGTATTGTTTTGACACTGGAGCTGATAGGAGTTTTGTGTCGAAAGCCTTTAGCCAACTCTTAGTCTTAACTCCAACTCCGTTAGATGCTAAGTTTCTTGTTGAATTAGCTGACGGTAAGACTATAGTAACGACTCATGTACTTGCGGGATGTAAGTTAAAACTGTCAGGTCATGTCTTTGATATTGACCTTATTCCTTTTACGCTTAGTAGTTTCGATGTCGTGGTCGGCATGGACTGGTTATCCGAGAATCGAGCGGAGATTATATGTCACGACAAGATAGTTCACATTTCTACCCCTCCCGGCGAGATCATTTCGGTCCGAGGTGAGAGGAGCGGCATGACCACCAGCGTCATTACCCTTATGAAGGCGCAGAAGTATCTACGAAAGGGTCATCCGGCAATTTTGGCGCAGATTGTTGAGAAACCCGCGGAGGAGAAGAGAATTGAAGATATACCGATTGTGCGAGATTATCCGGAGGTTTTCCCGGAGGATTTGCCTGGACTCCCTCCTATTCGTCAAGTCGAATTCCAAATCGAGTTGACACCCGGTGCAGCACCCATAGCACGAGCCCCGTATCGGCTCGCACCGGCGGAGCTTCAGGAACTGTCCACTCAGTTGCAAGATTTGTTGGATAAGAGTTTTATCCAACCTAGCTCAACGCCAAGTGGAGCCCCTGTCTTGTTTGTCCGAAAGAAAGACGGGACTTTCCGCATGTGTATCGACTACCGGGAGTTGAACAAAGTGACGGTCAAGAACCGTTATCCTTTACCCCGAATCGATGATTTGTTTGACCAGCTTCAAGGATCGAGTTACTACTCGAAGATCGATCTGCGATCCGGTTACCATCAGCTAAGAGTGCGCGAAGAAGATATCTCTAAGACGGCTTTCAGAACGCGGTATGGTCACTACGAGTTTTCGTTTATGCCTTTTGACTTAACCAACGCACCAGCCGTATTTATGGATCTCATGAACCGAGTATGCAAGGCGTACCTCGACAAGTTTGTGATTGTTTTCATTGATGATATTCTCGTCTACTCCAAGAACGAAGCTGACCACGAAGAACACTTAAGGGAAATTCTGGAATTGTTGAAGAAGGAACAACTGTATGCTAAACTCTCGAAATGTGATTTTTGGCTTCGCGAAGTTCACATTTTAGGACATGTGATCAACGAGAATGGTATCCATGTCGATCCCGGTAAGGTAGAGGCCATCAAAAACTGGGAAGCACCTAAGACTCCGACTGAGGTGCGACAATTCCTAGGACTGGCCGGCTACTACCGGCGTTTCATCGAGGGATTTTCAAAGATTGCTCAACCCCTCACCGCTTTGACTCACAAAGGTACTAAGTACAATTGTGGTGATGCGCAAGGATCCGCTTTTCAACTGTTGAAAACCAAACTTTGTAGCGCCCCTATTCTAGCCCTCCCCGAGGGAACGGAAAATTTTGAAGTACACTGTGACGCATCAATACAAGGTCTCGGTTGTGTGCTGATGCAACTCGAGAAGGTTAAAGCCTACGCCTCTCGACAACTACGGGTTCACGAGAAGAACTACACGACCCACGATTTGGAACTCGGAGCTGTGGTGTTCGCTCTTAAGATATGGAGGCATTACTTGTACGGTACCAAGTTTACCATTTACACCGACCATAAGAGTCTCCAACATATCTACGATCAGAAGGAGCTGAACATGCGACAGCGTCGTTGGGTCGAGCTGCTCAAGGATTATGATTGTGCCATCAAGTACCACCCTGGCAAGGCCAATGTACTGGCCGATGCCCTCAGCAGAAAAGAAACAGATAAACCAAGACGGGTGCAAGCATTGCAACTCACGATTCATGCCAGCTTACCCGATCAGATTCGCGATGCGCAACTTGAAGCTTTGAAAGATGACAATCTTCCATCGGAACTCATGCGGGGCATGGACAAGCAACTTGAAACTAGATCGGACGGGGTCCGATATTTTGAGAACCGGATTTGGGTTCCACGATATGGAGAGTTGGGAACTCTAGTAATGGACGAAGCTCACAAGTCCCGATATTCTATCCACCCTGGCTCAGATAAAATGTATCATGATTTAAAGGCACTCTACTGGTGGCCGAACATGAAAGCCGACATTGCCACCTACGTGAGCAAATGCTTGACTTGTGCCAGAGTCAAGATAGAATACCAGAAACCATCTGGACTACTGCAACAACCGGAACTCCCAATGTGGAAATGGGAACACATCTCAATGGATTTTATCACGGGTTTACCTAATACACCAACGGGATGCGATACCATCTGGGTGATCGTTGACCGGTTGAATAAATCTGCACACTTCTTAGCGATTAAGGAATCGGACAAAATGGAAAGACTGGCTCGCGTCTACATGAAGGAAGTAGTGTCTAGACACGGAGTGCCTGTCTCGATCATTTCCGATCGAGATTCTCGTTTCACTTCGCACTTTTGGAAGTCGCTGCAAAGCGCACTAGGCACCCGTCTTGATATGAGCACAGCATACCATCCTCAGACGGATGGGCAAAGTGAACGAATTATTCAGACCCTGGAGGATATGTTGCGTTCATGCGTATTGGATTTCGGAAAAAGTTGGGAACCTCACTTACCTTTGGTAGAGTTTTCGTATAATAACAGCTTCCACGCAAGTATTAAGGCAGCGCCGTTTGAAGCGCTGTACGGACGGAAGTGTCGATCACCACTCTGCGGGGCAGAGGTGGGTGACAGCCAAATCACTGGTCCAGAACTGGTACTCAAAACCTCGAAAAAGATAGTTCAAATCCGAAATCGCATGGCAGCAGCACGAGATCGCCAAAAGAGTTACGCCGACAAGCGTCGAAAACCTCTCGAATTTCAAGTGAACGATCGAGTGTTACTCAAAGTCTCACCTTGGAAAGGTGTGGTTCGCTTTGGTAAGCGAAACAAACTCAACCCACGATATGTTGGCCCCTACTGGATAACTGAGCGCGTTGGTCCGGGGGCGTACCGACTGGACCTACCAACGGAACTCAGTGGCGTACACGATGTATTCCACGTATCAAATTTGAAGAAATGCCTGTCCGGTGAAACCCAAGTAGTTCCTTTGGAGGAAGTGCAAGTTGATGAACAGTTACGTTTCATTGAGGAACCAGTCGAGGTTTTGGATTGGGAAACCAAAACGCTCAAACACAGCAAAATTCCAATCGTTAAAGTTCGTTGGAACTCGAGACGTGGACCGGAGTTCACGTGGGAACGCGAGGATCAAATAACGAAAAAGTATCCTCACCTTTTTGAAGGGCTAACCAAACACAGAAAACCGCGAAACCCGGCAAACCGTCAGACATCACCGGAGGTATGAATTAAATTTCGGGACGAAATTTCTTTCTACTAGGGGATGATATGACAAACCAAAAATTTTTCTTACTTTTTCAGACACTCATCACGACTTGACTCAAATTTTCGGGACGAAAATTCTTTAACGTGGGAATGATGTGACAATCGTCAATTTCAGGTTAACTCCGTTAACTCAACTTCGTCAATTCAAACTTAAGATCATTGAATCTATAACGCACACTTCATTACATTTAAACTAGGGTTTAAATGACGCTTAACACTTACTACATGTGTAGTCTTTCGGGAATTGCACCGAAACGCAAACGAGTTGACGCAAACGATTGATGAATAAACGAAAAACGTCAAAACAGTAATTATGTGATAATTATGTGTTAGACTTATGTGTTGTGTGATAACATGGTTATAAACGTTAACTCAAGATGTAAACAAGTTAGTTTAAGCTAGGAAAAGTAATACTTAAAAGTGGAGGGGCTAAAGTGTAACATAGTATTCTATAAATACTATGTTATAATAAACCCTAACTCTTATTTTTCTTTCTCCCAAAACCGATCAGCCACCCCCTCCATCCCTCTTGGCTGCCGTCACCTTCACACACACATTCAACCCAGAAATCAAGCTTGTGATTGAAGAACTAGGTGCTAGGAAGGTATAATTGATAATCCTATACATCCTTGTTACTTAATTTTGATGTTTGTTGGGTTAATTGTAAACCCGAACAGCCGATTTTAGTGTGTGTGTATAGTTAATATGATTGTTGTTATTTGAATGATGATTTGATAACTAGATTGAATCTTGTTACATGTTGATTGTTGTGTCTTTGATTTGAGTTCAAACAAAAACCCTAATCTTGTGTGTAATGTGTAATTGATGTGCATGGATGGTGTTTATGAAGTCTAGAGGGTTATATGAATGCATGATAGTTCATAGATTGTTATTATGTTGAGTTTGGATGCAAACAGTTTCTGGACAGAATGTGTATTTGATGTTTAAGTGACTGTAACGAAGTGTAAACATGAAAATTGGTTGAGATTATTAATACTATAGTAAACTAGGTTGAGTCTAGTTTCTAAAGAATATAAACTTGTAATTTTTGGACAAGTAGAAGTTAACTTTTATGATTTTACAAAAACGTTGTGCAAAGCTGAACTGTTAGACCTTCTGTTAGGTTGTTTTGTAAATGTTGTATCTCATGAACTACGAGACCAAGTGGGTTGGTTCCACTTCTAGAAGTTGACTCATTGAGTTAGGAACCTAGCCCAACTGGTCTTGCATTTATTGGATTTTTCGTTTAACGGGAATTGCAAACAACATTCTGTTGCGCATGAATTTGACTGTTATGAGTTTGCTGTAATGATTTGATGATTGTGAGAAAACTATGTGGAATAAAAATATAATAAAATATGTTCTGGAAACCTAAGACATATATGCTTCTGTGATGATTTTTGGTAAATTAATTGAGATGCTATGATCGGTGGAATAGTACAATCTTTTAAGTAGAATTTCTGTCTCGGTGAAACTAGCTGCTGAGTTTTGTGAAAATGCATGAAATATGATACTTGCTAATTTATTATCGTGTTTTGACCAAATTGCCCTTGAGGGGAATGATTGCAAGATAATTGTCGTGTTTTGACTAAAATGCCCTTGCGGAGAATAACTGCTAATTGACTGTCATAATTTGACCAAAATGCCCTTATGGGGAATGATGGCTAGTTAATTGTCATGATTTGACCAAAATGCCCTTACGGGGAAAAATTGCTAGTGATGTACTTTGTGAATACATGACACGTATATGATTGCTTACACATGTAATGTGTCACAAATACACTTGTTAAAGTCACACACGATTCACAAACGAAACACGAAACATGTTATGTGCATAGGTATTATGTGCCGGGTCTAGAGACTCGATAATATTCCGACACTTAGAAAAATCTCTTTGTTGTTTTAGAACGCTAGAGAGAGTTTTTCTGTGACGCGCATCTTGGTGATTTAATATGGGAAATTCTTCGCAAACAGTGAGTTTCACTTTCCCCTCTTTAAACTGTTTTCAAACGCTTTTCACTTGGGGGAGATAACATACTCCACAACGCATTTAAGATTTTGTTATAAATTATATATCACTTGTAAAGGCTAAGTGGCAAACGAAACATTTGAAGTCCTACACATCGAACCGGTTAATATTTAGAATAGCGAGTCACTGTTGAGTAGTACTACTGGGTTTGACAAACCCCACCCAACGCTAAACTCGACTGGAGGTCGAGCGGGTGTAATTTTGGCTAACACGTACCATGGTCTGGAGGACCTGGTTACAAGGCACTTAATAAACGAGTCAGCTTCGGTGTCGAACACTTAGTAATACTTGCTTTATAGGCTAGCTACCTATAGATATATAATTGACGTAACACTATCTGGTAACGCAAAACGCTGTAACGCAAAACGCTGTAACGCAAAACGCTGAACGCAAACGCTAAACGATTTATTTTTATATAACTTGTGAACTCACCAACCTTGTGTTGACACTTTTAGTATGTTATTCTCAGGTAGCCGAGGCGGGCGCGCGGTTTAGGAACATGCATTGCTTGACACATTCTAATTATGCAAAACTTATTTTTAACTGTTATCGTTGGTTTTAAGTCGTCCTGCGTGACGCAACTTTTGATTAAAGGTTTTTACGCTTCCGCATTTATTTACTCGTAAACGTTTTCATGGTTTTGAAACTTTATTTTATGGTTTGATTATAACTGATGATTCCGATCCTGTTAGTTCACACCCTCTGACGGTAAAACTCCGTTAGTGGATTTTGAGGGTGTGACATATACACTTACCACTTAAGGTAAGTGTATTCCCACTTTCACATTTAACCTGCTTACCTTACCACTTAGCCTCTTATTTACACCTACCACCTTGCCACTTTGCCACTTTAATAACGTATAACGTTATGCCACTTTGCCACTTTAATAACGTATAACGTTATGCCACTTTGCCACTTTAATAACGTAAAACGTTATGCCACTTTGCCACTTTAATAACGTATAACGTTATGCCACTTTGCCACTTTAATAACGTAAAACGTTATGCCACTTTGCCACTTTAATAACGTATAACGTTATGCCACTTTGCCACTTTAATAACGTAAAACGTTATGCCACTTTGCCACTTTAATAACGAAGGCACGTATAGGCTTACCCTACCACGTACTATCGTTATGCCACTAACACTCTTACTAGACTCTTGCCACTTCTAACACGCTCTACCTCTACTTATCTACAACACGCTTCATATCATTTACATTATAAGCAAGTCACATCAACAATCATACACACATAATTACGATGGCACGTACAGTCTTTCCCTATCACGCGCTCACGTTATGCCACTAACACCCTTACTAGACTCTTGCCACTTCTAACACACTCTACCTCTACCTGCCTATATCACACTTCATATCAGTTCAGTATTTACGTAATGAACAAGTCACATCGTAACATTCATACACGCTATCAACCACTTGGAATTTACTATCCTTGGCGATACGTGCAATATCCGAAGATCGTTCACGTACCGACAAGCATTATAAAACATATACCTCGTATAACATCTATAGCATACACTTACCACTTAAGGTAAGTGTATTCACACTTCACATCGAGTATGCACACAGCCCCGAAAACATAACAAGGAATGGGGCTAGAAACTCACCTGAACTCTGCTTCTTCCTCCGATAGTTGTAAATCCCTTCTTTAACTGAGCTCGGCTGACTGTATAAGTTACACGTATCAATACTCGCCTGATTTAATCTGGTGGCCTAGTATTAGCTTACTTTTACTTATCGTTTTTAATCTATTTTCTAATCGAACTTGACTTTAGGCGAAGTTAAACCTTAGGCGAACTTGGCTTTAGGCGAAGTTGTCATCAGGCGAACTTAGCTTTAGGCGAAGTTGTCATCAGGCGAACTTAGCTTTAGGCGAAGTTGTCATCAGGCGAACTTAGCTTTAGGCGAAGTTATCAGTTAGGCGAACTTGGCCGTAAGCGAAGTTATCAATTAGGCAAACTTGGCCTCAGGCGAAGTTACCAGTTAGGCGAACTTGGCCGTAAGCGAAGTTATCAATCAGGCGAACTTGGCCTCAGGCGAAGTTATCGCTTTGAAGGCGAAGTTATCGCTTTGAAGGCGAAGTTGCCCAGTTCGCGGCGAAGTTGCCCAGTCCAACCGCTGTTTGGTTTCTATCAAGCATTTTGGCGATTTTAACACCCTTGTTATGGTTCAACATCACCCACTACGTTCCCCAACCGTTTTCGGTCGTTTATAAACTATAAAGCTTGGATCTTTAAACTTCAAAGATCAATAATCATACCTTTTTGAGCTTGTTTGGATCTCGTTTAACTTGTTTAATCACAACTAATAGCTCACCCTCTCTCGGATCTTGTTCGTTTCTCTCCTCGGCCGCCGGCGGTGTATGTGGTGTGTGTGTTTTTGTAACACCCCGTAACCGCAGCGGAAACGTAAACCGGATGCAACAGACACATCTGATATCAACAGCATTGCTTATAAAGAAAACACCACTACAATAATTTAAACGTATTACATTGTTCCGAGTTTCGTTACCGACTAGGCGTTATCACATAAGTTTTACCAATAGTACGTTAACTTGTTTAATACAAAATATAGACTCTTAAGCTTCCACAAAATACCACACATCATCAAGCACGTATCACTCATTCCAATTTGGGTATACCTAGAAAGCATGTAAAGGAAACGGGTCAACTACGAATAGTTGGTGAGTTTCACTAATTTAAATAAACCATGGCAAATCATTTTAATAATCATAAATTAACGATGTAATTATGCTGAGCATACAAGTGAAACCTCTGTTAACCCAGAAACACATTTAATAACCTCTGGGACACTGTTAACCCAGTAATACATTTAATAACCTCTGGGGACACTGTTAACCCAGAAATACATTTGATAACCTCTGGGGACACTGTTAACCCAGAAACACATTTAATAACCTCTGGGGACACTGTTAACCCGGAAATACTTTTAATAACCTCTGGGGACACTGTAAACCCAGAACACTGTTTCGGGTCTTACAATATTAGCAACTCAGACAATTACCATCTTAATACATTACCGTAAGATTCCCGTACAATAAACATTATATAAATACATTCATTTCCATGCGATCGGCATGTACTTAAACACTTTGATAAAAACATGCTTTCCGCCCCGGGAAAATATTTAAAACAGTTCAATAAAAAGGGGCTCGTGAAACTCACCTTTTTGTGAGCAAAGATGTAATACCGTGCACAGCTACCGGTCCGGATCTGTAATACGATCCCTAAGTCGTTACTACACAATTTCTATTAATATAACTTAAATTCGTGTTAACCGGTACGTCTGGGGACACTGTTAACCCAGTACCGTACACGATCTGGGGACAATGTTAACCCCGAAACACTTCTCAGGACTTAGATTGTGATATCACTTAGAGTTCTTTAGTCAAAATTACCATTAGTTTGTTTTCTCGTTTTGCGTGCCTAGCACGGTTAACCGTCTTTATGTTTTCAAAAATGAGTTTGGTCACATACGACCCGAAAATAGTTGTTACCGATATTTTAATTAAAGTGGTGAAATTAGAGCTCGGTTTAGACACCCCGTTTGGCCGCGGGGCCCGTTTCCGTCTTTAGTATACCGGAAACTGCTAAATCGGGTAAAATTACCCATATCATCCGAATTACTTTCGGATGATTTATTTTTACTTGATTAACTTAGTTTCATGAAAATAGTCCATTTTTAGGGTTTTTATACACCAGTCAGCTCGCTTAGGCGAACTTTGCCGGTTTACGCGTTTTAAGCTTTAAAAGTTTGTTTTTATGTTCTGTTTAGCACAAATAATTATCCGTTTAGTCTCGGATCTTGAAATTTTGCACAAATCAGTTTTTGACAGTAAGGAATTTTATAAAAATATTTCCAGAATTAATTTTTTATATTTAACATTTATTTATCTATTTTTAAACGTCATTTAAACACCAAATATGTCGAAAATACCAAACGACCTTAGAAAAATCCCAAATTTTTCTGGGATGACTCCTGCCATCCACATAGTTCCCAGTAATTTTTACAGAACCAAAAACTCATTTTTCATGCCATTTTCACCAAAACCGAGCTAGAAAACCCTAGAACTCGTTTTACCGAAAAGCCTACTTAGACTTCTCCAATGGACCTGAAATTTTGTGTGTGTCTTTTATATGTTATAAAAAGCTTATCTAAATTTGTCCAGAATTCTTCATGATGTTTAGCTATTTTTAACTATTTTTAGCCAAAACCGAGCATTAAATTCACCAAATATTCATCCTTTATCCAAAAATTACCAAAATTTCACAGATCTCATATTTTCATGTGTAGATCATCTCTGTGAAATTTCATGACCCAACTCTAAGTCTACCACAATCTGTACAAATCACACAAATCATACGAAAAACCGAACTACCTTGTGTTTCTAGCTTTAGATCGCAAAGATCTTGCTTTCTAGCCTTTGCTAGCAACTAGATATAACACCTACAAGCACAATAACACCACACCAAGCAAGTTATACCCACAATCAAGCCATTCCTTTCATGGTTTCGGTTAAGACATCAAAACAAAGATTTTAACCGTAAAAATTCGTTTTTGACTCTTTTAACTCCTTTCTTGGACCAAGATCCCTTGTATAACTTGTATACATCACTTGATCATTCAAGAATCGGTTTCATCTCGGGTTTTCACCCATTTTTCACTTGAAACCTCATTTTCTCAAGATTTTGGAATTAAAAACCAAGATTAAACCATAATAACATGTTTATACCTTATGATTCTTGCTTAAAAACTTGGGTTTTTGGATGAATGTTGAAGAGTGTTGAGAGAAATGTGGAGTTGGAGTGTTAAAAAAAGAAAATGATAAGTGTTTGTGCACCAAATGGACCGATCGGTCCATGTATGGTGTGGGGTGGGGCCCACATCTCAAACCTTGGCCACACATTCGGATTGTGTAATCCGGATAATGTTGTAGATAATCTGGTTCAGTTCGTTTTTCGGTTAAACACTTAATTCGGCTTAAAACGAGGCTAAAACGGTCGTTTTTCGGCTTAAAAATAAAATTTATATAAAACCGATTTAAAAACTTTAAAAACTTAAACCATGACATTTATTGACTCAACACATCATATTGTCGGTCATTGTACATCTTTTTCGGCTTGATCGATCTTCTCTTGCTTGGTTTGATGTTAAAGGTTTCGTTTATCGTACCGACGTACCAATAAATCGAAATCCTTTTTCTGTGCTATAATTCACTTATCCCGTAGCCTTAATACTTCGTAAACCTTACTAAACATCATATATTTCGTCTATAATGTAATCCCCGATTCGATCGGGTTTCAATAATCGTTCATCGGTTAATCGTAATTCCAATACGACTAGCTGTACATTCGAGTATAATTCATACTTGTGAATCTTATATACTCGTATAAACACATTATAATTTATATATTCAGTATTAAATAACACATAAATGGTATATTCCGGCTAGGGTATACCTGAATTTGCCGGAATCGTTACATTCTCCCCCCGTTATAAAAATTTCGTCCTCGAAAATTTACGCGTCAACTACTTCCTTTTGAGGAAATAGGTGGGGGTATTTCTTCCGAAATTCTTCCTTTCGTTCCCATGTATATTCTGGGCCTCGTTGCGAGTTCCATCTAACTTTGACCAACGAGATCTTATTGTGTCTAAGTTGCTTGATTTTCCCGTCCACTATTTCTATGGGTTCCTCTACGAAATTAAGCTTATCGTTTAATTGGACACCCTCTAGTGGTAACACCGATGTCTCATCCGACAGACACCTTTTCAAGTTTGACACGTGAAACACTTTGTGAACTGCACTTAATTCATCAGGCAGTTCTAATCGGTATGCTACAGGACCGATTTTTGCAGTAATGTCGAATGGTCCAATGTATCTAGGGGCTAACTTCCCCGCCTTTCCAAATCTGACTACTCCTTTCCAAGGTGATACTTTCAAATACACTTTATCACCTTTCTCAAATGATAACGGTTTTCTACGGGTATCGGCATAACTCTTCTGCCGATCCCGTGCGGCCTTCAGATTGTTCTTAATTTCAAGGATTTTGCTGGTCGTTTCCTGGACCAGATCTGATCTAATAACCTGTGTGTCGCCCACTTCAGTCCAGCAGAGTGGTGATCGGCACTTCCGTCCATACAATGCTTCGTAAGGTGCTGCCTTTATACTGCTATGGTAACTGTTATTATAGGAAAATTCAACGAGTGGGAGATGTTGATCCCAATTTCCCTTAAAATCCAGTACGCATGCACGAAGCAAATCCTCCAGTGTTTGGATGGTCCTCTCAGACTGACCGTCGGTCTGAGGGTGGTAAGTTGTGCTTAGATCGATACGCGTTCCCAGCGCTTCTTGTACAGCTTGCCAAAGATTGGAGGTGAAATGGCTATCTCGATCGGAGATGATTGAGATGGGTATCCCATGACGAGACACAATTTCATTTATATAAATCTGCGCAAGTCTTTCGGTGTTATAATTATTTCTAATCGGAATAAAATGTGCCGACTTGGTTAGTCGATCCACGATTACCCAAATTGCATCGTGTCCACGGGACGTCTTAGGGAGATGTGTCACAAAATCCATCGTGATTTGCTCCCATTTCCATTCGGGAATTTCCGGTTGTTGTAACATCCCCGAGGGTTTCTGGTGCTCCGCCTTAACCCTCGCACACGTCGTACACTTGCCAACGTATGTGGCTATATCCTTTTTCATACTCGGCCACCAGTAGAACTCCTTCACATCCTTGTACATCTTATCCGATCCCGGATGTATGGAATATTTCGATATATGCGCTTCGTCCATGATTAGTTCTCGAAGGTCATGGAGGGTCGGGATCCAAATCCGATTTTTGAAATAGAGAATTTCGTCCACGCGCTGTTCGAAATTCTTCTCGTTACCGTAAAGTCCCTCTTTTTCCAATTGTTCCTCTTTCAACGCTTCGCGTTGAGCGACTCGAACCTGGTCCGAAAGGTTCGACTGGACTATCATTTCCAGTGCTCGCACTCGCAATGGCTTAACCCGATCCTTCCTACTCAGGGCATCGGCTACGACGTTAGCCTTGCCGGGGTGATAACGGATGTCACAGTCATAGTCGCTTAACAACTCGACCCATCTTCGTTGCTTCATATTCAGTTCTTTCTGATCGAATATGTGTTGCAAACTTTTATGATCGGTGAAGATGGTGCACTTTGTACCGTAGAGATAATGTCTCCAGATTTTAAGTGCGAAGATAACTGCTCCCAGTTCTAAGTCATGAGTAGTGTAATTTTTCTCGTGTATTTTTAACTGTCGAGAAGCATAGGCTATAACCTTATTATTTTGCATCAACACGCATCCTAACCCTCTCCGGGATGCGTCACAATACACGACAAAACCATCGTCTCCGTCGGGGAGACTTAAGATCGGCGCTTGACACAATCTTTGTTTTAGCGTTTGAAACGCCGTTTCCTGCTCTTCACCCCATTCATACTTTCGATCTTTTTGGGTCAGAAGGGTTAAAGGTTGGGCGATGCTGGAAAAGTTCTCTATAAATCGACGATAATATCCAGCTAAGCCTAAGAATTGGCGGATTTCCTTTGGCGATTTAGGCGCTTGCCAATTCTTAACTGCTTCAACCTTACTTGGATCAACGTGTATTCCTTGATGGTTTATAACATGACCAAGGAATTGCACCTCTTGTAACCAGAAGTTACACTTGGAGAATTTTGCATACAACTTCTCCTGATTTAGAAGCTCTAAAATTAATCTTAAGTGTTGCTCGTGCTCTTCTTTACTCTTCGAGTATATCAAAATATCGTCAATAAACACAATGACGAATTTATCGAGGTAGGGTTTACAGACTCGATTCATGAGATCCATAAACACTGCTGGCGCATTTGTTAGCCCGAAAGGCATAACTAAGAACTCGTAATGGCCGTAGCGAGTCCGGAATGCGGTTTTTGGGATATCCTCCTCCTGAATTCTAACCTGATGGTATCCCGATCTAAGATCAATTTTTGAGAAATAGCTCGCACCTTGCAGTTGGTCGAACAGGTCATCAATTCGGGGGAGAGGATACCTATTTTTGATTGTCAACTTGTTCAGCTCCCTGTAATCAATGCACATTCTAAGGCTTCCCTCCTTCTTTTTCACGAATAGTACCGGTGCACCCCACAGGGAATAACTAGGACGTATAAATCCTTTATCCAACAATTCTTGCAACTGGTTGGATAATTCTTGCATCTCTGATGGTGCAAGTCGGTAGGGTGCCTTAGCAACAGGGCCAGCTTGAGGTAATAGATCGATTCTGAATTCGACCTGTCGGGTTGGCGGTAATCCAGGAAGTTCCTCTGGGAAAACTTGTGGAAATTCGCGTACCACTGGGATATCTTCCACCCGTTTTTCCTCAGGATCCGTGGCCGTCAGGCTCGCTAGGTATGCCACGCATCCCTGGCGTATATATTTTAACACCTTGAGGTGGGATATAAACGGTATCATATTGCCCGACTTCTCACCCTGCACTAATACCTCTTCGTCATCCGACACCCGGATCTTGACGATTTTCTTTTCACAGTTTATTTCTACCTTGTTACGTGCTAACTAATCCATTCCCACTATCACGTCGAAACTACCCGATTCTACCGGTAACAAGTCAATCAGAAAGGATTGTTCATTCAGAATAAAAGGGCAATTCCGAATTATCTGGTTAACTATCATGGTTTTACCGTTAGCGACTTCTACGGTGTAAGGTTCTATGGTTTCACTAATTGGAAGGTTTGCAATCGATAGGAATTTAACAGAAACAAAACTTCTATCGCCGCCTGTATCAAATAATACAGAAGCGTAATGATCAGAGACGAGGAATGTACCTGTCACTACGCTGGGGTCCTGGCGTGCTTCGTTCGCCCCCATCACAAATGCTCGGCCTCGCGCCGGATTGGACGACGATGCCTGACCCGTGGGTTGCCTCCCGTTTCCTCCCTGGTTCAGTTTCGGACAGTGTCTTTTGAAGTGATCCGTGCTGCCGCATTCATAGCAAGCACGGCTGGTGATCACCATTTGGTTTCCTTGCGGGTTTTGTTGTCGGGCTGGTTGGGTCTTAAATGGCTGCGCACGGATAGGTTGCGGTTGTCGGTTCAGGTTGTTCAGGTTTGTCCTACAACTTGGTGTGTAGTGCCCAATCCTGCCACACCGGTGGCACACCACCTGTTTTCACACGCCACCATGGTGGTAGCCGCATTTCCCACACCTAGGAAACGTTCCCTTCTGCGGTTCTTGTCTTCCGCCTGAACTAGTCATGGCGTAGTTTTAGGCAGTGGGCCTAGCAAGTTTATTTTGCTGCTTTTCCTGGATCCTATGGTCATGTGTACCCCGCTTTCCCCCAGCGTATTCTCCTGCCACCTTCAGTGAACCGCTCCTTACGAAATCATATGTGACGATACCAGCCTGCGTCACCGCACTCTCATACGTCTGGTGTCCCCCAGAATTGACTATACTCCTTACAACGGGAGTTAGCCCCCAAATATAACGCTCAACCCTCTTCGACTCTGGGGTGACCAGCCATGGCACCAATCACGACAAGTCATTAAACCGGTTCGTATAGCCCAAATGGTCTGCCCCCTGCATCTCCAGGTTCCACAATTCATTTTCTAATTTCTGCAATTCGTTTTTCGGGCAGAAATGCCCCAGTACAAGAGCCTTAAGCTCTGTCCAGGTCATGCGGTTTGTCGCCGCCTGACCCCGGGTCTGCACTATTGTGTTCCACCATGTCAAGGCATGGTCCGTGAATGTGCAGGTGGCGTACTTTACAACACAGTCCTCGGGGCAGTTGCTGATGTTCACAACTGATTCTATTTTCTCGATCCACTTAACCAACCCATTTGGTCGTTCAGACCCGCTAAACTCTAGAGGTTTGCACAACATAAAGTCTTTGATCGAACATCCCCTGGATGCAGGAATCGTTTCAGTACGGTTCGTCTCTACAGTTGGTATAGGGCCATTACTGTCCGTAACGACCACCCTAGGCGGTGCGTCATTACTCGGAATCGTGTCATCATTCTGTGGAGGATTAACATTTTGTTCCCCGTCATTATTGGTGGTCGTTTGATTGCTCGGAGGGGTTGGATTGGTCGAATTGTTAATACTGGCGGCGATGCGTGATACTATATCCGGTATCGCCGCCTCTAACTGTTGAGCAATCAAACGGCTCACATCTACTTCCGACATTTGAGCTGATCGTTTTGGTGCCATTCTACACATCATCAGAAAATACATATAATTAATACAAGTTCCAATCGTAAAACACAACAAACATTCCATTCATTATCAAACATTAGTACATATTACATCCATGTCAGTTCACAAACTTTCCTGTCATCATTACATAAGTTAAGTTTTCCTACATAGGGCCTATGTCGGCATCATCTCGACATAACCCGCAATGGGTCAGTGCTTGAATGATACCCAAAAGTATCTATAATGATATACCCCAAAAGAGACCCCCTAAGGGCCAGTGGTTGTATTATAACTACCCAAGATTCACTCTATGTTAGCATCACCACTAACTGCTTACACAGAGTATCAAAAAGCGGTCCCTGTCTACTCCCATCCTAACACAACTAAACACGGTGGTATACCAACCCCACCAAAACAGCCACCAACACCACCATCACTGCCAGCATAACCCGGATCCGCGTCTCCATCCGGCCGATCATCCACTGGGAGTATGAGCACTCCCTCTTCAGCTGCGAAATCGCATACTGGTGGTCCAGTATGCAGTCCCCCAGGTACATCCGCCTCTGCACTCCCACTGTCAAGGCGGCGGAGTGCTCATTCACCTGCTCGGTGAGCACTCGAAGCCATGCCGCCGCATCCCTTTCCTGCCTAGGGAGGCCCCACACGGGTGGAGTCACAGGCTCGGGCTGGGAGCAGGAGGACTCGCCCCTGCGGGTAGCAGGTCTGGGTGGGGGCGAGGTAGGTGGGACATGTGGGACACTGATCCGCGCCGTGAGGCGGGGTCCGAATCCGGGCGGGACAGGGATGGCCTGTGGTGCGGGCGGGGTAGGGGATCTGACAATCCTGACTGGGGAGGACTGGCCAGAGCTCCTACGACTAGCCTCGCTAGGCTCAGAGCTGGATGATACGCGTATGCTCCCAGAGTTCCCGGAGCTGACTTCCTCCGGGTCCTCCTCCACCGACAAACTAGGAGTTCTCGACATTCTTTCCAGCACACAAGTTAACAAACATGTAGTTCTTTCCATAGTGTAAATCATAATCAAATTAATATGCACTTACTTATACAACTTGACAACATAACTATATTATCATATATTTGCACATATGTTGCCAATTTTACCTATTAAAGTCCCCCGTGACTTCCCCTGAATTCCCTCGTGCGGACAAGTCTGTTATTATGTTCCGGACCATAATAACTCACTTGTCCATCCAAGTTCATCCAGACCTTGTCACAATAAATTATTAGTTGATATTCAGATCCTATAACACTTGAGCTACTTGTTATATTTTAGGTATCTTTTAAAGACCTCCTAATTCTTTATAACCAATGGCTCTGATACCAAGTTCTGTAACACCCCGTAACCGCAGCGGAAACGTAAATGGGATGCAACAGACACATCTGATATCAACAGCATTGCTTATAAAGAAAACACCACTACAATAATTTAAACGTATTACATTGTTCCGAGTTTCGTTACCGACTAGGCGTTATCACATAAGTTTTACCAATAGTACGTTAACATGTTTAATACAAAATATAGACTCTTAAGCTTCCACAAAATAGCACACATCATCAAGCACGTATCACTCATTCCAATTTGGGTGTACCTAGAAAGCATGTAAAGGAAACGGGTCAACTACGAATAGTTGGTGAGTTTCACTAATTTAAATAAACCATGACAAATCATTTTAATAATCATAAATTAACGATGTAATTATGCTGAGCATACAAGTGAAACCTCTGTTAACCCAGAAACACATTTAATAACCTCTGGGGACACTGTTAACCCAGTAATACATTTAATAACCCCTGGGGACACTGTTAACCCAGAAATACATTTGATAACCTCTGGGGACACTGTTAACTCAGAAACACATTTAATAACCTCTGGGGACACTGTTAACCCAGAAATACTTTTAATAACCTCTGGGGACACTGTAAACCCAGAACACTGTTTCGGGTCTTACAATATTAGCAACTCAGACAATTACCATCTTAATACATTACCGTACGATTCCCGTACAACAAACATTATATAAATACATTCATTTCCATGCGATCGGCATGTACTTAAACACTTTGATAAAAACATGCTTTCCGCCCCGGGAAAATATTTAAAACAGTTCAATTAAAAGGGGCTCGTGAAACTCACCTTTTTGTGAGCAAAGATGTAATACCGTGCACAGCTACCGGTCCGGATCTGTAATACGATCCCTAAGTCGTTACTACACAATTTCTATTAATATAACTTAAATTCGTGTTAACCGGTACGTCTGGGGACACTGTTAACCCAGTACCGTACACGATCCGGGGACAATGTTAACCCCGAAACACTTCTCAGGACTTAGATTGTGATATCACTTAGAGTTCTTTAGTCAAAATTACCATTAGTTTGTTTTCTCGTTTTGCGTGCCTAGCACGGTTAACCGTCTTTATGTTTTCAGAAATGAGTTTGGTCACATACGACCCGAAAATAGTTTTTACCGATATTTTAATTAAAGTGGTGAAATTAGAGCTCGGTTTAGACACCCCGTTTGGCCGCGGGGCCCGTTTCCGTCTTTAGTATACCGGAAACTGCTAAATCGGGTAAAATTACCCAAATCATCCGAATTACTTTCGGATGATTTATTTTTACTTGATTAACTTAGTTTCATGAAAATAGTCCATTTTTAGGGTTTTTATACACCAGTCAGCTCGCTTAGGCGAACTTTGCCGGTTTACGCGTTTTAAGCTTTAAAAGTTTGTTTTTATGTTCTGTTTAGCACAAATAATTATCCGTTTAGTCTCGGATCTTGAAATTTTGTACAAATCAGTTTTTGACAGTAAGGAATTTTATAAAAATATTTCCAGAATTAATTTTTTATATTTAACATTTATTTATCTATTTTTAAACGTCATTTAAACACCAAATATGTCGAAAATACCAAACGACCTTAGAAAAATCCCAAATTTTTCTGGGATGACTCCTGACATCCACATAGTTCCCAGTAATTTTTACAGAACCAAAAACTCATTTTTCATGCCATTTTCACCAAAACCGAGCTAGAAAACCCTAGAACTCGTTTTACCGAAAAGCCTACTTAGACTTCTCCAATGGACCTGAAATTTTGTGTGTAACTTTTATATGTTATAAAAAGCTTATCTGAATTTTTCCAGAATTATTCATGATGTTTAGCTATTTTTCACCATTTTTAGCCAAAACCGATCATTAAATTCACCAAATATTCATTCTTTATCCAAAAATTACGAAAATTTAACAGATCTCATATTTTCATGTGTAGATCATCTCTGTGAAATTTTATGACCCAAATCTAAGTCTACCACAATCTGTCCAAATCACACAAATCATACGAAAAACCGAACTACCTTGTGTTTCTAGCTTTAGATCGCAAAGATCTTGCTTTCTAACCTTTGCTAGCAACTAGATATAACACCTACAAGCACAATAACACCACACCAAGCAAGTTATACCCACAATCAAGCCATTCCTTTCATGGTTTCGGTTAAGACATCAAAACAAAGATTTTAACCGTAAAAATTCGTTTTTGACTCTTTTAACTCCTTTCTTGGACCAAGTTCCCTTGTATAACTTGTATACATCACTTGATCATGCAAGAATCGGTTTCATCTCGGGTTTTCACCCATTTTTCACTTGAAACCTCATTTTCTCAAGATTTTGGAATTAAAAACCAAGATTAAACCATAATTACATGTTTATACCTTATGATTCTTGCTTAAAAACTTGGGTTTTTGGATGAATGTTGAAGAGTGTTGAGAGAAATGTGGAGTTGGAGTGTTAAAAAAAGAAAATGATAAGTGTTTGTGCACCAAATGGACCGATCGGTCCATGTATGGTGTGGGGTGGGGCCCACATCTCAAACCTTGGCCACACATTCGGATTGTGTAATCCGGATAATGTTGTGGATAATCTGGTTCAGTTCGTTTTTCGGTTAAACACTTAATTCGGCTTAAAACGAGGCTAAAACGGTCGTTTTTCGGCTTAAAAATAAAATTTATATAAAACCGATTTAAAAACTTTAAAAACTTAAACCATGACATTTATTGACTCAACACATCATATTGTCGGTCATTGTGCATCTTTTTCGGCTTGATCGATCTTCTCTTGCTTGGTTTGATGTTAAAGGTTTCGTTTATCGTACCGACGTACCAATAAATCGAAATCCTTTTTCTGTGCTATAATTCACTTATCCCGTAGCCTTAATACTTCGTAAACCTTACTAAACATCATATATTTCGTCTATAATGTAATCCCCGATTCGATCGGGTTTCAATAATTGTTCATCGGTTAATCGTAATTCCAATACGACTAGCTGTACATTCGAGTATAATTCATACTTGTGAATCTTATATACTCGTATAAACACATTATAATTTATATATTCAGTATTAAATAACACATAAATGGTATATTCCGGCTAGGGTATACCTGAATTTGCCGGAATCGTTACAGTTTTGGGTGTGTAGAGATTAGGATGGATAAATGGATGGAATGGAAAGGATTGGGGTTTAAGGGGGTATTTATACTCCCTTAAGCCCATGGACCGAAGGCCCATATTTCCTTTTGGTCCATATCTAATCCCATCTAATTATCCTACTAAGTCTTCATATTATGCTGTTCCACTAACTCGTTTATTTCACCCGACAAAATAATATATTAAATATTACTTAGAAATTTCGGGATGTTACAAGTCTCCCCTCCTTAAAGAGGTTTCGTCTCCGAAACCTAGCTTATTTCTCCAAAAGGAATACCTTTGTAAAAGGAATCCCTTTTTCTTTATAATCGCACACTTTATTGAATCACCTTTGCTTTCTGGGTTATCCTTCTTACTCCTGACTTGTAGTCATCGAGCGGTGATCATGTGTTTTAGCTATTAAGGTAGCTTGTCCATGAGGCTCTCGATGTCTCAAGTCTCGTCTCGTCTTTCCAAGGGCTTCCTTTGATGCTTTTGTGACAATTTGGCAACTCTCTTAGCATATCTGACTACAAGCTCCAAGCGTGACTTCTTCATTACTTTTTGCAGTTGGAGTCATGTTGTTTTCGTATATCGCTCTGCCTCAGATTCTTCTCGTGTCCGCCTCTTTTGTAACAGTCATCTATCTTATCTCTAAGGAAACACAAATGTTATCACTCTAGGAATTATTTAGCACGTGATTCGTAAGGTAAGTAGTTAATGACGTTGATCAAGTGTAATTAACTATTTGCGTTACTCCTCAGGTTCTACATACTTCCCTTCATGATTTCACTTGTGCTTGTTTATACTCTTAAACAGTTAATCAGTTAAGATCAATTAATCCTATCCCTAACCTGCACTCATTCTTCATTTAGAAAATAAGCCAACATTAACATACACCATTTACCATACACTTTACCTTTACTGAGCTTGCTTGAGTGACACATGGCTATCTTGAACTGGCATCTTCTTTCTTTCTCATTTTAAATCCCATTCTCTGTTCGAGTCTAAGCTTGTAGAATGCTTAAATCTCTCGAACTTATGCTCTGATACCAACTTGTAAGGCCCCGAACCCGATAGCCCTACTTTAGCGTCGGATTTACTCATAAACACAGTTCTTACAAATCAGAGTTCATTAAAACTTTCGCGGAATATAAAAACTTTCATGAAACGTTACAGCAATCCAAAACTTGCCTTAATTAAACATTCTTGTCTTTCAAAATAAACGTCAATTACATTAAAACATCTTGAGTCTTCAGATGCCAGTCTCCTATTCGCCCACCATGTGCCCGCTCAAGCTAGATGTCTCATTCTACTCACCTGTGTGCATACTAAAAGTCAGCTACGCTGAGTGAGTTCTAGTTAATCAAGCAACTTATCATACAACCACTACATACAATATATACGTATCCGAAGACACATAGTCCACAGTCTAACATGCCACTGCTTAACCACTTAATTACCCCTATAGCTTAGCCTCTTAATTACCCCTACAGCTTAGCCACTTATGCCACTTTATGCCACTTGATGCCACTTTAATAACGAATATCATTATGCCACTTTGCCACTTTAATAACGAAGTCACGAATAGGCTTACCCTACCACGTACTATCGTCATGCCACTAACACTCTTACTAGACTCTGCCACTTCTATCACAATCTACCCCTACTTGTCTACAGCACACTTTATATCAATACAATATTTACATAATAAGCAAGTCACATCATAGAATACATACACACTAACAACCACTTGACAATCACTATCCTTGGCGATACGTGCAATATCCGAAGATCGTTCACGTACCGACAAGCATTACATAATAGCTACTTGTATAACATCTATACACTTACCACTTAAGGTAAGTGTATTCCCACTTTCACATCTAACCTGCTAACCTTACCACTTAGCCTCTTATTTACACCTACCACCTTGCCACTTTGCCACTTTAATAACGTATAACGTTATGCCACTTTGCCACTTTAATAATGTATAACGTTATGCCACTTTGCCACTTTAATAACGTAAAACGTTATGCCACTTTGCCACTTTAATAACGTATAACGTTATGCCACTTTGCCACTTTAATAACGTAAAACGTTATGCCACCTTGCCACTTTAATAACGTATAACGTTATGCCACTTTGCCACTTTAATAACGTAAAACGTTATGCCACTTTGCCACTTTAATAACGAAGGCACGTATAGGCTTACCCTACCACGTACTATTGTTATGCCACTAACACTCTTACTAGACTCTTGCCACTTCTAACACGCTCTACCTCTACTTATCTACAACACGCTTCATATCATTTACATAATAAGCAAGTCACATCAACAATCATACACACATAATAACGATGGCACGTACATGCTTTCCCTATCACGCGCTCACGTTATGCCACTAACACCCTTACTAGACTCTTGCCACTTCTAACACACTCTACCTCTACCTGCCTATATCACACTTCATATCAGTTCAGTATTTACGTAATGAACAAGTCACATCGTAACATTCATACACGCTATCAACCACTTGGAATTTACTATCCTTGGCGATACGTGCAATATCCGAAGATCGTTCACGTACCGACAAGCATTATAAAACATATACCTCGTATAACATCTATAGCATACACTTACCACTTAAGGTAAGTGTATTCACACTTCACATCGAGTATGCACACAGCCCCGAAAACATAACAAGGAATGGGGCTAGAAACTCACCTGAACTCTGCTTCTTCCTCCGATAGTTGTAAATCCCTTCTTTAACTGAGCTCGGCTGACTGTATAAGTTACACGTATCAATACTCGCCTGATTTAATCTGGTGGCCTAGTATTAGCTTACTTTTACTTATCGTTTTTAATCTATTTTCTAATCGAACTTGACTTTAGGTGAAGTTAAACCTTAGGCGAACTTGGCTTTAGGCGAAGTTGTCATCAGGCGAACTTAGCTTTAGGCGAAGTTGTCATCAGGCGAACTTAGCTTTAGGTGAAGTTATCAGTTAGGCGAACTTGGCCGTAAGCGAAGTTATCAATTAGGCGAACTTGGCCTCAGGCGAAGTTACCAGTTAGGCGAACTTGGCCGTAAGCGAAGTTATCAATTAGGCGAACTTGGCCTCAGGCGAAGTTATCGCTTTGAAGGCAAAGTTATCGCTTTGAAGGCGAAGTTATCGCTTTGAAGGCGAAGTTGCCCAGTTCGCGGCGAAGTTGCCCAGTCCAGCCGCTGTTTGGTTTCTATCAAGCATTTTGGCGATTTTAACACCCTTGTTATGGTTCAACATCACCCACTACGTTCCCCAACCGTTTTCGGTCGTTTATACTCTATAAAGCTTGGATCTTTAAACTTCAAAGATCAAGAATCATACCTTTTTGAGCTTGTTTGGATCTCGTTTAACTTGTTTAATCACAACTAATCGCTCACCCTCTCTCGGATCTTGTTCGTTTCTCTCCTCGGCCGCCGGCGGTGTATGTGGTGTGTGTTTTTTGGGTGTGTAGAGATTAGGATGGATAAATGGATGGAATGGAAAGGATTGGGGTTTAAGGGGGTATTTATACTCCCTTAAGCCCATGGACCGAAGGCCCATATTTCCTTTTGGTCCATATCTAATCCCATCTAATTATCCTACTAAGTCTTCATATTATGCTGTTCCACTAACTCGTTTATTTCACCCGACAAAATAATATATTAAATATTACTTAGAAATTTCGGGATGTTACATGACCGACCAAACTAAATAACGAATAAACGAACTCAAGTGTAAGTAGTTGAACATCTATTGTATCACCACAGATGATAATGGTCCAACAAAATATCGCAAATATAACAAATGGTGCAAATGTACAGTTGGCGTGTCCATGGCGTCCCATGGGTTTTTCACCCGACTAGACATTTTAAAAAAAAACTATAGAACACAATAAATGGTGTAACCGTTTAGCCGATTACGTTAACGCTTAAAATGTCGGTCGCATGTCAATTTCCACAATGACGGGGAATCTTGTCACGCTCCCTAGTTATAAGTGAAAAAGGGCAAAAACAAAGTTAGGAAATTTTCAAAAACAATTTCGATAGTAAAAGGCAATCTAATAAAATTCAATAGAATTATTTAAGTTTGAGACATAGCCTCGAGGTTATAAATATATTTTGAGTATGAGACATAGTCTCGGAGTAATAAAATATTTTGAGAGTGAAGCGTAGCTTCAGAGTTGTGTGTATGTGCATTACAATAAAATAAACAATTAACTAAGCAGTTAAATTAGTACCTAATCTAGCAAGGCAATAACGTAGGCTGTAAACAATCAAATAGAACACATCAGGTAAACAAATAAGCACGTATTGGGTTCCTAAGCATGTTAATAAGGGACCACTAACGACCTATCTTAAACCTTCGGCTCTGATACCAATCTGTCACACCCCAACCTACGGCGGAAATGCCGAGGCGTAAACTGATTGCCACAGCTCACAAGGTTACTATCATGAAATTATAAAGCGACAATATCTAATTAATTTATATATTATCAAACAACATTTATATACAACAAAAATAAAGACAATTACAAATACAACACCAACTATTCTTGTATATGTTTTATCCTAAGGTCATCTCTATGTGAGCTTCAGTTCGATAAGCAATCCAAATCTTTAACCTGCAAATGCGTACAAAATATTTGTTTGTCAACAACACATGTTGAGTGAGTTGATCACCAGTTTTGACACAAACAAAAATGATAATAATATATAGTGATATAAGTGAATAAAAAGAATAGGCAAAACTGTTATCTGTGAGTATAAACAATTAAACCATAGCACATACATAAACAATCAACCATAAAGAAATGGCTAAACCGTTGCCATGCGAATGGGCATTGGTTACCAAAAAAATGAGGTGTCGGTGAAACCATTGCCAATGCGATCGGGCTCCGGCCACTACGACGGTCGTATGATCATTCTATAATGAGATTATGTTGGACCTCTCCGAATGCAATTCATGTAAGCAAGTAAGCAAATATCAAGTAACATGCAATTATTCAATTGATACACATCATAAAGATCACAGTTTGCGTTTGAGAAATAATAAGATAAATAATATGATAAATGGTACGCAAGTGTCCCAAAAACATTTGAAAACAAGTAAAATAGGGGAGTGATTACTCACTTGATCAGATGAACGAAATACAAATGAGGATGACGAGAAAAGTAAACCTTTCGAGATACACCGACAAAGATTCCTAATTAAATATAATATGAATTAATTAATAATGAGATAACATGTATAATGAATTTAAACGTCTCGATGTGATTTGAGTTATGGTTGGGATTATATTATTGTGGATTTGAACGATTGATTTATATAGTTAAGATCATTAGTCTATTAATTATAGGTTCATCAACAACTATTCTTGATACTATATACACTTAAATACTTAAATAATTTAAATATAATAAGATATACTTGAAATAACAAAGTCTAAATAATTAAATGATTATATATACAAATTAAATAAAATAGTTTAATTAAATATAAGGTAAGATATATTTTTAATTATTTGAATAAATAAGATACTAATATAAATGAATAGATATTCCTAATATATATAATATGTGATAAGATATAAATATTTTGTTTAAATCTTTAAAAGAAAAATCTATTTATTCCCCTTATTAGATATATGATATATATACATACGTACATATATAAAATAATTATATGTAAGTTTATAAAGACGTTCAACAATGACGAAACGTAACTCAAAGTGTCGGGTCTTAAATAAAAGTAATTATGTTTACTATTATTATAAAAGTAATATATATATATATATATATATATATATATATATATGAATAAACGAAATCTTTTAACGAAATTTTAACCAAAGACATAACTTAATGATGTTGGTTTTCAGATATTATTTTTTGTATGTTTAAAAATAATTATAATAATAATTCAATAGATATATAAACAATTCAAAACAGCAAAAAGTAAATAAAACATCAAAACCGCGTCCAGGGGGGCTCGAACCTGCGCCCCTGGCCGGCTCACAGCACCCACACATGGAAACAGATGGGCTTGCTGGTCAGTTGGATATAGAACAAAAACAATAATTTAAATACTTAAATTGTTAAAATCCCCAAATCAATATGAACCCTAAATCTGAAATTGGACCTATTGCTTGTTGTTAGATTAATCATTGTTAGGGCTTTAGATGACAGATGAAAACCGATCATAATCAACTAATTAATTACCTGATAACACGACGAGATGATGATGACCGAAGACTAGAAGCTGGCCGCCCTAAACGAGATCAGAACGAGATGCAGAAGTCGATATAACATAATTAATTGTGGGTGTTGGATTAGCGAATTGTCCAAGAGAGTGCATGTAAGGTTAATTGAATTATAAAGATCGTTTACTTGTATAATAAGATCAATGTGGGTGTCGACTGTAACTATTACGAAGAACAGATCCCATAGACTGATTAAACATAATTAGGAGAGTAGGTTAGGCTGGCAAGTTTAACAATAGTTGATTTGATTTCCAAATAAACGACGTGAATTGCGGCCCAAGACTGATAACCGGGTTGCGGGTTTGCTAACTGGGTCATGGGTATGGGTTTGGTATACAAGCTAAAGGGTTATGGGTTTGAATAATAATAGATTTTGCTAAATGGTCCTTTAACTTCAAGAATGGAAACACAACTTGGTTTTACAAAAACTTTAGGGTGTAAAATGAATATACTTGAAAGTTATATATATATATATATATAATATTAATTAAGAATAAAATAATATTTAATAATATTTATCCGATAAACACGCTAATTAAAATGATAAAAATTTTATAGACTTGAAACGGGTCGGGTAATTGATGTTGATAAAATAAACGACAATCCAACTCATTAATTCAGAGAGAATATTTGTGAGTGTGACGGCTGTCTTAGAATAGTACGGATATAACTTTCCCTTCAAGAAACCCTAAATTGATTATCCTTTTGTATGATGAACATTATATAAATGGAAATCTTTTGAGTGAATCTTTTATGTGTTAGTTATCTTGATTATTCTTTAGCAACTACCCTGTTTGTTATTGATTCCGCCTTTAACAAATGGTAATCTTTCTAAATATAGTAACCCGTCATTAACTCCCTTGTCGACACATCTATTTGTGTGAGTTACGACTTGATTTGAGTAAGATACAGCTGAAATCGGAGACCTGACAACAACCAATCATCCAAATGACTTAATTCTTCAAGATTATCACATGCATGTAATGTATAACCTTGAAGAACTAAGGGGTAACCAAAAGCCCCAAAAATTTCAGCCATATGGTGAACCACACCATAAAACCCGAAATTTTTTATATCTATTGATGCATGTATATGTATAAGCGGCTCTGATACCATTGTTGGTTTTTAACAAGATTATCAAAGCCATATAAACTCATTTATATGAAAAACGCAGCGAATTAATTAGTTTAAAATCTTGTTGTATTGATTAATATAAAACCCGTTTTATATTTAAAACCCAAGCCCCGGATCTATATACGAATTTGCATGCATACAAAAACAACAACCATAGGGGGTTTATGTAATACAACCTTTCAAGAGACAAGAAAGATGAAGGAGGTGACGTTTTGAATAGCAAGCCTTCAATGGAGAAGTGCCTCAAGCTTGTATACCCTCTAAGCCTTCAACAAACACCTTGTATGCTAGGTTTTGTACTTAGAAAACCCTTCTTCTTGTTCTTGTTCTTCCTTGGCCGAAAATGGTGGAAGAGAAAAGAGAGAGAGAGAGTTTTACTTCTTATGTGTGTGAGAGAGAAGGTGAGAGTGTATAATAACTCATCCACCAACTACAACCCTTTCATGTCTTTGTAAATAACAAAACTAATAAAGACAATAGAGAGAGAGAGAGAGGGAAAAGGGGTGGCCCACTTTTGATTTCCCTCCAACAAATTCAAAATGTCAAGTATTTTTATTTGTTACTTATGTAATATTGATTAGCAAGGTTTTGTAACATGTATTATGTAATATGTCTTTTATGTTTGTTGTTTAACTAATTTAAACAACAACATATAAACGACAACATAAAACACTTTCTCTCAAAATATAAATTAACCATATAATTTATATATATTACACAAGTGCAAATATCTAGAAACCCATTTCTAAATATTCTAAGTGTTGATATTTATTTATTAGATCATATCTTAAGTAAATATCATGGTGTTTGTCTAGCTTGTTATTAGGTATGGCCCGACTTGGATCATAACATGCTAGCCACATCAACTCTAATATGTGTCTTGGGCAGACCGATTCGTACAGTGGGAAGTTCAGTGACCCTTATTTCCTGAGTAGCTACATTACTGTAACATCCCGAAACTTTTATAATGATAAATAAAAGAAAGTTATGTTTAGTAATTTCACGTTTTAGTTATTTAATGTCGAGTAAGGAACGGGTCTTGGGCTTAGTTATTTTATGAACTCGGCCTGTCTCGACCCGTAGGAAGCCAACCCGAGCCTAACCAAACCCGTAGTATATAAACGAAAGTTCTTGACACTTTCACCATTTCCACCAACTCCCTTTCACTCCCACACCCAAACACTCTCAATTCTAGAGAGAGAAACTAGAGAGAGAAAGTTCTCGAATCACAAATCCGAGTCCACAATCTTGTTCCTAATCGTTTTTGGTAAGTCCCTCTTGAAAATCATCCGTTTTCATAACCATTTTCGACCTCAAATCGAGCAAAAACTCCCGTTTTTGTAACTTGAGTTTTCGGGTCAAAAACCGCCTTGTTTTGGTGTCAAAATGCAAGCTTTTGTGTTTAAAAGTACAAGGAATCGATAGCCCTTTCAATCCCGAGCATTTCCATGTCAAAAACGTCGATTTTGGGTCAAAAATCTGGAAAATCTGGAAAACCCGTGGGTTTCTCCGTCGCCAGCTTGAAGGAGTCGAACCAGACTCATTCGATCGAACCAGTCGATCGAATCAGTCCATTCGATCGAATGCGTAGATCGAACAAGTCCAGTCGACCGAATAGGGAAGCAACCGAATGGTCTCCAACTCATTCGATCGAATGAGTTTTGTATTCGATCGAATGAGTGTTGTATTCGATCGAACGTGTTCCTATTCGATCGAACGTGTTCCTGTTTGATCGAACGTGTTGTATTCGATCGAACGTGTTGTATTCGATCGAACGTGTTCCTATTCGATCGAACGTGTTCCTATTCGATCGAATCAAGCCAGAACCAAGTTGTTTCCAAGTTCGCCTAAGGTTTAACTTCGCCTGAAGCGAAGTTCGTTTTTAAAATGAATTAAAAACCTAATGGGAAATGTGTTAAGGCAGTTATTGAAAACGGGTAGTAGTAGTTAATTGATATGTGTAAATATTATACAGTTAGCCGAGCCCAGTTAAAGAAAGGAATTACAATCAACGGAGAACGTAACCGTATTCAGGTGAGTTTCTAGCCCCCTTATGTGTTATGTTTTCGGGGCTGTGTGCATACTCAATATGTTTGTTAATACACTTATCCTACGAGACAAGTGTATGCCTTATGTGAATGATATGATATGTATGAATGATTGCTTGATGTTACGTGAACGATCTTCGGATATTGCACGTACTGTCAGGTTGTAACGCCAGGTGTAAGGTAAGTATGATATGTATGTTTACGTGTATGAACGTGATAAAGATAATAAAAGAAAGAAATGATAATGTATGGTTGTATGGTAACGAAGAGGGAACCGAGCCCTAATAATACTCGAGGAAAGAGGGTACCGAGCCCTAATAATACTCGAGGAAGGAGGGTACCGAGCCCTAATAATACTCGAGGAAAGAGGGTACCGAGCCCTAATAATACTCGAGGAAGGAGGGTACCGAGCCCTAATAATACTCGAGGAAAGAGGGTACCGAGCCCTAATAATACTCGAGGAAGGAGGGTACCGAGCCCTAATAATACTCGAGGAATGTAGGGCGTAATGCTCTTTATAACGTAAGATATGACAGTAAGTTAATACAGTATGAAAGTATGAAAGTATGAATGAAAGAACATTATGTTATGTGAATGGTATGATTATGTGATTATCTAGAACTCACTCAGCGTAGCTGACTTTTAGTATGCACGCAGGTGAGTAGAATGAGGCAGCTCGCTTGAGGGGACACATGGCACTGAACGAGAGTCTGGCATCTGAAGACTTATGATGTTTTAATTTAATGCTTTAATGTTGAAAGACAAAGAATGTTTTGAGACAAGTTATGAATTATGCAAAGTTTTATGAAAGTTTTATATTCCGCGTAAATGTTTTAATTAACTCTGATATTTAGAACTGTGTTTATGAGTAAATCCAACGCGAAAGTAGGGCTTCCGGTAACGGGGCCTTACAAGTTGGTATCAGAGCATAAGTTCGAGAGATTTAAGCATCCTACATGCTTAGACTCGAACAGAAAATGGGATTTAAGTAAGAAAGGAAAGAAGATGCCAGTTCAAGAATGCCATGTGTCGCTCAAGCAAGATCAGTAAAGGTAAAGTGTATGATTAAATGATATATGTTAATGAGAAAGAAAAGAGATGTGAACGTCAGGGATAGGAATAATTGATTGTTTGATTTGACAAACTGCTTAAGTAGAACCGGCACAAATAGACTCATAAAGGGAAGTGTATAGGACACGGAAAGTAACGTGATCAGCTAATCACAACTGGCCACTGTTATTACCTGTTAGCCTTGCTATCCTTGTACTAGATAGTTCCTTGAGTGATGATGTTTGTGTTTTCCCTTTTAGATTACGATGGCTGGAACTGGAGACATTGTAGGAGCTGGAGGTCGCGCGGGACGACGCGGCAGGCCTCGTCGTGTCCGGCAACCTTCGGTTGAGACCGCTTCCAACACTGAAGCCGAAGGAAGCGCAGCGGGAAGAAACCTGGAAAACAACGAAGAAGTTCAACTTAGCCCTGCAGTTCAAGCAGCCATTGTTCAGGCTGTGGTTGCTGCTGTGAAGAACCTGAATCCCGAAGGATCTGCGGGAAGCCGTGAACGAACTGCTGAAGGGGCGGGTGGTGATGGTAGAAAGGATGAATATATTGTTATGTGAATGGTATGATTATGTGATTATCTAGAACTCACTCAGCGTAGCTGACTTTTAGTATGCACGCAGGTGAGTAGAATGAGGCAGCTCGCTTGAGGGGACACATGGCACTGAACGAGAGTCTGGCATCTGAAGACTTGTGATGTGTTAACTTTAATGCTTTAATGTGAAAGACAATGAATGTTTTGAGACCAATTATGAATTATGTAATGTTTTATGAAAGTTTTATATTCCGCATAAATGTTTTAATTAACTCTGATATTTAGAACTGTGTTTATGAGTAAATCCAACGCGAAAGTAGGGCTTCCGGTAACGGGGCCTTACAAGTTGGTATCAGAGCTTTTATAAGAAGTTTTCCTTTTATAGGGAATAAGTTAGGTTTCGGGGACGAAACCTCTTTAAGGAGGGAAGACTTGTAACATCCCGAAACTTTTATAATGATAAATAAAAGAAAGTTATGTTTAGTAATTTCACGTTTTAGTTATTTAATGTCGAGTAAGGAACGGGTCTTGGGCTTAGTTATTTTATGAACTCGGCCTGTCTCGACCCGTAGGAAGCCAACCCGAGCCTAACCAAACCCGTAGTATATAAACGAAAGTTCTTGACACTTTCACCATTTCCACCAACTCCCTTTCACTCCCACACCCAAACACTCTCAATTCTAGAGAGAGAAACTAGAGAGAGAAAGTTCTCGAATCACAAATCCGAGTCCACAATCTTGTTCCTAATCGTTTTTGGTAAGTCCCTCTTGAAAATCATCCGTTTTCATAACCATTTTCGACCTCAAATCGAGCAAAAACTCCCGTTTTTGTAACTTGAGTTTTCGGGTCAAAAACCGCCTTGTTTTGGTGTCAAAATGCAAGCTTTTGTGTTTAAAAGTACAAGGAATCGATAGCCCTTTCAATCCCGAGCATTTCCATGTCAAAAACGTCGATTTTGGGTCAAAAATCTGGAAAATCTGGAAAACCCGTGGGTTTCTCCGTCGCCAGCTTGAAGGAGTCGAACCAGACTCATTCGATCGAACCAGTCGATCGAATCAGTCCATTCGATCGAATGCGTAGATCGAACAAGTCCAGTCGACCGAATAGGGAAGCAACCGAATGGTCTCCAACTCATTCGATCGAATGAGTTTTGTATTCGATCGAATGAGTGTTGTATTCGATCGAACGTGTTCCTATTCGATCGAACGTGTTCCTGTTTGATCGAACGTGTTGTATTCGATCGAACGTGTTGTATTCGATCGAACGTGTTCCTATTCGATCGAACGTGTTCCTATTCGATCGAATCAAGCCAGAACCAAGTTGTTTCCAAGTTCGCCTAAGGTTTAACTTCGCCTGAAGCGAAGTTCGTTTTTAAAATGAATTAAAAACCTAATGGGAAATGTGTTAAGGCAGTTATTGAAAACGGGTAGTAGTAGTTAATTGATATGTGTAAATATTATACAGTTAGCCGAGCCCAGTTAAAGAAAGGAATTACAATCAACGGAGAACGTAACCGTATTCAGGTGAGTTTCTAGCCCCCTTATGTGTTATGTTTTCGGGGCTGTGTGCATACTCAATATGTTTGTTAATACACTTATCCTACGAGACAAGTGTATGCCTTATGTGAATGATATGATATGTATGAATGATTGCTTGATGTTACGTGAACGATCTTCGGATATTGCACGTACTGTCAGGTTGTAACGCCAGGTGTAAGGTAAGTATGATATGTATGTTTACGTGTATGAACGTGATAAAGATAATAAAAGAAAGAAATGATAATGTATGGTTGTATGGTAACGAAGAGGGAACCGAGCCCTAATAATACTCGAGGAAAGAGGGTACCGAGCCCTAATAATACTCGAGGAAGGAGGGTACCGAGCCCTAATAATACTCGAGGAAAGAGGGTACCGAGCCCTAATAATACTCGAGGAAGGAGGGTACCGAGCCCTAATAATACTCGAGGAAAGAGGGTACCGAGCCCTAATAATACTCGAGGAAGGAGGGTACCGAGCCCTAATAATACTCGAGGAATGTAGGGCGTAATGCTCTTTATAACGTAAGATATGACAGTAAGTTAATACAGTATGAAAGTATGAAAGTATGAATGAAAGAACATTATGTTATGTGAATGGTATGATTATGTGATTATCTAGAACTCACTCAGCGTAGCTGACTTTTAGTATGCACGCAGGTGAGTAGAATGAGGCAGCTCGCTTGAGGGGACACATGGCACTGAACGAGAGTCTGGCATCTGAAGACTTATGATGTTTTAATTTAATGCTTTAATGTTGAAAGACAAAGAATGTTTTGAGACAAGTTATGAATTATGCAAAGTTTTATGAAAGTTTTATATTCCGCGTAAATGTTTTAATTAACTCTGATATTTAGAACTGTGTTTATGAGTAAATCCAACGCGAAAGTAGGGCTTCCGGTAACGGGGCCTTACAATTACCCTCCAAACGCCTACCATTGTGATTATTAATATATTCGGCAGAGCGCTAGAAATCCAAGTGATGGTTTCTGTATATCACAGGGCACTCTGTCAATGAGAATCGTAGATTAGATCGTTGGAGCCATCTAATTATGTGTTCGACTTCCTCATTGTCTAGGGTCAATTGCAACAGAGCACACATGTTATGCTTGTGCTCAAAAGGATATGTCGGTTCATCATCCGCCATATTTGTACAAACAAAAACAAAACACATTCAAAGCAAAGATTAGTCATAAAGTTCATCTCTTTTAATATTTTTAGGTTATAATTTGAAGAAAGAGAGAAGAAATGTCTTTTTGAACCTGAGCTTCTAAAAATTAATAATCTACACATAAACACATAGAGTTAGTTTGTAAGAAAATTAACTGCCCAATTCCGTATAATCGGTGTCGGAAATCAATCAGTTAGTGCTTACCGAGTCGGAATTAGTGGGCTGGTCAATTAGGGTTTGGAAAATAATTAAGGTGGTTAGTATTCTAGAAACGAGAGCAAGTGTACAGTAGTGGAAAGAGAGAGAAATGAATAATATGAAAATTTCTCTAACTCCCTCTCTTATACCTTTTTGAAAGTGGGTATTAAATGCATTTTGTCATTTAGTGAGTAAATAACTGTCAAACATTTGAAATGTTTTAAGGAAATATCTTTCTTTACAAAACCGTGCTCGATAAAGTTTTTCCATTTAAAACCTTGCTCGTTAAAGCATATTGTAGTAAACCTTACTCGGAAAGTTTATTTATTTAAGTTTGCTCGTAGTTGAATCTCACTTTTCAAAGCTTGCTCGTTCCAGATTTATTTCAGAATAATAAAGTATTTAGAAATAAAGCTAAGTAAATAAGATGAATGAAGCTTACTCGAAATACAAGGTTGCTCGAGTAATAAATCACAAGACAAATAATCAAGTACAAATTATCAAATATGCAATATTGCTAGGAATCAATTAAGAATCCCAAAATAATAACTTAGACATATTTCTAATTGCCAACCTTGCTCGAACTTCTGAAAAATACAAACCCTAACCGAAATTTCATAAACAGTTAACAAGTATTCAATCAAGTATACTTTGAAGCAAAGTATGCTTGATATACTTCAAGAATATAAATTGTGCTAGAAAAGGACTCTAAACACAAAGTGTACTCGAAAAGTAATGTTTTGAAATTACCAAGTATGTTAAGAAAACAATTTATGTTTCAAAGTGTGCTCGAAACATAAAGTGTGCCTGAAATACTAGGTTTGCCCGAAAACACTTATAATTTCAAATAATCAATATTCACAATCATGAACTATGCTAGACAAGAACTAATAACAGTTAAAACATCAAAGTTTACCTCTAACAAGTATTCTAAGCACATTCACAAGTAACACATAATTATCAAGTGTGCTTGAGTTTAAAGATTACCCAATGATATATGAAAAATTCACTTAAACACTCATAATCAAAAAGGTTGCTAGAATGAGTTCAAACAGTCAATCAAAACACCTAAGTGTGCTAGAAAGTCCAAAAACATTAAAGCTTGCTGGAAGTAACATATTCAATCACAAAGCTTGCTAGAATGACCTAAACATCCTATAAAACAGTTAAGTTTGCTGGAAAGTTCAGAAATCAACAAAGCTTGCTAGTAAACAGTGTAATCAAACATATCAAATATCTTGCTAGAAAAAGTTGTACTTTCAATCAAAACAACAACGTATGCTAGAAAGTATAAACTATAAAAAAGCATGCTATAAACATCATATTAAGACATAATCAAATATCAAGATTGCTAAGAAAGTTAAACTTCAAGTAAAACAGTAAACTCTACCCGAAAGTTTGTAAAACTTCAAGCATGCTCGAAAAGAATAAACTTAGACAAAATCAAATAACTTTGCTCGAAAATGTTGAAAATCATTAAATCTTACTTGAAAACACATATTCAGACATTTTGAAGGTAAAATGCAACTCTTTTTGTCTTAAACAAAATGTCAAACATTTGTATCATTAAAGATCATTGTTTAAGAGCAAATGGTGCATTAACAAATCAAATTTTAGTTATCTTTCCTTTCAAATCATTTTCTTTCCTTTTATGAAAATATCTCAACATGGGATCATATTGACTAAGTTGCTTCTCAATACTTTATTCTCAACATTATTATGACAGATTAAACAGGTTAACAGCAGGTCTACACTAAGCATGAATTTTATTTCTTTGGTGATATGATTAAGGTTCATTTAAAATGCATAATACTAAATGGATAACACATATTGCTTTCTGATGTTCCATATCTATTCTCAAGGCTATATATATATATACTATATTAAAATGTATATAGAATGGGCAAAATGGTCTTTTGCCAAAAACTTTTAATTTTAAGAGGTTCATTACTCTTGATACCTATAGTACAATTTTGTAATGCACATGTTTCCAAACTAACATATCCCGCGTTCTGATCTGTTGTGGTTGATTCAAAATTCAAATAGAAGAAAATCTTCCACCGGTTCCTCTACGATCTTCTCTGAAGTAGAAGAAAACCCAACCGTCGAACTCCACCCACTTCTTCCACTCTTTTTCGTTAACGATTTTGTGTTTAATATTGGTACAGACCGAGCAATCTGAGCTCAAAATGGAGTCTTGATAAGATCTACGTCCGTCTCCACCATTGCCTGGGGGTTATGTACCCGTTCCAATTTTCTGATCTAGACGCAGCCGGAGGCTTGCCACGGCGGTAATAATTGCAACCTGTTGGTGTAATGAAATTGGCTTGGAGTAAACCCTCAGCTAACGGTGTCGTCGTTGAAGGAACGACACGCTCTTTTGTGGCTCGACTTATCCGACTCAACCCTGCCGGAAATGAAATCTGTATCTGGTAATTTTAAGTCTTCATCTAAACAACCTTTCGTTTGATTCACTGCTACTTCTCAAGTTCAATTTTAGGTTTTCTGTCTATTATTATTATTAATCAATTTTTCAAATTGTTAATCTCAATCATTAATCAGAACCTAACACAGCTAAATATAGTGAGTGATTTAAAAAGCTCTTTGTTCATTAATTGTTTCTTCCTGAAGAAACGTGGATCGACTCACTGGTAGACGATCTACTTTCCTCGGGTGTGATTATGCTATTTCACCGATGGTTCTCTGGGATCTGGGTTCTTCCACCTACAAAATGAACAGCACCGTAAACTTACCCCTCAGAAAGGGACAGAGGGGTCCTCTTTGGGGTAACCCTCCGGTGTGAGAATAAGTGTTTGTAGGAGAAGATAATAATATGAGAGTAAGGAAATTGAAGTGTATTGCTTGATATAGCTGAATACAGTGTAATTGGATGTGTCTCCTTGTGGAGTTGATGTGGTATTTATAGTGCTAGGGTTTCCCATGATTGGGCTCAGACCTAATTAGGGCCTTGTTGGCCTCCTCCAATTGCTTTGCGCCACGTGTCCTTGGGACACCTGGTGCTTTTTCATTGGTTATAATCACGTGGTAGCACATGGGTTTTGCTGAGTTGTCCACCTTTCATTTGCAGCTGTCAACATCAGCATATTCTTATTCCTTAAAAAGATACCTTCTGGAAGGTTGTCTGACGTGCACAATCAAGGTTGCCCTAATCCTGATTTGGATAAGGACGAGGTTGATTATGTGCATGTGTGATATGCGCCTATCCTGAGGATGCGCGAGGTCTTCTCTTTATTCTCACGCGCAGATGTTTCATGCGCAAATGTGATATGCACGAGCATGTGATATGCGCCACGCGCGGATGCGCCACACGCATATGTGATATGCGTGAGCATATGTGATGCGTGAGCATATGTGATGCGTGAGCATCTGTGGTGCCTGAGCATGTGATGCCTGAGCATGTGATGCATGAGCATATGTGATATGCGTGAGCATATGTGATATGCGCCATGCGCATAGGTTTTGGCTTTGTGCCTTCATAATGTCTTGATTTCAAGCCTCTTGTATATATCTTGTGGGTTGACCCGCCTCGCTCGGTGTTGAGTCGGGTACATACCTCTTCAAGCCCCCCCCAGTCTAATGTGTGTCTTGTCTCGCGCGAGCGAGGCAAGATAGATATTAGACTTAACAGTTTGCTCTTTTAGTAGGGGTTTGTCTTTTTCTTCATATTACTCATCGTTGCGCGAAATTCTATCCTTTTTGTTGCAAACGAATCGTCCCTGTACGTGGTTGGTTGTTGCTGACATGCGTCAGTGATGGAGACGTGTCAGACCTTTCGTGTGCTCGAGGTGCTACAGTTGCCTTTCGTGTCCCCTCACATAGTGTCAGGGACATGTGTCGCGCTCGCGTTGGTCCGTTCATGCGAGTGGTGGCGCGTGAACTCTGGCAGCACCTGTATAGTTTCTTTTCGTGTCCCCTCACACAGAGTCAGGGACACGTGTCGCGCTCGCGTTGGTTTACACCTGCGAGTGGGGGCGCGTGAAGTTCGATTAGTACCAAATTTTCTCTCTCCTGGGCCTATAAAAGCAAGCCCTTAGAGTTTTTATTCTTCATCTTCTTTGTTGTTTATTCGAAGCTTTCCTTTCTTTCATTCTATTCCGATTAGCTGTCTTCTGCTTCCAGATCTCTGTTCTTCAGATCATCCTTTGTCCGTTTTTACAGTTGTATGTCTGATAGCTCAGACAACACAATCTCCCCTATCCATCGCCGTGTTAAATCGCTAGTAATGTCTACGTTGAAGAAGACCGGCAAGGGGAAGAAGGCTGCTGAGGCCTCATCGGAGGAGGTAGGGAGGACCAAGGCAGTGAAGAAGTGGGATGAGATCCCCTGCAAACTGAGGTAGGCCGATTTTGACAGCCTTATCGCCTCTCAGGGTTTTCTCCCTGAGTATGGCTGCATGCTGCCGGCGGCCGGGCAAACGGCGGCGGACCCGCCTACCGGCTACATATCCCTTTACTGCCATTTTTTCACCCACTGCAACCTTCGTCTCCCGATGACAAGGTTTGTGGGTACGGTGCTTAGGTTTTATGGGATTCATATATCCCAAGTCCATCCGTTTGGACTCGTGCGCATGACTCATTTTGAGTTCATGTGCAAATCTCAGCGCGAGGAGCCCACCCCTCGGCGCTTTCAGTTTTTTTATAAGCCAAAGATCCAAGATTCTTGGTTCTCCTTCATTCCTCGCAGTCAGAAGGTCAAGTGTTGCACTGTTTCCTTCAAGAGCCTTCATGACTGGTCTGAGAGATTTTTTTACATTAAGGCTGGTGTGATCCCCATCCGCATGACCATGCGCGCGATCTCTTCTGCGCCTGCGGATGTGGGTGTCTTCAAGAACCCAACTGGCGCCTGGGTAAAAAAGTTGACTGCCGAACCATCCCCCGCCAAGAAAATTTGCGAGGAGGCGCTGGTGGGGGTTGGTATGAGCAGGAGGTGGGCTGACAGCGCGACTGAGCCCGTTATCCAAGTTGACGGCTTATGTAAGTTAACTCATTGCATTACTTCTGCGCGAATATAATTCATTTTGCTGATATCACTTGACTTGTTTTTGTGCAGTCAGCAAGGAGTATGTCCACGCCGCCTATGATGAGCATATGGAGGGCGGCTCCGTCGCGCTGGGCGCTGGGGAGGTTGGCTTCCCCGATCGCTTCGATGACATGTTCATCCCTGTTGATCTGGGATTTCTCTTTGACAGCGATGCGCCTGGTAAGCCTTTGTACTTATACATTTGCCTTTATAATACCAAATTTGGCTAACACTTCTTTTGCACGTATTGTAGACGCGCTTGAGAACTACGAGCTGGAGCTCGCGGAAGAGGAGGAGGAGGAGGAGGCGCCCCAACTAAAGCGTAAAGTTAAGGGGAAAACTGGCGCAGGGGCCAGCAAGAAACAGAAGAAAGATGTTGCCCCTGTTGCTCAGGATCCTCCTACTCAGGCGAGGGGATTTGAGAAAACCCAGGAATTTCCCCCCTAGTTTTCCTTGTCTTCCCTGCCTCAAAAAGTGGGCAGACCTCCTGTCCACACGAGGTATGGTGCCACTACCTCCTCCCTTCGCGCGGTGGAAAAGGGAAGCGGCGTTGCGCCTTCGACAGGTATACTTTGCTCATCCTTTGCTTATCTTTTATGGTTCTATGAGCGCGATTCTGATAGAATTACTAATGAATCTTTGCTCACTCAAATGTTTGTAGAGCCGGCGACCTTGGTGGGTCAACCTCAAGCGCAACAAGATGCCGAGGCTGCGCCGGAGGTCGCTTCGAAGTCCCCTGTTTTACCCTCGAAAAAGGGTAGAATGGACTTCATGGCGATGTTTGCCTCGCGAACGGAGTTGCGCCAAGGTACGTATTGTGCTTTTATTTTCTGACTTTTTTCTTTTAGATCAAGTCATGAACCATTTCTTTTTGTTGATTTTTTCATAGGAGTCATTGCTGGCGTACAAGCTGCTGGCGACACTCCTGGCGCCGGTGCCAGCGCCGTTGGCTCTGCTCCTGCTCCTGCAAGCGCTGAATCTCCCCTCATCGGGATTACTAAGGAGCAGGAGGCCGTTTTACGCGCCGATCTGGCGGCGTCAAGACCTCCCTCACCTCCTCCTGCGCACAGCCCTACTCGCAAGACTGATTTTGGTTCTAGGTCGCAGGAGAAAAGGCCTGTTTCAGAGGAGGATGAGGAGGTTCAAGCTGAAGGCTCCGACAGCGGCCGCGCCAGCCCTGCAGCGCCACGAGGTTTCGCGGCGCCGTCTTCTCGTGGGCCTGGCGCTGACTTTTCTGCTTCGTCCCCACAGGTATAAGTTCGTTTTTGCTCCGCTGCGCAGACTTTCATATTAGTGTTTTGATGACTTAGATCATTACTTTGTGTTTGCAGGAAGCCGATCACATTTACCGCCCGAGATGGAATATTACTGAGGACAGCTCATTTCAGTCCATGGGTGTGTGTGAGGACTTCTGGGCTCATTCTGTGCCTCCAGCTGAAAGGAGGTTTCAGGAGGGCCGCGCTCGCGATGACTTGCTCAACGATCATCTGTTTGCTGGGTCGGCTTTCTTTGCTGCCTCCCAAGAGCTTCGCTATGATTACGTAAAGGTACGTGATGCTCTTGCGGAAGCCAAGCAAGAGGCTAAAGTGTCTGCTTGGCATCTTTCTGATGCTCGAGAGAGAGCTGAGAAGCTCCAAGCAGAGCTCAGTGAGAACAGAGCAAGTGCCAACACCGCCTTCGTGAAGCGCGGTCATGAGCTACAGGCTGCGCGGGAGAAGCTGCAGGCGGCCGAGGTGGACGCTGCCAAGTACGCGCGTAGAGTGCGCGACTTGGAGCTGGACGCGGAGGCGCGTGACCAAGCTCTTGTCCAGTCTATAACTGACAAATCATCACTGGAGAGTGAGGTTGCCCGCCTGAAGAAGGAGCTGGCGGCCGCGCAGGCCGAGAAAGATGAAGCCTTGGCGACGGCAGCGTCTAGCCAGGAAGCACTTGATGCTGCGCGGGCGGAAAAGGAAGAAGCCTTGGCGGCAGCAGCGTCCGACAAAGAGGAGCTGAAACAGACTAAGGAAACTGTTGAGTTGTTAAACTCTCAGATTCCTGCCCTCGAGACGTCTGTTGCTTCCCTCACGCAGGATCGCCAATGGCTAATCTCACAGGGCATGACTCGTTGCGCTTACTCGATGAAATACTCAGACGAGTTTCAGGCCCTTGTGATGGATTGCAACGCTGCCGCGCGCTTGGTGGGTCGAGCTGAAGGGTTCACGGATGGTTATGAATATGGCATGTTGAAGAAGAACCCATCTGAGTACCCTTATCAGAGCGACGTTGCCTGCGCGGACATGGCCGCGATGGGGGAGAAGTATTTGAATACTCCCATTCCCATCCTTGCGCAGGTATTTTAACCTTAATGAGATAACCTTGACTTATTTTCCAAGTCTTTTTGTACTCATATTTTTCCTTATGATTTGCAGATATCCGCGCTTGCTGACCAGCCCGATCTCGGCGCGCTAAAGAAATTACTTGACGAGTGCGAAGGGGCTGGTGGCGGCGATGATGGCGCGGGGAATGCTGCTCCTGCTAGCGGCTCTGGCGTGGCCAAAGGATCCGCTCCTGACACTATTGTGATAGAAGACTCCATTCAGGATGAACAACTTGACTATGGTCAGTTTGGAGATGACGAGGAGCGGGCTGCGCCAGATGCTGAGGGCGGTGATGAGGACTATGAAGAGGCTGACGTCGACGTGGAGACTTGAGAAGCCCTTCATGTTTTTTATTTTTATTTGTAGTTTGTATCTTATCATCTTGTAAACTTGTAAATTTCAATGCTTTGGAATGAAATTTTGTTTTTCCCTTCTTCGCATCTTGCGCATTCCCCATTCATCTCTTTATATTGCATGTTTGTTTGTTAAATATAAGATATGCTTGCACGTTGAAATAAGAACAAGGTTGTAAGGAAATTATTATACTTAATCCTTGTCATATTGTAAGTGATTTTGCCATATCTTGATTATGTTGACACGTGCCTAGGCGTTTTCATTATTCCTCTTTTGCGCGACGTTATCGCGCATTTATTATATGGAATTATGAGTTTTTTAGCCTTTACGTATCAATATGTGTTGCTCAGATATCCATTACAATTGCATGCGCGACCTCGACCTGAGACCTTAACAACTATGTTTTGGCATTTGTTTTGCCTTAGTTGTGTTTAGGTATTTTTATGGTCAGGCTGCGCAGTATGTAGGATGGATGTTGTGAGTGATTTGAGCTAAGGCTCACATTATTGGGCTAAGGCCCTGAGCTAAGGCTCACATTATTGGGTTAAGGCCCTGACGTTTTAGAGTTAAGACTCGTTAACGCGTTTGAGCTTGAAGCTCGCGCATGTATGTTTTACTTCGTTTTATTTCGTTTTGATGTCAATACAATGTTGTCATATTGCTCAAAATTAATAAAGGGAAGTGTGAAACATGTATGCAAAAGGTAATAGAATTGGGCTAAGGCCCTGACGTTTTAGAGTTAAGACTCGTTAACGCGTTTGAGCTTGAAGCTCGCGCATGTATGTTTTACTTCGTTTTTATTTTGTTTTGATGTCAATACAATGTTGTCATATTGCTCAAAATTAATAAAGGGAAGTGTGAAACATGTATGCAAAAGGTAATAGAATCCACATTAAGAGAAGATAGCGCGTATCATTATTCATAATGGCTTAAAAAGCCTTGATTACAAACCTGACATTTTTTACAAGAAACATTTTCTAAGCTGTGCCGCGTTCCATGTGCGCGGGATCTTCTTTCCATTCAAATCTTTTAAAGCGTATGCGCCTTTTCCCAATTCTTCCGAGACTTGATAAGGTCCCTCCCAATTGGGGGACATTTTTCCCGGGGGTATCGCGCGGCTAGCTTCATTGTTTCGAAGGACAAAATCATTTTTCTTGAAGTGGCATTCTTTCACACGCTGGTTGTAATATTTTTCCAGTTTTTTCTTGTATTTGGCTTCACTGATGATAGCCGCCTCTCTGCGCCTTTCAAGTAAGTTGAGATCCAACCTTCTTTCGCGCTCGTTATCAATCTTGCTCATCATGAGCACTCTATTGGATGGGCATCCAATTTCTGCTGGAATCATTGCCTCCGTTCCATAGGTTAGGCTGAACGGGGATTCGCCATTGCTGGTTTTGCTTAATGTCCTGTGCGCCCACAGGACATTAGGTAGCTCGTCGACCCAAGAATGGGATTCTCCCTCCAACCTTTTCTTCAGCCCATTTAACAAGCTTTGATTCGCGCGCTCCACTTGGCCATTCCCCTGAGTGTGGTATACCGAAGTGAAGATTTGGTTGATGCGCAATTCCTTTAGCCAGTTGGATATCTTCCTGTCAGTGAATTGTTTGCCATTATCGCTCGCAATTTCCATGGGCAAGCCAAAACGGCATATGATGTGGCTCCAGATAAACTGCTTCATCGCTTCGGCTGTGATTTTTGCTAGTGGCTTGGCTTCAACCCATTTTGTAAAATAGTCTACTGCCACTACCAAAAATTTTACCCGCCCTTGCGCTTGCGGTAGGGGACCCACAATATCGATTGCCCATTTGTGGAAAGGCCATGCGGAGGTCACCGGAATCAAGTTGTTCTTTGGCCGCATGGTGTTTGGCGCATAGCTCTGACATGCTTTGCATTTTTGGATCTCTTTTAAAGCGTCCAAGTACATGCCTGGCCAATAGTAACCTGCGCTCATTGCCTTGGCAACCACCATGCGCGGGCCAGCATGTATTCCACAGATTCCTTCGTGTATCTCTCTGATCACATAGCTTGCTTCCTCAGCATCTAGGCATTTCATGAGTGGTCCAAGATAAGAGCGTCGATATAATGTACCATCAAGCAGTTCATAGTTCTGCGACTTGTGTCTTATCTTCCTCGCCTGTGCGCGATCGTCCGGTACTTTTCCCTCCTTCAAGAATTCCATTACTGGAGTTATCCATGATGAAGGGGTTGTATGAGTTACAAGGACAGACTTCGCTCCCACCGACGGGTTGCTCATTACTTCTACCCTGACATCTTTGCCAAAGTGATCGAAGCTGGTTGATGCCATCTTGCTCAGCGCGTCAGCAGATTTCTTTTCACTGCGCGGAATATGAATGATTCTAAAGCAGTCAAATTGCTCGAGGAGCTTTTTCGCCTGCTCTAGATACAAAGGCATGGTGTTCTCCTTGGCATCATAAAGGCCATTGACCTGTGCAGCTACCAAGTATGAATCAACATGGGCCTCTAGCTTTTTAACTCCGAATTTGTGCGCGATGCGCAGGCCAACCAGCAAGTCTTCATACTCAGCTTCATTGTTGGTGCTCTTGAAGTCCAACCTGATGGCGTAAGTATATTCCTGATTGTCTGGATCCACCAGCTTGAGGCCTGCGCCGGATCCTTCGTTGTTTGACGCTCCGTCGGTGAATAATCTCCAAACATTTTCTTCATCATTGGCTCGCGGAGGGTCTACCTCGCGCTGAGCCTCTTCAATTTTTCCTTCGGGGACTTCTGCAATGAAATCAGCCAAGACTTGTCCCTTTATTGCTGGATGGGGCTTATAGGCGATCGTGTGCTCACCTAATTCCAGCGCCCACTTTGTCAGCCTTCCCGAGAGCGCGGGGCGTCGCAAAACTTGCTGGATGTTGTAACCATTCAGAACTTCAATGGGATGACCATTGAAATATCTATGAAGCTTGCGCGACGCGTGTGTTAGTGACAAAACTAACTTTTCCATGATGGAGTAGCGCGTCTCAGGATCTGTCAGCACCCGACTCACATAGTATATTGGCGTTTGGATTCCCTTGCGATCCACCAATAATACTGCGCCGATGGCGCGCTCTCCTGCTGATAGGTACAATGTCAAGATTTCACCAGGAAGTGGAGCTGTGAGCGCGGGCAGATTTATCAAACACTCTTTTATCTCACTGAAAGCTTGCTCGGCCTCAGGAGTCCATTTTAATTGGCTTTTCTTTAAGCAATTTCTCAATGTGTTGACAAATGGGGTAGATTTGCTTGCATGGTTCGCTAGGAACCTGTTGATTGATACCAATCTACCATTCAGCTTCTGGACTTCTTTCATGGTGGATGGCGAGGGCATGTCAAGGATGGCCTCCACCTTTTCTGGGTTCACCTTGAAACCATCCTTGGTGACCATTACACCTAAAAATTTTCCCTCTTGTACGCCGAAAGTGCATTTGCTCGGATTGAGCTTCATGTTAACTTCCTTTAGGCGCCCAAGGGTTTCTTTGATGTCTTTGAGCATTTGTTTTTCCTCCCTGCTTTTGATCACCAAATCATCCACGTAGACTTCTAGGTTTCTTCCAATTTGCTCGTTGAAAACAGCATCCATAAGTCTTTGGTAGGTGGCTCCCGCATTCTTCAAACCAAAGGGCATTTTTGTGTAACAAAAAACACCCTTGTCGGTTCTGAAGGCGGTCTTGTCCTCGTCTTGTGGTGCCATTTGAATCTGGTGGTAGCCCTTGTAGGCATCCAGGAAACATTTGAGCTTGAATGGAGCCACGGAGTCCACCTTTGCATCGATGTTTGGGAGGGGGTAACAATCTTTTGGGCACGCTTTGTTGAGGTCTTTGAAATCAATGCACATCCTCCACGACCCGTTACTTTTCTTTACCATCACAGGATTGGCTACCCATGTCTGGTATCGTATCGGGCGGATGATGTTTGCGCGCAATAGATCCTCAACCTGCTCATTCATGGCCCTCGCCTTCTCATCCCCCATGACTCTCTTCTTTTGAGCAATTGGCTCTACAGACTTGAACGTGTTGAGAGAATGTTGCGCCAGGTCTAGCGGAACCCCAGTCATATCAGAGTGTTGCCACGCGAAGACCGACATATATGCTGTGAGCAATCTTTTCATTCTCAACCTCGTGTCGTCTGATATCGTAGCGCCAATTGTGATTGTTTGCTCCGGGAATTTTTGGTTGAGAATCCATTCCTCCGGCGCGTTGTCTGCCATTGGAAGTTTCATTCTCCCTTCCCGCGGAGTACTTGTCACTGCACACAAATGATCTCGGTATACAAAAGTTACACCTGTTGGTGTTGGGAACCCCAACGCGCCGTGCGCTGGCGACGGTATGGCGTTGAATTGGGCAATCGTTCCCCTACCCAAGATCATATTGTGGCATGAAGTGGTGGGCAAGACCAAGAAGTTGACAACTTCGGCTCGCTTGTGTTTTTCATCCCCCATGGTTAGTTCAAATTGTATTTGACCTAGGGGATGAATGATTTCATTTGAAACACCAGAGATTGGTGCATTCACAATTTCAAGCCTTGCTTGGTCTGCCGTATCCAGTTTCCTGAAACATTGCTCATACATGATGTCTGATTCGCTGCCAGTGTCCACCAGGACTTTTGACACTTCATAATGAGCAATGTGTGTAGTGATGACAAGAGGACTGCTGATGGAAGGGCCTCCCCTGATTCTTGGGAAGATTACTTGTTGCTCGCGCCAATCTCCTTGGATTTGCGCGCTTCTCTTTCTTGATATTTGCCCTTGCCTTCCTCCCTCGGCTACACAGATTCTTTTGTACTTTTTGCTGGCTGAGGCTCCTGGTTGTTCATTTTCTGGTCTTGAGTTTTTCACCAGGTGAGCCAGCTTGCCTGATTTCACATCTTTTTCAATTGCATCCTTCAAGTGGTGGCATGCATCAGTGTTGTGTCCTATGGACTTATGAAACTCACAGTACTTGCCACTGTCTGATGGTCCCTTGTAGTGTCGTGGCTTGGGGCTTTTGAACTGGACATTCTCAGTGCTTAACACCTGTGAAGGCGTTTTAGTGAGGGGAGTCCATATTCTTGGCAGAGGTCTGTTAGGATCTCTGCCGCCTTCCCTCTTGTCACCCTCCCCGCGATTACGAACGTCTTTTTGGGGCTGGGGTGAGCTTGGTTGCGCCTGCTTTTCTGCGGGAGAAAAACTGGTTGGTTGCAACCTGGACCATACAGAGTTCTGTTTGCCCCTTCTTTCGTTGCTGCGCGGTGTCTCAGCTTGATGCGCTCTTTCTCTTGCCCTATCTTGGGCAATTTGTTTTTCATTTCTCGCGAAGACTCGCGATGCTTCCATTAGTTTGGCCCAAGTGGTTGGCATGCCATCTCTGCTTACGAGAGCTCGGAGGAGTTGATCACTGCGCGCGCCTTGTATAAAGGCCACGCGCAAGAGTTGCTCAGTGATACCTCCGATTGCCAGAGACTCCTGATTGAAACGAGTTATGTAGTCTTCAATCGTTTCATCATTCCTGCGCACGCAGTGCATGATGTCATCAGGGTCGCACGTGTGTCTGCGCTGCTGTACGAAGTGGGCTTGGAACTTTTCCAATAGTTCCTCGAACCCATCGATTTGCCCAGTCGGCAAGCTCTCGAACCAGACACGAGCCGCGCCCGTGAGGCAGCGAGCAAACATGTGACACCATGTTGGCATCGTCCAGCTTTCTAGGTTTCCAGTGTTGTAAAAACCTTGTAAGAAATCGTCTGGATCTGTTGTGCCGTCATATTTGCCCAAACCACTTGGCATCTTGGTTTTGTGCTGAATGGGGGCCTTCGCGATGCGCTCAGTGAATTTTGAATGTTTCACCAAGATGGCTGGCCTGTACGGTGTGGTTACGTCCACTTGCCCTCTAACTGGTGGGCTGTACGGTATGTGCAGATCCAGATCGGCTTTGGCTCCAGGCGCCATGTTCATGTGCGCGCGGAGCTGTGAGCCTCCTGCATGAGTATCTCGCGTCTTCCTCATGCTGTGCACCTCTTCATCACTAAAGTCAGTGTGTGCAGTGTGAACAGAATGACCATCTTCCGGCGCGCGCGCCCTTTTTGTTCCATGAACGTTTTGCTTGTCAAACGCTAGCCTTTGTGTTAAGTCGGCTGACTTTTTGTGTTTGACCAGCTCATTGTACTTGTCCATTAGACGTCGTTGCTCGTTTATGAGCCATTCTTTGGGGTCATTGGTTTCATCTTCTGGACCCATTGGTCCTTTTTGTTTCGCGCCGGCAAGATTTTGTAACGTGAGATCGTCTGGAGGAGTTTCAGTCTGGCCATGAGGAGTTGTGATGAAGGGACGGTTACTGGTGGCGCGCGTAGAATCACGCGGAACCCTCAGAAACTGCTGTCCCTCATTAACATCCTCACGTTCAATATCCTCCAGAACTTGATCAACGTTACGAACGCCAGAAACCATGGTGAAAATTTGTTTTTTTTTTTTTTAGAGATCTGATGAGATCTTGTTGCCGTTGTAACAGGTGATGGCGCCAATGAAGAAACGTGGATCGACTCACTGGTAGACGATCTACTTTCCTCGGGTGTGATTATGCTATTTCACCGATGGTTATCTGGGATCTGGGTTCTTCCACCTACAAAATGAACAGCACCGTAAACTTACCCCTCAGAAAGGGACAGAGGGGTCCTCTTTGGGGTAACCCTCCGGTGTGAGAATAAGTGTTTGTAGGAGAAGATAATAATATGAGAGTAAGGAAATTGAAGTGTATTGCTTGATATAGCTGAATACTGTGTAATTGGATGTGTCTCCTTGTGGAGTTGATGTGGTATTTATAGTGCTAGGGTTTCCCATGATTGGGCTCAGACCTAATTAGGGCCTTGTTGGCCTCCTCCAATTGCTTTGCGCCACGTGTCCTTGGGACACCTGGTGCTTTTTCATTGGTTATAATCACGTGGTAGCACATGGGTTTTGCTGAGTTGTCCACCTTTCATTGGCAGCTGTCAACATCAGCATATTCTTATTCCTTAAAAAGATACCTTCTGGAAGGTTGTCTGACGTGCACAATCAAGGTTGCCCTAATCCTGATTTGGATAAGGACGAGGTTGATTATGTGCATGTGTGATATGCGCCTATCCTGAGGATGCGCGAGGTCTTCTCTTTATTCTCACGCGCAGATGTTTCATGCGCAAATGTGATATGCACGAGCATGTGATATGCGCCACGCGCGGATGCGCCACGCGCATATGTGATGCGTGAGCATATGTGATGCGTGAGCATATGTGATGCCTGAGCATCTGTGGTGCCTGAGCATGTGATGCCTGAGCATGTGATGCATGAGCATATGTGATATGCGTGAGCATATGTGATATGCGCCATGCGCATAGGTTTTGGCTTTGTGCCTTCATAATGTCTTGATTTCAAGCCTCTTGTATATATCTTGTGGGTTGACCCGCCTCGCTCGGTGTTGAGGCGGGTACATACCTCTTCACTTCCGATGTTTAGGTTTGTGAAGAATATAAGCTAGGAGTCTGAACATTTTCCTTAACACTCACTCTCATTGATCGATCTCTCTCTAAAGAGTACATAGCCATGTAAGTAAGTATTTCTTTTTGTTTTATCAAGCTAGCCTAAATAATCGTATCCCATTCTTTTAACACAATCTAATAGTATGTTTATTTGGTTGACATCCTTTTAAGAAAGCATGAAGATATCCTTGTTCCACGTGTTATATCACAGATGGCGCCTACACTCAAAAAGAGGTATATTCAGTCACTCACAAATCAATCCGATCCGCTTACAACATTAACCAACTTTAACATGTATTAACCTTTTATTGACTCGACCTGTCTGCATTCACAAGTCCTTACAACTCCATCCTTTTAACATGCTTTTGGTTATTAACTTGATAGCTTATTTTGTTTCTAATAATATGTGTTTGGTTTCATGCAGCTCGTATTGTTTGCAAGGGGAAAATTCTTGATGTTAAGAACACTCACTCAACTTTCGTTGTTTGTCAAAGGTATTTTATTCATATTTTATAATCCATGTAATTTGTTGTTTAAGTTATAGCGGATTAAATGGGTAAAATATTAAGGAGCTGCAAATGAAGTATCATCATATTTTCTTTGCGTGCAGGGAAGTATGGCTAGGTTGGGAATATCATCCATGACACTTCCAGAGGTAACAAACAAAAATTACACCAAAAGACTTGTAGCTTAATTGTCATCATGTTGTTTGAGGGTATTATGGTAATTTTTATACTCTTATTTTATGCTATTATAATAATTTTAGAATCCTGTTGCAGTTCTTGTGTTAGGGTACAAGTAATTTTTGGCAAACTTTTTTAAGGCACATGCGTCAAATACGACTTGAACTAGGGGTCGGTTTTGAGCTCAAACTGAACTAAAAACTATGTTTTTATTTATTTATTTTTTAATAGCCGTTTGGTTTTGGTTTTCACAATGGGTTTAGTTTGATTTTTCTTTTTTTTGGTTTAGCAATTTTGCTTAAAATTTTTTGCTTTAAAAAAGATTTGCCCAAAATAATATGGTTTTGGACATTTTAGCCTAAATTTTTCAAAAAATAGTTAGTAAGGGTATTTTTTTGGTTCTGTTTGATTTTTTTGTAGATAGAAAAAACAAAAAAAAAATGGTTTTATGAAAATAGGAAACCAAATCGTAGGGTTTTTTAGGTTTGGTTAATCTGGTTACGATTCGGTTGTTTCGGTTTCGTGCACACTCTTAATTTATTTTACGAATACAAATAACTGATATTATTTTCTATTGGATGGGTAAATATGATTTTTTTGTTTTGAAGGAGTTATCATAATATTGTAACATAAGCAATTCCTTTAAAAAATTTAGTTTGAATCTATATTAAATTTGTGTATGTCAACTGTTTGTTTTTTTTAATCAAGGAACTGGTTAATGATTCGTTTGTTATATGATTCAATCAAGCTCATTTGATGCAATTTTCACTTTATTAAGCTATTAATTTGGTGTTATTGAGGCCTCAAAACAAGAATGCATAGAAAAGAAGAAAACAAAAAAAAAGATTTATACTCTATTTAAAAGAATTTTGAAAACATAAAGAAAAAAGATAAAACATTGAACAAGTTTGGGCGGGCTAAGCATTTCAGGTTATGAGTCGGGCCGAACCGAGTTATGGGCATAATGAGTTCGGGGCAAAATGTGTCATTTTGGTCAAAACCGTCAAGTATTGGACACAGAAGTTCAGGGGCAATTTGGTCGAAACTGTCATCTATTGCTCAGAGGAATGCAAGGGTAAATTTGTTACCGGTGTGTTGCGGGTCTGGTCTGTTTTGAGCGTTTTGTCAAAAAAATGGGCATTTTGTCTAAACTTGGTCATTTAGATGAAAACTTCTTTTATATTTCTATTACATTTTGTTAGTTTTTTTAGATCTGTTGTCTAATTTCATTTATTTATTGTTTCGTCTGAGTCAGCCAGGGTTGTTGAAAATTGGCAGCAGCAGCTCGCTAGCTCAACATCACAACTTGATAATTTAGATTTTGTTGTGTCTTCTACTGCTAGAAAACTGTGATCTTTTGAGAATGTGCTTAATTTATTTGCATGTTTTAACAGGATAGTAATTTCGTTAATTTAGTTGTTATTATCGTTTCCCAATTTACTGCCACCTGTTCATTTGCATAATTTAGTATATTCGATTATTATTTTTTTTCCTGATTTTTGGTTTCATTGTTGTATGTTTTGCTGAATGTTGGTTGTTCTTTACAGCACATGAGTGCAGAAGAAGTTGGTTTCTCTCTTCAGTCTTCAATAGGTAAGTTATAGCCTAAAACTCCATCATCACCTTCACCATCCACCAACATCATAAAGTCAAGTATTATAATATATTTATTTTAAATAAATATTTTAGCCTTTGATTTAATCATTCTCTAATTATTTCTAGGTACCAAGTTTTATCCACGCAAAGAGGTGTTATTGGTCAGTTACATTATAAATAAACACTCACCTCCATTCATGTGCATTTACATTTAATGTAACTATAAAAATGTTGTTGAGCCAAGCCGGTGGTTGGTGAACTAGACATGCTTATTTGTTGGTATTATATGGTTGTTTGCTTTCACCGAATGATTTTGGTTTATGTTTTGGTTTATGTGAACTAGACATGTTTATGTTTATGCAATTAGGTTTGAAGGAGTGGCTGTTACAAGCAACTGTTTGTACAGACATGCTTGCTGTTACAAATGAGTACACTTATATGGCATCCTTAACGTCTCTTAGTTTTGATAGCGGCGGCTCACTGTTTTTTTTATCCAAATACTAATAATTGAAAACTTCCTCAAGATTTGTAAGTAATAGAGTTAATGATTTTTCTGAATCTGGTTATTCAAAATCACATACAATCCCTTTGTTTATGATTTTTTTTTTGTTTCTGCAGGTACTGCATTCTGAGTCGTTCATACGCATTTTGTAAGTGTGACCGGTCCTCTTTTGGCTCATCCCCCGCATTTTTTGGTATTGATTTTTCCTCTGTGCAGAAGGTAATTGCTATAAATCTATAATCTTTTCTTTTACTTTTTGTATTTGTGCAGATTGTATCTTATGAACTAATATGTTTAGAACATATTGGAAATTGAGACTGATTAATCATCGATAAGAGGCAGTGATTACAATTTATAGTTTGATTTTGATCTTGCATGTGACACAAATTGAACCAAACCAAATTGAACTTATATATGTATTTCTTTCATTTCTATTAGAAATAATTTATTTATTAATTTGATAAATATGTAACTTAAATATTTTAGCTCAAATTATAATTAAAAAATATTATTAACTCAACAAAATGATTTAGGTATGGGAAAATAGAATTCCAAGCCAACGTTGTATTGTCAAAATAAGTTTTTAGATAACTTAACCTTTTTTATTTTTTTTGCAAAGTTGACTTTCTGGTGTTCAAATTTGACTTTTGTGGTCAAGAGTAACAAAAATGTCAAAGGTGTGTATATTTGTTATTATATACATGAATATAATAAGTAGGATTAAGCTTGAATTTTGGATGAAAAGTAACTATTGGCCGTAACATAATGGTGATAAATTTTTTTATTTTGTTATTTAATTACACTTGCAGGAGATCATAGGGTTTTTTGAGATTGCAGCTGAAGGACAAGATATTATTTATATTTATTAATATCTTGAAATATAAATGGTATAACAACCGAGTGTAAATAATACAATATTTTGGTATAGAATGGTTCCTTTATTGGATAAAACTTTTGTAAACTTATTTCTTAAAAGATCCCACGTGTTATATATGTGTATACATCAACAGTTGTTCACTTGTGCATGTGTCGATTTACCCTTCGCTAACGTGGCCTTACTAAATCCGCGTTTTGCATTTTATTTGTAATCACATTTTTTCATTGCAAGTTATTTTCGGATTAAGCCGCATCGCTTATATATATATATATATAACACTGTGTTGTATAATCAGTACGTTTTGTTCACTTGTGTTCTTTGTCATTCTCAAATAAATACTTCACTTTGGGGACCAAATATCAACGGGCTCGTGTATGACTGGATATTCATTTTTATGCCTATCATTCGGGAAGATGTATATTGGAACATGCATATACAACAATGTAACTCCACATTAAGCTTAGCAGTTTTTTTATGTTTATATTACCTTAGATTTTACACATCATGGGAAAGCAACCATACATGTCAATGACTCCACTAAGTGTCTTTTTAGCCTATTAAATCCATATGATTGGCCAAATAGTCAATGTTCTATCATTTCCCAAAAGGTTGGATCATTTTGATTGAAAACCTTTTTAAGCTTCTATAAGGTTTTGAACTGAATAATCTTATTATATCTCTGCACCATTAATCAACTTGCTCTTTTTTGTCGAAAATGTTTTAAGCAAAATTCATTTGAAAAATTTATTTAGGCATGCAATTTTGACACAAAAGCATATTTTGACTCTAACAGAAAGTAACATATTCAAATCTCAATCATGACGTCGTCAAAACAAGCAAACTTCACAAAATGCAGAGTCTAACATATCCTAATAACATAATCATATCAGATTTAACATATTTAACAAATATCAAAACCAAAAAATTAGATAAGTACTCACACAAATATATCAATTCAAAATACTTATAAGGATATCACACATGTTAACTGATAGAAAAACATAAGCATCAAAGATACCTAAGTTGTACAGATATTCAATTAAGCATATATTAGTTAACATCAAGATCACAGATTCACATATAAATCACTGATCATCAACCTAAGAATCAAATATACCAAAGTTATACAAATAATCAATTAGTCAATTAGCACATATTCAAACACAAACACTCTCCAAGACCCTTTATCAAGATAGTCAATTAGCACATAGAGAACATATCATGAATCAGATATAATCTGAGTTGATCATTCCCAGGGCTTTCAAAAGAAAGTTGAACCTAGTTTTATCAAGTGGTTTTATGAATAGGTCAGCCAAATTATCACTTGTATCAACTCTTCATCTAAATTAGACCTTTTTCATTACAATCCCTAATGAAATGATGTCTGATTTCAATGTGCTTGGTCTTAGAATGTTGTACTGGATTTTTAACTATGAAAAATGCAGCAGTATTATCAATGAAAATAGGAGTGTTCAAGAAATTCAGACCATAATCCACCATTTGATTCTAAATCCATAGAACTTATGCACAGGTGGCAGATGCTGCAATGTACTCCGTTTTAGCAGTTGAGATAGACACTGTAGTTTGTTTCTTGCACTGCCAAGACACTAGCCTGTCTCCCAAAAATTGACATCCACCAGAGGTTGACTTCCTTCTCATGTTGCACCAATCATAGTCGCTGTCAGTATAAGCAATCAGATCAAAGGATTGGTTCTTTGGGTATCGGATCCCCAAATCAGGTTTCCCTTCAAGTATCTAAAGATCCTTTTGACAGCAGTCATGTGAGAGACCTTAGGAATTGATTATAATCTTGCTCATACACATACATCAAAGATTATATCAGGTCCTGAAGCAATTAGGTACATCAAGGATCCAATTTTGGCTCTGTATTCATGTTCATCAACTGGCTCCCCCTTTTCATCTGATACAATTTTCTCATGAGTGTTCATGGGTGTTGAAGCAGTTTTGAAATCTTGACACTTGAACTTGTTCAAAATATCCTTCACATACTTAGACTGGCATATGAAAATTCCATCAGCCTTTTGTTGAACTTGCAATCCAAGAAGAAGTTCATTTCTCCCATTGAGCTCATTGAGTACTTGGATTTCATCACTTCTTCAAATTCATGGCACATTTGTTCGTTGGTTGAACCAATAATGATATCATCAACATAGACTTGTAGTAGAAGCAAATATTTTCCTCTTTTCTTGTAGAAGAGGGTTTTGTCAATAGTTCCTCTTGAGAAACCATTATCAAGTAAGTGATTAGATAATCCATCATACCAAGCTCTTGAAGCTTGATGTAGTCCTTACAAAGTTGTGTTTAACTTATGCACTTTGTTAGGATAATCAGGGTCCTCAAATCCTGGTGGTTGAGACACATACACTTCCTCTTCTATTTTTCCATTTAAGAAAGCAGATTTGACGTCTAACTGAAATACCCTTATATTCTTTGAGGAAGCATAGGCTAAGAAAATTCTTACTGCCTCAAGTCTTGCCACAGGGGCAAAAACTTCCTCAAAGTCTGCCCATTCTTCTTGTAGGCATCCCAATGCAACAAGTCTTGCCTTATTCTTAATCACAATTCCTCATTCATCCCTTTTGTTCTTGAAAACCCATTTAGTTCCAATGGCATATCGGTTTCTTAGCCTATCTACAAGTTCGCACACTTGTAAATCTCTGAATTGGGACAACTCCTCTTGCATTGCTTCTACCCAACATTTGTCTTTCAATGCTTGAACAATGTTATTGGGTTCAATTTGTGATAGAAAGAAGGAGTACAAACAAATGTTTACAGATTCAGATTGACTTCTTGTAACTCTTTCACTTATATCTCTAATGATGTTCTCAGGTGGATGATTTCTTTCAACATAAGAGGATTGAACAATCACATTTGTAGACATAGTAGAGTCAAGATTTGATTCATTGAGATTTGGTTCATCAATGATCAAATCAGTTGTTGCATATTGAAACTCTGGTGCTTCTTCATTGTTCTGTTGTGAGGTAGATACACCATTGTTTCCCATATTCAAGCTTTGAAATAAATCTTCGAATCTTGCTTCTCTTTCAGCTTGTCTTTGCACTTCATCTTGGTTGCTTGTATCCTCTTCATTCAGAACATGATCAACTTGCACTTCCTGATTGTCTTGATTACCATTTTCTTGATCTTTAACTGGATTTTGATTTTGTTCTTGATCATGAACATAATCTTGAACCTGTTCAATTTCAGCACTTGTGGGATGCTTTATAAATTTGTATTCATTTCTTTTTCCAACAACTTTGGACCATAATTTGTCGAAATCAAACTTATTCTGATCAGTCTCGTCAATCACACTTGTCTTGTAAAATGAATCATCAAAATCTTCAGGATATATCTTGAAGGACTTGATTTTTCAAGATCAAACAGCCATGCAGCACCATCAACTGTATTGAATTGATTTTCATTAAATATAATATCTGATGATTCAATCACACTCAAATGGTCTTTGACATCGACCCTATATGCTTTTGAGTGTGTAGAGTAACCATGAAGAAGAAATCCAACTATTTTGCTTGAAACTTGTTGAAATAATCCTTGTTGTTCAACAATGAACATTTGCAACCAAATGGTTTGAGAAATTTGATGTAGGGTTTCCTTTTAAACAAAATCTCATAAGGAGTCTTGTCTTAACTTTTGTTGAGAAGGACTCTGTTCTAAACATAGCAAGCAGGGTTGATAGCTTCTGCCCAAAAGGTAACATGCAAGAGAGCATCTGCTAGCATGGTCCTTGCAACTTCAATAAGTGTTCTATTTCTTCTCTCTGCAACACCATTTTGTTCAGGGGTTTTAGGAGTGTTGAATTGTTGAAAAATGCCTTTTTTTAATCAACCCTTGTCACACAACTCTAATCAATTCAGCAGCTTCATCTTTGGTACTTAGGAAATAAACCCAAGTGTATCTTGAATAATAATCAATAATCACAAGGCAATATCTCTTCTTTCCAATACTTGGAACACTCACAGGACCAAAAAAATCCATATGAAGCATCTCAAGCACATGATCAATTGTGTTAATGAGTTTTGTCTTGTGTGAAGACTTGTGCTGCTTGCCCTTTTACATGAGATGCAATTGTCATCAAGCTTGAACTCCCTTGTAGGCAAACTAATTACATGCTCAACCTTCACATGTCTGTTCATGATCTTTAAGTTGACATGACAAAGCTTCCTATGCCACAATTTGGTTTCATTTTTAGTGGCCTTTGATACAAAGCATGTACCACCCCTTGAAACAACATCTTTCATATTCAGTTCATACAAATTACCATTTCTTGGAGCCATCATCATAATCATATCTGGAGGAATTACAAAATCAGGTTTGAGAATAATGCAGTGAAGTCATCTAACCCAACTTTATAACCTTTATCACATATTTGTGAGATGCGCAAAAGGTTATATTGTAATCCTTCCACATAAAAGACATTATCAAAAGAAACTTTCCCATTTGTTAAGATTCCTTTTCCAACAATTTTTCCACCAATTTCATCACTTCCAAAAGCTACTGGACCCTCAAATTTCTCTTCATAATATACATGTCATATGCCTGGAACACCCACTATCCATGTACCATACTTCATTCAGTGGAGTGGACTGTTCCTTCACAAATCAAAGAAATTAATTAGTTGGGTGATGAAATGAAAGCTGAATCAACTTGCAAATCATCATTTACAATGACATTTGTTGCATTGGATGTGAGAGGAATAGTCTTAGGATCTTCATAAATAAGTTCACAATCATTAGGTTCAGCTGATTCATAGCCACTGTAAGTTGGGCTTTTCACGTAGGGAATTATGCTTTTGCAATCTTGCACCACACAATCCTTTGTACTTGAAAAATCTCTCCCGTTAATTTCCCTTGGCACTTGAACTTCACCCCTTGGTTTCCAATGAAATCCATGAGGTTCAAACCCATGCTTTTGTAGATACTTTTCATCACCATTCAACTCTCTTGGTTTCTTTCTTGAGAAAATAGCCTTCTTCCCTTTCTTTCCAATGCTTGGTGATTTTTCAGAATCATTAGATTTAACTGATCTTAAGTCTTTATTGGGAACAATTCTCAATGATTGTGTGTTTCTTTTCACAGTTGTTTCAATTTTTATTGGAGGGTTGTTTCTTTTAATTTGATCAATCACATTCTTCTTTAGTTTCTCATCAGCATTCCCATCTTTCTTCATACTGTTAACAATCTTTGACTCAACCTTGTTCACTTTTTCCTCTCCACAAACTTTTCATTTTCCCATATATTCATCATACTTCTGTTTGTATAATCCAAAGTCTTGACCTTGGGACATGGATTGGTTTGGAGATGAATTTTTCATGACATGAGTTAGTATGATGTCCATACTCATCACAATGTTTTCACCGGACCTTTCCATTGAAACGTTCATTGGATTTCCCTTTCTTAAATTTGTCACTAGGTCCTGGAGCATCAACACCAATGGTTTTCTGAGTTTTGAGGCCATCATAATCAATTGAGAAAGGTACAAACTCTTTAATTTTGATGTCCTGTCTTTCAATTTTGCTTTTCACAAAGATTATTTTCTTTAAATTCATAAGCTCTACATCCAAGTTTCCCTTGCATCTTGACTGTCTTCTCTCATACTCTTCAACAGTCTCTACTTCCCCAATATTAAATAGTTCTTAATTGGAGAACACATGATACACTGAAATGAATGGAACATTTTCACTTGTTTCTTCAGCCTTTTTGATATCATTAACCTTTTTCTTTTGGAACAGTTCCTTCTTTGGTGGTCTAACAGTATTGTAGCTCACCTTTGACCCTTCACATATGTAAAAAGACACATGCTCTCTTCTCATTCTTTCATGGTTTTTGATCATCTTGGGAGTCATCTTGGGCAGATCAGGGAGTTTGTCAATTTAGTCAAGTTTCTTTTGCCTTCTGTTTCTTTCTGCAACTTGGATTTCTTCATTTGATATTTGATCATTAGAGTCACTTAAATCATCCTTGTTCAGGTCATCTTCATTGAAGTCATCTTCAGAAACTTGCACACCAATTGATTTATCATCTTTCTCATCTTCTTTTAAAACAAATTCTCCTTGTTTATCAACTGTAACCTTGTCATAATGCTCAATGAATTCTTCTTTGTCTTTGGACACATCTCTGAATTGATTGAGATAGTCTCCCTTTTCTCCGTATCAACTTTAAGACAATAGTTGTTGTTGAAGGGTGGAGGAACAACTTTGTATTTGTCTTCTTCTTTAATCTTGTTCAGAATACCACAAATGTTTTCAGTAGATACTAGATTATTTAGAAACTCATTTTCAACTTGTAGTGTGGTATTTTTCACCTTTTCTTCAACTACCATTTTCTTTAGTCCTTCAGTTTCAGTCATATACCTTGACTGAATTCTATAACTGTTAATACAATCTTCTTCAAGGCTTTTGATATTTTCTTCATAAGTTAAATCACTTGCTTGATACACATTTATCATGCTTTGTTTTCTAAAACATTCACTCTCTATCTTTCCTACTTTCACATTCAATCAATTATTTCAAGTAATTCAAGTGTGGAGTTTGAATGTACCTGTGAAGATGAAGATCCAGCTTCATTTTCAACTTTTGCCATGAATGCAACATTGGCCTTGGATATGTCTTCAGCATGATCACTCCAATCAAAACCACCTTCTCGTTGAGCAGTAAGTGCTACATTTTCTTGGTTTCTAGGCTGATTTTGGTTGTTTCTGTTGGTGTTGTTGGGAGCATTTGGAGGGTTTTGGTTATTGTTTCTCTGGTAATTTTGGTTCTGAGGTACAACTTGTTGATTGTTCATTTATGGTTGCTGGTAGTTGTTGTTAAAGTTGAGTTTGTTGTTGAAGTTGTTGTTTCTTGACTGGTTTAGTTGGTGTTGGTATTGATTTCTTGGTTGTTGGTTTTTATATTGATTCCCTTGGAATTTTCTTGGCTGATTGCATTCTCTAGCAAAGTGTCCTGGTTGTTAACAATTATAGCATACTGCGTTAGACTTGTCAAATCCAATTATTTCATTTAGACCTGATCAAGAGACCTCCCAGTTCTATTGGAAAACATTTTGCTTCTAAGAGCCAGCCTTGCAGCCTGCCACTTCAAGTCCATGACTTTAAGCTCATCAGCATCAATCTGTTCTAAATCATCTTGAATGACACTGGTTTGGATCATGTTTTTGGCTACAAATGCATTGTAGGAATCCGTGAACATAGAAAACAAGGCTTGAGTTTCACTTTATTGACCACCATTTCCATCAACATAAGGTGAATATCAACTTGCCGTAGAGGCAGAACCATTATCATCAATGAGTTAGACATTGAACTTTGATTGACTTCCTTGGTTACTTGAACTTCCACCGACAAAGCCTTTTGGTGTATCACCACCATGTTCAGTAGGTTCTTCAATGATAGGTATTTGTTGTTGGTTTTTGGTAGTTAAGTTTCCCATAGGAGTAATGAGTGCATTTGACACTTGGAAACATGGTTTTTCTTCCTTTATCATCTCATTCTCTATCATTTCAATTTCAGCAGCTTGGAGAAAACAAATCACATCATCAAGCTTGAGTTGTTCATAATTTGGTTTCTAAATGACGAACTTGCTCGCGGTGTACCATTCCTTTGACAATTATGACAACAGCTTTGTGTTTAAGTCAGAATCAGTCATCACATAGTCTGTATTCCTGAGATCATTCGCTATGGCCAGATATATTTCAAGTATTTATTTTAGCCTCTCACCATCTTTTTATTTGTATCTTTCAAGTTGTTGCTTGAGCCTCTCCTTTTTGATTTTCTTCAACTCTGAGTTGCCTTCAAACATTTCAAGAATTGCATCATACATGGCCTTGGCAGTGGTATGATGTGCAACCTTTGTCAGAATTTCTCAAGACAAACCCAATTTTATCATGGCAAGATTTCTATTATCCACTTTCCTCATTCTCACTCCCACAGCTAGGTTCGCATTTGCTCTATCTCGTACATATGGTCTATTCTTGATGGAGTTCCACATGTCTACATCATTGTAACAAACTGCAGCTTCAAAGAGAACTTTCCACTTGATGAAGTTTTCTTGTCCATACAACCTTGGAATCTTGTTAGTTGAGACTTCCTCCTCTTCGAATCTAGACATTTTTGATGTATTTTTGTGAAATATTATAAGGTGAAAACAAGGACTTAAAAAAAGTTTAGACTAAAAACTCAATTTTATTTTTTTTAAAAAAATTATATGATCTGAGGTATAATACTCACATCTGATGAATCTGGACCGAATAAAGCAAGATTAAGAGTAAAAATAAGAAAGATCTAAGGAAAAAAAAACTTTTAAACCGTAAAACAAGGCATATCTGAGAAAAGAATAGCAGAGCTGGTGGCGTCACTCTCCAATGAAACAATGCTCAGCTGACGGCGCCCTTCGTCCTCAAATCGAACATATTCATTCAATAATCAGCAACTTATTCTTCATCAAGGTAGCCGAGAAAAGCTCTGATACCACTTTTCGGTCCCGTTTGGTCTCTCAATCCATCTATGTCGCAACCCACACAGATAGTGTTGACAAGAAGGTTAACGACGGGGCTAGATTGGAAAAGAATAATAGTGTATTAAAGGCGGAATCAATAACACACTAATTGTTGCTTTAAAGGACACAACAAAGACACACACATACACTCTTAAACTCAAAAGATTTCCATTAATACAAAGGTCGATAAAAAAACAGAAATCATTAGGGTTCTAAGAAAGGAATGATTTGACTCTAGGCAAAATATCCGTACAAATATGCCAGCCTTCAAATCGTTGTCAATAAATGTTCAGATGTCTCTCTCAGATCTGTCCGTTAGGAGGCGTGCCCTAGATTATTCTATAAAAAAAAACAACAATCTTGGAAGGCTTGGCCAAACAAAGTGGACGGCTTGTATTGTAGCAAAAGGAGTAACACACTTTTGTGTGTGGCTGGGAATTAATCACATGTGAGTAGCTAGCAAGTGAAACAACTAAAAAAATACTAATCATAACACCCCCTACGACTTCCGATCGGACCGCCCCATATCACAAAGAAAAAATCCATTTGAATTGGTTGAGCCAAGGGAAGAAGAAGAGCAGCCAAAGGTGATTCAGGACAGCAGCTAAGAAGGTTTCTCATCGTTAATCTCAGCCCTAATCTTGAGTATAACATTCATAAACTTTGTGTTCTCGTTAGTGTTTATAACTCTTTTGTTTTTGAACTTTTAACTTGAATTCTTTTGCAATTGAGTTTGGGTTTGAGTTGTTATTGTTTATCATTGATTGTTGTATGATTTTAACTATGTTTGTGATGATTAATATGGTCTTTACATTGAGTTATACCTGCTGTCCAAGTAGTTTCTTTATTAAAAAACCAATTAAAAAATATTATTCTTATGAAGGTCTTGTCTAGGGTTTAGTGATCATAGGCGTTCTCGCCTGTTCTTGTGTTCGATACTCGAACTTCTTAGTTCTATACTACTTTTGACCAGTGCACTTGCCGGTTGTGTGTGGATTCATAAGGAGTTTTGTTTTATAAATTTAAATCTTAGTTGTGAGTCCCGTAAAAGAATCACTCATTTGACACAAATCAAGTTTTTGGCCCCGTTGCCGGGGACACGGTTGAGGCGTATTGAGAACGACTCGAGTTAGGGACTTGCCTATTGTATTCTATTTTTATTTAGATTTGATTAGTTATTTTAATTAGTTTAGTTTATTTTAGTTTAGTATAGTTTAAGTTTCGTTTTATTTTTGTTATTATTATTGCTATTCTTAACTATTTTATCTATTTTTATCTGGTTCCTGTGATCCGTTTCTTTTAGTGTTCTTTAGAGGAAAAATGTTCAGATTACAAGTTGGAGAACCATGGTGCAAAGTTTGTGGCGGAAATCACTGGGTGCATGATGCTTATGAGAGGAGAAATATAGAAGTCGAGGCAAAGAAAGCTCCATGAGAATCACTTTTGCAAAGCCTCCTCTATACCGATTTACATAAGATCAAATGGGGAACTTCTTACGGTATAAAGATTTGTCAGGGAATATATTAGAACCCACCCCAGAATCGGAGGCAATAATGGATGATGTATTGTTTGCTATTAGAAATGATTTGGAATATATTCCACCTTTGAATCCACCTTTGTTTGAAATCCTGAGTAAGATTTAAGATACCAGAATGGAGGAGCAGAGAGTAGAGGAGTATGTTCCCTCTTGGGAGGAAGAATTTAAGGATGCGTTTGGTGAAGAGTTAATGGACTTTGCCATTATGGATGAAGGCAAGTTTGACCCACTTGATGATCTAAAGCTAACTGAAGATTTAATATATAATGAGCCAAGTGTGGGAAGCGAGAAGGAGCTTTGTAAGGAGAGCCATGAAGTAGATAGTGATTCGGTCCTTCCGACACTTCACCTCGATTGTGAAAAACCAGAACACGAACCGTACTCAATCTCCATTCGGGACGTGTTAAGATTAAAAAATTTGGCTAAAATAATTGGAAGGAGGATTCCTGGGCGAAGAAATCGTAGTGTGATGAAGAGATTGACCTCCCCGTTTCACTTCATTGAACCATTTTTGGGGGAATTCAAGAGTTGGTGGGCCGAGTTTAATTCATATGGTCGGACCCATGAGAGTTGTGCAATTGGTTTCTTCCCTACCAATTGTAAAAGGAGAGTGTTGAGGAGCATCGATGGGAAGAGGATAAAGGAGAAGCCTCCTGATTGATGATTCGGGAGTGAGTCCGGCTGAAGACTATTCAATAAACTTAGCGCTTCACGGGAGGCAACCCGGTAATATCTTTCCTTATTATTTTATCTTCATTTTTATTTTTATTTATGATTTTTGTCGGGTGTTTCTTCTCTTACTTGCAGGTTATTCCTTGGTTGGTTGATGACGGTTGATGAGCTGGAGTTTTAAACAAGTGTGGGGATGCAATTTGCTTAAGGATTTCCGCTTTGGTTCGTTAGTGATAGCTTGATAGAGACCACTGGAGTTTTAAGCTTGCGTTCGAATAGTAGGGCGAGAAACATGATTTCAACGCACACTTGCATGATCACATATACAAGGGGAGTCTGTTACACTTTATTTTTCTTTATGTTTAGTGTTGTCTTTTCCTTGTCTAAAATTGAGGACAATATGAAATTTAAGTGTGGGGACAGCGAACTGACGTTTTCATTTTTAAGAAAAATAAAAGAATATTGAAAATCTTGGGAGTTAATAATTTAAAAAAAAAATATTCTGTCGCTGAAAATTATGTCGGTCATTCAAGTTTGAGGGACATATACTTGTATGTGTTTGGTCCTGTTACCTACCTGTGAACATACGGGATAGCCATTGACCCAAAAACTGAAAGTGACTAGGGCGACTAAATTTGAAAATAATAATAATAATAATAATAAAAATATATAAAAAAATTAAAAAAAAATGTCCCTTGAAAATTGTTTTTCTTCTACGTTAAGCAGGAAATGATATTATTACCGTTGTGTTAACGAACTCTCGGAACTTTTGGAATATATATATAATAATAAAAGAAGAGATGGTTTGCATATATGATTTGGGATGTGTCGGTAGGCCCAACTAGCTGTGATAGTCCTCTTTAGCAGATTTCATATATATAATAATTTGTAAAATGGTGAAACCGAATTTCGATGCTTAGGGAGGATTACCATAATCTAAAAACTTTGAGATGTTAAGACTTAGATGCACTCAAACCATCACCCACCACATGTCCATCGTTTTACGAGCTTAGAAATAGTTATATATGTTAAGGTGAGTAAAAAAAAAACAAAACAAAAAAAAAGTATGTGTTGAAAGTGTACTCTTAAAAGTTGTTTCAAAAAGCAAATGATTGTGAGAAAGTTTTGTATTGTAAAATGCCAAAGAAGCATTCTCAAAGTTAGTAAAAGATGCCAAAGATTCACATACTAGACGAGACTTAGACTTTACATGTTACCAAGGGGATAGTGACTCTGGGGATACACTAGTGAGGCTCGAAGATTCTTAGTTAATAAATATCAAATTAGGAATTTATAGGACAAAGTCCAATAATATTTAGGAATAGCTCGTACAACCTTCATAGGACCATTCATCTATCAAATTTCACCGAGTGCATCTAATTAGTACCATCAATGAGTCCTTGTCTTATGGTGATTTGTCGAACCAGTTTGCTTGGACTCTAGTTATTCTAGCTCTCTTTGTCTGAGATGGGGTAGGCGTAGCCTTGATTTTTGCACTTAAAACGCTTAATGCAACTGAGGGCTTGATTGGTTAGTGGCCGGGTTTAAGTGGACAACAATATCAGTAATCACGATCAATATCTCCAGTTGTTTCTTGTGTTTTAGTAATGTTAAATAATCTAGGTGTTTGTCGTTTTCACTTGGTTATGATCCTGTGTAAATTTCTTTTTCAGGGACGAAAAAGTCTTAAGTCTGGGGATGTTTGATGTGTTGTAAAACACACTTATTTTCCGCACCTTTTTATCATCTTTTAATGCTTAATTATATAATAAATAATGAATTTTAACTTGATCTTACAAAGTTTATTATTTTGTGTAGGTTACAAGTTTTAAAGAAGAAAAGGTTCGAGTTTTGGAAGACATAAAAGGCTTGTATGATCAAGTTTGAAGACAAAACTCAAGGCCCGACCCAAGCCAACAAGAAGAAAGCCTCTCGTGCAATATTATATGATAACTCAAAAAAATAAAAAACCCTAGCACCAAAAACAAAAGATCCGATCGGCAGTGGGGTTTAGGAAGAAAAAAAATACAACAATATTGGAAGGCTTGGTCAAACAAAGAGGACGGCTTGTATTGTAGCAAAAGGAGTACAACACTTTTGTGTGTGGCTGGGAATTAATCCCACATGAGCAACTAGCAAGTGAAACAACTAAAAGTATAATAATCTTAACACCCCCTACAACTTCCGATTGGACCAACCCATATCACAAAGAAAAAATCAATTTGCATTTGTTGAGCCAAGGGAAGAAGAAGAGCAGCCAAAGGTGATTCAGGACAGCCCTAATCTTGAGTATAACATTCACAAACTTTGTGTTCTCGTTAGTGTTTATAACTCTTTTGTGTTTAAACTTTAAACTTGAATTCTTTTTCAATTGAGTTAGGGTTTGAGTTGTTATTGATTATCATTTATTGTTGAATGATTTTAACTATGTTTGTGATGATTAATATGGTCTTTACATTGAGTTATACCTGCTGTCCAAAAATCATGAGTAGCTAATATTCTTTGTTCTACCTAGGATAGATGATTATTGTTAGGTTTTAATGAGTTTAGTGGATTGTTTGATCAATATGACATGATTTGCTATTGAAAGTTTGGTTTAATATTGAATTAGGTTGTGTTTAGTGGCTGGGAATTTTATAATTATACTCATAAACCTCTTGCTTCGATTGGTTGAATTAGTTTTGATTGATTGTAGCTTGTTTGATTCTTTACTTTGTGTTTAGAGTTTGATTGCGGTAGGATCAACCGTAGGGTATTGTTGAGTGTGTTAATTGTTTTAATCAATGGGTAGGCACCTTCTAGAGACCGATAGGTGATAGGAAGAAAGTCGTCTCATTGCTTTTACTTGTTAGGATTAGGATCGCGCCAGAGCGGGTTCGGTTCTTGTCGGGCTTGGGTTTGTGAGCGATTAGTTGATCTAGTTTATGTTTAACCAAATTGTTCCTCTATCCTTGGTTGCGTTGTATTCGTTTCCATTAGGGTCGTGTGTCGGTGAGTCCGAGAGGAGAGTCGGAATTAGAACACCTTAGCATTCGTTTCCCGGCTTGTTCTTAAAATCAATTAAGTGTAAGTTAGGGTTTGTAAGTGAGACCGAGAGGTGATCTAGCTTTCTTGAGCGAACCTTAGTTGTGTCATCCTTAGATACCGGTGTCGTGAGATCATTCAGTCCATTAGCTTGTTAGACCTTCAATATGATTCTTACCTAGGTAGACGTTTTCTCCATTGCTGTTAAGTCTCTAAGTTTCATTAAGTGTTTCGTCAAGTTAAGTTAAGTTAATTAATTTAGTTAAAGTAAATTAGGTCAAGTAGTTTAATTTATTAAAAAACGAATTAAAAATATTATTCTTAGGAAGGTCTTGTCTAGGGTTTAGTGATCATAGGCGTTCTCACGTGTTCTTGTGTTCGATACTCGGATTTCTTAGGTCTATACTACTTCTAACCGGTACACTTGCCGGTTGTGTGTGGATTCATTAGGAGTTTCGTTTTATAAATTTAAAGCTTAGTTGTGAGTCCCATAAAAGAATTACTCATTTGACACACATCAATACATATTCAGAAAAATATATTTCAAAAGATTCTTAGTGTAAAACAGGTTTTCGGGTAGACATTGTGTCATTTATCATCTTTGAGTAGACCTGGTAACCAAAGTGTGCTGGGGAACAGTTCTCCGAGTAGACTTTACTTAGAATATTTTCCTGAGAAAATATTCACCTAGCAGACTTCAATCTTCTTGATCATAGCCAACTTTGCTCGATATGGTCCTATGAGCAAACTGTTCTTCTTGAGTCTTTTCAGCTCTTTGTTAAAGAATAACTTATTAAGCAAACTCAACTGTGCTAGTAACACTATTTGACTTGTGCTGGTAGCACTATAGCTTGCTCGGAATTGAACCTTGCTAGAGAAAGTCCTTAGAATATAACCTGATCAACTTTCTTCAAGAATGCTTTGACTACTGTTTATTAATCAAACCTTGCTAGATTTTCCAAAGTACTTGGTTTCATTAGCCTGGTTTAGTTAAGAGTTTGCTGGTAAGAAAACCATGCTTGACCTAAAGAACGCCTTTTCTAGATGAAGTGAACCCTGCTCGGATTATCACTAAAGAAGAGTTAAAGAAGATAACCTTGCCCGAAGGGCAAAATACCTTGCTAGGTTAAGTAAAAAGTTTGCTCGGAGGCCTAAGTGTGCCTGATATCCATAGTTAGCCTTTTCTTGAGAGGTTGAGAAGATTCCAGTCTTCTTTTAAGCATTTGCTCATCTCAACAAGGTTGTTCTTCAAGTCAAGCGAGGTTTATTCTTAATAAACAGCGATCCTAGCAAACTTGAAGGAAGTTGATAAATAATTTACTTAAGGACTTGTTACTAGGTAGGTTGAACCGAGAGTAAGCTATAGTGTTAGCAGCACACTTGGGTTTGTTCAATAAGTTAAATTTAGCAAAAGGTTGAAGGGATCTCTTAAGAACAAATTTTCTTGTAGGACCTTATCGTGAAAATGATTGAAGTTTGCTAGATGAATATTGTCTAAAGAAAATATCCTAAGTGAAATCTGCCCGGAGAACTGTTTACCATCACACTTTATGGTTACCAGGTCTACTCGATGAAGAAAAAAGCTGCAAAGCTTTCCCGAAGACCTGTTTAAACTTAGAATATTTTGTAATATGTTTTTATGATTATGTGTCAATCATTAGGTTTTCTAAAAGGGAATGTCAGGTTTCAGGGCAAGCCTATATAAGGAATAATTTAGGGCACGACTTGACAGAGACAACAAACACACCTGAAATTGTGATTTGACGGCTGACTCACTCCTGTACGGAAATCTTCCAATATTCCAAACATTCCACCTTGAAACCCTAATTGATTTTCGTTTGTATCTATCATAATATAAATTGAAATCTACTGAGTTACATCGTGTGTTTTGTTACCTTTGTGTTTTTCTTGCAATATTTAGCGAATCCGCCATTAATACTCTATTGTTCTTACCATAGATAGCAAGTCGTTAACCTTCTTGTCAACACCTACGTGTGGATTACGACTGTTGGTAAATGATCTATTAGGTGAAATGTACGGGACCGACAAATGGTATCAGAGCTTGTTCCTGCTATTTTGTTATTTTTATTATAGATCTTGATCTAATCCGTCCAGATGTATCATATATGAGGATTTTATCCACATAAAAGAATGTTTAAGTTTTTGTTTAAGTTTATCAAATTTTCTTTGTTTTATAAAATATTTCAAAAATACCAAAAATATGCATGCTTCTATGGATGAGCAAGAGGTGTCTACTAACAAGACACCTAGACTGTACGTACAGAAAAATTACATCAAATGGAAAGTGTTATTTGAAGCCGCAGTTTGCAACAACGATATTGAGATGTGACATTCCATCAAGAACATACCTATGCGCCGGATGGAACAAACAATAATCAGACCCTTGAAGTCCGAATGAAAAAAGAAAGATGATAAGGCACTAGCAATGATCAAGCTGGGTCTATCATGGGAAATTTTAACGAGCGTGGCTCATCACACAACAGCCAAAGCCATGTTTGATGCGATTGTTGAAATGTTTATAGGCAACACTGAATTAAAGGACATCAAGAAGGACCGTTTGAAACCAGATCTTGATAGATTTAAATTCACAAAAGGCGAGTAGCTAAGATCTATGCAGCAGAGATTTGTTGCAATTGCTAATGAAATCAAGACAATTGATTTAGCAATCACTGACTTTTATATGACCAAGAAGTTACTATCATCACTCTCTGGTGAATGGTACACTACTAGAAAATTCATCAAATATAACGCAAATTTCCCTCAATTAAAGTTAGATGACCATGTTTTCAAAGAAGATCGACCAAGTTTTCAAGTGACCAATGCTCTCATAGAACCAATGGGAAATATGTCTATGAAGAATTAACAACAGATCCCAATCATTGAATAGCCAAGTGATTATGGAGGTGACACAACAAGAAGTTTTTTTGCTGGAAATGTAAACAATCAAGGTGGGCAAAGGTTCAATGTTCAACTTATTGATGATCATGACACATCTTCTATGTCCAGTGGGCATGCACCTCTTGGTGGTAGAAATGGCAACCAATTAAGTGAATATCAAACCTTGTTCTCAACGTTTACTGAGTCATACAATGCCTTTGTGACAAAAAATATGATTCACACCGGTGTGGTCCAAGAAGATTTACATCAACTTGATGTAGATGACTTATAAGACATGGATTTGAAATGGCAGGCTGCTATGCTATCCTTGAGAAGCAAAAGATTGTTTATCAGAACTGGAAGATCTCTTGTGTCTGGTCCTAATGACAGGATTAGATTTGATAAATCAAAAGAATTTTTCTCCAAATGTCAACAACCAGGACACTTTGCAAGGGAGTATAATCAACCAAGAAATTTTCAAAATAATTTATTTGCTTAACCAAGAAATCAGAATCAGTTTCAGAACCAAAATAAAAATCAGAAGAGAATCTTCAACAACAACAACTTCAACAACCAACAACCACAGAATCACCAACAAGTAATTCCCCAACACCAAAACTTTCAAAGAAATAATCAGAACCTTCCACAAGCCCTTGCAAATCCGAATAGAAACAATGCAAATCAACCAAGAAACCAAGATTATGCTGCATTAGCTGCACACCAAGAAGGCAATTTTGATTGGAGCAATCATGTAAGTGAAATTGAAAAGCAAATGTAGCATTCATGGCTAAAGTACATTCAAATCCTCTTCATCTCAGGTACATTCAAATCTCTTAAAGCTTGAATTACTTGTATTGAATAAATCATTGAGAATGATAGTTGGTAAGCTTCAAAAGGAATGTTTCAATAAACAAAGTATGATAAATGTGTATGGGAAAAGTGACATGACTTATGAGGAAAGAATCAAAAGTCTAGAACAAGATTGAATAGACAACTATATGGTGCAGTCCAGGTATGTACTGAGATAGATGGGTTGAAGAACATGTTTCTTGAAGAGAAATTGAAGAACACCACAATTTAAGTTGAAAATGACTTCCTGAAAAATTTAGTTTCAACTGGTAACATTTGTGGCAAGCTAAACAAGATCAAGGAGGAAGATAAATACAAGGTTGTTCCTCTACCTTTCAATGACAATTACTCATTGAAGTTTGATAAGGAGAAAAGAGAGGCATACCTTGATCAGTTTAGTGAAGTTTTTAAAGAGAAGAAAGATTTTATGGAAAAATATGAGTTGTTTGAAGTAAGTGACAAAGGTGAGTTGGTGTTGAAAGAGGAGAAGAAGGTTGAGATTTCTATTGGTATACAAGTATCTGAAGATGATTTTGATGAATACTGTTTGAACAAAGATGATTTAAGTGTCTCAAGTGATCAATGTTCAAGTGATAATGGTTCAGCGAACAAAAGAAAAGGAAAGTCATGTACACCAAGCAAGATTCCTACTCTACCAAAGATGACACCCAAAATGAGAAAACATTATGAACTGAGAAGGGAACATGTGTCATTTGACATATTGGTGGATCAAATGATAAATTCAATGCTAGTTTAAGGAGAAAAAGGGTAAGAACAAGAAGAAGACTGAAAAAACTTTGACCAGTGATCAGTTTATTCTAGTTTATCATGTTTTCTCAAATCAATAATTATTTGATGTTGGAGAAGTATTAAGTGCAGAAGAATATGAAAGAAGGCAATAAAGTTTTAGAGGAAACTCAGATGATGAACCAATCAATTTGGAAATAATAATATACGTTAAAAGTTCAGTTGAAAGGCAAGACATCAAAATTGAAGAATTTGTACTATTCTCAATTGACTTTGATCGTCTCAAAACTCAGAAGACCAAAGTTAAGATACCGTAGTATTCGCTTCACCAACGTTAGGTGAGAGACCTTGGACTAGATTGATATTGGCCATACAAACATGTCGGCATGATGTTTGGCGAGGTACATGAGGGAATCAATCATATAATGGTAGAGTATTTTATCAACCTTCTCCCCGGTCGGATCAGGACCAATTCCATGATTTAGTGGGATAGGAGTGCTGGTCGGCGTTGAGTCAGCCATATTGAACTTCTCGAGGACAACTTTGTCATACTTCATCTGATGAATGAAGATACCATCAGAAAGTTGTTCGACTTGCAATCCCAAGAAAAACTTCAATTCTCCTAAGGCGCTCATTACAAACTTCGACTTCTTAACTTCCTCAATGTATTTGCACAGAACGTCGTTTGTTGACCAAAAAATGATATCATCCACATAGACTAGGACTATCAGCAGATGACCATCTACTTCCTTAGTGAAGACTGTATAATCAACAGTTCCACGAACAAAGCTATTGTCTAACAAGTGTTGAGACAATTATCATACTAAGCTCTCGGGGCTTGATGTAATTCGTATAAAGCTTTGTCGAGTAGATACACCTTGTCTTTGTGAATTGGATCGACAAACCTCGGTGGTTGTCCTACAAAGACTTCTTCACCCAATTTTTCGATCAAGAAAGCAGACTTAGGTTGTGTTTCTTTTTTGCTTCAAAGGTCTGCAGGAGGGTTATGTCTGAGGGCGCGCATGCATAAGTTCCTGAAGACAGTTTGTTTAAAAAAAAGAAAAATATCTGAAAACTGCTTATATGGTCTTAAATAATAAGCTAATATCCACCATCTTCACACTTCTTCACACTTCTTACCATCCTACCAACATACAATGTCCACCACCACCCACCATGCGCCACCACCCACCACCACCACCACCCACCACCTACCGTCTAGCTCCACCCAGTGACGAAGCTTGGACACGAATGTCGGGTGGACCGGACTCAAAGTGTATCATAAAAATCATAAACGAGGGGGGTCGTGCTCAAACTTTTGGCTGAAAACAGGTAAAATTACACTACGTATAAAACTTTTCGGGCGAAAAACCACTAAATTTACACTAACGCGCGAAAAAACAGGGGGGCCGGGGCCACCCATGGCCCTTGATATCATTCGCCCTTGCCTCCACCACCACCACCCATCGTCCGACGCCACCACCCCCACCGTCCGCCACCACCACCGTTAAATCACCCACCACCACCCACCTTCCGCTACCACCGTCAACCACCTACCACCACCACCCACCGTCGACCACAACCCACTACCACCGCCCACTGTCTGCAACCACCACCACCACTCGCCACCACCATCCACCACCACCACCGTCCACCAGCCACATCACCACCGGTCATCACCACCGCCACCCACCGCCTGCCACAACCACCGTCCACTGCCACCACCACAGTCCACCACCCACCACCACCGTCCATCACCACCACCACCACCCCAATCACTGTCCACTTCCACCGTCCACCACCCACCACAACCGTCCATCACCACCGTTCACCACCTACTACAATCGTCTACCACCAATCGTCGACCACCACCCACTTCAATAGTTCGTACACCACCACCTACTTCCATAGTCCGTACACCACTACCAATTATTTTAGCAATCTACAAACATTAAACGACTTCTATCCATTGTGATATATATGATAGGTTACCAATTTCCAGCTTATGCAGGCGATATCTAGTTTATAAAACAAACAGTGTTATATTTTCAGATTGCAAACCTTCAGACCACATCTTTAGTTGCAGACATAAAATCAGATTAATCAGATTGCAGACAGTTTTTGTCTTCAAAAACAAATAGCACCTTAACATCTAACTTGTAGACCTTGAATCCTTTCCAAGATGCAAAGGCTAAGAAAATTCTAATAGCTTCAAGTCTAGCAACGGGAGCATAGACTTCGTTGTAATCGATTCCTTCCGTTTGATTGAAACCAAGAACCGATAATCGAGCTTTGTTTCTAACAATTATACCATTTTCGTCCCTTTTGCACTTGAAAACTCATTTAGTAGTAATGCATCATTTGTTATCAGGTAGATCAACAAGTTTCCATACCCCAAGCTTTCCATACTTAGCCGCTTCACCCAAGAAACCTGAACAAATGGGAAGAACCAAAAAGAAGATGTTGATAATAAAGAACTCCAATAAGAACTTTGTGTCTTCTGATCATCTGGACAAATTTGTGGAGGAATTCCAAAAGGGTTTCTCTGACAAGTATGGTGATCGTTCGGTAGTTGTTTCATGGAGATACGATATTGATAAAGAAATGTGGTGGACGAAAGTCGACTTTGAGTGATTAACAAGCTCCCTTCCACAACCCGAATCACAATCCAAAGGCCACCAATTTCTGGAACTTCTTGAGCAACCAGGTTAGAAGAGGGTTCCCCGATATGCCTAATGCTGAATCTTTTGTCAAGAAAGCGATGGGGGTTCGTGATCCTTATACGAATTAGCTATTGTTGAACGTTATGTGTCATCCAACTGCTAAAGTGACGTGCATTCCGATCACCAAGAGATTTCCTAAAGGTGCTCTTGATGAGATGAAGTTTTGGACTTATGATGGTGAGATGGCAACAATTATTATACGGCTGAAGAAGGGAAAGCATCGTATTGTTGATCCAAGAGACTTGTTGAAGTTTAGTGAAAAGGATATCAAGACGCTTAGCAACTTTCAAATCATGGCTGAACCACTTTATGAGCATGCTTCTAAGTAGTATACTGGTATGGTCAGATTGATTGTTCATACGAGGTTATGGGCAAGTGCTTACATATAGGTTGATGCTGAAGTGATGGAGCATGATTGAAGATCAAGCTATAAACCAAGGGGGAGATTGTTGGGCTATAATTTATGGTTTATGCTTAGTCTTGTTGGGCTTGGGTTTTGGCTAATATGTAACACCGAATACATTTGATTTCGGTGGCCTTTGGTATGGGTTTGGGCCTTAGGGTGTTTGGTATTATATATACTTTGTAACTAGGTTATTTGTCGGGATCGATCATTAGTGAACGAAGACGAGAGATATTGTTTATCATTCATATCTTATTGCAATAACTATGAAGGGCTTTAGCACCCGACGTTTAATATAACGTGTGTTTTGAAGTCATTCGTGGGTTTATTTGCTTTTACCTCTTAAATAAGCATCAAACCCATGTTCTGATAACAGATACTTAAAAATTTTTACCTCAGAAGGTAAAATCTTACTTTCACATGCTTTTACGTTAAAACAAAAATGTGGGAAAATATTTTTGAGTTTTCTTTTCAAATCTTTATCCACATAGCTCGGAAATCGAAAATGAATTTGAAACAAAATATTTCTTGAATTTTTTATTTTTTTAGAGTTAATAAAACAAAAAAAAATTAAAAACTAAGATCAAAGATAAACTTTAACTATAAAAGCAGTACGTATTTTTGTGAGTTGAGAAGATAACCATATTGATAAAGAAATCCTCCATAATAGGTTTATTCTTCGGTTTTTATTATGGCTGGCGTTAAGTTGGTCATTGATATTATTGTCCACTTAAATTTTATATAAAAGTTTTCAAATATTTCTGTGATATGCTTTATGTTTCGATTAAGGCACAAGATATTAGAAACTATCAGTCTCTAATCTTAGTTTGGGCTAAAGGTTTTTTACCATATCACCCCAACTTGACTTAAATAATTAACCCGTTGATCAAAATAAATGATTTATAGTATTTTAGCAATCTTAGCAAATAATCCCCACTACAAGGTATACCCCCGTTATCAAGCTACCCAAGTTTCGGTTACCGTGAATAAGTATGCATGAATTCATATTTATGGCTTACAGACATTGTATCCCCTGGGAGCCGTTTCTTATTGGTTTTAAAACGTGCACAAGGGAGGAACAATGTATGACTAACATTGTGTTTGATCAACTCAGTAATGAATTTGTACGATGTACAGCAGTGATCAACTTTATTAACTTATAATGGTTCGCTCTGAAAGCATTTTAATATTCACGTTTCTGAATACGGAGATGATAAACCGCATAAAGACTCATAGTGTTCAATAACTTGAAACAAACCAACAATACAGGATTTGAGGCCATAAGACCATACATCGTTGAAGTGTTAACCATTAACTAGACGCTTTTATTTTGAATTTTTTGAATTTTGGTAATCAAACAGACTTAAAGCTTGAGTATGACATGCTATTATGTTTATGCCTTCACGACATACTTTTGTATGAGACTAACACCTCTTTCAATTTGGTAATTTATTTATGTTTATATCTCATACTTTACCCTACTTGTTTGTTTAAGACCTACCAATGCACCAATGTTATTAAGCACACCGTCTTTTATGCCTAATTTTTATACTGATATTTAGGATATAAATGATCAATGTACTATCATTATTTTTTTAGTGTTTTTGGATTTTGAGAATATTTGAATGTTTTTAGATTTTGAGAATATTTAAATAATTTTTGGATTTTTTTCTATACAAAATGAAAGCACAATATTTTTGTATTTTCTCAATATTCTCCCTTTATAAACAAAATATTAAAGAAAGAAAACTATCAAACAAAACTGTACAAAACAAAAAAAAGGATTTCCAAACCCAAGGAATATCATCAATTGATTTTGAACCATATAAACCAAGCAAAAATTTAAATCCTATTTTATCAAATGCTTTCGTAAAAAGGTCGGCCTGTTGATGATCTATGTGAACGTTTTCTATGTCTATTAATTTCTATTCATAGCATGGACGGATAAAGTAATAATGAATTTCAATATGATTCGTTTTTGAGTGTTGCACGGGGTATTTTGTTATGAAAATGGCAGTAGAGTATCAATAAAGATGGGAGTAGTAAGAAATTTCAAACCTGTGAATAGACACTCGAGGCTGCCACGTATTCGGCTTTTAGCGGTTGAAGTGGAGACCATTGTCTATTTCTTACACTGTCAAGAAACAAACCGGTTTCCTAAGAATTGATAACCCACAGCAGTGACTTGAAGTTGATCCTGCATCCTCCATAGTCGAAATATGAGAAAGCAGTAAGATCGAAACTATCATCCTTGGGATATAGTAACCTGATGTTAGGAATATTCCTTAGATAGTGAAAGATATGCTTCACAACCGCCAGATGAGTCACTCGGGGATATGCTTGATACTTGGAACACAAACAAACAACATACATTATATCAAGACGCGATGCAGTTAAATACGTTAAAGAACCAATCATCTCTCGATAAAGGATATGATCAACAATTTCTTCCAATTAGTCTGGTGAAAATTTGTTACCCTTGGGAAGAGGAGTAGAAGGGAGTTTTCCAGCAGTTAACATGAATTGGCTCAAGACATCGTTCACATACTTCGTCTGATGAATAAAGATTCCTTCTTCAGACTCTTGAACCTGCAAGCCTAAAAAGAAACTCATTTCCCCCATCGAGCTCATCTTGAACTTGGTTTGCATCGAATTTTAGAAGTCCTTACACAATGTGTCGTTTGTTGAGCCAAATATGATGTCATCGACATAAATCTGGAAAAAGAGTATGTTATCCCCGACAGTCTTATGAAAGAGAGTACAATCCATAGTCCTTCGTTTGAAACCACTATCAGTTAGATGGTCAGCAAGCGAGTCGTACCAAGCTCTCACGGCCTGGTTTTGACCATATAAAGCATTGTTTAAATGGTAAACATGGTCTGGATATTCCGAATCTTCAAAACTAGGAGGCTAGTTGACAAACACCTATTCATAAATTTCCCCATTAAGAAACACACTCTTAACGTCCATTTAGTATAGTTTTAAGTTTTTTTAAGTACAAAGGCTAGAAAGATACGTATAGCCTCCAATCTTGCAACAGGAGCATATACTTCAGTGTACTCCATGCCTTCTTGCTGATTAAGACCCTGCACAACCAATCATGCCTTGTTTCTCACAATTACCCCACGATCATCTTTCTTACATTTAAACACCCATTTTGTTAGGATAGGTTTCTTAACCCATTCAAGTTTATCAATGAGATCCGATACACCCAGTCGCACAAACTATTTCAACTCTTCATACATTTCTTCAACCCATGAAGAATCTTGAAGTGTCATTGCGAAACTCGTTGGCTCAACTTGAGATAAAAAGAATGTGTATCGGGCAATAATCATGATTCCCGAAGTATGCATGTTAGCATATGCATAGAATACATTATCATTACATACATTAGCCACTTGATGTCGCGTATGAAAACCTACATTAAGATCGCCACATATGTTGTCTTAAGGATGATAAGTGTTAACTGGAAGAGTTGAATTCTCAGGAACAAAAACATTATCACTTACGTTAGCAAGATTTTCTTCAACTGCTAATATACCCACATGATGAGAATATTCTACAGCAAGTACCTCGGTTACTTCTGTATTCTCAACAAATGGAGCAGAAGAAAAATCTTCAAAACGAGCATCTTCTAAAGAAATGGAAACACTAGCAGATGTCCTAGGTTGATCTTGTACAGCATAATCATCATAATTAGAAAATATTGTTATGGAAAACATTTGTTATTCCAACTAAGCACGAACCAAGTCTTCATTTGGTACTTCAATTAGATTAAGTAAATGACTTAAATAGTTCCTCATAGTAAAACATCCAACCAAGTCACTTTCCGGCAGGTGGAGTAGTGTAGTTTTGACAATCTATATGGTACCATTCTTCTACCCAACCCGTAGAAAAGTTAAAGACTCGTTTCTTAAGCGACACTTAGCCCATAAAATAACCTTCAATAGCTTTCTCATCGAATTTACCCGCCTCTCGTTTCAAAATTGTTCGAGACACTTTAAATTAGGCTTATGGTTGTTGAAAAGCTCGTAACTTGTCATTTTAATCATTTTAACCTTTAGAACACGATTGAGCGTATAACAGGCAGTGTTCACAGCTTCGTTCCAGAATTAAACGGGAAACTTTGAATCTGTTAACATCGTTCTTGCATCTTCAATCAATGTCTGTTTCTTCCTTTCAACAACACCGTTTTGCTATGGTACATATGGAGCATTGAATTCCTGATGAATTATCTTTTGAATATAGAAAATGTCCAAGAAATTTTTCATAAACTCCGTGCCATTATCACTTCGTATACGTCTCACTTTATGTTTGTTAAGTGATTCGATCTTAGTGATCAAGTTTTGTAGAAGCATCGATGTCTGATCCTTAGAAATCTTAAATAAAAAATAAATACAATGAATAGTCGTCAATCACAACTAAACAATACCAATTCCCAGCAATAAACATACGATTCACCAGCCCAAACAAACCCATGTGAAAATGTTCTAAACTGTATCAATGGAGTTTATTTACTTCAACGGGTGTGACTTCTTCTTCTATTTCCCTTTTTGCATGAAACCAAGTGATCGGTAAACTTAAAATGCTTTAGTGAAACACCATCTATCAAATCATTTGTTGTTAAATGATTCATCTTTGTGAAATGAATATGACCGAACCGTATGTGCAAGAATCGAGTCTTTCTCGGTTGCTTACGAGACAAAACACGTTTCCACATGAGATTAAGACGATATTACGTTAGTACTCATATTAAGTACATAAATATCATTCGATCAGGGAGATCTCATGACAACCATGTCTTCAGGAATAACATAACCCGGTTTAAGGATTATACACTCCTTGTCAGTGAATACAGTGGTGAACTTAATGATGTTAATCAACAATCGAACAATCACTATACGGACAAGCTCTAAATAACCTTAAAAAATCAAACAATGGATCTGATACCCCTTGAGAAACCACGGATTGATTGATTACAATGAATCTACAATACAGATGCATTGTCGATCAAGTTCTTGATATGCTCTGGTAATCATACAATTACTGAATTACGCTACGGAGTGTGTAGGAGTAGAGAATTGGGCAGAGTAACGGTATCTCTCAATAATAATTACACACTTGATAAATATGTAAATATGGTATAAGTATTTATAAAAGACGACCCCATTCATTATACATCACATAACGAATGGCCTAATAACATACCGAATGGGCTTATTCATTATAATTACAAAATGAACAGTGTATGTAAAATCACCAAAATGCCCTTACATTAATAATAAACAATTACAATAAAATATACAAAGATTGAGACTCCAAGTCAGGTACAAAGATTGATGTATCCGAGGTTGGTACAAATGATGATTAATGATCAATATCCGAATTTGAAGAAAGAGTGTGATAAGATCAAGCAGGATTGCATGTCAAGTGCTTTATGTGGAATACTTGTGTCATATAGATTGACATAAGGAAGATCAAATTCCAAAATTCATAGGGTTTTTACGGTATTTGGAAAATTAGGGTTATGTTGCACCTGAGAATAACCAGTAGAGGATAGAATGATGTGATTCAGAATGTGAGACTGAGAACATAGTTATGGAGACTTTTGTTACAATGAAAGTGCGTAAACGTTACATCAAAATTGAAAGTGATGAAGAGGAAGGATCACCAAAACCACACAAGAAGAAGAAGAAAACAAAAGTAATTAAAATTGAAACTCTTGTGGTAACTCTTGTTGAAGTTCCTGTGTATTCGACAACAGCTGGTGATGATGTTGATGAGGAAACAGAGTCTGGAACTCTAGAAAGGAGGAAGTTGTATCAAAAGCCTCGTGCTATGTATGAGTTGAAGCAACAAAAGAAACAAAATAAGACTTTTGATGAAGTTTATTAGACTTATGTGCCAGAGGAAGTGACAAAGAAAGTACAACCACAGATGAAATCAACTTGTAAGAAGAAGAGGATGTCAAAAAGGAAAATGAGTTTCTTTTTATACAGATCAAGCTAAGGTTGATAAAGCAAAGGTTGATTCAAAAGGAAAAGGCAATGTGGTTGAGGAACCTATTATTTCTAAGTTGTACAAATCTTAGGGTCTTATCAATTGTTTTAATATAACTGTGTAAGGACTGGAATGAAAGGTCAATCCATACTCAAAACCTTGAGTTAGTTAGATTACCATGTAATCAGTTTTCATAGAAATGTGTATTGGTTATCATATGATGCTTGGATAGGCCTAACGTGTAGGTATGTTAGACGGCCTGTGATACAAACTAAATTCATGCTTCTAGTTTATGTGGTTAACACTTCACGATGTATGGTTTTATGGCCTTATGCGATTTTTATCATCTGGGTATTCACTTCTCTGGAGTGGATATTAAATAATCTGTAAGAGCAAACCTGCAGTTTGTCTGCCAAGTAAGTCAATAAACTAATCACTTCGTCCTTCAAAGTACAAATACACTACTAACTTGATCAACCACGTTGTTAGTCATACCAGGTCCCCTAGCTCGTGTCCTAATTCCATTAAGAAACGGACCACAAGGGACACGATATATGTGTCACAACCCAACCAGCGGAACATGTCGGGGCATAACGGATTGCTCAAAAACACAATGACACTATTAAAGTGGAAATATTTAATTAACTCATTCATTTCATTCAATAATCTCAAGTACAACTAGTTCAAAGATTAAATACAAACAATTAACAACATTTAATTCATTAAAATATCCAAAAGGTATAATCTAAGTGATAAGTCTTCAATCTTCATAAGCAACCTATAAGTAAACATGTAGCATGCATGAAAATAGATTTGATCAACACAATTGTTGGTGGCTATACACTAGTTTTTGTTATATATATACAATGAGCCAAAATCACAATTCATATGCTTAAATAGATCATCGCAACAACCGTTTTAAATGTAAAGCAAAAACTGAGGCTCATTTCTAATTTGTAACTGCCAATATGCTCGGATAAATAATGAGGCCCATTCTATTAGAACAAAGCTAAAATAGTTAGGGCAGTGTATGATCATAATTAATGAGGATGAGTATGAGACAAACCATAATCAATAATTAAACACTTAAGAACACAAATAGTGTGGCATAAACAAAGGATGGGTCAAATATTCATATGAACAAGTTTAAATATGTAAGTTTAAATATAGTACGCATATAAAAGCGTAAAAAGGGGGAGTGTGATTACTCACTTGTAATGAGTGATTTTGGTGAAGATTGGTTTAAGAAACTTCGAGAAAAATGAGCCCCACAAGTTAGTGTGCGAGTCCTAGGTTAAAAATACCCTGAGTTAGTATGATGTCTTGAGAAAACTTAAAGTAAACTAAAACCACAAACAAAATAAGTAAACAAAGTTTTGGTTTAACATGTAAAAATTTATGTAATTAAAGTGAAAGTTTGAAGAGTAAGTTAACCCGAAATAGGCTATTGGTGTTCTATCCATTGGTTTTACTTAACCTTTGATAAGTAAATATGAGGAGATTGGTTTAATGCAATAGTGCATGACCCCTTGTTAGATAAATACCAAAACAAGATTTTAGGAGTGTTCGGCTTTGTCGGTTCAGCTCTTGGTAAGTTGTCAATTCCGAACCTGACTTTCTGAGGTGATAAATATTATGAGACAACTTATTTAAACCAAAAACTTAACCAAGTTAGAAGTTCTATCAAAAAGAACTCCAAACGTCAACGTTAAGCGGGTGTTCGGTTTTATCGTTCGAAGCTTGTTATAAGATCAAGTTGGATCCGACATACCATGTATTTAGAGAAAATATTTATAAATGAGTTTACAACAAAATATTAAAGAGAGAATATTAGATTCGGTGGCCCGAAACACAACTAGTGTGTGTTAAACGAGTGAGCTTGATTAGGTCAGTTTGTTTGGTTTGGTTGGTTCAAGACTCGGTATATGACTAGGTATGGTTTCAATAAATCCATATCATAACTACAAATACAAAAAGTAATAAAAGAACTTGGACACTTAAATCTTACATGCAACTTGCTTTTAAATTATTTAAATAAATACTTTAAACGGGAGTTTGGATTCGGTTCGATTCGGTCTGTGACTCAGTATTAGACCGAGGTTGGTTACCACATAGCCAATACCATATAGAACTAATATAAAAACTTAGAAACTCATAACTTAAAGGAAGTAAAATGTTAAAATGGACTAAAATAGCTCTTTCATGCAAACTTGCCTTAGGATGACATAAGCACCTAATTCAACCATTGTTGAAGAAGGGAAAACAAAGAAGCAAAGTAATATAACATAAACAAATTGATATCATAAGTTTTGATTACCAAAATTGAGTTAAAATCAAGGTTAAGCTTAAGTTTGACTTTGAAAAGTGAAACAGTAAAGAACTTGGAAATGAAGCTTGTAAACCAAATTTGAAAGAGTTTGAAGTGTGAGCAAACAAGAATGGATGAAATAAACTTGTATTTGTAGACGTCGGTTACAGGGATTAGCCACAAGTCTCCATATGCAATTTGGTTGATTAGTGGGTTTTAAACAAGTTAAAATTTCAAAAATCGAGCTAGTCTGATACAGGTTGTTGGCCACGCCACGTGACCGGTCTGCACTTCCACGGCCACGCGGCGCGGCTTGCCTAGGGGGTGGGTTGGTCCATCAGTTTGGTTTTCTTAGCGAGTTTGGTCCCTAAAGTTCATTTTAAGTTGTAGTGAACGTCCATTGAGAGTTTTTTATAAATACCATAAAGAACAAGTAAAGGATGTTATCACGATCCGATAGTGTGAAACAAAATTGTTACATAAAACCCATTATTTTCTTAATAAAGAAGGATCCGAAAGACAAAACAGGTCGGGTTTACAATACAAGTACAAATATGAATAAATCCGAAAATGACAAATGACACAATATGTAAGCCCTATTGATGAAATCATGCTTATTCATCCATGGGAATGGACCTCAGGGTGTTTCTTGATAATAGGGTTATGTCCTGTAATGGGAAAATTTTCCTAGTTAGCTACTTTAATATACTTTAAACGTATCTAATGGCTTTCTGGTAGAATCGCATGCTTAGGCTTAGGCGCACAAGAATATCCTCGATCGTCTTAGCTAATTCATTATTATTAAACTTGTACATTGATTGTGCAATCATTTTGATCTATTGGTTTTAGGGTTTGAGTCAAGTTGAGGTGGTTTGATACGGTAAAACTATAATGAAGCATGGTAAAACGTTTACTTGACTTTTAAGTGTGGTTGGTCCCACTAGCTCATATGAACCTAAATGTGCCCGGTCTTATCCCTCAAAGTAAGTATTACGGGCAAGGATTTAGGTGGACAACATTAGCGTCAACTGATATAATCTAGCAAAGTATGTGTGTGCTGAAAAATGTTCCTTGATCGTTCTTAGAACAATTTGATCCTATCTTTATCTAAAGCGTAAATAATAGGGTTATTTAGAAGTATAGTTTTATATTTGTTTTTTATTACTATTACTTTTAAGACTTTATTATTGTAATAAGCGTTTTATGTAAATGATTTTTATTTAAATTGGTCGGATTGATTATTTATGTCAGCCTATTAGGCCTTCATAGTTTGATTGTGTAGATCAGCCCTAATTAAACTTTGTTTATATCTGGCCCAAAATGACTAAAACTTCTTGAAGTGTGGAGCATATTTGGCCCAAATTGATTTTTGTTTCAATTTTACCCCATTAAATGTTTTCAGTTGGGTTTTATTGCCCAAAGAAACAACCGAGATCCAAGGGTTATTAACCCTTGGGATGTGTTATTAGTATTACTTTTAAAATCAAAGGTTTACAAGGCCTGAATCCTTTTGCTTCTCTCAAAAGTTTTGTCATAAACACTTTTGACTTCATCTATAATATGAGTTTGGTAAATTTGAGTCGTTTTTGATTATTGTGTTTAACAATGGTTAGATGTAAGTTTCAAAAGGTTTTGTACTGTATTACAGAAGAATTGCATGTTTAACCATGGAGGTTTTTAAGTCTTTGGGAAGAAGTACATGTTAAGCGTGGTGTCATTAAACATATTAGTTTTTCGATATTTTAAACTAATCGAAAATATGTGTTGACCATGATTGACCGAAAATACCTAATCAATCGAAATGACTATAATGACCGGAATCTTGTGGTCTGACCGTAATCATAGGGTCAACCAAAATCTTTATATTGTGTTGATATGATAAAAAGGGATGTTGACCATGACTTGTATGCCATATTATTAAATTATTATTTTAATCAATGTGTTTAATTTGGCTCGTTGGTGCAGATTATGGTCGATAAGGATCAACTGAAGTTTGTGGACCATCATAATATAGCTGGATAATTGTCTGACCCACTACCAGCTAATAAGGAATTCAAGTCCATGATTGTTAGACTTTACACTTGAATAATAACTCATGTTGTTCGAGAAAATCCTATCATCTTCAAAGATGTTATCGTTGGTTTATGGAACAAAGCAAAGTCAAATCCGAAGGTGCGGGGGAGTTGGTACAACTGAGCCTGTAATCAAGAATAAAATAATTTATATAATAATAAATAAAATAATTGTACTTACAAATGGTACGTTATCATTTAGTAAAATCAAATAATAATAATGTGTGGGATTTGGTAATAAAAGATGGAATAAGAGATGGTGACGGGCCTTAGGTCCATGGGCTTAGGGGTATTTAAACACCCTTAAACCTCTCTAAAACCATAAAACCCTCATTTCCACCATCTTGCCTACATACACACTCAAAAACACACACATACATTCCCTTTTCCATCTGGATCCCGATCTGAGCAAAAGGGGAGTAGATTTGGTGTCCACGCATCATCAACAACAAGGAACCTAACATGATTCACGTGTTAATTCAGATCTGAACCAAACCAGATCTAAGAAAGGTACATTTTTAGTTAAAACGTCATGTATTTGAGGTCGAATCACTATGAAACTTGGTAGGATAGTGAATCGGATCTTAGTGTGTAGGAAAAAAATTAAAGTTGATTTTTAACAAGTTGTTTGAAATAATTCAGGATGAACGGGTGACGTTTTGATTGTGTAAAATGAGTAGATAAAGTTTTTATGGCCCAAGCCTTGTCTTATCTCCAAAACGGGCATAAGGGGATGAAATAAAATGGTCAAAATGGAAAGATATGAAAAACAAGTTTTTGAATCGAATTCTTGAGAATTCGATTTGTTTAAAGAAAACTAGATTCAATTTGTTTTGGAATTCGATTCGATTTCTTTCAGAATTATATTGATTCCTTCAGAGTTTGATTCGATTCTTTTAAGAAATCAATTTGATTCATTTCAGAATTCGATTCAATTTGTTTAAAGAAAGGTCGATTCGATTTGATTTAGAATTTGATTCGATTCGTTTAAAGATTCGTTAATCTGATGAATTTTTCTGACTCGTTTTAGCTTAACCCCAGCCAGGGGCTCTGCCCCTTGGACCCTGCTAGGGGCTGCCGCCCCTATGGTTATATTGCTAGGGCCACTGCCCCCGAACCAATGTTCGTTAAGGATTACTTAATTAGAATACGATCTAGTTGGGGGTAGTTAACTGATACTTATAATTTTTACACATTTAGCTGTGAACAACTAAGGAGGGATGTTGCAGTTAACTCCGAGAGAAATAGGATCCATGTGAGTTTCTAGCCCCCATTTACTTGTTATGTTTTTGGTTATGTGTGTTTACTCGATGTGATTAGTTAATACACTTACCTAAATGGGTAAGTGTATGATATATGAATGTTTTTGAATGATATAGAAAAGGTTAAAAGTATGAATGTGATTACATGAATGATAGTATGAAGAAATGTATGTATGAATGTGTGGTTGTATAGAATGAAGGACCAGACCCTTATAATATCTGGGAGGATAGGGAGCAGACGCTCATAATATATGTGATGTTAGGGACCAGACCCTTATAATATATGTGAGGATATAGACCAGACCCTCATTATATCAGTGATGTTAGGGACTAGACCCTAATAATATATGTGAGGATATGGACAAGACCGAGTAGTTACCACTGGTTGAACCAGATCTCCAGCAATAAAGGTGTTGTAGCAATTCATGAATCCTGCGATTAAAGAGAGGTTTTCTTGAGTCTCCTTTTAAATAAAGGGAATCTGATTGGGAGACTGATTGGAAGTTGCAGCAGATGGTTGGGGCTTAACAACAGTAGCAGATTGTTGAACAGGTTGAGGAAAGAACACAGGAGTTGGTTGTGGTGGTGCGGTGAATTGACACTGAGTAGACTTAAACATAGAAAAGTTATTCTTATACTGATGCGGCAGAGTGTACTGCCCCTGAGAAGACTTAAACATTGAGAAGTTGTCTTGCAAGATGAGAGCGTTGTTTGAGGCAACACTATAGCCGGCTGCATTATATGAGTTTGCATGATTTATGGTACGCTGCTTGTCATCCTTGTCACAAGCTTTGATGATTGCCATTACATCTAGCAGAGTTAACCTGTTGAGATCCTTCGTCTTCTTAATCATAGCAACATTCATATCCCAACTCTGTGGCATAAAGTTGACCAGTTTATTATTTGTCTCAGCAGTGGTCAAGTTCATGTTTTTAAATCATTTAAATAAATACTTTAAACGGGAGTTCGGATTCGGTCCAGTTCGGTCCATCACTCAGTATGAGACCGAGGTTTGTTACCACATACCCAATACCATATAACTAATATAAAAACTTAGAAACTCATAACTTAAAAGAAATAGTAAGCTTAAACGAAGTAAAATGTTATAATGGACTAATATAGCCCTTTCAAGCGAACTTGCCTTAGAATGGCATAAACACCTGATTCAACCATTGTTGAAGTAGGGAAAACAAAGAAGCAAAGTACTATAACATAAACAAATTGATATCATAAGTTTCGATTACCAAAATTGAGTTAAAATCGAGCTTTAACTTAAGTTTGACTTTGAAAACTCAAACTGTCAAGAACTTAGAAATGAAGCATGTAAACCAAATTTGAGAGAAAGTTTGAAGTGTGAGCAAACAAGAACGGATGAAATAAACTTGTATTTGTAGAGGTCGGTTTCGGGGATTAGCCACAAGTCTCCACCAATGGTTTTACATGCAATTTGGTTGATTAGTGGGTTTTAAACAAGTTAAAATATCAAAACTCGAGCTAGTATGAAAAGGGTAGACTGGTCGCGATTATGAAAATAGTGGGTTTTAATCGCGATCCGATAGTGTGAAACAAAATTGTTTCATAAAACCCACTATTTTATTAATAAAGAAGGATCTGAAAGACAAAACAGGTCGGGTTTACAATACAAGTACAAACATGCTTATTCATCCATGGGAATGGACCTCAGGGTATTTCTTGATAATAGGGGTATGTCCTGTAGTGGGAACAATTTCCTAGTTAGCTACTTTAATATACTCTAAACGCATCTAATGGCTTTCTGGTAGAATCACATGCTTAGGCATAGGCAGTGAAGAATATCCTGGATCGTCTTAGCTAATTCATTATTATTAAACTTGTACATTGATTGTTCAATCATTTTGATCTATTGGTTTTAGGGTTTGAGTCAAGTTGGGGTGGTTTGATACGGTAAAACTATAACGAAGCATGGTAAAACGTTTACTTGACTTTTTAAGTTTGGTTGGTCCCACTAGCTCATACGAACCTAAACTGCATCCGGTCTTATCCCTCAAAGTAAGTATTACGGGCAGGGATTTAGGTGGACAACAATAGCGTCAACTGACATAATCAAGCAAAGTATGTGTGTGCTGAAAAATATTCCTTGATCGGTCTTAGAACAACTTGATCCTAACTTTATCTAAATCATAAATAATAGGGTTATTTAGAAGTATACTTTTTTATTTGTTTTCTTATTTCTATTACTTTTAAGGATTTATTATTGTATTAAGCATTTTATTGAAATCATTTTTATTTAAATTGGTCGGATTAATCATATTTGTCAGCCCATTAGGCCTTCATAGTTTGATTGTGTAGATCAGCCCCAATTAAACTTTGTTTATATTTGGCCCAAAATAACTAAAACTTCTTGAACTATGGACCATATATGGCCCAAATTGATTTTTGTTTGAATTTTACCTCATTAAATGTTTTCAGTTGGGTATTTTTTCCCAAAGAAACAACTGAGATCCAAGGGTTATTAACCCTTGGGATGTGTTTGTTGGGTTTTAACAAGATTGTATAAGTCATATAAACCTATTTATATGAAAAACGCAGCGGATTAAAAGTTTTAAATCTTGTTATACAGATTAATATAAAACCCGTTTTATATGTAAAACCCAAGCCCGGATCTATATACGAAATTACATGCTTACCAAAACCAACATCCATTGGGGGTTTATGTAATACAACCTTTCAAGATGCAAGGAAGATTAAGAAGATGATGGTTTGAATAGCTAGCCTTCAATGGAGAAGAGCCTCAAGCTTGTATACCCTTCCAAGCGTTCTACAAACACCTTGTATTGCTAGGATTTGTTCTTAGAAAACCTCCTTCATGTTCACCTCTAATTGCAGCCGAAAATAATAGCTTATTTTTTATCGTGTTAACATAATTGGGTTGTTGGTTAGGCCGAATAAGGTAGGTAATATCACAACAATGATTCAATTTCCATAAACAAGTAGAAAATTAAGGTCCAAGGCTTCAAGATTGGTAATCGGGTTTATTATTAGAATGTTGGTAAGGATTTGGGTTTGGATCCAGGTAACCCGTTTGATGTATATGGGTTATAACACAAACTTCATTTTAGCTCTTGTGGTTTAAGGATGGGTACAAAAGGGATAAAAGGTTTAGTTAGGGTTGGTTTTCCCAATATAAGAAAATTATATTTTATAATATATAATTAATTAAATAATAATATAATAATAGTTAATTTTCTCTGTAAATGAGGTAAAATTTCCCTAACATCGATATGGGTCGGATTTTAATAAATATATAATTTTCGAAAAGTCCGAGTTGTTACATTAAAGTTTAAGTAAAAAAAATTAAACATTATTACTTATAACTTGCTTTCCATGTAGAAATGCACATCTACAAGTGTATGACTTAAGAGTTAAAAACAAGTATATGCAGTTTGAAAGCAATACCCTATCAAGATACATGTCAAAAAATGTTCATTTCACGTGTTTGCATTGTCTTGTCCTTAGCAATCATTTGTTGGTTCGGTTTGTTACGATTCCATTACGGTACCCACTCTCCAAAAGAATAACTTGCAATTTTGACCTTTGCTTATAGTTATTTTTATTTCAATAACCCACAATCATGTAAATTTTGAAGAAAATTAACATGATCTCCAAAATTTTGACTCTAAGTTATGTTATAATGAAATATCACGTAACGAGTTATGATCATCTCCAAACTTTAGACTCACATTAAATTTTAATGTAATTCAATTTTTCTATGTATTAACAACTAGTATAAATGTGTTGCGTATACTGTATAGATCATAAGATAAAGTTAGAAGCAGAAAATAATGGGCCGCTTTGTAATTTAGCTATAACCTAAATCAAAGCTTAAAAAACTTGCAAAAGGTTGTTATAAGTTAAAGCAACAGAAAATGAGATTGATGGAAGAACATGTCTCTTTGTTATAAGTTTGGTTCCATTGCAACAACAAAGTCATCAGGATGTATCTCAACTATAATTTACATTAATATCCATATCTTGAAATCTATAAATAATCATCCAAAAAGATGGTAATTTTATAAAAAAAGGCAAAAACTAGAAACCTAACAATTTTCAAAAACACAAAAACAGAGTTTGTAGATTTAGCGCAAAACCAACATGTGCACACAACAAAAAAGAATAAATTACCAGGCCCATAGGTATCAAAACTACCCTTCCACGATCTCCATATCTTTAAACAAAAAACTAATTTTAACTCATCAGGAGATTCAGGTCCATTATTAACTCATCAGGTCAAACACGCCTGCACAATGCTGAAGTTAATGAAGTCATTTGTAAGTTGTAACCATGTAATATTGTATATTAAAAAACTATACTTAAGATAACAATATATTCGTATACGACCCCTTTGAGAAAAAAAAACATCAAGTTTTAAGTTTTAGAAGTAAAATATCTTGAACCTGATAGACAAAAATCATTTTGTCCTGTAAAAAACAATGCTTCAAGGTGCATAATTTTGAACCTGATTTCAACTCAACTCAAACCATAGGATTGAAATCGATTTGTAACCCAATACCTTGAAACTAGTTTAAAACCAACCCAGTTAAATTCCAATTTCAAATAGGTAACCGACCTTTTCACCCTAAAAATTAGGTTGGAACTTGAACCGGTTCGAACCAAACCAGACTTGACTTTCTAGGACCTAAACCAATTCAGTTTCAACCCAAACTAGTTCAGGTCAATAACCTATTTTATGCAACCTTAACAATGTATCCATAATAATCCAAAAGTATTAAAAAAATCCAAAACCACGTGATCCCGTAATAAAAAGTTGTCAACTCGCTTACGTTCGTTATTCATTTAGAATCTATTAGTCTTGCGATGCAGCTAGATTATAACTTTTACATGCACGCTAAAAGTGAAAATGCGCTACTATTTTTTTATAAAAATGACGTGAGCTTAAATCGGCTTGATGGTTTAAACTGGTATTTAAGAAAAAAAACCCTTGATTCAACGAACATACCGTATGCCAAATTAAACCAGGATCAAACTTCCGGACCCTTACCCAGAATATGGTTCAACCGGTTTAGTCAACTCGTATTTACCGGTTTTTAAAACATTGAGTGATAAGATGGAGATCAAATAGGTTTGAACCTGAATGATTCGAAATTCATTATTAACAGCATCGTAGATTGCACATCCAAATTCTTGAATTTCATTCTACCCGTATCTTCAACACAACCGGCAAATGTTAATATGGTAATCTGCGAAAAGCATAAAAAAGAAATCATATGCCTAAAATGCCCCTTGAACACATTTGATCAGGTAACAACAAACAAAAACATTTACGGCTTAGTGCTAATAGACCATAAGGAAATCATCAAAAATCAAAAACTACTATGGTTGTAGTAACAACAAACAAACATATGTGGAGGGAAAAATTATTCAACCGAACAAGTCACTTAAACAACAAAAATAATTTAAACGCGACACACGGCTCAAGTCGCTTCAGTTCAGTTTCTCTAAAGAAGTACAGATCGGGTTGTTTCGAGTTTGTTTCGGTAATTTTTTACGTTCAAATAAGTAACCCATATATAATGAATATTAACTATCTACCATGATTTGACCTTTCGTATATAAAAATAACCCGAATGAACTTGCTCTAAGCATGAACATCATTAAATTAAATAAAAAAACAATCAAACTCAATCCAAAGCGACCCAAAATCCGATAAGATATAACTTACAACTAATTCACAACCACAAGCAAAATATAAACTTACACGTTCTTTTTCTTAACGAATGAACACAATAAAAAACCCCTTTTCATTCAGTTGCTTGTGTTCCATCATTTATTATATTAAACTTAGATGAACAAAAAAGCAATTTAATACCTTCGTTCGTCCAAACAGGATGGCTACAAATAAGCTGAAATTTTTCGTGCACGGTTCATTCTTTGGCCAACCGAAAACTGTAGCAGACTCTGAAGACACAATCTTAAAAATAAAAAAAATAAAAAAGGTCAATTTAGCAAATTATATATTACTCATATGCAAAGAATTGTGTAAGTTAATCCACATGCTTATTTTCAAAATTAAAATTATGTGAAAATTTATATTTTTTTATATTTTATATATCAAGTTTTTTAAAAATATTGAAAATGATAATTATTGTTCTTTTTTGAAAAATTTACAAGCTCGGATTGGGCTTCAAACAAGCCGAGCTCGAGCTTTAATTTTGAAGGCTTCAGCTCGATAAAGTAAACGATCCTAGCTCAAGCTAGTTCTTTCAGTTTCGAGCCAGAGCTCGCCGTGACTCGGGTCGACTCAGCTCGATTACAGAGCGGGTGACAGGTTGGGGCTTTAACCGAGCCGAGCAGAGCCATGTTGGGCACGGAAGTAGTCGGGATTGAGATCGAACTTAAATTGTGCTGGCTCGGATTGGATTGTTTGAGCTTCTAGGTTGATAATTTGTACTTCATTTACCATCGAATCCCTAACTGGAAAGTTAATATTGTTGTAGGTTTTGATCTGTCAAATTGCTAACTGAAGGGTAACATAGTAAATACATATAGAAGTAATATTTTTTATATCGAAGCAATATTTTTTTATTTACTGTAAATGTTCTAAGTTTTGCTTGTGAGGTTTCCGATTGTTATTTGTTTGTACAAACTGAATACCCTTTTCTGTCGAGGCTGAGTGAGATTGCAATGTTTTTCAGTTCATATCATGGTAACAAGTTGTGAGGTTTTCTGTTGTTATATATTTAGGTTTTTTTGGGAACAATAATTATTTTATAAAAATCATGGTAAAATTAACTAAATGATAAGTGGGCAGGATTCAAGCTTTTACAAGTTAAACGTGCCTGGGCTCAACTCGAGCATTAAAATAAGTTTGTTTAATAAACGAGACAGACTTATCGAGCTCCAGTAGGCTCGAGAGTCCAAACGGCCCAATATTTGTATAATTAATATTTAATACGTTAGTACATGTTTACTGAATAATAGTTAATACATATATAAATTATGATAAAAATTACCAAATGATAACAGACCTAATTGGCTTTTGCAAGTTACACAGGCTTGGGCTCAACTCGAGCCATAAAATAAACTTGTTTAATAAACGAGCCTCAGATTCACCTATCGAGCTCGAGTAGGCTCGCGAGCCTAAATGAGCAAAAATGAGCCAAACATTTATATATTTTTTATTTAATGTTTTAAGTATATATTTTCTAATAATAATAATTATTATTATTTATAATTTATGAAAGAAATAACCAATGATAAACAGTCAAATTCGAACTTTTGTTAATTAAATGAGCTTGGGCTCGACTTGTGCCTTATAAGATAAGCTCGTTTAATAAACAAGCCCAATTTACAGTTTGAATGGGTTATTCAAGTCCATGAACATTTTAGGAATATCTAAACTCTCCAAATCTAATATAGGAAGTTTGAATAAATATTTACATCAAAATGTTTTTAAAAAAAGACCAATTTACAATACAAGCATTTAAGGAATCGAATTCGAGTATGCATAAATGTTAGTTTAAAACACTTTTCATATATTAGTCAGCAAGTCGGGTGGGTGAAGTAACTGGTAAATATGTTAACGAGTAGTCTCAGTATGTACTAATTTATATAAAGGAATTTAAAGAAAATATTAAGAAAGCTGTCGAGGTCATAGAGGAAGTCACCCATGAGTTTGATGTTGTGGTGCTTAAAATATTATTTTACCCTTGTATGATTTTATGCGAGTTAGAGTCAATTATTATTTAAACTTTGTAGGATGCACCCGAGGATTTGATGTTGGATTCTGATACTGAAACCAAAAGTAGTTCTAAGATAGAAAAAATGAAAGCCATTGCATTATTATTAAAAATGTGTAAAAGTTGTTTAGTTTAATTATTTCTTGAATGTTTAGGCCATAACGAATGTTGATTAGGAGGAAATACATCAGCCAGGATCCGGTACATATGCAACGACGAAAGGAGGTTATCGGCCGTTGAATGCCATAAGTCGTGATATGGGTTGTCAACTTTTACCCAATTTTGAAACCTTCATCATTTCGTAAAAATTAATGATTGGTAAGAACCCTAACCCTTTTCTATTCACCACAATTCTGACCACCCCCGATCCATCAACAAAAAATAACTGTATCAGCTTCAATCATTTCAATCGGTTTGGCAGCAGTCGTATCATGATAAATAATAATCTGCTTGTCCGAGTCACCAACTCCACTAGTACCAGCACCTGAGGATGAACCATGACATTGTTTAGGCTCACCTCCTGCACCAGACTCGTCCGGATCTTCTTCATCATTCTTGATCTTTTTCAATGCATCATCCTTGCAAGTTAACTGCAAGATCAGATCCTCCTGTTCTTTGATCTTCACCCCCTGAGACTTAACAATGTCACCAAGATCTTTTGTTTCCTTTTGACAATAAGATATATATCCCATCAGTCTTCGTTGATTCTCCATCATTCGTTCTTGAGTCATACGATCAGCAGACATTTGATTTTCGTATAAATGTAGTAGAATCAGAACCATACGCATCTGTTGATCATGTGTCATAGAGAGAAACGAAGCTGGGATAGGCTAAACGGGACCTTGAGATCGGTTAAGCCTCAAGAATGAGAAATCCATTGGCTGTGGAGGCAACATAGTTGGTGTAGGAGAAACCACCGAGGTAGCAGTTGAAGGCCTTGGTATAGGAGATAAAATGGTTTGAGGAATCATACCAAGCCTGGGATTGGATGTAAGAATGGTCGTTAAAGTGAGCTCCGGAGTGCTAGTAGTAAGCGGCACCGCCGGGCGTTGAGGTGTGGACGACCTTGGAGATTGAACTCTAAATGAAATGCCAGCACCAGCTGACACACGTCGCTTAGCTGAACCCTCAGTTGCCAACTCTTTACCCTTTCTTTTTCGTTGAGCTGCAATAGTAGCAGCTAAAGCCGCTTCAACCGCAGCTTGTTGTTCAAGAATAGCTACATCACCATCACCACCATTACCACCATCACCTCCATCATCACCATCATCACCACCATCATTCCCACCTGGTCCCTCCTCACGCTCAGAATCCGAATCGTCATGGATCCAGCGATCATTGTCGGGACATACATACTCAAGATTCACAATATGACCAATCAAATGTTTGATCCTAGGTCTCTCCTTTCGATAGATCTTCACTCTTTGTACAGTGTCTGTCGTCCTGTGATCTAGTTCCATCACATCATTTACTAACATTTGATCGATGACTAAATTCGGAATCAAGTCTTGAATAATTAACTGGAGGAAATGTGGATACATTAAGAACTTCTTCTTAAGACACTGTTCTTTAAGATGATAAAAAATCATCTCTGAGAAGTTGAACGACTTGTTAAGTACTAGTGCAACAAAAGCCGACTGCAAGATGATACGGCATTCATCAAACCCGCGTTTACGTCCTCCCAAGCAATGGATCAACACATGCAGTAGATACTTGTAAGTAGGGCATAAACCGTTCTTGTTGTACATAGAGTCTTCAATGTTGCCACCATAGAAAACACGACGAAATAGACCCTTGATCAACTTCTTTTCAAACTCACACGGATTGTCAAGATTATCCCCAAAACGAAGAACACGTCTAATCACATCAGTATCTACAGTGACAGGAGTTTGATTGATTGTGGCTTCGATGTGGTTCTTTACTTCAACGTATGTCGCCGTATTCCAAAATTGACGAACGATACTGAATCGAACGTCAGGATTTGCTTTGATAGAATAGTGAATACGTGAATGTCATAGGAATTCCAATAATCCTCCAAATACAGCTTCGTCTGCAAAATTTTTACCGACAAAGGCACAAACATTATGTCGTTTGTCGTACGACAATAAAGGTATCACTGGTTGTTGTTGTTGTTGTTGTTGCTGCTGTTGTTGATCAGCAACTGGTGGATCTTGGTCCATGTTATCAGCCATAAGTCTAAAATAAATAACATCATGAATCAGTAACATTCAAAAAATTATAACACTTCGTAAAATTTTAATTATGTCATTTGTTAACAACAGGCTGATTCGTTACAATATTGTAACGAATCGCCTATTTCGCTATCAAGTAAATACATGACGTATTAAGAATTAGCGAATTACTACGAAAAGGTAACAAACTAACCCTCTAGTTCGTTATAATTTACAAATATCAATCTGAATCATTAGAAAAGTTGATTCGCTTATTCTAATTCGTTTTAATTGCTCAACGAATTGGACATGAATTAGTTCCAATTCTCTAAGCATAACGAATGGCCAAAACAACTTAATCTTTGACTTATCTGGTCAAGGTCAAAATTACCAAGAACACTAAAAGTCAAAAACGCAGATCTGATATCAATTACCCCATAATCATCAATGAATATCCGAACACATGACCACAAGGATCTCGGAAACCCAATGCGATTAACATGGTATCGATTTGGTAGTCCAAAACATAATATAAGTCCATTAAATTAGGAGTTTGAACAAAGCATAAAACCCGATAGTCAAGGTTAACAATCGTCAATCAAAATATGATCAAAGATCACCATGGATCTCGGAAATACATTCCGATTACAATGACATCAAAATGGGGTTATTTAACATAGAATTAAACACACCAATGAAGGTTTATATAAACCTCGAACACATGGTAACAAATTACCATAATTACCCTATCCAAACTGTATGATTTTTGACGAAATCTACAAAGATGTGATCGTCTATACCTTATAAACACAATGGTATAATCAATATGCTAAAAGTCAATGATCAAATATTCTGGAAAAATCGGCCAGAGTAACAGTGCAATGAGGGACATGAAAAGTGAATAATGAAACGAACCACCTTCACATTTCCCTATATAGTCTGACACAACACGTTTTCGAATGTAACGAATCATCTGATTCGTTTGAATTTTGAAATAACGAATAAGGTGATTCGTTATCTTGATATAACGAATTACAAAGTGATTCGTAAAAGTCTTAAAGAATTAGAAGCCATTCGTTACAGAGTGGCGGAAGCGAAATGATCGTGGTGGATGCAATAGAAGGAGTTAGATGTATTATGATGACAAAATGATCGTGGTGGATGCAAGAAGGATGAGCTTCGATAAAGACGATGATGCGAAAGAAACGAACGTGGAAACCCAAGTAAGTAAAACATGAGTTATTTAATTTGAAATTAGGACAATTAAATATTCAAATAGTCACAAGTTATTATGTGACTAAAATTGTAAAAGAATCTAAGGGGAGTAGAGGCCAAGACCTCAATTGAAGTTTGAAAAGTTGATGAAAACATGGGGGCGACACCCCTGGTTTCGACGAAGAGAGAGAGAGAGAGAGATTAGGAAGGGTGACAAAAAAAAACGTTCACCAGGTCGCGAGTCCGTGGGATCAGTGTGATCTTGTTGTCTAGCTTCGATTACTAGGGTTACTAGTAAGTAATCTTTAGGTCCTCATAGAAAAATATATATATGTGTGTATATATATCAAGAGTTAAGTTTTTATGGTTTATGGTCTTAAACCTGTGATTTAGGGTTCTTGTTGCTCGATTTTGAGCATGGAAATCGTAAATGAGTTAGATTATTAAAGTTGTTTTGGAGTCATGGGTTCAATTGCATGTTGGGGTTCTTGGTTGTTCATATGGGTTATGTTATAAACCAAAAAGGGTAGTTAAATTTGATTGTCTATGAGATTAATTTTATCTCATTATATGCATATATGACTTTAGAGACGATTAATTTATGAGTTGGTTCACATGTGTTTGTAAACTGAAAAAAAAAATTGAATTAATAAACTAAGCTTAGAACAAGTATACATTAAATTTTGATGCACGCAAAGTGTTTGCTAAAATGTCTAAACGAGAAGTTTTGACTCAATCTGATAGAGTAGGAGGTTTGGTGATAAATAAGGTTTAAACCAATGAAATGGATGAATTAAGTATTTGTGCTAATTACTTAGAATATAAACGAGATTCGACTTGGGATTATAAGAAATATGGTGCACAAAATTGTTGTTAATTGGTGCTGAAATATACTGTAATTTGTTGCTGTGAGTTGGTGTAAACAGTGCTGAAATATGCTGATAAATATTGCTGAAACTTGCTGCTGTGAATTGTGGTAAATAGCGCTGAAATATGCTAATATTTAGTGTTGAAATATGCTGAACTTGCTGCTGTGAATTGCTGCTAGTAGTGCTGAAATATGTTGTTAATTAATGCTGCATTTTTCTGTAAAATAATGCTGTAAATTCATATAAATTTGTGCTGACATTATGGTAAAGTGGAGGTTGTCACCATGAATGTGTTGGGTAAAGTCACTAATACGAATCTGGTTAATACATGATATCGTGATTATTGGAAGAATTTTTTTTTATTATTTATTAGTGACCAATTAAAGGATAGATCCAACTTTAAAATAAAGAGAGCTTAAAGTTAATAAGGTATATTTTCGTGTTAACAAGAGCTTGTGGCTAATGTTAACGTGTTGCTAATTCTATGTTTAATCACTAACGAGAATTATATGCAATCGCATATCAAAATTACTTTGAATTGTCTACATGATCGGTGTAATTAATATGATAAGAAGCTAGTGCGCATAAAGTACACATATTTTATTCAAGTATTTAAGGGATTAACATAAATTTTTGGATTAAGAAATAGTTGAATTCAATTTTGGAAATTATGTTCATGCCTACCTAAACAAGGCCATGTTGGAGGAATCAAATAGTAGAATGGGAGACATCATACAAAATTACAACTCAATAACTTTCGTTTTATTGGAAGCCTGTATTTGAAGAACGTTTGGATAGCGATTTCGGTATGTACTCCATTCTAAAGGTAATAAAGGTTATACGCTCGCAAACTAGTGCATGTGTAATTACAAGGCCTAGTGAATGTCAAGTGTCCTTATATGTGGGTTAACCAGGTTTCGAGGACGAAACCTTTATAATAGGGGCAGTATCTGTAACATCCCAAATTTATTGAATAAACTAATTGTTAAAATATAATTTTGTATTTTACATAAGAGTTATAATAAGTTTTATGATAAACTTTATATAACAAGTTTGGTGGAATTATAATAGTGGAATCTTTGGTGTCTTATGTACAAGTTAAGTTGATGTTTAACAAATAAAGAAGTAGAAGGACTTGGTTTGCAAATAAGTTGAAAGTGGGATGCATGTATAAAGTACCTGGGAATTACACGTATCATCATTTATTTGACGTGTGTGTTATGTATGGTGAAGACCGACGAGAAGAACATGAAGAGGATGAGAGACATAATTTTTGTATGGAATTAGAGATTGAATTCAAGGGTTTTAAACACAATCAGCCTATTCCAATCAAGAGACTTGGTAAGTTTATCATCTTCCTCAATCACCTTGGATACTTCTAGAAGCTTACTTGTGGATTTAGTTTAAATTCCATAGAATTGGGTTTTATTGATGTTTAGTATATAAACTTCATGATTTATGTTTATATGTAAATAGGAATCATCAATTTCAAAGTTTATTTAGTTAGGGATGAATCATCATAAAACTAGAGTTCTTAGTAATTTGGGATTTTACAAATGAGTTATAGTGAGCATGTGGCTAAATGATTTTTAAATGGATTTTAATATCTTTGGTTCATAATTACTAGGTTTGATGTTTCTTACATAATACAAGTGTTAATTTTGGGATTGAGTTATGAAAAAGAGTTGAAAATGGAGGGTTGGGTCGAATTGAGGAGGAAGCATAAACATGATTTTCGCAACTTATACACTGGTTATAGGCTGTTTTGTAAAAATCATTTAAAATCAACTGAGTGTCCGTTTCGGGTGTTCTTTATATGCTTGGAAACCTTTTAGAGTCTATTTTGTGTAGAGTTTTTTTTTTTAAAAAAGAAAATATGGTCGTTTAATTTGTAAAATCGTTCGGTGAAAACAGCTGCGCAGGAGGGGCTGCACATGATTTAGTTTCTATAAACAAGTAAAAAGTTTGCAAGTCAATGGGCAGACGAGAAATCCTAGTTGCTATCAAACTCAAGCTGACGTGCAAAGGTGAGTGCCTTGAGTACTCTAATTATTATGTACACTTTACAATATGATTGTGTATAGGGTTCGTTTTAGCGTTTAGTGTATTATTTCAATCATGGAAATTTATGTGGTAAAATTGGTTAGTTGAATATCACTATTTATGGGTTTGGCAATTGTATGGTGTTAAATTTAATAATATGTGTTACTTGTTTGAGACAATCGTTGGCGTTCATAAGGGTCACATAATAATTTATTTTGACTTGTTGTATGATGATTAATATTGGTAGCGAACTGAACAAATAAATTGGCATGATAGTAATAATTTTGAAGAAATAATACGAATGCGCATATCTTGGTACACTATATTAGTATCCCGTTTGTGGTAGGTCTAGAGGCTTTCTTAGTACAAAGAGGTTATGGTCGTTATGGGATGTTGATGTATGGAACTGGAAGTAATCGATCTTGAGTTACGATATAAATAGATTGCAAAGTGGTTGGGTTATGTATCATGTGTTTAATGTCATTTGATGTGATTATAATGTTTAGAATCAGGAACAAAAGACTCGGGTTTGTTGGTAATGCAGAAAGTAATGGAATATGGGGCTGCAGACCTGCAGCCAGCGTAGCCTACTATAACGCTATGCTAAATTCGTCCGTGTTCATGCCGGAGAGGAACACTAACCCAACGAATGCTACGTTGGGCATGGTTTGAATCTGGATTTTTGTTGTAAATTGCAAGCTTGTGTCTAGTATGTTGGTCTATATACATTTTATGTATGGTCAATACTAATCATGATGTGTAATGCCTTAGGTAAAAAGTTGCACATCTTAGCTGGGGATTAGAGAATGGGAGCATGAAGATAATTTCCTTAAGAAGAAGATAGGGCATTGGTTCAGGCAATATTTGGTGGATAAGTAAATAAGACGATGTAAGGACATCAAGTTTTTAGGTATGTTCATAACATATGAAAGTATTAAAGTAAAGCTCCATAGTAGGAAAACCTTTGTAAAGGTCTCTAATCGATTAAACAAATATACCTTTTCTAAATATGAAAATGATTTCTTTTGATACCTCATGTTTGGTATAAAACGTGTTAAGAATGTTTTGCAAACTTGTATTGGAACAAATTGAAATGGAAACCGTAAGACGTTTTTTAAAGGTATAATCAAACTAAAGGTTGTATAAAGTTTTTATCATCAAGTAAAGAAAGAAAATGGGACCATTTTTCCGCATAGCAACTCAACTATTTATTTAAATAAACTAGGGTGTGACATATAAGCTGCATAGGCTAGAAATATTCGTATGGACTCCAATCTTGCAATAGGAGCATATACTTCAGTGTAGTCAATACCCTCTTGCTGTTGAAAACCTTGCACCACTAATCGTGCCTTGTTTCTCACGATCACCCCACGATCGTCTTTCTTACACTTATATACCCACTTAGTCGGAATCGCCTTCTTGACTCTAGCAGGTTTGTCGATAAGATCCCAAACACCCATACGTGCAAATTGTTGTAATTCTTCTTGCATGGATTCTACCCAAGAAGGATCTTGAAGTGCCATAAGAGAAGTCGTTGGCTCAACTTGGGATAGAAATCAAGTGAATTTAGCAAGATTTACAATTCCAGATGAATGTAAATCTGCATAAGCACACGATACATTATTTTCACTTGATGAAGCAACTTGATGACATGTTTGAACTCCCACATCAAGTTCTCCAATAATGTTTTCTTTCGGGTGATAATTATGAATCCTAAGAGTGGGATTCTCAGGAACATCAACAGTTTCAAATAAATTAGTGTAATGTTCACCCAGCTTGTGAGATGAGACATCACTATCAAGTTCAATAACTTGATCAACAACAGGAGTGTCATCAGACGAAGTAGATGCATTATCAAAGAGAACTGGAGAACAATTATCAGGACCTTCAGTTGGAGTGTCGGTTGGAACTTCAGCATCATTAGAACTTGAAAATCTTGGAATTGCCAGTTGTTCTTCAAAGTAAGCACGAACTAAATCTTCATTTGGTTGATCGGTTGTTGGAATAAATGAATTAAATAAGTCATCATAGTCAAACATCCAGTCGGGACCTTTCCCTTGAGAAGGAGTAGTGTACTTTTGACTGTCCACATGATACCATTCTTCAACACAACCAGATGTGAAGTTAAATACTCGTTTCTTAGGATAAGCATACCCCAAGAAATACCGTTCAATGGCTTTTTCATCAAACTTTCACACATCCTTTTTCAACATCGTACAAGGACACCCAAACGGTTCCAAGTACTTTAAATTAAGTTTATGATTATTCAACAGCTCATAACTTATCTTCTTGAGTCTCTTAACATTTAGAACTCGATTGAGTGTATAACAAGCAGTATTCACCGCCTCATTCCAAAATTGAACAGGAAGCTTTGAATCAGCAAGCATAGTTCTAGGTGAATCAGCAAGCATAGTTCTAGAAGCTTCAATGAACGTTCTGTTCTTTTGTTCAGCAACACCGTTTTGTTGTGGTACGTAAGGGGCACTGTATTCTCGATGAATTCCCTTTTGTAAACAAAAGAAATCCAACACAGTATCTTTAAATTCAGTACCATTGTCACTTCGAATTCGTCTCAATTTTTGCTTGTATAGTGATTCGATCTTAGTGATTAAATTTTGAATAAGAACGGGTGTTGGATCTTTCGACCTCATAAATAAGACCCATGAGTATCGTGAATAATCATCAGTAACTACCAGGCAATACCAATCTCCAAAAATACTTGCACGATTCACTGGACCGAAAAGATCCATATGAAGTCGCTTAAGAGGAGTATCAATGGAATTCAATAACTTAGAAGGATGCGAATTTTTCTTCTATTTGCCCTTTTTGCTAGCAATACAGTGATTGGATAACTTAAAGTTCTTCAGAGACACAACTTCAACTAGGTCATTAGCCATAAAATAGTTCATCTTAAGAACATGATTGTGACCCATTCTACAATGCCATAGAATAGAATCTTTCTCTGTTGCTTTCGAGACAAAACATGTTTTGATCGATGTTGATACTTTAGAACTCATATTTAAGACATAAATATCATTCAATCGAGGTGATCTCATGATAACCATGTCCTCCGGAATCACAAACCCCGGTTTCAAAATCAAACACTCTTTATCTGTAAATATTGTAGTGTATTGCTTGTCACAGATTTGCGACACACTCAATAAATTATGGTCTACCTTGTCACTGTAGTTAACCTTCTCAAAAGTAATTTGCCCATTCAAAACATCATCACCTTCTTGTGTAATCATACCCCCAGAATTCTCAGCAAACGCCACATAACCCCCTTGAATATTTCTCACATTTGTTAAGAGGTTGAGATTTCCAGTAATATGACGAAAACATCCACTATCCATAATCCAGTTTTCACCAGTAATGGTCTTGGATGTACCCTACACACAAATGAAAATGATTAGTTCAAAAAGGCAGCCCAGGCCTCAGTCTTGGACACCTTTTGGTTTTCATGAGAAACATTAAACTTAGTTGAATTCAATTGTTGTTCAGCAACTTGAGAATAAGTTACAAGCTTCTAAGACTTTCGTCATAGATAAGCAGCTTGAACTACATTTGAGTTCACATTTTTGCATAACGGTTCAGTTGGAACAAACTTTGGTTTAACAAAACCATGAGTTTCATTCACATAAACAACCTTTCGAGGATTCACATTTGAGAACATGATGTGAGTATCATCATCATACGACACTGGTCATTTCAGAATCACTGTTATCAAAGGTACAGATTTTGATTGATCTTTGACAAATGGGTGAAGATTCTGAGAACTCTTCTGACCACAGTTTCTCACCACATGTCCTTTTTGACCGCAAAGGAAACAGCTTCGCATGTCCACATGATTGTGTTGAGATTTACCAGTAACATATGATAGAGAAGGCTGATGATTACTCACGTTCTTTGTAAAACTCTTAGCTAAATTATCAGATAACTCATATTTCTTTTTCAAATAAAAATTTAAGTTAGAGCAATTTGAGAAACTTTTCAAATTATCTGTTTCAGTTGACTTTACAAATAGAACTTTCTTAGCATGTTTTAAAACTTTCTTAGCTTTAGTCAAAGGATTAGATGAAACTGATGTTTTAGCTTGAGCATACCAACGTTCAAGATCTTGAATCTTGGAAGTTTCATTGTGAAACACACTCTCAATTAGTTCCGGTTTAATGATACTTATTGGAATGTCTTTCTCAGTGAACATCGTGTCTATCCCCTTTAATTTAAACACACGACCAGTAGATGGCATGGAAACATTTGGATTGATGAAACGCAACAAATCCTCATCAGAATTTTTGGGTTTTTCTGGTTTCTTAGCCCTTACTGGTTTGACTTTCACATGATTATCTTGTTTCACCTGAGTTGTGTGTGAACCATACACAGCCTCCTCAAATTCATGAGGTTCACACAGTATGTGATTAGAACTTGGAATGTTCTTGTGTATAATTTCAGGTTCGAACACATCCTCAATGATAACTTTGTCAACATTTTCAACAAAGACTTCGTTTCTTTGAACATGAGGTTTCTGAGTTGTAGGTTGGGCTTTAACAGTTTTGCTTTTTCAGAAATCACAGATTCTTTAACAATCACATCCTCTTCTTTTCTAGCAAAAATATTTTATTTGTAATCATTTTGAAAAGGTGGTGGAATTTCAACAAAACCTATTCCTTTCTTTGAATCTTTTTGCTTACCAGATACTTCAATTATTTCATTTAGCAAAAAGGAAGAGTTTCTGAATTTGCCCAATTTGTTTTTTAATTCAAGAACCTCATTTTCAAGCTCGGTTATCTTTTATCTATGTTTCAAAATTTCTTGAAACTTTTGATCATTGATAGTCATTTTAACCGATAACTCAGCCTGAAGATCATGATTACTAATAGTCAAAGCCTTAATTTTCTCTCTTGAATTCATTTGAGAGGTTAAGGATTGCCTATAAGTGTCTTTTAATGAAACAATCTCTTTTAGCAAATTATCATTTTGAAGTTTTAAGGAGTCTATCTTAGGCTTGTTGATTTCACAATCGGCACATGAAACATTAGCAGAATTTTTAGAAGTTGAAGTACTAACTTCATTTTGCTTAGCCATGTAAGCAGACGTAGTTGAATCACTGATTTTTGCCATACACGCGAAAGTGGTTGGAAGCTTTTCACTTGAATCATCTTAATCAGACTCAGTACCAGCATCCGAAGATAGTTCACTTCCACTTACATCTTGAAAATTCTCAGGAAATCCAAACATTACCAGATTCGCTTGATTGTTATTGCACAACAATCTTTGTGACTAGTCATCCCCATCCAAGTTAGACAACATTCCTTGGCCTCCAGAAGATGACGATTTCGTTCCAGAAGATTTTCCCGCATCACTTCCACTTTTACCAGTAGAGTTCTGATCTTGCTTTCTGGACCAATGTACTCCTTCTTTGGCTTATCACATTCTTTTGCAAAATGCCCAAACTCTTGACAGTTGTAGCACTTGACCTTTAATTTATCAAACCCCAATTTCTTTTCAAAGATGGAAGATCTTTACCCGTGCTCTGCATAAACTTTTTCACTTTCCTGACTATCATAGCCATATTCCACTTTAAGTCCATTAGTTCCAAATCATCAGGATCAATTTGGTCATAGTCTTCATCAGTCAAATCGCTTGTGGCAATTTTACTACTAACCAAATTCTCATATGAAGTCATGAAGGCAGATAAGAAAGCAAAATTTTGTTCGGCCTCCCTCATGTTCACATTTGGTTGTGATGAGAATTGATTTATAGGTGATGAATTCCCAGATCCTCAGATGAACCAGAAAAACCAGATGAACCAGTATTTCCAGCTGTGTAGAAACAACCACGTGAATCACTATAGATAGTCGTTGCATTATCGCTTGCAGTTTATGTTAGAATTGCAGTGATAGGAGAAATGGTTGAACTTAATGGCATACTTCCACCATAAAATGCAGGATCTTGACTATCTTTCAAAGACTTTTTGTCACACCCCGACTAGGTAGTTGCGGAAGCGTAATACGGGAATGTAACAGATAACACTTGTATCAACCACATTGTTTATAAAGAAATTCAACAAACTAATTTACATCATATTACATTGGTAGGTACTAAGTTTACAAACTAGATGAAAATCACATAACCAGTTCACGGGCTTCTTATTCGATACTACGTATTTACATCTATTCACAGCTATTCAGCTTTCTTTCTAACACCAAGCACGTAAGCAAATCATTCCAACTTCGGCTTACCTGAAAAGCATGTTAAAACGGGTCAACTACGTCTAGTTGGTGAGTTCCAAGTTTCACGAGTATCAACGAAATCAGTATACGAGTTCGTAAAGTTTACAGTGTGTATGTATACATGTATGTGTATGATGTATTATACTAAGCCACAAGTGAAACCGAAACGAGCTAAAACACATGGCCACCCCTGCCCATGCACTCTCGTTGGCATTTAACAGCCACTTTGCCCCAAGTATGTACTATGTCTAACACCACATAGCAGTATGTAATAAGTTTAAATGACAATGTGCAACTGGGTTAACATGTTCCGGCATACCCCACCGGCCCTGTCAGTTGGGTTTGTCAAACCGATAGTACTATCCACACGTCACCGGCACGAAGTTAATCACTTGTGTTTGTGGGGACTTTCAAGTGTTAGTACTTAGATAATTCACATCATCACACGTTTTCAAGTATATAAGTATATGCAAACATGCTTTCCACCCTAAAAGTTCGTAAAACAGTTTAGAAAGTGGGGTCGTGAAACTCACCTTATCGTAGTTTGAGCAGGTAATATACGTCAATAAGTGTTATGCCTAGATTATAACTCGTATCCTATAATCGGTATCGTACTGTTAATACTAGTACAATGTTTAAACCAAATTGGGCTATATAACTAGTCTGGTTATAGCTGTTAGGCCCAGAACATGACCATAGTCTTAGATTGTGACGTTGTATACTATGAAATGTTTAAAGCCAGATTTAGCTCAGTTTCACCGTTTCCCAGGTCTAGCCAAGTTTATCGTTTATGCGTTTCGGGATTAGGTATGATCACATAAACTTAAGTAAACATATTGATTGATAAAATGATTTAATTTATGAAAGAATTTTGAAGTTTCGATATCTGGTTTGATCGCAGGGTTCGTTTCCGTTTTCACACGGATTTGATTATACAAAACGCGTACAATCCATCCGAATTGTTCGGAATTCTCGTAAAAAGTTCATTTTTATCAAATTCATCTAAAACTATGATATTTGACCACTTTTGATATTTTGACGTACTAGTCAGTCCGTTAAACATCAAACTGCCGGTTTCGTTAAAACAATAATAATTTAAATCTTTGATTAATCATAGCTAAATATGTACTTATATATAAATTATGTAAATTTTTGTAAAAATACATTAAAATATGGAGAATTTTATAAAAATATTTTCAGAAATTTTATGATTAATTATTTAGTTATAAAAATTCATTTAATAGGTTATAATCGTGTAATAAATGGCCCGTTTATATCAAACGACCTCCAAAAAATCCGATAATTTTTAAAAATGGCCTCAATGTTATTACATAGCCCTTGAAAAATCTCCAGAACCTAAATCTTTTGAAAAAAATGCCTTTTTGTGCGTTTTTCGGCTGTTAAAATTCGGTTAAATCATAATTGCACAAACCATACTTAGGCATTTCCAATGATCCCCAAACTTTACCAGTGATTTTAAAATCACATATTAATCTCCAAAGCCAAATTTCATAATTTTTCAATATTTTTGCTATTTTTCCCAAATAAACGCTCATAAAAGGAAATAAATTCACCAAATATTCTCCGTTTATCGAAAAATTACCAAATTTGAACTGGGACTCATTTATATGATCCCTAATGTCCCTGCAAATTTTCACAAGATAAAAACAAGCACGTCACAACCTAATACTAAACAGCCCTTAAACAAGTGTTACGGGTTTACCTTGTCGGTTTTCGATGAGTTTTGCTAGCTTAAACGACTTTTCGGGTCTCGGGTTGCAAACTCAGTGTATCTACATATCATATAACATCAAACCAAGCATAAATCATTCATTGAACAGCCTTGTTGACTAGGGTTTCGGTTTTGGTATCAAACCGAACTTTCAAACCGTAAAAACGTTGTATTCATGTTCTAATCCGTGTTTTTGACCAAAAATAAATATGTTTCTGTTTTGTAGACATGTTTAACATCAAAACATGATTTTACTTGATTTTTATGGTTTTTGGATGGTTAAACATGTTTAATACTAATCAAGAACTAATTTTCTATGTTTAAATCTTACTAAACAAGCTTGAAATCTTCATGAATTTAATGTTTACCTTTAGGGTTTTGGAAGGGACGATGCAGAACTCAGCTGATCTTGATCTTATTTTGGTTAATATGCAAAATATCAAGTAACAAGCTTGTATAACAAGCCTTATACAAGGGGTCCCACCCCATTTTTTTGTGGTCGGCCCATAAAGGGGCCCATTGGGCCTCCTTTTGGCCCATTAATCCCTCGGTTTCCATGCCATGCGTAAATATCGGTCCAAAATTTAATTCGAATTTGGTTTTTCGCAAGAAAACTAGTTCGAGTGCTAAAAACAACGCGAAAACGAGTGTTTTTCAGCATATTTTTGTAAAATAAGAAAAACGTACTGACTCGTTGTAAAAATCCAAAATATTTTCACGGATTGCCTAGAACATGTCATATAAGTGTTTTATAAATCTTTTTCGGCTTAACGGATGCTACAATGATCGTTTTGATGTTAACGATTGCGTTTAAACTTATAGCGTATCAATAAACGAAACATTTTTCGTTTAAAGAGTTTTAAACGTACTGGGGCCTAAATATCAATATGTTAGCCACTATAATATATATATAACTCGTATATGACCCCTCAGTATATATATGGGTCATAATTAGTATCGGTGGTTACTCGTTTAAGCACTACGAATTAACCGATTTATCGTTTACTTGTTACGTAGTGAATATAGTATACCTCGTTTTGTTACGTAGTGAATATAGTATACCTCGTCCTCGAAATTTATTGTGTCATCGGTTTTCTTTTTAGGGAACAGGTGTGGGTATTTCTTTCGGAATTCGTCATTTCGTTCCCAAGTATATTCGGGTCCTTGTTTTGAATTCCACCGAACTTTTACTAGAGATATTTTGTTGTTTCGTAACTGTTTGGTTTTCCCGTCCACAATTTCTACCGGTTCCTCTACGAAGTTGAGCTTTTCATTGATCTGAACATCTTCCAGTGGTACTATTGCCGTTTCCTCAGTCAAACACTTTTTTAGATTCGATACGTGAAACACATCGTGAATAGTGCTCAGTTCTAAGGGTAGTTTTAATCGGTAAGCTACGGGACCAATTTTTGCAATAATCTCAAAAGGACCAATGTATTTCGGGGCTAATTTACCGGTCTTTCCAAACCTTATAACTCCTTTCCACGGCGATACTTTTAAAAACACCTTGTCGCCTATTTCAAAAGATAACGGTTTTCTACGAATATCGGCATAACTCTTCTGTTGGTCCCGGGCGGCTTTCAACTTTCTTTTAATCTTATAAATTTTATCGGTTGTTTCTTGAATAAAATCGGATCTTGATATTTGAGTATCACCCACCTCTGTCCAACAAAGTGGTGATCTACATTTTCGCCCATATAAGGCTTCATAAGGTGCTGCTCGTATACTGGTATGGTAAATATTATTGTAAGAGAATTCAATGAGCGGGAGGTGTTGATCCCAATTCCCTTTGAAGTCTAGTACACAAGTACGAAGTAAATCTTCTAAGGTTTGGATGGTTCATTCGGATTGACCATCGGTTTGGGGATGGTAAGCCGTACTTAGGTCGATTCGGGTTCCCAAAGATTCTTGTACTGCTTGCCAGAAATGTGAAGTAAAGTGACTATCTCGATCGGAAATAATCAAAAGAGGTACTCCGTGTCGAGATACAATTTCATCGATGTAAATTTGGGCGAGTTTTTCGGTAGAGTAATTGTTACGGATTGGGATAAAGTGTGCGGATTTGGTTAATCGATCCACAATTACCCAAATTGCATTATGTCCTCGGGAGGTTTTGGGTAGATGTGTTACAAAATCCATGGTTATTTTTTCCCATTTCCACTATGGGATTTCGGGTTGTTGTAACATTCCCGAAGGTTTTTGATATTCCGCTTTCACCCTAGCACATGTTACACACTTACTTACATACAAGGCTACATCCTTTTTCATACCAGGCCACCAGTAAAATTCCTTAACATCTTTATACATCTTATCGGTACCTGGATGAATAGAATATTTGGATTTGTGTGCTTCATCAAGAATAAGCTCGCGGAGTTTATGAAGTGTAGGAATCCACACCCGGTTTTTATAATAGAATATTTCATCAATTTTCTTCTCAAAATTCTTTTCGTTCCCATGTAGTTCTTCCTTCTCTAACCGATCTGCTTTTAAGGCTTCGTCTTGTGCAACACGAACTTGTTAGATTAGGCTACTTTGGACAATCATTCAAAGTGCTCGTACCCTCAACGGTTTAACTCTATCTTTTCGGCTTAAAGCATCAGCTACTATATTGGCCTTACCCGGATGGTATTTAATTTCACAATCGTAATCATTTAACAGTTCAACCCATCTTCTTTGTCTCATATTCAGCTCCTTCTGATCGAATATGTGTTGTAAGCTTTTGTGATCAGTATAGATGGTACATTTGGTGCCATACAAGTAATGTCTCCAAATCTTCAATGCAAAGATAACTGCTCCCAATTCCAAATCGTGGGTCGTATAATTCTTTTCATGTACTTTTAATTGTCGGGAAGCATATGCTATTACTTTCTTTCTTTGCATCAGTACGCATCATAAACCTTTACGAGATGCGTCACAATAGACCACCAACTCATCAGTTCCATCTGGAAGACTTAATATTGGAGCTTCACACAACTTTTGTTTTAATGTTTGAAAGGTCATTTCTTGTTCTTCTCCCCATTCATACATTCGATCTTTCTGAGTTAGGATGGTTAAAGGTTGAGCAATACTTGAAAAGTTTTCAATAAATCATAGGTAGTACCCGGCTAATCCCAAAAACTGGCGAATTTCTTTCGGCGATTTAGGTACTTGCCAATTCTTAATTGCCTCAATTTTACCGGGGTCGACTTGGATTCCTTTTTGATTCACAATATGTCCTAAAAATTGAATTTCTTGTAGCCAGAATTCACATTTGGACAGTTTGGCGTATAACTTTTCTTGCCTCAATAATTCTAAGATTTCCCGCAAATGTTGTTCGTGTTCCTCCTTACTTCTCGAATATATCAAAATGTCATCGATAAACACTATCACGAACTTGTCAAGGTAGGGTTTGCAAACTCGGTTCATAAGATCCATAAACACTGCAGGTGCATTTGTCAATTCAAACGGCATAACCAAAAATTCATAGTGACCATACCGAGTTCAGAAGGCTATTTTTGGGATATCTTCTTCTTGAATTCTTACTTGATGGTAACCCTATCTGAGATCAATTTTCGAAAAATACTTCGCACCCTGGAGCTGATCAAACAAGTCATCAATTCGGGGTAAGGTGTATCTATTCTTTATAGTCACCTTATTCAATTCCTGAGAATCAATACACATCCGAAAACTTCCGTCTTTCTTTTTCACAAATAACACCGGTGCTCCCCATGGTGAATAACTTGGTCGGATAAAGCCCCTATCTAATAATTCTTGCAATTGGTTAGATAGTTCTTGCATTTCAGATGGTGCAAGTCGGTAAGGTTCCTTAGCAATGGGAGCTGCTCCCGGTATCAGATCATATGGAATTCAACTTGTCGGATCGGTGGTTAACCAGGAAACTCTTTGGGAAATACATCTGAATACTCGTGTACCACTGGGATGTCTTCTATTCGCTTTTCATCGGGGTCTTTGACTGCTACGCTCGCCAAGTATAATGTGCAACCTTGGCGCAAGTACTTTAAAGCCTTAAGAGTTGGGATACGAGAGGCAACATAGTACCAGATTTCTCACCTTGAATAGTCATAACCTCATCATTCGGAAGAGGTATCCTAACAGTCTTATCCTTACAGACAATTTCAGCTTTATACTTAGATAGCCAGTCCATACCAACTATAACATCGAAACTTCCCAATTCCACTGGAAGTAAATCAATAAGGAACGGGTGGTCGTTTAGGATAAGGATACTCCCTACTTGGTGAAAGATGTTTTCAGGTAAAGCCATAGTAAGAGTAGAATAAGATTTTGTCTCAATTTATAATGCTTTCTTCTCTTCAACCGAATATTGTGAGATAGCTTTAGGTGTAAAACCAATAATCTCATCCCCAATCATTGGAACGGTGTAAACCTCATCTAAGCAATACGAACAATCAGGGTGAACTGACCCTAAATGAGCACGAAAACGGGGTTCCCAATTAGCAAAATCGCTAAACTTCATCAAACATGGACACTTTGAATGTTAACCGATCTCGGTATCCAGTTGCAACATTTGTTGGATTAACATATTTTGGGAAACTAATGCATACATACCGGCCCTGTTTGCTAAAACAATTCTCATAAACTTTAGGGATTAAACAGAAAATTAATGTAACGAACTGTGAACAATAGATAACGAACTGTGAACAGTAGGTAACGAATCACAACTTAACGAAGTTAAGAGTATTCAGGTAACGAAATAGAACTGATATTAACGAATCTGAAACAGTGACCTTAACGAATTGTTCCAAGAATTAAGTAACAAAACAGATTGTTTCCTTTAACGAATCACTAAGTGTCTGCTTAGCGACTTAAGTAGAATTAGCTACAGTTGATAGAGAATCAACTGTTGGGTTTTAACAAGATTATCAAAGTCCATATAACCCATTATATAGAAAAACGCAGCGGAAATAATTAGGTTTAAATCTTGTTTACCAATACATATAAAACCCGTTTTATATAAAACCCAATGCCCGGATCCATATACAAAATACATGCTATCAAAACAACCATAGGGTGTTGCATGAATCATACCTTCAAGTCCGAAAGATAAAGAGGATGAAAGATATGAATGGCTAGCTTCCAATGGAGGAAACCTCAAGCTTGTATACCCAACGAGCTCCAACAAACACCTTGGTTGCTAGGGACCTAACACTTGATGCACAAACAACCTTTGTTCCTTTTCTTCTTCTTGTTCTCGGCCTCAAAGGGAGAAAAGAGAGAGAGAGAGAGATGTGTGTGTGAGAGAAGGTGTAAATTATTATTCACCCAAGAATAATGATCTTCCAATGGAATCTCTTGTATGTCTTGAAAGAAATAAAATGAGGAGAGAGAAGAGGGATGAATTTTCCCACCCAAATTTCAAATCCCCTTTTAATTACTTACAAATATTTACTTATAATATTTATGTTATAAAACATATCATAAGTAACATGCAATATGTTATTTAACCAATTTAAATAACATCTCTCAAAATATAAATTATCCATATAATTTATTTAACACACAAATGCAATTATTTAGAAAACCATTTTCAAATATCATAAGTGTTGATATTTTTTAATGAGATCATATCAAATAATAAATATCGTGGCGTTTGTCTAGCTTGTTATTGGGTATGACCCGACTTGGATCAATACGTACTAGCCACATCAACTCTAATATGTGTCTTGGGCAGATCGATTCCAACAATCTCCAACTTGCACAAGATGCATATAAGATTGATGCAAATAGCAAATACCGCCTTACAACGGTTTACTATCCCTAATACGCATGATGAAGTGCCATTCAATAATATCATCCCCTTCAAGTCCCATACTTGAAAATGATTTAGGTGAAACTATCATTTATCCTTTTGCCACAAATGCCATGTTAAATCCAGAGACACAGAGTGATCATTCTCTGTTGATTTAACTTTTCGGGCCTTAGACATTTAACTCTCAACGAATAAGAGGGACAAATCCCCTATTGACTACATACGTCTCTCACTATCACCTTGTATTACACTCGAGCTTAGCCTTATGTACTGACATGTTTAAGAGCAGCGAAGAACTAAGTCAAAGTATAATAGTCGATGAATATCAAGACCCAATATGTATCTCAGGTCGGAGGATACTATGATGTTTGCCTTTACTCAAATTTACTTAGGATTACAAATCACAAGGATTCGATGCAGTAAAATTTGAGGGCGGGTCATGTCCAATATTTATCCCATAAATATCTATGAACCTTGGCAGCAAACCCTTTACTGTATTCATACCTTATGAATATCTACCAATCCAAGTTCATAATAGTCTTACTTTTATATTTGTTCCCACAAGTATGATTGACTACGGACGTTTAGAATAATTCAATTATTCACGGATTTAAACATGCTAAAATGGAACATAACTCAAAAGTCATAATCATAAACCATAATCATATGAATGAGTCAAAATAACAATTGTTCCGATATGCAAATACAAAATAGATCAAATCCAATCCCTAGAATATCGAAGTCCTAAGGCGTAAGTATGACCCTCATGCTTCGGCCTTTCAAGGAGCTTCTTGAGTGGATCCGCAATGTTTTGATCAGTGTGAACTTTGCGAATACATATCTTTCCCTTTTCAACTTCATCCCTTATGTAGTTGAATCTCCGCTCAATGTGCCTAGTCTTTTGATGTGCACGGGGTTCCTTGATTTGAGCAATCGCACCCTCGTTGTCACAAAATATTTCTAGAGGGTCCTGAATGGTACGGACTACCCCTAGATCGGCCACGAACTTTCTAATCCATGCAGCTTCTTGAGCTGCCAATGAGGCGGCGATGTATTCAGATTCAGTGGTGGACAAGGCTACCACGTCTTGTTTGCGCTCTTCCAAGAGACAGCACCACCATTTAGAATGAAGACATTTCCCGATTGTGATCGGGAATCATCACGATCAGTTTGGAAACTCGCATCCGTGTAACCCTTTACAACGAGTTCCTCCTCACCAGAGCCATATATTAGAAACATATCCTTAGTCCTCCTAAGGTATTTCAATATGCTCTTAATCGCCATCCAATGTCTGGTTCCCGGATTTTGTTGGTATCGACTTGCCATGCTCAAAGCGCATGACACATCCGGTCTAGTGCAAATCATGGCATACATGATGGATCCTTGTCACACCCCGGTCGTAATGGCGGAAAACCGAGGCGTGGCGACTAGGTCGTGATTGATTGAGCACAATAGTATAAAAGTCTAAATGCATAAACATAACCAAACTGTCAAATATTACATCATCCAGGTAACATGAAACAAATTGTTTTAATACAAAATATCAAGTTTCCAAACAACTCCTAGCCTAGCCTTCATCTCTCTAAGGCCTCTATCAGCTATTAGCTACTTCCTGCTTCATTTCCTGAAAACATGTAATAAAACGTCAACTACAAAAAGTAGATGAGTGAATTCATAGGTTAACTAATACTGTAGTGATAAGCCCTACACAAGCATACTAGGCTAAGTTGTAGGGGTTTATATATAGGGTGTACCATCGGCTAACCCACCACTCCTACAACTTATCCTACTATGCTTGGTATGCTTATCATCTCAACTGAATCTGCAAGAGTTTCGTATAAAGATTCCAATTATTGTTTCCATGCATGCAGGAGGAACGGTATCAAGGATATATGTATAAGATACCCAAGAATCATATGTAACCATGCCATGATGAAAAATGATAATGATGCATAATGATCACACAAGACCTGACATCGACCCCACACAAGACCACACTATGCTGCTTGATTTCCTTGATGGTAACCCAAATCGATCACTTTGGGTACCATGAGAGAATTCTAAAGCGTACTTTAGTATCTCTTGGATTCCTAATCGATCACTTAGGAGATCCTTCGGATCCTTAATCGAACACTTAAGAGATCCTTCGGATTCTTAATCGAACACTTAAGAACCCCATAGGTCACGTGTATTCTAAATCGATCACTTTAGAATCCCACATCTAGTGACGGCCTGTCTACCAATCGACCACTTGGAGATCAAACCTATGCACTATTGTGACCTATATTGCCACTGTTCACACGATCACAAGACTGACCAATGAATAATGTGTTTTCATGATAAAGTATAACGGGTACATGACTTTGATTTCCAAACGTCCAATGTTCCCTAAACGCTGAGTGATTCCCATATTTACTCCTGAATATTTGATTATGCATACACAACTTCCGAGAAAGTTAAGGTACGCGTAACCTGCCATGATTACTTGTTTTCCCAATGTTCATTGTTTGCAAAAGATTTGTCAAGTGTTTATGATAAGTAATGTTTGAATAAATGTGTTTTGTCAAAACGTGTACATTTACCATGTTTTCACCCCCAATGATTTGAAAGGCTTTAAAAGAAAAATGGGGGCTATGAACTCACTTGTTGACTAGGTGTGGTTGCTAGGGCGGTCGGGTGCTGTCAAACGTCGATCCTCTAAGTCTAGACAAGGACATAATAAGTTAACAACACAGTTTAAGTCTAAGAGTGTAAGCCTTACACGATCTCGAGCAAAAACTAGGTTTTAAAGACGAAACAGCTTGGTTCTGACCTGATTCGATCGAATAGGAACACATTCGATCGAATCGAAACACATTCGATCGAATAGACACACATTCGATCGAATAGAAACACATTCGATCGAATAGACACTCATTCGATCGAATAGACAGACGTTCGATCGAATACGAAGCTCATTCGGTCGAATGAGTTGGAGACCATTCGGTTGCTTTCCTATTCGGTCGACTGGACTGGTTCGATCGACACATTCGATCGAATGAACTGATTCGATCGACTGGTTCGATCGAATGAACTGATTCGATCAACTGGTTCGATCGAATGAACTGATTCGACTCCTTCAAGCTGGGCGACGGAGATACCCACGGGTTTTCCAGATTTTCCAGATTTTTGACCCAAAATCGAAGTTTTTGACATGGAAATGCTCGGGATTGAAAGGGGTATCGATTCCTAGTACTTTTAAACACAAAAGCTTGCATTTTGACACCAAAAATGACGGTTTTTGACCAAGAACACACTTGACACAAAAGTCGGAGTTTTTGCTCGATTCGGGGCGGGTTTTGGTTGTAAAAACGTATGATTTTCAAGAAGATCTTACCGACAACAACGATAAACAGATTGGTGGACTCGAATCTTAGATTGGATGACTTTCTCTCACTACTCTCTCTCTAGAAGTGGGAGTGTTTGGGTGGGAAGTGTTGGTGGAAATGAAAGAGATGGTGTAAGAATACTTGATTTTCCGCTTAAATACTCGGGTGACTCGGGTTCGGGTTTAGGCTACCGACGGGTCAAGACTAGTCGAGTTCATAAGTTTTTTTAAACAAACTAAAACTTTTTCAGCAAAACTTTTATAAACCATTTTCCGAATAATTATTTAAAATCTTTTTTTTTTTTTTTTTTTTTTTTTTTTTTTTAAATAAGAACATTTTATTTTTCAAAAGCATAAAAATTAATATTTTCCAGGCGTAAATGTCGTTTTATAAAATAAACATTTCAAATGATAAAAGCAGATTTCTCCAATGATATGGGTTCCGAACTTATCGTCCAGAACCCCAAAGTGTATAGTTTCCGATGATTCCTTGATTTTTGTCTACCAGTCAAATTCCAGGGCGTTACATCCTCCCCAACTTAGGGGAATTTCGTCCCGAAATTTAGCTTTTTAGTATACTTGATGCATCGATGATTAAGATTACATGATCCCATGATGACCACTATGCGCCACCACTTCTAATATTCGTCTCAGGCACCACCCAAATCAAGCCGAAGGGGCTTATATATAGGGTGTACCAGCGGCTAACCCACCACTCCTTCAACCTTACTTGGGTGTTTCCTTCGACTCCTATTAGATCAATGACACACAGGACGACACACTATTTTCCACTACGAGGCATCATCCTCAAGCTTTACATCAGACATATTCATTTCGGATTGAAGGGGTTTATATATAGGGTGTACCAGCGGCTAACCCACCACTCCTTCAATCTTCCGCGAATATTACCCTCGGTAATTCTTGAATTCAATGTCTCACAGCTGCCACGCTAACTATAAGTCCCTAATTCCAGGTTTCGCTTCAGACATATTCAACTCGTGCCGAAGAGGTTTATATATAGGGTGTACCAGCGGCTAACCCACCACTTCTTCAACCTTTGTCGAATATTTCTCTACACGAACCTTGAGTTCACGACTTCTAGTTACACAATAGCATATTGCTTATACACGTATACACCTGTGACCTTGATGTAATTATATTCCGGACTATAATTACGAGCTCACCTTGTATCAATGTATAAGCTCTATTGTGTGCGGCTAGAAAATTTGACACGACACCACACACATACACACAACCATGCTCCATGAATGCAAGAATGAATGACAAATTTTTGGCTTAAATAATGTATAAATTTCCCCAAAATTCATATGATTGAGTAGATATGACTTGTGCTCCCAGCATGAGCCCTGAGTAGCCAAATTTGTGGATGCAAATAAAAGAATACTTATAAGCATAATAAGGCAACACGATATTCATTGAATAACACAATTATTTGATACATGCTGCAAATGTTATATTGACTTCTAGACAATAGATTACAAGAATAGAGACTAAGAGAACAGATGAGGGTATTTCTCCTTCATTTGATCTTCGCGTTCCCATGTAAACTCGGGTCCGCGTTTGTTATTCCATCGAACATTCACAAGCGGTATGCGGCTACGCTTGGTCTTCTTGACCTCGCGATCCAAGATTTCGACGGGTTCTTCAACAAAAAGCAGATTGTCGTTAATTCGAACCTCGTCGACGGGAATGAGAAGGGCCTCGTCAACAAGACACTTCTTTAACTGCGAAACATGAAAAACATTGTGAACTCTACCGAGTTCCGGCGGCAGCTCAAGACGATAGGCAACTGGTCCGATCCTTTCAAGGATTTTGAATGGTCCAACATACCTAGGAGCGAACTTTCCCTTCTTCCCGAAACGGACTACGCCCTTCCAGGGGGAAACTTTCAGCAGAACACGGTCACCAACTTGAAACTCGAGTGGCTTGCGTCGTTTGTCTGCGTAGTACTTATGCCGACAACGGGCGTCTTTGAGTCGCTGTTGAATGATAGCGATTTGATCGGTTGTTTCCTGTATTAGTTCCGGGCCGATGATCTGTGAATCCCCGGTCTCGGACCAACACAAGGGTGAGCGACACTTGCGGCCGTAAAGAGCTTCAAACGGCGCGCATTTAATAGAAGAGTGGTAACTATTGTTGTAAGAAAATTCTGCCAGCGGCAGATGAGCTTCCCAACTATTACCGAATTCAAGGATACAAGCTCTCAACATGTCCTCTAGGGTTTGTATGGTCCTCTCGCTCTGCCCATCAGTTTCTGGATGATAGGAAGAGCTAAGCTTCACACTTGTCCCAAAGGCCTTTTGCAAAGATTTCCAGAACCTGGAAGAAAAACTGCTGTCGCGATCAGACGTAATGCCCTTAGGCACACCATGACGGGAAACGATCTCACGAATGTATATCCGCGCCAACTTTTCCGTAGTGTAGTCCTCACGAACCGGGATAAAGTGAGCGGATTTAGTTAGAATGTCCACAATAACCCAAATTGAGTCATGACCGCTAGGCGTCCGCGGTAGCTTGGTGATGAAATCCATAGCTAACTCTTCCCACTTCCACTGAGGAATAATAGGTTGCTGAAGCAGCCCAGACGGCCTTCGATGCTCTGTCTTGACTCGCGAACAAGTCAAACATCTCATCACGTATAAAGCGATGTCTTTCTTCATCCCGGGCCACCAATAATGAGGTTTAAGATCTTGATACATTTTGCTGCTGCCGGGATGAATCGAGTATCTGGACTTGTGGGCTTCACTTAGAATAAGCGTTCGAAGAGGCTCAGAGTTTGGGATCCATGCTCGATCAAGAAAATAGAGGATGCCGTCCAACTTGGTTTCAAATTTCTGTTCGGCTCCACACGACAAAACGCCCTTGAGATCTCCATTCACTAGCGCCTGATTCTGAGCTTCGCGAATTAAGGAGGGAAGATTGGATTGAATTCGAATAGAGTGCAGCTGGGTCCTTTCTTTACGACTCAATGCGTCAGCCACCACATTAGCCTTTCCCGGGTGGTAGCGGATTTCACAATCGTAATCGCTGAGAAGTTCGACCCAGCGTCGCTGCCTCATGTTCAACTCTTTCTGATGGAGGATGTGCTGTAAGCTCTTGTGGTCGGTATAGATGACACACTTCGTGCCGTACAGGTAGTGTCTCCAGATTTTTAAGGCAAACACCACAGCACCCAACTCGAGGTCATGCGTGGCGTAGTTCTTTTCGTGCACCTTGAGTTGTCGAGAAGCGTAAGCGATGACCTTCCCTCGTTGCATTAAAACGCAACCGAGGCCTTGATTTGAAGCATCGCAATAAACGGTAAAGTCATCGTCACCTTCCGGAAGCGATAGAATCGGTGCACGGCAAAGTTTATTCTTCAGAGTTTGGAAGGCTTCCTCTTGATCTCGTCCCCACACGAAGGGTTCTCCCTTCTGAGTCAGAGTGGTCAAAGGCAAGGCAATCCTGGAGAAGTTTGAGATAAATCGGCGGTAGTAACCAGCCAATCCAAGAAATGAACGGATTTCGGTAGGTGTTTTAGGCGCTACCCAATTTCTGATGGCTTCTACCTTGGCAGGGTCGACGTGTATGCCGTCGACATTGATAACATGTCCCAAGAATTGAACTTCCTTTAGCCAAAATTCGCACTTGGAGAACTTGGCATATAGTTGTTCCTTCCTGAGAAGCTCCAAAATAAGCCTGAGATGAAGCTCATGATCGGTCCTCGAACGAGAATAAATGAGAATATCGTCTATGAAAACAATGACAAACTGGTCGAGATATGGACGGCAAACGCGATTCATCAGATCCATGAAAATGGCGGGGGCATTGGTCATTCCAAAAGGCATAACCATGAACTCGTAATGACCGTAACGAGTTCGGAACGCAGTTTTCGGGATATCCTCTTCCAGAACACGCAATTGATGGTAACCAGAACGCAGATCGATCTTAGAGAAAAACGTAGCACCCTGAAGCTGATCAAAGAGATCATCAATTCTCGGTAACGGGTACCGGTTTTTGATGGTCAGTTTATTAAGCTCCCGATAGTCAATGCACATACGGAAAGTCCCATCCTTCTTTTTGACGAAGAGTACTGGGGCTCCCCATGGAGACGAGCTAGGGCGAATGAATCCCTTGCCAAGAAGTTCTTGAAGCTGATTCGATAATTCTTGAAGTTCCAGCGGAGCTAGACGATAAGGAGACTTAGCAACAGGGAGAGCACCAGGAATAAGATCGATACGAAATTCCACCTGCCTGCTAGGAGGAAGTCCAGGCAGCTCATCGGGAAAAACATCAGAAAATTCACGCACGACAGGGAAGTCCTGCAGTCTCTTGACTTTGGATTCCTTGAGAGTAACACGGGCTAGAAATGCGGGATACTTCTTTTGAAGGTACCGACTGGCTTTTAAGCAAGAAACGATTCTTAGGCATCCACCCGACCTATCCCCTTGAATGGTTAGAATTTCACCAGAAGACAGAGGGATACGAATAAGTTTCTCGGCGCAGATTACTTCCGCGCGATTGCTAGACAGCCAGTCCATTCCCACAACTAGATCGAAGCTTCCAAGACGAAAAGGTATAAGGTCAATACTGAACGATGTGGTGACAAGAGTAAGGGTGCAATAACGAATGACAGACCTCACTTGTGTGGACTCTCCACTAGCAAGTTCAACAACCAAGGCAGGTTCCAACTCGGAAATTTTTAATTTCAGCAAAGGAACCAATTCGCAAGAGACAAAACTCCTATCAGCTCCTGTATCAAATAGGACAGACACCCAATTGTTGTTAAGAGTAAACGTACCAGTAATAACATCGGGGTTTTGGCGTGCTTCGGCAGCTCCAATGGTGAAGGCCCTCCCGCGAGCCGGAGGAACGTTGGTGACGCGAGGGCATCGATTTCTGTAATGGTCCATCGCGCCACACTCGAAGCAGCCTCGAGCAGGGTTAGGCTGAGGGTTAGCATTCCCCACAGCCAATTGGTTGCCAGGACTCCTGCAGCGCTCCACCAGGTGTCCGAATCGTCCACAATTTGTGCACTTGCGGCACAACTCACTTGTTGGGTGATGATAAGAACATAAGTTGCACTTGGGATGCGGCCCAGTATATTCCTTTCTCGGTCTTCCCTGAACTGTTGCGGCTGAAACGGGGGCCATGGAGTTGATAGGCGTAGCACCAGTGATCGCAGTTAAGTAGGTCGCTTTCCGCTTCCTATTGTTCCCCTTTTTCGCTTTCCCATCGGAAGATTTGCCCTTATCCTGATGCAAAACACCGGACCTGAGCTGTTCCCTGGTCAAACGGGCAGTGAGATCGATCACTGCCTTAAGTGTAGTGGGGTCAACTGCAACCGCAATGCCCCTCATAGAGTCCGGAAGACCGCTGATGTATTGCTCGACAGCGCGTGAAGCTGGGGTAACCATGTGGGGCACCAATAGGGAGAGTTCATGAAATCTCTCCGTGTACTTCATGTGATCGGCGCCCTTCATCGTGTGCGCCCTAAACTCAGCCTCCAATTTCTGGAGTTCGGTTCTCGGAACGAACTCCTGCGTGACTAGCTCAACAAACTCGGCCCAGGGCAAGGCTAAGACCGCGTCTCGCCCCCTGGTTCTAATCTCGATATTCCACCACGTGAGAGCCCGTTTGTGGAACATACTCGCCGCGAATTTGACCCTGAGTTCATCCGGGCAAGAGCACATGTTGAATGAAGCTTCGACTTTCTCGAACCACTGGAGAAGACCAGCAGCTCCCTCGGATCCATTAAAGCTCGTAGGCCCAGTGTTAGTAAAAGCCTTATAGAGCCTGTCGGCCTGAAGAGTAGGATTCGGTTCTGGGGCTTGTGGCGCACCCGAGGTTCCTTCTTGCCTTAGGTTGTTAACCAGACCCGGAAGAACTGCTGCAATTTGCTGCGCTATGATGGCAGCGAGGTCAGCAGGGTCAGCATTGACGGACGAGCGACGAGGAGGCATTCTGAAGAAGAAAAAGAACGCGCAAGAATGATACCGGGAATAAGAATAACAGGATAAGGAATAGCCAAAGAATACATCGCTATGATAGACACAATTAAAGATGCAGCACATAAGCACATAGCAAGCACATAAGTGTGGGCGTGTGATAGTGATGCATGAATTATCTAGAGTTAAGGGTCCTAGGTTATAGTCTAGGTCGGTTTCCTAATTCCCTATAACCATTGGCTCTGATACCAATCTGTCACACCCCGGTCGTAATGGCGGAAAACCGAGGCGTGGCGACTAGGTCGTGATTGATTGAGCACAATAGTATAAAAGTCTAAATGCATAAACATAACCAAACTGTCAAATATTACATCATCCAGGTAACATGAAACAAATTGTTTTAATACAAAATATCAAGTTTCCAAACAACTCCTAGCCTAGCCTTCATCTCTCTAAGGCCTCTATCAGCTATTAGCTACTTCCTGCTTCATTTCCTGAAAACATGTAATAAAACGTCAACTACAAAAAGTAGATGAGTGAATTCATAGGTTAACTAATACTGTAGTGATAAGCCCTACACAAGCATACTAGGCTAAGTTGTAGGGGTTTATATATAGGGTGTACCATCGGCTAACCCACCACTCCTACAACTTATCCTACTATGCTTGGTATGCTTATCATCTCAACTGAATCTGCAAGAGTTTCGTATAAAGATTCCAATTATTGTTTCCATGCATGCAGGAGGAACGGTATCAAGGATATATGTATAAGATACCCAAGAATCATATGTAACCATGCCATGATGAAAAATGATAATGATGCATAATGATCACACAAGACCTGACATCGACCCCACACAAGACCACACTATGCTGCTTGATTTCCTTGATGGTAACCCAAATCGATCACTTTGGGTACCATGAGAGAATTCTAAAGCGTACTTTAGTATCTCTTGGATTCCTAATCGATCACTTAGGAGATCCTTCGGATCCTTAATCGAACACTTAAGAGATCCTTCGGATTCTTAATCGAACACTTAAGAACCCCATAGGTCACGTGTATTCTAAATCGATCACTTTAGAATCCCACATCTAGTGACGGCCTGTCTACCAATCGACCACTTGGAGATCAAACCTATGCACTATTGTGACCTATATTGCCACTGTTCACACGATCACAAGACTGACCAATGAATAATGTGTTTTCATGATAAAGTATAACGGGTACATGACTTTGATTTCCAAACGTCCAATGTTCCCTAAACGCTGAGTGATTCCCATATTTACTCCTGAATATTTGATTATGCATACACAACTTCCGAGAAAGTTAAGGTACGCGTAACCTGCCATGATTACTTGTTTTCCCAATGTTCATTGTTTGCAAAAGATTTGTCAAGTGTTTATGATAAGTAATGTTTGAATAAATGTGTTTTGTCAAAACGTGTACATTTACCATGTTTTCACCCCCAATGATTTGAAAGGCTTTAAAAGAAAAATGGGGGCTATGAACTCACTTGTTGACTAGGTGTGGTTGCTAGGGCGGTCGGGTGCTGTCAAACGTCGATCCTCTAAGTCTAGACAAGGACATAATAAGTTAACAACACAGTTTAAGTCTAAGAGTGTAAGCCTTACACGATCTCGAGCAAAAACTAGGTTTTAAAGACGAAACAGCTTGGTTCTGACCTGATTCGATCGAATAGGAACACATTCGATCGAATCGAAACACATTCGATCGAATAGACACACATTCGATCGAATAGAAACACATTCGATCGAATAGACACTCATTCGATCGAATAGACAGACGTTCGATCGAATACGAAGCTCATTCGGTCGAATGAGTTGGAGACCATTCGGTTGCTTTCCTATTCGGTCGACTGGACTGGTTCGATCGACACATTCGATCGAATGAACTGATTCGATCGACTGGTTCGATCGAATGAACTGATTCGATCAATTGGTTCGATCGAATGAACTGATTCGACTCCTTCAAGCTGGGCGACGGAGATACCCACGGGTTTTCCAGATTTTCCAGATTTTTGACCCAAAATCGAAGTTTTTGACATGGAAATGCTCGGGATTGAAAGGGGTATCGATTCCTAGTACTTTTAAACACAAAAGCTTGCATTTTGACACCAAAAATGACGGTTTTTGACCAAGAACACACTTGACACAAAAGTCGGAGTTTTTGCTCGATTCGGGGCGGGTTTTGGTTGTAAAAACGTATGATTTTCAAGAAGATCTTACCGACAACAACGATAAACAGATTGGTGGACTCGAATCTTAGATTGGATGACTTTCTCTCACTACTCTCTCTCTAGAAGTGGGAGTGTTTGGGTGGGAAGTGTTGGTGGAAATGAAAGAGATGGTGTAAGAATACTTGATTTTCCGCTTAAATACTCGGGTGACTCGGGTTCGGGTTTAGGCTACCGACGGGTCAAGACTAGTCGAGTTCATAAGTTTTTTTAAACAAACTAAAACTTTTTCAGCAAAACTTTTATAAACCATTTTCCGAATAATTATTTAAAATCTTTTTTTTTTTTTTTTTTTTTTTTTTTTTTTTTAAATAAGAACATTTTATTTTTCAAAAGCATAAAAATTAATATTTTCCAGGCGTAAATGTCGTTTTATAAAATAAACATTTCAAATGATAAAAGCAGATTTCTCCAATGATATGGGTTCCGAACTTATCGTCCAGAACCCCAAAGTGTATAGTTTCCGATGATTCCTTGATTTTTGTCTACCAGTCAAATTCCAGGGCGTTACAATCCTATAGAAGATGCATTTGGGATTCCACTCATTTTGTCTTGCTCATCCTTTGAGCTTGGACATTGAGAAACACTCAACATTGTTCCTCTTTGAATAGGTACCAAACCTTTCTTAGAGTTTTCCATCTTGAACCTTTTCAATATTTTGTCAATGTATGCACTTTGATTCAAAGCTATCAACCGTCTTGATCTATCCCTATAGATCCTTATTCCCAGAATATAGGAGGCCTCACCAAGATCCTTGATGGAAAAACAGCTCACAAGCCAGGCTTTTACACCTTCCAAGGTTGGAATGTCATTTCCAAACAGTAATATGTCATCGATATATAATACCAGGAAGGTAATGATGCTCCCACTAGCTTTCTTATACACACAAGCCTCATCAGCGTTTTTGATGAATCCAAAATTCTTAACTTCATCATCAAAATGGTGATTCCAACTCCTAGATGCTTGTTTCAATCCATAGATTGATTTCTTCAAGTTGCATACTTTATTAGGATGTTGTGGATCGACAAAACCTTCAGGCTGAATCATATAGACATCTTCTTCAAGGTGTCCATTTAGAAAAGCAGTTTTGACATCCATTTGCCATATCTCATAGTCATAATATGCGGCTATGGCAAACAATATCCTTATAGACTTTTGCATTGCCACGGGCGACAAAGTTTCATCATTATCAACCCCTTGAGTTTGAGTGAAACCTTTTGCTACAAGTCTAGCTTTATAAGTATCCAAGTTTCCATGCATATAAGTTTTGTTCTTGAAAACCCACTTACTTCCAACTAGTTTGGAATTAAGAGGTGGAGCAACCAAGTCCCATACTTGATTGTCATGCATGGATTACATCTCAACGTTCATGGCTTCCAACCATTTATCACAATCAGATTGTGACATTGCATCTCGGTATGTGGTTGGTTCGTTGGGATCCACCACATAGCATCCATCCATGAAAAATCCATATCTTTCAGGTGGGGTGCTAATTCTACCAGATTTGCGAATGTTTTGTGTGTTTTGATCAACCATTTGATCATCATCAACAACCTCTTGTTGATTGCTAGTGTCAACCAAACGTGTATCGGCTTGTGGTTCTCGATCCTCCTCGAGTTCCATAGTTGTATCAGTTCCTTCCATAAGGAACCTTCTTTCCAAGAACTTTGCCTTGCGAGCTATAAACACTTTATGCTCATTTGGATCGTAGAAATAATATCCCATCGAATCTTCGGGATATCCTACAAAGATACACTTAGTGGATCGACTTTCAAGTTTGTCTAGGGTGTAGATCTTAACATAAGCCTCAAAGCCCCATACCCTTAAATATGATAACGATGGAACCTTTCCATGCCATATTTCAAAAGGTGTCCTTTTCACTTTCTTGGTTGGTGCCATATTTAAAAAACGGGCAGCAGAGATCAAAGCGAAACCCCAAAATGATAGAGGTAATGTGCTTCTAGCCATCATGGATCGAACCATATCCAATAAAGTTCGATTCCTCCTTTCAGACACACCATTATGTTGTGGTGTTCCAGGTGGAGTAAGTTGTGAGACAATCCCACAACTCCTAAGATGTTCTAGAAACGCATCATTGAGGTATTCACCTCCTTTATCGGAACGTAGTACTTTGATTGTTTTGTTGAGTTGATTTTGTACTTCATTTTGGAAGACTTTGAACATTTCAAAGGCTTCATTTTTGTGTCTTAACAAGAACACATACCCATAGCGACTATAATCGTTGGTAAAGGTAATGAAGTATCTTTCACCATTCCTTGTCATTGTCCTAAAAGGACCACATACATCCGAATGTATGATACCTAATAAGTCTGTCGCCCTTTCATTAGTTCCACTAAAAGGTTCTTTGGTCATTTTTCCTAATAAACAAGATAATATTAAGATCAATGTGGATCATGAAAGTTGTACCTGAGGTTTTCCCCGCATCCCTCTTAGCTTTCAACTCTTTGAGATAGGTCGGACAGTGTCTCATCCACTGACCTATCTCCCCACAACCAAATCACAGATCCTCAGCGCTAACCTTTAGCTTCTTGAGTTTGGAGTCCGCCTTTGCCTTTCCTTTGAACCCCTTCTTAACTTGCCCCTTACCAACGGAAACCTTTTCCTTTGGTTCCGGGTGATGCCTTTTCTTCAAGCCACCCTCATTGATCGCAAGAACGGGTAAAACCTTTTTACCCATGCCGGATTCGGCTGTCTTAAGCATTGCGTGAAGCTCACCAATGCTTTTGTCCCATCCGTTCATGTTGTAGTTCATGAAGAATGTCTCAAACATTTTAGTTAGGCCGTTCAGGATCAAATCCAAGGCTAACTCTTTTGAGATGGGACAATTAAGCCGTTCAAGCCGATCAATGTGGCTCTTCATCTTAAGCACATAAGAAGACACGGATTGGGTTTCTTCCATATGACATGCATGAAGTGCTCGAACCGTTTCGAAGCGCTCCACCCTAGCTTGAGTAAGGAACATTTCCTTAAGCTGGGTTATCATGTCATATGCCCCATGATTCTAGAAATCCTTTTGGATATTGGGAATCATTGTTCCTAACATGAGGCAAGAAACTTGCACCGAATCTTCGGTGTATTTCAGCCAATCCGCATAGGCTTCCAAGTTATTGACGTCGGGTTCATCGGGAATAGGATCGTCTAATATATAGGACTTTTTCTCTTGCTTGAGAACAATTCTCAAGTTTCGATACCAGTCCATAAAGTTGTTAAAGTTTAGACAATCCTTATCCAGAATGGATCTCAGTGATAGATTATGCACGTGAGGGATAATAGTGTTCTGTTGATTGTTTGCGGTCATCTATAAAAGATTTTAACAAAGTTCAATTTAGTATTTTCGATATCAATAAATTTTAACCTTTAATACCCTTTAATGTCTCCAAGACAATTATTGATTAAAATCAAGAATCCAACGTTTCATTCATATAGTAGTTAGGTGACCTTTATCCAACTATTCAAATTAACAAGGTAGTCAACGTTTGACAATTGCAACCCTTTGCAACTTCTAGTTTTATGGGATCGGTTAAACATCATATGTTTAGTTGGCACGTTTAATCCCATCAACACCATTTAAACACCATATGCCGGTGACCCTATTTACATGGTTTCAAATCAAGTCGTCCTACTTACACACACGTGTGAGTTTACACATACAAGTGGTTAGGTGACCCTCATCCCAAAAGTATTGTAAAACCACCGAAAGATCATAAGTTTTCTTAAATGTGGTTAGGTGACCCTTACCCCACATCAAGGCTACAAGTGACTTAAGTGTCGTATAAAAGGATGGTGTTCAACTTGTTTTTAAAAGGGATTTTAGTTTTCAAAATTCTAGATTGGAAAACTATTTTAATGTACTTTCCATTTGCATGCATTCAAATGTATGGTACCTTTGAAAACCAATTTTCAAATTCCTTTTAATAAAACCCATTTTATTATGAAATCATTAATAGTTAATAAAACCAATTTTATCACTTAATAATTTCAAAGGAATCACTTTTATGCTAGTTGTCGATTTTAATTGTTAACATCCAAACATGATAAAACAATAAACATAAATCAACCACACAAGCATAAAAACAAACACAAGTCCATAACCATAACCACCTAGAATGACAAAACTTGTTGACCGAAACAAGTGTGCCAAAAGGTCTCTCCTAAGGGACGAGAATGACACAAGGCATGTGTCGGTGAACTTCCACTTGATCCCGCATCTATATACTTCAAGTGTCCACCTTGTGTTGTGACTCTTCCACTTTATATGGGCTTCCATTTGGGCTCCAACTTCATCTCCTAGCTTCCATGGGCCTCCAAGTTTGGGCTTTGGTCATTGGGCTAAAATCCCATCTTGGACTATGAGGTCCATTAAGGCCAAAACCAAAACCGTAACTTTGTTGCTTCTTCTTTTACAAAAAAAAAATATCCTAATACATTTTCTCTAGTAAAAGAAATACAACTAATCTACTTATTATTACAAACCAAAATGAATGAATAAATAGATTACAAACCCAAATAAATGAATATTACAACCAAATTGAATAAATCGAATAAATCACAACACAAACACACATCCAAAGGTCATGGCTAGGTTATGAACATCCAAACGCACATCCAAATATGCAAGGTCTTAGAAGACCAAAATGGTTCCCCTCTAACCCATAAAACTTTCGGCCAAGAGGAACAAAACCGAAAGTTTCGGGTTTTGTCCAAACAAAATAATTAATCATCCATATAAATTAATTCTTCAAGATTATCACATGCATGTAAAGTATAATCTTGAGGAACCAATGGGTAACCAAAAACTCAAAAAACTTTCGGCCATATGGTGAACCACACCATAAAACCCGAAAATTTTAGATCTATGAAGCATGTATCCGTATAAGCGGCTCTGATACCAATGTTGGGTTTTAACAAGATTATCAAAGTCCATATAACCCATTATATAGAAAAACGCAGCAGAAATAATTAGTTTTAAATCTTGTTTACCAATACATATAAAACCCGTTTATATAAAACCCAATGCTCGGATCCATTTACAAAATACTTGCTATCAAAACAACCACAGGGTGTTGCATGAATCATACCTTCAAGTCCGAAAGATAAAGAGGATGAAAGATATGAATGGCTAGCTTCCAATGGAGGAAACCTCAAGCTTGTATACCCAACGAGCTCCAACAAACACCTTGGTTGCTAGGGACCTAACACTTGATGCACGAACAACCTTTGTTCCTTTTCTTCTTCTTATTCTCGGCCTCAAAGGGAGAAAAGAGAGAGAGAGATGTGTGTGTGAGAGAATGTGTAAATTATTATTCACCCAAGAATAATGATCTTCCAATAGAATCTCTTGCATGTCTTGAAAGAAATAAAAGGAGGAGAGAGAAGAGGGAAGAATTTTCCCACCCAAATTTCAAATCCCCTTTTAATTACTTACAAATATTTAGTTATAATATTTATGTTATAAAACATATCATAAGTAACATGCTATGTTATTTAACCAATTTAAATAACATCTCTCAAAATATAAATTATCCATATAATTTATTTAACACACAAATGCAAATATTTAGAAAACCATTTTCAAATATCATAAGTGTTGATATTTTTTAACTAGATCATATCTAATAATAAATATCGTGGCATTGGTCTAGCTTGTTATTGGGTATGACCCGACTTGGATCAATACGTACTAGCCACATCAACTCTAATATGTGTCTTCGGCAGATTGATTCCAACATCAACTAATAACGAATCAGTTAGTTACGACGGTTGTAACCAACTTCTGAAAACAATTGCCACGTGGCAAAAGTTGTTATGATTACAGTTAATGAGGTGAGACACATGTCATACGAATTAGGTAACACGAATTAGAATGTGTAATAAGAATCGGAATGTTTAACGAAATATTTCACGAATCAGCTAATCATCCTAACGAATCAGTTTAAAGATGTGAACGAATTAGGCTGAAAGGTTAACGAATTAGACTGAAAGGTTAACGAACCACTTGAATCTTCAAATGTTCAAACCTTCAAACGCAAATTTCCAGAAATGTGGAAAAAATGTATGAACTTTTAACCTAGACACAAATTTGTAATACACACTCGATACTCAACCAAATCGCTCAATCAAATTACCATAACACTCGGAAACACATCGCGAATCCAACTCGGATTGTCCCGTAACTCAATTAACATTATAACACAATCAATTTGACCAAAACTTAACCCCCTGTTTTTGGCCAAATCCAAAACCAAACCAATTCAATCAAACAACAGTCCAAATTCCAATTTCTCACTACCAAACCTTACTAATACTTTACCGATCTCGAATCCAAACCACTCAATCCATTTCCAACACAGATCTAACTCAATTCAATCCAAAATCAAATTGGATCTAAACTTAACACAAAAACTACAAATTATCAATCTAAATAACACCAATTAACATCCAATTCAAGAGTAAACGAGCACAGAAAGCTCTGATACCACTTGTTTGAACACGTTAATCCAATACACAGATTTCAAATTTGAGCTATATATAATTAACACTTAATACAGATCTAGTTCATAATTACGATTGAATGTATGTTGTATATATGATATAGTAGTTGTATGTATGTGTATAATATTAATATTGAAGCTTGAGAGGATATTTTGGTAGAGGTTCGATAATCTAACTCAAAACTTAAATAAACTGTGGACTGAAGCCACTATAAATAGAATATTGATCTAGTTTGTTACACATTCCGTAATGAACTAGCATCCACTTCGTTACATACATAAAATATAAATAAACTTAACGAAACACCCCCTGATTCGCTAAACATCCTTAACGAATCAGGAGAGATATTAACTTAGATCTAGTTCGTTAAACATCCTTAACGAACTAGACTATACTTTAACGAACTACAATAATAACTTAATACTTTATTACATAAATAAAACGATAAATACTATAACGATAAATACAAAGACTCTAGACGCAAAACAATGTACTAACATAACGCCATATATGCAAATTGAAGTTCCGTAATCTTCTCCTCAGTAGCATTTTCTTCCCCGATGTCTTCAACATTTGTGTAGTTTGCGGTCTGATTTCCAATGTTGAGCACAACTATCTAACCCTCCCAAGAGAATTGTTGAGAAACCAATCCCTTTTCACCATTTCTTGAACTACATCCAGCTTCACCTCTAGCCCTTTCCGTGTTTCCATCCTTTACTGGGTTAGTACATTCATGAGCAAAATGACCCGGCTCGTGACAGTTGTAGCATCTCAGAGTGTCTTTGTTAAAACCCAGCTTATGATTATTAGGCATATTCGAATTGTTTCTACCCGTCCTCTTAGTGAACTTCTTGGCCCGAAATACTGCCATGGCGATTTGCTAAGAAATATCCATTTCTTCAACATCATCAGGATGGATCTGACCGAGTTCAGCAGCAACCACAGGTTGAACCAAGTCTCCAGCTAAAAATGCATTATAACAATTCATGAATCCCGCCATTAGAACTATATTCTCCTAATTCTCTTTTGGAATGGAAGGAATCTGACTAGAGTTCTGACTGTAAGTTACCCCTGAGGATGAAGCTTTTCCATTGTCAGCTGAAGATTGACCAGACTTAGTGAAGAATACTAGAGCTGGTTGGGGTGGAATGGAAGATGGTTGGCCTTGAGTGGATGTGAACATTTGAAAGTTTCCCTGAGGTGGTTGTTGAGTAGCCTTGAACATTGAGAAACTGTCTTGAGAGATGAGGGCACTGTTGGAAGCAACGTTGTACCCAGCTGCACTGTAGGAGTTTGCATGATTTATTGCACGTTGCTTGTCATACATATCACATGCCTTGATAATAGCCATCATCTTAGAGAGAGACATTATGTGGAGATCCTTAGTCTTTTATATAACAGCAACATTCATATCCCAACTCATTGGCAATAAGTTCACCAGCTTGTTATTTATCTCAGAGGTTTCTAGATAAATACTTGCTTATCTCATTTCAGTCACCAATGCTATGAACCTTTGGAGTTGAGTTTCCAACGTTTCCCCAGAATATGATTAAACATGTTGAACTTTTGTCGCAGCAAGTCTTGGCGACTCCTTTCCATATCTTCGTTTCCCTCATGCACCTCAATCAACGCCTCCCACAACTCTTTAGCAAATTGTAGTTCTCTAAAGCCAATAGCAATCTAAGGTGAGGGTGCCATGGTTAGAGTAGAAAGAGACCTTTCATCTTCCTCAACTTTAGCAAAGTCATCATTGTCATACAATGCAACGGGCTTCACAATAATCTAAGTTGATTTCTCGTTGATAAGTAATTCTTTGAGCCCCCTGACAATATTTCTGCAAACTTTGGCATCCTTCATCTTAACGTATTTCTCAAACTGAAATTTCCATTCACTAAACCACTCGGACGGGGTATACGAGTGGTGGTCCCCATGATAGAGACGAGTTCTTTATGGAGTGAAGTGTTGGTTGAACCATTGCTAATAGTTAACTGATCCATTTTAAATTAGTCCAAATATTATGGAGTGAAGTGTTGGTTGAACCATTGCTAATATTATTTTTTAAAAGTTAATGACATCAAACATTATATAGGAATTGATCATGATTTTGAACCTGTTCTTTCCATGACCCCTCTTAATTGAGATAGGAAATCAAAGACTTGAAATAGGAGTCACTTCGGTTCCCTCATATATTGTCATAAACAAAAGATTTTATTTATATTTAATCCATTTTTCTGGATTGGCTAGGCGGGATAGCCTAGCCACTTCCCCTTATTTATGAGAATGAAACCATCCGGTCAAAATCAATCCAATAAATAAAAAAATATATTCAACAAGCAAAAAAGGAGAGAGAGGGATTCGAACCCTCGATAGTAAACTATACCGGTTTTCAAGACCGGGGCTTTCAACCACTCAGCCATCTCTCCGAAATACAATTTTATTTTATTCCTCCGAATAGAACATGGCCATATGAGTGGATACCGCCACTATCAAAGATCTCGGGTGTGATGGTCAATCTATCTATCCCGATATATGGATAGATATATGATTCAGCATGCCCTTTTGTAAAATCAAATGTAAAAAAAAAAAAAAAATTTCACTCTCCCCCGACTCCAGAATAAAGTGGTAAAGGGTCTCATAGTCCAAGTACTGCCCAAATTAAATTAATCAGGCCCAAACAGATATTACAGTTCACTCAGCCAAGGTCCAGATGATTCACCAAAAGTTAACCGAGAACTAGGTGTTGTTGACTAAAACGTAACCGAGTACCAAAGGTTTGACCGAGAACTAATGGCAGCCGAGAACAGATGCCGAGAACTAAAAAAATTGACTGAAAACCCAAAATCAACTGAGAATTGCCTTAGCCTAAAACTAGTAATAGCCGAGAACCAATAGTAGCCAAAAACTAAGTGTAGCCGAGAACTGATTGTGGCTGAAAAATCAATGTAGCCAAGAACGGATTGTGGCCGAGAACACTAATTCTACACAAAAGTCAATCAAGATCGTAACTAACTTCCGAGAAAAGAGGAATTTGATTTGTTTCCAAACCAAAATCAATCTTTTACCAAAACAAGCATATCCTCCTCTTCTCCGATCACTTGTTCACCGGAAATACAAACACAACCACCAAAAGATGAAGATCTTGAATCCTTGATATCACAATAACGAGCCTGAATAGGTCTAAGGCTCTAATACCAATTGTAAGTCCCGAATATGGATCACTACAATTATGATATCAACAAACTAGGTGTTGGTGCGGAATTCCAACACTAAGTTATTCAAGGAACACAAACACTTAACACAAGAGTTGCTTCAAAACACACGTATTATTATATGTCGGGTGCTTAAGCACGGTGATTATAAAACACGTCTAGTAAAGCACTTAGACGACCAAACAAACAAGTGAATGAACAACCTAGAACCCTATACAATGCATTCTATATATAGGGTACTTAATACACAAGCCCAACAGTGACCAAAAGCCCACCGAGAGTCAAAGGGATCTCGGTTTACATACGCAGCCCAAAACAAACAAATAGACTAAGCACAAACCAAAACAACTAGGCCCAACAATTATTCTTAAATGTTTACTTTTTTACGGTCAGATTATGAAGTTCATGTGCACTGGAAAGGAAGTGCTGAAATTGTGTTAGTTGCATGTGTAGTTGAGACTATTTATTTTTGTCTAACCTTTTTTGTTATTTTGACAAGTATGACTTCTTTTAGTACAGTGGAGTTGTTCGTGGTAGTTGACTTTTTGATGGTCAAAACCAACTACATAATCGAGAGTGGTCAAAGGTTTTGGAATAACAAAAAGTGATTGGACCTGAAAAACCTACGTTGACTACTTATAAAAATTGGACACTAAAACTAACAATTAACATATTTATTTTGTTTGTGACAACGCAATTGAGATGCTTTATAAAAGTATGTACATTATTGAAGCTAAGGATGCATCAAATCCGTCTTAATGTCCCAAATCTTTAGAAACATCTATACTTGTAATTTTCTTTTTGTTAAGTTTACTTTTCAGACGTTGTCATAGCTCCACATACAAGCAAAGTACTTGGTGTGTTACATCTAATATAAGATACTTTAAAGTTGCTAAACAAGATTAACTTCAGCCGTCAAATCTTATGGACATCATTTCGGTTATATTACTATTTTGTTTATTGTGCTCTCTTGTGGTTGGTATAACGAGCATTAGTATAGTAAAATCTATAGGAATCGATCTGCCCAAGACACATATTAGAGTTGATGTGACTAGTATGTTATGATCCGAGTCTGGTCATACCCAATAACAAGCTAGGCAAACACCATGATATTTACTTAAGATATGATCTAATAAATAAATATCAACACTTAGAATATTTAGAAATGGGTTTCTAGATATTTGCACTTGTGTAATATATATAAATTATATGGTTAATTTATATTTTGAGGTATTTTATGTTGTTGTTTAAATTGGTTAAACAACAAACATAAAAGACATGTTACAAAACCTTGCTAGTCAATATTACATAAGTAACAAATAATAATACTTGACATTTTGAATTTGTTGAAGGGATACCAAAAGTGGGCCACCCCTTCCCCCCCCCCCCCCCCCTCTCTCTTGTCTTTATTAGTTTTGTTATTTACAAAGACATGTAAGGGTTGTAGTGGGTGGATGAGTTATCATACACTCTCACCTCTCTCACACACATAAGAAGCAAAACTCTCTCTCTCTTATTTCTCTTCCACCATTTTCGGCCAAGGTAGAACAAGAACAAGAATAAGGGTTTTCTAAGTACAAATCCTAGCATACAAGGTGTTTGTTGAAGGCTTGGGGGGTATACAAGCTTGAGGCACTTCTCCATTGAAGGATTGCTATTCAAACCGTCTTCTCCTTCATCTTTCTTGTATCTTGAAAGGTTGTATTACATAAACCCCCCTATGGATGTTGTTTTTGTATGCATGCAAATTCGTATAGGGATCCGGGACTTGGGTTTTACATATAAAACGAGTTTTATATTAATCAATACAACAAGATTTTAAACTAATTAATCCGCTGCGTTTTTCATTAAAATGGGTTTATATGGCTTTGATAATCTTGTTAAAACCCAACATGGCATCAAGAGCCGCTTATACGAATACATGCATCAATAGATCTAAAAATTTTCGGGTTTTATGGTGTGGTTCACCATATGGCCAAAGATTTTGGGGCTTTTCGTTACCCCTTAGTTCTTAAAGGTTATACTTTACATGCATGTGATAATCTTGAAGAATTAAGTCATTTGGATGATTGGTTGTTTTGTTTGGACAAAACCCGAAACTTTCGGTTTTTCTTATCCTTGGCCGAAATTTTGAGGTTCTCAAGGGGAACCATTTAGAGATGTAATACTTGCATATTTGGATGTGCATTTGGATGTTCATAACCTAACCATGACCTTGTGTTTTTATGTGTGTTTGTGTTGTGATTTATTCAATATTCAATTTGGTTGTAATATTATTTTATTTGGGTTTGTAATCTATTTATTCATTCATATTGGTTATTACAAGTAGATTAGTTGAGTTTCTTTTACTATAGAAAAATGTATTAGGATATATTTTTTGTAAAAGAAGAAGCAACAAAGTTACGGTTTTGGTTTTGGGCCTTAATGGACTTCATAGTCCAAGATGGGATTCTAGCCCAATGACTAAAGCCCAAACTTGGAGGCCATGGAAGCAAGGAGCTGAAGTTGGAGCCCAATTGGAAGCCCAAATAAAGTGGAAGACTCACAACACAAGGTGGAAACTTTAAGCATATGGATGCGGGATCAAGTAGGAGTTCACCGACACATGCCTTGTGTCATTCTCGTCCCTTAGGAGAGACCTTTTGGCACACTTGTTTCGGTCAACAAGTGTTGTCATCTTAGGTTGTTTATTTTTGCTCGCATGGTTGATTTATATATTTTGTTTTATCTTATTTGGATAAGGATAATTAATAAACTTAATATCAACAACTTGCATAAAATTGGTTCCTTAGAAATCATTAGGTAATAAAATTGGTTTTATTAAAGGTTAATGATTTCACAATAAAATCGGTTTTGAAAGGAACTTGAAAATTGATTTTCAAAGGTACCATACATTTGAATGCATGCAAATGGAAGATACATTATTTAGTTTTCCAATCTAGAATTTTGAAAACTAAAATCCCTTTTAAAATGAGTTAAACACCATCCTTTTATACGACACTTAAGTCACTTGTAGCCTTGATAAGGGGTAAGGGTCACCTAACCACATTTAAGAAAACTTGTGATCTTAAGGTGGTTTTACAATACTTTTGGAATGAGGGTCACCTAACCACTTATATGTGTAAATTCACACGTGTGTGTAAGTAGGAAGACTTGATTTGGAAACCATGTGAATAGGGTCACCAACACATGGCGTTCAAAAGTTTTGATGGGATTAAACGTGCCAACAAAACATATGATGTTTAACCGATCCCATAAAACTAGAAGTTGCAAAGGGTTGCAATTGTCAAACGTTGACTACCTTATTAATTTGAATAGTAGGATAAAGGTCACCTAACTACTATTTGAATGAAACGTTGGATTCTAGATTTTAATCATTAATTGTCTTGGAGACATTAAAGGGTATTAAAGATTAAAATTTATTGATATCGAAAATACTAAATTGAACTTTGTTAAATTCTTTTATAGATGGCCGCAATCAACAATCCACCTAACGCTATTATCCCTCATGTGCATAATCTATCACTTAGATCCATTCTGGATAAGGATTGTCTAAACTTTAACAACTTTATGGACTGGTATAGAAAATTGAGAATTGTTCTCAAGCAAGAGAATTGTTCCCGATGAACCCGACGTCAATAACTTGGATGCCTATTCGGATTGGCTGAAATACACCGAAGATTCGGTGCAAGTTTCTTGCCTCATGTTGGGAACAATGATTCCCGAGATCAAAAAGGATATCGAGAATCATGGGGCGTATGACATGATAACCCCAGCTTAAGGAAATATTCCTTACTCAAGCTAGGGTGGAGCGCTTCGAAACGGTTCGAGCACTTCATGCATGTCATATGGAAGAAACCCATTCCATATCATCTTATGTGCTTAAGATGAAAATCCACATTGATCGGCTTGAACGGCTTAACTGTCCCATCTCAAAAGAGTTAGCTATGAACTTGATCCTACACGGCCTAACTAAAAGGTTTGAGACATTATTCATGAACTACAACATGAACGGATGGGACAAAAGCATTGGTGAGCTTCACGCAATGCTTAAGATAGCCGAAGACGGCATGGGTAAAAAGGTTTTACCTATTCTTGTGATCAATGAAGGTGGCTTGAAGAAGAGGCATCACTCATAACCAAAGGCAAAGGTTGTCGTTGATAAGGGGCAAGTCAAGAAGGGGTTCAAAAGAAAAGACAAAGGCAGAACCAAAACCCAAGAAGCTAAAGGTTAGCGCCGAGGATCCGTGCTTTGGTTGTGGGGAGATAGGTCACTGGATGAGAAATTGTCCGACCTATCTCAAGTAGTTGAATGCTAAGAGGGATGCGAGGCAATCCTCAGGTACAACTTTCAAGATCCATATTGATCTTAATATTATTTCTTTTAACACATGGGTATTGGATACCAGATGTGGAACTCATATATGCAATTCATTGCAGGGTTTCAAAAGAAGAATTGATTTCAAGAAAGGAGATATAAGTCTCTTCATGGGCAATGGAGCAAAGGTTGACGTCCAAGCCCGAGAAGATTATGTTTTTATGCTTCCAAATGGTTTGGAAGTTATTTTGAAAAACATTCTGTATTCTCCTAGTTTGACTAGGAATATTATCTCTGTTTCTGTATTAAGACAATTTGGTTATGATTTCAAGTTTGTAAACAATGGTTTTTATTTATTCATGAATGATGTCTTTTATTTTAAAGCAATGTCGTTTAATGGCATTTATGAATTGGTTCATGATAATACATCCATTGATAACTCTTTGTACCAAGAAAGCACCAAAAGACTCAAATTGGATTTGAGTAAAACTTTTCTTTGGCATTGTCGCCTTGGTCACATAGACAAGGATCGCATTCATACACTTCAAAAGAATGGTCTTTTGAAATCAAGTGATGATTCATTTGATGAATTCGAATCTTGTTTATTGGGAAAAATGACCAAAGAACCATTTAGTGGAACTAATGAAAGGGCGAAAGACTTATTAGGTATCATACATTCGGACGTATGTGGTTCTTTTAAGACAATGACAAGGAATGGTGAAAGATATTTCATTACCTTTACCGATGATTATAGTCGCTATGGGTATGTGTTCTTGTTAAGGCACAAAAATGAATCCTTTGAAATGTTCAAAGTCTTCCAAAATGAAGTACAAAATCAACTCAACAAAACAATCAAAGTACTACACTCCGATAGAGGAGGTGAATACCTCAATGATGCGTTTCTAGAACATCTTAGGAGTTGTGGGATTGTCTCACTACATAATGGTGTGTCTAAAAGGAGGAATCGAACTTTATTGGATATGGTTCGATCCATGATGGCTAGAAGCACATTACCTCTATAATTTTGGGGTTTTGCACTGATCTCTGATGCCCGCATTTTAAATATGGCACCAACCAAGAAAGTGGACAGGACACCTTTTGAAATATGGCATGGAAGGGTTCCGTCACTGTCATATTTAAGGGTATGGGGATGTGAGGCTTATGTTAAGATCTACTCCCCAGACAAACTTGAAAGCCGATCCACTAAATGTATCTTTGTAGGATATCCCGAAGATTTGATGGAATATTACTTCTACAATCCAAATGAGAATAAAGTGTTTATAGCTCGCAAGGCTAAGTTCTTGGAAAGAAGGTTCCTTATGGAAGGAACTGATAGAACTATGGAACTCGAGGAGGATTGAGAACCACAAGCCGATACACGTTTGGTTGACACTAGCGATCAACAAGAGGTTGTTAATAATGATCAATTGGTTGATCAACCCACACAAAACGTTCGCAAATCTGGTAGAATTAGCACCCCACCTGAAAGATATGGATTTTTCATGAATGGATGCTATGTGGTGGATTCCGACGAACCAACCACATACCGAGATGCAATGTCACAATATGATTGTGATAAATGGCTAAAGCCATAAGCGTTGATATGCAATCCATGCATGACAACCAAGTATGGGACCTGGTTGCTCCACCTCTTAATTCCAAACTGGTTGGAAGTAAGTGGGTTTTCAAGAAGAAAACTGATATGCATGGAAACTTGGATACTTATAAAGCTAGACTTGTAGCAAAAGGTTTCACTCAACTCAAGGGGTTGATTATGATGAAACTTTCTCGCCCGCGGCGATGTTAAAGTCTATAAGGATATTGTTTGCCATAGCCGCATATTATGACTATGAGATATGGCAAATGGATGTCAAAACTGCTTTTCTAAATGGACACCTTGAAGAAGATGTCTATATGATTCAGCCTGAAGGTGTTGTCGATCCACAACATCCTAATAAAGTATGCAAGTTGAAGAAATCAATCTATGGATTGAAACAAGCATCTAGGAGTTGGAATCACCGTTTTGATGATGAAGTTAAGAAATTTGGATTCATCAAAAATGCTGATGAAGCTTGTGTGTATAAGAAAGCTAGTGGGAGCATCATTACCTTTCTGGTATTATATGTCATACATATTACTATTTGGAAATGACATTCCAACCTTGGAAAGTGTAAAAGCCTGGTTTGGAAGCTGTTTTTCCATCAAGGATCTTGGTGAGGCCGCCTATATTCTGGGAATAAGGATCTATAGGGATAGATCAAGGTGGTTGATAGGTTTGAATCAAAGTGCATACATTGACAAAATCTTGAAAAGGTTCAAGATGGACAACTCTAAGAAAGGTTTCGTACCTATTCAAAGAGGAAAAATATTGAATGCTTTTCAATGTCCAAGCTCAAAGTATGAGCAAGACAAAATCAATGGAATCCCATATGCATCTGCTATAGGATCCATTTTGTATGCCATGATTTGCACCAGGCCTGATGTGTCATGCCCTTTGAGCATGACAAGTAGATACCAACAAAATCCGGGAACCAGCCATTGGATGGCGGTTAAGAGCATACTGAAATACCTTAGGAGGACTAAGGATATGTTTCTAATATATGGCTCTGGTGAGGAGGAACTCGTTGTAAAGGGTTACACTGATGCGAGTTTCCAAACTGATCGAGATGATTCTCGATCACAATCGGGATATGTCTTCGTTCTAAATGGTGGTGTTGTCTATTTAAAGAGCGCAAAACAAGATGTGGTAGCATTGTCCACCACTGAATCTGAATACATCGCCGCCTCATTGGTAGCTCAAGAAGCTACATGGATTAGAAAGTTCGTGGCCGATCTAGGGGTAATCTGTACCATTCAGGACCCTCTAGAAATCTTTTGTGACAACGAGGGTGCGATTGCTCAAATCACGGAACCCCGTGCACATCAAAAGACTAGGCACATTGAGCGGAGATTCAACTACATAAGGGATGAAGTTGAAAAGGGAAAGATATGTATTCGTAAAGTTCACACTGATCAAAACATTGCGGATCCACTCACGAAGCTCCTTGAAAGGCCGAATCATGAGGGTCATACTTGCGCCTTAGGACTTCGATATTCTAGTGATTGGATTTTATCTATGTTGTATTTGGATATCGGAACAATTGTTATTTTGGCTCATTCATATGATTATGGTTTATGATTATGACTTTTGAGTTATGGTCCATTTTAGCATGTTTAAATCCGTGAACAAGTTAATTATTCTAAATGTCCATATTCGTTCATATTTGTGGGAACAAGTATGAAGGTAAGACTATTATGAACTTGGATTGGTGGATATTCACAAGGCATGAATATAGAGCAAGGGTGTCAGGTCCCCGATTTCAGGTAGATCTTACACAAATCATGTCATAACTCACACAAATAAATGTGTTGACAAGGGAGTTAATGACGGGTTGCTATATTTAGAAAGATAACCGTTTGTTAAAGGCGGAATCAATAACAAACAGGGTAGTTGCTAAACAATAAATCAAAGGTAACTAACACACTCAAGATTCACTCAAAAGATTTCCATTCATATAATGTTCATCATACAAACGATAATCGATTTAGGGTTTCTTGAAGGGAAAGTTATATCCGTACGATTCCAAGGACGGCTGTCACACTCAGAAATATTCTTTCTTATCTGAAAAGTGTAAATGCCTAAATCCGTCCTTAGGAGGCGTGCCCTAAATTATTCATTTTATAGGCTTGACACCTCCTTTACATCTGTCATTCCTTCTAGAAACCCTAAATGCTAATACATATTCAAATTAAATATTCAAAACTATTCTAAGTGTAAAACAACTCTTCCGAGTACGCTTCGCATCAGTATTGACTTTCCGAGTAGGCTGTGCTCTGCCTTCCTTTAGAAATTGGTAACATAGAGGTGTGCCCGGGAACAGTTTCCGGGTAGACTTTACTTATAGAATATTTCACCAAGTGAAATACTCACAGGGTAGACTTCAATCTTCTTGACTTTATCAGACTTTGCCCGACAAACTCTTACGAGCAACCTTGTTCTTCAATGGTCCCTTTAACTCTTTACTATAAAATACCTTATTAGCAAAGTGTGCCCGACACCACTATTCCTTGCTTGAGTTGAACCCTGCCCAATGTTACTTGATATATTTAATTATTCATCAAGCTTACTTGGACCACTATTATTTATGAATACCTTGCCCGGTCTTCCAATTACTTGGCTTCAAGAGCTTGGTTAGCCAAGAGCCTACTCTGAAGTAAACCTTACTCGGCTAAGAAGAACAACATTGATTGATAAAGTGATCCTTGCCCGGATATGTACTAACTAGTGAACCTTGCCCGGTTAACCACTAATTTGCGAACCCTGCCCGGATATCCACTTAAGAAGAATTCTAGAAGATAACCTTGCCCGATGGACAAAATATCATGCCCGGCTAAGTAAAACCTTGCTCGGAAGACTAAGGTGTACCCGGTTCCATACTTAGCGAATTCTAAAGAGGTTGAGAAGATTCCAATCTTCCATATACTTCTCTTAGGTCAAATATTTGACTCAACAAAGGGTTTGCGACCAAGGTTCATAGATATTTATGGAATATAAATATTGGACTGAACCACCCTCAAATTTTACTTCATGGAATCCTTGTGATTTGTGATCATAAGTAAATTTGAGTAAAGGAGAACATCATAGTATCCTCCGAAGACTTAGTTCTTCGCTTCTCTGAAACATGTCAGTACATAAGGCTGAGGTCAAGTGTAGTACAAGGTGATAGTGAGAGACGTGTGTAGTCAATAGGGGATTTGTCCCTCTTATTCGTTGAGACTTAAATGTCTAAGGCCCGAAAAGTTAAATCGACAGAGAATGATCACTCTGTGTCTCTGGATTTAATATGACATTTGTGGCTAAAGGATAAATGATAGATTCACCTAAATCATTTCAAGTAAGTGGCTTGAAGGGAATGATGTTATTGAATGACACTTCGTCATACGTATTAGGGGTAGTAAACCGTTGTTAGGCGGTATTTGCTACTTGCATCAATCTTCTATGTATCTTGCGCAAGTTGGAGATTGTAGGAATCGGTCTGCAAAAGACACATATTAGAGTTGATGTGGCTAGTATGTTATGATCCAAGTCGGGTCATACCCAATAACAAGCTAGACAAACACCATGATGTTTACTTAAGATATGATCTAATAAATAAATATCAACACTTGGAATATTTAGAAATGGGTTTCTAGATAATTGCACTTGTTTAATATATATATAAATTATATGGTTAATTTATATTTTGAGAGAAAGTATTTTTTGTTGTCTAAATTGGTTAAACAACAAACATAAAAGACATGTTACAAAACCTTGCTAGTCAATATTACATAAGTAACAAATAATAATACTTGACATTTTGAATTTGTTCGAGGGAAACCAAAAGTGGGCCACCTCTTTTCCCCCTCTCTCTCTTTTATCTTTATTAGTTTTGTTATTTACAAAGACATGCAAGGGTTGTAGTTGGTGGATGAGTTATTATACACTCTCACCTTCTCTCTCACAAACATAAGAAGAAAAACTCTCTCTCTCTCTCTCTTTTCTCTTCCACCATTTTCGGCCAAGGAAGAACAAAAACAATAAGAAGGGTTTTCTAAGTACAAATCCTAGCATACAAATTGTTTGTTGAAGGCTTGGAGGGTATACAAGCTTGAGGCACTTCTCCATTGAAGGCTTGCTATTCAAACCGTCATCTCCTTCATCTTTCTTGTATCTTGAAAGGTTGTATTACATAAACCCCCCTATGGATGTTGTTTTTGTATGCATGCAAATTCGTATATGGATCCGGGACTTGGGTTTTACGTATAAAACGGGTTTTATATTAATCAATACAACAAGATTTTAAAATAATTAATCCGCTGCGTTTTTCATATAAATGGGTTTATATGGCTTTGATAATCTTGTTAAAACCCAACAAAATCATCGTCAAAACAGAACGAAACCTACGGTATTCACGTTGTGCCACCTTCGCACCACGCAGGTTTTACACTAGTATACATACATACATATATATATATGATTAACTGACCTTCTTAAATTTTGGTTTTTAACTTCATAGTTTTGTTCTAAACTTCTTAGTTTTTTCTATGAACTTCTTAGATTGTTTCTCTTTACATGTCAATAATGGATTTCAATTTCAATTTTTTTAACTGAACTTGTTAAATTTTTGTTTTTAACTTCTTAGTTTTGTTCTTAACTTCTTAGTTTTTGCTATGAACTTAGATTTTTGCTCTTCACATGTCAATAACGGATTTCAATTTAAACCAACAATGAACATACCATTGGATAACTGACTAAGGGGTATGTGGGTGAGCTTTTAGATTTGCTTATTTGCTTTTTGTAAAGCAAAAACCACTTTTGAAAAGTCCCACTTTGAAGCTTTTGGATGAGGTTTACCAAACACCTTTTGCTTTTCAACAAACAAATAAGTAATAAATGTTCACCCCCCCCCCCCACGACACACACACAATTATGTACACAAATCCCCAAATTTTGAGTTTGAGCACATCAATAACATATTTCAATTAAAATTACGAGGGAAAAATTGACTTCATGTGATTATTGACTCTATTCCTAAAATAAGAAAAATCATATTATAGAAAATTAATTTAATATCGAACAATTCTTTAATTTTTTATTAGAAATAAAATCAATTACGATAGTGATTACAATACGATTTGATATGCAATTTTGTATTATGTTCCATCATGTAGTTGATTGTAATCAGCGCAATAGATTGTGAAATTAGATATAGGTTTATTTAAAAATATGCCATCGTGTGAATTGATTTTAAAATTGAAATTGTCGCTCAATATTCTCGCGTACGTAATGTACGATAAGTGGTATTGGAAATTAAGCCACCCACACACGCGCGCGCACACACACACAAATATATACACACAGACACACACACACATATGTGTGTGTGTGTATACTATCTTTTAGCCCGCGTATTACGCTTGTTTATTTAGATCTTTTTTATATATATTATTGTGAACAGATAATTTTCGAGGATGGTGTGTTTATGTTTCTAGGTTTAAAATCAGTTATGATTTTTATTTTATTTGAGGTGTAGATTTTGTATTAAAATAAAAGGTTACACGACTAAATAAATTATGTTCATTATATTTTATTACCTTTAACCTTCGGACTCTTTCTATTGAGATGAGTAGGTTTATAGTTCGTTTGGAGTTTTAGTTTTGTTAGAGTTTTTAGTATGCTCGTATGAGCTTGTGTTGCGGGATAATAGTGATTTAATTAGGGTTCCTTCCTACCAACCTCCAGAGGTGCGTATTAGAACTCTCTAACCTCTTGCATTTTATTTAGTCGTTACTCTTCTCATTCAGTTTGTGATTTGTCATTCTTGATCATCAACTGTCAAAAACATATAAATTAGAAAAAAATAAAAACATGTCTTCATAGCAACCAAAAAAATAGTGACTAAATCCAAACATGTGTTTGTTGGGACCAAGTAGTAGTGGCGAGCGACTCTGCACAGGTATTCATTACGGTTCTAATAGCATAATTTTCCTAGATATAAAAACAATAATAACTATAAACTACTACTAAATGCCTCGATAATATCCATCGACGCCTTCTCTCTCGTGGACCCTCTTTAAATAAATAAAATTTCCAATAAATACAAGCATTCATTTTTAGATCATTCATCAACAATAGGTCTAAATATAAATTAATTCATAAAGCCATATAACAAAACAACATCCATTTACTGAACCAATTAAATACACACGGGTTCGAGTGTTACAGTTGTTCCGATATGTAGGCTTGTACACAAACTAAAGTAACATGAATATGTGATTTTCGGCTCAGTTTAGACCCGTTAGCCAGCTCAAGCTCGATAAGTGAAGCTTGACAACAAGTTCATTTATCAAACAATCTCATTTTCAAACTCGGGTTTCGGCTAGAGCTCCTTTAAACTCGGTCCAGTTTGAGTGTTTACCGAGCTGGTGTCAAGTATATGATAAGGTTGTGTGCACGGTAAAAACACAATCCAAACTAACCATTTTATTATTAAATATTAACAAAATGATTTAGGTTAAGTGTACACGCAATCCTGCAATGAAAACTGTGAATAGAATATCCAATTTCAAAACACTCTTTGCTTGGTTGTATGGGTAAACCGACCATCAACAAGAACTTCACATGAAGATTGTCTAGCCAGTTTCCCTTAAAAAACTACATAAACATGGTAAAATCATTACTCTATTCAAGTTTAATTCAACAATCAATAGAAAGATAGATACCTTTCACATATGAATTTGACCATCACTAAAACCTTTAACACCTTTGTGTTCCTTAACATGTTTGAGCAGGCTAGGAATGTCAATTCCATTTTTGTCCTTGATAGCTCCAGTAATATCACTCACTGCCACCACTTTGTGACCAACTTCATGAATAATTTGATTAGCTTATGAACCAAGTCATCAACAATCAAAATCCCTAAAATGAACTAACAATTAAACTTCATAAGATTGGTCAATTGGTCAGCAGGAAACTGGTAATCATAATAAGGTTCTCTGTGTACAACGGTTGACCCGCAACATACTTCCAATAATCATTAAGAAGGGCTTTTGTAGCAAAGAGTACACTCCTTCCAGTGGCAACATCTCTACCGAGTAATCCGCCAAGATCCTGAATTTAAATCTAAAAATATATTGTTTTTTTTACCACGATCATTTTCGTGTTGGTTAGGAGTAGTAAAATATTATTGACTTGATTGATATTGTTCATGCATTTCTCATACAATACAAATTAATATATTGTTAATTTATTTTAAAGACAATATAGTAATTAAATATGAAGCTTTCAGGGTCATAAAGATTATATTGTATGTAAATACAGTCAACTGTGTCATGTTAAAACTACTATGTTTGACCTCAGTAGTCAAACATACCAATCATTACCATAAATTTCTACTAACAACATTGGCCGTGTGAGTAAAAAAGAGTAAATATAAATTAAGAATTCGTAAAACAAAAGATTTCAAGTGGATTCACAGTTGCATAAAAACATCATTCGCTTGAGACCCGTTTAACATGTGTGAAGCAAACAATCGGAGATTAATTAATATGATAAAATACAGAAGAAAAACAGTAAAGATTGAAGCATACCTCCATCAGGTTGATGCACCGACTGTAAATTGTGCTCCAATAGCAAGTATGGGGAAAGTGTCACTGAACATGAGATATATTCTTTTAGTACGTCTGCAAAATAAATAACATTAAATAAGCATCGTAACAACTCAAGTTCTATATATTTTTTAAGCATGCTGTTCAAAATTACTGAATTTGAGTTTCTATGATTTTCGTTGCGAGACCACATTGGTTAGTCCTTAGACTATGCAAAGCATCACTTGTAAGTAAAAAATTGTCATAATTATGACTACAATTTTATTACTATTTTGTAGATAAAGATATAAAACTGATTTGAATAAAAACCAACTAAAATATTTGATTAAAAACCAAAACAAAAATGAAGTGAGAAATAAATGCCTATTACCCACTAATTTCTCAATTGTGATGGTAGGCGATGAGAAACTTCATATCCAAATTTAACGATCATTTGCAAGGTGGAAAGAGATAAAAACATTAATGGGTTTGAAAAGAAAATTCACAAATGGATATAATCCATTCGATAATAAACAAACCCTTTTCCAACTTCAAATAAACTAATCCTAGATAAACTATTTTTCTGGTTTAAAAGAAGAAATAGAAAATCACCCCGTGGGCATAACATCCTAACATTCTTAATTGTCAATACATCACAAAAATATAATAAAGAAAAAGTGTTAATTAAATGATTATTTGTGTAGTGAAACCAATTGTAGACTTTCTAAATAAATGTACCACATACGAAGGTTAATGCCTTAAATAAAATTGCGCTTCCATGAAATTGAGAAGTAAGGATTTGAACTATTCATTGATCCTTCTATAATTTACTTGCGCAGTCATCATATCTACAATTTTTAGCATCAACTTTTGTGAATTAGACCATAAGTTAATTGCATAAAAGAAAACTAAAAGTAGCATAAGTTTCACTGCTTCGGCACTTTGATAAATCAACCATATAATTGCTACCGCATAAATGTCAAAATAGGCTAACCTTTCCACAATTCTTATAACGGCAAACATAGTTTTTTTCTGTGAATCTGAGAATTCATATAAGTTAGTAATCTGCAGGAACAAAATAAATGAAATAATATATAGCAATACAGACCAGCGATAATCAGCATAAGTGAACCATCACATCTGATTGCATAACTAAGGTTTTGTACAAAATCAGAATCTCAAATGAAATCCTAATTCCATTTAGGGTTTGTGACCTCAAACGAAATATGAACAAATAAGTGTCTAAACAAACTGATTTAGTGAAAAAATACCTTTGATGAATCTGAGATTAGAATTAGAGGATGTAAGAGTTTGAATTAGGAATGAAACTGAATTAGAAGGGCAAGGGCGATTAGGGATAGCGTGTTTGATTTCGTTATGGCAGTGAAAAGGTTATGAGATTGATATAACCCATGTCCAGTTATCATTAGATTATATAAACATGCTGAAGTCAAATAGATTCACTATTACTGAATTAATCTTGTAATTAATCTCTGTTTCAGTCCATCTTAAATCAATCAAACGAAGTAGAGGAAGAGTTGTAAGGTATTAGGGTTTAGAATGAAAGCCATGGTGAAGTAATAGTGAAGAAATGGGTTATCTGATATCCGGGTTAGGAGGATCTGACAGGTAGACCCATGACCCGCGAGTTTATTAGACTAAATAAATAAGAGGTCTCTATTCAAAAATCAAGCAATCTGGTGGTTCTAGAAGGGGTAGGGAGCGACGTGAGAGCGACATGTAGGATTTTATGGTAAACAGTGTGTGTGTGTGTATGTGTGTGTTTATGGGTTTAATTACTAATTCAAACGACTATTTTTAGAATATTTTAACAAATTATTAGGCTAAAAAATATCTTGTTCATGAAAATTTGTGATGTAGAGAACTTTTAGCAAGCTTTCATTCTCTATATATTTGATCTCCAAACAGACCAAAATTATAAGCAAAATGGGTATCGAACAATTGTGCATCTTCATCCTCATAACAACTGCAATAGTTGTAGCTCGGGCGGATGAGCTTGCGGTAGGAAATAAACATATTGTTGTAACAGGTGCTGGACCATGTGCGGAAGGAACAAGGTATATAGTTGGAGATGATAAAGGTTGGCAACAAGGTGTTGATTACAATGCTTGGGTCCAGGGGAAGGATTTCCGTGTTGGAGACATATTGGGTATATTCTTGTCATCTTCATACATGACTCATTGCTATTTTTGCTTGCAATTATGTATGTCATGAAGGAGGCGAGCTAGCTAACTAACTAAATTTTATTACTTGTTGACGCAGTGTTTGATTTGACATTTAACCATTGTATCTTGGTGGTTGACGAAGATGGGATTAACAGATGTTGTGGTGCATCACGTATTGTGGATGTTAGGGAGCTTGGACGTCATGAGATAGTCTTTACAGCACCAGGAAAATTTGGTTTCATGAGTCACGTTGGGGATGATTGTATGAAGGGCATGAAGTTTCTCGCCATTGTCAAAGAAAAATGAAATTCTGGATACTTAACAAGGACATGACAAGTTGTTATGTTCTCGAACGTAATCTATATATACATTTTTTATTTTTGTTGTTTGTTAATAATATTTTATGTTGGTTAGAGACAATTTCGGTCATGAACCATCTTTTTTTAATAAATAATTAAGATAAATGTAAAATTTCATAATAATGAATTTTAGATTTTTATCATCGATATCAATTGTTTAGCTTTTGTAGCTAGCTAAATTGTGTGTTCAAATATCACAAGATTTTACTATATATTGACGATAAATAATATGTTCAGACCTTGGTTCAAAAAACAAGTATGCATTCCCCTTACTAATCATGAAGCTGTTCGGCCATCATTTCACACACCACACATACTCGACTTTGAAATTCACGTGTCTTACAACTAGATTTCAAACATCTATAACAAGTTGGTAACCTTTTCTTACATTATTCCCTCAACTTTTTTAATTGTTAAATACCCAATAAACTTAACTTTATACTTAGCAATCAAAAGTTTTTTAAGTGTTCCAACATGTTTTAAAAACCTAACTACATAAGTATAATAGTTATTAGCTGTAGATCAAGAGCTACAGTCTCAATTAATATTAACATTTTAAGAGTTTCACAATTTCTAAAGCACAATTTACAAGTTTAAAGAGAGGCCAAAGAGTAATTGTATTATTTAATACCACGTGTGTTTCAATTTTGTTTCAATAAGTTACAATTTTCCCTTTATCTTTGCTATTTTTTTATGAATTTAAGCAATATTAACTTTTCCACACCTTCATCTTTATCCACACCATTTTTTATAAATTTAAGAAATATATATTTTCTTACACTATTTTTTTAAAAATATCTTTGAGTATATTATGTTTTAAGTAAATTCAAACATATTGTCGCAACGTTCTTATTTTTATCTACCTTTAGATATAAATATTTTAACACCCCAACCCGGAAAATGATGACGTCACATGTGAACCTGTGTGAGGGAAAAATTACGAAATGAACTGATTGCCAGTAGGGAACAAAAGGCTCAAGTTATAACAAGTATAAATAGATGAAGTTACAACATAACATAAAATGATACGATGCAAAGTAAAGCAAGTCAATTAAATAAATCGTATCATATGGATGGTATAGAAATCCAAAACATATAACATACCACTGGGGCTACATTGCACTATAGAACTATGCATCCGACAACACGATGGCGGTGTTGGCATACACTAAAAGATCCACTAACAAACCATGCATATCCATATAGCACATGATCGATCCATACGCCTTTTAATAGCCATGGACTACAGTTTTCCTTAAGAGACGCCATAATTTAGGCTCACCGTCAAGACCAGTGCCACACCATTGATGCCACAATGTCATACTTGCGATCACCACCACAAGTAGAATATGCTCTTGTAATAGAATACAACAAATGAAATGGTACTTTAATAGAATATCTTAAGAACGCTCTAAAAACGTCAAATCAAACAAATAATCATACATTAATATCGGAAAATGCGACAATGAGTACAATATAGTCATAATTCTATCACATGCTTTAAAGGCAAAATTAAATATCAATAACAAGAAATATAAGCTGAATATGAATGAACATGCAGTTAATATATTACTGGCTAGCGTATAACATATTGGAAAACCAATTGTAACATGAAACCGGCAAATCTTGTTTCATGATACCCTGCCAATATAGCTGATCGTTTATATATAGGGCGTACCATAGTGTATCCACCACACTCGGATACATTATCAATGTTTTGTTTCCCAAGATGTTTGAAATTCATATCACCTTCCTGAAACATATAGGTTTCATAGTTCTTGTTGTAGTGAAACAAATAATTGTAAGAAATATGAAACCCAAAGATGTTAAGAGTTCCAGGTGTTAGTCAACAGGGTTTATTAATTACAATCGAAAACAAATAATAAAGGAAGGGGTTAGGATCCGTATCTTGTTTGCTGATTAGTTGCCTTATGCAGATTAGTGATATGCGTTATGCTTTTAATCAACCAACATTGTGTTCATTTAGCTCATAATGTAATCTGTATATTTCTTTTAATCGAAAAATTAAAGTTTGATTTTACCTTATTGTATTCATGACATCATTCTTGGTTTAGTTAGTTTTTATTTTAAATGAGGTTATTTACTTTGATTAAGAAAATAAATACGTAAATTACCCAAGTCGATATATCTTCTTTATACGCTTTAACAAATCATAATCTATATCTATATCTATATTATTATAAAGCATATAATATGACAAAATAGTAATTCAATCCATCCAAAGGAGACACCTGTAAAATTAAATGCTTCTTGTTTCGGTAGCCGACAATTAAACGGAGAGTTTTCCGGACAATTGAATGGTTTGATTAACTTGACGTTTAATTTCAATGAATGAGCAAACAATATCACTAGGGAACACAAACAACAGTTTCCAATGAATGAGCAATCAAAGCTTATCATTTTCAACTTCTTATCTTGTCCATATATCTAATTCGAATCCAAATTGTAATCATCATCATCTTCCTTTCGTATGGCTGTGTGAGTTTTTAACCCTAGGGTTTGATGAAATCTTCGATCAACCAGGTTTCAAACAAACCTCCTCATTGACTCTGTTTATTATTTGCTAAATTTGTATGGTTAAATAATATTTCTAGATAATTTAAGAAAGCTAAAAGGGTTTCGGGATAGAGGTACGACCGTTATTTGTAAGGTAAATTTATTTGTTCGTATAGCTTATTTTACAAAGCTACTATCATTTTTAATTTTGATGTTATATATAGTTCAATGAGTTTATAAAATCATTGATTGATTTCAATTTTATGTTATTTACGTTTGTTTTTATGTATTTGTTCGTATAATTTTAAATAGAGATTTAGAAAAAGAGCTTGAATCAAGCGGAGCTCTTGCACTCGTAAGTTAAACGAGTCTAGCTCTAGCTCACGCAAGTAAAACGATCAAAGCTCTAGCTAGACGAGCTCAGGTATTCAGTGAGTTCAATGAATTTATAGAATCACTGATTCCTTTTGATTTCATTTTTAGTTCCGGAACATTAGCTTATCATGTATCTAATTTTAATATCATCATTTGAAGGGTAAATTTAGTTTCTAACTGTGTGATTACGGATTAAGTTGAAAGAGTGGTGCTGGATAAATAACAGATTCTCAGTATTTGGGAAACTGTTTCATAGTTTTTCATATTGAATAATGCATGGTTTTGTACTTTTATTCAAATCTATTGTTAGATTTTGCAGTCAAAGTAGAACTGCTTAGATCATAATTTACTTATAACTCATTTTAACTACATATTTATGTTAATTATAAACCATGTGACAGAGCAGGGAGATGTTACATCAAATGGTAAAACGGTTGGTTCATTACATTTTGGTGCAAATAATGTACTCAAGTTTTTGAATATATAAAAAGATTTCTTTATATGCTTTCCTTGTACTTGTGAGAAGAGATCCTTTTTAATTGAAAGTGGCAAAATGGGCATTTGGCTAATTAGTCAAATGGCATGTTTTGGTATGGGTCGAAATGGGTATGGTCGGTTATGATTCATTAACTTTCACTTGAACTCATGGGTCGATGACCTTGTAATAAAGTATTATATTTTGCATTCATTTAAGTGGTTGCGTCTGTAATATAGACTTAATAGGTTAAAGTTATTGATTTTGACTTGCAAGTTGGATGTGAATCTTTTAACTTATTCAACACCGACAACTGTTTTTTAAAGAACTTACTATGATCATTTGGTTTCTAATGTTAAACTCACAAACATGGGCATAATTTGGATTATATCTATACGATAATATAATACATAATGGACCGATACAACTGTCTAGATTATATTTATACTTATGATATTGATTATTTCATAAACTCGGTCTCAACAGCCTCCGCAGTTTGTTCGTCTTTCGATAGCCATTTAAATCATTCAGGTATGTGTACGTGGCAAGTTCGGATGAAAAGCTGGACGGTTTCGTGGGCACCATAAATTTTGATTTGGTAGAGGACTAGAGGAACGGGCACACTTAATTGTTTACGCTTAGGTTATTGGGCTTATTTTTGGTATACTAGATGTAAACCGAAATCCATGATTTTGGTGGGCTGTGTTTGGGCTTGGGGTTAGCATGCGTATATATATATATATGATGTAACGTTAACTGTTTTGGGTTGGACGTTCACGAGAGAGAAAGGGACGAGAGAAGTAAAATCATTTTGTAATCATTTACGAAAGGCTTAAGCATGCGACGTTATAAACGTGTGTTTTAAAGTGTTATTATTGTGTTATTATTGTGTTTATTAGGTTTATATTGAATCCATTTGTTGTTTGATTTCGCCTTACAATGAGTTTGCGTGATATCACATTGAAAGATTCTCTCGCGGGACTTACAATTGGTATCAGAGCCTATAGACCTATTCTAGGATCGGGTAAGGTGATATCATTGATTTCGCATTGTGCTTTTGGTAGATAATCTTTGAAAGATTTATAGAAATCATTAAAACAATGTTCTTCGTTTTCATCGGGGCTGGTTGAGACTGTTTTGGGATAGATTTGACTTAATCTTTGGTGTAAATTCAAAACCCCTCATTCTCGGGATTTGATTTACTTTCCAAGTATATCAAGTCAATCTTTTGGGTGTCCTTGGATAAGTTTTGATTGTTTTCGGGCTGTAATCAAGGGTTATCGGAATCTTCTCATCGTTCTCGGCCAATTTTGTGTGATCTCGGTCATATTTGGTCGTTATTGAGCATTCCTAATGGTCTCGGCAAAAGTTCAGTGTTCTCAGGAGATTGGGAGTTCTCGGTAGATTTTCATGCTTTTCGGTTGACTTTCAGGGTTCTTAGTCTTCGGTTTTGGGTCTGGTCTTTGGTGGGCCTTAGTTGTTTGGTTCCCTTTTCTTGGGCTTGTTCTATTGGGTCTTTATTTTTGGACTACTTACTTTGGACTTTAGTTTTAAAATGGACCAATTGACTAACACATCCTCAAATGCTGCTCTATATCAAAAGTTGGAATCTATCATGGGAACTGCTACTCGTGTACCTCGTTTACTATCTTATCAGGGGTTCGCCGAGTGGAAGTTCAGATTTTAAAAATATGTGAAAACGAAATATGCAAAGATTTGGAGGGGCATCATCCGGGGTCCTCAAATTATTACTTGTTAACGGGAAAATTCTGATGAGTTAGTTGTGATGCCTGTCGAAATGTATGTCAACACAGACTTTGAGAAGATTAAAGAGGATAAAAAGGCTCTTGCCACTTTAACAATGAAACTTTCACCTGAAATTGCCTTCGGATTCAGAGAGCTATAGTTTACTAAGGCGTTATGGGAAGCTCTTATTGAAGTGTATGATGGAAATGAGGATATGAGAAGCAGCCGACAAGATGTGTTACGATAGAAGTCTAACATGTTCAAGCATGTCCTACGAGAGTCTTTGGAGACACAACTTCAAAGATTTATATCACTAGTCACTGAAATGCGATCCGCAAATATAAACCTGGCCTCTGTTGAAACAAATAATAACCTGGTCAACTCCCTGCCACAAAGTTGGGACATGATTGTTGTAGTGATTAAGAAGACAAAGGATCTAGCCAGACTAACCTTGACAGAAGTAATGACAATCATTAAATCATGTGCCATGGATGATAAGCAGCGTGCCATAAATCATTCAAGTACTTATAATACGGTCGGATACAGTGTTGCTTCTGATATCTCATCTCACAATATAACTTCTCCATGTTCAAATCCTATAAGGATCAATATGCTCAGTCACAGGAGTCTTAAAATAATTTCTCAATGTTTAAGTCTTCTCAAGTCTCAAAATAACCAACCTCTCAGCCACCACCACAGCCAACTCCCGTGTTTTTTCATCAACTAAGCCCAAGACAAATACTGCTTCCTCCAGTCAATCTCCCACTCAGATTCCTCATATCTCAAAGGAGACTCAAGAAAACATTGCCTTGATGGAAGGTTTCATAAATTGATATAATGCTTTTCTTGCTGGAGATCTGGTTCAACTAGTTGTCGCTAATGAGTTAGATCAAATACATCCTGATGATGTTTAGGAAATGGATATCTCATGGAAAATTGTCATGGCGGTGTTTAGAGCAAAGAAGTTTACCAATAGAACAAGTAGAAAAATAATTGGAATGTTCCAGCTAACCAGAAGGTGGGATTTAATAAAGATACTCTGAGGTTCTATACCTGTCACGAGCCTAGTCACTTTGCTCGTGAGTGCACGAATCCAACCAAGGAGTGAAACATAGAAAGGACATTGCTTATGTTGAATAATGGAAGAGGAGAAATGCAGCTGGTTCAAATGAGAGCGAGCGGGGATTCGTAGCTCAAGAGTTTTCTTGGAATGACCAGATGGCAGCTCTTATCATAAGAAATTAGACTGTAAATTTTGCCCAGATTGATGCTGCTGAAAAGAAAATGATGTTGATAAACAAGTTAAGGATCTACAATTTGCCTTCATGGCTTTCATTTCTTCCAGCTCATTCGAGGTAAGTTCTGAATTATGTTCTCAATCTTGTGTTAATAAGGTGGATTTATATAAATGTGTGTCAAATGAATGTTTCTTTCTACGGCACTCACAACTTAGCTTTAATTTTAAAAACGGGAATTCCTAAAAACACCACACACAACCGACAAGTGTAACGATCACAAGTTGCATAAACCTAAGAAGTCCAGTATCGAACACAAGCACACGTGAAAATGTCTATGACTACTAAACCATAGACAACATCTTTTTTAATTTGTTTTTTAAAAATTAAAACTACTTGACCGAAATTACTTTGACTAAATTAATTAACTTAACTTAACGAAACTAACCGAAACACTTAACGAAAGATTACACAACTAAGGTTCGCTCAAGCTAGCTACATCACCTCTCGGTCTCACTAACAAAACCTAACTTACACTTAATTGATTTAAAAAACAAACCGGAAAATGATTACTAAGGTGTTATACTGCCGACTCTCCTCTCGGGCTCACCGACGATCGACCCTAATGAAAATGAATACTACACAACCAAGGGTAGGGAAAAAATTTAGCGTAACACAAACTAGATCTGTCTGTACCGTATATATCACTTAATAGATCATTTACCCATAGTCGTAACCCACACGTAAGTGTTGACAAGAACATTAACGACTTGCTATTTATGGTAAGAACAATAGAGTATTAATGGAGGAATCACTAACACACTTAATGTTTCAAGACAAACATAAAGGTAACAAAACACACGTTGTAACTCAAAGGATTTCCATTCATATTATGACGGATACAAACGAAAATCAATTAGGGTTTAAAGGTGGAATGTTTGGATTATTGGCAGATTTCTGTACAGGAGTGAGTCAGCCGTCAAATCGCAATTTTAGGTGCGTGTTGTCTCTGTTAAGGCTTGATCTAAATTATTCCTTTTATAGGCCTGCCCAGACACTTGACATTCCCTTTTAGAAAGCCTAATGATTGACACATAATCAATAAAACATATTACAAGAGATTCTAAGTATAACACGTCTTCGGGCAAGCTTTACAGCTTTTGTCTTCTTCAAGCAGATCTGGTAACCATAAAGTGTGATGGTAAACAGTTCTCCGGGCAAGCTTTACTTAGAATATTTTCCTTAGAAAATATTCATGTAGGAGACTTCAATCCTCTTGACCATATAAAACTTTGCTCGATATAGTCAAACGAGCAAACTTGTTCTTCAGAGATCCCTTTAACATTTTGTTAATTTAACTTACTTGAACAATCATAAGTGTGCTGGTAACAGTGTAGCTTGTCCTTAGTTGAACCTTGCTCGGAAGAAGTCCTTAGGTAAATTCTTTATCAATTTCCTTCAAACTTGCTGGGACCACTGTTTATTAAGAATAAACCTTGCAAGATCTTCCAAAAGACTTGGTTTCAACTTAGTTTAGTCAAAAGTTTGATAGGAAACAAACCTTGCTTGACTTGAAGAACAAGCTTGATAGAAAAAGTGAACCTTGCTATGTTTATCACTTAAGAGGAATTCTAGAAGATAACCTTACTTGGAAAGCAAAATACCTTGCTAGATCAAGTAAAAGCTTGTTGGGAGGCCTAAGTATGCTCGGTTTCCATACTTAGCCATTTTCAGAGAGGTTGGAACACCCTCAGTTGTAGCAAAACACCTATGAGGTTACATACACTTATAAAAATACACATCAAACTTTCAAGAAGGGAAATTACATATCAAAATGAAAAGATTACAACTTATAATTCTGTCACAAGGACATTATAATTCAAATCTAATCTATAAGTTGCATTTTTTATCTCCTAGAGCTTGATGCTTTCCTTGTTCGATCCAATTTCACCGCTCCGGCCTTTTCCTTGAATATGAATAACTGGTTGTGTTGAGGATGCTGAGAGGGCATAGTCCATTTGATTATATCCTCGAGATCCTCCATATGCAGAAATTCCAGATCAGTGTCTTCCTTGATGATGCCCAAGGCCAGTTCATCTGAATTTTTAAGAATGAAGGACTCTTCTTTAGGTTCAAAGACAACTTGTGTAATCCTTCCATTCCTCCGGACTTCATGATTAGGTCTTGTCATCTACCGCCTCATGCTTATACATTCTTTCATATTGGTCAGAGGATTGTGGTGCTTTGTCTTCTTATGGTAAGAAGCTTCGGTGAGTCTTATATCCAACATCCCTCTCTACCTCCTCTTCTATTCAAACTCAGAAAGTTCCATCTTCCTCATTTTGTTAAGCATTGGGAACCCTTTCCTGGCTTGGTTTCCGAGATGATTTGATAATTCGTTTTGTTGTCTTCCTGCAAACCTCTACCTGTTGTAGTAATCATACAGGTTTAGAGTTGCCATTTCAGCTAACTGCTCCTTCGTGAAATCCATAAAATCATCTTTAATCACAATCTGCCTCAAATCACCACTCCCCATTATTACTTTCAGAGATTCAGTCCTTGCATCAAAGTATAGCTTCTTTTGTAGGTCAACCTCAGATGGTTGCCTTTTTTGTCGTTGTTGTGAAGCTCTAATGGTGGGGATTGGGACGCTTACAGTAGAGAGTCTAGAAGTATGCTTGTTCTTGGGAATAGGGACTCTCACATGCCCAACTTTTTCAAATAACTCAATATTTTTTCTCCTTTGGCAACAAAAGGAGTTCCAAATAGTTTTCTCCTTCCCTTGCCAATGTTTTAATTATCCCCATTAACTCCTCATCAGTTGGACCCATAGGTACAGATGTTTGACTAGTAATGGTTTCACCCCTAGATCCACACTAGAATACCAATAACTTCCTCTGCTCAGTTTCCAATTTTTCCCATTCAACCTTTTCAGAATAAAATAGTTCTTTTATTTGACTTTTTTCAAGGTTATCAACACCCCTTCAGCCATTCCTTTAATAAGCATCAAGCCTTTGAGGGTCTTGATCTTGTTTTCATCTTCCCATGGCTCAACATTCTCCACTGGTTCCTCCTTTACAGTCACAAGAATAGGAATCTTGGATGATTTGGGTTTGTCTTGATTAAATTTGGCCTTTTCAACCTCATACGAGGACAATTTTTCTAATATACTCAAGTCCTTGATTTCATCTCTTCTGCCTCTTGCCTCCATTAATCTGTCAAACAAAATAATCTCTTCATCTTCCCACTGCATCTTTTCTTTTTTAGCCAGATAAATTATTCTTGGTTTCCTTGTGTGTCGGTCCCGATTAGTCACTCAATACTCACAACAATGTCATAACCCACACATTTACATGTGTTGACAAGAGGGTTAATGGCGGATTTCTAAATAAGGAAAGGTTCTTGTTTGTAAATGGCGGAATCAGAAAACAAACAAGATTTGCTGCAAAAAAGGTTAATAATGGTAACAGACACGAACAATAACTCGAAAGATTTCCATTTATATAAACTGATTCATACAAATGATAATCGATTAGGGTTTCTTGTCGGAATCTATAATCAATGATAACCTAGGACTGCCGTCATACTCAATCAGGAATATTCGATCTTATCTGAAAAGTGTAAAGAGGCAAATCCGTTTTTCCGTAGGAGGCGTGCCCTATACTATTCCTTTTATAGGCCTGCCACCTCCTGACAGCTGTCATTCCTTCTAGAAACCCTAATGATTATCATTTGTATGAATCGGTTTATATAAATGAAAATCTTATGAGTTTTTGTTCGTGTATGTTACCATTATTAACCTTTTTAGCAACAGATCTTGTTTGTTTTCGATTCCGCCGTTTACAAACAAGAATCTTTCATTATTTAGCAATCCGTCATTAACCCTCTTGTCAACGCATGTAAATGTGTGGGTTATGACATTGTTGTGAGTATTAAGTGACTAATCGGGACCGACAAGTGGTATCAGAGCTTGTTGATTGCTGATTTGGGTAAAGAACTTTTTGCTGATTGAAGATATGAAGAAGAACAATGACGTAAGCAGAGCACTGTTCCATTGGAGAGTAACGTCAGCTGCTCTGTTCTTCTTTAATGTCCAGATCTTCAAACATCCGGTGTTTTCTTTTCCTTATTTTAGATAAAGTTTACATCTTTATTATCATTTCTTGTTCCAATCGGACCAGATTCATCAAATCTGAGAATTTGATACTCAGATCTGATTATTTTCATTTGAAAATTTGATTTTTACTCTGTTTCTATTTATCATATAACCAAAATGTCGGGTCTTGAAGAAGAAGAAGTGTCCACTAACAAGATACCTAGACTTTATGGGTAGGAAAACTTTACCAAATGGAAAGTACTATTTGAAGTGGCTGTGTGCTATAATGATGTAGACATGTGGGATTCGATCAAAAATGGTCCACAAGCTACTGATGGTGCAACTGCTACTGGTGCTGTAAGAGATAGGTTGAGGAAAGTGGATGACAGGGCCTTAGCAATGATTAAGCTGGGACTGTCTTGGGAAATACTTACCAAGGTTGCACATCATCCTACCGCAAAGGCAATGTATGATGCAATTCTTGAAATGTTCGAGGGAAATACTGAGGTAAAGAACATAAAGAAGCAGAGGCAGCTTGAGAGGTTTAAATACAAAGATGGAGAAAGGTTGAAGTCCATCCTTGAGAGATTTTTGGAAATTGTGAATGACCTCTGAACAACTGACTATGTCATGACTACTGATTTTGATCTTAATACCAAGCTACTCAATTCAATGCCGAAGGAATGGTACACTGCCTGCAAATTCATCCTCCAAAAGCCCAACTTCAATGATTTGAAAGTGGATGATGTAGTGTGCTTCCTTCAAGCTGCTGAAATAGAAATGATCGAAAATGAGATGATCAAAGAAGAGAAGCCTTGTTTCCAAGTTTCCAATGCGTTAATTGCACCCATGAGAAACCTGTCTACCAAGAACCAACAACAAATTCCCATCATAGAGGAACCAACCGAACATGGTGTTGATACACCTAGATCATTAATTGGAGGTAGCTCAAGTCATCATGGAAATCAGATAAGGTCCATTGTCCAACTTATTGAAGAAAATGACTCTGCCTCAATGGTGGACATGTGCCATACTCTGGTGGAAACAATGTTCAAGAAAATGATACTCAAGCACTCTTCTCAATGTTCACTGAGTCATATAATGCATCTGTGGCCAAGAACTTAATCCACACAAGTGTCATCCAAGATGACTTGGAACAAATAGATGCTGATGACCTTGAGGATATGGATTTAAAGTGGCAAGCTGCAATACTAGCACTGAGAATCAAGAGGCTATTCAATAGGACTGGTAGATCATTGGTCTCTGGACCAAATGAGAGGATTGGATTTGAAAAGTCAAAGGCTATTTGTTACAACTGCCAACAGCCTGGACACTTTTGTAACGATTCCGACGAAACCCGGTATACCCTAACAGGTAGACAATAGTTACGTCATATTTAATGTCGGATACATGAATTACCATAGTAATTATACAAGAATACATGGTTCACTGTATCGATTGTACGTGAATATATAATTCATCGTATTGAATGTGCGATCAATCGATCGATAGTTATTGAAACCCGAACGAATCGAGGGTTCAATTATAGACGATATCTATAATATTTAGTGATTCTATGAAGCATTAATGCTTCGGGATAAGTAAAGTACGGCACAGAAAAAAGAATTTTCGATTTAATGGTACGTCGGTACGTTAAACGAAACCTTTAATACCAAACCGAGCAAGAGACAATCGATCAAGCCGAAAAAGATGCGCAATTATTAATAACATGGTATTTTAAGTTAATGGAAGTCATGGTTTAAGTTTTTTTAAAGTGGTTTTATATAAATTTCATTTTTAGCCGAAAAACGACCGTTTTAGCCTCGTTTTAAGCCGAATTAGACATTTAACCGAAAAACGAACTGAACCAGATTATCCAAAACATTATCCTTATTGCGGATATCCAAACATGTGGCTAAGAATGAAGAGGTGGGTCCCACCCCACCCCCTCACTACACCGATCGGACCTAAGGGTCCAACCCCATGCCCTCATTTCTTTTTTTTACACAAACACTCCCAAGTTCTTCAATCCTCTCAAGATCATGATCCAAAACCGAGCTTTTGTAGCAAGAAAACAAGGTAAAGAACCGAGTTAATCACGTGTTCATCTTCGTTTCTTGAGTTGGTTTGCAAGAAAATGAGGTTTCAAAGATGAAAACCGATTCTTGCATGATCAAGTGATGTATACGGGTTATACAAGGGATCTTGGTCCAAGAAAGGGGTTAAACGAACCAAGAACGAATTTTTACGGTTTAAATCTTTGTTTTTGAATCATAACCGAAACTATAGTGTAAGAGGCTTGATCGTGAGTGTAACTTTCTTGGTATTGTGGTATTTTGGTTGTAGGTTCTGTATTTAGTGGTAGATAAGGCGGAAAGACGAGTTTGTAGCTCGTAGTGGCGGAAAACGAAAGGTATATTCGGTTATGTTCGGTTTTGGGATATTTGGACAGATTGTGATACGTGTAGAGTTAGGTCATGAAATTTTACAGAAGTGTTAGATACATGAAAATATGAGTTCCGTGAATTTTTGGTAATTTTTGGATAAAGGATGAATATTTGGTGAATTTAATGCTCGGTTTTGGCCAAAAATGGTGAAAAATAGTTAAATATCAAGAAAAATTCTGGAAAAATTGCAGATAAGCTTTTTATATCATTTATAAGTCACACACAAAATTTTAGGTCCGTTGGAGAAGTCTAAGTAGGCTTTTCGGTTAAACAAGTTCTATGGTTTTCTAGCTCGGTTTTAGTGAAAATGGCATGTAAAAGAAGATTTTGGTTCTGGAAAAATTACAGGGGACTATCTGGATGGCAGGGGACATCCAGGAGAAATTTGGGATTTTTCTAAGATCGTTTGGTATTTACGACATATTTAGTGTTTAAATGGTGTTTAAAAATAGATAAATAAATTTTAAATATAGAAATTAATTCTGGAAATATTTTTATAAAATTCCCCACTGTCAAAATGTGATTTGTGAAAATTTCAAGATCCGAGATTAAACGGATAATTATTTGTGCTAATTATCAAACTTTTAAAGTTAAAACGCGTAAACCGGTGAAGTTCGCTTAAGCGAGCTGACTGGTGTATAAAAACCCTAAAAATGAACTATTTTCATATAATTGAGTTAAACAAGTAAAAATGAATCATCCGAAAATAATTCGGATGATTTGGGTATTTTTAACCGATTTAACAGTTTCCGGTACGCCAAATACGGAAACGGGTCCCGCGGCCAATTGGGGCGTCTAAACCGAGCTCTAATTTCACATCTTTAATTAAATTATCAGTCAACCACTACTTTCGGGTCGTGTGTGACCAAACTCATTTTTGAAACGTAAAAACGGGTAACCGTGCTAGGCACGCAAAACGGGGAAAACAAGCTATTAGAAAATTTGACTGTTGAACTCTAAACGACATCACAATCTGAGTCCGGAGAAGTGTTTCTGGGTTAACCTTGCTCCCAGAACGGGTACAGTGCTGGGTTAACAGTGTCCCCAGATGTACCGGTTAACTTGGTTAAAGTTATATTAATAATGAGTGTATAGTAACGATCGTAGGGATCATATTACAGATTGGACGTGTTAACTGATAATGATTGTTGTTACCTGCTTGCATGTGCTAAGGTGAGTTTCACGAGACCCTTTTTCTGAACTGTTTTCGAATATTTTCTCGGGGCGGAAGCATGTTTTTACTGAGATGTTTAAGTACATACTGAACGCATGGATTTGCGTGTATTTATAAATATTTGATTGTACGGGAATCGTACGGAATGGGTACAGTACTGGGTTAACAGTGTCCCCAGATGTCTTTGGAAGTGTTACTGGGTTAACTGTGTCCCCAGATGTCTTTGGAAGTGTTACTGGGTTAACTGTGTCCCCAGATGTCTTTGGAAGTGTTACTGGGTTAACTGTGTCCCCAGATGTCTTTGGAAGTGTTTCTGGGTTAACGTTGCCCCCAGAATGAGTACAGTACTGGGTTAACAGTGTCCCCAGATAATATTATTTTATGATAATGATTTATCATGGTTTACTCGAATTGTGAAACTCACCAACTATTCGTAGTTGACCCGTTTTCTCACATGCTTTTCAGGTACAATTAAGATGAAGTGATTGCTTACGTGCTAAGTGCTTGATGTGTGTAAGATTTGCGTGCAGGATGTTAGGATATATTATAACAAATAGAATTGTGTATCGTATTGTATGATGTGTGTATCACCTAGACGGTAATGAAATACAAGATAATGTAATTTGAAGTATATTAATGTATTCAGTTTTCTTTATAAACAATGTGGTTGATATCAGACGAGTCTGTCGCACCCCGTTTACGTTTCCGCTGCGGCTTCGGGGTGTTACAACTTTGCTAGGGAGTGTAACCATCCCAGAAACTTTCAAGCTAATCAGTTTCAAAATCAACAGCCTAGAAACCAAATGCAATACCAACAGAGTTATCAGCAGAATCAAAACAGAAACAACAACTTCAACAACAACAACAATCCCAACTTCAACAACTATCAACTGCCCAAATGAATAATCAACAAGTTGTTCCTCAAAATCAAAACTACCAAAGAAACCAATTCCCTCAAGCTGCTCAAAACAACCTCAACAGACCCAATCAAACTCAACCAAGAAATCATGGGAATGTAGCAGTTGCTGCACAACAAGATGGTGATTTTGACTGGAGTAATCATGAAGATGATATCAAAGTTGCTAATGTTGCATTCATGGCAAAGATTGAGAATAAGGCTGGAACATCGTCTTCTCAGGTACACTCACCACCTATCACTGACTTAAATGAAACAATTACTACTTTAAATATGAAAATAGGCAAGCTAGAGGGTGAGTGTTTCAGAAAACAAAGAATCATCAATGGATGTGAAGCAAGTGATGTTGTTAATGAAGAAAAGATGAGAAGTTTAGAAGATGATTATGTGAGTAGCTATAGAGCTCAACAGAGGTACATTACTGTAATTGATGGGTTGAGGAAGATGTTGATTGAAGAAAAGGTGAAGAACACAAAGCTGGAAATTGACAATGAATTCTTAAAGAATTTGGTCTCCACAGGAAACATATGTGGCATTCTGAACCAAGTTAGTGAGAAAGATAAGTATAAAGCTGTTCCACCTCCATTCAACGACAACTTATTGCCTAAAGTTGACAAAGAGAAAAGGGATGGTTATCTTCAACAGTTTAGAGAAGTATTTCAAGACAAAGAGGAGTTTGTTGATCTATACAAGAAGGTTGAAGTGAATGAAGAGGGAGAATTTGTTGTGAAAGAAGATGTAAAAGAAGATAAGTCAATTGGAGTGCAAGTATCTGATGATGACTTTGATTCTGATGATTTAAATGATGATGACTTAAGTGAATTGAGTGATCAAATCACTGATGAAGACATTAAAGCTGCTGAAAGAGGTAGAAAGTATAAGAAACCATACTCAATTGAAAAACTGCCTCAATTACCACCAGTGACACCAAGGATGAAGAAAATGAATGAAAGTTTGAGAAAAGAACATGCGTCTTTTGACATATGTGAAATGTCAAAGGTTAGCTAAAATGCAGTAAGACCACCAAGCAAGGCTCTTTTGGAAATAATCAGTGACAGAAATAAGCAAAGAGTAACTGAAACTGTAACTGGTGACAACTTCATTCCAGTGTACCCACTATTCTCAAGTCATGAAGTTATGGATGTAGGAGAAGTTGAAACCATGGAAGAATATGAAAAGAGGCAGTCAAGGCACAAAGGAAGCCTAGATGAAGAGCCTATGAATATGAAGAAAATTGTCTTTGTTAAAGGAAAGATTGAAAGAAAAGATATCAAGATTGATGAATTTGTTCCTTTTTCAATTGACTTTGATGGTCTAAAAACTCAGAAATCACTTGGTGTCAAACCACCTAGACCAAGTGAAAGATTCAAGAAGGGAAGTGATCATGAAAGACTCAAAGGAAAAGTGTGGTGCAAGAAATGTGATGAATATGATCGTCACAGTGATTCCTGTAATGATAGACTCAAATTCAAACCCTTCAATGTTCCAAATGAAACAAAGTTTGGTCAAAACTTTGCCCTCTATAAATAGAAGTATGAAGAATATTTGGGAAAGGGGAAGGTGCGTAAATGTGAGATGAAAATTGAATCTGATCAGCATGTTGTACAAAAGGCTGACAAAGAAAAGAAAGTTGGGTTGAAACCCAAGAAACCAGTTACTGAACAAGGTAGAAGAAGCAGATCTCCTAAGAAATCTGAATTTGTTGTGAAAAAGAGCTTTCAACCTTTGAGAAGCATTCCCAATAATGACATAAAATTAGTTAAGTCTGATGATTCTCAAGGATCACCAAACAGTGAAAAGAAGAGAAACAAAGGTGTTCTTCCTAAAAAGAAACCTACTGAATTAACTGCTGATGAGAAATTCTTGTTGAAACATGGTTATGAACCTCAAGGATTTCTTTGGAAAACTAAGGTTGAAGTCAAAGAAGAGATAAATATGGATGTGAGAGACTTATCAAGCAAGAAAGACTATGTTGTTCAGGAATGTAACAATGAAGTTTCTGAATGTCATAGCAAAACCTCATTTGTGAAAACTCCAAGAGAGTGTGAATATGAAACTGATGATTCAGATCACACTGAAGTTACTCATGAAGAGCCTGAACCCATAACACTCACTCCCAATGCTGCTTGAATGAAGTATGGTATATGTACAGTGGATGTTCTAGCACATGACTTGTGACAAGAGGTCACTTGTTAACTATAAAGAGAAGTTTGAGGGGCTGGTGGCATTTGGCAGTGATGAGAATGGAGGAAAAATTGTTGGAAAAGGTATCTTAAGGCCTGAGTATGTTATACCACCTGACATGATCTTGATGATGGCCCCAAGGAATGGAAATTTGTATGAACTTGTAACGATTCTGACGAAACCAGGTATACTCTAACCGGTAGACAATAGTTACGTTATATTTAATGTCGGGTACAAGAATTGCCATAGTAATTATACGAGAATACATGGTTCACTGTATTGATTGTACATGAATATATAATTCATCGTATTGAATATGCGATTAATCGATCGATAGTTATTGAAACCCGAACGAATCGAGGGTTCAATTATAGACGATATCTATAATATTTAGTGATTTTATGAAGCATTAATGCTTCAGGATAAGTAAAGTACGGCACAGAAAAAGAATTTCGATTTAATGGTACGTCGGTACATTAAACGAAACCTTCAATACCAAACCGAGCAAGAGACGATCGATCAAGCCGAAAAAGATGCGCAATTATTAATAATATGATGTTTTAAGTTAACAAATGTCATGGTTTAAGTTTTTTTTTAAAGTTTTTAAATCGGTTTTATATAAATTTCATTTTTAAGCCGAAAACGACCGTTTTAGCCTCGTTTTAAGCCGAATTAGACATTTAACCGAAAAACGAACTGAACCAGATTATCCAAAACATTATCCGGATTTCGAGAATCCAAACATGTGGCTAAGAATGGAGAGGTGGGTCCCACCCCACCCCCTTGATGTTCCGATCGGAATTTAAGGGATTACACCCTTTCTTTATTTTTTTTTACAATCACCTCCACATTCATACTCTCCTCTCCACATTATGATCAAGAAAACCCGGAATTATAGCAAAGAAACCGAGGTAAAAATCGAGTTATTTACGTGTTCATCTTCGTTTCTTGAGTTTAATTGCAAGGAAATGAGGTTTCGAGTGAAAAAGGGTGAAAACCCGAGATGAAAACCGATTCTTGCATGATCAAGTGATGTATACGGGTTATACAAGAGATCTTGGTCCAAGAAAGGAGTTAAACGGACCAAAAACGAATTTTTACGGTTTAAACTTTAGTTTTGAAACAATAACCGAAACTATAGTGTAAGAGGCTTGATTGTGAGTGTAACTTGCTTGGTATTGTGGTATGTTGGTTGTAGGTTCTGTATTTAGTGGTAGATAAGGCGGAAAAACGAGTTTGTAGCTTGTAGTGGCGGAAAACAAAAGGTATATTCGGTTTATGTTCGGTTATGAGTTTTTGGACAGATTGTTGATGATTTAGAGTTAGGTCATGAAATTTTACAGAGGTGTTAAATACATGAAAATATGAGTTCTGTGAATTTTTGGTAATTTTTGGACAAAGGATGAATATTTGGTGAATTTAATGCTCGGTTTTGGCCAAAAATGGTGAAAAATAGTTAAATATCATAATAAATTCTGGAAAATTCCAGATAAGCTTTTTATAACATGTAAAAGTTACACACAAAATTTTAGGTCAGTTGGAGAAGTCTAAGTAGGCTTTTCGGTTAAACGAGTTCTAGGGTTTTCTAGCTCGGTTTTAGTGAAAATGGCATGTAAAAAGAGATTTTGGTTCTGGAAATATTACAGGGGACTATGTGGATGCCAGGGGTCATCCAGGAAAAATTTGGGATTTTTCTAAGGTCGTTTGGTATTTACGACATATTTAGTGTTTAAATGGTGTTTAAAAATAGATAAATAAATGTTAAATATAAAAATTAATTCTGGAAATATTTTTATAAAATTCCCCACTGTCAAAAAGTGATTTGTACAAAATTTCAAGATCCGAGACAAAACGGATAATTATTTGTGCAAAAACAAACTTTTAAAGTTTAAAACGCGTAAACCGGTAAAGTTCCCCTAAACGAACTGACAGGTGTATAAAAACCCTAAAAATGAACTATTTTCATATAATTGAGTTAAACAAGTAAAAATGAATCATCCAAAAATAATTCGGATGATTTGGGAAATTTTATACGATAAAACAGTTTCCGGTGCACTAAAGACGGAAACGGGTCCCGTGGCCAATCGGGGCGTCTAAACCGAGCTCTAATTTCACAACTTTAAATAAATTATCAGTCAACGACTATTTTCGGGTCGTGTGTGACCAAACTCAATTTTGGAACGTAAAAACGGATAACCGTGCTAGGCACGCAAAACGGGGAAAACAAACTAATAGTAATTGTGACCATGGAACTCTAAACGATATCACAATCTGAGTCCGGAGAAGTGTTTCTGGGTTAACATTGCCCCCGGAACGGGTACAGTACTGGGTTAACAGTGTCCCCAGATGTACCGGTTGATACGGTTAAAGATTATATAAACAATAACTGTATAATAACGATCGTAGGGATCATATTACAGATTGGACGTGTTAACTGATAAAGATTGTTGTTACCTGATTGCATGTGCTAAGGTGAGTTTCACGAGCCCCTTTTTCTGAATTGTTTTTAAATATTTTCCCGGGGCGGAAAGCATGTTACTATTGAAATGTTTAAGTACATACTGAACGCATGGATTTGCGTGTATTTATAAATATTTGATTGTACGGGAATCGTACGGAATGGGTACAGTACTGGGTTAACAGTGTCCCCAGATGTCCCTAGAAGTGTTTCTGGGTTAACATTGCCCCCGGAATGGGTACAGTACTGGGTTAACAGTGTCCCCAGATATCCCTAGAAGTGTTTCTGGGTTAACATTGCCCCCGGAATGGGTACATTACTGGGTTAACAGTGTCCCCATATGTCCCTAGAAGTGTTCTGGGTTAACATTGCCCCCGGAACGGGTACAGTACTGGGTTAACTGAGGTTTCACTTGTGGGCTCAGCATAATTACATCGCTAATATATGATTATTATAATGATTTGTCACAGTTGTTTAAATTAGTGAAACTCACCAACTATTCGTAGTTGACCCGTTTTCTCACATGCTTTTCAGATACAATTAAGATGAAGTGATTGCTTATGTGCTAAGTGCTTGATGTGTGTAAGATTTGCGTGCGGGATGTTAGGATACATTATAATAAATAGAATTATGTATCGTATTGTATGATGTGTGTATCACCTAGACGGTAATGAAATACGAGATAATGTAATTTGAAGTATATTAATGTATTCAGTTTTCTTTATAAACAATGTGGTTGATATCAGAGGTGTCTGTTGCATCCCGTTTACGTTTCCGCTGCGGTTACGGGGTGTTACAGAACTGGGTGTCAGAGCCATTGGTTATAAAGATTTAGGATGTCATTAAAAGATACCTAAAATATAACTAGTAGCTCAAGTATTATAGGATCTGAATATCAACTAATAATATATGGTGACGAGTATCGGGATGAACTCGGTCGGACATGTGAGTTATTATGGTCCGGAACATAATAACAGATTTGTCCGCACGAGGGAATTCAGGGGAAGTCATGGGGTACATTAATAGGTAAAAATGGCAACATATGTGTAAAGTATATAATATTATTTATGCGTGCTAATGTGTATATATATGTATGTACATATCTTGTGGGTACATGTATTGAGAAATAGGACCCGGATAAGGAACCGGGGGATGAAATAATAAAAGTACCGAGGATGCTTAAATTTCTAGAGCATCGGTTGATGATAAGTCTGACTTATCGGGCCACAGTTATGATAGTACCAAGTTAGATCTCCTGTTTGACATTAACCAGAAATATCTAGTAACCGTCACTCCCAACCAAAATTGATAAGTCCCTTACCCTACCAACACCGGTACCGTATATCTTAATAACTCCCTATGTTCACCCGAACCGCCGACCCTCACGTACGGACGGACCTGTACCTGAACCCATTCTTATTCCATTAAGGTAAAAAAATAAATAAATAAATAAATAAATAAATAAAATAAAATAAAATAATAATAATAATAATAAATTTGATAATAAATGAGCAGATAAAAATAATATATAGAAATGTATATGTGCATTTCTCACTCTCAAACATATGAGACATACCACCTCCAGAACGAGAATTACCGATTTTAGCGAACCTAGAACGCCTGAGGACATTGACTGAGTAAGTGATTGAGTTCCCATAATAGTAGTTGATAATATTGAAGGCAACATGGGTTGCGCGATTACCTCGAACCTTGCAACTCCCTATGTTAACCTTACATCCGTTAGATGCCTATACCCATGTATACTCGAATAGAATGATTACCCATACACAAAGAGGTGTTGGAATCATTATAGCATAGTTGGTTGTTCGTTTGTAGATGGTATACCGTGTATGCCGGATATACAAATAGACACGGATATTATAACTCCGAGGTACGTAATCGTTTGGTGCTCACGGTGAGCATGTATCGGTTATGCTGACATGCAGAAGGATATTGAAATCAAGCATATTAAACATTAATCTTTGTTGAGAAAGATCTATATGTCAGTTGGTGACAAGGGTTATGAAACATATTTAAACGTTAACCGACGTCAGGTTAAGTCCATATATTATTATATTTGTGGGACATATATACTAGATACTGGTATGTGCAATATGTATGATAATATTTGGTGTGTATGTGTACCTGCTGTTATGATTGAGCTGGTAACGAGTTATACGGTGAGATTACTATTGATTACTGCGTACGGGATGGGTACGGCAGAATGACATAAAAAGAGTAACTCCAATGATGGAGGTTGATATGATTCAGTGATTGCTCAAAGATAGCAGATGATGATACCGAATGTCGTATCACAGATCACTGCTAGTGTTGATGCAAATGTGATCGCAGAATTATAGATCGAGCAATCACATGATTATAAATATTTCCATTCTTAGTGTTATTACTAAGAGTGATAATGTCCCACCTAATACTATTATGACTACAAGTATTAGTTATAAACTAAACATGAATAGTAGTCGTAATGAATTAGATCCGGTATGAAGGATATGTTTGTTGATTGTGTTAAGGAAATTATTAATAGTTTCCTGATGGTAAAGGGAAGAATGGATTAGCGAGTGGATAGAAAAGATCGAAATGGTTAAGGATATTGGTAAGAGTCTAGAACATTGTGTAGTGAAATATGCTACAGATATGTTGGTAGATTATGTTGTATCGTGATGGAACACGATGGTACAAAATTATAGTTAGAAAATTATTACTCAGATGATATGGTCGGAATTTAAAATTCTTGGGCTAGAGCACTTTTATTCGAGTAATTAAGTTCAGAGATTGGAAACTGAGCTATGGAAGATAGAAATGTGGCGTGCTGATCACTTAGGACACGCTAATCGTTTGAAGGAGTTGTCATGTCTGGTAACATGGCTAGTTACTCTTGAAACTAAACGAAGTGAGCACTATATTGGTGACTAACTCCATCGATAAGGAGTATAGTCAATCCTGTAGAATATACAACCTTTGGAAGGGTTGTGTCACAAGCCAGCATTGATATATTTGACTCTATTGGAAGCGGACTGGAAGGACGTTAAGTGAGACGTCGAGTGTTAAAGAAGAGAAATGATAAAGGTATAGTGCAAGATAGGCTTTTGAATAAGTAGGTATGTCCTACAACCCAGAATTATACTAAGACTAGTTCTGGTGTGAAAACATGAACCGCATGAAGGGTCCTTCCCTAAATGTGGAAAATATGGTTATCGGCAGGAAGAAGAATGTCGAGTGATAGTAGGCCACAGGTGTGGTAAAGATGGACGTAATGCCCCAATTGTAGAACCAATTGAAGCCTTGTGAACCGGCAACCCCAACCCATTCGTGTACAACCACTCCGAACCCAACAGCTTCAATAACAATCCATCCAAGGAAATCAAATAACGCCAAACAGTTGTACTTGCTATGACTGTGGCAGTACAGAACGTTTCAAGAGAGATTGCCCAAGTTGAACCAAGGTGTCGTTGGAAGACAAACCTCATGACAAGCATCAACCTCTGATCAAGCAAGGAGCCGTGCTTTTGTGAGTAATTCGAATAAAGCACGTCATGATCCCAAGGTGGTATTAAGTATGTTGTAGTTTTAAATCAATAGGCTTCAGTGATATTTTTACGGTCGTCGACAGGAGTTAGTTCCTGTTAACCTCCTATCATTTGGAAAGATACCGATTAGTGAAACTATAGAACCTTATACTGTAGAATCGCTAACGGTAAAGCCCTAATGGTTAACTAAATTGTTCGGAATTGTCCTACTATTCTGAACGATTAACCTTTCCTTATTGACCTACGACCAGTAAAGTTAAGAAGTTTTGACGTAATAGTAAACATGGATTGGCTAACTCAACATGAAGCTGAAATCAAATATGAAAAGAAGACGATTAGAAGCTCTCTTTCGGGCGATGAAGCGATTAGATACAGAGAAAAGTGTACGGTATTATGTTACCACTCTAATCTCGTCTTGAGATGTTATAATAACTACGTCAAGGAAACGTGGTGTATTTAACAAACGTGATTGCCACAGATTTAAAAGAAAACATATAGAAGATGTTTCGGTGACACGTAAATATCCAGAAGTTTTCCCAGAAGAACTTCCTGGATTACCGCCAACCCGACAGGTCGAATTCAGAATCGATTTAATACCTCAAGCTGGCCCTGTTGCTAAAGCATCCTACCGACTTGCACCAACTGAAATGCAAGAATTATTGGATAAGGTTTTATACGACCTAGTTAGTCACCATGGGGTGCACCAGTGTTATTTGGGAAATGAAGGACGGAAGTGTTAGGATATGTATTGATTAGGGAGAATTGAATAAAGTGACGATCAAGAATAGGTATTCACTTCTTCGAAGTAAATGATCTGTTTAACCAACTGCAAGGGGCGATTTATTTTTAGAAAATTGATCTTAGATATAGTTATCACCGAATGAAAAATCCAAGAGGAGGACGTTGCAACAACAGCGTTTCGGACTCGTTACGGCCATTATGAATTCTTATTTACGCCGTTCGGGCTAACAAATGCGCCGGCAGTATTCATGGAACTAATAAACCGAGTCTGTAAACTTTATTTTGACAAATTTGTCATAGCATTCATTGATGATATTTTGATATATTTGCAACGTAAGGAAAAGCACGAACGACGTTTAAAGAAAATTGTGGAAGTGTTAAAGCAAGAGGAGTTATACGCGAAGTTTTCGAAATGTGACTTTGAATACAGAAAGCATAATCCCTTGGTTATGTTGTAAAGCAACAAGGATTTCACATAGATCCAAATAAGATAGAAACCATTAAAATTGGCAGTCACCCAAGGCACCAAAGGAAATGCGCCAATTTTTAGGACTAGCCGGAGACTATCAGCGGGTTATTGAAGAATTTTTAGCATTACCCAACTCATAATCCTTTGTACGACGCAAATGTACAAATTTTATAGATGATAAGAGACCGCAGTCTCATATTCAACGAAAATGGGTCGAGTTGTTAAGCGATTATGACTGTGACATCCGTTATCACCCCGGCAAGGCTAACGACGTAGCCGATGCCATGAGTAGGAAAGATCGGGTTAAGCCATTGCGAGTGCGAGCGCTGGGGATGATAGTCCAGTCGAACCTTTCGGACCTGATTCGAGTCGCTCAACGTGAGGCGTTGAAAGAGGAACAATTGGAAAAGGAGGGACTTTACGGCAATGAGAAGAATTTCGAACAGCGCGTGGACGAAATTCTCTATTTCAAAAATCGGGTTTGGATCCCGACCCTCCATGACCTTCGTGAATTAATCATGGACGAAGCGCATAGATCGAAATATTCCATACATCCGGGATCGAATTAGACAATTGATGATACGAATATCTGAAAGGATTTTATTAATGGCCGGGTATGAAAAAGGATATAGCAACGTATGTCGGTAAGTGTACGACTTGTGCAAGAGATAAGGCTGCACAATGAAAACCCTAGGGAACGCCACAACGACAGAAAATTCGCCAATGATAGTGGGAATAAATTACAATGGATTTCGGGACGCAAATTCCCAAGATATATCAAAGGCATGATGTAAATTGGGTAAACGCGGATCGATTAACCAATCCTCGCATTTCATCCCAATCTATGACGATTACCACAATGAATTCTCGCCCAAATTCATGATAGTGAAATGGTATCTCGTCGTGGAGTACCATTTTCAATTATCTCAGATCGAAATTGTCATCCTACTTCCATTATTGGAAGGCGGGGAAGGAAGCATCGAGAGCTTGAAGCTTTCTAAGGGTGAAGTAATTATCACCAATTTGTTAAATTGAAAATGGGCGTCAATCAAGCCATAAGATTTGAATTGATTCGAGAAACAACCAATCGGATTTATAATATTTACGATAAGTTGAAAGCAGCGCGATATTGGCAAAGGATTTATGCCAACATTCAAAGGAAACCATTGTCACCGGAAAGAGGTGACAAGGCATTTTTAAGGCATCACCTTAGAGAGGTGATATGAGGTTTGGCAAAACCGAAAATAGCTCCTTAATATATTGGACCTTATGAGACTATCTCCATGATTGGTCATTTAGTTTATCGATTAAAGTACTCCAGGGGCTAAGTACTATACATGATGTTTTGCTATGTATATGGATTGAAAAGTACCTAAGCGATGAGGCAACGAGAGTACTAGTAATGGAGGTACTCATAGAAGACATGCTTGATACCATAAATAATTCCGTAGAGTTGGTAGACGGGAAAAACTAAACAGTTTGGACATACCAAGCTTTATTGATTAAGATTAAGTGGAATTCACAGCGAGGACCAGATTATACCTGGTAACGCGAGGGTGAACTCTGAAGGAAAAACCCCCACCTGTCTCTCGGAAGGGGATAGTGGGCGTGTAAAAATTCGAGGACGAAATTTCTTAACGGGGGGAGAATGTAACGATTCCGACGAAACCAGGTATACTCTAACCGGTAGACAATAGTTACGTTATATTTAATGTCGGGTACATGAATTGCCATAGTAATTATACGAGAATACATGGTTCACTGTATTGATTGTACATGAATATATAATTCATCGTATTGAATATGCGATTAATCGATCGATAGTTATTGAAACCCGAACGAATCGAGGGTTCAATTATAGACGATATCTATAATATTTAGTGATTTTATGAAGCATTAATGCTTCAGGATAAGTAAAGTACGACACAGAAAAAGAATTTCGATTTAATGGTACGTCGGTACATTAAACGAAACCTTCAATACCAAACCGAGCAAGAGACGATCGATCAAGCCGAAAAAGATGCGCAATTATTAATAATATGATGTTTTAAGTTAATAAATGTCATGGTTTAAGTTTTTTTTAAAGTTTTTAAATCGGTTTTATATAAATTTCATTTTTAAGCCGAAAACGACCGTTTTAGCCTCGTTTTAAGCCGAATTAGACATTTAACCGAAAAACGAACTGAACCAGATTATCCAAAACATTATCCGGATTTCGAGAATCCAAACATGTGGCTATGAATGGAGAGGTGGGTCCCACCCACCCCCCTTGATGTTCCGATCGGAATTTAAGGGATTACACCCTTTCTTTATTTTTTTTTTACAATCACCTCCACATTCATACTCTCCTCTCCACATTATGATCAAGAAAACCCGGAATTATAGCAAAGAAACCGAGGTAAAAATCGAGTTATTTACGTGTTCATCTTCGTTTCTTGAGTTTAATTGCAAGGAAATGAGGTTTCGAGTGAAAAAGGGTGAAAACCCGAGATGAAAACCGATTCTTGCATGATCAAGTGATGTATACGGGTTATACAAGGGATCTTGGTCCAAGAAAGGAGTTAAACGGACCAAAAACGAATTTTTACGGTTTAAACTTTAGGTTTGAAACAATAACCGAAACTATAGTGTAAGAGGCTTGATTGTGAGTGTAACTTGCCTGGTATTGTGGTATGTTGGTTGTAGGTTCTGTATTTAGTGGTAGCTAAGGCGGAAAAACGAGTTTGTAGCTTGTAGTGGCGGAAAACAAAAGGTATATTCGGTTTATGTTCGGTTATGAGTTTTTGGACAGATTGTTGATGATTTAGAGTTAGGTCATGAAATTTTACAGAGGTGTTAAATACATGAAAATATGAGTTCTGTGAATTTTTGGTAATTTTTGGACAAAGGATGAATATTTGGTGAATTTAATGCTCGGTTTTGGCCAAAAATGGTGAAAAATAGTTAAAAATCATAAAAAATTCTGGAAAATTCCAGTTAAGCTTTTTATAACATGTAAAAGTTACACACAAAATTTTAAGTCAGTTGGAGAAGTCTAAGTAGGCTTTTCGGTTAAACGAGTTCTAGGGTTTTCTAGCTCGGTTTTAGTGAAAATGGCATGTAAAAAGAGATTTTGGTTCTGGAAATATTACAGGGGACTATGTGGATGCCAGGGGTCATCCAGGAAAAATTTGGGATTTTTCTAAGGTCGTTTGGTATTTACGACATATTTAGTGTTTGAATGGTGTTTAAAAATAGATAAATAAATGTTAAATATAAAAATTAATTCTGGAAATATTTTTATAAAATTCCCCACTGTCAAAAAGTGATTTGTACAAAATTTCAAGATACGAGACAAAACGGAAATTATTTGTGCAAAAACAAACTTTTAAAGTTTAAAACGCGTAAACCGGTAAAGTTCGCCTAAACGAACTGACTGGTGTATAAAAACCCTAAAAATGAACTATTTTCATATAATTGAGTTAAACAATTAAAAATGAATCATCCGAAAATAATTCGGATGATTTGGGAAATTTTATACGATAAAACAGTTTCCGGTGCACTAAAGACGGAAACGGGTCCCGCGGCCAATCGGGGCGTCTAAACCGAGCTCTAATTTCACAACTTTAAATAAATTATCAGTCAACGACTATTTTCGGGTCGTGTGTGACCAAACTCAATTTTGGAACGTAAAAACGGATAACCGTGCTAGGCACGCAAAACGGGGAAAACAAACTAATAGTAATTGTGACCATGGAACTCTAAACGATATCACAATCTGAGTCCGGAGAAGTGTTTCTGGGTTAACATTGCCCCCGGAACGGGTACAGTACTGGGTTAACAGTGTCCCCAGATGTACCGGTTGATACGGTTAAAGATTATATAAACAATAAGTGTATAATAACGATCGTAGGGATCATATTACAGATTGGACGTGTTAACTGATAAAGATTGTTGTTACCTGATTGCATGTGCTAAGGTGAGTTTCACAAGCCCCTTTTTCTGAATTGTTTTTAAATATTTTCCCGGGGCGGAAAACATGTTACTATTGAAATGTTTAAGTACATACTGAACGCATGGATTTGCGTGTATTTATAAATATTTGATTGTACGGGAATCGTACGGAATGGGTACAGTACTGGGTTAACAGTGTCCCCAGATGTCCCTAGAAGTGTTTCTGGGTTAACATTGCCCCCGGAATGGGTACAGTACTGGGTTAACAGTGTCCCCAGATGTCCCTAGAAGTGTTTCTGGGTTAACATTGCCCCCGGAATGGGTACAGTACTGGGTTAACAGTGTCCCCATATGTCCCTAGAAGTGTTCTGGGTTAACATTGCCCCCGGAACGGGTACGGTACTGGGTTAACTGAGGTTTCACTTGTGGGCTCAGCATAATTACATCGCTAATATATGATTATTATAATGATTTGTCACAGTTGTTTAAATTAGTGAAACTCACCAACTATTCGTAGTTGACCCGTTTTCTCACATGCTTTTCAGATACAATTAAGATGAAGTGATTGCTTATGTGCTAAGTGCTTGATGTGTGTAAGATTTGCGTGCGGGATGTTAGGATACATTATAATAAATAGAATTATGTATCGTATTGTATGATGTGTGTATCACCTAGACGGTAATGAAATACGAGATAATGTAATTTGAAGTGTATTAATGTATTCAGTTTTCTTTATAAACAATGTGGTTGATATCAGAGGTGTCTGTTGCATCCCGTTTACGTTTCCGCTGCGGTTACGGGGTGTTGCAGAACTTAACATGAAGGATGATGTTTCTAGGGGTGGCACATGCTTTATTTCTAAAGCCACTGAAAATGAGTCAAGTTGTGGCATAGGAAACTGTGTCATGTCAATCTGAAGAACATGAACAAGTTAGTCAAGGATGAGCATGTCATTGGCTTACCTACAAGAGAGTTTAAATTGGATGACAACTGTGTCTCATGTCAGAAAGGAAAGCAGCACAAGTCTTCACAAAAGACTAAACTCATCAACTCAATTGATCAAACGCTTGAAATGCTTCACATGGATCTCTTTGGTCCTGTAAGTGTGCCAAGCATTGGGAAGAAAAGATACTATCTTGTGATCATTGATGATTTCTCAAGATATACTTGCGTTTATTTCCTAAGTACAACAACTGAGGCTGTTGAGTTAATTATGAACTGTGTTAACAGGGTTGAGAATCAATTAGATAAAAGGGTTAAGGTGATGAGAAGTGATAATGGTATTGAGTTCAAGAATGGTGTTTTTGAAGAATTTTGCAACAATAAAGGAATACTTCAACAATTCTCAGCTCGTAGAACTCCTGAACAAAATGGTGTTGCTGAGAGAAAAAGAGAACACTCATTGAAGCAGCAAGAACCATGCTAGCTGATGCTAATCTACCTGTCACATTTTGGGCAGAAGCTATTACACATCATGCTATGTTCAGAACATGGTACTAATAAACAAAAGTCACAACAAGACTCCATATGAAATTTTCTATAAAAGAAAACCCTATATCAAGGAAATGTTCTCTGTTGAACACAAAGGATTACTTGAACAAGTTTCAAGCTAAATCCCTAGACTGTTTCTTTGTAGGCTACTCTACTCACTCAAAGGCCTACAGAGTGTATGTGAAAGATCATTTGGTTGTAATTGAATCCTCAGATGTAGTTTTCAATGAAAACCAATTCAACATAGTTGATGGTGCATCATAGTTATTTGATTTAGAGAAATTGATAAAGTCTTTCAAGATCTAACCTGAAGACTATGATGAAACCTTTCTGAAAACTAGTGTGTTTGAAGTTTCAAAACAAAAGACATTGGATTTGGAAAAGCTGTGGAAAAAGGTTGCAAGTAAAGAAAAGGAATACACATTTATAAAGGACTCCTCTAGAAAAGATGTTGATCAAGTTCAAATTGACAATCAAGAGAACAATGAAGGTCCAGTACAAGATCAAGCAGGTGATGATCAAGACAATCAAGAAGTGCAAAATGATCAAGATCAAAATGAGGAGAATCCAAGCAACCAAACTGAAGAAGAAGTAACTGCTACAGGTGAAAGGTTTCAAGATTTGTTATATATTAGTATTAGTATTAGTTTTATATATGTGTATGTATAATATTAAGATTGAATACGTTAATGAAGCTTGAGAGTAGATCTGGACAGAGTTTCGATAATATAATTCTCAAAACTTACATTAATTGTGAACGGTGTTCACATATAAATAGAAGATGGACCTAGTTCGTTAACATCCCCTAACGAACTAGAGTCCACTTCGTTACATATGTTAAACAGAAATATCCTTAAGGAATCACCCCCTGATTCGTTAAACATCCTTAACGAATCAGGAGGGATAATAACTTAGGTCTTAGTTCGCTAAACATCCTTAGCAAACTAGACATTACAATAACGAACTAACTTAAAGTCTAAATAATTTATTTCATAAATAAAACAACAATTACATAAACGTTAAATACAAAGACTCGAGACGCAAAACCGTGTACTAACAGACACCCCCTCTTCTTGAGCTCTTTTTCTTTGATCTTCACTTGAAACACTTGGGCTGCCAATCTCTGTAGCTATGAATCCCGTTTTCATAACATACACACACAACGCGTTGGAATTGCATAGCCTATTCATAGTCTTCATTGCGTTCAAACAAATTCTTGTTCTTATGCAGCACGTCATTATCGGTCTCGGTTAAATTAACCAATATGACAAACTGAAAATTTTTTTTACTCTTTCAGACTCTCATCACGACTTGACTCAAATTTTCGTGACGAAAATTCTTTAACATGGGAATGATGTGACAATCGTCAATTTCAGGTTAACTCCGTTAACTCAACTCCGTCAATTCAAACTTTAAGATCGTTAAATCTATAACTCACACTTCATTACATTTAAACTAGGGTTTAAATGACGCTTAACACTTACTACATGTGTAGTCTTTCGGGATTTGCACCGAAACGCAAACGAGTTGACGCAAACGATTGATAAATGAACGAAAAACGTCAAAACAATAATTATGTGATAATTATGTGTTAGATATATGTGTGTTACTTGATTATGTTATGTGGAATGTTAAACAAGAAACAAGAACCAATTAGTTAGGCTAGAGATGTAACACTTGGAAGTAGAGGGACTAGAGTGTAACTTGTATAATTATAAATATAACCTTAACTACAAACCCTAACTTATTTTCTTTTCTTTTCCCCCACACCACAAACCCCGATCGGCCCTCCCTTTGTTCTCCACGGCTGCCGTCCACAAGAACACACACATATACACATCAAATCAAGTGATTAATCCAAGAACTAGGTGCTAGGAAGGTATAATTGATCATCCTTTACCTTCTTGTTGTTTAATTTTGATGTTTAATGGGTTAAGTACAAACCCTAGGCAGCCGATTTTGTTCATGTATATGGTTAATATGATTGTTGTTATTTGGATAATGAATTGATAACTAGATTGATGTTGTTGCATGATTCATTGTTGTCTTTGATTTGAGTTAAAACACAAACCCTAATCTTGTATGTATGGTGTAATTGAGATGCATGGATAGTAGTATTAGTGTCTAGCATGTTATATGATTTATTTGTGATCCATGGCTAGTGAAATTGTTAAGTTTTGATGTGAACAGAATCTGGGCAGAATGTGTATACGATGTTTAAATGACTGTAACGAAGTGTAAACGTGAAAATTGGTTGAGATTGTGGGTACTGCAGTAAACTAGGTTGAGTCTAGTTTCCATGAAGTATAAGTTTGTAATTTTTGGACAAGTAGAAGTGTACTTTTATTATTTTACAAAAACGTGGTGCAAAGCTGAGCTGTTAGACCTGCTGTTAGGTTAAGTTGTAAATGTTATATCTCATGAACCACGAGGCCAATTGGGTTGGTTCCACTTCTGGAAGTTGACTCATTGAGTTAGGAACCAAACCCAAGTGGTCTTGCATTTATTGGATTTTTCGTTTAACGGGAATTGCAAATAACATTCTGTTGCGCATGAATCTGACTGATATGAGTTTGCTGTAATGTTTTGGTCATTATAAGAAAAATATGTGGAATAAAAATAAGATAAAATATGTTCTGGAAACCTAAAGATATGTATGCTTCTGTGATGATTTTTGGTGAATTAATTGAGACGTTATGATCGGTGAAATAGTACAATCTTTCAAGTAGAAATTCTGTCATAATGAAACTAACTGCTGAGTTGTGTAAAAATGCATGAAATATGATAGTTTTTATATATTTGTTATGTTTTGACCAAAATACCCTTGCAGGGAATAGTTCCTAATTGATTGCCATGATTTGACCAAATTGCCCTTATGGGGAATAATGGTTAGTTAATTTTGTTTGTTGACCAAAATGCCCTTACGGGGATAATTGCTAGTAAAGTATGTTATTAGTACGTGACACGAAAGTAATTGCTCACTCATGTATCGTATCACAATTGTACTTGTTTAAGTCACACACGATTCACAAACGAAACACGAAATCTGTTACGTGCATAGGTATTATGTGCCGAGTCTAGAGACTCGTTAAACGTACCGATACTTAGAAAATCTCTTTGTTATTTAGAACGCTAGAGAGTTTCTACGACGCGCATCACTTGGTGATCTATATCGGGATATTCTTCGCAAACAGTGAGTTTCACTTACCCCGCTCTTTGAACTGTTTTCAAACGTTTTTCACTTGGGGGAGATAACATACTCCGATAAACTCATTTTCTGAGATAAACGCATATTTAAGATTTTGTTATAAATTATATATCACTTGTAAAGGCTAAGCGGCAAACGTAACATTTGAAGTCCCACACATCGAACCGGTTAATATTTGGAATAGCGAGTCACTGTTGAGTAGTACTACTGGGTTTGACAAACCCCACCCGACGCTAAGCTCAACTGGAGGTTGAGTGGGTGTAATTTTGGCTAACACTTACCATGGTCTGGGTTGACCTGGTGACGGGCACTTGATAAACAGTCAGCTTCGGTCTCGAACCACTTAGCGATACTTGTTGTATAGATTAGCTACCTATCGATATATAATTTGACGTAACACTATCTGGTAATGCAAAACACTTAAACGCCGTAACGTGGTTACGCAACACTTAAACGCCGTAACGTGGTTACGCAACACTTAAACGCCGTAACGTGGTTACGCAACACTGAAACGCCGTAACGAGGTTACGCAAAACGCTAAACGATTTATCTTATATAACTTGTGAACTCACCAACCTTGTGTTGACACTTTTAGTATGTTATTCTCAGGTAGCCGAGGCGGGCGCGCGGTTTAGGAGCATGCATTAAATGAAAACACTTTTATTCTGCAAACTTATTTTTAACAGTTATCTTTGGTTTTAAGTCGTCCTGCGTGACGCAGCTTTTGAATTAAGGTTTTTACGCTTCCGCACTTATTTGCATTTAAACGTTTTTATGGTTTGATTATAACTGATGATTCCGATCCTGCCAGTTCACACCCTCTGACGGTAAAACTCCGTTAGTGGATTTTGAGGGTGTGACAACCAACCACATCGGATCGATAATGTTAATCAGCTCAGTCTTCAGACCCTTTCCCAAGACAATGACGGCCTCGCCGGTTCGGAAATCGTAGTACCAGCGGTTGAAAGACAGGTGCATATGCTGATTCATAATCTTTATCGGCACCCGCTTCAAGGTCTTTGGCGGATTTACCTTGAGAATCAACTTTCTCCAACCCGTTCTTGGATCAATCTCATCAATACGTTTGCAGGTTGGAACTTGAGGCTTGAGAAACTTGAATCCAGAATTTACCTCGAATAGCAGTTGTTGATGAAACCAATCTGCTAACCGGTCACCACCTCGATTGATAAATGGACAACACGCGAGGGTACGAACATCCCATCGCGGTAAAGTAAGAACGTCCATAATCTTCTCATAGTACTGAATCCCCTTCTCCCATTTCACAATACATACCTTAAGTTCAGAATCAAATAACCAAGAAACAATGTCACCTTGAACATTTGACACGGTCTTGAATGATGTTACTTGATTAGCTTTCGCTCGAGCGGCAGCTTCATCCTTCCTCTCCTAATCAACATATCGATAAGCCTTGATAATTTTACTCACCTTCTTGTAGCTGAACCATTTTTAAATATCGGCATCAGTTGGATTCTCAATCGATTTGAATCTCGTGTCAACCACCTTCTTACCCTTGGACGTCTTTTCCAAATCATCCAGTAGCTTTAAACGTTTGCTCATCGAATACTGGAGCACCTTGATCAACATTTGTGTGTTGAAACAAGTCAGGATACTCCTCAGCAGTGACGTCTTCAACCTCAACTTCCTCGTATTCATAAATATAATCCGTGTTCATCTCAATAGTTGGATCATTTAAGATCTCTTCATCGTTTAATACCTCAACATCAGGCTCTGCCTCTAACACGGTCAACTGTTCGTCATTCAGACCAAGCAGTAATGAAATCTGCTCTCGTGTTAAGGCTCGCTCACAAACTGACCAACCTCAATCTTGTTCTTGTGCACTACACTCCTAAACACCCCCGACCCATCAACAAATATGACTGTATCAGCTTCTATCATCTCGATAGGTTTAGCAGCTATATAGTCATGATAAACAATAATCTGTTTATTCGAGTCATCACCACCACTGGTACCTGCACCCGAGGATGAGCCGTGCGTTTGTTTAGGCTCACCTCCTGCACCAGACTCATCAGGATCTTCTTCATCGTTCTTGAGCTTCTTTAAAGCATCATCTTTGCAAGTTAACTTCAAGATCAGATCCTCTTGTTCTTTAAGCTCTGAGAATGATGTATTGAAAAATCTACTTAGTCAATATGAACCCATACTTGAGATCTTTTCAGTAAAAGAAAGAAACTATTTTGAAAGGAAACATGACTGAAATTTGATCTCTAAATGCACCATTTGCTCTTAAACAATGATCTTTAATGAATAATACCGTTGACAAGTAGTTTAAGTCAAAAAGTGTTGCATTTTGCCTCAAAAACGTTGAATATGTATTTTCAGGCAAGGTTTAATGTTTTATAACCTTTCCAAGCAAGCTTAGCCACTTTGGTCTAAGTTTATGATTTTCTGGCATGCTTTGAATTGTTTACACCATTCGGGTAGAGTACACTTAAAATTATCTTCCCGAGCAGGATTGATGTCTAAGCAGGTGAATATGTTTTCTAGCAAGCTTTAACAAGTATGAATTTTTGGGCACACTTAACTGTGAAAGATATTTCTTGTTCCTAACAAGATTTGCATCTTATATGTTTTATATGATAATTCTAGCAAGCCTTTATTTAGCTAAGACATTTGAGCATGCTTAATGTTTTGTTTGATTGTACAACTGTTTACTAGCAAGCTATTTAATATGTTACTGTTCACTAGCAAGCTTTGTGACCTTAGCTTTAATACCTTTAGTGAACCAAGCAAGCTTTGTGAATGAATGACACTTAGAGCAAGCATCGATGTTTTAGACTATCTAGCACACTTGTGATTTGACTGTTTTAATTAATTCTAGCAAGCTTTGTGATTTTAAGTGTATGCTTGAATTTGTCTTCGAGTATACTTCAAAGGCTAGCACACTTAATGATTATTGTGAATATATTTCTTTGAAATGACAAGTGTTTTCGGGCAAACCTTGTTTTCCGAACACACTTTATATTTCGAGCACACTTTGAATTTTCAAATGTTCTCCTAATATACTTGGGTAATTTCAAACTAACTTTCCGAGTACACTTTGTGTTATGAATCCACTTCTAGCACACTTTGTATTCTTGAATGTTTTTCGGGCATACTTTGCATCAAAGTATACTTGACTGACTATTTGTGAACTGTTTACTTTTTCGGGTAAGGTTTGTGATATAAGCAAGGTAAGTAATTAGAAGAATGTTAATTGGTTATCTTAGTTGATTCCTACAAAGTTATCTGCTTGAAGTTTAATACTTGAGTATTTTATCTTGTGATTTGGTTCTCAAGCAATCATGTATTTCCAGTAAGCTTCCTTCATTTTACCTTCTAATTTGTACCAATATATAATCTAGTACACTTTGAGCAAGTGGAATATACCAAGCATACTTTGCAAAAATGAATTTTTCGGACAAGGTTTGCTAAATTTTATTTTTGGAGTTGGATGCTTTAAATGTGTAAAATTTTAAATGGATAAGATTACTGTATGACAGCTATTAACTCACTAAATGACAAAAAATATTTAAAACCCACTTTAAAAAGGTATATAAGAGGGAGTGAGAGAAATTTTTCAACATTATTTTCCCCCTCTCTCTCTCCTTCCACTGATTGCTCAAAGAAACCCAAACCGACTCATCGCATTCACCATTAATCCAAACCCTAACTTTTCATCCCTCTAATTCCGACTCGGTAAGCAGTAATTATATGTTTTCCGACCCCGACTAGATGATAATGGGCTTCGATTATGTATTTTTGCTAACTGTCTGTTTTGTGTGTTGGTTATAAACTTGTCGAAGAACAGATATGGCGGACGAAGATCGACCGATATATCCATTTGAGCATAAGCACAATATGTGCGCTCTATTGGAAGTTACACCTGATAATGAAGACGTGGCACCGATTATAAGATGGTTACAGCTTTCGAACATACGTTTTCCTTTGACGGAAAACCCAGTGATTTACAGGAATCACTCGCTGGACTTTTTGATGTCAGCGAGGCTATTCGATGATGTGAATGGAAGAAGAATTGAAGCCACAGTTGCAAATCAAGAAATCCGGGTGAATGAAACAATGATTCGGAGATGCTTGCTATTGAATGATGATAACCCTAGCCCAATCCATGTTACAACTGAACAATTATTGAAAGTGTTTGTTAAAAAAATGGGCTATCAAGGGAATATACACGATGGGCAATTTCAGAAGGGGATGTTTCCAAACATTTACAAGTTTTTGATCCACCATATCATCCATGAATTTGCTCCACAAAAGGGATCATGGGCCCTGATGAGCAGGGATCTAGCCAATGCAACCGTGGGTGTGCTTTTTAATCAACCATTCAATTTTTCAAGAATGATCTTTGATAGAATGGTTCAGAACATGAAAAAGACATGCAAGCAGAAGTTTTTGGCTTATCCCAGGTTCTTACAAATAATATTTAATCAGGAGTTGGAGGGATTACCAACCACTGGAATCATTCATGTTCTGCAGAACCCTGACACTTACAAAAGAATTGAAAAACAGGCTAGTTCAAGCAGATTCAACCAGAATGAGGTGTATACAGATTTCCATGGTTGTTTGTTGAAGATATAATAATTTCTCACTTGTATGAATTATTGTCAGAGGTTGAGGAGAATGATGAGGATGAAGGAGATGATGGAGGAGATGATTATGATAACGATGGAGATGATAATGATGATGCTGAAAATGCAGAAGGGGGTGATGCAAATTTAGAAGAGATTGTAGAACCTAAGGGGGAGTTACAGATTATACCAACTCCACCATCAACACCATTTGGAACTCCACCACAAACACCACCCTACCCACCATCAGCCATTGACCAAACATACCAAACCACACCACAAACACCACCTTTTTCTCCACCACCAAATGATCAACCCACTCAAATACCCATCCTAAACCTAAACCAAACAGAACCATTACACCAATCATCACCTCAAACCACCACACAAACCCCAACTCAAACCCCAATCCAAACCACACCTGAAACCACAACCCAACCAATAAATGAACCAACATTTACCATCACCTATACCAAAACACTATTGTTACCAAACATCAACTCCCTACCCTCCACCTGTGAAAATATCTTTGAATATGCAAACCCAATCATCACTCAAACTACCTAACAAAATGAATCTGAACTTGAACCATTTCACATCTCACCACCCACTACCCCTCCCCATATTTCAAACCTCTACAGAAGAAATTTTGACTTGATTGTTGAAGCTGTGAAACTGAGGAATGAGAATGAGGAGATGAGGTTGGAAAATTTAGATTGGAAAACACAGTTGGCCCTGACATAATCCAAAATTCAAACCCTGGAGCAACAGGTTGAGAAGACCTCAGCTGCCCCAAAATAGAGGGAGAATATTCATAAGGAAACTGATGTTACTGTGGCAGATGGTACAGATGATGTAGTAATGGAGGATGCAAGTGTTAAATCAACTAATGTTGATGGTTTAGCTTGTTTATTGAATGCTTATGATGATGATGATAGTGAAGAAAGGAGGATAATTGATGATGAGTATGAGGCTGACAAGTCTGGGGGAGATGAGCAGAACTATGATGCTGATATTGAAATTCTGAATGTGTTGAACAGAGATGATGATGAGGTAAGAGGAGAGAAGGAGACAGAGGTTGAAGATGAAATGATAAATGCTGATGAGAATGTGGCTACCACTGATGAGGCCACTGATATACAGTCTGAAGTATTGACTTATATCTTAACTGAAGGACCAATTGATGTGATTATTAATGATGATGCTGCTACTAAGGAGCTAATACTCACTGAAACTCAACAACCTAAAACATCCAAGAGGGTAGAGCATGAGGTACAGATAGATGATATGGATAGAGATATTGATGATTTCCTACCAGAAACTGAGGAAGACTTGAAAAGAAGAATGGATAAGGGAAATAAAAAGTTAATGAGGAGGATGAGGAAGAAGAACCTGTAAAGGAAAATGTTATTAGAGAAGAAGAGGAAGAAGATAAAGCCTCTACTGCTGCCAGTAAAGCTTTTGAAAGAGTTGTTAGAGAAACAAGGGAAAGGGAAGTAATTGCCCAAACCTTAACTCCTGAAGAACTGGCAGAGTAGGAAGCCTTAATTGATCAAGCCAATGTCACTAAAGTGATTAATGAAGAAGAGGCTGGTGATCAAATTGTCATTGAAACATTGATTAATTTCAAGAGAGCAGAGGAGGTAGATAATTCTCTGGCTATCGTAGTAAGTATGTTTTCATAATCCTCAAGCCAACCTCAACAGGAACCTGAAAAGGAACCTGAGAAACCAACTGAAGAAACAATTGAGGAAATGAAGGCTAAAACATCAAAGATTCATGAGAATGTTGGAAAATTTGAAAAGACTTATTCAAGAAAAAGAAAAGCCAATGATCAGGCTGAAGGAGATGAACTGCGGACAAAAAGGAAATGGGAAGGTAAAAGTCAATATTTTTGAAACTTCCGATGAGCAAACTAGTCCACTGAGGCCAGTTCCTTTGCACTCACTAAGGCCTGATGAAATTGTTCAAGGAGTTCCAAACATTCCAGTCCTTGATATTCCAACTCCTAATGAACCAAAAATTGATGCAGTCAATGAAACAATAGAGGAGGAGGATGAATCTGATGATGATAATGATGATGACAATGAAAGGGACCATGTTAATGATGAAATTGTTAATGTTGTGACTCCTCAAGTAACAATGACTGAAGATCAAAGGAGAAACATTGAGCAAAGCTTGACTGAAGCTAAAAGGAAAAACCCTCTAGAGATTAAGCTGATGGGTCTTGGAATAAGTTTTGAAAGATTATCTTCTTTAAATGATGATGAACTACAAAGAAGATTGAACAAAGAAAGGGACACTATTGAGAAACTGATACAAAAAAAGAACAAAGATGGCCAGAAGTATAAAGACTATCTGAGAAAACATGGCTATTCTGAAAAGGATTTAACCCACTTCAAGTTTGAACAACTCAGAGATACTTATAACAACACAAGAGAAGAAATCAAAGTATAATTTGTAAAAGAAGATAAACTGACTGAGAAACTTGATAATTTGAGAAAGAGATATGCTGGGAAGTGTGTTTACCTATTAGATAAGGGAATGGCACCAGAGACAGTGGATAGCCTGACTAAGCCTGCTGTTGAGTCACTCTAAAACAAACTCCAAAAGAAAGGTCAATTGAAGAGAGTGCAACCTGGGCCATCCATTGTACAAGAAAGGGGAGATCAAGATGAACCCCCTGCTAAGAAAAGAAGAATCAGAACCTTAAGAGAGAAGTTAAAGGTATAATTTGAAAAGAAAGATGATGATACACCAATCCTAGAGGAAGTGAAACCTGAGCCAGTAGATGAACCTATAATTCCATGGAAAAATGAAGAAATGATTGAGATTCTGATGGGGATAATAATAAATCAGAAAGGAATGGATGTGATGCCTTTAATGCATTGGATAAACACCAATTGAAAGAACTATTCTACTTACAAAAGGCTGAATGGGAGAAAGTTCTCTTGGAGGGTGAAAATCCAATAAGTTTTGTTGAAGGAATATTTGTGCCTGTCGGGCTATTAAACAATCCAAGGATAGCTAAAATGATTACAAGACTTGTAATAGATGCATGTGAGAACTTTGCAGATCTTATCAACTATCCACCTGAACTGATTGAGTCCGTGTATATGAATGCTTTTGCTATAACAAGGCCCATCAAACCTATGAAGTCTATCCCAACTAGGCCTTTTGCTTCAAGTGAACATCCTTCAACACACTGGGGTTAGTCAAGTAGAGCTGGATGCCAAAGAATGACAAGCCCACAATCACATGTGGATCTACAAAGAACTCTATTCTATGACTCAGTCTCTCAGTCTCTGAAAGTAATCATGCAAAGTAGACAATTGAGAGACATCATTTTTTGAGATGATTTTGCTGAGTACTCAAGAGAACAACTGGAGAGAATGGCCAATCTTACTATGTATGACTATCATGACAACTATAAATTTGATGGCAGACAGCAAAATGATCTATCAAAGTATCTGAAATCTGAAGCTGAGAAGGGATTTCCTCTACTAAGTCAAAAGAAGAAATGGGAGATCTCAAAGAATGAAAGAACAAGGAGGATAACCCGAATGAGGAAGATAAGGGATGCAGAACATGCCTATTTGACAAAGCTGAGAAAACCCAATCCCTTGTCCAACTTAAATACGTGTATCAGAGCAAGAAGAAGGATGGTGAGACCCAATTATGAGGTTCAAAAGAATGGTCGAATAGCAATGATCGAATACAAGGAAAATTAAGTCCATTACCTATTACGAAACTCAGATGGACTCATCTTGGGAATCATCAAAACTGAAAATAATCTGACCTTTCTGCATGAAGAAGATTTGAGAGATATTGTTGGACTGACAATTCCAGAAGACCACCCTCATTATCGAATTCTGTCAATCTTTCAGTAGAGGGTAGGAACTGTCAGAGTCGAAAGAAGACAAGTGGCGTATGATGCAAGAAGATGATCTTTAGAATAGGCTTTTATTTATAATGTCTACGGACAAATTTTTGAATATGTAATAGTTTAAATTTTGTTATGTAAAAGTTTGCCTTTGATTTTAATATGTATTTTAACTAAGTGTATGTAACCTTAGAGATGTTTTGGGACAGTTGAGGTGTTCCAATCTAGGGGAGATTGTTGAGTCAAAGATTTGACCTAACTGATGTTTAAGGAAGATTGGAATCTTTTCAACCTCCTCAGAAATCGCTAAGTATGAAACCGAGCACACTTGGATATCCGAGCAGTGTTTTACTTAGCCGGACACGATATTTTGTCTATCGGGCAGAGTTATCTTCATGAAATCATCTTTAGTGTATATCCGAGCAGGGTTCACTATGTCAAGCAGGGTTGTTCTTCATGGCCCAGCATAGTTTGCTTCCTAGCAAACCCTTGGTCACACCAAGATTTTGAAGCAAAGTAGTTGGAAGAGCTAGCAAGGTATTCATTAATAAACATTGGTCCGGGCACACTTGATGAAAGTTAAGAATTATCCTAAGGACTCATCGGGCATGGTTCAACTCCAAGCAAGCTACAGTGTTACCAAGCACACCTTAGCTAATAAGTTAATGCCTTAACAAAGAGTTGAAGGGACCTCTGAAGAACAAGTTTGCTCGTTGGATCATATCGGGCAAAGTTTGATGTGGTCAAGAAGATTGAAGTCTGCTAGGTGAGTATTTTCATTGAAAATACTCTAAGTGAAGTCTACCCGGGGAACTGTTCCCGAACCCACTTGAAGGTTACCAGGTCTACCCGTAAAGGACAAGAAGGCACAAAGCCTACTCGGAAAAGACATATGTTACAAAGTCTGCCCGAAAAACCTGTTTTAACAATTAGTATCGTTTTGAATATGTAATTTGAATATGTATCAATCATTAGGGTTTATAGAAGGAATGACAGCTATCAGGAGGTGGCAAGCCAATAAAAGGAATATTTTAGGGCACGCCTCCTACGGAAAAGGAATTTGCCTCTTTACACTTTTCAGATAAGATTGAATATTCCGGATTGAGTGTGACGGCTGTCCTAGAGTTATCATTGAATATACATTCCGACAAAAAACCCTAATCGATTATCATTTGTATGAATCAGTTTATATAAATGGAAAACTTTTGAGTTATTGTTTGTGTCTGTTTAGCAACAAATCTTGTTTGTTTCTGATTCTTCCGTTTACAAACAAGAATCTTTTCTTATTTAGCAATACGTCATTTACCCTCTTGTCGACACATGTAAATGTGTGGGTTATGACATTATTGTGAGTATTGAGTGACCAATCGGGACCGGCAACAAATCAAGAATGCCCGGACCACTGTTGATTATTGAATACCTTGCTAGATCTTCCAACTACTTGGCTTCAAAAGCTTGGTGTGACCAAGGGTTTGCTAGGAAGAAAATTGTGCTCGGTGTTGGTGCATTTTGTGACCGTCGCTATGCAATTCAGACCAGCGGAACGCCACAGGCGAAGTTAGCACAACTTCGCCTTAGGCGAAGTTAGAACAACTTCGCCAACGGCGAAGTTGTAACAACTTCTGCCTTAGGCGAAGTTATCACAACTTCGCCATAGGCGAAGTTATGAACAACTTCGCCTACTGGCCCAACCCCCAACCCGAGAAGATGTTTTGTCTATATATATGTGTGTCTTGTTTAGGTTTTGTATCCAGAAATTAGAGTATTGTGTGTTACAGTTTATTTGTCTAAAGAGAGACCGAGAGTGAGAGTCGTGTGGGACGACCCGAGGTAGAGCTCACCTCGGGTCGGCCGTCATTTGTTTACGAGTTTGGTATGTAATTCGTTTTGATTATTATATAAGAATCTGCAGATTTGTTTATCCCGTTCTTGTATTTGTTCGTGTATTTGTTCGTGTACGTGTTTGTGTTCTTTATCTTTACACCAATAAACGAGTCTAGGAGGATTCCGCACTCCTAGACCTCGTGCGGATCTCGTATCGAACGGCGACGTCCCCGGGGGGACCTACAAGTGGTATCAGAGCCTTAGGCTCTTATGCTATGGTTCGAGATCTGCGTTTTGGTGTTTCTGGCACGTTTCTGTGCGTTTCTGGCCGAACAGCGCCGTAGGCGAAGTTATTGTTCATCAGGCGAAGTTGCCGTCACTGTTCGTAGGGTTTCAGCGAAGATATAAGGTCTGGCGAAGTTATGAACAGGCGAAGTTGACTTTAGGCGAAGTTGACTTCTCGGCGAAGTTATAGCCAGGCGAAGTTATGGACAGACGAAGTTAACTTTAGGCAAAGTTAACGAGAAAAAAAAAAAAGAGTATTTTGGTGTTTTCGTCTGTATGGCCAGGTGTACACGATTATTGTGAGACCGGAGATGTTGTTCCGTCAACGAGTGAAACTTGTTATCTCTGGGTCTTACGTGTGAACAAATACGTGTCAACTCTGGATATGGAGTTGAGTTTGTGAATGGGATATTGATTGAAACTGGATATTGACACATATTTGGGTGTTTGTGGGCAATGAAATTGTTGTTGTTCGAGGTGACCAATTGAAGAAAGTCAAATTGAACTGAAGGTTTTTGTCATTACTGGATTGCGGTCAGAGCATATTATTTATGTTACTTTCAAGGCGTTCGAGAATTGGATCCTGAAACGTGATGCTTATTTATTAGAGTGAAAATTCTGGAACAAGTTGGATTTAGTCGGGAACTAAAGTGTTTATGTTCTTGATCGTTATCCCTGGTGATTGAAGATGCTTCGGATTAATTAATGGTCATGTGTTAGATTCTGTCAAGGTGGTTTTGTGATGAAATTGATCACTTGATGTTGAGTAGTTGAAGATTAAACCTTATCGTATGCCGACGAGTTGGTGAAGTTGTGGAGGAAGCCCAACTTCACGTGTTGGTGAAGTCAGATGGACTCACGTGATTGGTTGAGATGATCTATTGGCACGAGGATGCATGCATTTCAAAGACCTCAATCGTTATAGTCGGAGAAGCTTACACTGAAGGGGAGATCTGATATGGAAGACGCTGGGTGACTGGTAGATTTGTGAAGCTATAGGACAGTTTCAGACACGGCTGGTTGATGAGCAAACAGAAGATCATCAGTTAAGAGGGAGTCTGTTGGTGCATGTTTTGTAACAGATGATCTTTTGTGTTTGTTAGAATTGAGAGCAACGGTCAAAGGGGAGACTGTTGGTGCATTTTGTGACCGTCGCTATGCAATTCAGACCAGCGGAACGCCACAGGCGAAGTTAGCACAACTTCGCCTTAGGCGAAGTTAGAACAACTTCGCCAACGGCGAAGTTGTAACAACTTCTGCCTTAGGCGAAGTTATCACAACTTCGCCATAGGCGAAGTTATGAACAACTTCGCCTACTGGCCCAAGCCCAAGCCCGAGAAGATGTTTTGTCTATATATATGTGTGTCTTGTTTAGGTTTTGTATCCAGAAATTAGAGTATTGTGTGTTACAGTTTATTTGTCTAAAGAGAGACCGAGAGTGAGAGTCGTGTGGGACGACCCGAGGTAGAGCTCACCTCGGGTCGGCCGTCATTTGTTTACGAGTTTGGTATGTAATTCGTTTTGATTATTATATAAGAATCTGCAGATTTGTTTATCCCGTTCTTGTATTTGTTCGTGTATTTGTTCGTGTACGTGTTTGTGTTCTTTATCTTTACACCAATAAACGAGTCTAGGAGGATTCCGCACTCCTAGACCTCGTGCGGATCTCGTATCAATCGGCGACGTCCCCGGGGGGACCTACACTCGGCCATGAACAACAACCCTGCTTGACATAGTGAGCCCTGCTCGGATATACACTAAAGAAGATTTTATGAAGATAACTCTGCCCGATAGGCAAAATATCGTACCCGGCTAAGTAAAACCCTGGTCGGATATCCAAGTGTGCTCGGTTTCATACTTAGCGATTTCTGAGGAGGTTGAGAAGATTCCAATCTTCCTTATACATCGGTTAAGTCAAATCTTTTACTCAACATTGTGGCTCTTTCAAAACCATCTTTCCTTGACAATATCTTGAAGTGTGTTTCTACTTGTTGTTTGCTTAGACTGTCAAGCACTTTAATTGATATGCCATGATCAATTAGATACATACATTTCCCACCATACTTATTGAATAATCTTTCAAGTTTTTCTTTCTGATTAGTTTCTTTCTTCATTCTCTCGAACTCATCCTTTTTCACTCCTTCAACTGTTGTGTTGTAAGAACTCTCCAAATCTCCAAACTTCATATGGCTCAGTTGTTTTTTAGAGGAGCGATGTAATCTCAAATAAGCTTTGAATTTTTGAGAGTCTTTGTTTTTCTTCTGCATCATTTTCTTTATGTCTTCCACATCATCGTCTAATAATTTCTGCAACTCCTCATCAGACATAGGAGCAAGACTTTCAAACTTGTAACCATGATTTATTAGCCCCAAAATCTTTGGATCATTCCTTTTTAGCCTCATTTAACCTATTTTGAATGTTTTCCTTGTGTTCATCAGTCATGTTCACATAAGGGAAATCAGCAGTATCATCATCATCAGGTTTAGACAAGTCATCACGTGCATTAATTTTGGGTTCATTGACTTCAAGTTCAACTTCAACTTCTTCAAGTCTAAATGTTTGTGCAGGTACTGCTTGAATAGGAACAACCTTTATAGGACTCTTCTTTTTCGGTTCCTCATCATCATCAGTTTTCTCTCCCTCTTTCTCTTTTTATTTGATATTTCTTTCCATACTTTCCTCAATTTTTGGATCCCATTCTTCTGGATGCTGTTTCTAGTCATCCTTCACCTCTTCCATCCAAACATTAGAAACCATTCGAGATATACTCTCCAGCTTCATCAGGAACCACTTGCCTCTCATCATTTTTCATTTCAGGTTCAGTAGAGGCTTGTATTGGTGTTTCTGATTGTGCTTGTTTGAAGTTGTAAATAACTAGTGCCGAAGTGTTATCAACTTCTAAAATATGTTTCAATAACTTCTTGGTCTACCTCCCCCTCTTCATTCAATTTTTTCTTCAACTCAACTTCCTCCGACAAGATTTTCAAGTTGCAAAAGTTCTTGATCAGTCAAGGATCTTGTGATCCTTTCTCTTTGAATCATCTCCTCTACAACATTATCATGCCTTTTGGAAGCATCTTCAGTACTTTTATCAAATATAAAAAATCTCTTCACTAAATTTGATTTTTTTGGATCCCAAGGGTTGTAATTGTTCTTCCTTCTCAGCCACAGATTTACCCTTGTTCACTGGGAAAGTTATCAATATCAACAAACAAATCCCCCATATCCTTATCAAAATTATCATCCTTTTTTAACTTGGAGGTTATATATGTTGGGATTTAACAAGATTATCAAGTCATATAAACCCATTTATATGAAAAACGCAGCGGATTAATTAGTTTTAAATCTTGTTATTTAGATTAATATAAAACCCATTTTATATGTAAAACCCAAGCCCTGGATCTATATAAAAAATTACATGTTTACCAAACCAACAACCATAGGGGGTTTACGTAATACAACCTTTCAAGATGCAAGAAAGTGAAGGAGATGACGATATGAACAACAAGTCTTTAATGGAGAAGAGCCTCAAGCTTGTATACCCTCCAAGCCTTCGAGAAACACCTTGCTTGCTAGGATTTGATAACACTTGCACTTGAGATAAACTCCTTGATTATTCTTCTTCTTGACCGAAATCAAGGGATAAGAGAAAGAGAGAGTTCTTGTGTGAGAGAGAGAGAAAGTGTTGTTGAATAATAACTCTCCACAAACTAGAATCAATGCATGTCTTGGATAATAACAAAACAATAAAGGCAAGGGAGAGAGGGGGGGAAATGGCCGACCCCCCCCCCCCTTTGTGTATCCTATTCAAATTTCAAATCTCAACCCTTTTGTTATTATTGTTACTTATGTTATGTTAGAAAATATATTGTAACATAGCATAGTATGTAACATGCATTATGTGACATGTCTTTCATATTTGTTATTTAACCAACTAAAATAACAACATGAAATGTCTTCTCTCATAATATAAATTATCCGTATAATTTATATATTACACACGTGCAAATATCTATAAACCAGTTTCTAAATATTCTAAGTGTTGATATTTATTTATTAGATCATATTATAAATAAATATCATGGTGTTTGTCTAGCTTGTTATTGGGTATGACCCGACTTGGATCATAACGTACTAGCCACATCAACTCTAATATGTGTCTTGGGCATATCGATTCCCATAATATCATCATTATTTTCCTCAGTTAACACAATTTTCTCAGTTTCAACAACTTCTTTCATGATTACATCAGTCTGAGGTTCAATAGCTATAGCATCGGTTGCTATGGCTTCAGTTAAAATATTTTCAATTTTCTTATCAGCCACATTCTCATTAGCCTCAACCTCCTTCTCAATCATCTTCTCCACCTCTTTCTCTATCATCTCATCATTTACATCATAGTCCTGCTCACCCCCTTGGATTCATCGCCCTCATATCCATATTCCTTATTCCTCTCCTCATTACTCTCATCATCACTACTTCCATACATGTCACATAATTTTTTACAAAGTCCCGTCCCTTATTAAATTAACCACAGGTGGATTCTCCGCCATGTTTTGGTATAGCTGAAGTCTTCTCAACCTCAGTGTCCAGGGTATGATTCCTTTGTTGTGCCTGTGCCAACAGGAATTCCAACTCAGCATTCCTCTTCCTCAACTCTTCATTATTTCTTCTATAGTCAATATTTTTGACCAAAATATCCAAGTGTGTTTTGAAAAGATAGGCACCAAGGGAAGGGGAACTGGTAGGTGTAGATAGTAAAGAGTCTAGGATGTCGGTTTGGGGCTGTATAGGTTCATGAGGTGGGCTTTCAAAGATAATGTGTTTGGGTTTTGGATTGAAGGTAAAGGTGTGTAAGTGTGGAGAATTTCGAAAGTTGGTATGTGGGGTTGGTCAGTGGTATGTGATTGGGTTGGGGATTGGTGTGGTGTGTTTAGATGGTTTATTAGGTGGGTTGGGACATATTTAGGAATATATGGTTCATGTATAGGCTTGTATTGGGTTTGGGTTAAGGGTTGGTTTAGGATTTGGGTTTGAAGTGGGCTTTGAGTTTGTTCTAGGTTTTGAATTTGAGAATGGGTTTGGGTTTGGTCTAGTGGTGATGTTGGTGAGGATGGGATATATGGTTCATTGTCTTGGTATTGGGTGGGGATATGGTTTGGGGGTGGTGATATAGGTTGGTTTAGTGGCTGGTTTTGGGGTGAGGCTGGTGGTGTGGGAATAGGTTGGTTCTCCCCCTGAGCCTCAGCATTAATGTCTTCTTCAACACTTACATTATCTCCATCATGTCCACCATCACCTCCATCATCAAAATCATCATCTTTATTCTCACTCTGCTCCTCCTCCTCGGAAGTCACATGTGGTGATTCTGGTACAGCCATTATCTCCAAATCGTGATTCACTAACCACAGAAGTACATCAAAATCGACCTCTCGGTTGAAGTTGCTTTTTGCATCCAACTTTGCTATCCTCCTATAAAAATTTGGATCTTGAAGTGTATGAGCAATGCCTATGGTTGGCCAACCAGGTAACACCGATTGAAGATGATCTGCAAGAATCTCGGATAGACCATGAATTTGTCTTTGTCCGTCTTTTTCAAATTTGCAGCCAAGACTTCAAATATTATCTTTGAAGAATTAATTGGTTGTCTGAAGATAATAGCCATTTTGGCATTGGAATATCTCGACTCATCAATGTCCATGACTCCTTTATGGGTGCAAAACCCTCTACAATGTGGTGTATTAAGAACCTGTAAAGATTAGGGAAGATGCCTTTTTTAATTGTCCCTCATGGACGTCACCCTGATATCCCATAGTCTCCTGTAATATCCTCAGCAATCGGCCAGTAGAAAAATGCATTGGGTCTTCAACATCATCAAATAGTTGTAGACTGGCCCTGATTAATGATTCAGTGATAATAATCTCATGTCGTGCCACTGTAGCCTCTGTAGGCCTACCTCCTGCGCCATCAATCACTTGTGCTGAATGCCAGAAATCAAGTTGATGATTTCGATATGTTACTTGGCTCTCTGTCAATGAAAATCTAAGATTTGATTTTTGAAGCCATCTTAGCATCAGTTCAACCAGTTGATTATCAGTAGTTACTTGTAGAAGCACACACATGTTGTGTTTCTTTTCAAACGGATACGCCGCCATAACTGTTCAAACAAACACAAAAACACATTCAAAGTGAAGATTAGTCATAATATTCACAACTTTGATATGTTTTAAGTTAAAATTTGAAGAAGAATTAAAATATTTTCTTTAAGAAGATGTTCTTCGACAAATTGTTAACCTACACAGAAAATAGAGACGTTAGTGAGATGAAATTAAAGCTCTAATTCCGTACAAGCAGTGTTGGAAAACTGTCAATTGAAGGTTACCGAGTGGGAATTAGTGGGCTGACAATATTAGGTTAGGATTAATGAAAGAGCGAGTGAAATTCTGGAATAAGCGAACTGGCGATAATGCACTTAGTGGAATGAGGGAGAAAAGTGAAATGTAAAAAAATTTCTAACTCCCCCTTATATAGTGTACTATTTGCATTTTGAAAGTGGGTTTTAAAAGAATTTTGTCTCTTAGTGTGAGACAACTGTTAAAATATCTCAGTCAAAATATCTTCACTTTTAAAACTTTGCTCAATAAAGCACATTTTACAAATCTTGCTAGTAAAAGTTTATTCACAAAACTTGCTAGATAGAGTTTATTTACAGAGCTTGCTAGGTAAAGAAAGTTTGCTCGTCCCAGACTTTGTTAAGATATTATAAAGTAATTAAAAATGGAACTAAGTTGATAAGATGAAGGAAACTTACTCGAATATACAAGATTGCTCGAGATTTAAATCACAATTTAAATAATCATGTATAATTCATCAAATATGCAACCTTGCTCGGAATTAATAAAGAATCTGAAATAATAAGTTAGAAACATTTCTAATTATCAACCTTGCTCGAATATCTGAAGTTCAGAAACCTTACCCAATAATACTTATAATAGTTAATAAATATTCATTTAAGTATACTTTAAAGCAAAGTATGCCCGAATATACTTCAAGAGTGCAAAGACTGCTAGAGAAGATTTGTTATCCTTTAATATACAAGTGTGCTCTAAGCATAAAGTGTGCCCGAAAAGTAAAGTTTGCGGGATATTTTCTGATATTAACAAGTATGTTGGGAGAACACTTGGAATGGTTTACTAATTGAAAAGTGTGCTCGAAACATGAAGTTTGATGGGAAAACAAAGTTTGCCCGAACACTATTGTAATTTCAAAAAATAACAGTAAAATTATGAAGTATGCTAGACAAATGCAAATTTCAACTAAAATCACCTAAGTTTACTCGAAGTAGATATGTAAATAATATTCATACATGTATCACATAATCATCAAGTATGTTTGAAAAACCAACTTTCTAAACATCCAAGTTTACTTGAAAGTGTAAAATCATCAAAGTCTACCCGATAATACATGAGTAATTCTCTTAAGCACAGATAATTATCAAGCTTGCTCGAAATGAGTTAAACATTCAATCAAAACATCTTAGTTTGCTAGAAAGTTCAAAAACATCAAAGCTAGCTAGGACTAACATGTTTGGACATATTCAAGGAAAAATGCAACTCTTTTTGACTTAAACCATATTTCAAAATGTTTTATCATTAAAGTTCAAAGTTTAAGAGCAAATGGTGCATAATGAGATCAAATTTCAGTTCCAAAACATTTTCTTTTCTTTTGTGAAAAGATCTCAACACGGATCATATTGATTAAGTCACTTCTCAATACTTCATTCTCAGCATTATTATGACAGCTTAGGTAGGTTAATAGCAGGTCTAGACTTAGCATTAATTTCATTGCCTTGGTGATATGCCTATGGTTAAATTAATTTGCATAAATTAGTAATGGATAACACTTATTGTGCTATGATGTCTCATATATCTTCTCAAATCTTATTTATCTTTCCCTAGATCACCCCAAATTAATTTCAACCCCCTGATATTTGGTCAAAATATTTTTCATAACAGATGATTTTAATTTATTGAATTTCTCTTTTTCAAAACATCAAACATATTGAGATTGAACGTTGGACTTACATGTCACGCAGTTCAGACTTACAGGCCTTTCAATCGGGATGTTAAAGGACTTCTATTATTGCCTCCACGCCTGTAGTTCTATAATTAACCCTCGCGTTTGCATTTTCTCAAAATTTATGAACATATATCAACTTTTGGTTGAATATAAAAGTTATGTTCACATTTGTTCTTTGTCATTTGTATAAGATGATTCACTTAATCAAACTTAAGTATCAAACATACCAAAGTCACACATATTGTCATTCAAAAGACATAAGCAAATACCATTCACACAAACAAGCACATTATCACAACTTTCACTGATAAGACCATCAAAGACAATCAGTTAGCACAATGAGCACACATCATCAATTAGACCTCATCAGAGTTGATCATTCCCAATGCTTTCAGAGAAAGTGGAATCTGGTTTTATCTAGTGGTTTGGTGAATATGTCAGCCAAGTTGTCACTAGTATCAACTCTTTTCAATTCAATAAGTCCTTTCTCATTAGAGTGTTGGACTGGATTCCCAACAATGAACAAAGTAGCTGTATTTTCAATAAAAATAGGAGTGTTCAAGAAATTCAAACCGTAGTCCATAAGTTGATTTTGAATCTAGAGGACTTGTGCACAGTAGGCAGATGCTGCAATGTACTCAGCTTCAGCACTTCAGATGGACACAGTAGTTTGTTTCTTGCATTGCCATGACACCTTCCTATCTCCCATAAATTGACATCCTCTAGATGTAGACTTGCTACTCATGTTTCAGCCATCACAGTCATTGCCAATATAAGCAATTAGATCAAATGCATGGTTCTTTGGGAACCATATCCCCAGAATCAGGTTTCCCTTTCAAGTATTTAAAAATCCTCTTGCCAGCAGTCATGTGAGACATTTTTGGACTTGATTGGAATCTTGCACAAACACAGACAACAAACATAATGTCAGCCCTTGAAGCAGTCAAATACATTAGAGATCTAATTTTGGCTCTGTACTCATGTTCATCAATAGGCTCTCCTTTTTCATCTGCAACATCTTTTCATAGGTATCTATTGGAGTTGTAGCAGTCTTGAGATCTTGACATTTGAATTTATTTAAAATATCTTGCACATACTTTGATGGGAAAATGAATATCCCATCTTTCTTTTGCTGAACTTGCAGACCCATAAAGAAATTCATTTATCTCATTGAGCTCATGCAGTATTTTGATTTCATGACTTCTTCAAAATCCAAGCAGTCTTCATCAAAATCATCTTTAGATACTTGTATACCAACATAAATTTCATCACTTTTCTCCTCTTTCAACACAAACTCACCATTGTCACTTACTTCAACCAACTCATATTTTTAAATAAAATCTTTCTTCTCTTTAAAAACTTCTCTAAACTGATCAAGGTATGCTTCTCTTTTATCCTTATCAACCTTCTGTCTGTCCCGTTTATATCGATCACAATACCACTGTCGCAACCCACACCGTTTAGTGTTGACAAGATAGGTTAACGACTTGCTATTTAGGGTAACAACTATATTGTATTAATGGCGGAATCACTAACACAAAATATGCTGCTTAATAAATTCTAAGGTAACAAACACAAACTGTAACTCAAAAGATTTCCATTTATTGAATGATTAATACAAATGAAAATCGATCAGGGTTTCATTAAGGAATGTTTAATCTGTACGATTATTAGGACAGCCGTCACAATAGTTTTCAGGAATAATTCAGGTTGTCTGAAAAGTCTGTGAAGGGTGTTGGAGGCGTGCCCTAAATTATTCCATTTATAGTCCTGCCACCTGACAGCTGTCCGTCCTTCTCGAAACCCTAATGATTGATACATAATCATAAAAACGTATTACAAAAAGATTCTAAGTGTAAAACAGGTCTTCGGGTAAGCTTTGCAGCTTTTGTCTTCTTCGAGCAGACCTGGTAATCAAAGTGTGCTGGGGAACAGTTCTCCGGGTAGACTTTACTTAGAATATTTTTCTAAGAAAATATTCTCCAAGTAGACTTCAATCTTCGTGACCATAGCAAACTTTGCTCGATATGATCCTATGAGAAAACTTGTTCTTTAGGAATTCCTTCAACTCTTTGTTAATAAATAACTTATTGAACAAACCAAAGTGTGTTGGTAACACTGTTTGACTTAATATAATTCTTGATCAACTTTCTTCATGCTTGCTGGGAACAATGTTTATTAATCAAACCTTACTAGAAATTCTAAGTTACTTGGCTTCATTAGCTTGGTTTAGTCAAGGGTTTGCTATGAAGCAAACCTTGCTCGACCTGAAGAACAACCTTGCTAGACAAAGTGAACCATGCTCGGAGTGACACTTAAGAAGACTTCAGAAAGATAACCTTGCCCGAAAGGCAAAATACCTTGCTAGGATAAGTAAAACCTTGCTCGGAGGCATAAGTGTGCTCGGTATCCATACTTAGCAAATATCTGAGAGGTTGAGAAGATTCCAATCTTCACTTAGCACTTTTCTCATCACAACAATCTCCCCCTAGATTGCAACAACCTCAGCTGTACCAAAACACCCTTGTGGTTACATCAAATTTCAAAAAGAAAATTACATTACATAATCAAAGAACATATTATGAGTGGAAAATTTTGTCCCATGGACATTACATAGAAAACGTAAGTTAAAAAAAAATCTCATCTCTTTGAGCTTGAGGCTGCATGCTTTCTTTCCAACTTTACTGATCCTGCCCTTTCCTTGAAAAAAAACAAGTTCTGATGATAAAGGTGGTTGTCAGGTACAGTTCACCTCATAATAATTTTCAAATTGTCATCATTCAAAAATTTCAGATCTTGATTCATTTTGATAACGCCCAAGGCAAGACCATCAGAGTTTCTGAGAATGTAGAAGTCATCTTGTTCTTTATAGTCAATGCGAGCAATCCTACCATTTCTCTAGACTTCATAGTTCGGCCTTGTCATTTGCCTCCTCATACTTATGCGAACCATCATATTTGCCAAAGGGTCTTTGTTCTTCACCTTAGTGACATAGTCAAATTCAACACTTCTTATATCCATCATCCTTTTGGCTCTTCTGGTCGTTTCATATTCAGATAAGTTCCATTTTATCTTTTTTTTAACCTTGGGAATCCTTTGCTGGCCTCACTTTTGAGATGTTTAGATAATTCATTTTGTTGTCTTCATGCAAATTTATGAGTGTAGTGATAATCATACAGTTTCAGAGTGGCCATCTCCTCCAGTTGTTCCCTTTTAAAATTTGTAAAATCATCCCTGAAGATGATTTCCTTCAGTTCCCCACTTTTCATAATCACTTTCAAAGTATCAGATACAGAGTCATAAAAGAGCTTTTTGGTACGTCCACATCAGATGGTGGCCTATATTGTCTTTATTGTGTAGCTCTTGTTGTAGGTTTTTGGACTCTTGAGGCTGAGGGCCTAGAAGGAATTGCCTTTTTGGGTTTAGTGGCCCTCAATTCCCCAAATTTCTTCATAAACATAGAAACTACCATTTCCACTAGCATAGCCATCAAATCCAGAAAGTTTTCACCACCTTCTCTGGCCAGTCTTTCAATCATTCTCATCACTTTTTCATCTCCAAGTTGACCAGCTGGAACAAATCTTACTGCATTTAATCCAACTTCAAAATTTTTAGGATTCCTCTGTTCTGCCTACAGTCTCTCCCACTCAACTTTTTCTTCATAAAACAATTGCTTCAGTTGAGCCTTTCCCAAGTTGTCAAACACACTTTCTTCCATCACTTTGCTCATCATAAACCCTTTTAGGGTCTGGATTCTGTTCTCATCATCCCAGGGATCTAGGTGTTCAACTGGTTCTGGTTTCACTTTCACAACAATAGGGACTTTGGAAGCCTTTGAATATTGAGTGTTTTGTTGATCATCCTTTTCTAACTCAGACGTGTACAAGGCCAACTTATCAGATCCACTCATCCCTTGAATCTCATTTAATTTCCCTCTTGCATCCATCAATATATCAAGCAACTACAACAGTTCATCCTCCCATTTTTTCTTCCTTTCAGCCTTTTTCTTTTTAGCCAAGGTCACAATTCTTGACCTCTTTGCAGATTTATCTGGTTTATCTTTCATTGATAGTTTTCTGAAATAGGATTCAACCTGTGCTTTTGATAGGCTGTGAACTAACTCCATAGCCATACCTTTTGTCAATTAGGTATTGCCTCCATACCTCTTCATCAACTCATCAATCTTGTCTTTTTGCTTTGTTTCCCTACCATTCGTTCATGTTCCTCTCTCTCTATCCTTTCAACATTCATATTGTAATGTTTTTCCAAGTCATAGTGCTCAAGTTTTTATCAGACTGACCATGCAATCTCAAAAAGCTTATATATTTCATAGAATCTTTGTTTTTCTTCTCCATTATCTTCTTTATCTCATCTCCCTCCTTATCCACCAATCTTTGAAACTCCTCATCTGTCAAATGAGCCAAATCTTCAAATTTGTACCCATGCTTGATCAAGATCACAATCAAAGGATGGTTTTTCCTTGCATTATCAAGCATTTGCTGGATATTCTCTCTTTGTTCATCTGTCATATCAATGTGTAAAGAGTCAACAGTATCATCATTAGCAGCATTATCATTAACATTATCATCATCATCTGTGCTATCATCTTCTTCTGTTGATTCATCGAATTCCTTAATCCTTGGTTCATTCTTGTTACGCTCACTAGTAGGCATGTAGAATTGCAAAGTAACAGCCTCCACATCGCTTTCATCATCCTTTGGGCTTTCTACAAAATATTCAGGTTGATCATCCTTTTTGGCCCTTTTTATCTCAGGTTCATCCTCACTGAAATCTCTACCATCAAACCTGCATCTCTTCCTTTTATACTTCTTTCCAAATTTTGTATCAGATTGTGCCTTTTTGAGATTAACAATCATCATTGCCAAAGTGTTGTCAACCACTTCCACTTGCCTAAGCTTGATTAAGCTTTCAATCACTTCTTGTTCAGGCTCCCCCTCTTCATTTAAATTCTTCAAGATTTGAGCCTCTTCAAATAATTTTTCTTGTTGAGAAAACTCCTCTTCTGTTAAGGATCTGGCAATCCTATCCCTTTCCAGTGTTTCATTCAACATATCAGCTTGCCTTTTGGCAGCTTATTTAGCCAATTCATCTTTATCAAGCATATCATCATCATATTTATCCTGTGTATCAGTAGGTGAATCTTCATCAGTTTCAACAATGGATTTCCCTTTTTCTTTCCTCTTTAATTCTTCCTTAGATTCATTGGGAAAATTTTCAATATCGTCCATCAGATTCCTCATCTCCTCATCATCCTCAACAACTTTCTTGGAGGTCTCAACATTATCATTCTTTTCAATTAAGATCACCTTCTCAGTATTATCACCTTCATTAATCAAATCATCGGTCTATGGCTCTGTACCAATAACATCAGTTTCTATGGTTTCAGTCATTACAACATCAGATTCAGCCACATTTTTGTCAATAACATCCTCCTTTTCTAACTCCTTCTCAATTACCTCCTCATCCACATTCTTCTTCTTCAACACATCCTCCACGTCATAATCTTGTTCATCAACATCAGACAGGTCAGCTTCATAATCAGTATCATCAATTAGCCTTTCACCACAATCATCATCCTTTTCATCACTCTCACCATATAAACTGCACAGATTTTTCAAACCATCTTCAGCATTCACCTCCACATTCACAACCTTCTCAGCAACAGCATCAGTGGCAATATAGATATTCTCCCCTTATTTTGGTACAGCTGAGGTCTTCTCAACCTCGGCCTCCAGGGATTGAATTCTAATTAAAGCTTATGCCAATCGTGCCTCTAATTCTTCATTTTCTTTCACCAACTCTGCATTCCTTCCTCTCAGATCAATATTTTTAACTATTAGATCCAAGTTCCTTTGAAATAGATAAACACCAGGGGAAGGGGATTGGGTGGGTGGGTCAGAAAAACGTTCTGGTATATTGGTTTGGGGTTGGGTTGGTTCAGTGATTGGGCTTGGAGTTTCAAAAATGTTTGTACTGGTTGAGGGTAATGGATTTACGTTTCTTGGTGAAGGAAAGTTGGTATGGATGATTGTAAATGTTGATTGGTTGGGTTGGTCTAAGGGCTGGGAATAAGTTGGGGATTGCAATGGTATTTCTTGAAGGTTAAGTAGGTGGGCTGGGACATTTTGTGGAATATATGGTTTGTGTATGGCTTGGTTTTGGTCTTGGGTTAAGGTTTGAGTCTAGGTTTTAGTCTTGGTAAGATTTTGGTCTTGGTTTTGAGGTGGGCTTTGGGTATGGATAGGTTGTGTTTGTATGGGTGGGGATTGGGTAAATAGTTCATGTTGTGGTGGTGGGGAAGGTGGTGTGGGTAATGGTAAGTTCTCCCCCTGTGCATGTGCAACTTCATCATCACCAATATTTCCTTCAATACCTCCAATATTATCTACTGCATCTCCATCATCACCAATATTTCCTTCAATACCTCCAACATTATCTCATGCATCTCCATCATCATCCATCATCACAGTCATTAGAATCTTCATCAAATTCCTCATCATTCTCTTCCTCCTCAGAAATCAGTTCTGGTACATGCATAATCTCTACATTGTTATCAATTAACCATGGCAAAATGTTAAACTTTGCTTGAGGATTAAACTGGCTTGTAGAAGACAACTTTGCAATTCGTTTATACACATTCGGATCTTGCAATAAATGTGTTGTGCCTAAGGTTGGAAGATCTTGTAATACTCGGTTAAAAATGATCTGTAGGAATATTGGATAAGCCAGAAATTTTTCTTTGTTTGGCTTCCTCAAGTTGCCAACCATTCCTTCAAAAATCATTCGTGAAAAACTGAATGGAAGATTATACACAACTACCACAGTTGCATTTCCCAAATCACGACTCATCAACGTCTACGAGCCTTTCCTAGGGGCATATCCCTGAATAATATGGTGTATCAGAAACATGTAAAGGTTAGGGAAAATTCCCTTTTGAAACTGTCCATCATGGACATTCCCGTGATAACCTATCGTCTCATGAAAAATTCTCAATAAATGATCATTGGAGAAGTGGATTGGGTTGTGATCATCATTAAGTTGTTGTAGGCTCGGTCGAATAAGTCGTTCGGTAATTGTGATTTCATGGTTTGTGACAATAGCCTCCAAACGCCTACCTCCTTCATCGTCATAAAGTTCGGCTGAGTGCCAGAAATCCAACTGGTGGTTTCTATGAATCACAGGGCACTCAGTGAACGAGAATCGCAGATTAGATCTTTGAAGCCATCTAATCATATGTGTCACTACTTCTTTGTCAGCAGTCACTTGGAGAAGAGCGCACATGTTGTGCTTCTACTCAAACGGATATGTCGGTTCGTCCTCCATAACTGTGCACACACAAACAAAAACACATTCAAAGTAGAAATTAGTCATAAAGTTCACAACATTGAAAGGTTTTAGGTTATAATTTGAAGAAGTAAATAGAAGAAATATATTTATGAACCTGTGCTTTGATAAATTAATAACATATACATAAAACAGAGAGTTAATTAAGATGAAAACTAAATGCCTAATTCCATATAATCAGTGTCGGAAAACAATCAATTGATGCTTACCAAGCAGCTACAATTGATGCTTACCAAATCTATTGATATTCTGGAGCGAGAGCAATGAACAATAATACAATAGTGGAAAGAGAGAGAAGTGAAAATCTGAGAAATTTCTCTAACTCCCTCTTATATACCTTTTTTTGAAAGTGGGTTTTAAATGAGTTTGTCATTTAGTGAGTAATAGCCGTCAAACACTTAAAATATCTTAAGTAAATGTCTTCCAATACAAAACCTTGCTCGATAAAGTTTTTCTAATTTAAAACCTTGCTTGATAAAGCACAATGTTATAAACCTTACCCAAAAAGTTTATTCATTAAAGCTTGTTAGGGAAAAGTCCACTTTTCAAAGCTTTCTTGTTCCAGAATTTATTCAGAAATGATAATGTAATTAAAAATAATCCAAAGTAAATAAAATGAAGAAAGCTTACTCAAAATACGAGGTTGCTCGAGAAATAAATCACTAGACAAATAATCAAGTATAAAATATCAAAGAGGCAACCTTGCTAGGAATCAATAAAGAATCCCTAATTAGTAACGTAGAGATATTTCTAATCGTCAACCTTGCTCGAATGTCTGAATAACACAAACCGTGGAAAATACATAAACAGTTAACAAATATTCATTCAAGTATACTTTTAAAAAGTATGCCCGAAAATACTTCACATGAGTAAAGTGTGCTAGTAAATTTGTGAAATTACCAGGTGTGCCCGAAGCATAAAGTGTGCCCGAAGCATAAAGTGTGCCCGATAAACAAAGTTTAGCCGAATACACTTGTAATTTCACAAACTAACTACAAATCATCAAGTATGCTTGTCAAAATTAACTTTCATAAACCTAAGTTTACTCGAAAGTTATTATCATCAAAGTATACCCGAATAAACATGAATAAATCGTTTAAGCACTTTAAAACACAAATCTTGCTAGAATGAGTTTAGACAGTCAATCAAAACACATAAGTTTGCTAGAAAGTTCAAAAGCATTAAAGCTTGCTATAACATATTTAATCACAAAGCTTTTTAGAATGACCTAAACAACCTATAAAATAGCTAAGTTTGCTCATAAGTTTAGTAATCATCAAAGCTTGCTAGAATTAACATATTCAAACATAATCAAGTATCAAGCTTTCCCGAAAGAGTTAAACTTTAAATAAAACAGGAAAGTCTACTCGAAGGTTTGTATAACATCAAAGCATGCCCGAAAACTATAAAGTTAGAAAAAATAATCTAAGTGTGCCCGAAAAGGTTGAAAATCATCAAACCTTACTCAAAAATACAATTTCAAAACTATTTAAGGTAAAATGCAACTCTTTTTGTCTTAAACAAATTTTCAAACAGTTTTATTATTAAGAATCATTGTTTAAGAGCAAATGGTACATAATGAGAACAAATTTCAGTCATTGTTCCTTTCAAACCATTTTCTTTCTTTTTGTGTAATGATCTCAACAAGGGATCACATCGACTAAGTTGCTTCTCAATACTTCATTCTCAGTATTATTATGACAGATTAGGCAGGTTAATAGCATGTCTAGACTTAGCATGAATTTCATTGCCTTGGTGATATGATTTAATGTTCAATTAATTTAAATAAGACTAAATGGATAACACATATTGTGTTATGATGCTCCATATCTATTCTCAAGGCTTATTTGTTTTTATCCAGATCACCCCGAATTGACTCGACCGCCTAACATTTGGTTAAAATTTTTAATGACATAACATGTGACACTCGTCAATTTCAGGTTAACTCCGTTAACCCCAACACTGTTAATTAAAACTCAAATTCACACGAACTATGTCATTTCAGTTAACGCATTCCTCATTGCATTAAATTAGTGTTTAAAATAAATGTGTCGATTATTACACAAATAGTCATTCGGAGTTTTACCGAACCGCACACGAGTCGACTCAAACCGTTGGTGAACAAACAATAATTAATCTGAACAGGTATTTGGTATAAATACGTATTATGATGTAATAATATATGTTTATACGTGACTACGTGCTTGCATGTGCAACAAGTGTGCTACATGTTAAATTGTTCTAGAATTAAGTAAACTAGAAGATTAGGGTGTGAATTGTAACATAGTATTATTTTTAAACAACTTATCCCCAACCCTAATTCCCCCCCCCACCCCTATTCCACGGCTGCCCACACCCCCCCCCCCTTCCCCATTCTCGGCAGCAGACAGATACACGCACACACACAAGTTGATTTCAAGTGAAATTGAAGGATCCAAGGTGCTAATTAGGTAATTAACACCCTCTCTAGCCTTTCTGTTGATTTAATTGCGTCATTTAATCATGTTAATCAAAACCCTAAATCTCAAAATTGATGAATGGTGATGAATTAGGGTTTAGTTGTGAAATTGTTGATGAATACAAGTGAATTGATTACTAGTTATGTTGTAATTGATTGTCAATTACATGTTTGTTCGAAATTGAATTTTTATGTAAACCCTAGATATGCATGAAAAGTGAAATTGAAAAGAATGTTTGATTTATTATGTGTCTAGTATGGTTTATGCATGGATTGTGGTAGAAAAACTTGTTTAGTATTGAATTTAGATGAAAACAGGATGCCGATTGGACTGAAAATCCGTTTTATTTGACTGTAAGTTGGTGTTAATGACATAAATTGAAGTTGTTATTAATTTCCTGATTTATAATGTTGTGTCTAGTTTCTAGGGAATCCAAGTTTGTAATTTTTGGACGCTTAGAAGTTATCTTTTATGAATTTATAAATTAGTTGTGCAGTTCAAATTCGGAAAGCCATTTTATATATTGATGTGTTAATAGCATATCTCACAAACGACAAGACCAATTGAATTGATTCCACCTCTAGAAGTTAATAAATTGAATTTGGAATCTAACCCAATTGGCCTTGCATTAAATGGATTAACCATGTAATGGAACTATTCAAGAACTTTTTGTTGCGCCTGATAATGATTGTTGTGTGTCTACTGTGTTGATTTAAATATTGTGATCAAACCGTACATGCTAAAAATATAATAAAACTATTTCCCAAAACCTAACTTGCTTTTGCTTCCGTGATAAAATTTTAGTGATTTATCTGCATGTTATGAATTGTGAAATATAGTCATCTTGGCGTGCTAAATTCTGTCTCGGAAACTTAGCTGCTAAATTCTTGTTGGAATGTGAAAAGTTGATTGTTTGATCAATGTTTGAGTTGTGTTTGACATATATGCCCTTGTAATTGATGATATACTGAAAAAAATATTGTAGTGACATTAAATTCCATAGTTGATCACGCCCGTAACTTATCACCAACATGTTGTTGAGTCGCACTTGTTTCACAAATGCAACACGAACACACTTCATGCATAAGTTTTATGTGTTGAGTCTAGAGACTCACTCATGGTTCAAAACACTTAGAAATCTCATTTTTTAGAGCACCAGTGAGGATTTCCTTTACGCACGCTTTTTCTTGGACTTCAGTAATTTCGCAAACAGTGACTTTCATGGCCCCTCTTATTTTTTTACATTTTATTAGGGGGAGATAACATACTCCAAACACTATAGATTTTGTTTATTATGTATATATCACTTGTAAGACTAAGTGGAAACAAACAAAATAAGTCCTTTAGAAATAATAAAACCGGTTAATATTGGATAATAGCGGGTCAGTGTTGAGCAGTACTACTGACTTTTACAAACCCCACCCGACTCTAAACTCGACTGTAGGTCGAGTGGGTGTAATTTTGTCTAACACATTACCATGGTCGTGGTTAACATGGTGGCATGGCAAAAGTATAATCCGTCAGCTTCGGTGTCGAACGCTTAGTAATACATGCTTGATAGGTTAGCTACCTATTGATATATATTTGAATTACCCAATATGGTAACGCTAAAATGCAACGATTATTTTATTTAAACTTGTGAACTCACCAACGTTGTGTTGACACTTTTAGTATGTTTATCTCAGGTAGCCAATGCGGGGGCGCGGTTTAGGACATGCATGCACGATTCTCATATGTTTTAGATTGCTTTTAACTTCATCAAACCAATTGTTGCTTTAAGTCATCCTGTGTTGACGCAACAATTTACATTACTTTTTACGCTTCCGCATTTATTTTAGACTTGTATGTTTGGTTTGTTTTTTTTTCTAACTTAAGTAATGATGTTTGATATAAATAATGACTACGATCTTGTTAGTTCAAACCCTCTAACTAGTAAAATTCCGATAGTGGATTTTGAGGGTGTGACAGATTGGTATCAGAGCCAGGTTATAGCGAACTAGGATTGAATTCATACTAGACTATCAGCGACCCATTAGTTATGATCTTACGTAATACATACATACATATATATATATATATTCATTTTTTCCTCATTCACTCATACACACATGAACCATACATGACCTATTATGTAGGGATGTCAACACCATCATCATCATCCAACCCGGTGTCCTACGCCCCAGGAAAGGAGCCATAGATTTCGAAACCCTCACCACCTCGAGCAGGCACTAGCAGCCCCCACACCAAAGAGGCACTGTCCACCGAGAATCTTCCCACCTGGAGTCGCACACGAGAGAAATGGTAAATGGAGTTGGTACCAAGGTTTGACCGAGCAGTATGTTTACCGTGCGGAAGTTCCCCCACTACCCACCTATACCTGTCCTATGTCCTTCCACACAGTACTTCCCCTAACCCTTCCAATGGAGCGCACTTTCACGACTTTCGTCTCCTATATGGATCGTGAAGTTACCATCATGCACTTAACAAGGGCGAAGGTTACTGGGTTGCTAGGGGATGGAGCGGAGGCAAGGAAGAGAATTTCATACCTGACTAACGCAATGAAGGAATCTCAAGATGCTCATGCCATCTAATGAGACTAGTACTCAAAATGCATTCGGAAATCTTATACTTGAAAGAAGAAATTAGAGATGCAAGATGCAATGCAGTGGTATCTCTCGCTCGTTTTGCAACACTAGAGGCCCAAATTGCTCCGAACGTAGAAGAACCGGAGGAGGAACCATTAGAGGATCCTGAAGAAGACCCAGGGGAAGAGCCGGCTAAGGATGATGCACACTCGGACGTGTCCTCAGACGACGACATCACAGGATGATAACACCTAGATGGAAGGGTTGTCTCCAACCAACTTATATTTTCTATGATTTTAAGGATTGATTTTAAACACTTTGTAGCAAATACAATGGTTTTAATCAAGAATTATTATTTGGATTATTATATGGTTGTGTTGTGTTGTTTGGACATTTTATTTCTATCATTTCCTTCCTTTCCTGCCTTTTATTATATGTATGGTGTATTGTATATGAAACCGTGTGTTCATATCCAACATTGTATGCTGTGATTTTAAGGGAAATGGCCGGAAGAAACGCTGGTAGTGGACGTCAAAGCAGACATGGTCGCGGTAACATCAACATGACCGCAGCATAATTCCAAGCCTTAATGAACGACCACGTAGCGGCAGCTCTGGCTGCTCATGTTCAAAATCAAGCTAGAGGCCAACCGGAGGTCCAGCATTCTGTACCTTCAAGAATTTCATGGAATGTAAATCCAACTCCTTTAAGGGCACTGAGGGAGCCAGAGGGTTCCTGCGCTGGGATGTGCAATTTCTCACCAGCCAGCAAAGTCAAGTTTGCTGCTGGCATGCTAGAAGATTTAGCCCTCACCTGGTGGAATTCCAATGTGTAGATACTCCGATTGGATTTGGCTAATGCCATGAACTGTGATGAATTCAAGAACATGATGAAGGAAGAGTATTGTCCTAGAAAGGAGATATTGAAGCTGGAATCGGAATATTGTGCCTTGTAGAGGGTGGGCTCTGAAATTGAAGCCTACACCACCCGTTCTCACGAACTGACGGGGATGTGCCCGAGGATGATAGAGCCACCGAGTAAAAGAATTGAGATGTACATTGATGGTTTAGTCCCCAGATTCAGGTTATGGTGACGTCCTCAAACCGGACACCATACAGCAGGCGATTCGAATAGGCCACAAGCTGACGGATCAAGCAGTGGCCCAAAGTGTGTTACCCCCTAGAGGTTCCACCTCTAAAACCCTTGACAACTCGGGTAACAACAACAATAACAACTCTAGGAATGGAAAAAGGAAGTTTGACAATATGAGATCCTCATCATCAAACCCCCACCGAAACAACACCACCGTAAACCTGAACCCACCCGGAACTTCAATAATCATGGTTTCAACAAAAGTGCAACAAGTGTAACTTTAACCATTCTGGCCCATGCGATTGGATCAAATGTCAGTGATGCGGTAAATTAGGTCATCAAGCCAAGGACTGTAGAGGGGAACTCACGAGTAAGGGCGCTCCTAAATAGTCTGTAACTACGAAAGGGTGCTTTGAGTTTGGCCAGGAGGGTCATTTCAGGAAGGACTGTCCTAAACTGAAACAAAATGAGGGCAATGGAGGCAACAACTATAATGGAGGTAGAGCCTTCGTCATCGGATCGGGCCAGACCCGCAGCCATCCAAATGTGGTTACCGGTAAGTTTACCGTAAATGACTGTTTTGCTTCTATTTTACTTGACCCGGAGCTGATAGGAGTTTTGTGTCGAAAGCTATTAGTAAAATGTTAGACTTAACCTTGACACCGTTAGGTGCTAAGTTTCTTGTTGAATTAGCTGACGGTAAGTCTATAGAAACAACACACGTGCTAGCGGGATGTAAGTTGAAAATGTCGGGTCATACCTTCGATATCGACCTCATACCCTTTACACTTGGTAGTTTCGACGTTGTTGTCGGCATGGACTAGCAATCCGAGAATAGAGCTGAGATATTATGCGATGACAAAATAGTTCGTATCACTACTCCTTACAGAGAAACCATCTCCGTACAGGGAGAGAAAAAAGGCATGACTACTAGCATCATCACACTCATGAAGGCGCATAAATATTTACGAAAGTGTTATCCGGCGATTGTAGCTCATGTTAATGAGAAACCCGCGGAGGAGAAGCGGATCGAAGACATACCGATTGTGCGAGATTTTCCGGAAGTCTTCTCGGAATATTTGCTAGGACTCCCACCCATTCGACAAGTAGAGTTCTAAATCGACTTAACCTCCGGTGCTGCACCCATAGCATGAGCCCCATACCAGCTCGCGCCGGCAGAGCTTCAGGGATTGCCCACTCAATTACAAGACTTATTGGATAAAGGTTTCATCCGACCAAGCTCATCACCATGGGAAGCTCCTATCCTATTTTTCTTAAAGAAGACGGGATTTTCCGCATGTGTATCGACTATCGGGAGCTGAACAAGGTGACAATCAAGAACCGTTATCCCTTACCCCGAATTGATTATCTGTTCGACTAGCTTCAAGGATCGAGTTACTCCTCGAAGATGATCTGAGATCTTGTTACCACCAATTAAGAGTGCACGACGAAGACATTTCAAAGACGACATTTAGAACTTGGTACGGTCTGTATGAGTTTTCAGTCATGCCTTTTGGCTTAAGCAATGCACCGGCCGTAATCATTGACCTCATGAATAGGGTATGCAAGGCGTATCTTGACAAATTTGTTATTGTTTTTATGGGCTTAGGGGTATTTAAGCACCCTTAAACCTCTCTAAAACAGTGCAACCCTCATTTCCACCATCTTGCCTACATACACACTCAAAAACACACACAAACATTCTCTTTCCATCCGGATCCAGATCGGAGCCAAAGGGGATGTATATTTGGTTTCCACGCATCATCAATAACAAGGAACCTAATATGATTCACGTTTTGATTCAGATCTTAATAATATATGTGAGGATATGGACCAGACCGAGCAGCTACAACTGGTTGAACCATTGCTCCAGCAAGAAAGGTGTTGTAGCAATTCATGAATCCTACGATTAAAGCGATTTTTTCTTGAGTCTCCTTTGAGGTAGAGGGAATCTGACTGAGAGTTTGACTGGAAGTTGCAGCAGATGGTAGGGGCTTAGCAATAGTATCAGATTGTTGAACAGGTTGAGGAAAGAACACGGGAGTTGATTGTGGTGGTGCCTGAGTGAATTGACCCTGAGTAGACTTAAGCATAGAAAAGTTATTCTTAGACTGATGCGACAGAGTGTACTGCCCCTCAGAAGACTTAAATATTGAGTAGTTGTCTTTCAAGATGAGATCTATGTTTGACGCAACACTGTAGCCGGCTGCATTGTATGAGTTTGCATGATTTATGGTACGCTGCTTGTCATCCTTGTCACAAGCTTTGATGATTGCCATTACATCTTGCAGAGTTAACCTGTTGAGATCCTTCGTCTTCTTAATCATAGAAACATTCATATCCGAGCTCTGTGGCAGAAAGTTGACCAGTTTATTATTTGTCTCAGCAGCGTTCAAGTTCATGTTTTTAAATCATTTAAATAAATACTTTAAATGGGAGTTCGGTTTCGGTTCAGTTCGGTCTGTCACTCAATATGAGACCGAGGTTGGTTACCACATACCCAATACCCTAGAACTAATATAAAAACTTAGAAACTCAGAACTTAAAAGAAACAGTAAGCTTAAACGAAGTAAATTGTTATAATGGACTAAAATAGCCCTTTCATGCGAACTTGCCTTAGGATGGCATAAACACCTGATTCAACCATTGTTGAAGAAGGGAAAACAAAGAAGCAAAGTACTATAACATAAACAAATTGATATCATCAGGTTTGATTACCAAAATTGAGTTAAAATCAAGGTTTAACTTAAGTTTGACTTTGAAAAGTCAAACTATCAAAAACTTAGTAATGAAGCATGTAAACCAAATTCGAGAGAAAGTTTGAAGTGTGAGCAAACAAGAACGGATGAAATAAATTTGTATTTGTAGAGGTCGGTTACAGGGATTAGCCACAATTCTCCACCAATGGTTTTACATGCAATTTGGTTGATTGGTGGGTATTTAACTGGTTAAATTATCAAAAACTCGAGCTAGTCTGATAATGATGGTTGGCCACGCCACGCGACCAGTCTTCCCTTCCCTGGCCAAGCGGTGCGGCTTGCCTAGGGGGTGGGTTGGTCCATTAGTTTGGTTTATTTAGCGAGTTTGGTCCCTAAAGTTCATTTTATGTTGTTTTGAACGACAAACGAGCATTTTTTAAAATACCGTAAAGAACAAGTAAAGGATGTTATCGTGATATGATAGTGTGAAACCAAATTGTTACATAAAACCCACTATTTTATTAATAAAGAAGGATCCGAAATACAAAACAGGTCGAGTTTACAATACAAGTACCAACATGCTTATTCATCCATGGGATGGACCTCAGGGTGTTTCTTGATAATGGGGGTATGTCCTGTAGTGGGAACAATTTCCAAATTAGCTACTTTAATATACTCTAAACGCGTCTAATGGCTTTCTGGTAGAATCACATGCTTAGGCTTAGGCGGACAAGAATATCCTTGATCGTCTTAGCTAATTCATTATTATTAAACTTGCACAATTGTTCAATCATTTTAATCTATTGGTTTTAGGGTTTGAGTTAAGTTGGGGTGGTTTGATACGGTAAAACTATAATGAAGCATGGTAAAACGTTTACTTGACTTTTAAGTGTGGTTGGTCCCACTAGCTCATAGAACCTAAACTCTATCCGGTCTTATCCCTCAAAGTAAGTATTACGGGCAGGAATTTAGGTGGACAACAATAGCGTCAACTGACATAATCAAGCAAAGTATGTGTGTGCTAAAAAATGTTCATTGATCGTTCTTAGAACAATTTGATCCTAACTTTATCTAAAGCATAAATAATGGGGTTATTTAGAAGTATACTTTTATATTTGTTTTTTTATTTCTATTACTTTTAAGACTTTATTATTGTATTAAGCATTTTATGGAAATCATTTTTATTTACATTGGTCAGAATCATTTATGTCAGCCATTAGGCCTTCATAGTTTGATTGTGTAGATTAGCCCCAATTAAACTTTGTTTATATCTGGCCTAAAATGACTAAAAACTTCTTGAACTATAGACCATATCTGGCCCAAATTGATTTTTATTTTGAATTTTACCTCATTAAATGTTTTCAGTTGGGTTTTTTGGCCCAAAGAAACAACCGAGATCCAAGGGTTATTAACCCTTGGAATGTGTTTGTTGGGTTTTAACAAGATTGTCAAAGTCATATAAACCCATTTATATAAAAAACACAACGGATTAAAGGTTTTAAATCTTGTTATATTGATTAATATAAAACCCATTTTATATGTAAAACCCAAGCCCGGATCCATATACGAAATTACATGCATACCAAAACCAACATCCATAGAGGGTTTATGTAATACAAACTTTCAAGATGCAAGGAAGATGAAGTAGATAATGGTTTGAACTGCTAGCCTTCAACGGAGAAGAGCCTCAAGCTTGTATACCCTTCCAAGCCTTCAACAAACACCTTGTATTGCTAGGATTTGTTCTTAGAAAATCTCCTTCATGTTCACCTCTAATTCCAGCCGAAAATAATAGAGAGAAAGAAGAGTTTTGCTTCTTATGTGTGTGAGAGAAAAAGTAAGATTCAAAATGAACCTTCAACCAACAAGATGCAATGCATGTTCTTGAAAATAACAAATTAGTAAAGACAAGTGGGGGGGGGGGGGAGGTTTCCCTTTTGTTTCCCACTCAAAATTCAAAATCCCAAGTCTTATTATTTCTTACTTATTGTTATGTAAGTTAAATGCAACTTAACATGGCAAGGTAACATGTATTATGTAACATGTGTTTCATATTTGTTATTTACCAACTTAAACAACAACATGATATGTTTTCTATTAAAATATAAATTATCCATATAATCTATATATTACACAAGTGCAAATATCTAGAAACCCAGTTCTAAATATTCTAAGTGTTGATATTTATTTGTTAGATCATATCTAATAATAAATATCGTGGTGTTTGTCTAGCTTGTTATTGGGTACGACCCGACTTGGATCAAAACGTACTAGTCACATCAACTCTAATATGTGTCTTAGGCAGACCAATTCCAACAGTGTTATTAGTATTACTTATAAAATCAAAGGTTTACAAGGCCTGAATCCTTTTTCTTCTCTCAAAAGTTTTGTCATAAACACTTTCGACTTCATCTACAATTCTTTAACTTCAAGGTAATTAAGAATTATAATACATGTTTGGTAAGTTTGAATCGTTTTTGATGATTGCGATTAACAATGCTTAAATAAGTTTGAAAAGGTTCTTTACTGAATTACAGAAGAATTGCATTTTTAACCATGGAGGTTTTTAAGTTTTTGGGAAAAAGGACACGTTAAGCGTGGTGTCATTAAACAGATTAGTTTTCCGATATTTTAAAATGATCGAAAATATTTGTTGACGATGGTTTACCGAAAACACCTAATCAACCGAAATCACTATATTGACCGAAATCTTGTGGTCTGACCGTAATCATAGGGTCAAACCAAAATCTTTATATTGTGTTGATCATATATAAAGAGATGTTGACCATGAATTGTAAGCCATATTATTAAATTTTTATTTTAATCAACGTGTTTAATTTCTCGATGGTGCAGATTATGGTCGATCAGGTTCAACTAAAGTTTGTGGACCCTCATAATATAGCTGAATAATTGTCTGACCCACTTCCAGTTCATAAGGAATTCAAGTCCATGATTGTTGGACTTAAAACTTGAAGAATAATTCATGTCGTTCGAGAAAATCCTATCATCTACAAGGATCTTATCGTTGGTTTATGGAACAAAGCAAAGTCAAATCCGAAGGTGCGGGGGAGTTGGTACAACTAAGTCTGTAATCAAGAAAAAAATAATTTATATAATAATAAATAAAATAATTACTAAATGGTACGTTATCAATTAGTAAAGTCAAATAATAATAATGTGTGGGTTTGATAATAAAAGATGGAATAAGGGATGGTTCCGGGCCTTAGGTCCATGGGCATAGGGGTATTTAAACACCCTTAAACCTCTCTAAAACCGTGCAACCCTCATCTCCACCATCTTGCCTACATTCACACTGACAAACACACACAAACATTCCCTTTCCATCCGGATCTAGATCCAAGCCAAAGGGGAGTATATTTGGTGTCCACGCATCATCAATAACAAGGAAACTAACATGATTCACGTGTTGATTAAATATATGTGAGGATATGGACCAGACCGAACAACTACAACTAGTTGAACCAGATCTCCAGCAAGAAAGGCGATGTAGCAATTCATGAATCCTGCGATTAAAGCGATGTTTTCTTGAGTCTCCTTTGAGGTAGAGGGAATCTGACTGGAAGTTGCAGCAGATGGTAGGGGCTTAGCAATAGTAGCAGATTGTTGAACAGGTTGAGGAAAGAACACGGAAGTTGGTTGCGGTGGTGCGTGAGTGAATTGACCCCAAGCAGACTTAAACATAGAAAAGTTATTCTTAGACTGATGCGGCAGAGTATACTACCCCTGAGAAGACTTAAACATTGAGAAGTTGTCTTGCAATATGAGAGAATTGTTTGAGACAACAAGTTGTCTATGCGTTGTGTTATATTTACAATTGACAATTTGTGTCCATTTTTTAACTAGATCGAAAATAGTCATTTGATACTTGGTTTATTGGTTGAGGTATTCATTCGTATAAAACACAATTTCAATACTGGAATTGCGTAAATACTTGCTAGACAATGATAATGAGAGATAAAGTGGATTATCTATAGCCGATCTTCTTGTTGATAAAAGAAATAAAGAGAAACGCTCAAAGTAACAACCAAACGCGTCATCTTCGCATTCATAATATGCTAGATCTATCAACAACCAAATATGCTTTGAATCTACAACCCAAAATATATGTCGCATCTCTTTCATCGTCTTGGTCATTATACATATATGCTTTCTTCCTACGAACCTTTCAGAAAACCCCTTCATCAAAACAACGTTTATACGAACACTAAAAAATCGTGTTGTCAATATTTTCTCCCACCGCAACGCACGTGTTTCCTACTAGTGTGTGTGTGTGTGTATATATAGCGGTGAATTCAAATGAAAAATTCCTTTAAAGAGAAAACTTAAAAACTTATTAACAATTATTTTATTTTTTAAAACTTTTTGTTGTTTTTTTCCATTATTATTATATGTTGACATTGCTTAAAAAAAAATACCCTCCTTGGTAACCTCGTTGGTAGTGAACATGTGTATGGTGTGCATTGCATAAATGCAAGAGTGTTGTATTGCATAAAATACAACAGTATTGCAATAATTTGATACACATTACTGTATATATATACAATATAAGATTAATACACACTTCCAATACACATTAGTACATATGTCTAATATAACATTAATACACATGGTCTCACTAAACCCATATACCTTTAATTCGGGTATAACCTCTCATTTATTTGTGAAATTCTTTTATTATCAAATCCTAAGTGTATTATCAACTTCCTTATAATCAATAAAATTATATATATATGTAAATATTATAAACGAATAATGTAAAACAACCCCGTAATACGATGGATAAAAACTAATATAATTAGTATATATAATCAGTACTAGTAAGGAACCCGCGCGATGCTGCGGCTGTGACAAATCCGAGAGGTGAAACTTTATTTGTTGCAAATGGTTAGTGGCAATTAGCAAAGTGTAACTTTAAATGAAATGAAAAGCAGCTAATGTCATTGATGTTCGTAAGACGAATTTGTAGTGAAGTTAAATGTCACACCCCAACCTACGACGGAAATGTCGGGGCGTGAACTGATTGCCCACAGCTCTCAAGGTACTATCATACAATATTGGAAATTTCAATATATTCTTTCAAAAATCAAATATTTAATACAATATCCAAAATCAAAAAATTCACCAAACAAACATATATCATGAATCAAAAGTCTTGTTTATTTTCTCTATCTTTATTCCTGAGTGGTCTTCCTAAACTTGAACTAACTTCTCATCACACGATGACCTGCATATGCATTAAAAATAAAGTAGATTTGTCAACACAAGGTTGAGTGAGTAGCACACCTGTTTTGGTGTTTATATATAATCGATAAATTAATTGGCAAAAAAGTCAAATGATCTAAGCAATTCAACCAATGAGTAAATAAATGAGATGTCGAAAACCATGAAGCTATTACGACTGTCATATGATCATACGATTATGATATTATGTTCGACTCTCGGAAAGCGGTTCACATAAAGCAAATAAGCACATAACATATAAGGTACAAATCGTTAAGCACAAGTGACAATAGTTGCAGTTTGTGTATTAAATAGTAAGGAAATAATTATTAAACACATGTTCTCCCAAAACAGTATAAATGAGTTTTAAAAGGGGAATGTGGTACTCACCTGAATAGATGATCAAAGAAATAGATAATAATAAGAATGACGATTCGCGGGAATCACGCGTTGACGATAAAGCCTATAAAGGAAGATAGAATATGGAAACTCTAAGTTAACGAACTAGATCGGATATGAGAGTTCGATAATTATTAAATATATTATAATATTTTATTATACATAAAAATATTATATAAGTAAAATAAATCTTTTAAAAGTATTATTAGTTTGTCAAATAAAATAAACACATTTATATATAAAGTCTTACTTGTTGCATATTTATATATATATATAACCATTTACGTGATATTATATATATATGCATGTATGTATGTATATATATATATATATATAACATAAATACGCGAACGAAATATGCGTAAAAACACAAGTTCAATAAATGATTTTAAAAAGAATTTTATTTATTCATTAATATTATTGTTATTCTTATTAAATGATTTTAAAAAGAAAATAAATAAAATTATCTAAAAACCCGGGGTGGCAGGGGTCGGCCCTCGACCTGCCATCCCCCAACCCATGTCTTAACTAGTTAGGCTAACCAGCGACGTGCAACAAGGGTCAGGAAAGATTATTTATAATCAGATGCAGATACAACAGAAACCATAATCAAACCCTAACAACATTAATCGGTTAATCCGATTGACGTTGGTTAGATTAAGGTTAGGGATTTTACTAATTAGGTATCAGAGGTGTAATTGAACGAGTCAGTGACTGCCAAAGAAGGCGATGAACAAACCATTAAATGACGATGATAATCCAATTATATGGAGGGTTAATGACGACTAGGGTTTGAGGAAGAAATCTGCACAATTAATTGAATTAATATGATGGATATCTTGTATAACAAGTTTAATTAGGTGTCGGCTATGTATATACAGAAGAATAGCTTATTTTTTATCGTGTTAACATAATTGGGTTGTTGGTTAGGCCGAATAAGGTAGGTAATATCACAACAATGATTCAATTTCCATAAACAAGTAGAAAATTAAGGTCCAAGGCTTCAAGATTGGTAATCGGGTTTATTATTAGAATGTGGGTAAGGATTTGGGTTTGGATCCAGGTAACCCGTTTGATGTATATGGGTTATAACACAAACTTCATTTTAGCTCTTGTGGTTTAAGGATGGGTACTAAAGGGATAAAAGGTTTAGTTAGGGTTGGTTTTGCCAATATAAGAAAATTATATTTTATAATATATAATTAATTAAATAATAATATAATAATAGTTAATTTTCTCTGTAAATGAGGTAAAATTTCCCGAACATCGATATGGGTAGGATTTTAATAAATATATAATTTTCGAAAAGTCCGAGTTGTTACATTAAAGTTTAAGTAAAAAAACTAAACGTTATTACTTATAACTTGCTTTCCATGTAGAAATGCACATCTAAAAGTGTACGACTTAAGAGTTAAAAACAAGTACATGCAGTTTGAAAGCAATTCCCTATCAAGATGCATGTCAGAAAATGTTCATTTCACGTGTTTGCACTGTCTTGTCCTTTGCAGTCATTTGTTGGTTCGGTTTGTTACGATTCCAATATGGTACCCACTCTCCAAAAGAATAACTTGCAATTTTGACCTTTGCTTCTAGTTATTTTTATTTCTAAGGGTCAACTTAGTTACATAACCCACAACCATGCAAATTTTGAAGAAAATTAACATGATCTCCAAAATTTTGACTCTAAGTTATGTTATAATGAAATATCACATAACGAGTTATGATCATCTTAAAACTTTAGACTCACATTAAATTTTAATGTAATTCTAGTTTTCTATGTGTTAACAACTAATATCACAGAAATGTGTTGCGTATACTGTATATATCATAAAATAAAGTTGGAAGCAGAAAATAATGGGCCGCTTTGTCAATTAGCTATAACCTAAATCAAAGCTTAAAAAACTTGCAAAAGGTTGTTATAAGTTACAGCAACAGCAAATGAGATTGATGGAAGAACATGTCTCTTTGTTATAAGTTTGGTTCAATAGCAACAACAAATTCATCAGGATATATCTCAACTATAATTTACATTACTATCCATATCTTGAAATCTATAAATAATCATCCAAAAAGATGGTAATTTTATAAAAAAAGGCAAAAACCAGAAACCTAACAGTTTTCAAAAACACAGAAACAGAGTTTGTAGATTTAGCCCAAAACCAACATGTGCACACAACAAAAAAGAATAAATTACCAGGCCCAAAGGTATCAAAACTACCCTTCGGCGATCTCCATATCTTTAAACAAAAACTAACTTTAACTCATCAGGTGTGATCCAGGTCATTATTAACTCATCAGGTCAAACACGCCTGCACAATGCTATAGTTAATGAAGTCATTTGTGAGTTGTAACCATGTAATATTGTATATTAAAAAATTTACTTAAGATAACAATATATTCGTATACGACCCGTTTGAGGCAAAAAAACATCAACTTTTAAGTTTTAGAAGTAAAATATCTTGAACCCGATAGAGAAAAATCATTTTGTCCTGTAAAAAACAATGCTTCAAGGTGCATAACTTTGAACCCGATTTCAACTCAACTCAAACCATAGGATTGAAATCGATTTGTAACCCAATACCTTGAAACCAGTTTAAAACCAACCCAGTTAAATTCCAATTTCAAACAGGTAACCGACCTTTTCACCCTAAAAATGAGGTTGGAACTTGAACCAGTTCGAACCAAACCAGACTTCACTTTCTATGACCTAAACCAATTCAATTTCAACCCAAACTAGTTCAGGTCAATAACCTATTTTATGCAACCTTAATAATGTATCCATAATAATCCAAAAGTATTAAAATTCCAAAAACACATGATTCCGTAATAAAAAGAAGTCAACTCGTTTACGTTCGTTATTCACTTAGAATCTATTAGTCTTGTGATGCAGCTAGATTAAAACTTTTACATGCACGCTAAAAGTGAAAATGCGCTACTATTTGTTTTATAAAAAGACGTGAGCTTTAACCGGCTTCTGGACCCTTGTTTCAACGAACATACCGTACGCCAAATTAAACCAGGATCAAACTTCTGGACCCTTACACAGAATATGGTTCAACCGATTTAGTCAACTCGTATTTACCGGTTTTTAAAACATTGAGTGATAAGATAGAGATCAAATAGGTTTGAACCTGAATGATTCAAAATTTATTATTAGCAGCACCATAGACTGCACATCCAAATTCATGAATTTCATTCGACCCGTATCATTAACACAACCAGCAAATGTTATTATGGTAATCTGCGAAAAGCATAAAAAAGAAATCATATGCCTAAATTGCCCCTTGAACACATTTGATCAGGTAACAACAAACAAAATCATTTATGGCTTAGTGCTAATAGACCTTAAAGAAAATCATCAAAAATCAAATACTACTATGGTTGTGGTAACAACAAACAAACATATGTGGAGTGAAACATTATGCAACCAAACAAATCACTTAAACAACAAAAATATTTTAAATGTGGCACACGGCTCAAGTCGCTTCAATTCAGTTTCTCTAAAGAAGTTCAAATCGGGTTGTTTCGAGTTTGTTTCGGTAATTGTTTACGTTAAAACAAGTAACCCATATATAATGAATATTAACTGTCTACCATGATTTGACCTTTCGTATATAAAAATAACCCGAATGAACTTGCTCTAAGCATGATCACCATGAAATATAATAAAACACAATCAAACTCAATCCAAAGCGACCCAAAATCCGATAAGATATAACTTACAACTTTTTCACAACCACAAGCAAAATATAAATTTGCACGTTCTTTTTCTTAACGAATGAACACAATAAAAAAATCCTTTTCATTCAGTTGCTTGTGTTCCATCATTTATTATATTAAAATTAGATGAACAAAAACCAGTTTAATACCTTTGTTCGTCCAAACTGGATGTATACAAATAAGCTGAAATTTTTCGTGCACGGTTCATTCTTTGGCCAACCGAAACTGTAGCAGACTCTGAAGACACAATCTATAAAATATAAAAAAATAAAAATAGTCAAATTAGCAAATTATATATTACTCATATGCAAAGAATTGTGTAATCTTCTATATACATTACATTGTTTCTCACTTATTCTCTACTTCATTCCACGATAAGTTAATCCACATGCTTATTTTCAAAATTAAAATTATGTTAAACTTTATATTTTTTTTATCTTTTATATATCAGGTTTTTTAAAAATATTGAAAATGATAATTATTATTTTTTTTGAAAAATTTACGAGCTCGGATTGGGGTTCAAACAAGGCGAGCTCGAGCTTTAATTTTGAAGGCTTCAGCTCGATAAAGTAAACGATCCTAGCTCAAGTTAGTTCTTTCAGTTTCGAGCCAGAGCTTGTCGTGACTCAGCTCGATTACAGAGCGAGCGATAGGTTGGGGCTTTAACCGAGCCGAGCAGAGCCAGGTTGGGCACGGGTGTAGTCGGGATTGAGATCGAACTTAAATTCTACTGGCTCGGATTGGATTGTTTGAGCTTCTAGGTTGATAATTTGTTCTTCATTTACCATCGAATCCCTAACTGGACAGTTAATATTGTTGTTGCTTTTGATCTGTCAACTTGCTAACTGGAATGGTGTAACATCCTACTTTTGGTTATAATAATAAAATAAATTTCGTCTATTTTATAGTGGGTCGTTATCGGTTTAGATAAACGGAATATGAGTTGGGCTTGTGTTGGTTAAATGGATATGTGTTATGGACTTGGGTTGGAATGAAAGAAGGAAAGACCATGGGGTTAAGCCCATGATCCATAAATATATAAACCATAATCACCATTTAATCACTCATTTACACATATTCCATACACCACCAAAACACACACTTAAGATCTCTCTCTATTTCTCTCCTTATCTAGCCAAACCAAGAAAGAGGAATCGATCCCGACCCGAGGTAATAATAGTATGATGTTATATGAACTTATACCCGTTAGATATGGTCATGAAACAACGAGCCGACATCGTTACACCATTTAATTCTCGAGATTCGGATGGAATCGGGTATAAACCGAACCTAAGATGAGCTTAGGGATCACCCTAGCTCAGATCTGGATAGAACGGGGCAAAAAACGCTGAAAAACGAGTCAAAATGTGTTAAGACAGTTAATGGAAAATTTTTCCGGCGAAACCGCGTTTTTCCGACGACGGCGCTGGAAAAGATATGAGGTTAAGAGGAATGTCAGAGAATGTTCTGACATTCTCTAACCTAACCCTAATTCGTTAACGGGGGAGTCAACGAACTAAGGGAACATAACGAACTAGCTTTAGTTCGTATCCAATTCGTTAAGGAAAAAGATAACGAAATACCCTTGATTCGTTATAGTCATTCGTTAGAAGAGCTGACGAATTAGATGGACCGATTCGTTACATGGACTGGTTCACTATGGAATGATTCGTGAAGGGTCCAGTTCGTTAGAGGGTTCAATTCGTTACAAGATCCAGTTCGTTATGTTAGGCCAATTCAAAGCCATGTAGCGAACTAGAAGTTTAATGAAATGACAGAACAGTCCCTGGACTTATAAAAGAATGATTTAATTACAAAGAAGCCCTTGAACTTTTTAAGTTAGCAAATTCAATAATGATTCAAAATTCTAATGGAAAATGTGTTAAGACAGTTAATGGAAAATGTGTTAAGACAGCTCGACCCCAGCCAGGGGCTTTGCCCCTTGGACCCTGCTAGAGGCTGCCACCCCTAGACCCCGCTGCCAGGGGCGCTACCCCCGGACCCCCGTTCGTCGAGGGTTATAACTAGACTAGAAACGCGATGTGAGTAGTGATAGTTAAATTGATACGTGTAATTGTTATACAGTTAGTCGAGCACAGCTAAGGAAAGGAATAACAATTAACGGTGAACATTATCGAGTTCAGGTGAGTTTCTAGTCCCGCTTCCTTGTTACGTTTTCGGGGCTGTGTGCATACTCGATGTGAATACACTTACCTTAAGTGGTAAGTGTATGCCTTGTACGATTTATGTATGATGATTGATGTATATATATGATATGTGAAAGATTTATGTATGTTAAGATGTTAGCACATGAACGATCTTCGGATAGTGCATGTACTAATAAGAAATGTACGTAAAGGCAGCTAGGGTACAATGTACTAAACATAGGGAACCGACCCAAATAATGTCGGCGAATGTCGGTAACCGACCCTAATAATGTCGGCGAATGTAGGGAACCGACCCTAATAATGTCGGCGAATGTAGGGAACCGACCCTAATAATATCGGCGAATGTAGGGAACCGACCCTAATAATATCGGCGAAGGTTATAGGGCGGAAGGCTCGTTAAAATGTATGTGTATGAATGAAAGTACCTATGTTAATATGAAAGAAAGAATGAAAGTATGTGAGTATGTAAGATAATAGGAAGGTATGTACTTTCGAGTGCATATGTAAATATGTGAATGTATTGTACGTTGCCTGATTAACTAGAACTCACTCAGCGTAGCTAACTTTTAGTATGCACGTAGGCTAATCGATTGAGACAGCTGGCTTGAGGGAGACACATGGCAATACCGAAGAGGCTGGCATCTGAAGATTTTTCGTGACAAGTTATTGATATTTGTAATGGATGATTGACAGTTTACAGTGTTCTGCGATAGTTTTAATTAACTCTGATATTTGGAACTGTGTTTATGAGTAGATCTAACGTCAAAAGTGAGGAACCGGTAACGGGGCCTTACAAGTTGGTATCAGAGCATAAGTTCGAGAGAATTAAGAATCCTACATGCTTAGACTCGAACAGAGAATGGGATTAAAGTAAGAAAAGAAAGAAGATGCCAGTTCAAGATAGCCATGTGTCACTCAAGCAAGCTCAGTAACGGTAAAGTGTATGGTTGAATAATGGATGATAATGTTAGCTTAATTGCTAAAGAAAGGATATGTGTATGTAGGGATAGGATTTTCTGATTGTTTGACTGATTAACTGTTTAAGAATTAGAACCAGTACAAATAGACTCATAAAGGGAAGTGTATAGGACACAGAATGTAACGTGATCAGCTAATCACAGTTGGCCACTGTTATTACCTGTTAGCCTTACTATCCTTGTACTAAATAGTTCCTTGAGTATTGACGTTTGTGTTTTACCTTTTAGAATACAATGGCTGGAACGGGAGGAAATGTTGGAGCTGGTGGTGGCACTGGACGTCGTGGAAGGCCTCGTCGTGTCCAGCAACCTTCGGCTGAGACAGCTTCCAACGCCAGAGACGAAGGAAACGCAGCTAGAAGAAACCCAAACAACAACGAAGGGGTTCAACTGGATCCCGCAATTCAAGAAGCTATTTTTCAAGCTGTAGCCACTGCTGTGAAGAACTTGAATCCTGAAAAGTCTGCAGAGAAGTCTGGGGAAAAGAGTAAGAAAGATAATGAAGGAGAGAAGGGTGACTCGAGCGAAGTTCGATACGTGAAGGTTGATAACTGGAAGAGAGGTCGAGGCGGGTGTAACTATATGTCCTTCAAAGGGTGTGACCCGCCGGAGCTAACCGGTTTGGGAGACGCAATCGCCACTCTCCAATGGATAACCGCCATGGATAAAATTATCCGCATTAGCGAGTGCCGCCCCGACCAAGCTGTGGGTTATGCTACTTAATCATTTGGAGAGGAAGCAATGTACTGGTGGGAATCAGTTGAGCAGAGGAAGAGTCCAGAGGAGATCAAGGCAATGAAGTGGGAGGATCTGAAAGAGTTGGTAATGAAGAGGTTTTGTGCTGACGCAGAGGTTGAGAGGGCGGAGATGAAGTTCCTGAACTTGAAAGCTGGAACGATGACCCATCGTGAGTACACCACAGAGTTCAACCGAATGTCTAGGTTGGTACATGATATGGTTAACACTTAGGCTAAAAGGATCAAGTTCTATGTGAGGGGATTGCCATAGAAAGTCTGCATGCTAGTCCGCACAAATAAACCTGCTACTTTTGACTATGCTGTCGAACTCGCATAGATGGTTTATGAGGACTTGGCTGTGGATGATGTTGTGGTGGGAGAAGAAAAGAAAGAGAATAAATGGGTTTCTCCTGCCAAGCAACCCGACACTCAGACATGGAACCCTAGAGATAAGTGACAGAGAGTGTGGGAGAAGAGGTCATGTAGGACGTGCGGGAAGATGCACACTGGAGAATGCAAGTGGGGCACTGGGTCTGATGTGTTCCATAAGTGTGGAACTATGTTTATGAGTAAATCCAACTTCAAAAGTGAGGCACCGGTAACGGGGCCTTACACAGGGTAACATAGTAAATACATACTGAAGTAATATTTTTTTATGTCGAAGCAATATTTTTTTTATTTACGGTAAATGTTTTTAGTTTTGCTTGTGAGGTTTCCGATTGTTATTTGTTTGTACAACCTGAATAACCTTTTCTATCGAGGCTGAGTGAGATTGCAATGTTTTTCGGTACATATCATGGTAACAAGTTGTGAGGTTTTCTATTGTTTTTTGGAACACTAATTATTTTATAGAAATCATGGTAAAATTAACTAAATGATAAGCGGGCATGATTCAAGCTTTTGTAAGTTAAACGAGCCTGGGCTTAACTCGAGCATTAAAATAAGTTTGTTTAATAAACGAATCAGACTTATCGAGCTCCAGTAGGCTTGAGAGTCCAAACGAGCCCAATATTTGTATAATTAATATTTAATACATAAGTAATGTTTACTGAATAATAGTTATTACATATATAAATTATGATAAAAATTAATAAATGATAACTGGCCTAATTGGCTTTGGCAAGTTACACAAGCTTGGGCTCAACTCGAGCCTAAAAATAAACTTTTTTAATAAACGAGCCTCAGATTCACTTATCGAGCTCGAGTAGGCTCGCGAGCCTAAATGAGCATAAATGAGCCAAACATTTATATATTTTTTATTTAATGTTTTAAGTATATATTTTTTTAATAATAATATAATTATTATTTATAATTTATGAAAGAGATATCCAATGATAAACAGTCGAATTCGAACTTTTGTAAATTAAATGAGCTTGGGCTCGACTTGTGCCTTGCCTTATAAGATAAGCTCGTTTAGTAAACAAGCCCAATTTACAGTTTGAATGGGTTATTCAAGTCCAGAAACATTTTAGGAATATCTAAACTCTCCAAATCTAATATAGGAAGTTTGAGTAAATATTTACTTCAAAATGTTTTTTAAAAAAGGCCAATTTACAATACAAGCATTTAAGGAATCGAATTCGAGTCTGCATAAATGTTAGTTTAAAACACTTTTCGTATATTAGTCAGCAATTCGGGTGGGTGAAGTAACTGGTAAATATGTTAACGAGTAGTCTCAGTATGTACTCATTGATATAAAGGAATTTAAAGAAAATATTAAGAAGAGTGTCGAGGTCATAGAGGAAGTCACCCATGAGTTTGATGTTGTGGTGCTTAAAATATTGTTTTACCCTTGTATGATTTGATGCGAGTTAGAATCAATTATTATTTAAACTTTGTAGGATGAACCCGAGGATTTGATGTTGGATTCTGATACTGAAACCAAAAGTAGTTCTAAGATAGAAAAAACGAAAGCCAAGGAAGTTACTGCAACCTTGCAGGTTTAGTTCACTTGCATTATTATTAAAAATGTGTAAAAGTTCTTTATTTTAATTATTTCTTGAATGTTTAGGCCATAACGAATGTTGATTAGGAGGGAATGCATCAGCCAGGATCCGGTACATATGCAACGACGAAAGGAGGTTATGGCCGTTGAATGCCATAAGTCGTGATATGGGTTGTCAACTTTGACCCAATTTTGAAACCTTCATCATTTCGTAAAACTAAAGATTGGTAAGAACTCTAACCCTTTGTTCTACAAAACCAAAACAGAACTAATGCAAATACATAAAAGCGACATTGAAATGAAACGAAACCAAAATTAAAAAAAATTGAAAAAAATTGCAACCAAAACAAAACTAAAATCTGAATCTGAAATCCAAAAATTCTGAAACCGAATTGGGACGAAACCAGCAAACCAAAAGAATTTAACCGAATCAAAACTAAAAAACCCGAAATAAAGAACAAGAAAAAAGGCAAACTTAAATGTAACAAAAAATTAAACCGAACCAAAACCATATATTGAATCAACTGAAAGCAAACTAAAATGAAGCTAAAAAGCTGAAACTAAAAACCAAATAATCGGAAACCGAAGTACGAAAAAATCTAACCGGGACAAAACCAAAAAAGGCAAAATAATAAACTGAAAAGACTAAACCGAAGCGAGAAAATAAATATAAAAAATAACTAAATCGAATCCAAATAATGAATAAACAGAAACTGAAGCAAAAAACGAATAAACTGAAAACAAATCGGAACTAAAACTCCAAATTTAAAAACCAAGTAATTTATCGAAATCAACAACCAAAAAATTGGACGGAAACAAAACCAAATGAGAGCTTGATATATATAATAAATTTTTTTGTTTATGTTTTCAAAAACTTTTTTTCTTTCTTAACCTGTATATTTTATAATGTTTTCTAAATTTTTTATAAAGTGTTGAAAATGTTGATGTTTCTGGATCTCCATTATGTGAGTGGTTTTTTTTAATTTGCATTTGTTTAATATTAGTGTCTCCATCATGTCTTGCACATCCTATAAATTTTTGACAGGGTGATGTAATATGTAATAATATTATGCAGCTTGGAATGAATTTCGATGTCGTGAGGTCAGAGGCAAAAGTAGTTCATCATTCCCATTCAAATCAAAGAAAAAAAAATGAGGCGGTGTTACTTTGAAATTGGTAACTCTATTAATTTTTTATTAAAACTGTTGAAATATGTGTTTTTGGGTTATTGTAAGTCCTGAATCTGGATCACTACAATTATAATATCAACAAACTAGGTGTTGGTGCGGAATTCCAACACTAAGTTATTCAAGAACACAAAGGAACACAAACACGTAACACAAGAGTTGCTTCAAAACACACGTATTATTATCAGTCGGGTGCTTAAACACGGTGATTACAAAACACGTCTAGTAAAGCACTTAGACGACCAAACAAACAAGTGAACGAACAACCTAGTGTTGGAATCGATCTGCCCAAGACACATATTAGAGTTGATGTGGCTAGTACGTATTGATCCAAGTCGGGTCATACCCAATAACAAGCTAGACAAACACCGCGATAATTATTATTAGATATGATCTAAGTAATGATTATCAACGCTTATAATATTTGGAAATTGGGTTTTCTAAATATTTGCATTTGTGTGTTAAATAAATTATATGGATAATTTTTATTTTGAGAGATGTTATTTAAATTGGTTAAATGACATATTGCATGTTACTTATGTTATGTTTATAACATAACCATTATAAGTAAATAAATTGTAAGTAATAAAAGGGGATTTGAATTTTGGGGTGAAAAAACCTCTTCCCTCTTCTCTCTCCTCCTTTTGTTTCTTTCAAGACATGCAAGAGAGGGATTGGAGGATTTTTATTCTTGGGTGAATAATCTCTACACTCTCTCTCACACACACACATCTCTTTTTTCTTTTCTCTCCATTAGGAGCCGAGAACAACAAGAAGAAAAAGAACAAAAAGGGTTTGTTCTTGCATCAACTGTTAGGACCCTAGCAACCAAGGTGTTTGTTGGAGTTTGTTGGGTATACAAGCTTGAGGCACTTCTCCATTAAAGGCTTGCTATTAAAACCGTCATCTCCTTCATCTTTCTTGCATCTTGAAAGGTTGTATTACATAAACCCCTATGAATGTTTGTTTTTGTATGCATGCAAATTCGTATATGGATCCGAGGCTTGGTTTTTACATATAAAACGGGTTTTATATTAATCAATATAACAAGATTTTAAACTAATTAATCCGCTGCGTTTTTCATATAAATGGGTTTATATGGCTTTGATTATCTTGTTAAAACTCAACAATGGCATCAAGAGCCGCTTATACGGATATATGCATCAATAGATATAAAAATTTTCTGGTTTTATGGTGTGGTTCACCATATGGCTGAAATTTTTGGGGTTTTTGGTTACCCCTTAGTTCTTCAAGTTTATACTTTACATGCATGTGATAATCTTAAAAAATTAAGTCATTTGGATGATTGGTTATTTTTTTTGGACAAAACCCGAAACTTTTGGTTTTTCTTATTCTTGGCCGAAAGTTTGAGGTTCACAAGGGGAACCATTTTAGACATGTAATACTTGCATATTTGGATGTTCATAACCTAGCCATGACCTTATGTTTGGATGTGTGTTTGTGTTGTGATTTATTCAATATTCAATTTGTGTGTAATATTATTTTATTTGGGTTTGTAATCTATTTATTCTTTCATATTGGTTTGTAATAATAAGTAGATTAGTTGTGTTTCTTTTACTAGAGAAAAATGTATTAGGATATATTTTTGTAAAAGAAGAAGCAACAAAGTTACGGTTTTGGTTTTGGACCTTAATGGACCTTATAGTCCAAGATGGGATTTTAGCCCATAGGCCAAAGCCCAAACTTGGAGGCCCATTGAAGCAAGGAGCTGAAGTTGGAGCCCAATTGGAAGCCCAAATAAAGTGGAAGACTCACAACACAAGGTGGACACTTAAAGCATATGGATGCGGGATCAAGTGGGAGTTCACCGACACATTCCTTGTGTCATTCTCGTCCCTTAGGAGAGACCTTTTGGCACACTTGTTTCGGTCAACAAGTGTTGTCATCTTAGGTGGCTATGGTTATGAACTTGTGGTTGTTTATTTATGCTTGCATGGTTGATTTATATTATTTTTATCTTATTTGGATAAGGATAATTAACAAACTTAATATCAACAACTTGCATAAAATTGGTTCCTTAGAAATCATTAGGTAATAAAATTGGTTTTATTAAAGGTTAATGATTTCACAATAAAATGGGTTTTATTAAAAGGAACTTGAAAATTGGTTTTCAAAGGTACCATACATTTGAATGCATGCAAATGGAAGGTACATTATATAGTTTTCCAATCTAGAATTTTGAAAACTAAAATCCCTTTTAAAAACGAGTTGAACACCATCCTTTTATACGACACTTAAGTCACTTATAGACTTGATGTCGGGTAAGGGTCACCTAACCACATTTAAGAAAACTTGTGATCTTAAGGTGGTTTTACAATACTTTTGGAATGAGGGTCACCTAACCACTTGTATGTGTAAACTCACACATGTGTGTAAGTAGGACGACTTGATTTGGAAACCATGTGAATAGGGTCACTGACACATGGCGTTCAAAGGTGTTGATGGGATTAAACATACCAACAAAACATATGCTGTTTAACCGATCCCATAAAACTAGAAGTTGCAAAGGGTTGCAATGGCCAAACGTTGACTATCTTGTTAATTTGAATAGTAGGATAAAGGTCACCTAACTACTATTTGAATGAAACGTTGGATTCTAGATTTTAATCATTAATTGTCTTGGAGACATTAAAGGGTATTAAAGATTAAAATTTATTGATATCGAAAATAGTAAATTGAACTTTGATAAATTCTTTATAGATGGCCGCAATCAACAATCCACCTAACACTATTATCCCTCATGTGCATAATCTATGTTGGGTTAAGAATTTGACCCAAATGAGGAGATTTGACCGAAAACGAAGAAGATGGAAGATTGGAATCTTCTCAACCTCCCCAGAAACTGCTAAGTATTGAATCCGAGCACACCTTGGACCTTCGAGTAAGCTTTTACTTAGCCGAGTACGAGATTTTGCCTCCCGGGCAAGGTTTACTTCAAATAGTCTTCTTAAGTGGATATCCGAGTAAGGTATGCTATTTAGTGAATTCCCGAGTAAGGACCACTGATTTGGCATCTCCGAGCAAGGTTCACTTTGTCAAGCAGGGTTGTTCTTCAAAGCTAAGTCTTTTACTCTTCCGAGTAAGGTTTGGTTAACCAAGTCCAAGAAGCCAAGTAATTAGAAGACCGGGCAAGGTATTCTTTAATAATTATGGTCCGAGTATACTTGATGAGTTAATAGAATATCTCTAAGTTATTTCGAGTATGGTTCTGCTCAAGTAAGGTATGTACTCCCGAGTACGCCTTATCAATAAGTTGTTCAACTGACAATGAGCCGAACAGGACCATAGAAGAACAAGGTTGCTCGTAAGGATTTGTCGAGCAAAGTTTGATAAGTCCAAGAAGATTGAAGTCTACTCGGTGAATATTTTACTTGGTAAATTATTCTTTAAGTAAAGTCTACCCGGAAACTGATTCCGAGTACACTTATATGTTTACCATGTCTGAAGGAAGGACGAGTACACTGCGTACCCGGAGACTGAAGATTAATGAAAAGCCTACCCGGAAGACTTGTTTTACACTTAGTTTTATTTTTGAATATGTAATTTGAATATGTATTATCGGATAGGGTTTCTAGAAGGAATGACAGCTGTCTTAGGTTGGCAGGCCTATAAATGGAATATTTAGGGCACGCCGCCACAAGACACAGACAGAGAGACAGAATACACACGACACATTAATTGAGAATATTTTTTGTGTGTAACGGCTGTCCGAGGATTCCTTATAAACCCTAAATCGATTACTCCTTTTGTATGACTAACATTATATAAATGGAAATCTTTTGAGTGAATCCTGTGTGTGTCTTCTATCTTTGAATATTCATTGCAACCGTATGTTTGTTATTGATTCCGCCTTTAACAAACGGTCATCTTTCTAAATATAGTAACCCGTCATTAACTCTCTTGTCAACACGATTAATTTTGTGTGAGTTATGACATGATTGATTAAGATCCGAGCCGAATCGACCATCATAATCGGGACCAGACAAGTGGTATCAGAGCTTGATTACTGCTATTTTTAGAAAGATTGTTGCTGATTAAGATTTGAAGAAGAATGACGTAAGCAGGCACTGTTCGATTGATTTGTGACGTCAGCAGCCCTGTTTTTCATTTTCCTTCCAGATCTACAATCTACCGGTGTTTTCTCATCCTTATTTCAATTAAATTCTAAATCTTTATATCTAAATCTTGTTCTAATCACATCAGACACCTCAGATCTGAGCATTCTATTTTCAGATCTGATTATTTTGAAACTTTTTTTTAAAGAAACTGATTTTTGATTTCTCAAAATGTCTGGATATGAAGAACAAGAGGTGTCTACTAACAAGATACCTAGGTTGTATGGACAGGAAAACTTTATCAAATGGAAGGTACTCTTTGAAGCAGCTGTATGCTACAATGACATTGACATGTGGAACTCCATCAAGAATGGTCCACAAACTACTGTTGAAGAGGGTGCAAATGCTACTGCAACTGCTGCTATAAGAGAAAAGATGAGAAAGGTGGATGACAAAGCCTTGGTTATGATTAAGCTAGGTTTGTCTTGGGAAATTCTGACCAAGGTGGCTCATCACACAACTGCTAAACAAATGTATGATGCCATCCTTGAGATGTATGAAGGGAACACTGAATTGAAGAACATTAAGAAGCAAAGACTGAAGCAATAGTTGGAAAGGTTCAAGTATAGAGATGGAGAAAGGTTGAAGTCAATACTAGAACGTTTTCTGAGTATTGTGAATGAATTGAGAACAACTGATTATGTAATGACTGACTTTGATTTGAATACAAAGTTGCTCAACTCAATGCCAAAAGAATGGTATACTACCTGCAAATTCATCCTTCAAAAGCAAAATTTCAATGAATTGAAATTGGATGATGTGGTATGTTTTCTTCAAGCTGCTGAACTTGAAATGATTGAGAATGAGATGATCAAGGAAGATAGACCAAGTTTCCATGTTTCAAATGCTTTGATTGCACCAATGGGAAATCTGTCCATCAAGAACCAACAGCAAATTCCCATCATAGAAGAACCTGCTGAACATAATGTTGTGACTCCAAAGTCTTTCATTGGGGGTAGTACAAGTACTCAAGGAAATCAGCAGAGGTTCAATGTGCAACTAATTGATGATTCTGACTCTGCATCTGTGTCTAGTGGAAATGTTCTTAATCCTGGAACATGACATGTTCAAAGCAATGAGACACAAGCTTTGTTATCTATGTTCACTGAGTCATATAATGCATTTGTTGCAAAGAACATGATTCACACAAGTGTGGTTCAAGATGATTTAGAACAGATTGATGCAGATGACTTAGAAGATATGGATTTGAAATGGCAAGCTGCCATGTTGGGATTGAGAAGTAGAAGGCTGTACAACAGAACTGGTAGATCTCTGGTTTCTGGTCCAAATGACAGGATTGGGTTTGACAAGTCAAAAGCAATATGCTACAATTGTCAGCAAACTGGTCATTTTGCAAGAGAATGCAACCAACCAAGAAATTTTCAAATGAATCAATTCCAGAAACAACAACCAGGAGGTCAGCATCAATATCAACAGAATCAGTCAAGAAGTCAGCAGCATTACCAGCAAAATCAGCCAAGATTCAACCACAACAGCACTCAAATGAACAACTACAATAATAACAACAGTTACAATCCCAACTTCAACAACTTTCAGCCTCAGATGAACAATTAACAACAGGGTATGCAACAGAGTCAAGGATTTCAGCCTCAAATGAATCACAATCAAAACATTCAAGCAACTCAAAATAGTCAAAACAACACTCTTCCAGCAAATCAAAATCAGATCAGAAATCAAGGAAATGTGGCTGTGACTATACAACATGAAGGAAGCTTTGATTGGAGCAGTCATGAGGAGGATATTGCTGATGACATCAAAAAGGCAAATGTGGCATTCATGGCCATAATTGAGAAAGAAAAGGGAACCTCCTCTTAGGTACACTCTGCTCCTACAGTTGATTTAAATGAACTTATTAGTGAACTAAAAACAAAGGTAGGTAAGCTGGAAGGTGAGTGTTTCAGAAAACAAAGTATCATAAATGAGTATGAGGCAAGTGAGATGATAAGTGATGAAAAGATTAAGAGCCTTGAAGATGATTGTATGGTCATTTATAGATCTCAAACAAGATACATCACCGAGATTGATGGTTTGAAAAAATTGTTGATTGAAGAAAAGGTGCAAAACACAAGACTAAAGGTTGAAACTGAATTTCTTAAGAATTTGGTCTCAACTGGCAACATTTGTGGAATTCTGAATCAAGTAAAAGACCAAGACAAATATAAAACAGTTCCACCTCCATTCAACAACAACTTTATGCCAAAAGTTGACAAAGAGAAGAGAGATGCATACTTACAACAATTCAAAAATGTCTTTCAAGACAGGGAAGAATTTGTTGATTTATACAAAAAGGTAGAAGTGAATGAAGATGGAAAGTTTGTGATTAAGAAAGAAGTGAAAATGGAAAAGTCAATTGGAGTTCAAGTCTCTGAGGATGACTTTGATTCAGATGAGTTGGATCAAGATGATCTTAGTGATTTAAGTGATCAAATTACTGAAAAGGAAATTCAAGCTGCTGAAAGAGGGAGAAAGTATAAAAAACCTGAATCTGTTGACAAGCTTCCAAAGTATCCACCAGTCCCATCAAAATCAAAGAAGCAAAAGGACAACATTAAAAGGGAACATGTCTCTTTTTACATGTGTGAAAGAAGGAAGATAAACTACAATGCAGTTAGACCTCCAAGCAAGACTGTATTGAATAGGATAAAGCAGATTAACAAGAAGAAGGAGAATGAAAAGATTGATACAGAAAACTTTATCCCAGTTTATCCAATCTTTTCTAGTCATGAAGTGTTGGATGTTGGAGAAGTGGAGACAATGGAAGAATATGAGAAAAGACAGTCAATGGTTAGAGAAAGCAGTGATGAAGAACCTATGATTATGAAGAAGATTGTCTTTGTCAAAAGCAATGTTGAAAGACAAGACATCAAGATTGAGGAATTTGTTCCTTTTTCAATTGACTTTGATAGTTTGAAAAATAAGAAGACTTTAGGAGTCAATACACCTAAGACAAGTGAAAGATTCAAGAAACCAAAAGAACATGAAGTCTTCAAAGGAAAGGTTTGGTGCAAAAGGTGTGATGAATATGGTCACCACACAGATTCATGCCATGAGAGATTCAAACTCAAACCATTTCATGTACCAGATGGAAAAATGTATGGTCAAGACTTTGTTCTGTACAAAGAGAAGTATGAAATGTATTTGGGAAAAGGAAATCTGTGTGGAAAGAAGACAAGTAATGAAGAGAATGCTGAAATCAAAGGAAAGAAACAAGTGACTGAGTATGTAGGAAGAAGTAAGTCACCACAGAAGCACAAGAAGATGACAAAGAAGAAAAATCAGTCATTGAAGATTAATCAAGACATTCAATCAATTAAGTCTGATGACTCTCAAGGATCATCAAACAGTGAAAAGACAAGAAGAAAAGATACTTATCAGAGAATGAAATCAACTGAACTTACTGGTGATGAGAAGTTCTTGATGAAATATGGATATGAACCACAAGGTTTCACTTGGAAACCTAAAGCAGAAACTAAAATTGAAGCTGTGGCTGATGTAAGAGACTACTCAGAAACAAAGGACTATGTCTTGAAAGAGAATGTCACTAACTCAGTTGAGCCTCAAAGTTCAGTTTCACCTGTTAAAACAGCAAGAGAATGTGGATATGAAACTGACAATTCTGATAATCTGGAGATCACTCATGCAGATCCTAAACCTACAACACTCACTTCCCAAGCTACCATTGAAAATGACACTGATGAGTTGCAAGTTGATGAAGCTTGCACTTCATCACTTAACTAATCAAATTTCTCTTTGTGCAGGAACAGGCCACTCCATTGAATGATATATGGTATATGGATAGTGGTTGTTCTAGGCACATGACTTGTGACAAGAGGTCACTTGTGAACTATGAAGAGAAATATGAAGGTCCTGTTGCCTTTGGGAGTGATGAAAATGGTGGAAAGATTGTGGGAAAAGGAATCTTGACAAATGGAAAGGTGTCATTTGACAATGTGTTTCATGTTGAGGGACTTCAATACAATCTTCTGAGCATATCACAGATGTGTGATAAAGGTTACAAAGTTAGTTTTGATGATTCTCATTGCTTCATCTTAAAACCTGAATTTGTGATTCCACCTGAGATGATTATGATGATGGCACCCAGAAATGGCAACTTATATGAGTTAAATATGAAAGAAGCCATTTCAAGAGGTGGTGCATGTTTTGTTTCCAAAGCCACTGAAAATGAATCAAAATTGTGGCATAGGAAATTGTGTCATGTAAACTTAAAGAACATGAATAGACTGGTCAAGGGTGAACATGTGATTGGTTTACCTACAAGAGAATTTAAGTTTGATGATCACTGTGATTCATGTCAAAAGGGAAAGCAACACAAGTCTACTCATAAGACAAAGCTCATCAACTCAATTGATCAACCACTTGAGTTACTTCACATAGATCTTTTTGCTCTTGTGAGTGTGCCAAGTATTGGAAAGAAAAGATACTGTTTGGTGATCATTGATAACTATTCTAGATATACTTGGGTCTATTTCCTAAGTACCAAGGATGAGTCTGCTGAGTTGATTATGGGTTGTGTTACAATGATTCAGAAAAAGCTGAATAAGAAGGTCAAAATGATGAGAAGTGACAATGGTACAGAGTTTAAAAATGGAGTTATGGAAGAATTCTGCACAAAGAAAGGAATATTTCAACAATTCTCAGCTCCTAGAACTCCTGAACAAAATGGTGTGGCAGAAAGAAGAAACAGAACCTTGATAGAAGCTGCCAGAACCATGTCGGCTGATGCAAATTTGCCTGTCACTTTTTGGGCTGAAGCAATCAATACTGCATGTTATGTTCAAAACAGGGTGCTTGTAAACAAAAGGCATAACAAGACTCCATATGAAATTTTCAATAACAGAAAGCCTTACATCAAGTTTTTCAAGCCCTTTGGTTGCAAATGTTTTCTATTGAACACTAGGGATTATTTGAACAAGTTTCAAACTAAGCCACTAGATTGTTTCTTTGTTGGATATTCTACTCACTCAAAGGCATACAGAGTTTATGTGAAAGATCACATGAGTGTGATAGAGTCATCTGACATCATTTTCAATGAAAATCAATTCAATACAGTCAATGGTGCAACATGGCTGTTTGATCATGAGAGGTTAATTAAGTCATTCAAGATTTATTCTGAAGACTTTGATGATTCATTCTACAAGACCAGTACACATGTTAAAAGGAAAAAGAAGAAAGAACTGAACTTGGAAGAATTGTGGAAAAAGGTTGCAAGACAAGAAAAGGAATACACTTTTGTGAAAAGCTCCTCAAACAATGCCATTGAACAAGATCAGGAAGTAAACAATCAGGACATTCCAAATGTACAAAATGATCATGTTCAGAATGGGAGTGACACATGCAACCAATCAAATGAAGATGAGAATGCTTCCACAGCAAGATTTCAAGACTTGTTTCAAAGCTTGAATCTGGGAAACAATGGTGCATCTACTTCAGGACAAACCAATGATGAAGTACCAGAGTTTCATGATGCAAAAGCTGATTTGATCATTGAAGAACCTGAACTTAATGAATCAAATCTTGACACAAATTTGTCTACAAATATGATAATACAAACTCCTACTGTTGAAAAGAATCATCCTACTGAAAATATCATTGGTGACTTGCATGAAAGAGTAACAAGGAGTCATTCTGAGATAGCAAACATCTGTCTTTACTCTTGCTTTTTATCCCAATTAGAACCAAAGAATATTGCTCAAGCCTTAAAAGACAACAGTTGGGTAGAGGCTATGCAAGAGGAATTGGCCCAGTTTAGAGATCTACACGTGTGGGATCTTGTAGACAAGCCACATGACAGATATGCAATTGGAACCAAATGGGTGTTCAGAAACAAAAGGGATGAAAGGGGTTTGGTGATTAAGAACAAAGCAAGACTTGTAGCACTGGGATGTCTTCAAGAAGAAGGGATAGACTTTGAGGAAGTGTTTGCACCAGTTGCAAGACTGGAAGCCATAAGAATTTTCCTTGCATATGCTGCCTCAAAGAACATAAGAGTATTCCAGCTTGATGTTAAATCTGCATTCCTAAATGGAAAGATTGATGAAGAAGTGTATGTGGCTCAACCACCAGGTTTTGAGGATCCCATGTATCCAAACGGGATGTATAAGTTAAACAAATCCCTTTATGGATTGCATCAGGCTCCTAGAGCATGGTATGATGAGCTGTCAACTCATTTACTTGAAAATGGTTTCACAAGGGGAGCCATTGACAAGACACTCTTCTACAAACGAAAAGGGTCAGATTTGCTGCTTTTACAAGTCTATGTTGATGATATCATCTTTGGATCTACAAATGAAAATATGTGTTTGGAGTTTGAAGAGGTGATGAAGTCCAAGTACAGCATGAGTTCCATGGGAGAAATGAACTTCTTTTTGGGGCTACAAGTTCAACAAAAGGATGAAGGGATTTTCATTAATCAAACTAAGTATGTGCATGACATTTTGAATAAGTTCAACTGTCATGATTACAAGACTGCTTCAACTCCAATGGACACCAAAGAAAAGATGATAGCTGATGAAAAGGGGGAGTCAGTTGATGAGCATGAATACAGAGCCAAGATTGGATCTCTGATGTATCTGACTGCAACAAGGCCAAATATCATGTTTGCTGTGTGTGTGTGTGTGCTAGGTTCCAGCCAAATCCAAAAGTCTCTCACATGAATGCTGTTAAAAGAATATTCAGATACATGAAGGGAAGACCAGACTTAGGGATTTGGTATCCAAAGAACCAATCCTTTGATCTGATTGCATATACAGACAGTGATTATGATGGATGCAATATGAGTAGAAAGTCAACATCGGGGGGATGCCAGTTTTTGGGAGAAAGGCTAGTGTCATGGCAATGCAAGAAACAGACTACAGTATCAATATCCACTGCAGAAGCTGAATATGTTGCTGCATCTGCCTGCTGTGCACAAGTTCTCTGGATTCAAAATCAGATGCTGGACTATGGTTTGAACTTTCTAAACACCCCTATTATGATTGATAATAATGCTGCATATTTTACTGTTAAGAATCCTGTGCAACATTCTAAGACTAAGCACATTGAGATAAGACATCACTTCATCAGGGATTGCAGTGAAAAAGGTCTGATTGAAATGCAAAGAGTTGATACAAGTGATAATTTGGCTGACCTATTCACCAAATCACTTGACAGAACCAGATTCAACTTTCTTTTAAAAGCCCTGGGGATGATCAACTCTGATGAAATCTGATTAAGGATGTGTGCTTAGTTGGGTACCTCTATGTGCTACTTGAATATATTAGAAGAGGTAACACATGCTGAATATGTTACTGAGTATGTTACTGAATATGTTGCTGAATATGTTGCTGAATATGTTACTGAGTATGTTACTGAATATGTTACTGAGTATGTTACTGAATATGTTACTGAGTATGTTACTGAATATGTTAAATGTTATGTGACCTAACTGTTTCTATGTGTGTCTGTAACGCCCTGAAATTCGATTGGTAAACTAGGATCGTGAAATCATCGGAAACTATAGACTTTGGGATTCTGGACGATAAGTTCGGAACCCATATCATTGGAAAAATCTGCTTTTATCATTTAAAATGTTTATTTTATAAAACGACATTTACGCCTGAAAAATATTAATTTTTATGCTTTCGAAAAATTAAATGTTCTTATTTAAAAAGATTTCAAATAATTATTCGGAAAATGGTTTTATAAAAGTTTTGCTGAAAAAGTTTTAGTTTGTTTAAAAACTTATGAACTCGACTAGTCTTGACCCGTCGGTAGCCTAAACCCGAACCCGAGTCACCCGAGTATTTAAGCGGAAAATCAAGTATTCTTACACCATCTCTTTCATTTCCACCAACACTTCCCACCCAAACACTCTCATTCTAGAGAGAGAAACTAGAGAGAGAAAGTCTTCAAACTTCAAATCCGAGTCCACAAATCTGTTTGTTGTTATTCTTGGTAAGATCTTCTTGAAAATCATCCATTTTCATAACCATTTTCGGCCTCAAATCGAGCAAAAACACCCACTTTCGTTTCTAGAGTTTTCGGGTCAAAAACCGTCTTGTTTTGGTGTCAAAATGCAGGCTTTTGTGTTTAAAATCACTAGGAATCGATAGCCCTTTCAATCCCGAGCATTTCCATGTCAAAAACTTCGATTTTGGGTCAAAAATCTGGAAAATCTGAAAAACCCGTAGGTTTCTCCGTCGCCCAGCTTGAAGGAGTCGAATCAGACTCATTCGATCGAACCAGTCGATCGAATCAGTCCAGTCGATCGAATCAGTCCAGTCGATCGAATCAGTCCAGTCGATCGAATCAGTCCAGTCGATCGAATCAGTCCAGTCGATCGAATAGGAAAGCAACCGAATGGTCTCCAACTCATTCGACCGAATGAGTTTCGTATTCGATCGAACGAGTGTCTATTCGATCGAACAAGTTCCATGTTCGACCGAACGAGTTTTTCCAACTGGTTCGACCAAATGTGTTTCTAGTTCGATCGAGTGTGCCACAGATTCGATCGAATGTGTGTCTATTCGATCGAACGTGTTCCTATTCGATCGAATCAAGCCAGAACCAAGCTGTTTCGTCTTTAAAACCCAGTTTTTGCTCGAGGCCGCGTAAGCTCGTTTTCTTAGACTTATAGCACGTTGTTAACCTTATATTTATGTTCAACTCTAGGCTAAGGAGATCTATTGTAGCACCATCCTAACCCGAGATCAAGGTGAGTTCATAGCCCCTATTTAAGCTTTTCAAAACTATGGGGTGGAAACATGGTAACTTTACACGTTTGGATAAAATCATTTATGCAAACCCTCTTTAAACTATAAACTTTTGGATTTCTACACACGTGCGGAAATCCACAAGCTTTTTAAGAATCTATAAACTTTGGAAATCTATGAACATGGGGAAAACCCATCAACTTATGGAGATCTAAGAACATTGGAAATCAATGAGTATGGGAAATTCTATGAACATTGACATCATGGGAATGGGAATCATATTCATATCATCATAGTCATTGTGTCAGCATGGAAATCTAGAGATCAAAGCATCATGAGTTGAATTGGACGCGAGAGTCTATTCTACTCTCGGTAGAACTCGCGACCATGAGTGGCATTCTATTCTCGGTGGCACTCGTAACTCATGGGATTTCATACTAGTCTCGGTGAAATCCATAACTCTTGAGGACCTATACTAGTCTCGGTAGGGACCAAGGGAACCCAGGATTCTTTGGGGAGCCTATCCTACTCTCGGTAGAACCTAGCTGAGTCCTGGATGACAAGAACGAGGTAGTCTTGGTTTAAGCCTTGCGTAGGATCAATCAAGTCTTGTGTGATCATTGAGTTTCATCATCATTCATCATCATCATCATTTATTCACCATCATCTTGGATACTAGTAAACAGTGGGATCTTGGTGTTGGTTTATCTAGTAAACTTAGCATGCTCAAATCTATATGTCCTTATTTATGCTTAACTGCTATGTGCTACATGTACCGTTGGGAGACCACAAATCTTTGAGTAATCTTATCACAAACGACTCTAATGGGAGAATAATAAGCCCGCCGAGAGTCCAGGAGAACATTTCATGTTTTACTTACTACAAAAACCTCTTTGGGAAAACCAAGAGACCTTTTCTTACAAACCATCTTAAAACCGGGTATTATATCCAAACATAGTAGTATAAGTTGTAGGAGTGGTGGGTTAGCCGCAGGTACACCCTATATATAAACCCCTACAACCTATACTAGTATGTTTGTGTATAAACTCTTTTTCTTTAAACCTATGAATTCACTCATCTACTTTATGTAGTTGACAGTTTGTTACATGTTTTCAGGAAATAATGCAGCAAGAAATCCCTAGCAAGTTTAGAGGCCTTAGAGTGATGAAGGCTAGTCTAGGAGTTGTTTGGAAACTTGATATTTTGTATTAAAACAGTTTGTTTCATGTTACCTGGATGGTGTAATATTTGACATTTTGGTTATGTTTATGCATTTAGACTTTTATACTATTGTGCTCAACAATCACGACTTAGTCGCCGCGCCTCGATTATTCCGCCATCACGATCGGGGTGTGACAGATTGGTATCAGAGCCAGTGGTTATAGGGAATTAGGAAACCGACCTAGACTATAACCTAGGATCCTTGACTCTAGATAGCTCATGCATCACAATCACATGTCTACACTTATATACGTGCTGCGTGCTTATGTGTTGCATATTAACTGTTAATCTCTTGAGCCATGTCATTCTGTGTTCTTGGTATAATCTATGTCCTCCATTCTTAATCTTTGGCGTGTCATTGATTCTATTTAACGCTCGTTTCTTTTTTCGTTTTGTCAAGAATGCCTCCCAGACGTGCACCCGCCCCCTTGGACTCCGCTGATCTAGCCAACCTTATAGCCCAGCAGATCGCGGCTGTGTTACCAGGCATGGTAACAGCCATCAGCCAGGGGCTGAGGCAAGAAGGAACCTCTGGGGCCAACCAAATTCCAGCTCAGAACGCAAATGAACCAGCAAATAAGCCATACAAGGACTTCATGGCTACCAAACCCACCAGCTTCAGCGGTTCAGAAGGCGCCGTTGGTCTCCTCCAGTGGATCGAAAAGATGGAGGCTGCCTTTGTTATTAGCTCGTGCCCTGAGACACTGAAAGTCACGCACGCGGCAAGCATGTTGTCTAAACGCGCGCTGACCTGGTGGAACAACGAGATAAGAACCCGCGGGCGTGAGGCTGCCTTGGCCATGACCTGGTCGGAATTTGTAGCTTTGGTTACCCGCGAGTTCGTACCTCGCAGTGAGGTGCAGAAACTTGAAGCTGAGTTTTGGGTGCACAGAATGAAGGGCGCTGATCACCAAGGGTACACGGAGCGTTTTCACGAGCTCTCCCTTCTCGTACCACACTTGGTCACCCCTCCCTCCCGGGCTATTGAGCTTTACATCAATGGCCTACCTGACACTGTCCGTGGAATCGTTATCGGGGCTGACCCATCAACCCTACAAGCGGCCATTGAACTAGCTGCCCGACTGACCCAGGACCAGGTTAAGACTGGGGTCCTAGCCAAAGGTACGGGCAAGGCCGCTGAGGGCTCATCCAAAAAGATCAACCGCATCAAAAAGCGTAAGGCTAGCAGTTACGCGATGGTTACTCCCGCAACCCCAATCAGCTCTGTCGCTCCTGCTCCCACCCCTTCCGGAAGGCCAAAGAGGGAGTACACTGGGGTTCACCCCAAGTGCGGCACTTGCCAATTTCATCACCCTGCCGGAACCCCGTGCTGGAAATGCACGAACTGTGGACGTTTGGGGCACCTAGCGGAACGCTGCAGATTTCAAGGTAATCAACTGGCAATACAGAGCAGCAGTTCCCAACCCAGCAACACTCGAGGCTGTTTCGAGTGTGGAGCCACGGACCACTTCAAGAGCAGGTGTCCTCGTCTTGCAAATCTTCCTCCGGCCCGAGGCCGAGCCTTTACTATTGGCGCTGCTGAAGCTCGCCAAAATCCTGACGTCATTACTGGTACGTTCATCCTTAACAATCTCTGGGTTTCTATTCTATTTGACACGGGTGCAGATAGGAGTTTTATTTCTAGCGAGTTGGTCCCATTGCTTAATCTAGGAACCTCTGTCTTAGACCCCGCTTTCTCTGTCGAAATGGCAAACGGAGAGTCTACCCAAGTGAACAAAATCGTTCGCAATTGCACGCTTACGTTTGATCAGACGTCTCTTAACATTGACCTCATCCCTATGCAATTGGGAAGTTTCGATGTAATTGTTGGGATGGATTGGTTGTCCATCAACCACGCGGAAGTGGTGTGTGCTGAGAAGCTCATTCGCGTTCCTTGTTCTTCTGGCGAGTCCATAATTATTCAAGGAGAAAGATCAGGTAGATGTCTGAAATTAATCTCCTGCTTTAAAGCTCGGCGATGCATTCGAAAGAAGTGTCTCGCCTTCCTAGCTCATGTCTCCATCAAGAAATCTTTGGGGAAGAAGCTCTCTGATGTCCCCGTTGTGCGTGAATTTCCAGACGTTTTTCCTAAAGACTTACCCGGACTACCTCCTAGCCGACAAGTCGAATTCCACATCGAATTAGTTCCCGGTGCAACCCCCGTGGCAAAATCTCCGTATCGTTTGGCTCCGTCAGAAATGCAGGAATTGTCGAGCCAGCTACAGGAACTACTAGACAAGGGTTTGATTCGCCCTAGTTCATCTCCATGGGGAGCTCCAGTCCTCTTCGTCAAGAAGAAGGACGGATCTTTCCGGATGTGCATAGACTATCGTGAGCTTAACAAACTCACGGTCAAGAATCGGTATCCATTACCAAGGATTGACGATCTTTTCGACCAGCTGCAAGGAGCCACTTACTTTTCCAAGATCGACCTACGCTCAGGTTATCACCAAGTACGCGTCATGGAGGACGACATCGCGAAAACCGCTTTCAGAACTCGTTATGGACACTACGAGTTCCTAGTCATGCCTTTTGGTTTGACGAATGCCCCTGCGGTGTTCATGGATCTCATGAATCGCGTTTGTCGTCCATACCTGGACCAGTTTGTTATCGTCTTCATTGACGATATTCTCGTTTATTCCCGCTCTAAAGCCGACCATGAGCTTCATCTCAGGCTTACCTTGGATCTGCTGAGGAAAGAGCAACTCTACGCCAAATTCTCCAAATGCGAATTCTGGCTAAGGGAAGTTCAATTCTTAGGTCACATCATTAACAAGGAAGGCATTCATGTCGACCCTGCCAAGGTTGAAGCCATCAAAAATTGGGGAGCGCCTACAACGCCAACCGAAATTCGTTCATTTCTTGGTTTAGCTGGGTACTACCGTCGATTCATCTCGAACTTTTCAAAGATCGTATTGCCTCTCACAATGTTAACTCAAAAAGGGGAACCGTTCATTTGGAGCCAAGAGCAGGATGAGGCTTTCCAAACATTGAAACATAAACTCTGTCATGCACCAATCCTGTCACTTCCTGAGGGTAACGATGATTTTGTTGTTTATTGCGACGCCTCGAGCCAAGGTCTAGGCTGCGTCTTAATGCAACGCGGTAAGGTCATCGCTTACGCCTCGCGTCAACTCAAGAGTCATGAGAGGAATTATGTCACTCATGACTTGGAATTGGGTGCTGTGGTCTTTGCCTTAAAAATATGGAGACACTACCTATACGGTACGAAATGTGTCATCTTCACCGATCACAAGAGCCTACAACACATCCTCAACCAGAGGGAGCTAAACATGCGACAACGTCGATGGGTTGAACTCCTAAGTGACTACGACTGCGAAATCCGCTACCACCCTGGAAAGGCTAACGTAGTGGCTGACGCGTTAAGTCGCAAGGAAAGGACCCAGTTGCATGCGATCCGTATTCAGTCCAATCTTCCCTCCTTGGTTCTTGAAGCTCAAAAGCAAGCGATTGCTGGTGGTGATCTCAAAAATATGCTATCTTGCGGTGCCGAACGGAAGTTTGAAACCAAGTCTGATGGTATACTTTACTACTTAAATCGCATGTGGATTCCAAACTCTGAACCACTTCGAGAACTCATCCTGAACGAAGCGCACAAATCCAGATACTCTATTCACCCAGGCAGTGATAAAATGTATCAGAATCTCAAGACTCATTTCTGGTGGCCGGGTATGAAGAAAGTCATAGCTTTGTACGTCGGTAGATGTCTAACATGCTCGCGGATCAAGACTGAACATCAGAGACCATCTGGCCTGCTACAGCAACCGATCATACCGCAGTGGAAGTGGGACGAAGTCGCTATGGACTTCATTACCAAACTCCCGCGGACACCCAGCGGTTATGACACGATTTGGGTTATCGTGGATTACTTGACCAAGTCTGCCCATTTTCTCCCTGTCCGCGAGGACTACACTACGGAGAAGCTGGCGCGGATTTACATTCGTGAGATCGTAACCCGTCACGGTGTGCCTAAGGGCATCACGTCAGACCGTGACCCCTCTTTTGCGTCAAGGTTCTGGAAGTCATTTCAGAAAGCCTTTGGGACAAGTGTGAAACTTAGCTCTGCCTATCATCCTGAAACGGACGGACAGAGCGAAAGGACCATACAAACCCTGGAGGATATGCTCAGAGCCTGTATCCTTGAATTCGGTAGTAGCTGGGAGACTCACCTTCCTCTTGCAGAGTTCTCATACAATAACAGTTATCATGCTACCATCAAATGCGCACCATTCGAGGCACTCTATGGCAGGAAATGTCGTTCTCCACTGTGTTGGTCCGAGACCGGAGATTCTCAAATCCTCGGCCCGGAACTGATACAGGAAACCACTGACAGTATCGCCATCATCCAGCAAAGACTTAAGGACGCCCGCTGTCGACACAAGTATTACGCTGACAAACGCCGCAAACCTCTGGAGTTCCTAATAGGCGATCACGTAATGCTCAAAGTTTCCCCCTGGAAGGGCATTGTTCGCTTCGGGAAAAAGGGAAAGTTTGCTCCAAGGTACGTAGGACCTTTCAAGATCATCGAAAAGGTCGGACCCGTAGCCTATCGCTTGGAATTGCCTCCAGAACTCAGCCGTGTTCACAACGTTTTTCATGTGTCGCAACTCAAAAAGTGCCTCGTTGACGAGACCGCTCAAATCCCGATCGACACGGTTCGCATCGACGACAAACTACACTTTGTTGAGGAACCTGTCGAGATCCTAGATCGAGAAGTCAAAAGGACTAAGCGAAGCCGGATACCCATAGTCAAGGTACGTTGGAACAACCATCGTGGACCCGAGTTCACATGGGAGCGAGAGGATAAGATGAAGGAGGAATACCCTCATCTGTTCGCATAGTCATCATCTTTGTAATTCTAGAAATCTTGGAGTCTATGTAATCGTAATCATGTAATCAGGGACCAATATCAATCAATGAAGTATCATGTTGTTCCTATTTGCTTATAAATATTCTCTTATTTGCATAACACCAAGTTTGGCTACCCATGACTCGTGCTGGAAAACACAAGTTGTGCATACTTAATCATGTAAACATTGGGGTAAACTATGTATCATTGAGCCAAAATTTGTCATCATTCTAGCATTCATGAAGCATGGTTGTGTGTGTGTGTGTGGTGTCGTGTCGATTTTTTTTCTAGCCGCACACAATGGAGTTTATACATTGATACAAGGTGAACTCGTAATTATAGTCCGGAATATAATTACATCAAGTTCACAGGTGTATACGTGTATAAACAATATGCTATTGTGTAACTATGAGTCGTGAACTCAAGCTTCGTGTAGGGAATTTAATCAATGAATGTTGAAGGAGTGGTGGGTTAGCCGCTGGTACACCCTATACATAAACCCCTTCGGCACAAGTTGATTATGTCTGAAGCGAGACTTGGAATTAGGGACTCATAGTTAGCGTGGCAGCTGTGAGGCGTTAAATTCAAGAATTATTGAGGGAATTATTCATTGGAGATTGAAGGAGTGGTGGGTTAGCCGCTGGTACACCCTATACATAAACCCCTTCAATCCGAAATGAATATGTCTGATGTAAAGCTTGAAGGTGATGCCTTGTAGTGGAAAATAGTGTGTCGTCCTGTGTGTCATTGAACTAATAAGAGTCGAAAGAAACACCCAAGTGGAGTTGAGGGAGTGGTGGGTTAGCCGCTGGTACACCCTATATATAAACCCCTTCAACTTGATTTGGGTGGTATCCAAGACGAAAATTAGGGGTAGTGGCGCATAGTGGTCATCATGGGATCATTTGATCTAAAACATCATTGCATCAACTATACTAAGTTCTAAATTTCGGGACGAAATTCCTCTAAATTGGGGAGGATGTAACGCCCTGAAATTCGATTGGTAAACTAGGATCGTGAAATCATCGGAAACTATAGACTTTGGGATTCTGGACGATAAGTTCGGAACCCATATCATTGGAAAAATCTGCTTTTATCATTTAAAATGTTTATTTTATAAAACGACATTTACGCCTGAAAAATATTAATTTTTATGCTTTCGAAAAATTAAATGTTCTTATTTAAAAAGATTTCAAATAATTATTCGGAAAATGGTTTTATAAAAGTTTTGCTGAAAAAGTTTTAGTTTGTTTAAAAACTTATGAACTCGACTAGTCTTGACCCGTCGGTAGCCTAAACCCGAACCCGAGTCACCCGAGTATTTAAGCGGAAAATCAAGTATTCTTACACCATCTCTTTCATTTCCACCAACACTTCCCACCCAAACACTCTCATTCTAGAGAGAGAAACTAGAGAGAGAAAGTCTTCAAACTTCAAATCCGAGTCCACAAATCTGTTTGTTGTTATTCTTGGTAAGATCTTCTTGAAAATCATCCATTTTCATAACCATTTTCGGCCTCAAATCGAGCAAAAACACCCACTTTCGTTTCTAGAGTTTTCGGGTCAAAAACCGTCTTGTTTTGGTGTCAAAATGCAGGCTTTTGTGTTTAAAATCACTAGGAATCGATAGCCCTTTCAATCCCGAGCATTTCCATGTCAAAAACTTCGATTTTGGGTCAAAAATCTGGAAAATCTGAAAAACCCGTAGGTTTCTCCGTCGCCCAGCTTGAAGGAGTCGAATCAGACTCATTCGATCGAACCAGTCGATCGAATCAGTCCAGTCGATCGAATCAGTCCAGTCGATCGAATCAGTCCAGTCGATCGAATCAGTCCAGTCGATCGAATCAGTCCAGTCGATCGAATAGGAAAGCAACCGAATGGTCTCCAACTCATTCGACCGAATGAGTTTCGTATTCGATCGAACGAGTGTCTATTCGATCGAACAAGTTCCATGTTCGACCGAACGAGTTTTTCCAACTGGTTCGACCAAATGTGTTTCTAGTTCGATCGAGTGTGCCACAGATTCGATCGAATGTGTGTCTATTCGATCGAACGTGTTCCTATTCGATCGAATCAAGCCAGAACCAAGCTGTTTCGTCTTTAAAACCCAGTTTTTGCTCGAGGCCGCGTAAGCTCGTTTTCTTAGACTTATAGCACGTTGTTAACCTTATATTTATGTTCAACTCTAGGCTAAGGAGATCTATTGTAGCACCATCCTAACCCGAGATCAAGGTGAGTTCATAGCCCCTATTTAAGCTTTTCAAAACTATGGGGTGGAAACATGGTAACTTTACACGTTTGGATAAAATCATTTATGCAAACCCTCTTTAAACTATAAACTTTTGGATTTCTACACACGTGCGGAAATCCACAAGCTTTTTAAGAATCTATAAACTTTGGAAATCTATGAACATGGGGAAAACCCATCAACTTATGGAGATCTAAGAACATTGGAAATCAATGAGTATGGGAAATTCTATGAACATTGACATCATGGGAATGGGAATCATATTCATATCATCATAGTCATTGTGTCAGCATGGAAATCTAGAGATCAAAGCATCATGAGTTGAATTGGACGCGAGAGTCTATTCTACTCTCGGTAGAACTCGCGACCATGAGTGGCATTCTATTCTCGGTGGCACTCGTAACTCATGGGATTTCATACTAGTCTCGGTGAAATCCATAACTCTTGAGGACCTATACTAGTCTCGGTAGGGACCAAGGGAACCCAGGATTCTTTGGGGAGCCTATCCTACTCTCGGTAGAACCTAGCTGAGTCCTGGATGACAAGAACGAGGTAGTCTTGGTTTAAGCCTTGCGTAGGATCAATCAAGTCTTGTGTGATCATTGAGTTTCATCATCATTCATCATCATCATCATTTATTCACCATCATCTTGGATACTAGTAAACAGTGGGATCTTGGTGTTGGTTTATCTAGTAAACTTAGCATGCTCAAATCTATATGTCCTTATTTATGCTTAACTGCTATGTGCTACATGTACCGTTGGGAGACCACAAATCTTTGAGTAATCTTATCACAAACGACTCTAATGGGAGAATAATAAGCCCGCCGAGAGTCCAGGAGAACATTTCATGTTTTACTTACTACAAAAACCTCTTTGGGAAAACCAAGAGACCTTTTCTTACAAACCATCTTAAAACCGGGTATTATATCCAAACATAGTAGTATAAGTTGTAGGAGTGGTGGGTTAGCCGCAGGTACACCCTATATATAAACCCCTACAACCTATACTAGTATGTTTGTGTATAAACTCTTTTTCTTTAAACCTATGAATTCACTCATCTACTTTATGTAGTTGACAGTTTGTTACATGTTTTCAGGAAATAATGCAGCAAGAAATCCCTAGCAAGTTTAGAGGCCTTAGAGTGATGAAGGCTAGTCTAGGAGTTGTTTGGAAACTTGATATTTTGTATTAAAACAGTTTGTTTCATGTTACCTGGATGGTGTAATATTTGACATTTTGGTTATGTTTATGCATTTAGACTTTTATACTATTGTGCTCAACAATCACGACTTAGTCGCCGCGCCTCGATTATTCCGCCATCACGATCGGGGTGTGACAGTGTCTCTCAGTGATAACTGATTATTTTATTAGAGATAACACATATTGATTATGTTTCAACTAAATGTTGATTGAATATGTTTTGATTATGTCACTGTTTTGATGTTAACTGATAGGTGCTTAAGTAACTATCTGTGCAATTTACTTGAAATTGATGGTAATTCTTGACTATCATGTTAACTGATCTGATGTTATGATAAGCAGTTTGATTTGTTTAGGTGAAATTGAATGCTTATGTGATGTCATGAGTAATCAATGTGTATGGTTACTTGAATATGTTCTTAATCTGATCTTCTGAAGTTGTTAAGATAGGATAGATATTAAGATTTGAGTGTGTGATGCAACTGTTTGTGTCAAAATGTGTTTTATGTCAAAATTAAGTCATTCAATGAAATTTATAATGAATTTTGCATAAAAACTATATTTTGGTCAAAACATGAGCAAGTTGATTAATGGTGTAGAGATATGATAAGATTATTCAGTTCAAGCTTTTAAGAAGCTTAAAAAGATGGATTTTTTAAAAGGAAAAGTCTCAAGTAGTTATTTTTGCTGAAAATTATGTCATTTGCTCAGTTGGAAGGACATGCACTTGTGTATGTTTGGTCCTTAAATCTCTATAGATTCAAAGGGTAGCCATTGACCTGAAAACTGAATGCATTTGGGGCAATTATGTCTTGTTTCTTATTTCTTCACTTAAAACTAGGTCAATAACTCTGACTTTGATATGACATATATTCACATGTATGTTTGGTCCTGTTGACCACTTTTGGTCAAAACAGGATAGCCATTAACCTGATAAGAAAGAGATATTGAGGTGATTGAATATTAAACTGTATTTAATGGGAAATGATAGTACATTGACTACTTAGCTGATCATATGGAATTATTAGGCTAAAAAGACCTTGGTATAGTCATTAACATATATGGTTACTTTCCCATGATGATGTAAAATCTAAGGTGATATAAACATAATGAATATGCTAATCTTTATGTGGAGATGCATAGTTGTTTTGCAAGTCTCAAGGTAGATCTCTCAGAATGATATGGCAGAAAAGTGATTACCCAGTCATACACGAGCCTGTTGTTATTTGGTCAACCAAATTGAAACATTTTTAAATATGACATAGAACATGCTTTATGAAAATTTGAGAAAATATCAAAAACAAAGGGAAGAATGAATAAATCAACCAAAAGTTGATAAGTGTTTTAAATATTTTATCAAACAAGAGGGTTACAACAAGAACTACAAAGATGTTGGCAAAATCTGTCTCATCTTGAATGAAAGGCATGTTGCTAACTGTAAGTCCAACGTTCAACCTCTAAATATGTTTGAATCTAAAAATACAAAAATACAATAAGTTCTGTCATACAAAAAAAAAATTGACCAAATACAGGAGGTTGGAGTCAAATTGGGGTGATCTGGGGAAAGCCAAATAAGCTTTGAGAAGAGATATGAGGCATCATAGCACAATGTTGACCATTATTGCATTATGCTCAAATTGAACTTTAATCATATCACCAAAGAAATGAAAATCATGCTAAGTTTATACCTGCTGTTAACCTATCTAAGTTGTCATAATAATGCTGAGAGTGAAGTAATGAGATAGCTACTTAGTCAATATGATCCCATTCCTGAGATCTTTTCAGTTTAATAAAGAAATTGTTTTGAAATGAATTATAACTGAAATTTGATCTCTAAATGCACCATTTGCTCTTAAACTATGTTCTGAAATGATATATAACTTAGAAATGTCTTTGACAAGTGGTTTAAGTCAAAAAAGTGTTGCATTTTGCCTAAAATAGGCTGAATATGTAAGTTCGAGTAAGGTTTGATGCTTTTAACCTTCTCGAGCACAAACTGTTTGAATATGTATTTTCGGGTAAGGTTTGATAGTTTTTAACCTTTCCGAGTACAAAACAGTTGATTATGTGTGAATATGTTGTTTCGGGTAAGGTTTGATAGTTTTCAACCTTTCCGAGTATGCTTAGTCATTTTTGACTTGATTATGTGTGAATATGGTGTTTCGGGTAAGGTTTGATAGTTTTCAACCTTTCCGAGTATGCTTAGTCATTTTTGACTTGATTATGTGTGAATATGTTGTTTCGGATAAGGTTTAATAGTTTTCAACCTTTCCGAGTATGCTTAGTCATTTTTGACTTCATTATGTGTGAATATGTTGTTTCGGGTAAGGTTTGATAATTTTCAAACTTTCCGAGTAAGCTTAGTCATTTCTGACTAACTTTATGATTTTCGGGCATGCTTTGAAGTGTTTACACTTTTCTGGTAGAGTACACTGTTGCACTCATTTTTCCGAGTATGCTTGAAGTCTTGAGATGATTATGTGCTGTTAAAGCTGTGTCTTAACAAGAAATTCTTGTTTCGAGCAAGCTATGCATGTTATATGCTAGTTTCGAAGTAAGCTATGCATGTTATATGCTAATTGTTTTTCCAAGCAAACTTTGTAAACTTAAGTGAGTACACCGAGTAAGCTTTGTGTGAATATGTTGTTAGGAAAGACTTGTTAATCTTTCCGGGCACGCTTAGACGTTACTGTTTGTGTTTGTCATTTTTCGGGTATTGTTTGATATGATAAGTTCCATCGAGCAAGGGCATACCTGATGATTGAATGTGTTTATCCTAGCAAGCTTAGTGCTAACTTAGGATTTTCGAGCAAGCTCTATGAAATTTTAGACTATAGCACACTTAAATGTTTATGTGTTTAATTTCATTCTGAGCATGCTCTGTGATATGTTTGTTTATGATTTCTTTGAAATTACAAGTGTTTTCGGGCAAACTTTGTTTTCCGAGCACACTTTATGTTTCGGGTACACTTGTGTTCCTTCAATATACTTGGTAATTTCAAACTTTAACTTTCCGAGTACACTGTCTGCTAGAATTTCTTTTCGAGCACACTTTGTTCTATATGAAAGTTATTCGGGTATACTTTACATAAGATTGGTGTCCGAGCACACTTTACATTTGAAAGAGTGCTCGAGCACACTATGTTTACAAGCATACTTGAATAAATGCGTTGATTGAATATGTTAGTTAGTATGATAAAATTGATTATGATTCTTATTAGGGTTCATGCTAAATAAGTTTTAATTTGAATTTGGGAAATCTGTGTGAGGATCCTAATTGATTCTTAGTAAGAATGTTTATTTGATAACTGTGCTTGATTATTAGTCGTGTGATTTATTTCTCAAGAAATCAAGTATTTCGGGTAAGCTTTCTTCATTATGTCTTAACTTTAAATTAATATACTTGATCGAGCAAGGTTTAAAAATAAAAGAATTCGGGCAAACTTTGTATATTCCAAATTGAAAATTTGAGCAAGTAAAGTTTGACCGAGTAAGGTTTGTTAGTGGAAGTAGACCGAGTAGACTTTGGATATATTGAGCCTTCGAGTAAGGACTTATGATCTTAAATGAAATTAAATGTTTTTAATATATCAAGTGGATAATGTTACTGGGTGACAGCTAATAATTCACAAAATGACAAAAAGCATTTAAAACCCACTTTCAAAAAGGTATAAAAGAGGGACTTAAGAAAATTTTTCAACATTATTTCCCTCTCTCTCTCTCCTTCCACTGCAAACTCTCACTCACTAAGAAATATAACCGACTAATCGAATTCAACGTTAATCCAAACCCTAATTTTTATCAGCTACTAATTCCGACTCGGTAAGCATTAAATATTATGTTTTCAGATCACGATTAGATTGTAATGTGACTTGATTATGTATTTGAGTACTGACACTCTGTTTATGTGTTTAGGTTATTAATTTGTCGAAGAACAGGTTCATGAAGATTTCTTTCGTTCTTCTTCATTTTTATAACTTGAAATTATCTAAAGTATTAAACTTTATGACTAATTTCACTTTGAATATGTTTGTTTGTGAATTTCAGATATGGCAGATAACGAGCCGATGTATGCTTTTGAACCAAAGCACAACATGTGCGCGTTACTACAAGTGACACCAGAGAATGAACCTATGGCTCGAATGATTTCGTGGATGGCGCGGTCGAACATCAATTTTGCACTCACTGAAAGCCCGATTATTTATAGAAATCACTCCTTGGATTTCTGGAGATCAGCAGAGTTGATTGAAGATGTTGATGGAAAAAGAATAGAAGCAACCGTGGCCAGACAGGAAATTCAGATCACTGAAAGAATGATCAGGAGGTGTTTAAGGCTGAATGACGATGATCACAATCACATAAACTTCAATACAAAGCACTTATTGAAGATTTTTAAAGAAACGATGGGGTATCAAGGAAATGTCCATGAAGGACAGTTTCAGAAGGGTTTGTTTCCGATGCTGTACAGATTTCTAATTCACCACATTATTCATGGATTTGCTCCGAGGAAGGGATCATGGACTCTGATGAGTCATGATCTAGCAAATGCCACAGTTGGAATTATTTTTGATCTGCCCTTTAATTTTTCCAAGATGATTTTTGAGGGGTTAGTAGGGAATCTAAAGAAACCAGAAAGGAGGAGATTTTTACAGTACCCAAGATTCCTGCAGATCATATTCAACAGCATATTACAAGATTTACCAACAATTGGAGACACACATAAACTGCAAGATCCTGATGCTTACAAGAGGATGAAGAAGAGGTGCTGAAAAGGAAGGAAAAGGGAAAAGTTTTAGCAACTGATGATGAACCTATTGTGTATGTTGAGAAGGATGTATCCTTTGTAGATACTGCTGCTGCTGCTGCTCTTGCTGAGAAAGAAAGACTTATTAAAGATTCAATGGACAGGGAAGCAATTGCCCATTCCTTGACAGAAGAAGAGTTAGCACAGCAAGACCTATTGATCAAAGAAGCCAATGTAGCAAAAGAAATATTTCAAGATGTGGCAGATCAAGAAGTGATTGAAATTTTGGTAAATATGAACAAAAATCAAGAGTTTGATGACTCTTTGGGAAGGGTGGTCAGCAAGTTTCAGGAGCAACAATCTGAGACTGCTGAACCATCAACCAATCTAAATACTGACATGATTATACCTGAGGAGATTGGTGAAGCCATGGATGTACTGGCTGCAAGAAAGTGGAATGAGCAAGTCAAAGTTGATCAGAAAACAAACGCACAAGTAAGTTGGTCTCAAAAGGTTCAAACTGCTGAAACACAAGAACCAGAAAAGGCTGCAGAACAAGAAGAAGCTGCTCAAGCTAAAGAAACAGAAACTATCCATGACAAGCAAGAAAGACTATCCAAGATGCATGGAGAGTTTGCTGCAAAAGCAGAAAGATTTGCACAGTTTTATCAAAGAAGGAAGAGATCTGCTGAGCAGGCTGAAGCTGAAAGAGCTGATAGGAGGGGTATATGGGATAAAAAGAATAAATGTTATGTGGAGACCCTAGAGGATGATGAACCAATCAGGGCAATCCCCTTACAAACACTGAAACCAGGAGAAAAATTACCAGGGGTCCCTGATGTTAATGTTTCTGATCAAGATGAAAATGAAAATAATGATGAACCAGAGCATCCTGACTCTAATGAACCCAAAATAGATGCCATGATTGATTTATCAGATGATGAGGAGGATGACTCTGAGGAGTTTAATGGAAAGGGTGATGACAACCCTGATCAAGGAGGAGAGAAAGTTGGTACAAGCTCCACTGCTGAGACCCCTCAAGCTGAAAAGACTTATATTCAAAGGGGCAACATTGAAATCAATGCAGAGGAAGTCTTAAAGAAGGTTGAGAAGAGAAAGAAAAATACTGAGCATTATAAAAATTATTTGAAAATTAGAGGCTATCCTGAAGCTTCCTTGGAAAAATACACTGTTGACCAAATTCAAGATCTTTACAACAGTGAGAAAGAGAAAGTTTCAGAAAAGTTTGTAAAACAGGATGATAAGGTTGAGTTGGAAGAGTTAAAGAAGAAATATGATGGTATGTGTGGATACCTGCTTGAGAAAGGCATGAAGCCTGAGGTTGTAAGAAATCTGAGTAAAGAGGCAGTATTTGACCAATATTCCAAAAAGAAAGAGAAAGAATTAAAAAGGGTCTATACTGAGAGCTCAATCTTAAAAGAAACATCTGATGAGCCACTTGCTAAAAGAACAAGATGACTCAGGACTGTGAGGGAAAAGGAGATAGAACAAGAAAAGACAACTGATCAACCTCCAATCCCTCAGCCAGAACATCCTGAGGTTAAACCTGATGATGAAGAGATTGTGCCATGGGAAAATGAAGAGATGATTGGGATATTAAGGAACATAATGATAAATGAAAGGGGGATGACTGAGGCTGATTTTAATGCACTGGAAAAGATTGACTTGAGAAATCTGTTTTACTACCAGAAGGAGGAATGGATGAAAGTATTAAGGGAGGGTGAAAACCCAAGATATTTTTCAGATGGCAGGTTTGTGCCAGCTAGGTTTGCAAACACTGTAGAAATGGCCAAAATGCTGAATGACCTTCACAAAGCTGGGGAGAATATCAAAGACATGGAGAATTGGCCAGTTGAAATGGTAGAAGGTGCATACAGGAAAGTTTTCAATTTGGGTCCTGAAAAGCCAAGGAAATCCATCCCAATCAGACACCCATTCCATCAAAGATTCCCAAGAGGAAGAGGCCAAGGAGGAAGAGGAGAATCAAGCAGCTAAGTACAACAAAGAACAAGACCACAATCTGATGTGGATCTACCCAGAGACCTGTATTATGATTCAGTCACTGATTTTCTTAAAGTGATTATGAAGAGCAGGTTACTAAAAGAGATTGTAGTCAGAAGTGACTTCTGTGAGTATAATGAAGATCAATTAAGAAGAATAGCCACACTTCACTTGTATGACTACAGAAACAGGGACAAATCAGCAGGAAGACAGATGAATGACTTATCAAAGTATCTACATGAAGAAGCTGATAAGGGATTCAAGTTTTTAAAAGAAAAAAGAAGTTGGAGAATGATTCAACTTCACAGATCAAAAAGGTCAGAAAAGCTGAAGAAAATGGACAGGGCTGAATTGAACTACCAAATAAGTGTCCGAGATCAGAATCCACTGTCCAACAAGGATACGTGTGTAAGATTGGGAAGAAGAATGAAAAGGCCAAACTATACAGTGCAGAAGAACGGTGTCATTACTGAAGTGGAATACAAAGAAGACACTGGTTACTATGTGCTGAGGAACTCCGATGGAAAAGCTCTTGCGACAATCAAAAAGGATGCAGATCTGACATGCTTACACAATGATGATCTTACAGATATAAGAGACTTGGTGATACCAGAAGGACACACTCACTACCAAGTGCTCAATATCTTCAGAGAAAGAGCTGCATCTGTAATCCAGCTGAGAAGACAAGCAGCCTACAACGAAAGAAGAAGACAAAATAGATAGAATAGGCTTTGCTATGTAATGTCTTCGGACAGCTTTTGCTTATGTAAGTTGATTATGAAATTTGACTTTTAATTTGATGTGTATTTTGCTATGTGTAAGTAACCGTAGAGTGTTTTGGATCAGCTGAGGTGTTCCAATCTAGGGGGGAGACTGTTGGGTCAAGAATTTGACCCAAATGAAGAGATTTGACCGAAAACGAAGAAGATGGAAGATTGGAATCTTCTCAACCTCCTCAGAAACTGCTAAGTATTGAATCCGAGCACACCTTGGACCTTCGAGTAAGCTTTTACTTAGCCGAGTACGAGATTTTGCCTCCCGGGCAAGGTTTACTTCAAATAGTCTTCTTTAGTGGATATCCGAGTAAGGTATGCTATTTAGTGAATTCCCGAGTAAGGACCACTGATTTGGCATCTCCGAGCAAGGTTCACTTTGTCAAGCAGGGTTGTTCTTCAAAGCTAAGTCTTTTACTCTTCCGAGTAAGGTTTGGTTAACCAAGTCCAAGAAGCCAAGTAATTGGAAGACCGGGCAAGGTATTCTTTAATAATTATGGTCCGAGTATACTTGATGAGTTAATAGAATATCTCTAAGTTATTTCGAGTAAGGTTCTGCTCAAGTAAGGTATGTACTCCCGAGTACGCCTTATCAATAAGGTGTTCAACTGACAATGAGCCGAACAGGACCATAGAAGAATAAGGTTGCTCGTAAGGATTTGTCGAGCAAAGTTTGATAAGTCCAAGAAGATTGACGTCTACTCGGTGAATATTTTACTTGGTAAAATTTTCTTTAAGTAAAGTCTACCCGGAAACTGATTCCGAGTACACTTATATGTTTACCAAGTCTGAAGGAAGGACGAGTACACTGCGTACCCGGAGACTGAAGATTAATGAAAAGCCTACCCGGAAGACTTGTTTTACACTTAGTTTTATTTTTGAATATGTAATTTGAATATGTATTATCGGATAGGGTTTCTAGAAGGAATGGCAGCTGTCTTAGGTTGGCATGCCTATAAATGGAATATTTAGGGCACGCCGCCACAAGACACAGACAGAGAGACAGAATACACACGACACATTAATTGAGAATATTTTTTGTGTGTAACGGCTGTCCGAGGATTCCTTATAAACCCTAAATCGATTACTCCTTTTGTATGACTAACATTATATAAATGGAAATCTTTTAAGTGAATCCTGTGTGTGTCCTCTATCTTTGAATATTCATTGCAACCGTATGTTTGTTATTGATTCCGCCTTTAACAAACGGTCATCTTTCTAAATATAGTAACCCGTCATTAACTCTCTTGTCAACACGATTAATTTTGTGTGAGTTATGACATGATTGATTAAGATCCGAGCCGAATCGACCATCATAATCGGGACCAGACAATCTATCACTTAGATCCATTCTGGATAAGGATTGTCTATACTTTAACAACTTTATGGACTGGTATTGAAACTTGAGAATTGTTCTCAAGCAAGAGAAGAAGTCCTATATATTAGATGATCCTATTCCCGATGAACCCGACGTCAATAATTTGGATGCCTATGCGGATTGTCTAAAATACACCGAAGATTCGGTGCAAGTTTCTTGCCTCATGTTGGGAACAATGATTCCCGAGATCCAAAAGGATTTCGAGAATCATGGGGCGTATGACATGATAACCCAGCTTAAGGAAATGTTCCTTACTCAAGCTAGTGTGGAGCGCTTCGAAACGGTTCGAGCACTTCATGCATGTCATATGGAAGTAACCCAATCCGTATCATCTTATGTGCTTAAGATGAAAAGCCACATTGTTCGGCTTGAACGGGTTAACTGTCCCATCTCAAAAGAGTTAGCCACGGATTTGATCCTGAACGGCATAACAAAAAGGTTTGAGACATTCTTCATGAGCTACAACAAGAACGGATGGGACAAAAGCATTGGTGAGCTTCATGCAATGCTTAATACAGCCGAAGCCGGCATGGGTAAAAAGGTTTTACCCATTCTTGCGATCAATGAAGGTGGCTTGAAGAAGAGGCATCACCCAGAACCCAAGGCAAAGGTTGCCGTGGGTAAGTGGCAAGTCAAGAAGGGGTTCAAGGGAATGGCAAAGGCGGAACCAAAACCCAAGAAGATAAAGGTTAGCACTAAGGATCCGTTCTTTGGTTGTGGGGAGATAGGTCACTGGATGAGAAATTGTCTGACCTATCTCAAGGAGTTGAAAGCTAAGAGGGATGAAGGGAAAACCTCAGGTACAACTTTCATGATCCATATTGATCTTAATATTATTTCTTCTAACACATGGATATTGGATGCCGGATGTGGAACTCATATCTGCAATTCATTGCAGGGGTTCAAAATAAGAAATAATTTCAAGAAAGGAGATATAAGTCTCTCCATGGGCAATGGAGCAAAGGTTGATGTCCAATCCCGAGGAGATTATGTTTTGAAGCTTCCAAATGGTTCGGAAGTTATTTTAAAAAACATTTTGTATTCTCCTAGTTTGACTAGGAATATTATCTCTGTTTCTGTATTAAGACAATTTGGTTATGATTTCAAGTTTGTAAACAATGGTTTTTATGTATTCGTGAATGATGTCTTTTATTTTAAAGCAATGTCGTTTAATGGCATTTATGAATTGGTTCATGATAATACATCCATTGATTACTCTTTGTACCAAGCAAGCACCAAAAGACTCAAATTGGATTTGAGTAAAACTTTTCTTTGGCATTGTCGCCTTGGTCACATAAACAAGGATCGCATTTATACACTTCAAAAGAATGGTCTTTTGAAATCAAGTGATGATTCATTTGATGAATGCGAATCTTGTATATTGGGAAAAATGACCAAAGAACCATTTAGTGGAACTAATGAAAGGGCGAAAGACTTATTAGGTATCATACATTCGGATGTATGTGGTCCTTTTAGGACAATGACAAAGAATGGTGAAAGATACTTCATTACCTTTACCGACGATTATAGTCGCTAGGGGTATGTGTTCTTGTTATGACACAAAAATGAAGCCTTTGAAATGTTCAAAGTCTTCCAAAATAAAGTACAAAATCAACTCAACAAAAAAATCAAAGTACTACGTTCCGAAAGAGGAGGTGAATACCTCAATGATGCGTTTCTAGAACATCTTAGGAGTTGTGGGATTGTCTCACAACTTACTCCACCTGGAACACCACAACATAATGGGGTGTCTGAAAGGAGGAATCAAACTTTATTGGATATGGTTCGATCCATGATGGCTAGAAGCACATTACCTCTATCATTTTGGGGTTTCGCACTGATATCTGATGCCCGCATTTTAAATATGGCACCAACAAAGAAAGTGGACAAGACACCTTTTGAAATATGGCATGGAAGGGTTCCATCACTGTCATATTTAAGGTTATGGGGCTGTGAGATTTATGTTAAGATCTACACCCCAGACAAACTTGAAAGCTGATCCACTAAGTGTATTTTTGTAAGATATCCCGAAGGTTTTATGGGATATAACTTCTACATTTCAAATTAGGATAAAGTGTTTATAGCTCGCAAGGCTAAGTTCTTGGAAGTAAGGTTCCTTATGGAAGGAACTGATAGAACTATGGAACTCGAGGAGGATCGAGAACCACAAGCCGATACACGTTTGGTTGACACTAGCGATCAACAAGAGGTTGTTGATAATGATCAACTGGTTGATCAACCCACACAAAACGTTCGAAGATCTCGTAGAATTAGCACCCCACCTGAAAGATATGTATTTTTCATGGATGGATGCTATGTGGTGGATTCCGATGAACCAACCACATACCAAGATGCAATGTTACTATCTGATTGTGATAAATGGCTGGAAGCCATGAGCGTTGAGATGCAATCCATGCATAACAACCAAGTATGGGACCTGTTTGCTCCACCTCTTAATATCAAACTGGTTGGAAGTAAGTGGGTTTTCAAGAAGAAAACTGATATGCATGGAAAATTGGGTACTTATAAAGCTAGACTTGTAGCAAAGGGTTTCACTCAAACTAGGAGTTGGAATCACCGTTTTGATGATGAAGTTAAGAAATTTGGATTCATCAAAAACGCTGATGAAGCTTTTGTGTATAAGAAAGGTAGTGGGAGCATCATTACCTTTCTGGTATTATATGTCGATGACATATTACTATTTGGAAATGACATTCCAACCTTGGAAGGTGTAAAAGGCTGGCTTGGAAGCTGTTTTTCCATCAAGGATCTTGGTTAGGCCGCCTATATTCTGGGAATAAGGATCTATAGGGATAAATCAAGGCGGTTGATAGGTTTGAATCAAAGTGCATACATTGACAAAATCTTGAAAAGGTTCAAGATGGACAACTCTAAGAAATGTTTCGTACCAATTCAAAGAGGAACAATATTGAGTGCTTCTCAGTGTCCAAGCTCAAAGGATGAGCAAGACAAAATGAATGGAATCCCATATGCATCTGCTATAGGATCCATTATGTATGCCATGATTTGCACCAGGCCGGATGTGTCATGCGCTTTGAGCATGACAAGTAGATACCAGCAAAATCCGGGAACCGGCCATTGGATGGCGGTTAGGAGCATATTGAAATACCTTAGGAGGACTAAGGATATGTTTTTGATATATGGCTCTGGTGAGGAGTAACTCGTTGTAAAGGGTTACACTGATGCGAGTTTCCAAACTGATCGAGATGATTCTCGATCACAATCGGGATATGTCTTCGTTCTAAATGGTGGTGCTGTCTCTTGGAAGAGCGCAAAACAAGATGTGGTAGCATTGTCCACCACTGAATTTGAATACATCACCGCCTCTGGCAGCTCAAGAAGCTGCATGGATTAGAATGTTCGTGGCCGATCTAGGGGTAGTCTGTACCATTCAGGAACCTCTAGAAATCTTTTGTGACAACGAGGGTGCGATTGCTCAAATCAAGGAACCCCGTGCACATCAAAATACTAGGCACATTGAGCGGATATTCAACTACATAAGGGATGAAGTTGAAAAGGGAAAGATATGTATTCGCAAAGTTCACATTGATCAAAACATTGCGGATCCACTCACGAAGCTCCTTGAAAGGCCAAAGCATGAGGGTCATACTTGCGCCTTAGGACTTCGATATTCTAGTATTGGATTTGATCTATTTTGAATTTGGATATCGGAACAATTGTTATTATGGCTCATTCATATGGTTATGGTTTATGATTATGACTTTTGAGTTATGTTCCATTTTAGCATGTTTAAATCCGTGAATAAGTATGAAGGTAAGACTATTATGAACTTGTATTGGTGGATATTCATAAGCCATGAATATAGAGCAAAGGTTTGCTACCTAGGTTCATAGATATTTATGGGATATAAATATTGGACTGACCCGCCCTCGAATTTTACTGCATGGAATCCTTGTGATTTGTGATCATAAGTAAATTTGAGTAAAGGCGAACATCATAGTATCCTCCGACCTGAGATACATATTGGGTCTTGATATTCATCGACTATTATACTTTTACTTAGTTCTTCGCTGCTCTGAAACATGTCAGTACATAAGGCTGAGCTCAAGTGTAGTACAAGGTGATAGTGAGAGACGTATGTAGTCAATAGCGGATTTGTCCCTCTTATTCGTTGAGAGTTAAATGTCTAAGGCCTGAAAAGTTAAATCGACAGAGAATGATCACTCTGTGTCTCTGGATTTAACTTGACATTTGTGGCAACAGGATAAATGATAGATTCACCTAATTCATTTTCAAGTATGGGACTTGAAGGGGATGATGTTATTGAATGGCACTTCGTCATGTGTATTAGGGATAGCAAACCGTTGTTAGGCGGTATTAGCTATTTGCATCAGTCTTATATGTATCTTGTGCAAGTGGGAGATTGTTGGAATCGATCTGCCCAAGACACATATTAGACTTGATGTGGCTAGTACGTATTGATCCAAGTCGGGTCATACCCAATAACAAGATAGACAAACGCCACGATAATTATTATTAGATATGATCTAAGTAATGATTATCAACACTTATAATATTTGGAAATTGGGTTTCTAAATATTTTCATTTGTGTGTTAAATAAATTATATGGATAAATTATATTTTGAGAGATGTTATTTAAATTGGTTAAATGACATATTGCATGTTACTTATGTTATGTTTATAACATAAACATTATAAGTAAATAAATTGTAAGTAATAAAATGGGATTTGAATTTTGGGTGGGAAAAACCTCTTCCCTCTTCTCTCTCCTCTTTTTGTTTCTTTCAAGACATGTAAGAGAGGGATTGGAGGATTTTTATTCTTGGGTGAATAATCTCTACACTCTCTCTCTCTCTCACACACATCTTTTTTTTTCTTTTCTCTCTCTTAGAGGGGAAGGGGCACCCATATGGGTAGGGTGTATGGCTTACAAACCACATGGTAACACCACCCCATCCCATAGGGGTAAGGTGCATGGCTTCATTTCATGGCAAAGGTTTGCCACACAACATTGATTCATTATTGGCAATTAAAAATTAAAATGAATTAATGAAGTTTTAGGGTACTTGTGGGTAGGTGTTGCCTGTAAGTTTGTGGTTTTTGGGTAGTTAATGGTAGAAATGAGGTGGCATTACATTATTGATTAATGCATGGGTAATACTCATGAGTGCCCCTTCCCCTCTTAGGAGCCGAGAACAACAAGAAGAAAAAGAACAAAAAGGGTTTGTTCTTGCATCAAGCGTTAGGACCCTAGCAACCAAGGTGTTTATTGGAGCTCGTTGGGTATACAAGCTTGAGGCACTTCTCCATTGAAGGCTTGCTATTAAAACCGTCATCTCCTTCATCTTTCAGCATCATGAAAGATTTTATTACATAAACCCCCTATGGATGTTGTTTTTGTATGCATGCAAATTCGTATATGGCTCCGGGCCTTGGGTTTTACATATAAAACAGGTTTTATATTAATCAATATAACAAGATTTTAAACTAATTAATCCGCTGCGTTTTTCATATAAATGGGTTTATATGGCTTTGATAATCTTGTTAAAACTCAACACCTAGAACCTTATACAATGCATTCTATATATATGGTACTCAATACACAAGCCCAACAATAACATAATGCCCACCGAGATCCAAAGGGATCTCGGTTTAAATACGCAGCCCAAAACAAACAAATAGACTAAGTACAAAACAAAATAACTAGGCCCAACAATCTCCCCTTGGTTTGTAGCTAGATCCTCAATCATTCTCCATATAATCAATGTCAGCGTCTTTCAAAGCACCTGCCCAAAATTTTCACCTGATAATTGAGGCTGCCATGCTCGTATTTTCTTTTACAGCCGCTTCAAAAACCGGGTCAGCACTTATCTGAAATGTGCTTAGCGTCTTGATGTCTTTCTCTCCAAGCATTAGCAGATCTCTAGAATCAACAAATCTGTACTGCCCTTTGCCCTTCTGCAAACATACAACAACGGTGGGAGTCTCACTATCATACATCCAGAATCTCATGTTATCCAGAATACCATCAGGAATAGCTTTAGGCATAGGAATTTGAGTTGCTTTATTTATAGCAGGCCACATAACGTTGACCATAGTTTTTCATGTCCTTGGATCCACGACCCCCTTTGCTTTCTTTAAGAAAGATTCTGCAGCTGGCATCTTTGGAAAGCCTTGATCAACTTGATTTCTAAGAAAGTTCCAGAAGTCTCTACCACGATTATCATTAGTTGGATTGTGGAATGGAGAGTTTATCAAATCACTGAGATCCACTTTAGTCCAAGAACCGAAATCTTTCATCTTCTTATAGTACTCAGTGACCCTGGACATTCGCTTAACCCACCACATGTTTTTATCAACATCGAAACCCCAAGATATGATACCCGAACGATCACCGTATTTGTCTGAGAAACCTTTAGGAAAAGTGACGATGAATCTGTCTAGATGATCTGATGATTCGACATTCTGATTGGAGTTTTTCATCACCAGCAGCTTTCTCTGAACTATATCTGATTTCTCTTTGGTGATTGGTGGAGCAGACATATACTGATTCAATGTCTCAGATTCATCTATGTTCTCATGTGGGTGAAAACCAGAGCTATCACCTTGATTAACTTAAGTAGTTTGAGAGGCCACATCATCACTGCTTTTAAATTCATCTCCAAACTTTTGAAAAACTTTTGTTGAAGGTCTAAATACATAGCAGTTAATCCTCCAATGTTGGACTGCAGCTCTTTAATCTTAGAGTCTTTATCAGAATTGATGGCTTCTAGTTCCTAAATACGTACATCTTTGACAACTGAATTTTGTTCGAGTTCAAAAACTCGAAGTTGTAGCGCGTGTATGTCGACGGGAGCGTCCTTAAGAATAACTCCCTTCCCTTTGTTCTGGAAATAAGTTTCTTGCATGGAAAGAATTTGTGAAATCTTGTCGGAAGTGGCAGAACTTGACTGACCCTAATTAGCTGGGCCAGATGAGACGGTGGGAGCATTGGTGAATGGTATGTCAGCCTCATCGGTGTGTGGAATATCTTACTCAAAATCAAAATCACGAGCAATGTCATCAAACACCTGATCTTGAATCAGTGGCTCTGTAGTGGATGAACTTGGTTCAACTTGAGTGTCTGGAGCATGTGACTCAGGTTGGTGAGTTTGTTGTTGTCAGCTAGTGATTGCGGTTGTTTTTGGTGTTGTGGTTGTTGTTTCAGTTTCAGGAACCAGCACGTCCAATCTCGGATATTTCTTTCTGCCTTTTCGTGGAATGAGATCATTGGTTGGTTCCTCGAGAACATCATCTTCTTCATTTACATCAAATGCTTGAGGAGGCTTCAGAGTAGTTGATTAAAATAATTCTCTGAAAGCTTCAAAATCACTTAATTGCTCAACAGCCAGAGCAGTGTCTATCTCACGGTGTTCTGTCTCTTCTTCTTCATCTGAACTAATCTCAAAGGCAGCAGAACGCCTTTGAACTGGTGTCACATGTTAATCGGCAACTTGAGCTATAACTTGTACAGCTCCAGTTTCAGCAAATATGCCAAAATTTTCAAGAGCATGAAGGCCCTAATAGACTATCTTGGAGCCTTTCCTAGACTATTTGATTAACCCAAAGGAGTTGGGTCCCATTGACTTCATATCTAAAGTATCAACAGATCTGACGAGGTCGGTGTAGTGTGAGCCGAAAATCATCTGTAGAAATCTTTGAAAAATGCGAAACATCTCTTTCTTTTTCCCTTTCAGATTGCTTATCATCTCATTGATGACAAACTTGGAATAATTGTAATTCCAATCCATGATCAGAGAAACGATAGCAGACATCTGAGTATGACTTATCTCGTCAGATCCCCCCTTTCTTCCCGACACACATGTGAAGAACGTGTCTATCAAAAACCTCCAGTATGGGTGAAATAACTTATTGATTGCTGGAGGATAAGTACCCTCATAACCCATCCTGGTGAGAATCTCAGAGTATTCCGTTGGGTAATCATGTTGATCACCAAATAGAAGCACCTCCCGTATCATAGCCTCTGTGATGACAATTGACTTCTTCTGTACTTTGGAGTCTATCGACATAACTCCATCTGGACCTCGTGTATTGATTGAGGCATTATTCCAAAAATCAGTGATCATCTGCCTGCATATTACAGGGTTTTCTCGTAATGCTTGAGAAATCCTGCAAGTGTTGAGGCCGACTATCATAGATTCGAACTCCTTGTGAGCCAATGGTGGTTCAAATAAGTGTCCAGCTATATTATGTATATCCAAAAACTTTAACGGAGTCTGATCAGCCATTACTGCACCAAACAAATCAAGTTAGTAAAAACAATCTTAACTATAGTTATATTTCAAAGCAGGTTAGTCAAGTTCTAAGACATGAGGGGTCAATGATGACAGAAACACATTATGTGGACGATTAGGGAAAGATAATAATAATATTATTATAGATCTTGGTCCACATAGAGTTTTCTGTCCACGTGAGATTTGGGTCAAACATGGGTTTTCGGTCAAAGGTAAGTGTTCTCTGTCAATATCAAAAGAGAACATGAGTTCTCGGAAAAGTCCAGCGTTTTCGGGCAACAAAAGTCAACCGAGAACATGAGTTCTCGGTCAAGACTCGGAGATCTCGGTCAACGAAAGTCAAGCGAGAACCTCTTAATTGTTTGACAGCTGTAGACAGAAAACCCTTTAGGTTTCTTCTTGAAACATGTGCTGTCTTCTCCGAGACAGCCGAAAACTCCATTAAACCTGCAACTAATCTTTATAAAACCTTGATTTATAACCCTAACACGCTCCAATCAAACCATCGAACGCTGATCCTAACAGGCCATGAAACCCTGTTCGTCAATGATATTCGTCTATTCATCTATCAGACCTTGAAAACCCTATTTTCATAGAAATAACCAGCTTGAACATTGGTTCAATTACCTGTGAATCAATAAAGACGAACACTAAAAATCGATTAGTGTGATTAGCTTATGCAAGTAGAGTTCTCGGCGGATAGCTTGAGAGGAAAAAGAAATTTAAGTTTTGAGTTTTGAATGTAATGAGAGCAATAATTGAGTTTATGAAACCTTTTTATATATCACCTCTCATCTGCCGAGAACTCTCATAACCTAGGAATAATGAGCCAACCTAGACCCAAACAGGAAATCCCTCTCACGATCTAAGCAGGTGGGCCAAGAACCAGTAGAAAGGCCCAAACCATTTGGTTTGCCCAAAAACATGTTGACACATAAATGACAAACAACCCAAAAGCAATTTAAAGCACATTGAAAACGAGCCGGTTAAATCACACGTTTCGAGGAGAGTAGTTTCGAGATAAAAAAAAACGAAAAACAAAATAAACAAATATAATACAAATAAGATTAACAAGCTAAAGAACATTTTGAATTTTGTAAATTGGGATCAAATTTCAGTTTTTGTAAAAACGCTGCCTTTTTATGAAAAGGTCCGAACATGGAATCATATTGTTTATGAGGCTATCACTAGGATTCATGTTCAACATTATTGTGACATAAAGATACAGGTTGATAGGAGGTATAACAAACTTAGCATGATTTTCATTGCATCTGTGATATGAGTTAGGTTCAGTTCGGCATAAAGCTTAGATGGACATCACTCATGGACCTATGATGCCTCCTATCTTTTCTCAAAGAGTATTTTGCTTTCCCCAGATCACCACAATTTGACTCCAACCCCCTAGTGCTTGATTAAAAGATTTTTATAGATAAACGGACAAGAATTTAAGCTTTAAGGTTGAACGTTGGACTTACAAGTCGTTTGGACTAACAGGCCTTTCATTCGAGACATGACAGGACTTAATTATGTGCCCCCATCTATGTAGTTCTAGTTTGACCCTCTAAGCTTTTAAAAGCATAAACTTTAATAAGATAAAATAGACTCTTTTGTAGATTTTTTTAACAATAACTTAATAACACAACATTTTTGGTAATCAAGACACTAACGGGCTCGTGTATGACTGGATAATTGCTTTTCTGCCTATCATTCGGAGCGATGTATATTGATACATGCACATGTCTTAAAAATGACTCTCTACAGAAAGATTAGCAAATTTAGTTTATTTCACTTCAACTCTTACGTATAAAGGAAAGCTACCATACAAATAAGTGACTGTTCTAGAGCCTTTTAAGCTTAATAACTTCACCCGTTAGGCACACAGAAATAATTTATCTATCACTTTCCAAAGGTTGGATAAATTTTCATTTGAAAATATTTTGAAGCTTCTCAAAAGCTGTTAACTGAATAATAATATCATTTCCCAGATATTTACATAAACACACATGTTAAGAACTCTGTCACCCCGGTCACTCTTCATTGTTCGGGTAAATTGTTGGAACTTATATTTTAGACCGACGCATCGAATTAATTTGTGGGTGAAAAATATATTATTTGGTCTCAACCAAGGGTGGATGGCTTAAAGACCAAGTCATGCTAGACTAGTATAAATAGATGTTTTTATTCATTTGTCTAGTATCAATGACTGTATTGTATATGTATGAGATTTAGGGTTTTATCCCTTTGAGAGAGTCTCCGCCACAAGGATGAGCTCTGTTGGTGGAGGTTGATATTTCTTAATCAATTATATATATGAATGTATGTATGAGTGTTTCATCTTTATGAGAATTATTCAACTAATATTAACATACCACCATTTCTATCTTTTGCGTTTTGATTTCAATTGTTCATCCTATTATTGATTGTTAATCAAATCAGGCTCTCTCCCAATACACCTCATCCGTCCAAAACATCTTTCAAGAGTGAATACGAGTTAGATTCGATCCTAACCCTAGATCCGAGCTCCACCGTTAATACCGATTATTCACGCTTCCACACCGGGGCTCAGTTTTCACAATTGGTATCAAAGCTGCGTTACCGAATCATTTAGACTAACCGCTGAACTGATTCATTTTGCTCTTGAATCCACCATGGACGTTAAACGATGAAGTTCATTGAAATTATTTTTGGGTGTTTTGAAATTATTTGATGATTTGGAGAAAATTTTATGGATTGATGTTTGGGTTGATGACTCATTTGGAGATCCAACATCAATTTTATGTTTATTTGGTCAGAATGGTCCAGATCTGATGTAACAGTGTTATTTGGCTCGTTTTGGGGCAACACTGTTCATTTGATGATTTCCAGATCTGAAAAGGTTGATTGATGATATGAAGACAGGTTTCTTTGATTTCGAGATGACGTGGATATTGCTACAATGATTACTTTTCAGATATGAAACTAGTTTCCAGATCTAAAAAATTAGGGTTTTGTTTGCTCGTTATTGTTTATGATGAATGTGCTGCATAAACTGCAGATGTTTTTGTTGAAAAATATTGCTGATGGTACAAACTGATAAGGAGCATGTACAAGTGAAGAAAGCACATGTACTAAAGGCAATTTCATCAATGTTTGTTGCAGCAGATGCAAAATGAATATTCAAGCAGGTTCTGCAAGGGCAAATCAGTGACTGATGATGCAGAAACGAAGTGCTGATGTCTCGAGCAGAAAATGAACATATAAGATTGAACTCGAGCAAACATAATGATTAAGTGTTGCTTTGAGCACAAGATGTGTTTTGCCCAAGCACATCTTTGATTGGTTCAAGCACAGTTTATCTCGAGCACGTCTTATATCGAGCACATCAAATTCGAGCACACTTTGTGAAAACCAGAGCTTATCCTTTTTCTTCTCAAGAAAACTATCTTTTTAAGGCTCTAGAGCACACTTAGTGCTAGTGAAGGCTCCCGAGCACACTTAGTGCTAGTGAAGAAATGAAAAATCACAAGTGCTAGTGCTACCGAGCACACTTTAGGCTTGGAATGAAAACAGAGCATGCTTTCTGAGCACACTTGCTCCTGAACATGGCTCCCGAGCACACTGTGTGCTCTTGAAAAAATTGAAAAATCACAAGTATTTTTGCTTCTGAGCACATTTTTGCTCCCGAGCATGCTCGGTGTAAAAAAAATGAAAAATCACAAGTGTTGTGCTCCCAAGCACACTGTGTGCTAGGAAACAGAGTTTGTGTGCTAGGAAACAGAAAGTTTGTGCTTGTGAAACATTTCAAGGTTTTGAAGAAACTTTTGAGACTTTTGGTGCCGTTGACCATTTGACCAAGCCGTTCCTGAGCATGGCTCCCGAGCACACTGTGTGCTCTTGAAAAAATTGAAAAATCACAAGTATTTTTGCTTCTGAGCACACTTTTGCTCCCGAGCATGCTCGGTGTAAAAAAAATGAAAAATCACAAGTGTTGTGCTCCCAAGCACACTGTGTGCTAGGAAACAGAGTTTGTGTGCTAGGAAACAGAAAGTTTGTGCTTGTGAAACATTTCAAGGTTTTGAAGAAACTTTTGAGACTTTTGGTGCCGTTGACCATTTGACCAAGCCGTTCCTGAGCATGGCTCCCGAGCACACTGTGTGCTCTTGAAAAAATTGAAAAATCACAAGTATTTTTGCTTCTGAGCACACTTTTGCTCCCGAGCATGCTCGGTGTAAAAAAAATGAAAAATCACAAGTGTTGTGCTCCCAAGCACACTGTGTGCTAGGAAACAGAGTTTGTGTGCTAGGAAACAGAAAGTTTGTGCTTGTGAAACATTTCAAGGTTTTGAAGAAACTTTTGAGACTTTTGGTGCCGTTGACCATTTGACCAAGCCGTTCCTGAGCATGGCTCCCGAGCACACTGTGTGCTCTTGAAAAAATTGAAAAATCACAAGTATTTTTGCTTCTGAGCACACTTTTGCTCTCGAGCATGCTCGGTGTAAAAAGAATGAAAAATCACAAGTGTTGTGCTCCCAAGCACACTGTGTGCTAGGAAACAGAGTTTGTGTGCTAGGAAACAGAAAGTTTGTGCTTGTGAAACATTTCAAGGTTTTGAAGAAACTTTTGAGACTTTTGGTGCCGTTGACCATTTGACCAAGCCGTTCCTGAGCATGGCTCTCGAGCACACTGTGTGCTCTTGAAAAAATTGAAAAATCACAAGTATTTTTGCTTCTGAGCACACTTTTGCTCCCGAGCATGCTCGGTGTAAAAAAAATGAAAAATCACAAGTGTTGTGCTCCCAAGCACACTGTGTGCTAGGAAACAGAGTTTGTGTGCTAGGAAACAGAAAGTTTGTGCTTGTGAAACATTTCAAGGTTTTGAAGAAACTTTTGAGACTTTTGGTGCCGTTGACCATTTGACCAAGCCGTTCCTGAGCATGGCTCCCGAGCACACTGTGTGCTCTTGAAAAAATTGAAAAATCACAAGTATTTTTGCTTCTGAGCACACTTTTGCTCCCGAGCATGCTCGGTGTAAAAAAAATGAAAAATCACAAGTGTTGTGCTCCCAAGCACACTGTGTGCTAGGAAACAGAGTTTGTGTGCTAGGAAGCAGAAAGTTTGTGCTTGTGAAACATTTCAAGGTTTTGAAGAAACTTTTGAGACTTTTGGTGCCGTTGACCATTTGACCAAGCCGTTCCTGAGCATGGCTCCCGAGCACACTGTGTGCTCTTGAAAAAATTGAAAAATCACAAGTATTTTTGCTTCTGAGCACATGCTCGGTGTAAAAAAAATGAAAAATCACAAGTGTTGTGCTCCCAAGCACACTGTGTGCTAGGAAACAGAGTTTGTGTGCTAGGAAACAGAAAGTTTGTGCTTGTGAAACATTTCAAGGTTTTGAAGAAACTTTTGAGACTTTTGGTGCCGTTAACCATTTGACCAAGCCGTTCTCTACGGAAGATATATACCAAGTGGTATTTTGGTAATTTTTCTCCAATCATCAACAAGCTTATGGAATTCAAACCTCAACCAATTTCATGACTTCATCAAAAGCTTTTCAAGAACAAGTGTTGACCAAGCTTAAGGATTTAATCACTTTTAGTGTCAACTAACATATGAATATGTTTATTTTCAGATTTTTACAATCTTGATAAGGATGGTCAAGATTGCTTCAACCACACTTGATTTGAAGACACATTTATTAAAGACAATTGCAATGAAATTAGGGGAGTAAAAATCTTTGAATTTCATTGCAAATGGTTAGCTTCAAATCAAGTAACAGACTCAAGTTAAGGAAAAGTTGATCAAGATCAATAATCTAAGGTTTTTCAAAGATGTTTCATCATTTGTAAGTTTTCAGATTTCCTAGTACGAATGAGAAGATAGAGTCATCTCCAGCAACAATAGTCTTTTATATAACAGCAACATTCATATCCCAACTCTTTGGCAATGAGTTCACCAACTTGTTGGTTATCTCAGAGGTTGCTAGATAAATACTTGCTGATCTCATTTTAGTCACCAATGCTATGAACCTTTGGAGTTGATTTTCCAACGTTTCCCCCAGAACATGATTAAACATGTTGAACTTTTGTCGCAGCAAGTCTTGGCGACTCTTTTTCATATCTTCGTTTCCCTCATACACCTCAATCAACGCCTCCCACAACTCTTTAGCAGATTGAAGTTCTCTAAAGCCAAGGGAAATCTCAGGTGAAAGTGCCATGATTAGAGTAGAAAGAGGCTTTTCATCTTCCTTAACTTTAGCAAAGTCATCATCGTCATAAAATGCAACGGGCTTCACAATAATCTCAGTTGAGTTTTCTCGTTGATAAGTAATTCTTTGAGGCCCCCTAACAATACTTCTCCAAACTTTGGCATCCTTCATCTTAACTTATTTCTCAAACCGAAACTTCCATTCACTAAACCACTCATGGGATAAGAGACGTGGTATACGAGTGGTGGTCCCCATGATAGAGTCGAGTTCTTGATGGAGTGAGGTGTTGGTTAAACCATTGCTAATAGTAAACTGATCCATTTTAAATTAGTCCAAGTATTTTAGGCCAAAGTGTCTTATAGTCCTAGTACCAGGCCCAAATTAAATTAATCAGGCCCAAACAGAGATTACAGTTCACTCAGCCGAGGTCTAGATGATTCACCAAAAGTTTACCGAGAACTAGGTGTTGTTGACTAAACGTAACCGAGAACCAAAGATTTGACCGAGAACTAATGGCAGCCGAGAACTACAAAAATTGACCGAAAACCCAAAGTCAACTGAGAATTACCTTAGCCGAAGACTAGTAATAGCCGAGAACCAATAGTAGCCGAAAACTAAGTGTAACCGAGAACTGATTGTGGCCGAAAAATCATTGTAGCCAAGAACTGATTGTGGCCGAGAACACTGATTCTACACAAAAATCAATCCAGATCGTAAATAACTTCTGAGAAATGAGGAATTTGATTTGTTTCTAAACCAAAATCAATCTTTTACCAGAACAAGCAAATCCTCCTCTTCTCCGATCACTTGTTCACCGGATATACAAACACAACCACCAAAATATGAAGATCTTGAATCCTTGATATCACAATAACGAGCCTTGATAGGTCTAAGGCTCTGATACCAATTGTAAGTCCCAAATCTGGATCACTACAATTATGAAATCAACAAACTAGGTGTTGGTGCGGAATTCCAACACTAAGTTATCCAAGGAACACAAACACGTAACACAAGAGTTGCTTCAAGACACACGTATTATTATATGTCGGGTGCTTAAGCACGGTGATTACAAAACACGTCTAGTAAAGCACTTAGACGGCCAAACAAACAAGTGAACGAACAACCTAGAACCCTATACAATGAATTCTATATAAAGGGGACTCAATACACAAGCCCAACAGTGACCAAAAGCCCACCGAGATCCAAAGGGATCTCGGTTTACATACGCAGCCCAAAACAAACAAATAGACTAAGTACAAACCAAAATAACTAGGCCCAACAGTTATTCTTAAATGTTTACTTTTTTTATGGTCAGATTATGAAGTTCATATGCACCGGAAAGGAAATGTTGAAATTGTGTTAGTTGCATGTGTAGTTGAGACTATTTTTTATTGTCCAACTTTTTTTGTTATTTTGACAAGTATGACTTCTTTTAGTACAGTGGAGTTGTTCGTGGTAGTTGACTTTTTGATGGTTAAAAACCGACTGCATAATCGAGAGTGGTCAAAGGTTTTGGAATATTAAAACGTGATTGGACCTGAAAAACCTACGTTGACCACTTATAAAAATTGGACACTAAAACTAACAATTAACATATTTATTTTGTTTGTGACAACGCAATTGAGATGCTTTATAAAAGTGTGTACATTATTGAAGCTAAGGATGCATCAAATCCGTATTATTGTCCCAAATCTTTAGAAGCATCTATACTTGTAATTTTCTTTTTGTTAAGATTACTCTTCAAACGTTGTCATAGCTCCACATACAAGCAAAGTACATGGTGTGTTGCATCTAATATAAGATACTTTAAAGTTGCTTAACAAGATTAACTTCGGCCGTCATATCTTATGGACATCATTTTGGTTATAATACTATTTTATTTACTGTGCTCTCTTGTGGTTGGTATAACGAGCGTTAGTATAGTCAAATCATCGTCAACACCGAACGAAACTTACGGTATTCACGTTGTGCCACCTTCACACCGCGCGGGTTTTCCACTAGTGTGTGTGTGTGTGTGTGTGTGTATAGGATCAATACGATAATCTCTCATTTTGCATTACGTACGCGACACCCTTAACCCTCGATTTCAAAAAAACACGTGACAAATTTGTAAATTATCTGAATTCGCTTCCATCCCAATTGAATTGAAATTTAGCAATTGTTTTCTGTTGATAAGAGTTTATTACGATCCATATTTGTTAATACGATGGAATCGATGATCTAATTGATGGTCGATTGTTGATTTTTTTTATAATTATGAGATTATATGAAGTAATTTTATTGTTTAAATTTCATGTAACAGAAAGTTGAATTTCATATATGAGCTTCTGAATGTTTAAAGGTTTGTTCAAGTATTTTAAAGATTTTTTTTATGGTCTTATAATTTTTGGAACTGATCTTCTTAAATTTTTGTTCTGGATTTCTTCGTTATAATTGAACTTCTTAGTTTTTATTAAGAACTTCTTAGTTTTAGGCTTTGTTTTGAACTTCTTAGATTTTTTTAGAACCTTTAAAGGTTTGTTCAAGTGTTTTGAATGTTTTTTGTTTCTCGGTGCACAATTTTTTTAACTGTACTTCTTAAATTTTTGTTTTTAACTTCTTAGTTTTGTTCTAAACTTCTTAGTTTTTGCTATGAACATCTTAGATTTTTTCTCTTTACATGTCAATAATGGATTTCAATTTCAATTTTTTTAACTGAACTTGTTAAATTTTTGTTTTTAACTTCTTAGTTTTGTTCTAAACTTCTTAGTTTTTGCTATGAACTTCTTAGATTTTTGCTCTTTAATGTCAATAACGGATTTCAGTTTAAACCAACAATGAACATACCATTGGATAACTGACTAAGGGGTATGTGGGTGAGCTTTTAGATTTGCTTATTTGCTTTTTGTAAAACAAAAACCACTTTTGAAAAGTCCCACTTTGAAGCTTTTGAATGAGGTTTACCAAACACCTTTTTCTTTTCAACAAACAAATAAGTAATAAAATTCCCCACCCCCCACCCCCCGACACACACATAATTATGTACACAAATCCCTAAATTTTGAGTTTGAGCACATCAATAACATATTTCAATTAAAACTACGAGGGAAAAAGGGACTTCATGTGATTATTGCCTCTATTCATAAAATAAGAAAAATCATATTATAGAAAATTTATTTAATAACGAACAATTCTTTAATTTTTTATTAGAAACAAAATAAATTACAATAGTGATTACAATACTATTTGATATGCAATTTTGTATTATGTTCCATCATTTAGTTGATTGTAATCAGCGCAATAGATTGTGAAATTAGATATAGGTTTATATATAAATATGCCATCTTGTGATTTGATTTTGAAATTGAAATCGTCGCTCAATATTCTCGCGTACGTAATGTACGATAAGTGGTATTGGAAATTAAGCCACCCACAGACACACGCACACATATATACACAAAGACACACACACACACACGCATATATATATATATATATGTGTGTGTGTGTGTGTATACTAGTTTTTATATATATTATTGTGAACAGATAATTTTCGAGGATGGTGTGTTTATGTTTCTAGGGTTAAAATCAGTTATGATTTTATTTTATTTGAGGTGTAGATTTTGTATTAAAACAAAAGGTTACACGAATAAATAAATTATGTTCATTATATTTTATTACCTTTAACCTTCGGACTCTTTCTATTAAGATGAGTAGGTTTATAGTTCGTTTGGAGTTTTAGTTTTGTTTGTGAGTTTTTAGTATGCTCGTATGAGCTTGTGTTGCAGGATAATAGTGATTTAATTAGGGTTCCTTCCTTCCAACCTCCAGAGGTGCGTATTAGAACTCCCTAACCTATGGCATTTTCTTTAGTCGCTACTCGTCTCATTCACTTTGTGATTTGTCATTCTTGATCATCAACTGTTAAAAACATATAAATTAGAAAACAATAAAAACATATCTTCATAGCAACCAAAAAAAATAGTGACTAAAACCAAACCTGTGTTAGTTGGGACCAAGTAGTAGTGGCGAGCGACTCTCCACCGATCTTCATTGAGGTTCTAATAGCATAACTGTCCTAGATATAAAAACAATAATAACTATAAACTACTACTAAATGCCTCGATAATAGCCATCGACGCCTTCTCTCTCGTCGACCCTCTTTAAATAAATAAAAATTGCAATAAATACAAATATCCATTTTAGATCATTCATCAACAATAGGTCTAAATATAAATTAATTCATAAAGCCATATAACAAAAACAACATCCATTTATTGAACCAATTAAATACACACGGGTTCGAGTGTTACAGTTGTTCAGATATGTAGGCTTGTACACAAACTGAAGTAACACGAACACGTGATATTCGGCTCAGTTTAGACCCGTTAGACATCTCAAGCTCCATAAGTGAAGCTTGACAGCAAGTTCATTTATCAAACAATCTCATTTGCAAACTCAGGCTTGGGCTAGAGCTCCTTTAAACTCGATCCAGTTTGAGTGTTTACCGAGCTGGTGTCAAGTATATGATAAGGTTGTGTGCACGGTAAAAACACAATCCAAACTAACCATTTTATTAGTAAATATTAATAAAATGATTTAGATTTAAGTGTACACGCAATCCTGAAATGAGTACTTTGAATAAAATATCCAAATTCAAAACACTCTTTGCTTGGTTTTATGGGTAAACCAGCCATCAACAGGAACTTCACATGAAGATTGTCTAGCCTGTTTCCCTTAAGAAACTACATAAACATGGAGAAATCATTACTCTATTCAAGTTTAATTCAACAATCAATAGAAAGATATATACCATCACTAAAACCTTTGACACCTTTGTGTTCCTTAACATGTTTGAGCAGGCTAGGAATGTCAATTCCATTTTTGTCCTTGATTGCTCCACTAATGTCACACCCCGCCAAGACGGTAGGCCCAGGGTGTAACGATCATGAATATCATAAGCATATGATTATCGCAAACATAGTAGTATTAGGATACCATTAGTTTTCAAAAGAGTTTACAAACCATAATATGTTTATAAACAAAATACTTTAACATAATAATGAGATTCCTCGTATATGACCCAAACGTCATTGGGTTATACAAGTGAAATCCCTCCAAAATAGGTATCCTAATTATGCTTCGAGGTCCCATCTTCGTGATTCCTTACATGCTTGTTAATTCCCTGAAAAACATACGTTTAAAAAGTCAACACAATGGTTGGTGAGTCCACAGGTTTTACGACTCGATATAAAATCACGTTATTCATAAAACATTTAATAAGTTCACAAATGAGTATACGTATATGATAATACGTTGAAACAAATACGTTGATCCTTACTAGAGTGCGCTAATTCTACGAATTAATATACGACACATGAGCCTATAACCAAACCACGACTTTAATCCATTTGCCCTGTTTAATCTCCCATATTGAAATATACGCACCCCGGTTTGATGCAATATCGTTGGTTAGCGCGACTAACCTAACAGTAGGGGGAATGTCAACGCCAATAGTACTATCTGTATATTCCAGTGGCTAATCCTGTTAGTTAATGGTTATACTATGCAAGCATGCTAAGGGACTTATAGCACTACATAGCCTAACTCAAGTTTGCATAAAGATCGATTGTTTTGTTTCTAATTATCGTATATAAAACAAGTAGTGTATGTTTCTCCCGCTGTTTAGAAAACAATGAAAACAGTAAAAAGGGGCCGTGAAACTCACCTCGTGAGTTCAGTGGTCAGTTCGCTAGCAATTTCAGATTAAACCCGGTTCCGTTGCCGTCACACGTCTTAAACGCGTAACTCAGTTAGTTCGTTATCGACTCGCAAGTCAGTTTATGCTAGTCGCTTTCACCTAACTAGCTCATTCGTTTGCTCCGTTTGCATCGGTTGCTTTTCCCAACCGAACGTTTCTTTTATTTTTAGACGACTCGTTGGTGATAAGTTTTTATATTGTTTTTGAAAATAAATATTTATATATTTATATGAGTATTAAGAGTGTAACATTTATCAGTGTCGGTTTTACTTACTTTGTCATTGTCTTAATACATCAATTCGTTTGTTCGAGTACTAAATATGTTTATTTAAAGTTAATACCTAACTTTAGATAGTCGTCCTTTCACTAACTACTAATACTTACAAATACTTATGTAGAAATTATTATATATGTATATATATATACATATTTCTCAAAATATATTTTTGTTTGAGTTATTGACATTTACCCAGAGTTTATTCCACCTTTTATTTTTATTAATTATTTCATCTTTTTGTAACTTTTATTATTCGTTGTTTCAATCATAATACTTATAAAGTACATAAACGTGCGTATCTTTTATATATAATATATAGAACCGGTCCCCTTTTTTTTAAATGTACGTGGACAATTTATGGTGTTTGGGTGAATGCATAAAAATAGCGTTGTTGTCCAATTATATAATAGCTTATCTAATTGGTTTTAAGCTTACTTCTCTTAGGAAATTGCTACAATGAGTCTCAGATTCTCTTAAATCTTATCATGCTTTTAGTTTCTAACTTCTAGTTCTTTTGAATAAAATAAGGTAGCTTCTTTTGGTTTATGATGCTAGAGTGTAGAGCTACTCACATGGGTAATTTACAAAACCCTACCTTAAATCATTATATTCATCAATATTTCATGTCAAACATATTAAGTGTTTTTATCATATAGTTCAATCCACTTTATTAATATGTACGTATTTTTATTTTTTTTTATTCATGACTAAGGTATCCGTTCATCATGACAAATGTGTTTACCTTTAACAGGATTTGTCATCCAATTTTCATAGTCCTTTCAAGCTTTTGAACAATTTTTTTTTTCATGCATGCATATATATAATATATGACTATGGGTTATCTTTAACATATTAAGTGTATATGTTACTTATTTAGGTGAAAGCTTAGCATAAACATATTTATCAACATAAAGCTAGACTTAGGAAACTTTAGCTTACTTTGTTCCAGAATTGGGATTTAACGAGAGGTTAGGGTCTTGAGCTTGTTCCTCCACGTGAGAGCTCGCTTAACTCGGAGGATGACTTCTTCACCGTTTTTGTCTCTTGAAACACAAGATAACATAGGTTAGTAAGATGTTTATTTGCTTGTACGCACGATCCGTAGAGAGATAGAGTTTGTAGAGAGAGAAAGTGAGTGTACGTGTGCATGTGAGTACTTGTAAAACAAGAGAAATTTAACGTGAAAGGGTTTGTATTACCTAAAAGAATAAAGAGAGATCGTAGAGAGAGGAAAGGTGGTGGACGCTAATGGTGATTCCAAGGCGGTGGTTCACGGTGGTCGCTGGAGAGTAGAGGTGGTTCCCGGTGACGACGGAGGTAGCCGTAAGTGATGACGAGTAGGCGATGGTGGGTTGCGGGGGTGTTACGGTGCGTTACGGTAACGTTTTGGTGTGTTACGGTGGAGAAGAAGTACGGTAAAGGTGGTATAGTTGGTGGCGGGTTGGCGGTAGTGATCTTACGGGTCCATTACGGTGTAGTTTCGGGGGTGTTATGGTTGTGGCGGTGCTATGGTGTGGGTGGAATGCGATGGCGTCGGGTACCGATACGGTGGCAGATGATGTTTTGGTGGTTGAAGGTGGTGGCGTTGAGTGGTGAAGATGGAGGTTGGCAACTGCTAAGGTGGTATTTTGTGTTGATGTTATGGTGGCCGATGGGAGGTGATAAGGTGATTGAAGTTGTATTGTGTTTTGGAGGTGTCGTTCACACCAGTAGAGATTAAAACATGATCTACTAGGCTTGAGAGTTTGTGTTTGCTTCTTTATGTATAGATTTATTTATAATAGAAGAGATATGGGTTGTATGGTTTTTTTTTTCTTTTTAATTTAGTTTATATCCATGATGATGGATGATGGATGATATTGGATGTGATGATGATTCTTGGAATTATTTGAATGAGGTTTGTTGTGAAGGTTATGGCTTGGAAAGAGACAAATAGAGTTAGTGAAGATATTTGGTGTATGAAGATGGATTTGATTTTGAAAACTGAAACAAGTAATTTGTGGTATGAGTGTGTTCAGAAGAGAGTTGTAGTAATGGCAATCTTTCCTTATTTGACTTGCATTCATCATGTGTTAGATTTTTATTATTATTATTATTATTATTATTATTATTATTATTATTATTATTATTTTTTCTTTTCTTCTTTCATTTATTTACTTATTTATTTATTCTTAATAACTACCGTGTAGAGATGGATCATATTTATGTTTTTCATTTGAATTTATTACCCACATTTAGACTTAGAGGTGGCAAATTGGATGAGTTGGGTTGGGCTGTTGGGTCATAATGGATTTGGGTTAGGATGGATAATTTAAAAAAGGAGGTCAAGATGGATTTGGGTCAGGATGGGTTTAGATCAAGATGGGTATTGTTTTTTCTTGATTTCTTTTTGAAGGGTTTTTGGTCTCAGCCATTTAAAGGCCACCAACCACCATTCTCGGTTTCTCACTAACCCTTTGTATTAAACCTTAACTTTTTTTTGACTTCTTGCATAAAATGCTTAACGAGCCCAAAACATGAAACCAAACGGGAACTAACGGTTTGGTTCGGTTCGAGTCGGTTCAAGAACTCTACGGTTTGGTTTTGGTTTGAAAAAACCAAAAACCACTACTAACCGTGTATACCCTTTCATAGGAATATAAATATAAAATCCAACTAATAAACCTTAACAATCATAAAATTAATAACACCAAAGAAGTTTGAAGTTCAGATTGAATAATACGAATATGGATTAGGGAAACAATAGGCTAAAGATTTCTTGATTAATATTGAAATATGGAATGCATATATATAAGTTTGAAGAAATCTGTAACCTTAACAATCAAACTATGAATAGTTGAATACATTACCCAAAATCAAAGCAACACAAACTCAACCAAGGGTTCAGAAGCGACGGCGAGGTGCAGCGGCGACTGAATAGTTTAAGTAGATCGACGGCGATAAGAGCGGTGACGATGGACTACCGGCGGCGATGAGCGGTGACGATGGACTACCGGCGGCGATGAGCGATGACGATGGACTACCGGTGGCGATGAGTGGTGATGATGGATGAGCGGCGGCGATGGCCTCTAGGGTTCTTAAAGAACGTATGTGAAGTGTGAATAATTGAATATGAAAGACCCATTCATCATACCTAAATTATCCATCCTGACCCGTGATCTTTCTTTTTAGTATCCATCCTGACCCACGTGTTTTTACTTTAACTTTTGAATTTATCCATCTTAACCCCGTGAGAATTACATCATACCCAAAACAACCCATAACTTTTGTATTTGAAGTCCAAAGTAACCCAAACTTATGTAGTTGGGTCAAGATTGTCACCCTTATTTAGACTAGTTGGAATGCATTATAGGTGGCTTAGTTTATCTGGTGATAATATACGTTTAGATATTAAGAAATTATCAATTATATCCATACATGTATTACATATGTATGCTAGCATAATAAAGTTTAATTGCTCGTATGCTTGTAGATCAATAATAGCTTGCGAAATAAATAGTAATAAACGTTTAGGGAATTGTTTTGTATTCGACACTCGAATATTTAATAAAAATAAAATCTTATACCATAAATTGAATCCTCTCGGTTCGTTTAGATATATATATATATATATATTCAAGTTGTTTAATGTTATCACCAAAGTCCGTATCCGTCAGTTAAATCCGAAAATTCGAGTAATTTAATTAAAAATAAATTACTTATATGCAATAAATCATGCATATGCGGGCTTAAGCTAGACTTGTGGTGATTAAATTTTACAAATTTATTCATTTGGGAATTAACGTAACGAAATCATGTTTAAGGAATGTACGGAAAATGACCTGTTGCATAGAGTGTCACATTCTCCCCACGTAATTAAAATTTCGTCCTTGAAATTTGCGTGGTGTTATCGGCAACTGGTGTTTTCTTGAATAAGTGAGGATACTTTCGTTTCATTTCATCCTCTCCTTCCCAAGTAAACTCTGGGCCACATTTCGAGTTCCAACGAACTTTTACCAGCTTAATACAACTACGTCTAAGCTTTTGGACTTTCCAGTCCGATACTTCAATTGGTTCCTCCACAAAATTGAGTTTATTATCAATACGGACTTCGTCAAGAGGAATAATTAGTGTTTCATCAGCTAGACACTTCTTCAAATTACATACGTGAAACGTGTCATGGATGCTAGTAAGCTCTTGAGGTAGCTTAAGTTTGTAAGCCACGGGACCCACCCGTTCTATTATTTCAAATGGACCAATGTACCTTGTGTTCAGTTTACCTCTTTTTTCCAAAACGAACGATTCCCTTCCAAGGTGAAACCTTGAGTAGGAATTTGTCTCCTACTTGGAATTCGAGTGGTTTACGATGATTATCAGCGTAACTCTTTTGTCGATCTCTCGCCGCTTTTAACCTTTCATGAATTTTGAAAATTTTATCTGTTGTCTCTTGTATGATCTCGGGGCGAGTAATTTGTTTGTCGCCCACTTCGGCCCAACAAAGTGGTGATCGAAATTTACGACCATATAATGCTTTAAATGGGGCCATTTTGATGCTGGTGTGATAACTATTATTATAGGAGAACTCAGCCAACGGTAGGTGAGTATCCCAACTACCTCCAAAATCGATCACACAAGCACGAAGCATGTCTTCTAGCGTCTGGATGGTTCTTTCGCTTTGACCATCCGTTTGAGGATGATAAGCGATGCTCATGTCTAGGCGTGTGCCTAGAGCCTTTTGCAATGATCGCCAGAAACGCGAAGTATAACGGCTATCCCTGTCTAAGATAATAGAAATTGGCACCCCATGCCTGGCAACGATCTCTTTTAAATAAATCTTTGTTAATCTATTCATCGTGTCACTTTCCCTTATAGGAAGGAAGTGGGCAGTCTTTGTCAAACGATCGACAATAACCCATATCACGTCAAAACCATTTGACGTCTTAGGCAATTTTGTAATAAAATCCATGGAGATTTGTTCCCATTTCCACTGTGGGATCTCAGGTTGTTGGAGAAGTCCAGACGGCTTTTGATATTCAGCTTTAACCTTAGAGCACGTCAAGCACTTGCCGACATAGGTGGCAATATCGCCCTTCATATTAGGCCACCAATAGAACTCTTTAAGGTCTTTATACATTTTTCTGAACCCGGATGAATCGAGTATCTAGACTTGTGGGCCTCATCTAATACCAACGTACGCAGTTCTCCGCAACGTGGTACCCAAATTCAATTAGAGAAATAAAGAATATTATCATCCTTGGGTTCTAATTCTTTTACCATCCCTTGCAAGGATTCTTTTTGCAAGTTTTCAGATTTGAGGGCTTCTTGTTGCGCATCGCGAATTCCAGTGGTGAGGCTTGTGTGAATGATCATTCCTAATGCACGAACTCTAAGAGTCTTAACTCTTTCCTTGCGGCTTAGAGCATCGGCTACCACATTAGCCTTGCCAGGGTGATATTTAATCTCACAATCATAATCATTTAGAAATTCAACCCAACGACGTTGCCTCATATTCAAATCCTTTTGATCGAAGATATGTTGTAGACTTTTATGGTCAGTGAAGATGGTACACTTCATACCATAAAGGTAATGCCTCTAGATCTTAAGTGCAAATATGACAGCCCCTAACTCCAAGTCATGTGTCGTAAAATTCTTTTCGTGCACTTTCAATTGTCGAGAGGCATATGCAATGACCTTCTTATTTTGCATCAACACACAACCCAACCCTTGGTGTGAAGCATCGCAATACACGACAAAGTTGTCTACTCCTTCAGGTATAGATAGAATTGGTGCGCTACATAATTTTTGTTTCTGCAATTGGAAGACTGATTCTTGCTTTTCGCCCCAGTCAAACCTCTTACCCTTTTGAGTCAGCGTGGTCAAAGGTTGAGCTATTTTGGAAAAAATTTCAATGAACCGACGGTAATAACCGGCTAGACCAAGAAATTGGCGAACTTCGGAGGAGTCCTTAGTGCTTCCCAATTCTTAATCGCCTCGATCTTGGCCGGATCAACATGAATACCTTTTTCATTGATCACATGCCCAAGGAAATGAACTTCACGAATCCGAAACTCGCATTTCGAGAACTTAGCATAAAGCTTCTCATTTCTTAGCAATTCCAAAATCAATTTCAGATGTTGCTCGTGCTCCTCCTTGGTTCACGAATATATAAGAATGTCGTCTATAAACACAATCACGAACTTGTACAAGTAAGGTTTGCACACCCTATTCATAAGGTCCATGAAAATAGCAGACGTGTTAGTCAATCCAAAAGGCATGACTAAGAATTCGTAATGCCCATAGCGAGTTCTAAATGACGTCTTGGGTACATCTTCTTCTTGTATCCTTAATTGATGGTACCCGGAATGTAGATCGATCTTCGAATAAAAACTTGATCCTTGCAGCTGATCGAACAAATCGTCTATACGTGGAAGTGGATATCGATTTTTGATTGTTAACTTGTTAAGCTCCCTGTAATCAATACACATTCGAAGGGTTCCGTCCTTTTTCTTTACAAATAAGACTGGAGCTCCCCAAGGTGAGAAACTCGGTCTAATGAACCCTTTATCGACACAACTCTTGTAGTTGTGTCGATAACTCTTGCATCTCTGATGGTGCCAATCGATATGGTGAACGTGCAACCGGTGCGGCTTCCGGTACCAAATCAATAAGAAATTCAACTTCTCGATGGGGTGGTAACCCAGGCAGATCATCGGGGAAAAACATCTGGATAGTCTCGTACGATCGGTATATCCTCAAGTCTTCCTTCATCGTGCTCCTTTTCTACCACGTGAGCCAAGAATGCATGGTATCCCTTACGTAAGAACTTTCGGGCTTTCATACATGAGATAATCTTTAAAGTACTTGTTTTCCGTTCTCCTTGAACAACCAATACTTCGCCATTTGGTAACGGAAGTCGAACAACCTTTTCAAAGCACACAATTTCAGCACGATTCTTTGACAACCAATCCATGCCACAACTATATCAAAACTGCCCAATTCTACAGGTAACAAATCTATTTCAAAAGAATGACCCTCCAAGGCTAAGGTGCATCCTTGAACTACTTCACTAGATTCGATCAATTTTCCGTTTGCCAATTCTATTATATTTATCTATCAAGTTATTAGACTCTATTCCTAGCAAGGGTCTAAATTTGGTAGAGACAAAACTCAAATCGGCACCGGTATCAATCAATACGTAAGCATAGTGACCATTGACAAGAAACGTACCAGTGACAGTTGAAGGGTCCTGGCGGGCATCTTTTGACCCGATCACAAATGCTCTTCCTCGAGCCTGATTGTTATTGTTGTTGTTTATCATCTTGGGGCAGTTCTTCTTGAAATGATTTGGGCTCCCACATTCATAACAACCTTGGTTTCCTTTATCAGCATTTCCTTTGCCAGTAGGGGCAGATGAGCAGTGGTGAGTTTGATGCCCCCATTTCTTAAACTTACAGCACATGTTACACTTCCCATGGTGGTGTCTTGCACATTTGTTGCACTTAGGTTTATTCCCAGCATAACCCTTGGATTCAGTAGTTTCCATGTAGGCCTTAGCTGATTCATGACGTTTGTAGTTCTGGTTATTATGTTTACCAACCCATTTTCTCTTATCACCCACGTTTTTCTCATCGGTTTACTTTTTCTCACCCACATCCTTTTTATTAGCAGAACTTTTCTTAGGCAAGTTACCCATTCTGACTTCCTCATCGGACAAACTGTGGGCCAGGGTCACTGCACTTTTATGTGGTTGGCCTCGATGAAGTGATCAAGCTCCTAATTTGAGGAACTAAACCCCAGATATACCTTTCAATTTGTTTATACTCGGGCGGCACCATATGAGGTACCAACCTTGCCAATTCTTGGAATCGAGTGGTATAAGCAGTAACATCGGAACCGGTCATTGTAATGTCCCACAACTCAGTTTCAATTTTTTGGAGTTCACTTCGAGGACAATAGTCTTCCAGCACCATGGCTTTTAATTCTTCCCATGTTAACTGATGTGCAGCTTCCATACCCAAAGTTTGAACTTGTGAATTCAACCAATTTTGTGCCTCGTCCTCCAGGGTACAAGTGGCATACCTCACCATAAAATTTGTAGCACAACAGGGTATGGTGAGAACGGATTCCATCTTTTCAATCCAACGAATTATTCCAATTGCACCCTCAGTTCCATGGAAGATTCTCGGGTTGCAAGATAAAAATGTCATGTAGGAACAACCCTTTTCAGTATTGTTCGCTTCTGTATAAAATAAAAATATTAAATAGATTAATACATTATTAATCAAAAGCAACGACTTCCTGTCTTCCTAATGTAGGAATTTCTGATTTCTTTATCTCCGGTGCCTCCGCCGGTACCAGTCCCGTTACCTCCGGTACCATTTCCGTTACCTCCGGTACCGCTGTCGGATCCGTTGTTTCCATTTCAATTTGCCTCATATTGAGCAATAGCTGATGCTACACGTTGTGCCACCAATTGGTCAATTGCCTCAGGGCTCATTGGGCTTGCGCCTTCGGGGTTGCTACGGGTGTTTCTTTTCTTTGGTGCCATGAGTTTCTTTCTATTACACACGATAAAAATAAATAAGACATCATTTACAATAATAATGATAATAACGTCATCACATGAGCACAAAATGTACACACACCATAATATCATACAATATTATACATCAAAAGAAAACATCTAGTACATAGTTTTGCATATCCGATACAAAATGGATGGGGACATACCCCCATCAGTACATAGTTTTCATACACATAATATTGCATGGGCACATCCTGCCCAGCTAGGGGAAATAAGCAACAAACATCCCAAACATCATAGCTACTCCAGCCATGAGCATGCTAACTCTAGCCATCATCTGGTGTCTCTCCACACGAAACTCCAACTCCATAACCCTGCTATGAAGCTCACGATGCATATCAAAGTCATGGGCTCTTAAGAGTCGGATCCTATCAATGTCATCTCGAGCCTGAGTAAGACTCGCCTCCAATGCTCGAGTGTACCTATGCAACGGTCCAACAGTCATCCTTATCTCTCGGAACTCGGATTCGGCGGTGCACCTAACACGGTTCATCATCCCATGTATCTCCTCTATGTCATGTCCCAACATCCTAGTGGTATCCTCTCTTATCATGCTAACATCAGATAATAAAGCCTCGACATTCCAGTTATCCCCTCTCAAGCTGCCTATCATGCGTGTGAGCTTTAGCTACCAAAGTCGGTATAGTCTCCTCCATTAGCTCCCTAGTGTGCGATAGCGATGGGGGTGGATGAGATGACTCACCGAACTCAAAGATAGTCTCCTCCGGTAGCTATGGGGGTGGATGTGCCATCCATCTTGGTCGCCTATCATATGATCGATATCGAGATCTCTTCTTTGGTGGTTGTTCAGTTTTCCCTGGCTCATCTCGTGCAGCTAGGTTCCTCTTATTGGGAAGTGATGGATTCTTTCTAGCAATCTTGACTTGCAGACGTCCGTTGCCTTTCCTAAAGTAGATGGGCGACTCACCCAAGGCCACGTCAGGAGGTGTAGTGCTTCTGACAACTCTCTTCCCACAGCAAGGATACGACGGTAGCGGGGGTGGTGATCTCCTCTTCGTCAGAGACAATCGGCGTGGGTGGTGTGTCTGAATGCTCACTCGGGTCCTCGTCGTAATCAATGATGTTAGGGTATTCTATAGACATGGTTGTGACAATAATATCCGTACAAGTTTATATAAGTTATGTTAATGTGTATGCATGCAACAAAACAGTTTATTATTATATATATATATATATATATATATATATTTCATGAGTCGTTAGTTATAGACTAGACCTCCTTAGTTCGCTATAACCAATGGCTCTGATACCAATCTGTCACACCCCGCCAAGACGGTAGGCCCAGGGTGTAACGATCATGAATATCATAAGCATATGATTATCGCAAACATAGTAGTATTAGGATACCATTAGTTTTCAAAAGAGTTTACAAACCATAATATGTTTATAAACAAAATACTTTAGCATAATAATGATATTCCTCGTATATGACCCAAACGTCATTGGGTTATACAAGTGAAATCCCTCCAAAATAGGTATCCTAATTATGCTTCGAGGTCCCATCTTCGTGATTCCTTACATGCTTGTTAATTCCCTGAAAAACATACGTTTAAAAAGTCAACACAATGGTTGGTGAGTCCACAGGTTTTACGACTCGATATAAAATCACGTTATTCATAAAACATTTAATAAGTTCACAAATAAGTATACATATACGATAATACATTGAAACAAATACGTTGATCCTCCGTAGAGTGCGCTAATTCTACAAATTAATATACTACACATGAGCCTATAACCAAACTACGACTTTAATCCATATGCCCTGTTTAATCTCCCAGATTGAAATATACGCACCCCGGTTCGATGCAATATCGTTGGTTAGCGCGACTAACCTAACAGTAGGGGGAATGTCAACGCCAATAGTACTATCCGTATATTCCAGTGGCTAATCATGTTAGTTAATGGTTATACTATGCGAGCATGCTAAGGGACTTATTGCACTACATAGCCTAACTCAAGTTCGCACAAAGATCGATTGTTTTTTGTTTCTAATTATCGTATATAAAACAAGTAGTGTATGTTTCTCCCCCTGTTTAGAAAACAATGAAAACAGTAAAAAGGGGCCGTGAAACTCACCTCGTGAGTTCAGTGGTCAGTTCACTAGCAATTTCAGATTAAACCCGGTTCCGCTGCCTTCACACGTCTTAAACGCGTAAGGTCAGTTAGTTCGTTATCGACTCGCAAGTCAGTTTATGCTAGTCGCTTTCACCTAACTAGCTCATTCGTTTGTTCCGTTTGCGTCGGTTGCTTTTCCCAACCTAACGTTTCTTTTATTTTTAGACGACTCGTTGGTGATAAGTTTTTATATTGTTTTTGAAAATAAATTTTATATATTTATATGAGTATTAAGAGTGTAACATTTATCAGTGTCAGTTACTTACTTTGTCATTTGTCTTAATACAACAATTCGTTTGTTCGAGTTCACTTAATCAAAAGTGAAAGTAAAGGGAAAAGAAAAGGCAAAGAAAAGAAAATGTGTTTTATATAGAAAAGGGCAAATCATGTATTAAAGTATATCACATTCTCGGCTCACAAATATGTCTTTCTCTCTATCCAGATCCACACCATCGTCCAGTCCATAAACCTAGGGCTTCTTCATATCTACTGCAAAAATTCATCCAATTCAACGCGAAAATCAGCCGATTACACCGAAGAACACCATCAGGTAATCGTTTATGCAAGTTATCATCACGCTCTCGTTCGTATTACAACGAATCAGCTAAAAAAAGTAGTCGGTTCTCTGTTTTTGTGCTTTATTTTTTGTAAATCGAGTAACATTCTGTTGATATTATTTCGTATATGTCTGAGTGCACACATGTAGTACACGAATTATTGGTATATTACACGTAATCAAAGCAACATATGTTGTTATTGTGTGTTTCCGGTTGTAAATTACACGTTAATGTGTGTATACCAGTTCACATATGCAATATTACCTGAGTTTGTGTTTTATTTTGTAAATCGAGTAACACTCTGTTGATATTAGCTCGTATATGTCTGATTGCATATATGTAGTACACGAATTATTGGGATATTACACACAACCAAAGCAACATATATTGTTATTGTGCGTTTCGGTTGTATATTAAACGTTAATGTGTGTATACCGGTTCACATATGCAATATTACCTGAGTTTGTGTTTTATTTTTGTAAATCGAGTAACAACATGTTGATACTAGCTCGTATATGTTTGATTGCACATATGTAGTACACGAATTATTGGTATATTACGCATAACCGAAGCAACATATGATGTTATTGTGCGTTTCGCTTGTAAATTAAAAGTTGATGTGTGTATATCAGTTCACATATGCAATATTCTTTGTGTTTTTTTTTATATTATAATTGAGTAACAAAATGTTGATACTAGCTCGTATATGTTCGATTGCACATATGTAGTACAAGAATCATTGGTATATTATACACGATTGGCACAAATATATGTTGTTATTGTGTGTTTGGTTTTTAAATCAAGCATTATTTCGTGTATATCAGTTTACATATGCAGTATACTCTGTTATTTTTTTAAACTAAACAATAAAACGTTGATATAAAGTTACTATTTGTTTGATTGCATGTACGCAGTACATGATTAATGTGATTGATTGAATGTTTTATAGATAAGTTCGTAAAAACACGGTAATGTTGTCTTACATGATCATATATGTATATAAATGCATAGGTGTATTACATTATAACATGAATATAGTTAGAACTCAATTAAATACCACTAAAATGCTGATAAATAAAGTGAAATGAAAAGGAGAAACCTTGTGGGTTTTTTTAAGAGGGAGGGAAAAATTGGATTTAAGTAGATTTAATCCATCTTGTCCATCTACCTACTCAACCTTCATGCAGAATCAAACCTCCGCGGTCACTCTGTAAATCGGTCAATTTATCATCTAATCCGTCACGGAATCAAGCAGAAAATTGAAGAACACTTTCATGTAAACGTTTACATCATTCAATTAACACATAATAAGTGTTGATTAGGTCTATTACATTTATAAATTGCCAATACTCTGTTTTTTGGGTTGAATGAAGATCAACATAGTGTCGACTAAAAAATATTTTTTACATTGATTACTAGTGAAAGTTAGGAATGATTTGCGTATGCGGTATAGACATTGATATCAATTTAGATGTCTTACATGATTAGTCGAATATTACATATATGTAGTACATAAACAATGTATTTTACCGCATACTTTTATCTATATTGCACATATGTAGTATTGAACGTAGTAATGTTAATGTAACCTTACATGTTTAGTTATAATATATGTGTAAATGAACTCGTTTTTGTTACATGCATATATGATTGTTCCATTTTGGTGCTTAACTGATCATTATAGGCTTAATTTATCATTTAATTCAGTACGCCCTCCAACTGTTTGATGAAATGTCTGTATGAACTTGTTTCGGTAATCACATGTTTAATCGATTATTATTACATAGTTCTTATTTAAGACTTTAAGCTACTTATTCTTTATGGTAAAACATCTTGAATAAAACAGGCTATGGTTTTATAGTTGTATATTTCAGTTATCGGTAATTAAATCATAACTCACTGTCATGTTAATTTTACCACATATTTATTAGTTTATGTAGTTTATAAATGATGTATTTTACTGTATAATGAGTTATATTGCATATATGTAGTTTTGAAATAATAGTGAATGTAAGTGTATATGTTTAGGTATATTACATATGTGTAACATGTTTGAACTGAACAATGTTAAGTGTACCATTTATTATAATTGATTATGTGTATTACTTTTGTATCATGTATAAATATTAATGGTTTTCTTTAATATATGATTAGGTGATGAAGAGCATCAAACAAAGAAGGTATAAAAAAACAGAAAAAAAGAAAGAAACTGAGGTGTTGAAAAAAGCATGTCAAACGAGGTGAAAGTCAAATAAGATACTTATTTAATGTATTAGTTTTTTAAATCATTTTATTCAAAAGTTTATGTCATTATTAAAGGAAATAAAAACTAAACATTTTAGACAAGAAATTATTTTTTGTCATATCAAAATAATATGTTTTGATATCTTACTTGACCTTCAGGTTTATACTTGGAATAGGCTTAATTCTGAACCAATCAAGGTGCTTTCTGGCCATTCAATGACTGTAAACTAGGTGAGTTGGAAATCTAAGAGACGTCAAATGCTAGCATTTACGAGTGATGATCGAACGTTTAACGACCCACAATCAGAGAAGACATGTAAATTTGTAGTAAGTCAAAAGTCAAAACATGTTTTGTTTTCTATATGTTTTATGTTGATACGCAGTATATATGGATCCATATGTTTTTGACTTCCTACATTTTACTTCTTATATTCATAATACAATCATTGTTTCTGTAATAGATTTGTGCAATTTAACGTGGCATCAAGAGACAAATGAAGACAAATGATGCTTATGGACCAGAAGTTAGAAGAAAAAAACAAAAGCAACGCACCCATGAATAAAGACACTAGAGAATACCAGACTCGAATGCAGTTTGTAAAGGCAGAATAAGACATCTAAAACAATTTTTTTGATAATTACTAAGTTTGTGTATGTAGTACAAAATCTTTGTATAACTCTAAATTAGGTTGTTGTTGCCTTTATTTTAAGCTCTTTGTTGAGATTGTCCTTGAAATTGTTGTTGTGGTAATGAAAGATCTTTTGATTGGTTAAAAAAACAAAATATATGTTTGTTTGATTATAGTTAAACAAATGGTGTGCAAAATTTCATGCTTTGAAATGCGAACTCGTCCGTCTCCACGTCAGTTGTTTGCTTATGTCAATGCAATGTCAAATAAAAGAAGGACAATGTGAATTTTATGTTACTGCATATATCTAATATAGTATATTTGACGGTATGGTTTAGATATGTTATGATTACATCAATCGTATGCATTATTGTGATTGCATATATGATGTACTTTTGTTTCATATATTTTTTAAATAATATAATATAATTGTATTAAATTTATTACATATATGTAGTACTAATGTCCTACATATATGTAACACTAGTGTATGACATATATGTATTACGATTGTATCACGTATTAATAATAATTGTTTGCTTTAATTTCTAGTTAGGTGTTGATATTCAATGTTAAAATGCACATGCAAAATTTAAAAGCATATACTACACATATGTAATACATACAACCATATAAGGCTGAATATATGTTGTGAATTGATTAATAATCATGCTTCATGTATGATTACACGATAAATTACTAACAATCTCGCAAACATTGTTGACCAAAATCAACTAACATCGCTGATTTTAAAAGATAGAAACACTTATACAATACACAAAAAAATATGTCTGCACATATAGCCGATACGCGCTAAATCCGTGTATGAACAAAAATATGATTTATCATGTGCATCAAGGTTAACCTACACATAAGTCACGTATAACACATTAAAACATATTAACATAAACTAATTTAAATATTAGGGGTGGGCACATTTAGGTCCGGCCCGAAAAAACCCAAACTCGGATCGGCCCTATTTACAAACTTATATCGTTGGTCTTTAATATCATTCAAAATCGGTTTTGGGTCAGGTTCGGGTCAGGTCCACTGAAAACCGAGTAAAACCGAATAACCGATTATGAACGTTACTTGACTCAGGCATTTCATCAAACAGATGGTATGCGCTTACAAAAAATATTGCAGGAATACATAGTGAATTGAATTCATTCCCTAATTATCAAGTTCACAGTGAGATGATGAATTTAATCAACTTAAGTAAATAAAAAAAGAATTTTATAAATTAATTATACCCGGAGGTTAATGGCGAAGAACCTATAAAAAAGTACTGGTAATTTGAAGATTTAATCATGTTTGTGTGAATCCTTTGAACTCACACCAAGATCAACAAAAGATCTCATCCAAAAAAGGTAAACGCATATACAATTCCAGGCTATAAACTCCAACCGTTAGCGTTAACTGATTAAAATATCGGGTTCAGTTTTTTGTTCTAAGACCGGAAAACCAATTCTAATTAAGACCGATACCAGACCCGCTTTAAAAGGTCCGGTTTTCGGTTTCATTTATTTGCAATTTTCGGTTATCGGGTCGGGTAATTAGCTTTGCACAGCCCTAATAAATATATTGTGAATAAAACACAAAGGAAAATAGTACCCTGTTAGGCGGTCGAAGTTATATTGCTTACGTGTAATATACGTTGGACTCGTTTGGGAAGTCCGTTCAAACAAATTATGGTATTTTCCTTGAGTAATAACTATTTCTAAACAAATACATGTCAATTTAATATCTATTAATCACATGTAATATGATATTGCATAAATGTAATATACAAAACGAGATGTTACCTTATTGTTCAACACTATAAAATTGCAAGATATTACCAGTGTAATTGCTAGAACTTGAAGCAATATCAACATATGAGCTGGAATAGACATCCTGGTCAAATAAACCATATGTAAATTTATACTGCATATATGTAATACATGACATTATATTACTTGTATGTAGTATATAAACAATATGGTACCTTGTTGAGCAACAACAGTAAGTAGAAAGGAGCTCAATTGGGCATTTTAATAAAATAAATAATTTGTTATTTTACACTGCATATATGTCATACGTAACATTATATTACATATATGTAGTATAAGAACAAGATGTACCATGTCGATAATCGCCATTAGAGTGCAATATAACACAATTATAATTGACCGATTTTGAATTAATAAGAATAGATTAAATTAGTTTGGCACCGTGATGAAACAAATTAGGGGTTTCCCATTAAATAACGTCAAATTCTGGCCTAATATCACCTAATTCTGGTGTTATAATGTAAAATTTGTTTATAGAACTTTTAGACGAAGCAACACCTAATCGATTAATAGTGAAACAATTGTAAATCAGTAAAAGAAAAAAAAAACATGAATAAGGAAGATACAATCGGAACTGAAATACCTTCAATTACCATGTTAAACGATTGAAATCCATCATAATCGATCTTCAATGGAAATTGAGACATGAGTATGGAACATATCTTCACTAATTATGGTTCAAAATTGATGCACAGGTTATATCAGGGTAGGGGGGAGACGTGCGGAGTACAGGGGAGATGTGCGTGCCTCCTGACATATTAAATAGCAATTTTACAAAAATAACCCTCTAGTTAGGAGTTCTCTCCCTAACAATGAGTTCTCTCTTGATCCTTCCCCTATATATATATATATATATATATATATATATATATATATTTCTCAAAATATATTATTGTTTGAGTTATTAACATTTACCCAGAGTTTATTTCACCTTTTATTTTTATCAAATTATTTCATCTTTATGTAACCTTTATTATTCGTCGTTTCAATCATAATACTTATAAAGTACATAAACATACGTATCTTTTATATATAATATATAGAACCGGTCCCCCTTTTTTTTTAAATGTACGTGGACAATTTATGGTGTATGGGTGAATGCATAAAAATAGTGTTGTTGTCCAATTATATAATAGCTTATCTAATAGGTTTTAAGCTTACTTCTCTTAGGAAATTGCTACAATGAGTTCCATATTCTCTTAAATCTTATCATGCTTTTAGTTTCTAACTTCTAGTTCTTTTGAATAAAATAAGGTAGCTTCTTTTGGTTTATGATGCTAGAGTGTAGAGCTACTCACATGGGTAATTTACAAAACTCTACCTTAAATCATTATATTCATCAATATTTCATGTCAAACATATTAAGTGTTTTTATCAAATAGTTCAATCCACTTTATTAATCTGTACGTATTTTTTTATTCAAGACTAAGGTATCCGTTCATCATGACTAATGTGTGTACCTTTAACATGATTTGTCATCCAATTTTTATAGTCCTTTCAAGCTTTTGAACAATTTTTTTTCATGCATGCATATATATAATATATGACTATGGGTTATCTTTAACATATTAAGTGTATATGTTACTTATTTAGGTGAAAGCTTAGCATAAACATATTTATCAACATAAAGCTAGGCTTAGGAAACTTTAGCTTACTTAGTTCCAGAATTGGGATTTAACGAGAGGTTAGGGTCTTGAACTTGTTCCTCCACTTGAAAGCTCGCTTAACTCGGAGGATGACTTCTTCACCGTTTTTGTCTCTTGAAACACAAGATAACATAGGTTAGTAAGATGTTTATTTTCTTTTACGCACGATCCTAGAGAGATAGAGCGTTTGTAGAGAGAGAAAGTGAGTGTACGTGTGCATGTGAGTACTTGTAAAACAAGGAAAGTTAACGTGAAAGTGTTTGTATTACCTAAAAGAAGAAAGAGAGATCTGAAGGGGTATGCACCCGCCTTAACATCGATCGGGGCGGGTCAACCCACAAGATATAGACAAGAGGCTTGAAATCAGGATGTCATGAAGACACAAAGCCAAAACCTATGCGCAAGCGCATGAAACATCTGCGTGTGGCGCATATCACATATGCACACAACACACACATTTAGTGTGAGAATAAAGAGAAGACCTTGCGCATCCCCGGGATAGGCGCATAAAGGCCGCGCGTAAGCGACACACAACAAATGAGACAATAGTCTAATCCAAATCAGGATAAGGACAACCATGATTGTACTCATCAGACAACCTTCCAGAAGGTATCTTTTAAGGAATAAAGAATGTGCTGATGTTGACAGCTGCCAATGAAGGGTGGACAACTCAGCAAAGCCCATGTGCCACCGCGTGATGGCACATGGGTCAGGTGAAATACCTTGGTCAGAGAATAATCAATGAAAAAGCACCAGGTGTCCTAAGTACACGTGGCGCGAAGCAATAGGAGGAGGCCAAAAAGGCCCTAATTGGGTCTGAGCCCAATCATTGGAAACCCTAATACTATAAATACCACACCACCTCCACAGTTGGAGCCAGGCAAGAAAATATATTCTAAGTCCTTTACTCATTTTCACATTCTGATTATCCTCTCCTACAATATCTGATTCTCACACCGGAGGGTTACCCCAAAGAGGACCCCTCTGTCCCTTTCTGAGGGGTAAGCTCACGGTACTGTTCGTTTTGTAGGTGGAAGAACTCGTATCTCGGAAAACCATCGGTGATATAGCACACTCATACCCGAGGAACGTTGATCGTATACAAGTAAGTCGATACACGCTTCTTCATTGGCGCCATCACCTGTTACAATGGCAACAAAACCACTATTTCATCAATTTTCTCTCTGAAAATCTTCACCATGGTTTCTGGTGTTCGAAACAACGATCAAGTTCTGGAGGATAATGAGCATGAGGATGTTAATGAGGGACATCAGGTTCTGAGGGCGCCGCGTGACACTACGCGCACCACCAGTAACCATCCCTTCAACACAACACCTCATAATCAAACTGAAACTCCCCCAGACGATCTCACGTTCCAAAATCTGACTGGTACAAAACAAAAAGGACCAATGGGCCGGAAGTTTAAACCAATGACCCTAAAGAATGGCTCATAAACGAACAACAGCGTTTAATGGACAAATACAATGAGTTGGTAAAACACAAAAAGTTAGCCGATTTAACACAAAGGCTCGCATTTGATAAACAAACCATTCAGGGAACAACAAAAAAGACGCGTGCGCTGGAAGACGGTCATTCTGTTCACACCGAACAAGCTGATATTAGTGATGAGGAAGAGGTGCACAGCATGAAGAAGACGCGAGATACTCATGCAGGAGGTTCACAGCTTCGCGCACACATGCACAAAGCACCTGGAGCCAAAGCTGATATGGATTTATACACACCATACAACCCACAAGCGAAAGGGCAAGTGGACGTAACCACACCATATAGGCCAGCCATCTTGATAAAACATTCAAAATTCGCTGAGCGCATTGCGAAGGCTCCCATTCAACACAAAACCAAGATGCCAAGTGGTTTAGGCAAGTACGATGGTACAACAGATCCAGATGATTTCTTACAAGGTTTTTATAACACTGGAAACTTAGAAAGCTGGGCGATGCCAACATGGTGTCACATGTTTGCTCGCGGCCTCACGGGTGCAGCGCGTGTCTGGTTCGAAAGCTTGCCGACAGGACAAATCGATGGGTTCGAAGAGCTACTGGAAAAGTTCCAGGCTCACTTTGTACAGCAGCGCAGACACACGCGCGACCCCGATGACATCATGCATTGCGTACGCAGGAATGATGAAACCATTGAAGACTACATAACTCGTTTCAATCAGGAATCTCTTGCAATTGGAGGCATCACTGAACAACTCTTGTGCGTGGCCTTTATACAAGGTGCGCGCAGTGATCAACTCCGCAGAGCTCTCGTGAGCAGAGAAGGCATGCCAACCACTTGGGCTAAGCTTATGGAAGCATCGCGAGTCTTCGCGCGAAATGAAAAACAAATTGCCCTAGACAGAGCAAGAGATAAAGGGCATCAAACAGAAGCGCCACGCAACAATGAAAGGAGGGGCAAACAAAACTCCGTATGGTCCAGGTTGCAACAAACCAATTATTCTCCTGCAGAAAAGCAAGCGCAACAAAGTTCACCACAACCCCAAAAAGACATTCTTAATCGCGGAGAATGTGACAAGAAGGAAGGCGGCAGAGAGCCTAACAGACCTCTACCAAGAATATGGACTCCCCTCACCAAAACGCCTTCGCAAGTGTTAAGCACAGAGAATGTCCAGTTTAAAAACCCCAGGCCATTACTCCATAAGGGACCACCGAACAGTGGCAAATATTGTTAGATTCACAAATCCACAGGGCACAACACCGATGCATGCCATAATTTGAAGGATGCGATCGAAAAAGATGTGAAATCAGGCAAGTTGGCTCACCTGGTAAAAAATCCAAGACCAGAGAACGAACAACCAGACGGAGCCTCAGCCAGTAAAAAATTCAAAAGAATCTGTGTAGCTGAAGGAAGAAGGCAAGGGCAAGGATCGAGGAAGAGAAGCGCGCAAATCCGAGGGGATTGGCGCGAGCAACAAGTAATCTTTCCAAGAATCAGAGGAGGCCCGTCTATCAGCAGTCCTCTAGTCATCACTGCACACATCGCTCATTATGAGGTGTCAAGAGTCCTGGTGGACACCGGTAGTGAGTCAGACATCATGTATGAGCAATGTTTCAGGAAGTTGGATCCAGCAGACCAAGCTAGGCTCGAAGTTGTGAGTGCACCAATCTCGGGTGTCTCAAACGAAATTATTCACCCCCTAGGTCAGATACAATTCGAACTAACTATGGGGGATGAGAAGCACAAGCGAGCTGAAATTGTCAACTTCCTGGTCTTGCCCACCACTTCATGCCATAGTATGATCTTGGGTAGAGGAACGATTGCCCAATTCAACGCCATACCGTCACCAGCGCATGGCGCGTTGGGGTTCCCAACACCAACAGGAGTAACATTTGTGTACCGAGATCATTTATGCGCAGTAATAAGTATACCTCGAGAGGGGAGAATGAAGCTTCCAGTGGCAAACAACGCGCCAGAGGAATGGATTCTCAACCCAAAATTCCCAGAACAAACAATCACAATCAGATCTACGATATCAGATGACACAAGAGTGAGAATGAAAAGATTGCTCACAACGTATATGTCAGTCTTCGCGTGGCAACATTCCGATATGACTGGGGTTCCGCGAGACCTGGCGCAACACTATCTCAACACATTCAAGTCCGTGGAGCCAATTGCTCAAAAGAAAAGAGTCATGGGAGACGAGAAGACAGAGGCCATGAATGAGCAAGTAGAAGATCTACTGCGCGCGAATATCATTCGCCCAATACGATATCAAACATGGGTAGCCAATCATGTGATGGTAAAGAAGAGCAATGGGTAATGGAGAATGTGCATTGATTTCAAGGACCAGGACCTCAACAAGGCGTGTCCAAAAGATTGTTACCCCCTCCCAAAAATTGACATGAAGGTGGACTCTGTGGTGCCATTTAAGCTCAAATGTTTCCTAGATGCCTATAAGGGCTATCACCAAATTCAAATGGCACCACAGGATGAAGACAAGACTGCTTTCAGAACTGACAAGGGTGTTTTCTGTTACACAAAAATGCCCTTTGGTTTGAAGAATGCAGGAGCCACTTACCAAAGACTCATGGATGCAATTTTCAACGAGCAGATTGGAAAAAACTTAGAAGTCTACGTGGATGATTTGGTGATTAAAAGCAGGGAGGAAAAACAAATGCTCAAAGACATCGAAGAAACCCTTCGGCGCCTAAAGGAAGTAAACATGAAGCTCAACCCGAGCAAATGCACATTCGGCGTGGAAGAAGGGAAATTTCTCGGCGTAATGGTCACCAAGGATGGTTTCAAGGTGAACCCAGAGAAGGTGGAGGCTATCCTTGGCATGCCCTCACCATCCACCATGAAGGAAGTTCAAAAGTTGAATGGTAGATTGGTATCAATTAACAGGTTCCTAGCAAACCATGCAAGCAAATCTACCACATTCATTAACACATTGAGAAATTGCTTAAAGAAAAGCCAATTCAAGTGGACGCCTGAGGCCGAGCAAGCTTTCAGTGAGATAAAAGAATGTCTGATAAATCTGCCTGCGCTCACAGCTCCACTACCTGGTGAAACTTTAACGTTGTACCTGTCAGCAGGAGAGCGCGCCATTGGCGCAGTATTATTGGTGGATCGCAAGGGAATCCAAACACCAATTTATTATGTAAGTCGGGTGCTGACAGATCCTGAGACGCGCTACACCATCATAGAAAAGTTAGTTTTATCACTAACGCATGCGTCGTGCAAGCTTCACAGATATTTCAATGGTCATCCTATTGAAGTCCTGACTGATTACAACATCCAGCTAGTCTTGCGACGTCCCGCGCTCTCAGGAAGGCTGACAAAATGGGCGCTGGAATTAGGGGAGCACACGATCACCTATAAGCCTCGTCCAGCAATCAAGGGATAAGTCTTAGCTGATTTCATCGCAGAAATCCCTGAAGGAAAAGTCGAAGAGGCTCAGCGCGAAGTAGACCCTCCGCAAGCCAATAATGAAGAAAACGTTTGGAGATTATTCACTGATGGAGCTTCAAACAACGAAGGGTCCGGCGCAGGCCTCAAACTGGTGGATCCAGAAAATCATGAGTATACTTACGCAATCAGGTTGGATTTCAAGAGCACCAACAATGAAGCTGAGTATGAAGCCCTGCTGGCTGGTTTGCGCATCGCGCACAAGTTCAGAGTTAAAAAGCTAGAGGCTCATGTAGATTCATACCTGGTAGCAGCACAAGTCAATGGCCTTTATGATGCCAAGGAGAACACCATGCCTCTGTATCTAGAGCAGGCGAAGAAACTCACCGAACAATTTGACTTTTTCAGAATCATACACATTCCGCGCTGGTGAAAATAAGTCTGCCGACGCGCTAAGCAAGATGGCATCAACCAGCTTCGATCATTTTGGCAAAGATGTCAGGGTGGAAGTAATGAGCAACCCGTCAGTGGGAGCGAAGTCTGTTCTTGTAATTCATACAACACCTTCATCATGGATAACTCCAATAATGGAATTCTTGAAGGAAGGAAAGTTACCAGACGATCGCGCACAGGCGAGGAAGATAAGACACAAGTCGCAGAACTACGAAATGCTCGATGGTACGTTATATCGACGCTCTTATCTTGGACCACTCATGAAATGCCTAGACGCTGAGGAAGCAAGCTATGTGATCAGAGAGATACACGAAGGAATCTGTGGAATACATGCTGGCCCGCGCATGGTGATCGCCAAGGCAATGAACGCAGGTTACTATTGGCCAGGCATGTACTTGGACGCGTTAAAAGAGATCCAAAAATGCAAAGCGTGTCAGAGCTATGCGCCAAATACCATGCGGCCAAAGAACAACTTGATTCCGGTGACCTCTGCATGGCCTTTCCACAAGTGGGCAATCGATATTGTGGGTCCCTTACCACAAGCGCCAGGGCGAGTAAAGTTTTTGGTAGTGGCAGTAGACTATTTCACAAAATGGGTTGAAGCCAAGCCACTGGCAAAAATCACAGCCGAGGCAATGAAGCAATTTATTTGGAGCCACATCGTATGCCATTTTGGCCTGCCCATGGAAATCGTGAGCGACAATGGCAAACAATTCGCTGACAGGAAGATATCCAGTTGGTTCAAGGAATTGCACATCAATCAGGTCTTCACTTCAGTATACCACCCTCATGGGAATGTCCAAGTGGAACGCGCGAACCAAAGCTTGCTGAATGAGCTGAAGAAAAGGTTGGAGGGAGAGTCCAATGCATGGGTCGAGGAGTTACCTAATGTCCTGTGGGCGCACAGGACATTAAGCAAAACCAGCAATGGCGAGTCCCCGTTCAGCCTAACCTATGGAACGGAGGCTATGATTCCAGCAGAAATTGGATGCCCATCCTATAGAGTGCTCATGATGAGTAAGACGGATAACGAGCAAGAAAGGAGGTTGGATCTCAATTTACTTGAGGGACGCAGAGAGGCGGCTATCATCAGTGAAGCCAAATACAAGAAAAAGCTAGAAAAATACTACAATCAGCGCGTGAAAGAATGCCACTTCAAGAAGAATGATTTTGTCCTTCGGAACAATGAAGCTAGTCGCGCAATACCCCCGGGAAAGATGTCTCCCAACTGGGAGGGACCTTATCAAGTCTCGGAAGAATTGGGAAAAGGCGCATACGCTTTAAAAGATTTAAATGGAAAGAAGATCCCGCGCACATGGAAGCAGCACAACTTAGAAAATGTTTCATGTAAAAGTTGTCAAGTTTGTAATCAAGGCTTTTTAAGCCATTATGAATAATGATACGCTCTATATGCGTTCTATTACCTTTTGCATACATGTTTCACACTTCCCTTTATTAATTTTGAGCAATATGACAACATTGTATTGACATCAAACTAAAAATAAAACGAAGTAAAACATACATGCGCGAGCTTCAAGCTCAGACGCGTTAACGAGTTTTAACTCTAAAACGTCAGGGCCTTAGCCCAATAATATGAGCCTTAGCTCAAATTACTCATAGCATCCATCCTACGTATTGCGCAGCTGGACCATAAAAATACCTAAGCACAACTGAGGCAAAGCACATGCCAAAGCATAGTTGTTAAGGTCTCAGGTCGGGGCCGCGCATGGGATTATAATGGATATAGGCAGAGTAACACATACTGACACGTAAAGGCTAAAAAACTCATTCATAATTCCTTATAATAAATGCACGATAACGTCGCGCAAAAGAGGAATAATGAAATGCCAAGGCACGTGTCAGCATATTCAGAATATCGCAAAAAAAACTTGAAATATGACAACTGTTAAGGATTAAGTAAAAATAATTTCCTTACAACCTTGTTCAAGTTTCAATGTGTAAGCATACCTTATATTCAACAAGCACACACATACAATATAAAGAGATGAATTGGGAATGCGCAAGATGCGAATAAGGGAAAAATAATATTTCATTCCGAAACATAGAAGTTTACAAATTTACAAATGATGAGGTAAAAACTACAAACACAAAAATAATAAAAACAAGAAGGGCTTTTCAAGTCTCTATGTTAATATCAGCCTCTTCATCTTCCTCATCATTATTTTCTCCCTCAGCATCTGGCGCAGCCCGCTCCTCGTCATCTCCAAACTTACCATAATCAAGCTGTTCGTCTTGAGTATAGTCGTCTTCTGTCATGATAGCGTCAGGAATAGGTCCTTTGGCCACGCCAGAGCCGCTGGCAGAGGTAGCGTTGCCCGCGCCATCATCATTGCCACCAGTCCCTTCACATTCATCAAGTAATTTCTTTAAAGCGCCAAGATCGGGCTGGTCAGCAAGCGCGGCTATCTGCAAGTCACAAGGAACAGTATAAGTACAAAAGATTATGAAAATAAGTCAAGTAAACTCATTAAGGTTAAAATACCTTCTCAAGGATGGGAATTGGAGTATTCAAGTACTTCTCCCCCACCTCAGCCATGTCAGCGCAGACAGTGTCGAGCTGATAAGGGTAGTCGGATGGATTCTTCTTTAGCATGCCATATTCATAACCATCCTTAAACCCCTCAGCCCGACCCACCAAGCGCGACGCCGCATTACAGTCCATCACAAGGGTCTGAAACTCGTCTGAGTATTTCATGGCATAAGCACAACGAGTCACACCCTGTGAAATCAGCCATTGACGGTCCTGCGCGAGGGAAGAAACAGACGTCTCAAGAGCAGGGATTTGAGAGTTTAACAACTTAACAGTTTCCTTGGCTTGTTTTAGCTCTTCTTTGTCAGACGCTGCTGCCGCCAAGGCTTCATTCTTTTCCGCTCGCGTAGCATCGAGCTCTTTCTTCAGGCGCGCAACCTCACTCTCCAATAAAGATTTTTCAATATTAACCTACGCAATAGTTTGGTCATGCGCCTCCACTGCCAACTCCAGGTCACGCACTCGACGCGTGTACCTGGCCGCATCTGCCTCTGCCACTTGCATTTTCTCCCGCGCAGCTTGCAGCTCAAGCCCGCGCTTCACAAAAGCAGCGTTGGAACTTGCCCGGTTCTCGCTAAGTTCTGCTTGGAGTTTCTCAGCTTTCTCTCGGGCATCAGAAAGATTCCAAGCAGAAATCTTAGCCTCTTGCTTGGCCTCCGCAAAGGCATCACGTACCTTTATATAATCATTGCGAAGCTCTTGGGAGGCAGCAAAAAACGCAGACCCAGCAAAAAGGTGGTCATTAAGCAAATCCACGCGAGCGCGGTCCTCTTGAAACCTCCTTTCAGCTGGAGGAACAGAGTGAGCCCAAAAGTCTTCACATACGCCCAAGGATTGGAATGAGCTCTCTTCAGTGATACTCCAGCTCGAGCGGTATATGTGATCGGCTCCCTACAAACACAAAGCAACACAAAGAAACGTTTTAGTTATCTAAACACTAATTTGGAAGTCTGCACAGCGGAGCAAAATAAACTTATACCTGAGGAGAACCGGCAGAAAGATTAGCGCCAGCTGATGAGCTCCTGCCTGCCCCATGAGAAAAAGGCTGCGCCACGAAATCTCGTGGCGCTATAGGGCTTACGCGGCCACCATCAGAATTTTCAAAATTAACCTCCTCATCATCCTCTATAACAGGTCTCTTCTCCTGCGACTTGGAAGAATCAAAAATAGTCTCACGAGGAGGGCTACGCGCAGGAGGAGGTGAGGGAGGTCTTGACGCTGTTAGAGCAGCGCGAAAAATAGTATCCTGCTCCTTAGTGATCCCAATGAGGGGAGATTCAGTACTTGTTGGAGCAGGAGCAGAACTAACGGCGCCAGCGCTAGCAGTGCAACCAGCAGCTTGTGTGCCAGCTATAATTCCTATGAAAAAACCAACAAGGAGAAATGATTCATCACTTGAACTAAAAGAAAAAATCAGACAATCAAAGCGCAATAAATACCTTGGCGCACCGCAGTCCGCGAATTAAGCATCGCCATGAAGTCCATTTTTCCCCTTTTTGAGGGCAAAACAGAGGACTTCAAAACAACCTTCGGCATAGCCTTGGCACCTTGCTGCGCCTGAGGTTGAGCCACCAATGTTGCCGGCTCTACAAACATTTGAGTGAACAAAGCTTCATTAATAACTCTATCGGAATCACGTTCATAAAACCACAAAATATAAACAAAGTATACCTGTTGGAGAAGACGAAACAGCAGGCGCAACACCATACCTCGTGTGGACTGGAGGATTGCCCACACCTTGAGGCAAAGAAGACGAGGAAAACTTGGAAGTAAAACCCTTGGTTTTCCCAAGTCCCTTCACTTGAGTAGGAGGAAGTTTCTGGGCAACAGAGGCATCATCTTTTTTCTGTTTTTTACCGGCCCCTGCGCCAGTTTTTCCTTTAGCCTTGCGTTTGAGTTTTTGCGCTTCAGCTTCTGCCTCCTCCCCTTCCTCTTCCACAGGCTCTAACTCATAATTAGCGAGCGCATCTACAATACGCGCAACAGAAATGATAAAACCAAATTTGGTATTCTAAGGGCCTAAGCACAAATACAAAGGCTTACCAGGCGCATCGCTGTCAAAGCAAAATTCTAAGTCGACAGGGATGAACATATCATCGAAGCGATCAGGGAAAGCAACTTCCCCAGCGTTCAGGGCGACAGAACCACCTTCTGTATGCTCGTCATAGGCGGCGTGGATGTATTCCTTGCTTTCTGCATAAAACAAGACAAGTGATATCAGCAAAACGAATTATACTCGCGCAAAAATTAATGCAATGAACAAACAACCCACGTGAGCCATCAACATGGATGACAGGCTCAGTCTCGCTGTCAGTCCACCTCTTGCTCATACTAACCCCCACCAACGCTTCCTCGCAAATATTCTTGGCGGGGGATGGTTCAGCAGTTAATTTTTTAACCCACGCGCCAGATGGATTCCTAAGAACGTCATCATCCGCGGGCGCGGAAGTAATCGCGCGCATGGTCATACGAATGGGAATAACACCAGCCTTGATATAAAAGAATTTTTCAGCCCAGTCATGAAGGCTTTTGAAGGTAACAGTGCAGCACTTAACCTTCTGACTGCGCGGTGTGAATGAGAACCAAGAATCTTGGATTTTCGGCTTATAAAAATATTGAAAGCGCCGAGGGGTGGGCTCCTCGCGCTGAGCTTTGCACATGAACTCAAAATGAGTCATGCGCACTAATCCACAGGGATGGACTTGAGATATATGAATCCCGTAAAATTGGAGGAGCGCACCTATAAACCTCGTCATCGGAAGACGAAGATTACAGCTGGTGAAAAAGTTAGAATATAAAGAGATATAACCGGCGGGAGGATCCGCCGCCGTTTTCCCGGTCGCCGGGAGCAGACAACCATACTCAGGGAGAAAACCCTGAGAAGCGACGAGATTATCAAAATCAGGTTGTTTCAACTTGCAGGGAATCTCATCCCATCTCTTCACCGCCTTGTTCTTCCCTCCCTCCTCCGACGAGGCCTCGGCAACCCGAGTACCCTTGCCGGTTTTCTTCAAAGTAGACATAACCACTGATTTTACACGGCCTTTACTAGTGGAAATTGTGGTGTCTGGGTTATCAGACATACAATTGCGAATCGAACAATATGGTTACTTTAAGCACGGAATTCAGGGACAAAGACGAAAGCTCTTAATCGGAATGTAAATGATAGGCAAAAGCTCTGAAAATGACAGTGGAGATGAAGAAAAAACCGTTCAAAAGGTTTGGTTTTATAGGCCCAGGAGAGAGAGAGAAACAAGTAATAATCAGATCTACGCTCACGCGCCCCCACTCGCAGGCGTAGGTCAACATAAGCGCGACACGTGTTCCTGACACTGTATGAGGAGACGTGAAAAGCCACTGTAGCACCTCGAGCACAAGAAAGGTCTGACACATAACGTCTCCATCTCTGATGCATGTCAACACTAACCAACCACGTGCATTGACGATTCGTTTTAACCAAAGGGATGGAATTTCGCGCAACGCGCGTAAAAGAAAAGAAAAAGAAAAAACAAGCCCTATTAAAAAAGCAAACTATTAAGTCTAATATCTATCTTACCTCGCTCGCGCGAGACAAGACACACATTAGACTGGGGGGCTTGAAGGGGTATGCACCCGCCTTAACATCGAGCGGGGCGGGTCAACCCACAAGATATAGACAAGAGGCTTGAAATCAGGATGTCATGAAGACACAAAGCCAAAACCTATGCGCAAGCGCATGAAACATCTGCGCGTGGCGCATATCACATATGCACACAACACACACATTTAGTGTGAGAATAAAGAGAAGACCCTGCGCATCCCCGGGATAGGCGCATAAAGGCCGCGCGTAAGCGACACACAACAAATGAGACAATAGTCTAATCCAAATCAGGATAAGGACAACCATGATTGTACTCATCAGACAACCTTCTAGAAGGTATCTTTTAAAGAATAAAGAATGTGCTGATGTTGACAGCTGCCAATGAAGGGTGGACAACTCAGCAAAGCCCATGTGCCACCGCGTGATGGCACATGGGTCAGGTGAAATACCTTGGTCAGAGAATAATCAATGAAAAAGCACCAGGTGTCCTAAGTACACGTGGCGCGAAGCAATAGGAGGAGGCCAAAAAGGCCCTAATTGGGTCTGAGCCCAATCATTGGAAACCCTAATACTATAAATACCACACCACCTCCACAGTTGGAGCCAGGCAAGAAAATATATTCTAAGTCCTTTACTCATTTTCACATTCTGATTATCCTCTCCTACAATATCTGATTCTCACACCGGAGGGTTACCCCAAAGAGGACCCCTCTGTCCCTTTCTGAGGGGTAAGCTCACGGTACTGTTCGTTTTGTAGGTGGAAGAACTCGTATCTCGGAAAACCATCGGTGATATAGCACACTCATACCCGAGGAACGTTGATCGTATACAAGTAAGTCGATACACGCTTCTTCAAGATCGTAGAGAGAGGAAAGGTGGTGGACGCTAGTGGTAGCATCTCTACCGAGTAATCCATCAAGATCTTGAATGTAAATCTAAAAATATATTGTTTTTTTTTACCACGATCATTGTTGTGTTGGTCAGGAGTAGTAAAATATTATTGACTTGATTGATATTGTGCATGCAGTTCTCATACAATACAAATTAACATATTATTAATTTATTTTAAAAACAATATAGTAATTAAATAAGAAGCTTTCAGGGTCATAAAGATTATACTGTATGTAAATACAGTCAACTGTGTCATATTAAAACAACTATGTTTGACCTCAATAGTCAGACATACCAATCATTACCATAAATTTCTACTAACAACAGTGGTCGTGTGAGTAAAAATGAGTAAGTATAAATTAAGAATTCCTAAAACAGAAGATTTCAAGTGGACTCACAGTTGCATAAAACATCATTCGCTTGAGAACCGTTTAACATGTGTGAAGCAGACAATAGAAGATTAATTCATATGATAAAATACAAAAGAAAAACAGTAAAGATTGAAGCATACCTCCATCAGGTTGATGCACCGACTGTAAATTGGGCTCCAATAGCAACTACGGGGAAAGCGTCACCGAACATGGGATATATTTTTTAAGTACGTGTATAAAATAAATAACATTAAATAAGCATTGTAACAACTCAAGTTCTATATATTTTTTAAGCATGATGTTCAAAATTACTGAATTTGAGTTTCTACGATTTTCGTTGCGAGACCACATAGGTTAGTCCTTAGACTATACAAAGCATCACTTGTAAGTAAAAAATTGTCATAATTATGACTACAATTCTATTACTATTTTGCAGATAAAGATAAAAACTGACTTGAATAAAAACCAACTAAAATATTTGATTAAAAACCAAAACAAAAAACCGGAACCCTACGGGACTTCCAAAGCACCCACCCACCGGAACCCTACCTCCCGGCCGCCGCCACTCTTCCCTCTCACCGGAAAATCCTCCCTTCCACCTCACCTCAGCCACCTCACCTCAGCCACCACACCTCTCTTCCACCACACCGGAAAACCCTCTCTTCCACCACACCGCCGCCACTCTTCCCTCAGCCACCACACCTCATCGGAAAACCCTCTCCTCTCACCGCCGCCTCACCGGAAAACCCTCCACAGTCACCACCCTCCACAGTCGCCGCCACCGACCCAGCCGGAAAACCGGCTCTCCGCCACCTCACCTCAGCCACCACCACATCTCACCGGGAAACCCTAATCTCCCACCTTCACTCTTCCCTCTCCTCCACCACACCTCAGCCTCCACACCTTCACAGTCGCCGCCAACCGACCCAGCCGGAAAACCGGAAAACCATCCACAGCCGCTGGAAACCCCTCTCCACAGCCGCCACCACTCCACAGTCGCCGGAAAACCCTCTCCTCCACCTCCACTCTTCCCTCTCCACAGTCGCGGCCAACCGACCCAGCCGCCCAGCCTCCCACCCCGCTGCTTTGACCACGATCCACGGCGGCATGGATTCTGAAGAATGGGAACATCCACGTAATCGGAAAGGGAAACGGAATGGTCATCAGACTCAAGGTAATAACAAGGTTTTATCGAAGTTTTTTGTCTCAAATCTTCCCCCAAAGTGTTCTTCGCAAGACTTAAAAGATGTTATGGGTAGCTTTGGTCGTTACGAAGGTTCCTATATAGCTAGGAAGCTGGATAAATGGGGCAAGAGGTTTGCTTTCGTATCGTTTTCCGAGGTGAAAGATGTCAAACGGTTGGGAGATGAGTTATCAGACGTATGGATCGGTTCGTATAAGTTGTTTATTGCGATTGCTCGGTTTGTGGATGGTGAGAATCTACATAGACCCGATTCTGGTAATAGGAGGAAGACGGCTTCGGTTCCTGTTTATAGTCATGCAAAACCTAGTGGTCATTCAAACCCTAGTTCCGAAGGATCCGATAGGAATGGGGTTCCCTATGCATCAGTTGGTAATGGGCGTTCCTTTGTTGATTCTTTGTTAAATCGGAACAAAGTAGATGAGATTAAGGTGGATGATTCGGTGGAACGGTTTTCTCATTGGAAGGGATGTGCTCTTACGGGGAGGGTGGTGAATCTTCACACGTTAACTTCTCTGAAAAAGTTGGTTCGGAAGCATGGTTGGAGATCATTAGAGATTAAGTATCTGGGAGGGCTTTCAGTGGTGTTGGTATTCTACGTTAGTGGGGATAGGGATGCCTTCCTGAATGACAAAGACAAATGGTCAGACTGGTTTGAGTTTTTAGAACCTTGGTCCGATAGAACTAGAGTGGAGGAGGGTCGGATCGCCTGGCTCCAAGTTCATGGGGTTCCGGCTCAGTTGGTGTTAGACGAGGTATTCGATTTGATTGGAAGCAGGTTTGGCAAGGTGGTTCAATCGGCTTCCTTATCAGGTGAAGAGAACAACTTATCGTATACTCTCATCGGTGTGTTGAGTAAAGAGTGCAAACGGATTGTGGATCGGGTGGACATTAATTGGAGGGGAAAAATATTTAAAGTGTGGGTGGATGAAGATGTTGGGGAATGGATACCGGAATGTGTAGTAGAGTATGAAGAGGATGATGGTTCCGTTTTACCGGAGGAGGATAAGTGTGATGATAATATCGTGCAGGATGAGTTCCACAATGTGCATCGTGAAGAGGGCGAATGTTCTCAAGCTAATGAGTTTTCTGTCAGGGAATATGCTGTTAATGGGTTGGATGGTTGTGTGAACGATAATTCTAACGTGATGGTCGGTGAATTTTCGAACTCTTATGAACATTCTAATGAGGAGGCGGTCGAGAATGGTAACGTTGATAGTACTAATGTTTCTCTGTTGAAAGGCAAGGGACATAAGAAGTTCAGACGGAAGTCTTTATTTTCTAATCGGAGTGGGGGTAGTGGTTCTAGGGAGCGTCCTAAGAAGAGACCAAGGGAGGATAAAGATATGTTTGATCTTGATAGGTTTATCGGTATTATGCACGTGCCTTCGGATGTTACTAGGGGTATCGAGACAGGTGTTGAAGGAGTGTTCTTAACACCGGATCTTAACAAAGGGATGTCTACTAATACGGAGGTGGTTCGAGACATCAAGGGAGAGACTGCGGAGCCCTCGATGATTGGTAGAAGTATAGATCCGGTGCAACACCAAGGTCCGATTGAGGTGGAGTTGGAGAAGACCATTGAGTTGAGTAAGGCGTTAGGTGTTGAGAATTTGCAAGATTTTGTTGCTAATGTCAAAGAGGTTCTTGTTTCCGAAGGCTATCAAGAAGGTGTTCAATGAATGTTTTTTCTCTGAACATTCGTGGGTTAGGGAGTTCTAGCAAAGCCGATTGGATTCGAGGTCTTCGAGTCCATCATGAGGTTAGTTTTATTGTTTTACAAGAGTCGCAATTTGTTTCCTTGGATTCTGTGGATGTGGGACGGTTTTGGGGTTATGGTGAGTATTCCTTTGATTGGGTTCCTTCGTCTGGAAGGTCGGGTGGGTTATTATCGATCTGGGATTCTCAAGTCTTTCGTATGGAAAGGGTGGTCAAGAATAATAATTGGCTTCTAGTTTCGGGCACTGTGAAAGGAAAGAGTAGCTCGTATCATATTCTCAATGTTTATTCTCCTCAAAATCTAGTTACTAAACGAGCTCTTTGGGGGGAAATTCGTGATTTGATCGAGGAGGGTAATGGGAGGTGGATTGTGGCAGGAGATTTTAACTCGGTTCGGTGTGCTGAGGATAGGCGGAATTCTTTGTTTAATGTGGGTGAGGCCAATGAGTTTAACGATTTCATTGATGATTCGAATCTTCACGAGTACTCCTTGAAAGGGAGGCGTTTTACTTTTGTCGCAGGAAATAAATTAAGCCGTATTGACAGAATCTTCGTTAATTGGGATTTCTTTATGGAATGGCCGTGTGCGGAGTATATTGCTCTCGAAAGGAATAAGCCGGATCATAGTCCGTTGGTTTTGAAAATTGGTTCTTCCAAGAACTATGGTCCCAAACCGTTTAGGTTTTTCAATTCATGGCTTGGTAGAGAGGATTTTGGGACGTTGATTAAGAAGACGCTTGTTGATGGCTCGTTTCATGGTTCTCCGGACTCGAGATTGTTGTATAAATTTAAAGCTTTGCGTGTTGCTATCACTAGATGGGCGATCGATTGTAAAGCCAAAGAAAAGGAGGAAAGGGTTTTATTGGAGCAAGAGTTGCGTGACTTGGACCAAACCTTGGAGGTCCGGGATTTGTTGGAAGAAGAGACATGGTCTTTAAGCGAAATTAAAAGACGGCTAGGCGAGTTGGATAATCATTATTACCGGGATTTGAAGCAAAAGGCTCGGTGTAATTGGGCGATTCATGGAGACGAAAATTCTCGATTTTTTCACGGTTTTATTAATAAACGTAAAGCTACAAATTATTTTCCGGGTTTGGAAGTGAATGGGGCGTGGGAAACAAACCCGGTTCTCATTAAAAAGGAAGTTTTGCGATTCTTTGCTGGTAAGTTTAAAGAATCTATTACACATCGGCCTCGGTTGATTGGATATGGGTTTTCGGTCTTGTCTTCGGTGGAGGCGGATTTTTTGATCAGTGATTTTTCCGTGCATGAGATCAAGAAGGCGGTTTTTGATTGCGGTGGTGACAAAGCTCCTGGGCCGGATGGTTTTAATTTTAGGTTCATTCGGTTTTATTGGGATTTGTTCGAGAAGGATTTTGTGGATATTCTTGATCATTTTCATAAGGTTAAAAGTTTTTGCTCGGGGGTTGGTTCGTCTTTTATCACCTTAATTCCTAAGGTAAACAATCCGTCTTCTTTGGGGGATTTTAGACCGATAAGTCTCATTGGTTGTATTTTAAAGACTGTGTCGAAGGTGTTAGTGAATCGACTCAAAACGGTTATGAATAAGATTGTCTCAGAGCATCAGTCGGCTTTCTTATCCGGGAGATATATTCTTGATGGCCCTTTGGTGGCTAATGAGGTTATTGCTTGGGCTAAGAAGAGGGAGAGAAGAATTTTTATGTTCAAGATTGACTTCGATAAAGCCTTTGATAATGTGAATTGGGAGTTCTTGTTGTCGGTTCTTTCTCAGATGGGTTTTCCTTCGGTCTGGTGCGATTGGATTAGTGGTATCTTGTTGGCGAGCAGATCGTCTGTTCTTGTTAATGGATCTCCTACATTCGAATTTGGATGTCATAAAGGCATTCGTCAAGGTGACCCGCTATCGCCTTTTCTTTTTATTATTCTGATGGAGGCTTTTTCAGGTATGTTGAAACAAGCCTGTGATATAGGTGCGTTTCATGGTATTACTCTTCCTAATGAAGGTCCTACTTTATCCCTTCTTTTTTATGCGGATGATGCTATGATTATGGGAGAGTGGTCTTCTTTTAATTTTGATAACTTGAAACGTATTCTTCGCATATTTTACTTGTGTTCGGGGCTAAAGATTAATCTCCATAAATCAGTGTTATTTGGAGTAGGTGTAGAAGATGGTGAGATCGATATCCAAGCTGGTTTCATGGGTTGTAAGCCGGGTAGAATCCCGTTTTCTTATCTAGGGATTATGGTTGGCGCTAACATGAATAGGGTGGTTAATTGGGAACCGGTTGTGTCCAAGTTCAAGAAGAGGCTATCTAAATGGAAAGTTAATTCGTTATCTATTGCCGGTCGGTTAACCCTTATTAAATCGGTGCTGGATAGTCTTCCCACTTATTATTTTTCGCTTTTTAAGGCACCCAAGAAGGTTACCAATGATTTAGAAGCTTTGATGAGAAGGTTCTTATGGGGTGGTTCGGATGAAGTGAGGAAGATGTCATGGGTGGCTTGGGAGGTAGTCACCAAACCTATAAAAGAAGGGGGTTTAGGTATCGCTCGTTTAGAGGTTAATAATCAAGCGCTGATTACTAAATGGCTTGGGAGATTTCTAAATGATCATCACGCGATGTGGAGAAGAGTAGTGTTGTCTATTCACGGGTCCTCGCGCTGTTGGGGGCTTGCTCCGGTTAATAATGGAGTTCCCGGGGTTTGGAAGAATTGTGTTATGTTTTGGAACAAATTTAAGGTTGATGGTGTGGGTTTTAATAGAGTGATCCGGGCCACAGTTGGGAATGGTCGCCAAGTTCGGTTTTGGACGGATTTGTGGTTGGGTTCAGCGCCGATTATGGACAAGTATCCGTCCTTATATGCGGTAGAAAAACATAAAAATGTCTTGTTAGCAGATCGGTTGGTGGTCACTGGATCTTCTCGTCGCATTGTGTGGGATTGGCTTAGAGCTCCTTGCTCCCAACAGGAGGTGATCGAGAAGCAGGAGTTGGAAGATCTCCTTCAAGGGGTGGTGATGGTTGACCGTGAAGATTCATGGTCTTGGGCGGTTGGTAGCTGCAAAGAGTTCGAGGTTTCGGCGATTAAAAGATGGATGGTGCGGTCTGTTGTGGATGCTGGGAGTTCCAGTTTCCAATGGAGCGATTGGGTCCCGAAAAAATGTAATATTTTTATGTGGAGGGCCGTTCTGGATAGTCTTCCAACCAAGCAGGCTTTAGCTAGACGTCATTTGCATTGTGATGATCATAGTTGCGCTTTATGTGAGAGAAATGAGGAATCGCTCGAGCACTTGTTAACCGGGTGTTTCATTTCTATGGCCGTTTGGAATGCGATTGGTTCATGGTGCAACATCCCTAGATCTTTTGTTTTTCATGTCAATGATTTGGTGGAAGTGCATAAGGTTTGTGGTGCGACGGGGAATAAGAGATTGATTATTCATGGAATTGTCATCATTACTTGTTGGAGGATTTGGCGGGCTAGGAATGAAAAGATTTTTTCGGGCAAGAACACTAAGGTGGCAGAAATGGTTGCGGATATAAAATCTTTGGGTTTTCTTTGGTACAAAAATAGATCTAAGATAGGGGCAGTGGATTGGAAAAGTTGGTGTTTATTTGATGTAACGTGATTGTTGGTTTTGGTTTTTGGATTTCAGCGTCTTTCTCCGTCTTGGTGATAGTCGTTGGTTGTGTTTGTTTTTAATGAAAGTCAATTTTCAAAAAAAAAAAAAAAAACCAAAACAAAAATGAAGTGAGAAATAAATGCCTATTACCCACTAATTTCTCAATTGTGATGGTAGGCGATGAGAAACTTCATTTCCAAATTTAACGATCATTTGCAAGGTGGAAAAAGATTAAACCATTTATGGGTTTAAAAAGAAAATTCACAAATGGATATAATCCATTCGATAATAAACAAACCCCTTTCAAACTTCAAATAAACTAATCCTAGATAAACTATTTTTCTGGTTTAAAAGAAGAAATAGAAAATCACCCCATGGTATAACATCCTAACATCCTTAATTGTCAATACATCACAAAAATATAATAAAGAAAAAGTGTTAATTAAATGATTATTTGTGTAGTGAAACCAATTGTAGACTTTCTAAATAAATGTACCACATACGAAGGTTAATGCCTTAAATAAAATTGCGCTTCCATGAAATTGAGAAGTAAGGATTTGAACTATTCATTGATCCTTCTATAATTTACTTGTGCAGTCATCATATCTAAAAATTTTGGCATCAACTTTAGCATTGTTAATTGGACCATAAGTTAATTATATAAAAGAAAACCAAAAGTAGCATAAGTTTCACTGCTTTGGCACTATGATAAATCAACCATATAATTACTACCGCATAAATGTCAAAATAGACTAACCTTTCCACTATTCATATAATGGCAAACATAGTCTTTTTCTGTGATTGCGAGAATGCTTTCTTAGAGCTCCAGTATCAATAAATGTTTTATCTCAACCATTATTGCTGCACAAGAACTGAACTTGAGTGTTGGTTCCGGTTCAGGTTCTATTGACTAGATTTTCTGTCTTCTCTTGCAAGTTGTAATGCCTTCATTTGAGATTTTGATCACTGCTAACCTGTGACCCATTACAAAACCAAGCTTTTTCCACATGTAGCGGCAACATACTGTGGTACCCTGGGTGAATAAGATTCATGTAAGTTAGTAATCTGCAGGAACAAAATAAATGAAATAATATATAGCAATACAGACCAACGATAATCAGTATAAGTGAACCATCACATCTGATTGCATAATTAAGGTTTCGTACAAAATCAGAATCTCAAATGAAATCCTAATTCAATTTAGGGTTTGTGACCTCAAACGAAATCTGAACAAATAAGTGTCTAAACAAACTGATTTAGTGAAAAAATATAACAAACTGATTTAGTGAAAAAATACTTTTGATGAATATGATGATCGAGAATAATTAATGACAAAGATAGAATCTGAGATTAGAATTAGAGGATCTAAGAGTTTGATTTGGGAATGGAACTTCAATGAAACTTAATTAGAAGAGCAAGGGCGATTAGGGATAGCGGGTTTAATTTCATTATGGCAATGAAAAGGTTATGCTAAAGTCAAATAGATTCACTATTACTGGATTCAATGGCACACATCAGTAATCAGATTAAATGTGCAATCAGTCATACGACGACTGTGACTCCTAGAACCCTGATTTGAGCTTTCTAAATTACCCGTCATGTCTTCGATTGATGCATGCCGCAAAGAAACTTTGAAGACGAAGACTGAAACGGGATTTGAATGAACAATTAATCTTGTAATGAAACCCTGTTTCAGTCCTTCTTAAATCAATCAAACGAAGTTGTGGAAGTGCTGTAAGGTATTAGGGTTTACAATGAAAGCCATGGTGAAGAAACGGTGAAGAAATGGGTTATTTGATATCCTGGTTATGAGGATCTGACGGGTAGAATCATGACCCGCGAGTTTATAAGGCTAAATCAATAAGGGGCCTCTATTTAGAAATGAAGGAATCTGGTGGCTCTAGAAGGGGTGGGGAGCGACGTGAGAGCGACACGTAGGATTTTATGGTAGACAATTATATATTTATATTATATTAAAACCATATAGAAAGGGCAAAACCGTCTTTTACTTAAAACTCTTAAAATTAAGAGCTGTACACGTGTTTATGCATGATTTACAATCCAATAAAGCATCAAGGTTAAATGGGCGGGAAAAATTCAAACGCTTCAGATCTGATTCCAATTACCAAACCCTAAATTCAAATGCCTCATATCTGCTCTCTGAAAAGCCCAACGCGTCTTCATTCAGCCTTCTTTTAAGCTTTTCGTTTATTCGAGAATCTGCTCTTTCTAAACTAAGGTACAAATTGCTGCTTTCATTAGTCACTACGATTAGGTCTTGGATTGTTGGATTTGTTATTAACCTATCATTTTTTAGGAGCATGTATATACAAATTAGTTTAGAAAGAGCCAAAACTTTGACATTATTGTTGGGGGGAAATAAGGAACAGAAAGCTGTTTTATTAACCTATTGTTTTTAATTACTCATGTGTGCTATTGAATGATATTGTTTGGTTACGTTAATGTTGAGGATAAATTTCCGGTGATATTATTATTATTATTAATAATAATTTTATGGCTATGGATTGGTTATAATATGCATTATGTTACTTATACAATGTTCATGTTCACGAACTGCTTGAAAATATTGCAGAACTCGGTCTAAAAAAGTTGGTTATTGGCTGGTGAAGTATGCGAGTGGGACGAAACTACTAACGTGTCGGACATTGAACAGGCCACATGGCCACGTGCTGCAGCGGTTGTAGGTAACTAAACTTTATTTTACATCATGTTCTTTCAAAAGAACAATTTTAGGTTATGTTATTAACATTTTTTTGTTTCCAATTTTTTATGATTAAAGAGAGATTGCATACACGTCCTGACACACATGCTAAAGACCTGAATGACGTGACCTCAATGATATCTAACTTAAGGTGTTTGTTGAATCAAAGAGGATTATACGGCTGCTCTGTTTGGGCGTGTCAGGTTGGGTTGCACCAATCAAGCTGGGCTTATGTTACTTTCAGTAGTTTATGGAAAGTAGTTTCTCTGCTAATCATCACAAAAATGTCAATTTTGTTAATAACGTGGCATATAAATGTGGTAACTTATTATGACAAAATTAATGTATGAGAAATTGTTTCAATTTTGCAATGAAGTGTCTAAACAGTATTTATGTCTTGATTGTAAATGAATGGATCAATTGTTTTCTTATTTATTATCTTGGTAATGGATTTAAAAAAAGAATTAAAGTTGTATTTGGACATTTTTGCCCTTAAAACACCTTATACATGAGATACTGAGAAAATAATATGTACAAGTTGATACTGAAATGTAGGGATGGGCAAATTCGGTACCGGCACCGATTGGTATCGGTACCGAACCGACACCGATTGGTATTGGTACTGAACCGACACCGAACCTAAAATTTCGGTACCGGTACGGTATTAATCTCATCTCTACTAAATAGTCAACGAGGTTGTAACATATTTCTTTCTATAAGAACGTAACGTATTTGATTCATATATATATATAAAAGAATCATGGATGAAACACTACAATGTTTTAGATAAGGGGTGGCAGGTGAACCAATTACCTAGAGTTACGCAAGTCATGGGGATGGTGGAAGGTGAAAAGGTCGACAATTCATATATTAATTCGTATCGGTGAGTTTCTTATTAACATTTTTGAAAGTTTTGGCTTTTCGACAATGTAAAGTTGACTATTCTATACTGCAGATTCTGGAAAGGGTTGACTCTTTTCAACAATAATCGTGATGATAAAATTTGGCCAGATAGTTCTTCCTATATAGCATTTGGGCATTAGCAAAGGTATTGTGTTGGTTCCCAAACTGTTATTTTAACATATAATTTTATAAAAACCAAGAGACTGGCGACAATTTAGGTGCCTTTATTGATCGGTTTCTAAGGTTACTTTCCTTATCTATTAAAAGGATATTAATTCCACTTTCAGTATTATGTCATATAAACACTGTTTAATTTTGACAGGGAATTGTGAATAATTAAACACTTTCTTACATCATTGGGAGAGTTTATCTGTTTTTGACACTGTTAGTTATAGACGAAAAGCGGTTGTGGTTTAGGCAGCCTCTTCCAAATGGGATGGCACATTATGGTGCAGACTATTGGGATGTTGAAATTGACTCTTCGTATGGTTGGATTGAGTGTGTTGGGATTGTTGATAGATCTGCATATGACCAACATGCGTGCACACGGTGAATGTTTCTCACTGTAGCTTATTTTTATGTTTTAAAATTTTTGCAAAATTTGCTTTTATGTAGACACATTTGTTTTCTATAGGAAAAAAGTGGTGTAGCTCAAGAGAAATTTGCAGAACCAAAAGAAGTGGAGGTAATTATTCTGCATGTAATGTTGTTTTGTTTTTTTAATACTGAAGAGCTGCAAATATTTACATTTTAAAAATATTTTATAACCAAGTAACTAACTAATCAATAAATTATGATTACATGAAACATATTATTACAATAATAATCTACAATATTTGTATATAAGAATTCAGGAGTCTGTAAGTACTAAAAATACACTTTTATCATCTTTCAACATGTTCGATCTATAAAAGCATAAATTAAATATGAAAACTTTCAACATGTTTGACGCGTTTGTTTTGTTCTCCAACGTTTTAAATCTCTTTTAAAAGCGCATTGCTTTCTTTATATTATAAGAACATAAATTAATTATGACAATTTATATTCTGTTAAATTTGCAGCCCAAACGAAGCGAACATAGAGAAAAAGAAGAGACAGACAGAGCAAAGATGTTGAAAAAGAGAGGGTTCGGGAAGTTGAATGAAAAAGCTAGACAAGTGGTAGAACAGACTAATTGGAATGCCTGTGAGAGAGGATATCTTTAGGCTCGTTTTAAGTTTTTAGTTCGAACGTGCTGCAGTTTAAAGAGCCCAAACTGAGTCAGTCATTTGCTTCGTAAGAGTGGTTTTTGACCTTGAAGAAACGTGGATCGACTCACTGGTAGACGATCTACTTTCCTCGGGTGTGGTTATACTATTTCACCGATGGTTTCTCTTGGATCTGGGTTCTTCCACCTACAAAATGAACAGCACCGTCAACTTACCCCTCAGAAAGGGACAGAGGGGTCCTCTTTGGGGTAACCCTCCGGTGTGAGAATAAGTTTTTGTGGGAGAAAATAATAATATCCGAATAAGGAAATCTGGAGAGTATTGCTTAATAGCTGAATACTCTGTGTGATTGTGTTACTGGATGTAACTGTCTGTGATTGAATGTAATTGAATATGATTGAATGTGATATGATGATCGCTCTCCTTGTGGAGTTGATGCTGTATTTATAGTGCTAGGGTTTCCACTGATTGGGCTCAGCCTTGTTGGCCTCCTCCAATTGCTCTGCGCCACGTGTCCTCTGGGACACCTGGTGCTTTCTCATTGGTTATAATCACGTGGTAGCACATGGGTTATGCTGAGTTGTCCACCTTTCATTTGGCAGCTGTCAACATCGGCATATTCTTATTCCTTCAAAAGATACCTTCTGGAAGGTTGTCTGACGTGCACAATCAAGGTTGCCCTAATCCTGATTTGGATAAGGGCGAGGTTGATTATGTGCATGTGTGATATGCGCCAATCCTGAGGATGCGCGAGGTCTTCTCTTTATTCTCACGCGCAGATGTTTCATGCGCAGATGTGATATGCACGAGCATGTGATATGCGCCGCGCGCATATGTGATATGCGTGAGCATATGTGATGCGCGAGCATATGTGTGCCTGGGCATATGATGCCTGAGCATGTGTGGTGCCTGGGCATATGATGCCTGAGCATGTGTGGTGCCTGGGCATATGATGCCTGAGCATGTGATGCATGAGCATATGTGATATGCGCCATGCGCATAGGTTTTGGCTTTGTGACTTCGTAATGTCTTGATTTCAAGCCTCTTGTTTATATCTTGTGGGTTGACCCGCCTTGCTCGGTGTTGAGGCGGGTACATACCTCTTCAAGCCCCCCCAGTCTAATGTGTGTCTTGTCTCGCGCGAGCGAGGCAAGATAGATATTAGACTTAACAGTTTGTTCTTTTAGTAGGGGTTTGTCTTTTTCTTCTTATTATTCACCGTTGCGCGAAATTCTATCCTTTTGGTTGCAAACGAATCGTCCCTGAACGTGGTTGGTTGTTGCTGACGTGGGCCAGTGATGGAGACGTGTCAGGCCTTTCGTGTGCTCGAGGTGCTACAGTTGCCTTTCGTGTCCCCTCACATGCTGTCAGGGACACGTGTCCTGCTCGCGTGGGTCCGTTCCTGCGAGTGGTGGCGCGTGAACTCTGGCAGCAGCCGTATAGTTTCCTTTCATGTCCCCTCACACAGTGTCAGGGACACGTGTTGCGCTCGTATTGGCTTAAGCCTGCGAGTGGGGGCGCGTGAAGTCCGTTCAGCACCAAAATTTCTCTCTCCTGGGCCTATAAAAGCCAGCCCTTAGAGTTTTTTATCCTTCATCTTCTTGTTTATTCTTCTGATCTCTTTTCTTTCTTTCTTTCTATTCTGATTACTTGTCTTCTGCTTCCAGGTCTCTGTTCTTCAGATCATCCTTTGCTCGTTGTCACAGTTGTATGTCTGATAGCTCAGACAACACAATCTCCCCCATCCATTGCCGTAGAAAATCGTTAGTAATGTCTACATTGAAGAAGACCGGCAAGGGGAAGAAGGCTGCTGAGGGCTCATCGGAGGAGGTAGGGAGGACCAAGGCCGTGAAGAGGTGGAATGAAATCCCCTGCAAATTGAGGCAGACCGATCTTGACAGCCTCATCGCCTCTCAGGGTTTTCCCCCTCTGTTTGGCTGCATGTTGCCTGTGGCCGGGAAAACGGCGGCGGACCCGCCCACCGGCTATATATCCCTTTATAGCCATTTTTTCACCCACTGCAACCTTCGTCTCCCGATGACAAGGTTTGTGGGTGCGCTGCTTAAGTTCTATGGGATTCATATATCCCAAGTCCATCCGTTTGGACTTGTGCGCATGACTCACTTTGAGTTCATGTGCAAATCCCAGCGCGAGGAGCCCACCCCTCGGCGCTTTCAATTTTTTTATAAGCCCAAGATCCAAGATTCCTGGTTCTCCTTCATTCCTCGCAGTCAGAAGGTGAAGTGCTCCACTGTTTCATTCAAGAGCCTTCATGACTGGTCTGAGAGGTTTTTCTATATAAGGGCTGGTGTGATCCCCATCCGCATGACGATGCGCGCGATTTCTTCTGCGCCTGCGGATGTGGGAGCCCTCAAGAACCCAACTGGCGCCTGGGTTAATAAGTTGACCGCTGAACCATCCCCCGCCAAGAACATTTGTGAGGAGGCGCTGGTGGGGGTTGGTATGAGCAGGAGGTGGGCGGACAGCGCGTCTGAGCCCGTTATCCAAGTCGACGGCTCGTGTAAGTTTATCTCATTGCTTTACTTCTGCGCGAATAAAATTATTTTTGCTGATATCATTTGACTTGTTTTGTGCAGTCACCAAGGAGTATATCCACGCCGCATATGATGAGCATATGGAGGGTGGCTCCGTCGCGCTCGGCGCTGGGGAGGTTGGTTTCCCTGATCGCTTTGATGACATGTTCATCCCTGTTGATCTGGGATTTGTCTTCGACAGCGATGCGCCTGGTAAGCCTTTGTACTTATGCATTTTCCTTTATAATACCAAATTTTGCTAACACTTCTGTTGCATGTATTGTAGATGCGCTCGAAAACTACGAGCTGGAGCTCGCGGAAGAGGAGGAGGAGGAGGAGGCGCCCCAACTAAAGCGTAAAGCTAAGGGGAAAACTGGCGCAGGGGCCAGTAAGAAACAGAAGAAAGATGTTGCCCCTGTTGTTCAGGATCCTCCTACTCAGGCGGGGGGATTTGGGAAAACCCAGGAATTTACCACCAAGGTTTCCCTGTCTTCCCTGCCTCAAAAAGTGGGCAGACCTCCTGTCCACCTGAGGTATGGTGCCACTACCTCCTCCCTTCGCGCGGCGGAAAAGGGAAGCGGTGTTGCGTCTTCGACAGGTATACTTTGCTTATCCTTTATGGTTCTATGAGCGCGATTCTGATAGACTTACTAATGAATCTTTGCTCTCTCAAATGTTTGTAGAGCCGGCGACAGCGCAACAAGATGCCGAGGCTGCGCCGGCGGTCGCTTCGAAGTCCCCTGTTTTACCCTCAAAGAAGGGTAGAATGGACTTCATGGCGATGTTTGCTTCGCGAACGGAGTTGCGCCAAGGTACGTATTGCGCTCTTATTTTCTGACTTTCTTTTAGATCAAGTCCTGAACCATTTCTTGTTGTTGATTTTTTCATAGAAGCCGTAGCTGGCGCACAAGCTGCTGGCGGCACTCCTGGCGCCGGTGCCAGCGCCGTTGGCTCTGCTCCTGCTCCTGCAAGCGATGAATCTCCCCTCATCAAGATTACTAAGGAGCAGGAGGCCGTTTTGCGCGCCGACCTGGCTGCGTCGAGACCTCCCTCACCTCCTCCTGCGCACAGCCCTCCTCGCGAGACCGATTTTGGCTCTAGGTCGCAGGAGAAAAGGCCTGTTTCCGAGGAGGATGAGGAGTTTGAAGTTGAAGACTCCGACCGCGGTCGCGCCAGTCTTGCAGCGCCACGAGGCTTCGTGGCGGAGCCTTCTCGTGGGGCTGGCGCTGACTTTTCTGCTTCATCCCCGCAGGTATAGGTTCTTTTTTGCTCCGCTGCGCGGACTTCCATCTTAATGTGTTGACTTAGATAATTACTTTGTTTTTGCAGGAAGCCGATCACATTTACCGCCCGAGATGGACTATTACTGAAGACAGCACATTTCAGTCCATGGGTGTGTGTGCGGAATTCTGGGCTCATGCTGTGCCTCCATCTGAAAGGAGGTTCCAGGAGGACCGCGCTCGCGACGACCTGCTCAATGATCATATGTTTGCTGGGTCGGCCTTCTTTGCTGCCTCCCAAGAGCTTCGCTCTGATTACGTAAAAGTACGTGATGCTCTTGCGGAAGCCAAGCAAGAGGCTAAGGTGTCTGCCTGGCATCTTTCTGATGCTCGCGAGAGAGCTGAGAAGCTCCAAGCAGAGCTCAGTGAGAACAGAGCAAGTGCCAACAGCGCCTTCGTGAAGCGCGGTCATGAGCTTCAGGCTGCGCGGGAGAAGCTGCAGGCGGCGAAGGCGGACGCGGCCAAGTTTGCGCGCAGAGCGCGCGACTTGGAGCTGGAGGCGGAGGCGCGTGACCAAGCTCTTGTCCAGTCTGTCACTGAAAAATCATCACTGGAGAGTGAGGTTGCGCGCCTGAAGAAGGAGCTGGCGGCCGCGCAGGCCGATAAAGATGAGGCCTTGGCGACGGCAGCGTCTAGCCAGGAAGCACTTGATGCTGCGCGGGCGGAAAAAGAAGAAATCTTGGCGGCAGCAGCGTCCGACAAAGAGGAGCTAAAAAAGACTAAGGAAACTGTTGAGTTATTAAACTCTCAGGTTCCTGCCCTCGAGACGTCTGTTGCTGGCCTCGCGCAGGATCGCCAATGGCTGATCTCACAGGGCATGACTCGTTGCGCTTACGCGATGAAATACTCAGGCGAGTTTCAGGCCCTGGTGATGGATTGCAACGCTGCCGCGCGCTTGGTGGGCAGAGCTGAAGGGTTCACGGATGGTTATGAATATGGCATGTTGAAGAAGAACCCATCCGAGTACCCTTATCAGAGCGACGCTGCCTGCGCGGAAATGACCGCGATGGGGGAGAAGTATATGAATACTCCCATTCCCATCCTTGCTCAGGTATTTTAACCTTAATGAGATTACCTTGACTTATTTTCTAAGTCTTTTTGTACTCATATTTTTGCTTATGATTTGCAGATATCCGCGCTTGCTGACCAGCCCGACCTCGGCGCGCTAAAGAAATTACTTGACGAGTGCGAAGGGGCTGGTAGCGGCGATGATGGCGCGGGGAATGCTGGCGTCGCTAGCGGCTCTGGCGTGGCCAAAGGATCCGCTCCTGACACTGTTGTGTTAGAAGACTCCATTCAAGATGAACAACTTGACTATGGTCAGTTTGGAGATGACGAGGAGCAGGCTGCGCCAGATGCTGAGGGCGATGATGAGGATTATGAAGAGGCTGATGTCAACGTGGAGACTTGAGAAGCCCTTCATGTTTTTTATTTTTATTTGTAATTTGTATCTCATCATCTTGTAAACTTGTAAATTTCAATGCTTTTGAATGAAATTCTGTTATTCCCTTCTTCGCATCTTGCGCATTCCCCATTGATCTCTTTATATCGCATGTTTGCTTGTTGAATATAAGATATGCTTGCACGTTGGAATAAGAACAAGGTTGTAAGGAATTTATTATACTTAATCCTTGTCATATTGTAAGTGATATTTCCATATCTTGATTATGTTGACACGCGCCTTGGCGTTTTCATTAATCCTCTTTTGCGCGACGTTTTCGCGCATGGAATTATGAATTTTTTAGCCTTTACGTGTCAATATGTGTTACTCAGATTTCCATTACATTTTCATGCGCGACCTCGACCTGAGACCTTAACAACTATGTTTTGGCATTTGCTTTGCCTTAGTTGTGTTTAGGTATTTTTATGGTCAGGGTGCGCAGTATGTAGGATGGATGTTGTGAGTGATTTGAGCTAAGGCTCTCATTATTGGGCTAAGGCCCTGACGTTTTAGGGTTAAGACTCGTTAACGCGTTTGAGCTTGAAGCTCGCGCATGTATGTTTTACTTCGTTTTATTTCATTTTGATGTCAATACAATGTTGTCATATTGCTCAAAATTAATAAAGGGAAGTGTGAAACATGTATGCAAAAGGTAATAGAATTGGGCTAAGGCCCTGACGTTTTAGAGTTAAGACTCGTTAACGCGTTTGAGCTTGAAGCTCGCGCATGTATGTTTTACTTCGTTTTATTTCATTTTGATGTCAATACAATGTTGTCATATTGCTCAAAACTAATAAAGGGAAGTGTGAAACATGTATGCAAAAGGTAATAGAATCCACATTAAGAGAAGATAGCGCGTATCATTATTTATAATGGCTTAAAAAGCCTTGATTACAAACTTGACATTTTTACATGAAACATTTTCTAAGTTGTGCCGCGTTCCATGCGCGCGGGATCTTCTTTCCATTCAAATCTTTTAAAGCGTATGCGCCTTTTCCCAATTCTTCCGAGACTTGATAAGGTCCCTCCCAATTGGGGGACATTTTTCCCGGGGGTATCGCGCGGCTAGCTTCATTGTTTCGAAGGACAAAATCATTTTTCTTGAAGTGACATTCTTTCATGCGCTGGTTGTAATATTTTTCCAGCTTTTTCTTGTACTTGGCTTCACTGATGATAGCCGCCTCTCTGCGCCCTTCAAGTAAGTTGAGATCCAACCGTCTTTCGCGCTCATTATCAATCTTGCTCATCATGAGCACTCTATGGGATGGGCATCCAATTTCTGCTGGAATCATTGCCTCTGTTCCATAGGTTAGGCTGAACGGGGATTCGCCATTGCTGGTTTTGCTTAATGTCCTGTGTGCCCACAGGACACTAGGTAGCTCTTCGACCCAAGAATGGGATTCTCCCTCCAACCTTTTCTTCAGCCCATTTAACAAGCTTTGGTTCGCGCGTTCCACTTGTCCATTCCCCTGAGGGTGATAAACTGAAGTGAAAATTTGGTTGATGCGCAATTCCTTGAGCCAGCTGGATATCTTCTTGTCAGTGAATTGCTTGCCATTATCGCTCACAATTTCCATGGGTAAGCCAAAACGGCATATGATGTGGCTCCAGATAAACTGCTTCATCGCTTCGGCTGTTATTTTTGCTAGTGGCTTGGCTTCAACCCATTTTGTAAAATAATCTACTGCCACTACCAAAAATTTTACTCGCCCAGGCGCTTGAGGTAGGGGACCCACAATATCGATTGCCCATTTGTGGAAAGGCCATGCGGAGGTCACTGGAATCAAGTTGTTCTTTGGCCGCATGGTGTTTGGCGCATAGCTCTGACATGCTTTGCATTTTTGGATCTCTTTTAGAGCGTCCAAGTACATGCCAGGCCAATAGTAACCTGCGCTCATTGCCTTGGCAACCACCATGCGCGGGCCAGCATGTATTCCACAGATTCCTTCATGTATCTCTCTGATCACATAGCTTGCTTCCTCAGCATCTAGGCATTTCATGAGCGGCCCAAGATAAGAGCGTCGATATAATGTACCATCAAGCAGTTCATAGTTCTGTGCCTTGTGTCTTATCTTCCTCACTTGCGCGCGATCATCTGGTACCTTTCCCTCCTTCAAGAATTCCATTACTGGAGTTATCCATGATGAAGGGGTTGTATGAGTTACCAGGACAGACTTCGCTACCACCGACGGGTTGCTCATTACTTCTACTCTGACATCTTTGCCAAAGTGATCGAAGCTGGTTGATGCCATCTTGCTCAGCGCGTCAGCAGATTTGTTTTCACTGCGCGGAATATGAATGATTCTGAAGCAGTCAAATTGCTCGATGAGCTTTTTCGCCTGCTCTAGATACAGAGGCATGGTGTTCTCCTTGGCATTATAAAGGCCATTGACCTGTGCTGCTACCAAGTATGAATCAACATGTGCCTCTAGCTTTTTCACTCCGAATTTGTGCGTGATGCGGAGGCCAGCCAGCAAGGCTTCATACTCAGCTTCATTGTTGGTGCTCTTGAAGTCCAACCTGATGGCGTAAGTATATTCATGATTCTCTGGATCCACCAGCTTGAGGCCTGCGCCAGACCCTTCGTTGTTTGAAGCTCCGTCAGTGAACAAACTCCAAACATTTTCTTCATCATTGGCTCGCGGAGGGTCTACCTCGCGCTGAGCCTCTTCAATTTTTTCTTCAGGGACTTATGCAATGAAATCAGCCAAAACTTGTCCCTTTATTGCTGGACGGGGCTTATAGGCGATCGTGTGCTCACCTAATTCCAGCGCCCACTTTGTCAGCCTTCCCGAGAGCGCGGGGCGCCGCAAGACTTGCTGGATGTTGTAACCAGTCAGAACTTCAATGGGATGCCCATTGAAATATCTATGAAGCTTGCGCGACGCGTGTGTTAGTGACAAAACTAACTTTTCCATGATGGAGTAGCGCGTCTCAGGATCTGTCAGCACCCGACTCACATAGTATATTGGCGTTTGGATTCCCTTGCGATCCACCAATAATACTGCGCCGATGGCGCGCTCTCCTGCTGATAGATACAATGTCAAAGTTTCACCAGGAAGTGGAGCTGTGAGCGCGGGCAGATTTATCAAACATTCTTTAATCTCACTGAAAGCTTGCTCGGCCTCAGGAGTCCATTTGAACTGACTTTTCTTTAAGCAGTTTCTCAATGTATTGACAAATGGGGTAGATTTGGTTGCATGGTTCGCTAGGAACCTGTTGATTGAAACCAATCTACCATTCAGCTTCTGGACTTCTTTCATGGTGGATGGCGAAGGCATGTCAAGGACGGCCTTCACCTTCTCAGGGTTCACCTTAAAACCATCCTTGGTGACCATTACACCCAGAAATTTTCCCTCTTGCACGCCGAAAGTGCATTTGCTCGGATTGAGCTTCATGTTAACTTCCTTTAGGCGCCCAAGGGTTTCCTCGATGTCTTTGAGCATCTGTTTTTCCTCCCTGCTTTTGATCACCAAATCATCCACATAGACTTCTAGGTTTCTTCCAATTTGCTCGTTGAAAACGGCATCCATAAGTCTTTGGTAGGTTGCGCCCGCATTCTTCAAACCAAAGGGCATTTTTGTGTAACAAAAAACACCCTTGTCGGTTCTGAAGGCGGTCTTGTCCTCATCTTGTGGTGCCATTTGAATCTGGTGATAGCCCTTGTCGGCATCCAGGAAACATTTAAGTTTGAATGGCGCCACGGAGTCCACCTTTGCGTCGATGTTTGGGAGGGGGTAACAATCCTTTGGGCACGCTTTGTTGAGGTCCTTGAAGTCAATGCACATCCTCCACGACCCGTTACTTTTCTTTACCATCACAGGATTGGCTACCCATGTCTGATATCGTATCGGGCGGATGATGTTTGCGCGCAATAGATCCTCAACCTGCTCATTCATGGCCCTTGCCTTCTCATCCCCCATGACTCTCTTCTTTTGAGCAATTGGCTCTATAGACTTGGACGTGTTGAGAGAATGTTGCGCCAGGTCTCGCGGAACCCCAGTCATATCAGAGTGTTGCCACGCGAAGACCGACATATAGGCTGTGAGCAACCTTTTCATTCTCAACCTCGTGTCGTCTGATATCGTTGGGCCAATTGTGATTTTCTGCTCCGGGAATTTTGGGTTGAGAATCCATTCCTCTGGCGCATTGTCTGCCATTGGAAGTTTCATTCTCCCCTCCCGCGGAGTACTTGTCACTGCGCACAAATGATCTCGGTATACAAAAGTTACACCTGTTGGTGTTGGGAACCCCAATGCGCCGTGCGCTGGCGACGGTATGGCGTTGAATTGGGCAATCGTTTCCCTACCCAAGATCATATTGTGGCATGAAGTGGTGGGCAAGACCAAGAAGTTGACAACTTCGGCTCGCTTGTGTTTTTCATCCCCCATGGTTAGTTCAAATTGTATTTGACCTAGGGGATGAATGATTTCATTTGAAACACCCGAGATCGGGGCATTCACAATTTCAAGCCTTGCCTGGTCTGCCGGATCCAGTTTCCTGAAACATTGCTCATACATGATGTCTGATTCGCTGCCAGTGTCAACCAGGACTTTTGACACTTCGTAATGAGCAATGTGCGTAGTGATGACAAGAGGACTGCTGATGGAAGGGCCTCCCCTGATTCTTGGGAAGATGACTTGTTGCTCGCGCCAATCTCCTTGGATTTGCGCGCTTCTCTTTCTTGATAGTTGCCCTTGCCTTCCTCCCTCGGCTACACAAATTCTTTTGTACTTTTTGCTGGCTGAGGCTCCTGGTTGTTCGTTTTCTGGTCTTGAGTCTTTCACCAGGTGAGCTAGCTTGCCTGATTTCACATCCTTTTCAATTGCATCCTTCAAGTGGTGGCATGCGTCAGTATTGTGTCCTGTGGACTTGTGAAACTCACAGTACTTGCCACTGTCTGATGGTCCCTTGTAGTGTAGTGGCTTGGGGCTTTTGAACTGGACATTCTCAGTGCTTAACACCTGTGAAGGCGTTTTAGTGAGGGGAGTCCATATTCTTGGCAGAGGTCTGCTAGGATCTCTGCCGGCTTCCCTCTTATCACCTTCCCCGCGATTACGAATGTCTTTTTGGGGCTGAGGTGAGCTTGGTTGCGCCTGTTTTTCTGCGGGAGAAAAACTGGTTGGTTGCAACCTGGACCATACAGAGTTCTGTTTGCCCCTTTTTTCTTTGCTGCGCGGTGACTCACCTTGATGCGCTCTTTCTCTTGCCCTATCTTGGGCAATTTGTTTTTCATTTCTCGCGAAGACTCGCGATGCTTCCATTAACTTGGCCCACGTTGTGGGCATGCCATCTCTGCTTACGAGAGCTCGGCGGAGTTGGTCACTGCGCGCGCCTTGTATAAAGGCCACGCGCAGGAGTTGCTCAGTTATACCTCCGATTGCCAGAGACTCCTGATTGAAACGAGTGATGTAGTCTTCAATCGTTTCATCATTCCTGCGCACGCAGTGCATGATGTCATCAGGGTCGCGCGTGTGTCTGCGCTGTTGTACGAAGTGGGCTTGGAACTTTTCCAATAGTTCCTCGAACCCATCGATTTGCCCAGTCGGCAAGCTCTCGAACCAGACACGCGCCGCGCCCGTGAGGCAGCGAGCAAACATGTGACACCATGTTGGCATCGTCCAGCTCTCTAGGTTTCCCGTGTTGTAAAAACCTTGCAAGAAATCGTCTGGATCTGTTGTGCCGTCATATTTGCCCAAACCACTTGGCATCTTGGTTTTGTGCTGGATGGGAGCCTTCGCGATGCGCTCAGTGAACTTTGAATGTTTCACCAAGATGGCTGGTCTGTACGGTGTGGTTACGTCCACTTGCCCTCTAACTGGTGGGCTGTACGGTATTTGCAGATCCAGATCGGCTCTGGCTCCAGGCGCCATGTTCACAGGCGCGCGGAGCTGTGAGCCTCCTGCATGGGTATCTCGCGTCTTCCTCATGCTGTGCACTTCTTCATCACTGAACTCAGTGTGTGCAGTGTGAACAGAATGTCCTTCTTCCGGCGCGCGCGGCCTTTTTGTTCCATGAACAATTTGCTTATCAAACGCTTGCCTTTGTGTTAAGTCGGCTAGCTTTTTCTGTTTGACCATCTCATTGTACTTGTCCATTAGACACCGCTGCTCGTTTATGAGCCATTCGTTGGGGTCATTAGTTTCATCCTCTGGACCCATTGGTCTTTTTTGTTTCGCGCCGGCAAGATTTTGTAATGTAAGATCGTCTGGAGGAGTTTCAGTCTGGCCATGAGGAGTTGTGATGAAAGGACGGTTACTGGTGGCGCGCGTAGAATCACGCTGCGCCCTCAGAAACTGTTGTCCCTCATTAACATCCTCACGTTCAATATCCTCCAGAACTTGATCAACGTTACGAAAGCCAGAAACCATGGTGAAAATTGGTTTTTTATATAGATCTGATGAGATCTTGTTGCCGTTGTAACAGTGGATGGCGCCAATGAAGAAACGTGGATCGACTCACTGGTAGACGATCTACTTTCCTCGGGTGTGATTATACTATTTCACCGATGGTTTCTCTTGGATCTGGGTTCTTCCACCTACAAAATGAACAGCACCGTCAACTTACCCCTCAGAAAGGGACAGAGGGGTCCTCTTTGGGGTAACCCTCCGGTGTGAGAATAAGTATTTGTGGGTGAAAATAATAATATCCGAATAAGGAAATCTGGAGAGTATTGCTTAATAGCTGAATACTCTGTGTGATTGTGTTACTGGATGTAACTGTCTGTGATTGAATGTAATTGAATATGATTGAATGTGATATGATGATCGCTCTCCTTGTGGAGTTGATGCTGTATTTATAGTGCTAGGGTTTCCACTGATTGGGCTCAGCCTTGTTGGCCTCCTCCAATTGCTCTGCGCCACGTGTCCTCTGGGACACCTAGTGCTTTCTCATTGGTTATAATCACGTGGTAGCACATGGGTTATGCTGAGTTGTCCACCTTTCATTTGGCAGCTGTCAACATCGGCATATTCTTATTCCTTCAAAAGATACCTTCTGGAAGGTTGTCTGACGTGCACAATCAAGGTTGCCCTAATCCTGATTTGGATAAGGGCGAGGTTGATTATGTGCATGTGTGATATGCGCCAATCCTGAGGATGCGCGAGGTCTTCTCTTTATTCTCACGCGCAGATGTTTAATGCGCAGATGTGATATGCACGAGCATGTGATATGCGCCGCGCGCATATGTGATATGCGTGAGCATATGTGATGCGCGAGCATATATGTGCCTGGGCATATGATGCCTGAGCATGTGTGGTGCCTGGGCATATGATGCCTGAGCATGTGTGGTGCCTGGGCATATGATGCCTGAGCATGTGATGCATGAGCATATGTGATATGCGCCATGCGCATAGGTTTTGGCTTTGTGACTTCGTAATGTCTTGATTTCAAGCCTCTTGTCTATATCTTGTGGGTTGACCCGCCTTGCTCGGTGTTGAGGCGGGTACATACCTCTTCAGACCTGAATATTAGTTTTTACATTGCAAGAAATGACATTATTGCATTTGCGTTTTGTTTCGTTTGTTAATGTTTACATGTGTAATGTTTGTTAGGCATTCATTCATTTAAATTGACATACAGTTGTGACATCTATGCAATGGATAATTTTTTTTTTGCCAAATTTGATCTCATCTACCCATCACCTTGTGATGCATGTAATTTGTGGTTCTTTATCATAAAAATGGTTTAACTCTGGATAACTTTAATTAGCATATCATTTGGCCTTATTATAATTGTTCTTAGTAAATTCCACCAGCAGTAAAGTTATGGTAGGGTTTGAGGTGGTGGGTAAGATGTAGGCAGCCTTACTTTTACCCCGTAGGAATGGAGATGCTGCTTCCGATAAGACCTCCGGCTCAATAGTATTTTTGCATCAAGCCTTGGAAATAAGACACATAACACTCAACCATCTGCCGACGGGCACATGTACACTTGTCTTTTGGCTGTTAATGCCACCAATTGATGCTTAATTAACATTCCGTCACACGTTCTTATACAAAATTAGCACCAGAATTAGAAATTTCTTTCATGTGTTTGGTTCATATTTTTAAGTGAACATTTTTTAACGCTATGCTACATTAAAATAACCTTTTTTTAATGAAATTTTATAAGCCCCGCATATCTAGATGTTTTATAGAAGTTTGAACTTTTATGCTTTACAACCAACGCATATTTGACACGCAAATTTTTATTTAGAGCATTCCCAGCCGGTCCTTCATTCCTATTTCTATAATTACACTAAAAAACAATATATTTTTCTACTTGTTCTATTAAATAATATTCTTTTACACCTTTATTATTACAATTTTCACTCTACTCAAAACCAATTCAACAAATATTAAAAAATTAATAAAGACAAACAAAGTTTCCTCAAATTTATAAAAAATAACTACATTTCTCACTCTACTTTATAATTTACACTTACAACTATTCACAACCTCACCCTATAATTTACAAATTCTTCTCACATAACTATGAGGGATGAGTTGACAACGCTCTTACAAGTTAATCTGTTTATGTTTGATGTTTTCTAAATAGTGTGTTTGTTATTTTTTAATTAAGATATGTAAGGCCCATGGCACACATAGTCCACATCAATGATACAGATTAGAAACTAACAAACGTATTATACAGTATTATACTATGTGGTAAATTATCGTCACCGCCGCATAGCGCAGTTCCTACCAGTATATATATATATATATATATATATATATTTGTGTGTGTGTGTTTATGGGTTTAATTACTAATGAAACGACTAATTTTAGAATATTTTAACAAATTATTAGGCTACAAAATATCTTGTTCATGAAAATTTGTGATGTAGAGAAAGTTTAGCAAGCTTTCATTCTCTATATATTTTATCCCCAAACAGACCAAAATTATAAGCAAAATGGGTATCGAACAATTGTGCATCTTCATTCTCATAACAACTGCAATAGTTGTAGCTCGGGCGGACGATCTTGCGGTAGGAAATAAACATATTGTGGTAACAAGTGCTGGACCATGTACGGAAGGAACAAAGTATATAGTTGGAGATGATAAAGGTTGGCAACAAGGTGTTGATTACAATGATGGGATTAACAGATGTTGTGGTGCATCACATATTGTGGATGTTAGGGAGCTTGGACGTCATGATATGGTCCTTACAGCACCAGGAAAATTTGGTTTCATGAGTCACGTTGGGGATGATTGTATGAAGGGCATGAAGTTTCTCGCCATTGTCAAAGCAAAATGGAATTTTGGATACTTAACAAGGACATGACAAATTGTTATATTCTTGAACGTAATATATATATATATATATATATATATATATATATATATATATATATATATATATATTTATTTGTTGTTTGTTAATAATATTTTATGTTGGTTAGAGCCAATTTCGGTCATGAACCTTCTTTTATTAATAAATAGTAAAGTTAAATGTAAAATTATATAATAATGAATTTTAGATTTTTATCATCGATATCAATTGTTTAGCTTTTGTAGCTAGCTAAATTTTGTGTTCAAATATCACAAGATTTTTGTAAGGACCCGTTACCGGTGCCCTACATTTGGTGTTGGATTTACTCATAAACGCAGTTCTAAATATCAGAGTTAATTAAAACTTTCGCAGAATATAGTAACTTCAACAATAATATATTACATAACTTCTAAATCTCGTTTTACCAAACATTCATAGTCATTTAAAAATAAAACATAGTCTTTAGATCATCATAACATTTCCTTAAGATGCCAGTATCTTCAATTCCATGCCATGTGCCCTCATCAAGCGAGCTGCCTCATTCTACTCACCTGCGTGCATACTAAAAATCAGCTACGCTGAGTGAGTTCTAGTTAATCATACAACATACAATGCATTCGTTACTACATACTTCATACTTTATAATGGCAAACATAGCCTTTTTCTGTAATTTTGAGAATGCTTTCTTAGAGCTCCAGTATCAATAAATGTTTTCCCTCAATCTTTATTGCTACACAAGAACTGAACTTGAGTGCTGGTTCCGGTTCAGGTTTTATTGACTAGATTTTATGTCTTCTCTTGCAAGTTGTAATGCCTTCATTTGATATCTTGATCACTGCTAACCTGTGACCCATTTCAAAACCAAGATTTTTACACATGTAGCTGCAACATTCTTTGGTACCTTGGGTGAATAAGATTAATGTAAGTTAGTAATCTGCAGGAACAAAATAAATGAAATAATATATAGCAATACAGACCAACGATAATCAACATAAGTGAACCATCACATCTGATTGCATAATTAAGGTTTCGTACAAAATCAGAATCTCAAATGAAATCCTAATTCCATTTAGGGTTTGTGACCTCAAACGAAATCTGAACAAATAAGTGTTTAAACAAACTGATTTAGTGAAAAAATACCTTTGATGAATATGATGATCGAGAATAATTAATGACAAAGATAGAATCTGAGATTAGAATTAGAGGATCTAAGAGTTTGATTTGGGAATGGAACTTCAATCAAACTTAATTAGAAGAGCAAAGGAGATTAGGGATAGCGGGTTTGATTTCGTTATGGCAGTGAAAAGGTTATGCTGAAGTCAAATAGATTCACTATTACTGGTGTCACACTCCCATCTAAGACCTAGGAGTATGACCCATAAGTTGGTATCGTAATTGTAAATAAATCAGAGTTACGTTAGTTTGCGGAAGACTTATAAATCTTTAAGGATCGAAAATGTAACTTATATAAAAGACGGGAATATAAACATCCGTTTAAGTTGTTACAAAACATTTACTTGTTTAATATTTACAAACCACCATATTAAGTTTACAAAATGACTCCGAGCCATCGGATATATCAATAGCGCTTCGACACTCCAAGCGCTAAACTTGTTCACCTGCAAAATGTAAGAAAATACGTCAGCAACGAATGCTGGTGAACACGCTGACGCAAAATAACTTCTTTTACTTTATTACCCCTCGAGACTACGCCTGCCTCGGCCCAACGTGGCTTAGGAATAACAAAGTCAAATAACACATTATAAACTAGAGCCTCTACACAAGATCACCTCAGCAAACACCGCAGCGTTCGACTTAGTTAAGTACTTGTAAATATACACATACGGTCGTACTCCCTGCAGGAGAGCGTCCTACGACCAAGGGTGGTGCGATGTGCCCATTCACCGCATAGTACCACCTATGTAAGGATCCAGACATACGTATACCACAGCCTGAGGGCTAGGTTCATACCCATAGTTATAACGGTTTTAGGAACACGTAGTTCATTGTAAAAAATTTAATATAACAAATTGACTCATTTGAAAACAAGTTTATAAAATTTTGGGGGCATATTCACCTTGTCTCTTTAGGATCGTCTTCACTCACCGTCCAAGGGTCTTTCCCTTTCTTTATCTCGCACCTATAGTACGAGTATAAATATTTGTTAGTCGGATACACGATCCGGCTTAAGATCTTTAGTCTTATCTGAATCCTCGATTGAACCTTTAGTTCAATTCTTATTTACTTGAAAACCTTTAGTTTAAAAGTAAATTATAAACCTTTAGTTTATATAAAAACCCGACGTTTCTTTTTCTCTAAAAAACGTAATCATTTTCTTTTATTATTTAAGAATACTCTTTATTCATTAAATAATATTTTTCATAACAAAGAATATATACATATATACTTACACACATATATATGCATTCACAATATTCAATAATCATATTTTCATTCGTTTTTTTTTTATGTTTTCTTTTCTTTTCTTTTATCGAGGTATCGAGTATAACCTCGACTTAACGCTTAAGCCTTGAATATAAATTTATATTGAATTCGAGCAGCACTCCAACACCGCTTCACTTTTCTCGACAAGCTAATCGAGGAATGTCAAATCTTCAACACTTGAGGACACGACTTTCGAGACTCCTCGCCATTATAGCAACACCTTCTTGATTATGTGTGGGAAGAGGGTGGTATGAACTTTAAGGAAACGATGATACACAAACGAGATTCGAGGCATCGAAGAAATCGTGGCACGTTTTACGAGGATATTTAGAGAGAGAGAGAGTGATATTTATAGAGAGAGGTTAGAGAGCTAATTTGGGATGCCTGGAATGAGATCCCATAGCCGCTATTTATAGGCGTTTTCTGGGACCCATCGCGGTACGCGAGGGTCCTTGAGCAGACCTATCGCGTATCGCGATATAGGTCTGCTTACGCATAGCGTAGACCTGCCACGTGTTGACACGTGGCAGGCGCCGCTCCACGTGGTGACACGTGGCAGCCCATAGTGCCACCGTGTGCCACGTGGCACACGTGTGACATATTGTCAGATATCTCATCGCGGTACGCGATGGGAGTCTCTTCTGACTTATCGCGTAGTGCGATGGGTCAGGAAAACCAAATTTTTAATTTAACCCTCAAGTTTGGATTTTGGCAATTTTAGTCCCTAGACTTTGGAAAGTTGATACTTTGAACTCGAAATTTTCACGTTGTTACATCCTCCCCACCTTTAAACAAATCTCGTCCTCGAGATTGTTTTACTCGAATAAGTGGTGGTATTTCTTTTTCATTTCCGATTCGAGTTCGTAAGTATATTCGGGCCCTTTACGCGAGTCCCATTTAACTTTCACAATTTTCAATGTTCGTCTTTTTAATTTCTTTTTTTCGAATCTTCGATTTTAATTGGACTATCCACGAATTTTAAGTTTTCGTTTATTTTTACGTCTTTTAATGGCATAGCCAAAGATTCATCGGTCAAGCACTTACGCAGATTCGAAACATGGAATACATCATATATCCCTTGCATTTCCTCAGGTAATCGCAAGTGGTATGCAACATTGCCGATTCGTTCAAGCACCTCGAAGGGTCCAACGAATCGAGGACTCAATTTTCCTTTCTTACCGAAGCGAACAACGCCTTTCCAAGGCGAAACTTTCAATAATACTTTGTCACCGACATTGAATTCTAATGGTTTACAACGGACATCGGCGTAACTCTTTTGACGATCACCCGCCGTCTTAAGTCGTTCTCGAATTTGAAGGACTTTGTCGGTGGTTTCTTGGACTATCTCGGGTCCAGTCAATTGATTGTCTCCAGTTTCAGACCAACACACGGGCGTCCTACACTTACGACCATACAACGCCTCGAACGGTGCGGTTTGAATACTTGCGTGATAACTATTATTGTACGAAAATTCCATTAGAGGTAAGTGGTCTTCCCAACTTCCTCCTAGATCGATCACACAAGCGCGAAGCATATCTTCCAATGTTTGAATAGTCCTTTCGCTTTGCCCATCGGTTTGTGGATGATAAGCGGTGCTAAGGTTCAATTTCGTACCAAGAGCTTGTTGGAAGCTTTTCCAAAAATGAGACGTAAAACGACTGTCTCAATCAGATATTATAGATAGCGGTACTCCATGCAAAGCGACAATGGTGTTTACATAGATACGCGCTAATCTATCCATAGAGTACGACTCATTGATGGGTATAAAATGTGCAGATTTCGTCAATCGATCCACAATCACCCAAATAGCATTTTGTTGTCGAGTCGTCTTCGGAAGTTTGGTAATAAAGTCCATAGTAATTAACTCCCACTTCCAACCGGGAAGTTCGTGTTGCTGAAGCAATCCCGAAGGCTTTTGGTGTTCAGCCTTAACTTTTAAACAAGTCAAACATTTCGCAACATGCGAAGCGACACCCCTTTTCATTCCATTCCACCAATAGTTCGCCTTTAGATTGTGGTACATTTTATCACTTCCGGGATGCATCATATATTTTGACTTATTAGCTTCGTTCAAGATCTTTTCACACAAACCTCCAATGATTGGCACCCAAATCCTATTACCAAGTCTAGACTAACGAGTCAATGGTGCCGTTGTGTTTTTCATCAGCGATTTGGTTTTCATTGATTGCTTGAGTTTGCGCGGATTTGATTTGTTCAATAAGATCTATTTGGAGTTCTAGACGTAACGCTCGAACTCTTTTTGGCTTATCGTGTTCCTTACGACTTAAGGCATCAACCACAACGTTGACTTTACCTTCGTGATATACGATCTCACAATCGTAATCATTAAGCGTTTCCATCCATCGCCGTTGACGCATATTTAGCTCTTTTTGGTCAAAAATATGTTTCAAACTCTTATGATCAGTGTACATGATAAATCTTACTCCATAAAGATAGTACCTCCATATCGTAAGTGCAAAGATAATGGCGCCTAACTCTAGATCGTGAGTCATGTAGTTCTTTTCGTGTACTTCGAGTTGTCGAGAGGCGTAGGCGATTACTTTCTTGCGTTGCATCAATACGTATCCCAAACCCAAGTGAGACACGTCGCTAAAGACAACAAAATCCTCGGTACCTTTCGGCAAAGCCGAGAAAAGTTTTCGATGAACCTATGGTAGTAGCCGGCCAAACCTAAGAAACTTCGGATCTCGGTTGGCGAATTTGGGACCTCCCACTTAGAGATAGCTTCAATCTTAGCAAGGTCCACTTGAATACCGTTGACGTTAATGATATGACCAAGAAATTGTACCTCGTGCAACCAGAACTCACATTTTGAGAACTTGGCATACAACTTCTCAGTCCTAAGAATTTCAAGCAAAGTTCGATGATGAATTTCATGATCGGCCTTGGATTTAGAATAAATAACTATTTCGTCGATGAAGACGATTAAAAATTTATCTAAGTACGGTTTACAGATTCGGCTCATCATGTCTATGAATGAGTCCGGAGCATTAGTAAGTCCAAACGGCATAACCGTGAACTCATAATGTCCATACCTTATTCGAAACGCGGTTTTGGGAATGTCTTCGGATTGAACTTTGAGTTGGTGATAGTCGGAACGAAGATCAATTTTTGAAAAGAAACTAGCACCTTGAAGTTGGTCGAAAAGATCATCGATACGAGGAAGTGGATATCGGTTTTTGATTGTGACTTTGTTTAACGCACGATAGTCGATACACATAGGCATAGAACCATCTTTCTTCTTGACGAATAGGATTGACGCTCCCCAAGGCGACGAACTCGGTCGAATGAAATCTTTCTCCAATAGCTCATCGAGTTGTTTCTTTAACTCTTTCATCTCAGTTGGCGCTAAACGATACGGAGCTTTAGTGATCGGAGCAGTACCAGGAATAAGATCGATCCTAAACTCTACTTCATGATCAGGAGGGATTCCGGGAAGTTCATCAGGAAAAACGTCAGAAAAGTTAGAAACGATAGGGACGTCTTTGATTTCTTTTGGCTTTGATTCTTCAGTGACGTCGGCCATGAATGCGAGGCATCCTTGATTCAAACATTTGTTAGCCCTAATCATGGAGATTATGCTGTGACAACCGGAAAAAATTCGAGTCAAAATCCGTACAACTCATTAATAAAAATAAATCGTTATTATTTTTCATAGGCATTTTAATATGCAAGCATGATCATTCATCATTTAGGGGTCAGAAATACAAAACATGTTCGTTACGTACACTAGGTAATTATAGGAATTACTGCGTCACACGTACAAATACACGTCACACACGAAAGTTGGTGGCACTACATTTAGAGCACTAAAATAATAATTGTATATTTTATATATAAATGGTTAATGACTTTGAACCGTGTCCAAAACGTAATAATACTTCACAATGCTGTAAACAAACTCGTGCAAACGAAAGTATAGCAATTGGGTATCTGAAACGTTAGCATACACACCTAAATATATATTGGATACGTAAATGAAAACATGAGAAATTGAATAATAAGATTTACTTGCACAAATTTACCCTTGTCAAATTACAACCTAAACTCATGGGTCATTAATAATTAATATTCTAAATTAACCAAGCCTATTACTAGTCTACAAAAGAGACAGCTGGTTCATGGAGTAACAACAAACAAATAGCATGCATGCACATCACAAATCTTCATTAATACTAGTTTGTGAAAGAATCAAATGGAAAAGCAAATGTCATATATAATTTGACTAAAGTACTACCTCTTTAAAATATTACACAAAAATAAAATGCTCATAAGTCAAATATTTGAAAAACAGTTTCAAACTCATTCCATATTTATCACCCTTCTCGCTTAAACACACATTATTTTTAAGCTTTGTCCTCTAGCGAAAAGATTTGACATAACCACACTCAACTCTTGACAATTGCATGAACCGTCCATTTCTATGCTTCCTTCTTTCTCGAAGACCACAACACACAAATTCTACATACAATAAAATAATATAGTTATGAGAATAAAAGGTTATATAAGGGACTTTGACATATACACAACCTACAAACCAAAGGAATTCATACTCTCTACCTCCCTTACTATTTACTCAACCGAACGACCCCATTTCTATTCCCCAAACTTGAATTTCTATCTACCTCTACAAATCAACACCAATCTCTCAACAAGCTTCATGGCCTAGTCAAGTCCAAGAAAGGGTGTTTTAAGCTCAAGGAAGAACTAAGGAGTAGGAAGGTTTTACAAGAGCTAGAAGTTGTTTTGGATTGATCAAGATCATCTTCATCTCACCACTAGAAACCTCCACCTAGCTTGTCTAGTGGTATGAACACCATTCTAACCCTCTCCTTACACTATAAATCTAGTTTAGGCTATGTTTAGTTCATCCAAGTAAAAATAATAAAACAAAACTAATAATATAACAAAGTGTCTAAACTTGTTTAACTAGCATTTTAATAAATATGAACGCAACATAAAACTATGGAGTCTAAAATGTTGTCACTTAAAATACATTTATAACTTACAAATCTTGTAAGATGCACCTAGTAAACATAGGACATAGAACTTATGATGGAGGTTTCTAAAATGAAGAAGCTTGATTTCTGTGTACTTGGGACATCGATGACCTTGAAGAAATGGAGAGGGGAGGACCACATTCCGTCTACATATGAGGTGGGTGAGACATCAGTCACTCCCCAACCTTTGCTCACTACCGAGGAGCCATTAGAGCTTACCATACCGACCCTGGTGGATAGGATCGCCCTTCACGACCACCAGTTGGATCAGCTCGTGATGTGACTAGAGAGACTAGGGATGCGATGAGGGCATTACAAGAGCGTGTGATACGTAGGGTGACTGAGGAAGTGACTAGGACATTTGAGAGGCTAGATGTGGTTGAGGATGCGGTAGGAGACATGAGGAGGAATGCTTCTCGCGTGATGGGAGGCGTGAGGGATGAGTTGCTAGGGAGGATCGATACTGAGACTGTGGAGGTATTGGGGAGGACGATTGCTATGGAAGATACGGTTAGGGTTCTTGGTGAGGATCTGGCTACTATACGTAGAGGATTCGGGGACTCCATTGGCGCACTCACTGAGGATGTAGAGGTCATGAGGAGGGTGATGACAGAGGAGCTAAGATTGATGGGTGTAGATGTGAGGAGCACTCGGAGGACCATAAATGATGTGAGAGGACATATGGATGTGGATTGTCAGACACTTTCTGGGGTGCGTGATGGTGTTGAGGACTTGGAGCGTCGTGTTGCCTCTGCCGTGACGTTATCTGTTGTTAGCACTGCTGTAGCTGGACTCACCGTGTTATTCGGCCTGCTTTCGCAATTTACTCATTAGCCTATGTTGGGCAAACTGTGCCCATGCAATATCTATCGTACTGTATTTTGAAAACTTGTATTTGACAGGACTGATGATCCCTGTCTATTTTGTATTGTCTTTGATGAACAATGTAGCAAGTATTTCTTTATGTTTATGATATTGTATGGCGCTTTGGTTGTTTACCTTTCTCGTTCATGTGATGATATTGTTATGTATATATTGTCTTATTTCTTTTGTATATTGTGTGTATTAGAAAGAAAACAAACATGGCTCCAAACGAAGAAACACCAATAACAACTCCAGCGATGCAGTTCCAATGACAGCTGCCGACATCGCCTTGCTTGTTTCGCAACAAGTGGCTTCAGCTTTGGCTCAATACGAGGCCAACCGAGCAACGAATGGAGGATCCGGTATTGATTCTCGAGCACCACGAGGTGGAGGAAGTGGATCCGGAGATGACTCTGGAGTGAGGACTACTACTGGTAAGTGAAAACAAAATTCCGCCCATGTGAAAAGAAAGTCATCAACTAAAACTAATCACTCGTTAAATCATGTACGTTGACTATACAGAAACCGAAAAAAGACAAAGGGGTTGCACCTACAAAGCCTTCCTTGGCTGCGGACCCCGTAGCTTTAATGGTACAGAAGGAGCCGTTGGAATCATGAGATGGGTTGAGAAAACGGAGAACGTGCTAGATATCAGTGGTTGCGCCGATGACCAAAAAGTGAAATATGCCACAAGTTGCTTGGCTGATGAAGCTCTCACTTGGTGGAGTTCCCAAGTTGAATCATTGGGTAGGGAAGGTGCAAACCAACTCACTTGGGGGCAATTGAAGATGTTGGTGCTAGACGAATATTGCCCTCGAAATGAACTTCAGAAAATCAAGGCGGAGTTGTGGGACCTGACTATGGTAGGATCTGAAGTCATTGCCTACACCACTCGTTTCAATGAGTTGGCTCGTTTGGTGCCACACTTGGTGAACCCTGAATATAAAAGGATCGAGAAGTATGTTTGGGGACTTGCACCTCAAATTCGAAGTATGGTTACCTCATCCAAACCCTCTACTATCAAAGAGGCTATCTCGCTAGCCTACAGTTTAACCGATGAGGCCATACGAATGGGATTTCTACCCAAAAAGGGAACACGTGTGGGGAAAGCGGTAGTTGTAGAGGAAAAGAAGGTCGATAACAAACGTAAGTGGGAAGGCAAGCAAGGAAACAAATTCGGTTATCGTGGGTTCAAAAAGAAAAAGACCGCGAAAGCATGTACTGCAACCAATATTGCTAAACCCGGGGGATATGTCGGGACACTTCCTAAGTGTGCCAAATGCAGTTACCTTCACACCGGAGGGTGCACACAGTGTGACCGGTGTAAGAGATATGGTCACAAGGTAACAACTTGCCGAGTCAATCTGCCACATGCTGAAAAGAGTACTCAGGCATGCAATGAATGCGGGGAAGCTGGACACTTCAAAAAGGATTGCCCTAAGCTTAAGAATCAGAACCACAATCCAGCTCGCGGTCGAGCATTTGTGATGGGGGCCCGGGACACCCGCCAGGACCCAAATGTTCTCACTGGTAAGTTCCTTATAAATAATCTACATACTTCTATAGTTTTCGATACTAGCGCCAATTTGAGTTTCGTTTCCGCTTAATTCAGACATTTTCTTTGTAAAGAGTCTAGTGCATTAAAGGATAAATATGTCATAGCGTTAGCCAATGATAAGTTAATTGAACCTAATGAAGTCATCCAATGATGTGTCCTTACCCTCGAGGATCATTCTCTTGATATTAGCCTATTACCCGTTGAGCTCGGAAGCTTAGACATAGTGTATGGAATGGATTGGTTATCCAAAAACCATGCCGAGATATTAGTCACGAGATTAGGATTGACGGTAAACTCCAAATCATTGAAGAACCAATAGAGGTTTTCAATCGGAAGATTCAAAAACACAACAGAAGCCAAATCAAGTTGGTTAAAGTACGTTGGAATTCAATATTTAGTCCCGAGTTCACTTGGAAATGTGAAGACGAAGGGGAATGCAAACACACTCACCTATTTCTAGTAGAGCCAACTGCATACAGGTTAACTTGAATTTCGAGGACGAAATTCTTTTAACATGGGGAGAATGTGACAACCGGCAAAAATTCAAGTCAAAATCCGTACAACTCATTAATAAAAATAAATCGCTATTATTTATCATAGGCATTTTAATATGCAAGCATGATCATTCATCATTTAGGGGTCAGAAATACCAAATATGTTCGTTACGTACACTAGGTAATTATAGGAATTACTGCTAGCAGTCTCGACGCTTAGAGTTTTATCTAATTTAGTTAATGGTTCGTTTAATAGACTACAGAAAGTATAATCTATAAAACTTAAATTGGCACCCGAATCAAATAAAACTCTAGCATAGGTGTCGTTGACTAGAAACATACTGGTTATGGTTTCCGGCATGTCAGCGGCCCTTTTTGTGTCGAGTACGAGACTCGAGCGTTTCCCTTTTTGTTCTGGCCACTTCCTTCCGCACTACCAGCAGCAGGCTTGTTCTTTGGGCACTCGAAAATTAAATGGCCCATCTCCTTGCAGCTAAAGCAAGTCATCTTTTTCTTCCAACAGTTCGCAGCATCATGTCCCGTACGATTACAGGACTCACAGACTTTAGGAGACGGGGCGAAATTGCATCGGCCCTTATGGTACCTTCTACAAGTCTTGCATGGCGTAGAGTTGTTTCGGTTTACGCCTTAGTTTCTAAAGTTGGATCCTCCTACAGTTCTCCCTTGCGGAGTTGTTGTTACCTTCTTATCTTCCTTTTGTTGCGGATTAAGCCGCCCATCAAATAACCGGCTAAATCCATAGCAGAGTCAGCGGTTTGAGGTAAGTGAGATCTTACCATATCGCGGATTTCTCGCGGAAGTCCCCAAATATATCGAGTTACTTTGCTGGACTCAGGGTTAACCAGCTAGGGAACTAGACGGCAATACTCAAGAAACTTGGTATTGTATTCTCGGAGGTTTGTCCCTACAACCTTATGATTAAGGAATTTGGTTTGGATTTGATCGGTCTCATGCATGGGACAAAACTTTCCATCACCATGGCCTTAAACTCTTCCCACGTTAGGCCGTACATCACATCTCTTCCCTTGCTCATCAACAACGCATTCCACCACTCGTGTGCTTCACCCTTAAACATGAGAGCGGAGTATTGAATTTTCTCTTCCTCGGAACACTTGCTTGTGATAACAATAGTTTCCATCTCCTCGAGCCATCTCACAGTTGTGATAGCTCCCTTATCACCATGGAACTCTTTCGGTCCATAGTATTTAAAATATTTGAACGTACACCCACTCACTTTTAACTTCTTAAACTTTTGCCTAACACCTTCGTCGGCATTAGACCCATGATCGCTCTCTTCATCACGAGATGGTTCCGGACGGGATTTCGAAGGATGAACGGAAGGATTAACAGATCGAGAATGTTTGGTTCGTCCAGATTGAGATCTAAACACAGATTCTTCCCTAACAGCATCTTTAATCATCTTTTGAATTTTGTTCATATATTCTCGGGAATTTCTTCCTCTCGCTCATTCTCGAGGCCTTTCCCTTTCTCTCTCATTTCTTTTTCTTTTCGAACGTTTCCATTATTGTTACTTTGTTCAGACATTTTTCTTTTTCTTTTTCAATTACGTCTGAAATTTAACAACATTTCTTTTTATTAAACACATGTTTATTTATTACACATTTATATATATATCCCAAGGATATATATTTTATAATACACACACACACACACACACACACACATATATATATATATATATATATATATATATATATATATATATATATATATATATATATATATCGTTCCCACGATATATATAGCTGGTCCTATCATTACATGCGAACGTTTCAAACGTTCTTTATTTATACATACAACATACATGACTATATTACACAAATAATCTTCACACGGCCACCATCTTTAGTCCTTCATGAACCACTTCACAATCTTCGTTATCTTGCTGCACTTACGGAGAAGTGTTTCTCCTACCTTCTTCTTTTTCTTTTCTTCCTCGTCTACCTTCTTCCTCCAATCGCCGTGTAGTGCACGATCCAGATGTTCTTCATACGATTGCGGGATTACATTGGGGTATCCATACTGCGTAGGTGGATCGCGGTATCCAAGTGTCACCATCTCGTAGTGATTCGTCGGTTCTGGATACGGAACATAATCCATGTCGGACGAAAGGTAGAGATAAATCTTTGCAGCTTGGTTCTGTTCTCGAATCTCGTCGGCTTGCTCTTGGATTGATGGGATTTCTCCTTGGAATGGTGGGAAGATTGATGAAGCTTGGTTCTTGAGTTTGTCAAGATATTGGACATATGGGTCCGCAGAACCATTGCTTGGGTTTTGGTAATTAAGTGATCCATTCATTGAGCTTGACATCTCATTAGGATTCTCAGGATGCTCTTCTTTCGGTTCTTCCTCCGTTTCTTCCTCGGGTTCCTTCTCTTCTTCGGGATCTTCCTCCTCTTCTGGTTCCTCTTCCTCTTCCGGTTCCTCCTCTTCTGGTTCATCTTCCTCTATAGGTTGTGTGATTTCAATGTTTATTGATGGTATCTGGAAAGTCTCAGAAGGCATCATTATCCTCATTTTAGGTCTACGGGATGGTCCTTCACCGTTGTTTGGTAGGGAATTTACTTCTTTGAAGGTGGAACTTCCGGCATGCCACTCTTGTTGTTCAGAGAGATATTTCATCCACTCGGAGGATGGTTGAGAGTTTGGTAGATACCCTGTTGGATAATATTGTGGTATCTCAGAGGTTTGGTAAGTGGGGATCTCTGTTGGATGGTACGTCGGTATTTCAGAGGGATTATACATCGGTATAGTTGGTGAATGGTAACTTGAGTGTCTTGGTGGCTCAATTCCTTGTTTTGGTGGACTATCGGGCACATTTATTGGGTAGTGTCTGTTTCTGAGGTAGTACACGTGTTTGGTCAAGTCGTGTTCCATATCCTGGTTGAAGTATGCTTCATAATAACCATCGCTCATGTTTTCTTCGGGGTAGGGTTCGGCAATTCCGGCCTCCTTTGCCTTGCGCATAAAGTCTTCTATGTGAGCTTTGAATGACATCTAATGTTATGGGTGGTTTAGAATGTAGGGTGGAAAAGAAAGGTTACCAGCCTATCTTATCCCTAAAACACATAAACAATTATTTCCTAAACTTGGATTGAAGCTTGGGTATTATTTTATGATACCCAATTCGCTAAGATCGATGGCTCTGATACCAACCTGTCACACTCCCATCTAAGACCTAGGAGTATGACCCATAAGTTGGTATCGTAATTGTAAATAAATCAGAGTTGCGTTAGTTTGCGAAAGACTTACAAATCCTTTAGGATCGAAAATGTAACTTATATAAAAGACGGGAATATAAACACCCGTTTAAGTTGTTACAAAACATTTACTTGTTTAATATTTACAAACCACCATATTAAGTTTTCAAAATGAATCCGAGCCATCGGATATATCAATAGCGCTTCGACACTCCAAGCGCTAAACTTGTTCACCTGCAAAATGTAAGAAAATACGCCAGCAACGAATGCTGGTGAACACGCTGACGCAAAATAACTTCTTTTACTTTATTACCCCTCGAGACTACGCCTGCCTCGGCCCAACGTGGCTTAGGAATAACAAAGTCAAATAACACATTATAAAGTAGAGCCTCTACACTAGATCACCTCAGCAAACACCACAGCATTCGACTTAGTTAAGTACTTGTAAATATACACATACAGTCGTACTCCCTGCAGGAGAGCGTCCTACGACCAAGGGTGGTGCGATGTGCCCATTCACCGCATAGTACCACCTATGTAAGGATCCAGACATACGTATACCATAGCTTGAGGGCTAGGTTCATACCCATAGTTATAATGGTTTTAGGAACACGTAGTTCCTTGTAAACAATTTCATATAACAAATTGACTCATTTGAAAACAAGTTTATAAAAGTTTGGGGGCGTATTCACCTTGCCTCTTTAGGATCGGCTTCACTCACCATCCAAGCGTCTTTCTCTTTCTTTATCTCGCACCTATAGTACGAGTATAAATATTTGTTAGTCGGATACACGATCCGGCTTAAGACCTTTAGTCGTTTCTGAATCCTCGATTGAACCTTTAGTTCAATTCTTATTTACTTGAAAACCTTTAGTTTAAAACTAAATTATAAACCTTTAGTTTATATAAAAAGCTGACGTTTCTTCTTCTCCAAGAAACGTAATCATTTTCATTTATTATTTAAGAATACTCTTTATTCATTAAATAATATTTTACATAACAAAGAATATATACATATATACTTACACACATATATATGCATTCACAATATTAAATAATCATATTTTCATTCGTTCTTTGTTATGTTTTCTTTTCTTTTCTTTTATCGAGGTATCGAGTATAACCTCGACTTAAGGCTTAAGCCTTGAATATAAATTTATATTGAATTTGATATTACGCCTAACCTTAAGTGGCGTATAGAAACCCTAAGGACTCGAGAAGCACTCCAACGCCGCTTCACTTTTCTCGACACGCTAATCGAGGAATGCCAAATCTTCAACACTTGAGGATACGACTTTCGAGACTCCTCGCCATTATAACAACACCTTCTTGATTATGTGTGGGTGGAGGGTGGTATGAACTTCAAGGAAACAATGATACACAAACGAGATTTGAGGCAAGCTTATCGAAGAAAACCTGGCATGTTTTACGAGGATTTTTAGATAGAGAGTGATATTTATAGAGAGAGGTTAGAGAGTTGATTTGGGATGCTTGGAATGAGATCCCATAGCCGCTATTTATAGGCGTTTTCTGGGACCATCGCGGTACGCGATGGGTCGTTGAGTAGACCTATCGCGTAGCGCGATATATGTCTGCTGACATATAGCGTAGACCTGTTAGTGCACGGTTTTGCGTCTCGAGTCTTTGTAATTATCATTAATGTTTATTTGATTATTTTAATGTAATATTTAATGTTTATTTATCTAATTCGCTATGTTCAGTCTAGTTCGCTAGGGAATGTCAGCGAACTAAGACTAGTTCGTTAAGGTTAAGTCTAGTTCGCTAGGAATGTTAGCGAACTAGGACGTTATAATGTATTCCCTCCTGATTCGTTAGGGGATGTTAACGAATCAGGGGGTGGTTCGTTAAGTTAATTTAGTTAACGAAGGGGAAGCTGGTTCGCTAGGGGATGTTAGCGAACCAGATCGTCTTCTATATATAGTGAACCACTGTTCACTTGTAGAATGTGGAAGTTTTGAGAGAATTAACATTATTCAGAAATATTTAAAAGTATTCTCTCTCTCTCTCAAGCTTCACGATTAATATTATTTATAATATATATACTAACAATCAAGCTAAGTTATAAAAGAGTTAGATCTGTATTATCAATATCAACATATAGATCTGGATCAGATCTAAGGTAATGATTAGAACGAGTTGTAATTAAAAGGGATCAAACAAGTGGTATCAGAGCTTTCGGGGCTTAATTCACTTGGTTTGATTGTTATTGTTATAGTATTTGTGTTTATTTTCTGTTTGAATTGAATTTGAATCAATTTGGGTTGATTTGGATTGAATATGGATGGATTAGATTGAATCTGGTTTAGTTAAGGTATTATTGAGGTTCAATTGAGTGGAATTGGATTGTGGATTGGATTTGTGATGTGTATTGTGTTTTCGGTTTGAGTCCGTGAACAGGGGTGTTGTTTTGATCGAAATTGGTTCGTGTATGGTGTTAATCGATTACGAGATGTGTTGGGTTGAAATCGCGTTGTGATTACGAAGAGTTTAGTATGTTATTTGTTAAGTTTGGTTAAGAATTGAGTGTATATTACAGATTTGGAATTGATAAGGTTCTAGGTTTGAGCTTCATATTTCTGGAAAATTGTTCTTGAATGTTTGAAGACTTGAAGATGAATGTGATTCACTATAAAGTTTCAAGCGATTCGCTATGTCTTTAATTTGATTTGCTATCAATTCGTGCCATTCGCTAATCAGTTCGCTAACTGATTCGTGTGAGTTAACTAATTCGTGTTATCTAGTTCGTTAACTAGATAACTGATTTGTTTGACACGTGTTTGTCTTGGAATTTGTGCCATAACAACTTTTTGCCACGTGGCAGAAAGGAATCAAGTTTGTTACAAACGGTTGTAACAACCTGATTCGTTATATTATAATTCGCTATAGTGTTGATTCGCTATCAACTGTAGCTGATTCGTTATCTTAATTCGCTAAGCACTCCTTAGTAATTCGCTAAGTTGACTTGGTTAATTCGTGTGATCAATTCGTTAAGTTGACTTGGTCAATTCGCTTGATCAAATCGCTAAGTTGACTTGGTTAATTCGTTTAGTCAATTCGTTAAGTTGACTTGTGATTCGTTAAGCCTTTATCACATTCGTTATCTGTTTCGTCATTTGGGTGATTCGTTAAACTTAGTTGTGATTCGTTAAAGTTGACTCGCTTAGTTGACTTTTGATTCGTTAACCTATTCTCCTCATTCGTTAAGACTTGATTCGTTAAGTCTTGATTTGCTACAACTGTTCACAGTTCGCTATTACTGTTCATTGATTCGTTAAGATATTTTATTATTTGTTTATTTTCAACTATGGCTGGTATGTATGCATTGGCGTCTCAAAATATGTTGATGCAACAGATGTTACAACTTGATACAGAGATAGGTTCACATTCTAAATGTCCAAGATTGATGAAGTTCAGTGACTTTGCCAAATGGGAACCTCGGTTTCGTGCACATTTGGGATCTGTTCATCCTGACTGTTCTTATTGTCTTGATGAAGTTTATGTTGTACTAATGATTGGTGATGATACTATTGGGTATACTCCTAAGGCTGTCTCTCAATACTCACAAGAAGAGAAAAAAGCTTTAGAAATCGAGATAAAAGCATATTCTACTTTGACTATGGCTTTACTAGAGAATATTTTTCATCAAGTTGGTAGTATCAAGAGATGTGCATCTTTGTTTCAACATCTGCGGATGAGAAGCATGGGAAACACAGCTGAGAGTAAGAAAGTGATGCTCAAGTTTCAATTTCGAAACTTTAACTTATTGAAAGGAGAAACAGTTGAAGAGATGACTACAAGATTTAGTCACTTAATTGCTGAAATGGACAAGATGAAAATGGAAATTTCTGAAAGAGAAAAAATTGACACTATCAAGAGTGTACTTCCTAGTTCCTATTCAACATTTCTCATGGTTTTGAAAGAGAATGATTATTTTCTGAATGAAGATTTGACAGCACTTGAATTTCTACAAAAGATCGAAGCTAGAGAATATGTTCTTAAGTGTCAAAAATCTTCCAAAGAAAATCAAGATCCGGCTTTCTATGGTGGAAGTATGCCTCTGAGTTCAACAATCTCACCAATCACTGCTTTTCTTACTCATGCCGCAAGTGAAAAAGAATCTGCTATATTTAATGATCCAAAAGTTTGTTTCTACTCTGCTGGTAATTCAGGTGGTTCTGGAAGTTCTACTAGTAGTAATCCATTTGCTACACCTCCTAGTGTGAATATGAAGGAAGCTGAGCAAAACTTTGCTATTCTGACGGCATTTATGTCTTCATATGAAAACTTGGTAAGTAGTAAAATTGCCACAAGTGAGTTAACAGATGAGGATTATGATCAGATAGATCCGGATGATCTAGAGATCATGGATTTGAAATGGAATATGGCCATGATCGTTCGTAAGGTTAAAAGATTCATGCAGAGAACTGGAAAAGATCTTCCAGCGTTAAACAAGAAGTTGGGTTTTGACAAATTGAAGGTGAAGTGTTATAATTGTCAAGAATTCGGGCATTTCGCAAAGGAATGTGATAAACCAAGAAAAGAATACACTGGACCTCGTGGTCAAAGTCAAAATGCTTCTTCACCACGAGGAAGTGATGCTGAAAAGAAACCATCTTCTTCAACAACACAAGCAATGTTAGCAGACGGGACTGATTGGTCACAACAACTACTGTGCAATGATGTTCAAGCAAATTTATCTATGTTTGGGTTACATGAAGATTGTCAAGATGCTACTGCTAGTGTGATGTCTTCAGATAATGATTCTGGATCTGATTCTGACGATTCATGCGACAAGTCTTCTGAATCAATGTTTGCTTGCATGGCTAAGATCAATGAGGATTCATCCAAGACCATTTCTGGTGAAAACTGGATCATGGATAGCGGATGTTCTCGTCATATCACCGGAAATCTCGACCTATTAACCAACGTAAGAAATATTCAAGGTGGTTATGTAGCGTTTGCTGGGAATTCTGGGAGCATGACCACACAAGAGGGTGACGTTTCAAATGGTCATATTACATTTGAAAAAGTAAATTATTGTGAAAAGGTTGATCATAACTTATTGAGTGTATCGCAGATTTGTGATAAAAAGTACACTACAATATTTACTGACAAAGAGTGTCTTATCTTGAAACCGGGTTTTATTATTCCCGAGGACATGGTTGTCATGCGATCACCACGATCAAATGATATTTATGTCTTAAACATGAGTTCAAAGATATCAACATCGATCGAAATATGTTTTGTCTCAAAGGCAACCGAGAAAGACTCGATTCTATGGCATCGAAGAATGGGTCACATTCATGTTAGAAAGATGAATTATTTAATAGCAAATAATTTAGTTGAGGGTGTCTCGTTAAAGAACTTTAAGTTATCTGATCACTGTGTTGCATGCAAGAAGGGCAAACAGAAGAAGAAGACACATCCATCTAAGTTATTGAATTCCATTAATACTCCTCTTGAACGACTTCATGTGGATTTGTTTTGTCCAGTGAATCGTGCGAGTATTTCTGGAGACTGGTATTGTCTTGTAGTGACAGATGATTATTCAAGATATTCATGAGTGTTATTTATGAGTTCAAAAGATCAAACACCTGTTTTGGTACAAAACCTTATTACCAAGATAGAATCACTGTACAAACAAAAAGTGAGGAGAATCGGAAGTGATAATGGTACTGAATTCAAAAATACTATTTTGGATTTTCTTTTGTATTCAAAAGGGAATTCACCGAGAATATAGTGCACCTTATGTACCACAACAAAACGGTGTTGCTGAAAGGAAAAATAGAACTCTGATTGAAGCTGCACGTACAATGCTTGCTGATTCAAAGCTTCCTATTCAATTTTGGAGTGAAGCAGTGAACACAGCTTGTTATACACTCAATCGGGTTCTAACAGTATAACGACTCGAGAAGACAAGCTATGAAATTTTGAATAACAGAAAACCTAATTTAAAGTACCTGGAACCATTTGGGTGTCCGTGTACAATGTTGAAGAAGGATTCGGGTAAATTTGATGAAAAGGCTATCGAAGGATATTTCTTGGGATATGCGTCTCCAAAGAAAAGAGTATTTAATTTTACATCTGGCTGTGTTGAAGAATGGTACCGTGTGGATTGTCAAAAGTACACAACTCCTCCTCAAGGGAAAGGTCCAGACTGGATGTTTGACTACGATAGCTTATTTAATTCTTTTACTCCTTCGACTGATCACATTGATGAAGATCTGGTTAGAGCTTACTTTGAAGAACACTTGAACATTCCAAGCTCTTCAAATTCTCATGTAGAAGAAGTTCAACCTGATGCTACAACTGAAGAATCTCAAGTTGTTCCTCCAGTTGTTATTGATAGTGCCTCTACTTCTTCCGATGATGATCAAGCTGAGATTCAAATTATCGATCTTGATTGTGATAATGTTTCATCTCCTAAGTTGGGTGAACATTACACTAATTTATTTGATAATGTTGTTGTTCCTGAAAATCCTACTCTTCGGATTCATGGATATCATCCACAGGACAATATCATTGGAGAACTTGATGTGGGCGTTCGTACACGTCATCAAGTTGCTTCGTCAAGCGACAATAACGTATTGTGTGCTTACACTAATTTACACTCTTCGGGAATTGTGAATATTGCTAAATTCAATTGCTTTCTATCTCAAGTTGAGCCAACGACAGCTCGTAAGGCACTTGAAGATCCTTCTTGGGTAGAAGCTATGCAAGAGGAATTACAGCAGTTTGCACGATTGGGTATTTGGGATTTAATAGACAAACCTGCTAGAGTCAAGAAAGCTATTCTGACCAAGTGGGTATTTAAATGTAAAAAGGACGATCGAGGGGTGATTGTCAGAAACAAAGCACGTCTAGTGGTGCAAGGTTTTCATCAGCAAGAAGGTATTGATTATAATGAGGTATATGCTCCAGTCGCAAGATTAGAGTCGATTCGAATCTTCCTGGCTTATGCTACTTACAAGAATATCAAGGTTTATCAAATGGTTGTTAAAAGTGCTTTTCTCAATGGTGAATTACATGAGGAGGTGTTTGTTCAACAACCACTTGGTTTTGAAGATCCTGATTATCCTGACCATGTTTACCGTTTAAACAAGGCTCTGTATGGTTTACATCAAGCCCCGAGAGCTTGGTATGGCACACTCGCCGACCATCTGACTGATAATGGCTTCAAACGAGGAACTGTTGACTGCACTTTATTTCATAAAACTGTTGGTGATGATCTTCTTCTAGTCCAGATTTATGTTGATGATATTATATTTGGGTCTACAAACGACACTTTATGTAAGGAGTTTGAGAAGTCCATGCAAACAAAGTTCGATATGAGCTCGATGGGAGAGATGAATTTCTTTTTAGGGCTGCAGGTTCATCAGTCCGATAAGGGAATCTTCATTCATCAGACTAAATATGTGAACGACGTCTTGAGCCGATTCAAGATATCTGCCGGAAAATCCCTTCAACTCCTCTTCCAGTGAGTCACAATTTATCACCGGATGAATTGGAGGATAGCGTTGATCCGACCCTTTATCGTGCTATGATTGGTTCTCTAATGTATTTAACTGCTTCTCGACCCGACATAATGTTTGCTGTTTGTGTGTGTGCTAGGTACCAAGCTAGTCCCCGAGTGACTCACCTGGCGGCGGTCAAGCGTATTTTGCAATATCTACGGGGAAATCCTGACATCGGGTTATGGTACCCCAAAGATAATTCTTTCAATTTTACCGCCTACTCGACTCAGATTATGGTGGATGCAAGATCAACTTCAAATCAACGACTGCAGGATGTCAATTCTTAGGAAACCGGCTTGTTTCCTGGCAGTGTAAGAAGCAGACAACGGTCTCTACTTCAACTGCCGAAGCTGAATATGTTGCAACCTCGAGTTGCTGTTCCCAGGTTCTGTGGATACAACAACATCTTCGCGACTACGGTTTGAAGTTTCTTACTACTCCCATCTTGATTGATAATTCTGCTGCTATAAGTATCACCAAGAATCCCGTACAACATTCTAAAACGAAACATATCGAGATTCGATATCATTTTATACGGGATTGTTATGAAAAGAAGTTAATTGATCTTGAGAAAGTACACACTGATTTTCAAAAAGCTGATCTATTTACCAAAGCGTATGATAAAACACGTTTTATTTTTTTGCTTGGTTTAAATGGATTGAATACACTTGCTGAGATCCTACAATTAGGATAATTATTTTTTAATTGCTTTATAGATTTAGTCTTATTTTTTTATGTTTTAGATTTTAGGGGGTGAAAAGTATAGAAAATACAAAAAAAAAAGTGCTTTCATTTGTATAGATAAAATCCAAAAACATTAAAAATTTTTCAAAATTCAAAAATATTGTTGAAAAACCAAAAAGAATGTGTTTTATGTTTTGTACAGAAAAATCCGAAAAAGACAAAAATATTGTGTTTTAAAGTTTGTACAGAGAAAAACCAAAAAGATTTTTAGATTATTTTCTCGCTGAAAATTACGTCGGTTATTTAAGTTTGTGAAGCATGCTTGCATGTCTTGGTCCTATGATTCACTTGTGAATTGATGGTCAGCCATTTATTTATTAACTTAAGTTAACTGGGGCGACTAAATTTATCTGTATTTTGTTTTTATGCTCCTCAAATTTTGAGTTTTTGAAGCAAAAAGAAAAAATGATAGTACATTGACTATTTCGACCCCAAGTTCAGCAAAAAGTAAGCTTAAAAGACTGTGTGCTTAATTGCATTGGTGCATTGGTAGGTCTTAAAACAACCCAGTAGAGTAAAGTATGTGATATAAACATAAAGAAACGCCAAATTGAAAGGGGTGTTAGTCTCTAGAAAAGTCTTGGTGAGGATGGCAGAAATGTAATAACCAGTCATACTCAAGCCTTATATGTGTTTATCACCCAAAAATCAAATAAAGCAAATAACAAGCGTTAAAATTCTGGACATTGTGAGTTTTTATGCGGCTTAATCATCTGGGTATTCATATGCATGGATATTTCACTCGCTTTCTAGAGCAAACCCAAAGTCATTAAACTTGATCACCTTTGTACCTCGTACAATTTACATTACTGACTTGATCAAAATCCGCTGTTAGTCATACAATTGTTCCTCCCTTGCGTGCGTCTTAATACCATTAAGAAACGGACCCCAGGGGATACAATGTATGTAAGCCGACAGATGGACTCGTGCATACTCACTCACAGTAAAAGAAACTTGATGCATTGCTCAAAATTTCTCAATTGGTATCAAAAGTTTTGATCAACAATATAATGGTTTAAGTCAAGTTGGGGTGATTTGGCAAAAATCAAATTACGCTTGAACCAAGATTAGAGGATGATAATCTCTGATATTCTGTGCTCTAATTGAACTATTTAATCATATCACAAAAATACTTGAATGTGTGTTATTAGATTTATGTGGACAACAATACCAATGACCGACTTATCGCCAGTCATAATATCGCTGAAATATAAAACTGTGATGGAAGGGCAATTTGGTCAATATGATTCTCTGCTCAAACTCGACAAAATTACAAAAATATGTACTGCTTTTGGTAAAATCGTTGAAAAATACAAAAAGATTGCCTATTTTTTTTCGGATATTTTTCTGTAAATACATTCTTTAATTCTTAAATTTTTACAAAATACCAAAAATATTTTCGTTTTCTTTATACTAAAATTTTTAATTTAAGTTAAGTTTCGGTAATCTGAAACAATTTTAACGTATTAGGTTGTCGGGTTATAAGGGTTTCTCGATAATTTAACTTATTGATTTATTTCATTAATTTATTCATTTATTTATTTAATTTAAAATTAAATAAAAGGGGTTTAATTCGCTAAAATCCATTCGTTATGTATGGTTAACTAACTAGATGATTCTTTAGCGAACTAGCTTTTGGTTCGCTAACCTAATTCGCTTCCGCACTCTGTAACGAATCATCCCTTCGTTATACATATTTAACGAATCATGACACGATCGTGTTTTGATTCGCTATCTTTAATTTAACGAATCACATTGTGATTAGCTAAAATAAGGTAACGAATTGAGTTAGCGAATGGGCTAATTCGCTAACTTTAAGTTAAACGAATCGTCTGATTCCTGCAAGCTGTACCTAGGGTTTCGTGTATCAAATGGCAGCTGACCGACTCAATCAAGAACGACTCATGGAGAATCAAAGAAAAATGATGAGTTACATTTTGTTCTGTCAAAAGGAGACCAAGTCGTTGCGTGCGATTGTTGAGTCTCAGGGGGTAAAATTAAAAGAACAAGATGAGTTAATTTTACAATTAACTTGTAAAGAAGATGCCCTCAAGAAACTAAAAAATGATGATGATGATCCTGACGAGTCTGATGCAGGAGGTGAGCCTAAACAATCACATGGTTCATCCTCTGGTGCTGGTGTGAGTGGCGCTGACGATTCAAACAAACAGGTAATTTCATTTCAAGATCCAACAGCGGCCAAGCCGATAGAGATGATTGAGGCTAACACGGTAATATTTATTGATGAATTGGGGATGGTTAGAAGTGTGGTGAACAACGATGAGATACAGATCGGTGAGTTTGTGGTTAGATCTTTGACAAGGGAGCAGATCTCGATTCTACTTGGGCTAAATGACGATCAGCTGACTGCATTAGAGACTGAGCCCGATGTCGAAGTGATCAATGAGAACGAAATGGAAGATGATCCAGTATTTGTGAATACAGACTTTATTTATGAGAAAGAGGAGATTGAAATGGAGGATGTTACTGCTGAAGAGTACCCGGACTTGTATCAACACGCAAATGTTGATCAAGGTGCTCCGGTATTTCATGAAGACGTAATTAAAGAAACTGAGGATTATTTGGAGAAGATTGTGCAGCGAACAGTTCCTTCACTCAAAGAAGTGACTGATGATGACATTGAAAGATGGTTCAAACGCCAGAAAGTGGGAAAGATCATCAGTGCTTTTCGGTATGTAGATAAAGAAAGAAAGGATACTGCTGCTGCTTGGATTGAGGCAAATCAGATGACTACCTTCAAGACTGTTTCTAAGGTACATGGCGATATTGTCTCCTGGCTCTATGATTCAGACCTTAAGGTATGTATTGTGAAATGGGAAAAAGGTGTGCAATATTACGAAAGGATAATGGATGTGTTAACATTACCGTGTTGGGATGTACGCACCCTCGCGAGACGTCCATTTATCAATCGTGGGGGCAACCGAAATTCTGAGTGGTTTCATCAACACTTACTGTTCGAGGTCAATCATGGCTTCAAGTTCTTCAAGCCCCAGGTCCCAAGACGTAAACGTACTGATGAGATTGATCCAAGGACCGGCTGGAAGAAACTTGTTTTGAAAGTGAAGCCACCAAAGACAATGAAAAGAGTTACTGTGAAGACAATGCCGCAAGATATTTATCTATCTTTCAACCGTAGGTACTATGACAATCGTACTGGCGAGGCCGTTATTGTTCGTGGTCGAGGACTACAGACTGAGCTCATCAAGATAATCGATCCGATGTGGTTGGTTAATTTATCAGAGACAGACAATGACGTGCTACACAGGAAGCAAATTTTGTTTGAACGCCAAGAAGATTACGACCTGGCTATGCAATTCCAATGTGTTGTTCGTGTATGCCATGAACATGGGATTCATAGTTGCATAGATTGGCAGACTAAGCGTTTCAAATAATTTAAAGACAAAGAGCTCAAGACGAGGGGGTGTCTGTTAGTGCACGGTTTTGCGTCTCGAGTCTTTGTAATTATCATTAATGTTTATTTGATTATTTTAATGTAATATTTAATGTTTATTTATCTAATTCGCTATGTTCAGTCTAGTTCGCTAGGGAATGTCAGCGAACTAAGATTAGTTCGTTAAGGTTAAGTCTTGTTCGCTAGGAATGTTAGCGAACTAGGACGTTATAATGTATTTCCTCCTGATTCGTTAGGGGATGTTAACGAATCAGGGGGTGTTTCGTTAAGTTAATTTAGTTAACGAAGGGGAAGCTGGTTCGCTAGGGGATGTTAGCGAACCATTTCTTCTTCTATATATAGTGAACCACTGTTCACTTGTAGAATGTGGAAGTTTTGAGAGAATTAACATTATTCAGAAATATTTAAAAGTATTCTCTCTCTCTCTCTCAAGCTTCACGATTAATATTATTTATAATATATATACTAACAATCAAGCTAAGTTATTAAAAGAGTTAGATCCGTATTATCAATATCAACATATAGATCTGGATCAGATCTAAGGTATTGATTAGAACGAGTTGTAATTAAAAGGGATCAAACAAGACCTGCCACATGCGCCGCTCCACGTGGCGACACGTGGCAACAGTGTTGCCATGTGGTGACACGTGGCAGCACATAGTGCCACCGTGTGCCACGTGACACACGTGTTACATATTCTCAAACATCCCATCGCGGTACGTGATGGGAGTCTCTTCTGACTTATCGCGTAGCGCGACGGGTCAGGGAAACCAAATTTTTATTTTTAACCCTCATGTTTGGATTTTGGCAATTTTAGTCCCTAGACTTTGGAAAGTTGATACTTTGAACTCGAAATTTTCACGTTGTTACAACTGGATTCAATGTCACACATCAGTAATCAGATTAATTGTGCAATCAATCATACGGCGACTGTGAATCCTAGTACCCTGATTTGAGCTTTCTAAATTAACCGTCATGTCTTCGATTGATGGATGCCGCAAAGCAACTTTGAAGACGAATACTGAAACGGGATTTGAATGAACAATTAATCTTGTAATGAATCTCTGTTTCAGTCCATCTTAAATCAATCAAACGAAGTTGTGGAAGAGCTGTAAGATATTAGGGTTTATAATAAAAGCTATGGTGAAGAAACGGTGAAGAAATGGGTTATTTTATATCCGGGTTATGAGGATCTGACGGGTAGAACCATGACCCGCGAGTTTATAAGGCTAAATCAATAAGAGGCCTCTATTTAGAAATGAAGCAATCTGGTGGCTCTTGAAGGGGTGGGGAGCGACGTGAGAACGACACGTAGGATTTTATGGTTGGCAATTATATATATATATATATATATATATATATATATATATATATATATATATATATATATATATTTGTGTGAGTGTGTTTATGGGTTTAATTACTAATGAAACGACTAATTTTAGAATATTTTAACAAATTATTAGGCTACAAAATATCTTGTTCATGAAAATTTGTGATGTAGAGAACTTTTAGCAAGCTTTCATTCTCTATATATTTGATCTCCAATCAGACCAAAATTATAAGCAAAATGGGTATCGAACAATTGTGCATCTTCATTCTCATAACAACTGCAATAGTTGTAGCTCGGGCGGACGATCTTGCGGTAGGAAATAAACATATTGTGGTAAAAGGTGCTGGACCATGCGTGGATGGAACAAAGTATATAGTTGGAGATGATAAAGGTTGGCAACAAGGTGTTGATTACAATGCTTGGGTCCAGGGGAAGGATTTCCGTGTTGGAGACATATTGGGTATATTCTTATCATCTTCATACATGACTCATTGTTATTTTTGCACGTAATTATGTATGTCATGAAGAAGGCAAGCAAGATAGCTAACTAAATTATATTACTTGTTGACGCAGTGTTTGATTTGACATTTAACCATTGTATCTTGGTGGTTGACGAAGATGGGATTAACAGATGTTGTGGTGCGTCACGTATTGTGGATGTTAGGGAGCTTGGACGTCATGAGATAGTCCTTACAGCACCAGGAAAATTTGGTTTCATGAGTCACGTTGGGGATGATTGTATGAAGGGCATGAAGTTTCTCGCCATTGTCAAAGCAAAATGAAATTCTGGATACTTAACAAGGACATGACAAGTTGTTATGTTCTCGGACGTATATATATATATATATATATATATATATATATATATATATATATATATATATATATATATATATATATATATTTACTTTTGTTGTTTGTTAATAATATTTTATGTTGGTTAGAGCCAATTTCGGTCATGAACCTTCTTTTTTTAATAAATAGTTAAGTTAAATGTAAAATTACATAATAACGAATTTTAGATTTTTATCATCGATATCAATTGTTTAGCTTTTGTAGCTAGCTAAATTTTGTGTTCAAACATCACAAAATTTTACTATATATTAACGATAAGTAATATGTTCAAACCTTGGTTCAAAAAACAAGTATGCATTCCCCTTCTGTTCGGCCATCACTTCACACACCACACATACTCGACTTTGAAATTCACGCGTCTTACTACTAGATTTCAAACTTCTATAACAAGTTGGTAACCTTTTTTTACATTATTCCCTCAACTTTTTTAATTGTTAAATACCCAATAAACTTAACTTTATACTTAGCAATCAAAAGTTTTTTTAGTGTTCCAACATGTTTTAAAAACCTAACTAGATAAGTATAATAGTTATTAGCTATACATAAAGCAGGAGCTACAGTCTCAATTAATTGTATTATTTAATACTACGTGTGTTTCAATTTTGTTTCAATAAGTTATAATTTTCCCGTTATCTTTGCTAATTTTTTATGAATTTTAGCAGTATTAACTTTTCCACAACTTCATTTTTATCCACACCATTTTTTATAAATTTAAGAAATATTTATTTTCTTACACTATTTCCTTAAAAATATCTTTGAGTATATTATGTTTTAAGTAAATTCAAACATATTGTCGCAACATTTTTATTTTTATCTACCTTTTGATATAAATATTTTAACACCCCAACCCGGAAAAGGCTGACGGGACATGTGAACCTTTGTGAGGGAAACATTACGAAATGAGCCGAATGCCCAGTAGGGAACAACAGACTCAAGTTATAACAAGTATAAATAGATGAAGTTACAACGTAACATAAAATGATATGATGCAAAGTAAAGCAAGTCAATCAAATAAATCGTATCATATGGATGGTACCGAAATACAAAACATATAAGATACCACTGGGGCTACATTGCACTATAGAACTAGGCATCCGACAACGCGATGGCGGTGTTGGCATACATTTAAACATCCACTAACATACCATACATATCCATATAACACATGATCGATCCATACGACTCCTAATAGCCATGGACTACAATTTTCCTTAAAAGACGCCATAATTTAGGGTCACCGTCACGACCGGTGCCACACCATTGATGCCACAATGTCATGCTTGCGATCACCACCACAAGTAGGAATATGCTCGTGTAACAGAATACAACAAATGAAATGGTACTTCATTAGAATACCTTAAGCGCGCTCTAAAAACGTCAAATCAAACAAATAATCAAACATTTAATATCGGAAAATGCGACAATGAGTACAATATAGTCGTAATTTTATCACATGCTTTAAAGGCAAAATTAAATATCAATAACAAGATATACAAGTTGAATATGAATGAAGATGCAGTTAATATATTACTGGCCAACGTATAACATATTGGAAAACCAAGTGTAACATAAAACCGGAAAATTTTGGTTCTTGATACCCTGCCAATATAGCTGATCGTTTATATATAGGATGTACCATAGTGTATCCACCACACCCGGATACATTATCAATGTCATGTTTCCCAAGATGTTTGAAATTCATATTACCTTTCTGAAACATATGTTTCATAGTTCTTGTTGTGGTGAAACAAATAATTGTAAAAAACATGAAACCCAAAGATGTTAAGAGTTCCAGGTGTTAACCAACATGGTTTATTAATTACAATCGAAATAAATAAAAAAGGAAGGGGTAAGGATTCGTACCTTGTTTGCTGATTAGTTGTCTTATACAGATTAGTGATATACGTTATGCTTTTAATCAACCAACATTGTGTTCATTTAGCTCATAATGTCATCCGTATATTTCTTTTAATCGAAAAATTAAAGTTTGATTATATCTTATTGTATTCATGACAACATTCTTGGTTTATTTAGTGTTTATTTTAAATGAGGTTATTTACTTTGATTAAGAAAATAAATACGTATTAATTACCCAAGTCGATATATCGTCTTTATATGCTTTAACAAATCATAATCTATATCTATATCTATATTATCTATAAAGCATATAATATGACAAAATTGTAATTCAACCCATCCAAAGAAGACACCTGTAAAATTTAATGCTTCTTGTTTCGGTAGCCGACAATTAAACGAAGAGTTTGTCGGACAATTGAATGGTTTAATTAACTCGCCATTTAATTCCAACGAATGAGCAAACAATATCACTGGGGAACACACTCGATAGTTTCCAATTAATGAGCAATCAACGCTTATCATTTCCAGTGGCAGCATCTCTACCGAGTAATCCACCAAGATCCTGAATTTAAATCTAAAAATATATTGTTTTTTTTTACCACGATCATTGTCGTGTTGGTCAGGAGTAGTAAAATATTATTGACTTGATTGATATTGTGCATGCAGTTCTCATACAATACAAATTAACATATTATTAATTTAATTTAAAGACAATATAGTAATTAAATAAGAAGCTTTCAGGGTCATAAAGATTATACTGTATGTAATAACAGTCAATTGTGTCATATTAAAACTACAATGTTTAACCTCAATAGTCGGACATACCAATCATTACCATAAATTTCTACTAACAACAGTAGCCGTGTGAGTAAAAAAGAGTAATATAAATTAAGAATTCCTAAAACAGAAGATTTCAAGTGGACTCACAGTTGCCTAAAAACATCATTCGCTTGAGACCTGTTTAACATGTGTGAAGCACACAATCGAAGATTAATTAATATGATAAAATACAGAAGAAAAACAATAAAGATTGAAGCATACCTCCATCAGGTTGATGCACGACTGTAAATTGGGCTCCAATAGCAACTACGGGGAAAGCGTCACCGAACATGGCATATATTTTTTAAGTACGTCTGCAAAATAAATAACATTAAATAAGTATTGTAACAACTCAAGTTCTATACATTTTTAAGCATAATATTCAGAATTACTGAATTTGAGTTTCTACGATTTTCGTTGCGAGACCACATAGGTTAGTCCTTAGACTATGCAAAGCATCACTTGTAAGTAAAAAATTGTCATAGTTATGACTACAATTTTATTACTATTTCGCAGATAAAGATATAAAAATGATTGGAATAAAAACCAACTAAAATATTTGATTAAAAACTAAAACAAAAATAAAGTGAGAAATAAATGCCTATTACCCACTAATTTCTCAATTGTGATGGTAGGCGATGAGAAACTTCATATCCAAATTTAACGATCATTTGCAAGGTGGAAAAAGATTAAACCATTTATGGGTTTAAAAAGAAAATTCACAAATGGATATAATCCATTCGATAATAAACAAACCCTTTTCCAACTTCAAATAAACTAATCCTAGATAAACTATTTTTCTGGTTTAAAAGAAGAAATAGAAAATCACCCCATGGGCATAACATCCTAACATTCTTAATTGTCAATACTTCACAAAAATATAATAAAGAAAAATTGTTAATTAAATGATTATTTGTGTAGTGAAACCAATTGTAAAATTTCTAAATAAATGTACCACATACGAAGGTTAATGCCTTAAATAAAATTGCGCTTCCATGAAATTGAGAAGTAAGGATTTGAACTATTCATTGATCCTTCCAAAATTTACTAGCGCATTCATCATATCTGCAATTTCTGGCATCAACTTTAGCATTGTGAATTCGACCATAAGTTAATTATATTAAAGAAAATCAAAAGTAGCATAAGTTTCACTGCTTTGGCACTTTGATAAATCAACTATATAATTGCTACCGCATAAATGTCAAAATAGACTAACCTTTCCACAATTCTTATAATGGCAAACATAGTCTTCTACTTTGTGATTTTGAGAATCCTTTCTTAGAGCTCCAGTATCAATAAATGTTTTCTCTCAACCTTTATTGTTGCACAAGAACTGAACTTGAGTGTTGGTTTCGGTTCAGGTTCTATGGACTATATTTTCTGTCTTCTCTTGCAAGTTGTAATGCCTTCATTTGAGATTTTGATCACTGCTAACCTGTGACCCATTTCAAAACCAAGTTTTTTCCACATGTAGCTGCAACATCCTATGGTACCCTGGGTGAATAAGATTCATGTAACTTAGTAATCTGCAGGAATAAAATAAATGAAATAATATATAGCAATACAGACCAACGATAATCAGCATAAGTGAACCATCACATCTGATTGCATGATTAAGGTTTCGTACAAAATTAGAATCTCAAATGAAATCCTAATTCCATTTAGGGTTTGTTGACTTCAAACGAAATCTGAACAAATAAGTGCCTAAACAAACTGATTTAGTGAAAAAATACCTTTGATGAATATGATGATCGAGAATAATTAACGACAAAGATAGAATCTGAAATTTGAATAAGAGGATTTAAGAGTTTGATTTGGGAATGGAACTTCAATCAAACTTAATTAGAAGAGCAAGGGCGATTAGAGATAGCGGGTTTCTTTTCGTTATGGCAGTGAAAAGGTTATGCGGAAGTCAAATAGATTCACTATTACTGGATTCAATGTCACACATCAGTAATCAGATTAAATGTGCAATTAGTCATACGGCGACTGTGAATCCTAGAACCCTGATTTGAGCTTTCTAAATTAACCGTCATGTCTTCGTTTGATGGATGCCGCAAAGCAAATTTGAAGACGAAGACTGAAACGGGATTTGAATGAACAATTAATCTTGTAATGAATCTCTGTTTCAGTCCATATTAAATCAAATAAACGAAATTTTGGAAGAGCTGTAAGGTATTAGGGTTTACAATTAAAGCCATTGTGAAGAAACGGTGAAGAAATGGGTAATTTGATATCCGGGTTTTGAGGATCTGACTGCTAGAACCATGACCCGCGAGTTTATAAGGCTAAATCAGTAAGAGGCCTCTATTCAGAAATCAAGCAATCTAGTGGCTCTAGAAGGGGTGGGGAGCGACGTGAGAGCGACACGTAGGATTTTTATGGTAGACAATTATATATATATATATATATATATATATTTGTGTGTGTGTTTATGGGTTTAATTACTAATGAAACAACTAATTTTAGAATATTTTAACAAATTATTAGGCTACAAAATATCTTGTTCATGAAAATTTGTGATGTAGAGAAAGTTTAGCAAGCTTTCATTCTCTATATATTTGATCTCCAAACAGACCAAAATTATAAGCAAAATGGGTATCGAACAATTGGGCATCTTCATTCTCATAACAACTGCAATAGTTGTAGCTCGGGCGGACGATATTGCGGTAGGAAATAAACATATTGTGGTAACGGGTGCTGGGCCATGTACAGAAGGAACAAAGTATATTGTTGGAGATGATAAAGGATGGCAACAAGGTGTTGATTACAATGCTTGGGTCCAGGGGAAGGATTTCCGTGTTGGAGACATATTGGGTATATTCTTGTCATCTTCATACATGACTCATTGTTATTTTTGCACGTAATTATGTATGTCATGAAGGAGGCAAGCAAGCTAACTAACTAATTTATATTACTTGTTGATGCAGTGTTTGATTTGACATTTAACCATTGTATCTTAGTGGTTGACGAAGACGGGATTAACAGATGTTGTGGTGCTTCACGTATTGTGGATGTTAGGGAGCTTGGACGTCATGAGATAGTCCTTACAGCACCAGGAAAATTTGGCTTCATGAGTCATGTTGGGGATGATTGTATGAAGGGCATGAAGTTTCTCGCCATTGTCAAAGCAAAATGAAATTCTGGATACTTAACAAGGACATGACAAGTTTTTATGTTCTCGAACGTAACATAAATATATATATATATACTTTTGTTGTTTGTTAATAATATTTTATGTTGGTTAGAACCAATTTCGGTCATGAACCTTCTTTTTTACATAATAATGAATTTTAGATTTTTATCATTGATATCAATTGTTTAGCTTTTGTAGCTAGCTAAATTTTGTGTTCAAACATCACAAGATTTTACTATATATTGACGATAAGTAATATGTTCAAACCTTGGTTCAAAAAACAAGTATGCATTCCCCTTCTGTTCGTCCATCACTTCACACACCACACATACTCGACTTTGAAATTCACGTGTCTTTCTACTAGATTTCAAACATCTGTAACAAGTTGGTAACCTTTTTTTACATTATTCCCTCAACTTTTTTAATTGTTAAATACCCAATAAACTTAACTTTATACTTAGCAATCAAAAGTTTTTTTTAGTGTTCCAACATGTTTTAAAAACCAAACTACATATATATAATAGTTATTAGCTATACATAAAGCAGGAGCTACAACCTCAATTAATATTAACATTTTAAGAGTTTCACAATTTCTAAAACACAATATACAAGTTTAAAGAGAGGCCATAGAGTAATTGTATTATTTAATACTACGTGTGTTTCAATTTTGTTTTAATAAGTTATAATTTTCCCATTATCTTTGCTAATTTTTTATGAATTTAAGCAGTATTAACTTTTCCACACCTCCATCTTTATCCACACCAGTTTTTATAAATTTAAGAAATATTTATTTTCTTACACTATTTCCTTAAAAATATCTTTGAGTATATTATGTTTTAAGTAAATTCAAACATATTGTCTCAACATTTTTATTTTTATCTACCTTTTGATATAAATATTTTAACACTCCAACCCGGAAAAGGCTGACGTGACATGTGAACCTTTGTGAGAGAAAAATTACGAAATGAGCCGAATGCCCAATAGGGACAACAGGCTCAAGTTACAAGTATAAATAGATGAAGTTACAACATAACATAAAATGATACAATGCAAAGTAAATCAAGTCAATCAAATAAATCGTATCATATGGATGGTACCGAAACACAAAACATATTACATACCACTGGGGCAACATTGCACTATAGAACTAGGCATTCGACAACGCGATTGCGGTGTTGGAAAGCACTAAAACATCCACTAACATACCATACATATCCATATACACAGGATCGATCCATACGCCTCCTAATAGCCATGGACTACAATTTTCGTTAAGAGACGCCATAATTTAGGGTCACCGTCACGACCAGTGCCACACCATTGATGCCACAATGTCATACTTGCGATCACCACCACAAGTAGGAATATGCTCGTGTAACAGAATACAACAAATGGAATGGTACTTCAATAGAATACCTTAAGCATGCTCTAAAAACGTCAAATCAAACAAATAATCAAACATTAATATCGGAAAATGCGACAATGAGTACAATACAGTCATAATTCAATCACATGCTTTAAAGGCCAAATTAAATATCAATAACAAGATATATAAGCTCAATATGAATGAACATGCAGTTAATATATTACTGGGCAACGTATAACATATTGGAAAAACCAAGTGTAACTTGAAACCAACAAATCTTGGTTCATGATACCCTGCCAATACAGCTGATCGTTTATATATATGATGTACCGTTGTGTATCCACCACACCCGGATACATTATCAATGTTTTGTTTCCCAAGATGTTTGAAATTCATATTACCTTCCTGAAACATATAGGTTTCATAGTTCTTGTTGTAGTGAAACAAATAATTGTAAGAAACATGAAACCAGAAGATGTTAAGAGTTCCAGGTGTTAGTCAACAGGGTTTATTAATTACAATTGAAATATATAACAAAGGAAGGGGTAAGGATCCGTACCTTATTTATGTCTTATGCAGATTAGTGATATACGTTATGCTTTTAATCAACCAGCATTGTGTTCATTTAGCTCATAATGTCATCCGTATATTTCTTTTAATCGAAAAATTATAGTTTGATTTTATCTTATTGTATTCATGACAACATACTTGGTTTCGTTAGTGTTTATTAAAAATGAGGTTATTTACTTTGATTAAGAAAATAAATACTTATTAATTACCCAAGTCGATATATCTTCTTTATACGCTTTAACAAATCATAATCTATATCTATATCTATTTCTATATTATCTATAAAGCATATAATATGACAAACTTGTAATTCAACCCATCCAAAGGAGACACCTGTAAAATTAAATGCTTCTTGTTTCGGTAGCCGACAATTAAACGAATAGTTTGCCGGACAATTGAATGGTTTTATTAACTTGCCATTTAATTCCAATGAATGAGCAAACAATATCACTAGGGAACACAAACGGCAGTTTTCAATTAATGAGTAATCAACGCTTATCATTTCCAGTGGCAGAATCTCTACCGAGTAATCCACCAAGATCCTGAATTTAAATCTTAAACTATATTGTTTTTTTTACCACGATCATTGTCGTGTTGGTCAGGAGTAGTAAAATATTATTATTGACTTGATTAATATTGTGCATGCAGTTCTCATACAATACAAATTAACATATTATTAATTTATTTTAAAGACAATATAGTAATTAAATAAGAAGCTTTCAGGGTCATAAAGATTATACTGTATGTAATAACAGTCAATTGTGTCATATTAAAACTACAATGTTTAACCTCAATAGTCGGACATACCAATCATTACCATAAATTTCTACTAACAACAGTAGCCGTGTGAGTAAAAAAGAGTAATATAAATTAAGAATTCCTAAAACAGAAGATTTCAAGTGGACTCACAGTTGCCTAAAAACATCATTCGCTTGAGACCTGTTTAACATGTGTGAAGCACACAATCGAAGATTAATTAATATGATAAAATGCAGAAGAAAAACAATAAAGATTGAAGCATACCTCCATCAAGTTGATGCACGACTGTAAGTTGGGCTCCAATAGCAACTACGGGGAAAGCGTCACCGAACATGGCATATATTTTTTAAGTACGTTTGCAAAATAAATAACATTAAATAAGTATTGTAACAACTCAAGTTCTATATATTTTTAAGCATAATATTCAGAATTACTGAATTTGAGTTTCTACGATTTTCGTTGCGAGACCACATAGGTTAGTCCTTAGACTATGCAAAGCATCACTTGTAAGTAAAAAATTGTCATAGTTATGACTACAATTTTATTACTATTTCGCAGATAAAGATATAAAAATGATTGGAATAAAAACCAACTAAAATATTTGATTAAAAACTAAAACAAAAATAAAGTGAGAAATAAATGCCTATTACCCACTAATTTCTCAATTGTGATGGTAGGCGATGAGAAACTTCATATCCAAATTTAACGATCATTTGCAAGGTGGAAAAAGATTAAACCATTTATGGGTTTAAAAAGAAAATTCACAAATGGATATAATCCATTCGATAATAAACAAACCCTTTTCCAACTTCAAATAAACTAATCCTAGATAAACTATTTTTCTGGTTTAAAAGAAGAAATAGAAAATCACCCCATGGGCATAACATCCTAACATTCTTAATTGTCAATACTTCACAAAAATATAATAAAGAAAAATTGTTAATTAAATGATTATTTGTGTAGTGAAACCAATTGTAAAATTTCTAAATAAATGTACCACATACGAAGGTTAATGCCTTAAATAAAATTGCGCTTCCATGAAATTGAGAAGTAAGGATTTGAACTATTCATTGATCCTTCCAAAATTTACTAGCGCATTCATCATATCTACAATTTCTGGCATCAACTTTAGCATTGTGAATTCGACCATAAGTTAATTATATTAAAGAAAATCAAAAGTAGCATAAGTTTCACTGCTTTGGCACTTTGATAAATCAACTATATAATTGCTACCGCATAAATGTCAAAATAGACTAACCTTTCCACAATTCTTATAATGGCAAACATAGTCTTCTACTTTGTGATTTTGAGAATCCTTTCTTAGAGCTCCAGTATCAATAAATGTTTTCTCTCAACCTTTATTGTTGCACAAGAACTGAACTTGAGTGTTGGTTTCGGTTCAGGTTCTATGGACTATATTTTCTGTCTTCTCTTGCAAGTTGTAATGCCTTCATTTGAGATTTTGATCACTGCTAACCTGTGACCCATTTCAAAACCAAGTTTTTTCCACATGTAGCTGCAACATCCTATGGTACCCTGGGTGAATAAGATTCATGTAACTTAGTAATCTGCAGGAATAAAATAAATGAAATAATATATAGCAATACAGACCAACGATAATCAGCATAAGTGAACCATCACATCTGATTGCATGATTAAGGTTTCGTACAAAATTAGAATCTCAAATGAAATCCTAATTCCATTTAGGGTTTGTTGACTTCAAACGAAATCTGAACAAATAAGTGCCTAAACAAACTGATTTAGTGAAAAAATACCTTTGATGAATATGATGATCGAGAATAATTAACGACAAAGATAGAATCTGAAATTTGAATAAGAGGATTTAAGAGTTTGATTTGGGAATGGAACTTCAATCAAACTTAATTAGAAGAGCTAGGGCGATTAGAGATAGCGGGTTTCTTTTCGTTATGGCAGTGAAAAGGTTATGCGGAAGTCAAATAGATTCACTATTACTGGATTCAATGTCACACATCAGTAATCAGATTAAATGTGCAATTAGTCATACGGCGACTGTGAATCCTAGAACCCTGATTTGAGCTTTCTAAATTAACCGTCATGTCTTCGTTTGATGGATGCCGCAAAGCAAATTTGAAGACGAAGACTGAAACGGGATTTGAATGAACAATTAATCTTGTAATGAATCTCTGTTTCAGTCCATATTAAATCAAATAAACGAAATTTTGGAAGAGCTGTAAGGTATTAGGGTTTACAATTAAAGCCATTGTGAAGAAACGGTGAAGAAATGGGTAATTTGATATCCGGGTTTTGAGGATCTGACTGCTAGAACCATGACCCGCGAGTTTATAAGGCTAAATCAGTAAGAGGCCTCTATTCAGAAATCAAGCAATCTAGTGGCTCTAGAAGGGGTGGGGAGCGACGTGAGAGCGACACGTAGATTTTTATGGTAGACAATTATATATATATATATATATATATATATATATATATATATATATATATTTGTGTGTGTGTTTATGGGTTTAATTACTAATGAAACAACTAATTTTAGAATATTTTAACAAATTATTAGGCTACAAAATATCTTGTTCATGAAAATTTGTGATGTAGAGAAAGTTTAGCAAGCTTTCATTCTCTATATATTTGATCTCCAAACAGACCAAAATTATAAGCAAAATGGGTATCGAACAATTGGGCATCTTCATTCTCATAACAACTGCAATAGTTGTAGCTCGGGCGGACGATATTGCGGTAGGAAATAAACATATTGTGGTAACGGGTGCTGGGCCATGTACAGAAGGAACAAAGTATATTGTTGGAGATGATAAAGGATGGCAACAAGGTGTTGATTACAATGCTTGGGTCCAGGGGAAGGATTTCCGTGTTGGAGACATATTGGGTATATTCTTGTCATCTTCATACATGACTCATTGTTATTTTTGCACGTAATTATGTATGTCATGAAGGAGGCAAGCAAGCTAACTAACTAATTTATATTACTTGTTGATGCAGTGTTTGATTTGACATTTAACCATTGTATCTTAGTGGTTGACGAAGACGGGATTAACAGATGTTGTGGTGCTTCACGTATTGTGGATGTTAGGGAGCTTGGACGTCATGAGATAGTCCTTACAGCACCAGGAAAATTTGGCTTCATGAGTCATGTTGGGGATGATTGTATGAAGGGCATGAAGTTTCTCGCCATTGTCAAAGCAAAATGAAATTCTGGATACTTAACAAGGACATGACAAGTTTTTATGTTCTCGAACGTAACATAAATATATATATATATATACTTTTGTTGTTTGTTAATAATATTTTATGTTGGTTAGAACCAATTTCGGTCATGAACCTTCTTTTTTACATAATAATGAATTTTAGATTTTTATCATCGATATCAATTGTTTAGCTTTTGTAGCTAGCTAAATTTTGTGTTCAAATATCACAAGATTTTACTATATATTGACGATAAGTAATATGTTCAAACCTTGGTTCAAAAAACAAGTATTCATTCCCCTTCTGTTCGTCCATCATTTCACACACCACACATACTCGACTTTGAAATTCACGTGTCTTACTACTAGATTTCAAACATCTGTAACAAGTTGGTAACCTTTTTTTACATTATTCCCTCAACTTTTTTAATTGTTAAATACCCAATAAACTTAACTTTATACTTAGCAATCAAAAGTTTTTTTTAGTGTTCCAACATGTTTTAAAAACCTAACTACATATATATAATAGTTATTAGCTATACATAAAGCAGGAGCTACAACCTCAATTAATATTAACATTTTAAGAGTTTCACAATTTCTAAAGCACAATATACAAGTTTAAAGAGAGGCCATAGAGTAATTGTATTATTTAATACTACGTGTGTTTCAATTTTGTTTTAATAAGTTATAATTTTCCCATTATCTTTGCTAATTTTTTATGAATTTAAGCAGTATTAACTTTTCCACACCTCCATCTTTATCCACACCAGTTTTTATAAATTTAAGAAATATTTATTTTCTTACACTATTTCCTTAAAAATATCTTTGAGTATATTATGTTTTAAGTAAATTCAAACATATTGTCTCAACATTTTTATTTTTATCTACCTTTTGATATAAATATTTTAACACTCCAACCCGGAAAAGGCTGACGTGACATGTGAACCTTTGTGAGGGAAAAATTACGAAATGAGCCGAATGCCCAATAGGGACAACAGGCTCAAGTTACAAGTATAAATAGATGAAGTTACAACATAACATAAAATGATACAATGCAAAGTAAATCAAGTCAATCAAATAAATCGTATCATATGGATGGTACCGAAACACAAAACATATAACATACCACTGGGGCTACATTGCACTATAGAACTAGTCATTTTACAACGCGATTGCGGTGTTGGAAAGCACTAAAACATCCACTAACATACCATACATATCCATATACACAGGATCGATCCATACGCCTCCTAATAGCCATGGACTACAATTTTCGTTAAGAGACGCCATAATTTAGGGTCACCGTCACGACCAGTGCCACACCATTGATGCCACAATGTCATACTTGCGATCACCACCACAAGTAGGAATATGCTCGTGTAACAGAATACAACAAATGGAATGGTACTTCAATAGAATACCTTAAGCATGCTCTAAAAACGTCAAATCAAACAAATAATCAAACATTAATATCGGAAAATGCGACAATGAGTACAATACAGTCATAATTCAATCACATGCTTTAAAGGCCAAATTAAATATCAATAACAAGATATATAAGCTCAATATGAATGAACATGCAGTTAATATATTACTGGGCAACGTATAACATATTGGAAAAACCAAGTGTAACTTGAAACCAACAAATCTTGGTTCATGATACCCTGCCAATACAGCTGATCGTTTATATATATGATGTACCGTTGTGTATCCACCACACCCGGATACATTATCAATGTTTTGTTTCCCAAGATGTTTGAAATTCATATTACCTTCCTGAAACATATAGGTTTCATAGTTCTTGTTGTAGTGAAACAAATAATTGTAAGAAACATGAAACCAGAAGATGTTAAGAGTTCCAGGTGTTAGTCAACAGGGTTTATTAATTACAATTGAAATATATAACAAAGGAAGGGGTAAGGATCCGTACCTTATTTATGTCTTATGCAGATTAGTGATATACGTTATGCTTTTAATCAACCAGCATTGTGTTCATTTAGCTCATAATGTCATCCGTATATTTCTTTTAATCGAAAAATTATAGTTTGATTTTATCTTATTGTATTCATGACAACATACTTGGTTTCGTTAGTGTTTATTTAAAATGAGGTTATTTACTTTGATTAAGAAAATAAATACGTATTAATTACCCAAGTCGATATATCTTCTTTATACGCTTTAACAAATCATAATCTATATTATCTATAAAGCATATAATATGACAAAATTGTAATTCAACCCATCCAAAGGAGACACCTGTAAAATTAAATGCTTCTTGTTTCGGTAGCCGACAATTAAACGAATAGTTTGCCGGACAATTGAATGGTTTTATTAACTTGCCATTTAATTCCAATGAATGAGCAAACAATATCACTAGGGAACACAAACGGCAGTTTTCAATTAATGAGTAATCAACGCTTATCATTTCCAGTGGCAGAATCTCTACCGAGTAATCCACCAAGATCCTGAATTTAAATCTTAAACTGTATTGTTTTTTTTACCACGATCATTGTCGTGTTGGTCAGGAGTAGTAAAATATTATTGACTTGATTAATATTGTGCATGCAGTTCTCATACAATACAAATTAACATATTATTAATTTATTTTAAAGACAATATAGTAATTAAATATGAAGCTTTCAGGGTCATAAAGATTATACTGTATGTAATAACAGTCAATTGTGTCATATTAAAACTACAATGTTTAACCTCAATAGTCGGACATACCAATCATTACCATAAATTTCTACTAACAGTAGCCGTGTGAGTAAAAAAGAGTAATATAAATTAAGAATTCCTAAAACAGAAGATTTCAAGTGGACTCACAGTTGCCTAAAAACATCATTCGCTTGAGACCTGTTTAACATGTGTGAAGCACACAATAGAAGATTAATTAATATGATAAAATACAGAAGAAAAACAGTAAAGATTGAAGCATACCTCCATCAGGTTGATGCACGACTGTAAATTGGGCTCCAATAGCAACTACGGGGAAAGCGTCACCGAACATGGGATATATTTTTTAAGTACGTCTACAAAATAAATAACATTAAATAAGCATTGTAACAACTCAAGTTCTATATATTTTTTAAGCATGATGTTCAAAATTATCGAATTTGAGTTTCTACGATTTTCGTTGCGAGACCACATAGGTTAGTCCTTAGATTATGCAAAGCATCACTTGTAAGTAAAAAAGTGTCATAATTATGACCACAATTTTATTACTATTTTGCATATAAAGATATAAAACTGATTTGAATAATAACCAACTAAAATATTTGATTAAAAACCAAAACAAAAATGAAGTGAGAGATAAATGTATATTACCCACTAATTTCTCAATTGTGATGGTAGGTGATGAGAAACTTCATTTTCAAATTTAACGATCATTTGCAAGGTGGAAAAATATTAAACCATTTATGGGTTTGAAAAGAAATTCACAAATGGATATAATCCATTCAATAATAAACAAACACTTTTCCAACTTCAAATAAACTAATCCTAGATAAACTATTTTTCTGGTTTAAAAGAAGAAATAGAAAATCACCCCATGGGCATAACATCCTAACATTCTTAATTGTCAATACATCACAAAAATATAATAAAGAAAAAGTGTTAATTAAATGATTATTTGTGTAGTGAAACCAATTGTAGACTTTCTAAATAAATGTACCACATACGAAGGTTAATACCTTAAATAAAATTGCGCTTCCATGAAATTGAGAAGTAAGGATTTGAACTATTCATTGATCCTTCTATAATTTACTTGCGCATTCATCATATCTACAATTTTTGGCATCAACTTTAGCATTGCGAATTCGACCATAAGTTAATTATATAAAAGAATGTTAGTACACGGTTTTGCGTCTTGAGTCTTTGTATTTATCGTTAATGTATTTCTCGTTTTATTTAAGTAATAAAGTGTTAAGTTATTATCGTAGTTCGTTAAAGTATAGGCTAGTTCGTTAAGGATGTTTAATGAACTAGTTCTAAGTTAGTGTCCCTCCTGATTCGTTAACGATGTTTAACGAATCAGGGGATGATTCGTTAAGTTATATATATTTTATGTATGTAAAGAAGTGGATGCTAGTTCGTTACGGAATGTGTAACGAACTAGATCCATCTTCTATTTATAGTGGTTTCAGTCCACTGTTTATTTAAGTTTTGAGTTAGATTATCGAACCTCTTCCCAAATATCCTCTCGAGCTTTAATGTTAATATTATACACATACATACAACTAATATAACTTATAACATACAATCAAGTGCAATGATAAACTAGATCCGTATTAGGGTTAATTATATATATATATATATATCAGATATGTGATATGAATGTTAGATTAACGTGTTCAAACAAGTGGTATTAGAGCTTTCGGTGCTCTTTTTGCTCTTTATTTGATAGTTAATTCGTTAATTAAGGACTATTAAGTGTTACTTTGATATAGTTTTATATTCGGTTTGAGTTTGATCAAATTGAGTTTGATTCGAACTTGTTATGGATTGATTGGATTGGTTTTGTGGTGTGTAATGTATTGGGAAGTGGTTGTGAATTGGAATTGATATTTGGTTCGGATTGGTGTGGTTATTGGATTGGATCTGGTTTAAGACAAAAAAATGGGATTGTTTTGGTTAGATCGGATGCGAGTTAATTAGTAATTGATTACGGAATGATTTGTGTTGGATTTGTGTTGTGTTTACGAGTTTATTGATAGGTGAATTGAATGATTTGGTGGTGTTTTGGTTATGTATTATAGATTTATGACCGGGTTGAGTGTTCATATGTTTTTCCAGAAATTTGGTAAATATGAGTTTGAAGGTTTGAAGATTTGAATATTCAACCTAATTCGTTAACCTTTTAGTCTAATTCGTTAACCTTTTGGCTAATTCGTTAATGTTATTAGCTGATTCATGAACCATTTCGCTACGTATTTTAATTCGTGTTACCTAATTCGTGTGTCACGTGTATCTCCTCGTTAACTGTAATCATAACAACTTTTGCCATGTGGCAATTGTTGTCAGGTGTTTGTTACAACCGTTGTAACTACCTAATTCGCTATAGGTTGATTCGTCATCAACTGAAGCTTATTCGTCACTTAATTCGCTAAGCAGACACTTAGTGATTCGTTAAAGAAAATCATCTGATTCGTAGACCACTTGATTCGTTACATGACTTAATTCGTGAACCAGTTCGTCACAATTACTGTTTCTATTTAATTACCTGAATACTCCTAACTTCGTTAAGTTGTGATTCGTTACTTACTGTTCATAGTTCTTTATCTACTTTTCACAGTTCATTACATTAATTTTCAATTTAACCCCTGAAGTTTGAGAAAATTGATTATTTTAGCAAACATGGCCGGTATGTATGCATTAGCTTCCCAAAATATGTTAATGCAACAAATGTTACAACTGGATACCGAGATCGGTTCACATTCAAGTTGTCCACGTTTGTATGCATTAGCTTCCTAAAATATGTTAATGCAATGGGAACCCCGTTCCAGTGCTCATCTAGGGTCAATTCACCCTGATTGTTCGTATTGTTTAGATGAAGTTTACACCATTCCAATGATTGGGGATGAGACTATGTCACACCCTCAAAATCCACTAACGGAGTTTTACCGTTAGAGGGTGTGAACAAACAGGATCGGAATCATTAGTTATAATCAAACCATAAAAACATTGATGAAAATAAGTGCCGAAGCGTAAAAGCATAAACCAAGTGTTGGGCCACGCAGAACGACTTAAAAACCCAAGTAATAATAGTTTAAAACATGTTTGCATAACAGTAATGTTCAAAACCATGCATGATCCTATACCGCGCGCCCGCCTCGGCTACCTGAGAATAACATACTAAAAGTGTCAACACGAGGTTGGTGAGTTCACAAGTTTATATAAAATAAAGCATTTAGCGTTTTGCGTTCAGCGTTCTGCGTTCAGCGTTTTGCATTTAGCGTTTAGCGTTTACCAGATAGTGTTAAATCAATTATATATCGATAGGTAGCTAGCCTATACAACAAGTATTACTAAGTGTTCGACACCGAAGCTGACTGTTTATCATGTGCCTTGCCACCAGGTCTATCCCGACCATGGTAATGTGTTAGCCAAAATTACACCCACTCGACCTCCAGTCGAGCTTAGCGTTGGGTGGGGTTTGTCAAACCCAGTAGTACTACTCAACAGTGACTCGCTATTTTCCAATACTAAACGGTTCGATGTGTAGGACTTCAATTGTTTCGTTTGCCACTTAGCCTTTACAAGTGATATATAATTTACTAACAAAATCTAAAAGCGTTTTCGGAGTATGTTATCTCCCCCAAGTGAAAAGCGTTTAAAGAGTTTAAAAGGGGTAAGTGAAACTCACTGTTTGCGAAGAATTCCCGAAAACAAGTCACCCAAGTGATGCGCGTCGCAGAAAACTCTCACTAGCGTTCTATAACAACAAGGAGATTTTCTAAGAGTCGGAACTATTATCAAGTCTTTAGACTCGGCACATAATACCTATGAACAAAATACGTTTCGTGTTTCGTTTGTGACTCGTGTGTGACTTTACAAGCACATTTGTGATACGTTACGTGTGTGAACAACTATTTACGTGTTAAGTGTTAATGGTGTACATATTTAGCAAATATTCCCCGCAAGGGCAATTTGGTCAAAACATAACAATCATCTAGTTAGGGTTTCATATTTTATACCTTAAAAACGCAGGAATAGCCAAGTGACACGTGAGAGGTGCTTAGAAACGAGTGTAGGATGCTTCAATTGTTAAAACCAAGATCAAACAAGGGTGGTATGGTGGTGGTGAGGGGCTGCCGATCGCAAGGAGAGGGAGAGAGAGAGCCGTCGGTTTAGGGAGGGGGGGGAGAGGGAGTTAGGGTTTATATTAATATTATTTAATAACAATATGTTACACTTAAGTCCCTCAACTTTCAAATGTTACTTTTCTAGCTTATTTTAACTAGTTCTTGTTTCTTATCTAGCATCACACATAATATAATCAAGTATCACATATGTCTAACACATAATTATCACATAATTATTGTTTTGACGTTTTTCGTTTATTCACCAATTGTTTGCGTCAACTCGTTTGCGTTTCGGTGCAATTCCCGAAAGACTACACATGTAGTAGTTGTCAAGCGTCTTAAATGTAATGAGATGTGCGTTATGGATCCAATGATCTTAAGTTTGAATTGACGGAGTCTGAGTTAACAGAGTTAACCTGAAATCGACGGGTGTCACATCATTCCCATGTTAAAGAATTTTCGTCCCGAAAATTTGAGTCAAGTCGCGATGAGTGTCTGAAAGTAAGAAAAAAAATTTCAGTTTGTCATATCATCCCCTAGTAGAAAGAAATTTCGTCCCGAAATTTAATTTATACCTCCGGTGATTTCTGACGGTTTGCTGGGTTTCGTGGTTTTCTGTGTTTGGTCAGCCCTTCAAAAAGGTGAGGATACTTTTTTATCATTTGATCCTCGCGTTCCCACGTGAACTCCGGTCCACGTCTCGAGTTCCAACGAATCTTAACGATTGGAATCTTGCTGTGCTTGAGTGTTTTGGTTTCCCAATCCAAAACTTTGACTGGTTCTTCAATGAAGCGTAGCTGTTCATCAACTTGCAATTCGTCCAAAGGAACTGCTTGGGTTTCATCGGAAAGGCATTTCTTCAAATTGGATACGTGGAATACATTGTGTACGCCACTGAGTTCTGTTGGCATACGCCACCGGACCAACGCGCTCAGTAATTCGGTAAGGACCAACGTATCGTGGGTTGAGTTTGTTTCGCTTCCCAAAGCGAACCACACCTTTCCAAGGTGAGACTTTGAGTAATACTTGATCGTTCACTTGAAATTCGAGAGGCTTTCGGCGCCTGTCGGCGTAACTCTTTTGACGATCCCGTGTTGCTGCCATGCGGTTTCGGATTTGAACAATCTTTTCAGAGGTTTCGAGTACCAGTTCTGGACCAGTGATTTGGCTGTCACCCACCTCTGCCCAGCAGAGAGGTGATCGACACTTCCGTCCGTACAACGCTTCAAACGGCGCTTCTTTAATACTTGCGTGGTAGCTGTTATTATACGAAAATTCTACAAAGGGTAAGTGGGGTTCCCAACTTTTTCCGAAATCCAACACGCATGCACGCAACATGTCCTCCAAGGTCTGAATGGTGCGTTCACTTTGCCCATCCGTCTGAGGATGGTATGCAGTGCTCATATCAAGACGGGTGCCTAGTGCGCTCTGTAGTGACTTCCAAAAGTGCGAAGTGAAACGAGAATCTCGATCAGAAATGATTGAGACAGGCACTCCGTGTCTAGACATTACTTTTCCTTCATGTAGATGCAAGTCAATCTTTCCATTTTGTCCGATTCCTTAATCGCTAAGAAGTGTGCAGACTTAGTCAATCGGTCAACGATCACCCAGATGGTATCGTATCCCGTCGGTGTTTTGGGTAATCCCGTGATAAAATCCATTGAAATGTGTTCCCATTTCCACATTGGAAGATCCGGTTGCTGTAGCAGGCCAGATGGTTTCTGATATTCTATTTTGACTCTTGCGCAAGTCAAACATTTGCTCACGTAGTTGGCAATGTCGGCTTTCATGTTTGGCCACCAGTATAGTGCCTTTAAGTCATGGTACATTTTATCTGAGCCAGGGTGGATAGAATATCAGGACTTGTGAGCTTCGTCCATCACTAGAGTTCTCAACTCTCCGTATCGTGGAACCCAAATCCGGTTCTCGAAATATCGGACCCCGTCCGATTTGGTTTCGAGTTGCCTGTTCATGCCCCGCATGAGTTCTGATGGAAGATTATCATCTTTCAAGGCTTCGAGTTGCGCATCGCGAATCTGATCGCGTAAGTTGGCATGAATCGTGAGTTGCAATGCTCGCACTCGCCTGGGTTTATCGTTTTCTTTTCTGCTGAGAGCGTCGGCCACAACATTGGCCTTTCCAGGGTGGTACTTGATGGCACAATCATAATCCTTAAGCAGCTCGACCCAACGACGCTGTCGCATGTTCAGCTCCTTCTGATCGTAGATATGTTGGAGACTCTTGTGGTCGGTGTAAATGGTAAACTTGGTACCGTACAAGTAATGCCTCCATATCTTAAGGGCAAACACCATAGCTCCAAGTTCTAAGTCATGGGTCGTGTAGTTCTTCTCGTGAATCCGTAGTTGTCGAGAGGCATAGGCTATAACCTTCTCGAGTTGCATCAACACGCAACCGAGACCTTGTATCGATGCGTCACAATGTACCTCAAAATTCTCTGTTCCCTCGGGGAGGGCTAGAATAGGGGCGCTACAGAGTTTGGTTTTCAACAGTTGGAAGGCGGATTCTTGCGCGTCACCCCAATTGTACTTAGTTCCCTTGTGAGTCAAAGCGGTGAGGGGTTGAGCAATCTTTGAAAATCCCTCGATAAAACGCCGGTAGTAGCCAGCCAGTCCTAGGAATTGCCGCACCTCAGTCGGAGTCTTAGGTGCTTCCCAGTTTTTGATAGCCTCTACCTTACCGGGATCGACATGGATACCATTCTCGTTGATCACATGTCCTAAAAAGTGAACCTCGCGAAGCCAAAATTCGCATTTCGAGAGTTTAGCGTACAGTTGTTCCTTCTTCAACAATTCCAGAATTAACCTCAAGTGTTCTTCGTGGACAACCTCATTCTTGGAGTAGACGAGAATATCATCAATAAAAACAATCACAAACTTGTCGAGGTACGCCTTGCATACTCGATTCATGAGATCCATAAATACGGCTGGTGCGTTGGTTAAGCCAAAAGGCATAACTGAAAACTCGAAGTGACCGTACCGAGTCCTGAATGCCGTCTTTGAAATATCTTCTTTGCGCACTCTTAGTTGATGGTAACCAGATCTCAGATCGATCTTCGAGTAGTAACTCGATCCTTGAAGCTGGTCAAACAGATCATCAATTCGGGGTAAGGGTTAACGGTTCTTAATCGTCACCTTGTTTAGTTCTTTGTAGTCGATGCACATGCGGAAAGTCCCGTCCTTCTTTCGAACAAATAAGGCAGGGGCTCCCCATGGCAATGATCTAGGTCGGATAAAACCTTTATCCAACAAATCTTGCAACCGAGTGGACAACTCCTGGAGCTCCGCCGGTGCGAGTCGGTACGGGGCTCGTGCTATGGGCGCTGCACCGGGGGTCAATTCGATTTGGAATTCGACTTGTCGAATAGGAGGGATTCCGGGCAAATGCTCCGGGAAAACTTCCAGAAAATCTCACACAATCGGTATATCTTCGATTTGCTTCTCCTCTACGGGTTTCTCGACAATATGCGTTAAAATTGCCGGGTGCCCCTTTCGTAGATACTTCTGCGCCTTCATGAGGGTGATGACGCTGGTGGTCATATCGCTTTTCTCGCCCTGAATCGAAATGATCTCGCCGGAAGGGGTAGTGATGTGGACTATCTTGTCGTGACATATAATCTCCGCTCGGTTCTCAGATAACCAGTCCATGCCGACAACGACATCGAAACTACCAAGCGTAAAAGGTATAAGGTCGATATCAAAAATATGACCTGACAGTTTCAACTTACATCCCGCAAGTACATGAGTCGTTTCTATAGACCTTCCGTCAGCTAATTCAACAGGAAACTTAGCATCTAACGGGGTTGGAGTTAAGTCTAAGAGTTTACTAAAGGCTTTCGACACAAAACTCCTATCAGCTCCAGTGTCAAACAAAACAGAAGCAAAACAGTCGTTCACAGGAAACTTACCAGTCACCACATATGAATCGTTGCGGGCTTGACCCGACGCAATGACGAAAGCTCTTCCTTTACCATTGCTTCCGCCACCGCTGTTGCCTCCATTATTCTCGTTCTGTTTTAGTTTGGGACAATCCTTCCTGAAATGACCCTCTTGACCACACTCAAAACATCCCTTACTCGTCGTAGGTGGTTTAGGAGCACCCTTTTCCGCTAGGTCTCCCCTACATTCCTTGGCCTGATGACCCATTTTTCCGCATCTCAAACACTTGACGCGATCACACGGGCCAGCATGATGATAGTTGCACCTGTTGCATTTCGGGTGTTTCCCAGCATAGCCGCTCAAACCCTGCCCGCTACCGTTGTTGTTATTGTTGTGACCCTGATTATTGAAGCTCCGAGTGAGTTCGGGCTTACGGTAGTGTTGTTGCTGTGGGGGGTTCGAGGATGAGGATCTGGTGTTGTCAAACTTTCTCTTTCCATTACTCGGGTTGTTGTTGCTGTTGTTGTCAGTGCTCAGGTTGTCACGGGCTTTAGTGGTTGAACCCCTAGGTGGTAACGCACCTTGGGTCACTGCTTGATCCGTCAGTTTGTGAGCTAATCGGATCGCTTGTTGAATCGTGGCTGGTCTGGAAGACGTCACCATGCCCTGAATTTGTGGTGCTAACCCATCAATGTACATCTCAATCCTCTTACTAGGCGGGTCTACCATCCATGGACACATCACAGCTAACTCGTGAGAACGGGTGGTGTAGGCTTCAATTTCGGAACCCACCATCTTCAACGACCAAAACTCGGATTCCAACTTTACAATCTCCTCTCGAGGACAATACTCTTCACGCATCATATTCTTGAACTCCTCCCAGTTCATAGCGTTAGCCAGTTCCAATCCAAGAATCTGCACATTTGAATTCCACCAAGTGAGAGCAGAATCTTCAAGTGTCCCAGCAGCAAATTTGACCCTACTGGCAGGTGGACAATTACACATCTCAAAGGCTGATTCGGCCTTCTCAGCCCAACGCAGGAAGCCTATAGCTCCCTCAGTGCCCTTAAACGAACTGGGCTTGCAATCCAGGTAGTTCTTGAAAGTACACGTTCCAGTTGGACCTCCAGCTTGATTCTGGACATGTGCGGCTAGAGCGGCCGTCGCGTGGTCGTTCAGCAGAGTTTGGAGTTCTGCTGCAGTCAAGTTGATGTTACCGCGACCGTGTCCAGCGTTTCTTCCAGCCATTTCCTAGAATCACAGGATAGATGTTAAACATGAATTCTCGGTTTCATATGCAACACACCATACATGTAATAAAAAGAAAGGTAAGAGAGAAATAAAAGGAACAAACATCACATCACAACCATATATTAATCCAAATAATAATTCATGATTAAAACCATTGTATTCGCTACAAAGTATTTAAGACCAATCCTTAAAATAATAGAAAATAATAGTTTGGATGGAGACAACCCCTCCATCTAGGTGTTATCATCCTTAGATGTCATCGTCTGAGGACACCTCTGAGTGTGCCTCCTCCTCAGCCGGTTCTTCCTCCGGTTCCTCTTCGGGTTCCTCCTTGGGATCTTCCTCGGAATCCTCCTCGGGCTCCTCTTCGGGATCTTCTTCGGGTTCCTCTTTCGGCTGCGCCTCAGGTTCGGCTGCGTTCTGAGCAACTTGCATTTGTAAGACGTCGCAACGCTCTAAAGCTATCTCGGTTCGGGTCCTTGCCACATGGAGTTGCTCTTGCAAGTCTATCATCTCGGCTTGCATTTTTTCTCATAATCTTCATCTGTTGATCACTAGCCTCTTGCATTTCCTTCATCGCCACTGTCAGCGGGAAATTTCCTCTTTAGTTTCGGTTCCATCCTTTAACAGTCCTGAAACGTTCGCTCTCGTATAGCGCATATAACCAACGTCATGCTCCAAAAAAGAAACAACAGCTGCGAGCATACTCTCTACAGGTTCGGTTATAGGTGGTAGGGTGTTGGGGTAAGCAGGACGACTTGGGTGAGGTAGTGGGGGAACTTGTTCGCGATAGACCATACGCCTAATCATATTCGGGTACCAATCCCAGCTAACTTCGTCTTCGTACATGCCTCCGGATAAGCGATACCTCTTCGGTGCAGGGGCTTCTAGCTCCGGGACTACTCGGGGTGGCGATGAGGTAGGTAACTGCGGTTCCTTCCCATGCGCATGAGTCATTTAATCGGATGATGATGACGGTGGCATCGACATCCCTACAGGTAAGCCGTGTATGCGCGCGTATGAGTGAATGAGGAAAAGAGATAAGACAACAAAGACTACACAAAACATATGCAGTGCGTATCATTATAACTAATGGGTCGTCGCGGTTATAGTCTAGTATGCATGCAATTTCTAGTTCGCTATAACCAATGGCTCTGATACCAATCTGTCACACCCTCAAAATCCACTAACGGAGTTTTAACGTTAGAGGGTGTGAACTAACAGGATCGTAATCATTAGTTATAATCAAACCATAAAAACATTGATGAAAATAAGTGCCGAAGCGTAAAAGCATAAACCAAGTGTTGCGCCACGCAGAACGACTTAAAAACCCAAGTAATAATAGTTTAAAACATGTTTGCATAACAGTAATGTTCAAAACCATGCATGATCCTATACCGCGCGCCCGCCTCGGCTACCTGAGAATAACATACTAAAAGTGTCAACACGAGGTTGGTGAGTTCACAAGTTTATATAAAATAAAGCGTTTAGCGTTTAGCGTTTTGCGTTCAGCGTTCTGCGTTCAGCGTTTTGCGTTTAGCGTTTAGCGTTTACCAGATAGTGTTAAATCAATTATATATCGATAGGTAGCTAGCCTATACAACAAGTATTACTAAGTGTTCGACACCGAAGCTGACTGTTTATCATGTGCCTTGCCACCAGGTCTATCCCGACCATGGTAATGTGTTAGCCAAAATTACACCCACTCGACCTCCAGTCGAGCTTAGCGTTGGGTGGGGTTTGTCAAACCCAGTAGTACTACTCAACAGTGACTCGCTATTTTCCAATACTAAACGGTTCGATGTGTAGGACTTCAATTGTTTCGTTTGCCACTTAGCCTTTACAAGTGATATATAATTTACTAACAAAATCTAAAAGCGTTTTCGGAGTATGTTATCTCCCCCAAGTGAAAAGCGTTTAAAGAGTTTAAAAGGGGTAAGTGAAACTCACTGTTTGCGAAGAATTCCCGAAAACAAGTCAACCAAGTGATGCGCGTCGCAGAAAACTCTCACTAGCGTTCTATAACAACAAGGAGATTTTCTAAGAGTCGGAACTATTATCGAGTCTCTAGACTCGGCACGTAATACCTATGCACAAAATACGTTTCGTGTTTCGTTTGTGACTCGTGTGTGACTTAACAAGCACATTTGTGATACGTTACGTGTGTGAACAACTATTTACGTGTTAAGTGTTAATGGTGTACATATTTAGCAAATATTCCCCGCAAGGGCAATTTGGTCAAAACATAACAATTATCCAGTAACAAGCACGTTTCATGCATTTTCACAAAGTTCAGCAACTAATTTCGTCACGACAGAATTCTACTTGAAAGACTACCCTATTCAACAGATCATAGTATCTCAACTAATTCACCAAAAATTGTCAAAAAAGCACACATATGTTAGGTTTCCAGAACATATTTTATTATATTTTTATTCCACATAGATTTCTCACAATGATCAAAACATTACAGCAAACTCATAACAGTCAAATTCATGCGCAACAGAATTTTATTTGAAATTCCCGTTAAATGAAAAATCTAATCAATGCAAGACCAATTGGGTTTGATTCTCAACTCAACATGTTAACTTCCAGAATTGGAACCAACCCATTTGGTCTTGTAGTTCACGAGATATAATATTTACAAAACAACCTAACAGCAGGTCTCACAATTCAGATTTGCACAACGTTTTTGTAAAATCATAAAAGTTAACTTGTACTCGACCAAAAATTACAAACTTGGACTTTATAGAAACTAGACTCAACATAGTACCCTGTGGTGTTAATAAACTCGACCAATTTCCAAATTAACATTTAGTTACAGTTGTCTAATCATAACTTACAATCTGTCCAGTACTAGTTTTGACCTTTAATCACATTTAAATCATTTGACTAACCAAAACACCTCCAAATTAGGCGTGGCTGGACTTTCTGAAAACTAGACTCAGAGTACTACCTTGTAGACTCATAATTAGCTCAGTTTGCTTTTATATTTAACAAGTTACACATCGTTAAAGTTTAACAATCACTGCTGTCAAAACTCAGCAAGCATAAACAATCATCTAACATGCATCCTATGCATACGACATAACTCCAAACATGTAAAGAACGTAATTAATCACCAAAATCAGTAATAACCCTCTAGGGTTTACAAACAATCAATGATTCATCAATCTTTCACCGTTCAAAATCACATATGACTATCAATATCAAACACTAACACATAATCAATCATCCTCTAGCCAATATCAATCATAAAACACTTAATACATGATATTCAATAGTTAGGGTTTCATATTTTATACCTTAAAAATGCAGGAATAGCCAAGAGACACGTGAGAGGTGCTTAGAAACGAGTGTAGGATGCTTCAATTGTGAAAACCAAGATCAAACAAGGGTGATATGGTGGTGGTGAGGGGCTGCCGATCGCAAGGAGAGGGAGAGAGAGAGCCGTCGGTTTAGGGAGGGGGGGGGGAGAGGGAGTTAGGGTTTATATTAATATTATTTAATAACAATATGTTACACTTAAGTCCCTCAACTTTCAAATGTTACTTTTCTAGCTTATTTTAACTAGTTCTTGTTTCTTGTCTAGCATCACACATAATATAATCAAGTATCACATATGTCTAACACATAATTATCACATAATTATTGTTTTGACGTTTTTCGTTTATTCACCAATTGTTTGCGTCAACTCGTTTGCGTTTCGGTGCAATTCCCGAAAGACTACACATGTAGTAGTTGTCAAGCGTCTTAAATGTAATGAGATGTGCGTTATGGATCCAATGATCTTAAGTTTGAATTGACGGAGTTTGAGTTAACGGAGTTAACCTGAAATCGACGGGTGTCACAGACTATTGGTTTTACACCTAAAGCTATCTCGCAATATTCGGTTGAGGAGAAGAAAACATTAGAAATTGAGACAAAAGCTTATTCTACTCTCACTATGGCTTTACCTGAAAACATCTTTCACCAAGTAGGGAGTATAAAGATTTGTGCCTCATTATTCCAACATATTCGTATGAGAAGTATGGGTAACACCGCTGAAAGCAAAAAGGTTATGCTCAAGTTTCAATTTAGAAACTTTAACCTGCATAAGGGTGAAACTGTTGAAGAGATGACAACAAGATTTAATCATTTGAAAGCTGAGATGGATAAGATTAGATTGGAAACTTCTGAGATTGATAAAATTGATACCATTAAATGTGCATTACCGAGTTCTTACTCGACTTTCTTGATGGTTCTGAAAGAGAATAATTATTTCAACAATGAAGATTTGACGGCATCAGAATTTATTCAAAAGATCGAAGCACGAGAATACGATCTTAAATGTCCAAAGTCGTCAAAAGATAGTCAAGATCCTGCATTTTATGGTGGAAGTATGCCATTAAGTTAAACCATTTCTCCCATCACTGCATTTCTAACACAAACTGCAAGCAATAATGCAACAAATATCTATAGTGATCCACGTGCTTGTTTTTACACAGTTGGAAATACTGGATCATCTGGTTTTTCTGATTCATCTGGAGGATCTGGGAATTTATCACCATCAAATCAATTCTCATCACAACCAAATGTGAACATGAGGGAGGCCGAACAAAATTTTGCTTTCTTATCTGCCTTCATGACTTCCTATGAGAATTTGGTTCGTAGTAAAATTGCTACAAGCGATTTGACTGATGAAGACTATGACCAAATTGATCCTGATGATTTGGAACTGATGGACTTAAAGTGAAATATGGCTACGATAGTCAGGAAAGTGAAAATGTTTATACAGAGAAAGGTTAAAGATCTTCCATCTTTGAACAAGAAATTGGGGTTTGATAAATTAAAGGTCAAGTGCTAGAACTGTCAAGCGTTTGGTCATTTTGCAAAAGAATGTGATAAGCCAAAGAAGGAGTACACTGGTCCCGGAAAGCAAGATCAGAACTCATCTGGTAAAAGTGGAAGTGATGCGGGAAAATCTTCTGGAGGCCAAGCAATGTTGTCTAACTTGGATGGGGATGACTAGTCATAAAGATTGTTGTGCAATAACAATCAAGAGAATCTGGTAATGTTTGGATTTCCTGAGAATTTTCAAGATGTAAGTGGAAGTGAACTATCTTCGGATGCTGATACCGAGTCTGATTCAGATGATTCAAGTGAAAAGCTTCCAACCACTTTCGCGTGTATGGCAAAAATCAGTGATTCAACCACGTCTGCTTACATGGCTAAGCAAAATGAGGTTAGTACTTCAACTTCTAAATTTTCTGCTAATGTTTCATTTGCCGATTGTGAAATCAACAAGCCTAAGATAGACTCCTTAAAACTTCAAAATGATAATTTGCTAAAAGAAATTGTTTTGTTAAAAGACACTTATAGACAATCCTTAACCTCTCAAATGAATTCAAGAGAGAAAATTGAGGCCTTAACTATAAGTAATCATGATCTTAAGGCTGAGTTATCGGTTAAAATGACTATCAATGATCAAAAGTTTCAAGAAATTTTGAAACATAGATCAAAGATAACCGAGCTTGAAAATGAGGTTCTTGATTTAAAGAACAAATTGAGCAAATTCAGAAACTCTTCCTTTTTGCTAAATGAAATAATTGAAGTATCTGGTAAGCAAAAATATTCAAAGAAAGGAATAGGTTTTGTTGAAATTCCACCACATTTTCAAAATATTTACAAACCAAATCCTTTAGCTAGAAAAGAAGAGGATGTGATTGTTAAAGAATCTGTGATTTCTGAAAAGGCAAAACCAGTTAAACCTGAAACTGTTAAAGCCCAACCTACAACTCAGAAACCACATGTTCAAAGCAACAAAGTCTTTGTTGAAAATGTTGACAAAGTCATCATTGAGGATATGTTCGAACCTGAAATCATACACAAGAACAAGAACATTCCATGTTCTAATCACATACTATGTGAACCTCATGAATTTGAGGAGGCGGTGTATGGTTCTCACACAACTCAGGTGAAACAAGATACTCATGTTAAAGTCAAACCAGTGAGGGTTAAGAAACCAGAAAAATCCAAAATTTCTGATGAGGATTTATTGCGTTTCATAAATCCAAATGTTTCCAAGCCATCTACTGGTCGTGTGTTTAAATTAAATGGGATAGACACGATGTTCACTGAGAAAGAAATTTCAATAAGTATCATTAAACCGGAACTGATTGAGAGTGTTTTTCACAATGAAAATTCAATGATTCAAGATCTTGAATGTCAGTATGCTCAAGCTAAAACATCAGTTTCATCTGATCCTTTGACTAATGCTAAGCAACTTTTAAAACATGCTAAGAAAGTCCAATTTGTAAAGTCAACGGGAACAAATACTTTGAAAAGTTTCTCAAATTTCTCTAACTTAGATTTTTATTTGAAAAAGATATCCGAGTTATCTGATGATTTAGCTTAGAGTTTTACAAAGAACGTGAGTCATCATCAACCTTCTGTATCATATGTTACTGCTAAATCTCAACACAATCATGTGGACATGCGAAGCTATTTCCTTTGCGGTCAACAAGGACATGTGGTGAGAAACTGTGGTCAGAAGAGTTCTCGGAATCTTCACCCATTTGTCAAAGATAAATAAAAATCAGTACCTTTGATAACAGAAATTCTGAAACGACCTGTGTCATATGATGATGATACTCACATTATGTTCTCAAACGTGAATCCTCAAAAGGTTGTTCATGTGAATGAAACTCATGGTTCTGTTAAACCAAAGTTTGTTCCAACCGAACCGTTATGCAAAAATGTGAACTCAAATGTAGTTCAAGCTGCTTATCTAAGACGAAAGTCTAAGAAGCCTGTAACTTATTCTCAAGTTGCTGAACAACAATTGAATTTAACTAAGTTTAACGTTTCTCATGAAAACCAAAAGGTGCCCAAGGCTGAGGCATGGGCTGCGTTTTTGAACTAATCATTTTCATTTGTGTGTAGGGTACATCCAAGACCATTACTGGTGAAAACTGGATTATGGATAGTGGATGTTTTCATCATATTACTGGAAATCTCGACCTCTTAACAAATTTGAGAAATATCCAATGAGGTTATGTGGTGTTTGCTGGGAATTCTGGTGGTATGATTACACAAGAAGGTGATGTTTCGAATGGGCATATTACTTTTGAGAAGGTTAACTACAGTGACAAGGTAGACCATAATTTAATGAGTGTGTCGCAAATATGTGACAAGCAATACACTACAATATTTACAGATAAAGAGTGTCTGATTTTGAAATCGGGATACGTGATTCCCGAGGACAAGGTTGTCATGCGATCAACTCGATCGAATGATATTTATGTCTTAAATATGAGTTCTAAAGTATCAACATCGATCGAAACATGTTTTGTCTCGAAGGAAACCGAGAAAGATTCTATTCTATAGCATCATAGAATTGGTCACATTCATGTTCGTTGAAGGTGTGTCTCTAAAGAACTTTAAGTTATCCGATCACTGTATTGCTTTCAAAAAGGGAAAACAGAAGAAAAAGTCACATCCCTCTAAGTTATTAAATTTCATTCATACTCCTCTTAAGCGACTTCATATGGATCTTTTCGGTCCAATGAATCGTGCGAGTATTTATGGAGATTGGTATTGCTTGGTAGTTACTAATGATTATTCAAGATACTCATGGGTCTTATTTATGAGTTCGAAAGATCAAACACCGGTTCTTGTTCAAAATTTAATCACTAAGATCGAATCACTTTACAAACAGGAAGTGAGGAGAATTCGAAGTGACAATGGTAATGAATTTAAAAAATACTGTATTGGATTTCTTTTTTTACAAAAAGGAATTCATCGAGAATACAGTGCCCCTTACGTACCACAACAAAACGGTGTTGCTAACGAAAGAACAGAACATGGATTAAGATGCTAGAACTATGCTTGCTGATTCAAAGCTTCCTGTCCAATTTCGGAATGAGGCGGTGAATACTGCCTGTTATACACTCATCGAGTTCTAACAGTTAAGAGACTCAAGAAGACAAGTTATGAGCTGTTGAATAATCAAAAACCTAATTTAAAGTACTTGGAACCGTTTGGGTGTCCTTGTACAATGTTGAAAAAGGATGTGGGAAAGTTTGATGAAAAAGCCATTGAAGGGTATTTCTTGGGGTATGCTTCTCCTAAGAAACGAGTATTTAACTTTACGTCTGGTTGTGTTGAAGAATGGTTTCATGTGGACTGTCAAAAGTAAACTACTCCTTCTCAAGGGAAAGGTCCCGACTGGATGTTTGACTATGATAGCTTATTTAATTTATTTACTCCAACAACTGATCAACCATATGAAGATTTAGTCCGTGCTTACTTTGAAGAACAACTGGTAATTCCAAGATTTTCAAGTTCTAATGATGTTGAGTTCCAACCAATGCTCCAACTGAAGATCCTGATAACGATTCTCCAGTTCTCTTTGATAATGCATCTACTTCGTCTGATGACACTCCTGTTGTTGATCAAGTTATTGAACTTGATAGTGATGCTTCATCTCAAGAGCTGGGTGAACATTACACTAATTTATTTGAAACTGTTGATGTTCATGAGAATCTCACTCTTAGGATTCATAATTATCACCCGAAAGAAAACATTATTAAAGAACTTGATGTGGGAGTTCAAACACGTCATCAAGTTGCTTCATCAAGTGAAAAATAATGTTTTATGTACTTATGCAGCTTTACATTCGTCTGGAATTGTAAATCTTGCTAATTTCACTAGCTTTCTATACCAAGTTGAGCCAACGACTCCTCGTATGGCACTTCAAGATCCTTCTTGGGTAGAAGCCACGCAATTTGCACGTTTGGGTGTTTGGGATCTTATTGACAAACCTGCTAGAGTCAAGAAGACAATTCCGAATAAGTGGGTATATAAGTGTAAGAATGACGATCGTGGAGTGATTGTGAGAAACAAGGCACGGTTAGTGGTGCAAGGTTTCCATCAGCAAGAGGGTATTGACTACACTGAATTATATGCTTCGGTCGCAAGATTGGAGTCCATACAAATCTTTCTAGCCTATGCAGCTTATAAGAACATAAAAGTCTATCAAATGGATGTCAAAAGTGTTTTTCTCAATGGTGAACTTCACGAGGAAGTGTTTGTTTTACAGCCTCCGGGTTTTGAAGACACCGATTATCCTGACCGAGTTTATCGCTTAAACAAGGCATTATATGGTCTACATCAAGCCCCGAGAGCTTGGTATGGCACGCTCATCGACCATCTGACGGATAATGGTTTCAAACATGGGACTGTTGACTGCACTTTGTTTTATAAAAATATTGGTGATGATCTTCTCCTCGTTCAGATCTATGTAGATGACATAATCTTTGGGTCAACAAACGACGCGTTGTGTAAGGAGTTCGAGAAATCAATGCAAACCAAGTTCGAGATGAGTTCGATGGGAGAGATGAACTTATTTTTAGGGTTGCAGGTTCATCAGTCTGCGAAAGGAATCTTCATTCACCAGACAAATTATGTGAACGATGTCTTGAGCCGATTCAAGATTACTGCCGGAAAAACCCCTTCTACTCCTCTCCCCGTGGGTCACAATTTATCACTGGATGAATGGGAAGATTCTGTTGATCCTACCCTATATCGAGCTGTGATTGGTTCTTTGATGTATCTTACTGCTTCTCGACCCAACATAATGTTTGCTATTTGTTTATGTGCTAGGTACCAAGCAAGTCCCCGAATGACTCACCTGGCAGCGGTCAAGCGTATTCTTCAATATCTGAGGGGCAATCCTGACACCGGGTTATGGTACCCCAAAGACGATACTTTTGATCTTACCGCTTATTTTGACTCAACTATGGAGGATGCAAGATTAATTTCAAGTCTACTACAGCAGGATGTCAATTCTTAGGACGCCGACTTGTTTTCTGGCTGTGTAAGAAGCAGACAACGGTCTCCACTTAAACCGCCGAAGCTGAATATGTTGCAGCCTCGAGTTGCTGTTCCTAGGTTTTGTGGATACAATAACATCTTCGGTACTACGGTTTGAAGTTTCTTACTACTCCCATTTTAATTGATAATTCTGCTGCCATTAGCATCACCAAAAATCCCGTACAACACTCTAAAACGAAACATATCGAAATTCGATATCATTTCATACGGGATTCCTTTGAAAAGAAATTAATTTACCTTGAGAAAGTACATACTGATATTCAAAGAGCTGACTTATTTACCAAAGCATTTGATAAAACGCGTTTTCAATTATTGCTTGGTTTAAATGGCTTAAATACCCTTGCTGATATCCTGAACCTAGGATAACTATCTTTAGTTTTAGTTTGTTTTTAATCTTAAATTTTATTTTGCTTTTGGCTTTTTGGGGGTGAAAATAGAAAATACAAAAAGATTGTGCTTTTCGTTTGTATAGATAAAATCCAAAAACATTGAAAAATTTAAAACTGCAAAAATAGTGTTTTCATGTCTTTATGTTTCAAAATATAAAAATCCAAAAACATCTTAAAATTTAAAAAGACAAAAAGATTGTAATTTCTTAGTTTTTATTTAGAAATTTTGAAAAAGTCAAAAAGATTGTGAATTTCTCGTTTGTATAGAAAAACCCGAAAAAGACAAAAAAATTGTGTTTTAAGTATGTAAAGAGAAAAACCAAAAAGATTTTTGCTTACGTTCGCTGAAAATTATGTCAATTACTTCTACTTGAAGGACATATACTTGTATATGTTTGGTCCTGATAATTTCTTGTAAATATTTGGGATAGCCATTTACATGACATTGGAAAGTAATGGGGCATTCATTATGCTTTTTATGTTATTTTCTCGCTGAAAATTATGTCGGTTATTTAAGTTTGTGGAGCATGCTTGAATGTTGGTCCTATTATATACTTATATATTGATAGGATAATCATTAATCTATAGACAGAAAGTAACTCGGGCGTTTAAATTCATTTTGTTTTATGCTCCTAAAAAATTTTGAGTTTTTGAAGCAAAAAGATAAAATGATAGTACATTGATTGTTTGACCTCAAATCCAGCAAGAAATAAGCTTAAAAGACTGAGTGCTTAATCATTGGTGCATTGATAGGTCTTAAACAAGTTGTTAGAGTAAAATATGTGACAAAAACATAAAGAAAAGCCAAATTGAAAGAGGTGCTAGTCTCCAGCAAAAATCTCGGTAAGGATGGCAGAAATGTAATAACCGGTCATACTCAAGCCTTATAGCTGTTGATCACCCAAAAATATAATAAAGCAAATAACAAGCGTTAGGATTCTGGACACTGTGAGTCTTTATGCGGCTTAATCATCTTGGAGTTTATAAACATGAATATTTCACTCGCTTTTAGAGCAAACCCAAAGTCATTAAAATTGATCACTACTGTACTTCGTACAATCTAAATTACTAACTTGATCAAAATCCGCAGTTAGTCATACATCTGTTCCTCCCTTGCGCGCGTCTCATTACCAATATGAAACGGACCCCACGGGATACAATGTATGTAAGCCGTCAGATGGACTCATGCATGAGTATTCACAGTAAAGGAAACTTGATGCATTGCTCAAAAGTTATAAAATCCTCTAAATTTTAAACAACACAATAATGGTTTAAGTCAAGTTGGGGTGATTTGGCAAAAATCAAATTAAGCTTGAACCGAGATTAGAGGCTGATAGTTTCTGATATTCTCTGCGCTAATTGAACCATTAATCATATCACAAAAATGCTTGAAGATTTGTTATAAGATTTAAGTGGATAACAATATCAATGACCGACTTAACGCCAACCATAATATCGCTGAAATATAAAACTGTGATGGAAGGGCAATTCAGTCAATATGATTCTCTGCTCAAACTTAACAAAAATCCAAAAATATGTACTATTTTTGAAAAACCATGCAAAAACACAAAAATATTTTCTATTCTATGCTTTTTATTTTTTGGATATTTCTTTTGTAAACAGTTTATTTTTTAATAAACAAAGTATAATTAACTTATGCGATTGCTACTGACAACAAAATCGTACACTATTATTTATTATTATTTAATTTAATTTATAAGTTTCTAAACGAGAAACGATTTAAGGTATTTGATTATCGAGATAAAGGTCCTCGGTAATTCATTTTTAAGTTAAACTTTGCATTATTTAAACTCTTTATTTTTTTTAAATATTTAATTCATTTTTTTAATTTATTTATTCATTTAAAATTAAATAAAGAGTAATTCGTTAATTATGAATAACGAATTAGATCATTCAAACGAATTACAACAATAATAAAATCTATTTCGTTATTAATTTACGTAACGAATCATCTGATTCGTTACATTGGGAGTTGTGCCGTGTCAGTATATAGGACGGCGTGCATACGAACCGTCCTACTATTCATCTTATTCTTTTTCACTTAGTACTGTTACTCTGCCAAAATTTCCACTAATTTTTCGATCTTCGAATCTCGTATTTTTGATCATACCACTGTGTTCCTAAGGTATTGACGATCAAACCTTTGTGTTTTTCTTCAAAAATACTATTTTTGAAAAACCATGCAAAAACACAAAAATATTTTCTATTCTATGCTTTTTATTTTTTGGATATTTCTTTTGTAAACAGTTTATTTTTTAATAAACAAAGTATAATTAACTTATTCGATTGCTACTGACAACAAAACCGTACACTATTATTTATTATTATTTAATTTAATTTATAAGTTTCTAAACGAGAAACGATTTAAGGTATTTGATTATCGAGATAAAGGTCCTCGGTAATTCATTTTTAAGTTAAACTTTGCATTATTTAAACTCTTTATTTTTTTTAAATATTTAATTCATTTTTTCATTTAAAATTAAATAAAGAGTAATTCGTTAATTGAATAACGAATTAGATCATTCAAACGAATTACAACAATAATAAAATCTGTTTCGTTATTAATTTACGTAACGAATCATCTGATTCGTTACATTGGGAGTTGTGCTATGTCAGTATATAGGACGGCTTGCATACGAACCGTCCTACTATTCATCTTATTCTTTTTCACTTAGTATTGTTACTCTCACAAAATTTCCACTAATTTTTCGATCTTCGAATCTCGTATTTTTGATCATACCACTGTGTTCCTAAGGTATAGACGATCAAACCTTTGTGTTTTTCGTCAAAAATGATACATATTTGATAGGTTAATTATACAAGATTATTACCGTGTTTTTGAGGTTTTCATAAACCTTAATTTGGGTGCTTGATTCCTATATTTTGATGTCATTATCATCGGAACGGATTTCCGAGATCCATAGTGATCTTTGATCATGTTTTGATTGATGATTGCTGGGTTAATCATTAACTTTTATTACTGGGTTTTTATGCTTTGTTTAAACCCCTAATTTAAGAGAATTATACCATGTTTTGGAAACCCAAATCGATACCACTCTAATCGCAATGAGTTTCCGAGATCCTTGTGGTCATTTGTTCGGATATTCATCGATGATTATGGGGTAATTGATATCGGATTTGCGTTTATCACTTTTAGTGTTCTTGGTAATTTTGACCTGAACCAGATAAGTCAAAGATTAAGCTGTGGTCATTGGTTAAACTTAGCGAATTGGAACTAATTCGTGTCTAATTCTATAACGAAACATATTGTTTTTTAAATATAACGAACTAGATGGTAGATTCGTTACCTTTTCTTCGTAATTCGCTAATTCTTAATTCGTCATTTATTTACTTGATAGTGAAACAGACGATTCGTTATAATATTGTAACGAATCAGTATATTGTTAATGAATGACATATTAAATTAATTTTCTTATTAATTTTAAATGATAACTTTCAAAATTTTACAAAGTTTTATAATTTTTGAATGTTACTGATTCTCGATGTTATTTATTTAGTGTCATGGCTGATAACATGGACCAAGATCCACCAATTGCTGATCAACAACAACAACAAAATCTGCTTGTGCTTCCTTATGATAAGAAACACAATATTTGTGCCTTTGTTGGTACAAATTTTGTGGATGAGAACATCTTGGGAGGGTTATTGGAGTTTCTACGATGCTCGCGTATTCACTATGCAATCACTGCAAATCCTGACATTCGTTTCAGTATAGTTCGCCAATTTTGGAGTACGGAAAGGTATATTGAAGTGGAGAATCACATTGTAGCGACAATCAACCAAATTCCGATCACAGTTGATATTGACGTAATCCGACGTGTGCTTCGTTTTGGAGAAACCGTTGATCATCCATGTGAGTTTGATAAAAAGGTGATCAAGGGTCTGTTTCGTCGGGTATTCTATGGTGGCAACATTGAAGACTCGATGTACAACAAGAACGGTTTATGCCCGACCTATAAGTATTTATTACATGTATTGATCCATTGCTTGGGAGGTCGTAAGGGTGGGTATGATGAATGTCGAGGCATGTTACAATCACCATTCGTTGCATTGGTTCTCAACAAATCGTTCAACTTTTCAGAGATGATTTTCTATCATCTTAAAGAACACTGTCTTCAAACGATTTAGAAAAAGAAGTTTTTAATGTATCCTCGTTTCCTCCAATTAATTATCGTAGACTTGATTCCTAATCTGGTGATCGATCAAGCTATTGTCAACGACGTGATGCCAATCGTGCACATGAGAGTTGATACTATTCGGAGGATAAAAGTCTACAGGAAGGATCCTCCTCCGACCAAACGGTTGATTGGTCATTTGGTAAATCCGAAGTATGTATGTCTCAACAATGATCGCTGCATCCTGACGATTCGGATTCTGAGCGTGAGGAGGGACTAGGTGGGAATGATGGTGGTGATGACGGTGATGATGGAGGTGATGGTGGTAATGGTGGTGATGGTGATGCGGCTATTCTTGAATAACAAGCTGTGGTTGAAGCGGCTTTAGCTGCTACAATTGCCGCTCAACGAAAGAGAAAGGGCAAGGAATTGGCAACCGAGGGATCAGCTAAGCGACGTGTGTCAGCTGGTGCTGGAATTTCGTTCGGAGTTCAAACTCCAAGGTCGTCTACACCTCAACGCCCGGCGGTGCCGCTTACTACTAGCACTCCAAAGCTTACTTTAACGACCACGCTTACGTTTGATCCTAGGCTTTATATGATTCCTCAAACCGTTTTATCTCCTATACCAAGGCCTTCAACTGCAACCTCGGTGGTTTCTCCTACACCGACTATGTTGCCTCCACAGCCAAAGGATTTCTCATTCTTGAGGCTTAACCGACCTCAAGATCACGTTCAGCCTATCCCAGCTTCGTTTCATTCTATAACACATGATCAACAGATGTATATGGTTCAGAGTCTACTTAATTTATACGAAAATCAAATGTCTGCTGACCGTGTGACTCAAGAATGAATGATGGAGAATCAACAAAGGCTGATGGGATATATATATCTTTTTGTCAAAAGGAAGCAAAAGATCTTCGTGAGATTGTTAAGTCTCTGGGGGTGAAGATCAAAGAATAGGAGGATCTGATCTTGGAGTTAACTTGCAAGGATGATGCACTGAAAAAGATCAAGAATGATGAAGAAGATTCGGATGAGTCTGGTGCAGGAGGTGAGCCTAAAAAATCTCATGGTTCATCCTCAGGTGCTGGTACTAATGGAGTTGGTGACTCGGACAAGGTGATCATCGTTTATCAAGATTACACAGCTGCTAAACCTATTGAGATGATCAAAGCTAACACTGTAATCTTTGTTGATGGATCGGGGGTGGTCAGGGGTGTGGTGAATCGGGATGAGATCGAAGAGGGGCAGTTTGTGCAAAAATCTCTAACACGAGAGCGGATTTCATTACTGCTTAGCTTAAATGATGATCAATTGACTATGTTAGAAGATGAGCCTGATGTAGAAGTTATGAAAGATGAAGAGTTCTTAAATGATCCGACAATTGAGATGAATATAAGCTTTATTTATGAAGATGAGGAGGTCAAGGTTGAAGATGTCACAGCTGAGGAGTATCCTGACCTATTTAGACACACAAATGTTGATCAAGGTGCTACAATATTTAATGAGGAATGTTTAAAGTAGCTGAGGATAACTTGGATAAGTTATCAAAGGGTAAAAGTGTGGTTGATATGAGATTCAATCCGATTGAAAACCTGACCGATGCTGATATAGAAAGATGGTTTGGTTATCGAAGCAAGAGAACCCGTAAGATTATCGAGGCGTATAGGTATGTAGATCAAGAGCAGAAGGATGAGGCCGCTGCTCGTGCCAAAACCAACCAAGTGACTTCATTCAAGAACGTGTCAAAGGTTCAAGGTGATACCATTTCTTGGTTATTTGATTCTGATTTGAAAGTGTGTATTGTTAAATGGGAAAAGGGGGTTCAATATTATGAGAAGATAATGGATGTTCTCACCTTACCGTATTGGGATGTTCGTACCCTCGCGTGTCGTCCATTTATCAACCGAGGGGGTGACCGAATAGCAGATTGGTTTCATCAACAATTGTTGTTCGAAGTCAACTCTAGTTTCAAGTTCTTAAATCCTCAGGTTCCAACCCGAAAACGTATAGATGAAATTAATCCAAGGACGGGTTGGAGAAAGTTGATCCTCAAGGTTAAGCCGCCAAAGACCATGAAGCGGGTACCAGTGAAGACTTTGAATAAACACATGCATCTATCTTTCAACCGCTGGTATTAAGATAACCGAACTATCGAGGCCGTCATTGTCCTGGGCAATGGTTTGAAGACCGAGCTAATCAAGATCATTGATCCGATGTGGCTTGTTAACTTAACCGAGACCGACAACGACGTGCTACACAAGAATAAGATATTGTTCGAGCGCAATGAAGATTATGATCTGGATATGCAGTTCCAACGCGTTTTGCGTGTATGTTTTGAGAACGGGATTCATAGTTGCAGAGATTGGCAGTTAGTACACAGTTTTACGTCTCGAGTCTTTGTATTTATCGTTAATGTATTTGTCGTTTATTTAAGTAATAAAGTATTAAGTTATTATTGTAGTTCGTTAAAGTATAGGCTAGTTCATTAAGGATGTTTAACGAACTAGTTCTAAGTTAATGTCCCTCCTCATTCGTTAAGGATGTTTAACGAATCAGGGGGTGATTTGTTAAGTAATTTATATTTTATATATGTAACGAAGTGGATGCTAGTTCGTTACGGAATGTGTAACGAACTAGATCAATCTTCTATTTATAGTGGTTTCAGTCCACTGTATATTTAAGTTTTGAGTTAGATTATCGAACCTCTGCCCAAATATCCTCCCAAGCTTCAATATTAATATTATACAAATACATACAACTAATATAACGATAACATACAATCAAGTGCAATGATGAACTAGATCCGTATTAGGGTTAATTATATATATCAGATCTGTGATCTGAATGTTAGATTAACGTGTTCAAACAAAGTAGCATAAGTTTCACTGCTTTGGCACTTTGATAAATCAACCATATAATTGCTACCGCATAAATGTCAAAATAGACTAACCTTTCCACAATTCTTATAATAGAAAACATAGTCTTTTTCTGTGATTGTGAGAATGCTTTCTTAGAGCTCCAGTATCAATAAATGTTTTCCCTGAACCTTTATTGCTGCACAAGAACTGAACTTGAGTGCTGGTTCTGGTTCAGGATCTGTTGACTAGATTTTCTGTCTTCTCTTGCAAGTTGTAATGCCTTCATTTGAGATTTTGATCACTGCTAACCTGTGACCCATTTCAAAACCAAGCTTTTTCCACATGTACCTGCAACATCCTGTGGTACCCTGGGTGAATAAGATTCATGTAAGTTAGTAATCTGCAGAAACAAAATAAATGAAATAATATATAACAATACAGACCAACGATAATCAACATAAGTGAACCATCAAATCTGATTGCATAATTAAGGTTTCATACAAAATCAAAATCTCAAATGAAATCCTAATTCCATTTAGGGTTTGTGACCTCAAACGAAATCAGAACAAATAAGTGTCTAAACAAACTGATTTAGTGAAAAAATACCTTTGATGAATACGATGATCGAGAATAATTAATGACAAAGATAGAATCTGAGTCAAACAATTGACCTTAGGGGGAGATTGTTGAGTCAAATATTTGACCAGAATGAAGTATATGGAAGATTGGAATCTTCTCAACCTTCTCAGAATTCACTAAGTATGGATCCGGGCACACCTTAGACATCCTAGCAAGGTTTTACTTAGCCGGGTATGATATTTTGTCTATCGGGCAAGGTTTACTTCAAGAAGTCTTCTTTAGTGGATATCCGAGCAGGGTTTGCAAATTAGTGCAATGCCGGGCGAGGTACACTAGTTTATGTAAATCCAGGCAAGGTTCACTTTATCAAGCAAGTCTGTTCTTCAGAGCCAAGTATATTACTCTTCCGAGTAAGGTTTGGTTAACCAAGTCCAAGAAGCCAAGTGATTGGAAGACCGGGCGAGGTATTCATTAATAAGTATGGTCCAAGTATGCTTGATGATCTAAAGGAATATCTCTAAGTAATATCGGACAAGGTTCAGCACAATAAAGGAACGGTACTCCCGAGTACAATTTGCTAATAAGTTATTTTATAGCAAAGAGCTGAAATGGATCATTGAAGAACAAGGTTGCTCGTAAGGATTTGTCGGGCAAAGTTTGACCAAGCCAAGAAGACTGAAGTTGGTAAAATACTTTTCAAGTAAAGTTTACCCGGAAACTGATTTCGAGTACACTTCTATGTTACCAAGTCCTGAAGGATGGCAGAGTACACAGCGTACTCGGAAAATGAAGATTTATGAAAAGCCTACCCGGAGGACTTGTTTTACACTTAGTTTATTTTGAATATGTATGATTGTATTTAGGGTTTCCAGAAGGAATGACAGTTGTCCTAGGTTGGCAGGCCTATAAATAGAATGTTTAGGGCATGCCGCCAAGGGGGCACAATAAGGATAGACAGACACATTTATTGAGATAGAATATATCATGTGACGGCTGTCCTAGGATTCCAAAAACCCTAAATCGATTATCCACTTTGTATGATGAAAATTATATAGATGGAAATCTTTTGAGTGAATCCTGTGTGTGCTTTCTACCTTTGATTATTCATAGCAACCGTATGTTTGTTATTGATTCCACCTTTAACAAACGGATATCTTTCTAAATATAGCAACCCGTCGTTAACTCTTGTAACGATTCCGGCAAATTCAGGTATACCCTAGGCAGTATATACTATTTATGTGTTATTTAATAATGAATATATGAATTATAATGCGTTTATACGAGTATGTATGATTCACATTACGGATTATACTCGATTATACAGTTAATCGTAGTGGAAATACGATTAACCGAATAACGGTTATTGAAGCTCGAACGAATCGAGGATACATTATAGACGAGATATATGATATTTAGTGATGTTTACGAAGTATTAAAGCTTCGGGATAAGTGAATTAAAGCACAGAAAAAGAATTTTCGATTTAATGATACGTCGGTACGTTAAACAAAACCTTTAATACCAAACCGAGCAAGAGACAATCGATCAAGCCGAAAAAGATGCGCAATAATTAATAATATGATGCTTTAAGTTAATAAATGTCATGGTTTAAGTTTTTGAAGTTTTTAAATCGGTTTTATATAAATTTCATTTTTAAGCCGAAAAACGACCGTTTTAGCCTCGTTTTAAGCCGAATTAAACATTTAACCGAAAAACGAACTGAACCAGATTATCCAAAACATTATCCGGATTACGAGAATCCAAATATGTGGATAGGAATGGAGAGGTGGGTCCCACCCCACCCCCCACTTGAACCGATCGGACTATAGGGGATATCCCCCAAGTCCTTTATTCTTTTTTCTAAAAAAAATCTTCAACAATCTTCAATTCTCTCAAGATCATAAACTAAAAACCGAGTTTTGTAGCAAGAACAACGAGGTAAAGATCGTGTTATGTACGTGTTATCTTCGTTTCTTGAGTGTTCTTGCAAGAAAATGAGGTTTCCAAGTGAAAAAGGGTGAAAACCCGAGATGGAACCGATTCTTGCATGATCAAGTGATGTATACGAGTTATACAAGGGATCTTGGTCCAAGAAAGGGGTTAAACGAACCAAAAACGAATTTTTACGGTTAAATCTTTGTTTTTATATCATAACCGAAACCATGAAAGAAATGGCTTGATTGTGGGTGTAACTTGCTTGGTGTGGTGTTATTGTGCTTGTAGGTGTTGTATCTAGTTGATAGCAAAGGCTAGAAAGCGAGATCCTTGCGATTTGAAGCTAGAAACACAAGGTCGTTCGGTTTTTGTGTGATGATTAAGTTTTGGACAGATTGTGACTCGTTTAGATTTAGGTCATGAAAATATGAGTTCTGTGAATTTTTGGTAATTTTTGGACAAAGGATGAATATTTGGTGAATTTAATGCTCGGTTTTGGCCAAAAATGGTGAAAAATAGTTAAATATCATGAAAAATTCTGGAAAATTTCAGATAAGCTTTTTATAAAATGTATAAGTCACACACAAAATTTGAGGTCAGTTGGAAAAGTCTAAGTAGGCTTTTCGGTTAAACGAGTTCTAGGGTTTTCTAGCTCGGTTTTAGTGAAAATGGCATGTAAAATGAGATTTTGGTTCTGTAAAAATTACAGGGGACTATGTGGATGGCAGGGGTCATCCAGGAAAAATTTGGGATTTTTCTAAGATCGTTTGGTATTTACGACATATTTAGTGTTTAAATGGTGTTTAAAAATAGATAAATAAATTTTAAATATAAAAATTAATTCTGGAAATTTTTTTATAAAAATCCCCACTGTCAAAAAGTGATTTGTGCAAAATTTCAAGATCCGAGATTAAACGGATATTTATTTGTGCTAAAAAGAAGATAAAAACAAACTTTTAAAGCTTAAAAAGCGTAAACCGGTAAAGTTCGCGTAAGCGAGCTGACTGGTGTATAATAACCCTAAAAATGGATTATTTTCATGTAACTAATTTAAACAAGTAAAAATAAATCATCCGAAAATAATTCGGATGATTTGAGTAATTTTAACAGTTTCCGGTACGCTAAAGACGGAAACGGGTCCCGCGGCCAATCGGGGCGTCTAAACCGAGCTCTAATTTCACATCTTTAATTAAATTATCAGTCAACCACTATTTTCGGGTAGTGTGTGACCAAACTCATTTTTGAAACGTAAAAATGGATAATCGTGCTAGGCATGCAAAACGGGAAAAACGACTAATAGTAATTTTGACTAGTGAACTCTAAACAATATCACAATCTGAGTCCGGAAAAGTGTTTCTGGGTTAACATTGCCCCCGGAACGGTTACAGTACTGGGTTAACAGTGTCCCCAGATGTACCGGTTAACACGGTTAAAGTTATGTTAATAATGAATGTATAGTAACGAACTTAGGGATCGTATTACAGATCCGGACCAATAGCTGGTGTACTGTGATACCTAATTGCCTACGATAAGGTGAGTTTCACGAGCCCCTTTTTCTGAACTGTTTTTAAATATTTTCCCGGGGCGGAAGCATGTTACTATTGAAATGTTTAAGTACATACTGAACGCATGGATTTGCGTGTATTTATAAATATTTGATTGTACGGGATTCGTACGGAATGGGTACAGTGCTGGGTTAACAGTGTCCCCAGATATCTCTAGAAGTGTTTCTGGGTTAACACTGCCCCCGGAATGTGTACCGTACTGGGTTAACAGTGTCCCCAGAAGTCCCTAGGAGTGTTTCTGGGTTAACATTGCCCCCGGAATGGGTACAGTACTGGGTTAACAGTGTCCCCAGAGGTTTCACTTATGGGCTCCGCATATTACATCGCTAATATATGATTATTATAATGATTTGTCATTTTGTTTAAATTAGTGAAACTCACCAACTATTCGTAGTTGACCCGTTTTTCTTTACATGCTTTTTAGGTACTCCCAAACTGGAATAATTGCTACATGCTTGATAATGCGTGCTTTTTGTGGAAGCTTAATGATCTTTTTGTATTAACTATGTTAATGTACTGTTGGTAAAACTTATGTGCTATCGCCTAGACGATAACTAAACTCAGAACATTGTAATATGGTGTGAATTAATGTAGTGGTGTTTTCTTTATAAGCAATGCTGTTGATATCAGATGTGTCTGTTGCATCCCGTTTACGTTTCCGCTGCGGTTACGGGGTGTTACAACTCTCTTATCGGCACATTAATCTGTGTGAGTTATGACATGATTAAGTAAGTTCCCGCTGAAATCGAGGGGCTTGACAAGATTCACTATTACTGGATTCAATGTCACACATCAGTAATCAGATTAAATGTGCAATCAGTCATACGGCAACTGTGACTCCTAGAACCCTGATTTGAGCTTTCTAAATTAATCATCATGTCTTTGATTGATGGATGCCGCAAAGCAACATTGAAGACGAAGACTGAAACGTGATTTAAGTGAACAATTAATCTTGTAGTGAATCTCTATTTCAGTCCATCTTAAATCAAACAAACGAAGTTGTGGAAGAGCTGTAAGGTATTAAGGTTTACAATGAAAGCCATGGTGAAGAAACGGTGAAGAAATGGGTTATTTTATATCCGGGTTATGAGGATCTGACGGGTAATACCATGACCCGCGAGTTTATAAGGCTTAATCAATAAGAGACCTCTATTCAGAAATCAAGCAATCTAGTGGCTCTAGAAGGGGTGGGGAGCCACGTGAGAGCGACACGTAGGATTTTATGGTAGAAAATTATATATATATATATATATGTGTGTGTGTTTTTGTGTGTTTATGGGTTTAATTACTATTGAAACGACTAATTTTAGAATATTTTAACAAATTATTAGGCTACAAAATATCTTGTTCAAGAAAATTTGAGATGTAGAGAAATTTTAGCAAGCTTTCATTCTCTATATATTTGATCTCCAAACAGATCAAAATTATAAACAAAATGGGTATCAAACAATTGTGCATCTTCATTCTTATAACAACTTCAATAGTTGTAGTTCGGGCGGACGATCTTGCGGTAGGAAATAAACATATTGTGGTAACAGGTGCTGGACCATGTACGGAAGGAACAAAGTATATAGTTGGAGATGATAAAGGATGGCAACAAGGTGTTGATTACAATGCTTGGGTCCAGGGGAAGGATTTCCGTGTTGGAGACATATTGGGTATATTCTTGTCATCTTCATACATGACTCATTGTTATTTTTGCACGTAATTATGTATGTCATGAAGGAGGCAAGCAAGCAAACTAACTAAATTATATTACTTGTTGACGCAGTGTTTGATTTGACATTTAACCATTGTATCTTGGTGGTTGACGAAGACGGGATTAACAGATGTTGTGGTGCTTCACGTATTGTGGATGTTAGGGAGCTTGGACGTCATGAGATAGTCCTTACAGCACCAGGAAAATTTGGTTTCATGAGTCATGTTGGGGATGATTGTATGAAGGGCATGAAGTTTCTCGCCATTGTCAAAGCAAAATGAAATTCTGGATACTTAACAAGGACATGACAAGTTGTTATGTTCTCGAACGTAATATATATATAAACATATATATATATATATATACATATATACATATATATATATAAATTTGTTGTGTGTTAATAATATTTTATGTTGGTTAGAGCCAATTTCGGTCATGAACCTTCTTTTTTTAATAAATAATTAAGTTAAATGTAAAATTACATAATAATGAAATTTAGATTTTTATCATCGATATCAATTGTTTAGCTTTTGTAGCCAGCTAAATTTTGTGTTCAAATATCACAAGATTTTACTATATATTGACGACAAGTAATATGTTCAAACCTTGGTTCAAAAAACAAGTATGCATTCCCCTTCTGTTCGGTCATCATTTCACACACCACACATACTCGACTTTGAAATTCACGTGTCTTACTACTAGATTGAAGATATCTATAACAAGTTGGTAACCTTTTTTTACATTATTCCCTCAACTTTTTTAATTGTTAAATACCCAATAAATTAACTTTATACTTAGCAATCAAAAGTTTTTTGTAGTGTTCCAACATGTTTTAAAAACCTAACTACATAAGTATAATAGTTATTAGCTATACATAAAGCAGGAGCTACAGTCTCAATTAATATTAACATTTTAAGAGTTTCACAATATTTAAAGCATAATTTACAAGTTTAAAGAGAGGCCAAAGAGTAATTGTATTATTTAATACCACGTGTGTTTCAATTTTGTTAAAATAAGTTACGATTTTCCCAATATCTTTGCTAATTTTTTATGAATTTAAGCAATATTAACTTTTCCACACCTTCATCTTTATCCACACCATTTTTTATAAATTTAAGAAATATTAATTTTATTACACTATTTCCTTAAAAATATCTTTGAGTATATTATGTTTTAAGTAAATGCAAACATATTTTCGCAACGTTTTTATTTTTATCTACCTTTTGATATAAATTTTTTAACACCCCAACCCGGAAAAGGCTGACGTGACATGTGAACCTGTGTGAGGGAAAAATTACGAAATGAGCCGAATGCCCAGTAGGGAACAACAGATTCAAGTTACAACAAGTATAAATAGATGATGTTACAACATAACATAAAATTATACGATGCAAAGTAAAGCAAGTCAATCAAATAAATCGTATCATATGGATGGTACCGAAATACAAAGCATATAACATACCACTGGAGCTACATTTCACTATAGAAATATGCATCCGACAACGCGATGGCGGTGTTGGCATACACTAAAACATCCACTAACATACCATACATATCCACATTACACAGGATCGATCCATACGCCTCCTAATAGCCATGGACTACAATTTTTCTTAAGAGACGCCATAATTTAGGCTCACCGTCACGACCAGTGCCACACCATTGATGCCACAATGTCATGCTTGCGATCACCACCACATGTAGGAATGTTCGTGTAACATAATACAACAAATGAAATGGTACTTCAATAGAATACCTTATGCACGCTCTAAAAACGTCAAATCAAACAAATAATTAAACATTAATATCGGAAAATGCGACAATGAGTACAGTATAGTCATAATTCAATCACATGCTTTAAGGCAAAACTAAATATCAATAACAAGATATATAAGCTGAATATGAATGAACATGCAGTTAATATATTACTAGCCAACGTATAACATATTGGAAAACCAAGTGTAACATGAAACCGGCAAATCTTGGTTCATGATACCCTGCCAATATTGCTGATCGTTTATATATAGGATGTACCATAGTGTATCCACCACACCCGGATACATTATCAATGTTTTGTTTCCCAAGATGTTTGAAATTCATATTACCTTCCTGAAACATATAGGTTTCATAGTTCTTGTTGTAGTGAAACAAATAATTGTAAGAACCATGAAACACATAGATGTTAAGAGTTCCAGCTGTTAGTCAACAAGGTTTATTAATTACAATCGAAATAGATAACAAAGGAAGGGGTAAGGATCCGTACCTTGTTTGCTAATTAGTTGTCTTATGCAGATTAGTGATATACGTTATGCTTTTAATCAACCAACATTGTGTTCATTTAGCTCAATGTCATCCGTATTTTTCTTTTAATCGAAAAATTAAAGTTTGATTTTATCTTATTGTATTCATGACAACATTCTTGGTTTAGTTAGTGTTTATTTTAAATGAGGTTATTTACTTTGATTAAGAAAATAAATACGTATTAATTACCCAAGTCGATATATCTTCTTTATACGCTTTAACAAATCATAATCTATATCTATATTATCTATAAAGCATATAATATGACAAAATAGTAATTCAACCCATCCAAATAAGACACCTGTAAAATTAAATGCTTCTTGTTTCAGTAGCCGACAATTAAACTAAGTGTTTGCCGGACAATTTAATGGTTTGATTAACTTGCCATTTAATTCCAATGAATGAGCAAACAATATCACTGGGGAACACAAACGACAGTTTCAAATTAATGAGTAATCAGCTCTTATCATTTTCAACTTCTCATATTGTCCATATATCTAATCCGAATCCAAATTGTAATCATCATCATCTTCCTTCTGTATGGCTGTGTGAGTTTTTAACCCTAGGGTTTGATGAAATCTTCAATCATCCTGGTTTCAAACAAACCAGGTTGATTTTGTTTATTATTTGCTAAATTTGTATGGTTAAATAATATTTTTAGATAATTTAAGAAAGCTAAAAGGGTTTCGGGATAAAGGTATGACCGTTATTTGTAAGGGAAATTTATTTGTTAGTATAGCTTATTTTACAAAGCTACTATCATTTTTAATTTTGATGTTATATATAGTTCAATGAGTTTATAGAATCATTGATTGATTTCAATTTTATGTTATTTACGTTGTTTTTATGTATTTGTTCATATAATTTTAAATAGACATTTAGAAAAAGAGCTTGAATCAAGCGGAGCTCTCGCTCTCGTAAGTTAAACGAATCTAGCTCTAGCTCACGCAAGTAAAACGATCCAAGCTCTAGCTAGACGAGCTCAGGTATTCATTGAGTTCAATGAATTTATAGAATCACTGATTCCCTTTTGATTTCATTTTTGGTTCCGGAACATTAGCTTATCAAGTATTTAATGTTAATTTTATCATTTAAGGTGTAAATTTAGTCTCTAACTGTGTGATTACGGATTAAGTTGAAAGAGTGGTGCTGGATAAATAACAAATTCTCAGTATTTGGGAAACTGTTTCGTCGTTTTTCATGTTGAATAATGCATGGTTTTGTACTTTTATTCAAATCTATTGTTAGATTTTGCAGTCAAAGTAGAACTACATAGATCATAATTTACTTATAACTCTTTTTAACTACATATTTATGTTAATTACAAATCATGTGACGGAGCACGGAGCTGTTACATCAAATGGTAAAACGGTTGGTTCATTACATTTTGGTGCAAATAACGTACTCAAGTTTTTGAATATATAAAGACTTCTTTATATGCTTTCCTTGTACTTGTTAGAAGAGATCCTTTTTAATTGAAAGTGGCAAAATGGGCATTTGGCTAATTAGTCAAATGGGAAGTTTTTGTAGGGGTCGAAATAGGTATGGTCGGTTATGATTCATTAACTTCCACTTGAACCCATGAGTCCATGACCTTGTAATAAAGTATTATATCTTGCATTCATTTAAGTGGTTGCGTCTGTAATGTAGACTCAATAGGTTAAAGTTATTGATTTTGATTTGCAAGTTGGATGTGAATCTTTTAACTTATTTAACACCAACAACAGTTATTTAAAGAACTTACTATGATCTTTTAATTTCTAATGTTAAACTCACAAACATGGGCATAATCTGGATTATATCTAATATAATATATAATGGACCGATAAAACTGTCTAGATTATATTTATACTTATGATATTGATTATTTCATAAACTCGATCTCAACGGCCTCCGCAGTTTGTTCGTCTTTCGATAGCCATTTAAATAATTTAGGTATATGTAAGTGGCAAGTTAGGATGAAAAGCTGGACGGTTTCATGGGCACCATAAATTTTAATTTGGTAGAGGACTAGAAGAATGGACACACTTAATTGTTTACGCTTAGGTTATTGGGCTTATTTTTGGTATACTAGATGTAAACCGAAATCCATGATTTCGGTGGGCTTAGTGTGTTTGGGCTCGGGGTTAGCATGCGTATATATATATGATGTAATGTTAACTATTTTTGGTTGGACGTTCACGAGAGAGAAAGGGACGAGAGAAGTAAAATCATTTTGTAATCATTTACGAAAGGCTTAAGCATGCGACGTTATAAATGTGTGTTTTAAAGCGTTATTATTGTGTTCTTATTGTGTTTATTTGCTTTATATTGAATCCATTTGTTGATAGATTTCGCCTAACAACGAGTTTGCGTGATATCACATTGAAAGATTCTCTCGCGGGACTTACAATTGGTATAAGAGCCTATAGACCTATTCTAGGATTGGGTAAGGTGATATCATTAATCTCGCATTGTGCTTTTGGTTGATCAACTTTGAAAGATTTCTAGAAATCATTAAAACAGTGTTCTTCGTTTTCATCGGGGTTGGTTGAGACTGTTTTGGGATAGATTTGACTTAATATTTGGTGTAAATTCAAATCCCCTCATTCTCGGGATTTGATTTACTTTCAAAGTATATCAAGTCAATCTTTTGGGTGTTCTTGGATAAGTTTTGATCATTTTCGGGCTGTAATCAAGGGTTCTCGGCATCTTCTCATTGTTCTCGGCCAATTTTGTGTGATCTCGGTCATATTTGGTCGTTCTCGAGCATTCCTAATCGTTCTCGGAAAAAGTTCAGTGTTCTCAGGAGATTTTGGGAGTTCTCGGTTGATTTTCATGGTTTTCGGTTGACTTCAGGGTTCTCGGTGAATCATCAGGGTTCTCAGTCTTTGGTTTTGGATGGGCATTAGTTGTTGGGTTCCCTGATCTTGGGCTTGTTCTATTGGGTCTTTATTTTTGGACTACTTACTTTGGACTTTAGTTTTAAAATGGACCAATTGACTAACACATCCTCAAATGCTGCTCTATATCAAGAGTTGGACTCAATCATGGGAACTGCTACTCGTGTACCTTGTTTACTATCTCATCAGGGGTTCACCGAGTGGAAGTTCAAATTTGAAAAATATGTGAAAATGAAATATGCAAAGATATGGAGGAGCATCATCCGGGGTCCTCAAATTATTACTTATCAACGGGAAAATTCTGATGAGTTAGTTGTGATGCCTGTCGAAATGTATGTCAACGCAGACTATGAGAAGATTAAAGAGGATAAAAAGGCTATTGCCACTTTAACAATGAAACTTTCACCTGAAATTTTCTTTCGGATTCAGAGAGCTATAGTCTGCTGAGGCGTTATGGGAAGCTCTTATTGAAGTGTATGATGGAAATTAGGATATGAGAAGAAGCTGACAATATGTGTTACGGCAGAAGTTTAACATGTTCAATCATGTCCTGGGAGAGTATTTGGAGACACAAATTCAGAGATTTATATCACTAGTCACTGAAATGCGATCCGCAAACATAAACCTGGCCTCTGTTGAAACAAATAATAAGCTGGTCAACTCCCTGCCACAAAGCTGGGACATAATTGTTGCAGTGATTAAGAAGACAAAGGATCTTGCCATACTAACCTTGTCAGAAGTAATAACAATCATTAAATCATGTGCCATAGATGATAAGCAGCGTGCCATAAATCATTCAAGTACTTATAATACGGGCGGATACAGTGTTGCTTCTAATATCACATCTCACAATATAACTTCTTTATGTTCAAATCCTCTAAGGATTAATATTCTCAGTCACAGCAGTCTCAAATTATTTTCTCAATGTTTAAGTCTTCTCTAGTATCAAAATAACCAACCTCTTAGCCACCACCACAGCCAACTTCCGTGTTCTTTCATCAACCAGCTCCTGCTACTAAGCCCCAGACAAATACTGCTTCCTCCAGTCATTCTCCCTCAGATTCCTCATATCTCAAATGAGACTTAATAAAACATTACCTTGATGGAAGGTTTCATAAATTGCTCTAATGCTTTTCTTGCTGGAGTTTAGAGCAAAGAAGTATACCATAAGAACAAGAAGAAATACCTGGAATGTTCTAGCTAACCAGAAGGTGGGATTTAATAAAGATACTCTGAGGTGCTATACCTGTCACGAGTCTGGTCACTTTGCTTGTGAGTTCACGAATCCAACCAATGAGGGAAACATAGAATGGACATTGGTTACGTTGAATAATGGAAGAGGAGATAAAGAAACTGGTTAAAATGAGAGCGAGAGGGGATTGGTAGCTCAAGAGTTTTCTTGGAATGACCAGATGGCAGCTCTCAACATAAGCAATTAGACTTCAAATTAGCTCTCAACTTGACCGAAATTACTTAGACTAAATTTATTAACTTAACTTAACGAAAGATTACACAACTAAGGTTCGCTCAATCTAGCTACATCACCTATCAGTCTCACAAACAAACCCTATGTGACATCCGTGGCAAAACCGAGTACACCTTAGTACTTACAAACTCAAATAAGCGTTTAACCGCTTATTGCGTAACGAACAAACGAATAACCAAACGGGGCACATTAATAGGTAAAATCGGCAACATATGTGTAAGTATATGATAATATTTTTATGTGACAAAGTTGTATAAGTATGTGTATATTAATCATGATTTACATTATGGAAGAAACTATATGTTTGCTAACTTGTGTACAGGAAGGGATGTCGAGATCAAGAAGTTTGTCAGTGGAGGAGGACCCGGAGGAGGTCAGTTCTGGGAACTCCAGGAGCTTACGCTTAGCATCCAGCACTGAGCCTACTGAGACTAGCCATAGGAGTGCTAGCTTATCCTCCCCTGCTAGGGTTGCCAGATCCCCCACCCCACCCGCACCACAGGTTACCCCTACCCCTCCCAGACCCGGTCCCCGCCTCACGGCGCGGATCAGTGTCCCTTATGTCCCACCTACCTCTACCCCACCCAGACCTACTCACCACAGGGGCGAGTCCTCCCGCCTCCAGCCTGAGCCTGTGCCTCCACCCGTGTGGGGTACCCCCAGGCTGGAGAGGGATGAGCGTCCCTCCTTCGAGGATGCATGGCTCCGAGTGCTCCACGAGCAGGTGGTTGATCACACCGTCGCCTTGACGGTGGGGATTCAGAGGAGGAATCACTTGGCGGACTGCGTACTGGACAGCCAGTACGCGATTGGCCAGCTGAGGAGGGAGGGTGCATACTCCCAGTGGATGATTGACCGGATGGAGACGCGGATTCGGGGATTGATGGCGGTGTTAGTGGTGATGGTGGCAGTGTTGGTGTGGTTGGTATACCACCATGTTTAGATCATGTTAGGGTGGTAGTAGTCAGGGTCCGCTTTTTGATACTCTGTGTAAGCAGTTAGTGGCGATGCTAACATAGAGTGAATCTTGGGTAGTTATAGTACAGCCACTAGCCCATAGGGGGTCTCTTTTTGGGAATATCATTGTAGATACTTTTGGTGTATCATTCAAGCACTGACCCATAGCGGGTTATGTCGAAATGATGCCGATGTAGGACCGATGTATGAAAACTTGATCTATGGGCTGATGTTTATGAAATGTGTACTGATGCTTATGTAATATGTACTAATGTTTATTAATGAATGGAATATGTGTTGTGTATTGAGATTGGAAATTGTATTAATTATATGTATTTTCTTAATGTTGTGTAGAATGGCACCAAAACGGTCAGCTCAAATGTCAGAAGTGGATGTGAGTCGTCTGATTGCCCGGCAGTTAGAGGCGGCGATACCGGATATAGTATCGCGCATCGCTTCCAGTATTAATAATACGACCAATCCAGGCCCTGCGATGTCACACCCTCAAAATCCACTAACAGAGTTTTACCGTCAGAGGGTGTGAACTGGCAGGATCGGATTCATTAGTTATAACCAAACCAAAAAAAAACGTTTAAATGAAAGTAAATGCGGAAGCGTAAAACCTTAATTCAAAAGTTGCGTCACGCAGGACGACTTAAAACCAAATGTAACTGTTAAAATTAAGTTTGCAGAATAAAAGTGTTTTCATTAATGCATGCTCCTAAACCGCGCGCCCGCCTCGGCTACCTGAGAATAACATACTAAAAGTGTCAACACAAGGTTGGTGAGTTCACAAGTTAAATAAGGTAAATTGTTTAGCGTTTTGCGTAACCTCGTTACGATGTTTAAATGTTGCGTAACCCCGTTACGACGTTTGAGTGTGTAACCACGTTACAGCGTTTAAGTGTTGCGTAACCCCGTTACGGCGTTTGAGTGTGTAACCACGTTACAGCGTTTAAGTGTTTTGCATTACCAGATAGTGTTATGTCAAATTATATATCGATAGGTAGCTAATCTATACAACAAGTATCGCTAAGTGGTTCGCGACCGAAGCTGACTGTTTATCAAGTGCCCGTCACCAGGTCCTCCAGACCATGGTAAGTGTTAGCCAAAATTTACACCCACTCAACCTCCAGTTGAGCTTAGCGTCGGGTGGGGTTTGTCAAACCCAGTAGTACTACCCAAAAGTGACTCGCTATTCCAAATATTAACCGGTCCGATGTGTGGGACTTCAAATGTTACGTATGCCGCTTAGCCTTTACAAGTGATATATAATTTATAACAAAATCTTTCATATGCGTTTATCTCAGAAAATATGTTTATCGGAGTATGTTATCTCCCCCAATTGAAAAACGTTTGAAAGCAGTTTAAGAGTGGGGTAAGTGAACTCACTGTTTGCGAAGAATATCCGATCTAGATCACCAAGTGATGCGCGTCGTAGAAAACTCTCTAGCGTTCTAAAATAACAAGGAAATTTTCTAAGTAGCGGAACATTTAACGAGTCTCTAGACTCGGCACATAATACCTATGCACGTAACATGTTTCGTGTTTCGTTTGTGAATCGTGTGTGACTTGAACAAGTACAATTGTGATACGATACATGAGTGAGCAATTACTTTCGTGTCACGTATTAATAACATACTTATTAGCAATTATTCCCGTAAGGGCATTTTGGTCAACAAACAAAGACTAACTAACCATTATTCCCCATAAGGGAAATTTGGTCAATTCATGGAAATCAACTAGCAACTATTCCCCGCAAGGGTATTTTGGTCAAAATACAACAATTATATAAAAACTATCATATTTCATGCATTCCTATACAACTCAGCAGCTAGTTTCGTTATGACAGAATTTCTACTTGAAAGATTGCACTAGTTCACCGATTATAACGTCTCAATTAATTCACCAAAAATTACCACAGAAGCATACATATCTTAGGTTTCCAGAACATGTTTTATCTTATTTTTATTCCATATAGATTGCTCATAATGATCAAAACACTACAGTAAACTCATATCAGTCAGATTCATGCGCAACAGAATGTTATTTGAAATTCCCGTTAAACGAAAAATCCAATAAATACAAGACCACTTGGGTTTGGTTCCTAACTCAGTGAGTCAACTTCCAGAAGTGGAACCAACCCAATTGGTCTCGTGGTTCATGAGATATAACATTTACAACATAACCTAACAGCAGGTCTAACAGCTCAGCTTTGCATCACGTTTTTGTAAAATCATAAAAGTATACTTCCACTTATCCAAAAATTACGAATTTATACTTCATAGAAACTAGACTCAACCTAGTTTACTGCAGTACCCACAATCTCAATCAATTTTCACGTTTACACTTCGTTACAGTCAGTTAAACATCGTATATACATTCTGTCCAGAATCTGTTCACATCAAAACTCAACATAATCACAACCTATGAACTATCATGCATCCATATAACCCTCTAGACACTATAACTACTATCCATGCATATCAATCACACCATACATACAAGATTAGGGTTTGTGATCTAATCCAAATCAAAGACAACAATGAATCATGCAACAACATCAATCTAGTTATCAATCTATTATGCAACTAACAAGAATCATATTGATCACATACATACATATAATCGGCCTACTTAGGGTTTACATACAACCCATTAAACATCAAAATTACACAACAAGGAGGTAAGGGGTGATCAAGTATACCTTCCTAGCACCTAGTTCTTGGATTAATCTCTTGATTTATGTGTGTGTGTGTGATCTTTGTGGACGGCAGCCGTGGAGAGGGAACAAGAGACTTCCGATCGGAAGTTGTAGGGTTAGGGAAAATAGTTAGGGTTTAGTGTTTAAGTTATATTTATAAATAATCAAGTTACATTCTAGTCCCTCTTCTTTCCAAGTGTTGTTTTTCTAGAACATTCCATCATACTTGGACAATAAGTTAACATGACCATAGTATTATCACATAGCACATAATCCTAACACATAATAATCATATAATTATTGTTTTTACGTTTGTCGTTTATTTATCAATCGTTTGCGTCAACTCGTTTGCGTTTCGGTGCAAATCCCGAAAGACTACCCATGTAGTGAGTGTTAAGCGTCATTTAAACCCTAGTTTAAATGTAATGAAGTGTGCGTTATAGATTCAACGATCTTAAAGTTTGAATTGACGGAGTTGAGTTAACGGAGTTAACCTGGAATTGACGATTGTCACATCATTCCCTTGTTAAAGAATTTTCGTCCCGAAAATTTGAGTCAAGTCGTGATGAGAGTCTGAAAGAGTAAGAAGAAAAATTTCAGTTTGTCATATCATCCCCTAGTAAAAAGAAATTTCGTCCCGAAATTTAATTCATACCTCCGGTGATGTTTGACGGTTTGCCGGGTTTCGCGGTTTTCGGTGTTTGGTTAGCCCTTCAAAAAGGTGGGGATACTTTTTCATCATTTGATCCTCGCGTTCCCACGTGAACTCCGGTCCACGTCTCGAGTTCCAACGAACTTTAACGATTGGAATTTTGCTGTGTTTGAGCGTTTTGGTTTCCCAATCCAAAACCTCGACTGGTTCCTCAATGAACCGTAACTGTTCATCGACTTGTAGTTCCTCCAAAGGGACTACTTGGGTTTCATCAGATAGGCATTTCTTCAAATTTGAAACGTGGAATACATCGTGTACGCCACTGAGTTCTGTTGGTAGGTCCAGTCGGTACGCCACCGGACCAATGCGCTCAGTTATCCGGTACGGACCAACATACCGTGGGTTGAGTTTGTTTCGCTTACCAAAGCGAACCACACCTTTCCAAGGTGAGACTTTGAGTAACACCCGATCGTTTACTTGAAATTCGAGAGCTTTTCGGCGCTTGTCGGCGTAACTCTTTTGGCGATCTCGTGCTGCTGCCATGCGATTTCGGATTTGAACGATCTTTTCCGAGGTTTCGAGTACCAGTTCCGGACCAGTGATTTGGCTATCACCCACCTCTGCCCAGCAGAGTGGTGATCGACACTTCCGTCCGTACAGCGCTTCAAACGGTGCTGCCTTAATACTTGCGTGGTAGCTGTTATTATACGAAAACTCTACCAAGGGTAAGTGGGGTTCCCAACTCTTTCCGAAATCTAAGACGCATGCACGCAACATATCCTCCAGGGTCTGGATAGTCCGTTCACTTTTCCCATCCGTCTGAGGATGGTATGCGGTACTCATATCAAGACGTGTGCCCAGTGCGCTTTGCAGCGACTTCCAAAAGTGTGAGGTAAAACGAGAATCTCGATCGGAAATGATCGAGACAGGCACTCCGTGTCTCGACACTACTTCCTTCATGTAGACACGAGTCAGTCTTTCCATTTTGTCTGTTTCTTTAATTGCTAAGAAGTGTGCCGATTTAGTCAATCGGTCAACGATCACCCAGATGGTATCGCATCCCGTCGGTGTCTTAGGCAAACCCGTAATAAAGTCCATTGAGATTTGTTCCCATTTCCACATTGGGAGTTCCGGTTGTTGCAGTAGACCAGATGGTTTCTGGTATTCTATCTTGACTCTGGCACAAGTCAAGCATTTGCTCACGTAGGTGGCGATGTCGGCTTTCATGTTCGGCCACCAGTAAAGTTCCTTTAAATCATGATACATTTTATCTGAGCCAGGGTGGATAGAATATCGGGACTTGTGAGCTTCGTCCATCACTAGAGTTCTCAACTCTCCGTATCGTGGAACCCAAATCCGGTTCTCAAAATATCGGACCCCGTCCGATCTGGTTTCAAGTTGCTTGCTCATGCCCCGCATGAGTTCCGATGGAAGATTATCATCTTTCAAAGCTTCCAGTTGCGCATCGCGAATCTGATCGGGTAAGCTGGCATGAATCGTGAGTTGCAATGCTCTCACTCGTCTGGGTTTATCTGTTTCTTTCCTGCTGAGGGCGTCGGCCACCACATTGGCCTTGCCAGGGTGGTACTTGATGGCACAATCATAATCTTTAAGCAGCTCGACCCAACGACGCTGTCGCATGTTCAGCTCTTTCTGATCGTAGATATGTTGGAGACTCTTGTGGTCGGTGTAAATGGTAAACTTGGTACCGTACAAGTAATGCCTCCATATCTTTAGAGCAAACACTACAGCTCCGAGTTCCAAATCGTGGGTCGTGTAGTTCTTCTCGTGAACCCGTAGTTGTCTAGAGGCGTAGGCTATAACCTTCTCGAGTTGCATCAGCACACAACCGAGACCTTGTATAGATGCGTCACAGTGTACCTCAAAGTTTTCCGTTCCCTCGGGGAGAGCTAAAATAGGGGCGCTACAAAGCTTGGTTTTCAACAGTTGAAAAGCGGTTTCTTGCGCGTCACCCCAGTTGTACTTAGTGCCCTTGTGAGTCAAAGCGGTGAGGGGTTGAGCAATCTTTGAAAATCCCTCGATGAAACGCCGATAGTAGCCGGCCAATCCTAGGAATTGTCGCACCTCAGTCGGAGTCTTAGGTGCTTCCCAGTTTTTGATGGCCTCTACCTTACCGGGATCGACATGGATACCATTCTCGTTGATCACATGTCCTAAGAAGTGAACCTCGCGAAGCCAAAATTCACATTTCGAGAGTTTAGCATACAGTTGTTCCTTCTTCAGTAGTTCCAGGATTATCATTAAATGCTATTCGTGGTCAGTCTCGTTCTTGGAGTAGACGAGAATATCATCAATGAAAACAATCACAAACTTGTCGAGGTACGCCTTGCATACTCGATTCATGAGATCCATAAATACGGCTGGTGCGTTGGTTAGGCCAAAAGGCATAACCGAAAACTCGTAGTGACCATACCGTGTTCTGAAAGCCGTTTTTGAAATATCTTCTTCGCGCACTCTCAGCTGGTGATAACCGGATCGTAGATCGATCTTCGAGTAGTAACTCGATCCCTGAAGCTGGTCAAACAAATCATCAATTCGGGGTAAAGGATAACGGTTCTTGACCGTCACTTTGTTCAACTCCCGGTAGTCGATGCACATTCGGAAAGTCCCGTCTTTCTTTCGGACAAACAAGACAGGGGCTCCCCATGGCGATGAGCTAGGTCGGATAAAACCTTTATCCAACAAATCTTGCAACTGGGTGGACAACTCCTGAAGTTCCGCCGGTGCGAGCCGATACGGGGCTCGTGCTATGGGTGCTGCACCGGGTGTCAACTCGATCTGAAATTCGACTTGACGAATAGGAGGGAGTCCAGGTAAATCCTCCGGGAAAACTTCCGGAAAGTCTCGCACAACCGGTATGTCTTCAATTAGTTTCTCCTCCGCGGGTTTCTCAACAATCTGCGCCAAAACTGCCGGATGACCCTTTCATAAATACTTCTGTGCCTTCATAAGGGTAATGACGCTGGTGGTCATGCCGCTTCTCTCGCCTCGGACCGAAATGATCTCGCCGGAAGGGGTGGTAATATGGACTATCTTATCATGGCATATAATCTCCGCTCAGTTCTCGGATAACCAGTCCATGCCGACAACGACATCGAAACTACTAAGCGTAAAAGGAATAAGGTCGATGTCAAAGACATGACCTGACAGTTTCAACTTACATCCCGCAAGTATATGAGTTGTTATTACAGTTTTACCGTTAGCTAATTCGACAGGAAACTCAGCGTCTAACGGGGTTGGAGTAAGGTTTAAAAGTTGGCTAAAGGCCTTTGACACAAAACTCCTATCAGCTCCAGTGTCAAACAAAACAGAAGCAAAACAATCGTTTACAGGGAACTTACCAGACACCACATGCGGATCTCTGCGGGCTTGACCCGATCCAATCACAAACGCTCTTCCTTTGCCATTTCCTCCACCGTTACTGCCACTTCCATTGCCCCCATTGTTGTCATTATGATTCAGCTTGGGGCAATCCTTCCGGAAATGACCTTCCTGTCCACATTCAAAACATCCCTTAGTCGTCATCGGTGGCTTAGGAGCACCCTTCGCCGCAAGGTCTCCTCTACATTCCTTCGCTTGGTGACCTATCTTTCCGCATCTTTGACACTTGACACGGTCACACTGACCAACATGATGAAAGTTGCACCTGTTGCACTTTGGATATTTCCCAACATATCCGCTCGAAACCTGCCCACTACCGTTGTTGTTGTTGTTGTGATTCTGAGTGTTGAAACTCCGAGTAAATTCGGGCTTACGGTAGTGGTGTTGCGGTGGGAGGTTTGAGGATGAAGATCTGGTGTTGTCAAACTTTCTCTTCCCGCTGTTCGGGTTGCTGTTGTTGTTACTGTTGCTGACGTGGTCATTACTCGGGTTGTCACGGGCTTTAGCAGTCGAACCCCTCGGTGGTAACGCACCCTGGGTCACAGCCTGATCCGTCAGTTTGTGAGCCAAACGGATCGCTTGTTGGATCGTGGCTGGTCTGGAAGACGTCACCATACCCTGAATCTGTGGTGCTAACCCATCAATGTACATCTCTATTCTCTTGCTCGGCGGATCCACCATCCGCGGACACATCACCGCCAACTCGTGCGAACGAGTAGTGTAGGCTTCAATCTCTGAACCCACCATTTTCAATGACCAAAACTCCGACTCTAACTTCGAAATTTCTTCCCTCGGACAGTACTCTTCTCGCATCATGTTTTTGAACTCCTCCCAGTTCATCGCGTTAGCCAGTTCTAATCCAAGGATCTGGACGTTCGAATTCCACCAAGTGAGGGCGGAATCCTCAAGTGTCCCAGCAGCGAATTTGACCCTACTGGCAGGGGGACAGTTACACATCTCAAAGGCCGACTCGGCCTTCTCAGCCCAACGCAGGAAGCCTATAGCTCCCTCAGTGCCCTTAAACGTACTGGGCTTGCAGTCAAGGTAGTTCTTGAAGGTACATGTTCCATTCGGACCTCCTGTTTGATTTTGAACGTGTGCAGCTAAAGCGGCAGCAACATGGTCATTCAGCAGGGTTTGGAGTTCAGCTGCAGTCATGCTGATGTTACCACGTCCTCGTCCAGCGTTTCTTCCGGCCATTTCCTAGAATCACAGTATAAAATGTTAAACATGAATTTTTCTTTCATATACAACACACCATACATGTAATAAAAAAATAGGTAAGAAAGAAAAATAAGGAACAACATCACATCACAACCACATATTAGTCTAAGTAAAAATTCATGATTAAAACCATTGTATTCGCTACAAAGTATTTCCAATCAATCCTTAAAATCATAGAAAAATAATAGTTAGGATGGAGACAACCCCTCCATCTAAGTGTCATCATCACTAGATGTCGTCATCGGAGGACACCTCTGAATGTGCCTCCTCCTCAGCCGGTTCCTCCTCCGGCTCCTCTTCGGGATCTTCCTCGGGATCCTCCTCAGGCTCCTCTTCGGGATCTTCTTCAGGTTCCTCTTCAGGCTCTGCCTCGGGTTCTGCTGCGTTCTGGGCAAGTTGCATTTGTAGGATATCGCAACGTTCTAATGCTATTTCGGTTCGGGTCCTTGCTTCTTGGAGTTGCTCTTGCAAGTCTATCATCTCGGCTTGCATCTTCATCATAACCTTGGTTTGTTGCTCACTAGTCTCTTGCATTTCTTTCGTTGCCGCTGCCATGCGGGCAATCTCCTCCTGGGTCTCGGTTCCATCTTTAAACAGTCTGGCAACATTTTCTCTAGTGTAGCGCATGTAACCCACATCACGCTCCAAACAAGAAACGACAGCTGCGAGAACTCGCTCTACAGGTTCGGGTATAGGTGGTAGAGTGTTAGGGTAAGCAGGGTGGTTCGGGTGAGGCAATGGGGGAACTTGTTCACGGTAGACCATACGTCTGATCATGTTGGGGTACCACTCCCAGCTAACGTCGTTGTCATACAAGCCTCCGGATAGGCGGTACCTCTTCGGTGCAGGAGCTTCGAGTTCCGGGACTACGTGGGGTGGCGAGGCAGTAGGTAACTGCGGTTCCTTCCCGTGAGCATGCATCATCGAATCGGATGATGATGAGGGTGGCGTCGACATATCTACAGGTAAGCCGTGTATATGCGCGCGTATGAGTAAAGGAGGTAAAGAAATAAGATTTCAAGACTACACAAACCTATGCAGTGTGTATCATTATAACTAATGGGTCCTCGCGGTTATAGTCTAGTATGCATGCAGTTTCTAGTTCGCTATAACCAATGGCTCTGATACCAATCTGTCACACCCTCAAAATCCACTAACGGAGTTTTACCGTCAGAGGGTGTGAACTGGCAGGATCGGATTCATTAGTTATAACCAAACCAAAAAAAAACGTTTAAATGAAAGTAAATGCGGAAGCGTAAAACCTTAATTCAAAAGTTGCGTCACGCAGGACGACTTAAAACCAAATGTAACTGTTAAAATTAAGTTTGCAGAATAAAAGTGTTTTCATTAATGCATGCTCCTAAACCGCGCGCCCGCCTCGGCTACCTGAGAATAACATACTAAAAGTGTCAACACAAGGTTGGTGAGTTCACAAGTTAAATAAGGTAAATTGTTTAGCGTTTTGCGTAACCTCGTTACGATGTTTAAATGTTGCGTAACCCCGTTACGACGTTTGAGTGTGTAACCACGTTACAGCGTTTAAGTGTTGCGTAACCCCGTTACGGCGTTTGAGTGTGTAACCACGTTACAGCGTTTAAGTGTTTTGCATTACCAGATAGTGTTATGTCAAATTATATATCGATAGGTAGCTAATCTATACAACAAGTATCGCTAAGTGGTTCGCGACCGAAGCTGACTGTTTATCAAGTGCCCGTCACCAGGTCCTCCAGACCATGGTAAGTGTTAGCCAAAATTTACACCCACTCAACCTCCAGTTGAGCTTAGCGTCGGGTGGGGTTTGTCAAACCCAGTAGTACTACCCAAAAGTGACTCGCTATTCCAAATATTAACCGGTCCGATGTGTGGGACTTCAAATGTTACGTATGCCGCTTAGCCTTTACAAGTGATATATAATTTATAACAAAATCTTTCATATGCGTTTATCTCAGAAAATATGTTTATCGGAGTATGTTATCTCCCCCAATTGAAAAACGTTTGAAAGCAGTTTAAGAGTGGGGTAAGTGAACTCACTGTTTGCGAAGAATATCCGATCTAGATCACCAAGTGATGCGCGTCGTAGAAAACTCTCTAGCGTTCTAAAATAACAAGGAAATTTTCTAAGTAGCGGAACATTTAACGAGTCTCTAGACTCGGCACATAATACCTATGCACGTAACATGTTTCGTGTTTCGTTTGTGAATCGTGTGTGACTTGAACAAGTACAATTGTGATACGATACATGAGTGAGCAATTACTTTCGTGTCACGTATTAATAACATACTTATTAGCAATTATTCCCGTAAGGGCATTTTGGTCAACAAACAAAGACTAACTAACCATTATTCCCCATAAGGGAAATTTGGTCAATTCATGGAAATCAACTAGCAACTATTCCCCGCAAGGGTATTTTGGTCAAAATACAACAATTATATAAAAACTATCATATTTCATGCATTCCTATACAACTCAGCAGCTAGTTTCGTTATGACAGAATTTCTACTTGAAAGATTGCACTAGTTCACCGATTATAACGTCTCAATTAATTCACCAAAAATTACCACAGAAGCATACATATCTTAGGTTTCCAGAACATGTTTTATCTTATTTTTATTCCATATAGATTGCTCATAAAGATTAAAACACTACAGTAAACTCATATCAGTCAGATTCATGCGCAACAGAATGTTATTTGAAATTCCCGTTAAACGAAAAATCCAATAAATGCAAGACCACTTGGGTTTGGTTCCTAACTCAGTGAGTCAACTTCCAGAAGTGGAACCAACCCAATTGGTCTCGTGGTTCATGAGATATAACATTTACAACATAACCTAACAGCAGGTCTAACAGCTCAGCTTTGCATCACGTTTTTGTAAAATCATAAAAGTATACTTCCACTTATCCAAAAATTACGAATTTATACTTCATAGAAACTAGATTCAACCTAGTTTACTGCAGTACCCACAATCTCAATCAATTTTCACGTTTACACTTCGTTACAGTCAGTTAAACATCGTATATACATTCTGTCCAGAATCTGTTCACATCAAAACTCAACATAATCACAACCTATGAACTATCATGCATCCATATAACCCTCTAGACACTATAACTACTATCCATGCATATCAATCACACCATACATACAAGATTAGGGTTTGTGATCTAATCCAAATCAAAGACAACAATGAATCATGCAACAACATCAATCTAGTTATCAATCTATTATGCAACTAACAAGAATCATATTGATCACATACATACATATAATCGGCCTACTTAGGGTTTACATACAACCCATTAAACATCAAAATTACACAACAAGGAGGTAAGGGGTGATCAAGTATACCTTCCTAGCACCTAGTTCTTGGATTAATCTCTTGATTTATGTGTGTGTGTGTGATCTTTGTGGACGGCAGCCGTGGAGAGGGAACAAGAGACTTCCGATCGGAAGTTGTAGGGTTAGGGAAAATAGTTAGGGTTTAGTGTTTAAGTTATATTTATAAATAATCAAGTTACATTCTAGTCCCTCTTCTTTCCAAGTGTTGTTTTTCTAGAACATTCCATCATACTTGGACAATAAGTTAACATGACCATAGTATTATCACATAGCACATAATCCTAACACATAATAATCATATAATTATTGTTTTTACGTTTGTCGTTTATTTATCAATCGTTTGCGTCAACTCGTTTGCGTTTCGGTGCAAATCCCGAAAGACTACCCATGTAGTGAGTGTTAAGCGTCATTTAAACCCTAGTTTAAATGTAATGAAGTGTGCGTTATAGATTCAACGATCTTAAAGTTTGAATTGACGGAGTTGAGTTAACGGAGTTAACCTGGAATTGACGATTGTCACATCATTCCCTTGTTAAAGAATTTTCGTCCCGAAAATTTGAGTCAAGTCGTGATGAGAGTCTGAAAGAGTAAGAAGAAAAATTTCAGTTTGTCATATCATCCCCTAGTAAAAAGAAATTTCGTCCCGAAATTTAATTCATACCTCCGGTGATGTTTGACGGTTTGCCGGGTTTCGCGGTTTTCGGTGTTTGGTTAGCCCTTCAAAAAGGTGGGGATACTTTTTCATCATTTGATCCTCGCGTTCCCACGTGAACTCCGGTCCACGTCTCGAGTTCCAACGAACTTTAACGATTGGAATTTTGCTGTGTTTGAGCGTTTTGGTTTCCCAATCCAAAACCTCGACTGGTTCCTCAATGAACCGTAACTGTTCATCGACTTGTAGTTCCTCCAAAGGGACTACTTGGGTTTCATCAGATAGGCATTTCTTCAAATTTGAAACGTGGAATACATCGTGTACGCCACTGAGTTCTGTTGGTAGGTCCAGTCGGTACGCCACCGGACCAATGCGCTCAGTTATCCGGTACGGACCAACATACCGTGGGTTGAGTTTGTTTCGCTTACCAAAGCGAACCACACCTTTCCAAGGTGAGACTTTGAGTAACACCCGATCGTTTACTTGAAATTCGAGAGCTTTTCGGCGCTTGTCGGCGTAACTCTTTTGGCGATCTCGTGCTGCTGCCATGCGATTTCGGATTTGAACGATCTTTTCCGAGGTTTCGAGTACCAGTTCCGGACCAGTGATTTGGCTATCACCCACCTCTGCCCAGCAGAGTGGTGATCGACACTTCCGTCCGTACAGCGCTTCAAACGGTGCTGCCTTAATACTTGCGTGGTAGCTGTTATTATACGAAAACTCTACCAAGGGTAAGTGGGGTTCCCAACTCTTTCCGAAATCTAAGACGCATGCACGCAACATATCCTCCAGGGTCTGGATAGTCCGTTCACTTTTCCCATCCGTCTGAGGATGGTATGCGGTACTCATATCAAGACGTGTGCCCAGTGCGCTTTGCAGCGACTTCCAAAAGTGTGAGGTAAAACGAGAATCTCGATCGGAAATGATCGAGACAGGCACTCCGTGTCTCGACACTACTTCCTTCATGTAGACACGAGTCAGTCTTTCCATTTTGTCTGTTTCTTTAATTGCTAAGAAGTGTGCCGATTTAGTCAATCGGTCAACGATCACCCAGATGGTATCGCATCCCGTCGGTGTCTTAGGCAAACCCGTAATAAAGTCCATTGAGATTTGTTCCCATTTCCACATTGGGAGTTCCGGTTGTTGCAGTAGACCAGATGGTTTCTGGTATTCTATCTTGACTCTGGCACAAGTCAAGCATTTGCTCACGTAGGTGGCGATGTCGGCTTTCATGTTCGGCCACCAGTAAAGTTCCTTTAAATCATGATACATTTTATCTGAGCCAGGGTGGATAGAATATCGGGACTTGTGAGCTTCGTCCATCACTAGAGTTCTCAACTCTCCGTATCGTGGAACCCAAATCCGGTTCTCAAAATATCGGACCCCGTCCGATCTGGTTTCAAGTTGCTTGCTCATGCCCCGCATGAGTTCCGATGGAAGATTATCATCTTTCAAAGCTTCCAGTTGCGCATCGCGAATCTGATCGGGTAAGCTGGCATGAATCGTGAGTTGCAATGCTCTCACTCGTCTGGGTTTATCTGTTTCTTTCCTGCTGAGGGCGTCGGCCACCACATTGGCCTTGCCAGGGTGGTACTTGATGGCACAATCATAATCTTTAAGCAGCTCGACCCAACGACGCTGTCGCATGTTCAGCTCTTTCTGATCGTAGATATGTTGGAGACTCTTGTGGTCGGTGTAAATGGTAAACTTGGTACCGTACAAGTAATGCCTCCATATCTTTAGAGCAAACACTACAGCTCCGAGTTCCAAATCGTGGGTCGTGTAGTTCTTCTCGTGAACCCGTAGTTGTCTAGAGGCGTAGGCTATAACCTTCTCGAGTTGCATCAGCACACAACCGAGACCTTGTATAGATGCGTCACAGTGTACCTCAAAGTTTTCCGTTCCCTCGGGGAGAGCTAAAATAGGGGCGCTACAAAGCTTGGTTTTCAACAGTTGAAAAGCGGTTTCTTGCGCGTCACCCCAGTTGTACTTAGTGCCCTTGTGAGTCAAAGCGGTGAGGGGTTGAGCAATCTTTGAAAATCCCTCGATGAAACGCCGATAGTAGCCGGCCAATCCTAGGAATTGTCGCACCTCAGTCGGAGTCTTAGGTGCTTCCCAGTTTTTGATGGCCTCTACCTTACCGGGATCGACATGGATACCATTCTCGTTGATCACATGTCCTAAGAAGTGAACCTCGCGAAGCCAAAATTCACATTTCGAGAGTTTAGCATACAGTTGTTCCTTCTTCAGTAGTTCCAGGATTATCCTTAAATGCTCTTCGTGGTCAGTCTCGTTCTTGGAGTAGACGAGAATATCATCAATGAAAACAATCACAAACTTGTCGAGGTACGCCTTGCATACTCGATTCATGAGATCCATAAATACGGCTGGTGCGTTGGTTAGGCCAAAAGGCATAACCGAAAACTCGTAGTGACCATACCGTGTTCTGAAAGCCGTTTTTGAAATATCTTCTTCGCGCACTCTCAGCTGGTGATAACCGGATCGTAGATCGATCTTCGAGTAGTAACTCGATCCCTGAAGCTGGTCAAACAAATCATCAATTCGGGGTAAAGGATAACGGTTCTTGACCGTCACTTTGTTCAACTCCCGGTAGTCGATGCACATTCGGAAAGTCCCGTCTTTCTTTCGGACAAACAAGACAGGGGCTCCCCATGGCGATGAGCTAGGTCGGATAAAACCTTTATCCAACAAATCTTGCAACTGGGTGGACAACTCCTGAAGTTCCGCCGGTGCGAGCCGATACGGGGCTCGTGCTATGGGTGCTGCACCGGGTGTCAACTCGATCTGAAATTCGACTTGACGAATAGGAGGGAGTCCAGGTAAATCCTCCGGGAAAACTTCCGGAAAGTCTCGCACAACCGGTATGTCTTCAATTAGTTTCTCCTCCGCGGGTTTCTCAACAATCTGCGCCAAAACTGCCGGATGACCCTTTCGTAAATACTTCTGTGCCTTCATAAGGGTAATGACGCTGGTGGTCATGCCGCTTCTCTCGCCTCGGACCGAAATGATCTCGCCGGAAGGGGTGGTAATATGGACTATCTTATCATGGCATATAATCTCCGCTCAGTTCTCGGATAACCAGTCCATGCCGACAACGACATCGAAACTACTAAGCGTAAAAGGAATAAGGTCGATGTCAAAGACATGACCTGACAGTTTCAACTTACATCCCGCAAGTATATGAGTTGTTATTACAGTTTTACCGTTAGCTAATTCGACAGGAAACTCAGCGTCTAACGGGGTTGGAGTAAGGTTTAAAAGTTGGCTAAAGGCCTTTGACACAAAACTCCTATCAGCTCCAGTGTCAAACAAAACAGAAGCAAAACAATCGTTTACAGGGAACTTACCAGACACCACATGCGGATCTCTGCGGGCTTGACCCGATCCAATCACAAACGCTCTTCCTTTGCCATTTCCTCCACCGTTACTGCCACTTCCATTGCCCCCATTGTTGTCATTATGATTCAGCTTGGGGCAATCCTTCCGGAAATGACCTTCCTGTCCACATTCAAAACATCCCTTAGTCGTCATCGGTGGCTTAGGAGCACCCTTCGCCGCAAGGTCTCCTCTACATTCCTTCGCTTGGTGACCTATCTTTCCGCATCTTTGACACTTGACACGGTCACACTGACCAACATGATGAAAGTTGCACCTGTTGCACTTTGGATATTTCCCAACATATCCGCTCGAAACCTGCCCGCTACCGTTGTTGTTGTTGTTGTGATTCTGAGTGTTGAAACTCCGAGTAAATTCGGGCTTACGGTAGTGGTGTTGCGGTGGGAGGTTTGAGGATGAAGATCTGGTGTTGTCAAACTTTCTCTTCCCGCTGTTCGGGTTGCTGTTGTTGTTACTGTTGCTGACGTGGTCATTACTCGGGTTGTCACGGGCTTTAGCAGTCGAACCCCTCGGTGGTAACGCACCCTGGGTCACAGCCTGATCCGTCAGTTTGTGAGCCAAACGGATCGCTTGTTGGATCGTGGCTGGTCTGGAAGACGTCACCATACCCTGAATCTGTGGTGCTAACCCATCAATGTACATCTCTATTCTCTTGCTCGGCGGATCCACCATCCGCGGACACATCACCGCCAACTCGTGCGAACGAGTAGTGTAGGCTTCAATCTCTGAACCCACCATTTTCAATGACCAAAACTCCGACTCTAACTTCGAAATTTCTTCCCTCGGACAGTACTCTTCTCGCATCATGTTTTTGAACTCCTCCCAGTTCATCGCGTTAGCCAGTTCTAATCCAAGGATCTGGACGTTCGAATTCCACCAAGTGAGGGCGGAATCCTCAAGTGTCCCAGCAGCGAATTTGACCCTACTGGCAGGGGGACAGTTACACATCTCAAAGGCCGACTCGGCCTTCTCAGCCCAACGCAGGAAGCCTATAGCTCCCTCAGTGCCCTTAAACGTACTGGGCTTGCAGTCAAGGTAGTTCTTGAAGGTACATGTTCCATTCGGACCTCCTGTTTGATTTTGAACGTGTGCAGCTAAAGCGGCAGCAACATGGTCATTCAGCAGGGTTTGGAGTTCAGCTGCAGTCATGCTGATGTTACCACGTCCTCGTCCAGCGTTTCTTCCGGCCATTTCCTAGAATCACAGTATAAAATGTTAAACATGAATTTTTCTTTCATATACAACACACCATACATGTAATAAAAAAATAGGTAAGAAAGAAAAATAAGGAACAACATCACATCACAACCACATATTAGTCTAAGTAAAAATTCATGATTAAAACCATTGTATTCGCTACAAAGTATTTCCAATCAATCCTTAAAATCATAGAAAAATAATAGTTAGGATGTAGACAACCCCTCCATCTAAGTGTCATCATCACTAGATGTCGTCATCGGAGGACACCTCTGAATGTGCCTCCTCCTCAGCCGGTTCCTCCTCCGGCTCCTCTTCGGGATCTTCCTCGGGATCCTCCTCAGGCTCCTCTTCGGGATCTTCTTCAGGTTCCTCTTCAGGCTCTGCCTCGGGTTCTGCTGCGTTCTGGGCAAGTTGCATTTGTAGGATATCGCAACGTTCTAATGCTATTTCGGTTCGGGTCCTTGCTTCTTGGAGTTGCTCTTGCAAGTCTATCATCTCGGCTTGCATCTTCATCATAACCTTGGTTTGTTGCTCACTAGTCTCTTGCATTTCTTTCGTTGCCGCTGCCATGCGGGCAATCTCCTCCTGAGTCTCGGTTCCATCTTTAAACAGTCTGGCAACATTTTCTCTAGTGTAGCGCATGTAACCCACATCACGCTCCAAACAAGAAACGACAGCTGCGAGAACTCGCTCTACAGGTTCGGGTATAGGTGGTAGAGTGTTAGGGTAAGCAGGGTGGTTCGGGTGAGGCAATGGGGGAACTTGTTCACGGTAGACCATACGTCTGATCATGTTGGGGTACCACTCCCAGCTAACGTCGTTGTCATACAAGCCTCCGGATAGGCGGTACCTCTTCGGTGCAGGAGCTTCGAGTTCCGGGACTACGTGGGGTGGCGAGGCAGTAGGTAACTGCGGTTCCTTCCCGTGAGCATGCATCATCGAATCGGATGATGATGAGGGTGGCGTCGACATATCTACAGGTAAGCCGTGTATATGCGCGCGTATGAGTAAAGGAGGTAAAGAAATAAGATTTCAAGACTACACAAACCTATGCAGTGTGTATCATTATAACTAATGGGTCCTCGCGGTTATAGTCTAGTATGCATGCAGTTTCTAGTTCGCTATAACCAATGGCTCTGATACCAATCTGTCACACCCTCAAAATCCACTAACGGAGTTTTACCGTCAGAGGGTGTGAACTGGCAGGATCGGATTCATTAGTTATAACCAAACCAAAAAAAAACGTTTAAATGAAAGTAAATGCGGAAGCGTAAAACCTTAATTCAAAAGTTGCGTCACGCAGGACGACTTAAAACCAAATGTAACTGTTAAAATTAAGTTTGCAGAATAAAAGTGTTTTCATTAATGCATGCTCCTAAACCGCGCGCCCGCCTCGGCTACCTGAGAATAACATACTAAAAGTGTCAACACAAGGTTGGTGAGTTCACAAGTTAAATAAGGTAAATTGTTTAGCGTTTTGCGTAACCTCGTTACGATGTTTAAATGTTGCGTAACCCCGTTACGACGTTTGAGTGTGTAACCACGTTACAGCGTTTAAGTGTTGCGTAACCCCGTTACGGCGTTTGAGTGTGTAACCACGTTACAGCGTTTAAGTGTTTTGCATTACCAGATAGTGTTATGTCAAATTATATATCGATAGGTAGCTAATCTATACAACAAGTATCGCTAAGTGGTTCGCGACCGAAGCTGACTGTTTATCAAGTGCCCGTCACCAGGTCCTCCAGACCATGGTAAGTGTTAGCCAAAATTTACACCCACTCAACCTCCAGTTGAGCTTAGCGTCGGGTGGGGTTTGTCAAACCCAGTAGTACTACCCAAAAGTGACTCGCTATTCCAAATATTAACCGGTCCGATGTGTGGGACTTCAAATGTTACGTATGCCGCTTAGCCTTTACAAGTGATATATAATTTATAACAAAATCTTTCATATGCGTTTATCTCAGAAAATATGTTTATCGGAGTATGTTATCTCCCCCAATTGAAAAACGTTTGAAAGCAGTTTAAGAGTGGGGTAAGTGAACTCACTGTTTGCGAAGAATATCCGATCTAGATCACCAAGTGATGCGCGTCGTAGAAAACTCTCTAGCGTTCTAAAATAACAAGGAAATTTTCTAAGTAGCGGAACATTTAACGAGTCTCTAGACTCGGCACATAATACCTATGCACGTAACATGTTTCGTGTTTCGTTTGTGAATCGTGTGTGACTTGAACAAGTACAATTGTGATACGATACATGAGTGAGCAATTACTTTCGTGTCACGTATTAATAACATACTTATTAGCAATTATTCCCGTAAGGGCATTTTGGTCAACAAACAAAGACTAACTAACCATTATTCCCCATAAGGGAAATTTGGTCAATTCATGGAAATCAACTAGCAACTATTCCCCGCAAGGGTATTTTGGTCAAAATACAACAATTATATAAAAACTATCATATTTCATGCATTCCTATACAACTCAGCAGCTAGTTTCGTTATGACAGAATTTCTACTTGAAAGATTGCACTAGTTCACCGATTATAACGTCTCAATTAATTCACCAAAAATTACCACAGAAGCATACATATCTTAGGTTTCCAGAACATGTTTTATCTTATTTTTATTCTATATAGATTGCTCATAATGATCAAAACACTACAGTAAACTCATATCAGTCAGATTCATGCGCAACAGAATGTTATTTGAAATTCCCGTTAAACGAAAAATCCAATAAATGCAAGACCACTTGGGTTTGGTTCCTAACTCAGTGAGTCAACTTCCAGAAGTGGAACCAACCCAATTGGTCTCGTGGTTCATGAGATATAACATTTACAACATAACCTAACAGCAGGTCTAACAGCTCAGCTTTGCATCACGTTTTTGTAAAATCATAAAAGTATACTTCCACTTATCCAAAAATTACGAATTTATACTTCATAGAAACTAGACTCAACCTAGTTTACTGCAGTACCCACAATCTCAATAAATTTTCACGTTTACACTTCGTTACAGTCAGTTAAACATCGTATATACATTCTGTCCAGAATCTGTTCACATCAAAACTCAACATAATCACAACCTATGAACTATCATGCATCCATATAACCCTCTAGACACTATAACTACTATCCATGCATATCAATCACACCATACATACAAGATTAGGGTTTGTGATCTAATCCAAATCAAAGACAACAATGAATCATGCAACAACATCAATCTAGTTATCAATCTATTATGCAACTAACAAGAATCATATTGATCACATACATACATATAATCGGCCTACTTAGGGTTTACATACAACCCATTAAACATCAAAATTACACAACAAGGAGGTAAGGGGTGATCAAGTATACCTTCCTAGCACCTAGTTCTTGGATTAATCTCTTGATTTATGTGTGTGTGTGTGATCTTTGTGGACGGCAGCCGTGGAGAGGGAACAAGAGACTTCCGATCGGAAGTTGTAGGGTTAGGGAAAATAGTTAGGGTTTAGTGTTTAAGTTATATTTATAAATAATCAAGTTACATTCTAGTCCCTCTTCTTTCCAAGTGTTGTTTTTCTAGAACATTCCATCATACTTGGACAATAAGTTAACATGACCATAGTATTATCACATAGCACATAATCCTAACACATAATAATCATATAATTATTGTTTTTACGTTTGTCGTTTATTTATCAATCGTTTGCGTCAACTCGTTTGCGTTTCGGTGCAAATCCCGAAAGACTACCCATGTAGTGAGTGTTAAGCGTCATTTAAACCCTAGTTTAAATGTAATGAAGTGTGCGTTATAGATTCAACGATCTTAAAGTTTGAATTGACGGAGTTGAGTTAACGGAGTTAACCTGGAATTGACGATTGTCACATGCGAGCAATCAAACGACCACCAATAATGAGGGGAAACAAAATGTTAATCCCCCACCGAACGGTAACCCGATTCCGAGTAACGACGCACCGCCTAGGGTGGTCGTTACAGACAGTAATGGCCCTATACCTAGTGTTGAAACGAACAGCACTGAACCGACTCCTGCAACAAAGGGATGTTCAATTAAAGATTTCATGTTGTGCAAGCCCCTAGAATTTAGCGGGTCTGAGGGACCAAACGGGTTGGTTAAGTGGATTGAGAAAATAGAGTCTGTTGTGAACATCAGTAACTGCCCTGAGGATTATATTGTTAAGTATGCTACCTGCACGTTCACGGACCATGCCTTGACATGGTGGAACACAATAGTGTAGACTCGCGGTCAAGCAGCGACAAACCGCATGACCTGGGCAGAACTCAAGGCCCTTGTGCTGGAACATTTCTGCCCGAAAAACGAACTGCAGAAGTTAGAAAACGAATTGTGGAACCTGGAAATGCAGGGGGCAGACCACTTGGGTTATACGAACCGATTTAATGAGTTGTCACGATTGGTGCCATGGTTGGTCACCCCAGAGTCAAAGAGGGTTGAGCGTTATATATGGGGACTAACTCCAGTAGTAAGGAGTATAGTCAACGCTGGGGGACACCAGACGTTTGAGGGTGCAGTGACGCAAGCTGGTATCGTCACATACGATTTCGTGAGGAGTGGGTCACTGAAGGTGGCAGGAGAATCCGCTGGGGGAAAGCGAGGTACGCATGACCATAGGATCCAGGAGAAGCAACAAAATAAACGTGCTCGGCCCGCTGCCCAGAACTACGCCATGACTAGTTCAGGCGGAAGGCAGGAACCGCAGACAAGGACGTTTCCTAGGTGTGGAAAATGCGGTTACCAGCATGGTGGCGAGTGCAGGGGGTAGTGTGCCATTGGTGTGGCAGGGATGGGCACTACGCACCGAGATGTAAGACAAACCTGAACAATCTGAACCGACAACCGCAACCTATCCGTGCGCAGCCATTTAGGACCCAACCAGCCCGACAACAATACCCACAAGGAAACAAAATGATGATCACCAGCCGTGCTTGCTTTGAATGCGGCAGCACAGATCACTTCAAGAGAAACTGTCCGAAACTGAACCAGGGAGGAAATGGGAGGCAAACCGTGGGTCAGGCATCGTCGTCCAATCCGGCGAGAGGCCGAGCATTCGTGATGGGGGCGAACGAAGCACGCCAGGACCCCAGTGTAGTGACAGGTACATTCCTCGTCTCTGATCATTACGCTTCTGTATTATTTGATACAGGCGCCGATAAAAGTTTTGTCTCTGTTAATTTCCTATCGATAGCAAACCTTCCGATTAGTGAAACCATAGAACCTTACACCATAGAAGTCGCTAACGGTAAAAGCATGATAGTTAATCAGATAGTTCGGAATTGCCCTTTTATTCTGAACGATCAATCCTTCCTGATTGACTTATTACCGGTAGAATTAGGTAGTTTTGACGTGATAGTGGGAATGGATTGGTTAGCACGTAACAAAGTGGAAATAAACTGTGAAAAGAAAATCGTCAAGATCCGGGTGTCGGATGACGAAGAGGTGTTAGTGCAAGGAGAGAAGTCAGGCACAATGAAACCATTTATATCCCATCTCAAAGTGTTAAAATATATACGCCAGGGATGTGTGGCGTATCTAGCGAGCTTGACGGCCACAGATTCTGAGGAGAAACGGGTGGATGATATCCCGGTGGTACGCGAATTTCCACAAGTTTTCCCAGAAGAACTTCCTGGATTACCGCCAACCCGACAGGTCGAATTCAGAATCGATTTAATACCTCAAGCTGGACCTGTTGCTAAAGCACCCTACCGACTTGCACCGTCCGAGATGCAAGAATTATCCAATCAGTTGCAAGAATTGTTGGATAAAGGATTTATACGTCCTAGTTATTCCCCGTGGGGTGCACCTGTATTATTCGTGAAAAAGAAGGACGGGAGCCTTAGAATGTGCATTGATTACAGGGAGTTGAACAAGTTAACAATCAAAAATAGGTACCCTCTTCCGCGAATTGATGACCTGTTTGACCAGCTGCAAGGTGCGAGCTATTTCTCAAAAATCGATCTTAGATCGGGATACCATCAGGTTAGAATTCAGGAAGAAGATATCCCAAAAACCGCATTCCGGACTCGCTACGGCCATTACGAGTTCTTAGTTATGCCTTTCGGGCTAACAAATGCATCGGCAGTGTTCATGGACCTCATGAATCGAGTCTGTAAACCCTATCTCGACAAATTCGTCATCGTGTTTATTGACGATATTTTGATTTACTCGAAAAGTAAAGAAGAGCACGAGCAACACTTAAGAATAATTTTAGAGCTTCTGAATTAGGAGAAGTTGTATACAAAATTCTCCAAGTGTAACTTCTGGTTACAGGAAGTGCAATTCCTCGGTCACGTTGTAAACCATCAAGGAATAAACGTTGATCCGAGTAAGATTGAAGCAATTAAGAATTGGCAAGCGCCTAAAACGCCAAAGGAAATCCGCCAATTCTTAGGCTTGGCTGGATATTATCCTCGATTCATAGAGAACTTTTCCAGCATCGCCCAACCTTTAACTCTCCTGACTCAAAAGGATCGAAGGTATGAATGGGGAGAAGAGCAGGAGACGGCGTTTCAAACGTTAAAGCAAAAATTGTGCCAAGCGCCGATTTTAAGTCTCCCCGATGGAGACGATGGTTTTGTCGCGTATTGTGACGCATCGCGTAGAGGGTTAGGATGCGTGTTGATGCAGAATAATAAGGTTATAGCCTATGCTTCCCGACAGTTAAAAGTACACGAGAAAAATTACACTACTCACGAATTAGAACTGGGAGCGGTTATCTTCGCACTTAAAATCTGTAGACATTATCTCTATGGTACAAAGTGCACCATCTTCACCGATCATAAAAGTTTGAAACACATATTCGATCAGAAAAAACTGAATATGAGGCAACGAAGATGGGTCGAGTTGTTGAGCGATTATGACTGTGACATCCGTTATCACCCCGGCAAGGCTAACGTTGTAGCCGATGCCTTGAGTTGGAAAGATCGGGTTAAGCCATTGCGAGTGCGAGCGCTGGGGATGATAGTCCAGTCGAACCTTTCGGACCTGATTCGAGTCGCTCAACGTGAGACGTTGAAAGAGGAACAATTGGAAAAGGAGGGACTTTACGGCAATGAGAAGAATTTCGAACAGCGCATGGACGAAATTCTCTATTTCAAAAATCGGGCTTGGATCCCGACCCTCCATGATCTTCGTGAATTAATCATGGACGAAGCGCATAGATCAAAATATTCCATACATCCGGGATCGGATAAGATGTACAAGGATGCGAAGGAGTTCTACTGGTGGCCGGGTATGAAAAAGGATATCGCAACGTATGTCGGTAAATGTACGACTTGTGCGAGAGTTAAGGCAGAGCACCAGAAACCCTCGGGAATGTTACAACAACCAGAAATTCCCGAATGGAAGTGGGAGCAAATCACGATGGATTTTGTGACACATCTTCCTAAAACTTCCCGAGGACATGATGCAATTTGGGTAATCGTGGATCGATTAACCAAATCGGCACATTTTATCCCGATTAGAAATAATTATAACACTGAAAGACTTGCGCAGATTTATATAAATGAAATTGTGTCTCGTCATGGGATACCCATTTCGATCATCTCCGATCGGGATAGCCATTTCACCTCCAATCTTTGGCAAGCTGTCCAAGAAGCGCTGGGAACGCGCATTGATCTAAGCACAGCTTATCACCCACAGACCGATGGTCAGTCTGAAAGGACCATCCAAACCCTGGAGGATTTGCTTCGTGCATGTGTACTGGATTTTAAAGGGAAATTGGGATCAACATCTCCCACTCGTTGAATTTTCCTATAATAACAGTTACCATTGCAGTATAAAGGCAGCGCCTTACGAAGCATTGTATGGTCGGAAGTGCCGATCACTACTCTGCTGGACTGAAGTGGGTGACACTCAGGTTATTAGATCAGACCTGGTCCAGGAAACGATCAGCAAAATCCTTGAAATTAGGAACAATCTGAAGGCCGCGCGGGATCGGCAGAAGAGTTATGCCGATACCCGTAGAAAACCGTTGTCATTTGAGAAAGGTGATAAAGTGTATTTGAAAGTATCACCTTGGAAGGGTGTAGTCAGATTTGGAAAGGCGGGGAAGTTAGCCCCGAGATATATTGGACCCTTCAATATTACTGCAAAAATCGGTCCCGTAGCGTACCGATTAGAACTACCCGATGAACTGAGTGCAATTCACAACGTGTTTCACGTATCGAACTTGAAAAGATGTCTGGCGGATGAGACATCGGTGTTATCTTTAGAGGGTGTCCAAATAAGTGATAAGCTCAATTTCGTAGAGGAACCCATAGAAATATTAGACGGGAAAATCAAGCAGCTTAGACACAATAAGATTTCGTTGGTCAAAGTTAGATGGAATTAGCAACGAGGCCCAGAATATACATGGGAACGAAAGGACGAATTCCGGAAGAAATACCCCTACCAATTTCCTCAAAAGGAAGTAGTCGATGCGTAAAATTTCGAAGACGAAATTTCTTTTACGGGGGGAGAATGTAACGATTCCGGCAAATTCAGGTATACCCTAGCCGGTATATACTATTTATGTGGTATTTAATAATTAATATATGAATTATAATGCGTTTATACGAGTATGTATGATTCACATTACGGATTATACTCGATTATACAGTTAATCGTAATGGAAATACGATTAACCGAATAACGGTTATTGAAGCTCGAACGAATCGAGGATACATTATAGACGAGATATATGATATTTAGTGATGTTTACGAAGTATTAAAGCTTCGGGATAAGTGAATTAAAGCACAGAAAAAGAATTTTCGATTTAATGATACGTCGGTACGTTAAACGAAACCTTTAATACCAAACCGAGCAGGAGACAATCGATCAAGCCGAAAAGGATGCGCAATAATTAATAATATGATGCTTTAAGTTAATAAATGTCATGGTTTAAGTTTTTGAAGTTTTTAAATCGGTTTTATATAAATTTCATTTTTAAGCCAAAAAACGATCGTTTTAGCCTCGTTTTAAGCCGAATTAAACATTTAACCGAAAAACGAACTGGACCAGATTATCCAAAACATTATCCGGATTACGAGAATCCAAATATGTGGATAGGAATGGAGAGGTGGGTCCCACCCCACCCCCCACTTGAACCGATCGGACTATAGGGGATATCCCCCAAGTCCTTTATTCTTTTTTCTAAAACAAATCTTCAACAATCTTCAATTCTCTCAAGATCATAAACTAAAAACCGAGTTTTGTAGCAAGAACAACGAGGTAAAGATCGTGTTATGTACGTGTTATCTTCGTTTCTTGAGTGTTCTTGCAAGAAAATGAGGTTTCCAAGTGAAAAAGGGTGAAAACCCGAGATGGAACCGATTCTTGCATGATCAAGTGATGTATACGAGTTATACAAGCGATCTTGGTCCAAGAAAGGGGTTAAACGTGTAACACCCCGAAACCGCAGCGGAAACGTAAACGGGAAGCAACAGACACCTCGGATATCAACCACATTGTTTATAAAGAAAAATGAATACTTTAATATACTTCAAATTACATTATCTCATATTTCATTACCGTCTAGGTGATACACACATCATACAATACGATACATAATTCTATTTAATCTAACGTATCATAACATCCTGCACGCAAATCTTACACACATCAAGCACTTAGCACGTAAGCAATCACTTCATCTTAATTGTACCTGAAAAGCATATGAGAAAACGGGTCAACTACGAATAGTTGGTGAGTTCCACAATTTGAGTAAAACATGATAAATCCATATCAAAATATAATATTATCGATGTAAATATGCTGAGCCCACAAGTGAAAGCTCTGTTAACCCAGTACTGTACCCGTTCCGGGGGCAATGTTAACCCAGAAACACTTCTAGGGACATCTGGGGACACTGTTAACCAGTACAGTACCCATTCGGGGGGCAATGTTAACCCAGAAACACTTCTAGGGACCTCTGGGGACACTGTTAACCCAGTACAGTACCCATTCCGGGGGCAATGTTAACCTAGAAACACTTCTAGGGACATCTGGGGACACTGTTAACCCAGTATTGTACCCATTCCGTACGATTCCCGTACAATCAAATATTTATAAATACACGCAAATCCATGCGTTCAGTATGTACTTAAACATTTCATGTAACATGTTTTCCGCCCCGGGAAAATATTTAAAAACAATTCAGAAAAAGGGGCTCGTGAAACTCACATTAGCACATGCAAGCAGGTAACAACAATCATTATCAGTTAACACGTCCAATCTGTAATATGATCCCTACGATCGTTACTATACACTCATTATTAATATAACTTTAACCGTGTTAACCGGTACATCTGGGGACACTGTTAACCCAGTACTGTACCCGTTCCGGGGGCAATGTTAACCCAGAAACACTTCTCCGGACTCAGATTGTGATATCGTTTAGAGTTTACTAGTCAAAATTACTATTAGTCGTTTTTCCCGTTTTGCGTGCCTAGCACGGTTATCCGTTTTTACGTTTCAAAAATGAGTTTGGTCACACACGACCCGAAAATAGTGGTTGACTGATAATTTAATTAAAGATGTGAAATTAGAGCTCGGTTTAGACGCCCCGATTGGCCGCGGGACCCGTTTCCGTCTTTAGTACACCGGAAACTGTTAAATCGTTTAAAATTACCCAAATCATCCGAATTATTTTCGGATGATTTATTTTTACTTGTTTAACTCAGTTATATGAAAATAGTTCATTTTTAGGGTTTTTATACACCAGTCAGCTCGTTTAGGCGAACTTTACCGGTTTACGCGTTTTAAGCTTTAAAAGTTTGTTTTTATTTTCTTTTTAGAACAAATAATTATCCGTTTAGTCTCGGATCTTGAAATTTTGCACAAATCACTTTTTGACAGTGGGGAATTTTATAAAAATATTTCCAGAATTAATTTTTATAATTAAAATTTATTTATCTATTTTTAAACACCATTTAAACACTAAATATGTCGTAAATACCAAACGATTTTAGAAAAATCCCAAATTTTTCCTGGATGACCCCTGCCGTCCACATAGTCCCCTGTAATTTTTCCAGAACGAAAATCTCTTTTTACATTCCATTTTCACTAAAACCGAGCTTGAAAACCTAAGAACTCGTTTAACCGAAAAGCCAACTTAGACTTCTCCAACGGACCTAAAATTTTGTGTGTGACTTTTACATGATATAAAAAGCTTATCTGCAATTTTCCAGAATTTTCATGATATTTAACTATTTTTCACCATTTTTAGCCAAAACAGAGCATTAAATTCACCAAATATTCATCCTTTGTCCAAAAATTACCAAAAATTCACAGAACTCATATTTTCATGTATTTAACACCTCTGTAAAATTTCATGACCTAACTCTAAACGCACCACAATCTGTCCCAAAACACTCATAACTGAACATAAACCGAATATACCTTTTGTTTTCCGCCACTACAAGCTACACACTCGTCTTTCCGCCTTATCTACCACTAAATACAGAACTTAGTTCTAAGAATTGAGATTGAGATGAATTTCAAAATCTTTAGCTAAACTCCACCAACTAGGAGCTCCCAATGTATGCTTGAACCATGTTGCTCGGAACGGAATACACGCCCGGCTTTTAAAGAGAACCGAATGGTGTGCGTAGGGCCTTGAGCTGCAACGAAAAAGGGTGGGGGTGTGTTTGATGGTAGCTCAACTAAAAGAGGGAGAAATCGAGGGTTGATAGGTAGAGTAAAAAGATATGGCATGTTTGTTGTTTGCTTTGTGGTTTGTCTTTGCACTAGGAAAATCTTATGTAGAAAAGATGGTGTAGAGTTGAGAGTATAAAAAGATCTAAAGTCAGGGACTTGTAGGTTGTGTGAAGATATAACCAATATCAAAAATCTAGTGGTAGGGGTATGGGTTGACCGAACTAGGAAGGATATGGTGGTTGGGTTTGTACAATAAGTAGACTTTGTGTTGATTGGGAATGGGATCAAAATGATGATGTTTTGAGATAAAAATCTTTTACTTATCCCGAAACATTAGTGCTTCGTAAAATCACTAAATATTATAGATATCGTCTATAATGTAATCCTCGATTCGTTCGGGTTTCAATAACTATTGATCGATTAATCGCATATTCAATACGATGAATTTTATTTTCACATACAATCAATACAGTGAACCTTGTACTCTCGTATAATTACTATGGTAATTCATGTACCCGACATTAAATATAACGTAACTATTGTCTACCGGTTAGAGTATACCTGGTTTCGTCGGAATCGTTACATTCTCCCCCCGTTAAGAAATTTCGTCCTCGAAATTTTACACGCCCACTATCCCCTTCCGAGAGACAGGTGGGGGTTTTTCCTTCAGAATTCACCCTCGCGTTACCAGGTATAATCTGGTCCTCTCTGTGAATTCCACTTAATCTTAATCAATAAAGCTTGGTATGTCCAAACTGTTTAGTTTTCCCGTCTACCAACTCTACGGAATTATTTATGGTATCAAGCATGTCTTCTATGAGTACATCCATTACTAGTACTCTCGTTGCCTCATCGCTTAGGTACTTTTCAATCCATATACATGGCAAAACATCATGTATAGTACTTAGCCCCTGGAGTACTTTAATCGATAAACTAAATGACCAATCATGGAGATAGTCCTTAGGTCCAATATATTAAGGAGCTATTTTCGGTTTTGCCAAACCTCATATCACCTCTCTAAGGTGATGCCTTAAAAATGCCTTGTCACCTCTTTCCGGTGACAATGGTTTCCTTTGAATGTTGGCATAAATCCTTTGCCAATCTCGCGCTACTTTCAACTTCTCTTAACTATTATAAATCTGATTGGCTGTTTCTCGAATCAATTCAAATCTTATGGCTTGATTGACGCTCATTTTCAATTTAACAAATTGGTGATAATTACATCACCCATAGAAAGCTTCAAGCTCTCGATGCTTCCTTCCCCGCCTTCCAATAATGGAAGTAGGACGACTATTTCGATCTGAGATAATTGGAAATGGTACTCCACGACGAGATACCATTTCACCATCATGAATTTGGGCGAGAATTCATTGTGGTAATCGTCATGGATTGGGATGAAATGCGAGGATTGGTTAATCGATCCGCGATTACCCAATTTATCTCATGCCTTTGATATATCTTGGGAATTTGCGTGCCGAAATCCATTGTAATTTATTCCCACTATCATTAGCGAATTTTCTGTCGTTGTGGCGTTCCCTAGGGTTTTCGGTGTGCACCTTATCTCTTGCATAACTTAAATATTCACCAACATACGTAACCATATCTTTCTCCAAACTCGGCCATTAATAAAATCCTTTCAGATATTCGTATCATCAATAGTCTAATCCGATCCCGGATGTATGGAATATTTCGATCTATGCGTTTCGTCCATGATTAATTCACGAAGGTCATGGAGGGTCGGGATCCAAACCCAATTTTTGAAATAGAGAATTTCGTCCACGCGCTGTTCGAAATTCTTCTCATCGCCGTAAAATCCCTCCTTTTCCAATTGTTCATCTTTCAACGCCTCACGTTGAGCGACTCGAATCAGGTCCGAAAGGTTTGACTGGACTATCATCCCCAGTGCTCGCACTCGCAATAGCTTAACCCGATCTTTCCTACTCAAGGCATCGGCTACGACGTTAGCCTTGTCGGGGTGATAACGGATGTCACAGTCATAATCGCTTAACAACTCGACCCATTTTCGTTGAATATGAGACTGCGGTCTCTTATCATCTATAAAATTTGTACATTTGCGTCGTATAAGGATTATGAGTTGGGTAATGCTAAAAATTCTTCAATAACCCGCTGATAGTCTCCGGCTAGTCCTAAAAATTGGCGCATTTCCTTTGGCGTCTTGGGTGACTGCCAATTTTAATGGTTTCTTCCTTATTTGGATCTATGTGAAATCCTTGTTGCTTTACAGCATGACCAAGGGATTATGTTTTCTGTATTCAAAATCACATTTCGAGAACTTCGCGTACATCTCCTCTTGCTTTAACACTTCCACAATTTTTCTTAACCGTCGTTCGTGCTCTTTTTTACGTTGCAAATATATCAAAATATCATCAACGAATGCTATGACAAATTTGTCAAAATAAAGTTTACAGACTCGGTTCTTGAGTTCCATGAACACTGCTTGCGCATTAGTTAGCCCGAACGGCATAAATAAGAATTCATATTGGCCGTAACGAGTCCGAAACGCTGTTGTTGCAACGTCCTCCTCTTGGATTTCTCATTTGGTGATAACTATATCTAAGATCAATTTTCTAAAAAAAATAATCGTCCCTTGCAGTTGGTTAAACAGATCATTTACTTCGAAGAAGTGAATACCTATTCTTGATCGTCACTTTATTCAATTCTCCCTAATCAAAATATCATCAACGAATGCTATGACAAATTTGTCAAAATAAAGTTTACAGACTCGGTTCTTGAGTTCCATGAACACTGCTTGCGCATTAGTTAGCCCGAACGGCATAAATAAGAATTCATATTGGCCGTAACGAGTCCGAAACGCTGTTGTTGCAACGTCCTCCTCTTGGATTTCTCATTTGGTGATAACTATATCTAAGATCAATTTTCTAAAAAAAATAATCGTCCCTTGCAGTTGGTTAAACAGATCATTTACTTCGAAGAAGTGAATACCTATTCTTGATCGTCACTTTATTCAATTCTCCCTAATCAATACATATCCTAACACTTCCGTCCTTCATTTCACAAATAACACTGGCGCACCCCATGGTGACTAACTAGGTCGTATGAATCCTTTATCCAACAATTCTTGCAACTGATTGGATAATTCTTGCATCTCGGACGGTGCAAGTCGGTAGGGTGTTTTAGCAACAGGGCCAGCTTGAGGTATTAAATCGATCCTGAATTCGACTTGTCGGGTTGGCGGTAATCCAGGAAGTTCTTCTGGGAAAACTTGTGGAAATTCGCGTACCACCGGGATATCTTCTGTATGTTTTCTTTTAAATCGTACACTTTTCTCTGTATCTAATCGCTTCATCGTCCGAAAGAGAGCTTCTAATCATCTACTTTTCATATTTGATTTCAGCTTCATGTTGAGTTAGCCAATCCATGTTAACTATTACGTCAAAACCTCTTAACTTTACTGTTCGTAGGTCAATAAGGAAAGGTTAATCGTGCAGAACAATAGGACAATTCCGAACAATTTAGTTAACCATTAGGGGTTTACCGTTAGCGATTCTACAGTATAGGGTTCTATAGTTTCACTAATCGGTATCTTTCCAAATGATAGGAGGTTAACAGGAACTAACTTCTATCGACGACCGTAAAAAATATCACTGAAGCCTATTGATTTAAAACTACAACATACTTAATAACACCTTTGGATCATGACGTGCTTTATTCGAATTACTCACAAAAGCACGGCTCCATGCTTGATCAAAGTTTGATGCTTGTCATGAGGTTCGTCTTCCAACGACAACTTGGTTCAACTTTGGGCAATTTCTCTTGAAATGTGCTGTACTGCCACATTCATAGCAAGTACAACTGTTTGGCATAATTTGATTCTTTGGATGGATTGTTATTGAAGCTGTTGGGTTCGGAGTGGTTGTACACGAATGGGTTGGGGTTGCCGGTTCACACGGCTTCAATTGGTTCTACAATTGGGGCATTACGTCCATCTTTACCACACCTGTGGCCTACTATCACTCGACATTCTTCTTCCTGCCGATAACCATATTTTCCACATTTAGGGAAGGACCCTTCATGCGGTTCATGTTTTCACACCAGAACTAGTCTTAGTATAATTCTGGGTTGTAGGACATACCCACTTATTCACAAGTCTATCTTCCACTATACCTTTATCATTTCTCTTCTTTAACACTCGACGTCTCACCTAACGTCCTTCCAGTCCGCTTCCCATAGAGTCAAATATATCAATGCTGGCTTGTGACACAACCCATCCAAAGGTTGTATATTTTACAGGATTGACTATACTCCTTATCGATGGAGTTAATCCCCAACATAGCGCTCACTTCGCTTAGTTTCAGGAGTAATTAGCCATGTTACCAGACATGACAACTCCTTCAAACGATTAGCGTGTCCTAAGTGATCAGCACGCAACATTTCTATCTTCCATAGCTCAGTTTCCAATCTCTGAACTTAATTACTAGAATAAAAGTGCTCTAGCACAAGAATTTTAAATTCTGACCATATCATCTGAGTAAAGATTTTCTAACTATAATTTTATACCATCGTGTTCCATCACGATACAACATAATCTACAAACATATCTGTAGCATATTTCACTACACAATGTTCTAGACTCTTACCAATATCCTTAACCGTTTCGATCTTCTCTATCCACTCGCTCATCTATTCCTCCCTTTACCATCAGCAACTATTAATAATTTCCTTAACACAATCAACAAACATATCCTTCATACCGGATCTAATTCATTACGACTACTATTCATGTTTAGTTTATAACTAATACTTGTAGTCATAATAGTATTCGGTGGGACATTATCACTCTTAGTAATACCACTAAGAATTGAAATATTCATATTCATGTGATTGCTCGATCTATAATTCTGCGATCACATTTGCATCAACACTAGCAGTGATCTGTGATACGACATTCGGTATCATCATCTGCTATCTTTGAGCAATCAACTGAATCATATCAATCTCCATCATTGGAGTTACTCTTTTTATGTCATTCTGCCGTACTCATCCCGTACGCAGTAATCAATATTAATCTCACCGTATAACTCGTTGCCAGCTCAATCATAACAACAGGTACACATACACACCAAATATTATCATACATATTACACATACCAGTATCTAGTATATATGTCCCACAAATATAATAGCATATGGACTTAACCTAACGTCGGTTAACGTTTAAGTATGTTTCATAATTCTTGTCACCAACTGACATATAGATCTTTCTCAACAAAGATTAATGTTTAATATACTTGATTTCAATATCCTTCTGCATGACAGCATAACCGATACATGCTCACCGTGAGCACCAAACGATTACGTACCACGGAGTTATAATATCCGTGTCTATTTGTATATCCGGCATACAAGGTATACCACCTACGAACGAACAACCAACCATGTCATAATGATTCCAACACCTTTTTGTGTATGGGTAATCATTCTATTCGAGTATACATAGGTATAGGCATCTAACGGATGTAAGGATAACATAGGGAGTTGCAAGGTTCAAGGTAATCGCGCAACATGGGTTGCCTTCAAATATTATCAATTACTATTATGGGAAACTCTATCACTTGCTCAGTCAATGTTCTCAGGCGTTCTAGGTTCACTAAAATCGGTAATTCTCGATCTGGAGGTGGTATGTCTCATATGTTTAAGAGTGAGAAATACACATATATATTTCTATATATTATTTTATCTGCTCATTTATTATCAAATTTATTATTATTATTTTTTTATTTTATTTTATTTTATTTATTTATTTATTTACCTTAATGGAATAAGAATGGGTTCAGGTACAGGTCCGTCCGTACGTGAGGATCGGCGGTTCAGGTGAACATAGGAGGCTATTAGGATATACGATACCGGTGTTGGTAGGGTAAGGGATTTATCAATTTTGGTTGGGAGTGACGGTTACTAGATATTTCTGGTTAATGTCAAACGGGAGATCTAACTTGGTACTGTCATAACTATGACCCGATAAGTCAGACTTATCATCAACCGATGCTCTAGAAATTTCAGCATCCTCGGTACTTTTATTTATTCATCCCCCGGTTCCTTATCCGGGTCCTATTTCTCAATACATGTACCCACAAGATACGTACATATATATATACACATTAGCACACATAAATAATATTATATAGTTTACACATATGTTGCCATTTTTACCTATTAATGTTCCCCGTGACTTCCCCTGAATTCCCCCGTGCGGACAAGTCTGTTATTATGTTCCGGACCATAATAACTCACTTGTCCATCTAAGTTCATCCAGATCTCGTCACTATAAATTATTAGTTGATATTCAGATCCTATAATACTTGAGCTACTGGTTATATTTTAGGTATCTTTTAAAGACATCCTAATTCTTTATAACCAATGGCTCTGATACCAACTTCTGTAACACCCCGAAACCGCAGCGGAAACGTAAACGGGATGCAACAGACACCTCTGATATCAACCACATTGTTTATAAAGAAAACTGAATACTTTAATATACTTCAAATTACATTATCTCATATTTCATTACCGTCTAGGTGATACACACATCATACAATACGATACATAATTCTATTTAATCTAACGTATCATAACATCCTGCACGCAAATCTTACACACATCAAGCACTTAGCACGTAAGCAATCACTTCATCTTAATTGTACCTGAAAAGCATGTGAGAAAACGGGTCAACTACGAATAGTTGGTGAGTTTCACAATTTGAGTAAACCATGATAAATCCATATCAAAATATAATATTATCGATGTAATTATGCTGAGCCCACAAGTGAAAGCTCTGTTAACCCAGTACTGTACCCGTTCCGGGGGCAATGTTAACCCAGAAACACTTCTAGGGACATCTGGGGACACTGTTAACCCAGTACAGTACCCATTCCGGGGGAAATGTTAACACAGAAACACTTCTAGGGACCTCTGGGGACACTGTTAACCCAGTACAGTACCCATTCCGGGGGCAATGTTAACCCAGAAACACTTCTAGGGACATCTGGGGACACTGTTAACCCAGTATTGTACCCATTCCGTACGATTCCCGTACAATCAAATATTTATAAATACACGCAAATCCATGCGTTCAGTATGTACTTAAATATTTCAATAGTAACATGTTTTCCGCCCCGGGAAAATATTTAAAAACAATTCAGAAAAAGGGGCTCGTGAAACTCACCTTAGCACATGCAAGCAGGTAACAACAATCATTATCAGTTAACACGTCCAATCTGTAATATGATCCCTACGATCGTTACTATACACTCATTATTAATATAACTTTAACCGTGTTAACCGGTACATCTGGGGACACTGTTAACCCAGTACTGTACCCGTTCCGGGGGAAATGTTAACCCAGAAACACTTCTCCGGACTCAGATTGTGATATCGTTTAGAGTTTACTAGTCAAAATTACTATTAGTCGTTTTTCCCGTTTTGCGTGCCTAGCACGGTTATCCGTTTTTACGTTTCAAAAATGAGTTTGGTCACACACGACCCGAAAATAGTGGTTGACTGATAATTTAATTAAAGATGTGAAATTATAGCTCGGTTTAGACGCCCCGATTGGCCGCGGGACCCGTTTCCGTCTTTAGTACACCGGAAACTGTTAAATCGTTTAAAATTACCCAAATCATCCGAATTATTTTTGGATGATTTATTTTTACTTGTTTAACTCAGTTATATGAAAATAGTTCATTTTTAGGGTTTTTATACACCAGTCAGCTCGTTTAGGCGAACTTTACCGGTTTACGCGTTTTAAGCTTTAAAAGTTTGTTTTTATTTTCTTTTTAGCACAAATAATTATCCGTTTAGTCTCGGATCTTGAAATTTTGCACAAATCACTTTTTGACAGTGGGGAATTTTATAAAAATATTTCCAGAATTAATTTTTATATTTAAAATTTATTTATCTATTTTTAAACACCATTTAAACACTAAATATGTCGTAAATACCAAACGATCTTAGAAACATCCCAAATTTTTCCTGGATGACCCCTGCCATCCACATAGTCCCCTGTAATTTTCCAGAACCAAAATCTCTTTTTACATTCCATTTTCACTAAAACCGAGCTAGAAAACCCTAGAACTCGTTTAACCGAAAAGCCTACTTAGAATTCTCCAACGGACCTAAAATTTTATGTGTGACTTTTACATGATATAAAAAGCTTATCTGAAATTTTCCAGAATTTTTCATGATATTTATCTATTTTTCACCATTTTTAGCCAAAACCGAGCATTAAATTCACCAAATATTCATCCTTTGTCCAAAAATTACCAAAAATTCACAGAACTCATATTTTCATGTATTTAACACCTCTGTAAAATTTCATGACCTAACTCTAAACGCACCACAATCTGTCCCAAAACACTCATAACTGAACATAAACCGAATATACCTTTTGTTTTCCGCCACTACAAGCTACACACTCGTCTTTCCGCCTTATCTACCACTAAATACAGAACTTAGTTCTAAGAATTGAGATTGAGATGAATTTCAAAATCTTTAGCTAAACTCCACCAACTAGGAGCTCCCAATGTATGCTTGAACCATGTTGCTCGGAACGGAATACACGCCCGGCTTTTAAAGAGAACCGAATGGTGTGCGTAGGGCCTTGAGCTGCAACGAAAAAGGGTGGGGGTGTGTTTGATGGTAGCTCAACTAAAAGAGGGAGAAATCGAGGGTTGATAGGTAGAGTAAAAAGATATGGCATGTTTGTTGTTTGCTTTGTGGTTTGTCTTTGCACTAGGAAAATCTTATGTAGAAAAGATGGTGTAGAGTTGAGAGTATAAAAAGATCTAAAGTCACGGACTTGTATGTTGAGTGAAGATATAACCAATATCAAAAATCTAGTGGTAGGGGTATGGGTTGACCGAACTAGGAAGGATATGGTGGTTGGGTTTGTACAATAAGTAGATTTTGTGTTGATTAGGAATGGGATCAAAATGATGATGTTTTGAGATAAAAATCTTTTACTTATCCCGAAACATTAGTGCTTCGTAAAATCACTAAATATTATAGATATCGTCTATAATGTAATCCTCGATTCGTTCGGGTTTCAATAACTATTGATCGATTAATCGCATATTCAATACGATGAATTTTATATTCACATACAATCAATACAGTGAACCTTGTACTCTCGTATAATTACTATGGTAATTCATGTACCCGACATTAAATATAACGTAACTATTGTCTACCGGTTAGAGTATACCTGGTTTCGTCGGAATCGTTACAAAACGAACCAAAAACGAATTTTTACGGTTAAATCTTTGTTTTTATATCATAACCGAAACCATGAAAGAAATGGCTTGATTGTGGGTGTAACTTGCTTGGTGTGGTGTTATTGTGCTTGTAGGTGTTGTATCTAGTTGATAGCAAAGGCTAGAAAGCGAGATCCTTGCGATTTGAAGCTAGAAACACAAGGTAGTTCGGTTTTTGTGTGATGATTAAGTTTTTGACAGATTGTGACTCGTTTAGAGTTAGGTCATGAAAATTTACAGAGGTGTTAGATATATGAAAATATGAGTTCTGTGAATTTTTGGACAATGGATGAATATTTGGTGAATTTAATGCTCGGTTTTGGCCAAAAATGGTGAAAAATAGTTACATATCATGAAAAATTCTGGAAACTTTCAGATTAGCTTTTTATAACATGTATAAGTCACACACAAAATTTGAGGTCAGTTGGAAAATTCTAAGTAGGCTTTTCGGTTAAACGAGTTCTAGGGTTTTCTAGCTCGGTTTTAGAAAAAATGGCATGTAAAATGAGATTTTGATTCTGGAAAAAATACAGGGGACTATGTGGATGGCAGGGGTCATCCAGGAAAAATTTGGGATTTTTCTAAGATCGTTTGGTATTTACGAAATATTTAGTGTTTAAATGGTGTTTAAAAATAGATAAATAAATTTTAAATATAAAAATTAATTCTGGAAATATTTTTATAAAAATCCCCACTGTCAAAAAGTGAATTTTGCAAAATTTCAAGATCCGAGATTAAACGGATATTTATTTGTGCTAAAAAAGAAGATAAAAACAAACTTTTAAAGCTTAAAACGCGTAAACCGGTAAAGTTCGCATAAGCGAGCTGACTGGTGTATAAAAACCCTAAAAATGGATTATTTTCATATAACTAAGTTAAACAAGTAAAAATAAATCATCCGAAAATAATTCGGATGATTTGAGTAATTTTAACAGTTTCCGGTACGCTAAAGACGGAAACGGGTCCCACGGCCAATCGGGGCGTCTAAACCGAGCTCTAATTTCACATCTTTAATTAAATTATCAGTCAACCACTATTTTCGGGTAGTGTGTGACCAAACTCATTTTTGAAACGTAAAAATGGATAATCGTGCTAGGCACGCAAAACGGGAAAAACGACTAATAGTAATTTTGACTAGTGAACTCTAAACAATATCACAATCTGAGTCCGGAAAAGTGTTTCTGGGTTAACATTGCCCCCGGAACGGTTACAGTACTGGGTTAACAGTGTCCCCAGATGTACCGGTTAACACGGTTAAAGTTATGTTAATAATGAATGCATAGTAACGAACTTAGGGATCGTATTACAGATCCGGACCAATAGCTGGTGTACTGTGATACCTAATTGCCTACGATAAGGTGAGTTTCACGAGCCCCTTTTTCTGAACTGTTTTTAAATATTTTCCCGGGGCGGAAGCATGTTACTATTGAAATGTTTAAGTACATACTGAACGCATGGATTTGCGTGTATTTATAAATATTTGATTGTACGGGATTCGTACGGAATGGGTACAGTGCTGGGTTAACAGTGTCCCCAGATATCTCTAGAAGTGTTTCTGGGTTAACACTGCCCCCGGAATGTGTACCGTACTGGGTTAACAGTGTCCCCAGAAGTCCCTAGGAGTGTTTCTGGGTTAACATTGCCCCCGGAATGGGTACAGTACTGGGTTAACAGTGTCCCCAGAGGTTTCACTTGTGGGCTCAGCATATTACATCGCTAATATATGATTATTATAATGATTTGTCATTTTGTTTAAATTAGTGAAACTCACCAACTATTCGTAGTTGACCCGTTTTTCTTTACATGCTTTTTAGGTACTCCCAAACTGGAATAATTGCTACATGCTTGATGATGCGTGCTTTTTGTGGAAGCTTAATGATCTTTTTGTATTAACTATGTTAATGTACTGTTGGTAAAACTTATGTGCTATCGCCTAGACGATAATTAAACTCAGAACATTGTAATATGGTGTGAATTAATGTAGTGGTGTTTTCTTTATAAGCAATGCTATTGATATCAGATGTGTCTGTTGCATCCCGTTTACGTTTCCGCTGCGGTTACGGGGTGTTACAACTCTCTTGTCGGCACATTAATCTGTGTGAGTTATGACATGATTAAGTAAGTTCCCGCTGAAATCGAGGGGCTTGACAAGATTCACTATTACTGGATTCAATGTCACACATCAGTAATCAGATTAAATGTGCAATCAGTCATACGGCGACTGTGACTCCTAGAACCCTGATTTGAGCTTTCTAAATTAATCATCATGTCTTCGATTGATGGATGCCGCAAAGCAACATTGAAGACGAAGACTGAAACGGGATTTAAGTGAACAATTAATCTTGTAGTGAATCTCTATTTCAGTCCATCTTAAATCAAACAAACGAAGTTGTGGAAGAGCTGTAAGGTATTAAGGTTTACAATGAAAGCCATGGTGAAGAAACGGTGAAGAAATGGGTTATTTTATATCCGGGTTATGAGGATCTGACGGGTAATACCATGACCCGCGAGTTTATAAGGCTTAATCAATAAGAGACCTCTATTCAGAAATCAAGCAATCTAGTGGCTCTAGAAGGGGTGGGGAGCCACGTGAGAGCGACACATAGGATTTTATGGTAGAAAATTATATATATATATATATATATATATATATATGTGTGTGTGTGTGTGTGTATGTTTTTGTGTGTTTATGGGTTTAATTACTATTGAAACGACTAATTTTAGAATATTTTAACAAATTATTAGGCTACAAAATATCTTGTTCAAGAAAATTTGAGATGTAGAGAAATTTTAGCAAGCTTTCATTCTCTATATATTTGATCTCCAAACAGATCAAAATTATAAACAAAATGGGTATCGAACAATTGTGCATCTTCATTCTTATAACAACTTCAATAGTTGTAGTTCGGGCGGACGATCTTGCGGTAGGAAATAAACATATTGTGGTAACAGGTGCTGGACCATGTACGGAAGGAACAAAGTATATAGTTGGAGATGATAAAGGATGGCAACAAGGTGTTGATTACAATGCTTGGGTCCAGGGGAAGGATTTCCGTGTTGGAGACATATTGGGTATATTCTTGTCATCTTCATACATGACTCATTGTTATTTTTGCACGTAATTATGTATGTCATGAAGGAGGCAAGCAAGCAAACTAACTAAATTATATTACTTGTTGACGCAGTGTTTGATTTGACATTTAACCATTGTATCTTGGTGGTTGACGAAGACGGGATTAACAGATGTTGTGGTGCTTCACGTATTGTGGATGTTAGGGAGCTTGGACGTCATGAGATAGTCCTTACAGCACCAGGAAAATTTGGTTTCATGAGTCATGTTGGGGATGATTGTATGAAGGGCATGAAGTTTCTCGCCATTGTCAAAGCAAAATGAAATTCTGGATACTTAACAAGGACATGACAAGTTGTTATGTTCTCGAACGTAATATATATATAAACATATATATATATATATATATATGTAATACATATATATATATATATATAAATTTGTTGTGTGTTAATAATATTTTATGTTGGTTAGAGCCAATTTCGGTCATGAACCTTCTTTTTTTAATAAATAATTAAGTTAAATGTAAAATTACATAATAATGAAATTTAGATTTTTATCATCGATATCAATTGTTTAGCTTTTGTAGCCAGCTAAATTTTGTGTTCAAATATCACAAGATTTTACTATATATTGACGACAAGTAATATGTTCAAACCTTGGTTCAAAAAACAAGTATGCATTCCCCTTCTGTTCGGTCATCATTTCACACACCACACATACTCGACTTTGAAATTCACGTGTCTTACTACTAGATTGAAAATATCTATAACAAGTTGGTAACCTTTTTTTACATTATTCCCTCAACTTTTTTAATTGTTAAATACCCAATAAATTAACTTTATACTTAGCAATCAAAAGTTTTTTGTAGTGTTCCAACATGTTTTAAAAACCTAACTACATAAGTATAATAGTTATTAGCTATACATAAAGCAGGAGCTACAGTCTCAATTAATATTAACATTTTAAGAGTTTCACAATATTTAAAGCATAATTTACAAGTTTAAAGAGAGGCCAAAGAGTAATTGTATTATTTAATACCACGTGTGTTTCAATTTTGTTAAAATAAGTTACGATTTTCCCAATATCTTTGCTAATTTTTTATGAATTTAAGCAATATTAACTTTTCCACACCTTCATCTTTATCCACACCATTTTTTATAAATTTAAGAAATATTAATTTTATTACACTATTTCCTTAAAAATATCTTTGAGTATATTATGTTTTAAGTAAATGCAAACATATTTTCGCAACGTTTTTATTTTTATCTACCTTTTGAAATAAATTTTTTAACACCCCAACCCGGAAAAGGCTGACGTGACATGTGAACCTGTGTGAGGGAAAAATTACGAAATGGGCCGAATGCCCAGTAGGGAACAACAGATTCAAGTTACAACAAGTATAAATAGATGATGTTACAACATAACATAAAATTATACGATGCAAAGTAAAGCAAGTCAATCAAATAAATCGTATCATATGGATGGTACCGAAATACAAAACATATAACATACCACTGGAGCTACATTTCACTATAGAAATATGCATCCGACAACGCGATGGCGGTGTTGGCATACACTAAAACATCCACTAACATACCATACATATCCACATTACACAGGATCGATCCATACGCCTCCTAATAGCCATGGACTACAATTTTTCTTAAGAGACGCCATAATTTAGGCTCAACGTCACGACCAGTGCCACACCATTGATGCCACAATGTCATGCTTGCGATCACCACCACATGTAGGAATGTTCGTGTAACATAATACAACAAATGAAATGGTACTTCAATAGAATACCTTAAGCACGCTCTAAAAACGTCAAATCAAACAAATAATTAAACATTAATATCGGAAAATGCGACAATGAGTACAGTATAGTCATAATTCAATCACATGCTTTAAGGCAAAACTAAATATCAATAACAAGATATATAAGCTGAATATGAATGAACATGCAGTTAATATATTACTAGCCAACGTATAACATATTGGAAAACCAAGTGTAACATGAAACCGGCAAATCTTGGTTCATGATACCCTGCCAATATTGCTGATCGTTTATATATAGGATGTACCATAGTGTATCCACCACACCCGGATACATTATCAATGTTTTGTTTCCCAAGATGTTTGAAATTCATATTACCTTCCTGAAACATTTAGGTTTCATAGTTCTTGTTGTAGTGAAACAAATAATTGTAAGAACCATGAAACACATAGATGTTAAGAGTTCCAGCTGTTAGTCAACAAGGTTTATTAATTACAATCGAAATAGATAACAAAGGAAGGGGTAAGGATCCGTACCTTGTTTGCTAATTAGTTGTCTTATGCAGATTAGTGATATACGTTATGCTTTTAATCAACCAACATTGTGTTCATTTAGCTCAATGTCATCCGTATTTTTCTTTTAATCGAAAAATTAAAGTTTGATTTTATCTTATTGTATTCATGACAACATTCTTGGTTTAGTTAGTGTTTATTTTAAATGAGGTTATTTACTTTGATTAAGAAAATAAATACGTATTAATTACCCAAGTCGATATATCTTCTTTATACGCTTTAACAAATCATAATCTATATCTATATTATCTATAAAGCATATAATATGACAAAATAGTAATTCAACCCATCCAAATAAGACACCTGTAAAATTAAATGCTTCTTGTTTCGGTAGCCGACAATTAAACTAAGTGTTTGCCGGACAATTTAATGGTTTGATTAACTTGCCATTTAATTCCAATGAATGAGCAAACAATATCACTGGGGAACACAAACGACAGTTTCAAATTAATGAGTAATCAGCTCTTATCATTTTCAACTTCTCATATTGTCCATATATCTAATCCGAATCCAAATTGTAATCATCATCATCATCTTCCTTCTGTATGGCTGTGTGAGTTTTTAACCCTAGGGTTTGATGAAATCTTCAATCATCCTGGTTTCAAACAAACCAGGTTGATTTTGTTTATTATTTGCTAAATTTGTATGGTTAAATAATATTTTTAGATAATTTAAGAAAGCTAAAAGGGTTTCGGGATAAAGGTATGACCGTTTTTTGTAAGGGAAATTTATTTGTTAGTATAGCTTATTTTACAAAGCTACTATCATTTTTAATTTTGATGTTATATATAGTTCAATGAGTTTATAGAATCATTGATTGATTTCAATTTTATGTTATTTACGTTGTTTTTATGTATTTGTTCATATAATTTTAAATAGACATTTAGAAAAAGAGCTTGAATCAAGCGGAGCTCTCGCTCTCGTAAGTTAAACGAATCTAGCTCTAGCTCACGCAAGTAAAACGATCCAAGCTCTAGCTAGACGAGCTCAGGTATTCATTGAGTTCAATGAATTTATAGAATCACTGATTCCCTTTTGATTTCATTTTTGGTTCCGGAACATTAGCTTATCAAGTATTTAATGTTAATTTTATCATTTAAGGTGTAAATTTAGTCTCTAACTGTGTGATTACGGATTAAGTTGAAAGAGTGGTGCTGGATAAATAACAAATTCTCAGTATTTGGGAAACTGTTTCGTCGTTTTTCATGTTGAATAATGCATGGTTTTGTACTTTTATTCAAATCTATTGTTAGATTTTGCAGTCAAAGTAGAACTGCATAGATCATAATTTACTTATAACTCTTTTTAACTACATATTTATGTTAATTACAAATCATGTGACGGAGCACGGAGCTGTTACATCAAATGGTAAAACGGTTGGTTCATTACATTTTGGTGCAAATAACGTACTCAAGTTTTTGAATATATAAAGACTTCTTTATATGCTTTCCTTGTACTTGTTAGAAGAGATCCTTTTTAATTGAAAGTGGCAAAATGGGCATTTGGCTAATTAGTCAAATGGGAAGTTTTTGTAGGGGTCGAAATAGGTATGGTCGGTTATGATTCATTAACTTCCACTTGAACCCATGAGTCCATGACCTTGTAATAAAGTATTATATCTTGCATTCATTTAAGTGGTTGCGTCTGTAATGTAGACTCAATAGGTTAAAGTTATTGATTTTGATTTGCAAGTTGGATGTGAATCTTTTAACTTATTTAACACCAACAACAGTTATTTAAAGAACTTACTATGATCTTTTAATTTCTAATGTTAAACTCACAAACATGGGCATAATCTGGATTATATCTAATATAATATATAATGGACCGATAAAACTGTCTAGATTATATTTATACTTATGATATTGATTATTTCATAAACTCGATCTCAACGGCCTCCGCAGTTTGTTCGTCTTTCGATAGCCATTTAAATAATTTAGGTATATGTAAGTGGCAAGTTAGGATGAAAAGCTGGACGGTTTCATGGGCACCATAAATTTTAATTTGGTAGAGGACTAGAAGAATGGACACACTTAATTGTTTACGCTTAGGTTATTGGGCTTATTTTTGGTATACTAGATGTAAACCGAAATCCATGATTTCGGTGGGCTTAGTGTGTTTGGGCTCGGGGTTAGCATGCGTATATATATATGATGTAATGTTAACTATTTTTGGTTGGACGTTCACGAGAGAGAAAGGGACGAGAGAAGTAAAATCATTTTGTAATCATTTACGAAAGGCTTAAGCATGCGACGTTATAAATGTGTGTTTTAAAGCGTTATTATTGTGTTCTTATTGTGTTTATTTGCTTTATATTGAATCCATTTGTTGATAGATTTCGCCTAACAACGAGTTTGCGTGATATCACATTGAAAGATTCTCTCGCGGGACTTACAATTGGTATAAGAGCCTATAGACCTATTCTAGGATTGGGTAAGGTGATATCATTAATCTCGCATTGTGCTTTTGGTTGATCAACTTTGAAAGATTTCTAGAAATCATTAAAACAGTGTTCTTCGTTTTCATCGGGGTTGGTTGAGACTGTTTTGGGATAGATTTGACTTAATATTTGGTGTAAATTCAAATCCCCTCATTCTCGGGATTTGATTTACTTTCAAAGTATATCAAGTCAATCTTTTGGGTGTTCTTGGATAAGTTTTGATCATTTTCGGGCTGTAATCAAGGGTTCTCGGCATCTTCTTATTGTTCTCGGCCAATTTTGTGTGATCTCGGTCATATTTGGTCGTTCTCGAGCATTCCTAATCGTTCTCGGAAAAAGTTCAGTGTTCTCAGGAGATTTTGGGAGTTCTCGGTTGATTTTCATGGTTTTCGGTTGACTTTAGGGTTCTCGGTGAATCATCAGGGTTCTCAGTCTTTGGATTTGGATGGGCATTAGTTGTTGGGTTCCCTGATCTTGGGCTTGTTCTATTGGGTCTTTATTTTTGGACTACTTACTTTGGACTTTAGTTTTAAAATGGACCAATTGACTAACACATCCTCAAATGCTGCTCTATATCAAGAGTTGGACTCAATCATGGGAACTGCTACTCGTGTACCTTGTTTACTATCTCATCAGGGGTTCACCGAGTGGAAGTTCAAATTTGAAAAATATGTGAAAATGAAATATGCAAAGATATGGAGGAGCATCATCCGGGGTCCTCAAATTATTTCTTATCAACGGGAAAATTCTGATGAGTTAGTTGTGATGCCTGTCGAAATGTATGTCAACGCAGACTATGAGAAGATTAAAGAGGATAAAAAGGCTATTGCCACTTTAACAATGAAACTTTCACCTGAAATTTTCTTTCGGATTCAGAGAGCTATAGTCTGCTGAGGCGTTATGGGAAGCTCTTATTGAAGTGTATGATGGAAATTAGGATATGAGAAGAAGCTGACAATATGTGTTACGGCAGAAGTTTAACATGTTCAATCATGTCCTGGGAGAGTATTTGGAGACACAAATTCAGAGATTTATATCACAAGTCACTGAAATGCGATCCGCAAACATAAACCTGGCCTCTGTTGAAACAAATAATAAGCTGGTCAACTCCCTGCCACAAAGCTGGGACATAATTGTTGCAGTGATTAAGAAGACAAAGGATCTTGCCATACTAACCTTGTCAGAAGTAATAACAATCATTAAATCATGTGCCATAGATGATAAGCAGCGTGCCATAAATCATTCAAGTACTTATAATACGGTCGGATACAGTGTTGCTTCTAATATCACATCTCACAATATAACTTCTTTATGTTCAAATCCTCTAAGGATCAATATTCTCAGTCACAGCAGTCTCAAATTATTTTCTCAATGTTTAAGTCTTCTCTAGTATCAAAATAACCAACCTCTTAGCCACCACCACAGCCAACTCCCGTGTTCTTTCATCAACCAGCTCCTGCTACTAAGCCCCAGACAAATACTGCTTCCTCCAGTCATTCTCCCTCAGATTCCTCATATCTCAAAGGAGACTTAATAAAACATTACCTTGATGGAAGGTTTCATAAATTGCTCTAATGCTTTTCTTGCTGGAGTTTAGAGCAAAGAAGTATACCATAAGAACAAGAAGAAATAACTGGAATGTTCTAGCTAACCAGAAGGTGGGATTTAATAAAGATACTCTGAGGTGCTATACATGTCACGAGTCTGGTCACTTTGCTTGTGAGTTCACGAATCCAACCAATGAGGGAAACATAGAATGGACATTGGTTACGTTGAATAATGGAAGAGGAGATAAAGAAACTGGTTAAAATGAGAGCGAGAGGGGATTGGTAGCTCAAGAGTTTTCTTGGAATGACCAGATGGCAGCTCTCAACATAAGCAATTAGACTTCAAATTAGCTCTCAACTTGACCGAAATTACTTAGACTAAATTTATTAACTTAACTTAACGAAAGATTACACAACTAAGGTTCGCTCAATCTAGCTACATCACCTCTCAGTCTCACAAACAAACCCTATGTGACATCTGTGGCAAAACCGAGTACACCTTAGTACTTACAAACTCAAATAAGCGTTTAACCGCTTTTTGCGTAACGAACAAACGAATAACCAAACGGGTCTGGTTATGGTCCGGATATCCCAGGGTGCTATCTATAAGAGATATATGTGACATTCGTGACAAAACGAGGTATACTATATTCATTACGTAACAAGTAAACGATAAATCAGTTAATTCGTTGTGCTTAAACGAGTAACCGACCGATACTAATTATGACCCGTATATATACTGAGGGGTCATATACGAGTTATATATATATTATAGAGGCTAACATATTGATATTTAGGCCCCAGTACGTTTAAAACTCTTTAAACGAAAAAGGTTTCGTTTATCGATACGCTATAAGCTTAAACGCAATCGTTAATATCAAAACGAGCATTGTAGCATCCGTTAAGCTGAAAAAGATTTATAAAACACTTATATGACATGTTCTAAGCAATCCGTGAAAATATTTTGGAATTTTACAACGAGTCAGTACGTTTTTCTTATTTTACAAAAAGAAGCTGAAAAACACTCGTTTTCGCGCTGGTTTTCACACTCGAACTAGTTTTCTTGCGACAACCGAACCCGAATTAAATTTTGAACCGACGTTTACGTGTGGCATGAAAATCGAGGCACCATTGGGCCAAAAAGAGGCCCAATGGGCCTTATATACTTGCGGTCGCCCCCTTACATTATTCTACCAAATATATTACCTTGAAAGCTTCTTGAATAAGCCACCTATTTTATACATTAAACATAAAGACTAGACCATATTCAGCTGTGTTCTTCAAGTTCAGCCAAAGTTTTGAGGTAAACCCTCTAATTTTCATTGATTTCATACTTAATTAACATAGTTTAAACATGAAAAATTAATCCTTGATTAGTTTTAAACATGTTTAACCATCCAAAAATCATAAAAATCAAGTAAAATCATGTTTTGATGTTAAACATGTTTACAAACCAGGAACATATACTTTTTTGGTCAAAAACGCGGATTAGAACATGAATATAACTTTTTTACGGTTTGAAAGTTCGGTTTGAACCCAAAACCGAAACCCTAATTATCAAGGCTGTCACATGGATGATTTATGCTTGGTTTGATGTTATATGATATGTAGGTACACTGAGATTGCAACCCGAGACCCGGAAAGTCGTTTAAGCTAGCAAAACTCATCGAAAACCGACAAGGTAAACCCGTAACACTTGTTTAAGAGCTGTTTAGGTTAAGGTTGTGATGTGCATATTATTAGACCTTGAAATTTTTCAGGGACATCAGGGACCATGTCATTGAGTCCCTGTTAAAATTTGGTAATTTTTTGACCATCCGAGAATATTTGGCGAATTTATTACCGAATTGGGACGTTTATTTGGGAAAAATAGCTAAAATACTTCAAAAATTATGAACTTTTTTCTGGGAACTCAAATTTAATGTATTTTGATCACATATGAATTTTGAGATCATTTGGAGAAGTCTAAGGGTGTTTTCTACATATGCGTTCATGCGAAATTTTATAGCCGAATTTGAGCCGAAAAGAATATCGAACAGGCTTTTTACATTCTGAAATTGATACAGGTTGTTTTGGGACATTATTTTAGTATTCAGGAAATTTTGTGGAATTTTTGGAAATTGTTTGGGATAAACAGACGATTTTCAGGCGAAATATAGCTGATAAAATGAATTTTTATAAATTATTAAATCTGTAAATAATTCCAGAAATATTTTTATAAAAATCTACATATTTTAATTGATAAGTGTCTAAATTTTCATAATTTAATGATTAACGGTTAATTCATTATGCTAATTTAAAGATTAAACAAATTCAGTTTCTATAAAAACCGGCAAGTTCGCGACTAACGAACCTGCGGGATTATCAAAACACCAAGAGTGATCAAAAATCATATTTTTGGACTAATTAAGTAAAAACGAACTTTTCTATGAAAAACCTGGACAATCCGGATAGATTGTGCGCGTTTCTTAAATCAAACTGAATAAACGGAAACGGACCCCGAGGCTAATCCGGTACCCCAGTATGTGATCCTTCTTTATAACTTAATCATTTTATTAACCAATACATTTACCCAAGCTTATTTTGCCATAACTGTTTTCTGAACGCGTAAACGAACAACTTGGTCCAGCTGAGAAAACGGGAATCTGAGCCAAGTTTAGTTTTAATTATTAGACATTAAACAACATCCAGCCTAATCTGGGTACCAGCTATACCCAGATTAGTTATACAGCCCAGTTTAATACTGAGATTATAATAATATTAAAATATTAATATTATTATAATATGGACAATAGGGACTAAGTGATAGCAAGGGAAACGAACCCCGTGATGATCTCGCACTGAGTGCCTACAAAACCGTGAGTTTCATGACCCCACTCTTTAAACTATTTTACGAACTTTTGGGGTGGAAAGCATGTTTATACACGTTATTTATCAAAACACGGATCAGGATATAAAATATCTGAACATTTATATATGAAAAGTCCCTACAAACATAATGACTGACTACGTGCTGATGAAAGATGATTATTATCGTTGATTGATATATCGAGTGGAGATAATACGAATTGCAAAACATAATGAAATTACACGTGACAGCATGTTTATACAAACACGTTATGTAATGTTAAACATAACTAATTTGGGAGACAACGTGGTCTGTAATGGCCATGGGGATAACGTGGTATGTGATGATTATGGGGCTGTTGTGGGCAGAAGGGGGGCCACAATAGTAACAAACTAAAGTTGAGTATGGCCTATGAGCCAAGTTCTGCTGCAACTTATAAATTAAAGTTGAGTATGGCCTATGAGCCAAGTTCTGCTGCAACTTACTAAACTAAAGTTGAGTATGGCCTATGAGCCAAGTTCTGCTGCAACTTACTAAACTAAAGTTGAGTATGGCCTATGAGCCAAGTTCTGCTGCAACTTATAAACTAAAGTTGAGTATGGTCTATGAGCCAAGTTCTGCTGCAACTTATTAAACGGACTAACTTGATTATGATATGAATGTTAAGAAAATAATGTTATTATGCGTATTGTGGGCGGATGGGGAGCCACAGTATTTGGTGATACATGATAAATACTATATGTGTATATGTGTCTATATACATGCTATGTGATTAGCCGTAGGAAATACTATGTGTAGAATATACTAATTATTTGCGTGTACACTATATAATGTTTGAGTTTACATGGAATCATTGTGGGTGGAAGGGGGACCACAGTGGTTGATGTTAACGCGGAACCGTTGTGGGCGGAAGGGGGGCCACAGTGGTTGAGTTTATGTGGAACCGTTGTGGGAGAAAGGGGGTCCACAGTGGTTGGTTAAACACGGAAATTGGAAACAGGTAGTACGAACAAACAATCACGATTTTACCGAAATTTCGAATTTATATTATAAACTTACATGTGTGCATATGCACACACAAGGATATGGCTGTACATATTTATACAACCGTAAATACATATTTTTACATACGCGCGTACACACAAACTATGACTGTATGGTGCGCAGAACTGATTTCGTTAAAACTTATGAAACTCACCAACTATTCGTAGTTGACCTGTTTTGACATGCTTTTCAGGTAATCAGATATGAGAAGTAATTTCCTGTGCGTTACGTGTCTGATTGGTGATTGATGTCGTGGACATTTGAGTTAGAAGTAAAGTGATTGAAGAACAGGTTAAATTGTATCACCTAGTTTGTAAAAGATGTTAGAACGATGTAATAAATTGTAAATTAGTTAGTAATGTTTCTTTATGAACAATGTATTTGATACCAGTTGTATCTGTTGCATTTCCGTTTTACGCTTCCGCAATTCGCTAAACGGGGTGTGACAGAAGTTGGTATCAGAGCCATTGGTTATAAAGAATTAGGTTATCCCATAGTATACCTATAATATAACCGTAGGCTCGATTATCACTGGGAAAGTTAATAATGAGTAACGATAGATACTGATGGATGCCGGGATGAACTCGAAGGGCAAGTGAGTTATTATGGTCCGGAATGTAATAACAGATTTGCTTGTACGAGGGAATTCGGGTAGAAGTCGCGGAACATATTGATAGGTAAAAATGGCAACATACGTGCATAAAGGTGATGTGAAGTATATATGACATGTGCATACGTGCTTATCTGAGACAAGGTATAGGGATACGTGTACGTACGGTACTACGGATGACATTGAATCTTATTATAACCAATATTATATTCAGTTATAATCACTATTAATTCCTATTCTAATCAAAATTATATCTTACCAAAATTAATATTATATTTTATTGTAATTAATATTATATCTGTTCATAACAAATAAAATATTTTATTTCTGCCCTAATTAATAATATCTTTTGTGCGGATCAAAACTATCAAAAAACATTCTCTTCTGATTAGTGATTGCACCGAAAGAAGTGAGTAGTTTTACAATTGATGAAGAACCGGTGTTGCCCGTGAGTGAGAATACAAGAATGCTTCAATAAGTTTAAACTAAATCTGGTGATGTGACGGAACCACAAAAGGGGCTTAATATATAAGGCCCGGGAACGAACCGTTGGAGGTGTGACTTACATATAATAAGACATATATATATATAATACTCCACAGTTTGAATCCAATCCTATCTTATAAACTGGTTCCTTTGACATTAATCTAAACTATTTTCCGGTCATCCTTCCAATTCTGTTGTTCAGAAACAAACACCATCCCTAGGGAAAATACCTAGTGATGAGCCCGATTTATCAAATTATAAATATGATAATTACCAAAACTGAATTTTCAATTATAATATGAGCAATCGTTACTACCAGTACATATAATGTACTAATAATATTAAGAAATATTAATAATAGTAATTTCCTTTACGTATCACCAGTACAACTAACTCTGATGAACCTCCCTAACTAGCAAACTCTTCGAACAATCTATGAAAGACAACCTCCAACCTCTCCTGTATTTTGCTATTCCAATTGGTTATTATAGGAGAGAAATCTCATGCTCACGAAATGATGACGTGCCCCGACTGGAATGGAACCTACTTACCTCCAACTAGTAAACTACTACTTTTATTAAGTCCGACATGCCTATGAAAACTGAATGACCTGGCGAAAAATATATTTTTACGATTATAGTTAACAAATATTCAGAAGTCAGGTGGAATGTACACGTGCATTCCCATTATAAAGTACTGATTAAACTCGTAATGAGCAAATATCTACCTACAGGAGAGACCAAACAAAAAACAGCTTCCCAATAATGGGATCGTATAGGAACAATTGTCGTATAAGTTGTGAACTATTTATAATTGTTATAACGCGTGCTTTGATAGATAAGGATAGTATGATATTGTCGTGTATAGCTTCTGATACTCCATACAAGCATATGGTGGTACGCTATGCTAATATGGAGGACGATTTGGGCATTTTTAATACAAACATTGACCCCTATTTGGTTAAAATTTCTTGTCATGAGATGACAACTTTTAATATATAAGCAAACTTTGGCGTTTGCTAGGCTAATTTTACATACTATCCTTAGTATTCAGACTCGAGAACAAACCAGTGTGATATATACGTGTTAATTGAAATACCTGATTAATTGTTATTGTAATTCCTTTTGTGATCATTAGTGTATGTGAATTTTGTTAATTGTTGGATAACTGGTTACTGTTATAGAATGGCCCCGAAGAAAGTAAACATGTTGTCTGAGGCAGATATAGCCGAGATGATCGCTTGACAACTACAAACAGTACTTCCGACAATAGCAGCACAATTAGCTGCTGGTATCCATACAACTATGAATACAAATCAAGTGCCGAACGCTAACGCGGCCGTAAATACTAATTCCCCAACAAATACTAATACAACCACAAATGCTCCTCCGATAAATATCGATACTATCACAACTAATACTCCCCCGTTGAATACCAATATTACTTTCAATAATGATAATCTCCCACCGAACTTGAACCATAGTTGTAACAATCAAAATCCCCCGCAACACGGATATCAACTTAAGAACTTCATGCTAAGCAAACCTATGGAATTTAGCGGTACTGAAGGACCAAATGGACTGGTAAAGTGGATCGAAAAGACTGAATCCATCATTAATATCACTAACTGTCCACCAGATTGTATTGTCAAATTTGCTACTTCTACATTTGTAGACCACGCGCTAATGTGGTGGAATACTGTTGTGAAAATTCGAGGACTAGAGGCATCCAATCGTATGTCTTGGACATAACTTAAAAATCTTATGATAAAACACTTTTGTCCGATAAACGAAATTCAGAAATTAGAGCAAGAACTTTGGAATCTAGAAATGAAGGGTGCAGATCACTTGGAGTATACCCATCGCTTTAACGAACTGGCTCGTCTAGTCCCATGGTTAGTTACTCCAGAATCTAAACGTACTGAACGCTACGTTTGGGGTTTAGCCCCCGAAGTCAGGAGTTTGGTTAATTCAACTGGCCCTGTAACTTTCGAAAATGCCGTGTTACAAGCTGGCATTGTAACTTCTGATTTGATTAGAAGTGGTGCGTTAAGAATGCCCGGGAAATCATCTGGTACAAAACGAACCAATTATAGAGCGGGAATACAAGAAAGACAACAGAATAAATGTGTGCACCTTGCAATACAAAATTACACTATGATCAGTTCCGATGTGAAGCAAGATAAGTATAACAGGCCTTTTCCTAGATGTGGAAAATGTGGTTATCATCATGTTGGTGAATGTCGGACCAACGTGTGTCACAAATGTGGGAAAGTGGGACACTATGCCCGAAATTGTAGAACCGTTATGAATACTATAAATCCACCAACCCAACTCCAGGACTCACAACTACCCCAACCGCAACCAACACGACAACAACCAGTCTACCAAAACCAAACCATAATAAACCGTAATGCCTGTTATGAGTGTGGTAGTGTGAAGCACATCAAGAAAGACTTCCCTAGATTGAACCCAATTGTGACGGGAAGACAAAGGCAAGGACCGACATCGACGTCTAACTCGACTAGGGGTCAAGTATTGTGAATAAACCGGATAGAACAAATGTAGTAACAGGTACGTTCCTGGTAATGCCTAATATACTTTAGTTTATTTATTACGGACACTGATAGACGTTTCGTTCCTACAAGTTATTACCTTGGAAAATATACCGTCTAGTAAAATAACATTTCTGTATACTATAGAAACCACCAAAAGTAAGACTATAAATACTAACTATATTACTCGAAAAACTACCCTCTTAACCTAAATAAGTAGCTATTCCCTATCCTTGCACTCCCGGTGGAAGTGAGGAGTCATTGTGTAATAGTCAGTATGGACTAGTTAATTGAGTTCAATTGAAGGTTATATATAGAAATAGAACTGTTATACTGCCTCTTCTAGATAAAGAAGTGATCCCGTACACGGAAAAAAACCTAGTACCTCAATGATGAAACAAGGATGAGGAAAACTATACTATCCGTAACCGAAACTTGAACTTCAAAATTTTGTAGCCTTAATAACTGAGTGATGAACAAGGAAAAGTCAGGCCAGATGTTTGGATAAACTGAGTACTAGTATAAAGATGCAAGCGAAATCTATGAAGGAATCATAGGCTCATGTGTTGTAAAGTGTGCACTATTATAAGTTCTGGGGGAAAATTAAAGATCCTCGGAGATGCTACAACAATTCGAGATACCCCATTGGAAGTGGGAAACAAACTAAAATAGAACCTTTAATATGTGTTCCTTAAACATCCCAAGAAAGCAATTCAAGCTGAATGATAGTTCCCTGACTAATCCACTCAAAATACCTTCTTCTAATTTGTAACAACTATCCAACTGAAAAACTCTCCTTAACAAAATCTTGCTCTTGGTGAATTGTGTATGAAATTTTAGATCCCTAATTGGTCTTAGCACGGTCTATAATCCTCTATAAAACAATCAAATCAAATAAACTATTCAAACAATAGAGGAAAGTGAGACCAGTAATTTCAATCCTCGTACATTAACAGTCATCATAATATTATACAAGTGGTAATATACTATATTATACAAGCAAGAATATAACTCTCCATCTTATTAAAATTGAAAAAAATTGGTGACATCCAAAATACAAAATCCGATTCGATTTCGAGAATCATAAATAAAGCTCGTAATATTAATAACAAACCGAAAGCTGCCTAAGGCTAACAAGAGGGCTATACTGAGAAATACGAGAAGTTATCAAATTTTGAAAGTTGTTAGTTGAGTTGAGGAACGGTGAGTTGATTCTAAAATATATAGCACTGTACAAAATTGCCTTGAAAGTTAACCCCATAATGTATTAAACAAAATTATTTCACTCCCGATATTTCATATATCGAATCAAAACGAGTGCCTTACTGACAGGTCAGAATTAGTATTATTTGAAAACTTTTATACAACTAAACTCTATAAAGAGACTCGTGAAAATTCTGAGCGAGGAAAATCAAACAGTTGCGACACAATAAAATCTCATTGAATAAAATTCAGTGGAATCCACAACGGGGAATCAAACGTGTTCGGAAACAGAAAAATGAATTCCGAAACAAATGATTATAAAATTTTCCCCAAAAAGAGCATATTTGGCATATTGAATTTCGGGGACGAAATTTCTTAACTGGGGGAGAATGTGACATCCGTGGCAAAACCGAGTACACCTTAGTACTTACAAACTCGAATAAGCGTTTAACCGCTTATTGCGTAACGAACAAACGAATAACCAAACGGGTCTGGTTATGGTCCGGATATCCCAGGGTGCTATCTATAAGCGATATATGTGACATTCGTGACAAAACGAGGTATACTATATTCATTACGTAACAAGTAAACGATAAATCAGTTAATTCGTTGTGCTTAAACGAGTAACCGACCGATACTAATTATGACCCATATATATACTGAGGGTTCATATACGAGTTATATATATTATAGAGGCTAACATATTGATATTTAGGCCCCAGTACGTTTAAAACTCTTTAAACGAAAAATGTTTCGTTTATCGATACGCTATAAGCTTAAACGCAATCGTTAATATCAAAACGAGCATTGTAGCATCCGTTAAGCTGAAATAGATTTATAAAACACTTATATGACATGTTCTAAGCAATCCGTGAAAATATTTTGGAATTTTACAACGAGTCAGTACGTTTTTCTTATTTTACAAAAAGAAGCTGAAAAACACTCGTTTTCGCGCTGGTTTTCGCACTCGAACTAGTTTTCTTGTGAAAAACCGAACCCGAATTAAATTTTGAACCGACGTTTACGTGTGGCATGAAAACCGAGGCACCATTGGGCCAAAAAGAGGCCCAATGGGCCTTATATACTTGCGGTCGCCCCCTTACATTATTCTACCAAATATATTACCTTGAAAGCTTCTTGAATAAGCCACCTATTTTATACATTAAACATAAAGACCAGACCATCTTCAGCTGTGTTCTTCAAGTTCAGCCAAAGTTTTGAGGTAAACCCTCTAATTTTCATTGATTTCATACTTAATTAACATAGTTTAAACATGAAAAATTAATCATTGATTAGTTTTAAACATGTTTAACCATCCAAAAATCATAAAAATCAAGTAAAATCATGTTTTGATGTTAAACTTGTTTACAAACCAGGAACATATACTTTTTTGGTCAAAAACGCGGATTAGAACATGAATATAACTTTTTTACGGTTTGAAAGTTCGGTTTGAACCCAAAACCGAAACCCTAATTATCAAGGCTGTCACATGGATGATTTATGCTTGGTTTGATGTTATATGATATGTAGGCACACTGAGATTGCAACCCGAGACCCGGAAAGTCGTTTAAGCTAGCAAAACTCATCGAAAACCGACAAGGTAAACCCGTAACACTCGTTTAAGAGCTGTTTAGGTTAAGGTTGTGATGTGCATATTATTAGACCTTGAAATTTTTCAGGGACATCAGGGAACATGTCATTGAGTCCCTGTTAAAATTTGGTAATTGTTTGACCATACGAGAATATTTGGTGAATTTATTACCGAATTGGGACGTTTATTTGGGAAAAATAGCTAAAATACTTAAAAAATTATGAAATTTTTCTGGGAACTCAGATTTAATGTATTTTGATCACATATGAATTTTGAAATCATTTGGATAAGTCTAAGGGTGTTTTGTACATATGCGTTCATGCAAATTTTTAAAGTCGAATTTGAGCCGAAAAGAATATTGAACAGACTTTTAACATTCTGGAATTGATACAGGTTGTTTTGGGACATGATTTTAGTATTCAAGAAATTTTGTGAAATTTTTGGAAATTGTTTGGGTTAAAAGACGATTTTCAGGCGAAATATAGCTGATAAAATGAATTTTTATAAATTATTAAATCAGTAAATAATTCCAGAAATATTTTTATAAAAATCTACATATTTTAATTGATAAGTGTCTAAATTTTCATAATTTAATGATTAACGGTTAAATCATTATGCTAATTTAAAGATTAAACAAATTCAGTTTCTATAAAAACCGGCAAGTTCGCGACTAACGAACCTGCGGGAATATCAAAACACCAAGAGTGATCAAAAATTATATTTTTGGACTAATTAAGTAAAAACGAACTTTTCTATGAAAAACCTGGACAATCCGGATAGATTGTGCGCGTTTCTTAAATCAAACTGAATAAACGGAAACGGACCCCGAGGCTAATCCGGTACCCCAGTATGTGATCATTCTTTATAACTTAATCGTTTTATTAACCAATACATTTACCCAAGCTTATTTTGCCATAACTGTTTTCTGAACGCGTAAACGAACAACTTGGTCCAGCTGGGAAAACGGGAATCTGAGCCAAGTTTAGTTTTAATTATTTGACATTAAACAACATCCAGCCTAATCTGGGTACCAGCTATACCCAGATTAGTTATACAGCCCAGTTTAATACTGAGATTATAATAATATTAAAATATTAATATTATTATAATATGGACTATAGGGACTAAGTGATAGCAAGGGAAACGAACCCCGTGATGATCTCGCACTGAGTGCCTACAAAACCGTGAGTTTCATGACCCCACTCTTTAAACTATTTTATGAACTTTTGGGGTGGAAAGCATGTTTATACACGTTATTTATCAAAACACGGATCAGGATATAAAATATCTGAACATTTATATATGAAAAGTCCCTACAAACATAATGACTGACTACGTGCTGATGAAAGATGATTATTATCGTTGATTGATATATTGAGTGGAGATAATACGAATTGCAAAACATAATGAAATTACACGTGACAACATGTTTATACAAACACGTTATGTAATGTTAAACATAACTAATTTGGGAGACAACGTGGTCTGTAATGGCCATGGGGATAACGTGGTCTGTGATGATTATGGGGCTGTTGTGGGCAGAAGGGGGGCCACAATAGTAACAAACTAAAGTTGAGTATGGCCTCTGAGCCAAGTTCTGCTGCAACTTATAAATTAAAGTTGAGTATGGCCTATGAGCCAAGTTCTGCTGCAACTTACTAAACTAAAGTTGAGTATGGCCTATGAGCCAAGTTCTGCTGCAACTTACTAAACTAAAGTTGAGTATGGCCTATGAGCCAAGTTCTGCTGCAACTTATAAACTAAAGTTGAGTATGGCCTATGAGCCAAGTTCTGCTGCAACTTATTAAACGAACTAACTTGATTATGACATGAATGTTAAGAAAATAATGTGATTATGCGTATTTGTAAGGCCCCGTTACCGGTAGCCCAAATTTTGCGTTGGATTTACTCATAAACACAGTTCTAAACATCAGAGTTAATTAAAACATTTACGCGGAATATAAAACTTTCATAAAACATTACATAGTTCATAACTTGTCTCAAAACATCCATTGTCTTTCAACATTAAAGCATTAAAATTAAAACATCATAAGTCTTCAGATGCCAGACTCTTATTCATTGCCACGTGTCTCCTCAAGCAAGCCGCCTCATCCTACTCACCTGCGTGCATACTAAAAGTCAGCTACGCTGAGTGAGTTCTAGTTAATCATACACTATACAATACACATAACTTATATTCTTTCATTCATACTTTCATACTTTCATACTTTCATTCTTTCATACTTTCATTCTTTCCTTTGTATTAACTTACCTTCATATCTTACGTTATAAAGAGCATTACGCCCTACATTCCTCGAGTATTATTAGGGCTCGGTACCCTCCTTCCTCGAGTATTATTAGGGCTCGGTACCCTCCTTCCTCGAGTATTATTAGGGCTCGGTACCCTCTTTCCTCAAGTATTATTAGGGCTCGGTACCCTCTTTCCACGAGTATTATTAGGGCTCGGTTTCCCTCTTTCCACGAGTATTATTAGGGCTCGGTTTCCCTCTTTCCTCGAATATTAGTAGGGTTCGGTTCCCTAGTTATCGAATATTAGTAGGGTTCGATTCCCTCTTCGTTACCATACAACCATACATCATACCTCGAGTATTATTAGGGCTCGGTACCCTTTTCGTAACCATACAACCATGCAACCGTCAATTCCTTCTTTTATTAACTTTATCACGTTCATACACATAAGCATACATATCATACTTACCTTACACATAGCGTTACAACCTGACAGTACGTGCAATATCCGAAGATCGTTCACGTACCATCAAGCAATCATTCATACATATCATAGCATTCACATAAGGCATACACTTATCTCTTAGGATAAGCGTATTAACAAACATATTGAGTATGCACACAGCCCCGAAAACAAAACATATAAATGGGGCTAGAAACTCACCTGAACACGGTTATGTTCACCGTTAATCGTAATCCCTTTCTTCAGTTGTGCACGGCTGACTGTATAACAAGTATACGTATCAATTAACTATCACTTCTCATAATGTATTTCTATCTTTATATGACCCACAACGAACGGGGGTCCGGGGGCAGCGCCCCTGGCAGCGGGGTCTAGGGGCGGCAGCCCCTAGTAGGGTCCAAGGGGCAGAGCCCCTGGCTTGTGTCGAGCTGCCAGGTCAGCTTGGAAAAATTTTATTTCCATTAACTGTCTTAACACATTTTTCATTAGATTTTTAATTTATTTTCTAATCGAAGTTGACTTTAGGCGAAGTTAACCCTCGGGCGAACTTAGCTCTAGGCGACGTTAACCTTAGGCGAACTTAGCTTTAGGCGAAGTTACCAGCTAGGCGAACTTAGCTTTACAGCGAAGTTGCCATCAGGCGAACTTGGCTTCAGGCGAAGTTGTCATCAGGCGAACTTGGCCTCAGGCGAAGTTACCAGTTAGGCGAACTTAACTTTACAGCGAAGTTGCCATCAGGCGAACTTAGCTTGCAGGCGAAGTTCATCAGGCGAACTTAGCTTGCAGGCGAAGTTCATCGCTTTGAAGGCGAAGTTGCCCAGTTGCAGGGGAAGTTGTCCAGATCAGCCGCTGTTCGGTTTCTGACCAGCATTTCGAGCGATTTTAACACCCTTCCTATGGTTCAACATCACCCACTACGCTTCCCGACCATTTTTGGTCGCTTATACACTAAAAAGCTTGGATCTTTAAACTTCAAAGATCAAGAATCATACCTTTTTGAGCTTGTTAGGATCTCGTTTAACTTGTTAACACACTAATCGCTCTCTCTCTCTTGGATCTGCCCGGTTCTTCCCTTGGTCCGGCCGGCGAAGTGTGGTGTGTGGTGTGTGTGTTTTTCTTTTTGGAGTATTAGAAAATGAAAGGAATGAAAGAAATCTTGGGTTTAGGGGATATTTATATCCCTTAGATCCCATTCTCATTTAACCCATCTCAATTAATCTAAGTCCATGATCCGCTCCTTACCCGATATTAATTAATAACGCGAAATCACTAAACATAGCTTTCTTTATTCATCATTCAAATTTTAGGATGTTACAAGTCTCTCCTCCTTAAAGAGGTTTCGTCCCCGAAACCTAACTATTACATAAACAAACTAGGGTAAAACTTGCGCATCTTCTCCTCGGCTTCCCAGGTAGCATCTGATCCCTTGCGGTGTTTCCATATCACTTTTACCAGAGGTATAATCTTGTGACGAAGCTGCTTCTCCTTGCGATCAACGATTTCTATCGGTTGCTCGATATAGTTCAATTGTTCATCAACCTCAATGTCCATCAACGGCACTTGAGACGTGTCATCAGCTAGACACTTCCTCAAATGAGAAACATCGAAGGTCGAATGAATTCCTTCTAACTCATCGGGTAAATCCAGTTTATAAGCTACTTCACCCACACGATATACAATCTTGAACGGTCCAATGTACCTCGGACTCAACTTTCCTCTTTTCCTAAAACGGATAATCCCCTTCCAAGGCGAGACCTTGAGCATCACATAGTCACCCACGTTAAACTCAATTGGTCGTCGCCGCTTATCTGCATAAGACTTTTGTCTGTCTTGCGCGGCTTTCAATCTTGCTTTGATCAGATCGAACTTTGAAGACGTTTCCTGAACCACTTCTCGGCTTCCCATTTCTTTCTGACCAATCTCACCCCAACATACCGGGGTTCTACATCGTCTACCGTAAAGCATCTCAAACGGTGGCATACCAATACTTGAATGGTAACTTTTGTTATAGGAGAACTCTGCCAGATGCAGATGATCATCCCAACTTGCACCAAAATCTAAAACACAAGCACGTAGCATATCCTCAAGGGTTTGGATCGTCCTTTCAGACTGTCCATCAGTTTGAGGATGATACTCCGTACCGATGTTCAACCTCGTCCCCATAGCTTCATGGAATTTCTTCCAGAACCTCGAAGTAAACCGTGTATCTCTATCAGACACGATCGATAACGGTACCCCATGCTTGGTTACAACTTCTTTGATGAACAAGCTTGCTAACGTTTCTGACGAGATGGCCTCTCGTATGGGCAGAAAGTGAGCACTCTTGGTCAAACGGTCCACAATCACCCAGATGGTATCATGTTGCTTAGCTGTACGAGGTAGCTTAGTTATGAAATCCATGGTGATGTGTTCCCATTTCCACTCAGGTATCTCTAGCGGTTGCATCTTCCCATAAGGCTTTTGGTGCTCGGCTTTGACTTGTAAGCAAGTTAAGCACTTACTAACATAATCCACTACATCATTCTTCATTCCTGGCCACCAGTAATCTCTTTTCAAGTCTTGGTACATCTTTGTAGCTCCAGGATGGATTGAGTACCTTGACTTATGAGCTTCATCTAAGATTCGACTTCTAAGATCACCATAGCGTGGGATCCACATACGGTCGAACCTAGTTTTAACTCCATGAGTGTTTTCCATCAACTCGTCTTGCTGGCCATAAATCCTTTCTTTCTTTACTAACCCTTCATCTACTAACACCTCCGACTGCACCTTGACAATTTCTTCAAAAAGACTCGGGTTCATGATCAACTTGTATGACTTCACTACTGCAATGACTTCCTCATTCTTATGACTTAGCGCATCAGCGACCACGTTAGCTTTACCGGGGTAATACTTAATCTCACAATCGTAATCCTTTATCAATTCTAACCATCTTCTCTGCCTCATGTTCAATTCTTTCTGTTCGAAGAAGTACTTTAAACTCTTATGATCTGTATAGATAGTACACTTAGTACCGTATAGATAATGCCTCCATATCTTGAGAGCATGCACTACAGCTGCTAACTCCAAATCATGCGTCGGATAAGTACTCTCATGGACCTTCAACTGCCTAGATGCGTAGGCTATCACCTTCCCTCGTTGCATCAACACGCAACCTAACCCTTGATGCGAGGCATCAGCACAAACAACGAAATCCTCGTCGCCATCGGGTAAAGTAAGGATTGGAGCTTGCGTGAGTCTCTTCTTCAATTCTTCAAAGGCTTCCTCCTGAAACTTCCCCCAACAGAATACTATCGACTTTCGGGTCATACCGGTCAGCGGTGCGGCTATCTTGGAGAAACCTTCGATGAACCTCTTATAGTAGCCAGCTAACCCTAGGAAGCTTCGTATATCAGTCGGATTCTGCGGAGTCTTCCAATTCGTTATCGCTTCAATCTTAGCTGGGTCCACGGTTATCCCCTCCGGATTAATCACGTGACCTAAAAATTGCACTTCTCTTAACCAGAACGCGCACTTCGAAAACTTGGCATACAGCTTCTCTTTCTTCAGAGTCTCCAATACCTCTCTCAGATGCTCAGCATGTTCAGACTTGTTCTTTGAATAAATCAATATATCGTCAATGAAGACGATAACCGACTTATCCAACATCGGTCGACACACCCTATTCATCATGTCCATATATGCTGCAGGAGCATTGGTTAGACCGAATGACATTACGAGGAACTCGTAGTGTCCATACCGCGTTCGGAACGCTGTCTTAGGGATGTCTACCTCTTTCACCTTCAGCTGATGGTAGCCTGATCTGAGATCTATTCGTGAGAACCAACTTGAACCTTGCAGTTGGTCAAACAGATCATCAATCCTTGGCAACGGATATCTCTTCTTTACCGTAAGCTTATTCAACTCACGATAGTCTATGCACATTCTCATACTTCCATCCTTCTTTTTCGCAAACAAAACCGGTGCGCCCCACGGAGAAACACTCGGTCTGATAAAACCCTTGTCTAGGAGTTCTTGCAGTTGGGACATCAATTCTCTCATCTCAGATGGTGCTAGACGGTAAGGCGCTTTCGCGACAGGTTGGGCTCCTGGTATTAAATCTATCTGAAATTCTATCTCTCGCTCCGGTGGCAACCCCGGAAGATCCTCAGGGAATACTTCTGGGTAGTCGCGCACAATAGGAACATCTTTCATTTCTTTCGTCTCGGCCGTAGCGTTGACAACATACGCCAGGTAGGCACCACACCCTCGCCTTAGCAAATCCTCAGTTTTTATCATCGAAATGACATTAAGCCCAGAACTTTCCTTATCACCATAAACTGTCACCGCACTACCATCCAATGACTTTAACCTTATCATCCTACTCTTACACACTATCTGAGCCTCAAACTCAGACAACCAATCCATACCCAAAACCACATCGAACCCTTCCAAGGTCATAACGTACAAGGTAACCGGGAACTCATGTCCTTCCAATTCTATCTTACAGTTCTTAACCATCTTTGTTATTTTAACCGAAGTGTCACTGGCGGTTTCTACTACAAAAGTTTCAGACACTCGGCAGCCTTTCATTTTAGCTAGTTTACTAAATGGTGTGGCTACAAAACTTTTGTTTGCGCCCGAATCAAATAATTCAGTAGCGGAAACACCGTTCACTAGAAACGTATCTGTGACGACATCCGGAATCTGCTTGGCTTGTTCTTGGGTCAGCATGTAGGCTCTAGTTCTTGGCCTAGCTTGATCGGCATCCTTCCTTCCACTACCTCCAGCTTCACCCTCGGTACACTCCCTAGCAAAGTGACCTGTCTTACCACACTTGTAGCATGCAGGCTTAGAACTGCACTCATGAGCATAATGACCTGCCTTCCCACACTTGTAGCAAACATTCGACCCAACTCTACACTCTCCAGCATGCATCTTTCCACACTTATGACATGTATCCGAACCCTTCCCCCACCTACACTCACCACGGTGTGCCTTGCCACAAGTCTTGCACGACCTGTTCTCCCAAACTCTCGGCTGCTTGTTCTTAGGGTTCCACATCTGGGTACCGGGTCGTTTAGCAGGAGCGACCCATTTCCTCTCTTTCTTCTCGTCTCCCACCACCACATCATCCGCAGCCAAGTCTGCATAGACCATTTCTGCGAGTTCGACAACAGAATCGAAAGTAGCAGGTTTACTTGTCCTGAATAACATGCGGACTCTCTGTGGTAATCCCCTCACGTAACACTTGATTCTCTTAGCCTCAGTGTTGACCATATCGGGCACCAACCTAGACATTCGATTGAACTCGGTAGTGTACTCACGATGTGTCATTGTCCCAGCTTTCAAGTTTGGGAACTTCATCTCCGCCCTTTCAACCTCGGCGTCCGCACAGAACTTCATCATCACTAACTCCTTCAGATCGTCCCATTTCATCTCTTTGATCTCTTCACGGGTCTTCCTCTGCTCCACACTCTCCCACCAATACATAGCCTCATCTTCAAATGATTGAGTAGCATAACCTACCGCTTGATCGGGACGGCACTCGCTAATGCGGATAACCTTATCCATGGCGGTTATCCACTGAATAGTAGCGATTGCGTCTCCTAAACCAGTCAGCTTAGGCGGGTCACAACCTTTGAAGGACTTATAGTTGCAACCGCCTCGGCCCCTCTTCCCATCATCAACTTTCACGGACCTCACCTCACTTGAATCACCCCTTTCCCTCTCGTCATCCTTTCTATCATTACCACCTGCCCCTTCAACAGTTCTTTCACGGCTTCCAGCAGACCTTCCCGGGGAAATATTCTTCACAGCAGTGGCCACAGCTTGAACAATAGCTGCTTGAATGGCGGGATCCAGTTGAACTCCTTCATTGTTTTCCGGGTTTCTTCCCGCTGTGCTTCCTTCAGCTTCGGTGTTGGAAGCTGTCTCAACCGAAGGTTGCTGGACACGACGAGGCCTGCCGCGTCGTCCAGTGCGACCTCCAGCTCCAACAATGTCTCCAGCTCCAGCCATTGTATTCTAAGGGAAAACACAAACATCATCACTCAAGGAACTATTTAGTACAAGGATAGCAAAGCAAACAGGTAATAACAGTGGCCAGTTGTGATTAGCTGATCACGTTACTTTCCGTGTCCTATACACTTCCCTTTATGAGTCTATTTGTGCTGGTTCTACTTAAGCAGTTTGTCAAATCAAACAATTAATTATTCCTATCCCTGTCGTTCACGTATCTTTTCTTTCTCATTAACATATATCATTTAATCATACACCTTACCTTTACTGATCTTGCTTGAGCGACACATGGCATTCTTGAACTGGCATCTTCTTTCCTTTCTTACTTATATCCCATACTCTGTTCGAGTCTAAGCATGTAGGATGCTTAAATCCTCGAACTTTGCTCTGATACCAACTTGTAAGGCCCCGTTACCGGTAGCCCAACTTTCGTGTTGGATTTACTCATAAACACAGTTCTAAACATCAGAGTTAATTAAAACATTTACGCGGAATATAAAACTTTCATAAAACATTACATAGTTCATAACTTGTCTCAAAACATCCATTGTCTTTCAACATTAAAGCATTAAAATTAAAACATCATAAGTCTTCAGATGCCAGACTCTTATTCATTGCCACGTGTCTCCTCAAGCAAGCCGCCTCATCCTACTCACCTGCGTGCATACTAAAACTCAGCTACGCTGAGTGAGTTCTAGTTAATCAGACACTATACAATACACATAACTTATATTCTTTCATTCATACTTTCATACTTTCATTCTTTCATACTTTCATTCTTTCCTTTGTATTAACTTACCTTCATATCTTACGTTATAAAGAGCATTACGCCCTACATTCCTCGAGTATTATTAGGGCTCGGTACCCTCCTTCCTCGAGTATTATTAGGGCTCGGTACCCTCCTTCCTCGAGTATTATTAGGGCTCGGTACCCTCCTTCCTCGAGTATTATTAGGGCTCGGTACCCTCTTTCCTCAAGTATTATTAGGGCTCGGTACCCTCTTTCCACGAGTATTATTAGGGCTCGGTTTCCCTCTTTCCACGAGTATTATTAGGGCTCGGTTTCCCTCTTTCCTCGAATATTAGTAGGGTTCGGTTCCCTAGTTCTCGAATATTAGTAGGGTTCGATTCCCTCTTCGTTAACATACAACCATACATCATACCTCGAGTATTATTAGGGCTCGGTACCCTTTTCGTAACCATACAACCATGCAACCGTCAATTCCTTCTTTTATTAACTTTATCACGTTCATACACATAAGCATACATATCATACTTACCTTACACATAGCGTTACAACCTGACAGTACGTGCAATATCCGAAGATCGTTCACGTACCATCAAGCAATCATTCATACATATCATAGCATTCACATAAGGCATACACTTATCTCTTAGGATAAGCGTATTAACAAACATATTGAGTATGCACACAGCCCCGAAAACATAACATATAAATGGGGCTAGAAACTCACCTGAACACGGTTATGTTCACCGTTAATCGTAATCCCTTTCTTCAGTTGTGCACGGCTGACTGTATAACAAGTATACGTATCAATTAACTATCACTTCTCATAATGTATTTCTATCTTTATATGACCCACAACGAACGGTGGTCCGGGGGCAGCGCCCCTGGCAGCGGGGTCTAGGGGCGGCAGCCCCTAGTAGGGTCCAAGGGGCAGAGCCCCTGGCTTGTGTCGAGCTGCCAGGTCAGCTTGGAAAAATTTTATTTCCATTAACTGTCTTAACACATTTTTCATTAGATTTTTAATTTATTTTCTAATCGAAGTTGACTTTAGGCGAAGTTAACCCTCGGGCGAACTTAGCTCTAGGCGACGTTAACCTTAGGCGAACTTAGCTTTAGGCGAAGTTACCAGCTAGGCGAACTTAGCTTTACAGCGAAGTTGCCATCAGGCGAACTTGGCTTCAGGCGAAGTTGTCATCAGGCGAACTTGGCCTCAGGCGAAGTTACCAGTTAGGCGAACTTAACTTTACAGCGAAGTTGCCATCAGGCGAACTTAGCTTGCAGGCGAAGTTCATCAGGCGAACTTAGCTTGCAGGCGAAGTTCATCGCTTTGAAGGAGAAGTTTCCCAGTTGCAGGCGAAGTTGTCTAGATCAGCCGCTGTTCGGTTTCTGACCAGCATTTCGAGCGATTTTAACACCCTTCCTATGGTTCAACATCACCCACTACGCTTCCCGACCATTTTCGGTCGCTTATACACTAAAAAGCTTGGATCTTTAAACTTCAAAGATCAAGAATTATACCTTTTTGAGCTTGTTAGGATCTCGTTTAACTTGTTAACACACTAATCGCTCTCTCTCTCTCTTGGATCTGCCCGGTTCTTCCCTTGGTCCGGCCGGCGAAGTGTGGTGTGTGGTGTGTGTGTTTTTCTTTTTGGAGTATTAGAAAATGAAAGGAATGAAAGATATCTTGGGTTTAGGGGATATTTATATCCCTTAGATCCCATTCTCATTTAACCCATCTCAATTAATCTAAGTCCATGATCCGCTCCTTACCCGATATTAATTAATAACGCGAAATCACTAAACATAGCTTTCTTTATTCATCATTCAAATTTTAGGATGTTACAGTATTGTGGGCGGATGGGGAGCCACAGTATTTGGTGATACGTGATAAATACTATATGTGTATATGTGTCTATATACATGCTATGTGATTAGCCGTAGGAAATACTGTGTGTAGAATATACTAATTATTTTCGTGTACACTATATAATTTTTGAGTTTACATGGAATCATTGTGGGTGGAAGGGGGACCACAGTGGTTGATGTTAACGCGGAACCGTTGTGGGCGGAACGGGGGCCACAGTGGTTGAGTTTATGTGGAACCGTTGTGGGAGAAAGGGGGTCCACAGTGGTTGGTTAAACACGGAAATTTGAAACAGGTAGTACGAACAAACAATCACGATTTTACCGAAATTTCGAATTTATATTATAAACTTACATGTGTGCATATGCACACACAAGGATATGGCTGTACATATTTATACAACCGTAAATACATATTTTTACATACGCGCGTACATACAAACTATGACTGTATGGTGCGCAGAACTGATTTCGTTAAAACTTATGAAACTCACCAACTATTCGTAGTTGACCTGTTTTGACATGCTTTTCAGGTAATCAGATATGAGAAGTAATTTCCTGTGCGTTACGTGTCTGATTGGTGATTGATGTCGTGGGCATTTGAGTTAGAAGTAAAGTGATTGAAGAACAGGTTAAATTGTATCACCTAGTTTGTAAAAGATGTTAGAACGATATAATAAATTGTAAACTAGTTAGTAATGTTTCTTTATGAACAATGTATTTGATACCAGTTGTATCTGTTGCATTTCCGTTTTACGCTTCCGCAATTCGCTAAACGGGGTGTGACACCCTAACTTACACTTAATTTATTTTAAAAACAAACCGGAAAACGATTACTAAGGTGTTATAATGCCGACTCTCCTCTCGGAGTCACCGACAATCGACCCTAATGAAAATGAATACTACACAACCAAGGATAGGGAAAAAATTTAGCGTATCACAAACTAGATCTGTCTGTACCGTATATATCACTTAATAGATCATTTACCCACAGTCATAATCCACACCTAAGTGTTGACAAGAACGTTAACGACTTGCTATTTATGGTAAGAACAACAGAGTATTAATGGAGGAATCACTAACACACTTAATGTTGCAAGACAAACACGAAGGTAACAAAACACACGATGTAACTCAAAGGATTTCTATTCATATTATGACGGATACAAATGAAAATCAATTAGGGTTTCAAGGTGGAATGTTTATATTATTGGCAGATTTCTGTACATGAGTGAGTCAGCCGTCAAATCGCAATTTTAGGTGTGTGTTGTCTCCGTCAAGGCGTGCCCTAAATTATTCCTTTTATAGGCCTGCCTAGACACTTGACATTCCCTTTTAGAAACCCTAATGATTGACACATAATCAATAAAACATATTACAAGAGATTCTAAGTATAAAAGGTCTTCGGGCAAGCTTTACAGCTTTTGTCTTCTTCAAGCATACCTGGTAACCATAAAGTGTGCTGGTAAACAGTTCTCTGGGCAAGCTTTACTTGGAATATTTTCCTTCGAAAAAATTCATGTAGCGGACTTCAATCCTCTTGACCATATCAAACTTTGCTCGATGTAGTCCTACGAGCAAACTTGTTCTTCAGAGATCCCTTCATCCTTTTATTAATTTAACTTATTTGAACAATCATAAGTGTGCTGGTAACAGTGTAGCTTGTCCTTAGTTGAACCTTGCTCGGCATAAGTCCTTAAGAAAATTATTTTTCAACTTCCTTCAAACTTGTTGGGACCACTGTTTATTAAGAATAAACCTTGCTAGATCTTCCAAAAGACTTGGTTTCAACTTAGTTTAGTCAAAAGTTTGCTAGGAAACAAACCTTGCTTTACTTGAAGAACAACCTTGCTAGAAAAAGTGAACCTTGCTATGTTTATCACTTAAGAGGAATTCTAGAAGATAACCTTACTGAGAAATCAAAATACATTGCTAGATCAAGTAAAAGCTTGATGGGAGGCCTAAGTGTGCTCGGTTTCCAAACTTAGCCATTTTCATAAAGGTTGGAACACCCTCAACTGTACCAAAACACCTATGAGGTTACATACACTTATAAAAATACACATCAAATTTTCAAGAAGGGAAATTACATATCAAAATTAAAAGATTACAACTTATAATTCTGTCACAAGGACATTACAATTCAAATCTAATCTATAAGTTGCATTTTTTATCTCCTAGAGCTTGATGCTTCCCTTATTCGGTCCAATATCACCCCTCTGGCCTTTCCCTTGAATATGAATAACTGGCTGTGGTGAGGATGCTGAGAGCAGAGTCCATCTGATTATATCCTCTAGATCCTCCACATGCTGAAAAATTAAGATCAGTGTCTTCCTTGATGATGCCCAAGGCCAGTTCATCTGAATTTTTAAGAATGAAGGACTCTTCTTTAGGTTCAAAGACAATTTGTATAATCCTTCCATTCCTTTAGACTTCATGATTAGGCCTTGTCATCTACCGCCTCATGCTTATACATTCTTTCATATTGGTTAGAGGATTATGGTGCTTTGTCTTCTTATGGTAAGAAGCTTCAGTGAGTCTTATAGCCAACATCCCCCTCTACCTCTTCTTCTATTCAAAATCAGAAAGTTCAATCTTCCTCTTTTTGTTAAGCATTGGGAACCCTTTCCTGGCTTGGTCTCAGTAGATTTTTTGATAATTCATTTTGTTGTCTTCCTGCAAACCTCTACCTGTTGTGGTAATCATAGAGGTTCAGAGTTGCCATCTCAGCTAACTGCTCCTTCGTGAAATCCATAAAATCATCTATAAACACAATCCGCCTCAAATCACCACTCCCCATTATTACTTTCAGAGATTCAGTCCTTGCATCAAAGTATAGCTTCTTTTGTAGGTCAACCTCAGATGGTTGCCTTTGTTGTCGTTGTTGTGAAGCTCTAGTGGTGGGGATTGGGACGCTTACAGTCGAGAGTCTAGAAGTATGCTTGTTCTTGGGGATAGGGACTCTCACATGTCCAACTTTTTCAAATAACTCAATATTTTTCTCCTTTGGCAACAAAATGAGTTCCAAATAGTTTTCTCCTTCCCTTGCAAATGTTTTAATCATCCCCATTAACTCCTCATCAGTTGGACCCATAGGTACAGATCTTTGACTAGTAATGGTTTCACCCCTAGGTCCACACTAGAATTCCAATAACTTCCTCTACTCAGTTTCCAATTTTTCCCCTTCAACCTTTTCAGAATAAAATAGTTCTTTTAGTTGACTTTTTCCAAGGTTATCAACACCCTTTCAGCCATTCCTTTACTAAGCATCAAGCTGTTGAGGGTCTTGATCTTGTTTTCATCTTCCCATGGCTCAACATTCTCCACTGGTTCCTCATTTACAGTCACAAGAATAGGAATCTTGGATGATTTGGGTTTGTATTGATCAAATCTAGCCTTTTCAGCTTCATACATAGACAATTTTTCTAATCTACTCAAGTCCTTGATTTCATCTCTTCTGCCTCTAGCCTCCATTAATCTGTCAAACAAAATAATCTGTTCATCTTCCCACTGCATCTTTCCGTTTTTAGCCAGATAAATTATTCTTGGTTTCCTTGTGGCTCTTTCAAAATCATCTTTCCTTGACAATCTCTTGAAGTGTGTTTCTACTTGTTGTTTACTTAGACTGTCAACCACTTCAATTGATATGCCATATTCAATTAGATACTTACATTTCCCACCATACTTATTGAATAATCTTTCAAGTTTTTCTTTCAAATTAGTTTCTTTCTTCATTCTCTCGAACTCATCCTTTTTCACTGCTTCAACTGTTGTGTTGTAAGCACTCTCCAACCTCCAAGCTTCATATGGCTCAGTTTTTTTTTCATAGGAGCCATGTAATCTCAAATAAGTTCTGAATTTTTGGGAGTCCTTGTTTTTATTTTGCATCTTTTTCTTTATGTCTTCGACCTCATCGCCTAATAATTTCTGCAACTCCTCATCAGACATAGGAGCAAGAATTTCAAACTTGTAACCATGATTTATTAGCCCCCAAATCTTTGGATCATTCCTTTTAGCCTCATTTAACATATTTTGAATGTTTTCCTTGTGTTCATCAGTCATGTTCACATAAGGGAAATCAGCAGTATCATTATCATCAGGTTCAAACAAGTCATCACGTGCATTAATTTTGGGTTCAATGACTTCAAGTTCAACTTCAACTTCTTCAAGTCTGAATGTTTGTGCAGGTACTACTTGAATAGGAACAACCTTTATAGGACTCTTCTTTTTATGTTCCTCATCATCATTATTTTTCTCTCCCTCTTTCTCTTTTTATTTGATATTTCTTTCCATACTTTCCCCAGTTTTCTGGATCCCATTCTTCTGGATGCTTTTTCTGGTCATCCTTCACCTCTTCAATCCAAGCTTTAGAAACTATTCGAGTTATAGACTCTCCAACTTCATCAGGAACCACTTGCCTCTCATCATTTTTCATTTCAGGTTCAGTAGAGGCTTGTTTTGGTGTTTCTATTTGTGCTTGTTTGAAGTTGTAAATGACTAGTGCCAAAGTGTTATCAACTTCTTCAATTTCTTTCAATCACTTCTTGGTCTACCTCCCCCTCTTCATTCAATTTTTTCTTCAACTCAGCTTCCTCTGACAAGATTTTCTGTTGTTTAAGTTCTTGATCAGTCAAGGATCTTGTGATCCTTTCTCTTTGAATCATCTCCTCTACAACATTATCATGCCTTTTGGAAGCATCTTCTGTACTTTTATCAACTATAATAAATCTCTTCACTAAATTTGATTTTGTTGGATCCCAAGGTTTGTAATTGTTCTTCCTTCTCAGCCACAGATTTACCCTTGTTCAGTGGGAAAGTTATCAATATCAACAAACAAATCCCCCATCTCCTTATCAAAATTATCATCCTGTTTTAACTTGGAGGTTATATCTGTTGGGTTTTAACAAGATTATCAAAGTCATATAAACCCATTTATATGAAAAACGCAGCGGATTAATTAGTTTTAATTCTTGTTATTTAGATTAATATAAAACCCATTTTATATGTAAAACCCAAGCCCCAGATCTATATAAGAATTTACATGTTTACCAAACCAACAACCATAGGGGGTTTATGTAATACAACCTTTCAAGATGCAAGAAAGTGAAGGAGATGACGATATGAACAAGTCTTTAATGAAGAAGAGTCTCAAGCTTGTATACCCTCCAAGCCTTCAAGAAACACGTTGATTGCTAGGATTTGATAACACTTGCACTTGAGTAAAACTCCTTCTTGATTATTCTTCTTCTTGACTAAAATCAAGGGATAAGAGAAAGAGAGAGTTCTTGTGTATGTGAGAATGAAAGTGTTGTTGAATAATAACTCTCCACCAACTAGAATCAATGCATGTCTTGGATAATAACAAAACAATAAAGGCAAGGGAGAGAGGGGTAAAATAGCCGACCCCCCCCCCCTTGTGTTTCACACTCAAATTTCAAATCCCAACCCTTTTGTTATTTTTGTTACTTATGTTATGTTAGAAAATATATTGTAACATAACATAGTATGTAACATGCATTATGTGACATGTCTTTCATATTTGTTATTTAACCAACTTAAGTAACAACATGAAATGTCTTCTCTCATAATATAAATTATCCGTATATTTTATATATTACACACGTGCAAATATCTAGAAACCCATTTCTAAATATTATAAGTGTTGATATTTATTTATTAGATCATATCTTAAATAAATATCATGGTGTTTGTCTAGCTTGTTATTGGGTATGACCCGAGTTGGATCATAACGTACTAGCCACATTAACTCTAATATGTGTCTTGGGCAGACCGATTCCTACAATATCATCATTATTTTCCTCAGTTAACACAATTTCCTCAGTTTCAACAACTTCTTTCATGATTACATTAGTCTGGGGTTCAGTAGTTATAGCATCAGTTGCTATGGCTTCAGTTAAAATATTTTCAATTTCCTTATCAGCCACATTCTCATTAGCCTCAACCTCCTTCTCAATCGTCTTCTCCACCTCTTTCTCTATCATCTCATCATTTACATCATAGTCCTGCTCACCCCCCTCGGATTCATCACCCTCATATCCATATTCCTCTTTCCTCTCCTCATCACTCTCATCATCACTACTTCCATACATGTCCCATAATTTTTTTCAAAGTATCATCCCTTATTAAATTAACCACAGGTGGATTCTCCCCCTGTTTTGGTATAGCTGAGGTATTCTCAACCTCAGTGTCCAGGGTATGATTCCTTTGTTGTGCCTGTCCCAACAGGGATTCTAACTCAGCATTCCTCTTCCTCAACTCTTCATTATTTCTTCTATAGTCAATATTTTTGACCAAAACATCAAGTGTGTTTTGAAAAGATAGGCACCAAGGAAGGGGAACTGGTGGGTGTAGATAGTAAAGAGTCTAGGATGTTGGTTTAGGGTTGTATAGGTTCATGAGGTGGGATTTCAAAGACATTTGTACTTGTAGAGGGTAATGTGTTTGGGTTTTGGATTAAAGGTAAAGGTGTGTAAGTGTGGAGAATTTTGAAGGTTGGTATGTGGGGTTGGTCAGTGTTATGTGATTAGGTTGGGGATTGGTATGGTGTGTTTAGATGGTTTATTAGGTGGGCTGGGACATGTTTAGGAATATATGGTTCATGGATAGGCTTGTCCAGGGTTTGGGTTAAGGGTTGGTTTAGGATTTGGGTTTGAGGTGGGCTTTGAGTTTGTTCTAGGTTTTGAATTTGGGAATGGGTTTGGGTTTGGTCTAGTGGTGATGTTGGTGGGGATGGGATATATGTATTATTATATTGGTATTGGGTTGGGGATATGGTTTGGGGGTGGTGATATTGGTTGGTTTAGTGGGTGGTTTTGGGGTGAGGTTGGTGGTGTGGGAATAGGTTGGTTCTCCTCCTGAGACTCAGCATTAATGTCTTCTTCAACACTTACATTATCTGCATCATGTCCACCATCACCTCCATCATTAGAATCATCATATTCATTCTCACTCTACTCCTCCTCCTCCTCAGAAGTCACATGTGGTGATTCTGGTACAGCCATTATCTCCAAATCGTGATTCACTAACCTCGGAAGTACATCAAAATCGACCTCCGGGTTGAAGTTTCTTGTTGCAGCCAACTTTGCTATCCTCTTATAAACATTTGGATCTTGAAGTGAATGAGTAATGTCCATGGTTGGCAAACCAGGTAACACCCGGTTGAAGATGATCGCCAAGAATCTCGGATAGACCAAGAATTTGTCTTTGTCCGTCTTTTTCAAATTTGCAGCCAAGACTTAAAATATTATCTTTGAAGAATTGAATGGTTGTCTAAAGGTAACAGCCATTGTGGCGTTGGCAATATCTTGACTCATCAACGTCCATGACTCCTTTCTGGGTGCAAAACCCTGTACAATGTGGTGTATTAAGAACCTATAAAGATTAGGGAACATGCCCTTTTTAAATTGTCCCTCATGGACGTCACCCTGATATCCCATAGTCTCCTAGAATATCCTCAGCAATCAGCTAGTACAAAAATGTAATGAGTCTTTAACATTATTAAATAGTTGTAGACTGGCCCTGATTAATGGTTCAGTGATAACAATCTCATGTCGTGCCACTGTAGCCTCTATAGGCCTACCTCCTGCGCCATCAATAATTGTGCTGAATGCCAGAAATCAAGTTGATGGTTTCGATATGTTACTGGGCTCTCTGTCAACGAAAGTCTGAGATTTGATATTTGAAGCCATCTTAGCATCAGTTCAAGCGGTTGATTATCAGCAGTTACTTGTAGCAGCGCACACATGTTGTGTCTCTTTTCAAACGGATATGCCGCCATAACTGTTCAAACAAACACAAAAACACATTCAAAGTGAAGATTAGTCATAATATTCACAACTTTGATATGTTTTAAGTTAAAATTTGAAGAAGAATCAAAAGATTTTCTTTAAGAACATGTTCATCGACAAATTGTTAACCTACACAGAAAATAGAGACGTTAGTGAGATGAAATTAAAGCTCTAATTCCGTACAAGCAGTGTCGGAAACCTGTCAATCGAAGCTTACCGAGTTGGAATTAGTGGGCTGGCAATATTAGGTTAGGATTATTGAAAGAACGATTGAAATTCTAGAATGAGCGAACTGGCAATAATGCACTTAGTGGAATGAGGGAGAAGAGTGAAATGTAAAAAAATTTCTAACTCCCACTTTTATAGTGTACTATTTGCATTTTGAAAGTGGTTTTTAAAAGAATTTTGTCTTTTAGTGTGAGACAACTGTTAAGATATTTCAGTCAAAATATCTTCACTTTTAAAACCTTGCTCGGTAAAGCACATTTTTCAAATCATGCTAGTAAAAGTTTGTTCACAAAGCTTGCTAGATAAAGTTTATTTACAGAGCTTGCTAGGTAAAGAAAGTTTGCTCGTCCCAGACTTTGTTCAGATATTATAAAGTAATTAAAAATAGAACTAAGTTGATAAGATGAAGGAAACTTCCTCGAATATACAAGATTGCTCGAGATTTAAATCACAATTTAAATAATCAAGTATAATTCATCAAATATGCAACCTTGCTCGGAATCAATAAAGAATCTGAAATAATAAGTTAGAAACATTTCTAATTATCAACCTTGCTCGAATATCTGAAGTTCAGAACCCTTACCCGGTAATACTTATAAAAGTTAACAAATGTTCATTCAAGTATACTTTAAAGCAAAGTATGCACGGAAATACTTCAAGAGTGCAAAGATTGCTAGAGAAGACTTGTTATCCTCTAATATACAAGTGTGCTCTAATAATAAAGTGTACCCAAAAAGTAAAGTTTGCTCGATATTTTCTGAAATTAACAAGTATGCTGGGAGAACACTTGGAATGGTTTACTAATTGACAAGTGTGCTCGAAACACGAAGTTCGATGGGAAAACAAAGTTTGCCTAAAAACACTTGTAATTTCAGAAAATAACATTAAAACTATGAAGTATGCTAGACAAATGCAAATTTCAAGTAAAATCACCTAAGTTTACTCGGAAGTAGAAATGTAAAGAATATTCATACATGTATCACATAATCATCAAGTATGTTTGAAAAACCAACTTTCTGAACATCCAAGTTTACTCGAAAGTGTATATTCATCAAAGTCTACCCGATAATACATGAGTAATTCTCTTAAGCACATATAATTATCAAGCTTGCTCGAAAGGAGATAAACATTCAATCAAAACATCTTAGTTTGCTAGATTGTTCAAAAACATCAAAGGTAGCTAGGAGTAAGATGTTTGGACATATTCAAGGAAAAATGCAACTCTTTTTGACTTAAACCATATTTCCAAATGTTTTATCATTAACGTTCAAAGTTTAAGTGCAAATGGTGAATAATGAGATCATATTTCAGTCTTATATCCTTCTAAAACATTTCTTTTCTTTTGTGAAAAGATCTCAACATGGGATCATATTGATTAAGTCACTTCTCAATACTTCATTCTCAGCATTATTATGACATCTTAGGTAGGTTAATAGCAGGTCTAGACTTAGCATGAATTTCATTGCCTTGGTGATATACCTAAGGTTAAATAAATTTGCATAAATTAGTAATGGATAACACTTATTGTTCTATGATGTCTCATATATCTTCTCAAAGCTTATTTATCTTTCCCTATACCACCCCAATTTGATTTCAACCCCCTGATATTTGGTCAAAATATTTCACATGACAGAACATTTGAGGTTGAACGTTGGACTTACATGTCACGCAGTTCGGACTTACAGGCCTTTCATTCGGGATGTTAAAGGAAATCTATTATTGACTCCACCCCTATAGTTCTATAATTAACCCTAGTGTTTGCATTTTCTCAAAATTTATGAACATAGATCAACTTTTGGTTGAATATAAAAATTTTGTTCACATTTTTTCTTTGTCATTTGTATAAGATGATTCATTTTTGGTGACCGAATACCAACAGGCTCGTGTATGACTGACTGGGTAATCACTTTTCTGCCTATCATTTTATGCCTATCATTCGGAGAGATTTATCTTGAGACATGCATATTCAACAATGTATCTCCACATTAAGTTTATCATTTTCATTATTTATATCACGTTGGTTTTTACACATCATGGAAAGCAACCATACATATTAATGACTGTAGTAATTGTCTTTTTAGCCCATTAAATTCAAATGATTCCTATAAGGTTGGATCAATTTTCATTGAAACTCTTTTAAGCTTCTACAAAGATTTGAACTAAATAATCTTATCATATCTCTGCACCATACAACTTGTTCACTTTGTAAAAAAAAAAAAATCTTGGAAAAAATGCTTTTGCCAAATATTCATTTGAGCATACAAGTTTGACCCAAAAACTCAGTTTTGACACAAGCAATATGTAACATATTAAGGAGTAATCAGAACTTAAATGACACAATTAACACAAGCAGACTAAAAAAATGTACATCCAAGACAAATTATGCAAAGACTATCCTATTCTTATCAAATCATCAGTTCAGATTATCCAAGTAATTTTAGAAAATATCAGATAAGCACACAAATTTATCATTTCAAATCAAATTCAGGCACACTTATCAAGATATTATCACCATTCACTTAAACAAATTTAATTATCAAACATACCTAAGTCACACAGATTGTCATTCAAAAGACGTAAGCAAATACCATTCACACAAACAAGCACATTATCACAACTTTCACTGACAAGACCATCAAAGACAATCAGTTAGCACAATGAGCACACATCATCAATTAGACCTCATCAGATTTGACCATTCCCAATGCTTTCAAGAAAAAGTGGAATCTAGTTTTATCTAGTGGTTTGATGAATAGGTCAGCCAAGTTGTCACTAGTATCAACTCTTTTCATTTCAATAAGTCCTTTCTCATTACAATCTCTAATGAAATGATGTCTGATTTCAATGTGCTTGGTCTTAGGGTGTTGGACTGGATTCCCAACAATGAACAAAGCAACGGTATTGTCAATAAAAATAGGAGTGTTCAAAAAATTCAAACCATAGTCCAGTAGTTGATTTTGAATCTAAAGGACTTGTGCACAGCAGGCAGATGCTCCAATGTACTCAGCTTCAACAGTTTAGATGGACACAATAGTTTGTTTCTTGCATTGCCATGACACCTGCCTGTCTCCCATAAATATGACATCCTCTAGAAGTAAACTTCCTACTCATGTTGCATCCATCACAGTCATTGTCAATATAAGCAGTTAGATCAAAGGCATGGTTCTTTGGGTACCATATCCCTAGAATCAAGTTTCCCTTTCAAGTATCTAAAAATCCTCTTGGCAGCAGTCATGTGAGACATCTTTGGACTTGATTGGAATCTTGCACAAACACAGAAAACAAACATAATGTCTGGCCTTGAAGCAGTCAAATACATTAGATATCCAATTTTGGCTATGTACTCATGTTTATCAAACAGCTCTCCCTTTTCATCTGCAACATCTTTTCATTGGTATCCATTGGAGTTGAAGCAGTTTTGAGATCTTGACATTTGAATTTATTTAAAATATCTTGCACATACTTTGATGGGCAAACGAATATCCCATCTTTTTTTTCTGAACTTGCAGACCCAGAAAGAAATCCATTTCTCCCATTGAGCTCATGCAGTATTTTGATTTCATGACTTCTTCAAATTCCAAGCAGTCTTCATCAAAATCATCTTTAGATACTTGTATACCAACATAAATTTCACCACTTTTCTCCTCCTTCAACACAAACTCACCATTGTCACTTTCTTCAACCAACTCATATTTTTCAATAAAATCTTTCTTCTCTTTAAAAACTTCTCGAAAATGATCAAGGTATGCTTCTCTTTAATCCTTATCAACCTTCTGTCGGTACCGTTTATATCGATCACAATACCACTATCGCAACCCACACTGTGCAGTGTTAACAAGATAGGTTAACGACTTGCTATTTAGGGTAACAACTATATTGTATTAATGGGGGAATCACTTACACAAAATATGTTGCTTAATAAATGCTAAGGTAACAAACACAAACTGTAACTCAAAAGATTTCCATTTATAGAATGATTAATACAAACGAAAATCGATCAGGGTTTCATTAAGGAATGATTAATCTGTACGATTCTTTGGACAGCCGTCACAATCGTTTTCAGGAATAATTCAGGTTGTCTGAAAAGTCTGTGAAGGGTGTTGGAGGCGTGCCCTAACTTACTCTATTTATAGTCCTGCCACCTGACAGCTGTCCGTCCTTCTAGAAACCCTAATGATGTTGGGTTTTAGCAATATTATCAAATTCCAAAATAACCATTTTATTAAGGAAAACGTAGCGGAATATATAAATTTTAAATCTTGATTTACCATTTCACATAAAACCGTTTATGTATAAACCCAATCCAGGATTCATATACAATATACATGCTATCAAAAACACAACCATAGGGTGTTAACATACATACCTTCAAGATTAGAGATTGAAAGGGATGAATGAGAGTGAATGGCGAGATTCCAATAGAGAAATCGTCAAGCTTGTATACCCAACGAGCTCCAAAAACACCTTGGTTGCTAGGATCCTTTACACTCTTGCAAGAACAAACCCTTTGTTCTTCTTCCTCTTGTTCTCGGCTTCAATAGAGGGGAGAAGAGAGAAAGTGTGTGTGAGAGAGAAAGTGTAGAGATGCTTGGTTCTAGAGAATATTCCACCAACCAAACCTCTGCATGTCTTGGAAGACATAAACAGGAGAGAGGAGAGAGGGAGAGCCGGCCCCCCATGGGGCTTATCCCCCCAAAACCAAACCCTTTAATTTTATTTATTTCTTTTTAAAACATATTTATTATTTATCCAAATAAATTATTTCTCTCAAATATAAATTATCCATATAATTTATTTTACCACACAAATGAAAATATTTTGAAAACCCATTTTTCCAAATATATAAGAATTGGTTATTATTAGTTAGATAATATCTAATAATAATTATCATGGCGTTTGTCTAGCTTGTTATTGGGTATGACCCGACTTGGATCATAACGCACTAGCCACATCAACTCTAATATGTCTCTTGGGCAGATCGATTCCAACAATCTCCCACTTGCACAAGATACATAGAAGATTGATGCAAATAGCAAATGCCGCCTAACAACGGTTTACTATCCCTAATACGCATGACGAAGTCCCATTCAATAACATCATCCCTTCAAGTCCCTTACTTGAGATGATTTAGGTGAAACTATCATTTATCCTTTTGCCACAAATGTCATGTTAAATCCAGAGACACAGAGTGATCATTCTCTGTTCATTTAACAAATCAAGCCTTAGACATATAACTCTCAACGAATAAGAGGGACAAATCCCCTATTGACTACATACGCCTCTCACTATCACCTTGTACTATACTTGAGCTTAGCCTTATGTACTGACATATTTCAGAGCAGCGAAGGTCTAAGTCAAAGGATTATAGTCGGTGAATATCAAGACCCAATATGTATCTCAGGTCAGAGGATACTATGATGTTCGCCTTTACTCAAATTTACTTATGATCACAAATCACAACGATTACATGTAGTAAAATTGAAGGCGGGTTAGTTCAATATTTATCCCATAATTATCTATGAACCTTGGCAGCAACTCTTGCTTTATTCATACCTCATGAATATCTACCAATCCAAGTTCATAATAGTCTTACTTTCATATTTGTTCCAACAACTATGATTGACTACGGACGTTTAGAATAATCAAATTATTCATGGATTTAAACATGCTATAATGAAACACAACTCAAGAACATGACCATAACCAAAAACATATGATTGAGTTAAAATAAAATTGTTCTGAAATCCAAATACAAAATTTTGATCAAATCCAATCACTAGAATATCGAAGTCCTAAGGCGCAAGTATGACCCTCATGCTTCGGCCTTTCAAGGAGCTTCGTGAGTGGATCCGCAATATTTTGATTAGTGTGAAGTTTGCGAATACATATCTTTCCCTTTTCAACTTCATCCCTTATGTAGTTGAATCTCTGCTCAATGTGCCTAGTCTTTTGATGTGCACGGGGTTCTTTAATTTGAGCAATCGCACCCACGTTGTCACAAAATATTTCCAGAGGGTTCTGAATGGTACAGACTACCCCTAGGTCGGCAATGTACTTTCTAATCCATGCAGCTTCTTGAGCTGTCAAGGAGGCGGCAATGTATTCTGATTCAGTGGTGGACAAGGCTACCACGTCTTGTTTTGCGCTCTTCCAAGAGACAGCACCACCATTTAGAACAAAGACATATCAGTTTGAAAATCGAGAATCATCTCGATTAGTTTGAAAACTCGCATCCGTGTAACCCTTTACAACGAGTTCCTCCTCACCAGAGCCATATATTAGAAACATATCCTTAGTCCTCTAAGGTATTTCAATATGCTCTTAACTGCCATCCAATGGCTGGTTCTCGAATTTTGTTGGTATCTACTTGTCATGCTCAAAGCGCATGACACATCCGGTCTGGTGCATATCACGGCATACATGATGGATCCTATAGCAGATGCATACGGGATTCCATTCATTTTGTGTTGCTCAACCTTTGAGCTTGGACATTGAGAAGCACTAAATATCGTTCCTCTTTGAATAGGTACCAAACCTTTCTTAGAGTTTTCCATCTTGAACCTTTTCAAGATTTTGTCAATGCATGCACTTTGATTCAAACCTATCAACCGTCTTGATCTATCCCTATAGATCCTTATTCCCAGAATATAGGCAGCTTCACCAAGATCCTTAATGGAAAAACAATTTCCAAGCCAGGTTTTTACACCCTCCAAGGTTGGAATGTCATTTCCAAACAGTAAAATGTCATCTACATATAATACCAGAAAGGTAATGATGTTCCCACTAGCTTTCTTATACACACAAGCTTCATCAGCATTTTTGATGAATCCAAATTTATTAACATCATCATCAAAACGGTGATTCCAGCTTCTAGATGATTGTTTCAATCCATAGATTGATTTCTTCAACTTGCATACTTTGTTAGGATGTTGTGGATCGACAAAACATTCAGGCTGAACCATATAGACATCTTCCTCAAGGTGTCCATCTAGATAAGCGGTTTTGACATCCATTTGCCATATCTCATAGTCATAATATGCGGCTATGGCAAACAATATCCTTATATACTTTAGCATCGCCACGGGCGAGAAAGTTTCATCATAATCAACCCCTTGAGTTTGAGTGAAACCCTTTGCTACAAGTCTAGCTTTATAAGTATCCAAGTTCCCATGCATGTCGGTTTTCTTCTTGAAAACCCACTTACTTCCAACCAGTTTGGAATTAAGAGGTGGTATAACCAGGTCCCATACTTGGTTATCATGCATGGATTGCATCTCCACGTTCATGGCTTCCAGCCATTTATCACAATCAGATTGCGACATTGCATCTCGGTATGTGGTGGGTTCATTGGAATCTACCACGTAGCATCCATCAATGAAAAATCCATATCTTTCTGGTGGGGTGCTAATTCTACCAGATTTACGAACGTTTTGTGTGTTTTGATCAACCATTTGCTCTTGTTGATTGCTAGTGTCAACCAACGTGTATCAGCTTGTGGTTCTTGATCCTCCTCGAGTTCCACAGTTCTATCAGTTCCTTCCATAAGGAACCTTCTTTCCAAGAACTTAGCTTTTTGAGCTATAAACACTTTATGCTTGTTTGGATTGTAAAAATAATATCCCATCGAATCTTTGGGATATCCTACAAAGATACACTTAGTGGATCGGCTTTCAAGCTTGTTTTGGGTGTTGTTCTTGAGATAAGCATAAAACCCCATAACATTAAGTATGATAACGATGGAACCATTCCAAGCCATATTTCAAAAGACGTCCTATCCACTTTCTAGGTTGGTGCCACGTTTAGAATATGGGCTGAGGAGATCAATGCCAAACCCCAAAATGATAGAGGTAATGTGCTTCTAGCCATCATAGATCGAACCATATCCAATAGAGTTCGATTCCTCCTCTTAAACACACCATTATGTTGCGGTGTTCCAGGTGGAGTAAGTTGTGAGACAATCCCATAACTACTAAGATGTTCTAGAAATGCATCATTGAGGTATTCACCTCCTCTATCGGAACGTAGTACTTTGATTGTTTTGTTGAGTTGATTTTATACTTCATTTTGGAAGACTTTGAACATTTCAAAGGCTTCATCTTTGTGTCTTAACAAGAACACATACCCATAGCGACTATAATCGTCGGTAAAGGTAATGAAGTATCTTTCACCATTCCTTGTCGTTGTCTTAAAAGGACCAGATACATCTGAATGTATTATACCTAATAAGTCTTTTTCCCTTTCATTAGTTCCACTAAAGGGCTCCTTAGTCATTTTCCCTAATAAACAAGACTCACATTTATCAAATGAATCATCATTCGCTTCCAAAAGACCATTCTTTTTAAGTGTATTAATGCGATCCTTATTTATGTGACTAAGGCGACAATGTCGAAGAAAAGTTTCACTCAAATCCAATTTGAGTCTCTTGGTGTTAGCTTGGTACAACAAGTTATCAATGGATGTATTATCATAAACTAATTCATAATTGCCATTAGACAGAATTTCTTTAAAATAAAAGACATCATTCATGAAAACATAAATACCATTGTCAACAAACCTAAAATCATATCCAAATTGTCTTAATACAGAAACAGAGATAATATTCCTAGTCAAACTAGGAGAATATAAAATGTTTTTCAAAATAACTTCCAAACCATTTGGAAGCTTCAAAACATAATCTTCTCGAGCTTGGACGTCAACCTTTGCTCCATTGCCCATGAAGAGACTTATATCTCCTTTCTTCACATCATTTCTTCTTGTGAACTCCTGCAATGAATTGCATATATGAGTTCCACATCTGGTATCCAATACCCATGTAACACCCCGTAACCGCAGCGGAAACGTACACGGGATGCAACAGACACATCTGATATCAACAGCATTGCTTATAAAGAAAATACCACTACATTAATTTATAACATATTACATTGTTGCGAGTTTCATTACTGTCTAGGTGTTACACACATATTTTACCGATAAGACATTAATAAATTCATTACAAAACATAGAGCAGCAAGCTTCCAACAGGTAGCACAGATAGTTAAGCACACATCAATCAATCCAACTTGGGCATACCTAGAAAACATGTAAAGAAAACGGGTCAACTACGAATAGTTGGTGAGTTTCACTAATTTAAATAAACACTGACAAATCATTTTAATAATCATTTATTAACAATATAATCATGCTGGGAACTATGTTACCCCAGAACATTTTCATTAACTTCCTGGGAACTATGTTACCCCAGAACAATAATAACCCCTGGGAACTATGTTACCCCAGAACAATAAATACCCCTGGGAACTATGTTACCCCAGAACAATCACAACCTCTGGGAACTATGTTACCCCAGAACAATAATAACCCCTAGGAACTATGTTACCCAGAACAATAATAACCCCTGGGAACTATGTTACCCCAGAACAATAATAACCCCTGGGAACTAAGTTACCCCAGAACAATAATAACCCCTGGGAACTAAGTTACCCCAGAACAATAATAACCCCTGGGAACTATGTTACCCCAGAACAATAACACATGATAAACATTTTATATATTCTGTGCATCAGACCATATATATATAAATGTACAAGTATTTCCATATGATCGGTATGTACTTAAATACTTTAAATAAGACATGTTTTCCGCCCCGGGAAAATATAATTAAAACAATTCATTAAAAGGGGCTCGTGAAAACTCACCTTTTGTGAGTCGGTGAGTAATACAAGGAACAGCTACGTGCCTGGATCTGTAATATAATATCTAGTCGTTACTATATAATTCCCATAAATTAAATACGTATCAATCGGTACATCTGGGAACATTGTTAACCCAGTACTGTACTCGATTCGGGGACTATGTTAACCCCGTGACACTTCTAAGGACTCAGATTGTGACATTGCTTAGAGTTTGACAGTCAATTTAGTTAAGGTGATGAAATTATAGCTCGGTTTGACACCCCGTTTGGCCGTGGGGCCCGTTTCCGGTATTTCGGTGCCGGAAACGGTAAAATCGGGTAAAATTACCCAAATCATCCGAATTATTTTCGGATGATTTATTTTTACTTAAGTTACTTAGATTTATGAAAATAGTCCATTTTTAAAGTTTTCGTGTACCAGTCAGCTCGCTTATGCGAACTTTGCCGGTTTACACGTTTTAAGCTTTAAAAACTTGTTTTTATGTTCTTTTTAGCACAAATAATTACCCGATTAATCTCGGGTCTTGAAATTTTGCACAAAACTTATTTTGACAGAAAGAAAATTTTACAAAATTTTTCCAGATTTATTTTCCTATAATTACATTTATTTATCTATTTTTAAATCTTATTAAAACACTAAATATGTCAAAAATACCAAAACACTTTAGAAAAATCCCAAATTTTTCTGAGATGATTTCTGTCATCCTCATAACTTCCTGGAATTTTTCCAGATTTTAAAACTTATTTTTCAAGCCATTTTCACCCAAAACCGAGCTAGAAAGCCCTAGAACTCGTTTCACCGAAAAGCCTACTTAGACTTTTCCAACTGAGTTCAAATTTTGTGGGTGACTTTTATATGTTATAAAAAGCTTATCTTAAATTTTCCGGAATTTTTCATCATGTTTTGCTATTTTTCACTATTTTTGGCCAAAACCGAGCATTAAATTCACCAAATATTCATCTTTTATCCAAAAATTACCAAAAATTCACAGATCTCATATTTTCGTGTGTAGATCATCTCTGTGAAATTTCGTGACCCGACTCTAAGCACACGAAAATCTGTCCAAATTTCATAAACACCCGAAAACCGAACTATCTTGTGTTTTCTAGCTTTAGATCGCAAGGATCTCGGTTTCTAGCCTTTGCTAGCCGCTAGATACAACACTTACTAGCACTATAACACTATACCAAGCAAACTATACCAACAATCAAACCATTTCTTTCAAAGTGTCGGTTTTTAAGTAAAAACAAAGGTTTTAACCGTAGAAATCCATTCCCGACTCTTTTTACTCATTTCTTGGACCAAGATCCCTTGTATAACATGTATACATCTCTTGATCATGCATGAGTCGGTTTCATCTCGGGTTTTCACCCATCTTTCACATGGAAACTCATTTTTACAAGATTTCAACCGTAAAAATTCATTCTAAACACTTTTAACTAATTACTTGGATCAAGATCCTTTGTATAACTTGTATACATCCCTTGATCACACGAGAATCGGTTTCATCTCGGGTTTTCACCCATTGTTCACATGAAAACCTCCTTTTCTCAATATTGTAGAATTAGAAACAAGGATCAAGCCTTAAAACATGTATTATACCTTCACTTCTTGGTTAAAAATGGTGGATTTTGGATGAACACTTTGAAGCTTTGAGAGATTTGAGAGAGTTTTGGGAGTGAAGTGTGGTAAAAAAAAAGAAAATGAAATCAATAATAAGGGGTAGGGCCGATCGGCCTCCCTTAAGGGGTGGGGTGGGTCCCACACATCCATTCTAAGCCACATATTCGGATTACGCAATCCGGATAATGTTGTGGATAATCTGGCTCAGTTCGTTTCTCGTTTAAACTCGTAATTCGGCTTAAAACGAGCATAGAATGGTCGTTTTTCGGGTCAAAATAAAATTTACATAAAACTGGTTTTAAAAACTTTAAAAACTTAACCCATGGCATTAAAACATCATATTTTTAATAATTACGCATCTTTTTCGGCTTGATTGATCGTCTCTTGCTTGGTTTGGTGTTAAAGGTTTCGTTTTTCGTACCGACGTACTAATAAATCGAAATCCTTTTTCTGTGCTATAATTCACTTATCCCGAAGCATTAATACCTTGTAAATATCACTAAACATTATATACTTCGTCTATAATGTAATTCCCGATTCGTTCGGGTTTCAATAATCGTTCATTGGTTAATTGTAATTCCAATATGATTCACTATATAATTGAGTATGATTCATACTGTGAACCATATATATTCATATAAACGTGCTATAACTCATATAATCAATATTAAATAACACGTAAATAGTATATTCCGGCTAGGGTATACCTGAATTTGCCGGAATCGTTACATTCTCCCCCCGTTATAAAAATTTCGTCCTCGAAATTTTACGCGTCAACTACTTCCTTTTGAGGAAATAGGTGGGGGTATTTCTTCCGAAATTCATCCTTTCGTTCCCAAGTAAATTCTGGGCCTCGTTGCGAATTCCATCTAACTTTGACCAACGAGATCTTATTGTGTCTAAGTTGCTTGATCTTACCGTCCACTATTTCAATGGGCTCCTCTACGAAGTTGAGCTTATCATTTATTTGAACACCTTCTAAGGGTAACACCGATGTCTCATCCGCCAGACATCTTTTCAAATTTGACACATGAAACACGTTATGAACTGCACTTAGTTCCTCAGGCAGTTCTAGTCGGTAAGCTACCGGACCGATCTTTGCAGTGATGTTGAATGGTCCAATGTATCTAGGGGCCAACTTCCCCGCCTTTCCAAATCTGACCACTCCTTTCCAGGGTGATACTTTCAAGTATACCTTTTCACCCTTCTCAAATGACAACGGTTTTCGACGGGTATCAGCATAACTCTTCTGCCGATCCCGCGCGGCTTTCAGGTTGTTCTTAATTTTAAGAATCTTGCTGGTCGTCTCCTGGACCAGATCCGATCTAATGACCTGCGGGTCACCCACTTCAGACCAGCAAAGTGGTGATCGGCACTTCCGCCCATACAATGCTTCATAAGGTGCTGCCTTTATACTGCTGTGATAACTGTTATTATAGGAAAATTCAACGAGTGGGAGATGTTGATCCCAATTTCCCTTAAAGTCCAGTACGCAAGCACGAAGCAAATCCTCCAAAGTTTGAATGGTCCTCTCAGACTGACCATCGGTCTGAGGGTGGTAAGCTGTGCTTAGGTCAATACGTGTTCCCAATGCTTCTTGGACAGCTTGCCAAAGTTTGGAGGTGAAATGGCTATCCCTATCGGAGATGATCGAGATGGGTATGCCATGACGAGACACTATTTCATTTATATAAATTTGCGCAAGTCTCTCAGTGTTAAAAGTATTCCTAATTGGAATAAAATGTGCCGATTTGGTTAATCGATCCACGATTACCCAAATCGCATCATGACCTCGGGGTGTATTGGGGAGATGTGTCACAAAATCCATTGTGATCTGCTCCCACTTCCATTGTGATCTGCTCCCACTTCCATGACGAGACACTATTTCATTTATATAAATTTGCGCAAGTCTCTCAGTGTTAAAAGTATTCCTAATTGGAATAAAATGTGCCGATTTGGTTAATCGATCCACGATTACCCAAATCGCATCATGACCTCGGGGTGTATTGGGGAGATGTGTCACAAAATCCATTGTGATCTGCTCCCACTTCCATTCGGGAATTTCCGGCTGTTGTAGCATTCCCGAGGGTTTCTGGTGTTCCGCCTTAACTCTCGCACACGTCGTACACTTGCCGACGTATGTGGCTATATCCTTTTTCATACCTGGCCACCAGTAAAATTCTTTCACATCCTTGTACATTTTATCTGATCCCGGATGTATGGAATATTTCGATTTATGTGCTTCATCCATGATCAAATCACGAAGGTCATGGAGGGTCGGGATCCAAATCCGATTTTTGAAATAAAGAATTTCGTCCACACGCTGTTCGAAATTCTTCTCATTCCCGTAAAGTCCTTCTTTATCCAATTGGCCCTCTTTCAACGCCTCGCGTTGAGCGGCTCGAATCAAATCCGAAAGGCTCGATTGGACTATCATTCCCAACGCTCGCACGCGTAGTGGTTTAACCCGATCTTTCCTACTCAAGGCATCGGCTACAACGTTAGCCTTGCCGGGGTGATATCGGATGTCACAGTCATAGTCACTCAGCAACTCGACCCATCTTCGTTGCCTCATATTCAGTTCTTTCTGATCGAATATGTGTTGCAAACTTTTATGATCAGTGAATATAGTGCACTTTGTACCGTAGAGATAGTGTCTCCAGATTTTAAGTGCAAAGATGACTGCTCCCAGTTCCAAGTCATGAGTAGTGTAGTTTTTCTCATGAACTTTTAACTGTCGAGACGCATAGGCTATGACCTTTTTATTTTGCATTAACACGCATCCTAACCCTTTACGGGATGCGTCACAATATACAACAAATCGATCGTCTCCGTCGGGGAGACTTAAGATTGGCGCTTGACACAACCTTTGCTTTAGTGTTTGAAACGCCGTTTCCTGCTCTTCACCCCATTCATATTTCCGATCCTTTTGAGTCAAGAGGGTTAAAGGTTGGGCGATGCTGGAAAAGTTCTCTATAAATCGACGATAGTATCCAGCTAAGCCTAAGAATTGGCGGATTTCCTTTGGAGATTTAGGCGCTTGCCAATTCTTAATAGCTTCAACCTTACTCGGATCAACGTGTATTCCTTGGTGGTTTATAACATGACCGAGGAATTGCACCTCTTGTAACCAGAAGTTACACTTGGAGAATTTTGCATATAACTTCTCCTGATCCAGGAGCTCTAAAACTAACTTTAAGTGTTGCTCGTGCTCCTCTTTACTCTTCGAGTATATCAAAATATCGTCAATAAATACAATGACGAACTTGTCGAGATAAGGTTTACAGACTCGGTTCATGAGATCCATGAACACCGCTGGCGCATTTGTTAGCCCAAAAGGCATAACTAAAAATTCGTAGTGGCCGTAGCGAGTCCGAAACGCGGTTTTTGGGATATCCTCCTCTTGAATTCTAACTTGGTGGTATCCCGATCTAAGATCAATTTTTGAGAAATAGCTCGCACCTTGAAGTTGGTCGAACAAATCATCGATTCGGGGAAGAGGATATCTATTTTTGATGGTTAATTTGTTCAATTCCCTGTAGTCAATGCACATTCGAAGGCTTCCGTCCTTCTTTTTCACAAATAGTACAGGTGCACCCCACGGGGAATAACTGGGACGTATAAACCCCTTATCCAACAATTCCTGCAACTGGTTGGATAGTTCTTGCATCTCGGACGGTGCAAGTCTGTAAGGGGCCTTAGCAACAGGGCCGGCTTGAGGTAATAAGTCGATTCTGAATTCGACTTGTCGGGTTGGCGGTAATCCAGGAAGTTCCTCTGGAAAGACTTGTGGAAATTCGCGTACCACGTGAATATCGTCCACCCGTTTTTCCTCAGAATCAGCGGCCGTCAGGCTCGCTAGATACGCCACACATCCCTGACGTATATATTTCAACACCTTGAGGTGGGATATAAATGGTATCATGGTGCCGGATTTTTCTCCCTGCACTAATACCTCCTCGTCATCCGACACCCGGATCTTAACGGTTTTCTTTTCACAGTTTATTTCTACCCTATTACGTGCCAACCAATCCATTCCCACTATCACGTCAAAACTACCCAATTCTACCGGTAACAAGTCAATCAGGAAGGATTGTTCGCTTAGAATAAAAGGGCAATTCCGAACAATCCGATTAACTATCATGGTTTTACCGTTAGCGACCTCTACGGTGTAGGGTTCTATGGTTTCACCAATAGGAAGGTTTGCTATCGAAAGGAATCTAACGGAGACAAAACTTCTATCGGCGCCTGTATCAAATAATACAGAAGCGTAATGATCAGAGACGAGGAAGGTACCTGTCACTACGCTGGGGTCCTGGCGCGCCTCGTTCGCTCCCATCACAAATGCTCGGCCTCGCGCCGGATTGGACGACGATGGCTGACCCGCGAGTTGTCTCCCGTTTCCTCCCTGATTCAGTTTCGGGCAGTTCCTTTTGAAGTGATCCGTGCTGCCGCATTCGTAGCAAGCACGGCTAGTGGTCACCATCTGGTTTCCTTGCGGGTTCTGCTGTCGGGCTGGTTGAGTTCTAAATGGTTGCGCCCGAATAGGTTGTGGTTGTCGGTTCAGGTTGTTCAGATTTGTCTTAAAATTTGGTGCGTAGTGTCCAACCCTGCCACACCGGTGGCACACCATCTCCTTGCACACGCCACTATGGTGGTAACCACATTTCCCGCACCTAGGAAACGTTCCCTTCTGCGGTTCTTGCCTTCCGCCCGAACTAGTCATGGCATAGCTCTGGGCAGCGGGCCTAGCTCGTTTGCTTTGCTGCTTTTCTTGGATTCTATGATCATGCGCACCCCGTTTTCCCCCAGCGGATTCTCCTGTCACCTTTAGTGATCCGCTCCGCAAGAAATCATACGTGACTATGCCAGCCTGTGTCACTGCACTTTCATACGTCCGGTGTCCCCCCGCGTTGACTATACTCCTCACTACTGGAGTAAGTCCCCAAATATAACGTTCCACCCTTTTCGTCTCCGGGGTGACCAACCATGGTACTAATCGTGACAGTTCATTGAACCTATTGGTATAACCCAAGTGGTCCGCCCCCTTCATCTCCAGATTCCACAACTCATTTTCCAGTTTCTGCAATTCATTCTTTGGACAGAAATGTTCCAACACAAGAGCCTTAAGCTCCGTCCAGGTCATGTGGTTTGTCGCCACCTGACCTCGAGTCTGTACTATGGTGTTCCACCATGTCAAGGCATGGTCGGTGAATGTACAGGTGGCGTACTTAACGATGCAGTCCTCGGGACAGTTGCTAATATTCACCACTGATTCGATTTTCTCTATCCATTTAACTAACCCATTCGGTCCTTCCGACCCGCTAAACTCTAATGGCTTGCACAACATGAAATCCTTGATCGAACATCCCCTGGATGCACGAATTGGTTCCGTACGGTTTGTCTCTACCGTAGGTATAGGGCCATTGCTGTCAGTAACGACCACCCTAGGCGGTGCGTCATTACTCGGAATAGTGTTATCATTCCTTGGAGGATTAGCATTTTGTTCCCCGTCATTATTTATGGGCGTTTGATTGCTCGGAGGGGTTGGATTGGTCGAGTTATTAATACTGGCGGCGATGCGCGATACTATATCTGGTATCGCCGCCTCCAACTGTTGAGCAATCAAACGGCTCACATCTACTTCCGATATTTTCGTTGATCGTTTCGGTGCCATTCTACACAATCATCAAAGAAATACATATAATCAATACCATCTCAAATCATAAAACACAATACATATTTCATTCATTAGTAAACATTGATTCATATTACACAAACATCAGTTTACATACTTTCAGTCAACATTACATAACTAGGTTTTAATACAAAGGGCCTATGTTGGTATCATCCTCGACATAACCCGCAATGGGTCAGTGCTTGAATGATACCCAAAAGTATCGATAATGATATGCCCTACAAGAGACCCCCTATGGGCCAGTGGTTGTACTATAACTAAACAAGATTAACTCCGTGTTTGTATCACCACTAACTACTTACACGGAGTATCAAAAAGCGGTTCAAGATTCTACCATCTAACACATCTACACATGGTGGTAAACCAACCCCACCAACACCGCCACCAGCACCACCAACACCGCCACCATAACCCGCATTCGGGTTTCCATCTGGTCGATCAACCAGTGGGAGTATGAGCACTCCCTCTTTAACTGGTTAATAGCATACTGGTGGTCCTGTATGCTATCCCCGAGGTACGCTCGCCTCTGTACCCCCACGACCAGGGCGGCAGAGTGCTCGTTCACCTGTTCGGTGAGAACACGTAGCCAGGCCGCCAAGTCCCGTTCCTGCCTCGGAAGACCCCACACAGGTAGGGTCGCAGGCTCGGGTTGGGGGCGGGAAGACTCGCCCCGGTGGTATGTGGATCTGGGTGGGGTAACGGTGGGCGGAACATACGGGGCACTGATCCGCGCCGTGAGGCGGGGACCGTGTCTGGGGGGGATCGGAGCGATCTGTGGTGCGGGCGGGGTAGGAGACCTGGTAACCCTAGCAGGGGAGGGTAAACTAGCACTCCTAGCTGGGGTGGTCTGTCTATAAGTACTATGACTAGCCTCCGAAGGCTCGGAGCTGGGTGCTACACTTGGGCTTCCAGAGGCCCCGGAACTGACCTCTTCCGGGTCCTCTTCCGTCGACACACTAGGTGTTCTTGCCATTTTTACCTGCACACAAGTTAACAAACATATAGTCCCTTTTTATAGTGTAATTCAAAATCAAATTAACATGCACTTACTTATACAATTTTACCACATAATAATATTATCATATACTTACACATATGTTGCCAATTTTACCTATTTAAATTCCCCGTGACTTCCCCTGAATTCCCTCGTGCAGACAAGTCTGTTATTATGTTCCGGACCATAATAACCCACTTGTCCATCCAAGTTCATCCCGATCTCGTCACAATATATTATTAGTTGATATTCAGATCCTATAATACTTGAGCTACTGGTTATATTTTAGGTATCTTTTTCAGACATCCTAATTCTTTATAACCAATGGCTCTGATACCAAGTTCTGTAACACCCCGTAACCGCAGCGGAAACGTACACGGGATGCAACAGACACATCTGATATCAACAGCATTGCTTATAAAGAAAATACCACTACATAAATTCATTACAAAACATAGAGCAGCAAGCTTCCAACAGGTAGCACAGATAGTTAAGCACATATCAATCAATCCAACTTGGGCATACCTAGAAAACATGTAAAGAAAACGGGTCAACTACGAATAGTTGGTGAGTTTCACTAATTTAAATAAACACTGACAAATCATTTTAATAATCATTTATTAACAATATAATCATGCTGGGAACTATGTTACCCCAGAACATTTTCATTAACTTCCTGGGAACTATGTTACCCCAGAACAATAATAACCCCTGGGAACTATGTTACCCCAGAACAATAAATACCCCTGGGAACTATGTTACCCCAGAACAATCACAACCTCTGGGAACTATGTTACCCCAGAACAATAATAACCCCTGGGAACTATGTTACCCAGAACAATAATAACCCCTGGGAACTATGTTACCCCAGAACAATAATAACCCCTGGGAACTAAGTTACCCCAGAACAATAATAACCCCTGGGAACTAAGTTACCCCAGAACAATAATAACCCCTGGGAACTATGTTACCCCAGAACAATAACACATGATAAACATTTTATATATTCTGTGCATCAGACCATATATATATAAATGTACAAGTATTTCCATACGATCGGTATGTACTTAAATACTTTAAATAAGACATGTTTTCCGCCCCGGGAAAATATAATTAAAACAATTCATTAAAAGGGGCTCGTGAAAACTCACCTTTTGTGAGTCGGTGTGTAATACAAGGAACAGCTACGTGCCTGGATCTGTAATATAATATCTAGTCGTTACTATATAATTCCCATAACTTAAATACGTATCAATCGGTACATCTGGGAACATTGTTAACCCAGTACTGTACTCGATTCGGGGACTATGTTAACCCCGTGACACTTCTAAGGACTCAGATTGTGACATTGCTTAGAGTTTGACAGTCAATTTAGTTAAGGTGATGAAATTATAGCTCGGTTTGACACCCCGTTTGGCCGTGGGGCCCGTTTCCGGTATTTCGGTGCCGGAAACGGTAAAATCGGGTAAAATTACCCAAATCATCCGAATTATTTTCGGATGATTTATTTTTACTTAAGTTACTTAGATTTATGAAAATAGTCCATTTTTAAAGTTTTCGTGTACCAGTCAGCTCGCTTATGCGAACTTTGCCGGTTTACACGTTTTAAGCTTTAAAAACTTGTTTTTATGTTCTTTTTAGCACAAATAATTACCCGATTAATCTCGGGTCTTGAAATTTTGCACAAAACTTATTTTGACAGAAAGAAAATTTTACAAAATTTTTCCAGATTTATTTTCCTATAATTACATTTATTTATCTATTTTTAAATCTTATTAAAACACTAAATATGTCAAAAATACCAAAACACTTTAGAAAAATCCCAAATTTTTCTGAGATGATTTCTGTCATCCTCATAACTTCCTGGAATTTTTCCAGATTTTAAAACTTATTTTTCAAGCCATTTTCACCCAAAACCGAGCTAGAAAGCCCTAGAACTCGTTTCACCGAAAAGCCTACTTAGACTTTTCCAACTGAGTTCAAATTTTGTGGGTGACTTTTATATGTTATAAAAAGCTTATCTTAAATTTTCCGGAAGTTTTCATCATATTTTGCTATTTTTCACTATTTTTGGCCAAAACCGAGCATTAAATTCACCAAATATTCATCTTTTATCCAAAAATTACCAAAAATTCACAGATCTCATATTTTCATGTGTAGATCATCTCTGTGAAATTTCGTGACCCGACTCTAAGCACACGAAAATCTGTCCAAATTTCATAAACACCCGAAAACCGAACTATCTTGTGTTTTCTAGCTTTAGATCGCAAGGATCTCGGTTTCTAGCCTTTGCTAGCCGCTAGATACAACACTTACTAGCACTATAACACTATACCAAGCAAACTATACCAACAATCAAACCATTTCTTTCAAAGTGTCGGTTTTTAAGTAAAAACAAAGGTTTTAACCGTAGAAATCCATTCCCGACTCTTTTTACTCATTTCTTGGACCAAGATCCCTTGTATAACATGTATACATCTCTTGATCATGCAAGAGTCGGTTTCATCTCGGGTTTTCACCCATCTTTCACATGGAAACTCATTTTTACAAGATTTCAACCGTAAAAATTCATTCTAAACACTTTTAACTAATTACTTGGATCAAGATCCTTTGTATAACTTGTATACATCCCTTGATCACACGAGAATCGGTTTCATCTCGGGTTTTCACCCATTGTTCACATGAAAACCTCCTTTTCTCAATATTGTAGAATTAGAAACAAGGATCAAGCCTTAAAACATGTATTATACCTTCACTTCTTGGTTAAAAATGGTGGATTTTGGATGAACACTTTGAAGCTTTGAGAGATTTGAGAGAGTTTTGGGAGTGAAGTGTGGTAAAAAAAAAGAAAATGAAATCAATAATAAGGGGTAGGGCCGATCGGCCTCCCTTAAGGGGTGGGGTGGGTCCCACACATCCATTCTAAGCCACATATTCGGATTACGCAATCCGGATAATGTTGTGGATAATCTGGCTCAGTTCGTTTCTCGTTTAAACTCGTAAATCGGCTTAAAACGAGCATAGAATGGTCGTTTTTCGGGTCAAAATAAAATTTACATAAAACTGGTTTTAAAAACTTTAAAAACTTAACCCATGGCATTAAAACATCATATTTTTAATAATTACGCATCTTTTTCGGCTTGATTGATCGTCTCTTGCTTGGTTTGGTGTTAAAGGTTTCGTTTTTCGTACCGACGTACTAATAAATCGAAATCCTTTTTCTGTGCTATAATTCACTTATCCCGAAGCATTAATACCTCGTAAATATCACTAAACATTATATACTTCGTCTATAATGTAATTCCCGATTCGTTCGGGTTTCAATAATCGTTCATTGGTTAATTGTAATTCCAATATGATTCACTATATAATTGAGTATGATTCATACTGTGAACCATATATATTCATATAAACGTGCTATAACTCATATAATCAATATTAAATAACACGTAAATAGTATATTCTGGCTAGGGTATACCTGAATTTGCCGGAATCGTTACAACCCATGTGTTAGAAGAAAGAATATTAAGATCAATATGGATCATGAAAGTTGTACCTGAGGTTTGCCCCGCATCACTCTTAGCTTTCAACTCCTTGAGATAGGTCAGGCAGTTTCTCATCCAGTGACCTATCTCCCCATAACCAAAGCACGGATACTCAGAGCTAACCTTTAGCTTCTTGGGTTTTGGTTCCGCCTTTGCCTTTCCCTTGAACCCCTTCTTGACTTGCCCTTACCAATGGCAACCTTTGCCTTTGGTTCCGGGTGATGTCTCTTCTTCAAGCCACCTTCATTGATCGCTATAACGGGTAAAACATTTTTACCCATGCCGGCTTCGGCTGTCTTAAGCATTGCGTGAAGCTCACCGATGCTTTTGTCCCATTCGTTCATGTTGTAATTCATAACGAATGTCTCAAACCTTTTAGTTAATCCATTGAGGATCAAATCCGTGGCTAACTCTTTTGAGATGGGACAGTTAAGCCGTTCAAGCCGATCAATGTAGATTTTCATCTTAAGCACATAAGATGAGACAGATTGGGTTTCTTCCATATGACATGCATGAAGTGCAAGAACCGTATAGAAGCGCTCCACCCACGCTTGTGTAAAGAACATTTCCTTAAGCTGGGTTATCATGTCATACGCCCCATGATTCTCGAAATCCTTTTGGATCTCGGGAATCATTATTCCCAACATGAGGCAAGAAACTTGCACCGAATCCTCGGTGTATTTCAACAAATCCGCGTAGGCATCTAAGTTGTTTACATCGGGTTCATCGGGAATAGGATCGTCCAAAATGTAGGACTTCTTCTCTTTCTTGAGAACAATTCTCAAGTTTCGATACCAATCCATGAAATTTTTATAGTTCAGACGATCCTTATCCAGAATGGATCATAGTGATAAGTTATGCACGGGTGGGATAATAGCTTTATGTGGATTGTTTGCGTCCATCTATAAAGAATTTAACAAAGTTCAATTTAGTATTTTAGATATCAATAAATTTTAATCTTTAATACCCTTTAATGTCTCCAAGACAATTATTGATTAAAATCTTGAACCCAACGTTTCATCCAAATAGTAGTTAGGTGACCTTTATCCCACTATTCGAATTAACAAGGTAGTCAACGTTTGACAATTGCAACCCTTTGCAACTTTTAGTTTTATGGGATCGGTTAAACATCATATGTTTAGTTTGCATGTTTAATCCCATCAACACCTTTGTACGCCATGCTACGGTGACCCTAATCACATGGTTTCCAAATCAAGTCTTCCTACTTACACAAACGTGTGAGTTTACACATAAAAGGCATGAAGTATGGTAAACAGGTTCAATCTGAAGATGTTGGATCAGGATCCCTAGAGGAAATCAAGCCTGTTTTTAAATGTGTGAACAATTTTGATGCTTCTACTTCATGTGCAGATATAGTAAATAATGTTGATTCAGATATAGTAAATGATGTTGCTTCTGATAGTAAAGGGGTTCTAGCTAGTGAAAGTGAATCTCATTCGAACGTGTCATCAAACTCATATGACACTACATCACAAAATTGCTGATAATAATACACAGAGTTGTGGCAACAGAAGGAAGGCACATAAGAAATCAGCACAACAAGGGCAGTCTCGTCCTCATAGATCCTACGGATCTCCATGTGTTGATACATCATCGGGTGCTACTTATATTAAGAGGCAAACATGTTACCACTGTGGCACACCAGGACATATAGCCAGAAATTGTGTTCATCGTCTATATGTTCCCTATTACAAGCAAAATCAGAAGGCTGCGCGAAGGGGCCAGAAGAATGGGAAAACCTTTCATAAGAAGGAATTCCAAAATGAGGCTAGTGCTTACGTTGACATTAGAAGAAGGATGAAGGCGTGTTTCGTCTGCGGGAAAGGCGGGCATTTGGCAAAGCAGTGTCACTACGGTGCTGTCAATAGGCAAGCTCCTCAGGTGAAAGGTAACAGGTTTCAACCGAGTCTAGTGGTTAAACAAAATGCTTATTTTAGAAAACCACGAGTATCTGTACAACGGGTCACAGATACTCAAGGATTCAAAGTTAATATGACAGGTCTGCACTCAAATGATTTAGAAACTGTTAAAAGAAAATTAAATTTTCAGAAATCAAAGAGTGTTGAGATTTCTAAGAGTTCGAATTCGAATTGCTCCACTGCAAAGTATGTTCTACCAAATTTCACTAAACCAAGACAGACTTGGAAACTTAAAACTTAGCAAACAGAATATGTATTAACAAATGTTTCTGTTAAAGATGGGAAGATATGAGTTGGCAAGAGGTCACATATGTTGATGCTCAAGGGAACCCCAAGACATTTATGACTTGGGTTCCTATGTCCAACTGATCCCGCTATGCGTGTAGGAACAACCACAAATTCATTGTTTATTAAATGGGTTGTTCCAGGCACATGACAGGGCAAATATCCATTGTTTTTAAATCTTAAACCATAAAATGAATTATTTGTTGCATGGACGGGATTTTATGGTGATAGAACGTTTTTAATCTGCTCTTTAAGTGTGTAGGAACAAATCAGGGAATACATTGCATATTAAAAGATTTATTCCAGACATTCAACTCGCAAGGATGTAGAATCTCAAAACAAGCTTAATCCTAGGGGGAGACTCTCACAAATGAAAAATGATGTCTTGAAGATAAAAGGTCACCGTATCACTTTGGTATGAAAGATTGATCAATCAAAAAGATTTTAATTTTTTATAAAAAAAATTTCAAAAATATGTTCACGTATAGTTTTTCAAGTATAGTGTATTTTATTTCCCAAAAATGAGAAAATGACTTGAACGTGCATGAGAAATGATAGTACATCAGTTGGCTGACTATCACACTCCATAAAAGTTTTTTATTAAATACTTCATTTCGACGATTGAGTCTTTTTGAGGTTAAATTTGTACATAAAAGTTTTTGCACAAATTTAGGGGGAGAAATTTAAAAAAATTCAAAAAGAGTGTGTGTGCGTCTAATAATAAAAAAGTCTATGTCTTTCAAACTTCACTCTCGCTTAAAATTATGTCGGTTGCTAAAGTTTGAAGAACATATACTTGTATATGTTTGGTCCGGTGATCTACTTGTAGATTCACATGATAGCCATTTGTCTAAAGACTAAAAGCATCCGGGGTGATTGTGATGTGTTTTTGTGTTTTGAATTCTTTCACTTAAAATTATGTCGATAATTCCAAGTCGGAGGGACACGTATTTTCATATGTGTTTTGGTCCTGTTAACCACTAGTGGTCATACGGGATAGCCATTTACCTGAAAACTGAAGAGTGACCGGGGTGACTGAGTTCTTAACATGTGTGTCTTCTGTAATTTCAAGGGAAGTGATATTACTATTCAGCTAACAGCTTTTTAGAAACTTCAAAATATTTTCAAATGAAAATTGATCCAACCTTTGGAAAGTGTTAGATAAATTGTTTCTGTGTGCCTAACGGGTGAATTTATTAAGCTTAAAGGGCACTAGAACAGTCATTGCTCTGTATGGTAGCTTTCCATGATGCGTAAAAGTTGAAGTGATATAAACTAAATATGCTAAACTTACTGTGGGGAGTCATTTTGAAGATATGTGCATGTCTCCATATACATCTCTCCGAATGAAAGGCAGAAAAGCAATTACCCAGTCATATACGAGCCCGTTGATATTTGGTTCCCAAAATGATGTATGCTATTGAGAATGACAAAGAAAAAATGTGAACAAAATTACTGTAAATATATAATCAACCAAAAGTTGATAAATGTTCACAAGCTTTTAAGAAAAACACAAACATGAGGGTTAATAACAGAACTACAGGGGTGGAGGCAATAATATAAGTCCTTTAACATCCCGAATGAAAGGCTTGTTAATTAAACTGTAAGTCCAACGTTCACCCTCAAATATGTTTGCAAATTTGAAAGAAAATTCAAATATATAAGTTCTGTCATTAAAAGTTTTTAAACCAAATCCAGGGGGTTAGAGTCAAATTGGGGTGATATGGGGAAGGCCAAATACGCTTTGAGAAGAGATAGGAGGCATCACAGATCCATGAGTGATGTCCATCTAAGCTTTTTGTCGAACAGAACCTAATTCATATCACTGATGCAATGAATATCATGCTAAGTTTGTTATACCTGCTATCAACCTGTTTCTTTATGTCATAATAACACTGAACATGAATCCTTGTAAAAGAACCTTAAGCAATATGATTCCATGTTCGGATCTTTTCATAAAAGGCGGTGTTTTTATCGAAAACTTAAATTTGATCCCTAATTTTTGCTAAATTATAATAAGACTGGGTGACTAAATTGGTTATATTTATTGTTTTTGGTTTTATTTTATTTATTTTATTTTTTTTACTTCTTGATTACTCTTGTCGAAACAAATGCATTAAAAATGTGTTATATTTGGTTTAGCTGGTATGATCTCATTTCAAGTCTTTTCAAGAAAATCATTAAAAAAACAGAAAAAACATAAAAATTACAAAAATATGTCTGTCTTATTGTGTTTTATTTAATTATTTTCAAAATATTTTGGTTGATCTTTCTATCAAAGTTGATTGTTCTTTCAAGACTGATTTCTTGCAACGGAAGCATATGAAGTATCTGAGACTCAAATTGGATGATGATATCATGTTCAAGGGGAGATGGTAGAGTATTGGATGCAGAAGCTGAACTTGCTGATCACTGAAGTTGCTGATTATGTTCTAGTAAAGATTCTGAAGATCTTGAAAGCATCAATCTAATGGCAAGATTGTTGGGTCATAAATTGGTTAAACTGACGCATATCAAAAGGCCACGACATGATCAAGACTAAAGTGATGTAAACGAAGACGAGTTGAATTTCGATTAGGCTGGTCTGAAGTGAAATAAACAAGAACAAAGCTACAAACCAAGGGGGATATTGTTGGTCCATATTTGGTGGTTTGTACTTAGTTCTATGTTTGTTGGGTTGAGTACGTAATATGGGCTTGGGCTGCATAGGGCTTTTGGTTGTTTGGGCCAGCTTGTTTTGGCTCCCTATATATAGAACATCTTGTATAGGCTTTTAGGTGGTTCAGATTGAGAAAAGAAAACCACTTTGAGAGCCACCATCTAGAGAGCATAAGATTTTGTGTGAATCGGTTTTTGTATTAGACGATTTATTGTTAATATAATCGTATGCATTGAAACCATATTACATAGTGTTCTTCATTTGTATTATTCTTGAATCACCACGTTAAATAGATTCTGCATATTTGACGTGTTTGGTTGATATCATATTGTAGTGATCCAGATTCGGGACTTACATTTTTACTCCCCCAATTTCGTTACAATTGTCTTTAATAAGTGTGTCTTCAAATCAAGTGTGGGTAAAGCAATATTGACCATCCATATCAAGATTGTAAAAATCTGAAAATAAACGTATTCATATGTTGGTCGACACTAAAAGTGATTAAATCCTTAAGCTTGGTCAACACTTGTTCTTGTAAAGCTTTTGATGAAGTCGTGAGGTTTAACTTCCATAAGTTTGTTGATGATTGGAGAAAAATCACCAAAATACCCCTGAGTACATTTCTTCGGTAGAAAACAACATGGTCAAACGGTCAACGACACCAAAAATCTCAAATGTTTCTTCAAAACCTTGAAATATTTCACAAACACAAATTTTCTGTTCCCTAGCACACAGTGTGCTTGAGAGTAAAAAGATGCAGTTTCATGAAGGTTTTCATTACTAGCACAAAGTGTGCTCGGTAGCACTAACACTTGTGATTTTTTCATTTTTTTTCACTCGCACAGAGCATGGTTGGGAGCAAAAGTGTGCTCGGGGGTACCAGCACTTGTGATTTTTCATCATTTTTTTCACTAGCACATAGCATGCTTGGGATAAAAAGTGTGCTCGGGAGTACTTACAAGCACTAAGCATGCTCGGGAGTACTTCACTAGCACTAAGTGTGCTCGGGAGCCTTCACTAGCACTAAGTGTGCTCTAGACTTAAAAAGAGAGTTTTCTTGAGAAGAAAATGAATATGCTCTGGGTTTAAAAAGTGTGCTCGAATTTGATATGCTCGATATAAGACGTGCTCGAGATAAACTGTGCTTGAACCAATCAAAGATGTACTTGGGCAAAACACATCCTGTTCTCAAAGAAACAATTAATCACTTATAATGCTCGAGATCAATCTTATAACTTCATGGTGTGCTTGAGACATCAAAACTTCATTTCTGCATCATCAGTCATTGAAGCCTTTGCAGAACCTGCTTGAATATTCACTTTGCATCTGCTGCAACAAAAAATGATGAAATTGCCTTTAGTACCGGTGCTTTCTTCACTTGTACATTCTCCTTATCATTTTGTACCATCAACAATATTTTTCAACAAAACATCTACTGTTTGTGCAACGCATTCATATGAAATAACAACGAGCAAACAAAACCCTAATTTTTCAGATCTGGAAACTAGTTTCATAATCAGAAATTGATCATTGTAGCAATATTCATGTCGTCTCGAAATCAAAGAAACCTATCTTCATATCATCAATCAACCTTTTCAGATCTGGAAATCATCAAATGAACAGTAGTGCCCCTAAACGAGCCAAATAACACTGTTACATCAGATCTGGATCATTCTGACAAAATAAACACAAAATTGATGTTGGATCTCCAAACGAGTCATCAACCCAAACGTCAATCCATAATATTTTCACTAAAAAATCAAATAATTTCAAAACCACCAAAAATAATTCCAACGCACTTCATCGTTTAACGTCCATGGTGGATTCAAGATCGAAATGAATCAGGTCAACGGTTAGTCTGAATGATTCGGTAAACCAACTCTGATACCAATTGTAAATACCAAGCCCCGGTGCGGAAGCGTGTATAATCGGTATTAACGATGGATCTCGGCTCTAGGGTTAGGATCGAATCTTACTCGTATTCACTCTTGAAAGATGTTTGGACGAATGACATGTATTGGGACAGAGCCTGATTTTATTAACAATCAATAATTGGATGAAGAGTTGTAATCAAAACACAAAGATAGTAGAAATGGTAGTATGATTTCATTAGTCGAATGATTCTCATAAAGAAGAACCACTCATACATACATTCATAAATATATACATACATACATACATACACAAGAATTATCAGCCACCTCCAGGAGAGCTCATCCTGGAGGCGGAGACTCCCTCAAAGGGATAAAACCCTAGATCTCACTCAATACACAATACACTCACACATACTAGACAAATAAATAAAAATATCTATTTATACTAGTCTAGCATGACTTGGTCTTCGAGCCATCCACCCTTGGTTGAGACCAAACAATATATTTTTCACCCACAAATTAATTCGATGCGTCGGTCTAAAACATATGTTCTAACAATCTCCCCTTAGACCGATGCCATCGAATTTCTTACATGATCACCTCATAACTCGTTGTCTTTCGTTGAAATTTTTCCCCTCAAGTTAAGCTTCTCCCATAGTTCATTTCGAATTATCACTCTTATACCAATTTTGGATATAGTTGTATGGGCTTATAAACGATGCTTTGAACTTCAAAGATCAACTTCAAGTAACAAGGTTATTACAAACAGAAATAAACTCAATGTGATATTCAATTCTTAACTTGAGTCTTTTATTTGATTTGAAGCTAACCATTCGCTATGAAATTCAAAGTTTTTTACTCTTGCAATTTCGTTGCAATGTCTTTAATAAATGTGTCTTCTAATCAAGTGTGGGTGAAGCAATCTTGACCATCCATATCAAGATTGTAAAAATCTGAAAATAACGTATTCATATGTTGGTTGACACTAAAAGTGATTAAATCCTTAAGCTTGGTCAACACTTGTTCTTGTAAAGCTTTTGATGAAGTCATGAGGTTAAATTCCATAAGCTTGTTGATGATTGGAGAAAAATTACCAAAATACCCCTGATTATATATCTTCAGTAGAGAACAGCTTGGTCAAACGGTTAATGACACCAAAAATCTCAACAGTTTCTTCAAAACCTTGAAATATTTCACAAACACAAACTTTCTGTTCCCGGTAGCACTAACACTTGTGATTTTTCATTACTAGCACAAAGTGTGCTCGGTAGCACTAACACTTGTGATTTTTTCATTTTTTTTCACTCGCACAGAGCATGGTCGGGAGCAAAAGTGTGCTCGGGGGTACTAGCACTTGTGATTTTTCATCTTTTTTTTCACTAGCACATAGCATGCTCGGAAGCAAAAGTGTGCTCGGGAGTACTTACTAGCACTAAGCATGCTCAGGAGTACTTCACTAGCACTAAGTGTGCTCGAGACTTAAAAAGAGAGTTTTCTTGAGAAGAAAATGAATATGCTCTGGGTTTTATGTCAGGTCCCTTGATATGGTCGATTCGGCTCGGATCTTAATCAATCATGTCATAACTCACACAAAATTAATCGTGTTGACAAGAGAGTTAATGACGGGTTACTATATTTAGAAAGATGACCGTTTGTTAAAGGCGGAATCAATAACAAACATACGGTTGCAATGAATATTCAAAGATAGATGGCACACACAGGATTCACTCAAAAGATTTCCATTTATATAATGTTAATCATACAAACGGGGTAATCGATTTAGGGTTTTATAAGGAATCCTAGGACAGCCGGCACACACAAAATATTCTCAATTAATGTGTCGGTCTTATCCGTATCATGTGTCCATCTACCTCTCCATGGCAGCGTGCCCTAAAAATTCTATTTATAGGCCTGCCAACCTAGGACAGTTGTCATTCCTTTTAGAAACCCTAAATACAATCATACGTATTCAAATTACATATTCAAAATAAGCGATGTGTAAAACAAGTTTTCCGGGTAGGCTTTTCATTAATCTTTAGTCTCCGAGTACGCAGTGTACTCGGCCTTCCTTCAGACTTGGTAAACATAGAAGTGTACTCGGGATCAGTTTCCGGGTAGACTTTACTTAAAGAATATTTTACCAAGTAAAATATTCACCGAGTAGACTTCAATCTTCTTGAACTTATCAAACTTTGCCCGACAAATCCTTACGAGCAACCTTGTTCTTCTATGGTCCTGTTCGGCTCATTGTCATTGAATAACTTTTTGATAAGGCGTACTCGGGAGTACATACCTTACTTGAGCAGAACCTTACTCGATATAACTTAGAGATATTCCATTAACTCATCAAGTATACTCAGACCATAATTATTAAAGAATACCTTGCCCGGTCTTCCAATCACTTGGCTTCATGGACTTGGTTAACCAAACCTTACTCGGATGGGTAAAATACTTGGTCTTGAAGAACAACCCTGCTTGACAAAGTGAACCTTGCTTGGAGATGCCAAATCAGTGATCCTTACTCGGGAAATCACTAAAAAGCATACCTTGCTCGGATATCCACTTAAGAAGACTATTTGAAGTAAACCTTGCTCGGAAGGCAAAATCTCGTACTCGGCTAAGTAAAATCTTGCTCGGAGTTCCAAGGTGTGCTCGGATTCAATACTTAGCAGTTTCTGAGGAGGTTGAAAAGATTCCAATCTTCCATATTCTTCGTTTAGGTCAAATCTCCTCATTTGGGTCAAACTCTTGACCCAACAATCTCCCACTAGATTGGAACACCTCAGCTGACCCAAAACACTCTATGGTTACTTACACTTAGCTAAATACACATCAAATCAAAAGTCAATTCATAATCAAATTACATAAACAAAATTACATAATCAAAAGTTGTCCGTAGACACTTCAAAGCAAAGCCTATTCTATCTATTATGTCTTTTCCTTTCATTGTAGGCTGCTTGTCTTCTTAACTGTATTACTGATGCAGCTCTTTCTCTGAAGATATTGAGCACTTGGTAGTGAGTGTGTCCTTCTGGTATCACCAAGTCTCTTATATCTGTAAGATCATCATTGTGTAAGCATGTCAGATCTGCATCCTTCTTGATTATTGCCAAAACTTTTCCATCAGTGTTCCTCAGCACATAGTGACGTGTGTCTTCTTTGTATTCCACTTCAGTAATGACACCGTTCTTCTGTACTGTATAGTTTGGCCTTCTCATTCTTCTTCCCAAGTTTATACACGTATTCATGTTGGGAAGTGGATTTTGATCTCGGACACTTATTTGGTAGTTCAGTTCAGCCCTGTCCATTCTCTTTAGCTTTTCTGACCTTTTTGATCTGTGGATTTGAATCATTCTCCAACTTCTCTTTTCTTTCAAAAATGTAAATCCATCACCAGCCTGTTCATGAAGGTATTTTGATAAGTCATTCATTTGCCTTTTTGTAGACTGGTCCCTGTTTCGGAAATCATACTGGTGAAGAGACACCATTCTCCTTAGCTGTTCTTCATTATAATCCCTGAAGTCACTTCTGACCACAATCTCTTTTAACAACCTGCTCTCCATAATCACTTTGAGGGAATCAGTGACTGAATCATAATACAGCTCTCTGGGTAGATCCACATCAGATTGTGGTCTTGTTCTGTGTTGTACTGAGCTGCTTGATTCACCTCTTCCACCTTGACATCTTCCTCTAGGAAATCTTTGATGAAATGCAGGTCTGAAGGGAATTGACTTCTTGGGCTTTTGAGGTCCCAAGTTGAAAAGCTTTACATATATAGCTTCCACCATCTCAGTAGGAAGATTAACAATTTCATCAATATTGCATCCTGCCTTGTACATTTCTTCCAGCATTTTGGCCATTCCAGGGGTGTTTGCTGATCTAGCAGGTACAAACCTGTCATCTGCATAGTATCTTGGATTTTCACCCTCCCTTAAAGCCTTCTCCCATTCTGCCTTCTGGATATAAAACAAGTTTTTCAAATCCACTTTTTCCAGGGCATTGAAATCTGCTTCAGTTATTCCTCTTTGATTTACCATTATGTTCCTGAGAATGTTTATCATTTCCTCATTCTCCCAAGGCATGAATGGTTCATCTTCTGGTTCAGGTTTCACTTTTTCATGAATAATAGGGATTTCAACATGTTTGACTTTTTGTTTTTCTTTTTCCCTTATTGACTGAATTCTTCTTTTCTTCTTTGGTGGCTCATCAGTTGTTTCAGTTTGAATTGTGCTTTCAGCTTGGACCCTTGTAGATTTTTCTTTTCTTTTCCTTCTGTTATATTGATCCACAACAGTCTTTTTATCCAAATTCTTCACAATTTAAGGCTTCATTCCTTTCTCCAACAAATATCCACACATACCATTGAATTTTCTTTTCAACTCTTCTAACTCAATTTCCTCATTTTCTATAACACATTTTTCCACTACTTTCTCTCTTTCACTGATATATAAATCTTGTAATTCATCAAAAGAGAAATGTGCCAAATCTTTCTCAGAGTAACCATGTCTTCTCAGATAATCTTTGTATTTCTTGGAATCTTTGTTCTTCTGTTCCATCAGTCTTTTGGCTTCCAACATACTCAGCTTAATGTTTGCCCTGTGTTCATCAGTCATTTCAACTTGTGGGGACATAACATTAGCTGTTGTTCCAATTTTCCCTTCATCATTCTCAGGTTTGTCATTATTGTCATCATCAGAGTTCTCAGAGTCATCCTCTTTTTCTGTCAGATCATTCATAGCATCTATCTTTGGTTCATCAGGAGCTGGATGATCTGCTTCATCTCTAGTTGTTACATCAGGGACACCTTGCATATGTTCATCAGGTCTTAGACTTTGCAAAGGTGTAGCCCTAATAGGACTTTGTTTGAATGTTATTTTTCTTCTCTCATAAGTCTTTTCAAATATTCTTTCTGGCCAGTTATTAGTAGGGTTCTTTCTTAAATCCTCTTTCACTTGTTCAGCCCATTTCTTGGCAGCCTTTGAAGCAATTGACTGGCCAATCTCTTCTTCAGGAATCATGCCAGTGGCTGGTTCATCAGCAGTTTCAGGTGTTTGACTTTTAGGTTGAAACATGCTGACTACCAAAGCCAAAGAGTTGTCTATTTACTCAACTCTTCTCATCTTAATCAATTCTTCTATAACTTCTTGTTCAGCCTCATCTACAGCCAGTTCTTTTTCAATGTTGGCTTTTCTGATCAGATCTTCCTGCTCTGCAATCTCTTCTGGAGTCAGTGATAGTTCTGCTCCCCCTTCATCTCCATCGGCATCGTCATCATCAGAATTACCTTCATCACTCTCATCATCACCCCCTGCTTCCTCCTCTGAGCTCAGCTCAGGCACTGGCATTATAGCCAAATCATGGTTTAACAACCAAGGTAAAATTTCAAATGGAGCATTTGCATTAAAGGTATTAGAGACACCAGGATTCTTGTGTAACACCCCGAAACAGCAGCGGAAATGTAAACAGGATGCAACAGACACCTCAGATATCAACCACATTGTTTATAAAGAAAACTGAATACATTAATATACTTCAAATTACATTATCTTGTATTTCATTACCGTCTAGGTGGTACACACATCATACCATACGATACATAATTCTATTTATTATAATATATCCTAACATCCCGCACGCAAATCTTACACACATCAAGCACTTAGCACGTAAGCAATCACTTCATCTTAATTGTACCTGAAAAGCATGTGAGAAAACGGGTCAACTACGAATAGTTGGTGAGTTTCACAATTTGAGTAAACCATGATAAATCATTATCAAAATATAATATTATCGATGTAATTATGCTGAGCCCACAAGCGAAACCTCTGTCTGGGGACACTGTTGACCCAGTACAGTACCCATTCCGGGGGCAATGTTAACCCAGAAACACTTCTAGGGACATCTGGGGACACTGTTAACCCAGTACAGAACTCATTCCGGGGGCAAAGTTAACCCAGAAACACTTCTAGGGACATCTGGGGACACTGTTAACCCAGTACTGTACCCATTGCGTACGATTCCCGTATAATCAAATATTTATAAATACACGCAAATCCATGCGTTCAGTATGTACTTAAACATTTTAATAGTAACATGCTTCCGCCCCGGGAAAATGTTTGAAAACAATTCAGAAAAAGGGGCTCATGAAACTCACCTTAGCACATGCAAGCAGGTAACAACAATCATTATCAATTAACACGTCCAATCTGTAATATGATCCCTACGATCGTTACTATACACTCATTATTAATATAACTTTAACCAAGTTACCGGTACATCTGGGGACACTGTTAACCCAGTACTGTACCCATTCCGGGGGCAATGTTAACCCAGAAACACTTCTCCGGACTCAGATTGTGATATCGTTTAGAGTTCCATGGTCACAATTACTATTAGTCGATTTTCTCGTTTTGCGTGCCTAGCACGGTTATCCGTTTTTACGTTTCAAAAATGAGTTTGGTCACACACGACCCGAAAGTAGTGGTTGACTGATAATTTAATTAAAGTTGTGAATTTAGAGCTCGGTTTAGACGCCCCGTTTGGCCGCGGGGACCCGTTTCCGTCTTTAGCGTACCGGAAAATGTTAAATCGGACAAAAATTACTCAAATCATCCGAATTATTTTCGGATGATTTATTTTTACTTGTTTAACTCATTTATATGAAAATAGTCCATTTTTAGGGTTTTCATACACCAGTCAGCTCGTTTAGGCGAACTTTACCGGTTTACGTGTTTTAAACTTTAAAAGTTTGTTTTTGCACAATTAAATATCCGTTTTGTCTCGGATCTTGAAATTTTGCCCAAATCACTTTTTGACAGTGGGGAATTTTATAAAAATATTTCCAGAATTAATTTTTATATTTAAAATTTATTTATCTATTTTTAAACACCATTTAAACACTAAATATGTCGTAAATACCAAACGACCTTAGAAAAATCCCAAATTTTTCCTGGATGTCCCCTTCCATCCACATAGTCCCCTGTAATTCTTCCAGAACCAAAATCTCCTTTTACATGCCATTTTCACTAAAACCGAGCTAGAAAACCCTAGAACTCGTTTAACCGAAGAGCCCACTTAGACTTCTACAACTGACCTCAAATTTTGTGTGTGACTTATAGATGATATAAAAAGCTTTTCTACAATTTTCCAGAATTTTTCATGATATTTAACTATTTTTCACCATTTTTGGCCAAAACCGAGCATTAAATTCACCAAATATTCATCCTTTATCCAACAGTTACCAAAAATTCACAGAACTCATATTTTCATGTGTAGATCATTCCTGTAAAATTTCATGACCTAACTCTAAACCTACCACAATCTGTCCAAAAACTTCAAAACCGAACATAACCGAATATACCTTTCGTTTTCCGCCACTACAAGCTACAAACTCGTCTTTCCGCCTTATCTACCACTAAATACAGAACCTACAACCAACATACCACAATACCATGCAAGTTACACTAACGATCAAGCCTCTTACACTATTGTTTCGGTTATTGTTTCAAAACTAAAGTTTAAACCGTAAAAATTCGTTTTTGGTTCGTTTAACTCCTTTCTTGGACCAAGATCCCTTGTATAACCCGTATACATCACTTGATCATGCAAGAATCGGTTTTCATCTTTGAAACCTCATTTTCTTGCAAACAAACTCAAGAAACGAAGATGAACACGTAAATAACTCGGTTTTTACCTCGGTTTTCTTGCTAAAAACTCGGGTTTTTAGATGATCTTGTGGAGAGTATTGTGTGATCTTGAATTTTTTGTTTAAAAAAAAGAAATGAAAGGGGTTATACCCTTTTGAAGTCCGATCGGTCTATGTGGGGGGTGGGGTGGGACCCACCTCTCCATTCCTATCCACACATTTGGATTCTCGTAATCCGGATAATGTTTTGGATAATCTGGTTCAGTTCGTTTTTTGGTTAAATGTTTAATTCGGCTTAAAACGAGGCTAAAATGGTCGTTTTCGGCTTAAAAAAAGAAATTTATTTAAAACCAATTTAAAAACTTTAAAAAACTTAAACCATGACATTTATTAACTTAAAACATCATATTATTAATTATCGCGCATCTTTTTCGGCTTGATCGATCGTCTCTTGCTCGGTTTGGTATGGAAGGTTTCGTTTAATGTACCGACGTACCATTAAATCGAAATTCTTTTTCTGTGCCGTACTTTACTTATCCCGAAGCATTAATGCTTCGTAACATCACTAAATATCATAGATATCGTCTATAATTGAACCCTCGATTCGTTCGGGTTTCAATAACTATCGATCGATTAATCGCATAATCAATACGATGAATTATATATTCACGTACAATCAATACAGTGAACCCTGTATTCTCGTATAATTACAATGGTAATTCATGTACCCTACATTAAATATGACGTAACTACTGTCTACCGGTTAAGGTATACCGGGTTTCGTCGGAATCGTTACATTCTCCCCTCGTTAAGAAATTTCGTCCTCGAAATTTTACACGCCCACTATCCCCTTCCGAGAGATAGGCGGGGGTTTTTCCTTCACAATTCACCCTCGCGTTACCAGGTATAATCTGGTCCTTGCTGTGAATTCCACTTAATCTTAATCAATAAAGCTTGGTATGTCCAAACTGTTTAGTTTTCCCGTCTACTAACTCTACTGAATTATTTATGATATCAGGCATGACTTCTATGAGTACCTCCATTACTGGTACTTTCGTTGCCTCATCGCTTAGGTACTTTTCAATACGAATACATGGCAAACATCATGTATAGTACTTAGCCCCTGGAGTACTTTAATCGACAAACTAAATGACCAATCATGGAGATAGTCTCATAAGGTCCAATATATTAAGGAGCTATTTTCGGTTTTGCCAACCTTATATCACCTCTCGAAGGTGATGCCATAAGAATGCCTTGTCACCTCTTTCCGGTGACAATGGTTTCCTTTGAATGTTGGCATAAATCCTTTGCCAATTTCGCGCTGCTTTCAACTTATCTTAAATATTATAAATCCGATTGGTTGTTTCTCGAATCAATTCAAATCTTATGGCTTTAGTGACGCCCATTTTCAATTTAACAAATTGGTGATAATTACTTCACCCATAGAAAGCTTCAAGATCTCGATGCCTCCTTCCCCGCCTTCCAATAATGGAAGTAGGATGACTATTTCGATCTGAGATAATTGAAAATGGTACTCCACGACGAGATACCATTTCACCATCATGAATTTGGGCGAGAATTCGTTGTGGTAATCGTCATGGATTGGGATGAAATGCGAGGATTGGTTAATCGATCCGCGATTACCCAATTTACCTCATGCCTTTGATATATCATGGGAATTTGCGTCCCGAAATCCATTGTAATTTATTCCCACTATCATTGGCGAATTTTCTGTCGTTGTGGCGTTCCCTAGGGTTTTCGGTGTGCAACCTTATCTCTTGCACAAGTCGTACACTTACCGACATACGTTGCTATATCCTTCTCCAAACTCGGCCATTAATAAAATTCTTTCAGATATTCGTATTATCAATAGTCAAATCCGATCCCGGATGTATGGAATATTTCGATCTATGCGCTTCGTCCATGATTAATTCACGAAGGTCATGGAGGGTCGGGATCCAAACCCGATTTTTGAAATAGAGAATTTCGTCCACGCGCTGTTCGAAATTCTTCTCATTGCCGTAAAGTCCTTCCTTTTCCAAATGTTCCTCTTTCAACGCCTCACGTTGAGCGACTCGAAGCAGGTCCGAAAGGTTCGACTGGACTATCATCCCTAGCGCTTTCACTCGCAATAGCTTAACCCGATCTTTCCTACTCAAGGCATCGGCTACGACGTTAGCCTTGCCGGGGTGATAACGGATGTCACAGTCATAAACGTTTAACAATTCGACCCATCTTCGTTTCCTCATATTCAGTTCTTTCTGATCGAATATGTGCTGCAAACTTTTATGATCGGTGAAGATGGTGCACTTCGTACCGTAGAGATAATGTCTACAGACTTTAAGTGCGAAGATAACCGCTCCCAGTTTTAAGTCGTGAGTAGTGTAATTTTTCTCGTGTACTTTTAACTGTCGGGAAGTATAGGCTATAACCTTATTATACTGCGTCAACACGCATCCTAACCCTCTACGCGATGCGCCACAATACGCGACAAAACCATCGTCTCCATCGGGGAGACTTAAAATCGGCGCTTAGCACAATTTTAATGGTTTCTATCTTATTTTAGTCTATGTGAAATCCTTGTTGCTTTACACATGACCAAGGGATTATGCCTTCTTTATTCAAAATCACATTTCGAAAACTTCGCGTACAACTCCTCTTGCTTTAACACTTCCACAATTTTCCTTAATCGTCGTTCGTGCTCTTCTTTACGTTGCGAATATATCAAAATATCATCAATGAATGTTATGACAAATTTGTCAAAATAAAGTTTACCGACTCGGTTCATGAGTTCCATGAACACTGCCGGCACACTTGTTAGCCCGAACGGCTTAGATAAGAATTCATAATGGCCGTAACGAGTCCGAAACGCTGTTGTTGCAACGTCCTCCTCTTAGATTTTTCTTTTGGTGATAACTATATCTAAGATCAATTTTCTAAAAATAAATCGCCCCTTGCAGTTGGTTAAATAGATCATTTACTTCGAAGAAGTGAATACCTATTCTTGATCGTCACTTTGTTCAATTCTCTCTAATCAATACATATCCTAACACTTCCGTCCTTCATTTCCCAAATAACACTGGTGCACCCCATGGTGACTAACTAGGTCGTATGAATCCTTTATCCAACAATTCTTGCAACTGATTGGATAATTCTTGCATCTCGGACGGTGCAAGTCGGTAGGGTGCTTTAGCAACAGGGCCAGCTTGAGGCATTAAATCGTTTCTGAATTCGACCTGTCGGGTTGGCGGTAATCCAGGAAGTTCTTCTGGGAAAACTTGTGGAAATTCGCGTACCACCGGGATATCTTCTATATGTTTTCTTTTAAATCTGTGGCAATCACGTTTATTAAATACACCACGTCTTCTTGACGTAAATATTATAACATCTCCAGATGAGATTAGTGTGGTAACATAATACCGTACACTTTTCTCTGTATCTAATCGCTTCATCGTCCGAAAGAGAGCTTCTAATCGTCTTTTTTTCATATTTGATTTCAGCTTCATGTCGAGTTAGCCAATCCATGCTAACTATTACGTCAAAACTCCTTAACTTTACTGGTCATAGGTCAATAAGGAAAGGTTAATCGTTCAGAATAATAGGACAATTCCGAACAATTTAGTTAACCATTAGGGGTTTACCGTTAGCGATTCTACAGTATAGGGTTCTATAGTTTCACTAATCGGTGTCTTTCCAAATGATAGGAGGTTAACCGGAATTAACTTCTATCGACGACCGTAAAAAATATCACTGAAGCTTATTGATTTAAAACTACAACATACTTAACACCACCTTTGGATCATGACGTGCTTTATTCGAATTACTCACAAAAGCACGGCTCCTTGCTTGATCAGAGGTTGATGCTTGCCATGAGGTTCGTCTTCCAACGACACCTTGGTTCAACTTTGGGCAATTTCTCTCGAAACGTTCTGTACTGCCACATTCATAGCAAGTACAACTGTTTGGCATAATTTGATTTCTTCGGATGGATTGTTATTGAAGTTGTTGGGTTCGGAGTGGTTGTACACGAATGGGTTGGGGTTGTCGGTTCACATGGCTTCAATTGGTTCTACAATTAGGGCATTACGTCCATCTTTACCACACCTGTGGCCTACTATCACTCGACATTCTTCTTCCTGCCGATAACCATATTTTCCACATTTAGGGAAGGACCCTTCATACGGTTCATGCTTTCACACTAGAACTAGTCTTAGTATAATTCTGGGTTGTAGGACCTACCTACTTATTCAAACGCCCATCTTGCACTATACCTTTATCATTTCTCTTCTTTAACACTCGACGTCTCACCTAACGTCCTTCCAGTCCGCTTCCCATGGAGTCAAATATATCAATGTTGTCTTGTGACACAATCCTTCCAAAGGTTGTATATTTTACAGGGTTGACTATACTCCTTATCGATGGAGTTAGTCCCCAATATAGCGCTCACTTCGCTTAGTTTCAGGAGTAATTAGCCATGTTACCAGACATGACAATTCCTTCAAACGATTAGCGTGTTCTAAGTGATCAGCACACAACATTTCTATCTTTCATAGCTCAGTTTCCAATCTCTGAACTTAATTACTTGAATAAAAGTGTTCTAGCCCAAGAATTTTAAATTCCGACCATATCATCTGAGTAATAATTTTCTAACTATAATTTTGTACCATCGTGTTCCCTCACGATACAACATAATCTACCAACATATCTGTAGCGTATTTCACTACACAATGTTCTAGACTCTTACCAATATCCTTAACCATTTCGATCTTTTCTATCCACTCGCTAATCCATTCCTCCCTTTACCATCAGTAAACTATCAATAATTTCCCTAACACAACCAACAACATATCCTTCATACCGGATCTAATTCATCACGACTACAATTCATGTTTAGTTTATAACTAATGCTTGTAGTCATAATAATATTCGGTGGGACATTATCACCCTTAGTAATACCACTAAGAATTTAAATATTCATAATCATGTGATTGCTCGATCTATAATTCTGCGATCACATTCGCATCAACACTAGCAGTGATCTGTGATACGACATTCGGTATCATCATCTGCTATCTTTGAGCAATCGACTGAATCATATCAATCTCCATCATTGGAGTTACTCTTTTTATGTCATTCTGCCGTACTCATCCTGTACGCAGTAATCAATACTAATCTCACCGTATAACTCGTTACCAGTTCAATCATAACAGTAGGTACACATACACACCAAATATTATCATACATATTACACATACCAGTATCTAGTATATATGTCCCATAAGTATAATAACATATGGACTTAACCTGACGTCGGTTAACGTTTAAATATATTTCATAACCCTTGTCACCAACTGACATATAGATCTTTCTCAACAAAGATTAATGTTTAATATGCTTGATTTCAATATCCTTCGGCATGTTAGCATAACCGATACATGCTCACCGTGAGCACCAAACGATTACGTACCACGGAGTTGTAATATCCGTGTCTATTTGTATATTCGGCATACACGGTATACCACCTACGAACGAACAACCAACTATGCTATAATGATTCCAACACCTCTTTGTGTATGGGTAATCATTCTATTCGAGTATACATAGGTATAGACATCTAACGGATGTAAGGATAACATAGGGAGTTGCACGGTTCAAGGTAATCGCGCAACATGGGTTGCCTTCAAATATTATCAATTACTATTATGGGAAACTCTATCACTTGCTCAGTCAATGTCCTCAGGCGTTCTAGGTTGTAAGGCCCCGTTACCGGTTGCCCAACTTTCGTGTTGGATTTACTCATAAACACAGTTCTACACATCAGAGTTAATTAAAACATTTACGCGGAATATAAAACTTTCATAAAACATTACATAATTCATAACTTGTCTCAAAACATCCTTTGTCTTTCAACATTAACGCATTAAAATTAAAACATCATAAGTCTTCAGATGCCAGGCTCTTGTTCAATGCCACGTGTCTCCTCAAGCGAGCTGCCTCATCCTACTCACCTGCGTGCATACTAAAAGTCAGCTACGCTGAGTGAGTTCTAGTTAATCATACACTATACAATACACATAAACTTATATTCTTTCATTCATACTTTCATACTTTCATACTTTCATTCTTTCTTTTGTATTAACTTACCTTCATATCTTACGTTATAAAGAGCATTACGCCCTACATTCCTCGAGTATTATTAGGGCTCGGTACCCTCCTTCCTCGAGTATTATTAGGGCTCGGTACCCTCCTTCCTCGAGTATTATTAGGGCTCAGTACCCTCTTTCCACGAGTATTATTAGGGCTCGGTTTCCCTCTTTCCACGAGTATTATTAGGGCTCGGTTTCCTTCTTTCCTCGAATATTAGTAGGGTTCGGTTCCCTAGTTCTCGAATATTAGTAGGGTTCGATTCCCTCTTCGTTACCATACAACCATACATCATACCTCGAGTATTATTAGGGCTCGGTACCCTTTTCGTAAGCATACAACCATGCAACCGTCATTTCTTTCTTTTATTAACTTTAACATTTTCATACACATAAGCATACATATCATACTTATCTTATACATAGCGTTACAACCTGATAGTACGTGCAATATCCGAAGATCGTTCACGTACCATCAAGCAATCATTCATACATTTCACATTATCCACATAAGGCATACACTTATCTCTTAGGATAAGCGTATTAACAAACATATTGAGTATGCACACAGCCCCGAAAACATAACACATAAATGGGCTAGAAACTCACCTGAACACGGTTACGTTCACCGTTAATCGTAATCCCTTTCCTCAGTTGTGCACGGCTGACTGTATAACAAGTATACGTATCAATTAACTATCACTACTCATATCATCTTTCCAGTCTTAACTACTACCCACAACGAACGGGGGTCCGGGGGCAGCGCCCCTGGCAGCGGGGTCTAGGGGCGGCAGCCCCTAGCAGGGTCCAAGGGGCAGAGCCCCTGGCTGGGGTCGAGCTGCTAGGTCAGCTTGAAAAAATTTTATTTCCATTAACTGTCTTAACACATTTTTCATTAGGTTTTTAATTTATTTCCTAATCGAACTTGGCTTTAGGCGAAGTTAAACCTTAGGCGAACTTAGCTTTAGGCGAAGTTAAGCCTCAGGCGAACTTAGCTCTAGGCGAAGTTGTCATCAGGCGAACTTAGCCGTAAGCGAAGTTGTCATCAGGCGAACTTAGCCGTAAGCGAAGTTATCAATTAGGCGAACTTGGCCTCAGGCGAAGTTATCGCTTTGAAGGCGAAGTTATCGCTTTGAAGGCGAAGTTGCCCAGATGCAGGCGAAGTTGCCCAGATCAGCCGCTGTTTAAGTTTCTGACCAGCATTTCGAGCGATTTTAATACCCTTGCTATGGCTCGACATCACCCACTACGTTTCCCAACCATTTTCGGTCGTATCTACACTATAAAACTTGGATCTTTAAACTTCAAAGATCAAGAATCATACCTTTTTGAGCTTGTTTGGATCTCGCTTACTTGTTAGCCACAACTAATCTCTCTCTCTCTCTCTCTCTCTCGGATCTGCCGCCCCTCTCTTCGGCCACCGGCGAAGTTGTGTGAGGTGTGTGTGTGTGTTTTTCTTTTTGGAGTGTGATGGAATGAAAGATATTTTTGGGTTTAGGGGATATTTATATCCCTTAAATCCCATGGACCTAAGGCCCATTCTCATTTAACCCATCTCAATTAATCCGAGTCCATGATCCGCTCCTTACTCGATATCCAATAATTAATAACGCGAAATCACTAAACATAACTTTCTCTATTTAACATTAAAATTTTAGGATGTTACATAGGTTCGCTAAAATCGGTAATTCTCAATCTGGAGGTGGTATGTCTCATACGTTTGAGAGTGAGAAATACATATATATATTTTTATATATTATTTTTATCTGCTCATTTATTATTAAATTTATTATTATTATTTTATTTATTTATTCATTTTTTTTTTACCTTAATGGAATAAGAATGGGTTCAGGTACGGGTCCGTCCGTACGTGAGGGTCGGCGGTTCAGGTGAACATAGGGGGTTATTAGGATATACGGTACCGGTGTTGGTAGGGTAAGGGATTTATCAATTTTGGTTGGGAGTGACGGTTACTAGATATTTCTGGTTAATGTCAAACGGGAGATCTAACTTGGTACTATCAGAACTATGGCCCGATAAGTCAGACTTATCATCAACCGATGCTCTAGGAATTTCAGCATCCTCGGTACTTTTATTATTTCATCCCCCGGTTCCTTATCCGGGTCTATTTCTCAATTGATGTATCCACCAGATATGTACATATATATATATACACATTAGCACGCATAAATAATATTATATACTTTACACATATGTTGCCATTTTTACCTATTAATGTTCCCCGTGACTTCCCCTGAGTTCCCTCGTGCGGACAAGTCTGTTATTATGTTCCGGACCATAATAACTCACTTGTCCATCCAAGTTCATCCAGATCTCGTCACTATAAATTATTAGTTGATATTCAGATCCTATAATACTTGAGCTACTGGTTATATTTTAGGTATCTTTTAAAGACATTCAAATTCTTTATAACCTGGCTCTGATACCAAGTTCTGTAACACCCCGAAACCGCAGCGGAAACGTAAACGGGATGCAACAGACACCTCTGATATCAACCACATTGTTTATAAAGAAAACTGAATACATTAATATACTTCAAATTACATTATCTCGTATTTCATTACCGTCTAGGTGGTACACACATCATACCATACGATACATAATACTATTTATTATAATATATCCTAACATCCCGCACGCAAATCTTACACACATCAAGCACTTAGCACGTAAGCAATCACTTCATCTTAATTGTACCTGAAAAGCATGTGAGAAAAGGGGTCAACTACGAATAGTTGGTAAGATTCACAATTCGAGTAAACCATGATAAATCATTATCAAAATATAATATTGTCGATGTAATTATGCTGAGCCCACAAGCGAAACCTCTGTCTGGGGACACTGTTGACCCAGTGCAGTACCCATTCCGGGGGCAATGTTAACCAGAAACACTTCTAGGGACATCTGGGGACACTGTTAACCCAGTACAGTACTCATTCCGGTGGCAAAGTTAACACAGAAACACTTCTAGGGACATCTGTGTACATTGTTAACCCAGTACTATACCCATTCCGTACGATTCCCGTATAATCAAAAATTTATAAATACACGCAAATCCATGCGTTCAGTATGTACTTAAACATTTTAATAGTAACATGCTTCCGCCCCGGGAAAATGTTTGAAAACAATTAAGAAAAAGGGGCTCGTGAAACTCACCTTAGCACATGCAAGCAGGTAACAACAATCATTATCAATTAACACGTCCAAACTGTAATATGATCCCTACGATCGTTACTATACACTCATTATTAATATAACTTTAACCAAGTTACCGGTACATCTGGGGACACTGTTAACCCAGTACTGTACCCATTCCGGGGGCAATGTTAACCCAGAAACACTTCTCCGGACTCAGATTGTGATATCGCTTAGAGTTCCATGGTCACAATTACTATTAGTCGATTTTCTCGTTTTGCGTGCCTAGCACGGTTATCCGTTTTTACGTTTCAAAAATGAGTTTGGTCACATACGACCCGAAAGTAGTGGTTGACTGATAATTTAATTAAAGTTGTGAATTTAGAGCTCGGTTTAGACGCCCCGTTTGGCCGCGGGGACCCGTTTCCGTCTTTAGCGTACCGGAAACTGTTAAATCGGACAAAAATTACTCAAATCATCCGAATTATTTTCGGATGATTTATTTTTACTTGTTTAACTCATTTATATGAAAATAGTCCATTTTTAGGGTTTTTATACACCAGTCAGCTCGCTTAGGCGAACTTTACCGGTTTACGCGTTTTAAACTTTAAAAGTTTGTTTTTGCACAATTAAATATCCGTTTTGTCTCGGATCTTGTAATTTTTCCCAAAGCACTTTTTTACAGTGGGGAATTTTATAAAAATATTTCCAGGATTAATTTTTATATTTATAATTTATTTATCTATTTTTAAACACCATTTAAACACTAAATATGTCGTAAATACCAAACGACCTTAGAAAAATCCCAAATTTTTCTGGATGTCTCCTGCCATCCACATAGTCTCCTGTAATTCTTCCAGAACCAAAATCTCTTTTTACATGCCATTTTCACTATAACCGAGCAAGAAAACCTTAGAACTCGTTTAACCGAAAAGCCCACTTAGAGTTCTACAACTGACCTCAAATTTTGTGTGTGACTTATACATGATATAAAAAGCTTATCTGCAATTTTCCAGAATTTTTCATGATATTTAACTATTTTTCACCATTTTTGGCCAAAACCGAGCATTAAATTCACCAAATATTCATCCTTTATCCAAGAATTACCAAAAATTCACAGAACTCATATTTTCATGTGTAGATCATTCCTGTAAAATTTCATGACCTAACTCTAAACCTACCACAATCTGTCCAAAAACTTCAAAACCGAACATAACCGAATATACCTTTCGTTTTCCGCCACTACAAGCTACAAACTCGTCTTTCCGCCTTATCTACCACTAAATACAGAACCTACAACCAACATACCACAATACCAAGCAAGTTACACTCACGATCAAGCCTCTTACACTATTGTTTCGGTTATTGTTTCAAAACTAAAGTTTAAACCGTAAAAATTCGTTTTTGGTTCGTTTAACTCCTTTCTTGGACCAAGATCCCTTGTATAACCCGTATACATCACTTGATCATGCAAGAATCGGTTTTCATCTTTGAAACCTCATTTTCTTGCAAACAAACTCAAGAAACGAAGATGAACACGTAAATAACTCGGTTTTTACCTCGGTTTTCTTGCTAAAAACTCGGGTTTTTAGATGATCTTGTGGAGAGTATTGTGTGATCTTGAATTTGTTGTTAAAAAAAAAGAAATGAAAGGGGTTATACCCTTTTGAAGTCCGATTGGTCTATGTGGGGGGTGGGGTGGGACCCACCTCTCCATTCCTATCCACACATTTGGATTCTCGTAATCCGGATAATGTTTTGGATAATCTGGTTCAGTTCGTTTTTCGGTTAAATGTTTAATTCGGCTTAAAACGAGGCTAAATTGGTCGTTTTCGTCTTAAAAAAAAGAAATTTATTTAAAACCAATTTAAAAACTTTAAAAAACTTAAACCATGACATTTACTAACTTAAAACATCATATTATTAATTATCGCGCATCTTTTTCGGCTTGATCGATCATCTCTTGCTCGGTTTGTTATGGAAGGTTTCGTTTAATGTACCGACGTACCATTAAATCGAAATTCTTTTTCTGTGCCGTACTTTACTTATCCCGAAGCATTAATGCTTCGTAACATCACTAAATATCATAGATATCGTCTATAATTGAACCCTCGATTCGTTCGGGTTTCAATAACTATCGATCGATTAATCGCATAATCAATACGATGAAATATATATTCACGTACAATCAATACAGTGAACCCTGTATTCTCGTATAATTACTATGGTAATTCATGTACCCGACATTAAATATGACGTAACTACTGTCTACCGGTTAGGGTATACCGGGTTTCGTCGGAATCGTTACATCTTGATTCTTTTGTAAGCATCAGGGTCTTGCAATTTATGTGTGTCTCCAACTGTTAGTAAGTCTTGTAATACACTGTTGAATATGATCTGCAGGAATCTTGGGTACTGTAAAATCTTTTCCTTTCTGGTTTCTTCAGATTCCCCACTAACCCCTCAAAAATCATCTTGGAAAAGTTAAAGGGCAGATCAAAGATTGTTCCAACTGTGGCATTTGCTAGATCATGACTCATCGGAGTCCGTGATCCCTTCCTCGGAGCAAATCCATGAATAATATGATGAATAAGAAATCTGTATAGCATCGGAAACAGACCCTTCGGAAACTGTCCTTCATGGACATTTCCTTGATACCCCATCGTTTCTTTAAAAATCTTCAATAAGTGCTTTGTATTGAAGTTTATGTGATTGTGATCATCGTCATTCAGTCTCAAACACCTTCTGATCATCCTTTCTGTGATCTGAATCTCCTGTCTGGCCACGGTTGCTTCTATTTTTTTTCCATTCACATCTTCAACCAACTCTGCAGATCTCCAGAAATCCAAGGAGTGATTTCTGTAAATTATAGGGCTTTCAGTGAGTGCAAAGCTGATGTTTGACGGTGCCATCAATAATATCATTCGAGCCATCGGTTCATTCTCTGGTGTCACTTGTAGTAACGCGCACATATTGTGCTTCGGCTCAAAAACATACTTTGGCTCGTTGTCTGCCATATCTGTTATACATAAACAAACACATTCAAAGTGAAATTAGACATAAAGTTTAATACTTTAGACAATTTCAGTGTATAAAGAAAGAAGAAGATAGGGAGAAATCGTCAAGAACCTGTTCTTCGATAAATTTATAACCTATACACATAAACAGAGTGTCATTACTCAAATACATAATTAAGTCACATTACAGTCTAATCGTGATCGGAAAACATATTATTAATGCTTACCGAGTCGGAATTAGAAAGCTGATAAAAATTAGGGTTTGGATTAATGTTGAATTCGATAAGTCGGTTATGTTTCTTAGTGAGTAGGAATTTGCAGTGGAAGGAGAGAGAGGGAAATAATGTTGAAAATTTTTCTTAAGTCCCTCTTTTATACCCTTTTGAAAATGGGTTTTAAATGCTTTTTTTCCTCTTGTGCATTACTAGCTGTCAATAACATTATCCACTTGATACATTAAAAAACATTTAATTTCATTTAAGTTTATTAGACCTTACTCGAAATATTAATATGTCCAAAGTCTACTCGGTATATCTCCACTTACAAACCTTACTCTGTTAAACTTTGCTCGGAATACTTTTCAATTTGGAATATACAAAGTTTGCCCGAATAATCAAATATAACCATCAAATAAACATTCTTACTAAGAATCAATTAAGATCCTCATAAAGATTTCTCAATTTCAAATTAAAACTTATCTAGCATGAACCCTAATAAGAATCATAATCAATTTTATCATACTAACTAACATATTCAATCAACGCATTCATTCAAGTATGAATCACTAAACAATTTTATCATACTAACTCACATATTCAATCGACGCATTCATTCAAGTATGCTTGAACACATAGTGTGCTCGAGCACTCTTTCAGATGTAAAGTGTGCTCGGACAACAATCTTATGCAAAGTATACCCGAATAACCTTCATATAGTACAAAGTGTGCCCGGAAAGAAATTCTGACAGACAGTGTACTCGGAAAGTCAAGTTTTTGAAAATTACCAAGTATATTGAAGGAACACAAGTGTACCCGAAATATAAAGTGTGCTCGGAAAACAAAGTTTGCCCGAAAACACTTGTAATTTCAAAGAAATCATAAACACACATATCACAGAGCATGCTCGGAATGAAATTAAACACATAAACATTTAAGTGTGCTATAGTCTAAAATTTCATAGAGCTCGCCCGAAAATGCGTCGAACTAAAACAAATGTTCTAACAATCTCCCATTAGACCAATTCCATCGAATTTCTTCCATGATTACCTCATAACTCGTTGTCTTTCGTTGAAATTTTTCCCCTCACGTTAAGCTTCTCCCATTGTTCATTTCGAATTATCACTCTTATACCACTTTTGGATATAGTTGTATGGGCATATGAACGAGGCTTTGAACTTCAAAGATCAACTTCAAGTAACAAGGTTATCACAAACAGAAATAAACTCAATGTGATCTTCAATTCTTAACTTGAGTCTTTTGCTTGATTTGAAGCTAACCATTTGCAATGAAATTCAAAGTTTTTTACTCCCCCAATTTCGTTGCAAATGTTTTTAATAAATGTTTCTTCAAATCAAGTGTGGTGAAGCAATCTTGACCATCCATATCAAGATTGTAAAAATCTGAAAATAAACGTATTCAAATGTTGGTTGACACTAAAAGTGATTAAATCCTTAAGCTTGGTCAACACTTGTTCTTGTAAAGCTTTTGATGAAGTCATGAGGTTTAAATTCCATAAGCTTGTTGATGATTGGAGAAAAATTACCCAAAATACCCCTGAGTATATATCTTTAGTAGAGACCAGCTTGGTCAAACGGTTAACGAAACCAAAAATCTCAAAAGTTTCTACAAAACCTTGAAATATTTCACAAACACAAACTTTCTGTTCCCTAGTACATAGTGTGCTTGAAAGTAAAAAGATGAAGTTTCATGAAGGTTTTCATTACTAGCACAAAGTGTGCTCGGTAGCACTAGCACTTATGATTTTTTCATTTTTTTTCACTCGCACAGAGCATGATCGGAAGCAAAAGTGTGCTCGGGGGTACCAGCACTTGTGATTTTTCATCTTTTTTTTTTCACTAGCACATAGCATGCTCGGGAGCAAAACTGTACTCGGGAGTACTTACTAGCACTAAGCATGCTCGGGAGTACTTCACTAGCTCTAAGTGTGCCCGGGAGCCTTCACTAGCACTAAGTGTGCTCGAGACTTAAAAAGAGAGTTTTCTTGAGAAGACAATGAATATGCTCTGGGTTTTACAAAGTGTCCTCGAATTTGATGTGCTAGATGTAAAACGTGCTAGAGATAAACTGTGCTTGAACCAATCAAAGATGTGCTTGGGCAAAACACATCCTGTGCTCGAAGAAACACTTAATCACTTATAATGCTAGAGATCAATCTTATAAGTTCATGGTGTGCTTGAGACATCAAAACTTCATTTCTGCATCATCAGTCATTGATTTGCCCTTGCAGAACCTGCTTGAATATTCACTTTGCATCTGCTGCAAAAAACTATGATGAAATTGCCTTTAGTACATGTGCTTTCTTCACTTGTACATTCTCCTTATCAGTTTGTACCATCAGCAATATATTTCAACAAAACATCTACTATTTGTGAAGCACATTCATATGAAACAACAACGAGCAAACAAAACCCTAATTTTTCAGATCGGGAAACTAGTTTCATAATCAGAAATTGATCATTGTAGCAATATCCATGTCTTCTCGAAATCAAAGAAACCTATCTTCATATCATCAATCAACCTTTTCAGATATGGAAATCATCAAATGAACAGTGTTGCCCCTAAACGAGCCAAATAACACTGTTACATCAGATCTGGACCATTCTGACCAAATAAACATAAAATTGATGTTGGATCTCCAAACGAGTCATCAACCCAAACATCAATCCATAATATTTTCTCTAAAACATCAAATAATTTCAAAACCCCCAAAAATATTTCCAACGAACTTCATCGTTTAACGTCCATGGTGGATTCAAGAGCGAAATGAATCAGTTCAGCGGTTAGTCTGAATGATTCGGTAACCGAGCTCTGATACCAATTGAAAAACCGAGCCCCGGTGTGGAAGCGTGAATAATCGGTAATAACGATGGACCTTGGATCTAGGGTTAGGATCGAATCTAACTCGTATTCACTCTTAAAAGATGTTTGGACAGATGAGATGTATTGGGAGAGAGCCTGATTTGATAAACAATAAATAATAGGATGAATAATGGAAATCAAAACACAAACAAGATAGAAATGGTAGTATGATTTCATTAGTCGAATAATTATCATAAAGAAGAACCACTCATACATACATTCATACATACATACATACATACATACATACATACATACATACATACATACATACACAAGAAATATTAACCACCTCCAGGATTGCTCTTCCTGGAGGCGGAGACTCCCTCAAAGGGATAAAACCCTAGATCTCACTCAATACACAATACACTCAAACATACTAGACAAATGAATAAAAACATCTATAGTGTCTAGCATGACTTGGTCTTCAAGCCATCCACACTTGGTTGAGACCAAAAAATATAATTTTCACCCACAAATTAATTCGATGCGTCGGCCTAAAACATATGTTCTAAGAATCTCCCCTTAGACCGATGCCATCGAATTTCTTCCATGATCACCTCATAACTCGTTGTCTTTCGTTGAACTTTTCCCCCTCGCATTAAGCTTCTCCCATTGTTCATTTCGAATTATCACTCTTATACCACTTTTGGATATAGTTGTATGGGCATATGAACGAGGCTTTGAACTTCAAAGATCAACTTGAAGTAACAAGGTTATCAAAAACAGAAATAAACTCAATGTTATCTTCAATTCTTAAATTGAATCTTTTACTTGATTTGAAGCTAACCGTTTGCAATGAAATTCAAAGTTTTTAACTCCCCCAATTTCGTTGCAATCGTCTTTAATAAATGTGTATTCAAATCAAGCGTGGGTGAAGCAATATTGACCATCCATATCAAGATTGTAAAAATCTGAAAATAAACGTATTCATATGTTGGTTGACACTAAAATGGATTAAATCCTTAAGCTTGGTCAACACTTGTTCTTGTAAAGCTTTTGATGAAGTCGTGAGGTTTAAATTCCATAAGCTTGTTGATGATTGGAGAAAAATTACCAAAATATCCCTGAGTATATATCTTCCGTAGAAAACAACATGGTCAAACGGTCAACGACACCAAAAATCTCAAAAGTTTCTTCAAAACCTTGAAATATTTCACAAACACAAACTTTCTGTTCCCTAGCACACAATGTGCTTGAGAGTAAAAAGATGCAGTTTCAAGAAGGTTTTCATTACTAGCACAAAGTGTGCTCGGTAGCACTAACACTTGTGATTTTTTCATTTTTTTTTCACTCGCACATAGCATGCTCGGGAGCAAAAGTGTGCTCGGGGGTACCAGCACTTGTGATTTTTCATCTTTTTTTTTCACTAGCACATAGCAGGCTCGGGAGCAAAAGTGTACTCGGGAGTACTTACTAGCATTAAGCATGCTCGGGAGTGCTTCACTAGCACTAAGTGTGCTCGGGAGCCTTCACTAGCACTAAGTTTGCTCGAGACTTAAAAAGAGAGTTTTCTTGAGAAGAAAATGAATATGCTCTGGGTTTTAAAAAGTGTGCTCGAATTTGATATGCTCGATATAAGACGTGCTCGAGATAAACTGTGCTTGAACCAATCAAAGATGTGCTTGGGCAAAACACATCCTGTTCTCGAAGCAACAATTAATCACTTATAATGCTCGAGATCAATCTTATAACTTCATGGTGTGCTTGAGACATCAAAACTTCATTTCTGTATCAGCAGTCATTGATTTGCCTTTACAGAACCTGCTTGAATATTCACTTTGCATCTGCTGCAACAAAAAATGATGAAATTGCCTTTAGTACCTGTGCTTTCTTCACTTGTACATTCTCCTTATCAGTTTGTACCATCAGCAATATTTTTCAACAAAACGTCTACTGTTTGTCCAACGCATTCATATGAAACAACAACGAGCAAACAAAACCCTAATTTTTCAGATCTGGAAACTAGTTTCATAATCAGAAATTGATCATTGTAGCAATATCCATGTCGTCTCGAAATCAAAGAAACCTATCTTCATATCATCAATCAACCGTTTAAGATATGGAAATCATCAAATGAATAGGGTTGCCCCTAAACGAGCCAAATAACAGTGTTACATCAGATCTGGACCATTCTGACCAAATAAACACAAAATTGATGTTGGATCTCCAAACGAGTCATTAACCCGAACATCAACCCATAATATTTTCTCTAAAAGATTAAATAATTTCAAAACTCCCAAAAATAATTCCAACGAACTTCATCGTTTAACGTCCATGATGGATTCAAGATCGAAATGAATCAGTTCAACTGTTAGTCTGAATGATTCGGTAAACAAGCTCTGATACCAATTGTAAAAACCGAGCCCCGGTGCGGAAGCATGAATAATCGGTATTAACGATGGAGCTCGGATCTAGGGTTAGGATCGAATCTAACTTGTATTCACTCTTGAAAGATGTTTGGACGAATGAGATGTATTGGGACAGAGCCTGATTTGATTAACAATCAATAATTGGATGAAGAGTTGTAATTAAAACACAAAGATAGTACAAATGATAGATTGATTTCATTAGTCGAATGATTCTCATAAAGAAGAACCACTGATACATACATTCATTCATACATACATACATACATACATACATACATAGATACATACACAAGAAAAATTAGCCACCTCCAGGAGAGCTCATCCTGGAGGCGGAGACTCTCTCAAAGGGATAAAACCTTAGATCTCACTCAATACACAATACACTCACACATACTAGACAAATGAATAAAAACATCTATTTGTACTAGTCTAGCATGACTTGGTCTTCAAGCCATCTACCATTGGTTGAGTCCAAACAATATATTTTTCACCCACAAATTAATTCGATGCGTCGGTTTAAAACATATGTTCTAACAATATCCCCTTACACCGATGCCATCAAATTTCTTCCATGATCACCTCATAACTCGTTGTCTTTCGTTGAAATTTTTCCCCTCAATTTAAGCTTCTCCCATTGTTCATTTCGAATTATCACTCTTATACCCCTTTTGGATATAGTTGTAAGGGCTTATAAACGAGGCTTTGAACTTCAAAGATCAACTTCAAGTAACAAGGTTATCACAATCAGAAATAAACTCAATGTGATCTTCAATTCTTAACTTGAGTCTTTTACTTGATTTGATGCTAACCATTCGCAATGAAATTCAAAGTTTTTTACTCCTGCAATTTCGTTGCAATGTCTTTATTAAATGTGTCTTCAAATCAAGTGTGGGTGAAGCAATCTTGGCCATCCATATCAAGATTGTAAATATCTGAAAATAAACGTATTCATATGTTGGTTGACACTAAAAGTGATTAAATCCTTAAGCTTGGTCAACACTTGTTCTTGTAAAGCTTTTGATGAAGTCATGAGGTTAAATTCCATAAGCTTGTTGATGATTGGAGAAAATTACCAAAATACCCTGAGTATATATCTTTAGTAGAGAACAGCTTGGTCAAACGGTCAACGACACCAAAAATCTCAACAGTTTTTTCAAAACCTTGAAATATTTCACAAACACAAACTTTCTGTTCGTTAGCACACAGTGTGCTTGAGAGTAAAAAGATGCAGTTTCATGAAGGTTTTCATTACTAGCACAAAGTGTGCTCGGTAGCACTAACAGTTGTGATTTTTTCATTTTTTTTTCACTCGCACAGAGCATGGCCGGGAGCAAAAGTGTGCTCGGGGGTACTAGCACTTGAGATTTTTCATCATTTTCTTCACTAGCACATAGCATGCTCGGGAGCAAAAGTGTGCTCGGGAGTACTTACTAGCACTAAGCATGCTCGGGAGTACTTCACTAGCACTAAGTGTGCTCGGGAGCCTTCACTAACACTAAGTGTGCTCGAGAGTTAAAAAGAGAGTTTTCTTGAGAGGAAAATGAATATGCTCTGGGTTTTACAAAGTGTCCTTGAATTTGATGTGCTCGATATAAGACGTGCTCGAGATAAACTATGCTTGAACCAATCAAAAATGTGCTTGGGGAAAACACATCCTGTGCTCGAAGCAACACTTAATCACTTATAATGCACGGGATCAATCTTATAAGTTCATGGTGTGCTTGAGACATCAAAACTTCATTTCTGCATCATCAGTCATTGATTTGCCCTTACAGAACCTGCTTGAATATTAACTTTGCATCTCCTGCAACAAACAATGATGAAATTGCCTTTAGTACCTGTGCTTTCTTCACTTGTACATTCTCCTTATCAGTTTGTACCATCAGCAATATTTTTCAACAAAACATCTACTATTTGTGCAGCACATTCATATGAAACAACAACGAGCAAACAAAACCCTAATTTTTCAAATCTGGAAACTAGTTTCATAATCAGAAATTTGATCATTGTAGCAATATCCATGTCGTCTCGAAATCAAAGAAAGCTATCTTCATATCAGCAATCAACCTTTTAAGATCTGGAAATCATCAAATGAACAGTGTTGCCCCTAAACGAGCCAAATAACACTGTTACATCAGATCTGGACCATTCTGACCAAATAAACACAAAATTGATGTTGGATCTCCAAACGAGTCATCAACCCAAACATCAATCCATAATATTTTCTCTAAAACATCAAATAATTTCAAAACCCCAAAAATAATTCCAACGAACTTCATCGTTTAACGTCCATGGTGGATTCAAGAGCGAAATGAATCAGTTCAGCGGTTAGTCTGAATGATTCGGTAACCGAGCTCTAATACCAATTGTAAAAACCGAGCCCCGGTGCGGAAGCGTGAATAATCGGTATTAACGATGGACCTTGGATCTCGGGTTATGATCAAATCTAACTCGTATTCACTCTTAAAAGATGTTTGGACGGATGAGATGTATTGGGAGAGAGCCTGATTTGATTAACAATCAATAATAGGATGAATAATTGTAATCAAAACAAAAACAAGATAGAAATGGTAGTATGATTTCATTAGTCGAATAATTATCATAAAGAAGAACCACTCATACATACATTCATACATACATACACAAGAAATATTAGCCACCTCCAGGAGAGCTCATCCTGGAGGCGGAGACTCCCTCCAAGGGATAAAACCCTAGATCTCACTTAATACACAATACACTCACACATACTAGACAAATGAATAAAAACATCCATTTGTACTAGTTTAGCATCACTTGGTCTTCAAGCCATCCACACTTCGTTGAGACCACACAATATAATTTTCACCCACAAATTAATTCGATGCGTCGGCCTAACATATGTTCTAACAATCTCCCCTTAGACCGATGCCATCGAATTTCTTCCATGATCACCTCATAACTCGTTGTCTTTCGTTGAAATTTTCCCCCTCACATTAAGCTTCTCCCATTGTTCATTTCGAATTATCACTCTTATACCACTTTTGGATATAGTTGTATGGGCATATGAACGAGGCTTTGAACTTCAAAGATCAACTTGAAGTAACAAGGTTATCAAAAATAGAAATAAACTCATTGTGATCTTCAATTCTTAACTTGAATCTTTTACTTGATTTGAAGCTAACCATTTGTAATGAAATTCAGAGTTTTTTACTCCCCCAATTTCGTTGCAATTGTCTTTAATAAATGTGTCTTCAAATCAAGGGTGGGTGAAGCAATATTGACCATCCTTATCAATATTGTAAAAATCTGAAAATAAACGTATTCATATGTTGTTTGACACTAAAACTGATTAAATCCTTAAGCTTGGTCAACACTTGTTCTTGTAAAGATTTTGATGAAGTCGTGAGGTTTAAATTCCATAGCTTGTTGATGATTGGAGAAAAATTACCAAAATATCCCTGAGTATATATCTTCCATAGATAACAGCTTGGTCAAACGGTCAACGACACCAAAAATCTCAAAAGTTTCTTCAAAACCTTGAAATATTTCACAAACACAAACTTTCTGTTCTTTAGTACACAATGTGATTGAGAGTAAAAAGATGCGGTTTCATGAAGGTTTTCATTACTATCACAAAGTGTGCTCGCTAGCACTAGCACTTGTGATTTTTTACATTTTTTATCACTAGCACAGAGCATGCTCGGGAGCAAAAGTGTGCTCGGTAGTACTAGCACTTGTGGTTTTTCATCATTTTTTTTCACTAGCACAAAGAATGCTCGGGAGTACATACTAGCACTAAGCATGCTCGGGAGTACTTCACTAGCACTAAGTGTGCTCGGGAGCCTTCACTAGCACTAAGTGTGCTCGAGACTTAAAAAGAGAGTTTTCTTGAGAAGACAATGAATATGCTCTGGGTTTTACAAAGTGTTCTCGAATTTGATGTGCTCGATATAAGACGTGCTCGAGATAAACTGTGCTTGAACCAATCAAAGATGTGCTTGGGCAAAACACATCCTGTGCTCGAAGCAACACTTAATCACTTATAATGCTCGAGATCAATCTTATAAGTTCATGGTGTGCTTAAGAAATCAAAACTTCATTTTCGCATCATCAGTCATTGATTTGCCCTTGCAGAACCTGCTTGAATACTAACTTTGCATCTCCTGCAACAAACAATGATGAAATTGCCTTTAGTACATGTGCTTTCTTCACTTGTACATTCTCCTTATCAGTTTGTACCATCAACAATATTTTTCAACAAAACATCTACTGTTTGTGCAGCACATTCATATGAAACAACAACGAGCAAACAAAACCCTAATTTTTCAGATCTGGAAACTAGTTTCATAATCAGAAATTGATCATTGTAGCAATATCCATGTCGTCTCGAAATCAAAGAAACCTATCTTCATATCATCAATCAACCTTTTCAGATATGGAAATCATCAAATGAATAGTGTTGCCCCTAAACGAGCCAAATAAAACTGTTACATCAGATCTGTACCATTCTGACCAAATAAACACAAAATTGATGTTGGATCTTGTAACACCCCGTAACCGCAGCGGAAACGTAAACGGGATGCAACAGACGTATCTGATATCAACAGCATTGCTTATAAAGAAAACACCACTACATTAATTTGCATCGCAATACATTGTTCCGAGTTTCGTTATCATCTAGGCGTTAACACATAAGTTTTACCGATAATACGTTAACATATTCAATACAAAATAAAGATCACTAAGCCTCCACAAAAGAACGCATCATCGAGCACGTATCAATTATTCCAGTTTGGGAGTACCTAGAAAGCATGTAAAGAAAACGGGTCAACTACGAATAGTTGGTGAGTTTCACTAATTTAAATAAACCATAACAAATCATTATAGTAATCATATATTAGCGATGAAATTATGCTGAGCCCACAAGTGAAACCTCTGTTAACCGAGAGACACATCCAATAACCTCTGGGGACACTGTTAACCCAGAAATACATTTAATAACCTCTGGGAACACTGTTAACCCAGAAACACATCTAATAACCTCTGGGGACACTGTTAACCCAGAAACACATTTAATACCCTCTGGGGACACTGTTAACCCAGAAACCCATTTAATAACCTCTGGGGACACTGTTAACCCAGAACACTGTTTCGGGCCTTACAATGTTAGCAACTCAGACAATTACCATCTTAATACATTACCGTACGATTCCCGTACAATAATCATTATATAAATACATTCATTTCCATGCGATCAGCATGTACTTAAACATTTTGATATAAACATGCTTTCCGCCCCGGGAAAATATTTAAAACAGTTCAGTAAAAAGGGGCTCGTGAAACTCACCTTTTCGTGAGCAACTATGTAACACTGTGCACGGCTACCGGTCCGGATCTGTAATACGATCCCTAAGTCGTTACTATACAATTTCTATTAATATAACTTAAATTCGTGTTAACCGGTACGTCTGGGGACACCGTTAACCCAGTACCGTACACGATCCGGGGACAATGTTAACCCCGAAACACTTCTCAGGACTTAGATTGTGATATCGTTAGAGTTTGACCGTCAAATTTATTGTTATTTTGTTTCCTCGTTTTGCGTGCATAGCACTGTTATCTGGTTTTACGTTTCAAAAATGAGTTTGGTCACACACGACCCGAAAATAGTGTTTGACTAATATTTTAGTTAAAGCCGTGAGTTTAGAGCTCGGTTTAGACGCCCCGTTAGGCCGCGGGACCCGTTTCCGTCGTTAATACACCGGAAACTGCTAAATCGGGTAAAATTACCCAAATCATCCGAATTATTTTCGGATGATTTATTTTTACTTGATTACTTAGTTTCATGAAAATAGTCCATTTTTAGGGTTTTTATACACCAGTCAGCTCGCTTAGGTGAACTTTGCCGGTTTACGCGTTTTAAGCTTTAAAAGTTTGTTTTTATGTTCTTTTTTGCACAAATAATTATCCGTTTAGTCTCGGATCTTGAAATTTTGCACAAATCACTTTTTGACAGTAAGGAATTTTATAAAAATATTTCCAGAATTAATTTTTATATTTAACATTTATTTATCTATTTTTAACGTCATTTAAGCACCAAATATGTCGAAAATACCAAACGACCTTAGAAAAATCCCAAATTTTTCTTGGAGGACCCCTGCCATCGACATAGTTCCCTGTAATTTTTCCAGAACCAAAATCTCATTTTTCATGCCATTTTCACCAAAACCGAGCTAGAAAACCCTAGAACTCGTTTTACCGAAAAGCCTACTTAGACTTCTCCAATGGACCTGAAATTTTGTGTGTTACTTTTACATGTTATGAAAAGCTTATCTGGAATTTTCCAGAATTTTTCATGACGTTTAGCTATTTTTCACCATTTTTAGCCAAAACCGAGCATTAAATTCACCAAATATTCATCCTTTATCCAAAAATTACCAAATTTTCACAGATCTCGTATTTTCATGTGTAGATCATCTCAGTGAAATTTTTTGACCCAACTCTAAGTTTATCACAATCTGTCCAAATCATATAAATCATACGAAAAACCGAACTACCTTGTGTTTCTAGCTTTAGATCGCAAAGATCTTGCTTTCTAGCCTTTGTTAGCAACTAGATACAACACCTACAAGCACAACAACACCACACCAAGCAAGTTACACCCACAATCAAGCCATTTCTTTCATGGTTTCGGTTATGATAAAGAAACAAAGATTTTAACCGTAAAAATTCGTTTTTGACTCTTTTAACTCCTTTCTTGGACCAAGATCCCTTGTATAACTTGTATACATCACTTGATCATGCAAGAATCGGTTTCATCTCGGGTTTTCACCCATTTTTCACTTGAAACTTCATTCTCTTGCAAACAACTCAAGATCATGGAATCAAAACTATGAATTAACCATTATAACCATGTTTTTACCTTGTGATTCTTGTTAAAAATCAAGGATTTGGATGAGATTTGAAGAGAGGGAAAGGTTTTGGAGTTGGATTGTATGTAAAAAAAAAAGAAAATGAAATGTTAATATGTGTGAAATGGACCGATCGGTCCATGTACTGGTGTGGGGTAGGGCCCACATCTCAAATCTTGGCCACACATTCGGATTGTGTAATCCGGATAATGTTGTGGATAATCTGATTCAGTTCGTTTTTCGGTTAAACGTTTAATTCGGCTTAAAACGAGGCTAAAACAGTCGTTTTTCGGCTTAAAAATGAAATTTATATAAAACCGATTTAAAAACTTTAAAAACTTAAACCATGACATTTATTGACTTAACACATCATATTGTCGGTAATTGTGCATCTTTTTCGGCTTGATCGATCGCCTCTTGCTTGGTTTGGTATTAAAGGTTTCGTTTAACGTACCGACGTACCATTAAATCGAAAACTCTTTTCTGTGCTTTAATTCACTTATCCCGAAGCTTTAATACTTCGTAAACATCACTAAACATTATATATTTCGTCTATAATGTAATCTCAGATTCATTCGGGTTTCAATAACCGTCAATCGGTTAATCGTACTTCCAATACGATTAACTGTATAATCGAGTATAATTCGTACCGTGAATCATACATACTCGTATATACACATTATAATTCAAAGATTCAGTATTAAATAACACGTAAATAGTATATACCGGCTAGGGTATACCTGAATTTGCCGGAATCGTTACAGATCTCCAAACGAGTCATCAACCCAAACATCAATACTTAATATTTTCTCTAAAACATCAAATAATTTAAGAACCCCCAAAAATAATTCCAACGAACTTCATGGTTTAACGTCCATGGTGGATTCAAGAGCGAAATGAATCAGTTCAGCGGTTAGTCTGAATGATTCGGTAACCGAGCTCTGATACAATTGTAAAAACCGAGCCCCGGTGCGGAAGCATGAATAATCAGTATTAATGATGGAGCTCGGATCTATGGTTAGGATCGAATCTAACTCGTATTCACAATTGAAAGATGTTTGGACATATGAGATGTATTGGGAGAGAGCATGATTTAATTAACAATCAATAATAGGATGAAGAATTGTAATCAAAACACAAAGATAGTAGAAACGGTAGTATGATTTCATTTGTCGAATGATTCTCATAAAGAAGAACCATTCATACATACATTCATACATACATACATACATACATACATACATACATACATACATACATACACAAGAAATATAAGCCACCTCCAGGAGAGCTCATCCTGGAGGCGGAGACTCCCTCAAAGGGATAAAACCATAGATCTCACTCAATACACAATACACTCACACATACTAGACAAATGAATAAAAACATCTATTTATACTACTCTAGCATGACTTGGTCTTCAAGCCATCCACCCTTGGTTGAGACCAAACAATATATTTTTCACCCACAAATTAATTCGATGAGTCGGTCTAAAACATATGTTCTAACAATCTCCCCTTAGACCGATGCCATCGAATTTCTTCCATGATCACCTCATAACTCGTTGTCTTTCGTTGAAATTTTTCCCCTCACGTTAAGCTTCTCCCATTGTTCATTTCGAATTATCACTCTTATACCACTTTTGGATATAGTTGTATGGGCATATGAACGAGGCTTTGAACTTCAAAAATCAACTTCAAGTAACAAGGTTATCATAAACAGAAATAAACTCAATGTGATCTTCAATTCTTAACTAGAGTCTTTTACTTGATTTGAAGCTAAACATTTGCAATGAAATTCAAATTTTTTTGCTCCCCAAATTTTTTTTTTTGCAATTGTTTTTAATAAATGTGTCTTCAAATCAAGTGTGGTGAAGCAATCTTGACCATCCATATCAAGATTGTAAAAATCTGAAGATAAACGTATTCATATGTTGGTTGACACTAAAACTGATTAAATCCGTAAGCTTGGTCAACAATTGTTCTTGTAAAGCTTTTGATGAAGTCGTGATGTTTAAATACCATAAGGTTTTCATTACTAGCACAAAGTGTGCTCGGTAGCACTAGCACTTGTGATTTTTTCATTTTTTTTTTCACTAGCACATAGCATGCTCGGGAGCAAATGTGTACTCGGGAGTACTTACTAGCACTAAGCATGCTCGGGAGTGCTTCACTAGCACTAAGTGTGCTCGGAAGCCTTCACTAGCACTAAGTGTGCTCGAGACTTTAAAAGAGAGTTTTCTTTAGAATACAATGAATATGCTCTGGTTTTACAAAGTGTCCTTGAATTTGATGTGCTCGATATAAGACGTGCTCGAGATAAACTGTGCTTGAACCAATCAAAGATGTGCTTGGGCAAAACACATCCTATGCTCGGAGAAACACTTAATCACTTATAATGCTAGAGATCAATCTTATAAGTTCATGGTGTGCTTGAGACATCAAAACTTCATTTCTGCATCATCAGTCATTGATTTGCCATTGCAGAACCTGCTTGAATATTCACTTTGCATTTGCTGCAACAAACAATAATGAAATTGACTTTAGTACATGTGCTTTCTTCACTTGTACATTCTCCTTATCAGTTTGTACCATCAGCAATATATTTCAACAAGACATCTACTATTTGTGCAGCACATTCATATGAAACAACAACGAGCAAACAAAACCCTAATTTTTCAGATCTGGAAATTAGTTTCACAATCAGAAATTGATCATTGTAGCAATATCCATGTCGTCTCGAAATCAAAGAAACCTATCTTCATATCATCAATCAACCTTTTGTGATATGGAAATCATCAAATGAATAGTGTTGCCCCTAAACGAGCCAAATAACACTATTACATCAGATCTGGACCATTCTGATCAAATAAACACAAATTTGATGTTGGATCTCCAAACGAGTTATCAACCCAAACATCAATCCATAATATTTTCTCTAAAACATCAAATAATATCAAAAGCCCCAAAACTAATTCCAACGAACTTCATCGTTTAACGTCCATGGTGGATTAAAGGGCAAAATGAATCAGTTCAGCGGTTAGTCTGAATGATTCGGTAACCCAGCTCTGATACCAATTGTAAAAACCGAGCCCCGGTGCGGATGCGTGAATAATCAGTATTAATGATGGAGCTCGGATCTATGGTTAGGATCGAATCTAATTCGTATTCACTCTTGAAAGATGTTTGGACAGATGAGATTTATTGGGAGAGACCCTGATTTAATTAACAATCAATAATAGGATGACGAATTGTAATCAAAACACAAAGATAGTAGAAATGGTAGTATGATTTCATTAATCGAATGATTCACATAAAGAAGAACCATTCATACATACATTCATACATACATACATACATACATACATACATACATACATACATACATACATACATACATACACAAGAAATATCGGCCACCTCCAAGAGAGCTCATCCTGGAGGCGGAGACTCCCTCAAAGGGATAAAACCCTAGATCTCACTCAATACACAATACACTCACACATACTAGACAAATGAATAAAAACATCTATTTATACTAGTCTAGCATGACTTGGTCTTCATGCCATCCACCCTTGGTTGAGACCAAAAAATACACTTATCACCCACAAATTAATTCGATGCGTCGGTCTAAAACATATGTTCTAACAGTCTCCCATTAGACCGATGCCATCGAATTTCTTCCATGATCACCTCATAACTCGTTGTCTTTTGTTGAAATTTTTCCCCTCACGTTAAGCTTATCCCATTGTTCATTTCGAATTATCACTCTTATACCACTTTTGGATATAGTTGTATGGGCATATGAACGAGGCTTTGAACTTCAAAGATCAACTTGAAGTAACAAGGTTATCAAAAACAGAAATAAACTCAATCAATATATCAATCAATCATGCCCAGTAAAATCCACCGACAGCAAAGCTATAAGTAGGATCTGGGAGGGTGGGATGTAGGCACACCGTACCTCCATCCAAAGGAATGAAGAGGTGGCTTCCAGAGAGACCCTCGGCTCTAAGTACATGTGTATGAAGCAAAATAAAGGAAATCAAAGTTTAACAGTTATATACAAACTACTACTAATTATAATAATATTAATAATAAGATCACAGTTTAACAGCTAAATAAAAGCTATTAATAATTATAATAATAATAATAATTTATGCAAGGGAAATACCATTATGGTATGCGACCTAAATAAGTTAAGTCTAAGCCCTAAGGTATTCAATTCTCTCTAAAAATCCTTAACTTTAATTCTACTTCTCCACGAATTCCTATCCTCAACCATGTCCTCGGAGAGGTTTAGGTCTATCAAATCATGCCTAATCCTCTCATCCCAAGTCAATTTCGGTCGTCCTCTACCCCTCCTCCCCTCTATAGTAATGTTTTCTACGGATCTAACAGGATTCGTCGTCTGTCTTCTCTTTACATGTCCAAACCATCTCAATCTCCACTCTATTATCTTGTCTGCTATGTTCGCCACCCCTAATCTCTCGCGAAACACAACGTTTCTTATTCGGTCTAGCCTTGTGTGCCCACACATCCAACGTAGCATTCTCATTTCTGCTACCTCCATCTTCCGCACTTGTGCCTTCTTGATGGCCCAACACTCTGTTCCATATAGCATTGCAGGTCTAACTGCCACCCTATAGAATTTTCCCTTTAGTTTAGTCGGGAAACTCTTGTCGCACAATATACCTGTGGCTGCTTTCCATCTACACCATCCTACCTGAACTCGGTGGGTCACATCACTGTCTAATTCCCCATCGCTCTGTACAAATGATCCAAAATACTTGAACTTCGTTACCTGCGGGACCACCTGCCCTTCAATTGTGATCTGTGCGTCTTCATTGTCGTTTATCCCACCAAAATCACAGTGGAGGTACTCCGTCTTAGATCGGCTAATCTTTAAACCTTTTGTCTCAAAGGTTGTTCGCCACTCCTCAAGCCTCATGTTTAGATCTTGTTTTTTCTCAGCAAGTAACACAATATCGTCTGCGAACATCATGCACCACGGGAGAGTCCCCTGAATCGACTTTGACAACTCATCCAAGACTACTGCAAAAAGAAACGGGCTCAATGCTGACCCCTGGTGAAGACCTACGTCTACAGGAAAGAAATCAGTATCCCCCACTGGCGCACGGACACTTGTTTCACTCCTGGTATACATATCCATAATTATCTCTTTGTATTTCCTGGGCACTCTTCTACCCTCCAAGCACTCCTAGAGCACCTGTCGTGGCACACTGTCGTAGGCCTTTTCTAGGTCAATAAACATCATATGTAGATCACGCTTCTTCTCCCTATACTTTTCCATTAATCTTCTTAGAAATAAATTCAATGTGATCTTCAATTCTTAACTTGAATCTTCTAACCGTTTGCAATGAAATTCAAAGGTTTTTACTCCCCCAATTTCGTTGCAATTGTCTTTAATAAATGTGTCTTCAAATCAAGTGTGGGTGAAGCAATATTGACCATCCATATCAAGATGGTTAAAATCTGAAAATAAACGTATTCATATGTTGGTTGACACTAAAACTGATTAAATCCTTAAGCTTAGTCAACACTTGTTCTTGTAAAGCTTTTGATGAAGTCGTGAGGTTTAAATTCCATAAGCTTGTTGATGATTGGAGAAAAATTACCAAAATATCCCTGAGTATATATCTTCCGTAGATAACAGCTTGGTCAAACGGTCAACGACACCAAAAATCTCAAAAGTTTCTTCAAAACCTTGAAATATTTCACAAACACAAACTTTCTGTTCCCTAGTACACAATGTGATTGAGAGTAAAAAGATGCAGTTTCATGAAGGTTTTCATTACTATCACAAAGTGTGCTCGCTAGCACTAGCACTTGTGATTTTTTACATTTTTTATCACTAGCACAGAGCATGCTCGGGAGCAAAAGTGTGCTCGGGAGTACTAGCACTTGTGGTTTTTCATCATTTTTTTCACTAGCACAAAGCATGCTCGGGAGTACTTACTAGCACTAAGCATGCTCGGGAGTACTTCACTAGCACTAAGTGTGCTCGAGACTTAAAAAGAGAGTTTTCTTGAAAAGACAATGAATATCACTAAGTGTGCTCGATATAAGACGTGCTCAAGATAAACTGTGGTTGAACAAATCAAAGATGTGCTTGGGAAAAACACATCCGGTGCTCGAAGCAACACTTAATCACTTATAATGCTCGAGATCAATCTTATAAGTTCATTGTGTGCTTGAGACATCAAAACTTCATTTCTGCATCATCAGTCATTGATTTGCCCTTGCAGAACCTGCTTGAATATTTACTTTGCATCTGCTGCAACAAACAATGATGAAATTGCCATTAGTACATGTGCTTTCTTCACTTGTACATTCTCCTTATCAGTTTGTACCATCAGCAATATATTTCAACAAAACATCTACTATTTGTGCAGCACATTCATATGAAACAACAACGAGCAAACAAAACCCTAATTTTTCATATCTAGAAACTAGTTTAATAATCAGAAATTGATTATTGTAGCAATATCCATGTCGTCTCGAAATCAAAGAAACCTATCTTCATATCATCAATCAACCTTTTCAGATCTGGAAATCATCAAATGAACAGTGTTGCCCCTAAACGAGCAAAATAACACTGTTACATCAGATCTGGACCATTCTGAACAAATAAACACAAAATTGATGTTGGATCTCCAAACGAGTCATCAACCCAAACATCAATCCATAATATTTTCTCTAAAACATCAAATAATTTCAAAACCCCCAAAAATAATTCCAACGAACTTCATCGTTTAACGTCCATGGTGGATTCAAGGGCGAAATGAATCAGTTCAGCGGTTAGTCTAAATGATTCGGTAACCCAGCTCTGATACCAATTTTAAAAACGGAGCCCCGGTGCGGAAGCGTGAATAATCAGTATTAATGATGGAGCTCGGATCTATGATTAGGATCGAATCTAACTCGTATTCACTCTTGAAAGATGTTTGGACATATGAGATGTATTGGGAGAGAGCATGATTTAATTAACAATCAATAATAGGATGAAGAATTGTAATCAAAACATAAAGATAGTAGAAACGGTAGTATTATTTCATTAGTCGAATGATTCTCATAAAGAAGAACCATTCATACATACATTCATACATACATACATACATACACAAGAAATATCAGCCACCTCCAGGAGAGCTAATCCTGGAAGCGGAGACTCCCTCAAAGGGATAAAACCCTAGATCTCACTCAATACACAATACACTAACACATACTAGAAAAATGAATAAAAACATCTATTTATACTACTCTAGCATGCCTTGGTCTTCAAGCCATCCACCCTTGGTTGAGACCAAACAATATATTTTTCACCCACAAATTAATTCGATGAGTCGGTTTAAAACATATGTTCTAACAATCTCCCCATAGACCGATGCCATCGAATTTCTTCCATGATCACCTCATAACTCGTTGTCTTTCGTTGAAATTTTTCCCCTCACGTTAAGCTTCTCCCATTGTTCATTTCGAATTATCACTCTTATACCACTTTTGGATATAGTTGTATGGGCATATGAACGAGGCTTTGAACTTCAAAGATCAACTTGAAGTAACAAGGTTATCAAAAACAGAAATAAACTCAATGTGATCTTCAATTCATAACTTGAATCTTTTACTTGATTTGAAGCTAACTGTTTGTAATGAAATTCAAAGGTTTTTACACCCCCAATTTCGTTGCAATTGTTTTTAATAAATGTGTCTTCAAATCAAGTGTGGGTGAAGCAATCTTGACCATCCATATCAAGATTGTAAAAATCTAAAAATAAACGTATTTATATGTTGGTTGACACTAAAACTGATTAAATCCTTAAGCTTGGTCAACACTTGTTCTTGTAAAGATTTTGATGAAGTCGTGAGGTTTAAATTCCATAAGCTTGTTGATGATTGGAGAAAAATTACCAAAATACCCCTGTGTATATATCCTCAGTAGAGAACAGCTTGGTCAAACGGTTAACTACACCAAAAATCTCAAAAGTTTCTTCAAAACCTTGAAATATTTCACAAACACAAATTTTCTGTTCCTTAGCACACAGTGTGCTTGAGAGTAAAAAGATGCAGTTTCATGAAGGTTTTCATTACTAGCACAAAGTGTGCTCGATAGCACTAGCACTTGTTATTTTTTCATTTTTTTTCACTCGCACAGATCATGCTCGGGTGCAAAAGTGTGCTCGGGGGTACCAGCACTTGTGATTTTTCATCTTTTTTTTTTCACTAACACATTGCATGCTCGGGAGCAAAAGTGTGCTCGGGAGCCTTCAATAGCACTAAGTGTGCTCGAGACTTTAAAAGAGGGTTTTCATGAAAAGACAATGAGTATGCTCTTGGTTTACAAAGTGTCCTCGATTTTGATGTGCTCGATATAAGACGTGCTCGAGATAAACTGTGCTTGAACCAATCAAAGATGTGCTTGGGCAAAACACATCCTGTGCTCGAAGCAACACTTAATCACTTATAATGCTCGAGATATTTCTTATAAGTTCATGGTGTGCTTGAGACATCAAAACATCATTTCTGCATCATCAGTCATTGATTTGCCCTTGCAGAACCTGCTTGAATATTCACTTTGCATCTACTACAACAAACAATGATGAAATTACCTTTAGTACATGTGCTTTCTTCACTTGTACATTCTCCTTATCAGTTTGTACCATCAACAATATATTTAAACAAAACATCTACTATTTGTGCAGCACATTCATATGAAACAACAACGAGTAAACGAAACCCTAATTTTTCAGATCTGGAAACTAGTTTCATAATCAGAAATTGATCATTGTAGTAATATCCTTGTCATCTCGAAATCAAAGAAACCTATCTTCATATCATCAATCAACCTTTTCATATCTGGAAATCATCAAATGAACAGTGTTGTCCCTAAACGAGCCAAATAACAATGTTACATCAGATCTGGACCATTCTGATCAAATAAACACAAAATTGATGTTGGATCTCCAAACGAGTCATCAACCCAAACATCAATCCATAATATTTTCTCTAAAACATCAAATAATTTCAAAAGCCCCAAAAATAATTCCAACGAACTTCATGGTTTAATGTCCATGTTGGATTCAAGAGCGAAATGAATCAGTTCAGCGGTTAGTCTGAATGATTCGGTAATCTAGCTCTGATACCAATTGTAAAAACCGAGCCCAGTGCGGATGCGTGAATAATCTATATAAAAGATGGATCTCGGATCTATGGTTAGGATCGAATCTAACTCGTATTCATTCTTGAAAGATGTTTGAACAGATGAGATGTATTGGGAGAGAGCCTGATTTATTTAACAATCAATAATAGGATGAAGAAATGTAATCAAAACACAAAGATAGTAGAAATGGTAGTATGATTTCATTAGTCGAATGATTCTCATAAAGAAGAACCATTCATACATACATTCATACATAAATACATACACAAGAAATATCAGCCACCTCCAGGAGAGCTCATCCTGGAGGCGGAGACTCCCTCAAAGGGATAAAACCCTAGATCTCACTCAATACACAATACACTCACATATACTAGAAAAATGAATAAAAACATTTATTTATACTACTCTAGCATGACTTGGTCTTCAAGCCATCCACCCTTGGTTGAGACCAAACAATATATTTTTCACCCCCAAATTAATTCGATGAGTCGGTCTAAAACATATGTTCTAACAATCTCCCCTTAGACCGATGCCATCGAATTTCTTCCATGATCACCTCATAACTCGTTGTCTTTCGTTGAAATTTTCCCCTCACGTTAAGCTTCTCCCATTGTTCATTTCGAATTATCACTCTTATACCACTTTTGGATATAGTTGTATGGGCATATGAACAAGGCTTTGAACTTCAAAGATCAACTTGAAGTAACAAGGTTATCAAAAACAGAAATAAACTCAATGTGATCTTCAATTCTTAACTTGAATCTTTTACTTGATTTGAAGCTAACCGTTTGCAATGAAATTCAATGTTATTTACTCCCCTAATTTCGTTGCAATTGTTTTTAATAAATGTGTCTTCAAATCATGTGTGGGTGAAGCAATCTTGACCATCCATATCAAGATTGTAAAAATTTGAAAATAAACGTATTTATATGTTGGTTGACACTAAAAGTTATTAAATCCTTAAGCTTGGTCAGCACTTGTTCTTGTAAAGCTTTTGATGAAGTCATGAGGTTTAAATTCCATAAGCTTGTTGATGATTGGAGAAAAATTACCAAAATACCCCTGAGTATATATCTTTAGTAGAGAACAGCTTGGTCAAACGGTTAACTACACCAAAATTCTCAAAAGTTTCTTCAAAACCTTTAAATATTTCACAAACACAAACTTTCTGTTCCTTAGCACACAGTGTGCTTGAGAGTAAAAAGATGCAGTTTCATGAAGGTTTTCATTACTAAAACCAAGTGTGCTCGGTAGCACTAACACTTTTTATTTTTTCATTTTTTTTTTCACTCGCACAGAGCATGCTCGGGAGCAAAAGTGTGCTCGGGGGTACCAGCACTTGTGATTTTTCATCTCTTTTTTTCACTAGCACATAGCATGCTCGGGTGCAAAAGTGTGCTCGGGAGCCTTCAATAGCCCTAAGTGTGCTCGAGACTTAAAAAGAGGGTTTTCATGAAAAGACAATGAGAATGCTCTTGGTTTACAAAGTGTCATCGAATTTGATGTGCTCGATATAAGACGTGCTCGAGATAAACTGTGCTTGAACCAACCAAAGATGTGCTTGGGCAAAACACATCCTGTGCTCAAAGCAACACTTAATCACTTATAATGCTCGAGATATTTCTTATAAGTTCATGGTGTGCTTGAGACATCAAAACATCATTTCTGCATCATCAGTCATTGATTTGCCCTTGCAGAACCTGCTTGAATATTCACTTTGCATCTACTACAACAAACAATGATGAAATTACCTTTAGTACATGTGCTTTCTTCACTTGTACATTCTCCTTATCAGTTTGTACCATCAACAATATATTTAAACAAAACATCTACTATTTGTGCAGCACATTCATATGAAACAACAACGAGTAAACGAAACCCTAATTTTTCAGATCTGGAAACTAGTTTCATAATCAGAAATTGATCATTGTAGTAATATCCTTGTCATCTCGAAATCAAAGAAACCTATCTTCATATCATCAATCAACCTTTTCATATCTGGAAATCATCAAATGAACAGTGTTGTCCCTAAACGAGCCAAATAACAATGTTACATCAGATCTGGACCATTCTGATCAAATAAACACAAAATTGATGTTGGATCTCCAAACGAGTCATCAACCCAAACATCAATCCATAATATTTTCTCTAAAACATCAAATAATTTCAAAAGCCCCAAAAATAATTCCAACGAACTTCATGGTTTAATGTCCATGGTGGATTCAAGAGCGAAATGAATCAGTTCAGCGGTTAGTCTGAATGATTCGGTAATCTAGCTCTGATACCAATTGTAAAAACCGAGCCCAGTGCGGATGCGTGAATAATCTATATAAAAGATGGATCTCGGATCTATGGTTAGGATCGAATCTAACTCGTATTCATTCTTGAAAGATGTTTGAACAGATGAGATGTATTGGGAGAGAGCCTGATTTATTTAACAATCAATAATAGGATGAAGAAATGTAATCAAAACACAAAGATAGTAGAAATGGTAGTATGATTTCATTAGTCGAATGATTCTCATAAAGAAGAACCATTCATACATACATTCATACATAAATACATACACAAGAAATATCAGCCACCTCCAGGAGAGCTCATCCTGGAGGCGGAGACTCCCTCAAAGGGATAAAACCCTAGATCTCACTCAATACACAATACACTCACATATACTAGAAAAATGAATAAAAACATTTATTTATACTACTCTAGCATGACTTGGTCTTCAAGCCATCCACCCTTGGTTGAGACCAAACAATATATTTTTCACCCCCAAATTAATTCGATGAGTCGGTCTAAAACATATGTTCTAACAATCTCCCCTTAGACCGATGCCATCGAATTTCTTCCATGATCACCTCATAACTCGTTGTCTTTCGTTGAAATTTTCCCCTCACGTTAAGCTTCTCCCATTGTTCATTTCGAATTATCACTCTTATACCACTTTTGGATATAGTTGTATGGGCATATGAACAAGGCTTTGAACTTCAAAGATCAACTTGAAGTAACAAGGTTATCAAAAACAGAAATAAACTCAATGTGATCTTCAATTCTTAACTTGAATCTTTTACTTGATTTGAAGCTAACCGTTTGCAATGAAATTCAATGTTATTTACTCCCCTAATTTCGTTGCAATTGTTTTTAATAAATGTGTTTTCAAATCATGTGTGGGTGAAGCAATCTTGACCATCCATATCAAGATTGTAAAAATTTGAAAATAAACGTATTTATATGTTGGTTGACACTAAAAGTTATTAAATCCTTAAGCTTGGTCAGCACTTGTTCTTGTAAAGCTTTTGATGAAGTCAGGAGGTTTAAATTCCATAAGCTTGTTGATGATTGGAGAAAAATTACCAAAATACCCCTGAGTATATATCTTTAGTAGAGAACAGCTTGGTCAAACGGTTAACTACACCAAAATTCTCAAAAGTTTCTTCAAAACCTTTAAATATTTCACAAACACAAACTTTCTGTTCCTTAGCACACAGTGTGCTTGAGAGTAAAAAGATGCAGTTTCATGAAGGTTTTCATTACTAAAACCAAGTGTGCTCGGTAGCACTAACACTTTTTATTTTTTCATTTTTTTTTTCACTCGCACAGAGCATGCTCGGGAGCAAAAGTGTGCTCGGGGGTACCAGCACTTGTGATTTTTCATCTCTTTTTTTCACTAGCACATAGCATGCTCGGGTGCAAAAGTGTGCTCGGGAGCCTTCAATAGCCCTAAGTGTGCTCGAGACTTAAAAAGAGGGTTTTCATGAAAAGACAATGAGAATGCTCTTGGTTTACAAAGTGTCATCGAATTTGATGTGCTCGATATAAGACGTGCTGGAGATAAACTGTGCTTGAACCAACCAAAGATGTGCTTGGGCAAAACACATCTTGTGCTCGAAGCAACACTTAATCACTTATAATGCTCGAGATATTTCTTATAAGTTCATGGTGTGCTTGAGACATCAAAACATCATTTCTGCATCATCAGTCATTGATTTGCCCTTGCAGAACCTGCTTGAATATTCACTTTAAATCTACTGCAACAAACAATGATGAAATTACCTTTAGTACATGTGCTTTTATCACTTGTACATTCTCTTTATCAGTTTGTACCATCAACAATATATTTAAACAAAACATCTACTATTTGTGCAGCACATTCATATGAAACAACAACGAGTAAACGAAACCTTAATTTTTCAGATCTGGAAAATAGTTTCATAATCAGAAATTGATCATTGTAGTAATATCCTTGTCATCTCGAAATCAAAGAAACCTATCTTCATATCATCAATCAACCTTTTCATATCTGGAAATCATCAAATGAACAGTGTTGTCCCTAAACGAGCCAAATAACAATGTTACATCAGATCTGACCCATTCTGACAAAAAAAACACAAAATTGATGTTGGATCTCCAAACGAGTTATCAAACAAAACATCAATCCATAATATTTTCTCTAAAACATCAAATAATTTCAAAACCCCCAAAAATAATTCCAACGAAGTTCATGGTTTAACGTCCATGGTGGATTCAAGAGCGAAATGAATCAGTTCAGCGGTTAGTCTGAATGATTCGGTAACCCAGCTCTGATACCAATTGTAAAAACCGAGCCCCAGTGCGGATGCGTGAATAATCGATATAAAAGATGGAGCTCGGATCTATGGTTAGGATCGAATCTAACTCGTATTCATTGTTGAAAGATGTTTGGACAGATGAGATGTATTGGGAGGGAGCCTGATTTAATTAACAATCAATAATAGGATGAAGAAATGTAATCTAAACACAAAGATAGTAGAAATGGTAGTATGATTTCATTGGTCGAATGATTCTCATAAAGAAGAACCATTCATAAATAAATTTATACATAAATACATACACAAGAAATATCAGCCACCTCCAGGAGAGCTCATCCTGGAGGCGGAGACTCCCTCAAAGGGATAAAACCCTAGATCTCACTCAATACACAATACACTCACACATACTAGAAAAATGAATAAAAACATCTATTTATACTACTCTAGCATGACTTGGTCTTCAAGCCATCCAACCTTGGTTGAGACCAAACAATATATTTTTCACCCCCAAATTAATTCGATGAGTCGGTCTAAAACATATGTTCTAACAATCTCCCCTTAGACCGATGCCATCGAATTTCTTCCATGATCACCTCATAACTCGTTGTCTTTCGTTGAAATTTTTCCCCTCACGTTAAGCTTCTCCCATTGTTCATTTCGAATTATCACTCTTATACCACTTTTGGATATAGTTGTATGGGCATATGAACGAGGCTTTGAACTTCAAAGATCAACTTGAAGTAACAAGGTTATCAAAAACAGAAATAAACTCAATGTGATCTTCAATTCTTAACTTGAATCTTTTACTTGATTTGAAGCTAACCGTTTGCAATGAAATTCAATGTTATTTACTCCCCTAATTTCGTTGCAATTGTTTTTAATATATGTGTCTTCAAATCAAGTGTGGGTGAGGCAATCTTGACCATCCATATCAAGATTGTAAAAATTTGAAAATAAACGTATTTATATGTTCGTTGACACTAAAAGTTATTAAATCCTTAAGCTTGGTCAGCACTTGTTCTTGTAAAGCTTTTGATGAAGTCATGAGGTTTAAATTCCATAAGCTTGTTGATGATTGGAGAAAAATTACCAAAATACCCCTGAGTATATATCTTTAGTAGAGAACAGCTTGGTCAAACGGTTAACTACACCAAAATTCTCAAAAGTTTCTTCAAAACCTTGAAATATTTCACAAACACAAACTTTCTGTTCCTTAGCACACAGTGTGCTTGAGAGTAAAAAGATGCAGTTTCATGAAGGTTTTCATTACTAAAACCAAGTGTGCTCGGTAGCACTAACACTTGTTACTTTTTCATTTTTTTTTCACTCGCACAGGGCATGCTCGGGAGCAAAAGTGTGCTCGGGGGTACCAGCACTTGTGATTTTTCATCTCTTTTTTTCACTAGCACATAGCATGCTCGGGAGCAAAAGTGTGCTCGGGAGCCTTCAATAGCCCTAAGTGTGCTCGAGACTTAAAAAGAGGGTTTTCATGAAAAGAAAATGAGAATGCTCTTGGTTTACAAAGTGTCATCGAATTTGATGTGCTCGATATAAGACGTGCTGGAGATAAACTGTGCTTGAACCAACCAAAGATGTGCTTGGGCAAAACACATCCTGTGCTCGAAGCAACACTTAATCACTTATAATGCTCGAGATATTTCTTATAAGTTCATGGTGTGCTTGAGACATCAAAACATCATTTCTGCATCATCAGTCTTTGATTTGCCCTTGCAGAACCTGCTTGAATATTCACTTTGCATCTACTGCAACAAACAATGATGAAATTACCTTTAGTACATGTGCTTTCTTCACTTGTACATTCTCCTTATCAGTTTGTACCATCAACAATATATTTTAACAAAACATCTACTATTTGTGCAGCACATTCATATGAAACAACAACGTGTAAACGAAACCCTAATTTTTCAGATCTGGAAACTAGTTTCATAATCAGAAATTGATCATTGTAGTAATATCCTTGTCATCTCGAAATCAAAGAAACCTATCTTCATATCATCAATCAAACTTTTCATATCTGGAAATCATCAAATGAACAGTGTTGTCCCTAAACGAGCCAAATAACAATGTTACATCAGATCTGGACCATTCTGACCAAATAAACACAAAATTGATGTTGGATCTCCAAACGAGTCATCAAACAAAACATCAATCCATAATATTTTCTCTAAAACATCAAATAATTTCAAAACCCCCAAAAATAATTCCAACGAAGTTCATGGTTTAACGTCCATGGTGGATTCAAGAGCGAAATGAATCAGTTCAGCGGTTAGTCTGAATGATTCGGTAACCCAGCTCTGATACCAATTGTAAAAACCGAGCCCCAGTGCGGATGCGTGAATAATCGATATAAAAGATGAAGCTCGGATCTATGGTTAGGATCGAATCTAACTCGTATTCATTGTTGAAAGATGTTTGGACAGATGAGATGTATTGGGAGAGAGCCTGATTTAATTAACAATCAATAATAGGATGATGAAATGTAATCAAAACACAAAGATAGTAGAAATGGTAGTATGATTTCATTGGTCGAATGATTCTCATAAAGAAGAACCATTCATAAATACATTCATACATAAATACATACACAAGAAATATCAGCCACCTCCAGGAGATCTCATCCTGGAGGCGGAGACTCCCTCAAAGGGATAAAACCCTAGATCTCACTCAATACACAATACACTCACACATACTAGACAAATGAATAAAAACATCTATTTATACTACTCTAGCATGACTTGGTCTTCAAGCCATCCACCCTTGGTTGAGACCAAGCAATATATTTTTCACCCACAAATTAATTCGATGAGTCGGTCTAAAACATATGTTCTAACAATCTCCCCTTAGACCGATGCCATCGAATTTCTTCAATGATCACCTCATAACTCGTTGTCTTTTGTTGAAATTTTTCCCCTCACGTTAAGCTTCTCCCATTGTTGATTTCGAATTATCACTCTTATACCAATTTTGAATATAGTTGTATGGGTATATGAACGAGGCTGTGAACTTCAAAGATCAACTTCAAGTAAAAAGGTTATCACAAACAGAAATAAACTCAATGTGATCTTCAATTCTTAACTTAAGTCTTTTACTTGATTTGAAGCAAACCATTTGCAATGAAATTCAATGTTATTTACTCCCCTAATTTTGTTGCAATTGTTTTTAATAAATGTGTCTTCAAATCAAGTGTGGGTGAAGCAATCTTGACCATCCATATCAAGATTGTAGAAATTTGAAAATAATGTATTTATTTGTTGGTTGACACAAAAAGTTATTAAATCCTTAAGCTTGGTCAGCACTTGTTCTTCTATAGCTTTTGATGAAGTCATGAGGTTTAAATTCCATAAGCTTGTTGATGATTGGAGAAAAATTACCAAAATACCCCTGAGTATATATCTTTAGTAGAGAACAGCTTGGTCAAACGGTTAACTACACCCAAAATCTCAAAAGTTTCTTCAAAACCTTGAAATATTTCACAAACACAAACTTTCTGTTCCTTAGCACACAGTGTGCTTGAGAGTAATAAGATGCAGTTTCATGAAGGTTTTCATTACTAGAACAAAGTGTGCTCGGTAGCACTAGCACTTGTTATTTTTTCATTTTTTTTTCACTCGCACAGAGCATGCTCGGGAGCAAAAGTGTGCTCGGGGGTAGCAGCACTTGTGATTTTTTATCTCTTTTTTTCACTAGCACATAGCATGCTCGGGAGCAAAATTGTGCTCGGGAGCCTTCAATAGCACTAAGTGTGCTCGAGACTTAAAAAGAGGGTTTTCATGAAAAGACAATGAGTATGCTCTTGGTTTACATGGTGTCCTCGAATTTGATGTGCTCGATATAAGACGTGCTCGAGATAAACTGTGCTTGAACCAACCAAAGATGTGCTTGGGCAAAACACATCCTGTGCTCAAAGCAACACTTAATCACTTATAATGCTCGAGATTTTTCTTATAAGTTCATGGTGTGCTTGAGACATCAAAACATCATTTCTGCATCATCAGTCATTGATTTGCCTTTGCAGAACCTGCTTGAATATTCACTTTGCATCTGCTGCAACAAACAATGATGAAATTACCTTTAGTACATGTGCTTTCTTCACTTGTACATTCTCCTTATCAGTTTGTACCATCAACGATATATTTCAACAAAACATCTACTATTTGTGCAGCACATTCATATGAAACAACAACGAGTAAACAAAACCCTAATTTTTCAGATCTGGAAACTAGTTTCATAATCAGAAATTGATCATTGTAGTAATATCCTTGTCGTCTGGAAATCAAAGAAACCTTTCTTCATATCATCAATCAACCTTTTCAGATCTGGAAATCATCAAATGAACAGTGTTGTCCCTAAACGAGCCAAATAACAATGTTACATCAGATCTGGACCATTCTGACCAAATAAACACAAAATTGATGTTGGATATCCAAACGAGTCATCAACCCAAACATCAATCCATAATATTTTCTCTAAAACATCAAATAATTTCAAAAACCCCCAAAAATAATTCCAACGAAGTTCATGGTTTAACGTCTATGGTGGATTCAAGAGCAAAATGAATCAGTTCAGCCGTTAGTCTGAATGATTCGGTAACCCAGCTCTGATACCAATTGTAAAAACCGAGCCCCAGTGCGGATGCGTGAATAATCGGTATAAAAGATGGAGCTCGGATCTATGGTTAGGATCGAATCTAACTCGTATTCATTCTTGAAAGATGTTTGGACAGATGATATGTATTGGGAGAGAACCTGATTTAATTAACAATCAATAATAGGATGAAGAATTGTAATCAAAACACAAAGATAGTAGAAATGGTAGTATGATTTCATTAGTCGAATGATTCTCATAAAGAAGAACCTTTCATACATACATTCATACATACATACATACATACACAAGAAATATCAGCCACCTCCAGGAGAGCTCATCCTGGAGGCGGAGACTCCCTCAAAGGGATAAAACCCTAGATCTCACTCAATACACAATACACTCACACATACTAGACAAATGAATAAAAACATCTATTTATACTACTCTAGCATGACTTGATCTTGAAGCCATCCACCTTGGTTGAGACCAAACAATATATTTTTCACCCACAAATTAATTCGATGAGTCGGTCTATAACGTATGTTCTAACAATCTCCCCTTAGACCGATGCCATCAAATTTCTTCCATGATCACCTCATAACTCGTTGTCTTTCGTTGAAATTTTTCCCCTCACGTTAAGCTTCTCCCATTGTTCATTTCGAATTATCACTCTTATACCACTTTTGGATATAGTTGTATGGGCATATGAACGAGGCTTTGAACTTCAAAGATCAACTTCAAGTAACAAGGTTATCACAAACAGAAATAAACTCAATGTGATCTTCAATTCTTAACTTGAGTCTTTTACTTGATTTGAAGCTAACCATTTGCAATGAAATTCAATGTTATTTACTCCCCTAATTTCGTTGCAATTGTTTTTAATAAATGTATCTTCAAATCAAGTGTGGGTGAAGCAATCTTTACTATCCATATCAAGATTGTAAAAATTTGAAAATAAACGTATTTATATGTTGGTTGACTCTAAAAGTTATTAAATCCTTAAGCTTGGTCAGTACTTGTTCTTGTAAAGCTTTTGATGAAGTCATGAGGTTTAAATTCCATAAGGTTGTTGACGATTGGAGAAAAATTACCAAAATACCCTTGAGTATATATCTTTAGTAGAGAACAGCTTGGTCAAGCGGTTAACTACACCAAAAATCTCAAAAGTTTCTTCAAAACCTTGAAATATTTCACAAACACAAACTTTCTGTTCCTTAGCACAAAGTGTGCTTGAGAGTAAAAAGATGCAGTTTCATGAAGGTTTTCATTACTAGCACAAAGTGTGCTCGGTAGCACTAGCACTTCTTATTTTTTCATTTTTTTTTCACTCGCACAGAGCATGCTTGGGAGCAAAATTGTGCTCGGGGGTACCAGCACTTGTGATTTTTCATCTTTTTTTTTCACTAGCACATAGCATGCTCGGGAGCAAAAGTGTGCTCGGGAGCCTTCAATAGCACTAAGTGTGCTCGAGACTTAAAAAGAGGGTTTTCATGAAAAGACAATGAGAATGCTCTTGGTTTACAAAGTGTCCTCGAATTTAATGTGCCCGATATAAGACGTGCTCGAGATAAACTGTGCTTTAACCAATCAAAGATGTGCTTGGGCAAAACACATCCTGTGCTCGAAGCAACACTTAATCACTTATAATGCTCGAGATTTTTCTTATAAATTCATGGTGTGCTTGAGACATCAAAACTTCATTTCTGTATCATTAGTCATTGATTTGCCCTTGCAGAACCTGCTTGAATATTCACTTTACATCTGCTGCAACAAACAATGATAAAATTGCCTTTAGTACATGTGCTTTCTTCACTTGTACATTCTCCTTATCAGTTTGTACCATCGACAATATATTTCAACAAAACATCTACTATTTGTGCAGCACATTCATATGAAACAACAACGAGCAAACAAAACCCTAATTTTTCAGATCTGGAAACTAGTTTCATAATCAGAAATTGATCATTGTAGCAATATCCATGTCGTCTCGAAATCAAAGAAACCTATCTTCATATCATCAATCAACCTTTTCAGATTTGGAAATCATCAAATGAACAGTGTTGCCCCTAAACGTGCCAAATAACACAGTTACATCAGATCTTTTCCATTATGACCAAATAAACACAAAATTGATGTTAGATCTCCAAACGAATCATCAACCCAAACATCAATCCCTAATATTTTCTTTAAAACATCAAATAATTTCAAAACCCCCAAAAATAATTCCAACGAACTTCATCGTTTAACGTCCATGGTGGATTCAAGGGCGAAATCAATCAGTTCAGCGGTTAGTCTGAATGATTCGTTAACCCAGCTCTGATACCAATTGTAAAAACCGAGCCCCTGTGCGGAAGCGTGAATAATCGGTATTAACGATGGAGCTCGGATCTAGGGTTAGGATCGAATCTAACTCGTATTCACTCTTGAAAGATGTTTGGATGGATGAGATGTATTGGGAGAGAGCCTGATTTGATTAACAATCAATAATAGGATGAATAATTGTAATCAAAACACAAACAAGATAGAAATGGTAGTATGATTTCATTTAGTCGAATGATTCTCATAAAGAAGAACCACTCATACATACATTCATACATACATACATACACAAAAAATATCAGCCACCTCCAGGAGTGCTCATCGTGGAGGCGGAGACTCTCTCAAAGGGGCAAAACCCTAGATCTCACTCAATACACAATACACTCACTCATACTAGACAAATGAATAAAAACATCTATTTATACTAGTCTAGCAAGACTTGGTATTCAAGCCATCCACCCTTGGTTGAAACCAAACAATATATTTTTCACCCACAACTTAATTCGATGCGTCGGTCTAAAACATAAGTTCCAACAACTAATTAGATCATATCTAATTATAATTATCGTGGCGCTTGTCTAGCTTGTTATTGGGTATGACCCGACTTGGATCATAATGCGCTAGCCACATAAACTCTAATATGTCTCTTGGGCATATCAATTCCAACAAATGATTGATACAAAATCATAAAAACATATTACAAAAAGATTTTAAGTGTAAAACAGGTCTTCGGGTAAGCTTTGCAGCTTTTGTCTTCTTTGAGCAGACCTGGTAATCAAAGTGTGCTGGGGAATAGTTTTCCTGGTTGACTTTACTTAGAATATTTTCCTAAGAAAATATTCTCCTGACTTCAATCTTCTTGACTATAGAAAACTTCGCTTGATATGATCCTACGAGCAAACTTGTTCTTCAGGAATCACTTCAAATATTCTCCTGACTTCAATCTTCTTGACTATAGAAAACTTTGCTTGATATGATCCTACGAGCAAACTTGTTCTTCAGGAGTCACTTCAACTCTTTGTTAATAAATAACTTATTGAACAAACCAAAGTGTGTTGGTAACAATGTTTGACTTAATATAATTCTTGATCAACTTTCTTCATGCTTGCTGGGACCACAGTTTATTAATCAAACCTTGCTAGATATTCCAAGTTACTTGGCTTTATAAGCTTGGTTTAGTCAAGGGTTTGCTAGGAAGCAAACCTTGCTCGACCTGAAGAACAATCTTGCTAGACAAAGTGAACCCTGCTCGGATTGACACTTAAGAAGACTTCAGAAAGATAACCTTGCCCGAAAGGCAAAATACCTTGCTAGGATAAGTAAAACCTTGCTCGGAGGCCTAAGTGTGCTCGGTATCCATACTTAGCAAATATCTGAGAGGTTGAGAATATTCCAATCTTCACTTAGCACTTTTCTCATCTCAACAATCTCCCACTAGATTGGAACAACCTCAGCTGTACCAAAACACCCTTGTGGTTACATACACTTAGTCAAAATACACATCAAATTTCAAAAGTAAATTACATTACATAATCAAAGAACATATTACGTGTGGCAAATTTTGTCCCATGGACATTACATAGAAACCGTAAGTTAAAAATATAATCTCATCTCCTTGAGCTTGAGGCTGCTTGCATTCTTGCCAACTTTACTGACCCGCCCTTTCCTTGAACAAAAACAAGTTCTGATGATAAAGGTGGTTGTCAGGTACAGTTCACCTCATAATAACTTTCAAATCGTCATCATGAAAAAATGTCAGATCTTCATTCATTTTGTTAACGCCCAAGGCAAGACCATCGGAGTTTCTGAGAATGTAGGAGTCATCTTGTTCTTTATAGTCAATGCGAGCAATCCTACCATTTCTCTAGACTTCATAGTTCGGCCTTGTCATTTGCCTCCTCATTCTTTTGCGAACCATCATATTTGCCAAAGGGTCTTTGTTCTTCACCTTAGTGACGTAGTCATATTCAGCACTCTTATATCCATCATCCTCTTGGCACTTCTGGTCTTTTCATATTTAGATAAGTTCCATTTTCTCTTTTTGTTTAACATTGGGAATCCTTTGCTGGCCTCACTCTTGAGATGTTTAGATAATTAGTTTTGTTGTCTTCCTGCAAATCTGTAAGTGTAGTGATAATCATACAGTTCCATAGTTGCCATCTTCTCAAGTTGTTCCCTTTTAAAATTTGTAAAATCATCCCTGAAGATGATTTCCTTCAGTTCCCCACTTTTCATAATCACTTTCAAAGTATCAGATAAAAAGTCATAAAAGAGCTTTTTGGGTACCTCCACATCAGATGGTGGCCTATTTTGCCTTTGTTGTGTAGCTCATTGTCACACCCCGACTAGGTAAATGCGGAAGCGTAATACGTGAATGTAACAGATAACACTGGTATCAACTACACTGTTTATAAAGAAATTCAACAAACTAAATTTACATCATATATGCTAGCGTCAATGTACAACGATCACTTCCGTTCTAGCACCGACCACATGAGAAAATTATTCCAACTTTGGCTCACCTGAAAAGCATGTTAAAACGGGTTAACTAACTCTAGTTGGTGAGTTTCAAGTTTCACGGGTACGAACAAAATCAGTATACGAGTTCGTAAAGTTCACAGTATGTATGTATGTATATATGTATTTATATGATGTTTTTAAACTAAGCCACAAGTGAAACCGAAATGAGCTATAACACATGGCCTCTCCTGCCCATGCACTCCCGTTGGCATTTAACAGCAACTTTGCCCCGAAGTATGTACTATGTCTAACACCACATAGTAGAATGTAACAAGTTTAATGACAATGTGCAACTGGGTTAACATGTTCTAGCATACCCCTCCGGCCCTGTCAGTTGGGTTTGTCAAACCTATAGTACTATCCATACGTCACCGGCACAAAGTTAATCACTTGTGTTTGTGGGGGCTTTCAAGTGTTAGTACTTAGATAATTCACATCATCACAAGTTTCCAAGTATAAACGTATATTTAAACATGCTTTCCACCCCAAAAGTTCATAAAACATTTTAGAAAGTGGGGTCGTGAAACTCACCTTATCGTAGTTCAGCTGGTAATATGTATCAGTAGGTAAGGTGCCTCGATTATAGCTTGACTCCTATAACCGGTATCGTACTGTTAATACTAGTACAATGTTTAAACTAAATTGGGTTGTATAACTAGTCTGTGTATAGCTGTTAGGCCTAGAACATGACCATAGTCTTAGATTGTGACGTTGTCTACAATGAAATGTTCAAAACTAGATTTGGCTCAGTTCACCGTTTTCCGAGCCTAGCCAAGTTGATCTTTCATGCGTTTCGAAAATAGGTAAGATCACATAAACATAAGTAAACATATTGATTGATAAAATGATTTGATTTATGAAAGAATTTTAAGGTTTCGGTATCTGTATTTATCGTAGGGTTTGTTTCCGCTTTCTTACGGTTTTGATTATACAAAACGCGTACAATCAATCCCGAATTGTTCGGAATTCTAGTAAAAAGTTCGTTTTTATCAAATTCATCCAAAAGTATGATATTTGGCCACTTTTGATATTTTGACATACTAGTCAGTCCGTTAAACACAAAACTACCGATTTCGTTAAAACAATTATAGTTTAAATCTTTGAATAATCATAACTAATTATGTACTTATATATAAATTTTGGAAATTTTATTACAAATAAACTAAAATATGGATAATTTTATAAAAATATTTTCAGAAATTTATGATTAATTATCTATTTATGAAAATTCATTTAATGTGTTATAATTATGTAATAAATAGTCCGTCTATAGAAAATGACATCTGAAAAATCCGATAATTTTTTCAAGTGGTCTCAATATCATCATATAGCTCTTGAAAAATCTCCAGAATCTAACTGTTTGTCCAAAATGCCCTTTTGTGCATTTTTCGGCTGTTAAAACTCGATTAAAACACAATTGCACAAAAATATATAGAAATCTCAAAATGTTCTCAATTTTTTCCAGTGATCTTAACATAAACAATTTGGGTTCCAAACCAAATTTCATAATTTTTCATGAAGTTTACCTATTTTTCCCAAATAAACGCCAATAAAAGGTAATAAATTCGCCAAATATTCTCCGTTTATCAAAAAAGTAGCAAATTTTATCAGGGACTCAGTTATGTGATCCCTAATTTCTCTGCAAAGTTTCATAACCTAAAAACAAGCACGTTACAATCGAAGCACAAACAACCCCTAAACGAGTTAACCGGTAATACCTTGTCGGTTTTCGGTAGATTTTGATGGTTTTAACGACTCTCCAGGTCTTGGGTCACAAACTCAGTGTATCTAAATATCATATAACATCAAATCAAGCATAAATCATCCATAGAACAGCCTTGTTAATTAGGGTTTCGGTTTTGGTTTCAAACCAAACTTTTGAACCGTAAAAATGTCGTATTCATGTTCTAATCCGTGTTTTTGGTCAAAAATCTATATGTTTCTGCTTTGTAAACATGTTTAACATCAAAACATGATTTTTTTTTATTTTTATGGTTTTTGGATGCTTAAACATGTTTAAAATTAATCAAGACTTAATTTTCCATGTTTAAACTTTGTTAATTAAGCAAAAATCTTATGAGAACTGATAGTTACCTTGAGGTTTTTGGGTGCAAGGATGAAGAACACAGCAGATAATTGAGTTGGTTTGCAAAAGTTTGCAAAATATCTTGGTGAAGCTTATTAAATAAGCTAAAACAAAAGGGGGTCCCCCCCTTTACTTGTGGTCGGACCATAAAGGGGGCCCATTGGGCCTCTTTTTTGGCCCATTTGTGCCTCGTTTTTCATTCCACGTTTAAATCTCGGACCAAAATTTAGTTCGGTTTGGTTTTTCGCAAGAAAACTAGTTCGAGTGCGAAAAACAGCGCGAAAACGAGTGTTTTTCAGCCCATTTTTGTAAAATAAGAAAAACGTACTGAATCGTTGTAAAAATTCAAAATATTTTCACGGATTGCTTAGAACATGTCATATAAGTGTTTTATAAATATTTTTTGGCTTGACGGATGCTACAATGCTCGTTTTGATGTTAACGATTGTGTTTAAGGTCATAGAGTATCGATAAACGAAACCCTTTTCGTTTAAATGGTTTTAAATGTACTGGAGCCTAAATATCAATATGTTAGCCTCTATAATATATCTATAACTCATGTATGACCTATCGGTATATATTCGGGTCATAATCGGTATCGGTCGGTTACTCGTTTAATCCCTACGAATTAACCGATCTATCATTTACTCGCTACGTAATGAATAAGGTATACCTCGTTTTGTCACGAATGTCACATTTTCCCCCCGTTATGAAATTTCGTCACCGAAATTTGATGTGTCATCGCTTACTTTTTAGGGAACAGGTGTGGGTATTTCTTTCGAATTCGTCCTTTCGTTCCCAAGTATATTCGGGTCCTTGTTTTGAATTCCACCGAACTTTTACCAATAAAATTTTATTGTGTCGTAACTGTTTAGTTATTTTTTCCCATTCACAATATCTACCAGTTCCTCTACGAAATTGAGCTTTTCATTGATATGGACATCTTCCAGTGGTACTATTGTCGTTTCATCAATCAGAAACTTTTTCAGATTTGATACATGAAACACATCGTGAATGGTGCTCAAATCTAGGGGTAATTTCAATCGGTAGGCTACGGGACCAATTTTTGCAATAATTTCGAAAGGTCCAATGTATCTCGGGGCTAATTTACCGGTCTTTCCAAACCTTATAACGCCTTTCCATGGCGATATTTTCAGAAATACCTTGTCGCCTATTTCAAAAGATAACAGTTTTCTGCGAACATCAACATAACTTTTTTGTCGGTCACGGGCGGCTTTTAATTTTTGTTTAATCTTATGAATCTTATCGGTTGTTTCTTGAATTAAGTCAGATCTTGAAATTTGAGTATCACCCACTTCTGTCCAACAAAGTGGCGATCTACATTTTCGCCCGTATAAGGCTTCATAAGGTGTTGCTTGTATACTGCTATGGTAACTATTATTGTAAGTGAATTCAATGAGCGGGAGGTGTGGGTACCCCGTGTCTAGATACAATTTCATCAATGTAAATTTGAGCGAGTTTTTCGGTGGTGTAGTTGATACGGATCAGAATATAGTGTGCAGATTTGGTTAATCGGTCTACAATTACCCAAATTGCATTATGTCCTAGGGAGGTTTTGGGAAGGTGTGGCACGAAATGCATGGTAATTTGTTCCCATTTCCATTGAGGTATTTCGGGTTGTTGCAACATTCCTGAAGGTTTTTGGTATTCAGCCTTAACCCTTGCACAAGTTGCACATTTACTTACATACAACGCTATATCCTTTTCATGTCAGGCCACCAGTTGAATTCTTTAACATCTTTGTACATCTTATCAGTACCTGGATGAATAGAATATTTGGATTTGTGTGCTTCATCAAGAATCAGTTCGCGAAGTTAATGAAGTGTTGGAATCCCGACCCGGTTTTTGTAATAGAATATTTCGTCAATTTTCTTTTCAAAATTCTTTTCATTCCCGTGTAGTTCTTCCTTTTCTAACTGATCTGCTTTTTAAGCTTCGTCTTTTGCAACACGAACTTGTTCGATTAGGCTACTTTGGACAAAAACATTCCGAGTGCTCATACTCTCAACGGTTTAACTCTGTCCTTTCGGCTTAAAGCATCAGCTACTATATTGGCCTTACCCGGATTTCACAATCATACTCATTTAACAATTCTACCCATATTCTTTGTCTCATGTTTAGCTCCTTCTGATCGAATATGTGTTGTAGGCTTTTGTGATCAGTATAGATGGTACATTTGGTGCCATACAAGTAGTGTCTTAAGATTTTCAATGCAAAGATAACTGCTCCCAATTCCAAGTCGTGGGTTATATAATTATTCTCATGTACTTTTAATTGTTGGGAGGCATACGCTATTACTTTCTTTCATTGCATCAGTACGCACCCTAAACCTTTACGAGATGCGTCACAATAGACCACCAATTCATCAGTTCCATCTGGAAGACTTAATATTGGAGCTTCACATAACTTTTGTTTTAATGTTTGGAAGGCCATTTCTTGTTCTTCTCCCCAGTCATACGTTCGATCTTTTTGGGTTAGGAGGGTTAAAGGTTGGGCAATACTTGAAAATTTTTCAATAAATCGTCGGTAATACCCGGCTAGTCTCAAAAATTGGCGAATTTCTTTTGGTGATTTAGGTACTTGCCAATTCTTAATGGCCTCAGTTTTACTGGGATCTACTTGGATTCCTTGTTGGTTCACAATGTGTCCTAAAAATTGTACTTCTTGTAACCAGAATTCACATTTGGACAAATTTGCGTATAACTTTTCTTGCCTCAATAGTTCCAAGATTACCCGCAGATGTTGTTCGTGTTCTTCCTTAATAGTTCCAAGATTACTCGAATATATCAAAATGTCATCGATAAACACTATCACGAATTTGTCAAGGTAAGGTTTGCAAACTCGGTTCATGAGGTCCATAAACACTGCAGGCGCATTGGTCAATCCAAACGGCATAACTAGAAATTCATAGTGACCATACCGAGTTCGGAAGGCTGTTTTTGGAATATCTTCTTCCTGAATTCTTACTTGATGATAACCTAGTCTGAGATCAATTTTTGAAAAACACTTCGCACCCTGAAGCTGATCCAACAAGTTGTCAATCCGGGGTAATGGGCATCTATTCTTTATAGCCATTTTATTCAATTCCCGTTAGTTAATTCACATTCGAAAACTTCCATCCTTCTTTTTCACAAATAACACCAGTGCTTCCCACGGTGAATAACCGGGTCCGATAAAACCCCTGTCTAGTAACTCTTGCAATTGGCTAGATAGTTCTTGCATTTCAAAAGGTGCAAGTCGGTAAGCTGACTTAGCAATGGGTGCTGCTCCCGATATCAAGTCAATATGAAATTTAACTTGTCGGGACGGTGGTAACCCAAGCAACTCATCGGGAATATATCTGAATACTCGTGTACCACTGGAATGTCTTATATTCGCTTTTCATCGGGGTTTTTGACTGTTACGCTTGCCAAGTATAATGTACAACCTTGGCGCAAATACTTTAATGCCTTATGTTGGGATATGAGAGGCAGTACAGTACCTGATTTCTCACCTTGAACAATCATCGTCTCATCATTCGGAAGAGGTATCCTAACAGTCTTATCTTTACAGACAATTTCACCTTTACACTTAGATAACCATTCCATATCGACTATAACACCAAAACTTCCTGTTACTACATGTGGGTCTTGTCGCGCTTCGCCCGATCCATTTACGGAAGCGCATCCCCTAGCCGGATAGGAAGTTGATGTTTGCCCTTGATTTTGTCGTTTTACTACATCGGGATTCAATTTGGGGCAGTGTCTCATAAAGTGTTTCGTACTACCGCACTTATAACATGTCTGGAGGCTCATTGAAGATGGGGTTTGTTGATTTGATTGTTGTCGAATTGGTTGGGGACTAGGTGTTTGTGGACAACGAGGTTGGGTTGTTTGAGACTGTCGGTTTGAAGTATTCATTATAGTTCTACAACTTGGGGTATAATGCCCAATCATTTCGCATCTTTGACATATGGTCGTTCGACATTCACCAGTATGATGCAAATTACACTTTCCACCCTTTGGCAACAACCCTATGTATGCATCTTGTTTCATGTCGGAACTGGTCTTAGCATAGTTCTGAGTTACTGGGCAGATTCGTTTATTCTAAAATTTCACTTGTGTTCTAGAGATATAAGTAGTTCTTTTCAAACTAGACGATTCTCCAGGTACTCTTAATACACCGTTTCTTGTAAGGTCAAAAGTAATGACGCTGGCTAGTGACACGGCACTTTCTAAAGTTGGGTGGGCTATGGAATTCACTATACTTCTGACGTTTGAGGTCAGTCCCCAAATGTAGTTCTCAATGCGCTTGGGTTCCGGAATAATTGACCATAGTACTTAACGAGTCAATTTGTTGAAACGGTTTGTGTAAGTTAAATGATATGGACCTCTCATTTCCAAATTCCAGAGTTCGTGTTCCAACTTATGGATCTTATTTCTTGGGTAGAAATGTTTTAATATAAGGGTTTTAAGTTTAGTCCATGTCATAGTGTTAATCGCTTCTCGTTCCCGAGTTTGTACAATCATATTCCACCACATTAAGGCATGATTAATAAACATGCTAGTAGTATACTTAACTATACAATATGGTGGACAGTTGCTTATGTTAATTACGGATTCAGCCTTTTCAATACATCTTATCAATTCGTTTAGTTCCTCAGTACCACTGAAATTTATAGGTCTACACGACATAAACTGTTCATACGAACATTCTCGACACGGGGGATTCGTGTTACCAGAAATATTAGTATATAGTGGGGGAGTTATATTCGTGACATTATTTGTATTCAACGAGGAAATAGTATTCGTAGCTGCATTAGCGTTCGGCGGAGGTGTAGTATTATTGGTTGTATCGGTGCTCGACGGTTTGTTAACGGTTTTATTTTCAAGTATGCCAGCGGTGACTAGCGCTACAATAGTCGGTATCACTGCTTGTAGTTAGCGAGCAATCATTTCGCCCGCCTCCACCTCAGATATAGTATTAGTTTTCTACGGGGCCATTCTATAACAATAATCATAAACACACAGCTATGCAAAAGAACACATTTGTATTACCCATAACTGTTACTGTACGTATTTATTCCAAAATCGCATAGGCTTAACTTGGTATAGGTTAGCGCCTTAAATATACGTACTAAAATTTTTCACTATATAGAGACTTAACCCGGTAAAGGTGTCAGTGCTTGTAATAATAGTAGATTATTAACATCCTCTATGTCAGCGTAATATACAACTGCCAGTGCTGCATGAGGTATCAAAGACTACGTACAACCAACCAGACTAGTTTTATTTTTGTTTATTCATATGTATATAATACAATAACCACATACAAACAACCATTTAGGCTGCAATAACTGCTTGACAACCCCATAACTAGGTTGTCACTCTATTCAAGAGCCGTTAAGAATTAGTATCGGATCAATGTAAGTTAATTGCTACTTGTTATATATCCAGCATGTAATCATATATCTCCCGTCTTCTCTGTATGTGGTAATTATAGCTATTAAGTGCCCTAGTATCTGATCAGTCAATACAGCTAACCAGGCTGGGTCGGCTAAATGGGGAGGATCTTGATTGGGTATAGGTATACTCCATGTAGGAAAATTTAACCAGGATACGGAAGGTTCTTCCCCTATGATAAGTTAATATGGGTGGGGAAAGCATACTATCAGGTGGTGGTACTCTCGTACAGTCAGTCTGACTAGCTCTATGAGTGGATGCAGTCACCGGGGTATGATGTAATAATGGTGTGGGAGATGTAGGAGTTCTAGTGGTAAGTATTGGTGAATCCTACCTCATGCTTAGGTGATGTTCTATAGTCTGATAAGTAAGGCTTATCAATGGCGCCTCATATGGAATCGTCTCATTTCTCTCATTTCCATCTGTTTCTCCATATTTGTTCTCCTCTGAGTCTTTTTCTGGTTCTTCCTTCTCAAGAGATAGTGTTGGTAGTTGATCAGTTGCATCATATCTGGTTCTCGGCATCCCTCTGTAAAAAGGTTACTATAATAATAACAACTCTTGATAACATTAATTATAATAATGTATAATATTAATTACAGTTTATTACTTACACGTATTCGTACACATTAACACAAATAATCCTTTATATAGATATATATTTATTTAATATTATATTTTATACACATATGTTGTTGTTTTTACCTATTAGATTGTTCAACGACTCTTTCTCGAATTCCCTCATACAAACAAGTCCGTTATTACATTCCGGACCATAATAACCCACTTGTCCATTCGCGTTCATCACGAGAATCGTCAGTATATATTATTCAATATTATTTTATTCCCAGAGCTAATCGAGCCTACGGTTATATTAGGGTATCCTAAAGGACATCCTAATTCTTTATAACCTATGGCTCTGATACCAACTTCTGTCACACCCCGACAATATGGGCTAAAATTGTTGGATGCCCCTTTCGTAAATATTTATGTGCCTTCATGAGGGTGATAACACTTGTAGTCATGCCGCTCTTCTCGCCATGTAACGAGATGATTTCGCCAGAAGAGGTAGTAATGTGGACTATCTTGTCGTGACATATAATCTCCGCTCGGTTCTCGGATAGCCAGTCCATGCCGACAACGACATCGAAACTACCAAGTGTAAAAGGTATGAGGTCGATATCAAAAGTATGACCCGACAGTTTCAACTTACATCCCGCAAGTACATGAGTTGTCTCTATAGAATTACCGTAAGCTAATTCAACAGGAAACTTAGCATCTAACGAGGTTGGAGTTAAGTCTAAGAGTTTACTAAAGGCTTTCGATATAAAACTCCTATCAGCTCCAGTGTCAAACAAAACAGAAGCAAAATACTCGTTCACAGGAAACTTACCGGTAACCACATTCGGATCGTTGCGGGCCTGGCCCGACCCAATGACGAAAGCTCTACATTTACCACTGCTTCCACCACTGTTTCTGCCTCCATTGTTCTCATTCTTCTTTAATTTGGGGCAATCCTTCCTGAAATGACCCTCTTGACCACACTCGAAGCACCCTTTAGTCTCCGTAGGCTGTTTAAGAGCACCCTTTGTCGTTAGGTATCCCCTACATTCTTTGTCATGATGACCCATTTTTCCGCATCTCAGACACTTGATTCGGTCGCATGGGCCAGCATGGTGATAGTTGCACTTGTTGCATTTCGGGTACTTCCCAGCATAACCACTCGAACCCCGCCCGCCACCATTGTTTTTATTGTTGGAACCCTGATTATTGAAGCTCCGAGCAGGTTCGGGCTTACGGTAGTGTTCTTGCTGTGGGGGGTTCGATGATGAGGACCTGTTGTTGTCAAATTACCTCTTTCCATTACCCGGGTTGTTGTTGTTATCAGTGATTGAGTTGTCTCGAGTTTTAGAGGTTGAACCTCTAGGTTGTAACACACCTTTTGTCACGGCCTGGTCCGTCAGTTTATGGGTTAATCGGATCGCTTGTTGAATTGTGGCCGGTATGGAAGACGTCACCATACCCTGAATTTGTGGTACCAACCAATCGATATACATCTCGATCCTCTTACTCAGCGGGTCTACCATCCGTGGACACATTACGGCTAGCTCATGGGAACGCGTAGTGTTGGCTTCAATCTCGGAACCCACCATTTTCAACGACCAAAACTCAGATTCCAACTTCGCGATTTCCTCTCTAGGACAGTACTCTTCTCGCATCATATTCTTGAACTCTTCCCAGTTCATAGCGTCCGCCAAATCCAACCCAAGAATTTGCACATTGGAGTTCCACCAAGTGAGAGCAGAATTTTCCAGTGTTCCAGCAGCAAATTTGACCCTGCTGGCGGGGGTGGACAGTTACACATCTCAAAAGCTGACTCTGCCTTTTCAGCCCAACGTAGGAAACCTATGGCCCCCTCAGTGCCCTTAAACGAATTGGGCTTGCAATCCAGGTAGTTCTTGAAAGTACAGGCTCCGGCTGGACCTCCGGCTTGATTCTGAACATGTGCGGCTAGAGCTTCCGCCGCATGGTCATTAAATAGGGTTTGGAGTTCTGCTGCAGTTAGGTTGATGTTACCACGACCGTGTCCAACGTTTCTTCCAGCCATCTCCTAGAATCACAGCATAAAATGTTAGACATGAATTCTCGGTTTCATATGCAACACACCATACATGTAATAAAAGGTAGGTAAGAAAGAAAAGATAAAAGAAGTAAACATCACATCACAACCATATAATAATCCAAATAATAATTCATGATTAAAACCATTGTATTCGCTACATAGTATTTAAAACCAATCCTTAAAATCATAGAAAATAATAGTTTGGATGGAGACAACCCCTCCATCTAGGTGTTATCATTCTCGGATGTCATCGTCTGAGGACACCTCTGAGTGTGCCTCCGGCTCAACCGGTTCTTCCTCCGGTTCCTCCTCAGGTTCTTCCTCAGGTTCTGCTGCATTCTGGGCAATTTGCGTCTGTATGATATCGCAACGCTCTAGAGCTATCTCTGTCCGGGATCTCGCCACAAGGAGTTGCTCTTGCAAATCTATCATCTCTGCTTGCATTTTTCTCATAATCTTCATCTGCTGATCATTAGCATCCTGCACTTCCTTCATAGCCGCTGTCAGGCGGGAAATTTCCTCCCTAGCCTCGGTTCCATCTCTTATCAATCCGGAAACGTTCGCTCTCGCCGAGCGCATAAAACGCGCGTCACGCTCTAAACAGGAAACAACAGCTGCGAGAACACACTCTATTGGTTCGGTTATAGGTGGTAGGGTGTTGGGGTATGCAGGGCGGCTCGGGTGAGGTAGTGGGGGAACTTGTTCGCGGTAAACCATACGCCTGATCAGACTCGGGTACCAATCCCAGCTAACGTCGTCGTACATGCCTCCAGATAGGCGATACCTCTTCGGTGCGGGGGCTTCTAGTTCCGGGACTACTCAGGGTGGCGACGAGGTAGGCAGTTGCGGTTCCTTTCCATGGGCATGAGTCAACTGGTCGGATGATGATGATGGTGGCTTCGACATCCTACAGGTAAGTCGTGTATGCGCGCGTATGAGTGAATGAGGCAAAGAGATAAGGATAACGAAAGACTAAATAAAATATATTTGCAGTGCGTAGAAATTATAACTAATGGGTCGTTGCGGTTATACTCTAGTATGCATGCAAATTCTTGTTCGCTATAACCAATGGCTCTGATACCAATCTGTCACGCCCTCAAAATCCACTAACGGAGTTTTACCGTCAGAGGGTGTGAACTAACAGGATCGGAATCATTAGTTATAATCAAACAACATAAATAAAGTTTTCAAATCACGAAACATTTAAGTTTAAATAAGTGCGGAAGCGTAAATTCATAAACCAAGTGTTGCGTCACGCAGGACAACTTAAAACCTAATTAATAACAGTTTAAAAACAAGTTTGCAAAAACGTTAGAGTTCAATGGAAGGCACGTTCCTATAACGCGTGCCCGCCTCGGCTACCTGAGAATAACATACTAAAAGTGTCAACACGGGGTTGGTGAGTTCACATATATAAATAAAGAAAATGTTCGCGTTAAAGTGTTTGCATTTTGCCTTAGCGTTTGCGTTACCAGATGATGTTATGTCAATTATATACCAATAGGTAGCTAGCCTATAAAACAAGTATTACTAAGCGTTCGACACCGAAGCTGACTGTTTATCAATTGCCTTGCCACCATGTCTACCACGACCATGAAAATGTGTTACTCGACCTGCCGTCGAGTTTAGAGTTGGGTGGGGTTTGTCAAACCCAGTAGTACTACTCAACAGTGACTCGCTATTATACAAATACTAAACGGTTCGATGTTATGAAGGACTTTAGTTGGTTCGTTTGCTACTTAGCCTTACAAGTGATATATAACTAATAACAAAATCTAAAGCGTTTTGGAGTATGTATTCTCCCCCAAGTAAAAGGGGAACGTGAAACTCACTGTTTGTGAAGAATTCAAAAACAAGTCAACCGAGAGATGCGCGTCACAGAAAATCCTCACTAGCGTTCTAAAACAAGAATGAGATTTTCTAAGTGTTGGAACTATTATTGAGTCTCTAGACTCGGCACATAATACCTATGCATGAGATACGTTTCGTGTTTCGTTTGTGAATTATGTGTGACTCGACAAACACATTGGTGACACATTTCATGTGTAAGCAACTACATAAGTATTAAGTACTAACATTGTACATTACTAGAAATCTTTCCCCACAAGGGCAATTTAGTCAAAAACATAGCAATTATCTAGCAACAAGCACGTTTCATGTATTTTCATATAGTTCAGCAGCTAGTTTTATCAAGACAGATTTCTACTTGAAATATTACTCTATTCAACAGATCATAACATATCAATTAATTCACCAAAAATCGTCAGAAAAGCACGCATGAGTTAGGTTTCCAGAACTATTTTTATTGTATTTTTATTCCACATAGTTTTCATTCAAAGACCAAAACTTTACAGTAACTCACAGCAGTCAAAATCATGCGCAATAGAATGATATTTGTTATTCCCGTTGAATGGTAATTTCAATTAATGCAAGACCAATTGGGTTAGATTCTTAAATCAATATTTTAATTTCCAGAAGTGGAACTAACCCATTTGGTCTTGTAGTTTATGAGATATGATAATTACAAAACAGCCTAACAGCAGACCTTACAATTCAGACTTGCACTTCAGTTTTGTAAAATAATAAAAGTTAACTTTTACACGTCCAAAAATTACAAACTTAGACTTTATAGAAACTAGACTCAACCTAGTACACCGTAGTGTTAAGAATTTAGACCAATTACCAGATTAACATTCAGTTACAGTCGTCTAAACATAAACTTAACAATCTGTCCAGTACCAGTTTACATCAAAACTCAACATAACAACAATCTATGAACCATAATCCATGCATATAACACTCTAGACACAATATTTACCAACCATGCATATCAATCTCACATTACATACATAGGTAGGGTTTTTCTTGAAAGTTTAAATCAAAGAACAAGTGATTATCAAACAAGAATAACACAACTAGTTATCAATTTCATTAGCAAATCATCATCAAGCATGTAATCAAACCCTAACTCATCTTAATCATCAATTTCGTGAATTATGGTTTTGGATTAACCCATTCGATATCAAAATTAAACATATAGGACGCATAGAGGAGTTGTTAATACCTTCCTAGCACCTTAATTCTTCAACAAAATTTGAAAGAAGGTTGTATGTATGTGTGTGTGATGTGACGGCAGCCAAGAAGAGAGGGAGGGGGGGCGATCGGGTTTGGGAGGGGGAAGGGAGGTTAGGGTTTTTTTATTATTTAATAACAATATGTTACACAATAGCCCCTCTACTTTTAGTTATTACTTTTTTAGTGTAAACAATTAGTTCTTGCTTCTTGTGTTTAGCATTACACATAACATTTCAATTACTTTTTTGTCGTTTGTTCACCAATGGTTTGAGTCAACTCATTTGCGTTTCGGTGCAATCCCGAAAGACTACATGCGTAGTTATTATCAAGCGTCATTTAAAACCCTAGTTTAAATGTAATGAGATGTGTGTTATAGATCAAGTGATCTTAAGTTTGAATTGACGGAGTTTGAATTAACGGAGTTAACCTGAAATTGTCGAGTGTCACATCATTCCCATGTTGAAAGAATTTCCGTACCGAAAATTTGAGTCAAGTCGCGATCGGTGTCTGAAAAAGCAAGAAAAATTTTCAGTTTGTCATATCATCCCCTAGTAGAAAGAAATTTCGTCCCGAAATTTAATTCCTACCTCTGGTGATTTCTGACGGTTTGACGGCTTTCGCAGTTTTCGGTGTTTGGTCAACCCTTCAAAAATGTGAGGATACTTTTTCATCATTTGGTCATCGCGTTCCCACGTGAACTTTGGTCCACGTCTCGAGTTCCAACGAACCTTAGCGATTGGAATTTTGCTGTGCTTGAGTGTTTTGGTTTCCCAATCCAAACCGTCGACTGGTTCTTCGATGAATCGTAGTTGTTCATCAACTTGCAACTCGTCCAAAGGAACTGCATGGGTTTCATCGGAAAGGCATTTCTTCAAGTTGGATACATGGAATACATTGTGTACGCTACTGAGTTTCGTCGGTAAACCTAGTCGGTACGCTACCGGACCAATGCGCTCAGTTATCCGGTAAGGGCCAACGTATCGTGGATTGAGGTTGTTTCGCTTTCCGATGCGAACCACACCTTTCCAAGGTGAGACTTTGAGTAATACTTGGTCGTTTACTTGAAATTCAAGAGGCTTTCGGCGCTTGTCGGCGTAACTCTTTTGGCGATCTCGTGCTGCTGCCATGCGGTTTCGGATTTGGACAATCTTTTCAGAGGTTTCAAGTACTAATTCTGGACCGGTGATTTGGCTATCACCCACCTCTGCCCAGCAGAGAGGTGATCGACACTTTCGTCCGTACAACGCTTCAAACGGCGCTGCTTTAATGCTTGCGTGGTAACTGTTATTATACGAAAACTCTACCAAAGGCAAGTGAGGTTCCCAACTTTTTCCGAAATCCAACACGCATGCACGCAACATGTCCTCCAAGGTCTGAATGGTGGGCTCACTTTGCCCATCCGTCTGAGGATGGTATGCTGTGCTCAAATCAAGGCGGGTGCCTAATGCACTCTGTAGTGACTTCCAGAAGTGCGAAGTGAAACAAGAATCTCGATCAGATATGATTGAGACAGGCACTCCGTGTCTAGACACTACTTCTTTCATATAGATGCGAGTCAGTCTTTCCATTTTGTCCGATTCCTTGATTGCTAAGAAGTGTGTAGACTTAGTCAACCGGTCAACGATCACCCATATAGTATCGCATCCCGTTGGTGTTTTGGGTAATCCCGTGATGAAATCCATGAAAATGTGTTCCCATTTCCACGTTGGAAGTTCCGGTTGTTGTAGCAGACCAGATGGTTTCTGATATTCTATTTTGACTCTTGCACAAGTCAAGCATTTGCTCACGTAGGTGGCAATGTCGGCTTTCATGTGTGGCCACCAGTAAAGTGCCTTTAGGTCATGGTACATTTTATCTGAGCCAGGGTGGATGGAATATCGGGACTTGTGTGCTTCATCCATCACTTGAGTTCTCAACTCTTCGTATCGAGGGACCCAAATCCGGTTTTCGAAATATCGAACCCCGTCCGATTTGGTTTCAAGTTGCTTGTTCATGCCTCGCATGAGTTCTGATGGGAGATTATCGTCTTTCAAGGCTTCGAGTTGCGCATCGCGAATCTGATCAGGTAAGTTGGCGTGAATCGTGAGTTGTAATGCTCGCACTCGTCTAGGTTTATAAGTTTCTTTTCGGCTGAGAGCATCGGCTACTACATTGGCCTTGCCAGGGTGGTACTTGATGGTACAATTATAATCCTTAAGCAGCTCGACCCAACGACGCTGTCGCATGTTCAGCTCCTTCTGATCGTAGATATGTTGGAAACTCTTGTGGTCGGTGTAAATGGTAAACTTGGTACCGTACAAGTAATGTCTCCATATCTTATGGGCAAACACTACAGCTCCGAGTTCGAAGTCATGGGTTGTGTAGTTCTTCTCGTGAATCTGTAGTTTTCGAGAGGCATAGGCTATAACATTCTTGAGTTGCATTAAGACGCAACCGAGACCCTGTATCGATGCATCACAGTGCACTTCAAAGTTTTTCGTTCCGTCGGGGAGGGCTAGGATAGGTGCGCTAAAGAGTTTGGTTTTCAACAGTTGGAAGACAAATTCCTACGCGTCACCCCAATTGTACTTAGTACCCTTGCGTGTCAAGGCGGTGAGGGGTTGAGCAATCTTTGAAAATACCTCGATGAAACGTCGGTAGTAGCCAGCCAGTCCTAGGAATTGTCGCACCTCAGTCGGAGTCTTAGGTGCTTCCCAGTTTTTGATGGCCTCTACCTTGCCGGGATTGACATGGATGCCATTCTCATTGATCACATGTCCTAAGATGGGAACCTCGCGAAGCCAAAATTCGCATTTCGAGAGTTTAGCATACAGTTGTTCCTTCTTTAGCAATTCCACGATTAACCTCAGGTGTTCTTCATGGTCGGTCTTGTTCTTGGAGTAGACGAGGATATCATCAATAAAAACAATCACAAACTTGTCGAGGTACGCCTTGCATACTCGATTCATGAGATCCATAAATACAGCTGATGCGTTGGTTAAGCCAAAAGGCATAACCGAAAACTCGTAATGACTGTACCGAGTTCTGAAAGCCGTCTTTGAAATGTCTTCTTCGCGCACTCTTAATTGATGGTAACCAGATCTCAGATCGATCTTCGAGTAGTAACTCGATCCTTGCAGCTGGTCGAACAGATCATCAATTCGGGGTATGGGATAACGGTTCTTGATCGTCACCTTGTTCAGCTCTCAGTAGTCGATGCACATGCGGAAAGTCTCGTCCTTCTTTCGAACAAATAAGACAAGGGCTCCCCATGGTGATGAGTTAGGTCAGATAAAACCCTTATCCAACAATTCTTGCAATTGAGTGGACAACTCCTGAAGCTCTGCTAGTGCGAGCCGATACGGGGCTCGTGCTATGGGTGCAGCACCGGGGGTCAATTCGATTTGGAACTCGACTTGTCGAATAGGTGGGAGTAAAGGCAGATCCTCCGGGAAGACTTCCGGAAAATCTCGCACAATCGGTATGTCTTCGATTCGCGTCTCCTCCGCGGGTTTCTCGACAATATGGGCTAAAATTGATGGATGCCCCTTTCGTAAATATTTATATGCCTTTATGAGGGTGATAAGACTTGTAGTCATGCCGCTCTTCTCACCATGTATCGAGATGATTTCGCCAGAAGAGGTAGTAATGTGGACTATCTTGTCGTGACATATAATCTCCGCTCGGTTCTTGGATAGCCAATCCATGCCGACAACGACATCGAAACTACCAAGTATAAAAGGTATGAGGTTGATATCAAAAGTATGACCCGACAGTTTCAACTTACATCCCGCAAGTACATGAGTTGTCTCTATAGAGATACCGTCAGCTAATTCAACAGGAAACTTAGCATCTAATGGGGTTGGAGTTAAGTCTAAGAGTTTAATAAAGGATTTCGATACAAAACTCATATAAGCTCTAGTGTCAAACAAAGCAGAAGCAAAACAGTCGTTCACAGGAAACTTACCGGTAACCACATTCGGATCGTTGCGGGTCTGGCCCGACCCAATGACGAAAGCTCTACCTTTACCACTGCTTCCACCACTGTTGCTGCCTCCATTGTTCTCATTCTTCTTTAATTTTGGGCAATCCTTCCTAAAATGACCCTCTTGACCACACTCGAAGCACCCTTTAGTCTCCGTAGGCTGTTTAGGAGCACCCTTTGCCGCTAGGTCTCCCCTACATTCTTTGGCCTGATGACCCATTTTTCCGCATCTCAGACACTTGATTCGGTCGCATGGGCCAGCATGGTGATAGTTGCACTTGTTGCATTTCGGGTACTTCCCAGCATAGCTACTCGAACCCTGCCCGCCACCATTGTTGTTATTGTTGGAACCCTGATTATTGAAGCTCCGAGCAAGTTCGGGCTTACGGTAGTGTTGTTGCTGTGGGGGGTTCGATGATAAGGACCTGGTGTTGTCAAATTTCCTCTTTCCATTTCCCGGGTTGTTGTTGTTATCAGTGATTGAGTTGTCTCGAGTTTTAGAGGTTGAACCTCTAGGTTGTAACGCACCTTGTGTCACTGCCTGGTCCGTCAGTTTATGGGTTAATCGGATCGCTTGTTGAATTGTAGCCGGTATGGAAGACGTCACCATACCCTGAATTTGTGGTACCAACCCATCGATATACATCTCGATCCTCTTACTCAGCGGGTCTACCATCCGTGGACACATTACGGCTAGCTCTTGGGAACGCGTAGTGTTGGCTTCAATCTCGGAACCCACCATTTTCAACGACCAAAACTCATATTCCAACTTCGCGATTTCCTCTCTAGGACAGTACTCTTCTCGCATCATATTCTTGAACTCTTCCCAGTTCATAGCGTCCGCAAATCCAACCCAAGAATTTGCACATTGGAGTTCCACCAAGTGAGAGCAGAATTTTCCAGTGTTCCAGCAGCAAATTTGACCCTGCTGGCGGGTGGACAGTTACACATCTCAAAAGCTGACTCTGCCTTTTCAGCCCAACGTAGGAAACCTATGGCTCCCTCAGTGCCCTTAAACGAATTGGGCTTGCAATCCAGGTAGTTCTTGAAAGTACAGGCTCCGGCTGGACCTCCGGCTTGATTCTGAACATGTGCTGCTAGAGCTTCCGCCGCATGGTCATTAAATAGGGTTTGGAGTTCTGCTGCAGTTAGGTTGATGTTACCACGACCGTGTCCAACGTTTCTTCCAGCCATCTCCTAGAATCACAGCATAAAATGTTAGACATGAATTCTCGGTTTCATATGCAACACACCATACATGTAATAAAAGGTAGGTAAGAAAGAAAAGATAAAAGAAGTAAACATCACATCACAACCATATAATAATCCAAATATAATTCATGATTAAAACCATTGTATTCGCTACATAGTATTTAAAACCAATCCTTAAAATCATAGAAAATAATAGTTTGGATGGAGACAACCCCTCCATCTAGGTGTTATCATTCTCGGATGTCATCGTCTGAGGACACCTCTGAGTGTGCCTCCGGCCCAACCGGTTCTTCCTCCGGTTCCTCTTCGGGTTCCTCCTCGTGATCTTCCTCGGGTTCCTCCTCAGGTTCTTCCTCAGGTTCTGCTGCATTCTGGGCAATTTGCGTCTGTATGATATCGCAACGCTCTAGAGCTATCTCTGTCCGGGATCTCGCCACAAGGAGTTGCTCTTGCAAATCTACCATCTCTGCTTGCATTTTTCTCATAATCTTCATCTGCTGATCATTAGCATCCTGCACTTCCTTCATAGCCGCTGTCAGGCGGGAAATTTCCTCGCTAGCCTCGGTTCCATCTCTTATCAATCCGGAAACGTTCGCTCTCGCCGAGCGCATAAAACACACGTCACGCTCTAAACAGGAAACAACAGCTGCGAGAACACACTCTATTGGTTCGGTTATAGGTGGTAGGGTGTTGGGGTATGCAGGGCGGCTCGGGTGAGGTAGTGGGGGAACTTGTTCGCGGTAAACCATACGCCTGATCAGACTCGGGTACCAATCCCAGCTAACGTCGTCGTCGTACATGCCTCCAGATAGGCGATACCTCTTCGGTGCGGGGGCTTCTAGTTCCGGGACTACTCAGGGTGGCGACGAGGTAGGCAGTTGCGGTTCCTTTCCATGGGCATGAGTCAACTGGTCGGATGATGATGATGGTGGCGTCGACATCCTACAGGTAAGTCGTGTATGCGCGCGTATGAGTGAATGAGGCAAAGAGATATTGATAACGAAAGACTAAATAAAATATTTTGCAGTGCGTAGAAATTATAACTAATGGGTCGTTGCGGTTATACTCTAGTATGCATGCAAATTCTTGTTCGCTATAACCAATGGCTCTGATACCAATCTGTCACGCCTTCAAAATCCACTAACGGAGTTTTACCGTCAGAGGGTGTGAACTAACAGGATCGGAATCATTAGTTATAATCAAACACCATAAATAAAGTTTTCAAACCACGAAACATTTAAGTTTAAATAAGTGCGGAAGCGTAAATTCATAAACCATGTGTTGCGTCACGCAGGACGACTTAAAACCTAATTAATAACAGTTTAAAAACAAGTTTGCAAAAACGTTAGAGTTCAATGGAAGGCATGTTCCTATACCGCGCGCCCGCCTCGGCTACCTGAGAATAACATACTAAAAGTGTCAACACGGGGTTGGTGAGTTCACATATATAAGTAAAGAAAATGTTCGCGTTAAAGTGTTTGCGTTTTGCGTTAGCGTTTGCGTTACCAGATGATTTTATGTCAATTATATACCGATAGGTAGCTAGCCTATAAAACAAGTATTACTAAGCGTTCAACACCGAAGCTGACTGTTTATCAATTGCCTTGCCACCATGTCTACCACGACCATGGAAATGTGTTACTCGACCTGCCGTCGAGTTTAGAGTTGGGTGGGGTTTGTCAAACCCAGTAGTACTACTCAACAGTGACTCGCTATTATACAAAAACTAAACGGTTCGATGTTATGAAGGACTTTAGTTGGTTCGTTTGCCACTTAGCCTTACAAGTGATATATAACTAATAACAAAATCTAAAGCGTTTTGGAGTATGTATTCTCCCCCAAGTAAAAGGGGAACGTGAAACTCACTGTTTGCGAAGAATTCAAAAACAAGTCAACCGAGAGATGCGCGTCACAGAAAATCCTCACTAGCGTTCTAAAACAAGAATGAGATTTTCTAAGTGTTGGAACTATTATTGAGTCTCTAGACTCGGCACATAATACCTATGCATGAGATACGTTTCGTGTTTCGTTTGTGAATTATGTGTGACTCGACAAACACATTGGTGACACATTTCATGTGTAAGCGACTACATAAGTATTAAGTACTAACATTGTACATTACTAGAAATCTTTCCCCACAAGGGCAATTTAGTCAAAAACATAGCAATTATCTAGCAACAAGCACGTTTCATGTATTTTCATATAGTTCAGCAGCTAGTTTTATCAAGACAGATTTCTACTTGAAATATTACTCTATTCAACAGATCATAACATATCAATTAATTCACCAAAAATCGTCACAAAAGAACGCATGAGTTAGGTTTCCAGAACTATTTTTATTGTATTTTTATTCCACATAGTTTTCATTCAAAGACCAAAACTTTACAGTAACTCACAGCAGTCAAAATCATGCGCAATAGAATGATATTTGTTATTCCCGTTGAATGGTAATTTCAATTAATGCAAGACCAATTGGGTTAGATTCTTAAATCAATATTTTAATTTCCAGAAGTGGAACTAACCCATTTGGTCTTGTAGTTTATGAGATATGATAATTACAAAACAGCCTAACAGCAGACCTTACAATTCAGACTTGCACTTCAGTTTTGTAAAATAATAAAAGTTAACTTTTACACGTCCAAAAATTACAAACTTAGACTTTATAGAAACTAGACTCAACCTAGTACACCGTAGTGTTAAGAATTTTGACCAATTACCAGATTAACATTCAGTTACAGTCGTCTAAACATAAACTTAACAATCTGTCCAGTACCAGTTTACATCAAAACTCAACATAACAACAATCTATGAACCATAATCCATGCATATAACAATCTAGACACAATATTTACCAACCATGCATATCAATCTCACATTACACACATAGGTAGGGTTTTTCATGAAAGTTTAAATCAAAGAACAAGTGATTATCAAACAAGAATAACACAACTAGTTATCAATTTCATTAGCAAATCATCATCAAGCATGTAATCAAACCCTAAGTCATCTTAATCATCAATTTCGTGAATTATGGTTTTGGATTAACCCATTCAATATCAAAATTAAACATATAGGACGCATAGAGGAGTTGTTAATACCTTCCTAGCACCTTAATTCTTCAACAAAACTTGAAAGAAGGTTGTATATATGTGTGTGTGATGTGACGGCAGCCAAGAAGAGAGGGAGGGGGGGGGGGGCGATCGGGTTTGGGAGGGGGAAGGGAGGTTAGGGTTTTTTTATTATTTAATAATAATATGTTACACAATAGCCCCTCTACTTTTAGTTATTACTTTTCTAGTGTAAACAATTAGTTCTTGCTTCTTGTGTTTAGCATTACACATAACATATCAAGTAACACATAAACCTAACACATAATTATCAATTACTTATTGTTTGATATTTGTCGTTTGTTCACCAATGGTTTGAGTCAACTCATTTGCGTTTCGGTGCAATCCCGAAAGACTACATGCGTAGTTATTATCAAGCGTCATTTAAAACCCTAGTTTAAATGTAATGAGATGTGTGTTATAGATCAAGTGATCTTAAGTTTGAATTGACGGAGTTTGAATTAACGGAGTTAACCTGAAATTGTCGAGTGTCACATCATTCCAATGTTGAAAGAATTTCCGTCCCGAAAATTTGAGTCAAGTCGCGATCGGTGTCTGAAAAAGCAAGAAAACTTTTCAGTTTGTCATATCATCCCCTAGTAGAAAGAAATTTCGTCCCGAAATTTAATTCATACCTCTGGTGATTTCTGACGGTTTGACGGCTTTCGCAGTTTTCGGTGTTTGGTCAACCCTTCAAAAAGGTGAGGATACTTTTTCATCATTTGGTCATCGCGTTCCCACGTGAACTCTGGTCCACGTCTCGAGTTCCAACGAACCTTAGCGATTGGAATTTTGCTGTGCTTGAGTGTTTTGTTTTCCCAATCCAAACCTTCGACTGGTTCTTCGATGAATCGTAGCTGTTCATCAACTTGCAACTCGTCCAAAGGAACTGCTTGGGTTTCATCAGAAAGGCATTTCTTCAAGTTGGATACATCGAATACATTGTGTACGCTACTGAGTTTCGTCGGTAAACCTTGTCGGTACGCTCCCGGACCAATGCGCTCAGTTATCCGGTAAGGGCCAATGTATCGTGGATTGAGGTTGTTTCGCTTTCCGATGCGAACCACACCTTTCCAATGTGAGACTTTGAGTAATACTTGGTCGTTTACTTGAAATTCAAGAGGCTTTCGGCGCTTGTCGGCGTAACTCTTTTGGCGATCTCGTGCTGCTGCCATGCGGTTTCGGATTTGGACAATCTTTTCAGAGGTTTCAAGTACTAATTCTGGACCGGTGATTTGGCTATCACCCACCTCTGCCCAGCAGAGAGGTGATCGACACTTTCGTCCGTGCAACGCTTCAAACGGCGCTGCTTTAATGCTTGCGTGGTAACTGTTATTATACGAAAACTCTACCAAAGGCAAGTGAGGTTCCCAACTTTTTCCGAAATCCAACACGCATGCACGCAACATGTCCTCCAAGGTCTGAATGGTGCGCTCACTTTGCCCATCCGTCTGAGGATGGTATGCTGTGCTCAAATCAAGGCGGGTGCCTAATGCACTCTGTAGTGACTTCCAGAAGTGCGAAGTGAAACAAGAATCTCGATCAGATATGATTGAGACAGGCACTCCGTGTCTAGACACTACTTCTTTCATATAGATGCGAGTCAGTCTTTCCATTTTGTCCGATTCCTTGATTGCTAAGAAGTGTGTAGACTTAGTCAACCGGTCAACGATCACCCATATAGTATCGCATCCCGTTGGTGTTTTGGGTAATCCCGTGATGAAATCCATGAAAATGTGTTCCCATTTCCACGTTGGAAGTTCCGGTTGTTGTAGCAGACCAGATGGTTTCTGATATTCTATTTTGACTCTTGCACAAGTCAAGCATTTGCTCACGTAGGTGGCAATGTCGGCTTTCATGTTTGGCCACCAGTAAAGTGCCTTTAGGTCATGGTACATTTATCTGAGCCAGGGTGGATGGAATATCGGGACTTGTGTGCTTCGTCCATCACTTGAGTTCTCAACTCTTCGTATCGAGGGACCCAAATCCGGTTTTCGAAATATCGAACCCCGTCCGATTTGGTTTCAAGTTGCTTGTTCATGCCTCGCATGAGTTCTGATGGGAGATTATCGTCTTTCAAGGCTTCGAGTTGCGCATCGCGAATCTGATCAGGTAAGTTGGCGGGAATCGTGAGTTGTAATGCTCGCACTTGTCTAGGTTTATAAGTTTCTTTTCGGCTGAGAGCATCGGCTACTACATTGGCCTTGCCAGGGTGGTACTTGATGGTACAATTATAATCCTTAAGCAGCTCGACCCAACGACGCTGTCGCATGTTCAGCTCCTTCTGATCGTAGATATGTTGGAAACTCTTGTGGTCAGTGTAAATGGTAAACTTGGTACCGTACAAGTAATGTCTCCATATCTTATGGGCAAACACTACAGCTCCGAGTTAGAAGTCATGGGTTGTGTAGTTCTTCTCGTGAATCTGTAGTTTTCGAGAGGCATAGGCTATAACATTCTCGAGTTGCATTAAGACGCAACCGAGACCCGGTATCGATGCATCACAGTGCACTTCAAAGTTTTTCGTTCCCTCGGGGAGGGCTAGGATAGGTGCACTACAGAGTTTGGTTTTCAACAGTTGGAAGACAAATTCCTACGCGTCACCCCAATTGTACTTAGTACCCTTGCGTGTCAAGGCGGTGAGGGGTTGAGCAATCTTTGAAAATACCTCGATGAAACGTCGGTAGTAGCCAGCCAGTCCTAGGAATTGTCGCACCTCAGTCGGAGTCTTAGGTGCTTCCCAGTTTTTGATGGCCTCTACCTTGCCGGGATTGACATGGATGGCATTCTCATTGATCACATGTCCTAAGATGTGAACCTCGCGAAGCCAAAATTCGCATTTCGAGAGTTTAGCGTACAGTTGTTCCTTCTTTAGCAATTCCACGATTAACCTCAGGTGTTCTTCATGGTCGGTCTTGTTCTTGGAGTAGACGAGGATATCATCAATAAAAACAATCACAAACTTGTCGAGGTACGCCTTGCATACTCGATTCATGAGATCCATAAATACAGCCGGTGTGTTGGTTAAGCCAAAAGGCATAACCGAAAACTCGTAATGACTGTACCGAGTTCTGAAAGCCGTCTTTGAAATGTCTTCTTCGCGCACTCTTAATTGATGGTAACCAGATCTCAGATCGATCTTCGAGTAGTAACTCGATCCTTGCAGCTGGTCGAACAGATCATCAATTCGGGGTAAGGGATAACGGTTCTTGATCGTCACCTTGTTCAGCTCTCGGTAGTCGATGCACATGCGGAAAGTCTCGTCCTTCTTTCGAACAAATAAGATAAGGGCTCCCCATGGTGATGAGTTAGGTCGGATAAAACCCTTATCAAACAAGTCTTGCAATTGAGTGGATAACTCCTGAAGCTCTGCTAGTGCGAGTCGATACGGGGCTCGTGCTATGGGTGCAGCACCGGGGGTCAATTCGATTTGGAACTCGACTTGTCGAATAGGTGGGAGTAAAGGCAGATCCTCCGGGAAGACTTCCGGAAAATCTCGCACAATCGGTATGTCTTCGATTCGCGTCTCCTCCGCGGATTTCTCAACAATATGGGCTAAAATTGATGGATGCTCCTTTCGTAAATATTTATGTGCCTTTATGAGGGTGATAAGACTTGTAGTCATGCCGCTCTTCTCACCATGTATCGAGATGATTTCGCCAGAAGAGGTAGTAATGTGGACTATCTTGTCGTGACATATAATTTCCGCTCGGTTCTTGGATAGCCAATCCATGCCGACAACGACATCGAAACTACCAAGTATAAAAGGTATGTGGTTGATATCAAAAGTATGACCCGACAGTTTCAACTTACATCCCGCAAGTACATGAGTTGTCTCTATAGATATACCGTCAGCTAATTCAACAGGAAACTTAGCATCTAATGGGGTTGGAGTTAAGTCTAAGAGTTTAATAAAGGCTTTCGATACAAAACTCATATAAGCTCTAGTGTCAAACAAAGCAGAAGCAAAACAGTCGTTCACAGGAAACTTACCGGTAACCACATTCGGATCGTTGCGGGTCTGCCCGACCCAATGACGAAAGCTCTACCTTTACCACTGCTTCCACCACTGTTGCTGCCTCCATTGTTCTCATTCTTCTTTAATTTGGGGCAATCCTTCCTGAAATGACCCTCTTGACCACACTCGAAGCACCCTTTAGTCTCCGTAGGCTGTTTAGGAGCACCCTTTACCGCTAGGTCTCCCCTACATTCTTTGGCCTGATGACCCATTTTTCCGCATCTCAGACACTTGATTCGGTCGCATGGGCCAGCATGGTGATAGTTGCACTTGTTGCATTTCGGGTACTTCCCAGCATAGCTACTCGAACCCTGCCCGCCACCATTGTTGTGATTGTTGGAACCCTGATTATTGAAGCTCCGAGCACGTTCGGGCTTACGGTAGTGTTGTTGCTGTGGGGGGTTCGATGATAAGGACCTGGTGTTGTAAAATTTCCTCTTTCCATTACCCGGGTTGTTGTTGTTATCAGTGATTGAGTTGTCTCGAGTTTTAGAGGTTGAACCTCTAGGTTGTAACGCACCTTGTGTCACTGCCTGGTCCGTCAGTTTATGGGTTAATCGGATCGCTTGTTGAATTGTGGCCGGTATGGAAGACGTCACCATACCCTGAATTTGTGGTACCAACCCATCGATATACATCTCGATCCTCTTACTCAGCGGGTCTACCATCTGTGGACACATTACGGCTAGCTCATGGGAACGTGTAGTGTAGGCTTCAATCTCGGAACCCACCATTTTCAACGACCAAAACTCAGATCCAACTTCACGATTTCCTCTCTAGGACAGTACTCTTCTCGCATCATATTCTTGAACTCTTCCCAGTTCATAGCGTCCGCAAATCCAACCCAAGAATTTGCACATTGGAGTTCCACCAAGTGAGAGCAGAATTTTCCAGTGTTCCAGCAGCAAATTTGACCCTGCTGGCGGGTGGACAGTTACACATCTCAAAAGCTGACTCTGCCTTTTCAGCCCAACGTAGGAAACCTATGGCTCCCTCAGTGCCCTTAAACGAATTGGGCTTGCAATCCAGGTAGTTCTTGAAAGTACAGGCTCCGGCTGGACCTCCGGCTTGATTCTGAACATGTACGGCTAGGGCTACCGCCGCATGGTCATTCAATAGGGTTTGGAGTTCTGCTGCAGTTAGGTTGATATTACCGCGACCGTGTCCAGCGTTTCTTCCAGCCATCTCCTAGAATCACATCATAAAATGTTAGACATGAATTCTCGGTTTCATATGCAACACACCATACATGTAATAAAAGGTAGGCAAGAAAGAAAAGATAAAAGAAGTAAACATCACATCACAACCATATAATAATCCAAATAATAAGTCATGATTAAAACCATTGTATTCGCTACAAAGTATTTAAAACCAATCCTTCAAAATCATAGAAAGTAATAGTTGGGATGGAGATAACCCCTCCATCTAGGTGTTATCATTCTCGGATGTCATCGTCTGAGGACACCTCTGAGTGTGCCTCCGGCTCAGCCGGTTCTTCCTCCGGTTCCTCTTCGGGATCTTCCTCGGGTTCCTCCTCAGGTTCTTCCTCAGGTTCTGCTGCATTCTGGGCAATTTGCGTCTGTAAGATATCGCAACGCTCTAGAGCTATCTCTGTCCGGGATCTCGCCACAAGGAGTTGCTCTTGCAAATCTATCATCTCTGCTTGCATTTTTCTTGTAATTTTCATCTGCTGATCATTAGCATCCTGCACTTCCTTCATAGCCGCTGTCAGGTGGGAAATTTCCTCCCTAGCCTCGGTTCCATCTCTTATCAATCCGGAAACGTTCGCTCTCGCCGAGCGCATAAAACCCGCGTCACGTTCTAAACAGGAAACAACAGCTGCGAGAACATGCTCTATTGGTTCGGTTATAGGTGGTAAGGTGTTGGGGTATGTAGGGCGGCTCGGGTGAGGTAGTGGGGGAACTTGTTCGAGGTGAACCATACGCCTGATCAGACTCGGGTACCAATCCCAGCTAACGTCGTCGTCGTACATGCCTCCAGATAGGCGATACCTCTTCGGTGCGGGGGCTTCTATTTCCGGGACTACTCGGGGTGGCGATGAGGTAGGCAACTGCGGTTCCTTTCCATGGGCATGAGTCAACTGGTCTGATGATGATGATGGTGGCGTCGACATCCCTACAGGTAAGTCGTGTATGCGCGCGTATGAGTGAATGAGGCAAAGAGATAAGGACAACGAAAGACTAAATAAAATATATATGAAGTGCGTAGAAATTATAACTAATGGGTCGTTGCGGTTATAGTCTAGTATGCATGCAAATTCTAGTTCGCTATAACCAATGGCTCTCATACCAATCTGTCACACCCTCAAAATCCACTAACGGAGTTTTACCGTCAGAGGGTGTGAAGTAACAAGATTGGAATTATTAGTTATAATCAAACACCATAAATAAAGTTATCATACCACGAAACATTTAAGTTTAAATAAGTGCGGAAGCGTAAATTCATAAACCAAGTGCCGTCACGCAGGACGACTTAAAACCCAATTAATAACAGTTTAAAAACAAGTTTGCAAAAACGTTAGAGTTCAATGGAATGCATGTTCCTATATCGCACGCCCGCCTCGGCTACTTGAGAATAACATACTAAAAGTGTTAACACGGGGTTGGTGAGTTCACATATATAAGTAAAGAAAATGTTCGCGTTTAAGTGTTTGCGTTTGCGTTTGCGTTACCAGATGATGTTATATCAATAATATACCAATAGGTAGCTAGCCTATAAAACAAGTATTACAAAGTGTTCGACACCGAAGCTGACTGTTTATCAATTGCCTTGCCACCATGTCTACCACGACCATGGAAATGTGTTAGCCAAAATTACACCCACTCGACCTGCCGTCGAGTTTAGAGTTGGGTGGGGTTTGTCAAACCTAGTAGTACTACTCAACAGTGACTCGCTATTATACAAATACTAAACGGTTCGATGTTATAAAGGACTTTAGTTGGTTCGTTTGCCACTTAGCCTTACAAGTGATATATAACTAATAACAAAATCTATAGCGTTTTGGAGTATGTATTCTCCCCCAAGTAAAAGGGGAACGTGAAACTCACTGTTTGCGAAGAATTCAAAAACAAGTCAACCGAGAGATGCGCGTCACAGAAAATCCTCACTAGCGTTCTAAAACAAGAATGAGATTTTCTAAGTGTTGGAACTATTATTGAGTCTCTAGACTCGACACATAATACCTATGCATGAGATACGTTTCGTGTTTCGTTTGTGAATTATGTGTGACTCGACAAACACATTGGTGACACGTTTCATGTGTAAGCAACTATATAAGTATTAAGTACTAACATTGTACATTACTAGCAATCTTCCCACACAACGGCAATTTAGTAAAAAACATAGCAATTATCTAGCAACAAGCACGTTTCATGTATTTTCACATAGTTCATCAGGTAGTTTTATCAAGACAGATTTCTACTTGAAAGATTACTCTATTCAACAGATCATAACATATCAATTAATTCACCAAAAATCATCACAAAAGCACACATGAGTTAGGTTTCCAGAACTATTTTTATTGTATTTTTATTCCACATAGTTTTCTTACAAAGACCAAAACTTTACAGTAACTCACAGCAGTCAAAATTATGCGCAACAGAATGATATTTGTTATTTCCGTTGAATGGTAATTTCAATTAATGCAAGACCAATTGGGTTAGATTCTTAACTAAATATGTTAACTTCCAGAATTGGAACTAACCCATTTGGTCTTGTAGTTTATGAGATATGATAATTACAAAACAGCCTAACAGCAGACCTTACAGTTCAGACTTGCAATTCAGTTTTGTAAAATAATAAAAGTTAACTTTTACACGTCCAAAAATTACAAACTTGGACTTTATAGAAACTAGACTCAACCTAGTACACCGTAGTGTTAAGAATTTAGACCAATTACCAGATTAACATTCAGTTACAGTCGTCTAAACATAAACTTAACAATCTGTCCAGTACCAGTTTACATCAAAACTCAACATAACAACAATCTATGAACCATAATCCATGCATATAACACTCTAGACACAATATTTACCAACCATGCATATCAATCTCACATTACATACATAGGTAGGGTTTTTCTTGAAAGTTTAAATCAAAGAACAAGTGATTATCAAACAACAATAACACAACTAGTTATCAATTTCATTAGCAAATCATCATCAAGCATGTAATCAAACCCAAAGTCATCTTAATCATCAATTTCGTGAATTAGGGTTTTGGATTAACCCATTCAATATCAAAATTAAACATATAGAACGCATAGAGGAGTTGTTAATACCTTCCTAGCACCTTAATTCTTCAACAAAACTTGAAAGAAGGTTGTATGTATGTGTGTGTGATGTGACGGCAGCCAAGAAGAGAGGGAGGGGGGGCGATCGGGTTTGGGAGGGGGAAGGGAGGTTAGGTTTTTTGTTATTATTTAATAATAATATGTTACACAATAGCCCTTTCATTAGATCCACATACATCCGAATGTATGATACCTAATAAGTCTTTCGCCCTTTCATTAGTTCCACAAAAGGGCTCCTTAGTCATCTTTCCTAATAAACAAGATTCACATTCATCAAATGAATCATCACTTGATTTCAAAAGACCAATCTTTTGAAGTTTATGAATGTGATCCTTGTTTATGTGACCAAGGCGACAATGCCAAAGAAAAGTTTTACTCAAATCCAATTTGAGTCTTTTGGTGCTAGCTTGGTACAACGAGTTATTAATGGATGCATTATCATGAACCAATTCATATATGCCATTAAACGACATTGCTTTAAAATAAAAGACATCATTCATGAAAACATAAAACCCATTGTCTACAAACTTGAAATCATAACCAAATTGTCTTAAAAGAGAAACGGAGATAATGTTCCTAGTCAAACTAGGAGCATACAAAATGTTTTTCAAAATAACTTCCAAACCATTTGGAATCTCCAAAACGTAATCTCCTCGGGATTGGACGTCTTTGCTCCATTGCCCATGAAGAGACTTATATCTCCTTTCTTGAAATCATTTCTTCTTTTGAACCCCAGCAATGAATTGCAGACATGAGTTCCACATCCGGTATCCAATACCCATGTGTTAGAAGAAATAATATTAAGATCAATATGGATCATGAAAGTTGTACCTGAGGTTTGCCCCGCATCCCTCTTAGCTTTAAACTCCTTGAGATAGGTCGGACAATTTCTCATCCAGTGACCTATCTCCCCACAACCAAAGCACGGATCCTCAGCGCTAAACTCTAGCTTCTTGTGTTTTGCTTCCGCCTTTGCTTTTCCCTTGAACCCCTTCTTGACTTGTCCCTAACCAACGACAACCTTTGTCTTTGGTTCTGGGTGATGCCTCTTCTTCAAGCCACCCTCATTGATCGTGAGAACGGGTAAAACCTTTTTACCCATGCCAGCTTAGGCTGCTTAAGCATTGTGTGAAGCTCACCAAAACTTTTGTCCCATCCGTTCATGTTGTATTTCATTACGAATGTCTCAAACCTTTTAGTTAGGCCGTTCAGGACCAAATCCGTGGCTAACTCTTTTGAGACGGGACAGTTAAGCCGTTCAATCCAATCAATGTGGCCTTTCATCTTAAGCACATAAGATGACACGGATTGGGTTTCTTCCATATGACATGCATGAAGTGCTCGAACCGTTTGGAAGCGCTCCACCCTAGCTTGAGTAAGGAATATTTCCTTAAGCTAGGTTATCATGTCATACGCCCTATGATTCTCGAAATCCTTTTGGATCTCGGGAATCATTGTTCCCAACATGAGGCAAGAAACTTGCACCGAATCTTCGGTGTATTTCAGCCAATCCGCATAGGCATCCAAGTTATTGGCGTCGGGTTCATCGGGAATAGGATCGTCTAATATATAGGACTTTTTCTCTTGCTTGAGAACAATTCTCAAGTTTTGATACCAGTCCATAAAGTTGTTAAAGTTTAGACGATCCTTGTCCAGAATGGATCTAAGTGATAGATTATGCCCATGAGGTATAATAGCGTTCTATGGATTGTTGATTGCGGCCATCTATTAAGAATTTAACAAATTTCAATTTAGTATTTTCGATATCAATAAATTTTAATCTTTAATACCCTCTAATTTCTCCAAGAGAAATATTGATTAAAATCTAGAATCCAACTTTTCATTCAAATAGTAGTTAGGTGACCCTTATCCTACTATTCAAATTAACAAGGTAGTCAACGTTTGACAATTGCAACCCTTTGCAACTTCTACTTTTATGGGATCTGTTAAACATCATATGTTTAGTTGGCACGTTTAATCCCATCAACACCTTTTGAACGCCATATGCCGGTGACCCTATTCACATGGTTCAAATCAAGTCGTCCTACTTACACACACGTGTGAGTTTACACATACAAGTGGTTAGGTGACCCTCATCCCAAAAGTATTGTAAAACCACCGAAAGATCACAAGTTTTCTTAAATGTGGTTAGGTGACCCTTACCCCACATCAAGGCTACAAGTGACTTAAGTGTCGTATAAAATGATGGTGTTCAACTTGTTTTTAAAAGGGATTTTAGTTTTCAAAATTCTAGATTTGAAAACTATTTTAATATACCATCCATTTGCATGCATTTAAATGTATGGTACCTTTGAAAACCAATTTTCAAATTTCTTTTAATAAAACCCATTTTATTATGAAATCATTAATAGTTAATAAAACCAATTTTATCACTTAATAATTTCAAAGGAATCACTTTTATGCTAGTTGTCGATTTTAATTGTTAACATCCAAACATGACAAAACAATAAGCATAAATCAACCATACAAGCATTAAATACAAACACAACTCCATAACCATAGCCACCTAGAATAACAACACTTGTTGACTGAAACAAGTGTGCCAAAAGGTCTCTCCTAAGGGACGAGAATGACACAAGGCATGTGTCGGTGAACTGCCACTTGATCCGGCATCCATATGCTTCAAGGGTCCACCTTGTGTTGTGACTCTTCCACTTTATATGGGCTTCCATTTGGGCTCCAACTTCAGCTCCTAGCTTCCATGGGCCTCCAAGTTTGGGCTTTGGCCATTGGGCTAAAATCCCATTTTTGACTATGAAGTCCATTAAGGCCCAAAACCAAAACCGTAACTTTGTTGCATCTTCTTTTACAAAAAATATATCCTAATACATTTTTCTCTAGTAAAAGAAATACAACTAATCTACTTATTATTACAAACCAATATGAATAAATAAATAGATTACAAACCCAAATAAATGAATATTACAACAAAATTGAATATTGAATAAATCACAACACAAAATCACATCCAAAGGTCATGGCTAGGTTATGAACATCCAAATGCACATCCAAATACGCAAGGTCTTGGAAGACCAAAATGGTCCCCTCTAACCCATAAAACTTTCGGCCAAGAGGAATAAAACCAAAAGTTTTGGGTTTTGTCCAAAATGGTTCCCCTCTAACCAATAAATCTTGTTTACCAATACATATAAAACCCGTTCTATATAAAACCCAATGCCCGGATCCATATACGATATACATGCTATCAAAACAACCATGGGGTGTTGCATGAATCATACCTTCAACTCCGAAAGAAAAAGAGGTTGAAAGATATGAATGGCTAGCTTCCAATGGAGGAAACCTCAAGCTTGTATACCCAACAAGCTCCAACAAACACCTTGGTTGCTAGGGACCTAACACTTGATGCACGAACAACCTTTGTTCCTTTTCATCTTCTTGTTCTCGGCCTAAAAGGGAGAAAAGAGAGAGAGAGATGTGTGTGTGAGAGAAGATGTAAATTATTATTCACCCAAGAATAATGTGTTTTGATTGACTGTCTAAACTCATTCTAGCAAGCTTTGTGTTTGAAAGTGCTTAAACGATTTATTCATGTTTATTCAGGTATACTTTGATGATAATAACTTAAAAAGTAAATAGATTGGGTTGTCGGAAATTAAAATTGTTGAATGTATATTTTATTATGGAGTTGGATATTATAATATGATTTTATACATTAACGAATTTCAACGAATTTATTAATAAATTATTAATTTAATATTAGTTTACATTACGAGATTAATATCAAGAGGGATTTATTAATAAATTGTTGATTTAAAATATTTTAATATAATGGGATTTAACGTTTTATTTTAGCAAGAGCGTTCACGTTTAGGATTTATAATGGTTTACGTGTTATATAGTAACGAATGTTACAGGACTTCCAACTTTTAGAAATTTCGTCCCGAAATTAAAATAAAAATAAATTTTAATAGAGAACAACTAATATACGGAGTTGTTAGAAGTTTTAAAAATTTTATATATTAAAATAAAATAACGTCGATATTTAAATGACCTGAAAGAACGCCACAAATAGGAAATATGACAATGACACTTATATATAGGATGTACCGGCGGCGTATCCACTATGCCCTTATCATATTGTATTTGTCCCGTTCCCCAAAATCATTTCAAGTTCCGAGTTATTTCACACAACCGGACTTATAATATTTTTCATGCGATGACTTTGATAATTACGTGTCGACCCATAATTACCTCTATCGTCGGATGGTCCACATAACTTGGCCTATTGTGTGGTTTTTTTTAAAGACATAAACATTAGATAACTAAATAAAATTCTCATATAAAACTTTGAAAATCAAAAACAATGAATTAGAAGGTAAAAACCTTACAAAACATATTGTTAGTCAATTCAAGCCATAGACAACGAGAAGACACTAAGTCAAGTAAATGAAATCTTCGTGATCTAAACCAGGTAAACGATGTTGAAAGCAAAATAAACTAGGTAATGAAAAGAATGAAACATTAGAATTGTAACATGTAACTGAAATAATGAGGTCGAGAATTACGTGGCAGGTAAACGTTGTAGTTAACCAACGAAATATGAACATGCAACATGATAACGCATTGGGTTCGAGAATAGACTAAATAAACGAAACTTTTAAATATCAACATTTCAAATAGTTTAACAAATGTAAATCTTTGAATAAATTTCAACGTTACTAACTGCAAAATTGAGACGAATAACAATTTCATTTTATAAATATGAAAGTTTATGATAAAATCAAATGGGTAAACGAAATTTTAGTATAAAAATCGGTTAAGTAAGTAAAAAAAAGAAAATTTACAATAGTAACTGTAAGGCCCTGTTACTGGTGCCTCACTTTTGATGTTGGATTTACCCATAAACACAGTTCTAAATATCAGAGTTAACTAAAACTTTTGCGGAATAATAAAAAATTGTCAACAATCCATTACAAACATCCATAACTTGTCTTTTAAAAACATAACATAAAACATAGTATCAAAACAACACGACAAATCTTCAGGTGCCAGCCTCTTCAGTATTGCTATGTGTCTCCCTCAAGCCAGCTGTCTCAGTCGATTATTCTGCGTGCATACTAAAAGTCAGCTACGCTGAGTGAGTTCTAATTAATCAGGCAACGTACAATACATTCACATATTTACATATGCACCTGAAGGTACATACATACCTTCCTATTATCTTACATACTTACATACTTGTGTACTTTCATTCTTTCTTCCATATTAACATACATACTTTCATTCATACACATGCATTTTAAAGAGCCTTCCGCCCTATAACCTTCGCTGATATTATTAGGGTCGGTTCCCTACATTCGCCGACATTATTAGGGTCGGTTCCATACGTTTAGTACATTGTACCCTACCTGCCTTTACGTACCTTTCTTATTAGTGCATGCACTATCCGAAGATCGTTCATGTGCTAACATCTTAACATACATATATCTTTCACATATCATATATATACATCAATCATCATACATAAATCGTACAAGGCATACACTAACCACTTAAGGTAAGTGTATTAACTATCACATCGAGTATGCACACAACCCGAAAACATAACAAGGAAGTGGGGCTAGAAACTCACCTGAATGCGGTTACCTTCACCGTTAATAGTTATCCTTTCTTTAGCTGTGAACGACTAACTGTATAACAATTACACGTATCAATTTTCTATCACTATCAATGTCGCGTTTCTAGTTTAATTATAACCCACAACGAACGGGGGTCCGGGGGCAGCGCCCTTGGCAGCGGGGTCTAGGGGCGGTAGCCCCTAGCAGGGTCCAAGGGGCAGAGCCCCTGGCTGGGGTTAATAGAAAAAGTTTATTTCTATTAACTGTCTTATCACCTTTTCCATTAGCATTTCGAATCATTAATTAATTTGCTACTTATAAGTTCAAAGGCTTCTTTGTAATTAAATCATTCTTTTTCTATGTCCCGGGGACTGTTCTGTTACTTCATTAAACTTCTAATTCGTTACATTATTCTTAATGAATTGGATTGTTATACGAACTGGTTCTTGTAACGAATTGAACCCTCTAACAAACTGGACTCTTAACGAATCAGTCCATAGCGAACCAGTCCAAGTAACGAATCTGTCCATCTAATTCATTATCTTCTTCTAACGAACCGGCTATACGAATCAAGGGTAATTCGTTACCCTTTTCCCTTAACGAATAGGATACGAACTAGATCCAGTTCATTATGCTTCCTTAGACGAATCAGTTAGCGAATCACCTTTAATTCATGAAATTCCCGTTAGCGAACTAGGGTTAGGTTAGGGAATGTTCTGCACCTTTTACCTCGTATTAACTTTTCCGGCGCCGTCGCCAGAAAAACGCGGATACGCCAGAAAAACGAGTTTTGACTCGTTTTTCACCGTTTTTTGCCCCATTCGATCAAGATCTGAGCTAGGGTGACCCCTAGGCTAATCTTAAGTTCGGTTTACACCCGATTCCACCCGGATTTCGTGACTTAAACGGTTTAACGGTGTCGGCTCATCGTTTCATGACCATATCTAACGAGTCTAAGCTCAAACAACATCATACTACTATTACCTTGGGTCGAGATCGATTCTTCTTCTTCTATGTTTCGGCTAGAGGGAGAGAGAGCATGATGAGAGAGAGCTAAGCGTGTGTTTTGGGTGGTGTATGGAATATGTGTAAATGGATTAAAATGGGTAATTAAGGTTTATGTAATTATGGATCATGGGCTTAAGCCCATGGTCTTTTCCTTCTTTCCTACATGACTCAAGTTCATAACACATATCCATTTTACCCAACACTAGCCCGACTAATAATAATTCATATTCTCATTTTATTAACCGAAACTAGAAAAATAGGATGTACAGTAACCTTGTGCTCATCAAAGTAAATAATTGAAACCTCAAAATTAAAATGAAGCATTGGTTGTAGATTGATGAAATACTGAGATAAAAAATAACGAAATGGTTCGAATAAAACATTGAGTACAAAAGAAGCAAACGAATAACCAAAGCAACTTGTGTAAAAATTAAAATAACATAAACTCAGCATGCACATGGGACACAGTCCCGGTTCTAAGTAAACGAATTCGTTTGGAGAGAACCGGTCACGGAAAGTCAAATGTAGAAATAAAATGAAAATACGGTTTCTATTAGGTAACTATGTACACATACATGTTCATAGTCCCAATTTCCACTTAATGGTATCGTTAATGGGAAATTGTTCATAGACCCCGTAACAACAAACGTAACCCAATTCACAAAATGCGATTAAGAATGATGTATTAATTTGCGTTTCGTAAAATACAAACGAATATTGATCAAAGATAAGTGAACAAATGAAATAAACTTCGTAAACAATATTCTAAAGAAGTGGGTATACAAATCACTTTGGGTACGTCCGAAAAATATGTGAAGAAGAAGTTAAAGAAAAGAAAATACAGCTTGCGACACTTGTCTTCTCGAATGTCGGTTTACTTGGGGTATGAGAGGTTGACGTGGTAGGTGGTGCCATGATTTCTTAGCCGAAACTCATTGGTTCTAACGAAGGGAAAAGAAAGGATGGGATACAACATATATTTTAATTTAAGAAAATCGGTTATAACTCGTGGTGTTTTTATATCTCAGGGTGAAATAAGATTTATTCTACTTTTATTTAGGCAAAAGGTTTTTAGATATCGCTAAGACTTGCAAGTTTTATGATATCTTAAATCTAAAAACAAATGTTTTCTTTTGGCCAATGACATAGGAAAAATAATCGTCAGATTACTTGACTTGTTGAATGAAAAATAGTTTTAAAAGGACTCAAAACTTTTTTGAAGCAAATTTTTTACTTTAATATTATTATATTAATAGTAGTGACGATGATACTAGTAATAATAGTATTACTAATAATAATAATAATATTAACAACAATAATAATAAAATTTTTAATAATAATAATGATGATGACGATGATGGTACTAATAAAATAGTAGTAGTAATCTTAGTAATGGTGATAATATTAATAACTTTAATAATAATAATAATTTTTTTTAAAAGAGAATCCATTTGACTGAAAGTTCAAAATAACTAAGGATTTGGGATTAGGCGCGAGGTATTAGTAAAAGAAATAAAATGTAGGAAAGTATGCAAAAGAAAGTATTGAAACTGGAAAATCGTATAAGGTCGACAAAGGATTGCGGGGTTAGGATATTGCATAACGGAAACAAGTTAGGCCTTCCAAAGTATGGCGGGTGTGCTAGGGTCACAATGATGATAGTAGGCTTAAAGCATGTGGTCAAACATATGATTGAGACAAATGGTTAGGTACAAGTCTTGCAGATGGGTGAGTGGTGTTGAGTTTGGATAGGTTCTGGCATTAAGTGGTAATTGAATCTACCAAAAATAGAAGTACATCAACGTTTCATGGAAGTAAAGTGGTGGGAACTACACATACTATACAAAAGGGTGTGTTTTTTTGCGAGGGTTTTCGGTTGGGTTGGGTTTGGTTTGAGTTTCCAAAAATTGTGCTGGATTTGAAATGGAAATTACTATAGCGACGAAGGTGGGTGTGGTTAAACGTGGTATGATTGGAATCGTGGAGGCCTTTTGCTTGCTAACTTGGGTTGTCATTTTGCGGGTTGAGCGAGACAACTTGGAAAACGAGAAAGCATGATACGAAATGTGAAGAAGTTGCGTGACTTGGGACTTAAGTATGAAAACGACTAATAGATACATCAATGAAAACAAGTAAAGAAAAGAAATCTTATGAAACAAAATTTGAAATAAAAATTGGAATTCCCATGAAAAGTCATAAGTTTTCACCTTTCAATAAACGAAAATCTCATAAATTATTGACTAATCATATGGAAAAAGTATTTAAACTTAGAAATAAATAGTGAAATCTAATTGAAAATCAAGTTTTCATGTACCACCATGACTTTTCTAACTTTCAATTCTAAAACATAAGAGTAAATGAATATAGCGATAAGGTAATCGAATTAAAATTCAACCATTCATGTATCACCATGACCTTTCAAACTTTCAATTCTAAAACGTAGTAGTAAATGATTAAAATAATATAAGGATATAATTGAAATTCAACCATTTATGTATCACCATAGCTTTTTGAATTTTCAATTCTAAAACATAATAGTAAAATAACAAAGGAATCGTTTGAAATTCGGTTATTACTTTGCAAACTTTTAAAAGTTAAAGCCGTAAATGAGTGTATAAATAAAGAAAACGTGTCACAACATTTTTAAAACTTAACTATTCTCGTATAAAAATGTGTAATTAAATCGAACCGAAAGCTGGGTATTCATGTACAGACTTCCAGTTAAAACAGATTGCAAAACATAGATGACTGCAACCATATTCTTTTCACAAAGAGAACATGGTCGCGTTTGAAAACTTAAAGTTGTGATTCATATGGCGTTGAAAGTGGTATGCTTTGGCTTAAAAGTGTTCAAGCTCTTTCCTATCTCTCCAGGGAAGCAACCGGGTCCTGCGTCTGATTGGGATTTATACGCATTGCTTATCCTTAGGTTTCAATAACCTTGGTGTCAAGATTTCGTAAAACAGGCACGGCCCCTTACAGTTTACTACATACCCGACATATATAACCATCTTTAAAAAGAATAAATATCGGAACACCACAATAAAAAATCAGTATTTGAAAATGTTGGAAAACTCTTTGTTTTTAGGCATAAGCCTTGGACTTGTGTGTGCTTGTGTAATTGAAGTAATTGAATCATCAGTATTATAGTATCAAGTAAATGCTTTAAACAATCACATAAGGCTCACATAATTTCTAATCATTCAACCCTAAAATAATCAAAATAAGCTATAACCAACTAGAACACTACGTCTAATGTCCTATCTTATAGTCACGGCTCTGATACCAATCTGTAACACCCCGGCTAAAGCGGAAAACGCCCGGGTGTGATGTACAGATTGCCTAAAACACATGTGACACTATTAAATGATAATATTATCATTAATTAATTTAAGCATCAAGTACACAAGTTTGTAACAAGAAATACAAGGGAAAATACCAGAACGATTAACAACTTCTCCATTTATTAATATAACCTAAGTTTTAGTGTCTTCGTCCATTTCATCCTCTAATGAAAGTACATGTAGCATATATATAAAATAATGTCAACTAACTTAATAGTTGATGAGTTCATAAGTTTAAATACTACATAAAAACCATACAATTCCATGAAAACTTGTGAAAACACATAAGGGTTCTTTACACTAGAATCAATGGTCTATGAGTGTAAAGAATAAATGAAGGTCTTTTCCAGTTGGGATTGTGCACCAACGTGCTCAGATCGGAGTCCATTTTCCACTAGAAACAATGGTCCTGACTGCAAAGAGGGGCGTATGATCATACTTATCGAAGAAATCCATGCACGTTATATTTGAGAAAGTAGAAAGTAAACACACAAGTCCATGTAACGATTTGTAGTTTGTAAATAATGATTAAACAAAATTGTAATATGGATAGGATATATATGCTACCCCAAAAGTAGTAAAAAAGTAAAAAGGGGGTTTGAGAAACTCACCTTGAAGTTGAAGACAAACTTGAAATAAAACCAAAAGTGCATAAATGAAACCGAAGCAATTGAACGTCACGAACTAGAATTAAAAGTACAAAATTAATTATTACTAAAGACTTAAAAAGTAAATAGATCGGGTTGTCGGAAATTAGATGTGTTGAATGTATATTTTATTATGGAGTTGGATATTATAATATGATTTTATACATTAACGAATTTCAACGAATTTATTAATAAATTATTAATTTAATATTAGTTTACATTACGAAATTAATATCAAGTTTAAATATTTTAATATAATGGGATTTAACGTTTTATTTTAGCATGAACATTCACGTTTAGGATTTATAATGGTTTACGACGAAAATATATATAAGTTAAACTAGTTTTAAAGGAACTTAACGAGTTTGAGATATACAACGTTTATGAATTATGGATCTTACTGGAATTGTAGTTTGAAAATAATTACGTTAGCGTGTTATAAAGTTTAACGAAATAATAATTACTTATATATTAATCGCGTTTCTAATGAAAACTTAACGGAAACGGATATCGGGTTTTTAGATGAAAGGTGATAAACATAAATTATAATTAATGTTTTTTAACTTAATATAATTTTATTTGATTTATATAATTTTTATAGAATTTTAGTCTGGTTATTACATAAAAGAAAAGGAATTAAAAAAAATAAAAACAAGGAAAATGTCCTAACCCTGGTTAGAACCCGGGTCCTTGTTCCCACACTAACGTGAACCAACCATTGGACCAGTTTACTTGTTTATGAACATAACAGATATAACAATTACCAAGTATCATTACGAATTGACGGATAACCCGTGGTTGGCCGGAGTCGGTATAAAATGAACGGATTATAGGATAAAGAGTGTGTTAGAAGGTTTAGATGGTTGGGACGTGTTTAGTTGAGGTTAAGGATCCTATTTATACCATCAATGGGAGCGTTTAAGGTTCAATGATCGCTAATGAGTTTTACATAATATTCCGGCCGTTTCATGGGTTTAATTCGCATATAATCGATCATTATAACGAGTTATTATTGTTGATTAAAGTTTGTTGTTATGGACTACGGGTTGTACGATCTTTAATATGATTAATAACGATGCTCGACTTGATTTTGGGTTTGGCCGGCGACGTTTTCCGGTGGCCGGAAATGGCGCCGGAAAAACGTGGGTAGGGGTGGGTGAGGGATGGGTTATTATTTAATATTAATTTAAATTCAAAAGTTACACATTCAACCCCTGGACTTTCATAATAAATGGATTACAAGGTAGTGTGTTTTGGATTATTTGCATATTATACTTTGGTAGCTCGAGATTCATTTATGTAAAACTTTAATTACCGGAGTTTTGTAATTTAAACGAAACGTATAGGAAATGAGTGAATTATAAGTTGAATTATCGAAAAATATTGTATAGTATAGATAATAAACAAAAACTACGAATACCTCGAGACATCAAAACTTGTCAGTTGTCGAATATAGTAGAAATACATAAGATGAAACTAGAAATATATATTTATTAACACATATATTTATAAATAAAAACCGAAAATTTAAAATGGGTCGGGTTTTCGGGTTTGAAAAGTAACGAATGTTACAAGACTTCCAACTTTTAGAAATTTCTTCCCGAAATAAAAATAAAAATAAAATTTAAAAGAGAACAACTAATATACGAAGTTGTTAGAAGTTTTAAAAATTTTATATATTAAAATAAAATAACGCCGATCTTTAAAAGACCTAAAAGAACGCCACAAATAGGAAATATGACAATGACACTTATATATAAGATGTACCGGCGCGTATCCACCATGCCCTTATCATATTGTATTTGTCGCGATTCCCAAAATCATTTCAAGTTCCGAGTTATTTCACACAACCAGACTTATTATATTTTCCATGCGAGGACTTTCATAATTACGTGTCGAACCATAATTACCTCTATCGTTGGATGGTCCACATAACTTGACATATTGTGTGGTTTTTCTTTAAGACATAGACATTAGATAACTAAATAAAATTCTCATATAAAACGTTGAAATCAAAAACAATGAATTAGAAGGTAAAAACCTTACAAAACATATTGTTAGCCTATTCAAGCCAGACAACGTGAAGACACTAAGTCAAGTAAATGAAATCTTCGTAGTCTAAACTAGGTAAACGATGTTGAAAACAAAATAAACTAGGTAATGAAAAGAATGAAAACATTAGAATCGTAACATGTGACTGAAATAACGAGGTCGAGAATAATGTGGTAGGTAAACGTAGTATTTAACCAACGAAATATGACCATGTAACTTGATAACGCATTGGGTTCGAGAATAGACTAAATAAACGAAACTTTTAAATATCATCATATCAAATAGTTTAACAAATGTAAATCTCTGAATAAATTTCAACGTTACTACCGGCAACATTGAGATGAATAACTATTTCATCTTATAAATATGTAAGTTTATGATAAAATCAAACGGGTAAACGAAATTTTAATATAAAAATCGGTTAAGTAAGTAAAAAAAGAAAATTTACAATAGTAACCTTGTGCTCATCAAAGAAAATAATTGAAACCTCGAAATTAAAATGAAGCATTGGTCGCAGATTGATGAAATACTGAGATCAAAAATAACGAAATGGTTCGAATAAAACATTGAGTGGGAAAGTAGCAAACGAATAACCAAAGCAACTTGTGTAAAAATTAACATAACATACACTCATCTTGCACATGGGACACAGTCCCCGTTCTAAGTAAACGAATTCGTTTGGAGAGAACCGGTCACGGATAGTACAATGTAGTAATAAAATGAAAATACGGTTTCTATTAGGTAACTATGTACACATACATGTTCATGGTCCCAATTTCCACTTAACGGTATCGTTGTTGGGAAATTGTTCATAGACCCCGTAATAACAAACGTAACCCAATTCACAAAATGCGACTAAGAATGATGTACTAATTTGCGTTTCGTAAAATACAAACGAATATGGATCAAAGATCACTGAACAAGCGAAATAAACTTCGTAAACAATTTTATAAAGAAGTGGGTATACAAATCACTTTGGGTACGTCCGAAAAATATGTGAAGAAGAAGTTAAAGAAAAGAAAATGCAGCTTGCCACGCTTGTCTTCTCGAATGTCGGTTTATTTGGGGTATGAGAGGTTGATGTGGGAGGTCGTGTCATGATTGCTTAGCCGAAACTCATTGGCATTAACGAAGGGGAAAGAAAGGAAGGGATGCAACATATATTTTAATTTACGAAAATTGGTTATAACTCGTGGTGTTTTTATATCTCATGGTGAAATAAGATTTATTCGACTTTTATTTAGGCAAAAAGTTTTTAGATATCGCTAAGACTTGCAAGTTTTATGATATCTTAAATCTAAAAACAAATGTTTTCTTTTGGCCAATGACATAGGAAAAATAATCGTCAGATTACTTGATTTGTTGAATGAAAAATAGTTTTAAAAGGACTCAAAACTTTTTTGAAGCAAATTTTTTACTTTAATATTATTATATTAATAGTAGTGACGATATTCTAAAGAAGTGAACAAGTGAAATAAACTTCGTAAACAATATTCTAAAGAAGTGGGTATACAAATCACTTTGGGTACGTCCGAAAAATATGTGAAGAAGAAGTTAAAGAAAAGAAAATGCAGCTTGCGACGCTTGTCTTCTCGAATGTCGGTTTACTTGGGGTATGAGAGGTTGACGTGGTAGGTGGTGCCATGATTTCTTAGCCGAAACTCATTGGTTCTAACGAAGGGAAAAGAAAGGAAGGGATACAAAATATATTTTAATTTAAGAAAATCGGTTATAACTCGTGGTGTTTTTATATCTCAGGGTGAAATAAGATTTATTCTACTTTTATTTAGGTAAAACGTTTTTAGCTATAGCTAAAACTTGCAAGTTTTATGATATCTTAAACGTAAAAACAAAGGTTTTCTTTTGGCCAATGACATAGGAAAAATAATCGTCTGATTACTTGACTTGTTGAATGAAAAATAGTTTTAAAAGGACTCAAAACTTGTTTGAAGCAAATTTTTTTACTTTAAATATTATTATATTAATAGTAGTGATGATGATACTAGTAATAATAATATTACTAATAATAATAATAATATTAACAATAATAATCTATACTATATTAAAATACATATAAGAAGGATAAGAAGGTAATTTCACATAAAACTCTTAAATTTAAGAGTTTTAGAACTAGCTACATGCATAACTCTTCATAACTTAACAAAGCCTGTATCGTTCCCCACTTTCGAGTGCAATTCAAAATTCAAATACTTTTTGCTTTATAGGCATATCGCCTCTATTTCAGCCTTCCTAGGTTTAATATTTTTCATGAATCAAGAATGTCTGAGAGAGATCTAGAGCCGGCTAGAGGAGACAACACCATGGCTATGCTTGCCAATTTGCCATTCATTGTCGCCATGGTTTCTCAAACCATATGTAACATGCTCACATCTCCTGGTACATTTCCCCTCTTTTACAAGTGCTAACCCTAACAATTTTAATTTTACAAATAGGCGGTCTGAATCGAACAATCTCAAATTCTCATACCAATTTGGTATTATTTATGGATTATGGACTGTAAGTTTTTTATTTCGGGGGGATCTGCGGAAACCGAGCATGGAAAGTGACGTTCCAGATATTAGCACTACTATTTTGGAGAAAATTTGCTGGAATTTGATTGGTACCTCCAATGCGAAAGGTTTGATTGATTTAAATTTATATGATGATCAAAATCATTTTCCATTTCTCATAAAGTTACGATTATCATTTTTTTAGGCAAAACTCATAATTTGTAATAGATCTTCTATTAAACTTTTTGACAATTCTGATAGCAGCAAATGTATGAATAATTTTGGATGTCACTCTTACACATTTGACCCAATCTGTTGAAGTTTTCGGGATTTTTTCGGGAATGGCGTGATTAGTTATTGATCGTCATCTGTAGTATATTTGATTGATTATTTTGTGCGATTTCATTGGTATATTTTGAAAATTAGAACTTAAATATATAGAATTTTGCGTTGTAGTTGTCCTAACGGAAATGAGCAAGAGTAACGCCGTTGACGCTATGCCGTTTGTTTTCCGAAAATGAGCAAAATAGGTAACGGTTTATCAAGTTTTGTGAAATGTGAGGGAAATAGTGTAACAATTGAAATTAATTGTGTAGATGTTGCTCAACAAAGTTGGAGCTTAGTCACGAATCAAATCACGACCCTAATCTCTATAGTGTACGTGTATCTTCTCACTTTCACAAAAGAATAGATTTGGTATGTTAGGGTTCATGTTACATCCTTTAAAGCTAGGACTGTTTTGGGAAATATTGACCAAGGTTGCACGTCATGCCACCGCAAAGACTATGTATGATGCAATCCTTGAAATGTTTGAGGGAAAAACTGAGTTGAAGAACATCAAAAAGCAAAGGCTCAAGCAACAACTAGAGAGGTTTAAGTACAAAGAAGGAGAGAGATTGAAGTCAATTCTAGAAAGATTTCTAGTAATTGTGAATGAGCTGAGAACGACTGACTATGTAATGACTGACTTTGACCTGAATACCAAGCTGCTCAACTCATTGCCTAAGGAGTGGTACACTGCCTGCAAATTCATACTCCAAAAGCCAAATTTCAATGATTTGAAAGTGGATGATGTAGTGTGCTTCCTTCAGGCTGCATAAATAGAAATGATTGAAAATTTGATGATCAAAGAAGAGAAGCCATGTTTCCAGGTCACCAATGCTCTCATTGCACCTATGGGCAACTTTTCAACCAAAAACCAACAACAGATTCCCATCATAGAGAAACCTGTTGAGCATGGTGATGATACACCAAAATCTTTTGTTGGTGGTACCACAAGTCGTCATAGTAACCAGCAAAATCTTTTAAAGTAATTAACTTTAGGGCTAATTTCACTTTGAATATGTTTAATTGTGATTTTCAGATATGGCAGACGAAGAAAATGTCCCGAAATATTTCTTTGAGCAAAAACACAATATGTGCGCTCTATTACAAGTCACGCCAGATAATGAGGAGGTTGTCGGGATGATACGATGGTTCAGAAGATCAAATATTCAATTTTCACTGACGGCAAGTCCTACCATCTACCGGAACCATTCATTAGACTTTTGGAACTCAGAAACTTTGATGGAAGATGCGAGTGGCCGATGGATCGAAGCCACGGTTGCCAACCATGAAATACGAGTAGACGAGGCTGTGATTCGAAGGTGTCCACTGTTAAACGATGATAACCCTAATCCAATCCATCTTACAACTCCTCAACTGTACAAGATTTTTGTCAAATGCATGGGTTATCAGGGGAACAAAAGATGGGCAATTCCAGAAGGGCATGTTTCCTTCCATCTATAGATTCTTGATTCAACATATAATACAGGGGTTTGCCCCAAGGAAAGTGTCATGGACGCTAATGAGCAGAGACTTGGTGAATGCCACAGTTGCAACATTATTTGACTATCCTTTCAACTTTTCACGAATGATATTTGAAGGATTAGTGCAAAACATGGAGAAGCCGATCAAGCAGAAATTTTTGGCATATCCGAGGTTCCTGCAAATAATTTTTAATCAAGAGTTGGAAAACCTACGAATTACAGAAATCACTCATGTCCTGCAAAATCCTGATACTTTCAAAAGAACAGAGAATCTGGCTAGTACAAGCAGATTTGATCCAGAAGAGGTTTATGCAGATTTGCCCTGGTTGATGTTTGATGATGACTTGATACCTCAGTTAATACCTCGACTGCATGTGTTATTATCTGAACCTGAGGAGGTTGCTGGAGGAGATGGTGAGAATGATGGTGATGATGATAGTTCGGATGATGATGGAGGGAATGATGATGATGAGTTTGCAAATTTGGAAGGAGGAAATGTCAATCTTGAGGTCATTGCACAACCTCAGGGGGAGAAAAATGTTATACCAGAGCAGCCACCTCAAACACCACCACACCAACCTATACCAACACCACCTTTGTCACCACAACAACAAGACTAAACCACCCAATCCCCCACCCAAACCTTAACCCAAAGTCAGCCATAAACATCAACACAAAAATCTCCACCAACACAAACACCACCACAAACACCACCAACCAACAGCCCAATCCAAACAGAGACATTAATTCCAAGCCCAACCCATACTCAATCACCACCCCAACCAATCACAACAACCCAGCCTACCCCTATCCAAACTCAAACCACAACTCAAACCCCACCTGAATCATCTACATCACCCACATTTACAATCACTCAAACCACCAACCAAGACAAATTAGAACCTGAACCCTTCTCTACCTCACCACCACCAACCCCTTCTACTGGAACCTATTTATTTTAGAGAAACTTGGATCTGAGGGCTGAAAATGCAAGGTTGAAGGAAAGAAATGAAGAGGTAACTCAGGAGAATGTGCATCTACTAGATTAGTTGGCTCGGGCAATGTTGAAAATTTAAACCCTAGAGCATGAGGTTGAGAAGACCTCAGCTGCCCCAAAAACAGGGGGAGAATAATATAGTGTCAACTGATGCTAAGGAGGATGTAGTGATGAAGGATGCAGGAGAAAATATTAATGGGTTGACTTCTATTTTTAATGCTTATGATGATGTAGAGGATAGTCAAGATAGGAGGATGGAAGATGTAGAGTATGAGGCTGATAAATCTGATGGTGGAGAATAAAACTATGATGTTAATGATGAAATCATGAATGTTGTATGGAGAGAGGAGGATGATGAATGAGAGATGAAGAGGAGACAGGGGATGGAATGGAGAAGTTAAATGATGAAGAGAATGTGAATAATGAAATGGGCACTAATGTTTTAAATGACAATCAGACAGAAACTCAAACTGATGTAATCAATGAATGGAATACTGCTACTGAGGAGCCACTTACTGAAATTGAACAACCTGAAAGCTCCAAGAGGGTAGAGTATGATCCAGAGTTAGAAGCACTTGAAAAAGAAATAGATGACTATCAACAGTCTGAAGATGAGGAAGTTATAAAGAAGAGATTGGAGAAAGGTAAGGCAAAAGTATATGAAGAAGAGCCTGTTAAGGCTGATATTGTGAAAGAAAGGATAGTGGATGAGTAGGAAGAGGCTTCTTCTGCTGCAAGGAGAGAGTTTGAAAGTGTGTGAGAGAGACAAGGGAAAGGGATATACTTGCCCAGATATTGTCTCCTAAAGAATTAGCAGAGCAGGAAGCACTGATCAATCAAGTCAATGTTGTCAAGAGGATATATGAAGAAGAAGCTGATGATCAGATTGTTATTGAAGCCCTGATTAATTTAAAGAAGGTTAAGGAAGTTGATAACTCCCTAGCCTTAGTAGTGAGTATGTTTGCTCAATCTATAAGCCAGTATCAGCAGTAACCTGAAAAGGAACCTGAAAAAGAAACAAAAGAATCAATTGAAGAGATGTTGGCTAAAGCCTCAAAGATACATGAGAAAGTTGGCAGATTTTATATGACCTATTCAAGAAAGAGAAAAGCCCCTGATAAGGGTATGAAGGAGGATGTGAAAACCAAAAACGGGAAATGGGATGACAAGAACAAATACTTTGTAGAGACTCCTGATGAAGAGGCAACTCCCATAAGGGCAATTCCCTTACAAACTTTAAGGCCAGATGAACATATGCAAGGAGCGCCTAGTGTACCAATCCCTGAAAATCCAACTCCCAATGAACCTAAGATTGATGCACTGAATGAAAAAAATTGAGGAGGAGGATGATTCTTATGAAGATGAAAATGATGATGATGATGATGATGATGATGATGATGATGAAGATAATCAGGGAAAAGGTGCTGAAGCCGCTAATGTTATGTCCCCACAAGTCACAATGACTGATGAACAAAGGGCATACATTGAGCATAGTATGTCATTCTTCAACTTTTTCAACACATCGTCTTTACACGTGAGTTGTATAATGAGATCCTCTCGTTCTTTCAGCTTCACACCCTGAGACGTAACAGTCTCACGCAGGGCTTTCATTTCCTTCTGACAAAAGGAGACATAGCTTAACAATTTCTTATGATTTTCCATCAACCGTTCTTGCTTCAGACGATCAGCAGAAATTTGATTTTCATACAAGTGTAGAAGACTTAAAAGAATATTTGTCTGAACTCCTTCTGAGAGATCTTCATTCGGCGTACAATGTCAACCGTCATGTGATCTAGTTCCAGCATGTCATCTACCAAAGTTTGATCGATGACCAAATTTGGAATAAGATCTTGAATAATTAGCTGAAGGAACCTTGGATACTTCAGGAATTTCTTCTTCTGGACTGTTTTCAGACACTGTTTGTGACATCCGTGGCAAAACCGAGTACACCTTAGTACTTACAAACTCGAATAAGCGTTTAACCGCTTATTGCGTAACGAACAAACGAATAACCAAACAAGTTAAACGATATACGATCTATGCAAGCTAAAATATTAGTAATATAGCCTTAGTTCGATAGCAAACAATGTAACACCCCGTAACCGCAGCGGAAACGTAAACGGGATGCAACACACACGTCTGATATCAACAGCATTGCTTATAAAAAAAACACCACTACATTAATTTACACCATATTACATTGTTCCGAGTTTAGTTACCGTCTAGGCGTTAACACATAAGTTTTACGAACAATACATTAACATATTTAATACAAAAAGATCATTAAGCTTCCACAAAAAGCACGCATCGTCAAGCATGTAGCAATTATTCCAGTTTGGGTGTACCTAGAAAGCATGTAAAGAAAACGGGTCAACTACGAATAGTTGGTGAGTTTCACTAATTTAATAAACAGTGACAAATCATTCTAATGATCATATATTAGCGAGGTAATTATGCTGAGCCCACAAGTGAAACCTCTGACTATCCACACACAACCCCGTGGCGTACTCCACCCACGAACCTGCCCTAAACCGCTATGCCTAACATTACATAGCAAATTAAATAACAACAAAATAGACATGTGCAACTGGCTGGGAAACATCAGCAAATCCTTGCCGGACCAGTTGGGTTTGTCAGACCAATAGTACTATTCACACTCTACCGGCTTTTAGCTAATCACTCGTGTTGCGGGGCCTTTCAATGTTAGCAACTCAGACAATTACCATCTTAGTACATTTCCGTACGATTCCTGTGACAACTGCCCAAATCCGACCCGACCCAGGTACCCGTTTCCGGATCCGTTTTTAAGATTTAAAATTTGATTATAATCTTTATAAATTTATCATATATATATAATAATAATGATAATAATAATAATAATTCCTTTCCGCCGTCCCGCCCCTTTTTCTCTCTTGTCGCCGTCCCGCCCCTTTTTCTCTCTTGTCGCCGTCCCGCCCCTCTGCTTAACCCTTAAGCCTTGAACCCCCATTTTTCTCTTAACTCTTTGCTTGTCCTTTGGTTCTTCCCGCCTAAGGATGTCTGCGCAGCTTCACGCGCCAGACTCCTTACAAGGAAGCCTGCGTGAAGACCAGCCTTTCCTGCGATACGCGAGGCGAACTGTTCCCACGGCGCGCTAAGGATTGTAGTCCTTCCCGCGGCGCGCTAAGGATTTGTAGTCCTTCCCGCGGCGCGCTAAGGATTGTAGTTCTTCCCGCAGCGCGCTAAGGATTGTAGTTCTTCCCACGGCGCGCTAAGGATTGTAGTTCTTCCCGCGGCGTGCTAAGGTTTGTTCTGTCTGCCTTCGCCCTCGCGCACTCCAGCCTCTCGCGCTAGACACTTAAGTCTTTTCTCCAGTTTAAGCCAGCCTGTATGCTTTTGAAAGATCTTATCTTCTGTACTATACATACCAAGGTATGGGCACAGTAGGCCAGATCTGACATCTGTCCGAAAAGTCACTTTCGGCGCAGCTCGCTTACCAACCCTCTTGGTTGTCAGAAAAGTAACTGACATAATCTTTTAAAATCTTCTTTTCCATGTCTTGTACAGTACTTTGTCTGACCCCTCCCATGCTATGAACAGTAACCTGTCAGCCTTCCCCATCCCCTGCAGCTGCCACCATATCTTTTGCTTGTGATATCTTTTGTTTTTGATATCTTTTGCCTTGATTTGATAAGATCTTTTTCCCCTTTTCAAGGGATGTGTTCCCTAGGGTTTTCCTATAAATAAAACTAATTTCTTGGTTGATTAACACTACACTCAAACACTTAAACACTCCCCAAAATCTTTCTCCCTTCTCTCTGCCGAAGATCCCCCACTCCCCTCTTTGCATCCGTCTTCTCTTCTTTTCTGCCTAGAAATCTCGGTAAATATATATATTTTGTTTAAGTGACTTGCATATATTCAAGACATAAAAACCAATCGTTAAACCATTAACCTCTTATTTATAGGTTAACTTTTGCTTGTTTCAAAGTTGGTTCTTACGTTATCTTTCAACGCACCTTTTACAAGTGAGTAATCTCGTACCTAATCCCCTTTTATTTTTAACGTTTTGGGATGTTCATGTGTTCGTACAACTCGAGTCTTAAACTTGTTTATGAAATTATGTGCGCAAAACCACGTGTTATGGACGTTTACTAGTGTTGAATATTTGTATGTGTTGATCATTAACCGCTTTGTTCGGCCTATTCCGAAGATTTCATGGATCCATTAGATGAACACGGGAGACCTATCGTTACGATTTTCTTTATTTGTTTGCACATACACGAATGATTATTTGTTTTTGATCGATTTGGAGCACGCTATAAAGTATGAGCTATGATCTATTTAGGCTTGATCACAATCTGTTTACACACTATGTTGAACACCAGTTATACACATGTTGCGCGCAGTGCTAGTTGTTATTATCTATTTATATCTATTAATCTTGATTTCTCACCGACACGCAAGTGTTGACGTTTTATTTTAACACATGTTCAGGTTTGCTGTAGCTGCTTTTGGAAACTCGAGGACACGTAGGATGTTTTCTTTTACTTTGGACCTAGTTTAAAATATAACAAGACAAGTTTATGTATTTGAATATTATGAGTTATATGTGATTTACGTTACTTTATGATGTGTATTATGCGCATGCGCAATGAAATGTATTTATTAAATATTGACACCCAAATAGTGTCACGAGTAATGAAACAATTGGTAGCGCCCCGATGTATAATCCGCCATCGGTCGGGGTGTTACAGATTGGTATCAGAGCTCCGTGACTTTAGGATTAGGTGGTTAGACGTAACGACCTAGAATACCTAAGAGTCCCTTCTCGCGCATGAGAAAAATCTCATGATTTCGCGCTAATTGTTAATTACTCGATATTTATAAAATATGCTTGCGCATACGCAGCACATGATTTCATGTTTTATCCGCGATCTTTCGATTTTTATTGTTAAATTTCAATTCGTTTCTTTACTTACATATTCGTTTGTTGTTGGGACTTAACATTGAAAATCCGAAAAGTCATGGTGATACATGAATAGTTGATTTTCAATCCCCATTAATTTTATGTTTGAAGATTTGAAAAGTCATGGTGATACATGAATTGTCAACCTTCAATACTCATTTACTCGTATATTTTAAATTGAAGATTTGAAAAGTCATGGTGATACATGAATTGTCAATCTCCAATACTTATTTACTCGGATATTTTAAATTGAAGATTTGAAAAGTCATGGTGATGCATGAATTGTCGATTTTCAATTCAAATTCCTTACCTGTATTAAGTTTGCATTTAAATTCATATTTTACTTCAAAATTTGATAGCATTTAACTCCGCGAAACAAGCTTTACAATGATATACTTTGCGCTAAAACGATTTCCCATACCAAGATATTAACAAAAACTAAAACTTTTATAGAATGCCTCCGATATCAGCTCGCCGTCATCAGAGGAGAGAAGCCTCGCGCAGACGTATGCAGCGTCGTTCCCAGGAAATGGCCGCCGCAATAGCCCAAGCCTTGAATCAAAATAATACCAACCCCTCCGGATACAATATTAAGTCCTTTAATGCGGGTAACCCTCCGAAATTCCCAGGGCTCGAAGGAGCCACCGTAATGCTCCAATGGCTCGAGAAAATTGAGAACACCTTCCTCCATACCCATTGCCCTCCAGACCGACGAACCTTATACGCCTCAAGTGTCCTGGAATCAAGGGCGCTTACATGGTGGAACGGAGTAGCTCACGCGCGTGGCGCAGAGGCTGCTTCTAGCATGCTCTGGGAGGAATTCAAGGATCTTTTGACTCGAGAATTCTGCCCTCCCAACGAAGTAAAGCGCCTTGAGGAGGAATTTTGGAACTTGAAACAGTACAGTGGCGAAGCGCGCGAGTACGCTACGCGCTTTCACGAACTAAGTTTGCTTGTCCCGCACCTAGTTACCCCTTCCCGCCGCGCCATCGAAAAGTTTCTTGAGGGTCTCCCCATGGAAATTCAAGATTCTGTATGGGCCAGGAACCCAGTAACCCTCTCTGACGCCATCGAGTTGGCCGCTGTACTCAGCGACAACCATGTCAGGGCAGGAACCCTGTTCCAGCGGGGAGCCGAGAAGACCAAACTCACCAAGACTGTCCCAGAACCAACAGAAACCAAGCCAGAACCCTCAAACCGTAACAACCTCAAACGCAGGCGCAAACCCAACCATCAAGCCTACGCGCTTACCAACCCGCTCATTGTCCAGCAACCCGCCTACCAACCTCCAGTATACGCTCCTAACCCACTGTCAACCTACCCAACACCCCCTGTAGTCCATAACTATGCCTTAACCAATTTTGCACTCCCTGCCCCGTCAACTAAGAAACCTTACACAGGAAACCAACCCTTTTGCCCAACCTGTAAACTTCATCACTCAACTCAAACCCCGTGTCGGCAATGCAACCAATGTGGCCGTATTGGTCACACTGCTGAGTACTGTAGAGTCCTTCCCGCCAACCCAATCGCGCAAACACCACCAACCTACCCGCAAAACCCACAATCAACATACCATAATCCACGAGCCAGGTCGTGCTATAACTGCGGTGACCCCAGTCATTTCCGGAACGCGTGCCCGAGACTGCAAGTACAAATTACGCAAGCTAATCTGGTTAACCAAATTTCAAACCAAGTGGCGCGCGGACGAGCTTTTAATATAACCGCGCACCAAGCGCAAGCGAATAATGACGTGGTTAATGGTACATTTTTACTTAACGGACAATATGCATCTATACTTTTTGATACTGGCGCCGATAGGAGTTTTATTTCTCGCGCATTCAAACAAAAACTTGCGCGACCGCGAGTAAACTTAAACGAAAACTTTATAGTTGAAATGGCTAACGGTGAAACAATTATATTAAACTCCGTGATCAAAGATTGCACGCTTAACCTTAATGAACACGATTTTCTAATCAACCTCATTCCCATGCCTCTTGGAAGTTTTGATGTTATTATTGGTATGGACTGGCTCTCGCAAAATCGCGCCGAAGTAATCTGCGCCAAGAAATTGATTCGCATTCCTCGGGAAAATGGTCAAGATCTTCATATCTACGGCGAGAAACCATCTAACGGTCTTAAACTTATGTCATGCACTGAAGCCCGAAGACTTTTATGAAAGAAATGTGTCGCGTTCTTAGCTCATGTGGTCAAACCCGATGAAGGAAAGAAGAAACTTCATGAAATCCCCATCGTGCGTGACTTTCTTGAAGTCTTTCCCGAAGATCTTTCTGGTTTACCTCCCGCTCGGGAAGTCGAGTTTCGTGTTGATCTTGTTCCTGGTGCATCCCCCGTAGCCAAATCTCCTTATCGACTTGCACCCACTGAAATGCAAGAATTAGCAAGTCAACTTCAAGAGTTGACCGATAAAGGATTCATTTGCCCTAGCTCTTCGCCGTGGGGTGCTCCGGTTTTGTTCGTTAAAAAGAAAGACGGTTCGTTTCGCATGTGTATCGATTACCGCGAGCTGAACAAGCTCACCATTAAGAACCGGTACCCCTTACCGCGTATTGACGACCTCTTTGACCAACTCCAAGGTGCCTCTTGTTTCTCCAAAATCGATCTCCGTTCTGGCTATCACCAGTTTCGTATCCGCGAAGAAGATGTTCCCAAAACTGCCTTTCGAACCCGCTACGGTCATTTTGAATTATTGGTCATGCCCTTCGGTTTAACCAACGCACCCGCGGTCTTCATGGATCTAATGAACCGGGTGTGTAGGCCTTTCTTGGACCAATTCGTGATCGTGTTTATCGATGACGTTCTGGTATATTCCAAAACCAAGACCGAGCATGAACAACATCTTCTGTTGGTGTTGCAAAAGCTTCGAACCGAACAACTATATGCCAAACTCTCCAATTGTGAGTTTTGGTCTGATGAAGTACAGTTTCTTGGTCATGTTGTAAACAAGATGGGTATTCATGTCGACCCATCCAAAATTGAAGCAATCAAGCACTGGATTGCACCGACCACTCTTACTGAAATCCGTTCCTTTTTGGGCTTAGCTGGTTACTACCGGCGATTCATTTCGAACTTCTCAAAAATCGCCTTGCCTTTAACAGCATTAACGCACAAAGGCAAACCGTATATTTGGGGCTCGAAGCAAGAAGAAGCCTTTCAAACGCTCAAGCGAAAGTTGTGCGAAGCTCCTGTTCTAACGTTACCAGAGGGTACTGACGACCTTGTCGTTTATTGTGATGCCTCCAACCAAGGTCTCGGTTGTGTACTTATGCAACGAGGCAAAGTTATCGCTTACGCGTCAAGGCAACTCAAATTCATGAAAATAATTATGCGACTCACGACCACGAACTGGGCGCAGTTGTATTTGCCTTAAAAATCTGGAGACACTACCTCTATGGTACTAAGTGCATCATTTACACCGACCATAAAAGCCTTCAGCACATTTTTGATCAAAAGGAACTTAACATGAGACAACGCCGATGGAACGAACTCATCAGCGATTACGATTGTGAGATCCGTTATCACCCTGGAAAGGCTAATGTGGTAGCCGATGCGCTCAGCAGTAAACCCAGTCAACTCAACTGTATTTTGCCGCACACGCAGCTTCACTTCGCGCCGATCCAAAGCAATCTTGAATCGCGCATTCGCGACGCGCAGCGCGCATCGATCAGCCAAGGCAACCTACGCGCCGAGTTAGCGTGTGGTGCGGAAGCACATCTAGTCCCTAACCTGAATGGGACTCTCTGTTATCTCAATCGCATCTGGATTCCCAATGATGAGATTCTTCGCACTGACATACTGTGTGAAGCGCACAAAACTCGGTATTCCATTCATCCTGGCGCTGACAAAATGTACAAAGATTTGCGCCTTACTTATTGGTGGCCCGGTATGAAAAAGGATATTGCTGTGTTCGTAGCTAAATGCCTAACTTGTTCTAAGGTAAAAGCTGAACATCAACGCCCATCTGGTTTGCTCGAACAACCAGAAATTCCTACGTGGAAATGGGAAAGTATAGCAATGGACTTTATCACCAAGTTACCCTTGACCGCAAGCAAACATGATAGCATTTGTGTAATAGTGGATCGATTGACCAAGTCTGCCCACTTTCTGCCCATTCGTGAAACCTACCGTGTTGAACAACTTGCGCATCTATATGTCAAAGAAATTGTCTGCCGTCATGGTACTCCCTTGAGCAAAATATCCGATCGCGATGGCCGTTTTATATCTCACTTTTGGAAATCTCTCCAATCTGCGTTAGGAACTCGTTTGGACATGAGTACTGCATATCATCCTCAGACTGACGGACAGTCTGAGCGAACCATCCAAACCCTTGAGGATATGCTTCGATCTTGTGTTCTTGATTTTGGAGGTAATTGGGATTCACACCTACCTCTGATCGAGTTCTCTTATAATAACAGCTATCATTCCAGCATCGGTATGGCCCCATTTGAAGCACTTTACGGTCGAAAGTGCCGCTCACCGATTTGTTGGAACGAAGTGGGTGAAGTTCAAATCACAGGACCCGAACTAGTTCAAGAGACAACCGATAAAATCGCCAAGGTCCGTGATCATCTGCTGACTGCCAGAAGCCGGCAGAAGAGTTACGCAGATCGCAGGCGGAAGCCTCTCGAATTTCTAGTTGGTGATCTTGTTCTCCTCAAAGTGTCGCCCTGGAAGGGTGTTGTCCGCTTTGGGAAGAAAGGTAAGCTTGCACCTCGTTATGTTGGTCCGTTTAAGATTCTCGCGAGAGCGGGAAAGGTTGCTTACAAGCTGGACCTGCCGCCCACGCTCAGCAATGTGCATCCAACGTTCCATGTATCCAATCTCAAGAAATGTTTAGCTGACGAGAACCTCCACATACCACTTGATGAAGTTCAAGTTGATGAGTCTATGCATTTCGTTGAGAAGCCTGTTGAGATTATGGATCGCGAGGTGAAGAAAACCAAGCGCAGTCGCATCCCTATTGTCAAAGTTCGCTGGGAGTCTAAGCGCGGAGCCGAGTTCACTTGGGAAAGGGAAGATCAATTGAAGATCAAATACCCGCACCTTTTCTCTGCGCATCCTACTTCGAGATAAATTTCGAGACGAAATTTCTTAAAGTAGGGAAGACTGTGACAACTGCCCAAATCCGACCCGACCCAGGTACCCGTTTCCGGATCCGTTTTTAAGATTTAAAATTTGATTATAATCTTTATAAATTTATCATATATATATATAATAATAATGATAATAATAATAATTCCTTTCCGCCGTCCCGCCCCTTTTTCTCTCTTGTCGCCGTCCCGCCCCTTTTTCTCTCTTGTCGCCCTCCCGCCCCTCTGCTTAACCCTTAAGCCTTGAACCCCCCTTTTTCTCTTAACTCTTTGCTTGTCCTTTGGTTCTTCCCGCCAAAGGATGTCTGCGCAGCTTCACGCGCCAGACTCCCTACAACGAAGCCTGCGTGAAGACCAGCCTTTCCTGCGATACGCGAGGCGAACTGTTCCCACGGCGCGCTAAGGATTGTAGTCCTTCCCGCGGCGCGCTAAGGATTTGTAGTCCTTCCCGCGGCGCGCTAAGGATTGTAGTTCTTCCCGCAGCGCGCTAAGGATTGTAGTTCTTCCCACGGCGCGCTAAGGATTGTAGTTCTTCCCGCGGCGCGCTAAGGTTTGTAGTTCTTCCCGCGGCGCGCTAAGGTTTGTTCTGTCTGCCTTCGCCCTCGCGCACTCCAGCCTCTCGCGCTAGACACTTAAGTCTTTTCTCCAGTTTAAGCCAGCCTGTATGCTTTTGAAAGATCTTATCTTCTGTACTATACATACAGTAGGCCAGATCTGACATCTGTCCGAAAAGTCACTTTCGGCGCAGCTCGCTTACCAACCCTCTTGGTTGTCAGAAAAGTAACTGACATAATCTTTTAAAATCTTCTTTTCCATGTCATGTACAGTACTTTGTCTGACCCCTCCCATGCTATGAACAGTAACCTGTCAGCCTTCCCCATCCCCTGCAGCTGCCACCATATCTTTTGCTTGTGATATCTTTTGCTTTTGATATCTTTTGCCTTGATTTGATAAGATCTTTTTCCCCTTTTCAAGGGATGTGTTCCCTAGGGTTTTCCTATAAATAAAACTAATTTCTTGGTTGATTAACACTACACTCAAACACTTAAACACTCCCCAAAATCTTTCTCCCTTCTCTCTGCCGAAGATCCCCCACTCCCCTCTTTGCATCCGTCTTCTCTTCTTTTCTGCCCAGAAATCTCGGTAAATATATATATTTTGTTTAAGTGACTTGCATATATTCAAGACATAAAAACCAATCGTTAAACCATTAACCTCTTATTTATAGGTTAACTTTTGCTTGTTTCAAAGTTGGTTCTTACGTTATCTTTCAACGCACCTTTTACAAGTGAGTAATCTCGTACCTAATCCCCTTTTATTTTTAACGTTTTGGGATGTTCATGTGTTCGTACAACTCGAGTCTTAAACTTGTTTATGAAATTATGTGCGCAAAACCCACGTTATGGACGTTTACTAGTGTTGTATATTTGTATGTGTTGATCATTAACCGCTTTGTTCGGCCTATTCCGAAGTTTTCATGGATCCATTAGATGAACACGGGAGACCTATCGTTACGATTTTCTTTATTTGTTTGCACATACACGAATGATTATTTGTTTTTGCTCGATTTGGAGCACGCTATGAACTATGAGCTACGATCTATTTAGGCTTGATCACAATCTGTTTACACACTATGTTGAACACCAGTTATACACATGCTGCGCGCAGTGCTACTTGTTATTATCTATTTATATCTATTAATCTTTATTTCTCACCGACACGCAAGTGTTGACGTTTTATTTTAACACATGTTCAGGTTTGCTGTAGCTGCTTTTGGAAACTCGAGGACACGTAGGATGTTTTCTTTTACTTTGGACCTAGTTTAAAATATAACAAGACAAGTTTATGTATTTGAATATTATGAGTTATATGTGATTTACGTTACTTTATGATGTGTGTTATGCGCATGCGCAATGAAACGTATTTATTAAATATTGACACCCAAATAGTGTCACGAGTAATGAAACAATTGGTAGCGTCCCGATGTATAATCCGCCATCGGTCGGGGTGTTACAATTCCCGTACAATAAAACATATATAAATACACGCAAATACATGCATTCCGTATGTACTTAACCATTTTAATAACAACATGCTTTCCGCCCCGGGAAAATATTTAAAAACAATTCAGAAAAAGGGGCTCGTGAAACTCACCTTATCGTAAACAAGCAGGTAACACAGTACGCAGCTACTAATCCGGATCTGTAATACGATCCCTAAGTTCGTTACTATACAATCACTATTAATATAACTTTAACCGTGTTAACCGGTACATCTGGGGACACTGTTAACCCAGTACTGTACCCGTTCTGGGGGCAATGTTAACCCAGAAACACTTCTCCGGACTCAGATTGTGATATCGCTTAGAGTTCAATAGTTAAAATTATATTAGTTCGTTTTCCCCGTTTTGCGTGCCTAGCACGGTTATCCGTTTTTACGTTTCAAAAATGAGTTTGGTCACACACGACCCGGAAATAGTTGTTGACTGATAATTTAATTAATGTTGTGAAATTAGAGCTCGGTTTAGACGCCCCGATTGGCCGCGGGACCCGTTTCGTCTTTAATGTACCGGAAACTGTTAAATCGGATAAAATACCCAAATCATCCGAATTATTTTCGGATGATTAATTTTTACCTGTTTAACTCAGTTATAAGAAAATAGTTCATTTTTAGGGTTTTTATACACCAGTCAGCTCGTTTAGGCGAACTTTATCGGTTTACGCGTTTTAAACTTTAAAAGTTTGTTTCTATTTTCTTTTTAGCACAAATAATTATCCGTTTAGTCTCGGATCTTGAAATTTTGAACAAATCACTTTTTGACAGTGGGGAATTTTATAAAAATATTTCCAGAATTAATTTTTATATTTAAAATTTATTTATCTATTTTTAAACACCATTTAAACACTATATATGTCGTAAATACCAAACGACCTTAGAAAAATCCCAAATTTTTCCTGGATGACCCCTGCCATCCACATATTCCCCTGTAAGTTTTTCAGAACCAAAATCTCTTTTTACATGCCATTTTCACTAAAACCGAGCTAGAAAACCCTAGAACTCGTTTAACCGAAAAGACTACTTAGACTTCTCCAACTGACCTAAACTTTTGTGTTTGACTTTTAAATGTTATAAAAAGCTTATCTGGAATTTTCCAGAATTTTTCATGATATTTAACTTTTTTTCACCATTTTTAGCCAAAACCGAGCATTAAATTCACCAAATATTCATCCTTTGTTCAAAAATTACCAAACTTTCACAGATCTTATATTTCCATGTGTAGATCATCTCTGTGAAATTTCGTAGCCTAACTCTAAACGTACCACAATCTGTCCAAAACACATACAACATACAAAAACCGAACTACCTTGTGTTTTTAGCTTTAAATCGCAAGGATCTTACTTTCTAGCCTTGGCTAACAACTAGATACAACACCTACAAGCACAATAACACCACACCAAGCAATTTACACCCACAATCAAGCCATTTCTTTCATGGTTTCGGTTATGATTTAAAAACAAAGATTTAAACCGTAAAAATTCGTTTTTGGTTCGTTTAACTCCTTTCTTGGACCAAGATCCCTTGTATAACCCGTATACATCACTTGATCATGCAAGAATCGGTTTTCATCTTTGAAACCTCATTTTCTTGCAAATAAACTCAAGAAACGAAGATGAAAACGTAAATAACGCGATCTTTACCTTGTTTTTCTTGCTACAATCTCGGGTTTTTGGATCATAAAATGGAGAGGATATGAAGAATCTTGAATGTTTTGTTAAAAAAAAACAACAAGACAAGGGATTATACCCCCTTATCCGATCGGACCAAAGAGGGGGGTGGGGTGGGACCCACCTTTCCATTCCTAGCCACACATTTGGATTTAGGCAATCCGGATAATGTTTTGGATAATCTGGTTCAGTTCGTTTTTCGGTTAAATGTTTAATTTAACTTAAAACGAGGCTAAAACGGTCGTTTTTGGCTTAAAAATGAAATTTATATAAAACCGACTTAAAAACTTTAGAAACTTAAACCATGACATTTATTAACTTAAAACATCATATTATTAATAATTGCGCATCTTTTTCGGCTTAATCGATCGTCTCTTGCTCGGTTTGGTATTAAAGGTTTTGTTTAACGTACCGACGTACCATTAAATCGAAAATTCTTTTCTGTGCTTTAATTCACTTATCCTGAAGCTTTAATACTTCGTAAACATCACTAAATATCATATACTTCGTCTATAATGTAATCCTTGATTCGTTCGGGCTTCAATAACCGTTAATCGGTTAATCGTATTTCCAATACGATTAACTGTATAATCGAGTATAACCCGTACTGTGAATCATACATACACGTATAAACGCATTATAATTCACATATTCATTATTAAATGACACATAAATAGTATATACCGGCTAGGGTATACCTGAGTTTGCCGGAATCGTTACAAACAAGTTAAACGAAAACATGCTCGTTTAACTACCCGCTGTAGGTTTTAACTCGAAAGATAGTTACAAACCAAGCATTGTATCATCCGTTAAGCCGAAAAAGACTTACCAAACACTTATTTTAAATGTTTTAAGCAACCCGTGAAAATATTTTCGATTTTTACAAACGTATAGTATGTTTTTATAATTTTACACAAAACTAGCCGAAAAACATTTGTTTTCGCTCCGTTTGTCGCACCCGATATATTTTTGTCGCTAGAAACCGAACCCAAAATAAATTTGGACTTGGCATATCACGTTCGGACACGTAAATCGAGAAAAGTGGGCCAAATGGGCCCAAAAGGGGACCCAACGAGCCCAGCCCGCCAAAGAAGACTTTCCCCCCTTAAACCCTTTTCATATTTAAACAAGTTCTAAGATATTTTGTGATATCTTTTTCATGAGAATTCTGGACACAAGTTCTGCTCCAGCCAGAAAACCTTCCAACCCTAAGGTAAGGAGTTTAAATAAGTAGCTTTTTTACTTGTTTAAAGTCGTTTAATACCATAAAAACATGTCTTGGTTACTAAAAATCATTCCTAACCGTGTAAAAATCCTAAAAATGGTCCATAAACATGTTTTGATCATAAAAACGGTAAGGAACCTGTTTTGATAGTTTTTTTGGCCATAAACACGGATGAAAGGGTGAAACGGCGTTTTTACGGTTCAAAAGTTTGTTTTTGTGCACTAGCCGAAACCCTAAGTTAAGGGCTGTTATGTTGATGAAACATTGCTTGGTTTGTGATATAGTACTTGTACCTAGCTTTCTTAGAAGCACAAGAACCTGAAAACTTGATTAAAAAGTCGGAAACGAGCCAAACCCGCTAAGGTAATACCGAAACACTCGCTTACGGGCTGTTTAGGTTAAGGTTGTGATGTGCATTATATTAGACCTTGAAATTTTTCAGGGACATCAGGGACAATGTCATTGAGTCCCTGTTCAAATTTGGTAATTTTTTGACCATCCGAGAATATTTGGCGAATTTATTACCGTATTGGGACATTTATTTGGGAAAAATAGCTAAAATACTTCAAAAATTATGAAATTTTTCTGGGAACTCAGATTTAATGTATTTTTATCATATATGAATTTTGAGATTATTTGGAGAATTAAAAGGGTGTTTTGTGCATATGTGTTCATGCGAATTTTTATAGCCGAAATTGGGCCGAAAACAATATTGAACAGGATTTTTACATTCTGGAATTGATACAGGTTGTTTTGGGACATGATTTGAGTATTTAGGACATTTTGTGGAATTTTTGGAAATTGTTTGGGATAAACAGACGATTTTCAGGCGAAATATAGCTGATAAAATGAATTTTTATAAATTATTAAATCAGTAAATAATTCCAGAAATATTTTTATTAAATTCTACATATTTTAATTGATAAGTGGCTAAATTTTGATAATTTAATGATTAACGGTCAATTCATTATGCTAATTTAAAGATTAAACAAATTCAGTTTTTATAAAAACCGGCAAGTTCGCGACTAACGAACCTGCGGGAATATCAAAACACCAAGAGTGATCAAAAATCATATTTTTGGACTAATTAAGTAAAAACGAACTTTTCTATAAAAAACCTGGACTGTCCGGATAGATTGTGCGCGTTTCTTCTTAAATCAAACTGAATAAACGGAAACGGATCATTTTATTAATAACTTAATCATTTTATTAACCAATACATTTACCCAAGCTTATTTTCCCACAACATTTTTCTGAACACGTAAACGAACAACTTAGCCCAGCTGGGAAAACGGGAATCTGAGCCAAGTTTAGTTTTAAGTATTAGACATTAAACAACATCACAGCCTAAGCCTATTACCACTTTCTGGGCGTACCAGCTATACCCTGATTAGTTATACAGCCCAGTTTAATACTGAGATTATAATAATATTAAAATATTAATATTATTATAATATGGACTATAGTGACTAAGTGATAGCAAGGGAAACGAACCCCGTGCTGATCTCGCACTGAGTGCCTACAAAACCGTGAGTTTCATGACCCCACTCTTTAAACTATTTTACGAACTTTTGGGGTGGAAAGCATGTTTATACACGTTATTTATCTAAACACGGATCAGGATATAAAATATCTGAATATTTATATATGAAAAGTCCCTACAAACATAATGACTAACTACGTGCTGATGAAAGATGATTATTATCGTTGATTGATATATTGAGTGGAGATAATACGAATTGCAAAACATAATGAAATTACACGTGACAGCATGTTTATACAAACACGTTATGTAATGTTAAACATAACTAATTTGGGAGACAACGTGGTCTGTAATGGCCATGGGGATAACGTGGTCTGTGATGATTATGAGGCTGTTGTGGGCAGAAAGGGGGCCACAATAGTAACAAACTAAAGTTGAGTATGGCCTATGAGCCAAGTTCTGCTGCAACTTATAAACTAAAGTTGAGTATGGCCTATGAGCCAAGTTCTGCTGCAACTTATAAACTAAAGTTGATTATGACCTATGAGCCAAGTTCTGCTGCAACTTATAAACTAAAGTTGAGTATGGCCTATGAGCCAAGTTCTGATGCAACTTATTAAACGAACTAACTTGATTATGACATGAATGTTAAGAAAATAATGTGATTATGCGTATTGTGGGCGGATGGGGAGCCACAGTATTTGGTGATACTTGATAAATACTATATGTGTATATGTGTTTATATACATGCTATGTGATTAGCCGTAGGAAATAATATGTGTAGAATATATTATTTGCGTATACACTATATAATGTTTGAGTTTACATGGAATTATTGTGGGTGGAAGGGGGACCACAGTGGTTGATGTTAACGCTGAACCGTTGTGGGCGGAAGGGGGGCCACAGTGGTTGAGTTTATGTGGAACTGTTGTGGGAGAAAGGGGGTCCACAGTGGTTGGTTAAACACGAAAATTGGAAACAGGTAGTACGAACAAACAATCACGATTTTACCGAAATTTCGAATTTATATTATAAACCTACATGTGTGCATATGCACACACAAGAATATGGCTGTACATATTTATACAACCGTAAATACATATTTTTACATACGCGCGTACATACAAACTATGACTGTATGGTGCGAAGAACTGATTTCGTTAAAACTTATGAAACTCACCAACTATTCGTAGTTGACCTGTTTTAACATGCTTTTCAGGTAATCAGATATGAGAAGTAATTTCCTGTGCGTTACGTGTGTGATTGGTGATTGATGTCGTGGGCATTTGAGTTAGAAGTAAAGTGATTGAAGAACAGGTTTAATTGTATCACCTAGTTTGTAAAAGACGTTAGAACGATGTAATATATTGTAAATTAGTTAGTAATATTTCTTTATGAACAATGTATTTGATACCAGTTGTATCTGTTGCATTTCCGTTTTACGCTTCCGCAATTCGCTTAACGGGGTGTGACACTGTTCTTTAAAGTGGTAGAAGATCATCTCCGAGAAATTAAATGGTTTGTTAAGAACAAGTGCCACAAACGTCGACTGCAACATGATACGACACTCAATGAATCCACCCTTACAACCTCCCAAACAATGAATCACCACATGTAATAGATACCTGTAGGTCGGGCACAATCCATTCTTGTTGTATTGTGAGTCTCTGATATCACCACCATAAAACACAAGTCGGAATAGACCCTTGATCAACTTCTTGTCAAACTCACACGGATTGTCAATGTTATCCGCAAAATGAAGAACACGTCTAATCACATCAGTATCTACAGTGATAAGAGTCTGATTGATTGTTGCTTCGATGTGGTTCTCAGCTTCAACGTATCTCGCCGTATTCCAAAATTGACGAATGATGCTGAGACGGACTTCAGGATCAGCAGTGATAGAGTAGTGAATACGTGAACGAAGAAGAAACTCTAATAATCCTCCAAACACAGCTTCATCTGCAAAATTTGTACCAACAAAGGCACATATATTATGCTTTTTATCGTACGACAATAGCGGTATAACTTGTTGTTATTGTTGTTGTTGTTGTTGCTCTTGTTGCTCAGCAACCGGTGGATCTTGTTCCATTTGTTCAGCCATAATACAGGATAAATAATATCGAAGATTAGCAATATGAAAATTTATAAACACAAGTTTTATAAAATTTGAACACGAAGGTATCTATCAATAAACTATGTATTTATTTAAAAGTTTGATCTCGTATGTATAATCGATGTATCGACGCAGCTAGATCCTTGGAATGTTTTATCAAATTTCTAATATTTAAATTATTAAACGTAAAATGTCATTCGTTAAGGAAACAGTCTGATACGTTACAAAAGTTATAACAAATCTGCTAATTCGCTATCAAGTAAATTTTTAACGAAGTAGAATTAGCGAATTACTAAAGAAAGAGAACGAATTAATAATTGATTCGTTATGATTTAACGAATGCCCATCTGATTCGTTAAGAAAATGAGTCGCTATTCCAGTTCGTGTGAATTACTTAACGAATTGGACACAAATGAGTTCCAATTCGCTAAGTAAAACGAAAGGTTAAACAATGACTTAATCTTTGACTTTCTTGGTCAAGGTCAAAATTGTCAAGAACACTGAAAGTCAAAATTGCCAATCGGAAATCAATTACTCCATAATTATCGATGAGTAGCCGAACACACGACCATAAAGGTCTCAGAAACCCACAGCGACCCAAATGTTACCGATTTGAGGTTTCAAAACATGATATAGATTGAGTAAGTTAGGGTTTGAACGAAGCGTCAATACCCGATAATAATCGTTAACAAATTATCTGTAGGTTCCCTGGACGGATCACACGAGATATCCCGATATACACAGGTGCGGAATCCCTGTGTAGATCGTTACGGACGTAGAACACAAGCACACGAACACACGAATATGATACGAACAAAACACACGTTATATTAATAACTCAACACGTGATATAATCATAGTTACAGACTCTCGACCTCACGTCACTTGACTCACTGAATTACACGAACTCGAACAACTACTAAAACGATAATCCGTAACCTATATAAATACACGACAACTTCGCCTCAGGCGAAGTTGTCCATAACTTCGCTTGTTCAACAAGTTCGCCTAGGCGAACTTGTCAACAACTTCGCTTGGTTAACAAGTTCGCCTAGGCGAACTTGTCAACAACTTCGATTTAAACAAACAAATACATAAACAATATTACAGACTCGATTACAGACACTAGACATATGAACTACTGACATTTATGCACCAACAGACTCCCCCATGGCAGTAGCTTCATATCTGTATCTTTCAGCTCTTGTCTCGTAATCCTGTAACTTCAAGCGTGCACTCCTTCTCTAACACACACCGACACAACCCTTTGATATTTCCTTGCTTCATCCTTCCAAGCAGGAATATAAAAGATCTTTTTCTCGTTAAGCATCTTCAGATCAGCTTGTGATAAGTTAACAAGATGCATCGGATCGTAAACTCTAAGGATCTCTTGTTCATCCTCATCTTCCATCACTGCCTCCGCTGTCTCACAATCAACGAACCACCACTTTAGGTCTTTGAGCACATCCTTGGGCATAAGCTTCATCGGTACTTCTTTAAGGCACCGGATTGGTTTATACTTCATAACCATCCAAGGCTTTCCATCAGCTCTCAAACCTCTATCCTTGTCTTCAACAAGTTTCCCTTTCTGTGGTTTCAGCAGCTCAAACTTCTTTTCCCTTATGCTCTCTTTCCATACGATTTTCCCTATGACTCTAGCCATATTATCGTCACTTCGATTGATCAACCCCAATCTGGCTAAGTCTTTAACCTCACATTCAGGCAGTGTGTTTAACGATCTCAACATTCTTCTAAGGTACTGAACTCCATCATATCGTTTAATCACGAAGAGCCGCAACTGCTCATCATAAATCCAGCATATAATCCCTTTCTTTGCTTCAGCATAGCCCTTAATGTTGTAACTCTTTTTGAACATGGTAGGGACTGCCGGTTTCTTCGTTTTGACGAACCATTGAGCGTATCCTTCCTTCCACCTCGGCTGCTCTTCCCATTCAGTATCTTCAACTTCCGTCTGATCACCCATATCGGCCTTCTCAACCTCTGGAATGTCATGTTCGACGTTTTCCTCTACTATCTCTCCTTCCTCAATCTCATTCTCAATCTCAATCTGCTCACCGATCTTCTCAATCACATCACTCGGCAGCACATCTTCATCAAACAACACATCGTCACTGAACATATCATCGTCAAGTTCCCTCAACGCATCAATCACGTAATCATCAACCAACACCACATCATCACCACCAGAACCACCAGCCTCGTCGGCAGACTCCCCCTCAGCTGTGGAAGTACCAAGAGCTTGAGAAGTTCTTGGCAGCTCACCACCTGCATCTTTCGATGCATTGGGATCATCGTCTCTGTCGTTTCTCTTCTTCGTCCTGAGCTCGTCGCCCTTACAGCTCATCTCCCCCTGATATGCCAAGAACTCCTTCAAGGCATCTATAATTTTCCCATGCTCAACCAGGAGGGATGACTGTAGTTGATTTGCTTCTACTAGGCGTTGAATAGTCTTCGATTGCTCTGCCACGATCCGCTCTAGTGAAGCTATTCTCTCTGAGTCTGACATAGGCGTAGGCGAGACATCAGAAGCAGGCGTAACCGCAGGTGGTACCATACCTGATAACCCTGCAGTAGTGACGACCGTTGACTCTACAAATCGTGCAGCTTCCACCGACTGAGTAAGAGTTGGAGGTGGTAGAGACACAATCTCCGAAGTCGACGTCTGGATGGTAGTGGTGGATGGAATACCAGCAGATGATGTACCCACCACGGGAACATCCGCAGCGCTTGTACTTGTAACCTGTACAGAAGTAGGAACGATAGACATACCAGACAGTGAGGTCGGAGCAAAACGTACCATCCTTGAAGTCTCTCCAGCTCCCATACCTGCACCTGTCCTTTCCCGTCTTGAACGTCGTATCAGCTTATGTATATCTTCTTCCTCTTCTGACTCATCATCATCCTCCGTTCTCTTTCTCTTCCCAAACGTTCTCTCTCGAGACACCATCAACCGTTTCCCCTCATTCATGATCTCATCCAAATCTGAGTCAGCCATCGATGTAGCTGCTCTAGTAGCACTCACACCCGAACCCTGTGCAGCAGAGACCTGCACCTCTTCATGTGTAACAACTTGATCCATATCGAAATAACCTTGACCTCCAAAGACAGCATCAAGATCTATATCCTCTACAGCCGACACAACAGGCACAGCAGATGTAGCTTGAGTTGCTCTTGCCTGTCGCGGTTGAGGATCTCTGAACTCGTCCCCACCAGCAGGAACATACTCTGGGTTGATTAAAAACCCAAACAGTGGAGTATGCCTTGGACGACGTTCAGGGTTGCTCCTCGCACTCGAAGTGCGGCATTGAGCAAAGATACGTTGGCTCACAGATTCCACGTATCTGATCGGGCGTCTCTGAGGTAGATTCGGAGCCACATGGTTCAATATCATCTGGATGAAACGGGGATACATAATGAACCGCTCCCGAGCCATCGCCCTTCTCTGTCTGTCAATCTCGTAAAAGACCATCTGACTAAAACTATAGCGTTTATTGTAAGTCAGTGCAGTCATTGCGGACTGCATGGTCGCACCCATACCGTCAGTGCCCGCCCTCCTTCCTGACATGCAAACTATCATGACGTGCATAAGGAAGCGCCACTGACCAAGTAGAAAACCCTTCCGTCTCTGTGAATCGCCTAATGGACCAGAATAGCCCATCCGAAGAAACGCTCCATCACGAAACGGAGCCACAAACTCAGTTGGGTCGTTCCTCGTCTCTTCTCCAAACCGTAACGCCACCCGAATCTGTTCAGAATTGAACTGAACCTGATGATTGTTCACAGTCGCTCGCATGACCGGGGGCTCAACACGACAATCGTATTCTACCGTCTGCCAAAAGTCTTCGATATTTGGTAAGGATATCGGTAGAGTGTTCGTGATAGCATGAAAAATCCTCGAGCGTATGAGGAAAGTAATAATATCGCGGTAATCCTCAACACCGCTCGCTTCCGGGTCAAAGGTGATGTACATATTGTGACCAGGGAAAAATTGCCTCTGATTGTCACCGTCGTCTCCTCCTGCACCTCCAGCACCAGCAACAGCAGCCATATCTGCAACAAACGAACCAAGTTAGATAAACATTAAAGCATAACACAAGTTCTCTTATTACCATGAGCGAAGTTGTGATAAAGACTGTATAGGCGAAGTTATAGTTTGGGCGAAGTTGGGAACAACTTCGCTTCAGCTTTAAGTTCGACTAAAAATTATTAAGTTAAAAAGGTTCCAGGCGAAGTTAAAGTTTGGGGCGAAGTTGGGAACAACTTCGCTTCATCTTTAAGTTCGCCTCACCACAACATCGCCTCAGGCGAATTTAAGTTTCAGGCGAAGTTACGGATAACTTTGCCTCAGGCGAACTTAAGCTTCAGGCGAAGTTACGGATAACTTCGCCTAAACCCTAACTTCGCCTGAATCTGAAACGGCGACAGTAAGGTTAATCAAACATCGGAAAAATCTCGGATTTTGTTAAGTTTGAAGATCAAGGACCCCGAAAAACATGGTTTTAAGGTTATCTAGACGATCAAAGTGGATCTTAACACGTAAAAACAAGATTTGAAAATCGGTTTTTAAATTCCGATGGTCCGAGGTTTCGAAATCGGTCCAAACGACCCCTCATAAGCATGAATGAACATAGAATACTTGATAAATCGACATCTCGAACCTTGAACTTAATGAAATCTGGGAAAAATAACTCGGAATCGAAATAAACAACAAGTTCGATAGGGGATCTGTTATACAGGCGAAGTTACGGAGAACTTCGCCTAGGCGAAGTTAACCACAACTTCGCCTGTTCAACAAAATCGCCTATATATTTACAAAATTTAACCTTATAAGTTTAACATTTTTCCAATTAAGTTATAAAACTTTCCTTTAAGAAATAAATGACATGATCAATTCCAAGTAACCAGTTAAAAAATCATAAAACTATCAAAGTACAAAAACTTAAAAAAATTTAAAGTATAAGAGATCAAATTTCAGTCTAGTTAGGGACTACCACGTTCTTAGAAAAGATCCGAACAGGAATCATACTAATTACGTGACTATCACATAGATCCGTGTTTAGCTGTATTATGACATATAGAGACAGGTTGTAAGCAGGTATAACTTAAAGTGGTTTTCATCGTTTCTGTGATACGAGTTAGGTTCGATTAAGCCTCAAAATTTAAGTGAGCAACAACTAAGAGATTTTGATGCCTTCTATCTATTCTCAAAGCGTATTTGGCTTTCCCCAAGTCACCCCGAATTGACCTCGACCCATAGTGTCTGATTAAGTTGTAAGTATTCTTGATCTGCTTCCCGTTCTTCTCTCTTACTCAATGATTGTGAAGTCTTTATTTTGTCATCACTAATATCTTTCAATAACTTCAAATATTTTTTATTTTTATTTTTATTTATTTATTTTTTTTAATAATAAACATAGACTTCAAAGTAGAAATTAACTGCAAGTCCCGAATCTGGATCACTGCAGTATCTTGAGACGCTATCTTCACGGGAATCAGAACACACATGGGCTCGTGTATGACTGGGTAAACGCTTTTCTGCCTATCATTCGGAAAGATATATATGAAGACATGCAAAACTCTTAAGGAGTTTCCACGTAAAATCAAGTAGATTTAGTTTGTATCACGTCTACTTTTACGCACCATAAAAAGTTACCATGACATACAATGACTGTCCTAAAGCCTTTTAAGCCTAATAACTTCACTAGCTAAGCACACAGAATTAGTATATCTATCATTTTCCAAGGTTGGATCAATTTTCTGTTAAACATAGCTAACGAACTTCTTACGAAGTAACAGACTTGAAAAATAATTTCATTTCCCTTTCTTTCAAAATTTTAACATTAATCGCCCCGACCATAACAAAGTCTCCAGGTAAACGGCTATCCCGAAGATCCAATGGATCAGCTGGACCGACCACATACTAGTATGTGTCCTTCTAACTAAGTATGATCGACTAATTTTAAGCGAAAGAATGAAAAACTCATCATAAACCGCCCCGGTCACTATCAGTAATCTGGTTAATGGCTATCCTCAAAATCTACAAGTAGAAAATGAGGACCAAAACATATCCGAAGACAAGTCCTTCAAACTGATGTAACCGACATATTTTTAAGCGATTAGGGACGTTTTTTTTTTTTTTTTTTTTTTTTTTTTTTTAAGTATCACAAGAAAAGCATGGTTACTCGGGATTGATCATCCCATTCAGTTAAATAAGGTTTTGAAATCTGGATTTGTCAAACGTTTTAGTATATAAATCAGCGAAATTATCAAGCGTATCCACCTTTTCAAGCACAATCAATTTCTTCTCAGCACAATCCCGTATAAAATGATGACGTATGTCAATATGTTTAGTTTTACTATGTTTCACGGGATTGTTAGTTACTGAGATAGCAGCTGTGTTATCAATGCAAATAGGAGTAAGTAAGAAATTCAGACCATAGTCGCGCAACTGTTGTTGTATTCAAAGAACCTGAGAGCAGCAGTTGGATGCTGCCATGTATTCTGCCTCACAGGTTGAAATTGCGACTGAAGTCTGCTTCTTGCATTGCCACGACACCAATCTGCCACCAAGAAACTGACATCCTCCAGTTGTTGACTTCCGACTCTGATTGCACCCTCCATAATCAGAATCTGTGTAAGCGACTAGCTCCAAGTCTCCTCCTCTCGGGTACCACAACCCCAGCTTCGGCTTGCCCTTGAGATACCGCTGTATCCTCTTTGCACCTTTCAAATGAGATTCTTTTGGATTTGCCTGAAAACGTGCACAAAGACAAACAGCAAACATTATATCAGGCCTAGATGCAGTTAAGTACATTAAAGAACCTATTATTGCCCGATATTGAGTTGGGTCCACATCTGCATCACCGTCTACTTCCGCACCCAATTTGTGATTGACGCAGATTGGAGTATCATATGGAGAACTGTCCTCCATCTTGAAGAGCTTGAGCACATCATGAACATACTTCGTCTGATGAATGAACATCCCGTCCTTCTTCTGATCAACCTGCAATCCTAGAAAGAAAGTTAGTTCGCCCATAGCACTCATTTCAAACCTTTTCTTCATGACGGCTTCAAACTCCTGACACATGGAGACTTTTGACGCAGCAAATATAATGTCATCCACGTAGACTTGTACCAGCAGGAAGTCGCTTCCATCTCTTTTGAAGAACAACGTGCTATCAATTTTCCCTCTTTCAAAACCATTCTCGAGCAAGTAATCCGATAAAGTTGAATACCAGGCACGAGGTGCCTGATGTAATCCATACAACGCCTTGCTCAACCTGTACACGTGATCTGGAAAGTCTGGGTCAGGAAAACCCGGAGGTTGCTCAACATACACAACCTCATCAACCTTTCAATTCAAAAACGCACTCTTCACATCTAGCTGAAACACCTTCATCTTTTCATAAGCAGCAAACGCTAAAAACAATCTTATGGCTTCCAACCTGGCGACAGGAGCGAACACTTCGTTATAATCAATCCCCTCTTGTTGATTAAAACCTTTAACGACTAGCCTCGCCTTGTTTCTTATAATAATCCCCTTATCATCTCTCTTGCACTTAAACACCCATTTTGTGCCTATCGCATGCACATTCTTTGGTTTCTCAACCAAAGTCCAAACTTCCATCTTCTCGAATTGAGCCAACTCTTCTTGCATGGCTTCGACCCACGAGCTGTCCTTTAAAGCCATTTGATAATTCTTCGGTTCAATCTGGCTTATAAAGCAGGTGTACATGCATTCATTGATTATTCCTGTCTCCTTAATGCTTGTATAAACACAGGTGTGCTCATTCAAGCTACTTCTCGTTTGGACACCTGAGGACACATCACCAATCACATTATCCAAAGGGTGATCTTTATGAATTCTCGTGGTCGGAACAGAACCGACATGCAAATTATCTTCCAAATTAGAAGAGATCTCGTCAATGGTTGTTTCTGGCTGAGAGTGAAAAGGATTGATAAATTCTTCTTCAGTTGAGGCAGCAGGGGTACCGATAGTGTTTGATGAGGAAGGTTGACATTTATCAATCAGCTGTCTTTGCAATAGATTTTCTTCCTCATCGAGTATCATCTTCGTCGCAACTCTTTCTTCTTCTTCAGAAATTTCCAAATCTGGTATGTTAAAAGACTTAAAAAGCTTAACATAGTCGAAAAGCTCAGCAGGTCCATTGCTTGGTTTTGGCGGTTGGTAACTTGTGATGTCGGTGTTACACACCACCTCCACCTTGCAGGTCGAAGTATTGAAGACACGTCTGTTGGGAGTACCAACAACATAACCGACTAAGATTCCTTCATCGGCTACTTCGCCAAATTTAGAATTTGTCTTCAAGATCGAACAAGGGGACCCGAATGGTTCAAGACCACTCAAGTTGGGCTTCCTTCCATGCATAAGCTCGTAACACGTTTTACCAAGTCTCTTAACGGTTAACACTCTATTCAGAACATAGCAGGCTGTAGCAACTGCTTCAGCCCAGAACATCACAGGAAGCTTCGAATCTGCCAGCATAGTTCTGGCTCCTTCAATTAAAGTTCGGTTCTTCCTTTCAGCCACTCCATTCTGTTGCGGAGTATACGGAGCGCTGTATTGGTGTTCAATTCCTTTCTGAAGACAGAAGATCTCCATTTCAAAATTCTTGAACTCCGTTCCATTGTCACTCCTGATGAACTTCACTGTTTTACCCATGAGGTTCTCAACTTTGGTAATCAAATTCTTCACCATTTGAGCCGTCTCATCTTTCGATTTCAGAAAATATACCCACGAATATCGCGAGTAGTCATCAGTGATCACCAAGCAGTAAGAAGTACCTCCTAGACTTTTTACATTCACGGGACCGAAGAGATCCATGTGAAGCAGTTCTAGAGTACTGGCAATAGAGTTGACCTTCTTGGTGAGATGGGATTTCTTGTGTTGCTTTCCCTTCTTGCATGCAATACATTTGTCTTCAAAGTTAAAACTTTTCAAGGGAACGCCCATCACAATTCCATTCCTGACAATGTGGTTCATCTTCCGAAGATGAATGTGCCCCATCCTCCTGTGCCACAGTTCGGATTCCGATTCGCTTGCTTTCGTCATTAAACATGATTCTTCCGTGGCCATTTTAGTAGACCTCATATCCATCACATAAGTATTTGTATCACGTGGAGCTTTCATCACTATCCACTCGTCTTGTATCTGAAAACCAGGCTTCAACACGATCGCCTCATTCTTCGTGAAATGAACAGTGTACTCCTTATCACAAATCTGCGACACACTCAGCAGATTGTGCTTCAATTCTTCTACAAAGTTCACATTCTCAAGAGCCATTTTTCCATTGGACACCGTTCCTCTTCCAGTAATTCTGCCTCCACTTTCACCGGCAAAGCTAACTCTCGCTCCTTGAACAGGTTTTAAGTCGTGCAACAAGTATTTGTTACCCGTCATGTGCCGGGAACAGCCGCTATCTACAATCCAAAGACTGTGGGCAGCCCTGTTCAACTGTTCCTGCACAATAAAGCAAAGGATTAGAATCTAGGGACCCAAGACCAATTGGTCTTGGATCTATACATCCCGTACTTCTGCTTTCCAAAGTTAGCATCTGGATAATTCCTGTCAGTCCTATTAGGAAATCTCCTTGGAAATTGAGTGTGAGGCCTTCCAAACCTATGTGTATTGACAGTATTATATCTTGCGGTTTGGTTATTAGCATTGTTAAACTGAGGTTTGTTTCTGTGAAAACCTGAATTAGTTACATTTCGGAACTTTGAAGGGTCTTCATTTTTAGCAGTATTAAAATTACCATTAGGCTTATGCTCAGTTTTAATAGGCCTCACACCTCTGAATTTCGGCGTCAGAGGGCAATCTGCAACAAGAAGTCCTAACTTATTACACCTAAAACAACACTTATGCTCCATTTTCTTTTCAAAGGTTGTTTTGGATGTCGAGGCTGTGTTACCGGCCGTTCGTCTCACATAAGGTGGGACGTACGGGTTGAGTGGAGTACTCTTTTTATAAGTTTTATCTTTTTCTCCACCAGTGGGTAACACTACCTTCTCTTTTGTCTTACCCGATTCGGACAACTTATCCGAATCTGATGAGACTGGACTCGTAACAGTAATTTTCACACTTGAAACAGGCGAACTCGTTTCGCCACTACTAACACTTGGTTCTTTACTCGTAACCTTGATTGGAACTGTCTGAGGAACTTCAAAATCAACAGATTTCTGAACACTAGGGTTAAAAGTGTAATTGTGGTTATAAGGTGGTGGAACCTCGTGATAACCAATTCCTCCCCTCTTCGCAGAGGTACCTTGATCACTAACAAGGTGATCAAGAATAGCTGAGGAATTTCTGAACTGCTCAAGTTTTCGGTTCAGTTCCACCACTTTCACCTGGTGGTCAGCAATCTGCTTTTCTCGTTCAGCAATCAGTTTAGTCTTTTCTTCTAAAACCTCATAACTTAGATCAATTACTTCAATTTTTTCAGCAAGTTTTGTTTTTAAGCTTTTAACATCTTTTTCACATGCTTTTATTTTAACTTTGTAACTGTTTTCTCTTGCTTTCATAAAGTGATGATCTTCTTTAAGAGTTTTAAATTCAGCATCTAAACGAACATACTGATCAGTTATGGTAGCAAGTTGCTCAGACAAATTCTCACATTTAGTACAAATAGGTTTAGAACTTACCTCGGAGAGTTGATCCTTGTTATCTGCCATGAAAGCTTTTTCCTTACCAGTAGCTTTCTCTTCTCCGATAATCTTCTCACATTCTTCATTCTCAACCTTAGCCATATTTGCCTGCTCAATAGTTTCATTCGAATGCAGGTTCCAGTTGTATTCACCTACTTCTCTGGACATCATGGCATTGACTTCTTTACTACTCCCAGTGTGCTGTGCAGACCGGCCTAGACCACGTTCAACTCGCTCGTTTCTGCACTCTTTGGCAAAGTGCCCGTTTTGTTGACAGTTATAGCACCTCACCTTAGACTTGTCGAACCCTGGCCTGCCACCAACAAACTTTCTCCCCGTCTTTCTCATAAACTTCTTCACTCTCCTCACTATCATGGCCATCTGCCATTGTAAATCCATTTCCTCCAGATCATCAGCATCGATCTGGTCATAGTCTTCATCCAGCATCGCTAGATCAACAACCTTTCCTTGAATATAGTTTTCCTATGAAGCAATAAACGAAGCATAGAGGCCAAACTGCTCTTCAGCAGATTTGACGCTCATTGGCATCTTAGAGTAATTATTGCTTGAGGAACTTGAAGATCCACTACTCTTTCTTGCTGTCTGTTGAGTACCACTTGATCCACCGGCTACAAAGCAAACATCCCCATTTGAGTTTACTGACACATGCCCCTCCTGTGAAGAATTGGCACCCGACTCTCCCTTCGAGTAGTAGGAGGCAGAATCAGTCTTTGTACTTGAATTGGAGTTTACTTTAGCACCGTACATGCCTGGATCTTGAACCTGATCCATAGATGTCTCTTTTCTGACCATATTAAGCTCAAACGTTCTGAGCTTGTTGACAGTGGTTTCAAGATCATAAGTAGGGAAGTCCTTGTCTTCCCTCATCAGTACAGTATACATCTCCCATTTTGGTGGGAGGGCATCGAGAAGCTTTTCCACAATCTCTTCCTCTCGGTAGGAAATGGAGTAGTTACTCAATTCAGTCATTAGATGATAATATCGAGTGATAATATCATCAAGAGATTCGTTTTTCAAGTACTTAAAGACTGAAAATTGAGTTTTGAGCAACTTTATCTTTGAAGCTCGAATACCTACATTCCCTTCAAATCTGTTCTCAAGAGCTTCCCAAAGCTCTCTAGCTGATGTATACTTTCTAAACGTATGGAGGATCTCCTGTGGAAGAGCCATTGTGATTGCAGCATGAGCCTTGCTTTCGGCTTCATACATCTTTTTCTCCTCCTCTTCCATTTTACTGTATTTCTTGATTTGGTCTCGACCCTCATACTCCATGACTGGTGGAATATATCCATCTTGGATGCATACCCACATTTTCGCATCCTGGTACTTAACGTATTGTATGAACCGATCCTTCCACGCGACAAAATCGGTTCCCTTCAGCAACCTTGGGGCCTTTGTAGCTGACCCCGCTTCAACTTCCATCTTTACAAGCTCCGAAATGTTGATCGACGACATTCTTCTTGAAGACTAAGAAACCCGAAAAATTCTGAGTAGGCGAAGTTAAAAAATTTCCTCTGAACAGTACTGTAGGCGAAGTTAAGGATAACTTCGCTTAAGTAATAACTTCGCTGGATCTTTCTTAAATTCGCGTGACTGGGCGAAGTTGAGAATAACTTCGCTTAGGGTAAGCGAACTTAGAAAGTAGGCAAACTTGAAGAAAAATTCGCTGAGCTAAGCGAACTTGATGAGAACTTCGCTGAGTTAGGCGAAGTTGAGGAGGTAGGCGAAGTTGTAAATAACTTCGCTTCTCCTCATATCTTCGCCGAAACCCTACGTATCCTGACGGCAACTTCGCCTGATGAACAGCAACTTCGCCTGACGAACTCAAACTTTCTGCAGATCTGAAAATCGGATTTTAACGAGGTTTTTGACGGTTTAAAGGCTTGAACACACTGGTAGGAGGCTAGAATGAGCAAAAACACCAAAAACTCGTCCCGTGAATAGCCGAAATGGGACGAATTCTACACCCGCGTGAATATCCCGAACCACACAATCGAGCAAAAGCTCTGATACCAATTGTAGGTTCCCTGGACGGATCACACGAGATATCCCGATATACACAGGTGCGGAATCCCTGTGTAGATCGTTACGGACGTAGAACACAAGCACACGAACACACGAATATGATACGAACAAAACACACGTTATATTAATAACTCAACACGTGATATAATCACAGTTACAGACTCTCGACCTCACGTCACTTGACTCACTGAATTACACGAACTCGAACAACTACTAAAACGATAATCCGTAACCTATATAAATACACGACAACTTCGCCTCAGGCGAAGTTGTCCATAAATTCGCTTGTTCAACAAGTTCGCCTAGGCGAACTTGTCAACAACTTCGCTTGGTTAACAAGTTCGCCTAGGCGAACTTGTCATCAACTTCGCTTTAAACAAACAAATACATAAACAATATTACAGACTCGATTACAGACACTAGACATATGAACTACTGACATTTATGCACCAACATTATCCCATCTAACAGTAATCAAAACATAATCAAGGAGCATCATTGAACTCGGAAACCCATTCAGATAATAAAGGTAACCGATTCATGGTCCATTACGATGTATAAATTATGTTTCAAAGAAACCTCAAACACCCGATCACAAAACCTTATAATTAACCCATCAAACCTTTATAAGATTTGACGAAAATGATTACGTTGTGATCAGTATTACCTTACGAGCACTAATATAAGATCAAAACACAGAAAACTTAAAATCAAATATTCTGAAAAATTTGAGCAGAGTAACTTTTCAAATATGGAAGATGAAGGTGAATAGTGACACGAACCACCCTCACAGTTCCCTATATAGTCTGACATTATACGTTTCCAATGTAACGAATCAGATGATTCATTTGAATTTTGAATTAACAAATCGGCTGATTCGTTTGATTTATTTAACACGTGTCATGACGAATCAGATTTTGATTTATTGTCTAATTTGTTAATCTATGGATAACGAATTGAGATCGTTCGTTACAGAGTGCGGAAGCGAATTAGAGTAACGAACTAAGAGATAGTTCGTTAAAACAACCTGATTCGTTATTCATAATTAACGAATCACCTTTTATTTAATTTTATATGAATAAACAAATAAACAAATGAATTAAATAAATATTATAATTAAATTTTTATAAAATTTAAAGAATTTAAACAAATAAATTAAATAATAAATAAATAAAATTCAGTAAATAACCCTTTTAAATTAACAGAATTGCCGAGATCCCATATGTTGATAATCAAATACCTTAAATCGTTTCACATTTTGAAACAGAAAGCTTAAATAGAATTTAAATAAATGCTATGTAAAAGTAAAAATGCAAAATCTTTTTGTATTTTGATCTTTTGAAATGAAATATTGGTTGGGTTTAAGCAAGATTATCAAAGTCCAAAATAACCATTTACTAACGAAAACGCGGCGGAAATAAAGTTTTAAATCTTGTTATTACCTTACACATAAACCCATTTATGTTAAACCCAATGTCCGAATCCATATACGAAATACATGCTATCAAAACACAACCATAGGGTGTTAACATAAATACCTTTAAGTCTCGGATTTGAAAGGGATGAATAATCGAATGGAGAGCTTCCAATGGAGGAAACCCCAAGCTTGTATACCTGACAAGCTCCAACAAACGCCTTGGTTGCTAGGGTCCTAACACTTGATGCAAGAACAAACCCTTTTGTTCTTTTTCTTCTTCTTGTTCTCGGTTCCAATGGAGAGAATAAGAGAAGAGATGTGTGTGTGTGAGAGAGAGTGTAGGGATTATTCACCCAAGAATTATGATCTTCCAATAAACTCTCTTGCATGTAATGGAAGAAACAAAAGGAGGAGAGAGAAGAGGGAAAAGGTTTTTCCTACCCAAAATTCAAATCCCCTTTTGTTACTTACAATTTATTTACTTATAATGTTTATGCTATAAACATAACATAAGTAACATGCAATATGTTATTTAACCAATTTAAATAACATCTCTCTAAATATAAATTATCCATATAATTTATTTAACACACATATGCAAATATTTAGAAAACCCAATTTCCAAATATTATAAGTGTTGATAATCATTACTTTGATCATATCTAATAATAGTTATTGTGGCGTTTGTCTAGCTCGTTATTGAGTATGACCCGACTTGGATCAATACGTACTAGCTACATCAACTCTAATGTGTGTCTTGGGTAGATCGATTCCAACAATCTCCCAATTGCACAAGATACATATAAGATTGATGCAAATAGCAAATACCGCCTAGCAACGGTTTACAATCCCTAATACGCATGACGAAGTGCCATTCAATCACATCATCCCCTTCAAGTCCCATACTTGAAAATGATTAAGGTGAAACTATCATTTATCCTTTTGCCACAAATGCCATGTTAAATCCAGAGACACATAGTGATCATTCTCTTTAGATTTAACTTTTCAGGCTTTAGACATTTAACTCTCAATGAATAAGAGGGACAAATCCCCTATTGACTACATACGTCTCTCACTATCACCTTGTATTACACTTGAGCTTAGCCTTATGTACTGACATGTTTCAGAGCAGCGAAGATCTAAGTCAAAGTATAATAGTCGATGAAAATCAAGACCCAATATGTATCTCAGGTCGGAGGATACTATGATGTTCGCCTTTACTCAAATTTACTTATGATCACAAATCACAAGGATTCCATGCAGTAAAATTGAGGGCGGGTCAGTCCAATATTTATCCCATAAATATCTATGAACCTTGGCAGCAAACCCTTTGCTATATTCATACCTTATGAATAGTCTTACTTTCATATTTGTTCCCGCAAATATGATCGACTATGGACATTTAGAATAATTCAATTATTCACGGATTTAAACATGTTAAAATGGAACATAACTCAAAAGTCATAATCATAAACCATAATCATATGAATGAGTCAAAATAACAATTGTTTCGATATTCAAATACAAAATAGATCAAATCCAATCACTAGAATATCGAAGTCCTAAGGCGCAAGTATGACCCTCATGCTTCGGCCTTTCAAGGAGCTTCGTGAGTGGATCCGCAATGTTTTGATCAGTGTGAACTTTGAAAATACATATCCTTTTTCAGCTTCATTCCTTATGTAGTTGAATCTCCGTTCAATGTGCCTAGTCTTTTGATGTGCACGGGGTTCCTTGAATTGAGCAATCGCACCCTCATTGTCACAAAAGATTTCTTGAGGGTCCTGAATGGTACGGATTACCCCTAGATCGGCAACGAACTTTCTAATCCATGCAGCTTCTTGAACTGCCAATGAGGAGGCGATGTATTCCAATTCAGTGGTGGACAAGGCTACCACATCTTGTTTTGCGCTCTTCCAAGAGACAACACCACCATTTAGAACGAAGACATATCCCGATTGTGATCGAGAATCATCTCGATCAATTTGGAAACTCGCATCCGTGTAACCCTTTACAACGAGTTCCTCCTCACTAGAGCCATATATTAGAATCATATCCTTAGTCCTCCTAAGGTATTTCAATATGCTATTAACCGCCATCCAATGGCTTGTTCCCGGATTTTGTTGGTATCTATTGTCATGCTCAAAGCGCATGACCCATCCGGTCTGGTGCAAATCATGGCATACATGGTGGATCCTATAGCAGACGCATATGGGACTCCATTCATTTTGTCTTGCTCATCCTTTGAGCTTGGACGTTGAGAAGCACTCAATATTGTTCCTCTTTGAATGGGTACGAAACCTTTCTTAGAGTTTTCCATCTTGAACCTTTACAAGATTTTGTCAATGTATGCACTTTGATTCAAACCTATCAACCGCCTTGATCTATCCCTATAGATCCTTATTCCCAGAATATATGCGGCCTCACCAAGATCCTTGATGGAAAAACAGCTTCAAAACCAGGCTTTTACACCTTCCAAGGTTGGAATGTCATTTCTAAACAGTAATATGTCATCGACATATAATACCATAAAGGTAATGATGCTCCCACTAGCTTTCTTATACACCATCAGCGTTTTTGATGAATCCAAATTTCTTTACTTCATCATCAAAACGGTGATTCTAACTCCTAGATGCTTGTTTCAATCCATAGATTGATTTCTTCAACTTGCATACTTTATTAGGATGTTATGGATCGACAAAACCTTCAGGCTGAACCATATAGACATCTTATTCAAGGTGTCCATTTAGAAAAGCAGTTTTGACATCCATTTGCCATATCTCATAGTCATAATATGCGGCTATGGCAAACAATATCCTTATAGACTTTAGCATTGCCACGGGCGAGAAAGTTTCATCATAATCAACCCCTTGAGTTTGAGTGAAACCTTTTGCTACAAGACTAGATTTATAAGTATCCATGTTTCCACGCATATCAGTTTTCTTCTTGAAAACCCACTTCCAACCAATTTGGAATTTAGGGGTGGTACAAGCAAGTCCCATACTTGATTGTCATGCATGGATTGCATCTCAACGTTCATGGCTTCCAACCATTTATCACAATCAGATTATGACATTGCATCTCGGTATGTGGTTGGTTCATTGGAATCTACCATGTAGCATCCATCCATGAAAAATCCATATCTTTCAGGTGGGGTGCTAATTCTACAAGATTTGTGAACGTTTTGTGTGGGTTGATCAACCAATTGATCATTATCAACAACCTCTTGTTGATCGCTAGTGTCAACCAAACGTGTATCGACTTGTGGTTCTTGATCATCCTCGAGTTCCATAGTTCTATCAGTTCCTTCCATAAGGAACCTTCTTTTCAAGAACTTAGCCTTGCGAGCTATAAACACTTTATGCTCATTTGGATGGTAGAAATAATATCCCATCGAATCTTCGGGATATCCTACAAAGATACACTTAGTGGATCGGCTTTCAAGTTTGTTTGGGGTGTAGATCTTAACATAAGCCTCACAGCCCCATACCCTTAAATATGATAATGATGGAACCCTTCCATTCCATATTTCAAAAGGTGTCCTTTCCACTTTCTTGGTTGGTGCCATATTTAGAATACGGGCTGCAGAGATTAGTGCAAAACCCCAAAATGATAGAGGTAATGTGCTACTAGCCATCATGGATTGAACCATATCCAATAAAGTTCGATTCCTCCTTTCAAACACACCATTATGTTGTGGTGTTCCAGGTGGAGTAAGTTGTGAGATAATCCCACAACTCCTATGATGTTCTAGAAACGCATCATTGAGGTATTCACCTTCTCTATCTGAACGTAGTACTTTGATTGTTTTGTTGAGTTGATTTTGTACTTCATTTTGGAAGACTTTGAACATTTCAAAGGCTTCATTTTTGTGTCTTAACAAGAACACATACCCATAGCGACTATAATTGTCGGTAAAGGTAATGAAGTATCTTTCACCATTCCTTGTCATTGTCCTAAAAGGACCACATACATCCGAATGTATGATGCCTAATAAGTCATTCGCCCTTTCATTAGTTCCACTAAATGGTTCCTTGGTCATTTTTCCCAATAAACAAGATTCGCATTCATCAAATGAATCATCACTTGATTTCAAAAGACCATTCTTTTGAAGTGTATGAATCCGATCCTTGTTTATATGACCAAGGCGACAATGCCAAAGAAAAGTTTTACTCAAATCCAATTTGAGTCTTTTGATGCTTGCTTGGTACAACGAGTTATCAATGGATGTATTATCATGAACCAATTCATAAATGCCATTAAACGGCATCGCTTTAAAATAAAAGACATCATTCATGAATACATAAAATCCATTGTTTACAAACTTGAAATCATAACCAAATTGTCTTAATACAGAAACAGAGATAATATTCCTAGTCAAACTCGGAGAATACAGAGTGTTTTTCAAAAGAACTTCCAAACCATTTGGAAGCTTCAAAACATAATCTCGTCGAGCTTGGACGTCAACCTTTGCTCCATTGCCCATGAAGAGACTTATATCTCCTTTCTTGATATCACTTCTTCTTTTGAACCCCCGCAATGAATTGCAGATATGAGTTCCACATTCGGTATCCAATACCCATGTGTTAGAAGAAATAATATTAAGATCAATATGGATCATGAAATTTGTACCTAAGGTTTGCCCCGCATCCCTCTTAGCTTTCAACTCCTTGAGATAGGTCGGACAATTTCTCATCCAGTGACCTTTCTCCCCACAACCAAAGCACGAATCCTCAGCGCAAACCTTAGTTTCTTGAGTTTGGGTTCCGCCTTTGCCTTTCCCTTGAACCCTTTCTTGACTTGACCTTTACCAACGGCAACCTTTGCCTTTGGTTCCGGGTGATGCCTCTTTTTCAAGCCACCCTCATTGATCGTGAGAACGGGTAAAACCTTTTTACCCATGCCGGCTTCGGCTGACTTATGCATTGCGTGAAGCTCACCAATGCTTTTGTCCCATCCGTTCATGTTGTAGTTCATGACGAATGTCTCAAGCCTTTTAGTTAGGCCGTTCAAGATCAAATCCATGGCTAACTCTTTTGAGATGGGACAGTTAAGCCGTTCAAGCCGATCAATGTGTCTTTTCATGTTAAGCACATAAGATTATATGGATTGGGTTTCTTCCATATGACATACATGAAGTGCTCGAACCGTTTCAAAGCGCTCCACCCTAGCTTGAGTAAGGAACATTTCCTTAAGCTGGGTTATCATCTCATACGCCCCATGATTCTCGAAATCCTTTTGGATCTCGGGAATCATTGTTCCCAACATGAGGCAAGAAACTTGCACCGAATCCTTGGTGTATTTCAACCAATCCGCGTAGGAATCCAAGTTGTTGACATCGGGTTCATCGGGAATAAGATCATCTAAAATATAGGACTTCTTCTCTTGCTTGAGAACAATTCTCAAGTTTCGATACCAGTCCATAAAGTTGTTAAAATTTTGACGATCCTTATCCAGAATGGATCTCAGTGATAGATTATGCACATGAGGGATAATTGCGTTCAGTGGATTGTTTGCGGCCATCTATAAAGAATTTAACAAAGTTCAATTTAGTATTTACGATATCAATAAATTTTAATCTTTAATACCCTTTAATGTCTCCAAGACAATTATTGATTAAAATCTAGAACCCAACGTTTCATTCAAATAGTAGTTAGGTGACCCTTATACAACTATTCAAATTAACAAGGTAGTCAACGTTTGACAATTGCAACCCTTTGCAACTTCTAGTTTTATGGGATCGGTTAAACATCATATGTTTAGTTGGCACATTTAATCCCATCAACACCTTTGAACACCATGTGTCGGTGACCCTATTCACATGGTTTCCAAATCATGTCGTCCTACTTACACACACATGTGAGTTTTCACATACAATTGGTGAGGTGACCCTCATTCCAAAAGTATTGTAAAACCACCTTAAGATCACAAGTTTTCTTAAATGTGGTTAGGTGAACCTTACCCCACATAGAGTCTACAAGTGACTTAAGTGTCGTATAAAAGGATGGTTTTCAACTTGTTTTAAAAGGGATTTTAGTTTTCAAAATTCAAGATTGGAAAACTATTTTAATGTACCTTCCATTTGCATGCATTCAAATGTATTTGAAAACCAATTTTCAAATTCCTTTTTAATAAAAACCCATTTTATTATGAAATCATTAATAGTTAATAAAACCAATTTTATCAAATAATAATTTCAAAAGAATCGCTTTTATGCTAGTGTCGATTTTAATTGTTAACATCCAAACATGATAAAACAAAAAATATAAATGAACCACACAAGCATAAAAAACAAACACAAGTCCATAACCATAACCACCTAGAATGACAACACTTGTTGACCGAAACAAGTGTGCCAAAAGGTCTCTCCTAAGGGACGAGAATGACACAAGGCATGTGTCGGTGAACTCCCACTTGATCCCGCATCCGTATGCTTCAAGTGTCCACCTTATGTTGTGACTTCCACTTTATTTGGGCTTCCATATGTGTTCCAACTTCAGCTCCTAGCTATCTTGGGCCTCTAAGTTTGGGCTTTGGTCATTGGGCTAAAATCCCGTATTGGACTATGAGGTCCATTAAGGCCCAAAACCAAAACCGTAACTTCGTTGCTTCTGCTTTTACAAAAAAAAAATATATCCTAATACATTTTCTCTAGTAAAAGAAAAAAAACTAATCTACTTATTATTACAAACCAATATGAATGAATAAATAGATTACAAACCCAAATAAAATAATATTACAACAAAATTGAATATTGAATAAATCACAACACAAACAAAAATCCAAAGGTCATGGCAAGGTTATGAACATTCAGATGCACATCCAAATATGCAAGGTCTTAGAAGACCAAAATGGTTCCCCTCTTACCCATGAAATTTTCGGCCAAGAGAAACAAAACGGAAAGTTTCGGGTATTGTACAAACAAAATAGTTAGTCATCCAAATGACTTATATCTTCAAGATCACATGCTTGTAAAGTATAACCTTGAGGAACCAAGGGGTAACCAAAAGCCCCAAAAAATTTCGGCCATATGGTGAACCACACCATAAAACCCGAAAAATTTTAGATCTATGAAGCACGTATCCGTATAAGCGGCTCTTGATGCCATTGTTGGGTTTTAGCAAGATTATCAAAGTCTAAAATAACCACTTATTAAGGAAAACACAGCGGAAATAATGTTTTAAATTGTTATTACCTTACACATAAACCCATTTATGTTAAACCCAATGCCCGGATCCATATACGAAATACATGCTATCAAAACACAACCATAGGGTGTTAACATACATACCTTCAAGTCTCGGATTTGAAAGGGATGAATGATCGAATGGGGAGCTTCCAATGGAGGAAACCTCAAGCTTGACCCGACAAGCTCCAACAAACGCCTTGGTTGCTAGGGTCCTAACACTTGATGCAAGAACAAACCATTTTGTTCTTTTTCTTCTTCTTGTTCTCGGTTCCAATGGAGAGAACAAGAGAAGAGATGTGTGTGTGAGAAAGAGAGTGCAGGGATTATTCACCCAAGAATTATGATCCTTCAATAAACTCTCTTGCATGTATTGGAAGAAAAAAAAGGAGGAGAAAGAAGAGGGAAAAAGGTTTTTCCCACCCAAAATTCATATCCCCTTTTATTACTTACAATTTATTTACTTATAATGTTTTAGTTATAAACATAACATAAGTAACATGCAATATGTTATTTAACCAATTTAAATAACATCTCTCAAAATATAAATTATCCATATAATTTATTTAACACACTTATGCAAATATTTAGAAAACCCAATTTCCAAATATTATAAGTGTTGATAATCATTACTTAGATCATATCTAATAATAATTATCGTGGCGTTGGTCTAGCTTGTTATTGGGTATGACTCGACTTGGATCAATACGTACTAGCAACATCAACTCTAATATGTGTCTTGGGCAGATCGATTCCAACAATATTTACAAAAGAAATATCCGAAACTAAAATGTAGAATAGAAAATACGTACATATTTTTGGATTTTTATTGAGTTTGAGTAGAGAATCATATTGACTGAATTGCCCTTCCATCAAATTTTTATATTTCAGCGATATTATGACTGGCGTTAAATCGGTCATTGATATTGTTGTCCACTTAAATCTTATAACAAGCCTTCAAGCATTTTTTTTTAAATGATTAATGGTTCAATTAGCGCACAGAATATCAGAAACTATCAGCCTCTAATCTTGGTTGAAGCTTAAGTTGATTTTTGCCAAATCACCCCAACTTGACATAAACCATTATAGAGTTGATCAAAATTTTGAGAATTTTACAACTTTTGAGCAATGCATTAAGTTTCCTTTACTGTGAGTAACTATGCACGAGTCCATCAGTCGGCTTACATACATTGTATCCCCTGGGGTTCGTTTCTTATTGATAATGAGACGCGCGCAAGGGAGGAACAATTGCATGACTAACAGCGGATTTTGATCAAGTCAGTAATTTGGATTGTACGAAGTACAACACTGATCAAGTTTAATGACTTAGGGTTTGTTCTAAAAGCGAGTAAAATATTCAAACTTATGAATACCCAGATGATTAAGCCGCATTAAAACTCACAGTGTCAAGAATCATAACCCTTGTTATTTGCTTTATTATATTTTCGGGTGAACAACAACTATAAGGCTTGAGTTTGACTGGTTATTACATTTGTGCCATCCTCATTGAGATTTTTGCTAGAGACTGACACCACTTTCCATTTGGCCTTTCTTTATGTTTATATCACTTACTTTACTCTAACAACTTGTTTAAGACTTATCAATGCACCAATAATTAAGCACTCAGTCTTTAAAGTTTATTTCTTACTGGATTTGGGGTCAAATAATTAATTTACTAACATTTACTCTTTTCTCTACAAAAACTCAAAATTTTGAGGAGCATAAACAAAAATAAATTTAATCGCCACAGTTACTTTAAGTTAATAAATTAATGGCTATCATATCCATCTACAAGTAGATAACAGGACCAAAACATGCAAGCATGCTCCACAAACTTAAATAACTGACATAATTTTCAGCGAGAAAATAAAGTAGAAAGCTTAACGAACACCCCAAATAATTTCCATTGTCAGGTAAATGGCTATCCCGAATATTTACAAGGAATTATCAGGACCAATCATATACAAGTATATGTCCTTCAAAAATAGAAGTAATTGATATAATTTTCAGCGAACGTAAGCAAAACTCTTTTTGGTTTTTCTCTTTACATGCTAAAAACACAATCTTTTTGTCTTTTTGGATTTTTCTTTACAAACAAGAAATTCACAATCTTTTTGATTTTTAAAATTTTTAAGATGTTTTTTTTTTGTATTTTTCAAAATTTGGAAAAACTTAATAGACATGAAAACAAATAGACATGATAGCACACTATTTTTTGAAGTTTTTAAATTTTTAATGTTTTTGGATTTTATCTATACAAACAAAAAAAACACATTTTTTTGTATTTTCTATTTCACCCCCTAAAAGCAAAAACCAAAATAAAAAATAAAAATAAAACAAACTTAAAATAAAATTAAAGATAGTTATCCTAATTTTAGGATATCAGCAAGAGTCTTTAAGACATTTAAACCAAGCAAAAATAAAAAACGTGTTTTATCAAATGCTTTTGTAAATATGTCAGCTTTCTGAAAATCAGTATGTACTTTCTCAATGTCGATTAATTTCTTTTCAAAACAATCCCGTATAAAATGATATCGAATTTCGATATGTTTCGTTTTAGAGTGTTGTACGGGATTTTTGGTGATGCTAATAGCAGCAGAATTATCAATTAAAATGGAAGTAGTAAGAAACTTCAAACCGTAGTCCCGAAGATGTTGTTGTATCCCCAAAACCTGGGAACAAATGTTGTTGACCCACGGGGAGAGGAGTAGAAGGGATTTTTCTGGCAGTTATCTTGAATCGGCTCAAGACGTCGTTCACATATTTTGTCTGGTGAATGAGGATTCCTTTCGCAGACTAATGAACCTGCAACCCTAAGAAGAAATTCATCTCTCCCATCAAACTCATCTCGAACTTGATTTGCATTGATTTCTGGAACTCCTTACATAACGCATCGTTTGTTGACCCAAAGATTATGTCATGTACATAAATCTGGACGAGGAGAAGATCATCACCAATATTTTTATAAAACAAAGTGCAGTCAACAGTTCCACGTTTGAAACCATTATCCGTCAGATGGTCGGTGAGTGTGCCATACCAAGCTCTCGGGGCTTGATGTAGACTATATAATGCCTTGTTTAGTCGGTAAACTGTGTCAGGATAATCAAGGTCTTCAAAACCCGGAGGCTGTAAAACAAATACTTCCTCATGAAGTTCACCATTGAGAAAAACACTTTTGACATCCATTTGGTAGACTTTGATGTTCTTATAAGCTGCATAGGATAGAAAAATTCGTATAGACTCCAATCTTGCAACATAAGCATATACTTCAGTGTAATCAATACCCTCTTGCTGATGAAAACCTTGCACCACCAAACGTGCCTTGTTTCTCACTATCACCCCACGATCGTCTTTCTTACACTTATATACCCACTTAGTTGGAATCGCCTTCTTAACTCAAGCAGGTTTGTCAATAAGATCCCAAACACCCAAATGTGAAAATTGCTGTAATTCTTCTTGCATGGCTTCTACCCAAGAGGAATCTTGAAGTGCCACACGAGGAGTCGTTGGCTCAACTTGGGATAGAAAGCAAGTGAATTTAGCAAGATTTACAATCCCATACGAGTGTAAGTCTACATAAGCACATAATACATTATTTTCATTTGATGAAGCAACTTGATGACGTGTTTGAACTCCCACATCAAGTTCTCCAATAATTTTTTCTTTCGGGTGATAATTATGAATCCTAAGAGTTGGATTCTCAGGAACATCAACAGTTTCAAATAAATTAGTGTAGTGTTCGTCCAGGTCGAGAGAAGAAACATCACTGTCAAGTTCGATAACTTGATCAACAACTTCATCAGACGAAGTAAATGCGTTATCGAAGAGAACTGGAGAATTATTATCAGGATCTTCTGTTGGAGCATCGGTTGGAACATCATTAGAACTTAAAAATCTTGGAATTACCAATTTTTCTTCAACATAAGCACCAACTAAATCTTCATCTGGTTGATCAGTTGTTGGAGTAAATGAATTGAATAAGCCATCATAGTCAACCATCCAGTCGGGACCTTTCCCTTGAGACGGAGTAGTGTACTTTTGACAGTTCACATGGTAGCATTCTACAACACAACCGGACGTGAAGTTAAATACTCATTTATTAGGAGAAGCATAACCCAAGAAAAACCCTTCAATATCTTTTTCATCAAACTTTCCCACATCCTTTTTCAACATCGTAAAAGGACACCAAAATGGTTCCAAGTACTTAATATTAGGTTTATGATTATTCAATAGCTCATAACATGTCTTCTTGAGTCTCTTAACAGTGAGAACTCGATTGATTGTATAACAAGCCGTAATCACCGACTCATTCCAAAAATGGATAGGAAGCTTTGAATAGCCATATTCAATCAACGTTCTATTCTTTCGTTCAGCAACACCGTTTTGTTGTGGTATGTATGGAGCACTGTATTCTCGATGAATTCTTTTTTGTAAACATAAGAAATCCAATACAGTATTTTTAAATTCAGTACCTTTGTCACTTCGAATTCTCCTCACTTTCTGTTTGTATAGAGATTCTATCTTAGTGATAAAATTTGAACTAGAACCGGTGTTTGATCTTTCGAACTCATACACAAGACCCATGAATATCGTGAATAATCATCAATAACTACCAGGCAATACCAATCTCCAGATATACTCGCACGATTCACTGTACCGAACATATCCATATGAAGTCGTTCAAGAGGAGTATCAATGGAATTTAATAACTTAGAGGGATGTGCCTTTTTCTTATGTTTTCCCTTTTTGCAAGCAAGACAGTGATCGGATAACTTAAAATTCTTCAAAGACACTGTAACATCCTAAAATTTATAATGTTGAATAAAGAAAGTTATGTTAGTGATTTCGCGTTTTTGATTATTAATATCGGGTAGGAGCGGGTCATGGACTTGGATTAATTGAGATAGGATAAATGAGAATGGGATTTCAGGGATATAAATACCCCCAAAATCCCAAAATATCTCATTTCTCACCAAACTCCACACACACTCCACACACTCCTCAAAACACACACATTCTAACCGATCAAGATTCGAAGCCGAGACCCGAGATTTCGTTGATAGATCTGAGTTGGTAAGGTAAGAACAAATCCAACAAAGTTAATATTACTGAAAATGGTTAGGATTGGATGGGTTAACCGGACCCGAAACCCAAACTGCCCAAATCGGACCCATAAAACGTCGATTTTAGGCCGATTTGATGGTTGGGATTTGTAGGCGCCGATCATACGATTCCGTGGGTACCAAAATCGAGTTATTTGGCTAAGAAACGAAGGATTTATGGGAAAACAGATCTGCAGCGCGATAACTTCGCCTGCAAGATTAAGTTCGCCTGATGAACTTCGCCTTCACGCGTAACTTCGCCTCCAAGCGTAACTTCGCCTTCAAGCGTAACTTCGCCTAAGGATAACTTCGCCTACGGCCAAGTTCGCCTAAGGATAACTTCGCCTGAAGCCAAGTTCGCCTAAGGATAACTCCGCCTGAAGCCAAGTTCGCCTAAGGATAACTCCGCCTGAAGCCAAGTTCGCCTAAGGTATAACTTCGCCTGAAGCCAAGTTCGCCTAAGGTTTAACTTCGCCTGAAGCCAAGTTCGCCTAAGGATAACTTCGCCTGAAGCCAAGTTCGCCTAAGGATAACTCCGCCTGAAGCCAAGTTCGCCTAAGGTATAACTTCGCCTGAAGCCAAGTTCGCCTAAGGTTTAACTTCGCCTGAAGCCAAGTTCGCCTAAAGTTTAACTTCGCCTGAAGCCAAGTTCGCCTAAGGTTTAACTTCGCCTGAAGCCAGCTTAACCCCAGCCAGGGGCTCTGCCCCTTGGACCCCGCTAGGGGCTGCCGCCCCTAGAACCCCGCTGCCAGGGGCGCTGCCCCCGGACCCCCGTTCGTTGTGGGTCATATATAAATAGAAATACAAAACGAGTAGTAGTAGTTAATTGATATGTGTAAATATTATACAGTTAGCCGAGCCCAGTTAAAGAAAGGAATTACGATCAACGGCGAGCGTAACAGGATCCAGGTGAGTTTCTAGCCCCATTCCTTGTTATGTTTTCGGGGCTGTGTGCATACTTGATGTGTTGTTAATACATTTATCCTAAGTGATAAGTGTATGCCATATGTGATATATGTGATATGTATGAATGATTGCTTGATGGTTCGTGAACGATCTTCGAATATTGCACGTACTGTCAGGTTGTAACGTTATAAAGCCATATGTGATATATGTGATATGTATGAATGATTGCTTGATGGTTCGTGAACGATCTTCGGATATTGCACGTACTGTCAGGTTGTAACGTTATAAATTTGGTAAGTATGATATGTATGTTTATGTGTATGAACGTAATAAAGTTAATAAAAGAAGGAAATGACGGTTGTATGGTTGTATGGTTACGAAAAGGGGACCGAGCCCTAATAATACTCGAGGTATGATGTATGGTTGTATGGTAACGAAGAGGGAATCGAACCACACTAACATTCGAAAACAAGGGACCAGACCCTTATAATATCTGTGATGTTAGGGACCAGACCCTTATAATATCTGTGATGTTAGGGACCAGACCCTTACAATATCTGTGAGGATAGGGACCAGACCCTCATAATATCTGTGATGTTAGGGACCAGACCCTTATAATATCTGTGATGTTAGGGACCAGACCCTTATAATATCTGTGAGGTTATAGGGCGAAAGGCTCTTTAAAACGTATGATTATGAATGTAAAGAAAGTATGTAAGTAAGAAAGAAAGTATGTAAGTAAGAATGAAGGTATGAGTACTTATGTGTGTATGAAAGAAAGTTATGAGGTTAAGTACGTATGTATGTAATAAGGTATTGTATGGTATTGTATGATTAACTTGAACTCACTCAGCGTAGCTGACTTTTAGTATGCACGCAGGTGAGTAGGATGAGACAGCTGGCTTGAGTGGAGGACACATGGCAGAAGACTAAAGCCTGGCATCTGAAGATCTGATATGTTTTATAAGTTATGTTTTGATTTTGAAAGACAAGAGGAATGTTTTAAGACATGATTATGAATTGATATGCAATGTTTTATGAAAGTTTTATATTCCGCGTAAAGTTTTTAATTAACTCTGATATTTAGAACTGTGTTTATGAGTAAATCCAACACGAAAGTAGGGTTACCGGTGACGGGGCCTTACAGACACACCTTCAACTAGGTCATTTTCCGTTAGATAGTTCATCTTACGAACATGAATGTGACCCATTCTACGATGTCAAAGAATAGAATCTTTCTCGGTTGCTTTCGAGACAAAACATGTTTCGATCGATGTGGATACTTTAGAACTCATATTTAAGACATAAATATCATTTGATCGGGGTGATCTCATGATAACCATGTCCTCGGGAATCACATACCCCGGTTTTAAAATCAGACACTCTTTATCTGTAAATATTATAGGGTATTGCATGTCACAGATTTGCGACACACTCAATAAATTATGGTCTACCTTGTCACAATAGTTAACCTTCTCAAAAGTAATATGCCCATTCGAAACATCACCTTCCTATTTAATCATACCCCAAGAATTCCCAGCAAACGCCACATAACCCCCTTGAATAGTTCTTACATTTGTTAAGAGGTCTAGATTTCTAGTAATATGACGAGAACATCCACTATCCATGATCCAGTTTTCACCATAAATGGTCTTGGATGTACCCTACACACAAACGAAAATTATTTGTTCAAAAAGGCAGCACAGGCCTCAGTCTTGGGCACCTTTTGGTTTTCTTGAGAAAAGTTAAACTTAGTTGAATTCAACTGTTGTTCAGCAACTTGAGAATAAGTTATAGGTTTCTTAAACTTTCGTTTTAGATACACAGCTTGAACTACATTTGAGTTCACATTTTTGCATAACGGTTCAGTTGGAATGAACTTTGGTTTAACAGAACCATGAGTTCCATTCACATGAATAACTTTTCGAGGATTCACGTTTGAGAACATAATATTAGTATCATCACCATGCGACACATGTTGTTTCAGAATCTTAGTTATCAAAGGAACTGGTTTTGAATGATATTTGACAAATGGGTGGAGAGTCTGGTAACTCTTCTAGCCACAATTTCTCACTACACGACATTGTTGACCGCAAAGGAAACAGCTTCGCATGTCCACATGATTATGTTTAGAATTAGTCGGAATATATGACACAGAAGATTGATGATGATTCACATTTTTGGCCAAGCTCTTAGCAAACTCATCAGATTACTCAAATTTCTTTTTTAAATAAAAATCTAAGTTAGAACAATTTGAAAAACTGTTCAAAGTATCTGTTCCAGTTGACTTTACAAATTGTATTTTCTTAGCCTGTTTTAAAACTTGCTTTGCTTTAGTCAATGGATCAGATGAAGCTGATGTTTTAGCTTGAGCATACAAACGTTCAAGATCTTGAATCTTGGAAGTTTCATTGTAAAACACACTCTCAATCAGTTCAGGTTTAATGATACTTATTTGAATGTCTTTCTCGGTAAACATTGTGTCAATCCCTTTCAATTTAAATACTCTACATGTAGATGGCTTGGAAACAGTTGGATTTATGAAACGCGACAAATCCTCATCATAAAGTTTGGTTTTTTCTGGTTTCTTGGCCCTTACTGGTTTGACATTAACATGAGCATCTTGTTTCACCTTAGTTGTGTGCGAACCATACACAGCCTCCTCAAATTCATGAGGTTCACATAGTATGTGATTAGAACTTGGAATGTTCTTGTTCTTGTGTATGATTTCAGGTTCGAACACATCCTCAATGATAATTTTGTCAACACTTTCAACAAAACTTTGTTGCTTTGAACATGAGGTTTATGAATTGAAGATTGGGCTTTAACAGTTTCAGGTTTAACTGGTTTGTATTTTCAGGAATCATAGATTCTTTAACAATCACATCCTCTTCTTTTCTAGCAAAAGGATTTGGTTTGTAATCATTATGAAAAGGTGGTGGAATTTCAACAAAACCTATTCATTTCTTTGAATATTTTTGCTTACCAGATACTTCAATTATTTCATTTAGCAAAAAGGAAGAGTTTCTGAATTTGCCCAATTTGTTCTTTAAATCAAGAACCTCATTTTCATGCTCGGTTATCTTTGATCTATGTTTCAAAATTTCTTGAAACTTTTGACGATTGATAGTCATTTTAACCGATAACTCAGCCTTAAGATCATGATTACTTATAGTTAAAGCCTTAATTTTCTCTCTTTAATTCATTTGAGAGGTCAAGGATTGCCTATAAGTATCTTTTAACGAAACAATATCTTTTAGCATATTATCATTTTGAAGTTTTAAGGCATCTATCTTAGGCTTATTGGTCTCACAGTCAGCACATGATAACTTAAAAGTAGAAGTACAAACCTCATTTTGCTTAGCCATGTAAGCAGGCGTGGTTGAATCACTGAATTTTTTCATACAAGCGAAAGTAGTTGGAAGCTTTTCACTTGAATCATTAGACTCTTACTCGATATCAGCATCAAAAGAAAGTTCACTTCCACTCACATCTTGAAAGTACTTAGGAAATCCAAACATTGCCAGATTTGCTTGATTGTTACCACAAAGTAGCCTTTGTGACCAGTCATCTCCATCTACGTTGGATAACATTGCTAGAGATCCAGAAGACGACGGTTTAACTCTTGAAGACTTTCCTGCATCATTTCCACTTTTACCCGATGAGTTTTGATCTTGCTTTCTAGGACCGGTATACTCCTTTTTAGGCTTATCACATTCTTTGGCAAAATGCCAAACTCTTGACAATTGTAGTACTTAACCTTTAATTTATCAAACCCCAATTTCTTGTTCAAAGACGGAAGATCTTTACCCGTTCTCTGCATAAACTTTTTCACTTTCGTAGCTATAATAGCCATGTTCCACCTTAAGTCCATCAGTTCTAAATTATCAGGATCAATCTAATCATAATCTTCATCCGTCAGGTCGCTCGTTGCAATCTTACTACTAACCATATGAAGTCATGAAGGCAGACAAAAACGCAAAGTTTTGTTCGGCCTCCCTCATGTTTGCATTTCTTTGAGACGAGAATTGATTTATGGGTGATGAAGATCCAGATCCTCCAGATGAACCAGAAATACCAGAGAATCCAGTGTTTCCAGCTGTGTAGAAACAAGCACGTGGATCACTATACATGGTTGTTGCATTCTCACTTGCACTTTGTGTGAGAAATGCAGTGATAGGTGAAATGGCTGAATTTAATGGCATACTTCCACCATAAAATGCAGGATCATGACTATCTTTTGAAGATTTTTGACATTTAAGATCGTATGCTCGTGCCTCGATCTTTTGCATAAATTCCGATGCCGTTAAATCTTCATTGTTGAAATAATTATCCTCTTTCAGAACCATCAAGAAAGTAGAGTAGGAACTCGGTAGTGCACTTTTAATGGTATCAATTTTATCAATCTCAGAAGTTTCCAATCTCATCTTATCCATCTTAGCTATCAAATGATTAAACCTTGTTGTCATCTCTTCAACAGTCTCACCCTTAAGTAGGTTAAAATTTCTGAATGGAAACTTTAGCATAACCTTTTTTCTTTCAGCGGTGTTACCCATACTTCTCATACGAATATGTTGAAATAAAGAAGCACAAATCTTTATACTCCCTACATGGTGAAAGATGTTTTCAGGTAAAGCCATAGTAAGAGTAGAATAAGCCTTTGTCTCAATTTTCAATGCTTTCTTACCTTCAACTGAGTATTGTGAGATAGCTTTAGGTGTAAAACCAATAGTCACATCTCCAATAATTGGAACATTGTAAACCTCATCCAAATAGTACGAACAATCAGGATGAACTGACCCTAAATGAGCACGGAAACGGGGTTCCCATTTAGCAAAATCGCTAAATTTCATCAAACGTGGACACTTTGAATGTGAACCGATCTCGGTATCCAATTGTAACATTTGTTGCATTAACATATTTTGAGAAGCTAGTGCATACATACCAGCCATGTTTGCTAAGTGACAAAGATTTGAAACTTTAAGATTTAAAATTGAAAATTTAATTAACACACTGTGAACAGTGATAACGAACTATGAACAGTAATTAACTAATCACACCTTAATGAAGTTAAGATTGATTATTTAATGAATCAAAAACAATAACTTTGACGAATTAGAAATAGTTTATAACGAACTGGTTCACAAATTAGGTCAAATAACGAATCAAGTTGTCCAGCGAATCAGGTAATTCTCTATAACGAATCACTAAGTGTAGCCTTAACGAATCAAACTTATAGCGAATTACGTAGTTACAATGGTTGTAACAACCCTTTGACAACAAATGCCATGTGGCAAAAGTTGTTATAAAACAGTTAACGAGGTGAGACACGTGTCACACGAAATAGTGGACACGAATCTGAACTTGTAACGAATGAATTAACGAATCAATCAATACCTATAACGAAAGAGCTTAAAATATTAACGAAATAAGCTGAGTGATTAACGAATCAGACTTAAATGTTAACGAATCAAACTTAAAGGTTAACGGATTGATTTTAATCATCAAATCTTCATACCTTCAAACTTATTTTTCCAGATTTCTGGAAATCCCAAGAATACAAACCCAGAAAACAAATCCGTAATAATTAACCAATACTCAACCAAATCGCACACTTAACCTACCAAATTACTCATAACCACATCACGAATCCACTACAATTCATCCCGTAATCAATAAACACTTAATTCGTATCCAATTTTACCAAAACCAAACCTCTGTTTTCGGCTAACTAGATCTATTTAACCAATACTCAACCAAATCGCACACTTAACCTACCAAATTACTCGTAACCACATCACGAATCCACTACAATTCATCTCGTAATCTATAAACACTTAATTCGTATCCAATTTTACCAAAACCAAACCTCTGTTTTCGGCTAACTAGATCTATTCCAATAAACACTCCAATTCACACTAAAACTCAATTCCAGTGCATAACAACTTCCCAATACCTTACCGTACTCAAATCCAATCCAAACCATTCACAATTCATCCAATTAAACCTCAGTTTGATCCAATTTCAGCTGAACCGAAACTTAACACAAAAACAATCAATTAAGAATCTAATAACATCAATTAACAATCAAATCAAGCGTAAACAAGAGCGCAAAAAGCTCTGATACCACTTGTTTGAGCTCGGTGTTAATCCTAACATATATATAATCTATGTATAATTAACTCATACGGATCTAGTTCATTGTTACCCTTGATTATATGTTATATATATATATATATATATATATATATATATATATATGATGTATTGGTTGTATGAATGTATGTGGATAATAATATTAATATGAAGATGAAGATTGAGAGAGAATTGGACAACAATTCGTTAATGTTAACCTCAAAACTTAAATTAACTGTGGACTAAAGACACTATAAATAGACGATGGATCTAGTTCGTTACACAGCCCGTAACGAACACTCATCCAATTCGTTACATAAACTTAAATGAAATAACTTAAATGAATCACCCCCCTGATTCGTTAAACATCCTTAACGAATCAGGAGGGAAATTTAACTTCGCTCTAGTTCGTTAAACATCATTAACGAACTAGGCAATACATTAACGAACTACCTTAATAGTTTAATACTTTATTACATAAATAAAACAAAAAATACATAATCGATAAATACAAAGACTCGAGACGCTAAACCGTGCACTAACAAGTCAGCAGGACCAAACACATAAATAAATACATGTCTTATTGACTTAGAGTTAATGGCATAATTTTAAGTGAAAGAACAAATTACAATTGCCCCAAATTCTTTCAGTCCTTGAACTAATGGTTATCCTTTTAAATCTACAAGTAGTTGACACGACCAAACATATACATGTATATGCTCCTCAAACTTGAGCAAATGACATAATTTTCAGCAAAAGTAATTCTTTTGAGACTTTTCATTGAAAATTCTTTTAAGCTTCTTTAAGACTAGAACTGAATAGTTTTATCATATCTCAACACCATTAACAAATTGCTCTGTGTTATCAAAAAAAATTTTGATCAAAATTTTTTCTTTGCAGTTTCAATTTAGCATAACATTTTGATATGAAAACACATTTTAACACAAAGACTAGCAGCATATTCAAATCATGATCATCAATGACATCATTAAAACAAGCAGACTTCACATCATGCATAGTCTAATTTATCCTAACAGCATCATCAGATCAGACTACTCACATATTCAAACATTCAAATATGACATCAGATAAGCATATAATTAAGTAATTCAAATCAAAATACCTATCATGACAACCTACAAGTCAACTGATAAACAAGCAAAAGCATCAAAGATACCTAAATATGCACAAATAGCCAATTACACATATATCAATTAACATCAAAAAGTATCATAATATAGCACATACTCACAACATTCTCTGAGACTTTGAGAAGATAGTTAGTTTACTCAACAAGCATACATCATGAATCAGACTTCATTAGAGTTGATCATACCTATTGCATTCAGAAGAAAGTTGAACCTAGTTCTGTCAAGTGATTTTGTGAATAGGTCTGCCAAATTATCACTTGTAACAACTCTTTTAACTTCAATTAAACCTTTTTCACTAGAATCTCTTATGAAGTGATGTATGATTTCAATGTGCTTAGTCTTGGAATGTTGCCCAAGATTCTTAACAATAAAAGATGCAGCAGTATTATCAATGTAAATAGGGGTGTTTAAGAAATTCATACCATAATCCAGCATCTGGTTCTGAATACAAAGTAGATGTGCACATCAGGCAGATGCAGCAATATACTCAGCTTCTGCAGTTGAGATTGACATTGTGGTCTTGTTCTTGCATTGCCATGACACCAATCTATTGACCAAAAATTGAGAACCTCCTGAAGTGGACTTCCTGCTCATATTACACCCATTATAGTCACTATCTGTGTAGGTAAATAGATCAAATGACTGTTTCTTTGGATACAAAATACCCAGATCAGGTCTTCCCTTTAAATATCTAACGATTCTCTTGACTGCATTCATGTGAGAAACCTTCGGACTTGACTGGAGTCTTGCACAGACACACACAGCAAAACATGATATCAGGCCTTGAAGTAGTCAGATACATCAGTGACCCAAGTTATGCTCTGTATTCATGTTCATCCACTGGCTCCCCCTTTTTATCTGCTATCATCTTTTCTATTGGATCCATAGGAGTTGAAGCAGTCTTGAGATCATTACAGTTAAATTTGTCTAGTATGTCCTGCACATACTTAGACTGGTAGATAAAAATCCCATCAGCCTTCTGCTGAAACTGCAATCCAAGGAAGAAGTTCATTTCCCCATTGAACTCATATTGTACTTGGACTTCATTACCTCTTCAAACTCTATAAACATTTGTTCATTGGTTGATCCAAATATGATGTCATCCACATAGACTTGTAACAATAGCAAATATCTTCCTTTCTTTTTATAAAAGAGGGTCTTGTCAATAGCTCCCATTTGGAAACCATTTTCAAGTAGGTGATTTGACAACTCATCATGCCAAGCTCTAGGAGCTTGATAAAGTCCATACAAGGCTTTGTTTATCTTATACACCATGTTAGGATAAATAGGGTCCTCAAAACCTGGTGGTTGAGAAACATACACCTCCTCTTCTATCTTTCCATTTAGGAAAGCAGATTTGACATCAAGTTGGACCTTATATTCTTTGAGGCACATAAGCTAAGAAAATTCTTATTTCTTCAAGTCTTGCAACTGGTGCAAAGACTTCCCCAAAGCCAATCCCTTCTTCTTGTTGGCATCCCAAAGCTACAAGTCTAGCTTTGTTCTTAATCACAATACCTCTTTCATCCCTTTTATTCCTGAAAACCCATTTGGTTCCAATTTCATATATGTTTCTTTCATCCCTTTTATTCCTGAAAACCGTTGTCCTTTAATGCTTGAACAATGTTCTTTGGTTCTATTTGGGATAGAAAGCAGGAGTACAAACAAATGTTTGCAGATTCAGAATGACTTCTTGTAACTCTTTCATTAATGTCTCCAATGATGTTTTCAGAAGGATGATTCTTTTCAACATAAGAGGTTTGAACTATCATATATGCAGACACATTAGTGTCAAGATTTGATTCATTGAGATCTGGTTCATCAATGATCAAATCATTTGTTGTATTATCAACATCAGGTGTTTCCTCATTGTTCTATCCTGAGGTAGATGCATCATTCTTTCCCAAATTTAATTTGTAAACAAATCTTGAAACCTTGCCCCTGTTGCAGTTTCTTCTTCACCAGTTTGGTTGCTTGGATCTTCCCCATTTTGAACTTGATCATCTTGCACTACTTGATTGTCTTGAGTATTATTTGCTTGATCTTATTATGGACTTTGATTGTTCTCTTGATCATTGTCTTGAATTTGCTCAACATTTGAACTTGAGGGATCCTTTATGAATGTATATTCACTTTCTTTACTTGCAACCTTTTTCCATAATTTTTCCAAATCCAATGTTTTCTGATTTGACTCTTCAATCACACTGGTTTTGTAAAATGAATAATCATAGTCTTTAGGATAGATCTTGAAAGACTTGATCAATTTCTCAAGATCAATCAGCCATGCTGCATCATCAACTGTGTTGAACTAATTTTCATTAAAGACTACATCAGATGATTCAATCACACTTAAATGATCTTTCACATATACTATGTAGGCCTTTGAGTGTGTACAGTAGCCAACAAAGAAGCAATACAAGGATTTAGCTTGAAACTTGTTTAGATTATCCTTGGTGTTCAAGAGTGAACATTTGCATCCAAAAGGCTTGAGAAACATGATGTAGGGCTTTCTATTAAAGAAGATTTCATACGTTGTCTTATTGTGACTTTTGTTAAGAAGTACCCTGTTCTGAACATAGCAGGCTGTGTTAATGGCTTCTGCCCAAAAAGTAACAAGTATATTAGCATCTTCTAGCATGGTTCTTGCAGAGTCACTGAGTGTTCTGTTTATTCTTTCTGCAACACCATTTTGTTTAGGAGTTCTAGGAGCTGAGAATTGTTGAAGTATTCCTTTTTTATTGCAAAATTCTTCAATAACTCCATTTTTGAACTCAGTACCATTGTCACTTCTCATTACTTTAACACTTTTATCCAGTTGATTCTCAATCCTTCTTACACAACCTTTAATCAACTCTGCAGCCTCATCTTTTGTGCTTAGGAAATAAACCCAAGTATATCTTGAGTAATCATCAATGATCACCAGACAATATATTTTCTTCCCAATGTTTGGTACACTCATAGGACCAAAGAGATCAATGTGAAACATCTCAAGCACTTGATCAATTGAGTTGATGAGTTTAGTCTTGTGAGAAGACTTTTGCTGGTTTCCCTTTTGACATGAGATATATTTTTTATCAAACATGAACTCTCTAGTAGCCAATGACATGCTCACCCTCGACTAGTTTGTTCATATTCTTGAGATTGACATGACACAATTTTCTATGCCACAATTTTGTTTCATTTTTCGTGGCTTTAGAAACATAACACGTACCACCCCTTGAAACATCTTCTTTCATGTTAAGTTCATATAAATTGCCACTCCTTGGGGCCATCATCATGATCATATCAGGTGGGATCACAAATTCAGGACTTAAGGTGAAACACTGTGAGCCATCAAAACCAACTTTATAACCCTTATCACACATCTGTGATATGCTCAAAAGGTTATACTGTAGTCCCTCCACATAGAACACATTGTCAAATGAGACTTTACCATTTGTCAATATACCATATCCAACATTTTTACCTCCATTCTCATCACTGCCAAATGCCACTGGACCTTCAAACTTCTCTTCATAGTTAACAAGTGACCTTTTGACACAAATCATGTGCCTAGAACATCCACTATCCATATACCATACTTCATTCAGTGGAGTGGACTGTTCCTGCACATATCAAAGAAAGTTATTAGTTATATGATGAACTGCAAGTTGATTCAACTTGCAAATCATTGGAATCAATAACAATGGATGCATTGGTTGTGAGAGGAATGGGTTTAGGATCTTCATGGGTAATTTCAATGTTATATGAGTTATTTGTTTCATATCCACACTCCCTAGGAGTCTTCACAAAAGGTTTTGTATTTTGGTAATCATTTACCACATAGTCATTTGTGTCAGAGTAATCTCCCACATCAGTATTCTTCTCCTCCTTAACTTCAACCTTAGGTTTCCAAAGAAATCCTTGAGGTTCAAATCCATGCTTCAAAAGAATTTTTTCATCACCAGTTAGTTCAGTTGGTTTCTTTCTTCAAAAGACATATTTGTTTCTGATCTTTTAATTGTTCTTCAGACTTAACTGATTTTGTGTCTTGCTTGGGGAAAATTCTCAAGGGTTGAAAGTTCTTCTTGACAAAAACTTCAGATTTCTTGGGAGATATACTTATTTTGACTGATTCAGCCACATGTTTCTTTGGTTTCACATCAACTTTCTTTTCCTTCTTAACCTTCTCTGCAGCTTTCTGATTAGATTCACTCATAATCTCCTTCCCACACACTTTTCCTTTACCCAAGTATTCGTCATACTTCTGTTTATAAAGCACAAATTTATAACCAAACTTAGTCTCATTGGGTACATGAAAAGGTTTGAAGTTGAATCTTTCATTACAAGAATCAGTGTGGTGACCATATTCATCACATTTCTTGCACCACACCTTTCCTTTGAAACTTTCTTGAGCACTCCCTTTCTTGAATCTCTCACTTGGTCTAGGTGGTTTAACCCCAAGTGTTTTGGGAGTCTTCAATCCATCAAAATCAGTCTTGCTCTTAACAAGACTGATATCTTGTCTTTCAGTCTTGCTCTTGACAAAGATGATCTTCTTCATATTCAAAGGCTCTTCATCTAGGTTTCCCTTATGCCTTGACTGCCTCTTCTCATATTCTTCCATAGTTTCAACCTCCCCTGTATCAAAAACTTCATGGCTTGAGAAAACAGGGTAAACTGGAATGAAGTTGTCACCAACAACTGCTTCAGTGACCTTTTTCTTGTTGTTGTCACTTATCCTTTTCAAAACAGCCTTGCTTGGTGGCCTTACTACATTATAGCTCACCATTGTTCTTTCACAAATGTCAAATGAAACATGTTCTCTCTTCATTCTTTCATTTTGTTTCTTCATCTTTAGTGTCATTGGTGGCAACAATGGAATTTTGTCTATTGAGTCTGGTTTCTTCATTCGTCTCTTTCTTTCTGCAGCCTAAATTTCTTCAACTGTGATCTGATCACTTAAGTCACTTAAGTCATCTATATTAAGATCATCAGAATCAAAGTCATCCTCTGAGACTTACACTCCAGTTGACTTGTCCTCTATAACTTCTTCCTTTACTATAAACTCTCCTTCTTTTCATACTTCAACCCTCTTGTATATATCAATGAATTCTTCTTTGTCTTGAAAGACATCTCTAAACTAGTGAAGATATCCCTCTCTCTTTTCTTTGTCAACTTTTAACAAGTAATTGTTGTTGAATGGTGGTGGAACAGCTTTGCACTTATCTTCCTCCTTCACTTGGATCAAGATACCACAAATGTTTCCTGTAGAAACCAAGTTCTTCAGAAATTCATTCTCAACTTGTAACTTGGTATTCTTCACCTTTTCTTCAACAATCATTTTCTTTAAACCATCAATCTCAGTCACATACCTTGACTGGGTCCTATAACTGCTCACTCAATCATCTTCAAGACTTCTTATCTTTTCTTCATTGATTAAATTGTTGGAATCGATCTGCCCAAGACGCATAATTGAGTTGATGTGGCTAGCACGTTACGATCCAAGTCAGGTCATACCCAATAACAAGCTAGACAAATGCCGCGATAATTATTATTAGATATGATCTAAGTAATAATAATGAACACTTATATATATATAATATATATTTGGAAAATGGGTTTTCTAAATATTTGCATTTGTGTGTTAAATAAGTTATGTAGATAATTTATGTTTGAGAGAAATGATATTTATTTGGATAAATAATAAATAATGTTTAAAAGTAATAAACAAAATTGGTTTTGAGTTTTGGGTGCAAAACCACCCAAGGTGGCCGGCCCATCTCTCTCTCTCTCTCTCTCTCTCTCTCTCCCTCTCCTCTACTGTTTTTTTTCCAATACATGCAAACTATCTCATTGGGAGATCATAATTCTTGGTTGCATCTAAGAACACTTTCTCTCACACACACATAACTCTCATCTTCTTCTCTCTCGCCGAGAATAGCAAGGAGGAACAAGAGGATTGCAATAGTGAAAAGGACCCTAGAAACCTAAGGTGTTTGTTGATTAGCTCGTTGGGTATACAAGCTTGAGGTCTCCTCCATTGGAAGGTAGCCATTCATTCTCATTCATCCCCTTCGGTTTTCTGGACTTGAAGGTATGTTTGTTAACACCCTATGGTTGTGTTTTGAAAGCTTGATTTTCGTATATGGATCCTGGTTTGGGTTTAACATAAACGGGTTTATGTGTAATGATTAACAAGATTTAAAACTTAATTCCGCTGCGTTTTCCTCATAAAATGGTTTATTTGGACTTTGATAATCTTGCTAAAACCCAACAAAGGCATCAAGAGCCTCTTATACTATTACATGCTTCAAAATGGTTTCTAAAGTGCTCGGGTTTGATGGTATTTCATTACCATATTGGCCAAGAACTTTAGCCTTTTGGTTGCCCCTTGGTTTTTCAAATTTGTACCGTACATGCATGCGGTAAAAACTTGAAAAATTGGTTATTTGGTTGCAAAATTTTGTTCGGGCTGAAACCGTGTTCTTCAACTTTGGCCGAGAACACAATGTTTGGAAACCATGGTTCTCGGTCTGGCCGAAGACACTCGAAGCCTTGTTCTCGGTTGGCTGAGAACTCATGGTTGGGAACCATGAGATTTCGGTTGACCGAAACCATGTTCTCGGTTTGACTGAGAACTAATGGTTGAGAACCATAGTTCTCGGTTGACCGAAAACTAGTTCTCGGTGTTGACCGAGAACAATAGGTTCTAGGTGAACCAAAGCTTTCGGACCGAAAACTATGAAGCTTTGGTCTTGGCCGAGAACTATGTGTTCTCTGTTTTAGGCCAAGAACTAAGGGTAAAGGGGAACCATTCTTGAAAAAAGGTTGACCTGCTTGTGTTGGAGGTTCATAACCTAGCCATGACCTTGTTTATATTGAAGAGACTTGTTGTGATTTTTTCATTTGTTTGTAATATTCTTTATTCGGGTTTGTAATCTATTTATCCTTTCAAATGGTTTGTAATAATAAGTAGAATAGTTGTATTTCTTTTGTTAGACAAACTGTATTAGGATATATTTTATAAAAGAAGATGCAACTACAACACCATTTTGGTTGAAGCCCAGGTGGAAGCCCAATTAAAGAAGAAGGACCATAACAAGAAGTGAACGCTTGAAGCATAAGGGTGTGGAGTCAAGTGGGAGTTCACCATCTCATACCTTGTGTCATGCTCGTCCCTTAGGAGAGACCTTATGAAACACTTATTTTGGTCAACAAGTGTTGTCAAGTTTTAGGTGGCTAAGGTTATGAACATGTGATTGTGTTTTATACTTGTGTGGTTGATTTATGTTTATTTTTTTATCATGTTTGGATGTTAACAATTAAAATCGACAACTAGCATAAAAGTGTTTCCTTTGAAATTATTAAGTTATAAAATTTGTTTTGTTAACTATTAATGATTTCATAATAAAATGGGTTTACTTTGAAATTGGTTTTCAAAGGTACCATACATTTGAATGCATGCAAATGGAAGGTACATTAAATGGTTTTTCCAATCTAGAATTTTGAAAACTTAAATCCCTTTTAAGAAAAACGAGTTGAACAACATCCGTTTATATGAAACTCGAGTCACTTAGAGACTAGATGAGGGATAAAGGTCACCTAACCACATTTAAGAAAACATGTGATCTTGAGGTGAATTTATGATAGTTGTGGGATAAAGGTCACCTAACCACTTGTATGTGTAAACTCACACGTGTGTGTAAGAAGGACGACTTGATATGGAAACTATGTGAATAGGGTCACCGAAGCATGGCGTACAATGGTGTTGATGGGATTAAGCATGCCAACTAAACATATGATGTTTAACCGATCCCATAAAACTAGAATTTGCAAAGGGTCGCAATTGTCAAACGTTGACTACCTTGTAATTTGAATAGTAGGATAAAGGTCACCTAACTACTATTTGAATGAAACGTTGGGTTCTAGATTTTAATCATTAATTGTCTTGGAGACATTAAAGGGTATTAACTATTAAAAATTTATTGATATCGAAAATACTAAATTAAACTTTGTTAAATTCTTTTATAGATGGCCACAAACAATCCACAGAACGCTATTATCCCACCCGTGCATAACTTATCACTAAGATCCATTCTGGATAAGGATCGTCTAAGCTATAATAATTTCATGGACTGGTATCGAAACTTGATAATTGTTCTCAAGCAAGAGAAGAAGTCCTACATTTTGGACGATCCTATTCCCGATGAACCTGATGTCAACGACTTGGATACCTACGCAAATTGGTTAAAATACACCGAGGATTCTGTACAAGTTTCTTGCCTCATGTTGGGAACAATGATTCCCGAGATCCAACAGGATTTCAAGAATCATGGGGCGTATGACATGATAACCCAGCTTAAGGAAATGTTCCTAACCAAACAAGGGTGGATAGCTTAGAAACGGTTTGAGCACTTCATGCATGTCATATGGAAGAAACCCAATCTATCTCATATTATGTGCTTAAGATGAAAAGCCACATTGATCAGCTTGATCGGCTTAATTGTCCTATCTCCAAAGAGTTAGCCACGGATTTGATCCTAAATGGCTTAACTAAAAGGTTTGAGACATTCGTTATGAATTACAACATGAACGGATGGGAAAAAAGCATTGGTGAGCTTCACTCAATGCTTAAGACAGCCAAAGCCGGCAAGGGTAAAAAGGTTATACCCGTTCTTGCGTTCAATGAGGGTGGCTTAAAGAAGAGGCATCACCCGGAACCAAAGGCAAAGGTTTTTGTTGGTAAGGGGCAAGTCAAGAAGGGGTTCAAGGGAAAGGCAAAGGCGGAGCCCAAACCAAAGAAGCTAAAGGTTAGCGCTGAGGATCCGTGCTTTGGTTGTGGGGAGATAGGTCGCTGGAAGAGAAACTGTCCGACCTATCTCAAGGAGTTGAAAGCTAAGAGGGATGCGGGGCAAACCTCAGGTACAACTTTCATGATCCATATTGATCTTAATATTATTTCTTCTAACACATGGGTATTGGATACCAGATGTGGAACTCATATCTAGATGCAATTCATTGCAGGGGTTCAAAAGATGAAATGATTTCAAGAAAGGAGATATTAGTCTCTTCATGGGTAATGGAGCAAAGGTTGACGTCCAAGCCCGAGGAGATTATGTTTTGAAGCTTCCAAATGGTTTGGAAGTTGTTTTAAAAAACATTTTGTATCCTCCTAGTTTGACTAGGAATATTATCTTTGTTTCTGTATTAAGACAATTTGGTTTTGATATAAAATTTGTTGACAATGGTATATATGTTTTCTTTAATGATGTCTTTTATTTTAAAGTGATGCCGTCTAATGGCATTTATGAATTAGTTCATGATAATACATCCATTGATGACTTGTTGTACCAAGCTAACATTGATGACTTGTCATTATGGGAATGTGTTCTTGTTAAGACACAAAGATGAAGCCTTTGAAATGTTCAAAGTCTTCTAAAATGAAATACAAAATCAATTCAACAAAACAATCAAAGTACGTTCCGATAGAGGAGGTGAATACCTCAATGATGTGTTTCTAGATCATCTTAGGAGTTGTGGGATTCTCTAAAACTTACTCCACCTGGAACACCGCAACATAATGGTGTGTCCGAGAGGAGGAATCAAACTCTATTGGATATGGTTCAATCCATGATGGCTAGAAGCACATTACCTCTATCATTTTGGGGTTTTGCTTTGATCTCTGCTGCCCGTATTCTAAATATGGCACCAACCAAGAAAGTGGATAGGACGCCTTTTGAAATATGGCATGGAAGGGTTCCATCATTATCGTATTTAATGGTATGGGCTGTGAGGCTTATGTCAAGAACAATACCCAAAACAAGCTTGAAAGCCGATCCATAAGTGTATCTTTGTAGGATATCCCAAAAATTCGGTGGGATATTATTTCTACATTCCAAACGAGCATAAAGAGTTTATAGCTCGAAAGGCTGAGTTCTTGGAAAGAAGGTTCCTTATGGAAGGAACTGATTGAACTGTGGAACTCGAGGAGGATCGAGAACCACAAGCCGATACACGTTTGGTTGACACTAGCAATCAACAAGAGGTTGTTGATAATGATCAAATTGTTGATCAAAACACACAAAATGTTCGCAAATCTGGTAGAATTAGCACCCCACCTGAAAGATATGGATTTTTCATGGATGGATTCTACGTGTTAGATTCTGATGAACCCACCACATGCCGAGAAGCAATGTGACAAACTAATTGTGATAAATGGCTGGAAGCCATGAACATGGAGATGAAATCCATGCATGATAACCAAGTATGGGACTTGGTTATACCACCTCTTAATTCCAAACTGGTTGGAAGTAAGTGGGTTTTCAAGAAGAAAACCGATATGCATGGAAACTTGGATACTTATAAAGCTAGACTTGTAGCAAAGGGTTTCACTCAAACTCAAGGGGTTGATTATGATGAAACTTTATCGTCTGTGGCGATGCTAATGTCTATAAGGATATTATTTTCCATAGCCGCATACTATGACTATGAGATATGGAAAATGGATGCCAAAACTGCTTTTCTAAATGGGCATCTTGAGGAAGATGTCTATATGGTTCAGCTTGAAGGTTATGTCGATCCACAACATCCTAATAAAGTATGCAAGTTAAAGAAATCAATCTATGGATTCAAGCAAGCATCTAGATGATGGAATCATCGTTTTGATGATGAAGTTAAGAAATTTGGATTCATCAAAAACGCTGATGAACCTTGTGTGTATAAGAAAGCTAGTGGGAGCATCATTACCTTTCTGGTATCATATGTTGATGACATACTACTATTTGAAAATGACATTCCAACCTTGGAAGGTGTAAAAGCCTGGCTTGGAAATTGCTTTTCCATCATGGATCTTGGTGAAGCCGCCTATATTCTTGGAATAAGGATCCATAGGGATAGATCAAGGCGGTTGATAGGTTTGAATAAAATTGCATACATTGACAAAATCTTGAAAAGATTCATGATGGAAAACTCTAAGAAAGGTTTGGTACCTATTAAAAGAGGAACAATATTGAGTGCTTCTCAATGTCAAAAGCTCAAAGGTTGAGCAACACAAAATGAATGGAATCCCATATGCGTCTGCTATAGGATCCATCATGTATGCCATGATATGCACTAGACCGTATTTGTCATACGCTTTGAGCATGACAAGTGGATACCAACAAAATCCGGGAACTAGCCATTGGATGGCAGTTAAGGGCATATTGAAATACCTTACAAGGACTTTGGATATGTTTCTAATATATGGCTCTCGTGAGGAGGAACTCGTTGTAAAGGGTTACACGAATACGAGTTTCCAAACTGATCGAGATGATTCTTGATCACAATTAGGATATGTCTTCGTTCTAAATTGTGGTGTTGTCTCTTGGAAGAGCGCAAAACAAGACGTGGTAGCCTTGTCCACCACTGAATAAGAATATATCATCGCCTCCTTGGCAGCTCAAGAAGCTGCATGGCTTAGAAAGTTCATTGCCGCCTAGGGGTAGTTCGTACCATTCGGGACCCGCCCTCAATTTTACTGCACGGAATCCTTGTGATTTGTGATCATAAGTAAATTTGAGTAAAGGCGAATATCATAGTATCCTCCGGCCTTAGATACATATTGGGTCTTGATATTAACCGACTATTATACTTTGACTTGGTTCTTCGATGTTCTGAAATATGTCAGTACATAAGGCTTAGCTCAAGTGTAGTACAAGGTTATAGTGAGAGACGTATGTAGTCAATAGGGGATTTGTCCCTCTTATTCGTTGAGAGTTAAATGTCTAAGGCCTGATGAGTTAAATCAACAGAGAATGATCACTCTGTGTCTCTAGATTTAACATGACATTTGTGACGAAAGGATAAATGATAGTTTTACCTAAATCATATTCAAGTAAGGGACTTGAAGGGGATGATGTTATTGAATGGTACTTCGTCATGCGTATTAGGGATAGTAAACAGTTTTTAGGCGGTATTTGCTATTTGCATCAATCTTATATGTATCTTGTGCAAGTGGGTGATTCTTGGAATTGATCTACCCAAGACATATATTTGAGTTGATGTGGCTAGTATGTTATGATCCAAGTCGGGTCATACCCAATAACAAGCTAGACAATTGTAACACCCCGTAACCGCAGCGGAAACGTAAACGGGGTGCGACAGACTCGTCTGATATCAACCACATTGTTTATAAAGAAAACTGAATGCATTAATATACTTCAAAATTACATTATCTCGTATTTCATTACCGTCTAGGTGATACACACATCATACAATACGATACACAATTCTATTTGTTATAATGTATCCTAACATCCTGCACGCAAATCTTACACACATCAAGCACTTAGCACGTAAGCAATCACTTCATCTTAATTGTACCTGAAAAGCATGTGAGAAAACGGGTCAACTACGAATAGTTGGTGAGTTTCACAATTTGAGTAAACCTTGATAAATCAATATCAGAATATAATATTATCTGGGGACACTGTTAACACAGTACTGTATCCATTCCGAGGGCAACGTTAACCCAGAAACACTTCTAGGGACATCTGGGGACACGGTTAACCCAGTACTGTACTCATTCCGGGGGCAAAGTTAACCCAGAAACACTGCTAGTGACATCTGGGGACACGGTTAACCCAGTACTGTACACATTCCGGGGGCAAAGTTAACCCAGAAACACTGCTAGGGACATCTGAGGCCACTGTTAACCCAGTACTGTACCCATTCCATACGATTCCCGTACAATCAAATATATATAAATCCACGCAAATCCATGCGTTCAGTATGTACTTAAACATTTCAATAGTAACATGCTTCCGCCCCGGGAAAATATTTGAAAACAATTCAGAAAAAGGGGCTCGTGAAACTCACCTTAGCACATGCAAGCAGGTAACAACAATCATTATCAATTAACACGTCCAATCTGTAATATGATCCCTACGATCGTTACTATACACTCATTATTAATATAACTTTAACCAAGTTAACCGGTACATCTGGGGACACTGTTAACCCAGCACTGTACCCGTTCTGGGGGCAAGTTTAACCCAGAAACACTTCTCCGGACTCAGATTGTGATGTCGTTTAGAGTTTAACAGTCAAATTTTCTAATAGCTTGTTTTCCCCGTTTTGCGTGCCTAGCACGGTTACCCGTTTTTATGTTTCAAAAATGAGTTTGGTCACACACGACCGGAAAATAGTGGTTGACTGATAATTTAGTTTAAGTTGTGAAATTAGAGCTCGGTTTACACGCCCCGATTGGCCGCGGGACCCGTTTCCGTCTTTAGCGTACCGAAAACTGTTAAATCAGACAAAAATTACTCAAATCATCCGAATTATTTTCGGATGATTTATTTTTACTTGTTTAACTCATTTATATGAAAATAGTTCATTTTTAGGGTTTTTATACACCAGTCAGCTCGCTTAAGCGAACTTCACCGGTTTACGCGTTTTAACTTTAAAAGTTTGATAATTAGCACAAATAATTATCCGTTTAATCTCGGATCTTGAAATTTTGCACAAATCACTTTTTGACATGTTATGAAAAGCTTATACATGTGTGACTTATACATGTTATGAAAAGCTTATCTGGAATTTTCCAGAATTTTTCATGATATTTAACTATTTTTCACCATTTTTATCCAAAACCGAGCATTAAATTCACCAAATATTCATCGTTTATCCAAAATTTACCAAAAATTTACAGAACTCTTATTTTCATGTGCTTAACACCTCTGTAAAATTTCATGACCTAACTCCAAACGATCAACAATCTGTCCAAAAACTCCAAAACCGAACATAACCGAATATACCTTTCGTTTTCCGCCACTACAAACTACAAACTCGTCTTTCCGCCTTATCTACCACTAAACACAGAACCTACAACCAACATACCACAATACCAAGCAAGTTACACTCACGATCAAGCCTCTTAAACTATTGTTTCGGTTATGATTCAAAAACAAAGAGTTAAACCGTAAAAATTCGTTTTTGGTCCGTTTAACTCCTTTCTTGGACCAAGATCCCTTGTATAACCCGTATACATCACTTGATCATGCAAGAATCAGTTTTCATCTTTGAAACCTCATTTTCTTGCAAATAAACTCAAAAAACGAAGATGGAAACGTGATTAACTCGATTCTTTACCTTGTTTTCTTGCTCAAAAATCTCGGTTTTGGATTATATGTGAAGAGGAGATGAAGGTTTGTTGATATGTTTGTTGTAAAAAAAGAAAATGAAGTGAGTTTGTGCGGGTGGTGGTCCGATCGGCTTCTTGGAGGGGTGGGGTGGGACCCACTTCTCCATTCCTAGCCACACAATTGGATTCCCGTAATCCGGATAATGTTTTGGATAATCTGGTTCAGTTCGTTTTTTGGTTAAATGTTTAATTCGGCTTAAAACGAGGCTAAAACGGTCGTTTTTCGGCTTAAATATGAAATTTATATAAAACCGATTTAAAATCTTTAAAAACTTAAACCATGACATTTATTAACATAAAACATCATATCATTAATTATCGCGCATCTTTTTCGGCTTGATCGATTATCTCTTGCTCAGTTTGCTATTAAAGGTTTCGTTTAACGTACCGACGTACTATTAATTCGAAATTCTTTTTTTGTGCCGTACTTTACTTATCCTGAAGCATTAATGCTTCGTAACATCACTAATTATTATAGATATCGTCTATAACTGAACCCTCGATTCGTTCGGGTTTCAATAACTATCGATCGCTTAATCGCATATTCAATGCGGTGAATTATATATTCACGTACAATCGATACAGTGAACCTCGTATTCTCGTATAATTACTATGGTAATTCATGTATCCGACATAAAATATGATGTAACTATTGTCTACCGGTTAGGGTATACCGGGTTTCGTCGGAATCGTTACATTCTCCCCCCGTTAAGAAATTTCGTCCTCGAAATTTTACACGCCCACTATCCCCTTTCGAGAGAAAGGTGGGGGGTTTTTCCTCAGAATTCACCCTCGCGTTACCAGGTATAATCTGGTCCTCGCTGTGAATTCCACTTAATCTTAATCAATAAAGCTTGGTATGTCCAAACTGTTTAGTTTTCCCGTCTACTATCTCTACGGAATTGGTTATGATATCAAGCATGTCTTCTATGAGTACCTCTATTACTAGTACTTTCGTTGCCTCATCGCTTAGGCACTTTTCAATCCGTATATATGGCAAAACATTATGTATAGTACTTAGCCCCTGGAGTACTTTAAGCGATAAACTAAATGACCAATCATGGAGATAGTCTCATGAGGTCCAATATATTAAGGAGCTATTTTCGGTTTTGCCAAACCTCATATCACCTTTCTAAGGTGATGCCTTAAAAATACCTTGTCACCTCTTTCCAGCGACAATGGTTTCCTTTGAATGTTGGCATAAATCCTTTGCCAATCTCGTGCTACTTTCAACATATCTTAATTATTATAAATCCAATTGGTTGTTTCTCGAATCAATTCAAATCTTATGGCTTGAGTGACGCCCATTTTCAATTTAACAAATTGGTAATAATTACTTCGCCCATAGAAAGCTTCGAGCTCTCGATGCTTCCTTCCCCGCCTTCCAATATTGGAAGTAGGATGACTATTTCGATCTGAGATAATTGAAAATGGTACTCCACGACGAGATACCATTTCACCATCATGAATTTGGGCGAGAATTCATTGTGGTAATCGACATGGATTGGGATGAAATGCGAGGATTGGTTAATCGATCCGCGATTACCCAATTTACCTCATGCCTTTGATATATCTTGGAAATTTTGCGTCCCGAAACCCATTGTAATTTATTCCCACTATCATTGGTGAATTTTCTGTCGTTGTGGCGTTCCCAAGGGTTTTCGGTATGCAGCCTTATCTCTTGCATAACTAAAATTTTTAACAACATACGTAACCATATCTTTCTCCACACTCGGTCATTAACAAAATCCTTTCAGATATTCGTATCATCAATAGTCTAATCCGATCCCGGATGTATGGAATATTTCGATCTATGCGCTCCGTCCATGATTAATTCACGAAGGTCATGGAGGGTCGGGATCCAAACCCAATTTTCGAAGCAGAGAATTTCGTCCACGCGTTGTTCGAAATTCTTCTCATTGCCGTAAAGTTCCTCCTTTTCCAATTGTTCCTCTTTCAACGCCTCACGTTGAGCGACTCGAATCAGTTCCGAAAGGTTCGACTGGACTATCGTCCCCAGCACTGGCACTCGCAATGGCTTAACCCGATATTTCCTACTCAAGGCATCGACTATGACGTTAGCCTTGCCGGGGTGATAACGGATGTCACAGTCATAATCGCTTAACAACTCGACCCATCTTCGTTGCCTCATATTCAGTTCTTTCTGATCGAATATGTGCTGCAAACTTTTATGATCGGTGAAGATGGTGCACTTCGTACCGTAGAGATAATGTCTCAAGATTTTAAGTGCGAAGATAACCGCTCCCAGTTCTAAGTCGTGAGTAGTGTAATTTTTTTCTCGTGTACTTTTAACTGTCGGGAAGCATAGGCTATAACCTTATTATACTGCGTCAACACGCGTCCTAACCCTTTACGCGATGCGTCACAATACGCGACAAAACCATCGTCTCCATCGGGGAGACTTAAAATCGGCGCTTGGCACAATTTTAATGGTTTCTATCTTATTTGGATCTTTGTGAAATCCTTGTTGCTTTACAACATGACCAAGGGATTATGCCTTCTTTATTCAAAATCACATTTCGAAAACTTCGCGTATAGCTCCTCTTGCTTTAACACTTCCACAATTTTCCTTAACCGTCGTTCGTGCTCTTCTTTACGTTGCGAATATATCAAAATATCATCAATGAATGTTATGACAAATTTGTCTAAATAAAGTTTACAGACTTGGTTCATGAGTTCCATGAATGCTGCCGGCGCATTTGTTAGCCCGAAAGGCATAACTAAGAATTCATAATGGCCGTAGCGAGTCCGAAACGTTGTTGTTGCAACGTCCTCTTCTTGGATTTTTTCCATTTGGTGATAACTATATCTAAGATCAATTTTCTAAAAATAAATCGCCCCTTGCAGTTGGTTAAACAGATCATTTACTTCGAAGAAGAGAATACCTATTCTTGATTGTCACTTTATTCAATTCTCCCTAATCAATACATATTCTAACACTTCCGTCCTTCATTTCCGAAATAACACTGGTGCACCCCATGGTGACTAACTAGGTCGTATAAAACCTTTATCCAATAATTCTTGCAATTCAGTTGGCGCAAGTTGGTAAGATGCTTTAGCAACAGGGCCAGCTTGAGGTATTAAATCGATTCTGAATTCGACCTGTCGGGTTGGCAGTAATCCCGGAAGTTCTTCTGGGAAAACTTCTGGATATTTAAGTATCACTGAAACATCTTCTATATGTTTTCTTTTAAATACTTTGGCAATCGCGTTTGTTAAATACACCACGTCTTCTTGTCGTAAATATTATAACATCTCAAGATGAGATTAGAGTGGTAACATAATACCGTACACTTTTCTTTGTATCTAATCGATTCATCATCCGAAGGAGAGCTTCTAATCATCTTCTTCTCCTATTTGATTTCAGCTTCAAGTTGAATTTGCCAATCCATGTTAACTATTACGTCAAAACTTCTTAACCTTACTGGTCGCAGGTTAATAAGGAAAGGTTAATCGTTCCGAATAATAGGACAATTCCGAACAATTTAGTTAACAATTAGGGGCTTACCGTTAGCGATTCTACAGTATTGGGTTCTATGGTTTCACTAATCGGTATCTTTCCAAATGATAGGAGGTTAACAGGAACTAACTTCTATCGGCGACCGTAAAAATATCACTGAAGCCTATTGATTTAAAACTACAACGTACTTAATACTACCTTTGGATCATGACGTGCTTTATTCGAATTACTCACAAAAGCACGGCTCCTTGCTTGATCAGAGGTTGATGCTTGTCATGAGGTTCGTCTTCCAACGACACCTTAGTTCAACTTTGGGCAATTTCTCTTGAAACGTTCTGTACTGCCACATTCATAGCAAGTACAACTGTTTGGTGTAATTTGGTTTCTTTGGATGGATTGTTATTGAAGTTGTTGGGTTCGGAGTGGTTGTACACGAATGGTTTGTGGTTGCCGGTTCACATGGCTTCAATTGGTTCTACAATTAGGGCATTACGTCCATCTTTACCACACCTGTGGCCTACTATCACTCGACATTCTTCTTCCTGCCGATAACCATATTTTCCACATTTAGGGAAGGACCCTTCATGCGGTTCATGTTTTCACACCAGAACTAGTCTTAGTATAATTCTGGGTTGTAGGACATACCTACTTATTCAAAAGTCTATCTTGCACTATACCGTTATCATTTCTCTTCTTTAACACTCGACGTCTCACCTAACGTCCTTCCAATCCGCTTCCCATAGAGTTAAATATATCAATGCTGGCTTGTGACACAACCCTTCCAAAAGTTGTATGTTTTACAGGATTGACTATACTCCTTATCGATGGAGTTAGTCCCCAATATTGCGCTTACTTCGCTTAGTTTCATGAGTAATTAGCCATGTCACCAGACCTGACAATTCCTTCAAACGATTAGCGTGTTTTAAGTGATCAGCACACAACATTTCTATCTTCCATAGCTCAGTTTCCAATCTCTGAACTTAATTACTCGAATAAAAGTGCTCTAGCACAAGAATTTTAATTTCTGACCATATCATCTGAGTAATAATTTTCTAACTATAATTTTGTACCATCGTGTTCCATCACGATACAACATAATCTACCAACATATCTGTAGCATATTTCACCGCACAATGTTCTAGACTCTTACCAGTATCCTTAACCACTTCGATCTTTTCTATCCACTCGCTAAACCATTCCTCCCTTTACCATCAGTAAACTATCAATAATTTCCTTAACACAACCAACAAACATATCCTTCATACCGGATCTAATTCATTACTACTACTATTCATGTTTAGTTTATAACTAATACTTGTAGTCATAATAGTATTCGGCGGGACATTATCACTCTTAGTAATACCACTAAGAATTGAAATATTCATATTCATGTGATTGCTCGATCTATAATTCTGCGATCACATTTGCATCAACACTAGCAGTGATCTGTGATACGACATTCGGTATCATCATCTGCTATCTTTGAGCAATCAACTGAATCATATCAATCTCCATCATTGGAGTTACTCTTTTATGTCATTCTGCCGTACTCAACCCGTACGCAGTAATCAATACTAATCTCACCGTATAACTCGTTACCAGTTCAATCATAACAGTAGGTACACATACACACCAAATATTATCATACATATTACACCTACCAGTATCTAGTATATATGTCCCACAAGTATAATAACATATGGACTTAACCTGACGTCGGTTAACGTTTAAATATGTTTCATAACCCTTGTCACCAACCGACATATAGATCTTTCTCAACAAAGATTAATGTTTAATATACTTGATTTCAATATCCTTCTGCATGTCAGCATAACCGATACATGCTCACCGTGAGCACCAAACGATTCCGTACCACGGAGTTATAATATCCGTGTCTATTCGTATATCCGGCATACACGGTATACCACCTACGAACGAATAACCAACTATGCTATAATGATTCCAACACCTCTTTGTGTACGGGTAATCATTCTATTCGAGTATACATGGGTATAGGCATCTAACGGATGTAAGGATAACATAGGGAGTTGCAAGGTTCAAGGTAATCGCACAACATGGGTTGCCTTCAAATATTATTAATTACTATTATGGGAAACTCTATCGCTTGCTCAGTCAATGTCCTCCGGCGTTCTAGGTTCGCTAAAATCGGTAATTCCCGATCTGGAGGTGGTATGACTCATATGTTTGAGAGGGAGAAATACATATATATGTTTCTATATATTATTTTTATCTTCTCATTTATTATCAATTTTTTTTTTAACGGAATAAGAATGGGTTCACGTACAGGTCCGTCCGTACGTGAGGGTCGGCGGTTCTGGTGATCATAGGGGGTTATTAGAATATACGATACTGGTGTTGATAGGGTAAGGGATTTGTCAATTTTGGTTGGGAGAGACGGTTACTAGATATATCTGGTTAATATCAAACGGGAGATCTAACTTGGTACTATCATAACTATGGCCCGATAAGTCAGACTTATCATCAACCGATGCTCTAGAAATTTTCAGCATCCTCAGTACTTTTATTATTTCATCCCCCGGTTCCTTATCCGGGTCCTATTTCTCAATACACGTACCCACAAGATATGTACACACTAGCACGTATAAATAATATTATATATTTTACACATATGTTGCCATTTTTACCTATTAATGTACCCCGTGACTTCCCCTGAATTCCCTCATGCGGACAAGTCTGTTATTATGTTCCGGACCATAATAACTCACTTGTCCATCCAAGTTCATCCAGATCTCGTCACTATAAATTATTAGTTGATATTCAGATCCTATAATACTTGAGCTGCTGGTTATATTTTAGGTATCTTTTAAAGACATCCTAAGTCTTTATAACCAATGGCTCCGATACCAACTTCTGTAACACCCCGTAACCACAGCGGAAACGTAAACGGGGTGCGACAGACTCGTCTGATATCAACCACATTGTTTATAAAGAAAACTGAATGCATTAATATACTTCAAAATTACATTATCTCGTATTTCATTACCGTCTAGGTGATACACACATCATACAATACGATACACAATTCTATTTGTTATAATGTATCCTAACATCCTGCACGCAAATCTTACACACATCAAGCACTTAGCACGTAAGCAATCACTTCATCTTAATTGTACCTGAAAAGCATGTGAGAAAACGGGTCAACTACGAATAGTTGGTGAGTTTCACAATTTGAGTAAACCTTGATAAATCAATATCAGAATATAATATTATCTGGGGACACTGTTAACCCAGTACTGTATCCATTCCGGGGGCAACGTTAACCCAGAAACACTTCTAGGGACATATGGGGACACGGTTAACCCAGTACTGTACTCATTCCGGGGGCAAAGTTAACCCAAAAACACTGCTAGGGAAATCTGGGGACACGGTTAACCCAGTACTGTACTCATTCCGGGGCAAAGTTAACCCAGAAACACTGCTAGGGACATCTGGGGCCACTGTTAACCCAGTACTGTACCCATTCCATACGATTCCCGTACAATCAAATATATATAAATCCACGCAAATCCATGCGTTCAGTGTGTACTTAAACATTTCAATAGTAACATGCTTCCGCCCCGGAAAAATATTTGAAAACAATTCAGAAAAAGGGGCTCGTGAAACTCACCTTAGCACATGCAAGCAGGTAACAACAATCATTATCAATTAACACGTCCAATCTGTAATATGATCCCTACGATCGTTACTATACACTCATTATTAATATAACTTTAACCAAGTTAACCGGTACATCTGGGGACACTGTTAACCCAGCACTGTACCCGTTCTGGGGGCAAGGTTAACCCAGAAACACTTCTCCGGACTCAGATTGTGATGTCGTTTAGAGTTCAACAGTCAAATTTTCTAATAGCTTGTTTTCCCCGTTTTGCGTGCCTAGCACGGTTACCCGATTTTATGTTTCAAAAATGAGTTTGGTCACACACGACCCGAAAATAGTGGTTGACTGATAATTTAGTTTAAGTTGTGAAATTAGAGCTCTGTTTAGACGCCCCGATTGGCCGCGGGACCCGTTTCCGTCTTTAGCGTACCGAAAACTGTTAAATCAGACAAAAATTACTCAAATCATCCGAATTATTTTCGGATGATTTATTTTTACTTGTTTAACTCATTTATATGAAAATAGTTCATTTTTAGGGTTTTTATACACCAGTCAGCTCGCTTAAGCGAACTTCACCGGTTTACGCGTTTTAACTTTAAAAGTTTGATAATTAGCACAAATAATTATCCGTTTAATCTCAGATCTTGAAATTTTGCACAAATCACTTATTGACAGTGGGGAATTTTATAAAAATATTTCCAGAATTAATTTCTATATTTAAAATTTATTTATCTATTTTTAAACACCATTTAAACACTAAATATGTCGTAAATACCAAACGATGTTAGAAAAATCCCAAATTTTTCCTGGATATCCCCTGCCATCCACATATTCCCCTGTAATTTTTCCAGAACCAAAATCCCCTTTTACATGCCATTTTCAATAAAACCGAGCTAGAAAACCCAAGAACTCGTTTAACCGAAAAGTCTACATAGACTTCTCCAACGGACCTCAAATTTTGTGTGTGACTTATACATGATATAAAAAGCTTATCTGCAATTTTCCAGAATTTTTCATGATATTTAACTTTTTTTCACCATTTTTGGTCAAAACCGAGCATTAAATTCACCAAATATTCATCCTTTATCCAAAAATTACCAAACATTCACAGAACTCTTATTTTCATGTGTTTAACACCTCTGTAAAATTTCATGACCTAACTCCAAACGATCAACAATCTGTCCAAAAACTCCAAAACCGAACATAACAGAATATACCTTTCGTTTTCCGTCACTACAAGCTACAAACTCGTCTTTCCGCCTTATCTACCACTAAACACAGAACCTACAACCAACATACCACAATACCAAGGAAGTTACACTCACGATCAAGCCTCTTACACTATAGTTTCGGTTATGATTCAAAAACAAAGAGTTAAACCGTAAAAATTCGTTTTTGGTCCGTTTAACTCCTTTCTTGGACCAAGATCCCTTGTATAACCCGTATACATCACTTGATCATGCAAGAATCGGTTTCATCTTTGAAACCTCATTTTCTTGCAAATAAACTCAAAAAACGGAGATGGAAACGTGATTAACTCGATTCTTTACCTTGTTTTCTTGCTCCAAAATCTCGGTTTTGGATTATATGTGAAGAGGAGATGAAGGTTTGTTGATATGTTTGTTGTAAAAAAAGAAAATGAAGTGAGTTTGTGGGGGTGGTGGTCCGATCGGCTTCTTGGAGGGGTGGGGTGGGACCCACTTCTCCATTCCTAGCCACACAATTGGATTCCCGTAATCCGGATAATGTTTTGGATAATCTGGTTCAGTTCGTTTTTCGGTTAAATGTTTAATTCGGCTTAAAACGAGGCTAAAACGGTCGTTTTTCGGCTTAAAAATGAAATTTATATAAAACCGATTTAAAATCTTTAAAAATTTAAACCTTGACATTTATTAACTTAAAACATCATATCATTAATTATCGCGCATCTTTTTCGGCTTGATCGATCCTCTCTTGCTCGGTTTGGTATTAAAGGTTTCGTTTAACGTACCGACGTACTATTAAATCGAAATTCTTTTTATGTGCCGTACTTTACTTATCCTTAAGCATTAATGCTTCGTAACATCACTAATTATTATAGATATCCTCTATAACTGAACCCTCGATTCGTTCGGGTTTCAATAACTATCGATCGCTTAATCGCATATTCAATGCGGTGAATTATATATTCACGTACAATCGATACAGTGAACCTCGTATTCTCGTATAATTACTATGGTAATTCATGTATCCGACATTAAATATGACGTAACTATTGTCTACCGGTTAGGGTATACCGGGTTTCGTCGGAATCGTTACAACAAACGCCGCGATAATTATTATTAGATATGATTTAAGTATTAATAATCAACACTTATTTATATATTTGGAAAATGGGTTTTCTAAATATTTGCATTTGTGTGTTTAATAAATTATGTGGATAATTTATGCTTGAGAGAAATGTTATTTATTTGGATAAATAAAAAATAATTTTTAAAATTAATTAACAAAATTGGTTTTGAGTTTTGGAGGGAAAACCACCCAAGGGGGTCGGCCCCATCTCGCTCTCTCTCTCCTCTTTTGTTGTTTTCCAATACACGCAAACTATCTCATTGGGAGATCATAATTCTTGGTTGCATCAATGAACACTTTCTCTCTCACACACATAACTCTCTTCTTCTTCTCTCTTGGCTAAGAATAATAAGGAGGAACAATAGGATTGCAATAGTGGAAAAGACCCTAGTAACCTAAGGTGTTTGTTGATTAGCTCGTTGGGTATACAAGCTTGAGATTTCCTCCATTGGAAGCTAGCCATTCATTCTCATTCATCCCCTTCGGTTTTCTGGACTTGAAGGTATGTGTGTTAACACCCTATGGTTGTGTTTTGATAGATTGATAATCGTATATGGATCCTGGTTTGGGTTTAACATAAACGGGTTTATGTGTAATGGTTAACAAGATTTAAAACTTAATTCCACTGCGTTTTCCTCATAAAATGGTTTATTGTGACCTTGATAATCATGCTAAAACCCAACATAAATCACTTGCTTGATACCTATTAATGATGCTTTGTTTTCTAAAGCATTCACCCTCCAACTTACCTAGCTTCATATTCAATGCATCTATTGTTTCAAGTAAATCAGTTGTAGAGAGTGAAGGTACATGTGAAGTAGAAGATTCAGCCTCATTCACAATCTTTGCCATAAAAGCAACATTAGCCTTTGTGATGTCATCTGCATGATCACTCCAATCAAAATTTCCTTCATGTTGTGCAGCAACAGCTACATTCCCTTGATTTCTGGGCTGATTTTGATAGTTTCTGTTGGGGTTATTTGGAGCAGTTTGAGATTGGTTTCTTTGATAGTTTTGATTCTGAGGCACAACTTATTGATTATTCATTTAGGGATGTTGATAGTTGTTAAAGTTGTTGGGATTGTTGTTGAAGTTGTTGTTTCTTTGCTGGTTCTGTTGGTATTGCAGCTGATTTCTTGGCTGTTGATTCTGGAACTGATTCATCTGAAAGTTCTAGGCTGGTTGCATTCTCTAGCAACGTGTCCAGGTTGTTGGCAATTGTAATAGATTTCCTTGGACTTATCAAAGCCAATTATTTCATTTGGACCAGAGACTAGAGATCTTCCAGTCCTGTTAAACAGCCTCTTGCTTCTAAGTGCAAGCATTGCAGCCTGTCACTTCAAGTCCATATCTTCAAGATCATCAGCATCTAGTTGCTCCAAATCATCTTGAATGACACTTGAGTGGATCATTTTTTTGGCCAGAAATTCATTATATGACTCAGTGAACATAGCGAACAATGCTCAAGTTTCACTTCCATGACCACTGTTTCCAGCAGAATAAGGTAAATGTCCACTTGCCATGGAGGCAGAATCATTGTCATCTATGAGTTGAGCATTAAACCTTGATTGGTTTCCTTGGTTATTTGTACTACCACCAACAAATGCTTTAGGTGTATCAACACCATGTTCAATTGGTTGCTCTATGATGGGAATCTGTTGTTGGTTTTTGGTGGACAAACTTCCCATAAGTGCAATAAGGGCATTGTACACCTGGAAACATGGCTTCTCTTCCTTTATCATTTCATTCTCAATCATCTCTATCCCAGCTTGATCATAGCTAAGGCCCTGTCATCCATCTTCCTCATTCTATCACGCACAGCAAGGTTAGGATTTGCACCATATTCAGCTACTTGTGGACAATTTTGATTGAGTTCCACATATCAACATCGTTATTGCACACAACAGCCTCGAACAATACTTTCCATTTGGTTAAATTTTCCTGTCTGTATAGTCTAGGAATTTTGTTAGTGGAAACTTCTTGCTCTTCAAAACCAGACATTTTGGTATTTTGAAAAACAGAAACAAAGAATAGCTAAAATGGAAAAAAAAAATCAAGTTTTGAAAATACTCAGATCTGAAAATCAAATCTTCAGCAAGACTAAGTAATAAAGATGCAAACTTAAATCAAAATAAGTAAAAGAAGACACCAGAAATTTGCAGATCTACACGAAAATGAAGAACAGAGGTGCTGACGTCAGTATTCAATGGAATAGTTCTCTGCTTACATCATTCTTCGTCTTCAATAAATCAGCAAACAACAACAAATCTTTACCAAAATAGCAACTAACTAGCTCTGATACCACTTGTCAAGTTATGTGTGTGTATATATATATCAAGTTATGTGTGTGTATATATATCAAACGAGGTCCGAAACTTAACCAACCGGAGTCGGAGAAGTAACTACCAAAGGTAACAAGGAGTGTGTATTATATGTATGTTGTACCCCCATATTCAAGTGTTAGTAATGTTAGATGAACAAGTTAGAATGAAAGACTATGGTTAGTTTGACTTGAGAAGTCAAACCTTCAAGAATACATAAGAAATAACAACCTTGAATCTATGGAGTTTTGAGAGAGAATTTGGAGTAAGAGCAAGTGTAAAAATGAAGCAGATGGGTGTGTATATATAGGGTATGAGTCAAGGCTTCTTTTCAAGGTTCCTTTTATGTTTACATGCAAATAGGTTGGTTAAACAAACAAGCAACGCACAAACACAAGAAAAGTAAGTAATATGTGTACATTTCTCCCCAAGAGCCACGCGCCCTGCCCTTTCCCTCTGGTCGTTCGACGTGGCGTACCCAGGGGGCTCGCCCAGCTCGTCTTTTGATGTTCGTTACATGTCTAGAAGTTCGTTTTTGATGTATTGAACAAATGAACAAATGGGAGTGTTTTGGTAACATAAAAATCCAATAATTTATATATCGTGAGTTTAGGTTTACAAAACGGGTGGGTTTACAACATAAAACAACACCAATACGAATACAATCGAGACCCGAATTTGACGAATGTCACAAGTGTAACGCGTTGTCTCTCTCGTCTGGTGTGTCTTGTAGGCGTGCCCTAAATTATTCTATTTATAGGCCTGCCACCACCTGACAGCTGTCATTCCTTCTAGAAACCCTAATTATTGGTACATAATCATATTACATATTCAAAATTATACTAAGTGTAAAAATAGGTCTTCCAGGTAGTCGTTGTGTCGGTTGTCTTCTCCAAGTAGGCTCTGTGCCTTTTGTCGTTTACGAGTAGACCTGGTATCTTTGAAATGTGCTGGTGAACAGTTCTCCGGGTACACTTTACTTAGAGTATTTTCCTAAGAAAATACTCACCTAGCAGACTTAAATCTTCTTGACCATAGCAAACTTTGCTCGATAAGGTCCTATGAGCAAACTGTTCTTCATGAATCCCTTCAACCCTTTCTTAGAAGATAACTTATTAAGCAAACCATAGTGTGTGGTAACACTGTTTGAACTGTGCTAGTGGCACTGTAGCTTGCTCGGGGTTGCATCCTTGTTAGAGAAAGTACTTCGAATATTTTCCTGTTCACTTTCAACAAGCATGCTCGGACTACTGTTTATAAATCAAACTTTGCTAGATCTTCCAAATACTTGGGCTTCAGAACCTTGGTTTAGCCAAGAGTTTGCTAGTAAACAAACTATACTCGGCTTGAAGAACACCTTTGCTAGATGATGTGAACCCTGCTCGGATCATCATTAAGAAGACTTAAAGAAGATAACCATGCCCGATAGGCAAAATACATTGCTAGGATAAGTAAAATCATGCTCGAATGTCCAAGTGTGCTCGGTTTCCATACTTAGCCGTTTCTGAGGAGTGTGGAGAAGATTTCAATCTCACTTAATCTTTCATAAGTCATTTTAGGTCAAATCTTTGACTCAACAACCTCTTGCTCGTCATGTCCCGACATCTTCTTGAGATTTTTAAAAGAATTTGAAAAACAAAGAAAACAGTTGACAAAATTAAACATATTTTAATTTTTTCTTAAAAATTAATCAGAATTGTGGATAAAATCTTCAGATCTGATGCATCTGGTCATATTAGAGCAAAATAACTTATTGAACAAACCAAAGTGTGCTGGTAATACTGTTTGAGTTGTGCTGGTAGCATTGTAGCTTGCTATGAGTTAAACCTTGCTAGAGAAAGTTCATAATATAATTCTTGATCAACTTTCTTCATGCTTGCTAGGACCAATATTTATTAATCAAACCTTGCTAGATATTCCAAGTTACTTGGCTTTGTTAGCTTGGTTTAGTCAGGGTTTGCTAGGAAGCAAACCTTGCTCGATTTGAAGAACAACATTGCTAGACAAAGTGAACCATGCTCCTATTGACACTTAAGAGAGACTTCAGGAAGAAAACCTTGCCCGAAAGGAAAATACCTTGCTAGGACTTAACCTCTCACCATCTTTCTATTTGAATCTGTCAAGTTGCTGCTTAAGTCTATTCTTCTTGATTTTCTTTAATTCTGAGTTGCCTTCAAACATTTCTAGTATAGCATCATATATTTTCTTAGCAGTTGTTTGGTGAGCAACCTTCGTCAAAATTTCCCAACATAGTCCCAATTTCAACATCGCAAGAGCTCTATCGTCCACCTTTCTCATTCTTACTTCAACAGCTTGGTTGGCGTTTGTTCCATCAGGTACATACAGTCCAGATTTAATAGAGTTCCACATATCCACATCTTGGAATTTTGTTAGTATGAGATTTTGTTAGTTGAGACCTCTTGCTCGTCATGTCCAGACATCTTTTTGAGATTTTTAAAGTATTTGAAAAACAAAGAAAAACAGTTGACAAACTTAAACAGATTTTAAATTTTTCTTAAAAATTAATCAGAACTGTTGATAAAATCTTTAGATTTGAGCAAGATCTTGAGTAAAAATTAAAACTTTAATTCAAATAAAAAAACACCAATATTTAGCATATCTTAAACAAATGAAGAAACAGAGACGCTAACGTCACAAATCGATTAAACAATGGTCAGCTTATGTCATTCTTCATCTGCAAATCATCAACAATAAGCAACGATTCTTCACCCAAACTGCAGGAACAATCTCTGATACCACTTGTTAGTCCCATTTATATCGATCAAAATACCACTGTCACAGCCCACACAGTTCAATGTTGACAAGAAATGTTAACGACTTTCTATTTAAGGTATGAACTATATTGTATTAGCAGCGGAATCCCTAACACAAAATATGTTGCTTAATAAATGCTAAGGTAACAAACACAAACTATAACTCAAAAGATTTCCATTTATAGAATTCTAAATACAAACGGAAATCGATCAGGGTTTCAGTACGGAATGTTTAATCCGTAAGATTCTTAGGACAGCCGTCACAATCATTTTAAGGAATAATTCAGGTTGTCTGAAAAGTCTGTGAAGGGTATTGGAGGCGTTCCCTAAACTATTCTATTTATAGGTCTGCCACCTGACAGTTGTCTGTCCTTCTAGAAACCCTAATGATTGATACATAATCATAAAAACATATTACAAAAAGATTCTAGGTGTAAAACAGGTCTTCGGGTAAGCTTTGCACTTTTGTCTTCTTCGAGCAGACCTGATAATCAAAGTGTGTTGGGGAATAGTTCTCCAGGTAGACTTTACCTAGAATATTTCTCCTAGCAGACTTCAATCTTTTTGACCATAGCAAACATTGCTCGATATGATCCTACGAGCAAACTTGTTCTTCAGGAATCCCTTCAACTCTTTGTTAATAAATAACTTATTGAACAAACCAAAGTGTGCTGGTAACATTGTTTGAGTTGTGATGGTAGCATTGTAGCTTGCTATGAGTTAAACCTTGCTAGGGAAAGTTCTTAATATAATTCTTTATCAACTTTCTTCATGCTTGCTGGGACCACTGTTTATTAATCAAAACTTGGTAGATATTCCAAGTTACTTGGCTTTATTAGCTTGGTTTAGCCAAGGGTTTTCTAGGAAAGAAATCTTGCTCGACTTGAAGAACAACGTTGCTAGACAAAGTGAACCCTGCTCGGATTGACACTTAAGAAGACTTCAGGAAAATAACCTTGCTCAAAAGGTTAATTTCCTTGCTAGGAAAAGTAAAACCTTGCTCGGAGTCCTAAGTGTGCTCGGTATCCATACTTAGCCAATATCAGAGAGGTTGAGAAGATTCCAATCTTCACTTAGCACTTTTCTCATTCCATCACCTTCAATGAGTAATTGTCACTGAAAGTGGAAGAACAACCTTATATTTATCTTCCTCCTTGATCTTGTTTAGCTTCCCACAAATGTTTCCAGTTGAAACTAAAAATTTTAGGAAATCATTTCCAACTTGAAGTGTGGTGTTATTCAATTTTTCATTAAGAAACATCTTCTTCAACCCATCTATTTCAGTGACATACCTGGACCGCACCATATAGTTGTTCATACAATCTTGTTCTAGACTTTTGATTCTTCCCTCATAATTCATGTCACTTGCCTCATACACATTAATCATACTTTGTTTACTGAAACATTCATTTTAAGCTTACCAACTGTCATTCTCAAAGATTTATTCAATTCAAGTAATACAAGCTTTGAGAGACTTGAATATACCTGAGATGAAGAGGATTCTGCTTCATTCACCACTTTAGCCATGAATGCTACATTTGCTTTTTCAATTTCACTAGCATGATTTCTCCAATCAAAATCACCTTCTTGTTGTTGTTTAGCATTTAATGCAACATTCCTTTGGTTTCTATTAGGATTTGTAGGAGCTTGTGGAGGGTTCTGATTATTTCTTTGAAAACCCTGGTGTTGGGGGATTACTTGCTAGTGATTATGTGGTTATTGGTAGTTGTTGAAGTTTCTCAGCTAACCTTGAGTCTGGTTCTGGTACTGATACTGATTTCTTGGTTGAGCAAACTGATTGTTTTTAAAATTTCTTGGTTGATTACACTCCCCTGCAAAGTGTCCTGGCTGTTGATAGTTGTAGCATATTGCTTTCGATTTATCAAATTCAATCCTGTTATTAGGACCAGACACTTATCTTTCAGTTCTTCTAAACAATATTTTGCTTCTTAAGGCTATCATAGCAGCCTACCATATCAAATCCATGTCTTCTAAGTCATCTGTATCAATTTGCTCTAAATCTTCATTGACCACACTGGTGTGAATCAGATTCTAGGACATAAAGGCATTGTATGACTTAGTAAACATTGAGAACAAGGCTTGATATTCACTACCTTGATTGCCATTTCCACCGCCTAGAGGTGCATGTCCACTAGACATAGAAGATGTGTCATGATCGTCAATCAATTGAACATTGAACATTTTTCCACCTTGGTGTGTCACCTTCACAATCACTTGGCTCTTCAATTTTTGGGTCTGTTGTTGATTCTTTGTTGACAAATTTCCCATGGGTGCTATGAGATCATTTGTCACCTGAAAGCTTCATCTGTCTTCTTTGATCATGTTGTTTTCGATCTTCCTATGTTTAGCTGCTTGCAAAAAGAAAATGACATCATCAATCCTCTACTGAGGGAAAGTTGCCTTCTCTTTGATGAATTTTCTATGTGTCTACCATTCCCCAGAAAGTGATGATAGTAACTTCTTGGTTATGCCATAATCAGTGATTCCTAGATCAGTTGTCCTGATTTCATTATCAATTGTCACAAATCATTGCAACACAGATCTTAGCTTTTCCCCTTCTCTGAACTTTAAGCGATCAATATCAGACTTCAAACAATCCTTCTTAATGTTCTTCAACTTGGTGTTGCTTTCAAACATTTCAACAATCACAACAAACAAAGCTTTGGCTGTTGTGTGATGAGCCACACTGGTTAAAATATCCCATGATAGACCCATCTTGATCATTGCTACTACCCTATCATATTTCTTTTTCATTCAGGCTTCAAGAGTCTGATTGTTGTTTGTTCCATCCAGAACACAGGGTCTGTTCATGATAGAATGCCACATCTCAACATCGTTGTAGAAAACTGAATAACACTTTCCATTTGAAGTAATTTTCCTGTCCGTACAGTCTAGGTATCTTTTTAGCAGAAACCACTTGCTCATCCATAGAACCTGACATCTTTTTTGGTGTTTTTGAAATATTTTGAAAAACAGAGAAAATCTGATAAACATAAACACTCTTTCGAAAAATAATCAGATCTGTGGACAAAATCCTCAGATCTGATATATCTGGACAGATTAGAGCAAGATCTATAATACAAATAAGAACTTTAATGTAGATCAAATAAAGAAGACACTTTTAAACCTCACAATTATTGGTTAATCAAGAATTTGGTAGGAAACAAACTTTGCTTGACTGGAAGAACAACCTTGCTAGATAAACTGAACCTTGCTCGGTTTATCACTTAAGAGTAATTTTAGAAGATAACCTTACTGGGAAAGCAAAATGCCTTGCTAGATCAAGTAAAAGCATGATGGGAGGCCTAAGTGTGCTCAATTTCCATACTTAGCCATTTTTAGAGAGGCTGAGAAGATTCCAATATTCCTTATGTCTTTTCCTCATCCCAACAAGGTCAACTGACCGCTCACAAACCCAAACCCGAAAAGAACCGAACCCGCTTTCGCACAATTATACTTCTAACAAGTAAAGGCTATGAGATAACATTACTTCTTATCACCTCTCGGTCTCTAAGTAGGTGTTTACCCGCTGAATTATACCAAAAGGCACTCAAAAAAACCCTACGGTTATATCTACTGCAAACAAATTCTAAACACCATGTATAGAATCAAAAAAGAAACAATCAATCAAAACATATTCAACCAATCGAAGCATGAGATTGAGATACTATTAATAAATTTCCAGCCACTAAACATATGACAAACTGAAAATTTTTCTTACATTTTCAGACACTCATCACGACTTGACTCAAATTTTCAGGACGAAAATTCTTTAACATGGGAATGATGTGACAATCGTCAATTTGTAATACTTAGGAGTTGAGGGGCCAAGGTGTAACATATTAGTCTATAAATACATGATAAACCTAAACCCTAACTCCCATCCCTTTTCCCTAACCCCAAATCGGCCAGCCATCCCCTCTCCCCTCTCCTTGTGATCGATCAATATACACACACACACTCAAGATCTTTCAAGTTTGATTGAAGATTAAGGTGCCAGGAAGGTATAAACAACTATTCTATGCATCCTGTATGTTTAATTGTTAGTTTTATTGGGTGTAATTGATATGCATGGATATTGTTTATGGAGTCTAGAGTGTTATGTGAATGCATGATAGTTCATAGATTGTTAAATTGTTGAGTTTGGATGCAAACAGTTTCTGGACAGATTGTGTTGTTGATGTTTGAATGACTGTAACGGGATGTTAAAGTGGAATTTTATTGAGATAATTGATATTACAGTAAACTAGGTTGAGTCTAGTTTCTAACGAATATAAATTTGTAATTTTTGGAACTGTGAAAGTTAACTTTTATGATTTTACAAAAACATGGTGCAAAGCTGAATTGTTAGACCTGCTGTTAGGTTGTTTTGTAAATGTTATATCTCATAATCTACGAGCCAATTGGGTTGGTTCCACTTCTGGAAGTTGAATTGTTGAGTTAGTAACCTAACCCAAGTGGTCTTGCATTTTTTGGATTTTTCGTTTAACGGGAATTGCAAATAACATTCTGTTGCGCATGAATCTGACTGATATGAGTTTGCTGTAGTGTTTTGATCATTATGAGAAATCTATGTGGAATAAAAATAAAATAAAATATGTTCTGGAAACCTAAGACATGTATGCTTCAGTGATGATTTTTGGTGAATTAATTGAGATGTTATGATCGGTGAAATAGTACAATCTTTCAAGTAGAAATTCTGTCTCGATGAAATTAGCTGCTGATTGTTGTGAAATTGCATGAAATATGATAGTTGTTAATTGATTGTCATAAATTGACCAAGATGCCCTTGTGGGGAGTAATTGCTAATTAATTGTCGTATTTTGACTAAATTGCCCTTACGGGGAGTATTTGCTAGTGATGTACATTGTTTATACATGACACGAAAGTAATTGCTCACACACGTATTGTATCACAAGTGTACTTGTTTAAGTCACACACGATCCACAAAACGAAACACGACATATGTTATGTGCATAGGTATTATGTGCCGAGTCTAGAGACTCGTTAAACGTTCAGACACTTAGAAAATCTCTTTGTTAATTTAGAACGCTAGAGAGAGTTCTACGACGCGCATCACTTGGTGATCTAATTTGGGAAATTCTTCGCAAACAGTGAGTTTCACTTACCCCGCTCTTTGAACTGTTTTCAAACGCTTTTCACTTGGGGGAGATAACATACTCCGATAAACGCATTTTTGAGATAAACGCATTTTTGAGATTTTGTTAATAAATTATATATCACTTGTAAAGGCTAAGCGGCAAACGTAACACTTGAAGTCCCACACATCGAACCGGTTAATATTGGATAATAGCGAGTCACTGTTGAGTAGTACTACAGGGTTTGACAAACCCCACCCGACGCTAAGCTCAACTGGAGGTTGAGTGGGTGTAATTTTGGCTAACACTTACCATGGTCTGGATTGACCTGGTGACGGGCACTTGATAAACAGTCAGCTTCGGTTTCGAACCACTTAGTAATACTTGTTGTATAGATTAGCTACCTATCGATATATAATTTGACATAACACTATCTGGTAATGCAAAACGCTTAAACGCCGTAACGTGGTTACGCAAAACGCTTAAACGCCGTAACGTGGTTACGCAAAACGCTTAAACGCCGTAACGTGGTTACGCAAAACGCTTAAACGCCGTAACGTGGTTACGCAAGACACTTGACGTAAAACGCTGAACGCAAACGCTAAACGATTTATTTTTATATAACTTGTGAACTCACCAACCTCGTGTTGACCCTTTTAGTATGTTATTCTCAGGTAGCCGAGGCGGGCGCGCGGTCTAGGAACATGCATTGTTTGAATCATCTTTATTTATATGGTTTACGCTTCCGCACTTATTTGCATTTAAACGTTTTTATGGTTTGATTATAACTAATGATTCCGATCCTGTTAGTTCACACCCTCTGACAGTAAAACTCCGTTAGTGGATTTTGAGGGTGTGACAGATTGGTATCAGAGCCATTGGTTATAGCGAACTAGAAGCTGCATGCATACTAGACTATAACCGCGACGACCCATTAGTTATAATGATACGCACTGCATAGGTTTGTGTAGTCTTTGTTGTCTTATCTCTTTACCTCTTTCACTCATACGCGCGCATACACGGCATACCTGTAGACATGTCGACGCCATCCTCATCATCGTCCGATCCGATGACTCATGCTCACGGGAAGGAACCGCAATTACCTACCGCATTGCCACCCCGAGTAGTCCCGGAACTCGAAACACCCGCACCAAAGAGGTACCGCCTATCCGTAGGCATTTACGAAAACGACGTTAGCTGGGATTGGTACCCTAACATGATCAGACGTATGGTCTATCGCGAACAAGTTCCCCCGTTACCTCACCCGAACCACCCTGCTTATCCCAACACCCTACCACCCATAACCGAACCTGTAGAGAGAGTTCTCGCAGCTGTTGTCTCATACTTGGAGCGTGACGTGGGTTACATGCGCTATACGAGGGAGAACGTTTCCAGAATGTTAAAAGACGAAACCGAGACTAAGGAGGAGATTTCCCGCATGGCAGCGGCAATGAAGGAAATGCGAGAGGCTAGTGATCAGCAAACGAAGGTTATGATGAAGATGCAAGCCGAGATGATAGACTTGCAAGAGCAACTCCAAGAAGCAAGGACCCGAACCGAGATAGCTCGAGAGCGTTGCGATGTCTTACAAATGCAAATTGCTCAGCACGCAGCCGAACCTGAGGCAGAGCCTGAGGCCGAGCCTGAGGCAGATCCCGAAGAGGAGCCTGAGGAGGAACCTGAGGAAGATCCCGAGGAGGAACCCGAAGAGGAACCGGAGGAAGAACCGGCTGAGCCAGAGGCACACTCAGAGGTGTCCCCAGACGATGTGCAGATGTGCAAATTCTTGGATTGGAACTGGCTAACGCGATGAACTGGGAGGAGTTCAAGAACATGATGCGAGAGGAGTACTGTCCGAGAGAGGAGATGTCGAAGTTGGAGTCAGAATTTTGGTCGTTGAAGATGGTGGGTTCGGAAATCGAAGCCTACACTACTCGTTCGCACGGGTTGGCTGTGATGTGTCCGCGGATGGAGGATCCGCCGAGCAAGAGAATAGAAATGTACATTGATGGATTAGCACCGCAGATTCAGGGCATGGTGACGTCTTCCAGGCCAGCCACGATCCAACAAGCGATCCGTTTAGCTCACAAACTGATGGATCAAGCTGTGACCCAAGGTGCGTTACCACCTAAGGGTTCAACCACTAAAGCCCGTGACAACCCGAGTACTGACAGCAACAACAACAGCAACCCGAGCAGCGGAAAGAGAAATGTCACACCCTCAAAATCCACTAACGGAGTTTTACCGTCAGAGGGTGTGAACTGGCAGGATCGGAATCATTAGTTATAACCAAACCAAAGAAAACGTTTAAATGAAAAATAAGTGCGGAAGCGTAAAACCTTAATTCAAAAGTTGCGTCACGCAGGACGACTTAAAACCAAATGTAAATGTTAAAATTAAGTTTGCAGAGTAAGATGTTTAACAATTAATGCATGCTCCTAAACCGCGCGCCCGCCTCGGCTACCTGAGAATAACATACTAAAAGGGGTCAACACGAGGTTGGTGAGTTCACAAGTTATATAAGATAAATCGTTTAGCGTTTGAGTTCAGCGTTTTCGTTAAGTGTTTTGCGTAACCACGTTACGGCGTTTAAAAGTTTTGCGTAACCACGTTACGGCGTTTAAATGTTTTGCGTAACCACGTTACGGCGTTTAAGTGTGTAACCACGTTACAGCGTTTAAGTGTTACCAGATAATGTTATGTCAAATTATATATCGATAGGTAGCTAATCTATACAACAAGTATTACTAAGTGGTTCGAGACCGAAGCTGACTGTTTATCAAGTGCCCGTCACCAGGTCAACCCAGACCATGGTAAGTGTTAGCCAAAATTACACCCACTCAACCTCCAGTTGAGCTTAGCGTCGGGTGGGGTTTGTCAAACCCAGTAGTACTACTCAACAGTGACTCGCTATTCCAAATATTAACCGGTTCGATGCGTGGGACTTCAAGGGTTACGTGCCGCTTAGCCTCTACAAGTGATATATATAATTTATAACAAAATCTTAAATATGTGTTTATCTCAAAAATGCGTTTATCGGAGTATGTTATCTCCCCCAAGTGAAAAACGTTTGAAAACAGTTCAAAGAGCGGGGTAAGTGAACTCACTGTTTGCGAAGAATATTCCAAATTAGATCACCGAGTGATGCGCGTCGTAGAAAACTCTCTAGCGTTCTAAAATAACAAAGAGATTTTCTAAGTATCGGAACGTTTAACGAGTCTCTAGACTCGGCACATAATACCTATGCACGTATCATGTTTCGTGTTTCGTTTGTGAACCGTGTGTGATTTAAACAAGTACAATTGTGATACGATACACGAGTGAGCAATTACTTTCGTGTCATGTATTAATAACGTACTTACAAGCAATTATTCCCGTAAGGGCATTTTGGTCAACAAACAAAGACTAACTAACCATTATTCCCCATAAGGGCAATTTGGTCAATTCATGGCAATCAAACTAGCAACTATTCCCCGCAAGGGTATTTTGGTCAAAATACAACAATTATATAAAAACTATCATATTTCATGCATTCCTACACAACTCAGCAGCTAGTTTCATTGTGACAGAATTTCTACTTGAAAGATTGTACTATTTCACCGATCATATCATCTCAATTAATTCACCAAAAATCACCACTGAAACATACATGTCTTAGGTTTCCAGAACATATTTTATATTATTTTTATTCCATATAGATTTCTCATAATGATCAAAACACTACAGTAAACTCATATCAGTCAGATTCATGCACAACAGAATGTTATTTGCAATTCCCGGTAAACGAAAAATCCAATAAATGCAAGACCACTTGGGTTTGGTTCCTAACTCAGTGAGTCAACTTCCAGAAGTGGAACCAACCCAATTGGCCTCGTAGTTCATGAGATATAGAATTTACAATATAACCTAACAGCAGGTCTAACAGCTCAGCTTTGCATCACGTTTTTGTAAAATCATAAAAGTATACTTCCACTTATCCAAAAATTACGAATTTATACTTTATAGAAACTAGACTCAACCTAGTTTACTGCAGTACCCACAATCTCAATCAATTTTCACGTTTACACTTCTTTACAGTCAGTTAAACATCGTATATATATTTTGTCCAGAATCTGTTCACATCAAAACTCAACATCATAACAATCTATGAACTATCATGCATCCATATAACCCTCTAGACACCATAACTACTATCCATGCATATAAATCACACCATACATACAAGATTAGGGTTTGTGTTTTAATTCAAATCAAGAACAACAATCAATCATGTATCAATATCAATCTAGTTATCACTTTATCATCAAATCAATTCAAGAATCACATGAACAATATAACACCTAGAATCGGCCAGCTAGGGTTTGTTATTAACCCAACAAACATCAAATTCAATCAACAAGGATGTGAAGGATGATCAAATATACCTTCCTAGCACTTAGTTCTTGGATCAAAGACTTGAATTGATGGTGTATGTGGGTGTTCTTGTGGACGGCAGCCGTGGAGAAGGGAGGTGAGAGAGAGCCGATCGGAACTTGTAGGTTAGGGTTAGGATAATAATAATAGTTAGGGTTAAGTTAATAATATATTTATAGATATACAAGTTACATTCTAATCCCTCTACTTTCCAAGTGTTGTTTTTCTAGAACATTCTATCATACTTGCACAATAAGTTAACATGACCATAATATTATCACATAGCACATAATCCTAACACATAGTAATCACATAGTTCGTGTTTTGACGTTTGTCGTTTATTTATCAACTCGTTTGCGTTTCGGTGCAAATCCCGAAAGACTACTACACATGTAGTAAATGTTAAGCGTCATTTAAACCCTAGTTTAAATGTAATGAAGTATGCGTTATAGATTCAACGATCTTTAAAGTTTGAATTAACGGAGTTGAGTTAACGAGGTTAACCTGGAATTGACGATTGTCACATCATTCCCATGTTAAAGAATTTTCGTCCCGAAAATTTGAGTCAAGTCGTGATGAGAGCCTGAAAAAGTAAGAAGAAAAATTTTCAGTTTGTCATATCATCCCCTAGTAAAAAGAAATTTTGTCCCGAAATTTAATTCATACCTTCGGTGATGTTTGACGGTTTGCCGGGTTTCGCGGTTTTCGGTGTTTGGTTAGCCCTTCAAAAAGGTGAGGATACTTTTTCATCATTTGATCCTCGCGTTCCCACGTGAACTCCGGTCCACGTCTCGAGTTCCAACGAACCTTAACGATTGGAATTTTGCTGTGTTTGAGTGTTTTGGTTTCCCAATCCAAAACTTCGACTGGTTCCTCAATGAACCGTAACTGTTCATCAACTTGCAGTTCCTCCAAAGGGACTACTTGGGTTTCATCAGATAGGCATTTCTTCAAATTTGATACGTGGAATACATCGTGTACGCCACTGAGTTCTGTTGGTAGGTCCAGTCGGTACGCCACCGGACCAATGCGCTCAGTTATCCGGTACGGACCAACATACCGTGGGTTGAGTTTGTTTCGCTTACCAAAGCGAACTACACCTTTCCAAGGTGAGACTTTGAGTAACACCCGATCGTTCACTTTAAATTCGTGAGGTTTTCGGCGCTTGTCGGCGTAACTCTTTTGGCGATCCCGTGCTGCTGCCATGCGATTTCGGATTTGAACAATCTTTTCCGAGGTTTCGAGTACCAGTTCTGGACCAGTATTTGGCTGTCACCCACCTCTGCCCAGCAGAGTGGTGATCGACACTTCCGTCCGTACAGCGCTTCAAACGGCGCTGCCTTAATACTTGCGTGGTAGCTGTTATTATACGAAAACTCTACCAAGGGTAAGTGGGGTTCCCAACTTTTTCCGAAATCTAAAACGCATGCACGCAACATATCCTCCAGGGTCTGAATAGTCCGTTCACTTTGCCCATCCGTCTGAGGATGGTATGCTGTACTCATATCGAGACGTGTGCCTAGTGCGCTTTGCAGCGACTTCCAAAAGTGTGAGGTAAAACGAGAATCTCGATCGGAAATGATCGAGACAGGCACTCCGTGTCTAGACACCACTTCTTTCATGTATACTCGAGTCAGTCTTTCCATTTTGTCCGTTTCCTTAATCGCTAGGAAATGTGCCGATTTAGTCAACCGGTCAACGATCACCCAGATGGTATCGCATCCCGTCGGTGTCTTAGGCAAACCCGTAATAAAATCCATTGAGATGTGCTCCCATTTCCACATTGGGAGTTCCGGTTGTTGCAGTAGACCAGATGGTTTCTGGTATTCAATCTTGACTCTGGCACAAGTCAAGCATTTGCTCACGTAGGTGGCAATGTCGGCTTTCATGTTCGGCCACCAGTAAAGTGCCTTTAAATCATGATACATTTTATCTGAGCCAGGGTGGATAGAATATCGGGACTTGTGAGCTTCGTCCATCACTAGAGTTCTCAACTCTCCGTATCGTGGAACCCAAATCCGGTTCTCAAAATATCGGACCCCGTCCGATCTGGTTTCAAGTTGCTTGTTCATGCCCCGCATGAGTTCCGATGGAAGATTTTCATCTTTCAAAGCTTCCAGTTGCGCATCGCGAATCTGATCGGGTAAGCTGGCATGAATCGTAAGTTGCAATGCTCTTACTCGTCTGGGTTTTTCTGTTTCTTTTCTGCTGAGGGCGTCGGCCACCACATTGGCCTTGCCCGGGTGGTACTTGATGGCACAATCATAATCTTTGAGCAGCTCGACCCAACGACGCTGTCGCATGTTCAGCTCCTTCTGATCGTAGATATGTTGGAGACTCTTGTGGTCGGTGTAAATGGTAAACTTGGTACCGTACAAGTAATGCCTCCATATCTTAAGAGCAAACACCACAGCTCCGAGTTCCAAATCATGGGTCGTGTAGTTCTTCTCGTGAACCCGTAGTTGTCTAGAGGCGTAGGCTATAACCTTCTCGAGTTGCATCAGCACACAACCGAGACCTTGTATAGATGCGTCACAGTGTACCTCAAAATTTTCTGTTCCCTCGGGGAGGGCTAAAATAGGGGCGCTACAAAGCTTGGTTTTCAACAGTTGGAAAGCGGATTCTTGCGCGTCACCCCAGTTGTACTTAGTGCCCTTGTGAGTCAAAGCGGTGAGGGGTTGAGCAATCTTTGAAAATCCCTCGATGAAACGCCGATAGTAGCCGGCCAGTCCTAGGAATTGTCGCACTTCAGTCGGAGTCTTAGGTGCTTCCCAGTTTTTGATGGCCTCTACCTTACCGGGATCGACATGGATACCATTCTCGTTGATCACATGTCCTAAAAAGTGAACCTCGCGAAGCCAAAATTCACATTTCGGGACTTTAGCATACAGTTGTTCCTTCTTCAGTAGTTCCAGAATTATCCTTAAGTGCTCTTCGTGGTCAGTCTCGTTCTTGGAGTAGACAAGAATATCATCGATGAAAACAATCACGAACTTGTCGAGGTACGCCTTGCATACTCGATTCATGAGATCCATAAATACGGCTGGCGCGTTGGTTAGGCCAAAAGGCATAACCGAGAACTCGTAGTGACCATACCGTGTTCTGAAAGCCGTCTTTGAAATATCTTCTTCGCGCACTCTCAACTGGTGGTAATCGGATCGTAGATCGATCTTCGAGTAGTAACTCGATCCCTGAAGCTGGTCAAATAAATCATCAATTCGGGGTAAAGGATAACGGTTCTTGACCGTCACCTTGTTCAATTCCCGGTAGTCGATGCACATTCGGAAAGTCCCGTCTTTCTTTCGAACAAACAAGACAGGGGCTCCCCATGGCGATGAGCTAGGTCGGATAAAACCTTTATCCAACAAATCTTGCAACTGGGTGGACAACTCCTGAAGTTCCGCCGGTGCGAGCCGATACGGGGCTCGTGCTATGGGTGCTGCACCGGGTGTCAACTCGATTTGGAATTCTACTTGACGAATAGGAGGGAGTCCGGGCAAATCTTCCGGGAAAACTTCCGGAAAGTCTCGCACAACCGGTATGTCTTCAATTCGTTTCTCCTCCGCGGGTTTCTCAACAATCTGCGCCAAAATTGCCGGATGACCTTTTCGTAGATACTTCTGTGCTTTCATAAGGGTGATGATGCTGTTGGTCATGCCGCTTCTCTCGCCTCGGACCGAAATGATCTCGCCGGAAGGGGTGGTAATATGGACTATTTTATCATGGCATATAATCTCCGCTCGGTTCTCGGATAACCAGTCCATGCCGACAACGACATCGAAACTACTAAGCGTAAAAGGAATAAGGTCGATATCAAAAACATGACCTGACAGTTTCAACTTACATCCCGCAAGTATATGAGTTGTTACTACAGTTTTACCATTAGCTAATTCAACAGGAAACTTAGCGTCTAACGGGGTTGGAGTAAGGTCTAAAAGTTGGCTAAAGGCTTTCGACACAAAACTCCTATCAGCTCCAGTGTCAAACAAAATAGAAGCAAAATAATCGTTTACAGGGAACTTACCGGACACCACATGCGGATCATTGCGGGCTTGACCCGATCCAATCACAAACGCTCTTCCTTTGCCATTTCCTCCACCGTTACTGCCACTTCCATTGCCCCCATTGTTGTCATTATGTTTCAGCTTGGGGCAATCCTTCCGGAAATGACCTTCCTGTCCACATTCAAAACATCCCTTAGTCATCGGTTGCTTAGGAGCACCCTTTGCCGCAAGGTCTCCTCTACATTCTTTCGCTTGGTGACCTATCTTTCCGCATCTTTGACACTTGACACGGTCACACTGGCCAACATGATGATAGTTGCACCTGTTGCACTTTGGATACTTCCCAGCATATCCGCTCGAAACCTGCCCGCTACCGTTGTTGTTGGAGTTGTTGTTGTTGTGATTCTGAGTGTTAAAGCTCCGGGTGAACTCGGGTTTACGGTAGTGTTGTTGCGGTGGGAGGTTCGAGGATGAAGATCTGGTGTTGTCGAACTTTCTCTTCCCGCTGTTCGGGTTGCTTTTGTTGTTACTGTTGCTGACGTGGTCATTACTCGGGTTGTCACGGGCTTTAACAGTCGAACCCCTCGGTGGTAACGCACTCTGGGTCACAGCCTGATCCGTCAGTTTGTGAGCCAAACGGATCGCTTGTTGGATCGTGGCTGGTCTGGAAGACGTCACCATACCCTGAATCTGTGGTGCTAACCCATCAATGTACATCTCTATTCTCTTGCTCGGCGGATCCACCATCCGCGGACACATCACAGCCAACTCGTGCGAACGAGTAGTGTAGGCTTCAATCTCCGAACCTACCATCTTTAGTGACCAAAATTCTGATTCTAACTTCGAAATTTCTTCCCTCGGACAGTACTCCTCTCGCATCATGCTTTTGAACTCCTCCCAGTTCATCGCGTTAGCCAGTTCCAATCCAAGGATCTGGACGTTCGAATTCCACCAAGTGAGGGCGGAATCCTCAAGTGTCCCAGCAGCGAATTTGACCCTACTGGCAGGGGGACAGTTACACATCTCAAAGGCCGACTCGGCCTTCTCAGCCCAACGCAGGAAGCCTATAGCTCCCTCAGTGCCCTTAAACGTACTGGGCTTGCAGTCACGGTAGTTCTTGAAGGTACACGTTCCATTCGGACCTCCTGTTTGATTCTGAACGTGTGCGGCTAAAGCGGCCGCGACATGGTCATTCAGCAGAGTTTGGAGTTCAGCTGCAGTCATGCTGATGTTACCACGTCCTCGTCCAGCGTTTCTTCCAGCCATTTCCTAGAATCACAGTATAAAGATGTTAAACATGAATTTTTCTTTCATATACAACACACCATACATGTAATGAAAAGATAAGTAAGAAAGAAATCAGAGACAACATCACATCACAACCACACATTAGTCTAAATAAAAAAATTCATGATTAAAACCATTGTATCCGCCACAAAGTATTTCCAATCAATCCTCAATTCATAGAAAAATAATAGTTAGGATGGAGACAACCCCTCCATCTAAGCATCATCATTACTAGATGTCGTCATCTGAGGACACCTCTGAGTGTGCCTCCTCCTCAGCCGGTTCTTCCTCCGGTTCTTCTTCGGGATCTTCCTCGGGATCTTCTTCGGGATCTTCCTCAGGCTCCTCTTCGGGATCTTCTTCAGGTTCTACTTCAGGCTCTGCCCCAGGCTCGGCCTCAGGCTCTGCCTCAGGGTCGGCTGCGTTCTGAGCAATCTGCATTTGTAGGATATCGCAACGCTCTAACGCTATTTCGGTTCGGGTCCTTGCTTCTTGGAGTTGCTCTTTCAAGTCTATCATTTCGGCTTGCATCTTCATCATAACCTTCGTTTGTTGATCACTAGCCCCTTGCATATCCTTCATTGCCGCCGCCATGCGGGCAACCTCCTCCTTATTCTCGGTTTCGTCTTTTAACAATCTGGAAACGTTCTCTCTCGTGTAGCGCATGTAACCCACATCACGCTCCAAACATGAAACAACGGCTGCGAGAACTCTCTCTACAGGTTCGGTTATGGGTGGTAGGGTGTTGGGATAAGCAGGGTGGTTCGGGTGTGGCAACGGGGGAACTTGTTCACGGTAGACCATACGTCTGATCATGTTAGGGTACCAATCCCAGCTAACGTTGTTTTCGTAAAGGCTTCCGGATAGGCGGTACCTCTTCGGTGCGGGAGCTGCGAGTTCCGGGACTACGCGGGGTGGCGAGGCGGTAGGTAACTGAGGTTCCTTCCCGTGAGCATGCGTCATCGAATCGGATGATGATGAGGGTGGCGTCGACATTCCTACAGGTAAGCCGTGTATGCGCGCGCGTATGAGCGAAAGAGGTAAGAGATAAGATTACAAGACTACACAAACCTATGCAGTGCGTATTATTATAACTAATGGGTCGTCGCGGTTATAGTCTAGTATGCATGCAGTTTCTAGTTCGCTATAACCAATGGCTCTGATACCAATCTGTCACACCCTCAAAATCCACTAACGGAGTTTTACCGTCAGAGGGTGTGAACTGGCAGGATCGGAATCATTAGTTATAACCAAACCAAAGAAAACGTTTAAATGAAAAATAAGTGCGGAAGCGTAAAACCTTAATTCAAAAGTTGCGTCACGCAGGACGACTTAAAACCAAATGTAAATGTTAAAATTAAGTTTGCAGAGTAAGATGTTTAACAATTAATGCATGCTCCTAAACCGCGCGCCCGCCTCGGCTACCTGAGAATAACATACTAAAAGGGGTCAACACGAGGTTGGTGAGTTCACAAGTTATATAAGATAAATCGTTTAGCGTTTGAGTTCAGCGTTTTCGTTAAGTGTTTTGCGTAACCACGTTACGGCGTTTAAAAGTTTTGCGTAACCACGTTACGGCGTTTAAATGTTTTGCGTAACCACGTTACGGCGTTTAAGTGTGTAACCACGTCACAGCGTTTTAGTGTTACCAGATAATGTTATGTCAAATTATATATCGATAGGTAGCTAATCTATACAACAAGTATTACTAAGTGGTTCGAGACCGAAGCTGACTGTTTATCAAGTGCCCGTCACCAGGTCAACCCAGACCATGGTAAGTGTTAGCCAAAATTACACCCACTCAACCTCCAGTTGAGCTTAGCGTCGGGTGGGGTTTGTCAAACCCAGTAGTACTACTCAACAGTGACTCGCTATTCCAAATATTAACCGGTTCGATGCGTGGGACTTCAAGGGTTACGTGCCGCTTAGCCTCTACAAGTGATATATATAATTTATAACAAAATCTTAAATATGTGTTTATCTCAAAAATGCGTTTATCGGAGTATGTTATCTCCCCCAAGTGAAAAACGTTTGAAAACAGTTCAAAGAGCGGGGTAAGTGAACTCACTGTTTGCGAAGAATATTCCAAATTAGATCACCGAGTGATGCGCGTCGTAGAAAACTCTCTAGCGTTCTAAAATAACAAAGAGATTTTCTAAGTATCGGAACGTTTAACGAGTCTCTAGACTCGGCACATAATACCTATGCACGTATCATGTTTCGTGTTTCGTTTGTGAACCGTGTGTGATTTAAACAAGTACAATTGTGATACGATACACGAGTGAGCAATTACTTTCGTGTCATGTATTAATAACGTACTTACAAGCAATTATTCCCGTAAGGGCATTTTGGTCAACAAACAAAGACTAACTAACCATTATTCCCCATAAGGGCAATTTGGTCAATTCATGGCAATCAAACTAGCAACTATTCCCCGCAAGGGTATTTTGGTCAAAATACAACAATTATATAAAAACTATCATATTTCATGCATTCCTACACAACTCAGCAGCTAGTTTCATTGTGACAGAATTTCTACTTGAAAGATTGTACTATTTCACCGATCATATCATCTCAATTAATTCACCAAAAATCACCACTGAAACATACATGTCTTAGGTTTCCAGAACATATTTTATATTATTTTTATTCCATATAGATTTCTCATAATGATCAAAACACTACAGTAAACTCATATCAGTCAGATTCATGCACAACAGAATGTTATTTGCAATTCCCGGTAAACGAAAAATCCAATAAATGCAAGACCACTTGGGTTTGGTTCCTAACTCAGTGAGTCAACTTCCAGAAGTGGAACCAACCCAATTGGCCTCGTAGTTCATGAGATATAGAATTTACAATATAACCTAACAGCAGGTCTAACAGCTCAGCTTTGCATCACGTTTTTGTAAAATCATAAAAGTATACTTCCACTTATCCAAAAATTACGAATTTATACTTTATAGAAACTAGACTCAACCTAGTTTACTGCAGTACCCACAATCTCAATCAATTTTCACGTTTACACTTCGTTACAGTCAGTTAAACATCGTATATATATTCTGTCCAGAATCTGTTCACATCAAAACTCAACATCATAACAATCTATGAACTATCATGCATCCATATAACCCTCTAGACACCATAACTACTATCCATGCATATAAATCACACCATACATACAAGATTAGGGTTTGTGTTTTAATTCAAATCAAGAACAACAATCAATCATGTATCAATATCAATCTAGTTATCACTTTATCATCAAATCAATTCAAGAATCACATGAACAATATAACACCTAGAATCGGCCAGCTAGGGTTTGTTATTAACCCAACAAACATCAAATTCAATCAACAAGGATGTGAAGGATGATCAAATATACCTTCCTAGCACTTAGTTCTTGGATCAAAGACTTGAATTGATGGTGTATGTGGGTGTTCTTGTGGACGGCAGCCGTGGAGAAGGGAGGTGAGAGAGAGCCGATCGGAACTTGTAGGTTAGGGTTAGGATAATAATAATAGTTAGGGTTAAGTTAATAATATATTTATAGATATACAAGTTACATTCTAATCCCTCTACTTTCCAAGTGTTGTTTTTCTAGAACATTCTATCATACTTGCACAATAAGTTAACATGACCATAATATTATCACATAGCACATAATCCTAACACATAGTAATCACATAGTTCGTGTTTTGACGTTTGTCGTTTATTTATCAACTCGTTTGCGTTTCGGTGCAAATCCCGAAAGACTACTACTCATGTAGTAAATGTTAAGCGTCATTTAAACCCTAGTTTAAATGTAATGAAGTATGCGTTATAGATTCAACGATCTTTAAAGTTTGAATTAACGGAGTTGAGTTAACGAGGTTAACCTGGAATTGACGATTGTCACAAGAAAGTTCGACAACACCAGATCCTCATTCTCGAACCCCCCACAGCAGCAACACTACCGAAAGCCCGATTTCACCCGGAGCTTCAACAATCAAGGTCACAACAACAATAACAACGGTAGCGGGCAGGGTTCGAACGGCTATGCTGGGAAGCACCCGAAGTGCAACAAGTGCAACTATCATCATGCTGGCCCGTGTGACCGAGTCAAGTGTTTAAAATGCGGAAAGAGGGGTCACCAAGCAAAGGAATGTAGAGGAGACCTTGCGGCAAAGGATGCTCCTAAACCACCTGCGACGACTAAGGGATGTTATGAATGTGGTCAAGAGGGACATTTTAAGAAAGACTGCCCTAAGCTGAAACAGAATAACAACAATGGAGGTAATGGAAATGGCAGTGGTGGTGGAAACAATGGGAAAGGAAGATCTTTTGTGATTGGGTCAGGTCAAGCCCGCAATAAGTAGCTTTTGAACTTGTTTAAACTTGTTTAATACTATAAAAACATGTCTTGGTTAATAAAAATCATTCCTTACACGGTAAGGAACCTGTTAAGTTCCCTGTAAACGATTGTTTTGCTTCTGTGTGGTTTGATACTAGAGCCAATAGGAATTTTGTGTCGAAAGCCTTTAGCCAACTCTTAGACCTAACTCCAACCCCGTTAGACGCTAAGTTTCCTGTTGAACTAGCTAACGGTAAAACTATAGTAACGACTCATGTACTTGCGGGATGTAAGTTAAAACTGTCAGGTCATGTCTTTGACATCGACCTTATTCCTTTTACGCTTAGTAGTTTCGATGTCGTCGTCGGCATGGACTGGTTATCCGAGAACCGAGCGGAGATTATATGCCACGATAAGATAGTCCATATTACCACCCCTTCCGGTGAGAACATTTCGGTCCGAGGCGAGAGAAGCGGCATGACCACCAGCGTCATTACCCTTATGAAGGCGCAAAAGTATCTACGAAAGGGTCATACGGCAATTTTGGCGCATATTACTGAGAAACCCGCGGATGAGAAGCGAATCGAAGATATACCGGTTGTGCGAGATATTCCGGAAGTTTTCTCGGAGGATTCGCCTGGACTCCCTCCTATTCGTCAAGTCGAATTTCAAATCGAGTTGACACCCGGTGCAGCACCCATAGCCCGAGCCCCGTATCGGCTCGCACCGGCGGAGCTTCAGGAACTGTCCACGCAGTTGCAAGATGTAACACCCCGTAACCGCAGCGGAAACGTACACGGGATGCAACAGACACATCTGATATCAACAGCATTGCTTATAAAGAAAATACCACTACATTAATTTATAATATATTACATTGTTGCGAGTTTCATTACTGTCTAGGTGTTACACACATATTTTACCGATAAGACATTAAAAATTCATTACAAAACAAAGAGCAGCAAGCTTCCAACAGGTAGCACAGATAGTTAAGCAAACATCAATCAATCCAACTTGGGCATACCTAGAAAACATGTAAAGAAAACGGGTCAACTACGAATAGTTGGTGAGTTTCACTAATTTGAATAAACACTGACAAATCATTTTAATAATCATTTATTAACAATATAATCATGCTGGGAACTATGTTACCCCAGAACATTTCCAATAACTTTCTGGGAACTATGTTACCCCAGAACAATAACAACCCCTGGGAACTATGTTACCCCAGAACAATAATAACCCCTGGGAACTATGTTACCCCAGAACAATAATAATAACCCCTGGGAACTATGTTACCCCAGAACAATAACAACCCCTGGGAACTATGTTACCCCAGAACAATAACAACCCCTGGGAACTATGTTACCCCAGAACAATAATAACCCCTGGGAACTATGTTACCCCAGAACAATATAACCCCTGGGAACTATGTTACCCCAGAACAATAACACATTATAAACATTTTATATATTCTATGCATCAGCCCATATATATATAAATGTACAAGTATTTCCATACGATCGGTATGTACTTAAATACTTTGAATAAGACATGTTTTCCGCCCCGGGGAAATATAATTAAAACAATTCATTAAAAGGGGCTCGTGAAAACTCACCTTTTTGGGAGTCGGGGTAATATGAGGAACAGCTACGTGCTGGGATCTGTAATAGGATATCTAAGTCGTTACTATATAATTCCCACAAATTAAATCTATGTAAACTGTACATCGGGGAACACTGATAACCTAGTTAAGGTGATGAAATTATAGCTCGGTTTGACACCCCGTTTGGCCGCGGGGCCCGTTTCCGGTATTTCGGTGCCGGAAACGGTAAAAATCGGGTAAAATTACCCAAATCATCCGAATTATTTTCGGATGATTTATTTTTACTTAATTTACTTAGGTTTATGAAAATAGTCTATTTTTAAAGTTTTCGTGTACCAGTCAGCTCGCTTATGCGAGTTTTGCCGGTTTACACGTTTTAAGCTTTAAAAAACTTGTTTTTATGTTCATTTTAGCACAAATAATTACCCGTTTAGTCTCGGGTCTTGAAATTTTGCACAAAACTCAATTTGACAGTAAGAACATTTTATAAAATTTTCCAGATTTATTTTCCTATATTTGCATTTATTTACCTATTTTTAAATCTCATTAAAACACTAAAAATATAAAAAATACCAAAATACTTTAGGAAAATCCCAAGTTTTTCTGGAATGATCCTTGTCATTCTCATAACTCTCTGGAATTTTTCCAGATTTATTTTCGTAAATTTACATATATTTATCTATTTTCAAATCTTATTAAAATACTAAATATATCAAAAATACCAAAACACTTTAGAAAAATACCAAATTTTTCTGGGATGTTCCTTGTCATTCTCATAACTCTCTGGAATTTTTCCAGATTTATTTTCGTAAATTTACATATATTTATCTATTTTCAAATCTTATTAAAATACTAAATATATCAAAAATACCAAAACACTTTAGAAAAATCCCAAGTTTTTCTGGGATGATCTTTATCATCCTCATAACTTTCTGGAATTTTCCCAGATTTATTTTCCTACATTTACATTTATTTATCTATTTTTAAATCTTGTTAAAACACTAAATATATCAAAAATACCAAAACACTTTAGAAAAATCCCAAATTTTTCTGGGATGATCTCTATCATCCTCATAACTTTCTGGAATTTTCCCAGATTTATTTTCCTACATTTACATTTATTTATCTATTTTTAAATCTTGTTAAAACACTAAATATATCAAAAATACCAAAACACTTTAGAAAAATACCAAATTTTTCTGGGATGATCCTTGTCATCCTCATAACTTTCTGGAGTTTTTCCAGATTTTAAAACTCATATTTCAAGCCCTTTTTACCCAAAACCGAGCTAAAAGCCCTAGAACTCGTTTCACCGAAAAGCCTTCTTAGACTTTTCCAACAGAGCTCAAATTTTGTGGGTGACTTTTATATGTGATAAAAAGCTTATCTTAAATTTTCCAGAATTTTTCATCATGTTTTGCTATTTTTCACTATTTTTGGCCAAAACCGAGCATTAAATTCACCAAATATTCATCTTTTATCCAAAAATTACCAAAAATTCACAGATCTCATATTTTCATGTGTAGATCATCTCTGTGAAATTTCGTGACCCGACTCTAAGCACACGAAAATCTGTCCAACTTTCTCATACACACGAAAACCGAACTATCTTGTGTTTTCTAGCTTTAGATCACAAGGATCTCGGTTTCTAGCCTTTGCTAGCCGCTAGATACAACACTTACAAGCACAACAACACCACACCAAGCAAACTATACCAACAATCAAGCCATTTCTTTCCTAGAGTCGGTTAAAACATCAAAACAACGATTTCAACCGTAAAAATTCGTTCTAAACACTTTTAACTAATTACTTGGATCAAGATCCTTTGTATAACTTGTATACATCCTTTGATCACACAAGAACCGGTTCCATCTCGGGTTTTCACCCATATTTCATTTGGAACCTTTTTGTTCTTGCAAAAACAACTCAAACTAAGTAATTAACACCAAAGATCATGTATTATAACATGTTTATACCTTTGTTCTTGATTAGAAATGATGGAAATGGATGGAGGATCAAGGGTTTGTGATGGGTGATGAAAAGCTTGAGAGATGGAGAGAGTTTTGAGAGAGTTTGTGTGTGTTTATATGAAGAAAAAAAAAGAAAATGAAAGATAATATCAAAGGAGGGGTGGCCGGCCCCTTTGTGGTGTGGGGGTGGGTCCCACATCTTCAATAATAGCCACAAAATTGGATTGTGTAATCCGGATAACGTTGTGGATAATCTGGTTCAGTTCGTTTCTCGTTTAATACTCGTAATTCGGCTTAAAACGAGCATAAAATGGTCGTTTTTCGGGTTAAAATAAAATTTATATAAAACTGATTTAAAAACTTTAAAAACTTAACCCATGACATTAAGACATCATATTATTAATAATTACGCATCTTTTTCGGCTTGATTGATCGTCTCTTGCTTGGTTTGGTGATAAAGGTTTCGTTTAGCGTACCGACGTACCATTAAATCGAAATCCTTTTTCTGTGCTATAATTTACTTATCCCGAAGCATTAATACCTCGTAAATACCACTAAACATTATATACTTCGTCTATAATGTAATTCCCGATTCGTTCGGGTTTCAATAACCGATCATTGGTTGATCGAAATTCCAATATGATTCACTATATAATTGAGTATGATTCATACTGTGAATCATATATACTCGTATAAACGTACTATAACTCATATAATCAATATTAAACGACACGTAAATAGTATATTCCGGCTAGGGTATACCTGAAGTTGCCGGAATCGTTACACAAGATTTGTTGGATAAGGGTTTTATCCGACCTAGCTCATCGCCATGGGGAGCCCCTGTCTTGTTTGTCCGAAAGAAGGACGGGACTTTCCGAATGTGTATCGACTACCGGGAGTTGAACAAGGTGACGGTCAAGAACCGTTATCCTTTACCCCGAATCGATGATTTGTTTGACCAGCTTCAAGGATCGAGTTACTACTCGAAGATCGATCTACGATCTGGTTACCATCAGCTAAGAGTGCACGAAGAAGATATCTCTAAGACGGCTTTCAGAACACGGTATGGTCACTACGAGTTTTCGGTTATGCCTTTTGGCCTAACCAACGCACCAGCCGTATTTATGGATCTCATGAATCGAGTATCCAAGGCGTACCTCGACAAGTTTGTGATTGTTTTCATCGATGATATTCTCGTCTACTCCAAGAACGAGACTGACCACGAAGATCAATTAAGGGTAATTTTGGAACTTTTGAAGAAGGAACAACTGTATGCTAAACTCTCGAAATGTGAATTTTGGCTTCGCGAGGTTCACATTTTAGGACATGTGATCAACGAGAATGGTATCCATGTCGATCCCGGTAAGGTAGAGGCCATCAAAAACTGGGAAGCACCTAAGACTCCGACTGAGGTGCGGTAATTCCTAGGACTGGCCGGCTACTACCGGCGTTTCATCGAGGGATTTTCAAAGATTGCTCAACCCCTCACTGCTTTGACTCACAAAAGGCACTAAGTACAATTGGGGTGACGCGCAAGAATCCGCTTTTCAACTGTTGCAAACCAAACTCTGTAGCGCCCCCATTCTAGCCTTCCCCGAGGGAACGGAAAATTTTGAGGTACACTGTGACGCATCTATACAAGGTCTCGGTTGTGTGCTGATGCAACTCGAGAAGGTTATAGCCTATGCCTCTCGACAACTACGGATTCACGAGAAGAACTACACGACTCATGATTTGGAACTCGGAGCTGTGGTGTTTGCCCTTAAGATATGGAGGCATTACTTGTATGGTACCAAGTTTACCATATACACCGACCACAAGAGTCTCCAGCATAACTTCGATCAAAGGGAGCTGAACATGCGACAGCGTCGTTGGGTCGAGTTGCTTAAGGATTATGATTGTGCCATCAAGTACCACCCTGGCAAGGCCAATGTAGTGGCCGACGCCCTCAGTAGAAAAGAAACCGATAAACCAAGACGAGTACGAGCATTGCAACTCACAATTCATGCTAGCTTACCCGACCAGATTCGCGATGCACAACTTGAAGCTTTGAAAGATGATAATCTTCCATCAGAACTCATGCGGGGCATGGACAAACAACTTGAAACCAAATCGGACGGGGTCCGATATTTTGAGAACCGGATTTGGGTTCCACAATACGGAGAGTTGAGAACTCTAGTGATGGACGAAGCACACAAGTCTCGACATTCTATCCACCCTGGCTCAGATAAAATGTACCACGACATAAAGGCACTTTACTGGTGGCCGAACATGAAAGCCGACATCGCCACCTACGTGAGCAAATGCTTGACTTGCGCTCGAGTCAAGATAGAATATCAGAAACCATCTGGTTTGCTGCAACAACCAGAACTTCCCATGTGGAAATGGGAACAAATTTCAATGGATTTTTATCACGGGATTACCTAAGACACCAACGGGATGCGATACCATCTGGGTGATCGTTGACCGGTTGACTAAGTCCGCGCACTTCCTAGCGATTAAGGAATCGGACAAAATGGAAAGACTGACTCACGTTTACATGAAAGAAGTAGTGTCTAGACACGGAGTGCCTGTCTCAATCATTTCTGATCGAGATTCTCGTTTCACTTCGCACTTTTGGAAGTCACTACAAAGCGCCCTAGGCACACGCCTTGGTATGAGCACAGCCTACCATCCTCAGACGGATGGGCAAAGTGAACGAACTATTCAGACCTTAGAGGACATGTTGCGTGCATGCGTGTTGGATTTCGAAAAGTTGGGAACCCCACTTACCTTTGGTAGAGTTTTCGTATAATAACAGCTACCACGCAAGTATTAAAGCAGCGCCGTTTGAAGCACTGTACGGACGGAAGTGTCGATCACCACTCTGCTGGGCAGAGGTGGGTGACAGCCAAATCACTGGTCCAGAACTGGTACTCGAAACTTCGGAAAAGATTGTTCAAATCCGAAATCGCATGGCAGCAGCACGAGATCGCCAAAAGAGTTACGCTGACAAGCGCCGAAAACCTCTCGAATTTCAAGTAAACGATCGAGTGTTACTCAAAGTCTCACCTTGGAAAGGTGTGGTTCGCTTTGGAAAGCGAAACAAACTCAACCCACGATATGTTGGTCCTTATCGGATAACGGAACACATTGGTCCAGTGGCGTACCGACTAGACTTACCAGCAGAACTCAGCGGTGTACACAACGTTTTTCACGTATCGAATTTAAAGAAATGCCTATCCGATGAAACTCAAGTAGTCCCTTTGAAGGAACTGCAAGTTGATGAACAGTTACGCTTCATTGAAGAACCAGTTGAGGTTTTGGATTGGGAAACTAAAACGCTCAAGCACAGCAAAATTCCAATTGTTAAATTTCATTGGAACTCGAGACGTGGACCGGAGTTCACGTGGGAACGCGAGAATCAAATGATGAAAAAGTATCCTCACCTTTTTGAAGGGCTGACCAAACACAGAAAACCGCGAAACCCGGCAAACCGTCAGAAATCACCGGAAGTATGAATTAAATTTCGGGACGAAATTTCTTTCTACTAGGGGATGATATGACAAACTGAAAATTTTTCTTACTTTTTCAGACACTCATCACGACTTGACTCAAATTTTCAGGACGAAAATTCTTTAACATGGGAATGATGTGACAATCGTCAATTTCAGGTTAACTCCGTTAACTCAACTCCGTCAATTCAAACTTTAGATTTATTGAATCTATAACGCAAACATCATTACATTTAAACTAGGGTTTAAATGACGCTTAACACTTACTACATGTGTAGTAGTCTTTCGGGATTTGCACCGAAACGCAAACGATTGATGAATAAATGAAACACACTAAAACACTAATGATGTGATAATTATGTGTTAGGATTATGTGTTATGTGATAATATTATTGTCATGTTAATTTAATGTGCAAGTTATGATAGAATGTTCTAGAAAAAGGAAATACTTAATGTTAACTTAAGGTGCAAGTTATGATAGAATGTTCTAGAAAAAGTAATACTTAGGAGTTGAGGGGCCAAGGTGTAACATATTAGTCTATAAATACATGATAAACCTAAACCCTAACTCCCATCCCTTTTCCCTAACCCCAAATCGGCCAGCCATCCCCTCTCCCCTCTCCTTGTGATCGATCAATATACACACACACACTCAAGATCTTTCAAGTTTGATTGAAGATTAAGGTGCTAGGAAGGTATAAACAACTATTCTATGCATCCTCTATGTTTAATTGTTAGTTTTATTGGGTGTAATTGATATGCATGGATATTGTTTATGGAGTCTAGAGTGTTATGTGAATGCATGATAGTTCATAGATTGTTAAATTGTTGAGTTTGGATGCAAACAGTTTCTGGACAGATTGTGTTGTTGATGTTTGAATGACTGTAACGGGATGTTAAAGTGGAATTTGATTGAGATAATTGATGTTACAGTAAACTAGGTTGAGTCTAGTTTCTAAAGAATATAAATTTGTAATTTTTGGACGTGTGAAAGTTAACTTTTATGATTTTACAAAAACGTGGTGCAAAGCTGAATTGTTAGACCTGCTGTTAGGTTGTTTTGTAAATGTTATATCTCATAATCTACGAGGCCAATTGGGTTGGTTCTACTTCTGGAAGTTGACTTATTAAGTTAGTAACCTAACCAAAGTGGTCTTGCATTTTTTGGATTTTTCGTTTAACGGGAATTGCAAATAACATTCTGTTGCGCATGAATCTGACTGATATGAGTTTGCTGTAGTGTTTTGATCATTATGAGAAATCTATGTGGAATAAAAATAAAATAAAATATTTTCTGGAAACCTAAGACATGTATGCTTCAGTGATGATTTTTGGTGAATTAATTGAGATGTTATGATCGGTGAAATAGTACAATCTTTCAAGTAGAAATTCTGTCTCGATGAAATTAGCTGCTGATTGTTGTGAAATTGCATGAAATATGATAGTTGTTAATTGATTGTCATAAATTGACCAAGATGCCCTTGTGGGGAGTAATTGCTAATTAATTGTCGTATTTTGACTAAATTGCCCTTACGGGGAGTATTTGCTAGTGATGTACATTGTTTATACATGACACGAAAGTAATTGCTCACACACGTATTGTATCACAAGTGTACTTGTTTAAGTCACACACGATCCACAAAACGAAACACGACATATGTTATGTGCATAGGTATTATGTGCCGAGTCTAGAGACTCGTTAAACGTTCCGACACTTAGAAAATCTCTTTGTTAATTTAGAACGCTAGAGAGAGTTCTACGACGCGCATCACTTGGTGATCTAATTGTTGGGTTTCTATGGATAATTTATACTTAGTTAACCATTTAACTAGTCACAATTAAGGCGGAAGCGTGATATTTACAAACTAAACATATCTATCCATATGTATATATATATATATATTACAAGTTTATATGATATGTGTTCATGAACAACCTAGTTTATTCATGTCATAAGATTACCAATAATCTATATGTTAGAAACCCGAGGCAAGGATCAAGTAATACGGAAAAGCTAAACTATCAAAGCTATAAACACTTACATTCTTAACCTTTTAAGAGTGTAGTTGATATTGAAGAAGATGATGATGTTGATGCTAGACTTTCAAAGGAAAATCCTCAAACGGAATGTACCCCGAGCCTCCAACACACACCGAGCTATGTTAGGAAGCTTGAACACGAAAAACGGAGACCCGAGCCTTCCTTTTTCCTTTGGCCGTGAGTAGTAAAACAAGAAGGAAAGAAAGACTTGTTCAACTTTGTTACTTGAAAGTCTATATAATAATGATCAAATCCTTTTTAAAACCATCATATCTTTGTGTTAGGTTTTAGTCAAGTAGAATACACTCAACATCCACCAAATCCTTGACAAAAATTTGACCATAACTTTGGGGTGTGGGGCCCACCCAAAACCGGCCCCAAAATAATATATATATATATTTTTTTTTTTTTATTTATTTATTTTATACTTTATAAAATATATAAACACCCCATCTTTTATAAACCATTTTACAAAAGAACATATAGTTAAATAATCATTCCAATAATAATTATTTGAATAAATAAATTAACCAATTAATTTATTTAACACTTTCAAGTAAGTATTCAGAAACCCGATTTTCTGAATGTATCGTGTTCTGTATTTGTCTCATAGATCTTATCTTAACAAATACATAATTGGTGTGTGTCTAACTCGTTATTGGGTATGACCCGACTTGGATCAAACACAATTAGTCACATTAACCTAATTATGTGTCTCGGGCATATGGTATTCCAACAATCTCCCACTTGCACGTGACTCATAAGAAGTTAATGCTAATGGTGAATACCGCCTAACAACAGGTCACCACCCCTAGTGTGTTTGACTAAGTGCCATTCAATAACATCATCCCCTTCAAGTCCATACTTGATATGATATAGGTAAGTCTTATCATTATATCCCTTTGTTACTAGATGTCCTGTCAAATCGAAGAGACACAGAGTGATCATTCTCTTAATGATTTAACTTAACAGGCCTTAGACATCTAAACTCTCAACACATAAGAGGAACAAATTCCATCTTGACTGCATACATCCTCGTTGACATCTCATATGATATCTGAGCTCTTTCTTACACGTCATCGTGTTACTGAAATAACAAAGAAGAGAGTCAAGATATCAGACTTGATGAAAAACCAGATCCAATATGCATCTCAGGTCAAATGACACAATGATACTCGCCTTTACTCAAGGATTACTTATGATCAGTTGCACTAACTCCATGCAGTGATCCTTGAGAGCGGATCATGTCCAATATTTGTATCCCACAAATATCTATGAACCTTGGTGGCAAACCCATGCCCTATATTCATCACATGAATATCAACCAATCCGGGTTCATAATAGTCTTAACTTCACACTTGTTCCCACAAGTATGATCGACTACGGACGTTTAGAACAACATAAGTCATTCATGGATTAAACATGCAAATATAGAACATAACTCATTGAATAATTAAAACATAATTAATTTTCATGAGATACCCATTACATTCGTTCTTATACAAACACTAAATACAGATTAAATCCACTCACTAGAATACCGAAGTCCTAATGCACAAACATGACCCTCATGCTTTGGCCTATCGAGGAGCTTCGTGAGTGGGTCCGCAATATTTTGATCGGTATGAACTTTATGAATACATATCTTTCTCTTTTCAACTTCATCCCTTATGTAGTTGAATCTGCGCTCAATGTGCCTCGTTTTCTGATGAGCACGAGGCTCCTTGATCTGTGCAATAGCACCCTCATTGTCACAGAATATCTCTAGGGGCTCCTGAATGGTAGAGATAATCCCTAGATCCATGATGAACTTTTTCATCCATGCAGCCTCTTGGGCTGCCATTGAAGCGGCGATGTACTCAGATTCTGTAGTGGATAACGCGACAACATCCTGCTTCGAACTCTTCCAAGAGACAGCGCCTCCATTCAAAATGAAGACATATCCCGACTGTGACCGAGAATCATCTCGGTCAGTTTGGAAACTCGCATCCACGTAACCCTTTACGACGAGTTCCTCCTCACCAGACCCATATATTAAAAACATATCCTTAGTCCTTCTAAGATATTTTAATATATTCTTGACAGCCATCCAATGACTGTCACCTGGGTTGTGCTGGTATCTACTCGTTATGCTTAAAGCATACGAGACGTCCGGTCTAGTGCACATCATTGCATACATAATAGATCCTATTGCAGAAGCATAAGGAACATGCTTCATCCTATCCTGCTCTTCCTTAGAGCTAGGACTTTGGGATGAGCTTAACACGGTTCCTCTAGGAATAGGTACCAAACCTTTCTTAGAGTTTTCCATCCTGAACCTTTTCAGGATTTTATCAATGTATGCACTTTGATTGAGTCCGATCAATTTCCTATGTCTATCCCTGTAGACCTTTATTCCCAAGATATATGTCGCTTCTCCAAGATCCTTAACTGAGAAACGACTACTTAACCACGTTTTAACGCTTTCCATACTTGGTATATCATTTCCAAATAAAAGTATATCATCGACATACAAAATAAGGAACATGACTATACTCCCACTAGCCCATTTATACACACACGCCTCATCACCGTTTTGGACGAAACCAAACGCTTTGATTTCTTCATTAAAACGATGATTCCACATCCGTGATGCTTGTTTCAACCCGTAGATTGATTTCCTTAACTTACATACTTTGTCAGGATTAGATGGATCGACAAAACCTTCAGGCTGAACCATATGGACATCTTCCTCAAGATATCCATTAAGAAAAGCGGTCTTGACATCCATCTGCCATATCTCATAATCAAAATGAGCTGCAATGGCAAATAATATCCTGATCGACTTAAGCATCGCGACCGGCGAGAAGGTTTCATCATAATCAATCCCTTGAGTTTGCGTGAAACCTTTTGCTACAAGTCGTGCTTTGTAAGTATCTAAATTTCCATGCATATCGGTCTTCTTCTTGAAGACCCACTTACATCCAACCAGTTTGGAGTTAAGTGGACGATCAACCAATTCCCAAACTTGGTTATCGTGCATGGATTGCATCTCGGCGCTCATGGCTTCAAGCCACTTGTCACAATCAGGTTGTGACATAGCATCTTTGTAGGAGATCGGTTCATCCGAATCGACCAAGTAGCAATCATCCACGAGAAATCCATATCTCTCGGGAGGTTGACTAATCCTACTAGATCTGCGAGCAACGTGTGTATGATCAACCATTTGATCACTTTCAACATCCTCGTGTTGAAAACTAGTACCGACCAACTGTGTATCATCCAGTGATTCTTGAACCTCTTCAAGTTCCACTCTCTTTTCACTAGGTCCTTCCATAAGGAACTTAGTTTCTAAGAAGTATCCTTTGCGTGAAACAAACACCTTTTGTTCACTAGGATCATAGAATATATATCCTATATCATCCTTTGGGTATCCTATGAAGATACACCTGATGGATCGAGCCTCAAGCTTATTTGGGGTGTCACGTTTAACATAAACTATGCATCCCCATACCCTTAAATATGAAAAGGATGGAACCTTTCCATGCCACACTTCATAGGGTATTCGATCCACCTTTTTGGTCGGGGCCATATTCAAAATACGAGCCGCTGTAAGTAGCGCATATCCCCAAAATGATGGTGGTAGTGAGCTTCGTGCCATCATTGATCGAACCATGTCCAACAGTGTTCGATTCCTCCTCTCGGATACTCCGTTATGTTGAGGAGTACCAGGAGGAGTGAGCTGTGAAATAATTCCACAATCTCTAAGATGACTTTGAAAAGCATCACTTAGGTATTCGCCTCCTCTATCGGAGCGGAGTACCTTGATTGTTCGGTCGAGCTGATTTTGTACTTCATTTTGAAATTCCTTGAACATTTCAAAGGCTTCATGTTTGTGTTTCATTAGATACACATACCCATATCGACTAAAATCGTCGGTAAAGGTAATGAAGTACCTTTCACTATTCCTACTAGTGGGCTTGAGAGGTCCGCATACATCCGTATGTATGATACCTAACAAGTCCTTAGCCCTTTCATTTGTACCTTTAAAAGGTTCTTTGGTCATCTTGCCTTGAATACAAGATTCACACTCATCAAACGAACCTAACTCATTTGTTTTCAAAAGACCATTCTTTTGGAGTGTATTTACACGATTCTTGTTTATGTGTCCAAGACGACAATGCCAAATGTAGGAATCACTCAAATCCTTTTTGAGTCTTTTAGTGGAAGTTTGATATAATGAGCTATTTGAGGTATTGTCATGAACCAATTCATAAATACCGTTGTTTGGTACAGCTTTAAAATAAAAGATACCATTAGATGATACATGCATTTCTGATTTTACAAATTTAAAGTCAAAGTTACATTGTCTAAGAAGGTGCACAGAAATAATGTTCCTAGTCAAACTAGGAGCATACAAAACATTTCTCAAAACAACTTCCAAACCACTTGGAAGCGATAAAGTGAAGTCTCCTCTAGCGACCACGTGCACCCTTGCACCGTTGCCCATGAAAAGACTCACTTCGCCCTTCTTTAAGTCTTCATTCCTTTTGAACCCCTGCAACCAATTGCAAATATGAGTTCCACATCCGGTATCCAATACCCATGTGTTAGAAGAAATAAGATTTAGCTCAATATTAATCATAAAGACATTACCCGAGGTATGCCCCGCATTCCTCTTGTCTCTTAGCTCCTTTAGGTAGACCGGGCAATTGCGTTTCCAATGTCCGGTCTCACCACAACCAAAACAAGGATCATCCTTATGACCCCTCGGTTCCACAACCTTTTGTTTCTTTGCCACAACCGGTGATTTGCCCTTACCTTTAAGATGCATAGGAGGACCCTTTCTTTTTGCTACCTTAGCCTTAGGATTGGGTTGAGATCGATTCTTGGATCTACCTTCATTGATCGCAAACACGGGTAAAACCCTTTTACCCATGCTCGCCTCGGCTGTTTTAAGCATTGAGTGAAGTTCTCCAATGTTTTTGTCCCACCCGTTCATGTTATAATTTAACACGAAAGTGTCGAACCTTTTCGACAAAGAGTTAAGGATCAAATCCGTTGCTAACTCTTTTGAGATGGGACAATTGAGCTTGGCGAGGCGATCAATGTAACTTTTCATCTTAAGTACATAAGTTGAAACTGGTTGATTATCATCCATTCTACATGCATGCAAGGCTCGAACCGTTTCGAACCTTTCAACCCTCGACTGCTTAAGGAACATTTCCTTAAGTTGAGTAATCATGTCGTACGCATTATGGTTTTCGAAATCCTTTTGGATTTCGGGAACCATAGTCGCCAACATGAGGCATGACACTTGAATGGAATCTTCCGTGTGTTGGACCCAATTCATATATTCGACCTCACTTCCCTCTTCCGGTTCATTGGGGATAGGTGTTTCCAAAACATGATATAATTTTTCTTGTTTTAGAACAATCCTTAAATTTCGGAACCAATCCGAAAAGTTATTGTGGTTAAGACGGTCTTTAGCGAGAATAGATCGGAGAGATACGTTTTGGACGTTAGGGATTATGTTGTCGTCGACGTGTGCGGCCATCTGCAGAATTTTAATTAAGTTCATTTTAGTGTTTTACCCTTTTTAATTATTAATACCCTTTTATATATACCAAATATAATTAATAATTAAAATCTAGAATCCAACGATAAACCCGACTCCGGTTAGGTGACCTTTTTCCCATTGTCGGTTTATCAAGGTAGTTATTCATAACAATTGCAAACCCTTTTGCAACTTCTAGAGTTTATGGGACCGGTTCGAAATCATATTTCGTGTCGGCATGTTTATCCCATCAACACCTATTAGACCCCATGTTTGGGTGACCCTCTTCACATGGTTCTAATTTAAGTCGTCCTACTTGTATCAACTTGTAATATTAACATATAAACGGTTAGGTGACCTTTTTCCCATTTATATGCCAATATTACCTCAACATATTAATTTACTCTACGCGGTTAGGTGACCTTTTTCCCACTAAGAGCTTACTAATATGTTAAGCGTTAATACAAAAGGATGGTGTTTAACCTTTTATCCTTAATTTTAAAAGGGATTTTTAGTTTTAATAATTCTAGTTATAGAACTTTAAATCATGTTCTAACATGCATTTAGTAACATGATTATTTTGGAACCATTTTCAAAATTCTAATTTATAATAAAACCATTTTATTATGGGCGTGAGACGGCTAGTTAATAAATCCATTTTATTAAACTACGTGTCACGTAATTACGGATAATTATTAGAACCCGTTTTATGCTTTGTTAATTAATCCTATGTGACGAAGTTGATATCCTAATATCTAACAACCACACAATCAAACAATCAATTAACAAGCATACACAATTATACTAGACACGAGCCACTAAGTTAGACCACACTTGTTAGCCGAAACAAGTGTGTGTCTTAGGTCCAATCCTAAGGGACACATGACACATGGATGTTGTAGCTCCCACTCGATCCCGCATCCAAATGCTTCGAGCATCTTCTTCAACCCCGTTGTGATCCATTGGGCTTGAACTTGGGCCTTAGCTTCCATAAGCTTCCATTTGGGCTCATTGGGTGGGCTTAGGTCCATTTGGGCTTGAATCCCTTTAATGGGCTTGTGAGACCCATTATCACCATACCCGGCCCAATAAGGCCCAAACTTCCAATTTTGCAATCTTCTTTAAATTTACATAACAAATGTCCTAATACATTTTTTTCTATAAAATAAAGATATTACAAATAAACTATTTATTACATACCCATATGAATAAATAATTACAAAATTGCCCCTAATTAATTATTACAAACCGAAACTTTGAATAATTAATAACAATCACAACAAACATCCATTTGGTCTACGGCTCGGTCTAGTTTTAACAAACATAACCCGATATGTCTTAGGAACCCGTTCCAAAACCCTTGACCTTATCGGGCCTAGCCCAACCCATTTGGGATTGACCCAATAACTTGATTATGGGCTTCGGCCCACATGTGCAAAACACATGGGCTTCGGCCCAATGAAAAGTCTAATGGGCTTCGGCCCATATAACTTTCTTCCCTCCTTCATTTTTCTTCTCGGTTAACCCATTAACCTAATGAAGTGGGCTTCGGCCCAATCACATCCGAATTGGGCTTCGGCCCATGAACTCGGTTTTATATATATTTTTTTTTTTTTTTGAACAAAGCCAAAAATAATAACAAGATTAAATACAAAAAAATCATGCATGTTTATTTTTGTATAGAATCTTTCAAGGGGAAAAATATAAAACCGAAAACCCGAAGCTCAGTTTCCCGTATCCCGGCTCTTGATGCCATTTGTTGGGTTTCTATGGATAATTTATACTTAGTTAACCATTTAACTAGTCACAATTAAGGCGGAAGCGTGATATTTACAAACTAAACATATCTATCCATATGTATATATATATATATATTACAAGTTTATATGATATGTGTTCATGAACAACCTAGTTTATTCATGTCATAAGATTACCAATAATCTATATGTTAGAAACCCGAGGCAAGGATCAAGTAATACGGAAAAGCTAAACTATCAAAGCTATAAACACTTACATTCTTAACCTTTTAAGAGTGTAGTTGATATTGAAGAAGATGATGATGTTGATGCTAGACTTTCAAAGGAAAATCCTCAAACGGAATGTACCCCGAGCCTCCAACACACACCAAGCTATGTTAGGAAGCTTGAACACGAAAAACGGAGACCCGGGCCTTCCTTTTTCCTTTGGCCGTGAGTAGTAAAACAAGAAGGAAAGAAAGACTTGTTCAACTTTGTTACTTGAAAGTCTATATAATAATGATCAAATCCTTTTTAAAACCATCATATCTTTGTGTTAGGTTTTAGTCAAGTAGAATACACTCAACATCCACCAAATCCTTGACAAAAATTTGACCATAACTTTGGGGTGTGGGGCCCACCCAAAACCGGCCCCAAAATTATATATATATATATATTTTTTTTTTTATTTATTTATTTTATACTTTATAAAATATATAAACACCCCATCTTTTATAAACCATTTTACAAAAGAACATATAGTTAAATAATCATTCCAATAATAATTATTTGAATAAATAAATTAACCAATTAATTTATTTAACACTTTCAAGTAAGTATTCAGAAACCCGATTTTCTGAATGTATCGTGTTCTGTATTTGTCTCATAGATCTTATCTTAACAAATACATAATTGGTGTGTGTCTAACTCGTTATTGGGTATGACCCGACTTGGATCAAACACAATTAGTCACATTAACCTAATTATGTGTCTCGGGCATATGGTATTCCAACACTAATTTGGGAAATTCTTCGCAAACAGTGAGTTTCACTTACCCCGCTCTTTGAACTGTTTTCAAACGCTTTTCACTTGGGGGAGATAACATACTCCGATAAACGCATTTTTGAGATAAACGCATTTTTGAGATTTTGTTAATAAATTATATATCACTTGTAAAGGCTAAGCGGCAAACGTAACACTTGAAGTCCCACACATCGAACCGGTTAATATTGGATAATAGCGAGTCACTGTTGAGTAGTACTACTGGGTTTGACAAACCCCACCCGACGCTAAGCTCAACTGGAGGTTGAGTGGGTGTAATTTTGGCTAACACTTACCATGGTCTGGATTGACCTGGTGACGGGCACTTGATAAACAGTCAGCTTCGGTTTCGAACCACTTAGTAATACTTGTTGTATAGATTAGCTACCTATCGATATATAATTTGACATAACACTATCTGGTAATGCAAAACGCTTAAACGCCGTAACGTGGTTACGCAAAACGCTTAAACGCCGTAACGTGGTTACGCAAAACGCTTAAACGCCGTAACGTGGTTACGCAAAACGCTTAAACGCCGTAACGTGGTTACACAAGACACTTGACGTAAAACGCTGAACGCAAACGCTAAACGATTTATTTTTATATAACTTGCGAACTCACCAACCTCGTGTTGACCCTTTTAGTATGTTATTCTCAGGTAGCCGAGGCGGGCGCGCGGTCTAGGAACATGCATTGTTTGAATCATCTTTATTTATATGGTTTACGCTTCCGCACTTATTTGCATTTAAACGTTTTTATGGTTTGATTATAACTAATGATTCCGATCCTGTTAGTTCACACCCTCTGACGGTAAAACTCCGTTAGTGGATTTTGAGGGTGTGACAAAACACAACCTAATTCAATATTAAATCAAACTTTACAGTAGTAATTCATGCCTTTTGAACAAACAATCCATAAAACTCATCAAAACTGAACAATTATCAACAAACCTAGGTAACAATCAATGTGAAGAATCAAAAAGGCAACAATCAATCAAAACAAATTCAACCAATCAAAGCATGAGGTTATTGAGATATTATTAATAAATTTCCACCCACTAAACACAACCTAATTCAATATTAAACCAAACTTTACAATAGTAATTCATCCCTTTTGATCAAACAATTCATAAAACTCATCGAAACCGAACAATTATAATCAAACCTAGGTAGAACTAACAATTTTAGCCAGGCATAATATTTGGACAGCAGCAAATGCTTACAAAAACATTCACATTACTCATCCAAACCATAAGAAAATTTATTCAACAATCAAGTATAATCAAACACACTTAATCCTTAATTCAGTTGCAAAATAAATCAACTTTAATGATCAAAGTAAATCAAACAAAGTTTATGTGGATGTAAGATGATATTCTTGGTTATCCTTAGAAGCTTAACACACTTGTAAACACTAGTAAACTTGGCTGCTAAAATTCTTTGTCTTCCTTTGCTCCTAGCTGTGATCGGAACTCATGACCAATGGATTTATATTTTTTGTTTTCTTTTTGTTACCGCAATGGATTTATATTTTTTGTTTTCTTTTTGTTACCGCAATTTTTGACCTTAGGTTTGTATTTTTTTCTTTCTTGTTTACTTCCTACCAATCGCAACTACTAGAGGTGCTTAGTTATTTTTTTCTTTTGTCTTTCTTATATAATGATACATGCAACGCTTCACACAAATGGGCTTGGGCCGGCCTTTGAGCTTTGTCTTCAAAAATTGATCATAAAGGCCATTTTTTTCTTGCATAAACCAGGTTCTTTTCTCTTTAAAAGCCGCAACCTACGAAAGATAAATAACTTTGTAAGATCATGACAAAAATAAGTTAAAATCATTATTTATTAGATAATTAAGAGATTAAAAAGATGATAAATGGTGCGGAAAACAAGTGTGTTTTATAGCACATCAAACATCCCCACACTTAAGACTTTTTGGTCCCTGAGAAAGAAATCTACACAGGATGATAACCAAGTGAAAACAACAAACTCCCAGATTATTTAATATTATTAATACAATAGAAACAACTCGATATATTAACCGCGCTTTCCGGTATATTTGTCCGCCTTAAAACCTTCCACTAACTAATCAAGTCCCCAATTGCATTAAGCGTTTAAAGTTCAAGAGTCCCATCTCAGACAAAGAGAGCTGGAAAACCAGAATCGAAACATAATGGTTCAACAAATCACCGTAAGCCAAAGACTCGTTATGGTACTAAGAAGATGCACTCGGTGAAATTTGATGGATGAATGGTCATGTGGAGGTCGTACGAGCTATTCCTATATATTATTGGACTTTGTTCTAAAAATCCCTAATTTGATATTTTGACGAAGAACCTCGAGCCCCAGTAGTGATAACCTCAGAGTCACTATCCCCTTAGCAACGCTTAATTCTCAGCCCCGTATAGCATGTGTATCTTTGGCCTCTTTTACTATTTTTGGATGCTTTTTTCATATTTTATTTTACTTTTTTTTCTTTTTTTTTATCATGCTTTGGCAAGATTTTTTTTTGTACCTAAATAAATATAACTATTTTCTAAACTCGTAATAAGATGGACATTATGGTGGTGTGCTGGTTTGAGTGCTTCTAAGTCTTACCATCTCAAAGTTATTAGATTATAGTAACCCTCCCTAAGCATCGAAATCCGATTTCATCGTTTCTCAAATCATTAGGTATATTAAATACGATAAAGAGGACTATCAAAGCTGTTTGCCTGCCGACACGTCCCAAATCAGATATGCAAACCATCTCTTCTTCCTTTATTATTATTATTATTATTATTATTATTATTATTATTATTATTATTATTATTATTATTATTGTTATTATTATTATTATATTTTTCAAAAGTTCTGAGAGCTTTTTAACACAACGGTAATAATATCATTTTCTGCTTAACGTAGAAGAAAAACAAATTTCAAGGGACATTTTTTTTAAATTTATTTGCCCCAGTCACTTTCAGTTTTTGGGTAACTGGCTATCCCGTACGTCTACAGGTATCTAGCAGGACCAACATATATAAAAATACATGTCTCTCGAACTTAAGTAACCGACATCATTTTAAGCGAATGAATTAAACAAAACACACAACAGTCGCCCTAGTCACTTTCATTTTTAAGGTAAATGTCTATCTCGTAAATCTACAAGTAGATAATATGACCAAACATATATAAGTATATGTCTCTCAAACTTAAGTAACCGACATATTTTTAAGCACAAGAGTGCAAAAAATATTATTTTATGTTTTTTATTTTTCTACAAGTAAGTAAAATAAACTCTCATCCCCACACTTAGAACGAAATCGTTCTCGATGAGAACAAGGAAAAGTAAAAATATATATATAAAACTTAAAATTTTCAAGAATGAAACAAATAACGGGTTACTCCCCTGGTTTACATGCAGAATCTTCACCAGCTGTGTACCAATCAAATAACCGTATAGCATTTCATTCGCTGCCGCAACCTCGGGAGAACCAGTTCCAAAACGCCATTAGAGCTACCATGCGCATAATTATACCTGCAATAATTCAAACTCGCTCGCATGTAGCGGCGTACAAAACAAAAAACAAAAAATAAGAAATAAACATATTCTTGTGTTTTTGTATATTTTTTTATTATTTTTTTTATTTTAAAAATATTTAATAATTAGAATACCCCTAGAATAGACTGACTCGAATGGAGATTGAGTATCAGCGGTTTCAATTTGGAACATCCTAACAAAGACAAAATAAGAAAAATATATAGAAAAGTAAAATAAAAATACACACTCTGCAACTCGGGCTATCTCCCGGTGAGTAGGTCAAGGTAGAATACCTCGACTGCCTGATCATAAACTGGCTCGCCTATGTAGTGCTTCAACCTATGACCGTTTACATTAAATTTCGCGTTCTTGTCTTGTATCTCAATAGTGCCGGACAGGAATACCTCAGTGACTGCGACCGGTCCCAACCATCGGGATTTCAACTTTCCCGGGAATATCCTCAAACAGTAGTTATACAATAAGACCAAATCCCCACACTTGAACAACTTATTACCCTTCAACTTTCTATCATGTAGTTCCTTCGTACGCTCCTTATACTTAAACTACTGCTCGTTCGCGTGATCCCGCAGCTCCTCTAACTAAAGCAGCTGGTGGAAACGAGTGCCTTTCGAGGCAGACAAATCAAGATTAACCCTCTGGAGGGGCCATGAAGCTCGGTGCTCCAACTCAACATGAAGATGACAGGCATTCCCATTAATAATCCGAAACGGTGTGGAACCAGTCGGAGTTTTGTAGGCTGTTCGGAAGGCCCACAAAGCATCATCCAATTTGTCGGACCAATCATAACGATTCGAACCAACCATTTTCTCAAGAATACGTTTGATTCCCCGATTACTCACTTCCACCTGCCCACTAGTTTGTGGGTTGCAGGCAGTCGCTGCAACGCCTTCTCCTTCTGCGCATTGTAGAAATGAGAACCTCGATCACTAATCAAGGGTTTCGGGACACCAAAATAAGCAAAATAACTCTTATGAATGAACTACAACTCTGGCATCATTCGTTGGTAAAGCCTTGGCCTCAACCCACTTTGAGACATAATCAACGACCACGAGTATGTACTTGTTCCCACGCGAAGATGGAAACGGTCCAATGAAATCAATGGCCCACACATCGAAAACCTCACAAACCCTAATAGCATTTTGGAAAATTTCATTTCACAACGAGATCTTGCCGACACGTTGGCAACGATAATAATTCCTCACAAACGCATCTGCATCCTTAAAAATCGAAGGCCAATAAAAACCAGAATCAAACACCTTCTTCGCCGTCGAACTCGCACCGTGGTGAACATCTGTCGTTCCTACAAGACAATAGCTCAGAATATGACATCCATGCTTAGCATCTACACACCTCATAATCAGCTGATCAACAGTGATTAGAAGAGTTACTGTTGTAACAAATGAATATGGTTTTGGTGCTAGGAATGAGAAAGTTGACCGGTCATATGAGCTGGAAGAAAGCGTGCTGGAACAGGTTGGCATATATACTTTTTTTACCCATTTACACAATTTAGATTTCTTTGATTTTCACTACCACATATGGACATAAAACTACTGATGGAAGGTGTGCAGGTGGGGTAGTGATAGACAGTGTCATTTTTTACCGAGAGTTCAAATCGAATACTAGATACTTTTGTGTTTAGTAATTTTTATTTTAGAGATTGTAGGGACAAACGAAATACCTTTTATTACTTTCTAATGGGAAAAAGTATCCATCAATGAATATGTTAACAACTAAACCACAAGTATTTATTGTTTTTACATTAGCTTTTGTGTTTATTAATATATGAATTTGAATATTATAATTCACTTTTTCGAGCCAAATGTTCTATCTTTAAGTAGATAATGATTAAGAACTGTTAATTTCTGTTGGAATTAAAATTGGAGGAGTGTTATTAGTTTCTTGCTAGATTTGGTGTTGAAAGATAGTTTTGTCTGAGGAAAGAATGGCTATGGGGATTAGAAGAGTTATTGCTGTAACAAATGAATATGGTTTTGATGCTATGAATGAGAAATTTGACCAGTCATCTGAGCTGGAAGCATACATGCTTGAACAGGTTGGCATATTTACATTTTTGACCCATTTACATATTGTATATATATTATATTTTCGTTATTACATATGGACATTAAACTATTGAAGGATGGTGTATAGGTGGTGTAGTGCTAGACTTTGTCTTCTTTAGATGTTTATAGCATGAAAAATTTACTTTTTATATTAAATTTGACTCACTAATCGTTAACCAATTATATATGTTTATTGCTAATGATATAGTGTCATTTGGTACCGAGTGGGTAAATAGATTACTATATACTTTTGTGTTTAGTATCTTTTACTTTAATTATTGTAGCGACATACGTGAAAACTTTTGTTACATTCTATTTGGTAAACGTTACCATAAATGAGTATGTTAAATACTCAACCACAAGTATATATGGTTATTACATTAGCTTTTGTGTTTATTGGTGTATGAACTTGAATGTTACAATTCACTTACTCGAGTCAAATTTGCTATCTTTAGGCAGTTGAAGATGAAGGACTGTTAATTTTCCACTCAGAAATAGTATTGGAGGTGTGTTAAAAGTTTCTAGGTAGCTTTGTTGTATAAATACGGTTTTGTCTAAGGAAGGAATGGCTATGGGGATTAGAAGAGTTATTGCTGTAACAAATGAATATGGTTTTGTTGTTATGAATGAGAAAGTCGACCAGTCATCTGAATTGGAAGGAAACATGCTTGAACAGGATGGCATATTTACATTGTTAACCCATTTACAAATTTTATATTAATTATATTTTAGTTACCACATATGGACATTAAACTATTGAAGGATGGTGTATAGGCGGTGTAGTGCTAGACTTTGTCTTCTTTTGATGTTTGACTCATGTAATATTTACTTTTGATATTAAATTTTACTCACTAATCGTTAACCAATTATATATGTTTATTGCTAATGATAGTGTCATTTGGTACCGAGTGGGTAAATAGATTACTATATACTTTTGTGTTTAGTATCTTTTACTTTAAATATTGTAGCGACATACGTGATAATTTTTGTTACATTCTAACGGGTAAACGTTACTATAAATGAGTATGTTAAAAAATCAACCACAAGTATATATGGTTATTACATTTGCTTTTGTGTTTATTGATGTACGAATTTGAATGTTAAAATTAACTTACTTGAGTCAAACTTGCTGTCTTTAGGTAGTTGAACATTAAGGACTGTTAATTTTCCACTCAGAAATAGAATTGGAGGTGTGTTATAAGTTGCTATGTAGCTTTGGTGTAGAAATACGGTTTTGTCTAAGGAAGGAATGGCTATGGGGATTAGAAGAGTTACTGCTGTAACAAATGAATATGGGTTTGGTGCTATGAATGAGAAAGTTGACCGGTCATCTGAGTTGGAAGGAAGTGTGCTTGAACATGTTGGCATATATACATTTTTGACCCATTTACATTTTTTATATTATGAAATTTTCATGACCACTTATGGATATAAAACTATTATAGGACTGTTAATTTTTTGTCGGAATTAGAATTGCAGGTGTGTTATAAGTTGCTAGTTAGCTTTGGTTTAAAAATACGGTTTTGTCTAAGGAAGGAATGGCTACGGGGATTAGAAGAGTTACTACTGTAACAAATGAATATGGTTTTGGTACTATTAATGAGAAAGTTGACCGGTCATCTGAGCTGGATAGAAGTGTGCTTGACCAGGTTTGGCATACTTACATTTTTGAACCATTTACAAATTTTATATTTATGATATTTTCATGACCACTTAGGGATATAAAACTATTATATGAAGGTGTGTTGTTGTGTAGTGCTAGACTTTGTCTTCTTTTGATGTTTATTGCAATAAATAATAACCTTTTATATTAAATTTGACTCACTGATTGTTATCCAGTTATATATGTTTATCGTTAATGATATATTATCATTTGGTACCGAGTGGGTAAATAGAGGACTATATACTTTTGTGTTTAGTAACTTTTACTTTAAATATTGTAGCGACATACGTGATAACTTTTGTTACATTCAAATGGATAAACGGTACCATAAATGAGTATGTTAAAAAATCAACCACAAGTATATATGTTTATTACATTAGCTTATGTGTTTATTGAAGTATGAATTAGAATGTTACAATAAACTTATTTGAGTCAAATTTTCTATCTTTAGGCAGTTAAAGATTAAGAACTGTTAATTTTCTGTCATAAAGAGAATTGGAGGTGTGTTATAAGTTTCTAGTTAGCTTTGGTGTAGAAATACGGCTTTGTCTAAGGAAGGAATGGCTATGGGGAATTGAAGATTTACTGCTGTAACAAATGAATATGGTTTTGGTGCTATGAATAAGAAAGTTGACCGGTCATCTGAGCTGGAAGGAAACGTGCTTGAACAGGTTGGCATATTTACATTTTTGACCCATTTACATATTTTATGTTTAATATATTTTCATTACAACTTATGAACATAAAACTAGTGTAGGAAGGTGTGCCGGTGATGTAATGCTAGACATTGTCTTCTTTCGATGTTTTTAGCATGAAATACTTACATTTGATATTATATTTGACTCACTGATTGTTAACCAATTATATATGTTTATCGTAAATGATATATTGTCATTTGGTACCGAGTGGGTAAATATAGGACTATATACTTTTGTGTTTAGTAACTATTACTTTAAATATAGTAGCGACATACGTGATAACTTTTGTTACATTCGAATGGGTAAACGATACCATAAATGAGTATGTTAAAAAATTAGCCACAAGTATATATGGTTATTACATTAGATTTTGTGTTTATTTAAGTATGAATTAGAATGTTATAATTCACCTATTTGAGTCAAATTTTCTATCTTTTGGCAGTTAAAAGTTAAGGACTGTTAATTTTCTGTCATAAATAGAATTGAAGGTGTGTTACAAGTTTATAGTTAACTTTGGTGTAGAAATACGGCTTTGTCTTAGGAAGGAATGGCTATGGGGATTCGAACAGTTACTGCTGTAACAAATGTATATGGTTTTGGTGCTATGAATAAGAAAGTTGACCGGTCATCTGAGCTGGAAGGAAAAGTGCTAGAACAGGTTGGCATATTTACATTTTTGACCCGTTAACATATTTTATAGTTACTATATTTTAATTAACATTTATCGACATAAAACTATTGTAGGAAGGTGTGCCGGTGGTGTAGTGCTAGACTTTGTCTTCTTTTAATGTTTATAGCATGAAATATTTACATTTGATATTAAATTTGACTCACTGATTGTTAACCAATTATATATGTTTATCGTTAATGATATATTGTCATTTGGTACCGAGTGGGTAAATAGAGGACTATATACTTTTGTGTTTAGTAACTTTACTTTAAATATTGTACCGACATACCTGATGACTTTTGTTACATTCTAATGGGTAAACGGTACCATAAATGAGTATTTAAAAAAATCAACCACAAGTATATACGGCTTTGTCTAAGGAAGGAATGGCTATTGGGATTAGAAGAGTTACTACTGTAACAAATGAATATTGTTTTCGTGCTATGAATAAGAAAGTTGACCGATCATCTGAGATGGAAGGAAACGTGCTTGAACAGGTTGGCATATTTACATTTTTGACCCATTTACATATTTTATATTTATTACATTTTCTTTACCACTTATGAAGATAAACAATTGTAGGAAGGTGTGCCAGTGATGTAGTGCTAGACTTTGTCTTCTTTCGATGTTTATAGCATGAAATATTTACATTTGATATTAAATTTGACTCACCGATTGTTAACCAATTATATATGTTTATCGTTAATGATATATTGTCATTTGGTACCGAGTGGGTAAATAGAGGACTATATACTTTTGTGTTTAGTAACTTTTACTTTAAATATTGTAGCAACATACATGATAACTTTCGTTACATTTTAATGGGTAAAGGCTACCATAAATGAGTACGTTAAAAAATCAACCACAAGTATACATGGTTATTAGATTAGCTTATGTGTTTATTGTAGTATGAATTAAAATGTTACAATTCACTTATTTGAGTCAAATTTTCTATCTTTAGGCAGTTAAAGATTAAGGACTGTTAATTTTCTGTCATAAATAGAAGTGGAGGTGTGTTATAAGTTTCTAGTTAGCTTTGGTGTAGAAATACGGCTTTGTCTAAGGAAGGAATGGCTATTGGGATTTGAAGAGTTACTGATGTAACAAATGAATATGGTTTTGGTGCTATGAAGAAGAAAGTTGACCGGTCATCTGAGCTGGAAGGAAACGTGCTTGAATTGGTTGGCATATTTACATTTTTGACCCATTTACATATTTTATAGTTATTATATTTTCATTACCACTTATGAACATAAAACTATTGTAGGAAGTTGTGCCGGTGATGTAGTGCTAGACTTTGTCTTCTTTTGATGTTTATAGCATGAAATATTTTCATTTGATATTAAATTTGACTCACTAATTGTTAACCAATTATATATGTTTATCGTAAATGATATATTGTCATTTGGTACGAGTGGGTAAGTAGAGGACTATATACTTTTGTGTTTTGTAACTTTTTGTTTAAATATAGTAGCGACATACGTGATAACTTTTGTTACATTCTAATGGGTAAACGATACCATAAATGAGTATGTTATAAAATTAGCCACAAGTATATATGGTTATTACATTAGATTTTGTGTTTATTGAAGTATGAATTAGAATGTTATAATTCACTTATTTGAGTCAAATTTTCTTTCTTTAGGCAGTTAAAAATTAAGGACTGTTAATTTTCTGTCATATATAGAATTGAAGGTGTGTTACAAGTTTCTAGTTAACTTTTGGTGTAGAAATACGGCTTTGTCTTAGGAAGGAATGGCTATGGGGATTTGAAGAGTTACTGCTGTAACAAATGTATATGGTTTTGGTGCTATGAATACAAAAGTTGACCGGTCATCTGAGCTGAAAGGAAAAGTGCTAGAACAGGTTGGCATATTTACATTTTTGACCCGTTAACATATTTTATAGTCACTATATTTTCATTAACACTTATGGACATAAAACTATTGTAGGAAGGTGTGCCGGTGGTGTAGTGCTAGACTTTGTCTTCTTTTGATGTTTATAGCGTGAAATATTTACATTTGATATTAAATTTGACTCACTGATTGTTAACCAATTATATATGTTTATCGTTAATGATATATTGTCATTTGGTACCTAGTGGGTAAATAGAGGACTATATACTTTTGTGTTTAGTAACTTTACTTTAAATATTGTAGCGACATACCTTATGACTTTTGTTACATTCTAATGGGTAAACGGTACCATAAATGAGTATGTTAAAAAATCAACCACAAGTATATACGGCTTTGTCTAAGGAAGTAATGGCTATTGGGATTAGAAGAGTTACTACTGTAACAAATGAATATTGTTTTGGTGCTATGAATAAGAAAGTTGACCGATCATCTGAGCTGGAAGGAAACGTGCTTGAACAGGTTGGCATATTTACACTTTTGACCCATTTACATATTTTATATTTATTATATTTTCATTACCACTTATGAAGATAAACTATTGTAGGAAGGTGTGCTGGTGATGTAGTGCTAGACTTTGTCTTCTTTCGATGTTTATAGCATGAAATATTTACATTTGATATTAAATTTGACTCACCGATTGTTAACCAATGATATATGTTTATCGTTAATGATAAATTGTCATTTGGTACCGAGTGGGTAAATAGAGGACTATATACTTTTGGGTTTAGTAACTTTTACTTTAAATATTGTAGCAACATACGTGATAACTTTTGTTATATTTTAATGGGTAAAGGCGACCATAAATGAGTACGTTAAAAAATCAACCACAAGTATATATGGTTATTACATAAGCTCATGTGTTTATTGAAGTATGAATTAAAATTTTACAATTCACTTATTTGAGTCAAATTTTCTATCTTTAGGCAGTTAAAGATTAAGGACTGTTAATTTTCTGTCATAAATAGAAGTGGAGGTGTGTTATATGTTTCTAGTTAGCTTTGGTGTAGAAATACGGCTTTGTCTAAGGAAGGAATGGCTATTGGGATTTGAAGAGTTACTGATGTAACAAATGAATATGGTTTTGGTGCTATGAAGAAAAAAGTTGACCGGTCATCTGAGCTGGAAGGAAACGTGCTTGAATAGGTTGGCATATTTACATTTTTGACACATTTACATATTTTATAGTTATTATATTTTCATTACAACTTATGAACATAAAACTATTGTAGGAAGGTGTGTCGGTGATGTAGTGCTAGACTTTGTCTTCTTTTGATGTTTATAGCATTAAATATTTTCATTTGTTATTAAATTTGACTCACTGATTGTTAACCAATTATATATGTTTATCGTAAACGATATATTGTCATTTGGTACCGAGTGGGTAAGTAGAGGAATATATACTTTTGTGTCTTGTAACTTTTACTTTAAATATAGTAGCGACATACGTGACAACTTTTGTTACATTCTAATGGGAAACGATACCATATATGAGTATGTTAAAAAATTAGCCACACGTACATATGGTTATTACATTAGATTTTGTGTTTATTGAAGTATGAATTAGAATGTTATAATTCACTTATTTTAGTCAAATTTTCTATCTTTAGGCAGTTAAAAGTTAAGGACTGTTAATTTTCTGTCATAAATAGAATTGAAGGTGTGTTACAAGTTTATAGTTAACTTTGGTGTAGAAATACGGCTTTGTCTTAGGAAGGAATGGCTATGGGTATTCGAAGAGTTACTGCTGTAACAAATATATATGGTTTTGGTGCTATGAATAAGAAAGTTGACCGGTCATCTGAGCTGGAAGGAAAAGTGCTAGAACAAGTTGGCATATTTACATTTTTGACCCGTTAACATATTTTATAGTTACTATATTTTAATTAACATTTATGGACATAAAACTATTGTAGGAAGGTGTGCCGGTGGTGTAGTGCTAGACTTTGTCTTCTTTTGATGTTTATAGCATGAAATATTTACATTTGATATTAAATTTGACTCACTGATTGTTAACCAATTATATATGTTTATCGTTAATGATATATTGTCATTTGGTACCGAGTGGGTAAATAGAGGACTATATACTTTTGTGTTTAGTAACTTTACTTTAAATATTGTAGCGACATACCTGATGACTTTTGTTACATTCTAATGGGTAAACGGTACCATAAATGAGTATGTTAAAAAATCAACCACAAGTATATACGGCTTTGTCTAAGGAAGGAATGGCTATTGGGATTAGAAGAGTTACTACTGTGAAAATGAATATTGTTTTCGTGCTATGAATAAGAAAGTTGACCGATCATCTGAGATGGAAGGAAACGTGCTTGAACAGGTTGGCATATTTACATTTTTGACCCATTTACATATTTTATATTTATTATATTTTCATTACCACTTATGAAGATAAACTATTATAGGAAGGTGTGCCAGTGATGTAGTGCTAGACTTTGTCTTCTTTCGATGTTTATAGCATGAAATATTTACATTTGATATTAAATTTGACTCACCGATTGTTAACCAATTATATATGTTTATCGTTAATGATATATAGTCATTTGGTACCGAGTGGGTAAATAGAGGACTATATACTTTTGTGTTTAGTTACTTTTACTTTAAATATTGTAGCAACATACGTGATAACTTTTGTTACATTTTAATGGGTAAAGGCTACCATAAATGAGTACGTTAAAAAATCAACCACAAGTATACATGGTTATTAGATTAGCTTATGTGTTTATTGTAGTATGAATTAAAAGGTTACAATTCACTTATTTGAGTCAAATTTTCTATCTTTAGGCAGTTAAAGATTAAGGAATGTTAAGTTTCTGTCATAAATAGAAGTGGAGGTGTGTTATAAGTTTCTAGTTAGCTTTGGTGTAGAAATACGGCTTTGTCTAAGGAAGGAATGGCTATTGGGATTTGAAGAGTTACTGATGTAACAAATGAATATGGTTTTGGTGCTATGAAGAAGAAAGTTGACCGGTCATCTGAGCTGGATGGAAACGTGCTTGAATTGGTTGGCATATTTACATTTTTGACCCATTTACATATTTTATTGTTATTATATTTTCATTACCACTTATGAACATAAAACTATTGTAGGAAGGTGTGCCGGTGATGTAGTGCTAGACTTTGTCTTCTTTTGATGTTTATAGCATGAAATATTTTCATTTGATATTAAATTTGACTCACTGATTGTTAACCAATTATATATGTTTATCGTAAATGATATATTGTCATTTGGTACCGAGTGGGTAAGTAGAGGACTATATACTTTTGTGTTTTGTAACTTTTTGTTTAAATATAGTAGCGACATACGTGATAACTTTTGTTACATTCTAATGGGTAAACGATACCATAAATGAGTATGTTATAAAATTAGCCACAAGTATATATGGTTATTACATTAGATTTTGTGTTTATTGAAGTATGAATTAGAATGTTATAATTAACTTATTTGAGTCAAATTTTCTTTCTTTAGGCAGTTAAAAATTAAGGACTGTTAATTTTCTGTCATATATAGAATTGAAGGTGTGTTACAAGTTTCTAGTTAACTTTGGTGTAGAAATACGGCTTTGTCTTAGGAAGGAATGGCTATGGGGATTTGAAGAGTTACTGCTGTAACAAATGTATATGGTTTTGGTGCTATGAAGAAGAAAGTTGACCGGTCATCTGAGCTGGAAGGAAACGTGCTTGAATTGGTTGGCATATTTACATTTTTGACCCATTTACATATTTTATAGTTATTATATTTTCATTACCACTTATGAACATAAAACTATTGTAGGAAGTTGTGCCGGTGATGTAGTGCTAGACTTTGTCTTCTTTTGATGTTTATAGCATGAAATATTTTCATTTGATATTAAATTTGACTCACTGATTGTTAACCAATTATATATGTTTATCGTAAATGATATATTGTCATTTGGTACCGAGTGGGTAAGTAGAGGACTATATACTTTTGTGTTTTGTAACTTTTTGTTTAAATATAGTAGCGACATACGTGATAACTTTTGTTACATTCTAATGGGTAAACGATACCATAAATGAGTATGTTATAAAATTAGCCACAAGTATATATGGTTATTACATTAGATTTTGTGTTTATTGAAGTATGAATTAGAATGTTATAATTCACTTATTTGAGTCAAATTTTCTTTCTTTAGGCAGTTAAAAATTAAGGACTGTTAATTTTCTGTCATATATAGAATTGAAGGTGTGTTACAAGTATCTAGTTAACTTTGGTGTAGAAATACGGCTTTGTCTTAGGAAGGAATGGCTATGGGGATTTGAAGAGTTACTGCTGTAAAAAATGTATATGGTTTTGGTGCTATGAATACGAAAGTTGACCGGTCATCTGAGCTGAAAGGAAAAGTGCTAGAACAGGTTGGCATATTTACATTTTTGACCCGTTAACATATTTTATAGTTACTATATTTTCATTAACACTTATGGACATAAAACTATTGTAGGAAGGTGTGCCGGTGGTGTAGTGCTAGACTTTGTCTGCTTTTGATGTTTATAGCATGAAATATTTACATTTTATATTAAATTTGACTCACTGATTGTTAACCAATTATATATGTTTATCGTTAATGATATATTGTCATTTGGTACCGAGTGGGTAAATAGAGGACTATATACTTTTGTGTTTAGTAACTTTACTTTAAATATTATAGCGACATACGTGATGACTTTTGTTACATTCTAATGGGTAAACGGTACCATAAATAAGTATGTTAAAAAATCAGCCACAAGTATATACGGCTTTGTCTAAGGAAGGAATGGCGATTGGGATTAGAAGAGTTACTACTGTAACAAATGAATATTGTTTTGGTTATATGAATAAGAAAGTTGACCGATCATCTGAGCTGGAAGGAAACGTGCTTGACCAGGTTGGCATATTTACATTTTTGACCCATTTACATATTTTATATTTATTATATATTCATTACCACTTATGAAGATATACTATTGTAGGAAGGTGTGCCGGTGATGTAGTGCTAGACTTTGTCTTCTTTAGATGTTTATAGAATGAAATATTTACATTTGATATTAAATTTGACTCACCGATTGTTAACCAATTATATATCTTTATTGTTAATGATATATTGTCATTTGGTACCGAGTGGGTAAATAGAGGACTATATACTTTTGTGTTTAGTAACTTTTACTTTAAATATTGTAGCAACATACGTGATAACTTTTGTTACATTTTAATGGGTAAGGGATACCATAAATGAGTACGTTAAAAAATCAACCACAAGTATACATGTTTATTACATTAGCTTATGTGTTTATTGTAGTATGAATTAAAATGTTACAATTCAATTATTTGAGTCAAATTTTCTATCTTTAGGCAGTTAAAGATTAAGGACTGTTAATTTTCTGTCATAAATAGAAGTGGAGGTGTGTTATAAGTTTCTAGTTAGCTTTGGTGGAGAAATACGGCTTTGTCTAAGGATGGAATGGCTATTGGGATTTGAAGAGTTACTGATGTAACAAATGAATATGGTTTTGATGTTATGAAGAAGAAAGTTGACCAGTCATCTGAGCTGGAAGGAAACGTGCTTGAATAGGTTGGCAAATTTACATTTTTGACCCATTTACATATTTTATAGTTATTATATTTTCATTACCACTTATGAACATAAAACTATTGTAGGAAGGTGTGCCGGTGATGTAGTGCTAGACTTTGTCTTCTTTTGATGTTTATAGCATGAAATATTTTCATTTGATATTAAATTTGACTCACAGATTGTTAACCAATTATATATGTTTATCGTAAATGATATATTGTCATTTGGTACCGAGTGGGTAAGTAGAGGACTATATACTTTTGTGTTTTGTAACTTTTAGTTTAAATATGGTAGCGACATTCATGATAACTTTTGTTACATTCTAATGGGTAAACGATACCATAAATGAGTATGTTAAAAAATTAGCCACAAGTATATATGGTTATTACATTAGATTTTGTGTTTATTGATGTATGAATTAGAATGTTATAATTCACTTATTTAAGTCAAATTTTCTATCTTTAGGCAGTTAAAAATTAAGGACTGTTAATTTTCTGTCATAAATAGAATTGAAGGTGTGTTATAAGTTTCTAGTTAACTTTGGTGTAGAAATACGGCTTTGTCTTAGGAAGGAATGGCTATGGGGATTTGAAGAGTTACTGCTGTAACAAATGTATATGGTTTTGGTGCTATGAATAAGAAAGTTGACCGGTCATCTGAGCTGGAAGGAAAAGTGCTAGAACAGGTTGGCATATTTACATTTTTGACCTATTAACATATTTTATAATTATTATATTTTCATTAACACTGATGGACATAAAACTATTGTAGGAAGGTGTGCCGGTGGTGTAGTGCTAGACTTTGTCTTCTTTTGATGTTTATAGCACGAAATATTTACATTTGATATTAAATTTGACTCACTGATTGTTAACCAATTATATATGTTTATCGTTAATGATATATTGTCATTTGGTACCGAGAGGGTAAATAGAGGACTATATACTTTTTGTGTTTAGTAACTTTACTTTAAATATTATAACGACATACGTGATGACTTTTGTTACATTCTAATGGGTAAACAGTACCATAAATGAGTATGTTAAAAAATCATCCACAAGTATATACGGCTTTGTCTAAGGAAGGAATGGCTATTGGGATTAGAAGAGTTACTACTGTAACAAATGAATATTGTTTTCGTGCTATGAAACAGAAAGTTGACCGATCATCTGAGCTGGAAGGAAACGTGCTTGAACAGGTTGGCATATTTACACTTTTGACCCATTAACATATTTTATATTTATTATATTTTCATTACCACTTATGAAGATAAACTATTGTAGGAAGGTGTGCCGGTGATGTAGTGCTAGAATTTGTCTTCTTTCGATGTTTATAGCATGAAATATTTACATTTGATATTAAATTTGACCCACCGATTGTTAACCAATTATATATGTTTATCGTTAATGATATATTGTCATTTGGTACCGAGTGGGTAAATAAAGGACTATATACTTTTGTGTTTAGTAACTTTTACTTTAAATATTGTAGCAACATACGTGATAACTTGTGTTACATTTTAATGGGTAAAGGCTACCATAAATGAGTACGTTAAAAAATCAACCACAAGTATATCTGGTTATTACATTAGCTTATGTGTTTATTGAAGTATGAATTAAAATGTTACAATTCACTTATTTGAGTCAAATTTCTATCCTTAGGCAGTTAAAGATTAAGGACTGTTAATTTTCTGTCATAAATAGAAGTGGAGGTGTGTTATAAGTTTCTAGTTAGCTTTGGTGTAGAAATACGGCTTTGTATAAGGAAGGAATGGCTATTGGGATTTAAAGAGTTACTGATGTAACAAATGAATATGGTTTTGGTGCTATGAAGAAGAAAGTTGACTGGTCATCTGAGCTGGAAGGAAACGTGCTTGAATAGGTTGGCATATTTACATTTTTGACCCATTTACATATTTTATAGTTATTATATTTTCATTACCACTTATGAACATAAAACTATTGTAGGAAGGTGTGCCGGTGATGTAGTGCTAGACTTTGTCTTCTTTTGATGTTTATAGCATGAAATATTTTCATTTGATATTAACTTTGACTCACTGATTGTTAACCCATTATATATGTTTATCGTAAATGATATATTGTCATTTGGTACCGAGTGGGTAAGTAGAGGACTATATACTTTTGTGTTTTGTGACTTTTAGTTTAAATATAGTAGCGACATTCGTGATAACTTTTGTTACATTCTAATGGGTAAACGATACCATAAATGAGTATGTTAAAAAGTTAGCCACAGTATATATGGTTATTACATTAGATTTTGTGTTTATTGATGTATGAATTAGAATGTTATAATTCACTTATTTGAGTCAAATTTTCTATCTTTAGGCAGTTAAAAATTAAGGACTGTTAATTTTCTGTCATAAATAGAATTGAAGGTGTGTTATAAGTTTCTAGTTAACTTTGGTGTAGAAAGACGGCTTTGTCTTAGGAAGGAATGGCTATGGGGATTTGAAGTGTTACTGCTGTAACAAATGTATATGGTTTTGGTGCTATGAATAAGAATATTGACCGGTCATCTGAGCTAGAAGGAAAAGTGTTAGAACAGGTTGGCATATTTACATTTTTGACCCATTAACATATTTTATAGTTATTATATATTCTTTAACACTTATGTACATAAAACTATTGTAGGAAGGTGTGCCGGTGGTGTAGTGCTAGACTTTGCCTTCTTTTGATGTTTATAGCATGAACTATTTACATTTGATATTAAATTTGACTCACTGATTGTTAACCAATTATATATGTTTATCGTTAACGATATATTGTCATTTGGTACCGAGTGGGTAAATAGAGGACTATATACTTTTGTGTTTAGTAACTTTACTTTAAATATTATAGCGACATACGTGATGACTTTTGTTACATTCTAATGGGTAAACGGTACCATTAATGAGTATGTTAAAAAATCAGCCACAAGTATATACGGCTTTGTCTAAGGAAGGAATGGCTATTGGGATTAGAAGAGTTACTACTGTAACAAATGAATATTGTTTTGGTGCTATGAATAAGAAAGTTGACCGATCATCTGAGCTGGAAGGAAATGTGCTTGAACAAGTTGGCATATTTACACTTTTGACCCATTTACATATTTTATATTTATTATATTTTCATTACCACTTATGAAGATAAACTATTGTAGGAAGGTGTGCCGGTGATGTAGTGCTAGACTTTTTCTTCTTTCGATGTTTAGAGCATGAAATATTTACATTTGATATTAAATTTGACTCACCGATTGTTAACCAATTTTATATGTTTATCGTTAATGATATATTGTCATTTGGTACCGAGTGGGTAAATAGAGGACTATATACTTTTGTGTTTAGTAACTTTTACTTTAAATATTGTAGCAACATACGTGATAACTTTTGTTACATTTTAATGGGTAAAGGCTACCATAAATGAGTACGTTAAAAAATCAACCACAAGTATATCTGGTTATTACATTAGCTTATGTGTTTATTGAAGTATGAATTAAAATATTACAATTCTCTTATTTGAGTCAAATTTTCTATCTTTAGGCAGTTAAAGATTAAGGACTGTTAATTTTCAGTCATAAATAGAAGTGGAGGTGTGTTATAAATTTCTAGTTAGCTTTGGTGTAGAAATACGGCTTTGTCTAAGGAAGGAATGGCTATTGGGATTTGAAGAGTTACTGATGTAACAAATGAATATGGTTTTGGTGCTATGAAGAAGAAAGTTGAACGGTCATCTGAGCTGGAAGGAAACGTGCTTGAATAGGTTGGCATATTTACATTTTTGACCCATTTACATATTTTATAGTTATTATATTTTCATTACCACTTATGAACATAAAACTATGGTAGGAAGGTGTGCCGGTGATGTAGTGCTAGACTTTGTCTTCTTTTGATGTTTATAGCATGAAATATTTTCATTTGATATTAAATTTGACTCCCTGATTGTTAACCAATTATATATGTTTATCGTAAATGATATATTGTCATTTGGTACCGAGTGGGTAAGTAGAGGACTATATACTTTTGTGTTTTCTAACTTTTAGTTTAAATATAGTAACGACATTCTTGATAACTTTTGTTACATTCTAATGGGTAAACGATACCATAAACGAGTATGTTAAAAAATTAGCCACAGTATATATGGTTATTACATTAGATTTTGTGTTTATTGATGTATGAATTAGAATGTTATAATTCACTTATTTGAGTCAAATTTTCTATCTTTAGGCAGTAAAAAATTAAGGACTGTTAATTTTCTGTCATAAATAGAATTGAAGGTGTGTTATAAGTTTCTAGTTAACTTTGGTGTAGAAATACGGCTTTGTCTTAGGAAGGAATGGCTATGGGGATTTGAAGAGTTACTGCTGTAACAAATGTATATGGTTTTGGTGCTATGAATAAGAAAGTTGACCGGTCATCTGAGCTGGAAGGAAAAGTGCTAGAACAGGTTGGCATATTTACATTTTTGACCCATTAACATATTTTATTGTTATTATATTTTCATTAACACTTATAGACATAAAACTATTGTAGGAAGGTGTGCCGGTGGTGTAGTGCTAGACTTTGTCTTCTTTTGCTGTTTATAGCATGAACTATTTACATTTGATATTAAATTTGACTCACTGATTGTTAACCAATTATATATGTTTATCGTTAATGATATATTGTCATTTGGTACCGAGTGGGTAAATAGAGGACTATATACTTTTGTGTTTAGTAACTTTACTTTAAATATTATAGCGACATACGTGATGACTTTTGTTACATTCTAATGGGTAAACGGTACCATAAATGAGTATGTTAAAAAATCAGCCACAAGTATATACGGCTTTGTCTAAGGAAGGAATGGCTATTGGGATTAGAAGAGATACTACTGTAACAAATGAATATTGTTTTGGTGCTATGAATAAGATAGTTGACCGATCATCTGAGCTAGAAGTAAACGTGCTTGAACAAGTTGGCATATTTACACTTTTGACCCATTTACATATTTTATATTTATTATATTTTCATTACCACTTATGAAGATAAACTATTGTAGGAAGGTGTGCCGGTGATGTAGTGCTAGACTTTTTCTTCTTTCGATGTTTAGAGCATGAAATATTTACATTTGATATTAAATTTGACTCACCGATTGTTAACCAATTATATATGTTTATCGTTAATGATATATTGTCATTTGGTACCGAGTGGGTAAATAGAGGACTATATACTTTTGTGTTTAGTAACTTTTACTTTAAATATTGTCGCAACATACGTGATAACTTTTGTTACATTTTAATGGGTAAAGGCTACGATAAATGAGTACGTTAAAAAATCAACCACAAGTATATATGGTTATTACATTATCTTATGAGTTTATTGAAGTATGAATTAAAATGTTACAATTCACTTATTTGAGTCAAATTTTCTATCTTTAGGCAGTTAAAGATTAAGGACTGTTAATTTTCTGTAATAAATAGAAGTGGAGGTGTGTTATAAGTTTCTAGTTAGCTTTGGTGTAAAAATACGGCTTTGTCTAAAAAGGAATGGCTATTGGGATTTGAAGAGTTACTGATGTAACAAATGAATATGATTTTGGTGTTATGAAGAAGAAACTTGACCGGTCGTCTGAGCTGGAAGGAAATGTGCTTGAAGAGGTTGGCATATTTACATTTTTGACCCATTTACATATTTTATAGTTATTATATTTTCATTACCACTTATGAAGATAAAACTATTGTAGGAAGGTGTGCCGGTGATGTAGTGCTAGACTTTGTCTTCTTTTGATGTTTATAGCATGAAATATTTTCATTTGATATTAAATTTGACTCACAGATTGTTAACCAATTATATATGTTTATCGTAAATGATATATTGTCATTTGGTACCGAGTGGGTAGGTAGAGGACTATATACTTTTGTGTTTTGTAACTTTTAGTTTAAATATAGTAGCGACATTCGTGATAACTTTTGTTACATTCTAATGGGTAAACGATACCATAAATGAGTATGTTAAAAAATTGGCCACAAGTATATATGGTTATTACATTAGATTTTGTGTTTATTGATGTATGAATTTGAAAGTTATAATTCACTTATTTGAATCAAATTTTCTATCTTTAGGCAGTTAAAAATTAAGGACTGTTAATTTTCTGTCATAAATAGAAGTGGAGGTGTGTTATAAGTTTCTAGTTAGCTTTGGTGTAGAAATACGGCTTTGTCTAAGGAAGGAATGGCTATTGGGATTTGAAGAGTTACTGATGTAACAAATGAATATGGTTTTGGTGTTATGAAGAAGAAAGTTGACCGGTCATCTGAGCTGGAAGGAAACGTCCTTGAATAGGTTGGCATATTTACATTTTTGACCCATTTACATATTCTATCGTTATTATATTTTCATTACCACTTTTGAACATAAAACTATCGTAGGAAGGTGTGCCGGTGATGTAGTGCTAGACTTTGTCTTCATTTGATGTATATAGCATGAAATATTTTCATTTGATATTAAATTTGACTCACTGATTGTTAACCAATTATATATGTTTATCGTAAATGATATATTGTCATTTGGTACCGAGTGGGTAAGTAGAGGACTATATACTTTTGTGTTTTGTAACTTTTATTTTAAATATAGTAGCGACATACGTGATAACTTTTGTTACATTCTAATGGGTAAACGATACCATAAATGAGTATGTTAAAAAATTAGCCACAAGTATATATGGTTATTACATTAGATTTTGTGTTTATTGAAGTATGAATTAGAATGTTATAATTCACTTATTTGAGTTATATTTTCTTTCTTTAGGCAGTTAAAAATTAAGGATTGTTAATTTTCTGTCATAAATAGAAGTGGAGGTGTGTTATAAGTTTCTAGTTAGCTTTGGTGTAGAAATACGGCTTTGTCTAAGGAAGGAATGGCTATTGGGATTTGAAGAGTTACTGATGTAACAAATGAATATGGTTTTGGTGTTATGAAGAAGAAATTTTACCGGTCATCTGAGCTGGAAGGAAACGTGCTTGAATAGGTTGGCATATTTACATTTTTGACCCATTTACATATTTTATAGTTATTATATTTTCATTACCACTTATGAACATAAAACTATTGTAGGAAGGTGTGGCGGTGATGTAGTTCTAGACTTTGTCTTCTTTTGATGTTTATAGCATGAAATATTTTCATTTGATATTAAATTTGACTCACAGATTGTTAACCAATTATATATGTTTATCGTAAATGATATATTGTCATTTGGTACCGAGTGGGTAAGTAGAGGACTATATACTTTTTTGTTTTGTAACTTTTAGTTTAAATATAGTAGCGACATTCGTGATAACTTTTGTTACATTCTAATGGGTAAACGATACCATAAATCAGTATGTTAAAAAATTAGCCACAAGTACATATGGTTATTACATTAGATTTTGTGTTTATTGATGTATGAATTAGAATGTTATAATTCACTTATTTGAGTCAAATTTTCTATCTTTAGGCAGTTAAAAATTAAGGACTGTTAATTTTCTGTCATAAATAGAATTGAAGGTGTGTTATAAGTTTCTAGTTAACTTTGGTGTAGAAATACGGCTTTGTCTTAGGAAGGAATGGCTATGGGGATTTGAAGAGTTACTGCTGTAACAAATGTATATGGTTTAGGTGCTATGAATAAGAAAGTTGACCGGTCATCTGAGCTGGAAGGAAAAGTGCTAGAACAGGTTGGCATATTTACATTTTTGACCCATTAAAATATTTTGTAGTAATTATATTTTCATTAACACTTATGGACATAAAACTATTGTAGGAAGGTGTGCCGGTGGTGTAGTGCTAGACTTTGTCTTCTTTTGATGTTTATAGCATGAAATATTTACATTTGATATTAAATTTGACTGCCTGATTGTTAACCAATTATATATGTTTATCGTTAATGATATATTGTCATTTGGTACCGAGTGGGGAAATAGAGGACTATATACTTTTGTGTTTAGTAACTTTTACTTTAAATATAGTAGCGACATTCGTGATAACTTTTGTTACATTTTAATGGGTAAAGGCTACCATAAATGAGTACGTTAAAAAATCAACCACAAGTATATATGGTTATTACATTAGCTTATGTGTTTATTGAAGTATGAATTAAAATGTTACAATGCACTTAATTGAGTCAAATTTTCAATCTTTAGGCAGTTAAAGATTAACGACTGTTAATTTTCTGTCATAAATAGAAGTGGAGGTGTGTTATAAGTTTTTAGTTAGCTTTGGTGTAGAAATACGGCTTTGTCTAAGGAAGGAATGGCTATTGGGATTTTAAGAGTTACTGATGTAACAAATGAATATGGTTTTGGTGCTATGAAGAAGAAAGTTGACCGGTCATCTGAGCTGGAAGGAAACGTGCTTGAATAGGTTGGCATATTTACATTTTTGACCCATTTACATATTTTATAGTTATTATATTTTCATTACCACTTATGGAGATAAAACTATTGTAGAAGGTGTGCCAGTGATGTAGTGCTAGACTTTGTCTTGTTTTGATGTTTATAGCATGAAATATTTACATTTGATATTAAATTTGACTCCCTGATTGTTAACCAATTATATATGTTTATCGTTAATGATATATTGTCATTTGGTACCGAGTGGGTAAATAGAGGACTATATACTTTTGTGTTTAGTAACTTTACTTTAAATATTGTAGCGACATACGTGATGACCTTTGTTACATTCTAATGGGTAAACGGTACCATAAATGAGTATATTAAAAAATCAACCACAAATATATACGGCTTTGTCTAAGGAAAGAATGGCTATTGGGATTAGAAGAGTTACTACTGTAACAAATGAATATTGTTTTGGTGCAATGAATAAGAAAGTTGACCGATCATCTGGGCGGGAAGGAAACGTGCTTGAACAGTTTGGCATATTTACATTTTTGACACATTTACATATTTTATATTTATTATATTTTCATTACCACTTATGAAGATAAACTATTGTAGGAAGGTGTGCCGGTGATGTAGTGCTAGACTTTGTCTTCTTTCGATGTTTATAGCATGAAATATTTACATTTGATATTAAATTTGACTCACCGATTGTTAACCAATTATATATGTTTATTGTTAATGATATATTGTCATTTGGTACCGAGTGGGTAAATAGAGGACTATATACTTTTGTGTTTAGTAACTTTTACTTTAAATATTGTAGCAACATACGTGATAACTTTTGTTACATTTTAATGGGTAAAGGCTACCATAAAAGAGTACGTTAAAAAATCAACCACAAGTATATATGGTTATTACATAAGCTTATGTGTTTATTGAAGTATGAATTAAAATGTTACAATTCACTTATTTGAGTCAAATTTTCTATCTTTAGGCAGTTAAAAATTAAGGACTGTTAATTTTCTGTCATAAATAGAATTGAAGGTGTGTTATAAGTTTCTAGTTAACTTTGGTGTAGAAATACGGCTTTGTCTTAGGAAGGAATGGCTATGGGGATTTGAAGAGTTACTGCTGTAACAAATGTATATGGTTTAGGTGCTATGAATAAGAAAGTTGACCGGTCATCTGAGCTGGAAGGAAAAGTGCTAGAACAGGTTGGCATATTTACATTTTTGACCCATTAATATATTTTGTAGTAATTATATTTTCATTAACACTTATGAACATAAAACTATTGTAGGAAGGTGTGCCGGTGGTGTAGTGCTAGACTTTGTCTTCTTTTGATGTTTATAGCATGAAATATTTACATTTGATATTAAATTTGACTCACTGATTGTTAACCAATTATATATGTTTATCGTTAAAGATATATTGTCATTTGGTACCGAGTGGGTAATTAGAGGACTATATACTTTTGTGTTTAGTTACTTTACTTTAAATATTGTAGCGACATACGTGATGACCTTTGTTACATTCTAATGGGTAAACGGTACCATAAATGAGTATATTAAAAAACAACCACAAGTATATACGGCTTTGTCTAAGAAAAGAATGGCTATTGGGATTAGAAGAGTTACTACTGTAACAAATGAATATTGTTTTGGTGCAATGAATAAGAAAGTTGACCGATCATCTGGGCGGGAAGGAAACGTGCTTGAACAGTTTGGCATATTTACATTTTTGACAAATTTACATATTTTATATTTATTATATTTTCATTACCACTTATGAAGATAAACTATTGTAGGAAGGTGTGCCGGTGATGTAGTGCTAGACTTTGTCTTCTTTCGATGTTTATAGCATGAAATATTTACATTTGATATTAAATTTGACTCACCGATTGTTAACCAATTATATATGTTTATTGTTAATGATATATTGTCATTTGGTACCGAGTGGGTAAGTAGAGGACTATATACTTTTGTGTTTAGTAACTTTTACTTTAAATATTGTAGCAACATACGTGATAACTTTTGTTACATTTTAATGGTAAAGGCTACCATAAATGAGTACGTTAAAAAATCAACCACAAGTATATATGGTTATTACATAAGCTTATGTGTTTATTGAAGTATGAATTAAAATGTTACAATTCACTTATTTGAGTCAAATTTTCTATCTTTAGGCAGTTAAAAATTAAGAACTGTTAATTTTCTGTCATAAATAGAATTGAAGGTGTGTTATAAGTTTCTAGTTAACTTTGGTGTAGAAATACGGCTTTGTCTTAGGAAGGAATGGCTATGGGGATTTGAAGAGTTACTGCTGTAACAAATGTATATGGTTTAGGTGCTATGAATAAGAAAGTTGACCGGTCATCTGAGCTGGAAGGAAAAGTGCTAGAACAGGTTGGCATATTTACATTTTTGACCCATTAATATATTTTGTAGTAATTATATTTTCATTAACACTTATGGACATAAAACTATTGTAGGAAGGTGTGCCGGTGGTGTAGTGCTAGACTTTGTCTTCTTTTGATGTTTATAGCATGAAATATTTACATTTGATATTAAATTTGACTCACTGATTGTTAACCAATTATATATGTTTATCGTTAATGATATATTGTCATTTGGTACCGAGTGGGTAAATAGAGGACTATATACTTTTGTGTTTAGTAACTTTACTTTAAATATTGTAGCGACATACGTGATTACTTTTGTTACATTCTAATGGGTAAACGGTACCATAAATGAGTATGTTAAAAAATCAACCACAAGTATATACGGCTTTGTCTAAGGAAGGAATGGCTATTGGGATTAGAAGAGTTACTACTATAACAAATGAATATTGTTTTGGTGCTATCAATAAGAAAGTTGACCGATCATCTGAGCTGGAAGGAAACGAGCTAAAACAGGTTGGCATATTTATATTTTTGACCAATTTACATATTTTATATTTATATATTTTCATTACCACTTATGAAGATAAACTATTGTAGGAAGGTGTGCCGGTGATGTAGTGCTAGAATTTGTCTTCTTTCGATGTTTATAGCATGAAATATTTACATTTGATATTAAATTTGACTCACCGATTGTTAACCAATCATATATGTTTATCGTTAATTATATATTGTCATTTGGTACCGAGTGGGTAAATAGAGGACTATATACTTTTGTGTTTAGTAACTTTTACTTTAAATATTGTAGCAACATACGTGATAACTTTGGTTATATTTTAATGGGTTAAGGCGACCATAAATGAGTACGTTAAAAAATCAACCACAAGTATATATGGTTATTACATAAGCTTATGTGTTTATTGAAGTATGAATTAAAATGTTACAATTCACTTATTTGAGTCAAATTTTCTATCTTTAGGCAGTTAAAGATTAAGGACTGTTAATTTTCTGTCATAAATAGAAGTGGAGGTGTGTTATAAGTTTTTAGTTAGCTTCGGTGTAGAAACACGGCTTTGTCTAAGGAAGGAATGGCTATTGGGATTTTAAGAGTTACTGATGTAACAAATGAATATGGTTTTGGTGCTATGAAGAAGAAAGTTGACCGGTTATCTGAGCTGGAAGGAAACGTACTTGAATAGGTTGGCATATTTACATTTTTGACCCATTTACATATTATATAGTTATTATATTTTCATTACCACTTATGGAGATAAATCTATTGTAGAAGGTGTGCCAGTGATGTAGTGCTAGACTTTGTCTTGTTTTGATGTTTATAGCATGAAATATTTACATTTGATATTAAATTTGACTCCCTGATTGTTAACCATTTTATATATGTTTATCGTTAATGATATATTGTCATTTGGAACCGAGTGGGTAAATAGAGGACTATATACTTTTGTGTTTAGTAACTTTACTTTAAATATTGTAGCGACATACGTGATGACTTTTGTTACATTCTAATGGGTAAACGGTACCATAAATGAGTATGTTAAAAATAACATCCACAAGTATATACGGCTTTGTCTAAGGAATGAATGGCTATTGGGATTAGAAGAGTTACTACTGTAACAAATGAATATTGTTTTGGTGCTATGAATAAGAAAGTTGACCGATCATCTGAGCTGGAAGGTAACGTGCTTGAACACGTTGGCAAATTTACATTTTTGACCCATTTACATATTTTATAGTTATTATATTTTCAATACCACTTATGAAGATAAACTATTGTAGGAAGGTGTTCCGGTGATGTAGTGCTAGACTTTGTCTTCTTTCGATGTTTATGGCATGAAATATTTACATTTGATATTAAATTTGACTCACCGATTGTTAACCAATTATATATGTTTATCGTTAATGATATATTGTCATTTGGTACCGAGTGGGTAAAGAGAGGACTATATACTTTTGTGTTTAGTAACTTTTACTTTAAATATTGTAGCAACATACGTGATAACTTTTGTTATATTTTAGTGGGTAAAGGCGACCATAAATGAGTACGTTAAAAAATCAACCACAAGTATATATGGTTATTACATAAGCTTATGTGTTTATTGAAGTATGATATAAAATGTTACAATTTACTTATTTGAGTCAAATTTTCTATCTTAAGCAGTTAAAGATTAAGGACTGTTAATTTTCTGTCATAAATAGAAGTGGAGGTGTGTTATAAGTTTCTAGTTAGCTTTCGTGTAGAAATACGGCTTTGTCTAAGGAAGGAATGGCTATGGGATTTGAAGAGTTACTGATGTAACAAATGAATATGGTTTTGGTGCTATGAAGAAAAAAGTTGACCGGTCATCTGAGCTGGAAGGAAACGTGCTTGAATAGGTTGGCATATTTACATTTTTGACCCATTTACATATTTTATTGTTATTATATTTTCATTACCACTATGGAGATAAAACTATTGTAGAAGGTGTGCCGGTGATGTAGTGCTAGACTTTGTCTTCTTTCGTTGTTTATAGCATGAAATATTTACATTTGATATAAATTTGACTCACTGATTGATAACCAATTATATATGTTTATCTTTAATGATATATTGTCATTTGGTACCGAGTGGGTAAATAGAGGACTATATACTTTTGTGTTTAGTAACTTTACTTTAAATATTATAGAGACATACGTGATGACTTTTGTTACATTCTAATGGGTAAACGGTACCATAAATGAGTATGTTAAAAATAACACCCACAAGTATATACGGCTTTGTCTAAGGAAGGAATGGCTATTGGGATTAGAAGAGTTACTACTGTAACAAATGAATATTGTTTTGGTGCTATGAATAAGAAAGTTGACCGATCATCTGAGCTGGAAGGAAACGTGCTTGAACAGGTTGGCATATTTACATTTTTGACCCATTTACATATTTTATAGTTATTATATTTTCAATACCACTTATGAACATAAAACTATTGTAGGAAGGTGTGCCGGTGATGTAGTGCTAGACTTTGTCTTTTTTGATGTTTATAGCATGAAATATTTTCATTTTATATTAAATTTGAATCACAGATTGTTAACCAATTATATATGTTTATCGTAAATGATATATTGTCATTTGGTACCGAGTGGGTAAGTAAAGGACTATATACTTTTGTGTTTTGTAACTTTTAGTTTAAATATAGTAGCGATATTCGTGATAACTTTTGTTACATTCTAATGGGTAAACGATACCATAAATGAGTATGTTAAAAAATTAGCCACAAGTATATATGGTTATTACATTAGATTTTGTGTTTATTGATGTATGAATTAGAATGTTATAATTCACTTATTTGAGTCAAATTTTCTATCTTTAGGCAGTTAAAAATTAAGGACTGTTAATTTTCTGTCATAAATAGAATTGAAGGTGTGTTTTAAGTTTCTAGTTAACTTTGGTGTAGAAATACGGCTTTGACTTAGAATGGAATGGCTATGGGGTTTTGAAGAGTTACTGCTGTAACAAATGTATATGGTTTAGGTGCTATGAATAAGAAAGTTGACTGGTCATCTGAGCTAGAAGGAAGAGTGCTAGAACAGGTTGGCATATTTACATTTTTGACCCATTAACATATTTTATAGTAATTATATTTTCATTAACACTTATGGACATAAAACTATTGTAGGAAGGTGTGCCGGTGGTGTAGTGCTAGACTTTGTCTTCTTTTGATGTTTATAGCATGAAATATTTACATTTGATATTAAATTTGACTCCCTGATTGTTAACCAATTATATATGTTTATCGTTAATGATATATTGTCATTTGGTACCAAGTGGGTAAATAGAGGACTATATACTTTTGGGTTTAGTAACTTTACTTTAAATATTGTAGCGACATATGTGATGACTTTTGTTACATTTTATTGGGTAAACGGTACCATAAATGAGTATGTTAAAAAATCAACCACAAGTATATACGGCTTTGTCTAAGGAAGGAATGGCTATTGGGATTAGAAGAGTTACTACTGTAACAAATTAATATTGTTTTGGTGCTATGAATAAGAAAGTTGACCGATCATTTGAGCCGGAAGGAAAGGTGCTTGAACAGGTTGGCATATTTACATTTTTGACCCATTTACATATTTTATATTTATTATATTTTCATTAACACTTATGGACATAAAACTATTGTAGGAAGGTATGCCGGTGGTGTAGTGCTAGACTTTGTCTTCTTTTGATGTTTATGGCATGAAATATTTACATTTGATATTAAATTTGACTCACCGATTGTTAACCAATTATATATGTTTATAGTTAATGATATATTATCATTTGGTACCGAGTGGGTAAATAGAGGACTATATACTTTTGTGTTTAGTAACTTTTACTTTAAATATTGTAGCAACATACGTGATAACTTTTGTTACATTTTAAAGGGTAAATGCTACCATAATTGAGTACGTTAAAAAATCAACCACAAGTATATATGGTTATTACATTAGCTTATGTGTTTGTTGAAGTATGAATTAAAATGTTACAATTAACTTATTTGAGTCAAATTTTCTATCTTTAGGCAGCTAAAGATTATGGACTGTTAATTTTCTGTCATAAATAGAAGTGGAGGTGTGTTATAAATTTCTAGTTAGCTTTGGTGTAGAAATACGGCTTTGTCTAAGGAAGGAATGGCTATTAAGATTTGAAGAGTTACTGATGTAACAAATGAATATGGTTTTGGTGTTATGAAGAAGAAAGTTGACCGGTCATCTAAGCTGGAAGGAAACGTGCTTGAATAGGTTGGCATATTTACATTTTTGATTTACATATTTTATAGTTATTATATTTTCATTACCACTTATGAACATAAAACTATTGTAGGAAGGTGTGTCGGTGATGTAGTGCTAGACTTTGTCTTCATTTGAGGTTTATAGCATGAAATATTATCATTTGATATTAAATTTGACTCACTGATTGTTAACCAATTATATATGTTTATCGTAAATGATATATTGTCATTTGGTACCGAGTGGGTAAGTTGAGGACTATATACTTTTGTGTTTTGTAACTTTTACTTTAAATATAGTAGCGACATACGTGATAACTTTTGTTACATTCTAATGGGTAAACATACCATAAATGAGTATGTTAAAAAATTTGCCACAAGTATATATGGTTATTACATTAGATTTTGTGTTTATTGAAGTATGAATTAGAATGTTATAATTCACTTATTTGAGTCAAATTTTCTTTCTTTAGGCAGTTAAAAATTAAGGACTGTTAATTTTCTGTCATAAATAGAATTGAAGGTGTGTTATAAGTTTCTAGTTAACTTTGGTGTAGAAATACGGCTTTGTCTTAGGAAGGAATGGCTATGGGGATTTGAAGAGTTACTACTGTAACAAATGTATATGGTTTTGGTGCTATGAATAAGAAAGTTGACCGGTCATCTGAGCTGGAAGGAAAAGTGCTAGAACAGGTTGGCATATTTACATTTTTGACCCATTAATATATTTTATAGAAATTATATTTTCATTAACACTTATGGACATAAAACTATTGTAGGAAGGTGTGCCGGTGGTGTAGTGCTAGACTTTGCCTTCTTTTGATGTTTATAGCATGAACTATTTACATTTGATATTAAATTTGACTCCCTGATTGTTAACCAATTACATATGTTTATCGTTAATGATATATTGTCATTTGGTACCGAGTGGGTAAATAGAGGATTATATACTTTTGTGTTTAGTAACTTTTCTTTAAATATTGTAGCGACATACGTGATGACTTTTGTTGCATTCTAATTACATATGTTTATCGTTAATGATATATTGTCATTTGGTACCGAGTGGGTAAATAGAGGATTATATACTTTTGTGTTTAGTAACTTTTCTTTAAATATTGTAGCGACATACGTGATGACTTTTGTTACATTCTAATGGTTAAACGTTACCATAAATGAGTATGTTAAAAAATCAACCACAAGTATATAAGGCTTTGTCTAAGGAAGGAATGGCTATTGGGATTAGAAGGGTTACTACTATAACAAATGAATATTGTTTTGGTGCTACGAATAAGAAAGTTGACCGATCATCTGAGCTGGAAGGAAACGTGCTTGAACAGGTTGGCATATTTACATTTTTGACACATTTACATATTTTATATTTATTATATTTTCATTACCACTTATGAAGATAAACTATTGTAGGAAGGTGTGCCGGTGAAGTAGTACTAGAATTTGTCTTCTTCGATGATAATAGCATGAAATATTTACATTTGATATTAAATTTGACTCACCGATTGTTAACCAATCATATATGTTTATCGTTAATTATATATTGTCATTTGGTACCGAGTGGGTAAATAGAGGACTATATACTTTTGTGTTTAGTAACTTTTACTTTAAATATTGTAGCAACATACGTGATAACTTTTGTTATATTTTAATGGGTAAGGGCTACCATAAATGAGTACGTTAAAAAATCAACCACAAGTATATATGGTTATTACATAAGCTTATGTGTTTATTGAAGTATGAATTAAAATGTTACAATTCACTTATTTGAGTCAAATTTTCTATCTTTAGGCAGTTAAAGATTAAGGACTGTTAATTTTCTGTCATACATAAACGTGGAGGTGTGTTATAAGTTTCTAGTTAGCTTTGGTGTAGAAATACGGATTTGTCTAAGGAAGGAATGGCTATTGGGATTTGAAGAGTTACTGATGTAACAAATGAATATGGTTTTGGTGCTATGAAGAAGAAAGTTGACCGGTCATCTGAGCTGGAAGGAAACGTGCTTGAATAGATTGGCATATTTACATTTTTGACCCATTTACATATTTTATAGTTATTATATTTTCATTACCACTTATTGACATAAAACTATTGTAGAAGGTGTGCCGGTGATGTAGTGCTAGACTTTGTCTTCTTTTGATGTTTATAGCATGAAATATTTTCATTTGATATTAAATTTGACTCACTGATTGTTAACCAATTATATATGTTTATCGTAAATGATATATTGTCATTTGGTACCGAGTGGGTAAGTAGAGGAATATATACTTTTGTGTTTTGTAACTTTTACTTTAAATATAGTAGCGACATACGTGACAACTTTTGTTACATTCTAATGGGTATACGATACCATATATGAGTATGTTAAAAAATTAGCCACACGTATATATGGTTATTACATTAGATTTTGTGTTTATTGAAATATGAATTAGAATGTTATAATTCACTTCTTTGAGTCAAATTTTCTATCTTTAGGCAGTTAAAAATTAAGGAATGTTAATTTCCTGTCATAAATAGAATTGAAGGTGTGATACAAATTTCTAGTTAACTTTGGTGTAGAAATATGGCTTTGTCTTAGGAAGAAATGGCTATGGGGATTTAAAGAGTAACTGCTGTAACAAATGTATATGGTTTTGGTGCTATGAATAAGAAAGTTGACCGGTCATCTGAGCTGGAAGGAAAAGTGCTAGAACATGTTGGCATATTTACATTTTTGACCCGTTAACATATTTTATAGTTATTATATTTTCATTAACACTTATGGACATAAAACTATTGTAGGAAGGTGTGCCGGTGGTGTAGTTCTAGACTTTGTCTTCTTTTGATGTTTATAGCATGAAATATTTACATTTGATATTAATTTTGACACACTGATTGTTAACCAATTATATATGTTTATCGTTAATGATATATTGTCATTTGGTACCGAGTGGGTAAATAGAGGACTATATACTTTTGTGTTTAGTAACTTTACTTTAAATATTGTAGCGACATACGTGATGACTTTTGGTACATTCTAATGGGTAAACGGTACCATAAATGAGTATGTTAAAAAATCAACCACAAGTATATACGGCTTTGTCTAAGGAAGGAATGGCTATTGGGATTAGAAGAGTTACTACTGTAACAAATGAATATTGTTTTGGTGCTATGAATAAGAAAGTTGACCGATCATCTGAGCTGGAAGGAAACGTGCTTGAACAGGTTGGCATATTTACATTTTTGACCCATTTACATATTTTATATTTATTATATTTTCATTACCACTTATGAAGATAAACTATTGTAGGAAGGTGTGCCGGTGAAGTAGTACTAGAATTTGTCTTCTTCGATGATAATAGCATGAAATATTTACATTTGATATTAAATTTGACTCACCGATTGTTAACCAATCATATATGTTTATCGTTAATTATATATTGTCATTTGGTACCGAGTGGGTAAATAGAGGACTATATACTTTTGTGTTTAGTAACTTTTACTTTAAATATTGTAGCAACATACGTGATAACTTTTGTTATATTTTAATGGGTAAGGGCTACCATAAATGAGTACGTTAAAAAATCAACCACAAGTATATATGGTTATTACATAAGCTTATGTGTTTATTGAAGTATGAATTAAAATGTTACAATTCACTTATTTGAGTCAAATTTTCTATCTTTAGGCAGTTAAAGATTAAGGACTGTTAATTTTCTGTCATACATAAACGTGGAGGTGTGTTATAAGTTTCTAGTTAGCTTTGGTGTAGAAATACGGATTTGTCTAAGGAAGGAATGGCTATTGGGATTTGAAGAGTTACTGATGTAACAAATGAATATGGTTTTGGTGCTATGAAGAAGAAAGTTGACCGGTCATCTGAGCTGGAAGGAAACGTGCTTGAATAGATTGGCATATTTACATTTTTGACCCATTTACATATTTTATAGTTATTATATTTTCATTACCACTTATTGACATAAAACTATTGTAGAAGGTGTGCCGGTGATGTAGTGCTAGACTTTGTCTTCTTTTGATGTTTATAGCATGAAATATTTTCATTTGATATTAAATTTGACTCACTGATTGTTAACCAATTATATATGTTTATCGTAAATGATATATTGTCATTTGGTACCGAGTGGGTAAGTAGAGGAATATATACTTTTGTGTTTTGTAACTTTTACTTTAAATATAGTAGCGACATACGTGACAACTTTTGTTACATTCTAATGGGTATACGATACCATATATGAGTATGTTAAAAAATTAGCCACACGTATATATGGTTATTACATTAGATTTTGTGTTTATTGAAATATGAATTAGAATGTTATAATTCACTTCTTTGAGTCAAATTTTCTATCTTTAGGCAGTTAAAAATTAAGGAATGTTAATTTCCTGTCATAAATAGAATTGAAGGTGTGATACAAATTTCTAGTTAACTTTGGTGTAGAAATATGGCTTTGTCTTAGGAAGAAATGGCTATGGGGATTTAAAGAGTAACTGCTGTAACAAATGTATATGGTTTTGGTGCTATGAATAAGAAAGTTGACCGGTCATCTGAGCTGGAAGGAAAAGTGCTAGAACATGTTGGCATATTTACATTTTTGACCCGTTAACATATTTTATAGTTATTATATTTTCATTAACACTTATGGACATAAAACTATTGTAGGAAGGTGTGCCGGTGGTGTAGTTCTAGACTTTGTCTTCTTTTGATGTTTATATCATGAAATATTTACATTTGATATTAATTTTGACACACTGATTGTTAACCAATTATATATGTTTATCGTTAATGATATATTGTCATTTGGTACCGAGTGGGTAAATAGAGGACTATATACTTTTGTGTTTAGTAACTTTACTTTAAATATTGTAGCGACATACGTGATGACTTTTGGTACATTCTAATGGGTAAACGGTACCATAAATGAGTATGCTAAAAAATCAACCACAAGTATATACGGCTTTGTCTAAGGAAGGAATGGCTATTGGGATTAGAAGAGTTACTACTGTAACAAATGAATATTGTTTTGGTGCTATGAATAAGAAAGTTGACCGATCATCTGAGCTGGAAGGAAACGTGCTTGAACAGGTTGGCATATTTACATTTTTGACCCATTTACATATTTTATATTTATTATATTTTCATTACCACTTATAAAGATAAACTATTGTAGGAAGGTGTGCCGGTGATGTAGTGCAAGACTTTGTCTTCTTTCGATGTTTATAGCATGAAATATTTACATTTGATATTAAATTTGACTCACCGATTGTTAACCAATTATATATGTTTATCGTTAATGATATATTGTCATTTGGTACCGAGTGGGTAAATAGAGGACTATATACTTTTGTGTTTAGTAACTTTTACTTTAAATATTGTAGCAACATACGTGATAACTTTTGTTACATTTTAATGGGTAAAGGCTACCATAAATGAGTACGCTAAAAAATCAACCACAAGTATATATGGTTATTACATTAGCTTATGTGTTTATGGAAGTATGAATTAAAATGTAACAATTCACTTATTTGAGTCAAATTTTCTATCTTTAGGCAGTTAAAGATTAAGGACTGTTAATTTTCTGTCATAAATAGAAGTGGAGGTGTGTTATAAGTTTCTAGTTAGCTTTGGTGTAGAAATACGGCTTTGTCAATGGAAGGAATGGCTATTGGGATTTGAAGAGTTACTAATGTAACAAATGAATATGGTTTTGGTGTTATGAAGAAGAAAGTTGACTGGTCATCTGAGCTGGAAGGAAACGTGCTTGAATAGGTTGGCATATTTACATTTTTGACCCATTTACATATTTAATAGTTATTATATTTTCATTACCACTTATGGACATAAAACTATTGTAGAAGGTGTGCCGGTGATGTAGTGCTAGACTTTGTCTTCTTTTGATGTTTATAGCATGAAATATTTTCATTTGATATTAAATTTGACTCACTGATTGTTAACCAATTATATATGTTTATCGTAAATGATATATTGTCATTTGGTACCGAGTGGGTAAGTAGAGGAATATATAATTTTTTGTTTTGTAACTTTTACTTTAAATATAGTAGCGACATACGTGACAACTTTTGTTACATTCTAATGTGTAAACGATACCATATATGAGTATGTTAAAAAATTAGCCACACGTATATATGGTTATTACATTAGATTTTGTGTTTATTGAAGTATGAATTAGAATCTTATAATTCACTTCTTTGAGTCAAATTTTCTATCTTTAGGCAGTTAAATATTTAGGACTGTTAATTTCCTGTCATAAATAGAATTGAAGGTGTGTTACAAGTTTCTAGTTAACTTTGGTGTAGAAATACGGCTTTGTCTTAGGAAGGAATGGCTATGGGGATTTGAAGAGTTACTGCTGTAACAAATGTATATGGTTTTGGTGCTATGAATAAGAAAGTTGACCGGTCATCTGAGCTGGAAGGAAAAGTGCTAGAACATGTTGGCATATTTACATTTTTGACCCGTTAACATATTTTGTAGTTATTATATTTTCATTAACACTTATGGACATAAAACTATTGTAGGAAGGTGTACCGGTGGTCTAGTGCTGGACTTTGTCTTCTTTTGATATTTATAGCATGAAATATTTACATTTGATATTAAATTTGACTCACTGATTGTTAACCAATTATATATGTTTATCGTTAATGATATATTGTCATTTCGTACCGAGTAGGTAAATAGAGGACTATATACTTTTGTGTTTAGTAACTTTACTTTAAATATTATAGCGACATACGTGATGTCTTTTGTTACATTCTAATGGGTAAATGGTACCATAAATGAGTATGTTAAAAAATCAACCACAAGTGTATAAGGCTTTTTCTAAGGAAGGAATGGCTATTGGGATTAGAAGAGTTACTACTGTAACAAATGAATATTGTTTTGGTGCTATGAATAAGAAAGTTGACCGATCATCTGAGCTGGAAGGAAACGTGCTTGAACAGGTTGGCATATTTACATTTTTGACCCATTTACATATTTTATATTTGTTATATTTTCATTACCACTTATGAAGATAAACTATTGTAGGAAGGTGTGCCGGTGATGTAGTGCTAAACTTTGTCTTCTTTCGATGTTTATAGCATGAAATATTTACGTTTGATATTAAATTTGACTCACCGATTGTTAACCAATGATATATGTTTATCGTTAATGATATATTGTCATTTGGTACTGTAACATCCTAAAATTTATAATGTTGAATAAAGAAAGTTATGTTTAGTGATTTCGCGTTAATTATTGGATATCGAGTAAGGAGCGGATCATGGACTTGGATTAATTGAGATGGGTTAAATGAGAATGGGCCTTAGGTCCATGGGATTTAAGGGATATAAATACCCCCCTAAACCCATAAATATCTTTCATTCTATCAATTTCTAACACACTCCAAAACACACACACACCACACAAGTTCGCCGCCGGCCGAGGGAAAAACCGGGCAGATCCGAGAGAGAGAGAGAGCGATTAGTTGTGATAACAAGTAAACGAGATCCAAACAAGCTCAAAAATGTATGATTCTTGATCTTTGAAGTTTAAAGATCCGAGCTTCATAGCGTATATACGACCGGAAACGGTTGGGGAACGTAGGGGGTGATGTCGAACCATAGCAAGGGTGTTAAAATCGCTCGAAATGAGGGTCAGAAACTAAACAGCGGCTGATCTGGGCAACTTCGCCTGCATCTGGGCAACTTCGCCTTCAAAGCGATAACTGCGCCTTCAAAGCGATAACTTCGCCTTCAAAGCGATAACTTCGCCTGAGGCCAAGTTCGCCTAACTGGTAACTTCGCCTAATGCTAAGTTCGCCTGATGACAAATTCGCCTAAAGCTAAGTTCGCCTAACTGGTAACTTCGCCTGAGGCCAAGTTCGCCTAATTGATAACTTCGCTTACGGCTAAGTTCGCCTAAGGTTTAACTTTGCCTAAAGTCAAGTTCGATTAGAAAATGAATTAAAAATCTAATGAAAAATGTGTTAAGACAGCTCGACCCCAGCCAGGGGCTCTGCCCCTTGGACCCTGCTAGGGGCTGCCGCCCCTAGACCCCGCTGCCAGCGGCGCTGCCCCCGGACCCCCGTTCGTTGTGGGTAGTAGTTAAGACTGGAAAGATGATATGAGTAGTGATAGTTGTTTGATACGTGTACTTTTTATACAGTCAGCCGTGCACAACTGAAGAAAGGGATTACGATCAACGGTGAACGTAACCGTGTTCAGGTGAGTTTCTAGCCCCATTTATGTGTTATGTTTTCGGGGCTGTGTGCATACTCGATATATTTGTTAATACGCTTATCCTAAGAGATAAGTGTATTCCTTATGTGAATGATATGATATGTATGAATGATTGCTTGATGGTACGTGAACGATCTTCGGATATTGCACGTACTGTCAGGTTGTAACGCTATGTGTAAGGTAAGTATGATATGTATGCTTATGTGTATGAACGTGATAAAGTTAATAAAAGAAGGAAATGACGGTTGCATGGTTGTATGGTTACGAAAAGGGTACCGAGCCCTAATAATACTCGAGGTATGATGTATGGTTGTATGGTAACGAAGAGGGAATCGAACCCTACTAATATTCGAGAACTAGGGAACCGAACCCTACTAATATTCGAGGGAAGAGGGAAACCGAGCCCTAATAATACTCGTGGAAAGAGGGAAACAGAGCCCTAATAATACTCGAGGAAGGAGGGTACCGAGCCCTAATAATACTCGAGGAAAGAGGGTACCGAGCCCTAATAATACTCGAGGAATGAGGGTACCGAGCCCTAATAATACTCGAGGAAGGAGGGTACCGAGCCCTAATAATACTCGAGGAATGTAGGGCGTAATGCTCTTTATAACGTAAGATATGAAGGTAAGTTAATACAAAAGAAAGAATGAAAGTATGAAAGAATGAAAGTATGAAAGTATGAATGAAAGAATATAAGTTTATGTGTATTGTATAGTGTATGATTAACTAGAACTCACTCAGCGTAGCTGACTTTTAGTATGCCCGCAGGTGAGTAGGGTGAGGCGGCTTGCTTGAGGAGACACGTGGCATTGAACAAGAGTCTGGCATCTGAAGACTTATGACGTTTTAATTTTAATGCTTTAATGTTGAAAGACAAAGGATGTTTTGAGACAAGTTATGAATTATGTAATGTTTTATGAAAGTTTTATATTCCGCGTAAATGTTTTAATTAAATCTGATATTTAGAACTGTGTTTATGAGTAAATCCAACACGAAAGTAGGGCTACCGGTAACGGGGCCTTACAAGTTGGTATCAGAGCAAAGTTCGAGAGATTTAAGCATCCTACATGCTTAGACTCGAACAGAGTATGGGATATAAGTAAGAAATGAAAGAAGATGCCAGTTCAAGAATGCCATGTGTCGCTCAAGCAAGATCCTTAAAGGTAAAGTGCATGATTAAATGATATATGTGAATGAGAAAGAAAAGATATGTGAACGACAGGGATAGGAATAATAGATTGTTTGATTTGACTAATTTCTTAAGTAGAACCAGCACAAATAGACTCATAAAGGGAAGTGTATAGGACACGGAAAGTAACGTGATCAGCTAATCACAACTGGCCACTGTTATTACCTGTTAGCTTTGCTATCCTTGTACTAAATAGTTCCTTGAGTGATGATGTTTGTGTTTTCCCTTAGAATACAATGGCTGGAGCTGGAGACATTGTTGGTGCTGGAGGTCGCACCGGACGACGCGGCAGGACTCGTCGTGTCCAGCAACCTTCGGTTGAGACAGCTTCCAACACCGAAGCTGAAGGAAGCATAGCGGGAAGAAACCCGGAAAACAATGAAGGAGTTCAACTGGATCCCGCCATTCAAGCAGCTATTGTTCAAGCTGTGGCCACTGCTGTGAAGAATATTACCCCGGGAAGATCTGCTGGAGGCCCTGAAAGAACTGTTGAAGGGGCAGGTGGTAATGGTAGAAAGGATGACGAGAGGGAAATGGGTGACTCAAGTGAGGTAAGGTCTGTGAAAGATGATGATAGGAAGAGGGGCCGAGGCGGTTGCAACTATAGGTCCTTCAAAGGTTGTGACCCGCCTAAGCTGACTGGTTTAGGAGACGCAATCGCTACTCTTCAGTGGATAATCGCCATGGATAAGGTTATCCGCATTAGCGAGTGCCGTCCCGATCAAGCGGTAGGTTATGCTACTCAATCATTCGAGGATGAGGCTATGTATTGGTGGGAGAGTGTGGAGCAGAGGAAGACCCGTGAAGAGATCAAAGAGATGAAGTGGGACGATCTGAAGGAGTTAGTGATGATGAAGTTCTGTGCTGACGCCGAGGTTGAAAGGGCGGAGATGAAGTTCATAAACTTGAAAGCTGGGACAATGACACATCGTGAGTACACCACCGAGTTCAATCGAATGTCTAGGTTGGTGCCCGATATGGTCAACACTGAGGCTAAAAGGATCAAGTGTTACGTGAGGGGATTACCACAGAGAGTCCGCATGTTAGTCAGGACAAGTAAACCTGCTACTTTCGATTCTGCTGTCGAACTCGTAGAAATGGTCTATGCAGACTTGGCTGCGGATGATGTGGTGGTGGGAGACGAGAAGAAAGAGAAGAAATGGGTCGCTCCTGCTAAACAACCCGGTACCCAGATGTGGAACCCTAAGAACAAGCAGCCGAGAGTTTGGGAGAACAGGTCGTGCAAGACTCGTGGCAAGGCACACAGTGGTGAGTGTAGGTGGGGAAAGGGTTCTGATACATGTCATAAGTGTGGAAAGATACATGCCGGAGAATGTAGATTGGGGTCGAATATTTGCTACAAGTGTGGGAAGGCAGGTCATTATGCTCATGAGTGCAGTTCTAAGCCTGCATGCTACAAGTGTGGTAAGACAGGTCATTTTGCTAGGGAGTGTACCGAGAGTGAAGCTGGAGGTAGTAGAAGGAAGGATGCCTATCAAGCTAGGCCAAGAACTAGAGCCTACATGTTGACCCAAGAGCAAGCTAGACAGATTCCTGATGTTGTGACCGGTACGTTCTTAGTAAACGGCATTTCTGCTGCCGTATTACTTGATTCTGGTGCAAGTAGAAGTTTTGTAGCTACGACATTTAGTAAACTCGCTAAAATGAAAGGCTGCCGAGTGTCTGAAACTTTTGTAGTAGAAACCGCTAGTGACACTTCGGTTAAGATAACAAAGATGGTTAAGAACTGTAAGATAGAATTGGAAGGACATGAGTTCCCGGTTACCTTGTATGTTATGACCTTGGGAGGGTTCGATGTGGTTTTGGGTATGGATTGGTTGTCTGAGTTTGAGGCTCAGATATTGTGTAAGAGTAGGATGATAAGGTTAAAGTCATTGGATGGTAGTGCGGTGACAGTTTACGGTGATAAGGAAAGTTCTGGGCTTAATGTCATTTCGATGATAAAAGCCGAGGGTTTGCTAAGGCGAGGGTGTTGTGCCTACCTGGCGTATGTCGTCAACGTTTTGGCCGAGACGAAAGAAATGAAAGATGTTCCTATTGTGCGCGACTACCCAGAAGTATTCCCTGAGGATCTTCCGGGGTTGCCACCGGAGCGAGAGATAGAATTTCAGATAGATCTAATACCAGGAGCCCAACCTGTCGCGAAGGCGCCTTACCGTCTAGCACCGTCCGAGATGAAAGAATTGATGTCCCAACTGCAAGAACTCCTCGACAAAGGTTTCATAAGACCGAGTGTTTCCCCGTGGGGCGCACCAGTATTGTTCGTGAAAAAGAAGGATGGAAGTATGAGAATGTGCATAGACTATCGTGAGTTGAATAAGCTTATGGTAAAGAATAGATATCCGTTGCCAAGGATTGATGATCTGTTTGACCAACTGCAAGGTTCAAGTTGGTTCTCACGAATAGATCTCAGATCAGGCTACCATCAGCTGAAGGTGAAGGAGGCAGACATCCCTAAGACAGCGTTCCGAATGCGGTATGGACACTACGAGTTCCTCGTAATGTCATTCGGTCTAACAAATGCTCCTGCAGCATTTATGGACATGATGAATAGGGTATGTCGGCCGATGTTGGATAAGTCGGTTATCGTCTTCATTGACGATATATTGATTTATTCAAAGAACGAGTCTGACCATACTGAGCATCTGAGAGAGGTATTGGAAGTTCTAAAGAAAGAGAAGTTGTACGCCAAGTTTTCGAAGTGCGCGTTCTGGTTAAGAGAAGTGCAATTTTTAGGTCATGTGGTTAATCCGGAGGGGATTACCGTGGACCCAGCTAAGATTGAAGCGATAACGAATTGGAAGACTCCGCAGAATCCGACTGATATACGAAGCTTCCTAGGGTTAGCTGGCTACTATAGGAGATTCATCGAAGGCTTCTCCAAGATAGCCGCACCGCTGACCGGTATGATCCGAAAGTCGATAGTATTCAGTTGGGGAAAGTTTCAAGAAGAAGCCTTTGAAGAATTAAAGAAGAAACTCACGCAAGCTCCAATCCTTGCTCTACCTGATGGTGACGAGGATTTCGTTGTTTGTGCTGATGCCTCGCATCAAGGGTTAGGTTGCGTGTAGATGCAACGAGGGAAGGTGATAGCTTACGCATCTAGACAGTTGAAGGTCCATGAGAGTACTTATCCGACGCATGATTTGGAGTTAGCAGCTGTAGTGCATGCTCTTAAGATATGAAGGCATTATCTGTATGGTACTAAGTGAACTATCTATACAGATGATAAGAGTTTAAAGTACTTCTTCGAGCAAAAAGAATTGAACATGAGGCAGAGAAGATGGTTAGAATTGATAAAGGATTACGACTGTGAGATTAAGTATTACCCCGGTAAAGCTAACGTGGTCGCTGATGCGCCAAGTCGTAAGAATGAGGAAGTCCTTGCAACAGTGAAGTCATACAAGTTGATCACGAACTCAAGTCTTTTTGAAGAAATCATCAAAGTACAGTCAGAGGTGTTAGTAGATGAAGGGTTAGTAAAGAAAGAAAGGATTTATGGCCAGCAAGTCGAGTTGATGGAAAACACTCATGGAGTTAAAACTAGGTTCGACCGTATGTGGATCCCACGCCATGGTGATCTTAGAAGTCGAATCCTAGATGAAGCTCATAAGTCAAGGTACTCAATCCATCCTGGAGCTACAAAGATGTACCAAGACTTTAAGAGAGATTACTGGTGGCTAGGAATGAAGAATGATGTAGTGGATTATGTTAGCAAGTGCTTAACTTGCTTACAAGTCAAAGCCGAGCACCAAAATCCTTATGGGAAGATGCAACCGCTAGAGATACCTGAGTGGAAATGGGAACACATCACCATGGATTTCATAACTAAGCTACCTCGTACAGCTAAGCAACATGATACCATCTGGGTGATTGTGGACCGTTTGACCAAGAGTGCTCACTTTCTGCCCATACGAGAGGCCATCTCGTCAGAAATTCCATGAAGCTATGGGGACGAGGTTGAACATCAGTACGGCGTATAATCCTCAAACCGATGGACAGTCTGAAAGGACGATCCAAACCCTTGAGGATATGCTGCGTGCTTGTGTTTTAGATTTTGGTGGGAGTTGGGATGATCATCTGCACCTGGCAGAGTTCTCCTATAACAACAGTTACCATTCAAGTATTGGTATGCCACCCTTTGAGATGCTTTACGGTAGACGATGTAGAACCCCGGTGTGTTGGGGTGAGATTGGTTAGAAAGAAATGGGAAGCCTTGAAGTGGTTCAAGAAACGTCTTCAAAGTTCGATCAGATCAAAGCAAGAATGAAAGCCGCTCAAGACAGACAAAAGTCTTATGCAGATAAGCGGCGACGACCAATTGAGTTTAACGTTGGCGACAATGTGATGCTTAAGGTCTCGCCTTGGAAAGGGATTATCCGTTTTAGAAAGAGGGGGAAATTGAGTCCGAGGTACATTGGACCGTTCAAGATTGTAGATCGTGTGGGTGAAGTAGCTTATAAACTGAATTTACCCGATGAGTTAGAAGGAATTCATTCAACCTTCCATGTTTCTCATCTGAGGAAGTGTCTAGCTGATGACACGTCTCACGTGCCATTGATGGACATTGAGGTTGATGAACAATTGAACTACATCGAGCAACCGATAGAGATCGTTGACCGCAAGGAGAAGCAGCTTCGTCACAAGATTATACCTTTGGTAAAGGTGATATGCAAACACCGCAAGGGATCAGATGCTACTTGGGAGGCCGAGGATGAGATGCGCAAGTTTTACCCTAGTCTGTTTATGTAATAGTTAGGTTTCGGGGACGAAACCTCTTTAAGGAGGGAAGACTTGTAACATCCTAAAATTTATAATGTTGAATAAAGAAAGTTATGTTTAGTGATTTCGCGTTAATTATTGGATATCGAGTAAGGAGCGGATCATGGACTTGGATTAATTGAGATGGGTTAAATGAGAATGGGCCTTAGGTTCATGGGATTTAAGGGATATAAATACCCACCTAAACCCAAAAATATCTTTCATTCTATCACTTTTCTAACACACTCCAAAACACACACACACCACACAACTTCGCCGCCGGCCGAGGGAAGAACCGGGCAGATCCGAGAGAGAGAGAGAGAGCGATTAGTTGTGATAACAAGTAAACGAGATCCAAACAAGCTCAAAAAGGTATGATTCTTGATCTTAGAAGTTTAAAGATCCGAGCTTTATAGCGTATATACGACCGGAAACGGTTGGGGAACGTAGGGGGTGATGTCGAACCATAGCAAGGGTGTTAAAATCGCTCAAAATGTTGGTCAGAAACTAAAACAGCGGCTGATCTGGGCAACTTCGCCTGCATCTGGGCAACTTCGCCTTCAAAGCGATAACTTCGCCTTCAAAGCGATAACTTCGCCTGAGGCCAAGTTCGCCTAACTGGTAACTTCGCCTAAAGCTAAGTTCGCCTGATGACAACTTCGCCTAAAGCAAAGTTCGCCTAACTGGTAACTTCGCCTGAGGCCAAGTTCGCCTAATTGATAACTTCGCTTACGGCTAAGTTCGCCTAAGGTTTAACTTCGCCTAAAGTCAAGTTCGATTAGAAAATGAATTAAAAATCTAATGAAAAATGTGTTAAGACAGCTCGACCCCAGCCAGGGGCTCTGCCCCTTGGACCCTGCTAGGGGCTGCCGCCCCTAGACCCCGCTGCCAGGGGCGCTGCCCCCGGACCCCGTTCGTTGTGGGTAATAGTTAAGACTGGAAAGATGATATGAGTAGTGATAGTTGTTTGATACGTGTACTTGTTATACAGTCATCCGTGCACAACTGAAGAAAGGGATTACGATCAACGGTGAACGTAACCGTGTTCAGGTGAGTTTCTTGCCCCATTTATGTGTTATGTTTTCGGGGCTGTGTGCATACTCGATATGTTTGTTAATACGCTTATCCTAAGAGATAAGTGTATGCCTTATGTGAATGATATGATATGTATGAATGATTGCTTAATGGTACGTGAACGATCTTCGGATATTGCACGTACTGTCAGGTTGTAACGCTATGTGTAAGGTAAGTATGATATGTATGCTTATGTGTATGAACGTGATAAAGTTAATAAAAGAAGGAAATGACGGTTGCATGGTTGTATGGTTACGAAAAGGGTACCGAGCCCTAATAATACTCGAGGTATGATGTATGGATGTATGGTAACGAAGAGGGAATCGAACCCTACTAATATTCGAGAACTAGGGAACCGAACCCTACTAATATTCGAGGAAAGAGGGAAACCGAGCCCTAATAATACTCGTGGAAAGAGGGAAACCGAGCCCTAATAATACTCGAGGAAGGAGGGTACCGAGCCCTAATAATACTCGAGGAAGGAGGGTACCGAGCCCTAATAACACTCGAGGAATGAGGGTACCGAGCCCTAATAATACTCGAGGAAGGAGGGTACCGAGCCCTAATAATACTCGAGGAATGTAGGGCGTAATGCTCTTTATAACGTAAGATATGAAGGTAAGTTAATACAAAGGAAAGAATGAAAGTATGAAAGTATGAAAGTATGAATGAAAGAATATAAGTTTATGTGTATTGTATAGTGTATGATTAACTAGAACTCACTCAGCGTAGCTGACTTTTAGTATGCACGCAGGTGAGTAGGATGAGGCGGCTTGCTTGAGGAGACACGTGGGATTGAACAAGAGTCTGGCATCTGAAGACTTATGATGTTTTAATTTTAATGCTTTAATGTTGAAAGACAAAGGATGTTTTGAGACAAGTTATGAATTATGTAATGTTTTATGAAAGTTTTATATTCCGTGTAAATGTTTTAATTAACTCTGATATTTAGAACTGTGTTTATGAGTAAATCCAACACGAAAGTAAGGCTACCGGTAACGGGGCCTTACAGGTACCGAGTGGGTAAATAGAGGACTATTTACTTTTGTGTTTAGTAACTTTTACTTTAAATATTGTAGCAACATACGTGATAACTTTTGTTACATTTTAATGGGTAAAGGCTACCATAAATGAGTACGTTAAAAAATCAACCACAAGTATATATGGTTATTACATTAGCTTATGTGTTTATTGAAGTATGAATTAAAATGTTACAATTCACTTAATTGAGTCAAATTTTCTATCTTTAGGCAGTTAAAGATTAAGGACTGTTAATTTTCTGTCATAAATAGAAGTGGAGGTGTGTTATAAGTTTCTAGTTAGCTTTGGTGTAGAAATACGGCTTTGTCTAAGGAAGGAATGGCTATTAGGATTTGAAGAGTTACTGATGTAACAAATGAATATGGGTTTGGTGCTATGAAAAAGAAAGTTGACCGGTCATCTGAGCTGGAAGGAAACGTGCTTGAATAGGTTGGCATATTTCCATTTTTGACCCATTTACATATTTTATAGTTATTAAATTTTCATTACCACTTATGAACATAAAACTATTGTAGGAAGGTGTGCCGGTGATGTAGTGCTATACTTTGTCTTCTTTTGATGTTTATTGCATGAAATATTTTCATTTTATATTAAATTTAACTCACTGATTGTTAACCAATTATATATGTTTATCGTAAATGATATATTGTCATTTGGTACCGAGTGTGTAAGTAGAGGAATATATACTTTTGTGTTTTGTAACTTTTACTTTAAATATAGTAGCGACATATATGATAACTTTTGTTACATTCTAATGGGTAAACGATACCATATATGAGTATGTTAAAAAATAAGCCACAAGTATATATGGTTATTGCATTAGATTTTGTGTTTATTGAAGTATGAATCAGAATGTTATAATTCACTTATTTGAGTCAAATTTTCTATCTTTAGGCAGTTAAAAATTAAGGACTGTTAATTTTCTTTCATAAATAGAATTTAAGGTGTGTTATAAGTTTCTAGTTATCTTTGGTGTAGAAATACGGCTTTGTCTTAGGAAGGAATTGCTATGGGGATTTGAAGAGTTACTGCTGTAACAAATGTATATGGTTTTGGTGCTATGAATAAGAAAGTTCACCGGTCATCTGAGCTGGAAGGAAAAGTGCTAGAACAGGTTGGCATATTTACATTTTTGAACCGTTAACATATTTTATAATTATTATATTTTCATTAACACTTATGGACATAAAACTATTGTAGGAAGGTGTGCCGGTGGTGTAGTGCTAGACTTTGTCTTCTTTTGATGTTTATAGCATGAAATATTTACATTTAATATTAAATTTGACTCACTGATTGTTAACTAATTATATATGTTTATCGTTAATGATATATTGTCATTTCGTACCGAGTGGGTAAATATAGGACTATATACTTTTGTGTTTAGTAACTTTACTTTAAATATTATAGCGACATACGTGATGACTTTTGTTACATTCTAATGGGTAAACGGTACCATAAATGAGTATGTTAAAAAATCAACCACAAGTATATACGGCTTTGTCTAAGGAAGGAATGGCTATTGGGATTAGAAGAGTTACTACTATAACAAATGAATATTGTTTTGGTGCTATGAATAAGAAAGTTGACCGGTCATCTGAGCTGGAAGGAAACGTGCTTGAACAGGTTGGCATATTTACATTTTTGACCCATTTACATATTTTATATTTATTATATATTCATTACCACTTATGAAGATAAACTATTGTAGGAAGGTGTGCCGGTGATGTAGTGCTAGACTTTGTCTTCTTTCGATGTTTATAGCATGAAATATTTACATTTGATATTAAATTTGACTCACCGATTGTTAACCAATTATATATGTTTATCGTTAATGATATATTGTCATTTGGTACTGAGTGGGTAAATAGAGGACTATATACTTTTGTGTTTAGTAACTTTTACTTTAAATATTGTAGCAACATACGTGATAACTTTTGTTACATTTTAATGGGTAAAGGCTACCATAAATGAGTACGTTAAAAAATCAACCACAAGTATATATGGTTATTACATTAGCTTATGTGTTTATTGAAGTATGAATTAAAATGTTACAATTCACTTATTTGAGTCAAATTTTCTATCTTTAGGTAGTTAAAGATTAAGGACTGTTAATTTTCTGTCATAAATTGAAGTGGAGGTGTGTTATAAGTTTCTAGTTAGCTTTGGTGTAGAAATACGGCTTTGTCTAAGGAAGGAATGGCTATTGGGATTTGAAGAGTTACTGATGTAACAAATGAATATGGTTTTGGTGTTAAGAAGAAGAAAGTTGACCGGTCATCAGAGCTGGAAGGAAACTTGCTTGAATAGGTTGGCATATTTACATTTTTGACCCATTTACATATTTTATAGTTATTATATTTTCATTACCATTTATGAACATAAAACTATTGTAGGAAGGTGTGCCGGTGATGTAGTGCTAGACTTTGTCTTCTTTTGATGTTTATAGCATGAAATATTTTCATTTGATATTAAATTTGACTCACTGATTGTTAACCAATTATATATGTTTATCGTAAATGATATATTGTCATTTGGTACCGAGGGGGTAAGTAGAGGACTATATACTTTTATGTTTTGTAACTTTTACTTTAAATATTGTAGCAACATACGTAATAACTTTTGTTACATTTTAATGGGTAAAGGCTACCATAAATGAGTACGTTAAAAAATCAACCACAAGTATATATGGTTATTACATTAGCTTATGTGTTTATTGTAGTATGAATTAAAATGTTACAATTCACTTATTTGAGTCAAATTTTCTATCTTTAGGCAGTTAATGTAACACCCCGTAACCGCAGCGGAAACGTAACCGGGGTGCCACAGACACCTCTGATATCAACCACATTGTTTATAAAGAAAACTGGATACATTAATATACTTCAAATTACATTATCTCATAATTCATTACCGTCTAGGTGATACACACATCATACAATACGATACATAATTCTATGTAATATAATGTATCCTAACATCCCACACGAAAATCTTACACACATCAAGCACTTAGCACGTAAGCAATCACTTCATCTTAACTGTACCTGTAAAGCATGTGAGAAAACGGGTCTACTACGAATAGTTGGTGAGTTTCACAATTCGAGTAAACCATGATAAATCAATATCAAAATATAATATTATCGATGTAATTATGCTGAGCCCACAAGTGAAACCTCTGACTATCCACACACAACCCCGTGGCATACTCCGCCCACGAACCTGCCCCAAACCGCTATGTCTAACATTACATAGCAAAATATATATAACAACAAAATAGACATGTGCAACTGGCTGGGAAACATCAGCAAATCCATGCCGGATCAGTTGGGTTTGTCAGACCAATAGTACTATCCACACTCTACCGGCTTTCAGTTAATCACTCGTGTTCCGGGGCCTTAGAATGTTTGCAACTCAGACAATTACAATCTTAGTACATTTCCGTACGATTCCCGTACAACAAAATATATATAAATCCACGCAAATCCATGCGTTCAGTATGTACTTAAACATTTCAGTAGTAACATGCTTCCGCCCCGAGAAAATATTTAAAATTCATTCAGAAAAAGGGGCTCGTGAAACTCACCTTAGCACATGCAAGCAGGTAACAACAATCATTATCAGTTAACATGTCAAATCTGTAATATGATCCCTACGATCGTTACTATACACTCATTATTAATATAACTTTAACCGTGTTAACCGGTACATCTGGGGACACTGTTAACCCAGTACTGTACCCGTTCCGGGGGAAATGTTAACCCAGAAACACTTCTCCGGACTCAGATTGTGATATCGTTTAGAGTTCACTAGTCAAAATCACTATTAGTCATTATTCCCGTTTTGCGTGCCTAGCACGGTTATCCGTTTTTACGTTTTAAAAATGAGTTTGGTCACACACGACCCGAAGATAGTTGTTGACTGATAACTTAATTGTAGTTGTGAAATTAGAGCTCGGTTTAGACGCCCCGATTGGCTGCGGGACCCGTTTCCGTCTTTAGTACACCGGAAACTGTTAAATCGTTTAAAATTACCCAAATCATCCGAATTATTTTCGGATGATTTACATTTAACTCCGTTATATGAAAATAGTTCATTTTTAGGGTTTTTATTCACCAGTTAGTTCGTTTAGACGAACTTTACCGGTTTACGCGTTTTAAGCTTTAAAAGTTTGTTTTTATTTTCTTTTTAGCACAAATAATTATCCGTTTAGTCTCGGATCTTGAAATTTTGCACAAATCACTTTTTGACAGTGGGGAATTTTATAAAAATATTTTCAGAATTAATTTTTATTTTTAAAATTTATTTATCTATTTTTAAACACCATTTAAACACTAAATATGTCGTAAATACCAAACCACCTTAGAAAAATCCCAAATTTTTCCTGGATGACCCCTGCCATCTCCAGAGTCCCCTGTAATTTTTCCAGAACCAAAATCTCTTTTTACATGACATTTTCACTAAAACCGAGCTAGAAAACCCTAGAACTCGTTTAACCGAAAAGCCTACTTAGACTTCTCCAACTGACCTAAAATTTTTGTGTGACTTATACATGTTATGAAAAGCTTATCTGAAATTTTCCAGAATTTTTCATGATATTTAACTATTTTTCACCATTTTTATCCAAAACCGAGCATTAGATTCACCAAATATATCCTTTGTCCAAAAATTACCAAAATTTCACAGAACTCATATTTTCATGTATTTAACACCACTGTAAAATTTCATGACCTAACTCTAAACCGTTCACAATCTGTCCAAAAATCCATAACCGAACAAAAACCGAATATACCTTTTGTTTTCCGTCACTACAAGCTACAAACTCGTCTTTCCGCCTTATTTGCCACTAAATACAGAACCTATAACCAACATACCACAATACCAAGCAAGTTACACTCACGATCAAGCCTCTTACACTATAGTTTCGGTTATTGTTTCAAAACTAAAGTTTAAACCGTAAAAATTCGTTTTTGGTTCGTTTAACTCTTTTCTTGGACCAAGATCCCTTGTATAACCCGTATACATCACTTGATCATGCAAGAATCGGTTTTCATCTTTGAAACCTCATTTTCTTGCAAACAAACTCAAGAAACGAAGGTGAAAACGTAGAAAACTCGATCTTTACCTCATTGTTCTTGCTACAATTCTCGGTTTTTAGTTCATGATTTAGAAAGGAGAAGATGGATGTTGAATGTTGCTTTAAAAAAAAGAAATGAAGGAATGGGGTTGGACCCTTTGGTCCGATCGGAAGTTTGAGGGGGTGGGGTGGGACCCACCTTTTCATTCTTAGCCACATATTTAGATTTCAGAAATCCGGATACTGTTTTGGATAATCTGGTTCAGTTCGTTTTTCGGTTAAATGTCTAATTCGGCTTAAAACGAGGCTAAAACGGTCGTTTTCGGCTTAAAAATGAAATTTATATAAAACCACTTTAAAAACTTTAAAAAACTTAAACCATGACATCCATTAACTTAAAACACCATGTCATTAATATTTGCGCGTCTTTTTCGGCTTAATAGATTGTCTCTTGCTCGGTTTGGTATTAAAGGTTTCGTTTAACGCACCGACGTACCATTAAATCGAAATTCTTTTTCTGTGCCGTACTTTACATAACCTGAAGCATTAATGCTTCGTAAAATCACTAAATATTATAGATATCGTCTATAATTGAACCCTCGATTCGTTCGGGTTTCAATAACCATCGATCGATTAATCGCATATTCAATACGATGAATTATATATTCACGTACATTCAATACAGTGAACCATGTATTCTCGTATAATTACTATGGTAATTCATGTACCCGACATTAAATATAACGTAACTATGGTCTACCGGTTAGGGTATACCTGGTTTAGTCGGAATCGTTACATTTTTCCCCCCGTTAAGAAATTTCGTCCTCGAAATTTTACACGCCCACTATCCCCTTCCGAGAGAAAGGTGGGGGTTTTTCCCCCAGAATTCACCCTCGCGTTACCAGGTATAATCTGGTCCTCGCTGTGAATTCCACTTAATCTTAATCAATAAAGCTTGGTATGTCCAAACTGTTTAGTTTTCCCGTCTACTATCTCTACGGAATTATTTATGTTATCGAGCATGTCTTCTATGAGTACCTCCATTACTGGTACTTTCGTTGCCTCATCGCCTAGGTACTTTTCAATCCGTATACATGGCAAAACGTCATGTATAGTACTTAGCCCCTGGAGTACTTTAATCAATAAACTAAATGACCAATCATGGAGAGAGTCTCATGAGGTCCAATATATTAAGGAGCTATTTTCGGTTTTGCCAAACCTCATATCACCTCTCGAAGGTGATGCCTTAAAAAATGCCTTGTCGCCTCTTTCCAACGACAATGGTTTCCTTTGAATGTTGGCATAAATCCTTTGCCAATCTCGCGCCGCTTTCAACTTATCTTAAATATTATAAATCCGATTGGTTGTTTCACGAATCAATTTGAAAGAAATGGCTTGGTTGACGCCCATTTTCAATTTAACAATTTGGTGATAATTACTTCACCCTTAGAAAGCTTCAAGCTCTCGATGTTTCCTTCCCCGCCTTCCAATAATAGAAGTAGGATGACTATTTCGATCTGAGATAATTGAAAATGGTACTCCACGACAAGATACCATTTCACTATCATGAATTTGGGCGAGAATTCATTGTGGTAATCGTCATAGATTGGGATGAAATGCGAGGATTGGTTAATCGATCCGCGTTTACCCAACTTACATCATGCCTTTGATATATCTTGGGAATTTGTGTCCCGAATCCATTGTAATTTATTCCCACTATCATTGGCGAATTTTCTGTCGTTGTGGCGTTCCCTAGGGTTTTCGGTGTGCAGCCTTATCTCTTGCACAAGTCGTACACTTACCGACATACGTTGCTATATCCTTTTTCATACCCGGCCATTAATAAAATCCTTTCAGATATTCGTATCATCAATAGTATAATTCGATCCCGGATGTATGGAATATTTCGATCTATGCGCTTCGTCCGTGATTAATTCACGAAGGTCATGGAGGGTCGGGATCCAAACCCGATTTTTGAAATAGAGAATTTCGTCCACGCGCTGTTCGAAATTCTTCTCATTGCCGTAAAGTCCCTCCTTTTCCAATTGTTCCTCTTTCAACGCCTCACGTTGAGCGACTCGACTCAGGTCCGAAAGGTTCGACTAAACTATCATCCCCAGCGCTCGCACTCGCAATGGCTTAACCCGATCTTTCCTACTCAAGGCATCGGCTACGACGTTAGCCTTGCCGGGGTGATAACGGATGTCACAGTCATAATCGCTTAACAACTCCACACATTTTCGTTGAATATGAGACTGCTGTCTCTTATCATCTATAAAATTTGTACATTTGCGTCGTACAAAGGATTATGAGTTGGGTAATGCTAAAAATTTTTCAATAACCCGCTGATAGTCTCCGGCTAGTCCTAAAAATTGGCGCATTTCCTTTGGTGCCTCGGGTGACTGCCAATTTTAATGGTTTCTATCTTATTCGGATCTATGTGAAATCCTTGTTGCTTTACAACATAACCATGGAATTATGCTTTCTGTATTCAAAGTCACATTTCGAAAACTTCGCGTATAACTCCTCTTGCTTTAACACTTCCACCACTTTCCTTTAACGTCGTTCGTGCTCTTCCTTACGTTGCAAATATATCAAAATATCATCAATGAATGCTATGACAAATTTGTCAAAATAAAGTTTACAGACTCGGTTCATGAGTTCCATGAACATTGCCGGCGCATTTGTTAGCCCGAACAGCATAAATAAGAATTCATAATGGCCGTAACGAGTCCGAAACGCTGTTGTTGCAACGTCATCCTCTTGGATTTTTCATTTGGTGATAACTATATCTAAGATCAATTTTCTAAAAATAAATCGTCCCTTGCAGTTGGTCAAACAGATCATCAATTCGGGGAAGAGGGTACCTATTTTTTTTTATTGTTAACTTGTTCAACTCCCTGTAATCAATGCACAATCTAAGGCTCCCGTCCTTCTTCTTCACGAATAATACAGGTGCACCCCACGGGGAATGACTAGGACGTATAAATCCTTTATCCAACAATTCTTGCAACTGATTGGATAATTCTTGCATCTCGGCCGGTGCAAGTCGATAGGGTGCTTTAGCAACAAGGCCAGCTTGAGGTATTAAATCGATTCTGAATTCGACCTGTCGGGTTGGCGGTAATCCAGGAAGTTCTTCTGGGAAAACTTGTGGAAATTCGCGTATCACCGGGATATCTTCCACCCGTTTCTCCTCAGAATCTGTGGCCATCAAGCTCGCAAGATACGCCACGCATCCCTGGCGTAAATATTTTAACACCTTGAGGTGGGATATAAATGGTATCATTGTGCCCGACTTCTCTTCTTGCACTAACACCTCTTCGTCATCCGACACCCAGATCTTGACGATTTTCTTTTCACAGTTAATTTCCACCTTGATACGTGCTAACCAATCCATTCCCACTATCACGTCAAAACTACCTAATTCTACCGGTAATAGGTCAATCAGGAAGGATTGATCGTTCGGAATAAAAGGGCAATTCCGAACTATCTGATTAACTAACATGGTTTTACCGTTAGAGACTTGTGCGGTATAAGGTTCTATAGTTTCACTAATCGGTATCTTTCCAAATGGTAGGAGGTTAACAGGAACTAACTTCTATCGGCGACCATAAAAATATCACTGAAGCCTATTGATTTAAAACTACAACATACTTAATACCACCTTTGGATCATCACGTGCTTTATTCGAATTACTCACAAAAGCACGGCTCCTTGCTTGATCAGAGGTTGATGCTTGTCATGAGGTTCGTCTTCCAACGACACCTTGGTTCAACTTTGGGCAATTTCTCTTGAAACGTTCTGTACTGCCACATTCATAGCAAGTACAACTGTTTGGCATAATTTGATTTCTTTGGATGGATTGTTATTGAAGTTGTTGGGATCGGAGTGGTTGTACACGAATGGGTTGGGGTTGCCGGTTCACATGGCTTCAATTGGTTCTACAATTGGGGCATTACGTCCATCTTTACCACACCTGTGGCCTACTATCACTCGACATTCTTCTTCCTGCCGATGACCATATTTTTCACATTTAGGGAAGGACCCTTCATGCGGTTCATGTTTTCACACCAGAATTAGTCTTAGTATAATTCTGGGTTGTAGGACATACCTACTCATTCCAAGGCCTATCTTGCACTATACCTTTATCATTTCTCTTCTTTAACACTCGACGTCTCACCTACCGTCCTTCCAGTCCGCTTCCCATAGAGTTAAATATATCAATGCTGGCTTGTGACACAACCCTTCCAAAGGTTGTATATTCTACAGGATTGACTATACTCCTTATCGATGGAGTTAGTCACCAATATAGCGCTCACTTCGCTTAGTTTCAGGAGTAACTAGCCATGTTACCAGACATGATAGTTCCTTCAAACGATTAGCGTGTTCTAAGTGATCAGCACTCAACATTTCTACCTTCCATAGCTCAGTTTCCAATCTCTGAACTTAATTACTCGAATAAAAGTGCTCTAGCACAAGAATTTTAAATTCTGACCATATCATCTGAGTAATAATTTTCTAACTATAATTTTGTACCATCGTGTTCCATCACGATACAACATAATCTACCAACATATATGTAGCATATTTCACTACACAATGTTCTAGACTCTTGCCAATATCCTTAACCATTTCGATCTTTTCTATCCACTCGCTAACCTATTCCTCCCTTTACCATCAGTAAACTATTAATAATTTCCTTAACAAAATCAACAAACATATCCTTCATACCGGATCTATTTCATTACGACTACTATTCATGTTTAGTTTATAACTAATACTTGTAGTCATAATAGTATTCGGTAGAACATTATCGCTCTTAGTAATACCACTAAGAATTGAAATATTCATATTCATGTGATTGCTCGATCTATAATTCTGCGATCACATTCGCATCAACACTAGCAGTGATCTGTGATACGACATTCGGTATCATCATCTGCTATCTTTGAGAAATTAACTGAATCATATCAATCTCCATCATTAGAGTTACTCTTTTTATATCATTCTGCCGTACCCATCCCGTACGCAGTAATCAATACTAATCTCACCGTATAACTCGTTACCAGCTCAATCATAACAGCAGGTACACATACACACCAAATATTATCATACATATTACACATACCAGTATCTAGTATATATGTCCACAAATATAATAACATATGGACTTAACCTGACGTCGGTTAACGTTTAAATATGTTTCATAACCCTTGTCACTAACTGATATATAGATCTTTCTCAACAAAGATTAATGTTTAATATGCTTCATTTCAATATCCTTCTGCATGTCAGCATAACCGATACATGCTCACCGTGAGCACCAAACGATTACGTACCACGGAGTTATAATATCCGTGTCTATTTGTATATCCGGCATACACGGTATACCACCTACGAACGAACAACCAACTATGCTATAATGATTCCAACACCTCTTTGTGTATGGGTAATCATTCTATTCGAGTATACATGGGTATAGGCATCTAGCGGATGTAAGGATAACATAGGGAGTTGCAAGGTTCAAGGTAATCGCGCAACCCATGTGCCTTCTAATATTATCAATTACTATTATGGGAAACTCTATCACTTGCTCAGTCAATGTCCTCAGGCGTTCTAGGTTCGCTAAAATCGGTAATTCTCGATCTGGAGATGGTATGACTCATATGTTTGAGAGTGAGAAATACATATATATATTTCTATATATTATTTTTATCTGCTCATTTATTATCAAATTTATTATTATTATTATTATTATTTATTTTATTTTATTTATTTATTTATTTATTTACCTTAATGGAATAAGAATGGGTTCAGGTACAGGTCCGTCCGTACGTGAGGGTCGGCGGTTCGGGTGAACATAGGGGGCTATTAAGATATACGGTACCGGTATTGGTAGGGTAAGGGATTTATTAATTTCGGTTGGGAGTGAAGTTACTAGATATTTCTGGTTAATGTCCAACGGGAGATCTAATTTGGTGCTATCATAACTATGACCCGATAAGTCAGACTTATCATCAACCGATGCTCTAGGAATTTCAGCATCCTCGGTACTTTTATTATTTCATCCCCCGGTTCCTTATCCGGGTCCTATTTCTCAATACATGTACTCAAAAGATATGTACATATATATATACACATTAGCACGTATAAATAATATTATATACTTTACACATATGTTGCCATTTTTACCTATTAATGTACCCCGTAACTTCCCCTGAATTCCATCGTGCGGACAAGTCTGTTATTATGTTCCGGACCATAATAACTCACTTGTCCATCCAAGTTCATCCAGATCTCGTCACTATAAATTATTAGTTGATATTCAGATCCTATAATACTTGAGCTACTGGTTATATTTTAGGTATCTTTTAAAGACATCCTAATTCTTTATAACCAATGGCTCTTATACCAACTTCTATAACACCCCGTAACCGCAGGGGAAACGTAACCGGGGTGCCACAGACACCTCTGATATCAACCACATTGTTTATAAAGAAAACTGGATACATTAATATACTTCAAATTACATTATCTCATAATTCATTACCGTCTAGGTGATACACACATCATACAATACGATACATAATTCTATGTAATATAATGTATCCTAACATCTCACACGCAAATCTTACACACATCAAGCACTTAGAACGTAAGCAATCACTTCATCTTAACTGTACCTGAAAAGCATGTGAGAAAACGGGTCAACTACGAATAGTTGGTGAGTTTCACAATTCGAGTAAACCATGATAAATCAATATCAAAATATAATATTATCGATGTAATTATGCTGAGCCCACAAGTGAAACCTCTGACTATCCACACACAACCCCGTGGCATAATCCGCCCACGAACCTGCCCCAAACCGCTATGTCTAACATTACATAGCAAAATATATATAACAACAAAATAGACATGTGCAACTGGCTGGGAAACATCAGCAAATCCATGCCGGACCAGTTGGGTTTGTCTGACCAATAGTACTATCCACACTCTACCGGCTTTCAGTTAATCACTCGTGTTCCGGGGCCTTAGAATGTTAGCAACTCAGACAATTACCATCTTAGTACATTTCCGTACGATTCCCGTACAATAAAATATATATAAATCCACGCAAATCCATGCGTTCAGTATGTACTTAAACATTTCAGTAGTAACATGCTTCCGCCCCGAGAAAATATTTAAAAACCATTCAGAAAAAGGGGCTCGTGAGACTCACGTTAGCACATGCAAGCAGGTAACAACAATCATTATCAGTTAAAACGTCCAATCTGTAATATGATCCCTACGATCGTTACTATACACTCATTATTAATATAACTTTAACCGTGTTAACCGGTACATCTGGGGACACTGTTAACCCAGTACTGTACCCGTTCCGGGGGCAATGTTAACCCAGAAACACTTCTCCGGACTCAGATTGTGATATCGTTTAGAGTTCACTAGTCAAAATCACTATTTGTCATTATTCCCGTTTTGCGTGCCTAGCATGGTTATCCGTTTTTACGTTTCAAAAATGAGTTTGGTCACACATGACCCGAAGATAGTTGTTGACTGATAACTTAATTGTAGTTGTGAAATTAGAGCTCGGTTTTGACGCCCCGATTGGCTGCGGGACCCGTTTCCGTCTTTAGTACACCGGAAACTGTTAAATCGTTTAAAATTACCCAAATCATCCGAATTATTTTCGGATGATTTACATTTAACTCCGTTATATGAAAATAGTTCATTTTTAGGGTTTTTATTCACCAGTCAGTTCGTTTATGCGAACTTTACCGGTTTTTATTTTCTTTTTAGCACAAATAATTATCCGTTTAGTCTTGGATCTTTAAATTTTGCACAAATCACTTTTTGACAGTGGGAAATTTTATAAAAATATTTCCAGAATTAATTTTTATATTTAAAATTTATTTATCTATTTTTAAACACCATTTAAACACTAAATATGTCGTAAATACCAAACGACCTTAGAAAAATCCCAAATTTTTCCTGGATGACCCCTGCCATCTCCATAGTCCCCTGTAATTTTTCCAGAACCAAAATCCTTTTTTACATGCCATTTTCACTAAAACCGAGCTAGAAAACCCTAGAACTCGTTTAACCGAAAAGCCTACTTAGACTTCTCCAACTGACCTAAAATTTTGTGTGTGACTTATACATGTTATGAAAAGCTTATCTGGAATTGTCCAGAATTTTTCATGATATTTAACTATTTTTTACCATTTTTAGCCATAACCGAGCATTAAATTCACCAAATATTCATCTTTTGTCCAAAAATTACCAAAATTTCACAAAACTCATATTTTCATGTATTTAACACCTCTGTAAAATTTCATGACCTAAATCTAAACCGTTCACAATCTGTCCAAAAATCCATAACCGAACCTAAACCGAATATACCTTTTGTTTTCCGCCACTACAAGCTACAAACTCGTCTTTCCGCCTTATTTACCACTAAATACAGAACCTACAACCAACATACCACAATACCAAGCAAGTTACACTCACGATCAAGCCTCTTACACTATAGTTTCGGTTATTGTTTCAAAACTAAAGTTTAAACTGTAAAAATTCGTTTTTGGTTCGCTTAACTCCTTTCTTGGACCAAGATCCCTTGTATAACCCGTATACATCACTTGATCATGCAAGAATCGGTTTTCATCTTTGAAACCTCATTTTCTTGCAAACAAACTCAAGAAACGAAGGTGAAAACGTAGATAACTCGATCTTTACCTCATTGTTCTTGCTACAATTCTTGGTTTTTAGTTCATGATCTAAGAGGAGAAGATGGATGTTGAATGTTGCTTAAAAAAAGAAATGAAGGAATGGGGTTGGACCCTTTGGTCCGATCGGAAGTTTGAGGGGGTGGGGTGGGACCCACCTTTTCATTCTTAGCCACATATTTAGATTTCAGAAATCCGGATAATGTTTTGGATAATCTGTTTCAGTTCGTTTTTCGGTTAAATGTCTAATTCGGCTTAAAACGAGGCTAAGACGGTCGTTTTCGGTTTAAAAATGAAATTTATATAAAACCACTTTAAAAACTTTAAAAAACTTAAACCATGACTTCCATTAACTTAAAACACCATGTCATTAATATTTGCGCGTCTTTTTCGGCTTGATCGATTGTCTCTTGCTCGGTTTGGTATTGAATGTTTCGTTTAACGCACCGACGTACCATTAAATCGAAATTCATTTGTTGTGCCGTACTTTTCTTAACCTGAAGCATTAATGCTTCGTAAAATCACTAAATATTATAGATATCGTCTATAATTAAACCCTCGATTCGTTCGGGTTTCAATAACCATCGATCGATTAATCGTATATTCAATACGATGAATTATATATTCACGTACAATCAATACAGTGAACCTTGTATTCTCGTATAATTACTATGGTAATTCATGTACCCGACATTAAATATAACGTAACTATGGTCTACCGGTTAGGGTATAGCTGGTTAAGTCGGAATCGTTACAGTTAAAGATTAAGGACTGTTAATTTTCTGTCATAAATAGAAGTGGAGGTGTGTTATAAGTTTCTAGTTAGCTTTGGTGAAGAAATACGGCTTTGTCTAAGGAAGGAATGGCTATTGGGATTTGAAGAGTTACTGATGTAACAAATGAATATGGTTTTGGTGTTATGAAAAAGAAATTTGACCGGTCATCTGAGCTGGAAGGAAACGTGCTTGAATAGGTTGGCATATTTACGTTTTTGACCCATTTACATATTTTATAGTTATTATATTTTCAATACCACTTATGAACATAAAACTATTGTAGGAAGGTGTGCCGGTGGTGTAGTGCTTGACTTTGTCTTCTTTTGATGTTTATAGCATGAAATATTTACATTTGATATTAAATTTGACTCACTGATTGTTAACCAATTATATATGTTTATCGTTTATGATATATTGTCATTTGGTACCGAGTGGGTAAATAGAGGACTATATACTTTTGTGTTTAGTAACTTTACTTTAAATATTATAGCGACATACGTGATGACTTTTGTTACATTCTAATGGGTAAACGGTACCATAAATGAGTATGTTAAAAAATCAACCACAAGTATATACGGCTTTGTCTAAGGAAGGAATGGCTATTGGGATTAGAAGAGTTACTACTGTAACAAATGAATATTGTTTTGGTGCTATGAATAAGAAAGTTGACCGATCATCTGAGCTGGAAGGAAACGTGCTTGAACAGGTTGGCATATTTACATTTTTGACCCATTTACATATTTTATATATATTATATTTTCATTACCACTTATGAAGAAAAACTATTGTAGGAAGGTGTGCCGGTGATGTAGTGCTAGACTTTGTCTTCTTTCGATGTTTATAGCATGAAATATTTACATTTGATATTAAATTTGACTCACCGATTGTTAACCAATTATATATGTTTATCGTTAATGATATATTGTCATTTGGTACCGAGTGGGTAAATAGAGGACTATATACTTTTGTGTTTAGTAACTTTTACTTTAAATATTTTAGCAACATACGTGATAACTTTTGTTACATTTTAATGGGTAAAGGCTACCATAAATGAGTACGTTAAAAAATCAACCACAATTATATATGGTTATTACATTAGCTTATGTGTTTATTGAAGTAAGAATTAAAATGTTACAATTCACTTATTTGAGTCAAATTTTCTATCTTTAGGCAGTTAAAGATTAAGGACTGTTAATTTTCTGTTATAAATAGAAGTTGAGGTGTGTTATAAGTTTCTAGTTAGCTTTGGTGTAGAAATACGGCTTTGTCTAAGGAAGGAATGGCTATTGGGATTTGAAGAGTTACTGATGTAACAAATGAATATGGTTTTGGTGTTATGAAGAAGAAAGTTGACCGGTCATCTGAGCTGGAAGGAAACGTGCTTGAATAGGTTGGCATATTTACATTTTTGTCCCATTTACATATTTTATAGTTATTATATTTTCAATACCACTTATGAACATAAAACTATTGTAGGAAGGTGTGCCGGTGATGTAGTGCTAGACTTTGTCTTCTTTTTATGTTTATAGCATGAACTATTTTCATTTGATATTAAATTTGACTCACAGATTGTTAACCAATTATATATGTTTATCGTAAATGATATATTGTCATTTGGTACCGAGGGGGTAAGTAGAGGACTATATACTTTTGTGTTTTGTAACTTTTAGTTTAAATATAGTAGCGACATTCGTGATAACTTTTGTTACATTCTAATGGGTAAACGATACCATAAATGAGTATGTTAAAAAATTAGCCACAAGTATATATGGTTATTACATTAGATTTTGTGTTTATTGATGTATGAATTAGAATGTTATAATTCACTTATTTGAGTCAAATTTTCTATCTTTAGGCAGTTAAAAATTAAGGACTGTTAATTTTCTGTCATAAATAGAATTGAAGGTGTGTTATAAGTTTCTAGTTAACTTTGGTGTAGAAATACGGCTTTGTCTTAGGAAGGAATGGCTATGGGGATTTGAAGAGTTACTGCTGTAACAAATGTATATGGTTTTGGTGCTATGAATAAGAAAGTTGACCGGTCATCTGAGCTGGAAGGAAAAGTGCTAGAACAGGTTGGCATATTTACATTTTTGACCCATTAACATATTTTATAGTTATTATATTTTCATTAACACTTATGGACATAAAACTATTTGTGACAATCGTCAATTTCAGGTTAACTCCGTTAACTCAACTCCGTCAATTCAAACTTAAGATCACTTAATCTATAACACACACTTCATTACATTTAAACTAGGGTTTAAATGACGCTTAACACTTACTACATGTGTAGTCTTTCGGGATTTGCACCGAAACGCAAACGAGTTGACGCAAACGATTGATGAATAAACGAAAAATGTCAAAACAGTAATTATGTGATAATTATGTGTTTGACTTATGTGTTATGTGATAACATGGTTATAAACGTTAACTCAAGATGTAAACAAGTTAGTTAGGCTAGAAAAGTAATACTTAGAAGTGGAGGGACTTGAATGTAACATGTTATGTTTATAAATACATCATTAACCAAACCCTAACTTATTATTTTTCTTCCCCACACACTTCCAATCAGTCTCCTCTCCCCTTGGCTTCCCTTGGCTGCCGTCACATATAACCACACATACAACCGTCAAATCAAGTCCTTGATTGAAGAATTAGGTGCTAGGAAGGTATATTTGATTATCCTATACATCCTTATTACTTGATTTTGATGTTTGTTGGGTTAATTGTAAACCCTAGCTGCCGATTCTATATGTGTATGTAGTTATTATGATTGTTGTTGATTAATTGATGATTTGATAACTAGATTGGATGTTGTTACATGTTGATTGTTGTGTCTATGATTTGAGTTCAAACAAAAACCCTAATCATGTATGTAATGGGTAATTGATGTGCATGGATGGTGTTTATGAAGTCTAGAGTGTTATATGAATGCATGATAGTTCATAGATTGTTAATATATTGAGTTTGGATGCAAACAGTTTCTAGACAGAATGTGTATTTGATGTTTAAGTGACTGTAACAAAGTGTAAATGTGAAAATTGGTTGAGATTATTGATACTACAGTAAACTAGGTTGAGTTTAGTTTCTAAAGAATATAAACTTGTAATTTTTGGATAAGGAAGTTAACTTTTATGATTTTACAAAAACGTTGTGCAAAGCTGAGCTGTTAGACCTGCTGTTAGGTTGTTTTGTAAATGTTGTATCTCATGAACTACGAGACCAATTGGGTTGGTTCCACTTCTGGAAGTTGACTCATTGAGTTAGGAACCTAGCCCAAGTGGTCTTGCATTTATTGGATTTTTCGTTTAACGGGAATTGCAAATAACATTCTGTTACGCATGAATTTGACTGTTATGAGTTTGCTGTAATGATTTGATGATTGTGAGAAAATTATGTGGAATAAAAATATAATTAAATATGTTCTGGAAACCTAAGACATATAAGCTTCTGTGATGATTTTTGGTAAATTAATTGAGATGCTATGATCGATGGAATAGTACAATCTTTCAAGTAGGATTTCTGTCTCGGTGAAACTAGCTGCTGAGTTTTGTGAAAATGCATGAAACATGATACTTGCTAATTTATTGTTGTGTTTTGACCAAATTGCCCCTGAGGGGAATGATTGCAAATTAATTGTTGTGTTTTGACCAAATTGCCCCTGAGGGGAATGATTGCAAATTAATTGTCGTGTTTTGACCAAAATGCCCTTGCGGGGAATAATAGCTAATTGATTGTAATGATTTGACCAAATTGCCCTCGTGGGGAATAGTTGTTAGTTAATTGTTATGAGTTGACCAAATTGCCCTTAAAGGGAGTAACTGCTAGTGATGTACTTTATGAATACATGACACGTATATGATTGCTTGCATATGTAATGTATCACAAATACCCTTGTTAAAGTCACATACGATTCACAAACGAAACACGAAACATGTTATGTGCATAGGTATTATGTGCCGGGTCTAGAGACTCGATAATATTCCGACACTTAGAAAAATCTCTTTGTTGTTTTAGAACGCTAGAGAGAGAGTTTTTCTGTGACGCGCATCTTGGTGATTTAATTTGGGAAATTCTTCGCAAACAGTGAGTTTCACTTACCCCTTTTAAACTGTTTTAAACGCTTTTCACTTGGGGGAGATAACATACTCGATAAACGCATTTAAGATTTTGTTAGTAAATTATATATCACTTGTAAAGGCTAAGTGGCAAACGAAACAATTGAAGTCCTACACATCGAACCGGTTAATATTTGGAATAGCGAGTCACTGTTGAGTAGTACTACTGGGTTTGACAAACCCCACCAACGCTAAACTCGACTGGAGGTCGAACGGGTGTAATTTTGGCTAACACGTACCATGGTCTGGATGACCTGGTGACAAGGCACTTAATAAACGAGTCAGCTTCGGTGTCGAACACTTAGTAATACTTGCTTTATAGGCTAGCTACCTATAGATATATAATTGACATAACACTACGCTGTAACGCTGTAACGCCAAACGCTGTAACGCTGTAACGCAAAACGCTGAACGCAAACGCTAAACGATTTATTTTTATATAACTTTTGAACTCACCAACCTTGTGTTGACACTTTTAGTATGTTATTCTCAGGTAGCCGAGGCGGGCGCGCGGTTTAGGAACATGCATTGATTGAAAACGCTTTTGTTATGCAAACTTATTTTTAACGTTAACCATAGGTTTTAAGTCGTCCTGCGTGACGCAACTTTTGGATTAAAGGTTTTTACGCTTCCGCATTTATTTACTCGTAAATGTTTTCATGGTTTTGAAACTTTGTTTTATGGTCTGATTATAACTGATGATTCCGATCCTGTTAGTTCACACCCTCTGACGGTAAAACTCCGTTAGTGGATTTTGAGGGTGTGACACTATTGTAGGAAGGTGTGCTGGTGGTGTGGTGCTAGACTTTGTCTTCTTTTGATGTTTATAGCATGAAATATTTACATTTGATATTAAATTTGACTCACTGATTATTAACCAATTATATATGTTTATCGTTAAATACATATTGTCATTTGGTACCGAGTGGCTAAATAGAGGACTATATACTTTTGGGTTTAGTAACTTTTACTTTAAATATTGTAGCAACATACATGATAACTTTTGTTACATTTTAATGGGTAAAGGCTACCATAAATGAGTATGTTAAAAAATCAACCACAAGTATATACGGCTTTGTCTAAGGAAGGAATGGCTATTGGGATTAGAAGAGTTACTACTGTAACAAATGAATATTGTTTTGGTGCTATGAATAAGAAAGTTGACCGATCATCTGAGCTGGAAGGAAACGTGCTTGAACAGGTTGGCATATTTACATTTTTGACCCATTTACATATTTTATATTTATTATATTTTCATTACCACTTTTGAAGATAAACTATTGTAGGAAGGAGTGCCGGTGATGTAGTGCTAGACTTTGTCTTCTTTCGATGTTTAGAGTATGAAATATTTACATTTGATATTAAATTTGACTCACCGATTGTTAACCAATTATATATGTTTATCGTTAATGATATATTGTCATTTGGTACCGAGTGGGTAAATAGAGGACTATATACTTTTGTGTTTAGTAACATTTACTTTAAATATTGTAGCAACATACGTGATAACTTTTGTTACATTTTAATGGGTAAAGGCTACCATAAATGAGTACGTTAAAAAAGCAACATACGTGATAACTTTTGTTACATTTTAATGGGTAAAGGCTACCATAAATGAGTACGTTAAAAAATCAACCACAAGTATATATGGTTATTACATTAGCTTATGTGTTTATTGAAGTATGAATTAAAATGTTACAATTCACTTATTTGAGTCAAATTTTATATCTTTAGGCAGTTAAAGATTAAGGACTGTTAATTTTCTGTCATAAATAGAAGTGGAGGTGTGTTATAAGTTTCTAGTTAGCTTTGGTGTTGAAATACGGCTTTGTCTAAGGAAGGAATGGCTATTGGGATTTGAAGAGTTACTGATGTAACAAATGAATATGGTTTTGGTGTTATGAAGAAGAAAGTTGACCGGTCATCTGACCTGGAAGGAAACGTGCTTGAATAGGTTGGCATATTTACCTTTTTGACCCATTTACATATTTTATAGTTATTATATTTTCATTACCACTGATGAACATAAAACTATTGTAGGAAGGTGTGCCGGTGATGTAGTGCTAGACTTTGTCTACTTTTGATGTTTATAGCATGAAATATTTTCATTTGATATTAAATTTGACTCACAGATTGTTAACCAATTATATATGTTTATCGTAAATGATATATTGTCATTTGGTACCGAGGGGGTAAGTAGAGGACTATATACTTTTGTGTTTTGTAACTTTTAGTTTAAATATAGTAGCGACATTCGTGATAACTTTTGTTACATTCTAATGGGTAAACGATACCATAAATGAGTATGTTAAAAAATTTGCCAAAAGTATATATGGTTATTACATTAAATTTTGTGTTTATTGATGTATGAAATGGAATGTTATAATTCACTTATTTGAGTCAAATTTTCTATCTTTAGGCAGTTAAAAATTAAGGACTGTTAATTTTCTGTCATAAATAGAATTGAAGGTGTGTTATAAGTTTCTGGTTAAGTTTGGTGTAGAAATACGGCTTTGTCTTAGGAAGGAATGGCTATGGGGATTTGAAGAGTTACTGCTGTAACAAATGTATATGGTTTTGGTGCTATGAATAAGAAAGTTGACCGGTCATCTGAGCTGGAAGGAAAAGTGCTAGAACAGGTTGGCATATTTACATTTTTGACCCATTAACATATTTTATAGTTATTATATTTTCATTAACACTTATGGACATAAAACTATTGTAGGAAGGTGTGCCGGTGGTGTAGTGCTAGACTTTGTCTTCTTTTGATGTTTATAGCATGAAATATTTACATTTGATATTAAATTTGACTCACTGATTGTTAACCAATTATATATGTTTATCGTTAATGATATATTGTCATTTGGTACCGAGTGGCTAAATAGAGGACTATATACTTTTGTGTTTAGTAACTTTACTTTAAATATTATAGCGACATACGTGATGACTTTTGTTACATTTGTAACATCCTAAAATTTATAATGTTGAATAAAGAAAGTTATGTTAGTGATTTCGCGTTTTTAATTATTAATATCGGGTAGGAGCGGGTCATGGACTTGGATTAACTGAGATAGGATAAATGAGAATGGGATTTCAGGGATATAAATACCCCCAAAATCCCAAAATATCTCATTTCTCACCAAACTCTACACACACTCCACACACTCCTCAAAACACCGCTTTCTAACCGATCAAGATTCGAAGCCGAGACCCGAGATTTCGTTGATAGATCTGAGTTGGTAAGGTAAGAACAAATCCAACAAAGTTAATATTACTGAAAATGGTTAGGATTGGATGGGTTAACCGGACCCGAAACCCAAACTGCCCAAATCGGACCCCTAAAACGTCGATTTTAGGCCGATTTGATGGTTGGGATTTGTAGGCGCCGATCATACGATTCCGTGGGTACCAAAATCGAGTTATTTGACTAAGAAACGAAGGAGTTATGGGCAAACAGATCTGCAGCGCGATAACTTCTCCTGCAAGATTAAGTTCGCCTGATGAACTTCGCCTTCAAGCGTAACTTCGCCTACGGCCAAGTTCGCCTAAGGTATAACTTCGCCTGAAGCCAAGTTCGCCTAAGGTTTAACTTCTCCTGAAGCCAAGTTCGCCTAAGGTTTAACTTCGCCTGAAGCCAAGTTCGCCTAAGGTATAACTTCGCCTGAAGCCAAGTTCGCCTAAGGTTTAACTTCGCCTGAAGCCAAGTTCGCCTAAGGTTTAACTTCGCCTGAAGCCAAGTTCGCCTAAGGTTTAACTTCGCCTGAAGCCAAGTTCGCATAAGGTTTAACTTCGCCTGAAGCCAAGTTCGCCTAAGGTTTTACTTCGCCTGAAGCCAAGTTCGCCTAAGGTTTAACTTCGCCTGAAGTGAAGTTCGTTTATAAAATAAATTAAAAACCTAATGGAAAATGTGTTAAGGCAGTTATCGAAAATAAAATTTTTCCAAGCTTAACCCCAGCCAGGGGCTCTGCCCCTTGGACCCCGCTAGGGGCTGCCGCCCCTACAACCCCGCTGCCAGGGGCGCTGCCCCCGGACCCCCGTTCGTTGTGGGTCATATATAGATAGAAATACAAAACGAGTAGTAGTAGTTAATTGATATGTGTAAATATTATACAGTTAGCCGGGCCCAGTTAAAGAAAGGAATTACGATCAACGGCGAGCGTAACAGGATCCAGGTGAGTTTCTAGCCCCATTCCTTGTTATGTTTTCGGGGCTGTGTGCATACTTGATGTGTTGTTAATACATTTATCCTAAGTGATAAGTGTATGCCATATGTGATATATGTGATATGTATGAATGATTGCTTGATGGTTCGTGAACGATCTTCGGATATTGCACGTACTGTCAGGTTGTAACGTTATAAAGCCATATGTGATATATGTGATATGTATGAATGATTGCTTGATGGTTCGTGAACGATCTTCGGATATTGCACGTACTGTCAGGTTGTAACGTTATAAATATGGCAAGTATGAAATGAATGTTTATGTGTATGAACGTAATAAAGTTAATAAAAGAAGGAAATGACGGTTGTATGGTTGTATGGTTAAGAAAAGGGTACCGAGCCCTAATAATACTCGAGGTATGATGCATGGTTGTATGGTAACGAAGAGGGAACTGAACCCTACTAATATTCGAAAGCATGGGACCAGACCCTTATAATATCTGTGATGTTAGGGACCAGACCCTTATAATATCTGTGATGTTAGGGACCAGACCCTTATAATATCTGTGATGTTAGGGACCAGACCCTTACAATATCTGTGAGGATAGGGACCAGACCCTTATAATATCTGTGATGTTAGGGACCAGACCCTTATAATATCTGTGAGGTTATAAGGCGAAAGGCTCTTTAAAACGTATGATTATGAATGTAAAGAAAGTATGTAAGTAAGAAAGAAAGTATATAAGTAAGAGTGAAGGTATGAGTACTTATGTGTGTATGAAAGAAAGTTATGAGGTTAAGTACGTATGTATGTAATAAGGTATCGTATGGTATAGTATGATTAACTAGAACTCACTCAGCGTAGCTGACTTTTAGTATGCAAGCATGTGAGTAGGATGAGACGGCTGGCTTGAGTGGAGGACACATGGCAGAAGACTAAAGCCTGGCATCTGAAGAGCTGATATGTTTTATAAGTTATGTTTTGATTTTGAAAGACAAGAGGAATGTTTTAAGACATGATTATGAATTGATATGTAATGTTTTATGAAAGTTTTATATTCCGCGTAAAGTTTTTAATTAACTCTGATATTTAGAACTGTGTTTATGAGTAAATCCAACACGAAAGTAGGGTTACCGGTAACGGGGCCTTACAAGTTGGTATCAGAGCAAAGTTCGAGAGTTTTAAGCATCCTACATGCTTAGAGTCGAACAGAGAATGGGATTTAAGTAAGAAAGGAAAGAAGATGCCAGTCCAAGAATGCCATGTGTCGCTCAAGCAAGATCAGTAAAGGTAAATTGTATGATTAAATGATATATGTTAATGAGAAAGAAAAGATATGTGAACGACAGGGATAGGAATAATTGATTGTTTGATTTGACTAACTGCTTAAGTAGAACCAGCACAAATAGACTCATAAAGGGAAGTGTATAGGACACGGAAAGCAACGTGATCAGCTAGTCACAGCTGGCCACTGTTATTACCTGTTAGCCTTGCTATCCTTGTACTAAATAGTTCCTTGAATGATGATGTTTGTGTTTTCCCCTTTAGAATACTAATGGCTGGAGATGGAGAATTTGTTGAAACTGGGGGTCGCACTGGATGTCGTGGCAGGCCTCGTCTTGTCCGGCAACCTTCGGTAGAAGAAGCTTCCCACACCGAAGATGAAGGAAGCGCAGCTGGAGGAGACCAGAACAACAACGAAGAAGTTCAACTTAGCCCCGCAGTTCAAGCAGCCATCGTTCAGGCTGTAGTTGCTGCTGTGAAGAACCTGAATCCCGAAGGATCTGCTGGAAGCCGTGAGCGAACTGCTGAAGGGGCGGGTGGCGATGGTAGAAAGGATGGGGAAGGTGAAAGAGGGGCCTCGAGTGGGGATAAGTCTGTGAAAGTCGATGATAGGAGAGGAGGACAAGGTGGGTGCAGCTATAAGTCCTTCAAAGGTTGTGACCCGCCTAAGATGACTGGTTTAGGAGACGCAATCGCTACTCTCCAGTGGATAACCGCTATGGACAAGGTTATCCGCATTAGCGAATGCCGTCCCGACCAAGCTGTGGGTTATGCTACTCAGTCATTCGTAGTTGAGGCTATGTATTGGTGGGAGAGTGTGGAGCAGAGGAAGACCCGTGAAGAGATCAAAGAGATGAGGTGGGAAGATTTGAAAGAGTTGGTAATGAAGAAGTTCTGTGCAGATGCCGAGGTTGAAAGAACGGAGATGAAGTTCCAGAATTTAAAAGCCGGTATGATGACGCATCGTGAGTATACCACGGTGTTCAACCGACTATCTAGGTTGGTGCCTGACATGGTTGACACTGAGGTCAAGAGAATCAAATGTTATGTGAGGGGGTTGCCACAAAAGGTCCGCATGCTAGTCAGGGCGATTCAACCTGCTACTTTTGATTCGGCTGTTGGACTCGCGGAAATGGTCTATGCTGACATGGCCGCGGATGATAGGGTGGAAAGGGACGAAGAGAAAGAGAAGAAAGGGGTCACTCCTGCTAAACGACCCGGTACTCAGTTATGGAACTCCAAGGATAAGAAACAGAAAGTGTGGGAGAAGAGATCGTGTAAGACCTGCGGAAAGAGGCATGGTGGTGAGTGCAAGTGTGGTAAAAGTTCTAATGTTTGTCTCAAATGTGGAAAGGCCCATGGTGGAGAATGCAGAATGGGGTCGAATGTCTGTTATAAGTGCGGGAAGGTAGGGCATTATGCCAATGAGTGCAGTGCGAAGCCAGCATGTTACAAATGTGGCAAGACAGGCCATATGTCAAGGGAGTGCACTGAAGGTGTAGCTGGAGGTAGTGGAAAGAAGGATGCCGATCAAGCTAGGCCCAGAACTAGAGCCTACATGCTGACCCAGGAACAAGCCAGGCAGATTCCGGATGTCATCACAGGTACGTTTCTAGTGAACGATGTTTCCGCTTCTGTATTATTTGATTCTGGTGCGAATAGAAGTTTTGTAGCTACGACGTTTAGTAAACTAGCTAAAATGAAAGGCTGCCGAGTGTCTGAAACTTTTGTAGTGGAAACCGCAAGTGACACTTCGGTGAAAATAACAAAAATGGTTAAGAATTGTAAGATAGAGTTAGAGGGACATGAGTTCCATGTTACTTTGTATGTTATGGCCTTAGGAGGGTTCGATGTAGTCTTGGGCATGGGTTGGTTGTCTGAGTTCGAGGCTCAGATAGTATGTAAAAGTAAGATGATAAGGTTAAAGTCATTGGATGGTAGTGCGGTGACGGTTTATGGTGATAAGGAGAGTTATGGGCTTAATGTCATTTCGATGATAAAAGCCGAGGGTTTGTTAAGGCGAGGGTGCGGTGCCTACCTGGCGTATGTTGTCAACGCTACGGCCGAGACGAAAGAAATGAAGAATGTTCCTATTGTGCGCAACTACCCAGAAGTTTTCCCTGAGGATCTTCCGGGGTTGCCACCTGAGCGAGAGATAGAATTTCAGATAGATCTAGTACCAGGAGCCCAGCCCGTCGCTAAGGCGCCTTACCGTCTAGCACCGTCCGAGATGAAGGAATTGATGTCCCAACTGCAAGAACTCCTCGACAAGGGTTTTATCAGACCGAGTGTTTCTCCGTGGGGCGCACCGGTTTTGTTTGTGAAGAAAAAGGATGGAAGTATGAGAATGTGCATAGACTATCGTGAGTTGAATAAGCTTACGGTAAAGAATAGATACCCCTTGCCTAGGATTGACGATCTGTTTGACCAACTGCAAGGTTCGAGTTGGTTCTCACGAATAGATCTCAGATCAGGCTACCATCAACTGAAGGTAAAGGAGGCAGACGTCCCTAAGACGGCGTTCCGAACGCGATATGGACACTACGAGTTCCTCGTAATGTCATTCGGTCTAACAAATGCTCCTGCAACATTTATGGACATGATGAACAAGGTGTGTCGACCAATGTTGGATAAGTCAGTTATCGTTTTCATTGATGACATATTAATATATTCAAGGAGCGAGTCTGACCATGCGGAGCATTTGAGAGAAGTATTGGAAGTTCTGAAGAAAGAAAGGTTGTACGCCAAGTTTTCGAAGTGCGCGTTCTGGTTAAGAGAAGTGCAATTTTTAGGTCATGTGGTTAATCCGGAGGGGATTACCGTGGACCCAGCTAAGATTGAAGCGATAACGAATTGGAAGACTCCGCAGAATCCGACTGATATACGAAGCTTCCTAGGGTTAGCTGGCTACTATAGGAGATTCATCGAAGGTTTCTCCAAGATAGCTGCACCGCTGACCGGTATGACCCGAAAGACGATAGTATTCAATTGGGGAAAGTTTCAGGAGGAAGCCTTTGAAGAATTGAAGAAGAGACTCACGCAAGCTCCAATCCTTACTTTACCCGATGGTGATGAGGATTTCGTTGTTTGTGCTGATGCCTCGCATCAAGGGTTAGGTTGCGTGTTGATGCAACGAGGGAAGGTGATAGCTTACGCGTCTAGACAGTTGAAAGTCCATGAGAGTACTTATCCGACGCATGATTTGGAGTTAGCAGCTGTAGTGCATGCTCTTAAGATATGGAGGCATTACCTGTACGGTACTAAGTGCACTATCTATACAGATCATAAGAGTTTAAAGTACTTCTTCGAGCAGAAAGAATTGAACATGAGGCAGAGAAGATGGTTAGAATTGATAAAGGATTACGACTGTGAGATTAAGTATTACCCCGGTAAAGCTAACGTGGTCGCTGATGCGCTAAGTCGTAAGAATGAGGAAGTCCTTGCAACCGTGAAGTCATACAAGTTGATCATGAACTCAAGTCTTTTTGAAGAAATCATCAAAGTGCAGTCAGAAGTGTTAGTAGACGAAGGGTTAGTAAAGAAAGAAAGGATTTATGGCTAGCAAGATGAGTTGATGGAAAACACTCATGGAGTTAAGACTAGGTTAGACCGTATGTGGATCCCACGCCATGGTGATCTTAGAAGTCGAATCTTAGATGAAGCTCATAAGTCAAGGTACTCAATCCATCCAGGAGCTACAAAGATGTACCAAGACTTGAGAAGAGATTACTGGTGGCCAGGAATGAAGAACGATGTAGTGGATTATGTTAGTAAGTGCTTAACTTGCTTACAAGTCAAAGCCGAGCACCAAAAGCCTTATGGGAAGATGCAACCGCTAGAGATACCTGAGTGGAAATGGGAACACATCACCATGGATTTCATAACTAAGCTACCTCGTACAGCTAAGCAACATGATACCATCTGGGTGATTGTGGACCGTTTGACCAAGAGTGCTCACTTTCTGCCCATACGAGAGGCCATCTCGTCAGAAATGTTAGCAAGCTTGTTCATCAAGGAAGTGGTAACCAAGCATGGAGTACCGTTATCGATCGTGTCTGATAGGGACACACGGTTTACTTCGAGGTTCTGGAAGAAATTTCATGAAGCTATGGGGACGAGGTTGAACATCAGTACGGCGTATCATCCTCAAACCGATGGACAGTCTGAAAGGACGATCCAAACCCTTGAGGATATGCTACGTGCTTGCGTTTTAGATTTTGGTGGAAGTTGGGATGATCATCTGCATCTGGCAGAGTTCTCCTATAACAACAGTTACCATTCGAGTATTGGTATGCCACCGTTTGAGATGCTTTACGGTAGACGATGTAGAACCCCGGTGTGTTGGGGTGAGATTGGTCAGAAAGAAATGGGAAGCCTAGAAGTGGTTCAAGAAACGTCTTCAAAGTTCGATCAGATCAAAGCAAGAATGAAAGCCGCTCAAGACAGACAAAAGTCTTATGCAGATAAGCGGCGACGACCAATTGAGTTTAACGTTGGCGACTATGTGATGCTTAAGGTCTCGCCTTGGAAAGGAATTATCCGTTTTAGAAAGAGAGGGAAGCTAAGTCCGAGGTACATTGGACCATTTAAAATTTTGTATCGTGTGGGGGAAGTAGCTTATAAACTGGATTTACCCGACGAGTTAGAAGGAATTCATTCAACCTTCCATGTTTCTCATCTGAGGAAGTGTTTAGCTGATGACACGTCTCACGTGCCATTAATGGACATTGAGGTTGATGAACAATTGAACTACATCGAGCAACCGATAAAGATCGTTGATCGCAAGGAGAAGCAGCTTCGTCACAAAACTATACCTTTGGTAAAAGTAATATGGAAACACCGCAAGGGATCAGATGCTACTTGGGAAGCCGAGGATGAGATGCGCAAGTTTTACCCTACTTTGTTTATGTAATAGTTAGGTTTCGGGGACGAAACCTCCTTAAGGGGGGAAGACTTGTAACATCCAAAAATTTATAATGTTGAATAAAGAAAGTTATGTTAGTGATTTCGCGTTTTTAATTATTAATATCGGGTAGGAGCGGGTCATGGACTTGGATTAACTGAGATAGGATAAATGAGAATGGGATTTCAGGGATATAAATACCCCCAAAATCCCAAAATATCTCATTTCTCACCAAACTCCACACACACTCCACACACTCCTCAAAACACCGCTTTCTAACCGATCAAGATTCGAAGCCAAGACCCGAGATTTCGTTGATAGATCTGAGTTGGTAAGGTAAGAACAAATCCAACAAAGTTAATATTACTGAAAATGGTTAGGATTGGATGGGTTAACCGGACCCGAAACCCAAACTGCCCAAATCGGACCCCTAAAACGTCGATTTTAGGCCGATTTGATGGTTGGGATTTGTAGGCGCCGATCATACGATTCCGTGGGTACCAAAATCGAGTTATTTGGCTAAGAAACGAAGGAGTTATGGGCAAACAGATCTGCAGCGCGATAACTTCGCCTGCAAGATTAAGTTCGCCTGATGAACTTCGCCTTCAAGCGTAACTTCGCCTTCAAGCGTAACTTCGCCTACGGCCAAGTTCGCCTAAGGTATAACTTCGCCTGAAGCCAAGTTCGCCTAAGGTTTAACTTCGCCTGAAGCCAAGTTCGCCTAAGGTTTAACTTCGCCTCAAGCCAAGTTCGCCTAAGGTATAACTTCGCCTGAAGCCAAGTTCGCCTAAGGTTTAACTTCGCCTGAAGCCAAGTTCGCCTAAGGTTTAACTTCGCCTGAAGCCAAGTTCGCCTAAGGTTTAACTTCGCCTGAAGCCAAGTTCGCCTAAGGTTTAACTTCGCCTGAAGCCAAGTTCGCCTAAGGTTTTACTTCGCCTGAAGCCAAGTTCGCCTAAGGTTTAACTTCGCCTGAAGTGAAGTTCGTTTATAAAATAAATTAAAAACCTAATGGAAAACGTGTTAAGGCAGTTATCGAAAATAAAATTTTTCGCCAGCCAGGGGCTCTGCCCCTTGGACCCCGCTAGGGGCTGCCGCCCCTAGAACCCCGCTGCCAGGGGCGCTGCCCCCGGACCCCCGTTCGTTGTGGGTCATATATAGATAGAAATACAAAACGAGTAGTAGTAGTTAATTGATATGTGTAAATATTATACAGTTAGCCGCCCCCAGTTAAAGAAAGGAATTACGATCAACGGCGAGCGTAACAGGATCCTGGTGAGTTTCTAGCCCCATTCCTTGTTATGTTTTCGGGGCTGTGTGCATACTTGATGTGTTGTTAATACATTTATCCTAAGTGATAAGTGTATGCCATATGTGATATATGTGATATGTATGAATGATTGCTTGATGGTTCGTGAACGATCTTCGGATATTGCACGTACTGTCAGGTTGTAACGTTATAAAGCCATATTTGATATATGTGATATGTATGAATGATTGCTTGATGGTTCGTGAACGATCTTCGGATATTGCACGTACTGTCAGGTTGTAACGTTATAAATATGGCAAGTATGATATGAATGTTTATGTGTATGAACGTAATAAAGTTAATAAAAGAAGGAAATGACGGTTGTATGGTTAAGAAAAGGGTACCGAGCCCTAATAATACTCGAGGTATGATGCATGGTTGTATGGTAACGAAGAGGGAACTGAACCCTACTAATATTCGAAAGCAAGGGACCAGACCCTTATAATATCTGTGATGTTAGGGACCAGACCCTTATAATATCTGTGATGTTAGGGACCAGACCCTTATAATATCTGTGATGTTAGGGACCAGACCCTTACAATATCTGTGAGGATAGGGACCAGACCCTTATAATATCTGTGATGTTAGGGACCAAACCCTTATATTATCTGTGAGGTTATAGGGCGAAAGGCTCTTTGAAACGTATGATTATGAATGTAAAGAAAGTATGTAAGTAAGAAAGAAAGTATATAAGTAAGAGTGAAGGTATGAGTACTTATGTGTGTATGAAAGAAAGTTATGAGGTTAAGTACGTATGTATGTAATAAGGTATCGTATGGTATAGTATGATTAACTAGAACTCACTCAGCGTAGCTGACTTTTAGTATGCACGCAGGTGAGTAGGATGAGACGGCTGGCTTGAGTGGAGGACACATGGCAGAAGACTAAAGCCTGGCATCTGAAGAGCTGATATGTTTTATAAGTTATGTTTTGATTTTGAAAGACAAGAGGAATGTTTTAAGACATGATTATGAATTGATATGTAATGTTTTATGAAAGTTTTATATTCCGCGTAAAGTTTTTAATTAACTCTGATATTTAGAACTGTGTTTATGAGTAAATCCAACACGAAAGTAGGGTTACCGGTAACTGGGCCTTACAACATTCTAATGGGTAAACGGTACCATAAATAAGTATGTTAAAAAATCAACCACAAGTATATACGGCTTTGTCTAAGGAAGGAATGGCTATTGGGATTAGAAGAGTTACTACTGTAACAAATGAATATTGTTTTGTTGCTATGAATAAGAAAGTTGACCGATCATCTGAGCTGGAAGGAAACGTGCTTGAACAGGTTGGCATATTTACATTTTTGACCCATTTACATATTTTATATTTATTATATTTTCATTACCACTTATGAAGATAAACTATTGTAGGAAGGTGTGCCGGTGATATAGTGCTAGACTTTGTCTTCTTTTGATGATTATAGCATGAAATATTTACATTTGATATTAAATTTGACTCACTGATTGTTAACCAATTATATGTTTATCGTAAATGATATATTGTCATTTGGTGCCGAGGGGGTAAGTAGAGGACTATATACTTTTGTGTCTTGTAACTTTTACTTTAAATATAGTAGCGACATACGTGATAACTTTTGTTACATTCTAATGGGTAAACGATACCATAAATGAGTATGTTCAAAAATTTGCCACAAGTGTATATATGGTTATTACATTAGATTTTGTGTTTATTGAAGTATGAATAAGAATGTTACAATTCACTTATTTGAGTCAAATTTTCTATCTTTAGACAGTTAAAAATTAAGGACTGTTAATTTTCGGTCATAAATAGAATTGAAGGTGTGTTATAAGTTTCTAGTTAACTTTGGTGTAGAAATACGGCTTTGTCTAAGGAAGGAATGGCTATGGGGATTTGAAGAGTTACTGATGTAACAAATGAATATGGTTTTGGTGTTATGAATAAGAAAGTTGACCGGTCAACTGAGCTGGAAGGAAACGTGCTTTAACAGGTTGGCATATTTACATTTATGACCCATTAACATATTTTATAGTTATTATATTTTCATTAACACTTATGGACATAAAACAATTGTAGGAAGGTGTGCCGGTGGTGTTGTGCTAGACTTTGTCTTCTTTTGATGTTTACAGCATGAAATATTTACATTTGATATTAAATTTGACTCACTGATTGTTAACCAATTATATATGTTTATCGTTAATGATATATTGTCATTTGGTACCGAGTGGCTAAATAGAGGACTATATACTTTTGTGTTTAGTAACTTTTACTTTAAATATTGTAGCGACATACGTGATAACTTTTGTTACATTCTAATGGGTAAACGGTACCATAAATGAGTATGTTAAAAAATCAACCACAAGTATATACGGCTTTGTCTAAGGAAGGAAAGGCTATTGGGATTAGAAGAGTTACTACTGTAACAAATGAATATTTTTTTGGTGCTATGAATAAGAAAGTTGACCGATCATCTGAGCTGGAAGGAAATGTGCTTGAACAAGTTGGCATATTTACATTTTTGACCCATTAACATATTTTATATTTATTATATTTTCATTACCACTAATGAAGATAAACTATTGTAGGAAGGTGTGCCGGTGATGTAGTGCTAGACTTTGTCTTCTTTTGATGTTTATAGCATGAAATATTTACATTTGATATTAAATTTGACTCACTGATTGTTAACCAATTATATATGTTTATCGTAAATGATATATTGTCATTTGGTACCAAGGGGGTAAGTAGAGGACTATATACTTTTGTGTCTTGTAACTTTTACTTTAAATATAGTAGCGACATACGTGATAACTTTTGTTACATTCTAATGGGTAAACGATACCATAAATGAGTATGTTCAAAAATTTGCCACAAGTGTATATATGGTTATTACATTAGATTTTGTGTTTATTGAAGTATGAATAAGAATGTTACAATTCACTTATTTGAGTCAAATTTTCTATCTTTAGACAGTTAAAAATTAAGGACTGTTAATTTTCGGTCATAAATAGAATTGAAGGTGTGTTATAAGTTTCTAGTTAACTTTGGTGTAGAAATACGGCTTTGTCTAAGGAAGGAATGGCTATGGGGATTTGAAGAGTTACTGATGTAACAAATGAATATGGTTTTGGTGTTATGAATAAGAAAGTTGACCGGTCAACTGAGCTGGAAGGAAACGTGCTTTAACAGGTTGGCATATTTACATTTATGACCCATTAACATATTTTATAGTTATTATATTTTCATTAACACTTATGGACATAAAACAATTGTAGGAAGGTGTGCCGGTGGTGTTGTGCTAGACTTTGTCTTCTTTTGATGTTTACAGCATGAAATATTTACATTTGATATTAAATTTGACTCACTGATTGTTAACCAATTATATATGTTTATCGTTAATGATATATTGTCATTTGGTACCGAGTGGCTAAATAGAGGACTATATACTTTTGTGTTTAGTAACTTTTACTTTAAATATTGTAGCGACATACGTGATAACTTTTGTTACATTCTAATGGGTAAACGGTACCATAAATGAGTATGTTAAAAAATCAACCACAAGTATATACGGCTTTGTCTAAGGAAGGAAAGGCTATTGGGATTAGAAGAGTTACTACTGTAACAAATGAATATTTTTTTGGTGCTATGAATAAGAAAGTTGACCGATCATCTGAGCTGGAAGGAAATGTGCTTGAACAAGTTGGCATATTTACATTTTTGACCCATTAACATATTTTATATTTATTATATTTTCATTACCACTAATGAAGATAAACTATTGTAGGAAGGTGTGCCGGTGATGTAGTGCTAGACTTTGTCTTCTTTTGATGTTTACAGCATGAAATATTTACATTTGATATTAAATTTGACTCACTGATTGTTAACCAATTATATATGTTTATCGTTAATGATATATTGTCATTTGGTACCGAGTGGCTAAATAGAGGACTATATACTTTTGTGTTTAGTAACTTTTACTTTAAATATTGTAGCGACATACGTGATAACTTTTGTTACATTCTAATGGGTAAACGGTACCATAAATGAGTTTGTTAAAAAATCAACCACAAGTATATACGGCTTTGTCTAAGGAAGGAATGGCTATTGGGATTAGAAGAGTTACTACTGTAACAAATGAATATTGTTTTGGTGCTATGAATAAGAAAGTTGACCGATCATCTGAGCTGGAAGGAAATGTGCTTGAACAGGTTGGCATATTTACATTTTTGACCCATTAACATATTTTATATTTATTATATTTTCATTACCACTAATGAAGATAAACTATTGTAGGAAGGTGTGCCGGTGATGTAGTGCTAGACATTGTCTTCTTTTGATGTTTATAGCATGAAATATTTACATTTGATATTAAATTTGACTCACTGATTGTTAACAAATTATATATGTTTATCGTAAATGATATATTGTCATTTGGTACCGAGGGGGTAAGTAGAGGACTATATACTTTTGTGTCTTGTAACTTTTACTTTAAATATAGTAGCGACATACGTGATAACTTTTGTTACATTCTAATGGGTAAACGGTACCATAAATGAGTTTGTTAAAAAATCAACCACAAGTATATACGGCTTTGTCTAAGGAAGGAATGGCTATTGGGATTAGAAGAGTTACTACTGTAACAAATGAATATTGTTTTGGTGCTATGAATAAGAAAGTTGACCGATCATCTGAGCTGGAAGGAAATGTGCTTGAACAGGTTGGCATATTTACATTTTTGACCCATTAACATATTTTATATTTATTATATTTTCATTACCACTAATGAAGATAAACTATTGTAGGAAGGTGTGCCGGTGATGTAGTGCTAGACATTGTCTTCTTTTGATGTTTATAGCATGAAATATTTACATTTGATATTAAATTTGACTCACTGATTGTTAACAAATTATATATGTTTATCGTAAATGATATATTGTCATTTGGTACCGAGGGGGTAAGTAGAGGACTATATACTTTTGTGTCTTGTAACTTTTACTTTAAATATAGTAGCGACATACGTGATAACTTTTGTTACATTCTAATGGGTAAACGATACCATAAATGAGTATGTTAAAAAATTTGCCACAAGTATATATGGTTATTATATTAGATTTTGTGTTTATTGAAGTATGAATAAGAATGTTACAATTCACTTATTTGAGTCAAATTTTCTATCTTTAGGCTGTTAAAAATTAAGGACTGTTAATTTTCTGTCATAAATAGAATTGAAGGTGTGTTATAAGTTTCTAGTTAACTTTGGTGTAGAAATACGGCTTTGTCTAAGGAAGGAATGGCTATGGGGATTTGAAGAGTTACTGATGTAACAAATGAATATGGTTTTGGTGTTATGAATAAGAAAGTTGACCGGTCAACTGAGCTGGAAGGAAACGTGCTTGAACAGGTTGGCATATTTACATTTTTGACCCATTAACATATTTTATAGTTATTATATTTTCATTAACACTTATGGACATAAAACAATTGTAGGAAGGTGTGCCGGTGGTGTTGTGCTAGACTTTGTATTCTTTTGATGTTTACAGCATGAAATATTTACATTTGATATTAAATTTGACTCACTGATTGTTAACCAATTATATATGTTTATCGTTAATGATATATTGTCATTTGGTACCGAGTGGCTAAATAGAGGACTATATACTTTTGTGTTTAGTAACTTTTACTTTAAATATTGTAGCGACATACGTGATAACTTTTGTTACATTCTAATGGGTAAACGGTACCATAAATGAGTATGTTAAAAAATCAACCACAAGTATATACGGCTTTGTCTAATGAAGGAATGGCTATTGGGATTAGAAGAGTTACTACTGTAACAAATGAATATTGTTTTGGTGCTATGAATAAGAAAGTTGACCGATCATCTGAGCTGGAAGGAAATGTTCTTGAACAGGTTGCCATATTTACATTTTTGACCCATTAACATATTTTATATTTATTATATTTTCATTACCACTAATGAAGATAAACTATTGTAGGTAGGTGTGCCGGTGATGTAGTGCTAGACTTTGTCTTCTTTTGATGTTTATAGCATGAAATATTTACATTTGATATTAAATTTGACTCACTGATTGTTAACCAATTATATATGTTTATCGTAAATGATATATTGTCATTTGGTACCGAGGGGGTAAGTAGAGGACTATATACTTTTGTGTCTTGTAACTTTTACTTTAAATATAGTAGCGACATACGTGATAACTTTTGTTACATTCTAATGGGTAAACGATACCATAAATGAGTATGTTAAAAAATTTGCCACAAGTATATATGGTTATTACATTAGATTTTGTGTTTATTGAAGTATGAATAAGAATGTTACAATTCACTTATTTGAGTCAAATTTTCTATCTTTAGGCAGTTAAAAATTAAGGACTGTTAATTTTCTGTCATAAATAGAATTGAAGGTGTGTTATAAGTTTCTAGTTAACTTTGGTGTAGAAATACGGCTTTGTCTAAGGAAGGAATGGCTATGGGGATTTGAAGAGTTACTGATGTAACAAATGAATATGGTTTTGGTGTTATGAATAAGAAAGTTGACCGGTCAACTGAGCTGGAAGGAAACGTGCTTGAACAGGTTGGCATATTTACATTTTTGACCCATTAACATATTTTATAGTTATTATATTTTCATTAACACTTATGGACATAAAACAATTGTAGGAAGGTGTGCCGGTGGTGTTGTGCTAGACTTTGTCTTCTTTTGATGTTTACAGCATGAAATATTTACATTTGATATTAAATTTGACTCACTGATTGTTAACCAATTATATATGTTTATCGTTAATGATATATTGTCATTTGGTACCGAGGGGGTAAGTAGAGGACTATATACATTTGTGTTTAGTAACTTTTACTTTAAATATTGTAGCGACATACGTGATAACTTTTGTTACATTCTAATGGGTAAACGGTACCATAAATGAGTATGTTAAAAAATCTACCACAAGTATATACGGCTTTGTCTAAGGAAGGAATGGCTATTGGGATTAGAAGAGTTACTACTGTAACAAATGAATATTGTTTTGGTGCTATGAATAAGAAAGTTGACCGATCATCTGAGCTGGAAGGAAATGTGCTTGAACAGGTTGGCATATTTACATTTTTGACCCACTAACATATTTTATATTTATTATATTTTCATTACCACTAATGAAGATAAACTATTGTAGGAAGGTGTGCCGGTGATGTAGTGCTAGACATTGTCTTCTTTTGATGTTTATAGCATGAAATATTTACATTTGATATTAAATTTGACTCACTGATTGTTAACCAATTATATATGTTTATCGTAAATGATATATTGTCATTTGGTACCGAGGGGGTAAGTAGAGGACTATATACTTTTGTGTCTTGTAACTTTTACTTTAAATATAGTAGCGACATACGTGATAACTTTTGTTACATTCTAATGGGTAAACGATACCATAAATGAGTATGTTAAAAAATTTGCCACAAGTATATATGGTTATTACATTAGATTTTGTGTTTATTGAAGTATGAATAAGAATGTTACAATTCACTTATTTGAGTCAAATTTTCTATCTTTAGGCAGTTAAAAATTAAGGACTGTTAATTTTCTGTCATAAATAGAATTGAAGGTGTGTTATAAGTTTCTAGTTAACTTTGGTGTAGAAATACGGCTTTGTCTAAGGAAGGAATGGCTATGGGGATTTGAAGAGTTACTGATGTAACAAATGAATATGGTTTTGGTGTTATGAATAAGAAAGCTGACCGGTCAACTGAGCTGGAAGGAAACGTGCTTGAACAGGTTGGCATATTTACATTTTTGACCCATTAACAAATTTTATAGTTATTATATTTTCATTAACACTTATGGACATAAAACAATTGTAGGAAGGTGTGCCGGTGGTGTTGTGCTAGACTTTGTCTTCTTTTGATGTTTACAGCATGAAATATTTACATTTGATATTAAATTTGACTCACTGATTGTTAACCAATTATATATGTTTATCGTTAATGATATATTGTCATTTGGTACCGAGGGGGTAAGTAGAGGACTATATACATTTGTGTCTTGTAACTTTTACTTTAAATATAGTAGTGTAACGATTCCGACGAAACCCGGTATACCCTAACCGGTAGACAATAGTTACGTCATATTTAATGTCGAGTACATGAGTTACCATAGTAATTATACGAGAATACATGGTTCACTGTATTGATTGTACGTGAATATATAATTCATCGCATTGAATATGCGATTAATCGATCGATAGTTATTGAAACCCGAACGAATCGAGTATTCAATTATAGATGATATCTATAATATTTATTGATTTTACGAAGCATTAATGCTTCGGGATAAGTAAAGTACGGCACAGAAAAAGAATTTCGATTTAATGATACGTCGGTACATTAAACGAAACCTTCAATACCAAACCGAGCAAGAGATGATCGATCAAGCCGAAAAAGATTCACAATTATTAATAACATGATGTTTCAGGTTAATAAATGTCATGGTTTAAGTTTATAAAGTTTTTAAATCGGTTTTATATAAATTTCATTTTTAAGCCGAAAAACGACCGTTTTAGCCTCGTTTTATGCCGAATTAAACATTTAACCGAAAAACGAACTGAACCAGATTAACCAATACATTATCCGGATTGCGAATATCCAAATGAGTGGCTAGAATTGAAGAGGTGGGTCCCACCCCACCCCTCCTTAGTTGCGACCGGACCCTAGGGGGGGTTAAACCCCATTCAATTCTTTTTTTTTATCACAACAATGCATCATCCATCAATCCTCTCCAAAGTATGAACCAAAACCGAGATTTTGTAGCCAGAAAACAAGGTAAAGAATCGAGTTAATCACGTTTCCATCTTCGTTTCTTGAGTTAGTTTTCAAGAAAATGAGGTTTCGATGATGAAAACCGATTCTTGCATGATCAAGTGATGTATACGGGTTATACAAGGGATCTTGGTCCAAGAAAGGAGTTAAACGAATCAAAAACGAATTTTTACGGTTAAATCTTTGTTTTTGGAATCATAACCGAAACCATGAAAGAAATGGCTTGATCGTGAGTGTAACTTGCTTGCTATTGTGGTATGTTGTTTGTAGGTTCTGTATTTAGTGGTAGATAAGGCGGAAAGACGGGTTTGTAGCTTGTAGTGGCGGAAAACGAAAGGTATATTCGGTTTATGTTCGGTTTTGGAGAGTTGGACAGATTGTTGATGCTTTAGAGTTAGGTCATGAAATTTTACAGAGGTGTTAAACACATGAAAATATGAGTTCTGTGAATTTTTGGTAATTTTTGGATAAAGGATGAATATTTGGTGAATTTAATGCTCGGTTTTGGCCAAAAATGGTGAAATATAGTTAAATATCATGAAAAATTCTGGAAAATTGCAGATAAGCTTTTTATATCATGTATAAGTCACACACAAAATTTGAGGTCCGTGGGAGAAGTCTAAGTAGGATTTTCGGTTAAACGAGTTCTAGGGTTTTCTAGCTCGGTTTTAGTGAAAATGGCATGTAAAGGAAGATTTTGGTTCTGGAAAAATTACAGGGGACTATGTGGATGGCAGGGGACATCCAGGAGAATTTGGGATTTTTCTAAGATTGTTTGGTATTTACGACATATTTAGTGTTTAAATGGTGTTTAAAAATAGATAAATAAATTTTAAATATAAAAATTAATTCTGGAAATATTTTTATAATATTCACCACTGTCAAAAAGTGATTTGTGCAAAATTTCAAGATCCGAGACTAAACGGATAATCATTTGTGCTAAAAAGAAGATAAAAACAAACTTTTAAAGTCTAAAACGCATAAACCAGTAAAGTTCGTCTAAACGAACTGACTGGTGTATAAAAACCCTAAAAATGAACTATTTTCATATAATTGAGTTAAACAAGTAAAAATGAATCATCCGAAAATAATTCGGATGATTTGGGTATTTTTAACCGATTTAACAGTTTCCGGTACGCCAAAGACGGAAACTGGTCCCGCGGCCAATCGGGGCGTCTAAACCGAGCTCAAATTTCACATCTTTAATTAAATTATCAGTCAACCACTAATTTCGGGTCGTGTGTGACCAAACTCATTTTTGTAACGTAAAAACGGATAACCGTGCTTGGCACGCAAAACGAGAAAAACGACTAATAGTAGTTGTGACCATGGAACTTTAAACGATATCACAATCTGAGTCCGGAGAAGTGTTTCTGGGTTAACCTTGCCCCCAGAACGGGTACAGTGCTGGGTTAACAGTGTCCCCAGATGTACCGGTTAACTTGGTTAAAGTTATATTAATAATGAGTGTATAGTAAATATCGTAGGGTTCATATTACAGATTGGACGTGTTAACTGATAATGATTGTTGTTATCTGCTTGCATGTGGTAAGGTGAGTTTCACTAGCCCCTTTTTCTGAATTGTTTTTAAATATTTTTTTCCGGGGCGGAAGCATGTTACTATTGAAATGTTTAAGTACATACTGAACGCATGGATTTGCGTGTAATTATAAATGTTTTATTGTACGGGAATCGTATGGAATGGGTACAGTACTGGGTTAACAGTGGCCCCAGATGTCCCTAGCAGTGTTTCTGGGTTAACTTTGCCCCCGGAATGAGTACAGTACTGGATTAACCGTGTCCCCAGATGTCCCTAGAAGTGTTTCTGGGTTAACGTTGCCCCCGGAATGGATACAGTACTGGGTTAACAGTGTCCCCAGATAATATTATATTCTGATATTGATTTATCAAGGTTTACTCAAATTGTGAAACTCACCAACTATTCGTAGTTGACCCGTTTTCTCACATGCTTTTCAGGTACAACTAAGATGAAGTGATTGCTTATGTGCTAAGTGCTTGATGTGTGTAAGATTTGCGTGCGGGATGTTAGGATATATTATAATAAATAGAATTATGTATCGTATTGTATGATGTATGTATCACCTAGACGGTAATGGAATACAAGATAATGTAATTTGAAGTATATTAATGCATTCAGTTTTCTTTATAAACAATGTGGTTGATATCAGAGGTGTCAGTTGCATCCCGTTTACGTTTCCGCTGCGGTTACGGGGTGTTAAAGAACTTGGTATCAGAGCCATTGGTTATAAAGAATTAGGATGTCTTTAAAAGATACCTAAAATATAACCAGTAGCTCAAGTATTATAGGATCTGAATATCAACTAATAATATATAGTGACGGGGTCTGGATGAACTTGGATGGACAAGTGAGTTATTATGGTCCGGAACATAATAACAGACTTGTCCGCACGAGGGAATTCAGGGGAAGTCACGGGGAAAATTAATAGGTAAAAATGGCAACATATGTGTAAAGTATATAATATTATTTATGTGTGCTAATGTGTATATATATATACGTGCATATCTTGTGGGTACATGTATTGAGAAATAGGACCTGGATAAGGAACCGGGGGATGAAATAATAAAAAGTAGCTAGGATGCTGAAATTTCTAGAGCATCGGTTGACGATAAGCCTGACTTATCGGGCCATAGTTACGATATTACCAAGTTAGATCTCCCGTTTGACATTAACCAGAAATATCTAGTAACCGTCACTCCCAACCAAAATTGATAAATCCCTTACCCTACCAACACCGGTACCGTATATCCTAATAACCCCCTATGTTCACCCGAACCGACGACCCTCACGTACAGACGGCCCTGTACCTGAACCCATTCTTATTCCAGTAAAAAAAAAAAAAGGTAATAAATTTGATAATGAATGAGCATATGAAAATAATATATAGAAACATATATATGTATTTCTCACTCTCAAACATATGAGTCATACCACCTCCAGATCGAGAATTACCGATTTCCGCAAACCTAGAACGCCTGAGGACATTGACTGAGCAAGTGATAGAGTTTCCCATAATAATAATTAATAATATTTGAAGGCAACCCATGTTGCGCAATTACCTTGAACCTTGCAACTCCCTATGTTATCCTTACATCCGTTAGATGTCTACACCCATGTATGCTCGAATAGAATGATTACCTATACACAAAGAGGTGTTGGAATCATTATAGCATAGTTGGTTGTTCGTTCGTAGGTGGTATACTGTGTATGCCGGATATACGAATAAACACGGATATTATAACTCCGTGGTACGTAATCGTTTGGTGCGCATGGTGAGCATGTATCGGTTATGCTAACATGCAGAAGGATATTGAAATCAAGTATATTAAACATTAATCTTTGTTGAGAAAGATCTATATGTCAGTTGGTGACAAGGATTATGAAACATATTTGAACGTTAACCGATGTCAAGTTAAGTCCATATGTTATTATACTTGTGGGACATATATACTAGATACTGTTATGTGTAATATGTATGATAATATTTGGTGTGTATGTGTACCTGCTGTTATGATTGAACTGGTAACGAGTTATACGGTGAGATTAGTATTGATTACTGCGTACGGGATGAGTACGGCAGAATGACACAAAAAGAGTAACTCCAATGATGGAGATTGATATGATTCAGTTGATTGCTCAAAGATAGCAGATGATGATACCGAATGTCGTATCACAGATCACTGCTAGTGTTGATGCAAATGTGATCGCAGAATTATAGATCGAGCAATCACATGATTATGAATATTTCAATTCTTAGTGATATTGCTAAGGGTGATATTGTCCCACCGAATACTATTGTGACTACAAGTATTAGTTATAAACTAAACATGAATAGTAGTCGTAATGAATTAGATCCGGTATGAAGGATATGTTTGTTGATTGTGGTAAGGAAATTATTAATAGTTTACTGATGGTAAAGGGAGGAATAGATTAGCGAGTGGATAGAAAAGATCGAAATGGTTAAGGATATTGGTAAGAGTCTAGAACATTGTGTAGTGAAATATGCTACAGATATGTTGGTAGATTATGTTGTATCGTGATGGAACACGATGGTACAAAATTATAGATAGAAAATTTTTGCTCAGATGATATGGTCAGGATTTAAAATTCTTGTGCTAGAGCACTTTTATTCGAGTAATTAAGTTCAGAGATTGGAAACTGAGCTATGGAAGACAGAAATGTTGTATGCTGATTACTTAGAAAACGCTAATCGTTTGAAGGAATTGTCATGTCTGGTAACATGGCTAATTACTCCTGAAACTAAGCGAAGTAAGCGCAATATTGGGGACTAACTCCATCGATAAGGAGTATAGTCAATCCTGTAAAATATACAACCTTTGGAAGGGTTGTGTCACAAGCCAGCATTGATATATTTGACTCTATGGGAAGCGAACTGGAAGGACGTTAGGTGAGACGTCGAGTAATAAAGAAGAGAAATGATAAAGGTATAGTGCAAGATAGACTTTTGAATAAGTAGGCATGTCCTACAACCCAGAATTATACCAAGACTAGTTCTGGTGTGAAAACATGAACCGCATGAAGGGTCCTTCCCTAAATGTGGAAAATATGGTCATCGGCAGGAAAAAGAATGTCGAGTGATAGTAGGCCACGGGTGTGGTAAAGATGGACGTAATGCCCTAATTGTAGAACCAATTGAAGCCATGTGAACCGGCAACCCCAACCCATTCGTGTACAACCACTCCGAACCCAACAACTTCAATAACAATCCATCCAAAGAAACCAAATTATGCCAAACAGTTGTACTTGCTATGAATGTGGCAGTACAGAACGTTTCAAAGAAATTGCCCAAAGTTGAACCAAGGTGTCGTTGGAAGACGAACCTCATGACAAGCATCAACCTCTGATCAAGCAAGAAGCCGTGCTTTTGTGAGTAATTCGAATAAAGCACGTCATGATCCAAAGGTGGTATTAAGTACGTTGTAGTTTTAAATCAATAGACTTCAGTGATATTTTTACGGTCGTCGATAGAAGTTAGCTCCTGTTAACCTCCTATCATTTGGAAGGATACCGATTAGTGAAACTATAGAACCCTATACTGTAGAATCGCTAATGGTAAACCCCTAATGGTTAACTAAATTGTTCGGAATTGTCCTATTATTTTGAACGATTAACCTTTCCTTATTAACCTACGACCAGTAAAGTTAAGAAGTTTCGACGTAATAGTTAACATGGATTGGCTAACTCAACATGAAGCTGGAATCAAATATGAAAAGAAGATGATTAGAAGCTCTCCTTCGGACGATGAAGCGATTAGATACAGAGAAAAGTGTGCGGTATTATGTTACCACACTAATCTCATCTTGAGATGTTATAATATTTACGACAAGAAGACGTGGTGTATTTAACGAACGCGATTGCCAAGGTATTTAAAAGAAAACATATAGAAGATATCCCGATGGTATGCGGATCTCCAAAAGTTTTCCCAGAAGAACTTCCTGGATTACCGCCAACCCGACAGGTCGGATTCAGAATCGATTTAATACCTCAAGCTGGCCCTGTTGCTAAAGCATCTTACCGACTTGCACCAACTGAAATGCAAGCATTATTGGATAAAGGTTTTATACGATCTAGTTAGTCACCATGGGGTGCACCAGTGTTAATTGGGAAATGAAGGACGGAAGTGTTAGGATATGTATTGATTAGGGAAAATTGAATAAAGTGACAAACAAGAATAGGTATTCACTTTTTCGAAGTAAATCATCGGTTAACCAACTGCAAAGGGCGATTTATTTTTAGAAAATTGGTCTTAGATATAGTTATCACCAAATGAAAAATCCAAGAGGAGGACGTTGCAACAACAGCGTTTCGGATTCGCTACGGCGATTATGAATTCTTAGTTATGCCTTTCGGGCTAACAAATGCGCCGGCAGCATTCATGGAACTCATGAACCGAGTCTGTAAACTTTATTTTGACAAATTTGTCATAGCATTCATTGATAATATTTTGATATATTTGCAATGTAAGGAAGAGCACGAACGACGTTTAAGGAAAATGGTGGAAGTGTTAAAGCAAGAGGAGTTATCCGCGAAGTTTTCGAAATGTGACTTTGAATACAGAAAGCATAATCCCTTGGTCATGTTGTAAAGCAACAAGGATTTCACATAGATCCAAATAAGATAGAAACCATTAAAATTGTGCCAAGCGCCGATTTTAAGTCTCCCCAATGGAGACGACGGTTTTGTCGCGTATTGTGACGCATCGCGTAGAGGGTTAGGATGCGTGTTGACGCAGTATAATAAGGTTATAGCCTATACTTCCCGACAGTTAAAAGTACACGAGAAAAAAAAATTACACTACTCACGACTTAAAACTGGGAGCGGTTATCTTCGCACTTAAAATCTGGAAACATTATCTCTGCGGTACGAAGTGCACCATCTTCACCGATCATAAAAGTTTGCATCACGTATTCGATCATAAAGAACTGAATATGAGTCAACGAAGATGGGTCGAGTTGTTAAGCGATTATGACTGTGACATCCGTTATCACCCCGGCAAGGCTAACGTCGTAACCAATGCCTTGAGTAGGAAAGATCGGGTTAAGCCATTGCGAGTGTGAGCGTTGGGGATGATAGTCCAGTCGAACCTTTCAGACCTGATTCGAGTCGCTCAACGTGAGGCGTTGAAAGAGGAACAAATGGAAAAGGAGGGACTTTACGGCAATGAGAAGAATTTCGAACAACGTGTGGACGAAATTCTCTACTTCAAAAAAAAATTGGGTTTGGATCCTGACCCTCCATGACCTTCGTGAATTAATCAGGAACGAAGCGCATAGATCGAAATATTCCATACATCCGGGATTGGATTAGACTATTGATGATACGAATATCTGAAAGGATTTTGTTAATGACCGAGTGTGGAGAAAGATATGGTTACGTATGTTGGTGAAAATTCAAGCTATGCAAGAGATAAGGCTGCACACCGAAAACCCTAGGGAACGCCACAACGACAGAAAGTTCGCCAATGATAGTGGGAATAAATTATAATGGATTTCGGGACGCAAATTCCCAAGGTATATCAAACGCATGATGTAAATTGGGTAATCGCGGATCGATTAACCAATCCTCACGTTTCATCCCAATCCATGACGATTACCACAATGAATTCTCGCCCAAATTCCTGATGGTGAAATGGTATCTCGTCTTGGAGTACCATTTTCAATGATCTCAGATCGAAATAGTCATTCTACTTCCATTATTGGAAGGCGGGGAAGGAAGCAGCGAGAGCTTGAAGCTTTCTATGGGTGAAGTAATTATCACCAATTTGTTAAATTGAAAATGGGCGTCACTCAAGCCATAAGATATGAATTGGTTCGGGAAACAACCAATCGGATTTATAATATTTAAGATAAGTTGAAAGCAGCGCGAGATAGGCAAAGGATTTATGCCAACATTCAAAGGAAACCATTGTCGCTGGAAAGAGGTGACAAGGTATTTTTAAGGTATCACCTTAGAGAGGTGATATGAGGTTTGGCAAAACCAAAAAATAGCTCCTTAATATATTGGACCTCATGAGACTATCTCCATGATTGGTCATTTAGTTTATCGATTAAAGTACTCCAGGGGCTAAGTATTATACATGATGTTTTGCCATGTATACGGATTGAAAAGTACCTAAGCGATGAGGCAACGAAAGTACTAGTAATGGAAGTACTCATAGAAGACATACTTGATATCATAAATAATTCCGTTGAAATAGTAGACGGGAAAACTAAACAGTTTGGACACACCAAGCTTTATTGATTAAGATTAAGTGGAATTCACAGCGAGGACCAGATTATACCTGATAACGCGAGGGTGAATTCTGAAGGAAAAACCCCCCACCCTTCTCTTGGAAGGGAATAGTAGGCGTGTAAAATTTCGAGGACGAAATTTCTTAACGGGGGGAGAATGTAACGATTCCGACGAAACCCGGTATACCCTAACCGGTAGACAATAGTTACGTCATATTTAATGTCGAGTACATGAGTTACCATAGTAATTATACGAGAATACATGGTTCACTGTATTGATTGTACGTGAATATATAATTCATCGCGTTGAATATGCGATTAATCGATCGATAGTTATTGAAAACCGAACGAATCGAGGATTCAATTATAGACGATATCTATAATATTTAGTGATTTTACGAAGCATTAATGCTTCGGGATAAGTAAAGTACGGCACAGAAAAAGAATTTCGATTTAATGATACGTCGGTACATTAAACGAAACCTTCAATACCAAACCGAGCAAGAGATGATCGATCAAGCCGAAAAAGATTGACAATTATTAATAACTTGATGTTTCAAGTTAATAAATGTCATGGTTTAAGTTTATAAAGTTTTTAAATCGGTTTTATATAAATTTCATTTTTAAGCCGAAAAACGACCGTTTTAGCCTCGTTTTAAGCCGAATTAAACATTTAACCGAAAAACGAACTGAACCAGATTATCCAAAACATTATCCGGATTGCGAATATCCAAATGGGTGTCTAGAATTGAAGAGGTGGGTCCAACCCCACCCCTCCTTAGTTGCGACCGGACCCTAGGGGGGGTTAAACCCCATTCAATTCTTTTTTTTTTTATCACAACAATGCATCATCCATCAATCCTCTCCAAAGTATGAACCAAAACCGAGATTTTGTAGCAAGAAAACATGGTAAAGAATCGAGTTAATCACGTTTCCATCTTCGTTTCTTGAGTTAGTTTGCAAGAAAATGAGGTTTCGATGATAAACCGGTTAACTTGGTTAAAGTTATATTAATAATGAGTGTATAGTAACGATCGTAGGGTTCATATTACAGATTGGACGTGTTAACTGATAATGATTGTTGTTATCTGCTTGCATGTGCTAAGGTGAGTTTCACGAGCCCCTTTTTCTGAATTGTTTTTAAATATTTTTTTTCGGGGCGGAAGCATGTTACTATTGAAATGTTTAAGTACATACTGAACGCATGGATTTGCGTGTAATTATAAATGTTTTATTGTACGGGAATCGTATGGAATGGGTACAGTACTGGGTTAACAGTGGCCCCCGATGTCCCTAGCAGTGTTTCTGGGTTAACTTTGCCCCCGGAATGAGTACAGTACTGGATTAACCGTGTCCCCAGATGTCCCTAGAAGTGTTTCTGGGTTAACGTTGCCCCCGGAATGGATACAGTACTGGGTTAACAGTGTCCCCAGATAATATTATATTATGATATTGATTTATCAAGGTTTACTCAAATTATGAAACTCACCAACTATTCGTAGTTGACCCGTTTTCTCACATGCTTTTCAGGTACAACTAAGATGAAGTGATTGCTTATGTGCTAAGTGCTTGATGTGTGTAAGATTTGCGTGCGGGATGTTAGGATATATTATAATAAATATAATTATGTATCGTATTGTATGATGTATGTATCACCTAGACGGTAATGGAATACAAGATATTGTAATTTGAAGTATATTAATGCATTCAGTTTTCTTTATAAACAATGTGGTTGATATCAGAGGTGTCTGTTGCATCCCGTTTACGTTTCCGCTGCGGTTACGGGGTGTTACAAGTAGCGACATACGTGATAACTTTTGTTACATTCTAATGGGTAAACGATACCATAAATGAGTATGTTAAAAAATTTGCCACAAGTATATATGGTTATTACATTAGATTTTGTGTTTATTGAAGTATGAATAAGAATGTTACAATTCACTTATTTGAGTCAAATTTTCTATCTTTAGGCAGTTAAAAATTCAGGACTGTTAATTTTATGTCATAAATAAAATTGAAGGTGTGTTATAAGTTTCTAGTTAGCTTTGGTGTAGAAATACGGCTTTGTCTAAGGAAGGAATGGCTATGGGGATCTGAAGAATTACTGCTGTAACAAATGTATATGGTTTTGGTGCTAAGAATAAGAAAGTTGACCGGTCATCTGAGCTGGAAGGAAAAGTGCTTGAACAGGTTGGCATATTTACATTTTTGACCCATTAACATATTTTATAGTTATTATATTTTCATTAACACTTATGGATATAAAAAAATTGTTGGAAGGTGTGCCGGTGGTGTAGTGCTAGACTTGGTCTTCTTTTGATGTTAATAGCATGAAATATTTACATTTGATATTAAATTTGACTCACTGATTGTTAACCAATTATATATGTTTATCGTTAATGATATATTGTCATTTGGTACCGAGTGGGTAAGTAGAGGACTATATACTTTTGTGTTTTGTAACTTTTACTTTTAATATAGTAGCCACATACGTGATAACTTTTGTTATATTCTAATGTGTAAACGATACCATAAATGAGTATGTTAAAAATTAACCACAAGTATATATGGTTATTACATTAGATTTTGTGTTTATTGAAGTATGAATTAAAATGTTACAATTCACTTATTTGAGTCAAATTTTCTATCTTTAGGTAATTAAAAATTAAGGACGGTTAATTTTCTGTCATAAATAGAATTGAAGGTCTGTTATAAGTTTCTAGTTAGCTTTGGTGTAGAAATACGGCTTTGTCTAAGGAAGGAATGGCTATGGGGATTTGAAGAGTTACTGCTGTAACAAATGTATATGGTTTTGGTGATATGAATAAGAAGGTTGACCTGTCATCTGAGCTGGAAGGAAAAGTGCTTGAACAGGTTGGCATATTTACATTTTTGACCCATTAACATATTTTATAGTTATTATATTTTCATTAACACTTATGGACTTAAAACTATTGCAGGAAGGTGTGCTGGTGGTGTAGTGCTAGACTTTGTCTTCTTTTGATGTTTATAGCATGAAATATTTACATTTGATATTAAATTTGACTCACTGATTGTTAACCAATTATATATGTTTATCGTTAATGATATATTGTCATTTGGTACCGAGTGGGTAAATAGAGGACTATATACTTTTGTGTTTTGTAACTTTACATTAAATATTGTAGCGACATACGTGATAACTTTTGTTACATTCTAATATGGGTAAACGGTACCATAAATGAGTATGTGAAAAAATCGACCACAAGTATATACGGCTTTGTCTAAGGAAGGAATGGCTATGGGGATTAGAAGAGTTACTACTGTAACAAATGAATATTGTTTTGGTGCTATGAATAAGAAAGTTGACCGATCACCTGAGCTGGAAGGATACGTGCTTGAACATGTTGGCATATTTACATTTTTGACCCATTTACATATTTTATATTTATTATATTTTCATTACCACTTATGAAGATAAACTATTGTAGGATGGTGTGCCGGTGATGTAGTGCTAGACTTTGTCTTCTTTCGATGTTTATAGCATGAAATATTTACATTTGATATTAAATTTGACTCACCGATTGTTAACCAATTATATATGTTTATCGTTAATGATATATTGTCATTTGGTACCGAGTGGGTAAATAGAGGACTATATACTTTTGTGTTTAGTAACTTTTACTTTAAATATTGTAGCAACATATGTGATAACTTTTGTTACATTTTAATGGGTAAATGCTACCATAAATGAGTACGTCAAAAAATCAACCACAAGTATATACGTTTATTACATTAGCTTATGTGTTTATTGAAGTATGAATTAAAATGTCACAATTCACTTATTTGAGTCAAATTTATATCTTTAGGAAGTTAAAGATTAAAGACTGTTAATTTTCTGTCATAAATAGAAGTGGAGGTGTGTTATAAGTTTCTAGTTAGCTTTGGTGTAGAAATACGGCTTTGTCTAAGGAAGGAATGGCTATTGGGATTTGAAGAGTTACTGCTGTAACAAATGAATATGGTTTTGGTGCTATGAAGAAGAAAGTTGACCGGTCATCTGAGCTGGAAGGAAACGTGCTTGAACAGGTTGGCATATTTACATTTTTGACCCATTTACATATTTTATAGTTATTATATTTTCATTACCACTTATGAACATAAAACTATTGTAGGAAGTTGTGCCGGTGATGTAGTGCTGGACTTTGTCTTCTTTTGATGTTTATAGCATGAAATATTTACATTTGATATTAAATTTGACTCACTGATATTAACCAATTATATATGTTTATCGTAAATGATATATTGTCATTTGGTACCGAGGGGGTAACTAGAGGACTATATACTTTTGTGTTTTGTAACTTTTAGTTTAAATATTGTAGCAACATACGTGATAACTTTTGTTACATTCTAATGGGTCAACAGTACCATAAATGATTATTATAAAAAATCAACCACATGTATATATAGTTATTACAATAGATTTTGTGTTTATTGAAGTATGAATTAGGATGTTATAATTCACTTATTTGAGTCAAATTTTCTATCTTTAGGCAGTTAAAGATTAAGTACTGTTAATTTTCTGTCAAAAATAGATGTGGAGGTGTGTTATAAGTTTCTAGTTAGCTTTGATGTAGAAATACGGCTTTGTCTAGGGAAGGAATGGCTATTGGGATTTGGAGAATTACTGCTGTAACAAATGAATATGGTTTTGGTGCTATGAATAAGAAATTTGACCGTTCATCTGAGATGGAAGGAAACGTGCTTGAATAGGTTGGCATATTTACATTTTTGACCCATTTACATATTTTATAGTTATTATATTTTCATTACCACTTATGAACATAAAACTATTGTAGGAAGGTGTGCCGGTGATGTAGTGCTAGACTTTGTCTTCTTTTGATGTTTATAGCATGAAATATTTACATTTGATATTAAATTTGACTCACTGATATTAACCAATTATATATGTTTATCGTAAATGATATATTGTCATTTGGTACCGAGTGGGTAAGTAGAGGACTATATACTTTTGTGTTTAGTAACTTTTACTATAAATATAGTAGCGACATTCGTGATAACTTTTGTTACATTCTAATGGGTAAACAGTACCATAAATGAGTATTATAAAAAATCAGCCACATGTGTATATGGTTATTACATTAGATTTTGTGTTTATTGAAGTATGAATTAGGATGTTATAATTAACTTATTTGAGTCAAATTTTCTATCTTTTGGCAGTTAAAGATTAAGGACTGTTAATTTTCTGTCATAAATATAACTGGAAGTGTGTTATAAGTTTCTAGTTAGCTTTGGTGTAGTAATACGGCTTTGTCTATGGAAGGAATGGCTATGCGGATTAGAAGAGTTACCGCGGTAACAAATGAATATGGTTTTGGTGCTATGAATAAGAAAGTTGACCGGTCATCTGAGCTGGAAGGAAACGTGCTTGAACAGGTTGTCATATTTACATTTTTGACACATTTACATATTTTATATTTATTATATTTTCATTACCACTTATGAACATAAAACTATTGTAGGAAGGTGTGCCGGTGATGTAGTGCTAGACTTTGTCTTCTTTGGATGTTTATAGCATGAAATATTTACATTTGATATTAAATTTGACTCACTGATATTAACCAATTATATATGTTTATCGTAAATGATATATTGTCATTTGGTACCGAGTGGGTAAGTAGAGGACTATATACTTTTGTGTTTAGTAACTTTTACTATAAATATAGTAGCGACATTCGTGATAACTTTTGTTACATTCTAATGGGTAAACAGTACCATAAATGAGTATTATAAAAAATCAACCACATGTATATATGGTTATTACATTAGATTTTGTGTTTATTGAAGTATGAATTAGGATGTTATAATTAACTTATTTGAGTCAAATTTTCTATCTTTTGGCAGTTAAAGATTAAGGACTGTTAATTTTCTGTCATAAATATAACTGGAGGTGTGTTATAAGTTTCTAGTTAGCTTTGATGTAGAAATACGTGTAACATCCTAAAATTTTAATGATGAATAAAGGAAGTTATGTTTAGTGATTTCGCGTAATTAATTAATATCGGGTAAGGAGCGGGTCTTGGACATGGATTAATTGAGATGGGTTAAATGAGAATGGGATTTCAGGGATATAAATACCCCCAAAATCCCAAAATATCTTCATTTTTACCATACTCTCTAACACTTCCAAAACACACACACCACACACCTCAACCGCCGGCGGCCGGAAGAGATAGGCGAGATCCGAGAGTGTGAGAGAGAGAGACTAGTTGTGATTAAGCAAATAAACAAGACCCAAACAAGCTCAAAAAGGTATGATTCTTGATCTTTGAAGTTTAAAGATCCGAGCTTTTAGTGTATAAACGACCGAAAATGGTCGAGAAGCGTAGTGGGTGCTGTTGAACCGTAACAAGGGTGTTAAAATCGCTCGAAATGTTGGACAGAAACCGAAACTGCGCCTATCTGGGCAACTTCGCCTTCATCTGGGCAACTTCGCCTTCAAAGCGATGAACTTCGCCTGCAAGCCAAATTCGCCTGATGAACTTCGCCTGCAAGCCAAGTTCGCCTGATGAACTTCGCTTGCAAGCTAAGTTCGCCTGATGGCAACTTCGCCTAAAGCTAAGTTCGTCTGATGGCAACTTCGCCTAAAGCTAAGTTCGCCTGATGACAACTTCGCCTAAAGCTAAGTTCGCCTGATGACAACTTCGCCTAGAGCTAAGTTCGCCTGAGGCTTAACTTCTCCTAGAGCTAAGTTCGCCTGAGGCTTAACTTCGCCTAAAGCCAAGTTCGCCTGATGACAACTTCGCCTAAAGCTAAGTTCGCCTAAGGTTTAACTTCGCCTAAAGCTAAGTTCGCCTAAGGTTTAACTTCGCCTAAAGCCAAGTTCGATTAGAAAATAAATTAAAAATACCTAATGAAAAATGTTTTAAGACAGTTAATGGAAATAAAATTTTTTCAAGCTGACCTAGCAGCTCGACCCCAGCCAGGGGCTCTGCCCCTTGGACCCTGCTAGGGGCTGCCGCCCCTAGACCCCGCTGCCAGGGGCGCTGCCCCCGTACCCCCGTTCGTTGTGGGTCATATAAAGATAGAAATACATTATGAGAAGTGATAGTTAATTGATACGTATACTTGTTATACAGTCAGCCGTGCACAACTGAAGAAAGGGATTACGATTAACGGTGAACGTAACCGTGTTCAGGTGAGTTCTAGCTCCATTTATGTGTTATGTTTTCGGGGCTGTGTGCATACTCGATATGTTTGTTAATATGCTTATCCTAAGAGATAAGTGTATGCCTTATGTGAATGATATGATATGTAGGAATGATTGCTTGATGGTACGTGAACGATCTTCGGATATTGCACGTACTGTTAGGTTGTAACGCTATGTGTAAGGTAAGTATGATATGTATGCTTATGTGTATGAACGTGATAAAGTTAATAAAAGAAGGAAATGACGGTTGCATGGTTGTATGGTTACGAAAAGGGTACCGAGCCCTAATAATACTCGAGGTATGATGTATGGTTGTATGGTAACGAAGAGGGAATCGAACCCTACTAATATTCGAGAACTAGGGAACCGAACCCAACTAATATTCGAGGAAAGAGGGAAACCGAGCCCTAATAATACTCGTGGAAAGAGGGAAACCGAGCCCTAATAATACTCGAGGAAAGAGGGTACCGAGCCCTAATAATACTCGAGGAAGGAGGGTACCGAGCCCTAATAATACTCGAGGAAGGAGGGTACCGAGCCCTAATAATACTCGAGGAATGTAGGGCGTAATGCTCTTTATAACGTAAGATATGAAGGTAAGTTAATACAAAAGAAAGAATGAAAGTATGAAAGAATGAAAGTATGATAGTATGAAAGTATGAAAGTATGAAAGTATGAATGAAAGAATATAAGTTTATGTGTATTGTATAGTGTATGATTAACTAGAACTCACTCAGCGTAGCTGACTTTTAGTATGCACGCAGGTGAGTAGGATGAGGCAGCTCGCTTGAGGAGACACGTGGCATTGAATAAGAGCCTGGCATCTGAAGACTTATGATGTTTTAATTTTAATGCTTTAATGTTGAAAGACAAAGGATGTTTTGAGACAAGTTATGAATTATGTAATGTTTTATGAAAGTTTAATATTCCGCGTAAATGTTTTAATTAACTCTGATATTTAGAATTGTGTTTATGAGTAAATCCAAAACGAAAGTAGGGCTACCGGTAACGGGGCCTTACAAGTTGGTATCAGAGCATAAGTTCGAGAGATTTAAGCATCCTACATGCTTAGACTCGAACAGAGAATGGGATTTAAGTAAGAAAGGAAAGAAGATGCCAGTTCAAGAATGCCATGTGTCGCTCAAGCAAGATCAGTAAAGGTAAAGTGTATAATTAAATGATATATGTTAATGAGAAAGAAAAGATACGTGAACGGCAGGGATAGGAATAATTGATTGTTGATTTGGCTAACTGCTTAAGTAGAACCAGCACAAATAGACTCATAAAGGGAAGTGTATAGGACACGGAAAGCACCGTGATCAGCTAGTCATAGCTGGCCACTGTTATTACCTGTTAGCCTTGCTATCCTTGTACTAAATAGTTCCTTGAGTGATGATGTTTGTGTTGTCCCCTTAGAATACAATGGCTGGAGCTGGAGACATTGTTGGAGCTGGAGGTCGCACTGGACGACGTGGCAGGCCTCGTCGGGTCCAGCAACCTTCAGTTGAGACAGCTTCCAACACCGAAGCTGAAGGAAGCGCAGCTGGAAGAAACCCGGAAAACAATGAAGGAGTTCAACTGGATCCCGCCATTCAAGCAGCTATTGTTCAAGCTGTGGCCACTGCTGTGAAGAATATTACCCCGGGAAGGTCTGCTGGAAGCCGTGAAAGAACTGTTGTAGGGGCCCGGTGGTAATGGTAGAAAGGATGACGAGAGGGAAAGGGGTGACTCAAGTGAGGTAAGGTCTGTGAAAGAAGATGATAGGAAGAGGGGCCGAGGCGGTTGCAACTATAAGTCCTTCAAAGGTTGTGACCCGCCTAAGCTGACTGGTTTAGGAGACGCAATCGCTACTCTTCAGTGGATAACCGCCATGGATAAGGTTATCCGCATTAGCGAGTGCCGTCCCTGTAACATCCCGAAATTTAACCCGGTGACCAAAAATCTATCTTTCGTAAATAAATGATATTTTCATTATTTTAAAAGATTTCAGATATTTTATTTAAAGTTATTTTATAAAAGTTTTTAGAAAAATGTTTCGTTTTATAAATTTTATGAACTCGACCCGTCTTGACCCATAGGAAAAACCAACCCGAGCCAAAACCCGAACCCAAGAAACCGAGTATATAAACGTAAGTTCAAGACAACTCCCCCATTTTCTCTTCTTCTCTCCCACTCCCACACCCAAACGCTCTCATTCTAGAGAGAGAAGCTAGAGAGAGAAAGTGTTCAAAACGCAAACCCGAGCCCGGAATCTTGTAGCAATTCATTTTTGGTAAGTCCCTCTCGAAAATCATCCGTTTTCATAACCATTTTCGGCCTCAAATCGAGCAAAAACACCCATTTTCGTTTCTAGAGTTTTCGGGTCAAAAACCGTCTTGTTTTGGTGTCAAAATGCAGGTCTTTGTGTATAAAAACACTAGGAATCATTAGTTCTTTCAATCCCGAGCATTTCCATGTCAAAAACTTCGATTTTGGGTGAAAAATCATGAAAATCGCGAAATCCCGTAGGTTTCTCCGTCGCCCGGCTTGAAGGCGTCGACTCAGGACTCATTCGGTCGAACCAGTCGACCGAACCAGTCCATTCGACCGAATAGGGAAGCAACCGAATGGTCTCCACCTCATTCGACCGAATGAGCTTCGTATTCGACCGAACGAGTGTCTATTCGACCGAACAAGTGCCATGTTCGAACCGAACGAGTTTTCCCAGCTGGTTCGACCGAGTGTGTGTCTAGTTCGATCGAGTGTGCCTCAGATTCGACCGAATGTGTGCCTATTAGACCGAATCAAGCCAGAACCAAGCTGTTTTCGTCTTTAAAACCTAGTTTTTGCTCGAGGTCGCGTAAGCTCGTTTTCTTAGACTTATAACGCGTTGTTAACCTTATATATATGTCAAATTCTAGGCTAAGGAGATCTATTGTAGCACCATCCTAACCCGAGATCAAGGTGAGTTCATAACCCCTTTTTAACTGTATTGCTTTATCAAACCACGGGGTGGAAATATGCAAAAACAATTTACTTCAAAACCTTTACACACTGTTTTCTCTGCTTTTACTCGCTTTCACTTATAACTTAACGTAATGTAAGCACTATCACAATTACTTTACTTACTCTACAAATTGTATTACTCTATGAACTGCTGCTCTATGAATTGTTGCACTATACATGTTCGCTCTACGCGCTATTGCACTATGAACTATATGCTCTCTACACTGTTGCTCTATGAACCACGGCCACTATCACGACTGCTTTGGGTATCCTGCGGGACCCATGTAAGTCTCGCTCCACTACTGACTCGACGGCCTTGGATTCTGTGTGAATCCATGTAAGTCTCGCCTCTCTCTCGCGTGGCCTCTTATGTGTATTATGTGTTATTACTTGCTCTTTTGGTCTATCTGTTATGTGCAATTATCTCGAGTATTATGAACTATTGCGTTGCCTCACACACATCGTAACTCTGGACTCTCCTCTCCACTCATTGACCCACGTGCACGCTTTTCGCGCACTATTATGAACTGTAATGATCCATGTACCCGCACTACGCTTTTACTTATGATCTGTCTTCTCACTTTGGATTTATAAACCAAAAAGCACAACAAAATATGCTGTAGGAGTGGTGGGTTAGCCGCTGGTACACCCTATATATAAACCCCTACAACCTATTTTGGTGCGCTTGTTCTTTTTCTAACTATTTTTCCTAAAAACCGGGATCATACTCAAACATGGTAGAACAAGTTGTAGGAGTGGTGGGTTAGCCGCTGGTACACCCTATATATAAACCCCTACAACTTGGTCTAGCATGCTTGTGTATGAAATCCCTTTTTCTTTTTACCACAAACTTATGTTCTCACTCAACTATTTTTGTAGTTGACGTTTTCCTGCATATTTTTAGGTAATGCTGATAGATGAAGAACAGGGATTTCTAGATGGCTTTAGGAGAAGACCGAAGGCGTAGTACTAGATTTAGTATCTGTTGGACAATTGTGGTGTTATTTGTATCTTTTGAACAATGTAACTTGAATATTTATGTATGCATTTCATTTAGACTCTTAACCTGTGTTATGGCTTATTCAATCTGCGACTTCGTCCACGCCCTTGGCTTTCCGCCTTTGGCCGGGGGTGTGACAGATTGGTATCAGAGCCCAAGGTTATAGAGAATTAGGTATGACCTAGACTATAACTTAGGGACCATACTCTGGATAGTCTCATGCATCACTTGCACATATCACACTTGCTTACTTGCCAACTATTTACTTGCTACTTGCTTACATGTTTATCTGTTTAATCGCTTGTCTCTCCACTCTGATCTATGTTCGAGCATGATGCCACACATCACTATATCGCCACTTGTATCACATCTACACATTGTTTGCTTATCTTGTGATCGCCTTACTCTATTGTTATATCCTCGATGTATCTCTTTTGCACTTGTCTCTCATTTTGTCTATTCCCAGAATGCCTCCCCGACGCGCTGATAACACTGACCCTGCCGAGCTGGCCAACATTATCGCACAGCAGATAGCTGCTGTCCTTCCTGGAATGGTGACCCAAATCGCCCAGACCATGCAAGAGGGAGTTCAACCCGCTGCAAACCAAGACCAGAACCCGAACGCTAATGCAACCGATCGACATTACAAGGCCTTCCAAAGTGCCCGACCGACGAACTTCGAAGGATCTGAAGGCGCTGCTGGTCTTCTACAATGGTTCAAAAAGATGGAAGTTACGTTCGATATCGTTGCTTGCCCGGAAAATCTGAGAGTCCGCTATGCTGCAAGTATGTTCCTCAAGCGCGCTCTAAACTGGTGGAACAACGAAGTCAGAACTCGTGGCCGTGAAGCTGCCAACGCTTTGCCCTGGACCGAATTCAAGGAAGTCGTCACCCGAGAGTTCGTACCCCGTAGCGAGCAACAGAAGCTCGAAGCAGAGTTTTGGGAACATAAGATGGAAGGGGCTGACTACCAAGGATACACCGAACGTTACCACGAGCTCGCCATTTTGGTACCACATATGGTTACTCCCACAGAACGTGCTGTTGAAGCTTACATCCGTGGCCTTCCCGATTGCATGCGCGCCATCCTCATCGCAGCTGATCCCCAGACGGTCCAAGCCGCTGTTCACCTCACCGCTCTTGTGGCCCAGAGCCTAATCAAAGCCGGCCAACTATCTGACGAACCGAATCGCAAGAAGCAGAAGGTCCTTGCCGCCACCACTACTGTCACTCAAGCTGTTCCCCTGAACACAGTTGCTCCTGACGCCTCCAACAGACCCCGAGCGGGATACGCCGGTGCCCATCCCAAATGCCACACGTGCCAACGTCATCACCCCCAGGGAGTCCAATGCTACAGATGCACAAATTGTGGACGACTCGGTCACCTAGCTAATACCTGCAGATCTGCACCTGCCGCCGCCAACAACGCCGCCTCCAACGCAAGAGCCTGTTACGAGTGTGGAGCCACCGATCACCTCAGGAATCGCTGCCCCCGCATCACCGTCGAGATTCCTCCTGCAAGAGGACGCGTTTACAGGATCGGAGCCGCCGCAGCCCAGCAAGATCAAGACGCCGCTCCAGGTATGTTCTCTTCCTTTCCTTTCGACACGATTCTAACCCTTTTCTCCTTGCTCTCTTCTTACGACTTTAACCCTTGCCGGAGCTGCTCGCCTTTGACCCCTACACGCCCGCACAACTATTTTAACTCGAATTCTTGATAACACCACTTATGATCAACACACTTTCCACTATTATCACTACTACACTTTGTACACTAAGCACTATTACACGAACCACGCACAAACGCAATACTCTCGTATCCCTCACACTATGACCAACGAGCAAACGTGCTTCACGACCGATCGAACTATTTACGCATTATACTGCTGCCGCTTATGTGATTGCCTGGTTATGTGATTATGTGTAGAGTTTTCCCTTAAGCACTTACGCGATGGAGTGACAGTTGCAAGGACGATGCAAGGTGAAATAACGATTATAGTCCGGAATATAATTGTTAAGTCACAGGTGCGTACGTATGCAGATGTTCCATCATGGTACTGTGAGTCCTGAGCCCAATATTCGTGGAGTAAGGGGCTACTCAAAGAATGTCGAAGGAGTGGTGGGTACGCCGCTGGTACACCCTATATATAAACCCCTTCGACAGGGCGTGTGTAGTTCTGAAGCGGGTATTGGAGGTAGGGACTTGTGGTAGTAAAGTGTGTCGCAAGTCTTGAACCCAATGGCAGTTGAGAGAGTATTCAAGGAATGTTGTAGGAGTGGTGGGTACGCCGCTGGTACACCCTATATATAAACTCCTACAACTGGAATTGAATATGATCGAATACGAAAATTGGAAATTTAGGGCTTGTGAGGGGAGTAGGAGTGTCACTGTGAGTCCTAGTCCATGATCAGCGGAAAGGAACATTCGGGTAAAGTTGAAGGGGTGGTGGGTTAGCCGATGGTACACCCTATACATAAACCCCTTCAGCAGTACGTGGATGCGCCCGAAGCAAGTCTTGGGTGAATGCTCATAGTTTTGTGTTTGGATGAACTAAGTTGCTCTAATCACTAGGATCGCGAATGGACTATTTATGCTCATGAACTCACTATTTGAACCACTATGCGCAATTTATTTTCTCTCTTGGATTGATTACTCTATCTCGAACCAAGTTATCTCATGCTCAAATTTCATGATATTTAAAAGTTAATATAGGCCATTTGGACGTTATGCATGGAAAGGAGAAATTCTCAAATTACGATGAGGGAGTGGTGGGTTAGCCGATGGTACACCCTATAAATAAGCCCCCTCCTCGTTAATTTGCGAATCCCTGAAAGTGCACATCAAAAGAATGACCTGTATTGATTTGGTAGAATCTATTTCATAAGTTGGACCGTGTGCTTGAATTTCGGGACGAAATTCCCTAAAGTTGGGGAGACTGTAACATCCCGAAATTTAACCCGGTGACCAAAAATCTATCTTTCGTAAATAAATGATATTTTCATTATTTTAAAAGATTTCAGATATTTTATTTAAAGTTATTTTATAAAAGTTTTTAGAAAAATGTTTCGTTTTATAAATTTTATGAAATCGACCCGTCTTGACCCGTAGGAAAAACCAACTGAGCCAAAACCCGAACCCAAGAAACCGAGTATATAAACGTAAGTTCAAGACAACTCCCCCATTTTCTCTTCTTCTCTCCCACTCCCACACCCAAACGCTCTCATTCTAGAGAGAGAAGCTAGAGAGAGAAAGTGTTCAAAACGCAAACCCGAGCCCGGAATCTTGTAGCAATTCATTTTTGGTAAGTCCCTCTCGAAAATCATCCGTTTTCATAACCATTTTCGGCCTCAAATCGAGCAAAAACACCCATTTTCGTTTCTAGAGTTTTCGGGTCAAAAACCGTCTTGTTTTGGTGTCAAAATGCAGGTCTTTGTGTATAAAAACACTAGGAATCATTAGTTCTTTCAATCCCGAGCATTTCCATGTCAAAAACTTCGATTTTGGGTGAAAAATCATGAAAATCGCGAAATCCCGTAGGTTTCTCCGTCGCCCGGCTTGAAGGCGTCGACTCAGGACTCATTCGGTCGAACCAGTCGACCGAACCAGTCCATTCGACCGAATAGGGAAGCAACCGAATGGTCTCCACCTCATTCGACCGAATGAGCTTCGTATTCGACCGAACGAGTGTCTATTCGACCGAACAAGTGCCATGTTCGACCGAACGAGTTTTCCCAGCTGGTTCGACCGAGTGTGTGTCTAGTTCGATCGAGTGTGCCTCAGATTCGACCGAATGTGTGCCTATTAGACCGAATCAAGCCAGAACCAAGCTGTTTTCGTCTTTAAAACCTAGTTTTTGCTCGAGGTCGCGTAAGCTCGTTTTCTTAGACTTATAACGCGTTGTTAACCTTATATATATGTCAAATTCTAGGCTAAGGAGATCTATTGTAGCACCATCCTAACCCGAGATCAAGGTGAGTTCATAACCCCTTTTTAACTGTATTGCTTTATCAAACCACGGGGTGGAAATATGCAAAAACAATTTACTTCAAAACCTTTACACACTGTTTTCTCTGCTTTTACTCGCTTTCACTTATAACTTAACGTAATGTAAGCACTATCACAATTACTTTACTTACTCTACAAATTGTATTACTCTATGAACTGCTGCTCTATGAATTGTTGCACTATACATGTTCGCTCTACGCGCTATTGCACTATGAACTATATGCTCTCTACACTGTTGCTCTATGAACCACGGCCACTATCACGACTGCTTTGGGTATCCTGCGGGACCCATGTAAGTCTCGCTCCACTACTGACTCGACGGCCTTGGATTCTGTGTGAATCCATGTAAGTCTCGCCTCTCTCTCGCGTGGCCTCTTATGTGTATTATGTGTTATTACTTGCTCTTTTGGTCTATCTGTTATGTGCAATTATCTCGAGTATTATGAACTATTGCGTTGCCTCACACACATCGTAACTCTGGACTCTCCTCTCCACTCATTGACCCACGTGCACGCTTTTCGCGCACTATTATGAACTGTAATGATCCATGTACCCGCACTACGCTTTTACTTATGATCTGTCTTCTCACTTTGGATTTATAAACCAAAAAGCACAACAAAATATGCTGTAGGAGTGGTGGGTTAGCCGCTGGTACACCCTATATATAAACCCCTACAACCTATTTTGGTGCGCTTGTTCTTTTTCTAACTATTTTTCCTAAAAACCAGGATCATACTCAAACATGGTAGAACAAGTTGTAGGAGTGGTGGGTTAGCCGCTGGTACACCCTATATATAAACCCCTACAACTTGGTCTAGCATGCTTGTGTATGAAATCCCTTTTTCTTTTTACCACAAACTTATGTTCTCACTCAACTATTTTTGTAGTTGACGTTTTCCTGCATATATTTTAGGTAATGCTGATAGATGAAGAACAGGGATTTCTAGATGGCTTTAGGAGAAGACCGAAGGCGTAGTACTAGATTTAGTATCTGTTGGACAATTGTGGTGTTATTTGTATCTTTTGAACAATGTAACTTGAATATTTATGTATGCATTTCATTTAGACTCTTAACCTGTGTTATGGCTTATTCAATCTGCGACTTCGTCCACGCCCTTGGCTTTCCGCCTTTGGCCGGGGGTGTGACAGTCCCGATCAAGCGGTAGGTTATGCTACTCAATCATTCGAGGATGAGGCTATGTATTGGTGGGAGAGTGTGGAGCAGAGGAAGACCCGTGAAGAGATCAAGGAGATGAAATGGGACGATCTGAAGGAGTTAGTGATGATGAAGTTCTGTGCTGACGCCGAGGTTGAAAGGGCGGAGATGAAGTTCCTAAACTTGAAAGCTGGGACAATGACACATCATGAGTACACCACTGAGTTCAATCGAATGTCTAGGTTGGTGCCCGATATGGTCAACACTGAGGCTAAAAGGATCAAGTGTTACGTGAGGGGATTACCACAGAGAGTCCGCATGTTAGTCAGGACAAGTAAACCTGCTACTTTCGATTCTGCTGTCGAACTCGCAGAAATGGTCTATGCAGACTTGACTGCGGATGATGTGGTGGTGGGAGACGAGAAGAAAGAAAAGAAATGGGTCGCTCCTGCTAAACGACCCGGTACCCAGATGTGGAACCCTAAGAACAAGCAGCCGAGAGTTTGGGAGAACAGGTCGTGCAAGACCTGTGGCAAGGCACACAGTGGTGAGTGTAGGTGGGGAAAGGGTTCGGATACATGTCATAAGTGTGGAAAGATTCATGCCGGAGAATGTAGATTTGGGTCGAATGTTTGCTACAAGTGTGGGAAGGCAGGTCATTATGCTCATGAGTGCAGTTCTAAGCCTGCATGCTACAAGTGTGGTAAGACAGGTCACTTTGCTAGGGAGTGTACCGAGAGTGAAGCTGGAGGTAGTGGAAGGAAAAATGCCGATCAAGCTAGGCCAAGAACTAGAGCCTACATGCTGACCCAAGAACAAGCCAAGAAGATTCCGGATGTTGTCACAGGTACGTTTCTAGTGAACGGTGTTTCCGCTACTGTATTATTTGATTCGGGCGCAAACAAAAGTTTCGTAGCCACACCATTTAGTAAACTAGCTAAAATGAAATGTTGCCGAGTGTCTGAGACCCTTATAGTAGAAACCGCTAGCGACACTTCGGTTAAAATAATGAAAATGGTTAAGGACTGTAGGATAGAATTGGAGGGACATGAGTTCCCTGTTACCTTGTACGTTATGACCTTGGGAGGGTTCGATGTGGTTTTGGGAATGGATTGGTTGTCTGAGTTTGAGGCTCAGATAGTGTGTAAGAGTAGGATGGTAAGGTTAAAATCATTGGATGGTAGTGCGGTGACAGTTTATGGTGATAAGGAAAGTTCTGGGCTTAATGTCATTTCAATGATAAAAGCCGAGGGTTTGTTAAGGCGAGGGTGTTGTGCCTACCTGGCGTATGTCGTCAACGCTACGGCCGAGGCGAAAGAAATGAAAGATGTTCCTATCGTACGCAACTACCCAGAAGTATTCCCTGAGGATCTTCCGGGGTTGCCACCGGAGCGAGAGATAGAATTTCAGATAGATTTAATACCAGGAGCCCAGCCCGTCGCGAAAGCGCCTTACCGTCTAGCGCCGTCCGAGATGAAAGAATTGGTGTCACAACTGCAAGAACTCCTCGACAAAGGTTTCATAAGACCGAGTGTTTCCCCGTGGGGCGCACCAGTATTGTTCGTGAAAAAGAAGGATGGAAGTATGAGAATGTGCATAGATTATCGTGAGTTGAATAAGCTTACGGTAAAGAATAGATATCCTTTGCCACGGATTGATGATCTGTTTGACCAACTGCAAGGTTCAAGTTGGTTCTCACGAATAGATCCCAGATCAGGCTACCATCAGCTGAAGGTGAAAGAGGTAGACATCCCTAAGACAGCGTTCCGAACGCGGTATGGACACTACGAGTCTTTCGTAATGTCATTCGGTCTAACCAATGCTCCTGCAGCATTTATGGACATGATGAATAGGGTGTGTCGACCGATGTTGGATAAGTCGGTTATCGTCTTCATTGACGATATATTGATTTATTCAAAGAACGAGTCTGAATATGCTGAGCATCTGAGAGAGGTATTGGAGACTCTGAAGAAAGAGAAGCTGTATGCCAAGTTTTCGAAGTGCGCGTTCTGGTTAAGAGAAGTGCAATTTTTAGGTCACGTGATTAATCCGGAGGGGATAACCGTGGACCCAGCTAAGATTGAAGCGATAACGAATTGGAAGACTCCGCAGAATCCGACTGATATACGAAGCTTCCTAGGGTTAGCTGGCTACTATAGGAGATTCATCGAAGGTTTCTCCAAGATAGCCGCACCGCTGACCGGTATGACCCGAAAGTCGATAGTATTCAGTTGGGGGAAGTTTCAGGAGGAAGCCTTTGAAGAATTGAAGAAGAGACTCACGCAAGCTCCAATCCTTACTTTACCCGATGGTGACGAGGATTTCGTTGTTTGTGCTGATGCCTCGCATCAAGGGTTAGGTTGCGTGTTGATGCAACGAGGGAAGGTGATAGCCTACGCGTCTAGGCAGTTGAAGGTCCATGAGAGTACTTATCCGACGCATGATTTGGTGTTAGCAGCTATAGTGCATGCTCTCAAGATATGGAGGCATTATCTGTACGGTACTAAGTGCACTATCTATACAGATCATAAGAGTTTAAAGTACTTCTTCGAACAGAAAGAATTGAACATGAGGCAGAGAAGATGGTTAGAATTGATAAAGGATTACGACTGTGAGATTAAGTATTACCCCGGTAAAGATAACGTGGTCGCTGATGCGCTAAGTCGTAAGAATGAGGAAGTCATTGCAGCAGTGAAGTCATACAAGTTGATCATGAACCCGAGTCTTTTTGAAGAAATCGTCAAGGTGCAGTCGGAGGTGTTAGAAGATGAAGGGTTAGTAAAGAAAGAAAGGATTTATGGCCAGCAAGACGAGTTGATGGAAAACACTCATGGAGTTAAAACTAGGTTCGACCGTATGTGGATCCCACGACATGGTGATCTTAGAAGTCGAATCTTAGATGAAGCTCATAAGTCAAGGTACTCAATCCATCCTGGAGCTACAAAGATGTACCAAGACTTGAAAAGAGATTACTGGTGGCCTGGAATGAAGAACGATGTAGTGGATTTTGTTAGTAAGTGCTTAACTTGCTTACAAGTCAAAGCCGAGCACCAAAAGCCTTATGGGAAGATGCAACCGCTAGAGATACCTGAGTGGAAATGGGAACACATCACCGTGGATTTCATAACTAAGCTACCTCGTACAGCTAAGCAACATGATACCATCTGGGTGATTGTGGACCGTTTGACCAAGAGTGCTCACTTTCTGCCCATACGAGAGGCCATCTCGTCAGAAACGTTAGCAAGCTTGTTCATCAAAGAAGTTGTAACCAAGCATGGGGTACCGTTATCGATCGTGTCTGATAGAGATACACGGTTTACTTCGAGGTTTTGGAAGAAATTCCATGAAGCTATGGGGACGAGGTTGAACATCGGTACGGCGTATCATCCTCAAACTGACGGACAGTCTGAAAGGACGATCCAAACCCTTGAGGATATGCTACGTGCTTGTGTTTTAGATTTTGGGGGAAGTTGGGATGATCATCTGCATCTGGCAGAGTTCTCCTATAACAACAGTTACCATTCAAGTATTGGTATGCCACAGTTTGAGATGCTTTACGGTAGACGATGCAGAACCCCGGTGTGTTGGGGTGAGATTGGTCAGAAAGAAATGGGAAGCCTAGAAGTGGTTCAGGAAACGTCTTCAAAGTTCGATCTGATCAAAGCAAGATTGAAAGCCGCGCAAGACAGACAAAAGTCTTATGCAGATAAGCGGCGACGGAAAATTGAGTTTAACGTGGGTGACTATGTGATGCTCAAGGTCTCGCCTTGGAAGGGGATTATCCGTTTTAGGAAAAGAGGAAAGTTGAGTCCGAGGTACATTGGACCGTTCAAGATTGTATATCGTGTGGGTGAAGTAGCTTATAAACTGGATTTACCCGATGAGTTAGAAGGAATTCATTCAACCTTCCATGTTTCTCATCTGAGGAAGTGTCTAGCTGATGACACGTCTCACGTGCCATTGATGGATATTGAGGTTGATGAACAATTGAACTACATCGAGCAACCGATAGAGATCGTTGATCGCAAGGAGAAGCAGCTTCGTCACAAGATTATACCTTTGGTAAAAGGGATATGGAAACACCGCAAGGGATCAGATGCTACTTGGGAAGCCGAGGATGAGATGCGCAAGTTTTACCCTAGTTTGTTTATGTAATAGTTAGGTTTCGGGGACGAAACCTCTTTAAGGAGGGGAGACTTGTAACATCCTAAAATTTTAATGATGAATAAAGGAAGTTATGTTTAGTGATTTCGCGTAATTAATTAATATCGGGTAAGGAGCGGGTCTTGGACTTGGATTAATTGAGATGGGTTAAATGAGAATGGGATTTCAGGGATATAAATACCCCCAAAATCCCAAAATATCTTCATTTTTACCATACTCTCTAACACTTCCAAAACACACACACCACACACCTCAACCGCCGGCGGCCGGAAGAGAGAGGCGAGATCCGAGAGTGTGAGAGAGAGAGACTAGTTGTGATTAAGCAAATAAACAAGACCCAAACAAGCTCAAAAAGGTATGATTCTTGATCTTTGAAGTTTAAAGATCCGAGCTTTTAGTGTATAAACGACCGAAAATGGTCGGGAAGCGTAGTGGGTGCTGTTGAACCGTAACAAGGGTGTTAAAATCGCTCGAAATGTTGGACAGAAACCGAAAATGCGGCTATCTGGGCAACTTCGCCTTCATCTGGGCAACTTCGCCTTCAAAGCGATGAACTTCGCCTGCAAGCCAAGTTCGCCTGATGAACTTCGCCTGCAAGCCAAGTTCGCCTGATGGCAACTTCGCCTAAAGCTAAGTTCGCCTGATGACAACTTCTCCTAGAGCTAAGTTCGCCTGATGACAACTTCACCTAGAGCTAAGTTCGCCTGAGGCTTAACTTCGCCTAGAGCTAAGTTCGCCTGAGGCTTAACTTCGCCTAAAGCCAAGTTCGCCTGATGACAACTTCGCCTAAAGCTAAGTTCGTCTAAGGTTTAACTTCGCCTAAAGCAAAGTTCGCCTAAGGTTTAACTTCGCCTAAAGCCAAGTTCGATTAGAAAATAAATTAAAAAAACCTAATGAAAAATGTGTTAAGACAGTTAATGGAAATAAAATTTTTAGCTCGACCCCAGCCAGGGTCTCTGCCCCTTGGACCCTGCTAGGGGCTGCCGCCCCTAGACCCCGCTGCCAGGGGCGCTGCCCCCCGGACCCCCGTTCGTTGTGGGTCATATAAAGATAGAAATACATTATGAGAAGTGATAGTTAATTGATACGTATACTTGTTATACAGTCAGCCGTGCACAACTGAAGAAAGGGATTACGATTAACGGTGAACGTAACCGTGTTCAGGTGAGTTCTAGCTCCATTTATGTGTTATGTTTTCGGGGCTGTGTGCATACTCGATATGTTTGTTAATACGCTTATCCTAAGAGATAAGTGTATGCCTTATGTGAATGATATGATATGTAGGAATGATTGCTTGATGGTACGTGAACGATCTTCGGATATTGCACGTACTGTCAGGTTGTAACGCTATGTGTAAGGTAAGTATGATATGTATGCTTATGTGTATGAACGTGATAAAGTTAATAAAAGAAGGAAATGACGGTTGCATGGTTGTATGGTTACGAAAAGGGTACCGAGCCCTAATAATACTCGTGGTATGATGTATGGTTGTATGGTAACGAAGAGGGAATCGAACCCTACTAATATTCGAGAACTAGGGAACCGAACCCTACAAATATTCGAGGAAAGAGGGAAACCGAGCCCTAACAATACTCGTGGAAAGAGGGAAACCGAGCCCTAATAATACTCGAGGAAAGAGGGTACCGAACCCTAATAATACTTGAGGAAGGAGGGTACCGAGCCCTAATAATACTCGAGGAAGGAGGGTACCGAGCCCTAATAATACTCGAGGAAGGAGGGTACCGAGCCCTAATAATACTCGAGGAATGTAGGGCGTAATGCTCTTTATAACGTAAAATATGAAGGTAAGTTAATACAAAAGAAAGAATGAAAGTATGAAAGAATGAAAGTATGATAGTATGAAAGTATGAAAGTATGAAAGTATGAATGAAAGAATATAAGTTTATGTGTATTGTATAGTGTATGATTAACTAGAACTCACTCAGCGTAGCTGACTTTTAGTATGCACGCAGGTGAGTAGGATGAGGCAGCTCGCTTGAGGAGACACGTGGCATTGAATAAGAGCCTGGCATCTGAAGACTTATGATGTTTTAATTTTAATGCTTTAATGTTGAAAGACAAAGGATGTTTTGAGACAAGTTATGAATTATGTAATGTTTTATGAAAGTTTTATATTCCGCGTAAATGTTTTAATTAACTCTGATATTTAGAACTGTGTTTATGAGTAAATCCAACACGAAAGTAGGGCTACCGGTAACGGGGCCTTACAAGTTGGTATCAGAGCATAAGTTCGAGAGATTTAAGCATCCTACATGCTTAGACTCGAACAGAGAATGGGATTTAAGTAAGAAAGGAAAGAAGATGCCAGTTCAAGAATGCCATGTGTCACTCAAGCAAGATCAGTAAAGGTAAAGTGTATAATTAAATGATATATGTTAATGAGAAAGAAAAGATACGTGAACGGCAGGGATAGGAATAATTGATTGTTGATTTGGCTAACTGCCTAAGTAGAACCAGCACAAATAGACTCATAAAGGGAAGTGTATAGGACACGGAAAGCAACGTGATCAGCTTGTCACAGCTGGCCACTGTTATTACCTGTTAGCCTTGCTATCCTTGTACTAAATAGTTCCTTGAGTGATGATGTTTGTGTTTTCCCCTTAGAATACAATGGCTGGAGCTGGAGACATTGTTGGAGCTGGAGCTGAATACAATGTTATAATTAACTTATTTGAGTCAAATTTTCTATCTTTTGGCAGTTAAAGATTAAGGACTGTTAATTTTCTGTCATAAATATAACCGGAAGTGTGTTATAAGTTTCTAGTTAGCTTTGGTGTAGAAATACGGCTTTGTCTATGGAAGGAATGGCTATGTGGATTAGAAGAGTTACCGCGGTAACAAATGAATATGGTTTTGGTGCTATGAATAAGAAAGTTGACCGGTCATCTGAGCTGGAAGGAAACGTGCTTGAACAGGTTGTCATATTTACATTTTTGACACATTTACATATTTTATATTTATTATATTTTCATTACCACTTATGAACATAAAACTATTGTAGGAAGGTGTGCTGGTGATGTAGTGCTCGACTTTGTCTTCTTTGGATGTTTATAGCATGAAATATTTACATTTGATATTAAATTTGACTCACTGATATTAACCAATTATATATGTTTATCGTAAATGATATATTGTCATTTGGTACCGAGTGGGTAAGTAGAGGACTATATACTTTTGTGTTTATAACTTTTACTATAAATATAGTAGCGACATTCGTGATAACTTTTGTTACATTCTAATGGGTAAACAGTACCATAAATGAGTATTATAAAAAATCAACCACATGTATATATGGTTATTACATTAGATTTTGTGTTTATTGAAGTATGAATTAGGATGTTATAATTTACTTATTTGAGTCAAATTTTCTATCTTTTGGCAGTTAAAGATTAAGGACTGTTAATTTTCTGTCATAAATATAACTGGAGGTGTGTTATAAGTTTCTAGTTAGCTTTGGTGTAGAAATACGGCTTTGTCTATGGAAGGAATGGCTATGTGGATTAGAAGAGTTACTGCGGTAACAAATGAATATGGTTTTGGTGCTATAAATAAGAAAGTTGACCGGTCATCTGAGCTGGAAGGAAACGTGCTTGAACAAGTTGTCATATTTACATTTTTTACAAATTTACATATTTTATATTTATTTTATTTTCATTACCACTTATGAAGATAAACTATTGTAGGATGGTGTGCCGGTGATATAGTGCTAGACTTTGTCTTCTTTCGATGTTTATAGCATGAAATATTTACATTTGATATTAAATTTGACTCACCGATTGTTAACCAATTATATATGTTTATCGTTAATGATATATTGTCATTTGGTACCGAGTGGGTAAATAGAGGACTATATACTTTTGTGTTTAGTAACTTTTACTTTAAATATTGTAGCAACATATGTGATAACTTTTGTTACATTTTAATGGGTAAACGCTACCATAAATGAGTACGTTAAAAAATCAACCACAAGTATATACGTTTATTACATTAGCTTATGTGTTTATTGAAGTATGAATTAAAATTTCACAATTCACTTATTTGAGTCAAATTTATATCTTTAGGCAGTTAAAGATTAAAGACTGTTAATTTTCTGTCATAAATAAAAGTGGAGGTGTGTTATAAGTTTCTAGTTAGCTTTGGTGTAGAAATACGGCTTTGTCTAAGGAAGGAATGGCTATTGGGATTTGAAGAGCTGTAACAAGCGGTAACAAATGAATATGGTTTTGGTGCTATGAAGAAGAAAGTTGACCGGTCATCTGAGCTGGAAGGAAACGTGCTTGAACAGGTTGGCATATTTACATTTTTGACTCATTTACTTATTTTATAGTTATTATATTTTCATTACCACTTATGAACATAAAACTATTGTAGGAAGTTGTGCCGGTGATGTGGTGCTAGACTTTGTCTTCTTTTGATGTTTATAGCATGAAATCTTTACATTTGATATTAAATTTGACTCACTGATATTAACCAATTATATATGTTTATCGTAAATGATATATTGTCATTTGGTACCGAGGGGGTAAGTAGAGGACTATATACTTTTGTGTTTTGTAACTTTTAGTTTAAATATTGTAGCAACATACGTGATAACTTTTGTTACATTCTAATGGGTAAACAGTACCATAAATGAGTATTATAAAAAATCAACCATATGAATATATGGTTATTACATTAGATTTTGTGTTTGTTGAATTATGAATTAGGATGTTATAATTAACTTATTTGAGTCAAATTTTCTACCTTTTGGCAGTTAAAGATTAAGGACCGTTAATTTTCTGTCATAAATATAACTGGAGGTGTGTTTTAAGTTTTTAGTTAGCTTTGGTGTAGAAATACGGCTTTGTCTATGGAAGGAATGGCTATGTGGATTAGAAGAGTTACTGCGGTAACAAATGGTTTTGGTGCTATGAATAAGAAAGTTGACCGGTCATCTGAGCTGGAAGGAAACGTGCTTGAACAGGTTGTCATATTTACATTTTTGACACATTTACATATTTTATATTTATTATATTTTCATTACCACTTATGAACATAAAACTATTGTAGGAAGGTGTGCTGGTGATGTAGTGCTAGACTTTGTCTTCTTTGGATGTTTATAGCATGAAATATTTACATTTGATATTAAATTTGACTCACTGATATTAACCAATTATATATGTTTATCGTAAATGATATATTGTCATTTGGTACCGAGTGGGTAAGTAGAGGACTATATACTTTTGTGTTTAGTAACTTTTACTATAAATATAGTAGCGACATTCGTGATAACTTTTATTACATTCTAATGGGTAAACAGTACCATAAATGAGTATTATAAAAAATCAACCACATGTATATATGGTTATTACATTAGATTTTGTGTTTATTGAAGTATGAATTAGGATGTTATAATTAACTTATTTGAGTCAAATTTTCTATCTTTTGGTAGTTAAAGATTAAGGACTGTTAATTTTCTTTCATAAATATAACTGGAGGTGTGTTATAAGTTTCTAGTTATCTTTGGTGTAGAAATACGTGTAACATCCTAAAATTTTAATGATGAATAAAGGAAGTTATGTTTAGTGATTTCGCGTAATTAATTAATATCGGGTAAGGAGCGGGTCTTGGACATGGATTAATTGAGATGGGTTAAATGAGAATGGGATTTCAGGGATATAAATACCCCCAAAATCCCAAAATATCTTCATTTTTACCATACTCTCTAACACTTCCAAAACCCACACACCACACACCTCAACCGCCGGCGGCCGGAAGAGAGAGGCGAGATCCGAGAGTGTGAGAGAGAGAGACTAGTTGTGATTAAGCAAATAAACAAGACCCAAACAAGCTCAAAAAGGTATGATTCTTGATCTTTAAGTTTAAAGATCCGAGCTTTTAGTGTATAAACGACCGAAAATGGTCGGGAAGCGTAGTGGGTGCTGTTGAACCGTAACAAGGGTGTTAAAATCGCTCGAAATGTTGGACAGAAACCGAAACTGCGGCTATCTGGGCAACTTCGCCTTCATCTGGGCAACTTCGCCTTCAAAGCGATGAACTTCGCCTGCAAGCCAAGTTCGCCTGATGAACTTCGCCTGCAAGCCAAGTTCGCCTGATGAACTTCGCCTGCAAGCTAAGTTCGCCTGATGGCAACTTCGCCTAAAGCTAAGTTCGCCTGATGGCAACTTCGCCTAAAGCTAAGTTCGCCTGATGACAACTTCGCCTAGAGCTAAGTTCGCCTGATGACAACTTCGCCTAGAGCTAAGTTCGCCTGAGGCTTAACTTCGCCTAGAGCGAAGTTCGCCTGAGGCTTAACTTCGCCTAAAGCCAAGTTCGCCTGATGACAACTTCGCCTAAAGCTAAGTTCGCCTAAGGTTTAACTTCGCCTAAAGCTAAGTTCGCCTAAGGTTTAACTTCGCCTAAAGCCAAGTTCGATTAGAAAATAAATTAAAAAAACCTAATGAAAAATGTGTTAAGACAGTTAATGGAAAAAAAAATTTTAGCTCGACCCCAGCCAGGGGCTCTGCCCCTTGGACCCTGCTAGGGGCTGCCGCCCCTAGACCACGCTGCCAGGGGCGCTGCCCCCGGACCCCCGTTCGTTGTGGGTCATATAAAGATAGAAATACATTATGAGAAGTGATAGTTAATTGATACGTATACTTGTTATACAGTCAGCCGTGCACAACTGAAGAAAGGGATTACGATTAACGGTGAACGTAACCGTGTTCAGGTGAGTTCTAGCTCCAATTATTTGTTATGTTTTCGGGGCTGTGTGCATACTCGATATGTTTGTTAATACGCTTATCCTAAGAGATAAGTGTATGCCTTATGTGAATGATATGATATGTAGGAATGATTGCTTGATGGTACGTGAACGATCTTCGGATATTGCACGTACTGTCAGGTTGTAACGCTATGTGTAAGGTAAGTATGATATGTATGCTTATGTGTATGAACGTGATAAAGTTAAGAAAAGAAGGAAATGACGGTTGCATGGTTGTATGGTTACGAAAAGGGTACCGAGCCCTAATAATACTCGAGGTATGATGTATGGTTGTATGGTAACGAAGAGGGAATCGAACCCTACTAATATTCGAGAACTAGGGAACCGAACCCTACAAATAGTCGAGGAAAGAGGGAAACCGAGCCCTAATAATACTCGTGGAAAGAGGGAAACCGAGCCCTAATAATACTCGAGGAAAGAGGGTACCGAGCCCTAATAATACTCGAGGAAGGAGGGTACCGAGCCCTAATAATACTCGAGGAAGGAGGGTACCGAGCCCTAATAATACTCGAGGAATGTAGGGCGTAATGCTCTTTATAACGTAAGATATGAAGGTAAGTTAATTCAAAAGAAAGAATGAAAGTATGAAAGAATGAAAGTATGATAGTATGAAAGTATGAAAGTATAAAAAGTATGAAAGTATGAAAGTATGAATGAAAGAATATAAGTTTATGTGTATTGTATAGTGTATGATTAACTAGAACTCACTCAGCATAGCTGACTTTTAGTATGCACGCAGGTGAGTAGGATGAGGCAGCTCGCTTGAGGAGACACGTGGCATTGAATAAGAGCCTGGCATCTGAAGACTTATGATGTTTTAATTTTAATGCTTTAATGTTGAAAGACAAAGGATGTTTTGAGACAAGTTATGAATTATGTAATGTTTTATGAAAGTTTTATATTCCGCGTAAATGTTTTAATTAACTCTGATATTTAGAACTGTGTTTATGAGTAAATCCAACACGAAAGTAGGGCTACCGGTAACGGGGCCTTACAATACGGCTTTGTCTATGGAAGGAATGGCTATGTGGATTAGAAGAGTTACTGCGGTAACAAATGAATATGGTTTTGGTGCTATGAATAAGAAAGTTGACCGGTCATCTGAGCAGGAAGGAAACGTGCTTGAACAGGTTGTCATATTTACATTTTTGACACATTTACATATTTTATATTTATTATATTTTCATTACCACTTATGAACATAAAACTATTGTAGGAAGGTGTGCTGGTGATGTAGTGCTAGACTTTGTCTTCTTTGGATGTTTATAGCATGAAATATTTACATTTGATATTAAATTTGACTCACTGATTTTAAACCAATTATATATGTTTATCGTAAATGATATATTGTCATTTGGTACCGAGTGGGTAAATAGAGGACTATATACTTTTGTATTTTGTAACTTTTACTTTAAATATAGTAATGACATACGTGATAACTTTTGCTACATTCTAATGGGCAAACAGTACCATAAATGAGTATGATAAAAAATCAACCACAAGTATATATGGTTATTAAATTAGATTTTGTGTTTATTGAAGTATGAATTAGAGTGTTACAATTCACTTATTTGAGTCAAATTTTCTATCTTTAGGCAGTTAAAGATTAAGGACTGTTAATTTCTGTAATAAATAGAATTGGAGGTGTGTTATAAGTTTCTATATAGCTTTGGTGTAGAAATACGGCTTTGTCTAAAGAAGGAATGGCTATGGGGATTAGAAGAGTTACTGCTGTAACAAATGTATATGGTTTTGGTGCAATGAATAAGAAAGTTGACCAGTCATCTGAGCTGGAAGGAAACGTGCTTGAACAGGTTTGCATATTTACATTTTTGACCCATTAACATATTTTATAGTTATTATATTTTCATTAACACTTATGGACATAAAACTATTGCAGGAAGGTGTGCCGGTGGTGTAGTGCTAGACTTTGTCTTCTTTTGATGTTTATAGCATGAAATAGTTACATTTGATATTAAATTTGACTCACTGATTGTTAACCAATTATATATGTTTATCGTAAATGATATATTGTCATTTGGTACCGAGGGGGTAAGTAGAGGACTATATACTTTAGTGTTTTGTAACTTTTAGTTTAAATATTGTAGCAACATACGCGATAACTTTTGTTACATTCTAATGGGTCAACAGTACCATAAATGAGTATGATAAAAAATAAACCACAAATATATATGGTTATTACATTAGCTTATGTGTTTATTGAAGTATGAATTAAAATGTTACAATTCACTTATTTGAGTCAAATTTTTATCTTTAGGCAGTTAAAGATTAAGGACTGTTAATTTTCTGTCATAAATAGAAGTGGATGTGTGTTATAAGTTTCTAGTTAGCTTTGGTGTATAAATACGGCTTTGTCTAAGGAATGAATGGCTATGGGGATTAAAAGAGTTACTGTTGTAACAAATGTATATGGTCTTGGAGCTATGAATAAGAAAGTTGACCGGTCATCTGAGCTGGAAGGAAAAGTGTTAGAACAGGTTGGCATATTTACATTTTTGACCCATTAACATATTTTATAGTTATTATATTTTCATTAACACTTATGGACATAAAACTATTGTAGGAAGGTGTGCCGGTGATGTAGTTCTAGACTTTGCCTTCTTTTGATGTTTATAGCATGAAATATTTACATTTGATATTAAATTTGACTCACTGATTGTTAACCAATTATATGTTTATCGTAAATGATATATTGTCATTTGGTACTGTAACACCCCGTAACCGCAGCGGAAACGTAAACGGGATGCAACAGACACGTCTGATATCAACAGCATTGCTTATAAAGAAAACACCACTACATTAATTCACATCATATTACATTGTTCCGAGTTTAGTTATCATCTAGGCGACAGCACATAAGTTTTACCAATAGTACATTAACATATTAATACAACATGATCACTAAGCTTCCACAAAAGCACCCATCATCAAGCATGTAGCACTTATTCCAGTTTGGGAGTACCTAGAAAGCATGTAAAGAAAACGGGTCAACTACGAATAGTTGGTGAGTTTCACAATTTTAATAAACCATGATAAATCCATATCATAATATAATATTATCTGGGGACAATGTTAACCCAGTACTGTACTCATTCTGGGGGCAACGTTAACCCAGAAACACTACCAAAGACATCTGGGGACACAGTTAACCCAGTAACACTTCCAAAGACATCTGGGGACACAGTTAACCCAGTAATGTACCCATTCCATACGATTCCCGTACAATCAAATATTTATAAATACACCCAAATCCATGCGTTCAGTATGTATTTAATCATTTCAATAGTAACATGCTTTCCGCCCGGGGAAAATATTTGAAAACAATTCAGAAAAAGGGGCTCGTGAAACTCACCTTATCGTAAGCAATTAAGTAACACAATACTCCAGCTACTAGTCCAAATCTGTAATACGATCCCTATGTTCGTTACTATACAATCACTATTATCATAACTTTAACCGTGTTAACCGGTACATCTGGGGACACTGTTAACCCAGTACTGTACCCGTTCTGGGGGCAATGTTAACCCCGAAACACTTTTCAGGACTCAGATTGTGATATCGTTTAGAGTTCTCTAGTCAAAATTACTATTAGTCGTTTTTCCCCGTTTTGCGTGCCTAGCACGATTATCCATTTTTACGTTTCAAAAATGAGTTTGGTCACACACGACCCAAAAATAGTTGTTGATTGATAATTTAAATAAAGTTGTGAATTTAGAGCTCGGTTTAGACGCCCCGATTGGCCGCGGGACCCGTTTCCGTCTTTAGCGTACCGGAAACTGTTAAAATTACTCAAATCATCCGAATTATTTTCGGATGATTTATTTTTACTTGATTAACTCAATTATATGAAAATAGTTCATTTTTAGGGTTTTTATACACCAGTCAGCTCGCTTATGCGAACTTTACCGGTTTACGCGTTTTAAGCTTTAAAAGTTTGTTTTTGCACCAATAATTATCCGTTTAATCCCGGATCTTGAAATTTTGCAAAAATCACTTTTTGACAGTGGGGAATTTAATAAAAATATTTCCAGAATTAATTTTTATATTTAAAATTTATTTATCTATTTTTAAACACCATTTAAACACTAAATATGTCGTAAATACCAAACGATCTTAGAAAAATCCCAAATTTTTCCTGGATGACCCCTGCCATCTCCATAGTCCCCTGTAATTTTCCCAGAACCAAAATACTATTTTAAATGCCATTTTCACTAAAACCGAGCTAGAAAACCCTAGAACTCGTTTAACCGAAAAGCCTACTTAGACTTCTCCAATGAACCTAAAATTTTGTGTGTGACTTATAAATGTTATAAAAAGCTTATCTGGAATTTTCCAGAATTTTGCATGATATTTAACTATTTTTCACCCTTTTTGGCCAAAACCGAGCATTAAATTCACCAAATATTCATCCTTTGTCCAAAAATTACCAAAACTTCACAGAACTCATATTCTCATATATCTAACACCTCTGTAAAATTTCATGACCTAACTCTACACGTATCACAATCTGTCCAAAATACATAAATCATACAAAAACCGAACTACCTTGTGTTTCTAGCTTCAAATCGCAAGAATCTCGCTTTCTAGCCTTTGATAACAACTAGATACAACACCTACAAGCACAATAACACCACACCAAGCAAGTTACACCCACAATCAAGCCATTTCTTTCATGGTTTCGGTTATGATATAAAAACAAAGATTTAACCGTAAAAATTCGTTTTTGGTTCGTTTAACTCCTTTCTTGGACCAAGATCCCTTGTATAACCCGTATACATCACTTGATCATGCAAGAATCGGTTTCATCTCGGGTTTTCACCCTTTTTTCACTTGAAACCTCATTTTCTTGTAATTAAACTCGAGAAACGAAGATGAACACGTAAATAACACGATTTTACCTCGGTCTTCTTGTTCAAATTTCTGGATTTTAGGGTCTTAAGTTGAGATAGAAGAACGATTTGTTGAAAGTTTGCTAGAAAAAAAGAAAAATGGAATGGGGTTTGGACCATTAGGTCCGATCGAAAGTCAAGGAGGGTGGGGTGGGACCCACCTCTCCATTTTCAACCACATATTTGGATTTCCGAGATCCGGATAATGTTTTGGATAATCTGGTTCAGTTCGTTTTTCGGTTAAATGTTTAATTCGGCTTAAAACGAGGCTAAAACGGTCGTTTTTCGGCTTAAAAATGAAATTTATATAAAACCGATTTAAAAACTTTTAAAAACTTAAACCATGACATTTATTGTCTTAAAACATCATATTATTAAAAATCGCGCATCTTTTTCGGCTGTCTCTTGCTCGGTTTGGTATTAAAGGTTTCGTTTAACGTACCGACGTACCATTAAATCGAAAATTCTTTTCTGTGCTTTAATTCACTTATCCCGAAGCTTTAATACTTCGTAAACATCACTAAATATTATATATCTCGTCTATAATGTATTCCAGATTCGTTCGGGCTTCAATAACCGTTAATTGGTTAATCGTATTTCCACTACGATTAACTGTATAATCGAGTATAATCCGTACTGTGAATCGTACATACTCGTATCAACACATCATAATTCATATATTCATTATTAAATAACACATAAATAGTATATACCGGCTAGGGTATACCTGAATTTGCCGGAATCGTTACAGGTACCGAGTGGGTAAGTAGAGGACTATATACTTTTGTGTTTAGTAACTTTTACTATAAATATAGTAGCGACATTCGTGATAACCTTTGTTACATTCTAATGGGTAAACAGTACCATAAATGAGTATTATAAAAAATCAAACACATGTATATATAGTTATTACATTAGATTTTGTGTTTATTGAAGTATGAATTAGGATGTTATAATTCACTTATTTGAGTCAAATTTTCTATCTTTAGGCAGTTAAAGATTAAGGACTGTTAATTTTCTGTCATAAATATAATTGGAGGTGTGTTATAAGTTTCTAGTTAGCTTTGGTGTAGAAATACGGCTTTGTTTATGGAAGAAATGGCTATGTGGATTAGAAGAGTTACTGCGGTAACAAATGAATATGGTTTTGGTGCTATGAATAAGAAAGTTGACCGGTCATCTGAGCTGGAAGGAAACGTGCTTGAACAGGTTGTCATATTTACATTTTTGACACATTTACATATTTTATATTTATTATATTTTCATTACAACTTATGAACATAAAACTATTGTAGGAAGGTGTGCTGGTGATGTAGTGCTAGACTTTGTCTTCTTTGGATGTTTATAGCATGAAATATTTACATTTGATATTAAATTTGACTCACTGATTTTAAACCAATTATATATGTTTATCGTAAATGATATATTGTCATTTGGTACCGAGTGGTTAAGTAGAGGACTATATACTTTTGTGTTTAGTTACTTTTACTATAAATAAAGTAGCGACATTCGTGATAACTTTTGTTACATTCTAATGGGTAAACAGTACCATAAATGAGTATTATAAAAAATCAACCACATGTATATATGGTTATTACATTAGATTTTGTGTTTATTGAAGTATGAATTAGAATGTTATAATTCACTTATTTGAGTCAAATTTTCTATCTTTAGGCAGTTAAAGATTAAGGACTATTAATTTTCTGTCATAAATAGAAGTGGAGGTGTGTTATAAGTTTCTAGTTAGCTTTGGTGTAGAAATACGGCTTTGTCTAAGGAAGGAATGGCTATTGGGATTTGAAGAGTTACTGCTGTAACAAATGAATATGGTTTTGGTGCTATGAATAAGAAAGTTGACCGGTCATCTGAGCTGGAAGGAAACGTGCTTGAATAGGTTGGCATATTTACATTTTTGACCCATTTACATATTTTATAGTTATTATATTTTCATTACCACTTATGAATATAAAACTATTGTAGGAAGGTGTGCTGGTGATGTAGTGTTAGACTTTGTCTTCTTTTGATGTTTATAGCATGAAATATTTACATTTGATATTAAATTTGACTCACTGATTATTAAACAATTATATATGTTTATCTTAAATGATATATTGTCATTTGGTACCGAGTGGTAAGTAGAGGACTATATAATTTTGTGTTTAGTAATTTTTACTATAAATATAGTAGCAACATTCGTGATAACCTTTGTTACATTCTAATGGGTAAACAGTACCATAAATGAGTATTATAAAAAATCAACCACATGTATATATGGTTATTACATTAGATTTTGTGTTTATTGAAGTATGAATTAGGATGTTATAATTCACTTATTTGAGTCAAATTTTCTATCTTTAGGCAGTCAAAAATTAAGGACTGTTAATTTTCAGTCATAAATATAATTGGAGGTGTGTTATAAGTTTCTAGTTAGCTTTGGTGTAGAAATACGGCTTTGCCTATGGAAGGAATGGCTATGTGGATTAGAAGAGTTACTGCGGTAACAAATGAATATGGTTTTGGTGCTATGAATAAGAAAGTTGACCGGTCATCTGAGCTGGAAGGAAACGTGCTTGAACAGGTTGTCATATTTACATTTTTGACACATTTACATATGTTATATTTATTATATTTTCATTAACACTTATGAACATAAAACTATTGTAGGAAGGTGTGCTGGTGATGTAGTGCTAGACTTTGTCTTCTTTGGATGTTTATAGCATGAAATATTTACATTTGATACTAAATTTGACTCACTGATTTTAAACCAATTATATATGTCTATCGTAAATGATATATTGTCATTTGGTACCGAGTGGGTAAATAGAGGACTATATACTTTTGTATTTTGTAACTTGTACTTTAAATATAGTAGCGACATTCGTGATAACTTTTGTTACATTCTAATGGGTAAACAGTACCATAAATGAGTATTATAAAAAATCAACCACATGTATATATGGTTATTATATTAGATTTTGTGTTTGTTGAAGTATGAATTAGAATGTTATAATTCACTTATTTGAGTCAAATTTTCTATCTTTAGGCAGTTAAAGATTAAGGACTGTTAATTTTCTGTCATAAATATAATTGGAGGTGTGTTATAAGTTTCTAGTTAGCTTTGGTGTAGAAATACGGCTTTGTCTATGGAAGGAATGGCTATGTGGATTTGAAGAGTTACTGCGGTAACAAATGAATATGGTTTTGGTGCTATGAATAAGAAAGTTGACCGGTCATCTGAGCGGGAAGGAAACGTGCTTGAACAGGTTGTTATATTTACATTTTTGACACATTTACATATTTTATATTTATTATATTTTCATTAACACTTATGAACATAAAACTATTGTAGGAAGGTGTGCTGGTGATGTAATGCTAGACTTTGTCTTCTTTGGATGTTTATAGCATGAAATATTTACATTTGATACTAAATTTGACTCACTGATTTTAAACCAATTATATATGTCTATCGTAAATGATATATTGTCATTTGGTACCGAGTGGGTAAGTAGAGGACTATATACTTTTGTGTTTAGTAACTTTTACTATAAATAAAGTAGCGACATTCGTGATAACTTTTGTCACATTCTAATGGGTAAACAGTACCATAAACGAGTATTATAAAAAATCAACCACATGTATATATGGTTATTACATTAGATTTTGCGTTTAATGAAGAATGAATTAGAATGTTATAATTCACCTATTTGAGTCAATTTTTCTATCTTTAGGCAGTTAAAGATTAAGGACTGTTAATTTTCTGTCATAAATAGAAGTGGAGGTGTGTTATAAGTTTCTAGTTAGCTTTGGTGTAGAAATAGGGCTTTGTCTTGGGAAGGAATGGCTATTGGGATTTGAAGAGTTACTGCTGTAACAAATGAATATGGTTTTGGTGCTATGAATAAGAAAGTTGACCGTTCATCTGAGCTGGAAGGAAACGTGCTTGAACAGGTTGTCATATTTACATTTTTGACACATTTACATATTTTATATTTATTATATTTTCATTACCACTTATGAACATAAAACTATTGTAGGAAGGTGTGCTGGTGATGTAGTGCTAGACTTTGTCTTCTTTGGATGTTTATAGCATGAAATATTTACATTTGATACTAAATTTGACTCACTGATTTTAAACCAATTATATATGTCTATCGTAAATGATATATTGTCATTTGGTACCGAGTGGGTAAATAGAGGACTATATACTTTTGTATTTTGTAACTTGTACTTTAAATATAGTAGCGACATTCGTGATAACTTTTGTTACATTCTAATGGGTAAACAGTACCATAAATGAGTATTATAAAAAATCAACCACATGTATATATGGTTATTATATTAGATTTTGTGTTTGTTGAAGTATGAATTAGAATGTTATAATTCACTTATTTGAGTCAAATTTTCTATCTTTAGGCAGTTAAAGATTAAGGACTGTTAATTTTCTGTCATAAATATAATTGGAGGTGTGTTATAAGTTTCTAGTTAGCTTTGGTGTAGAAATACGGCTTTGTCTATGGAAGGAATGGCTATGTGGATTTGAAGAGTTACTGCGGTAACAAATGAATATGGTTTTGGTGCTATGAATAAGAAAGTTGACCGGTCATCTGAGCGGGAAGGAAACTTGCTTGAACAGGTTGTTATATTTACATTTTTGACACATTTACATATTTTATATTTATTATATTTTCATTAACACTTATGAACATAAAACTATTGTAGGAAGGTGTGCTGGTGATGTAATGCTAGACTTTGTCTTCTTTGGATGTTTATAGCATGAAATATTTACATTTGATACTAAATTTGACTCACTGATTTTAAACCAATTATATATGTCTATCGTAAATGATATATTGTCATTTGGTACCGAGTGGGTAAGTAGAGGACTATATACTTTTGTGTTTAGTAACTTTTACTATAAATAAAGTAGCGACATTCGTGATAACTTTTGTCACATTCTAATGGGTAAACAGTACCATAAACGAGTATTATAAAAAATCAACCACATGTATATATGGTTATTACATTAGATTTTGCGTTTAATGAAGAATGAATTTGAATGTTATAATTCACCTATTTGAGTCAATTTTTCTATCTTTAGGCAGTTAAAGATTAAGGACTGTTAATTTTCTGTCATAAATAGAAGTGGAGGTGTGTTATAAGTTTCTAGTTAGCTTTGGTGTAGAAATAGGGCTTTGTCTTGGGAAGGAATGGCTATTGGGATTTGAAGAGTTACTGCTGTAACAAATGAATATGGTTTTGGTGCTATGAATAAGAAAGTTGACCGTTCATCTGAGCTGGAAGGAAACGTGCTTGAACAGGTTGTCATATTTACATTTTTGACACATTTACATATTTTATATTTATTATATTTTCATTACCACTTATGAACATAAAACTATTGTAGGAAGGTGTGCTGGTGATGTAGTGCTAGACTTTGTCTTCTTTGGATGTTTATAGCATGAAATATTTACATTTGATATTAAATTTGACTCACTGATTTTAAACCAATTATATATGTTTATCGTAAATGATATATTGTCATTTGGTACCGAGTGGGTAAGTAGAGGACTATATACTTTTGTGTTTAGTAACTTTTACTATAAATAAAATAGCGACATTCGTGATAACTTTTGTCACATTCTAATGGGTAAACAGTACCATAAATGAGTATTATAAAAAATCAACCACATGTATATATGGTTATTACATTAGATTTTGTGTTTATTGAAGTATGAATTAGAATGTTATAATTCACTTATTTGAGTCAATTTTTCTATCTTTAGGCAGTTAAAGATTAAGGACTGTTAATTTTCTGTCATAAATAGAAGTGGAGGTGTGTTATAAGTTTCTAGTTAGCTTTGGTGTAGAAATACGGTTTTGTCTAAGGAAGGAATGGCTATTGGGATTTGAAGAGTTACTGTTGTAACAAATGAATATGGTTTTGGTGCTATGAATAAGAAAGTTGACCGGTCATCTGAGCTGGAAGGAAACGTGCTTGAATAGGTTGGCATATTTACATTTTTGACCCATTTACATATTTTATAGTTATTATATTTTCATTACCACTTATGAACATAAAACTAATGTAGGAAGGTGTGCTGGTGATGTAGTGCTAGACTTTGTCTTCTTTTGATGTTTATAGCATGAAATATTTACATTTGATATTAAATTTGAGTCACTGATTATTAACCAATTATATATGTTTATCGTAAATGATATATTGTCATTTGGTACCGAGTGGTAAGTAGAGGACTATATACTTTTGTGTTTAGTAATATTTACTATAAATATAGTAGCAACATTCATGATAACTTTTGTTACATTCTAATGGGTAAACAGTACCATAAATGAGTATTATAAAAAATTAACCACATTTATATATGGTTATTACATTAGATTTTGTGTTTATTGAATTATGAATTAGGATGTTATAATTCACTTATTTGAGTCAAATTTTCTATCTTTAGGCAGTCAATGATTAAGGACTGTTAATTTTCTGTCATAAATATAATTGGAGGTGTGTTATAAGTTTCTAGTTAGCTTTGGTGTAGAAATACGGCTTTGTCTATGGAAGAAATGGCTATGTGGATTAGAAGAGTTACTGCGGTAACAAATGAATATGGTTTTGGTGCTATGAATAAGAAAGTTGACCGGTAATCTGAGCTAGAACTATACGTGCTTGAACAGGTTGTCATATTTACATTTTTGACACATTTACATATTTTATATTTATTATATTTTCATTACCACTTATGAACATAAAACTATAGTAGGAAGGTGTGCTGGTGATGTAGTGCTAGACTTTGTCTTCTTTGGATGTTTATAGCACGAAATATTTACATTTGATACTAAATTTGACTCACTGATTTTAAACCAATTATATATGTTTGTTGTAAATGATATATTGTCATTTGGTACCGAGTGGGTAAATAGAGGACTATATACTTTTGTATTTTGAAACTTTTACTTTAAATATAGTAGCGACATTCGTGATAACTTTTGTTACATTCTAATGGGTAAACAGTACCATAAATGAGTATTATAAAAAATCAACCACATGTATATATGGTTATTACATTAGATTTTGTGTTTGTTGAAGTATGAATTGGAATGTTATAATTCACTTATTTGAGTCAAATTTTCTATCTTTAGGCAGTTAAAGATTAAGGACTGTTAATTTTCTGTCATAAAAATATAATTGGAGGTGTGTTATAAGTTTCTAGCTAGCCTTGGTGTAGAAATACGGCTTTGTCTATGGAAGGAATTGCTATGTGGATTAGAAGAGTTACTGCGGTAACAAATGAATATGGTTTTGGTGCTATGAATAAGAAAGTTGACCGGTCATCTGAGCTGGAAGGAAACGTGCTTGAACAGGTTGTCATATTTACATTTTTGACACATTTACATATTTTATAATTATTATATTTTCATTACAACTTATGAACATAAAACTATTGTAGGAAGGTGTGCTGGTGATGTAGTGCTAGAGTTTGTCTTCTTTGGATATTTATAGCATGAAATATTTACATTTGATATTAAATTTGACTCACTGATTTTAAACCAATTATATATGTTTATCGTAAATGATATATTGTCATTTGGTACCGAGTGGGTAAGTAGAGGACTATATACTTTTGTGTTTAGTAACTTTTACTATAAATAAAGTAGCGACATTCGTGATAACTTTTGTTACATTCTAATGGGTAAACAGTACCATAAATGAGTATTATAAAAAATCAACCACATGTATATACGGTTATTACATTAGATTTTGTGTTTATTGAATTATGAATTAGGATGTTATAATTCACTTATTTGAGTCAAATTTTCTATCTTTAGGCAGTCAATGATTAAGGACTGTTAATTTTCTGTCATAAATATAATTGGAGGTGTGTTATAAGTTTCTAGTTAGCTTTGGTGTAGAAATACGGCTTTGTCTATGGAAGCAATGGCTATGTGGATTAGAAGAGTTACTGCGGTAACAAATGAATATGGTTTTGGTGCTATGAATAAGAAAGTTGACCGGTCATCTGAGCTAGAACTATACGTGCTTGAACAGGTTGTCATATTTACATTTTTGACCCATTTACATATTTTATAGTTATTATATTTTCATTACCACTTATGAACATAAAACTATTGTAGGAAGGTATGCTGGTGATGTAGTGCTAGACTTTGTCTTCTTTTGATGTTTATAGCATGAAATATTTACATTTGATATTAAATTTGAGTCACTGATTATTAACCAATTATATATGTTTATCATAAATGATATATTGTCATTTGGTACCGAGTGGTAAGTATAGGACTATATACTTTTGTGTTTAGTAATATTTACTATAAATATAGTAGCAACATTCATGATAACTTTTGTTACATTCTAATGGGTAAACAGTACCATAAATGAGTATTATAAAAAATTAACCACATTTATATATGGTTATTACATTAGATTTTGTGTTTATTGAATTATGAATTAGGATGTTATAATTCACTTATTTGAGTCAAATTTTCTATCTTTAGGCAGTCAATGATTAAGGACTGTTAATTTTCTGTCATAAATATAATTGGAGGTGTGTTATAAGTTTCTAGTTAGCTTTGGTGTAGAAATACAGCTTTGTCTATGGAAGAAATGGCTATGTGGATTAGAAGAGTTACTGCGGTAACAAATGAATATGGTTTTGGTGCTATGAATAAGAAAGTTGACCGGTCATCTGAGCTAGAACTATACGTGCTTGAACAGGTTGTCATATTTACATTTTTGACATATTTACATATTTTATATTTATTATATTTTCATTACCACTTATGAACATAAAACTATAGTAGGAAGGTGTGCTGGTGATGTAGTGCTAGACTTTGTCTTCTTTGGATGTTTTGAGCACGAAATATTTACATTTGATACTAAATTTGACTCACTGATTTTAAACCAATTATATATGTTTATCGTAAATGATATATTGTCATTTAGTACCGAGTGGGTAAATAGAGGACTATATACTTTTGTATTTTGAAACTTTTACTTTAAATATAGTAGCGACATTCGTGATAACTTTTGTTACATTCTAATGGGTAAACATTACCATAAATGAGTATTATAAAAAATCAACCACATGTATATATGGTTATTACATTAGATTTTGTGTTTGTTAAAGTATGAATTGGAATGTTATAATTCACTTATTTGAGTCAAATTTTCTATCTTTAGGCAGTTAAAGATTAAGGACTGTTAATTTTCTGTCATAAATAGAAGTGGAGGTGTGTTATAAGTTTCTAGTTAGCTTTGGTGTAGAAATACGGCTTTGTCTAAGGAAGGAATGGCTATTGGGATTTGAAGAGTTACTGCTGTAACAAATGAATATGGTTTTGGTGCTATGAATAAGAAAGTTGACCGGTCATCTGAGCTGGAAGGAAACGTGCTTGAATAGGTTGGCATATTTACATTTTTGACCCATTTACATATTTTATAGTTATTATATTTTCATTACCACTTATGAACATAAAACTAATGTAGGAAGGTGTGCTGGTGATGTAGTGCTAGACTTTGTCTTCTTTTGATGTTTATAGCATGAAATATTTACATTTGATATTAAATTTGAGTCACTGATTATTAACCAATTATATATGTTTATCGTAAATGATATATTGTCATTTGGTACCGAGTGGTAAGTAGAGGACTATATACTTTTGTGTTTAGTAATATTTACTATAAATATAGTAGCAACATTCATGATAACTTTTGTTACATTCTAATGGGTAAACAGTACCATAAATGAGTATTATAAAAAATTAACCACATTTATATATGGTTATTACATTAGATTTTGTGTTTATTGAATTATGAATTAGGATGTTATAATTCACTTATTTGAGTCAAATTTTCTATCTTTAGGCAGTCAATGATTAAGGACTGTTAATTTTCTGTCATAAATATAATTGGAGGTGTGTTATAAGTTTCTAGTTAGCTTTGGTGTAGAAATACGGCTTTGTCTATGGAAGAAATGGCTATGTGGATTAGAAGAGTTACTGCGGTAACAAATGAATATGGTTTTGGTGCTATGAATAAGAAAGTTGACCGGTAATCTGAGCTAGAACTATACGTGCTTGAACAGGTTGTCATATTTACATTTTTGACACATTTACATATTTTATATTTATTATATTTTCATTACCACTTATGAACATAAAACTATAGTAGGAAGGTGTGCTGGTGATGTAGTGCTAGACTTTGTCTTCTTTGGATGTTTATAGCACGAAATATTTACATTTGATACTAAATTTGACTCACTGATTTTAAACCAATTATATATGTTTGTTGTAAATGATATATTGTCATTTGGTACCGAGTGGGTAAATAGAGGACTATATACTTTTGTATTTTGAAACTTTTACTTTAAATATAGTAGCGACATTCGTGATAACTTTTGTTACATTCTAATGGGTAAACAGTACCATAAATGAGTATTATAAAAAATCAACCACATGTATATATGGTTATTACATTAGATTTTGTGTTTGTTGAAGTATGAATTGGAATGTTATAATTCACTTATTTGAGTCAAATTTTCTATCTTTAGGCAGTTAAAGATTAAGGACTGTTAATTTTCTGTCATAAAAATATAATTGGAGGTGTGTTATAAGTTTCTAGCTAGCCTTGGTGTAGAAATACGGCTTTGTCTATGGAAGGAATTGCTATGTGGATTAGAAGAGTTACTGCGGTAACAAATGAATATGGTTTTGGTGCTATGAATAAGAAAGTTGACCGGTCATCTGAGCTGGAAGGAAACGTGCTTGAACAGGTTGTCATATTTACATTTTTGACACATTTACATATTTTATAATTATTATATTTTCATTACAACTTATGAACATAAAACTATTGAAGGAAGGTGTGCTGGTGATGTAGTGCTAGAGTTTGTCTTCTTTGGATATTTATAGCATGAAATATTTACATTTGATATTAAATTTGACTCACTGATTTTAAACCAATTATATATGTTTATCGTAAATGATATATTGTCATTTGGTACCGAGTGGGTAAGTAGAGGACTATATACTTTTGTGTTTAGTAACTTTTACTATAAATAAAGTAGCGACATTCGTGATAACTTTTGTTACATTCTAATGGGTAAACAGTACCATAAATGAGTATTATAAAAAATCAACCACATGTATATACGGTTATTACATTAGATTTTGTGTTTATTGAATTATGAATTAGGATGTTATAATTCACTTATTTGAGTCAAATTTTCTATCTTTAGGCAGTCAATGATTAAGGACTGTTAATTTTCTGTCATAAATATAATTGGAGGTGTGTTATAAGTTTCTAGTTAGCTTTGGTGTAGAAATACGGCTTTGTCTATGGAAGCAATGGCTATGTGGATTAGAAGAGTTACTGCGGTAACAAATGAATATGGTTTTGGTGCTATGAATAAGAAAGTTGACCGGTCATCTGAGCTGGAAGGAAACGTGCTTGAACAGGTTGTCATATTTACATTTTTGACACATTTACATATTTTATATTTATTATATTTTCATTAAAACTTATGAACATAAAACTATTGTAGGAAGGTGTGCTGGTGATGTAGTGCTAGACTTTGTCTTCTTTGGATGTTTATAGCATGAAATATTTACATTTGATATTAACTTTGACTCACTGATTTTAAACCAATTATATATGTTTATCGTAAATGATATATTGTCATTTGGTACCGAATGGGTAAGTAGAGGACTATATACTTTTGTGTTTAGTAACTTTTACTATATATAAAATAGCGACATTCGTGATAACTTTTGTCACATTCTAATGGGTAAACAGTACCATAAATGAGTATTATAAAAAATCAACCACATGTATATATGGTTATTACATTATATTTTGTGTTTATTGAAGTATGAATTAGAATGTTATAATTCACTTATTTGAGTCAAAATTTCTATCTTTAGGCAGTTAAAGATTAAGGACTGTTAATTTTCTGTCATAAATAGAAGTGGAGGTGTGTTATAAGTTTCTAGTTAGCTTTGGTGTAGAAATACGGCTTTGTCTAAGGAAGGAATGGATATTGGGATTTGAAGAGTTACTGTTGTAACAAATGAATATGGTTTTGGTGCTATGAATAAGAAAGTTGTCCGGTCATCTGAGCTAGAAGGAAACGTGCTTGAACAGGTTGTCATATTTACATTTTTGACCCATTTACATATTTTATAGTTATTATATTTTCATTACCACTTATGAACATAAAACTATTGTAGGAAGGTGTGCTGGTGATGTAGTGCTAGACTTTGTCTTCTTTGGATGTTTATAGCACGAAATATTTACATTTGATACTAAATTTGACTCACTGATTTTAAACCAATTATATATGTTTGTTGTAAATGATATATTGTCATTTGGTACCGAGTGGGTAAATAGAGGACTATATACTTTTGTATTTTGAAACTTTTACTTTAAATATAGTAGCGACATTCGTGATAACTTTTGTTACATTCTAATGGGTAAACAGTACCATAAATGAGTATTATAAAAAATCAACCACATGTATATATGGTTATTACATTAGATTTTGTGTTTGTTGAAGTATGAATTGGAATGTTATAATTCACTTATTTGAGTCAAATTTTCTATCTTTAGGCAGTTAAAGATTAAGGACTGTTAATTTTCTGTCATAAAAATATAATTGGAGGTGTGTTATAAGTTTCTAGCTAGCCTTGGTGTAGAAATACGGCTTTGTCTATGGAAGGAATGGCTATGTGGATTAGAAGAGTTACTGCGGTAACAAATGAATATGGTTTTGGTGCTATGAATAAGAAAGTTGACCGGTCATCTGAGCTGGAAGGAAACGTGCTTGAACAGGTTGTCATATTTACATTTTTGACACATTTACATATTTTATAATTATTATATTTTCATTACAACTTATGAACATAAAACTATTGTAGGAAGGTGTGCTGGTGATGTAGTGCTTGAGTTTGTCTTCTTTGGATATTTATAGCATGAAATATTTACATTTGATATTAAATTTGACTCACTGATTTTAAACCAATTATATATGTTTATCGTAAATGATATATTGTCATTTGGTACCGAGTGGGTAAGTAGAGGACTATATACTTTTGTGTTTAGTAACTTTTACTATAAATAAAGTAGCGACATTCGTGATAACTTTTGTTACATTCTAATGGGTAAACAGTACCATAAATGAGTATTATAAAAAATCAACCACATGTATATACGGTTATTACATTAGATTTTGTGTTTATTGAATTATGAATTAGGATGTTATAATTCACTTATTTGAGTCAAATTTTCTATCTTTAGGCAGTCAATGATTAAGGACTGTTAATTTTCTGTCATAAATATAATTGGAGGTGTGTTATAAGTTTCTAGTTAGCTTTGGTGTAGAAATACGGCTTTGTCTATGGAAGCAATGGCTATGTGGATTAGAAGAGTTACTGCGGTAACAAATGAATATGGTTTTGGTGCTATGAATAAGAAAGTTGACCGGTCATCTGAGCTGGAAGGAAACGTGCTTGAACAGGTTGTCATATTTACATTTTTGACACATTTACATATTTTATATTTATTATATTTTCATTAAAACTTATGAACATAAAACTATTGTAGGAAGGTGTGCTGGTGATGTAGTGCTAGACTTTGTCTTCTTTGGATGTTTATAGCATGAAATATTTACATTTGATATTAACTTTGACTCACTGATTTTAAACCAATTATATATGTTTATCGTAAATGATATATTGTCATTTGGTACCGAATGGGTAAGTAGAGGACTATATACTTTTGTGTTTAGTAACTTTTACTATATATAAAATAGCGACATTCGTGATAACTTTTGTCACATTCTAATGGGTAAACAGTACCATAAATGAGTATTATAAAAAATCAACCACATGTATATATGGTTATTACATTATATTTTGTGTTTATTGAAGTATGAATTAGAATGTTATAATTCACTTATTTGAGTCAAAATTTCTATCTTTAGGCAGTTAAAGATTAAGGACTGTTAATTTTCTGTCATAAATAGAAGTGGAGGTGTGTTATAAGTTTCTAGTTAGCTTTGGTGTAGAAATACGGCTTTGTCTAAGGAAGGAATGGATATTGGGATTTGAAGAGTTACTGTTGTAACAAATGAATATGGTTTTGGTGCTATGAATAAGAAAGTTGTCCGGTCATCTGAGCTAGAAGGAAACGTGCTTGAACAGGTTGTCATATTTACATTTTTGACCCATTTACATATTTTATAGTTATTATATTTTCATTACCACTTATGAACATAAAACTATTGTAGGAAGGTGTGCTGGTGATGTAGTGCTAGACTTTGTCTTCTTTGGATGTTTATAGCATGAAATATTTACATTTGATACTAAATTTGACTCACTGATTTTAAACCAATTATATATGTTTATCGTAAATGATATATTGTCATTTGGTACCGAGTGGGTAAATAGAGGACTATATACTTTTGTATTTTGAAACTTTTACTTTAAATATAGTAGCGACATTCGTGATAACTTTTGTTACATTCTAATGGGTAAACTGTACCATAAATTAGTATTATAAAAAATCAACCACATGTATATATGGTTATTACATTAGATTTTGTGTTTGTTGAAGTATGAATTAGAATGTTATAATTCACTTATTTGAGTCAAATTTTCTATCTTTAGGCAGTTAAAGGTTAAGGACTGTTAATTTTCTGTCATAAATATAATTGGAGGTGTGTTATAAGTTTCTAGTTAGCTTTGGTGTAGAAATACGGCTTTGTCTATGGAAGGAATGGCTATGTGGATTAGAAGAGTTACTGCGGTAACAATTGAATATGGTTTTGGTGCTATGAATAAGAAAGTTGACCGGTCATCTGAGCTGGAAGGAAACGGGCTTGAACAGGTTGTCATATTTACATTTTTGACACATTTACATATTTTATATTTATTAAATTTTCATTACAACTTATGAACATAAAACTATTGTAGGAAGGTGTGCTGGTGATGTAGTGCTAGACTTTGTCTTCTTTGGATGTTTATAGCATGAAATATTTACATTTGATATTAAATTTGACTCACTGATTTTAAACAAATTATATATGTTTATCGTAAATGATATATTGTCTTTTGGTACCGAGTGGGTAAGTAGAGGACTATATACTTTTGTGTTTAGTAACTTTTACTATAAATAAAGTAGCGACATTCGTGATAACTTTTGTTACATTCTAATGGGTAAACAGTACCATAAATGAGTATTATAAAAAATCAACCACATGTATATATGGTTATTACATTAGATTTTGTGTTTATTAAAGTATGAATTAGAATGTTATAATTCACTTATTTGTGTCAAATTTTCTATCTTTAGGCAGTTAAAGATTAAGGACTGTTAATTTTCTATTCATAAATAGAAGTGGAGGTGTGTTATAAGTTTCTAGTTAGCTTTGGTGTAGAAATACGGCTTTGTCTAAGGATGGAATGGCTATTGGGATTTGAAGAGTTACTGCTGTAACAAATGAATATGGTTTTGGTGCTATGAATAAGAAAGTTGACCGGTCATCTGAGCTAGAAGGAAACGTGCTTGAATAGGTTGGCATATTTACATTTTTGACCCATTTACATATTTTATAGTTATTATATTTTCATTACCACTTATGAACATAAAACTATTGTAGGAAGGTGTGCTGGTGATGTAGTGCAAGACTTTGTCTTTTATTGATGTTTATAGCATAAAATATTTACATTTGATATTAAATTTGACTCACTGATTCTTAACAAATTATATACGTTTATCGTAAATGATATATTGTCATTTGGTACCGAGTGTTAAGTAGAGGACTATATACTTTTTTGTTTAGTAACTTTTACTATAAATATAGTAGCGACATTCGTAATAACTTTTGTTACATTCTAATGGGTAAACAGTACCATAAATGAGTATTATAAAAAATCAACCACATGTATATATGGTTATTACATTAGATTTTGTGTTTATTGAAGTATGAATTAGGCTGTTATAATTCACTTATTTGAGTCAAATTTCCTATCTTTAGGCAGTCAAAGATTAAGGACTGTTAATTTTCTGTCATAAATATAATTGGAGGTCTGTTATAAGTTTCTAGTTAGCTTTGGTGTAGAAATACGGCTTTGTCTATGGAAGCAATGGCTATGTGGATTAGAAGAGTTACTGCGGTAACAAATGAATATGGTTTTGGTGCTATGAATAAGAAAGTTGACCGGTCATCTGAGCTGGAAGGAAACGTGCTTGAACAGGTTGTCATATTTACATTTTTGACACATTTACATATTTTAAATTTATTATATTTTCATTACAACTTATGGACATAAAACTATTGCAGGAAGGTGTGCCGGTGGTGTAGTGCTAGACTTTGTCTTCTTTTGATGTTTATAGCATGAAATAGTTACATTTGATATTAAATTTGACTCACTGATTGTTAACCAATTATATATGTTTATCGTAAATGATATATTGTCATTTGGTACCGAGTGGGTAAGTAGAGGACTACACACTTTTGTGTTTAGTAACTTTTACTATAAATAAAGTAGCGACATTCGTGATAACCTTTGTTACATTCTAATGGGTAAACAGTACCATAAATGAGTATTATAAAAAATCAACCACATGTATATATGGTTATTACATTATATTTTGTGTTTATTGAAGTATGAATTAGAATGTTATAATTCACTTATTTGAGTCAAATTTTCTATCTTTAGGCAGTTAAAGATTAAGGACTGTTAATTTTCTGTCATAAATATAATTGGAGGTGTGTTATAAGTTTCTAGTTAGCTTTGGTGTAGAAATACGGCTTTGTCTATGGAAGGAATGGCTATGTGGATTAGAAGAGTTACTGCGGTAACAAATGAATATGGTTTTGGTGCTATGAATAAGAAAGTTGACCGGTCATCTGAGCTGGAAGGAAACGTGCTTGAACAGGTTGTCATATTTACATTTTTGACACAATTACATATTTTATATTTATTATATTTTAATTACAACTTATGGACATAAAACTGTTGCAGGAAGGTGTGCCGGTGATGTAGTGCTAGACTTTGTCTTCTTTTGATGTTTATAGCATGAAATAGTTACATTTGATATTAAATTTGACTCACTGATTGTTAACCAATTATATATGTTTATCGTAAATGATATATTGTCATTTGGTACCGAGTGGGTAAGTAGAGGACTATATACTTTTGTGTTTAGTAACTTTTACTATAAATAAAGTAGCGACATTCGTGATAACTTTTGTTACATTCTAATGGGTAAACAGTACCATAAATGACTATTATAAAAAATCAACCACATGTATATATGGTTATTACATTAGATTTTGTGTTTATTGAAGTATGAATTAGAATGTTATAATTCACTTATTTGAGTCAAATTTTCTATCTTTAGGCAGTTAAAGATTAAGGACTGTTAATTTTCTGTCATAAATGGAAGTGGAGGTGTGTTATTAGTTTCTAGATAGCTTTGGTGTAGAAATACGGCTTTGTCTAAGGAAGGAATGGCTATTGGGATTTGAAGAGTTACTGCGGTAACAAATGAATATGGTTTTGGTGCTATGAATAAGAAAGTTGACCGGTCATCTGAGCTGGAAGGAAAGGTGCTTGAATTGGTTGGCATATTTACATTTTTGACCCATTTATATATTTTATAGTTATTATATTTTCATTACCACTAATGAACATAAAACTATTGTAGGAAGGTGTGCCGGTGATGTAGTGCTAGACTTTGTCTTCTTTTGATGTTTATAGCATGAAATATTTACATTTGATATTAAATTTGACTCACTGATTATTAACCAATTATATATGTTTATCGTAAATGATATATTGTCATTTGGTACCGAGTGGTAAGTAGAGGACTATATACTTTTGTGTTTTGTAACTTTTACAATAAATATAATAGCGACATTCGTGATAACTTTTGTTACATTCTAATGGTAAACAGTATCATAAATGAGTATTATAAAAAATCAACCACATGTATATATGGTTATTACATTAGATTTTGTGTTTATTGAAGTATGAATTAGGATTCTATAATTCACTTATTTGAGTCAAATTTTCTATCTTTAGGCAGTTAAAGATTAAGGACTGTTAATTTTCTGTCATAAATATAATTGTAGGTGTGTTATAAGTTTCTAGTTAGCTTTGGTGTAGAAATACGGCTTTGTCTATGGAAGGAATGGCTATGTGGATTAGAAGTGTTAGTGCGGTAACAAATGAATATGGTTTTGGTGTTATGAATAGGAAAGTTGACGGGTCATCTGAGCTGGAAGGAAACGTGCTTGAATAGGTTGTCATATTTACATTTTTGACACATTTACATATTTTATATTTACTATATTTTCATTACCACGTATGAACATAAAACTGTTGTAGGAAGGTGTGCTGGTGATGTACTGCTAGACTTTGTCTTCTTTGGATGTTTATAACATGAAATATTTACATTTGATATTAAATTTGACTCACTGATTTTAAACCAATTATATATGTTTATCGTAAATGATATATTGTCATTTGGTACCGAGTGGGTAAATAGAGGACTATATACTTTTGTATTTTGTAACTTTTACTTTAAATATAGTAGTGTCATACGTGATAACTTTTGTTAAATTCTAATGGGCAAACAGTACCATAAATGAGTATATTGAAGTATGAATTAGAGTGTTACAATTTACTTATTTGAGTCAAATTTTCTATCTTTAGGCAGTTAAAGATTAAGGACCGTTAATTTCTATCATAAATAGAATTGGAGGTGTGTTATAAGTTTCTAGATAGCTTTGGTCTAAAGAAGGAATGGCTATGAGGATTAGAAGAGTTACTGCTGTAACAAATGTATATGGTTTTGGTGCTATGAATAAGAAAGTTGACCGGTCATCTGAGCTGGAAGGAAACGTGCTTGAACATGTTGGCATATTTACATTTTTGACCCATTAACATATTTTATAGTTATTATATTTTCATTAACACTTATGGACATAAAACTATTGAAGGAAGGTGTGCCGGTGGTGTATTGCTAGACTTTGTCTTCTTTTGATGTTGTTAGCATGAAATATTTACATTTGATATTAAATTTGACTCACTGATTGTTAACCAATTATATATGTTTATCGTTAATGATATATTGTCAATTGGTACCAAGTGGGTAAATAGAGGACTATATACTTTTGTGTTTAGTAACTTTTACTTTAAATTTTGTACCAACATACGTGATAACTTTTGTTACATTTTAATGGGTAAAGGCTTCCATAAATGAGTACGTTAAAAAATCAACCACAAATATATATGGATATTACATTAGCTTATGTGTTTATTGAAGTATGAATTAAAATGTTACAATTCACTTATTTGTGTCAAATTTCTATCTTTAGGCAGTTAAAGATTAAGGACTGTTAATTTTCTGTCATAAATAGAAGTGGAGGTGTGTTATAAGTTTCTAGTTAGCTTTGGTGTAGAAATACGGCTTTGTCTAAGGAAGGAACGGCAATTGGGATTTGAAGAGTTACTGCTGTAACAAATGAATATTGTTTTGGTGCTATGAAGAAGAAAGTTGACCGGTCATCTGAGCTGGAAGGAAACGTGCTTAAACAGGTTGGCATATTTACATTTTTGACCCATATAAATATTTTATAGTTATTATAATTTCATTACCACTTATGAACATAAAACTATTGTAGGAAGGTGTGCCGGTGATGTAGTGCTAGACTTTGTCGTCTTTTGATGTTTATAGCATGAAATATTTGCATTTGATATTAAATTTGACTCACTGATTGTTAACCAATTATATATGTTTATCGTAAATGATATATTGTCATTTGGTACCGAGTGGGTAAATAGAGGACTATATACTTTTGTATTTTGTAACTTTTACTTTAAATATAGTAGCGACATACGTGATAACTTTTGTTACATTCTAATGGGCAAACAGTACCATAAATGAGTATGATAAAAAATCAACCACAAGTATATATGGTTATTACATTAGATTTTGTGTTTATTGAAGTATGAATTAGAGTGTTACAATTCACTTATTTGAGTCAAAGTTTCTATCTTTAGGCAGTTAAAGATTATGGACTGTTAATTTTCTGTCATAAATAGAATTGGAGGTGTGTTATAAGTTTCTAGATAGCTTTGGTGTAGAAATACGGCTTTGTCTAAGGAAGGAATGGCTATGGGGATTGGAAGAGTTACTGCTGAAACAAATGTATATGGTTTGGTGCTATGAATAAGAGAGTTGACCGGTTATGTGAGCTGGAAGGAAACGTGCTTGAACAGGTTGGCATATTTACATTTTTGACCCATTAACATATTTTATAGTTATTATATTTTCATTAACACTTATGGACATAAAACTATTGTAGGAAGGTGTGCCGGTGGTGTAGTGCTAGACTTTGTCTTCTTTTAATGTTTATAGCATGAAATATTTACATTTGCTATTAAATATGACTCACTTATTGTTAACCAATTATATATGTTTATCGTTAATGATATATTGTCATTTGGTACCGAGTGGGTAAATAGAGGACTATATACTTTTGTGTTTAGTAACTTTACTTTAAATATTGTAGCGACATACGTGATAACTTTTGTTACACTCTAATGGGTAAACGGTACCATAAATGAGTATGTTAAAAAATCAACCACAAGTATATACGGCTTTGTCTAAGGATGGAATGGATATAGGGATTAGAAGAGTTACTACTGTAACAAATGAATATTGTTTTGGTGCTATGAATAAGAAAGTTGACGCATCATCTAAGCTGGAAGGAAATGTGCTTGAACAGGTTGGCATAATTACATTTTTGACCCATTTACATATTTTATATTTATTATACTTTCATTAACACTTATGGACATAAAACAATTGTAGGAAGGTGTGTCGGTGGTCTAGTGCTAGACTTTGTCTTATTTTGATGTTTATAGCATGAAATATTTACATTTGCTATTAAATTTGACTCACTGATTGTTAACCAATTATATATGTTTATCGTTAATGATATATTTTCATTTGGTACCGAGTGGGTAAATAGAGGACTATATAATTTTGTGTTTTGTAACTTTTACTTTAAATATAGTAGCGACATATGTGATAACTTTTGTTACATTCTAATGTGTAAACAGTACAATAAATGAGTATGATAAAAATTCAACCACAAGTATATATGGTTATTACATTAGTTTTTGTGTTTATTGAAGTATGAATTAGAATGTTACAATTCACTTATTTGAGTCAAATTTTCTATCTTTATGCAGTTAAAGATTAAGGACTGTTATTTTTCTGTCATAAATAGGGAGGTGTGTTATAAGTTTCTAGTTAGCTTTGGTGTAGAAATACGGCTTTGTCTAAGGAAGGAATGGCAATTGGGATTTGAAGAGTTACTGCTGTAACAAATGAATATTGTTTTGGTGCTATGAAGAAGAAAGTTGACCGGTCATCTGAGCTGGAAGGAAACGTGCTTGAACAGGTTGGCATATTTACATTTTTGACCCATATAAATATTTTATAGTTATTATAATTTCATTACCACTTAGGAACATAAAACTATTGTAGGAAGGTGTCCCGGTGATGTAGTGCTAGACTTTGTCTTCTTTTGATGTTTATAGCATGAAATATTTAGATTTGATATTAAATTCGACTCACTGATTGTTAACCAATTATATATGTTTATCGTAAATGATATATTGTCATTTGGTACCGAGTGGGTAAATAGAGGACTATATACTTTTGTATTTTGTAACTTTTACTTTAAATATAGTAGCGACATACATGATAACTTTTGTTACATTCTAATGGGCAAACAGTACCAAAAATGAGTATGATAAAAAATCAACCACAAGTATATATGGTTATTACATTAGATTTTGTGTTTATTGAAGTATGAATTAGAGTGTTACAATTCACTTATTTGAGTCAAATTTTCTATCTTTAGGCAGTTAAAGATTATGGACTGTTAATTTTCTGTCATAAATAGAATTGGAGGTGTGTTATAAGTTTCTAGATAGCTTTGGTGTAGAAATACAACTTTGTCTAAGGAAGGAATGGCTATGGGGATTAGAAGAGTTACTGCTGTAACAAATGTATATGGTTTTGGTGCTATGAATAAGAAAGTTGACCGGTCATCAGAGCTGGAAGGAAACGTGCTTGAACAGGTTGGCATATTTACATTTTTGACCCATTAACATATTTTATAGTTATTATATTTTAATTAACACTTATGGACATAAAACTATTGTAGGAAGGTGTGCCGATGGTGTAGTGCTAGACTTTGTCTTCTTTTGATGTTTATAGCATGAAATATTTACATTTGCTATTAAATTTGACTCACTTATTGTTAACCAATTATATATGTTTATCGTTAATGATATATTGTCATTTGGTACCGAGTGGGTAAATAGAGGACTATATACTTTTGTGTTTAGTAACTTTACTTTAAATATTGTAGCGACATACGTGATAACTTTTGTTACATTCTAATGGGTATACGGTACCATAAATGAGTATGTTAAAAAATCAACCACAAGTATATACGGCTTTGTCTAAGGAAGGAATGGCTATGGGGATTAGAAGAGTTACTACTGTAACAAATGAATATTGTTTTGGTGCTATGAATAAGAAAGTTGACCGATCATCTAAGCTGGAAGGAAACATGCTTGAAAAGGTTGGCATATTTACATTTTTGACCCATTTACATATTTTATATTTATTATACTTTCATTACCACTTATGAAGAAAAACTATTGTAGGAGGGTGTGCCGGTGATGTAGTTCTAGACTTTGTCTTCTTTTGATGTTTATAGCATGAAATATTTACATTTGATATTAAATTTGACTCACCGATTGGTAACCAATTATATATGTTTATCGTAACTGATATATTGTCATTTGGTACCGAGTGGGTAAATAGAGGACTATATACTTTTGTGTTTAGTAACTTTACTATAAATAATGTAGCGACATACGTGATAACTTTTCTTACACTCTAATGGGTAAACGGTACCATAAATGAGTATGTTAAAAAATCAACCACAAGTATATACGGCTTTGTCTAAGGAAGGAATGGATATAGGGATTAGAAGAGTTACTACTGTAACAAATGAATATTGTTTTGGTGCTATGAATTAGAAAGTTGACGCATCATCTAAGCTGGAAGGAAACGTGCTTGAACAGGTTGGCATAATTACATTTTTGACCCATTTACATATTTTATATTTATTATATTTTCATTAACACTTATGGACATAAAACTATTGTAGGAAGGTGTGCCGGTGGTGTAGTGCTAGACTTTGTCTTCTTTTAATGTTTATAGCATGAAATATTTACATTTTCTATTAAATTTGACTCACTTATTGTTAACCAATTATATATGTTTATCGTTAATGATATATTGTCATTTGGTACCGAGTGGGTAAATAGAGGACTATATACTTTTGTGTTTAGTAACTTTACTTTAAATATTGTAGCGACATACGTGATAACCTTTGTTACACTCTAATGGGTAAACGGTACCATAAATGAGTATGTTAAAAAATCAACCACAAGTATATACGGCTTTGTCTAAGGAAGGAATGGATATAGGGATTAGAAGAGTTACTACTGTAACAAATGAATATTGTTTTGGTGCTATGAATAAGAAAGTTGACGCATCATCTAAGCTGGAAAGAAACGTGCTTGAACAGGTTGGCATAATTACATTTTTGACCCATCTACATATTTTATATTTATTATACTTTCATTAACACTTATGGACATAAAACAATTGTAGGAAGGTGTGCCGGTGGTGTAGTGCTAGACTTTGTCTTCTTTTGATGTTTATAGCATGAAATATTTACATTTGCTATTAAATTTGACTCACTGATTGTTAAGCAATTATATATGTTTATCGTTAATGATATATTGTCATTTGGTACCGAGTGGGTAAATAGAGGACTATATAATTTTGTGTTTTGTAACTTTTACTTTAAATATAGTAGCGACATATGTGATAACTTTTGTTACATTCTAATGTGTAAACAGTACCATAAACGAGTATGATAAAAATTCAACCTCAAGTATACATGGTTATTACATTAGTTTTTATGTTTATTGAAGTATGAATTAGAATGTTACAATTCACTTATTTGAGTCAAATTTTCTATCTTTATGCAGTTAAAGATTAAGGACTGTTATTTTTCTTTCATAAATAGGGAGGTGTGTTATAAATTACTAGTTAGTTTTGGTGTAGAAATACAACTTTGTCTAAGGAAGGAATGGATATGGGGATTAGAAGAGTTACTGCTGTAACAAATGTATATGGTTTTGGTGCTATGAATAAGAAAGTTGACCGGTCATCAGAGCTGGAAGGAAACGTGCTTGAATAGGTTGGCATATTTACATTTTTGACCCATTAACATATTCTATAGTTATTATATTTTCATTAACACTTATGGACATAAAACAATTGTAGGAAGGTGTGCCGATGGTGTAGTGCTAGACTTTGTCTTCTTTTGATGTTTATAGCATGAAATATTTACATTTGCTATTAAATTTGACTCACTTATTGTTAACCAATTATATATGTTTATCGTTAATGATATATTGTCATTTGGTACCGAGTGGGTAAATAGAGGACTATATACTTTTGTGTTTAGTAACTTTACTTTAAATATTGTAGCGACATACGTGATAACTTTTGTTACATTCTAACGGGTATACGGTACCATAAATGAGTATGTTAAAAAATCAACCACAATTATATACGGCTTTGTCTAAGGAAGGAATGGCTAGGGGATTAGAAGATGTAACGATTCCGGCAAATCCAGGTATACCCTAGCCGGAATATACTATTTACGTGTTATTTAATACTGATTATATGAGTTATAGTACGTTTATACGAGTATATATGATTCATAGTACGAATCATACTCGATTATATAGTGAATCGTATTGGAATTACAATTAACCAATGAACGATTATTGAAACCCGAACGAATCGGGAATTACATTATAGACGAAGTATATAATGTTTAAGTGATGTTTGCGAAGTATTAATGCTTCGGGTTAGGTGAATTATAGCACAGAAAAAGGATTTCGATTTAATGGTACGTCGGTACGCTAAACGAAACCTTTAACACCAAACCAAGCAAGAGACGATCAATCAAGCCGAAAAAGATGCGTAATTATTAATAATATGATGTTTTAATGTCATGGGTTAAGTTTTTAAAGTTTTTAAATCAGTTTTATGTAAATTTTATTTTAACCCGAAAAACGACCATTTTAGGCTCGTTTCAAGCCGAATTACGAGTTTAAACGAGAAACGAACTGAACCAGACCATCCACAACATTATCCGGATTGTGTAATCCAAATGAGTGGCCATGGTTTGAGATGTGGGCCCCCCCCCACACCACCACTTAGGCCGGCTCCCCACACACACACATTATACATTTTTCATTTCCTTTTTTCTAAGAAAACTCTCCCAAATCCTCTCAAACTTCAAGTGTCCATCAAATTTCTTGATCTTCAACCAAAGATTTGAAGGTATAAAACATGTTTTAAGGCTTTAATCTTGTTTCTAATTCTACAATATTGAGAAAAGGAGGTTTCATGTGAAAAATGGGTGAAAACCCGAGATGAAACCGATTCTCGTGTGATCAAGAGATGTATACAAGTTATACAAAGGATCTTGATCCAAGTAATTAGTTAAAAGAGTTTAGAATAAAATTTTACAGTTAAAATCTTGTTAAAATGAGTTTCCATGTGAAAGATGGGTGAAAACCCGAGATGAAACCGACTCTTGCATGATTAAGAGATGTATACATGTTATACAAGGGATCTTGGTCCAAGAAATGAGTAAGAAGAGTCGAGAACGGATTTTTTCGGTTAAAACCTTTGTTTTTACATAAAAACCGACACTATGAAAGAAATGGTTTGATTGTTGGTATAGTTTGCTTGGTATAGTGTTATTGTGCTTGTAAGTGTTGTATCTAGCGGCTAGCAAAGGCTAGAAACCGAGATCCTTGCGATCTAAAGCTAGAAAACACAAGATAGTTCGGTTTTCGTTTGTATATGAGATTTGGACAGATTTTCGTGTGCTTAGATTCGGGTCACGAAATTTCACAAAGATGATCTACACATGAAAATATGAGATCTGTGAATTTTTGGTAATTTTTGGATAAAAGACGAATATTTGGTGAATTTAATGCTCGGTTTTGGCCAAAAATAGTGAAAAATAGCTAAACTTGATGAAAAATTCTGGAAAATTTAAGATAAGCTTTTTATAACATATAAAAGTCACCCACAAATATTGAGCTCAGTTGGAAAAGTCTAAGTAGGCTTTTCAGTGAAACGAGTTCTAGGGCTTTCTAGCTCGGTTTTGGGTGAAAATGGCTTGAAAAATGAGTTTTAAGTTCTGGAAAAATTCCAGGGAGTTATGAGGATGGCGAGGATCATCCCAGAAAAATTTGGGATTTTTCTAAAGTGTTTTGGTATTTTTGACATATTTAGTGTTTTAATGATGATTAAAAATAGATAAATAAATGTTAATATAAAAAAATAAATCTGGAAAAAAATTTGTAAAATTTCTTTCTGTCAAAGTAAGTTTTGTGCAAAATTTCAAGACCCGAGACTGAACGGGTAAGTATTTGTGCTAAAATGAACATAAAAACAAATATTTAAAGCTTAAAACGTGTAAACCGGCAAAACTCGCATAAGCGAGCTGACTGGCATATAAAAACCTAAAAATGGACCATTTTCATAAAACTAAGAAAATTAAGTAAAAATAAATCATCCGAAAATAATTCGGATGATTTGGGTAATTTTACCCGATTTTACTGTTTCCGGCACCTAAATGACGGAAACGGGCCCCGCGGCCAAACGGGGTGTCAAACCGAGCTATAATTTCATCACTTTAACTAAATTGACTGTCAAACTCTAAGCAATGTTACCATCTGAGTCCTTAGAAGTGTCGCGGGGTTAACGTTGTCCCCGGATCGAGTACAGTACTGGGTTAACAATGTTCCCAGATGTACCGATTAATACGGATTTAGTTTATGGGAATTATATAGTAACGACTAGATATTATATTACAGATCCAGGCACGTAGCTGTTCATTGTATTACCCACCGATTCACAAAAAGGTGAGTTTTCACGAGCCCCTTTTTACCGAACTGTTTGGAATATTTTCCCGGGGCGGAAAGCATGTTATTATTCATAGTATTTAAGTACATACTGATCGTATGGAAACACTTGTATATTTATATATATATTGTTTGTGGCTCAGAGTATATAAATTGTTATCGTATGGGGTTGTTCTGGGGTAACATAGTTCCTAGAGGGTTATTGGATATATTTCTGGGTTAACAGTGTTCCTAGGGGGTATTGGATATGTTTCTGGGTTAACAGTGTCCCCAGAGGTTATTGGATATGGTTCTGGGTTAACAGCGTCCCCAGAGGGTATTTGATATGCTCTGGGTTAACAGTGTCCCCAGAGGTTATTTGATATGTACTGGGTTAACAGTGTCCCCAGGGGTTATTTGATATGTACTGGGTTAAAAGTGTCCCCAGAGGTTATTTGATATGTACTAGGTTAACAGTGTCCCCAGGGGTTATTTGATATGTACTGGGTTAACAGTGTCCCCAGGGGTTATTTGATATGTTCTGGGTTAACAGTGTCCCCAGGGGTCATTTGATGTGTTTCTGGGTTAATAGAATTTTCAGTTACGGGTTTAGCATAATTTCATCGTTAACATATGATTTTTATACTGATTTATGGTTTATAAAAAAATTAGTGAAACTCACCAACTATTCGTAGTTGACCCGTTTTCTTTACATGCTTTCTAGGTATGCCCAAGTTGGAATGATTGATATGTGCTTAACTATCTGTGCTACCTGTTGGAAGCTTGCTGCTCTATATTTTGTAATGAATATATATTAATGTCTTATCGGTAAAACATGTGTGTAACACCTAGACAGTAATGAAACTCGCAACTATGTAATATGTTATAAATTAATGTAGTGGTATTTTCTTTATAAGCAATGTTGTTGATATCAGATGTGTCTGTTGCATCCCATGTACGTTTCCGCTGCGGTTACGGGGTGTTACAGAAGAGTTACTACTGTAACAAATGAATATTGTTTTGGTGCTATGAATAAGAAAGTTGACCGATCATCTAAGCTGGAAGGAAACATGCTTGAACAGGTTGGCATATTTACATTTTTGACCCATTTACATATTTTATATTTATTATACTTTCATTACCACTTATGAAGATAAACTATTGTAGGAAGGTGTGCCGGTGATGTAGTTCTAGACTTTGCCTTCTTTTGATGTTTATAGCATGAAATATTTACATTTGATATTAAATTTGACTCACTGATTGGTAACCAATTATATATGTTTATCGTAAATGATATATTGTCATTTGGTACTGAGTGGGTAAATAGAGGACTATATACTTTTGTGTTTAGTAACTTTTACTATAAATATAGTAGCGAGATACGTGATAACTTTTGTTATATTTTAATGGGAAAACAGTACCATAAATGAGTATTATAAAAAATCAACCACAAGTATATATTGTTATTACATTAGATTTTGTGTTTATTGAAGTATGAATTAGAATGTTATAATTCATTTATTTAAGTCAAATTTTCTATCTTTAGGCAGTTAAAGATTAAGGACTGTTAATTTTCTGTCATAAAAAGAATTGGAGGTGTATTATAAGTTTCTAGTTAGCTTTGGTGTAGAAATACGGCATTGTCTAAGGAAGGAATGGCTATGGGGATTAGAAGAGTTACGCTGTAAAAATGAATATGGTTTTGGTGCTATGAATAAGAATGTTGATCGGTAATCTGAGCTGGAAGGAAACTTGCTAGAACAGGTTGGCATATTTACATTTTTGACACATTTACATATTTTTTATTTATTATATTTTCATTACCACTTATGAACATAAAACTATTGTAGGAAGGTGAGCCGGTGATGTAGTGCTAGACTTTGTCTTCTTTTGATGTTTATAGCATGAAATATTCACATTTGATATTAAATTTGACTCACTGATTGTTAACCAATTATATATGTTTATCGTAAATGATATATTGTCATTTGTTACCGAGTGGGTAAATAGAGGACTATATACTTTTGTGTTTAGTAACTTTACTTTAAATATTGTAGCGACATACGTGATAACTTTTGTTACACTCTAATGGGTAAACGGTACCATAAATGAGTATGTTAAAAAATCAACCACAAGTATATACGGCTTTGTCTATGGAAGGAATGGCTATGGGGATTAGAAGAGTTACTACTGTAAAAAATGAATATTGTTTTGGTGCTATGAATAAGAAAGTTGACCGATCATCTAATCTGGAAGGAAACGTTCTTGAAAAGGTTGGCATATTTACATTTTTGACCCATTTACATATTTTATATTTATTATACTTTCATTACCACTTATGAATATAAAACTATTGTAGGAAGGTGTGCCGTTGATGTAGTGCTAGACATTGTCTTCTTTTGATGTTTTACCATATAGACATTGTCTTCTTTTACTTTAAATATAGTAGAGAGATACGTGATAACTTTTGTTACATTCTAATGGGCAAACAGTACCATAAACTAGTATGATAAAAAATCAACCACAAGTATATATGGTTATTACCTTAGATTTTGTGTTTATTGAAGTATGAATTAGAGAGTTACAATTCACTTATTTGAGTCAAATTTTCTATCTTTAGGCAGTTAAAGATTAAGGACTGTTAATTTCTGTCATAAATAGAATTGGAGGTGTGTTATAAGTTTCTAGATAGCTTTGGTTTAGAAATACGGCTTTGTCTAAAGAAGGAATGGCTATGGGGATTAGAAGAGTTACTGCTGTAACAAATGTATATGGTTTTGGTGCTATGAATAAGAAAGTTGACCGGTCATCTGAGCTGGAAGGAAACGTGCTTGAACAGGTTGGCATGTTTACATTTTTGACCCATTAAAATATTTTATAGTTATTATATTTTCATTAACACTTATAGACATAAAACTATTGTAGGAAGGTGTGCCGGTGGTGTAGTGCTAGACTTTGTCTTCTTTTGATGTTTATAGCATTAAATATTTACATTTGATATTAAATTTGACTCACTGATTTTTAACCAATTATATATGTTTATCGTTAATGATATATTGTTATTTGGTACCGAGTGGGTAAATAGAGGACTATATACTTTTGTGTTTTGTATCTTTTACTTTAAATATAGTAGCGACATATGTGATAATTTTTGTTACATTCTAATGGTTAAACAGTACCATAAATGAGTATGATAAAAAATCAACCACAAGTATATATGGTTATTACATTAGATTTTGTGTTTATTGAAGTATGAATTAGGATGTTATAATTCACTTATTTGAGTCAAATTTTCTATCTTTAGGCAGTTAAAGATTAAAGAGTGTTAATTTTCTGTCATAAATATAATTGGAGGTGTGTTATAAGTTTCTAGTTAGCTTTGGTGTAGAAATACGGCTTTGTCTAAGAAAGGAATGGCTATTGGGATTTGAAGAGTTACTGCTGTAACAAATGAATATGGTTTTGGTGCTATGAATAAGAAAGTTGACCGGTCATCTGAGGTGGAAAGAAACGTGCTTGAACAGGTTGTCATATTTACATTTTTGACACATTTACATATTTTATATTTATTATATTTTCATTACAACTTATGAACATAAAACTATTGTAGGAAGGTGTGCTGGTGATGTAGTGCTAGGCTTTGTCTTCTTTGGATGTTTATAGCATGATATATTTACATTTGATATTAAATTTGACTCGCTGATTTTAAACCAATTATATATGTTTATTGTTAATGATATATTGTCATTTGGTACCGAGTGGGTAAGTAGAGGACTATATACTTTTGTGTTTAGTAACTTTTACAATAAATAAAGTAGCGACATTCGTGATAACCTTTGTTACATTCTAATGGGTAAACAGTACCATAAATGAGTATTATAAAAAATCAACCACATGTATATATGGTTATTACATTAGATTTTGTGTTTATTGAAGTATGAAAAAGAATGTTATAATTCACTTATTTGAGTCAAATTTTCTATCTTTAGGCTGTTAAAGATTAAGGACCGTTAATTTTCTGTCATAAATAGAAGTGGAAGTGTGTTATAAGTTTCTAGTTAGCTTTGGCGTAGAAATACGGCTTTGTCTAAGGATGGAATGGCTATTGGGATTTGAAGAGTTACTGCTGTAACAAATGAATATGGTTTTGGTGCTATGAATAAGAAAGTTGACCTGTCATCTGAGCTGGAAGGAAACGTGCTTGAACAGGTTGTCATATTTACATTTTTGACACATTTACATATTTTATATTTATTATATTTTCATTACCCCTTATGAACATAAAACTATTGTAGGAAGTTGTGCTGGTGATGTAGAGCTAGACTTGGTCTTCTTTGGATGTTTATAGCATGAAATATTTACATTTAATATTAAATTTGACTCACTGATTTTAAACCAATTATATATGTTTATCGTAAATGATATATTGTTATTTGGTACCGAGTGGGTAAATAGAGGACTATATACTTTTGTATTTTGTAACTTTTACTTTAAATATAGTAGTGACATACGTGATAACTTTTGTTACATTCTAATGGGCAAACAGTACCATAAATGGTTATTACATTAGATTTTGTGTTTATTGAAGTATGAATTAGAGTGTTACAATTTACTTATTTGAGTCAAATTTTCTATCTCTAGGCAGTTAAAGATTAAGGACTGTTAATTTCTATCATATATAGAATTGGAAGTGTGTTATAAGTTTCTAGATAGCTTTGGTGTAGAAATACGGCTTTGTCTAATGAAGGAATGGCAATTGGGATTTGAAGAGTTACTGCTGTAACAAATGAATATGGTTTTGGTGCTATGAAGAAGAAAGTTGACCGGTCATCTGAGCTGGAAGGAAACGTGCTTGAATAGGTTGGCATATTTACATTTTTGACCCATTTACATATTTTATAGTTATTATAATTTCATTACCACTTATGAACATAAAACTATTGTAGGAAGGTGTGTCGGTGATGTAGTGCTAGACTTTGTCTTCTTTTGATGTTTATAGCATGAAATATTTACATTTATGTTAAACTTGACTCACTGATTGTTAACCAATTAGATATGTTTATCGTAAATGATATATTGTCATTTGGTACCGAGTGGGTAAATAGAGGACTATGTACTTTTGTATTTTGTAACTTTTACTTTAAATATAGTAGCGACATACGTGATAACTTTTGTTACATTCTAATAGGCAAACAGTACCATAAATGAGTATGATAGTAAATCAACCACAAGTATATATGGTTATTACATTAGATTTTGTGTTTATGGAAGTATGAATTAGAGTGTTACAATTCACTTCTTTGAATCAAATTTTCTATCTTTAGGCAGTTAAAGATTAAGGACTGTTAATTTTCTGTCATAAATAGAATTGGAGGTGTGCTATAAGTTTCTAGATAGCTTTGGTGTAGAAATACGGCTTTGTCTAAGGAAGGAATGGCTATGGGGATTAGAAGAGTTACTGCTGAAACAAATGTATATGGTTTGGTGCTATGAATAAGAAAGTTGACAGGTCATCAGAGCTGGAAGGAAACGTGCTTGAACAGGTTGGCATATTTACATTTTTGACCCATTAACATATTTTATAGTTACTATATTTTCATTAACACTTATGGACATAAAACTATTGTAGGAAGGTGTGCCGGTGGTGTAGTGCTAGACTTTGTTTTCTTTTGATGTTTATAGCATGAAATATTTACATTTGCTATTAAATTTGACTCACTGATTGTTAACCAATTATATATGTTTATCGTTAATGATATATTGTCATTTGGTACCGAGTGGGTAAATAGAGGACTATATACTTTTGTGTTTAGTAACTTTACTTTAAGTATTGTAGCGACATACGTGATAAATTTTGTTACACTCTAATGGTTAAACGGTACCATAAATGAGTACGTTAAAAAATCAACCACAAGTATATACGGCTTTGTCTAAGGAAGGAATGGCTATCGGGACTAGAAGAGTTACTACTGTAACAAATTAATATTGTTTTGGTGCTATGAATAAGAAAGTTGACCGATCATCTAAGCTGGAAGGAAACGTGCTTGAACAGGTTGGCATAATTACATTTTTGACCCATTTACATATTTTATATTTATTATACTTTCATTAACACTTATGGACATAAAACAATTGTAGGAAGGTGTGCCGGTGGTGTAGTGCTAGACTTTGGCTTCTTTTGATGTTTATAGCATGAAATATTTACATTTTCTATTAGATTTGACTCACTGATTGTTAACCAATTATATATGTTTATCGTTAATGATATATTGTCATTTGGTAACGAGTGGGTAAATAGAGGACTATATAATTTTGTGTTTTGTAACTTTTACTTTAAATATAGTAGCGACATACGTGATAACTTTTGTTACATTCTAATGTGTAAACCGTACCATAAATGAGTATGATAAAAATTCAACCACAAGTATATATGATTATTACATTAGTTTTTGTGTTTATTGAAGTATGAATTAGAATGTTACAATTCACTTATTTGAGTCAAATTTTCTATCTTTATGCAGTTAAAGATTAAGGACTGTTATTTTTCTGTCATAAATTGTAACGATTCCGGCAAATTCAGGTATACCCTGGCCGGAATATACTATTTACGTGTTATTCAATACTGAATATATGAATTATAATGTGTTTATACGAGTATATAAGATTCACCGTACGAATTATACTCGAATATACAGATAGTCGTATTGGAATTACGATTAACCTATGAACGGTTATTGAAACTCGAACGAATCGGGGAATTACATTATATACGAAATATATGATGTTTAGTAAGGTTTACGAAGTATTAAATCTTCGGGATGAGTGAATTATAGCACAGAAAATGGATTTCGATTTAATGGTACGTCGGTACGTTAAACGAAACCTTTAATATCAAACCAAGCAAGAGACGATCGATCAAACCGAAAAAGATACACAATTACCGACAATATGATGTGTTGAGTCAATAAACGTCATGGTTTAAGTTTTTAAAGTTTTTAAATCAGTTTTATATAAATTTCATTTTTAAGCCGAAAAACGACCGTTTTGGCCTCGTTTTGAGCGGAATTAAACGTTTAACCGAAAAACGAACTGAAACAGATTATCCACAACATTATCCGGATTACACAATCCGAATGTGTGGCTATGGTTGGAGATGTGGGCCCCCCCACTAACATAACATGGACCGATCGGTCCATGCTACACACATACACATTCACTTTTTTCTTTTTTCTCCAATATTACTCTCCAAATCCTCTCAACACTCTTCAACATCCATCCAAAACCCAAGTTTTTAAGCAAGAACACAAGGTAAAAACCGAGTTGTGATCGTGTTTATCTTCTTTTCTTGGTTCATTTACAAGGAAATGAGGTTTCAAATGAAAAATGGGTGAAAACCCGAGATGAAACCGATTCTTGGAGGATCAAGTGATGTATACAAGTTATACAAAGGATCTTGGTCCAAGAAAGTAGTTAAAAGAGTCAAAAACGAATTTTTACGGTCAAAATCTTTGTTTTGATGTTTTAATCGAAACCATGAAAGAAATGGCTTGATTGTGGGTATAACTTGCTTGGTGTGGTGTTGTTGTGCTTGTAAGTGTTGTATCTAGTGGCTAGCAAAGGCTAGAAACCAAGATCTTTGCGATCTAACGCTAGAAATGGCTTGATTGTGGGTATAACTTGTTCGGTTTTCGTATGATTTAGATAATTTGGACAGATTGTGATAGACCTAGAGTTGGGTCACGAAATTTCACAGAGATGATCTACACCTGAAAATATGAGATCTGTGAATTTTTGGTAATTTTTGGATAAAGGATGAATATTTGGTGAATTTAATGCTTGGTTTTGGCCAAAAATGGTGAAAAATAGCTAAACATCATGAAAAATTCTGGAAAATTTAAGATAAGTATTTTATAACATATAAAAGTCACACACAATATTTCAGGTTCATTGGAGAAGTCTATGTAGGCTTTTCGGTAAAACGAGTTCTAGGGATTTCTTGCTCGGTTTTGGTAAAAATGGCATGAAAAATAAGTTTTTGGTTCTGGAAATATTACAGGGAACTATGTGGGTGACAGGGGTCATCCCAGAAAAAATTGGGATTTTTCGAAGGTCGTTTGGTATTTTCGTCATATTTGGTGTTTAAATGACGTTTAAAAATGGTTAAATAAATTTTAGATATAAAAATTAATTCTGGAAAAATTTTATAAAATTCCTTACTGTCAAAATATGGTTTGTACAAAATTTCAAGGTCCGAGACTAAACGGATATTTATTTGTGCTAAATGGAACTTAAAAACAAACTTTTAAAGCTTAAAATGAGTAAACCGGCGAAGTTCGCCTAAGCGAGCTGACTGGTGTTTGAAAACCTTAAAAATGGATGATTTTTATGAAACTAAGTTAATCAAGTAAAAATAAATCATCCGAAAATAATTCGGATGATTTGGGTAATTTTACCCGATTTAACCGTTTCCGGTGTATTAAAGACGGAAACGGGCCCCGCGGCCAAACGGGGTGTCTAACCGAGCTCTAATTTCACCACTTTAATGAAAATATCAATAATAACTATTTTCGGGTCGTGTGTGGTCAAACTTATTTTTGTAAACATAAAGACGGATAACCGTGCTAGGCACGCAAAACGAGAAAACAAACTAACGGTAGTTTTGACTAAAGAACTCTAGGTGATATCACAATCTAAGTCCTGAAAAGTATTTCGGGGTTAACATTGTCCCCGGATCGTGTACGGTACTGGGTTAGCAGTGTCCCTAGACGTACCGGTTAACACGAATTTAAGTTATATTGATAGAAATTGTGTAGTAACGATTTGGGGATCGTATTACAGATCTGTACCAGTAGCCGTGCACCGTAGTACATCTTGCTCACAAGAAGGTGAGTTTTCACGAGCCCCTTTTTACTGAACTGTTTTAAATATTTTCCCGGGCGGAAAGCATGTTTCTATCAAAGTGTTTAAGTACATGCTAATCGCATGGAAACGAATGTATTTATATAATGTTTATTGTACGGAAATCGTACGGTAATGTATTAAGATGGTAATTACTGAGTTGCTAATATTGTAAGGCCCGAAACAGTGTTCTGGGTTAACAGTGTCCCCAGAGGTTATTAAATGTATTTCTGGGTTAACAGTGTCCCCAGAGGATATTGGAAATGTTCTGGGTTAACAGTGCCCCCAGAGGTTATTAAATATGTTTCTGGGTTAACAGTGTCCCCAGAGGTTATTAGATATGTTTCTGGGTTAACAGTGTCCCCAGGGGTAATTTGATGTGTTTCGGGGTTAACAGAGTTTTCACTTGTGAACTCAGTATAATTACATCGCTTATTTATGATTTTTATAATGATTTGTCATGGTTTATTTAAATTAGTGAAACTCACCAACTATTCGTAGTTGACCCGTTTTCTTTACATGCTTTCTAGGTACACTCAAATTGGAATGAGTGATATGTGTTCGATGCTGTGTGCTATTTTGTGGAAGTCTAGAGATCTATATTTTGCATTAAATATGTTAATGTACTATCGGTAACACTTATGTGATAACGCTTAGATGGTTATGAAACTCAGAACAATGTAATACGTTTAAATTAATGTAGTGGTGTTTTCTTTATAAACAATGCTGTTGATATCAGATGTGTCTGTTGCATCCCGTGTACGTTTCCGCTGCGGTTACGGGGTGTTACAGAACTTGGTATTAGAGCCATTGGTTATAAAGAATTAGGATGTCTTTAAAAGATACCTAAAATATAACCAGTAGCTCAAGTATTATAGGATCTGAATATCAACTAATAATATATTGTGACGAGATCGGGATGAACTTGGATGGACAAGTGGGTTATTATGGTCCGGAACATAATAACAGACTTGTCTGCACGAGGGAATTCAGGGAAAGTCACGGGGGACTTTAATAGGTAAAATTGGCAACATACGTGCAAATATGTGATAATATTGTTATGTGGTCAAGTTGTATAAGTAAGTGTATATTAATTTGATTATGATTTACACTATGGAAAGAACTATATGTTTGTTAACTTGTGTGCAGGTAAAATGTCAAGAACTCCCAGTTTGTCGATTGAGGAGGACCCGGAGGAGGTCAGCTCCGGGGACTCTGGGAGCCCACTCGTAGCATCTAGCACAGAGCCTAGCGAGGCTAGCCTTAGGAGTTCCGGCCAGTCCTCCCCAGCTAGGATTGCCAGATCCCCGACCCCACCCGCACCACAGGCCGCCCCTGCACCCCCCGGATTCGGACCCCGCCTCACGGCGCGGATCAGTATCCCATATGTCCAACCTACCTCGCCCCCACCCAGACCTGCTACCCGCAGGGGCGAGTCCTCCCGCTCTCAGCCTGAGCCTGTGACTCCACCTGTGTGGGGTCTTCCTAGACAGGAACGGGACGCGGCGGCCTAGCACCGAGTGCTCACCGAACAGGTGAAGGAGCACTCCGCCGCCCTGACGGTGGGAGTCCAGAGGAGGATGTACTTGGGGGATTGCATACTGGACCATCAGTATGCGATTGCCCAGCTGAAGAGGGAGTGCTCATACTCCCAATGGATGCTCGGCCGGATGGAGATGCGGGTCCGGGTCATGATGGCTGTGTTGGTGGTGTTGGTGGCGATATTGGTGGGGTTGGTTTACCACCGTGTTTAGTTGTGTTGGGATGGGAATAGACAGGGACCGTTTTTTTGATACTCTGTGTAAGCAGTTAGTGGTGATGCTAACATGGAGTGAATCTTGTTTAGTTATAATACAACCACTGGCCCTTAGGGGGGGTCTCTTTTGGGGCATATCAGTATAGATACTTTTGGGTATCATTCAAGCACTGACCCGTTGCGGGTTATGTCGAGATGATGCCGACATAGGCCCTACGTATGAAAACTTAACTAATGTAATAGTGACAGGAAAGTAATATGAACGGATGTTTGTGTAATATGTACTAACGTTTATTAATGAATGGAATGTTTGTTGTGTTTTATGATTGGAACTTGTATTGATTATATATATTTTCTTGATGTTGTGTAGAATGGCACCAAAACGTTCAGCCCAATTGTCGGAAGTGGACGTGAGCCGTTTGATTGCTCGACAGTTGGAGGCGGCGATACCGGATATGGTATCGCGCATCGCCGCCAGTATTAACAATTCGACCAATCCAACCCCTCCGAGCAATCAAACGACCACCAATAATGACGGGGAACGAAATACTGCTCCTCCGCAGAATGATAACACGATTCCGAGTAATGACGCACCGCCTAGGGTGGTCGTTACAGACAGTAATGGCCCTATACCTACGGTAGAGACGAACCGTACTGAACCGATTCGTGCATCCAGGGGATGTTCGATCAAGGATTTTATGTTGTGCAAACCTCTAGAGTTTAGCGGGTCTGAAGGACCAAATGGATTAGTTAAATGGATCGAGAAAATAGAATCCGTGGTGAATATCAGCAACTGCCCCGAGGATTGTGTTGTTAAGTATGCTGCCTGCACATTCACGGACCATGCCTTGACATGGTGGAACACGATAGTGCAGACCCGGGGCCAGGCGGCGACAAACCGCATGACCTGGACGGAGCTCAAGGCTCTTGTACTGGAACATTTCTGCCCGAAAAACGAATTGCAAAAATTAGAAAATGAATTGTGGAACCTGGAGATGCAGGGGGCAGACCATTTGGGTTATACGAACCGGTTTAATGAGCTGTCGCGATTGGTACCATGGTTGGTCACCCCAGAGTCGAAGAGGGTGGAGCGTTATATTTGGGGGCTAACTCCAGTTTTAAGGAGTATAGTCAATTCTGGGGGACACCAGACATATGAGGGTGCGGTGACGCAAGCGGGTATCGTAACTTACGATTTCGTAAGGAGCGGGTCACTGAAGGTGGCGGGAGAGTCCGCTGGAGTAAAGCGGGGTACACATGACCATAGGACCCAGGAAAAGCAGAAAGGTAAACGTGCTAGACCCACTGCCCAGAACTACGCCGTGACTAGTTCGGGCGGAAGGCAAGAACCGCAGAAGGGAACGTTTCCTAGGTGTGGGAAATGCGGTTACCACTATGGTGGCATGTGCAAAGAGGTGGTGGTGTGCCACCGGTGCGGCAGGATTGGGCACTACGCACCGAGCTGTAGAACAAACCTGAACAACTTGAACCGGCAACCGCAACCTATCCGTGCGCAGCCATTTAGGACCCAATCAGCCCGACAACAAAACCCACAAGGAAATCAAGTGATGACCACCAGTCGTGCTTGCTTTGAATGCGGTAGCACAGATCACTTCAAGAAAAACTGTCCAAAGCTGAACCAGGGAGGAAATGGGCGGCAACCCGCGGGTCAGGCATCGTCGTCCAATCCAGCGCGAGGCCGAGCATTCGTGATGGGGGCGAACGAGGCAAGCCAGGACCCCAGCGTAGTGACAGGTACATTCCTCGTCTCTGATCATTACGCTTCTGTATTATTTGATACAGGCGCCGATAGAAGTTTTGTCTCCGTTAGATTCCAGTCGATAGCAAACCTTCCAATTGGTGAAACCATAGAACCTTACACCGTAGAAGTCGCTAACGGTAAAACCTTGATAGTTAATCAGATAGTTCGGAATTGCCCTTTTATTCTGAACGAACAATCCTTTCCGATTGACTTGTTACCGGTAGAATTGGGTAGTTTTGACGTAATAGTGGGAATGGATTGGTTAGCACGTAACAAAGTAGAAATAAACTGTGAAAAGAAAATCGTCAAGATCCGGGTGTCGGATGACGAGGAGGTATTAGTGCAAGGAGAAAAATCCGGCACCATGATACCATTTATATCCCACCTCAAGGTGTTAAAATATATACGTCAGGGATGTGTGGCGTATCTAGCGAGCCTGACGGCCACTGATTCTGAGGAAAAACGGGTGGACGATATTCCCGTGGTACGCGAATTTCCACAAGTTTTCCCAGAGGAACTTCCTGGATTACCGCCAACCCGACAGGTCGAATTCAGAATCGACTTATTACCTCAAGCTGGCCCTGTTGCTAAGGCGCCCTACCGACTTGCACCATCCGAGATGCAAGAGTTATCCAACCAGTTGCAAGAATTGTTGGATAAAGGATTTATACGTCCTAGTTATTCCCCGTGGGGTGCACCGGTACTATTCGTGAAAAAGAAGGACGGAAGCCTTAGAATGTGCATTGATTACAGGGAGCTGAACAAGTTGACAATCAAAAATAGGTATCCTCTCCCCCGAATCGATGATCTGTTCGACCAGCTACAAGGTGCGAGCTACTTCTCAAAAATAGATCTTAGATCGGGATACCATCAGGTTAGAATCCAGGAGGAGGATATCCCAAAAACCGCATTCCGGACTCGCTACGGCCATTACGAGTTCTTAGTTATGCCTTTTGGGCTAACAAATGCGCCAGCAGTATTCATGGATCTCATGAATCGAGTCTGTAAACCCTACCTCGATAAATTCGTCATCGTGTTTATTGACGATATTTTGATATTCTCAAAGAGTAAAGTAGAGCATGAGCAACACTTGAGATTAATTTTAGAGCTTCTAAATCAGGAGAAGTTGTTTGCAAAATTCTCCAAGTGTAACTTCTGGTTACAAGAAGTGCAATTCCTTGGTCACGTTATAAACCATCAAGGAATACACGTTGATCCAAGTAAGGTTGAAGCAGCTAAGAATTGGCAAGCGCCTAAATCGCCAAAGGAAATCCGCCAATTTTTAGGCTTAGCTGGATATTATCGTCGATTTATAGAGAACTTTTCCAGCATCGCCCAACCTTTAACTCTTCTGACCCAAAAAGATCGAAAGTATGAATGGGGTGAAGAGCAGGAAACGGCGTTTCAAACGCTAAAACAAAGATTGTGCCAAGCGCCGATCTTAAGTCTCCCCGACGGAGACGATGGTTTTGTCGTGTATTGTGACGCATCCCGGAAAGGGTTAGGATGCGTGTTGATGCAAAATAATAAAGTCATAGCCTATGCTTCCCGACAGTTAAAAGTACACGGGAAAAATTACACTACTCATGACTTAGAACTGGGAGCAGTTATCTTCGCACTTAAAATCTGGAGACATTATCTCTACGGTACAAAGTGCACCATCTTCACCGATCATAAAATTTGCAACACATATTCAATCAGAAAGAACTGAATATGAGACAACGAAGATGGGTCGAATTATTAAGCGACTATGACTGTGACATCCGTTATCACCCCGGCAAGGCTAACGTCGTAGCCGATGCCTTGAGTAGGAAGGATCGGGTTAAGCCATTGCGAGTGCGAGCGCTTGGGATGATAGTCCAGTCGAACCTTTCGGATTTGATTCGAGTCGCTCAACGCGAGGCGTTGGAAGAGGAACAATTTGAAAAAGAGGGACTTTTCGGTAACGAGAAGAACTTCGAACAGCGCAAGGACGAAATTCTCTACTTCAAAAATCGGATTTGGATCCCGACCCTCCATGATCTTCGTGATGTAAGGCCCTGTTACCGGTAACCCTACTTTCGTGTTGGATTTACTCATAAGCACAGTTCTAAATATCAGAGTTAATTAAAAACTTTACGCGGAATATAAAACTTTCATAAAACATTACATATCAATTCATAATCATGTCTTAAAACATTCCTCTTGTCCTTCAAAATCAAAACATAACTTATAAAACATATCAGATCTTCAGATGCCAGGCTTTAGTCTTCTGCCATGTGTCCTCCACTCAAGCCAGCTGTCTCATCCTACTCACCTGCGTGCATACTAAAAGTCAGCTACGCTGAGTGAGTTCTAGTTAATCATACAATACCATACAATACCTTATTACATACATACGTACTTAACCTCATAACTTTCTTTCATACACACATAAGTACTCATACCTTCATTCTTACTTACATACTTTCTTTCTTACTTACATACTTTCTTTACATTCATAATCATACGTTTTAAAGAGCCTTTCGCCCTATAACCTCACAGATATTATAAGGGTCTGGTCCGTCCCTAACATCACAGATATTATAAGGGTCTGGTCCCTATCCTCACAGATATTGTAAGGGTCTGGTCCCTAACATCACAGATATTATAAGGGTCTGGTCCCTAACATCACAGATATTATAAGGGTCTGGTCCCTTGCTTTCGAATATTAGTAGGGTTCAGTTCCCTCTTCGTTACCATACAACCATGCATCATACCTCGAGTATTATTAGGGCTCGGTACCCTTTTCGTAACCATACAACCATACAACCGTCATTTCCTTCTTTTATTAACTTTATTACGTTCATACACATAAACATTCATATCATACTTGCCATATTTATAACGTTACAACCTGACAGTACGTGCAATATCCGAAGATCGTTCACGAACCATCAAGCAATCATTCATACATATCACATATATCACATATGGCTTTATAACGTTACAACCTAACAGTACGTGCAATATCCGAAGATCGTTCACGAACCATCAAGCAATCATTCATACATATCACATATATCACATATGGCATACACTTATCACTTAGGATAAATGTATTAACAACACATCAAGTATGCACACAGCCCCGAAAACATAACAGGGAATGGGGCTAGAAACTCACCTGGATCCTGTTACGCTCGCCGTTGATCGTAATTCCTTTCTTTAACTGGGCCCGGCTAACTGTATAATATTTACACATATCAATTAACTACTACTACTCGTTTTGTATTTCTATCTATATATGACCCACAACGAACGGGGGTCCGGGGGCAGCGGGATTCTAGGGGCGGCAGCCCCTAGCGGGGTCCAAGGGGCAGAGCCCCTGGCTGGGGTTAAGCTGCCTTAACACATTTTCCATTAGGTTTTTAATTTGTTTTATAAACGAACTTCACTTCAGGCGAAGTTAAACCTTAGGCGAACTTGGCTTCAGGCGAAGTTAAACCTTAGGCGAACTTGGCTTCAGGCGAAGTTAAACCTTAGGCGAACTTGGCTTCAGGCGAAGTTATACCTTAGGTGAACTTGGCCGTAGGCGAAGTTACGCTTGAAGGCGAAGTTACGCTTGAAGGCGAAGTTCATCAGGCGAACTTAATCTTGCAGGCGAAGTTATCGCGCTGCAGATCTGTTTGCCCATAACTCCTTCGTTTCTTAGCCAAATAACTCGATTTTGGTACCCACGGAATCGTATGATCGGCGCCTACAAATCCCAACCATCAAGTCGGCCTAAAATCGACGTTTTAGGGGACCGATTTGGGCAGTTTGGGTTTCGGGTCCGGTTAACCCATCCAATCCTAACCATTTTCAGTAATATTAACTTTGTTGGATTTGTTCTTACCTTACCAACTCAGATCTATCAACGAAATCTCGGGTCTCGGCTTCGAATCTTGATCGGTTAGAAAGCGGTGTTTTGAGGAGTGTGTGGAGTTTGGTGAGAAATGAGATATTTTGGGATTTTGGGGGTATTTATATCCCTGAAATCCCATTCTCATTTATCCTATCTCAATTAATCCAAGTCCATGACCCGCTCCTACCCGATATTAATAATTAAAAACGCGAAATCACTAACATAACTTTCTTTATTCAACATTATAAATTTTAGGATGTTACACGTGAATTGATCATGAACGAAGCGCATAAATCGAAATATTCCATACATCCGGGTTCGGATAAGATGTACAAGGATGTGAAGGTGTTCTACTGGTGGCCGGGTATGAAAAAGGATATAGCCACATACGTCGGCAAGTGTACGACGTGTGCGAGGGTTAAGGCGGAGCACCAGAAACCTTCGGGAATGTTACAACAACCGGAAATTCCCGAATGGAAGTGGGAGCAGATCACGATGGATTTTGTGACACATCTCCCCAAGACGTCCCGAGGACATGATGCAATTTGGGTAGTCGTGGATCGATTAACCAAATCGGCACATTTTATCCGGATTAGAAATAATTATAACACTGAGAGACTTGCGCAGATTTATATAAATGAAATTGTGTCTCGTCATGGGATACCCATCTCAATCATCTCTGATCGGGATAGCCATTTCACCTCCAAGCTTTGGCAAGCTGTGCAAGAAGCGCTGGGAACGCGTATTAATTTAAGCACAGCCTACCACCCTCAGACCGACGGTCAGTCTGAGAGGACCATTCAAACCCTTGAGGATTTGCTTCGTGCATGCGTACTGGATTTTAAGGGAAATTGGGATCAACATCTCCCGCTCGTTGAATTTTCCTATAATAACAATTACCATAGCAGTATAAAAGCAGCACCGTATGAAGCATTGTATGGACGAAAGTGCCGATCACCACTCTGCTGGACTGAAGTGGGCGACACACATGTTATTAGATCAGATCTGGTCCAGGAAACGGCCAGCAAAATTCTTGAAATTAAGAACAATCTGAAGGCCGCACGGGATCGGCAGAAGAGTTATGCCGATACCCGTAGAAAACCGTTATCATTTGAGAAAGGTGATAAAGTGTATTTGAAAGTATCACCTTGGAAAGGAGTAGTCAGATTTGGAAAGGCGGGGAAGTTAGCCCCAAGATACATTGGACCATTCGACATTACTGCAAAAATCGGTCCAGTAGCATACCGATTAGAACTGCCTGATGAACTGAGTGCAGTTCACAATGTGTTTCACGTGTCGAACTTGAAAAGGTGTCTGTCGAATGAGACATCGGCGTTACCCTTAGAGGGTGTCCAAATAAGTGATAAACTCAACATTGTAGAGGAACCCATAGAAATAGTGGATGGGAAAATCAAGCAACTTAGACACAATAAGATCTCGTTGGTCAAAGTTAGATGGAACTCGCAACGAGGTCCAGAATATACGTGGGAACGAAAGGACGAATTTCGGAAGAAATACCCCCACCTATTTCCGCAAAAGGAAGTAGTTGATGCGTAAAATTTCGAGGACGAAATTTTTATAACGGGGGGAGAATGTAACGATTCCGGCAAATTCAGGTATACCCTAGCCGGAATATACTATTTACGTGTTATTCAATACTGAATATATGAATTATAATGTGTTTATACGAGTATATAAGATTCACCGTACGAATTATACTCGAATATACAGATAGTCGTATTGGAATTACGATTAACCTATGAACGGTTATTGAAACCCGAACGAATCGGGGATTACATTATATACGAAATATATGATGTTTAGTAAGGTTTACGAAGTATTAAATCTTCGGGATGAGTGAATTATAGCACAGAAAAAGGATTTCGATTTAATGGTACGTCGGTACGTTAAACGAAACCTTTAATATCAAACCAAGCAAGAGACGATCGATCAAGCCGAAAAAGATGCACAATTACCGACAATATGATGTGTTGAGTCAATAAACGTCATGGTTTAAGTTTTTAAAGTTTTTAAATCAGTTTTATATAAATTTCATTTTTAAGCCGAAAAACGACCGTTTTGGCCTCGTTTTGAGCGGAATTAAACGTTTAACCGAAAAACGAACTGAACCAGATTATCCACAACATTATCCGAATTACACAATCCGAATGTGTGGCTATGGTTGGAGATGTGGGCCCCCCCACTAACATAACATGGACCGATCGGTCCATGCTACACACATACACATTCACTTTGTCTTTTTTCTCCAATATTACTCTCCAAATCCTCTCAACACTCTTCAACATCCATCCAAAACCCAAGTTTTTAAGCAAGAACACAAGGTAAAAACCGAGTTGTGATCGTGTTTATCTTCTTTTCTTGGTTCATTTACAAGGAAATGAGGTTTCAAATGAAAAATGGGTGAAAACCCGAGATGAAACCGATTCTTGGAGGATCAAGTGATGTATACAAGTTATACAAAGTATCTTGGTCCAAGAAAGTAGTTAAAAGAGTCAAAAACGAATTTTTACGGTCAAAATCTTTGTTTTGATGTTTTAATCGAAACCATGAAAGAAATGGCTTGATTGTGGGTATAACTTGCTTGGTGTGGTGTTTTTGTGCTTGTAAGTGTTGTATCTAGTGGCTAGCAAAGGCTAGAAACCAAGATCTTTGCGATCTAACGCTAGAAAACACAAGATAGTTCGGTTTTCGTATGATTTAGATAATTTGGACAGATTGTGATAGACCTAGAGTTGGGTCACGAAATTTCACAGAGATGATCTACACATGAAAATATGAGATCTGTGAATTTTTGGTAATTTTTGGATAAAGGATGAATATTTGGTGAATTTAATGCTCGGTTTTGGCCAAAAATGGTGAAAAATAGCTAAACATCATGAAACATTCTGGAAAATTTAAGATAAGTTTTTTATAACATATAAAAGTCACACACATAATTTCAGGTTCATTGGAGAAGTCTAAGTAGGCTTTTCGGTAAAACGAGTTCTAGGGATTTCTAGCTCGGTTTTGGTAAAAATGGCATCAAAAATAATTTTTTGGTTCTGGAAAAATTACAGGGAACTATGTGGGTGACAGGGGTCATCCCAGAAAAATTTGGGATTTTTCGAAGGTCGTTTGGTATTTTCGTCATATTTGGTGTTTAAATGACGTTTAAAAATGGTTAAATAAATTTTAGATATAAAAATTAATTCTGGAAAAATTTTATAAAATTCCTTACTGTCAAAATATGGTTTGTACAAAATTTCAAGGTCCGAGACTAAACGGATATTTATTTGTGCTAAATGGAACTTAAAAACAAACTTTTAAAGCTTAAAACGAGTAAACCAGCGAAGTTCGCCTAAGCGAGCTTACTGGTGTTTGAAAACCTTAAAAATGGATGATTTTTATGAAACTAAGATAATCAAGTAAAAATAAATCATCCGAAAATAATTCGGATGATTTGGGTAATTTTACCCGATTTAACCGTTTCCGGTGTATTAAAGACGGAAACGGGCCCCGCGGCCAAACGGGGTGTCTAACCGAGCTCTAATTTCACCACTTTAATGAAAATATCAATAATAACTATTTTCGGGTCGTGTGTGGTCAAACTTATTTTTGTAAACATAAAGACGGATAACCGTGCTAAGCACGCAAAACGAGAAAACAAACTAACGGTAGTTTTGACTAAAGAACTCAAGGTGATATCACAATCTAAGTCCTGAAAAGTATTTCGGGGTTAACATTGTCCCCGGATCGTGTACGGTACTGGGTTAGCAGTGTCCCCAGACGTACCGGTTAACACGAATTTAAGTTATATTGATAGAAATTGTGTAGTAACGATGTGGGGATCGTATTACAGATCTGTACCAGTAGCCGTGCACCGTAGTACATCTTGCTCACAAGAAGGTGAGTTTTCACGAGCCCCTTTTTACTGAACTGTTTTAAATATTTTCCCGGGGCGGAAAGCATGTTTCTATTAAAGTGTTTAAGTACATGCTAATCGCATGGAAACGAATGTATTTATATAATGTTTATTGTACGAAAATCGTACGGTAATGTATTAAGATGGTAATTAACTGAGTTGCTAATATTGTAAGGCCCGAAACAGTGTTCTGGGTTAACAGTGTCCCCAGAGGTTATTAAATGTATTTCTGGGTTAACAGTGTCCCCAGAGGATATTGGAAATGTTCTGGGTTAACAGTGCCCCCAGAGGTTATTAAATATGTTTCTGGGTTAACAGTGTCCCCAGAGGTTATTAGATATGTTTATGGGTTAACAGTGTCCCCAGGGGTAATTTGATGTGTTTCGGGGTTAACAGAGTTTTCACTTGTGAACTCAGTATAATTACATCGCTTATTTATGATTTTTATAATGATTTGTCATGGTTTATTTAATTAGTGAAACTCACCAACGATTCGTAGTTGACCCGTTTTCTTTACATGCTTTCTAGGTACACTCAAATTGGAATGAGTGATATGTGTTCGATGCTGTGTGCTATTTTGTGGAAGTCTAGAGACCTATATTTCGCATTAAATATGTTAATGTACTATCGGTAACACTTATGTGTTAACGCTTAGATGGTTATGAAACTCAGAACAATGTAATACGTTTAAATTAATGTAGTGGTGTTTTCTATATAAACAATGCTGTTGATATCAGATGTGTCTGTTGCATCCCGTGTACGTTTCCGCTGCGGTTACGGGGTGTTACATAAATAGGGAGGTGTGTTATAAGTTACTAGTTAGCATTGGTGTAGAAATACAGCTTTGTCTAAGGAAGGAATGGCTATGGGGATTAGAAGAGTTACTGCTGTAACAAATGTATATGGTTTTGGTGCTATGAATAAGAAAGTTGACCGGTCATCAGATCTGGAAGGAAACGTGCTTGAATAGGTTGGCATATTTACATTTTTGACCCATTAACATATTTTATTGTTATTATATTTTCATTAACACTTATGGACATAAAACTATTGTAGGAAGGTGTGCCGGTGGTGTAGTGCTAGACTTTGTCTTCTTTTGATGTTTATAGCATGAAATATTTACATTTGATATTAAATTTGACTCACTGAATGTTAACCAATTATATATGTTTATCGTTAATGATATATTGTCATTTGGTACCAAGTGGGTAAATAGAAGACTATATACTTTTGTGTTTAGTAACTTTACTTTAAATATTGTAGCGACATACGTGAGAACTTTTGTTACATTCTAATGGGTATACGGTACCATAAATGAGTATGTTAAACAATCAACCACAAGTATATACGGATTTGTCTAAGGAAGGAATGGCTATGGGGATTAGAAGAGTTACTACTTTAACAAATGAATATTGTTTTGGTTCTATGAATAAGAAAGTTGACCGATCATCTAAGCTGGAAGGAAACGTGCTTGAATAGGTTGGCATATTTACATTTTTGACCCATTTACATATTTTATAGTTATTATATTTTCATACGTGATAACTTTTGTTATATTCTAATGGGTAAACAGTACCATAAATGAGTGTTATAAAAAATCAATCACAAGTATATAATGTTATTACATTAGATTTTGTGTTTATTGAAGTATGAATTAGAATGTTATAATTCATTTATTTGAGTCAAATTTTCTATCTTTAGGCAGTTAAAGATTAAGGACTGTTAATTTTCTGTCATAAAAAGAATTGGAGGTGTATTATAAGTTTCAAGTTAGCTTTGGTGTAGAAATACAGCTTTGTCTAAGGTAGGAATGGCTATGAGGATTAGAAGGGTTACTGCTGTAAAAATGAATATGGTTTTTGTGCTATGAATAAGAATGTTGATCGGTAATCTGTGCTGGAAGGGAACGCGCTAGAACAGGTTGGCATATTTACATTTTTGACACATTTACATATTTTTTATTTATTATATTTTCATTACCACTTAAGAACATAAAACTATTGTAGGAAGGTGAGCCGGTGATGTAGTGCTAGACTTTGTCTTCTTTTGATGTTTATAGCATGAAATATTCACATTTGATATTAAATTTGACTCACTGTGTCACACCCCGGTCGTAATGGCGGAAAACCGAGGCGTGGCGACTAGGTCGTGATTGATTGAGCACAATAGTATAAAAGTCTAAATGCATAAACATAACCAAACTGTCAAATATTACATCATCCAGGTAACATGAAACAAATTGTTTTAATACAAAATATCAAGTTTCCAAACAACTCCTAGCCTAGCCTTCATCTCTCTAAGGCCTCTATCAGCTATTAGCTACTTCCTGCTTCATTTCCTGAAAACATGTAATAAAACGTCAACTACAAAAAGTAGATGAGTGAATTCATAGGTTAACTAATACTGTAGTGATAAGCCCTACACAAGCATACTAGGCTAAGTTGTAGGGGTTTATATATAGGGTGTACCATCGGCTAACCCACCACTCCTACAACTTATCCTACTATGCTTGGTATGCTTATCATCTCAACTGAATCTGCAAGAGTTTCGTATAAAGATTCCAATTATTGTTTCCATGCATGCAGGAGGAACGGTATCAAGGATATATGTATAAGATACCCAAGAATCATATGTAACCATGCCATGATGAAAAATGATAATGATGCATAATGATCACACAAGACCTGACATCGACCCCACACAAGACCACACTATGCTGCTTGATTTCCTTGATGGTAACCCAAATCGATCACTTTGGGTACCATGAGAGAATTCTAAAGCGTACTTTAGTATCTCTTGGATTCCTAATCGATCACTTAGGAGATCCTTCGGATCCTTAATCGAACACTTAAGAGATCCTTCGGATTCTTAATCGAACACTTAAGAACCCCATAGGTCACGTGTATTCTAAATCGATCACTTTAGAATCCCACGTCTAGTGACGGCCTGTCTACCAATCGACCACTTGGAGATCAAACCTATGCACTATTGTGACCTATATTGCCACTGTTCACACGATCACAAGACTGACCAATGAATAATGTGTTTTCATGATAAAGTATAACGGGTACATGACTTTGATTTCCAAACGTCCAATGTTCCCTAAACGCTGAGTGATTCCCATATTTACTCCTGAATATTTGATTATGCATACACAACTTCCGAGAAAGTTAAGGTACGCGTAACCTGCCATGATTACTTGTTTTCCCAATGTTCATTGTTTGCAAAAGATTTGTCAAGTGTTTATGATAAGTAATGTTTGAATAAATGTGTTTTGTCAAAACGTGTACATTTACCATGTTTTCACCCCCAATGATTTGAAAGGCTTTAAAAGAAAAATGGGGGCTATGAACTCACCTTGTTGACTAGGTGTGGTTGCTAGGGCGGTCGGGTGCTGTCAAACGTCGATCCTCTAAGTCTAGACAAGGACATAATAAGTTAACAACACAGTTTAAGTCTAAGAGTGTAAGCCTTACACGATCTCGAGCAAAAACTAGGTTTTAAAGACGAAACAGCTTGGTTCTGACCTGATTCGATCGAATAGGAACACATTCGATCGAATCGAAACACATTCGATCGAATAGACACACATTCGATCGAATAGACACACATTCGATCGAATAGAAACACATTCGATCGAATAGACACTCATTCGATCGAATAGACAGACGTTCGATCGAATACGAAGCTCATTCGGTCGAATGAGTTGGAGACCATTCGGTTGCTTTCCTATTCGGTCGACTGGACTGGTTCGATCGACACATTCGATCGAATGAACTGATTCGATCGACTGGTTCGATCGAATGAGTCTGATTCGACTCCTTCAAGCTGGGCGACGGAGATACCCACGGGTTTTCCAGATTTTCCAGATTTTTGACCCAAAATCGAAGTTTTTGACATGGAAATGCTCGGGATTGAAAGGGGTATCGATTCCTAGTACTTTTAAACACAAAAGCTTGCATTTTGACACCAAAAATGACGGTTTTTGACCAAGAACACACTTGACACAAAAGTCGGAGTTTTTGCTCGATTCGGGGCGGGTTTTGGTTGTAAAAACGTATGATTTTCAAGAAGATCTTACCGACAACAACGATAAACAGATTGGTGGACTCGAATCTTAGATTGGATGACTTTCTCTCACTACTCTCTCTCTAGAAGTGGGAGTGTTTGGGTGGGAAGTGTTGGTGGAAATGAAAGAGATGGTGTAAGAATACTTGATTTTCCGCTTAAATACTCGGGTGACTCGGGTTCGGGTTTAGGCTACCGACGGGTCAAGACTAGTCGAGTTCATAAGTTTTTTTAAACAAACTAAAACTTTTTCAGCAAAACTTTTATAAACCATTTTCCGAATAATTATTTAAAATCTTTTTTTTTTTTTTTTTTTTTTTTTTTTTTTTTTTTTAATATGAACATTTTATTTTTTTCAAAAGCATAAAAATTAATATTTTCCAGGCGTAAATGTCGTTTTATAAAATAAACATTTCAAATGATAAAAGCAGATTTCTCCAATGATATGGGTTCCGAACTTATCGTCCAGAACCCCAAAGTGTATAGTTTCCGATGATTCCTTGATTTTTGTCTACCAGTCAAATTCCAGGGCGTTACATCCTCCCCAACTTAGGGGAATTTCGTCCCGAAATTTAGCTTTTTAGTATACTTGATGCATCGATGATTAAGATTACATGATCCCATGATGACCACTATGCGCCACCACTTCTAATATTCGTCTCAGGCACCACCCAAATCAAGCCGAAGGGGCTTATATATAGGGTGTACCAGCGGCTAACCCACCACTCCTTCAACCTTACTTGGGTGTTTCCTTCGACTCCTATTAGATCAATGACACACAGGACGACACACTATTTTCCACTACGAGGCATCATCCTCAAGCTTTACATCAGACATATTCATTTCGGATTGAAGGGGTTTATATATAGGGTGTACCAGCGGCTAACCCACCACTCCTTCAATCTTCCGCGAATATTACCCTCGGTAATTCTTGAATTCAATGTCTCACAGCTGCCACGCTAACTATAAGTCCCTAATTCCAGGTTTCGCTTCAGACATATTCAACTCGTGCCGAAGAGGTTTATATATAGGGTGTACCAGCGGCTAACCCACCACTTCTTCAACCTTTGTCGAATATTTCTCTACACGAACCTTGAGTTCACGACTTCTAGTTACACAATAGCATATTGCTTATACACGTATACACCTGTGACCTTGATGTAATTATATTCCGGACTATAATTACGAGCTCACCTTGTATCAATGTATAAGCTCTATTGTGTGCGGCTAGAAAATTTGACACGACACCACACACATACACACAACCATGCTCCATGAATGCAAGAATGAATGACAAATTTTTGGCTTAAATAATGTATAAATTTCCCCAAAATTCATATGATTGAGTAGATATGACTTGTGCTCCCAGCATGAGCCCTGAGTAGCCAAATTTGTGGATGCAAATAAAAGATTACTTATAAGCATAATAAGGCAACACGATATTCATTGAATAACACAATTATTTGATACATGCTGCAAATGTTATATTGACTTCTAGACAATAGATTACAAGAATAGAGACTAAGAGAACAGATGAGGGTATTTCTCCTTCATTAGATCTTCGCGTTCCCATGTAAACTCGGGTCCGCGTTTGTTATTCCATCGAACATTCACAAGCGGTATGCGGCTACGCTTGGTCTTCTTGACCTCGCGATCCAAGATTTCGACGGGTTCTTCAACAAAAAGCAGATTGTCGTTAATTCGAACCTCGTCGACGGGAATGAGAAGGGCCTCGTCAACAAGACACTTCTTTAACTGCGAAACATGAAAAACATTGTGAACTCTACCGAGTTCCGGCGGCAGCTCAAGACGATAGGCAACTGGTCCGATCCTTTCAAGGATTTTGAATGGTCCAACATACCTAGGAGCGAACTTTCCCTTCTTCCCGAAACGGACTACGCCCTTCCAGGGGGGAAACTTTCAGCAGAACACGGTCACCAACTTGAAACTCGAGTGGCTTGCGTCGTTTGTCTGCGTAGTACTTATGCCGACAACGGGCGTCTTTGAGTCGCTGTTGAATGATAGCGATTTGATCGGTTGTTTCCTGTATTAGTTCCGGGCCGATGATCTGTGAATCCCCGGTCTCGGACCAACACAAGGGTGAGCGACACTTGCGACCGTAAAGAGCTTCAAACGGCGCGCATTTAATAGAAGAGTGGTAACTATTGTTGTAAGAAAATTCTGCCAGCGGCAGATGAGCTTCCCAACTATTACCGAATTCAAGGATGCAAGCTCTCAACATGTCCTCTAGGGTTTGTATGGTCCTCTCGCTCTGCCCATCAGTTTCTGGATGATAGGAAGAGCTAAGCTTCACACTTGTCCCAAAGGCCTTTTGCAAAGATTTCCAGAACCTGGAAGAGAAACTGCTGTCGCGATCAGACGTAATGCCCTTAGGCACACCATGACGGGAAACGATCTCACGAATGTATATCCGCGCCAACTTTTCCGTAGTGTAGTCCTCACGAACCGGGATAAAGTGAGCGGATTTAGTTAGAATGTCCACAATAACCCAAATTGAGTCATGACCGCTAGGCGTCCGCGGTAGCTTGGTGATGAAATCCATAGCTAACTCTTCCCACTTCCACTGAGGAATAATAGGTTGCTGAAGCAGCCCAGACGGCCTTCGATGCTCTGTCTTGACTCGCGAACAAGTCAAACATCTCATCACGTATAAAGCGATGTCTTTCTTCATCCCGGGCCACCAATAATGAGGTTTAAGATCTTGATACATTTTGCTGCTGCCGGGATGAATCGAGTATCTGGACTTGTGGGCTTCACTTAGAATAAGCGTTCGAAGAGGCTCAGAGTTTGGGATCCATGCTCGATCAATAAAATAGAGGATGCCGTCCAACTTGGTTTCGAATTTCTGTTCGGCTCCACACGACAAAACGCCCTTGAGATCTCCATTCACAAGCGCCTGATTCTGAGCTTCGCGAATTAAGGAGGGAAGATTGGATTGAATTCGAATAGAGTGCAGCTGGGTCCTTTCTTTACGACTCAATGCGTCAGCCACCACATTAGCCTTTCCCGGGTGGTAGCGGATTTCACAATCGTAATCGCTGAGAAGTTCGACCCAGCGTCGCTGCCTCATGTTCAACTCTTTCTGATGGAGGATGTGCTGTAAGCTCTTGTGGTCGGTATAGATGACACACTTCGTGCCGTACAGGTAGTGTCTCCAGATTTTTAAGGCAAACACCACAGCACCCAACTCGAGGTCATGCGTGGCGTAGTTCTTTTCGTGCACCTTGAGTTGTCGAGAAGCGTAAGCGATGACCTTCCCTCGTTGCATTAAAACGCAACCGAGGCCTTGATTTGAAGCATCGCAATAAACGGTAAAGTCATCGTCACCTTCCGGAAGCGATAGAATCGGTGCACGGCAAAGTTTATTCTTCAGAGTTTGGAAGGCTTCCTCTTGATCTCGTCCCCACACGAAGGGTTCTCCCTTCTGAGTCAGAGTGGTCAAAGGCAAGGCAATCCTGGAGAAGTTTGAGATAAATCGGCGGTAGTAACCAGCCAATCCAAGAAATGAACGGATTTCGGTAGGTGTTTTAGGCGCTACCCAATTTCTGATGGCTTCTACCTTGGCAGGGTCGACGTGTATGCCGTCGACATTGATAACATGTCCCAAGAATTGAACTTCCTTTAGCCAAAATTCGCACTTGGAGAACTTGGCATATAGTTGTTCCTTCCTGAGAAGCTCCAAAATAAGCCTGAGATGAAGCTCATGATCGGTCCTCGAACGAGAATAAATGAGAATATCGTCTATGAAAACAATGACAAACTGGTCGAGATATGGACGGCAAACGCGATTCATCAGATCCATGAAAATGGCGGGGGCATTGGTCATTCCAAAAGGCATAACCATGAACTCGTAATGACCGTAACGAGTTCGGAACGCAGTTTTCGGGATATCCTCTTCCAGAACACGCAATTGATGGTAACCAGAACGCAGATCGATCTTAGAGAAAAAACGTAGCACCCTGAAGCTGATCAAAGAGATCATCAATTCTCGGTAACGGGTACCGGTTTTTGATGGTCAGTTTATTAAGCTCCCGATAGTCAATGCACATACGGAAAGTCCCATCCTTCTTTTTGACGAAGAGTACTGGGGCTCCCCATGGAGACGAGCTAGGGCGAATGAATCCCTTGCCAAGAAGTTCTTGAAGCTGATTCGATAATTCTTGAAGTTCCAGCGGAGCTAGACGATAAGGAGACTTAGCAACAGGGAGAGCACCAGGAATAAGATCGATACGAAATTCCACCTGCCTGCTAGGAGGAAGTCCAGGCAGCTCATCGGGAAAAACATCAGAAAATTCACGCACGACAGGGAAGTCCTGCAGTCTCTTGACTTTGGATTCCTTGAGAGTAACACGGGCTAGAAATGCGGGATACTTCTTTTGAAGGTACCGACTGGCTTTTAAGCAAGAAACGATTCTTAGGCATCCACCCGACCTATCCCCTTGAATGGTTAGAATTTCACCAGAAGACAGAGGGATACGAATAAGTTTCTCGGCGCAGATTACTTCCGCGCGATTGCTAGACAGCCAGTCCATTCCCACAACTAGATCGAAGCTTCCAAGACGAAAAGGTATAAGGTCAATACTGAACGATGTGGTGACAAGAGTAAGGGTGCAATATCGAATGACAGACCTCACTTGTGTGGACTCTCCACTAGCAAGTTCAACAACCAAGGCAGGTTCCAACTCGGAAATTTTTAATTTCAGCAAAGGAACCAATTCGCAAGAGACAAAACTCCTATCAGCTCCTGTATCAAATAGGACAGACACCCAATTGTTGTTAAGAGTAAACGTACCAGTAATAACATCGGGGTTTTGGCGTGCTTCGGCAGCTCCAATGGTGAAGGCCCTCCCGCGAGCCGGAGGAACGTTGGTGACGCGAGGGCATCGATTTCTGTAATGGTCCATCGCGCCACACTCGAAGCAGCCTCGAGCAGGGTTAGGCTGAGGGTTAGCATTCCCCACAGCCAATTGGTTGCCAGGACTCCTGCAGCGCTCCACCAGGTGTCCGAATCGTCCACAATTTGTGCACTTGCGGCACAACTCACTTGTTGGGTGATGATAAGAACATAAGTTGCACTTGGGATGCGGCCCAGTATATTCCTTTCTCGGTCTTCCCTGAACTGTTGCGGCTGAAACGGGGGCCATGGAGTTGATAGGCGTAGCACCAGTGATCGCAGTTAAGTAGGTCGCTTTCCGCTTCCTATTGTTCCCCTTTTTCGCTTTCCCATCGGAAGATTTGCCCTTATCCTGATGCAAAACACCGGACCTGAGCTGTTCCCTGGTCAAACGGGCAGTGAGATCGATCACTGCCTTAAGTGTAGTGGGGTCAACTGCAACCGCAATGCCCCTCATAGAGTCCGGAAGACCGCTGATGTATTGCTCGACAGCGCGTGAAGCTGGGGTAACCATGTGGGGCACCAATAGGGAGAGTTCATGAAATCTCTCCGTGTACTTCATGTGATCGGCGCCCTTCATCGTGTGCGCCCTAAACTCAGCCTCCAATTTCTGGAGTTCGGTTCTCGGAACGAACTCCTGCGTGACTAGCTCAACAAACTCGGCCCAGGGCAAGGCTAAGACCGCGTCTCGCCCCCTGGTTCTAATCTCGATATTCCACCACGTGAGAGCCCGTTTGTGGAACATACTCGCCGCGAATTTGACCCTGAGTTCATCCGGGCAAGAGCACATGTTGAATGAAGCTTCGACTTTCTCGAACCACTGGAGAAGACCAGCAGCTCCCTCGGATCCATTAAAGCTCGTAGGCCCAGTGTTAGTAAAAGCCTTATAGAGCCTGTCGGCCTGAAGAGTAGGATTCGGTTCTGGGGCTTGTGGCGCACCCGAGGTTCCTTCTTGCCTTAGGTTGTTAACCAGACCCGGAAGAACTGCTGCAATTTGCTGCGCTATGATGGCAGCGAGGTCAGCAGGGTCAGCATTGACGGACGAGCGACGAGGAGGCATTCTGAAGAAGAAAAAGAACGCGCAAGAATGATACCGGGAATAAGAATAACAGGATAAGGAATAGCCAAAGAATACATCGCTATGATAGACACAATTAAAGATGCAGCACATAAGCACATAGCAAGCACATAAGTGTGGGCGTGTGATAGTGATGCATGAATTATCTAGAGTTAAGGGTCCTAGGTTATAGTCTAGGTCGGTTTCCTAATTCCCTATAACCATTGGCTCTGATACCAATCTGTCACACCCCGGTCGTAATGGCGGAAAACCGAGGCGTGGCGACTAGGTCGTGATTGATTGAGCACAATAGTATAAAAGTCTAAATGCATAAACATAACCAAACTGTCAAATATTACATCATCCAGGTAACATGAAACAAATTGTTTTAATACAAAATATCAAGTTTCCAAACAACTCCTAGCCTAGCCTTCATCTCTCTAAGGCCTCTATCAGCTATTAGCTACTTCCTGCTTCATTTCCTGAAAACATGTAATAAAACGTCAACTACAAAAAGTAGATGAGTGAATTCATAGGTTAACTAATACTGTAGTGATAAGCCCTACACAAGCATACTAGGCTAAGTTGTAGGGGTTTATATATAGGGTGTACCATCGGCTAACCCACCACTCCTACAACTTATCCTACTATGCTTGGTATGCTTATCATCTCAACTGAATCTGCAAGAGTTTCGTATAAAGATTCCAATTATTGTTTCCATGCATGCAGGAGGAACGGTATCAAGGATATATGTATAAGATACCCAAGAATCATATGTAACCATGCCATGATGAAAAATGATAATGATGCATAATGATCACACAAGACCTGACATCGACCCCACACAAGACCACACTATGCTGCTTGATTTCCTTGATGGTAACCCAAATCGATCACTTTGGGTACCATGAGAGAATTCTAAAGCGTACTTTAGTATCTCTTGGATTCCTAATCGATCACTTAGGAGATCCTTCGGATCCTTAATCGAACACTTAAGAGATCCTTCGGATTCTTAATCGAACACTTAAGAACCCCATAGGTCACGTGTATTCTAAATCGATCACTTTAGAATCCCACGTCTAGTGACGGCCTGTCTACCAATCGACCACTTGGAGATCAAACCTATGCACTATTGTGACCTATATTGCCACTGTTCACACGATCACAAGACTGACCAATGAATAATGTGTTTTCATGATAAAGTATAACGGGTACATGACTTTGATTTCCAAACGTCCAATGTTCCCTAAACGCTGAGTGATTCCCATATTTACTCCTGAATATTTGATTATGCATACACAACTTCCGAGAAAGTTAAGGTACGCGTAACCTGCCATGATTACTTGTTTTCCCAATGTTCATTGTTTGCAAAAGATTTGTCAAGTGTTTATGATAAGTAATGTTTGAATAAATGTGTTTTGTCAAAACGTGTACATTTACCATGTTTTCACCCCCAATGATTTGAAAGGCTTTAAAAGAAAAATGGGGGCTATGAACTCACCTTGTTGACTAGGTGTGGTTGCTAGGGCGGTCGGGTGCTGTCAAACGTCGATCCTCTAAGTCTAGACAAGGACATAATAAGTTAACAACACAGTTTAAGTCTAAGAGTGTAAGCCTTACACGATCTCGAGCAAAAACTAGGTTTTAAAGACGAAACAGCTTGGTTCTGACCTGATTCGATCGAATAGGAACACATTCGATCGAATCGAAACACATTCGATCGAATAGACACACATTCGATCGAATAGACACACATTCGATCGAATAGAAACACATTCGATCGAATAGACACTCATTCGATCGAATAGACAGACGTTCGATCGAATACGAAGCTCATTCGGTCGAATGAGTTGGAGACCATTCGGTTGCTTTCCTATTCGGTCGACTGGACTGGTTCGATCGACACATTCGATCGAATGAACTGATTCGATCGACTGGTTCGATCGAATGAGTCTGATTCGACTCCTTCAAGCTGGGCGACGGAGATACCCACGGGTTTTCCAGATTTTCCAGATTTTTGACCCAAAATCGAAGTTTTTGACATGGAAATGCTCGGGATTGAAAGGGGTATCGATTCCTAGTACTTTTAAACACAAAAGCTTGCATTTTGACACCAAAAATGACGGTTTTTGACCAAGAACACACTTGACACAAAAGTCGGAGTTTTTGCTCGATTCGGGGCGGGTTTTGGTTGTAAAAACGTATGATTTTCAAGAAGATCTTACCGACAACAACGATAAACAGATTGGTGGACTCGAATCTTAGATTGGACGACTTTCTCTCACTACTCTCTCTCTAGAAGTGGGAGTGTTTGGGTGGGAAGTGTTGGTGGAAATGAAAGAGATGGTGTAAGAATACTTGATTTTCCGCTTAAATACTCGGGTGACTCGGGTTCGGGTTTAGGCTACCGACGGGTCAAGACTAGTCGAGTTCATAAGTTTTTTTAAACAAACTAAAACTTTTTCAGCAAAACTTTTATAAACCATTTTCCGAATAATTATTTAAAATCTTTTTTTTTTTTTTTTTTTTTTTTTTTTTTTTTTTTTTAATATGAACATTTTATTTTTTTCAAAAGCATAAAAATTAATATTTTCCAGGCGTAAATGTCGTTTTATAAAATAAACATTTCAAATGATAAAAGCAGATTTCTCCAATGATATGGGTTCCGAACTTATCGTCCAGAACCCCAAAGTGTATAGTTTCCGATGATTCCTTGATTTTTGTCTACCAGTCAAATTCCAGGGCGTTACACACTGATTGTTAACCAATTATATATGTTTATCGTAAATGATATATTGTCATTTGGTACTGAGTGGGTAAATAGAGGACTATGTACTTTTGTGTTTAGTAACTTTTACTATAAATATAGTAGCGACATACGTGATAACTTTTGTTATATTCTAATAGGTAAACAGTACCATAAATGAGTGTTATAAAAAATCAATCACAAGTATATATCGTTATTACATTAGATTTTGTGTTTATTGAAGTATGAATTAGAATGTTATAATTCATTTATTTGAGTCAAATTTTCTATCTTTAGGCAGTTAAAGATTAAGGACTGTTAATTTTCTGTCATAAAAAGAATTGGCGGTGTATTATAAGTTTCTAGTTAGCTTTGGTGTAGAAATACGGCTTTGTCTAAGGTAGGAATGGCTATGAGGATTAGAAGAGTTACTGCTGTAAAAATGAATATGGTTTTTGTGCTATGAATAAGAATGTTGATCGGTAATCTGTGCTGGAAGGAAACGCGCTAGAACAGGTTGGCATATTTACATTTTTGACACATTTACATATTTTTTATTTATTATATTTTCATTACCACTTAAGAACATAAAACTATTGTAGGAAGGTGAGCCGGTGATGTAGTGCTAGACTTTGTCTTCTTTTGATGTTTATAGCATGAAATATTCACATTTGATATTAAATTTGACTCACTGATTGTTAACCAATTATATATTTTTATCGTAAATGATATATTTTCATTTGTTACCGAGTGGGTAAATAGAGGACTATATACTTTTGTGTTTAGTAACTTTACTTTAAATATTGTAGCGACATACGTGATAACTTTGTTACATTCTAATGGGTAAACTGTACCATAAATGAGTATGATAAAAAATCAACCACAAGTATATACGGCTTTGTCTAAGGAAGGAATGGCTATGGGGATTAGAAGTGTTACTACTGTAACAAATGAATATTGTTTTGGTGCTATGAATAAGAAAGTTGACCGATCATCTAATCTGGAAGGAAACGTGCTTGAACAGGTTGGCATATTTACATTTTTGACCCATTTACATATTTTATATTTATTATACTTTCATTACCACTTATGAAGATAAAACTATTGTAGGAAGGTGTGCCGTTGATGTAGTGCTAGGCATTGTCTTCTTTTGATGTTTATAGCATGAAATATTAACATTTGATATTAAATTTGACTCACTGATTTTTAACCACTTATATATGTTTATCGTAAATGATATATTGTCATTTGGTACCGAGTAGGTAAATAGAGGACTATATAATTTTGTGTTTTGTAACTTTTACTTTAAATATAGTAGCGACATACGTGATAACATTTGTTACATTCTAATGTGTAAACAGTACCATAAATGAGTATGATAAAAATTCAACCACAAGTATATATGGTTATTACATTAGATTTTGTGTTTATTGAAGTATGAATTAGAATGTTACAATTCACTTATTTGAGTCAAATTTTCTATCTTTTGGCAGTTAAAGATTAAGGACTGTTAATTTTCTGTCATAAATAGAATTGGAGGTGTGTTATAAGTTACTAGTTAGCTTTGGTGTAGAAATACAGCTTTGTCTAAGGAAGGAATGGCTATGGGGATTAGAAGAGTTACTGCTGTAACAAATGTATATGGTTTTGGTGCTATGAATAAGAAAGTTGACTGGTCATCAGAGCTGGAAGGAAACGTGCTTGAACAGGTTGGCATATTTACATTTTTGACCCATTAACATATTTTATAGTTATTATATTTTCATTAACACTTATGGACATACAACTATTGTAGGAAGGTGTGCCGGTGGTGTAGTGCTAGACTTTGTCTTCTTTTGATGTTTATAGCATTAAATATTTACATTTGATATTAAATTTGACTCACTGATTGTTAACCAATTATATATGTTTATCGTTAATGATATATTGTCATTTGTTACCGAGTGGGTAAATAGAGGACTATATACTTTTGTGTTTAGTAACTTTACTTTTAATATTGTAGCGACATACCTGATGACTTTTGTTACATTCTAATGGGTAAACGGTACCATAAATGAGTATGTTAAAAAATCAGCCACAAGTATATACGGCTTTGTCTAAGGAAGGAATGGCTATTGGGATTAGAAGAGTTACTACTGTAACAAATGAATATTGTTTTCGAGTAAACCTTGATAAGTCAATATCAAAATATAATATTATCGATGTAATTATGCTGAGCCCAAAAGTGAAACCTCTGACTATCCACACACAACCCCGTCGCATACTCCGCCCACGGACCTGCCCCAAACCGCTATGCCTAACATTACATAGCAAAATATATATAACAACAAAATAGACATGTGCAACTGGCTGGGAAACATCAGCAAATCCATGCTGGACCAGTTGGGTTTGTCAGACCAATAGTACTATTCACACTCTACCGGCTTTCAGTTAATCACTCGTGTTGCGGGGCCTTACAATGTTAGCAACTCAGACAATTACCATCTTAGTACATTTCCGTACGATTCCCGTACAATAAAACATATATAAATACACGCAAATCCATGCGTTCAGTATGTACTTAAACATTTCTGTAGTAACATGCTTCCGCCCCGAGAAAATATTTAAAACCAATTCAGAAAAAGGGGCTCGTGAAACTCACCAACTATTCGTAGTTGACCCGTTTTCTCACATGCTTTTCAGGTACAATTAAGATGAAGTGATTGCATACGTGCGAAGTGCTTGATGTGTGTAAGATTTGCGTGCGGGATGTTAGGATACATTATAATAAATAGATTTATGTATCGTATTGTATGATGTGTGTATCACCTAGACGGTAATGAAATACGAGATAATGTAATTTGAAGTATATTAATGTATTCAGTTTTCTTGATAAACAATGTGGTTGATATCAGAGGTGTCTGTGGAGCCCCGGTTACGTTTCCGCTGCGGTTACGAGGTGTTACAGAAGTTGGTATCAGAGCCATTGGTTATAAAGAAATAGGATGTCTTTAAAAGATACCTAAAATATAACCAATAGCTCAAGTATTATAGGATCTGAATATCAACTAATAATTTATAGTGACGAGATTTGGATGAACTTGGATAGACAAGTGAGTTATTATGGTCCGGAACATAATAACAGACTTGTCCGCACGAGGGAATTCAGGGGAAGTCACGGGGTACATTAATAGGTAAAAATGGCAACATATGTGTAAAGTATATAATATTATTTATGTGTGCTAATGTGTATATATATATATATGTACGTGTCTTGTGGGTACATGTATTGAGAAATAGGACCCGGATAAGGAACCGGGGGAGGAAATAATAAAAGTACCGAGGATGCTGAAATTCCTAGAGCATCGGTTGATGATAAGTCTGACTTATCGGGCCATAGTTATGATAGTGCCAAGTTAGATCTCCCGTTTGACATTAACCAGAAATATCTAGTAACCGTCACTCCCAACCAAAATTGATAAATCCCTTACCCTACCAACACCGGAACCGTATATCTTAATAACCCCCTATGTTCACCTGAACCGCCGACCCTCACGTACGGACGGACCTGTACCTGAACCCATTCTTATTCCATTAAGGTAGAAAAATAAATAAATAAATAAATAAATAAATAATAATAATAATAATAAATTTGATAATAAATGAGCAGATAAAAATAATATATAGAAATATATATGTGTATTTCTCACTCTCAAACATATGGGACATACCACCTCCAGATCGAGAGTTACCGACTTTAGCGAACCTAGAACGCCTGAGGACATTGACTAAGCAAGTGATAGAGTTTCCCATAATAGTAATTGATAATATTTGAAGGCAACATGGGTTGCGCGATTACCTTGAACCGTGCAACTCCCTATGTTATCCTTACATCCGTTAGATGCCTATACCCATGTATACTCGAATAGAATGATTACCCATACACAAAGAGGTGTTGGAATCATTATAGCATAGTTGGTTGTTCGTTCGTAGGTGGTATACCGTGTATGCCGGATATACAAATAGACACGGATACTATAACTCCGTGGTACGTAATCGTTTGGTGCTCACGGTGAGCATGTATCGGTTATGCTGACTTGCAGAAGGATATTGAAATCAAGCATATTAAACATTAATCTTTGTTAAGAAAGATCTATATGTCAGTTGGTGACAAGGGTTATGAAACATATTTAAACGTTAACCGATGTCAGGTTAAGTCCATATGTTATTATATTTGTGGGACATATATACTAGATACTGGTATGTGTAATATGTATCATAATATTTGGTGTGTATGTGTACCTGCTGTTATGATTGAGCTGGTAACGAGTTATACGGTGAGATTAGTATTGATTACTGCGTACGGGATGGGTACGGCAGAATGACATAAAAAGAGTAACTCCAATGATGGAGATTGATATGATTCAGTTGGTTGCTCAAAGATAGCAGATGATACCGAATGTCGTATCACAGATCACTGCTAGTGTTGATTCAAATGTGATCGCAGAATTATAGATTGAGCAATCACATGAATATGAATATTTCAATTCTTAGTGGTATTACTAAGAGTGATAATTTCCCACCGAATACTATTATGACTACAAGTATTAGTTATAAACTAAACATGAATAGTAGTCGTAATGAATTAGATCCGGTATGAAGGATATGTTTGTTGGTTGTGTTAAGAAAATTATTAATCGGTTACTGATGGTAAAAGGAGGAATAGAATAGCGAGTGGATAGAAAAGATCGAAATGGTTAAGGATATTGGTAAGAGTCTAGAACATTGTGTAGTGAAATATGCTACAGATATGTTGGTAGATTATGTTGTATCGTGATGGAACACGATGGTACAAAATTATAGCTAGAAAATTATTACTCAGATGATATGGTCGGAATTTAAAATTCTTGGGCTAGAGCACTTTTATTCAAGTAATTAAGTTCAGAGATTGGAAACTGAGCTATGGAAGATAGATATGTTGTGTGCTGATCACTTAGAATACGCTAATCGTTTGAAGGAATTGTCATGTCTGGTAACATGGCTAATTACTCCTGAAACTAAGCGAAGTGAGCGCTATATTGGGGACTAACTCCATCGATAAGGAGTATAGTCAATCCTGTAAAATATACAACCTTTGGAAGGATTGTGTCACAAGCCAGCAGTGATATATTTGACTCTATGGAAAGCGGACTGGAAGGACGTTAAGTGAGACGTCGAGTGTTAAAGAAGAGAAATGATAACGGTATAGTGCAAGATAGGCTTTTGAATAAGTAGATATGTCCTACAACCCAGAATTATTCTAAGACTAGTTCTGGTGTGAAACATGAACCGCATGAAGGGTCCTTCCCTAAATGTGGAAAATATGGTTATCGGTAGGAAGAAGAATGTCGAGTGATAGTAGGCCACAGGTGTGGTAAGGATGGACGTAATGCCCCAATTGTAGAACCAATTGAAGCCATGTGAACCAGCAACCCCAACCCATTCGTGTACAACTACTCCGAACCCAACAGCTTCAATAACAATCCATCCAAAGAAATCAAATTATGCCAAACAATTGTACTTGCTATGAATGTGGCAGTACAAAACGTTCCCAGAGAAATTGCCCAAAGTTGAACCAAGTTGTCGTTAGAAGACGAACCTCATGACAAGCATCAACCTCTGATCAAGCAAGGAGCCGTGCTTTTGTGAGTAATCCGAATAAAGCACGTCATGATCCAAAGGTGGTACTAAGTATGTTGTAGTTTTAAATCAATAGGCTTCAGTGATATTTTTACGGTCGCCGATAGAAGTTAGTTCCTGTTAACCTCCTACCATTTGGAAAGATACCGATTAGTGAAACTATAGAACCCTATACTGTAGAATCGCTAACGGTAAATCCCTAATGGTTAACTAATTATTCGGAATTGTCCTATTATTCTGAACGATTAACTGTCACACCCTCAAAATCCACTAACGGAGTTTTACCGTCAGAGGGTGTGAACTGGCAGGATCGGAATCATCAGTTATAATCAAACCATAAAAACGTTTAAATGCAAATAAGTGCGGAAGCGTAAAAACCTTAATTCAAAAGCTGCGTCACGCAGGACGACTTAAAACCAAAGATAACTGTTAAAAATAAGTTTGCAGAATAAAAGTGTTTTCATTTAATGCATGCTCCTAAACCGCGCGCCCGCCTCGGCTACCTGAGAATAACATACTAAAAGTGTCAACACAAGGTTGGTGAGTTCACAAGTTATATAAGATAAATCGTTTAGCGTTTTGCGTAACCTCGTTACGGCGTTTCAGTGTTGCGTAACCACGTTACGGCGTTTAAGTGTTGCGTAACCACGTTACGGCGTTTAAGTGTTGCGTAACCACGTTACGGCGTTTAAGTGTTGCGTAACCACGTTACGGCGTTTAAGTGTTTTGCATTACCAGATAGTGTTACGTCAAATTATATATCGATAGGTAGCTAATCTATACAACAAGTATCGCTAAGTGGTTCGAGACCGAAGCTGACTGTTTATCAAGTGCCCGTCACCAGGTCAACCCAGACCATGGTAAGTGTTAGCCAAAATTACACCCACTCAACCTCCAGTTGAGCTTAGCGTCGGGTGGGGTTTGTCAAACCCAGTAGTACTACTCAACAGTGACTCGCTATTCCAAATATTAACCGGTTCGATGTGTGGGACTTCAAATGTTACGTTTGCCGCTTAGCCTTTACAAGTGATATATAATTTATAACAAAATCTTAAATATGCGTTTATCTCAGAAAATGCGTTTATCGGAGTATGTTATCTCCCCCAAGTGAAAAACGTTTGAAAACAGTTCAAAGAGCGGGGTAAGTGAAACTCACTGTTTGCGAAGAATATCCCGAATTAGATCACCAAGTGATGCGCGTCGTAGAAACTCTCTAGCGTTCTAAATAACAAAGAGATTTTCTAAGTATCGGTATGTTTAACGAGTCTCTAGACTCGGCACATAATACCTATGCACGTAACATGTTTCGTGTTTCGTTTGTGAATCGTGTGTGACTTAAACAAGTACAATTGTGATACGATACGTGAGTGAACAATTACTTTTGTGTCATGTATTAATAACAATTACTAGCAATTATCCCCGTAAGGGCATTTTGGTCAACAAACAAAATTAACTAACCATTATTCCCCATAAGGGCAATTTGGTCAATTCATGGCAATCAATTAGCAACTATTCCCCGCAAGGGTATTTTGGTCAAAACATAACAAATATATAAAAACTATCATATTTCATGCATTTTTACACAACTCAGCAGTTAGTTTCATTATGACAGAATTTCTACTTGAAAGATTGTACTATTTCACCGATCATAACGTCTCAATTAATTCACCAAAAATCACCACAGAAGCATACATATCTTAGGTTTCCAGAACATATTTTATCTTATTTTTATTCCACATATTTTTCTTATAATGACCAAAACATTACAGCAAACTCATATCAGTCAGATTCATGCGCAACAGAATGTTATTTGTAATTCCCGTTAAACGAAAAATCCAATAAATGCAAGAACACTTGGATTTGGTTCCTAACTCAATGAGTCAACTTCCAGAAGTGGAACCAACCCAATTGGCCTCGTGGTTCATGAGATATAACATTTACAACTTAACCTAACAGCAGGTCTAACAGCTCAGCTTTGCACCACGTTTTTGTAAAATAATAAAAGTACACTTCTACTTGTCCAAAAATTACAAACTTATACTTCATGGAAACTAGACTCAACCTAGTTTACTGCAGTACCCACAATCTCAACCAATTTTCACGTTTACACTTCGTTACAGTCATTTAAACATCGTATACACATTCTGCCCAGATTCTGTTCACATCAAAACTTAACAATTTCACTAGCCATGGATCACAAATAAATCATATAACATGCTAGACACTAATACTACTATCCATGCATCTCAATTACACCATACATACAAGATTAGGGTTTGTGTTTTAACTCAAATCAAAGACAACAATGAATCATGCAACAATATCAAATCTAGTTTATCAATCATCATCCATTCAATCAAGAATCATATGAACAATATACATACATGTAATCGGCCATTAAGGTTTATCATTAACTCAATAAAACTAACAATTAAACATAGAGGATGCATAGAATAGTTGTTTATACCTTCCTAGCACCTTAATCTTCAATCAAACTTGAAAGATCTTGAGTGTGTGTGTGTGTATATAGTCCGATCGCAAGGAGAGGGGTTAGGGTTAAGGTTCCGATCGGAACTTTGTGAGGAAGAAAGAATAGAAGTTAGGTTTAGATTATCATGTATTTATAGACTAATATGTTACACCTTGGCCCCTCAACTCCTAAGTATTACTTTTTCTAGAACATTCTATCATAACTTGCACATTAAGTTACCATTAAGTATTTCTTTTTCTAGAACATTCTATCATAACTTGCACATTAAATTAACATGACAATAATATTATCACATAACACATAATCCTAACACATAATTATCACATCGTTAGTGTTTTGACGTTTTTCGTTTATTTATCAATCGTTTGCGTCAACTCGTTTGCGTTTCGGTGCAAATCCCGAAAGACTACACATGTAGTAAGTGTTAAGCGTCATTTAAACCCTAGTTTAAATGTTATGAAGTGTGCGTTATAGATTTAACGATCTTAAAGTTTGAATTGACGGAGTTGAGTTAACGGAGTTAACCTGAAATTGACGATTGTCACATCATTCCCATGTTAAAGAATTTTCGTTCCGAAAATTTGAGTCAAGTCGTGATGAGAGTCTGAAAGAGTAAAAAAAAATTTTCAGTTTGTCATATCATCCCCTAGTAGAAAGAAATTTCGTCCCGAAATTTAATTCATACCTCCGGTGATGTTTGACGGGTTGCCGGGTTTCGCGGTTTTCGGTGTTTGGTTAGCCCTTCAAAAAGGTGAGGATACTTTTTCATCATTTGATCCTCGCGTTCCCACGTGAACTCCGGTCCACGTCTCGAGTTCCAACGAACCTTAACGATTGGAATTTTGCTGTGTTTGAGCGTTTTGGTTTCCCAATCCAAAACCTCGACTGGTTCTTCAATGAAACGTAACTGTTCATCAACTTGTAGTTCCTCCAAAGGGACTACTTGGGATTCATCAGATAGGCATTTCTTCAAATTTGATACGTGGAATACATCGTGTACGCCACTGAGTTCTGTTGGTAGGTTCAGTCGGTACGCCACCGGGCCAATGCGCTCAGTTATCCGGTACGGACCAACATACCGTGGGTTGAGTTTGTTTCGCTTTCCAAAGCGAACCACACCTTTCCAAGGTGAGACTTTGAGTAACACCCGATCGTTCACTTGAAATTCGAGAGGTTTTCGGCGCTTGTCGGCGTAACTCTTTTGGCGATCTCGTGCTGCTGCCATGCGATTTCGGATTTGAACAATCTTTTCCGAGGTTTCGAGTACCAGTTCCGGACCAGTGATTTGGCTGTCACCCACCTCTGCCCAGCAGAGTGGTGATCGACACTTCCGTCCGTACAGCGCTTCAAACGGCGCTGCCTTAATACTTGCGTGGTAGCTGTTATTATACGAAAACTCTACCAAGGGTAAGTGGGGTTCCCAACTTTTTCCGAAATCTAAAACGCATGCACGCAACATATCCTCCAGGGTCTGAATAGTCCGTTCACTTTGCCCATCCGTCTGAGGATGGTATGCTGTACTCATATCGAGACGGGTGCCCAGTGCGCTGTGCAGCGACTTCCAAAAGTGCGAGGTGAAACGAGAATCTCGGTCGGAAATGATCGAGACAGGCACTCCGTGTCTAGACACCACTTCTTTCATGTATACGCGAGTCAGTCTTTCCATTTTGTCCGTTTCCTTAATTGCTAGGAAGTGTGCCGATTTAGTCAACCGGTCAACGATCACCCAGATGGTATCGCATCCCGTCGGTGTCTTAGGCAAACCCGTAATAAAATCCATTGAGATGTGCTCCCATTTCCACATTGGGAGTTCCGGTTGTTGCAGTAGACCAGATGGTTTCTGGTATTCTATCTTGACTCTGGCACAAGTCAAGCATTTGCTCACGTAGGTGGCAATGTCGGCTTTCATGTTCGGCCACCAGTAAAGTGCCTTTAAATCATGATACATTTTGTCTGAGCCAGGGTGGATAGAATATCGGGACTTGTGAGCTTCGTCCATCACTAGAGTTCTCAACTCTCCGTATCGTGGAACCCAAATCCGGTTCTCAAAATATCGGACCCCGTCCGATCTGGTTTCAAGTTGCTTGTTCATGCCCCGCATGAGTTCCGATGGGAGATTTTCATCTTTCAAAGCTTCAAGTTGCGCATCGCGAATCTGATCGGGTAAGCTGGCATGAATCGTGAGTTGCAATGCTCTCACCCATCTGGGTTTATCTGTTTCTTTTCTGCTGAGGGCGTCGGCCACCACATTGGCCTTGCCAGGGTGGTACTTGATGGCACAATCGTAATCTTTAAGCAACTCGACCCAACGACGCTATCGCATGTTCAGCTCCTTCTGATCGTAGATATGTTGGAGACTCTTGTGGTCGGTGTAAATGGTAAACTTGGTACCGTACAAGTAATGCCTCCATATCTTAAGAGCAAACACCACAGCTCCGAGTTCCAAATCATGGGTCGTGTAGTTCTTCTCGTGAACCCGTAGTTGTCGAGAGGCGTAGGCTATAACCTTCTCGAGTTGCATCAGCACACAACCGAGACCTTGTATAGATGCGTCACTGTGTACCTCAAAATTTTCCGTTCCCTCGGGGAGGGCTAAAATAGGGGCGCTACAAAGCTTGGTTTTCAACAGTTGAAAAGCGGATTCTTGTGCGTCACCCCAGTTGTACTTAGTGCCCTTGTGGGTCAAAGCGGTGAGGGGTTGAGCAATTTTTGAAAATCCCTCGATGAAACGCCGGTAGTAGCCGGCCAGTCCTAGGAATTGTCGCACCTCAGTCGGAGTCTTAGGTGCTTCCCAGTTTTTGATGGCCTCTACCTTACCGGGATCGACATGGATACCATTCTCGTTGATCACATGTCCTAAAAAGTGAACCTCGCGAAGCCAAAATTCACATTTCGAGAGTTTAGCATACAGTTGTTCCTTCTTCAATAGTTCCAGAATTACCCTTAAGTGCTCTTCGTGGTCAGTCTCGTTCTTGGAGTAGACGAGAATATCATCGATGAAAACAATCACGAACTTGTCGAGGTACGCCTTGCATACTCGATTCATGAGATCCATAAATACGGCTGGCGCGTTGGTTAGGCCAAAAGGCATAACCGAAAACTCGTAGTGACCATACCGTGTTCTGAAAGCCGTCTTTGAGATATCTTCTTCGCGCACTCTCAGCTGGTGGTAACCGGATCGTAGATCAATCTTCGAGTAGTAACTCGATCCTTGAAGCTGGTCAAACAAATCATCAATTCGGGGTAAAGGATAACGGTTCTTGACCGTCACCTTGTTCAACTCCCGGTAGTCGATGCACATTCGGAAAGTCCCGTCTTTCTTTCGGACAAACAAGACAGGGGCTCCCCATGGCGATGAGCTAGGTCGGATAAAACCCTTATCCAACAAATCTTGCAACTGAGTGGACAACTCCTGAGGTTCCGCCGGTGCGAGCCGATACGGGGCTCGTGCTATGGGTGCTGCACCGGGTGTCAACTCGATTTGGAATTCGACTTGACGAATAGGAGGGAGTCCGGGCAAATCCTCTGGGAAAACTTCCGGAAAGTCTCGCACAACCGGTATGTCTTCAATTCGTTTCTCCTCCGCGGGTTTCTCAACAATCTGCGCCAAAATTGCCGGATGACCCTTTCGTAGATACTTCTGTGCCTTCAAAAGGGTAATGACGCTGGTGGTCATGCCGCTTCTCTCGCCTCGGACCGAAATGATCTCGCCGGAAGGGGTGGTAATATGGACTATCTTATCATGGCATATAATCTCCGCTCGGTTCTCGGATAACCAGTCCATGCCGACAACGACATCGAAACTACTAAGCGTAAAAGGAATAAGGTCGATATCAAAGACATGACCTGACAGTTTCAACTTACATTCCGCAAGTATATGAGTTGTTACTACAGTTTTACCGTTAGCTAATTCGACAGGAAACTTAGCGTCTAACGGGGTTGGAGTAAGGTCTAAAAGTTGGCTAAAGGCTTTCGACACAAAACTCCTATCAGCTCCAGTGTCAAATAAAACAGAAGCAAAACAATCGTTTACAGGGAACTTACCAGACACCACATGCGGATCATTGCGGGCTTGACCCGATCCAATCACAAACGCTCTTCCTTTGCCATTGCCTCCACCATTACTGCCACTTCCATTACCCCCGTTATTGTCATTCTGTTTCAGCTTGGGGCAATCCTTCCGGAAATGACCTTCCTGCCCACATTCAAAGCATCCCTTAGTTGTCATCGGTGGCTTAGGAGCACCCTTTGCCGCAAGGTCTCCTCTACATTCTTTCGCTTGGTGACCTATCTTTCCGCATCTTTGACACTTGACACGGTCACACTGGCCAACATGATGAAAGTTGCACCTGTTGCACTTTGGATATTTCCCAGCATATCCGCTCGAAACCTGCCCGCTACCGTTGTGGTTGGTGTTGTTGTTGTGATTCTGAGTGTTAAAGCTCCGAGTAAATTCGGGCTTACGGTAGTGGTGTTGCGGTGGGAGGTTCGAGGATGAAGATCTGGTGTTGTCAAACTTTCTCTTCCCGCTGTTCGGGTTGCTGTTGCTGTTACTGTTGCTGACGTGGTCACTACTCGGGTTGTCACGGGCTTTAGTGGTCGAACCCCTAGGTGGTAACGCACCTTGGGTCACAGCCTGATCCGTCAGTTTGTGAGCTAAACGGATCGCTTGTTGGATCGTGGCTGGTCGGGAAGACGTCACCATGCCCTGAATTTGCGGTGCTAAACCATCAATGTACATTTCTATTCTCTTGCTCGGCGGATCCACCATCCGCGGACACATCACAGCCAACTCGTGCGAACGAGTGGTGTAGGCTTCGATTTCCGAACCCACCATCTTCAACGACCAAAACTCCGACTCTAACTTCAAAATTTCTTCCCTCGGACAGTACTCCTCTCGCATCATGCTCTTGAACTCCTCCCAGTTCATCGCGTTAGCCAGTTCCAACCCAAGGATCTGGACGTTTGAATTCCACCAAGTGAGGGCGGAATCCTCAAGTGTCCCAGCAGCGAATTTGACCCTACTGGCAGGGGGACACTTACCCATCTCAAATGCCGACTCGGCCTTCTCGGCCCAACGCAGGAAGCCTATAGCTCCCTCAGTGCCCTTAAACGAACTGGGCTTGCAGTCAAGGTAATTCTTGAAAGTACACGATCCAGTTGGACCTCCAGCTTGATTCTGAACGTGTGCGGCTAGAGCGGCCGCCGCGTGGTCATTCAGCAGAGTTTGGAGTTCTGCTGCAGTCAAGTTGATATTACCGCGACCGTGTCTAGATGTCATCGTCTGAGGACACCTCTGAGTGTGCCTCCTCCTCAGCCGGTTCTTCCTCCGGTTCTTCTTCAGGCTCTGCCTCAGGTTCTGCCTCAGGCTCTGCCTCGGGTTCGGCTGCGTTCTGAGCAATTTGCATTTGTAAGACATCGCAGCGCTCTAAAGCTATCTCGGTTCGGGTCCTTGCTACTTGGAGTTGCTCTTGCAAGTCTATCATCTCAACTTGCATCTTTCTCATAATCTTCATCTGTTGATCACTAGCCTCTTGCATTTCCTTCATTGCCACTGTCATGCGGGCAATCTCCTCCTTAGCCTCGGTTCCGTCTTTTAACAGTCCGGAAACGTTCGCTCTCGTATAGCGCATGTAACCCACATCACGCTCCAAACATGAAACAACAGCTGCGAGAACTCGCTCTACAGGTTCGGTTATGGGTGGTAGGGTGTTGGGATAAGCAGGATGGTTCGGGTGAGGCAACGGGGGAACTTGTTCGCGATAGACCATACGTCTGATCATGTTAGGGTACCAATCCCAGCTAACGTCGTTTTCGTAAAGGCCTCCGGATAGGCAGTACCTCTTCGGTGCGGGAGCTTCGAGTTCCGGGACTACGCGGGGTGGCGAGGCGGTAGGTAACTGAGGTTCCTTCCCGTGAGCATGCGTCATCGAATCGGATGATGATGAGGGTGGCGTCGACATTCCTACAGGTAAGCCGTGTATGCGCGCGCGTATGAGTGAAAATAGGTAAAGAGATAAGATTTCAAGACTACACAAACCTATGCAGTGCGTATCATTATAACTAATGGGTCGTCGTGGTTATAGTCTAGTATGCATGCAGCTTCTAGTTCGCTATAACCAATGGCTCTGATACCAATCTGTCACACCCTCAAAATCCACTAACGGAGTTTTACCGTCAGAGGGTGTGAACTGGCAGGATCGGAATCATCAGTTATAATCAAACCATAAAAACGTTTAAATGCAAATAAGTGCGGAAGCGTAAAAACCTTAATTCAAAAGCTGCGTCACGCAGGACGACTTAAAACCAAAGATAACTGTTAAAAATAAGTTTGCAGAATAAAAGTGTTTTCATTTAATGCATGCTCCTAAACCGCGCGCCCGCCTCGGCTACCTGAGAATAACATACTAAAAGTGTCAACACAAGGTTGGTGAGTTCACAAGTTATATAAGATAAATCGTTTAGCGTTTTGCGTAACCTCGTTACGGCGTTTCAGTGTTGCGTAACCACGTTACGGCGTTTAAGTGTTGCGTAACCACGTTACGGCGTTTAAGTGTTGCGTAACCACGTTACGGCGTTTAAGTGTTGCGTAACCACGTTACGGCGTTTAAGTGTTTTGCATTACCAGATAGTGTTACGTCAAATTATATATCGATAGGTAGCTAATCTATACAACAAGTATCGCTAAGTGGTTCGAGACCGAAGCTGACTGTTTATCAAGTGCCCGTCACCAGGTCAACCCAGACCATGGTAAGTGTTAGCCAAAATTACACCCACTCAACCTCCAGTTGAGCTTAGCGTCGGGTGGGGTTTGTCAAACCCAGTAGTACTACTCAACAGTGACTCGCTATTCCAAATATTAACCGGTTCGATGTGTGGGACTTCAAATGTTACGTTTGCCGCTTAGCCTTTACAAGTGATATATAATTTATAACAAAATCTTAAATATGCGTTTATCTCAGAAAATGCGTTTATCGGAGTATGTTATCTCCCCCAAGTGAAAAAAGTTTGAAAACAGTTCAAAGAGCGGGGTAAGTGAAACTCACTGTTTGCGAAGAATATCCCGAATTAGATCACCAAGTGATGCGCGTCGTAGAAACTCTCTAGCGTTCTAAATAACAAAGAGATTTTCTAAGTATCGGTATGTTTAACGAGTCTCTAGACTCGGCACATAATACCTATGCACGTAACATGTTTCGTGTTTCGTTTGTGAATCGTGTGTGACTTAAACAAGTACAATTGTGATACGATACGTGAGTGAACAATTACTTTTGTGTCATGTATTAATAACAATTACTAGCAATTATCCCCGTAAGGGCATTTTGGTCAACAAACAAAATTAACTAACCATTATTCCCCATAAGGGCAATTTGGTCAATTCATGGCAATCAATTAGCAACTATTCCCCGCAAGGGTATTTTGGTCAAAACATAACAAATATATAAAAACTATCATATTTCATGCATTTTTACACAACTCAGCAGTTAGTTTCATTATGACAGAATTTCTACTTGAAAGATTGTACTATTTCACCGATCATAACGTCTCAATTAATTCACCAAAAATCACCACAGAAGCATACATATCTTAGGTTTCCAGAACATATTTTATCTTATTTTTATTCCACATATTTTTCTTATAATGACCAAAACATTACAGCAAACTCATATCAGTCAGATTCATGCGCAACAGAATGTTATTTGTAATTCCCGTTAAACGAAAAATCCAATAAATGCAAGACCACTTGGATTTGGTTCCTAACTCAATGAGTCAACTTCCAGAAGTGGAACCAACCCAATTGGCCTCGTGGTTCATGAGATATAACATTTACAACTTAACCTAACAGCAGGTCTAACAGCTCAGCTTTGCACCACGTTTTTGTAAAATAATAAAAGTACACTTCTACTTGTCCAAAAATTACAAACTTATACTTCATGGAAACTAGACTCAACCTAGTTTACTGTAGTACCCACAATCTCAACCAATTTTCACGTTTACACTTCGTTACAGTCATTTAAACATCGTATACACATTCTGCCCAGATTCTGTTCACATCAAAACTTAACAATTTCACTAGCCATGGATCACAAATAAATCATATAACATGCTAGACACTAATACTACTATCCATGCATCTCAATTACACCATACATACAAGATTAGGGTTTGTGTTTTAACTCAAATCAAAGACAACAATGAATCATGCAACAATATCAAATCTAGTTTATCAATCATCATCCATTCAATCAAGAATCATATGAACAATATACATACATGTAATCGGCCATTAAGGTTTATCATTAACTCAATAAAACTAACAATTAAACATAGAGGATGCATAGAATAGTTGTTTATACCTTCCTAGCACCTTAATCTTCAATCAAACTTGAAAGATCTTGAGTGTGTGTGTGTGTATATAGTCCGATCGCAAGGAGAGGGGTTAGGGTTAAGGTTCCGATCGGAACTTTGTGAGGAAGAAAGAATAGAAGTTAGGTTTAGATTATCATGTATTTATAGACTAATATGTTACACCTTGGCCCCTCAACTCCTAAGTATTACTTTTTCTAGAACATTCTATCATAACTTGCACATTAAGTTACCATTAAGTATTTCTTTTTCTAGAACATTCTATCATAACTTGCACATTAAATTAACATGACAATAATATTATCACATAACACATAATCCTAACACATAATTATCACATCGTTAGTGTTTTGACGTTTTTCGTTTATTTATCAATCGTTTGCGTCAACTCGTTTGCGTTTCGGTGCAAATCCCGAAAGACTACACATGTAGTAAGTGTTAAGCGTCATTTAAACCCTAGTTTAAATGTTATGAAGTGTGCGTTATAGATTTAACGATCTTAAAGTTTGAATTGACGGAGTTGAGTTAACGGAGTTAACCTGAAATTGACGATTGTCACATCATTCCCATGTTAAAGAATTTTCGTTCCGAAAATTTGAGTCAAGTCGTGATGAGAGTCTGAAAGAGTAAAAAAAAATTTTCAGTTTGTCATATTAACCTTTCCTTATTGACCTACGACCAGTAAAGTTAAGAAGTTTTGACGTAATAGTTAACATGGATTGGCTAACTCGACATGAAGCTGAAATCAAATATGAAAAGAAGATGATTAGAAGCTCTCTTTCGGACGATGAAGCGATTAGATACAGAGAAAAGTGTACGATTTAAAATAAAACATATAGAAGATATCCCGGTGGTACGCGAATTTCTACAAGTTTTCCCAGAAGAACTTCCTGGATTACCGCCAACCCGACGGGTCGAATTCAGAATCGATTTAATGCCTCAAGCTGGCCCTGTTGTTAAAGCACCCTACCGACTTGCACCAACTGAAATGCAAGAATTATTGGATAAGGTTTTATACGACCTAGTTAGTCACCATGGGGTGCACCAGTGTTATTTGGAAATGAAGGACGGAAGTGTTAGGATATGTATTGATTATGGAGAATTGATTAAAGTGACGATCAAGAATAGGTATTCACTTCTTCGAAGTAAATGATCTGTTTAACCAACTGCAAGGGGCGATTTATTTTTAGAAAATTGATCTTAGATATAGTTATCACCAAATGAAAAATCCAAGAGGAGGACGTTGCAACAACAGCGTTTCGGACTCGTTACGGCCATTATGAATTCTTATTTATGCCGTTCAGGCTAACAAATGCGCAGGCAGTGTTCATGGACCTCATGAATCGAGTCTGTAAACCCTACCTCGACAAATTCGTCATCGTGTTTATTGACGATATTTTGATCTACTCGAAAAGTAAAGAAGAGCACGAGCAACACTTAAGAATAATTCTAGAGCTTCTGAATCAGGAGAAGGGGTATGCAAAATTCTCCAAGTGTAACTTCTGGTTATAAGAAGTGCAATTCCTCGGTCACGTTGTAAACCATCAAGGAATACACGTTGATCCGAGTAAGGTTGAAGCAATTAAGAATTGGCAAGCGCTTAAATCGCCAAAGGAAATCCGCCAATTCTTAGGCTTAGCTGGATATCATCGTCGATTTATAGAGAAATTTTCCAGCATCGCCCAACCTTTAACTCTCCTGACTCAAAAGGATCGAAAGTATGAATGGGGAGAAGAGCAGGAAACGGCGTTTCAAACGTTAAAGCAAAAATTGTGCCAAGCGCCGATTTTAAGTCTCCCCGATGGAGACGATGGTTTTGTCGCGTATTGTGACGCATCGCGTAGAGGGTTAGGATGTGTGCTGATGCAGAATAATAAGGTTATAGCCTATGCTTCCCGATAGTTAAATGTACACGAGAAAAGTTACACTACGCATGACTTAGAACTTGGAGCAGTTATCTTCGCACTTAAAATCTGGAGACATTATCTCTACGGTACGAAGTGCACCATCTTCACCGATCATAAAAGTTTGCAGCACATATTCGATCAGAAAGAACTGAATATGAGGCAACGAAGATGGGTCCAGTTGTTAAGCGATTATGACTGTGACATCCGTTATCACCCCGGCAAGGCTAACGTCGTAGCCGATGCCTTGAGTAGGAAAGATCGGGTTAAGCCATTACGAGTGCGAGCGCTGGGGATGATAGTCCAGTCGAACCTTTCAGACCTGATTCGAGTCGCTCAACGTGAGGCGTTGAAAGAGGAACAATTGGAAAAGGAGGGACTGTACGACAATGAGAAGAATTTCGAACAGCGCGTGGACGAAATTCTCTATTTCAAAAATCGGGTTTGGATCCCGACCCTCCATGGCCTTCGTGAATTAATCATGGACGAAGCGCATAGATCGAAATATTCCATACATCCGGGTTCGGATTAGACTATTGATGATACGAATATCTGAAAGGATTTTATTAATGGCCGAGTATGGAGAAAGATATGGTTACGTATGTTGGTGAATATTTAAGTTATGCAAGAGATAAGGCTGCATACCGAAAAACCCTAGGGAACGCCACAACGACAGAAAGTTCGCCAATGATAGTGGGAATAAATTACAATGGATTTCGGGACGCAAATTCCCAAGATATATCAAAGGCATGATGTAAATTGGGTAATCACGGATCGATTAACCAATCCTCGCATTTCATCCCAATCCATGACGATTACCACAATGAATTCTCGCCCAAATTCATGATGGTGAAATGATATTTCATCGTGGAGTACCATTTTCAATTATCTCAGGTCGAAATAGTCATCCTACTTCCATTATTGGAAAGGAAGCATCGAGAGCTTGAAGCTTTCTATGGGTGAAGTAATTATCACCAATTTGTTAAATTGAAAATGGGCGTGAATCAAGCCATAAGATTTGAATTGATTCAAGAAACAACCAATCGGATTTATAATATTTAAGATAAGTTGAAAGCAGCGCGAGATTGGCAAAGGATTTATGCCAACATTCAAAGGAAACCGGTGTCACTGGAAAGAGGTGACAAGGCATTTCTAAGGCATCACCTTCGAGAGGTGATATAAGGTTTGGCAAAACCGAAAATAGCTCCTTAATATATTGGACCTTATGAGCCTATCTCCATGATTGGTCATTTAGTTTATCGATTAAAGTACACCAGGGGCTAAGTACAATACATGATGTTTTGCCATGTATACGGATTGAAAAGTACCTAAGCGATGAGGCAACGAAAGTACTAGTAATGGAGGTACTCATAGAAGACATACTTGATATCATAAATAAGTCCGTAGAGATAGTAGACGGGAAAACTAAACAGTTTGGACATACCAAGCTTTATTAATTAAGATTAAGTGGAATTCACAGTGAGGACCAGATTATACCTGGTAACGCGAGGGTGAATTCTGAAGGAAAAACCCCCACCTTTCTATCGGAAGGGGATAGTGGGCGTGTAAAATTTCGAGGACGAAATTTCTTAACGGGGGGAGAATGTAACGATTCCGACTAAACCAGGTATACCCTAACCGGTAGACAATAGTTACGTTATATTCAATGTCGGGTACATGAATTACCATAGTAATTATACGAGGATACATGGTTCACTGTATTGATTGTACGTGAATATATAATTCATCGTATTGAATATGTGATTAATCGATCGATAGTTATTAAAACCCGAACGAATCGAGGGTTCAATTATAGACGATATCTATAATATTTAGTGATTTTACGAAGCATTAATGCTTCGGGATAAGTAAAGTACGACACAGAAAAAGAATTTCGATTTAATGGTACGTCGGTACGTTAAACGAAACCTTTAATACCAAACCAAGCAAGAGACGATCGATCAAGCCGAAAAAGATGCGCAATTATTAATAATATGATGTTTTAAGTTAATGAAAGTCATGGTTTAAGTTTTTAAAGTGGTTTTATATAAATTTCATTTTTAAGCCGAAAACGACCGTTTTAGCCTCGTTTTAAGCCGAATTAAACATTTAACCGAAACACGAAATGAACCAGATTATCCAAAACATTATCCGGATTGCGAATATCCAAACATGTGGCTAGAAATGGGAAGGTGGGTCCCACCCCACCTCACCTTATGGCCGATCCGAAAAGGGGTATTACCCCATCCTTTTGTTATTCTTTTTTCTAAACAACATTGCAACATTCCATCTTTCTCTCCACAATTTCACTCAAAAACCCGAGTTTGTAGCAAGAAAACCGAGGTAAAAATCGAGTTATTTACGTTTCCATCTTCGTTTCTTGAGTTTATTTGCAAGAAAATGAGGTTTCAAAGATGAAAACCGATTCTTGCATGATCAAGTGATGTATACGGGTTATACAAGGGATCTTGGTCCAAGAAAGGAGTTAAACGAACCAAAAACGAATTTTTACGGTTTAAACTTTAGTTTTGAAACAATAACCGAAACTATAGTGTAAGAGGCTTGATTGTGAGTGTAACTTGCTTGGTATTGTGGTATGTTGGTTGTAGGTTCTGTGTTTAGTGGTAGATAAGGCGGAAAAACGAGTTTGTAGCTTGTAGTGGCGGAGATCGAAAGGTATATTCGGTTTTTATATAAGTATGAGTTTTTGGACAGATTGTGGTATATTTAGAGTTAGACAACGAAATTTCACAGAGATGATCTACACATGGAAATATGAGATCTGTGAAAATTTGGTAATTTTTGGACAAAGGATGAATATTTGGTGAATTTAATGCTCGGTTTTGTCTAAAAATGTTGAAAAATAGTTAAATATCATGAAAAATTCTGGAAAATTCCAGATAAGCTGTTTATAACTTGTAAAAGTCACACACAAAATTTTAGGTCTGTTGGAGATGTCTAAGTAGGCTTTTCAGTTAGACGAGTTCTAGGGTTTTCTAGTTTGGTTTTAGTGAAAATGGCATGTAAAAAGAGATTCTGGTTCTGGAAAAATTACAGGGGACTATGGGGATGGTAGGGGTCATCCAGGAAAAATTTGGGTTTTTTTTAACGTCGTTTGGTATTTACGACATATTTAGTGTTTAAATGGTGTTTAAAAATAGATAAATAAATTTTAAATATAAAAATTAATTCTGGAAATATTTTTGTAAAATTTCCCACTGTAAAAAAGTGATTTGGGCAAAATTTCAATATCCGAGACAAAACGGATAATTATTTGTGCTAAAAAGAAAATAAAAACAAACTTTTAAGGTTTAAAACGTGTAAACCGGTAAAGTTCGCCTAAACGAGCTGACCGGTGTATAAAAACGCTAAAAATGAACTATTTTCATATAACTGAGTTAAATATAAATCATCCGAAAATAATTCGGATGATTTGAGTAATTTTATCTGATAAAACAGTTTTCGGAGCACTAAAGACGGAAACGGGTCCCGCGGCCAATCGGGGCGTCTAAACCGAGCTCTAATTTCACAACTCTAATTAAATTATCAGTCAACCACTATTTTCGGGTCGTGTGTGACCAAACTCATTTTTGGAAACGTAAAAACGGATAACCGTGCTAGGCACGCAAAACGGGGAAAACAAACTAATAGTAATTTTGACTACTGAACTCTAAACGATATCACAATCTGAGTCCGGAGAAGTGTTTCTGGGTTAACATTGCCCCCGGAATGGGTACAGCACTGGGTTAACAGTGTCCCCAGATGTCCCTAGAAGTGTTTCTGGGTTAACATTGCCCCCAGAACGGGTACAGTACTGGGTTAACAATGTCCCCAGATGTACCGGTTAACACGATTAAAGATTATATAAACTATAATTGTATAATAACGATCGTAGGGATCAGATTACAGATTGGACGTGTTAACTAATAATGACTGTTGTTACCTGCTTGCATGTGCTAAGGTGAGTTTCACGAGCCCCTTTTTCTGAATTGTTTTTAAATATTTTCTCGGGGCGGAAGCATGTTACTACTAAAATGTTTAAGTACATACTGAACGCATGGATTTGCGTGTATTTATATATGTTTTATTGTACGGGAATCGTACGGAAATGTACTAAGATGGTAATTGTCTGAGTTGCTAACATTGTAAGGCCCCGCAACACGAGTGATTAACTGAAAGCCGGTAGAGTGTGAATAGTACTATTGGTCTGACAAACCCAACTGGTCCGGCATGGATTTGCTGATGTTTCCCAGCCAGTTGCACATGTCTATTTTGTTGTTATATATATTTTGCTATGTAATGTTAGGCATAGCGGTTTGGGGCAGGTCCGTGGGCGGAGTATGCCACGGGGTTGTGTGTGGATAGTCAGAGGTTTCACTTGTGGGCTCAGCATAATTACATCGATAATATTATATTTTGATATTGACTTATCAAGGTTTACTCGAATTGTGAAACTCACCAACTATTCGTAGTTGACCCGTTTTCTCACATGCTTTTCAGGTACAATTAAGATGAAGTGATTGCTTACGTGCTAAGTGCTTGATGTGTGTAAGATTTGCGTGCGGGATGTTAGGATACATTATAATAAATAGATTTATGTATCGTATTGTATGATGTGTGTATCACCTAGACGGTAATGAAATACGAGATAATGTAATTTGAAGTATATTAATGTATTAAGTTTTCTTTATAAACAATGTGGTTGATATCAAAGGTGTCTGTGGCGCCCCGGTTACGTTTCCGCTGCGGTTACGGGGTGTTACATATTGTCATTTGGTACCGAGTGGGTAAATAGAGGACTATATACTTTTGTGTTTTGTAACTTTTACTTTAAATATAGTAGCGACATATGTGATAATTTTTGTTACATTCTAATGGGTAAACAGTACCATAAATGAGTATGATAAAAATTCAACCACAAGTATATATGGTTATTACATTAGATTTTTTGTTTATTGAAGTATGAATTAGCATGTTATAATTCACTTATTTGAGTCAAATTTTCTATCTTTAGGCAGTTAAAAATTAAGGACTGTTAATTTTCTGTCATAAATAGAATTGAAGGTGTGTTATAAGTTTCTAGTTAGCTTTGGTGTAGAAATACGGCTTTGTCTAAGGAAGGAATGGCTATGGGGATTAGAAGAGTTACTACTGTAACAAATGAATATTGTTTTGGTGCTATAAATAAGAAAGTTGACCGATCATCTGAGCTAGAAGGAAACGTGCATGAACAGGTTGGCATATTTACATTTTTGACCCATTTACATATTTTATATTTATTTTATTTTCATTACCATTTAAGAACATAAAACTATTGTACGAAGGTGTGTCGGTGATGTAGCGCTAGACTTTGTCTTCTTTCGATGTTTATAGCATGAAATATTTACATTTGATATTAAATTTGACTTACCGATTGTTTATCGTTAATGATATATTGTCATTTGGTACCGAGTTGGTAAATAGAGGACTATATACTTTTCTGTTTAGTAACTTTTACTTTAAATATTGTAACAACATACGTGATAACTTTAGTTACATTTTAATGGGTAAACACTACCATAAACGAGTACGTTAAAAAATCAACCACAAGTATATATTGTTATTACATTAGCTTATGTGTTTATTGAAGTATGAATTAAAATGTTATAATTCACTTATTTGAGGTGTGTTATACGTTTCTAGTTAGCTTTGGTGTAGAAATACGGCTTTGTCTAAGGAAGGAATTGCTATTGGGATTTGAAGAGTTACTGCTGTAGCAAATGAATGGCTATTGGGATTTGAAGAGTTATTGCTGTAGCAAATGAATATGGTTTTGGTGCAATGAATAAGAAAGTTGACCGGTCATCTGAGCTGGAAGGAAACGTGCTTGAACAGGTTGGCATATTTACATTTTTGACCCATTTACATATTTTAAATTTATTATATTTTCATTACCATGTATTAACATAAAACTATTTTAGGAAGGTGTGCCGGTGATGTAGTGCTAGACTTTGTCTTCTTTTGATGTTTATAGCATGAAATATTTACATTTGATTTTAAATTTGACTCACTGATTGTTAACCTCTTACATATGTTTATCGTAAATGATATATTGTCATTTGGTACTGAGTGGGTAAATAGAGGACTATTTACTTTTGTGTTTTGTAACTTTTACTTTTAATATAGTAGGGACATACGTGATAACTTTTGTTACATTCTAATGGGTAAACAGTACCATAAATGAGTATGATAAAAAATCAACCACAAGTACCACTTATGAACATAAAACTATTGTAGGAAGGTGTGCTGGCGATGTAGTGCTAGACTTTGTCTTCTTTCGATGTTTATAGTATGAAATATTTACATTTGATATTAAATTTAACTCACTGATTGTTAACCAATTATATATGTTTATCGTTAATGATATATTGTCATTTGATACCGAGTGGGTAAATAGAGGACTATATACTTTGGTGTTTAGTAAATTTACTTTAAATATTGTAGAGACATACGTGATAACTTTTGTTACATTCTAATGGGTAAACGCTACCATTACTGAGTATGTTAAAAAATCAACCACAAGTATATACGGCTTTGTCTAAGGAAGGAATGGCTATGGGGATTAGACGAGTTACTACTGTAACTAATGAATATTGTTTTGGTGCTATGAAAAAGAAAGATGACCGATCATCTTTGCTAGAAGGAAACGTTCTTGAACAGGTTGGCATATTTACATTTTTGACCAATTTACATATTTTAAATTTATTATATTTTCATTACCACTTAGGAACATAAAACTATTGTTGGAAGGTGTGCCGGCGATGTAGTGCTAGACTTTGCCTTCTTTCGATGTTTATAGCATGAATTATTTACATTTGATATTAAATTTGACTCACTGATTGTTAACCAATTATATATGTTTATCGTTAATGATATATTGTCATTTGGTACCGAGTGTGTAAATAGAGGACTATATAATTTTGTGTTTAGTAACTTTTACTTTAAATATTGTAGCGACATACGTGGTAACTTCTGTTACATTCTAATGGTTAAAGGCTACCATAAATGAGTATGTTAAAAAATCAACCACAAGTATATATGGTTATTACATTAGCTTATGTGTTTTTTGAATTATGAATTAGAATGTTACAATTAACTTATTTGAGTCAAATTTTCTATCTTTTGGCAGTCAAAGATTAAGGACTGTTAATTTTCTGTCATAAATAGAATTGGAGGTGTGTTATAAGTTTCTAGTTAGCTTTGGTGTAGAAATACGGCTTTGTCTAAGGAAGGAATGGCTATGGGGATTTGAAGAGTTACTGCTGTAACAAATGAATATGGTTTTGGTGCTATGAATAAGAATGTTGACCGGTCATCTGAGCTGAAAGGAAACGTTCTTGAACAGGTTGGCATATTTACATTTTTGACCCATTTACATATTTTATATTTATTAAATTTTCATTATCACTTATGAACATAAAACTATTGTAGGAAGGTTTGCCGACGATGTAGTAACTTTTTGTAACGATTCCGGCAAAATCAGGTATACCCTAACCGGTATATACTATTTATGAGTTATTTAATACTAAATATATGAATTATAATGTGTTTATACGAGTATGTATGATTCACAGTACGAATTATACTCGATTATACAGTTAATCGTATTAGAAATACGATTAACCGATTAACGGTTATTGAAGCCCGAACGTATCAGGGATACATTATAGACGGGATATATGATATTTAGTGTTGTTTACGAAGTATTAAAGCTTCGGGATGAGTGAATTAAAGCACAGAAAAAGAATTTCGATTTAATGATACGTCGGTACGTTAAACGAAACCTTTAATACCAAACCGAGCAAGAGACGATCGATCAAGCCGAAAAAGATGCACAATTATTAATAATATGATGTATTAAGTTAATGAAAGTCATGGTTTAAGTTTTTGAAGTTTTTAAATCGGTTTTATATAAATTTCATTTTTAAGCCGAAAAACTACCGTTTTAGCCTCGTTTTAAGCCGAATTAAACGTTTAACCGAAAAATGAACTGAACCAGATTATCCAAAACATTATCCAGATCTCCGATATCCGAATGTGTGGTTAGAAATGGAAAGGTGGGTCCCACCCCACCTCCCTCTCACTCCGGTCACAATAAGGGGTAACCCCCCTTTTGCTTTATCATTTTTTTTAAAAACCACATTCAACCTTCATCATTCTCTCTCAATCTCTTGAGCTAAAACCCGAGTTTTGAAGCAAGAACAACGAGGTAAAGATCGAATTATAGTCGTTTTCATCTACCTTTCTCGAGTTATTTGCAAGAAAATGAGGTTTCAATGATGAAAACCGATTCTTGCATGATCAAGTGATGTATACGGGTTATACAAGGGATCTTGGTCCAAGAAAGGAGTTAAACGAACCAAAAACGAATTTTTACGGTTAAATCTTTGTTTTTTAAAGCAATAACCGAAACTATAGTGTAAGAGGCTTGATCGTGAGTGTAACCTGCTTGGTATTGTGGTATGTTGTGTGTAGGCTCTGTGTTTAGTGGTAGATAAGGCGGAAAGACGAGTTTGTAGCTTGTAGTGGCGGAAAACGAAAGGTATATTCGGTTTATGTCGGTGTATGTGTTTTTGGACAGATTGTTAGTCGTTTAGAGTTAGGTCATGAAATTTTACAGAGGTGTTAAACACATAAAAATATGAGTTCTGTGAATTTTTGGTAATTTTTGGATAAAGGATGAATATTTGGTGAATTTAATGCTCGGTTTTGGCCAAAAATGGTGAAAAATAGTTAAATATCATGAAAAATTCTGGAAAATTTCAGATAATCTTTTCATATCATGTATAAGTCACACACGAAATTTGAGGTCCGTTGGAGAAGCCTAAGTAGGCTTTTCGGTTAAACGAGTTCTAGGGATTTCTAGCCCGGTTTTAGTAAAAAGGGCATGTAAAAGAAGATTTTGGTTCTGGAAAAATTACAGGGGACTATGTGGATGGCAGGGGACATCCAGGAAAAATTTGGGATTTTTCTAAGATCGTTTGGTATTTACGACATAATTAGTGTTTAAATGGTGTTTAAAAATAGATAAATAAATTTTAAATATAGAAATTAATTCTGGAAATATTTTTGTAAAATTCCCCACTGTTAAAAAGTGATTTGTGCAAAATTTCAAGATCCGAGAGTAAACGGATAATTATTTGTGCTAATTATCAAACTTTTAAAGTTAAAACGCGTAAACCAGTGAAGTTCGCTTAAGCGAGCTGACTGGTGAATAAAAACCCTAAAAATGAACTATTTTCATATAAATGAGTTAAACAAGTAAAAATAAATCATCCGAAAATAATTCGGATGATTTGAGTAATTTTAACCTATTTTAACAAGTTTCCGGTACGCTAAAGACGGAAACGGGTCCCGCGGCCAAACGGGGCGTCTAAACCGAGCTCAAATTTCACAACTTTACTTATACTATCAGTCAACGACTATTTTCGGGTCGTGTGTGACCAAACTCATTTTTGAAACATAAAAACGAATAACCGTGCTAGGCACGCAAAACGAGAAAAACAACTAATAGTAATTGGGACCATGGAACTCTAAACGACATCAAAATCTGAGTCCGGAGAAGTGTTTCTGGGTTAACATTGCCCCCGGAACAGGTACAGTACTGGGATAACAGTGTCCCCAGATGTACCGATTGATAAGGTTAAAGATTATATAAACATTAATTGTATAATAACGATCGTATGGATCATATTACAGATTGGACGTGTTAATTGATAATGATTGTTGTTACCTGCTTGCATGTGCTAAGGTGAGTTTCACGAGCCCCTTTTTACTGAACTGTTTTAAATATTTTCCCGGGGCGGAAAGCATGTTTCTATCAAAATGTTTAGGTGCATGCTGATCGCATGGAAATGAATGTATTTATATAATGTTTATTGTACGGGAATCGTACAGAAATGTGCTAAGATGGTAATTGTCTGAGTTGTTAATATTGTAAGGTCCCGCAACCGTGTTCTGGGTTAACAGTGTCCCCAGAGATTATTGGAAGTGTTCTAGGTTAACAGTGTCCCCAAAGATTATTGGAAGTGTTCTGGGTTAACAGTGTCCCCAGAGATTATTGGAAGTGTTCTGGGTTAACAGTGTCCCCAGAGGTTATTGGAAGTGTTCTGGGTTAACAGAGGTTTCACTTGTGGGCTCAGCATAATTACATCGATAACATTATATTATGATATGGATTTATCATGGTTTACTAAAATTGTGAAACTCACCAACTATTCGTAGTTGACCCGTTTTCTCACATGCTTTTCAGGTACAATTTAGATGAAGTGATTGCTTACGTGCTAAGTGCTTGATGTGTGTGAGATTTGTGTGCGGGATGTTAGGATACATTATAACAGATAGAATTATGAATCGTATTGTATGATGCGTGTATCACCTAGACGGTAATGAAAGATGAGATAATGTAATTTTGAATTATATTTATGCATTCAGTTTTCTTTATAAACAATGTGGTTGATATCAGAGGTGTCTGTCGCATCCTGTTTACGTTTCCGCTGCGGTTGCGGGGTGTTACAGAACTTGGTATCAGAGCCATTGGTTATAAAAGAATTAGGATGTCTTTAAAAGATACCTAAAATATAACCAGTAGCTCAAGTATTATAGGATCTGAATATCAACTAATAATTTATAGTGACGAGGTCTGGATGAACTTGGATGGACAAGTGAGTTGTTATGGTCCGGAACATAATAACAGACTTGTCTGCACGAGGGAATTCAGGGTAAGTCACGGGGTACATTGTTAGGTAAAAATGGCAATATATGTGTAAAGTATATAATATTATTTATGTGTGCTAATGTGTATATATATATATATACGTGCATATCTTGTGGGTACATGTATTGAGAAATGGGACTCGGATAAGGAACCGGGGGATGAAATAATAAAAGTACCGAGGATGCCGACATTTCTAAGAGCATCGGTTAATGATGAGTCTGACTTATCGGGTCATAATTATGATAGTACCAAGTTAGATCTCCCGGTTGACATTAACCAGAAATATCTAGTAACCGTCACTCCCAACCAAAATTGATGAATCCCTTACCCTACCAACACCGGTACCGTATATCCTAATAACCCCAGATGTTCACCCGAACCGTCGACCCTCACGTACGGACGGATCCGTACCTAAACCCATTCTTATTCCATTAAGGTAAATAAATAAATAAAATAATAGTAATAATAAATTTGATAATAAATCAGCAAATAAAAATAATATATAGAAATATATATGTATTTCTCACTCTTAAACATATGAGTCATACCACCTCCAGATCGAGAATTACCGATTTCAACGAACCTAGAACGCCTGAGGACATTGACTGAGCAAGTGATAGAGATTCCCATAATAGTAATTAATAATATTTGAAGGCAACCCATGTTGCGCGATTACCTTGAACCTTGCAACTCCCTATGTTATCCTTATATCCGTTAGATGCCTACGCCCATGTATGCTCGAATAGAATGATTACCCATACACAAAGAGGTGTTGGATCATTATAGCATAGTTGGTTGTTCGTTCGTAGATGGTATACCGTGTATGCCGGATATACAAATAGACACGGATATTATAACTCCGTGGTACGTAATCGTTTGGGGCTCACAGTGAGCATGTATCGGTTATGATGACATGCAGAAGGATATTGAAATCAAGCCTGTTAAACATTAATCGTTGTTGAGAAAGATCTATACGTCGGTTGGTGACAAGGATTATGAAACATGTTTGAACGTTAACCGACGTCAGGTTAAGTCCATATGTTATTATATTTGTGGGACATATATATTAGATACTGATATGTGTAATATGTATGATAATATTTGGTGTGGATGTGTACCTGCTGTCATGATTGAGCTGGTAACGAGTTATACGGTGAGATTAGTATTGATTACTGCGTACGGGATGAGTACGGCAGAATGACATAAAAAGAGTAACTCAATGATGGAGATTGATATGATTCAGTTGATTGCTCAAAGATAGCAGATGATGATACCGAATGTCGTATCACAGATCAATGCTAGTGTTGATACAAATGTGATCGCAAGATTGTAGATCGAGCAATCACATGAATATGAATATTTCAATTCTTGGTGGTATTACTAAAAGTGATAATGTTCCACCGAATACTATTATGACTACAAGTATTAGTTATAAACTAAACATGAATAGTAGTTATAATGAATTAGATCCGGTATGAAGGATATGTCTGTTGATTGTGTTAAGGAAATTGCTAATAGTTTACTGATAGTAAAGGGAGGAATGGATTAGCGAGTGGATAGAAAAGATCGAAATGGTTAAGGATATTGGTATGAGTCTAGAACATTGTGTAGTGAATTATGCCACATATATGTTGGTAGATTATGTTGTATCATGATGGAACACGATGGTACAAAATTATAATTAGAAAATTATTACTCAGATGATATGGTCAGAATTTAAAATTCTTGTGCTAGAGCACTTTTATTCGAGTAATTAATTGCAGAGATTGGGAACCGAGCTTTGGAAAATAGAAATGTTGTGTGCTGATCACTTGGAACAAGCTAATCGTTTGAAGGAATTGTCATGTCTGGTAACATGGCTAATTACTCTTGAAACTAAGCGAAGTGAGCGCAATATTGGGGACTAACTCCATCGATAAAGAGTATAGTCAATCCTGTAAAATATACAACCTTTGGAAGGGTTGTGTCACAAGCCAGCATTGATATATTTAACTCTATGGGAAGCGGACTGGAAGGACGTTAGGTGAGACGTCGAGTGTTAAAGAAGAGAAATGATAACTGTTTAGTGCAAGATAGACTCTTGAATAAGTAAGTATGTCCTACAACCCAGAATTATACTAAGACTAGTTCTGGTGTGAAACATGAACCGCATGAAGGGTCCTTTCCTAAAGGTGGAAAATATGGTTATCGGTAGGAAGAAGAATGTCGAGTGATAGTAGGCCACAGGTGTGGTAAAGATGGGCGTAATACCCCAATTGTAGAACCAATTGAAGCCATGTGAACCGGCAACCCCAACCCATTCGTATACAACCACTCCGAACCCAACAACTTCAATAACAGTCCATTCAAAGAAACCAAATTATGCCAAACAGTTGTACTTGCTATGAATGTAGCAGTACAGAACGTTTCAAAAGAAATTGCCCAAAGTTGAACCAAGGTGTCGTTGGAAGACGAACCTCATGACAAGCATCAACCTCTGATCAAGCAAAGAGCCGTGCATTTGTGAGTAATTTGAATAAAGCACGTCATGATCCAAAGGTGGTGTTAAGTATGTGGTAGTTTTAAATCAATAGACTTCAGTGATAATTTTTACGGTCGTCGATAGAAGTTAGTTCCCGTTAACCTTCTATCATTTGGAAAGGTACCGATTAGCGAAACTATAGAACCCTATACTGTAGAATCGCTAACGGTAAATCCCTAATGGTTAACTAAATTGTACGGAATTGCCCTAATAATCTGACTGATTAACCTTTCCTTATTGACCTACGACCAGTAAAGCAAAGAAGTTTTGACGTAATAGTTAGCATGGATTGGCTGACTCAACATGAAGCAGAAATCAAATATGAAGAGAAGATGATTAGAAGCTCTCTTTCGGACGATGAAGCGATTAAATACAGAGAAAAGTGTACGGTATTATGTTGCCACTCAAGTCTCATCTTGAGATATTATAATATTTACGACAAGAAGACGTGGTGTATCTAACAAACGTAATTGCCAAAGTATTTAAAAGAAAACATATAGAAGATATCCCGGTGGTACGCAAATTTCCACAAGTTTTCCCAGAAGAACTCACTGGATTACCGCCAACCCGACAGGTCGAATTCAAAATCGAATTAATGTCTCAAGCTGGCCCTGTTGCTAAAGCACCCTACCGACTTGCACCGTCCGAGATGCAAGAATTATCCAATCAGTCACAAGAATTGTTGGATAAGATTTTATACGACCTAGTTAGTCACCATGGGGTGCACCAGTTTTAATTGGGAAATGAAGGACGGAAGTGTTAGGATATGTGTTGATTAGGGAGAATTGAATAAAGTGACGATCAAGAATAGGTATTCACTTATTCGAAGTAAATGATCTGTTTAACCAACTGCAAAGGGCGATATATCTTTAGAAAATTGATCTTATATATAGTTATCACCAAATGAAAAATCCAAGAGGAGGACGTTGCAGCAACAGCGTTGCGGACTCGCTACGGCCATTATGAATTCTTATTCATGCCGTTCGGGTTAACAAATGCGCAGGCAGTATTCATGGAACTCATGAATCGAGCCTGTAAACCTTACTTTGACAAATTTGTCATAGCATTCATTGATGATATTTTAATATATTCGCAACTTGAAGAAGAGCACGAACGACGATTAAGGAAAATTGTGGAAGTGTTAAAACAAGAAGAGCTATACGCGAAGTTTTCAAAATGTGATTTTGAATAAAGAAGGCATAATCCCTTGGTCATGTTGTAAAGCAACAAAGATTTCACAAAGATCAAAATAAGATAGAAACCATTAAAATTGTGCCAAGCGCCGATTTTAAGTCTCCCCGATGGAGACGATGGTTTTGTCGCGTATTGTGACGCATCGCATAGAGGGTTAGGATGCGTGTTAATGCTGAATAATAAGGTTATAGACTATGCTTCCCGACAGTTAAAAATACACGAGAAAAATTACACTACTCATGACTTAGAACTGGGAGCGGTTATCTACGCACTTAAAATGTGGAGACATTGTCTCTACGATACGAAGTGCACCATCTTCACCGATCATAAAAGTTTGCAGCATATATTTGATCAGAAGGAACAGAATATGAGGCAACGAAGATGGGTCGAGTTGTTAAGCAATTATGACTGTGACATCCGTTATCACCCTGGCAAGGCTAACGTCGTAGCCGATGCCTTGAGTAAGAAAGATCGGGTTACGCCATTGCGAGTGCGAGTGCTGGGGATGATAGTCCAGTCGAACCTTCGAACCTGATTCGAGTCGCTCAACGTGAGGCGTTGAAAGAGGAACAATTGGAAAAGAAGGAATCTTACGGCAATGAGGAGAATTTCGAACAGCGTGTGGACTAAATTCCCTACTTCAAAAATCGGGTTTGGATCCCGACCCTCCATGACCTTCGTGAATTAATCATGAACGAAGCGCATAGATCGAAATATTCCATACATCCGGGATCGGATTAGACTATTGATGATGCGAATACCTGAAAGGATCTTATTAATGGCTGAGTTGGAGAAAGATATGAATACGTATGTTGGAGTATATTTGAGTTATGCGAGAGATAAGGCTGCACACCGAAAACCCTGGGGAACGCCACAACGACAGAAAATTCGCCAATGATAGTGGGAATAAATTACAATGGATTTCGGGACGCAAATTCCCATGATATATCAAAAGCATGAGGTAAATTAGGTAATCGCGGATCGATTAACCAATCCTCGCATTTCATCCCAATCTATGACGATTACCACAATGAATTCTCGCCCAAATTCATGATGATGAAATGGTATCTCGTCGTGGAGTACCATTTTCAATGATCTCAGATCGAAATAGTCATCTTACCTCCATTATTGGAAGGAGGGGAAGGAAGCATCGAGAGCTTGAAGCTTTCTATGGGTGAAGTAGTTATCACCAATTTGTTAAATCAAAAATGAGCGTCACTCAAGCCATAAGATTGGAATTGATTTGAGAAACAAACAATCGGATTTATAATATTTAGGATAAGTTGAAAGCAGCGTGGGATTGGCAAAGGATTTATGCCAACATTCAAAGGAAACCATTGCCACTGGAAAGAGGTGACAAGGCATTTTTAAGGCATCACCTTCGAGAGGTAATATGAGGTTTGGCAAAACCGAAAATAGCTCCTTAATATATTGGACCTCATGAGACTATCTCCATGATGGGTCATTTAGTTTACCGATTAAAATACTCCAGGGGCTAAGTACGATACATGATGTTTTGCCATGTATACGGATTGAAAAGTACCTAAGCGATGAGGCAACGAAAGTACTAGTAAGGGAAGTACTCATAGAAGTCATACTTGATATCATGAATAATTCCGTAGAAATAATAGACGGGAGAACTAAACAGTTTGGACATACCAAGCTTTATTGATTAAGATTAAGTGGAATTCACAGCGAGGACCAGATTACACCTGGTAACGCGAGGGTGAATTCTGAAGAAAAAAAAACCCCCCCACCTTTCTCTCGAAAGGGGGTAGTCGACGTGTAAAAATTTCGAGGACGAAATTTCTTTTACGGGGGGAGAATGTAACGATTCCGGCAAAATCAGGTATACCCTAACCGGTATATACTATTTATGAGTTATTTAATACTGAATATATGAATTATAATGTGTTTATACGAGTATGTATGATTCACAGTACGAATTATACTCGATTATACAATTAATCGTATTAGAAATACGATTAACCGATTAACGGTTATTGAAGCCCGAACGTATCAGGGATACATTATAGACGGGATATATGATATTTAGTGATGTTTACGAAGTATTAAAGCTTCGGGATGAGTGAATTAAAGCACAGAAAAAGGATTTCGATTTAATGATACGTCGGTACGTTAAACGAAACCTTTAATACCAAACCGAGCAAGAGACGATCGATCAAGCCGAAAAAGATGCACAATTATTAATAATATCATGTATTAAGTTAATGAAAGTCATGGTTTAAGTTTTTGAAGTTTTTAAATCGGTTTTATATAAATTTCATTTTTAAGCCGAAAAACTACCGTTTTAGCCTCGTTTTAAGCCGAATTAAACGTTTAACCGAAAAACGAACTGAACCAGATTATCCAAAACATTATCCAGATCTCCGATATCCGAATGTGTGGTTAGAAATGGAAAGGTGGGTCCCACCCCACCTCCCTCTCACTCCGGTCGCAATAAGGGGTAACCCCCCTTTTGCTTTATCATTTTTTTTAAACACCACATTCAACCTTCATCATTCTCTCTCAATCTCTTGAGCTAAAACCCGAGTTTTGAAGCAAGAACAACGAGGTAAAGATCGAATTATAGTCGTTTTCATCTACCTTTCTCGAGTTATTTGCAAGAAAATGAGGTTTCAATGATGAAAACCGATTCTTGCATGATCAAGTGATGTATACGGGTTATACAAGGGATCTTGGTCCAAGAAAGGAGTTAAACGAACCAAAAACGAATTTTTACGATTAAATCTTTGTTTTTTAAAGCAATAACCGAAACTATAGTGTAAGAGGCTTGATCGTGAGTGTAACTTGCTTGGTATTGTGGTATGTTGTTTGTAGGCTCTGTGTTTAGTGGTAGATAAGGCGGAAAAACGAGTTTGTAGCTTGTAGTGGCGGAAAACGAAAGGTATATTCGGTTTATGTCGGTGTATGTGTTTTTGGACAGATTGTTGGTCGTTTAGAGTTAGGTCATGAAATTTTACAGAGGTGTTAAACACATGAAAATATGAGTTCTGTGAATTTTGGTAATTTTTGGATAAAGGATGAATATTTGGTGAATTTAATGCTCGGTTTTGGCCAAAAATGGTGAAAAATAGTTAAATATCATGAAAAATTCTGGAAAATTGCAGATAAGCTTTTCATATCATGTATAAGTCACAAACTAAATTTGAGGTCCGTTGAAGAAGCCTAAGTAGGCTTTTCGGTTAAACGAGTTCTAGGGATTTCTAGCTCGGTTTTAGTAAAAAGGGCATGTAAAAGAAGATTTTGGTTCTGGAAATATTACAGGGGACTATGTGGATGGCAGGGGACATCCAGGAAAAATTTGGGATTTTTCTAAGATCGTTTGGTATTTACGACATATTTAGTGTTTAAATGGTGTTTAAAAATAGATAAATAAATTTTAAATATAAAAATTAATTCTGGAAATATTTTTATAAAATTCCCCACTGTTAAAAAGTGATTTGTGCAAAATTTCAAGATCCGAGAGTAAACGGATAATTATTTGTGCTAATTATCAAACTTTTAAAGTTAAAAAGCGTAAACCAGTGAAGTTCGCTTAAGCGAGCTGACTGGTGAATAAAAACCCTAAAAATGAACTATTTTCATATAAATGAGTTAAACAAGTAAAAATAAATCATCCGAAAATAATTCGGATGATTTGAGTAATTTCAACCTATTTTAACAAGTTTCCGGTACGCTAAAGACGGAAACGGGTCCCGCGGCCAAACGGGGTGTCTAAACCGAGCTCAAATTTCACAACTTTACTTAAACTATCAGTCAACGACTATTTTCGGGTCGTGTGTGACCAAACTCATTTTTGAAACATAAAAACGAATAACCGTGCTAGGCACCCAAAACGAGAAAAACGACTAATAGTAATTGGGACCATGGAACTCTAAACGACATCACAATCTGAGTCCGGAGAAGTGTTTCTGGGTTAACATTGCCCCCGGAACAGGTACAGTACTGGGTTAACAGTGTCCCCAGATGTACCGATTGATAAGGTTAAAGATTATATAAACATTAATTGTATAATAACGATCGTAGGGATCATATTACAGATTGGACGTGTTAATTGATAATGATTGTTGTTACCTGCTTGCATGTGCTAAGGTGAGTTTCACGAGCCCCTTTTTACTGAACTGTTTTAAATATTTTCCCGGGGCGGAAAGCATGTTTCTATCAAAATGTTTAAGTTCATGCTGATCGCATGGAAATGAATGTATTTATATAATGTTTATTGTACGGGAATCGTACGGAAATGTGCTAAGATGGTAATTGTCTGAGTTGTTAATATTGTAAGGTCCCGCAACAGTGTTCTGGGTTAACAGTGTCCCCAGAGATTATTGGAAGTGTTCTGGGTTAACAGTGTCCCCAAAGATTATTGGAAGTGTTCTGGGTTAACAGAGGTTTCACTTGTGGGCTCAGCATAATTACATCGATAACATTATATTATGATATGGATTTATCATGGTTTACTAAAATTGTGAAACTCACCAACTATTCGTAGTTGACCCGTTTTCTCACATGCTTTTCAGGTACAATTTAGATGAAGTGATTGCTTACGTGCTAAGTGCTTGATGTGTGTGAGATTTGTGAGCGGGATGTTAGGATACATTATAACAGATAGAATTATGAATCGTATTGTATGATGCGTGTATCACCTAGACGGTAATGAAAGATGAGATAATGTAATTTTGAAGTATATTTATGCATTCAGTTTTCTTTATAAACAATGTGGTTGATATCAGAGGTGTCTGTCGCATCCCGTTTACGTTTCCGCTGCGGTTGCGGGGTGTTACACTTTTACTTTTGATATTAAATTTGACTCACTGATTGTTAAACAATTATATATGTTTATCGTTAATGATATATTGTCATTTGGTACCGAGTGGGTAAATAGAGGACTATATAATATTGTGTTTAGTAAATTTTACTTTAAATATTGTAGCAACATACGTGATAACTTTTGTTACATTCTAATGGGTAAACTCTACCATAAATGAGTATGTTAAAAAATCAACCACAAGTATATATGGTTATTACATTAGCTTATGTGTTTTTTGAAGTATAAAATAGAATGTTACAATTCACTTATTTGAGTCAAATTTTCTATCTTTAGGCAGTCAAAGATTAAGGACTGTTAATTTTCTGTCATAAATAGAATTGGAGGTGTGTTATAAGTTTCTAGTTAGCTTTGGTGTAGAAATACGGCTTTGTCTAGGAAGGAATGGCTATGGGGATTTGAAGAGTTACTGCTGTAACAAATGAATATGGTTTTGGTGCTATGAATAATAATGTTGACCGGTCATCTGAGCTGGAAGGAAACGTTCTTGAACAGTTTGGCATATTTACTTTTTTAACCCATTTACATATTTTAAATTTATTATATTTTCATTACCACTTATGAACATAAAACTATTGTAGGAAGTTGTGTCGGCGATGTAGTGCTAGACTTTGTCTTCTTTCGATGTTTATAGCATGAAATATTTACATTTGATATTAAATTTGACTCCCTGATTGTTATCCAATTATATAGGTTTATCGTTAATGATATATTGTCATTTGGTACCGTGTGGGTAAATAGTGGACTATATACTTTTGTGTTTAGTAACTTTTACATTAAATATTGTAGCAACATACTTGATAACTTTTGTTACATTCTAATGGGTAAACGGTACCATAAATGATTACGTTAAAAAATCAACCACACGTATATACGGCTTTGTCTATGGAAGGAATGGCTATGAGAATTAGAAGAGTTACTACTGTAACAAATGAATATTGTTTTGGTGCTATGAATAAGAAAGTTGACCGATCATCTTAGCTAGAAGGAAACCTTCTTGAACAGGTTGGCATATTTACATTTTTTACCAATTTATATATTTTATATTTATTATATTTTCATTACCACTTATGAACATAAAACTATTGCAGGAAGGTGTGCCGGCGATGTAGTGCTAGACTTTGTCTTATTTCAACGTTTAAAACATGAAATATTTACATTTGATATTAAATTTGACTCACTGATTGTTAACCATATATATATGTTTATCCTTAATAATATATTGTCATTTGGTACCGAGTGGGTAAATAGTGGACTATATACTTTTATGTTTAGTTACTTTACTTTAAATATTGTAGCGACATACGTGATAACTTTTGTTACATTCTAATGGGTAAACGCTACCATAACTGAGTATGTTAAAAAATCAACCAGAAGTATATACGGCTTTGTCTAAGGAAGGAATGGCTATGGAGATTAGAAGAGTTACTACTGTAACAAATGAATATTGTTTTGGTGCTATGAATAAGAAAGATGACCGATCATCTTAGCTAGAAGGAAACGTTCTTGAACAGGTTGGCATATTTACATTTTTGAACAATTTACATATTTTATATTTATTATATTTTTATTACCACTTAGGAACATAAAACTATTGTAGGAAGGTGTGCCGGTGATGTAGTGCTAGACTTTGTCTTCTTTCGATGTTTATAGCATGAAATATTTACATTTGATATTAAATTTGACTCACTGATTGTTAACCAATTATATAAGTTTATCGTTAATGATATATTGTCATTTGGTACCGAGTGTGTAAATAGAGGACTATATAATTTTGTGTTTAGTAACTTTTACTTTAAATATTGTAGCAACATACGTGATAACTTTTGTTTCATTCTAATAGGTAAACGCTACTATAAATAAGTATGTTAAAAAATCAACCACAAGTATATATGGTTATTACATTAGCTTATGTGTTTCTTGAAGTATGAATTAGAATGTTACAATTCACTTATTTGAGTCAAATTTTCTATCTTTATGCAGTCAAAGATTAAGGACTGTTCATTTTCTGTCATAAATAGAGTTGGAGGTGTGTTATAAGTTTCTAGTTAGCTTTGGTGTAGAAATACGGGTTTGTCAATGAAAGGAATGGCTATGGGGAATTGAAGAGTTACTGCTGTAACAAATGAATATGGTTTTGGTGCTATGAATAAGAATGTTGACTGGTCATCTGAGCTGGAAGGAAACGTTATTGAACCGGTTGGCATATTTACATTTTTGACCCATTTACATATTTTAAATTTATTATATTTTCATTACCACTTAGGAACATAAAACTATTGTAGGAAGGTGTGCCGGCGATGTAGTGCTAGACTTTGTCTTCTTTCGATGTTTATATCATGAAATATTTACATTTGATATTAAATTTGACTCACTGATTGTTATCCAATTATATAGGTTTATCATTAATGATATATTGTCATTTGGTACCGAACGCGTAAATAGAGGACTATATACTTTTGAGTTTAGTAACTTTTACTTTAAATATTGTAGCAACATACGTGATAACTTTTGTTACATTCTAATGGGTAGACGCTACCATAAATGAGTATGTTAAAAAACCAACCACAAGTATATATGGTTATTACATTAGCTTATGTGTTTTTTGAAGTATGAATTAGAATGTTACAATTCACTTATTTGAGTCAAATTTTCTATCATTAGGCAGTTAAAGATTAAGGACTGTTAATTTTCTGTCATATATAAAATTGGAGGTGTGTTATAAGTTTCTAGTTTGCTTTGGTGTAGAAATACGGCTTTGTCTAAGGAAGGAATGGCTATGGGGATTTGAAGAGTTACTGCTGTAACAAATGAATATGGTTTTGGTTCTATGAATAAGAATGTTGACCGGTCATCTGATCTGGAAGGAAACGTGCTTGAACAGGTTGGCATATTTACATTTTTTACCCATTTACATATTTTATATTTATTATATTTTCATTACCACTTATAAACATAAAACTATTGTGGGAAGGTGTGCCGGTGATATAGTGCTAGACTTTGTCTTCTTTTGATGTTTATAGCATGAAATATTTACATTTTATATTAACTTTGACTCACTGATTGTTAACCAATTATATATGTTTATCGTTAATGATATATTGTCATTTGGTACCGAGTGGGTAAATAGAGGAATATATACTTATGTGTTTAGTAGCTTTTACTTTACATATAGTAGCGACATACGTGATAACTTTTGTTACATTCTAATGGGTAAACGGTACCATAAATGAGTATGTTAAAAAATCAACCACAAGTATATATGGTTATTACAATAGCTTTTGTGTTTATTGAAGTATGAATTAGAATGTTACAATTGACTTATTTGAGTTAAATTTTCTATCTTTAGGCAATTAAAGTTTAAGGACTGTTAATTTTCTATCATAAATAGAATTGGAGGTGTGTTATAAGTTTCTAGTTAGCTTTGATGTAGAAATACGGTTTTGTCAAAGGAAGGAATGGCTATCGGGATTAGAAGAGTTATTGCTGTAACAAATGAATATGGTTTTGGTGCTATGAATAAGAAAGTTGACCGGTCATCTGAGCTGGAAGGAAACATGCTTCAACAGGTTAGCATATTTACATTTTTGATCCATTTACATATTTTATATTTATTATATTTTCGTTACCGCTTATGAACATAAAACTATTGTAGGAAGGTGTGGCGGTGATGTAGTGCTAGACTTTGTCTTCTTTTGATGTTTATAGCCTGAAATATTTACATTTGATATTATTTTGACTCACTGATTGTTAACCAATATATGTTTATCGTTAATGATATACTGTGTCATTTGGTACCAAGTGGGTAAATAGAGGACTATATACTTTTGTGTTTAGTAATTTTACTTTTAATATTGTTGCGACATACGTGATAACTTTTGTTACATTCTAATGGGTAAACGATACCGTAAATGATTATGTTAAAAAATCAACCACAAGTATATATGGTTATTACATTAGCTTCTGAGTTTATTGAAGTATGAATTAGAAAGTTACAATTCACTTATTTGAGTCAAATTTTCTATCTTTGGGTAGTTAAAGATTAAGGACTGTTAATTTTCTATCATAAATAGAATTGGAGGTGCGTTATAAGTTTCTAGTTAGCTTCGGTGGAGAAATACGGCTTTGTCTATGGAAGGAATGGCTATGGGGATTAGAAGAGTTACTGCTTAACAAATGAATATGGTTTTGCTGCTATGAATAAGAATGTTGAAAGGTTGGCATATTTACATTTTTGACCCATTTACATATTTTATATTTATTATATTTTCATTACCACTTATGAACATAAAACTATTGTAGGAAGGTGTGCCGGTGATGTAGTGCTAGACTTTGTCTTCTTTTGATGTTTATAGCATGAAATATTTACATTTGATATTAAATTTGACTCACTGATTGTTAACCAATTATATATGTTAATCATTAATGATATATTGTCATTTGGTACCGAGTGGGTAAATAGAGGAATATATACTTATGTGTTTAGTAGCTTTTACTTTATACATAGTAGTGACATACGTGATAACTTTTGTTACATTCTAATGGGTAAACGGTACCATAAATGAGTATGTTAAAAAATCAACCAGAAGTATATATGGTTATTACAATAGCTTTTGTGTTTATTGAAGTATGAATTAGAATGTTACAATTCACTAATTTGAGTCAAATTTTCTATCTTTATGCAGTTAAAGTTTAAGGACTGTTAATTTTCTGTCATAAATAGAATTGGAGGTGTGTTATCAGTTTCTAGTTAGCTTTGGTGTAGAAATACGTTTTTGTCAAAGGAAGGAATGGCTATGGGGATTAGAAGAGTTATTGTTGTATCAAATGAATATGGTTTTGGTGCTATGAATAAGAAAGTTGACCGATCATCTGAGCTGGAAGGAAACATGCTTCAACAGGTTAGCATATTTACATTTTTGATCCATTTACATATTTTATATTTATTATATTCTCGTTACCACTTATGAACATAAAACTATTGTAGGAAGGTGTGTCGGTGATGTAGTGCTAGACTTTGTCTTCTTTTGATGTTTATAGCATGAAATATTTACATTGGATATTAATTTTGACTCACTGATTGTTAACCAATTATATATGTTTATCGTTAATGATATATTGTCATTTGGTACCGAGTGGGTAAATAGAGGACTATATACTTTTGTGTTTAGTAACTTTTACTTTTAATATTGTAGCGACATACGTGATAACTTTTGTTACATTCTAATAGGTAAACGATACCATAAATGATTATGTTAAAAAATCAACCACAAATATATATGGTTATTAAATTAGCTTTTGTGTTTATTGAAAAATGAATTAGAAAGTTACAATTCACATATTTGAGTCAAATTTTCTATCTTTAGGCAGTTAAAGATTAAGGACTGTTAATTTTCTGTCATAAATAGAATTGGAGGTGTGTTATAAGTTTCTAGTTAGCTTTGGTGTAGAAATACGGTTTTGTCTATGGAAGGAAAGGCTATGGGGATTAGAAGAGTTACTGCTGTAATAAATGAATATGGTTTTGGTGCTATGAATAAGAAAGTTGACCGGTCATGTGAGCTGGAAGGAAACGTGCTTGAACAGGTTGGCATATTTACATTTTTGACCCATTTACATATTTTATATTTATTATATTTTCATTACCACTTATGAATATAAAACTATTGTAGGAAGGTGTGCCGTTGATGTAGTGCTAGACTTTGTCTTCTTTTGATGTTTATAGCATGAAATATTAACATTTGATATTAAATTTGACTCACTGATTGTTAACCAATTATATATGTTTATCATTAATGATATATTGTCATTTGGTATCGAGTGGGTAAATAGAGGACTATATACTTATGTGTTTAGTATCTTTTACTTTAATTATAGTAGCGACATACATGATAACTTTTGTTACATTATAATGTGTAAACGTTATTATTTTAATATACAAGTGTGCTCTAAGCATGAAGTTTGCTCGATAAACAAAGTGTACTCGAAAACACTTGCAATTTCAAAGAAAGTATTCAGACATATTCAACTCGTAAGGAAATCAATATTTTAACAAGTATGCTTGAAAATATACCATGTTTACTCGATAGAGCTAAACAGCAAGTAATAGTCATGATTACTCGAAAAATATTCATTTTGATCATTTTCAATCATATGTCATCAAGTATGCTTGAAATAGACAAACTTCAACTAAACACACAAGTTTACTTGAAACACATATTCAAAGTATAGTTAGACACATTCATATCAAACATTCAAAAACATCAAAGTTTACACAAAAGTACATAATCAGAAATATGCATAACAAACAAGTATCAAGTATGATCGAATGAGTTGAACTTCACACAAAAACAACTTAGTTTACTCAAAAGTTCAAAAACATCAAAGTTTACTTGAAATTACATAATTACAAAGTTACAATTCACTTATTTGAGTCAAATTCATAGTGAAAATGAATCACTTTTTTAACTTAAACCATACTTTAAACTGTTTTCTCATTTAGGTTCAAAGTTTAAGAGCGAATGGTGCATAATGAGATCAAATTTCAGTTTAAACAATTTAAATCCTTTCTCTTTTATGAAAAGATCTCAAAATGGGATCATATTGATTAAGTTACCTTTCAGTATTTCATTCTTAGCATTATTGTGACACATTAGGCAGGTTAACATCAGTTAATTACTTAGCATGAATTTAATTACTTTGGTGATATGGTTAAGGTTCAATTAGTTGCTTTTTACATAAATGGATAACACTTATTGCACTATGATGTTTTATATCTCTTCTCAATGCTTATTTGTCTTTCTCCAGGTCACCCTAGATTGACTTCAACCCTCTGATGTTTGGTCAAAATATTTTTCATGACAGAACATTTGACATTTCTTAAGATTTATATTTAATAATTTTTTCAAACTTTGAGGTTGAATGTTGGGCTTACATTCCACAAAATACGGACTTACATGCCTTACATTATTTAGGACTTACATTTTTGTCCCACCTATGTAGTTCTAACTTAAACCCTCATGTTTGTAAATTTATCAGCTTTTGGTTTATGTATAATCCTTTTGCTCAAAATTATTCTTTGTCATGTACCTATAAAATAATTCTTTTGAGTGACCAAATACCAACAGAATGTGTATGACTGGGTAGTTACTTTTTTGCATATCATTCAGAGAGATTTATCTTGAAACATGCATATTTCAACAATGTAACTCCACATTAAGTTTAGCATTTTTATTATGTTTATATCACCTCAGCTTTTACACATCATGAAAAGCTACCATACATATCAACGATTGCACTAATAGTCTTTTCAGCCTATTAAATCTATATGATTGGTATAAATAATCAATCTACTATCATCTCCCAAAGGGTTGGATCAATTTTCATTGAAAAACCTTTTAAGCTTCTTACAAAACTTAAACTGAATAGTCTTACAATATCTCAATACCATTAACTTGCTCTTTTGTAAAAAATTGTTTACTTTGAAAACTTCTTTTAAAATGTCCATTTTATCACAAAAGTTTTATAATCAAAGAAAAATTTTTGACACAAGCATTCAATAACATAATCAAACATAATAAAAAATGAAAGGTATGCATTAACACAATCAGACTAACGTAAAGTTCTACTCAAGATAAATCCTGCATAGTCTATCATGTCCTAAGCACATAATCATTTCAGATTATCAATTCATGAACAAGATATTAGTTAAGCATGCATAAAAACATTTCAAAGCAGATGTAATCACACTTATCAAGCTATCATGATCAATCACATAAACATACCTAAGCATCATTGATACCTAAGTCAAACGTATTCAGACACCAAACACAGCTTACTCACTCAAGACCTTTTATTAGATAGTAAGTTAGCAAATTAAGCATACATCATCAATCAGACTTCATCAGAGTTGATCATGCCTAATGCATTTAATAGAAAGTTATATCTTGTTTTATCTAGTGGCTTGGTGAACAAATCAGCCAAGTTGTCACTAGTATCGACTTTTTTCATTTCTATTAGTCCTTTCTCATTGCAATTTCTTATGAAACGATATCTGACTTCAATATGCTTGGTCTTTGAGTGTTGGAATGGATTCTTAACTTTGAACAATGTGTCACACCCCGACTAGGTAGTTGCGGAAGCGTAATACGGGAATGTAACAGATAACACTGGTATCAACAACATTGTTTATAAATAAATTCAACAACTAATTTACATCATATTACATGGGTTGGTACTATGTTTACAAACTAGATGAGAATCACATAACCGGTTTACGAGCTTTTTATTTAATATTATATGTCTGCGTCTATTCACAGCTATTCAACTCTCCTTCTAACACCAAGCATGTAAGCAAATCATTCCACTTTTGCATTACCTGAAAAGCATGTTAAAACGGGTCAACTACGTCTAGTTGGTGAGTTTCAAGTTTCACGAGTATCAACGAAATCAGTACACGAGTTCGTAAAGTTTACAGTGTGTATGTATATATGTATGTGTATGATGTATTATACTAAGCCACAAGTGAAACCGAAACGAGCTATAACGCATGGCCTCCATTGCCCATGCACTCCCATTGGAATTTAATAGCCACTTTGCCCCAAGTATGTACTATGTCTAACACCACATAGTAGTATGTAAAAATATAATGACAATGTGCAACTGGGTTTACATATGTTCCGGCATACCCCTCCGGCCCTGTCAGTTGGGTTTGTCAAACCGATAGTACTATCCAAACGTCACCGGCACGAAGTTAATCACTTGTGTTTGTGTGGACTTGTCAAGTGTTAGTACTTAGATAATCCACATCATCACACGTTTTCAAGTATATAAGTATATGTAAACATGCTTTTCACCCCAAAAGTTTGTAAAACAGTTTAGAAAGTGGGGGTAGTGAAACTCACCTTATCGTAGTTCTCACGGAAATTACGTATCAATAAGTCAGGTGCCTCGTTTATAGCCTGATTCCTATAAACGGTTTCGTATCGTTAATACTAGTACAGTGTTCAAGATAAGTCGGGCTGTATAGATAATTTGGGTATAGCTGTTAGGCCCAGAACATGACCATAGTCTTAGATTGTGACGTTGTATACTATGAAAAGATTAAAACTGGATTTGGCTCAGTTTCACTGTTTCCCGAGCCTAGCCAAGTTCATCGTTTATGCGTCTCGAGATTAGGTAAGATCACATAAACTTAAGTAAATATATTGATTGATAAAATGTGACAATCTTCAATTCCAGGTTAACTCCGTTAACTCAACTCCGTCAATTCAAACTTAAAGATTACTGAATCTATAACGCACACCACATTACATTTAAACTAGGGTTTAAATGACGCTTGACACTTACTACATGTGTAGTCTTTCGGGAATTGCACAGAAACGCAAACGAGTAGACGCAAACAATGGGTGAATAAACGAAAAACGTCAAAACAATAATTATGTGATAATTATGTGTTAGACTTATGTGTTATGTGATAACATTGTTATAAACGTTAACTCAATGTGCTAGAACTAGTTAATTAAGCTAGAAAAGTAACATTTGAAAGTGGAGGGACCTAGATGTAACATGATTATTATTAATAATATTATAAAACCCTAACTCTCCTCTCTCTTTCCCTCACAAAACCCGACGGCAGCCTCTAACCCCTCCTGCGATCGGCCTTCACACACAAACATAATACTTGATTTTGATCTTGCCTTTCACAATTGAAGCATCCTACATCTGTTTCTAGCCATCTTCTACCTTCCTATTGCTTGTGTTGGTGTTTTTGAAGGTATAATTGTGAACCCTAGGTTCCGAAAATTCTCTTATATTGTGCTCATATGATTCGTTTGTTTTGATGATGTATTGATGATGAATTGATAACTAGAATTGATATGATTACATGTTAATTGGTTGTGTCTTTGATGTTGAGATCAAATAAAACCCTAACCATGTATGTATTTTGTAATTGATATGCATGGATAGTGGTTATGGTGTCTAGAGTGTTATATGAACGGATTATGGTCTATAGATGGTTAATAGGTTGAGTTTTGTTGCAAACAGTTTCTGGACAGATTGTGTTGTTGATATTCAATTGACTGTAACACGGTGTAAATGTGAAAATTGGTCAAGATAATTGATACTACAGTAAACTAGGATGAGTCTAGTTTCAAAAGAATATAAATTTGCAATTTTTGAACGTGTAAAAGTTAACTTTTATGATTTTACAAAATCGTTGTGCAAATCTGAATTGTGAGACCTGCTGTTAGGTTATCTTGTGAATATTATATCTCATGAACTACGAGACCAATTGGGTTGGTTCCACTTCTGGAAGTTGACTTGTTGAGTTACGAACCTAACCCAAGTGGTCTTGTATTTGTTGGATTTTTCGTTTAACGGGAATTTCAAATAACATTCTGTTGCGCATAAATTTGACTGTTATGAGTTTGCTGTGGTAAATTGATCATTGTGAAAAATATATATGGAATAAAAATACAACAAAATATGTTCTGGAAACCTAACACATATGTAAGGCCCCGTTACCGGTGGCCCTACTTTCGTGTTGGATTTACTCATAAACTCAGTTCTAAATATCAGAGTTAATTAAAACATTCGCAGAAACGTTTACTTGAAGCATTCGTTACAAAACATTCAATCTCTTCTTTGATACTATAAAACAAATCATTAAATTTAAAACATCTTTTCTTCCATCTTAAGATGCCAGCCGTTCAATCCATGCCATGTGCCATCCTCATGCTAGTTCTTTGGTCTGATCACATGCGTGCATACTAAAAGTCAGCTACGCTGAGTGAGTTCTAGTTAATCACATAATCATACAATACCTTTTTACATTTCATACTTAACCTCTTAACTTTCTTTCATACACACATAATTGCATATAATTTCATTCTTACCTTCATACTTTCTTTACATACATAATCATACGTTTTAAAGAGCCTTTCGCCCTATAACCTCACAGATATTATAAGGGTCTGGTCCCTAACATCACAGATATTGTAAGGGTCTGGTCCCTAACATCACAGATATTATAAGGGTCTGGTCCCTAACATCACAGATATTATAAGGGTCTGGTCCCTAACATCACAGATATTATAAGGGACTGGTCCCTAACATCACAGATATTATAAGGGTCTGGTCCCTAACATCACAGATATTATAAGGGTCTTGTCCCTAACATCACAGATATTATAAGGGTCTGGTCCCTAACATCACAGATATTATAAGGGTCTGGTCCCTCTTTCCTCGAATATTAGTAGGGTTCGGTTCCCTAGTTCTCGAATATTAGTAGGGTTCGATTCCCTCTTCGTTACCATACAACCATACATCATACCTCGAGTATTATTAGGGCTCGGTACCCTTTTCGTAACCATACAACCATCATTTCCTTCTTTTATTAACTTTATTACGTTCATACACATAAGCATTCATATCATACTTACCTTATACTTAGCGTTACAACCTGACAGTACATGCAATATCCGAAGATCGTTCACGTACCATCAAGCAATCGTTCATACATATCACATCATTCACATAAGGCATACACTTATCTCTTAGGATAAGCGTATTAACAAACATATCGAGTATGCACACAGCCCCGAAAACATAACACATAAATGGGGCTAGAAACTCACCTGAACACGGTTACGTTCACCGTTAATCGTAATCCCTTTCTTCGGTTGTGCATGGCTGACTGTATAACAAGTATACATATCAATTAACTATCACTACTCATATCATCTTTCTAGTCTTAATTACTACCCACAACGAACGGGGGTCCGGGGGCAGCGCCCCTGGCAGCGGGGTATAGGGCGGCAGCCCCTAGCAGGGTCCAAGATAGTTTATTTACATTAACTATCTTAACACATTTTTCATTAGGTTTTTAATTTATTTTCTAATCGAACTTGACTTTAGGCGAAGTTAAACCTTAGGCGAACTTAGCTTTAGGCGAAGTTGTCATCAGGCGAACTTAGCTTTAGGCGAAGTTAAACCTTAAGCGAACTTAGCTTTAGGCGAAGTTGTCATCAGGCGAACTTACCTTTAGGCGAAGTTGTCATCAGGCGAACTTAACTTTAGGCGAAGTTAACCTTAGGCGAACTTAGCTTTAGGCGAAGTTAACCATAGGCAAACTTAGCTTTAGGCGAAGTTGTCATCTGGCGAACTTAGCTTAGGCGAAGTTGTCATCAGGTGAACTTAGCTTTGCAGGCGAAGTTCATCAGGCGAACTTAGTTTGCAGGCGAAGTTGTCGGCTGCAGCTACTGTTCGTTCTTAAATCCTTCGTTTCTTAACCAAATAACTCGATTTAGGTATCCACGGAATCGTCTGACCAGCGCCTACAAACCCAAACCATCAAATCGGCCTAACATCGATGTTTAAGGGGTGCGATTTAGGCATATAGGTTACGGGTTCTTTTATCAATCAATTAACCCATCAAATCTTAACCATTTTCAGTAAGTTTAGCTTTGTTGGATTCGTTTTTACCATACAAACACAGATCTATCATTCCTATACTAATCCAAACCTAAACGAACAAGTTCTCGATATAAACGTACCATAAATGAGTCGAACTACGAACACGAGCTGGTCCTGTTGCTTTGGTTCGTCACGACGATCTAGCACCAACGAGCTCGGGTCCTCGCCTTTGGATCTTGGTTCGGGTTGTGTGTGTTTTGGAGTGTGTAGAGATTAGGATGGATAAATGGATGGAATGGAAATGATTGGGGTTTAAGGGGGTATTTATACTCCCTTAAGCCCATGGACCGAAGGCCCATATTTCCTTTTGGTCCATATCTAATCCCATCTAATTATCCTACTAAGTCTTCATAATTTTGCTATTATTATTATCGTTCCACTAACTCGTTTATTTCACCCGACAAAATAATATATTAAATATTACTTTAGAAATTTCGGGATGTTACAAGTCTTCCCTCCTTAAAGAGGTTTCGTCCCCAAAACCTAGCTTATTTCTTTAAATGGAATACCTTTGTAAAAGGAATACCTTTTTCTTTATAATTGCACACTTTATTGAATCACCTTTGCTTTCTGAGTTATCCTTCTTACTCCTGACTTGTAGTCATCGAGCGGTGATCATGTGTTTTAGCTATTAAGGTAGCTTGTCCATGAGGCCCTCAATGTGCCAAGTCTCATCTCACCTTCCCGAGGAACCTTGTTTTATATAATAACGCTAACTCCTAAGGCGACGCTTTACCCTCACACAACTATTTATCATAACCAACACGCATTCAAGATAAATTCATAGGTCGTTCATACAAAATCACAAGAAATCACAAGTACTTCATAACATAAAAGGAAATCATTCAAGCTTGCTAAACAAACATAGGTTCAACTGTAACATAAAACACTCTTTAACTTACTAAACATAAAACAACTGTGACATGCCACTTATTCTCCTGCAACCTCCTCAGCAGCTAATAGACCATCCTTTCACGCGTCTCCTCTTCCTTCCCCCGCTGCCACGGCTTCTCCACACTCCCTAGCTATGTGACCTGACTTACCACACTTGTAACACTTCTGGTCCTTGGTGCATTCACGGGAGATGTGCCCCTTCCTCCCACATCGGTAGCACTGATTTGGACCAGCCTTGCATTCCCTCAAGTGCATCTTCCCGCACACCTTACATGCTTCCCTTCCTGCCATCTTCTGTGTCTTTCTCCCTGCACGCTCCACAACATCCCTAGCTCTTTTAGTTCCTTTCCCTTCTTCCTCATCTTCCACTTCCATATCATCCGCCGCCAGATCAACATAGACCATCTCCGCCAACTCGACCGCTGACTCAAAGGTAACAGGTTTGTTGGCCTTGACTAACATGCGGACCTTCTGGGAAGGTCCTCTAACGTAGCACTTGATCCGTTTCGCCTCGGTGTTCACCATGTCAGGAACCAACCTAGACATGCGGTTGAATTCAGTGGTGTACTCACGATATGTCATCATACCGGCCTTTAAATTCATGAACTTCATCTCCGTCCTTTCAACCTCGGCATCTGCACACAACTTCTTCATCACCAACTCTTTCAGATCGTCCCATCTCAACGCCTTGATCTCATCCCTAGTCTTTTTCTGCTCCACACTTTCCCACCAATACATAGCTTCTTCCTCAAATGACTGAGTAACATAACCCACAGCTTGGTCGGGACGGCATTCGCTAATGCGGATAATCTTGTACACAGTGGTTATCCATTGGAGAGTAGCGATTGCGTCTCCCAAACCAGTCAGCTTTGGCGGGTCGCATCCTTTGAAGGACTTATAGTTGCACCCATCTTGGCCTCTTTTCCTGTCATCGACCTTCACAGACTTATCCTCACTCGAGGCCTCTCTTTCTCCTTCCCCATCCTTCCTACCGTCACCACCCGCCCCTTCAGCAGTTCGTTCACGGCTTCCAGCAGATCTTTCAGGATTCAGGTTCTTCACAGCAACAACTACAGCTCGAACAATGGCTGATTGAACTGCAGGGCTAAGTTGAACCTCTTCGTTGTTGTTCTGGTCTCCTCCAGCTGCGCTTCCTTCATCTTTGGTGTTAGAAGCTGTCTCAACCGAAAGTTGCTGGACGCGACGAGGCCTGCCGCGTCGTCCAGTGCGAACTCCAGCTCCAGCAATGTCTCCAGCTCCAGCCATCGTATTCTAAAAGGGAAAACACAAACATCATCACTCAAGGAACTATTTAGTACAAGGATAGCAAGGCTAATAGGTAATAACAGTGGCCAGCTGTGACTAGCTGATCACGTTGCTTTCCGTGTCCTATACACTTCCCTTTATGAGTCTCTTTGTGCTGGTTCTACTTAAGCAGTTAGTCAAATCAAACAATCAATTATTCCTATCCCTGCTGATCACATATCTTTTCTTTCTCATTAACATATATCATTTAATCATACACTTTACCTTTACTGATCTTGCTTGAGCGACACATGGCATTCTTGAACTGGCATCTTCTTTCCTTTCTTACTTAAATCCCATTCTCTGTTCGAGTCTAAGCATGTAGGATGCTTAAATCTCTCGAACTTTGCTCTGATACCAACTTGTAAGGCCCCGTTACCGGTGGCCCTACTTTCGTGTTGGATTTACTCATAAACGCAGTTCTAAATATCAGAGTTAATTAAAACATTCGCGGAAACATTTACTTGAAGCATTCGTTACAAAACATTCAATCTCTTCTTTGAAACTATAAAACAAATCATTAAATTTAAAACATCTTTTCTTCCATCTTAAGATGCCAGCCGTTCAATCCATGCCATGTGCCATCCTCATGCTAGTTCTTTGGTCTGATCACCTGCGTGCATACTAAAAGTCAGCTACGCTGAGTGAGTTCTAGTTAATCACACAATCATACAATACCTTTTTACATTTCATACTTAACCTCTTAACTTTCTTTCATACACACATAATTGCATATACTTTCATTCTTACCTTCATACTTTCTTTACATACATAATCATACGTTTTAAAGAGCCTTTCGCCCTATAACCTCACAGATATTATAAGGGTCTGGTCCCTAACATCACAGATATTATAAGGGTCTGGTCCCTAACATCACAGATATTATAAGGGTCTGGTCCCTAACATCACAGATATTATAAGGGTCTGGTCCCTAACATCACAGATATTATAAGGGTCTGGTCCCTAACATCACAGATATTAGAAGGGTCTGGTCCCTAACATCACAGATATTATAAGGGTCTGGTCCCTAACATCACAGATATTATAAGGGTCTTGTCCCAAACATCACAGATATTATAAGGGTCTGGTCCCTAACATCACAGATATTATAATAAGGGTCTGGTCCCTCTTTCCTCGAATATTAGTAGGGTTCGGTTCCCTAGTTCTCGAATATTAGTAGGGTTCGATTCCCTCTTTGTTACTATACACCCATCCTTTCCTTCTTTTATTAACTTTATCACATTCATACACATAATCATACATATCATACTTACCTTATACTTAGCGTTACAACCTGACAGTACATGCAATATCCGAAGATCGTTCACGTACCATCAAGCAATCGTTCATACATATCACATCATTCACATAAGGCATACACTTATCTCTTAGGATAAGCGTATTAACAAACATATCGAGTATGCACACAGCCCCGAAAACATAACACATAAATGGGGCTAGAAACTCACCTGAACACGGATACGTTCACCGTTAATCGTAATCCCTTTCTTCGGTTGTGCACGGCTGACTGTATAACAAGTATACATATCAATTAACTATCACTACTCATATCATCTTTCTAGTCTTAATTACTACCCACAACGAACGGGGGTCCGGGGGCAGCGCCCCTGGCAGCGGGGTCTAGGGGCGGCAGCCCCTAGCAGGGTCCAAGATAGTTTATTTACATTAACTATCTTAACACATTTTTCATTAGGTTTTTAATTTATTTTCTAATCGAACTTGACTTTAGGCGAAGTTAAACCTTAGGCGAACTTAGCTTTAGGCGAAATTGTCATCAGGCGAACTTAGCTTTAGGCGAAGTTAAACCTTAGGCGAACTTAGCTTTAGGCGAAGTTGTCATCAGGCGAACTTAGCTTTAGGCGAAGTTGTCATCAGGCGAACTTAGCTTTAGGCGAAGTTAACCTTAGGCGAACTTAGCTTTAGGCGAAGTTAACCTTAGGCGAACTTAGCTTTAGGCGAAGTTGTCATCTGGCGAACTTAGCTTAGGCGAAGTTGTCATCAGGCGAACTTAGCTTTGCAGGCGAAGTTCATTAGGCGAACTTAGCTTGCAGGCGAAGTTGTCGGCTGCAGCTACTGTTCGTTCTTAAATCCTTCGTTTCTTAACCAAATAACTCGATTTAGGTATCCACGGAATCGTCTGACCAGCGCCTACAAACCCCAACCATCAAATCGGCCTAACATCGATGTTTAAGGGGTGCGATTTAGGCATATAGGTTACGGGTTCTTTTATCAATCAATTAACCCATCAAATCTTAACCATTTTCAGTAAATTTAGCTTTGTTGGATTCGTTTTTACCATACAAACACAGATCTATCATTCCTATACTAATCCAAACCTAAACGAACAAGTTCTCGATATAAACGTACCGTAAATGAGTCGAACTACGAACATGAGCTGGTCTTGTTGCTTTGGTTCGTCACGACGATCTAGCACCAACGAGCTCGGGTCCTCGCCTTTGGATCTTGGTTCGGGTTGTGTGTGTTTTGGAGTGTGTAGAGATTAGGATGGATAAATGGATGGAATGGAAATGATTGGGGTTTAAGGGGGTATTTATACTCCCTTAAGCCTATGGACCGAAGGCCCATATTTCCTTTTGGTCCATATCTAATCACATCTAATTATCCTACTAAGTCTTCATAATTTTGCTATTATTATTATCGTTCCACTAACTCGTTTATTTCACCCGACAAAATAATATATTAAATATTACTTTAGAAATTTCGGGATGTTACAACTTACATGCTTTTGTGATGATTTTTGGTAAACTAATTGAGATGCTATGATCGGTGGAATAGACTAGTTTTTCAAGTAGAATTCTGTCGATAAGAAAACTAGTTGCTGAATTTTGTAAAAGTTGCATGAAACATGGTAATTGCTAATTGATTGTCGTGTTTTGACCAAATTGCCCTTGCGGGGAATAGTTGCTAGTGATGTACATTATTAATACATGACACGTAAATAATTGTTCACACGTGTATCGTATCACAAATGTACTTGTTAAGTCACACACGATTCACAAACAAACACGAAATGTATCTTGTGCTTAGGAATTATGTGCCGGGTCTAGAGACTCGATATTAGTTCCGATACTTAGAAAATCTCCTTGTTTTTTTAGAACGCTAGAGAGAGTTTTCTGTGACGCGCATCACTTGGTGATTTATTTTGGGAATTCTTCGCAAACAGTGAGTTTCACTTACCCCTTTAAACTGTTTTAAACGCTTTTCACTTGGGGGAGAAAACATACTCCGAAAAACGCATTTAAGATTTTGTTAGTAAATTATATATCACTTGTAAAGGCTAAGTGGCAAACGAAACAATTGAAGTCCTACACATCGAACCGGTTAATATTTGGATAATAGCGAGTCACTGTTGAGTAGTACTACTGGGTTTGACAAACCCCACCCAACGCTAAACTCGACTGGAGGTCGAGCGGGTGTAATTTTGGCTAACACATACCATGGTCTGGATGACCTGGTGGCAAGGCACTTGATAAACAGTCAGCTTCGGTGTCGAACACTTAGTAATACTTGTTGTATAGGCTATCTACCTATCGATATATAATTGATTTAACACTAACTGGTAACGCAAAACGCTAAACGCAAAACGCTGAACGCTGAACGCAAAACGCAAAACGCTAAACGCTTTATTTTATATAAACTTGTGAACTCACCAACCTCGTTTTGACACTTTTAGTATGTTATTCTCAGGTAGCCGAGGCGGGCGCGCGGTATAAGATCATGCATTGCTTGAAACGCTTTTGTTTATGCAAACTGATTTTAAACTATTGTCAACGGATTTTAAGTCGTCCTGCATGACGCAACTCTTGTCTTTTGGTTTTTACGCTTCCGCACTTATTTTCATTTAAACGTTTTTATGGTTTGATTATAACTAATGATTCTGATCCTGTTAGTTCACTCCCTCTGACGGTAAAACTCCTTTAGTGGATTTTTAGGGTGTGACATAAAATGATTTGATTTATGAAAGAATTTTAAGGTTTCGGTATCTGGTTTGATCACAGGGTTTGTTTCCGTTTTCACACGGGTTTGATTATACAAAACGCGCACAATCCACCCGAATTGTCCGGAATTCTCGTAAAAAGTTCGTTTTTATCAATATCATTCAAAAATATGATATTTGACCACATTTGACATTTTGACATACCAGTCAGTCCGTTAAACACAAAACTGCCGGTTTCGTTAAAACAATTATAATTTAAATCTTTGATTAATCTAACTAAATATGTACTTATATATAAATTATGTAAATTTTTGTAAAAATACATTAAGACATGGAGAATTTAATAAAAATATTTTCAGAAATTTTATGATTAATTATTTATTTATAAAAATTCATTTAATAGGTTATAATCGTGTAATAAATGGCCCGTTTATATCAAACGACCTCCAAAAAATCCGATAATTTTTACAAATGGCCTAAATGTTATTACATAGCCCCTGAAAAATCTCCAGAACCTAACTCTATTGACAAAATGCCTTTTTGTGCGTTTTTCGGCTGTTAAAATTCGGTTAAACCATAATTGCACAAACCATACTTAGGCATTTCCAATGATCCCCAAACTTTACCAGTGATCTTACCATCACATATTGTTCAACAAAACCAAATTTCATAATTTTTCCCAAATAAACGCTCATAAACGGAAATAAATTCACCAAATATTCTCCGTTTATCGAAAAATTACCAAATTTGAACAGGAACTCATTTATATGATCCCTAATGTCCCAGAATATTTTCACAAGCTAACAACAAGCACGTCACAACCTAATACTAAACAGCCCTTAAACGAGTGTTACGGGTTTACCTTGTCGGTTTTCGATGAGTTTTGCTAGCTTAAACGACTCTCCGGGTCTCAGGTTACAAACTCTGTGTATCTACATATCATATAACATCAAACCAAGCATAAATCATCCATGAGACAGCCTTGATAATTAGGGTTTCGGTTTTGGGTTCAAACCGAACTTTCAAACCGTAAAAACGTTGTATTCATGTTCTAATCCGCGTTTTTGACCAAAAAAGTATATGTTCCTGGTTTGTAAACATGTTTAACATCAAAAAATGATTTTACTTGATTTTTATGATTTTTGGATGGTTAAACATGTTTAAAACTAATCAAGGATTAATTTTCATGGTTAAACTATGTTAATCAAGTATGAAATCAAATAAAATTGGATGGTTTACCTCAAACCTTGGCTGGAACTTGAAGAACACAGGTGAGAGGGTTCTAGGGTTTTTTGGAATAACTTATATTTTTAAGGGTTAGCTTATTTAACAAGCTAAACAAAAGGGGGGGTCCATTCCCTTTCTAGCGGCCGCAAGGAAATAAGGGCCCATTGGGCCTCTTTTTGGCCCAATGGTGCCTCGGTTTTCGTGCCACGCGTAAAAGTCGGTCCAAAATTTAGTTCGGGTTCGGTTTTTCGCAAGAAAACTAGTTCGAGTGCGAAAACCAGCGCGAAAACGAGTGTTTTTCAGCCTAGTTTTGTAAAATAAGAAAAACGTACTGACTCGTTGTAAAATTCCAAAATATTTTCACGGATTGCTTAGAACATGTCATATAAGTGTTTTATAAATCTTTTTCGGCTTCACGGATGCTACAATGCTCGTTTTGATATTAACGATTGCGTTTAAGCTTATAGCGTATCGATAAACGAAACCTTTTTCGTTTAAAGAGTTTTAAACGTACTGGGGCCTAAATATCAATATGTTAGCCTCTATAATATATATATAACTCGTATATGGCCCCTCAGTATGTATACTGGTCATATTTAGTATCGGTCGGTTACTCGTTTAAGCACTACGAATTAACCGATTTATCGTTTACTTGTTACGTAGTGAATATAGTATACCTCGTTTTGTCGCGAATGTCACATTCTCCCCCCGTTAAGAAATTTCGTCCTCGAAATTTAATGTGTCACCGGTTTTCTTTTTAGGGAACAGGTGTGGGTATTTCTTTCGGAATTCGTCCTTTCGTTCCCAAGTATATTCGGGTCCTTGTTTTGAATTCCACCGAACTTTTACTAATGAAATTTTGTTATGTCGTAACTGTTTAGTTTTCCCGTCCACAATTTCTACCGTTTCCTCTACGAAGTTGAGTTTTTCGTTGATCTGAACATCTTCTAGTGGTACTATTGTCGTTTCATCAGTCAAACACTTTTTCAGATTCGTTACATGAAACACGTCATGAATAGTGCTCAGTTCTAAGGGTAGTTTTAATCGGTAAGCAACGGGACCAATTTTTGCAATAATCTCAAAAGGTCTGATGTATCTCGGGGCTAGTTTACCAGTCTTTCCAAATCTTATAATACCCTTCCATGGTGATACTTTTAAGAACACCTTATCACCTATTTCAAAAGATAACGGTTTTCTGTAAACATCAGCATAACTCTTTTGTCGGTCGCGGGCAGCTTTCAATTTTTGCTTAACCTGGTGAATCTTATCGGTGGTTTCCTGAATTAAATCTAACCTTGAAATTTGGGTATCACCCACTTCCGTCCAACATAGTGGTGATCTACATTTTCGTCCGTATAGAGCTTCATAAGGTGTTGTTTGTATACTACTGTGATAATTGTTATTGTAAGAGAATTCAATGAGCGGGAGGTGTTGATCCCAATTCCCTTTGAAGTCCAGTACACAAGCACGAAGTAAATCTTCTAAGGTTTGTATGGTTCGTTTGGATTGACCATCGGTTTGGGGATGGTAAGCCGTACTTAGGTCGATTCGGGTTCCCAAGGCTTCTTGTACTGCTTGCCAGAAATGTGAAGTAAAGTGACTGTCTCGATCTGAAATAATCGAAAGAGGTACTTCGTGTCGGGATACAATTTCATCGATGTAAATTTGAGCGTGTTTTTCGGTGGCGTAGTTGTTACAGATCGGAATAAAGTGTGCGGATTTGGTTAATCGGTCCACAATTACCCAAATTACATTGTGTCCTCGGGAGGTTTTAGGAAGGTGCATCACAAAGTCCTTGGTAATTTGTTCCCATTTCCATTGTGGTATTTCGGGTTGTTGTAACATTCCTGAAGATTTTTGATATTCCGCCTTCACCCTTGCACATGTTGCACATTTAATTACATACACGGCTATATCCTTTTTCATACCAGGCCACCAGTAAAATTCTTTAACATCTTTATACATCTTATCAGTACCTGGATGAATAGAATATTTGGATTTGTGTGCTTCATCAAGAATAAGCTCGCGGAGTTTATGAAGTGTAGGAATCCACACCCGGTTTTTATAATAGAATATTTCATCAATTTTCTTCTCAAAATTCCTTTCATTCCCATGTAGTTCTTCTTTTTCTAGCTGATCTGCCTTCAAAGCCTCATCTTGTGCAACACGAACTTGTTCGGTTAGGCTACTTTGAACAATCATTCAGAGTGCTCGTACCCTCAATGGTTTAACTCTGTCTTTTCGGCTTAAAGCATCAGCTACTACATTGGCCTTACCCGGATGGTATTTAATCTCACAATCATAATCATTTAACAGTTCTACCCATCTCCTTTGTCTCATGTTTAGCTCTTTTTGATCAAATATGTGTTGCAGGCTTTTGTGATCAGTATAGATGGTACATTTGGTGTCATACAAGTAATGTCTCCAAATCTTCAATGCAAAGATAACTGCTCCCAATTCCAAATCATGGGTTGTATAATTCTTTTCATGTACTTTTAATTGTCGGGAAGCATATGCTATTACTTTCTTTCTTTGCATCAGTACGCATCCTAAACCTTTACGAGATGCGTCACAATATACCACCAATTCATCAATTCCATCTGGAAGGCTTAATATTGGAGTCTCACATAACTTCTGTTTTAACGTTTGGAAGGCCATTTCTTGTTCTTCTCCCCATTCATACGCTTGATCTTTTTGAGTTAGGAGGGTTAGAGGTTGGGCAATACTTGAAAAGTTTTCAATGAATCTTCTATAATACCCGGCTAGTCCTAAGAATTGACGAATTTCTCTTGGTGACTTAGGTACTTGCCAATTTTTAATGGCCTCAGTTTTACTTGGGTCTACTTGGATCCCTTGTTGATTCACAACGTGTCCTAAAAACTGTACTTCTTGTAACCAAAACTCATATTTGGACAACTTTGCGTATAACTTCTCTTGCCTCAATAATTTTAAGATTTCCCGCAAATGTTGTTCGTGTTCCTCCTTACTTGTCGAATATATCAAAATATCATCGATAAACACTATCACGAACTTGTCAAGGTAAGGTTTGCAAACTCGGTTCATGAGGTCCATAAACACTGCAGGTGCATTTGTCAACCCAAACGGCATAACCAAAAATTCATAGTGACCATACCGAGTTCGGAAAGCTGTTTTTGGTACATCTTCTTCCTGAATTCTTACTTGATGATAACCAGATCTAAGATCAATTTTTGAAAAATACTTCGCACCCTGGAGCTGATCAAACAAGTCATCAATTTGAGGTAAGGGGTATCTATACTTTATAGTCACTTTATTCAATTCCCGGTAATCAATATACATTTGAAAACTCCCATCTTTCTTCTTTACAAATAACACTGGTGCTCCCCACGGTGAGAAACTAGGTCGGATAAAACCCCTGTCCAGTAATTCTTGTAACTGGTTGGACAGTTTTTGCATTCAGAAGGTGCAAGTCGATAAGGTGCCTTAGCAATGGGTGCTGCTCCGGTATCAAGTCAATACGGAATTCAACTTGTCGGGTCGGTGGTAAACCAGGCAATTCATCGGGGAATACATCTGAATACTCGTGTACCACTGGGATGTCTTCCATTCGTTTTTCCTCGGGTTCCTTAATTGTTACACTTGCCAAGTATAAAGTACAACCTTGGCGTAAATATCTCAATGCCTTAAGTTGAGACACGAGAGGCAGTACCTTACCAGATTTTTCACCTTGAACAATCATAGCCTCATCATTCGGAAGAGGTATCCTAACGGTCTTATCCTTACAGACAATTTCAGCTTTATACTTAGATAGCCAGTCCATACCGACTATAACATCGAAACTTCCCAATTCCACTGGAAGTAAATCAATACGGAATGGGTGGTCGCTTAGGATAAGGGAACAGTTTCGGACTATTCAGTTAACAAGTATAGACTTACCGTTAGCGAGTTCTATAGTATATGGTTTTGTTAGTTCACTAACCGGCATATTTTCTAAAGGTAAGAAGTTAACAGATACGAAACTTCTATCGGCGCCCGTATCAAACAAAACTGAAGCATACTGACCCGAAACTAAGAATGTACCTGTCACCACGTTCGGCCATGATGCGCTTCACCCGGTCCTAATACAAATACGCGTCCCCTAGCTGCGTTGGAGGTTGATGCTTGTGCTTGGTTTTGCCTTCTCGCTGCACCCTGGTTCAGATTGGGGCAGTATCTCTGAAAATGTTCCGTACTGCCACATTCATAGCAGGCACGGAGGTTCGTGGTATGTGGGGTTTGTTGGTTGAGTTGTGGGCGGGTTGGTTGAGGTCGAGGTAGTTGAGTTGATTGCGGTGGACGGTTAACAGTGTTGGTGGGGGTTCTACAGTTGGGGGCATAGTGTCCCGTTCTTCCACATTTCTGACAAATGATCGGTTTGCAATCACCCACATGATGAAAGTTACATCTTCTGCACTTCGGTAACGTCCCTTTATAGGTCTCTTGTTTTACATTAGAACTGGTCATGGCATAACTTCGGATATTCGGACGAGCCCGTTTGTTTTGAGGGTTTCCTTGCATTCTTGTCCCTTAATCTGTTCGTTTTAAACTTGTTGTTTAACCTGACATCCTTATCACTCCACTTCTCATCAGATCAAAAGTAACGACACCCGTTTGAGATACAGCACTTTCTAATGTCGGGTGGGCTACTGAATTCACTATACTTCTCACAGCAGGGGTCAGTCCCCAGATATAACGTTCAATTCACTTCGCTTCCGGTGTAACTAACCACGGAACTAAGCAAGACAGTTCGTTAAAATGATTCGTGCATCCCACATGGTCCGCTCCTTTCATTTCCAGATTCCATAACTCGTGTTCCAACCTCTGAATCTCACTTTTAGGACAAAAATGCTCTAGCATGAGGGTTTTTAATTCAGTCCATGACATACGATTAATAGCATCTTGTCCCCTTATTTGGACTACCGTGTTCCACCACATCAGCGCTTGGTCTAGAAACATACTAGTAGCAAATTTGACCACGCGGTTCGGTGGACACTCACTGATATTAATTACTGATTCGGTCTTTTCTATCCATTTGACCAGCCCGCTAGGTCCTTCAATACCCTTAAACTCAATCGGTTTACATGATGTAAATTTTTTGTATGAGTACTCCTGACGTGGGGGTTCTCGGTTATTATTATTGTTATTATCGGTATTGGTCCGAGTATTATCATTATTAGTTGTGTTAACAACCGGTACAGGGTTTGGGTTCGGGATATTATCAGGGTGCACAACAGGTTCTGGGTTCCCAGTGACATTCATAATTGGGCGAGTGTTATTATTATTTATGACATTAGCAGTATTCACCGGGGTAGTAACACCCGGGGCTACATTAGTGTCCGGCGGAGGTGTATTAACAGTGGCCGTGGTGGTGCTCGTAGGTTGATTAACAGTATTGTTAGCACGGATGCCTGCAGTGACTTGTGCTACAATTGTTGGTATCACTGCTTGTAGTTGACGAGCAATCATTGCGGCCACTTCCGCCTCTGACAAAGGGTTTGCTTTCTTCGGGGCCATTCTATAAAATAATCAATTATACAATAATCAATATCGTTTCACTATGACCAGCACAACTTTACGATATTACAATTTCACAACACACAACTATGCCAAAGAAAACACATTTGTATTAATTATAATCATTACTGTACATATGCATCCAAAATTAGCGCATAGGCTTAACCTGGTATAGGCCAGCGCTTGTATATGCGTATCAAAATTTGTCACTAAGTGACATGTAGACTTAACCCGACAAGGGCCAGTTCTTGAAATAGTACTAAACCACAAACAACTCCCTAGTCAGCCCAACACGCTGTAACAAAATGCTGCTTGGGATATCAAAAGACTATATACATAAGGCTATACTACTATGTCCTATCCATTCTTTGTAACATGAAGCCACAACCAAACAACAGCAGCCACTAGGGCTGCATTAACCGCTAAACATACTCCTAGTAGTATCATTGCCCGATCCTGACGCCCGTGGCTGTGAGCACTGGATCTTTGCACAATTCTGATTTCTTGCTGCATGTACCACATGTGATCTTGCATATCATGTCTTTGCTGGTTTAGGTTATTTATCGAATGTGATTGTTCTAAAAGCTGATCAGTCGCTAAACCCAACCATGCTGAATCAGAATGACGAGGTGGCTCGGGTACCGGGGCGGGTAAACCCCAAGTAGGAATATGTATCTCAGTGACCTGGACACGTGATGTTTCTCCCCTATTATACCTAGATCGAGTTGGGGGAGAGGTGTGCTCAGGTGGGCGCACTGAAATACGAGCGGTCTGACGGTTTCTAATGGTGGGTGGGGGTGGTGGTGTATGCTGTACAGGTGGAGTAGGGGATCTGGGTGCTCTAATAGGTGAATGATAAGCACTAGTAGCTCCCTGTCCTACAACATTCCAAGGGGATTCCCTAGGGGGATAGGTATCACAACGGTAACCCGATAAGTCGGGTTGACCTTAGGGTACCTCGTGGGGAATTACCGCATCTGAACCTTCTTCCATTTCCTCTGATTCCTCCCCAGTTTCCTCTTCTGGATCCTCCTCCTCCTCCTCAGACCATGTTGGTAGGGTATTAGATAAACGATCAGTAGATCTTGACATATTCCTGCACAATGGTTAGTAATAAGAATAATATCCTTCTATATTAATCATAGTAACATACATGCAGGTATTTATACACATAAGCACAAATAATCGTTTATATACTCAGATATTTATTTATTATTATATTTTATACACATATGTTGCTGTTTTTACCTATTCGATTGTTTATCGACTTCCTCTCGAATTTCCTCGTACAAACAAGTCCGTTATTACGTTCCAGACCATAATAACCCACTTGTCCATTCGCGTTCATCACGAGAATCATCAGTGTATATTATTTAATATTATTTTATTCCCAGAGTTAATCGAGCCTAAGGTTATCTTAGGGTATCCTATGGGACATCCTAATTCTTTATAACCAATGGCTCTGATACCAACTTCTGTCACACCCCGACTAGGTAGTTGCGGAAGCGTAATACGGGAATGTAACAAATAACACTGGTATCAACAACATTGTTTATAAAGAAATTCAACAACTAATTTACATCATATTACATGGGTTGGTACTATGTTTACAAACTAGATGAGAATCACATAACCGGTTTACGAGCTTTTTATTTAATATTATATGTCTGCGTCTATTCACAGCTATTCAACTCTCCTTCAAACACCAAGCATGTAAGCAAATCATTCCACTTTTGCTTTACCTGAAAAGCATGTTAAAACGGGTCAACTACGTCTAGTTGGTGAGTTTCAAGTTTCACGAGTATCAACGAAATCAGTACACGAGTTCGTAAAGTTTACAGTGTGTATGTATATATGTATGTGTATGATGTATTATACTAAGCCACAAGTGAAACCGAAACGAGCTATAACGCATGGCCTCCACTGCCCATGCACTCCCGTTGGCATTTAATAGCCACTTTGCCCCAAGTATGTACTATGTCTAACACCACATAGTAGTATGTAAAAATATAATGACAATGTGCAACTGGGTTTACATATGTTCCGGCATACCCCTCCGGCCCTGTCAGTTGGGTTTGTCAAACCGATAGTACTATCCACACGTCACCGGCACGAAGTTAATCACTTGTGTTTGTGGGGACTTGTCAAGTGTTAGTACTTAGATAATCCACATCATCACACGTTTTCAAGTATATAAGTATATGTAAACATGCTTTTCACCCCAAAAGTCCGTAAAACAGTTTAGAAAGTGGGGGTCGTGAAACTCACCTTATCGTAGTTCGCACGGAAATTACGTATCAATAAGTCAGGTGCCTCGTTTATAGCCTGATTCCTATAAACGGTTTCGTATCGTTAATACTAGTACAGTGTTCAAGCTAAGTCGGGCTGTATAGATAATCTGGGTATAGCTGTTAGGCCCAGAACATGACCATAGTCTTAGATTGTGACGTTGTATACTATGAAAAGATTAAAACTGGATTTGGCTCAGTTTCACCGTTTCCCGAGCCTAGCCAACTTGATGGTTTATGCGTCTCGGGATTAGGTAAGATCACATAAACATAAGTAAATATATTGATTGATAAAATGATTTGATTTATGAAAGAATTTTAAGGTTTCGGTATCTGGTTTGATCGCATGATTCGTTTCCGTTTTCACACGGGTTTGATTATACAAAACGCGCACAATCCACCGAATTGTCCGGAATTCTCGTAAAAAGTTCGTTTTTATTAATATCATTCAAAAATATGATATTTGACCACTTTTGACATTTTGACATACCAGTCAGTCCGTTAATCACAAAACTGCCGGTTTCGTTAAAACAATTATAATTTAAATCTTTGATTAATCATAACTAAATATGTAATTATATATAAATTATGTAAATTTTTGTAAAAATAAATTAAGACATGTAGAATTTTATAAAAATATTTTAAAAAATTTTATGATTAATTATTTATTTATAAAAATTCATTTAATAGGTTATAATCGTGTAATAAATGGCCCGTTTATATCAAACGACCTCCAAAAAATCTGATAATTTTTACAAATGGCCTCAATGTTATTACATAGCCCCTGCAAAATCTCCAGAACCTAACTCTTTTAACAAAATGCCTTTTTGTGCGTTTTTCTGCTGATAAAATTCGGTTAAACCATAATTGCACAAACCATACATAGGAATTTCCAATGATCCCCAAACTTTACCAGTGATCTTACCATCACATATTAGTCTCCAATACCAAATTTCAGAATTTTTCAATATGTTTAGCTATTTTTCCCAAATAAACGCTCATAAACGGAAATAAATTCACCAAATATTCTCCGTTTATCGAAAAATTACCAAATTTGAACAGAAACTCATTTATATGATCCCTAATGTCCCAGAAAAGTTTCACAAGCTAAAAACAAGCACGTCACAACCTAATACTAAACAGCCCTTAAACGAGTGTTACGGGTTTACCTTGTCGGTTTTCGATGAGTTTTGTTAGCTTAAACGACTCTCCGGGTCTCGGGTTGCAAACTCAGTGTATCTACATATCATATAACATCAAACCAAGCATAAATCATCCATGTGACAGCCTTGATAATTAGGGTTTCGGTTTTGGGTTCAAACCGAACTTTCAAACCGTAAAAACGTTGTATTCATGTTCTAATCCGCGTTTTTGACCAAAAAAGTATATGTTCCTGGTTTGTAAACATGTTTACAATCAAAACATGATTTTACTTGATTTTTATGATTTTTGGATGGTTAAACATGTTTAAAACTAATCAAGGACTAATTTTTCATGGTTAAACTATGTTAATCAAGTATGAAATCAATTAAAATTGGATGGTTTACCTCAAACCTTGGCTGGAACTTGAAGAACACAGGTGAGAGGGTTATAGGTTTTGTTTGGAATAACTTATATTTTTAAGGTTTAGCTTATTTAACAAGCTAAACAAAAGGGGGGGTCCATTCTCTTTCTAGCGGCCGCAAGGAAATAAGGGCCCATTGGGCCTCTTTTTGGCCCAATGGTGCCTCGGTTTTCGTGCCACGCATAAAAGTCGGTCCAAAATTTAGTTCGGGTTCGGTTTTTCGCAAGAAAACTAGTTCGAGTGCGAAAACCAGCGCGAAAACGAGTGTTTTTCAGCCTAGTTTTGTAAAATAAGAAAAACGTACTGACTCGTTGTAAAATTCCAAAATATTTTCACGGATTGCTTAGAACATGTCATATAAGTGTTTTATAAATCTTTTTCGGCTTCACGGATGCTACAATGCTCGTTTTGATATTAACGATTGCGTTTAAGCTTATAGCGCATCGATAAACGAAACCTTTTTCGTTTAAAGAGTTTTAAACGTACTGGGGCCTAAATATCTATATGTTAGCCTCTATAATATATATATAACTCGTATATGGCCCCTCAGTATGTATACGGGTCATAATTAGTATCGGTCGGTTACTCGTTTAAGCACTAGGAATTAACCGATTTATCGTTTACTTGTTACGTAGTGAATATAGTATACCTCGTTTTGTCGCGAATGTCACACAATGCCATAATATTATCATTGAAAATAGGAGTGTTCAAGTAATTTAGACCATAGTCAAGCAGTTGAGTCTGAATCCAGATGTCACACCCTCAAAATCCACTAACGGAGTTTTACCGTCAGAGGGTGTGAACTAACAGGATCGGAATCATTAGTTATAATCAAACCATAAAACAAAGTTTCAAAACCATGAAAACGTTTACGAGTGATTAAATGCGGAAGCGTAAAAACCTTTAACCAAAAGTTGCGCCACGCAGGACGACTTAAAACCAATGATAACTGTTAAAAACAAGTTTGCATAACAAAAGCGTTTTCAAGCAATGCATGTTCCTAAACCGCGCGCACGCCTCGGCTACCTGAGAATAACATACTAAAAGTGTCAACACAAGGTTGGTGAGTTCACAAGTTATATAAAAATAAATGTTTAGCGTTTGCGTTCAGCGTTTTTGCGTTAGAGCGTTTTGCGTTACAGCGTTTTGCGTTACAGATAGTGTTATGTCAATTATATATCTATAGGTAGCTAGCCTATAAAACAAGTATTACTAAGTGTTCGACACCGAAGCTGACTGTTTATCAATTTGCCTTGCCACCAGGTCATCCAGACCATGGTATGTGTTTAGCCAAGATTACACCCGCTCGACATCCAGTCGAGTTTAGCGTTGGGTGGGGTTTGTCAAACCCAGTAGTACTACTCAACAATGACTCGCTATTATCCAAATATTAACCGGTTCGACGTGAATGAAGGACTTTACAAGTGATATATAATCTATATTAACAAAATCTTAAATGCGTTTGCGTTTTCGGAGTATGTTATCTCCCCCAAGTGAAAAGCGTTTAAAAAGTTAAAAGGGGAAAGTGAAACTCACTGTTTGCGAAGAAATTCCCATATTAAATTACCAAGATGCGCGTCACAGAAAAACTCTCTCTAACGTTCTAAAACAACAAAGAGATTTTTCTAAGTGTCGGAATATTATCGAGTCTCTAGACTCGGCACATAATACCTATGCACAAAACATGTTTCGTGTTTCGTTTGTGAATCGTGTGTGACTTTAACAAGTGTGTTTGTGACACATTACATGTGTAAGCAATCATATACGTGTCATGTATTCATAAAGTACATCACTAGCAATTTCTCCCCGTAAGGGCATTTTGGTCAAATCATGACAATTAACTAGCCATTATTCCCCATAAGGGCAATTTGGTCAAATTATGACAATCAATTAGCAATTATTCCCCGCAAGGGTAATTTGGTCAAAACATAACAATTATATAGCAAGTATCATGTTTCATGCATTTTCACAAAACTCAGCAGCTAGTTTCACCGAGACAGAAATTCTACTTGAAAGATTGTACTATTCCACCGATCATATCATCTCAATTAATTTACCAAAAATCATCACAGAAGCATATATGTCTTAGGTTTCCAGAACATATTTTATTATTTTTTGTATTCCACATAGTTTTCTCACAATCATTAAATCATTACAGCAAACTCATAACAATCAAATTCATGCGTGACAGAATGTTATTTGCAATTCCCGTTAAACGAAAAATCCAATAAATGGAAGACCACTTGGGTTAGGTTCCTAACTCAATAAGTCAACTTCCAGAAGTGGAACCAACCAAATTGATCTCGTAGTTCATGAGATATAACATTTACAAAACCACCTAACAGCAGGTCTAACAGCTCAGCTTTGCACAACGTTTTTGTAAAATCATAAAAGTTAACTTCTACTTGTCCAAAAATTTCAAGTTTATATTCTTTAGAAACTAGACTAAACCTAGTTTTCTGTAGTATCAATAATCTCAACCAATTTTTACATTTACACTTCGTTACAGTCACTTAAACATCAAATACACATTCTGTCCAGAAACTGTTTGCATCCAAACTAAACATATTAACAATCTATGAACTATCATGCATTCATATAACACTCTAGAGTCCATAAACACCATCCATGCACATCAATTACACATTACATACACGATTAGGGTTTTTGTTTGAACTCAAATCAAAGACACAACAATTAACGTGTAAGAATATCAATACTAGTTATCATATCATTATCAAATCAACAACAATCATATTAACACAACACCACATCAAAGTCGGCAGCTAGGGTTTGTAATTAACCCAACAAACATCAAAATCAAGTATAAAGGATGCATAGGATAATCGATTATACCTTCCTAGCACCTAATTCTTCGGTCAAACACTTGATTTCTTGGTGTATATGTGTGTATAAGTGGACGGCAGCCAAGGGGAGAGGGGTTTGGGGTTCCGATCGGAACTTGTGTGGGAAGAGGAATAATAAGTTAGGGTTAATATTATTAGTATTTATAAAAATACCATGTTACACTTTGGCCCCTCCACTTCTAAGTATTACTTTTCTAGCCTAACTAACTTGTTTACATCTTGAGTTAACGTTTATAACCATGTTATCACATAACACATAAGTCTAACACATAATTATCACATAATTACTGTTTTGACGTTTTCCGTTTATTCACCAATCGTTTGCGTTAACTTGTTTGCGTTTCGGTGCAATTTCCGAAAGACTACACATGTAGTAAGTGTTAAGCGTCATTTAAACCCTAGTTTAAATGTAATAAAGTGTGTGTTATAGATTCAATGATCTTAAGTTTGAATTGACGGAGTTGAGTTAACGGAGTTAACCTGAAATTGACGATTGTCACATCATTCTCATGTTAAAGAGTTTTCGTCCCGAAAATTTGAGTCAAGTCGTGATGATTGTCTGAAAAAGTAAGAAAAATTTTCAGTTTGTCATATCATCCCCTAGTAGAAAGAAATTTCGTCCCGAAATTTAATTCATACCTCCGGTGATTTCTGACGGTTTGCCGGGTTTCGCGGTTTTCTGTGTTTGGTTAGCCCTTCAAAAAGGTGAGGATACTTTTTCATTATTTGATCCTCGCGTTCTCACGTGAACTCCGGTCCACGTCTCGAGTTCCAACGAACTTTAACGATAGGAATTTTGCTGTGCTTGAGTGTTTTGGTTTCCCAGTCCAAAACTTCAACTGGTTCTTCAATGAAGCGCAACTGTTCATCAACTTGTAGTTCATCCAAAGAGACTACTTGGGTTTCATTGGACAGGCATTTCTTCAAATTGGACACGTGGAATACATTGTGTACGCCACTGAGTTCTGTTGGTAGGTCCAGTCGGTACGCCACCGGACCAATGCGCTCGGTTATTCGATAGGGACCAACATATCGTGGGTTGAGTTTGTTTCGCTTACCAAAGCGGACCACACCTTTCCAAGGTGAGACTTTGAGTAACACTTGGTCATTCACTTGAAATTCGAGAGGTTTTCGGCGCTTGTCGGCGTAACTCTTTTGGCGATCTCGTGCTGCTGCCATGCGATTACGGATTTGAACAATCTTTTCCGAAGTTTCGAGTACCAGTTCTGGACCAGTGATTTGGCTGTCACACACCTCTGCCCAGCAGAGTGGTGATCGACACTTTCGTCCGTACAGCGCTTCAAACGGCGCTGCATTAATACTTGCGTGGTAGCTGTTATTATACGAAAACTCTACCAAAGGTAAGTGAGGTTCCCAACTTTTTCCGAAATCCAACACGCATGCACGCAACATATCCTCCAGGGTCTGAATAGTTCGTTCACTTTGCCCATCCGTCTGAGGATGGTATGCTGTGCTCATATCAAGACGGGTGCCTAGTGCGCTTTGCAGCGACTTCCAAAAGTGTGAAGTGAAACGAGAATCTCGATCAGAAATGATTGAGACAGGCACTCCGTGTCTAGACACTACTTCCTTCATGTAAACACGAGTCAGTCTTTCCATTTTGTCCGATTCTTTAATCGCTAAGAAGTGTGCAGACTTAGTCAACCGGTCAACGATCACCCAGATGGTATCGCATCCCGTCGGTGTCTTAGGTAAACCCGTGATAAAGTCCATTGAGATGTGTTCCCATTTCCACATTGGGAGTTCCGGTTGTTGTAGTAGACCAGATGGTTTCTGGTATTCTACTTTGACTCTGGCACAAGTCAAGCACTTGCTCACGTAGGTGGCAATGTCGGCTTTCATGTCCGGCCACCAATAAAGTGCCTTTAAATCATGATACATTTTATCTGAGCCAGGGTGGATAGAATATCGGGACTTGTGAGCTTCGTCCATCACTAGAGTCCTCAACTCTCCGTACCGTGGAACCCAAATCCGGTTCTCAAAATATCGGACCCCGTCCGATCTGGTTTCAAGTTGCTTGCTCATGCCCCGCATGAGTTCTGATCGGAGATTATCGTCTTTCAAAGCTTCGAGTTGGGCATCGCGAATCTGGTCGGGTAAGTTTGCATGAATCGTGAGTTGCAACTCTCGCACTCGTCTGGGTTTATCTGTTTCTTTTCTGCTGAGAGCGTCGGCCACTACATTGGCCTTGCCAGGGTGGTACTTGATGGCACAATCGTAATCTTTAAGCAGCTCGACCCAACGACGCTGTCGCATGTTCAGCTCTTTCTGATCGTAGATATGCTGGAGACTCTTGTGGTCGGTGTAAATGGCAAACCTGGTACCGTACAAGTAAAGCCTCCATATCATAAGAGCAAACACCACAGCTCCAAGTTCCAAATCATGGGTCGTGCAGCTCTTCTCGTGAACCCGTAGTTGTCGAGAGGCATAAGCTATAACCTTCTCGAGTTGCATCAGCACACAACCGAGACCTTGTATAGATGCGTCACAGTGTACCTCAAAATTTTCCGTTCCCTCGGGGAGGGCTAGAATAGGGGCGCTACAGAGTTTGGTTTTCAACAGTTGAAAAGCGGATTCTTGCGCGTCACCCCAATTATACTTAGTGCCTTTGTGAGTCAAAGCGGTGAGGGGTTGGGCAATCTTTGAAAATCCCTCGATGAAACGCCGGTAGTAGCCGGCCAGTCCTAGGAATTGCCGCACCTCAGTCGGAGTCTTAGGTGCTTCCCAGTTTTTGATGGCCTCTACCTTACCGGGATCGACATGGATACCATTCTCGTTGATCACATGTCCTAAAAAGTGAACCTCGCGAAGCCAAAATTCACATTTCGAGAGTTTAGCATACAGTTGTTCCCTCTTCAATAACTCCAGAATTACCCTTAAGTGTTCTTCATGGTCAGCTTCGTTCTTGGAGTAGACGAGAATATCGTCAATGAACACATTCACAAACTTGTCGAGGTACGCCTTGCATACTCGATTCATGAGATCCATAAATACGGCTGGTGCGTTGGTTAGGCCAAAAGGCATAACCGAAAACTCGTAGTGACCATACCGTGTTCTGAAAGCCGTCTTTGAAATATCCACTTCGCGCACTCTTAGCTGATGGTAACCGGATCGCAGATCGATCTTCGAGTAGTAACTCGATCCTTGGAGCTGGTCAAACAAATCATCAATTCGGGGTAAAGGATAACGGTTCTTGCCGTCACCTTGTTCAACTCCCGGTCGTCGATGCACATGCGGAAAGTCCCGTCCTTCTTTCGGACAAACAAGACAGGGGCTCCCCATGGCGATGAGCTAGGTCGGATAAAACCCTTATCCAACAAATCTTGCAACTGAGTGGACAGTTCCTGAAGCTCCGCCGGTGCGAGCCGATACGGGGCTCGTGCTATGGGTGCTGCACCGGGGGTCAACTCGATTTGGAATTCGACTTGTCGTACAGGAGGGAGTCCAGGAAAATCCTCCGGGAAAACTTCCAGAAAATCTCGCACAACAGGTATATCTTCAATTCGCTTCTCCTCCGCTGTTTTCTCAACAATCTGCGCCAAAACTGCCGGATGACCCTTTCACAGGTACTTCTGCGCCTTCCTGAGGGTAATGACGCTGGTGGTAATGCCGCTTCTCTCACCTTGGACCGAAATGATCTCGCCGGAAGGGGTAGTAATGTGAACTATCTTATTGTGACATATAATCTCCGCTCGGTTCTCGGACAACCAGTCCATGCCGACCACGACATCGAAACTACTAAGCGTAAAAGGAATAAGGTCGATATCAAAGACATGACCTGACAGTTTTAACTTACATCCCGCAAGTACATGAGTCGTTACTATAGTCTTACCGTCAGCTAATTCAATAGGAAACTTAGCATCTAACGGAGTTGGAGTTAAGTCTAAGAGTTGACTAAAGGCTTTCGACACAAAACTCCTATCAGCCCAAGTGTCAAACAACACAGAAGCAAAACAATCGTTCACAGGGAACTTACCAGTCACTACGTGCGGATCATTGCGGGCTTGACCCGACCCAATTACAAAAGCTCTTCCCTTGCCACTACTTTCACCACTACTGCCACTTCCATTACCTCCGTTGTTGTCGTTCTGTTTCAGCTTGGGACAATCTTTCCTGAAATGACCTTCCTGCCCACACTCGAAACATCCCTTTGTCGTCATAGGTGGCTTAGGAGCACCCTTTGCCGCAAGGTCTCCTCTACATTCCTTCGCCTGGTGACCCATCTTTCCGCATCTCTGACACTTGACACAGTCACACTGGCCAACATGATGATAGTTGCACCTATTGCCCTTCGGATATTTCCCAGCATATCCGCTCGAACCCTGCCCGCTACCGTTGTTATTGTTGTTGTGATTCTGATTGTTAAAGCTCCGAGTGAATTCGGGCTTACGGTAGTGTTGTTGCTGTGGGAGGTTCGAGGACGAGGATCTGGTGTTGTCAAACTTTCTCTTTCCGCTGCTCGAGTTGCTGTTGCTGTTGTTGTCATTACTCGGGTTGTCACGGGCTTTAGTGGTTGAACCCCTAGGTGGTAACGCACCTTGGGTCACAGCCTGATCCGTCAGTTTGTGAGCTAAACGGATCGCTTGTTGAATCGTGGCTGGTCTGGAACACGTCACCATGCCCTGAATCTACGGTGCTAACCCATCGATATACATCTCAATCCTCTTACTCGGTGGATCCACCATCCGCGGACACATCACAGCCAACTCGTGAGAACGGGTAGTGTAGGCTTCAATTTCTGAGCCCACCATCTTCAGTGACCAAAATTCTGACTCTAACTTTGAAATCTCTTCTCTCGGACAGTACTCCTCTCGCATCATGTTTTTGAACTCCTCCCAGTTCATCGCGTTAGCCAGTTCCAATCCAAGGATCTGCACGTTCGAATTCCACCAAGTGAGGGCAGAATCCTCAAGTGTTCCAGTAGCGAATTTGACCCTACTGGCAGGGGGACAATTGCACATCTCAAATGCCGACTCGGCCTTCTCAGCCCAACGCAGGAAGCTTATAGCTCCCTCAGCGCCCTTAAACGTACTGGGCTTGCAGTCAAGGTAGTTCTTGAAGGTACACGTTCCAATTGGACCTTCAGCTTGATTCTGGACATGTGCGGCTAGAGCGGCCGCCGCATGGTCGTTCAGCAGAGTTTGGAGTTCTGCTGCAGTCAAGTTGATGTTACCGCGACCGTGTCCAGCGTTTCTTCCAGCCATCTAGGTGTTATCATCCTTAGATGTCATCGTCTGAGGACACCTCTGAGTGTGCCTCCTCCTCAGCCAGTTCTTCCTCCGGTTCCTCTTCGGGTTCCTCCTCGGCATCTTCCTCGGGATCCTCCTCAGGCTCTGCCTCAGGTTCCGCTGTGTTCTGAGCAATTTGCATTTGTAAGACATCGCAACGCTCTAAAGCTATCTCTGTTCGGGTCCTTGCCACCTGGAGTTGCTCTTGCAAGTCTATCATCTCGGCTTGCATTTTTCTCATAATCTTCATCTGTTGATCATTAGCCTCTTGCATTTCCTTCATTGCCGCTGCCATGCGTCGGTTCCGTCTTTTAACAGTCCGGAAACGTTCGCTCTTGTATAGCGCATGTAACCCACGTCACGCTCCAAGCATGAAACAACAGCTGCGAGAACTCGCTCTACAGGTTCGGTTATGGGTGGTAGGGTGTTGGGATAAGCAGGGTGGTTCGGGTGAGGTAACGGGGGAACTTGCTCGCGATATACCATACGTCTAATCATGTTAGGGTACCAATCCCAGCTAACGTCGTTTTCGTATATGCCTCCGGATAGGCGGTACCTCTTCGGTGCGGGAGCTTCGAGTTCCGGGACTACTCGGGGTGGCGATGCGGTAGGTAACTGTGGTTCCTTCCCGTGAGCATGCGCCATCGAATCGGATGATGATGAGGGTGGCGGCGTCGACATTCCTACAGGTAAGCCGTGTATGCGCGCGCGTATCAGTGAAAGAGGTAAAGAGATAAGATTACAAGACTACACAAACCTATGCAGTGCGTATCATTATAACTAATGGGTCGTCGCGGTTATAGTCTAGTTTGCATGCAGCTTCTAGTTCGCTGTAACCAATGGCTCTGATACCAATCTGTCACACCCTCAAAATCCACTAACGGAGTTTTACCGTCAGAGGGTGTGAACTAAAAGGATCGGAATCATTAGTTAAAATCAAACCATAAAACAAAGTTTCAAAACCATGAAAACGTTTACGAGTGATTAAATGCGGAAGCGTAAAAACTTTTAACCAAAAGTTGCGTCACGCAGGACGACTTAAAAACAATGATAACTGTTAAAAACAAGTTTGCATAACAAAAGCGTTTTCAAGCAATGCATGTTCCTAAACCGCGCGCCCGCCTCGGCTACCTGAGAATAACATACTAAAAGTGTCAACACAAGGTTGGTGAGTTCACAAGTTATATAAAAATAAATGTTTAGCGTTTGCGTTCAGCGTTTTGCGTTACAGCGTTTTGCGTTACAGCGTTTTGCTTTACAGCTAGTGTTATGTCAATTATATATCTATAGGTAGCTAGCCTATAAAACATGTATTACTAAGTGTTCGACACCGAAGCTGACTGTTTATCAATTTGCCTTGCCACCAGGTCATCCAGACCATGGTATGTGTTTAGCCAAGATTACACCCGCTCGACATGCAGTCTAGTTTAGCGTTGGGTGGGGTGTTTCAAACCCAGTAGTACTACTCAACAATGACTCGCTATTATCCAAATATTAACCGGTTCGACGTGAATGAAGGACTTTAGTTAACGCGTTTGCCACTTAGTCTTTACAAGTGATATATAATCTATATTAACAAAATCTTAAATGCGTTTGCGTTTTCGGAGTATGTTATCTCCCCCAAGTGAAAAGCGTTTAAAAAGTTAAAAGGGGAAAGTGAAACTCACTGTTTGCGAAGAAATTCCCAAATTAAATTACCAAGATGCGCGTCACAGAAAAACTCTCTCTAACGTTCTAAAACAACAAAGAGATTTTTCTAAGTGTCGGAATATTATCGAGTCTCTAGACTCGGCACATAATACCTATGCACAAAACATGTTTCGTGTTTCGTTTGTGAATCGTGTGTGACTTTAACAAGTGTGTTTGTGACACATTACATGTGTAAGCAATCATATACGTGTCATGTATTCATAAAGTACATCACTAGCAATTTCTCCCCGTAAGGGCATTTTGGTCAAATCATGACAATTAACTAGCCATTATTCCCCATAAGGGTAATTTGGTCAAATTATGACAATCAATTAGCAATTATTCCCCGCAAGGGTAATTTGGTCAAAACATAACAATTATATAGCAAGTATCATGTTTCATGCATTTTCACAAAACTCAGCAGCTAGTTTCACCGAGACAGAAATTCTACTTGAAAGATTGTACTATTCCACCGATCATATCATCTCAATTAATTTACCAAAAATCATCACAGAAGCATATATGTCTTAGGTTTCCAGAACATATTTTATTATTTTTTGTATTCCATATAGTTTTCTCACAATCATTAAATCATTACAGCAAACTCATAACAATCAAATTCATGCGTGATAGAATGTTATTTGCAATTCCCGTTAAAAGAAAAATCCAATAAATGCAAGACCACTTGGGTTAGGTTCCTAACTCAATAAGTCAACTTCCAGAAGTGGAACCAACCAAATTGATCTCGTAGTTCATGAGATATAACATTTACAAAACCACCTAACAGCAGGTCTAACAGCTCAGCTTTGCACAACGTTTTTGTAAAATCATAAAAGTTAACTTCTACTTGTCCAAAAATTTAAAGTTTATATTCTTTAGAAACTAGACTAAACCTAGTTTACTGTAATATCAATAATCTCAACCAATTTTCACATTTACACTTTGTTACAGTCACTTAAACATCAAATACACATTCTGTCCAGAAACTGTTTGCATCCAAACTCAACATATTAACAATCTATGAACTATCATGCTTTCATATAACACTCTAGACTCCATAAACACCATCCATGCACATCAATTACACATTACATACATGATTAGGGTTTTTGTTTGAACTCAAATCAAAGACACAACAATTAACGTGTAACAATATCAATACTAGTTATCATATCATTATCAAATCAACAACAATCATATTAACACAACACCACATCAAAGTCGGCAGCTAGGGTTTGTAATTAACCCAACAAACATCAAAATCAAGTATAAAGGATGCAGAGGATAATCGATTATACCTTCCTAGCACCTAATTCTTCGATCAAACACTTGATTTCTTGGTGTATATGTGTGTATAAGTGGACGGCAGCCAAGGGGAGAGGGGTTTGGGGTTCCGATCGGAACTTGTGTGGGAAGAGGAATAATAAGTTAGGGTTAATATTATTAGGATTTATAAAAATACCATGTTACACTTTGGCCCCTCCACTTCTAAGTATTACTTTTCTAGCCTAACTAACTTGTTTACATCTTGAGTTAACGTTTATAACCATGTTATCACATAACCCATAAGTCTAACACATAATTATCACATAATTACTGTTTTGACGTTTTCCGTTTATTCACCAATCGTTTGCGTTAACTTGTTTGCGTTTCGGTGCAATTTCCGAAAGACTACACATGTAGTAAGTGTTAAGCGTCATTTAAACCCTAGTTTAAATGTAATGAAGTGTGCGTTATAGATTAAATGATCTTAAGTTTGAATTGACGGAGTTGAGTTAACGGAGTTAACCTGAAATTGACGATTGTCACACCAGAGGGCTTGAGCACAACAAGCCGAGGCATCAATAAATACATCTTCAGCAGTGGAGATTGAAACAGTTGTTTGCTTCTTGCATTTCCATGGTACCATCTTGTCTCCCAAGAATTAATAACCACCTAATGTAGACTTCCTGCTCATATTACATTCATCATAATCTCTACATGTGTAGGAAAGTAAATCAAAAGCATTGTTCTTGAGATACCAAATACCCAAGTCAGGCTTTCCTTTTAGATATCTAAATATTCTCTTGACAACAGTCATATGAGAAACTTTAGGATTGGCTTGTAATCTTGCACACAACATACATTGAACATAATGTCCGGTCTTGAAGTAGTTAGATGCATCATCGAATCTTAGCTAGATATTCATGTTGATCAAAAGGTCCCCCTTTTCATCAGCTGCCATCTTCTCACGTGTTTCCATTGGAGTAGAAGGAGTCTTCAAGTCTTCGCATTTTCACTTTTTGAAGATGTATTGTACATACTTGGAGTTGATAAATGAATATACCATCCATCTACTGTTGAACTTGCATCCAAGAAAGAATATCATCTCACTCATTGAGCTCATGCTCTGAATTTAGGAATTTGATATTCGTCATTTTTCCTGTAAGTCTTAAGCTTAGCACACCTAGTGACAAACATGTGAGCTAGCTTCATCACCTCCCCAGTCTTATCAATATCAATAAAGTGATGAACTATAATCAACTAAATTAACCTCGGATACATCAGCCATTTGTTGTCAAAATAAAGCTTCATGTGCTCAAAGATAACTTTAGAAAACTTATACTTTAAGTTCAAGCTTAAAGCAGTCATCATGCACATTTGATAATCAAGAATTAATTCATATCCACCCTTCCTACGCCCAAGTCATTGTACAATCACATGTACAAAAAACACATATGGTCTTGATAACCCAGTCTTTAAGAACCCAATATCCAATTCATTATGGTACCCCATCATTAGCAAACAACCTTTCACCATTCTTTCATCCAATGATGTAGGATCAGTAGATTCTTCTCAAAATACCAAAACATCTCTTAATATTTGCTCATAAACTATAAATTCCTTCTTTTTAACCACATACTTTATGCATTCCTCTTTAAGTTTTGCACTATTCCAAAATTCAGCAACCAGCTCCTTGATTATTACAGTGTTTGTATTGATTGCTTTAAAGATTTTTGATCTCTCGAAGAATGGCAATATGACTCGAAATGGTTCCATCTTGTCATCAGAACCATCAAGAAAAGCACAGATGCTATGGTTCAGATCAAAATCCTTGATTTTCACCATCTACACATACACAATCAAACAAACATGTTAGTAAGTTTAAGAAAAAAATTTTATAAAAATTTAAAAATATACATATAAGATAACAACGTACAAGGTCCAATAGAATCATCTAAGTTCCATCAGAAATGTATAAGGTCCAACCGTATAAGTCTAGTTCAACGTGTAAACCCATCAACGTATAGGTGCAATCCGTATATGTCGAAGGTTCACAGCCATATAAAATTCAACAGTCATATAAAATCAATCAATGTATAAGTGTATGAACGTATAAGTAGGATGATCTTATAAGATGTATAAGTTAAAAAAACTTATACTCCCTATAAGTATCCATCATACTTATGCGTTCAACAGACAAACCTAGGTCACGCATGAACTTATCAAATCAGACAACAATGAACAAAGGTTTTTAGTCTAACAGTTTCGTAATATCATCGTTAATGATAAACGAACCTAACCCGATGAATACATAAACAATTAAGCCCAACTAAGTCCAAATATCAAAAGTACTATTTATCTCTAAAAAACCATCACTAATTTGTCATAAAGAAATGAATTTATACCTTTAATAATACTTGTAGTGTGCAAATTAACCACATGCAAAACAAGAAATAAAAAACCCACAGTTATGCCGACGCAAGATAATAGATCTAAGAGCCAACGTGTAAGTTATCAAATAGTATATACGTTTGAAAATTAAAGAGAACTTGGCCGTATATGATTCTTATATATGTTACACATATACGCCTGTATGAGTGCTTGACTTATATGACGTATAAGTCAATTAAACTTATTCGCCCACATATGTTAACCACTTATACTTCTGAGATTATCAAACCAATAAAATCCAACAATTTTCACACATACGATTTAGATCAAGTCCAAACAAATGACCATGTTGAATATCTAAAATTTTTGAAACAATTATGCGTTTTTGATTTTTAAAAATTTTTAAATTAACCAAGTCCAAGTTAATGACCTCGTTCAATCCAGATAAAACATTTAAATCTCATATTTTAAATCTTACTTGTTAATAACAACCTCTCTATTCTGGTTCTTAGATATCCATACCCGAATCACCATTCACCAAAATCTAAAATAAATCAGAAAATATGTTTGGTTTATGAACGAAAAGATGTAAACAAGACAAAATATATTAAACTAAGAAAGACTAATAACACATATTTTTGTGAGTTGAGCAAAGAATCATATTGATCAATCCGTTCTTCCATAACGGTTTTCAGTTTTATTATGTCTGATGTTAAGCCGGTTATGGATATTGTTGTCCACTTAAACTTTTGTAACAAAGAATTCAGAGACATCAATGATATAACTAAGGTTCAATTAAGCACATAATATCAGAACATCTTGATTCAGAGTTATTTTGATTTTTACCGTATCACCCCAACTTTACTTAAACCTTAGAACCAGAAGATCTAACCTTTTAAAAAATTTTAACTTTTGGCAATCATAGCAACGGCTTTACACAGCAAGGCATGCCGCCGTTATCAAGCAACATACCAAGCTTCCTTTTCCAAGGATGAGTATGCACGATTTCATCTTGTCGGATTACATACATCGTATTCCCCGAGGTCCGTTTCTTAATGGTATTAAGGTATGCGCAAGGGAGGAACAATGTATTACTAACATTTTTGATCAAGTCAATAGTATAATTTATACATTTGTACATTGCGATCAAGTTTAATCACTTATCAGGCGTTCACTCGCTAGAGAAGGATTTAAAGTATTTTTTGAATACCCATATGAAAACTGCATAAAGACCTAATGGCTTCAGAAACCTAATGCATCCCATCAATACAGGATAGAAGGCCATAAAACTATACACCATTGAATTGTAGACCGTGTACCAGATGCTTAAAACACTTTATTAACACTTATTTTTTGGTGATCTACTGAAACGTAAGGCTTGAGTATGACAGGTTATTACATTTCTACCTTCATTACCGAAACTTTTTTCTAGAATACTAACCCGTCTTTGAACGTGGAAATTTATGTTTATATCACTTATTCCCTTACTTGTTTGTTCAAAAGCCTACCCATACACCAAACATTAAGCAATAGACTTTTATTCTTCAATTTACCAAATTTGGAACAAGACAATCAATGTACTATCATCTTCCTTTTATGCATCAAAACTCAAGTTGAGGACCAATTTTCTATTGTTTTTGTAATTTTCACATAGTTCAATGTTTTTGTCTTTTAAGAGTTTTTCAAATTGTTTTTCAAATGTTTTTAGATTTTAACAAACGCCCAAGTTACTTTCCATTCTTGGGTAAATGGCTTTCTCAAATATCAGGACCAAACATATACAAGTATATGTCTTTTAAATGTGAGTAACTAACATAATTTTCAGCGAAATGTTATATTTGAATATTTTTGGTTTTTCTCTATACAAGCTGAAATCATAATATTTTTGTATTTTTCAAAACCATTTCTCCCCCTAAAATCAAAGACACATTTAAAGAAAATATTTACAAAAAAAATTCAACCTGGTGAATGGTTACTCAAAGGTCGGAATCCATAACCTCGGTATCACTCACTTTCCCACCGCCCATAGACTTTACACCATTAAGCCCCATGTTGGTGCATGATGTCAGTAGTTCAGTGTCGAGTGTCTGTAATCGTGTTAGTTAGATTTGAGTTTTGTATGTAAGCGAAGTTGCTAACAAGTTCGCTTATATGGGCGAACTTGTTAGACAAGCGAAGTTAGGGACAACTTTGCCTGAATATGCTAGGCGAAGTTGTCGTGTCAATATAAGCTAATTGTTTACGGCTTATTCAAAAAGAAGTTAATTCAGTTTCGATTATTCGTGTATTCGAGTCAGAGAGTTTTGTATCGGTGAGCATAGTATCACGTGTTTACGGTTGGAATACAACGTGTGTTTGGTTATCGTATCGTGTGTTAGCTCGTATTGTTTTCTATACTCGTAACGTCTTACGTAGGGATTCCGCACCTACGTAGAACGCGATATCTCGTGTAGATCCGGCTGGGAACCTACAATTGGTATCAGAGCATTTGCTCGATTGTGTGGTTCGGGATTATCACGCGGGTGTAGAAATCGTTCCGTTCGACTATTCGCGGGACGAGTTTTCTGAGTTTTTGTGCTATATTCACCTCCTACAATCATAAACAACCCATAACACCTTCACAAACCTCGAAAAACCCAGAAATCTAATCTGCAGAAAGTTCGTGCTCATCAGGCGAAGTTGCCGTCACTGTTAGTAGGGTTTCGGCGAAGATATAAGGTTAAGCGAAGTTATCCACAACTTCGCCTACCTCTTCAAGTTCGCTTACCTCAAGCGAAGTTACCCACAACTTCGCCTACCTCCCAAGTTCGCTCAACTTAAGCGAAGTTATTCTCAAGTTCGCCAATCCGGCGAATTTAAGAAAGTGAGCGAAGTTACAAATTCACGCGAAGTTAAGTTTTAAGCGAAGTTATCCACAACTTCGCCTACAGTGCTGTTTGAAAATAAAAATTTTTATTTTCGGATTTCTTTGAGTTTTGAGAAAGATGTCTTCGATAAACATTACCGAACTGGTAAAGATGGAAGTAGAAGCGGGTTCGGCTACAAAGGCACCTAAGATGCTTAAGAAAACTGATTATGTAGCGTGGAAAGATCGTTTTGAACAATATGTCAAGTATCAAGATGCCAAGATGTGGGTGTACATTCCACCTACTGCTGAGTATGAGGGTCGTGATCAGATCAAGAAATACAAAGAGATGGAAGAAGAAGAGAAGAAAATGTATGAGGCAGAAAGCAAAGCTCATGCAGCAATTACAATGGCTCTTCCACAAGAGATACTTCACACCTTCCGAAAGTATAAAACTGCTAGAGAGCTTTGGGAAGCACTTGAGAACCGGTTTGAGGGCAATGTGGGAATTCGTGCCTCGAAAATTAAACTTCTAAAAACCCAATTCTCGGTCTTCAAGTATCTGAAGAATGAATCACTTGATGATATCATCACTAGATATTATCATCTGATGACTGAACTCAGCAACTATTCAATTGCTTACAAAGAAGATGAGATTGTTGAAAAGCTTCTTGATGCTCTCCCACCGAAATGGGAGATGTATACTGTGTTGATGAGAGAAGACAAAGACTTTGCTGACTTTGACCTGGAGACAGCGGTTAACAAGCTAAGAACATTTGAACTGAACATGGTACGAAAGGAGACACCTACCGATCAGGTTCAAGATCCGGGTATGTATGGTGCAAAGGTTAACTCAGGATCAAGTTCGAAAACTGAATCATCTGCTTATTACTCTAAGGGAGAGTCAGGCGCTAGCTCAACACACGAAGGACATGTATCTCTCAACATGAACGGTGATGTGTGCTTTGTAGCTGGAGGATCAAATGCTTCTCAACCTCAAGCGACCAAGAGTAGTTTTACCCCAAGTGTTTCAAACAACAACTACTCGAAGATGCCCATGAGTGTTAAATCTGCTGAACAGCAGTTTGCTATCTATGCATCTTTTATTGCTTCGTATGAGAATTACATTCAGGGTAAGATTGTTGATTCTGCAATTTTGGATGAAGATTATGATCAGATCGATGCTGATGATCTGGAGGAGATGGATCTGCAGTGGCAGATGGCTATGATTGTCAGAAGGGTGAAGAGGTTCATGAAGAAGACTGGCAGGAAGTTTGTCGGAGAGAGGCCAGGGTTTGATATGTCGAAGGTTCGCTGTTACAACTGTCAGCAGAATGGCCACTTTGCAAAAGAGTGCAAAAATGAACGTGTAGAACGCAGTCAAAACAGATCTACACAGCAGAGTGGTAGTGGTAATTTCTATAGAGCCATGATTTCCAGACAGAATGAGGAGTACAACTGGAATCTGCATGTTGAAGAAGTATTTGAACAGGCCAATTTGGCAAACATCGAAACTGCAGATAGTGAGAAAGGAACTGGCAAAAATGAAGCTTACATGGCAGATGTGGCAGACAACTATAACTGATCAGTTTGTTAGTTTGTACGCCCAATTTAAAATTTAAAAGAAGATCATCATTTCACTAAAGCTAGAGAAAATAGTTACAAAGTAAAAATTAAAGCTAGTGAGAATGATATTAAAAGTCTTAAAGCAAAGCTTGCTGAAAAAATTCAAGTGATTGATCTTAGCTATGAGGTTCTAGAAGAGAAAACCAAACTAATAGCTGAAAGGGAAAAACAGGTAGCTGATCATCAGGTAAAAGTGGTGGAACTTAACAGGAAACTGGAGCAATTCAGAAATTCCTCCGCTATACTTGATTACCTCGTTAGTGATCAAGGTTCCCCAAAAAGGGGAGGAATTGGTTATCATGAAGTTCCACCACCTTTCAATCATAATTACACTTATGACCCTAGTAATCAGAAATCTGTCGATGTTGACTATGGTCAGACAGTTCCGGTTAAAGTAACGATTAAAGAACCAGAAGTTAGTAAGCCTGTTGCAAGTGTTAAGATTTCTGCTCTGAGTCCTGTCTCATCTAACTCAGACAAGTCTTCTGAGTCAAGTGAGATAAAACAAGAGGAAGTGTTACCAAAAAGTGGAGAGAAAAAGAAAACACCTGAAAAGAAGTCTCCACTATACCCGTATGTCCCGCCATATGTGAGACAAACGGGCAGTAATACAGCCTCAACATCTAAAACAACTTTTGATAAGAAAATTGGACACATGAGTTGTTTTAGATGTAATCAATTAGGACACCTTGTTGCTGATTGCCCTCTGAAGCAGAAATTCAGAGGTGTGAGAACTTCAAAATCTGAGAAAAGAACTAACGTTAATCAATATAATGGTAAAAATGAAAACCCATAAAATTTCAGAAAATGGACTAATCCTGGTTTTCAAAGAAATAGATCTCAGTTTTTCACTGCTAACAACCAAACCTTAAGTAATAATTATTTTAATTCACGAAGGTTTGGATGGCCTCATAGTCAATCCACAAGAAGGTATCCTGTTAGGACTCACAGAAATCATTATGATACTAACTTTGGACAGCCAAGGTACGGAATGTATCGACCCAAGACCAATCGGTCTTGGGTCCCCAGATTTTAATCATCTGCTTTAATCGTGCAGGAACAGTTGAACAGGGCTGCCAACAATCAATGGGTTGTGGATAGCGGCTGTTCCCGGCACATGACGGGTAACAAGAAATTGTTACACGACTTGAAACCTGTTCAAGGAGGAAGAGTGAGTTTCGCAGGAGAGAGCGGTGGAAGGATTACAGGAATAGGGACGGTGTCGAATGGAAAGATGACTTTGGAGAAAGTAAACTTTGTTGAAGAACTGAAGCACAATTTGCTGAGTGTTTCGCAGATTTGTGACAAAGACTACACCGTACATTTTACAAAGAATGAAGCGATTGTGTTGTATCCTGGTTTTAAGATACCAGAGGATTGGATTGTTATGAAGGCTCCAAGAGTGAAGAATACGTATATCATGGATATGAGATCGACTGAGATAGCCACAGAAGAATCGTGTCTTCTATCAAAAGCGACTGAATCGGAGTCCGAGTTGTGGCATAGGAGAATGGGGCACATTCATCTTCGGAAAATGAACTACCTTGTCAAAAATGGGCTTGTGCTGGGTGTTCCCTTGAAGAATTTCAACTTTGAAGACAAATGCTTATCATGCAAATAGGGAAAGCAACACAAGAAATCCCATCTCACCAAGAAGGTCAATTCAATTGTCAGTACCCTAGAATTACTTCACATGGATCTCTTCGGTCCCGAGAATGTAAAAAGTCTAGGAGGAACATCTTACTGCTTGGTGATCACTGATGATTTCTCACGATATTCCTGGGTATATTTCCCGAAGTCAAAGGATGAAACAGTGCAGATGGTAAAGAACTTGATTACCAAGATTGAAAATATCATGGGGAAACGGGTTAAATTCATCAGGAGTGACAATGGAACTGAGTTCAAGAACTACGAGATGGAGATCTTGTAACGATTCCGGCAAATTCAGGTATACCCTAGCCGGAATATACTATTTACGTGTTATTTAATACTGATTATATGAGTTATAGTACGTTTATACGAGTATATATGATTCACAATATGAATCATACTCATATATATAGTGAATCGTATTGGAATTACAATTAATCAATGAACGATTATTGAAACCCGAACGAACCGGGAATTACATTATAGACGAAGTATATAATGTTTAGTGATGTTTACGAGGTATGAATGCTTCGGGATAGGTGAATTATAGCACAGAAAAAGGATTTCGATTTAATGGTACGTCGGTACGCTAAACGAAACCTTTAACACCAAATCAAGCAAGAGACGATCAATCAAGCCGAAAAAGATGCGTAATTATTAATAATATGATGTTTTAATGTCATGGGTTAAGTTTTTAAAGTTTTTAAATCAGTTTTATGTAAATTTTATTTTAACCCGAAAAACGACCATTTTATGCTCGTTTTAAGCCGAATTACGAGTTTAAACGAGAAACGAACTGAACCAGACTATCCACAACATTATCCGGATTGTGTAATCCAAATGTGTGGCTAATATTGAAGTTGTGGGACCCACCCCCCACACCACCTTTAGGCCGGCCACCCACACCCCATTACACATTACATTTTCTTTTTTTTTTCACATCAACTCTCTCAATTCTCTTCATATCTTTCAAGCAACCATCTAATTCCTTGATCTCTAACCAAAATCTTCAAGGTATACTCATGTTTTAAGGCTTAAATTCTTGTTTATAACTCTATAATCTTGAGAAAAGGAAGTTTCATGTGAAAGATGGGTGAAAACCCGAGATGAAACCGATTCTCGTGTAATCAAAGGATGTATACAAGTTATACAAAGGATTTTGATCCAAGTAATTAGTTAAAAGTGTTTAGAATGAATTTTTACGGTTGAAATCTTGTCAAATGAATTTTACATGTGAAAGACGGGTGAAAATCCGAGATGAAACCGACTCTTGCATGACCAAGAGATGTATACAAGTTATACAAGGGATCTTGGTCCAAGAAATGAGTAAAAAGAGTCGAGAACGGATTTTTACGGTCAAAATCGTTGTTTTGATGTTTTAACCGACACTAGGAAAGAAATGGCTTGATTGTGGGTATAACTTGCTTGGTGTGGTGTTGATGTGCTTGTAAGTGTTGTATCTAGCGGCTAGCAAAGGCTAGAAACCGAGATCCTTGCGATCTAAAGCTAGAAAACACAAAATAGTTCGGTTTTCGTGTGTTTATGAAATTTGGACAGATTTTCGTGTGCTTAGATTCGGATCACGAAATTTCACAGAGATGATCTACACATGAAAATATGAGATCTGTGAATTTTTGGTAATTTTTGGATAAAAGATGAATATTTGGTGAATTTAATGCTCGGTTTTGGCCAAAAATAGTGAAAAATAACAAAACATGATGCAAAATTCCGGAAAATTTAAGATAAGCTTTTTATAACATATAAAAGTCACCCACAAAATTTGAGCTCAGTTGGAAAAGTCTAAGTAGGCTTTTCGGTGAAACGAGTTCTAGGGCTTTCTAGCTCGGTTTTGGGTGAAAATGGCTTGAAAAATAAGTTTTAAATTCTGGAAAAATTCCAGGAAGTTATGAGGATGATAGAGATCATCCCAGAAAAATTTGGGATTTTTCTAAAGTGTTTTGGTATTTTTGACATATTTAGTGTTTTAATAAGATTTAAAAATAGATAAATAAATGTAAATATAGGAAAATAAATCTGGAAATATTCCAGAAAGTTATGAGGATGACAAGGATCATCCCAGAAAAATTTGGGATTTTTCTAAAGTGTTTTGGTATTTTTGATATATTTAGTGTTTTAATAAGATTTAAAAATAGATAAATAAATGTAAATATAAGAAAATAAATCTGGAAAAATTCCAGAAAGTTATGAGGATGACAAGGATCATCCCAGAAAAATTTGGGATTTCTCTAAAGTGTTTTGGTATTTTTGACATATTTAGTGTTTTAATAAGATTTAAAAATAGATAAATAAATGTAAATATAGGAAAATAAATCTGGAAATTTTTTACAAAATTCCTTACTGTCAAATTAAGTTTTGTGCAAAATTTCAAGACCCGAGACTAATCGGGTAATTATTTGTGCTAAAAAGAACATAAAAACAAGTTTTTAAAGCTTAAAACGTGTAAACCGGCAAAGTTCGCATAAGCGAGCTGACTGGTACATGAAAACTCTAAAAATGGACTATTTCATAAATCTAAGTAAATTAAGTAAAAATAAATCATCCGAAAATAATTCGGATGATTTGGGTAATTTTACCCGATTTTTACCGTTCCTCCGGCACCGAAATGACGGAAACGGGCCCCGCGGCCAAACGGGGTGTCAAACCGAGCTCTAATTTCATCACTTTAACTAAAATAGCATTCAAACACCATTTATGGGTCGGGTGTGGCCAAACTCATTTTTGAAACTTAATAACGGATAACCGTACTAGGCACGCGAATCGAAGAAAACATAAAAATGATAATTTTGACCGTCAGACTCTAAGCAAAGTCACAATCCGAGTCTTTAGAAGTGTCACGGGGTTAACATTGTCCTCGGATCGAGTACAGTACTGGGTTAACAATGTCCCCAGATGTACCGATTAATACAGATTTAATTTATGGGAATTATATAGTAACGACTTAGATATCCTATTACAGATCCCGGCACGTAGCTGTTCATTATATTACCCCGACTCCCAGAAAGGTGAGTTTTCACGAGCCCCTTTTAATGAATTGTTTTAATTATATTTTCCCGGGGCGGAAAACATGTCTTATTTAAAGTATTTAAGTACATACCGATCGTATGGAAATACTTGTACATTTATATATATATGGTCTGATGCACAGAATATATAAAATGTTTATCATGTGTTATTGTTCTGGGTTAACATAGTTCCCAGGGGTATTTATTGTTCTGGGGTAACATAGTTCCCAGGGGTTGTTATTGTTCTGGGGTAACATAGTTCCCAGGGGTATTTATTGTTCTGGGGTAACATAGTTCCCAGGGTTTATTATTGTTCTGGGGTAACATAGTTCCCAGGGGTTGTTATTGTTCTGGGGTAACATAGTTCCCAGGGGTATTTATTGTTCTGGGGTAACATAGTTCCCAGGGGTTATTATTGTTCTGGGGTAACATAGTTCCCAGAAAGTTAATGGAAATGTTCTGGGGTAACATAGTTCCCAGCATGATTATATTGTTAATAAATGATTATTAAAATGATTTGTCAGTGTTTATTTAAATTAGTGAAACTCACCAACTATTCGTAGTTGACCCGTTTTCTTTACATGTTTTCTAGGTATGCCCAAGTTGGAATGATTGATATGTGCTTAACTATCTGTGCTACCTATTGGAAGCTTGCTGCTCTATGTTTTGTAATGAATTTATTAGTGTCTATCGGTAAAATATGTGTGTAACACCTAGACAGTAATGAAACTCGCAACAATGTAATATGTTATAAATTAATGTAGTGGTATTTTCCTTATAAGCAATGTTGTTGATATCAGATGTGTCTGTGGCATCCCGTGTACGTTTCCGCTGCGGTTACGGGGTGTTACAGAACTTGGTATCAGAGCCATTGGTTATAAAGAATTAGGATGTCTGAAAAAGATACCTAAAATATAACCAGTAGCTCAAGTATTATAGGATCTGAATATCAACTAATAATATATTGTGACGAGATCGGGATGAACTTGGATGGACAAGTGGGTTATTATGGTCCGGAACATAATAACAGGCTTGTCTGCACGAGGGAATTCAGGGGAAGTCACGGGGGACTTAAATAGGTAAAAATTGGCAACATATGTGTAAATGTATAATAATATTACTATGTGGCAAAATTATATAAGTAAGTGCATGATTAATTTAATTATGAATTACACTATGGAAAGGGACTATATGTTTGTTAACTTGGGTGCAGGTAAAAATGGCAAGAACACCTAGTGTGTCGACGGAAGAGGACCCGGAAGAGGTCAGTTCCGGGGCCTCTGGAAGCCCAAGTGTAGCACCCAGCTCCGAGCCTTCGGAGGCTAGTCATAGTACTTCTAGACAGACCACCCCAGCTAGGAGTGCTAGTTTACCCTCCCCTGCTAGGGTTACCAGGTCTCCTACCCCGCCCGCACCACAGACCGCCCCGATTCCCCCCCAGACACGGTCCCCGCCTCACGGCGCGGATCAGTGCCCCGTATGTCCCGCCCACTGTTACCCCACCTAGATCCACATACTACAGGGGCGAGTCTTCCCGCCCCCAACCCGAGCCTGCGACCCTGCCTGTGTGGGGTCTTCCGAGGCAGGAACGGGACTTGGCGGCTTGGCTACGTGTTCTCACCGAACAGGTGAACGAGCACTCTGCCGCCCTGGTCGTGGGGGTACAGAGGCGAGCGTACCTCGGGGACAGCATACTGGACCACCAGTATGCTATTAACCAATTAAAGAGGGAGTGCTCATACTCCCACTGGTTGATCGGCCAGATGGAAACCCGAATCCGGGTCATGGCGGCGGTGTTGGTGGTGCTGGTGGCGGTGTTGGTGGGGTTGGTTTACCACCATGTGTAGATGTGTTAGATGGTAGAATCTTGAACCGCTTTTTGATACTCCATGTGAGCAGTTAGTGGTGATGCTAACATGGAGTGAATCTTGTTTAGTTATGATACAACCACTGGCCCATAGGGGGTCTCTTGTAGGGCATATCATTATCGATACTTTTGGGTATCATTCAAGCACTGACCCATTGCGGGTTATGTCGAGGATGATACCAACATAGGCCCTTTGTATTAAAACCTAGTTATGTAATGTTGACTGAAAGTATGCAAACTGATGTTTGTGTAATATGAATCAATGTTTACTAATGAATGAAATATGTATTGTGTTTTATGATTTGAGATGGTATTGATTATATGTATTTCTTTGATGATTGTGTAGAATGGCACCGAAACGATCAACGAAAATATCGGAAGTAGATGTGAGCCGTTTGATTGCTCAACAGTTGGAGGCGGCGATACCGGATATAGTATCGCGCATCGCCGCCAGTATTAATAACTCGACCAATCCAACCCCTCCGAGCAATCAAACGCCCATAAATAATGACGGGGAACAAAATGCTAATCCTCCAAGGAATAATAACACTATTCCGAGTAATGACGCACCGCCTAGGGTGGTCGTTACTGACAGCAATGGCCCTATACCTACGGTAGAGACAAACCGTACGGAACCAATTCGTGCATCCAGGGGATGTTCGATCAAGGATTTCATGTTGTGCAAGCCATTGGAGTTTAGCGGGTCTGAAGGACCGAATGGGTTAGTTAAATGGATAGAGAAAATAGAATCAGTGGTGAATATTAGCAACTGTCCCGAGGATTGTATCGTTAAGTACGCCACCTGTACATTCACCGACCATGCCTTGACATGGTGGAACACCATAGTACAGACTCGAGGTCAGGTGGCGACAAACCACATGACCTGGACGGAGCTTAAGACTCTTGTGTTGGAACATTTCTGTCCAAAGAATGAATTGCAGAAACTGGAAAATGAGTTGTGGAATCTGGAGATGAAGGGGGCGGACCACTTGGGTTATACCAATCGGTTCAATGAACTGTCACGATTAGTACCGTGGTTTGTCACCCCGGAGACGAAGAGGGTGGAACGATATATTTGGGGACTTACTCCAGTAGTGAGGAGTATAGTCAACGCGGGGGGACACCGGACGTATGAAAGTGCAGTGACACAGGCTGGCATAGTCACGTATGATTTCTTGCGGAGCGGATCACTAAAGGTGACAGGAGAATCCGCTGGGGGAAAACGGGGTGCGCATGATCATAGAGTCCAAGAAAAGCAGCAAAGCAAACGAGCTAGGCCCGCTGCCCAGAGCTATGCCATGACTAGTTCGGGCGGAAGGAAAGAACCGCAGAAGGGAACGTTTCCTAGGTGCGGGAAATGTGGTTACCACCATAGTGGCGTGTGCAAGGAGGTGGTGTGCCACCGGTGTGGCAGGGTTGGACACTACGCACCAAATTGTAAGACAAATCTGAACAACCTGAACCGACAACCACAACCTATTCGGGCGCAACCATTTAGAACTCAACCAGCCCGACAGCAGAACCCGCAAGGAAACCAGATGGTGACCACTAGCCGTGCTTGCTACGAATGCGGCAGCACGGATCACTTCAAAAGGAACTGCCCGAAACTGAATCAGGGAGGAAACGGGAGACAACTCGCGGGTCAGCCATCGTCGTCCAATCCGGCGCGAGGCCGAGCATTTGTGATGGGAGCGAACGAGGCGCGCCAGGACCCCAGCGTAGTGACAGGTACCTTCCTCGTCTCTGATCATTACGCTTCTGTATTATTTGATACAGGCGCCGATAGAAGTTTTGTCTCCGTTAGATTCCTTTCGATAGCAAACCTTCCTATTGGTGAAACCATAGAACCCTACACCGTAGAGGTCGCTAACGGTAAAACCATGATAGTTAATCGGATTGTTCGGAATTGCCCTTTTATTCTGAGCGAACAATCCTTCCTGATTGACTTGTTACCGGTAGAATTGGGTAGTTTTGACGTGATAGTGGGAATGGATTGGTTGGCACGTAATAGGGTAGAAATAAACTGTGAAAAGAAAACCGTCAAGATCCGGGTGTCGGATGACGAGGAGGTATTAGTGCAGGGAGAAAAATCCGGCACCATGATACCATTTATATCCCACCTCAAGGTGTTGAAATATATACGTCAGGGATGTGTGGCGTATCTAGCGAGCCTGACGGCCGCTGATTCTGAGGAAAAACGGGTGGACGATATTCCCGTGGTACGCGAATTTCCACAAGTTTTTCCAGAGGAACTTCCTGGATTACCGCCAACCCGACAGGTCGAATTCAGAATCGATCTGTTACCACAAGCTGGCCCTGTTGCTAAGGCCCCTTACAGACTTGCACCGTCCGAGATGCAAGAACTATCCAACCAGTTGCAGGAATTGTTGGATAAGGGGTTTATACGTCCCAGTTATTCCCCGTGGGGTGCACCTGTACTATTTGTGAAAAAGAAGGACGGAAGCCTTCGAATGTGCATTGACTACAGGGAATTGAACAAATTAACCATCAAAAATAGGTATCCTCTTCCCCGAATCGATGATTTGTTCGACCAACTACAAGGTGCGAGCTATTTCTTAAAAATTGATCTTAGATCGGGATACCACCAAGTTAAAATTCAGGAGGAGGATATCCCAAAAACCGCGTTTCGGACTCGCTACGGCCACTATGAATTTCTAGTTATGCCTTTTGGGCTAACAAATGCGCCAGCGGTGTTCATGGATCTCATGAACCGAGTCTGTAAACCCTATCTCGGCAAATTCGTCATTGTATTTATTGACGATATTTTGATATACTCGAAGAGTAAAGAAGAGCACGAGCAACACTTAAAGTTAGTTTTAGAGCTCCTGGATCAGGAGAAGTTATATGCAAAATTCTCCAAGTGTAACTTCTGGTTACAAGAGGTGCAATTCCTCGGTCATGTTATAAACCACCAAGGAATACACGTTGATCCGAGTAAGGTTGAAGCTATTAAGAATTGGCAAGCGCCTAAATCTCCAAAGGAAATCCGCCAATTCTTAGGCTTAGCTGGGTACTATCGTCGATTTATTGAGAATTTTTCCAGCATTGCCCAACCTTTAACCCTGCTGACTCAAAAGGATCGGAAGTATGAATGGGGTGAAGAGAAGGAAACGGCGTTTCAAACGCTAAAACAAAGACTGTGCCAAGCGCCAATTTTAAGTCTCCCCGACGGAGACGATGGATTTGTTGTATATTGTGACGCATCCCGTAAAGGGTTAGGATGCGTGTTAATGCAAAATAAAAAGGTCATAGCCTATGCGTCTCGACAGTTAAAATTTCATGAGAAAAACTACACTACTCATGACTTGGAACTGGGAGCAGTCATCTTTGCACTTAAAATCTGGAGACACTATCTCTACGGTACAAAGTGCACCATATTCACTGATCATAAAAGTTTGCAACACATATTCGATCAGAAAGAACTGAATATGAGGCAACGAAGATGGGTCGAGTTGCTGAGTGACTATGACTGTGACATACGATATCACCCTGGCAAGGCCAACGTTGTAGCCGATGCCTTGAGTAGAAAGGATCGAGTCAAGCCACTACGCGTGCGAGCGTTGGGGATGATAGTCCAGTCGAGCCTTTCGGATTTGATTCGAGTCGCTCAACACGAGGCGTTGAAAGAGGGCCAATTGGATAAAGAAGGACTTTACGGGAATGAGAAGAATTTCGAACAGCGTGTGGACGAAATTCTCTATTTCAAAAATCGGATTTGGATTCCGACCCTCCATGACCTTCGTGATTTGATCATGGATGAAGCGCATAAATCGAAATATTCCATACATCCGGGATCAGATAAAATGTACAAGGATGTGAAAGAATTTTACTGGTGGCCAGGTATGAAAAAGGATATAGCCACCTACGTCGGCAAGTGTACGACGTGTGCGAGGGTTAAGGCGGAACACCAGAAACCCTCGGGGATGTTACAACAACCGGAGATTCCCGAATGGAAATGGGAGCAAATCACAATGGATTTCGTGACACACCTCCCTAAGACATCCCGGGGAAATGATGCAATTTGGGTAATCGTGGATAGATTAACCAAATCGGCACATTTTATTCCAATTAGAAACAATTATAACACCGAGAGACTCGCGCAAATTTATATAAATGAAATAGTGTCTCGTCATGGCATCCCCATCTCGATCATCTCCGATAGGGATAGCCATTTCACCTCCAAACTTTGGCAAGCTGTTCAAGAAGCATTGGGAACACGTATTGACCTAAGCACAGCTTACCACCCTCAGACCGATGGTCAGTCTGAGAGGACCATTCAAACTTTGGAGGACCTGCTTCGTGCCTGCGTACTGGACTTTAAGGGAAATTGGGATCAACATCTCCCACTCGTTGAATTTTCCTATAATAACAGTTACCATAGCAGTATAAAGGCAGCACCTTATGAAGCATTGTATGGGCGGAAGTGCCGATCACCACTTTGCTGGTCTGAAGTGGGGGACCCGCAGGTCATTAGATCGGATCTGGTCCAGGAGACGACCAGCAAGATTCTTGAAATTAAGAACAACTTGAAAGCCGCGCGGGATCGGCAGAAGAGTTATGCCGATACCCGTCGAAAACCGTTGTCATTTGAGAAGGGTGAAAAGGTATATTTGAAAGTATCACCCTGGAAAGGAGTGGTCAGGTTTGGAAAGGCGGGGAAGTTGGCCCCTAGATATATTGGACCATTCATTATTACTGCAAAGATCGCTCCGGTAGCTTACCGACTAGAACTGCCTGAGGAACTAAGTGCAGTTCATAACGTGTTTCATGTGTCGAATTTGAAAAGATGTCTGGCGGATGAGACATCGGTGTTACCCTTAGAGGGTGTTCAAATAAGTGATAGGCTCAACTTCGTAGAGGAGCCCATCGAAATAGTGGACGGTAAGATCAAGCAACTTAGACACAATAAGATCTCGCTGGTCAAAGTTAGATGGAATTCGCAACGAGGCCCAGAATTTACTTGGGAACGAAAGGATGAATTTCGGAAGAAATACCCCCACCTATTTCCTCAAAAGGAAGTAGTTGACGCATAAAATTTCGAGGACGAAATTTTTATAACGGGGGGAGAATGTAACGATTCCGGCAAATTCAGGTATACCCTAGCCGGAATATACTATTTACGTGTTATTTAATACTAATTATATGAGTTATAGTACGTTTATAGGAGTATATATGATTCACAATATGAATCATACTCATATATATAGTGAATCGTATTGGAATTACAATTAATCAATGAACGATTATTGAAACCCGAACGAACCGGGAATTACATTATAGACGAAGTATATAATGTTTAGTGATGTTTACGAGGTATGAATGCTTTGGGATAGGTGAATTATAGCACAGAAAAAGGATTTCGATTTAATGGTACGTCGGTACGCTAAACGAAACCTTTAACACCAAATCAAGCAAGAGACGATCAATCAAGCCGAAAAAGATGCGTAATTATTAATAATATGATGTTTTAATGTCATGGGTTAAGTTTTTAAAGTTTTTAAATCAGTTTTATGTAAATTTTATTTTAACCCGAAAAACGACCATATTATGCTCGTTTTAAGCCGAATTACGAGTTTAAACGAGAAACGAACTGAACCAGACTATCCACAACATTATCCGGATTGTGTAATCCAAATGTGTGGCTAATATTGAAGTTGTGGGACCCACCCCCCACACCACCTTTAGGCCGGCCACCCACACCCCATTACACATTACATTTTCTTTTTTTTTCACATCAACTCTCTCAATTCTCTTCATATCTTTCAAGCAACCATCTAATTCCTTGATCTCTAACCAAAATCTTCAAGGTATACTCATGTTTTAAGGCTTAAATTCTTGTTTATAACTCTATAATCTTGAGAAAAGGATGTTTCATGTGAAAGATGGGTGAAAACCCGAGATGAAACCGATTCTCGTGTAATCAAAGGATGTATACAAGTTATACAAAGGATTTTGATCCAAGTAATTAGTTAAAAGTGTTTAGAATGAATTTTTACGGTTGAAATCTTGTCAAATGAATTTTCCATGTGAAAGACGGGTGACAATCCGAGATGAAACCGACTCTTGCATGACCAAGAGATGTATACAAGTTATACAAGGGATCTTGGTCCAAGAAATGAGTAAAAAGAGTCGAGAACGGATTTTTACGGTCAAAATCGTTGTTTTGATGTTTTAACCGACACTAGGAAAGAAATGGCTTGATTGTGGGTATAACTTGCTTGGTGTGGTGTTGATGTGCTTGTAAGTGTTGTATCTAGCGGCTAGCAAAGGCTAGAAACCGAGATCCTTGCGATCTAAAGCTAGAAAACACAAAATAGTTCGGTTTTCGTGTGTTTATGAAATTTGGATAGATTTTCGTGTGCTTAGATTCGGGTCACGAAATTTCACAGAGATGATCTACACATGAAAATATGAGATCTGTGAATTTTTGGTAATTTTTGGATAAAAGATGAATATTTGGTGAATTTAATGCTCGGTTTTGGCCAAAAATAGTGAAAAATAACAAAACATGATGAAAAATTCCGGAAAATTTAAGATAAGCTTTTTATAACATATAAAAGTCACCCACAAAATTTGAGCTCAGTTGGAAAAGTCTAAGTAGGCTTTTCGGTGAAACGAACTCTAGGGCTTTCTAGCTCGGTTTTGGGTGAAAATGGCTTGAAAAATAAGTTTTAAATTCTGGAAAAATTCCAGGAAGTTATGAGGATGATAGAGATCATCCCAGAAAAATTTGGGATTTTTCTAAAGTGTTTTGGTATTTTTGATATATTTAGTGTTTTAATAAGATTTAAAAATAGATAAATAAATGTAAATATAGAAAAATAAATCTGGAAAAATTCCAGGAAGTTATGAGGATGACAAGAATCATCCCAGAAAAATTTGGGATTTTTCTAAAGTGTTTTGGTATTTTTGATATATTTAGTGTTTTAATAAGATTTAAAAATAGATAAATAAATGTAAATATAAGAAAATAAATCTGGAAAAATTCCAGAAAGTTATGAGGATGACAAGGATCATCCCAGAAAAATTTGGGATTTCTCTAAAGTGTTTTGGTATTTTTGACATATTTAGTGTTTTAATAAGATTTAAAAATAGATAAATAAATGTAAATATAGGAAAATAAATCTGGAAAATTTTTACAAAATTCCTTACTGTCAAATTAAGTTTTGTGCAAAATTTCAAGACCCGAGACTAATCGGGTAATTATTTGTGCTAAAAAGAACATAAAAACAAGTTTTTAAAGCTTAAAACGTGTAAACCGGCAAAGTTCGCATAAGCGAGCTGACTGGTACATGAAAACTCTAAAAATGGACTATTTCATAAATCTAAGTAAATTAAGTAAAAATAAATCATCCGAAAATAATTCGGATGATTTGGGTAATTTTACCCGATTTTTACCGTTTCCGGCACCGAAATGACGGAAACGGGCCCCGCGGCCAAACGGGGTGTCAAACCGAGCTCTAATTTCATCACTTTAACTAAAATAGCATTCAAACACCATTTATGGGTCGGGTGTGGCCAAACTCATTTTTGAAACTTAATAACGGATAACCGTACTAGGCACGCGAATCGAAGAAAACATAAAAATGATAATTTTGACCGTCAGACTCTAAGCAAAGTCACAATCCGAGTCTTTAGAAGTGTCACGGGGTTAACATTGTCCCCGGATCGAGTACAGTACTGGGTTAACAATGTCCCCAGATGTACCGATTAATACAGATTTAATTTATGGGAATTATATAGTAACGACTTAGATATCCTATTACAGATCCCGGCACGTAGCTGTTCATTATATTACCCCGACTCCCAGAAAGGTGAGTTTTCACGAGCCCCTTTTAATGAATTGTTTTAATTATATTTTCCCGGGGCGGAAAACATGTCTTATTTAAAGTATTTAAGTACATACCGATCGTATGGAAATACTTGTACATTTATATATATATGGTTTGATGCACAGAATATATAAAATGTTTATCATGTGTTATTGTTCTGGGTTAACATAGTTCCCAGGGGTATTTATTGTTCTGGGGTAACATAGTTCCCAGGGGTTGTTATTGTTCTGGGGTAACATAGTTCCCAGGGGTATTTATTGTTCTGGGGTAACATAGTTCCCAGGGTTTATTATTGTTCTGGGGTAACATAGTTCCCAGGGGTTGTTATTGTTCTGGGGTAACATAGTTCCCAGGGGTATTTATTGTTCTGGGGTAACATAGTTCCCAGGGGTTATTATTGTTCTGGGGTAACATAGTTCCCAGCATGATTATATTGTTAATAAATGATTATTAAAATGATTTGTCAGTGTTTATTTAAATTAGTGAAACTCACCAACTATTCGTAGTTGACCCGTTTTCTTTACATGTTTTCTAGGTATGCCCAAGTTGGAATGATTGATATGTGCTTAACTATCTGTGCTACCTATTGGAAGCTTGCTGCTCTATGTTTTGTAATGAATTTATTAGTGTCTATCGGTAAAATATGTGTGTAACACCTAGACAGTAATGAAACTCGCAACAATGTAATATGTTATAAATTAATGTAGTGGTATAGTGAATCGTATTGGAATTACAATTAATCAATGAACGATTATTGAAACCCGAACGAACCGGGAATTACATTATAGACGAAGTATATAATGTTTAGTGATGTTTACGAGGTATGAATGCTTCGGGATAGGTGAATTATAGCACAGAAAAAGGATTTCGATTTAATGGTACGTCGGTACGCTAAACGAAACCTTTAACACCAAATCAAGCAAGAGACGATCAATCAAGCCGAAAAAGATGCGTAATTATTAATAATATGATGTTTTAATGTCATGGGTTAAGTTTTTAAAGTTTTTAAATCAGTTTTATGTAAATTTTATTTTAACCCGAAAAACGACCATATTATGCTCGTTTTAAGCCGAATTACGAGTTTAAACGAGAAACGAACTGAACCAGACTATCCACAACATTATCCGGATTGTGTAATCCAAATGTGTGGCTAATATTGAAGTTGTGGGACCCACCCCCCACACCACCTTTAGGCCGGCCACCCACACCCCATTACACATTACATTTTCTTTTTTTTTCACATCAACTCTCTCAATTCTCTTCATATCTTTCAAGCAACCATCTAATTCCTTGATCTCTAACCAAAATCTTCAAGGTATACTCATGTTTTAAGGCTTAAATTCTTGTTTATAACTCTATAATCTTGAGAAAAGGATGTTTCATGTGAAAGATGGGTGAAAACCCGAGATGAAACCGATTCTCGTGTAATCAAAGGATGTATACAAGTTATACAAAGGATTTTGATCCAAGTAATTAGTTAAAAGTGTTTAGAATGAATTTTTACGGTTGAAATCTTGTCAAATGAATTTTCCATGTGAAAGACGGGTGAAAATCCGAGATGAAACCGACTCTTGCATGACCAAGAGATGTATACAAGTTATACAAGGGATCTTGGTCCAAGAAATGAGTAAAAAGAGTCGAGAACGGATTTTTACGGTCAAAATCGTTGTTTTGATGTTTTAACCGACACTAGGAAAGAAATGGCTTGATTGTGGGTATAACTTGCTTGGTGTGGTGTTGATGTGCTTGTAAGTGTTGTATCTAGCGGCTAGCAAAGGCTAGAAACCGAGATCCTTGCGATCTAAAGCTAGAAAACACAAAATAGTTCGGTTTTCGTGTGTTTATGAAATTTGGACAGATTTTCGTGTGCTTAGATTCGGGTCACGAAATTTCACAGAGATGATCTACACATGAAAATTTGAGATCTGTGAATTTTTGGTAATTTTTGGATAAAAGATGAATATTTGGTGAATTTAATGCTCGGTTTTGGCCAAAAATAGTGAAAAATAGCAAAAAATGATGAAAAATTCCGGAAAATTTAAGATAAGCTTTTTATAACATATAAAAGTCACCCACAAAATTTGAGCTCAGTTGGAAAAGTCTAAGTAGGCTTTTCGGTGAAACGAACTCTAGGGCTTTCTAGCTCGGTTTTGGGTGAAAATGGCTTGAAAAATAAGTTTTAAATTCTGGAAAAATTCCAGGAAGTTATGAGGATGATAGAGATCATCCCAGAAAAATTTGGGATTTTTCTAAAGTGTTTTGGTATTTTTGATATATTTAGTGTTTTAATAAGATTTAAAAATAGATAAATAAATGTAAATATAGAAAAATAAATCTGGAAAAATTCCAGGAAGTTATGAGAATGACAAGGATCATCCCAGAAAAATTTGGGATTTTTCTAAAGTGTTTTGGTATTTTTGATATATTTAGTGTTTTAATAAGATTTAAAAATAGATAAATAAATGTAAATATAAGAAAATAAATCTGGAAAAATTCCAGAAAGTTATGAGGATGACAAGGATCATCCCAGAAAAATTTGGGATTTCTCTAAAGTGTTTTGGTATTTTTGACATATTTAGTGTTTTAATAAGATTTAAAAATAGATAAATAAATGTAAATATAGGAAAATAAATCTGGAAAATTTTTACAAAATTCCTTACTGTCAAATTAAGTTTTGTGCAAAATTTCAAGACCCGAGACTAATCGGGTAATTATTTGTGCTAAAAAGAACATAAAAACAAGTTTTTAAAGCTTAAAACGTGTAAACCGGCAAAGTTCGCATAAGCGAGCTGACTGGTACATGAAAACTCTAAAAATGGACTATTTCATAAATCTAAGTAAATTAAGTAAAAATAAATCATCCGAAAATAATTCGGATGATTTGGGTAATTTTACCCGATTTTTACCGTTTCCGGCACCGAAATGACGGAAACGGGCCCCGCGGCCAAACGGGGTGTCAAACCGAGCTCTAATTTCATCACTTTAACTAAAATAGCATTCAAACACCATTTATGGGTCGGGTGTGGCAAAACTCATTTTTGAAACTTAATAACGGATAACCGTACTAGGCACGCGAATCGAAGAAAACATAAAAATGATAATTTTGACCGTCAGACTCTAAGCAAAGTCACAATCCGAGTCTTTAGAAGTGTCACGGGGTTAACATTGTCCCCGGATCGAGTACAGTACTGGGTTAACAATGTCCCCAGATGTACCGATTAATACAGATTTAATTTATGGGAATTATATAGTAACGACTTAGATATCCTATTACAGATCCCGGCACGTAGCTGTTCATTATATTACCCCGACTCCCAGAAAGGTGAGTTTTCACGAGCCCCTTTTAATGAATTGTTTTAATTATATTTTCCCGGGGCGGAAAACATGTCTTATTTAAAGTATTTAAGTACATACCGATCGTATGGAAATACTTGTACATTTATATATATATGGTTTGATGCACAGAATATATAAAATGTTTATCATGTGTTATTGTTCTGGGTTAACATAGTTCCCAGGGGTATTTATTGTTCTGGGGTAACATAGTTCCCAGGGGTTGTTATTGTTCTGGGGTAACATAGTTCCCAGGGGTATTTATTGTTCTGGGGTAACATAGTTCCCAGGGTTTATTATTGTTCTGGGGTAACATAGTTCCCAGGGGTTGTTATTGTTCTGGGGTAACATAGTTCCCAGGGGTATTTATTGTTCTGGGGTAACATAGTTCCCAGGGGTTATTATTGTTCTGGGGTAACATAGTTCCCAGAAAGTTAATGGAAATGTTCTGGGGTAACATAGTTCCCAGCATGATTATATTGTTAATAAATGATTATTAAAATGATTTGTCAGTGTTTATTTAAATTAGTGAAACTCACCAACTATTCGTAGTTGACCCGTTTTCTTTACATGTTTTCTAGGTATGCCCAAGTTGGAATGATTGATATGTGCTTAACTATCTGTGCTACCTATTGGAAGCTTGCTGCTCTATGTTTTGTAATGAATTTATTAGTGTCTATCGGTAAAATATGTGTGTAACACCTAGACAGTAATGAAACTCGCAACAATGTAATATGTTATAAATTAATGTAGTGGTATAGTGAATCGTATTGGAATTACAATTAATCAATGAACGATTATTGAAACCCGAACGAACCGGGAATTACATTATAGACGAAGTATATAATGTTTAGTGATGTTTACGAGGTATGAATGCTTCGGGATAGGTGAATTATAGCACAGAAAAAGGATTTCGATTTAATGGTACGTCGGTACGCTAAACGAAACCTTTAACACCAAATCAAGCAAGAGACGATCAATCAAGCCGAAAAAGATGCGTAATTATTAATAATATGATGTTTTAATGTCATGGGTTAAGTTTTTAAAGTTTTTAAATCAGTTTTATGTAAATTTTATTTTAACCCGAAAAACGACCATATTATGCTCGTTTTAAGCCGAATTACGAGTTTAAACGAGAAACGAACTGAACCAGACTATCCACAACATTATCCGGATTGTGTAATCCAAATGTGTGGCTAATATTGAAGTTGTGGGACCCACCCCCCACACCACCTTTAGGCCGGCCACCCACACCCCATTACACATTACATTTTCTTTTTTTTTCACATCAACTCTCTCAATTCTCTTCATATCTTTCAAGCAACCATCTAATTCCTTGATCTCTAACCAAAATCTTCAAGGTATACTCATGTTTTAAGGCTTAAATTCTTGTTTATAACTCTATAATCTTGAGAAAAGGATGTTTCATGTGAAAGATGGGTGAAAACCCGAGATGAAACCGATTCTCGTGTAATCAAAGGATGTATACAAGTTATACAAAGGATTTTGATCCAAGTAATTAGTTAAAAGTGTTTAGAATGAATTTTTACGGTTGAAATCTTGTCAAATGAATTTTCCATGTGAAAGACGGGTGAAAATCCGAGATGAAACCGACTCTTGCATGACCAAGAGATGTATACAAGTTATACAAGGGATCTTGGTCCAAGAAATGAGTAAAAAGAGTCGAGAACGGATTTTTACGGTCAAAATCGTTGTTTTGATGTTTTAACCGACACTAGGAAAGAAATGGCTTGATTGTGGGTATAACTTGCTTGGTGTGGTGTTGATGTGCTTGTAAGTGTTGTATCTAGCGGCTAGCAAAGGCTAGAAACCGAGATCCTTGCGATCTAAAGCTAGAAAACACAAAATAGTTCGGTTTTCGTGTGTTTATGAAATTTGGACAGATTTTCGTGTGCTTAGATTCGGGTCACGAAATTTCACAGAGATGATCTACACATGAAAATTTGAGATCTGTGAATTTTTGGTAATTTTTGGATAAAAGATGAATATTTGGTGAATTTAATGCTCGGTTTTGGCCAAAAATAGTGAAAAATAGCAAAAAATGATGAAAAATTCCGAAAAATTTAAGATAAGCTTTTTATAACATATAAAAGTCACCCACAAAATTTGAGCTCATTTGGAAAAGTCTAAGTAGGCTTTTCGGTGAAACGAACTCTAGGGCTTTCTAGCTCGGTTTTGGGTGAAAATGGCTTGAAAAATAAGTTTTAAATTCTGGAAAAATTCCAGGAAGTTATGAGGATGATAGAGATCATCCCAGAAAAATTTGGGATTTTTCTAAAGTGTTTTGGTATTTTTGATATATTTAGTGTTTTAATAAGATTTAAAAATAGATAAATAAATGTAAATATAGAAAAATAAATCTGGAAAAATTCCAGGAAGTTATGAGGATGACAAGAATCATCCCAGAAAAATTTGGGATTTTTCTAAAGTGTTTTGGTATTTTTGATATATTTAGTGTTTTAATAAGATTTAAAAATAGATAAATAAATGTAAATATAAGAAAATAAATCTGGAAAAATTCCAGAAAGTTATGAGGATGACAAGGATCATCCCAGAAAAATTTGGGATTTCTCTAAAGTGTTTTGGTATTTTTGACATATTTAGTGTTTTAATAAGATTTAAAAATAGATAAATAAATGTAAATATAGGAAAATAAATCTGGAAAATTTTTACAAAATTCCTTACTGTCAAATTAAGTTTTGTGCAAAATTTCAAGACCCGAGACTAATCGGGTAATTATTTGTGCTAAAAAGAACATAAAAACAAGTTTTTAAAGCTTAAAACGTGTAAACCGGCAAAGTTCGCATAAGCGAGCTGACTGGTACATGAAAACTCTAAAAATGGACTATTTCATAAATCTAAGTAAATTAAGTAAAAATAAATCATCCGAAAATAATTCGGATGATTTGGGTAATTTTACCCGATTTTTACCGTTTCCGGCACCGAAATGACGGAAACGGGCCCCGCGGCCAAACGGGGTGTCAAACCGAGCTCTAATTTCATCACTTTAACTAAAATAGCATTCAAACACCATTTATGGGTCGGGTGTGGCCAAACTCATTTTTGAAACTTAATAACGGATAACCGTACTAGGCACGCGAATCGAAGAAAACATAAAAATGATAATTTTGACCGTCAGACTCTAAGCAAAGTCACAATCCGAGTCTTTAGAAGTGTCACGGGGTTAACATTGTCCCCGGATCGAGTACAGTACTGGGTTAACAATGTCCCCAGATGTACCGATTAATACAGATTTAATTTATGGGAATTATATAGTAACGACTTAGATATCCTATTACAGATCCCGGCACGTAGCTGTTCATTATATTACCCCGACTCCCAGAAAGGTGAGTTTTCACGAGCCCCTTTTAATGAATTGTTTTAATTATATTTTCCCGGGGCGGAAAACATGTCTTATTTAAAGTATTTAAGTACATACCGATCGTATGGAAATACTTGTACATTTATATATATATGGTTTGATGCACAGAATATATAAAATGTTTATCATGTGTTATTGTTCTGGGTTAACATAGTTCCCAGGGGTATTTATTGTTCTGGGGTAACATAGTTCCCAGGGGTTGTTATTGTTCTGGGGTAACATAGTTCCCAGGGGTATTTATTGTTCTGGGGTAACATAGTTCCCAGGGTTTATTATTGTTCTGGGGTAACATAGTTCCCAGGGGTTGTTATTGTTCTGGGGTAACATAGTTCCCAGGGGTATTTATTGTTCTGGGGTAACATAGTTCCCAGGGGTTATTATTGTTCTGGGGTAACATAGTTCCCAGAAAGTTAATGGAAATGTTCTGGGGTAACATAGTTCCCAGCATGATTATATTGTTAATAAATGATTATTAAAATGATTTGTCAGTGTTTATTTAAATTAGTGAAACTCACCAACTATTCGTAGTTGACCCGTTTTCTTTACATGTTTTCTAGGTATGCCCAAGTTGGAATGATTGATATGTGCTTAACTATCTGTGCTACCTATTGGAAGCTTGCTGCTCTATGTTTTGTAATGAATTTATTAGTGTCTATCGGTAAAATATGTGTGTAACACCTAGACAGTAATGAAACTCGCAACAATGTAATATGTTATAAATTAATGTAGTGGTATAGTGAATCGTATTGGAATTACAATTAATCAATGAACGATTATTGAAACCCGAACGAACCGGGAATTACATTATAGACGAAGTATATAATGTTTAGTGATGTTTACGAGGTATGAATGCTTCGGGATAGGTGAATTATAGCACAGAAAAAGGATTTCGATTTAATGGTACGTCGGTACGCTAAACGAAACCTTTAACACCAAATCAAGCAAGAGACGATCAATCAAGCCGAAAAAGATGCGTAATTATTAATAATATGATGTTTTAATGTCATGGGTTAAGTTTTTAAAGTTTTTAAATCAGTTTTATGTAAATTTTATTTTAACCCGAAAAACGACCATATTATGCTCGTTTTAAGCCGAATTACGAGTTTAAACGAGAAACGAACTGAACCAGACTATCCACAACATTATCCGGATTGTGTAATCCAAATGTGTGGCTAATATTGAAGTTGTGGGACCCACCCCCCACACCACCTTTAGGCCGGCCACCCACACCCCATTACACATTACATTTTCTTTTTTTTTCACATCAACTCTCTCAATTCTCTTCATATCTTTCAAGCAACCATCTAATTCCTTGATCTCTAACCAAAATCTTCAAGGTATACTCATGTTTTAAGGCTTAAATTCTTGTTTATAACTCTATAATCTTGAGAAAAGGATGTTTCATGTGAAAGATGGGTGAAAACCCGAGATGAAACCGATTCTCGTGTAATCAAAGGATGTATACAAGTTATACAAAGGATTTTGATCCAAGTAATTAGTTAAAAGTGTTTAGAATGAATTTTTACGGTTGAAATCTTGTCAAATGAATTTTCCATGTGAAAGACGGGTGAAAATCCGAGATGAAACCGACTCTTGCATGACCAAGAGATGTATACAAGTTATACAAGGGATCTTGGTCCAAGAAATGAGTAAAAAGAGTCGAGAACGGATTTTTACAGTCAAAATCGTTGTTTTGATGTTTTAACCGACACTAGGAAAGAAATGGCTTGATTGTGGGTATAACTTGCTTGGTGTGGTGTTGATGTGCTTGTAAGTGTTGTATCTAGCGGCTAGCAAAGGCTAGAAACCGAGATCCTTGCGATCTAAAGCTAGAAAACACAAAATAGTTCGGTTTTCGTGTGTTTATGAAATTTGGACAGATTTTCGTGTGCTTAGATTCGGGTCACGAAATTTCACAGAGATGATCTACACATGAAAATTTGAGATCTGTGAATTTTTGGTAATTTTTGGATAAAAGATGAATATTTGGTGAATTTAATGCTCGGTTTTGGCCAAAAATAGTGAAAAATAGCAAAAAATGATGAAAAATTCCGGAAAATTTAAGATAAGCTTTTTATAACATATAAAAGTCACCCACAAAATTTGAGCTCAGTTGGAAAAGTCTAAGTAGGCTTTTCGGTGAAACGAACTCTAGGGCTTTCTAGCTCGGTTTTGGGTGAAAATGGCTTGAAAAATAAGTTTTAAATTCTGGAAAAATTCCAGGAAGTTATGAGGATGATAGAGATCATCCCAGAAAAATTTGGGATTTTTCTAAAGTGTTTTGGTATTTTTGATATATTTAGTGTTTTAATAAGATTTAAAAATAGATAAATAAATGTAAATATAGAAAAATAAATCTGGAAAAATTCCAGGAAGTTATGAGGATGACAAGGATCATCCCAGAAAAATTTGGGATTTTTCTAAAGTGTTTTGGTATTTTTGATATATTTAGTGTTTTAATAAGATTTAAAAATAGATAAATAAATGTAAATATAAGAAAATAAATCTGGAAAAATTCCAGAAAGTTATGAGGATGACAAGGATCATCCCAGAAAAATTTGGGATTTCTCTAAAGTGTTTTGGTATTTTTGACATATTTAGTGTTTTAATAAGATTTAAAAATAGATAAATAAATGTAAATATAGGAAAATAAATCTGGAAAATTTTTACAAAATTCCTTACTGTCAAATTAAGTTTTGTGCAAAATTTCAAGACCCGAGACTAATCGGGTAATTATTTGTGCTAAAAAGAACATAAAAACAAGTTTTTAAAGCTTAAAACGTGTAAACCGGCAAAGTTCGCATAAGCGAGCTGACTGGTACATGAAAACTCTAAAAATGGACTATTTCATAAATCTAAGTAAATTAAGTAAAAATAAATCATCCGAAAATAATTCGGATGATTTGGGTAATTTTACCCGATTTTTACCGTTTCCGGCACCGAAATGACGGAAACGGGCCCCGCGGCCAAACGGGGTGTCAAACCGAGCTCTAATTTCATCACTTTAACTAAAATAGCATTCAAACACCATTTATGGGTCGGGTGTGGCCAAACTCATTTTTGAAACTTAATAACGGATAACCGTACTAGGCACGCGAATCGAAGAAAACATAAAAATGATAATTTTGACCGTCAGACTCTAAGCAAAGTCACAATCCGAGTCTTTAGAAGTGTCACGGGGTTAACATTGTCCCCGGATCGAGTACAGTACTGGGTTAACAATGTCCCCAGATGTACCGATTAATACAGATTTAATTTATGGGAATTATATAGTAACGACTTAGATATCCTATTACAGATCCCGGCACGTAGCTGTTCATTATATTACCCCGACTCCCAGAAAGGTGAGTTTTCACGAGCCCCTTTTAATGAATTGTTTTAATTATATTTTCCCGGGGCGGAAAACATGTCTTATTTAAAGTATTTAAGTACATACCGATCGTATGGAAATACTTGTACATTTATATATATATGGTTTGATGCACAGAATATATAAAATGTTTATCATGTGTTATTGTTCTGGGTTAACATAGTTCCCAGGGGTATTTATTGTTCTGGGGTAACATAGTTCCCAGGGGTTGTTATTGTTCTGGGGTAACATAGTTCCCAGGGGTATTTATTGTTCTGGGGTAACATAGTTCCCAGGGTTTATTATTGTTCTGGGGTAACATAGTTCCCAGGGGTTGTTATTGTTCTGGGGTAACATAGTTCCCAGGGGTATTTATTGTTCTGGGGTAACATAGTTCCCAGGGGTTATTATTGTTCTGGGGTAACATAGTTCCCAGAAAGTTAATGGAAATGTTCTGGGGTAACATAGTTCCCAGCATGATTATATTGTTAATAAATGATTATTAAAATGATTTGTCAGTGTTTATTTAAATTAGTGAAACTCACCAACTATTCGTAGTTGACCCGTTTTCTTTACATGTTTTCTAGGTATGCCCAAGTTGGAATGATTGATATGTGCTTAACTATCTGTGCTACCTATTGGAAGCTTGCTGCTCTATGTTTTGTAATGAATTTATTAGTGTCTATCGGTAAAATATGTGTGTAACACCTAGACAGTAATGAAACTCGCAACAATGTAATATGTTATAAATTAATGTAGTGGTATAGTGAATCGTATTGGAATTACAATTAATCAATGAACGATTATTGAAACCCGAACGAACCGGGAATTACATTATAGACGAAGTATATAATGTTTAGTGATGTTTACGAGGTATGAATGCTTCGGGATAGGTGAATTATAGCACAGAAAAAGGATTTCGATTTAATGGTACGTCGGTACGCTAAACGAAACCTTTAACACCAAATCAAGCAAGAGACGATCAATCAAGCCGAAAAAGATGCGTAATTATTAATAATATGATGTTTTAATGTCATGGGTTAAGTTTTTAAAGTTTTTAAATCAGTTTTATGTAAATTTTATTTTAACCCGAAAAACGACCATATTATGCTCGTTTTAAGCCGAATTACGAGTTTAAACGAGAAACGAACTGAACCAGACTATCCACAACATTATCCGGATTGTGTAATCCAAATGTGTGGCTAATATTGAAGTTGTGGGACCCACCCCCCACACCACCTTTAGGCCGGCCACCCACACCCCATTACACATTACATTTTCTTTTTTTTTCACATCAACTCTCTCAATTCTCTTCATATCTTTCAAGCAACCATCTAATTCCTTGATCTCTAACCAAAATCTTCAAGGTATACTCATGTTTTAAGGCTTAAATTCTTGTTTATAACTCTATAATCTTGAGAAAAGGATGTTTCATGTGAAAGATGGGTGAAAACCCGAGATGTAAGGCCCCGATACCGGTAACCCTACTTTCGTGTTGGATTTACTCATAAACACAGTTCTAAATATCAGAGTTAATTAAAACATTTATGCGGAATATAAAACTTTCATTAAACATTACATAATTCATAACTTGTCTCAAAACATTCATTGTCTTTCACATTAAAGCATTAAAGTTAACACATCACAATCTTCAGATGCCAGATTCTTGTTCAGTGCCATGTGTCTCCTCAAGCGAGCTGCCTCATCCTACTCACCTGCGTGCATACTAAAAGTCAGCTACGCTGAGTGAGTTCTAGATAATCACGTAATCATACCATTTACATAACGTTATATTCATACTTTCATATTTTCATACTTCCTTACTTTCTTACTTTCATTCATACTTTCATACTTTCTTACTTTCTTACTTTCATATCTTACGTTATAAAGAGCACTACGCCCTACATTCCTCGAGTATTGTTAGGGCTCGGTACCCTCCTTCCTCGAGTATTATTAGGGCTCGGTACCCTCCTTCCTCGAGTATTATTAGGGCTCGGTACCCTCCTTCCTCGAGTATTATTAGGGCTCGGTACCCTCCTTCCTCGAGTATTATTAGGGCTCGGTACCCTCCTTCCTCGAGTATTATTAGGGCTCGGTACCCTTTTCATAACCATACCACCATACATTATCATTTCTTTCTTTTATTATCCTTATCACATTCATACACATAAGCATACATATCATACTTACCTTAACTTAGCATTACAACCTGACAGTACGTGCAATATCCGAAGATCGTTCACGTACCATCAAGCAATCATTCACACATATCACATCATTCACATAAGGCATACACTTATCTCTTAGGATAAGCGTATTAACAAACATATTGAGTATGCACACAGCCCCGAAAACATGACACATAAATGGGGCTAGAAACTCACCTGGATCCTGTTACGCTCGCCGCTGATCGTAATTCCTTTCTTTAACTGGGCTCGGCTAACTGTATAATATTTACACATATCAATTAACTACTGCTACTCGTTTGTATTTCTATCTATATATGACCCACAACGAACGGGGGTCCGGGGGCAGCGCCCCTGGCAGCGGGGTTCTAGGGGCGGCAGCCCCTAGCGGGGTCCAAGGGGCAGAGCCCCTGGCTGGGGATAAGCTGCCAGGTCAGCTTGGAAAAATTTTATTTTCGATAACTGCCTTAACACATTTTCCATTAGGTTTTTAATTTATTTTATAAACGAACTTCGCTTCAGGCGAAGTTAAACCTTAGGCGAACTTGGAAACAGCTTGGTTCTGGCTTGATTCGATCGAATAGGAACACGTTCGATCGAATAGGCACACGTTCGATCGAATAGACACACGTTCGATCGAATAGACACACGTTCGATCGAATAGACACACGTTCGATCGAATAGACACACGTTCGATCGAATAGACACACGTTCGATCGAATAGACACGCGTTCGATCGAATAGGCACACGTTCGATCGAATACAAAACTCATTCGATCGAATGAGTTGGAGACCATTCGGTTGCTTCCCTATTCGATCGACTGGACTTGTTCGATCTACACATTCGATCGAATGGACTGATTCGATCGAATGAGTCTGATTCGACTCCTTCAAGCTGGCGACGGAGAAACTCACGGGTTTTCCAGATTTTCCAGATTTTTGACCCAAAAACGAAGTTTTTGACATGGAAATGTTCGGGATTGAAAGGGCTATCGATTCCTAGTACTTTTAAACACAAAAGCTTGCATTTTGACACCAAAACAAGGCGGTTTTTGACCCGAAAACTCAAGTTACGTTTTTGCTCGATTTGAGGCCGAAATGGTTATGAAAACGGATGATTTTCGAGAGGGACTTACCAAAAACGACTAGGAACAAGATTGTGAACTCGGATCGGCGATTTGAGAACTTTCTCTCTCTAGTTTCTCTCTCTAGAATTGAGAGTGTTTGGGTGGGTGTAAGTGAAGGAAGATGGTGAAAATGGTGGATGTGTCAAGAAATTTCGTTTATATACTACGGGTTTGGTTAGGCTCGGGTTGGCTTCCTACGGGTCGAGACAGGCCGAGTTCATAAAATAACTAAGCCCAAGACCCGTTCCTTACTCGACATTAAATAACTAAAACGTGAAATTACTAAACATAACTTTCTTTTATTTATCAATATAAAAATTTTAGGATGTTACAAGTCTTCCTCCCTTAAAGAGGTTTCGTCCCCGAAACCTAACTATTACATAAACAAACTAGGGTAAAACTTGCGCATCTCATCCTCGACTTCCCAAGTAGCATCCGATCCCTTGCGGTGTTTCCATATCACTTTGACCAAGGGTATAATCTTGTGACGAAGCTGCTTCTCCTTGCGATCAACGATCTTTATCGGTTGCTCGATGTAGTTCAATTGCTCATCAACCTCGATGTCCATTAAGGGCACGTGAGACGTGTCATCAGCTAGACACTTCCTCAGATGAGAAACATGGAAGGTTGAATGAATTCCTTCTAACTCATCGGGTAAATCCAGTTTGTAAGCTACTTCACCCACACGCTTTACAATCTTGAACGGTCCGATGTACCTCGGACTCAACTTTCCTCTTTTCCTAAAACGGATAATCCCCTTCCAAGGCGAGACCTTAAGCATCACATAGTCGCCAACGTTAAACTCAATTGGTCGTCGCCGCTTATCTGCATAAGACTTTTGTCTGTCTTGAGCGGCTTTCATTCTTGCTTTGATCTGATCGAACTTTGAAGACGTTTCCTGAACCACTTCTATACTTCCCATTTCCTTCTGACCAATCTCACCCCAACACACCGGGGTTCTACATCGTCTACCGTACAGCATCTCAAACGGTGGCATACCAATACTCGAATGGTAACTGTTGTTATAGGAGAACTCTGCCAGATGCAGATGATCATCCCAACTTCCACCAAAGTCTAAAACGCAAGCACGTAGCATATCCTCAAGGGTTTGGATCGTCCTTTCAGACTGTCCATCGGTTTGAGGATGATACGCCGTACTGATGTTCAACCTCGTCCCCATAGCTTCATGAAATTTCTTCCAGAACCTCGAAGTAAACCGTGTATCCCTATCAGACACGATCGATAACGGTACTCCATGCTTGGTTACAATTTCTTTAATGAACAAGCTTGCTAACGTTTCTGACGAGATGGCCTCTCGTATGGGCAGAAAGTGAGCACTCTTGGTCAAACGGTCCACAATCACCCAGATGGTATCATGTTGCTTAGCTGTACGAGGTAGCTTAGTTACGAAATCCATGGTGATGTGTTCCCATTTCCACTCAGGTATCTCTAGCGGTTGCATCTTCCCATAAGGCTTTTGGTGTTCGGCTTTGACTTGTAAGCAAGTTAAGCACTTACCAACATAATCCACTACATCGTTCTTCATTCCTGGCCACCAGTAATCTCTTTTCAGGTCTTGGTACATCTTTGTAGTTCCTGGATGGATTGAGTACCTTGACTTATGAGCTTCATCTAAGATTCGACTTCTAAGATCACCATGGCGTGGGATCCACATACGGTCGAACCTTGTCTTAACTCCATGAGTGTTTTCCATCAACTCATCTTGCTGACCATAAATCCTTTCTTTCTTTACTAACCCTTCGTCTACTAACACTTCTGACTGCACTTTGATGATTTCTTCAAAAAGACTTGAGTTCATGATCAACTTGTATGACTTCACTGTTGCAAGGACTTCCTCATTCTTACGGCTTAACGCATCAGCGACCACGTTAGCTTTACCGGGGTAATACTTAATCTCACAGTCGTAATCCTTTATCAATTCTAACCATCTTCTCTGCCTCATGTTCAATTCTTTCTGCTCGAAGAAGTACTTTAAACTCTTATGATCGGTATAGATAGTACACTTAGTACCGTACAGATAATGCCTCCATATCTTAAGAGCATGCACTACAGCTGCTAACTCCAGATCATGCGTCGGATAAGTACTTTCATGGACCTTCAACTGTCTAGACGCGTAAGCTATCACCTTCCCTCGTTGCATCAACACGCAACCTAACCCTTGATGCGAGGCATCAGCGCAAACAACAAAATCCTCATCACCATCGGGTAAGGTAAGGATTGGAGCTTGCGTGAGTCTCTTCTTCAATTCTTCAAAGGCTTCTTCTTGAAATTTCCCCCAGCTGAATACTATTGACTTTCGGGTCATACCGGTCAGCGGTGCGGCTATCTTGGAGAAACCTTCGATGAATCTCCTATAGTAGCCAGCTAACCCTAGGAAGCTTCGTATATCGGTCGGATTTTGCGGAGTCTTCCAATTCGTTATTGCTTCAATCTTAGCTGGGTCCACGGTAATCCCCTCCGGATTAACCACATGACCTAAAAATTGCACTTCTCTTAACCAGAACGCGCACTTCGAAAACTTGGCGTACAACCTCTCTTTCTTCAGTGTCTCCAATACCTCTCTCAGATGCTCAGCATGGTCAGACTCATTCTTTGAATAAATCAGTATATCGTCAATGAATACGATAACCGACTTATCCAACATCGGCCGACACACCCTATTCATCATGTCCATAAATGCTGCAGGAGCATTGGTTAGACCGAATGACATTACGAGGAACTCGTAGTGTCCATACCGCGTTCGGAACGCTGTCTTAGGGATGTCTGCCTCCTTCACCTTTAGCTGATGGTAGCCTGATCTGAGATCTATTCGTGAGAACCAACTTGAACCTTGCAGTTGGTCAAACAGATCATCAATCCTTGGCAAAGGATATCTATTCTTTACCGTAAGCTTATTCAACTCACGATAGTCTATGCACATTCTCATACTTCCATCCTTCTTTTTCACGAACAATACTGGCGCGCCCCACGGGGAAACACTCGGTCTGATAAAACCCTTGTCGAGGAGTTCTTGCAGTTGGGACATCAATTCCTTCATCTCGGACGGTGCTAGACGGTAAGGCGCTTTCGCGACGGGCTGGGCTCCTGGTACTAGATCTATCTGAAATTCTATCTCTCGCTCAGGTGGCAACCCCGGAAGATCCTCAGGGAATACTTCTGGGTAGTCGCGCACAATAGGAACATTCTTCATTTCTTTCGTCTCGGCCGTAGCGTTGACAACATACGCCAGGTAAGCACCACACCCTCGCCTTAGCAAACCCTCAGCCTTTATCATCGAAATGACATTAAGCCCAGAACTTTCCTTATCACCATAAACCGTTACCGCGCTACCATCCGATGACTTTAACCTTATAGTCCTACTCCTACATACTATCTGAGCCTCAAACTCAGACAACCAATCCATACCCAAAACCACATCGAACCCTCCCAAGGTCATAACGTACAAGGTGATCGGGAACTCATGTCCTTCCAATTCTATCTTACAGTTCTTAATCATCTTCGTTATTTTAACCGAAGTGTCACTAGCGGTCTCTACTACAAAAGTTTCGGACACTCGGCAGTCTTTCATTTTAGCGAGTTTACTAAATGTCGTAGCTACAAAACTTCTATTCGCACCAGAATCAAATAATACTAAAGCAGAAATGCCGTTTACTAGGAACGTACCCGTCACAACATCAGGAATCTGCTTGGCTTGTTCTTGGGTCAGCATGTAGGCTCTAGTTCTTGGCTTAGCTTGATCGGCATCCTTCTTTCTACTACCTCCCGCTTCGCTTTCGGTACACTCCCTAGCAAAATGACCCGTCTTACCACACTTGTAGCATGCAGGCTTAGAACTGCACTCATGAGCATAATGACCTGCCTTCCCACACTTGTAGCAAACATTCGACCCAAACTTACATTCTCCGGCATGTATCTTTCCACACTTATGACATGTATCCGAACCCTTTCCCCACCTACACTCACCACTGTGCGCCTTGCCACAAGTCTTGCACGACCTGTTCTCCCAAACTCTCGGCTGTTTGTTCTTAGGGTTCCACATCTGGGTACCGGGTCGTTTAGCAGGAGCGACCCATTTCTTCTCTTTCTTCTCATCTCCCACCACCACATCATCCGCAACCAAGTCTGCATAAACCATTTCTGCGAGTTCGACCGCAGAATCGAAAGTAGTAGGTTTACTTGTTCTGACTAACATGCGAACTCTCTGCGGTAATCCCCTCACATAACACTTGATCCTTTTTGCCTCAGTGTTGACCATATCGGGCACCAACCTAGACATTCGATTGAACTCGGTGGTGTACTCACGATGTGTCATTGCCCCAGCTTTCAAGTTTAAGAATTTCATTTCCGCCCTTTCAACCTCGGCGTCTGCACAGAACTTCATCATCACTAACTCCTTCAGATCATCCCACCTCATCTCTTTGATCTCTTCGCGGGTCTTCCTCTGCTCCACACTCTCCCACCAATACATAGCCTCGTCTACGAATGACTGAGTAGCATACCCCACAGCTTGGTCGGGGCGGCATTCGCTAATGCGGATAACCTTGTCCATAGCGGTTATCCATTGGAGAGTAGCGATTGCGTCACCCAACCCGGTCAGCTTTGGCGGGTCGCATCCTTTGAAGGACTTATAGCTGCACCCACCTTGTCCTCTTCTCCTATCATCGACTTTCACAGACTTATCCCCACTCGAGGCCCCTCTTTCACCTTCCCCATCCTTCCTACCATCACCACCCGCCCCTTCAGCGGTTCGTTCACGGCTTCCAGCAGATCCTTCGGGATTCAGGTTCTTCACAGCAGCAACCACAGCCTGAACAATGGCTGCTTGAACTGCAGGGCTAAGTTGAACTTCTTCGTTGTTGTTTTGGTCTCCTCCAGCTGCGCTTCCTTCATCTTCGGTGTGGGAAGCTTCTTCTACCGAGGGTTGCCGGACAAGACGAGGCCTGCCACGACGTCCAGCGCGACCCCCAGTTCCAACAAATTCTCCAGCTCCCGCCATTAGTATTCTACAAGGGAAAACACAAACATCATCACTCAAAGAACTATTTAGTACAAGGATAGTAAGGCTAACAGGTAATAACAGTGGCCAGTTGTGATTAGCTGATCACGTTACTTTCCGTGTCCTATACACTTCCCTTTATGAGTCCATTTGTGCTGGTTCTACTTAAGCAGTTTGTCAAATTAAACCATCAATTATTCCTGTCCCTACCGTTCACATATCTTTCCTTTCTCATTAACAAATATCTTTTAATCCTACACCATACCTTTACTGATCTTGCTTGGGCAACACATGGCATTCTTGAACTGGCATCTTCTTTCTTTTCTTACTTAAATCCCATTCTCTGTTCGAGTCTAAGCATGTAGGATGCTTAAATCTCTCGAACTTTGCTCTGATACCAACTTGTAAGGCCCCGATACCGGTAACCCTACTTTCGTGTTGGATTTACTCATAAACACAGTTCTAAATATCAGAGTTAATTAAAACATTTATGCGGAATATAAAACTTTCATTAAACATTACATAATTCATAACTTGTCTCAAAACATTCATTGTCTTTCACATTAAAGCATTAAAGTTAACACATCACAATCTTCAGATGCCAGATTCTTGTTCAGTGCCATGTGTCTCCTCAAGCGAGCTGCCTCATCCTACTCACCTGCGTGCATACTAAAAGTCAGCTACGCTGAGTGAGTTCTAGATAATCACGTAATCATACCATTTACATAACGTTATATTCATACTTTCATATTTTCATACTTCCTTACTTTCTTACTTTCATTCATACTTTCATACTTTCTTACTTTCTTACTTTCATATCTTACGTTATAAAGAGCACTACGCCCTACATTCCTCGAGTATTGTTAGGGCTCGGTACCCTCCTTCCTCGAGTATTATTAGGGCTCGGTACCCTCCTTCCTCGAGTATTATTAGGGCTCGGTACCCTCCTTCCTCGAGTATTATTAGGGCTCGGTACCCTCCTTCCTCGAGTATTATTAGGGCTCGGTACCCTCCTTCCTCGAGTATTATTAGGGCTCGGTACCCTTTTCATAACCATACCACCATACATTATCATTTCTTTCTTTTATTATCCTTATCACATTCATACACATAAGCATACATATCATACTTACCTTAACTTAGCATTACAACCTGACAGTACGTGCAATATCCGAAGATCGTTCACGTACCATCAAGCAATCATTCACACATATCACATCATTCACATAAGGCATACACTTATCTCTTAGGATAAGCGTATTAACAAACATATTGAGTATGCACACAGCCCCGAAAACATGACACATAAATGGGGCTAGAAACTCACCTGGATCCTGTTACGCTCGCCGCTGATCGTAATTCCTTTCTTTAACTGGGCTCGGCTAACTGTATAATATTTACACATATCAATTAACTACTGCTACTCGTTTGTATTTCTATCTATATATGACCCACAACGAACGGGGGTCCGGGGGCAGCGCCCCTGGCAGCGGGGTTCTAGGGGCGGCAGCCCCTAGCGGGGTCCAAGGGGCAGAGCCCCTGGCTGGGGATAAGCTGCCAGGTCAGCTTGGAAAAATTTTATTTTCGATAACTGCCTTAACACATTTTCCATTAGGTTTTTAATTTATTTTATAAACGAACTTCGCTTCAGGCGAAGTTAAACCTTAGGCGAACTTGGAAACAGCTTGGTTCTGGCTTGATTCGATCGAATAGGAACACGTTCGATCGAATAGGCACACGTTCGATCGAATAGACACACGTTCGATCGAATAGACACACGTTCGATCGAATAGACACACGTTCGATCGAATAGACACACGTTCGATCGAATAGACACACGTTCGATCGAATAGACACGCGTTCGATCGAATAGGCACACGTTCGATCGAATACAAAACTCATTCGATCGAATGAGTTGGAGACCATTCGGTTGCTTCCCTATTCGATCGACTGGACTTGTTCGATCTACACATTCGATCGAATGGACTGATTCGATCGACTGGTTCGATCGAATGAGTCTGATTCGACTCCTTCAAGCTGGCGACGGAGAAACTCACGGGTTTTCCAGATTTTCCAGATTTTTGACCCAAAAACGAAGTTTTTGACATGGAAATGTTCGGGATTGAAAGGGCTATCGATTCCTAGTACTTTTAAACACAAAAGCTTGCATTTTGACACCAAAACAAGGCGGTTTTTGACCCGAAAACTCAAGTTACGTTTTTGCTCGATTTGAGGCCGAAATGGTTATGAAAACGGATGATTTTCGAGAGGGACTTACCAAAAACGACTAGGAACAAGATTGTGAACTCGGATCGGCGATTTGAGAACTTTCTCTCTCTAGTTTCTCTCTCTAGAATTGAGAGTGTTTGGGTGGGTGTAAGTGAAGGAAGATGGTGAAAATGGTGGATGTGTCAAGAAATTTCGTTTATATACTACGGGTTTGGTTAGGCTCGGGTTGGCTTCCTACGGGTCGAGACAGGCCGAGTTCATAAAATAACTAAGCCCAAGACCCGTTCCTTACTCGACATTAAATAACTAAAACGTGAAATTACTAAACATAACTTTCTTTTATTTATCAATATAAAAATTTTAGGATGTTACACGAGATGAAACCGATTCTCGTGTAATCAAAGGATGTATACAAGTTATACAAAGGATTTTGATCCAAGTAATTAGTTAAAAGTGTTTAGAATGAATTTTTACGGTTGAAATCTTGTCAAATGAATTTTCCATGTGAAAGACGGGTGAAAATCCGAGATGAAACCGACTCTTGCATGACCAAGAGATGTATACAAGTTATACAAGGGATCTTGGTCCAAGAAATGAGTAAAAAGAGTCGAGAACGGATTTTTACAGTCAAAATCGTTGTTTTGATGTTTTAACCGACACTAGGAAAGAAATGGCTTGATTGTGGGTATAACTTGCTTGGTGTGGTGTTGATGTGCTTGTAAGTGTTGTATCTAGCGGCTAGCAAAGGCTAGAAACCGAGATCCTTGCGATCTAAAGCTAGAAAACACAAAATAGTTCGGTTTTCGTGTGTTTATGAAATTTGGACAGATTTTCGTGTGCTTAGATTCGGGTCACGAAATTTCACAGAGATGATCTACACATGAAAATTTGAGATCTGTGAATTTTTGGTAATTTTTGGATAAAAGATGAATATTTGGTGAATTTAATGCTCGGTTTTGGCCAAAAATAGTGAAAAATAGCAAAAAATGATGAAAAATTCCGGAAAATTTAAGATAAGCTTTTTATAACATATAAAAGTCACCCACAAAATTTGAGCTCAGTTGGAAAAGTCTAAGTAGGCTTTTCGGTGAAACGAACTCTAGGGCTTTCTAGCTCGGTTTTGGGTGAAAATGGCTTGAAAAATAAGTTTTAAATTCTGGAAAAATTCCAGGAAGTTATGAGGATGATAGAGATCATCCCAGAAAAATTTGGGATTTTTCTAAAGTGTTTTGGTATTTTTGATATATTTAGTGTTTTAATAAGATTTAAAAATAGATAAATAAATGTAAATATAGAAAAATAAATCTGGAAAAATTCCAGGAAGTTATGAGGATGACAAGGATCATCCCAGAAAAATTTGGGATTTTTCTAAAGTGTTTTGGTATTTTTGATATATTTAGTGTTTTAATAAGATTTAAAAATAGATAAATAAATGTAAATATAAGAAAATAAATCTGGAAAAATTCCAGAAAGTTATGAGGATGACAAGGATCATCCCAGAAAAATTTGGGATTTCTCTAAAGTGTTTTGGTATTTTTGACATATTTAGTGTTTTAATAAGATTTAAAAATAGATAAATAAATGTAAATATAGGAAAATAAATCTGGAAAATTTTTACAAAATTCCTTACTGTCAAATTAAGTTTTGTGCAAAATTTCAAGACCCGAGACTAATCGGGTAATTATTTGTGCTAAAAAGAACATAAAAACAAGTTTTTAAAGCTTAAAACGTGTAAACCGGCAAAGTTCGCATAAGCGAGCTGACTGGTACATGAAAACTCTAAAAATGGACTATTTCATAAATCTAAGTAAATTAAGTAAAAATAAATCATCCGAAAATAATTCGGATGATTTGGGTAATTTTACCCGATTTTTACCGTTTCCGGCACCGAAATGACGGAAACGGGCCCCGCGGCCAAACGGGGTGTCAAACCGAGCTCTAATTTCATCACTTTAACTAAAATAGCATTCAAACACCATTTATGGGTCGGGTGTGGCCAAACTCATTTTTGAAACTTAATAACGGATAACCGTACTAGGCACGCGAATCGAAGAAAACATAAAAATGATAATTTTGACCGTCAGACTCTAAGCAAAGTCACAATCCGAGTCTTTAGAAGTGTCACGGGGTTAACATTGTCCCCGGATCGAGTACAGTACTGGGTTAACAATGTCCCCAGATGTACCGATTAATACAGATTTAATTTATGGGAATTATATAGTAACGACTTAGATATCCTATTACAGATCCCGGCACGTAGCTGTTCATTATATTACCCCGACTCCCAGAAAGGTGAGTTTTCACGAGCCCCTTTTAATGAATTGTTTTAATTATATTTTCCCGGGGCGGAAAACATGTCTTATTTAAAGTATTTAAGTACATACCGATCGTATGGAAATACTTGTACATTTATATATATATGGTTTGATGCACAGAATATATAAAATGTTTATCATGTGTTATTGTTCTGGGTTAACATAGTTCCCAGGGGTATTTATTGTTCTGGGGTAACATAGTTCCCAGGGGTTGTTATTGTTCTGGGGTAACATAGTTCCCAGGGGTATTTATTGTTCTGGGGTAACATAGTTCCCAGGGTTTATTATTGTTCTGGGGTAACATAGTTCCCAGGGGTTGTTATTGTTCTGGGGTAACATAGTTCCCAGGGGTATTTATTGTTCTGGGGTAACATAGTTCCCAGGGGTTATTATTGTTCTGGGGTAACATAGTTCCCAGAAAGTTAATGGAAATGTTCTGGGGTAACATAGTTCCCAGCATGATTATATTGTTAATAAATGATTATTAAAATGATTTGTCAGTGTTTATTTAAATTAGTGAAACTCACCAACTATTCGTAGTTGACCCGTTTTCTTTACATGTTTTCTAGGTATGCCCAAGTTGGAATGATTGATATGTGCTTAACTATCTGTGCTACCTATTGGAAGCTTGCTGCTCTATGTTTTGTAATGAATTTATTAGTGTCTATCGGTAAAATATGTGTGTAACACCTAGACAGTAATGAAACTCGCAACAATGTAATATGTTATAAATTAATGTAGTGGTATAGTGAATCGTATTGGAATTACAATTAATCAATGAACGATTATTGAAACCCGAACGAACCGGGAATTACATTATAGACGAAGTATATAATGTTTAGTGATGTTTACGAGGTATGAATGCTTCGGGATAGGTGAATTATAGCACAGAAAAAGGATTTCGATTTAATGGTACGTCGGTACGCTAAACGAAACCTTTAACACTAAATCAAGCAAGAGACGATCAATCAAGCCGAAAAAGATGCGTAATTATTAATAATATGATGTTTTAATGTCATGGGTTAAGTTTTTAAAGTTTTTAAATCAGTTTTATGTAAATTTTATTTTAACCCGAAAAACGACCATATTATGCTCGTTTTAAGCCGAATTACGAGTTTAAACGAGAAACGAACTGAACCAGACTATCCACAACATTATCCGGATTGTGTAATCCAAATGTGTGGCTAATATTGAAGTTGTGGGACCCACCCCCCACACCACCTTTAGGCCGGCCACCCACACCCCATTACACATTACATTTTCTTTTTTTTTCACATCAACTCTCTCAATTCTCTTCATATCTTTCAAGCAACCATCTAATTCCTTGATCTCTAACCAAAATCTTCAAGGTATACTCATGTTTTAAGGCTTAAATTCTTGTTTATAACTCTATAATCTTGAGAAAAGGATGTTTCATGTGAAAGATGGGTGAAAACCCGAGATGAAACCGATTCTCGTGTAATCAAAGGATGTATACAAGTTATACAAAGGATTTTGATCCAAGTAATTAGTTAAAAGTGTTTAGAATGAATTTTTACGGTTGAAATCTTGTCAAATGAATTTTCCATGTGAAAGACGGGTGAAAATCCGAGATGAAACCGACTCTTGCATGACCAAGAGATGTATACAAGTTATACAAGGGATCTTGGTCCAAGAAATGAGTAAAAAGAGTCGAGAACGGATTTTTACGGTCAAAATCGTTGTTTTGATGTTTTAACCGACACTAGGAAAGAAATGGCTTGATTGTGGGTATAACTTGCTTGGTGTGGTGTTGATGTGCTTGTAAGTGTTGTATCTAGCGGCTAGCAAAGGCTAGAAACCGAGATCCTTGCGATCTAAAGCTAGAAAACACAAAATAGTTCGGTTTTCGTGTGTTTATGAAATTTGGACAGATTTTCGTGTGCTTAGATTCGGGTCACGAAATTTCACAGAGATGATCTACACATGAAAATTTGAGATCTGTGAATTTTTGGTAATTTTTGGATAAAAGATGAATATTTGGTGAATTTAATGCTCGGTTTTGGCCAAAAATAGTGAAAAATAGCAAAAAATGATGAAAAATTCCGGAAAATTTAAGATAAGCTTTTTATAACATATAAAAGTCACCCACAAAATTTGAGCTCAGTTGGAAAAGTCTAAGTAGGCTTTTCGGTGAAACGAACTCTAGGGCTTTCTAGCTCGGTTTTGGGTGAAAATGGCTTGAAAAATAAGTTTTAAATTCTGGAAAAATTCCAGGAAGTTATGAGGATGATAGAGATCATCCCAGAAAAATTTGGGATTTTTCTAAAGTGTTTTGGTATTTTTGATATATTTAGTGTTTTAATAAGATTTAAAAATAGATAAATAAATGTAAATATAGAAAAATAAATCTGGAAAAATTCCAGGAAGTTATGAGAATGACAAGGATCATCCCAGAAAAATTTGGGATTTTTCTAAAGTGTTTTGGTATTTTTGATATATTTAGTGTTTTAATAAGATTTAAAAATAGATAAATAAATGTAAATATAAGAAAATAAATCTGGAAAAATTCCAGAAAGTTATGAGGATGACAAGGATCATCCCAGAAAAATTTGGGATTTCTCTAAAGTGTTTTGGTATTTTTGACATATTTAGTGTTTTAATAAGATTTAAAAATAGATAAATAAATGTAAATATAGGAAAATAAATCTGGAAAATTTTTACAAAATTCCTTACTGTCAAATTAAGTTTTGTGCAAAATTTCAAGACCCGAGACTAATCGGGTAATTATTTGTGCTAAAAAGAACATAAAAACAAGTTTTTAAAGCTTAAAACGTGTAAACCGGCAAAGTTCGCATAAGCGAGCTGACTGGTACATGAAAACTCTAAAAATGGACTATTTCATAAATCTAAGTAAATTAAGTAAAAATAAATCATCCGAAAATAATTCGGATGATTTGGGTAATTTTACCCGATTTTTACCGTTTCCGGCACCGAAATGACGGAAACGGGCCCCGCGGCCAAACGGGGTGTCAAACCGAGCTCTAATTTCATCACTTTAACTAAAATAGCATTCAAACACCATTTATGGGTCGGGTGTGGCCAAACTCATTTTTGAAACTTAATAACGGATAACCGTACTAGGCACGCGAATCGAAGAAAACATAAAAATGATAATTTTGACCGTCAGACTCTAAGCAAAGTCACAATCCGAGTCTTTAGAAGTGTCACGGGGTTAACATTGTCCCCGAATCGAGTACAGTACTGGGTTAACAATGTCCCCAGATGTACCGATTAATACAGATTTAATTTATGGGAATTATATAGTAACGACTTAGATATCCTATTACAGATCCCGGCACGTAGCTGTTCATTATATTACCCCGACTCCCAGAAAGGTGAGTTTTCACGAGCCCCTTTTAATGAATTGTTTTAATTATATTTTCCCGGGGCGGAAAACATGTCTTATTTAAAGTATTTAAGTACATACCGATCGTATGGAAATACTTGTACATTTATATATATATGGTTTGATGCACAGAATATATAAAATGTTTATCATGTGTTATTGTTCTGGGTTAACATAGTTCCCAGGGGTATTTATTGTTCTGGGGTAACATAGTTCCCAGGGGTTGTTATTGTTCTGGGGTAACATAGTTCCCAGGGGTATTTATTGTTCTGGGGTAACATAGTTCCCAGGGTTTATTATTGTTCTGGGGTAACATAGTTCCCAGGGGTTGTTATTGTTCTGGGGTAACATAGTTCCCAGGGGTATTTATTGTTCTGGGGTAACATAGTTCCCAGGGGTTATTATTGTTCTGGGGTAACATAGTTCCCAGAAAGTTAATGGAAATGTTCTGGGGTAACATAGTTCCCAGCATGATTATATTGTTAATAAATGATTATTAAAATGATTTGTCAGTGTTTATTTAAATTAGTGAAACTCACCAACTATTCGTAGTTGACCCGTTTTCTTTACATGTTTTCTAGGTATGCCCAAGTTGGAATGATTGATATGTGCTTAACTATCTGTGCTACCTATTGGAAGCTTGCTGCTCTATGTTTTGTAATGAATTTATTAGTGTCTATCGGTAAAATATGTGTGTAACACCTAGAAAGTAATGAAACTCGCAACAATGTAATATGTTATAAATTAATGTAGTGGTATTTTCCTTATAAGCAATGCTGTTGATATCAGATGTGTCTGTGGCATCCCGTGTACGTTTCCGCTGCGGTTACGGGGTGTTACAGATCTTCTGCTTACAGAAGGGGATAAAACACCAATACAGCGTACCGTATACACCGCAACAAAATGGAGTGGCTGAGAGGAAGAACAGAACCTTAATTGAAGGAGCCAGAACCATGTTGGCTGATTCGAAACTTCCCGTGGTGTTCTGGGCTGAAGCTGTTGCAACAGCCTGTTATATCCTTAATAGAGTGTTAACTGTTAAAAGATTAAATAAAACCTGTTATGAACTTATGCATGGGAGAAAACCCAACTTGAGTGGTCTTGAACCATTCGGGTCCCCATGTTCGATATTAAAGACCAATTCTAAATTTGGTGAAGTAGCCGACGAAGGAATCTTAGTCGGATACGTTGTTGGGACTCCCAACAGACGGGTCTTTAATACATCGAACAGCAAGGTTGAGGTGGTGTGTAACACTGATATCACAAGTTACAAATCACCAAAACCAAGCACGGGACCCGCTGGGGTTTTCGACTATGATAGACTCTTTAAATCTTTTAACATGCCTTATTTGGATTTTGCAGAAGTTGAGGAAAGAATTGCTACGAAGATGATATGCGATGAGGAAGACACTTTGGTGAAACGACCACAGTATGATGAATGTCAGCCTTCCTCGTCAAATGCTGTCAATACCCCTGCTGCCTCTACTGAAGAGGAATTTATCAATCCGTTTCACTCTCAACATCAATCACCCATTGATGAGCTATCTTCGAACTTGGAAGATAATCTGAATGTCAGTTCGGTTCCGACTACGAGAATTCACAAAGATCATCCTTTGGAGAACGTGATAGGTGATCTGTCCGCCAGTGTACAAACAAGACAAAGCTTGAATGTGCACACCTGTGTTTACTCAAGCATTAAAGAATCAGGCATAATCAACGAATGCTTGTACACCTGCTTCATCAGCCAGATTGAACCAAAGAACTATCAAATGGCTCTTAAGGACATCTCGTGGGTCGAAGCCATGCAAGAAGAGTTAGCTCAGTTTAAGAAAATGGAAGTATGGAACTTGGTTGCAAAACCAAGGAATGTGCATGCGATAGGCACGAAATGGGTCTTCAAATGTAAGAGAGATGAGAAAAGGATTGTTATCAGGAACAAGGCGAGGCTGGTTGTTAAAGGCTTTAATCAACAAGAGGGGATTGATTACAATGAGGTGTTTGCTCCTGTAGCAAGATTGGAAGCCATTCGTTTGTTTTTGGCATTTGCTGCTCATAAGGAGATGAAGGTTTTTCAGTTGGATGTGAAGAGTGCGTTCCTAAACGGTAAAGTCGACGAGGTTGTGTATGTTGAGCAACCTCCGGGTTTTCCTGACCCTGACTTTCCCGATCACGTGTACAAGCTAAGTAAAGCGCTGTATGGACTACATCAGGCTCCTCGTGCTTGGTATTCAACCTTATCAGATTACTTGCTTGAGAATGAGTTTGAAAGAGGTAAAATTGATAGCACATTGTTCTTCAAGAGAAAGGGTAGCGACTTTCTGCTGGTGCAAGTCTACGTGGACGACATTATCTTTGCTGCATCAAAGGTCACCATGTGTCAGGAGTTTGAGGCCGTCATGAAGAAGAGATTTGAAATGAGTGCTATGGGTGAACTAACCTTCTTTTTAGGATTGCAGGTTGATCAGAGGAAAGATGGGATGTTCATTCATCAGACGAAGTATGTCCATGATGTTCTCAAACGCTTCAAGATAGATGACAGCACTCCATATGATACTCCAGTCTACGTCAATCACAAATTGGGTGCTGATTCAGACAACGATGCAGACGTGGACCCAACCCAATATCGGGCTATTATAGGTTCTTTAATGTACTTAACTGCTTCTAGGCCTGATATAATGTTTGCTGTTTGTCTTTGTGCACGCTTTCAGGCAAACCCAAAAGAATCTCATTTGAAGATTATGGAGGGTGCAATCAGAGTCGGAAGTCTAAAACTGGTGGATGTCAGTTTCTTGGTGGCAGACTAGTGTCGTGGCAATGCAAGAAGCAGACCTCAGTCGCAATTTCAACCTGTGAAGCAGAATACATGGCAGCATCCCACTGCTGCTCCCAGTTTCTTTGGATTCAACAACAGTTGCGCGATTATGGTCTGAATTTCTCACTTACTCTCATTTGCATTGATAACACTGCTGCTATCCCAGTAACTAACAATCCCGTGAAGCACAGTAAAATTAAACATATTGACATACGTCATCATTTTATACAGGATTGTGCTGAGAAGAAACTGATTGAGCTCGAAAAGGTTGACACGTTAGATAATTTCGCTGACTTGTTCACGAAAGCGTTTGATAAAACTAGATTTCAAAACCTTGTTGAGCTGAATGGGATGATCAATCCCGAGTAACCATGTCATATGTTTGTGTTAAAAAAAAAAAAAAAAAAAAAAACGTCACTATTGTTTAGAATTATGTCGGTTGCCTCAGTTTGAAGGACATGTCTTCGGATATGTTTGGTCCTCTTTTCTACTTGTAGAAGATGAGGATAGCCATTAACCAGATGACTGACAGTGACCGGGGCGGTTTATGATGTGTTTTTATTCTTTCGCTAAAAATTAGTCGATCATACTTAGTTAGAAGGACACATACTAGTATGTGGTCGGTCCAGCTGATCCATTGGATCTTCGGGATAGCCGTTTACCTGAAGACTTTGATTTGGTCGGGGCGATAGAAGTTAAATTTTTTTCTTTTTGGGAGATGAAATTATTTTTCAAGTCTACTACTTCGTAAGAAGTTACTTTACTATGATTAACAGAAAATTGATCCAACCTTGGAAAGTGATAGATATACTGATTCTGTGTGCTTAACTAGTGAAGTTATAAGGCCTAAAAGACTTTAGAACAGTCATTGTATGTCATGGTAGCTTTTTATGGTGCGTAAAAGTAGAAGTGATACTAACTAAATCTACTCGATTTTATGTGGAAACTCCTTAAGAGTTGTGCATGTCTTCATACATATCTTTCCGAATGATAGGCAGAAAAGCGATTACCCAGTCATACACGAGCCCGTGAGTGTTCTGATTCCCGTGAAGATAGCGTGTGAAGACGCTGCAGTGATCTAGATTCGGGACTTGCAGTTATTTTCTACTTGAAGTTGTGTATATACATGTTAGATTAAAAAAATAATAATAAAAAAAAATAAAAAAAAAATAATTCTAGAGTTCATAATGATAATGATTATCAATCAAGACACAAGAAGGTGAACGGGAAACAGAGTCTAAGATCGAAGAGTAATTACTACTTAATCAGACACTACGGGTTGAGGTCAATTCGGGGTGACTTGGGGAAAGTCAAATACGCCTTGAGAATAGATAGGAGGCATCATAATCTCTGAGTTGTTGCCCACTTAAGTTTTGAGCTTAATTGAACCTAACTCGTATCACAGAAACGATGAAAACCATTTTAAGTATATTACCTGCTTACAACCTGTTTCTTTATATCATAATACAGCTGAACACGGATCTGTGTGACAGTCATGAAATTAGTATGATTCCTGTTCAGATCTTTTCTAAAACATGGTAGTCCCTGTCGAGACTGAAATTTGATCCCGTGTACTTTATTTTTTCAAATTTTTGTTACTTTTGTAATTGTTTGATTTTATACCTGGTTACTTGGTCTTGATCGTATCATTTAACGCTTTAAAGGATGTTTTTAAAACTTTATTGAAAATTGTTAAAAGTATAGGGGTTTGTTTTGTAAATACAGGCGAACTTGTTTATAACTTCTCCTGGAATAGGCGAAGTTATCGATAACTTTGCCTGTACTAACATTGACCCTATATAAAGAAGTTTATAGGTCAAACAGTTTCATTATTTCACATTCAGCGAACTTGTACTCTCTGTAAACCTTAGCGAACTTATCGATCAAAATCATCTGTGTTCTTATTTCGATTCCCTTCCGTGATTAAAGGTGTGTAGGGTTCGATTATCATATTATCATTGTCTATTGAGGTTAATCATCAGTCGTTTCGACCCGATTCTCGACCTCGTCTTTCGAAACCTTAAACACCCGATTTCAAACTTGTTTTTACGTGATAGTAAACTACTTGAACGTCTAAAACTTCATAAAATCATGTATTTCGGAGTCCTCGATCTCCGAAATCATCCTCTACACGTCGTTCGTAAATCCTAACTGTTGCCGATTCGAATTCGGCGAAGTTACAGTTTAGGCGAAGTTATCCGTAACATCGCCTGAGGTTTAACTTCGCCTGATTATTAATTTTTAAAACAGTTTATGAGGCGATGTTGGGATTAGGCGAAGTTATCAGTAACTTCGCCTAGACCTTTGTACTTAACAGTTATCAGATGAAGTTCAAGTTGAAGCGAAGTTGTTTCCCAACTTCGCCCCACCTTTAACTTCGCCTATACAGAATTGATCACAACTTCGCTCATGGTAACAGGCGAACTTGTGATTTTCTTTGACGTTTATCTAACTTAACCTGTTTGTTGCAGATATGGCTGCTGTTGCTGGAGCAGGTGGTGCAGGCGGTGATGACGGAGGTGATCACCAGAGACAGTTCTTCCCGGGTCACAACATGTACATAACATTAGACCCGGAGGCGAGCGGAGTTGATGATTTCCGCGAAATCATCACATTTCTTTTACGCTCGAGGATATTCCACGCGATTACAACAACTCTGCCAATATCCTTGCCCAATATTGAGGATTTTTGGCAGACCGTGGAATACGACTGTAGAGTCGAGCCTCCGGTGATTCGCGCAACAGTCAACAATCAGATTGTTCAGTTCTCTTCTGAACAAATCCGGGCGGCTTTACGATTTGGGAATGAGACAAGGGATGACCCAACAGAGTTTGTAGCTCCTTCCCGTGATGGAGCGTTTTTGAGAATGGGATACTCTGGTCCCTTGGGGGATACGCAGAGGAGGAAAGGATTTTTACTTGACCAGTGGCGCTTTCTCATGCATGTCATGATTGTATGCATGTCAGGGAGAAAGGCGGGCACTGATGGCATGGGCGCGACCATGCAGTCAGCGATGACTGCTCTGACTTACAACAAGCGATTCAGCTTTAGTCAGATGGTCTTTTATGAGATTGATCGTCAAAGAAGAGCGATGGCGCGTGAGCGATTCATCATGTATCCAAGATTCCTACAAATGATCTTGAATCATGTTGCTCCAACGCTTCCTCAGCGCCGTCCGATCCGATAGGTAGAGAGTGTGAACAAACGGATCTTCGCCCAATGTAGATCCTCAAGTACGAGGAGCAAACCTGAGCTCCGTCCTCGACATACTCCACTCTTTGGGTACTTGATCAACCCGGGGTATGTGCCTGCTCGAGGGGACGAGTTTAGGGACCCGGCACCACAACAGGCAGGAGCACCTCAAGCTATACCTGCTGCTCCTGTTGTGTCACCGGAGGAGAACGTGGACCTTGATGCAGAATTTGGCGGTCAAGGCTTATTTGAAATGAATCGGGTGGATCCGGAGGAAAACGTACAGGTCCCGGTTGAACGTGCTTCGACTGTGAATGTTACTAGGGCAGCTACAACGGTGGCTGGCTCAGATTCTGATGATGAAGTGGCAGAGGCAAGAAGGATTATGGTAACTCGAGAAAGACTACATGGGAAAAGAAAGAGAACAGATGATGATAGCGAGTCTGATTATGAGGAAGAGGTACAACAGTTGATCCGGAGGTCAAGAAGGGAACGGATAGGTGCAGGATCGGGAGCCGGTGAGAGCTCTAGGGTGGTACGTTTCACTCCACCAGCACTATCCGGTATGACAATGGTTCCCTCATCACTACTGGTTACAGGGCCAAGCGCTACGGTTGTTCCCGTGGTGGCTACCTCATCTACATTTGGCCTCCCACCCACTACTTTCCAACTTTCGACTCCTGAGATCGTTTCATTGCCGCCTCCGACTGTTACTCCATCAGAGGTCGTGGCACAATTTATAGAGTCGACTGTTGTGGCCACTGCAGGGCTATCGGTGACGATACCACCTGCGGTTACGTCTATCTCTACTTCTGAGGTCCCGGTGACATCGGAAATCCCTCCTCAGTACACTCAAGATATATCACATATGAGGTTCGATTTCGATGCAACCCTATCAGACTCTGAACGAATAGCAGCACTTGAACGGGTCGTGGCAGAGCAGTCAAGGATTAATCTTATCCAGACCCAGGCTATTCAACGCCTAGTTGCAGAGAATCAGATGCAGTCGTCCCTGCTGGTACAACATGGAAAAATCATAGATGCTTTCAAGGAGTTCTTGGCATCTCAGGGGGAGACGAGCTGTAAAGGCGACGAGTTGAGGACCAAGAGACGAAATGATAGAGACGATGATCCCAATGCATCGAAAGATGCAGGTGGTGAGTTGCCAAGAACTGGTCAAGCTCTTGGGACTTCCACAACTCAGGGGGAGTCAACAACTGCAGCTGGTGGTGATGATGTGGTGGTGGTGGATGTAGAGGAGATGGATGATGTTTTGGTTGGTGATGATGATGTACTACCGAGTGATGTGATAGAGAAGATTGGTGAAGAGATTGTGATTGATACAGAGATAGAAGAGGGAGAGATAGTTGAGGAAAATATTGAGCATGACATTCCAGATGTTGAAAAAGCAGATATGAGTAACGAGATGGCAAATGATGAGACTGAATGGGAAGAGCAGCCTAGATGGAAAGAAGGCTATGCTCAGTGGTTCGTCAAAACGAAGAAACCGGCGGTCCCTACAATGTTTAAGAAGAGTTACAACATTAAAGGTTATGCTGAAGCGAAGAAAGGGATTATATGCTGGATATATGATGAGCAGTTGAGGCTCTTCGTGATTAAAAGGTATGACGGTGTTCAGTACTTTAGAAGGATGTTAAGATCGTTGAATACACTGCCAGAATGTGAAGTGAAAGACTTAGCCAGATTGGGATTGATAAACAGAAGTGACGATAATATGGCTAGAGTCATTGGGAAAATTGTGTGGAAAGAGAGTATAAAAGAGAAGAAATTTGAGCTGTTGAAACCACAAAAGGGAAAACTTTTTGAAGACAAGGATAGAGGTTTGAGAGCTGATGGAAAGCCTTGAATGATTATGAAGTATAAACCGATCCGGTGTTTGAAAGAAGTACCGATGAAGCTAATGCCCAAGGATGTGCTTAAAGACCTGAAGTGGTGGTTTGTAGATTGTGAGACAGCTGAGGCAGTGATGGAAGACGAAGATGAACAAGAGCTGCTTAGAGTGTACGATCCGATGCACTTGGTAAACTTATCGCAAGCTGATTTGCAGGTGTTGAATGATAAGAAGATATTTTATATTCCTGCTTGGAAAGACGAAGCGAGGAAATATCAAAGAGTTGTCTCGGTTTGTGTTCGTGAAGGAGTGCATGCTTGAAAATAGAAGATTGAAGATTACTAGACACGTGTTTGAAGCTAAAGAGATGAAGCTACTGCCAAGGGGGAGTCTGTTGGTGCATGATGTCAGTAGTTCAGTGTCGAGTGTCTGTAATCGTGTTAGTTAGATTTGAGTTTTGTATGTAAGCGAAGTTGCTAACAAGTTCTCTTATATGGGCGAACTTGTTAGACAAGCGAAGTTAGGGACAACTTCGCCTGAACATGCCAGGCGAAGTTGTCGTGTCTATATAAGCTAATTGTTTACGGCTTATTCAAAAAGAAGTTAATTCAGTTTTGATTATTCGTGTATTCGAGTCAGAGAGTTTTGTATCGGTGATCATAGTATCACGTGTTTACGGTTGGAATACAACGTGTGTTTGGTTATCGTATCGTGTGTTAGCTCGTATTGTTTTCTATACTCGTAACGTCTTACGTAGGGATTCCGCACCTACGTAGAACGCGATATCTCGTGTAGATCCGGCTGGGAACCTACACCCCAACAAATTCAGAAATCTGTTTTTATCGAAAGCTTTGGTAAAAAGATTAGCTTTTTGTTCATCGGTGAGAATTTTGTCTACGGTAATCAACTTCTTCTCGTAACAATCACGGATGAAGTGATACCGTATACCAATATGTTTTTTTAGTGACTTACCGAATTTTTAGTTATGGTAATGGTAGTAGTATTATCTACAAAAATAGGAGTAGTAAGAAAATTCAAATCGTAGTCACGAATTTGTTGTATTCACAAAACTTGGGAACAACAACTAGAAGCAGCTACATATTCGGCTTCACAGGTGGATAATGACACAGTCGTCTGCTTCTTACACTGCCATGTCACCAACCTGCTACAAAATAATTTGACAGCCGGCGGCGGTAGTTTGCAGCAACCATAGTCAAAATCAGAAAATGCTCTCAAGATACTAAAGTATCCGCTTCACCAACGTTAGATGAGAGACCCTCAGACTCGATTGATATCAGGCACAAAGACATGTCGGATACATGATGTATGGCCTAGAAGCAGTAAGATACATGAGTGAACCAATCATAGAATGATAGAGTGTTTCATCAACCTTCTCTCCGGTGGGATCAGGACCAGTTTCATGATTTGTCAGGATAGGAGTGCTACTCGGCGATGAGTCAGCCATGATGAATTTTTCAAGGATATCATTGATTATTTTGTCTGGTGAATAAAGATCCCATCAGACTCTTGGTCGACTTGCAATCTTAAGATAAACTTCAACTCTCCTATAGCACTCATTTCGAATTTCAACTTCATAACCTCCTCAAAATCTTTGCACATCACATCATTCATTGACCCAAAATTGATATAGTCCACATAGGCCTGAACTATTAGCAAATGACCATCCATTTCCTTTGTGAAGAGCGTACAATCAACGGTGCCACAACCAAAACTATTGTCTAACAAATGTTGAGACAATGTGTCATTCCAAGCTCTCGGGGATTCATGTAGACCATATAGAGATTTGTTAAGTAGGTACACGTTGTCTTTGTTAATCGGGTCGACAAACCCCAGTGGTTGTTCTACAAAGACTTCTTCACCCAATTTACCGTTTAGGAAAGCAGACATAACATCCAACTTGTAGACCTTGAATCCCTTCCTAGATGCAGAGGCTAAGAAAATTCTAATTGCTTTAAGTCTATCAATGGGAGCATAGACTTCGTTAAAATCAATTCATTTCCTTTGATTATAACCAAGAACCACTAATTCAGCCTTGTTTCTAACAATTATACCATTTTCGTCCCTTTTGCACTTGAAAACCCACTTGGTATTAATGTATCGTTTGTTATCTAGCAAATCATAAAGTTTCCATACCACAAGTTTTTTAAATTGCTATAATTCTTCTTGTATTGCATTGACCCAACTCTCTTCAGTCAAACCAACTTGACATATAACAACTTAGACTTTGGCCAATCTGACTTCGAGTACGAACACCAGAATTAAGATCTCCAATTATATTCTCTTTCGGGTGATAGGATAATGTTCTAGGAATAACTTCATCAGGAACTACCACATCATTAGGAAGATTCGTGAAATTTTCATCAGAAAGCAAAGACTCAGTAACAACAGGATCAGAATTAACAATTAACAGGATCAGGTGTTGGTTGAATCAGCGACACAATCACATCAGTAGGATCTTCAGCGTCATCATCATCAAACGAAGGTGTAGCTGGAGTATCATCAACATGCTCATCAACATCAGGAATCATATATTCATTAAAGATTGGAACTTCTTGTGTAACATTATATTTATGTAGAACTTCACCAGAATATAGTTGAAATAATAGTGTGGCCATTTCATCAGTGATTTCTTCTTCAGGAAATGAGAAACAACTCCACAAGCTATCATAGTCAAACGTCCATAAATAACATTTTTTTTAATAGGAGTACCATACCTTTGACAGTCCACATGTTGTACTTGCACAATATGGTTGATGCTAGGTAAAAATACTCTTATTAAAGGACTAGCATAACAACGAAGAAACCTTCCATAGACTTTGTACCAAATTTTCCATCAGGATCCAGAACTTTACATTGGGATCCGAACGGCTCAACCCACTTCAAATTAGGCTTACGTCTATTAAGTAGCTCAAAACAGGTTATGCCGTATTTCTTTACTGTCAGTACACAGTTAAGAGTGTAACAAGCTGAGGAAACAACTTCAGACCATTTTAAAAACTCACAGTTAACTTAGAATCTGCCAACATCGTCGTAGCTGTTTCAATCAGAGTATGATTCTTTCGTTAAGCAAAACCATTTTGCTGTGGTGTATAAGGAGCGCTAAACTGATGAATATTACCCCGCTCATTGCAGTATTGAAGAATACAATTGTTTCCGAACTCGGTACTGTAACCTTATGAAAATTTCAAGTTAAAAATGCCAAGTTTCCAAATACAAAGGACCAAAAATGTCAAAATCCAAACTTTAGGGTTAAAAATGAAATTCTGGTTTTCCAGACCAATCGTGATACGCGATAGATCAGAAGGGAAACGCATCACGTATCGCGATGGGGTGTCCACACGTGGCATTACGCTCGCCAAGTGTCACCACGTTGCAGCATGTCCGCCACGTGTCAACACGTGGCACAACGCCTGCCACGTGGCAGGACTATATTGTGACTATGCAAAGCTACGTCACGATACGCGACGGGATGCTCTAAGAAGCTATCGCGTATCGTGATGGGATCCTGAATTTGTCTATAAATAGCAACCTCCGGGTTAGTTCATTCCCACACTCAAATCTAGCCCTCTCACATCTCTCTAACATATCTCTAGAACCCGAGAACCCTACCCTCGATCCACCTCGAAAAGTGTGCCCATATTCCTTGAAATCTGCACCTAAAAACCAACATACCACGAAGTTCGTGCCACATACCAAAGACGTATCAACGAAGATGGTGTTGCCATCGCGATGACCCGCCTCGTGAAGCGTGCCGTGAAGAGTTGGTGTCTTGAAAAGCGTGTCAAAAAGAAACGTCGAAGTGCTGCTCGATCGTATAGGGTTTTGTTAAGCCGACAAAGGTAGGCATAATACCCGAATGAAATAATAATAAAATTTTATAAAAGGCTTAAAACCATAAGTCGAGGTTATACTCGATACCTCGATAAATAAATGAAAATATAACAAAAGAAAAGAAAAGAAAGAAAATATAAATAAATACATATATGTGTGACTATAATTCTTTGTTATAAATTATTATTTAAGTAATAAATAACTAATCTTAAAAAATAAAGAAAATATAGATGTACGTTTCTTTTAAAAAAATAAATGTAAGAAAATAAGATTAACTATAGGTTTTTTTATAAAAGAAAGAAAGAAAGATATTTTTAAACTAAATGTTTAAAAAGAAAGAAAATACTTTTTAGCTAAAGGTTTTAAAGTAAAGAATAAATAATCGAGGTGGCGACTAAAGGTTTTAAAGTAAAGACTAAAGGTCTTAAGCCGGATTGTATATCCGACAAACAAAAGGTTATACTCGTAATACAGGTGCGAGAGAGCAACGGGAAAGACCCTCAAACGGTATTTGAAGCTGAACCAAATTGAAAAGGTGAATACGCCCCAAACTTTATAAACTTGTTTTAAAACGAGTCAATGTGTTAAATGAAAAGGGTTTACATGAGACAACGTGTCACTAAAACGTTATAAACAAGAGTATAAGCCTAGCCATCTGGCTGTAGTATACGTTTGTCTGGATCGTTACATATGTGGTAAAATGCGGTGGGCACATCGCACCACACTTGGTTATAGTGACGCTCACCTGAGGGGAGTAATGACCATGTGTATACATACAGATACTTAACTAAGTCGAACGCTGCGGTGTTTGCTGATTTATTTAGTGTACAGACTCGAGTTTATAATATTGTTGTTTTAATTTGATTATTCCTAAGCCAAGATGGGCGGAGACTTATGTGGTGTCAAGGGGTGATTAAGTAATAGAAAAATTCTTTGCGTCAGCATATTCACCAGTATTCGTTGCTAACGTATTTTCTAACATTTTGCAGGTAACCAAGATTAGGCTTGAAGAACGAAGTGCTCAAGATATCCGATGGCTCGGATCTTTTGTTAAACTTAAATCTTAATGAATGGTGGTTTTGTAAATGAAAACAAGTAGTCTTAAACAGAAACTTTTATTCCGTCTTTTGTATAATGTAAATATCATCTTTTAAATCCACATGTTTCAAAAGACTTCCGCTTAAACACGTAACTCTGATTTATTTACAAATGTGGTACCAACTGTTGGTCATACGCCCAGGCCTTAGATGGGGGTGTGATGCGTACCATTGTCGCTTCGAATCCTTCGGATTGGCAAGTTGTATAACATATCAAGCTTTTTGAACAAAATCATCAAGTTGTCAAAAGTTTCATCCTTCGATTCAAGAAACATTACCCCATGAAAAACGTGAGTAATCATCTGTAACCACCAAGCAATAAAGTTACCCAGTGATACTTTTATCATAGACAGGCCCAAATAAGTCCATATGTACCCTCTCAAACGGTAAGTTGATTGAATTGACAGATATTGTCGGGTGTGATGGTTTTTTGCTTACCCTTCTTGCAACTCAAACACTCAAAACTCAAATGAAAACCCTTAACATTCACTCCTTCAATCAATTGATTATGAACAAGGTACTTCATTTTCCAAACATTGATGTGACCCATGCGACAATGCCATAACACATATTCTTTTTCAGATGCTTTGGTGACAAAACACTGAACAGTTCCTTGAGTCGATGACGCAACATTCATGTTAAGCACCTAAAGATCATTTTCCCTTGGTGCTTTCATCAAGATCCTCTATTCTGGAATTTTATACCCAAGCTTAAGAATCATGCAATCTTGATTTGTAAAATGCGTTGAAAAGCCTTTGTCACAAATTTGAGATATTCTCAGTAAGTTATTCTCAAGTTCTGTGATGTAATTCACATTTTCGAACATTACTTTCCCATACATACCCTCCTCAAATAGATTGAACATTCTTTAGTAGATGGAGATTTCTAGTCATGTATCGAGAGGCTCCACTATCAATTATCCAACGTGAGTCATTGGATCTTGAAAGCCCCTACAAAAATAAGCAGTTAGCGAAACAAGGAAACCCAAGCCTTCTTGGTCTTGGATTGTTTCATTTTTTCATCTAAAACATCCTCAAATTCATCATATTCATAATCAGACAATGAATCATCAGAAGAACATGAACTTGATGAAACCACCACTTGTTCATCAACTTGATTAATAACCTCATTTAAAGACCCACTAGCTTCGTTATTTGGAGTAACACTTTGTTCATTTGGTGGTTTATCACTTTCATTACTTTTAACGTTTGCCACCTAGTTCTGTACAACAGTTGTTTTCAAAAACCATAATTTTTTTTACAATTTGAAGGTTCACGCACTTCAAAAAACTTTTTGATGTATTCCTTATCTACACCTCTTTTTAAAATCTTGACCGGTGGAGGTATAGATTTAACCACAGGAACCTTAACATGTGGTTTTTTGTTCACCACATGTTTCCCCTCTCGATAAAATCTTTTAGGACATGAATAACACTTCCTCCAACCATCAAATTTGTTAACAAAATCAACAAATTCTTTGGACTCTCTTTTTCAGCTTTGAGTTTATAAAACTCATCATTTGATTGCCTTGTAAAGATAGCCTCTTTTTGTTCCTCAGAGGTCTCACCTTTAATAAAAACAATCTTTTGAAAACCATCTTATGGTTTTACCACCATTGATTAACCTCTTTGAAACCAATACACTTTCTTTTATAATAAAAACTGGTTTTAGCAAATCTAGAATTCTTATTGCCAGTTTTACCATTTGATTGGGGTTTAGTTTTCTCAAATTGATTACCAATGTTAACACTTTCTCTAGATGAACTTTCTGATTCAGACCGTACGAATTCAGCATCTTGTTAACCTATTTCACTATCACACTCAGAACTATGAACATATTGAAAAACTTGCTCATCACCTGAATTATCATGTTGTGGTGAATCAGACACCACGTTCAACGTCTTAAAAAATCGTTCTGGTTCTTTTGGAACATAAGAACTTCAAATTGGTGGCAGAACAACATGATATTTTGGAATCTCTTTCGGAACAATATGATCCAAAACATATTGAGAAGTGGAATAACTTTTCAGTTTTGTTTCAACTCTTTCAACTTCAATTTTAATCAATTGAATTTCTCTTTTGAGTTCCGCTATCTCATCCAAATGCCTATTAATGGCAATTTTCTTATATTCAACTGTGTGAGTGAGCATAGAAATTGGTTTTTCATCTTGCAAAATTTTCATCCACAAGATTTTCTCACATGATTGAAGCTTTTCATAAGCCTCTTTCACATTTTGATACTCAAGAAACATTTTGTTATAATCATTTTTTGCAAATAAAAATCTGCTATCTAAGAATTAACAACAAGTTCCTTTTCTTCATATGATTCGTAAATGTGTTTAACTTCTTCAGAAGAAAATTTAACCTGACCAACCATAGTTACTTGAAGAATAGGAGCATTTCCCTCATCATGATTTACTTCTTGATCAGAATTTCCACTAGCTTCAATTTTTGAAGTATCTTGAACTCTATCAGTCTCACTATTCTTCTCCTCTAGCTCATCATCAATTCCAAAGTCAATCTTTTATGTGGAACTTCTTCGCCATTGAACCAACCTGCAAAACTCTCAAACACATCAGGTGGCAAAAATGACATAAAAAATTCATTAGGAATCGATTCAAAACTTTTAGGAGAATCATCAGTAGTTCATGTTCAGGTTGGTCTGGTATGTTGATTTTGGGTTTGGGTTGGTGATGGTGTTTGGGTTTGGGTTGGTGATTGAGTATGGGTTTGGGATTTTGTTTGTTTTGAAGGTGGTGGGGATGGCATATATGGATCTTGGGTTTTGTATTAGGGTGAAGTGGGTGGTGTAGGAATAGGGTTTTCAAGGTTTGATGTCTCCCTCCTGAGCCACAACATGCATATCTTCAACATTTTTCTCATGCACAACAACTTGATCACCATCACCATAATCTCCACCATCATTATCTTCATCAGAATCAGAATCGTCATCTTCACTCCTATCCTCCTCAGAAGTCACTCTTGGTGATTCTGGAACCTCCATAATCTCCATGTTGTTATCAATTAACAATGGTAGAATGTCATATTCGACTTCAAAATCAAAGTTACTTGTGGCCCCTAACCTTGAAATTCTTCTATAGACATTTGGATCTTGTAAGACATGGGTTGTGCCCAAGGTTGGTAGATCAGAGCACACAATGTTAAAAGATTATCTTTATGAATTGAGGATACACCAGAAATCTATCATCCCTCCTCTTCCTTAGATTAGTTACCAAGCCTTAAAAAAGTTGAAAGGTTTGTTGTAGATGTTGGCAACGGTGGCATTTACTATATCCATGCTCATGAGGGTCCAAGTACTCCTTCTTGGTGTGAAGCCCTGTATGATGTGATGTATCAAAAATCCATACAATATGGGAAACATCCCCTTTTGAATTATCCCTCATGAACGTCTCCCTGGTACCCCATTGTTTCATGAAAAATTCTTAACAATCTATGGGTTGAAAAATGTGTAGGAGCATCCACATCATCATCTAACTAGAGAGTTGCTCTTATCAAATTTTCGGTGATTATCATATCATTCCCAGCTACAGTAGCCTCAATCCTTCTACCAAGTTAACCATCTTCCAACTCAGTAGAAATCCAGAAATCCAATTCGGGGTTTCTGTATATTATTGGACTTTCAGTTAGTGAGAATCGAAGATTAGAGCGTAGTAGCCATCTAATCATTAACTCCACCGGCCTATTCTCTTCCGTGAGTTGGAGAAAGGCACACATATTATGCTTTTTCTTGAAAGGATACGCTATATCGGCACAATCACAGACAAGGATACATTCAAAGAAACTATTAGTCACTAAAGTTCATATCTTTATCATGTATTAAGTTATAATTGAAGAAGAAATGAAAGATAGTCTTTATGAACCTGTTCTTCTACGTATTTATAAACTACACAGAAAACAGAGATGCTAGTAAACATAAAACTGATGCCCTAAACACATATAATGAGTATCGAAAATTATTCAATTGAAGCTCACCGGGTTGGATTAAGTTGGATGACCAATTTAGGTTAGGATTTTTAAAAAACAATTGAGATTCTGGGTATCGAGCAAGTCGGCAATAATGAAAGTAAGAAAGAGGGAAAACGGTGAAATGAATAATTTTCTACTTCCCCCTTATATAGTGTAAGCTATTCACATTTGAAAGTGAGTTTTAAATGAATTTTGTCATTTTGCATATGAATACTGCCAAAAACCCAATTTTAAATATGTCAGCATAAAGCTTGCACGATAAAGTTTATTTTCCAAGCTTGCTTGTCCTAGAGTTTGCTCATATATTTTAAAGTAATTAAAAATAAACTAAGTGGATAAGATGAATGAAGCTTACTCGAATATACAAGATTGCTCGACAACTAAATCACATGTTAAATAATCAAGTATAATTCATCAAATAGGCAACCTTACTCGGAATAAAAAAAGAATCCAGATATTTCTAATTCGTCAACCTTACTCTAATACCTTATTTTTACAAACCCTACTCGATTATACATAGAAAAGAAAAGTGTTAACTAATTTTTAGAAATATACACTCAGGTATACTTCAAAAGTGAAGTTTACTCGACAATACCTTAAAAGTGAAAAGTGTAATTGAGGAAACTTTATGTGTTAAATTTAATACAAAAGTTTTTCGGAGCATATAGTGTACTCGCAAAGTAAAGTTTGCTTGAAAAACTTTTGAAATATACAAGTATGCTTGGAGAACACATGGATTAATAAAATAATAAACAAGTGTTCTTTAAGCATAAAGTTTGCTCGATAAACAAAGTTTACTCGAAAACACTTGCAATTCATAAAGTATTATGAAATCCAATCCAAACCAATGAAGTATGCTAGACAAATACAAATTTCAATTAAAACACCCAAGTTTACTCGAAATGAGTTTTTTAAATTATATTCATACATGTATCACATATTCATCAAGTGTGCTTGATGAATATAACCTTTTAAACAGCCAAGTTTACTCGAAAGTATATAATCATCAAAGTGTACTCGAGTAACTATTAAGTTTGCTCAAATGAGTTAAACTTTAAATAAAAACACCTAAGTTTACTCGAAAGTTTAAAAACATCATAGTTTACTCGAAATAACATATGCATACATATTCAAGGTTAAAATGCAACTCTTTTTGACTTAAACTTTATTTCAAAAAATTTTTCTCATTAGAGTTCAAAGTTTAAGAGAAAATGGTGCATAATGAGATCAAATTTCAGTTATATCATTTCAAATCTTTTTCTCGTTTATGAAAAGATTTCAACATGTGATCATATTGATTAAGTCACCTTTCCATTAAAACATAACCTAACCTAGACACTCTAATTTTAAATTTATAAATCTAGACTCTCCTAATGGTAAACCACTACACAGGCAAGTGTACCCATCGACTGTAGTAAAGCCTAATAAAGTCCGGATATCAAACCTACATGACACTAGCAACACCTAAACTAGACTCTGACTAATAACTTAAGTAAATAGATTTGATTGATTTTTGTGTTTTTTTATTATTAAATATAAACTAAATAATACTTAAACTAAAACTGACACAAAACTAAACACAAAAAAATATAGGTACTTAATTAAAGGAAACAACTACCTAGGAAAGGAATCCTACTAGTCAACTCAAAACCTCCCAGAATTGGATTGATGATTGGTAACCGGGTTCTAAAAATATGACACTAAGGAATAACTAAAGTACGTTTGATCACCTCTCGGTCTCACCAAAAATACCAAAGAACCCTAAATATCATGTAAGCTCAACGGTTTAATGGTTCGGATCACCTCCCGGTCTCACTAATCACAAAACGACCTAAACAGATATTTCTAATAAATTCGGTTATAATTCGGATATGTAAGAATCTAAAGAAATCTAGGGTAACTCACTCCAGTGCAATCACTACCCAAACCCGCAAAAGACCAAAACACTTGTCGGTCCCAATTATATCACTTAATCATTATGTCGTAACCCACACATTAAGTGTTGACAAGAAGTTTATTGAATTGCTAATTCGGAAAGAATAATAGGGTATTAATGGCGGAAACACTAACACACTAAATATTTCTTACAAGACACAAAGGTAACAAAAACACACTGTAACTCAAAAGATTTTCATTAATATAATATGTCAGAAACAATAGGATATGAATTAGGGTTACATAATAGAATGTTTATCCGTATGTGATAAAGACAACAGCCAAAATCAATATCAGGTGTAAGGTCAGGTGTCGTATCTCGTATGTCAGGAGTGCCCTAAATTATTCCTTTTATAGGCTTTCCCTTACATCTGAAATTCCTTCTAGAAACCCTAATCATTGATACATAGTCATAAAAACATATTACAAAAAGATTCTAAGTGTAAATAGGTCTTTGGGCAAGCTTTTACATCTTTTGTCTTCATCGAGCAGACCAGATAACTAAAGTGTGCAGGGGAACAGCTCTCCGGGAAAACTTTACTTAAAATATTTTCCTTAGAAAATATTCACTTAGCAGACTTCAATCCTATTGACCATAGCAAACTTTGCTCGATTTGATCCTTCGAGCAAACTACTTCTTCAAATATCCCTTCAACTATTTGTTAAATTTAACTTATTGAACAAACCAAAGTGTATTGGTAGCACTGTAACTTCCATCATGTGGGTGATTGCAAACCGATCATTTGTCAAAAGTGTGGAAAAACGGGACACTATGCCCCCAACTGTAGAACCCCCACCAACACTGTTAACCGTCCACCGCAATCAACTCAACTCCCTCGACCTCAACCAACCCGCCCACAACTCAACCAACAAACCCCACCTACCACGAACTTCCGTGCCTGCTATGAATGTGGCAGTACGGAACACTTTCGGAGATACTGCCCCAATTTGAACCCGGGTACAGTGAGAAGGCAAAACCAAGCACAAGCATCAACCTCCAACGCAGCTAGGGGACGCGCGTTTGTATTAGGACCGGGTGAAGCGCGTCATGATCCAAATGTGGTGACAGGTACATTTTTAGTTTCGGGTCAGTATGCTTCAGTTTTGTTTGATACGGGCGCCGATAGAAGTTTCGTATCTGTTAATTTCTTACCTTTAGAAAATATACCGGTTAGTGAACTAACAAAACCATATACTATAGAACTCGCTAACGGTAAGCCTATACTTGTTAACCGAATAGTCCGAGACTGTTCCCTTATCCTAAACGACCACCCATTCCTTATTGATTTACTTCCAGTGGAATTGGGAAGTTTCGATGTTATAGTCGGTATGGACTGGCTATCTAAGTATAAAGCTGAAATTGTCTGTAAGGATAAGACCGTTAGGATACTTCTTTCGAATGATGAAGCTATGATTGTTCAAGGTGAGAAATCTGGTACGGTACTGCCTCTTGTATCCCAACTTAGGGCATTAAAGTATTTGCGCCAAGGCTGTACATTATACTTGGCGAGCGTAACAGTTAAGGAACCCGAGGAAAAACGAATGGAAGACATCCCAGTGGTACACGAGTATTCAGATGTATTCCCCGATGAGTTGCCTGGTTTACCACCGACCCGACAAGTTGAATTCCGTATTGACTTGATACCGGGAGCAGCACCCATTGCTAAGGCACCTTATCGACTTGCACCTTCTGAAATGCAAGAACTGTCCAACCAGTTACAAGAATTACTGGACAGGGGTTTTATTCGCCCTAGTTACTCACCGTGGGGAGCACCAGTGTTATTTGTAAAGAAGAAGGATGGGAGTTTTCGAATGTGTATTGATTATCGGGAATTGAATAAAGTGACTATAAAGAATAGATACCCCTTACCTCGAATTGATGACTTGTTTGATCAGCTCCAAGGTACGAAGTATTTTTCAAAAATTGATCTTAGATCTGGTTATCATCAAGTAAGAATTCAGGAAGAAGACGTACCAAAAACAGCTTTCCGAACTCGGTATGGTCACTATGAATTTTTGGTTATGCCGTTTGGGTTGACAAATGCACCTGCAGTGTTTATGGACCTCATGAACCGAGTTTGCAAACCTTACCTTGACAAGTTTGTGATAGTGTTTATTGATGACATTTTGATATATTCGAGAAGTAAGGAGGAACACGGACAACATTTGCTGGAAATCTTAAAATTATTGAGGCAAGAGAAGTTATACGCAAAGTTGTCCAAATGTGAGTTTTGGCTACAAGAATTGGGACACATTGTGAACCATCAAGGGATCCAAGTAGACCCAAGTAAAATTAAGGCCATTAAAAATTGGCAAGTGCCTAAGTCACCAAGAGAAATTCGTCAATTCTTAGGACTAGCCGGGTATTATAGAAGATTCATTGAAAACTTTTCAAGTATTGCACAACCTCTAACCCTCCTAACTCAAAAAGATCGAGCATATGAATGGGGAGAAGAACAAGAAATGGCCTTCCAAACGTTAAAACAGAAGTTATGTGAGGCTCCAATATTAAGCCTTCCAGATGGAACTGATGAATTGGTGGTATATTGTGACGCATCTCGTAAAGGTTTAGGATGCGTACTGATGCAAAGAAAGAAAGTAATAGCATATGCTTCCCGACAATTAAAAGTACATGAAAAGAATTATACGACCCATGATTTGGAATTGGGAGCAGTTATCTTTGCATTGAAGATTTGGAGACATTATTTGTATGGCACTAAATGTACCATCTATACTGATCACAAAAGCCTACAACACATATTCGATCAGAAAGAGCTGAACATGAGACAAAGGAGATGGGTAGAACTGTTAAATGATTATGATTGTGAGAATAAATACCATCCGGGTAAGGCCAACGTAGTAGCCGATGCTTTAAGCCGAAAAGACAGAATCAGACCATTAAGGGTACGAGCACTCGGAATGATTGTTCAAAGTAGCCTAACCGAACAAGTTCGCGTTGCACAAGATGAGGCCTTGAAGGCAGATCAGCTAGAAAAAGAAGAACTACTTGGAAATGAAAGGAATTTTGAGAAGAAAATTGATGAAGTATATTATTACAAAAACCGGGTCTGGATTCCAACACTTCATAAACTCCGAAAGTTGATTCTTGATGAAGCACACAAATCCAAATATTCTATTCATCCAGGTACTGATAAGATGTATAAGGATGTTAAAGAATTTTACTGGTGGCCTGGTATGAAAAAGGATATAGCCGTGTATGTAAGTAAATGTGCAACATGTGCAAGGGTAAAGGGGGAATACCAAAAACCTTCGGGAATGTTACAACAACCCGAAATCCCACAATGGAAATGGGAACAAATTACCATGGACTTTGTGTCACACCTTCCTAAAACCTCACGAGGACACAACGCAATTTGGGTAATTGTGGACCGGTTAACCAAATCCGCACACTTTATTCCCATCCGTAACAACTACACCACCGAAAAACTCGCTCAAATTTACATCGATGAAATAGTATCTCGACACGGAGTACCTCTTTCGATTATTTCCGATCGAGACAGTCACTTTACTTCACATTTCTGGCAAGCAGTACAAGAAGCCTTAGGAACCCGAATCGACCTAAGTACGGCTTACCATCCCCAAACTGATGGTCAATCCGAACGAACCATCCAAACCTTAGAAGATTTACTTCGTGCTTGTGTACTGGACTTCAAAGGGAATTGGGATCAACACCTCCCGCTCATTGAATTCTCTTACAATAACAGTTATCACAGTAGTATACAAGCAGCACCTTATGAAGCTCTATACGAGCGAAAATGTAGATCACCACTATGTTGGACAGAAGTGGGTGATACTCAAATTTCAAGATCCGATTTAATTCAGGAAACCACCGATAAGATTCACCAGGTTAAACAAAAATTGAAAGCTGCCCGAGACCGACAAAAGAGTTATGCCGATGTTCGCAGAAAACCGTTATCTTTTGAAATAGGTGATAAGGTATTTTTAAAAGTATCGCCATGGAAGGGTGTTATAAGATTTGGAAAGACTGGTAAACTAGCCCCGAGATACATTGGACCTTTTGAGATTGTCGCAAAAATTGGTCCCGTAGCTTACCGATTAAAACTACCCTTAGAACTGAGCACTATTCATAACGTGTTTCATGTATCGAATCTGAAAAAGTGTTTGACTGATGAAACAACAATAGTACCACTGGAAGATGTTCAGATCAACGAAAAGCTCAACTTCGTAGAGGAACCGGTAGAAATTGTTGACGGGAAAACCAAACAGTTACGACACAACAAAATTTCATTGGTAAAAGTTCGGTGGAATTCAAAACAAGGACCCGAATATACTTGGGAACGAAAGAACGAATTCCGAATGAAATATCCACACCTGTTCCCTAAAAAGAAAACCGATGACACATTAAATTTCGAGGACGAAATTTCTTAACGGGGGGAGAATGTGACATTCGCGACAAAACGAGGTACACTATATTCATTACGTAACAAGTAAACGATAAATCGGTTAATTCGTAGTGCTTAAACGAGTAACCGACCGATACTAATTATGACCCGTATACATACTGAGGGGTCATATACGAGTTATATATATGTTATAGAGGCTAACATATTGATATTTAGGCCCCAGTACGTTTAAAACTCTTTAAACGAAAAAGGTTTCGTTTATCGATACGCTATAAGCTTAAACGCAATCGTTAATATCAAAACAAGCATTGTAGCATCCGTTAAGCCGAAAAAGATTTATAAAACACTTATATGACATGTTCTAAGCAATCCGGGAAAATATTTTGGAATTTTACAACGAGTCAGTACGTTTTTCTTATTTTACAAAAATAAGCTGAAAAACACTCGTTTTTGCGCTATTTCTCACACCCGAATTAATTTTCTTGCGAAAAACCGAACTCGAACTAAATTTGAAGTGGGCTTTTCATGTTTGGGCTTGTATAATCAGAATTAATGGCCAAAACAGCCCATTAAGGGCCATTCCTTGGTTCCGATCGGCCAGCCCACCATACCTCACATTTTTTTTATATAACTTACACCTTAAGCTTTATTATTCATTCTAACTCATAAAATTTGAAGTCCAAGCAGCTGCAAAGTAGAACTCCAGAAACTTTCAAAAGTTACATCAAAAACCTAAGGTAATTAGTGATTTTCTTTGAGTTTTAACCATGATTAAACATAGTTTAACCATGAAAAATTAATCCTTGATTAGTTTTAAACATGTTTAACCATCCAAAAACCCTAAAAATCAAGTAAAACCATGTTTTGATGTTAAACATGTTTACAAACCAGGAACATATACTTTTTTGGTCAAAAACGCGGATTAGAACATGAATACAACGTTTTTACGGTTAGAAAGTTCGATTTGAACCCAAAACCGAAACCCTAATTATCAAGGCTGTTACATGGATGATTTATGCTTGGTTTGATGTTATATGATATGTAGATATACTGAGTTTTCAACCCGAGACCCGGAGAGTCGTTTAAGCTAGCAAAATTCATCGAAAACCGACAAGGTAAACCCGTAACACTCGTTTAGGGGCTGTTTAGTATTGGGTTGTGACGTGCTTGTTGTTAGCTTGTGAAAACTTGCAGGGACATTAGGGATCATATAAATGAGTCCATGTTCAAATTTGGTAATTTTTCGATAAACGGAGAATATTTGGCGAATTTATTTCTGTTTATGAGCGTTTATTTGGGAAAAATAGCTAAACATATTGAAAAATTCTGAAACTTGGTTTTGGAGTTTAATATGTGATGGTAAGATCACTGCTAAAGTTTGAGAATCATTGGAAATGCCTATGTATGATTTGTGCAATCATGGTTTAACCGAATTTTAACAGCCGAAAAAAGCACAAAAAGGCATTTTGTCAAAAGAGTTAGGTTCTGGAGATTTTTCAGGGGCTATGTAATAATATTTAGACCATTTGTAAAAATTATCGGATTTTTCGGAGGTCGTTTGATATAAACGGGCCATTTGTTACACGATTATAACCTATTAAATGAATTTTTATAAATAAATAATTAATCATAAAATTTCTGAAAATATTTTTATAAAATTCTCCATGTCTTAATGTATTTTTACAAAAATTTACATAATTTATATATTAGTACATATTTAGTTATGATTAATCAAAGATTTAAATTATAATTGTTTTAACGAAACCGGCAGTTTTGTGTTTAACGGACTGACTGGAATGTCAAAATGTCAAAAGTGGTCAAATATCATATTTTTGAATGATATTGATAAAAACGAACTTTTTACGAAAATTCCGAACAAATCGGGTGGATTGTGCGCGTTTTGTATAATCAAACCCGTGTGAAAACGGAAACGAACCCTGCGATCAAACCAGACACCGAAACCTTAAAATTCTTTCATAAATCAAATCATTTTATCAATCAATATATTTACTTAAGTTTATGTGATCTTACCTAATCCCGAAACGTATAAACGATCAACTGAGCTAGGCTCGGGAAACGGTGAAACTGAGCCAAATCCAGTTTTAAACATTTCATAGTATACAACGTCACAATCTAAGACTATGGTCATGTTCTGGGCCTAACAGCTATACCCAGATTATCTATACAACCCGACTTAGCTTGAACACTGTACTAGTATTAACGATACGATACCGTTTATAGGAATCAGGCTATAAACGAGGCATCTGACTTATTGATACGTAATTTCCGTGCGAACTACGATAAGGTGAGTTTCACGACCCCCACTTTCTAAACTGTTTTACGAACTTTTGGGGTGAAAAGCATGTTTACATATACTGATATACTTGAAAACGTGTGATGATGTGGATTATCTAAGTACTAACACTTGACAAGTCCCCACAAACACAAGTGATTAACTTCGTGCCGGTGACGTGTGGATAGTACTATCGGTTTGACAAACCTAACTGACAGAGCCGGAGGGGTATGCCGGAACATATGTAAACCCAGTTGCACATTTTCATTATATTTTTACATACTGCTATGTGGTGTTAGACATAGTACATACTTGGGGAAAGGTGGCTGTTAAATGCCAACGGGAGTGCATGGGCAGTGGAGGCCATGTATTTTAGCTCGTTTCGGTTTCACTTGTGGCTTAGTATAATACATCATACACATACATATATACATACACACTGTAAACTTTACGAACTCGTGTACTGATTTCATTGACACTCGTGAAACTTGAAACTCACCAACTAGACGTAGTTGACCCGTTTTAACATGCTTTTCAGGTAAAGCAAAAGTGGAATGATTTGCTTACATGCTTGGTGTTAGAAGGAAAGTTGAATAGCTGTGAATAGACGCTGATATAATACTGAATAAGAAGCTCGTAAACCGGTTATGTGTTTTTCACCTAGTTTGTAAACATAGTACCTACCAATGTAATATGATGTAATTTAGCTGTTGAATTTCTTTATAAACAATGTGGTTGATACCAGTGTTATCTGTTACATTCCCGTATTACGCTTCCGCAACTACCTAGTCGGGGTGTGACAACTTTATCCCAGTTTACACTGTTTTCTCTAGTCATGAGGTGTTTGACATTTGAGAAGTGGAAACTATGGAAGAATATGAGAAGAGGCAATCAAGACACAAAGAGAGCCAAGATGAAGAACCACTGAATTTGCAAAAAATTATGTTTGTTAAGAGCAAGACTGAAAGACAAGACATCAAGATTGAGGAGTTTGTTCCTTTCTCAATCTATTTTGATAGTCTAAAAAATCAGAAGACAATTGGTGTCAAAGAACCCAGACCAAGTGAAAGATTCAGAAAGAGAAGTGATCATGAAAAATACAAAGGAAAGGTTTGGTACAAGAAATGTGATGAGTATGGCCATCACACAGACTCTTGTAATGAAAGACTCAAATTCAAGTGTTTTCATGTCCCAGATAAAACAATGTGTGGACAAGCCTTTGTTATGTACGAGGAAAGGTATGACAAATAACTAGGAAAATGAAAGGTGTATGAGAAGGAGACAGTGAATGAGGATAAACTGAAATCATAAGTAAAATCCAAGAAACATGTGGCTGAACCAGCTAAAAGGAGTAGATCTCCTATGAAGCATGAGAAAATTGTCAAGAAGAGCTTTCAGCCCTTAAGAATCTTTCCTAAAAGAGATACATAATCAGTCAAATCATATTGTTCTCACGGATCACCAAACAGTGAGAAGAAACAAATCAGAGGTTTCTTTCCTAGAATAAAACCAACTGAACTTACTAGTGATGAGAGGTTTCTGATGAAACATGGTTATAAACCTAAAGGATTCCTTTGGAAACCTAAGGTTGAAACTAAGGTAGAGACAGTTGCTGATGTAAGAGATTACTTAGAAAAGAAAGATTAAGTGGTAAAAGAGCATGATACTGCATTAGCAGAATGCCAGAGCTCAACCTCATTTGTTAAAACTCCAAGATAGTGTGGTTATGAAATAGACAATTCAAACAATATAGAAGTCCCTCATGAAGATCCTGATCCAACAACACTCACTTCCCAAGTTGCCACTGAAATTAAAGTTGATGAGTTGCAAGCTGAAATAGCTTGCACTTCATCATTCAACTAATCAAATTCTTTCTTATGTGCAGGAACAATCCACTCCTTTGAATGACATTGGGTACACGGATAGTGGTTGTTCTAGGCACATGACCTGTGACAGAAGGTCACTGGTCAATTATGAAAAAAAATTTGAAGGTCCTATAGCTTTTGGGAGTGATGAAAATGGTGGAACGATTGTTGGAAAGGGAATTTTAACAAATGGAAAAGTTTCATTTGATAATGTGTTTCATGTTGAAGGTCTACAGTATAATCTGCTGAGCATATCACAAATGTGTAACAAGGGTTACAAAGTTGGGTTTGATGACTCACATTATTTCATTCTAAAACCAGAGTTTGTTATCCCACCAGAAATGATTCTGATGATGGCACCAAGAAATGGCAACTTATATGAGTTGAATATGAAAGAAGTTGTTTCAAGAGGAGGTGCATGTTTTGTTTCCAAAGCCAGTGAAAATGAGTCAAAATTGTGGCATAGGAAATTGTGTCATGTGAATTTGAAGAACATGAATAGACTTGTCAAAGGTGAGCATGTAATTGGCTTACCTACAAGAGAGTTCAAATTGGAAGATCATTGTAGTTCATTCCAGAAAGGCAAACAGCACAAATCCTCTCATAAGACAAACCTCATCAATTCAATTGATCAAGTCTTGAATTACTTCACATGGATCTCTTTGGTCCTGTGAGTGTGCCAAGTATAGGAAAGAAAAGATATTGTCTGGTGATCATTGATGATTATTCATGATATACTTGGGTTTATTTCCTGAGTACCAAGGATGAGACTACATAGTTGATTAAGGGCTGTGTAACAATGATTGAGAACAAATTGAGTAAGAAGGTTAAAATGATGAGAAGTGATAATGGTACAGAGTTCAAAAATGGAGTTATGGAAGAATTTTGTGTAGCTAAGGGAATAATTCAACAATTCTCAGCTCCTAGAACTCCTGAACAAAATGGTGTTGCAGAAAGAAGAAACGGAACATTGATTGAAGCTGCAAGAATCATGTTAGCAGATGCTAATTTACCAGTTACATTTTGGGCTGAAGCAATAAATACAGCCTGCTATGTTCAGAATAGGGTATTTGTCAACAAAAGGCATAAGAAAACTCCATATGAGATTTTCTTTAACAGAAAGCCTTATATCAAGTTTTTCAAACCTTTTGGATACAAATGTTTTCTTCTAAACACTAGAGATTATTTGAACAAGTTTCAAACAAAATCTCTGGATTGTTTCTTTGTTGGGTATTCTACATATTCAAAAGCATACGGAGTATATGTGAAAGACCATTTGAGTGTGATTGAATCATCTGACATCATCTTTAATGAGAATCAATTCAACACAGTTGATGGTGCTGCATGGTTGTTTGATCATGAGAAATTGATAAGGTCTTTCAAGATTTTTCCTGAAGACTTTGATGACTCATTCTACAAGACCAATGTAATTGAAGAGCAAAAGAAGAAAACATTGGACTTGGAAGAATTGTGGAAGAAGGTTGCTAGTAAAGAAAAGGAGTATACATTTGTGAAGGTTCCCTCAAGTGATATTGTTGAACAAATTCAAGACAACAATCAGGGGCACAATCAAAGTCCAGAACAAGATCATGTAGATTTGAAACAACATAATGAAGTCCCAAACAATGATCTAGTTCAGAATGAGGGAAACTTAGGCAACCAACAAAACAATGAAGAAGCTGTTACTACAGTAAGGTTTCAAGATTTCTTTCAAAGACTAAACTTGGAAAATAATGATGCATCTACTTCAAGACAGAATAATGAAGAAGCACCAGAGTTTCATGATGCAGATGCTGATTTGATCATTGCAGAACCAAATCTTAATGAATCAAATCTTGACACAAATGTGTCTGCTGATATGATTGTTCAAACTCCTTATGTTGAAAAGAATCATCTTTCTGAAAACATCATTGGAAATGTATTTGAAAGAGTCACAAGAAGCCATTCTGAAATTGCAAATATTTGTTTGTACTTATGCTTTCTATCCCAAATAGAGCCAAAGAATATTTCTCAAGCACTAAAAGACAATAATTGGGTCGAAGCAATGCAGGAGGAGTTGGCACAATTCAGAGATTTACATGTGTGGGATTTTGTTGATAGGCCAATAGACAGATATGCAATTGGAACTAAATAGGTTTTTAGAAACAAAAGGGATGAAAGGGGTTTGGTGATTAAAAATAAAGCTAGGCTTGTGGCACTGGGATGCCTTGAAGTGGAAGGAATAGACTTTGAGGAAGTCTTTGCACCTGTTACAAGACTTGAAGCTATCAGGATTTTTCTTGCATATGTTGCCTCAAAAGAACATTAAGGTGTTCCAGCTTGATGTCAAGTCTGCATTCCTAAATGGCAAGATTATTGAAGAGGTGTATCTTGCTCAACCTCAAGGTTTTGAGGATCCTTTGTATCCAAATAGGGTACATAAGTTAAATAAAGCCCTATATGGATTGCATCAAGCTCCTAGAGCTTATTATGATGAGCTGTCAAATCATCTTCTTGAAAATGGTTTTCAAAGAGGAGCCATTGACAAGACACTCTTCTACAAAAGAAAGGGATCTGACTTGCTTATGTTACAAGTTTATGTAGATGACATCATCTTTGGTTCCACAAATCAAAAAATGTGTATGGAGTTTGAAGGGGTAATGAAATCCAAATACTGCATGAGCTCTATGGGAGAAATGAACTTCTTTCTTGGATTGCAAGTTCAACAGAAAGCTAAAGGGATTTTCATTTACCGAACCAAATATGTGCAGGATATTTTAAATAAGTTCAATTGTCATGAGTACAAAACTGCTTCAACTCCAAAGGACACAAAAGAAATGATGATTGCTGATGAAAAGGGGGAGCATGTGGATGAACATGAAAATAGAGCCAAAATAGGCTCCCTGATGTACCTTACTGCAACAAGACCAGATATTATGTTTGTTGTATGTATGTGTGCAAGATTCCAATCAAATCCAAAAGTCTCCCATATGAATGCTGTGAAGAGAATTTTTAGATATTTGAAGGGAAGACCAGACTTGGGAGTTTGGTATCCAAAGAATAAATCTTTTGATCTGATTGCCTACACAGATAGTGATTATGATGGCTGTAACATGAGCAGAAAGTCAACCTCAGGAGGATGTCAATTTTTGGGTGAAAGGCTAGTGTCATGGCAATGCAAAAAGTAGACTACTGTCTCAATCTCCACTGCAGAAGCTGAATACATTGCTGCATCTGCATGCTGTGCACAAGTTCTATGGATTCAAAACCAGATGCTGGACTATGGTTTGAATTTTCTGAATACCCCATTCTTATTTATAATACTGTTGCATATTTTACAGTTAAGAATCCAGTTCAACATTCTAAGACTAAGCACATTGAAATCAGACATCACTTCATAAGAGATTGTAGTGAAAATGGTTTGATTGAAATGCAAAGAGTTGATACAAATGATAATTTGGAAGACCTATTCACCAAACCACTTGATAGAACCAGGTTCAACTTTCTTTTGATAGCCCTGAGAATGATAAACTCTAGTGAAATCTGATTAAGGATGTGTGCCTAGTTGTGTACCTCTATGTACTAACTGATTATATTATTAGAGGTTACACATAATGAATGTTAAGTGAATATGCTTGATTATGTTACTTGATATGTTGACTGCTATGTGCTTTAACTGATTATAAGTGCAAAATTTTGATATGATTGATGTTTTTGCATGTTTGACAGTTGATGTGTGTATGTGATGTTAGGATGAATGTTTTTGTTTCGAATTACTAATTAGAGTAAGCTTATCTTACATCACCGCGTAATTGCTTGAATATATGATTTATATAATCAATTGATGTTATTAGGATAGGCTAGACCTTGAATGTTAGTACTGTCTGCTTATCTTGATGATATTATGTTTGATTAAGAGTTAATTATGTTTCAACTGTTTGTGTCAAAATGAGTTTTATGTCAAAATTAAATGATAAAATGAATTTTCTAATGAATTTTGCATAATTACTTTATTTTGGTCAAAACATGAGCAAGTTGTTAATGGTGAAGAGATATGATAAGATTATTCAGTTCAAGATTTAAAGAAGCTTAAAAGAAGGATTTTTAAAGAAAAGTCTCAAGTGGTTATTCTTGCTGAAAATCATGTCATTTGCCCAGTTGGAAGGACATACACATGTATGTTTGGTCCTATAATCTATAGAGATTTAAAGGATAGCCATTAACCAGAAAACTGAAAGCATTTGGGGCAATTATAACTGGTTTCCTATTCCTTCACTTAAAAACTATGTCAATAACTCTGACTCTGAAAGGACATATATTCACATGTATGTTTTGTCCTGTTGACCACTTGTGGTAAAACAGGATAGCCATTTACCTGCCAAATTAAGAGATATTGGGGTGATTGCATATTAAACTGTATTTAAGATGGGAAATGATAGTACATTGACTACTTAGCCAATCATATGGATTTAATAGGCTTAAAGGACCTTAGTATAGTCATTAACATGTATGGTTGCTTTCCCATGATGTGTAAAATCTAAGATGATATAAACAAAATGAATATGCTAATCTTTATGTGGAGATACATAGTTTTCTTTGCATGTCTCAAGATAAGTCTCTCCAAATTATAGGCAGAAAAGTGATTACCCAGTCATACACAAGCATGTTGTTATTTAGTCAACAGAAAATGAAACATCTTTAAATATGACAAAGAACATGCTTTAAGAAAATTTGAGAAAATGTCAAAAAAAAGGGGGAAGAATGAATAAGTCAACCAAAAGTTGATAAATGTTTTAAATATTTTATCAATTAAGAGGGTTACAACTAGAACTACAAAGATATTGACTAAATCTGTCTCATCTTGAATGAAAGGCATGTTATTTAACAGTAAGTCCAACGTTCAACCTCTATATATGTTTGAATATCAAAAATTCAAAAAAATCCAATAAGTTCTATCATACAAAAATATTTTTTTACCAAATACAGGAGGTTGGAGTCAAATTGGGGTGATCTGAGGAAAGCCAAATAAGCTTTGAGAAGAGATATGAGGCATCATAGCACATTGTTGACCATTAATGTATTATGCTACTAAATGAACCTTAATCATATCACCAAAGAGATGAAATTCATGCTAAGTCTAGACTTGCTATTAACCTATCTATGTTGTCATAATAACGCTGAGAATGAAGTATTGAGAAAGCTACTTAGTCAATATGATCCCATTCTTGAGATCTTTTCAGAAAATGTAAGAAACTGTTTGGAAGAGAAATACAAATGAAATTTGATCTCTAAATGCACCATTTGCTCTTAAACTATGATCTTTAATGAAAAATATGCTTTGACAAGTGGTTTAAGTCAAAAAGTGTTGCATTTTTACTGAAAAGGTTTGAATATGTATTTTAGGGTATGGTTTGATGTTTTCTAACCTTCCCGAACACAAAACAGTTGAATAAGTATTTTCGGGTATGGTTTGATGTTTTATAACCTTTCCGAGCAAGCTTAGTCACTTTGGACTAAGTTTTTGATTTTCGGGCATGCTTTGAAGTATTTACACTTTCCGGGTAGAGTACACTACTGTACTAATTTCCCGAGCAAGCTTGAAGTCTTGAGATGAATATGTGTTCTAGCTAGCATTTAACAAGGATTACTTATTCCGAGCAAGCTTTTCATCCTATATGCTGAATATTATACCAAGAAAACTTTGTGAACTCCTTTAGTACACCGAGTAAGCTTTGTGATTTGTGTGAATATGTTTTTCTTTGAAATTGCAAGTGTTTCCAGACAAACCTGTTTTTCGGGCACACTTTATACTTCCGGCACACTTTGAGTTTTCAAATGTTCCCCTAATATACTTGGGTAATTTCAATCTAACTTTCCGGGTACATTGTGTGCTATGAATCCCTTTTTAGCATTTTGTACTCTTGAAGGATTTTCGAGCATACTTTGCTTCAAAGTACACTTGACTGATTATTGTGAATGTTTACTACTACGGGTAAAGTTTGTGATTAAATGTTTTTAATGAGCAAGGTAGTTAAATTAGATGTAAATTATTTTTAATGAGCATGCTTGATGTGTTATACTTGATAAAAGTTACTTGTGATTTAGTTCTCAATAAATCTTGAATTTCAAGTAAGCTTTCTTCATTTTAGCATCTAATTTATTTCAACTTATAATCGGGTAAGCTTTGAGTAAGTGGAGTATACCGAGTAGACTTTGCAAAGATTTACTTTTCCGAGCAAGGTTTGCTAAACTTAAATATTAAAGAGTTGGATATTTTCAAAGGTTTTTAAAATATCAAGTGGATAATGTTACTGTTTGACAGCTAATAACTCACTAAACGACAAAAAGCATTTTAAACCCACTTTTCAAAAGGTATATAAGAGGGAGTGACAGACGGTTTATACATTATTTTCTCTCTCTCCTTCCACTGATTACTCTAAGTAATAACAAACCGACTCATCGCATCCGATTAATCCTAACCCTAACTTTACCAGCCCACTAATTCCTACTCAGTAAGCAATAATTACTTGTTTTACGACCACGATTAGTTGATTATGGGCTTTGATTATGTATTGGATTACTAACACTATGTTTTGTGTTTAGGTTATTAATTTGTCGAAGATTAGGTTCTTAATGTAACTTCTCTTTTTTTTTATATATATATTATTTTTCTTCTTCAAATTTATAACTTGAAATTGCTTAAAGTAATGAACTTTTATGCTAATTTCTCTTTGAATATGTTTGATTATGTTGTTCTGATATGGTAGAAGAAGAAGATCAACCTAAATATGTCTTTGAAAAGAAGCACAATATGTGTGCCTTGTTGCATGTCACTCCTGACAATGAGCCGGTGTCAAGGATGATTACTTGGATGGCAAGATCAAATGTGAGTTTCGCTTTCACAGAGTGCCCAGTTGTGACAACCGTCAATTTTTTGGTCAATATCCGTACATGTCCTAAAAACGATTTCATTTTATGAGTTTTATTTGGCTTAAATTACATTAACTAAGTCATAAAGTCTAGTGAAACCATACATACCATCATCATACATTTAGTAGCTTGGAGAATTACTACTACATGTAGACGACAAACCCAACAAACCCGAGCGTTAGTATAATATAGGTATGTATATATATGTGTGTGTGTATAGGTTGAACCAAATCGATATTCTATAAGTCCAAATATAAAGCCTTATATTATACGTTCAAACTAATGAACTTAAAGTTTATGAACATATAAAACTCAAAGACATTGTTTTAAATTATCATCTTTAAACGAGTGTGTACATGTAATATATAAAAGTATTCATAAACTAGTCATGTAAATGAACATTAGTAGTTATATATAACTAAGATGCGTTCACATCCTAACCTAACCCACCTAATTATTAGAACTCCAAGTATAATGTGTATATACTAACACTTAATAAACAAAATTTTGAACCTCACAAATTGTGCATCTATCTCACGAGCAAACCAAGGAGGAGTCTCTTTCAATTTGTGTTGCAAACTCCAATTTCCAAGGAGGTTAAGGATAAGCATGCACCAATCAACATCATTAGCGACAACTATTTTCTTTCCTCCTTCTGGCCGACAACCCCATACCAACTCCCCTTTTTTTTTGATACTTCCCACACAATCACAATTAGGAATTAGTAGACCATGAATTTATCCAAATGATTATTAACCCCACATTTTCTATATAGAAAACAAATAATCACTAGACTAAACCACATCCCCACCTCACATACCCCTTTGATCTCCCGGCACTCCCTCACCCCATAGAACCCCCTTCCTTCAACTTTAATAATCAACACACACATACTCTTGCACCCATATTCCATTCAAGTATAACTTTCAAGAATCAAATCCAAGTAAACAAGTAAAGATGAATATGCAAGTGCAAGGAGGCTAGACTTGTGGTGTTAGGAGCTCAAGATTTCTTCCTTTCTACTTATTATTTTTATTATCTCCTCTATCCTTTACCTAAGTGAGGCTCTACACTCTAATTCTTTATACTTTTGTTAATATATATATATATATACAAGTCTTGAAAGCTTGTATAATGAACCACCCAAATTATTAGACTAAAAGATGAATGAACACAAACTAGTAACTAAAATCTTATTTTCTCTAAACAAATATATTCTCTAAATCATGGTATATTAAAGTGTTTATATAGAAGATATATTTAATACAAGTCTTTCATATGATTTGTTAGTAAAAGAGTAACATTTTGGTAAACCATAAAATACTACTAAAGATCTAAGCATGACTTGTTTTGAACTAACAAAAGTGGTGTGTTCATCCTTTTTAAATATGAGATAATAACCAACTTATGTTATTTAAGGTGTATGAAAACTTATAGTAACAAGATCTAACTAAAGAACTTATGAGGAACAAAGATCTATAAGAACATGTATGAGAAAATCAAGAACTATGGACAAAAAAGAAACCAAGAACCCAAGACTCGTAATCACCACATAAAAGTTGTTATGGATCTGGAACAAAAGACCAATATTATTTTAAACATAATCTTAAACAAAGTTTATAAGCCATGAAACGTAGGATAAAGTTGTTACACACCTAGGAAATGTGTAAAAGTATCTCACAAGTACAACTAAAGATAGACAGCTTGCTGGCAGTTTTAAAACTTCGATTCACGAGGTCATATCTCAGTAAATACCTAACCAAAAAGCATGATTCTTTAGTCTAAAATATACTACTACGAGTCTAGTTTCCAACCAAACCGGTTTAATGCAATTTGGACAAGTTATGATACCCGAAACAGACTTTACGAAAATATGTGTCAAAACTGTCAGTTTGTTAACAGATTTGACTCTTACTCAAGGACCCATAACTCAGTCATATTAAGTCCAAATGACATGATTCCTTTTGAAAAAGATACCTTTATGTCTTAGGTTTAAATTTTGTACTCACATATTTCATGAAAATAGGTTTAGGTCAGTCAAATAAAGGTTTTTCCACAAACTATCAATAGTTTTCGCTGTACGACCCTTGTGTACTAATAAATGTGTTTGGACATCTAAAACACCTCCAAAAATTGTGAATAATAGTTTTCTGGAAACCTAATACATGTGAGATTAGGTGATAAAAATTTCAAGTCAAAAGAAAGTCATTTGATACTATAAAATAGGGTAACTTCTTACCCCAAAATATCTATAGAATCTGTGAACACATAAAATGATGAATACTAATTCTAAGTCATCTAATCCCAATATGAAACATAAAGGAGCACTTATGGATTAATAATAGCATGCTAAATATATATATTATCTATATATATCGACCCAAAACTAAAACATACGATAAAACACATAAACAAATCATCGACGGTTCATCGGTATATACATTAACAATAAACGCATACACCATCAAGTCTAACATGTTGGGTGGACTTTATACAAGATCAACTTGTAAGTTGATATTGTACTAGAGATTCTATGTAACCATAACTGATTAGGTCACGGTTAGGGGAAGTCTTACGCTTGTTTTCGATATTCGCTAATTATTCACGCAGAAACTCAAAGGTGAGTTTCACGGCCCCTTTACTTTTAAACGTTTTATAAACTGGGGGAAAAACATACAAATACTCGTTTTTATACGTTAATAAGAAACAAGATCCGACCTTTATATTTACATGAGTTACCGTTTGGATCCATAAAGTCCCCATATCGTTCATTTGTAACCATTAGCTATGTTTTAGCCAGAGATTCTGTGAATAGTACTATTGGGTTTGACACCCCCAGTCATGGTTAGTCGCTCTAACTATCGATCCGTATGGTCGAATGATTGCATAGTGTCTAGTAGTTGCTCATGAGGTACGAGTGAGGGGCGAAACACCTGTGTCTTGGTTTGGTTATGTCTCATGTTTTTCATATTTATCGTATTCTTTGCTAGCTTACGATAGGTCAATCGTTACTTGTTTTTGCTTATCGTGTAAATGGAAGCATTTTCATACTAAGAGGTTTTACAAACTTGTAAACACTAAAAACTGTGTACTCACCAACATTACGTTGACATTTTAAAGTATGTTTTTCAGGTACTTAAAGCACAATCACTCAAGTGGAAAGCATCGTAGGATAACATGCACACAAGTGTTGGATACGCATTTTGGAGGATTTTACTTGTATAACCCATGCCTTGGGTCATATGGGCAAAATCATAGAAACAATGTCTTTTAATAAATGTTTTGAGACTTAAACATTGATTTTGGGATGTAAATTCTGAATTTTAACTATGTATCCAATTTGTGTGTTTGTGTTTGCAATAATCATATGCTTTGACAACCACATTCGTCACCTCTCGCGATTCCGCCGAGACGTGGTGTGACACCAGTCATTTATAGAAAGCATTCACTCGATTTCTGGCGCTCTGCAAGACTGGTTGATGATATTAATGGTAGAAGAATAGAATCGACAGTTGCAAGACAAGAAATACAAATAACTGAAAGAATGATTAGACGATGCTTGCAGTTACACGATGATAACCATAACCCTATAAATTTCAACACCGATCACCTGATGAGGATCTTTGAACAGACGATGGGATATCAGGGGACAGTACATGATGGGCAATTTCAAAAGGGAATGTTCCCTATGTTGTACAGATTCTTAATTCATCATGTGATACTGGGGTTTGCTCCAAGAAAATGATCATGGACTCTGATGAGTCTTGATTTAGCAAATGCCATTGTTGGTATTATATATGATCTACCTTTCAACTTTTCGAAGATGATATTTGAAGGCATCGTAGGAAATTTGAAGAAGGCCGAAGTGGATAGATTCCTACAATACCCCAGATTCTTACAGATAATCTTTAACAGGGAGTTACAAGACTTACCTACAACTGGAATTACACATCTGTTACAGAATCCCTACACATATAGAAGAATTGTAAATCCGGGAAGGGAAAACAGATTTAATCCCAACATTCCATTTGAAATTTTACCATGGTTATTATACCATGATTTGGAGATTATGCCAGTACCTGAGTTGACCTCAGAGAAGGAAGAAGGGGAAGATGATGTTGAAGGTGATGATGATGATTCTGAAAGTGAAGATAATGATGATGATGGCAATGAAGGAAGGGCTGGAGTAGCCATGGATGTTGACCTACCTATTCAAACACCACCTGAATCACCACAACCTCAAGACCAAACCACTCTATCACCTACCCAAACCTTAACCCTGAGCCATCCTGAAACATCAACTCATACATCCCTAACACCACTAACACCAACAACCATTAGCCCAATTCAAACAGATTCATTTATTCCAAGCCCACCTCATACACAGTCACCACCACAACCCATTATCCAAACTCAAACCACAAACCAAGAACAACCTGAACATGAACCTTTCTCTACATCACAACCTACAACCCCACATACTGAAACAGACCTATTCCAATGAAATTTGGACTTAATGAAATAAAATGTTGAATTAAAGAAGAGGAATGAGGAGGTGACAACAGAGAATGTAATGTTGATAGATCAGTTGGCCCGGGATATGATGAAAATTCAAACCCTGGAGCAGGAGGTTGAAAAGACCTCAGCTGCCCTAAAACATGGGGAGAATGTAAATATGCCAACTGATGCTATGATGAGTGTTGAAACTGAAAAGGATACAAGTGTAGAGACTGTTGATGGTTTGAAATGTATACTAATTTCATATGATGATGATGAGGATAGTGAAGAGAGGAGAGTAGAGGATGTTGATTATGAAGCAGATTCTTCTGATAAAGGAGAACAAAATTATGATGTGAATGATGAAGTAATGAATGTGATATGGAGTGAGGAGGATGAGGAAGTGAGGAATGATGAGGAGAATGTAAATGAAGCTGAAATGATAATAAATGAAGAAAATTTAGTTCTTACTGATGAAGCAACTAATGTCTTAGCTGACATACTAACTGAAGAACAAACTGATGTAATGAATGAGGAAGATGCTGCTACTGAGGAGTTAATACTTACTGAACCTGAAGAACATGAAAGCTCCAAGAGGGTAGAGTATGATCCAGAGTTAGAGACCCTTGAAAAAGAAATTGATGATTATCAACAATCTGAAGATGAGGAAGATGTACAGAAAAAAATTGATAAAGGAAAGGCTAAGCTCACTGAAGAAAAGCCTTTGAAGGCAAATCCTGTGAAAGACATACTATTTAAAGATGATGAAGAAGCTTCTGCTGCTGCAAAGAGAAAACTTGAAGAAATCATAAGAGAAACAAGGGAGAGGGAAATATTGGCCCAAACCTTGTCTCCAGAAGAATTAGCAGAGCAGGAAGCACTGATTACTCAACCTAATGTGGCCAAAATAATAAATGATGATGAGGCTGATGATCAGATTGTAATTGAAGCCTTAATAAATCTAAGAAGGGATGACGAGATTGACAATTCCTTAGCCATGGTTGTGAGTAAGTTTTCCCAAAAGGATCCTAAGCCTGAAAAGGAATCTCAACAGGAGCCCGAGAAGGAACCTGAAAAGAAAAATGAAGAATCAATAGAAGAGATGTTGGCTAAAGCCTCAAGAATACATGAGAATGTGGGTAGATTTGAAAAGACATATTCCAGAAAAAGAAAAGCCACTGATCAAGGCATGAGGGAGGATCTGAAAACCAAGAAAGGGAAATGGGATGAAAAGAACAAGTGTTATGTGGAAACTCCTGATGATGAAGATAGTCCAATCAGGGCAGTCCCACTACAAACATTGATGTCAGGAGTAAAAAGTCCAGGTGTTCCTGATGTTCCTATTGTAAGTAATCCAAACCCAAAACATCCAACTTCTGATGAGCCCAAAATAGATGCAGTTAATGAATTAACAGAAGAGGAGGATGAGTCTGATGAATCTGATGATAATAATGACAATGAAGGAAAAGGTGATGAAGCTGCAAATGTTGTGTCCCCACAAGTCACAATGACTGATGAGCAAAGGGCAAACATTGAGCTGAGTATGTTGGAAGCCAAAAGGAAACATCCATTGGTTATGAAACTAAGAAGTTATTGAATAAGTTTTGAAACTTTGGCTTATTTGGATGAAAATCAGTTGCAAAAGAGACTGGACAAGGAAAGAGATGTAATCAAGAAAAAGATGCAACAAAAGAATAAAGATGGCCAGAAATACAGAGAATATCTAAGAAAACATGGTTATTCAGAGAAAGATTTAACTCACTTTAAGATTGACAAGCTTCAAGATCTTTACAATAGTGAAAGAAAACAGGTGATAGAAAAGTTTGTGAATGAACATGAGGAAGATGAAAAACTTAAATCCTTAAAAGAAAAATATGGAGGAAAGTGTGGATATTTTTTGGAAAGGGGAATGAAGCCAAACATGGTTGATAGTCTGGATGAGAAAACAGTTGAAACCATCTATTCCAATATGAAAAGAAAAGAAAGACTGAAAAAGGTGGTACAAACTGATATATCAAGTGTTAAACAAAAGGGCTAAAATCAAGAGAAAGAAAGGCAGGAAGAATAGTCTGAGCCTCCTATGAAGAAAAGAAAGTTAATGTCATTAAGAAAGAAGCAAGAGGATGACAGAGCTAAAACTCAAGAAAACCCAATCCCAGAGGAAGTAAAACCTGAACCAGTTGAAGATCCCACTGTTCCTTGGGAAAATGATGAGATGATTGACATTTTAAGAAGGGTAATGACTACTCAGAAAGGGATGGATGTTGAGGCCTACTTAATGCATTAACCAAGGATGAACTGAAAGAAATGTTTTATATGCAAAAGGCTGAGTGGGAAAAAGTATTGTTGCAGGGCACAAATCTAAGAAGCTTTATTGGAAGGAGATTTGTACCTGCTGGTTTATTGAGGGATGAGTCAATTGATGAAATGATTGCTAGACTATTTAGTGAAGGAGGTGAAAGTTTGGAAGAATTGGTAAATCTTCCTGCTGAAATGTTGATGAGTTGGTACCAGAAAAGGTTTGAAGTAGAGGCACCCAGTCAACCAATGATGGTCACACAAATAGGGCCATCTACATCAAGACAACAACAAACAATTCGCAGAAGAGAATCAAGTGGAGCTGAACTACAAAGAACAACAAGACCACAATCTGATGTGGATCCGCCCAAAAGACTCTACTATGACTCGTCTCTAAAACTCTGAAAGTAGTAATGGAAAGCAAACAACTGAGAGACATTATTATGAAAGAAGACTTTACTGAGTTCACACCTGAACAGCTGGAAAAGATGGCCAAGCTTGACCTTTATGACTATCATGATATAAGCAAAATGGCAGGAAGACAGCAAAATGAACTCTCAAAGTTCCTAAGAGATGAAGCTGACAACAGATTTCCCTTCTTGAAAGAAAAGAAAAGCTGGAAAATGAAAAGACTTGAGAAAACAAGAAGAACAGCTAAGCTGAAGAAAATAACTAGTGCCAAGCTGAGATATGAAATGAATATCAAAGAAAAAAATCATCTGTCAAATATGAATACCTGCATCAGATTGGAAAGAAGAATGACAAGACCAAATTATATTGTGCAGAAGAATGGCATTATTGCATAAGTTGAATACAAGGAGAATACAGGCCATTATGTTCTAAGAAACTTAGATGGAGCAGCTTTGGCAGTAATCAGAAAACATGAAGACTTGACGTACCTGCACTATCAAGACTTAACAGATATCAGGGATTTGGTCATTCCAGAGAGTCACACTCATTACCAAATCCTTGAGATTATCAAACAAAGGGCAACAACAGTCATGGCAAATAGAAGGCAAACCAACTCTGATGCAAGAAGAAAAAGAAAATGAACATTAGTATAGGCTTTGTTTTGTAATGTCTACGAAAAACATTTGAATATGTAACTATTTGATTTTGTTATGAATGTGTATTTTGATTTTGATTTGCTATGTATTTTGACTAAGTGTATGTAACCATAGAGATGTTTTGGGTCAGCTGAGGTGTTCAAATCTTGGGGGAGATTGTTGAGTCAAAGATTGACCTAAGAGAGATATATGGAAGATTGGAATCTTCTCAACCTCCTCGGAATTCGCTAAGTATGATTCCGTGCACACCTTAGACTTCCGAGCAAGGTTTTACTTAGCCGGGCATGATATTTTGTCAATCAGGCAAGGTTATCTTCTAGAATTCTTCTTTAGTGGATATCCGAGCAGGGTTCGCAAATTAGTGTATTACCGGGCAAGGTTCAGTAGTTCATGCAAATCCGGGCAAGGATCACTTTATCAAGCAAGTCTGTTCTTCATAGCCAAGTAAAGTTTACTTCTGAACAAGCTTTTGGCTAACCAAGCTCATGAAGCCAAGTGATTGGAAGACCGGGCAAGGTATTCTTTAATAATATAATGGTCCAAGAAGGCTTGATGTTTAATGAATTATCTTAAGTAACATCGGGAAAGGTTCAACTCAAGCAATGAACAGTGCTACCGGGCACACTTTGCTAATAAGCGACTCTCTAATAAAGAGTTGAAGAGACCATTGAAGAACAAGGTTGCTCGTAAAGATTTGTCGGGCAAAGTCTGATAAAGTCAAGAAGATTGAAGTCTACCCGGTGAGTATTTTACTTGGTAAAATACTCTTTAAGTAAAGTCTACCCGGAACTGATCCCAGGCACACATCTATGTTACCAAGTACTGAAGGGACGCAGAGCACACAATCTACTCGGAAAGTCAATTCTGCTACAAAGCCTACCCAGAAGACTTGTTTTACACTTAGAATAATTTTGAATATGTAATTTGTATATGTTTTAGAATTTAGGGTTCTAGAATGAATGACAGCTGTAAAGGGGGTGTTAGGCCTATAAAAGGAATAATTTAGGGCACGTCTCAAAAGGACGGATAGAGGCAATCACACTTTTAGGATAAGAAAGAATATTTCTGAGTGTGACAGCCGTCCTAGGAATCGTACGGATAAACTTTCCCTTCAAGAAACCCTAAGTCGATTATCATTTGTTTGATGAACATTATATGAATGAAAATCTTTTGAGTGAATCTTGTGTGTGTAAGTTACCTTTGATTATTGTTTAGCAACTACCCTGTTTGTTATTGATTATGCCTTTAAAAAACGGTTATCTTTCTAAATATAGTAACCCGTCATTAACTCCCTTGTCAACACATCTATTTGTGTGAGTTATGGCTTGATTTGTGTAAAATCTACCTGAAATCAGGGACCTGACAGGTGAGTTTCTAGCCCCACTTCCATGTTATGTTTTCGGGGCTGTGTGCATACTCTATATGTTTGTTATTACATTTATCCTAAGTAATAAGTGTATGTCCTATGTGATTATGTGATTGGTATGAATGATTGTGTGTCAATACGTGAACGATCTTCGGATATTGCATACACTGTCAAGTTGTAATGTTATGTTTAATAATGATATGATATGTATGATATATGTTGGGACTTATGTTTTAGACCGACGCATCGAAATTTGTGGATGGAAAATATATTATTTTTTCTCAACCAAGGGTGGATGGCTTGAAGACCAAGACATGCTAGACTAGTAGTATAAATATATGGTTTTATTCATTTGTCTAGTATGAGTGAGTGTATTGTGTATTGAGTGAGATCTAGGGTTTTATCCCTTTGAGAGAGTCTCCGCCTCTAGGATGAGCTCTCCTGGAGGTGGCTGATATTTCTTGTGTATGTATGAATGTATGTATGAGTGTTTCATCTTTATGTGAATCATTCGAGTAACGATATAATACTACCACCTCTATCTTTTTTGTTTTGATTACAATTGTTCATCCTATTATTGATTGTTAATCAAATCAGGCTCTCTCCCAATACACCTCATCCGTCCAGATATCGTTCAAGAGTGAATAAGAGTGAGATTCGATCCTAACCCTAGATCCGAGCTCGACACCGTTGATAATACCGACTATTTACGCTTCCGCAACGGGGCTCGGGTTTACACAATTGGTATCAGAGCGGGGTTACCGAATCATTCAGACTAACCGCTGAACTGATTCATTTCGCTTTTGAATTCACCATGGACGTTAAACGATGAAGTTCATTGAAATTATTTTTATGGGTTTTGAAATTACTTGATGATATGGAGAAAAGTATATGGATTGATTTTTACATTGAAAAATTTGAAATATTTAAAAATAATAGAAAAATTGCTCCTCATAATGAGTTTTGAAGCATAAAAGGAAAATGATAGTACATTGATTGTCATGTTCAAAATCCGGTATATTGAAGAATAAAAGTATATTGCTTAATGTCCGGTGTATAGGTAGGCTTTTGAAAAACAAAGTAAGGGAATAAGTGATATAAACATAAATTGCCATGTTGTAACACCCTCAAAATCCACTAACGGAGTTTTACAGTCAGAGGGTATGAACTATCAGGATCGGAATCATTAGTTATAATCAAACCATAAAACAAAGTTTTAAAACCATGAAAACGTTTACGAGTAATTAAATGCAGAAGCGTAAAACCATAGAAATCAATGTTGCGTCACGCAGGACGACTTAAAACCCAATGATAACAGTTTAAAATAAGTTTGCATAATTAAAAGTGTTTCAAGCAATGCATAATCCTAAACCGCGCGCCCGCCTCGGCTACCTGAGAATAACATACTAAAAGTGTCAACACAGGGTTGGTGAGTTCACGAGTTCAAATAAAAATAAAGCGTTAGCGTTTGCGTTCAGCGTTTTGCGTTAAGCGTTTTGCGTTACCAGATAGTGTTATGTCAATTATATATCTATAGGTAGCTAGCCTATAAAACAAGTATTACTAAGTGTTCGACACCGAAGCTGACTGTTTATCATTTGCCTTGCCACCAGGTCTATCCCGACCATGGTATGTGTTTAGCCAAGATTACACCCACTCGACCTCCAGTCGAGTTTAGCGTTGGGTGGGGTTTGTCAAACCCAGTAGTACTACTCAACAATGACTCGCTATTATCCAATATTAAACGGTTCGATGTGAATGAAGGACTTTAGTTAACGCGTTTGCCACTTAGTCTTTACAAGTGATATATAATCTATATTAACAAAATCTTAAATGCGTTTTCGAAGTATGTTATCTCCCCCAAGAGAAAAGCGTTTGAAAACCGTTTAAAAGGGGTAAGTGAACTCACTGTTTGCGAAGTATTCCCAAAATAAATCACCAAGATGCGCGTCACAGAAAAACTCTCTCTAGCGTTCTAAAACAACAAAGAAACTTTTCTATGTGTCGGAATATTATCGAGTCTCTAGACCCGGCACATAATACCTATGCACACAGCATGTTTCGTGTTTCGTTTGTGAATCGTGTGTGACCTTAACAAGTACATTTGTGATACGATACGTGTGTGAGCAATTATTTACGTGTCATGTATTAATAATGTACATCACTAGCAATTACTCCCCGTAGGGGCAATTTGATCACACATAACAATTAACTAGCAATTATTCCCCACGAGGGAAATTTGGTCAAATCATGACAATCAATTAGCAATTATTCCCGCAAGGGCAATTTGGTCAAAACACGATAATAAATTAGAAATCACGTTGTTTCATGCAACTTTCACAAAATTCAGCAACTAGTTTCATCAAGACAGAAATTCTACTTAAAAGATTGTACTATTCCACCGATCATAGTATCTCAATTAATTTACCAAAAATCATCACTAAAGCATATATGTCTTAAGTTTCCAGAACATATTTTATTATATTTTTATTCCACATAGGTTTCTCACAATAATCAAATCATTACAGCAAACTCATGACAGTCAAATTCATGCGTAACAGAATGTTATTTCAAATTCCCGTTAAATGAAAAATCCAATAAATGCAAGACCACTTGGGTTAGGTTCCTAACTCAATAATTCAACTTCCAGAAGTGGAACCAACCCAATTGGTCTCGTAGTTTATGAGATATAACATTTTCAAAACAACCCAACAGCAGGTCTAACAACTCAGCTTTGCACAATGTTTTTGTAAAATCATAAAGGTTAACTTTTACACGTCCAAAAATTGCAAATTTACATTCTTTAGAAACTAGACTCAACCTAGTTTACTGTAGTATCAATTATCTTAATCAATTTTCACTTTTACACCCCGTTACAGTCAATCAAACATCAACAACACAATCAGTCCAGAAACTGTTTGCATCCAAACTCAACAATTTAACTATCTATGGACCACAAATCATTCATATAACATTGTAGATACCATAACTACTATCCATGCATACCAATTACCCCATACATACATAGTTAGGGTTTTATTTGATCTCAAACTCAAAGACACAACAATTAACATGCAATAATATCAAAACTAGTTATCAAATCATCATCAATACATCATCAAATCAACAACAATCATATGAACACCATACATACAAAAATCAGCCCCTAGGGTTTTCAATTAACCCATTAAAAATCGAAATTAAGTATAAAGGATGCAAGGGATAGTCGTTTATACCTTCCTAGCACCTTAATCTCCAATAATTGATTGTATGTGTGTATATGAGGCCAATCGCAAGGGGGGGGGGGGGGGGTCTAGAGTTGCCGTCGGGTTTGGGAGAAGTGGGAGAGGGAGCTAGGGTTTGATAATATTATATAATAATAACATGTTACACTTTAGTCCCTAAACTTCCAAATGTTACATCTCTAGCTTAATTAACTTAGTTTTGCACATTGAGTTAACATTATATAACATGTTATCACATAACACATAATCCTAACACATAATTATCACATAATTATTGTTTTGACGTTTCTCGTTTATTCACCAATCGTTTGCGTCAACTCGTTTGCGTTTCGGTGCAATTCCCGAAAGACTACACATGTAGTAAGTGTCAAGCGTCATTTAAACCCTAGTTTAAATGTAATGAGGTGTGCGTTATAGATTCAGTGATCTAAAGTTTGAATTGACGGAGTTGAGTTAACGGAGTTAACGGAGTTAACCTGAAATTGACGATTGTCACATCATTCCCATGTTAAAGAATTTTCGTCCCGAAAATTTGAGTCAAGTCGTGATGAGTGTCTGAAAAAGTAAGAAAAATTTTCAGTTTGTCATATCATCCCCTAGTAGAAAGAAATTTCATCCCAAAATTTAATTCATACCTCCGGTGATTTCTGACGGTTTGTCGGGTTTCGCGGTTTTCTGTGTTTGGTCAGCCCTTCATAAAGGTGAGGATACTTTTTCATCATTTGATCTTCGCGTTCCCAGACTCCGGTCCACGTCTCGAGTTCCAACGAACCTTAACAATTGGAATTTTGCTGTGCTTGAGCGTTTTGGTTTCCCAATCCAAAACCTCAACTGGTTCTTCAATGAAGCGTAACTGTTCATCAACTTGCAGTTCATCCAAAGGGACTACTTGAGTTTCATCGGATAGGCATTTCATTAAATTCGATACGTGAAAAACATTGTGTACACTGCTGAGTTCCGCTGGTAAGTCCAGCCGGTACGCCACTGGACCAACGCGTTCCGTTATCCGGTAAGGACCAACATATCGTGGGTTGAGTTTGTTTCGCTTTCCAAAGCGAACCACACCTTTCCAAGGTGAGACTTTGAGTAACACTCGATCGTTCACTTGAAATTCGAGAGGTTTTCGGCGCTTGTCGGCGTAACTCTTTTGGCGATCTCGTGCTACTGCCATGCGATTTCGGATTTGAACAATCTTTTCCGAAGTTTCGAGTACCAGTTCTGGACCAGTGACTTGGCTGTCACCCACCTCTGCCCAGCAGAGTGGTGATCGACACTTCCGTCTGTACAGCGCTTCAAACGGCGCTGCTTTAATACTTGCGTGGTAGCTGTTATTATACGAAAACTCTACCAAAGGAAAGTGAGGTTCCCAACTTTTTCCGAAATCCAACACACAGGCACGCAGCATGTCCTCTAAGGTCTGAATAGTTCGTTCAGTTTGCCCATCCGTCTGAGGATGGTATGCTGTGCTCATATCAAGATGGGTGCCTAGTGCGCTCTGTAGTGACTTCCAAAAGTGCGAAGTGAAACGAGAATCTCGATCGGAAATGATTGAGACAGGCACTCCGTGTCTAGACAGACATTAATTTATAACATATTACATTGTTGCGAGTTGCGTTACAGTCTAGGTGTCACACACATATATTACCAATAAGACATTAATATATATTCATTACAAAACATAGAGCAGCAAGCTTCCAACAGGTAGCACAGATAGTTAAGCACATATCAATCATTCCAACTTGGGCATACCTAGAAAACATGTAAAGAAAACGGGTCAACTACGAATAGTTGGTGAGTTTCACTAATTTAAAAAAACACTGACAAATCATTTTAATAATCATTTATTAACAATATAATCATGCTGGGAACTATGTTACCCCAGAACATTTCCATTAACTTCCTGGGAACTATGTTACCCCAGAACAATAATAACCCCTGGGAACTATGTTACCTCAGAACAATAATAACCCCTGGGAACTATGTTACCCCAGAACAATAATAACCCCTGGGAACTATGTTACCCCAGAACAATAATAACCCCTGGGAACTATGTTACCCCAGAACAATAACACATGATAAACATTTTGTATATTCTGTGCATCAGACCATATATATATAAATGTACAAGTATTTCCATACGATCGGTATGTACTTAAATACTTAAATAAGACATGTTTTCCGCCCCGGGAAAATATAATTAAAACAATTCATTAAAAGGGGCTCGTGAAAACTCACCTTTTGTGAGTCGGTGAGTAATACAAGGAACAGCTACGTGCCTGGATCTGTAATATAATATCTAGTCGTTACTATATAATTCCCATAACTTAAATATGTATCAATCGGTACATCTGGGAACATTGTTAACCCAGTACTGTACTCGATTCGGGGACTATGTTAACCCCGTGACACTTCTAAGGACTCAGATTGTGACATTGCTTAGAGTTTGACAGTCAATTTAGTTAAGGTGATGAAATTATAGCTCGGTTTGACACCCCGTTTGGCCGTGGGGCCCGTTCCCGATATTTCGGTGCCGGAAACGGTAAAATCGGGTAAAATTACCCAAATCATCCGAATTATTTTCGGATGATTTATTTTTACTTAATTTACTTAGATTTATGAAATAGTCCATTTTTAGAGTTTTCATGTACCAGTCAGCTCGCTTATGCGAACTTTGCCGGTTTTCACGTTTTAAGCTTTAAAAACTTGTTTTTATGTTCTTTTTAGCACAAATAATTACCCGATTAGTCTCGGGTCTTGAAATTTTTCACAAAACTTAATTTGACAGTAAGGAATTTTGTAAAATTTTCCCAGATTTATTTTCCTATATTTACATTTATTTATCTATTTTTAAATCTTATTAAAATACTAAATATATCAAAAATACCAAAACACTTTAGAAAAATCCCAAATTTTTCTGGGATGATCTCTATCATCCTCATAACTTTCTGGAAATTTTCCAGATTTATTTTCCTATATTTACATTTATTTATCTATTTTTGAATCTCATTAAAATACTAAATATATCAAAAATACCAAAACACTTTAGAAAAATCCCAAATTTTTCTGGGATGATCTCTATCATCCTCATAACTTTCTGGAAATTTTCCAGATTTATTTTCCTATATTTACATTTATTTATCTATTTTTGAATCTCATTAAAATACTAAATATATCAAAAATACCAAAACACTTTAGAAAAATCCCAAATTTTTCTGGGATGATCTCTATCATCCTCATAACTTCCTGGAATTTTTCCAGAATTTAAAAATTATTTTTCAAGCCATTTTCACCCAAAACCGAGCTAGAAAGCCCTAGAACTCGTTTCACCGAAAAGCCTATTTAGACTTTTCCAACTGAGCTCAAATTTTGTGGGTGACTTTTATATGATATAAAAAGCTTATCTTAAATTTTCCGGAATCTTTCATCATGTTTTGCTATTTTTCACTATTTTTGGCCAAAACCGAGCATTAAATTCACCAAATATTCATCTTTTATCCAAAAATTACCAAAAATTCACAGATCTCATATTTTCATGTGTAGATCATCTCTGTGAAATTTCGTGACCCGACTCTAAGCACACGTAAATCTGTCCATTTTTCATAAACACACGAAAACCGAACTATTTTGTGTTTTCTAGCTTTAGATCGCAAGGATCTCGGTTTCTAGCCTTTGCTAGCCGCTAGATACAACACTTACAAGCACATCAACACCACACCAAGCAAGTTATACCCACAATCAAGCCATTTCTTTCCTAGTGTCGGTTAAAACATCAAAACAACGATTTTAACCGTAAAAATCCATTCTCGACTCTTTTTACTCATTTCTTGGACCAAGATCCCTTGTATAACTTGTATACATCTCTTGGTCATGCAAGAGTCGGTTTCATCTCGGATTTTCACCCGTCTTTCACATGGAAAATTCATTTGACAAGATTTCAACCGTAAAAATTCATTCTAAACACTTTTAACTAATTACTTGGATCAAGATCATTTGTATAACTTGTATACATCCTTTGATCACACGAGAATCGGTTTCATCTCGGGTTTTCACCCGTTTTTTCACATGAAACTTCCTTTTCTCAAGAATTATGCAATTAAAAACAAGATTCAAGTATCAAAACATGCTTATACCTTCAAGTTTTTGGTTGGAGATCAAGGGATTGGATGAATGCTTGAAAGTTGAGAGAGTTTGAGAGTGTTTTTGTGTTAAAAAAAAGAAAAGTATAATGTGTATGAGTGTGTGTATAGGGGCCGGCCAAAGAGGGGGTGTGGGGGGGGCCCACATCTCAAATATTGTCCACACATTTGGATTACACAATCCGGATAATGTTGTGGATAATCTGGTTCAGTTCGTTTCTCGTTTAAACTCGTAATTCGGCTTGAAACGAAATTAAAATGGTCGTTTTTCGGGTTAAAGTAAAATTTTCATAAAACTGATTTAAAAACTTTCAAAACTTAACCCATGACATTAAAACATCATGTCATTAATAATTACGCATCTTTTTCGGCTTGATTGATCGTCTCTTGCTTGGTTTGGTGTTAAAGGTTTCGTTTATCGTACCGACGTACAAATAAATCGAAATCCTTTTTCTGTGCTATAATTCACTTATCCCGAAGCATTAATACCTCGTAAATATCACTAAACATTATATACTTCGACTATAATGTAATTCCCGATTCGTTCGGGTTTCAATAATCGTTCATTGGTTAATTGTAATTCCAATATGATTCACTATATAATTGAGTATGATTCATACTGTGAACCATATATATTCGTATAAACGTGCTATAACTCATATAATCAATATTAAATAACACGTAAATAGTATATTCCGGCTAGGGTATACCTGAATTTGCCGGAATCGTTACATTCTCCCCCCGTTATAAAAATTTCGTCCTCGAAATTTTATGCGTCAACTACTTCCTTTCGAGGAAATAGGTGGGGGTATTTCTTCCGAAATTCATCCTTTCGTTCCCAAGTAAATTCTGGGCCTCGTTGCGAATTCCATCTAACTTTGACCAACGAGATCTTATTGTGTCTAAGTTGCTTGATCTTACCGTCCACTATTTCAATGGGCTCCTCTACGAAGTTGAGCTTATCACTTATTTGAACACCCTCTAAGGGTAACACCGATGTCTCATCCGCCAGACATCTTTTCAAATTCGACACATGAAACACGTTATGAACTGCACTTAGTTCCTCAGGCAGTTCTAGTCGGTAAGCTACCGGACCGATCTTTGCAGTAATAATGAATGGTCCAATATATCTAGGGGCCAACTTCCCCGCCTTTCCAAACCTGACCACTCCTTTCCAGGGTGATACTTTCAAATATACCTTTTCACCCTTCTCAAATGACAACGGTTTTCGACGGGTATCAGCATAACTCTTCTGCCGATCCCGCGCGGCTTTTAGGTTGTTCTTAATTTCAAGAATCTTGCTGGTCGTCTCCTGGACCAGATCCGATCTAATGATCTGCGGGTCACCCACTTCAGACCAGCAAAGTGGTGATCGGCACTTCCGCCCATACAATGCTTCATAAGGTGCTGCCTTTATACTGCTGTAATAACTGTTATTATAGGAAAATTCAACGAGTGGGAGATGTTGATCCCAATTTCCCTTAAAGTCCAGTACGCAAGCACGAAGCAAATCCTCCAAAGTTTGAATGGTCCTCTCAGACTGACCATCGGTCTGAGGGTGGTAAGCTGTGCTTAGGTCAATACGTGTTCCCAACGCTTCTTGGACAGCTTGCCAAAGTTTGGAGGTGAAATGGCTATCCCTATCGGAGATGATCGAGATGGGGATGCCATGACGAGACACTATTTCATTTATATAAATTTGCGCAAGTCTCTCAGTGTTAAAAGTATTCCTAATTGGAATAAAATGTGCCGATTTGGTTAATCGATCCACGATTACCCAAATCGCATCATGACCTCGGGGTGTCTTGGGGAGGTGTGTCACAAAATCCATTGTGATCTGCTCCCACTTCCATTCGGGAATTTCTGGCTGTTGCAACATTCCCGAAGGTTTCTGGTGCTCCGCCTTAACCCTCGCACACGTCGTACACTTGCCGACGTATGTGGCTATATCCTTTTTCAAACCTGGCCACCAGTAAAATTCTTTCACATCCTTGTACATTTTATCTGATCCCGGATGTATGGAATATTTCGATTTATGTGCTTCATCCATGATCAAATCACGAAGGTCATGGAGGGTCGGGATCCAAATCCGATTTTTGAAATAAAGAATTTCGTCCACACGCTGTTCGAAATTCTTCTCATTCCCGTAAAGTCCTTCTTTATCCAATTGGCCCTCTTTCAACGCCTCGCGTTGAGCGACTCGAATCAAATCTGAAAGGTTCGACTGGACTATCATCCCCAACGCTCGCACACGTAGTGGCTTGACTCGATCCTTTCTACTCAAGGCATCGGCTACAACGTTAGCCTTGCCAGGGTGATATCGTATGTCACAGTCATAGTCACTCAGCAACTCGACCCATCTTCGTTGCCTCATATTCAGTTCTTTCTGATCGAATATGTGTTGCAAACTTTTTTGATCAGTGAATATGGTGCACTTTGTACCGTAGAGATAGTGTCTCCAGATTTTAAGTGCAAAGATGACTGCTCCCAGTTCCAAGTCATGAGTAGTGTAGTTTTTCTCATGAACTTTTAACTGTCGAGACGCATAGGCTATGACCTTTTTATTTTGCATTAACACGCATCCTAACCCTTTACGGGATGCGTCACAATATACAACAAATCCATCGTCTCCGTCGGGAAGACTTAAGATTGGCGCTTGGCACAATCTTTGTTTTAGCGTTTGAAACGCCGTTTCCTGCTCTTCACCCCATTCATATTTCCGATCCTTTTGAGTCAGGAGGGTTAAAGGTTGGGCGATGCTGGAAAAGTTCTCTATAAATCGACGATAGTATCCAGCTAAGCCTAAGAATTGGCGGATTTCCTTCGGAGATTTAGGCGCTTGCCAATTCTTAATAGCTTCAACCTTACTCGGATCAACGTGTATTCCTTGGTGGTTTATAACATGACCGAGAAATTGCACCTCTTGTAACCAGAAGTTACACTTGGAGAATTTTGCATATAACTTCTCCTGATCCAGGAGCTCTAAAACTAACTTTAAGTGTTGCTCGTGCTCCTCTTTACTCTTCGAGTATATCAAAATATCGTCAATAAATACAATGACGAACTTGTCGAGATAGGGTTTACAGACTCGGTTCATGAGATCCATGAACACCGCTGGCGCATTTGTTAGCCCAAAAGGCATAACTAAAAATTCGTAGTGGCCGTAGCGAGTCCGAAACGCGGTTTTTGGGATATCCTCCTCTAGAATTCTAACTTGGTGGTATCCCGATCTAAGATCAATTTTTGAGAAATAGCTCGCACCTTGTAGTTGGTCGAACAAATCATCGATTCGGGGAAGAGGATATCTATTTTTGATGGTTAATTTGTTCAATTCCCTGTAGTCAATGCACATTCGAAGGCTTCCGTCCTTCTTTTTCACAAATAGTACAGGTGCACCCCACGGGGAATAACTGGGACGTATAAATCCCTTATCCAACAATTCCTGCAACTGGTTGGATAGTTCTTGCATCTCGGACGGTGCAAGTCTGTAAGGGGCCTTAGCAACAGGGCCGGCTTGAGGTAACAGATCGATTCTGAATTCGACCTGTCGGGTTGGCGGTAATCCAGGAAGTTCCTCTGGAAAAACTTGTGGAAATTCGCGTACCACGGGAATATCGTCCACCCGTTTTTCCTCAGAATCAGCGGCCGTCAGGCTCGCTAGATACGCCACACATCCCTGACGTATATATTTCAACACCTTGAGGTGGGATATAAATGGTATCATGGTGCCGGATTTTTCTCCCTGCACTAATACCTCCTCGTCATCCGACACCCGGATCTTGACGGTTTTCTTTTCACAGTTTATTTCTACCCTATTACGAGCCAACCAATCCATTCCCACTATCACGTCAAAACTACCCAATTCTACCGGTAACAAGTCAATCAGGAAGGATTGTTCGCTCAGAATAAAAGGGCAATTCCGAACAATCCGATTAACTATCATGGTTTTACCGTTAGCGACCTCTACGGTGTAGGGTTCTATGGTTTCACCAATAGGAAGGTTTGCTATCGAAAGGAACCTAACGGAGACAAAACTTCTATCGGCGCCTGTATCAAATAATACAGAAGCGTAATGATCAGAGACGAGGAAGGTACCTGTCACTACGCTGGGGTCCTGGCGCGCCTCGTTCGCTCCCATCACAAATGCCCGGCCTCGCGCCGGATTGGACGCCGATGGCTGACCCGCGAGTTGTCTCCCGTTTCCTCCCTGATTCAGTTTCGGGCAGTTCCTTTTGAAGTGATCCGTGCTGCCGCATTCGTAGCAAGCACGGCTAGTGGTCACCATCTGGTTTCCTTGCGGGTTCTGCTGTCGGGCTGGTTGAGTTCTAAATGGTTGCGCCCGAATAGGTTGCGGTTGACGGTTCAGGTTGTTCAGATTTGTCTTACAATTTGGTGCGTAGTGTCCAACCCTGCCACACCGGTGGCACACCACCTCCTTGCACACGCCACTATGGTGGTAACCACATTTCCCACATTTAGGAAACGTTCCCCTCTGCGGTTCTTGCCTTCCGCCCGAACTAGTCATGGCATAGCTCTGGGCAGCGGGCCTAGCTCGTTTACCTTGCTGTTTCTCTCGGATCCTATTGTCATACGTACCTCGCTTTCCCCCGGCCGACTCTCCCGTCGCCTTTATCGATCCGCTCCTTAAGAAATCATACGTGACAATACCAGCCTGTGTCACTGCACCCTCATACGTCTGGTGCCCTCCCGCGTTAACTATACTCCTCACTACTGGAGTAAGTCCCCAAATATAACGTTCCACCCTCTTTGACTCTGGGGTGACCAACCACGGCACTAATCGTGACAGTTCATTAAACCGGTTGGTATATCCCAAGTGGTCCGCCCCATGCATCTCTAGGTTCCACAACTCATGTTCCAGTTTCTGCAATTCATTCTTTGGGCAGAAATGTTTCAAAACAAGATCCTTAAGCTCTGTCCAGGTCATGCGGTTTGTCGCCGCCTGACCTCGAGTCTGTACTATGGTGTTCCACCATGTCAAGGCATGGTCTGTGAACGTACAGGTGGCGTACTTAACGACACAATCCTCGGGACAGTTGCTGATATTTACCACTGATTCTATTTTCTCTAACCATTTCACTAACCCATTCGGTCCTTCCGACCCGTTAAATTCTAAAGGCTTGCATAACATAAAATCCTTGATTGAACAACCCCTGGATGGTCCAGTGCGGTTGGTCTCTACAGTAGGGATAGGGCCATTACTGTCGGTAGCGACCACCGTAGGCGGTGCGTCATTACTCGGCATAGTGTTGTCATTCCTTGGAGGATTAGCGTTTTGTTCCCCGTCATTATTTATGGGCGTTTGATTGCTCGGAGGGGTTGGATTGGTCGAGTTATTAATACTGGCGGCGATGCGCGATACTATATCCGGTATCGCCGCCTCCAACTGTTGAGCAATCAAACGGCTCACATCTACTTCCGATATTTTCGTTGATCGTTTCGGTGCCATTCTACACAACATCAAGGAAACACATATAATTAATACCATTCCAAATTATGAAACACAAAACACATTCCATACATTAATAAACATTAGTACATATTACACAAACATCCATTTACATACTTCCCAGTCATCATTACATAACTAAGTTTTAATACAAAGGGCCTATGTTGGTATCATCCTCGACATAACCTGCAATGGGTCAGTGCTTGAATGATACCCAAAAGTATCGATAATGATATGCCCTACAAGAGACCCCCTATGGGCCAGTGGTTGTACTATAACTAAACAAGATTCACTCCGTGTTAGTATCACCACTAACTACTTACACGGAGTATCAAAAAGCGGTTCAAGATTCTACCATCCAACACATCTACACATGGTGGTAAACCAACCCCACCAACACCGCCACCAGCACCACCAACACCGCCATCATAACCCGCATTCGGGTTTCCATCTGGTCGATCAACCAGTGGGAGTATGAGCACTCCCTTTTTAACTGGTTAATAGCATACTGGTGGTCCAGTATGCTGTCCCCGAGGTACGCTCGCCTCTGTACCCCCACGACCAGGGCGGCAGAGTGCTCGTTCACCTGCTCGGTGAGAACACGTAGCCAAGCCGCCAAGTCCCGCTCCTGCCTTGGCAGACCCCACACAGGTAGGGTTGCAGGCTCGGGTTGGGGGCGGGAAGACTCGCCCCGGTGGTATGTGGATCTGGGTGGGGTAACAGTGGGCGGAACATACGGGGCACTGATCCGCGCCGTGAGGCGGGGACCGTGTCTGGGGGGAATCGGGGCGGTCTGTGGTGCGGGCGGGGTAGGAGACCTGGTAACCCTAGCAGGGGAGGGTAAACTAGCACTCCTAGCTGGGGTGGTCTGTCTAGAAGTACTATGACTAGCCTCCGAAGGCTCGGAGCTGGGTGCTACACTTGGGCTTCCAGAGGCCCCGGAACTGACCTCTTCCGGGTCCTCTTCCGTCGACACACTAGGTGTTCTTGCCATTTTTACCTGCACACAAGTTAACAAACATATAGTCCCTTTTTATAGTGTAATTCAAAATCAAAATAACATGCACTTACTTATACAATTTTACCACATAATAATATTATCATATACTTACACATATGTTGCCAATTTTACCTATTTAAATTCCCCGTGACTTCCCCTGAATTCCCTCGTGCAGACAAGTCTGTTATTATGTTCCGGACCATAATAACCCACTTGTCCATCCAAGTTCATCCCGATCTCATCACAATATATTATTAGTTGATATTCAGATCCTATAATACTTGAGCTACTGGTTATATTTTAGGTATCTTTTTCAGACATCCTAATTCTTTATAACCAATGGCTCTGATACCAAGTTCTGTAACACCCCGTAACCGCAGCGGAAACGTACACGGGATGCAACAGACACATCTGATATCAACAGCATTGCTTATAAAGAAAATACCACTACATTAATTTATAACATATTACATTGTTGCGAGTTGCGTTACAGTCTAGGTGTCACACACATATATTACCAATAAGACATTAATATATATTCATTACAAAACATAGAGCAGCAAGCTTCCAACAGGTAGCACAGATAGTTAAGCACATATCAATCATTCCAACTTGGGCATACCTAGAAAACATGTAAAGAAAACGGGTCAACTACGAATAGTTGGTGAGTTTCACTAATTTAAATAAACACTGACAAATCATTTTAATAATCATTTATTAACAATATAATCATGCTGGGAACTATGTTACCCCAGAACATTTCCATTAACTTCCTGGGAACTATGTTACCCCAGAACAATAATAACCCCTGGGAACTATGTTAACCCAGAACAATAATAACCCCTGGGAACTATGTTACCCCAGAACAATAATAACCCCTGGGAACTATGTTACCCCAGAACAATAATAACCCCTGGGAACTATGTTACCCCAGAACAATAATAACCCCTGGGAACTATGTTACCCCAGAACAATAACACATGATAAACATTTTGTATATTCTGTGCATCAGACCATATATATATAAATGTACAAGTATTTCCATACGATCGGTATGTACTTAAATACTTAGATAAGACATGTTTTCCGCCCCGGGAAAATATAAATGTACAAGTATTTCCATATAAATGTACAACATTTTGTAAAAACTTGTTTTTATGTTCTTTTTAGCACAAATAATTACCCGATTAGTCTCGGGTCTTGAAATTTTGCACAAAACTTAATTTGACAGTAAGGAATTTTGTAAAATTTTCCCAGATTTATTTTCCTATATTTACATTTATTTATCTATTTTTAAATCTTATTAAAATACTAAATATATCAAAAATACCAAAACACTTTAGAAAAATCCCAAATTTTTCTTGGATGATCTCTATCATCCTCATAACTTTCTGGAAATTTTCCAGATTTATTTTCCTATATTTACATTTATTTATCTATTTTTGAATCTCATTAAAATACTAAATATATCAAAAATACCAAAACACTTTAGAAAAATCCCAAATTTTTCTGGGATGATCTCTATCATCCTCATAACTTCCTGGAATTTTTCCAGAATTTAAAACTTATTTTTCAAGCCATTTTCACCCAAAACCGAGCTAGAAAGCCCTAGAACTCGTTTCACCGAAAAGCCTACTTAGACTTTTCCAACTGAGCTCAAATTTTGTGGGTGAATTTTATATGATATAAAAAGCTTATCTTAAATTTTCCGGAATTTTTCATCATGTTTTGCTATTTTTCACTATTTTTGGCCAAAACCGAGCATTAAATTCACCAAATATTCATCTTTTATCCAAAAATTACCAAAAATTCACAGATCTCATATTTTCATGTGTAGATCATCTCTGTGAAATTTCGTGACCCGACTCTAAGCACACGTAAATCTGTCCATTTTTCATAAACACACGAAAACCGAACTATTTTGTGTTTTCTAGCTTTAGATCGCAAGGATCTCGGTTTCTAGCCTTTGCTAGCCGCTAGATACAACACTTACAAGCATATCAACACCACACCAAGCAAGTTATACCCACAATCAAGCCATTTCTTTCCTAGTGTCGGTTAAAACATCAAAACAACGATTTTAACCGTAAAAATCCATTCTCGACTCTTTTTACTCATTTCTTGGACCAAGATCCCTTGTATAACTTGTATACATCTCTTGGTCATGCAAGAGTCGGTTTCATCTCGGATTTTCACCCGTCTTTCACATGGAAAATTCATTTGACAAGATTTCAACCGTAAAAATTCATTCTAAACACTTTTAACTAATTACTTGGATCAAGATCCTTTGTATAACTTGTATACATCCTTTGATCACACGAGAATCGGTTTCATCTCGGGTTTTCACCCGTTTTTTCACATGAAACTTCCTTTTCTCAAGAATTATGCAATTAAAAACAAGATTCAAGTATCAAAACATGCTTATACCTTCAAGTTTTTGGTTGGAGATCAAGGGATTGGATGAATGCTTGAAAGTTGAGAGAGTTTGAGAGTGTTTTTGTGTTAAAAAAAAGAAAAGTATAATGTGTATGAGTGTGTGTATAGGGGCCGGCCAAAGAGGGGGTGTGGGGGGGGGGCCCACATCTCAAATATTGTCCACACATTTGGATTACACAATCCGGATAATGTTGTGGATAATCTGGTTCAGTTCGTTTCTCGTTTAAACTCGTAATTCGGCTTGAAACGAAATTAAAATGGTCGTTTTTCGGGTTAAAGTAAAATTTTCATAAAACTGATTTAAAAACTTTCAAAACTTAACCCATGACATTAAAACATCATGTCATTAATAATTACGCATCTTTTTCGGCTTGATTGATCGTCTCTTGCTTGGTTTGGTGTTAAAGGTTTCGTTTATCGTACCGACGTACAAATAAATCGAAATCCTTTTTCTGTGCTATAATTCACTTATCCCGAAGCATTAATACCTCGTAAATATCACTAAACATTATATACTTCGACTATAATGTAATTCCCGATTCGTTCGGGTTTCAATAATCGTTCATTGGTTAATTGTAATTCCAATATGATTCACTATATAATTGAGTATGATTCATACTGTGAACCATATATATTCGTATAAACGTGCTATAACTCATATAATCAATATTAAATAACACGTAAATAGTATATTCCGGCTAGGGTATACCTGAATTTGCCGGAATCGTTACATTCGGCGCTTGTCGGCGTAACTCTTTTGGCGATCTCGTGCTACTGCAATGCGATTTCGGATTTGAACAATCTTTTCCGAAGTTTCGAGTACCAGTTCTGGACCAGTGACTTGGCTGTCACCCACCTCTGCCCAGCAGAGTGGTGATCGACACTTCCGTTTGTACAGCGCTTCAAACGGCGCTGCTTTAATACTTGCGTGGTAGCTGTTATTATACGAAAACTCTACCAAAGGAAAGTGAGGTTCCCAACTTTTTCCGAAATCCAACACACAGGCACGCAGCATGTCCTCTAAGGTCTGAATAGTTCGTTCAGTTTGCCCATCCGTCTGAGGATGGTATGCTGTGCTCATATCAAGATGGGTGCCTAGTGCGCTCTGTAGTGACTTCCAAAAGTGCGAAGTGAAACGAGAATCTCGATCGGAAATGATTGAGACAGGCACTCCGTGTCTAGACACCACTTCTTTCATGTAGACGCGAGTCAGTCTTTCCATTTTGTCCGATTCCTTAATCGCTAAAAAGTGTGCCGACTTAGTCAACCGGTCAACGATCACCCAGATGGTATCGCATCCCGTCGGTGTCTTAGGTAATCCCGTGATGAAGTCCATTGAAATGTGTTCCCATTTCCACATTGGATGTTCCGGTTGTTGTAGTAGGCCAGATGGTTTCTGGTATTCTATTTTGACTCGGGCGCAAATCAAGCATTTGCTCACGTAGGTGGCAATGTCGGCTTTCATGTTCGGCCACCAGTAAAGTGCCTTTAAGTCATGGTACATCTTATCCGAGCCAGGGTGGATAGAATATCGGGACTTGTGTGCTTCGTCCATCACTAGAGTTCTCAACTCTCCGTATCGTGGAACCCAAATCCGGTTCTCAAAATATCGGACCCCGTCCGATTTGGTTTCAAGTTGCTTGTTCATGCCCCGCATGAGTTCTGATGGAAGATTATCATCTTTCAAAGCTTCGAGTTGCGCCTCGCGAATTTTATCGGGTAAGTTGGCATGAATCGTGAGTTGCAATGCTCGCACTCGCCTGGGTTTATCAGTTTCTTTTCTGCTGAGAGCGTCGGCCACTACATTGGCCTTGCCAGGGTGGTACTTGATGGCACAATAATAATCCTTAAGCAGCTCGACCCAACGACGCTGTCGCATGTTCAGCTCCTTCTGATCGTTGATATGTTGGAGACTCTTGTGGTCGGTGTAAATGGTAAACTTGGTACCGTACAAGTAATGCCTCCATATCTTAAGGGCGAACACCACAGCTCCGAGTTCCAAATCATGGGTCGTGTAGTTCTTCTCGTGAACCCGTAGTTGTCGAGAGGCATAAGCTATAACCTTCTCGAGTTGCATCAGCACACAACCGAGACCTTGTATCGATGCGTCACAGTGTACCTCAAAATTCTCCGTTCCCTCGGGTAGGGCTAGAATAGGGGCGCTACAGAGTTTGGTTTTGAACAGTTGAAAAGCAGATTCTTGCGCGTCACCCCAATTGTACTTAGTACCTTTGTGAGTCAAAGCGGTGAGGGGTTGAGCAATCTTTGAAAATCCCTCGATGAAACGCCGGTAGTAGCCGGCCAGTTCTAGGAATTGCCGCACCTCAGTCGGAGTCTTAGGCGCTTCCCAGTTTTTGATGGCCTCTACCTTACCGGGATCGACATGGATACCATTCTCGTTGATTACAAGTCCTAAAAAGTGAACCTCGCGAAGCCAAAACTCACATTTCGAGAGTTTTGCGTACAGTTGTTCCTTCTTGAATAATTCCAGAATTACCCTTAAGTGTTCCTCATGGTCAGCCTTGTCCTTGGAGTAGACGAGGATATCATCAATAAACACAATCACAAACTTGTCGAGGTACGCCTTGCATACTCGATTCATGAGATCCATAAATACGGCTGGTGCATTGGTTAGACCAAAAGGCGTAACCGAAAACTCAAAGTGACCATACCGTGTTCTGAAAGCCGTCTTTGAAATATCTTCCTCGCGCACTCTAAGCTGATGGTAACCGGATCGCAGATCGATCTTCGAGTAATAACTCGATCCTTGAAGCTGGTCAAACAGATCATCAATTCGGGGTAAAGGATAACGGTTCTTGACCGTCACCTTGTTCAACTCCCGGTAGTCGATACACATTCGGAAAGTCCCGTCCTTCTTTCTGACAAATAAGACAGGGGCTCCCCATGGCGATGAGCTAGGTCGGATAAAACCCTTATCCAACAAATCTTGCAACTGAGTGGACAGTTCCTGAAGCTCTGCCGGTGCGAGCCGATACGGGGCTCGTGCTATGGGTGCTGCACCGGGTGTCAACTCGATTTGGAATTCGACTTGACGAATAGGAGGGAGTCCAGGCAAATCCTCCGGGAAAACTTCCGGAAAATCTCGCACAATCTGTATATCTTCAATTCGCTTCTCCTTCGCGGGTTTCTCAACAATATGCGCCAAAATTTCCGGATGACCCTTTCGTAGATACTTCTGCGCCTTCATGAGGGTAATGACGCTGGTGGTCATGCCGCTTCTCTCACCCCGGATCGAAACAATCTCGCCGGAAGGGGTAGTAATGTGGACTATCTTGCCGTGACATATAATCTCCGCTCGGTTCTCAGATAACCAGTCCATGCCGACCACGACATCGAAACTACTAAGCGTAAAAGGAATAAGGTCGTTATCAAAGACATGACCTGACAGTTTTAACTTACATCCTGCAAGTACATGAGTCGTTACTATAGTCTTACCGTTAGCTAATTCAACAGGAAACTTAGCATCTAACGGGGTTGGGGTTAAGTCTAAGAGTTGGCTAAAGGCTTTCGACACAAAACTCCTATCAGCTCCAGTGTCAAACAATACAGAAGCAAAACAATCGTTCACATGGAACTTACCAGTCACCACGTACGGATCATTGCGGGCTTGACCCGACCCAATAACAAAAGCTCTTCCTTTACCATTGTTTCCACCACCACTGCCACTTCCATTACCTCTATTGTTGTCGTTTTGTTTCAGCTTAGGGCAGTCCTTCTTAAAATGTCCCTCTTGTCCACACTCAAAACATCCCTTGGTTGTCATGGGTGGTTTAGGAGCACCCTTTGCCGCAAGGTCCCCTCTACATTCCTTTGCCTGGTGACCCGTCTTTCCGCATGTCAGACACTTAACAGGGTCACACGGGCCAGCATGATGGTAGTTGCACCTGTTGCACATCGGATATTTCCCAGCATATCAGCTCGAACCCTGCCCGTTACCGTTGTTATTGTTGTTGTGACCCTGATTGTTGAAGCTTCGAGTGAATTCGGGCTTGCGGTAGTGTTGTTGTTGCTGTGGGGGATTCGAGGATGAGGATCTGGTTTTGTCAAACTTTCTCTTCCCGCTGCTCGGGTTGCTGTTGTTGTTGTTGTTGCCAGTGCTCGGGTTGTCACGGGCTTTAGTGGTCGAACCCCTAGGTGGTAACGCACCTTGGGTCACTGCTTGATCCGTCAGTTTGTGAGCTAACCGGATCGCTTGTTGAATCGTGGTTGGTCTGGAAGACGTCACCATGCCCTGAATTTGCGGTGCTAACCCATCAATATACATTTCAATCTTCTTACCCTGCGGGTCTACCATCCGCGGACACATCACACCTAACTCGTGAGAACGGGTAGTGTAGGCTTCGATTTCCGAACCCACCATCTTCAATGACCAAAATTCTGACTCCAACTTTGCAATCTCCTCTCTTGGACAGTACTCCTCTCGCATCATGTTTTTGAACTCCTCCCAGTTCATCGCGTTAGCCAGTTCCAATCCAAGGATCTGTACGTTCGAATTCCACCAAGTGAGGGCAGAATCTTCATGTGTTCCAGCAGCAAATTTGACCCTACTGGCAGGGGGACAATTACAGATCTCAAATGCCGACTCGGCCTTCTCAGCCCAACGCAGGAAGCCAATAGCTCCCTCAGTGCCCTTAAACGTACTGGGCTTGCAGTCAAGGTAATTCTTGAAGGTACACGTTCCAATTGGACCTCCAGCCTGGTTCTGTACATGTGCGGCTAGAGCGGCCGCCGCATGGTCGTTCAGCAGAGTTTGGAGTTCTGCTGCAGTCAAGTTGATGTTACCACGTCCGTGTCCAGCGTTTCTTCTTGCCATTTCCTAGAATCACAGTATAAAATGTTAAACATGAATTTTTCTTTCATATGCAACACACCATACACGTAATAAAAAGATAGGTAAGAAAGAAATAAGAAGCAAACATCACATCACAACCATATATTTATCCAAATAATAATTCATGATTAAAACCATTGTATTCGCTAAAAAGTATTTAAAACCAATCCTTAATATCATAGAAAAATAATAGTTTGGATGGAGACAACCCCTCCATCTAGGTGTTATCATCACTAGATGTCATCATCTGAGGACACCTCTGAGTGTGCCTCCTCCTCGGCCGGTTCTTCCTCTGGTTCTTCTTCAGGTTCCTCCTCGGGATCCTCCTCAGGTTCCTCTTCGGGATCTTCTTCAGGTTCCTCTTCAAGCTCTGCCTCAAGCTCGGCCTCACGCTCTGCCTCAGGTTCGGCTTTTTTCTGAGCAATCTGCATTTGTAAGACATCGCAACGCTCTAGAGCTATCTCGGTTCGGGTCCTTACTACTTGGAGTTGCTCTTGCAAGTCTATTATTTCGGCTTGCATCTTTCTCATAATCTTCATCTGTTGATCACTAGCCTCCTACATTTCCTTCATGGTTGCTGCCATGCGGGCAATTTCCTCCTTAGTCTCAGTTCCGTTTTTTAACAGTCCGGAAACGTTCGCTCTCGTATAGCGCATGTAACCCACGTCACGCTCCAAGCATGAAACAACAGCTGCGAGAACTCGCTCTACAGGTTCGGTTATGGGTGGTACGGTGTTGGGGTAAGCAGGATGGTTCGGGGGTGGTAATGGGGGAACTTGTTCACGATAGATCATACGTCTGATCATATTAGGGTACCAATCCCAGCTAACTTTGTTTTCGTACATGCCTCCGGATAAGCGATACCTCTTCGGTGCGGGAGCTTCGAGTTCCGGGACTACTCGGAGTGGCGATGCGGTAGGTAACTGCGGTTCCTTCCCGTGAGCATGAGTCATCGGATCGGATGATGATGAGGATGGCGTCGACATCCCTACAGGTAAGCCGTGTATGCGCGCGCATGAGTGAAAGAGGTAAAGAGATAAGATTACAAAGACTACACAAACATATGCAGTGCGTATCATTATAACTAATGGGTCGTCGCGGTTATAGTCTAGTATGCATGCAGCTTCTAGTTCGCTATAACCAATGGCTCTGATACCAATCTGTCACACCCTCAAAATCCACTAACGGAGTTTTACCGTCAGAGGGTGTGAACTATCAGGATCGGAATCATTAGTTATAATCAAACCATAAAACAAAGTTTTAAAACCATGAAAACGTTTATGAGTAATTAAATGCGGAAGCGTAAAACCATAGAAACCAATGTTGCGTCACGCAGGACGACTTAAAACCCAATGATAACAGTTTAAAATAAGTTTGCATAATTAAAAGTGTTTCAAGCAATGCATAATCCTAAACCGCGCGCCCGCCTCGGTTACCTGAGAATAACATACTAAAAGTGTCAACACAGGGTTGGTGAGTTCACGAGTTCAAATAAAATAAAGCGTTAGCGTTTGCGTTCAGCGTTTTGCGTTCAGCGTTTTGGTTCAGTGTTTTGCGTTCAGCGTTTTGCGTTACCAGATAGTGTTATATCAATTATATATCTATAGGTAGCTAGCCTATAAAACAAGTATTACTAAGTATTCGACACCGAAGCTGACTGTTTATCAGTTGCCTTGCCACCAGGTCTATCCCGACCATGGTATGTGTTTAGCCAAGATTACACCCACTCGACCTCCAGTCGAGTTTAGCGTTGGGTGGGGTTTGTCAAACCCAGTAGTACTACTCAACAATGACTCGCTATTATCCAATATTAAACGGTTCGATGTGAATGAAGGACTTTAGTTAACGCGTTTGCCACTTAGTCTTTACAAGTGATATATAATCTATATTAACAAAATCTTAAATGCGTTTTCGAAGTATGTTATCTCCCCCAAGAGAAAAGCGTTTGAAAACCGTTTAAAAGGGGTAAGTGAACTCACTGTTTGCGAAGTATTCCCAAAATAAATCACCATGATGCGCGTCACAGAAAAACTCTCTCTAGCGTTCTAAAACAACAAAGAGACTTTTCTAAGTGTCGGAATATTATCGAGTCTCTAGACCCGGCACATAATACCTATGCACACAGCATGTTTCGTGTTTCATTTGTGAATCGTGTGTGACCTTAACAAGTACATTTGTGATACGATACGTGTGTGAGCAATTATTTACGTGTCATGTATTAATAGTGTACATCACTAGCAATTACTCCCCGTAAGGGCAATTTGATCACACATAACAATTAACTAGCAATTATTCCCCAAGAGGGCAATTTGGTCAAATCATGAGAATCAATTAGCAATTATTCCCCGCAAGGGCAATTTGGTCAAAACACGATAATAAATTAGAAATCACGTTGTTTCATGCAACTTTCACAAAATTCAGCAACTAGTTTCATCGAGACAGAAATTCTACTTGAAAGATTGTTCTATTCCACCGATCATAGCATATCAATTAATTTACCAAAAATCATCACTAAAGCATATATGTCTTAGGTTTCCAGAACATATTTTATTATATTTTTATTCCACATAGGTTTCTCACAATAATCAAATCATTACAGCAAACTCATGACAGTCAAATTCATGCGCAACAGAATGTTACTTGAAATTCCCGTTAAAAGAAAAATCCAATAAATGCAAGACCACTTGGGTTAGGTTCCTAACTCAATAAGTCAACTTCCAGAAGTGGAACCAACCCAATTGGTCTCGTAGTTCGTCAGATATAACATTTACAAAACAACCCAACAGCAGGTCTAACAACTCAGCTTTGCACAACGTTTTTGTAAAATCATAAAGGTTAACTTTTACACGTCCAAAAATTGCAAATTTACATTCTTTAGAAACTAGACTCAACCTATTTTACTGTAGTATCAATTATCTCAACCAATTTCACTTTTACACCCCGTTACAGTCAATCAAACATCAACAACACAATTTGTCCAGAAACTGTTTGCATCCAAACTCAACAATTTAACTATCTATGGACCACAAATCATTCATATAACATTCTAGATACCATAACTACTATCCATGCATATCAATTACCCCATACATACATAGTTAGGGTTTTATTTGATCTCAAACTCAAAGACACAACAATTAACATGCAAAAATATCAAAACTAGTTATCAAATCATCATCAATACATCATCAAATCAACAACAATCATATGAACACCATACATACAAAAATCAGCCCCTAAGGTTTTCCATTAACCCATTAAAAATCGAAATTAAGTATAAAGGATGCAAGGGATAGTCGTTTATACCTTCCTAGCACCTTAATCTCCAATCAAAAGCTTGAATAATTGATTGTATGTGTGTGTATGAGGCCGATCGCAAGGGGGGGGGGTCTAGAGTTGCCGTCGGGTTTGGGAGAAGTGGGAGAGGGAGCTAGGGTTTGATAATATTATATAATAATAACATGTTACACTTTAGTCCCTAAACTTCCAAATGTTACATCTCTAGCTTAATTAACTTAGTTTTGCACATTGGGTTAACATTATATAACTTGTTATCACATAACACATAATCCTAACACATAATTATCACATAATTATTGTTTTGACGTTTCTCGTTTATTCACCAATCGTTTGCGTCAACTCGTTTGCGTTTCGGTGCAATTCCCGAAAGACTACACATGTAGTAAGTGTCAAGCGTCATTTAAACCCTAGTTTAAATGTAATGAGGTGTACGTTATAGATTCAGTGATCTAAAGTTTGAATTGACGGAGTTGAGTTAACGGAGTTAACCTGAAATTGACGATTGTCACTCATGTTGAAAGATGGGTTAGTATTCTTGCAAGAGTCTTGGTAATGAAGGAAGAAATGTAATAGCTTGTCATACTCAAGCCTTACGTTTCAGTAGATCGCAAAAATAATTTTTTTATAAAGCGTTTTAAGCGTCTAGTACATGGTCTACACTTCAATGGTGTATGGTTTTATGTCCTTCAATCCTGTATTGATTTGATGCATTAGGTTTCTGGATCCATGAGGTCTTTATGCGGTTCTCATCTCACGTGAGCGAACCCTTGATAAGTCATTAAACTTGATCACTATATACAAAAGTATAAAATTTCACTATTGACTTGATAAAAAATATTAGCCATATGTTTGTTCCTCCCTTGCGCAGGTCTTCATACCATTAAGAAACGGACCCAGGGGAATACAATGTATGTAAGCCGACAGATAAAATCGTGCATACTCATCCTTGGCAAAGGAATCTTGGTGTATTGCTTGATAACGACGGTATGCCATGTTATGGAAAGCCATTGCTATGATTGCCAAAAGTTAAAATTATTTAAAATAAAAAAGTTTTGATCTGCTGGGTCTAAGGTTTAAGTCAAATTGGGGTGACATGGTAAATATAAAAATAAGCCTGAATCAAGATTAGAAAATGATCATGTTATGATATTATGTGCTTAATTGAACCATAATCATATCAATGATGTCTCTTCATCTTTTGTTGGAAAAGTTTAAGTAGACAACAATATCCATAACCGACTTAACATCAGATGTTATTAAACTGAAAACCGTGATGAATAAACTGATTGATCAATATGATTTCTTGCTCAACTCACCAAAATATGTGTTTCAGTAATATTTGTCATTTTGTTTTGATTACTTGTTTTCTGGAAATTTTTCTTCTGAGTAATTTTTGACTTTGGTGAAAGATAATTCGGGTCTGGATATCCAAGAATTGGAATCTAGAGTTTGTTATCTGCAAAATTTTTCAATTTTGGGGTTTAAATGCTTTATAGAATTGATCGAGGTCATTAATTTGGACTTGGTTATTTTCTAATCAAAATTTTACTATTGGTTTCAAAGCTTTGAGCTTGTGTATTTCTGGATCAAACACATCAATTTTTGTTAAAAGGTTATTCAAGGTCATTAATTTGGACTTGATTTGAATCATCTGTGATGATTTTTTTTAAATTAAAAATGTCCAAAGTCAAATGACTTATACGGACGTATAAGTTAAGTTGTGTGATGGACAGATATGTGTAAGCATAAAAGGGGTGTTATACGACTGTGTCTCTTCATTAGTCAAACGCATATCTTTCGAGACTTTCCAGGCCGATTCTTATTCAAATTTTTAGTTCGTAAATATGTGTTTTTGTTTGCTCATTGTGTTTGCGGTTGATTCACACAATGCAAATATCAGTCAAGGTACAATTTTATGTTATTTTTGAAATATCTGAGAAGGGTTTATCGAGTTGAATAGTAACTGTTGATTTTTTATTTTAATTGGACTTAAATTGATTTTAATCCATAGGGGTTTGATTTGTTTGTGATTCTCGATGTGTTTCCGAACCTTGTAGTCCTAAAATCATTGCTCATTGTTGACTGATTTGTTCAATTTGATGTTTGACCTAATTGTTGACTATCAAGCGTATAAGTATTAATAGCATATACGACGCATAAGATCAATTTACTTATTCGCTTGATAAACTTACACGTTGTTTGATGTTTACGTTGTTTAGGTTACACGGAAGAAATAGACTTATACGATGAAAAATGTTATACGTGAACTGAACCGTTTTTACTGAAATATAATATTATTAGATGGTTCTAGTGGAGTTACGGTTCTCACTCCATATTAATTTGTCAGTATAAGTCTACTTCTTGGTGTACTTATAATCAGCTGCATATCACTTTTTGTTCATAATTGAGTTCTCTTTGAATCTTCATATTTTTTCTGTTAATACTGAGTTATGTCCGGGTTATAGATATCAATGTATGATTACTGATTTTTCTAGTGCATGCGTCTGAAAGTCTGAATATGAGTGTATAAGCAGTTTGATAGTGTCATTTTGTTACTGTTATTGTGAGTGGTGACTATTTTCTTTTACATATTTCAGATGATGATAGCCGAGGAAGATGATGTAGAAGATGATAAAGTGTTGATTTGGTCATAGATTTGCAAGGAAAGGACGAATGGAAGATCACTAGAGTTCGGTTCAACTCTAATATCTGCAAGCTCGTGGATTTTTTCTTATTGTATCACCTGTCTGATTATCGGATAGATGATCTATATCTACGATGATGATTCTGTAAAAATTTTAGTCATCATCATTTGTATAGATTCGACCAAGGTCTAAATACTGGATCTTCGGGTGCCTGCGGTGCTGCCAAAGCATCCATGGGCAACTTGATGAATACAAATTTTCAAGTTAAATGACCGAGGTTTACAATATTTTTAGTTAGACGTTAATCAAAGTTAGGATTGTTGTTGTAAAGTAGATCTAGCATTATCCAAGGGGGAGTTTGTTAGAGCATTTTGTTTAATGCTAGGTTTAGTGGGCTTAATATATCATTTTGTATTTTTTAAAGGGATAAACTGTCATTAGGTGAAACTATGTAAAGTGAAACGTATAAGTAAGATGGCGGATAAAATTATGCGGTCGTATAAGCTTATACGGATCCTGATCTTATATGTTGTCACTATTCACATATATATAGGATTTCTCTTGCTAGATTCATATAAGTTGGAATATTTGTAATTCAGTTTGTGCTTTATAGTTATTTAATATTCAGCGTGATGAGTGTATTTGTGTTGTTAATCGCTTTATCATATATTTCCGTTATATCATGTAGTATAGTAAATATATTATTTCGGTCCTAATCATTACAATTTCATAAATGATGTTTAGCATGATCAGGATGACAACCTTATAGAAGCTGAGTACATTGCTACATCTGCCTGCTGTGCACAAGTCCTTTGGATTCAAAATCAACTGTTGGACTATGGTTTGAATTTCTTGAACACTCCTATCTTTATTTACTATACTGCTGCTTTGTTCATTGTTAAAACCCAATCCAACACTATATGACCAAGCACATTGAAATCAGACATCATTTTATTAAAGATTGTAGTGAGAAATGACTGATTGAAATGAAAAGAGTTGATACTAGTGACAACTTGGCTGACCTACTCACCAAGCCACTAGAGAAAGCAAGATTCCATTTTCTCCTGAAAGCATTGGGAATGATCAACTTTGATGAGGTCTAATTAATGAGGTGTGCTCACTGTGCTAACTGATTATCTTTGATGGTCTTGTGAGTGAAAGTTGTGAAAATGTGCTTGATTATGTGAATGGTATTTCTGTATGTGTTTTGAATGACAATCTGTGTGACTTAGGTGTCTATGATACTTAGGTTTGTTTAAGTGAATGCTAATAATATCCAAATAAGTGTGTTTGCTTATGATTTGAAATGATAAATCTGTGTACTTATCTGATATTCTTAATTACTTGGATAATCTGAACTAACGATGTGATTAGGATAGGATAGTCTTTGCATAATTTGTGTTAGATGTACATTATGTTAAGTCTGCTTGTTTCAAATGTGTCATTTATGTTCTTATTATTCCTGAATATGTTCTCTACTGCTTGTGTTAAAACTGAGTTTTTTTGTCAAACTTTTATGTTCAAATGAATATATTACAAAAGAAGCTTTTCCAAGAAAAGTGTTTTATGACAAAATAAGCAAGTTGTATGGTGCAGAATTATGATAAGATTATTCAGGTCAAAGCTTTATAGAATCTCAAAAGGGTTTCAATGAAATTTGATCCAACCGTTGGGAAATGATAGTACCAGCTTAACCCCAGCCAGGGGCTCTGCCCCTTGGACCCCGCTAGGGGCTGCCGCCCCTAGAACCCCGCTGCCAGGGGCGCTGCCCCCGGACCCCCGTTCGTTGTGGGTCATATATAAATAGAAATACAAAACGAGTAGTAGTAGTTAATTGATATGTGTAAATATTATACAGTTAGCCGAGCCCAGTTAAAGAAAGGAATTACGATCAACGGCGAGCGTAACAGGATCCAGGTGAGTTTCTAGCCCCATTCGTTGTTATGTTGTCGGGGCTGTGTGCATACTTGATGTGTTGTTAATACATTTATCCTAAGTGATAAGTGTATGCCATATGTGATATATGTGATATGTATGAATGATTGCTTGATGGTTCGTGAACGATCTTCGGATATTGCACGTACTGTCAGGTTGTAACGTTATAAAGCCATATGTGATATATGTGATATGTATGAATGATTGCTTGATGGTTCGTGAACGATCTTCGGATATTGCACGTACTGTCAGGTTGTAACGTTATAAATATGGTAAGTATGATATGTATGTTTATGTGTATGAACGTAATAAAGTTAATAAAAGAAGGAAATGACGGTTGTATGGTTGTATGGTTACGAAAAGGGGACCGAGCCCTAATAATACTCGAGGTATGATGTATGGTTGTATGGTAACGAAGAGGGAATCGAACCACACTAATATTCGAAAACAAGGGACCAGACCCTTATAATATCTGTGATGTTAGGGACCAGACCCTTATAATATCTGTGATGTTAGGGACCAGACCCTTACAATATCTGTGAGGATAGGGACCAGACCCTCATAATATCTGTGATGTTAGGGACCAGACCCTTATAATATCTGTGATGTTAGGGACCAGACCCTTATAATATCTGTGAGGTTATAGGGCGAAAGGCTCTTTAAAACGTATGATTATGAATGTAAAGAAAGTATGTAAGTAAGAAAGAAAGTATGTAAGTAAGAATGAAGGTATGAGTACTTATGTGTGTATGAAAGAAAGTTATGAGGTTAAGTACGTATGTATGTAATAAGGTATTGTATGGTATTGTATGATTAACTAGAACTCACTCAGCGTAGCTGACTTTTAGTATGCACGCAGGTGAGTAGGATGAGACAGCTGGCTTGAGTGGAGGACACATGGCAGAAGACTAAAGCCTGGCATCTGAAGATCTGATATGTTTTATAAGTTATGTTTTGATTTTGAAAGACAAGAGGAATGTTTTAAGACATGATTATGAATTGATATGCAATGTTTTATGAAAGTTTTATATTCCGCGTAAAGTTTTTAATTAACTCTGATATTTAGAACTGTGTTTATGAGTAAATCCAACACGAAAGTAGGGTTACCGGTGACGGGGCCTTACAGACACACCTTCAACTAGGTCATTTTCCGTTAGATAGTTCATCTTACGAACATGAATGTGACCCATTCTACGATGTCAAAGAATAGAATCTTTCTCGGTTGCTTTCGAGACAAAACATGTTTCGATCGATGTGGATACTTTAGAACTCATATTTAAGACATAAATATCATTTGATCGGGGTGATCTCATGATAACCATGTCCTCGGGAATCACATACCCCGGTTTTAAAATCAGACACTCTTTATCTGTAAATATTATAGGGTATTGCATGTCACAGATTTGCGACACACTCAATAAATTATGGTCTACCTTGTCACAATAGTTAACCTTCTCAAAAGTAATATGCCCATTCGAAACATCACCTTCCTATTTAATCATACCCCAAGAATTCCCAGCAAACGCCACATAACCCCCTTGAATAGTTCTTACATTTGTTAAGAGGTCTAGATTTCTAGTAATATGACGAGAACATCCACTATCCATGATCCAGTTTTCACCATAAATGGTCTTGGATGTACCCTACACACAAACGAAAATTATTTGTTCAAAAAGGCAGCACAGGCCTCAGTCTTGGGCACCTTTTGGTTTTCTTGAGAAAAGTTAAACTTAGTTGAATTCAACTGTTGTTCAGCAACTTGAGAATAAGTTATAGGTTTCTTAAACTTTCGTTTTAGATACACAGCTTGAACTACATTTGAGTTCACATTTTTGCATAACGGTTCAGTTGGAATGAACTTTGGTTTAACAGAACCATGAGTTCCATTCACATGAATAACTTTTCGAGGATTCACGTTTCAGAACATAATATTAGTATCATCACCATGCGACACATGTTGTTTCAGAATCTCAGTTATCAAAGGAACTGGTTTTGAATGATATTTGACAAATGGGTGGAGAGTCTGGTAACTCTTCTAGCCACAATTTCTCACTACACGACATTGTTGACCACAAAGGAAACAGCTTCGCATGTCCACATGATTATGTTTAGAATTAGTCGGAATATATGACACAGAAGATTGATGATGATTCACATTTTTGGCCAAGCTCTTAGCAAACTCATCAGATTACTCAAATTTCTTTTTCAAATAAAAATCTAAGTTAGAACAATTTGAAAAACTGTTCAAAGTATCTGTTCCAGTTGACTTTACAAATTGTATTTTCTTAGCCTGTTTTAAAACTTGCTTTGCTTTAGTCAATGGATCAGATGAAGCTGATGTTTTAGCTTGAGCATACAAACGTTCAAGATCTTGAATCTTGGAAGTTTCATTGTAAAACACACTCTCAATCAGTTCAGGTTTAATGATACTTATTTGAATGTCTTTCTCGGTAAACATTGTGTCAATCCCTTTCAATTTAAATACTCTACATGTAGATGGCTTGGAAACAGTTGGATTTATGAAACGCGACAAATCCTCATCATAAAGTTTGGTTTTTTCTGGTTTCTTGGCCCTTACTGGTTTGACATTAACATGAGCATCTTGTTTTACCTTAGTTGTGTGCGAACCATACACAGCCTCCTCAAATTCATGAGGTTCACATAGTATGTGATTAGAACTTGGAATGTTCTTGTTCTTGTGTATGATTTCAGGTTCGAACACATCCTCAATGATAATTTTGTCAACACTTTCAACAAAACTTTGTTGCTTTGAACATGAGGTTTATGAATTGAAGATTGGGCTTTAACAGTTTCAGGTTTAACTGGTTTGTATTTTCAGGAATCATAGATTCTTTAACAATCACATCCTCTTCTTTTCTAGCAAAAGGATTTGGTTTGTAATCATTATGAAAAGGTGGTGGAATTTCAACAAAACCTATTCATTTCTTTGAATATTTTTGCTTACCAGATACTTCAATTATTTCATTTAGCAAAAAGGAAGAGTTTCTGAATTTGCCCAATTTGTTCTTTAAATCAAGAACCTCATTTTCAAGCTCGGTTATCTTTGATCTATGTTTCAAAATTTCTTGAAACTTTTGACCATTGATAGTCATTTTAACCGATAACTCAGCCTTAAGATCATGATTACTTATAGTTAAAGCCTTAATTTTCTCTCTTTAATTCATTTGAGAGGTCAAGGATTGCCTATAAGTATCTTTTAACGAAACAATATCTTTTAGCATATTATCATTTTGAAGTTTTAAGGCATCTATCTTAGGCTTATTGGTCTCACAGTCAGCACATGATAACTTAAAAGTAGAAGTACAAACCTCATTTTGCTTAGCCATGTAAGCAGGCGTGGTTGAATCACTGAATTTTTTCATACAAGCGAAAGTAGTTGGAAGCTTTTCACTTGAATCATTAGACTCATACTCGATATCAGCATCAGAAGAAAGTTCACTTCCACTCACATCTTGAAAGTACTCAGGAAATCCAAACATTGCCAGATTTGCTTGATTGTTACCACAAAGTAGCCTTTGTGACCAGTCATCTCCATCTACGTTGGATAACATTGCTAGAGATCCAGAAGACGACGGTTTAACTCTTGAAGACTTTCCTGCATCATTTCCACTTTTACCCGATGAGTTTTGATCTTGCTTTCTAGGACCGGTATACTCCTTTTTAGGCTTATCACATTCTTTGGCAAAATGCCAAACTCTTGACAATTGTAGTACTTAACCTTTAATTTATCAAACCCCAATTTCTTGTTCAAAGACGGAAGATCTTTACCCGTTCTCTGCATAAACTTTTTCACTTTCGTAGCTATAATAGCCATGTTCCACCTTAAGTCCATCAGTTCTAAATTATCAGGATCAATCTAATCATAATCTTCATCCGTCAGGTCGCTCGTTGCAATCTTACTACTAACCATATGAAGTCATGAAGGCAGACAAAAACGCAAAGTTTTGTTCGGCCTCCCTCATGTTTGCATTTGTTTGAGACGAGAATTGATTTATGGGTGATGAAGATCCAGATCCTCCAGATGAACCAGAAATACCAGAGAATCCAGTGTTTCCAGCTGTGTAGAAACAAGCACGTGGATCACTATACATGGTTGTTGCATTCTCACTTGCACTTTGTGTGAGAAATGCAGTGATAGGTGAAATGGCTGAATTTAATGGCATACTTCCACCATAAAATGCAGGATCATGACTATCTTTTGAAGATTTTTGACATTTAAGATCGTATGCTCGTGCCTCGATCTTTTGCATAAATTCCGATGCCGTTAAATCTTCATTGTTGAAATAATTATCCTCTTTCAGAACCATCAAGAAAGTAGAGTAGGAACTCGGTAGTGCACTTTTAATGGTATCAATTTTATCAATCTCAGAAGTTTCCAATCTCATCTTATCCATCTTAGCTATCAAATGATTAAACCTTGTTGTCATCTCTTCAACAGTCTCACCCTTAAGTAGGTTAAAATTTCTGAATGGAAACTTTAGCATAACCTTTTTTCTTTCAGCGGTGTTACCCATACTTCTCATACGAATATGTTGAAATAAAGAAGCACAAATCTTTATACTCCCTACATGGTGAAAGATGTTTTCAGGTAAAGCCATAGTAAGAGTAGAATAAGCCTTTGTCTCAATTTTCAATGCTTTCTTACCTTCAACAGAGTATTGTGAGATAGCTTTAGGTGTAAAACCAATAGTCTCATCTCCAATAATTGGAACAGTGTAAACCTCATCCAAATAGTACGAACAATCAGGATGAACTGACCCTAAATGAGCACGGAAACGGGGTTCCCATTTAGCAAAATCGCTAAATTTCATCAAACGTGGACACTTTGAATGTGAACCGATCTCGGTATCCAATTGTAACATTTGTTGCATTAACATATTTTGAGAAGCTAGTGCATACATACCAGCCATGTTTGCTAAGTGACAAAGATTTGAAACTTTAAGATTTAAAATTGAAAATTTAATTAACACACTGTGAACAGTGATAACGAACTATGAACAGTAATTAACTAATCACACCTTAATGAAGTTAAGATTGATTATTTAATGAATCAAAAACAATAACTTTGACGAATTAGAAATAGTTTATAACGAACTGGTTCACAAATTAGGTCAAATAACGAATCAAGTTGTCCAGCGAATCAGGTAATTCTCTATAACGAATCACTAAGTGTAGCCTTAACGAATCAAACTTATAGCGAATTACGTAATTACAATGGTTGTAACAACCCTTTGACAACAAATGCCATGTGGCAAAAGTTGTTATAAAACAGTTAACGAGGTGAGACACGTGTCACACGAAATAGTGGACACGAATCTGAACTTGTAACGAATGAATTAACGAATCAATCAATACCTATAACGAAAGAGCTTAAAATATTAACGAAATAAGCTGAGTGATTAACGAATCAGACTTAAATGTTAACGAATCAAACTTAAAGGTTAACGAATTGATTTTAATCTTCAAATCTTCATACCTTCAAACTTATTTTTCCAGATTTCTGGAAATCCCAAGAATACAAACCCAGAAAACAAATCCGTAATAATTAACCAATACTCAACCAAATCGCACACTTAACCTACCAAATTACTCATATCCACATCACGAATCCACTACAATTCATCCCGTAATCAATAAACACTTAATTCGTATCCAATTTTACCAAAACCAAACCTCTTTTTTCGGCTAACTAGATCTATTTAACCAATACTCAACCAAATCGCACACTTAACCTACCAAATTACTCGTAACCACATCACGAATCCACTACAATTCATCTCGTAATCAATAAACACTTAATTCGTATCCAATTTTACCAAAACCAAACCTCTGTTTTCGGCTAACTAGATCTATTCCAATAAACACTCCAATTCACACTAAAACTCAATTCCAGTGCATAACAACTTCCCAATACCTTACCGTACTCAAATCCAATCCAAACCATTCACAATTCATCCAATTAAACCTCAGTTTGATCCAATTTCAGCTGAACCGAAACTTAACACAAAAACAATCAATTAAGAATCTAATAACATCAATTAACAATCAAATCAAGCGTAAACAAGAGCGCAAAAAGCTCTGATACCACTTGTTTGAGCTCGGTGTTAATCCTAACATATATATAATCTATGTATAATTAACTCATACGGATCTAGTTCATTGTTACCCTTGATTATATGTTATATATATATATATATGATGTATTGGTTGTAAAAATTTATGTGGATAATAATATTAATATGAAGATGAAGATGAAGATTGAGAGAGAATTGGACAACAATTCGTTAATGTTAACCTCAAAACTTAAATTAACTGTGGACTAAAGACACTATAAATAGACGATGGATCTAGTTCGTTACACAGCCCGTAACGAACACTCATCCAATTCGTTACATAAACTTAAATGAAATAACTTAAATGAATCACCCCCCTGATTCGTTAAACATCCTTAACGAATCAGGAGGGAAATTTAACTTCGCTCTAGTTCGTTAAACATCATTAACGAACTAGGCAATACATTAACGAACTACCTTAATAGTTTAATACTTTATTACATAAATAAAACAAAAAATACATAATCGATAAATACAAAGACTCGAGACGCTAAACCGTGCACTAACAAGTCAGCAGGACCAAACACATAAATAAATACATGTCTTATTGACTTAGAGTTAATGGCATAATTTTAAGTGAAAGAACAAATTACAATTGCCCCAAATTCTTTCAGTCCTTGAACTAATGGTTATCCTTTTAAATCTACAAGTAGTTGACACGACCAAACATATACATGTATATGCTCCTCAAACTTGGGCAAATGACATAATTTTCAGCAAAAGTAATTCTTTTGAGACTTTTCATTGAAAATTCTTTTAAGCTTCTTTAAGACTAGAACTGAATAGTTTTATCATATCTCAACACCATTAACAAATTGCTCTATGTTATCAAAAAAAATTTTGATCAAAATTTTTTCTTTGCAGTTTCAATTTAGCATAACATTTTGATATGAAAACACATTTTAACACAAAGACTAGCAGCATATTCAAATCATGATCATCAATGACATCATTAAAACAAGCAGACTTCACATCATGCATAGTCTAATTTATCCTAACAGCATCATCAGATCAGACTACTCACATATTCAAACATTCAAATATGACATCAGATAAGCATATAATTAAGTAATTCAAATCAAAATACCTATCATGACAACCTACAAGTCAACTGATAAACAAGAAAAAGCATCAAAGATACCTAAATATGCACAAATAGCCAATTAAACATATATCAATTAACATCAAAAAGTATCATAATATAGCACATACTCACAACATTCTCTGAGACTTTGAGAAGATAGTTAGTTTACTCAACAAGCATACATCATGAATCAGACTTCATTAGAGTTAATCATACCTATTGCATTCAGAAGAAAGTTGAACCTAGTTCTGTCAAGTGATTTTGTGAATAGGTCTGCCAAATTATCACTTGTAACAACTCTTTTAACTTCAATTAAACCTTTTTCACTAGAATCTCTTATGAAGTGATGTATGATTTCAATGTGCTTAGTCTTGGAATGTTGCCCAAGATTCTTAACAATAAAAGATGCAGCAGTATTATCAATGTAAATAGGGGTGTTTAAGAAATTCATACCATAATCCAGCATCTGGTTCTGAATACAAAGTAGATGTGCACATCAGGCAGATGCAGCAATATACTCAGCTTCTGCAGTTGAGATTGACATTGTGGTCTTGTTCTTGCATTGCCATGACACCAATCTATTGACCAAAAATTGAGAACCTCCTGAAGTGGACTTCCTGCTCATATTACACCCATTATAGTCACTATCTGTGTAGGTAAATAGATCAAATGACTGTTTCTTTGGATACAAAATACCCAGATCAGGTCTTCCCTTTAAATATCTAACGATTCTCTTGACTGCATTCATGTGAGAAACCTTCGGACTTGACTGGAGTCTTGCACAGACACACACAGCAAAACATGATATCAGGCCTTGAAGTAGTCAGATACATCAGTGACCCAAGTTATGCTCTGTATTCATGTTCATCCACTGGCTCCCCCTTTTTATCAGCTATCATCTTTTCTTTTGGATCCATAGGAGTTGAAGCAGTCTTGAGATCATTACAGTTAAATTTGTCTAGTATGTCCTGCACATACTTAGACTGGTAGATAAAAATCCCATCAGCCTTCTGCTAAAACTGCAATCCAAGGAAGAAGTTCATTTCCCCATTGAACTCATATTGTACTTGGACTTCATTACCTCTTCAAACTCTATAAACATTTGTTCATTGGTTGATCCAAATATGATGTCATCCACATAGACTTGTAACAATAGCAAATATCTTCCTTTCTTTTTGTAAAAGAGGGTCTTGTCAATAGCTCCCCTTTGGAAACCATTTTCAAGTAGGTGATTTGACAACTCATCATGCCAAGCTCTAGGAGCTTGATAAAGTCCATACAAGGCTTTGTTTATCTTATACACCATGTTAGGATAAATAGGGTCCTCAAAACCTGGTGGTTGAGAAACATACACCTCCTCTTCTATCTTTCCATTTAGGAAAGCAGATTTGACATCAAGTTGGACCTTATATTCTTTGAGGCACATAAGCTAAGAAAATTCTTATTTCTTCAAGTCTTGCAACTGGTGCAAAGACTTCCCCAAAGCCAATCCCTTCTTCTTGTTGGCATCCCAAAGCTACAAGTCTAGCTTTGTTCTTAATCACAATACCTCTTTCATCCCTTTTATTCCTGAAAACCCATTTGGTTCCAATTTCATATATGTTTCTTTCATCCCTTTTATTCCTGAAAACCGTTGTCCTTTAATGCTTGAACAATGTTCTTTGGTTCTATTTGGGATAGAAAGCAGGAGTACAAACAAATGTTTGCAGATTCAGAATGACTTCTTGTAACTCTTTCATTAATGTCTCCAATGATGTTTTCAGAAGGATGATTCTTTTCAACATAAGAGGTTTGAACTATCATATATGCAGACACATTAGTGTCAAGATTTGATTCATTGAGATCTGGTTCATCAATGATCAAATCAGTTGTTGTATTATCAACATCAGGTGTTTCCTCATTGTTCTATCCTGAGGTAGATGCATCATTCTTTCCCAAATTTAATTTGTCAAACAAATCTTGAAACCTTGCCCCAGTTGCAGTTTCTTCTTCACCAGTTTGGTTGCTTGGATCTTCCCCATTTTGAACTTGATCATCTTGCACTACTTGATTGTCTTGAGTATTATTTGCTTGATCTTATTATGGACTTTGATTGTTCTCTTGATCATTGTCTTGAATTTGCTCAACATTTGAACTTGAGGGATCCTTTATGAATGTATATTCACTTTCTTTACTTGCAACCTTTTTCCATAATTTTTCCAAATCCAATGTTTTCTGATTTGACTCTTCAATCACACTGGTTTTGTAAAATGAATAATCATAGTCTTTAGGATAGATCTTGAAAGACTTGATCAATTTCTCAAGATCAATCAGCCATGCTGCATCATCAACTGTGTTGAACTAATTTTCATTAAAGACTACATCAGATGATTTAATCACACTTAAATGATCTTTCACATATACTATGTAGGCCTTTGAGTGTGTACAGTAGCCAACAAAGAAGCAATACAAGGATTTAGCTTGAAACTTGTTTAGATTATCCTTGGTGTTCAAGAGTGAACATTTGCATCCAAAAGGCTTGAGAAACATGATGTAGGGCTTTCTATTAAAGAAGATTTCATACGTTGTCTTATTGTGACTTTTGTTAAGAAGTACCCTGTTCTGAACATAGCAGGCTGTGTTAATGGCTTCTGCCCAAAAAGTAACAAGTATATTAGCATCTTCTAGCATGGTTCTTGCAGAATCACTGAGTGTTCTGTTTATTCTTTCTGCAACACCATTTTGTTTAGGAGTTCTAGGAGCTGAGAATTGTTGAAGTATTCCTTTTTTATTGCAAAATTCTTCAATAACTCCATTTTTGAACTCAGTACCATTGTCACTTCTCATTACTTTAACACTTTTATCCAGTTGATTCTCAATCCTTCTTACACAACCTTTAATCAACTCTGCAGCCTCATCTTTTGTGCTTAGGAAATAAACCCAAGTATATCTTGAGTAATCATCAATGATCACCAGACAATATGTTTTCTTCCCAATGTTTGGTACACTCATAGGACCAAAGAGATCAATGTGAAACATCTCAAGCACTTGATCAATTGAGTTGATGAGTTTAGTCTTGTGAGAAGACTTTTGCTGGTTTCCCTTTTGACATGAGATATATTTTTTATCAAACATGAACTCTCTAGTAGCCAATGACATGCTCACCCTCGACTAGTTTGTTCATATTCTTGAGATTGACATGACACAATTTTCTATGCCACAATTTTGTTTCATTTTTCGTGGCTTTAGAAACATAACATGTACCACCCCTTGAAACATCTTCTTTCATGTTAAGTTCATATAAATTGCCACTCCTTGGGGCCATCATCATGATCATATCAGGTGGGATCACAAATTCAGGACTTAAGGTGAAACACTGTGAGTCATCAAAACCAACTTTATAACCCTTATCACACATCTGTGATATGCTCAAAAGGTTATACTGTAGTCCCTCCACATAGAACACATTGTCAAATGAGACTTTACCATTTGTCAATATACCATATCCAACATTTTTACCTCCATTCTCATCACTGCCAAATGCCACTGGACCTTCAAACTTCTCTTCATAGTTAACAAGTGACCTTTTGACACAAATCATGTGCCTAGAACATCCACTATCCATATACCATACTTCATTCAGTGGAGTGGACTGTTCCTGCACATATCAAAGAAAGTTATTAGTTATATGATGAACTGCAAGTTGATTCAACTTGCAAATCATTGGAATCAATAACAATGGATGCATTGGTTGTGAGAGGAATGGGTTTAGGATCTTCATGGGTAATTTCAATGTTATATGAGTTATTTGTTTCATATTCATACTCCCTAGGAGTCTTCACAAAAGGTTTTGTATTTTGGTAATCATTTACCATATAGTCATTTGTGTCAGAGTAATCTCCCACATCAGTATTCTTCTCCTCCTTAACTTCAACCTTAGGTTTCCAAAGAAATCCTTGAGGTTCAAATCCATGCTTCAAAAGAATTTTTTCATCACCAGTTAGTTCAGTTGGTTTCTTTCTTCAAAAGACATATTTGTTTCTGATCTTTTAATTGTTCTTTAGATTTAACTGATTTTGTGTCTTGCTTGGGGAAAATTCTCAAGGGTTGAAAGTTCTTCTTGACAAAAACTTCAGATTTCTTGGGAGATATACTTCTTTTGACTGATTCAGCCACATGTTTCTTTGGTTTCACATCAACTTTCTTTTCCTTCTTAACCTTCTCTGCAGCTTTCTGATTAGATTCACTCATAATCTCCTTCCCACACACTTTTCCTTTACCCAAGTATTCGTCATACTTCTGTTTATAAAGCACAAATTTATAACCAAACTTAGTCTCATTGGGTACATGAAAAGGTTTGAAGTTGAATCTTTCATTACAAGAATCAGTGTGGTGACCATATTCATCACATTTCTTGCACCACACCTTTCCTTTGAAACTTTCATGAGCACTCCCTTTCTTGAATCTCTCACTTGGTCTAGGTGGTTTAACCCCAAGTGTTTTGGGAGTCTTCAATCCATCAAAATCAGTCTTGCTCTTAAAAAGACTGATATCTTGTCTTTCAGTCTTGCTCTTGACAAAGATGATCTTCTTCATATTCAAAGGCTCTTCATCTAGGTTTCCCTTATGCCTTGACTGCCTCTTCTCATATTCTTCCATAGTTTCAACCTCCCCTGTATCAAAAACTTCATGGCTTGAGAAAACAGGGTAAACTGGAATGAAGTTGTCACCAACAACTGCTTCAGTGACCTTTTTCTTGTTGTTGTCACTTATCCTTTTCAAAACAGCCTTGCTTGGTGGCCTTACTACATTATAGCTCACCATTGTTCTTTCACAAATGTCAAATGAAACATGTTCTCTCTTCATTCTTTCATTTTGTTTCTTCATCTTTAGTGTCATTGGTGGCAACAATGGAATTTTGTCTATTGAGTCTGGTTTCTTCATTCGTCTCTTTCTTTCTGCAGCCTAAATTTCTTCAACTGTGATCTGATCACTTAAGTCACTTAAGTCATCTATATTAAGATCATCAGAATCAAAGTCATCCACTGAGACTTACACTCCAGTTGACTTGTCCTCTATAACTTCTTCCTTTACTATAAACTCTCCTTCTTTTCATACTTCAACCCTCTTGTATATATCAATGAATTCTTCTTTGTCTTGAAAGACATCTCTAAACTGGTGAAGATATCCCTCTCTCTTTTCTTTGTCAACTTTTAAAAAGTAATTGTTGTTGAATGGTGGTGGAACAGCTTTGCACTTATCTTCCTCCTTCACTTGGTTCAAGATACCACAAATGTTTCCTGTAGAAACCAAGTTCTTTAGAAATTCATTCTCAACTTGTAACTTGGTATTCTTCACCTTTTCTTCAACAATCATTTTCTTTAAACCATCAATCTCAGTCACATACCTTGACTGGGTAACTGCTCACTCAATCATCTTCAAGACTTCTTATCTTTTCTTCATTGATTAAATTGTTGGAATCGATCAGCCCAAGACACATAATTGAGTTGATGTGGCTAGCACGTTACGATCCAAGTCAGGTCATACCCAATAACAAGCTAGACAAATGCCGCGATAATTATTATTAGATATGATCTAAGTAATAATAATGAACACTTATATATATATATATATATATATATATATATATATATATATATATTTGGAAAATGGGTTTTCTAAATATTTGCATTTGTGTGTTAAATAAGTTATGTAGATAATTTATGTTTGAGAGAAATGTTATTTATTTGGATAAATAATAAATAATGTTTAAAAGTAATAAACAAAATTGGTTTTGAGTTTTGGGTGCAAAACCACCCAAGGTGGCCGGCCCATCTCTCTCTCTCTCTCTCTCTCTCTCCTCTACTGTTTTTTTTCCAATACATGCAAACTATCTCATTGGGAGATCATAATTCTTGGTTGCATCTAAGAACACTTTCTCTCACACACACATAACTCTCATCTTCTTCTCTCTCGCCGAGAATAGCAAGGAGGAACAAGAGGATTGCAATAGTGAAAAGGACCCTAGAAACCTAAGGTGTTTGTTGATTAGCTCGTTGGGTATACAAGCTTGAGGTCTCCTCCATTGGAAGGTAGCCATTCATTCTCATTCATCCCCTTCGGTTTTCTGGACTTGAAGGTATGTTTGTTAACACCCTATGGTTGTGTTTTGAAAGCTTGATTTTCGTATATGGATCCTGGTTTGGGTTTAACATAAACGGGTTTATGTGTAATGATTAACAAGATTTAAAACTTAATTCCGCTGCGTTTTCCTCATAAAATGGTTTATTTGGACTTTGATAATCTTGCTAAAACCCAACAAAGGCATCAAGAGCCTCTTATACTATTACATGCTTCAAAATGGTTTCTAAAGTGCTCGGGTTTGATGGTATTTCATTACCATATTGGCCAAGAACTTTAGCCTTTTGGTTGCCCCTTGGTTTTTCAAATTTGTACCATACATGCATGCAGTAAAAACTTGAAAAATTGGTTATTTGGTTGCAAAATTTTGTTCGGGCTGAAACCGTGTTCTTCAACTTTGGCCGAGAACACAATGTTTGGAAACCATGGTTCTCGGTCTGGCCGAAGACACTCGAAGCCCTGTTCTCGGTTGGCTGAGAACTCATGCTTGGGAACCATGAGATTTCGGTTGACCGAAACCATGTTCTCGGTTTGACTGAGAACTAATGGTTGAGAACCATAGTTCTCGGTTGACCGAAAACTAGTTCTCGGTGTTGACCGAGAACAATAGGTTCTAGGTGAACCAAAGCTTTCGGACCGAAAACTCTGAAGCTTTGGTCTTGGCCGAGAACTATGTGTTCTCTGTTTTAGGCCAAGAACTAAGGGTAAAGGGGAACCATTCTTGAAAAAAGGTTGACCTGCTTGTGTTGGAGGTTCATAACCTAGCCATGACCTTGTTTATATTGAAGAGACTTGTTGTGATTTGTTCATTTGTTTGTAATATTCTTTATTCGGGTTTGTAATCTATTTATCCTTTCAAATGGTTTGTAATAATAAGTAGAATAGTTGTATTTCTTTTGTTAGACAAACTGTATTAGGATAAATTTTATAAAAGAAGATGCAACTACAACACCATTTTGGTTGAAGCCCAGTTGGAAGCCCAATTAAAGAAGAAGGACCATAACAAGAAGTGAACGCTTGAAGCATAAGGGTGTGGAGTCAAGTGGGAGTTCACCATCTCATACCTTGTGTCATGCTCGTCCCTTAGGAGAGACCTTATGAAACACTTATTTTGGTCAACAAGTGTTGTCAAGTTTTAGGTGGCTAAGGTTATGAACATGTGATTGTGTTTTATACTTGTGTGGTTGATTTATGTTTATTTTTTTATCATGTTTGGATGTTAACAATTAAAATCGACAACTAGCATAAAAGTGTTTCCTTTGAAATTATTAAGTTATAAAATTTGTTTTGTTAACTATTAATGATTTCATAATAAAATGGGTTTACTTTGAAATTGGTTTTCAAAGGTACCATACATTTGAATGCATGCAAATGGAAGGTACATTAAATGGTTTTTCCAATCTAGAATTTTGAAAACTTAAATCCCTTTTAAGAAAAACGAGTTGAACAACATCCGTTTATATGAAACTCGAGTCACTTAGAGACTAGATGAGGGATAAAGGTCACCTAACCACATTTAAGAAAACATGTGATCTTGAGGTGAATTTATGATAGTTGTGGGATAAAGGTCACCTAACCACTTGTATGTGTAAACTCACACGTGTGTGTAAGTAGGACGACTTGATATGGAAACTATGTGAATAGGGTCACCGAAGCATGGCGTACAATGGTGTTGATGGGATTAAGCATGCCAACTAAACATATGATGTTTAACCGATCCCATAAAACTAGAATTTGCAAAGGGTCGCAATTGTCAAACGTTGACTACCTTGTAATTTGAATAGTGGGATAAAGGTCACCTAACTACTATTTGAATGAAACGTTGGGTTCTAGATTTTAATCATTAATTGTCTTGGAGACATTAAAGGGTATTAACTATTAAAAATTTATTGATATCGAAAATACTAAATTAAACTTTGTTAAATTCTTTTATAGATGGCCACAAACAATCCACAGAACGCTATTATCCCACCCGTGCATAACTTATCACTAAGATCCATTCTGGATAAGGATCGTCTAAACTATAATAATTTCATGGACTGGTATCGAAACTTGATAATTGTTCTCAAGCAAGAGAAGAAGTCCTACATTTTGGACGATCCTATTCCCGATGAACCTGATGTCAACGACTTGGATGCCTACGCAAATTGGTTAAAATACACCGAGGATTCTGTACAAGTTTCTTGCCTAATGTTGGGAACAATGATTCCCGAGATCCAAAAGGATTTCAAGAATCATGGGGCGTATGACATGATAACCCAGCTTAAGGAAATGTTCCTAACAAAACAAGGGTGGATAGCTTCGAAACGGTTTGAGCACTTCATGCATGTCATATGGAAGAAACCCAATCTATCTCATATTATGTGCTTAAGATGAAAAGCCACATTGATCAGCTTGAACGGCTTAATTGTCCTATCTCCAAAGAGTTAGCCACGGATTTGATCCTAAATGGCTTAACTAAAAGGTTTGAGACATTCGTTATGAATTACAACATGAACGGATGGGAAAAAAGCATTGGTGAGCTTCACTCAATGCTTAAGACAGCCAAAGCCGGCAAGGGTAAAAAGGTTATACCCGTTCTTGCGTTCAATGAGGGTGGCTTAAAGAAGAGGCATCACCCGGAACCAAAGGCAAAGGTTTCTGTTGGTAAGGGGCAAGTCAAGAAGGGGTTCAAGGGAAAGGCAAAGGCGGAGCCCAAACCAAAGAAGCTAAAGGTTAGCGCTGAGGATCCGTGCTTTGGTTGTGGGGAGATAGGTCGCTGGAAGAGAAACTGTCCGACCTATCTCAAGGAGTTGAAAGCTAAGAGGGATGCGGGGCAAACCTCAGGTACAACTTTCATGATCCATATTGATCTTAATATTATTTCTTCTAACACATGGGTATTGGATACCAGATGTGGAACTCATATCTAGATGCAATTCATTGCAGGGGTTCAAAAGATGAAATGATTTCAAGAAAGGAGATATTAGTCTCTTCATGGGTAATGGAGCAAAGGTTGACGTCCAAGCCCGAGGAGATTATGTTTTGAAGCTTCCAAATGGTTTGGAAGTTGTTTTAAAAAACATTTTGTATCCTCCTAGTTTGACTAGGAATATTATCTTTGTTTCTGTATTAAGACAATTTGGTTTTGATATAAAATTTGTTGACAATGGTATATATGTTTTCTTTAATGATGTCTTTTATTTTAAAGTGATGCCGTCTAATGGCATTTATGAATTAGTTCATGATAATACATCCATTGATGACTTGTTGTACCAAGCTAACATTGATGACTTGTCATTATGGGAATGTGTTCTTGTTAAGACACAAAGATGAAGCCTTTGAAATGTTCAAAGTCTTCTAAAATGAAGTACACAATCAATTCAACAAAACAATCAAAGTACGTTCCGATAGAGGAGGTGAATACCTCAATGATGTGTTTCTAGATCATCTTAGGAGTTGTGGGATTCTCTAAAACTTACTCCACCTGGAACACCGCAACATAATGGTGTGTCCGAGAGGAGGAATCAAACTCTATTGGATATGGTTCAATCCATGATGGCTAGAAGCACATTACCTCTATCATTTTGGGGTTTTGCTTTGATCTCTGCTGCCCGTATTCTAAATATGGCACCAACCAAGAAAGTGGATAGGACGCCTTTTGAAATATGGCATGGAAGGGTTCCATCATTATCGTATTTAATGGTATGGGCTGTGAGGCTTATGTCAAGAACAATACCCAAAACAAGCTTGAAAGCCGATCCATAAGTGTATCTTTGTAGGATATCCCAAAAATTCGGTGGGATATTATTTCTACATTCCAAACGAGCATAAAGAGTTTATAGCTCGAAAGGCTGAGTTCTTGGAAAGAAGGTTCCTTATGGAAGGAACTGATTGAACTGTGGAACTCGAGGAGGATCGAGAACCACAAGCCGATACACGTTTGGTTGACACTAGCAATCAACAAGAGGTTGTTGATAATGATCAAATTGTTGATCAAAACACACAAAATGTTCGCAAATCTGGTTGAATTAGCACCCCACCTGAAAGATATGGATTTTTCATGGATGGATTCTACGTGTTAGATTCTGATGAACCCACCACATGCCGAGAAGCAATGTGACAAACTAATTGTGATAAATGGCTGGAAGCCATGAACATGGAGATGAAATCCATGCATGATAACCAAGTATGGGACTTGGTTATACCACATCTTAATTCCAAACTGGTTGGAAGTAAGTGGGTTTTCAAGAAGAAAACCGATATGCATGGAAACTTGGATACTTATAAAGCTAGACTTGTAGCAAAGGGTTTCACTCAAACTCAAGGGGTTGATTATGATGAAACTTTATCGTCTGTGGCGATGCTAATGTCTATAAGGATATTATTTGCCATAGCCGCATACTATGACTATGAGATATGGAAAATGGATGCCAAAACTGCTTTTCTAAATGGGCATCTTGAGGAAGATGTCTATATGGTTCAGCTTGAAGGTTATGTCGATCCACAACATCCTAATAAAGTATGCAAGTTAAAGAAATCCATCTATGGATTCAAGCAAGCATCTAGATGATGGAATCATCGTTTTGATGATGAAGTTAAGAAATTTGGATTCATCAAAAACGCTGATGAACCTTGTGTGTATAAGAAAGCTAGTGGGAGCATCATTACCTTTCTGGTATCATATGTTGATGACATACTACAATTTGAAAATGACATTCCAACCTTGGAATGTGTAAAAGCCTGGCTTGGAAATTGCTTTTCCATCAAGGATCTTGGTGAAGCCGCCTATATTCTTGGAATAAGGATCCATAGGGATAGATCAAGGCGGTTGATAGGTTTGAATAAAATTGCATACATTGACAAAATCTTGAAAAGATTCATGATGGAAAACTCTAAGAAAGGTTTGGTACCTATTAAAAGAGGAACAATATTGAGTGCTTCTCAATGTCAAAAGCTCAAAGGTTGAGCAAGACAAAATGAATGGAATCCCATATGCGTCTGCTATAGGATCCATCATGTATGCCATGATATGCACTAGACCGTATTTGTCATACGCTTTGAGCATGACAAGTGGATACCAACAAAATCCGGGAACTAGCCATTGGATGGCAGTTAAGGGCATATTGAAATACCTTACAAGGACTATGGATATGTTTCTAATATATGGCTCTCGTGAGGAGGAACTCGTTGTAAAGGGTTACACGAATACGAGTTTCCAAACTGATCGAGATGATTCTTGATCACAATTAGGATATGTCTTCGTTCTAAATTGTGGTGTTGTCTCTTGGAAGAGCGCAAAACAAGACGTGGTAGCCTTGTCCACCACTGAATAAGAATATATCATCGCCTCCTTGGCAGCTCAAGAAGTTGCATGGCTTAGAAAGTTCATTGCCGCCTAGGGGTAGTTCGTACCATTCGGGACCCGCCCTCAATTTTACTGCACGGAATCCTTGTGATTTGTGATCATAAGTAAATTTGAGTAAAGGCGAATATCATAGTATCCTCCGGCCTTAGATACATATTGGGTCTTGATATTAACCGACTATTATACTTTGACTTGGTTCTTCGATGTTCTGAAATATGTCAGTACATAAGGCTTAGCTCAAGTGTAGTACAAGGTTATAGTGAGAGACGTATGTAGTCAATAGGGGATTTGTCCCTCTTATTCGTTGAGAGTTAAATGTCTAAGGCCTGATGAGTTAAATCAACAGAGAATGATCACTCTGTGTCTCTAGATTTAACATGACATTTGTGACGAAAGGATAAATGATAGTTTTACCTAAATCATATTCAAGTAAGGGACTTGAAGGGGATGATGTTATTGAATGGTACTTCGTCATGCGTATTAGGGATAGTAAACAGTTTTTAGGCGGTATTTGCTATTTGCATCAATCTTATATGTATCTTGTGCAAGTGGGTGATTCTTGGAATTGATCTACCCAAGACATATATTTGAGTTGATGTGGCTAGTATGTTATGATCCAAGTCGGGTCTTACCCAATAACAAGCTAGACAAATGTAACACCCCGTAACCGCAGCGGAAACGTAAACGGGGTGCGACAGACTCGTCTGATATCAACCACATTGTTTATAAAGAAAACTGAATGCATTAATATACTTCAAAATTACATTATCTCGTATTTCATTACCGTCTAGGTGATACACACATCATACAATACGATACACAATTCTATTTGTTATAATGTATCCTAACATCCTGCACGCAAATCTTACACACATCAAGCACTTAACACGTAAGCAATCACTTCATCTTAATTGTACCTCAAAAGCATGTGAGAAAACGGGTCAACTACGAATAGTTGGTGAGTTTCACAATTTGAGTAAACCTTGATAAATTAATATCAGAATATAATATTATCTGGGGACACTGTTAACACAGTACTGTATCCATTCCGAGGGCAACGTTAACCCAGAAACACTTCTAGGGACATCTGGGGACACGGTTAACCCAGTACTGTACTCATTTCGGGGGCAAAGTTAACCCAGAAACACTGCTAGGGACATCTGGGGACACGGTTAACCCAGTACTGTACACATTCCGGGGGCAAAGTTAACCCAGAAACACTGCTAGGGACATCTGGGGCCACTGTTAACCCAGTACTGTACCCATTCCATACGATTCCCGTACAATCAAATATATATAAATCCACGCAAATCCATGCGTTCAGTATGTACTTAAACATTTCAATAGTAACATGCTTCCGCCCCGGGAAAATATTTGAAAACAATTCAGAAAAAGGGGCTCGTGAAACTCACCTTAGCACATGCAAGCAGGTAACAACAATCATTATCAATTAACACGTCCAATCTGTAATATGATCCCTACGATCGTTACTATACACTCATTATTAATATAACTTTAACCAAGTTAACCGGTACATCTGGGGACACTGTTAACCCAGCACTGTACCCGTTCTGGGGGCAAGGTTAACCCAGAAACACTTCTCTGGACTCAGATTGTGATGTCGTTTAGAGTTTAACAGTCAAATTTTCTAATAGCTTGTTTTCCCCGTTTTGCGTGCCTAGCACGGTTACCCGTTTTTATGTTTCAAAAATGAGTTTGGTCACACAAGACCGGAAAATAGTGGTTGACTGATAATTTAGTTTAAGTTGTGAAATTAGAGCTCGGTTTACACGCCCCGATTGGCCGCGGGACCCGTTTCCTTCTTTAGCGTACCGAAAACTGTTAAATCAGACAAAAATTACTCAAATCATCCGAATTATTTTCGGATGATTTATTTTTACTAATTTAACTCATTTATATGAAAATAGTTCATTTTTAGGGTTTTTATACACCAGTCAGCTCGCTTAAGCGAACTTCACCGGTTTACGCGTTTTAACTTTAAAAGTTTGATAATTAGCACAAATAATTATCCGTTTAATCTCGGATCTTGAAATTTTGCACAAATCACTTTTTGACAGTGGGGAATTTTATAAAAATATTTCCAGAATTAATTTCTATATTTAAAATTTATTTATCTATTTTTAAACACCATTTAAACACTAAATATGTCGTAAATACCAAACGATCTTAGAAAAATCCCAAATTTTTCCTGGATGTCCCCTGCCATCCACATAGTCCCCTGTAATTTTTCCAGAACCAAAATCCCCTTTTACATGCCATTTTCACTAAAACCGAGCTAGAAAACCCTAGAACTCGTTTAACCGAAAAGCCTACTTAGACTTCTCCAACTGACCTAAAATTTTTGTGTGACTTATACATGTTATGAAAAGCTTATCTGGAATTTTCCAGAATTTTTCATGATATTTAACTATTTTTCACCATTTTTATCCAAAACCGAGCATTAAATTCACCAAATATTCATCGTTTATCCAAAATTTACCAAGAATTCACAGAACTCTTATTTTCATGTGCTTAACACCTCTGTAAAATTTCATGACCTAACTCCAAACGATCAACAATCTGTCCAAAAACTCCAAAACCGAACATAACCGAATATACCTTTCGTTTTCCGCCACTACAAACTACAAACTCGTCTTTCCGCCTTATCTACCACTAAACACAGAACCTACAACCAACATACCACAATACCAAGCAAGTTACACTCACGATCAAGCCTCTTACACTATTGTTTCGGTTATGATTCAAAAACAAAGAGTTAAACCGTAAAAATTCGTTTTTGGTCCGTTTAACTCCTTTCTTGGACCAAGATCCCTTGTATAACCCGTATACATCACTTGATCATGCAAGAATCAGTTTTCATCTTTGAAACCTCATTTTCTTGCAAATAAACTCAAAAAACGAAGATGGAAACGTGATTAACTCGATTCTTTACCTTGTTACCCAATTTACCTCATGCCTTTGATATATCTTGGAAATTTTGCGTCCCGAAACCCATTGTAATTTATTCCCACTATCATTGGTGAATTTTCTGTCGATGTGGCGTTCCCAAGGGTTTTCGGTATGCAGCCTTATCTCTTGCATAACTAAAATTTTTAACAACATACGTAACCATATCTTTCTCCACACTCGGTCATTAACAAAATCCTTTCGGATATTCGTATCATCAATAGTCTAATCCGATCCCGAATGTTTGGAATATTTCGATCTATGCGCTCCGTCCATGATTAATTCACGAAGGTCATGGAGGGTCGGGATCCAAACCCAATTTTCGAAGCAGAGAATTTCGTCCACGCGTTGTTCGAAATTCTTCTCATTGCCGTAAAGTTCCTCCTTTTCCAATTGTTCCTCTTTCAACGCCTCACGTTGAGCGACTCGAATCAGTTCCGAAAGGTTCGACTGGACTATCATCCCCAGCACTCGCACTCGCAATGGCTTAACCCGATATTTCCTACTCAAGGCATCGACTATGACGTTAGCCTTGCCGGGGTGATAACGGATGTCACAGTCATAATCGCTTAACAACTCGACCCATCTTCGTTGCCTCATATTCAGTTCTTTCTGATCGAATATGTGCTGCAAACTTTTATGATCAGTGAAGATGGTGCACTTCGTACCGTAGAGATAATGTCTCCAGATTTTAAGTGCGAAGATAACCGCTCCCAGTTCTAAGTCATGAGTAGTGTAATTTTTTTCTCGTGTACTTTTAACTGTCGGGAAGCATAGGCTATAACCTTATTATACTGCGTCAACACGCGTCCTAACCCTTTACGCGATGCGTCACAATACGCGACAAAACCATCGTCTCCATCGGGGAGACTTAAAATCGGCGCTTGGCACAATTTTAATGGTTTCTATCTTATTTGGATCTTTGTGAAATCCTTGTTGCTTTACAACATGACCAAGGGATTATGCCTTCTTTATTCAAAATCACATTTCGAAAACTTCGCGTATAGCTCCTCTTGCTTTAACACTTCCACAATTTTCCTTAACCGTCGTTCGTGCTCTTCTTTACGTTGCGAATATATCAAAATATCATCAATGAATGTTATGACAAATTTGTCTAAATAAAGTTTACAGACTTGGTTCATGAGTTCCATGAATGCTGCCGGCGCATTTGTTAGCCCGAAAGGCATAACTAAGAATTCATAATGGTCGTAGCGAGTCCGAAACGCTGTTGTTGCAACGTCCTCTTCTTGGATTTTTTCCATTTGGTGATAACTATATCTAAGATCAATTTTCTAAAAATAAATCGCCCCTTGCAGTTGGTTAAACAAATCATTTACTTCGAAGAAGAGAATACCTATTCTTGATTGTCACTTTATTCAATTATCCCTAATCAATACATATTCTAACACTTCCGTCCTTCATTTCCCAAATAACACTGGTGCACCCCATGGTGACTAACTAGGTCGTATAAAACCTTTATCCAATAATTCTTGCAATTCAGTTGGCGCAAGTTGGTAAGATGCTTTAGCAACAGGGCCAGCTTGAGGTATTAAATCGATTCTGAATTCGACCTGTCGGGTTGGCAGTAATCCCGGAAGTTCTTCTGGGAAAACTTCTGGATATTTAAGTATCACTGAAACATCTTCTATATGTTTTCTTTTAAATACTTTGGCAATTGAGTTTGTTAAATACACCACGTCTTCTTGTCGTAAATATTATAACATCTCAAGATGAGATTAGAGTGGTAACATAATACCGTACACTTTTCTTTGTATCTAATCGATTCATCATCCGAAGGAGAGCTTCTAATCATCTTCTTCTCCTATTTGATTTCAGCTTCAAGTTGAATTTGCCAATCCATGTTAACTATTACGTCAAAACTTCTTAACCTTACTGGTCGCAGGTTAATAAGGAAAGGTTAATCGTTCCGAATAATAGGACAATTCCGAACAATTTAGTTAACAATTAGGGGCTTACCGTTAGCGATTCTACAGTATTGGGTTCTATGGTTTCACTAATCGGTATCTTTCCAAATAACAGGAACTAACTTCTATCGGCGACCGTAAAAATATCACTGAAGCCTATTGATTTAAAACTACAACGTACTTAATACTACCTTTGGATCATGACGTGCTTTATTCGAATTACTCACAAAAGCACGGCTCCTTGCTTGATCAGAGGTTGATGCTTGTCATGAGGTTCGTCTTCCAACGACACCTTAGTTCAACTTTGGGCAATTTCTCTTGAAACGTTCTGTACTGCCACATTCATAGCAAGTACAACTGTTTGGTGTAATTTGGTTTCTTTGGATGGATTGTTATTGAAGTTGTTGGGTTCGGAGTGGTTGTACACGAATGGTTTGTGGTTGCCGGTTCACATGGCTTCAATTGGTTCTACAATTAGGGCATTACGTCCATCTTTACCACACCTGTGGCCTACTATCACTCGACATTCTTCTTCCTGCCGATAACCATATTTTCCACATTTAGGGAAGGACCCTTCATGCTGTTCATGTTTTCACACCAGAACTAGTCTTAGTATAATTCTGGGTTGTAGGACATACCTACTTATTCAAAAGTCTATCTTGCACTATACCGTTATCATTTCTCTTCTTTAACACTCGACGTCTCACCTAACGTCCTTCCAATCCGCTTCCCATAGAGTTAAATATATCAATGCTGGCTTGTGACACAACCCTTCCAAAAGTTGTATGTTTTACAGGATTGACTATACTCCTTATCGATGGAGTTAGTCCCCAATATTGCGCTTACTTCGCTTAGTTTCATGAGTAATTAGCCATGTCACCAGACCTGACAATTCCTTCAAACGATTAGCGTGTTTTAAGTGATCAGCACACAACATTTCTATCTTCCATAGCTCAGTTTCCAATCTCTGAACTTAATTACTCGAATAAAAGTGCTCTAGCACAAGAATTTTAATTTCTGACCATATCATCTGAGTAACAATTTTCTAACTATAATTTTGTACCATCGTGTTCCATCACGATAAAACATAATCTACCAACATATCTGTAGCATATTTCACCGCACAATGTTCTAGACTCTTACCAGTATCCTTAACCACTTCGATCTTTTCTATCCACTCGCTAAACCATTCCTCCCTTTACCATCAGTAAACTATCAATAATTTCCTTAACACAACCAACAAACATATCCTTCATACCGGATCTAATTCATTACTACTACTATTCATGTTTAGTTTATAACTAATACTTGTAGTCATAATAGTATTCGGCGGGACATTATCACTCTTAGTAATACCACTAAGAATTGAAATATTCATATTCATGTGATTGCTCGATCTATAATTCTGCGATCACATTTGCATCAACACTAGCAGTGATCTGTGATACGACATTCGGTATCATCATCTGCTATCTTTGAGCAATCAACTGAATCATATCAATCTCCATCATTGGAGTTACTCTTTTATGTCATTCTGCCGTACTCAACCCGTACGCAGTAATCAATACTAATCTCACCGTATAACTCGTTACCAGTTCAATCATAACAGTAGGTACACATACACACCAAATATTATCATACATATTACACCTACCAGTATCTAGTATATATGTCCCACAAGTATAATAACATATGGACTTAACCTGACGTCGGTTAACGTTTAAATATGTTTCATAACCCGTGTCACCAACCGACATATAGATCTTTCTCAACAAAGATTAATGTTTAATATACTTGATTTCAATATCCTTCTGCATGTCAGCATAACCGATACATGCTCACCGTGAGCACCAAACGATTACGTACCACGGAGTTATAATATCCGTGTCTATTCGTATATCCGGCATACACGGTATACCACCTACGAACGAATAACCAACTATGCTATAATGATTCCAACACCTCTTTGTGTACGGGTAATCATTCTATTCGAGTATACATGGGTATAGGCATCTAACGGATGTAAGGATAACATAGGGAGTTGCAAGGTTCAAGGTAATCGCACAACATGGGTTGCCTTCAAATATTATTAATTACTATTATGGGAAACTCTATCGCTTGCTCAGTCAATGTCCTCCGGCGTTCTAGGTTCGCTAAAATCGGTAATTCCCGATCTGGAGGTGGTATGACTCATATGTTTGAGAGGGAGAAATACATATATATGTTTCTATATATTATTTTTATCTGCTCATTTATTATCAATTTTTTTTTTAACGGAATAAGAATGGGTTCACGTACAGGTCCGTCCGTACGTGAGGGTCGGCGGTTCTGGTGATCATAGGGGGTTATTAGAATATACGATACTGGTGTTGATAGGGTAAGGGATTTGTCAATTTTGGTTGGGAGTGACGGTTACTAGATATATCTGGTTAATATCAAACGGGAGATCTAACTTGGTACTATCATAACTATGGCCCGATAAGTCAGACTTATCATCAACCGATGCTCTAGAAATTTTCAGCATCCTCAGTACTTTTATTATTTCATCCCCCGGTTCCTTATCCGGGTCCTATTTCTCAATACACGTACCCACAAGATATGTACACATTAGCACGTATAAATAATATTATATATTTTACACATATGTTGCCATTTTTACCTATTAATGTACCCCGTGACTTCCCCTGAATTCCCTCATGCGGACAAGTCTGTTATTATGTTCCGGACCATAATAACTCACTTGTCCATCCAAGTTCATCCAGATCTCGTCACTATAAATTATTAGTTGATATTCAGATCCTATAATACTTGAGCTGCTGGTTATATTTTAGGTATCTTTTAAAGACATCCTAAGTCTTTATAACCAATGGCTCCGATACCAACTTCTGTAACACCCCGTAACCGCAGCGGAAACGTAAACGGGGTGCGACAGACTCGTCTGATATCAACCACATTGTTTATAAAGAAAACTGAACGCATTAATATACTTCAAAATTACATTATCTCGTATTTCGTTATCGTCTAGGTGATATACACATCATACAATACGATACACAATTCTATTTGTTATAATGTATCCTAACATCCTGCACGCAAATCTTACACACATCAAGCACTTAGCACGTAAGCAATCACTTCATCTTAATTGTACCTGAAAAGCATGTGAGAAAACGGGTCAACTACGAATAGTTGGTGAGTTAGTAAACCTTGATAAATCAATATCAGAATATAATATTATCTGGGGACACTGTTAACCCAGTACTGTATCCATTCCGGGGGCAACGTTAACCCAGAAACACTTCTAGGGACATCTGGGGACACGGTTAACCCAGTACTGTACTCATTCCGGGGGCAAAGTTAACCCAGAAACACTGCTAGGGAAATCTGGGGACACGGTTAACCCAGTACTGTACTCATTCCGGGGCAAAGTTAACCCAGAAACACTGCTAGGGACATCTGGGGCCACTGTTAACCCAGTACTGTACCCATTCCATACGATTCCCGTACAATCAAATATATATAAATCCACGCAAATCCATGCGTTCAGTGTGTACTTAAACATTTCAATAGTAACATGCTTCCACCCCGGGAAAATATTTGAAAACAATTCAGAAAAAGGGGCTCGTGAAACTCACCTTAGCACATGCAAGCAGGTAACAACAATCATTATCAATTAACACGTCCAATCTGTAATATGATCCCTACGATCGTTACTATACACTCATTATTAATATAACTTTAACCAAGTTAACCGGTACATCTGGAGACACTGTTAACCCAGCACTGTACCCGTTCTGGGGGCAAGGTTAACCCAGAAACACTTCTCCGGACTCAGATTGTGATGTCGTTTAGAGTTCAACAGTCAAATTTTCTAATAGCTTGTTTTCCCCGTTTTGCGTGCCTAGCACGGTTACCCGATTTTATGTTTCAAAAATGAGTTTGGTCACACACGACCCGAAAATAGTGGTTGACTGATAATTTAGTTTAAGTTGTGAAATTAGAGCTCTGTTTAGACGCCCCGATTGGCCGCGGGACCCGTTTCCGTCTTTAGCGTACCGAAAACTGTTAAATCAGACAAAAATTACTCAAATCATCCGAATTATTTTCGGATGATTTATTTTTACTTGTTTAACTCATTTATATGAAAATAGTTCATTTTTAGGGTTTTTATACACCAGTCAGCTCGCTTAAGCGAACTTCACCGGTTTACGCGTTTTAACTTTAAAAGTTTGATAATTAGCACAAATAATTATCCGTTTAATCTCGGATCTTGAAATTTTGCACAAATCACTTATTGACAGTGGGGAATTTTATAAAAATATTTCCAGAATTAATTTCTATATTTAAAATTTATTTATCTATTTTTAAACACCATTTAAACACTAAATATGTCGTAAATACCAAACGATGTTAGAAAAATCCCAAATTTTTCCTGGATATCCCCTGCCATCCACATAGTCCCCTGTAATTTTTCCAGAACCAAAATCCCCTTTTACATGCCATTTTCAATAAAACCGAGCTAGAAAACCCAAGAACTCGTTTAACCGAAAAGTCTACTTATACTTCTCCAACGGACCTCAAATTTTGTGTGTGACTTATACATGATATAAAAAGCTTATCTGCAATTTTCCAGAATTTTTCATGATATTTAACTTTTTTTCACCATTTTTGGTCAAAACCGAGCATTAAATTCACCAAATATTCATCCTTTATCCAAAAATTACCAAACATTCACAGAACTCTTATTTTCATGTGTTTAACACCTCTGTAAAATTTCATGACCTAACTCCAAACGATCAACAATCTGTCCAAAAACTCCAAAACCGAACATAACCGAATATACCTTTCGTTTTCCGTCACTACAAGCTACAAACTCGTCTTTCCGCCTTATCTACCACTAAACACAGAACCTACAACCAACATACCACAATACCAAGGAAGTTACACTCACGATCAAGCCTCTTACACTATAGTTTCGGTTATGATTCAAAAACAAAGAGTTAAACCGTAAAAATTCGTTTTTGGTCCGTTTAACTCCTTTCTTGGACCAAGATCCCTTGTATAACCCGTATACATCACTTGATCATGCAAGAATCGGTTTTCATCTTTGAAACCTCATTTTCTTGCAAATAAACTCATAAAACGGAGATGGAAACGTGATTAACTCGATTCTTTACCTTGTTTTCTTGCTCCAAAATCTCGGTTTTGGATTATATGTGAAGAGGAGATGAAGGTTTGTTGATATGTTTGTTGTAAAAAAAGAAAATGAAGTGAGTTTGTGGGGGTGGTGGTCCGATCGGCTTCTTGGAGGGGTGGGGTGGGACCCACTTCTCCATTCCTAGCCACACAATTGGATTCCCGTAATCCGGATAATGTTTTGGATAATCTGGTTCAGTTCGTTTTTCGGTTAAATGTTTAATTCGGCTTAAAACGAGGCTAAAACGGTCGTTTTTCGGCTTAAAAATGAAATTTATATAAAACCGATTTAAAATCTTTAAAAATTTAAACCATGACATTTATTAACTTAAAACATCATATCATTAATTATCGCGCATCTTTTTCGGCTTGATCGATCCTCTCTTGCTCGGTTTGGTATTAAAGGTTTCGTTTAACGTACCGACGTACTATTAAATCGAAATTCTTTTTCTGTGCCGTACTTTACTTATCCTTAAGCATTAATGCTTCGTAACATCACTAATTATTATAGATATCCTCTATAACTGAACCCTCGATTCGTTCGGGTTTCAATAACTATCGATCGCTTAATCGCATATTCAATGCGGTGAATTATATATTCACGTACAATCGATACAGTGAACCTCGTATTCTCGTATAATTACTATGGTAATTCATGTATCCGACATTAAATATGACGTAACTATTGTCTACCGGTTAGGGTATACCGGGTTTCGTCGGAATCGTTACAACAAACGCCGCGATAATTATTATTAGATATGATTTAAGTATTAATAATCAACACTTATTTATATATTTGGAAAATGGGTTTTCTAAATATTTGCATTTGTGTGTTTAATAAATTATGTAGATAATTTATGCTTGAGAGAAATGTTATTTATTTGGATAAATAACAAATAATTTTTAAAATTAATTAACAAAATTGGTTTTGAGTTTTGGAGGGAAAACCACCCAAGGGGGTCGGCCCCATCTCGCTCTCTCTCTCCTCTTTTGTTGTTTTCCAATACACGCAAACTATCTCATTGGGAGATCATAATTCTTGGTTGCATCAATGAACACTTTCTCTCTCACACACATAACTCTCTTCTTCTTCTCTCTTGGCTAAGAATAATAAGGAGGAACAATAGGATTGCAATAGTGGAAAAGACCCTAGTAACCTAAGGTGTTTGTTGATTAGCTCGTTGGGTATACAAGCTTGAGGTTTCCTCCATTGGAAGCTAGCCATTCATTCTCATTCATCCCCTTCGGTTTTCTGGACTTGAAGGTATGTGTGTTAACACCCTATGGTTGTGTTTTGATAGATTGATAATCGTATATGGATCCTGGTTTGGGTTTAACATAAACGGGTTTATGTGTAATGGTTAACAAGATTTAAAACTTAATTCCACTGCGTTTTCCTCATAAAATGGTTTATTGTGACCTTGATAATCATGCTAAAACCCAACATAAATCACTTGCTTGATACCCATTAATGATGCTTTGTTTTCTAAAGCATTCACCCTCCAACTTACCTAGCTTCATATTCAATGCATCTATTGTTTCAAGTAAATCAGTTGTAGAGAGTGAAGGTACATGTGAAGTAGAAGATTCAGCCTCATTCACAATCTTTGCCATAAAAGCAACATTAGCCTTTGTGATGTCATCTGCATGATCACTCCAATCAAAATTTCCTTCATGTTGTGCAGCAACAGCTACATTCCCTTGATTTCTGGGCTGATTTTGATAGTTTCTGTTGGGGTTATTTGGAGCAGTTTGAGATTGGTTTCTTTGATAGTTTTGATTCTGAGGCACAACTTATTGATTATTCATTTAGGGCTGTTGATAGTTGTTAAAGTTGTTGGGATTGTTGTTGAAGTTGTTATTTCTTTGCTGGTTCTGTTGGTATTGCAGCTGATTTCTTGGCTGTTGATTCTGGAACTGATTCATCTGAAAGTTCTAGGCTGGTTGCATTCTCTAGCAACATGTCCAGGTTGTTGGCAATTGTAATAGATTTCCTTGGACTTATCAAAGCCAATTATTTCATTTGGACCAGAGACTAGAGATCTTCCAGTCCTGTTAAACAGCCTCTTGCTTCTAAGTGCAAGCATTGCAGCCTGTCACTTCAAGTCCATATCTTCAAGATCATCAGCATCTAGTTGCTCCAAATCATCTTGAATGACACTTGAGTGGATCATTTTTTTGGCCAGAAATTCATTATATGACTCAGTGAACATAGCGAACAATGCTCAAGTTTCACTTCCATGACCACTGTTTCCAGCAGAATAAGGTAAATGTCCACTTGCCATGGAGGCAGAATCATTGTCATCTATGAGTTGAGCATTAAACCTTGATTGGTTTCCTTGGTTATTTGTACTACCACCAACAAATGCTTTAGGTGTATCAACACCATGTTCAATTGGTTGCTCTATGATGGGAATCTGTTGTTGGTTTTTGGTGGACAAACTTCCCATAAGTGCAATAAGGGCATTGTACACCTGGAAACATGGCTTCTCTTCCTTTATCATTTCATTCTCAATCATCTCTATCCCAGCTTGATCATAGCTAAGGCCCTGTCATCCATCTTCCTCATTCTATCACGCACAACAAGGTTAGGATTTGCACCATATTCAGCTACTTGTGGACAATTTTGATTGAGTTCCACATATCAACATCGTTATTGCACACAACAGCCTCGAACAATACTTTCCATTTGGTGAAATTTTCCTGTCTGTATAGTCTAGGAATTTTGTTAGTGGAAACTTCTTGCTCTTCAAAACCAGACATTTTGGTATTTTGAAAAACAGAAACAAAGAATAGCTAAAATGGAAAAAAAAAATCAAGTTTTGAAAATACTCAGATCTGAAAATCAAATCTTCAGCAAGACTAAGTAATAAAGATGCAAACTTAAATCAAAATAAGTAAAAGAAGACACCAGAAATTTGCAGATCTACACGAAAATGAAGAACAGAGGTGCTGACGTCAGTATTCAATGGAATAGTTCTCTGCTTACATCATTCTTCGTCTTCAATAAATCAGCAAACAACAACAAATCTTTACCAAAATAGCAACTAACTAGCTCTGATACCACTTGTCAAGTTATGTGTGTGTATATATATATCAAGTTATGTGTGTGTATATATATCAAGAACACGAAGTCCTCCATGAAGTCTTGCCTTACGAGGTCCGAAACTTAACCAACCGGAGTCGGAGAAGTAACTACCAAAGGTAACAAGGGGTGTGTATTATATGTATGTTGTACCCCCATATTCAAGTGTTAGTAATGTTAGATGAACAAGTTAGAATGAAAGACTATGGTTAGTTTGACTTGAGAAGTCAAACCTTCAAGAATACATAAGAAATAACAACCTTGAATCTATGGAGTTTTGAGAGAGAATTTGGAGTAAGAGCAAGTGTAAAAATGAAGCAGATGGGTGTGTATATATAGGGTATGAGTCAAGGCTTCTTTTCAAGGTTCCTTTTATGTTTACATGCAAATAGGTTGGTTAAACAAACAAGCAAAGCACAAACACAAGAAAAGTAAGTAATATGTGTACATTTCTCCCCAAGAGCCACGCGCCCTGCCCTTTCCCTCTGGTCGTTCGACGTGGCGTACCCAGGGGGCTCGCCCAGCTCGTCTTTTTATGTTCGTTACATGTCTAGAAGTTCGTTTTTGATGTATTGAACAAATGAACAAATGGGAGTGTTTTGGTAACATAAAAATCCAATAATTTATATATCGTGAGTTTAGGTTTACAAAACGGGTGGGTTTACAACATAAAACAACACCAATACGAATACAATCGAGACCCGAATTTGACGAATGTCACAAGTGTAACGCGTTGTCTCTCTCGTCTGGTGTGTCTTGTAGGCGTGCCCTAAATTATTCTATTTATAGGCCTGCCACCACCTGACAGCTGTCATTCCTTCTAGAAACCCTAATTATTGGAACATAATCATATTACATATTCAAAATTATACTAAGTGTAAAAATAGGTCTTCCAGGTAGTCGTTGTGTCGGTTGTCTTCTCCAAGTAGGCTCTGTGCCTTTTGTCGTTTACGAGTAGACCTGGTATCTTTGAAATGTGCTGGTGAACAGTTCTCCGGGTACACTTTACTTAGAGTATTTTCCTAAGAAAATACTCACCTAGCAGACTTAAATCTTCTTGACCATAGCAAACTTTGCTCGATAAGGTCCTACGAGCAAACTGTTCTTCATGAATCCCTTCAACCCTTTCTTAGAAGATAACTTATTAAGCAAACCATAGTGTGTGGTAACACTGTTTGAACTGTGCTAGTGGCACTGTAGCTTGCTCGGGGTTGCATCCTTGTTAGAGAAAGTACTTCGAATATTTTCTTGTTCACTTTCAACAAGCATGCTCGGACTACTGTTTATAAATCAAACTTTGCTAGATCTTCCAAATACTTGGGCTTCAGAACCTTGGTTTAGCCAAGAGTTTGCTAGTAAACAAACTATACTCGGCTTGAAGAACACCTTTGCTAGATGATGTGAACCCTGCTCAGATCATCATTAAGAAGACTTAAAGAAGATAACCATGCCCGATAGGCAAAATACATTGCTAGGATAAGTAAAATCATGCTCGAATGTCCAAGTGTGCTCGGTTTCCATACTTAGCCGTTTCTGAGGAGTGTGGAGAAGATTCCAATCTCACTTAATCTTTCATAAGTCATTTTAGGTCAAATCTTTGACTCAACAACCTCTTGCTCGTCATGTCCCGACATCTTCTTGAGATTTTTAAAAGAATTTGAAAAACAAAGAAAACAGTTGACAAAATTAAACATATTTTAATTTTTTCTTAAAAATTAATCAGAATTGTGGATAAAATCTTCAGATCTGATGCATCTGGTCATATTAGAGCAAAATAACTTATTGAACAAACCAAAGTGTGCTGGTAATACTGTTTGAGTTGTGCTGGTAGCATTGTAGCTTGCTATGAGTTAAACCTTGCTAGAGAAAGTTCTTAATATAATTCTTGATCAACTTTCTTCATGCTTGCTAGGACCAATATTTATTAATCAAACCTTGCTAGATATTCCAAGTTACTTGGCTTTGTTAGCTTGGTTTAGTCAGGGTTTGCTAGGAAGCAAACCTTGCTCGATTTGAAGAACAACGTTGCTAGACAAAGTGAACCATGCTCCTATTGACACTTAAGAGAGACTTCAGGAAGAAAACCTTGCCCGAAAGGAAAATACCTTGCTAGGACTTAACCTCTCACCATCTTTCTATTTGAATCTGTCAAGTTGCTGCTTAAGTCTATTCTTCTTGATTTTCTTTAATTCTGAGTTGCCTTCAAACATTTCTAGTATAGCATCATATATTTTCTTAGCAGTTGTTTGGTGAGCAACCTTCGTCAAAATTTCCCAACATAGTCCCAATTTCAACATCGCAAGAGCTCTATCGTCCACCTTTCTCATTCTTACTTCAACAGCTTGGTTGGCGTTTGTTCCATCAGGTACATACAGTCCAGATTTAATAGAGTTCCACATATCCACATCTTGGAATTTTGTTAGTATGAGATTTTGTTAGTTGAGACCTCTTGCTCGTCATGTCAAGACATCTTTTTGAGATTTTTAAAGTATTTGAAAAACAAAGAAAAACAGTTGACAAACTTAAACAGATTTTAAATTTTTCTTAAAAATTAATCAGAACTGTTGATAAAATCTTTAGATTTGAGCAAGATCTTGAGTAAAAATTAAAACTTTAATTCAAATAAAAAAACACCAATATTTAGCATATCTTAAACAAATGAAGAAACAGAGACGCTAACGTCACAAATCGATTAAACAGTGGTCAGCTTATGTCATTCTTCATCTGCAAATCATCAACAATAAGCAACGATTCTTCACCCAAACTGCAGGAACAATCTCTGATACCACTTGTTAGTCCCATTTATATCGATCAAAATACCACTGTCACAACCCACACAGTTCAATGTTGACAAGAAATGTTAACGACTTTCTATTTAAGGTATGAACTATATTGTATTAGCAGCGGAATCCCTAACACAAAATATGTTGCTTAATAAATGCTAAGGTAACAAACACAAACTATAACTCAAAAGATTTCCATTAATAGAATTCTAAATACAAACGGAAATCGATCAGGGTTTCAGTACGGAATGTTTAATCCGTAAGATTCTTAGGACAGCCGTCACAATCATTTTAAGGAATAATTCAGGTTGTCTGAAAAGTCTGTGAAGGGTATTGGAGGCGTTCCCTAAACTATTCTATTTATAGGTCTGCCACCTGACAGTTGTCTGTCCTTCTAGAAACCCTAATGATTGATACATAATCATAAAAACATATTACAAAAAGATTCTAGGTGTAAAACAGGTCTTCGGGTAAGCTTTGCACTTTTGTCTTCTTCGAGCAGACCTGATAATCAAAGTGTGTTGGGGAATAGTTCTCCAGGTAGACTTTACCTAGAATATTTCTCCTAGCAGACTTCAATCTTTTTGACCATAGCAAACATTGCTCGATATGATCCTACGAGCAAACTTGTTCTTCAGGAATCCCTTCAACTCTTTGTTAATAAATAACTTATTGAACAAACCAAAGTGTGCTGGTAACATTGTTTGAGTTGTGATGGTAGCATTGTAGCTTGCTATGAGTTAAACCTTGCTAGGGAAAGTTCTTAATATAATTCTTTATCAACTTTCTTCATGCTTGCTGGGACCACTGTTTATTAATCAAAACTTGGTAGATATTCCAAGTTACTTGGCTTTATTAGCTTGGTTTAGTCAAGGGTTTTCTAGGAAAGAAATCTTGTTCGACTTGAAGAACAACGTTGCTAGACAAAGTGAACCCTGCTCGGATTGACACTTAAGAAGACTTCAGGAAAATAACCTTGCTCAAAAGGTTAATTTCCTTGCTAGGAAAAGTAAAACCTTGCTCGGAGTCCTAAGTGTGCTCGGTATCCATACTTAGCCAATATCAGAGAGGTTGAGAAGATTCCAATCTTCACTTAGCACTTTTCTCATTCCATCACCTTCAATGAGTAATTGTCGCTGAAAGTGGAAGAACAACCTTATATTTATCTTCCTCCTTGATCTTGTTTAGCTTCCCACAAATGTTTCCAGTTGAAACTAAAAATTTTAGGAAATCATTTCCAACTTGAAGTGTGGTGTTATTCAATTTTTCATTAAGAAACATCTTCTTCAACCCATCTATTTCAGTGACATACCTGGACCGCACCATATAGTTGTTCATACAATCTTGTTCTAGACTTTTGATTCTTCCCTCATAATTCATGTCACTTGCCTCATACACATTAATCATACTTTGTTTACCGAAACATTCATTTTAAGCTTACCAACTGTCATTCTCAAAGATTTATTCAATTCAAGTAATACAAGCTTTGAGAGACTTGAATATACCTGAGATGAAGAGGATTCTGCTTCATTCACCACTTTAGCCATGAATGCTACATTTGCTTTTTCAATTTCACTAGCATGATTTCTCCAATCAAAATCACCTTCTTGTTGTTGTTTAGCATTTAATGCAACATTCCTTTGGTTTCTATTAGGATTTGTAGGAGCTTGTGGAGGGTTCTGATTATTTCTTTGAAAACCCTGGTGTTGGGGGATTACTTGCTAGTGATTATGTGGTTATTGGTAGTTGTTGAAGTTTCTCAGCTAACCTTGAGTCTGGTTCTGGTACTGATACTGATTTCTTGGTTGAGCAAACTGATTGTTTTTAAAATTTCTTGGTTGATTACACTCCCCTGCAAAGTGTCCTGGCTGTTGATAGTTGTAGCATATTGCTTTCGATTTATCAAATTCAATCCTGTTATTAGGACTAGACACTTATCTTTCAGTTCTTCTAAACAATATTTTGCTTCTTAAGGCTATCATAGCAGCCTACCATATCAAATCCATGTCTTCTAAGTCATCTGTATCAATTTGCTCTAAATCTTCATTGACCACACTGGTGTGAATCAGATTCTAGGACATAAAGGCATTGTATGACTTAGTAAACATTGAGAACAAGGCTTGATATTCACTTCCTTGATTGCCATTTCCACCGCCTAGAGGTGCATGTCCACTAGACATAGAAGATGTGTCATGATCGTCAATCAATTGAACATTGAACATTTTTCCACCTTGGTGTGTCACCTTCACAATCACTTGGCTCTTCAATTTTTGGGTCTGTTGTTGATTCTTTGTTGACAAATTTCCCATGGGTGCTATGAGATCATTTGTCACCTGAAAGCTTCGTCTGTCTTCTTTGATCATGTTGTTTTCGATCTTCCTATGTTTAGCTGCTTGCAAAAAGAAAATGACATCATCAATCCTCTACTGAGGGAAAGTTGCCTTCTCTTTGATGAATTTTCTATGTGTCTACCATTCCCCAGAAAGTGATGATAGTAACTTCTTGGTTATGCCATAATCAGTGATTCCTAGATCAGTTGTCCTGATTTCATTATCAATTGCCACAAATCATTGCAACACAGATCTTAGCTTTTCCCCTTCTCTGAACTTTAAGCGATCAATATCAGACTTCAAACAATCCTTCTTAATGTTCTTCAACTTGGTGTTGCTTTCAAACATTTCAACAATCACAACAAACAAAGCTTTGGCTGTTGTGTGATGAGCCACACTGGTTAAAATATCCCATGATAGACCCATCTTGATCATTGCTACTACCCTATCATCTTTCTTTTTCATTCAGGCTTCAAGAGTCTGATTGTTGTTTGTTCCATCCAGAACACAGGGTCTGTTCATGATAGAATGCCACATCTCAACATCGTTGTAGAAAACTGAATAACACTTTCCATTTGAAGTAATTTTCCTGTCCGTACAGTCTAGGTATCTTTTTAGCAGAAACCACTTGCTCATCCATAGAACCTGACATCTTTTTTGGTGTTTTTGAAATATTTTGAAAAACAGAGAAAATCTGATAAACATAAACACTCTTTCAAAAAATAATCAGATCTGTGGACAAAATCCTCAGATCTGATATATCTGGACAGATTAGAGCAAGATCTAAATACAAATAAGAACTTTAATGTAGATCAAATAAAGAAGACACTTTTAAACCTCACAATTATTGGTTAATCAAGAGTTTGCTAGGAAACAAACTTTGCTTGACTGGAAGAACAACCTTGCTAGATAAACTGAACCTTGCTCGGTTTATCACTTAAGAGTAATTTTAGAAGATAACCTTACTGGGAAAGCAAAATGCCTTGCTAGATCAAGTAAAAGCATGATGGGAGGCCTAAGTGTGCTCAATTTCCATACTTAGCCATTTTTAGAGAGGCTGAGAAGATTCCAATATTCCTTATGTCTTTTCCTCATCCCAACAAGGTCAACTGACCGCTCACAAACCCAAACCCGAAAAGAACCGAACCCGCTTTCGCACAATTATACTTCTAACAAGTAAAGGCTATGAGATAACATTACTTCTTATCACCTCTCGGTCTCTAAGTAGGTGTTTACCCGCTGAATTATACCAAAAGGCACTCAAAAAAACCCTACGGTTATATCTACTGCAAACAAATTCTAAACACCATGTATAGAATCAAAAAAGAAACAATCAATCAAAACATATTCAACCAATCGAAGCATGAGATTGAGATACTATTAATAAATTTCCAGCCACTAAACATATGACAAACTGAAAATTTTTCTTACTTTTTCAGACACTCATCACGACTTGACTCAAATTTTCAGGACGAAAATTCTTTAACATGGGAATGATGTGACAATCGTCAATTTGTAATACTTAGGAGTTGAGGGGCCAAGGTGTAACATATTAGTCTATAAATACATGATAAACCTAAACCCTAACTCCCATCCCTTTTCCCTAACCCCAAATCGGCCAGCCATCCCCTCTCCCCTCTCCTTGTGATCGATCAATATACACACACACACTCAAGATCTTTCAAGTTTGATTGAAGATTAAGGTGCAAGGAAGGTATAAACAACTATTCTATGCATCCTCTATGTTTAATTGTTAGTTTTATTGGGTGTAATTGATATGCATGGATATTGTTTATGGAGTCTAGAGTGTTATGTGAATGCATGATAGTTCATAGATTGTTAAATTGTTCAGTTTGGATGCAAACAGTTTCTGGACAGATTGTGTTGTTGATGTTTGAATGATTGTAACGGGATGTTAAAGTGGAATTTGATTGAGATAATTGATATTACAGTAAACTAGGTTGAGTCTAGTTTCTAACGAATATAAATTTGTAATTTTTGGACGTGTGAAAGTTAACTTTTATGATTTTACAAAAACGTGGTGCAAAGCTGAATTGTTATACCTTCTGTTAGGTTGTTTTGTAAATGTTATATCTCATAATCTACGAGGCCAATTGGGTTGGTTCCACTTCTGGAAGTTGACTTATTGAGTTAGTAACCTAACCCAAGTGGTCTTGCATTTTTTGGATTTTTCGTTTAACGGGAATTGCAAATAACATTCTGTTACGCATGAATCTGACTGATATGAGTTTGCTGTAGTGTTTTGATCATTATGAGAAATCTATGTGGAATAAAAATAAAATAAAATATGTTCTGGAAACCTAAGACATGTATGCTTTAGTGATGATTTTTGGTGAATTAATTGAGATGTTATGATCGGTGAAATAGTACAATCTTTCAAGTAGAAATTCTGTCTCGATGAAATTAGCTGCTGATTGTTGTGAAATTGCATGAAATATGATAGTTGTTAATTGATTGTCATAAATTGACCAAGATGCCCTTGTGGGGAGTAATTGCTAATTAATTGTCGTATTTTGACTAAATTGCCCTTACGGGGAGTATTTGCTAGTGATGTACATTGTTTATACATGACACGAAAGTAATTGCTCACACACGTATTGTATCACAAGTGTACTGGTTTAAGTCACACACGATCCACAAAACGAAACACGACATATGTTATGTGCATAGGTATTATGTGCCGAGTCTAGAGACTCGTTAAACGTTCCGACACTTAGAAAATCTCTTTGTTAATTTAGAACGCTAGAGAGAGTTCTACGACGCGCATCACTTCGTGATCTAATTTGGGAAATTCTTCGCAAACAGTGAGTTTCACTTACCCCGCTCTTTGAACTGTTTTCAAACGCTTTTCACTTGGGGGAGATAACATACTCCGATAAACGCATTTTTGAGATAAACGCATTTTTGAGATTTTGTTAATAAATTATATATCACTTGTAAAGGCTAAGCGGCAAACATAACACTTGAAGTCCCACACATCGAACCGGTTAATATTGGATAATAGCGAGTCACTGTTGAGTAGTACTACTGGGTTTGACAAACCCCACCCGACGCTAAGCTCAACTGGAGGTTGAGTGGGTGTAATTTTGGCTAATACTTACCATGGTCTGGATTGACCTGGTGACGGGCACTTGATAAACAGTCAGCTTCGGTTTCGAACCACTTAGTAATACTTGTTGTATAGATTAGCTACCTATCGATATATAATTTGACATAACACTATCTGGTAATGCAAAACGCTTAAACGCCGTAACGTGGTTACGCAAAACGCTTAAACGCCGTAACGTGGTTACGCAAAACGCTTAAACGCCGTAACGTGGTTACGCAAAACGCTTAAACGCCGTAACGTGGTTACGCAAGACACTTGACGTAAAACGCTGAACGCAAACGCTAAACGATTTATTTTTATATAACTTGTGAACTCACCAACCTCGTGTTGACCCTTTTAGTATGTTATTCTCAGGTAGCCGAGGCGGGCGCGCGGTCTAGGAACATGCATTGTTTGAATCATCTTTATTTATATGGTTTACGCTTCCGCACTTATTTGCATTTAAACGTTTTTATGGTTTGATTATAACTAATGATTCCGATCCTGTTAGTTCACACCCTCTGACGGTAAAACTCCGTTAGTGGATTTTGAGGGTGTGACAAAACACAACCTAATTCAATATTAAATCAAACTTTACAGTAGTAATTCATGCCTTTTGAACGAACAATCCATAAAACTCATCAAAACTGAACAATTATCAACAAACCTAGGTAACAATCAATGTGAAGAATCAAAAAGGCAACAATCAATCAAAACAAATTCAACCAATCAAAGCATGAGGTTATTGAGATATTATTAATAAATTTCCACCCACTAAACACAACCTAATTCAATATTAAACCAAACTTTACAATAGTAATTCATCCCTTTTGATCAAACAATTCATAAAACTCATCGAAACCGAACAATTATAATCAAACCTAGGTAGAACTAACAATTTTAGCCAGGCATAATATTTGGACAGCAGCAAATGCTTACAAAAACATTCACATTACTCATCCAAACCATAAGAAAATTTATTCAACAATCAAGTATAATCAAACACACTTAATCCTTAATTCAGTTGCAAAATAAATCAACTTTAATGATCAAAGTAAATCAAACAAAGTTTATGTGGATGTAAGATGATATTCTTGGTTATCCTTAGAAGCTTAACACACTTGTAAACACTAGTAAACTTGGCTGCTAAAATTCTTTGTCTTCCTTTGCTCCTAGCTGTGATCGGAACTCATGACCAATGGATTTATATTTTTTGTTTTCTTTTTGTTACCGCAATGGATTTATATTTTTTGTTTTCTTTTTGTTACCGCAATTTTTGACCTTAGGTTTGTATTTTTTTCTTTCTTGTTTACTTCCTACCAATCGCAACTACTAGAGGTGCTTAGTTATTTTTTTCTTTTGTCTTTCTTATATAATGATACATGCAACGCTTCACACAAATGGGCTTGGGCCGGCCTTTGAGCTTTGTCTTCAAAAATTGATCATAAAGGCCATTTTTTTCTTGCATAAACCAGGTTCTTTTCTCTTTAAAAGCCGCAACCTACGAAAGATAAATAACTTTGTAAGATCATGACAAAAATAAGTTAAAATCATTATTTATTAGATAATTAAGAGATTAAAAAGATGATAAATGGTGCGGAAAACAAGTGTGTTTTATAGCACATCAAACATCCCCACACTTAAGACTTTTTGGTCCCTAAGAAAGAAATCTACACAGGATGATAACCAAGTGAAAACAACAAACTCCCAGATTATTTAATATTATTAATACAATAGAAACAACTCGATATATTAACCGCGCTTTCCGGTATATTTGTCCACCTTAAAACCTTCCACTAACTAATCAAGTCCCCAATTGCATTAAGCGTTTAAAGTTCAAGAGTCCCATCTCAGACAAAGAGAGCTAGAAAACCAGAATCGAAACATAATGGTTCCACAAATCACCGTAAGCCAAAGACTCGTTATGGTACTAAGAAGATGCACTCGGTGAAATTTGATGGATGAATGGTCATGTGGAGGTCGTACGAGCTATTCCTAAATATTATTGGACTTTGTTCTAAAAATCCCTAATTTGATATTTTTGACGAAGAACCTCGAGCCCCAGTTGTGATAACCTCAGAGTCACTATCCCCTTAGCAACGCTTAATTCTCAGCCCCGTATAGCATGTGTATCTTTGGCCTCTTTTACTATTTTTGGATGCTTTTTTCATATTTTATTTTTACTTTTTTTTCTTTTTTTTTATCATGCTTTGGCAAGATTTTTTTTTGTACCTAAATAAATATAACTATTTTCTAAACTCGTAATAAGATGGACATTATGGTGGTGTGCTGGTTTGAGTGCTTCTAAGTCTTACCATCTCAAAGTTATTAGATTATAGTAACCCTCCCTAAGCATCGAAATCCGATTTCATCGTTTCTCAAATCATTAGGTATATTAAATACGATAAAGAGGACTATCAAAGCTGTTTGCCTGCCGACACGTCCCAAATCAAAAACCATCTCTTCTTCCTTTATTATTATTATTATTATTATTATTATTATTATTATTATTATTGTTATTATTATTATTATATTTTTCAAAAGTTCTGAGAGCTTTTTAACACAACGGTAATAATATCATTTTCTGCTTAACGTAGAAGAAAAACAAATTTCAAGGGACATTTTTTTTAAATTTATTTGCCCCAGTCACTTTCAGTTTTTGGGTAACTGGCTATCCCGTACGTCTACAGGTATCTAGCAGGACCAACATATATAAAAATACATGTCTCTCGAACTTAAGTAACCGACATCATTTTAAGCGAATGAATTAAACAAAACACACAACAGTCGCCCTAGTCACTTTCATTTTTAAGGTAAATGTCTATCTCGTAAATCTACAAGTAGATAATATGACCAAACATATATAAGTATATGTCTCTCAAACTTAAGTAACCGACATATTTTTAAGCACAAGAGTGCAAAAAATATTATTTTATGTTTTTTATTTTTCTACAAGTAAGTAAAATAAACTCTCATCCCCACACTTAGAACGAAATCGTTCTAGATGAGAACAAGGAAAAGTAAAAATATATATATAAAACTTAAAATTTTCAAGAATGAAACAAATAACGGGTTACTCCCCTGGTTTACATGCAGAATCTTCACCAGCTGTGTACCAATCAAATAACCGTATAGCATTTCATTCGCTGCCGCAACCTCGGGAGAACCAGTTCCAAAACGCCATTAGAGCTACCATGCGCATAATTATACCTGCAATAATTCAAACTCGCTCGCATGTAGCGGCGTACAAAACAAAAAACAAAAAATAAGAAATAAACATATTCTTGTGTTTTTTTATATTTTTTTATTATTTTTTTTATTTTTAAAATATTTAATAATTAGAATACCCCTAGAATAGACTGACTCGAATGGAGATTGAGTATCAGCGGTTTCAATTTGGAACATCCTAACAAAGACAAAATAAGAAAAATATATAGAAAAATAAAATAAAAATACACACTCTGCAACTCGGGCTATCTCCCGGTGAGTAGGTCAAGGTAGAATACCTCGACTGCCTGATCATAAACTGGCTCGCCTATGTAGTGCTTCAACCTATGACCGTTTACATTAAATTTCCCGTTCTTGTCTTGTATCTCAATAGTGCCGGACAGGAATACCTCAGTGACTGCGACCGGTCCCAACCATCGGGATTTCAACTTTCCCGGGAATATCATCAAACAGTAGTTATACAATAAGACCAAATCCCCACACTTGAACAACTTATTACCCTTCAACTTTCTATCATGTAGTTCCTTCGTACGCTCCTTATACTTAAACTACTGCTCGTTCGCGTGATCCCGCAGCTCCTCTAACTAAAGCAGCTGGTGGAAACGAGTGCCTTTCGAGGCAGACAAATCAAGATTAACCCTCTGGAGGGGCCATGAAGCTCGGTGCTCCAACTCAACATGAAGATGACAGGCATTCCCATTAATAATCCGAAACGGTGTGGAACCAGTCGGAGTTTTGTAGGCTGTTCGGAAGGCCCACAAAGCATCATCCAATTTGTCGGACCAATCATAACGATTCGAACCAACCATTTTCTCAAGAATACGTTTGATTCCCCGATTACTCACTTCCACCTGCCCACTAGTTTGTGGGTTGCAGGCAGTCGCTGCAACGCCTTCTCCTTCTGCGCATTGTAGAAGTGAGAACCTCGATCACTAATCAAGGGTTTCGGGACACCAAAATAAGCAAAATAACTCTTATGAATGAACTACAACTCTGGCATCATTCGTTGGTAAAGCCTTGGCCTCAACCCACTTTGAGACATAATCAACGACCACGAGTATGTACTTGTTCCCACGCGAAGATGAAAACGGTCCAATGAAATCAATGGCCCACACATCGAAAACCTCACAAACCCTAATAGCATTTTGGAAAATTTCATTTCACAACGAGATCTTGCCGACACGTTGGCAACGATAATAATTCCTCACAAACGCATCTGCATCCTTAAAAATCGAAGGCCAATAAAAACCAGAATCAAACACCTTCTTCGCCGTCGAACTCGCACCGTGGTGAACATCTGTCGTTCCTACAAGACAATAGCTCAGAATATGACATCCATGCTTAGCATCTACACACCTCATAATCAGCTGATCAACAGTGATTAGAAGAGTTACTGTTGTAACAAATGAATATGGTTTTGGTGCTAGGAATGAGAAAGTTGACCGGTCATATGAGCTGGAAGAAAGCGTGCTGGAACAGGTTGGCATATATACTTTTTTTACCCATTTACACAATTTAGATTTCTTTGATTTTCACTACCACATATGGACATAAAACTACTGATGGAAGGTATGCAGGTGGGGTAGTGATAGACAGTGTCATTTTTTACCGAGAGTTCAAATCGAATACTAGATACTTTTGTGTTTAGTAATTTTTATTTTAGAGATTGTAGGGACAAACGAAATACCTTTTATTACTTTCTAATGGGAAAAAGTATCCATCAATGAATATGTTAACAACTAAACCACAAGTATTTATTGTTTTTACATTAGCTTTTGTGTTTATTAATATATGAATTTGAATATTATAATTCACTTTTTCGAGCCAAATGTTCTATCTTTAAGTAGATAAGGATTAAGAACTGTTAATTTCTGTTGGAATTAAAATTGGAGGAGTGTTATTAGTTTCTTGCTAGATTTGGTGTTGAAAGATAGTTTTGTCTGAGGAAAGAATGGCTATGGGGATTAGAAGAGTTATTGCTGTAACAAATGAATATGGTTTTGATGCTATGAATGAGAAATTTGACCAGTCATCTGAGCTGGAAGCATACATGCTTGAACAGGTTGGCATATTTACATTTTTGACCCATTTACATATTGTATATATATTATATTTTCGTTATTACATATGGACATTAAACTATTGAAGGATGGTGTATAGGTGGTGTAGTGCTAGACTTTGTCTTCTTTAGATGTTTATAGCATGAAAAATTTACTTTTTATATTAAATTTGACTCACTAATCGTTAACCAATTATATATGTTTATTGCTAATGATATAGTGTCATTTGGTACCGAGTGGGTAAATAGATTACTATATACTTTTGTGTTTAGTATCTTTTACTTTAATTATTGTAGCGACATACGTGAAAACTTTTGTTACATTCTATTTGGTAAACGTTACCATAAATGAGTATGTTAAATACTCAACCACAAGTATATATGGTTATTACATTAGCTTTTGTGTTTATTGGTGTATGAACTTGAATGTTACAATTCACTTACTTGAGTCAAATTTGCTATCTTTAGGCAGTTGAAGATGAAGGACTGTTAATTTTCCACTCAGAAATAGTATTGGAGGTGTGTTAAAAGTTTCTAGGTAGCTTTGTTGTATAAATACGGTTTTGTCTAAGGAAGGAATGGCTATGGGGATTAGAAGAGTTATTGCTGTAACAAATGAATATGGTTTTGTTGTTATGAATGAGAAAGTCGACCAGTCATCTGAATTGGAAGGAAACATGCTTGAACAGGATGGCATATTTACATTGTTAACCCATTTACAAATTTTATATTAATTATATTTTAGTTACCACATATGGACATTAAACTATTGAAGGATGGTGTATAGGCGGTGTAGTGCTAGACTTTGTCTTCTTTTGATGTTTGACTCATGTAATATTTACTTTTGATATTAAATTTTACTCACTAATCGTTAACCAATTATATATGTTTATTGCTAATGATAGTGTCATTTGGTACCGAGTGGGTAAATAGATTACTATATACTTTTGTGTTTAGTATCTTTTACTTTAAATATTGTAGCGACATACGTGATAATTTTTGTTACATTCTAACGGGTAAACGTTACTATAAATGAGTATGTTAAAAAATCAACCACAAGTATATATGGTTATTACATTTGCTTTTGTGTTTATTGATGTACGAATTTGAATGTTAAAATTAACTTACTTGAGTCAAACTTGTTGTCTTTAGGTAGTTGAACATTAAGGACTGTTAATTTTCCACTCAGAAATAGAATTGGAGGTGTGTTATAAGTTGCTATGTAGCTTTGGTGTAGAAATACGGTTTTGTCTAAGGAAGGAATGGCTATGGGGATTAGAAGAGTTACTGCTGTAACAAATGAATATGGGTTTGGTGCTATGAATGAGAAAGTTGACCGGTCATCTGAGTTGGAAGGAAGTGTGCTTGAACATGTTGGCATATATACATTTTTGACCCATTTACATTTTTTATATTATGATATTTTCATGACCACTTATGGATATAAAACTATTATAGGACTGTTAATTTTTTGTCGGAATTAGAATTGCAGGTGTGTTATAAGTTGCTAGTTAGCTTTGGTTTAAAATACGGTTTTGTCTAAGGAAGGAATGGCTACGGGGATTAGAAGAGTTACTACTGTAACAAATGAATATGGTTTTGGTACTATTAATGAGAAAGTTAACCGGTCATCTGAGCTGGATAGAAGTGTGCTTGACCAGGTTTGGCATACTTACATTTTTGACCCATTTACAAATTTTATATTTATGATATTTTCATGACCACTTAAGGATATAAAACTATTATATGAAGGTGTGTTGTTGTGTAGTGCTAGACTTTGTCTTCTTTTGATGTTTATTGCAATAAATAATAACCTTTTATATTAAATTTGACTCACTGATTGTTATCCAGTTATATATGTTTATCGTTAATGATATATTATCATTTGGTACCGAGTGGGTAAATAGAGGACTATATACTTTTGTGTTTAGTAACTTTTACTTTAAATATTGTAGCGACATACGTGATAACTTTTGTTACATTCAAATGGATAAACGGTACCATAAATGAGTATGTTAAAAAATCAACCACAAGTATATATGTTTATTACATTAGCTTATGTGTTTATTGAAGTATGAATTAGAATGTTACAATTCACTTATTTGAGTCAAATTTTCTATCTTTAGGCAGTTAAAGATTAAGAACTGTTAATTTTCTGTCATAAAGAGAATTGGAGGTGTGTTATAAGTTTCTAGTTAGCTTTGGTGTAGAAATACGGCTTTGTCTAAGGAAGGAATGGCTATGGGGAATTGAAGATTTACTGCTGTAACAAATGAATATGGTTTTGGTGCTATGAATAAGAAAGTTGACCGGTCATCTGAGCTGGAAGGAAACGTGCTTGAACAGGTTGGCATATTTACATTTTTGACCCATTTACATATTTTATGTTTAATATATTTTCATTACAAGTTATGAACATAAAACTAGTGTAGGAAGGTGTGCCGGTGATGTAGTGCTAGACATTGTCTTCTTTCGATGTTTTTAGCATGAAATATTTACATTTGATATTATATTTGACTCACTGATTGTTAACCAATTATATATGTTTATCGTAAATGATATATTGTCATTTGGTACCGAGTGGGTAAATATAGGACTATATACTTTTGTGTTTAGTAACTATTACTTTAAATATAGTAGCGACATACGTGATAACTTTTGTTACATTCGAATGGGTAAACGATACCATAAATGAGTATGTTAAAAAATTAGCCACAAGTATATATGGTTATTACATTAGATTTTGTGTTTATTTAAGTATGAATTAGAATGTTATAATTCACCTATTTGAGTCAAATTTTCTATCTTTAGGCAGTTAAAAGTTAAGGACTGTTAATTTTCTGTCATAAATAGAATTGAAGGTGTGTTACAAGTTTATAGTTAACTTTGGTGTAGAAATACGGCTTTGTCTTAGGAAGGAATGGCTATGGGGATTCGAAGAGTTACTGCTGTAACAAATGTATATGGTTTTGGTGCTATGAATAAGAAAGTTGACCGGTAACCTGAGCTGGAAGGAAAAGTGATAGAACAGGTTGGCATATTTACATTTTTGACCCGTTAACATATTTTATAGTTACTATATTTTAATTAACATTTATGGACATAAAACTATTGTAGGAAGGTGTGCCGGTGGTGTAGTGCTAGACTTTGTCTTCTTTTGATGTTTATAGCATGAAATATTTACATTTGATATTAAATTTGACTCACTGATTGTTAACCAATTATATATGTTTATCGTTAATGATATATTGTCATTTGGTACCGAGTGGGTAAATAGAGGACTATATACTTTTGTGTTTAGTAACTTTACTTTAAATATTGTAGCGACATACCTGATGACTTTTGTTACATTCTAATGGGTAAACGGTACCATAAATGAGTATGTTAAAAAATCAACCACAAGTATATACGGCTTTGTCTAAGGAAGGAATGGCTATTGGGATTAGAAGAGTTACTACTGTAACAAATGAATATTGTTTTCGTGCTATGAATAAGAAAGTTGACCGATCATCTGAGATGGAAGGAAACGTGCTTGAACAGGTTGGCATATTTACATTTTTGACCCATTTACATATTTTTTATTTATTACATTTTCTTTACCACTTATGAAGATAAACAATTGTAGGAAGGTGTGCCAGTGATGTAGTGCTAGACTTTGTCTTCTTTCGATGTTTATAGCATGAAATATTTACATTTGATATTAAATTTGACTCACCGATTGTTAACCAATTATATATGTTTATCGTTAATGATATATTGTCATTTGGTACCGAGTGGGTAAATAGAGGACTATATACTTTTGTGTTTAGTAACTTTTACTTTAAATATTGTAGCAACATACATGATAACTTTCGTTACATTTTAATGGGTAAAGGCTACCATAAATGAGTACGTTAAAAAATCAACCACAAGTATACATGGTTATTAGATTAGCTTATGTGTTTATTGTAGTATGAATTAAAATGTTACAATTCACTTATTTGAGTCAAATTTTCTATCTTTAGGCAGTAAAAGATTAAGGACTGTTAATTTTCTGTCATAAATAGAAGTGGATGTGTGTTATAAGTTTCTAGTTAGCTTTGGTGTAGAAATACGGCTTTGTCTAAGGAAGGAATGGCTATTGGGATTTGAAGAGTTACTGATGTAACAAATGAATATGGTTTTGGTGCTATGAAGAAGAAAGTTGACCGGTCATCTGAGCTGGAAGGAAACGTGCTTGAATTGGTTGGCATATTTACATTTTTGACCCATTTACATATTTTATAGTTATTATATTTTCATTACCACTTATGAACATAAAACTATTGTAGGAAGGTGTGCCGGTGATGTAGTGCTAGACTTTGTCTTCTTTTGATGTTTATAGCATGAAATATTTTCATTTGATATTAAATTTGACTCACTGATTGTTAACCAATTATATATGTTTATCGTAAATGATATATTGTCATTTGGTACGAGTGGGTAAGTAGAGGACTATATACTTTTGTGTTTTGTAACTTTTTGTTTAAATATAGTAGCGACATACGTGATAACTTTTGTTACATTCTAATGGGTAAACGATACCATAAATGAGTATGTTATAAAATTAGCCACAAGTATATATGGTTATTACATTAGATTTTGTGTTTATTGAAGTATGGATTAGAATGTTATAATTCACTTATTTGAGTCAAATTTTCTTTCTTTAGGCAGTTAAAAATTAAGGACTGTTAATTTTCTGTCATATATAGAATTGAAGGTGTGTTACAAGTTTCTAGTTAACTTTGGTGTAGAAATACGGCTTTGTCTTAGGAAGGAATGGCTATGGGGATTTGAAGAGTTACTGCTGTAACAAATGTATATGGTTTTGGTGCTATGAATACGAAAGTTGACCGGTCATCTGAGCTGAAAGGAAAAGTGCTAGAACAGGTTGGCATATTTACATTTTTGACCCGTTAACATATTTTATAGTCACTATATTTTCATTAACACTTATGGACATAAAACTATTGTAGGAAGGTGTGCCGGTGGTGTAGTGCTAGACTTTGTCTTCTTTTGATGTTTATAGCATGAAATATTTACATTTGATATTAAATTTGACTCACTGATTGTTAACCAATTATATATGTTTATCGTTAATGATATATTGTCATTTGGTACCGAGTGGGTAAATAGAGGACTATATACTTTTGTGTTTAGTAACTTTACTTTAAATATTGTAGCGACATACCTGATGACTTTTGTTACATTCTAATGGGTAAACGGTACCACAAATGAGTATGTTAAAAAATCAACCACAAGTATATACGGCTTTGTCTAAGGAAGTAATGGCTATTGGGATTAGAAGAGTTACTACTGTAACAAATGAATATTGTTTTGGTGCTATGAATAAGAAAGTTGACCGATCATCTAAGCTGGAAGGAAACGTGCTTGAACAAGTTGGCATATTTACACTTTTGACCCATTTACATATTTTATATTTATTATATTTTCATTACCACTTATGAAGATAAACTATTGTAGGAAGGTGTGCTGGTGATGTAGTGCTAGACTTTGTCTTCTTTCGATGTTTATAGCATGAAATATTTACATTTGATATTAAATTTGACTCACCGATTGTTAACCAATGATATATGTTTATCGTTAATGATAAATTGTCATTTGGTACCGAGTGGGTAAATAGAGGACTATATACTTTTGTGTTTAGTAACTTTTACTTTAAATATTGTAGCAACATACGTGATAACTTTTGTTATATTTTAGTGGGTAAAGGCGACCATAAATGAGTACGTTAAAAAATCAACCGCAAGTATATATGGTTATTACATAAGCTCATGTGTTTATTGAAGTATGAATTAAAATTTTACAATTCACTTATTTGAGTCAAATTTTCTATCTTTAGGCAGTTAAAGATTAAGGACTGTTAATTTTCTGTCATAAATAGAAGTGGAGGTGTGTTATATGTTTCTAGTTAGCTTTGGTGTAGAAATACGGCTTTGTCTAAGGAAGGAATGGCTATTGGGATTTGAAGAGTTACTGATGTAACAAATGAATATGGTTTTGGTGCTATGAAGAAAAAAGTTGACCGGTCATCTGAGCTGGAAGGAAACGTGCTTGAATAGGTTGGCATATTTACATTTTTGACACATTTACATATTTTATAGTTATTATATTTTCATTACAACTTATGAACATAAAACTATTGTAGGAAGGTGTGTCGGTGATGTAGTGCTAGACTTTGTTTTCTTTTGATGTTTATAGCATTAAATATTTTCATTTGTTATTAAATTTGACTCACTGATTGTTAACCAATTATATATGTTTATCGTAAACGATATATTGTCATTTGGTACCGAGTGGGTAAGTAGAGGAATATATACTTTTGTGTCTTGTAACTTTTACTTTAAATATAGTAGCGACATACGTGACAACTTTTGTTACATTCTAATGGGAAACGATACCATATATGAGTATGTTAAAAAATTAGCCACACGTATATATGGTTATTACATTAGATTTTGTGTTTATTGAAGTATGAATTAGAATGTTATAATTCACTTATTTGAGTCAAATTTTCTATCTTTAGGCAGTTAAAAGTTAAGGACTGTTAATTTTCTGTCATAAATAGAATTGAAGGTGTGTTACAAGTTTATAGTTAACTTTGGTGTAGAAATACGGCTTTGTCTTAGGAAGGAATGGCTATGGGGATTCGAAGAGTTACTGCTGTAACAAATGTATATGGTTTTGGTGCTATGAATAAGAAAGTTGACCGGTCATCTGAGCTGGAAGGAAAAGTGCTAGAACAGGTTGGCATATTTACATTTTTGACCCGTTAACATATTTTATAGTTACTATATTTTAATTAACATTTATGGACATAAAACTATTGTAGGAAGGTGTGCCGGTGGTGTAGTGCTAGACTTTGTCTTCTTTTGATGTTTATAGCATGAAATATTTACATTTGATATTAAATTTGACTCACTGATTGTTAACCAATTATATATGTTTATCGTTAATGATATATTGTCATTTGGTACCGAGTGGGTAAATAGAGGACTATATACTTTTGTGTTTAGTAACTTTACTTTAAATATTGTAGCGACATACCTGATGACTTTTGTTACATTCTAATGGGTAAACGGTACCATAAATGAGTATGTTAAAAAATCAACCACAAGTATATACGGCTTTGTCTAAGGAAGGAATGGCTATTGGGATTAGAAGAGTTACTACTGTAAAAATGAATATTGTTTTCGTGCTATGAATAAGAAACTTGACCGATCATCTGAGATGGAAGGAAACGTGCTTGAACAGGTTGGCATATTTACATTTTTGACCCATTTACATATTTTATATTTATTATATTTTCATTACCACTTATGAAGATAAACTATTATAGGAAGGTGTGCCAGTGATGTAGTGCTAGACTTTGTCTTCTTTCGATGTTTATAGCATGAAATATTTACATTTGATATTAAATTTGACTCACCGATTGTTAACCAATTATATATGTTTATCGTTAATGATATATTGTCATTTGGTACCGAGTGGGTAAATAGAGGACTATATACTTTTGTGTTTAGTAACTTTTACTTTAAATATTGTAGCAACATACGTGATAACTTTTGTTACATTTTAATGGGTAAAGGCTACCATAAATGAGTACGTTAAAAAATCAACCACAAGTATACATGGTTATTAGATTAGCTTATGTGTTTATTGTAGTATGAATTAAAAGGTTACAATTCACTTATTTGAGTCAAATTTTCTATCTTTAGGCAGTTAAAGATTAAGGACTGTTAAGTTTCTGTCATAAATAGAAGTGGAGGTGTGTTATAAGTTTCTAGTTAGCTTTGGTGTAGAAATACGGCTTTGTCTAAGGAAGGAATGGCTATTGGGATTTGAAGAGTTACTGATGTAACAAATGAATATGGTTTTGGTGCTATGAAGAAGAAAGTTGACCGGTCATCTGAGCTGGAAGGAAACGTGCTTGAATTGGTTGGCATATTTACATTTTTGACCCATTTACATATTTTATAGTTATTATATTTTCATTACCACTTATGAACATAAAACTATTGTAGGAAGGTGTGCCGGTGATGTAGTGCTAGACTTTGTCTTCTTTTGATGTTTATAGCATGAAATATTTTCATTTGATATTAAATTTGACTCACTGATTGTTAACCAATTATATATGTTTATCGTAAATGATATATTGTCATTTGGTACCGAGTGGGTAAGTAGAGGACTATATACTTTTGTGTTTTGTAACTTTTTGTTTAAATATAGTAGCGACATACGTGATAACTTTTGTTACATTCTAATGGGTAAACGATACCATAAATGAGTATGTTATAAAATTAGCCACAAGTATATATGGTTATTACATTAGATTTTGTGTTTATTGAAGTATGAATTAGAATGTTATAATTCACTTATTTGAGTCAAATTTTCTTTCTTTAGGCAGTTAAAAATTAAGGACTGTTAATTTTCTGTCATATATAGAATTGAAGGTGTGTTACAAGTTTCTAGTTAACTTTGGTGTAGAAATACGTCTTTGTCTAAGGAAGGAATGGCTATGGGGATTTGAAGAGTTACTGCTGTAACAAATGTATATGGTTTTGGTGCTATGAATACGAAAGTTGACCGGTCATCTGAGCTGAAAGGAAAAGAGCTAGAACAGGTTGGCATATTTACATTTTTGACCCGTTAACATATTTTTTAGTTACTATATTTTCATTAACACTTATGGACATAAAACTATTGTAGGAAGGTGTGCCGGTGGTGTAGTGCTAGACTTTGTCATCTTTTGATGTTTATAGCATGAAATATTTACATTTGATATTAAATTTGACTCACTGATTGTTAACCAATTATATATGTTTATCGTTAATGATATATTGTCATTTGGTACCGAGTGGGTAAATAGAGGACTATATACTTTTGTGTTTAATAACTTTACTTTAAATATTATAGCGACATACGTGATGACATTTGTTACATTCTAATGGGTAAACGGTACCATAAATGAGTATGTTAAAAAATCAGCCACAAGTATATACGGCTTTGTCTAAGGAAGGAATGGCTATTGGGATTAGAAGAGTTACTACTGTAACAAATGAATATTGTTTTGGTTCTATGAATAAGAAAGTTGACCGATCATCTGAGCTGGAAGGAAACGTGCTTGAACAGGTTGGCATATTTACATTTTTGACCCATTTACATATTTTATATTTATTATATATTCATTACCACTTATGAAGATATACTATTGTAGGAAGGTGTGCCGGTGATGTAGTGCTAGACTTTGTCTTCTTTCGATGTTTATAGCATGAAATATTTACATTTGATATTAAATTTGACTCACCGATTGTTAACCAATTATATATGTTTATTGTTAATGATATATTGTCATTTGGTACCGAGTGGGTAAATAGAGGACTATATACTTTTGTGTTTAGTAACTTTTTCTTTAAATATTGTAGCAACATACGTGATAACTTTTGTTACATTTTAATGGGTAAGGGCTACCATAAATGAGTACGTTAAAAAATCAACCACAAGTATACATGTTTATTACATTAGCTTATGTGTTTATTGTAGTATGAATTAAAATGTTACAATTCAATTATTTGAGTCAAATTTTCTATCTTTAGGAAGTTAAAGATTAAGGACTGTTAAGTTTCTGTCATAAATAGAAGTGGAGGTGTGTTATAAGTTTCTAGTTAACTTTGGTGTAGAAATACGGCTTTGTCTAAGGAAGGAATGGCTATGGGGATTTGAAGAGTTACTGCTGTAACAAATGTATATTGCTTTGGTGCTATGAATACGAAAGTTGACCGGTCATCTGAGCTGAAAGGAAAAGTGCTAGAACAGGTTGGCATATTTACATTTTTGACCCGTTAACATATTTTTTAGTTACTATATTTTCATTAACACTTATGGACATAAAACTATTGTAGGAAGGTGTGCCGGTGGTGTAGTGCTAGACTTCGTCTTCTTTTGATGTTTATAGCATGAAATATTTACATTTGATATTAAATTTGACTCACTGATTGTTAACCAATTATATATGTTTATCGTTAATGATATATTGTCATTTGGTACCGAGTGGGTAAATAGAGGACTATATACTTTTGTGTTTAATAACTTTACTTTAAATATTATAGCGACATACGTGATGACATTTGTTACATTCTAATGGGTAAACGGTACCATAAATGAATATGTTAAAAAATCAGCCACAAGTATATACGGCTTTGTCTAAGGAAGAAATGGCTATTGGGATTAGAAGAGTTACTACTGTAACAAATGAATATTGTTTTGGTTCTATGAATAAGAAAGTTGACCGATCATCTGAGCTGGAAGGAAACGTGCTTGAACAGGTTGGCATATTTACATTTTTGACCCATTTACATATTTTATATTTATTATATATTCATTACCACTTATGAAGATATACTATTGTAGGAAGGTGTGCCGGTGATGTAGTGCTAGACTTTGTCTTCTTTCGATGTTTATAGCATGAAATATTTACATTTGATATTAAATTTGACTCACCGATTGTTAACCAATTATATATGTTTATTGTTAATGATATATTGTCATTTGGTACCGAGTGGGTAAATAGAGGACTATATACTTTTGTGTTTAGTAACTTTTTCTTTAAATATTGTAGCAACATACGTGATAACTTTTGTTACATTTTAATGGGTAAGGGCTACCATAAATGAGTACGTTAAAAAATCAACCACAAGTATACATGTTTATTACATTAGCTTATGTGTTTATTGTAGTATGAATTAAAATGTTACAATTCAATTATTTGAGTCAAATTTTCTATCTTTAGGCAGTTAAAGATTAAGGACTGTTAATTTTCTGTCATAAATAGAAGTGGAAGTGTGTTATAAGTTTCTAGTTAGCTTTGGTGGAGAAATACGGCTTTGTCTATGGATGGAATGGCTATTGGGATTTGAAGAGTTACTGATGTAACAAATGAATATGGTTTTGATGTTATGAAGAAGAAAGTTGACCAGTCATCTGAGCTGGAAGGAAACGTGCTTGAATAGGTTGGCATATTTACATTTTTGACCCATTTACATATTTTATAGTTATTATATTTTCATTACCACTTATGAACATAAAACTATTGTAGGAAGGTGTGCCGGTGATGTAGTGCTAGACTTTGTCTTCTTTTGATGTTTATAGCATGAAATATTTTCATTTGACATTAAATTTGACTCACAGATTGTTAACCAATTATATATGTTTATCGTAAATGATATATTGTCATTTGGTACCGAGTGGGTAAGTAGAGGACTATATACTTTTGTGTTTTGTAACTTTTAGTTTAAATATAGTAGCGACATTCATGATAACTTTTGTTACATTCTAATGGGTAAACGATACCATAAATGAGTATGTTAAAAAATTAGCCACAAGTATATATGGTTATTACATTAGATTTTGTGTTTATTGATGTATGAATTAGAATGTTATAATTCACTTATTTAAGTCAAATTTTCTATCTTTAGGCAGTTAAAAATTAAGGACGGTTAATTTTCTGTCATAAATAGAATTGAAGGTGTGTTATAAGTTTCTAGTTAACTTTGGTGTAGAAATACGGCTTTGTCTTAGGAAGGAATGGCTTTGGGGATTTGAAGAGTTACTGTTGTAACAAATGTATATGGTTTTGGTGCTATGAATAAGAAAGTTGACCGGTCATCTGAGCTGGAAGGAAAAGTGCTAGAACAGGTTGGCATATTTACATTTTTGACCTATTAACATATTTTATAATTATTATATTTTCATTAACACTGATGGACATAAAACTATTGTAGGAAGGTGTGCCGGTGGTGTAGTGCTAGACTTTGCCTTCTTTCGATGTTTATAGCATGAAATATTTACATTTGATATTAAATTTGACTCACTGATTGTTAACCAATTATATATGTTTATCGTTAATGATATATTGTCATTTGGTACCGAGAGGGTAAATAGAGGACTATATACTTTTTGTGTTTAGTAACTTTACTTTAAATATTATAACGACATACGTGATGACTTTTGTTACATTCTAATGGGTAAACGGTACCATAAATGAGTATGTTAAAAAATCATCCACAAGTATATACGGCTTTGTCTAAGGAAGGAATGGCTATTGGGATTAGAAGAGTTACTACTGTAACAAATGAATATTTTTTTCGTGCTATGAAACAGAAAGTTGACCGATCATCTGAGCTGGAAGGAAACGTGCTTGAACAGGTTGGCATATTTACACTTTTGACCCATTTACATATTTTATATTTATTATATTTTCATTACCACTTATGAAGATAAACTATTGTAGGAAGGTGTGCCGGTGATGTAGTGCTAGAATTTGTCTTCTTTCGATGTTTATAACATGAAATATTTACATTTGATATTAAATTTGACCCACCGATTGTTAACCAATTATATATGTTTATCGTTAATGATATATTGTCATTTGGTACCGAGTGGGTAAATAGAGGACTATATACTTTTGTGTTTAGTAACTTTTACTTTAAATATTATAGCAACATACGTGATAACTTGTGTTACATTTTAATGGGTAAAGGCTACCATAAATGAGTACGTTAAAAAATCAACCACAAGTATATCTGGTTATTACATTAGCTTATGTGTTTATTGAAGTATGAATTAAAATGTTACAATTCACTTATTTGAGTCAAATTTCTATCTTTAGGCAGGTAAAGATTAAGGACTGTTAATTTTCTGTCATAAATAGAAGTGGAGGTGTGTTATAAGTTTCTAGTTAGCTTTGGTGTAGAAATACGGCTTTGTCTAAGGAAGGAATGGCTATTGGGATTTGAAGAGTTACTGATGTAACAAATGAATATGGTTTTGGTGCTATGAAGAAGAAAGTTGACTGGTCATCTGAGCTGGAAGGAAACGTGCTTGAATAGGTTGGCATATTTACATTTTTGACCCATTTACATATTTTATAGTTATTATATTTTCATTACCACTTATGAACATAAAACTATTGTAGGAAGGTGTGCCGGTGATGTAGTGCTAGACTTTGTCTTCTTTTTATGTTTATAGCATGAAATATTTTCATTTGATATTAAATTTGACTCACTGATTGTTAACCAATCATATATGTTTATAGTTAATGATATATTGTCATTTGGTACCGAGAGGGTAAATAGAGGACTATATACTTTTTGTGTTTAGTAACTTTACTTTAAATATTATAGCGACATACGTGATGTCTTTTGTTACATTCTAATGGGTAAACGGTACCATAAATGAGTATGTTAAAAAATCAGCCACAAGTATATACGGCTTTGTCTAAGGAAGGAATGGCTATTGGGATTAGAAGAGTTACTACTGTAACAAATGAATATTGTTTTGGTTCTATGAATAAGAAAGTTGACCGATCATCTGAGCTGGAAGGAAACGTGCTTGAACAGGTTGGCATATTTACATTTTTGACCCATTTACATATTTTATATTTATTATATATTCATTACCACTTATGAAGATATACTATTGTAGGAAGGTGTGCCGGTGATGTAGTGCTAGACTTTGTCTTCTTTCGATGTTTATAGCATGAAATATTTACATTTGATGTTAAATTTGACTCACCGATTGTTAACCAATTATATATGTTTATTGTTAATGATATATTGTCATTTGGTACCGAGTGGGTAAATAGAGGACTATATACTTTTGTGTTTAGTAACTTTTTCTTTAAATATTGTAGCAACATACGTGATAACTTTTGTTACATTTTAATGGGTAAGGGCTACCATAAATGAGTACATTAAAAAATCAACCACAAGTATACATGTTTATTACATTAGCTTATGTGTTTATTGTAGTATGAATTAAAATGTTACAATTCAATTATTTGAGTCAAATTTTCTATCTTTAGGCAGTTAAAGATTAAGGACTGTTAATTTTCTGTCATAAATAGAAGTGGAGGTGTGTTATAAGTTTCTAGTTAGCTTTGGTGGAGAAATACGGCTTTGTCTAAGGATGGAATGGCTATTGGGATTTGAAGAGTTACTGATGTAACAAATGAATATGGTTTTGATGTTATGAAGAAGAAAGTTGACCAGTCATCTGAGCTGGAAGGAAACGTGCTTGAATAGGTTGGCATATTTACATTTTTGACCCATTTACATATTTTATAGTTATTATATTTTCATTACCACTGATGAACATAAAACTATTGTAGGAAGGTGTGCCGGTGATGTAGTGCTAGACTTTGTCTTCTTTTGATGTTTATAGCATGAAATATTTTCATTTGATATTAAATTTGACTCACAGATTGTTAACCAATTATATATGTTTATCGTAAATTATATATTGTCATTTGGTACCGAGTGGGTAAGTAGAGGACTATATACTTTTGTGTTTTGTAACTTTTAGTTTAAATATAGTAGCGACATTCATGATAACTTTTGTTACATTCTAATGGGTAAACGATACCATAAATGAGTATGTTAAAAAATTAGCCACAAGTATATATGGTTATTACATTAGATTTTGTGTTTATTGATGTATGAATTAGAATGTTATAATTCACTTATTTAAGTCAAATTTTCTATCTTTAGGCAGTTAAAAATTAAGGACTGTTAATTTTCTGTCATAAATAGAATTGAAGGTGTGTTATAAGTTTCTAGTTAACTTTGGTGTAGAAATACGGCTTTGTCTTAGGAAGGAATGGCTATGGGGATTTGAAGAGTTACTGTTGTAACAAATGTATATGGTTTTGGTGCTATGAATAAGAAAGTTGACCGGTCATCTGAGCTAGAAGGAAAAGTGCTAGAACAGGTTGGCATATTTACATTTTTGACCTATTAACATATTTTATAATTATTATATTTTCATTAACACTGATGGACATAAAACTATTGTAGGAAGGTGTGCCGGTGGTGTAGTGCTAGACTTTGTCTTCTTTTGGTGTTCATAGCATGAAATATTTACATTTGATATTAAATTTGACTCACTAATTGTTAACCAATTATATATGTTTATCGTTAATGATATATTGTCATTTGGTACCGAGAGGGTAAATAGAGGACTATATACTTTTTGTGTTTAGTAACTTTACTTTAAATATTATAACGACATACGTGATGACTTTTGTTACATTCTAATGGGTAAACGGTACCATAAATGAGTATGTTAAAAAATCATCCACAAGTATATACGGCTTTGTCTAAGGAAGGAATGGCTATTGGGATTAGAAGAGTTACTACTGTAACAAATGAATATTGTTTTCGTGCTATGAAACAGAAAGTTGACCGATCATCTGAGCTGGAAGGAAACGTGCTTGAACAGGTTGGCATATTTACACTTTTGACCCATTTACATATTTTATATTTATTATATTTTCATTACCACTTATGAAGATAAACTATTGTAGGAAGGTGTGCCGGTGATGTAGTGCTAGAATTTGTCTTCTTTCGATGTTTATAGCATGAAATATTTACATTTGATATTAAATTTGACCCACCGATTGTTAACCAATTTTATATGTTTATCGTTAATGATATATTGTCATTTGGTACCGAGTGGGTAAATAGAGGACTATATACTTTTGTGTTTAGTAACTTTTACTTTAAATATTGTAGCAACATACGTGATAACTTTTGTTACATTTTAATGGGTAAAGGCTACCATAAATGAGTACGTTAAAAAATCAACCACAAGTATATCTGGTTATTACATTAGCTTATGTGTTTATTGAAGTATGAATTAAAATATTACAATTCACTTATTTGAGTCAAATTTTCTATCTTTAGGCAGTTAAAGATTAAGGACTGTTAATTTTCAGTCATAAATAGAAGTGGAGGTGTGTTATAAGTTTCTAGTTAGCTTTGGTGTAGAAATACGGCTTTGTCTAAGGAAGGAATGGCTATTGTGATTTGAAGAGTTACTAATGTAACAAATGAATATGGTTTTGGTGCTATGAAGAAGAAAGTTGACCGGTCATCTGAGCTGGAAGGAAACGTGCTTGAATAGGTTGGCATATTTACATTTTTGACCCATTTACATATTTTATAGTTATTATATTTTCATTACCACTTATGAACATAAAACTATTGTAGGAAGGTGTGCCGGTGATGTAGTGCTAGACTTTGTCTTCTTTTGATGTTTATAGCATGAAATATTTTCATTTGATATTAAATTTGACTCACTGATTGTTAACCAATTATATATGTTTATCGTAAATGATATATTGTCATTTGGTACCGAGTGGGTAAGTAGAGGACTATATACTTTTGTGTTTTGTAACTTTTAGTTTAAATATAGTAGCGACATTCGTGATAACTTTTGTTACATTCTAATGGGTAAACGATACCATAAAAGAGTATGTTAAAAAATTAGCCACAGTATATATGGTTATTAAATTAGATTTTGTGTTTATTGATGTATGAATTAGAATGTTATAATTCACTTATTTGAGTCAAATTTTCTATCTTTAGGCAGTTAAAAATTAAGGACTGTTAATTTTCTGTCATAAATAGAATTGAAGGTGTGTTATAAGTTTCTAGTTAACTTTGGTGTAGAAAGACGGCTTTGTCTTAGGAAGGAATGGCAATGGGGATTTGAAGAGTTACTGCTGTAACAAATGTATATGGTTTTGGTGCTATGAATAAGAAAGTTGACCGGTCATCTGAGCTGGAAGGAAAAGTGCTAGAACAGGTTGGCATATTTACATTTTTGACCCATTAACATATTTTATAGTTATTATATATTCATTAAAACTTATGTACATAAAACTATTGTAGGAAGGTGTGCCGGTGGTGTAGTGCTAGACTTTGTCTTCTTTTGATGTTTATAGCATGAAATATTTACATTTGATATTAAATTTGACTCACTGATTGTTAACCAATTATATATGTTTATCGTTAACGATATATTGTCATTTGGTACCGAGTGGGTAAATAGAGGACTATATACTTTTGTGTTTAGTAACTTTACTTTAAATATTATAGCGACACACGTGATGACTTTTGTTACATTCTAATGGGTAAACGGTACCATAAATGAGTATGTTAAAAAATCAGCCACAAGTATATACGGCTTTGTCTAAGGAAGGAATGGCTATTGGGATTAGAAGAGTTACTACTGTAACAAATGAATATTGTTTTGGTGCTATGAATAAGAAAGTTGACCGATCATCTGAGCTGGAAGGAAACGTGCTTGAACAAGTTGGCATATTTACACTTTTGACCCATTTACATATTTTTTATTTATTATATTTTCATTACCACTTATGAAGATAAACTATTGTAGGAAGGTGTGCCGGTGATGTAGTGCTAGACTTTTTCTTCTTTCGATGTTTAGAGCATGAAATATTTACATTTGATATTAAATTTGACTCACCGATTGTTAACCAGTTATATATGTTTATCGTTAATGATATATTGTCATTTGGTACCGAGTGGGTAAATAGAGGACTATATACTTTTGTGTTTAGCAACTTTTACTTTAAATATTGTAGCAACATACGTGATAACTTTTGTTACATTTTAATGGGTAAAGGCTACGATAAATGAGTACGTTAAAAAATCAACCACAAGTATATATGGTTATTACATTAGCTTATGAGTTTATTGAAGTATGAATTAAAATGTTACAATTCACTTATTTGAGTCAAATTTTCTATCTTTAGGCAGTTAAAGATTAAGGACTGTTAATTTTCTGTCATAAATAGAAGTGGAGGTGTGTTATAAGTTTCTAGTTAGCTTTGGTGGAGAAATACGGCTTTGTCTAAGGAAGGAATGGCTATTGGGATTTGAAGAGTTACTGATGTAACAAATGAATATGGTTTTGGTGTTATGAAGAAGAAAGTTGACCGGTCATCTAAGCTAGAAGGAAACGTGCTTGAATAGGTTGGCATATTTACATTTTTGACCCATTTACATATTTTATAGTTATTATATTTTCATTACCACTTATGAACATAAAACTATTGTAGGAAGGTGTGGCGGTGATGTAGTGCTAGACTTTGTCTTCTTTTGATGTTTATAGCATGAAATATTTTCATTTGATATTAAATTTGACTCACAGATTGTTAACCAATTATATATGTTTATCGTAAATGATATATTGTCATTTGGTACCGAGTGGGTAAGTAGAGGACTATATTCTTTTTTGTTTTGTAACTATTAGTTTAAATATAGTAGCGACATTCGTGATAACTTTTGTTACATTCTAATGGGTAAACGATACCATAAATCAGTATGTTAAAAAATTAGCCACAAGTACATATGGTTATTACATTAGATTTTGTGTTTATTGATGTATGAATTAGAATGTTATAATTCACTTATTTGAGTCAAATTTTCTATCTTTAGGCAGTTAAAAATTAAGGACTGTTAATTTTCTGTCATAAATAGAATTGAAGGTGTGTTATAAGTTTCTAGTTAACTTTGGTGTAGAAATACGGCTTTGTCTTATGAAGGAATGGCTATGGGGATTTGAAGAGTCACTGCTGTAACAAATGTATATGGTTTAGGTGCTATGAATAAGAAAGTTGACCCGTCATCTGAGCTGGAAGGAAAAGTGCTAGAACAGGTTGGCATATTTACATTTTTGACCCATTAATATATTTTGTAGTAATTATATTTTCATTAACACTTATGGAGATAAAACTATTGTAGGAAGGTGTGCCGGTGGTGTAGTGCTAGACTTTGTCTTCTTTTGATGTTTATAGCATGAAATATTTACATTTGATATTAAATTTGACTGCCTGATTGTTAACCAATTATATATGTTTATCGTTAATGATATATTGTCATTTGGTACCGAGTGGGGAAATAGAGGACTATATACTTTTGTGTTTAGTAACTTTTACTTTAAATATAGTAGCGACATACATGATAACTTTTGTTACATTTTAATGGGTAAAGGCTACCATAAATGAGTACGTTAAAAAATCAACCACAAGTATATATGGTTATTACATTAGCTTATGTGTTTATTGAAGTATGAATTAAAATGTTACAATGCACTTAATTGAGTCAAATTTTCAATCTTTAGGCAGTTAAAGATTAAGGACTGTTAATTTTCTGTCATAAATAGAAGTGGAGGTGTGTTATAAGTTTTTAGTTAGCTTTGGTGTATAAATACGGCTTTGTCTAAGGAAGGAATGACTATTGGGATTTTAAGAGTTACTGATGTAACAAATGAATATGGTTTTGGTGCTATGAAGAAGAAAGTTGACCGGTCATCTGAGCTGGAAGGAAACGTGCTTGAATAGGTTGGCATATTTACATTTTTGACCCATTTACATATTTTATAGTTATTATATTTTCATTACCACTTATGGAGATAAAACTATTGTAGAAGGTGTGCCAGTGATGTAGTGCTAGACTTTGTCTTGTTTTGATGTTTATAGCATGAAATATTTACATTTGATATTAAATTTGACTCCCTGATTGTTAACCAATTATATATGTTTATCGTTAATGATATATTGTCATTTGGTACCGAGTGGGTAAATAGAGGACTATATACTTTTGTGTTTAGTAACTTTACTTTAAATATTGTAGCGACATACGTGATGACCTTTGTTACATTCTAATGGGTAAACGGTACCATAAATGAGTATATTAAAAAATCAATCACAAGTATATACGGCTTTGTCTAAGGAAAGAATGGCTATTGGGATTAGAAGAGTTACTACTGTAACAAATGAATATTGTTTTGGTGCAATGAATTAGAAAGTTGACCGATCATCTGGGCGGGAAGGAAACGTGCTTGAACAGTTTGGCATATTTACATTTTTGACACATTTACATATTTTATATTTATTATATTTTCATTACCACTTATGAAGATAAACTATTGTAGGAAGGTGTGCCGGTGATGTAGTGCTAGACTTTGTCTTCTTTCGATGTTTATAGCGGGAAATATTTACATTTGATATTAAATTTGACTCACCGATTGTTAACCAATTATATATGTTTATAGTTAATGATATATTGTCATTTGGTACCGAGTGGGTAAATAGAGGACTATATACTTTTGTGTTTAGTAACTTTTACTTTAAATATTGTAGCAACATACGTGATAACTTTTGTTACATTTTAATGGGTAAAGGCTACCATAAATGAGTACGTTAAAAAATCAACCACAAGTATATATGGTTATTACATAAGCTTATGTGTTTATTGAAGTATGAATTAAAATGTTACAATTCACTTATTTGAGTCAAATTTTCTATCTTTAGGCAGTTAAAAATTAAGGACTATTAATTTTCTGTCATAAATAGAATTGAAGGTGTGTTATAAGTTTCTAGTTAACTTTGGTGTAGAAATACGGCTTTGTCTTAGGAAGGAATGGCTATGGGGATTTGAAGAGTTACTGCTGTAACAAATGTATATGGTTTAGGTGCTATGAATAAGAAAGTTGACCGGTCATCTGAGCTGGAAGGAAAAGTGCTAGAACAGGTTGGCATATTTACATTTTTGACCCATTAATATATTTTGTAGTAATTATATTTCCATTAACACTTATGGACATAAAACTATTGTAGGAAGGTGTGCCGGTGGTGTAGTGCTAGACTTTGTCTTCTTTTGATGTTTATAGCATGAAATATTTACATTTGATATTAAATTTGACTGCCTGATTGTTAACCAATTATATATGTTTATCGTTAATGATATATTGTCATTTGGTACCGAGTGGGGAAATAGAGGACTATATACTTTTGTGTTTAGTAACTTTTAATTTAAATATAGTAGCGACATACATGATAACTTTTGTTACATTTTAATGGGTAAAGGCTACCATAAATGAGTACGTTAAAAAATCAACCACAAGTATATATGGTTATTACATTAGCTTATGTGTTTATTGAAGTATGAATTAAAATGTTACAATGCACTTAATTGAGTCAAATTTTCAATCTTTAGGCAGTTAAAGATTAAGGACTGTTAATTTTCTGTCATAAATAGAAGTGGAGGTGTGTTATAAGTTTTTAGTTAGCTTTGGTGTAGAAATACGGCTTTGTCTAAGGAAGGAATGACTATTGGGATTTTAAGAGTTACTGATGTAACAAATGAATATGGTTTTGGTGCTATGAAGAAGAAAGTTGACCGGTCATCTGAGCTGGAAGGAAACGTGCTTGAATAGTTTGGCATATTTACATTTTTGACCCATTTACATATTTTATAGTTATTATATTTTCATTACCACTTATGGAGATAAAACTATTGTAGAAGGTGTGCCAGTGATGTAGTGCTAGACTTTGTCTTGTTTTGATGTTTATAGCATGAAATATTTACATTTGATATTAAATTTGACTCCCTGATTGTTAACCAATTATATATGTTTATCGTTAATGATATATTGTCATTTGTTACCGAGTGGGTAAATAGAGGACTATATACTTTTGTGTTTAGTAACTTTACTTTAAATATTGTAGCGACATACGTGATGACCTTTGTTACATTCTAATGGGTAAACGGTACCATAAATGAGTATATTAAAAAATCAATCACAAGTATATACGGCTTTGTCTAAGGAAAGAATGGCTATTGGGATTAGAAGAGTTACTACTGTAACAAATGAATATTGTTTTGGTGCAATGAATTAGAAAGTTGACCGATCATCTGGGCGGGAAGGAAACGTGCTTGAACAGTTTGGCATATTTACATTTTTGACACATTTACATATTTTATATTTATTATATTTTCATTACCACTTATGAAGATAAACTATTGTAGGAAGGTGTGCCGGTGATGTAGTGCTAGACTTTGTCTTCTTTCGATGTTTATAGCGTGAAATATTTACATTTGATATTAAATTTGACTCACCGATTGTTAACCAATTATATATGTTTATAGTTAATGATATATTGTCATTTGGTACCGAGTGGGTAAATAGAGGACTATATACTTTTGTGTTTAGTAACTTTTACTTTAAATATTGTAGCAACATACGTGATAACTTTTGTTACATTTTAATGGGTAAAGGCTACCATAAATGAGTACGTTAAAAAATCAACCACAAGTATATATGGTTATTACATAAGCTTATGTGTTTATTGAAGTATGAATTAAAATGTTACAATTCACTTATTTGAGTCAAATTTTCTATCTTTAGGCAGTTAAAAATTAAGGACTGTTAATTTTCTGTCATAAATAGAATTGAAGGTGTGTTATAAGTTTCTAGTTAACTTTGGTGTAGAAATACGGCTTTGTCTTAGGAAGGAATGGCTATGGGGATTTGAAGAGTTACTGCTGTAACAAATGTATATGGTTTAGGTGCTATGAATAAGAAAGTTGACCGGTCATCTGAGCTGGAAGGAAAAGTGCTAGAACAGGTTGGCATATTTACATTTTTGACCCATTAATATATTTTGTAGTAATTATATTTCCATTAACACTTATGGACATAAAACTATTGTAGGAAGGTGTGCCGGTGGTGTAGTGCTAGACTTTGTCTTCTTTTGATGTTTATAGCATGAAATATTTACATTTGATATTAAATTTGACTCACTGATTGTTAACCAATTATATATGTTTATCGTTAATGATATATTGTCATTTGGTACCGAGTGGGTAAATAGAGGACTATATACTTTTGTGTTTAGTAACTTTACTTTAAATATTGTAGCGACATACGTGATGACCTTTGTTACATTCTAATGGGTAAACGGTACCATAAATGAGTATATTAAAAAATCAACCACAAGTATATACGGCTTTATCTAAGGAAAGAATGGCTATTGGGATTAGAAGAGTTACTACTGTAACAAATGAATATTGTTTTGGTGCAATGAATAAGAAAGTTGACCGATCATCTGGGCGGGAAGGAAACGTGCTTGAACAGTTTGGCATATTTACATTTTTGACACATTTACATATTTTATATTTGTTATATTTTCATTACCACTTATGAAGATAAACTATTGTAGGAAGGTGTGCCGGTGATGTAGTGCTAGACTTTGTCTTCTTTCGATGTTTATAGCATGAAATATTTACATTTGATATTAAATTTGACTCACCGATTGTTAACCAATTATATATGTTTATTGTTAATGATATATTGTCATTTGGTACCGAGTGGGTAAATAGAGGACTATATACTTTTGTGTTTAGTAACTTTTACTTTAAATATTGTAGCAAATACGTGATAACTTTTGTTACATTTTAATGGGTAAAGGCTACCATAAATGAGTACGTTAAAAAATCAACCACAAGTATATATGGTTATTACATAAGCTTATGTGTTTATTGAAGTATGAATTAAAATGACACAATTCACTTATTTGAGTCAAATTTTCTATCTTTAGGCAGTTAAAAATTAAGGACTGTTAATTTTCTGTCATAAATAGAATTGAAGGTGTGTTATAAGTTTCTAGTTAACTTTGGTGTAGAAATACGGCTTTGTCTTAGGAAGGAATGGCTATGGGGATTTGAAGAGTTACTGCTGTAACAAATGTATATGGTTTAGGTGCTATGAATAAGAAAGTTGACCGGTCATCTGAGCTGGAAGGAAAAGTGCTAGAACAGGTTGGCATATTTACATTTTTGACCCATTAATATATTTTGTAGTAATTATATTTTCATTAACACTTATGGACATAAAACTATTGTAGGAAGGTGTGCCGGTGGTGTAGTGCTAGACTTTGTCTTCTTTTGATGTTTATAGCATGAAATATTTACATTTGATATTAATTTTGACTCACTGATTGTTAACCAATTATATATGTTTATCGTTAATGATATATTGTCATTTGGTACCGAGTGGGTAAATAGAGGACTATATACTTTTGTGTTTAGTAACTTTACTTTAAATATTGTAGCGACATACGTGATTACTTTTGTTACATTCTAATGGGTAAACGGTACCATAAATGAGTATGTTAAAAAATCAACCACAAGTATATACGGCTTTGTCTAAGGAAGGAATGGCTATTGGGATTAGAAGAGTTACTACTATAACAAATGAATATTGTTTTGGTGCTATCAATAAGAAAGTTGACCGATCATCTGAGCTGGAAGGAAACGTGCTAAAACAGGTTGGCATATTTATATTTTTGACCCATTTACATATTTTATATTTACATATTTTCATTACCACTTATGAAGATAAACTATTGTAGGAAGGTGTGCCGGTGATGTAGTGCTAGAATTTGTCTTCTTTCGATGTTTATAGCATGAAATATTTACATTTGATATTAAATTTGACTCACCGATTGTTAACCAATCATATATGTTTATCGTTAATTATATATTGTCATTTGGTACCGAGTGGGTAAATAGAGGACTATATACTTTTGTGTTTAGTAACTTTTACTTTAAATATTGTAGTAACATACGTGATAACTTTTGTTATATTTTAGTGGGTAAAGGCGACCATAAATGAGTACATTAAAAAATCAACCACAAGTATATATGGTTATTACATAAGCTTATGTGTTTATTGAAGTATGATATAAAATGTTACAATTCACTTATTTGAGTCTAATTTTCTATCTTTAGGCAGTTAAAGATTAAGGACTGTTAATTTTCTGTCATAAATAGAAGTGGAGGTGTGTTATAAGTTTCTAGTTAGCTTTGGTGTAGAAATACGGCTTTGTCTAAGGAAGGAATGGCTGTTGGGATTTGAAGAGTTACTGATGTAACAAATGAATATGGTTTTGGTGCTATGAAGAAGAAAGTTGACCGGTCATCTGAGCTGGAAGGAAACGTGCTTGAATAGGTTGGCATATTTACATTTTTGACCCATTTACATATTTTATAGTTATTATATTTTCATTACCACTTATGGAGATAAAACTATTGTAGAAGGTGTGCCGGTGATGTAGTGCTAGACTTTGTCTTCTTTCGTTGTTTATAGCATGAAATATTTACATTTGATATTAAATTTGACTCACTTATTGATAACCAATTATATATGTTTACCGTTAATGATATATTGTCATTTGGTACCGAGTGGGTAAATAGAGGACTATATACTTTTGGGTTTAGTAACTTTACTTTAAATATTATAGAGACATACGTGATGACTTTTGTTACATTCTAATGGGTAAACGGTACCATAAATGAGTATGTTAAAAAATCAACCACAAGTATATACGGCTTTGTCTAAGGAAGGAATGGCTATTGGGATTAGAAGAGTTACTACTGTAACAAATGAATATTGTTTTGGTGCTATGAATAAGAAAGTTGACCGATCATTTGAGCTGGAAGGAAAGGTGCTTGAACAGGTTGGCATATTTACATTTTTGACCCATTTACATATTTTATATTTATTATATTTTCATTAACACTTATGGACATAAAACTATTGTAGGAAGGTATGCCGGTGGTGTAGTGCTAGACTTTGTCTTCTTTCGATGTTTATGGCATGAAATATTTACATTTGATATTAAATTTGACTCACCGATTGTTAACCAATTATATATGTTTTTCGTTAATGATATATTATCATTTGGTACCGAGTGGGTAAATAGAGGACTATATACTTTTGTGTTTAGTAACTTTTACTTTAAATATTGTAGCAACATACGTGATAACTTTTGTTATATTTTAGTGGGTAAAGGCGACCATAAATGAGTACATTAAAAAATCAACCACAAGTATATATGGTTATTACATAAGCTTATGTGTTTATTGAAGTATGATATAAAATGTTACAATTCACTTATTTGAGTCAAATTTTCTATCTTTAGGCAGTTAAAGATTAAGGACTGTTAATTTTCTGTCATAAATAGAAGTGGAGGTGTGTTATAAGTTTCTAGTTAGCTTCGGTGTAGAAATACGGCTTTGTCTAAGGAAGGAATGGCTGTTGGGATTTGAAGAGTTACTGATGTAACAAATGAATATGGTTTTGGTGCTATGAAGAAGAAAGTTGACCGGTCATCTGAGCTGGAAGGAAACGTGCTTGAATAGGTTGGCATATTTACATTTTTGACCCATTTACATATTTTATAGTTATTATATTTTCATTACCACTTATGGAGATATAACTATTGTAGAAGGTGTGCCGGTGATGTAGTGCTAGACTTTGTCTTCTTTCGTTGTTTATAGCATGAAATATTTACATTTGATATTAAATTTGACTCACTTATTGATAACCAATTATATATGTTTATCGTTAATGATATATTGTCATTTGGTACCGAGTGGGTAAATAGAGGACTATATACTTTTGTGTTTAGTAACTTTACTTTAAATATTATAGAGACATACGTGATGACTTTTGTTACATTCTAATGGGTAAACGGTACCATAAATGAGTATGTTAAAAAATCAACCACAAGTATATACGGCTTTGTCTAAGGAAGGAATGGCTATTGGGATTAGAAGAGTTACTACTGTAACAAATGAATATTGTTTTGGTGCTATGAATAAGAAAGTTGACCGATCATTTGAGCTGGAAGGAAAGGTGCTTGAACAGGTTGGCATATTTACATTTTTGACCCATTTACATATTTTATATTTATTATATTTTCATTAACACTTATGGACATAAAACTATTGTAGGAAGGTATGCCGGTGGTGTAGTGCTAGACTTTGTCTTCTTTTGATGTTTATGGCATGAAATATTTACATTTGATATTAAATTTGACTCACCGATTGTTAACCAATTATATATGTTTATCGTTAATGATATATTATCATTTGGTACCGAGTGGGTAAATAGAGGACTATATACTTTTGTGTTAAGTAACTTTTACTTTAAATATTGTAGCAACATACGTGATAACTTTTGTTACATTTTAAAGGGTAAATGCTACCATAATTGAGTACGTTAAAAAATCAACCACAAGTATATATGGTTATTACATTAGCTTATGTGTTTGTTGAAGTATGAATTAAAATGTTACAATTAACTTATTTGAGTCAAATTTTCTATCTTTAGGCAGCTAAAGATTATGGACTGTTAATTTTCTGTCATAAATAGAAGTGGAGGTGTGTTATAAGTTTCTAGTTAGCTTTGGTGTAGAAATACGGCTTTGTATAAGGAAGGAATGGCTATTAAGATTTGAAGAGTTACTGATGTAACAAATGAATATGGTTTTGGTGTTATGAAGAAGAAAGTTGACCGGTCATCTAAGCTGGAAGGAAACGTGCTTGAATAGGTTGGCATATTTACATTTTTGACCCATTTACATATTTTATAGTTATTATATTTTCATTACCACTTATGAACATAAAACTATTCTAGGAAGGTGTGTCGGTGATGTAGTGCTAGACTTTGTCTTCATTTGAGGTTTATAGCATGAAATATTTTCATTTGATATTAAATTTGACTCACTGATTGTTAACCAATTATATATGTTTATCGTAAATGATATATTGTCATTTGGTACCGAGTGGGTAAGTTGAGGACTATATACTTTTGTGTTTTGTAACTTTTACTTTAAATATAGTAGCGACATACGTGATAACTTTTGTTACATTCTAATGGGTAAACATACCATAAATGAGTATGTTAAAAAATTTGCCACAAGTATATATGGTTATTACATTAGATTTTGTGTTTATTGAAGTATGAATTAGAATGTTATAATTCACTTATTTGAGTCAAATTTTCTTTCTTTAGGCAGTTAAAAATTAAGGACTGTTAATTTTCTGTCATAAATAGAATTGAAGGTGTGTTATAAGTTTCTAGTTAACTTTGGTGTAGAAATACGGCTTTGTCTTAGGAAGGAATGGCTATGGGGATTTGAAGAGTTACTACTGTAACAAATGTATATGGTTTTGGTGCTATGAATAAGAAAGTTGACCGGTCATCTGAGCTGGAAGGAAAAGTGCTAGAACAGGTTGGCATATTTACATTTTTGACCCATTAACATATTTTATAGAAATTATATTTTCATTAACACTTATGGACATAAAACTATTGTAGGAAGGTGTGCCGGTGGTGTAGTGCTAGACATTGCCTTCTTTTGATGTTTATAGCATGAACTATTAACATTTGATATTAAATTTGACTCCCTGATTGTTAACCAATTATATATGTTTATCGTTAATGACATATTGTCATTTGGTACCGAGTGGGTAAATAGAGGATTGTATACTTTTGTGTTTAGTAACTTTTCTTTAAATATTGTAGCGACATACGTGATGACTTTTGTTACATTCTAATGGTTAAACGGTACCATAAATGAGTATGTTAAAAAATCAACCACAAGTATATAAGGCTTTGTCTAAGGAAGGAATGGCTATTGGGATTAGAAGGGTTACTACTATAACAAATGAATATTGTTTTGGTGCTACGAATAAGAAAGTTGACCGATCATCTGAGCTGGAAGGAAACGTGCTTGAACAGGTTGGCATATTTACATTTTTGACCCATTTACATATTTTATATTTATTATATTTTCATTACCACTTATGAAGATAAACTATTGTAGGAAGGTGTGCCGGTGATGTAGTACTAGAATTTGTCTTCTTCGATGATAATAGCATGAAATATTTACATTTGATATTAAATTTGACTCACCGATTGTTAACCAATCATATATGTTTATCGTTAATTATATATTGTCATTTGGTACCGAGTGGGTAAATAGAGGACTATATACTTTTGTTTTTAGTAACTTTTACTTTAAATATTGAAGCGACATACGTGATAACTTTTGTTATATTTTAATGGGTAAAGGCTACCATAAATGAGTACGTTAAAAAATCAACCACAAGTATATATGGTTATTACATAAGCTTATGTGTTTATTGAAGTATGAATTAAAATGTTACAATTCACTTATTTGAGTCAAATTTTCTATCTTTAGGCAGTTAAAGATTAAGGACTGTTAATTTTCTGTCATACATAAACGTGGAGGTGTGTTATAAGTTTCTAGTTAGCTTTGGTGTAGAAATACGGATTTGTCTAAGGAAGGAATGGCTATTGGGATTTGAAGAATTACTGATGTAACAAATGAATATGGTTTTGGTGCTATGAAGAAGAAAGTTGACCGGTCATCTGAGCTGGAAGGAAACGTGCTTGAATAGATTGGCATATTTACATTTTTGACCCATTTACATATTTTATAGTTATTATATTTTCATTACCACTTATTGACATAAAACTATTGTAGAAGGTGTGCCGGTGATGTAGTGCAAGACTTTGTCTTCTTTTGATGTTTATAGCATGAAATATTTTCATTTGATATTAAATTTGACTCACTGATTGTTAACCAATTATATATGTTTATCTTAAATGATATATTGTCATTTGGTACCGAGTGGGTAAGTAGAGGAATATATACTTTTGTGTTTTGTAACTTTTACTTTTAATATAGTAGCGACATACGTGACAACTTTTGTTACATTCTAATGGGTAAACGATACCATATATGTGTATGTTAAAAAATTAGCCACACGTATATATGGTTATTACATTAGATTTTGTGTTTATTGAAATATGAATTAGAATGTTATAATTCACTTCTTTGAGTCAAATTTTCTATCTTTAGGCAGTTAAAAATTAAGGAATGTTAATTTCCTGTCATAAATAGAATTGAAGGTGTGATACAAATTTCTAGTTAACTTTGGTGTAGAAATATGGCTTTGTCTTAGGAAGGAATGGCTATGGAGATTTAAAGAGTAACTGCTGTAACAAATGTATATGGTTTTGGTGCTATGAATAAGAAAGTTGACCGGTCATCTGAGCTGGAAGGAAAAGTGCTAGAACATGTTGGCATATTTACATTTTTGACCCGTTAACATATTTTATAGTTATTATATTTTCATTAACACTTATGGACATAAAACTATTGTAGGAAGGTGTGCCGGTGGTGTAGTGCTAGACTTTGTCTTCTTTTGATGTTTATAGCATGAAATATTTACATTTGATATTAATTTTGACTCACTGATTGTTAACCAATTATATATGTTTATCGTTAATGATATATTGTCATTTGGTACCGAGTGGGTAAATAGAGGACTATATACTTTTGTGTTTAGTAACTTTACTTTAAATATTGTAGCGACATACGTGATGACTTTTGTTACATTCTAATGGGTAAACGGTACCATAAATGAGTATGTTAAAAAATCAACCACAAGTATATACGGCTTTGTCTAAGGAAGGAATGGCTATTGGGATTAGAAGAGTTACTACTGTAACAAATGAATATTGTTTTGGTGCTATGAATAAGAAAGTTGACCGATCATCTGAGCTGGAAGGAAACGTGCTTGAACAGGTTGGCATATTTACATTTTTGACCCATTTACATATTTTATATTTATTATATTTTCATTACCACTTATAAAGATAAACTATTGTAGGAAGGTGTGCCGGTGATGTAGTGCTAGACTTTGTCTTCTTTCGATGTTTATAGCATGAAATATTTACATTTGATATTAAATTTGACTCACCGATTGTTAACCAATTATATATGTTTATCGTTAATGATATATTGTCATTTGGTACCGAGTGGGTAAATAGAGGACTATATACTTTTGTGTTTAGTAACTTTTACTTTAAATATTGTAGCAACATACGTGATAACTTTTGTTACATTTTAATGGGTAAAGGCTACCATAAATGAGTACGTTAAAAAATCAACCACAAGTATATATGGTTATTACATTAGCTTATGTGTTTATGGAAGTATGAATTAAAATGTAACAATTCACTTATTTGAGTCAAATTTTCTATCTTTAGGCAGTTAAAGATTAAGGACTGTTAATTTTCTGTCATAAATAGAAGTGGAGGTGTGTTATAAGTTTCTAGTTAGCTTTGGTGTAGAAATACGGCTTTGTCTAAGGAAGGAATGGCTATTGGGATTTGAAGAGTTACTAATGTAACAAATGAATATGGTTTTGGTGTTATGAAGAAGAAAGTTGACTGGTCATCTGAGCTGGAAGGAAACGTGCTTGAATAGGTTGGCATTTTTACATTTTTGACCCATTTACATATTTAATAGTTATTATATTTTCATTACCACTTATGGACATAAAACTATTGTAGAAGGTGTGCCGGTGATGTAGTGCTAGACTTTGTCTTCTTTTGATGTTTATAGCATGAAATATTTTCATTTGATATTAAATTTGACTCACTGATTGTTAACCAATTATATATGTTTATCGTAAATGATATATTGTCATTTGGTACCGAGTGGGTAAGTAGAGGAATATATAATTTTGTGTTTTGTAACTTTTACTTTAAATATAGTAGCGACATACGTGACAACTTTTGTTACATTCTAATGTGTAAACGATACCATATATGAGTATGTTAAAAAATTAGCCACACGTATATATGGTTATTACATTAAATTTTGTGTTTATTGAAGTATAAATTAGAATGTTATAATTCACTTCTTTGAGTCAAATTTTCTATCTTTAGGCAGTTAAATATTTAGGACTGTTAATTTCCTGTCATAAATAGAATTGAAGGTGTGTTACAAGTTTCTAGTTAACTTTGGTGTAGAAATACGGCTTTGTCTTAGGAAGGAATGGCTATGGGGATTTGAAGAGTTACTGCTGTAACAAATGTATATGGTTTTGGTGCTATGAATAAGAAAGTTGACCGGTCATCTGAGCTGGAAGGAAAAGTGCTAGAACATGTTGGCATATTTACATTTTTGACCCGTTAACATATTTTATAGTTATTATATTTTCATTAACACTTATGGACATAAAACTATTGTAGGAAGGTGTACCGGTGGTCTAGTGCTAGACTTTGTCTTCTTTTGATATTTATAGCATGAAATATTTACATTTGATATTAAATTTGACTCACTGATTGTTAACCAATTATATATGTTTATCGTTAATGATATATTGTCATTTCGTACCGAGTAGGTAAATAGAGGACTATATACTTTTGTGTTTAGTAACTTTACTTTAAATATTATAGCGACATACGTGATGTCTTTTGTTACATTCTAATGGGTAAATGGTACCATAAATGAGTGTGTTAAAAATTCAACCACAAGTGTATACGGCTTTTTCTAAGGAAGGAATGGCTATTGGGATTAGAAGAGTTACTACTGTAACAAATGAATATTGTTTTGGTGCTATGAATAAGAAAGTTGACCGATCATCTGAGCTGGAAGGAAACGTGCTTGAACAGGTTGGCATACTTACATTTTTGACCCATTTACATATTTTATATTTATTATATTTTCATTACCACTTATGAAGATAAACTATTGTAGGAAGGCGTGCCGGTGATGTAGTGCTAAACTTTGTCTTCTTTCGATGTTTATAGCATGAAATATTTACGTTTGATATTAAATTTGACTCACCGATTGTTAACCAATGATATATGTTTATCGTTAATGATATATTGTCATTTGGTACTGTAACATCCTAAAATTTATAATGTTGAATAAAGAAAGTTATGTTTAGTGATTTCGCGTTAATTATTGGATATCGAGTAAGGAGCGGATCATGGACTTGGATTAATTGAGATGGGTTAAATGAGAATGGGCCTTAGGTCCATGGGATTTAAGGGATATAAATACCCCCCTAAACCCATAAATATCTTTCATTCTATCAATTTCTAACACACTCCAAAACACACACACACCACACAAGTTCGCCGCCGGCCGAGGGAAAAACCGGGCAGATCCGAGAGAGAGAGAGAGAGCGATTAGTTGTGATAACAAGTAAACGAGATCCAAACAAGCTCAAAAATGTATGATTCTTGATCTTTGAAGTTTAAAGATCCGAGCTTCATAGCGTATATACGACCGGAAACGGTTGGGGAACGTAGGGGGTGATGTCGAACCATAGCAAGGGTGTTAAAATCGCTCGAAATGCTGGTCAGAAACTAAAACAGCGGCTGATCTGGGCAACTTCGCCTGCATCTGGGCAACTTCGCCTTCAAAGCGATAACTGCGCCTTCAAAGCGATAACTTCGCCTTCAAAGCGATAACTTCGCCTGAGGCCAAGTTCGCCTAACTGGTAACTTCGCCTAATGCTAAGTTCGCCTGATGACAAATTCGCCTAAAGCTAAGTTCGCCTAACTGGTAACTTCGCCTGAGGCCAAGTTCGCCTAATTGATAACTTCGCTTACGGCTAAGTTCGCCTATGGTTTAACTTCGCCTAAAGTCAAGTTCGATTAGAAAATGAATTAAAAATCTAATGAAAAATGTGTCAAGACAGCTCGACCCCAGCCAGGGGCTCTGCCCCTTGGACCCTGCTAGGGGCTGCCGCCCCTAGACCCCGCTGCCAGGGGCGCTACCCCCGGACCCCCGTTCGTTGTGGGTAGTAGTTAAGACTGGAAAGATAATATGAGTAGTGATAGTTGTTTGATACGTGTACTTGTTATACAGTCAGCCGTGCACAACTGAAGAAAGGGATTACGATCAACGGTGAACGTAACCGTGTTCAGGTGAGTTTCTAGCCCCATTTATGTGTTATGTTTTCGGGGCTGTGTGCATACTCGATATGTTTGTTAATACGCTTATCCTAAGAGATAAGTGTATTCCTTATGTGAATGATATGATATGTATGAATGATTGCTTGATGGTACGTGAACGATCTTCGGATATTGCACGTACTGTCAGGTTGTAACGCTATGTGTAAGGTAAGTATGATATGTATGCTTATGTGTATGAACGTGATAAAGTTAATAAAAGAAGGAAATGACGGTTGCATGGTTGTATGGTTACGAAAAGGGTACCGAGCCCTAATAATACTCGAGGTATGATGTATGGTTGTATGGTAACGAAGAGGGAATCGAACCCTACTAATATTCGAGAACTAGGGAACCGAACCCTACTAATATTCGAGGAAAGAGGGAAACCGAGCCCTAATAATACTCGTGGAAAGAGGGAAACCGAGCCCTAATAATACTCGAGGAAGGAGGGTACCGAGCCCTAATAATACTCGAGGAAAGAGGGTACCGAGCCCTAATAATACTCGAGGAATGAGGGTACCGAGCCCTAATAATACTCGAGGAAGGAGGGTACCGAGCCCTAATAATACTCGAGGAATGTAGGGCGTAATGCTCTTTATAACGTAAGATATGAAGGTAAGTTAATACAAAAGAAAGAATATAAGTTTATGTGTATTGTATAGTGTATGATTAACTAGAACTCACTCAGCGTAGCTGACTTTTAGTATGCCCGCAGGTGAGTAGGATGAGGCGGCTTGCTTGAGGAGACACGTGGCATTGAACAAGAGTCTGGCATCTGAAGACTTATGACGTTTTAATTTTAATGCTTTAATGTTGAAAGGCAAAGGATGTTTTGAGACAAGTTATGAATTATGTAATGTTTTATGAAAGTTTTATATTCCGCGTAAATGTTTTAATTAACTCTGATATTTAGAACTGTGTTTATGAGTAAATCCAACACGAAAGTAGGGCTACCGGTAACGGGGCCTTACAAGTTGGTATCAGAGCAAAGTTCGAGAGATTTAAGCATCCTACATGCTTAGACTCGAACAGAGTATGGGATATAAGTAAGAAATGAAAGAAGATGCCAGTTCAAGAATGCCATGTGTTGCTCAAGCAAGATCCTTAAAGGTAAAGTGCATGATTAAATGATATATGTGAATGAGAAAGAAAAGATATGTGAACGACAGGGATAGGAATAATTGATTGTTTGATTTGACTAATTTCTTAAGTAGAACCAGCACAAATAGACTCATAAAGGGAAGTGTATAGGACACGGAAAGTAACGTGATCAGCTAATCACAACTGGCCACTGTTATTACCTGTTAGCTTTGCTATCCTTGTACTAAATAGTTCCTTGAGTGATGATGTTTGTGTTTTCCCTTAGAATACAATGGCTGGAGCTGGAGACATTGTTGGTGCTGGAGGTCGCACCGGACGACGCGGCAGGCCTCGTCGTGTCCAGCAACCTTCGGTTGAGACAGCTTCCAACACCGAAGCTGAAGGAAGCATAGCGGGAAGAAACCCGAAAAACAATGAAGGAGTTCAACTGGATCCCGCCATTCAAGCAGCTATTGTTCAAGCTGTGGCCACTGCTGTGAAGAATATTACCCCGGGAAGGTCTGCTGGAAGCCCTGAAAGAACTGTTGAAGGGGCAGGTGGTAATGGTAGAAAGGATGACGAGAGGGAAAGGGGTGACTCAAGTGAGGTAAGGTCTGTGAAAGATGATGATAGGAAGAGGGGTCGAGGCGGTTGCAACTATAAGTCCTTCAAAGGTTGTGACCCGCCTAAGCTGACTGGTTTAGGAGACGCAATCGCTACTCTTCAGTGGATAATCGCCATGGATAAGGTTATCCGCATTAGCGAGTGCCGTCCCGATCAAGCGGTAGGTTATGCTACTCAATCATTCGAGGATGAGGCTATGTATTGGTGGGAGAGTGTGGAGCAGAGGAAGACCCGTGAAGAGATCAAAGAGATGAAGTGGGACGATCTGAAGGAGTTAGTGATGATGAAGTTCTGTGCTGACGCCGAGGTTGAAAGGGCGGAGATGAAGTTCATAAACTTGAAAGCTGGGACAATGACACATCGTGAGTACACCACCGAGTTCAATCGAATGTCTAGGTTGGTGCCCGATATGGTCAACACTGAGGCTAAAAGGATCAAGTGTTACGTGAGGGGATTACCACAGAGAGTCCGCATGTTAGTCAGGACAAGTAAACCTGCTACTTTCGATTCTGCTGTCGAACTCGCAGAAATGGTCTATGCAGACTTGGCTGCGGATGATGTGGTGGTGGGAGACGAGAAGAAAGAGAAGAAATGGGTCGCTCCTGCTAAACGACGCGGTACCCAGATGTGGAACCCTAAGAACAAGCAGCCGAGAGTTTGGGAGAACAGGTCGTGCAAGACTTGTGGCAAGGCACACAGTGGTGAGTGTAGGTGGGGAAAGGGTTCTGATACATGTCATAAGTGTGGAAAGATACATGCCGAAGAATGTAGATTGGGGTCGAATATTTGCTACAAGTGTGGGAAGGAAGGTCATTATGCTCATGAGTGCAGTTCTAAGCCTGCATGCTACAAGTGTGGTAAGACAGGTCATTTTGCTAGGGAGTGTACCGAGAGTGAAGCTGGAGGTAGTAGAAGGAAGGATGCCTATCAAGCTAGGCCAAGAACTAGAGCCTACATGTTGACCCAAGAGCAAGCTAGACAGATTCCTGATGTTGTGACCGGTACGTTCTTAGTAAACGGCATTTCTGCTGCCGTATTATTTGATTCTGGTGCAAATAGAAGTTTTGTAGCTACGACATTTAGTAAACTCGCTAAAATGAAAGGCTGCCGAGTGTCTGAAACTTTTGTAGTAGAAACCGCTAGTGACACTTCGGTTAAGATAACAAAGATGGTTAAGAACTGTAAGATAGAATTGGAAGGACATGAGTTCCCGGTTACCTTGTACGTTATGACCTTGGGTACGGATTGGTTGTCTGAGTTTGAGGCTCAGATATTGTGTAAGAGTAGGATGATAAGGTTAAAGTCATTGGATGGTAGTGCGGTGACAGTTTACGGTGATAAGGAAAGTTCTGGGCTTAATGTCATTTCGATGATAAAAGCCGAGGGTTTGCTAAGGCGAGGGTGTTGTGCCGACCTGGCGTATGTCGTCAACGTTACGGCCGAGACGAAAGAAATGAAAGATGTTCCTATTGTGCGCGACTACCCAGAAGTATTCCCTGAGGATCTTCCGGGGTTGCCACCGGAGCGAGAGATAGAATTTCAGATAGATCTAATACCAGGAGCCCAACCTGTCGCGAAGGCGCCTTACCGTCTAGCACCGTCCGAGATGAAAGAATTGATGTCCCAACTGCAAGAACTCCTCGACAAAGGTTTCATAAGACCGAGTGTTTCCCCGTGGGGCGCACCAGTATTGTTCGTGAAAAAGAAGGATGGAAGTATGAGAATGTGCATAGACTATCGTGAGTTGAATAAGCTTACGGTAAAGAATAGATATCCGTTGCCAAGGATTGATGATCTGTTTGACCAACTGCAAGGTTCAAGTTGGTTCTCACGAATAGATCTCAGATCAGGCTACCATCAGCTGAAGGTGAAGGAGGCAGACATCCCTAAGACAGCGTTCCGAATGCGGTATGGACACTACGAGTTCCTCGTAATGTCATTCGGTCTAACAAATGCTCCTGCAGCATTTATGGACTTGATGAATAGGGTATGTCGGCCGATGTTGGATAAGTCGGTTATCGTCTTCATTGACGATATATTGATTTATTCAAAGAACGAGTCTGACCATACTGAGCATCTGAGAGAGGTATTGGAAGTTCTGAAGAAAGAGAAGTTGTACGCCAAGTTTTCGAAGTGCGCGTTCTGGTTAAGAGAAGTGCAATTTTTAGGTCATGTGGTTAATCCGGAGGGGATTACCGTGGACCCAGCTAAGATTGAAGCGATAACGAATTGGAAGACTCCGCAGAATCCGACTGATATACGAAGCTTCCTAGGGTTAGCTGGCTACTATAGGAGATTCATCGAAGGCTTCTCCAAGATAGCCGCACCGCTGACCGGTATGATCCGAAAGTCGATAGTATTCAGTTGGGGAAAGTTTCAAGAAGAAGCCTTTGAAGAATTAAAGAAGAGACTCACGCAAGCTCCAATCCTTGCTCTACCTGATGGTGACGAGGATTTTGTTGTTTGTGCTGATGCCTCGCATCAAGGGTTAGGTTGCGTGTAGATGCAACGAGGGAAGGTGATAGCTTACGCATCTAGACAGTTGAAGGTCCATGAGAGTACTTATCCGACGCATGATTTGGAGTTAGCAGCTGTAGTGCATGCTCTTAAGATATGGAGGCATTATCTGTACGGTACTAAGTGAACTATCTATACAGATCATAAGAGTTTAAAGTACTTCTTCGAGCAAAAAGAATTGAACATGAGGAAGAGAAGATGGTTAGAATTGATAAAGGATTACGACTGTGAGATTAAGTATTACCCCGGTAAAGCTAACGTGGTCGCTGATGCGCTAAGTCGTAAGAATGAGGAAGTCCTTGCAACAGTGAAGTCATACAAGTTGATCACGAACTCAAGTCTTTTTGAAGAAATCATCAAAGTACAGTCAGAGGTGTTAGTAGATGAAGGGTTAGTAAAGAAAGAAAGGATTTATGGCCAGCAAGTCGAGTTGATGGAAAACACTCATGGAGTTAAAACTAGGTTCGACCGTATGTGGATCCCACGCCACGGTGATCTTAGAAGTCGAATCCTAGATGAAGCTCATAAGTCAAGGTACTCAATCCATCCTGGAGCTACAAAGATGTACCAAGACTTTAAGAGAGATTACTGGTGGCCAGGAATGAAGAATGATGTAGTGGATTATGTTAGCAAGTGCTTAACTTGCTTACAAGTCAAAGCCGAGCACCAAAATCCTTATGGGAAGATGCAACCGCTAGAGATACCTGAGTGGAAATGGGAACACATCACCATGGATTTCATAACTAAGCTACCTCGTACAGCTAAGCAACATGATACCATCTGGGTGATTGTGGACCGTTTGACCAAGAGTGCTCACTTTCTGCCCATACGAGAGGCCATCTCGTCAGAAATTCCATGATGCTATGGGGACGAGGTTGAACATCAGTACGGCGTATAATCCTCAAACCGATGGACAGTCTGAAAGGACGATCCAAACCCTTGAGGATATGCTGCGTGCTTGTGTTTTAGATTTTGGTGGGAGTTGGGATGATCATCTGCACCTGGCAGAGTTCTCCTATAACAACAGTTACCATTCAAGTATTGGTATGCCACCCTTTGAGATGCTTTACGGTAGACGATGTAGAACCCCAGTGTGTTGGGGTGAGATTGGTTAGAAAGATATGGGAAGCCTTGAAGTGGTTCAAGAAACGTCTTCAAAGTTCGATCAGATCAAAGCAAGAATGAAAGCCGCTCAAGACAGACAAAAGTCTTATGCAGATAAGCGGTGACGACCAATTGAGTTTAACGTTGGCGACAATGTGATGCTTAAGGTCTCGCCTTGGAAAGGGATTATCCGTTTTAGAAAGAGGGGGAAATTGAGTCCGAGGTACATTGGACCGTTCAAGATTGTAGATCGTGTGGGTGAAGTAGCTTATAAACTGAATTTACCCGATGAGTTAGAAGGAATTCATTCAACCTTCCATGTTTCTCATCTGAGGAAGTGTCTAGCTGATGACACGTCTCACGTGCCATTGATGGACATTGAGGTTGATGAACAATTGAACTCCATCGAGCAACCGATAGAGATCGTTGACCGCAAGGAGAAGCAGCTTCGTCACAAGATTATACCTTTGGTAAAGGTGATATGGAAACACCGCAAGGGATCAGATGCTACTTGGGAGGCCGAGGATGAGATGCGCAAGTTTTACCCTAGTCTGTTTATGTAATAGTTAGGTTTCGGGGACGAAACCTCTTTAAGGAGGGAAGACTTGTAACATCCTAAAATTTATAATGTTGAATAAAGAAAATTATGTTTAGTGATTTCGCGTTAATTATTGGATATCGAGTAAGGAGTGGATCATGGACTTGGATTAATTGAGATGGGTTAAATGAGAATGGGCCTTAGGTTCATGGGATTTAAGGGATATAAATACCCACCTAAACCCAAAAATATCTTTCATTCTATCACTTTTCTAACACACTCCAAAACACACACACACCACACAACTTCGCCGCCGGCCGAGGGAAGAACCGGGCAGATCCGAGAGAGAGAGAGAGAGCGATTAGTTGTGATAACAAGTAAACGAGATCCAAACAAGCTCAAAAAGGTATGATTGTTGATCTTAGAAGTTTAAAGATCCGAGCTTTATAGCGTATATACGACCGGAAACGGTTGGGGAACGTAGGGGGTGATGTCGAACCATAGCAAGGGTGTTAAAATCGCTCAAAATGCTGGTCAGAAACTAAAACAGCGGCTAATCTGGGCAACTTCGCCTGCATCTGGGCAACTTCGCCTTCAAAGCGATAACTTCGCCTTCAAAGCGATAACTTCGCCTGAGGCCAAGTTCGCCTAACTGGTAACTTCGCCTAAAGCTAAGTTCGCCTGATGACAACTTCGCCTAAAGCTAAGTTCGCCTAACTGGTAACTTCGCCTGAGGCCAAGTTCGCCTAATTGATAACTTCGCTTACGGCTAAGTTCGCCTAAGGTTTAACTTCGCCTAAAGTCAAGTTCGATTAGAAAATGAATTAAAAATCTAATGAAAAATGTGTTAAGACAGCTCGACCCCAGCCAGGGGCTCTGCCCCTTGGACCCTGCTAGGGGCTGCCGCCCCTAGACCCCGCTGCCAGGGGCGCTGCCCCCGGACCCCCGTTCGTTGTGGGTAATAGTTAAGACTGGAAAGATGATATGAGTAGTGATAGTTGTTTGATACGTGTACTTGTTATACAGTCATCCATGCACAACTGAAGAAAGGGATTACGATCAACGGTGAACGTAACCGTGTTCAGGTGAGTTTCTAGCCCCATTTATGTGTTATGTTTTCGGGGCTGTGTGCATACTCGATATGTTTGTTAATACGCTTATCCTAAGAGATAAGTGTATGCCTTATGTGAATGATATGATATGTATGAATGATTGCTTGATGGTACGTGAACGATCTTCGGATATTGCACGTACTGTCAGGTTGTAACGCTATGTGTAAGGTAAGTATGATATGTATGCTTATGTGTATGAACGTGATAAAGTTAATAAAAGAAGGAAATGACGGTTGCATGGTTGTATGGTTACGAAAAGGGTACCGAGCCCTAATAATACTCGAGGTATGATGTATGGATGTATGGTAACGAAGAGGGAATCGAACCCTACTAATATTCGAGAACTAGGGAACCGAACCCTACTAATATTCGAGGAAAGAGGGAAACCGAGCCCTAATAATACTCGTGGAAAGAGGGAAACCGAGCCCTAGTAATACTCGAGGAAGGAGGGTACCGAGCCCTAATAATACTCTTGGAAGGAGGGTACCGAGCCCTAATAATACTCGAGGAATGAGGGTACCGAGCCCTAATAATACTCGACAAAGGAGGGTACCGAGCCCTAATAATACTCGAGGAATGTAGGGCGTAATGCTCTTTATAACGTAAGATATGAAGGTAAGTTAATACAAAGGAAAGAATGAAAGTATGAAAGTATGAAAGTATGAATGAAAGAATATAAGTTTATGTGTATTGTATAGTGTATAATTAACTAGAACTCACTCAGCGTAGCTGACTTTTAGTATGCACGCAGGTGAGTAGGATGAGGCGGCTTGCTTGAGGAGACACGTGGGATTGAACAAGAGTCTGGCATCTGAAGACTTATGATGTTTTAATTTTAATGCTTTAATGTTGAATGACAAAGGATGTTTTGAGACAAGTTATGAATTATGTAATGTTTTATGAAAGTTTTATATTCCATGTAAATGTTTTAATTAACTCTGATATTTAGAACTGTGTTTATGAGTAAATCCAACACGAAAGTAAGGCTACCGGTAACGGGGCCTTACAGGTACCGAGTGGGTAAATAGAGGACTATTTACTTTTGTGTTTAGTAACTTTTACTTTAAATATTGTAGCAACATACGTGATAACTTTTGTTACATTTTAATGGGTAAAGGCTACCATAAATGAGTACGTTAAAAAATCAACCACAAGTATATATGGTTATTACATTAGCTTATGTGTTTATTGAAGTATGAATTAAAATGTTACAATTCACTTAATTGAGTCAAATTTTCAATCTTTAGGCAGTTAAAGATTAAGGACTGTTAATTTTCTGTCATAAATAGAAGTGGAGGTGTGTTATAAGTTTCTAGTTAGCTTTGGTGTAGAAATACGGCTTTGTCTAAGGAAGGAATGGCTATTAGGATTTGAAGAGTTACTGATGTAACAAATGAATATGGGTTTTGTGCTAGGAAAAAGAAAGTTGACCGGTCATCTGAGCTGGAAGGAAACGTGCTTGAATAGGTTGGCATATTTACATTTTTGACCCATTTACATATTTTATAGTTATTAAATTTTCATTACCACTTATGAACATAAAACTATTGTAGGAAGGTGTGCCGGTGATGTAGTGCTATACTTTGTCTTCTTTTGATGTTTATTGCATGAAATATTTTCATTTTATATTAAATTTAACTCACTGATTGTTAACCAATTATATATGTTTATCGTAAATGATATATTGTCATTTGGTACCGAGTGGGTAAGTAGAGGAATATATACTTTTGTGTTTTGTAACTTTTACTTTAAATATAGTAGCGACATACATGATAACTTTTGTTACATTCTAATGGGTAAACGATACCATATATGAGTATGTTAAAAAATTAGCCACAAGTATATATGGTTATTGCATTAGATTTTGTGTTTATTGAAGTATGAATCAGAATGTTATAATTCACTTATTTGAGTCAAATTTTCTATCTTTAGGCAGTTAAAAATTAAGGACTGTTAATTTCCTTTCATAAATAGAATTTAAGGTGTGTTATAAGTTTCTAGTTATCTTTGGTGTAGAAATACGGCTTTGTCTTAGGAAGGAATTGCTATGGGGATTTGAAGAGTTACTGCTGTAACAAATGTATATGGTTTTGGTGCTATGAATAAGAAAGTTGACCGGTCATCTGAGCTGGAAGGAAAAGTGCTAGAACAGGTTGGCATATTTACATTTTTGAACCGTTAACATATTTTATAATTATTATATTTTCATTAACACTTATGGACATAAAACTATTGTAGGAAGGTGTGCCGGTGATGTAGTGCTAGACTTTGTCTTCTTTTGATGTTTATAGCATGAAATATTTACATTTAATATTAAATTTGACTCACTGATTGTTAACTAATTATATATGTTTATCGTTAATGATATATTGTCATTTCGTACCGAGTGGGTAAATATAGGACTATATACTTTTGTGTTTAGTAACTTTACTTTAAATATTATAGCGACATACGTGATGACTTTTGTTACATTCTAATGGGTAAACGGTACCATAAATGAGTATGTTAAAAAATCAACCACAAGTATATACGGCTTTGTCTAAGGAAGGAATGGCTATTGGGATTAGAAGAGTTACTAATATAACAAATGAATATTGTTTTGGTGCTATGAATAAGAAAGTTGACCGGTCATCTGAGCTGGAAGGAAACGTTCTTGAACAGGTTGGCATATTTACATTTTTGACCCATTTACATATTTTATATTTATTATATATTCATTACCACTTATGAAGATAAACTATTGTAGGAAGGTGTGCCGGTGATGTAGTGCTAGACTTTGTCTTCTTTCGATGTTTATAGCATGAAATATTTACATTTGATATTAAATTTGACTCACCGATTGTTAACCAATTATATATGTTTATCGTTAATGATATATTTTCATTTGGTACCGAGTGGGTAAATAGAGGACTATATACTTTTGTGTTTAGTAACTTTTACTTTAAATATTGTAGCAACATACGTGATAACTTTTGTTACATTTTTATGGGTAAAGGCTACCATAAATGAGTACGTTAATAAATCAACCACAAGTATATATGGTTATTACATTAGCTTATGTGTTTATTGAAGTATGAATTAAAATGTTACAATTCACTTATTTGAGTCAAATTTTCTAACTTTAGGTAGTTAAAGATTAAGGACTGTTAATTTTCTGTCATAAATAGAAGTGGAGGTGTGTTATAAGTTTCTAGTTAGCTTTGGTGTAGAAATACGGCTTTGTCTAAGGAAGGAATGGCTATTGGGATTTGAAGAGTTACTGATGTAACAAATGAATATGGTTTTGGTGTTAAGAAGAAGAAAGTTGACCGGTCATCAGAGCTGGAAGGAAACTTGCTTGAATAGGTTGGCATATTTACATTTTTGACCCATTTACATATTTTATAGTTATTATATTTTAATTACCATTTATGAACATAAAACTATTGTAGGAAGGTGTGCCGGTGATGTAGTGCTAGACTTTGTCTTCTTTTGATGTTTATAGCATGAAATATTTTCATTTGATATTAAATTTGACTCACTGATTGTTAACCAATTATATATGTTTATCGTAAATGATATATTGTCATTTGGTACCGAGGGGGTAAGTAGAGGACTATATACTTTTATGTTTTGTAACTTTTACTTTAAATATTGTAGCAACATACGTAATAACTTTTGTTACATTTTAATGGGTAAAGGCTACCATAAATGAGTACGTTAAAAAATCAACCACAAGTATATATGGTTATTACATTAGCTTATGTGTTTATTGTAGTATGAATTAAAATGTTACAATTCACTTATTTGAGTCAAATTTTCTATCTTTAGGCAGTTAATGTAACACCCCGTAACCGCAGCGGAAACGTAACCGGGGTGCCACAGACACCTCTGATATCAACCACATTGTTTATAAAGAAAACTGGATACATTAATATACTTCAAATTACATTATCTCATAATTCATTACCGTCTAGGTGATACACACATCATACAATACGATACATAATTCTATGTAATATAATGTATCCTAACATCCCACACGCAAATCTTACACACATCAAGCACTTAGCACGTAAGCAATCACTTCATCTTAACTGTACCTGAAAAGCATGTGAGAAAACGGGTCTACTACGAATAGTTGGTGAGTTTCACATTTCGAGTAAACCATGATAAATCAATATCAAAATATAATATTATCGATGTAATTATGCTGAGCCCACAAGTGAAACCTCTGACTATCCACACACAACCCCGTGGCATACTCCGCCCACGAACCTGCCCCAAACCGCTATGTCTAACATTACATAGCAAAATATATATAACAACAAAATAGACATGTGCAACTGGCTGGGAAACATCAGCAAATCCATGCCGGATCAGTTGGGTTTGTCAGACCAATAGTACTATCCACACTCTACCGGCTTTCAGTTAATCACTCGTGTTCCGGGGCCTTAGAATGTTTGCAACTCAGACAATTACAATCTTAGTACATTTCCGTACGATTCCCGTACAACAAAATATATATAAATCCACGCAAATCCATGCGTTCAGTATGTACTTAAACATTTCAGTAGTAACATGCTTCCGCCCCGAGAAAATATTTAAAATCCATTCAGAAAAAGGGGCTCGTGAAACTCACCTTAGCACATGCAAGCAGGTAACAACAATCATTATCAGTTAACATGTCCAATCTGTAATATGATCCCTACGATCGTTACTATATACTCATTATTAATATAACTTTAACCGTGTTAACCGGTACATCTGGGGACACTGTTAACCCAGTACTGTACCCGTTCCGGGGGAAATGTTAACCCAGAAACACTTCTCCGGACTCAGATTGTGATATCGTTTAGAGTTCACTAGTCAAAATCACTATTAGTCATTATTCCCGTTTTGCGTGCCTAGCACGGTTATCCGTTTTTACGTTTTAAAAATGAGTTTGGTCACACACGACCCGAAGATAGTTGTTGACTGATAACTTAATTGTAGTTGTGAAATTAGAGCTCGGTTTAGACGCCCCGATTGGCTGCGGGACCCGTTTCCGTCTTTAGTACACCGGAAACTGTTAAATCGTTTAAAATTACCCAAATCATCCGAATTATTTTCGGATGATTTACATTTAACTCCGTTATATGAAAATAGTTCATTTTTAGGGTTTTTATTCACCAGTCAGTTCGTTTAGACGAACTTTACCGGTTTACGCGTTTTAAGCTTTAAAAGTTTGTTTTTATTTTCTTTTTAGCACAAATAATTATCCGTTTAGTCTCGGATCTTGAAATTTTGCACAAATCACTTTTTGACAGTGGGGAATTTTATAAAAATATTTTCAGAATTAATTTTTATTTTTAAAATTTATTTATCTATTTTTAAACACCATTTAAACACTAAATATGTCGTAAATACCAAACCACCTTAGAAAAATCCCAAATTTTTCCTGGATGACCCCTGCCATCTCCAGAGTCCCCTGTAATTTTTCCAGAACCAAAATCTCTTTTTACATGACATTTTCACTAAAACCGAGCTAGAAAACCCTAGAACTCGTTTAACCGAAAAGCCTACTTAGACTTCTCCAACTGACCTAAAATTTTTGTGTGACTTATACATGTTATGAAAAGCTTATCTGAAATTTTCCAGAATTTTTCATGATATTTAACTATTTTTCACCATTTTTATCCAAAACCGAGCATTAAATTCACCAAATATATCCTTTGTCCAAAAATTACCAAAATTTCACAGAACTCATATTTTCATGTATTTAACACCACTGTAAAATTTCATGACCTAACTCTAAACCGTTCAAAATCTGTCCAAAAATCCATAACCGAACAAAAACCGAATATACCTTTTGTTTTCCGTCACTACAAGCTACAAACTCGTCTTTCCGCCTTATTTACCACTAAATACAGAACCTACAACCAACATACCACAATACCAAGCGAGTTACACTCACGATCAAGCCTCTTACACTATAGTTTCGGTTATTGTTTCAAAACTAAAGTTTAAACCGTAAAAATTCGTTTTTGGTTCGTTTAACTCTTTTCTTGGACCAAGATCCCTTGTATAACCCGTATACATCACTTGATCATGCAAGAATCGGTTTTCATCTTTGAAACCTCATTTTCTTGCAAACAAACTCAAGAAACGAAGGTGAAAACGTAGAAAACTCGATCTTTACCTCATTGTTCTTGCTACAATTCTCGGTTTTTAGTTCATGATTTAGAGAGGAGAAGATGGATGTTGAATGTTGCTTAAAAAAAAAGAAATGAAGGAATGGGGTTGGACCCTTTGGTCCGATCGGAAGTTTGAGGGGGTGGGGTGGGACCCACCTTTTCATTCTTAGCCACATATTCAGATTTCAGAAATCCGGATACTGTTTTGGATAATCTGGTTCAGTTCGTTTTTCGGTTAAATGTCTAATTCGGCTTAAAACGAGGCTAAAACGGTCGTTTTCGGCTTAAAAATGAAATTTATATAAAACCACTTTAAAAACTTAAAAAAACTTAAACCATGACATCCATTAACTTAAAACACCATGTCATTAATATTTGCGCGTCTTTTTCGGCTTGATCGATTGTCTCTTGCTCGGTTTGGTATTAAAGGTTTCGTTTAACGCACCGACGTACCATTAAATCGAAATTCTTTTTCTGTGCCGTACTTTACATAACCTGAAGCATTAATGCTTCGTAAAATCACTAAATATTATAGATATCGTCTATAATTGAACCCTCGATTCGTTCGGGTTTCAATAACCATCGATCGATTAATCGCATATTCAATACGATGAATTATATATTCACGTACATTCAATACAGTGAACCATGTATTCTCGTATAATTACTATGGTAATTCATGTACCCGACATTAAATATAACGTAACTATGGTCTACCGGTTAGGGTATACCTGGTTTAGTCGGAATCGTTACATTTTTCCCCCCGTTAAGAAATTTCGTCCTCGAAATTTTACACGCCCACTATCCCCTTCCGAGAGAAAGGTGGGGGTTTTTCCCCCAGAATTCACCCTCGCGTTACCAGGTATAATCTGGTCCTCGCTGTGAATTCCACTTAATCTTAATCAATAAAGCTTGGTATGTCCAAACTGTTTAGTTTTCCCGTCTACTATCTCTACGGAATTATTTATGTTATCGAGCATGTCTTCTATGAGTACCTCCATTACTGGTACTTTCGTTGCCTCATCGCCTAGGTACTTTTCAATCCGTATACATGGCAAAACGTCATGTATAGTACTTAGCCCCTGGAGTACTTTAATCAATAAACTAAATGACCAATCATGGAGAGAGTCTCATGAGGTCCAATATATTAAGGAGCTATTTTCGGTTTTGCCAAACCTCATATCACCTCTCGAAGGTGATGCCTTAAAAAATGCCTTGTCGCCTCTTTCCAACGACAATGGTTTCCTTTGAATGTTGGCATAAATCCTTTGCCAATCTCGCGCCGCTTTCAACTTATCTTAAATATTATAAATCCGATTGGTTGTTTCACGAATCAATTTGAAAGAAATGGCTTGGTTGACGCCCATTTTCAATTTAACAATTTGGTGATAATTACTTCACCCTTAGAAAGCTTCAAGCTCTCGATGTTTCCTTCCCCGCCTTCCAATAATGGAAGTAGGATGACTATTTCGATCTGAGATAATTGAAAATGGTACTCCACGACAAGATACATTTCACTATCATGAATTTGGGCGAGAATTCATTGTGGTAATCGTCATAGATTGGGATGAAATGCGAGGATTGGTTAATCGATCCGCGTTTACCCAACTTACATCATGCCTTTGATATATCTTGGGAATTTGTGTCCCGAATCCATTGTAATTTATTCCCACTATCATTGGCGAATTTTCTGTCGTTGTGGCGTTCCCTAGGGTTTTCGGTGTGCAGCCTTATCTCTTGCACAAGTCGTACACTTACCGACATACGTTGCTATATCCTTTTTCATACCCGGCCATTAATAAAATCCTTTCAGATATTCGTATCATCAATAGTATAATTCGATCCCGGATGTATGGAATATTTCGATCTACGCGCTTCGTCCGTGATTAATTCACGAAGGTCATGGAGGGTCGGGATCCAAACCCGATTTTTGAAATAGAGAATTTCGTCCACGCGCTGTTCGAAATTCTTCTCATTGCCGTAAAGTCCCTCCTTTTCCAATTGTTCCTCTTTCAACGCCTCACGTTGAGCGACTCGAATCAGGTCCGAAAGGTTCGACTAAACTATCATCCCCAGCGCTCGCACTCGCAATGGCTTAACCCGACCTTTCCTACTCAAGGCATCGGCTACGACGTTAGCCTTGCCGGGGTGATAACGGATGTCACAGTCATAATCGCTTAACAACTCGACACATTTTCGTTGAATATGAGACTGCGGTCTCTTATCATCTATAAAATTTGTACATTTGCGTCGTACAAAGGATTATGAGTTGGGTAATGCTAAAAATTTTTCAATAACCCGCTGATAGTCTCCGGCTAGTCCTAAAAATTGGCGCATTTCCTTTGGTGCCTCGGGTGACTGCCAATTTTAATGGTTTCTATCTTATTCGGATCTATGTGAAATCCTTGTTGCTTTACAACATAACCAAGGAATTATGCTTTCTTTATTCAAAGTCACATTTCGAAAACTTCGCGTATAACTCCTCTTGCTTTAACACTTCCACCACTTTCCTTTAACGTCGTTCGTGCTCTTCCTTACGTTGCAAATATATCAAAATATCATCAATGAATGCTATGACAAATTTGTCAAAATAAAGTTTACAGACTCGGTTCATGAGTTCCATGAACATTGCCGGCGCATTTGTTAGCCCGAACAGCATAAATAAGAATTCATAATGGCCGTAACGAGTCCGAAACGCTGTTATTGCAACGTCCTCCTCTTGGATTTTTCATTTGGTGATAACTATATCTAAGATCAATTTTCTAAAAATAAATCGCCCCTTGCAGTTGGTCAAACAGATCATCAATTCGGGGAAGAGGGTACCTATTTTTTTTTATTGTTAACTTGTTCAACTCCCTGTAATCAATGCACATTCTAAGGCTCCCGTCCTTCTTCTTCACGAATAATACAGGTGCACCCCACGGGGAATGACTAGGACGTATAAATCCTTTATCCAACAATTCTTGCAACTGATTGGATAATTCTTGCATCTCGGCCGGTGCAAGTCGATAGGGCGCTTTAGCAACAGGGCCAGCTTGAGGTATTAAATCGATTCTGAATTCGACCTGTCGGGTTGGCGGTAATCCAGGAAGTTCTTCTGGGAAAACTTGTGGAAATTCGCGTATCACCGGGATATCTTCCACCCGTTTCTCCTCATAATCTGTGGCCATCAAGCTCGCAAGATACGCCACGCATCCCTGGCGTAAATATTTTAACACCTTGAGGTGGGATATAAATGGTATCATTGTGCCCGACTTCTCTCCTTGCACTAACACCTCTTCGTCATCCGACACCCAGATCTTGACGATTTTCTTTTCACAGTTAATTTCCACCTTGATACGTGCTAACCAATCCATTCCCACTATCACGTCAAAACTACCTAATTCTACCGGTAATAGGTCAATCAGGAAGGATTGATCGTTCGGAATAAAAGGGCAATTCCGAACTATCTGATTAACTAACATGGTTTTACCGTTAGAGACTTCTGCGGTATAAGGTTCTATAGTTTCACTAATCGGTATCTTTCCAAATGGTAGGAGGTTAACAGGAACTAACTTCTATCGGCGACCGTAAAAATATCACTGAAGCCTATTGATTTAAAACTACAACATACTTAATACCACCTTTGGATCATCACGTGCTTTATTCGAATTACTCACAAAAGCACGGCTCCTTGCTTGATCAGAGGTTGATGCTTGTCATGAGGTTCGTCTTCCAACGACACCTTGGTTCAACTTTGGGCAATTTCTCTTGAAACGTTCTGTACTGCCACATTCATAGCAAGTACAACTGTTTGGCATAATTTGATTTCTTTGGATGGATTGTTATTGAAGTTGTTGGGATCGGAGTGGTTGTACACGAATGGGTTGGGGTTTCCGGTTCACATGGCTTCAATTGGTTCTACAATTGGGGCATTACGTCCATCTTTACTACACCTGTGGCCTACTATCACTCGACATTCTTCTTCCTGCCGATGACCATATTTTCCACATTTAGGGAAGGACCCTTCATGCGGTTCATGTTTTCACACCAGAATTAGTCTTAGTATAATTCTGGGTTGTAGGACATACCTACTCATTCCAAGGCCTATCTTGCACTATACCTTTATCATTTCTCTTCTTTAACACTCGACGTCTCACCTACCGTCCTTCCAGTCCGCTTCCCATAGAGTTAAATATATCAATGCTGGCTTGTGACACAACCCTTCCAAAGGTTGTATATTCTACAGGATTGACTATACTCCTTATCGATGGAGTTAGTCACCAATATAGCGCTCACTTCGCTTAGTTTCAGGAGTAACTAGCCATGTTACCAGACATGATAGTTCCTTCAAACGATTAGCGTGTTCTAAGTGATCAGCACTCAACATTTCTACATTCCATAGCTCAGTTTCCAATCTCTGAACTTAATTACTCGAATAAAAGTGCTCTAGCACAAGAATTTTAAATTCTGACCATATCATCTGAGTAATAATTTTCTAACTATAATTTTGTACCATCGTGTTCCATCACGATACAACATAATCTACCAACATATATGTAGCATATTTCACTACACAATGTTCTAGACTCTTGCCAATATCCTTAACCATTTCGATCTTTTCTATCCACTCGCTAACCTATTCCTCCCTTTACCATCAGTAAACTATTAATAATTTCCTTAACACAATCAACAAACATATCCTTCATACCGGATCTATTTCATTACGACTACTATTCATGTTTAGTTTATAACTAATACTTGTAGTCATAATAGTATTCGGTGGAACATTATCGCTCTTAGTAATACCACTAAGAATTGAAATATTCATATTCATGTGATTGCTCGATCTATAATTCTGCGATCACATTCGCATCAACACTAGCAGTGATCTGTGATACGACATTCGGTATCATCATCTGCTATCTTTGAGCAATTAACTGAATCATATCAATCTCCATCATTAGAGTTACTCTTTTTATATCATTCTGCCGTACCCATCCCGTACGCAGTAATCAATACTAATCTCACCGTATAACTCGTTACCAGCTCAATCATAACAGCAGGTACACATACACACCAAATATTATCATACATATTACACTTACCAGTATCTAGTATATATGTCCACAAATATAATAACATATGGACTTAACCTGACGTCGGTTAACGTTTAAATATGTTTCATAACCCTTGTCACTAACTGATATATAGATCTTTCTCAACAAAGATTAATGTTTAATATGCTTCATTTCAATATCCTTCTGCATGTCAGCATAACCGATACATGCTCACCGTGAGCACCAAACGATTACGTACCACGGAGTTATAATATCCGTGTCTATTTGTATATCCGGCATACACGGTATACCACCTACGAACGAACAACCAACTATGCTATAATGATTCCAACACCTCTTTGTGTATGGGTAATCATTCTATTCGAGTATACATGGGTATAGGCATCTAGCGGATGTAAGGATAACATAGGGAGTTGCAAGGTTCAAGGTAATCGCGCAACCCATGTTGCCTTCTAATATTATCAATTACTATTATGGGAAACTCTATCACTTGCTCAGTCAATGTCCTCAGGCGTTCTAGGTTCGCTAAAATCGGTAATTCTCGATCTGGAGATGGTATGACTCTCATATGTTTGAGAGTGAGAAATACATATATATATTTCTATATATTATTTTTATCTGCTCATTTATTATCAAATTTATTATTATTATTATTATTTATTTTATTTTATTTATTTATTTATTTATTTATTTATTAATTTATTTATTTATTTATTTACCTTAATGGAATAAGAATGGGTTCAGGTACAGGTCCGTCCGTACGTGAGGGTCGGCGGTTCGGGTGAACATAGGGGGCTATTAAGATATACGGTACCGGTATTGGTAGGGTAAGGGATTTATTAATTTCGGTTGGGAGTGAAGTTACTAGATATTTCTGGTTAATGTCCAACGGGAGATCTAATTTGGTGCTATCATAACTATGACCCGATAAGTCAGACTTATCATCAACCGATGCTCTAGGAATTTCAGCATCCTCGGTACTTTTATTATTTCATCCCCCGGTTCCTTATCCGGGTCCTATTTCTCAATACATGTACTCAAAAGATATGTACATATATATATACACATTAGCACGTATAAATAATATTATATACTTTACACATATGTTGCCATTTTTACCTATTAATGTACCCCGTAACTTCCCCTGAATTCCATCGTGCGGACAAGTCTGTTATTATGTTCCGGACCATAATAACTCACTTGTCCATCCAAGTTCATCCAGATCTCGTCACTATAAATTATTAGTTGATATTCAGATCCTATAATACTTGAGCTACTGGTTATATTTTAGGTATCTTTTAAAGACATCCTAATTCTTTATAACCAATGGCTCTGATACCAACTTCTATAACACCCCGTAACCGCAGGGGAAACGTAACCGGGGTGCCACAGACACCTCTGATATCAACCACATTGTTTATAAAGAAAACTGGATACATTAATATACTTCAAATTACATTATCTCATAATTCATTACCGTCTAGCTGATACACACATCATACAATACGATACATAATTCTATGTAATATAATGTATCCTAACATCTCACACGCAAATCTTACACACATCAAGCACTTAGCACGTAAGCAATCACTTCATCTTAACTGTACCTGAAAAGCATGTGAGAAAACGGGTCAACTACGAATAGTTGGTGAGTTTCACAATTCGAGTAAACCATGATAAATCAATATCAAAATATAATATTATCGATGTAATTATGCTGAGCCCACAAGTGAAACCTCTGACTATCCACACACAACCCCGTGGCATACTCCGCCCACGAACCTGCCCCAAACAGCTATGTCTAACATTACATAGCAAAATATATATAACAACAAAATAGACATGTGCAACTGGCTGGGAAACATCAGCAAATCCATGCCGAACCAGTTGGGTTTGTCTGACCAATAGTACTATCCACACTCTACCGGCTTTCAGTTAATCACTCGTGTTCCGGGGCCTTAGAATGTTTGCAACTCAGACAATTACCATCTTAGTACATTTCCGTACGATTCCCGTACAATAAAATATATATAAATCCACGCAAATCCATGCGTTCAGTATGTACTTAAATATTTCAGTAGTAACATGCTTCCGCCCCGAGAAAATATTTAAAAACCATTCAGAAAAAGGGGCTCGTGAGACTCACGTTAGCACATGCAAGCAGGTAACAACAATCATTATCAGTTAAAACGTCCAATCTGTAATATGATCCCTACGATCGTTACTATACACTCATTATTAATATAACTTTAACCGTGTTAACCGGTACATCTGGGGACACTGTTAACCCAGTACTGTACCCGTTCCGGGGGCAATGTTAACCCAGAAACACTTCTCCGGACTCAGATTGTGATATCGTTTAGAGTTCACTAGTCAAAATCACTATTTGTCATTATTCCCGTTTTGCGTGCCTAGCATGGTTATCCGTTTTTACGTTTCAAAAATGAGTTTGGTCACACACGACCCGAAGATAGTTGTTGACTGATAACTTAATTGTAGTTGTGAAATTAGAGCTCGGTTTTGACGCCCCGATTGGCTGCGGGACCCGTTTCCGTCTTTAGTACACCGGAAACTGTTAAATCGTTTAAAATTACCCAAATCATCCGAATTATTTTCGGATGATTTACATTTAACTCCGTTATATGAAAATAGTTCATTTTTAGGGTTTTTATTCACCAGTCAGTTCGTTTATGCGAACTTTACCGGTTTACGCGTTTTAAGCTTTAAAAGTTTGTTTTTATTTTCTTTTTAGCACAAATAATTATCCGTTTAGTCTTGGATCTTGAAATTTTGCACAAATCACTTTTTGACAGTGGGAAATTTTATAAAAATATTTCCAGAATTAATTTTTATATTTAAAATTTATTTATCTATTTTTAAACACAATTTAAACACTAAATATGTCGTAAATACCAAACGACCTTAGAAAAATCCCAAATTTTTCCTGGATGACCCCTGCCATCTCCATAGTCCCCTGTAATTTTTCCAGAACCAAAATCCTTTTTTACATGCCATTTTCACTAAAACCGAGCTAGAAAACCCTAGAACTCGTTTAACCGAAAAACCTACCTAGACTTCTCCAACTGACCTAAAATTTTGTGTGTGACTTATACATGTTATGAAAAGCTTATCTGGAATTGTCCAGAATTTTTCATGATATTTAACTATTTTTTCCCATTTTTAGCCATAACCGAGCATTAAATTCACCAAATATTCATCCTTTGTCCAAAAATTACCAAAATTTCACAGAACTCATATTTTCATGTATTTAACACCTCTGTAAAATTTCATGACCTAAATCTAAACCGTTCACAATCTGTCCAAAAATCCATAACCGAACATAAACCGAATATACCTTTTGTTTTCCGCCACTACAAGCTACAAACTCGTCTTTCCGCCTTATTTACCACTAAATACAGAACCTACAACCAACATACCACAATACCAAGCAAGTTACACTCACGATCAAGCCTCTTACACTATAGTTTCGGTTATTGTTTCAAAACTAAAGTTTAAACTGTAAAAATTCGTTTTTGGTTCGTTTAACTCCTTTCTTGGACCAAGATCCCTTGTATAACCCATATACATCACTTGATCATGCAAGAATCGGTTTTCATCTTTGAAACCTCATTTTCTTGCAAACAAACTCAAGAAACGAAGGTGAAAACGTAGATAACTCGATCTTTACCTCATTGTTCTTGCTACAATTCTTGGTTTTTAGTTCATGATCTGAGAGGAGAAGATGGATGTTGAATGTTGCTTAAAAAAAAGAAATGAAGGAATGGGGTTGGACCCTTTGGTCCGATCGGAAGTTTGAGGGGGTGGGGTGGGACCCACCTTTTCATTCTTAGCCACATATTTAGATTTCAGAAATCCGGATAATGTTTTGGATAATCTGTTTCAGTTCGTTTTTCGGTTAAATGTCTAATTCGGCTTAAAACGAGGCTAAAACGGTCGTTTTCGGTTTAAAAATGAAATTTATATAAAACCACTTTAAAAACTTTAAAAAACTTAAACCATGACTTCCATTAACTTAAAACACCATGTCATTAATATTTGCGCGTCTTTTTCGGCTTGATCGATTGTCTCTTGCTCGGTTTGGTATTGAAGGTTTCGTTTAACGCACCGACGTACCATTAAATCGAAATTCATTTGCTGTGCCGTACTTTTCTTAACCTGAAGCATTAATGCTTCGTAAAATCACTAAATATTATAGATATCCTCTATAATTAAACCCTCGATTCGTTCGGGTTTCAATAACCATCGATCGATTAATCGTATATTCAATACGATGAATTATATATTCACGTACAATCAATACAGTGAACCTTGTATTCTCGTATAATTACTATGGTAATTCATGTACCCGACATTAAATATAACGTAACTATGGTCTACCGGTTAGGGTATAGCTGGTTAAGTCGGAATCGTTACAGTTAAAGATTAAGGACTGTTAATTTTCTGTCATAAATAGAAGTGGAGGTGTGTTATAAGTTTCTAGTTAGCTTTGGTGAAGAAATACGGCTTTGTCTAAGGAAGGAATGGCTATTGGGATTTGAAGAGTTACTGATGTAACAAATGAATATGGTTTTGGTGTTATGAAAAAGAAATTTGACCGGTCATCTGAGCTGGAAGGAAACGTGCTTGAATAGGTTGGCATATTTACGTTTTTGACCCATTTACATATTTTATAGTTATTATATTTTCAATACCACTTATGAACATAAAACTATTGTAGGAAGGTGTGCCGGTGGTGTAGTGCTTGACTTTGTCTTCTTTTGATGTTTATAGCATGAAATATTTACATTTGATATTAAATTTGACTCACTGATTGTTAACCAATTATATATGTTTATCGTTTATGATATATTGTCATTTGGTACCGAGTGGGTAAATAGAGGACTATATACTTTTGTGTTTAGTAACTTTACTTTAAATATTATAGCGACATACGTGATGACTTTTGTTACATTCTAATGGGTAAACGGTACCATAAATGAGTATGTTAAAAAATCAACCACAAGTATATACGGCTTTGTCTAAGGAAGGAATGGCTATTGGGATTAGAAGAGTTACTACTGTAACAAATGAATATTGTTTTGGTGCTATGAATAAGAAAGTTGACCGATCATCTGAGCTGGAAGGAAACGTGCTTGAACAGGTTGGCATATTTACATTTTTGACCCATTTACATATTTTATATTTATTATATTTTCATTACCACTTATGAAGAAAAACTATTGTAGGAAGGTGTGCCGGTGATGTAGTGCTAGACTTTGTCTTCTTTCGATGTTTATAGCATGAAATATTTACATTTGATATTAAATTTGACTCACCGATTGTTAACCAATTATATATGTTTATCGTTAATGATATATTGTCATTTGGTACCGAGTGGGTAAATAGAGGACTATATACTTTTGTGTTTAGTAACTTTTACTTTAAATATTGTAGCAACATACGTGATAACTTTTGTTACATTTTAATGGGTAAAGGCTACCATAAATGAGTACGTTAAAAAATCAACCACAATTATATATGGTTATTACATTAGCTTATGTGTTTATTGAAGTAAGAATTAAAATGTTACAATTCACTTATTTGAGTCAAATTTTCTATCTTTAGGCAGTTAAAGATTAAGGACTGTTAATTTTCTGTTATAAATAGAAGTGGAGGTGTGTTATAAGTTTCTAGTTAGCTTTGGTGTAGAAATACGGCTTTGTCTAAGGAAGGAATGGCTATTGGGATTTGAAGAGTTACTGATGTAACAAATGAATATGGTTTTGGTGTTATGAAGAAGAAAGTTGACCGGTCATCTGAGCTGGAAGGAAACGTGCTTGAATAGGTTGGCATATTTACATTTTTGACCCATTTACATATTTTATAGTTATTATATTTTCATTACCACTTATGAACATAAAACTATTGTAGGAAGGTGTGCCGGTGATGTAGTGCTAGACTTTGTCTTCTTTTTATGTTTATAGCATGAACTATTTTCATTTGATATTAAATTTGACTCACAGATTGTTAACCAATTATATATGTTTATCGTAAATGATATATTGTCATTTGGTACCGAGGGGGTAAGTAGAGGACTATATACTTTTGTGTTTTGTAACTTTTAGTTTAAATATAGTAGCGACATTCGTGATAACTTTTGTTACATTCTAATGGGTAAACGATACCATAAATGAGTATGTTAAAAAATTAGCCACAAGTATATATGGTTATTACATTAGATTTTGTGTTTATTGATGTATGAATTAGAATGTTATAATTCACTTATTTGAGTCAAATTTTCTATCTTTAGGCAGTTAAAAATTAAGGACTGTTAATTTTCTGTCATAAATAGAATTGAAGGTGTGTTATAAGTTTCTAGTTAACTTTGGTGTAGAAATACGGCTTTGTCTTAGGAAGGAATGGCTATGGGGATTTGAAGAGTTACTGCTGTAACAAATGTATATGGTTTTGGTGCTATGAATAAGAAAGTTGACCGGTCATCTGAGCTGGAAGGAAAAGTGCTAGAACAGGTTGGCATATTTACATTTTTGACCCATTAACATATTTTATAGTTATTATATTTTCATTAACACTTATGGACATAAAACTATTTGTGACAATCGTCAATTTCAGGTTAACTCCGTTAACTCAACTCCGTCAATTCAAACTTAAGATCACTGAATCTATAACACACACTTCATTACATTTAAACTAGGGTTTAAATGACGCTTAACACTTACTACATGTGTAGTCTTTCGGGATTTGCACCGAAACGCAAACGAGTTGACGCAAACGATTGATGAATAAACGAAAAATGTCAAAACAGTAATTATGTGGTAATTATGTGGTTGACTTATGTGTTATGTGATAACATGGTTATAAACGTTAACTCAAGATGTAAACAAGTTAGTTAGGCTAGAAAAGTAATACTTAGAAGTGGAGGGACTTGAATGTAACATGTTATGTTTATAAATACATCATTAACCAAACCCTAACTTATTATTTTTCTTCCCCACACACTTCCGATCGGTCTCCTCTCCCCTTGGCTTCCCTTGGCTGCCGTCACATATAACCACACATACAACCGTCAAATCAAGTCCTTGATTGAAGAATTAGGTGCTAGGAAGGTATATTTGATTATCCTATACATCCTTATTACTTGATTTTGATGTTTGTTGGGTTAATTGTAAACCCTAGCTGCCGATTCTATATGTGTATGTAGTTATTATGATTGTTGTTGATTAATTGATGATTTGATAACTAGATTGGATGTTGTTACATGTTGATTGTTGTGTCTATGATTTGAGTTCAAACAAAAACCCTAATGTATGTAATGGGTAATTGATGTGCATGGATGGTGTTTATGAAGTCTAGAGTGTTATATGAATGCATGATAGTTCATAGATTGTTAATATATTGAGTTTGGATGCAAACAGTTTCTAGACATAATGTGTATTTGATGTTTAAGTGACTGTAACGAAGTGTAAATGTGAAAATTGGTTGAGATTATTGATACTACAGTAAACTAGGTTGAGTTTAGTTTCTAAAGAATATAAACTTGTAATTTTTGGATAAGGAAGTTAACTTTTATGATTTTACAAAAACGTTGTGCAAAGCTGAGCTGTTAGACCTGCTGTTAGGTTGTTTTGTAAATGTTGTATCTCATGAACTACGAGACCAATTGGGTTGGTTCCACTTCTGGAAGTTGACTCATTGAGTTAGGAACCTAGCCCAAGTGGTCTTGCATTTATTGGATTTTTCGTTTAACGGGAATTGCAAATAACATTCTGTTACGCATGAATTTGACTGTTATGAGTTTGCTGTAATGATTTGATGATTGTGAGAAAATTATGTGGAATAAAAATATAATTAAATATGTTCTGGAAACCTAAGACATATAAGCTTCTGTGATGATTTTTGGTAAATTAATTGAGATGCTATGATCGGTGGAATAGTACAATCTTTCAAGTAGGATTTCTGTCTCGGTGAAACTAGCTGCTGAGTTTTGTGAAAATGCATGAAACATGATACTTGCTAATTTATTGTTGTGTTTTGACCAAATTGCCCCTGAGGGGAATGATTGCAAATTAATTGTTGTGTTTTGACCAAATTGTCCCTGAGGGGAATGATTGCAAATTAATTGTCGTGTTTTGACCAAAATGCCCTTGCGGGGAATAATAGCTAATTGATTGTAATGATTTGACCAAATTGCCCTCGTGGGGAATAGTTGTTAGTTAATTGTTATGAGTTGACCAAATTGCCCTTAAAGGGAGTAACTGCTAGTGATGTACTTTATGAATACATGACACGTATATGATTGCTTGCATATGTAATGTATCACAAATACCCTTGTTAAAGTCACATACGATTCACAAACGAAACACGAAACATATTATGTGCATAGGTATTATGTGCCAGGTCTAGAGACTCGATAATATTCCGACACTTAGAAAAATCTCTTTGTTGTTTTAGAACTCTAGAGAGAGAGTTTTTCTGTGACGCGCATCTTGGTGATTTAATTTGGGAAATTCTTCGCAAACAGTGAGTTTCACTTACCCCTTTTAAACTGTTTTAAACGCTTTTCACTTGGGGGAGATAACATACTCCGATAAACGCATTTAAGATTTTGTTAGTAAATTATATATCACTTGTAAAGGCTAAGTGGCAAACGAAACAATTGAAGTCCTACACATCGAACCGGTTAATATTTGGAATAGCGAGTCACTGTTGAGTAGTACTACTGGGTTTGACAAACCCCACCAACGCTAAACTCGACTGGAGGTCGAACGGGTGTAATTTTGGCTAACACGTACCATGGTCTGGATGACCTGGTGACAAGGCACTTAATAAACGAGTCAGCTTCGGTGTCGAACACTTAGTAATACTTGCTTTATAGGCTAGCTACCTATAGATATATAATTGACATAACACTACGCTGTAACGCTGTAACGCAAAACGCTGTAACGCTGTAACGCAAAACGCTGAACGCAAACGCTAAACGATTTATTTTTATATAACTTGTGAACTCACCAACCTTGTGTTGACACTTTTAGTATGTTATTCTCAGGTAGCCGAGGCGGGCGCGCGGTTTAGGAACATGCATTGATTGAAAACGCTTTTGTTATGCAAACTTATTTTTAACGTTAACCATAGGTTTTAAGTCGTCCTGCGTGACGCAACTTTTGGATTAAAAGTTTTTACGCTTCCGCATTTATTTACTCGTAAATGTTTTCATGGTTTTGAAACTTTGTTTTATGGTCTGATTATAACTGATGATTCCGATCCTGTTAGTTCACACCCTCTGACGGTAAAACTCCGTTAGTGGATTTTGAGGGTGTGACACTATTGTAGGAAGGTGTGCTGGTGGTGTAGTGCTAGACTTTGCCATCTTTTGATGTTTATAGCATGAAATATTTACATTTGATATTAAATTTGACTCACTGATTGTTAACCAATTATATATGTTTATCGTTAAATATATATTGTCATTTGGTACCGAGTGGCAAAATAGAGGACTATATACTTTTGGGTTTAGCAACTTTTACTTTAAATATTGTAGCAACATACGTGATAACTTTTGTTACATTTTAATGGGTAAAGGCTACCATAAATGAGTATGTTAAAAAATCAACCACAAGTATATACGGCTTTGTCTAAGGAAGGAATGGCTATTGGGATTAGTAGAGTTACTACTGTAACAAATGAATATTGTTTTGGTGCTATGAATAAGAAAGTTGACCGATCATCTGAGCTGGAAGGAAACGTGCTTGAACAGGTTGGCATATTTACATTTTTGACCCATTTACATATTTTATATTTATTATATTTTCATTACCACTTTTGAAGATAAACTATTGTAGGAAGGAGTGCCGGTGATGTAGTGCTAGACTTTGTCTTCTTTCGATGTTTAGAGTATGAAATATTTACGTTTGATATTAAATTTGACTCACCGATTGTTAACCAATTATATATGTTTATCGTTAATGATATATTGTCATTTGGTACCGAGTGGGTAAATAGAGGACTATATACTTTTGTGTTTAGTAACTTTTACTTTAAATATTGTAGCAACATACGTGATAACTTTTGTTACATTTTAATGGGTAAAGGCTACCATAAATGAGTACGTTAAAAAAGCAACATACGTGATAACTTTTGTTACATTTTAATGGGTAAAGGCTACCATAAATGAGTACGTTAAAAAATCAACCACAAGTATATATGGTTATTACATTAGCTTATGTGTTTATTGAAGTATGAATTAAAATGTTACAATTCACTTATTTGAGTCAAATTTTCTATCTTTAGGCAGTTAAAGATTAAGGACTGTTACTTTTCTGTCATAAATAGAAGTGGAGGTGTGTTATAAGTTTCTAGTTAGCTTTGGTGTTGAAATACGGCTTTGTCTAAGGAAGGAATGGCTATTGGGATTTGAAGAGTTACTGATGTAACAAATGAATATGGTTTTGGTGTTATGAAGAAGAAAGTTGACCGGTCATCTGAGCTGGAAGGAAACGTGCTTGAATAGGTTGGCATATTTACATTTTTGACCCATTTACATATTTTATAGTTATTATATTTTCATTACAACTTATGAACATAAAACTATTGTAGGAAGGTGTGCCGGTGATGTAGTGCTAGACTTTGTCTACTTTTGATGTTTATAGCATGAAATATTTTCATTTGATATTAAATTTGACTCACAGATTGTTAACCAATTATATATGTTTATCGTAAATGATATATTGTCATTTGGTACCGAGGGGGTAAGTAGAGGACTATATACTTTTGTGTTTTGTAACTTTTAGTTTAAATATAGTAGCGACATTCGTGATAACTTTTGTTACATTCTAATGGGTAAACGATACCATAAATGAGTATGTTAAAAAATTTGCCAAAAGTATATATGGTTATTACATTAGATTTTGTGTTTATTGATGTATGAATTGGAATGTTATAATTCACTTATTTGAGTCAAATTTTCTATCTTTAGGCAGTTAAAAATTAAGGACTGTTAATTTTCTGTCATAAATAGAATTGAAGGTGTGTTATAAGTTTCTGGTTAACTTTGGTGTAGAAATACGGCTTTGTCTTAGGAAGGAATGGCTATGGGGATTTGGAGAGTTACTGCTGTAACAAATGTATATGGTTTTGGTGCTATGAATAAGAAAGTTGACCGGTCATCTGAGCTGGAAGGAAAAGTGATAGAACAGGTTGGCATATTTACATTTTTGACCCATTAACATATTTTATAGTTATTATATTTTCATTAACACTTATGGACATAAAACTATTGTAGGAAGGTGTGCCGGTGGTGTAGTGCTAGACTTTGTCTTCTTTTGATGTTTATAGCATGAAATATTTACATTTGATATTAAATTTGACTCACTGATTGTTAACCAATTATATATGTTTATCGTTAATGATATATTGTCATTTGGTACCGAGTGGCTAAATAGAGGACTATATACTTTTGTGTTTAGTAACTTTACTTTAAATATTATAGCGACATACGTGATGACTTTTGTTACATTTGTAACATCCTAAAATTTATAATGTTGAATAAAGAAAGTTATGTTAGTGATTTCGCGTTTTTAATTATTAATATCGGGTAGGAGCGGGTCATGGACTTGGATTAACTGAGATAGGATAAATGAGAATGGGATTTCAGGGATATAAATACCCCCAAAATCCCAAAATATCTCATTTCTCACCAAACTCCACACACACTCCACACACTCCTCAAAACACCGCTTTCTAACCGATCAAGATTCGAAGCCGAGACCCGAGATTTCGTTGATAGATCTGAGTTGGTAAGGTAAGAACAAATCCAACAAAGTTAATATTACTGAAAATGGTTAGGATTGGATGGGTTAACCGGACCCGAAACCCAAACTGCCCCAATCGGACCCCTAAAACGTCGATTTTAGGCCGATTTGATGGTTGGGATTTGTAGGCGCCGATCATACGATTCCGTGGGTACCAAAATCGAGTTATTTGACTAAGAAATGAAGGAGTTATGGGCAAACAGATCTGCAGCGCGATAACTTCGCCTGCAAGATTAAGTTCGCCTGATGAACTTCGCCTTCAAGCGTAACTTCGCCTTCAAGCGTAACTTCGCCTACGGCCAAGTTCGCCTAAGGTATAACTTCGCCTGAAGCCAAGTTCGCCTAAGGTTTAACTTCGCCTGAAGCCAAGTTCGCCTAAGGTTTAACTTCGCCTGAAGCCAAGTTCGCCTAAGGTTTAACTTCGTCTGAAGCCAAGTTCGCCTAAGGTATAACTTCGCCTGAAGCCAAGTTCGCCTAAGGTTTAACTTCGCCTGAAGCCAAGTTCGCCTAAGGTTTAACTTCGCCTGAAGCCAAGTTCGCCTAAGGTATAACTTCGCCTGAAGCCAAGTTCGCCTAAGGTTTAACTTCGCCTGAAGCCAAGTTCGCCTAAGGTTTAACTTCGCCTGAAGCCAAGTTCGCCTAAGGTTTAACTTCGCCTGAAGCCAAGTTCGCCTAAGGTTTTACTTCGCCTGAAGCCAAGTTCGCCTAAGGTTTAACTTCGCCTAAAGTGAAGTTCGTTTATAAAATAAATTAAAAACCTAATGGAAAATGTGTTAAGGCAGTTATCGAAAATAAAATTTTTCCAAGCTTAACCCCAGCCAGGGGCTCTGCCCCTTGGACCCCGCTAGGGGCTGCGGCCCCTAGAACCCCGCTGCCAGGGGCGCTGCCCCCGGACCCCCGTTCGTTGTGGGTCATATATAGATAGAAATACAAAACGAGTAGTAGTAGTTAATTGATATGTGTAAATATTATACAGTTAGCCGGGCCCAGTTAAAGAAAGGAATTACGATCAACGGCGAGCGTAACAGGATCCAGGTGAGTTTCTAGCCCCACTCCTTGTTATGTTTTCGGGGCTGTGTGCATACTTGATGTGTTGTTAATACATTTATCCTAAGTGATAAGTGTATGCCATATGTGATATATGTGATATGTATGAATGATTGCTTGATGGTTCGTGAACGATCTTCGGATATTGCACGTACTGTCAGGTTGTAACGTTATAAAGCCATATGTGATATATGTGATATGTATGAATGATTGCTTGATGGTTCGTGAACGATCTTCGGATATTGCACGTACTGTCAGGTTGTAACGTTATAAATATGGCAAGTCTGATATGAATGTTTATGTGTATGAACGTAATAAAGTTAATAAAAGAAGGAAATGACGGTTGTATGGTTGTATGGTTACGAAAAGGGTACCGAGCCCTAATAATACTCGAGGTATGATGCATGGTTGTATGGTAACGAAGAGGGAACTGAACCCTACTAATATTCGAAAGCAAGGGACCAGACCCTTATAATATCTGTGATGTTAGGGACCAGACCCTTATAATATCTGTGATGTTAGGGACCAGACCCTTACAATATCTGTGAGGATAGGGACCAGACCCTTATAATATCTGTGATGTTAGGGACCAGACCCTTATAATATCTGTGAGGTTATAGGGCGAAAGGCTCTTTAAAACGTATGATTATGAATGTAAAGAAAGTATGTAAGTAAGAAAGAAAGTATATAAGTAAGAGTGAAGGTATGAGTACTTATGTGTGTATGAAAGAAAGTTATGAGGTTAAGTACGTATGTATGTAATAAGGTATCGTATGGTATAGTATGATTAACTACAACTCACTCAGCGTAGCTGACTTTTAGTATGCACGCATGTGAGTAGGATGAGACGGCTGGCTTGAGTGGAGGACACATGGCAGAAGACTAAAGCCTGGCATCTGAAGAGCTGATATGTTTTATAAGTTATGTTTTGATTTTGAAAGACAAGAGGAATGTTTTAAGACATGATTATGAATTGATATGTAATGTTTTATGAAAGTTTTATATTCCGCGTAAAGTTTTTAATTAACTCTGATATTTAGAACTGTGTTTGTGAGTAAATCCAACACGAAAGTAGGGTTACCTGTAACGGGGCCTTACAAGTTGGTATCAGAGCAAAGTTCGAGAGATTTAAGCATCCTACATGCTTAGACTCGAACAGAGAATGGGATTTAAGTAAGAAAGGAAAGAAGATGCCAGTCCAAGAATGCCATGTGTCGCTCAAGCAAGATCAGTAAAGGTAAATTGTATGATTAAATGATATATGTTAATGAGAAAGAAAAGATATGTGAACGACAGGGATAGGAATAATTGATTGTTTGATTTGACTAACTGCTTAAGTAGAACCAGCACAAATAGACTCATAAAGGGAAGTGTATAGGACACGGAAAGCAACGTGATCAGCTAGTCACAGCTGGCCGCTGTTATTACCTGTTAGCCTTGCTATCCTTGTACTAAATAGTTCCTTGAATGATGATGTTTGTGTTTTCCCCTTTAGAATACTAATGGCTGGAGCTGGAGAATTTGTTGAAACTGGGGGTCGCACTGGATGTCGTGGCAGGCCTCGTCTTGTCCGACAACCTTCGGTAGAAGAAGCTTCCCACACCGAAGATGAAGGAAGCGCAGCTGGAGGAGACCAGAACAACAACGAAGAAGTTCAACTTAGCCCCGCAGTTCAAGCAGCCATCGTTCAGGCTGTAGTTGCTGCTGTTAAGAACCTGAATCCCGAAGGATCTGCTGGAAGCCGTGAGCGAACTGCTGAAGGGGCGGGTGGCGATGGTAGAAAGGATGGGGAAGGTGAAAGAGGGGCCTCGAGTGGGGATAAGTCTGTGAAAGTCGATGATAGGAGAGGAGGACAAGGTGGGTGCAGCTATAAGTCCTTCAAAGGTTGTGACCCGCCTAAGCTGACTGGTTTAGGAGACGCAATCGCTACTCTCCAGTGGATAACCGCTATGGACAAGGTTATCCGCATTAGCGAATGCCGTCCCGACCAAGCTGTGGGTTATGCTACTCAGTCATTCGTAGTTGAGGCTATGTATTGGTGGGAGAGTGTGGAGCAGAGGAAGACCCGTGAAGAGATCAAAGAGATGAGGTGGGAAGATTTGAAAGAGTTGGTAATGAAGAAGTTCTGTGCAGATGCCGAGGTTGAAAGAACGGAGATGAAGTTCCAGAATTTAAAAGCCGGTATGATGACGCATCGTGAGTATACCACGGAGTTCAATCGACTATCTAGGTTGGTGCCTGACATGGTTGACACTGAGGTCAAGAGAATCAAATGTTATGTGAGGGGGTTGCCACAAAAGGTCCGCATGCTAGTCAGGGCGATTCAACCTGCTACTTTTGATTCGGCTGTTGGACTCGCGGAAATGGTCTATGCTGACGTGGCCGCAGATGATAGGGTGGAAAGGGACGAAGAGAAAGAGAAGAAAGGGGTCACTCCTGCTAAACGACCCGGTACTCAGTTATGGAACTCCAAGGATAAGAAACAGAAAGTGTGGGAGAAGAGATCGTGTAAGACCTACGGAATGAGGCATGGTGGTGAGTGCAAGTGGGGTAAAAGTTCTAATGTTTGTCTCAAATGTTGAAAGGCCCATGGTGGAGAATGCAGAATGGGGTCGAATGCCTGTTATAAGTGCGGGAAGGTAGGGCATTATGCCAATGAGTGCAGTGCGAAGCCAGCATGTTACAAATGTGGCAAGACAGGCCATATGTCAAGGGAGTGCACTGAAGGTGTAGCTGGAGGTAGTGGAAAGAAGGATGCCGATCAAGCTAGGCCCAGAACTAGAGCCTACATGCTGACCCAGGAACAAGCCAGGCAGATTCCGGATGTCATCACAGGTACATTTCTAGTGAACGATGTTTCTGCTTCTGTATTATTTGATTCTGGTGCGAATAGAAGTTTTGTAGCTACGACGTTTAGTAAACTAGCTAAAATGAAAGGCTGCCGAGTGTCTGAAACTTTTGTAGTGGAAACCGCAAGTGACACTTCGGTGAAAATAACAAAAATGGTTAAGAATTGTAAGATAGAGTTAGAGGGACATGAGTTCTATGTTACTTTGTATGTTATGGCCTTAGGAGGGTTCGATGTAGTCTTGGGCATGGATTGGTTGTCTGAGTTCGAGGCTCAGATAGTATGTAAAAGTAAGATGATAAGGTTAAAGTCATTGGATGGTAGTGCGGTGACGGTTTATGGTGATAAGGAGAGTTATGGGCTTAATGTCATTTCGATGATAAAAGCCGAGGGTTTGTTAAGGCGAGGGTGCGGTGCCTACCTGGCGTATGTTGTCAACGCTACGGCCGAGACGAAAGAAATGAAGAATGTTCCTATTGTGCGCAACTACCCAGAAGTTTTCCCTGAGGATCTTCCGGGGTTGCCACCTAAGCGAGAGATAGAATTTCAGATAGATCTAGTACCAGGAGCCCAGCCCGTCGCGAAGGCGCCTTACCGTCTAGCACCGTCCGAGATGAAGGAATTGATGTCCCAACTGCAAGAACTCCTCGACAAGGGTTTTATCAGACCGAGTGTTTCTCCGTGGGGCGCACCGGTTTTGTTTGTGAAGAAAAAGGATGGAAGTATGAGAATGTGCATAGACTATCGTGAGTTGAATAAGCTTACGGTAAAGAATAGATACCCCTTGCCTAGGATTGACGATCTGTTTGACCAACTGCAAGGTTCGAGTTGGTTCTCACGAATAGATCTCAGATCAGGCTACCATCAACTGAAGGTAAAGGAGGCAGACGTCCCTATGACGGCGTTCCGAACGCGATATGGACACTACGAGTTCCTCGTAATGTCATTAGGTCTAACAAATGCTCCTGCAACATTTATGGACATGATGAACAGGGTGTGTCGACCAATGTTGGATAAGTCAGTTATCGTTTTCATTGATGACATATTAATATATTCAAGGAGCGAGTCTGACCATGCGGAGCATTTGAGAGAAGTATTGGAAGTTCTGAAGAAAGAAAGGTTGTACGCCAAGTTTTCGAAGTGCGCGTTCTGGTTAAGAGAAGTGCAATTTTTAGGTCATGTGGTTAATCCGGAGGGGATTACCGTGGACCCAGCTAAGATTGAAGCGATAACGAATTGGAAGACTCCGCAGAATCCGACTGATATACGAAGCTTCCTAGGGTTAGCTGGCTACTATAGGAGATTCATCGAAGGTTTCTCCAAGATAGCTGCACCGCTGACCGGCATGACCCGAAAGACGATAGTATTCAATTGGGGAAAGTTTCAGGAGGAAGCCTTTGAAGAATTGAAGAAGAGACTCACGCAAGCTCCAATCCTTACTTTACCCGATGGTGATGAGGATTTCGTTGTTTGTGCTGATGCCTCGCATCAAGGGTTAGGTTGCGTGTTGATGCAACGAGGGAAGGTGATAGCTTACGCGTCTAGACAGTTGAAAGTCCATGAGAGTACTTATCCGACGCATGATTTGGAGTTAGCAGCTGTAGTGCATGCTCTTAAGATATGGAGGCATTACCTGTACGGTACTAGGTGAACTATCTATACAGATCATAAGAGTTTAAAGTACTTCTTCGAGCAGAAAGAATTGAACATGAGGCAGAGAAGATGGTTAGAATTGATAAAGGATTACGACTGTGAGATTAAGTATTACCCCGGTAAAGCTAACGTGGTCGCTGATGCGCTAAGTCGTAAGAATGAGGAAGTCCTTGCAACCGTGAAGTCATACAAGTTGATCATGAACTCAAGTCTTTTTGAAGAAATCATCAAAGTGCAGTCAGAAGTGTTAGTAGACGAAGGGTTAGTAAAGAAAGAAAGGATTTATGGCCAGCAAGATGAGTTGATGGAAAACACTCATGGAGTTAAGACTAGGTTAGACCGTATGTGGATCCCACGCCATGGTGATCTTAGAAGTCGAATCTTAGATGAAGCTCATAAGTCAAGGTACTCAATCCATCCAGGAGCTATAAAGATGTACCAAGACTTGAGAAGAGATTACTGGTGGCCAGGAATGAAGAACGATGTAGTGGATTATGTTAGTAAGTGCTTAACTTGCTTACAAGTCAAAGCCGAGCACCAAAAGCCTTATGGGAAGATGCAACCGCTAGAGATACCTGAGTGGAAATGGGAACACATCACCATGGATTTCATAACTAAGCTACCTCGTACAGCTAAGCAACATGATACCATCTGGGTGATTGTGGACCGTTTGACCAAGAGTGCTCACTTTCTGCCCATACGAGAGGCCATCTCGTCAGAAATGTTAGCAAGCTTGTTCATCAAGGAAGTGGTAACCAAGCATGGAGTACCGTTATCGATCGTGTCTGATAGGGACACACGGTTTACTTCGAGGTTCTGGAAGAAATTTCATGAAGCTATGGGGACGAGGTTGAACATCAGTACGGCGTATCATCCTCAAACCGATGGACAGTCTGAAAGGACAATCCAAACCCTTGAGGATATGCTACGTGCTTGCGTTTTAGATTTTGGTGGAAGTTGGGATGATCATCTGCATCTGGCAGAGTTCTCCTATAACAACAGTTACCATTCGAGTATTGGTATGCCACCGTTTGAGATGCTTTACGGTAGACGATGTAGAACCCCGGTGTGTTGGGGTGAGATTGGTCAGAAAGAAATGGGAAGCCTAGAAGTGGTTCAAGAAACGTCTTCAAAGTTCGATCAGATCAAAGCAAGAATGAAAGCCGCTCAAGACAGACAAAAGTCTTATGCAGATAAGCGGCGACGACCAATTGAGTTTAACGTTGGCGACTATGTGATGCTTAAGGTCTCGCCTTGGAAAGGAATTATCCGTTTTAGAAAGAGAGGGAAGCTAAGTCCGAGGTACATTGGACCATTTAAAATTTTGTATCGTGTGGGGGAAGTAGCTTATAAGCTGGATTTACCCGACGAGTTAGAAGGAATTCATTCAACCTTCCATGTTTCTCATCTGAGGAAGTGTTTAGCTGATGACACGTCTCACGTGCCATTAATGGACATTGAGGTTGATGAACAATTGAACTACATCGAGCAACCGATAAAGATCGTTGATCGCAATGAGAAGCAGCTTCGTCACAAAACTATACCTTTGGTAAAAGTAATATGGAAACACCGCAAGGGATCAGATGCTACTTGGGAAGCCGAGGATGAGATGCGCAAGTTTTACCCTAGTTTGTTTATGTAATAGTTAGGTTTCGGGGACGAAACCTCCTTAAGGGGGGAAGACTTGTAACATCCAAAAATTTATAATGTTGAATAAAGAAAGTTATGTTAGTGATTTCGCGTTTTTAATTATTAATATCGGGTAGGAGCGGGTCATGGACTTGGATTAACTGAGATAGGATAAATGAGAATGGGATTTCAGGGATATAAATACCCCCAAAATCCCAAAATATCTCATTTCTCACCAAACTCCACACACACTCCACACACTCCTCAAAACACCGCTTTCTAACCGATCAAGATTCGAAGCCGAGACCCGAGATTTCGTTGATAGATCTGAGTTGGTAAGGTAAGAACAAATCCAACAAAGTTAATATTACTGAAAATGGTTAGGATTGGATGGGTTAACCGGACCCGAAACCCAAACTGCCCAAATCGGACCCCTAAAACGTCGATTTTAGGCCGATTTGATGGTTGGGATTTGTAGGCGCCGATCATACGATTCCGTGGGTACCAAAATCGAGTTATTTGGCTAAGAAACGAAGGAGTTATGGGCAAACAGATCTGCAGCGCGATAACTTCGCCTGCAAGATTAAGTTCGCCTGATGAACTTCGCCTTCAAGCGTAACTTCGCCTTCAAGCGTAACTTCGCCTACGGCCAAGTTCGCCTAAGGTATAACTTCGCCTGAAGCCAAGTTCGCCTAAGGTTTAACTTCGCCTGAAGCCAAGTTCGCCTAAGGTTTAACTTCGCCTGAAGCCAAGTTCGCCTAAGGTATAACTTCGCCTGAAGCCAAGTTCGCCTAAGGTTTAACTTCGCCTGAAGCCAAGTTCGCCTAAGGTTTAACTTCGCCTGAAGCCAAGTTCGCCTAAGGTTTAACTTCGCCTGAAGCCAAGTTCGCCTAAGGTTTAACTTCGCCTGAAGCCAAGTTCGCCTAAGGTTTTACTTCGCCTGAAGCCAAGTTCGCCTAAGGTTTAACTTCGCCTGAAGTGAAGTTCGTTTATAAAATAAATTAAAAACCTAATGGAAAATGTGTTAAGGCAGTTATCGAAAATAAAATTTTTCCAAGCTTAACCCCAGCCAGGGGCTGCCGCCCCTAGAACCCCGCTGTCAGGGGCGCTGCCCCCGGACCCCTGTTCGTTGTGGGTCATATATAGATAGAAATATAAAACGAGTAGTAGTAGTTAATTGATATGTGTAAATATTATACAGTTAGCCGGGCCCAGTTAAAGAAAGGAATTACGATCAACGGCGAGCGTAACAGGATCCAGGTGAGTTTCTAGCCCCATTCCTTGTTATGTTTTCGGGGCTGTGTGCATACTTGATGTGTTGTTAATACATTTATCCTAAGTGATAAGTGTATGCCATATGTGATATATGTGATATGTATGAATGATTGCTTGATGGTTCGTGAACGATCTTCGGATATTGCACGTACTGTCAGGTTGTAACGTTATAAAGCCATATGTGATATATGTGATATGTATGAATGATTGCTTGATGGTTCGTGAACGATCTTCGAATATTGCACGTACTGTCAGGTTGTAACGTTATAAATATGGCAAGTATGATATGAATGTTTATGTGTATGAACGTAATAAAGTTAATAAAAGAAGGAAATGACGGTTGTATGGTTGTATGGTTACGAAAAGGGTACCGAGCCCTAATAATACTCGAGGTATGAAGCATGGTTTTATTGTAACGAAGAGGGAACTGAACCCTACTAATATTCGAAAGCAAGGGACCAGACCCTTATAATATCTGTGATGTTAGGGACCAGACCCTTATAATATCTGTGATGTTAGGGACCAGACCCTTATAATATCTGTGATGTTAGGGACCAGACCCTTACAATATCTGTGAGGATAGGGACCAGACCCTTATAATATCTGTGATGTTAGGGACCAGACCCTTATAATATCTGTGAGGTTATAGGGTGAAAGGCTCTTTAAAACGTATGATTATGAATGTAAAGAAAGTATGTAAGTAAGAAAGAAAGTATATAAGTAAGAGTGAAGGTATGAGTACTTATGTGTGTATGAAAGAAAGTTATGAGGTTAAGTACGTATGTATGTAATAAGGTATCGTATGGTATAGTATGATTAACTAGAACTCACTCAGCGTAGCTGACTTTTAGTATGCACGCAGGTGAGTAGGATGAGACGGCTGGCTTGAGTGGAGGACACATGGCAGAAGACTAAAGCCTGGCATCTGAAGAGCTGATATGTTTTATAAGTTATGTTTTGATTTTGAAAGACAAGAGGAATGTTTTAAGACATGAATATGAATTGATATGTAATGTTTTATGAAAGTTTTATATTCCGCGTAAAGTTTTTAATTAACTCTGATATTTAGAATTGTGTTTATGAGTAAATCCAACACGAAAGTAGGGTTACCGGTAACGGGGCCTTACAACATACTAATGGGTAAACGGTACCATAAATGAGTATGTTAAAAAATCAACCACAAGTATATACGGCTTTGTCTAAGGAAGGAATGGCTATTGGGATTAGAAGAGTTACTACTGTAACAAATGAATATTGTTTTGTTGCTATGAATAAGAAAGTTGACCGATCATCTGAGCTGGAAGGAAACGTGCTTGAACAGGTTGGCATATTTACATTTTTGACCCATTTACATATTTTTTATTTATTATATTTTCATTACCACTTATGAAGATAAACTATTGTAGGAAGGTGTGCCGGTGATGTAGTGCTAGACTTTATCTTCTTTTGATGTTTATAGCATGAAATATTTACATTTGATATTAAATTTGACTCACTGATTGTTAACCAATTATATGTTTATCGTAAATGATATATTGTCATTTGGTGTCGAGGGGGTAAGTAGAGGACTATATACTTTTGTGTCTTGTAACTTTTACTTTAAATATAGTAGCGACATACGTGATAACTTTTGTTACATTCTAATGGGTAAACGATACCATAAATGAGTATGTTCAAAAATTTGCCACAAGTGTATATGGTTATTACATTAGATTTTGTGTTTATTGAAGTATGAATAAGAATGTTACAATTCACTTATTTGAGTCAAATTTTCTATCTTTAGACAGTTAAAAATTAAGGACTGTTAATTTTCTGTCATAAATAGAATTGAAGGTGTGTTATAAGTTTCTAGTTAACTTTGGTGTAGAAATACGGCTTTGTCTAAGGAAGGAATGGCTATGGGAATTTGAAGAGTTACTGATGTAACAAATGAATATGGTTTTGGTGTTATGAATAAGAAAGTTGACCGGTCAACTGAGCTGGAAAGAAACGTGCTTTAACAGGTTGGCATATTTACATTTTTGACCCATTAACATATTTTATAGTTATTATATTTTCATTAACACTTATGGACATAAAACAATTGTAGGAAGGTGTGCCGGTGGTGTTGTGCTAGACTTTGTCTTCTTTTGATGTTTACAGCCTGAAATATTTACATTTGATATTAAATTTGACTCACTGATTGTTAACCAATTATATATGTTTATCGTTAATGATATATTGTCATTTGGTACCGAGTGGCTAAATAGAGGACTATATACTTTTGTGTTTAGTAACTTTTACTTTAAATATTGTAGCGACATACGTGATAACTTTTGTTACATTCTAATGGGTAAACGGTACCATAAATGAGTATGTTAAAAAATCAACCACAAGTATATACGGCTTTGTCTAAGGAAGGAAAGGCTATTGGGATTAGAAGAGTTACTACTGTAACAAATGAATATTTTTTTGGTGCTATGAATAAGAAAGTTGACCGATCATCTGAGCTGGAAGGAAATGTGCTTGAACAAGTTGGCATATTTACATTTTTGACCCATTAACATATTTTATATTTATTATATTTTCATTACCACTAATGAAGATAAACTATTGTAGGAAGGTGTGCCGGTGATGTAGTGCTAGACTTTGTCTTCTTTTGATGTTTATAGCATGAAATATTTACATTTTATATTAAATTTGACTCACTGATTGTTAACCAATTATATATGTTTATCGTAAATGATATATTGTCATTTGGTACCGAGGGGGTAAGTAGAGGACTATATACTTTTGTGTCTTGTAACTTTTACTTTAAATATAGTAGCGACATACGTGATAACTTTTGTTACATTCTAATGGGTAAACGATACCATAAATGAGTATGTTAAAAAATTTGCCACAAGTATATATGGTTATTACATTAGATTTTGTGTTTATTGAAGTATGAATAAGAATGTTACAATTCACTTATTTGAGTCAAATTTTCTATCTTTAGGCAGTTAAAAATTAAGGACTGTTAATTTTCTGTCATAAATAGAATTGAAGGTGTGTTATAAGTTTCTAGTTAACTTTGGTGTAGAAATACGGCTTTGTCTAAGGAAGGAATGGCTATGGGGATTTGAAGAGTTACTGATGTAACAAATGAATATGGTTTTGGTGTTATGAATAAGAATGTTGACCGGTCAACTGAGCTGGAAGGAAACGTGCTTGAACAGGTTGGCATATTTACATTTTTGACCCATTAACATATTTTATAGTTATTATATTTTCATTAACACTTATGGACATAAAACAATTGTAGGAAGGTGTGCCGGTGGTGTTGTGCTAGACTTTGTCTTCTTTTGATGTTTACAGCATGAAATATTTACATTTGATATTAAATTTGACTCACTGATTGTTAACCAATTATATATGTTTATCGTTAATGATATATTGTCATTTGGTACCGAGTGGCTAAATAGAGGACTATATACTTTTGTGTTTAGTAACTTTTACTTTAAATATTGTAGCGACATACGTGATAACTTTTGTTACATTCTAATGGGTAAACGGTACCATAAATGAGTATGTTAAAAAATCAACCACAAGTATATACGGCTTTGTCTAAGGAAGGAATGGCTATTGGGATTAGAAGAGTTACTACTGTAACAAATGAATATTGTTTTGGTGCTATGAATAAGAAAGTTGACCGATCATCTGAGCTGGAAGGAAATGTGCTTGAACAGGTTGGCATATTTACATTTTTGACCCATTAACATATTTTATATTTATTATATTTTCATTACCACTAATGAAGATAAACTATTGTAGGAAGGTGTGCCGGTGATGTAGTGCTAGACATTGTCTTCTTTTGATGTTTATAGCATGAAATATTTACATTTGATATTAAATTTGACTCACTGATTGTTAACCAATTATATATGTTTATCGTAAATGATATATTGTCATTTGGTACCGAGGGGGTAAGTAGAGGACTATATACTTTTGTGTCTTGTAACTTTTACTTTAAATATAGTAGCGACATACGTGGTAACTTTTGTTACATTCTAATGGGTAAACGATACCATAAATGAGTATGTTAAAAAATTTGCCACAAGTATATATGGTTATTACATTAGATTTTGTGTTTATTGAAGTATGAATAAGAATGTTACAATTCACTTATTTGAGTCAAATTTTCTATCTTTAGGCAGTTAAAAATTAAGGACTGTTAATTTTCTGTCATAAATAGAATTGAAGGTGTGTTATAAGTTTCTAGTTAACTTTGGTGTAGAAATACGGCTTTGTCTAAGGAAGGAATGGCTATGGGGATTTGAAGAGTTACTGATGTAACAAATGAATATGGTTTTGGTGTTATGAATAAGAAAGTTGACCGGTCAACTGAGCTGGAAGGAAACGTGCTTGAACAGGTTGGCATATTTACATTTTTGACCCATTAACATATTTTATAGTTATTATATTTTCATTAACACTTACGGACATAAAACAATTGTAGGAAGGTGTGCCGGTGGTGTTGTGCTAGACTTTGTCTTCTTTTGATGTTTACAGCATGAAATATTTACATTTGATATTAAATTTGACTCACTGATTGTTAACCAATTATATATGTTTATCGTTAATGATATATTGTCATTTGGTACCGAGTGGCTAAATAGAGGACTATATACTTTTGTGTTTAGTAACTTTTACTTTAAATATTGTAGCGACATACGTGATAACTTTTGTTACATTCTAATGGGTAAACGGTACCATAAATGAGTATGTTAAAAAATCAACCACAAGTATATACGGCTTTGTCTAATGAAGGAATGGCTATTGGGATTAGAAGAGTTACTACTGTAACAAATGAATATTGTTTTGGTGCTATGAATAAGAAAGTTGACCGATCATCTGAGCTGGAAGGAAATGTGCTTGAACAGGTTGGCATATTTACATTTTTGACCCATTAACATATTTTATATTTATTATATTTTCATTACCACTAATGAAGATAAACTATTGTAGGAAGGTGTGCCGGTGATGTAGTGCTAGACTTTGTCTTCTTTTGATGTTTATAGCATGAAATATTTACATTTTATATTAAATTTGACTCACTGATTGTTAACCAATTATATATGTTTATCGTAAATGATATATTGTCATTTGGTACCGAGGGGGTAAGTAGAGGACTATATACTTTTGTGTCTTGTAACTTTTACTTTAAATATAGTAGCGACATACGTGATAACTTTTGTTACATTCTAATGGGTAAACGATACCATAAATGAGTATGTTAAAAAATTTGCCACAAGTATATATGGTTATTACATTAGATTTTGTGTTTATTGAAGTATGAATAAGAATGTTACAATTCACTTATTTGAGTCAAATTTTCTATCTTTAGGCAGTTAAAAATTAAGGACTGTTAATTTTCTGTCATAAATAGAATTGAAGGTGTGTTATAAGTTTCTAGTTAACTTTGGTGTAGAAATACGGCTTTGTCTAAGGAAGGAATGGCTATGGGGATTTGAAGAGTTACTGATGTAACAAATGAATATGGTTTTGGTGTTATGAATAAGAAAGTTGACCGGTCAACTGAGCTGGAAGGAAACGTGCTTGAACAGGTTGGCATATTTACATTTTTGACCCATTAACATATTTTATAGTTATTATATTTTCATTAACACTTATGGACATAAAACAATTGTAGGAAGGTGTGCCGGTGGTGTTGTGCTAGACTTTGTCTTCTTTTGATGTTTACAGCATGAAATATTTACATTTGATATTAAATTTGACTCACTGATTGTTAACCAATTATATATGTTTATCGTTAATGATATATTGTCATTTGGTACCGAGGGGGTAAGTAGAGGACTATATACATTTGTGTCTTGTAACTTTTACTTTAAATATAGTAGTGTAACGATTCCGACGAAACCCGGTATACCCTAACCGGTAGACAATAGTTACGTCATATTTAATGTCGAGTACATGAGTTACCATAGTAATTATACGAGAATACATGGTTCACTGTATTGATTGTACGTGAATATATAATTCATCGCATTGAATATGCGATTAATCGATCTATAGTTATTGAAACCCGAACGAATCGAGTATTCAATTATAGATGATATCTATAATATTTATTGATTTTACGAAGCAATAATGCTTCGGGATAAGTAAAGTACGGCACAGAAAAAGAATTTCGATTTAATGATACGTCGGTACATTAAACGAAACCTTCAATACCAAACCGAGCAAGAGATGATCGATCAAGCCGAAAAAGATTCACAATTATTAATAACATGATGTTTCAAGTTAATAAATGTCATGGTTTAAGTTTATAAAGTTTTTAAATCGGTTTTATATAAATTTCATTTTTAAGCCGAAAAACGACCGTTTTAGCCTCGTTTTAAGCCGAATTAAACATTTAACCGAAAAACGAACTGAACCAGATTAACCAATACATTATCCGGATTGCGAATATCCAAATGAGTGGCTAGAATTGAAGAGGTGGGTCCCACCCCACCCCTCCTTAGTTGCGACCGGACCCTAGGGGGGGTTAAACCCCATTCAATTCTTTTTTTTTATCACAACAATGCATCATCCATCAATCCTCTCCAAAGTATGAACCAAAACCGAGATTTTGTAGCAAGAAAACAAGGTAGAGAATCGAGTTAATCACGTTTCCATCTTCGTTTCTTGAGTTAGTTTGCAAGAAAATGAGGTTTCGATGATGAAAACCGATTCTTGCATGATCAAGTGATGTATACGGGTTATACAAGGGATCTTGGTCCAAGAAAGGAGTTAAACGAATCAAAAACGAATTTTTACGGTTAAATCTTTGTTTTTGGAATCATAACCGAAACCATGAAAGAAATGGCTTGATCGTGAGTGTAACTTGCTTGGTATTGTGGTATGTTGTTTGTAGGTTCTGTATTTAGTGGTAGATAAGGCGGAAAGACGAGTTTGTAGCTTGTAGTGGCGGAAAACGAAAGGTATATTCGGTTTATGTTCGGTTTTGGAGAGTTGGACAGATTGTTGATGCTTTAGAGTTAGGTCATGAAATTTTACAGAGGTGTTAAACACATGAAAATATGAGTTCTGTGAATTTTTGGTAATTTTTGGATAAAGGATGAATATTTGGTGAATTTAATGCTCGGTTTTGGCCAAAAATGGTGAAATATAGTTAAATATCATGAAAAATTCTGGAAAATTGCAGATAAGCTTTTTATATCATGTATAAGTCACACACAAAATTTGAGGTCCATGGGAGAAGTCTAAGTAGGATTTTCGGTTAAACGAGTTCTAGGGTTTTCTAGCTCGGTTTTAGTGAAAATGGCATGTAAAGGAAGATTTTGGTTCTGGAAAAATTACAGGGGACTATGTGGATGGCAGGGGACATCCAGGAGAATTTGGGATTTTTCTAAGATTGTTTGGTATTTACGACATATTTAGTGTTTAAATGGTGTTTAAAAATAGATAAATAAATTTTAAATATAAAAATTAATTCTGGAAATATTTTTATAATATTCACCACTGTCAAAAAGTGATTTGTGCAAAATTTCAAGATCCGAGACTAAACGGATAATCATTTGTGCTAAAAAGAAGATAAAAACAAACTTTTAAAGTCTAAAACGCATAAACCGGTAAAGTTCGTCTAAACGAACTGACTGGTGTATAAAAACCCTAGAAATGAACTATTTTCATATAATTGAGTTAAACAAGTAAAAATGAATCATCCGAAAATAATTCGGATGATTTGGGTATTTTTAACCGATTTAACAGTTTCCTGTACGCCAAAGACGGAAACTGGTCCCGCGGCCAATCGGGGCGTCTAAACCGAGCTCAAATTTCACATCTTTAATTAAATTATCAGTCAACCACTACTTTCGGGTCGTGTGTGACCAAACTCATTTTTGAAACGTAAAAACGGATAACCGTGCTAGGCACGCAAAACGAGAAAAACGACTAATAGTAGTTGTGACCATGGAACTTTAAACGATATCACAATCTGAGTCCGGAGAAGTGTTTCTGGGTTAACCTTGCCCCCAGAACGGGTACAGTGCTGGGTTAACAGTGTCCCCAGATGTACCGGTTAACTTGGTTAAAGTTATATTAATAATGAGTGTATAGTAACGATCGTAGGGTTCATATTACAGATTGGACGTGTTAACTGATAATGATTGTTGTTATCTGCTTGCATGTGCTAAGGTGAGTTTCACTAGCCCCTTTTTCTGAATTGTTTTTAAATATTTTTTTCCGGGGCGGAAGCATGTTACTATTGAAATGTTTAAGTACATACTGAACGCATGGATTTGCGTGTAATTATAAATGTTTTATTGTACGGGAATCGTATGGAATGGGTACAGTACTGGGTTAACAGTGGCCCCAGATGTCCCTAGCAGTGTTTCTGGGTTAACTTTGCCCCCGGAATGAGTACAGTACTGGATTAACCGTGTCCCCAGATGTCCCTAGAAGTGTTTCTGGGTTAACGTTGCCCCCGGAATGGATACAGTACTGGGTTAACAGTGTCCCCAGATAATATTATATTCTGATATTGATTTATCAAGGTTTACTCAAATTGTGAAACTCACCAACTATTCGTAGTTGACCCGTTTTCTCACATGCTTTTCAGGTACAACTAAGATGAAGTGATTGCTTATGTGCTAAGTGCTTGATGTGTGTAAGATTTGCGTGATGGATGTTAGGATATATTATAATAAATAGAATTATGTATCGTATTGTATGATGTATGTATCACCTAGACGGTAATGGAATACAAGATAATGTAATTTGAAGTATATTAATGCATTCAGTTTTCTTTATAAACAATGTGGTTGATATCAGAGGTGTCTGTTGCATCCCGTTTACGTTTCCGCTGCGGTTACGGGGTGTTAAAGAACTTGGTATCAGAGCCATTGGTTATAAAGAATTAGGATGTCTTTAAAAGATACCTAAAATATAACCAGTAGCTCAAGTATTATAGGATCTGAATATCAACTAATAATATATAGTGACGGGGTCTGGATGAACTTGGATGGACAAGTGAGTTATTATGGTCCGGAACATAATAACAGACTTGTCCGCACGAGGGAATTCAGGGGAAGTCACGGGGAAAATTAATAGATAAAAATGGCAACATATGTGTAAAGTATATAATATTATTTATGTGTGCTAATGTGTATATATATATATACGTGCATATCTTGTGGGTACATGTATTGAGAAATAGGACCTGGATAAGGAACCGGGGGATGAAATAATAAAAAGTACCGAGGATGCTGAAATTTCTAGAGCATCGGTTGACGATAAGCCTGACTTATCGGGCCATAGTTACGATATTACCAAGTTAGATCTCCCGTTTGACATTAACCAGAAATATCTAGTAACCGTCACTCCCAACCAAAATTGATAAATCCCTTACCCTACCAACACCGGTACCGTATATCCTAATAACCCCCTATGTTCACCCGAACCGACGACCCTCACGTACAGACGGCCCTGTACCTGAACCCATTCTTATTCCAGTAAAAAAAAAAAAAAGTAATAAATTTGATAATGAATGAGCATATGAAAATAATATATAGAAACATATATATGTATTTCTCACTCTCAAACATATGAGTCATACCACCTCCAGATCGAGAATTACCGATTTCCGCAAACCTAGAACGCCTGAGGACATTGACTGAGCAAGTGATAGAGTTTCCCATAATAATAATTAATAAAATTTGAAGGCAACCCATGTTGCGCAATTACCTTGAACCTTGCAACTCCCTATGTTATCCTTACATCCGTTAGATGTCTACACCCATGTATGCTCGAATAGAATGATTACCTATACACAAAGAGGTGTTGGAATCATTATAGCATAGTTGGTTGTTCGTTCGTAGGTGGTATACTGTGTATGCCGGATATACGAATAAACACGGATATTATAACTCCGTGGTACGTAATCGTTTGGTGCGCATGGTGAGCATGTATCGGTTATGCTAACATGCAGAAGGATATTGAAATCAAGTATATTAAACATTAATCTTTGTTGAGAAAGATCTATATGTCAGTTGGTGACAAGGATTATGAAACATATTTGAACATTAACCGATGTCAGGTTAAGTCCATATGTTATTATACTTGTGGGACATATATACTAGATACTGGTATGTGTAATATGTATGATAATATTTGGTGTGTATGTGTACCTGCTGTTATGATTGAACTGGTAACGAGTTATACGGTGAGATTAGTATTGATTACTGCGTACGGGATGAGTACGGCAGAATGACACAAAAAGAGTAACTCCAATGATGGAGATTGATTTGATTCAGTTGATTGCTCAAAGATAGCAGATGATGATACCGAATGTCGTATCACAGATCACTGCTAGTGTTGATGCAAATGTGATCGCAGAATTATAGATCGAGCAATCACATGATTATGAATATTTCAATTCTTAGTGATATTACTAAGGGTGATATTGTCCCACCGAATACTATTGTGACTACAAGTATTAGTTATAAACTAAACATGAATAGTAGTCGTAATGAATTAGATCCGGTATGAAGGATATGTTTGTTGTTTGTGGTAAGGAAATTATTAATAGTTTACTGATGGTAAAGGGAGGAATAGATTAGCGAGTGGATAGAAAGGATCGAAATGGTTAAGGATATTGGTAAGAGTCTAGAACATTGTGTAGTGAAATATGCTACAGATATGTTGGTAGATTATGTTGTATCGTGATGGAACACGATGGTACAAAATTATAGATAGAAAATTTTTGCTCAGATGATATGGTCAGGATTTAAAATTCTTGTGCTAGAGCACTTTTATTCGAGTAATTAAGTTCAGAGATTGGAAACTGAGCTATGGAAGACAGAAATGTTGTATGCTGATTACTTAGAAAACGCTAATCGTTTGAAGGAATTGTCATGTCTGGTAACATGGCTAATTACTCCTGAAACTAAGCGAAGTAAGCGCAATATTGGGGACTAACTCCATCGATAAGGAGTATAGTCAATCCTGTAAAATATACAACCTTTGGAAGGGTTGTGTCACAAGCCAGCATTGATATATTTGACTCTATGGGAAGCGGACTGGAAGGACGTTAGGTGAGACGTCGAGTAATAAAGAAGAGAAATGATAAAGGTATAGTGCAAGATAGACTTTTGAATAAGTAGGCATGTCCTACAACCCAGAATTATACCAAGACTAGTTCTGGTGTGAAAACATGAACCGCATGAAGGGTCCTTCCCTAAATGTGGAAAATATGATCATCGGCAGGAAGAAGAATGTCGAGTGATAGTAGGCCACGGGTGTGGTAAAGATGGACGTAATGCCCTAATTGTAGAACCAATTGAAGCCATGTGAACCGGCAACCCCAACCCATTCGTGTACAACCACTCCGAACCCAACAACTTCAATAACAATCCATCCAAAGAAACCAAATTATGCCAAACAGTTGTACTTGCTATGAATGTGGCAGTACAGAACGTTTCAAGAGAAATTGCCCAAAGTTGAACCAAGGTGTCGTTGGAAGACGAACCTCATGACAAGCATCAACCTCTGATCAAGCAAGAAGCCGTGCTTTTGTGAGTAATTCGAATAAAGCACGTCATGATCCAAAGGTGGTATTAAGTACGTTGTAGTTTTAAATCAATAGACTTCAGTGATATTTTTACGGTCGTCGATAGAAGTTAGCTCCTGTTAACCTCCTATCATTTGGAAGGATACCGATTAGTGAAACTATAGAACCCTATACTGTAGAATCGCTAATGGTAAACCCCTAATGGTTAACTAAATTGTTCGGAATTGTCCTATTATTTTGACCGATTAACTTTTCCTTATTAACCTACGACCAGTAAAGTTAAGAAGTTTCGACGTAATAGTTAACATGGATTGGCTAACTCAACATGAAGCTGGAATCAAATATGAAAAGAAGATGATTAGAAGCTCTCCTTCGGACGATGAAGCGATTAGATACAGAGAAAAGTGTGCGGTATTATGTTACCACTCTAATCTCATCTTGAGATGTTATAATATTTACGACAAGAAGACGTGGTTTATTTAACGAACCCGATTGCCAAGGTATTTAAAAGAAAACATATAGAAGATATCCCGATGGTATGCGGATCTCCAAAAGTTTTCCCAGAAGAACTTCCTGGATTACCGCCAATCCGACAGGTCGGATTCAGAATCGATTTAATACCTCAAGCTGGCCCTGTTGCTAAAGCATCTTACCGACTTGCACCAACTGAAATGCAAGCATTATTGGATAAAGGTTTTATACGATCTAGTTAGTCACCATGGGGTGCACCAGTGTTAATTGGGAAATGAAGGACGGAAGTGTTAGGATATGTATTGATTAGGGAAAATTGAATAAAGTGAAAAACAAGAATAGGTATTCACTTTTTCGAAGTAAATCATCGGTTAACCAACTGCAAAGGGCGATTTATTTTTAGAAAATTGGTCTTAGATATAGTTATCACCAAATGAAAAATCCAAGAGGAGGACGTTGCAACAACAGCGTTTCGGATTCGCTACGGCCATTATGAATTCTTAGTTATGCCTTTCGGGCTAACAAATGCGCCGGCAGCATTCATGGAACTCATGAACCGAGTCTGTAAACTTTATTTTGACAAATTTGTCATAGCATTCATTGATAATATTTTGATATATTTGCAACGTAAGGAAGAGCACGAACGACGTTTAAGGAAAATGGTGGAAGTGTTAAAGCAAGAGGAGTTATCCGCGAAGTTTTCGAAATGTGACTTTGAATACAGAAAGCATAATCCCTTGGTCATGTTGTAAAGCAACAAGGATTTCACATAGATCCAAATAAGATAGAAACCATTAAAATTGTGCCAAGCGCCGATTTTAAGTCTCCCCAATGGAGACGACGGTTTTGTCGCGTATTGTGACGCATCGCGTAGAGGGTTAGGATGCGTGTTGACGCAGTATAATAAGGTTATAGCCTATACTTCCCGACAGTTAAAAGTACACGAGAAAAAAAAATTACACTACTCACGACTTAAAACTGGGAGCGGTTATCTTCGCACTTAAAATCTGGAAACATTATCTCTGCGGTACGAAGTGCACCATCTTCACCGATCATAAAAGTTTGCATCACGTATTCGATCATAAAGAACTGAATATGAGTCAACGAAGATGGGTCGAGTTGTTAAGCGATTATGACTGTGACATCCGTTATCACCCCGGCAAGGCTAACGTCGTAACCAATGCCTTGAGTAGGAAAGATCGGGTTAAGCCATTGCGAGTGTGAGCGTTGGGGATGATAGTCCAGTCTAACCTTTCAGACCTGATTCGAGTCGCTCAACGTGAGGCGTTGAAAGAGGAACAAATGGAAAAGGAGGGACTTTACGGCAATGAGAAGAATTTCGAACAACGTGTGGACGAAATTCTCTACTTCAAAAAAAAATTGGGTTTGGATCCTGACCCTCCATGACCTTCGTGAATTAATCAGGAACGAAGCGCATAGATCGAAATATTCCATACATCCGGGATTGGATTAGACTATTGATGATACGAATATCTGAAAGGATTTTGTTAATGACCGAGGGTGGAGAAAGATATGGTTACGTATGTTGGTGAAAATTCAAGCTATGCAAGAGATAAGGCTGCACACCGAAAACCCTAGGGAACGCCACAACGACAGAAAGTTCGCCAATGATAGTGGGAATAAATTATAATGGATTTCGGGACGCAAATTCCCAAGGTATATCAAACGCATGATGTAAATTGGGTAATCGCGGATCGATTAACCAATCCTCACGTTTCATCCCAATCCATGACGATTACCACAATGAATTCTCGCCCAAATTCCTGATGGTGAAATGGTATCTCGTCTTGGAGTACCATTTTCAATGATCTCAGATCGAAATTGTAAGGCCCCGATACCGGTAACCCTACTTTCGTGTTGGATTTACTCATAAACACAGTTCTAAATATCAGAGTTAATTAAAACATTTATGCGGAATATAAAACTTTCATTAAACATTACATAATTCATAACTTGTCTCAAAACATTCATTGTCTTTCACATTAAAGCATTAAAGTTAACACATCACAATCTTCAGATGCCAGATTCTTGTTCAGTGCCATGTGTCTCCTCAAGCGAGCTGCCTCATCCTACTCACCTGCGTGCATACTAAAAGTCAGCTACGCTGAGTGAGTTCTAGATAATCACGTAATCATACCATTTACATAACGTTATATTCATACTTTCATATTTTCATACTTCCTTACTTTCTTACTTTCATTCATACTTTCATACTTTCTTACTTTCATATCTTACGTTATAAAGAGCACTACGCCCTACATTCCTCGAGTATTGTTAGGGCTCGGTACCCTCCTTCCTCGAGTATTATTAGGGCTCGGTACCCTCCTTCCTCGAGTATTATTAGGGCTCGGTACCCTCCTTCCTCGAGTATTATTAGGGCTCGGTACCCTCCTTCCTCGAGTATTATTAGGGCTCGGTACCCTTTTCATAACCATACAACCATACATTATCATTTCTTTCTTTTATTATCCTTATCACATTCATACACATAAGCATACATATCATACTTACCTTAACTTAGCATTACAACCTGACAGTACGTGCAATATCCGAAGATCGTTCACGTACCATCAAGCAATCATTCACACATATCACATCATTCACATAAGGCATACACTTATCTCTTAGGATAAGCGTATTAACAAACATATTGAGTATGCACACAGCCCCGAAAACATGACACATAAATGGGGCTAGAAACTCACCTGGATCCTGTTACGCTCGCCGCTGATCGTAATTCCTTTCTTTAACTGGGCTCGGCTAACTGTATAATATTTACACATATCAATTAACTACTGCTACTCGTTTGTATTTCTATCTATATATGACCCACAACGAACGGGGGTCCGGGGGCAGCGCCCCTGGCAGCGGGGTTCTAGGGGCGGCAGCCCCTAGCGGGGTCCAAGGGGCAGAGCCCCTGGCTGGGGTCCAAGGGGCAGAGCCCCTGGCTGGAAAAATTTTAATTTCGATAACTGCCTTAACACATTTTCCATTAGGTTTTTAATTTATTTTATAAACGAACTTCGCTTCAGGCGAAGTTAAACCTTAGGCGAACTTGGAAACAGCTTGGTTCTGGCTTGATTCGATCGAATAGGAACACGTTCGATCGAATAGACACACGTTCGATCGAATAGACACACGTTCGATCGAATAGACACACGTTCGATCGAATAGACACACGTTCGATCGAATAGACACACGTTCGATCGAATAGACACACGTTCGATCGAATACAAAACTCATTCGATCGAATGAGTTGGAGACCATTCGGTTGCTTCCCTATTCGATCGACTGGACTTGTTCGATCTACACATTCGATCGAATGGACTGATTCGATCGACTGGTTCGATCGAATGAGTCTGATTCGACTCCTTCAAGCTGGCGACGGAGAAACTCACGGGTTTTCCAGATTTTCCAGATTTTTGACCCAAAAACGAAGTTTTTGACATGGAAATGTTCGGGATTGAAAGGGCTATCGATTCCTAGTACTTTTAAACACAAAAGCTTGCATTTTGACACCAAAACAAGGCGGTTTTTGACCCGAAAACTCAAGTTACGTTTTTGCTCGATTTGAGGCCGAAATGGTTATGAAAACGGATGATTTTCGAGAGGGACTTACCAAAAACGACTAGGAACAAGATTGTGAACTCGGATCGGCGATTTGAGAACTTTCTCTCTCTAGTTTCTCTCTCTAGAATTGAGAGTGTTTGGGTGGGTGTAAGTGAAGGAAGATGGTGAAAATGGTGGATGTGTCAAGAAATTTCGTTTATATACTACGGGTTTGGTTAGGCTCGGGTTGGCTTCCTACGGGTCGAGACAGGCCGAGTTCATAAAATAACTAAGCCCAAGACCCGTTCCTTACTCGACATTAAATAACTAAAACGTGAAATTACTAAACATAACTTTCTTTTATTTATCAATATAAAAATTTTAGGATGTTACAGAAATAGTCATTCTACTTCCATTATTGGAAGGCGGGGAAGGAAGCAGCGAGAGCTTGAAGCTTTCTATGGGTGAAATAATTATCACCAATTTGTTAAATTGAAAATGGGCGTCACTCAAGCCATAAGATATGAATTGGTTCGGGAAACAACCAATCGGATTTATAATATTTAAGATAAGTTGAAAGCAGCGCGAGATAGGCAAAGGATTTATGCCAACATTCAAAGGAAACCATTGTCGCTGGAAAGAGGTGACAAGGTATTTTTAAGGCATCACCTTAGAGAGGTGATATGAGGTTTGGCAAAACCAAAAAATAGCTCCTTAATATATTGGACCTCATGAGACTATCTCCATGATTGGTCATTTAGTTTATCGATTAAAGTACTCCAGGGGCTAAGTATTATACATGATGTTTTGCCATGTATACGGATTGAAAAGTACCTAAGCGATGAGGCAACGAAAGTACTAGTAATGGAAGTACACATAGAAGATATACTTGATATCATAAATAATTCCGTTGAGATAGTAGACGGGAAAACTAAACAGTTTGGACACACCAAGCTTTATTGATTAAGATTAAGTGGAATTCACAGCGAGGACCAGATTATACCTGATAACGCGAGGGTGAATTCTGAAGGAAAAACCCCCCACCCTTCTCTTGGAAGGGAATAGTAGGCGTGTAAAATTTCGAGGACGAAATTTCTTAACGGGGGGAGAATGTAACGATTCCGACGAAACCCGGTATACCCTAACCGGTAGACAATAGTTACGTCATATTTAATGTCGAGTACATGAGTTACCATAGTAATTATACGAGAATACATGGTTCACTGTATTGATTGTACGTGAATATATAATTCATCGCATTGAATATGCGATTAATCGATCGATAGTTATTGAAAACCGAACGAATCGAGGATTCAATTATAGACGATATCTATAATATTTAGTGATTTTACGAAGCATTAATGCTTCGGGATAAGTAAAGTACGGCACAGAAAAAGAATTTCGATTTAATGATACGTCGGTACATTAAACGAAACCTTCAATACCAAACCGAGCAAGAGATGATCGATCAAGCCGAAAAAGATGGACAATTATTAATAACTTGATGTTTCAAGTTAATAAATGTCATGGTTTAAGTTTATAAAGTTTTTAAATCGGTTTTATATAAATTTCATTTTTAAGCCGAAAAACGACCGTTTTAGCCTCGTTTTAAGCCGAATTAAACATTTAACCGAAAAACGAACTGAACCAGATTATCCAAAACATTATCCGGATTGCGAATATCCAAATGAGTGTCTAGAATTGAAGAGGTGGGTCCAACCCCACCCCTCCTTAGTTGCGACCGGACCCTAGGGGGGGTTAAACCCATTCAATTCTATTTTTTTTTATCACAACAATGCATCATCCATCAATCCTCTCCAAAGTATGAACTAAAACCGAGATTTTGTAGCAAGAAAACAAGGTAAAGAATCGAGTTAATCACGTTTCCATCTTCGTTTCTTGAGTTAGTTTGCAAGAAAATGAGGTTTCGATGATGAACCGGTTAACTTGGTTAAAGTTATATTAATAATGAGTGTATAGTAACGATCGTAGGGTTCATATTACAGATTGGACGTGTTAACTGATAATGATTGTTGTTATCTGCTTGCATGTGCTAAGGTGAGTTTCACGAGCCCCTTTTTCTGAATTGTTTTTAAATATTTTTTTTCGGGGCGGAAGCATGTTACTATTGAAATGTTTAAGTACATACTGAACGCATGGATTTGCGTGTAATTATAAATGTTTTATTGTACGGGAATCGTATGGAATGGGTACAGTACTGGGTTAACAGTGGCCCCCGATGTCCCTAGCAGTGTTTCTGGGTTAACTTTGCCCCCGGAATGAGTACAGTACTGGATTAACCGTGTCCCCAGATGTCCCTAGAAGTGTTTCTGGGTTAACGTTGCCCCCGGAATGGATACAGTACTGGGTTAACAGTGTCCCCAGATAATATTATATTATGATATTGATTTATCAAGGTTTACTCAAATTATGAAACTCACCAACTATTCGTAGTTGACCCGTTTTCTCACATGCTTTTCAGGTACAACTAAGATGAAGTGATTGCTTATGTGCTAAGTGCTTGATGTGTGTAAGATTTGCGTGCGGGATGTTAGGATATATTATAATAAATAGAATTATGTATCGAATTGTATGATGTATGTATCACCTAGACGGTAATGGAATACAAGATAATGTAATTTGAAGTATATTAATGCATTCAGTTTTCTTTATAAACAATGTGGTTGATATCAGAGGTGTCTGTTGCATCCCGTTTACGTTTCCGCTGCGGTTACGGGGTGTTACAAGTAGCGACATACGTGATAACTTTTGTTACATTCTAATGGGTAAACGATACCATAAATGAGTATGTTAAAAAATTTGCCACAAGTATATATGGTTATTACATTAGATTTTGTGTTTATTGAAGTATGAATAAGAATGTTACAATTCACTTATTTGAGTCAAATTTTCTATCTTTAGGCAGTTAAAAATTCAGGACTGTTAATTTTATGTCATAAATAAAATTGAAGGTGTGTTATAAGTTTCTAGTTAGCTTTGGTGTAGAAATACGGCTTTGTCTAAGGAATGAATGGCTATGGGGATCTGAAGAATTACTGCTGTAACAAATGTATATGGTTTTGGTGCTAAGAATAAGAAAGTTGACCGGTCATCTGAGCTGGAAGGAAAAGTGCTTGAACAGGTTGGCATATTTACATTTTTGACCCATTAACATATTTTATAATTATCATATTTTCATTAACACTTATGGATATAAAAAAATTGTTGGAAGGTGTGCCGGTGGTGTAGTCCTAGACTTGGTCTTCTTTTGATGTTTATAGCATGAAATATTTACATTTGATATTAAATTTGACTCACTGATTGTTAACCAATTATATATGTTTATCGTTAATGATATATTGTCATTTGGTACCGAGTGGGTAAGTAGAGGACTATATACTTTTGTGTTTTGTAACTTTTACTTTTAATATAGTAGCGACATACGTGATAACTTTTGTTATATTCTAATGTGTAAACGATACCATAAATGAGTATGTTAAAAATTAACCACAAGTATATATGGTTATTACATTAGATTTTGTGTTTATTGAAGTATGAATTAAAATGTTACAATTCACTTATTTGAGTCAAATTTTCTATCTTTAGGTAATTAAAAATTAAGGACTGTTAATTTTCTGTCATAAATAGAATTGAAGGTCTGTTATAAGTTTCTAGTTAGCTTTGGTGTAGAAATACGGCTTTGTCTAAGGAAGGAATGGCTATGGGGATTTGAAGAGTTACTGCTGTAACAAATGTATATGGTTTTGGTGATATGAATAAGAAAGTTGACCTGTCATCTGAGCTGGAAGGAAAAGTACTTGAACAGGTTGGCATATTTATATTTTTGACCCATTAACATATTTTATAGTTATTATATTTTCATTAACACTTATGGACTTAAAACTATTGCAGGAAGGTGTGCTGGTGGTGTAGTGCTAGACTTTGTCTTCTTTTGATGTTTATAGCATGAAATATTTACATTTGATATTAAATTTGACTCACTGATTGTTAACCAATTATATATGTTTATCGTTAATGATATATTGTCATTTGGTACCGAGTGGGTAAATAGAGGACTATATACTTTTGTGTTTTGTAACTTTACATTAAATATTGTAGCGACATACGTGATAACTTTTGTTACATTCTAATATGGGTAAACGGTACCATAAATGAGTATGTGAAAAAATCGACCACAAGTATATACGGCTTTGTCTAAGGAAGGAATGGCTATGGGGATTAGAAGAGTTACTACTGTAACAAATGAATATTGTTTTGGTGCTATGAATAAGAAAGTTGACCGATCACCTGAGCTGGAAGGATACGTGCTTGAACATGTTGGCATATTTACATTTTTGACCCATTTACATATTTTATATTTATTATATTTTCATTACCACTTATGAAGATAAACTATTGTAGGATGGTGTGCCGGTGATGTAGTGCTAGACTTTATCTTCTTTCGATGTTTATAGCATGAAATATTTACATTTGATATTAAATTTGACTCACCGATTGTTAACCAATTATATATGTTTATCGTTAATGATATATTGTCATTTGGTACCGAGTGGGTAAATAGAGGACTATATACTTTTGTGTTTAGTAACTTTTACTTTAAATATTGTAGCAACATATGTGATAACTTTTGTTACATTTTAATGGGTAAACGCTACCATAAATGAGTACGTCAAAAAATCAACCACAAGTATATACGTTTATTACATTAGCTTATGTGTTTATTGAAGTATGAATTAAAATGTCACAATTCACTTATTTGAGTCAAATTTATATCTTTAGGAAGTTAAAGATTAAGGACTGTTAATTTTCTGTCATAAATAGAAGTGGAGGTGTGTTATAAGTTTCTAGTTAGCTTTGGTGTAGAAATACGGCTTTGTCTAAGGAAGGAATGGCTATTGGGATTTGAAGAGTTACTGCTGTAACAAATGAATATGGTTTTGGTGCTATGAAGAAGAAAGTTGACCGGTCATCTGAGCTGGAAGGAAACGTGCTTGAACAGGTTGGCATATTTACATTTTTGACCCATTTACATATTTTATAGTTATTATATTTTCATTACCACTTATGAACATAAAACTATTGTAGGAAGTTGTGCCGGTGATGTAGTGCTGGACTTTGTCTTCTTCTGATGTTTATAGCATGAAATATTTACATTTGATATTAAATTTGACTCACTGATATTAACCAATTATATATGTTTATCGTAAATGATATATTGTCATTTGGTACCGAGGGGGTAAGTAGAGGACTATATACTTTTGTGTTTTGTAACTTTTAGTTTAAATATTGTAGCAACAATACGTGATAACTTTTGTTACATTCTAATGGGTCAACAGTACCATAAATGAGTATTATAAAAAATCAACCACATGTATATATAGTTATTACAATAGATTTTGTGTTTATTGAAGTATGAATTAGGATGTTATAATTCACTTATTTGTGTCAAATTTTCTATCTTTAGGCAGTTAAAGATTAAGTACTGTTAATTTTCTGTCAAAAATAGATGTGGAGGTGTGTTATAAGTTTCTAGTTAGCTTTGATGTAGAAATACGGCTTTGTCTAGGGAAGGAATGGCTATTGGGATTTGGAGAATTACTGCTGTAACAAATGAATATGGTTTTGGTGCTATGAATAAGAAATTTGACCGTTCATCTGAGATGGAAGGAAACGTGCTTGAATAGGTTGGCATATTTACATTTTTGACCCATTTACATATTTTATAGTTATTATATTTTCATTACCACTTATGAACATAAAACTATTGTAGGAAGGTGTGCCGGTGATGTAGTGCTAGACTTTGTCTTCTTTTGATGTTTATAGCATGAAATATTTACATTTGATATTAAATTTGACTCACTGATATTAACCAATTATATATGTTTATCGTAAATGATATATTGTCATTTGGTACCGAGTGGGTAAGTAGAGGACTATATACTTTTGTGTTTAGTAACTTTTACTATAAATATAGTAGCGACATTCGTGATAACTTTTGTTACATTCTAATGGGTAAACAGTACCATAAATGAGTATTATAAAAAATCAACCACATGTGTATATGGTTATTACATTAGATTTTGTGTTTATTGAAGTATGAATTAGGATGTTATAATTAACTTATTTGAGTCAAATTTTCTATCTTTTGGCAGTTAAAGATTAAGGACTGTTAAATTTCTGTCATAAATATAACTGGAAGTGTGTTATAAGTTTCTAGTTAGCTTTTGTGTAGTAATACGGCTTTGTCTATGGAAGGAATGGCTATGTGGATTAGAAGAGTTACCGCGGTAACAAATGAATATGGTTTTGGTGCTATGAATAAGAAAGTTGACCTGTCATCTGAGCTGGAAGGAAACGTGCTTGAACAGGTTGTCATATTTACATTTTTGACACATTTACATATTTTATATTTATTATATTTTCATTACCACTTATGAACATAAAACTATTGTAGGAAGGTGTGCCGGTGATGTAGTGCTAGACTTTGTCTTCTTTGGATGTTTATAGCATGAAATATTTACATTTGATATTAAATTTGACTCACTGATATTAACCAATTATATATGTTTATCGTAAATGATATATTGTCATTTGGTACCGAGTGGGTAAGTAGAGGACTATATACTTGGACCCCAGCCAGGGGCTCTGCCCCTTGGACCGTGCTAGGGGCTGCCGCCCCTAGACCCCGCTGCCAGGGGCGCTGTCCCCGGACCCCCGTTCGTTGTGGGTCATATAAAGATAGAAATACATTATGAGAAGTGATAGTTAATTGATACGTATACTTGTTATACAGTCAGCCGTGCACAACTGAAGAAAGGGATTACGATTAACGGTGAACGTAACCGTGTTCAGGTGAGTTCTAGCTCCATTTATGTGTTATGTTTTCGGGGCTGTGTGCATACTCGATATGTTTGTTAATACGCTTATCCTAAGAGATAAGTGTATGCCTTATGTGAATGATATGATATGTAGGAATGATTGCTTGATGGTACGTGAACGATCTTCGGATATTGCACGTACTGTTAGGTTGTAACGCTATGTGTAAGGTAAGTATGATATGTATGCTTATGTGTATGAACGTGATAAAGTTAATAAAAGAAGGAAATGACGGTTGCATGGTTGTATGGTTACGAAAAGGGTACCGAGCCCTAATAATACTCGAGGTATGATGTATGGTTGTATGGTAACGAAGAGGGAATCGAACCCTACTAATATTCGAGAACTAGGGAACCGAACCCTACTAATATTCGAGGAAAGAGGGAAACCGAGCCCTAATAATACTCGTGGAAAGAGGGAAACCGAGCCCTAATAATACTCGAGGAAAGAGGGTACCGAGCCCTAATAATACTCGAGGAAGGAGGGTACCGAGCCCTAATAATACTCGAGGAAGGAGGGTACCGAGCCCTAATAATACTCGAGGAATGTAGGGCGTAATGCTCTTTATAACGTAAGATATGAAGGTAAGTTAATACAAAAGAAAGAATGAAAGTATGAAAGAATGAAAGTATGATAGTATGAAAGTATGAAAGTATGAAAGTATGAATGAAAGAATATAAGTTTATGTGTATTGTATAGTGTATGATTAACTAGAACTCACTCAGCGTAGCTGACTTTTAGTATGCACGCAGGTGAGTAGGATGAGGCAGCTCGCTTGAGGAGACACGTGGCCTTGAATAAGAGCCTGGCATCTGAAGACTTATGATGTTTTAATTTTAATGTTTTAATGTTGAAAGACAAAGGATGTTTTGAGACAAGTTATGAATTATGTAATGTTTTATGAAAGTTTAATATTCCGCGTAAATGTTTTAATTAACTCTGATATTTAGAACTGTGTTTATGAGTAAATCCAACACGAAAGTAGGGCTACCGGTAACGGGGCCTTACAAGTTGGTATCAGAGCATAAGTTCGAGAGATTTAAGCATCCTACATGCTTAGACTCGAACAGAGAATGGGATTTAAGTAAGAAAGGAAAGAAGATGCCAGTTCAAGAATGCCATGTGTCGCTCAATCAAGATCAGTAAAGGTAAAGTGTATAATTAAATGATATATGTTAATGAGAAAGAAAAGATACGTGAACGGCAGGGATAGGAATATTTGATTGTTGATTTGGCTAACTGCTTAAGTAGAACCAGCACAAATAGACTCATAAAGGGAAGTGTATAGGACACGGAAAGCAACGTGATCAGCTAGTCACAGCTGGCCACTGTTATTACCTGTTAGCCTTGCTATCCTTGTACTAAATAGTTCCTTGAGTGATGATGTTTGTGTTGTCCCCTTAGAATACAATGGCTGGAGCTGGAGACATTGTTGGAGCTGGAGGTCGCACTGGACGACGTGGCAGGCCTCGTCGGGTCCAGCAACCTTCGGTTGAGACAGCTTCCAACACCGAAGCTGAAGGAAGCGCAGCTGGAAGAAACCCGGAAAACAATGAAGGAGTTCAACTGGATCCCGCCATTCAAGCAGCTATTGTTCAAGCTGTGGCCACTGCTGTGAAGAATATTACCCCGGGAAGGTCTGCTGGAAGCCGTGAAAGAACTGTTGTAGGGGCCGGTGGTAATGGTAGAAAGGATGACGAGAGGGAAAGGGGTGACTCAAGTGAGGTAAGGTCTGTGAAAGATGATGATAGGAAGAGGGGCCGAGGCGGTTGCAACTATAAGTCCTTCAAAGGTTGTGACCCGCCTAAGCTGACTGGTTTAGGAGACGCAATCGCTACTCTTCAGTGGATAACCGCCATGGATAAGGTTATCCGCATTAGCGAGTGCCGTCCCGATCAAGCGGTAGGTTATGCTACTCAATCATTCGAGGATGAGGCTATGTATTGGTGGGAGAGTGTGGAGCAGAGGAAGACCCGTGAAGAGATCAAGGAGATGAAATGGGACGATCTGAAGGAGTTAGTGATGATGAAGTTCTGTGCTGACGCCGAGGTTGAAAGGGCGGAGATGAAGTTCCTAAACTTGAAAGCTGGGACAATGACACATCGTGAGTACACCACTGAGTTCAATCGAATGTCTAGGTTGGTGCCCGATATGGTCAACACTGAGGCTAAAAGGATCAAGTGTTACGTGAGGGGATTACCACAGAGAGTCCGCATGTTAGTCAGGACAAGTAAACCTGCTACTTTCGATTCTGCTGTCGAACTCGCAGAAATGGTCTATGCAGACTTGACTGCGGATGATGTGGTGGTGGGAGACGAGAAGAAAGAAAAGAAATGGGTCGCTCCTGCTAAACGACCCGGTACCCAGATGTGGAACCCTAACAACAAGCAGCCGAGAGTTTGGGAGAACAGGTCGTGCAAGACCTGTGGCAAGGCACACAGTGGTGAGTGTAGGTGGGGAAAGGGTTCGGATACATGTCATAAGTGTGGAAAGATTCATGCCGGAGAATGTAGATTTGGGTCGAATGGTTGCTACAAGTGTGGGAAGGCAGGTCATTATGCTCATGAGTGCAGTTCTAAGCCTGCATGCTACAAGTGTGGGAAGACAGGTCACTTTGCTAGGGAGTGTACCGAGAGTGAAGCTGGAGGTAGTGGAAGGAAAAATGCCGATCAAGCTAGGCCAAGAACTAGAGCCTACATGCTGACCCAAGAACAAGCCAAGAAGATTCCGGATGTTGTCACAGGTACGTTTCTAGTGAACGGTGTTTCCGCTACTGTATTATTTGATTCGGGCGCAAACAAAAGTTTCGTAGCCACACCATTTAGTAAACTAGCTAAAATGAAATGTTGCCGAGTGTCTGAGACCCTTATAGTAGAAACCGCTAGTGACACTTCGGTTAAAATAATGAAAATGGTTAAGGACTGTAGGATAGAATTGGAGGGACATGAGTTCCCTGTTACCTTGTACGTTATGACCTTGGGAGGGTTCGATGTGGTTTTGGGAATGGATTGGTTGTCTGAGTTTGAGGCTCAGATAGTGTGTAAGAGTAGGATGGTAAGGTTAAAATCATTGGATGGTAGTGCGGTGACAGTTTATGGTGATAAGGAAAGTTCTGGGCTTAATGTCATTTCAATGATAAAAGCCGAGGGTTTGTTAAGGCGAGGGTGTTGTGCCTACCTGGCGTATGTCGTCAACGCTACGGCCGAGGCGAAAGAAATGAAAGATGTTCCTATCGTACGCAACTACCCAGAAGTATTCCCTGAGGATCTTCCGGGGTTGCCACCGGAGCGAGAGATAGAATTTCAGATAGATTTAATACCAGGAGCCCAGCCCGTCGCGAAAGCACCTTACCGTCTAGCGCCGTCCGAGATGAAAGAATTGGTGTCACAACTGCAAGAACTCCTCGACAAAGGTTTCATAAGACCGAGTGTTTCCCCGTGGGGCGCACCAGTATTGTTCGTGAAAAAGAAGGATGGAAGTATGAGAATGTGCATAGATTATCGTGAGTTGAATAAGCTTACGGTAAAGAATAGATATCCTTTGCCACGGATTGATGATCTGTTTGACCAACTGCAAGGTTCAAGTTGGTTCTCACGAATAGATCTCAGATCAGGCTACCATCAGCTGAAGGTGAAAGAGGTAGACATCCCTAAGACAGCGTTCCGAACGCGGTATGGACACTACGAGTTCCTCGTAATGTCATTCGGTCTAACCAATGCTCCTGCAGCATTTATGGACATGATGAATAGGGTGTGTCGACCGATGTTGGATAAGTCGGTTATCGTCTTCATTGACGATATATTGATTTATTCAAAGAACGAGTCTGAACATGCTGAGCATCTGAGAGAGGTATTGGAGACTCTGAAGAAAGAGAAGCTGTATGCCAAGTTTTCGAAGTGCGCGTTCTTGTTAAGAGAAGTGCAATTTTTAGGTCACGTGATTAATCCGGAGGGGATAACCGTGGACCCAGCTAAGATTGAAGCGATAACGAATTGGAAGACTCCGCAGAATCCGACTGATATACGAAGCTTCCTAGGGTTAGCTGGCTACTATAGGAGATTCATCGAAGGTTTCTCCAAGATAGCCGCACCGCTGACCGGTATGACCCGAAAGTCGATAGTATTCAGTTGGGGGAAGTTTCAGGAGGAAGCCTTTGAAGAATTGAAGAAGAGACTCACGCAAGCTCCAATCCTTACTTTACCCGATGGTGACGAGGATTTCGTTGTTTGTGCTGATGCCTCGCATCAAGGGTTAGGTTGCGTGTTGATGCAACGAGGGAAGGTGATAGCCTACGCGTCTAGGCAGTTGAAGGTCCATGAGAGTACTTATCCGACGCATGATTTGGTGTTAGCAGCTGTAGTGCATGCTCTCAAGATATGGAGGCATTATCTGTACGGTACTAAGTGCACTATCTATACAGATCATAAGAGTTTAAAGTACTTCTTCGAACAGAAAGAATTGAACATGAGGCAGAGAAGATGGTTAGAATTGATAAAGGATTACGACTGTGAGATTAAGTATTACCCCGGTAAAGATAACGTGGTCGCTGATGCGCTAAGTCGTAAGAATGAGGAAGTCATTGCAGCAGTGAAGTCATACAAGTTGATCATGAACCCGAGTCTTTTTGAAGAAATCGTCAAGGTGCAGTCGGAGGTGTTAGTAGATGAAGGGTTAGTAAAGAAAGAAAGGATTTATGGCCAGCAAGACGAGTTGATGGAAAACACTCATGGAGTTAAAACTAGGTTCGACCGTATGTGGATCCCACGACATGGTGATCTTAGAAGTCAAATCTTAGATGAAGCTCATAAGTCAAGGTACTCAATCCATCCTGGAGCTACAAAGATGTACCAAGACTTGAAAAGAGATTACTGGTGGCCAGGAATGAAGAACGATGTAGTGGATTTTGTTAGTAAGTGCTTAACTTGCTTACAAGTCAAAGCCGAGCACCAAAAGCCTTATGGGAAGATGCAACCGCTAGAGATACCTGAGTGGAAATGGGAACACATCACCGTGGATTTCATAACTAAGCTACCTCGTACAGCTAAGCAACATGATACCATCTGGGTGATTGTGGACCGTTTGACCAAGAGTGCTCACTTTCTGCCCATACGAGAGGCCATCTCGTCAGAAACGTTAGCAAGCTTGTTCATCAAAGAAGTTGTAACCAAGCATGGGGTACCGTTATCGATCGTGTCTGATAGAGATACACGGTTTACTTCGAGGTTTTGGAAGAAATTCCATGAAGCTATGGGGACGAGGTTGAACATCGGTACGGCGTATCATCCTCAAACTGACGGACAGTCTGAAAGGACGATCCAAACCCTTGAGGATATGCTACGTGCTTGTGTTTTAGATTTTGGGGGAAGTTGGGATGATCATCTGCATCTGGCAGAGTTCTCCTATAACAACAGTTACCATTCAAGTATTGGTATGCCACAGTTTGAGATGCTTTACGGTAGACGATGCAGAACCCCGGTGTGTTGGGGTGAGATTGGTCAGAAAGAAATGGGAAGCCTAGAAGTGGTTCAGGAAACGTCTTCAAAGTTCGATCTGATCAAAGCAAGATTGAAAGCCGCGCAAGACAGACAAAAGTCTTATGCAGATAAGCGGCGACGGCCAATTGAGTTTAACGTGGGTGACTATGTGATGCTCAAGGTCTCGCCTTGGAAGGGGATTATCCGTTTTAGGAAAAGAGGAAAGTTGAGTCCGAGGTACATTGGACCGTTCAAGATTGTATATCGTGTGGGTGAAGTAGCTTATAAACTGGATTTACCCGATGAGTTAGAAGGAATTCATTCAACCTTCCATGTTTCTCATCTGAGGAAGTGTCTAGCTGATGACACGTCTCACGTGCCATTGATGGATATTGAGGTTGATGAACAATTGAACTACATCGAGCAACCGATAGAGATCGTTGATCGCAAGGAGAAGCAGCTTCGTCACAAGATTATACCTTTGGTAAAAGGGATATGGAAACACCGCAAGGGATCAGATGCTACTTGGGAAGCCGAGGATGAGATGCGCAAGTTTTACCCTAGTTTGTTTATGTAATAGTTAGGTTTCGGGGACGAAACCTCTTTAAGGAGGGGAGACTTGTAACATCCTAAAATTTTAATGATGAATAAAGGAAGTTATGTTTAGTGATTTCGCGTAATTAATTAATATCGGGTAAGGAGCGGGTCTTGGACTTGGATTAATTGAGATGGGTTAAATGAGAATGGGATTTCAGGGATATAAATACCCCCAAAATCCCAAAATATCTTCATTTTTACCATACTCTCTAACACTTCCAAAACACACACACCACACACCTCAACCGCCGGCGGCCGGAAGAGAGAGGCGAGATCCGAGAGTGTGAGAGAGAGAGACTAGTTGTGATTAAGCAAATAAACAAGACCCAAACAAGCTCAAAAAGGTATGATTCTTGATCTTTGAAGTTTAAAGATCCGAGCTTTTAGTGTATAAACAACCGAAAATGGTCGGGAAGCGTAGTGGGTGCTGTTGAACCGTAACAAGGGTGTTAAAATCGCTCGAAATGTTGGACAGAAACCGAAACTGCGGCTATCTGGGCAACTTCGCCTTCATCTGGGCAACTTCGCCTTCAAAGCGATGAACTTCGCCTGCAAGCCAAGTTCGCCTGATGAACTTCGCCTGCAAGCTAAGTTCGCCTGATGGCAACTTCGCCTAAAGCTAAGTTCGCCTGATGACAACTTCTCCTAGAGCTAAGTTCGCCTGATGACAACTTCACCTAGAGCTAAGTTCGCCTGAGGCTTAACTTCGCCTAGAGCTAAGTTCGCCTGAGGCTTAACTTCGCCTAAAGCCAAGTTCGCCTGATGAGAACTTCGCCTAAAGCTAAGTTCGTCTAAGGTTTAACTTCGCCTAAAGCTAAGTTCGCCTAAGGTTTAACTTCGCCTAAAGCCAAGTTCGATTAGAAAATAAATTAAAAAAACCTAATGAAAAATGTGTTAAGACAGTTAATGGAAATAAAATTTTTAGCTCGACCCCAGCCAGGGGCTCTGCCCCTTGGACCCTGCTAGGGGCTGCCGCCCCTAGACCCCGCTGCCAGGGGCGCTGCCCCCGGACCCCCGTTCGTTGTGGGTCATATAAAGATAGAAATACATTATGAGAAGTGATAGTTAATTGATACGTATACTTGTTATACAGTCAGCCGTGCACAACTGAAGAAAGGGATTACGATTAACGGTGAACGTAACCGTGTTCAGGTGAGTTCTAGCTCCATTTATGTGTTATGTTTTCGGGGCTGTGTGCATACTCGATATGTTTGTTAATACGCTTATCCTAAGAGATAAGTGTATGCCTTATGTGAATGATATGATATGTAGGAATGATTGCTTGATGGTACGTGAACGATCTTCGGATATTGCACGTACTGTCAGGTTGTAACGCTATGTGTAAGGTAAGTATGATATGTATGCTTATGTGTATGAACGTGATAAAGTTAATAAAAGAAGGAAATGACGGTTGCATGGTTGTATGGTTACGAAAAGGGTACCGAGCCCTAATAATACTCGAGGTATGATGTATGGTTGTATGGTAACGAAGAGGGAATCGAACCCTACTAATATTCGAGAACTAGGGAACCGAACCCTACAAATATTCGAGGAAAGAGGGAAACCGAGCCCTAACAATACTCGTGGAAAGAGGGAAACCGAGCCCTAATAATACTCGAGGAAAGAGGGTACCGAGCCCTAATAATACTCGAGGAAGGAGGGTACCGAGCCCTAATAATACTCGAGGAATGTAGGGCGTAATGCTCTTTATAACGTAAGATATGAAGGTAAGTTAATACAAAAGAAAGAATGAAAGTATGAAAGTATGATAGTATGAAAGTATGAAAGTATGAAAGTATGAAAGTGTGAATGAAAGAATATAAGTTTATGTGTATTGTATAGTGTATGATTAACTAGAACTCACTCAGCGTAGCTGACTTTTAGTATGCACGCAGGTGAGTAGGATGAGGCAGCTCGCTTGAGGAGACACGTGGCATTGAATAAGAGCCTGGCATCTGAAGACTTATGATGTTTTAATTTTAATGCTTTAATGTTGAAAGACAAAGGATGTTTTGAGACAAGTTATGAATTATGTAATGTTTTATGAAAGTTTTATATTCCGCGTAAATGTTTTAATTAACTCTGATATTTAGAACTGTGTTTATGAGTAAATCCAACACGAAAGTAGGGCTACCGGTAACGGGGCCTTACAAGTTGGTATCAGAGCATAAGTTCGAGAGATTTAAGCATCCTACATGCTTAGACTCGAACAGAGAATGGGATTTAAGTAAGAAAGGAAAGAAGATGCCAGTTCAAGAATGCCATGTGTCGCTCAAGCAAGATCAGTAAAGGTAAAGTGTATAATTAAATGATATATGTTAATGAGAAAGAAAAGATACGTGAACGGCAGGGATAGGAATAATTGATTGTTGATTTGGCTAACTGCCTAAGTAGAACCAGCACAAATAGACTCATAAAGGGAAGTGTATAGGACACGGAAAGCAACGTGATCAGCTTGTCACAGCTGGCCACTGTTATTACCTGTTAGCCTTGCTATCCTTGTACTAAATAGTTCCTTGAGTGATGATGTTTGTGTTTTCCCCTTAGAATACAATGGCTGGAGCTGGAGACATTGTTGGAGCTGGAGCTGAATACAATGTTATAATTAACTTTTTTGAGTCAAATTTTCTATCTTTTGGCAGTTAAAGATTAAGGACTGTTAATTTTCTGTCATAAATATAACTGGAAGTGTGTTATAAGTTTCTAGTTAGCTTTGGTGTAGAAATACGGCTTTGTCTATGGAATGAATGGCTATGTGGATTAGAAGAGTTACCGCGGTAACAAATGAATATGGTTTTGGTGCTATGAATAAGAAAGTTGACCGGTCATCTGAGCTGGAAGGAAACGTGCTTGAACAGGTTGTCATATTTACATTTTTGACACATTTACATATTTTATATTTATTATATTTTCATTACCACTTATGAACATAAAACTATTGTAGGAAGGTGTGCTGGTGATGTAGTGCTAGACTTTGTCTTCTTTGGATGTTTACAGCATGAAATATTTACATTTGATAATAAATTTGACTCACTGATATTAACCAATTATATATGTTTATCGTAAATGATATATTGTCATTTGGTACCGAGTGGGTAAGTAGAGGACTATATACTTTTGTGTTTATAACTTTTACTATAAATATAGTAGCGACATTCGTGATAACTTTTGTTACATTCTAATGGGTAAACAGTACCATAAATGAGTATTATAAAAAATCAACCACATGTATATATGGTTATTACATTAGATTTTGTGTTTATTGAAGTATGAAATAGGATGTTATAATTTACTTATTTGAGTCAAATTTTCTATCTTTTGGCAGTTAAAGATTAAGGACTGTTAATTTTCTGTCATAAATATAACTGGAGGTGTGTTATAAGTTTCTAGTTAGCTTTGGTGTAGAAATACGGCTTTGTCTATGGAAGGAATGGCTATGTGGATTAGAAGAGTTACTGCGGTAACAAATGAATATGGTTTTGGTGCTATAAATAAGAAAGTTGACCGGTCATCTGAGCTGGAAGGAAACGTGCTTGAACAAGTTGTCATATTTACATTTTTTACACATTTACATATTTTATATTTATTATATTTTCATTAACACTTATGAAGATAAACTATTGTAGGATGGTGTGCCGGTGATATAGTGCTAGACTTTGTCTTCTTTCGATGTTTATAGCATGAAATATTTACATTTGATATTAAATTTGACTCACCGATTGTTAACCAATTATATATGTTTATCGTTAATGATATATTGTCATTTGGTACCGAGTGGGTAAATAGAGGACTATATACTTTTGTGTTTAGTAACTTTTACTTTAAATATTGTAGCAACATATGTGATAACTTTTGTTACATTTTAATGGGTAAACGCTACCATAAATGAGTAAGTTAAAAAATCAACCACAAGTATATACGTTTATTACATTAGCTTATGTGTTTATTGAAGTATGAATTAAAATTTCACAATTCACTTATTTGAGTCAAATTTATATCTTTAGGCAGTTAAAGATTAAAGACTGTTAATTTTCTGTCATAAATAGAAGTGGAGGTGTGTTATAAGTTTCTAGTTAGCTTTGGTGTAGAAATACGGCTTTGTCTAAGGAAGGAATGGCTATTGGGATTTGAAGAGTTACTGCTGTAACAAATGAATATGGTTTTGTTGCTATGAAGAAGAAAGTTGACCGGTCATCTGAGCTGGAAGGAAACGTGCTTGAACAGGTTGGCATATTTACATTTTTGACTCATTTACTTATTTTATAGTTATTATATTTTCATTACCACTTATGAACATAAAACTATTGTAGGAAGTTGTGCCGGTGATGTGGTGCTAGACTTTGTCTTCTTTTGATGTTTATAGCATGAAATCTTTACATTTGATATTAAATTTGACTCACTGATATTAACCAATTATATATGTTTATCGTAAATGATATATTGTCATTTGGTACCGAGGGGGTAAGTAGAGGACTATATACTTTTGTGTTTTCTAACTTTTAGTTTAAATATTGTAGCAACATACGTGACAACTTTTGTTACATTCTAATGGGTAAACAATACCATAAATGAGTATTATAAAAAATCAACCATATGAATATATGGTTATTACATTAGATTTTGTGTTTATTGAATTATGAATTAGGATGTTATAATTAACTTATTTGAGTCAAATTTTCTACCTTTTGGCAGTTAAAGATTAAGGACCGTTAATTTTCTGTCATAAATATAACTGGAGGTGTGTTTTAAGTTTCTAGTTAGCTTTGGTGTAGAAATACGGCTTTGTCTATGGAAGGAATGGCTATGTGGATTAGAAGAGTTACTACGGTAACAAATGGTTTTGGTGCTATGAATAAGAAAGTTGACCGGTCATCTGAGCTGGAAGGAAACGTGCTTGAACAGGTTGTCATATTTACATTTTTGACACATTTACATATTTTATATTTATTATATTTTCATTACCACTTATGAACATAAAACTATTGTAGGAAGGTGTGCTGGTGATGTAGTGCTAGACTTTGTCGTCTTTGGATGTTTATAGCATGAAATATTTACATTTGATATTAAATTTGACTCACTGATATTGACTCACTTATATTTGTTTATCGTAAATGATATATTGTCATTTGGTACCGAGTGGGTAAGTAGAGGACTATATACTTTTGTGTTTAGTAACTTTTACTATAAATATAGTAGCGACATTCGTGATAACTTTTATTACATTCTAATGGGTAAACAGTACCATAAATGAGTATTATAAAAAATCAACCACATGTATATATGGTTATTACATTAGATTTTGTGTTTATTGAAGTATGAATTAGGATGTTATAATTAACTTATTTGAGTCAAATTTTCTATCTTTTGGTAGTTAAAGATTAAGGACTGTTAATTTTCTGTCATAAATATAACTGGAGGTGTGTTATAAGTTTCTAGTTATCTTTGGTGTAGAAATACGTGTAACATCCTAAAATTTTAATGATGAATAAAGGAAGTTATGTTTAGTGATTTCGCGTAATTAATTAATATCGGGTAAGGAGCGGGTCTTGGACATGGATTAATTGAGATGGGTTAAATGAGAATGGGATTTCAGGGATATAAATACCCCCAAAATCCCAAAATATCTTCATTTTTACCATACTCTCTAACACTTCCAAAACACACACACCACACACCTCAACCGCCGGCGGCCGGAAGAGAGAGGCGAGATCCGAGAGTGTGAGAGAGAGAGACTAGTTGTGATTAAGCAAATAAACAAGACCCAAACAAGCTCAAAAAGGTATGATTCTTGATCTTTAAGTTTAAAGATCCGAGCTTTTAGTGTATAAACGACCGAAAATGGTCGGGAAGCGTAGTGGGTGCTGTTGAACCGTAACAAGGGTGTTAAAATCGCTCGAAATGTTGGACAGAAACCGAAACTGCGGCTATCTGGGCAACTTCTCCTTCATCTGGGCAACTTCGCCTTCAAAGCGATGAACTTCGCCTGCAAGCCAAGTTCGCCTGATGAACTTCGCCTGCAAGCCAAGTTCGCCTGATGAACTTCGCCTGCAAGCCAAGTTCGCCTGATGAACTTCGCCTGCAGGCTAAGTTCGCCTGATGGCAACTTCGCCTAAAGCTAAGTTCGCCTGATGGCAACTTCGCCTAAAGCTAAGTTCGCCTGATGGCAACTTCGCCTAGAGCTAAGTTCGCCTGATGACAACTTCGCCTAGAGCTAAGTTCGCCTGAGGCTTAACTTCGCCTAGAGCGAAGTTCGCCTGAGGCTTAACTTCGCCTAAAGCCAAGTTCGCCTGATGACAACTTCGCCTAAAGCTAAGTTCGCCTAAGGTTTAACTTCGCCTAAAGCCAAGTTCGATTAGAAAATAAATTAAAAAAACCTAATGAAAAATGTGTTAAGACAGTTAATGGAAAAAAAAATTTTAGCTCGACCCCAGCCAGGGGCTCTGCCCCTTGGACCCTGCTAGGGGCTGCCGCCCCTAGACCCCGCTGCCAGGGGCGCTGCCCCCGGACCCCCGTTCGTTGTGGGTCATATAAAGATAGAAATACGTTATGAGAAGTGATAGTTAATTGATACGTATACTTGTTATACAGTCAGCCGTGCACAACTGAAGAAAGGGATTACGATTAACGGTGAACGTAACCGTGTTCAGGTGAGTTCTAGCTCCATTTATGTGTTATGTTTTCGGGGCTGTGTGCATACTCGATATGTTTGTTAATACGCTTATCCTAAGAGATAAGTGTATGCCTTATGTGAATGATATGATATGTAGGAATGATTGCTTGATGGTACGTGAACGATCTTCGGATATTGCACGTACTGTCAGGTTGTAACGCTATGTGTAAGGTAAGTATGATATGTATGCTTATGTGTATGAACGTGATAAAGTTAAGAAAAGAAGGAAATGACGGTTGCATGGTTGTATGGTTACGAAAAGGGTACCGAGCCCTAATAATACTCGAGGTATGATGTATGGTTGTATGGTAACGAAGAGGGAATCGAACCCTACTAATATTCGAGAACTAGGGAACCGAACCCTACAAATATTCGAGGAAAGTGGGAAACCGAGCCCTAATAATACTCGTGGAAAGAGGGAAACCGAGCCCTAATAATACTCGAGGAAAGAGGGTACCGAGCCCTAATAATACTCGAGGAAGGAGGGTACCGAGCCCTAATAATACTCGAGGAAGGAGGGTACCGAGCCCTAATAATACTCGAGGAATGTAGGGCGTAATGCTCTTTATAACGTAAGATATGAAGGTAAGTTAATTCAAAAGAAAGAATGAAAGTATGAAAGAATGAAAGTATGATAGTATGAAAGTATGAAAGTATAAAAAGTATGAAAGTATGAAAGTATGAATGAAAGAATATAAGTTTATGTGTATTGTATAGTGTATGATTAACTAGAACTCACTCAGCGTAGCTGACTTTTAGTATGCACGCAGGTGAGTAGGATGAGGCAGCTCGCTTGAGGAAACACGTGGCATTGAATAAGAGCCTGGCATCTGAAGACTTATGATGTTTTAATTTTAATGCTTTAATGTTGAAAGACAAAGGATGTTTTGAGACAAGTTATGAATTATGTAATGTTTTATGAAAGTTTTATATTCCGCGTAAATGTTTTAATTCACTCTGATATTTAGAACTGTGTTTATGAGTAAATCCAACACGAAAGTAGGGCTACCGGTAACGGGGCCTTACAATACGGCTTTGTCTATGGAAGGAATGGCTATGTGGATTAGAAGAGTTACTGCGGTAACAAATGAATATGGTTTTGGTGCTATGAATAAGAAAGTTGACCGGTCATCTGAGCAGGAAGGAAACGTGCTTGAACAGGTTGTCATATTTACATTTTTGACACATTTACATATTTTATATTTATTATATTTTCATTACCACTTATGAACATAAAACTATTGTAGGAAGGTGTGCTGGTGATGTAGTGCTAGACTTTGTCTTCTTTGGATGTTTATAGCATGAAATATTTACATTTGATATTAAATTTGACTCACTGATTTTAAACCAATTATATATGTTTATCGTAAATGATATATTGTCATTTGGTACCGAGTGGGTAAATAGAGGACTATATACTTTTGTATTTTGTAACTTTTACTTTAAATATAGTAATGACATACGTGATAACTTTTGTTACATTCTAATGGGCAAACAATACCATAAATGAGTATGATAAAAAATCAACCACAAGTATATATGGTTATTAAATTAGATTTTGTGTTTATTGAAGTATGAATTAGAGTGTTACAATTCACTTATTTGAGTCAAATTTTCTATCTTTAGGCAGTTAAAGATTAAGGACTGTTAATTTCTGTAATAAATAGAATTGGAGGTGTGTTATAAGTTTCTATATAGCTTTGGTGTAGAAATACGGCTTTGTCTAAAGAAGGAATGGCTATGGGGATTAGAAGAGTTACTGCTGTAACAAATGTATATGGTTTTGGTGCAATGAATAAGAAAGTTGACCAGTCATCTGAGCTGGAAGGAAACGTGCTTGAACAGGTTTGCATATTTACATTTTTGACCCATTAACATATTTTATAGTTATTATATTTTCATTAACACTTATGGACATAAAACTATTGCAGGAAGGTGTGCCAGTGGTGTAGTGCTAGACTTTGTCTTCTTTGGATGTTTATAGCATGAAATAGTTACATTTGATATTAAATTTGACTCACTGATTGTTAACCAATTATATATGTTTATCGTAAATGATATATTGTCATTTGGTACCGAGGGGGTAAGTAGAGGACTATATACTTTTGTGTTTTGTAACTTTTAGTTTAAATATTGTAGCAACATACGCGATAACTTTTGTTACATTCTAATGGGTCAACAGTACCATAAATGAGTATGATAAAAAATAAACCACAAATATATATGGTTATTACATTAGCTTATGTGTTTATTGAAGTATGAATTAAAATGTTACAATTCACTTATTTGAGTCAAATTTCTATCTTTAGGCAGTTAAAGATTAAGGACTGTTAATTTTCTGTCATAAATAGAAGTGGAGGTGTGTTATAAGTTTCTAGTTAGCTTTGGTGTGTAAATACGGCTTTGTCTAAGGAATGAATGGCTATGGGGATTAAAAGAGTTACTGTTGTAACAAATGTATATGGTCTTGGAGCTATGAATAAGAAAGTTGACCGGTCATCTGAGCTGGAAGGAAAAGTGTTAGAACAGGTTGGCATATTTACATTTTTGACCCATTAACATATTTTATAGTTATTATATTTTCATTAACACTTATGGACATAAAACTATTGTAGGAAGGTGTGCCGGTGATGTAGTGCTAGACTTTGTCTTCTTTTGATGTTTATAGCATGAAATATTTACATTTGATATTAAATTTGACTCACTGATTGTTAACCAATTATATGTTTATCGTAAATGATATATTGTCATTTGGTACTGTAACACCCCGAAACCGCAGCGGAAACGTAAACGGGATGCAATAGACACGTCTGATATCAACAGCATTGCTTATAAAGAAAACACCACTACATTAATTCACATCATATTACATTGTTCCGAGTTTAGTTATCATCTAGGCGACAGCACATAAGTTTTACCAATAGTACATTAACATATTAATACAACATGATCACTAAGCTTCCACAAAAGCTCGCATCATCAAGCATGTAGCACTTATTCCAGTTTGGGAGTACCTAGAAAGCATGTAAAGAAAACGGGTCAACTACGAATAGTTGGTGAGTTTCACAATTTGAATAAACCATGATAAATCCATATCATAATATAATATTATCTGGGGACAATATTAACCCAGTACTGTACTCATTCTGGGGGCAACGTTAACCCAGAAACACTACCAAAGACATCTGGGGACACAGTTAACCCAGTAACACTTCCAAAGACATCTGGGGACACAGTTAACCCAGTAATGTACCCATTCCATACGATTCCCGTACAATCAAATATTTATAAATACACGCAAATCCATGCGTTCAGTATGTATTTAATCATTTCAATAGTAACATGCTTTCCGCCCCGGGAAAATATTTGAAAACAATTCAGAAAAAGGGGCTCGTGAAACTCACCTTATCGTAAGCAATTAAGTAACACAATACTCCAGCTACTAGTCCAAATCTGTAATACGATCCCTATGTTCGTTACTATACAATCACTATTATCATAACTTTAACCGTGTTAACCGGTACATCTGGGGACACTGTTAACCCAGTACTGTACCCGTTCTGGGGGCAATGTTAACCCCGAAACACTTTTCAGGACTCAGATTGTGATATCGTTTAGAGTTCTCTAGTCAAAATTACTATTAGTCGTTTTTCCCCGTTTTGCGTGCCTAGCACGATTATCCATTTTTACGTTTCAAAAATGAGTTTGTTCACACACGACCCAAAAATAGTTGTTGATTGATAATTTAATTAAAGTTGTGAATTTAGAGCTCGGTTTAGACGCCCCGATTGGCCGCGGGACCCGTTTCCGTCTTTAGCGTACCGGAAACTGTTAAAATTACTCAAATCATCCGAATTATTTTCGGATGATTTATTTTTACTTGATTAACTCAATTATATGAAAATAGTTCGTTTTTAGGGTTTTTATACACCAGTCAGCTCGCTTATGCGAACTTTACCGGTTTACGCGTTTTAAGCTTTAAAAGTTTGTTTTTGCACCAATAATTATCCGTTTAATCCCGGATCTTGAAATTTTGTACAAATCACTTTTTGACAGTGGGGAATTTAATAAAAATATTTCCAGAATTAATTTTTATATTTAAAATTTATTTATCTATTTTTAAACACCATTTAAACACTAAATATGTCGTAAATACCAAACGATCTTAGAAAAATCCCAAATTTTTCCTGGATGACCCCTGCCATCTCCATAGTCCCCTGTAATTTTCCCAGAACCAAAATACTATTTTAAATGCCATTTTCACTAAAACCGAGCTAGAAAACCCTAGAACTCGTTTAACCGAAAAGCCTACTTAGACTTCTCCAATGAACCTAAAATTTTGTGTGTGACTTATAAATGTTATAAAAAGCTTATCTGGAATTTTCCAGAATTTTGCATGATATTTAACTATTTTTCACCCTTTTTGGCCAAAACCGAGCATTAAATTCACCAAATATTCATCCTTTGTCCAAAAATTACCAAAACTTCACAGAACTCATATTCTCATATATCTAACACCTCTGTAAAATTTCATGACCTAACTCTACACGTATCACAATCTGTCCAAAATACATAAATCATACAAAAACCGAACTACCTTGTGTTTCTAGCTTCAAATCGCAAGAATCTCGCTTTCTAGCCTTTGATAACAACTAGATACAACACCTACAAGCACAATAACACCACACCAAGCAAGTTACACCCACAATCAAGCCATTTCTTTCATGGTTTCGGTTATGATATAAAAACAAAGATTTAACCGTAAAAATTCGTTTTTGGTTCGTTTAACTCCTTTCTTGGACCAAGATCCCTTGTATAACCCGTATACATCACTTGATCATGCAAGAATCGGTTTCATCTCGGGTTTTCACCCTTTTTTCACTTGAAACCTCATTTTCTTGTAATTAAACTCGAGAAACGAAGATGAACACATAAATAACACGATTTTACCTCGGTCTTCTTGTTCAAATTTCTGGATTTTAGGGTCTTAAGTTGAGATAGAAGAACGATTTGTTGAAAGTTTGCTAGAAAAAAAGAAAAATGGAATGGGGTTTGGACCATTAGGTCCGATCGGAAGTCAAGGAGGGTGGGGTGGGACCCACCTCTCCATTTTCAACCACATATTTGGATTTCCGAGATCCGGATAATGTTTTGGATAATCTGGTTCAGTTCGTTTTTCGGTTAAATGTTTAATTCGGCTTAAAACGAGGCTAAAACGGTCGTTTTTCGGCTTAAAAATGAAATTTATATAAAACCGATTTAAAAACTTTTAAAAACTTAAACCATGACATTTATTGTCTTAAAACATCATATTATTAATAATCGCGCATCTTTTTCGGCAGTCTCTTGCTCGGTTTCGTATTAAAGGTTTCGTTTAACGTACCGACGTACCATTAAATCGAAAATTCTTTTCTGTTCTTTAATTCACTTATCCCGAAGCTTTAATACTTCGTAAACATCACTAAATATTATATATCTCGTCTATAATGTATTCCAGATTCGTTCGGGCTTCAATAACCGTTAATTGGTTAATCGTATTTCCACTACGATTAACTGTATAATCGAGTATAATCCGTACTGTGAATCGTACATACTCGTATCAACACATCATAATTCATATATTCATTATTAAATAACACATAAATAGTATATACCGGCTAGGGTATACCTGAATTTGCCGGAATCGTTACAGGTACCGAGTGGGTAAGTAGAGGACTATATACTTTTGTGTTTAGTAACTTTTACTATAAATATAGTAGCGACATTCGTGATAACCTTTGTTACATTCTAATGGGTAAACAGTACCATAAATGAGTATTATAAAAAATCAACCACATGTATATGTAGTTATTACATTAGATTTTGTGTTTATTGAAGTATGAATTAGGATGTTATAATTCACTTATTTGAGTCAAATTTTCTATCTTTAGGCAGTTAAAGATTAAGGACTGTTAATTTTCTGTCATAAATATAATTGGAGGTGTGTTTTAAGTTTCTAGTTAGCTTTGGTGTAGAAATACGGCTTTGTCTATGGAAGGAATGGCTATGTGGATTAGAAGAGTTACTGCGGTAACAAATGAATATGGTTTTGGTGCTATGAATAAGAAAGTTGACCGGTCATCTGAGCTGGAAGGAAACGTGCTTGAACAGGTTGTCATATTTACATTTTTGACACATTTACATATTTTATATTTATTATATTTTCATTACAACTTATGAACATAAAACTATTGTAGGAAGGTGTGCTGGTGATGTAGTGCTAGACTTTGTCTTCTTTGGATGTTTATAGCATGAAATATTTACATTTGATATTAAATTTGACTCACTGATTTTAAACCAATTATATATGTTTATCGTAAATGATATATTGTCATTTGGTACCGAGTGGTTAAGTAGAGGACTATATACTTTTGTGTTTAGTTACTTTTACTATAAATAAAGTAGCGACATTCGTGATAACTTTTGTTACATTCTAATGGGTAAACAGTACCATAAATGAGTATTATAAAAAATCAACCACATGTATATATGGTTATTACATTAGATTTTGTGTTTATTGAAGTATGAATTAGAATGTTATAATTCACTTATTTGAGTCAAATTTTCTATCTTTAGGCTGTTAAAGATTAAGGACTATTAATTTTCTGTCATAAATAGAAGTGGAGGTGTGTTATAAGTTTCTAGTTAGCTTTGGTGTAGAAATACGGCTTTGTCTAAGGAAGGAATGGCTATTGGGATTTGAAGAGTTACTGCTGTAACAAATGAATATGGTTTTGGTGCTATGAATAAGAAAGTTGACCGGTCATCTGAGCTGGAAGGAAACGTGCTTGAATAGGTTGGCATATTTACATTTTTGACCCATTTACATATTTTATAGTTATTATATTTTCATTACCACTTATGAACATAAAACTATTGTAGGAAGGTGTGCTGGTGATGTAGTGCTAGACTTTGTCTTCTTTTGATGTTTATAGCATGAAATATCTAAATTTGATATTAAATTTGACTCACTGATTATTAAACAATTATATATGTTTATCTTAAATGATATATTGTCATTTGGTACCGAGTGGTAAGTAGAGGACTATATACTTTTGTGTTTAGTAATTTTTACTATAAATATAGTAGCAACATTCGTGATAACTTTTGTTACATTCTAATGGGTAAACAGTACCATAAATGAGTATTATAAAAAATCAACCACATTTATATATGGTTATTACATTAGATTTTGTGTTTATTGAAGTATGAATTAGGATGTTATAATTCACTTATTTGAGTCAAATTTTCTATCTTTAGGCAGTGAAAGATTAAGGACTGTTAATTTTCTGTCATAAATATAATTGGAGGTGTGTTATAAGTTTCTAGTTAGCTTTGGTGTAGAAATACGGCTTTGTCTATGGAAGGAATGGCTATGTGGATTAGAAGAGTTACTGCGGTAATAAATGAATATGGTTTTGGTGCTATGAATAAGAAAGTTGACCGGTCATCTGAGCTGGAAGGAAACGTGCTTGAACAGGTTGTCATATTTACATTTTTGACACATTTACATATTTTATATTTATTATATTTTCATTACAACTTATGAACATAAAACTATTGTAGGAAGGTGTGCTGGTGATGTAGTGCTAGACTTTGTCTTCTTTGGATGTTTATAGCATGAAATATTTACATTTGATATTAAATTTGACTCACTGATTTTAAACCAATTATATATGTTTATCGTAAATGATATATTGTCATTTGGTACCGAGTGGTTAAGTAGAGGACTATATACTTTTGTGTTTAGTTACTTTTACTATAAATAAAGTAGCGACATTCGTGATAACTTTTGTTACATTCTAATGGGTAAACAGTACCATAAATGAGTATTATAAAAAATCAACCACATGTATATATGGTTATTACATTAGATTTTGTGTTTATTGAAGTATGAATTAGAATGTTATAATTCCCTTATTTGAGTCAAATTTTCTATCTTTAGGCTGTTAAAGATTAAGGACTATTAATTTTCTGTCATAAATAGAAGTGGAGGTGTGTTATAAGTTTCTAGTTAGCTTTGGTGTAGAAATACGGCTTTGTCTAAGGAAGGAATGGCTATTGGGATTTGAAGAGTTACTGCTGTAACAAATGAATATGGTTTTGGTGCTATGAATAAGAAAGTTGACCGGTCATCTGAGCTGGAAGGAAACGTGCTTGAATAGGTTGGCATATTTACATTTTTGACCCATTTACATATTTTATAGTTATTATATTTTCATTACCACTTATGAACATAAAACTATTGTAGGAAGGTGTGCTGGTGATGTAGTGCTAGACTTTGTCTTCTTTTGATGTTTATAGCATGAAATATCTAAATTTGATATTAAATTTGACTCACTGATTATTAAACAATTATATATGTTTATCTTAAATGATATATTGTCATTTGGTACCGAGTGGTAAGTAGAGGACTATATACTTTTGTGTTTAGTAATTTTTACTATAAATATAGTAGCAACAATCGTGATAACTTTTGTTACATTCTAATGGGTAAACAGTACCATAAATGAGTATTATAAAAAATCAACCACATTTATATATGGTTATTACATTAGATTTTGTGTTTATTGAAGTATGAATTAGGATGTTATAATTCACTTATTTGAGTCAAATTTTCTATCTTTAGGCAGTGAAAGATTAAGGACTGTTAATTTTCTGTCATAAATATAATTGGAGGTGTGTTATAAGTTTCTAGTTAGCTTTGGTGTAGAAATACGGCTTTGTCTATGGAAGGAATGGCTATGTGGATTAGAAGAGTTACTGCGGTAATAAATGAATATGGTTTTGGTGCTATGAATAAGAAAGTTGACCGGTCATCTGAGCTGGAAGGAAACGTGCTTGAACAGGTTGTCATATTTACATTTTTGACACATTTACATATTTTATATTTATTATATTTTCATTAACACTTATGAACATAAAACTATTGTAGGAAGGTGTGCTGGTGATGTAGTGCTAGACTTTGTCTTCTTTGGATGTTTATAGCATGAAATATTTACATTTGATACTAAATTTGACTCACTGATTTTAAACCAATTATATATGTCTATCGTAAATGATATATTGTCATTTGGTACCGAGTGGGTAAATAGAAGACTATATACTTTTGTATTTTGTAACTTGTACTTTAAATATAGTAGCGACATTCGTGATAACTTTTGTTACATTCTAATGGGTAAACAGTACCATAAATGAGTATTATAAAAAATCAACCACATGTATATATGGTTATTATATTAGATTTTGTGTTTGTTGAAGTATGAATTAGAATGTTATAATTCACTTATTTGAGTCAAATTTTCTGTCTTTAGGCAGTTAAAGATTAAGGACTGTTAATTTTCTGTCATAAATATAATTGGAGGTGTGTTATAAGTTTCTAGTTAGCTTTGGTGTAGAAATACGGCTTTGTCTATGGAAGGAATGGCTATGTGGATTAGAAGAGTTACTGCGGTAACAAATGAATATGGTTTTGGTGCTATGAATAAGAAAGTTGACCGGTCATCTGAGCGGGAAGGAAACGTGCTTTAACAGGTTGTCATATTTACATTTTTGACACATTTACATATTTTATATTTATTATATTTTCATTAACACTTATGAACATAAAACTATTGTAGGAAGGTGTGCTGGTGATGTAATGCTAGACTTTGTCTTCTTTGGATGTTTATAGCATGAAATATTTACATTTGATACTAAATTTGACTCACTGATTTTAAACCAATTATATATGTCTATCGTAAATGATATATTGTCATTTGGTACCGAGTGGGTAAGTAGAGGACTATATACTTTTGTGTTTAGTAACTTTCACTATAAATAAAGTAGCGACATTCGTGATAACTTTTGTCACATTCTAATGGGTAAACAGTACCATAAACGAGTATTATAAAAAATCAACCACATGTATATATGGTTATTACATTAGATTTTGCGTTTAATGAAGAATGAATTAGAATGTTATAATTCACCTATTTGAGTCAATTTTTCTATCTTTAGGCAGTTAAAGATTAAGGACTATTAATTTTCTGTCATAAATAGAAGTGGAGGTGTGTTATAAGTTTCTAGTTAGCTTTGGTGTAGAAATAGGGCTTTGTCTTGGGAAGGAATGGCTATTGGGATTTGAAGAGTTACTGCTGTAACAAATGAATATGGTTTTGGTGCTATGAATAAGAAAGTTGACCGTTCATCTGAGCTGGAAGGAAACGTGCTTGAACAGGTTGTCATATTTACATTTTTGACACATTTACATATTTTATATTTATTATATTTTCATTACCACTTATGAACATAAAACTATTGTTGGAAGGTGTGCTGGTGATGTAGTGCTAGACTTTGTCTTCTTTGGATGTTTATAGCATGAAATATTTACATTTGATATTAAATTTGACTCACTGATTTTAAACCAATTATATATGTTTATCGTAAATGATATATTGTCATTTGGTACCGAGTGGGTAAGTACAGGACTATATACTTTTGTGTTTAGTAACTTTTACTATAAATAAAATAGCGACATTCGTGATAACTTTTGTCACATTTAATGGGTAAACAGTACCATAAATGAGTATTATAAAAAATCAACCACATGTATATATGGTTATTACATTAGATTTTGTGTTTATTGAAGTATGAATTAGAATGTTATAATTCACTTATTTGAGTCAATTTTTCTATCTTTAGGCAGTTAAAGATTAAGGACTGTTAATTTTCTGTCATAAATAGAAGTGGAGGTGTGTTATAAGTTTCTAGTTAGCTTTGGTGTAGAAATAGGGCTTTGTCTTGGGAAGGAATGGCTATTGGAATTTGAAGAGTTACTGCTGTAACAAATGAATATGGTTTTGGTGCTATGAATAAGAAAGTTGACCGGTCATCTGAGCTAGAACTATACGTGCTTGAATAGGTTGTCATATTTACATTTTTGACACATTTACATATTTTATATTTATTATATTTTCATTACCACTTATGAACATAAAACTATAGTAGGAAGGTGTGCTGGTGATGTAGTGCTAGACTTTGTCTTCTTTGGATGTTTAGAGCACGAAATATTTACATTTGATACTAAATTTGACTCACTGATTTTAAACCAATTATATATGTTTATCGTAAATGATATATTGTCATTTGGTACCGAGTGGGTAAATAGAGGACTATATACTTTTGTATTTTGAAACTTTTACTTTAAATATAGTAGCGACATTCGTGATAACTTTTGTTACATTCTAATGGGTAAACAGTACCATAAATGAGTATTATAAAAAATCAACCACATGTATATATGGTTATTACATTAGATTTTGTGTTTGTTAAAGTATGAATTGGAATGTTATAATTCACTTATTTGAGTCAAATTTTCTATCTTTAGGCAGTTAAAGATTAAGGACTGTTAATTTTCAGTCATAAATATAATTGGAGGTGTGTTATAAGTTTCTAGTTAGCTTTGGTGGAGAAATAGGGCTTTGTCTTGGGAAGGAATGGCTATTGGGATTTGAAGAGTTACTGCTGTAACAAATGAATATGGTTTTGGTGCTATGAATAAGAAAGTTGACCGTTCATCTGAGCTGGAAGGAAACGTGCTTGAACAGGTTGTCATATTTACATTTTTGACACATTTACATATTTTATATTTATTATATTTTCATTACCACTGATGAACATAAAACTATTGTTGGAAGGTGTGCTGGTGATGTAGTGCTAGACTTTGTCTTCTTTGGATGTTTATAGCATGAAATATTTACATTTGATATTAAATTTGACTCACTGATTTTAAACCAATTATATATGTTTATCGTAAATGATATATTGTCATTTGGTACCGAGTGGGTAAGTAGAGGACTATATACTTTTGTGTTTAGTAACTTTTACTATAAATAAAATAGCGACATTCGTGATAACTTTTGTCACATTTAATGGGTAAACAGTACCATAAATGAGTATTATAAAAAATCAACCACATGTATATATGGTTATTTCATTAGATTTTGTGTTTATTGAAGTATGAATTAGAATGTTATAATTCACTTATTTGAGTCAATTTTTCTATCTTTAGGCAGTTAAAGATTAAGGACTGTTAATTTTCTGTCATAAATAGAAGTGGAGGTGTGTTATAAGTTTCTAGTTAGCTTTGGTGTAGAAATAGGGCTTTGTCTTGGGAAGGAATGGCTATTGGGATTTGAAGAGTTACTGCTGTAACAAATGAATATGGTTTTGGTGCTATGAATAAGAAAGTTGACCGGTCATCTGAGCTAGAACTATACGTGCTTGAATAGGTTGTCATATTTACATTTTTGACACATTTACATATTTTATATTTATTATATTTTCATTACCACTTATGAACATAAAACTATAGTAGGAAGGTGTGCTGGTGATGTAGTGCTAGACTTTGTCTTCTTTGGATGTTTAGAGCACGAAATATTTACATTTGATACTAAATTTGACTCACTGATTTTAAACCAATTATATATGTTTATCGTAAATGATATATTGTCATTTGGTACCGAGTGGGTAAATAGAGGACTATATACTTTTGTATTTTGAAACTTTTACTTTAAATATAGTAGCGACATTCGTGATAACTTTTGTTACATTCTAATGGGTAAACAGTACCATAAATGAGTATTATAAAAAATCAACCACATGTATATATGGTTATTACATTAGATTTTGTGTTTGTTAAAGTATGAATTGGAATGTTATAATTCACTTATTTGAGTCAAATTTTCTATCTTTAGGCAGTTAAAGATTAAGGACTGTTAATTTTCAGTCATAAATATAATTGGAGGTGTGTTATAAGTTTCTAGTTAGCTTTGGTGGAGAAATAGGGCTTTGTCTTGGGAAGGAATGGCTATTGGGATTTGAAGAGTTACTGCTGTAACAAATGAATATGGTTTTGGTGCTATGAATAAGAAAGTTGACCGTTCATCTGAGCTGGAAGGAAACGTGCTTGAACAGGTTGTCATATTTACATTTTTGACACATTTACATATTTTATATTTATTATATTTTCATTACCACTGATGAACATAAAACTATTGTTGGAAGGTGTGCTGGTGATGTAGTGCTAGACTTTGTCTTCTTTGGATGTTTATAGCATGAAATATTTACATTTGATATTAAATTTGACTCACTGATTTTAAACCAATTATATATGTTTATCGTAAATGATATATTGTCATTTGGTACCGAGTGGGTAAGTAGAGGACTATTTACTTTTGTGTTTAGTAACTTTTACTATAAATAAAATAGCGACATTCGTGATAACTTTTGTCACATTTAATGGGTAAACAGTACCATAAAAGAGTATTATAAAAAATCAACCACATGTATATATGGTTATTACATTAGATTTTGTGTTTATTGAAGTATGAATTAGAATGTTATAATTCACTTATTTGAGTCAATTTTTCTATCTTTAGGCAGTTAAAGATTAAGGACTGTTAATTTTCTGTCATAAATAGAAGTGGAGGTGTGTTATAAGTTTCTAGTTAGCTTTGGTGTAGAAATACGGCTTTGTCTAAGGAAGGAATGGCTATTGGGATTTGAAGAGTTACTGCTGTAACAAATGAATATGGTTTTGGTGCTATGAATAAGAAAGTTGACCGGTCATCTGAGCTGGAAGGAAACGTGCTTGAATAGGTTGGCATATTTACATTTTTGACCCATTTACATATTTTATAGTTATTATATTTTCATTACCACTTATGAACATAAAACTATTGTAGGAAGGTATGCTGGTGATGTAGTGCTAGACTTTGTCTTCTTTTGATGTTTATAGCATGAAATATTTACATTTGATATTAAATTTGAGTCACTGATTATTAACCAATTATATATGTTTATCGTAAATGATATATTGTCATTTGGTACCGAGTGGTAAGTATAGGACTATATACTTTTGTGTTTAGTAATATTTACTATAAATATAGTAGCAACATTCATGATAACTTTTGTTACATTCTAATGGGTAAACAGTACCATAAATGAGTATTATAAAAAATTAACCACATTTATATATGGTTATTACATTAGATTTTGTGTTTATTGAATTATGAATTAGGATGTTATAATTCACTTATTTGAGTCAAATTTTCTATCTTTAGGCAGTCAATGATTAAGGACTGTTAATTTTCTGTCATAAATATAATTGGAGGTGTGTTATAAGTTTCTAGTTAGCTTTGGTGTAGAAATACAGCTTTGTCTATGGAAAAAATGGCTATGTGGATTAGAAGAGTTACTGCGGTAACAAATGAATATGGTTTTGGTGCTATGAATAAGAAAGTTGACCGGTCATCTGAGCTAGAACTATACGTACTTGAATAGGTTGTCATATTTACATTTTTGACACATTTACATATTTTATATTTATTATATTTTCATTACCACTTATGAACATAAAACTATAGTAGGAAGGTGTGCTGGTGATGTAGTGCTAGACTTTGTCTTCTTTGGATGTTTAGAGCACGAAATATTTACATTTGATACTAAATTTGACTCACTGATTTTAAACCAATTATATATGTTTATCGTAAATGATATATTGTCATTTGGTACCGAGTGGGTAAATAGAGGACTATATACTTTTGTATTTTGAAACTTTTACATTAAATATAGTAGCGACATTCGTGATAACTTTTGTTACATTCTAATGGGTAAACAGTACCATAAATGAGTATTATAAAAAATCAACCACATGTATATATGGTTATTACATTAGATTTTGTGTTTGTTAAAGTATGAATTGGAATGTTATAATTCACTTATTTGAGTCAAATTTTCTATCTTTAGGCAGTTAAAGATTAAGGACTGTTAATTTTCAACCATAAATAGAAGTGGAGGTGTGTTATAAGTTTCTAGTTAGCTTTGGTGTAGAAATACGGCTTTGTCTAAGGAAGGAATGGCTGTTGGGATTTGAAGAGTTACTGCTGTAACAAATGAATATGGTTTTGGTGCTATGAATAAGAAAGTTGACCGGTCATCTGAGCTGGAAGGAAACGTGCTTGAATAGGTTGGCATATTTACATTTTTGACCCATTTACATATTTTATAGTTATTATATTTTCATTACCACTTATGAACATAAAACTATTGTAGGAAGGTGTGCTGGTGATGTAGTGCTAGACATTGTCTTCTTTTGATGTTTATAGCATGAAATATTTACATTTGATATTAAATTTGAGTCACTGATTATTAACCAATTATATATGTTTATCGTAAATGATATATTGTCATTTGGTACCGAGTGGTAAGTAGAGGACTATATACTTTTGTGTTTAGTAATATTTACTATAAATATAGTAGCAACATTCATGATAACTTTTGTTACATTCTAATTGGTAAACAGTACCATAAATGAGTATTATAAAAAATTAACCACATTTATATATGGTTATTTCATTAGATTTTGTGTTTATTGAATTATGAATTAGGATGTTATAATTCACTTATTTGAGTCAAATTTTCTATCTTTAGGCAGTCAATGATTAAGGACTGTTAATTTTCTGTCATAAATATAATTGGAGGTGTGTTATAAGTTTCTAGTTAGCTTTGGTGTAGAAATACGGCTTTGTCTATGGAAGAAATGGCTGTGTGGATTAGAAGAGTTACTGCGGTAACAAATGAATATGGTTTTGGTGCTATGAATAAGAAAGTTGACCGGTCATCTGAGCTAGAACTATACGTGCTTGAACAGGTTGTCATATTTACATTTTTGACACATTTACATATTTTATATTTATTATATTTTCATTACCACTTATGAACATAAAACTATAGTAGGAAGGTGTGCTGGTGATGTAGTGCTAGACTTTGTCTTCTTTGGATGTTAATAGCACGAAATATTTACATTTGATACTAAATTTGACTCACTGATTTTAAACCAATTATATATGTTTGTCGTAAATGATATATTGTCATTTGGTACCGAGTGGGTAAATAGAGGACTATATACTTTTGTATTTTGAAACTTTTACTCTAAATATAGTAGCGACATTCGTGATAACTTTTGTTACATTCTAATGGGTAAACAGTACCATAAATGAGTATTATAAAAAATCAACCACATGTATATATGGTTATTACATTAGATTTTGTGTTTGTTGAAGTATGAATTGGAATGTTATAATTCACTTATTGAATCAAATTTTCTATCTTTAGGCAGTTAAAGATTAAGGACTGTTAATTTTCGGTCATAAAAATATAATTGGAGGTGTGTTATAAGTTTCTAGTTAGCCTTGGTGTAGAAATACGGCTTTGTCTATGGAAGGAATGGCTATGTGGATTAGAAGAGTTACTGCGGTAACAAATGAATATGGTTTTGGTGCTATGAATAAGAAAGTTGACCGGTCATCTGAGCTGGAAGGAAACGTGCTTGAACAGGTTGTCATATTTACATTTTTGACACGTTTACATATTTTATAATTATTATATTTTCATTACAACTTATGAACATAAAACTATTGTAGGAAGGTGTGCTGGTGATGTAGTGCTAGACTTTGTCTTCTTTGGATATTTATAGCATGAAATATTTACATTTGATATTAAATTTGACTCACTGATTTTAAACCAATTATATATGTTTATCGTAAATGATATATTGTCATTTGGTACCGAGTGGGTAAGTAGAGGACTATATACTTTTGTGTTTAGTAACTTTTACTATAAATAAAGTAGCGACATTCGTGATAACTTTTGTTACATTCTAATGGGTAAACAGTACCATAAATGAGTATTATAAAAAATCAACCACATGTATATACGGTTATTACATTAGATTTTGTGTTTATTGAATTATGAATTAGGATGTTATAATTCACTTATTTGAGTCAAATTTTCTATCTTTAGGCAGTCAATGATTAAGGACTGTTAATTTTCTGTCATAAATATAATTGGAGGTGTGTTATAAGTTTCTAGTTAGCTTTGGTGTAGAAATACGGCTTTGTCTATGGAAGAAATGTCTATGTGGATTAGAAGAGTTACTGCGGTAACAAATGAAAATGGTTTTGGTGCTATGAATAAGAAAGTTGACCGGTCATCGGAGCTAGAACTATACGTGCTTGAACAGGTTGTCATATTTACATTTTTGACACATTTACATATTTTATATTTATTATATTTTCATTACCACTTATGAAAATAAAACTATAGTAGGAAGGTGTGCTGGTGATGTAGTGCTAGACTTTGTCTTCTTTGGATGTTTAGAGCACGAAATATTTACATTTGATACTAAATTTGACTCACTGATTTTAAACCAATTATATATGTTTATCGTAAATGATATATTGTCATTTGGTACCGAGTGGGTAAATAGAGGACTATATACTTTTGTATTTTGAAACTTTTACTTTAAATATAGTAGCGACATTCGTGATAACTTTTGTTACATTCTAATGGGTAAACAGTACCATAAATGAGTATTATAAAAAACCAACCACATGTATATATGGTTATTACATTAGATTTTGTGTTTGTTGAAGTATGAATTGGAATGTTATAATTCACTTATTTGAGTCAAATTTTCTATCTTTAGGCCGTTAAAGATAAAGGACTGTTAATTTTCTGTCATAAATAGAAGTGGAGGTGTGTTATAAGTTTCTAGTTAGCTTTGGTGTAGAAATACGGCTTTGTCTAAGGAAGGAATGGCTGTTGGGATTTGAAGAGTTACTGCTGTAACAAATGAATATGGTTTTGGTGCTATGAATAAGAAAGTTGACCGGTCATCTGAGCTGGAAGGAAACGTGCTTGAATAGGTTGGCATATTTACATTTTTGACCCATTTACATATTTTATAGTTATTATATTTTCATTACCACTTATGAACATAAAACTATTGTAGGAAGGTGTGCTGGTGATGTAGTGCTAGACATTGTCTTCTTTTGATGTTTATAGCATGAAATATTTACATTTGATATTAAATTTGAGTCACTGATTATTAACCAATTATATATGTTTATCGTAAATGATATATTGTCATTTGGTACCGAGTGGTAAGTAGAGGACTATATACTTTTGTGTTTAGTAATATTTACTATAAATATAGTAGCAACATTCATGATAACTTTTGTTACATTCTAATTGGTAAACAGTACCATAAATGAGTATTATAAAAAATTAACCACATTTATATATGGTTATTTCATTAGATTTTGTGTTTATTGAATTATGAATTAGGATGTTATAATTCACTTATTTGAGTCAAATTTTCTATCTTTAGGCAGTCAATGATTAAGGACTGTTAATTTTCTGTCATAAATATAATTGGAGGTGTGTTATAAGTTTCTAGTTAGCTTTGGTGTAGAGATACGGCTTTGTCTATGGAAGAAATGGCTATGTGGATTAGAAGAGTTACTGCGGTAACAAATGAATATGGTTTTGGTGCTATGAATAAGAAAGTTGACCGGTCATCTGAGCTAGAACTATACGTGCTTGAACAGGTTGTCATATTTACATTTTTGACACATTTACATATTTTATATTTATTATATTTTCATTACCACTTATGAACATAAAACTATAGTAGGAAGGTGTGCTGGTGATGTAGTGCTAGACTTTGTCTTCTTTGGATGTTAATAGCACGAAATATTTACATTTGATACTAAATTTGACTCACTGATTTTAAACCAATTATATATGTTTGTCGTAAATGATATATTGTCATTTGGTACCGAGTGGGTAAGTAGAGGACTATATACTTTTGTATTTTGAAACTTTTACTCTAAATATAGTAGCGACATTCGTGATAACTTTTGTTACATTCTAATGGGTAAACAGTACCATAAATGAGTATTATAAAAAATCAACCACATGTATATATGGTTATTACATTAGATTTTGTGTTTGTTGAAGTATGAATTGGAATGTTATAATTCACTTATTTGAGTCAAATTTTCTATCTTTAGGCAGTTAAAGATTAAGGACTGTTAATTTTCGGTCATAAAAATATAATTGGAGGTGTGTTATAAGTTTCTAGTTAGCCTTGGTGTAGAAATACGGCTTTGTCTATGGAAGGAATGGCTATGTGGATTAGAAGAGTTACTGCGGTAACAAATGAATATGGTTTTGGTGCTATGAATAAGAAAGTTGACCGGTCATCTGAGCTGGAAGGAAACGTGCTTGAATAGGTTGTCATATTTACATTTTTGACACGTTTACATATTTTATAATTATTATATTTTCATTACAACTTATGAACATAAAACTATTGTAGGAAGGTGTGCTGGTGATGTAGTGCTAGACTTTGTCTTCTTTGGATATTTATAGCATGAAATATTTACATTTGATATTAAATTTGACTCACTGATTTTAAACCAATTATATATGTTTATCGTAAATGATATATTGTCATTTGGTACCGAGTGGGTAAGTAGAGGACTATATACTTTTGTGTTTAGTAACTTTTACTATAAATAAAGTAGCGACATTCGTGATAACTTTTGTTACATTCTAATGGGTAAACAGTACCATAAATGAGTATTATAAAAAATCAACCACATGTATATACGGTTATTACATTAGATTTTGTGTTTATTGAATTATGAATTAGGATGTTATAATTCACTTATTTGAGTCAAATTTTCTATCTTTAGGCAGTCAATGATTAAGGACTGTTAATTTTCTGTCATAAATATAATTGGAGGTGTGTTATAAGTTTCTAGTTAGCTTTGGTGTAGAAATACGGCTTTGTCTATGGAAGAAATGGCTATGTGGATTAGAAGAGTTACTGCGGTAACAAATGAAAATGGTTTTGGTGCTATGAATAAGAAAGTTGACCGGTCATCGGAGCTAGAACTATACGTGCTTGAACAGGTTGTCATATTTACATTTTTGACACATTTACATATTTTATATTTATTATATTTTCATTACCACTTATGAAAATAAAACTATAGTAGGAAGGTGTGCTGGTGATGTAGTGCTAGACTTTGTCTTCTTTGGATGTTTAGAGCACGAAATATTTACATTTGATACTAAATTTGACTCACTGATTTTAAACCAATTATATATGTTTATCGTAAATGATATATTGTCATTTGGTACCGAGTGGGTAAATAGAGGACTATATACTTTTGTATTTTGAAACTTTTACTTTAAATATAGTAGCGACATTCGTGATAACTTTTGTTACATTCTAATGGGTAAACAGTACCATAAATGAGTATTATAAAAAACCAACCACATGTATATATGGTTATTACATTAGATTTTGTGTTTGTTGAAGTATGAATTGGAATGTTATAATTCACTTATTTGAGTCAAATTTTCTATCTTTAGGCCGTTAAAGATTAAGGACTGTTAATTTTCTGTCATAAATAGAAGTGGAGGTGTGTTATAAGTTTCTAGTTAGCTTTGGTGTAGAAATACGGCTTTGTCTAAGGAAGGAATGGCTATTGGGATTTGAAGAGTTACTGCTGTAAAAAATGAATATGGTTTTGGTGCTATGAATAAGAAAGTTGACCGGTCATCTGAGCTGGAAGGAAACGTGCTTGAATAGGTTGGCATATTTACATTTTTGACCCATTTACATATTTTATAGTTATTATATTTTCATTACCACTTATGAACATAAAACTATTGTAGGAAGGTGTGCTGGTGATGTAGTGCTAGACTTTGTCTTCTTTTGTTGTTTATAGCATGAAATATTTACATTTGATATTAAATTTGAGTCACTGATTATTAACCAATTATATATGTTTATCGTAAATGATATATTGTCATTTGGTACCGAGTGGTAAGTAGAGGACTATATACTTTTGTGTTTAGTAATATTTACTATAAATATAGTAGCAACATTCATGATAACTTTTGTTACATTCTAATGGGTAAACAGTACCATAAATGAGTATTATAAAAAATTAACCACATTTATATATGGTTATTACATTAGATTTTGTGTTTATTGAATTATGAATTAGGATGTTATAATTCACTTATTTGAGTCAAATTTTCTATCTTTAGGCAGTCAATGATTAAGGACTGTTAATTTTCTGTCATAAATATAATTGGAGGTGTGTTATAAGTTTCTAGTTAGCTTTGGTGTAGAAATACGGCTTTGTCTATGGAAGAAATGGCTATGTGGATTAGAAGAGTTACTGCGGTAACAAATGAATATGGTTTTGGTGCTATGAATAAGAAAGTTGACCGGTCATCTGAGCTAGAACTATACGTGCTTGAACATGTTGTCATATTTACATTTTTGACACATTTACATATTTTATATTTATTATATTTTCATTACCCCTTATGAACATAAAACTATAGTAGGAAGGTGTGCTGGTGATGTAGTGCTAGACTTTGTCTTCTTTGAATGTTTATAGCACGAAATATTTACATTTGATACTAAATTTGACTCACTGATTTTAAACCAATTATATATGTTTGTCGTAAATGATATATTGTCATTTGGTACCGAGTGGGTAAATAGAGGACTATATACTTTTTTATTTTGAAACTTTTACTTTAAATATAGTAGGGACATTCGTGATAACTTTTGTTACATTCTAATGGGTAAACAGTACCATAAATGAGTATTATAAAAAATCAACCACATGTATATATGGTTATTACATTAGATTTTGTGTTTGTTGAAGTATGAATTGGAATGTTATAATTCACTTATTTGAGTCAAATTTTCTATCTTTAGGCAGTTAAAGATTAAGGACTGTTAATTTTCCGTCATAAAAATATAATTGGAGGTGTGTTATAAGTTTCTAGTTAGCCTTGGTGTAGAAATACGGCTTTGTCTATGGAAGGAATGGCTATGTGGATTAGAAGAGTTACTGCATTAACAAATGAATATGGTTTTGGTGCTATGAATAAGAAAGTTGACCGGTCATCTGAGCTGGAAGGAAACGTGCTTGAACAGGTTGTCATATTTACATTTTTGACACATTTACATATTTTATAATTATTATATTTTCATTACAACTTATGAACATAAAACTATTGTAGGAAGGTGTGCTGGTGATGTAGTGCTAGACTTTGTTTTCTTTGGATGTTTATAGCATGAAATATTTACATTTGATATTAAATTTGACTCACAGATTTTAAACCAATTATATATGTTTATCGTAAATGATATATTGTCATTTGGTACCGAGTGGGTAAGTAGAGGACTATATACTTTTGTGTTTAGTAACTTTTACTATAAATAAAATAGCGACATTCGTGATAACTTTTGTCACATTCTAATGGGTAAACAGTACCATAAATGAGTATTATAAAAAATAAACCACATGTATATATGGTTATTACATTAGATTTTGTGTTTATTGAAGTATGAATTTGAATGTTATAATTCACTTATTTGAGTCAATTTTTCTATCTTTAGGCAGTTAAAGATTAAGGACTGTTAATTTTCTGTCATAAATATAATTGGAGGTGTGTTATAAGTTTCTAGTTAGCTTTGGTGTAGAAATACGGCTTTGTCTATGGAAGGAATGGCTATGTGGATTAGAAGAGTTACTGCGGTAACAAATGAATATGGTTTTGGTGCTATGAATAAGAAAGTTGACCGGTCATCTTAGCTGGAAGGAAACGTGCTTGAACAGGTTGTCATATTTACATTTTTGACACATTTACATATTTTATATTTATTATATTTTCATTAAAACTTATGAACATAAAACTATTGTAGGAAGGTGTGCTGGTGATGTAGTGCTAGACTTTGTCTTCTTTGGATGTTTATAGCATGAAATATTTACATTTGATATTAACTTTGACTCACTGATTTTAAACCAATTATATATGTTTATCGTAAATGATATATTGTCATTTGGTACCGAATGGGTAAGTAGAGGACTATATACTTTTGTGTTTAGTAACTTTTACTATAAATAAAGTAGCGACATTCGTGATAACTTTTGTCACATTCTAATGGGTAAACAATACCATAAATGAGTATTATAAAAAATCAACCACATGTATATATGGTTATTACATTATATTTTGTGTTTATTGAAGTATGAATTAGAATGTTATAATTCACTTATTTGAGTCAAATTTTCTATCTTTAGGCTGTTAAAGATTAAGGACTATTAATTTTCTGTCATAAATAGAAGTGGAGGTGTGTTATAAGTTTCTAGTTAGCTTTGGTGTAGAAATACGGCTTTGTCTAAGGATGGAATGGCTATTGGGATTTGAAGAGTTACTGTTGTAACAAATGAATATGGTTTTGGTGCTATGAATAAGAAAGTTGTCCGGTCATCTGAGCTGGAAGGAAACGTGCTTGAACAGGTTGTCATATTTACATTTTTGACCCATTTACATATTTTATAGTTATTATATTTTCATTACCACTTATGAACATAAAACTATTGTAGGAAGGTGTGATGGTGATGTAGTGCTAGACTTTGTCTTCTTTGGATGTTTATAGCATGAAATATTTACATTTGATACTAAATTTGACTCACTGATTTTAAACCAATTATATATGTTTATCGTAAATGATATATTGTCATTTGGTACCGAGTGGGTAAATAGAGGACTATATACTTTTGTATTTTGAAACTTTTACTTTAAATATAGTAGCGACATTCGTGATAACTTTTGTTACATTCTAATGGGTAAACAGTACCATAAATTAGTATTATAAAAAATCAACCACATGTATATATGGTTATTACATTAGATTTTGTGTTTGTTGAAGTATGAATTAGAATGTTATAATTCACTTATTTGAGTCAAATTTTCTATCTTTAGGCAGTTAAAGGTTAAGGACTGTTAATTTTCTGTCATAAATATAATTGGAGGTGTGTTATAAGTTTCTAGTTAGCTTTGGTGTAGAAATACGGCTTTGTCTAAGGAAGGAATGGATATTGGGATTTGAAGAGTTACTGTTGTAACAAATGAATATGGTTTTGGTGCTATGAATAAGAAAGTTGTCCGGTCATCTGAGCTGGAAGGAAACGTGCTTGAACAGGTTGTCATATTTACATTTTTGACCCATTTACATATTTTATAGTTATTATATTTTCATTACCACTTATGAACATAAAACTATTGTAGGAAGGTGTGATGGTGATGTAGTGCTAGACTTTGTCTTTTATTGATGTTTATAGCATAAAATATTTACATTTGATATTAAATTTGACTCACTGATTCTTAACAAATTATATACGTTTATCGTAAATGATATATTGTCATTTGGTACCGAGTGGTAAGTAGAGGACTATATACTTTTGTGTTTAGTAACTTTTACTATAAATATAGTAGCGACATTCGTAATAACTTTTGTTACATTCTAATGGGTAAACAGTACCATAAATGAGTATTATAAAAAATCAACCACATGTATATATGGTTATTACATTAGATTTTGTGTTTATTGATGTATGAATTAGGCTGTTATAATTCACTTATTTGAGTCAAATTTCCTATCTTTAGGCAATCAAAGATTAAGGACTGTTAATTTTCTGTCATAAATATAATTGGAGGTGTGTTATAAGTTTCTAGTTAGCTTTGGTGTAGAAATACGGCTTTGTCTATGGAGGAATGGCTATGTGGATTAGAAAAGTTACTGCGGTAACAAATGAATATGGTTTTGGTGCTATGAATAAGAAAGTTGACCGGTCATCTGAGCTGGAAGGAAACGTGCTTGAACAGGTTGTCATATTTACATTTTTGACACATTTACATATTTTAAATTTATTATATTTTCATTACAACTTATGGACATAAAACTATTGCAGGAAGGTGTGCCGGTGGTGTAGTGCTAGACTTTGTCTTCTTTTGATGTTTATCGCATGAAATAGTTACATTTGATATTAAATTTGACTCACTGATTGTTAACCAATTATATATGTTTATCGTAAATGATATATTGTCATTTGGTACCGAGTGGGTAAGTAGAGGACTATACACTTTTGTGTTTAGTAACTTTTACTATAAATAAAGTAGCGACATTCGTGATAACCTTAGTTACATTCTAATGGGTAAACAGTACCATAAATGAGTATTATAAAAAATCAACCACATGTATATATGGTTATTACATTATATTTTGTGTTTATTGAAGTATGAATTAGAATGTTATAATTCACTTATTTGAGTCAAATTTTCTATCTTTAGGCAGTTAAAGATTAAGGACTGTTAATTTTCTGTCATAAATATAATTTGAGGTGTGTTATAAGTTTCTAGTTAGCTTTGGTGTAGAAATACGGCTTTGTCTATGGAAGGAATGGCTATGTGGATTAGAAGAGTTACTGCGGTAACAAATGAATATGGTTTTGGTGCTATGAATAAGAAAGTTGACCGGTCATCTGAGCTGGAAGGAAACGTGCTTGAACAGGTTGTCATATTTACATTTTTGACACAATTACATATTTTATATTTATTATATTTTCATTACAACTTATGGACATAAAACTGTTGCAGGAAGGTGTGCCGGTGATGTAGTGCTAGACTTTGTCTTCTTTTGATGTTTATAGCATGAAATAGTTACATTTGATATTAAATTTGACTCACTGATTGTTAACCAATTATATATGTTTATCGTAAATGATATATTGTCATTTGGTACCGAGTGGGTAAGTAGAGGACTATATACTTTTGTGTTTAGTAACTTTTACTATAAATAAAGTAGCGACATTCGTGATAACTTTTGTTACATTCTAATGGGTAAACAGTACCATAAATGACTATTATAAAAAATCAACCACATGTATATATGGTTATTACATTAGATTTTGTGTTTATTGAAGTATGAATTAGAATGTTATAATTCACTTATTTGAGTCAAATTTTCTATCTTTAGGCAGTTAAAGATTAAGGACTGTTAATTTTCTGTCATAAATGGAAGTGGAGGTGTGTTATTAGTTTCTAGATAGCTTTGGTGTAGAAATACGGCTGTCTAAGGAAGGAATGGCTATTGGGATTTGAAGAGTTACTGCGGTAACAAATGAATATGGTTTTGGTGCTATGAATAAGAAAGTTGACCGGTCATCTGAGCTGGAAGGAAAGGTGCTTGAATTGGTTGGCATATTTACATTTTTGACCCATTTACATATTTTATAGTTATTATATTTTCATTACCACTAATGAACATAAAACTATTGTAGGAAGGTGTGCCGGTGATGTAGTGCTAAACTTTGTCTTCTTTTGATGTTTATAGCATGAAATATTTACATTTGATATTAAATTTGACTCACTGATTATTAACCAATTATATATGTTTATCGTAAATGATATATTGTCATTTGGTACCGAGTGGTAAGTAGAGGACTATATACTTTTGTGTTTAGTAACTTTTACAATAAATATAATAGCGACATTCGTGATAACTTTTGTTACATTCTAATGGTAAACAGTATCATAAATGAGTATTATAAAAAATCAACCACATGTATATATGGTTATTACATTAGATTTTGTGTTTATTGAAGTACGAATTAGGATTCCATAATTCACTTATTTGAGTCAAATTTTCTATCTTTAGGCAGTTAAAGATTAAGGACTGTTTATTTTCTGTCATAAATATAATTGTAGGTGTGTTATAAGTTTCTAGTTAGCTTTAGTGTAGAAATACGGCTTTGTCTATGGAAGGAATGGCTATGTGGATTAGAAGTGTTAGTGCGGTAACAAATGAATATGGTTTTGGTGTTATGAATAGGAAAGTTGACGGGTCATCTGAGCTGGAAGGAAACGTGCTTGAATAGGTTGCATATTTACATTTTTGACACATTTACATATTTTATATTTATTATATTTTCATTACCACGTATGAAAATAAAACTATTGTAGGAAGGTTTGCTGGTGATGTACTGCTAGACTTTGTCTTCTTTGGATGTTTATAACATGAAATATTTACATTTGATATTAAATTTGACTCACTGATTTTAAACCAATTATATATGTTTATCGTAAATGATATATTGTCATTTGGTACCGAGTGGGTAAATAGAGGACTATATACTTTTGTATTTTGTAACTTTTACTTTAAATATAGTAGTGTCATACGTGATAACTTTTGTTACATTCTAATGGGCAAACAGTACCATAAATGAGTATATTGAAGTATGAATTAGAGTGTTACAATTTACATATTTGAGTCAAATTTTCTATCTTTAGGCAGTTAAAGATTAAGGACCGTTAATTTCTAACATAAATAGAATTGGAGGTGTGTTATAAGTTTCTAGATAGCTTTGGTGTAGAAATACGGCTTTGTCTAAAGAAGGAATGGCTATGGGGATTAGAAGAGTTACTGCTGTAACAAATGTATATGGTTTTGGTGCTATGAATAAGAAAGTTGACCGGTTATCTGAGCTGGAAGGAAACGTGCTTGAACATGTTGGCATATTTACATTTTTGACCCATTAACATATTTTATAGTTATTATATTTTCATTAACACTTATGGACATAAAACTATTGTAGGAAGGTGTGCCGGTGGTGTATTGCTAGACTTTGTCTTCTTTTGATGTTGTTAGCATGAAATATTTACATTTGATATTAAATTTGACTCACTGATTGTTAACCGATTATATATGTTTATCGTTAATGATATATTGTCAATTGGTACCAACTGGGTAAATAGAGGACTATATACTTTTGTGTTTAGTAACTTTTACTTTAAATTTTGTACCAACATACGTGATAACTTTTGTTACATTTTAATGGGTAAAGGCTTCCATAAATGAGTACGTTAAAAAATCAACCACAAATATATATGGATATTACATTAGCTTATGTGTTTATTGAAGTATGAATTAAAATGTTACAATTCACTTATTTGTGTCAAATTTCTATCTTTAGGCAGTTAAAGATTAAGGACTGTTAATTTTCTGTCATAAATAGATGTGGAGGTGTGTTATAAGTTTCTAGTTAGCTTTGGTGTAGAAATACGGCTTTGTCTAAGGAAGGAACGGCAATTGGGATTTGAATAGTTACTGCTGTAACAAATGAATATTGTTTTGGTGCTATGAAGAAGAAAGTTGACCGGTCATCTGAGCTGGAAGGAAACGTGCTTGAACAGGTTGGCATATTTACATTTTTGACCCATATAAATATTTTATAGTTATTATAATTTCATTACCACTTATGAACATAAAACTATTGTAGGAAGGTGTGCCGGTGATGTAGTGCTAGACTTTGTCGTCTTTTGATGTTTATAGCATGAAATATTTGCATTTGATATTAAATTTGACTCACTGATTGTTAACCAATTATATATGTTTATCGTAAATGATATATTGTCATTTGGTACCGAGTGGGTAAATAGAGGACTATATACTTTTGTATTTTGTAACTTTTACTTTAAATATAGTAGCGACATACGTGATAACTTTTGTTACTTTCTAATGGGCAAACAGTACCATAAATGAGTATGATATAAAATCAACCACAAGTATATATGGTTATTACATTAGATTTTGTGTTTATTGAAGTATGAATTAGAGTGTTACAATTCACTTATTTGAGTCAAAGTTTCTATCTTTAGGCAGTTAAAGATTATGGACTGTTAATTTTCTGTCATAAATAGAATTGGAGGTGTGTTATAAGTTTCTAGATAGCTTTGGTGTAGAAATACGGCTTTGTCTAAGGAAGGAATGGCTATGGGGATTGGAAGAGTTACTGCTGAAACAAATGTATATGGTTTGGTGCTATGAATAAGAGAGTTGACCGGTCATGTGAGCTGGAAGGAAACGTGCTTGAACAGGTTGGCATATTTACATTTTTGACCCATTAACATATTTTATAGTTATTATATTTTCATTAACACTTATGGACATAAAACTATTGTAGGAAGGTGTGCCGGTGGTGTAGTGCTAGACTTTGTCTTCTTTTGATGTTTATAGCATGAAATATTTACATTTGCTATTAAATATGACTCACTTATTGTTAACCAATTATATATGTTTATCGTTAATGATATATTGTCATTTGGTACCGAGTGGGTAAATAGAGGACTATATACTTTTGTGTTTAGTAACTTTACTTTAAATATTGTAGCGACCTACGTGATAACTTTTGTTACACTCTAATGGGTAAACGGTACCATAAATGAGTATGTTAAAAAATCAACCACAAGTATATACGGCTTTGTCTAAGGAAGGAATGGATATAGAGATTAGAAGAGTTACTACTGTAACAAATGAATATTGTTTTGGTGCTATGAATAAGAAAGTTGACGCATCATCTAAGCTGGAAGGAAATGTGCTTGAACAGGTTGGCATAATTACATTTTTGACCCATTTACATATTTTATATTTATTATACTCTCATTAACACTTATGGACATAAAACAATTGTAGGAAGGTGTGTCGGTGGTGTAGTGCTAGACTTTGTCTTCTTTTGATGTTTATAGCATGAAATATTTACATTTGCTATTAAATTTGACTCACTGATTGTTAACCAATTATATATGTTTATCGTTAATGATATATTTTCATTTGGTACCGAGTGGGTAAATAGAGGACTATATAATTTTGTGTTTTGTAACTTTTACTTTAAATATAGTAGCGACATATGTGATAACTTTTGTTACATTCTAATGTGTAAACAGTACAATAAATGAGTATGATAAAAATTCAACCACAAGTATATATGGTTATTACATTAGTTTTTGTGTATATTGAAGTATGAATTAGAATGTTACAATTCACTTATTTGAGTCAAATTTTCTATCTTTATGCAGTTAAAGATTAAGGACTGTTATTTTTCTGTCATAAATAGGGAGGTGTGTTATAAGTTTCTAGTTAGCTTTGGTGTAGAAATACGGCTTTGTCTAAGGAAGGAATGGCAATTGGGATTTGAAGAGTTACTGCTGTAACAAATGAATATTGTTTTGGTGCTATGAAGAAGAAAGTTGACCGGTCATCTGAGCTGGAAGGAAACGTGCTTGAACAGGTTGGCATATTTACATTTTTGACCCATATAAATATTTTATAGTTATTATAATTTCATTACCACTTAGGAACATAAAACTATTGTAGGAAGGTGTCCCGGTGATGTAGTGCTAGACTTTGTCTTCTTTTGATGTTTATAGCATGAAATATTTACATTTGATATTAAATTCGACTCACTGATTGTTAACCAATTATATATGTTTATCGTAAATGATATATTGTCATTTGGTACCGAGTGGGTAAATAGAGGACTATATACTTTTGTATTTGTAACTTTTACTTTAAATATAGTAGCGACATACATGATAACTTTTGTTACATTCTAATGGGCAAACAGTACCAAAAATGAATATGATAAAAAATCAACCACAAGTATATATGGTTATTACATTAGATTTTGTGTTTATTGAAGTATGAATTAGAGTGTTACAATTCACTTATTTGAGTCAAATTTTCTATCTTTAGGCAGTTAAAGATTATGGACTGTTAATTTTCTGTCATAAATAGAATTGGAGGTGTGTTATAAGTTTCTAGATAGCTTTGGTGTAGAAATACAACTTTGTCTAAGGAAGGAATGGCTATGGGGATTAGAAGAGTTACTGCTGTAACAAATGTATATGGTTTTGGTGCTATGAATAAGAAAGTTGACCGGTCATCAGAGCTGGAAGGAAACGTGCTTGAACAGGTTGGCATATTTACATTTTTGACCCATTAACATATTTTATAGTTATTATATTTTCATTAACACTTGTGGACATAAAACTATTGTAGGAAGGTGTGCCGATGGTGTAGTGCTAGACTTTGTCTTCTTTTGATGTTTATAGCATGAAATATTTACATTTGCTATTAAATTTGACTCACTTATTGTTAACCAATTATATTTGTTTATCGTTAATGATATATTGTCATTTGGTACCGAGTGGGTAAATAGAGGACTATATACTTTTGTGTTTAGTAACTTTACTTTAAATATTGTAGCGACATACGTGATAACTTTTGTTACATTCTAATGGGTATACGGTACCATAAATGAGTATGTTAAAAAATCAACCACAAGTATATACGGCTTTGTCTAAGGAAGGAATGGCTATGGGGATTAGAAGAGTTACTACTGTAACAAATGAATATTGTTTTGGTGCTATGAATAAGAAAGTTGACCGATCATCTAAGCTAGAAGGAAACATGCTTGAACAGGTTGGCATATTTACATTTTTGACCCATTTACATATTTTATATTTATTATACTTTCATTACCACTTATGAAGATAAACTATTGTAGGAAGGTGTGCCGGTGATGTAGTTCTAGACTTTGTCTTCTTTTGATGTTTATAGCATGAAATATTTACATTTGATATTAAATTTGACTCACCGATTGGTAACCAATTATATATGTTTATCGTAACTGATATATTGTCATTTGGTACCGAGTGGGTAAATAGAGGACTATATACTTTTGTGTTTAGTAACTTTACTATAAATATTGTAGCGACATACGTGATAACTTTTGTTACACTCTAATGGGTAAACGGTACCATAAATGAGTATGTTAAAAAATCAACCACAAGTATATACGGCTTTGTCTATGGAAGGAATGGATATAGGGATTAGAAGAGTTACTACTGTAACAAATGAATATTGTTTTGGTGCTATGAATTAGAAAGTTGACGCATCATCTAAGCTGGAAGGAAACGTGCTTGAACAGGTTGGCATAATTACATTTTTGACCCATTTACATATTTTATATTTATTATATTTTCATTAACACTCATGGACATAAAACTATTGTAGGAAGGTGTGCCGGTGGTGTAGTGCTAGACTTTGTCTTCTTTTTATGTTTATAGCATGAAATATTTACATTTTCTATTAAATTTGACTCACTTATTGTTAACCAATTATATATGTTTATCGTTAATGATATATTGTCATTTGGTACCGAGTGGGTAAATAGAGGACTATATACTTTTGTGTTTAGTAACTTTACTTTAAATATTGTTGCGACATACGTGATAACATTTGTTACACTCTAATGGGTAAACGGTACCATAAATGAGTATGTTAAAAAATCAACCACAAGTATATACGGCTTTGTCTAAGGAAGGAATGGATATAGGGATTAGAAGAGTTACTACTGTAACAAATGAATATTGTTTTGGTGCTATGAATAAGAAAGTTGACGCATCATCTAAGCTGGAAGGAAACGTGCTTGAACAGGTTGGCATAATTACATTTTTGACCCATTTACATATTTTATATTTATTATACTTTCATTAACACTTATGGACATAAAACAATTGTAGGAAGGTGTGTCGGTGGTGTAGTGCTAGACTTTGTCTTCTTTTGATGTTTATAGTATGAAATATTTACATTTGCTATTAAATTTGACTCACTGATTGTTAACCAATTATATATGTTTATCGTTAATGATATATTTTCATTTGGTACCGAGTGGGTAAATAGAGGACTATATAATTTTGTGTTTTGTAACTTTTACTTTAAATATAGTAGCGACATATGTGATAACTTTTGTTACATTCTAATGTGTAAACAGTACAATAAATGAGTATGATAAAAATTCAACCACAAGTATATATGGTTATTACATTAGTTTTTGTGTTTATTGAAGTATGAATTAGAATGTTACAATTCACTTATTTGAGTCAAATTTTCTATCTTTATGCAGTTAAAGATTAAGGACTGTTATTTTTCTGTCATAAATAGGGAGGTGTATTATAAGTTTCTAGTTAGCTTTGGTGTAGAAATACGGCTTTGTCTAAGGAAGGAATGGCAATTGGGATTTGAAGAGTTACTGCTGTAACAAATGAATATTGTTTTGGTGCTATGAAGAAGAAAGTTGACCGGTCATCTGAGCTGGAAGGAAACGTGCTTGAACAGGTTGGCATATTTACATTTTTGACCCATATAAATATTTTATAGTTATTATAATTTCATTACCACTTAGGAACATAAAACTATTGTAGGAAGGTGTCCCGGTGATGTAGTGCTAGACTTTGTCTTCTTTTGATGTTTATAGCATGAAATATTTACATTTGATATTAAATTCGACTCACTGATTGTTAACCAATTATATATGTTTATCGTAAATGATATATTGTCATTTGGTACCGAGTGGGTAAATAGAGGACTATATACTTTTGTATTTGTAACTTTTACTTTAAATATAGTAGCGACATACATGATAACTTTTGTTACATTCTAATGGGCAAACAGTACCAAAAATGAGTATGATAAAAAATCAACCACAAGTATATATGGTTATTACATTAGATTTTGTGTTTATTGAAGTATGAATTAGGGTGTTACAATTCACTTATTTGAGTCAAATTTTCTATCTTTAGGCAGTTAAAGATTATGGACTGTTAATTTTCTGTCATAAATAGAATTGGAGGTGTGTTATAAGTTTCTAGATAGCTTTGGTGTAGAAATACAACTTTGTCTAAGGAAGGAATGGCTATGGGGATTAGAAGAGTTACTGCTGTAACAAATGTATATGGTTTTGGTGCTATGAATAAGAAAGTTGACCGGTCATCAGAGCTGGAAGGAAACGTGCTTGAACAGGTTGGCATATTTACATTTTTGACCCATTAACATATTTTATAGTTATTATATTTTCATTAACACTTATGGACATAAAACTATTGTAGGAAGGTGTGCCGATGGTGTAGTGCTAGACTTTGTCTTCTTTTGATGTTTATAGCATGAAATATTTACATTTGCTATTAAATTTGACTCACTTATTGTTAACCAATTATATATGTTTATCGTTAATGATATATTGTCATTTGGTACCGAGTGGGTAAATAGAGGACTATATACTTTTGTGTTTAGTAACTTTACTTTAAATATTGTAGCGACATACGTGATAACTTTTGTTACATGCTAACGGGTATACGGTACCATAAATGAGTATGTTAAAAAATCAACCACAATTATATACGGCTTTGTCTAAGGAAGGAATGGCTATGGGGATTAGAAGAGTTACTACTGTAACAAATAAATATTGTTTTGGTGCTATGAATAAGAAAGTTGACCGATCATCTAAGCTGGAAGGAAACATGCTTGAACAGGTTGGCATATTTACATTTTTGACCCATTTACATATTTTATATTTATTATACTTTCATTACCACTTATGAAGATAAACTATTGTAGGAAGGTGTGCCGGTGATGTAGTTCTAGACTTTGTCTTCTTTTGATGTTTATAGCATGAAATATTTACATTTGATATTAAATTTGACTCACTGATTGGTAACCAATTATATATGTTTATCGTAAATGATATATTGTCATTTGGTACTGAGTGGGTAAATAGAGGACTATATACTTTTGTGTTTAGTAACTTTTACTATAAATATAGTAGCGAGATACGTGATAACTTTTGTTATATTTTAATGGGAAAACAGTACCATAAATGAGTATTATAAAAAATCAACCACAAGTATATATTGTTATTACATTAGATTTTGTGTTTATTGAAGTATGAATTAGAATGTTATAATTCATTTATTTGAGTCAAATTTTCTATCTTTAGGCAGTTAAAGATTAAGGACTGTTAATTTTCTGTCATAAAAAGAATTGGAGGTGTATTATAAGTTTCTAGTTAGCTTTGGTGTAGAAATACGGCTTTGTCTAAGGAAGGAATGGCTATGGGGATTAGAAGAGTTACGCTGTAAAAATGAATATGGTTTTGGTGCTATGAATAAGAATGTTGATCGGTAATCTGAGCTGGAAGGAAACTTGCTAGAACAGGTTGGCATATTTACATTTTTGACACATTTACATATTTTTTATTTATTATATTTTCATTACCACTTATGAACATAAAACTATTGTAGGAAGGTGAGCCGGTGATGTAGTGCTAGACTTTGTCTTCTTTTGATGTTTATAGCATGAAATATTCACATTTGATATTAAATTTGACTCACTGATTGGTAACCAATTATATATGTTTATCGTAAATGATATATTGTCATTTGTTACCGAGTGGGTAAATAGAGGACTATATACTTTTTTGTTTAGTAACTTTACTTTAAATATTGTAGCGACATACGTGATAACTTTTGTTACACTCTAATAGGTAAACGGTACCATAAATGAGTATGTTAAAAAATCAACCACAAGTATATACGGCTTTGTCTATTGAAGGAATGGCTATGGGGATTAGAAGAGTTACTACTGTAAAAAATGAATATTGTTTTGGTGCTACGAATAAGAAAGTTGACCGATCATCTAATCTGGAAGGAAACGTGCTTGAAAAGGTTGGCATATTTACATTTTTGACCCATTTACATATTTAATATTTATTATACTTTCATTACCACTTATGAATATAAAACTATTGTAGGAAGGTGTGCCGTTGATGTAGTGCTAGACATTGTCTTCTTTTGATGTTTAACCATATAGACATTGTCTTCTTTTACTTTAAATATAGTAGAGAGATACGTGATAACTTTTGTTACATTCTAATGGGCAAACAGTACCATAAATGAGTATGATAAAAAATCAACCACAAGTATATATGGTTATTACCTTAGATTTTGTGTTTATTGAAGTATGAATTAGAGTGTTACAATTCACTTATTTGAGTCAAATTTTCTATCTTTAGGCAGTTAAAGATTAAGGACTGTTAATTTCTGTCATAAATAGAATTGGAGGTGTGTTATAAGTTTCTAGATAGCTTTGGTTTAGAAATACGGCTTTGTCTAAAGAAGGAATGGCTATGGGGATTAGAAGAGTTACTGCTGTAACAAATGTATATGGTTTTGATGCTATGAATAAGAAAGTTGACCGGTCATCTGAGCTGGAAGGAAACGTGCTTGAACAGGTTGGCATATTTACATTTTTGACCCATTAACATATTTTATAGTTATTATATTTTCATTAACACTTATAGACATAAAACTATTGTAGGAAGGTGTGCCGGTGGAGTAGTGCTAGACTTTGTCTTCTTTTGATGTTTATAGCATTAAATATTTACATTTGATATTAAATTTGACTCACTGATTTTTAACCAATTATATATGTTTATCGTTAATGATATATTGTTATTTGGTACCGAGTGGGTAAATAGAGGACTATATACTTTTGTGTTTTGTATCTTTTACTTTAAATATAGTAGCGACATATGTGATAATTTTTGTTACATTCTAATGGTTAAACAGTACCATAAATGAGTATGATAAAAAATCAACCACAAGTATATATGGTTATTACATTAGATTTTGTGTTTATTGAAGTATGAATTAGGATGTTATAATTCACTTATTTGAGTCAAATTTTCTATCTTTAGGCAGTTAAAGATTAAAGAGTGTTAATTTTCTGTCATAAATATAATTGGAGGTGTGTTATAAGTTTCTAGTTAGCTTTGGTGTAGAAATACGGCTTTGTCTAAGAATGGAATGGCTATTGGGATTTCAAGAGTTACTGCTGTAACAAATGAATATGGTTTTGGTGCTATGAATAAGAAAGTTGACCGGACATCTGAGGTGGAAAGAAACGTGCTTGAACAGGTTGTCATATTTACATTTTTGACACATTTACATATTTTATATTTATTATATTTTAATTACAACTTATGAACATAAAACTATTGTAGGAAGGTGTGCTGGTGATGTAGTGCTAGGCTTTGTCTTCTTTGGATGTTTATAGCATGATATATTTACATTTGATATTAAATTTGACTCGCTGATTTTAAACCAATTATATATGTTTATCGTTAATGATATATTGTCATTTGGTACCGAGTGGGTAAGTAGAGGACTATATACTTTTGTGTTTAGTAACTTTTACAATAAATAAAGTAGCGACATTCGTGATAACTTTTGTTACATTCTAATGGGTAAACAGTACCATAAATGAGTATTATAAAAAATCAACCACATGTATATATGGTTATTACATTAGATTTTGTGTTTATTGAAGTATGAAAAAGAATGTTATAATTCACTTATTTGAGTCAAATTTTCTATCTTTAGGCAGTTAAAGATTAAGGACCGTTAATTTTCTGTCATAAATAGAAGTGGAAGTGTGTTATAAGTTTCTAGTTAGCTTTGGCGTAGAAATACGGCTTTGTCTAAGGATGGAATGGCTATTGGGATTTGAAGAGTTACTGCTGTAACAAATAAATATGGTTTTGGTGCTATGAATAAGAAAGTTGACCTGTCATCTGAGCTGGAAGGAAACGTGCTTGAACAGGTTGTCATATTTACATTTTTGACACATTTACATATTTTATATTTATTATATTTTCATTACCCCTTATGAACATAAAACTATTGTAGGAAGGTGTGCTGGTGATGTAGAGCTAGACTTGGTCTTCTTTGGATGTTTATAGCATGAAATATTTACATTTAATATTAAATTTGACTCACTGATTTTAAACCAATTATATATGTTTATCGTAAATGATATATTGTTATTTGGTACCGAGTGGGTAAATAGAGGACTATATACTTTTGTATTTTGTAACTTTTACTTTAAATATAGTAGTGACATACGTGATAACTTTTGTTACATTCTAATGGGCAAACAGTACCATAAATGGTTATTACATTAGATTTTGTGTTTATTGAAGTATGAATTAGAGTGTTACAATTTACTTATTTGAGTCAAATTTTCTATCTCTAGGCAGTTAAAGATTAAGGACTGTTAATTTCTATCATATATAGAATTGGAAGTGTGTTATAAGTTTCTAGATAGCTTTGGTGTAAAAATACGGCTTTGTCTAAAGAAGGAATGGCAATTGGGATTTGAAGAGTTACTGCTCTAACAAATGAATATGGTTTTGGAGCTATGAAGAAGAAAGTTGACCGGTCATCTGAGCTGGAAGGAAACGTGCTTGAATAGGTTGGCATATTTACATTTTTGACCCATTTACATATTTTATAGTTATTATAATTTCATTACCACTTATGAACATAAAACTATTGTAGGAAGGTGTGCCGGTGATGTAGTGCTAGACTTTGTCTTCATTTGATGTTTATAGCATGAAATATTTACATTTATGTTAAACTTGACTCACTGATTGTTAACCAATTATATATGTTTATCGTAAATGATATATTGTCATTTGGTACCGAGTGGGTAAATAGAGGACTATGTACTTTTGTATTTTGTAACTTTTACTTTAAATATAGTAGCGACATACGTGATAACTTTTGTTACATTCTAATAGGCAAACAGTACCATAAATGAGTATGATAATAAATCAACCACAAGTATATATGGTTATTACATAAGATTTTGTGTTTATTGAAGTATGAATTAGAGTGTTACAATTCACTTCTTTGAGTCAAATTTTCTATCTTTAGGCAGTTAAAGATTAAGGACTGTTAATTTTCTGTCATAAATAGAATTGGAGGTGTGTTATAAGTTTCTAGATAGCTTTGGTGTAGAAATACGGCTTTGTCTAAGGAAGGAATGGCTATGGGGATTAGAAGAGTTACTGCTGAAACAAATGTATATGGTTTGGTGCTATGAATAAGAAAGTTGACAGGTCATCAGAGCTGGAAGGAAACGTGCTTGAACAGGTTGGCATATTTACATTTTTGACCCATTAACATATTTTATAGTTACTATATTTTCATTAACACTTATGGACATAAAACTATTGTAGGAAGGTGTGCCGGTGGTGTAGTGCTAGACTTTGTTTTCTTTTGATGTTTATAGCATGAAATATTTACATTTGCTATTAAATTTGACTCACTGATTGTTAACCAATTATATATGTTTATCGTTAATGATATATTGTCATTTGGTACCGAGTGGGTAAATAGAGGACTATATACTTTTGTGTTTAGTAACTTTACTTTAAATATTGTAGCGACATACGTGATAAATTTTGTTACACTCTAATGGTTAAACGGTACCATAAATGAGTATGTTAAAAAATCAACCACAAGTATATACGGCTTTGTCTAAGGAAGGAATGGCTATCGGGACTAGAAGAGTTACTACTGTAACAAATTAATATTGTTTTGGTGCTATGAATAAGAAAGTTGACCGATCATCTAAGCTGGAAGGAAACCTGCTTGAACAGGTTGGCATAATTACATTTTTGACCCATTTACATATTTTATATTTATTATACTTTCATTAACACTTATGGACATAAAACAGTTGTAGGAAGGTGTGCCGGTGGTGTAGTGCTAGACTTTGGCTTCTTTTGATGTTTATAGCATGAAATATTTACATTTTCTATTAGATTTGACTCACTGATTGTTAACCAATTATATATGTTTATCGTTAATGATATATTGTCATTTGGTACCGAGTGGGTAAATAGAGGACTATATAATTTTGTGTTTTGTAACTTTTACTTTAAATATAGTAGCGACATACGTGATAACTTTTGTTACATTCTAATGTGTAAACCGTACCATAAATGAGTATGATAAAAATTCAACCACAAGTATTTATGATTATTACATTAGTTTTTGTGTTTATTGAAGTAAGAATTAGAATGTTACAATTCACTTATTTGAGTCAAATTTTCTATCTTTATGCAGTTAAAGATTAAGGACTGTTATTTTTCTGTCATAACTTGTAACGATTCCGGCAAATTCAGGTATACCCTGGCCGGAATATACTATTTACGTGTTATTCAATACTGAATATATGAATTATAATGTGTTTATACGAGTATATAAGATTCACCGTACGAATTATACTCGAATATACAGATAGTCGTATTGGAATTACGATTAACCTATGAACGGTTATTGAAACCCGAACGAATCGGGGATTACATTATATACGAAATATATGATGTTTAGTAAGGTTTACGAAGTATTAAATCTTCGGGATGAGTGAATTATAGCACAGAAAAAGGATTTCGATTTAATGGTACGTCGGTACGTTAAACGAAACCTTTAATATCGAACCAAGCAAGAGACGATCGATCAAACCGAAAAAGATACACAATTACCGACAATATGATGTGTTGAGTCAATAAACGTCATGGTTTAAGTTTTTAAAGTTTTTAAATCAGTTTTATATAAATTTCATTTTTAAGCCGAAAAACGACCGTTTTGGCCTCATTTTGAGCGGAATTAAACGTTTAACCGAAAAACGAACTGAACCAGATTATCCACAACATTATCCGGATTACACAATCCGAATGTGTGGCTATGGTTGGAGATGTGGGCCCCCCCACTAACATAACATGGACCGATCGGTCCATGCTACACACATACACATTCACTTTTTTCTTTTTTCTCCAATATTACTCTCCAAATCCTCTCAACACTCTTCAACATCCATCCAAAACCCAAGTTTTTAAGCAAGAACACAAGGTAAAAACCGAGTTGTGATCGTGTTTATCTTCTTTTCTTGGTTCATTTACAAGGAAATGAGGTTTCAAATGAAAAATGGGTGAAAACCCGAGATGAAACCGATTCTTGGAGGATCAAGTGATGTATACAAGTTATACAAAGGATCTTGGTCCAAGAAAGTAGTTAAAAGAGTCAAAAACGAATTTTTACGGTCAAAATCTTTGTTTTGATGTTTTAATAGAAACCATGAAAGAAATGGCTTGATTGTGGGTATAACTTGCTTGGTGTGGTGTTGTTGTGCTTGTAAGTGTTGTATCTAGTGGCTAGCAAAGGCTAGAAACCAAGATCTTTGCGATCTAACGCTAGAAAACACAAGATAGTTCGGTTTTCGTATGATTTAGATAATTTGGACAGATTGTGATAGACCTAGAGTTGGGTCACGAAATTTCACAAAGATGATCTACACCTGAAAATATGAGATCTGTGAATTTTTGGTAATTTTTGGATAAAGGATGAATATTTGGTGAATTTAATGCTTGGTTTTGGCCAAAAATGGTGAAAAATAGCTAAACATCATGAAAAATTCTGGAAAATTTAAGATAAGTATTTTATAACATATAAAAGTAACACACAAAATTTCAGGTTCATTGGAGAAGTCTATGTAGTCTTTTCGGTAAAAACGTTTTAGGGATTTCTTGCTCGGTTTTGGTAAAAATGGCATGAAAAATAAGTTTTTGGTTCTGGAAAAATTACAGGGAACTATGTGGGTGACAGGGGTCATCCCAGAAAAAATTGGGATTTTTCGAAGGTCGTTTGGTATTTTCGTCATATTTGGTGTTTAAATGACGTTTAAAAATGGTTAAATAAATTTTAGATATAAAAATTAATTCTGGAAAAATTTTATAAAATTCCTTACTGTCAAAATATGGTTTGTACAAAATTTCAACGTCCGAGACTAAACGGATATTTATTTGTGCTAAATGGAACTTAAAAACAAACTTTTAAAGCTTAAAACGAGTAAACCGGCGAAGTTCGCCTAAGCGAGCTGACTGGTGTTTGAAAACCTTAAAAATGGATGATTTTTATGAAACTAAGTTAATCAAGTAAAAATAAATCATCCGAAAATAATTCGGATGATTTGGGTAATTTTACCCGATTTAACCGTTTCCGGTGTATTAAAGACGGAAACGGGCCCCGCGGCCAAACGGGGTGTCTAACCGAGCTCTAATTTCACCACTTTAATGAAAATATCAATAATAACTATTTTCGGGTCGTGTGTGGTCAAACTTATTTTTGTAAACATAAAGACGGATAACCGTGCTAGGCACGCAAAACGATAAAACAAACTAACGGTAGTTTTGACTAAAGAACTCTAGGTGATATCACAATCTAAGTCCTGAAAAGTATTTCGGGGTTAACATTGTCCCCGGATCGTGTACGGTACTGGGTTAGCAGTGTCCCCAGACGTACCGGTTAACACGAATTTAAGTTATATTGATAGAAATTGTGTAGTAACGATTTGGGGATCGTATTACAGATCTGTACCAGTAGCACTGCACCGTAGTACATCTTGCTCACAAGAAGGTGAGTTTTCACGAGCCCCTTTTTACTGAATTGTTTTAAATATTTTCCCGGGGCGGAAAGCATGTTTCTATCAAAGTGTTTAAGTACATGCTAATCGCATGGAAACGAATGTATTTATATAATGTTTATTGTACGGAAATCGTACGGTAATGTATTAAGATGGTAATTAACTGAGTTGCTAATATTGTAAGGCCCGAAACAGTGTTCTGGGTTAACAGTGTCCCCAGAGGTTATTAAATGTATTTCTGGGTTAAAAGTGTCCCCAGAGGATATTGGAAATGTTCTGGGTTAACAGTGCCCCCAGAGGTTATTAAATATGTTTCTGGGTTAACAGTGTCCCCAGAGGTTATTAGATATGTTTCTGGGTTAACAGTGTCCCCAGGGGTAATTTGATGTGTTTCGGGGTTAACAGAGTTTTCACTTGTGAACTCAGTATAATTACATCGCTTATTTATGATTTTTATAATGATTTGTCATGGTTTATTTAAATTAGTGAAACTCACCAACTATTCGTAGTTGACCCGTTTTCTTTACATGCTTTCTAGGTACACTCAAATTGGAATGAGTGATATGTGTTCGATGCTGTGTGCTATTTTGTGGAAGTCTAGAGATCTATATTTTGCATTAAATATGTTAATGTACTATCGGTAACACTTATGTGATAACGCTTAGATGGTTATGAAACTCAGAACAATGTAATACGTTTAAATTAATGTAGTGGTGTTTTCTTTATAAACAATGCTGTTGATATCAGATGTGTCTGTTGCATCCCGTGTACGTTTCCGCTGCGGTTACGGGGTGTTACAGAACTTGGTATTAGAGCCATTGGTTATAAAGAATTAGGATGTCTTTAAAAGATACCTAAAATATAACCAGTAGCTCAAGTATTATAGGATCTGAATATCAACTAATAATATATTGTGACGAGATCGGGATGAACTTGGATGGACAAGTGGGTTATTATGGTCCGGAACATAATAACAGACTTGTCTGCACGAGGGAATTCAGGGAAAGTCACGGGGGACTTTAATAGGTAAAATTGGCAACATACGTGCAAATATGTGATAATATTGTTATGTGGTCAAGTTGTATAAGTAAGTATATATTAATTTGATTATGATTTACACTATGGAAAGAACTATATGTTTGTTAACTTGTGTGCAGGTAAAATGTCAAGAACTCCCAGTTTGTCGATTGAGGAGGACCCGGAGGAGGTCAGCTCCGGGGACTCTGGGAGCCCACTCGTAGCATCTAGCACAGAGCCTAGCGAGGCTAGCCTTAGGAGTTCCGGCCAGTCCTCCCCAGCTAGGATTGCCAGATCCCCGACCCCACCCGCACCACAGGCCGCCCCTGCACCCCCCGGATTCGGACCCCGCCTCACGGCGCGGATCAGTATCCCATATGTCCAACCTACCTCGCCCCCACCCAGACCTGCTACCCGCAGGGGCGAGTCCTCCCGCTCTCAGCCTGAGCCTGTGACTCCACCTGTGTGGGGTCTTCCTTGACAGGAACGGGACGCGGCGGCCTAGCTCCGAGTGCTCACCGAACAGGTGAAGGAGCACTCCGCCGCCCTGACGGTGGGAGTCCAGAGGAGGATGTACTTGGGGGATTGCATACTGGACCATCAGTATGCGATTGCCCAGCTGAAGAGGGAGTGCTCATACTCCCAATGGATGCTCGGCCGGATGGAGATGCGGGTCCGGGTCATGATGGCTGTGTTGGTGGTGTTGGTGGCGATATTGGTGGGGTTGGTTTACCACCGTGTTTAGTTGTGTTGGGATGGGAATAGACAGGGACCGTTTTTTTGATACTCTGTGTAAGCAGTTAGTGGTGATGCTAACATGGAGTGAATCTTGTTTAGTTATAATACAACCACTGGCCCTTAGGGGGGGGTCTCTTTTGGGGCATATCAGTATAGATACTTTTGGGTATCATTCAAGCACTGACCCGTTGCGGGTTATGTCGAGATGATGCCGACATAGGCCCTACGTATGAAAACTTAACTAATGTAATAGTGACAGGAAAGTAATATGAACGGATGTTTGTGTAATATGTACTAACGTTTATTAATGAATGGAATGTTTGTTGTGTTTTATGATTGGAACTTGTATTGATTATATATATTTTCTTGATGTTGTGTAGAATGGTACCAAAACGTTCAGCCCAATTGTCGGAAGTGGACGTGAGCCGTTTGATTGCTCGACAGTTGGAGGCGGCGATACCGGATATAGTATCGCGCATCGCCGCCAGTATTAACAATTCGACCAATCCAACCCCTCCGAGCAATCAAACGACCACCAATAATGACGGGGAACGAAATACTGCTCCTCCGCAGAATGATAACACGATTCCGAGTAATGACGCACCGCCTAGGGTGGTCGTTACAGACAGTAATGGCCCTATACCTACGGTAGAGACGAACCGTACTGAACCGATTCGTGCATCCAGGGGATGTTCGATCAAGGATTTTATGTTGTGCAAACCTCTAGAGTTTAGCGGGTCTGAAGGACCAAATGGATTAGTTAAATGGATCGAGAAAATAGAATCCGTGGTGAATATCAGCAACTGCCCCGAGGATTGTGTTGTTAAGTATGCTGCCTGCACATTCACGGACCATGCCTTGACATGGTGGAACACGATAGTGCAGACCCGGGGCCAGGCGGCGACAAACCGCATGACCTGGACGGGCTCAAGGCTCTTGTACTGGAACATTTCTGCCCGAAAAACGAATTGCAAAAATTAGAAAATGAATTGTGGAACCTGGAGATGCAGGGGGCAGACCATTTGGGTTATACGAACCGGTTTAATGAGCTGTCGCGATTGGTACCATGGTTGGTCACCCCAGAGTCGAAGAGGGTGGAGCGTTATATTTGGGGGCTAACTCCAGTTTTAAGGAGTATAGTCAATTCTGGGGGACACCAGACATATGAGGGTGCGGTGACGCAAGCGGGTATCGTAACTTACGATTTCGTAAGGAGCGGGTCACTGAAGGTGGCGGGAGAGTCCGCTGGAGGAAAGCGGGGTACACATGACCATAGGACCCAGGAAAAGCAGAAAGGTAAACGTGCTAGACCCACTGCCCAGAACTACGCCGTGACTAGTTCGGGTGGAAGGCAAGAACCGCAGAAGGGAACGTTTCCTAGGTGTGGGAAATGCGGTTACCACTATGGTGGCATGTGCAAAGAGGTGGTGTGCCACCGGTGCGGCAGGATTGGGCACTACGCACCGAGCTGTAGGACAAACCTGAACAACTTGAACCGGCAACCGCAACCTATCCGTGCGCAGCCATTTAGGACCCAATCAGCCCGACAACAAAACCCACAAGGAAATCAAGTGATGACCACCAGTCGTGCTTGCTTTGAATGCGGTAGCACAGATCACTTCAAGAAAAACTGTCCAAAGCTGAACCAGGGAGGAAATGGGCGGCAACCCGCGGGTCAGGCATCGTCGTCCAATCCAGCGCGAGGCCGAGCATTCGTGATGGGGGCGAACGAGGCAAGCCAGGACCCCAGCGTAGTGACAGGTACATTCCTCGTCTCTGATCATTACGCTTCTGTATTATTTGATACAGGCGCCGATAGAAGTTTTGTCTCCGTTAGATTCCTGTCGATAGCAAACCTTCCAATTGGTGAAACCATAGAACCTTACACCGTAGAAGTCGCTAACGGTAAAACCTTGATAGTTAATCAGATAGTTCGGAATTGCCCTTTTATTCTGAACGAACAATCCTTTCCGATTGACTTGTTACCGGTAGAATTGGGTAGTTTTGACGTAATAGTGGGAATGGATTGGTTAGCACGTAACAAAGTAGAAATAAACTGTGAAAAGAAAATCGTTAAGATCCGGGTGTCGGATGACGAGGAGGTATTAGTGCAAGGAGAAAAATCCGGCACCATGATACCATTTATATCCCACCTCAAGGTGTTAAAATATATACGTCAGGGATGTGTGGCGTATCTAGCGAGCCTGACGGCCACTGATTCTGAGGAAAAACGGGTGGACGATATTCCCGTGGTACGCGAATTTCCACAAGTTTTCCCAGAGGAACTTCCTGGATTACCGCCAACCCGACAGGTCGAATTCACAATCGACTTATTACCTCAAGCTGGCCCTGTTGCTAAGGCGCCCTACCGACTTGCACCATCCGAGATGCAAGAGTTATCCAACCAGTTGCAAGAATTGTTGGATAAAGGATTTATACGTCCTAGTTATTCCCCGTGGGGTGCACCGGTACTATTCGTGAAAAAGAAGGACGGAAGCCTTAGAATGTGCATTGATTTCAGGGAGCTGAACAAGTTGACAATCAAAAATAGGTATCCTCTCCCCCGAATCGATGATCTGTTCGACCAGCTACAAGGTGCGAGCTACTTCTCAAAAATAGATCTTAGATCGGGATACTATCAGGTTAGAATCCAGGAGGAGGATATCCCAAAAACCGCATTCCGGAATCGCTACGGCCATTACGAGTTCTTAGTTATGCCTTTTGGGCTAACAAATGCGCCAGCAGTATTCATGGATCTCATGAATCGAGTCTGTAAACCCTACCTCGATAAATTCGTCATCGTGTTTATTGACGATATTTTGATATTCTCAAAGAGTAAAGTAGAGCATGAGCAACACTTGAGATTAATTTTAGAGCTTCTAAATCAGGAGAAGTTGTTTGCAAAATTCTCCAAGTGTAACTTCTGGTTACAAGAAGTGCAATTCCTTGGTCACGTTATAAACCATCAAGGAATACACGTTGATCCAAGTAAGGTTGAAGCAGCTAAGAATTGGCAAGCGCCTAAATCGCCAAAGGAAATCCGCCAATTTTTAGGCTTAGCTGGATATTATCGTCGATTTATAGAGAACTTTTCCAGCATCGCCCAACCTTTAACTCTTCTGACCCAAAAAGATCGAAAGTATGAATGGGGTGAAGAGCAGGAAACGGCGTTTCAAACGCTAAAACAAAGATTGTGCCAAGCGCCGATCTTAAGTCTCCCCGACGGAGACGATGGTTTTGTCGTGTATTGTGACGCATCCCGGAAAGGGTTAGGATGCGTGTTGATGCAAAATAATAAAGTCATAGCCTATGCTTCCCGACAGTTAAAAGTACACGAGAAAAATTACACTACTCATGACTTAGAACTGGGAGCAGTTATCTTCGCACTTAAAATCTGGAGACATTATCTCTACGGTACAAAGTGCACCATCTTCACCGATCATAAAAGTTTGCAACACATATTCGATCAGAAAGAACTGAATATGAGACAACGAAGATGGGTCGAATTATTAAGCGACTAAGACTGTGACATCCGTTATCACCCCGGCAAGGCTAACGTCGTAGCCGATGCCTTGAGTAGGAAGGATCGGGTTAAGCCATTGCGAGTGCGAGCGCTTGGGATGATAGTCCAGTCGAACCTTTCGGATTTGATTCGAGTCGCTCAACGCGAGGCGTTGGAAGAGGAACAATTGGAAAAAGAGGGACTTTTCGGTAACGAGAAGAACTTCGAACAGCGCAAGGACGAAATTCTCTACTTCAAAAATCGGATTTGGATCCCGACCCTCCATGATCTTCGTGATGTAAGGCCCCGTTACCGGTAACCCTACTTTCGTGTTGGATTTACTCATAAGCACAGTTCTAAATATCAGAGTTAATTAAAAACTTTACGCGGAATATAAAACTTTCATAAAACATTACATATCAATTCATAATCATGTCTTAAAACATTCCTCTTGTCCTTCAAAATCAAAACATAACTTATAAAACATATCAGATCTTCAGATGCCAGGCTTTAGTCTTCTGCCATGTGTCCTCCACTCAAGCTAGCTGTCTCATCCTACTCACCTGCGTGCATACTAAAAGTCAGCTACGCTGAGTGAGTTCTAGTTAATCATACAATACCATACAATACCTTATTACATACATACGTACTTAACCTCATAACTTTCTTTCATACACACATAAGTACTCATACCTTCATTCTTACTTACATACTTTCTTTCTTACTTACATACTTTCTTTACATTCATAATCATACGTTTTAAAGAGCCTTTCGCCCTATAACCTCACAGATATTATAAGGGTCTGGTCCCTAACATCACAGATATTATAAGGGTCTGGTCCCTATCCTCACAGATATTGTAAGGGTCTGGTCCCTAACATCACAGATATTATAAGGGTCTGGTCCCTAACATCACAGATATTATAAGGGTCTGGTCCCTAACATCACAGATATTATAAGGGTCTGGTCCCTTGCTTTCGAATATTAGTAGGGTTCAGTTCCCTCTTCGTTACCATATAACCAGGCATCATACCTCGAGTATTATTAGGGCTCGGTACCCTTTTCGTAACCATACAACCATACAACCGTCATTTCCTTCTTTTATTAACTTTATTACGTTCATACACATAAACATTCATATCATACTTGCCATATTTATAACGTTACAACCTGACAGAACGTGCAATATCCGAAGATCGTTCACGAACCATCAAGCAATCATTCATACATATCACATATATCACATATGGCTTTATAACGTTACAACCTGACAGTACGTGCAATATCCGAAGATCGTTCACGAACCATCAAGCAATCATTCATACATATCACATATATCACATATGGCATACACTTATCACTTAGGATAAATGTATTAACAACACATCAAGTATGCACACAGCCCCGAAAACATAACAGGGAATGGGGCTAGAAACTCACCTGGATCCTGTTACGCTCGCCGTTGATCGTAATTCCTTTCTTTAACTGGGCCCGGCTAACTGTATAATATTTACACATATCAATTAACTACTACTACTCGTTTTGTATTTCTATCTATATATGACCCACAACGAACGGGGGTCCGGGGGCAGCGCCCCTGGCAGCGGGGTTCTAGGGGCGGCAGCCCCTAGCGGGGTCCAAGGGGCAGAGCCCCTGGCTGGGGTTAAGCTGCCTTAACACATTTTCCATTAGGTTTTTAATTTGTTTTATAAACGAACTTCACTTGGCTTCAAAACGAGTAGTAGTTAAACCTTAGGCGAACTTGGCTTCAGGCGAAGTTAAACCTTAGGCGAACTTGGCTTCAGGCGAAGTTAAACCTTAGGCGAACTTGGCTTCAGGCGAAGTTAAACCTTAGGCGAACTTGGCTTCAGGCGAAGTTAAACCTTAGGCGAACTTGGCTTCAGGCGAAGTTATACCTTAGGCGAACTTGGCCGTAGGCGAAGTTACGCTTGAAGGCGAAGTTACGCTTGAAGGCGAAGTTCATCAGGCGAACTTAATCTTGCAGGCGAAGTTATCGCGCTGCAGATCTGTTTGCCCATAACTCCTTCGTTTCTTAGCCAAATAACTCGATTTTGGTACCCACGGAATCGTATGATCGGCGCCTACAAATCCTAACCATCAAGTCGGCCTAAAATCGACGTTTTAGGGGTCCGATTTGGGCAGTTTGGGTTTCGGGTCCGGTTAACCCATCCAATCCTAACCATTTTCAGTAATATTAACTTTGTTGGATTTGTTCTTACCTTACCAACTCAGATCTATCAACGAAATCTCGGGTCTCGGCTTCGAATCTTGATCGGTTAGAAAGCGGTGTTTTGAGGAGTGTGTGGAGTTTGGTGAGAAATGAGATATTTTGGGATTTTGGGGGTATTTATATCCCTGAAATCCCATTCTCATTTATCCTATCTCAATTAATCCAAGTCCATGACCCGCTCCTACCCGATATTAATAATTAAAAACGCGAAATCACTAACATAACTTTCTTTATTCAACATTATAAATTTTAGGATGTTACACGTGAATTGATCATGAACGAAGCGCATAAATCGAAATATTCCATACATCCGGGTTCGGATAAGATGTACAAGGATGTGAAGGAGTTCTACTGGTGGCCGGGTATGAAAAAGGATATAGCCACATACGTCGGCAAGTGTACGACGTGTGCGAGGGTTAAGGCGGAGCACTAGAAACCTTCGGGAATGTTACAACAACCGGAAATTCCCGAATGGAAGTGGGAGCAGATCACGATGGATTTTGTGACACATCTCCCCAAGACGTCCCGAGGACATGATGCAATTTGGGTAGTCGTGGATCGATTAACCAAATCGGCACATTTTATCCCGATTAGAAATAATTATAACACTGAGAGACTTGCGCAGATTTATATAAATGAAATTGTGTCTCGTCATGGGATACCCATCTCAATCATCTCTGATTGGGATAGCCATTTCACCTCCAAGCTTTGGCAAGCTGTGCAAGAAGCGCTGGGAACGCGCATTAATTTAAGCACAGCCTACCACCCTCAGACCGACGGTCAGTTTGAGAGGACCATTCAAACCCTGGAGGATTTGCTTCGTGCATGCGTACTGGATTTTAAGGGAAATTGGGATCAACATCTCCCGCTCGTTGAATTTTCCTATAATAACAGTTACCATAGCAGTATAAAAGCAGCACCGTATGAAGCATTGTATGGACGAAAGTGCCGATCACCACTCTGCTGGACTGAAGTGGGCGACACACATGTTATTAGATCAGATCTGGTCCAGGAAACGACCAGCAAAATTCTTGAAATTAAGAACAAACTGAAGGCCGCACGGGATCGGCAGAAGAGTTATGCCGATACCCGTAGAAAACCGTTATCATTTGAGAAAGGTGATAAAGAGTATTTGAAAGTATCACCTTGGAAAGGAGTAGTCAGATTTGGAAAGGCGGGGAAGTTAGCCCCAAGATACATTGGACCATTCGACATTACTGCAAAAAACGGTCCAGTAGCATACCGATTAGAACTGCCTGATGAACTGAGTGCAGTTCACAATGTGTTTCACGTGTCGAACTTGAAAAGGTGTCTGTCGAATGAGACATCGGCGTTACCCTTAGAGGGTGTCCAAATAAGTGATAAACTCAACATTGTAGAGGAACCCATAGAAATAGTGGATGGGAAAATCAAGCAACTTAGACACAATAAGATCTCGTTGGTCAAAGTTAGATGGAACTCGCAACGAGGTCCAGAATATACGTGGGAACGAAAGGACGAATTTCGGAAGAAATACCCCCACCTATTTCCGCAAAAGGAAGTAGTTGATGCGTAAAATTTCGAGGACGAAATTTTTATAACGGGGGGAGAATGTAACGATTCCGGCAAATTCAGGTATACCCTAGCCGGAATATACTATTTACGTGTTATTCAATACTGAATATATGAATTATAATGTGTTTATACGAGTATATAAGATTCACCGTACGAATTATACTCGAATATACAGATAGTCGTATTGGAATTACGATTAACCTATGAACGGTTATTGAAACCCGAACGAATCGGGGATTACATTATATACGAAATATATGATGTTTAGTAAGGTTTACGAAGTATTAAATCTTCGGGATGAGTGAATTATAGCACAGAAAAAGGATTTCGATTTAATGGTACGTCGGTACGTTAAACGAAACCTTTAATATCAAACCAAGCAAGAGACGATCGATCAAGCCGAAAAAGATGCACAATTACCTACAATATGATGTGTTGAGTCAATAAACGTCATGGTTTAAGTTTTTAAAGTTTTTAAATCAGTTTTATATAAATTTCATTTTTAAGCCGAAAAACGACCGTTTTGGCCTCGTTTTGAGCGGAATTAAACGTTTAACCGAAAAACGAACTGAACCAGATTATCCACAACATTATCCGGATTACACATTCCGAATGTGTGGCTATGGTTGGAGATGTGGGCCCCCCCACTAACATAACATGGACCGATCGGTCCATGCTACACACATACACATTCACTTTTTCTTTTTTCTCCAATATTACTCTCCAAATCCTCTCAACACTCTTCAACATCCATCCAAAACCCAAGTTTTTAAGCAAGAACACAAGGTAAAAACCGAGTTGTGATCGTGTTTATCTTCTTTTCTTGGTTCATTTACAAGGAAATGAGGTTTCAAATGAAAAATGGGTGAAAACCCGAGATGAAACCGATTCTTGGAGGATCAAGTGATGTATACAAGTTATACAAAGTATCTTGGTCCAAGAAAGTAATTAAAAGAGTCAAAAACGAATTTTTACGGTCAAAATCTTTGTTTTGATGTTTTAATCGAAACCATGAAAGAAATGGCTTGATTGTGGGTATAACTTGCTTGGTGTGGTGTTTTTGTGCTTGTAAGTGTTGTATCTAGTGGCTAGCAAAGGCTAGAAACCAAGATCTTTGCGATCTAACGCTAGAAAACACAAGATAGTTCGGTTTTCGTATGATTTAGATAATTTGGACAGATTGTGATAGACCTAGAGTTGGGTCACGAAATTTCACAGAGATGATCTACACATGAAAATATGAGATCTGTGAATTTTTGGTAATTTTTGGATAAAGGATGAATATTTGGTGAATTTAATGCTCGGTTTTGGCCAAAAATGGTGAAAAATAGCTAAACATCATGAAACATTCTGGAAAATTTAAGATAAGTTTTTAATAACATATAAAAGTCACACACATAATTTCAGGTTCATTGGAGAAGTCTAAGTAGGCTTTTCGGTAAAACGAGTTCTAGGGATTTCTAGCTCGGTTTTGGTAAAAATGGCATGAAAAATAAGTTTTTGGTTCTGGAAAAATTACAGGGAACTATGTGGGTGACAGGGGTCATCCCAGAAAAATTTGGGATTTTTCGAAGGTCGTTTGGTATTTTCGTCATATTTGGTGTTTAAATGACGTTTAAAAATGGTTAAATAAATTTTAGATATAAAAATTAATTCTGGAAAAATTTTATAAAATTCCTTACTGTCAAAATATGGTTTGTACAAAATTTCAAGGTCCGAGACTAAACGGATATTTATTTGTGCTAAATGGAACTTAAAAACAAACTTTTAAAGCTTAAAACGAGTAAACCAGCGAAGTTCGCCTAAGCGAGCTGACTGGTGTTTGAAAACCTTAAAAATGGATGATTTTTATGAAACTAAGTTAATCAAGTAAAAATAAATCATCCGAAAATAATTCGGATGATTTGGGTAATTTTACCCGATTTAACCGTTTCCGGTGTATTAAAGACGGAAACGGGCCCCGCGGCCAAACGGGGTGTCTAACCGAGCTCTAATTTCACCACTTTAATGAAAATATCAATAATAACTATTTTCGGGTCGTGTGTGGTCAAACTTATTTTTGTAAACATAAAGACGGATAACCGTGCTAAGCACGCAAAACGAGAAAACAAACTAACGGTAGTTTTGACTAAAGAACTCTAGGTGATATCACAATCTAAGTCCTGAAAAGTATTTCGGGGTTAACATTGTCCCCGGATCGTGTACGGTACTGGGTTAGCAGTGTCCCCAGACGTACCGGTTAACACGAATTTAAGTTATATTGATAGAAATTGTGTAGTAACGATGTGGGGATCGTATTACAGATCTGTACCAGTAGCCGTGCACCGTAGTACATCTTGCTCACAAGAAGGTGAGTTTTCACGAGCCCCTTTTTACTGAACTGTTTTAAATATTTTCCCGGGGCGGAAAGCATGTTTCTATTAAAGTGTTTAAGTACATGCTAATCGCATGGAAACGAATGTATTTATATAATGTTTATTGTACGGAAATCGTACGGTAATGTATTAAGATGGTAATTAACTGAGTTGCTAATATTGTAAGGCCCGAAACAGTGTTCTGGGTTAACAGTGTCCCCAGAGGTTATTAAATGTATTTCTGGGTTAACAGTGTCCCCAGAGGATATTGGAAATGTTCTGGGTTAACAGTGCCCCCAGAGGTTATTAAATATGTTTCTGGGTTAACAGTGTCCCCATAGGTTATTAGATATGTTTATGGGTTAACAGTGTCCCCAGGGGTAATTTGATGTGTTTCGGGGTTAACAGAGTTTTCACTTGTGAACTCAGTATAATTACATCGCTTATTTATGATTTTTATAATGATTTGTCATGGTTTATTTAAATTAGTGAAACTCACCAACTATTCGTAGTTGACCCGTTTTCTTTACATGCTTTCTAGGTACACTCAAATTGGAATGAGTGATATGTGTTCGATGCTGTGTGCTATTTTGTGGAAGTCTAGAGACCTATATTTTGCATTAAATATGTTAATGTACTATCGGTAACACTTATGTGTTAACGCTTAGATGGTTATGAAACTCAGAACAATGTAATACGTTTAAATTAATGTAGTGGTGTTTTCTATATAAACAATGCTGTTCATATCAGATGTGTCTGTTGCATCCCGTGTACGTTTCCGCTGCGGTTACGGGGTGTTACATAAATAGGGAGGTGTGTTATAAGTTACTAGTTAGCATTGGTGTAGAAATACAGCTTTGTCTAAGGAAGGAATGGCTATGGGGATTAGAAGAGTTACTGCTGTAACAAATGTATATGGTTTTGGTGCTATGAATAAGAAAGTTGACCGGTCATCAGATCTGGAAGGAAACGTGCTTGAATAGGTTGGCATATTTACATTTTTGACCCATTAACATATTTTATTGTTATTATATTTTCATTAACACTTATGGACATAAAACTATTGTAGGAAGGTGTGCCGGTGGTGTAGTGCTAGACTTTGTCTTCTTTTGATGTTTATAGCATGAAATATTTACATTTGATATTAAATTTGACTCACTGATTGTTAACCAATTATATATGTTTATCGTTAATGATATATTGTCATTTGGTACCAAGTGGGTAAATAGAAGACTATATACTTTTGTGTTTAGTAACTTTACTTTAAATATTGTAGCGACATACGTGAGAACTTTTGTTACATTCTAATGGGTATACGGTACCATAAATGAGTATGTTAAACAATCAACCACAAGTATATACGGATTTGTCTAAGGAAGGAATGGCTATGGGGATTAGAAGAGTTACTACTTTAACAAATGAATATTGTTTTGGTTCTATGAATAAGAAAGTTGACCGATCATCTAAGCTGGAAGGAAACGTGCTTGAATAGGTTGGCATATTTACATTTTTGACCCATTTACATATTTTATAGTTATTATATTTTCATACGTGATAACTTTTGTTATATTCTAATGGGTAAACAGTACCATAAATGAGTGTTATAAAAAATCAATCACAAGTATATATTGTTATTACATTAGATTTTGTGTTTATTGAAGTATGAATTAGAATGTTATAATTCATTTATTTGAGTCAAATTTTCTATCTTTAGGCAGTTAAAGATTAAGGACTGTTAATTTTCTGTCTTAAAAAGAATTGGAGGTGTATTATAAGTTTCAAGTTAGCTTTGGTGTAGAAATACAGCTTTGTCTAAGGTAGGAATGGCTATGAGGATTAGAAGGGTTACTGCTGTAAAAATGAATATGGTTTTTGTGCTATGAATAAGAATGTTGATCGGTAATCTGTGCTGGAAGGGAACGCGCTAGAACAGGTTGGCATATTTACATTTTTGACACATTTACATATTTTTTATTTATTATATTTTCATTACCACTTAAGAACATAAAACTATTGTAGGAAGGTGAGCCGGTGATGTAGTGCTAGACTTTGTCTTCTTTTGATGTTTATAGCATGAAATATTCACATTTGATATTAAATTTGACTCACTGATTGTTAACCAATTATATATGTTTATCGTAAATGATATATTGTCATTTGGTACTGAGTGGGTAAATAGAGGACTATATACTTTTGTGTTTAGTAACTTTTACTATAAATATAGTAGCGACATACGTGATAACTTTTGTTATATTCTAATGGGTAAACAGTACCATAAATGAGTGTTATAAAAAATCAATCACAAGTATATATCGTTATTACATTAGATTTTGTGTTTATTGAAGTATGAATTAGAATGTTATAATTCATTTATTTGAGTCAAATTTTCTATCTTTAGGCAGTTAAAGATTAAGGACTGTTAATTTTCTGTCATAAAAAGAATTGGCGGTGTATTATAAGTTTCTAGTTAACTTTGGTGTAGAAATACGGCTTTGTCTAAGGTAGGAATGGCTATGAGGATTAGAAGAGTTACTGCTGTAAAAATGAATATGGTTTTTGTGCTATGAATAAGAATGTTGATCGGTAATCTGTGCTGGAAGGAAACGCGCTAGAACAGGTTGGCATATTTACATTTTTGACACATTTACATATTTTTTATTTATTATATTTTCATTACCACTTAAGAACATAAAACTATTGTAGGAAGGTGAGCCGGTGATGTAGTGCTAGACTTTGTCTTCTTTTGATGTTTATAGCATGAAATATTCACATTTGATATTAAATTTGACTCACTGATTGTTAACCAATTATATATGTTTATCGTAAATGATATATTGTCATTTGGTACTGAGTGGGTAAATAGAGGACTATATACTTTTGTGTTTAGTAACTTTTACTATAAATATAGTAGCGACATACGTGATAACTTTTGTTATATTCTAATGGGTAAACAGTACCATAAATGAGTGTTATAAAAAATCAATCACAAGTATATATCGTTATTACATTAGATTTTGTGTTTATTGAAGTATGAATTAGAATGTTATAATTCATTTATTTGAGTCAAATTTTCTATCTTTAGGCAGTTAAAGATTAAGGACTATTAATTTTCTGTCATAAAAAGAATTGGCGGTGTATTATAAGTTTCTAGTTAACTTTGGTGTAGAAATACGGCTTTGTCTAAGGTAGGAATGGCTATGAGGATTAGAAGAGTTACTGCTGTAAAAATGAATATGGTTTTTGTGCTATGAATAAGAATGTTGATCGGTAATCTGTGCTGGAAGGAAACGCGCTAGAACAGGTCGGCATATTTACATTTTTGACACATTTACATATTTTTTATTTATTATATTTTCATTACCACTTAAGAACATAAAACTATTGTAGGAAGGTGAGCCGGTGATGTAGTGCTAGACTTTGTCTTCTTTTGATGTTTATAGCATGAAATATTCACATTTGATATTAAATTTGACTCACTGATTGTTAACCAATTATATATTTTTATCGTAAATGATATATTTTCATTTGTTACCGAGTGGGTAAATAGAGGACTATATACTTTTGTGTTTAGTAACTTTACTTTAAATATTGTAGCGACATACGTGATAACTTTGTTACATTCTAATGGGTAAACGGTACCATAAATGAGTATGATAAAAAATCAACCACAAGTATATACGGCTTTGTCTAAGGAAGGAATGGCTATGGGGATTAGAAGTGTTACTACTGTAACAAATGAATATTGTTTTGGTGCTATGAATAAGAAAGTTGACCGATCATCTAATCTGGAAGGAAACGTGCTTGAACAGGTTGGCATATTTACATTTTTGACCCATTTACATATTTTATATTTATTATACTTTCATTACCACGTATGAAGATAAAACTATTGTAGGAAGGTGTGCCGTTGATGTAGTGCTAGGCATTGTCTTATTTTGATGTTTATAGCATGAAATATTAACATTTGATATTAAATTTGACTCACTGATTTTTAACCACTTATATATGTTTATCGTAAATGATATATTGTCATTTGGTACCGAGTAGGTAAATAGAGGACTATATAATTTTGTGTTTTGTAACTTTTACTTTAAATATAGTAGCGACATACGTGATAACATTTGTTACATTCTAATGTGTAAACAGTACCATAAATGAGTATGATAAAAATGCAACCACAAGTATATATGGTTATTACATTAGATTTTGTGTTTATTGAAGTATGAATTAGAATGTTACAATTCACTTATTTGAGTCAAATTTTCTATCTTTAGGCAGTTAAAGATTAAGGACTGTTAATTTTCTGTCATAAATAGAATTGGAGGTGTGTTATAAGTTACTAGTTAGCTTTGGTGTAGAAATACAGCTTTGTCTAAGGAAGGAATGGCTATGGGGATTAGAAGAGTTACTGCTGTAACAAATGTATATGGTTTTGGTGCTATGAATAAGAAAGTTGACTGGTCATCAGAGCTGGAAGGAAACGTGCTTGAACAGGTTGGCATATTTACATTTTTGACCCATTAACATATTTTATAGTTATTATATTTTCATTAACACTTATGGACATACAACTATTGTAGGAAGGTGTGCCGGTGGTGTAGTGCTAGACTTGTCTTCTTTTGATGTTTATAGCATTAAATATTTACATTTGATATTAAATTTGACTCACTGATTGTTAACCAATTATATATGTTTATCGTTAATGATATATTGTCATTTGGTACCGAGTGGGTAAATAGAGGACTATATACTTTTGTGTTTAGTAACTTTACTTTAAATATTGTAGCGACATACCTGATGACTTTTGTTACATTCTAATGGGTAAACGGTACCATAAATGAGTATGTTAAAAAATCAACCACAAGTATATACGGCTTTGCCTAAGGAAGGAATGGCTATTGGGATTAGAAGATTTACTACTGTAACAAATGAATATTGTTTTCGAGTAAACCTTGATAAGTCAATATCAAAATATAATATTATCGATGTAATTATGCTGAGCCCAAAAGTGAAACCTCTGACTATCCACACACAACCCCGTCGCATACTCCGCCCACAGACCTGCCCCAAACCGCTATGCCTAACATTACATAGCAAAATATATATAACAACAAAATAGACATGTGCAACTGGCTGGGAAACATCAGCAAATCCATGCTGGACCAGTTGGGTTTGTCAGACCAATAGTACTATTCACACTCTACCGGCTTTCAGTTAATCACTCGTGTTGCGGGGCCTTACAATGTTAGCAACTCAGACAATTACCATCTTAGTACATTTCCGTACGATTCCCGTACAATAAAACATATATAAATACACGCAAATCCATGCGTTCAGTATGTACTTAAACATTTCAGTAGTAACATGCTTCCGCCCCGAGAAAATATTTAAAACCAATTCAGAAAAAGGGGCTCGTGAAACTCACCAACTATTCGTAGTTGACCCGTTTTCTCACATGCTTTTCAGGTACAATTAAGATGAAGTGATTGCATACGTGCGAAGTGCTTGATGTGTGTAAGATTTGCGTGCGGGATGTTAGGATACATTATAATAAATAGATTTATGTATCGTATTGTATGATGTGTGTATCACCTAGACGGTAATGAAATACGAGATAATGTAATTTGAAGTATATTAATGTATTCAGTTTTCTTTATAAACAATGTGGTTGATATCAGAGGTGTCTGTGGAGCCCCGGTTACGTTTCCGCTGCGGTTACGAGGTGTTACAGAAGTTGGTATCAGAGCCATTGGTTATAAAGAAATAGGATGTCTTTAAAAGATACCTAAAATATAACCAATAGCTCAAGTATTATAGGATCTGAATATCAACTAATAATTTATAGTGACGAGATTTGGATGAACTTGGATAGACAAGTGAGTTATTATGGTCCGGAACATAATAACAGACTTGTCCGCACGAGGGAATTCAGGGGAAGTCACGGGGTACATTAATAGGTAAAAATGGCAACATATGTGTAAAGTATATAATATTATTTATGTGTGCTAATGTGTATATATATATATATATATATGTACGTGTCTTGTGGGTACATGTATTGAGAAATAGGACCCGGATAAGGAACCGGGGGATGAAATAATTAAAGTACCGAGGATGCTGAAATTCCTAGAGCATCGGTTGATGATAAGTCTGACTTATCGGGCCATAGTTATGATAGTACCAAGTTAGATCTCCCGTTTGACATTAACCAGAAATATCTAGTAACCATCACTCCCAACCAAAATTGATAAATCCCTTACCCTACCAACACCGGAACCGTATATCTTAATAACCCCCTATGTTCACCTGAACCGCCGACCCTCACGTACGGACGGACCTGTACCTGAACCCATTCTTATTCCATTAAGGTAGAAAAATAAATAAATAAATAAATAAATAAATAATAATAATAATAAATTTGATAATAAATGAGCAGATAAAAATAATATATAGAAATATATATGTGTATTTCTAACTCTCAAACATATGGGACATACCACCTCCAGATCGAGAGTTACCGACTTTAGCGAACCTAGAACGCCTGAGGACATTGACTAAGCAAGTGATAGAGTTTCCCATAATAGTAATTGATAATATTTGAAGGCAACATGGGTTGCGCGATTACCTTGAACCGTGCAACTCCCTATGTTATCCTTACATCCGTTAGATGCCTATACCCATGTATACTCGAATAGAATGATTACCCATACACAAAGAGGTGTTGGAATCATTATAGCATAGTTGGTTGTTCGTTCGTAGGTGGTATACCGTGTATGCCGGATATACAAATAGACACGGATACTATAACTCCGTGGTACGTAATCTTTTGGTGCTCACGGTGAGCATGTATCGGTTATGCTGACTTGCAGAAGGATATTGAAATCAAGCATATTAAACATTAATCTTTGTTAAGAAATATCTATATGTCAGTTGGTGACAAGGGTTATGAAACATATTTAAACGTTAACCGATGTCAGGTTAAGTCCATATGTTATTATATTTGTGGGACATATATACTAGATACTGGTATGTGTAATATGTATCATAATATTTGGTGTGTATGTGTACCTGCTGTTATGATTGAGCTGGTAACGAGTTATACGGTGAGATTAGTATTGATTACTGCGTACGGGATGGGTACGGCAGAATGACATAAAAAGAGTAACTCCAATGATGGAGATTGATATGATTCAGTTGGTTGCTCAAAGATAGCAGATGATGATACCAAATGTCGTATCACAGATCACTGCTAGTGTTGATTCAAATGTGATCGCAGAATTATAGATTGAGCAATCACATGAATATGAATATTTCAATTCTTTGTGGTATTACTAAGAGTGATAATTTCCCACCGAATACTATTATGACTACAAGTATTAGTTATAAACAAAACATGAATAGTAGTCGTAATGAATTAGATCCGGTATGAAGGATATGTTTGTTGGTTGTGTTAAGGAAATTATTAATCGGTTACTGATGGTAAAAGGAGGAATAGAATAGCGAGTGGATAGAAAAGATCGAAATGGTTAAGGATATTGGTAAGAGTCTAGAACATTGTGTAGTGAAATATGCTACAGATATGTTGGTAGATTATGTTGTATCGTGATGGAACACGATGGTACAAAATTATAGCTAGAAAATTATTACTCAGATGATATGGTCGGAATTTAAAATTCTTGGGCTAGAGCACTTTTATTCGAGTAATTAAGTTCAGAGATTGGAAACTGAGCTATGGAAGATAGATATGTTGTGTGCTGATCACTTAGAACACGCTAATCGTTTGAAGGAATTGTCATGTCTGGTAACATGGCTAATTACTCCTGAAACTAAGCGAAGTGAGCGCTATATTGGGGACTAACTCCATCGATAAGGAGTATAGTCAATCCTGTAAAATATACAACCTTTGGAAGGATTGTGTCATAAGCCAGCAGTGATATATTTGACTCTATGGGAAGTGGACTGGAAGGACGTTAAGTGAGACGTCGAGTGTTAAAGAAGAGAAATGATAACGGTATAGTGCAAGATAGGCTTTTGAATAAGTAGATATGTCCTACAACCCAGAATTATTCTAAGACTAGTTCTGGTGTGAAACATGAACCGCATGAAGGGTCCTTCCCTAAATGTGGAAAATATGGTTATCGGCAGGAAGAAGAATGTCGAGTGATAGTAGGCCACAGGTGTGGTAAGGATGGACGTAATGCCCCAATTGTAGAACCAATTGAAGCCATGTGAACCAGCAACCCCAACCCATTCGTGTACAACCACTCCGAACCCAACAGCTTCAATAACAATCCATCCAAAGAAATCAAATTATGCCAAACAGTTGTACTTGCTATGAATGTGGCAGTACAAAACGTTCCCAGAGAAATTGCCCAAAGTTGAACCAAGTTGTCGTTGGAAGACGAACCTCATGACAAGCAACAACCTCTGATCAAGCAAGGAGCCGTGCTTTTGTGAGTAATCCGAATAAAGCACGTCATGATCCAAAGGTGGTACTAAGTATGTTGTAGTTTTAAATCAATAGGCTTCAGTGAAACTATAGATACCGATTAGTGAAACTATTATTGAAAGATACCGATTAGTGAAACTATAGAACCCTATACTGTAGAATCGCTAACGGTAAATCCCTAATGGTTAACTAATTATTTGGAATTGTCCTATTATTCTGAACGATTAACCTTTCCTTATTGACCTACGACCAGTAAAGTTAAGAAGTTTTGACGTAATAGTTAACATGGATTGGCTAACTCGACATGAAGCTGAAATCAAATATGAAAAGAAGATGATTAGAAGCTCTCTTTCGGACGATGAAGCGATTAGATACAGAGAAAAGTGTACGATTTAAAAGAAAACATATAGAAGATATCCCGGTGGTACGCGAATATCCACAAGTTTTCCCAGAAGAACTTCCTGGATTACCGCCAACCCGACGGGTCGAATTCAGAATCGATTTAATGCCTCAAGCTGGACCTGTTGTTAAAGCACCCTACCGACTTGCACCAACTGAAATGCAAGAATTATTGGATAAGGTTTTATACGACCTAGTTAGTCACCATGGGGTGCACCAGTGTTATTTGGAAATGAAGGACGGAAGTGTTAGGATATGTATTGATTATGGAGAATTGATTAAAGTGACGATCAATAATAGGTATTCACTTCTTCGAAGTAAATGATCTGTTTAACCAACTGCAAGGGGCGATTTATTTTTAGAAAATTGATCTTAGATATAGTTATCACCAAATGAAAAATCCAAGAGGAGGACGTTGCAACAACAGCGTTTCGGACTCGTTACGGCCATTATGAATTCTTATTTATGCCGTTCAGGCTAACAAATGCGTAGGCAGTGTTCATGGACCTCATGAATCGAGTCTGTAAAACCTACCTCGACAAATTCGTCATCGTGTTTATTGACGATATTTTGATCTACTCGAAAAGTAAAGAAGAGCACGAGCAACACTTAAGAATAATTCTAGAGCTTCTGAATCAGGAGAAGGGGTATGCAAAATTCTCCAAGTGTAACTTCTGGTTACAAGAAGTGCAATTCCTCGGTCACGTTGTAAACCATCAAGGAATACACGTTGATCCGAGTAAGGTTGAAGCAATTAAGAATTGGCAAGCGCTTAAATCGCCAAAGGAAATCCGCCAATTCTTAGGCTTAGCTGGATATCATCGTCGATTTATAGAGAAATTTTCCAGCATCGCCCAACCTTTAACTCTCCTGACTCAAAAGGATCGAAAGTATGAATGGGGAGAAGAGCAGGAAACGGCGTTTCAAACGTTAAAGCAAAAATTGTGCCAAGCGCCGATTTTAAGTCTCCCCGATGGAGACGATGGTTTTGTCGCGTATTGTGACGCATCGCGTAGAGGGTTAGGATGTGTGCTGATGCAGAATAATAAGGTTATAGCCTATGCTTCCCGATAGTTAAATGTACACGAGAAAAGTTACACTACGCATGACTTAGAACTTGGAGCAGTTATCTTCGCACTTAAAATCTGGAGACATTATCTCTACGGTACGAAGTGCACCATCTTCACCGATCATAAAAGTTTGCAGCACATATTCGATCAGAAAGAACTGAATATGAGGCAACGAAGATGGGTCCAGTTGTTAAGCGATTATGACTGTGACATCCGTTATCACCCCGGCAAGGCTAACGTCGTAGCCGATGCCTTGAGTAGGAAAGATCGGGTTAAGCCATTGCGAGTGCGAGCGCTGGGGATGATAGTCCAGTCGAACCTTTCGGACCTGATTCGAGTCGCTCAACGTGAGGCGTTGAAAGAAGAACAATTGGAAAAGGAGGGACTGTACGACAATGAGAAGAATTTCGAACAGCGCGTGGACGAAATTCTCTATTTCAAAAATCGGGTTTGGATCCCGACCCTCCATGGCCTTCGTCAATTAATCATGGACGAAGCGCATAGATCGAAATATTCCATACATCCGGGTTCGGATTAGACTATTGATGATACGAATATCTGAAAGGATTTTATTAATGGCCGAGTATGGAGAAAGATATGGTTACGTATGTTGGTGAATATTTAAGTTATGCAAGAGATAAGGCTGCATACCGAAAAACCCTAGGGAACGCCACAACGACAGAAAGTTCGCCAATGATAGTGGGAATAAAATACAATGGATTTCGGGACGCAAATTCCCAAGATATATCAAAGGCATGATGTAAATTGGGTAATCACGGATCGATTAACCAATCCTCGCATTTCATCCCAATCCATGACGATTACCACAATGAATTCTCGCCCAAATTCATGATGGTGAAATGATATTTCGTCGTGGAGTACCATTTTCAATTATCTCAGATCGAAATAGTCATCCTACTTCCATTATTGGAAAGGAAGCATCGAGAGCTTGAAGCTTTCTATGGGTGAAGTAATTATCACCAATTTGTTAAATTGAAAATGGGCGTGAATCAAGCCATAAGATTTGAATTGATTCAAGAAACAACCAATCGGATTTATAATATTTAAGATAAGTTGAAAGCAGCGCGAGATTGGCAAAGGATTTATGCCAACATTCAAAGGAAACCGGTGTCACTGGAAAGAGGTGACAAGGCATTTCTAAGGCATCACCTTCGAGAGGTGATATAAGGTTTGGCAAAACCGAAAATAGCTCCTTAATATATTGGACCTTATGAGCCTATCTCCATGATTGGTCATTTAGTTTATCGATTAAAGTACACCAGGGGCTAAGTACAATACATGATGTTTTGCCATGTATACGGATTGAAAAGTACCTAAGCGATGAGGCAACGAAAGTACTAGTAATGGAGGTACTCATAGAAGACATACTTGATATCATAAATAAGTCCGTAGAGATAGTAGACGGGAAAACTAAACAGTTTGGACATACCAAGCTTTATTAATTAAGATTAAGTGGAATTCACAGTGAGGACCAGATTATACCTGGTAACGCGAGGGTGAATTCTGAAGGAAAAACCCCCACCTTTCTCTCGGAAGGGGATAGTGGGCGTGTAAAATTTCGAGGACGAAATTTCTTAACGGGGGGAGAATGTAACGATTCCGACTAAACCAGGTATACCCTAACCGGTAGACAATAGTTACGTTATATTCAATGTCGGGTAATTATACGAGGATACATGGTTCACTGTATTGATTGTACGTGAATATATAATTCATCGTATTGATTATATGTGATTAATCGATCGATAGTTATTAAAACCCGAACGAATCGAGGGTTCAATTATAGACGATATCTATAATATTTAGTGATTTTACGAAGCATTAATGCTTCGGGATAAGTAAAGTACGACACAGAAAAATAATTTCGATTTAATGGTACGTCGGTACGTTAAACGAAACCTTTAATACCAAACCAAGCAAGAGACGATCGATCAAGCCGAAAAAGATGCGCAATTATTAATAATATGATGTTTTAAGTTAATGAAAGTCATGGTTTAAGTTTTTAAAGTTTTTAAAGTGGTTTTATATAAATTTCATTTTTAAGCCGAAAACGACCGTTTTAGCCTCGTTTTAAGCCGAATTAAACATTTAACCGAAACACGAAATGAACCAGATTATCCAAAACATTATCCGGATTGCGAATATCCAAACATGTGGCTAGAAATGGGAAGGTGGGTCCCACCCCACCTCACCTTATGGCCGATCCGAAAAGGGGTATTACCCCATCCTTTTGTTATTCTTTTTTCTAAACAACATTGCAACATTCCATCTTTCTCTCCACAATTTCACTCAAAAACCCGAGTTTGTAGCAAGAAAACCGAGGTAAAAATCGAGTTATTTACGTTTCCATCTTCGTTTCTTGAGTTTATTTGCAAGAAAATGAGGTTTCAAAGATGAAAACCGATTCTTGCATGATCAAGTGATGTATACGGGTTATACAAGGGATCTTGGTCCAAGAAAGGAGTTAAACGAACCAAAAACGAATTTTTACGGTTTAAACTTTAGTTTTGAAACAATAACCGAAACTATAGTGTAAGAGGCTTGATTGTGAGTGTAACTTGCTTGGTATTGTGGTATGTTGGTTGTAGGTTCTGTGTTTAGTGGTAGATAAGGCGGAAAAACGAGTTTGTAGCTTGTAGTGGCGGAGATCGAAAGGTATATTCGGTTTTTATATAAGTATGAGTTTTTGGACAGATTGTGGTATATTTAGAGTTAGACAACGAAATTTCACAGAGATGATCTACACATGGAAATATGAGATCTGTGAAAATTTGGTAATTTTTGGACAAAGGATGAATATTTGGTGAATTTAATGCTCGGTTTTGTCTAAAAATGTTGAAAAATAGTTAAATATCATGAAAAATTCTGGAAAATTCCAGATAAGCTGTTTATAACTTGTAAAAGTCACACACAAAATTTTAGGTCCGTTGGAGATGTCTAAATAGGCTTTTCAGTTAGACGAGTTCTAGGGTTTTCTAGTTTGGTTTTAGTGAAAATGGCATGTAAAAAGAGATTCTGGTTCTGGAAAAATTACAGGGGACTATGGGGATGGTAGGGGTCATCCAGGAAAAATTTGGGTTTTTTTTAAGGTCGTTTGGTATTTACGACATATTTAGTGTTTAAATGGTGTTTAAAAATAGATAAATAAATTTTAAATATAAAAATTAATTCTGGAAATATTTTTGTAAAATTTCCCACTGTAAAAAAGTGATTTGGGCAAAATTTCAATATCCGAGACAAAACGGATAATTATTTGTGCTAAAAAGAAAATAAAAACAAACTTTTAAGGTTTAAAACGTGTAAACCGGTAAAGTTCGCCTAAACGAGCTGACCGGTGTATAAAAACGCTAAAAATGAACTATTTTCATATAACTGAGTTAAATATAAATCATCCGAAAATAATTCGGATGATTTGAGTAATTTTATCTGATAAAACAGTTTTCGGAGCACTAAAGACGGAAACGGGTCCCGCGGCCAATCGGGGCGTCTAAACCGAGCTCTAATTTCACAACTCTAATTAAATTATCAGTCAACCACTATTTTCGGGTCGTGTGTGACCAAACTCATTTTTGGAAACGTAAAAACGGATAACCGTGCTAGGCACGCAAAACGGGGAAAACAAACTAATAGTAATTTTGACTACTGAACTCTAAACGATATCACAATCTGAGTCCGGAGAAGTGTTTCTGGGTTAACATTGCCCCCGGAATGGGTACAGCACTGGGTTAACAGTGTCCCCAGATGTCCCTAGAAGTGTTTCTGGGTTAACATTGCCCAGAACGGGTACAGTACTGGGTTAACAATGTCCCCAGATGTACCGGTTAACACGATTAAAGATTATATAAACTATAATTGTATAATAACGATCGTAGGGATCATATTACAGATTGGACGTGTTAACTAATAATGACTGTTGTTACCTGCTTGCATGTGCTAAGGTGAGTTTCACGAGCCCCTTTTTCTGAATTGTTTTTAAATATTTTCTCGGGGCGGAAGCATGTTACTACTAAAATGTTTAAGTACACACTGAACGTATGGATTTGCGTGTATTTATATATGTTTTATTGTACGGGAATCGTACGGAAATGTACTAAGATGGTAATTGTCTGAGTTGCTAACATTGTAAGGCCCCGCAACACGAGTGATTAACTGAAAGCCGGTAGAGTGTGAATAGTACTATTGGTCTGACAAACCCAACTGGTCCGGCATGGATTTGCTGATGTTTCCCAGCCAGTTGCACATGTCTATTTTGTTGTTATATATATTTTGCTATGTAATGTTAGGCATAGCGGTTTGGGGCAGGTCCGTGGGCGGAGTATGCCACGGGGTTGTTTGTGGATAGTCAGAGGTTTCACTTGTGGGCTCAGCATAATTACATCGATAATATTATATTTTGATATTGACTTATCAAGGTTTACTCGAATTGTGAAACTCACCAACTATTCGTAGTTGACCCGTTTTCTCACATGCTTTTCAGGTACAATTAAGATGAAGTGATTGCTTACGTGCTAAGTGCTTGATGTGTGTAAGATTTGCGTGCGGGATGTTAGGATACATTATAATAAATAGATTTATGTATCGTATTGTATGATGTGTGTATCACCTAGACGGTAATGAAATACGAGATAATGTAATTTGAAGTATATTAATGTATTAAGTTTTCTTTATAAACAATGTGGTTGATATCAAAGGTGTCTGTGGCGCCCCGGTTACGTTTCCGCTGCGGTTACGGGGTGTTACATATTGTCATTTGGTACCGAGTGGGTAAATAGAGGACTATATACTTTTGTGTTTTGTAACTTTTACTTTAAATATAGTAGCGTCATATGTGATAATTTTTGTTACATTCTAATGGGTAAACAGTACCATAAATGAGTATGATAAAAATTCAACCAAAAGTATATATGGTTATTACATTAGATTTTTTGTTTATTGAAGTATGAATTAGCATGTTATAATTCACTTATTTGAGTCAAATTTTCTATCTTTAGGCAGTTAAAAACTAAGGACTGTTAATTTTCTGTCATAAATAGAATTGAAGGTGTGTTATAAGTTTCTAGTTAGCTTTGGTGTAGAAATACGGCTTTGTCTAAGGAAGGAATGGCTATGGGGATTAGAAGAGTTACTACTGTAACAAATGAATATTGTTTTGGTGCTATGAATAAGAAAGTTGACCGATCATCTGAGCTAGAAGGAAATGTGCTTGAACAGGTTGGCATATTTACATTTTTGACCCATTTACATATTTTATATTTATTTTATTTTCATTACCATTTAAGAACATAAAACTATTGTACGAAGGTGTGTCGGTGATGTAGCGCTAGACTTTGTCTTCTTTCGATGTTTATAGCATGAAATATTTACATTTGATATTAAATTTGACTTACCGATTGTTTATCGTTAATGATATATTGTCATTTGGTACCGAGTTGGTAAATAGAGGACTATATACTTTTCTGTTTAGTAACTTTTACTTTAAATATTGTAACAACATACGTGATAACTTTAGTTACATTTTAATGGGTAAACACTACCATAAACGAGTACGTTAAAAAATCAACCACAAGTATATATGGTTATTACATTAGCTTATGTGTTTATTGAAGTATGAATTAAAATGTTATAATTCACTTATTTGAGGTGTGTTATACGTTTCTAGTTAGCTTTGGTGTAGAAATACGGCTTTGTCTAAGGAAGGAATGGCTATTGGGATTTGAAGAGTTACTGCTGTAGCAAATGAATGGCTATTGGGATTTGAAGAGTTACTGCTGTAGCAAATGAATATGGTTTTGGTGCAATGAATAAGAAAGTTGACCGGTCATCTGAGCTGGAAGGAAACGTGCTTGAACAGGTTGGCATATTTACATTTTTGACCCATTTACATATTTTAAATTTATTATATTTTCATTACCATGTATTAACATAAAACTATTTTAGGAAGGTGTGCCGGTGATGTAGTGCTAGACTTTGTCTTCTTTTGATGTTTATAGCATGAAATATTTACATTTGATTTTAAATTTGACTCACTGATTGTTAACCTCTTACATATGTTTATCGTAAATGATATATTGTCATTTGGTACCGAGTGGGTAAATAGAGGACTATTTACTTTTGTGTTTTGTAACTTTTACTTTTAATATAGTAGGGACATACGTGATAACTTTTGTTACATTCTAATGGGTAAACAGTACCATAAATGAGTATGATAAAAAATCAACCACAAGTACCACTTATGAACATAAAACTATTGTAGGAAGGAGTGCTGGCGATGTAGTGCTAGACTTTGTCTTCTTTCGATGTTTATAGTATGAAATATTTACATTTGATATTAAATTTAACTCACTGATTGTTAACCAATTATATATGTTTATCGTTAATGATATATTGTCATTTGATACCGAGTGGGTAAATAGAGGACTATATACTTTGGTGTTTAGTAAATTTACTTTAAATATTGTAGAGACATACGTGATAACTTTTGTTACATTCTAATGGGTAAACGCTACCATTACTGAGTATGTTAAAAAATCAACCACAAGTATATACGGCTTTGTCTAAGGAAGGAATGGCTATGGGGATTAGACGAGTTACTACTGTAACTAATGAATATTGTTTTGGTGCTATGAATAAGAAAGATGACCGATCATCTTAGCTAGAAGGAAACGTTCTTGAACAGGTTGGCATATTTACATTTTTGACCAATTTACATATTTTAAATTTATTATATTTTCATTACCACTTAGGAACATAAAACTATTGTAGGAAGGTGTGCCGGCGATGTAGTGCTAGACTTTGCCTTCTTTCGATGTTTATAGCATGAATTATTTACATTTGATATTAAATTTGACTCACTGATTGTTAAACAATTATATATGTTTATCGTTAATGATATATTGTCATTTGGTACCGAGTGTGTAAATAGAGGACTATATAATTTTGTGTTTAGTAACTTTTACTTTAAATATTGTAGCGACATACGTGGTAACTTCTGTTACATTCTAATGGTTAAAGGCTACCATAAATGAGTATGTTAAAAAATCAACCACAAGTATATATGGTTATTACATTAGCTTATGTGTTTTTTGAATTATGAATTAGAATGTTACAATTAACTAATTTGAGTCAAATTTTCTATCTTTTGGCAGTCAAAGACTAAGGACTGTTAATTTTCTGTCATAAATAGAATTGGAGGTGTGTTATAAGTTTCTAGTTAGCTTTGGTGTAGAAATACGGCTTTGTCTAAGGAAGGAATGGCTATGGGGATTTGAAGAGTTACTGCTGTAACAAATGAATATGGTTTTGGTGCTATGAATAAGAATGTTGACCGGTCATCTGAGCTGGAAGGAAACGTTCTTGAACAGGTTGGCATATTTACATTTTTGACCCATTTACATATTTTATATTTATTAAATTTTCATTATCACTTATGAACATAAAACTATTGTAGGAAGGTTTGCCGACGATGTAGTAACTTTTTGTAACGATTCCGGCAAAATCAGGTATACCCTAACCGGTATATACTATTTATGAGTTATTTAATACTAAATATATGAATTATAATGTGTTTATACGAGTATGTATGATTCACAGTACGAATAATACTCGATTATACAGTTAATCGTATTAGAAATACGATTAACCGATTAACGGTTATTGAAGCCCGAACGTATCAGGGATACATTATAGACGGGATATATGATATTTAGTGATGTTTACGAAGTATTAAAGCTTCGGGATGAGTGAATTAAAGCACAGAAAAAGGATTTCGATTTAATGATACGTCGGTACGTTAAACGAAACCTTTAATACCAAACCGAGCAAGAGACGATCGATCAAGCCGAAAAAGATGCACAATTATTAATAATATGATGTATTAAGTTAATGAAAGTCATGGTTTAAGTTTTTGAAGTTTTTAAATCGGTTTTATATAAATTTCATTTTTAAGCCGAAAAACTACCGTTTTAGCCTCGTTTTAAGCCGAATTAAACGTTTAACCGAAAAACGAACTGAACCAGATTATCCAAAACATTATCCAGATCTCCGATATCCGAATGTGTGGTTAGAAATGGAAAGGTGGGTCCCACCCCACCTCCCTCTCACTCCGGTCACAATAAGGGGTAACCCCCCTTTTGCTTTATCATTTTTTTTAAAAACCACATTCAACCTTCATCATTCTCTCTCAATCTCTTGAGCTAAAACCCGAGTTTTGAAGCAAGAACAACGAGGTAAAGATCGAATTATAGTCGTTTTCATCTACCTTTCTCGAGTTATTTGCAAGAAAATGAGGTTTCAATGATGAAAACCGATTCATGCATGATCAAGTGATGTATACGGGTTATACAAGGGATCTTGGTCCAAGAAAGGAGTTAAACGAACCAAAAACGAATTTTTACGGTTAAATCTTTGTTTTTTAAAGCAATAACCGAAACTATAGTGTAAGAGGCTTGATCGTGAGTGTAACTTGCTTGGTATTGTGGTATGTTGTTTGTAGGCTCTGTGTTTAGTGGTAGATAAGGCGGAAAGACGAGTTTGTAGCTTGTAGTGGCGGAAAACGAAAGGTATATTCGGTTTATGTCGGTGTATGTGTTTTTGGACAGATTGTTGGTCGTTTAGAGTTAGGTCATGAAATTTTACAGAGGTGTTAAACACATGAAAATATGAGTTCTGTGAATTTTTGGTAATTTTTGGATAAAGGATGAATATTTGGTGAATTTAATGCTCGGTTTTGGCCAAAAATGGTGAAAAATAGTTAAATATCATGAAAAATTATGGAAAATTTCAGATAATCTTTTCATATCATGTATAAGTCACACACGAAATTTGAGGTCCGTTGGAGAAGCCTAAGTAGGCTTTTCGGTTAAACGAGTTCTAGGGATTTCTAGCTCGGTTTTAGTAAAAAGGGCATGTAAAAGAATATTTTGGTTCTGGAAATATTACAGGGGACTATGTGGATGGCAGGGGACATCCAGGAAAAATTTGGGATTTTTCTAAGATCGTTTGGTATTTACGACATATTTAGTGTTTAAATGGTGTTTAAAAATAGATAAATAAATTTTAAATATAGAAATTAATTCTGGAAATATTTTTATAAAATTCCCCACTGTTAAAAAGTGATTTGTGCAAAATTTCAAGATCCGAGAGTAAACGGATAATTATTTGTGCTAATTATCAAACTTTTAAAGTTAAAACGATCGTATGGATCATATTACAGATTGGACATGTTAATTGATAATGATTGTTGTTACCTGCTTGCATGTGCTAAGGTGAGTTTCACGAGCCCCTTTTTACTGAACTGTTTTAAATATTTTCCCGGGGCGGAAAGCATGTTTCTATCAAAATGTTTAAGTGCATGCTGATCGCATGGAAATGAATGTATTTATATAATGTTTATTGTACGGGAATCGTACGGAAATGTGCTAAGATGGTAATTGTCTGAGTTGTTAATATTGTAAGGTCCCGCAACAGTGTTATGGGTTAACAGTGTCCCCAGAGATTATTGGAAGTGTTCTAGGTTAACAGTGTCCCCAAAGATTATTGGAAGTGTTCTGGGTTAACAGTGTCCCCAGAGATTATTGGAAGTGTTCTGGGTTAACAGTGTCCCCAGAGGTTATTGGAAGTGTTCTGGGTTAACAGAGGTTTCACTTGTGGGCTCAGCATAATTACATCGATAACATTATATTATGATATGGATTTATCATGGTTTACTAAAATTGTGAAACTCACCAACTATTCGTAGTTGACCCGTTTTCTCACATGCTTTTCAGGTACAATTTAGATGAAGTGATTGCTTACGTGCTAAGTGCTTGATGTGTGTGAGATTTGTGTGCGGGATGTTAGGATACATTATAACAGATAGAATTATGAATCGTATTGTATGATGCGTGTATCACCTAGACGGTAATGAAAGATGAGATAATGTAATTTTGAATTATATTTATGCATTCAGTTTTCTTTATAAACAATGTGGTTGATATCAGAGGTGTCTGTCGCATCCCGTTTACGTTTCCGCTGCGGTTGCGGGGTGTTACAGAACTTGGTATCAGAGCCATTGGTTATAAAAGAATTAGGATGTCTTTAAAAGATACCTAAAATATAACCAGTTGCTCAAGTATTATAGGATCTGAATATCAACTAATAATTTATAGTGACGAGGTCTGGATGAACTTGGATGGACAAGTGAGTTGTTATGGTCCGGAACATAATAACAGACTTGTCCGCACGAGGGAATTCAGGGTAAGTCACGGGGTACATTGATAGGTAAAAATGGCAATATATGTGTAAAGTATATAATATTATTTATGTGTGCTAATGTGTATATATATATATATACGTGCATATCTTGTGGGTACATGTATTGAGAAATGGGACTCGGATAAGGAATCGGGGGATGAAATAATAAAACTACCGAGGATGCCGAAATTTCTAAGAGCATCGGTTAATGATGAGTCTGACTTATCGGGTCAAAATTATGATAGTACCAAGTTAGATCTCCCGGTTGACATTAACTAGAAATATCTAGTAACCGTCACTCCCAACCAAAATTGATGAATCCCTTACCCTACCAACACCGGTACCGTATATCCTAATAACCCCAGATGTTCACCCGAACCGTCGACCCTCACGTACGGACGGATACGTACCTAAACCCATTCTTATTCCATTAAGGTAAATAAATAAATAAAATAATAGTAATAATAAATTTGATAATAAATCAGCAAATAAAAATAATATATAGAAATATATATGTATTTCTCACTCTTAAACATATGAGTCATACCACCCCCAGATCGAGAATTACCGATTTCAACGAACCTAGAACGCCTGAGGACATTGACTGAGCAAGTGATAGAGATTCCCATAATAGTAATTAATAATATTTGAAGGCAACCCATGTTGCACGATTACCTTGAACCTTGCAACTCCCTGTGTTATCCTTATATCCGTTAGATGCCTACGCCCATGTATGCTCGAATAGAATGATTACCCATACACAAAGAGGTGTTGGAGTCATTATAGCATAGTTGGTTGTTCGTTCGTAGATGGTATACCGTGTATGCCGGATATACAAATAGACACGGATATTATAACTCCGTGGTACGTAATCGTTTGGGGCTCACGGTGAGCATGTATCGGTTATGATGACATGCAGAAGGATATTGAAATCAAGCCTGTTAAACATTAATCGTTGTTGAGAAAGATCTATACGTCGGTTGGTGACAAGGATTATGAAACATGTTTGAACGTTAACCGACGTCAGGTTAAGTCCATATTGTTAGGACATGAAATGTCATGTGTATGTCCCCAGTTCTATCAGGATGGTTCGATATGAAAATAACGTTCGTGAAACCAAGTTAACGGACTGAAAATGTCAAAAGAAACTGATTCGATCGAATCAGTGACTGATTCGATCGAACCAGGACTCATTCGATCGAATGAGATACTCATTCGATCGAATCAGTATACGATATATAAACGAAACTTAGGAAATTTCACAAGAGAGAGCACACACTACACACAGCCACGAACCTGCTACTGCCGAAAATCCTCTCTGCCAATCTTCGTCGTGTCGGTCTTTTCCTCCGTCCCTAGGTGTCAAACCGTCTTAGGAATAGTAACCGTGCGTTGTTGATCACCACCGAATCGCCGTGTTAGAGGATTCCGCACTCTAACATGTTGCCCCGTGAATCGTTGGGAAACCGTGTCCCGCACCGGTCCGACAAAGTGGTATCAGAGCCTTTGCTTCTTGATTCATGTTAGATTCGTGGTGAAATTCGTGTTTTTCTCGCGAAAATCGTAATTTTTGCCGGAAAATTTCGAATTTTTGGTGTTTTTGATCTTGGTGTTCGTCGTGTTCTTGTCAAAAACTGTTAAAATTGTCATATTTTGGTGTTTTGATCTTAGAATTGTGTGTTAAAAGTTCGAGTTTCGTCAAGAACGTTCTTCGCGTTCTTCGTGTTCTTCGTATTTTTGGTGGTTTTGATCCGTTTTTTGGTTGATCTTAAGTTGTTTTTGTGTTAAAAGTCATATTTCGATCTTAATTTGCCTCTTGATCTTTCAAAATTCGTGTTTTTGATTCAAAATTCGAAAATCCGTCAAAATCTTCTAATTTTAGAATTTCCAGAATTTTCGATCGAACCAGTCTATTTTTGGAACTCATTCGATCGAATAGCCTTCCTATTCGATCGAACAAGTTTAAACTTTGACCGAATCAGTTTTTTCCCGCCGAGAATTACGCCTAGTTCATTCGATCGAATTAGTCACCATTCGATCGAATAAGTTTTTTATTCGATCCGCCGATTCGATCTTTGTCTTATTCGACTGTCAGAACCCGTTCGATTGAACCAGAAACTCTTTCGATCGAACCTCTCAACCCATTCGATCGAACCAGATTCACATTCGATCGAATAACTTTCAGAAGATCAGATCTGTATTTCAGAGAGACATTCGATCGAACCAGAACACATTCGATCGAATAGGTCACTCATCCGATCGAATCAAACCCATTCGATCAACAGTTCAACGTTAAAGCAAAGAAACAAAGATGGCTGCAAGTTCGAGTACCAACAAGAGGATTCAATCGATTCTCGAAAGTGATTCTGAATCGGGAAGCTATAACAAGCCACCAAAGCTAATGACTTTAAACGATTTTACAACCTGGAAGACAAGATTTCAAATTCATATAACAGGTGTAAATCCTGGACTTTGGGAAGCTGTTCAGACAACTTGGGTGCATCCGACAAATGATGATGGTGAGACTTTGAGTTACTTTAGGCTGTCTGAAGATCAAAGGATAGCCTTTGATGCTGAGAAGAAAGCCTTCTCGTTACTGTCACAAGCACTTTCAAGCGATCTCTTCCATCAGTTTAACCAGTTTACAACAGCGTCAACTCTTTGGAACGCACTGGTTGAACGATGTGAAGGATCTGACTCACTTAGAGAAATTCACGCACGGGAACTCAAGCGTGAATTTGATTTGTTTGGTCCAGAATCGGGAGAAGACATTGAATCGTTACTGTCGAGATTCTATCATCTAATGTCAGAACTCAAGTCCTATAATGTCAAAACAACAGGGACTGAAAAGGTTAGATGTCTTGCTCAAGGACTTCCAACCAGCTGGAACACCTTCCTGACAGTAATGAGAAGAAGTCATCAGCTGGAGACGATTCTCCTGTCTGATTTTATTAAAGAAATCAGACAAGAAGAGGCTGAACTAAGAGCCTCCTCCAGAAAACCGAGATCAACTTCTGACAAATCACTCTACATGTCAAAACCTCCTATGTCAGATTCAACTGATCATGCTCCGATGAAGACCGCTTTTGTCTCCTCAACGTCAAATCAATCAAAGGGGACTGAAACGAGATCTTCCGTCCCATCATCAACTTCTGGAAATTCAAGTACTAACTCCGGACCCAAGTCAACGGAGAAAGCAACGTTGAATACTGAAGGCTTGGGAACAGTAACAGTGGAGGTTGCCAAAGAACACATGGCAACTCTAGGCACGATAATTGAGTCCTACAGTTTAATGGTGGCGGGTAAGCTAGGAAATAGTCATCTGGACAGTGATGACTATGAACAGCTTGACGAAGATGACATGGAACGCATAGACATTATGTGGGCTCTTGGCAGTGCGTTCCGAAGGGCCAGAAAGTGGACGAAGAAAACAGGTCAGGCCCTCTCAATAAACAACAAATCCAAGTTCGGCTTTGATAAAAACAAAGTAAAATGCTACAACTGTGGCGAACTTGGTCACTTTGCCAAGGAGTGTTCGAAGCCAAGAAGGGAAGGTCACCAATATCCCTTCCGAACCACTTCATCATCATCCACTCCTGCTGAAGCTGCTGCAACTGTCAACCTTGAGAGACAACTGGTCCCTCAAAATCTAACCGCAGCAAACAACGTCAACATCAACAATGAAACTGCTCTTGCAGTTCAAGGGGATGAAGGCGAGACATGGAACTTCAGCATCAACATGGCTGATGTCACAATAGTAGATGGAAACTCTGAAACCGAGTCTGTTGTTTCCTCGACCAATGAAGAATATATTGTCGATGAACCAGCTGCTGAAGTCCATGAAGAAGAACCTGAGGTTGAAGTGGTATCTTTGGAGATTAAGGAGGATCACGATAAAGAGTCAAATGTTCCTCAAATATCGCCATGTTCGACAATTCCCGCAGAGGCTGCTAAAGTTGAAGAAGTCAACGAAGTAGAGTCTAAAGCAACTTCTGCATCGTTTCTGGAAAAAGCTGGGAATCTTTGCTTTGCATTCATGGCAGAGACATCAAATGCCAAGGTAAGTTCTAACCCATCAACTCCCAAACCAGAAAATGTTAAATGTTTAAAATGTGAATTGTATGAACAAGAAATTCAATCTCTAAAAGAGAGAATTGAAGATCTCGAGGCTTACAAACAAGCAGCCTCAAGATCTTTAATGGAACTGACTGACGCGCTTGCACAGAATAAGGCTTGGAAGCAGAAAGAGTCTGCTTTTAAAGAAAAGATTGATAGCCTTAAGCGTCAGAACAAGGAACTTGAAATATGTGTTCTGAATCAACAAGATTCTATCAATTTTCACATAAATAAGAATAATGTTTTGAAAAAAGAATTGGAAAACTTGAAAGCTGATTTTGAATCATTGAATTTCAAATTAAAAAGTTACTCAAATTCATCTTATTTATTAGAACACATCATTCCCGAGTTCCGAGGCAAAAAGGAAAAAGGCGTGGGATATAACTATGTCCCACCCCCGATCCTGAATCAATTTGCAAGCACACCAGGAGCTGTGCCGGATGATGAATCAAATGATTATATACCCGAGGACACAAACCAAATTTCTAAGTCTAAGGGAAAAGAAGTCATTGACCCGGCTCCTGAGTCCAAACAAAATGTTGTTGCCACAGACTTAGGTTCCACAACTAAGTCGGGCCCACCACCATCTAAGTCAAAGGCAACAACAACAAGAAATTCTCAGAAGAAAAAGTTTAATCCTAAATCTGAGAAAGTCTATGTGGAACATAGTACCCAGTTTGTAAAGGAGGGTAACGTTAATGAAAAACATAATTTCCCAAAACACCCTCCTAGACAAACTACACCCCAAAATGTCAAATCCAGGGGGTACTATGATAACAGACAAAACCAGAGTTATTTCTCTCCACCAAGTCAAAGGGGGAGAAACTACTGTTTTTCGTGTGGAGAGGTAGGGCATATAGCAAGATTTTGCTATAAGTACACGGATCCTAAGCAGTACATATCGACTCCGGATCCGAGGTATGCCAAGTCACCTCCTAGGAGGCGACCGACCATTGACGTTCAAGGTCAAGAACGGTTTCACACACCGAGGTCGGTTTCTCCTCGGAAACCTCTGCCAACCTCACCACACCAATCCCCAAACACCTCAGATCCAAATGTTTCCACTTCGACAAGTGAAACTCAGTCTTCAACCATCTATCTCAAACATGTTGAGAAGAAGACTGACTTTTGGAAACCAAAGAAAACTAACACTGTTGACAACAATGTCAAACCAGAAAACAGTGTTAATGAGGGTAAATGGATTGAATTGTACATTCGTGATGAAAATGGAAAACCCAAGACCGTAAGGGCTTGGGTTTCCAATGATATTTAAACCCTTTTGTTTTTGTGTGCAGGTTGCTCTATATGATCCAAGATTCAACATGTGGATCATAGACTCAGGAGCTTCCAGGCACATGACTGGAAACATGAATCTCCTTTCAAGTGTCAGACAAATAAAAGGAGGTGCAGTTTCCTTTGCAGGAAATCAAGGAGGTTATATCACGGCCCAAGGAATTGTGTCTAATGGGCGAATTTCGTTTGAGAAAGTTAATTTCATCAAAGAGTTGGAGAACAACCTGTTGTCGATAAGTCAAATCTGCGACAAAGGTTTCAAAGTTATGTTTGACGACCGAGATTGCCACATCTTGGCTAAGGATTTCAACTTTCCTGAAGACAAGGTTTTAATGTCAGCTGCACGCCAGAGTGATCTCTACATTCTGGATATGGCTAAGGCAGGGTCATCGTCTCCAACGGCGACATGTTTTGTGTCCAAGGCATCCGAACGTGATACTGTCTTATGGCATAGACGGATGGGACACATAAATGTCAGGAACATGAACAAGCTTGTGCACAACAGACTAGTTGAGGGAGTTAATCTGAGAAGCTTTCGTCTCCCTGATTCGTGTGTGCAGTGCAAAGCAGGAAAGCAAATAAAAAGGTCCCACAAGTCTAAGAGTTTCCACTCGATTGATATTCCGTTGGAACTCCTTCATATGGATCTTTTTGGCCCAATAAGCGTCAAAAGTATCTCTGGGCACTCATACTGTCTAGTGGTTACTGATGAATATTCTAGATTCTCTTGGGTGTTTTTCTTGAAAGTAAAATCAGAAACGTTTGGATGTATACAACTGCTGGTTACAACTATTGAGTCTCAATACAATCTGAAGGTTCGAAGAATGCGGTCAGATAACGGTACAGAATTTAAAAATGCGAATGTTGAAAATTTCTGCAAAGAAAAAGGGATCGTTCAGGAGTTCAGTGCTCCATATGTTCCACAAATGAACGGGGTTGCTGAAAGGAAAAATCGTACGTTAATCGAGACAGCAAGAACAATGTTAGCCGACTCAGTGTTACCTGTTACGTTTTGGAGTGAGGCAATTGCCAACGCCTGTTTCACATTAAATCGGGTAGGCATTGTCAAGCGCCACGGCAAGACAAGTTTCGAGCTTCTTCAACGACGAAGGCCTAACTTAGAGCACCTGGAACCATTCGGAGCTCTTTGCACGTTACTTAAAAGGCACGTTGATAATAAGTTCGAGGAGAAGATTATCAAGGGTTATTTTCTGGGTTACAGCGTACCTCTCAAAAGGGTCTTCAACAGAACAACAAAATTAGTTGAAGAATGGTACCATGTCGATGTTCAACGCTACACAGAACCAGCCAAGGGGACAGGAGAAGACTGGTTGTTTGATTATGACAAATTGTTCAAGTCTTTCAATCTGTATGAGATTGCTATTCAAATGATGTATGAGGCGCAAAATGCACCTCCTGATGAATCTTTGCAATCTTCAACTCATCCTGGTCCGTCATCATCTTCCTCCACAGAGTCTAGCGATCAAGTTCAAGAATCTTCCGAATCTGAATCTGAAGATAAATCTCCAGCAGATGATGTACAATCGGCACCAACTCAGGTTACTTCACAACCTTCATTGTCAAATCAAGAAGTGCCGAATGCAGATCAGCCTCTAACGTCTACTTCAGAGGCACCACAATCCGCTCCAGTTCCTGAGCCGAACTTAACTAACTTGGAACAAAATGTTGTCGTTCCTGACAATCCGGTTGTTAGGACTGAACGTGATCATCCACAAGACAACATTATAGGGGACATTCAACAGGGTGTCAAAACTCGTCGACAGCTGAATTTTGGTCTCTACACAGAAATGATGGAGTCAGGATCAGTTGCTCTTAATGCCCATGAATGCTTCTTAGCACAAGAAGAACCACACAGCACCACCGATGCGCTGAAAGATCCCAACTGGGTCTCAGCCATGCAAGAGGAATTATTGCAGTTTAAAAGACTTGGTGTGTGGAAGCTGGTGGATCCCCCCAAAGGACAGAAGAAAATTGGCACTAAGTGGGTACTAAAATGTAAACGTGACGATCGTGGAGTGATTGTTCGCAACAAAGCCCGCCTGGTGGTTCAAGGGTTTAGGCAAATCGAAGGCCTAGACTACAATGAGGTATATGCTCCGGTTGCTCGTTTGGAGGCAATCCGGATGTTCTTGGGGTATGCATCTTTCAAGAAATTCAAAGTATATCAAATGGACGTCAAGAGTGCCTTTTTGTACGGTCACATCGAAGAGACCGTATATGTGGCACAACCTCCAGGTTTTGAAGACCCATATCACAAGGACAAAGCCTATCTGCTCAACAAGGCTTTGTACGGTCTTCACCAAGCCCCGAGAGCTTGGTATAAAGAACTATCCAAACACCTTCTGAACAACGGGTTTAGAAGGGGAACCATTGACTGCACGCTATTCTCAAAAGAAAAAGAAGGAGATCTAATTATGGTACAAGTGTACGTGGACGACATCATCTTCGGGTCCACGAATAAAACACTTTGTAAGGAGTTCGAACAAGTGATGAAAGAAAAATTTGAAATGAGCTCCATGGGTGAGATGAAGTTCTTCTTGGGACTTCAAGTTGATCAAAAAGATTCCGGTATCTTCATTCACCAGACAAAATACGTCAATGACATCTTGAAACGGTTTGAGATGTTGAGTTCTTCTTCACAGGGAACTCCTTTAGAGGTTAATCACGGGATTAATCCTGACGAGAAGGGTGAATTGATCAATCCAACTCACTATAGAGGGATCATCGGATCTCTAATGTACCTGACTGCTTCTCGGCCAGACATAATGTTTGCTACGTGTCTCTGTGCACGTTACCAGTCAAAGCCGAAGGTCTCCCATCTGATTGCAGTCAAAAGAATTTTGCGTTATCTGAAGGGTACTCCAGATTGGGGTCTTTGGTATCCTTATGATGACAACTTCGATCTTCATGCGTATAGTGATTCGGATTATGGTGGTTGTAAACTCGATTACAAATCAACAACAGCAGGATGTCAGTTCTTTGGAAGTCGTTTAGTAACGTGGCAATGCAAAAAGCAGACGTCAGTCTCCACTTCAACAGCTGAGGCGGAATATATTGCGGCTGCCAGTTGCTGTTCTCAAGTTATTTGGATTCAGCAACAAATGCGTGACTACGGTATTGAATGTTCTACTACTCCCATATATATTGATAATTCTGCTGCAATTTCAATTACCAAAAATCCGGTCCATTTTAGCAAAACGAAGCACATCGAAATTCGATATCACTTCCTTCGTGACTGCTACGAAAAGAAGTTAATCGATGTGATAAAAATCCCCACTCAGGAACAACGCGCTGATCTCTTCACTAAAGCATTTGATAAACCACGGTTTTTATATTTACTAGAGATCAACGGCGTTAAACGTATATCAGATGATGTTCCTGAAGATATCATTTAAATTGTTTTCATTTTTTCTTTTCTTAAAAATTTGAAAAATCCAAAAAGATTTTGTTTTTTATAAATTCTAGGGGGAGAAAGGTTTCAAGAAAAACCAAAAACAATATAAAATACAAAAACCCAAAAACATTAAAAAAAAAATTTCAAAATTTTGAGAAGTTGATCTTGTTACAAGAAAGGTGATAGTACACAGACCCTATCATACTGAGACATCAAAAAGATTTGTTATTTCTGTACATCACTATCGCTTAAAATTATGTCGGTTACCTCAGTTTGATGGACACATTTTCGGATGTGTTTTGGTCCTTACTTCTACTAGTAGATTATGAGGATAGCCATTAACCAGATGACTGAAAGTGATCGGGGCGGGTTTTGATGGGTTTTTATTCTTTCGCTGAAAAATAGTCGGTTATACTTAGTTAGAAGGACACATACTCGTATGTGGTCGGTCCAGTTGATCCATTGGATCTTCAGGATAGCCGTTTACCTGAAGACTTTGACTTGATCGGGGCGAAATATTTTAAACGTTATTTTTTTTAAAAGGCATTCATATATATTCAGAAAATGAGAAATTGATCCAACCTTGGAAAATGATAGATACACTGATTCTGTGTGCTTAACTAGTGAAGTTATTAGGCTTAAAAGGCTTTAGAACGGTCATTGTGTGTCATGGTAGCTTTTTATGGTGCGTAAAAGTAGATGTGATACAAACTAAATCTACTCGATTTTACGTGGAAACTCCTTAAGAGTTTTGTATGTCTTCATATATATCTTTCCGAATGATAGGCAGAAAAGCGATTACCCAGTCATACACGAGCCCATAAGTGTTCTGATTCCCGTAAAGATAGTGTGTGAAGAAACTGCAGTGATCCAGATTCGGGACTTGCAATTGTTTATTACTCTGAAGTCTATATAAAAAAAAAAAATAAAAAAAAAAAAAAAATAAAAAAAAAAATAAAAAAATTTACCTTATGAGTGATTGAAACATTCTAGAGTTAACAATGTCAAGACTTCTCAATCATGGAGTAAGAAAGAAAACGGGAAGCAGATGAAGACACTTACAACCTTAATCAGACACTATGGGTCAAGGTCAATTCGGGGTGACTTGGGGAAAGCCAAATACGCTTTGAGAATAGATAGGAGGCATCATAATCTCTGAGTTGTTACCCACTTAAATTTTGAGACATAATTGAACCTAACTCGTATCACAGAAACGATGAAAACCATTTTAAGTTATTTACATGCTCACAACCTGTTTCTTTATGTCATAATACAGCTAAACACTGATCTGTGTGACAGTCACGTAATTAGTATGATTCCTGTTCGGATCTTTCTCACAAAAAGAATATTCATTATGTCTTGTTTAACTTCGTATATTCTGTTAAAAAAAAAAAAAAAAAAAAAAAAAAAAAAAAAAAAAACTCGAAAAGTCTCAGTAGATAGTCATATACGTCTGTATGATTTCTTATTATAGATCCTTCTCAACCAAAAATAATGTGTTTTAAATTTTTGTACAGTTGTTTATTTCAGTTTGAATATTAAAAAAAAAAAAAAAAAAAAAAAAAAAAACATACAAAAAGATTTTTATTCTGAATTAATTTTTTTTTAATTTTATTCTGCTTTAATGTTGATGAGAAATCATCGTGACAGGTAGTCTGATCCCTGTCCCTCCCTGTAAATATTTTGATAAAAACCAAAAAGATCTTATTTCTATTTATTTTTCATTTTATCTATTTCTGTTTGTTTGAGAATCGATGAGAAATCATCGTGACAGGTAGTCTGATCCCTGTCTGTTCCTACTAAATGTTTATCCAGTGTGTAGGAATGAAAGAAAACTTCATGCAGGTTGCTAAATGTTCATCTGTGCAACAGGCTGTGCATGAAAGAAAGAATGAAGTGACAAGAAAACCCAAAGATGTTTGAGCCTGATATTTTTCCATTTGTTACTAATGTATTATGATCTATATGTTCTGTAGGAACGAAGCTCTCAGGATTGGAAAATGTCTAAGAAAACTAACCAAGTGTCAAAAGTTTATGTTTTCGTGCAGGTTCAAAGGCATCACGATCGATGGACGGGAAATAAGAAATTTAAAAAAAAAAAAAAAAAAAAAAAAAAAAAAAAAAAAAAATTTATTTTTCAAATGTTTTCCCTCATTCGATCGAATAGGTTGCTATTCGATTGAATAACTCGATCGAATGGACAGTTTCGATCGAATCAGTGTGTGAGAGAATGCGAACAGTTGTGAAGAGACTCATTCGATCGAATAGAATCTCATTCGATCGAATGATCCAAACGAACAAGTCCATTCGATCGAATAAGTCCAAAAACAGTATAAATATTCAAACTTATTCGATCGGACAGATTTATTCGAAAAATATTACGGATTTTCTCTCTCAAACTTGTTTTTCTCAAACCCTCTTTTTGATCCGATCACTTTATTCAGTTTTTCACGTAGATTACAAAAATGTAAGTTTTACTTGTTTTTAACCGTGTTTTGATCGGGTTTTTGGTCGTTTTGGTTTTCCGGGTTCGGGTGTTCTTCATTTCCGGGCTTCTGCTTGAATGAGTCGAATCAGTCTATTCGATCGAACGAGTTTCTTATTCGATCGAATGTGACTTATTCGATTAGTAGTTCGATCGAATCAGAAGTAAATGATAAGATCTATCTCATTCGATTGTCTGTTATCGAACCAGATCTCATTCGATCGAATGAATAGCTCACCCGATCGAATGTGTTGCTCATTCGATCGAACTAGTCCAGAAAATTTGAAAATTTTAAACGCATTCAGTCGTTTCGATATCTGTTCGTTCTAACACGTTTAAGTTTACAGATTCAATGGCTGAAGTTGCAGAAGTGGTTGCTCCATTCAAAACGTCCATCAAGCACAATATCGTGGCTTTCCTGGACGAAAAGTCTAGCCACGGGAAGGATTTTGCAACAGTTATCAAATTTCTGAAGAGGTCAAGGATTTCTGGACCTATCTCGAGGATCGTTGAGCCTATAATATCAATTCAACAAGAGTTCTGGAGGAATGCCACGCACGACAAAACAGTCGTGCCGTCGGTTATTCGCTCCACGGTCAGAGGGCATGCCATCGTAATATCTGCCCAGGTAATCCGAGAAGTCTGCGGCTTTGTAGACTTAGAATCAGACCCTACATCATTACATCCTGCGGCAACTAGAGGATGTTTCGCAAGAATGAAGTATGACGGCGATCTCAATGCCGGTCTGCTTCACAAAGCCAACCTGTGCCCCGAATTCAAGTATCTGGCACACGTGGTGATGCATTGCTTGGGGCCTCAACGAACTAGCTTTGACAAGCTGAGGGAAAGCATGCAGTTCACCGTAGCTGCTCTAGTGATGAACCGCCCCTACAACTTCTCTCAAATGACGTTTGGTCATATGGTGGAAAACATCACGTTGAAACAAGGGAAGAGCGAGAAGTTTCTTCAGTACCCGAGGTTCGTTCAGATGATAGTTGATACTCAAGCACCGGGTCTACTGAAAGAAAATGAAGGTGATGTGGTGAAACTGGACCACATGAAGAATGAGACTCTCAACCGTCTCAAATCCTACAAAGAACGTCCCACCAGGCCACCACTCAAACGATGCTTCGGGCATATAGTCAATCCGTCCTACAGGGCCCCTCCGAAGAGGAAGTGGAGAAATGCTGCCAGTGATTCAGACGTCGAGAATTTACCGTATCAGGAATCCAGCGACGATTCTGACACTGAGGAGGTGGCGGCCCCGGAAGACACAAGGACAGAAGAGGAAAAACAGGCTGATTGGTATTTAAATGTTGAGGATCTGGAGGCTGGTGAAGAAGTTAGAGCCAAGAAACAACCGGCTGAGATAGATGCGACTGAAGAAAGGCCTGCAAAGAGGCAGAAGAAGAAGGTTACAAGAAAGTATCGGAGTTTATTTTCCGATCAACCACGTCCTTCAATGGTACCATCAGTTGGGACTTCTGCTGCCCCTCCTGCTCAACCAGCACAGCCACCAACACCGCAGTCAGCACCACAACCTACTCCTCAACCTCAACCAGAAATGTCTATACCTCAAAAGGTTGCATCTGAAATTGCTGATCTTCACAAGGCTATGATGAAGATGTTATTGTTCAAGACAGAGCAAGAAGAACAGAATCGACTCAGAGATGAGCAGATTGCTAAACTTCAAGCTGAGAACGAAATGCTCAGGCTTGAAAACAGTCAGCTAAATGCTACTGTCGCTGAACAAGGATCTTCGATCAACAAGCTGAATGAGTCAAATCTAAGCCTTGAAGCAAAAGTGACCGAGCTGAAAGGAGATGTTCTTCGTCTGGAAGGTCCAACCAATGTCGATGTGGACACAGACGAACTGGACTCTTCTGATGATGGAGGTGAAGGTATTTAAGAGGAATTTGAGTGAATGTAGTGACGACTTAAATGTTAAATCTTTTTAATTAATGATTTGTGTGTAAACTTAGTTTCATATGTAATGGTATTGTATTTCATGTTTATGATATAACATATGTTTATTTAAAATTTGTGTTACATTGTGGTTTTTTAATCAACCAGGTGATGCTGATCCGTTTAATGTCCAACCGCTGCAATCAAAAACAGCAGCGGAATATTTCACGTTTTTACTGGACAATCCATATGAGCAGCAAAACTTCGCAAGTGGAGACTTGGAAGAAGGTGAAATTTCACACAATTTCACAGAAGAAGAACTGGAACAAATGTTTGAGCTATACAATGAAGAAACAGGCAAGTATCTGGCTTTGCCTTCAACAGAACAAACATCTTCTTCGGCTGCTACGCCTGACTCAACATCATCTACGGCCGCTGATCCCTCTCAATTTGATGAAGTTGAAATGGAAGACTTGACACAGGAAGAATATCCAGAATACTACACGTCTCAAACTGACAATCTTCCTAACTCTGCAAGTTTCTTCCAAAATGTAACCGAGGAGGAAATACAGAAGAAGGCTGACAAAAGGTCAAACACAATGAAACAGCCTTCTGAAGCAGATCAAGCCGAATTCGTTGAGAAAACAGAAGAATGCAAGAAAGCTTTCAACGCTATTCTTGAGAAGATAAGGTCCAGACGACAAGCAAAGCCGACCATTCCTCACACAACGTCTTATAAGATGAAGGGTCGTAGAACTTCAGGAGAGATTATTGCTTGGGCGTGTCTGAAGGATCTTAATTGCATTGCTATCAAGAGAGAAAAAGGAGTTGAGTACTTTCAACGTATCACTGACTTGAAGACTCTTCCTACTTATGATCTAAACCGTCTGAACTATCTTGATATGCTTTACGCCAGTTCATCTCCATTTGCCACGTACTATCAGAGTGTATTGCGAAAGGAATACAACTCAAAATGGAAGATGATCACTCCACAGAGGCCAAAGAGATATACAAGTAAAAAGGAGATCGATCCGATCACCAACAGGCCAATGATTATCTTGAAGTACATGCCACCACTCACGATGAAGAAGATTCCTCTAAGAAAGATGAAGCAGGACTTCTACAAAGCATTCAGGCATTGGTACTATGATGGAAGACTGCATGAAGCAGTTATCGTGCTCAACGACAATGGAAATTGGAGCACAATTCGCATATTTGATCCTATGTGGCTCACAAACTTGTCACGGGAGGATGTCTATACACTATACAAGACAGAGATTCTTTATGCCCCCGAAGACAGAGAGCAAGCATTAACGTATAGAAATGTCATTAGGATTTGCTTTGCCTATGACATACATGCAGGATCAAACTGGAAAGAGCAACAGAAGAAGTATGCACAAGAAACTGAAGCTTAATTGTCATGTTTATTTTGTTTCTTGTTGTAATTCAAGGTTTAATCTTCTGATTGTAATTGTTCTTGAGTTGAATATAATTTGTTTTGGAACATTGTGATAGATTGTGCTTAAATGTTTATCTAAAAATTCAATTGACAGCTTCTCAGGATTTGCGGAACCTATGGTAAGTCTGACTGACTGAACCATTTGATCTTGAGAGAACTTCATGAAGAAAGGAGTTCGTGGATGCAACGTGCGCACCACTAGCTTTGAGAAAAGAGAGAGTGAGATAACTCCAAGGGGGAGTTACGATCGAGCAAGAGAACTCGATTGATTATAAGTAAATAGAACTGGCTCCAAGGGGGAGTTTGTTAGGACATGAAATGTCATGTGTATGTCCCCAGTTCTATCAGGATGGTTCGATATGAAAATAACGTTCGTGAAACCAAGTTAACGGACTGAAAATGTCAAAAGAAACTGATTCGATCGAATCAGTGACTGATTCGATCGAACCAGGACTCATTCGATCGAATGAGATACTCATTCGATCGAATCAGTATACGATATATAAACGAAACTTAGGAAATTTCACAAGAGAGAGCACACACTACACACAGCCACGAACCTGCTACTGCCGAAAATCCTCTCTGCCAATCTTCGTCGTGTCGGTCTTTTCCTCCGTCCCTAGGTGTCAAACCGTCTTAGGAATAGTAACCGTGCGTTGTTGATCACCACCGAATCGCCGTGTTAGAGGATTCCGCACTCTAACACGTTGCCCCGTGAATCGTTGGGAAACCGTGTCCCGCACCGGTCCGACACATATGTTATTATATTTGTGGGACATATATATTAGATACTGATATGTGTAATATGTATGATAATATTTGGTGTGTATGTGTACCTGCTGTCATGATTGAGCTGGTAACGAGTTATACGGTGAGATTAGTATTGATTACTGCGTACGGGATGAGTACGGCAGAATGACATAAAAAGAGTAACTCCAATGATGGAGATTGATATGATTCAGTTGATTGCTCAAAGATAGCAGATGATGATACCGAATGTCGTATCACAGATCAATGCTAGTGTTGATACAAATGTGATCGCAAGATTGTAGATCGAGCAATCACATGAATATGAATATTTCAATTCTTGGTGGTATTACTAAAAGTGATAATGTTCCACCGAATACTATTATGACTACAAGTATTAGTTATAAACTAAACATGAATAGTAGTCGTAATGAATTAGATCCGGTATGAAGGATATGTCTGTTGATTGTGTTAAGGAAATTGCTAATAGTTTACTGATGGTAAAGGGAGGAATGGATTAGCGAGTGGATAGAAAAGATCGAAATGGTTAAGGATATTGGTATGAGTCTAGAACATTGTGTAGTGAATTATGCCACATATATGTTGGTAGATTATGTTGTATCATGATGGAACACGATGGTACAAAATTATAATTAGAAAACTATTACTCAGATGATTTGGTCAGAATTTAAAATTCTTGTGCTAGAGCACTTTTATTCGAGTAATTAAGTGCAGAGATTGGGAACCGAGCTATGGAAAATAGAAATGTTGTGTGCTGATCACTTGGAACACGCTAATCGTTTGAAGGAATTGTCATGTCTGGTAACATGGCTAATTACTCCTGAAACTAAGCGAAGTGAGCGCAATATTGGGGACTAACTCCATCGATAAAGAGTATAGTCAATCCTGTAAAATATACAACCTTTGGAAGGGTTGTGTCACAAGCCAGCATTGATATATTTAACTCTATGGGAAGCGGACTGGAAGGACGTTAGGTGAGATGTCGAGTGTTAAAGAAGAGAAATGATAACGGTTTAGTGCAAGATAGACTCTTGAATAAGTAAGTATGTCCTACAACCCAGAATTATACTAAGACTAGTTCTGGTGTGAAACATGAACCGCATGAAGGGTCCTTCCCTAAAGGTGGAAAATATGGTTATCGGTAGGAAGAAGAATGTCGAGTGATAGTATGCCACAGGTGTGGTAAAGATGGGCGTAATACCCCAATTGTAGAACCAATTGAAGCCATGTGAACCGGCAACCCCAACCCATTCGTATACAACCACTCCGAACCCAACAACTTCAATAACAGTCCATTCAAAGAAACCAAATTATGCCAAACAGTTGTACTTGCTATGAATGTAGCAGTACAGAACGTTTCAAAAGAAATTGCCCAAAGTTGAACCAAGGTGTCGTTGGAAGACGAACCTCATGACAAGCATCAACCTCTGATCAAGCAAAGAGCCGTGCTTTTGTGAGTAATTTGAATAAAGCACGTCATGATCCAAAGGTGGTGTTAAGTATGTGGTAGTTTTAAATCAATAGACTTCAGTGATAATTTTTACGGTCGTCGATAGAAGTTAGTTCCCGTTAACCTCCTATCATTTGGAAAGGTACCGATTAGCGAAACTATAGAACCCTATACTGTAGAATCGCTAACGGTAAATCCCTAGTGGTTAACTAAATTGTACGGAATTGCCCTAATAATCTAACTGATTAACCTTTCCTTATTGACCTACGACCAGTAAAGCAAAGAAGTTTTGACGTAATAGTTAGCATGGATTGGCTGACTCAACATGAAGCAGAAATCAAATATGAAGAGAAGATGATTAGAAGCTCTCTTTCGGACGATGAAGCGATTAAATACAGAGAAAAGTGTACGGTATTATGTTGCCACTCAAGTCTCATCTTGAGATATTATAATATTTACGACAAGAAGACGTGGTGTATCTAACAAACGTAATTGCCAAAGTATTTAAAAGAAAACATATAGAAGATATCCCGGTGGTACGCAAATTTCCACAAGTTTTCCCAGAAGAACTCCCTGGATTACCGCCAACCCGACAGGTCGAATTCAGAATCGAATTAATGTCTCAAGCTGGCACTGTTGCTAAAGCACCCTACCGACTTGCACCGTCCGAGATGCAAGAATTATCCAATCAGTCACAAGAATTGTTGGATAAGATTTTATACGACCTAGTTAGTCACCATGGGGTGCACCAGTTTTAATTGGGAAATGAAGGACGGAAGTGTTAGGATATGTGTTGATTAGGGAGAATTGAATAAAGTGACGATCAAGAATAGGTATTCACTTCTTCGAAGTAAATGATCTGTTTAACCAACTGCAAAGGGCGATATATCTTTAGAAAATTGATCTTATATATAGTTATCACCAAATGAAAAATCCAAGAGGAGGACGTTGCAGCAACAGCGTTGCGGACTCGCTACGGCCATTATGAATTCTTATTCATGCCGTTCGGGTTAACAAATGCGCAGGCAGTATTCATGGAACTCATGAATCGAGCCTGTAAACCTTACTTTGACAAATTTGTCATAGCATTCATTGATGATATTTTGATATATTCGCAACGTGAAGAAGAACACGAACGACGATTAAGGAAAATTGTGGAAGTGTTAAAACAAGAAGAGCTATACGCGAAGTTTTCAAAATGTGATTTTGAATAAAGAAGGCATAATCCCTTGGTCATGTTGTAAAGCAACAAAGATTTCACAAAGATCCAAATAAGATAGAAACCATTAAAATTGTGCCAAGCGCCGATTTTAAGTCTCCCCGATGGAGACGATGGTTTTGTCGCGTATTGTGACGCATCGCATAGAGGGTTAGGATGCGTGTTAATGCTGAATAATAAGGTTATAGACTATGCTTCCCGACAGTTAAAAATACACGAGAAAAATTACACTACTCATGACTTAGAACTGGGAGCGGTTATCTACGCACTTAAAATGTGGAGACATTGTCTCTACGATACGAAGTGCACCATCTTCACCGATCATAAAAGTTTGCAGCACATATTTGATCAGAAGGAACTGAATATGAGGCAACGAAGATGGGTCGAGTTGTTAAGCAATTATGACTGTGACATCCGTTATCACCCTGGCAAGGCTAACGTCGTAGCCGATGCCTTGAGTAAGAAAGATCGGGTTACGCCATTGCGAGTGCGAGTGCTGGGGATGATAGTCCAGTCGAACCTTCGAACCTGATTCGAGTCGCTCAACGTGAGGCGTTGAAAGAGGAACAATTAGAAAAAAGGAATCTTACGGCAATGAGGAGAATTTCGAACAGCGTGTGGACTAAATTCCCTACTTCAAAAATCGGGTTTGGATCCCGACCCTCCATGACCTTCATGAGTTAATCATGAACGAAGTGCATAAATCGAAATATTCCATACATCCGGGATCGGATTAGACTATTGATGATGCGAATACCTGAAAGGATCTTATTAATGGCTGAGTTGGAGAAAGATATGAATACGTATGTTGGAGTATATTTGAGTTATGCGAGAGATAAGGCTGCACACCGAAAACCCTGGGGAACGCCACAACGACAGAAAATTCGCCAATGATAGTGGGAATAAATTACAATGGATTTCGGGACGCAAATTCCCATGATATATCAAAAGCATGAGGTAAATTAGGTAATCGCGGATCGATTAACCAATCCTCGCATTTCATCCCAATCTATGACGATTACCACAATGAATTCTCGCCCAAATTCATGATGATGAAATGGTATCTCGTCGTGGAGTACCATTTTCAATGATCTCAGATCGAAATAGTCATCTTACTTCCATTATTGGAAGGAGGGGAAGGAAGCATCGAGAGCTTGAAGCTTTCTATGGGTGAAGTAGTTATCACCAATTTGTTAAATCAAAAATGAGCGTCACTCAAGCCATAAGATTGGAATTGATTCGAGAAACAAACAATCGGATTTATAATATTTAGGATAAGTTGAAAGCAGCGTGGGATTGGCAAAGGATTTATGCCAACATTCAAAGGAAACCATTGCCACTGGAAAGAGGTGACAAGGCATTTTTAAGGCATCACCTTCGAGAGGTAATATGAGGTTTGGCAAAACCGAAAATAGCTCCTTAATATATTGGACCTCATGAGACTATCTCCATGATGGGTCATTTAGTTTACCGATTAAAATACTCCAGGGGCTAAGTATGATACATGATGTTTTGCCATGTATACGGATTGAAAAGTACCTAAGCGATGAGGCAACGAAAGTACTAGTAAGGGAAGTACTCATAGAAGTCATACTTGATATCATGAATAATTCCGTAGAAATAATAGACGGGAGAACTAAACAGTTTGGACATACCAAGCTTTATTGATTAAGATTAAGTGGAATTCACAGCGAGGACCAGATTATACCTGGTAACGCGAGGGTGAATTCTGAAGAAAAAAAACCCCCCCACCTTTCTCTCGAAAGGGGGTAGTCGACGTGTAAAAATTTCGAGGACGAAATTTCTTTTACGGGGGGAGAATGTAACGATTCCGGCAAAATCAGGTATACCCTAACCGGTATATACTATTTATGAGTTATTTAATACTGAATATATGAATTATAATGTGTTTATACGAGTATGTATGATTCACAGTACAAATTATACTCGATTATACAATTAATCGTATTAGAAATACGATTAACCGATTAACGGTTATTGAAGCCCGAACGTATCAGGGATACATTATAGACGGGATATATGATATTTAGTGATGTTTACGAAGTATTAAAGCTTCGGGATGAGTGAATTAAAGCACAAAAAAAGGATTTCGATTTAATGATACGTCGGTACGTTAAACGAAACCTTTAATACCAAACCGAGCAAGAGACGATCGATCAAGCCGAAAAAGATGCACAATTATTAATAATATGATGTATTAAGTTAATGAAAGTCATGGTTTAAGTTTTTGAAGTTTTTAAATCGGTTTTATATAAATTTCATTTTTAAGCCGAAAAACTACCGTTTTAGCCTCGTTTTAAGCCGAATTAAACGTTTAACCGAAAAACGAACTGAACCAGATTATCCAAAACATTATCCAGATCTCCGATATCCGAATGTGTGGTTAGAAATGGAAAGGTGGGTCCCACCCCACCTCCCTCTCACTCCGGTCGCAATAAGGGGTAACCCCCCTTTTGCTTTATCATTTTTTTTAAACACCACATTCAACCTTCATCATTTTCTCTCAATCTCTTGAGCTAAAACCCGAGTTTTGAAGCAAGAACAACGAGGTAAAGATCGAATTATAGTCGTTTTCATCTACCTTTCTCGAGTTATTTGCAAGAAAATGAGGTTTCAATGATGAAAACCGATTCTTGCATGATCAAGTGATGTATACGGGTTATACAAGGGATCTTGGTCCAAGAAAGGAGTTAAACGAACCAAAAACGAATTTTTACGGTTAAATCTTTGTTTTTTAAAGCAATAACCGAAACTATAGTGTAAGAGGCTTGATCGTGAGTGTAACTTGCTTGGTATTGTGGTATGTTGTTTGTAGGCTCTGTGTTTAGTGGTAGATAAGGCGGAAAGACGAGTTTGTAGCTTGTAGTGGCGGAAAACGAAAGGTATATTTGGTTTATGTCGGTGTATGTGTTTTTGGACAGATTGTTGGTCGTTTAGAGTTAGGTCATGAAATTTTAAAGAGGTGTTAAACACATGAAAATATGAGTTCTGAGAATTTTTGGTAATTTTTGGATAAAGGATGAATATTTGGTGAATTTAATGCTCGGTTTTGGCCAAAAATGGTGAAAAATAGTTAAATATCATGAAAAATTCTGGAAAATTGCAGATAAGCTTTTCATATCATGTATAAGTCACAAACGAAATTTGAGGTCCGTTGGAGAAGCCTAAGTAGGCTTTTCGGTTAAACGAGTTCTAGGGATTTCTAGCTCGGTTTTAGTAAAAAGGGCATGCAAAAGAAGATTTTGGTTCTGGAAATATTACAGGGGACTATGTGGATGGCAGGGGACATCCAGGAAAAATTTGGGATTTTTCTAAGATCGTTTGGTATTTACGACATATTTAGTGTTTAAATGGTGTTTAAAAATAGATAAATAAATTTTAAATATAGAAATTAATTCTGGAAATATTTTTATAAAATTCCCCACTGTTAAAAAGTGATTTGTGCAAAATTTCAAGATCCGAGAGTAAACGGATAATTATTTGTGCTAATTATCAAACTTTTAAAGTTAAAACGCGTAAACCAGTGAAGTTCGCTTAAGCGAGCTGACTGGTGAATAAAAACCCTAAAAATGAACTATTTTCATATAAATGAGTTAAACAAGTAAAAATAAATCATCCGAAAATAATTCGGATGATTTGAGTAATTTTAACCTATTTTAACAAGTTTCCGGTACGCTAAAGACGGAAACGGGTCCCGCGGCCAAACGGGGCGTCTAAACCGAGCTCAAATTTCACAACTTTACTTATACTATCAGTCAACGACTATTTTCGGGTCGTGTGTGACCAAACTCATTTTTGAAACATAAAAACGAATAACCGTGCTAGGCACGCAAAACGAGAAAAACGACTAATAGTAATTGGGACCATGGAACTCTAAACGACATCACAATCTGAGTCCGGAGAAGTGTTTCTGGGTTAACATTGCCCCCGGAACAGGTAGAGTACTGGGATAACAGTGTCCCCAGATGTACCGATTGATAAGGTTAAAGATTATATAAACATTAATTGTATAATAACGATCGTATGGATCATATTACAGATTGGACATGTTAATTGATAATGATTGTTGTTACCTGCTTGCATGTGCTAAGGTGAGTTTCACGAGCCCCTTTTTACTGAACTGTTTTAAATATTTTCCCGGGGCGGAAAGCATGTTTCTATCAAAATGTTTAAGTGCATGCTGATCGCATGGAAATGAATGTATTTATATAATGTTTATTGTACGGGAATCGTACGGAAATGTGCTAAGATGGTAATTGTCTGAGTTGTTAATATTGTAAGGTCCCGCAACAGTGTTCTGGGTTAACAGTGTCCCCAGAGATTATTGGAAGTGTTCTGGGTTAACAGTGTCCCCAGAGATTATTGGAAGTGTTCTGGGTTAACAGTGTCCCCAGAGGTTATTGAAAGTGTTCTGGGTTAACAGAGGTTTCACTTGTGGGCTCAGCATAATTACATCGATAACATTATATTATGATATGGATTTATCATGGTTTACTAAAATTGTGAAACTCACCAACTATTCGTAGTTGACCCGTTTTCTCACATGCTTTTCAGGTACAATTTAGATGAAGTGATTGCTTACGTGCTAAGTGCTTGATGTGTGTGAGATTTGTGAGCGGGATGTTAGGATACATTATAACAGATAGAATTATGAATCGTATTGTATGATGCGTGTATCACCTAGACGGTAATGAAAGATGAGATAATGTAATTTTGAAGTATATTTATGCATTCAGTTTTCTTTATAAACAATGTGGTTGATATCAGAGGTGTCTGTCGCATCCCGTTTACGTTTCCGCTGCGGTTGCGGGGTGTTACACTTTTACTTTTGATATTAAATTTGACTCACTGATTGTTAAACAATTATATATGTTTATCGTTAATGATATATTGTCATTTGGTACCGAGTGGGTAAATAGAGGACTATATAATATTGTGTTTAGTAAATTTTACTTTAAATATTGTAGCAACATACGTGATAACTTTTGTTACATTCTAATGGGTAAACTCTACCATAAATGAGTATGTTAAAAAATCAACCACAAGTATATATGGTTATTACATTAGCTTATGTGTTTTTTGAAGTATAAAATAGAATGTTACAATTCACTTATTTGAGTCAAATTTTCTATCTTTAGGCAGTCAAAGATTAAGGACTGTTAATTTTCTGTCATAAATAGAATTGGAGGTGTGTTATAAGTTTCTAGTTAGCTTTGGTGTAGAAATACGGCTTTGTCTAGGAAGGAATGGCTATGGAGATTTGAAGAGTTACTGCTGTAACAAATGAATATGGTTTTGTTGCTATGAATAATAATGTTGACCGGTCATCTGAGCTGGAAGGAAACGTTCTTGAACAGTTTGGCATATTTACATTTTTAGCCCATTTACATATTTTAAATTTATTATATTTTCATTACCACTTATGAACATAAAACTATTGTAGGAAGTTGTGCCGGCGATGTAGTGCTAGACTTTGTCTTCTTTCGATGTTTATAGCATGAAATATTTACATTTGATATTAAATTTGACTCACTGATTGTTATCCAATTATATAGGTTTATCGTTAATGATATATTGTCATTTGGTACCGTGTGGGTAAATAGTGGACTATATACTTTTGTGTTTAGTAACTTTTACATTAAATATTGTAGCAACATACTTGATAACTTTTGTTACATTCTAATGGGTAAACGGTACCATAAATGATTACGTTAAAAAATCAACCACACGTATATACGGCTTTGTCTATGGAAGGAATGGCTATGAGAATTAGAAGAGTTACTACTGTAACAAATGAATATTGTTTTGGTGCTATGAATAAGAAAGTTGACCGATCATCTTAGCTAGAAGGAAACCTTCTTGAACAGGTTGGCATATTTACATTTTTTACCAATTTACATATTTTATATTTATTATATTTTCATTACCACTTATGAACATAAAACTATTGCAAGAAGGTGTGCCGGCGATGTAGTGCTAGACTTTGTCTTATTTCAACGTTTAAAACATGAAATATTTACATTTGATATTAAATTTGACTCACTGATTGTTAACCATATATATATGTTTATCCTTAATAATATATTGTCATTTGGTACCGAGTGGGTAAATAGTGGACTATATACTTTTATGTTTAGTTACTTTACTTTAAATATTGTAGCGACATACGTGATAACTTTTGTTACATTCTAATGGGTAAACGCTACCATAACTGAGTATGTTAGAAAATCAACCAGAAGTATATACGGCTTTGTCTAAGGAAGGAATGGCTATGGAGATTAGAAGAGTTACTACAGTAACAAATGAATATTGTTTTGGTGCTATGAATAAGAAAGATGACCGATCATCTTAGCTAGAAGGAAACGTTCTTGAACAGGTTGGCATATTTACATTTTTGAACAATTTACATATTTTATATTTATTATATTTTTATTACCACTTAGGAACATAAAACTATTGTAGGAAGGTGTGCCGGTGATGTAGTGCTAGACTTTGTCTTCTTTCGATGTTTATAGCATGAAATATTTACATTTGATATTAAATTTGACTCACTGATTGTTAACCAATTATATAAGTTTATCGTTAATGATATATTGTCATTTGGTACCGAGTGTGTAAATAGAGGGCTATATAATTTTGTGTTTAGTAACTTTTACTTTAAATATTGTAGCAACATACGTGATAACTTTTGTTACATTCTAATAGGTAAACGCTACTATAAATAAGTATGTTAAAAAATCAACCACAAGTATATATGGTTATTACATTAGCTTATGTGTTTCTTGAAGAATGAATTAGAATGTTACAATTCACTTATTTGAGTCAAATTTTCTATCTTTATGCAGTCAAAGATTAAGGACTGTTCATTTTCTGTCATAAATAGAGTTGGAGGTGTGTTATAAGTTTCTAGTTAGCTTTGGTGTAGAAATACGGCTTTGTCAATGGAAGGAATGGCTATGGGGAATTGAAGAGTTACTGCTGTAACAAATGAATATGGTTTTGGTGCTATGAATAAGAATGTTGACTGGTCATCTGAGCTGGAAGGAAACGTTATTGAACCGGTTGGCATATTTACATTTTTGACCCATTTACATATTTTAAATTTATTATATTTTCATTACCACTTAGGAACATAAAACTATTGTAGGAAGGTGTGCCGGCGATGTAGTGCTCTTTCGATGTTTATATCATGAAATATTTACATTTGATATTAAATTTGACTCACTGATTGTTATCCAATTATATAGGTTTATCATTAATGATATATTGTCATTTGGTACCGAACGGGTAAATAGAGGACTATATACTTTTGAGTTTAGTAACTTTTACTTTAAATATTGTAGCAACATACGTGATAACTTTTGTTACATTCTAATGGGTAAACGCTACCATAAATGAGTATGTTAAAAAACCAACCACAAGTATATATGGTTATTACATTAGCTTATGTGTTTTTTGAAGTATGAATTAGAATGTTACAATTCACTTATTTGAGTCAAATTTTCTATCATTAGGCAGTTAAAGATTAAGGACTGTAAATTTTCTGTCATATATAAAATTGGAGGTGTGTTATAAGTTTCTAGTTTGCTTTGATGTAGAAATACGGCTTTGTCTAAGGAAGGAATGGCTATGGGGATTTGAAGAGTTACTGTTGTAACAAATGAATATGGTTTTGGTGCTATGAATAAGAATGTTGACCGGTCATCTGATCTGGAAGGAAACGTGCTTGAACTGGTTGGCATATTTACATTTTTGACCCATTTACATATTTTATATTTATTATATTTTCATTACCACTTATGAACATAAAACTATTGCAGGAAGGTGTGCTGGTGATGTAGTGCTAGACTTTGTCTTCTTTTGATGTTTATAGCATGAAATATATACATTTGATATTAAATTTGACTCACTGATTGTTAACCAATTATATATGTTTATCGTTAATGATATATTGTCATTTGGTATCAAGTGGGTAAAAGAGGACTATATACTTATGTGTTAAGTAGCTTTTACTTTAAATATAGTAGCGACATACGTGATAACTTTTGTTACATTCTAATGGGTAAACGATACTATAAATGAGTATGTTAAAAAATTAAAGACAAGTATATATGGTTATTAAATTAGATTTTGTGTTTATTGAAGTAGGAATTAGAATGTTACAATTCACGTATTTGAGTCAAAGTTTCTATCTTTAGGCAGTTATAGATTAAGGACTGTTAATTTTCTGTCATAAATAGAATTGGAGGTGTGTTATAAGTTTCTAGTTAGCTTTGGTGTAGAAATACGGTTTTTTCAAAGGAAGGAATGGCTATGGGGATTAGAAGAGTTACTGCTGTAACAAATGAATATGGTTTTGTTGATATGAATAAGAATGTTGACCGGTCATATGAGCTGGAAGGAAACGTGCTTGAACAGGTTGGCATATTTACATTTTTTACCCATTTACATATTTTATATTTATTATATTTTCATTACCACTTATAAACATAAAACTATTGTGGGAAGGTGTGCCGGTGATATAGTGCTAGACTTTGTCTTCTTTTGATGTTTATAGCATGAAATATTTACATTTTATATTAACTTTGACTCACTGATTGTTAACCAATTATATATGTTTATCGTTAATGATATATTGTCATTTGGTACCGAGTGGGTAAAGAGAGGAATATATACTTATGTGTTTAGTAGCTTTTACTTTATATATAGTAGCGACATACGTGATAACTTTTGTTACATTCTAATGGGTAAACGGTACCATAAATGAGTATGTTAAAAAATCAACCACAAGTATATATGGTTATTACAATAGCTTTTGTGTTTATTGAAGTATGAATTAGAATGTTACAATTGACTTATTTGAGTCAAATTTTCTATCTTTAGGCAATTAAAGTTTAAGGACTGTTAATTTTCTATCATAACTAGAATTGGAGGTGTGTTATAAGTTTCTAGTTAGCTTTGATGTAGATATACGGTTTTGTCAAAGGAAGGAATGGCTATCGGGATTAGAAGAGTTATTGCTGTAACAAATGAATATGGTTTTGGTGCTATGAATAAGAAAGTTGACCGGTCATCTGAGCTGGAAGGAAACATGCTTCAACAGGTTAGCATATTTACATTTTTGATCCATTTACATATTTTATATTTATTATATTTTCGTTACCGCTTATGAACATAAAACTATTGTAGGAAGGTGTGGCGGTGATGTAGTGCTAGACTTTGTCTTCTTTTGATGTTTATAGCCTGAAATATTTACATTTGATATTATTTTGACTCACTGATTGTTAACCAATATATGTTTATCGATAATGATATACTGTCATTTGGTACCAAGTGGGTAAATAGAGGACTATATACTTTTGTGTTTAGTAATTTTACTTTTAATATTGTTGCGACATACGTGATAACTTTTGTTACATTCTAATGGGTAAACGATACCGTAAATGATTATGTTAAAAAATCACCCACAAGTATATATGGTTATTACATTAGCTTTTGAGTTTATTGAAGTATGAATTAGAAAGTTACAATTCACTTATTTGAGTCAAATTTTCTATCTTTGGGTAGTTAAAGATTAAGGACTGTTAATTTTCTATCATAAATAGAATTGGAGGTGCGTTATAAGTTTCTAGTTAGCTTTGGTGGAAAAATACGGCTTTGTCTATGGAAGGAATGGCTATGGGGATTAGAAGAGTTACTGCTTAACAAATGAATTTGGTTTTGCTGCTATGAATAAGAATGTTGAAAGGTTGGCATATTTACATTTTTGACCCATTTACATATTTTATATTTATTATATTTTCATTACCACTTATGAACATAAAACTATTGTAGGAAGGTGTGCCGGTGATGTAGTGCTAGACTTTGTCTTCTTTTGATGTTTATAGCATGAAATATTTACATTTGATATTAAATTTGACTCACTGATTGTTAACCAATTATATATGTTAATCATTAATGATATATTGTCATTTGGTACCGAGTGGGTAAATAGAGGAATATATACTTATGTGTTTAGTAGCTTTTACTTTATACATAGTAGCGACATACGTGATAACTTTTGTTACATTCTAATGGGTAAACGGTACCATAAATGAGTATGTTAAAAATCAACCAGAAGTATATATGGTTATTACAATAGCTTTTGTGTTTATTGAAGTATGAATTAGAATGTTACAATTCACTAATTTGAGTCAAATTTTCTATCTTTAGGCAGTTAAAATTTAAGGACTGTTAATTTTCTGTCATAAATAGAATTGGAGGTGTGTTATCAGTTTCTAGTTAGCTTTGGTGTAGAAATACGTTTTTTTCAAAGGAAGGAATGGCTATGGGGATTAGAAGAGTTATTGTTGTATCAAATGAATATGGTTTTGGTGCTATGAATAAGAAAGTTGACCGATCATCTGAGCTGGAAGGAAACATGCTTCAACAGGTTAGCATATTTACATTTTTGATCCATTTACATATTTTATATTTATTATATTTTCGTTACCACTTATGAACATAAAGCTATTGTAGGAAGGTGTGTCGGTGATGTAGTGCTAGACTTTGTCTTCTTTTGATGTTTATAGCATGAAATATTTACATTGGATATTAATTTTGACTCACTGATTGTTAACCAATTATATATGTTTATCGTTAATGATATATTGTCATTTGGTACCGAGTGGGTAAATAGAGGACTATATACTTTTGTGTTTAGTAACTTTTACTTTTAATATTGTAGCGACATACGTGATAACTTTTGTTACATTCTAATAGGTAAACGATACCATAAATGATTATGTTAAAAAATCAATCACAAATATATATGGTTATTAAATTAGCTTTTGTGTTTATTGAAGAATGAATTAGAAAGTTACAATTCACATATTTGAGTCAAATTTTCTATCTTTAGGCAGTTAAAGATTAAGGACTGTTAATTTTCTGTCATAAATAGAATTGGAGGTGTGTTATAAGTTTCTAGTTAGCTTTGGTGTAGAAATACGGTTTTGTCTATGGAAGGAAAGGCTACGGGGATTAGAAGAGTTACTGCTGTAATAAATGAATATGGTTTTGGTGCTATGAATAAGAAAGTTGACCGGTCATGTGAGCTGGAAGGAAACGTGCTTGAACAGGTTGGCATATTTACATTTTTGACCCATTTACATATTTTATATTTATTATATTTTCATTACCACTTATGAATATAAAACTATTGTAGGAAGGTGTGCCGTTGATGTAGTGCTAGACTTTGTCTTCTTTTGATGTTTATAGCATGAAATATTAACATTTGATATTAAATTTGACTCACTGATTGTTAACCAATTATATATGTTTATCATTAATGATATATTGTCATTTGGTATCGAGTGGGTAAATAGAGGACTATATACTTATGTGTTTAGTATCTTTTACTTTAATTATAGTAGCGACATACGTGATAACTTTTGTTACATTATAATGTGTAAACGTTGTTATTTTAATATACAAGTGTGCTCTAAGCATGAAGTTTGCTCGATAAACAAAGTGTACTCGAAAACACTTGCAATTTCAAAGAAAGTATTCAGACATATTCAACTCGTAAGGAAATCAATATTTTAACAAGTATGCTTGAAAATATACCATGTTTACTCGATAGAGCTAAACAGCAAGTAATAGTCATGATTACTCGAAAAATATTCATTTTGATCATTTTCAATCATATGTCATCAAGTATGCTTGAAATAGACAAACTTCAACTAAACACACAAGTTTACTTGAAACACATATTCAAAGTATAGTTAGACACATTCATATCAAACATTCAAAAACATCAAAGTTTACACAAAAGTACATAATCAGAAATATGCATAACAAACAAGTATCAAGTATGATCGAATGAGTTGAACTTCACACAAAAACAACTTAGTTTACTCAAAAGTTCAAAAACATCAAAGTTTACTTGAAATTACATAATTACAAAGTTACAATTCACTTATTTGAGTCAAATTCATAGTGAAAATGAATCACTTTTTTAACTTAAACCATACTTTAAACTGTTTTCTCATTTAGGTTCAAAGTTTAAGAGCGAATGGTGCATAATGAGATCAAATTTCAGTTTAAACAATTTAAATCCTTTCTCTTTTATGAAAAGATCTCAAAATGGGATCATATTGATTAAGTTACCTTTCAGTATTTCATTCTTAGCATTATTGTGACACATTAGGCAGGTTAACATCAGTTAATTACTTAGCATGAATTTAATTACTTTGGTGATATGGTTAAGGTTCAATTAGTTGCTTTTTACATAAATGGATAACACTTATTGCACTATGATGTTTTATATCTCTTCTCAATGCTTATTTGGCTTTCTCCAGGTCACCCTAGATTGACTTCAACCCTCTGATGTTTGGTCAAAATATTTTTCATGACAGAACATTTGACATTTCTTAAGATTTATATTTAATAATTTTTTCAAACTTTGAGGTTGAATGTTGGGCTTACATTCCACAAAATACGGACTTACATGCCTTACATTATTTAGGACTTACATTTTTGTCCCACCTATGTAGTTCTAACTTAAACCCTCATGTTTGTAAATTTAACAGCTTTTGGTTTATGTATAATCCTTTTGCTCAAAATTATTCTTTGTCATGTACCTATAAAATAATTCTTTTGAGTGACCAAATACCAACAGAATGTGTATGACTGGGTAGTTACTTTTTTGCATATCATTCAGAGAGATTTATCTTGAAACATGCATATTTCAACAATGTAACTCCACATTAAGTTTAGCATTTTTATTATGTTTATATCACCTCAGCTTTTACACATCATGAAAAGCTACCATACATATCAACGATTGCACTAATAGTCTTTTCAGCCTATTAAATCTATATGATTGGTATAAATAATCAATCTACTATCATCTCCCAAAGGGTTGGATCAATTTTCATTGAAAAACCTTTTAAGCTTCTTACAAAACTTAAACTGAATAGTCTTACAATATCTCAATACCATTAACTTGCTCTTTTGTAAAAAATTGTTTACTTTGAAAACTTCTTTTAAAATGTCCATTTTATCACAAAAGTTTTATAATCAAAGAAAAATTTTTGACACAAGCATTCAATAATATAATCAAACATAATAAAAAATGAAAGGTATGCATTAACACAATCAGACTAACGTAAAGTTCTACTCAAGATAAATCCTGCATAGTCTATCATGTCCTAAGCACATAATCATTTCAGATTATCAATTCATGAACAAGATATTAGTTAAGCATGCATAAAAACATTTCAAAGCAGATGTAATCACACTTATCAAGCTATCATGATCAATCACATAAACATACCTAAGCATCATTGATACCTAAGTCAGACGTATTCAGACACCAAACACAGCTTACTCACTCAAGACCTTTTATTAGATAGTAAGTTAGCACATTAAGCATACATCATCAATCAGACTTCATCAGAGTTGATCATGCCTAATGCATTTAATAGAAAGTTATATCTTGTTTTATCTAGTGGCTTGGTGAACAAATCAGCCAAGTTGTCACTAGTATCGACTTTTTTCATTTCTATTAGTCCTTTCTCATTGCAATTTCTTATGAAACGATATCTGACTTCAATATGCTTGGTCTTTGAGTGTTGGAATGGATTCTTAACTATGAACAATGTGTCACACCCCGACTAGGTAGTTGCGGAAGCGTAATACGGGAATGTAACAGATAACACTGGTATCAACAACATTGTTTATAAATAAATTCAACAACTAATTTACATCATATTACATGGGTTGGTACTATGTTTACAAACTAGATGAGAATCACATAACCGGTTTACGAGCTTTTTATTTAATATTATATGTCTGCGTCTATTCACAGCTATTCAACTCTCCTTCTAACACCAAGCATGTAAGCAAATCATTCCACTTTTGCATTACCTGAAAAGCATGTTAAAACGGGTCAACTACGTCTAGTTGGTGAGTTTCAAGTTTCACGAGTATCAACGAAATCAGTACACGAGTTCGTAAAGTTTACAGTGTGTATGTATATATGTATGTGTATGATGTATTATACTAAGCCACAAGTGAAACCGAAACGAGCTATAACGCATGGCCTCCACTGCCCATGCACTCCCATTGGAATTTAATAGCCACTTTGCCCCAAGTATGTACTATGTCTAACACCACATAGTAGTATGTAAAAATATAATGACAATGTGCAACTGGGTTTACATATGTTCCGGCATACCCCTCCGGCCCTGTCAGTTGGGTTTGTCAAACCGATAGTACTATCCAAACGTCACCGGCACGAAGTTAATCACTTGTGTTTGTGTGGACTTGTCAAGTGTTAGTACTTAGATAATCCACATCATCACACGTTTTCAAGTATATAAGTATATGTAAACATGCTTTTCACCCCAAAAGTTTGTAAAACAGTTTAGAAAGTGGGGGTCGTGAAACTCACCTTATCGTAGTTCTCACGGAAATTACGTATCAATAAGTCAGGTGCCTCGTTTATAGCCTGATTCCTATAAACGGTTTCGTATCGTTAATACTAGTACAGTGTTCAAGCTAAGTCGGGCTGTATAGATAATTTGGGTATAGCTGTTAGGCCCAGAACATGACCATAGTCTTAGATTGTGACGTTGTATACTATGAAAAGATTAAAACTGGATTTGGCTCAGTTTCACTGTTTCCCGAGCCTAGCCAAGTTCATCGTTTATGCGTCTCGGGATTAGGTAAGATCACATAAACTTAAGTAAATATATTGATTGATAAAATGTGACAATCTTCAATTCCAGGTTAACTCCGTTAACTCAACTCCGTCAATTCAAACTTAAAGATTAGTGAATCTATAACGCACACCACATTACATTTAAACTAGGGTTTAAATGACGCTTGACACTTACTACATGTGTAGTCTTTCGGGAATTGCACAGAAACGCAAACGAGTAGACGCAAACAATGGGTGAATAAACGAAAAACGTCAAAACAATAATTATGTGAAAATTATGTGTTAGACTTATGTGTTATGTGATAACCTTGTTATAAACGTTAACTCAATGTGCTAGAACTAGTTAATTAAGCTAGAAAAGTAACATTTGAAAGTGGAGGGACCTAGATGTAACATGATTATTATTAATAATATTATAAAACCCTAACTCTCCTCTCTCTTTCCCTCACAAAACCCGACGGCAGCCTCTAACCCCTCCTGCGATCGGCCTTCACACACAAACATAATACTTGATTTTGATCTTGCCTTTCACAATTGAAGCATTCTACATCTGTTTCTAGCCATCTTCTACCTTCCTATTGCTTGTGTTGGTGTTTTTGAAGGTATAATTGTGAACCCTAGGTTCCGAAAATTCTCTTATATTGTGCTCATATGATTCGTTTGTTTTGATGATGTATTGATGATGAATTGATAACTAGAATTGATATGATTACATGTTAATTGGTTGTGTCTTTGATGTTGAGATCAAATAAAACCCTAACCATGTATGTATTTTGTAATTGATATGCATGGATAGTGGTTATGGTGTCTAGAGTGTTATATGAACGGATTATGGTCTATAGATGGTTAATAGGTTGAGTTTTGTTGCAAACAGTTTCTGGACATATTGTGTTGTTGATATTCAATTGACTGTAACAGGGTGTAAATTTGAAAATTGGTCAAGATAATTGATACTACAGTAAACTATGTTGAGTCTAGTTTCAAAAGAATATAAATTTGCAATTTTTGAACGTGTAAAAGTTAACTTTTATGATTTTACAAAATCGTTGTGCAAATCTGAATTGTGAGACCTGCTGTTAGGTTATCTTGTAAATATTATATCTCATGAACTACGAGACAAATTGGGTTGGTTCCACTTCTGGAAGTTGACTTGTTGAGTTACGAACCTAACCCAAGTGGTCTTGTATTTGTTGGATTTTTCGTTTAACGGGAATTTCAAATAACATTCTGTTGCGCATAAATTTGACTGTTATGAGTTTGCTGTGGTAAATTGATCATTGTGAAAAATATATATGGAATAAAAATACAACAAAATATGTTCTGGAAACCTAACACATATGTAAGGCCCCGTTACCGGTGGCCCTACTTTCGTGTTGGATTTACTCATAAACTCAGTTCTAAATATCAGAGTTAATTAAAACATTCGCAGAAACGTTTACTTGAAGCATTCGTTACAAAACATTCAATCTCTTCTTTGATACTATAAAACAAATCATTAAATTTAAAACATCTTTTCTTCCATCTTAAGATGCCAGCCGTTCAATCCATGCCATGTGCCATCCTCATGCTAGTTCTTTGGTCTGATCACATGCGTGCATACTAAAAGTCAGCTACGCTGAGTGAGTTCTAGTTAATCACATAATCATACAATACCTTTTTACATTTCATACTTAACCTCTTAACTTTCTTTCATACACACATAATTGCATATACTTTCATTCTTACCTTCATACTTTCTTTACATACATAATCATACGTTTTAAAGAGCCTTTCGCCCTATAACCTCACAGATATTATAAGGGTCTGGTCCCTAACATCACAGATATTGTAAGGGTCTGGTCCCTAACATCACATATATTATAAGGGTCTGGTCCCTAACATCACAGATATTATAAGGGTCTGGTCCCTAACATCACAGATATTATAAGGGTCTGGTCCCTAACATCACAGATATTATAAGGGTCTGGTCCCTAACATCACAGATATTATAAGGGTCTGGTCCCTAACATAACAGATATTATAAGGGTCTGGTCCCTAACATCACAGATATTATAAGGGTCTGGTCCCTCTTTCCTCTAATATTAGTAGGGTTCGGTTCCCTAGTTCTCGAATATTAGTAGGGTTCGATTCCCTCTTCGTTACCATACAACCATCCTTTCCTTCTTTTATTAACTTTATCACATTCATACACATAAGCATACATATCATACTTACCTTATACTTAGCGTTACAACCTGACAGTACGTGCAATATCCGAAGATCGTTCACGTACCATCAAGCAATCGTTCATACATATCACATCATTCACATAAGGCATACACTTATCTCTTAGGATAAGCGTATTAACAAACATATCGAGTATGCACACAGCCCCGAAAAGATAACACATAAATGGGGCTAGAAACTCACCTGAACACGGTTACGTTCACCGTTAATCGTAATCCCTTTCTTCGGTTGTGCATGGCTGACTGTATAACAAGTATACATATCAATTAACTATCACTACTCATATCATCTTTCTAGTCTTAATTACTACCCACAACGAACGGGGGTCCGGGGGCAGCGCCCCTGGCAGCGGGGTATAGGGGCGGCAGCCCCTAGCAGGGTCCAAGATAGTTTATTTACATTAACTATCTTAACACATTTTTCATTAGGTTTTTAATTTATTTTCTAATCGAACTTGACTTTAGGCGAAGTTAAACCTTAGGCGAACTTAGCTTTAGGCGAAGTTGTCATCAGGCGAACTTAGCTTTAGGCGAAGTTAAACCTTAGGCGAACTTAGCTTTAGGCGAAGTTGTCATCAGGCGAACTTAGCTTTAGGCGAAGTTAAACCTTAAGCGAACTTAGCTTTAGGCGAAGTTGTCATCAGGCGAACTTACCTTTAGGCGAAGTTGTCATCAGGCGAACTTAACTTTAGGCGAAGTTAACCTTAGGCGAACTTAGCTTTAGGCGAAGTTAACCATAGGCAAACTTAGCTTTAGGCGAAGTTGTCATCTGGCGAACTTAGCTTAGGCGAAGTTGTCATCAGGTGAACTTAGCTTTGCAGGCGAAGTTCATCAGGCGAACTTAGTTTGCAGGCGAAGTTGTCGGCTGCAGCTACTGTTCGTTCTTAAATCCTTCGTTTCTTAACCAAATAACTCGATTTAGGTATCCACGTAATCGTCTGACCAGCGCCTACAAACCCAAACCATCAAATCGGCCTAACATCGATGTTTAAGGGGTGCGATTTAGGCATATAGGTTACGGGTTCTTTTATCAATTCTATTAACCCATCAAATCTTAACCATTTTCAGTAAGTTTAGCTTTGTTGGATTCGTTTTTACCATACAAACACAGATCTATCATTCCTATACTAATCCAAACCTAAACGAACAAGTTCTCGATATAAACGTACCGTAAATGAGTCGAACTACGAACACGAGCTGGTCTTGTTGCTTTGGTTCGTCACGACGATCTAGCACCAACGAGCTCGGGTCCTCGCCTTTGGATCTTGGTTCGGGTTGTGTGTGTTTTGGAGTGTGTAGAGATTAGGATGGATAAATGGATGGAATGGAAATGATTGGGGTTTAAGGGGGTATTTATACTCCCTTAAGCCCATGGACCGAAGGCCCATATTTCCTTTTGGTCCATATCTAATCCCATCTAATTATCCTACTAAGTCTTCATAATTTTGCTATTATTATTATCGTTCCACTAACTCGTTTATTTCACCCGACAAAATAATATATTAAATATTACTTTAGAAATTTCGGGATGTTACAAGTCTTCCCTCCTTAAAGAGGTTTCGTCCCCGAAACCTAGCTTATTTCTTTAAATGGAATACCTTTGTAAAAGGAATACCTTTTTCTTTATAATTGCACACTTTATTGAATCACCTTTGCTTTCTGAGTTATCCTTCTTACTCCTGACTTGTAGTCATCGAGCGGTGATCATGTGTTTTAGCTATTAAGGTAGCTTGTCCATGAGGCCCTCAATGTGCCAAGTCTCATCTCACCTTCCCGAGGAACCTTGTTTTATATAATAACGCTAACTCCTAAGGCGACGCTTTACCCTCACACAACTATTTATCATAACCAACACGCATTCAAGATAAATTCATAGGTCGTTCATACAAAATCACAAGAAATCACAAGTACTTCATAACGTAAAAGGAAATCATTCAAGCTTGCTAAACAAACATAGGTTCAACTGTAACATAAAACACTCTTTAACTTACTAAACATAAAACAACTGTGACATGCCACTTATTCTCCTGCAACTTCCTCAGCAGCTAATAGACCATCCTTTCACGCGTCTCCTCTTCCTTCCCCCGCTGCCACGGCTTCTCCACACTCCCTAGCTATGTGACCTGACTTACCACACTTGTAACACTTCTGGTCCTTGGTGCATTCACGGGAGATGTGCCCCTTCCTCCCACATCGGTAGCACTGATTTGGACCAGCCTTGCATTCCCTCAAGTGCATCTTCCCGCACACCTTACATGCTTCCCTTCCTGCCATCTTCTGTGTCTTTCTCCCTGCACGCTCCACAACATCCCTAGCTCTTTTAGTTCCTTTCCCTTCTTCCTCATCTTCCACTTCCATATCATCCGCCGCCAGATCAACATAGACCATCTCCGCCAACTCGACCGCTGACTCAAAGGTAACAGGTTTGTTGGCCTTGACTAACATGCGGACCTTCTGGGAAGGTCCTCTAACGTAGCACTTGATCCGTTTCGCCTCGGTGTTCACCATGTCGGGAACCAACCTAGACATGCGGTTGAATTCAGTGGTGTACTCACGATGTGTCATCATACCGGCCTTTAAATTCATGAACTTCATCTCCGTCCTTTCAACCTCGGCATCTGCACACAACTTCTTCATCACCAACTCTTTCAGATCGTCCCATCTCAACGCCTTGATCTCATCCCTAGTCTTTTTCTGCTCCACACTTTCCCACCAATACATAGCTTCTTCCTCAAATGACTGAGTAACATAACCCACAGCTTGGTCGGGACGGCATTCGCTAATGCGGATAATCTTGTACACAGTGGTTATCCATTGGAGAGTAGCGATTGCGTCTCCCAAACCAGTCAGCTTTGGCGGGTCGCATCCTTTGAAGGACTTATAGTTGCACCCATCTTGGCCTCTTTTCCTGTCATCGACCTTCACAGACTTATCCTCACTCGAGGCCTCTCTTTCTCCTTCCCCATCCTTCCTACCGTCACCACCCGCCCCTTCAGCAGTTCGTTCACGGCTTCCAGCAGATCTTTCAGGATTCAGGTTCTTCACAGCAACAACTACAGCTCGAACAATGGCTGATTGAACTGCAGGGCTAAGTTGAACCTCTTCGTTGTTGTTCTGGTCTCCTCCAGCTGCGCTTCCTTCATCTTTGGTGTTAGAAGCTGTCTCAACCGAAAGTTGCTGGACGCGACGAGGCCTGCCGCGTCGTCCAGTGCGAACTCCAGCTCCAGCAATGTCTCCAGCTCCAGCCATCGTATTCTAAAAGGGAAAACACAAACATCATCACTCAAGGAACTATTTAGTACAAGGATAGCAAGGCTAATAGGTAATAACAGTGGCCAGCTGTGACTAGCTGATCACGTTGCTTTCCGTGTCCTATACACTTCCCTTTATGAGTCTCTTTGTGCTGGTTCTACTTAAGCAGTTAGTCAAATCAAACAATCAATTATTCCTATCCCTGCCGATCACATATCTTTTCTTTCTCATTAACATATATCATTTAATCATACACTTTACCTTTACTGATCTTGCTTGAGCGACACATGGCATTCTTGAACTGGCATCTTCTTTCCTTTCTTACTTAAATCCCATTCTCTGTTCGAGTCTAAGCATGTAGGATGCTTAAATCTCTCGAACTTTTCTCTGATACCAACTTGTAAGGCCCCGTTACCGGTGGCCCTACTTTCGTGTTGGATTTACTCATAAACGCAGTTCTAAATATCAGAGTTAATTAAAACATTCGCGGAAACATTTACTTGAAGCATTCGTTACAAAACATTCAATCTCTTCTTTGAAACTATAAAACAAATCATTAAATTTAAAACATCTTTTCTTCCATCTTAAGATGCCAGCCGTTCAATCCATGCCATGTGCCATCCTCATGCTAGTTCTTTGGTCTGATCACCTGCGTGCATACTAAAAGTCAGCTACGCTGAGTGAGTTCTAGTTAATCACACAATCATACAATACCTTTTTACATTTCATACTTAACCTCTTAACTTTCTTTCATACACACATAATTGCATATACTTTCATTCTTACCTTCATACTTTCTTTACATACATAATCATACGTTTTAAAGAGCCTTTCGCCCTATAACCTCACAGATATTATAAGGGTCTGGTCCCTAACATCACAGATATTATAAGGGTCTGGTCCCTAACATCACAGATATTATAAGGGTCTGGTCCCTAACATCACAGATATTATAAGGGTCTGGTCCCTAACATCACAGATATTATAAGGGTCTGGTCCCTAACATCACAGATATTATAAGGGTCTGGTCCCTAACATCACAGATATTATAAGGGTCTGGTCCCTAACATCACAGATATTATAAGGGTCTGGTCCCTAACATCACAGATATTATAAGGGTCTGGTCCCTAACATCACAGATATTATAAGGGTCTTGTCCCTAACATCACAGATATTATAAGGGTCTGGTCCCTAACATCACAGATATTATAAGGGTCTGGTCCCTCTTTCCTCGAATATAAGTAGGGTTCGGTTCCCTAGTTCTCGAATATTAGTAGGGTTCGATTCCCTCTTCGTTACTGTACACCCATCCTTTCCTTCTTTTATTAACTTTATCACATTCATACACATAATCATACATATCATACTTACCTTATACTTAGCATTACAACCTGACAGTACATACAATATCCGAAGATCGTTCACGTACCATCAAGCAATCGTTCATACATATCACATCATTCACATAAGGCATACACTTATCTCTTAGGATAAGCGTATTAACAAACATATCGAGTATGCACACAGCCCCGAAAACATAACACATAAATGGGGCTAGAAACTCACCTGAACACGGATACGTTCACCGTTAATCGTAATCCCTTTCTTCGGTTGTGCACGGCTGACTGTATAACAAGTATACATATCAATTAACTATCACTACTCATATCATCTTTCTAGTCTTAACTACTACCCACAACGAAAGGGGGTCCGGGGGCAGCGCCCCTGGCAGCGGGGTCTAGGGGCGGCAGCCCCTAGCAGGGTCCAAGATAGTTTATTTACATTAACTATCTTAACACATTTTTCATTAGGTTTTTAATTTATTTTCTAATCGAACTTGACTTTAGGCGAAGTTAAACCTTAGGCGAACTTAGCTTTAGGCGAAATTGTCATCAGGCGAACTTAGCTTTAGGCGAAGTTAAACCTTTGGCGAACTTAGCTTTAGGCGAAGTTGTCATCAGGCGAACTTAGCTTTAGGCGAAGTTGTCATCAGGCGAACTTAGCTTTAGGCGAAGTTAACCTTAGGCGAACTTAGCTTTAGGCGAAGTTAACCTTAGGCGAACTTAGCTTTAGGCGAAGTTGTCATCTGGCGAACTTAGCTTAGGCGAAGTTTGCAGGCGAAGTTCATCAGGCGAACTTAGTTTGCAGGCGAAGTTGTCGGCTGCAGCTACTGTTCGTTCTTAAATCCTTCGTTTCTTAACCAAATAACTCGATTTAGGTATCCACGGAATCGTCTGACCAGCGCCTACAAACCCCAACCATCAAATCGGCCTAACATCGATGTTTAAGGGGTGCGATTTAGGCATATAGGTTACGGGTTCTTTTATCAATCAATTAACCCATCAAATCTTAACCATTTTCAGTAAATTTAGCTTTGTTGGATTCGTTTTTACCATACAAACACAGATCTATCATTCCTATACTAATCCAAACCTAAACGAACAAGTTCTCGATATAAACGTACCGTAAATGAGTCGAACTACGAACATTAGCTGGTCTTGTTGCTTTGGTTCGTCACGACGATCTAGCACCAACGAGCTCGGGTCCTCGCCTTTGGATCTTGGTTCGGGTTGTGTGTGTTTTGGAGTGTGTAGAGATTAGGATGGATAAATGGATGGAATGGAAATGATTGGGGTTTAAGGGGGTATTTATACTCCCTTAAGCCTATGGACCGAAGGCCCATATTTCCTTTTGGTCCATATCTAATCACATCTAATTATCCTACTAAGTCTTCATAATTTTGCTATTATTATTATCGTTCCACTAACTCGTTTATTTCACCCGACAAAATAATATATTAAATATTACTTTAGAAATTTCGGGATGTTACAACTTACATGCTTTTGTGATGATTTTTGGTAAACTAATTGAGATGCTATGATCGGTGGAATAGACTAGTTTTTCAAGTAGAATTCTGTCGATAAGAAAACTAGTTGCTGAATTTTGTAAAAGTTGCATGAAACATGGTAATTGCTAATTGATTGTCGTGTTTTGACCAAATTGCCCTTGCGGGGAATAGTTGCTAGTGATGTACATTATTAATACATGACACGTAAATAATTGTTCACACGTGTATCGTATCACAAATGTACTTGTTAAGTCACACACGATTCACAAACAAACACGAAATGTATCTTGTGCTTAGGAATTATGTGCCGAGTCTAGAGACTCGATATTAGTTCCGATACTTAGAAAATCTCCTTGTTTTTTTAGAACGCTAGAGAGAGTTTTCTGTGACGCGCATCACTTGGTGATTTATTTTGGGAATTCTTCGCAAACAGTGAGTTTCACTTACCCCTTTAAACTGTTTTAAACGCTTTTCACTTGGGGGAGAAAACATATTCCGAAAAACGCATTTAAGATTTTGTTAGTAAATTATATATCACTTGTAAAGGCTAAGTGGCAAACGAAACAATTGAAGTCCTACACATCGAACCGGTTAATATTTGGATAATAGCGAGTCACTGTTGAGTAGTACTACTGGGTTTGACAAACCCCACCCAACGCTAAACTCGACTGGAGGTCGAGCGGGTGTAATTTTGGCTAACACATACCATGGTCTGGATGACCTGGTGGCAAGGCACTTGATAAACAGTCAGCTTCGGTGTCGAACACTTAGTAATACTTGTTGTATAGGCTATCTACCTATCGATATATAATTGATTTAACACTAACTGGTAACGCAAAACGCTAAACGCAAAACGCTGAACGCTGAACGCAAAACGCAAAACGCTAAACGCTGAACGCTGAACGCTGAACGCAAAACGCTAAACGCTTTATTTTATATAAACTTGTGAACTCACCAACCTCGTTTTGACACTTTTAGTATGTTATTCTCAGGTAGCCGAGGCGGGTGCGCGGTATAAGATCATGCATTGCTTGAAACGCTTTTGTTTATGAAAACTGATTTTAAACTATTGTCAACGGATTTTAAGTCGTCCTGCATGACGCAACTCTTGTCTTTTGGTTTTTACGCTTCCGCACTTATTTTCATTTAAACGTTTTTATGGTTTGATTATAACTAATGATTCTGATCCTGTTAGTTCACTCCCTCTGACGGTAAAACTCCTTTAGTGGATTTTTAGGGTGTGACATAAAATGATTTGATTTATGAAAGAATTTTAAGGTTTCGGTATCTGGTTTGATCACAGGGTTTGTTTCCGTTTTCACACGGGTTTGATTATACAAAACGCGCACAATCCACCCGAATTGTCCGGAATTCTCGTAAAATGTTCGTTTTTATCAATATCATTCAAAAATATGATATTTGACCACTTTTGACATTTTGACATACCAGTCAGTCCGTTAAACACAAAACTGCCGGTTTCGTTAAAACAATTATAATTTAAATCTTTGATTAATCTAACTAAATATGTACTTATATATAAATTATGTAAATTTTTGTAAAAATACATTAAGACATGGAGAATTTAATAAAAATATTTTCAGAAATTTTATGATTAATTATTTATTTATAAAAATTCATTTAATAGGTTATAATCGTGTAATAAATGGCCCGTTTATATCAAACGACCTCCAAAAAATCCGATAATTTTTACAAATGGCCTAAATGTTATTACATAGCCCCTGAAAAATCTCCAGAACCTAACTCTATTGACAAAATGCCTTTTTGTGCGTTTTTCGGCTGTTAAAATTCGGTTAAACCATAATTGCACAAACCATACTTAGGCATTTCCAATGATCCCCAAACTTTACCAGTGATCTTACCATCAAATATTGTTCTACAAAACCAAATTTCATAATTTTTCCCAAATAAACGCTCATAAACGGAAATAAATTCACCAAATATTCTCCGTTTATCGAAAAATTACCAAATTTGAACAGGAACTCATTTATATGATCCCTAATGTCCCAGAATATTTTCACAAGCTAACAACAAGCACGTCACAACCTAATACTAAACAGCCCTTAAACGAGTGTTACGGGTTTACCTTGTCGGTTTTCGATGAGTTTTGCTAGCTTAAACGACTCTCCGGGTCTCAGGTTACAAACTCAGTGTATCTACATATCATATAACATCAAACCAAGCATAAATCATCCATGTGACAGCCTTGATAATTAGGGTTTCGGTTTTGGGTTCAAACCGAACTTTCAAACCGTAAAAACGTTGTATTCATGTTCTAATCCGCGTTTTTGACCAAAAAAGTATATGTTCCTGGTTTGTAAACATGTTTAACATCAAAAAATGATTTTACTTGATTTTTATGATTTTTGGATGGTTAAACATATTTAAAACTAATCAAGGATTAATTTTCATGGTTAAACTATGTTAATCAAGTATGAAATCAATTAAAATTGGATGGTTTACCTCAAACCTTGGCTGGAACTTGAAGAACACAGGTGAGAGGGTTCTAGGGTTTTTTGGAATAACTTATATTTTTAAGGGTTAGCTTATTTAACAAGCTAAACAAAAGGGGGGGGTCCATTCCCTTTCTAGCTGCCGGAAGGAAATAAGGGCCCATTGGGCCTCTTTTTGGCCCAATGGTGCCTCGGTTTTCGTGCCACGCGTAAAAGTCGGTCCAAAATTTAGTTCGGGTTCGGTTTTTCGCAAGAAAACTAGTTCGAGTGCGAAAACCAGCGCGAAAACGAGTGTTTTTCAGCCTAGTTTTGTAAAATAAGAAAAACGTACTGACTCGTTGTAAAATTCCAAAATATTTTCACGGATTGCTTAGAACATGTCATATAAGTGTTTTATAAATCTTTTTCGGCTTCACGGATGCTACAATGCTCGTTTTGATATTAACGATTGCGTTTAAGCTTATAGCGTATCGATAAACGAAACCTTTTTCGTTTAAAGAGTTTTAAACGTACTGGGGCCTAAATATCAATATGTTAGCCTCTATAATATATATATAACTCGTATATGGCCCCTCAGTATGTATACTGGTCATATTTAGTATCGGTCGGTTACTCGTTTAAGCACTACGAATTAACCGATTTATCGTTTACTTGTTACGTAGTGAATATAGTATACCTCGTTTTGTCGCGAATGTCACATTCTCCCCCCGTTAAGAAATTTCGTCCTCGAAATTTAATGTGTCACCGGTTTTCTTTTTAGGGAACAGGTGTGGGTATTTCTTTCGGAATTCGTCCTTTCGTTCCCAAGTATATTCGGGTCCTTGTTTTGAATTCCACCGAACTTTTACTAATGAAATTTTGTTATGTCGTAACTGTTTAGTTTTCCCGTCCACAATTTCTACCGTTTCCTCTACGAAGTTGAGTTTTTCGTTGATCTGAACATCTTCTAGTGGTACTATTGTCGTTTCATCAGTCAAACACTTTTTCAGATTCGATACATGAAACACGTCATGAATAGTGCTCAGTTCTAAGGGTAGTTTTAATCGGTAAGCAACGGGACCAATTTTTGCAATAATCTCAAAAGGTCTGATGTATCTCGGGGCTAGTTTACCAGTCTTTCCAAATCTTATAATACCCTTCCATGGTGATACTTTTAAGAACACCTTATCACCTATTTCAAAAGATAACGGTTTTCTGTGAACATCAGCATAACTCTTTTGTCGGTCGCGGGCAGCTTTCAATTTTTGCTTAACCTGGTGAATCTTATCGGTGGTTTCCTGAATTAAATCTGACCTTGAAATTTGGGTATCACCCACTTCCGTCCAACATAGTGGTGATCTACATTTTCGTCCGTATAGAGCTTCATAAGGTGTTGTTTGTATACTACTGTGATAATTGTTATTGTAAGAGAATTCAATGAGCGGGAGGTGTTGATCCCAATTCCCTTTGAAGTCCAGTACACAAGCACGAAGTAAATCTTCTAAGGTTTGTATGGTTCGTTTGGATTGACCATCGGTTTGGGGATGGTAAGCCGTACTTAGGTCGATTCGGGTTCCCAAGGCTTCTTGTACTGCTTGCCAGAAATGTGAAGTAAAGTGACTGTCTCGATCTGAAATAATCGAAAGAGGTACTCCGTGTCGGGATACAATTTCATCGATGTAAATTTGAGCGTGTTTTTCGGTGGCGTAGTTGTTACAGATCGGAATAAAGTGTGCGGATTTGGTTAATCGGTCCACAATTACCCAAATTACATTGTGTCCTCGGGAGGTTTAAGGAAGGTGCATCACAAAGTCCTTGGTAATTTGTTCCCATTTCCATTGTGGTATTTCGGGTTGTTGTAACTTTCCCGAAGATTTTTGATATTCCGCCTTCACCCTTGCACATGTTGCACATTTAATTACATACACGGCTATATCCTTTTTCATACCAGGCCACCAGTAAAATTCTTTAACATCTTTATACATCTTATCAGTACCTGGATGAATAGAATATTTGGATTTGTGTGCTTCATCAAGAATAAGCTCGCGGAGTTTATGAAGTATAGGAATCCACACCCGGTTTTTATAATAGAATATTTCATCAATTTTCTTCTCAAAATTCCTTTCATTCCCATGTAGTTCTTCTTTTTCTAGCTGATCTGCCTTCAAAGCCTCATCTTGTGCAACACGAACTTGTTCGGTTAGGCTACTTTGAACAATCATTCAGAGTGCTCGTACCCTCAATGGTTTAACTCTGTCTTTTCGGCTTAAAGCATCAGCTACTACATTGGCCTTACCCGGATGGTATTTAATCTCACAATCATAATCATTTAACAGTTCTACCCATCTCCTTTGTCTCATGTTTAGCTCTTTTTGATCAAATATGTGTTGCAGGCTTTTGTGATCAGTATAGATGGTACATTTGGTGTCATACAAGTAATGTCTCCAAATCTTCAATGCAAAGATAACTGCTCCCAATTCCAAATCATGGGTTGTATAATTCTTTTCATGTACTTTTAATTGTCGGGAAGCATATGCTATTACTTTCTTTCTTTGCATCAGTACGCATCCTAAACCTTTACGAGATGCGTCACAATATACCACCAATTCATCAGTTCCATCTGGAAGGCTTAATATTGGAGTCTCACATAACTTCTGTTTTAACGTTTGGAAGGCCATTTCTTGTTCTTCTCCCCATTCATACGCTTGATCTTTTTGAGTTAGGAGGGTTAGAGGTTGGGCAATACTTGAAAAGTTTTCAATGAATCTTCTATAATACCCGGCTAGTCCTAAGAATTGACGAATTTCTCTTGGTGACTTAGGCACTTGCCAATTTTTAATGGCCTCAGTTTTACTTGGGTCTACTTGGATCCCTTGTTGATTCACAACGTGTCCTAAAAACTGTACTTCTTGTAACCAAAACTCATATTTGGACAACTTTGCGTATAACTTCTCTTGCCTCAATAATTTTAAGATTTCCCGCAAATGTTGTTCATGTTCCTCCTTACTTGTCGAATATATCAAAATATCATCGATAAACACTATCACGAACTTGTCAAGGTAAGGTTTGCAAACTCGGTTCATGAGGTCCATAAACACTGCAGGTGCATTTGTCAACCCAAACGGCATAACCAAAAATTCATAGTGACCATACCTAGTTCGGAAAGCTGTTTTTGGTACATCTTCTTCCTGAATTCTTACTTGATGATAACCAGATCTAAGATCAATTTTTGAAAAATACTTCGCACCCTGGAGCTGATCAAACAAGTCATCAATTCGAGGTAAGGGGTATCTATACTTTATAGTCACTTTATTCAATTCCCGGTAATCAATATACATTTGAAAACTCCCATCTTTCTTCTTTACAAATAACACTGGTGCTCCCCACGGTGAGAAACTAGGTCGGATAAAACCCCTGTCCAGTAATTCTTGTAACTGGTTGGACAGTTTTTGCATTTCAGAAGGTGCAAGTCGATAAGGTGCCTTAGCAATGGGTGCTGCTCCGGTATCAAGTCAATACGGAATTCAACTTGTCGGTTCGGTGGTAAACCAGGCAATTCATCGGGGAATACATCTGAATACTCGTGTACCACTGGGATGTCTTCCATTCGTTTTTCCTCGGGTTCCTTAATTGTTACACTTGCCAAGTATAAAGTACAACCTTGGCGTAAATATCTCAATGCCTTAAGTTGAGACACGAGAGGCAGTACCTTACCAGATTTTTCACCTTGAACAATCATAGCCTCATCATTCGGAAGAGGTATCCTAACGGTCTTATCCTTACAGACAATTTCAGCTTTATACTTAGATAGCCAGTCCATGCCGACTATAACATCGAAACTTCCCAATTCCACTGGAAGTAAATCAATACGGAATGGGTGGTCGCTTAGGATAAGGGAACAGTTTCGGACTATTCGGTTAACAAGTATAGACTTACCGTTAGCGAGTTCTATAGTATATGGTTTTGTTAGTTCACTAACCAGCATATTTTCTAAAGGTAAGAAGTTAACAGATACGAAACTTCTATCGGCGCCCGTATCAAACAAAACTGAAGCATACTGACCCGAAACTAAGAATGTACCTGTCACCACGTTCGGCCATGATGCGCTTCACCCGGTCCTAATACAAATACGCGTCCCCTAGCTGCGTTGGAGGTTGATGCTTGTGCTTGGTTTTGCGTTCTCGCTGCACCCTGGTTCAGATTGGGGCAGTATCTCTGAAAATGTTCCGTACTGCCACATTCATAGCAGGCACGGAGGTTCGTGGTATGTGGGGTTTGTTGGTTGAGTTGTGGGCGGGTTGGTTGAGGTCGAGGTAGTTGAGTTGATTGCGGTGGACGGTTAACAGTGTTGGTGGGGGTTCTACAGTTGGGGGCATAGTGTCCCGTTCTTCCACATTTCTGACAAATGATCGGTTTGCAATCACCCACATGATGAAAGTTACATCTTCTGCACTTCGGTAACGTCCCTTTATAGGTCTCTTGTTTTACATTAGAACTGGTCATGGCATAACTTCGGATATTCGGACGAGCCCGTTTGTTTTGAGGGTTTCCTTGCATTCTTGTCCCTTAATCTGTTCGTTTTAAACTTGTTGTTTCACTTGACATCCTTATCACTCCACTTCTCATCAGATCAAAAGTAACGACACCCGTTTGAGATACAGCACTTTCTAATGTCGGGTGGGCTACTGAATTCACTATACTTCTCACAGCAGGGGTCAGTCCCCAGATATAACGTTCAATTCACTTCGCTTCCGGTGTAACTAACCACGGAACTAAGCAAGACAGTTCGTTAAAATGATTCGTGCATCCCACATGGTCCGCTCCTTTCATTTCCAGATTCCATAACTCGTGTTCCAACCTCTGAATCTCACTTTTAGGACAAAAATGCTCTAGCATGAGGGTTTTTAATTCAGTCCGTGACATACGATTAATAGCATCTTGTCCCCTTATTTGGACTACCGTGTTCCACCACATCAGCGCTTAGTCTAGAAACATACTAGTAGCAAATTTGACCACGCGGTTCGGTGGACACTCACTGATATTAATTACTGATTCGGTCTTTTCTATCCATTTGACCAGCCCGCTAGGTCCTTCAATACCCTTAAACTCAATCGGTTTACATGATGTAAATTTTTTGTATGAGTACTCCTGACGTGGGGGTTCTCGGTTATTATTATTGTTATTATCGGTATTGGTCCGAGTATTATCATTATTAGTTGTGTTAACAACCGGTACAGGGTTTGGGTTCGGGATATTATCAGGGTGCACAACAGGTTCTGGGTTCCCAGTGACATTCATAGTTGGGCGAGTGTTATTATTATTTATGACATTAGCAGTATTCACCGGGGTAGTAACACCCGGGGCTACATTAGTGTCCGGCGGAGGTGTATTAACAGTGGCCGTGGTGGTGCTCGTAGGTTGATTAACAGTATTGTTAGCACGGATGCCTGCAGTGACTTGTGCTACAATTGTTGGTATCACTGCTTGTAGTTGACGAGCAATCATTGCGGCCACTTCCGCCTCTGACAAAGGGTTTGCTTTCTTCGGGGCCATTCTATAAAATAATCAATTATATAATAATCAATATCGTTTCACTATGACCAGCACAACTTTACGATATTACAATTTCACAACACACAACTATGCCAAAGAAAACACATTTGTATTAATTATAATCATTACTGTACATATGCATCCAAAATTAGCGCATAGGCTTAACCTGGTATAGGCCAGCGCTTGTATATGCGTATCAAAATTTGTCACTAAGTGACATGTAGACTTAACCCGACAAGGGCCAGTTCTTGAAATAGTACTAAACCACAAACAACTCCCAAGTCAGCCCAACACGCTGTAACAAAATGCTGCTTGGGATATCAAAAGACTATATACATAAGGCTATACTACTATGTCCTATCCATTCTTTGTAACATGAAGCCACAACCAAACAACAGCAGCCACTAGGGCTGCATTAACCGCTAAACATACTCCTAGTAGTATCATTGCCCGATCCTGACGCCCGTGGCTGTGAGCACTGGATCTTTGCACAATTCTGATTTCTTGCTGCATGTACCACATGTGATCTTGCATATCATGTCTTTGCTGGTTTAGGTTATTTATCGAATGTGATTGTTCTAAAAGCTGATTAGTCGCTAAACCCAACCATGCTGAATCAGAATGACGAGGTGGCTCGGGTACCGGGGCGGGTAAACCCCAAGTAGGAATAGGTATCTCAGTGACCTGGACACGTGATGTTTCTCCCCTATTATACCTAGATCGAGTTGGGGGAGAGGTGTGCTCAGGTGGGCGCACTGAAATACGAGCGGTCTGACGGTTTCTAATGGTGGGTGGGGGTGGTGGTGTATGCTGTACAGGTGGAGTAGGGGATCTGGGTGCTCTAATAGGTGAATGATAAGCACTAGTAGCTCCCTGTCCTACAACATTCCAAGGGGATTCCCTAGGGGGATAGGTATCACAACGGTAACCCGATAAGTCGGGTTGACCTGAGGGTACCTCGTGGGGAATTACCGCATCTGAACCTTCTTCCATTTCCTCTGATTCCTCCCCAGTTTCCTCTTCTGGATCCTCCACCTCCTCCTCAGACCATGTTGGTAGGGTATTAGATAAACGATCAGTAGATCTTGACATATTCCTGCACAATGGTTAGTAATAAGAATAATATCCTTCTATATTAATCATAGTAACATACATGCAGGTATTTATACACATAAGCACAAATAATCGTTTATATACTCAGATATTTATTTATTATTATATTTTATACACATATGTTGCTGTTTTTACCTATTCGATTGTTTATCGACTTCCTCTCGAATTTCCTCGTACAAACAAGTCCGTTATTACGTTCCGGACCATAATAACCCACTTGTCCATTCGCGTTCATCACGAGAATCATCAGTGTATATTATTTAATATTATTTTATTCCCAGAGTTAATCGAGCCTAAGGTTATCTTAGGGTATCCTATGGGACATCCTAATTCTTTATAACCAATGGCTCTGATACCAACTTCTGTCACACCCCGACTAGGTAGTTGCGGAAGCGTAATACGGGAATGTAACAGATAACACTGGTATCAACAACATTGTTTGTAAAGAAATTCAACAACTAATTTACATCATATTACATGGGTTGGTACTATGTTTACAAACTAGATGAGAATCACATAACCGGTTTACGAGCTTTTTATTTAATATTATATGTCTGCGTCTATTCACAGCTATTCAACTCTCCTTCAAACACCAAGCATGTAAGCAAATCATTCCACTTTTGCTTTACCTGAAAAGCATGTTAAAACGGGTCAACTACGTCTAGTTGGTGAGTTTCAAGTTTCACGAGTATCAACGAAATCAGTACACGAGTTCGTAAAGTTTACAGTGTGTATGTATATATATATGTGTATGATGTATTATACTAAGCCACAAGTGAAACCGAAACGAGCTATAACGCATGGCCTCCACTGCCCATGCACTCCCGTTGGCATTTAATAGCCACTTTGCCCCAAGTATGTACTATGTCTAACACCACATAGTAGTATGTAAAAATATAATGACAATGTGCAACTGGGTTTACATATGTTCCGGCATACCCCTCCGGCCCTGTCAGTTGGGTTTGTCAAACCGATAGTACTATCCACACGTCACCGGCACGAAGTTAATCACTTGTGTTTGTGGGGACTTGTCAAGTGTTAGTACTTAGATAATCCACATCATCACACGTTTTCAAGTATATAAGTATATGTAAACATGCTTTTCACCCCAAAAGTCCGTAAAACAGTTTAGAAAGTGGGGGTCGTGAAACTCACCTTATCGTAGTTCGCACGGAAATTACGTATCAATAAGTCAGGTGCCTCGTTTATAGCCTGATTCCTATAAACGGTTTCGTATCGTTAATACTAGTACAGTGTTCAAGCTAAGTCGGGTTGTATAGATAATCTGGGTATAGCTGTTAGGCCCAGAACATGACCATAGTCTTAGATTGTGACGTTGTATACTATGAAAAGATTAAAACTGGATTTGGCTCAGTTTCACCGTTTCCCGAGCCTAGCCAACTTGATGGTTTATGCGTCTCGGGATTAGGTAAGATCACATAAACATAAGTAAATATATTGATTGATAAAATGATTTGATTTATGAAAGAATTTTAAGGTTTCGGTATCTGGTTTGATCGCATGATTCGTTTCCGTTTTCACACGGGTTTGATTATACAAAACGCGCACAATCCACCCGAATTGTCCGGAATTCTCGTAAAAAGTTCGTTTTTATCAATATCATTCAAAAATATGATATTTGACCACTTTTGACATTTTGACATACCAGTCAGTCCGTTAATCACAAAACTGCCGGTTTCGTTAAAACAATTATAATTTAAATCTTTGATTAATCATAACTAAATATGTAATTATATATAAATTATGTAAATTTTTGTAAAAATAAATTAAGACATGTAGAATTTTATAAAAATATTTTAAAAAATTTTATGATTAATTATTTATTTATAAAAATTCATTTAATAGGTTATAATCGTGTAATAAATGGCCCGTTTATATCAAACGACCTCCAAAAAATCCGATAATTTTTACAAATGGCCTCAATGTTATTACATAGCCCCTGCAAAATCTCCAGAACCTAACTCTTTTGACAAAATGCCTTTTTGTGCGTTTTTCTGCTGTTAAAATTCGGTTAAACCATAATTGCACAAACCATACATAGGAATTTCCAATGATCCCCAAACTTTTCCAGTGATCTTACCATCACATATTAGTCTCCAATACCAAATTTCAGAATTTTTCAATATGTTTAGCTATTTTTCCCAAATAAACGCTCATAAACGGAAATAAATTCACCAAATATTCTCCGTTTATCGAAAAATTACCAAATTTGAACAGAAACTCATTTATATGATCCCTAATGTCCCAGAAAAGTTTCACAAGCTAAAAACAAGCACGTCACAACCTAATACTAAACAGCCCTTAAACGAGTGTTACGGGTTTACCTTGTCGGTTTTCGATGAGTTTTGTTAGCTTAAACGACTCTCCGGGTCTCGGGTTGCAAACTCAGTGTATCTACATATCATATAACATCAAACCAAGCATAAATCATCCATGTGACAGCCTTGATAATTAGGGTTTCGGTTTTGGGTTCAAACCGAACTTTCAAACCGTAAAAACGTTGTATTCATGTTCTAATCCGCGTTTTTGACCAAAAAAGTATATGTTCCTGGTTTGTAAACATGTTTAACATCAAAACATGATTTTACTTGATTTTTATGATTTTTGGATGGTTAAACATGTTTAAAACTAATCAAGGACTAATTTTTCATGGTTAAACTATGTTAATCAAGTATGAAATCAATTAAAATTGGATGGTTTACCTCAAACCTTGGCTGGAACTTGAAGAACACAGGTGAGAGGGTTATAGGTTTTGTTTGGAATAACTTATATTTTTAAGGTTTAGCTTATTTAACAAGCTAAACAAAAGGGGGGGTCCATTCTCTTTCTAGCGGCCGCAAGGAAATAAGGGCCCATTGGGCCTCTTTTTGGCCCAATGGTGCCTCGGTTTTCATGCCACGCGTAAAAGTCGGTCCAAAATTTAGTTCGGGTTCGGTTTTTCGCAAGAAAACTAGTTCGAGTGCGAAAACCAGCGCGAAAACGAGTGTTTTTCAGCCTAGTTTTGTAAAATAAGAAAAACGTACTGACTCGTTGTAAAATTCCAAAATATTTTCACGGATTGCTTAGAACATGTCATATAAGTGTTTTATAAATCTTTTTCGGCTTCACGGATGCTACAATGCTCGTTTTGATATTAACGATTGCGTTTAAGCTTATAGCGTATCGATAAACGAAACCTTTTTCGTTTAAAGAGTTTTAAACGTACTGGGGCCTAAATATCAATATGTTAGCCTCTATAATATATATAACTCGTATATGGCCCCTCAGTATGTATACGGGTCATAATTAGTATCGGTCGGTTACTCGTTTAAGCACTAGGAATTAACCGATTTATCGTTTACTTGTTACGTAGTGAATATAGTATACCTCGTTTTGTCGCGAATGTCACACAATGCCATAATATTATCATTGAAAATAGGAGTGTTCAAGTAATTTAGACCATAGTCAAGCAGTTGAGTCTGAATCCAGATGTCACACCCTCAAAATCCACTAACGGAGTTTTACCGTCAGAGGGTGTGAACTAAAAGGATCGGAATCATTAGTTATAATCAAACCATAAAACAAAGTTTCAAAACCATGAAAACGTTTACGAGTGATTAAATGCGGAAGCGTAAAAACCTTTAACCAAAAGTTGCGCCACGCAGGACGACTTAAAACCAATGATAACTGTTAAAAACAAGTTTGCATAACAAAAGCGTTTTCAAGCAATGCATGTTCCTAAACCGCGCGCCCGCCTCGGCTACCTGAGAATAACATACTAAAAGTGTCAACACAAGGTTGGTGAGTTCACAAGTTATATAAAAATAAATGTTTAGCGTTTGCGTTCAGCGTTTTTGCGTTAGAGCGTTTTGCGTTACAGCGTTTTGGGTTACAGATAGTGTTATGTCAATTATATATCTATAGGTAGCTAGCCTATAAAACAAGTATTTCTAAGTGTTCGACACCGAAGCTGACTGTTTATCAATTTGCCTTGCCACCAGGTCATCCAGACCATGGTATGTGTTTAGCCAAGATTACACCCGCTCGACATCCAGTCGAGTTTAGCGTTGGGTGGGGTTTGTCAAACCCAGTAGTACTACTCAACAATGACTCGCTATTATCCAAATATTAACCGGTTCGACGTGAATGAAGGACTTTAGTTAACGCGTTTGCCACTTAGTCTTTACAAGTGATATATAATCTATATTAACAAAATCTTAAATGCGTTTGCGTTTTCGGAGTATGTTATCTCCCCCAAGTGAAAAGCGTTTAAAAAGTTAAAAGGGGAAGTGAAACTCACTGTTTGCGAAGAAATTCCCAAATTAAATTACCAAGATGCGCGTCACAGAAAAACTCTCTCTAACGTTCTAAAACAACAAAGAGATTTTTCTAAGTGTCGGAATATTATCGAGTCTCTAGACTCGGAACATAATACCTATGCACAAAACATGTTTCGTGTTTCGTTTGTGAATCGTGTGTGACTTTAACAAGTGTGTTTGTGACACATTACATGTGTAAGCAATCATATACGTGTCATGTATTCATAAAGTACATCACTAGCAATTTCTCCCCGTAAGGGCATTTTGGTCAAATCATGACAATTAACTAGCCATTATTCCCCATAAGGGCAATTTGGTCAAATTATGACAATCAATTAGCAATTATTCCCCGCAAGGGTAATTTGGTCAAAACATAACAATTATATAGCAAGTATCATGTTTCATGCATTTTCACAAAACTCAGCAGCTAGTTTCACCGAGACAGAAATTCTACTTGAAAGATTGTACTATTCCACCGATCATATCATCTCAATTAATTTACCAAAAATCATCACAGAAGCATATATGTCTTAGGTTTCCAGAACATATTTTATTATTTTTTGTATTCCACATAGTTTTCTCACAATCATTAAATCATTACAGCAAACTCATAACAATCAAATTCATGCGTGACAGAATGTTATTTGCAATTCCCGTTAAACGAAAAATCCAATAAATGCAAGACCACTTGGGTTAGGTTCGTAACTCAATAAGTCAACTTCCAGAAGTGGAACCAACCAAATTGATCTCGTAGTTCATGAGATATAACATTTACAAAACCACCTAACAGCAGGTCTAACAGCTCAGCTTTGCACAACGTTTTTGTAAAATCATAAAAGTTAACTTCTACTTGTCCAAAAATTTCAAGTTTATATTCTTTAGAAACTAGACTAAACCTAGTTTTCTGTAGTATCAATAATCTCAACCAATTATTACATTTACACTTCGTTACAGTCACTTAAACATCAAATACACATTCTGTCCAGAAACTGTTTGCATCCAAACTAAACATATTAACAATCTATGAACTATCATGCATTCATATAACACTCTTGAGTCCATAAACACCATCCATGCACATCAATTACACATTACATACATGATTAGGGTTTTTGTTTGAACTCAAATCAAAGACACAACAATTAACGTGTAAGAATATCAATACTAGTTATCATATCATTATCAAATCAACAACAATCATATTAACACAACACCACATCAAAGTCGGCAGCTAGGGTTTGTAATTAACCCAACAAACATCAAAATCAAGTATAAAGGATGCATAGGATAATCGATTATACCTTCCTAGCACCTAATTCTTCGGTCAAACACTTGATTTCTTGGTGTATATGTGTGTATAAGTGGACGGCAGCCAAGGGGAGAGGGGTTTGGGGTTCCGATCGGAACTTGTGTGGGAAGAGGAATAATAAGTTAGGGTTAATATTATTAGTATTTATAAAAATACCATGTTACACTTTGGCCCCTCCACTTCTAAGTATTACTTTTCTAGCCTAACTAACTTGTTTAGATCTTGAGTTAACGTTTATAACCATGTTATCACATAACACATAAGTCTAACACATAATTATCACATAATTACTGTTTTGACGTTTTCCGTTTATTCACCAATCGTTTGCGTTAACTTGTTTGCGTTTCGGTGCAATTTCCGAAAGACTACACATGTAGTAAGTGTTAAGCGTCATTTAAACCCTAGTTTAAATGTAATAAAGTGTGTGTTATAGATTCAATGATCTTAAGTTTGAATTGACGGAGTTGAGTTAACGGAGTTAACCTGAAATTGACGATTGTCACATCATTCTCATGTTAAAGAATTTTCGTCCCGAAAATTTGAGTCAAGTCGTGATGAGTGTCTGAAAAAGTAAGAAAAAATTTTCAGTTTGTCATATCATCCCCTAGTAGAAAGAAATTTCGTCCCGAAATTTAATTCATACCTCCGGTGATTTCTGACGGTTTGCCGGGTTTCGCGGTTTTCTGTGTTTGATTAGCCCTTCAAAAAGGTGAGGATACTTTTTCATCATTTGATCCTCGCGTTCTCACGTGAACTCCGGTCCACGTCTCGAGTTCCAACGAACTTTAACGATTGGAATTTTGCTGTGCTTGAGTGTTTTGGTTTCCCAGTCCAAAACTTCAACTGGTTCTTCAATGAAGCGCAACTGTTCATCAACTTGTAGTTCATCCAAAGAGACTACTTGGGTTTCATTGGACAGGCATTTCTTCAAATTGGACACGTGGAATACATTGTGTACGCCACTGAGTTCTGTTGGTAGGTCCAGTCGGTACGCCACCGGACCAATGCGCTCGGTTATTCGATAGGGACCAACATATCGTGGGTTGAGTTTGTTTCGCTTACCAAAGCGGACCACACCTTTCCAAGGTGAGACTTTGAGTAACACTTGGTCATTCACTTGAAATTCGAGAGGTTTTCGGCGCTTGTCGGCGTAACTCTTTTGGCGATCTCGTGCTGCTGCCATGCGATTACGGATTTGAACAATCTTTTCCGAAGTTTCGAGTACCAGTTCTGGACCAGTGATTTGGCTGTCACACACCTCTGCCCAGCAGAGTGGTGATCGACACTTTCGTCCGTACAGCGCTTCAAACGGCGCTGCATTAATACTTGCGTGGTAGCTGTTATTATACGAAAACTCTACCAAAGGTAAGTGAGGTTCCCAACTTTTTCCGAAATCCAACACGCATGCACGCAACATATCCTCCAGGGTCTGAATAGTTCGTTCACTTTGCCCATCCGTCTGAGGATGGTATGCTGTGCTCATATCAAGACGGGTGCCTAGTGCGCTTTGCAGCGACTTCCAAAAGTGTGAAGTGAAACGAGAATCTCGATCAGAAATGATTGAGACAGGCACTCCGTGTCTAGACACTACTTCCTTCATGTAAACACGAGTCAGTCTTTCCATTTTGTCCGATTCTTTAATCGCTAAGAAGTGTGCAGACTTAGTCAACCGGTCAACGATCACCCAGATGGTATCGCATCCCGTCGGTGTCTTAGGTAAACCCGTGATAAAGTCCATTGAGATGTGTTCCCATTTCCACATTGGGAGTTCCGGTTGTTGTAGTACACCAGATGGTTTCTGGTATTCTACTTTGACTCTGGCACAAGTCAAGCACTTGCTCACGTAGGTGGCAATGTCGGCTTTCATGTTCGGCCACCAATAAAGTGCCTTTAAATCATGATACATTTTATCTGAGCCAGGGTGGATAGAATATCGGGACTTGTGAGCTTCGTCCATCACTAGAGTCCTCAACTCTCCGTACCGTGGAACCCAAATCCGGTTCTCAAAATATCGGACCCCGTCCGATCTGGTTTCAAGTTGCTTGCTCATGCCCCGCATGAGTTCTGATCGGAGATTATCGTCTTTCAAAGCTTCGAGTTGGGCATCGAGAATCTGGTCGGGTAAGTTTGCATGAATCGTGAGTTGCAACTCTCGCACTCGTCTGGGTTTATCTGTTTCTTTTCTGCTGAGAGCGTCGGCCACTACATTGGCCTTGCCAGGGTGGTACTTGATGGCACAATCGTAATCTTTAAGCAGCTCGACCCAACGACGCTGTCGCATGTTCAGCTCTTTCTGATCGTAGATATGCTGGAGACTCTTGTGGTCGGTGTAAATGGCAAACCTGGTACCGTACAAGTAAAGCCTCCATATCATAAGAGCAAACACCACAGCTCCAAGTTCCAAATCATGGGTCGTGTAGTTCTTCTCGTGAACCCGTAGTTGTCGAGAGGCATAAGCTATAACCTTCTCGAGTTGCATCAGCACACAACCGAGACCTTGTATAGATGCGTCACAGTGTACCTCAAAATTTTCCGTTCCCTCGGGGAGGGCTAGAATAGGGCGCTACAGAGTTTGGTTTTCAACAGTTGAAAAGCGGATTCTTGCGCGTCACCCCAATTATACTTAGTGCCTTTGTGAGTCAAAACGGTGAGGGGTTGGGCAATCTTTGAAAATCCCTCGATGAAACGCCGGTAGTAGCCGGCCAGTCCTAGGAATTGCCGCACCTCAGTCGGAGTCTTAGGTGCTTCCCAGTTTTTGATGGCCTCTACCTTACCGGGATCGACATGGATACCATTCTCGTTGATCACATGTCCTAAAAAGTGAACCTCGCGAAGCCAAAATTCACATTTCGAGAGTTTAGCATACAGTTGTTCCCTCTTCAATAACTCCAGAATTACCCTTAAGTGTTCTTCATGGTCAGCTTCGTTCTTGGAGTAGACGAGAATATCGTCAATGAACACATTCACAAACTTGTCGAGGTACGCCTTGCATACTCGATTCATGAGATCCATAAATACGGCTGGTGCGTTGGTTAGGCCAAAAGGCATAACCGAAAACTCGTAGTGACCATACCGTGTTCTGAAAGCCGTCTTTGAAATATCCACTTCGCGCACTCTTAGCTGATGGTAACCGGATCGCAGATCGATCTTCGAGTAGTAACTCGATCCTTGGAGCTGGTCAAACAAATCATCAATTCGGGGTAAAGGATAACGGTTCTTGCCGTCACCTTGTTCAACTCCCGGTAGTCGATGCACATGCGGAAAGTCCCGTCCTTCTTTCGGACAAACAAGACAGGGGCTCCCCATGGCGATGAGCTAGGTCGGATAAAACCCTTATCCAACAAATCTTGCAACTGAGTGGACAGTTCCTGAAGCTCCGCCGGTGCGAGCCGATACGGGGCTCGTGCTATGGGTGCTGCACCGGGGGTCAACTCGATTTGGAATTCGACTTGTCGTACAGGAGGGAGTCCAGGAAAATCCTCCGGGAAAACTTCCAGAAAATCTCGCACAACAGGTATATCTTCAATTCGCTTCTCCTCCGCGGTTTTCTCAACAATCTGCGCCAAAACTGCCGGATGACCCTTTCGCAGGTACTTCTGCGTCTTCCTGAGGGTAATGACGCTGGTGGTAATGCCGCTTCTCTCACCTTGGACCGAAATGATCTCGCCGGAAGGGGTAGTAATGTGAACTATCTTATTGTGACATATAATCTCCGCTCGGTTCTCGGACAACCAGTCCATGCCGACCACGACATCGAAACTACTAAGCGTAAAAGGAATAAGGTCGATATCAAAGACATGACCTGACAGTTTTAACTTACATCCCGCAAGTACATGAGTCGTTACTATAGTCTTACCGTCAGCTAATTCAATAGGAAACTTAGCATCTAACGGAGTTGGAGTTAAGTCTAAGAGTTGACTAAAGGCTTTCGACACAAAACTCCTATCAGCCCAAGTGTCAAACAATACATAAGCAAAACAATCGTTCACAGGGAACTTACCAGTCACTACGTGCGGATCATTGCGGGCTTGACCCGACCCAATTACAAAAGCTCTTCCCTTGCCACTACTTTCACCACTACTGCCACTTCCATTACCTCCGTTGTTGTCGTTCTGTTTCAGCTTGGGACAATCTTTCTTGAAATGACCTTCCTGCCCACACTCGAAACATCCCTTTGTCGTCATAGGTGGCTTAGGAGCACCCTTTGCCGCAAGGTCTCCTCTACATTCCTTCGCCTGGTGACCCATCTTTCCGCATCTCTGACACTTGACACAGTCACACTGGCCAACATGATGATAGTTGCACCTTTTGCCCTTCGGATATTTCCCAGCATATCCGCTCGAACCCTGCCCGCTACCGTTGTTATTGTTGTTGTGATTCTGATTGTTAAAGCTCCGAGTGAATTCGGGCTTACGGTAGTGTTGTTGCTGTGGGAGGTTCGAGGACGAGGATCTGGTGTTGTCAAACTTTCTCTTTCCGCTGCTCGAGTTGCTGTTGCTGTTGTTGTCATTACTCGGGTTGTCACGGGCTTTAGTGGTTGAACCCCTAGGTGGTAACGCACCTTGGGTCACAGCCTGATCCGTCAGTTTGTGAGCTAAACGGATCGCTTGTTGAATCGTGGCTGGTCTGGAAGACGTCACCATGCCCTGAATCTACGGTGCTAACCCATCGATATACATCTCAATCCTCTTACTCGGTGGATCCACCATCCGCGGACACATCACAGCCAACTCGTGAGAACGGGTAGTGTAGGCTTCAATTTTTGAGCCCACCATCTTCAGTGACCAAAATTCTGACTCTAACTTTGAAATCTCTTCTCTCGGACAGTACTCCTCTCGCATCATGTTTTTGAACTCCTCCCAGTTCATCGCGTTAGCCAGTTCCAATCCAAGGATCTGCACGTTCGAATTCCACCAAGTGAGGGCAGAATCCTCAAGTGTTCCAGCAGCGAATTTGACCCTACTGGCAGGGGGACAATTGCACATCTCAAATGCCGACTCGGCCTTCTCAGCCCAACGCAGGAAGCCTATAGCTCCCTCAGTGCCCTTAAACGTACTGGGCTTGCAGTCAAGGTAGTTCTTGAAGGTACACGTTCCAATTGGACCTTCAGCTTGATTCTGGACATGTGCGGCTAGAGCGGCCGCCACATGGTCGTTCAGCAGAGTTTGGAGTTCTGCTGCAGTCAAGTTGATGTTACCCGCGACCGTGTCCAGCGTTTCTTCCAGCCATCTAGGTGTTATCATCCTTAGATGTCATCGTCTGAGGACACCTCTGAGTGTGCCTCCTCCTCAGCCAGTTCTTCCTCCGGTTCCTCTTCGGGTTCCTCCTCGGCATCTTCCTCGGGATCCTCCTCAGGCTCTGCCTCAGGTTCCGCTGTGTTCTGAGCAATTTGCATTTGTAAGACATCGCAACGCTCTAAAGCTATCTCTGTTCGGGTCCTTGCCACCTGGAGTTGCTCTTGCAAGTCTATCATCTCGGCTTGCATTTTTCTCATAATCTTCATCTGTTGATCATTAGCCTCTTGCATTTCCTTCATTGCCGCTGCCATGCGTCGGTTCCGTCTTTTAACAGTCCGGAAACGTTCGCTCTTGTATAGCGCATGTAACCCACGTCACGCTCCAAGCATGAAACAACAGCTGCGAGAACTCGCTCTACAGGTTCGGTTATGGGTGGTAGGGTGTTGGGATAAGCAGGGTGGTTCGGGTGAGGTAACGGGGGAACTTGCTCGCGATATACCATACGTCTAATCATGTTAGGGTACCAATCCCAGCTAACGTCGTTTTCGTATATGCCTCCGGATAGGCGGTACCTCTTCGGTGCGGGAGCTTCGAGTTCCGGGACTACTCGGGGTGGCGATGCGGTAGGTAACTGTGGTTCCTTCCCGTGAGCATGCGCCATCGAATCGGATGATGATGAGGGTGGCGGCGTCGACATTCCTACAGGTAAGCCGTGTATGCGCGCGCGTATCAGTGAAAGAGGTAAAGAGATAAGATTACAAGACTACACAAACCTATGCAGTGCGTATCATTATACTAATGGGTCGTCGCGGTTATAGTCTAGTTTGCATGCAGCTTCTAGTTCGCTATAACCAATGGCTCTGATACCAATCTGTCACACCCTCAAAATCCACTAACGGAGTTTTACCGTCAGAGGGTGTGAACTAACAGGATCGGAATCATTAGTTATAATCAAACCATAAAACAAAGTTTCAAAACCATGAAAACGTTTACGAGTGATTAAATGCGGAAGCGTAAAAACTTTTAACCAAAAGTTGCGTCACGCAGGACGACTTAAAAACAATGATAACTGTTAAAAACAAGTTTGCATAACAAAAGCGTTTTCAAGCAATGCATGTTCCTAAACCGCGCGCCCGCCTCGGCTACCTGAGAATAACATACTAAAAGTGTCAACACAAGGTTGGTGAGTTCACAAGTTATATAAAAATAAATGTTTAGCGTTTGCGTTCAGCGTTTTGCGTTACAGCGTTTTGCGTTACAGCGTTTTGCTTTACAGCTAGTGTTATGTCAATTATATATCTATAGGTAGCTAGCCTATAAAACATGTATTACTAAGTGTTCGACACCGAAGCTGACTGTTTATCAATTTGCCTTGCCACCAGGTCATCCAGACCATGGTATGTGTTTAGCCAAGATTACACCCGCTCGACATGCAGTCGAGTTTAGCGTTGGGTGGGGTTTTTCAAACCCAGTAGTACTACTCAACAATGACTCGCTATTATCCAAATATTAACCGGTTCGATGTGAATGAAGGACTTTAGTTAACGTGTTTGCCACTTAGTCTTTACAAGTGATATATAATCTATATTAACAAAATCTTAAATGCGTTTGCGTTTTCGGAGTATGTTATCTCCCCCAAGTGAAAAGCGTTTGAAAAGTTAATAGGGGAAAGTGAAACTCACTGTTTGCGAAGAAATTCCCAAATTAAATCACCAAGATGCGCGTCACAGAAAAACTCTCTCTAACGTTCTAAAACAACAAAGAGATTTTTCTAAGTGTCGGAATATTATCGAGTCTCTAGACTCGGCACATAATACCTATGCACATAACATGTTTCGTGTTTCGTTTGTAAATCGTGTGTGACTTTAACAAGTGTGTTTGTGACACATTACATGTGTAAGCAATCATATACGTGTCATGTATTCATAAAGTACATCACTAGCAATTTCTCCCCGTAAGGGCATTTTGGTCAAATCATGACAATTAACTAGCCATTATTCCCCATAAGGGCAATTTGGTCAAATTATGACAATCAATTAGCAATTATTCCCCGCAAGGGTAATTTGGTCAAAACATAACAATTATATAGCAAGTATCATGTTTCATGCATTTTCACAAAACTCAGCAGCTAGTTTCACCGAGACAGAAATTCTACTTGAAAGATTGTACTATTCCACCAATCATAGCATCTCAATTAATTTACCAAAAATCATCACAGAAGCATATATGTCTTAGGTTTCTAGAACATATTTTATTATTTTTTGTATTCCACATAGTTTTCTCACAATCATCAAATCATTACAGCAAACTCATAACAATCAAATTCATGCGTGACAGAATGTTATTTGCAATTCCCGTTAAACGAAAAATCCAATAAATGCAAGACCACATGGGTTAGGTTCCTAACTCAATAAGTCAACTTCCAGAAGTGGAACCAACCAAATTGATCTCGTAGTTCATGAGATATAACATTTACAAAACCACCTAACAGCAGGTCTAACAGCTCAGCTTTGCACAACGTTTTTGTAAAATCATAAAAGTTAACTTCTACTTGTCCAAAAATTTCAAGTTTATATTCTTTAGAAACTAGACTAAACCTAGTTTACTGTAATATCAATAATCTCAACCAATTTTCACATTTACACTTTGTTACAGTCACTTAAACATCAAATACACATTCTGTCCAGAAACTGTTTGCATCCAAACTCAACATATTAACAATCTATTGACTATCATGCTTTCATATAACACTCTAGACTCCATAAACACCATCCATGCACATCAATTACACATTACATACATGATTAGGGTTTTTGTTTGAACTCAAATCAAAGACACAACAATTAACGTGTAACAATATCAATACTAGTTATCATATCATTATCAAATCAACAACAATCATATTAACACAACACCACATCAAAGTCGGCAGCTAGGGTTTGTAATTAACCCAACAAACATCAAAATCAAGTATAAAGGATGCAGAGGATAATCGATTATACCTTCCTAGCACCTAATTCTTCGATCAAACACTTGATTTCTTGGTGTATATGTGTGTATAAGTGGACGGCAGCCAAGGGGAGAGGGGTTTGGGGTTCCGATCGGAACTTGTGTGGGAAGAGGAATAATAAGTTAGGGTTAATATTATTAGGATTTATAAAAATACCATGTTACACTTTGGCCCCTCCACTTCTAAGTATTACTTTTCTAGCCTAACTAACTTGTTTAGATCTTGAGTTAACGTTTATAACCATGTTATCACATAACCCATAAGTCTAACACATAATTATCACATAATTACTGTTTTGACGTTTTCCGTTTATTCACCAATCGTTTGCGTTAACTTGTTTGCGTTTCGGTGCAATTTCCGAAAGACTACACATGTAGTAAGTGTTAAGCGTCATTTAAACCCTAGTTTAAATGTAATGAAGTGTGCGTTATAGATTAAATGATCTTAAGTTTGAATTGACGGAGTTGAGTTAACGGAGTTAACCTGAAATTGACGATTGTCACACCAGAGGGCTTGAGCACAACAAGCCGAGGCATCAATAAATACATCTTCAGCATTGGAGATTGAAACAGTTGTTTGCTTCTTGCATTTCCATGATACCATCTTGTCTCCCAAGAATTAATAACCACCTAATGTAGACTTCCTGCTCATATTACATTCATCATAATCTCTACCTGTGTAGGAAAGTAAATCAAAAGCATTGTTCTTGAGATACCAAATACCCAAGTCAGGCTTTCCTTTTAGATATCTAAATATTCTCTTGTCAACAGTCATATGAGAAACTTTAGGATTGGCTTGTAATCTTGCACACAACATACATTGAACATAATGTCCGGTCTTGAAGTAGTTAGATACATCATCGAATCTTAGCTAGATATTCATGTTGATCAAAAGGTCCCCCTTTTCATCAGCTGCCATCTTCTCACGTGTTTCCATTGGAGTAGAAGGAGTCTTCAAGTCTTCGCATTTTCACTTTTTGAAGATGTATTGTACATACTTGGAGTTGATAAATGAATATACCATCCATCTACTGTTGAACTTGCATCCAAGAAAGAATATCATCTCACTCATTGAGCTCATGCTCTGAATTTAGGAATTTGATATTCGTCATTTTTCCTGTAAGTCTTAAGCTTAGCACACCTAGTGACAAACATGTGAGCTAGCTTCATCACCTCCCCAGTCTTATCAATATCAATAAAGTGATGAACTATAATCAACTAAATTAACCTCGGATACATCAGCTATTTGTTGTCAAAATAAAGCTTCATGTGCTCAAAGATAACTTTAGAAAACTTATACTTTAAGTTCAAGCTTAAAGCAGTCATCATGCACATTTGATAATCAAGAATTAATTCATATCCACCCTTCCTACGCCCAAGTCATTGTACAATCACATGTACAAAAAACACATATGGTCTTGATAACCCAGTCTTTAAGAACCCAATATCCAATTCATTATGGTACCCCATCATTAGCAAACAACCTTTCACCATTCTTTCATCCAATGATGTAGGATCAGTAGATTCTTCTCAAAATACCAAAACATCTCTTAATATTTGCTTATAAACTATAAATTCCTTCTTTTTAACCACATACTTTATGCATTCCTCTTTAAGTTTTGCACTATTCCAAAATTCAGCAACCAGCTCCTTGATTATTACAGTGTTTGTATTGATTGCTTTAAAGATTTTTGATCTCTCGAAGAATGGCAATATGACTCGAAATGGTTCCATCTTGTCATCAGAACCATCAAGAAAAGCACAGATGCTATGGTTCAGATCAAAATCCTTGATTTTCACCATCTACACATACACAATCAAACAAACATGTTAGTAAGTTTAAGAAAAAAATTTTATAAAAATTTAAAAATATACATATAAGATAACAACGTACAAGGTCCAATAGAATCATCTAAGTTCCATCAGAAATGTATAAGGTCCAACCGTATAAGTCTAGTTCAACGTGTAAACCCATCAACGTATAGGTGCAATCCGTATATGTCGAAGGTTCACAGCCATATAAAATTCAACAGTCATATAAAATCAATCAATGTATAAGTGTATGAACGTATAAGTAGGATGATCTTATAAGATGTATAAGTTAAAAAAACTTATACTCCCTATAAGTATCCATCATACTTATGCGTTCAACAGACAAACCTAGGTCACGCATGAACTTATCAAATCAGACAACAATGAACAAAGGTTTTTAGTCTAACAGTTTCGTAATATCATCGTTAATCATAAACGAACCTAACCCGATGAATACATAAACAATTAAGCCCAACTAAGTCCAAATATCAAAAGTACTATTTATCTCTAAAAAACCATCACTAATTTGTCATAAAGAAATGAATTTATACCTTTAATAATACTTGTAGTGTGCAAATTAACCACATGCAAAACAAGAAATCAAAAACCCACAGTTATGCCGACGCAAGATAATAGATCTAAGAGCCAACGTGTAAGTTATCAAATAGTATGTACGTTTGAAAATTAAAGAGAACTTGGCCGTATATGATTCTTATATATGTTACACATATACGCCTGTATGAGTGCTTGACTTATATGACGTATAAGTCAATTAAACTTATTCGCCCACATATGTTAACCACTTATACTTCTGAGATTATCAAACCAATAAAATCCAACAATTTTCACACATACGATTTAGATCAAGTCCAAACAAATGACCATGTTGAATATCTAAAATTTTTGAAACAATTATGCGTTTTTGATTTTTAAAAATTTTTAAATTAACCAAGTCCAAGTTAATGACCTCGTTCAATCCAGATAAAACATTTAAATCTCATATTTTAAATCTTACTTGTTAATAACAACCTCTCTATTCTGGTTCTTAGATATCCATACCCGAATCACCATTCACCAAAATCTAAAATAAATCAGAAAATATGTTTGGTTTATGAACGAAAAGATGTAAACAAGACAAAATATATTAAACTAAGAAAGACTAATAACACATATTTTTGTGAGTTGAGCAAAGAATCATATTGATCAATCCGTTCTTCCATAACGGTTTTCAGTTTTATTATGTCTGATGTTAAGCCGGTTATGGATATTGTTGTCCACTTAAACTTTTGTAACAAAGAATTCAGAGACATCAATGATATAACTAAGGTTCAATTAAGCACATAATATCAGAACATCTTGATTCAGAGTTATTTTGATTTTTACCGTATCACCCCAACTTTACTTAAACCTTAGAACCAGAAGATCTAACCTTTTAAAAAATTTTAACTTTTGGCAATCATAGCAACGGCTTTACACAGCAAGGCATGCCGCCGTTATCAAGCAACATACCAAGCTTCCTTTTCCAAGGATGAGTATGCACGATTTCATCTTGTCGGATTACATACATCGTATTCCCCGAGGTCCGTTTCTTAATGGTATTAAGATATGCGCAAGGGAGGAACAATGTATTACTAACATTTTTGATCAAGTCAATAGTATAATTTATACATTTGTACATTGCGATCAAGTTTAATCACTTATCAGGCGTTCACTCGCTAGAGAAGGATTTAAAGTATTTTTTGAATACCCATATGAAAATTGCATAAAGACCTAATGGCTTCAGAAACCTAATGCATCCCATCAATACAGGATAGAAGGCCATAAAACTATACACCATTGAATTGTAGACCGTGTACCAGACGCTTAAAACACTTTATTAACACTTATTTTTTGGTGATCTACTGAAACGTAAGGCTTGAGTATGACAGGTTATTACATTTCTACCTTCATTACCGAAACTTTTTTCTAGAATACTAACCCATCTTTGAACGTGGAAATTTATGTTTATATCACTTATTCCCTTACTTGTTTGTTCAAAAGCCTACCCATACACCAAACATTAAGCAATAGACTTTTATTCTTCAATTTACCGAATTTGGAACAAGACAATCAATCTACTATCATCTTCCTTTTATGCATCAAAACTCATGTTGAGGACCAATTTTCTATTGTTTTTGTAATTTTCACATAGTTCAATGTTTTTGTCTTTTAAGAGTTTTTCAAATTGTTTTTCAAATGTTTTTATATTTTAACAAACGCCCAAGTTACTTTCCATTCTTGGGTAAATGGCTTTCTCGAATATCAGGACCAAACATATACAAGTATATGTCTTTTAAATGTGAGTAACTAACATAATTTTCAGCGAAATGTTATATTTGAATATTTTTGGTTTTTCTCTATACAAGCTGAAATCATAATATTTTTGTATTTTTCAAAACCATTTCTCCCCCTAAAATCAAAGACACATTTAAAGAAAATATTTACAAAAAAAATTCAACCTGGTGAATGGTTACTCAAAGGTCGGAATCCATAACCTCGGTATCACTCACTTTCCCACCGCCCATAGACTTTACACCATTAAGCCCCATGTTGGTGCATGATGTCAGTAGTTCAGTGTCGAGTGTCTGTAATCGTGTTAGTTAGATTTGAGTTTTGTATGTAAGCGAAGTTGCTAACAAGTTCGCTTATATGGGCGAACTTGTTAGACAAGCGAAGTTAGGGACAACTTCGCCTGAATATGCTAGGCGAAGTTGTCGTGTCAATATAAGCTAATTGTTTACGGCTTATTCAAAAAGAAGTTAATTCAGTTTCGATTATTCGTGTATTCGAGTCAGAGAGTTTTGTATCGGTGAGCATAGTATCACGTGTTTACGGTTGGAATACAACGTGTGTTTGGTTATCGTATCGTGTGTTAGCTCGTATTGTTTTCTATACTCGTAACGTCTTATGTAGGGATTCCGCACCTACGTAGAACGCGATATCTCGTGTAGATCCGGCTGGGAACCTACAATTGGTATCAGAGCATTTGCTCGATTGTGTGGTTCGGGATTATCCCGCGGGTGTAGAAATCGTTCCGTTCGACTATTCGCGGGACGAGTTTTCTGAGTTTTTGTGCTATATTCACCTCCTACAATCATAAACAACCCATAACACCTTCACAAACCTCGAAAAACCCAGAAATCTAATCTGCAGAAAGTTCGTGCTCATCAGGCGAAGTTGCCGTCACTGTTAGTAGGGTTTCGACGAAGATATAAGGTTAAGCGAAGTTATCCACAACTTCGCCTACCTCTTCAAGTTCACTTACCTCAAGCGAAGTTACCCACAACTTCGCGTACCTCCCAAGTTCGCTCAACTTAAGCGAAGTTATTCTCAAGTTCGCCAATCCGGCGAATTTAAGAAAGTGAGCGAAGTTACAAATTCACGCGAAGTTAAGTTTTAAGCGAAGTTATCCACAACTTCGCCTACAGTGCTGTTTGAAAATAAATTTTTTTATTTTCGGATTTCTTTGAGTTTTGAGAAAGATGTCTTCGATAAACATTACCGAACTGGTAAAGATGGAAGTAGAAGCGGGTTCGGCTACAAAGGCACCTAAGATGCTTAAGAAAACTGATTATGTAGCGTGGAAAGATCGTTTTGAACAATATGTCAAGTATCAAGATGCCAAGATGTGGGTGTACATTCCACCTACTGCTGAGTATGAGGGTCGTGATCAGATCAAGAAATACAAAGAGATGGAAGAAGAAGAGTAGAAAATGTATGAGGCAGAAAGCAAAGCTCATGCAGCAATTACAATGGCTCTTCCACAAGAGATACTTCACACCTTTCGAAAGTATAAAACTACTAGAGAGCTTTGGGAAGCACTTGAGAACCGGTTTGAGGGCAATGTGGGAATTCGTGCCTCGAAAATTAAACTTCTAAAAACCCAATTCTCGGTCTTCAAGTATCTGAAGAATGAATCACTTGATGATATCATCACTAGATATTATCATCTGATGACTGAACTCAGCAACTATTCAATTGCTTACAAAGAAGATGAGATTGTTGAAAAGCTTCTTGATGCTCTCCCACCGAAATGGGAGATGTATACTGTGTTGATGAGAGAAGACAAAGACTTTGCTGACTTTGACCTGGAGACAGCGGTTAACAAGCTAAGAACATTTGAACTGAACATGGTACGAAAGGAGACACCTACCGATCAGGTTCAAGATCCGGGTATGTATGGTGCAAAGGTTAACTCAGGATCAAGTTCGAAAACTGAATCATCTGCTTATTACTCTAAGGGAGAGTCAGGCGCTAGCTCAACACACGAAGGACATGTATCTCTCAACATGAACGGTGATGTGTGCTTTGTAGCTGGAGGATCAAATGCTTCTCAACCTCAAGCGACCAAGAGTAGTTTTACCCCAAGTGTTTCAAACAACAACTACTCGAAGATGCCCATGAGTGTTAAATCTGCTGAACAGCAGTTTGCTATCTATGCATCTTTTATTGCTTCGTATGAGAATTACATTCAGGGTAAGATTGTTGATCCTGCAATTTTGGATGAAGATTATGATCAGATCGATGCTGATGATCTGGAGGAGATGGATCTGCAGTGGCAGATGGCTATGATTGTCAGAAGGGTGAAGAGGTTCATGAAGAAGACTGGCAGGAAGTTTGTCGGAGAGAGGCCAGGGTTTGATATGTCGAAGGTTCGCTGTTACAACTGTCAGCAGAATGGCCACTTTGCAAAAGAGTGCAAAAATGAACGTGTAGAACGCAGTCAAAACAGATCTACACAGCAGAGTGGTAGTGGTAATTTCTATAGAGCCATGATTTCCAGACAGAATGAGGAGTACAACTGGAATCTGCATGTTGAAGAAGTATTTGAACAGGCCAATTTGGCAAACATCGAAACTGCAGATAGTGAGAAAGGAACTGGCAAAAATGAAGCTTACATGGCAGATGTGGCAGACCAGCTCTCCGAGGTAAGTACCGAACTCCCTTGTACTAAGTGTGAACATCTGTCTGAACAACTGACAACTATAACTGATCAGTTTGTTAGTTTGGACGCCCAATTTAAAACTTTAAAAGAAGATCATCATTTCACTAAAGCTAGAGAAAATAGTTACAAAGTAAAAATTAAAGCTAGTGAGAAAGATATTAAAAGTCTTAAAGCAAAGCTTGCTGAAAAAATTCAAGTGATTGATCTTAGCTATGAGGTTCTAGAAGAGAAAACCAAACTAATAGCTGAAAGGGAAAAACAGGTAGCTGATCATCAGGTAAAAGTGGTGGAACTTAACAGGAAACTGGAGCAATTCAGAAATTCCTCCGCTATACTTGATTACCTCGTTAGTGATCAAGGTTCCCCAAAAAGGGGAGGAATTGGTTATCATGAAGTTCCACCACCTTTCAATCATAATTACACTTATGACCCTAGTAATCAGAAATCTGTCGATGTTGACTATGGTCAGACAGTTCCGGTTAAAGTAACGATTAAAGAACCAGAAGTTAGTAAGCCTGTTGCAAGTGTTAAGATTTCTGCTCTGAGTCCTGTCTCATCTAACTCAGACAAGTCTTCTGAGTCAAGTGAGACAAAACAAGAGGAAGTGTTACCAAAAAGTGGAGAGAAAAAGAAAACACCTGAAAAGAAGTCTCCACTAAACCCGTATGTCCCGCCATATGTGAGACAAACGGGCAGTAATACAGCCTCAACATCTAAAACAACTTTTGATAAGAAAATTGGACACATGAGTTGTTTTAGATGTAATCAATTAGGACACCTTGTTGCTGATTGCCCTCTGAAGCAGAAATTCAGAGGTGTGAGAACTTCAAAATCTGAGAAAAGAACTAACGTTAATCAATATAATGGTAAAAATGAAAACCCATCAAATTTCAGAAAATGGACTAATCCAGGTTTTCAAAGAAATAGATCTCAGTTTTTCACTGCTAACAACCAAACCTTAAGTAATAATTATTTTAATTCACGAAGGTTTGGATGGCCTCATAGTCAATCCACAAGAAGGTATCCTGTTAGGACTCACAGAAATCATTATGATGCTAACTTTGGACAGCCAAGGTACGGAATGTATCGACCCAAGACCAATCGGTCTTGGGTCCCCAGATTTTAATCATCTGCTTTAATCGTGCAGGAACAGTTGAACAGGGCTGCCAACAATCAATGGGTTGTGGATAGCGGCTGTTCCCGGCACATGACGGGTAACAAGAAATTGTTACACGACTTGAAACCTGTTCAAGGAGGAAGAGTGAGTTTCGCAGGAGAGAGCGGTGGAAGGATTACAGGAATAGGGACGGTGTCGAATGGAAAGACGACTTTGGAGAAAGTAAACTTTGTTGAAGAACTGAAGCACAATTTGCTGAGTGTTTCGCAGATTTGTGACAAATACTACACCGTACATTTTACAAAGAATGAAGCGATTGTGTTGTCTCCTGGTTTTAAGATACCAGAGGATTGGATTGTTATGAAGGCTCCAAGAGTGAAGAATACGTATATCATGGATATGAGATCGACTGAGATAGCCACAGAAGAATCGTGTCTTCTATCAAAAGCGACTGAATCGGAGTCCGAGTTGTGGCATAGGAGAATGGGGCACATTCATCTTCGGAAAATGAACTACCTTGTCAAAAATGGGCTTGTGCTGGGTGTTCCCTTGAAGAATTTCAACTTTGAAGACAAATGCTTATCATGCAAATAGGGAAAGCAACACAAGAAATCCCATCTCACCAAGAAGGTCAATTCAATTGTCAGTACCCTAGAATTACTTCACATGGATCTCTTCGGTCCCGAGAATGTAAAAAGTCTAGGAGGAACATCTTACTGCTTGGTGATCACTGATGATTTCTCACGATATTCCTGGGTATATTTCCCGAAGTCAAAGGATGAAACAGTGCAGATGGTAAAGAACTTGATTACCAAGATTGAAAATATCATGGGGAAATGGGTTAAATTCATCAGGAGTGACAATGGAACTGAGTTCAAGAACTACGAGATGGAGATCTTCTGCTTACAGAAGGGGATAAAAAACCAATACAGCGTACCGTATACACCGCAACAAAATGGAGTGGCTGAGAGGAAGAACAGAACCTTAATTGAAGGAGCCAGAACCATGTTGGCTGATTCAAAACTTCCAGTGGTGTTCTGGGCTGAAGCTGTTGCAACAGCCTGTTATATCCTTAATAGAGTGTTAACTGTTAAAAGATTAAATAAAACCTGTTATGAACTTATGCATGGGAGAAAACCCAACTTGAGTGGTCTTGAACCATTCGGGTCCCCATGTTCGATATTAAAGACCAATTCTAAATTTGGTGAAGTAGCCGACGAAGGAATCTTAGTCGGATACGTTGTTGGGACTCCCAACAGACGGGTCTTTAATACATAGAACAGCAAGGTTGAGGTGGTGTGTAACACTGATATCACAAGTTACAAATCACCAAAACCAAGCACGGGACCCGCTGGGGTTTTCGACTATGATAGACTCTTTAAATCTTTTAACATGCCTTATTTGGATTTTGCAGAAGTTGAGGAAAGAATTGCTACGAAGATGATATGCGATGAGGAAGACACTTTGGTGAAATGACCACAGTATGATGAATGTCAGCCTTCCTCGTCAAATGCTGTCAATACCCCTGCTGCCTCTACTGAAGAGGAATTTATCAATCCGTTTCACTCTCAACATCAATCACCCATTGATGAGCTATCTTCGAACTTGGAAGATAATCTGAATGTCAGTTCGGTTCCGACTACGAGAATTCACAAAGATCATCCTTTGGAGAACGTGATAGGTGATCTGTCCGCCGGTGTACAAACAAGACAAAGCTTGAATAAGCACACCTGTGTTTACTCAAGCATTAAAGAATCAGGCATAATCAACGAATGCTTGTACACCTGCTTCATCAGCCAGATTGAACCAAAGAACTATCAAATGGCTCTTAAGGACATCTCGTGGGTCGAAGCCATGCAAGAAGAGTTAGCTCAGTTTAAGAAAATGGAAGTATGGAACTTGGTTGCAAAACCAAGGAATGTGCATGCGATAGGCACGAAATGGGTCTTCAAATGTAAGAGAGATGAGAAAGGGATTGTTATCAGGAACAAGGCGAGGCTGATTGTTAAAGGCTTTAATCAACAAGAGGGGATTGATTACAATGAGGTGTTTGCTCCTGTAGCAAGATTGGAAGCCATTCGTTTGTTTTTGGCATTTGCTGCTCATAAGGAGATGAAGGTTTTTCAGTTGGATGAGAAGAGTGCGTTCCTAAACGGTAAAGTCGACGAGGTTGTGTATGTTGAGCAACCTCCGGGTTTTCCTGACCCTGACTTTCCCGATCACGTGTACAAGCTAAGTAAAGCGCTGTATGGACTACATCAGGCTCCTCGTGCTTGGTATTCAACCTTATCAGATTACTTGCTTGAGAATGAGTTTGAAAGAGGTAAAATTGATAGCACATTGTTCTTCAAGAGAAAGGGTAGCGACTTTCTGCTGGTGCAAGTCTACGTGGACGACATTATCTTTGCTGCATCAAAGGTCGCCATGTGTCAGGAGTTTGAGGCCGTCATGAAGAAGAGATTTGAAATGAGTGCTATGGGTGAACTAACCTTCTTTTTAGGATTGCAGGTTGATCAGAGGAAAGATGGGATGTTCATTCATCAGACGAAGTATGTCCATGATGTTCTCAAACGCTTCAAGATAGAGGACAGCACTCCATATGATACTCCAGTCTACGTCAATCACAAATTGGGTGCTGATTCAGACAACGATGCAGACGTGGACCCAACCCAATATCGGGCTATTATAGGTTCTTTAATGTACTTAACTGCTTCTAGGCCTGATATAATGTTTGCTGTTTGTCTTTGTGCACGCTTTCAGGCAAACCCAAAAGAATCTCATTTGAAGATTATGGAGGGTGCAATCAGAGTCGGAAGTCTACAACTGGTGGATGTCAGTTTCTTGGTGGCAGAATAGTGTCGTGGCAATGCAAGAAGCAGACCTCAGTCGCAATTTCAACCTGTGAAGAAGAATACATGGCAGCATCCCACTGCTGCTCCCAGTTTCTTTGGATTCAACAACAGTTGCGCGATTATGGTCTGAATTTCTCACTTACTCTTATTTGCATTGATAACACTGCTGCTATCCCAGTAACTAACAATCCCGTGAAGCACAGTAAAATTAAACATATTGACATACGTCATCATTTTATACAGGATTGTGCTGAGAAGAAACTGATTGAGCTCGAAAAGGTTGACACGTTAGATAATTTCCCTGACTTGTTCACGAAAGCGTTTGATAAAACTAGATTTCAAAACCTTGTTGAGCTGAATGGGATGATCAATCCCGAGTAACCATGTCATATGTTTGTGTTAAAAAAAAAAAAAAAAAAAAAAAAAAAACGTCACTATTGTTTAGAATTATGTCGGTTGCCTCAGTTTGAAGGACATGTCTTCGGATATGTTTGGTCCTCTTTTCTACTTGTAGAAGATGAGGATAGCCATTAACCAGATGACTGACAGTGACCGGGGCGGTTTATGATGTGTTTTTATTCTTTCGCTAAAAATTAGTCGATCATACTTAGTTAGAAGGACACATACTAGTATGTGGTCGGTCCAGCTGATCCATTGGATCTTCGGGATAGCCGTTTACCTGAAGACTTTGATTTGGTCGGGGCGATAGAAGTTAAATTTTTTTCTTTTTGGGAGATGAAATTATTTTTCAAGTCTACTACTTCGTAAGAAGTTACTTTACTATGATTAACAGAAAATTGATCCAACCTTGGAAAGTGATAGATACTGATTCTGTGTGCTTAACTAGTGAAGTTATAAGGCCTAAAAGACTTTAGAACAGTCATTGTATGTCATGGTAGCTTTTTATGGTGCGTAAAAGTAGAAGTGATACTAACTAAATCTACTCGATTTTATGTGGAAACTCCTTAAGAGTTGTGCATGTCTTCATACATATCTTTCCGAATGATAGGCAGAAAAGCGATTACCCAGTCATACACGAGCCCGTGAGTGTTCTGATTCCCGTGAAGATAGCGTGTGAAGACGCTGCAGTGATCTAGATTCGGGACTTGCAGTTATTTTTTACTTGAAGTTGTGTATATACATGTTAGATTAAAAAAATAATAATAAAAAAAAATAAAAAAAAAATAATTCTAGAGTTCATAATGATAATGATTATCAATCAAGACACAAGAAGGTGAACGGGAAACAGAGTCTAAGATCGAAGAGTAATTACTACTTAATCAGACACTACGGGTTGAGGTCAATTCGGGGTGACTTGGGGAAAGTCAAATACGCCTTGAGAATAGATAGGAGGCATCATAATCTCTGAGTTGTTGCCCACTTAAGTTTTGAGCTTAATTGAACCTAACTCGTATCACAGAAACGATGAAAACCATTTTAAGTATATTACCTGCTTACAACCTGTTTCTTTATATCATAATACAGCTGAACACGGATCTGTGTGACAGTCACGAAATTAGTATGATTCCTGTTCGGATCTTTTCTAAAACATGGTAGTCCCTGTCGAGACTGAAATTTGATCCCGTGTACTTTAATTTTTCAAATTTTTGTTACTTTTGTAATTGTTTGATTTTATACCTGGTTACTTGGTCTTGATCGTATCATTTAACGCTTTAAAGGATGTTTTTAAAACTTTATTGAAAATTGTTAAAAGTATAGGGGTTTGTTTTGTAAATACAGGCAAACTTGTTTATAACTTCTCCTGGAATAGGCGAAGTTATCGATAACTTTGCCTGTACTAACATTGACCCTATATAAAGAAGTTTATAGGTCAAACAGTTTCATTATTTCACATTCAGCGAACTTATACTCTCTGTAAACCTTAGCGAACTTATCGATCAAAATCATCTGTGTTCTTATTTCGATTCCCTTCCGTGATTAAAGGTGTGTAGGGTTCGATTATCATATTATCATTGTCTATTGAGGTTAATCATCAGTCGTTTCGACCCGATTCTCGACCTCGTCTTTCGAAACCTTAAACACCCGATTTCAAACTTGTTTTTACGTGATAGTAAACTACTTGAACGTCTAAAACTTCATAAAATCATGTATTTCGGAGTCCTCGATCTCTGAAATCATCCTCTACACGTCGTTCGTAAATCCTAACTGTTGCCGATTCGAATTCGGCAGAGTTACAGTTTAGGCGAAGTTATCCGTAACATCGCCTGAGGTTTAACTTCGCCTGATTATTAATTTTTAAAACAGTTTATGAGGCGATGTTGGGATTAGGCGAAGTTATCAGTAACTTCGCCTGGACCTTTGTACTTAACAGTTATCAGATGAAGTTCAAGTTGAAGCGAAGTTGTTTCCCAACTTCGCCCCACCTTTAACTTCGCCTATACAGAATTGATCACAACTTCGCTCATGGTAACAGGCGAACTTGTGATTTGCTTTGACGTTTATCTAACTTAACCTGTTTGTTGCAGATATGGCTGCTGTTGCTGGAGCAGGTGGTGCAGGCGGTGATGACGGAGGTGATCACCAGAGACAGTTCTTCCCGGGTCACAACATGTACATAACATTAGACCCGGAGGCGAGCGGAGTTGATGATTTCCGCGAAATCATCACATTTCTTTTACGCTCGAGGATATCCCACGCGATTACAACAACTCTGCCAATATCCTTGCCAATATTGAGGATTTTTGGCAGACCGTGGAATACGACTGTAGAGTCGAGCCTCCGGTGATTCGCGCAACAGTCAACAATCAGATTGTTCAGTTCTCTTCTGAACAAATCCGGGCGGCTTTACGATTTGGGAATGAGACAAGGGATGACCCAACAGAGTTTGTAGCTCCTTTCCGTGATGGAGCGTTTTTGAGAATGGGATACTCTGGTCCCTTGGGGGATACGCAGAGGAGGAAAGGATTTTTACTTGACCAGTGGCGCTTTCTCATGCATGTCATGATTGTATGCATGTCAGGGAGAAAGGCGGGCACTGATGGCATGGGCGCGACCATGCAGTCAGCGATGACTGCTCTGACTTACAACAAGCGATTCAGCTTTAGTCAGATGGTCTTTTATGAGATTGATCGTCAAAGAAGAGCGATGGCGCGTGAGCGATTCATCATGTATCCAAGATTCCTACATATGATCTTGAATCATGTTGCTCCAACGCTTCCTCAGCGCCGTCCGATCCGATAGGTAGAGAGTGTGAACAAACGGATCTTCGCCCAATGTAGATCCTCAAGTGCGAGGAGCAAACCTGAGCTCCGTCCTCGACATACTCCACTCTTTGGGTACTTGATCAACCCGGGGTATGTGCCTGCTCGAGGGGACGAGTTTAGGGACCCGGCACCACAACAGGCAGGAGCACCTCAAGCTATACCTGCTGCTCCTGTTGTGTCACCGGAGGAGAACGTGGACCTTGATGCAGAATTTGGTGGTCAAGGCTTCTTTGAAATGGATCGGGTGGATCCGGAGGAAAACGTACAGGTCCCGGTTGAACGTGCTTCGACTGTGAATGTTACTAGGGCAGCTACAACGGTGGCTGGCTCAGATTCTGATGATGAAGTGGCAGAGGCAAGAAGGATTATGGTAACTCGAGAAAGACTACATGGGAAAAGAAAGAGAACAGATGATGATAGCGAGTCTGATTATGAGGAAGAGGTACAACAGTTGATCCGGAGGTCAAGAAGGGAACGGATAGGTGCAGGATCGGGAGCCGGTGAGAGCTCTAGGGTGGTACGTTTCACTCCACCAGCACTATCCGGTATGACAATGGTTCCCTCATCACTACTGGTTACAGGGCCAAGCGCTACGGTTGTTCCCGTGGTGGCTACCTCATCTACATTTGGCCTCCCACCCACTACTTTCCAACTTTCGACTCCTGAGATCGTTTCATTGCCGCCTCCGACTGTTACTCCATCGGAGGTCGTGGCACAATTTATAGAGTCGACTGTTGTGGCCACTGCAGGGCTATCGGTGACGATACCACCTGCGGTTACGTCTATCTCTACTTCTGAGGTCCCGGTGACATCGGAAATCCCTCCTCAGTACACTCAAGATATATCACATATGAGGTTCGATTTCGATGCAACCCTATCAGACTCTGAACGAATAGCAGCACTTGAACGGGTCGTGGCAGAGCAGTCAAGGATTAATCTTATCCAGACCCAGGCTATTCAACGCCTAGTTGCAGAGAATCAGATGCAGTCGTCCCTGCTGGTACAACATGGAAAAATCATAGATGCTTTCAAGGAGTTCTTGGCATCTCAGGGGGAGACGAGCTGTAAAGGCGACGAGTTGAGGACCAAGAGACGAAATGATAGAGACGATGATCCCAATGCATCGAAAGATGCAGGTGGTGAGTTGCCAAGAACTGGTCAAGCTCTTGGGACTTCCACAACTCAGGGGGAGTCAACAACTGCAGCTGGTGGTGATGATGTGGTGGTGGTGGATGTAGAGGAGATGGATGATGTTTTGGTTGGTGATGATGATGTACTACCGAGTGATGTGATAGAGAAGATTGGTGAAGAGATTGTGATTGATACAGAGATAGAAGAGGGAGAGATAGTTGAGGAAAATATTGAGCATGACATTCCAGATGTTGAAAAAGCAGATATGAGTAACGAGATGGCAAATGATGAGACTGAATGGGAAGAGCAGCCTAGATGGAAAGAAGGCTATGCTCAGTGGTTCGTCAAAACGAAGAAACCAGCGGTCCCTACAATGTTTAAGAAGAGTTACAACATTAAAGGTTATGCTGAAGCGAAGAAAGGGATTATATGCTGGATATATGATGAGCAGTTGAGGCTCTTCGTGATTAAAAGGTATGACGGTGTTCAGTACTTTAGAAGGATGTTAAGATCGTTGAATACACTGCCAGAATGTGAAGTGAAAGACTTAGCCAGATTGGGATTGATAAACAGAAGTGACGATAATATGGCTAGAGTCATTGGGAAAATTGTGTGGAAAGAGAGTATAAAAGAGAAGAAATTTGAGCTGTTGAAACCACAAAAGGGAAAACTTTTTGAAGACAAGGATAGAGGTTTGAGAGCTGATGGAAAGCCTTGAATGATAATGAAGTATAAACCGATCCGGTGTTTGAAAGAAGTACCGATGAAGCTAATGCCCAAGGATGTGCTTAAAGACCTGAAGTGGTGGTTTGTAGATTGTGAGACAGCTGAGGCAGTGATGGAAGACGAAGATGAACAAGAGCTGCTTAGAGTGTACGATCCGATGCACTTGGTAAACTTATCGCAAGCTGATTTGCAGGTGTTGAATGATAAGAAGATATTTTATATTCCTGCTTGGAAAGACGAAGCGAGGAAATATCAAAGAGTTGTCTCGGTTTGTGTTCGTGAAGGAGTGCATGCTTGAAAATAGAAGATTGAAGATTACTAGACACGTGTTTGAAGCTAAAGAGATGAAGCTACTGCCAAGGGGGAGTCTGTTGGTGCATGATGTCAGTAGTTCAGTGTCGAGTGTCTGTAATCGTGTTAGTTAGATTTGAGTTTTGTATGTAAGCGAAGTTGCTAACAAGTTCTCTTATATGGGCGAACTTGTTAGACAAGCGAAGTTAGGGACAACTTCGCCTGAACATGCCAGGCGAAGTTGTCGTGTCTATATAAGCTAATTGTTTACGGCTTATTCAAAAAGAAGTTAATTCAGTTTTGATTATTCGTGTATTCGAGTCAGAGAGTTTTGTATCGGTGATCATAGTATCACGTGTTTACGGTTGGAATACAACGTGTGTTTGGTTATCGTATCGTGTGTTAGCTCGTATTGTTTTCTATACTCGTAACGTCTTACGTAGGGATTCCGCACCTACGTAGAACGCGATATCTCGTGTAGATCCGGCTGGGAACCTACACCCCAACAAATTCAGAAATCTGTTTTTATCGAAAGCTTTGGTAAAAAGATTAGCTTTTTGTTCATCGGTGAGAATTTTGTCTACGGTAATCAACTTCTTCTCGTAACAATCACGGATGAAGTGATACCGTATACCAATATGTTTTTTTTTAGTGACTTACCGAATTTTTAGTTATGGTAATGGTAGTAGTATTATCTACAAAAATAGGAGTAGTAAGAAAATTCAAATCGTAGTCACGCATTTGTTGTATTCACAAAACTTGGGAACAACAACTAGAAGCAGCTACATATTCGGCTTCACAGGTGGATAATGACACAGTCGTCTGCTTCTTACACTGCCATGTCACCAACCTGCTACAAAATAATTTGACAGCCGGCGGCGGTAGTTTGCAGCAACCATAGTCAGAATCAGAAAATGCTCTCAAGATACTAAAGTATCCGCTTCACCAACGTTAGATGAGAGACCCTCAGACTCGATTGATATCAGGCACAAAGACATGTCGGATACATGATGTATGGCCTAGAAGCAGTAAGATACATGAGTGAACCAATCATTGAATGATAGAGTGTTTCATCAACCTTCTCTCCGGTGGGATCAGGACCAGTTTCATGATTTGTCAGGATAGGAGTGCTACTCGGCGATGAGTCAGCCATGATGAATTTTTCAAGGATATCATTGACATATTTTGTCTGGTGAATAAAGATCCCATCAGACTCTTGGTCGACTTGCAATCTTAAGATAAACTTCAACTCTCCTATAGCACTCATTTCGAATTTCAACTTCATAACCTCCTCAAAATCTTTGCACATCACATCATTCATTGACCCAAAATTGATATAGTCCACATAGGCCTGAACTATTAGCAAATGACCATCCATTTCCTTTGTGAAGAGCGTACAATCAACGGTGCCACAATCAAAACTATTGTCTAACAAATGTTGAGACAATGTGTCATTCCAAGCTCTCGGGGATTCATGTAGACCATATAGAGATTTGTTAAGTAGGTACACGTTGTATTTGTTAATCGGGTCGACAAACCCCAGTGGTTGTTCTACAAAGACTTCTTCACCCAATTTACCGTTTAGGAAAGCAGACATAACATCCAACTTGTAGACCTTGAATCCCTTCCTAGATGCAGAGGCTAAGAAAATTCTAATTGCTTTAAGTCTATCAATGGGAGCATAGACTTCGTTAAAATCAATTCATTTCCTTTGATTATAACCAAGAACCACTAATTGAGCCTTGTTTCTAACAATTATACCATTTTCGTCCCTTTTGCACTTGAAAACCCACTTGGTATTAATGTATCGTTTGTTATCTAGCAAATCATAAAGTTTCCATACCACAAGTTTTTTAAATTGCTATAATTCTTCTTGTATTGCATTGACCCAACTCTCTTCAGTCAAACCAACTTGACATATAACAACTTAGACTTTGGCCAATCTGACTTCGAGTACGAACACCAGAATTAAGATCTCCAATTATATTCTCTTTCGGGTGATAGGATAATGTTCTAGGAATAACTTCATCAGGAACTACCACATCATTAGGAAGATTCGTGAAATTTTCATCAGAAAGCAAAGATTCAGTAACAACAGGATCAGAATTAACAATTAACAGGATCAGGTGTTGGTTGAATCAGCGACACAATCACATCAGTAGGATCTTCAGCGTCATCATCATCAAACGAAGGTGTAGCTGGAGTATCATCAACATGCTCATCAACATCAGGAATCATATATTCATTAAAGATTGGAACTTCTTGTGTAACATTATATTTATGTAGAACTTCACCAGAATATAGTTGAAATAATAGTGTGGCCATTTCATCAGTGATTTCTTCTTCAGGAAATGAGAAACAACTCCACAAGCTATCATAGTCAAACGTCCATAAATAACATTTTTTTTAATAGGAGTACCATACCTTTGACAGTCCACATGTTGTACTTGCACAATATGGTTGATGCTAGGTAAAAATACTCTTATTAAAGGACTAGCATAACAACGAAGAAACCTTCCATAGACTTTGTACCAAATTTTCCATCAGGATCCAGAACTTTACATTGGGATCCGAACGGCTCAACCCACTTCAAATTAGGCTTACGTCTATTAAGTAGCTCAAAACAGGTTTTGCCGTATTTCTTTACTGTCAGTACACAGTTAAGAGTGTAACAAGCTGAGGAAACAACTTCAGACCATTTTAAAAACTCACAGTTAATTTAGAATCTGCCAACATCGTCGTAGCTGTTTCAATCAGAGTATGATTCTTTCGTTAAGCAAAACCATTTTGCTGTGGTGTATAACGAGCGCTAAACTGATGAATATTACCCCGCTCATTGCAGTATTGAAGAATACAATTGTTTCCGAACTCGGTACTGTAACCTTATGAAAATTTCAAGTTAAAAATGCCAAGTTTCCAAATACAAAGGACCAAAAATGTCAAAATCCAAAATTTAGGGTTAAAAATGAAATTCTGGTTTTCCAGACCAATCGTGATACGCGATAGATCAGAAGGGAAACGCATCACGTATCGCGATGGGGTGTCCACACGTGGCATTACGCTCGCCAAGTGTCACCACGTTGCTGCATGTCAACACGTGGCACAACGCCTGCCACGTGGCAGGACTATATTGTGACTATGCAAAGCTACGTCACGATACGCGACGGGATGCTCTAAGAAGCTATCGCGTATCGTGATGGGATCCTGAATTTGTCTATAAATAGCAACCTCCGGGTTAGTTCATTCCCACACTCAAATCTAGCCCTCTCACATCTCTCTAACATATCTCTAGAACCCGAGAACCCTACCCTCGATCCACCTCGAAAAGTGTGCCCATATTCCTTGAAATCTGCACCTAAAAACCAACATACCACGAAGTTCGTGCCACATACCAAAGACGTATCAACGAAGATGGTGTTGCCATCGCGATGACCCGCCTCGTGAAGCGTGCCGTGAAGAGTTGGTGTCTTGAAAAGCGTGTCAAAAAGAAACGTCGAAGTGCTGCTCGATCGTATAGGGTTTTGTTAAGCCGACAAAGGTAGGCATAATACCCGAATGAAATAATAATAAAATTTTATAAAAGGCTTAAAACCATAAGTCGAGGTTATACTCGATACCTCGATAAATAAATGAAAATATAACAAAAGAAAAGAAAAGAAAGAAAATATAAATAAATACATATATGTGTGACTATAATTCTTTGTTATAAATTATTATTTAAGTAATAAATAACTAATCTTAAAAAATAAAGAAAATATAGATGTACGTTTCTTTTAAAAAAATAAATGTAAGAAAATAAGATTAACTATAGGTTTTTTTATAAAAGAAAGAAAGAAAGATATTTTTAAACTAAATGTTTAAAAAGAAAGAAAATACTTTTTAGCTAAAGGTTTTAAAGTAAAGAATAAATAATCGAGGTGGCGACTAAAGGTTTTAAAGGTTTTAAAGTAAAGACTAAAGGTCTTAAGCCGGATTGTATATCCGACAAACAAAAGGTTATACTCGTAATACAGGTGCGAGAGAGCAACGGGAAAGACCCTCAAACAGTATTTGAAGCCGAACCAAATTGAAAAGGTGAATACGCCCCAAACTTTATAAACTTGTTTTAAAACGAGTCAATGTGTTAAATGAAAAGGGTTTACATGAGACAACGTGTCTCTAAAACGTTATAAACAAGAGTATAAGCCTAGCCATCTGGCTGTAGTATACATTTGTCTGGATCGTTACATATGTGGTAAAATGCGGTGGGCACATCGCACCACACTTGGTTATAGTGACGCTCACCTGAGGGGAGTAATGACCATGTGTATACATACAGATACTTAACTAAGTCGAACGCTGCGGTGTTTGCTGATGTATTTAGTGTACAGACTCGAGTTTATAATATTGTTGTTTTAATTTGATTATTCCTAAGCCAAGATGGGCGGAGACTTATGTGGTGTCAAGGGGTGATTAAGTAATAGAAAAATTCTTTGCGTCAGCATATTCACCAGTATTCGTTGCTAACGTATTTTCTAACATTTTGCAGGTAACCAAGATTAGGCTTGAAGAACGAAGTGCTCAAGATATCCAATGGCTCGGATCTTTTGTTAAACTTAAATCTTAATGAATGGTGGTTTTGTAAATGAAAACAAGTAGTCTTAAACAGAAACTTTTATTCCGTCTTTTGTATAATGTAAATATCATCTTTTAAATCCACATGTTTCAAAAGACTTCCGCTTAAACACGTAACTCTGATTTATTTACAAATGTGGTACCAACTGTTGGTCATACGCCCAGGCCTTAGATGGGGGTGTGATGCGTACCATTGTCGCTTCGAATCCTTCGGATTGGCAACTTGTATAACATATCAAGCTTTTTGAACAAAATCATCAAGTTGTCAAAAGTTTCATCCTTTCGATTCAAGAAACATTACCCCATGAAAAACGTGAGTAATCATCTGTAACCACCAAGCAATAAAGTTACCCAGTGATACTTTTATCATACACAGGCCCAAATAAGTCCATATGTACCCTCTCAAACGGTAAGTTGATTGAATTGACAGATATTGTCGGGTGTGATGGTTTTTTGCTTACCCTTCTTGCAACTCAAACACTCAAAACTCAAATGAAAACCCTTAACATTCACTCCTTCAATCAATTGATTATGAACAAGGTAGTTCATTTTCCAAACATTGATGTGACCCATGCGACAATGCCATAACACAAATTCTTTTTCAGATGCTTTGGTGACAAAACACTGAACAGTTCCTTGAGTCGATGACGCAACATTCATGTTAAGCACCTAAAGATCATTTTCCCTTGGTGCTTTCATCAAGATCCTCTATTCTGGAATTTTATACCCAAGCTTAAGAATCATGCAATCTTGATTTGTAAAATGCGTTGAAAAGCCTTTGTCACAAATTTGAGATATTCTCAGTAAGTTATTCTCAAGTTCTGTGATGTAATTCACATTTTCGAACATTACTTTCCCATACATACCCTCCTCAAATAGATTGAACATTCTTTAGTAGATGGAGATTTCTAGTCATGTATCGAGAGGCTCCACTATCAATTATCCAACGTGAGTCATTGGATCTTGAAAGCCCCTACAAAAATAAGCAGTTAGCGAAACAAGGAAACCCAAGCCTTCTTGGTCTTGGATTGTTTCATTTTTTCATCTAAAACATCCTCAAATTCATCATATTCATAATCAGACAATGAATCATCAGAAGAACATGAACTTGATGAAACCACCACTTGTTCATCAACTTGATTAATAACCTCATTTAAAGACCCACTAGCTTCGTTATTTGGAGTAACACTTTGTTCATTTGGTGGTTTATCACTTTCATTACTTTTAACATTTGCCACCTAGTTCTGTACAACAGTTGTTTTCAAAAACCATAATTTTTTTTACAATTTGAAGGTTCACCCACTTCAAAAACTTTTTGATGTATTCCTTATCTACACCTCTTTTTAAAATCTTGACCGGTGGAGGTATAGATTTAACCACAGGAACCTTAACATGTGGTTTTTTATTCACCACATGTTTCCCCTCTCGATAAAATCTTTTAGGACATGAATAACACTTCCTCCAACCATCAAATTTGTTAACAAAATCAACAAATTCTTTGGACTCTCTTTTTCAGCTTTGAGTTTATAAAACTCATCATTTGATTGCCTTGTAAAGATAGCCTCTTTTTGTTCCTCAGAGGTCTCACCTTTAATAAAAACAATCTTTTGAAAACCATCTTATGGTTTTACCACCATTGATTAACCTCTTTGAAACCAATACACTTTCTTTTATAATAAAAACTGGTTTTAGCAAATCTAGAATTCTTATTGCCAGTTTTACCATTTGATTGGGGTTTAGTTTTCTAAAATTGATTACCAATGTTAACACTTTCTCTAGATGAACTTTCTGATTCAGACCGTACGAATTCAGCATCTTGTTAACCTATTTCACTATCACACTCAGAACTATGAACATACTGAAAAACTTGCTCATCACCTGAATTATCATGTTGTGGTGAATCAGACACCACGTTCAACGTCTTAAAAAATCGTTCTGATTCTTTTGGAACATAAGAACTTCAAATTGGTGGCAGAACAACATGATATTTTGGAATCTCTTTCGGAACAATATGATCCAAAACATATTGAGAAGTGGAATAACTTTTCAGTTTTGTTTCAACTCTTTCAACTTCAATTTTAATCAATTGAATTTCTCTTTTGAGTTCCGCTATCTCATCCAAATGCCTATTAATGGCAATTTTCTTATATTCAACCGTGTGAGTGAGCATAGAAATTGGTTTTTCATCTTGCAAAATTTTCATCCACAAGATTTTCTCACATGATTGAAGCTTTTCATAAGCCTCTTTCACATTTTGATACTCAAGAAACATTTTGTTATAATCATTTTTTGCAAATAAAAATCTGCTATCTAAGAATTAACAACAAGTTCCTTTTCTTCATATGATTCGTAAATGTGTTTAACTTCTTCAGAAGAAAATTTAACCTGACCAACCATAGTTACTTGAAGAATAGGAGCATTTCCCTCATCATGATTTACTTCTTGATCAGAATTTCCACTAGCTTCAATTTTTAAAGTATCTTGAACTCTATCAGTCTCACTATTCTTCTCCTCTAGCTCATCATCAATTCCAAAGTCAATCTTTTATGTGGAACTTCTTCGCCATTGAACCAACCTGCAAAACTCTCAAACACATCAGGTGGCAAAAATGACATAAAAAATTCATTATGAATCGATTCAAAACTTTTAGGAGAATCATCAGTAGTTCATGTTCAGGTTGGTCTGGTATGTTGATTTTGGGTTTGGGTTGGTGATGGTGTTTGGGTTTGGGTTGGTGATTGAGTATGGGTTTGGGATTTTGTTTGTTTTGAAGGTGGTGGGGATGGCATATATGGATCTTGGGTTTTGTATTAGGGTGAAGTGGGTGGTGTAGGAATAGGGTTTTCAAGGTTTGATGTCTCCCTCCTGAGCCACAACATGCATATCTTCAACATTTTTCTCATGCACAACAACTTGATCACCATCACCATAATCTCCACCATCATTATCTTCATCAGAATCAGAATCGTCATCTTCACTCCTATCCTCCTCAGAAGTCACTCTTGGTGATTCTGGAACCTCCATAATCTCCATGTTGTTATCAATTAACAATGGTAGAATGTCATATTCGACTTCAAAATCAAAGTTACTTGTGGCCCCTAACCTTGAAATTCTTCTATAGACATTTGGATCTTGTAAGACATGGGTTGTGCCCAAGGTTGGTAGATCAGAGCACACAATGTTAAAAGATTATCTTTATGAATTGAGGATACACCAGAAATCTATCATCCCTCCTCTTCCTTAGATTAGTTACCAAGCCTTAAAAAAGTTGAAAGGTTTGTTGTAGATGTTGGCAACGGTGGCATTTACTATATCCATGCTCATGAGGGTCCAAGTACTCCTTCTTGGTGTGAAGCCCTGTATGATGTGATGTATCAAAAATCCATACAAGATGGGAAACATCCCCTTTTGAATTATCCCTCATGAACGTCTCCCTGGTACCCCATTGTTTCATGAAAAATTCTTAACAATCTATGGGTTGAAAAATGTGTAGGAGCATCCACATCATCATCTAACTAGAGAGTTGCTCTTATCAAATTTTCGGTGATTATCATATCATTCCCAGCTACAGTAGCCTCAATCCTTCTACCAAGTTAACCATCTTCCAACTCAGTAGAAATCCAGAAATCCAATTCGGGGTTTCTGTATATTATTGGACTTTCAGTTAGTGAGAATCGAAGATTAGAGCGTAGTAGCCATCTAATCATTAACTCCACCGGCCTATTCTCTTCCGTGAGTTGGAGAAAGGCACACATATTATGTTTTTTCTTGAAAGGATACGCTATATCGGCACAATCACAGACAAGGATACATTCAAAGAAACTATTAGTCACTAAAGTTCATATCTTTATCATGTATTAAGTTATAATTGAAGAAGAAATGAAAGATAGTCTTTATGAACCTGTTCTTCTACGTATTTATAAACTACACAGAAAACAGAGATGCTAGTAAACATAAAATTGATGCCCTAAACACATATAATGAGTATCGAAAATTATTCAATTGAAGCTCACCGGGTTGGATTAAGTTGGATGACCAATTTAGGTTAGGATTTTTAAAAAACAATTGAGATTCTGGGTATCGAGCAAGTCGGCAATAATGAAAGTAAGAAAGAGGGAAAACGGTGAAATGAATAATTTTCTACTTCCCCCTTATATAGTGTAAGCTATTCACATTTGAAAGTGAGTTTTAAATGAATTTTGTCATTTTGCATATGAATACTGCCAAAAACCCAATTTTAAATATGTCAGCATAAAGCTTGCACGATAAAGTTTATTTTCCAAGCTTGCTTGTCCCAGAGTTTGCTCATATATTTTAAAGTAATTAAAAATAAACTAAGTGGATAAGATGAATGAAGCTTACTCGAATATACAAGATTGCTCGACAACTAAATCACATGTTAAATAATCAAGTATAATTCATCAAATAGGCAACCTTACTCGGAATAAAAAAAGAATCCAGATATTTCTAATTCGTCAACCTTACTCTAATACCTTATTTTTACAAACCCTACTCGATTATACATAGAAAAGAAAAGTGTTAACTAATTTTTAGAAATATACACTCAGGTATACTTCAAAAGTGAAGTTTACTCGACAATACCTTAAAAGTGAAAAGTGTAATTGAGGAAACTTTATGTGTTAAATTTAATACAAAAGTTTTTCGGAGCATATAGTGTACTCGCAAAGTAAAGATTGCTTGAAAAACTTTTGAAATATACAAGTATGCTTGGAGAACACATGGATTAATAAAATAATAAACAAGTGTTCTTTAAGCATAAAGTTTGCTCGATAAACAAAGTTTACTCGAAAACAGTTGCAATTCATAAAGTATTATGAAATCCAATCCAAACCAATGAAGTATGCTAGACAAATACAAATTTCAATTAAAACACCCAAGTTTACTCGAAATGAGTTTTTTAAATTATATTCATACATGTATCACATATTCATCAAGTGTGCTTGATGAATATAACCTTTTAAACAGCCAAGTTTACTCGAAAGTATATAATCATCAAAGTGTACTCGAGTAACTATTAAGTTTGCTCGAATGAGTTAAACTTTAAATAAAAACACCTAAGTTTACTCGAAAGTTTAAAAACATCAAAGTTTACTCGAAATAACATATGCATACATATTCAAGGTTAAAATGCAACTCTTTTTGACTTAAACTTTATTTCAAAAAATTTTTCTCATTAGAGTTCAAAGTTTAAGAGAAAATAGTGCATAATGAGATCAAATTTCAGTTATATCATTTCAAATCTTTTTCTCGTTTATGAAAAGATTTCAACATGTGATCATATTGATTAAGTCACCTTTCCATTAAAACATAACCTAACCTAGACACTCTAATTTTAAATTTATAAATCTAGACTCTCCTAATGGTAAACCACTACACAGGCAAGTGTACCCATCGACTGTAGTAAAGCCTAATAAAGTCCGGATATCAAACCTACATGACACTAGCAACACCTAAACTAGACTCTGACTAATAACTTAAGTAAATAGATTTGATTGATTTTTGTGTTTTTTTATTATTAAATATAAACTAAATAATACTTAAACTAAAACTGACACAAAACTAAACACAAAAAAATATAGGTACTTAATTAAAGGAAACAACTACCTAGGAAAGGAATCCTACTAGTCAACTCAAAACCTCCCAGAATTGGATTGATGATTGGTAACCGGGTTCTAAAAATATGACACTAAGGAATAACTAAAGTACGTTTGATCACCTCTCGGTCTCACCAAAAATACCAAAGAACCCTAAATATCATGTAAGCTCAACGGTTTAATGGTTCGGATCACCTCCCGGTCTCACTAATCACAAAACGACCTAAACAGATATTTCTAATAAATTCGGTTATAATTCGGATATGTAAGAATCTAAAGAAATCTAGGGTAACTCACTCCAGTGCAATCACTACCCAAACCCGCAAAAGACCAAAACACTTGTCGGTCCCAATTATATCACTTAATCATTATGTCGTAACCCACACATTAAGTGTTGACAAGAAGTTTATTGAATTGCTAATTCGGAAAGAATAATAGGGTATTAATGGCGGAAACACTAACACACTAAATATTTCTTACAAGACACAAAGGTAACAAAAACACACTGTAACTCAAAAGATTTTCATTAATATAATATGTCAGAAACAATAGGATATGAATTAGGGTTACATAATAGAATGTTTATCCGTATATGATAAAGACAACAGCCAAAATCAATATCAGGTGTAAGGTCAGGTGTCGTATCTCGTATGTCAGGAGTGCCCTAAATTATTCCTTTTATAGGCTTTCCCTTACATCTGACATTCCTTCTAGAAACCCTAATCATTGATACATAGTCATAAAAACATATTACAAAAAGATTCTAAGTGTAAATAGGTCTTTGGGCAAGCTTTTACATCTTTTGTCTTCATCGAGCAGACCAGGTAACTAAAGTGTGCAGGGGAACAGCTCTCCGGGAAAACTTTACTTAAAATATTTTCCTTAGAAAATATTCACTTAGCAGACTTCAATCCTATTGACCATAGCAAACTTTGCTCTATTTGATCCTTCGAGCAAACTACTTCTTCAAATATCCCTTCAACTATTTGTTAAATTTAACTTATTGAACAAACCAAAGTGTATTGGTAGCACTGTAACTTCCATCATGTGGGTGATTGCAAACCGATCATTTGTCAAAAGTGTGGAAAAACGGGACACTATGCCCCCAACTGTAGAACCCCCACCAACACTGTTAACCGTCCACCGCAATCAACTCAACTCCCTCGACCTCAACCAACCCGCCCACAACTCAACCAACAAACCCCACCTACCACGAACTTCCGTGCCTGCTATGAATGTGGCAGTACGGAACACTTTCGGAGATACTGCCCCAATTTGAACCCGGGTACAGTGAGAAGGCAAAACCAAGCACAAGCATCAACCTCCAACGCAGCTAGGGGACGCGCGTTTGTATTAGGACCGGGTGAAGCGCGTCATGATCCGAATGTGGTGACAGGTACATTTTTAGTTTCGGGTCAGTATGCTTCAGTTTTGTTTGATACGGGCGCCGATAGAAGTTTCGTATCTGTTAATTTCTTACCTTTAGAAAATATGCCGGTTAGTGAACTAACAAAACCATATACTATAGAACTCGCTAACGGTAAGCCTATACTTGTTAACCGAATAGTCCGAGACTGTTCCCTTATCCTAAACGACCACCCATTCCTTATTGATTTACTTCCAGTGGAATTGGGAAGTTTCGATGTTATAGTCTGTATGGACTGGCTATCTAAGTATAAAGCTGAAATTGTCTGTAAGGATAAGACCGTTAGGATACTTCTTTCGAATGATAAAGCTATGATTGTTCAAGGTGAGAAATCTGGTACGGTACTGCCTCTTGTATCCCAACTTAGGGCATTAAAGTATTTGCGCCAAGGCTGTACATTATACTTGGCGAGCGTAACAGTTAAGGAACCCGAGGAAAAACGAATGGAAGACATCCCAGTGGTACACGAGTATTCAGATGTATTCCCCGATGATTTGCCTGGTTTACCACCGACCCGACAAGTTGAATTCCGTATTGACTTGATACCGGGAGCAGCACCCATTGCTAAGGCACCTTATCGACTTGCACCTTCTGAAATGCAAGAACTGTCCAACCAGTTACAAGAATTACTGGACAGGGGTTTTATTCGCCCTAGTTACTCACCGTGGGGAGCACCAGTGTTATTTGTAAAGAAGAAGGATGGGAGTTTTCGAATGTGTATTGATTATCGGGAATTGAATAAAGTGACTATAAAGAATAGATACCCCTTACCTCGAATTGATGACTTGTTTGATCAGCTCCAAGGTACGAAGTATTTTTCAAAAATTGATCTTAGATCTGGTTATCATCAAGTAAGAATTCAGGAAGAAGACGTACCAAAAACAGCTTTCCGAACTCGGTATGGTCACTATGAATTTTTGGTTATGCCGTTTGGGTTGACAAATGCACCTGCAGTGTTTATGGACCTCATGAACCGAGTTTGCAAACCTTACCTTGACAAGTTTGTGATAGTGTTTATTGATGACATTTTGATATATTCGAGAAGTAAGGAGGAACACGAACAACATTTGCGGGAAATCTTAAAATTATTGAGGCAAGAGAAGTTATACGCAAAGTTGTCCAAATGTGAGTTTTGGCTACAAGAATTGGGACACATTGTGAACCATCAAGGGATCCAAGTAGACCCAAGTAAAATTAAGGCCATTAAAAATTGGCAAGTGCCTAAGTCACCAAGAGAAATTCGTCAATTCTTAGGACTAGCCGGGTATTATAGAAGATTCATTGAAAACTTTTCAAGTATTGCACAACCTCTAACCCTCCTAACTCAAAAAGATCGAGCATATGAATGGGGAGAAGAACAAGAAATGGCCTTCCAAACGTTAAAACAGAAGTTATGTGAGGCTCCAATATTAAGCCTTCCAGATGGAACTGATGAATTGGTGGTATATTGTGACGCATCTCGTAAAGGTTTAGGATGCGTACTGATGCAAAGAAAGAAAGTAATAGCATATGCTTCCCGACAATTAAAAGTACATGAAAAGAATTATACGACCCATGATTTGGAATTGGGAGCAGTTATCTTTGCATTGAAGATTTGGAGACATTACTTGTATGGCACTAAATGTACCATCTATACTGATCACAAAAGCCTACAACACATATTCGATCAGAAAGAGCTGAACATGAGACAAAGGAGATGGGTAGAACTGTTAAATGATTATGATTGTGAGATTAAATACCATCCGGGTAAGGCCAACGTAGTAGCCGATGCTTTAAGCCGAAAAGACAGAATCAGACCATTAAGGGTACGAGCACTCGGAATGATTGTTCAAAGTAGCCTAACCGAACAAGTTCGCGTTGCACAAGATGAGGCCTTGAAGGCAGATCAGCTAGAAAAAGAAGAACTACTTGGAAATGAAAGGAATTTTGAGAAGAAAATTGATGAAGTATATTATTACAAAAACCGGGTCTGGATTCCAACACTTCATAAACTCTGAAAGTTGATTCTTGATGAAGCACACAAATCCAAATATTCTATTCATCCAGGTACTGATAAGATGTATAAGGATGTTAAAGAATTTTACTGGTGGCCTGGTATGAAAAAGGATATAGCCGTGTATGTAAGTAAATGTGCAACATGTGCAAGGGTAAAGGCGGAATACCAAAAACCTTCGGGAATGTTACAACAACCCGAAATCCCACAATGGAAATGGGAACAAATTACCATGGACTTTGTGACACACCTTCCTAAAACCTCACGAGGACACAACGCAATTTGGGTAATTGTGGACCGGTTAACCAAATCTGCACACTTTATTCCCATCCGTAACAACTACACCACCGAAAAACTCGCTCAAATTTACATCGATGAAATAGTATCTCGACACGGAGTACCTCTTTCGATTATTTCCGATCGAGACAGTCACTTTACTTCACATTTCTGGCAAGCAGTACAAGAAGCCTTGGGAACCCGAATCGACCTAAGTACGGCTTACCATCCCCAAACTGATGGTCAATCCGAACGAACCATCCAAACCTTAGAAGATTTACTTCGTGCTTGTGTACTGGACTTCAAAGGGAATTGGGATCAACACCTCCCGCTCATTGAATTCTCTTACAATAACAGTTATCACAGTAGTATACAAGCAGCACCTTATGAAGCTCTATACGAGCGAAAATGTAGATCACCACTATGTTGGACAGAAGTGGGTGATACTCAAATTTCAAGATCCGATTTAATTCAGGAAACCACCGATAAGATTCACCAGGTTAAACAAAAATTGAAAGCTGCCCGAGACCGACAAAAGAGTTATGCCGATGTTCGCAGAAAACCGTTATCTTTTGAAATAGGTGATAAGGTATTTTTAAAAGTATCGCCATGGAAGGGTGTTATAAGATTTGGAAAGACTGGTAAACTAGCCCCGAGATACATCGGACCTTTTGAGATTGTCGCAAAAATTGGTCCCGTAGCTTACCGATTAAAACTACCCTTAGAACTGAGCACTATTCATAACGTGTTTCATGTATCGAATCTGAAAAAGTGTTTGACTGATGAAACGACAATAGTACCACTGGAAGATGTTCAGATCAACGAAAAGCTCAACTTCGTAGAGGAACCGGTAGAAATTGTAGACGGGAAAACCAAACAGTTACGACACAACAAAATTTCATTGGTAAAAGTTCGGTGGAATTCAAAACAAGGACCCGAATATACTTGGGAACGAAAGAACGAATTCCGAAAGAAATACCCACACCTGTTCCCTAAAAAGAAAACCGATGACACATTAAATTTCGAGGACGAAATTTCTTAACGGGGGGAGAATGTGACACTCGCGACAAAACGAGGTACACTATATTCATTACGTAACAAGTAAACGATAAATCGGTTAATTCGCAGTGCTTAAACGAGTAACCGACCGATACTAATTATGACCCGTATACATACTGAGGGGTCATATACGAGTTATATATATGTTATAGAGGCTAACATATTGATATTTAGGCCCCAGTACGTTTAAAACTCTTTAAACGAAAAAGGTTTCGTTTATCGATACGCTATAAGCTTAAACGCAATCGTTAATATCAAAACAAGCATTGTAGCATCCGTTAAGCCGAAAAAGATTTATAAAACACTTATATGACATGTTCTAAGCAATCCGGGAAAATATTTTGGAATTTTACAACGAGTCAGTACGTTTTTCTTATTTTACAAAAATAAGCTGAAAAACACTCGTTTTTGCGCTATTTCTCACACCCGAATTAATTTTCTTGCGAAAAACCGAACCCGAACTAAATTTGAAGTGGGATTTTCATGTTTGGGCTTGTATAATCAGAATTAATGGCCAAAACAGCCCATTAAGGGCCATTCCTTGGTTCCGATCGGCCAGCCCACCATACCTCACATTTTTTTTATATAACTTACACCTTAAGCTTTATTATTCATTCTAACTCATAAAATTTGAAGTCCATGCAGCTGCAAAGTAGAACTCCAGAAACTTTCAAAAGTTACATCAAAAACCTAAGGTAATTAGTGATTTTCTTTGAGTTTTAACCATGATTAACATAGTTTAACCATGAAAAATTAATCCTTGATTAGTTTTAAACATGTTTAACCATCCAAAAACCCTAAAAATCAAGTAAAACCATGTTTTGATGTTAAACATGTTTACAAACCAGGAACATATACTTTTTTGGTCAAAAACGCGGATTAGAACATGAATACAACGTTTTTACGGTTAGAAAGTTCGATTTGAACCCAAAACCGAAACCCTAATTATCAAGGCTGTTACATGGATGATTTATGCTTGGTTTGATGTTATATGATATGTAGATATACTGAGTTTTCAACCCGAGACCCGGAGAGTCGTTTAAGATAGCAAAATTCATCGAAAACCGACAAGGTAAACCCGTAACACTCGTTTAGGGGCTGTTTAGTATTGGGTTATGACGTGCTTGTTGTTAGCTTGTGAAAACTTTCAGGGACATTAGGGATCATATAAATGAGTCCATGTTCAAATTTGGTAATTTTTCGATAAACGGAGAATATTTGGCGAATTTATTTCTGTTTATGAGCGTTTATTTGGGAAAAATAGCTAAACATATTGAAAAATTCTGAAACTTGGTTTTGGAGTTTAATATGTGATGGTAAGATCACTGGTAAAGTTTGAGAATCATTGGAAATGCCTAAGTATGGTTTGTGCAATCATGGTTTAACCGAATTTTAACAGCCGAAAAACGCACAAAAAGGCATTTTGTCAAAAGAGTTAGGTTCTGGAGATTTTTCAGGGGCTATGTAATAATATTTAGACCATTTGTAAAAATTATCGGATTTTTCGGAGGTCGTTTGATATAAACGGGCCATTTGTTACACGATTATAACCTATTAAATGAATTTTTATAAATAAATAATTAATCATAAAATTTCTGAAAATATTTTTATAAAATTCTCCATGTCTTAATGTATTTTTACAAAAATTTACATAATTTATATATTAGTACATATTTAGTTATGATTAATCAAAGATTTAAATTATAATTGTTTTAACGAAACCGGCAGTTTTGTGTTTAACGGACTGACTGGAATGTCAAAATGTCAAAAGTGGTCAAATATCATATTTTTGAATGATATTGATAAAAACGAACTTTTTACGAAAATTCCGAAAAATCGGGTGGATTGTGCGCGTTTTGTATAATCAAACCCGTGTGAAAACGGAAACGAACCCTGCGATCAAACCAGACACCGAAACCTTAAAATTCTTTCATAAATCAAATCATTTTATCAATCAATATATTTACTTAAGTTTATGTTATCTTACCTAATCCCGAAACGTATAAACGATCAACTGGGCTAGGCTCGGGAAACGGTGAAACTGAGCCAAATCCAGTTTTAAACATTTCATAGTATACAACGTCACAATCTAAGACTATGGTCATGTTCTGGGCCTCACAGCTATACCCAGATTATCTATACAACCCGACTTAGCTTGAACACTGTACTAGTATTAACGATACGATACCGTTTATAGGAATCAGGCTATAAACGAGGCATCTGACTTATTGATACGTAATTTCCGTGCGAACTACGATAAGGTGAGTTTCACGACCCCCACTTTCTAAACTGTTTTACGAACTTTTGGGGTGAAAAGCATGTTTACATATACTGATATACTTGAAAACGTGTGATGATGTGGATTATCTAAGTACTAACACTTGACAAGTCCCCACAAACACAAGTGATTAACTTCGTGCCGGTGACGTGTGGATAGTACTATCGGTTTGACAAACCCAACTGACAGAGCCGGAGGGGTATGCCGGAACATATGTAAACCCAGTTGCACATTGTCATTATATTTTAACATACTGCTATGTGGTGTTAGACATAGTACATACTTGGGGCAAGGTGGCTGTTAAATGCCAACGGGAGTGCATGGGCAGTGGAGGCCATGTATTTTAGCTCGTTTCGGTTTCACTTGTGGCTTAGTATAATACATCATACACATACATATATACATACACACTGTAAACTTTACGAACTCGTGTACTGATTTCATTGACACTCGTGAAACTTGAAACTCACCAACTAGACGTAGTTGACCCGTTTTAACATGCTTTTCAGGTAAAGCAAAAGTGGAATGATTTGCTTACATGCTTGGTGTTAGAAGGAAAGTTGAATAGCTGCGAATAGACGCTGATATAATACTGAATAAGAAGCTCGTAAACCGGTTATGTGTTTTTCACCTAGTTTGTAAACATAGTACCTACCAATGTAATATGATGTAATTTAGCTGTTGAATTTCTTTATAAACAATGTGGTTGATACCAGTGTTATCTGTTACATTCCCGTATTACGCTTCCGCAACTACCTAGTCGGGGTGTGACAACTTTATCCCAGTTTACACTGTTTTCTCTAGTCATGAGGTGTTTGACATTTGAGAAGTGGAAACTATGGAAGAATATGAGAAGAGGCAATCAAGACACAAAGAGAGCCAAGATGAAGAACCACTGAATATGCAAAAAATTATGTTTGTTAAGAGCAAGACTGAAAGACAAGACATCAAGATTGAGGAGTTTGTTCCTTTCTCAATCTATTTTGATAGTCTAAAAAATCAGAAGACAATTGGTGTCAAAGAACCCAGACCAAGTGAAAGATTCAGAAAGAGAAGTGATCATGAAAAATACAAAGGAAAGGTTTGGTACAAGAAATGTGATGAGTATGGCCATCACACAGACTCTTGTAATGAAAGACTCAAATTCAAGTGTTTTCATGTCCCAGATAAAACAATGTGTGGACAAGCCTTTGTTATGTACGAGGAAAGGTATGACAAATAACTAGGAAAATGAAAGGTGTATGAGAAGGAGACAGTGAATGAGGATAAACTGAAATCATCAGTAAAATCCAAGAAACATGTGGCTGAACCAGCTAAAAGGAGTAGATCTCCTATGAAGCATGAGAAAATTGTCAAGAAGAGCTTTCAGCCCTTAAGAATCTTTCCTAAAAGAGATACATAATCAGTCAAATCATATTGTTCTCATGGATCACCAAACAGTGAGAAGAAACAAATCAGAGGTTTCTTTCCTAGAATGAAACCAACTGAACTTACTAGTGATGAGAGGTTTCTGATGAAACATGGTTATAAACCTGAAGGATTCCTTTGGAAACCTAAGGTTGAAACTAAGGTAGAGACAGTTGCTGATGTAAGAGATTACTTAGAAAAGAAAGATTAAGTGGTAAAAGAGCATGATACTGCATTAGCAGAATGCCAGAGCTCAACCTCATTTGTTAAAACTCCAAGATAGTGTGGTTATGAAATAGACAATTCAAACAATATAGAAGTCCTTCATGAAGATCCTGATCCAACAACACTCACTTCCCAAGTTGCCACTGAAATTATAGTTGATGAGTTGCAAGCTGAAATAGCTTGCACTTCATCATTCAACTAATCAAATTCTTTCTTATGTGCAGGAACAATCCACTCCTTTGAATGACATTGGGTACATGGATAGTGGTTGTTCTAGGCACATGACCTGTGACAGAAGGTCACTGGTCAATTATGAAAAAAAATTTGAAGGTCCTATAGCTTTTGGGAGTGATGAAAATGGTGGAACGATTGTTGGAAAGGGAATTTTAACAAATGGAAAAGTTTCATTTGATAATGTGTTTCATGTTGAAGGTCTACAGTATAATCTGCTGAGCATATCACAAATGTGTAACAAGGGTTACAAAGTTGGGTTTGATGACTCACATTATTTCATTCTAAAACCAGAGTTTGTTATCCCACCAGAAATGATTATGATGATGGCACCAAGAAATGGCAACTTATATGAGTTGAATATGAAAGAAGTTGTTTCAAGAGGAGGTGCATGTTTTGTTTCCAAAGCCAGTGAAAATGAGTCAAAATTGTGGCATAGGAAATTGTGTCATGTGAATTTGAAGAACATGAATAGACTTGTCAAAGGTGAGCATGTAATTGGCTTACCTACAAGAGAGTTCAAATTGGAAGATCATTGTAGTTCATTCCAGAAAGGCAAACAGCACAAATCCTCTCATAAGACAAACCTCATCAATTCAATTGATCAAGTCTTGAATTACTTCACATGGATCTCTTTGGTCCTGTGAGTGTGCCAAGTATAGGAAAGAAAAGATATTGTCTGGTGATCATTGATGATTATTCATGATATACTTGGGTTTATTTCCTGAGTACCAAGGATGAGACTACATAGTTGATTAAGGGCTGTGTAACAATGATTGAGAACAAATTGAGTAAGAAGGTTAAAATGATGAGAAGTGATAATGGTACAGAGTTCAAAAATGGAGTTATGGAAGAATTTTGTGTAGCTAAGGGAATAATTCAACAATTCTCAGCTCCTAGAACTCCTGAACAAAATGGTGTTGCAGAAAGAAGAAACGGAACATTGATTGAAGCTGCAAGAATCATGTTAGCAGATGCTAATTTACCAGTTACATTTTGGGCTGAAGCAATAAATACAGCCTGCTATGTTCAGAATAGGGTATTTGTCAACAAAAGGCATAAGAAAACTCCATATGAGATTTTCTTTAACAGAAAGCCTTATATCAAGTTTTTCAAACCTTTTGGATACAAATGTTTTCTTCTAAACACTAGAGATTATTTGAACAAGTTTCAAACAAAATCTCTGGATTGTTTCTTTGTTGGGTATTCTACATATTCAAAAGCATACGGAGTATATGTGAAAGACCATTTGAGTGTGATTGAATCATCTGACATCATCTTTAATGAGAATCAATTCAACACAGTTGATGGTGCTGCATGGTTGTTTGATCATGAGAAATTGATAAGGTCTTTCAAGATTTTTCCTGAAGACTTTGATGACTCATTCTACAAGACCAATGTAATTGAAGAGCAAAAGAAGAAAACATTGGACTTGGAAGAATTGTGGAAGAAGGTTGCTAGTAAAGAAAAGGAGTATACATTTGTGAAGGTTCCCTCAAGTGATATTGTTGAACAAATTCAAGACAACAATCAGGGGCACAATCAAAGTCCAGAACAAGATCATGTAGATTTGAAACAACATAATGAAGTCCCAAACAATGATCTAGTTCAGAATGAGGGAAACTTAGGCAACCAACAAAACAATGAAGAAGCTGTTACTACAGTAAGGTTTCAAGATTTCTTTCAAAGACTAAACTTGGAAAATAATGATGCATCTACTTCAAGACAGAATAATGAAGAAGCACCAGAGTTTCATGATGCAGATGCTGATTTGATCATTGCAGAACCAAATCTTAATGAATCAAATCTTGACACAAATGTGTCTGCTGATATGATTGTTCAAACTCCTTATGTTGAAAAGAATCATCTTTCTGAAAACATCATTGGAAATGTATTTGAAAGAGTCACAAGAAGCCATTCTGAAATTGCAAATATTTGTTTGTACTTATGCTTTCTATCCCAAATAGAGCCAAAGAATATTTCTCAAGCACTAAAAGACAATAATTGGGTCGAAGCAATGTAGGAGGAGTTGGCACAATTCAGAGATTTACATGTGTGGGATTTTGTTGATAGGCCAATAGACAGATATGCAATTGGAACTAAATAGGTTTTTAGAAACAAAAGGGATGAAAGGGGTTTGGTGATTAAAAATAAAGCTAGGCTTGTGGCACTGGGATGCCTTGAAGTGGAAGGAATAGACTTTGAGGAAGTCTTTGCACCTGTTACAAGACTTGAAGCTATCAGGATTTTTCTTGCATATGTTGCCTCAAAAGAACATTAAGGTGTTCCAGCTTGATGTCAAGTCTGCATTCCTAAATGGCAAGATTATTGAAGAGGTGTATCTTGCTCAACCTCAAGGTTTTGAGGATCCTTTGTATCCAAATAGGGTACATAAGTTAAATAAAGCCCTATATGGATTGCATCAAGCTCCTAGAGCTTATTATGATGAGCTGTCAAATCATCTTCTTGAAAATGGTTTTCAAAGAGGAGCCATTGACAAGACACTCTTCTACAAAAGAAAGGGATCTGACTTGCTTATGTTACAAGTTTATGTAGATGACATCATCTTTGGTTCCACAAATCAAAAAATGTGTATGGAGTTTGAAGGGGTAATGAAATCCAAATACTGCATGAGCTCTATGGGAGAAATGAACTTCTTTCTTGGATTGCAAGTTCAACAGAAAGCTGAAGGGATTTTCATTTACCGAACCAAATATGTGCAGGATATTTTAAATAAGTTCAATTGTCATGAGTACAAAACTGCTTCAACTCCAAAGGACACAAAAGAAATGATGATTGCTGATGAAAAGGGGGAGCATGTGGATGAACATGAATATAGAGCCAAAATAGGCTCCCTGATGTACCTTACTGCAACAAGACCAGATATTATGTTTGTTGTATGTATGTGTGCAAGATTCCAATCAAATCCAAAAGTCTCCCATATGAATGCTGTGAAGAGAATTTTTAGATATTTGAAGGGAAGACCAGACTTGGGAGTTTGGTATCCAAAGAATAAATCTTTTGATCTGATTGCCTACACAGATAGTGATTATGATGGCTGTAACATGAGCAGAAAGTCAACCTCAGGAGGATGTCAATTTTTGGGTGAAAGGCTAGTGTCATGGCAATGCAAAAAGTAGACTACTGTCTCAATCTCCACTGCAGAAGCTGAATACATTGCTGCATCTGCATGCTGTGCACAAGTTCTATGGATTCAAAACCAGATGCTGGACTATGGTTTGAATTTTCTGAATACCCCCATTCTTATTTATAATACTGTTGCATATTTTACAGTTAAGAATCCAGTTCAACATTCTAAGACTAAGCACATTGAAATCAGACATCACTTCATAAGAGATTGTAGTGAAAATGGTTTGATTGAAATGCAAAGAGTTGATACAAATGATAATTTGGAAGACCTATTCACCAAACCACTTGATAGAACCAGGTTCAACTTTCTTTTGATAGCCCTGAGAATGATCAACTCTAGTGAAATCTTATTAAGGATGTGTGCCTAGTTGTGTACCTCTATGTACTAACTGATTATATTATTAGAGGTTACACATAATGAATGTTAAGTGAATATGCTTGATTATGTTACTTGATATGTTGACTGCTATGTGCTTTAACTGATTATAAGTGCAAAATTTTGATATGATTGATGTTTTTGCATGTTTGACAGTTGATGTGTGTATGTGATGTTAGGATGAATGTTTTTGTTTCGAATTACTAATTAGAGTAAGCTTATCTTACATCACCACGTAATTGCTTGAATATATGATTTATATAATCAATTGATGTTATTAGGATAGGCTAGACCTTGAATGTTAGTACTGTCTGCTTATCTTGATGATATTATGTTTGATTAAGAGTTAATTATGTTTCAACTGTTTGTGTCAAAATGAGTTTTATGTCAAAATTAAATGATAAAATGAATTTTCTAATGAATTTTGCATAATTACTTTATTTTGGTCAAAACATGAGCAAGTTGTTAATGGTGAAGAGATATGATAAGATTATTCAGTTCAAGATTTAAAGAAGCTTAAAAGAAGGATTTTTAAAGAAAAGTCTCAAGTGGTTATTCTTGCTGAAAATCATGGCATTTGCCCAGTTGGAAGGACATACACATGTATGTTTGGTCCTATAATCTATAGAGATTTAAAGGATAGCCATTAACCAGAAAACTGAAAGCATTTGGGGCAATTATAACTGGTTTCCTATTCCTTCACTTAAAAACTATGTCAATAACTCTGACTCTGAAAGGACATATATTCACATGTATGTTTAGTCCTGTTGACCACTTGTGGTAAAACAGGATAGCCATTTACCTGCCAAATTAAGAGATATTGGGGTGATTGCATATTAAACTGTATTTAAGATGGGAAATGATAGTACATTGACTACTTAGCCAATCATATGGATTTAATAGGCTTAAAGGACCTTAGTATAGTCATTAACATGTATGGTTGGTTTCCCATGATGTGTAAAATCTAAGATGATATAAACAAAATGAATATGCTAATCTTTATGTGGAGATACATAGTTTTCTTTGCATGTCTCAAGATAAGTCTCTCCAAATTATAGGCAGAAAAGTGATTACCCAGTCATACACAAGCATGTTGTTATTTAGTCAACAGAAAATGAAACATCTTTAAATATGACAAAGAACATGCTTTAAGAAAATTTGAGAAAATGTCAAAAAAAAGGGGGAAGAATGAATAAGTCAACCAAAAGTTGATAAATGTTTTAAATATTTTATCAATTAAGAGGGTTACAACTAGAACTACAAAGATATTGACTAAATCTGTCTCATCTTGAATGAAAGGCATGTTATTTAACAGTAAGTCCAACGTTCAACCTCTATATATGTTTGAATATCAAAAATTCAAAAAAATCCAATAAGTTCTATCATACAAAAATATTTTTTTACCAAATACAGGAGGTTGGAGTCAAATTGGGGTGATCTGAGGAAAGCCAAATAAGCTTTGAGAAGAGATATGAGGCATCATAGCACATTGTTGACCATTAATGTATTATGCTACTAAATGAACCTTAATCATATCACCAAAGAGATGAAATTCATGCTAAGTCTAGACTTGCTATTAACCTATCTATGTTGTCATAATAACGCTGAGAATGAAGTATTGAGAAAGCTACTTAGTCAATATGATCCCATTCTTGAGATCTTTTCATAAAATGTAAGAAACTGTTTGGAAGAGAAATACAAATGAAATTTGATCTCTAAATGCACCATTTGCTCTTAAACTATGATCTTTAATGAAAAATATGCTTTGACAAGTGGTTTAAGTCAAAAAGTGTTGCATTTTTACTGAAAAGGTTTGAATATGTATTTTAGGGTATGGTTTGATGTTTTCTAACCTTCCCGAACACAAAACAGTTGAATAAGTATTTTCGGGTATGGTTTGATGTTTTATAACCTTTCCGAGCAAGCTTAGTCACTTTGGACTAAGTTTTTGATTTTCGGGCATGCTTTGAAGTATTTACACTTTCCGGGTAGAGTACACTACTGTACTAATTTCCCGAGCAAGCTTGAAGTCTTGAGATGAATATGTGTTCTAGCTAGCATTTAACAAGGATTACTTATTCCGAGCAAGCTTTTCATCCTATATGCTGAATATTATACCAAGAAAACTTTGTGAACTCCTTTAGTACACCGAGTAAGCTTTGTGATTTGTGTGAATATGTTTTTCTTTGAAATTGCAAGTGTTTCCAGACAAACCTGTTTTTCGGGCACACTTTATACTTCCGGCACACTTTGAGTTTTCAAATGTTCCCCTAATATACTTGGGTAATTTCAATCTAACTTTCCGGGTACATTGTGTGCTATGAATCCCTTTTTAGCATTTTGTACTCTTGAAGGATTTTCGAGCATACTTTGCTTCAAAGTACACTTGACTGATTATTGTGAATGTTTACTACTACGGGTAAAGTTTGTGATTAAATGTTTTTAATGAGCAAGGTAGTTAAATTAGATGTAAATTATTTTTAATGAGCATGCTTGATGTGTTATACTTGATAAAAGTTACTTGTGATTTAGTTCTCAATAAATCTTGAATTTCAAGTAAGCTTTCTTCATTTTAGCATCTAATTTATTTCAACTTATAATCGGGTAAGCTTTGAGTAAGTGGAGTATACCGAGTAGACTTTGCAAAGATTTACTTTTCCGAGCAAGGTTTGCTAAACTTAAATATTAAAGAGTTGGATATTTTCAAAGGTTTTTAAAATATCAAGTGGATAATGTTACTGTTTGACAGCTAATAACTCACTAAACGACAAAAAGCATTTTAAACCCACTTTTCAAAAGGTATATAAGAGGGAGTGACAGACGGTTTATACATTATTTTCTCTCTCTCCTTCCACTGATTACTCTAAGTAATAACAAACCGACTCATCGCATCCGATTAATCCTAACCCTAACTTTACCAGCCCACTAATTCCTACTCAGTAAGCAATAATTACTTGTTTTACGACCACGATTAGTTGATTATGGGCTTTGATTATGTATTGGATTACTAACACTATGTTTTGTGTTTAGGTTATTAATTTGTCGAAGATTAGGTTCTTAATGTAACTTCTCTTTTTTTTTATATATATATTATTTTTCTTCTTCAAATTTATAACTTGAAATTGCTTAAAGTAATGAACTTTTATGCTAATTTCGCTTTGAATATGTTTGATTATGTTGTTCTGATATGGTAGAAGAAGAAGATCAACCTAAATATGTCTTTGAAAAGAAGCACAATATGTGTGCCTTGTTGCAAGTCACTCCTGACAATGAGCCGGTGTCAAGGATGATTACTTGGATGGCAAGATCAAATGTGAGTTTCGCTTTCACAGAGTGCCCAGTTGTGACAACCGTCAATTTTTTGGTCAATATCCGTACATGTCCTAAAAACGATTTCATTTTATGAGTTTTATTTGGCTTAAATTACATTAACTAAGTCATAAAGTCTAGTGAAACCATACATACCATCATCATACATTTAGTAGCTTAGAGAATTACTACTACATGTAGACGACAAACCCAACAAACCCGAGCGTTAGTATAATATAGGTATGTATATATATGTGTGTGTGTATAGGTTGAACCAAATCGATATTCTATAAGTCCAAATATAAAGCCTTATATTATACGTTCAAACTAATGAACTTAAAGTTTATGAACATATAAAACTCAAAGACATTGTTTTAAATTATCATCTTTAAACGAGTGTGTACATGTAATATATAAAAGTATTCATAAACTAGTCATGTAAATGAACATTAGTAGTTATATATAACTAAGATGCGTTCACATCCTAACCTAACCCACCTAATTATTAGAACTCCAAGTATAATGTGTATATACTAACACTTAATAAACAAAATTTTGAACCTCACAAATTGTGCATCTATCTCACGAGCAAACCAAGGAGGAGTCTCTTTCAATTTGTGTTGCAAACTCCAATTTCCAAGGAGGTTAAGGATAAGCATGCACCAATCAACATCATTAGCGACAACTATTTTCTTTCCTCCTTCTGGCCGACAACCCCATACCAACTCCCCTTTTTTTTTGATACTTCCCACACAATCACAATTAGGAATTAGTAGACCATGAATTTATCCAAATGATTATTAACCCCACATTTTCTATATAGAAAACAAATAATCACTAGACTAAACCACATCCCCACCTCACATACCCCTTTGATCTCTCGGCACTCCCTCACCCCATAGAACCCCCTTCCTTCAACTTTAATAATCAACACACACATACTCTTGCACCCATATTCCATTTAAGTATAACTTTCAAGAATCAAATCCAAGTAAACAAGTAAAGATGAATATGCAAGTGCAAGGAGGCTAGACTTGTGGTGTTAGGAGCTCAAGATTTCTTCCTTTCTACTTATTATTTTTATTATCTCCTCTATCCTTTACCTAAGTGAGGCTCTACACTCTAATTCTTTATACTTTTGTTAATATATATATATATATACAAGTCTTGAAAGCTTGTATAATGAACCACCCAAATTATTAGACTAAAAGATGAATGAACACAAACTAGTAACTAAAATCTTATTTTCTCTAAACAAATATATTCTCTAAATCATGGTATATTAAAGTGTTTATATAAAAGATATATTTAATACAAGTCTTTCATATGATTTGTTAGTAAAAGAGTAACATTTTGGTAAACCATAAAATACTACTAAAGATCTAAGCATGACTTGTTTTGAACTAACAAAAGTGGTGTGTTCATCCTTTTTAAATATGAGATAATAACCAACTTATGTTATTTATGGTGTATGAAAACTTATAGTAACAAGATCTAACTAAAGAACTTATGAGGAACAAAGATCTATAAGAACATGTATGAGAAAATCAAGAACTATGGACAAAAACGAAACCAAGAACCCAAGACTCGTAATCACCACATAAAAGTTGTTATGGATCTGGAACAAAAGACCAATATTATTTTAAACATAATCTTAAACAAAGTTTATAAACCATGAAACGTAGGATAAAGTTGTTACACACCTAGGAAATGTGTAAAAGTATCTCACAAGTACAACTAAAGATAGACAGCTTGCTGGCAGTTTTAAAACTTCGATTCACGAGGTCATATCTCCGTAAATACCTAACCAAAAAGCATGATTCTTTAGTCTAAAATATACTACTACGAGTCTAGTTTCCAACCAAACCGGTTTAATGCAATTTGGACAAGTTATGATACCCGAAACAGACTTTACGAAAATATGTGTCAAAACTGTCAGTTTGTTAACAGATTTGACTCTTACTCAAGGACCCATAACTCAGTCATATTAAGTCCAAATGACATGATTCCTTTTGAAAAAGATACCTTTATGTCTTAGGTTTAAATTTTGTACTCACATATTTCATGAAAATAGGTTTAGGTCAGTCAAATAAAGGTTTTTCCACAAACTATCAATAGTTTTCGCTGTACGACCCTTGTGTACTAATAAATGTATTTGGACATCTAAAACACCTCCAAAAATTATGAATAATAGTTTTCTGGAAACCTAATACATGTGAGATTAGGTGATAAAAATTTCAAGTCAAAAGAAAGTCATTTGATACTATAAAATAGGGTAACTTCTTACCCCAAAATATCTATAGAATCTGTGAAGAATCTGTGAACACATAAAATGATGAATACTAATTCTAAGTCATCTAATCCCAATATGAAACATAAAGGAGCACTTATGGATTAATAATAGCATGCTAAATATATATATTATCTATATATATCGACCCAAAACTAAAACATACGATAAAACACATAAACAAATCATCGACGGTTCATCGGTATATACATTAACAATAAACGCATACACCATCAAGTCTAACATGTTGGGTGGACTTTATACAAGATCAACTTGTAAGTTGATATTGTACTAGAGATTCTATGTAACCATAACTGATTAGGTCACGGTTAGGGGAAGTCTTACGCTTGTTTTCGATATTCGCTAATTATTCACGCAGAAACTCAAAGGTGAGTTTCACGGCCCCTTTACTTTTAAACGTTTTATAAACTGGGGGAAAAACATACAAATACTCGTTTTTATACGTTAATAAGAAACAAGATCCGACCTTTATATTTACATGAGTTACCGTTTGCATCCATAAAGTCCCCATATCGTTCATTTGTAACCATTAGCTATGTTTTAGCCAGAGATTCTGTGAATAGTACTATTGGGTTTGACACCCCCAGTCATGGTTAGTCGCTCTAACTATCGATCCGTATGGTAGAATGATTGCATAGTGTCTAGTAGTTGCTCATGAGGTACGAGTGAGGGGCGAAACACCTGTGTCTTGGTTTGGTTATGTCTCATGTTTTTCATATTTATTGTATTCTTTGCTAGCTTACGATAGGTCAATCGTTACTTGTTTTTGCTTATCGTGTAAATGGAAGCATTTTCATACTAAGAGGTTTTACAAACTTGTAAACACTAAAAACTGTGTACTCACCAACATTACGTTGACATTTTAAAGTATGTTTTTCAGGTACTTAAAGCACAATCACTCAAGTGGAAAGCATCGTAGGATAACATGCACACAAGTGTTGGATACGCATTTTGGAGGATTTTACTTGTATAACCCATGCCTTGGGTCATATGGGCAAAATCATAGAAACAATGTCTTTTAATAAATGATTTGAGACTTAAACATTGATTTTGGGATGTAAATTCTGAATTTTAACTATGTATCCAATTTGTGTGTTTGTGTTTGCAATAATCATATGCTTTGACAACCACATTCGTCACCTCTCGCGATTCCGCCGAGGCGTGGTGTGACACCAGTCATTTATAGAAAGCATTCACTCGATTTCTGGCGCTCTGCAAGACTGGTTGATGATATTAATGGTAGAAGAATAGAATCGACAGTTGCAAGACAAGAAATACAAATAACTGAAAGAATGATTAGACGATGCTTGCAGTTACACGATGATAACCATAACCCTATAAATTTCAACACCGATCACCTGATGAGGATCTTTGAACAGACGATGGGATATCAGGGGACAGTACATGATGGGCAATTTCAAAAGGGAATGTTCCCTATGTTGTACAGATTCTTAATTCATCATGTGATACTGGGGTTTTGTAACACCCCGTAACCGCAGCGGAAACGTACACGGGATGCAACAGACACATCTGATATCAACAGCATTGCTTATAAAGAAAATACCACTACATTAATTTATAACATATTACATTGTTGCTAGTTGCGTTACTGTCTAGGTGTTACACACATATATTACCAATAAAACATTAATAAATTCATTACAAAACATAGAGCAGCAAGCTTCCAACAGGTAGCACAGATAGTTAAGCACACATCAATCAATCCAACTTGGGCATACCTAGAAAACATGTAAAGAAAACGGGTCAACTACGAATAGTTGGTGAGTTTCACTAATTTAAATAAACACTGACAAATCATTTTTAATAATCATTTATTAACCATATAATCATGCTGGGAAGTATGTTACCCCAGAACATTTCCAGTAACTTTCTGGGAACTATGTTACCCCAGAACAATAATAACCCCTGGGAACTATGTTACCCCAAAACAATAACAACCCCTGGGAACTATGTTACCCCAGAATAATAATAACCCCTGGGAACTATGTTACCCCAGAACAACAATAACCCCTGGGAACTATGTTACCCCAGAACAATAATAACACCTGGGAACTATGTTACCCCAGAACAATAATAACCCCTGGGAACTATGTTACCCCAGAACAACAATAACCCCTGGGAACTATGTTACCCCAGAACAATAATAACCCCTGGGAACTATGTTACCCCAGAACAATAATAACCCCTGGGAACTATGTTACCCCAGAACAATATAACCCCTGGGAACTTTGTTACCCCAGAACAATAACACGTTATAAACATTTTATATATTCTATGCATCAGTCCATATATATATAAATGTACAAGTATTTCCATACGATCGGTATGTACTTAAATACTTTAAATAAGACATGTTTTCCGCCCCGGGAAAATATAATTAAAACAATTCATTAAAAGGGGCTCGTGAAAACTCACCTTGTTGTGAGTCGGTGAGTAATATAAGGAACAGCTACGTGCCTGGATCTGTAATATAATATCTAGTCGTTACTATATAATTCCCATAACTTAAATACATGTCAATCGGTACATCTGGGAACATTGTTAACCCAGTACTGTACTCGATTCGGGGACAATGTTAACCACGTGACACTTCTAAGGACTCAGATTGACATTGCTTAGAGTTTGACAGTCAATTTAATTAAGGTGATGAAATTATAGCTCGGTTTGACACCCCGTTTGGCCGTGGGGCCCGTTTCCGGTATTTCGGTGCCGGAAACGGTAAAATCGGGTAAAATTACCCAAATCATCCGGATTATTTTCGGATGATTTATTTTTACTTAATTTACTTAGATTTATGAAATAGTCTATTTTTAGAGTTTTCATGTACCAGTCAGCTCGCTTATGCGAACTTTGCCGGTTTACACGTTTTAAGCTTTAAAAACTTGTTTTTATGTTCTTTTTAGCACAAATAATTACCCGATTAGTCTCGGGTCTTGAAATTTTGCACAAAACTTAATTTGACAGACAGGAATTTTGTAAAAATTTTCCAGATTTATTTTCTTATATTTATATTTATTTATCTATTTTTAAATCTTATTAAAATACTAAATATATCAAAAATACCAAAACACTTTAGAAAAATCCCAAGTTTTTCTGGGATGATCTTTATCATCCTCATAACTTTCTGGAATTTTTCCAGATTTATTTTCCTACATTTACATTTATTTATCTATTTTTAAATCTTGTTAAAACACTAAATATATCAAAAATACCAAAACACTTTAGAAAAATCCCAAATTTTTCTGGGATGATCTTTATCATCCTCATAACTTTCTGGAATTTTCCCAGATTTATTTTCCTACATTTACATTTATTTATCTATTTTTAAATCTTGTTAAAACACTAAATATATCAAAAATACCAAAACACTTTAGAAAAATCCCAAATTTTTCTGGGATGATCTTTATCATCCTCATAACTTTCTGGAATTTTCCCAGATTTATTTTCCTACATTTACATTTATTTATCTATTTTTAAATCTTGTTAAAACACTAAATATATCAAAAATACCAAAACACTTTAGAAAAATCCCAAATTTTTCTGGGATGATCTTTATCATCCTCATAACTCCCTGGAATTTTCCCAGATTTTAAAACTTATTTTTCAAGCCATTTTCACCCAAAACCGAGCTAGAAAGCCCTAGAACTCGTTTCACCGAAAAGCCTACTTAGACTTTTCCAACTGAGCTCAAATTTTGTGGGTGACTTTTATATGTTATAAAAAGCTTATCTTAAATTTTCCGGAATTTTTCATCATGTTTTGCTATTTTTCACTATTTTTGGCCAAAACCGAGCATTAAATTCACCAAATATTCATCTTTTATCCAAAAATTACCAAAAATTCACAGATCTCATATTCTCATGTGTAGATCATCTCTGTGAAATTTCGTGACCCGACTCTAAGCACACGTAAATCTGTCCATTTTTTCATAACACACGAAAACCGAAATATTTTGTGTTTTCTAGCTTTAGATCGCAAGGATCTCGGTTTCTAGCCTTTGCTAGCCGCTAGATACAACACTTACAAGCACAATATCACTATACCAAGCAAGTTACACCAATAATCAAACCATTTCTTTCAAAGTGTCGGTTTTTAAGTAAAAACAAAGGTTTTAACCGTAGAAATCCATTCCCGACTCTTTTTACTCATTTCTTGGACCATGATCCCTTGTATAGCATGTATACACCTCTTGATCATGCAAGAGTCGGTTTCATCTCGGGTTTTCACCCATCTTTCACTTGGAAACTCATTTTAACAAGATTTTAACCGTAAAAATTCGTTATAAACTCTTTTAACTCATCACTTGGATCAAGATCCTTTGTATAACTTGTATACATCACTTGATCATGCGAGAATCGGTTTCAACTCGGGTTTTCACCCATTTTTACATTTGAAACCTCCTTTTCTCAAGATCATGAAGTTAGAAAGCAAAATTCAAGCTTAAAAACATATGTTATACCTTCAAATCTTGGTTAGAACTTGAGTTTTTGGATGAACTTAGAAGGGTTTAGATAGTTGAGAGAGTTTTGATGTGTAAAAAAAAGAAAAATGAATTGATTATGAATGAAAAGGGACCGATCGGTCCACCATAAGGGTGGGGGGTGGGTCCCACAAATCCATTCTAAGCCACATATTCGGATTACGCAATCCGGATAATGTTGTGGATAATCTGGTTCAGTTCGTTTCTCGTTTAAACTCGTAATTCGGCTTAAAACGGGCCTAAAATGGTTGTTTTTCGGGTTAACATAAAATTTATATACAACTGATTTAAAAACTTTAAAAACTTAACCCATGACATTAAAACATCATGTTATTTATAATTACGCATCTTTTTCGGTTTGATTGATCGTCTCTTGCTTGGTTTGGTGTTAAAGGTTTCGTTTATCGTACCGACGTACTAATAAATCGAAATCCTTTTTCTGTGCTATAATTCACTTATCCCGAAGCATTAATACCTCGTAAATATCACCAAACATTATATACTTCGTCTATAATGTAATTCCCGATTCGTTCGGGTTTCAATAATCGTTCATTGGTTAATTGTAATTCCAATATGATTCACTATATAATTGAGTATGATTCATACTGTGAACCATATATATTCGTATAAACGTGCTATAACTCATATAATCAATATTAAATAACACGTAAATAGTATATTCCGGCTAGGGTATACCTGGAGTTGCCGGAATCGTTACATTCTCCCCCCGTTATAAAAATTTCGTCCTCGAAATTTTATGCGTCAACTACTTCCTTTTGAGGAAATAGGTGGGGGTATTTCTTCCGAAATTCATCCTTTCGTTCCCAAGTAAATTCTGGGCCTCGTTGCGAATTCCATCTAACTTTGACCAACGAGATCTTATTGTGTCTAAGTTGCTTGATCTTACCGTCTACTATTTCGATGGGCTCCTCTACGAAGTTGAGCCTATCACTTATTTGAACACCCTCTAAGGGTAACACCGATGTCTCATCCGCCAGACATCTTTTCAAATTCGATACATGAAACACGTTAAGAACTGCACTTAGTTCCTCAGGCAGTTCTAGTCGGTAAGCTACCGGACCGATCTTTGCAGTAATGTTGAATGGTCCAATGTATCTAGGGGCCAACTTCCCCGCCTTTCCAAATCTGACCACTCCTTTCCAGGGTGATACTTTCAAGTATACCTTTTCACCCTTCTCAAATGACAACGGTTTTCGACGGGTATCAGCATAACTCTTCTGCCGATCCCCGCGCGGCTTTCAGGTTGTTCTTAATCTCAAGAATCTTGCTGGTCGTCTCCTGGACCAGATCCGATCTAATGACCTGCGGGTCACCCACTTCAGACCAGCAAAGTGGTGATCGGCACTTCCGCCCATACAATGCTTCATAAGGTGCTGCCTTTATACTGCTGTGATAACTGTTATTATAGGAAAATTCAACGAGTGGGAGATGTTGATCCCAATTTCCCTTAAAGTCCAGTACGCAGGCACGAAGCAAATCCTCCAAAGTTTGAATGGTCCTCTCAGACTGACCATCGGTCTGAGGGTGGTAAGCTGTGCTTAGGTCAATACGTGTTCCCAATGCTTCTTGGACAGCTTGCCATAGTTTGGAGGTGAAATGGCTATCCCTATCGGAGATGATCGAGATGGGGATGCCATGACGAGACACTATTTCATTTATATAAATTTGCGCAAGTCTCTCAGTGTTAAAAGTATTCCTAATTGGAATAAAATGTGCCGATTTGGTTAATCGATCCACGATTACCCAAATCGCATCATGACCTCGGGGTGTCTTGGGGAGATGTGTCACAAAATCCATTGTGATCTGCTCCCACTTCCATTCGGGAATTTCCGGCTGTTGCAACATTCCCGAAGGTTTCTGGTGCTCCGCCTTAACTCTCGCACACGTCGTACACTTGCCGACGTATGTGGCTATATCCTTTTTCATTCCTGGCCACCAGTAAAATTCTTTCACATCCTTGTACATTTTATCCGATCCCGGATGTATGGAATATTTCGATTTATGAGCTTCGTCCATGATTAAATCACGAAGGTCATGGAGGGTCGGGATCCAAATCCGATTTTTGAAATAAAGAATTTCGTCCACACGCTGTTCGAAATTCTTCTCATTCCCGTAAAGTCCTTCTTTAACCAATTGGCCCTCTTTCAACGCCTCGCGTTGAGCGACTCGAATTAAATCTGAAAGGTTCGACTGGACTATCATCCCCAACGCTCGCACACGTAGTGGCTTGACTCGATCCTTTCTACTCAAGGCATCGGCTACAACGTTAGCCTTGCCGGGGTGATATCGTATGTCACAGTCATAGTCACTCAGCAACTCGACCCATCTTCGTTGCCTCATATTCAGTTCTTTCTGATCGAATATGTGTTGCAAACTTTTATGATCAGTGAATATGGTGCACTTTGTACCGTAGAGATAGTGTCTCCATATTTTAAGTGCAAAGATGACTGCTCCCAGTTCCAAGTCGTGAGTAGTGTAGTTTTTCTCATGAACTTTTAACTGTCGAGACGCATAGGCTATGACCTTTTTATTTTGCATTAACACGCACCCTAACCCTTTACGGGATGCGTCACAATATACAACAAATCCATCGTCTCCGTCGGGGAGACTTAAGATTGGCGCTTGGCACAATCTTTGTTTTAGCGTTTGAAACGCCGTTTCCTGCTCTTCACCCCATTCATATTTCCGATCCTTTTGAGTCAGGAGGGTTAAAGGTTGGGCGATGCTGGAAAAGTTCTCTATAAATCGACGATAGTATCCAGCTAAGCCTAAGAATTGGCGGATTTCTTTCGGAGATTTAGGCGCTTGCCAATTCTTAATAGCTTCAACCTTACTCGGATCAACGTGTATTCCTTTGTGGTTTATAACATGACCGAGGAATTGCACCTCTTGTAACCAGAAGTTACACTTGGAGAATTTTGCATATAACTTCTCCTGATCCAGGAGCTCTAAAACTAACTTTAAGTGTTGCTCGTGCTCCTCTTTACTCTTCGAGTATATCAAAATATCGTCAATAAATACAATGACGAACTTGTCAAGATAGGGTTTACAGACTCGGTTCATGAGATCCATGAACACTGCTGGCGCATTTGTTAGCCCAAAAGGCATAACTAAAAATTCGTAGTGGCCATAGCGAGTCCGGAACGCGGTTTTTGGGATATCCTCCTCTTGAATTCTAACTTGGTGGTATCCCGATCTAAGATCAATTTTTGAGAAATAGCTCGCACCTTGTAGTTGGTCGAACAAATCATCGATTCGGGGAAGAGGATATCTATTTTTGATGGTTAATTTGTTCAATTCCCTGTAGTCAATGCACATTCGAAGGCTTCCGTCCTTCTTTTTCACAAATAGTACAGGTGCACCCCACGAGGAAAAACTGGGACGTATAAATCCCTTATCCAACAATTCCTGCAACTGGTTGGATAGTTCTTGCATCTCGGACGGTGCAAGTCTGTAAGGGGCCTTAGCAACAGGGCCGGCTTGTGGTAACAGATCGATTCTGAATTCGACCTGTCGGGTTGGCGGTAATCCCGGAAGTTCCTCTGGAAAAACTTGTGGAAATTCGCGTACCACGGGAATATCGTCCACCCGTTTTTCCTCAGAATCAGCGGCCGTCAGGCTCGCTAGATACGCCACACATCCCTGACGTATATATTTCAACACCTTGAGGTGGGATATAAATGGTATCATGGTGCCGGATTTTTCTCCCTGCACTAATACCTCCTCGTCATCCGACACCCGGATCTTGACGGTTTTCTTTTCACAGTTTATTTCTACCCTATTACGAGCCAACCAATCCATTCCCACTATCACGTCAAAACTACCCAATTCTACCGGTAACAAGTCAATCAGGAAGGATTGTTCGCTCAGAATAAAAGGGCAATTCCGAACAATCCGATTAACTATCATGGTTTTACCGTTAGCGACCTCTACGGTGTAGGGTTCTATGGTTTCACCAATAGGAAGGTTCGCTATCGAAAGGAACTTAACGGAGACAAAACTTCTATCGGCGCCTGTATCAAATAATACAGAAGCGTAATGATCAGAGACGAGGAAGGTACCTGTCACTACGCTGGGGTCCTGGCGCGCCTCGTTCGCTCCCATCACAAATGCCCGGCCTCGCGCCGGATTGGACGCCGATGGCTGACCCGCGAGTTGTCTCCCGTTTCCTCCCTGATTCAGTTTCGGGCAGTTCCTTTTGAAGTGATCCGTGCTGCCGCATTAGTAGCAAGCACGGCTAGTGGTCACCATCTGGTTTCCTTGCGGGTTCTGCTGTCGGGCTGGTTGAGTTCTAAATGGTTGCGCCCGAATAGGTTGTGGTTGACGGTTCAGGTTGTTCAGATTTGTCTTACAATTTGGTGCGTAGTGTCCAACCCTGCCACACCGGTGGCACACCACCTCCTTGCACACGCCACTATGGTGGTAACCACATTTCCCGCATTTAGGAAACGTTCCCCTCTGCGGTTCTTGCCTTCCGCCCGAACTAGTCATGGCATAGCTCTGGGCAGCGGGCCTAGCTCGTTTGTTTTGCTGCTTCTCTCGGATCCTATTGTCATACGTACCTCGCTTTCCCCCAGCCGACTCTCCCGTCGCCTTTATCGATCCGCTCCTTAAGAAATCATACGTGACAATACCAGCCTGTGTCACTGCACCCTCATACGTCTGGTGCCCTCCCGCGTTAACTATGCTCCTCACTACTGGAGTAAGTCCCCAAATATAACGTTCCACCCTTTTTGACTCTGGGGTGACCAACCACGGCACTAATCGTGACAGTTCATTAAACCGGTTGGTATATCCCAAGTGGTCCGCCCCATGCATCTCTAGGTTCCACAACTCATGTTCCAGTTTCTGCAATTCATTCTTTGGGCAGAAATGTTTCAAAACAAGATCCTTAAGCTCTGCCCAGGTCATGCGGTTTGTCGCCGCCTGACCTCGAGTCTGTACTATGGTGTTCCACCATGTCAAGGCATGGTCTGTGAACGTACAGGTGGCGTACTTAACGACACAATCCTCGGGACAGTTGCTGATATTTACCACTGATTCTATTTTCTCTAACCATTTCACTAACCCATTCGGTCCTTCCGACCCGTTAAATTCTAAAGGCTTGCATAACATAAAATCCTTGATTGAACAACCCCTGGATGGTCCAGTACGGTTGGTCTCTACAGTAGGGATAGGGCCATTACTGTCGGTAGCGACCACCGTAGGCGGTGCGTCAGTACTCGGCATAGTGTTGTCATTCCTTGGAGGATTAGTATTTTGTTCCCCGCCATTATTTATGGGCGTTTGATTGCTCGGAGGGGTTGGATTGGTCGAGTTATTAATACTGGCGGCGATGCGCGATACTATATCCGGTATCGCCGCCTCCAACTGTTGAGCAATCAAACGGCTCACATCTACTTCCGATATTTTCGTTGATCGTTTCGGTGCCATTCTACACAACATCAAGGAAACACATATAATTAATACCATTCCAAATTATGAAACACAAACACATTCCATACATTAATAAACATTAGTACATATTACACAAACATCCATTTACATACTTCCCAGTCATCATTACACAACTAAGTTTTAATACAAAGGGCCTATGTTGGTATCATCCTCGACATAACCCGCAATGGGTCAGTGCTTGAATGATACCCAAAAGTATCGATAATGATATGCCCTACAAGAGACCCCCTATGGGCTAGTGGTTGTACTATAACTAAACAAGATTCACTCCGTGTTAGTATCACCACTAACTACTTACACGGAGTATCAAAAAGCGGTTCAAGATTCTACCATCCAACACGTCTACACATGGTGGTAAACCAACCCCACCAACACCGCCACCAGCACCACCAGCACCGCCATCATAACCCGCATTCGGGTTTCCATCTGGTCGATCAACCAGTGGGAGTATGAGCACTCCCTTTTTAACTGGTTAATAGCATACTGGTGGTCCAGTATGCTGTCCCCGAGGTACGCCCGCCTCTGTACCCCCACGACCAGGGCGGCAGAGTGCTCGTTCACCTGCTCGGTGAGAACACGTAGCCAAGCCGCCAAGTCCCGCTCCTGCCTTGGCAGACCCCACACAGGTAGGGTTGCAGGCTCGGGTTGGGGGCGGGAAGACTCGCCCCGGTGGTATGTGGATCTGGGTGGGGTAACAGTGGGCGGAACATACGGGGCACTGATCCGCGCCGTGAGGCGGGGACCTTGTCTGGGGGGAATCGGGGTGGTCTGTGGTGCGGGCGGGGTAGGAGACCTGGTAACCCTAGCAGGGGAGGGTACACTAGCACTCCTAGCTGGGGTGGTCTGTCTAGAAGTACTATGACTAGCCTCCGAAGGCTCGGAGCTGGGTGCTACACTTGGGCTTCCAGAGGCCCCGGAACTAGCCTCTTTCGGGTCCTCTTCCGTCGACACACTAGGTGTTCTTGCCATTATACCTGCACACAAGTTAACAAACATATAGTCCTTTTCGTAGTGTAATTCATAATTAAATTAATCATGCACTTACTTATACAATTTTGCCACATAATAGTATTATTATACATTTACACATATGTTGCCAATTTTACCTATTTAAGTCCCCCGTGACTTCCCCTGAATTCCCTCGTGCAGACAAGTCTGTTATTATGTTCCGGACCATAATAACCCACTTGTCCATCCAAGTTCATCCCGATCTCGTCACAATATATTATTAGTTGATATTCAGATCCTATAATACTTGAGCTACTGGTTATATTTTAGGTATCTTTTTCAGACATCCTAATTCTTTATAACCAATGGCTCTGATACCAAGTTCTGTAACACCCCGTAACCGCAGCGGAAACGTACACGGGATGCAACAGACACATCTGATATCAACAGCATTGCTTATAAAGAAAATACCACTACATTAATTTATAACATATTACATTGTTGCGAGTTGTGTTACTGTCTAGGTGTTACACACATATATTACCAATAAAACATTAATAAATTCATTACAAAACATAGAGCAGCAAGCTTCCAACAGGTAGCACAGATAGTTAAGCACACATCAATCAATCCAACTTGGGCATACCTAGAAAACATGTAAAGAAAACGGGTCAACTACGAATAGTTGGTGAGTTTTACTAATTTAAATAAACACTGACAAATCATTTTTAATAATCATTTATTAACCATATAATCATGTTGGGAACTATGTTACCCCATAACATTTCCAGTAACTTTCTGGGAACTATGTTACCCCAGAACAATAATAACCCCTGGGAACTATGTTACCCCAGAACAATAACAACCCCTGGGAACTATGTTACCCCAGAATAATAATAACCCCTGGGAACTATGTTACCCCAGAACAACAATAACCCCTGGGAACTATGTTACCCCAGAACAATAATAACACCTGGGAACTATGTTACCCCAGAACAAAAATAACCCCTGGGAACTATGTTACCCCAGAACAACAATAACCCCTGGGAACTATGTTACCCCAGAACAATAATAACCCCTGGGAACTATGTTACCCCAGAACAATAATAACCCCTGGGAACTATGTTACCCCAGAACAATATAACCCCTGGGAACTTTGTTACCCCAGAACAATAACACGTTATAAACATTTTATATATTCTATGCATCAGTCCATATATATATAAATGTACAAGTATTTCCATACGATCGGTATGTACTTAAATACTTTAAATAAGACATGTTTTCCGCCCCGGGAAAATATAATTAAAACAATTCATTAAAAGGGGCTCGTGAAAACTCACCTTGTTGTGAGTCGGTGAGTAATATAAGGAACAGCTACGTGCCTGGATCTGTAATATAATATCTAGTCGTTACTATATAATTCCCATAACTTAAATACATGTCAATCGGTACATCTGGGAACATTGTTAACCCAGTACTGTACTCGATTCGGGGACAATGTTAACCACGTGACACTTCTAAGGACTCAGATTGACATTGCTTAGAGTTTGACAGTCAATTTAATTAAGGTGATGAAATTATAGCTCGGTTTGACACCCCGTTTGGCCGTGGGGCCCGTTTCCGGTATTTCGGTGCCGGAAACGGTAAAATCGGGTAAAATTACCCAAATCATCCGGATTATTTTCGGATGATTTATTTTTACTTAATTTACTTAGATTTATGAAATAGTCTATTTTTAGAGTTTTCATGTACCAGTCAGCTCGCTTATGCGAACTTTGCCGGTTTACACGTTTTAAGCTTTAAAAACTTGTTTTTATGTTCTTTTTAGCACAAATAATTACCCGATTAGTCTCGGGTCTTGAAATTTTGCACAAAACTTAATTTGACAGACAGGAATTTTGTAAAAATTTTCCAGATTTATTTTCTTATATTTATATTTATTTATCTATTTTTAAATCTTATTAAAATACTAAATATATCAAAAATACCAAAACACTTTAGAAAAATCCCAAGTTTTTCTGGGATGATCTTTATCATCCTCATAACTTTCTGGAATTTTTCCAGATTTATTTTCCTACATTTACATTTATTTATCTATTTTTAAATCTTGTTAAAACACTAAATATATCAAAAATACCAAAACACTTTAGAAAAATCCCAAATTTTTCTGGCATGATCTTTATCATCCTCATAACTTTCTGGAATTTTCCCAGATTTATTTTCCTACATTTACATTTATTTATCTATTTTTAAATCTTGTTAAAACACTAAATATATCAAAAATACCAAAACATTTAGAAAAATCCCAAATTTTTCTGGGATGATCTTTATCATCCTCATAACTTTCTGGAATTTTCCCAGATTTATTTTCCTACATTTACATTTATTTATCTATTTTTAAATCTTGTTAAAACACTAAATATATCAAAAATACCAAAACACTTTAGAAAAATCCCAAATTTTTCTGGGATGATCTTTATCATCCTCATAACTCCCTGGAATTTTTCCAGATTTTAAAACTTATTTTTCAAGCCATTTTCACCCAAAACCGAGCTAGAAAGCCCTAGAACTCGTTTCACCGAAAAGCCTACTTAGACTTTTCCAACTGAGCTCAAATTTTGTGGGTGACTTTTATATGTTATAAAAAGCTTATCTTAAATTTTCCGGAATTTTTCATCATGTTTTGCTATTTTTCACTATTTTTGGCCAAAACCGAGCATTAAATTCACCAAATATTCATCTTTTATCCAAAAATTACCAAAAATTCACAGATCTCATATTCTCATGTGTAGATCATCTCTGTGAAATTTCGTGACCCGACTCTAAGCACACGTAAATCTGTCCATTTTTTCATAACACACGAAAACCGAAATATTTTGTGTTTTCTAGCTTTAGATCGCAAGGATCTCGGTTTCTAGCCTTTGCTAGCCGCTAGATACAACACTTACAAGCACAATATCACTATACCAAGCAAGTTACACCAATAATCAAACCATTTCTTTCAAAGTGTCGGTTTTTAAGTAAAAACAAAGGTTTTAACCGTAGAAATCCATTCCCGACTCTTTTTACTCATTTCTTGGACCATGATCCCTTGTATAGCATGTATACACCTCTTGATCATGCAAGAGTCGGTTTCATCTCGGGTTTTCACCCATCTTTCACTTGGAAACTCATTTTAACAAGATTTTAACCGTAAAAATTCGTTATAAACTCTTTTAACTCATCACTTGGATCAAGATCCTTTGTATAACTTGTATACATCACTTGATCATGCGAGAATCGGTTTCAACTCGGGTTTTCACCCATTTTTACATTTGAAACCTCCTTTTCTCAAGATCATGAAGTTAGAAAGCAAAATTCAAGCTTAAAAACATATGTTATACCTTCAAATCTTGGTTAGAACTTGAGTTTTTGGATGAACTTAGAAGGGTTTAGATAGTTGAGAGAGTTTTGATGTGTAAAAAAAAGAAAAATGAATTGATTATGAATGAAAAGGGACCGATCGGTCCACCATAAGGGTGGGGGGTGGGTCCCACAAATCCATTCTAAGCCACATATTCGGATTACGCAATCCGGATAATGTTGTGGATAATCTGGTTCAGTTCGTTTCTCGTTTAAACTCGTAATTCGGCTTAAAACGGGCCTAAAATGGTTGTTTTTCGGGTTAACATAAAATTTATATACAACTGATTTAAAAACTTTAAAAACTTAACCCATGACATTAAAACATCATGTTATTAATAATTACGCATTTTTTTCGGTTTGATTGATCGTCTCTTGCTTGGTTTGGTGTTAAAGGTTTCGTTTATCGTACCGACGTACTAATAAATCGAAATCCTTTTTCTGTGCTATAATTCACTTATCCCGAAGCATTAATACCTCGTAAATATCACCAAACATTATATACTTCGTCTATAATGTAATTCCCGATTCGTTCGGGTTTCAATAATCGTTCATTGGTTAATTGTAATTCCAATATGATTCACTATATAATTGAGTATGATTCATACTGTGAACCATATATATTCGTATAAACGTGCTATAACTCATATAATCAATATTAAATAACACGTAAATAGTATATTCCGGCTAGGGTATACCTGGAGTTGCCGGAATCGTTACAGGTTTGCTCCAAGAAAATGATCATGGACTCTGATGAGTCTTGATTTAGCAAATGCCATTGTTGGTATTATATATGATCTACCTTTCAACTTTTCGAAGATGATATTTGAAGGCATCGTAGGAAATTTGAAGAAGGCCGAAGTGGATAGATTCCTACAATACCCCAGATTCTTACAGATAATCTTTAACAGGGAGTTACAAGACTTACCTACAACTGGAATTACACATCTGTTACAGAATCCCTACACATATAGAAGAATTGTAAATCCGGGAAGGGAAAACAGATTTAATCCCAACATTCCATTTGAAATTTTACCATGGTTATTATACCATGATTTGGAGATTATGCCAGTACCTGAGTTGAGCTCAGAGAAGGAAGAAGGGGAAGATGATGTTGAAGGTGATGATGATGATTCTGAAAGTGAAGATAATGATGATGATGGCAATGAAGGAAGGGCTGGAGTAGCCATGGATGTTGACCTACCTATTCAAACACCACCTGAATCACCACAACCTCAAGACCAAACCACTCTATCACCTACCCAAACCTTAACCCTGAGCCATCCTGAAACATCAACTCATACATCCCTAACACCACTAACACCAACAACCATTAGCCCAATTCAAACAGATTCATTTATTCCAAGCCCACCTCATACACAGTCACCACCACAACCCATTATCCAAACTCAAACCACAAACCAAGAACAACCTGAACATGAACCTTTCTCTACATCACAACCTATAACCCCACATACTGAAACAGACCTATTCCAATGAAATTTGGACTTAATGAAATAAAATGTTGAATTAAAGAAGAGGAATGAGGAGGTGACAATAGAGAATGTAATGTTGATAGATCAGTTGGCCCGGGCTATGATGAAAATTCAAACCCTGGAGCAGGAGGTTGAATAGACCTCAGCTGCCCTAAAACATGGGGAGAATGTAAATATGCCAACTGATGCTCTGATGAGTGTTGAAACTGAAAAGGATACAAGTGTAGAGACTGTTGATGGTTTGAAATGTATACTAATTTCATATGATGATGATGAGGATAGTGAAGAGAGGAGAGTAGAGGATGTTGATTATGAAGCAGATTCTTCTGATAAAGGAGAACAAAATTATGATGTGAATGATGAAGTAATGAATGTGATATGGAGTGAGGAGGATGAGGAAGTGAGGAATGATGAGGAGAATGTAAATGAAGCTGAAATGATAATAAATGAAGAAAATTTAGTTCTTACTGATGAAGCAACTAATGTCTTAGCTGACATACTAACTGAAGAACAAACTGATGTAATGAATGAGGAAGATGCTGCTACTGAGGAGTTAATACTTACTGAACCTGAAGAACATGAAAGCTCCAAGAGGGTAGAGTATGATCCAGAGTTAGAGACCCTTGAAAAAGAAATTGATGATTATCAACAATCTGAAGATGAGGAAGATGTACAGAAAAGAATTGATAAAGGAAAGGCTAAGCTCACTGAAGAAAAGCCTTTGAAGGCAAATCCTGTGAAAGACATACTATTTAAAGATGATGAAGAAGCTTCTGCTGCTGCAAAGAGAAAACTTGAAGAAATCATAAGAGAAACAAGGGAGAGGGAAATATTGGCCCAAACCTTGTCTCCAGAAGAATTAGCAGAGCAGGAAGCACTGATTACTCAACCTAATGTGGCCAAAATAATAAATGATGATGAGGCTGATGATCAGATTGTAATTGAAGCCTTAATAAATCTAAGAAGGGATGACGAGATTGACAATTCCTTAGCCGTGGTTGTGAGTAAGTTTTCCCAATAGGATCCTAAGCCTGAAAAGGAATCTCAACAGGAGCCCGAGAAGGAACCTGAAAAGAAAAATGAAGAATCAATAGAAGAGATGTTGGCTAAAGCGTCAAGAATACATGAGAATGTGGGTAGATTTGAAAAGACATATTCCAGAAAAAGAAAAGCCACTGATCAAGGCATGAGGGAGGATCTGAAAACCAAGAAAGGGAAATGGGATGAAAAGAACAAGTGTTATGTGGAAACTCCTGATGATGAAGATAGTCCAATCAGGGCAGTCCCACTACAAACATTGATGTCAGGAGTAAAAAGTCCAGGTGTTCCTGATGTTCCTATTGTAAGTAATCCAAACCCAAAACATCCAACTTCTGATGAGCCCAAAATAGATGCAGTTAATGAATTAACAGAAGAGGAGGATGAGTCTGATGAATCTGATGATAATAATGACAATGAAGGAAAAGGTGATGAAGCTGCAAATGTTGTGTCCCCACAAGTCACAATGACTGATGAGCAAAGGGCAAACATTGAGCTGAGTATGTTGGAAGCCAAAAGGAAACATCCATTGGTTATGAAACTAAGAAGTTATTGAATAAGTTTTGAAACTTTGGCTTATTTGGATGAAAATCAGTTGCAAAAGAGACTGGACAAGGAAAGAGATGTAATCAAGAAAAAGATGCAACAAAAGAATAAAGATGGCCAGAAATACAGAGAATATCTAAGAAAACATGGCTATTAAGAGAAAGATTTAACTCACTTTAAGATTGACAAGCTTCAAGATCTTTACAATAGTGAAAGAAAACAGGTGATATAAAAGTTTGTGAATGAACATGAGGAAGATGAAAAACTTAAATCCTTAAAAGAAAAATATGGAGGAAAGTGTGGATATTTTTTGGAAAGGGGAATGAAGTCAAACATGGTTGATAGTCTGGATGAGAAAACAGTTGAAACCATCTATTCCAATATGAAAAGAAAAGAAATACTGAAAAAGGTGGTACAAACTGATATATCAAGTGTTAAACAAAAGGGCTAAAATCAAGAGAAAGAAAGGCAGGAAGAATAGTCTGAGCCTACTATGAAGAAAAGAAAGTTAATGTCATTAAGAAAGAAGCAAGAGGATGACAGAGCTAAAACTCAAGAAACCCCAATCCCAGAGGAAGTAAAACCTGAACCAGTTGAAGATCCCACTGTTCCTTGGGAAAATGATGAGATGATTGACATTTTAAGAAGGGTAATGACTACTCAGAAAGGGATGGATGTTGAGGCCTACTTAATGCATTAACCAAGGATGAACTGAAAGAAATGTTTTATATGCAAAAGGCTGAGTGGGAAAAAGTATTGTTGCAGGGCACAAATCCAAGAAGCTTTATTGGAAGGAGATTTGTACCTGCTGGTTTATTGAGGGATGAGTCAATTGATGAAATGATTGCTAGACTATTTAGTGAAGGAGGTGAAAGTTTGGAAGAATTGGTAAATCTTCCTGCTGAAATGTTGATGAGTTGGTACCAGAAAAGGTTTGAAGTAGAGGCACCCAGTCAACCAATGATGGTCACACAAATAGGGCCATCTACATCAAGACAACAACAAACAATTCACAGAAGAGAATCAAGTGGAGCTGAATTACAAAGAACAACAAGACCACAATCTGATGTGGATCCGCCCAAAAGACTCTACTATGACTCGTCTCTAAAACTCTGAAAGTAGTAATGGAAAGCAAACAACTGAGAGACATTATTATGAAAGAAGACTTTACTGAGTTCACACCTGAACAGCTGGAAAAGATGGCCAAGCTTGACCTTTATGACTATCATGATATAAGCAAAATGGCAGGAAGACAGCAAAATGAACTCTCAAAGTTCCTAAGAGATGAAGCTGACAACAGATTTCCCTTCTTGAAAGAAAAGAAAAGCTGGAAAATGAAAAGACTTGAGAAAACAAGAAGAACAGCTAAGCTGAAGAAAATAACTAGTGCCAAGCTGAGATATGAAATGAATATCAAAGAAAAAAATCATCTGTCAAATATGAATACCTGCATCAGATTGGAAAGAAGAATGACAAGACCAAATTATATTGTGCAGAAGAATGGCATTATTGCATAAGTTGAATACAAGGAGAATACAGGCCATTATGTTCTAAGAAACTTAGATGGAGCAGCTTTGGCAGTAATCAGAAAACATGAAAACTTGACGTACCTGCACTATCAAGACTTAACAGATATCAGGGATTTGGTCATTCCAGAGAGTCACACTCATTACCAAATCCTTGAGATTATCAAACAAAGGGCAACAACAGTCATGGAAAATAGAAGGCAAACCAACTCTGATGCAAGAAGAAAAAGAAAATGAACATTAGTATAGGCTTTGTTTTGTAATGTCTACGAAAAACATTTGAATATGTAACTATTTGATTTTGTTATGAATGTGTATTTTGATTTTGATTTGCTATGTATTTTGACTAAGTGTATGTAACCATAGAGATGTTTTGGGTCAGCTGAGGTGTTCAAATATTGGGGGAGATTGTTGAGTCAAAGATTGACCTAAGAGAGATATATGGAAGATTGGAATCTTCTCAACCTCCTCGGAATTCGCTAAGTATGATTCCGTGCACACCTTAGACTTCCGAGCAAGGTTTTACTTAGCCGGGCATGATATTTTGTCAATCAGGCAAGGTTATCTTCTAGAATTCTTCTTTAGTGGATATCCGAGCAGGGTTCGCAAATTAGTGTATTACCGGGCAAGGTTCAGTAGTTCATGCAAATCCGGGCAAGGAACACTTTATCAAGCAAGTCTGTTCTTCATAGCCAAGTAAAGTTTACTTCTGAACAAGCTTTTGGCTAACCAAGCTCATGAAGCCAAGTGATTGGAAGACCGGGCAAGGTATTCTTTAATAATATAATGGTCCAAGAAGGCTTGATGTTTAATGAATTATCTTAAGTAACATCGGGAAAGGTTCAACTCAAGCAATGAACAGTGCTACCTGGCACACTTTGCTAATAAGCGACTCTCTAATAAAGAGTTGAAGAGACCATTGAAGAACAAGGTTGCTCGTAAAGGTTTGTCGGGCAAAGTCTGATAAAGTCAAGAAGATTGAAGTCTACCCGGTGAGTATTTTACTTGGTAAAATACTCTTTAAGTAAAGTCTACCCGGAACTGATCCCAGGCACACATCTATGTTACCAAGTACTGAAGGGACGCAGAGCACACAGTCTACTCGGAAAGTCAATTCTGCTACAAAGCCTACCCAGAAGACTTGTTTTACACTTAGAATAATTTTGAATATGTAATTTGTATATGTTTTAGAATTTAGGTTTCTAGAATGAATGACAGCTGTAAAGGGGGTGTTAGGCCTATAAAAGGAATAATTTAGGGCACGTCTCAAAAGGACGGATAGAGGCAATCACACTTTTAGGATAAGAAAGAATATTTCTGAGTGTGACAGCCGTCCTAGGAATCGTACGGATAAACTTTCCCTTCAAGAAACCCTAAGTCGATTATCATTTGTTTGATGAACATTATATGAATGAAAATCTTTTGAGTGAATCTTGTGTGTGTAAGTTACCTTTGATTATTGTTTAGCAACTACCCTGTTTGTTATTGATTATGCCTTTAAAAAACGGTTATCTTTCTAAATATAGTAACCCGTCATTAACTCCCTTGTCAACACATCTATTTGTGTGAGTTATGGCTTGATTTGTGTAAAATCTACCTGAAATCAGGGACCTGACAGGTGAGTTTCTAGCCCCACTTCCATGTTATGTTTTCGGGGCTGTGTGCATACTCTGTATGTTTGTTATTACATTTATCCTAAGTAATAAGTGTATGTCCTATGTGATTATTTGATTGGTATGAATGATTGTTTGTCAATACGTGAACGATCTTCGGATATTGCATATACTGTCAAGTTGTAATGTTATGTTTAATAATGATATGATATGTATGATATATGTTGGGACTTATGTTTTAGACCGACGCATCGAAATTTGTGGATGGAAAATATATTATTTTTTCTCAACCAAGGGTGGATGGCTTGAAGACCAAGACATGCTAGACTAGTAGTATAAATATATGGTTTTATTCATTTGTCTAGTATGAGTGAGTGTATTGTGTATTGAGTGAGATCTAGGGTTTTATCCCTTTGAGAGAGTCTCCGCCTCTAGGATGAGCTCTCCTGGAGGTGGCTGATATTTCTTGTGTATGTATGAATGTATGTATGAGTGTTTCATCTTTATGTGAATCATTCGAGTAACGATATAATACTACCACTTCTATCTTTTTTGTTTTGATTACAATTGTTCATCCTATTATTGATTGTTAATCAAATCAGGCTCTCTCCCAATACACCTCATCCGTCCAGATATCGTTCAAGAGTGAATAAGAGTGAGATTCGATCCTAACCCTAGATCCGAGCTCGACACCGTTGATAATACCGACTATTTACGCTTCCGCAACGGGGCTCGGGTTTACACAATTGGTATCAGAGCGGGGTTACCGAATCATTCAGACTAACCGCTGAACTGATTCATTTCGCTCTTGAATTCACCATGGACGTTAAACGATGAAGTTCATTGAAATTATTTTTATGGGTTTTGAAATTACTTGATGATATGGAGAAAAGTATATGGATTGATTTTTACATTGAAAAATTTGAAATATTTAAAAATAATAGAAAAATTGCTCCTCATAATGAGTTTTGAAGCATAAAAGGAAAATGATAGTACATTGATTGTCATGTTCAAAATCCGGTATATTGAAGAATAAAAGTATATTGCTTAATGTCCGGTGTATAGGTAAGCTTTTGAAAAACAAAGTAAGGGAATAAGTGATATAAACATAAATTGCCATGTTGTAACACCCTCAAAATCCACTAACGGAGTTTTACAGTCAGAGGGTATGAACTATCAGGATCGGAATCATTAGTTATAATCAAACCATAAAACAAAGTTTTAAAACCATGAAAACGTTTACGAGTAATTAAATGCAGAAGCGTAAAACCATAGAAATCAATGTTGCGTCACGCAGGACGACTTAAAACCCAATGATAACAGTTTAAAATAAGTTTGCATAATTAAAAGTGTTTCAAGCAATGCATAATCCTAAACCGCGCGCCCGCCTCGGCTACCTGAGAATAACATACTAAAAGTGTCAACACAGGGTTGGTGAGTTCACGAGTTCAAATAAAAATAAAGCGTTAGCGTTTGCGTTCAGCGTTTTGCGTTAAGCGTTTTGCGTTACCAGATAGTGTTATGTCAATTATATATCTATAGGTAGCTAGCCTATAAAACAAGTATTACTAAGTGTTCGACACCGAATCTGACTGTTTATCATTTGCCTTGCCACCAGGTCTATCCCGACCATGGTATGTGTTTAGCCAAGATTACACCCACTCGACCTCTAGTCGAGTTTAGCGTTGGGTGGGGTTTGTCAAACCCAGTAGTACTACTCAACAATGAATCACTATTATCCAATATTAAACGGTTCGATGTGAATGAAGGACTTTAGTTAACGCGTTTGCCACTTAGTCTTTACAAGTGATATATAATCTATATTAAAAAAATCTTAAATGCGTTTTCGGAGTATGTTATCTCCCCCAAGAGAAAAGCGTTTGAAAACAGTTTAAAAGGGGTAAGTGAACTCACTGTTTGCGAAGTATTCCCAAAATAAATCACCAAGATGCGCGTCACAGAAAAACTCTCTCTAGCGTTCTAAAACAACAAAGAAACTTTTCTATGTGTCGGAATATTATCGAGTCTCTAGACCCGGCACATAATACCTATGCACACAGCATGTTTCGTGTTTCGTTTGTGAATCGTGTGTGACCTTAACAAGTACATTTGTGATACGATACGTGTGTGAGCAATTATTTACGTGTCATGTATTAATAATGTACATCACTAGCAATTACTCCCCGTAGGGGCAATTTGATCACACATAACAATTAACTAGCAATTATTCCCCACGAGGGAAATTTGGTCAAATCATGACAATCAATTAGCAATTATTCCCGCAAGGGCAATTTGGTCAAAACACGATAATAAATTAGAAATCACGTTGTTTCATGCAACTTTCACAAAATTCAGCAACTAGTTTCATCAAGACAGAAATTCTACTTAAAAGATTGCACTATTCCACCGATCATAGCATCTCAATTAATTTACCAAAAATCATCACTAAAGCATATATGTCTTAAGTTTCCAGAACATATTTTATTATATTTTTATTCCACATAGGTTTCTCACAATAATCAAATCATTACAGCAAACTCATGACAGTCAAATTCATGCGTAACAGAATGTTATTAGAAATTCCCGTTAAATGAAAAATCCAATAAATGCAAGACCACTTGAGTTAGGTTCCTAACTCAATAATTCAACTTCCAGAAGTGGAACCAACCCAATTGGTCTCGTAGTTTATGAGATATAACATTTTCAAAACAACCCAACAGCAGGTCTAACAACTCAGCTTTGCACAATGTTTTTGTAAAATCATAAAGGTTAACTTTTACACGTCCAAAAATTGCAAATTTACATTCTTTAGAAACTAGACTCAACCTAGTTTACTGTAGTATCAATTATCTTAATCAATTTTCACTTTTACACCCCGTTACAGTCAATCAAACATCAACAACACAATCAGTCCAGAAACTGTTTGCATCCAAACTCAACAATTTAACTATCTATGGACCACAAATCCTTCATATAACATTGTAGATACCATAACTACTATCCATGCATACCAATTACCCCATACATACATAGTTAGGGTTTTATTTGATCTCAAACTCAAAGACACAACAATTAACATGCAATAATATCAAAACTAGTTATCAAATCATCATCAATACATCATCAAATCAACAACAATCATATGAACACCATACATACAAAAATCAGCCCCTAGGGTTTTCAATTAACCCATTAAAAATCGAAATTAAGTATAAAGGATGCAAGGGATAGTCGTTTATACCTTCCTAGCACCTTAATCTCCAATAATTGATTGTATGTGTGTATATGAGGCCGATCGCAAGGGGGGGGGGGTCTAGAGTTGCCGTCGGGTTTGGGAGAAGTGGGAGAGGGAGCTAGGGTTTGATAATATTATATAATAATAACATGTTACACTTTAGTCCCTAAACTTCCAAATGTTACATCTCTAGCTTAATTAACTTAGTTTTGCACATTGAGTTAACATTATATAACATGTTATCACATAACACATAATCCTAACACATAATTATCACATAATTATTGTTTTGACGTTTCTCGTTTATTCACCAATCGTTTGCGTCAACTCGTTTGCGTTTCGGTGCAATTCCCGAAATACTACACATGTAGTAAGTGTCAAGCGTCATTTAAACCCTAGTTTAAATGTAATGAGGTGTGCGTTATAGATTCAGTGATCTAAAGTTTGAATTGACGGAGTTGAGTTAACGGAGTTAACGGAGTTAACCTGAAATTGACGATTGTCACATCATTCCCATGTTAAAGAATTTTCGTCCCGAAAATTTGAGTCAAGTCGTGATGAGTGTCTGAAAAAGTAAGAAAAATTTTCAGTTTGTCATATCATCCCCTAGTAGAAAGAAATTTCATCCCAAAATTTAATTCATACATCCGGTGATTTCTGACGGTTTGTCGGGTTTCGCGGTTTTCTGTGTTTGGTCAGCCCTTCATAAAGGTGAGGATACTTTTTCATCATTTGATCTTCGCGTTCCCAGACTCCGGTCCACGTCTCGAGTTCCAACGAACCTTAACAATTGGAATTTTGCTGTGCTTGAGCGTTTTGGTTTCCCAATCCAAAACCTCAACTGGTTCTTCAATGAAGCGTAACTGTTCATCAACTTGCAGTTCATCCAAAGGGACTACTTGAGTTTCATCGGATAGGCATTTCATTAAATTCGATACGTGAAAAACATTGTGTACACTGCTGAGTTCCGCTGGTAAGTCCAGCCGGTACGCCACTGGACCAACGCGTTCCGTTATCCGGTAAGGACCAACATATCGTGGGTTGAGTTTGTTTCGCTTTCCAAAGCGAACCACACCTTTCCAAGGTGAGACTTTGAGTAACACTCGATCGTTCACTTGAAATTCGAGAGGTTTTCGGCGCTTGTCGGCGTAACTCTTTTGGCGATCTCGTGCTGCTGCCATGCGATTTCGGATTTGAACAATCTTTTCCGAAGTTTCGAGTACCAGTTCTGGACCAGTGACTTGGCTGTCACCCACCTCTGCCCAGCAGAGTGGTGATCGACACTTCCGTCTGTACAGCGCTTCAAACGGCGCTGCTTTAATACTTGCGTGGTAGCTGTTATTATACGAAAACTCTACCAAAGGTAAGTGAGGTTCCCAACTTTTTCCGAAATCCAACACACAGGCACGCAGCATGTCCTCTAAGGTCTGAATAGTTCATTCAGTTTGCCCATCCGTCTGAGGATGGTATGCTGTGCTCATATCAAGATGGGTGCCTAGTGCGCTCTGTAGTGACTTCCAAAAGTGCGAAGTGAAACGAGAATCTCGATCGGAAATGATAATAAGCAGGCACTCCGTGTCTAGACACCACTTCTTTCATGTAGACGCGAGTCAGTCTTTCCATTTTGTCCGATTCCTTAATCGCTAAAAAGTGTGCCGACTTAGTCAACCGGTCAACGATCACCCAGATGGTATCGCATCCCGTCGGTGTCTTAGGTAATCCCGTGATGAAGTCCATTGAAATGTGTTCCCATTTCCACATTGGAAGTTCCGGTTGTTGTAGTAGGCCAGATGGTTTCTGGTATTCTATTTTGACTCGGGCGCAAATCAAGCATTTGCTCACGTAGGTGGCAATGTCGGCTTTCATGTTCGGCCACCAGTAAAGTGCCTTTAAGTCATGGTACATCTTATCCGAGCCAGGGTGGATAGAATATCGGGACTTGTGTGCTTCGTCCATCACTAGAGTTCTCAACTCTCCGTATCGTGGAACCCAAATCCGGTTCTCAAAATATCGGACCCCGTCCGATTTGGTTTCAAGTTGCTTGTTCATGCCCCGCATGAGTTCTGATGGAAGATTATCATCTTTCAAAGCTTCGAGTTGCGCCTCGCGAATTTGATCGGGTAAGTTGGCATGAATCGTGAGTTGCAATGCTCGCACTCGCCTGGGTTTATCAGTTTCTTTTCTGCTGAGAACGTCGGCCACTACATTGGCCTTGCCAGGGTGGTACTTGATGGCACAATAATAATCCTTAAGCAGCTCGACCCAACGACGCTGTCGCATGTTCAGCTCCTTCTGATCGTAGATATGTTGGAGACTCTTGTGGTCGGTGTAAATGGTAAACTTGGTACCGTACAAGTAATGCCTCCATATCTTAAGGGCAAACACCACAGCTCCGAGTTCCAAATCATGGGTCGTGTAGTTCTTCTCGTGAACCTGTAGTTGTCGAGAGGCATAAGCTATAACCTTCTCGAGTTGCATCAGCACACAACCGAGACCTTGTATCGATGCGTCACAGTGTACCTCAAAATTCTCCGTTCCCTCGGGTAGGGCTAGAATAGGGGCGCTACAGAGTTTGGTTTTGAACAGTTGAAAAGCAGATTCTTGCGCGTCACCCCAATTGTACTTAGTACCTTTGTGAGTCAAAGCGGTGAGGGGTTGAGCAATCTTTGAAAATCCCTCGATGAAACGCCGGTAGTAGCCGGCCAGTTCTAGGAATTGCCGCACCTCAGTCGGAGTCTTAGGCGCTTCCCAGTTTTTGATGGCCTCTACCTTACCGGGATCGACATGGATACCATTCTCGTTGATTACAAGTCCTAAAAAGTGAACCTCGCGAAGCCAAAACTCACATTTCGAGAGTTTTGCGTACAGTTGTTCCTTCTTGAATAATTCCAGAATTACCCTTAAGTGTTCCTCATGGTCAGCCTTGTCCTTGGAGTAGACGAGGATATCATCAATAAACACAATCACAAACTTGTCGAGGTGCGCCTTGCATACTCGATTCATGAGATCCATAAATACGGCTGGTGCATTGGTTAGACCAAAAGGCGTAACCGAAAACTCAAAGTGACCATACCGTGTTCTGAAAGCCGTCTTTGAAATATCTTCCTCGCGCACTCTAAGCTGATGGTAACCGGATCGCAGATCGATCTTCGAGTAATAACTCGATCCTTGAAGCTGGTCAAACAGATCATCAATTCGGGGTAAAGGATAACGGTTCTTGACCGTCACCTTGTTCAACTCCCGGTAGTCGATACACATTCGGAAAGTCCCGTCCTTCTTTCTGACAAATAAGACAGGGGCTCCCCATGGCGATGAGCTAGGTCGGATAAAACCCTTATCCAACAAATCTTGCAACTGAGTGGACAGTTCCTGAAGCTCTGCCGGTGCGAGCCGATACGGGGCTCGTGCTATGGGTGCTGCACCGGGTGTCAACTCGATTTGGAATTCGACTTGACGAATAGGAGGGAGTCCAGGCAAATCCTCCGGGAAAACTTCCGGAAAATCTCGCACAATCTGTATATCTTCAATTCGCTTCTCCTTCGCGGGTTTCTCAACAATATGCGCCAAAATTTCCGGATGACCCTTTCGTAGATACTACTGCGCCTTCATGAGGGTAATGACGCAGGTGGTCATGCCGCTTCTCTCACCCCAGATCGAAACGATCTCGCCGGAAGGGGTAGTAATGTGGACTATCTTGCCGTGACATATAATCTCCGCTCGGTTCTCGGATAACCAGTCCATGCCGACCACGACATCGAAACTACTAAGCGTAAAAGGAATAAGGTCGATATCAAAGACATGACCTGACAGTTTTAACTTACATCCTGCAAGTACATGAGTCGTTACTATAGTCTTACCGTTAGCTAATTCAACAGGATACTTAGCATCTAACGGGGTTGGGGTTAAGTCTAAGAGTTGGCTAAAGGCTTTCGACACAAAACTCCTATCAGCTCCAGTGTCAAACAATACAGAAGCAAAACAATCGTTCACAGGGAACTTACCAGTCACCACGTACGGATCATTGCGGGCTTGACCCGACCCAATAACAAAAGCTCTTCCTTTACCATTGTTTCCACCACCACTGCCACTTCCATTACCTCTATTGTTGTCGTTTTGTTTCAGCTTAGGGCAGTCCTTCTTAAAATGTCCCTCTTGTCCACACTCAAAATATCCCTTGGTTGTCATGGGTGGTTTAGGAGCACCCTTTGCCGCAAGGTCCCCTCTACATTCCTTTGCCTGGTGACCCGTCATTCCGCATCTCAGACACTTGACACGGTCACACGGGCCAGCAAGATGGTAGTTGCACCTGTTGCACTTCGGATATTTCCCAGCATATCAGCTCGAACCCTGCCCGTTACCGTTGTTATTGTTGTTGTGACCCTGATTGTTGAAGCTTCGAGTGAATTCGGGCTTGCGGTAGTGTTGTTGTTGCTGTGGGGGATTCGAGGATGAGGATCTGGTTTTGTCAAACTTTCTCTTCCCGCTGCTCGGGTTGCTGTTGTTGTTGTTGTTGCCAGTGCTCGGGTTGTCACGGGCTTTAGTGGTCGAACCCCTAGGTGGTAACGCACCTTGGGTCACTGCTTGATCCGTCAGTTTGTGAGCTAACCGGATCGCTTGTTGAATCGTGGTTGGTCTGGAAGACGTCACCATGCCCTGAATTTGCGGTGCTAACCCATCAATATACATTTCAATCTTCTTACCCTGCGGGTCTACCATCCGCGGACACATCACACCTAACTCGTGAGAACGGGTAGTGTAGGCTTCGATTTCCGAACCCACCATCTTCAATGACCAAAATTCTGACTCCAACTTTGCAATCTCCTCTCTTGGACAGTACCCCTCTCGCATCATGTTTTTGAACTCCTCCCAGTTCATCGCGTTAGCCAGTTCCAATCCAAGGATCAGTACGTTCGAATTCCACCAAGTGAGGGCAGAATCTTCATGTGTTCCAGCAGCAAATTTGACCCTACTGGCAGGGGGACAATTACAGATCTCAAATGCCGACTCGGCCTTCTCGGCCCAACGCAGGAAGCCAATAGCTCCCTCAGTGCCCTTAAACGTACTGGGCTTGCAGTCAAGGTAATTTTTGAAGGTACACGTTCCAATTGGACCTCCAGCCTGGTTCTGTACATGTGCGGCTAGAGCGGCCGCCGCATGGTCGTTCAGCAGAGTTTGGAGTTCTGCTGCAGTCAAGTTGATGTTACCACGTCCGTGTCCAGCGTTTCTTCCTGCCATTTCCTAGAATCACAGTATAAAATGTTAAACATGAATTTTTCTTTCATATGCAACACACCATACACGTAATAAAAAGATAGGTAAGAAAGAAATAAGAAGCAAACATCACATCACAACCATATATTTATCCAAATAATAATTCATGATTAAAACCATTGTATTCGCTAAAAAGTATTTAAAACCAATCCTTAATATCATAGAAAAATAATAGTTTGGATGGAGACAACCCCTCCATCTAGGTGTTATCATCACTAGATGTCATCATCTGAGGACACCTCTGAGTGTGCCTCCTCCTCGGCCGGTTCTTCCTCTGGTTCTTCTTCAGGTTCCTCCTCGGGATCCTCCTCAGGTTCCTCTTCGGGATCTTCTTCAGGTTCCTCTTCAAGCTCTGCCTCAAGCTCGGCCTCACGCTCTGCCTCAGGTTCGGCTTTTTTCTGAGCAATCTGCATTTGTAAGACATCGCAACGCTCTAGAGCTATCTCGGTTCGGGTCCTTACTACTTGGAGTTGCTCTTGCAAGTCTATTATTTCGGCTTGCATCTTTCTCATAATCTTCATCTGTTGATCACTAGCCTCCTACATTTCCTTCATGGTTGCTGCCATGCGGGCAATTTCCTCCTTAGTCTCGGTTCCGTTTTTTAACAGTCCGGAAATGTTCGCTCTCGTATAGCGCATGTAACCCACGTCACGCTCCAAGCATGAAACAACAGCTGCGAGAACTCGCTCTACAGGTTCGGTTATGGGTGGTACGGTGTTGGGGTAAGCAGGATGGTTCGGGGGTGGTAATGGGGGAACTTGTTCATGATAGATCATACGTCTGATCATATTAGGGTACCAATCCCAGCTAACTTTGTTTTCGTACATGCCTCCGGATAAGCGATACCTCTTCGGTGCGGGAGCTTCGAGTTTCGGGACTACTCGGATTGGCGATGCGGTAGGTAACTGCGGTTCCTTCCCGTGAGCATGAGTCATCGGATCGGATGATGATGAGGATGGCGTTGACATCCCTACAGGTAAGCCGTGTATGCGCGCGTATGAGTGAAAGAGGTAAAGAGATAAGATTACAAAGACTACACAAACATATGCAGTGCGTATCATTATAACTAATGGGTCGTCGCGGTTATAGTCTAGTATGCATGCAGCTTCTAGTTCGCTATAACCAATGGCTCTGATACCAATCTGTCACACCCTCAAAATCCACTAACGGAGTTTTACCGTCAGAGGGTGTGAACTATCAGGATCGGAATCATTAGTTATAATCAAACCATAAAACAAAGTTTTAAAACCATGAAAACGTTTATGAGTAATTAAATGCGGAAGCGTAAAACCATAGAAACCAATGTTGCGTCACGCAGGACGACTTAAAACCCAATGATAACAGTTTAAAATAAGTTTGCATAATTAAAAGTGTTTCAAGCAATGCATAATCCTAAACCGCGCGCCCGCCTCGGTTACCTGAGAATAACATACTAAAAGTGTCAACACAGGGTTGGTGAGTTCACGAGTTCAAATAAAATAAAGCGTTAGCGTTTGCGTTCAGCGTTTTGCGTTCAGCGTTTTGGTTCAGTATTTTGCGTTCAGCGTTTTGCGTTACCAGATAGTGTTATATCAATTATATATCTATAGGTAGCTAGCCTATAAAACAAGTATTACTAAGTATTCGACACCGAAGCTGACTGTTTATCATTTGCCTTGCCACCAGGTCTATCCCGACCATGGTATGTGTTTAGCCAAGATTACACCCACTCGACCTCCAGTCGAGTTTAGCGTTGGGTGGGGTTTGTCAAACCCAGTAGTACTACTCAACAATGACTCGCTATTATCCAATATTAAACGGTTCGATGTGAATGAAGGACTTTAGTTAACGCGTTTGCCACTTAGTCTTTACAAGTGATATATAATCTATATTAACAAAATCTTAAATGCGTTTTCGAAGTATGTTATCTCCCCCAAGAGAAAAGCGTTTGAAAACAGTTTAAAAGGGGTAAGTGAACTCACTGTTTGCGAAGTATTCCAAAAATAAATCACCAAGATGCGCGTCACAGAAAAACTCTCTCTAGCGTTCTAAAACAACAAAGAGACTTTTCTAAGTGTCGGAATATTATCGAGTCTCTAGACCCGGCACATAATACCTATGCACACAGCATGTTTCGTGTTTCATTTGTGAATCGTGTGTGACCTTAACAAGTACATTTGTGATACGATACGTGTGTGAGCAATTATTTACGTGTCATGTATTAATAGTGTACATCACTAGCAATTACTCCCCGTAAGGGCAATTTGATCACACATAACAATTAACTAGCAATTATTCCCCACGAGGGCAATTTGGTCAAATCATGACAATCAATTAGCAATTATTCCCCGCAAGGGCAATTTGGTCAAAACACGATAATAAATTAGAAATCACGTTGTTTCATGCAACTTTCACAAAATTCAGCAACTAGTTTCATCGAGACAGAAATTCTACTTGAAAGATTGTTCTATTCCACCGATCATAGCATATCAATTAATTTACCAAAAATCATCACTAAAGCATATATGTCTTAGGTTTCCAGAACATATTTTATTATATTTTTATTCCACATAGGTTTCTCACAATAATCAAATCATTACAACAAACTCATGACAGTCAAATTCATGCGCAACTGAATGTTACTTGAAATTCCCGTTAAACGAAAAATCCAATAAATGCAAGACCACTTGGGTTAGGTTCCTAACTCAATAATTCAACTTCCAGAAGTGGAACCAACCCAATTGGTCTCGTAGTTCGTGAGATATAACATTTACAAAACAACCCAACAGCAGGTCTAACAACTCAGCTTTGCACAACGTTTTTGTAAAATCATAAAGGTTAACTTTTACACGTCCAAAAATTGCAAATTTACATTCTTTAGAAACTAGACTCAACCTATTTTACTGTAGTATCAATTATCTCAACCAATTTCACTTTTACACCCCGTTACAGTCAATCAAACATCAACAACACAATCTGTCCAGAAACTGTTTGCATCCAAACTCAACAATTTAACTATCTATGGACCACAAATCATTCATATAACATTCTAGATACCATAACTACTATCCATGCATATCAATTACCCCATACATACATAGTTAGGGTTTTATTTGATCTCAAACTCAAAGACACAACAATTAACATGCAAAAATATCAAAACTAGTTATCAAATCATCATCAATACATCATCAAATCAACAACAATCATATGAACACCATACATACAAAAATCAGCCCCTAAGGTTTTCCATTAACCCATTAAAAATCGAAATTAAGTATAAAGGATGCAAGGGATAGTCGTTTATACCTTCCTAGCACCTTAATCTCCAATCAAAAGCTTGAATAATTGATTGTATGTGTGTGTATGAGGCCGATCGCAAGGGGGGGGGGGTCTAGAGTTGCCGTCGGGTTTGGGAGAAGTGGGAGAGGGAGCTAGGGTTTGATAATATTATATAATAATAACATGTTACACTTTAGTCCCTAAACTTCCAAATGTTACATCTCTAGCTTAATTAACTTAGTTTTGCACATTGGGTTAACATTATATAACTTGTTATCACATAACACATAATCCTAACACATAATTATCACATAATTATTGTTTTGACGTTTCTCGTTTATTCACCAATCGTTTGCGTCAACTCGTTTGCGTTTCGGTGCAATTCCCGAAAGACTACACATGTAGTAAGTGTCAAGCGTCATTTAAACCCTAGTTTAAATGTAATGAGGTGTGCGTTATAGATTCAGTGATCTAAAGTTTGAATTGACGGAGTTGAGTTAACGGAGTTAACCTTAAATTGACGATTGTCACTCATGTTGAAAGATGGGTTAGTATTCTTGCAAGAGTCTTGGTAATGAAGAAAGAAATGTAATAGCTTGTCATACTCAAGCCTTACGTTTCAGTAGATCGCAAAAATAATTTTTTTATAAAGCGTTTTAAGGGTCTAGTACATGGTCTACACTTCAATGGTGTATGGTTTTATGTCCTTCAATCCTGTATTGATTTGATGCATTAGGTTTCTGGATCCATGAGGTCTTTATGCGGTTCTCATCTCACGTGAGCGAACCCTTGATAAGTCATTAAACTTGATCACTATATACAAAAGTATAAAATTTCACTATTGACTTGATAAAAAATATTAGCCATATGTTTGTTCCTCCCTTGCGCAGGTCTTCATACCATTAAGAAACGGACCCAGGGGAATACAATGTATGTAAGCCGACAGATAAAATCGTGCATACTCATCCTTGGCAAAGGAATCTTGGTGTATTGCTTGATAACGACGGTATGCCATGTTATGGAAAGCCATTGCTATGATTGCCAAAAGTTAAAATTATTTAAAATAAAAAAGTTTTGATCTGCTGGGTCTAAGGTTTAAATCAAATTGGGGTGACATGGTAAATATAAAAATAAGCCTGAATCAAGATTAGAAAATGATCATGTTATGATATTATGTGCTTAATTGAACCATAATCATATCAATGATGTCTCTTCATCTTTTGTTGGAAAAGTTTAAGTGGACAACAATATCCATAACCGACTTAACATCAGATGTTATTAAACTGAAAACCGTGATGAATAAACTGATTGATCAATATGATTTCTTGCTCAACCCACCAAAATATGTGTTTCAGTAATATTTGTCATTTTGTTTTGATTACTTGTTTTCTGGAAATTTTTCTTCTGAGTAATTTTTGACTTTGGTGAAAGATAATTCGGGTCTGAATATCCAAGAATTGGAATCTAGAGTTTGTTATCTGCAAAATTTTTCAATTTTGGGGTTTAAATGCTTTATAGAATTGATCGAGGTCATTAATTTGGACTTGGTTATTTTCTAATCAAAATTTTACTATTGGTTTCAAAGCTTTGAGCTTGTGTATTTCTGGATCAAACACATCAATTTTTGTTAAAAGGTTATTCAAGGTCATTAATTTGGACTTGATTTGAATCATCTGTGATGATTTTTTTTAAATTAAAAATGTCCAAAGTCAAATGACTTATACGGACGTATAAGTTAAGTTGTGTGATGGACAGATATGTGTAAGCATAAAAGGGGTGTTATACGACTGTGTCTCTTCATTAGTCAAACGCATATCTTTCGAGACTTTCCAGGCCGATTCTTATTCAAATTTTTAGTTCGTAAATATGTGTTTTTGTTTGCTCATTGTGTTTGCGGTTGATTCACACAATGCAAATATCAGTCAAGGTACAATTTTATGTTATTTTTGAAATATCTGAGAAGGGTTTATCGAGTTGAATAGTAACTGTTGATTTTTTATTTTAATTGGACTTAAATTGATTTTAATCCATAGGGGTTTGATTTGTTTGTGATTCTCGATGTGTTTCCGAACCTTGTAGTCCTAAAATCATTGCTCATTGTTGACTGATTTGTTCAATTTGATGTTTGACCTAATTGTTGACTATCAAGCGTATAAGTATTAATAGCATATACGACGCATAAGATCAATTTACTTATTCGCTTGATAAACTTACACGTTGTTTGATGTTTACGTTGTTGAGGTTACACGGAAGAAATAGACTTATACGATGAAAAATGTTATACGTGAACTGAACCGTTTTTACTGAAATATAATATTATTAGATGGTTCTAGTGGAGTTACGGTTCTCACTCCATATTAATTTGTCAGTATGAGTCTACTTCTTGGTGTACTTATAATCAGCTGCATATCACTTTTTGTTCATAATTGAGTTCTCTTTGAATCTTCATATTTTTTCTGTTAATACTGAGTTATGTCCGGGTTATAGATATCAATGTATGATTACTGATTTTTCTAGTGCATGCGTCTGAAAGTCTGAATATGAGTGTATAAGCAGTTTGATAGTGTCATTTTGTTACTATTATTGTGAGTGGTGACTATTTTCTTTTACATATTTCAGATGATGATAGCCGAGGAAGATGATGTAGAAGATGATAAAGTGTTGATTTGGTCATAGATTTGCAAGGAAAGGACGAATGGAAGATCACTAGAGTTCGGTTCAACTCTAATATCTGCAAGCTCGTGGATTTTTTCTTATTGTATCATCTGTCCGATTATCGGATAGATGATCTATATCTACGATGATGATTCTGTAAAAATTTTAGTCATCATCATTTGTATAGATTCGACCAAGGTCTAAATACTGGATCTTCGGGTGCCTGCGGTGCTGCCAAAGCATCCATGGGCAACTTGATGAATACAAATTTTTAAGTTAAATGACCGAGGTTTACAATATTTTTAGTTAGACGTTAATCAAAGTTAGGATTGTTGTTGTAAAGTAGATCTAGCATTATCCAAGGGGGAGTTTGTTAGAGCATTTTGTTTAATGCTAGGTTTAGTGGGCTTAATATATCATTTTGTATTTTTTAAAGGGCTAAACTGTCATTAGGTGAAACTATGTAAAGTGAAACGTATAAGTAAGATGGCGGATAAAATTATGCGGTCGTATAAGCTTATACGGATCCTGATCTTATATGTTGTCACTATTCACATATATATAGGATTTCTCTTGCTAGATTCATATAAGTTGGAATATTTGTAATTCAGTTTGTGCTTTATAGTTATTTAATATTCAGCGTGATGAGTGTATTTGTGTTGTTAATCGCTTTATCATATATTTCCGTTATATCATATAGTATAGTAAATATATTATTTCGGTCTTAATCATTACAATTTCATAAATGATGTTTAGCATGATCAGGATGACAACCTTATAGAAGCTGAGTACATTGCTACATCTGCCTGCTGTGCACAAGTCCTTTGGATTCAAAATCAACTGTTGGACTATGGTTTGAATTTCTTGAACACTCCTATCTTTATTTACTATACTGCTGCTTTGTTCATTGTTAAAACCCAATCCAACACTATATGACCAAGCACATTGAAATCAGACATCATTTTATTAAAGATTGTAGTGAGAAATGACTGATTGAAATGAAAAGAGTTGATACTAGTGACAACTTGGCTGACCTACTCACCAAGCCACTAGAGAAAGCAAGATTTCATTTTCTCCTGAAAGCATTGGGAATGATCAACTTTGATGAGGTCTAATTAATGAGGTGTGCTCACTGTGCTAACTGATTATCTTTGATGGTCTTGTGAGTGAAAGTTGTGAAAATGTGCTTGATTATGTGAATGGTATTTCTGTATGTGTTTTGAATGACAATCTGTGTGACTTAGGTGTCTATGATACTTAGGTTTGTTTAAGTGAATGCTAATAATATCCAAATAAGTGTGTTTGCTTATGATTTGAAATGATAAATCTGTGTACTTATCTGATATTCTTAATTACTTGGATAATCTGAACTAACGATGTGATTAGGATAGGATAGTCTTTGCATAATGTGACACCCGGTAAATTCCCAATCCCTTAAACCAAGTAATCAACCTAAATATTAGGTAATTATGTTATATGCGTCCTGCGCGAGCGCGCTATGTGAATCAGCGCGTGCATTTGTTATGTGCGCCCTGCGCGAGCGCGCTATGTGAATCAGCGCATGCATTTGTTGTGTGCGCCCTGCGCGAAAGCGCCATGTTAAGAACCAGCGTGGGCATATGTTATATGCGCCATGCGCGAATGTTTGGCTTTATGTTTTCATGTACCTTAACGTTATGTTGTCTAATGGGTTGACCATCCCGCATGATGCTAAGGCGGGTGCATCCTAAATCGTTTATGCGCGTGCGGAAGGGAACTAACCTCCCCGCATGGCGGGAACATTGAGAGCTAGTTTGTCTGAAGCTCCAAGATGGAATTGACTTCAACATAACTGATCACTATGTTGAAATACCAAGACCACCTGGAGAATCTACAAATGAAACTCAATGTCCCTAACTGCGAGAAGGTTACGCACCTACCCGCAGCAAAGAAATGTCCTACACGCAGAAAGCTATGCGCACAAAGTGATACGCACAGAACACTTAGTCTATTCTCCAGACGTAAGGAGATTACTCCCGCCCAAAAGGAAACAGTAGCGTGTTTCAGAGATTTTTCACTTTTTACTGTACACTGACAAAAGTACCTGAAAAAGCACACTGTAACACGAAAAGTCAACTGTCAGCCACCCTACTCTCACCCACCCCAGACCTGCATGTCCTGTCCAAATCAAATCAAGATCTTTTATCCACTACTCCACTTTTAAATAAATAATAATAATTTCCATACTTTATCATCATTACCCCTAGATATGAAAAGATTACAATCCCCTAAAGCAAGGGATTGTGTTCCCTTGAGTTTGCCTATAAATATGTAACCTAAATTATCACCCAAAACACACTTCAAAGAACTGCAAACTTGCACTAATCCTCTCCCAAGCATCCGTTGTTTTCATTTCCGATCCTGTTACTAGGTAAGCCGAGAATATAACCTTGAGATCTACTTTCCAACCCTTATATTCTCCTATTTCTTGATCTTAATATATATACTTCTTGTTATTTAATCGTATTCTAGACCTTCGATTCCGAGGCCAACACCAAGAAAACCTGAATCTCGATTAATCCCTTAACAAGAACCACAGGTGAGTCTCACAGCCCCTATTTTCACGGTTTTCACTGTTTTTAAACTGTTTTCGGGGCGAGGGACACGTACTTAAATAATGTTTTATCATGGTATACTTACAAGCTATGCAAGCGATTATGTGTTTAGATTATATTTCATGATGAGCAATGCGAACGGTTATCTAAGGTTTTCGATGTATGTGCGCTAGAACTCGAGTAAGTGATCACTTTACCATTGGAACTCTAAGGGTAGGGACTGCTGGTTTGATCCACCCACTCGTAGGGGTCGCACCTCTTTGCATGGACTAGTGCCTAGTATGGTCATGGGGCAGTACTATGGGTTTGAGCCCGCTCGTAGGGGTCGCGCCTCTTTGCATGGACGAGCGCCTGTTTTCCGGCACAACGTCCGCGCGTAACCCGCGGGACGGAATTATTGATTTGCTCGTAGTGGCAGCGCCACTTTGCATGGACGAGCACATTTTCCTGAAACGTTCGCGCGTAACCCGCGGGACGGTATTACTTATTTAAGCTCGTAGTGGCAGCGCCACTTTGCATAGACGAGCACAGTTCCCAGAAATGTTCGCGCGTAACCCGCGGAACGATTTTATCAGATTATGTTATCAGAACTATGTTTTACTAAGCATGTGTTTCAATGATGCTGTCAGAATTATGTTATAGAATGATTTTTATCAAGATTATGACGCGATACGATTTATCAAGTTACTAAAACTTGTGAACTCACTCAGTTTATACTGATTCAAATGTTTTACGTGTCTTTCAGGAGATAACTAGGTAGCGCATGGAGTCACACTTAGAGCACCTCACGCTGAACATCTAAAACTAGCTTTTTGGAAGATTTTAGTTCTATCCCTTCGATGCGCGTGGTTGTTCCCGCCGCGCAAGGGGATATGGCGTGGAAATCTTCAACAGTTTTTATACTTGGATGTTTTTATGTAATTTTTAAACAATTTAATGTTTTTGTATTAAACATTTCATGCGCAATGAAAATCTTACTTTGAATGTTTGCAATGGCTCGTGCTTAATTATCAATCCCCACTCGCGCGCGCCCGGCTGTTTCCGCCGCTCAGGGCCGGGTGTGACTGATTGGTATCAGAGCACTGGTTATAGCGAACTAGGAAAAGAAGTTTTAACCTAGACTATAACCGTTGGGGAATCGCATGAAATATTTTCAAAGAATATTTTCAAAAGAAACTATACACACACTTAGGAACACGGGTCACACAGTGTAGTAAATAAAGAAACATTATGTGCTCAGAGTACATGCGCTAAGTTTGATATATTTTCATTCTCTTTTAAAGCGAGAATGCCTCCAACTAAAGCCAAAGGAATTACCATGACACCCGAGGAACTCGCGGAAATAATCGCGCAAGCAATCGCAACACATGAGGCCAGCAAGGCCGAATCAAGTCAGGGTCGTCAGAATGAGACCCCAGAACCCGAATCAGGAGCCTTGGACAAAGGATGCTCCTACAAGACATTCATGGCCTGTAAGCCTTGGCCATTCAAGGGTACCGAAGGGGCCATTGGGCTCTACAACTGGATTGACAAGATGGAGACAGTTCTCTCCATTAGCGGATGTAGTGAGAACCAAAAGGTCCTTTACGCGACCTGCATGTTCCAAGAGGCAGCTTCGTCTTGGTGGAAGCTTCAAACGAAAACATTGGGGCGAGAAGTTGCTCTCCACAAGACCTGGGAGGAACTGAAGGAAATGTTGATGAGAAAGTTCTGCTCTCGCGCATAAATTCAGAACCTACAACAGGAATTCTGGAACCACACCATGGTAGGAACGGATATCGACGCCTACAACAACCGGTTCAACGAGCTTTGCCAGTTGGTGCCAGACATGGCAAACACGGAGGAAAAGAAGATCGAGAGGTATATCTTTGGGTTACCTCCTGTTGTTAGGGTTCCGCTCAACGCCGCAGCGCCTCCAACCTTTGATGAGGCGGTAGCGCGGGCCATCACCCTTACAAGGGATACGGTCCATGCGGGTATGTTGACTACGCGCGGAAACGAGCAGCGAACCTCTGACTCCAAGAGGAAATGGAACCCTCACCACCGAGGGTCCGACTCCAAGCAGCCACCGTTCAAGAAGCAGGAGAGCGCAAGGGTTTACGCGATCCAAGCCGCGGAGCCATCAAGGAAAGGATACAACGGGCCTCGCCCATGGTGCAACAAATGCAAGTATCACCACGAGGGTGAATGCGCAAGAATCGAATGCGCCAAATGTGGCAGACCAGGGCACAAGACGATGAATTGCCGTGTCAGAGAAGCTGGAGCAAGCGACAACTGCTACGCATGTGGGAAGCCAGGGCATTTTAGTCGGGATTGCCCGCAAAAGGGAAACCAAGCTCGCGGGAGAGCTTTTGTGATCGGCGCGGGCGAAGCTAAAGAAGAGCCGAATGTGGTAACCGGTACGTTTTTGCTTAACGGCCATTTTGCATCTGTTTTATTTGATACTGGCGCTGACCTAAGTTTTATATCCGCTGAGTTTAAAAACTCCCTAGGCCTAACAAGCAGTAGGCTAGACACGCCTTATACTATAGAACTAGCCAATGGTAGGCAGTTATGCGCGAACGAAAGAACTGAACAATGTGTAATAGTCATGGGAGGTCACGGGTTCAATATTAATTTGTTGCCAATAGACTTAGGAAGTTTTGACATTGTGGTAGGTATGGATTGGTTAGTCGAGAACCACGCAGAGGTTATTTGCCATGAGAAGCAGGTTCGGATCCCACTGTTGAACGGAGAAACCTTGGTAATTCAAGGGGAAAGAAGGGGGGTTGCGACGAAACTGATTTCGTGCCTAAAGGCGCGCAAGTGCCTAAGGAAAGGGTGCTACGCCTTCCTGGCGCATGTAGTAGAGAAGAAAGGAGATGAGCGAAGAATTGAAGACTTACCAGTAGTGCGCGAATTTCCAGAAGTTTTCCCTGAAGATTTGCCCGGATTACCGCCGCCGCGACAAGTCGAATTTCGTATTGATTTAGGCCCAGGAGCTGCGCCAGTAGCTCGAGCGCCTTATCGAATAGCTCCATCTGAGATGCAAGAGCTATCCAATCAGTTACAGGAACTATTGGATAAGGGTTTCATACGCCCAAGCTTTTCACCTTGGGGAGCTCCAGTGCTGTTTGTTAAGAAGAAGGATGGTTCCTTCCGGATGTGTATTGACTACAGGGAACTGAACAAGCTGACAGTCAAAAATCGGTACCCCTTACCGAGGATTGACGACTTATTTGACCAGTTGCAGGGATCCAGTTATTATTCGAAGATAGATCTACGGTCAGGATACCACCAACTTAGGGTCCATGAGGAAGATGTGCCGAAAACAGCCTTCCGAACTAGATACGGCCATTATGAGTTCTTAGTGATGCCTTTCGGGCTAACTAATGCGCCGGCTGTATTCATGGATCTGATGAACCGCGTGTGCAAACCATACTTGGACAAGTTTGTGATTGTATTTATAGATGATATTCTGATTTACTCTCGGACCAAGGCCGAGCATGAGCAACACCTGAGATTGATTTTGGAATTGTTAAGGAAAGAAAAGTTGTATGCGAAGTTTTCCAAGTGCGAGTTTTGGCTTAGAGAAGTTCACTTTCTCGGTCACGTTGTAAACGAGAAAGGAATACACGTTGATCCTTCCAAAGTCAAGGCCATCAAAAACTGGGAAGCGCCAAAAACCCCAACTGAGGTGAGGCAATTCCTAGGACTAGCTGGCTACTATCGACGCTTCATTGAGAACTTCTCCAAGATAGCTCTACCTCTGACCGCGCTAACTCAGAAAGACAAGAAGTTTGTTTGGGGCGAAAATCAGGAAGCGGCATTTCAAATGTTGAAACAGAAGTTATGTAGTGCGCCAATTTTGTCTCTGCCCGAGGGGACGGATGACATCGTCGTTTACTGCGACGCTTCACATCAGGGACTTGGATGTGTCCTTATGCAGCGAGACAAAGTCATAGCGTATGCCTCGCGCCAACTCAAGACCAATGAAAAGAACTACACAACGCATGATCTGGAACTTGGAGCGGTTGTCTTCGCGCTAAAGATTTGGCGCCATTACCTCTATGGTACAAAGTGTATAATCTTTACGGATCACAAGAGCCTTCAACATATATTTGATCAAAAGGATTTAAACATGAGGCAACGAAGATGGGTGGAGTTGTTGAATGATTATGATTGTGAAATTAAGTACCACCCTGGAAAGGCGAATGTGGTAGCAGACGCGCTAAGTAGGAAGGAGCGAATAAAAACGCTACGAGTCAAGGCTCTAAGGCTGACCATTCGCTCAGACCTCTTTACCAGCGTCCGAGACGCTCAGCAAGAAGCCTTGAAACCAGAGTTTGTTAAAAACGAATCCCTTGGGGGTATGATTAAGGATTTGGAGCTCAAAGAGAACGACACTCGATATTTTGCTAACCGCATATGGGTCCCTCTCAAGGGAGGATTGCGCGAGCAAGTATTAAACGAAGCTCACAAGACGCGGTATTCCGTACATCCTGGCGCAGACAAGATGTACCAAGATGTTAAAGCGCTGTATTGGTGGCCCAATCTTAAAGGCGCCATCGCGACGTATGTCAGTAAGTGCCTGACGTGTTCGAAGGTAAAGGCTGAATACCAGAAACCATCAGGGTTGCTTCAACAGCCAGAAATTCCCATGTGGAAGTGGGAACAAATCTCTATGGACTTCATCACCAAATTGCCAAGGACACCTGGGGGTTACGACACGATCTGGATTATTGTGGATCGGCTAACTAAGTCAGCGCACTTCCTGCCGATCAAGGAAACCGATAAGATGGAAAAGTTAGCCCGATTGTATATTCGAGAAGTAGTTTCAAAACATGGAGTCCCGGTGTCCATCATTTCTGATAGAGATAGTCGGTTCACCTCAAGATTTTGGAGATCGTTACAAGGGGCTTTAGGTACTCGTCTTGACATGAGTACGGCATATCATCCCCAAACAGATGGACAAAGCGAACGAACAATCCAGACATTGGAAGATATGCTGCGCGCGTGCGCAATCGATTTCGGAGGTAGCTGGGATGCTCATCTCCCATTGGTTGAATTTTCTTACAACAACAGTTATCACACAAGCCTCAAGGCTGCGCCGTTTGAAGCTTTGTATGGGCGCAGGTGTAGATCCCCACTGTGCTGGGCTGAAGTGGGTGACAAGCAAATGACTGGTCCAGAATTGATCCAAGAAACAACAGACAAGATTTTTCAGATAAGGGATCGCCGTAAGACAGCGCGCGACAGACAGAAGAGCTACGCAGATGTGCGAAGAAAACCATTGGAGTTTCAAGTAGGGGATAGAGTACTGTTGAAAGTCTCTCCATGGAAAGGAGTCCCCCATTTCGGCAAGCGAGGAAAGTTAAATCCGCGCTACATTGGACCATTTGAGATCCTGGAAAGGATCGGTCCGGTTGCTTATAAACTCCGTTTACCCGCCGAACTCAGTGGAGTTCATGATACGTTTCATGTGTCCAACCTCAAAAAGTGTTTATCTGATGAAACGTTGATTTTACCGTTGGAAGAGATTCACATCGACAAACAACTGCACTTCGTAGAAGAGCCTATAGCCGTAACCGATTGGAAAGAACAAAAGTTGCGCAGAAGTCGAATCAAGTTAGTAAAGGTTCAATGGAACTCAAGGCGTGGGCCTGAATTCACTTGGGAAAGAGAAGATCAAATGCGCCAGAAATACCCACACCTCTTTCAGAACATGGCTTCTGCCAGCGACGTGTCCTAAATTTCGGGACGAAATTCGCTTAACAGGGGGAGAATGTGACACCCGGTAAATTCCCAATCCCTTAAACCAAGTAATCAACCTAAATATTAGGTAATTATGTTATATGCGTCCTGCGCGAGCGCGCTATGTGAATCAGCGCGTGCATTTGTTATGTGCGCCCTGCGCGAGCGCGCTATGTGAATCAGCGCATGTATTTGTTGTGTGCGCCCTGCGCGAAAGCGCCATGTTAAGAACCAGCGTGGGCATATGTTATATGCGCCATGCGCGAATGTTTGGCTTTATGTTTTCATGTACCTTAACGTTATGTTGTCTAATGGGTTGACCATCCCGCATGATGCTAAGGCGGGTGCATCCTAAATCGTTTATGCGCGTGCGGAAGGGAACTAACCTCCCCGCATGGCGGGAACATTGAGAGCTAGTTTGTCTGAAGCTCCAAGATGGAATTGACTTCAACATAACTGATCACTATGTTGAAATACCAAGACCACCTGGAGAATCTACAAATGAAACTCAATGTCCCTAACTGCGAGAAGGTTACGCACCTACCCGCAGCAAAGAAATGTCCTTCACGCAGAAAGCTATGCGCACAAAGTGATACGCACAGAACACTTAGTCTATTCTCCAGACGTAAGGAGATTACTCCCGCCCAAAAGGAAACAGTAGCGTGTTTCAGAGATTTTCCACTTTTTACTGTACACTGACAAAAGTACCTGAAAAAGCACACTGTAACACGAAAAGTCAACTGTCAGCCACCCTACTCTCACCAACCCCAGACCTGCATGTCCTGTCCAAATCAAATCAAGATCTTTTATCCACTACTCCACTTTTAAATAAATAATAATAATTTCCATACTTTATCATCATTACCCCTAGATATGAAAAGATTACAATCCCCTAAAGCAAGGGATTGTGTTCCCTTGAGTTTGCCTATAAATATGTAACCTAAATTATCACCCAAAACACACTTCAAAGAACTGCAAACTTGCACTAATCCTCTCCCAAGCATCCGTTGTTTTCATTTCCGATCCTGTTACTAGGTAAGCCGAGAATATAACCTTGAGATCTACTTTCCAACCCTTATATTCTCCTATTTCTTGATCTTAATATATATACTTCTTGTTATTTAATCGTATTCTAGACCTTCGATTCCGAGGCCAACACCAAGAAAACCTGAATCTCGATTAATCCCTTAACAAGAACCACAGGTGAGTCTCACAGCCCCTATTTTCACGGTTTTCACTGTTTTTAAACTGTTTTCGGGGCGAGGGACACGTACTTAAATAATGTTTTATCATGGTATACTAACAAGCTATGCAAGCGATTATGTGTTTAGATTATATTTCATGATGAGCAATGCGAACGGTTATCTAAGGTTTTCGATGTATGTTCGCTAGAACTCGAGTAAGTGATCACTTTACCATTGGAACTCTAAGGGTAGGGACTGCTGGTTTGATCCACCCACTCGTAGGGGTCGCACCTCTTTGCATGGACGAGTGCCTAGTATGGTCATGGGGCAGTACTATGGGTTTGAGCCCGCTCGTAGGGGTCGCGCCTCTTTGCATGGACGAGCGCCTTGTTTTCCGGCACAACGTCCGCGCGTAACCCGCGGGACGGAATTATTGATTTGCTCGTAGTGGCAGCGCCACTTTGCATGGACGAGCACATTTTCCTGAAACGTTCGCAGCGTAACCCGCGGGACGGTATTACTTATTTTAGCTCGTAGTGGCAGCGCCACTTTGCATAGACGAGCACAGTTCCCAGAAATGTTCGCGCGTAACCCGCGGAACGATTTTATCAGATTATGTTATCAGAACTATGTTTTACTAAGCATGTGTTTCAATGATGCTGTCAGAATTATGTTATAGAATGATTTTTATCAAGATTATGACGCGATACGATTTATCAAGTTACTAAAACTTGTGAACTCACTCAGTTTATACTGATTCAAATGTTTTACGTGTCTTTCAGGAGATAACTAGGTAGCGCATGGAGTCACACTTAGAGCACCTCACGCTGAACATCTAAAACTAGCTTTTTGGAAGATTTTAGTTCTATCCCTTCGATGCGCGTGGTTGTTCCCGCCGCGCAAGGGGATATGGCGTGGAAATCTTCAACAGTTTTTATACTTGGATGTTTTTATGTAATTTTTAAACAATGTAATGTATTTTTATTAAACATTTCATGCGCAATGAAAATCTTACTTTGAATGTTTGCAATGGCCCGTTCTTAATTATCAATCCCCACTCGCGCGCGCCCGGCTGTTTCCACCGCTCAGGGCCGGGTGTGACACATAATTTGTGTTAGATGTACATTATGTTAAGTCTGCTTGTTTCAAATGTGTCATTTATGTTCTTATTATTCCTGAATATGTTCTCTACTGCTTGTGTCAAAACTGAGTTTTTTTGTCAAACTTTTATGTTCAAATGAATATATTACAAAAGAAGCTTTTCCAAGAAAAGTGTTTTATGACAAAATAAGCAAGTTGTATGGTGCAGAATTATGATAAGATTATTCAGGTCAAAGCTTTATAGAATCTCAAAAGGGTTTCAATGAAATTTGATCCAACCGTTGGGAAATGATAGTACCTTGCTTATTTATGCCAATCATATGGATTTATTAGGCTAAAAAGACAATTAGTACAGTCATTAATATGTATGGTTGGTTTCCATGATGTATAAAAACTAAGGTGATATAAATATAATGAAAATGCTAAACTTAATGTGGAGATACATTATTGAATATGCATGTTCTAAGATAAATCTCTCCGAATGATAGGCAAAAAAGTGATTACCCAGTCATACACGAGCCCGTTGTTATCTGGTCACCAAAATGAAACATCTTATACATATGATAAAGATCAAATATGGACAAAATTTTATATTCAACCAACAGTTGATCTGTGTTCACAAATTCTAAATGAAAATGCAAACATGAGGGTTAGTTATAGAACTAGTTACAAAGATGGGGGGATAAAAATAAGTCTTGTCACATCTTGAATGAAAGGCTTGTAAGTCCGAACTGCGTGGCATGTAAGTCCAATGTTCAACCTAAATATGTTTGAAGTTTTGACAAGAAAAATTCATAAAGAAAATTTATAAGTTCTATCATAAAAATATATTTTGACCAAATATCAGGGGGTTTAAGTCAATTTTGGATGATCTAGGAAGCCAAATAAGCTTTGAGATGAAATATGGGACATCATAGTGCAATAAGTGTTATCCATTTTTATGTTATGCACTTAATTGAACCTTAATCATATCACCAAAGTAATGAAATTCATGCTAAGTCTAGACCTGCTATTAACCTGTCTGATCTGTCATAATAATGCCGAGAATGAAGTATGAAATGAAATAATTGAAATTTGATCACATTTTGCACCATTTTCTCTTAAACTTTGAACCTTAATGATAAAACTGTTTGAAATATGGTTTAAGTCAAAAAGAGTTGCATTTTAACCTTGAATATGTCTGAATATGTATTTTCTAGCAAGCTTTGATGTTTTTGAACTTTCTAGCTAGATGTTTCTTCTTGAATATTTGAATCATTCGAGCAAGCTTGATGATTATATGTACTTAAAAGAATTAGTCCTGTAATATTGAGCATACCTTGATAATTGTAAACTTTTGAGTAAACTTGGATGTTCAGATTGTTGTTTTTGTCAGGCACACTTGATGCTTAGGTGATACTTGTATGAATATGCTTTAAATACTTGTTTCGAGTAAACTTGGGTGTTTTAGTTGAAATTTGTGTTTATGTAGCATACTTCATGGTTTTAGGGTTATTCTTTGAAATTAGAATGGTTTTCTACTAAACTTCGTTTACCGAGCAAACTTCATTTTTAGAGCACACTTGTAAATTGGTAAATCATTCCAAGTGTTCTCCCAACATACTTGTTAATTTCAGAAAATTCCAAGAAAACTTCAAATTTCGAGTAGACTTTATGCTTAGAGCACACTTGTATATCAAAGGATAACAAGTCTTATCTAGCACACTTTGCACTCTTGAACTATTTTCGAGCATACTTTGCCTTTAAAGTATACTTGAATGAATATTTGTTAACTTTTTCCTTTTATAGGTATAATCGAGTAAGGTTTGTGAAATCCAGATATTCGAGCTACCTTGACAATTAGAAATATCTCTAAGTAATTATTTTGGATTGTTTATTTATTCCGAGTAAGGTTGCCTATTTGATGAATTATACTTGATTATTTGTCTTGTGATTTATTTCTCTAGCAATCTTGTATATTCGAGTAAGCTTCCTTCATCTTATCCACTTAGTTTTATTTTTAATTACTTTAAATTTTCTTAACAAACTCTGGGACGAGCAAGCTTTGCAAATGGACTTTATCTAGCAATCTTTGTAATTAAATTTTAACGAGCAAGCTTTATGCTAAAATATTTAAAAATGAGTTTTTGGCACTATTCATAAGCAAAACAACATAATGCATTTAAAACCCACTTTCAAAAAGTTATATAAGAGGGACTTAGAAAATTTTGCTTTTCACCTTTCTCCCTATTTCCACTATTGTATTATTTCCTGCTCGCTTGTTCCCAAAATTTCAATCGTTTATTCATAATCCTAACCTAAAATTGTCAGCCAACTAATTCCGACTCGGTAAGCTTCAATTTATAGTTTTCTGAAATTCATTATACGGAATTAGGGCTTAAATTTCATCTTCACTAACAACTCTGTTTTTTGTGTAGGTTAACCATTTGTCGAAGAACAGGTTCTTAAAGAAAATCTTTTATTTCTTCTTCAAATTATGACTTAAAACATGTCAAAGTTGTGAACTTTATGACTAATCTTTACTTTGAATGTGTCTTTGTCTGTGATTGTGCAGATATGAATTATTGTTTCGAGAAGAAGCACAAAATGTGCGCTCTACTCTAGGTGACAGATGATAACAAAATGGTTGAACTAATGATACTACGGATGCAACGGTCAAATCTCCAATTTTCATTAACAGAAAGCCAAGTCATTCATACAAAAAAAATCAATTTAGATTTCTGGCATTCGGCACAACTGATAGATGATGAACTTGGTAGGTGTCTTGAGGCTACAGTTGCAAGGCAAGAAGTTGTGATTACAGAACAATTAATAAGGGCCAGTTTGTAGTTCAATGATGATGTGGAGGCCCCGATTAATTTCTCTACCAATCGATTATTGAGAATATTCCAGGAAACCATGGGCAATCAAGGGGATGTCCATGAGGTGTAGTTCAAAAGGGGCATGTTCCCTAATATGTATCGATTTTTAGGGTTTTACACCCAGGAAGGGTTCGTGGACCCTGATGCGAAGGGACTTTGCCAATGCCACGGTGGCTATTTTCTACAACCAACCGTTTAAGTTTTCACGAAAGATTTTTGATGTCTTGGTTTCGAACTTGAGAAAAGCAGATAAAGATTTTTGCATATTATTTTCAACAGGGTGATCCCTGAGCTACCAACATTGGGAACAACTCATGCATTGCCAGATCCTAACGTTTACAAGTGGATATCAAGGTTTGCAGCAACAAGAAACTTTAACCAAGAAGTTGAATTCGATCCTAACTTTAACCAAGAAGTTTCTTGATAATGAGTTGGAGATTATGGAGGTTTCAGAATCACCTAGGGTGACTTCTGAAGAGGAAGATAGTGAGGATGAAGATGATGATAATAATAATAATGATGGCGGAGGTGATCATGTGGTTGTCGAGGAAGAACTGGTTGAAGAAATTCATGCTGTGGCACAGAGGGAGACTTTAACCCAACCAATTCCTACACCAGCAACCTCAACCCAAAACCAACCCTTAAACCAAGACCTATCACCACCCGAATCCCAACAACAAGAACATTAAGCATATATTCCATCCCCACCAACCTCACCAATACATACCCAAACTTAAACAAAATCACCAAATCAAAGCCAAAACCATAGCCCAACCCAAACCCAAAACCTAAACCAACAATTAGCCCAAACCCAAGACCAACTTATACATGACCCATACATACCTCAACATATCCCAACTCACCTAATAAACCAACCTAACACACCATATCAATCACAAAATGCTGACCAACCCATTATTCCAACCTTTGAAATCATTCACACTTTTACACCTACCATTAGAACCCCTCCACAAGAACATACATTATAGAAAGCCCACCCCATGAACCCATCCAAACCGAAACCAATAAACGTAACCCATTCCGAACTTCACATATCTGTTCCCCATCCCCTGGTGCCTATTTATTTAAAAGACACTTGGATGTTTTAGTTGAAAACGTTGATTTAAGGAGGGAACATGAGGTGCTAAAGAAGAGACACAGAATTATAATCATTGATGGCAAAGGCTCAACAAAGGATTCAACCCCTGGTAACTAAGGTTGAGAAGACCTCAGCTGTACTAAAACAGGGGAGATTCCACCTGTGGTTAATATGATGGGGGAAGAGGCAATAAAAGTCTATGTGTTGTGTATGGGAGTGATGAAGAGGATGAGGATGAGGAAGTGAGAGATGATGATGTGGGATATGAAGGTGAGCAAGATTATGATGTAAATGGGATGATGGTAGAGAAGGATGTGAGAGTTGAGATTGTGAAAGAGGTTGAAAAAGAAGTAAATGAAGATGAAAAAGAAGATAATGTTGTGATGACTGAGGAGATTGTAACTGAAGCAGTAATGACTGATGCAATCATTACTGAGGTTGTGATAACAGAACCACAAGCTGATTTGTTTGTTTGAGAGGAGGGAATTGAGGAGGTTGAAACGTTAGGAGAAACAGTGGTCTTAACAGACAAAACTTATGAGGCAGATGATGATATGGAGAATGTGAGTTCTGAGCTCAAAAAGGAAGATAATGTTGAAAAAGAAAATGATGATGAGCTGGAAGATTTATTTACTGAAATTGATAACTATCCCAGTGAACCAACTCTGGTGAAGGAAATTTGTACATCCAAGCTTGTTAGTTAGAAGAAGAAGGAGAAAATAAAAAGGAAAGGCTATTGCTGAAACTGAAGATCAGTTACAACCTCTTGAATCCCACAAATCAAATCTAGTGATAAGGTACAAATGATTGATGAAGGGGCTAAAAAGGCTATAAGGAGGCATGATGAAATAATAACTGAATGGATGCAGAGGGAAATGATCTCAAGATTCCTATCTGATAAGGAACTTGAGGATTAGAAGTTATTGTTGGAAGAGGCTGAATTATAGAAAAATCTGGATGAAGAAAAGGGGAAGTTGGACCAGGAAGTGATTGAAAGCCTATTAAAGCTACAACAGATTGAAGAGGTTGACAACTCCTTAGCCCTGGTCATTTTTAATTTCAAACAAGCTGGAACAATACCACCTAAGCAAGAAACTGCTGAACCTGAAAATGATGATTTGAATAAGCAGTTGGTTCCAAATGAAGCTAGAGAGTATGTGACTCGAATATTATCTAGAGCTTGGACACAACAAATGACTGATGACATAAGAAAGAATCCAGAAGAGCAACGTTTTCAAGTCCGGACTGGGCCGGCCGGTCGAACCGGTTCAACCGGGATTCGGACCTCTTGACGGTCCGGTTATGTACCTTTAAACCGCTTTTCAAAGAACCGGCCGGTTCAAACCGATTAGCGGTTGGACCGGAAAAACGGTTCAACGGTTGAACCGTTTTAAGATTTAAATATATTTTTTTATTAACATTTTCAACTTCTATAGAATACTTCATGACTTAAGTCTATTTATAAGAATGGAAGAAGGCTCCAAACTTTCCTTGGGGCGATGTGGGATGACTTTTAGCCCTTTTATAAATAACTAATTAGGCTAAAATTTTTTCCTTGGCCGATGTGGGACAATAACAAGGAGAAACTTTTTAAGAAGTGGAAAAAGGTTTTGAATGTAGCAAGAATCAAACTTATGACCTATCCTAGATAATACAACATATCTACCAACTGATCTAATAAGATTTTGTAATATTCAGCTACTTTTAATTTTAAAATAGACTAATTCTGGTTATATTGCAATACTGTCTTCTAATGGTGGCACACTTACATCATTTTTCAAAAATATAAACATATGATGGCTAAATGTTGGACTGGCAAACACATTTTGAGCTAAGGATATGGCCTATGACAAAAAAATTTACGTATTAAATGAAATCCGATTTTTAAATCCGGTCCGGCCGGTTCGACCGGTCCGACCAGTGAACCAGTATCGTGTCCGGTTTGATGTCCGGTCCGGTTATGAAAACATTGCAGAAGAGTGGGATCCAGAGAACTGGATAAATATGGAAAGAAATATTCAAGAAAGAGGAAGAGGAATGATAAAAGTGAAAATACTGATGAACCCATTCCACTAAAAAGGAAAAGTCCAATTCAAGCCATACCACTTCAAGCGATCAAACCTGATGAAGTGGTAAATGAACCTGAAGTTACTGAACGAAAAATTGATGTAATTGTTGACTTGTCAGATGCTGCTGATGATGATGAAACAGCTGACTCACCCTATATGGACATGACTGATGTGCATGGGGAGACTATTCAAATTATGATGGATGAAGCCAAAAAGAAAGATCCGAAAATTTTGGGTTTAATAAATCATGGTTATAAGTTTGAGGCACTGGCTCCTATGACAGATGAGGAGTTGCAGGTGTTACTTGATGAAGAAGTGGAAGACTTGAAGAAAAAAAGAGAAAACAAGAACAATGGTTCTCAAAAGTACCACTGGAAGATGTTCAGGTCAATGAAAAGCTCAACTTCGTAGAAGAACCGGTAGAAATTGTGGACGGGAAAACCAAACAGTTACGACACAACAAAATATCTCTGGAAAAAGTTCGGTGGAATTCAAAACAAGGACCCGAATATACTTGGGAACGAAAGGACGAATTCCGAAAGAAATACCCACACCTGTTCCTTAAAAAGAAAACCGATGACACATTAATTTTTGAGGACGGAATTTCTTAACGGGGGGAGAATGTGACATTCGTGATAAAACGAGGTATACTATGTTCACTACGTAACAAATAAACGATAAATCGGTTAATTCGTAGGGGTTAAACGAGTAACCGACCGAAACTAATTATGACCCGTATATATACTGAGGGGTCATATACAAGTTGTAGATATATTGTAGAGGTTAACATATTGATATTTAAGCCCTAGTACGTTTAAAGCTCTTTAAACGAAAAAGGTTTCGTTTATTGTTACGCTATAAGTTTAAACGCAATCGTTAACATCAAAACGAGCATCGTAGCATCCGTTAAACCGAAAAAGATTTATAAAACACTTATATGACATGTTCTAAGCAATCCGTGGAAATATTTGGATTTTTACAATGAGTCAGTACGTTTTCTTATTTTACAAAAATATGCTGAAAAACACTCGTTGTCGCGTTGTTTTTCGCACTCGAACTAGTTTTCTTGCGAAAAAACCGAATCCGAATTAAATTTTGAACCGATATTTACGCATGGCACGAAAACCGAGGCATTAATGGGCCAAAAGGAGGCCCAATGGGCCCCTTTATGGGCCGACCGCAAAAAATGGGGTTGGACCCCTTATATAAGGCTTGTTATACAAGCTTGTTACTTGATATTTTCACACAAACTTCAACAAAGATAAGAAATCACAGCTGAGTTCTTCATTATCCAGCCAAAACCCTAAAGGTAATCTTCAAATTTTCATCCATTTCATGCTTGATTAACAAAGTTTAAGCATCAAAAATTAAGTCTTGTTTAGTTTTAAACATGTTTAACCATTCAAAAATCATAAAAATCAAGTAAAATTATGTTTTGATGTTAAACATGTCTACAAACCAGGAACATATACTTTTTTGGTCAAAAACGCGGATTACAACATGAATACAACGTTTTTCCGGTTTGAAAGTTCGGTTTGAACCCCAAACCGAAACCCTAATTATCAAGGCTGTTACATGGATGATTTATGTTTGGTTTGATGTTATATGATATATAGATACACTGATTTTGCAACCCGAGACCAGGAAAGTCGTTTAAGCTAGCAAAACTCATCGAAAACCGATAAGGTAAACCCGTAACACTCGTTTAGGGGCTGTTTAGTATTATGTTGTGACGTGGTTGTTGTTAGCTTGTGAAAATTTGCAGGGACATTAGGGATCATTTAAATGAGTCCCTGTTCAAATCTGGTAATTTTTAGATAAACGGAGAATATTTGGCGAATTTATTACCGTTTATTGGCGTTTATTCTGGAAAAATAGGTAAGCTTCATGAAAAATTATGAAATTTGGTTTGGAAACCATAAATGCTATATTAAGATTACTGGTAAAGTTTTAGAACCTTTGGAGATGTCTAAGTATTATTTGTGAAATTGTGTTTTAACCGAGTTTTAATAGCCGAAAAATACGCAAAAAGAGTTAGATTCTGGAGATTTTGCAGGGGATATGTACTGATATTTAGACCACTTGGAAAAATTATCGGATTTTTCGGATGTCGTTTGGTATAAACGGGCTATTTATTACTCAATTATAGCACATTAAATGAATTTTTATTAATAGATAATTAATCATAAAATTTCTGAAAATATTTTTATAAAATTCTCCATATTTTAATTTATTTATATAAAAATTTCCATAATTTATATATGAATACATAATTAGATATGATTAATCAAAGATTTAAACTATATTTGTTTTAACGAAACCGGCAGTTTCGTGTTTAACGGACTGACTGGTATGTCAAAATGCCAAAAGTGGTCAAATATCATAGTCTTAGATGAATTTGATAAAAACAAACTTTTTACGAGAATTCCGAACAATTCGGATGGATTGTACACGTTTTGTATAATCAAATCCGTGTGAAAACGGAAACGAACCCTGCGATCAATCCAGATACCGAAACCTCAAGATGCTTTCATAAATCAAATCATTTTAACAATAAACTTATTTACTTAAGTTTGTGTGATCTTACCTATTCCCTAAATGCGTAAACGATCAACTTGGCTAGGCTCGGAAAACGGTGAAAATGAGCCAAATCCAGTTTTAAACATTTCATAGTATACAACGTCACAATTTAAGACTATGGTCATGTTCTGGGCCAAACAGCTATAACCAGACTAGTTATATAGCCCAATTTGGTTTAAACACTGTAGTAGTATTAACAGTACGATACCGATTATAGGATACGAGTTATAATCGAGGAATAACACTTATTGACGTATATTACCTGCTCAAACTACGATAAGGTGAGTTTCACGACCCCACTTTCTAAACTGTTTTACGAACTTTTGGGGTGGAAAGCATGTTTACATATACTTATATACTTGAAAACGTGTGATGATGTGAATTATCTAAGTACTAACACTTGAAAGTCCCCACAAACACAAGTGATTAACTTCGTGCCTGTGACGTGTGGATAGTACTATCTGTTTGACAAACCCAACTGAAGGCGCTGGTGGGGTATGTCGGATATACTTGTTTACGCAGTTGCACATTGTCATTTATACTTATTACATTTTGCTATGTGGTGTTAGACATAGTACATATTTGGGGCAAAGTGGCTGTTAAATGCCAACGGGAGTACATGGGCAAGGGTGGCCATGCAGTGCGAGCTGTCTTGGGTTCACTTGTGGCTTAGTATAATACATCATACACATACTTATATACATACGTACTGTGAATTTTACGAATTCATATACTGATTTGTTCGTACTCGTGAAACTTGAAACTCACCAACTAGATGTAGCTGACCCGTTTTAACATGCTTTTCAGGTAAGCCGAAGTTGGAATGATTTGCTTACTGCTTGGTGTTAGAAGGAAAGTTGAATAGCTGTGAATAGATGTAAATACGTAGTAATGAATAAGAAGCCCGTGAACTGGTTATGTGATTTTCATCTAGTTTGTAAACTTAGTACCTACCAATGTAATATGATGTAAAATAGTTTGTTGAATTTCTTTATAAACAATGTGGTTGATACCAGTGTTATCTGTTACATTCCCGTATTACGCTTCCGCAACTACCTAGTCGGGGTGTGACAGAGCATTACACAAGATATGACATGGTGAACTCCTACTTGACTCCGCATCCTTATGCTTCAAACGTTCACTTCTAGTTGTGATCCTTCTTCTTTAATTGGGCTTCTACTTGGGCTTCAACCAAAATGGTGTTGTAGTTGCATCTTCTTTTCAAAATATATCTTAATACATTTTGTCTAATAAAAGAAATACAACTATTCTACTTATTATTACAAACCATTTGAAAAAAAAAATAGATTACAAACCCGAATAAAGAATATTACAAACAAATTCACAAATTACAACAAGTCTCTTCAATATACACAAGGTCATGGCTAGGTTATGAACATCCAAGACAAGAAGGTCAACCTTTGACCAGAATGGTTCCCCTTGTCCCTTAGTTCTTGGCCTAAAACAGAGAACACATAGTTCTTAGCCAAAACCAAAGCTTCAGAGTTTTCGGTCCGAAAGCTTTGGTTCTCCGAGAACACGTTTTCGGTCAACCGAAATCTCATGGTTCCCAACGATGAGTTCTCTACCAACCGAGAACAGGGTTTCGGGTGTCTTCGGCCGGATTGAGAACCAAGGTTTTCTACCATTGTGTTCTCGGCCAGAGCTGAAGAACACAGTTTTAGCACAAACATAATTTGGCAACCAAAAAAACCAATTTTTGAGTTTTTACCACATGCTTGTATGGTATAAACTTGAAAAACCAAGGGGCAACAAAAATGCCTAAACTTCTCGGCCAAAATGGTAAAGATTACCATCAAACCCAAGCACTTTAGAACCCATTTTTGAAGCATGTAATCGTATAAGCGGCTCTTGAAGCCATTGTCGGGTTTTGGCAAGATTATCGAAGTCCAAAATAACCATTTATTTAGGAAAACACAGGGGAAATAAATTTTTAAATCTTGTTTTTAAACACATAAACCCGTTTATATTTAACCCAATCCAGGATCCATATACGATTATGAATGCTATCAAAGCACAACTATAGGGTGTTAACATACATACCTTCAAGTCAAGAAAAAACGAAAGAGATGAATGAGAATGAATGGCGAGATTCCAATGGAGAAATCCTCAAGCTTGTATGCCCAAAAAGCTCCAACAAACGCCTTGCTTTCTAGGGTCCTTAACACTTTTGTAAGAACAAGCCCTTTGTTCTTTTCTTCTTCTTCTTCCCCTTGGATTTCGACCGAGAGAGAATATAGAGAATATGTGTGTGTGAGAGAGAAGGTGTAAAGATGATTCACCCAAGAAAAAATGATCTACCAAGACACACCCTTGCATGTATTGGAAATAACAAAGAGGAGAGAGAGAGAGAGATGGAGGGGCCAGCCCACATGGGGTTTTCCCCCCAAAAACCAAACTCAAATTTGTTTATTTTCTTTTACATTATTTGTTATTTATCTAGATAAATAACATTTCTCTTAATTATAAATTATCCATATAATTTATTTAACACATATTGCAAATATTTAGAAAACCCATTTTCCAAATATATATAAGTGTTGATAATCATTACTTAGATCATATCTAATAATAATTATCGTGGCGTTTGTCTAGCTTGTTATTGGGTATGACCCGACTTGGATCATAACATACTAGCCACATCAACTCTAATATGTGCCTTAGGCAGATCGATTCCAACATGATAAACTTGAAAAACTATATAGCAAGTATCGTGGTTAGTGTAAGTTTTTGATCGATCATGGAATATCAATTGAAGTGGTGGATAGTCTGAGCAAGAAACAAGTTGAAACACACTTTAAGAGGGTCTCAAGGAGAGTAGATTTTGAAAAAGCCATAAAGAAACCAAGACTAATGGCTCTGGCTAAAAAAGAAAAGATGCAATGGGAGGATGAACATGTGAAATTATTTGGCAGGTTTATGGAGGCTAGGGGTAAGGGAGAAAAAACAAAGCAATTGAGCAGAAAAGATAAATTATCTATGTATGAGGCTGAAAAGGATAAATTTGATCAAGAAAAATCTAAATAATCTAAGACTCCTCCCTAGGTGATTGTGAATGAAAAGCCTATAGAGCCAGTTGAGTTAGTTCAACCATGGAATGATGAGAACAAAATCTATACCTTAAAGGGTTTGAATCTGAGCAAGGGCATGGCTGAGGGAGTTTTTGATAATCTGTGCAAAGGGCAGCTAAAAGACTATTTTTTTACAGAAAAGGAAGAATGGGGGAAACTAGAGGCTAAAGAGAGGATATTGTTGGAGTTTCAGTGTGGACCCAAGGGTGAACCTATTGAATCCCAAAGATCTGTCCCTGTTGGTCCAACTAATGAGGAATTGATGGGTATGATAACCACTATGGCCAAATAATGAGAAAATTATCTACAATTGGTTATGCTGCCAAAAGAAAAGATCATTGAAAAGTATGAAAAATCTAGACATGTGCGAAGGCCAGTCATCAAAAAGAAATACACTCAAAGGTTTTCCACTTAAAGTGTCCCAATCTCAACCACTAGAGCCTCACAACAAAGGCCACCAACTGATGTGGACCTACTAAAAAGGCTCTACTTTGATGCAAGAACTGAATCTTTAAAAGTCATTATGACTAGTGGTGAGTTGAGGCATATAATATTCAAAGATGATTTCATGGATTTTAAAAGGGAAGAATTGGAAGAATTGGCAACTCTGAGCCTGTATGACTACCATGACGGACAAAGCTTTGCACAGAGACAACCAAATGAATTATCCAAACTCTGAAAGATCAGTCAAGGAAGGGTTTCCCAATGCTGAACAAAAAGAGGAAATTGGAACATCCAGCTTACTGACGCTTCCTATAAACAGAAGACTAAGTACACCAATCCTCTTGCTAACCAGAAGGAATGCTTGAGTAGGAGGTAGCAGATGACCAGGCCAAATCATGAGGTCTAGAGGAATGGTAACATTGCATTTGAAGAACATGATCAATCCTTGATCCTCATAAACATAGATGGACTGGCCCTGGGCATCATACAACATGATACTGATCTCAAATTTCTCCATGTGGACTATCTGGAGGACATAATCAGATGGATTATTCCCTCCCATCATCCCCACCACAGGGAGATCTTCTTATTTAAAGAAAAGGTCGTGATAGTCATATTGGACAGAAGAAGGGAAGCCTCAAGCTCCAGAAGATGAAGATACAACTTATTGATTAGGCTTGATTTGTAATGTCCTTGAGACAGAATTATAAGTTGTAATATTTTTCCTTTGATATGTAAGTTTCATCTTTTGAATATTTGATGTGTACTTTTGATAAGTGTATGCAACCTAAGAGGTGTTTTGGTACAACTAAGGATGTTCCAATCTAGGGGGATATTGTTGGGATTAGAAAAGACCTAAGGAAGATCGGAATCTTCTCAACCTCTTTGAAAATGGCTAAGTATGGAAACCGAGCAAACTCAGGCCTCCCAGTAAGCTTTTACTTAATATCTAGCAAAGTATTTTTCTTTCCCATCAAGGTTATCTTCTAGAATTCCTCTTAAGTGACGGAACAAGCAAGCTTCACTTTGTCTAGCGAGGTTTTTCTTCAAAGTCAAACAAGGTTTGTTTCATAGCAAACTCTTGATTGAACAACGCTAAAACCATGTCTTTTGGAAGATCTAGCAAGGTTTATTCATAATAAACAGTTGTCCGAGGAAGCTTGAAGAAAGTTGATAAATAAATTACTTAAGGACTTCTGCCGAGCAAGGTTCAAATCAGAGCAAGCTACATTGTTTACCAGCACACTTGATTTTGTCCAAATAAGTTAACAAAAGGTTGAAGGGGTCTCTAAAGAACAAGTTTGCTCGTAGTACCTTATCGAGCAAAGTTTGATATGGTCAAGAGGATTGAAGGGTTTTTAAAAAGGGAAAGCATTCTAAGTAAATTTTGCACAGAGAAGTGTTTCCTAGCACACTTGATGATTCCAGATCTGCTCGGTTTTTGTCTGCAAAGCTTGCTCCTTCACCCGTTCACACTTAGAATCTTTTGTAATATATTTTGAATATGTTCCAATTATTAGGGTTTTTAAAAAGGGAATGTCAGATGTCAGGGCAAGCCTATAAAAGAAATAATTTAGGGCACGCCTATGACAGACCTCCAGACACCTAAACAAGAAACTGAGCAAATATTGTGATTTGACGGCTGACTCCCTTCTGGATGGAAAGCTGTCAAAAATCCAAACATTCCACCTAGAAACCCTAATTGATTTTCATTGTATCCTTCACAATATATATGAATGTCTTTTGAGTTACTTTGTGTGTTTGTTACTTTCTGTCTATTGAGCAACATTTAGAGTATTATTGATTCCGCCTTTAATATTCTATTGTTCTTTAACAAAAATAGTAAGTCATTAACCTTCTTGTCAACACTTCTGTGTGGGTTACGATAGTGAGTGAGTGATCTATTGAGTGAGCTATTTGGGACCAGAAAAATCTAAATATAATTTTAAAAATATATCATAACACAGAACATTGAATACTTAGAACAACGCTCCAAATGAAAATCCAATAAAGGTACTTATATATAGGATGTACCTGCGGTGTATCCACCAGGTCCTTATCATATTTACATTTGTATCGTTATCCCAACTACTTTCGTTTCTATATTATGACACAAAATCGTATGTTATATGATTTCCATGCGAGTATTTAGATAATTACATAAGCCTCCATAATTGTCACACCCCAAAAACCATAATTTAAACAGCGGAAGACTTAACTTAAGTCGTTCGGGTTATGACTGATGCCGATAGCCAATAACAATAGAACAATTAATAAAAGCTTTATCTTTTATTAAAGAAAATATATATGTATATTACATTATCAGAGTTTACTAAAATCTTATTATTCAAACACGACTCGCCCTCCTTTCCATGCCTTCTCGAAGCCTTCACTTACCAGAAAATCATATTCAAATATCGATCAACACAATGTGTTGTTGGTGAGTTTCCCTTTATATTAAAATAGTCGATATATATATATATATATATATATATATATATATATATATATAACATCCATATAATGATCTATCATCATTATATCCAATATCAATTCATGTGTAATCGTCATTACACCCTGAATTATATTAAAACATCCCATGTATAATGGTTTACCGCCATTATAACACAAATCCGTGTGTAATGATCTACCGTCATTACACCACAAAACAATAGGCATTTTATTTCTTATAAACAAATTGTGGGGGGGGGGGGGCGTCACCCCGATTGATCTACCCATATTGTTGTGCCCTTACTAATTTGGTTAACAGTTATTTAGCCAACTAGACTCATCCCGCGTTGGACACAGTTTGTAAAATAAAATGCCTTTAAATATCAACGAAATCCATACGTAATAAAGAATATGCTTTTCCCCCCAAAACACAATTAAATATAAATTTGAAAACAATTCCAGTTAAAAACGAAGGGGGGGGGTTTCGATAGAGATGCTCACGGTTTGCAGCTTTCTGTTCCAAAATCTCATGTCCTATATTAGTACACGTTTTGTTAATAAAAACTTGGTTTTAGTTTTTATATAAACCCCTTTTTAGTTTATTAATCCTAATCTAGTGTCCACATAAGCACATAAGCGAGTACACATAGTTCGGTTCTCGGTTAACTATTATTTAATTAACGAAATCAATTAATAAACAATTAAAACATATAAATATAATAAAATATTTTAAGTTTCAGTTGCTGGAAAGTTTTAAGAAAATATTAATCTTTTATTTTTCATAAGTCTTGTTGGTTTCGTCGGTTTTGTCGGTTTTATGTTTGAAATGAACTGTTTCGGTTTTTCGTTTGAAATGTAACTTATTAAATCATGTAAAACACTTGTTACATATATATTAATCAAGTTTTATAAGTTAACTTGTGAAAATATATTATTTTCAGTTTTGTTAATATTTTCTTAAAATAGCAAATTTTTAACGTTTTTGTGACGGTTTTTCGCTACATGAACCGTTTAGGACTAAGTTTTATTATCTTGTCCTTTTCTCATGTATTAACTTATGTTATACATGACTATTTTACCACTTTAGGGGCTTTTCTAAAACATTCCCTAATAGTGGTGTCGGTTTCGTTTAAAAAAGCTGATTTTTCGACTATTAACGTTACCAACAAGTCAAATAAGTTAAAAAAGTCTACACTAATCATCTTATGAAATAATCACACAAATAATGACACATAATTCACTATAAATTGCAGTCTGACCATATAAATCCACAAGAAACGTTTAATCGAGTTTTAAGTTCCCTAGTTCATATTCTAAATCATTAACCATATTACTAATTAACCTTGTTTTTTTATATGTGCAATTATTATTAAATACTCTAAAAGTCTAGATCTTTAACCTATTTTGTAAGTTCATATCAAGCCAAAATCTTACTTTTCAATAAGGAGTTCTTATTCCATTTTGGAAGAATCTATGATTCAAGTGTGTTTCTTCTCAATAAAGTTAAGTATGCACTTTTAGAAGATTCTATTCTTTATAATTAATCACTTTTACGTTATTCCCATCTTTATAAATCTCTAATCAATCATTCACAACACAAGATCATGGATTTTTATAAATTTTCTAAGTGTTGTTCTAACAAAGTTTCCTATTATAGTAACTTTTAATACTTGATAATTCAAATTGATTTAATTCTTCCACTTTGGTTAAGTACAATTTCAACCGTTCATTCAATTAGTTTGATAGGGTTTCATGCATCCTAAGTGTTCTATTTCCATTTTATTCTTTCAATTCACCATTCAACAAAGTTTCTATATCTAGTAAGTTTTTGTTCATTTTAACTAATCCATATTTCTAATCATACACCCTATCTTAGTTTAAGGTTGTTATTTATCATATATTGATTACATTCATCACAAGTATTCACATCAAAATCCAAATTTCCAGTTTTCTTAAATTAAAGTTTCCATATTTAGTAACTTTAACAATCTTTGTTAATTTTCAAGTTCCAACTATTGATTCTAGCATATATCCTATCTTACTTTCAATTAACCCATTCCATAAAACTTTTTATCTCAATAATACTTTCAAAAACCCCTTAATTAATTCTAAAACCAAAATCCCCTAATTTCAATTATGACCTTTTTCTTGTTTTGTTCATCTCTAACAACAATTTTCAATAATCTAAGTCCTTACTAACAAGTTTAAGACCAATAATCAATCCAAACTTCATTCTTAAAACAAACCCTAATATCAAGTTTATTCAAGTTCATCTTAAGCTTTCAATAGATTAACAACACTTATAATCAAACTTAACAACCAATGTAGGATCTTTAGGATGTATGTATGCATGAGTAAATGAGTTTAATCCTTCCTCTTACAAATCCATCCATACATACTGTCACACCCGGCCCTGAGCGGCGGAAACAGCCGGGCGCGCGCGAGTGGGGATTGATAATTAAGCACGGGCCATTGCAAAACATTCAAAGATTTTTATTGCGCATGAGAAGTTTAGTACAAACACATTACTTTGTTCAAAGATTACAAAAAGAAACATCCAAGTATAAAACTGAAGATTTCCTCGCCATATCCCCTTGCGCGGCGGGTAACCGTGCGCATCGAGGGGATAAAACCAAAATCTTCCAAAAAGCTTGTTTTAGATGTTCAGCGTGTGGTGCTCTAAGTGTGACTCCATGCGCTACCTAGTTATCTCCTGAAAGACACGTAAAAACATTTGAATCAGTATAAACTGAGTGAGTTCACAAGTTTTAGTAACTTGACAAAATCATTCTGAAACATTTCTGGCAACCTCATTAACATCTGTTTGGTAAAATCGTATTAACACATAATTCTGACAATATTCTGATAAAAATCGTTTCGCGGGTTACGCGTGAACAAATTCTGGATACGGTGCTCGTCTATGTAAGTGGCGCAGCCACTACGAGCTAAAATAACGTAAAACCGTCCCGCGAGTTACGCGCAGACGTTTCTGGAAAACTATGCTCGTCTATGCAAAGAGGCATTGCCCCTACGAGCTAAGGATACTGTCCCGCGGGTTACGCGCGAACAATTCTGAGAAACTGTGCTCGTCCATGCAAAGAGGCATTGCCCCTACGAGCTAAGGATACCGTCCCGCGGGTTACGCGCAGACGTTGTGCCGGAAAACAAGGCGCTCGTCCATGCAAAGAGGCGCGACCCCTACGAGCGGGCTCAACCCCATAGTACTGCCCCATGCCAGGCACTCGTCCATGCAAAGAGGTGCGACCCCTACGAGTGGGCGGATCAAACCAGCAGTCCCTACCCTTAGAGTTCCAATGGTAAAGTGATCACTTACTCGAGTTCTAGCGCACATACATTGAAAACCTTAGATAACCGTTTGCATTGCTCATCATGAAACATAACTTAAACACATAATCGCTTGCATAGCTTGTAAGTATACCATGATAAAACATTATTTAAGTACGTGTCCCTCGCCCCGAAAGCAGTTTAAAAACAGTGAAAACAGTGAAAATAGGGGCTGTGAGACTCACCTGTGGTTCTTGTTAAGAGATTAATCGAGATTCGGGTTTTCTTGGTGTTGGCCTCGGAATCGAAGGTCAAGAATACGATTAAATAACAAGTATATATATTAAGATCAAGAAATAGGAGAATATAAGGGTTGGATAGTAGGTCTCAAGGTTATATTCTCGGCTTACCTAGTAACAGGATCGGAGCTGGAAACAACGGATGCTTGGGAAAGGATTAGTGCAAGTTTGTAGTTCTTTGAAGTGTGTTTTGGGTGATAATTTAGGCTACAAATTTATAGGCAAGCCCAAGGGAACACAATCCCTTGCTTTAGGGGATTGAAATCTTTTCATATCTAAATGTAATGATGATAAAGTATGGAAGTTATTATTATTTACTTAAGAGTGGAGTGGTGGATAAAAGATTTTGATTTGATTTGGACAGAACATGCAGGTCTGGGGTTGGTGAGAATAGGGTGGCTGACAGTTGACTTTTCATGTTACAGTGTGCTTTTTCAGGTACTTTTGTCAGTGTACAGTAAAAAGTGGAAAATCTCTGAAACACGCTACTGTTTCCTTTCGGGCGGGAGTAATCTCCTTAACTGGAGAATAGACCAAGTGTTCTGCGCGTATAACTTGGTGCGCATAGCTTTCTGCGTATAGGACACGTCTTTGCTGCGGGTAGGTGCGTAACCTTCTCGCAGTTAGGGACATTTGAGTTTCATTTGTAGATTCTCCAGGTGGTCTTGGTAATTCAACATAGTGATCAGTCATGTTGAAGTCAACTCCATCTTGGAGCTTCAGACAAACTAGCTCTCAACGTTCCCGCCATGCGGGTAGGTTAGTTCCCTTCCGCACGCGCATAAACGATGTAGGATGCACCCGCCTTAGCATCATGCGGGATGGTCAACCCATAGACAACATAACGTTTAAGTTACATGAAAACATAAAGCCAAATCATTCACGCATGGCGCATATAACATATGCTCACGCTGGTTCTTAACATGGTGCGCTTGCGCAGGTTGCACATAACAACTGCACGCGCTGACTAACATGGCGCGCTCGCGCAGGGCGCACATAACAAATGTACGCGCTTAATATTTACAATCACCTAATTATTAGGTTGATTACTTAGCTTAAGGGTTTGGGAATTTACCGGTTGTCACATTCTCCCCTCGTTAAACGAATTTCGTCCCGAAATTTAGGAGACGTTGCTGGCAGAAGCCATGTTCTGAAAGAGGTGTGGGTATTTCATGCGCATCTGGTCTTCTCTTTCCCAAGTGAATTCAGGCCCACGCCTCGAGTTCCATTGAACCTTTACTAACTTGATTCTGCTTCTGCGCAACTTTTGTTCTTTCCAATCGGTCACTGCTATGGGTTCTTCTACGAAGTGCAGCTGTTTGTCAATATGAATTTCTTCCAACGGTAAAATCAACGTTTCGTCAGATAAACACTTCTTGAGGTTGGATACATGAAACGTATCATGAACTCCACTGAGTTCGGCGGGTAGACGGAGTTTATAAGCAACTGGACCGATCCTCTCCAGGATCTCAAATGGTCCAATGTAGCGCGGATTTAGTTTTCCTCGCTTACCGAAACGGGGGACTCCCTTCCATGGAGAGACTTTCAAAAGTACTTTATCCCCTACTTGAAACTCCAACGGTTTCCTCCTCATATCAGCATAACTTTTCTGTCTGTCGCGTGCTGCCTTAAGGCGATCCCTTATCTGAAAAATCTTGTCTGTTGTTTCTTGGATCACTTCTGGACCAGTCATTTGCTTGTCGCCCACTTCAGCCCAACACAGTGGGGATCTACACTTGCGCCCATATAACGCTTCAAACGGCGCTGCCTTGAGGCTTGTGTGATAACTGTTATTGTAAGAAAATTCAACCAACGGAAGGTGGGTATCCCAACTACCTCCAAAATCGATCGCGCACGCGCGCAGCATATCTTCCAATGTCTGGATCGTTCGTTCGCTTTGTCCATCCGTTTGGGGGTGATAAGCCGTACTCATGTCCAGTCGAGTACCTAACCCCTCTTGTAATGATCTCCAAAACCTTGAGGTGAACCGACTATCTCTATCAGAAATGATGGACACTGGGACTCCATGTTTTGAAACTACTTCTCGAATATATAGTCGGGCTAACTTTTCCATTTTATCAGTTTCTTTAATCGGCAGGAAGTGCGCTGACTTAGTTAGCCGATCTACAATAACCCATATCGTGTCGTAACCCCCAGGTGTCCTTGGTAGTTTGGTGATGAAATCCATGGAGATTTGTTCCCACTTCCACATGGGAATTTCTGGCTGTTGAAGTAACCCCGACGGCTTCTGGTATTCAGCCTTTACCTTTGAACACGTCAGGCACTTACTGACATGTGTCGCGATGGCGCCTTTAAGATTGAGCCACCAATACAACATTTTAACATCTTGGTACATCTTGTCTGCGCCAGGATGTACGGAATACCGCGTCTTGTGAGCTTCGTTTAATACCTGCTCGCGCAGTCCTCCCTTGAGAGGGACCCATATGCGGTTGGCAAAATATCGAGTGTTCCCTTTAAGTTCCAAATTCTTAATCATACCCCCAAGGGATTCAGTTTTAACAAACTCTGGTTTCAAGGCTTCTTGCTGAGCGTCTCGGATGCGCGTAGAGAGCTCTGCGTGAATTGTTAGCTTTAGGGCCTTGACCCGTAGTGTTTTTATTCGCTCCTTTCTGCTTAGCGCGTCTGCTACCACATTCGCTTTCCCCGGATGATACTTGATCTCGCAATCATAATCATTCAACAATTCAACCCATCTTCGTTGCCTCATGTTTAAATCCTTCTGATTGAATATATGTTGGAGGCTCTTATGATCCGTAAAGATTACACATTTCGTACCGTAGAGGTAATGGCGCCAAATCTTTAGCGCGAAGACAACCGCTCCAAGTTCTAAATCATGCGTCGTGTAGTTCTTTTCATTGGTCTTGAGTTGGCGCGAGGCATACGCTATAACTTTGTCTCGCTGCATAAGGACACATCTGAGTCCCTGGTGTGAAGCGTCGCAGTAAACGACGATGTCATCCGTCCCCTCTGGTAAAGATAAAATTGGCGCACTACATAACTTCTGTTTCAACATTTGAAATGCCGCTTCCTGATTCTCGCCCCAAATAAACGCCTTGTCTTTCTGAGTTAGCGCGGTCAGAGGTAGAGCTAACTTGGAGAAGTTCTCAATGAAGCGTCGATAGTAGCCAGCTAGTCCAAGGAATTGCCTCACCTCAGTTGGGGTTTTTGGCGCTTCCCAGTTTTCGATGGCTTTGACTTTGGAAGGATCAACGTGAATTCCTTTCTCGTTTACAACGTGACCGAGAAAGTGAACTTCTCTAAGCCAAAACTCGCACTTGGAAAGCTTCGCATACAACTTTTCTTTCCTTAACAATTCCAAAATCAATCTCAGGTGTTGCTCATGCTCGGCCTTGGTCCGAGAGTAAATCAAAATATCATCTATAAACACAATTACAAACTTGTCCAAGTATGGTTTGCACACGCGGTTCATCAGATCCATGAATATAGCCGGCGCATTAGTTAGCCCGAAAGGCATCACTAAGAACTCATAATGGCCATATCTGGTTCGGAAGGCTGTCTTTGGCGCGTCTTCCTCATGGACCCTAAGTTGGTGGTATCCTGACCGTAGATCTATCTTCGAATAATAACTGGATCCCTGCAACTGGTCAAATAAGTCGTCAATCCTCGGTAAGGGGTACCGATTTTTGACTGTCAGCTTATTCAGCTCCCTGTAGTCAATACACATCCGGAAGGAACCATCCTTCTTCTTTACAAACAGTACTGGAGCTCCCCAAGGTGAGAAACTTGGGCGAATGAAACCCTTATCCAATAGTTCCTGTAACTGATTGGATAGTTCTTGCATCTCAGATGGAGCTAATCGATAAGGCGCTCGGGCTACTGGCGCAGCTCCTGGGACCAAATCAATTCGAAACTCGATTTGTCGCGGTGGCGGCAATCCGGGCAGATCTTTAGGAAAAACTTCTGGAAATTCGCGCACTACTGGTAAGTCTTCAATTCTTCGCTCATCTCCCTTCTCTATTACATGCGCCAGGAAGGCGTAGTACCCTTTCCTTAGGCACTTGCGCGCCTTTAGGCACGAAATCAGTTTCGTCGCAACTCCCTTTCTTTCCCCTTGAATCATCAAAGTTTCTCCGTTCAACAGTGGAATCCGAACCTGCTTCTCATGACAAACAATCTCCGCGAGATTCTCGACCAACCAATCCATACCTACCACAATATCGAAACTTCCCAAATCTATTGGCAACAAGTTTATATTGAACTCATGACCTCCCATGACTAATACACATTGCTCAGTCCTTTCATTCGCGCATAACTGCCTACCATTGGCTAGTTCTATAGTATAAGGTATGTCTAGCCTACTGGTTGCTAGACCTAAGGAGTTTTTAAACTCAGCAGATATAAAACTTAGATCAGCGCCAGTATCAAATAAGACAGATGCAAAATGGCCGTTAAGTAAAAACGTACCGGTTACCACATTCGGCTCTTCCTTTGCTTCACCCGCGCCGATCACAAAAGCTCTCCCGCGAGCTTGGTTTCCTTTCTGTGGGCAATCCCGACTGAAGTGTCCAGGCTTCCCGCATGCGTAGCAGCTGTCGCTCGATCCAGCTTCTCTGATGCGACAATTCATCGCCTTGTGTCCTGGTCTGCCACATTTGGCGCATTCGATTTTTGCGCATTCACCCTCGTGGTGATACTTGCATTTGCTGCACCATGGGCGAGGCCCGCTGTATCCTTTCCTTGATGGTTCCGCGGCTTGAATCGCGTAAACCCTTGTGCTTTCCTGCTTCTTGGGCGGTGGCTGCTTAAAGTCTGACCCTCGGTGGGAGTTCCATTTCCTCTTGGAGTCAGAGGTTCGCTGCTCGTTCAAGCGAGCGGTCAACATACCCGCACGAACCGTATCCCTTGTAAGGGTGATGGCTCGCGCAACTGCCTCGTCAAAGGTCGGAGGTGCGGAGGCGTTGAGCGGGACTCTAACGACAGGATGTAACCCAAAGATGTACCTCTCGATTTTCTTTTCTTCTGTGTTTGCCATGTCTGGCACCAGCTGGCAAAGCTCGTTGAAACGATTGGTGTAGGCATCGATATCCGTTCCTATCATGGTGTGGTTCCAGAATTCTTGTTGCAAGCTCTGAATTTCTGCGCGAGAGCAGAACTTTCTCATCATCATTTCTTTCAATTCTTCCCAGGTCTTGTGAAGAGCAACTTCTCGCCCCAAAGTCTTTACTTGGAGCTTCCACCAAGACGAAGCTGCTTCTTGGAACAGGCAGGTCGCGTAAAGGACCTTCTGGTTTTCACTACATCCGCTGATGGAGAGAACGGTCTCCATCTTGTCAATCCAATTGTAGAGCCCAATGGCTCCTTCGGTGCCTTTGAACGGCCAAGGACTACAGGCCATGAATGTTTTATAGGAGCATCCTTTGTTCAAGGCTCCTGATTCGGGTTCTGGGGTCTCGTTCTCTTGGCGACCCTGACTAGATTCGGCCTTGCTGGCCTCATGCGTTGCAATCGCCTGCGCGATTATTTCTGCGAGCTCCTCGGGTGTCATGGTAATTCCCTTGGCTCTGGTTGGAGGCATTCTTTTCATAAAAAGAAAATATAACAAACTTAGCGCATGTACTCAGAGCACATAATGTTCTTATCTCTAGACACTGTGACCCGTGTTCCTAAGTGCGTGTGTGATTTTTCTTTTGAAAATATTCTTTTGAAAATATTCTTTGAAAAATATTTCATGCGATTCCCCAAAGGTTATAGTCTAGGTTAAAAACTTCTTTTTCTAGTTCGCTATAACCAGTGCTCTGATACCAATCTGTCACACCCGGCCCTGAGCGGCGGAAACAGCCGGGCGCGCGCGAGTGGGGATTGATAATTAAGCACGGGCCATTGCAAAACATTCAAAGATTTTTATTGCGCATGAGAAGTTTAGTACAAACACATTACTTTGTTCAAAGATTACAAAAAGAAACATCCAAGTATAAAACTGAAGATTTCCTCGCCATATCCCCTTGCGCGGCGGGTAACCGTGCGCATCGAGGGGATAAAACCAAAATCTTCCAAAAAGCTTGTTTTAGATGTTCAGCGTGTGGTGCTCTAAGTGTGACTCCATGCGCTACCTAGTTATCTCCTGAAAGACACGTAAAAACATTTGAATCAGTATAAACTGAGTGAGTTCACAAGTTTTAGTAACTTGACAAAATCATTCTGAAACATTTCTGGCAACCTCATTAACATCTGTTTGGTAAAATCGTATTAACACATAATTCTGACAATATTCTGATAAAAATCGTTCCGCGGGTTACGCGTGAACAAATTCTGGATACGGTGCTCGTCTATGTAAGTGGCGCAGCCACTACGAGCTAAAATAACGTAAAACCGTCCCGCGAGTTACGCGCAGACGTTTCTGGAAAACTATGCTCGTCTATGCAAAGAGGCATTGCCCCTACGAGCTAAGGATACTGTCCCGCGGGTTACGCGCGAACAATTCTGAGAAACTGTGCTCGTCCATGCAAAGAGGCATTGCCCCTACGAGCTAAGGATACCGTCCCGCGGGTTACGCGCAGACGTTGCGCCGGAAAACAAGGCGCTCGTCCATGCAAAGAGGCGCGACCCCTACGAGCGGGCTCAACCCCATAGTACTGCCCCATGCCAGGCACTCGTCCATGCAAAGAGGTGCGACCCCTACGAGTGGGCGGATCAAACCAGCAGTCCCTACCCTTAGAGTTCCAATGGTAAAGTGATCACTTACTCGAGTTCTAGCGCACATACATTGAAAACCTTAGATAACCGTTTGCATTGCTCATCATGAAACATAACTTAAACACATAATCGCTTGCATAGCTTGTAAGTATACCATGATAAAACATTATTTAAGTACGTGTCCCTCGCCCCGAAAGCAGTTTAAAAACAGTGAAAACAGTGAAAATAGGGGCTGTGAGACTCACCTGTGGTTCTTGTTAAGAGATTAATCGAGATTCGGGTTTTCTTGGTGTTGGCCTCGGAATCGAAGGTCTAGAATACGATTAAATAACAAGTATATATATTAAGATCAAGAAATAGGAGAATATAAGGGTTGGATAGTAGGTCTCAAGGTTATATTCTCGGCTTACCTAGTAACAGGATCGGAGCTGGAAACAACGGATGCTTGGGAAAGGATTAGTGCAAGTTTGTAGTTCTTTGAAGTGTGTTTTGGGTGATAATTTAGGCTACAAATTTATAGGCAAGCCCAAGGGAACACAATCCCTTGCTTTAGGGGATTGAAATCTTTTCATATCTAAATGTAATGATGATAAAGTATGGAAGTTATTATTATTTACTTAAGAGTGGAGTGGTGGATAAAAGATTTTGATTTGATTTGGACAGAACATGCAGGTCTGGGGTTGGTGAGAATAGGGTGGCTGACAGTTGACTTTTCATGTTACAGTGTGCTTTTTCAGGTACTTTTGTCAGTGTACAGTAAAAAGTGGAAAATCTCTGAAACACGCTACTGTTTCCTTTCGGGCGGGAGTAATCTCCTTAACTGGAGAATAGACCAAGTGTTCTGCGCGTATAACTTGGTGCGCATAGCTTTCTGCGTATAGGACACGTCTTTGCTGCGGGTAGGTGCGTAACCTTCTCGCAGTTAGGGACATTTGAGTTTCATTTGTAGATTCTCCAGGTGGTCTTGGTAATTCAACATAGTGATCAGTCATGTTGAAGTCAACTCCATCTTGGAGCTTCAGACAAACTAGCTCTCAACGTTCCCGCCATGCGGGTAGGTTAGTTCCCTTCCGCACGCGCATAAACGATGTAGGATGCACCCGCCTTAGCATCATGCGGGATGGTCAACCCATAGACAACATAACGTTTAAGTTACATGAAAACATAAAGCCAAATCATTCACGCATGGCGCATATAACATATGCTCACGCTGGTTCTTAACATGGTGCGCTTGCGCAGGTTGCACATAACAACTGCACGCGCTGACTAACATGGCGCGCTCGCGCAGGGCGCACATAACAAATGTACGCGCTTAATATTTACAATCACCTAATTATTAGGTTGATTACTTAGCTTAAGGGTTTGGGAATTTACCGGTTGTCACACATACGGCACCCATACACAACACACTCATCCATAATTTCAAACATTCAATCTTTCAAACAACTCAAGAACAATAAACCTTATGTATTCATTTCTAACAATTAATCAATCATAACTTAATAGTTACTTGTTCCTTGAGTTTTTGTAAGATAAAGATGTTGTTAAGAGTGGGTGAAAGTAGTGTGCCTCCTAACTTAATCCTCCCTAGTATGCTTGATCTTCTAATCTAAACCTTCATACTTCTTGATCTTGATAAATATGTGTGTGTGTGTGTGTTTATGTTTGAATTTGATTTGTGTGTGTGTGTTCAAGGGGGTGTTCGGCCGTAGCTTTTTAAGGAGAGGGAGAGAGTGGTTTAGAGTAGCGAGTAATGTGATAGGGTGAGAGGTGGAGCGTTTGGGGATGTTACAGGTAGCAATCTTCTAGAAGTTATAATCATTAGGGAAGCTAGTTGGAAGAAAAGGATTGGAGAGTTTGAGAGGTGATGGTGTGAGGTGGAAGGGGGGTAGGTTAGGGTAGGGGGGTATGTGAATAGTTTTTTTTAGTAACTAGGTATTTCCGATTAATCGTTTAACATATTGCATGATTTAAATATCCAAAGGGATTGTCAGGTCCCCTATTTCAGGTAGATCTTACATAAATCAAGTCATAACTCACACAAATAAATGTGTTGACAAGGTAGTTAATGACGGGTTGCTATATTTAGAAAGATAACCGTTTGTTAAAGGTGGAATCAATAACAAACAGGGTAGTTGCTAAACAATAATCAAAGGTAACTAACACACACAAGATTCACTCAAAAGATTTCCATTCATATAATGTTCATCATACAAGTGATAATCGATTTAGGGTTTCTTGAAGGGAAAGTTTATCCGTACGATTCCTAGGACGGCTGTCACGCTCAGAAATATTCTTTCTTATCCTAAAAGTGTGATTGCCTAAATCCGTCCTTAGGAGGAGTGCCAAATATTATTCCTTTTATAGGCCTGGCACCTCCTTTACAGCTGTCATTCCTTCTAGAAACCCAAATGCTAAAACGTATACAAATTACATATTCAAAATTATTCTAAGTGTAAAACAAGTCTTCCGGGTAGGCTTTGTAGCAGAAATGACTTTCCGAGTAGGCTGTGTGCTCTGCCTTCCTTCAGTACTTGGTAACTTAAAGAGTTACCAAGTAAATTATTCTAACGATAGATGTCTGCCCGAGATCAGTTTTCGATTAGACTTTACTTAAAGAGTATTTTACCAAGTAAAATACTCACCGGGTAGACTTCAATCTTCTTGACCTTATCAGACTTTGCCCGACAAACTCTTACGAGCAACCTTGTTCTTCAATGGTCCCTTCAACTCTTTACTATAAAATAGCTTAGTAGCAAAGTGTGCCCGACATCATTGTTCCTTGCTTGAGTTGAACCTTGCCCGATGTTACTTGGATATATTCCATTAAGCATCAATGTCTGGTCCCGTTTATGATGGTCGATTCGGCTCGGATCTTAATCAATCATGTCATAACTCACACAGAATTAATCGTGTTGACAAGAGAGTTAATGACGGGTTACTATGTTTAGAAAGATGACCGTTTGTTAGAGGCGGAATCAATAACAAACATACGGTTGCAATGAATATTCAAAATACGAAGACACACGGAGGATTCACTCAAAAGATTTCCATTTATATAACGTTAATCATACAAAAGGATAATCGATTAGGGTTTAGGAGGAATCCTAGGATAGCCGTCACACACACAATATTCTCTTAATTAATGTGTCGGTCTTATCCGTGTTGTCTCATTTTCCGTGTCTGTCTTGTGTCTCCTGTGTCTTTGGCGGCGTGCCCTAATTATTCTATTTATAGGCCTGCCAACCTAGGATAGGCTGTCATTCCTTCTAGAAACCCTATCCGATAGTACATATTCAATTTACATATTCAAAAACTATACTAAGTGTAAAACAAGTCTTCCGGGTAAGCTTTTCATTAAACTTCAGTCTCCGAGTACGCAGCGTACTCGGCCTTCCTTCAGACTTGGTAAACATAGAAGTGTACTCGGAATCAGTTTCCGGGTAGACTTTACTTAACAATTATTTTACTAAGTAAAATATTCACCGAGTAGACTTCATTCTTCTTGAATTTATCAAACTTTGCTCGACAAATCCTTACGAGCAACCTTGTTCTTCTATGATCCTGTTCGGCTCATTGTTAGTTAAACAACTTATTGATAAGGCGTACTTGGAGTACATACCTTACTCGAACCGAACCTTACTCGATATAACTTAGAGATATTCCATCAACTCATCAAGTATACTCGGACCATAATTATTAAAGAATACCTTGCCCGGTCTTCCAATTGCTTGGCTTCTTGGACTTGGTTGACCATACCTTACTCGGAAGAGTAAAATACTTGGTCTTTGAAGAACAACCCTGCTTAACAAAGTGAACCTTACTCGGATATGCCAAATAGATGAACCTTACTCGGAAATCACCAAAAAGCATACCTTGCTCGGATATCCACTTAAGAAGATTATTTGAAGTAAACCGTGCCCGGAAGGCAAAATCTCGTACTCGGCTAAGTAAAAGCTTACTCGAAGGTCCAAGGTGTACCCGGATTCAACACTTAGCAGTTTCTAAGGAGGTTGAGAAGATTCCAATCTTCAATATTCTTCATTTAGGTCAAATCTCCTCATTTGGGTCAAACTCTTGACCCAACAATCTCCCCCTAGATTGGAACACCTCAGCTGACCCAAAACATTCTATGGTTACTTACATTTAGCAAAATACACATCAAATTTCATAATTGAATTACATAAGTAAAAATTACATAATCAAAGGTTTGTCCGAAGACATTACAAAGCAAAGCCTATTCTATCTCATTTGTCTTTTTCTCTCATTGTAGGCTGCTTGTCTTCTCAGCTGGATCACAGATGCTGCCCTTTCTCTGAATATATTGAGCACTTGGTAGTGAGTGTGTCCTTCTTGTATCACCAAGTCTCTTATATCAGCAAGATCATCATTATGTAGGCATGTCAGATCTGCATCCTTCTTGATTGTTGCCAAGGCCTTCCCATCTGAATTCCTCAACACATAGTGGCCAGTGTCTTCTTTGTATTCAACTTCTGTAATGACACCGTTTATCTGCACTGTGTAATTTGGCCTTCTCATCCTTCTTCCAAAGCTTATACAAGTCTCCATGTTGGACAGAGGATTTTGATCTCGGACTCTCATCTGGTAGTTCAGTTCAGCCCTGTCCATTTTCTTCAGTTTTTCTGACCTCTTTGACTTGTGAAGTTGGATCAGTCTCCAACTTCTCTTTTCTTTCAAAAATTTGAACCCATCAGCAGCCTGTTCTTACAGATACTTAGATAAGTCATTCATTTGTCTTCCTGCTAATCTGTCTCTGTTCCTGTAATCATATAAGTGAAGTGTGGCCATCCTTCTTAATTGATCTTCATTGTACTCACGGAAATCACTTCTGACCACAATCTCCCTTAGCATTCTGCTCTCCATAATCACTTTCATAGAATCAGTAACTGAATCAAAGTACAGCTCTCTGGGTAGATCCACATCAGACTGTGGTCTTGTTCTTTGTTGCACTGAACTGCTTGATTCCCCTCTTCCTGCTTGTCCTCTTCCTCTTTGCATTCTTTGATGGATTGGTGGTCTGATAGAATTGATTTCTTGGGCTTTTGAGGTCCCAAGTTGAATGTCTTCACGTATATTGCTTCCACCATCTCAGTAGGAAGGATTGCAATCTCTACAATGTCATGTCCTGCTGACTCCAGTTCTTTTAACATTTTAATCATTCCCGGAGTTCTAGCCAGTCCAGCAGGCACAAATCTGCCATCAGAGTAATATCTGGGATTTTCTCCCTCCCTTAATGCTTTTTCCCACTCATCCTTCTGCAGATAGAAAAGAGTCTTCAGATCCTCTTTCTCCAGAACATTAAAATCTGCCTCAGTCATCCCTCTTTTGTTTATCATTATGTTTCTTAGGATGCTGATCATTTCCTCATTCTCCCAAGGCATAAATGGTTCAGTTTCTTGTTCAGGCTTTACATCATCTTGAGGGATATGAGTTTCAACAGGTTTGACTTGCTCCTTTTCCATTTCTCTTAATGTCTGAATTCTTCTTTTCTTCTTTTGAGGCTCATCAGGTAGTTCAGTTTGAATTGTGCTCTCAGTATAGACCCTTTTCAGCTCTTTCTGTTTCATTTTGGAATACTGGTCAAATACTGCCTCTTTGCTCAAATTTCTTACAACCTCAGGCTTCATGCCTTTCTCAATCAATTAACCACACATACCATCATACTTCTTCTTTAATTCTTCCAATTCAATCTTATCATCTTGTTTTACAAATTTTTCTGACACTATCTCTTTCTCACTGTTATAGAGATCTTCAATTTGTTCAGCAGTGTATTTTTCTAAAGCAGCTTCAGGATAACCTCTGACTTTCAAATAAATTTTATAGTGCTCAGTATTTTTCTTTCTTTTCTCAACCTTCTTTAGGACTTCCTCTGCATTTATTTCAATTATGCCCCTTTGAATATAAGTCATTTCAGCTTGAGTGGTCTCAGCAGTAGAGCTTGTGTCAACTTTCTCACCTTCTTGATCAGAGTGATCATCACCCTTTCCATCAGACTCCTCAGAGTCATCCTCCTCATCATCTGATAAGTCAATCATGGCATCTATCTTGGGTTCATCAGAGGCAGGATGCTCTGGTTCAGTAACATTCACATCAGGAACCTCAACCTCAGGGACATCAACATCAGGAACCCCTGGTAATTTTTCTCCTGGTTTCAGTGTTTTCAAGGGGATTGCCCTGATTGGTTCTACATCAGTCTGTTCAGCAGATTTCCTCCTTCTTTGATAAGTCTTTTCAAATCTTCTTTCTCCCCAGTTACTAGTAGGGTTCTTTTTCATGTCTTCTTTTACTTGTTCAACCCATTTCTTAGCAGCTTCAGATGCAATTGACTCCCCAATCTCTTCAGGTATAATCATGTCAGTGTTAAGATTGGTTGATGGTTCAACAGTCTCCTCTTGTTGCTTCTGAAACTTGTTAACCACCTTTCTCAAAGAGTCATCAAACTCTTGAGTTTTGTTCATATTCACCAGAATTTCAATAACCTCTTGATCTATCACATCTTGAAATATTTCTTTTGCTACATTGGCTTCATTGATCAATAGGTCCTGCTGTGCCAACTCTTCTTCAGTCAAGGAATGGGCAATTGCTTCCCTTTCCATTGATTCTTTAATAAGTCTTTCTCTCTCAGCAAGAGCAGCAGCAGCAGTAGTATCTACAAAGGATACATCTTTCTCAACATATACAGCAGGCTCATCCTCTGTTGCTATCCCTTTGCCTTTTTCTTTTCTTTTTCTCAACTGCTCTTCATTCTCTTGCTCATCACTAGTTTCATATTCATCAATTTCTTTGAACAGTTGATCTAATTCCGAATCATGCTCTGCCCTCTTGGAACTAACTTCTTGATCATCTTCAGGTTCAGTGTTTATCAGTTCCTCAGTAGTAGCATTCTCATTCACATTCTCTACCGTCATCTCCTCATTCACAATATTAGTCAACTCTTCTGTAATCACATTCTCATAATCATTTGTTTCCTCTTCACACACCTCTTCTTCATTCTCATCACTAACATCATAATCATTCATAATCATTTTCAAACCATCAATATCATCAATACTCTCTGCATTAGTCATACCCACAACATCATCATTTATATTCTCCCCCTGTTTTGGGGCAGCTGAGGTCTTCTCAACCTCCTGCATCAGGGTTTGAATCATCAGTTCAGCTTCAGCCAACCTTTTTAACAACATTTCATTTTCATTTGTTAGCTCTTCATTCTTTCTATTCAACTCAACATTTCCATCCCTAACCTCTCCTCCTCAACTCATCATTCTCCAACATTAGTTCAATATTTCTTTGAAGTGTGTTTTCTTGTTGGCTTGAGGGTGGGGTTGTAGGGAATGGTTCATAAGTGAGTTGTTCAGTGATGGATGGGGATTGTGTGTGTTGTGTGGAGGTTTCTTGTTGGTCTAAGTTGAAAGATTGAGGTGGTGTTTGATGTGGTGAGGCAGGTGGTGGTGATTGTGGTAGTGTAGGGACAGGTTGTTCAAGTTCTTCATGTTGCTCCCCCTGTACTGGTGCCATAATCTCCATATCCAGACCATCTCCCCCATCAGTTCCATCAACATCATCATCAGAGTCTCCTCCAGCACTCTCATCATCACTCCCTTCTTCCTCCTCTGAGCTCAGCTCAGGCACAGGCACAGGCATTATAGCCAAATCATGGTTTAACAACCATGGCAGAATTTCCAATGGAATACTTGCATCAAAATTGTTAGAAACACCAGGGTTCTTTATTCTCTTGTAGGCATCGGGATCTTGCAGTTTGTGGGTGGTTCCAATTGTTGGTAAATCTTGTAGAGTGCTATTGAATATGATCTGCAGGAATCTCGGGTACTGTAAAAATCTTTTCCTTTCCGGTTTCTTTAGATTCCTCACCAGCCCATCAAAGATCATTTTGGAAAAATTAAACGGCAGATCATAGATTGTTCCAACGGTGGCATTTGCTAGATCAAGACTCATCAGAGTCCATGATCCCTTTCTCGGAGCAAATCCATGTATGATGTGATGAATCAGAAATCTGTATAACATTGGAAATAACCCCTTCTGAAACTGTCCCTCATGGACATTTCCTTGATACCCCATAGTTTCTCTGAAAATCTTCAACAGATGCTTTGTATCGAAGCTGATGTGATTGTGATCATCGTCATTTAGTCTTAAACATCTTCTGATCAATCTTTCAGTGATCTGTATTTCCTGTCTGGCCACGGTCGCCTCGATTCGTCTCTCATTACCGTCTTCAATAAGCTCTGCTGATCTCCAGAAATCCAAAGAGTGACTTCTGTAGATAATCGGGCATTCAGTGAGTGCAAAGCTAATGTTTGACCGTGCCATCCATACGATCATCCGAGCCATCGGTTCATTTTCTGGTGTTACTTGTAGTAGTGCGCACATATTGTGCTTTGGCTCAAACACATACTTCGGCTCGTTGTCTGCCATATCTGTAAAACATAAACAAACATATTCAAAGTGAAATTAGACATAAAGTTTAAAACTTTAGACAATTTCAAGTTATAAAAGTGAAGAAGAAAGATAGAAATCTTCAAGAACCTGTTCTTCGACAAATTAATAACCTAAACACATAAACAGAGTGTTAGTACTCGAATACATAATCAAGTCACAATAACAATCTAATCGTGATCGGAAAACATAAAATTTTATGCTTACCGAGTCGGAAATTAGTGGCTGATAAAAATTAGGGTTTGGATTAATCTTGAATTCGATAAGTCGGTTATTTTTCTTAGTAAGAGAGAGTTGCAGTGGAAGGAGAGAGATAGAGGAAAATAATGTAGAAAAAAATTTGCCTAAGTCCCTCTTTTATACATTTTGAAAGTGGGTTTTAAATGCTTTTTGTCTTTTTGTGAATTACTAGCTGTCAACCAGTAACGTTATCCACTTGATATATTAAAAACATTTAATCTCATTTAAAATCATAAGACCTTACTCGAAAATTTAATTTAACCAAAGTCTACTCGATCTTCTTCCACTAACAACCTTACTCGGTCAAACTTTACTCGAAAACTTTTCATTTTGAATGTGAAGTTTGCCCGAATACTTCTCTATTTAAACCTTGCTCGATCAAGTAAATTAATTTAAAGTTAAGATATAATGAAGAAAGCTTACCCGAAATACTTGATTTCTTGAGAAATAAATCGCAAGACAAATAATCAAATATAGTTATCAAATAAACATTCTTACTAAGAATCAATTAAGATCCTCCAAAAATTTCTCAAATTCAAATTAAAACTTATCTAGCATGAACCCTAAAAATCATGATCACTAACATATTCAAACAACGTATTCATTCAAGTATGAATCACTTAAACAATTTCATCATACCAACTTACATAATCAATCAACGCATTCATTCAAGTATGCTTGTATGAAGATTGTGCTCGAGCACTCTGTCAAATGTATAGTGTGCTCGGACAACTATCTTATGCCAAGCATACTCGAATAACTTTCATATAATACAAAGTGTGCTCGAAACCAAATTCTAGCAGACAGTGTACTCGGAAAGTTGGGTTTTGAAAATTACCAAGTATATTAAAGGAACACAAGTGTACCCGAAATATAAAGTGTGCTCGGAAAACAAAGTTTGCCCGAAAACATTTGTAATTTCAAAGAAATCATAAACACATATATCACAGATCATGTTCGGAATGAAATTAAACTCATAAACATTTAAGTGTGCAACAGTATAAAATTTCATAGAGCTTGCTCGAAAATCCTAAGTTAGCGTAATGCTTGCTAGGATAAACACATTCAAACATCAGGTATGCCCTTGTTCGAGGGAACTTATCATATCAAACCATACCCGAAAAATGACAAACTTAAACAGTAACATCTAAGCATGCCCGGAAAGATTAACAATCCTTTCCTAACAACATATTCACTCAAAGCTTACTCGGTACACTCATTTTAATTGCACAAAGTTTGCTTGAAAACACAATCAGCATATTACATGCATAGCTTATTCGAAGCTAACATAAAATATGCATAGCTTACATGAAACAAGATTTTCTTGTTAACAGTTAGCTATTTCAACACATAATCATATCAAGACTTCAAGCTTGCTCGGAAAGTGAGTGCAACAGTGTAAACACTTCAAAGCATGCCCGAAAATCATAAAGTTAGTCAAAAATGACTAAGCTTACTCGGAAAGGTTGAAAGTTGTCAAACCTTACCCGAAACAACATATTCACACATAATTAACTGTTCTGTACTCGGAAAGGTTGTAGTTCAATAACCTTACCCGAAAATACATATTCAAACAGTTTGTGCTCGAGAAGGTAAGAAATCATCCAACCTTACTCGAACTTACATATTCAGACATAATCAACTGTTTTGTACTCGGAAAGGTTATAATTCAATAACCTTACCCGAAAATACATATTCAAACAGTTTGTGCTCGAGAGGGTTAGAAATCATTAAACCTTACTCGAACTTACATATTCAGCCTATTTTAGGCAAAATGCAACACTTTTTGACTTAAACCACTTTTCAAAGACATTTCTAAGTTATGTATCATTTCAGAACATAGTTTAAGAGCAAATGGTGCATTTAGAGATCAAATTTCAATTATACTTCATTTCAAAACAATTTATTTTATAAACTGAAAAGATCTCAGGAATGGGATCATATTGACTAAGTAGCTATCTCATTACTTCACTCTCAGCATTATTATGACAACTTAGATAGGTTAACAGAAGGTATAAACTTTGCATGATTTTCATATCTTTGGTGATATGATTAAGATTCAATTTGAGCATAATGCAATAATGGTCAACACTGTGCTATGATGCCTCATATCTCTTCTCAAAGCTTATTTGGCTTTCCCCAGATCACCCCAATTTGACTCCAACCTCCTGTATTTGGTCAAAAATAGTTTTTGTATGACAGAACTTATTGTATTTTTGCAATTTTGATATTCAAACATGTATAGAGGTTGAACGTTAGACTTACAGTTAGCAACATGCCTTTCATTCAAGATGAGATAGTTTTTGTCAACATCTTTGTAGTTCTTGTTGTAACCCTCTTGTTTGATAAAATATCTAAAATATTTATCAACTTTTGGTTGATTTATCATTCTTCCCCTTGTTTTTGAAATTTTCTCAAATTTTCTTAAAGCATGTTCTTTGTCATATATAAAAAAATATTTCATTTTGGTTGACAAGATAACAACAGGCTTGTTTATGACTGGGTAATCACTTTTCTGCCATATCATTCGGAGAGATCTATCTTGAGACATGCAAAACAACTATGCATCTCCACATAAAGATTAGCATTTTCTTTATATTTATATCACCTTAGATTTTACATCATCATGGGAAAGCAACCATACATGTTAATGACTATACTAAGGCCTTTTTAGCCTATTAATTCCATATGATCAGCTAAGTAGTCAATGTACTATCATTTCCCATCAATACAGTTTAATATTCAATCACCCCAATACCTCTTCATTGTCAGGTTAATGGCTATCCTGTTTGACCAAAAGTGGTCAACAGAACCAAACATACATGAGAATATATGTCCTTTCAAAGTCAGAGTTATTGACATAGTTTTAAGTGAAGGGATATGAAACAAGTCATAATTGCCCAAAATGCATTCAGTTTTCAGGTCAATGGCTATCCTTTGAATCTAAGAGATTAAAGGACCAAACATACACAAGTGCATGTCCTTCCAACTGGGCAAATGACATAATTTTCAGCAAAAACAACTGTTTGAGATCTTTCCCTTTAAAATCCTTCTTTTAAGCTTCTTAAAAGCTTGAACTGAATAATATTATCATATCTCTACACCATTAATCAACTTGCTCATGTTTTAACCAAATTATAGTATTTATGAAAAATTCATTATAAATTTCATTGAATCACATAATTTTGACATAAAACACATTTTGACATAAACAGTTGCATCACATACTCAAATCTTAATCATTCTATCATCATTAAGAAAAACAGACTGTAATCTCATTCAATGTCTATTCTACCTTAACAACTTCAGAAGATCAGATTAAGGTCATATTCAAGTAATCATAAACATGTGATTACTCACGACATTATATAAGCAATTAATCTCACCTAAACAGATCAAATTACTTATCATAACATCAGATCAGTTAACAAGATAGTCAAGTATTATCATCAAATTCAACCAAATTGCACAAGTAGTTATTTAACCACCTATCAGTTAACATCAAAACAGTGACATAATCAAAACAAATTAAACAACATATTCAGCATGTGTAATTAGTCATCACAGAGAGACACACATTGAAAACAGTTAAGTCACATAGCATAGAACATACTCAGTAACATATTTAGCAACATATTCAACAACATATTCAGCAACATATTCAGCATGTGTGACCTCTTATAAAATATTCAAGTAGCACATAGAGGTACACAACTAATCACACATCCTTAATCAGATTTCATCAGAGTTGATCATCACCAGGGCTTTCAAAAGAAAGTTGAACCTGGTTCTATCAAGTGGTTTGGTGAATAGGTCAGCCATATTATCACTTGTATCAACTATTTGCATGTCAATCAAACCCTTTTCACTACAATCTCTGATGAAGTGATGTCTGATTTCAATATGCTTAGTCTTAGAATGTTGTACAGGATTCTTAACAGTAAAATATGCAGCAGTATTATCAATCAGAATAGGGGTGTTTAGAAAGTTCAAACCATAGTCCAACATCTGATTCTGAATCCAGAGAACTTGTGCACAGCAGGCAGATGCAGCAACATATTCAGCTTCTGCAGTGGAGATTAACACTGTAGTCTGTTTCTTGCATTGCCATGACACTAGCCTTTTACCCAAAAACTGGCATCCCCCTGATGTTGACTTTCTACTCATATTGCATCCATCATAATCACTGTCTGTATATGCAATCAGATCAAAGGATTTGTTCTTTGAATACCAAATCCCTAAGTCTTTTCTTCCCTTCAAATATCTGAATGTTCTTTTCACAGCATTCATGTGGGAGACTTTTGGATTTGATTGGAACCTTGCACATACACACACAGCAAACATGATATCTGGTCTTGTTGCAGTCAGATACATCAGTGATCCAATCATGGCTCTGTATTCATGTTCATCAACTGACTCCCCCTTTTCATCAGCTATCATCTTTTCTTTGGTGTCCATTGGAGTTGAGGTAGCCTTGTAATCATGACAGTTGAACTTATTCAGAATGTCCAGCACATACTTAGCTTGGTGAATGAAGATTCCATCATCCTTTTGTTGAACTTGTAGTCCCAAAAAGAAATTCATTTCACCCATGGAACTCATGCTGTACTTGGACTTCATCACCTCTTCAAACTCCAAACACATATTTTCATTTGTAGATCCAAAGATGATATCATCAACATAGACTTGTACAAGCAGCAAATCTGACCCTTGTCTTTTGTAGAAGAGTGTATTGTCTATGGCTCCCCTTGTGAAGCCATTTTCAAGTAAATGAGTTGATAAATCATCATACCAAGCTCTAGGAGCCTGATGTAAACCATAAAGGGCTTTGTTTAGCATATACACCCTGTTTGGATACATGGGATCCTCAAAACCTGGTGGTTGAGTCACATACACTTCTTCATCAATCTTTCCATTAAGGAATGCAGATTTGACATCAAGCTGGAATACTTTAATGTTCTTTGAGGCAGCATATGCAAGAAAAATCCTTATGGCTTCCAGTCTTGCAACTGGTGCAAACACTTCCTCAAAGTCTATCCCTTCCTTTTGAAGACATCCCAGTGCTACAAGTCTTGCTTTGTTCTTAATCACCAAACCCCTTTCATCCCTTTTGTTTCTGAACACCCATTTGGTTCCTATTGCATATCTATCATGTGGCTTGTCTACAAGATCCCATACATGTAAATCTCTAAACTGGGCCAATTCCTCTTGCATTGCCTCTACCCAACTGTTGTCTTTTAAAGCTTGAGCAATATTCTTTGGTTCTAATTGGGATAGAAAGCAAGAGTACAGGCAGATGTTAGCTATCTCAGAATGACTTCTTGTTACTCTTTCATGCAGGTCACCAATGATATTTCCAGCAGGATGATTCTTTTCAACAGTAGGAGTTTGTATTATCATATTTGTAGACAAATTTGTGTCAAGATTTGTTTCATTGATTTCAGGTTCTTCAATGATCAAATCAGCTTCTGCATCATGAAACTCTGGTGCTTCATCATTATGTTGTCTTGAAGTGGATGCACCATTGTTTCCCAGATTCAAACTTTGAAACAAGTCTTGAAATCTTGCTGTTGTTGCAGCTTCTTCATCATTTGTTTTGTTGCCTGTCTCACTCCCATTATGAACATGATCATTTTGTACATCAGTACTATCTTGACTTGTCATTTCCTGATCTTGTTCAATGTCATTGTTTGAGGAGCTATTCACAAAAGTGTATTCCTTTTCGTTTCTGGCAACCTTTTTCCACAATTCTTCCAAGTCCAGTTCTTTCTTATTTTCTTCAAGTACACTGGTCTTGTAGAATGTTTCATCAAAGTCTTCAGAATAAATCTTGAATGACTTGATTAACTTTTCATGATAAAACAGCCATGTTGCACCACTGACTGTATTGAATTGATTCTCATTAAAATAATGTCAGATGACTCTATCACACTCATGTGATCTTTCACATAAACTCTGTAAGCCTTTGAGTGAGTAGAATATCCAACAAAGAAATAGTCTACGGACTTAGTTTGAAACTTGTTCAAATAGTTTCTAGTGTTCAATAAGAAACATTTGCAGCCAAAGAGCTTAAAGAACTTGATGTAAGGCTTTCTTTTGTTGAAAATCTCATATGGAGTTTTATCATGCCTTTTGTTCACAAGCACTCTGTTCTGAACATAACAAGCAGTGTTGATTGCTTCAGCCCAGAATGTGACAGGTAAGTTAGCATCAGCCAACATGGTTCTTGCAGCTTCTATTAGTGTTCTGTTTCTCCTTTCTGCAAAACCATTTTGTTCAGGAGTTCTTGGAGCTGAAAATTGTTGAAGTATTCCTTTCATAGCACAAAATTCTTCCATAACTCCATTCTTGAACTCAGTACCATTGTCACTTCTCAGCATCTTCACTTTCTTATTCAGCTTGTTTTCAATCATTGTGACACAACCTTTAATCAACTCAGCAGTCTCATCTTTAGTGCTTAGGAAGTAAACCCAAGTGTATCTCGAATAGTCATCAATGATCACCAAACAGTATCTTTTCTTTCCAATACTTGGTACACTCACAGGACCAAAAAGATCTATGTGAAGTAACTCGAGTGGTTTATCAATTGAGTTGATGAGCTTTGTCTTATGAGTAGACTTTGGTTGTTTTCCCTTCTGACATGAGTCACAGTGATCATCTGACTTAAATTCTCTTGTAGGTAAACCAATCACATGTTCACCCTTGACCAGTCTATTCATATTCTTTAAGTTCACATGACACAACTTCCTATGCCACAATTTAGATTCATTTTCAGTGGCTTTGGAAACAAAGCATGCACCACCTCTTGAAATAGCATCTTTCATATTCAACTCATACAAGTTGCCATTTCTTGGTGCCATCATCATAATCATTTCAGGTGGGATCACAAACTCAGGTTTTAAGATGAAACAATGAGAGTCATCAAAACTGACTTTCTAACCCTTATCGCACATTTGAGATATACTCAACAAATTGTATTGTAGTCCCTCAACATGAAAGACATTGTCAAAAGACACCTTCCCATTTGTCAATATCCCTTTACCCACAATCTTTCCTCCATTTTCATCACTCCCAAAGGCAACTGGACCCTCATACTTCTCTACATAATTCACAAGTGACCTCTTGTCACAAGTCATGTGCCTAGAACAACCACTATCCATATACCATATATCATTCAATGGAGTGGCCTGTTCCTGCACAAAGAGAAATTTGATTAGTTCAGTGATGAGATGCAAGCTTCTTCAACTTGCAACTTATCAGTGTCAATTTTAGTGGCAGCTTGGGAAGTGAGTGTAGTATGTTCAGGATCTTCATGAGTGATCTCCAAGTTGTCTGAATAGTCAGTTTCATACCCACACTCTCTTGGTGTCTTGACAAGTGAAGCTAAATTGTCAAGCTCAACTGAGGCAGTTCTCTTTTCTTGTAAGACATAGTCCTTTGATTCTGAGAAGTCTCTTACATCAGTCACAGCTTCAACTTTAGCTTCAGTTCTAGGTTTCCATGTGAAACCTTGTGGTTCATACCCATGTTTTAACAAGAACTTTTCATCACCAGTGAGTACAGCTTGTTTCTTTCTTTGATATACGGTTTTTCTTTTTGATTTCTCACTGCCTGATGATTCTTGTGACTCATCAGACTTGACTGAATGAGTATTTTTGGAAAATTTCAATGACTGATTTTCCCTTATCACCTGCTTTTGCTTCCGAGGTGATTTACTTCTTCTCACATTTTCAGTCATATGCATCTTCTTCTTTGTCTCACCCTTCACTTCAACTCTTGTCTCTATTCTATTCACATTTCCCTTTCCCAAATACATTGCATACTTCCCTTTGTACAAAACAAAACTTGACCAAACTTTGTTCCATTTGGGACATGGAATGGCTGAAACTTGAGTCTCTCATTACATGAATCAGTATGGTGTCCATATTCATCACACTTTCTACACCACACCTTTCTTTTGAACATCTCATGTTCTTGTGGTTTCCTGAATCTTTCACTTGGTTTGGGCTCTCTTACACCAATTGTGTTTTTGTTTTTCAGATTGTCAAAATCAATTGAGAATGGAGCAAACTCAGCCATTCTGATTTCATTTCTTTCCACATTCCCTTTAACAAAGACAACCTTTTTCAAGTTTAGTGGTTGATCATCTTCATTCTCTCTATATCTTGACTTCCTTCTTTCATATTCCTCAACAGTTTCTACCTCTCCCACATCAAAGTCTTCAACACTTGAAAAGATATGATAAATAGGAGTAAAATATTCTATATTCATTTCTTTCTTATTTACCTTCTTTTTCTTGTTCTTTTCTAATTTTTCCAAAAACTTTTTGCTTGGAGGTCTGACAGCATTGTAACAAACATTCTTCTTTTCACTAATGTCAAAAGAAACATGTTCTCTTTTCATTTGTTCATTCATTCTTTTCATTTTATGTGTAACTGGAGGATACTTTGGAAGTTGATCAACAGATTCAGGCTTTCTATATTTTCTTCCATTTTCAGCAGCTTGAATTTCTTTTTTAGTAATTTGATCACTCAAATCACTCAGATCATCTTGATCTAATTCATCTGAATCAAAGTCATCTTCAGAGACTTGAACTCCAATTGACTTTTTCTTTTTCATTTTTTTCTTCATAACAAATTCACCATCTTCACTCACCTCAACATTTTTGTACAAATCTGCAACATCTTCTTTGTCTTGAAACACATCTTTGAATTGTTGTAGATAAGCACTTCTCTTCTCTTTGTCAACTTTAGGCATAAAGTTGTTGTTGAATGGTGGTGGAACAGCCTTGTACATTTCATCATCTTTTACTTTATTCAGAATTCCACAAATGTTTTCAGTTGAAACTAAGTTCTTTAGGAATTCATTTTCAGTTTGCAGCTTTGTATTCAGCACCTTCAATCACCATCTTCTTCAACCCACTAATTTCTGTTGTGAATCTTGTCTGAGCTCTATAGCTATTCATACAATCCTCTTCCAAACTTTTCATTCTTTCATCACTAACAATCTCACTTGCCTCATAAGCATTGATAATGCTTTGCTTCTTAAAACACTCACTTTCCAACTTACCAATCTTTTCTTTTAATTCATTGACAAGTTTAGGTAAATCATCATTAGGATCAGAATGTACCTTAGATGAAGATGCAGAGTCTATGGCCATGAATGCCACATTAGCTCTTCTGATATCATCTGCTATATCTTCCTCATGGTTACTCCAGTCAAAGCTTCCCTCATGCTGAGTAGTTACTGCCACATTGCCTTGATTTCTTGGTTGATTTTGGTTTGTTGGAATGTTTTGAGTTGCAGGGATTTGAACAGCTTGATTTTGATTGTTGTTCATTTGATATACTTGATTCTGATTCATGCCCTGCTGGTTGCTCATCTGAGGCTGATAGTGGTTATTAAAATTGGGATTGAAGTTGTTGTTTGGATGGAAGTTGTTGTTGTTGGGATTGAATCCTTGGTTATTGTTGAAATTCTGCTAGTTGTTGTTTCTATGCACATTCTGCTGGTATTGTTGTTGGTTTCTAGGCTGTTGGAACTGATTGACTTGAAAGTTCCTTGGCAAATTGCACTCTCTTGCAAAGTGTCCAGGTTGTTGACAGTTGTAGCAGATAGCCTTGGACTTATCAAATCCTATTCTCTCATTTGGACCAGAAACTAGTGATCTACCAGTTCTGTTGAACAGTCTCTTGCTTCTTAATGCCAACATTGCAGCTTGCCATTTGAGATCCATGTCTTCAAGGTCATCAGCATCTATTTGTTCCAAATCATCCTGCACTACACTTGTGTGAATTATGTTTTTGGCCACAAATGCATTGTAGGACTCAGTGAACATAGACATTAGGGCTTGTGCATCATTCCCTTGAACATGCCCTGTACCAGCACTTTGAGCATTTCCATTTCCCACAGAAACTGGATCATCATCAATCAATTGAACATTAAATCTCTGTTGACCACTTTGATTGCTTGAACCACCTCTAATGAAAGACCTAGTAGTCTCATTGTTGTGATCACTTGGTTCTTCAATGGTGGGAATTTGTTGTTGATTCTTTGTTGTAAGATTCCCCATTGGAGCAATTAAAGCATTTGACACATTGAAACTTGGTTTATCTTTCTTGATCATTTCATTCTCAATCATTTCAAGTTCAGCAGCTTGAAGAAAACATACTACATCATCCAATTTCAATTCATTGAAATTTTGCTTTTGAATGATGAATTTGCAAGCAATATACCATTCTTTTGGCATTGAGTTGAGCAACTTTGTATTTAAATCAAAGTCAGTCATTACATAGTCAGTTGTTCTCAACTCATTCACAATACTCAGAAAACGTTCTAGTATTGACTTCAACCTTTCACCATCTCTATACTTGAATCTTTCTAACTGTTGCTTCAGTCTTTGTTTCTTAATGTTCTTCAATTCAGTATTCCCTTCATACATCTCAAGGATTGCATCATACATTGCCTTAGCACTTTGATGATGTGCAACCTTTGTGAGGATTTCCCAAGACAGACCATGTTTGAGCATAGCCAATGCCCTGTCATCAACCTTTCTCATTCTCTCTCTAACAGCAGCAATAGCATTTGCATTAGCACCTTCTTCAACAGCAGCTTGTGGTCCATTCTTGATAGAATTCCACATATCCACATCATTATAACAAACAGCAGCCTCAAAAAGCACTTTCCACTTGGTAAAGTTCTCCTGACCATACAATCTAGGTATCTTATTAGTAGACACATCTTGTTCCTCATATCCAGACATTTTCTTAAAAGAAAAGTTAAGTTCTTATCAAAAATAGATTAAAACAATCAGATCTGAGAATAAATTCTTAGATCTGAGGTGTCTGATATGAATAGAACAAGATTCAACAATAAAAATCAAAGCTTTAAGTGAAATAAGGAAAAGAAAACACCTAAAACTTGTAGATCTGGAAGAAAAATGAAGAACAGAGCTTCTGACATCACAACTCAATCGAACAGTGCTCTGCTTACGTCATTCTTCTTCAAAACTTAATCAGCAACAATCTTTCTAAAAATAGCAGCAACCTGCTCTGATACCACTTGTCTGGTCCCGTTTATGATGGTCGATTCGGCTCGGATCTTAATCAATCATGTCATAACTCACACAGAATTAATCGTGTTGACAAGAGAGTTAATGACGGGTTACTATGTTTAGAAAGATGACCGGTTGTTAGAGGCGGAATCAATAACAAACTTACGGTTGCAATGAATATTCAAAATACGAAGACACACGGTGGATTCACTCAAAAGATTTCCATTTATATAACGTTAATCATACAAAAGGATAATCGATTAGGGTTTAGGAGGAATCCTAGGACAGCCGTCACACACACAATATTCTCTTAATTAATGTGTCGGTCTTATCCGTATTATCTCATTTTCCGTGTCTGTCTTGTGTCTCGTGTGTCTTTGGCGGCGTGCCCTAATTATTCTATTTATAGGCCTGCCAACCTAGGACAGGCTTTCATTCCTTCTAGAAACCCTATCCGATAGTACATATTCAATTTACATATTCAAAAATTATACTAAGTGTAAAACAAGTCTTCCGGGTAAGCTTTTCATTAAACTTCAATCTCCGAGTACGCAGCGTACTCGGCCTTCCTTCAGACTTGGTAAACATAGAAGTGTACTCGGAATCAGTTTCCGGGTAAACTTTACTTAACAAATATTTTACTAAGTAAAATATTCACCGAGTAGACTTCAATCTTCTTGAATTTATCAAACTTTGCTCTACAAATCCTTACGAGCAACCTTGTTCTTCTATGATCCTGTTCGGCTCATTGTTAGTTAAACAACTTATTGATAAGGCGTACTCGGGAGTACATACCTTACTCGAGCCGAACCTTACTCGATATAACTTAGAGATATTCCATCAATTCATCAAGTATACTCGGACCATAATTATTAAAGAATACCTTGCCCGGTCTTCCAATTGCTTGGCTTCTTGGACTTGGTTGACCATACCTTACTCGGAAGAGTAAAATACTTGGTCTTTGAAGAACAACCCTGCTTAACAAAGTGAACCTTACTCGGATATGCCAAATAGATGAACCTTACTCGGAAATCACCAAAAAGCATACCTTGCTCGGATATCCACTTAAGAAGATTATTTGAAGTAAACCGTGCCCGGAAGGCAAAATCTCGTACTCGGCTAAGTAAAAGCTTACTCGAAGGTCCAAGGTGTACCCGGATTCAACACTTAGCAGTTTCTGAGGAGGTTGAGAAGATTCCAATCTTCAATATTCTTCATTTAGGTCAAATCTCCTCATCTGGGTCAAACTCTTGACCCAACAATCAAGCCTACTTGAACCAATGTATTATTAAAGAATACCTTTCCCGGTCTTCCAATCACTTGGCTTCATGAGCTTGGTTAACCAAAAGTTTACTCGGAAGTAAACCTTACTTGGCTATGAAGAACAAACTTGCTTGATAAAGTGTTCCTTGCCCGGATTTGCATAAACTAGTGAACCTTGCCCGGTAATACACCAATTTGCAAACCCTGCTCGGATATCTACTAAAGAAGAATTCTAGAAGATAACCTTGCCCGATAGACAAAATATCATGCCCGGCTAAGTAAAACCTTGCTCGGAGGTCTAAGGTGTGCCCGGATCCATATTTAGCGAATTTTGAGGAGGTTGAGAAGATTCCAATCTTCCATATATCTCTCTTAGGTCAAATCTTTGACTCAACAATCTCCCCCTAGATTGGAACACCTCAGCTGACCCAAAACATCTCTATGGTTACATACACTTAGTCAAAATACATAGCAAATCAAAATCAAAATACATATTCATAACAAAAAAAATAATTACATATTCAAGTGTTGTCCTTATACATTACAAAACAAAGCATATACTAATGATCATTTTTTTCTTCTTGCATCATAGTTGGCTTGCCTTCTATTTGCCATGACTGTTGCTGCTTTTTGTTTGAAAATTTCAAGGATTTGGTAGTGAGTGTGACTCTCTGGAATGACCAAATCCCTGATATCTGTTAAGTCTTCATAGTGCAGGTAAGTCAAGTCTTCATCTTTTCTGATCACTGCCAAAGCTGCTCCATCTGAGTTTCTTACAACATAATGGCCTGTATTCTCCTTGTATTCAACTTCTGCAATTATGCCATTATTCTACACAGTATAGTTTGGTCTTGTCATTCTTCTTTCCAATCTGATGCAGGTGTTCATATTTCAGGTTAGATGTTCTTCTTGTTTTCTCAAGTCTTTTCATTTTCCAGCTTTTCTTTTCTTTTAAGAAGGGGAATCTCTTGTCAGCTTCATCTTTTAGGAACTTTGAGAGTTCATTTTGCTGTCTTCCTGCCATTTTGCTTGTATCATGATAGTCATAAAGGTCAATCTTGGCCATCTTTTCCAGCTGTTCAGGTGTGAACTCAGCAAAGTCTTCTTTCATAATAATGTCTCTCAGTTGTTTGCTTTCCATTACTACTTTCAGAGTTTGAGAAACTGAATCATAGTAGAGTCTTCTGGGCAGATCCACATCAGATTGTGGTCTTGTTATTCTTTGCAGTTCAGCTCCACTTGATTCTTGTCTGTGAATTGTTTGTTGTAGTCTTGATGTGGATGGCCTTGTTTGTGTGGCCATCATTGGTTGAATGGGCCCCTCTAATTCAAATCTTTTCTGGTACCAACTCATCAACATTTCAGCAGGAAGATTTACCAATTCTTCCAAACTTTCACCTCCTTTAATGAATAGTCTAGCAATCATTTCATCAATTGCTTCATCTCTTAATAAACCAGCAGGTACAAATCTCCCTCCAATAAAGCTTCTTGGATTTGCCCCCTACAACAATACCTTTTTCCCACTCAGCCATTTGCATATAAAATATTTCTTTCAGTTCATCCTTGGTTAATGCATTAAAGGCCTCAACATCTATCCCTTTCTGAGTAGTCATTACCCCTCTTAAAATGTCAATCATTTCATCATTTTCCCAAGGAACAGTAGGTTCTTCAACTGGTTCACGTCTTATTTCCTCTGGGATTGGGGTTTCTTGAGTTTTAGCTCTCTCAGCCTCGTGCTTCTTTCTTAATGACATTAGCTTCGTTTTCTTCTTAGGAGGCTCAGACTGTTCTCCTTGCCTTTCTTTCTCTTGATTTGAGACCTTTTGTTTAATACTTGAAATGTCACTTTGTACCACCTTTTTCAATCTTTCTTTTCTTTTCATATTGGAATAGATGGTTTCAACATTTTTCTCATCCAGACTTTCAACCATGCTTGGCTCCATTCCCCTTTCCAACAGGTATCCACACTTTCCTCCATATTTTTCTTTTAAGGCTTTAAGTTTTTCATCTTCCTCATGTTTCTTCACAAACTTTTCTATCACCTTTTCTCTTTCATTGTTGTAAAGATCTTGAAGATTGTCAATCTTAAAGTGAGTTAGATCTTTCTCTGAATAGCCATGTTTTCTTAGATATTCTCTATATTTCTGGCCATCTTTATTCCTTTGTTGCATCTTTTTCTTGATTACCTCTCTCTCCTTGTCTAGTCTCTCTTGCAACTGATTGTCATCCAAATCAGCCAAAGTTTCAAAACTTATTCTATAATTTCTCAGTTTCATAACCAATAGATGTTTCCTTTTGGCTTCCCTCATACACAACTCAATGTTTGCCCTCTGCTCATCAGTCATTGTTACTTGTGGGGACACAACACTGGCAGCTTCAGCACCTTTTCCATCATTGTCATTATTATCATCAGATTCATCATACTCATCCTCTTCTTCTGTTAATTCATCAACTGCATCAATTTTGGGTTCATCTGAAGGTGGATGTTTAGGGTTTGGATCACTCACAATAGGAACATCAGGAACACCTGGGATCTTTTCACCTGGTTACAAAGTTTGTAACGGAATTGCTCTGATTGGACTATCTTCATCATCAGGAGTTTCCACATAACACTTGTTCTTTTCATCCCATTTCCCTTTCTTTGTTTTAAGATCCTGCCTCATGCCTTGATCATTGGCTTTCCTCTCTCTGGAATATGTCTTTTCAAATCTTCCCACATTTTCATGTATTTTTTAGGCTTTAGCCAACATCTCTTCTAGTGATTCTTCATTTTTCTTTTCAGGTTCCTTCACAGATTCCTGTTGAGATTTCTTTTCAGGCTCAGGATCCTTTTGTGCAAACTTACTCACAACCATGGCTAGGGAATTGTCAACCTCCTCTTCCCTTCTCAGATTTATCAAGGCTTCAACTATAATCCGATCCCCAGCCTCATCATCGTTAATTATTTTGGCAACATTAGCTTGAGTAATCAGTACTTCCCGCTCTGCCAATTATTGAGTAGTCAAGGTGGCCAATATTTCCCTCTCCCTTATTTCTCTCATAGTTTCTTCAAGTTTTCTCCTGGCAGCAGCAGAAGCTTCTACATCATCTCTAAACAAGATGTCTTTCACAGGATTTGCCTTAACAGGCTCTTCTTCGGTGACCTTTGTCTTGTCTTTATCTATTCATTTCTGAACATCTTCTTCATCTTCTGATTGTTGATAATCATCAATTTCTTTTCAAGGGCTTCTAATTCTGGATCATGCTCTACCCTCTTGGAGCTTTCATGTTGTTCAGGTTCAGTTAGTATCAACTCCTCAGTTGCAGCATCTTCTTCATTCATTTCGTCAGTTTGTTCTTCAGTTTGAATGTCAGTTAAGACATCAGTTGCTTCATCAGTATGAACTAAATTTTCTTCATTTGTTATCATTTCAGCTTCAGTTACATTCTCCTCATCATTCCTTACTTCCATATCAAATTCATTACTTCATCATTCACATCATAATTTTGTTCTCCTTTATCAGAAGAATCTGCTTCATAATCAACATCCTCTACTCTCCTCTCATCACTGTCCTCCTCATCATCATATGCAATAAATATACATTTCAAACCATAAACAGTCTCTACACATGTATCCTTTTCAGTTTCAACATTTACTATAGCATCAGTTGGCATATTTACATTCTCCATCTGTTTTGGGGCAGCTGAGGTCTTCTCAACCTACTGCTCCAAGGTTTGAATTTTCATCATAGCCCGGGCCAACTGATCTATCAACATTACATTCTCCATAGTCACCTCCTCATTCCTCTTCTTTAATTCAACATTTTCTTTCATTAAGTCCAAATTTCTTTGGAATAGGTCTGTTTTAGTATGTGGTGTTGTAGGTAGTGATGTAGTGAAGTGTTCAGGTTCAGATTGTTCTTGGTTTGGGATTTAGGTTAGGATAATGGGTTGTGGTGGTGATTGTGTATGGGGTGGGCTTGGAATAAATGAATCTGTTTGAATTGGGCTAATGGTTGTTAGTGTTAGTGGTGTTGGGGATGTATGAGTTGATGTTTCAGGATGGCTCAAGGTTAAGGTTTGGGTAGGTGATTGAGTGGTTTGGTCTTGAGTTTGTGGTGATTCAGGTGGTGTTTGAATAGGTAGGTCAATTGGTAATGGTTGGTCTGGTGGAGTTTGTGGTGGTGATTGTATTGGTTGGTCAATTGGTGCAGGTTGGTTCTCCCCCTGATCAACTACATGGACATCCATGGCTGCTCCATCCCCTCCTCCATTTCCATCATCATCATTATCTTCATCATCTGAAACATCATCATCACCTTCAACTTCATCTTCCCCTTCTTCCTCCTCTGAGCTCAACTCAGGCACTAGCTTAATCTCCAAATCATGGTTCGACAACCATGGTAAAATTTCAAATTGAATGTTAGGATTAAATTTTTTGCCCTTCCCGGATTTACAATTCTTCTATATGTGTCAGGATTCTGTAACAGATGTGTAATGCCAATTGTGGGTAAGTCTTGTAATTCCCTATTAAAGATTATCTGTAAGAATCTGGGGTATTGCAGGAATCTATCCACTTCGGCCTTCTTTAAGTTTGGCCTTCAAATAACATCTTTGAAAAGTTGAAAGGCATATCATATATAATACCAACAATAGCATTTGCTAAGTCACGACTCATCAGAGTCCATGATCTTTTTCTTGGAGCAATCCCCTGTATCACATGATGAAATAAAAATTTGTACAACATAGGGAACATTCCCTTTTGAAATTGCCCATCATGTACTGTCCCCTGATATCCCATCGTCTGTTCAAAGATCCTCATCGGTGATTAGTGTTGAAATTTATAGGGTTATAGTCATCATCGTGTAACTGCAAGCATTTTCTAATCATTCTTTCAGTTATTTGTATTTCTTGTCTTGCAACTGTCGCTTCTATTCTTCGACCATTTATATCATCAATGATTTCTGTAAATGATTGGGCACTCTGTGAAAGCAAAACTCACATTTGCCCTTACCATCCAAGTAATCATCCTTGACACCGGCTCATTGTCAGGAATGACTTGCAATAAGGCACACATATTGTGCTTCTTTTCAAAGACATATTTAGGTTGATCTTCTTCTTCTGCCATATCTGAACAACACAATCTAACATATTCAAAGTGAAATTAGCATAAAAGTTCATTACTTTGAGCAATATCAAGTTACAAATTTGAAGAAGAGAGAGAAGTTTCATTAAGAACCTGATCTTGGACAAATTAATAACCTAAACACAAAACAGAGTGTTAGTAATCAAATACATAATCAAAGCCAATAATCAACTAATCGTGGTCGGAAAACAAGTTATTATTGCTTACCGAGTCGGAATTAGTGGGCTGGTAAAGTTAGGGTTAGGATTAATCGAATGCGATGAGTCGGTTTGATATTACTTAAAGTAATCATTGGAAGGAGAGAGAGAGAGGGAAAATAATGTGTAAACCATCTCTCACTCCCTCTTATATACCTTTTGAAAAGTGGGATTTAAATGATTTTTGTCGTGTAGTGAGTTATTAGCTGTCAAACAGTAACATTATCCACTTGATATATTAAAAACATTTGAAAATATCCAACTCTTTAATATTTAAGTTTAGCAGACCTTGCCCGGAAAAGTAAATCTCTGCAAAGTCTACTCGGTATACTCCACTTACTCAAAGCTTACCCGATTATAAGTTGGTATAAATTAAAAGTTAAAATGAAGAAAGCTTACTTGAAATACAAGATTTCTTGAGAACTAAATCACAAGTAACATTAATCAAGTATAACACATCAAGCATGCAACTTTACTAGGAATCAGTTAAGATTCCCAAAATAATTTATATCTAATTTAATTACCTTGTTCATTAAAAATATTAAATCACAAACTTTACCCGTAGTAGTAAACATTCACAATAATCAGTCAAGTATACTTTGAAGCAAAGTATGCTCGACAATCTTTCAATAGTACAAGATCCTAAGAAGGGATTCATAGCACACAATGTACCCGGAAAGTTAGATTGAAATTACCCAAGTATATTAAGGGAATATTTGAAAACTCAAAGTGTGCCCAAAGTATAAAATGTGCCCGAAAAACAGGTTTGCCCGGAAACACTTGTAATTTCAAAGAAAAACATATTCACACAAATCACAAAGCTTACTCGGTGTACTGAAGCTAAGTTCACAAAGTTTGCTTGGTATAATATTCAACATATAGGATGCATAGCTTGCTCGGAACAATTAATCCTTGTTAAAAGCTAGCTAGAACACATATTCATCTCAAGACTTCAAGCTTGCTCGGGAAATTAGTACAGTAACGTACTCTACCCGGAAAGTGTAAACACTTCAAAGCATGCCCGAAAATCATAAACTTAGTCCAAAGTGACTAAGCTTGCCCGGAAAGGTTATAAAACAATAAACCTTACCCGAAAATACTTATTCAACTATTTTGTGTTCAGGAAGGTTAGAAAACATCAAACCATACCCGAAAATACATATTCAAACCTTTATAGTCAAAATGCAACACTTTTTGACTTAAACCACTTGTCAAAGCATATTTTTCATTAAGGATTATAGTTTAAGAGCAAATGGTGCATTTAGAGATCAAATTTCAGTTGTATCTCTCTTCAAAACAGTTTCTTCCATTTTCTGAAAAGATCTCAAGAATGGGATCATATTGACTAAGTAGCTTTCTCAATAATTCATTCTCAGCATTATTATGACAACATAGATAGGTTAACAGCAGGTCTAGACTTAGCATGAATTTCATCTCTTTGGTTATATGATTAAGGTTCAATTAGTAGCATAATACATTAATGGTCAACACTGTGTTATGATGCCTCATATCTCTTCTCAAAGCTTATTTGACTTTCCCCAGATCACCCCAATTTGACTCCAACCTCCTGTATTTGGTCAAAAAAAAAAAATTTTTTAATGACAGAACTTATTGGATCTTTTTGTATTTTTGATATTCAAACATATATAGAGGTTGAACGTTGGACTTATGTTAAATAACATGCCTTTCATTCAAGATGAGATAGATTTAGTCTACATCTTTGTAGTTCTAGTTGTAACCCTCTTGTTTGATAAAATATTTAAAACATTTATCAACTTTTGGTTGACTTATTCATTCTTCCCCTTGTTTTTGACATTTTCTCAAATTTTTTTATAGCATGTTCTTTGTCATATTTAAAGATGTTTCATTTTTGGTTGACCAAATAACAACAGGCTTGTGTATGACTGGGTAATCACTTTTCTGCCTATCATTTGGAGAGATTTATCTTGAGACATGCAAATACAACTATGTATATCCACATAAAGATTAGCACATTCATTTTGTCTATATCACCTTAGATTTTACACATCATGGGAAAGCAACCATACATGTTAATGACTATACTATGGTCTTTTCAGCCTATTAAATCCATATGATTGGCTAAGTAGTCAATGTACTATCATTTCCCAATAAAATTCAGTTTAATATTCAATCACCCCAATTTCTCTTAATTGGCAGGTAAATGGCTATCCTGTGTGACCACAAGTAGTCAACAGGACCAAACATACATGTGAATATATGTCCTTTCAAAGTCAGAGCTAGTGACATAGTTTTAAGTGAAGGAATAGAAAACAAGTTATAATTTCCCCAAATGCTTTCAGTTTTCTGGTTAATGGCTATCCTATGAATCTATACAGATTATAGGACCAAACATACACAAGTGTATGTCCATCTAACTGGGCAAATGACATAATTTTCAGCAAGAACAACTACTTGAGACTTTTCTTTAAAAATCCTTCTTTTAAGCTTCTTTAAAGTAAGAACTGAATAATCTTATCATATCTCAACACCATTAATCAACTTGTTCATGTTTTGACCAAAATAAAGTAATTATGCAAAATTAATTAGAAAATTCATTTTATCTTTTAATTTTGACATAAAACCTACTTTGACACAAACAATTGCAACATTATCAAATCTTAATCAAACATAATATTATCAAGATAAGAAGACAGTACAAACATTCAAGGTCTATCCTATCCTAATAACATCAAATGATCAGATAAAGCACATATTCAAGTAATTAAGCAGTGATGTCAGATAAGCTTATACTAACAAGTAATTCAAACTAAAGTCATTCATCTTAACATCACATACACACATCAACTGATAAACATGCAAAAACATCAATAATATAAAGTTTACAAAGTTTGCCCAATCCCTTACACAAAGCTTTCTCGATAAAAATATCAAACCTTGCTTGGTAAAATTTTTGTCATTTAAAATTTACAAAGTTTGTCCGATCCCTTCCACTCACTAACCTTTCTTGGTCAAGCTAAGTCATTTAAAGTCAATACATTATGAAGAAAGTTTACCCGAAATACCATATTTCTTTAGAACTTAATCACAAGGTAAATAATCAAGTTATAAAATATCAAATAAACATCCTTGCTAGGAATCAATTAAGATACCCGTATACATTTCTTAAATTTAAACTTGAAAGCTTAATCTAGCATAAACCCTATCAGAATAAGAAACACATTCAATCAAGCATACTTGGTTGCTCAGTGTGCCCGAACAACCTTCTTATGCAAAGTATACCCGAATAACCTTCCTAGAGTATAAAGTGTTCTCGAAAAAGGACTTCTAGCAGACAGTGTACTTGGAAAGTCAAGTTTTGAAATTACCAAGTATATTGAGGGAACAAAAGTGTACCCGAAATATAAAGTGTGCCCGGAAAACAAGGTTTGCTCGGAAACACTTGTAATTTCAAAGAAAACATATTCACACAAATCACAAAGCTTACTCGGTGTACTAATCTAAGTTCACAAAGTTTGCTTGAAATAACAATCAGCATATAAAATGCAAAGCTTGCCCGGAACAAGAGTTTCTTGTTAAAAGCTAGCTATAACACATAATCATCACAAAGACTTCAAGCTTGCTCGGGAAATTAGTACAATAGTGTACCCTACCCGGAAAGTGTAAACACTTCAAAGCATGCCCGAAAATAACTTAGCCAAAAAATGACTAAGCTTGCCCGGAAAGGTCATAAAGCATCAAACCTTACCCGAAAATACATATTCAACTGTTTTGTGTTCGGGAAGGTTAGAAAACATCAAACCTTACCGGAAAACACATATTCTAACCTATTTAGGCAAAATGCAACACTTTTTGACTTAAACCACTTGTCAAAATATATATATTTTATTAAAGATCATAGTTTAAGAGAAAATGGTGCATTTAGAGATCAAATTTCAGTTGTATTTCTCTTCAAAACAGTTTCTTCTATTTTCTGAAAAGATCTCAAGAATGGGATCATATTGACTAAGTTGCTTTCTCAATACTTCATTCTCAGCATTATTATGACAACATAGATAGGTTAACAACAGGTATTAACTTAGCATGAATTTCATCTCTTTGGTGATATGATTAAGGTTCATTTAGTAGCTTAATGCATTAATGTTCAACACTGTGCTATGATGCCTCATATCTCTTCTCAAAGCTTAGACTTCCCCCAGATCACACCAATTTGACTCCAACCCCCTGTATTTGGTTAAAAATTGTTTTTGTATGACAGAACTTATTGGATCTTTTTGTATTTTATTTTAATATTCAAATATTTATAGAGGTTGAACGTTGGACTTACTGTTAAATAACAGGCCTTTCATTCAAGATGAGACAGATTTTGTCAACATCTTTGTAGTTCTTGTTGTAACCCTCTTGTTTGATAAAATATTTAAAACACTTATCAATTTTTGGTTGATTTACTCATTCTTCCCCTTGTATTTGATATTTTCACAAATTTTTCTTAAAGCATGTTCTTTGTCATATTTAAAGAAGTTTCATTTTTGGTTGACCAAATAACAACAGGCTTGTGTATGACCGGGTAATCACTTTTCTGCCTATCATTTGGAGAGATTTATCAAGACATGCAAAGGCAACTGTGTATATCCACATAAAGATTAGCATATTCATTATGTTTTTATCACCTTAGATTTTACACATCATGGGAAAGCAACCATACATGTTAATGACTATACTAAGGTCCTTTCAGCCTATTAAATCCATATGATTGGCTAAGTAGTCAATGTACTATCATTTCCCATCTTAAGTTCAGTTTATTATTCAACCACTCCAATTTCTCTTCATTGGCAGGTAATTGGCTATCCTGTTTGATCACAAGTGGTCAACAGGACCAAACATACATGTGAATATATGTCCTTTTCAATGTCAGAGCTATTGACATAGTTTTAAGTGAAGGAATAAGAAATAATTCATAATTGCCCCAAATGCATTCAGTTTTCAGGTCAATGGCTATCCTTTGAATCTGTAGAGATTTTAGGACCAAACATACACAAGTGTATGTCCTTCCAACTAGGCAAATGACTCAATTTTCAGCAAAAATAATTACTTGAGTCTTTTCTTTAAAAAACCTTCTTTTAAGCTTCTTTAAAGCTTGAACTGAATAATCTTATCATATCTCTGCACCATTAAACAACTTGCTCATGTTTTGACCAAAATAAAGTGTTTATGCAAAATTCATTAGAAAATTCATTTAATCATTTAATTTTGACATAAGACTGATTTTGACACAAACAGTTGTCACACATACACAAATCTTAATCAAATATAATATCATCAAGATAAGTAGACAATGCTAACATTCAAGGTCTATCCTATCTTAATAACATCAGGAGATCAGATAAAGAACATAATCAAACAATTAAGCAGTGATGTCAGATAAGCTTATATTAACAAGTAATTCATAACAAGAACACTCATCCTATCATCATAAACACACATCAACTGATAAACACGCAAAAACTTCAATCATATCAAAACTTTGCACACATAATCAGTTAAAGCACATATCAGTCAACATATCTAGTAACCTAATCAAGCATATTCACTTAACATTCATTATGTGTAACCTCTAACAATATAATCTGTTAGCACATAGAGGTACACAACTAGGCACACATCCTTAATCAGATCTCATCAGAGTTGAACCTGGTTCTATCAAGTAGTTTGGTGAATAGGTCTGCCAAATTATCACTTGTATCAACTCTTTGCATTTCAATCAAACCATTTTCACTGCAATCTCTTATGAAGTGATGTCTGATTTCAATGTGCTTAGTCTTAGAATGTTGAACTGGATTCTTAATAGTAAAATATGCAGCAGTATTATCAATAAGAATAGGGGTATTCAGAAAATTCAAACCATAGTCCAGCATCTGGTTTTGAATCTATAGAACTTGTGCACAGCATGCAGATGCAACAATGTATTCAGCTTCTACAGTGGACATTGAGACAGTAGTCTGCTTTTTGCATTGCCATGACACTAGCCTTTCACCCAAAAATTGACATCCTCCTGAGGTTGACTTTCTGCTCATGTTACAGCCATCATAATCACCGTCTGTGTAGGCAATCAGATCAAAATATTTATTCTTTGGATACCAAATTCCCAAGTCTGGTCTTCCCTTCAAATATCTAAAAATTCTCTTCACAGCATTCATATGGGAGACTTTTGGATTTGATTGGAATCTTGCACACATACATACAACAAACATAATATCTGGTCTTGTTGCAGTAAGGTACATCAGGGAGCCTATTTTGGCTCTATATTCATGTTCATCCACATGCTCCCCCTTTTCATCAGCAATCATCATTTCTTTTGTGTCCTTTGGAGTTGAAGCAGTTTTGTACTCATGACAATTGAACTTATTTAAAATATCCTGCACATATTTGGTTCGGTAAATGAAAATCCCTTCAGCTTTCTGTTGAACTTGCAATCCAAGAAAGAAGTTCATTTCTCCCATAGAGCTCATGCAGTATTTGGATTTCATTACCCCTTCAAACTCCATACACATTTTTTGATTTGTGGAACCAAAGATGATGTCATCTACATAAACTTGTAACATAAGCAAGTCAGATCCCTTTCTTTTGTAGAAGAGTGTCTTGTCAATGGCTCCTCTTTGAAAACCATTTTCAAGAAGATGATTTGACAGCTCATCATATCAAGCTCTAGGAGCTTGATGCAATCCATATAGGGCTTTATTTAACTTATACACCCTGTTTGGATACAAAGGATCCTCAAAACCTGGAGGTTAAGCAACATACACCTCTTCATCAATCTTACCATTTAGGAATACAGACTTAACATCAATCTGGAACACCTTAATGTTCTTTGAGGCAGCATATGCAAGAAAAATCATGATAGCTTCAAGTCTTGCAATAGGTGCAAAGACTTCCTCAAAGTCTATTCCTTCTGTCAGGTCCCCGATTTCAGCTGGATCTTACTCAAATCAAGTCATAACTCACACAAATAGATTTGTCGACAAGGGAGTTAATGACGGGTTGCTATATTTAGAAAGATTACCGTTTGTTAAAGGCGGAATCAATAACAAAAAGGGTAGTTGCTAAACAATAATCAAAGATAACTAACACACACAAGATTCACTCAAAAGATTTCCATTTATATAATAATCATCATACAAAAGGATAATCGATTTAGGGTTTCTTGAAGGGAAAGTTATATCCGTACTATTCTAAGACAGCCGTCACACTCATAAATATTCTCTCTGAATTAATGAGTCTGTCTGCCTTAGGAGGCGTGCCCAAAATTATTCCTTTTATAGGCCTGACACCTCCTTTACAGCTGTCATTCCTTCTAGAAACCCTAAATGCTAAAGCATATTCAAATTACATATTCAAAATTATTCTAAGTGTAAAACAAGTCTTCCGGGTAGGCTTTGCAACATTATTCATTTTCCGAGTAGACTCTGTGCTCTGCCTTCGTTCAGCACTTGGTAACATAGATGTGTGCCCGGGATCAGTTTCCGGGTAGACTTTACTTGAAGAGTATTTTACCAAGTAAAATACTCGCCGGGTAGACTTCAATCTTCTTGACTTTGCCAGACTTTGCCCGACAAACCCTTACGAGCAACCTTGTTCTTCAATGTTCCCTTCAACTCTTTACTAGAGAATAGCTTATTAGCAAAGTGTGCTCGGCAACACTGTTCCTTACTTGAGTTGAACCTTGCCCGATGTTACTTAGAGATATTCAATTAAAACATTAAGCCTACTTGGACCACTGTATTATTAAAGAATACCTTGCCCGGTCTTCCAATCACTTGGCTTCTAGAGCTTGGTTAGCCAAAAGCTTACTCGGAAGTAAACCATGCTCGGTGAATAACAATCTTGCTTGACAAATTGATCCTTTCCCGGGTTTATACTAACTAGTGAACCTTGCTTGGCATAACACTAATTAATGAACCCTGCTCGGATATTCACTAAAGAAGAATTCTAAAAGATAACCTTGCCCGATAGACAAAATATCGTACCCGGCTAAGTAAAAGCATGCTCGGAAGTCTAAGGTGTGCCCGGATCCATACTTAGCGAATTCTAAGGAGGTTGAGAAGATTCCAATCTTCCATATGTCTCCCTTAGGTCAAATCTTTACTCAACAATCTCTCCCTAGATTGGAACACCTCAGCTGACCCAAAACATTTCTATGGTTACTTACACTTAGTCAAAATACAAATCAAATTAAATTAAAATTACATATTCATCAAAACATAAACAAATTATATAATCAGAATTCTGTCCGAAGACATTACATAACAAAGCCAATTCTAAGAATCTTGTCTTTTCCTTGCATTGTGTGCGACTTGTCTTCTGTTGACTATCACTGATGCAGCTCTCAGCCTAAAGATATAAAGGATTTGGTTGTGAGTATGACTTTCTGGTATGACCAAATCCCTTATATCCATTAGATCTTCATAATGCAAGTAAGTCAAGTCTTCATCATTTTTGATTATCCCCAGTACTCTTCCATCTGAGTTTCTTAACACATAATGGCCCACATCTTCTTTGTATTCGATCTCAGTTATGATGCCATTTCTTTAAACTGTGTAGCTAGGGCGTGTCATTCTTCTTTCAAGACTGATGCATGTGTTCATGTTTGACAATGGATTCCTGTCTCTGACATTCATCTTGTAGTACCTTTCAGCACTGTCCATTCTCTTTAACTTTTCTTTCCTTGTTGATCTTTGAAGTTGGATTGTTCTCTAGCTTCTTTTCTCTTTTAGGAATGGGAATCCCTTGTCAGCTTTATCCTTCAAAAATTTCGATAGATCATTCATTTGTCTTCCAGCCATCTTGTTTCGGTTTCTATAGTCATACAACCTGAGTGTGACCATTCTTTCAAGTTGTTCTTGAGAATATTCATAAAAGTCACCTCTCACAACTATGTCCCTCAGTTGTCTGCTTTCCATAATTACTTTCAAAGATTCAGGACAGAATCATAGTAGAGTTCTCTTGGAAGATCCACATCTGATTGTGGTCTTGTTGGTCTTTGGGGTTCAGATCTACTTGATTCACCTCTTCCACCTTGTGGATGTCTTCTTGACATTTGAGGCCTGAATGGAATAGACTTCTTGGGTTTTCTAGGCCCCAAATTGAAGGTGTTGATGTAGATTGACTCTACCATTTCAGTTGGAAGGTTGGCAAGATCAACAAGATTGTGTCCTGCTTGTTCATTAAGAATCCTCATGATTTTTGCTAACCCAGGACTGTTTGACAGTCCTGCAGGTATAAACCTTCCATCAACAAAGCTTCTAGGGTTATCACCTTCCCTCAGAGCTTTTTCCCAATCAGCCTTTTGAATATAGAAAAGTTCTTTCAAATCTTCCTTTTTCAAGGCATTAAAAGAGGCTTCATCCATTCCCCTCTGATTTATCATTATGCCCCTCAAAATTTTGATTATCTCTTCATTTTCCCAAGGAATTATAGGTTCATCTTCTGGTTCAGAGTTTAATTCCTTTGGGACTGGTGTTTCAACAGCAGGAACTTCCTTTGATATTTCTTTTTCACCTTGAAACTTCTGTTTCTCACTTAAAGTCATTTTCTTTCTTTTCTTTGCTGGAGTCTCAACAGATGTTTCGGACTACTTAGTGGAGATCTCAGTTTGTAACCTCTTCAACTTTTCTTTTCTTTTGAGTTTATTGTATTGGTCCAAGACTGATTCTCTTAATAAGTTCTCAACTATCTCAGGCTTCACCCCTTTCTCCATCAAGTATCCACACATACCTCCAAACTTCATTTTCAGAGCTTCCATCTTTTCAATCTTTTCATTCTCCTTGTCACATTTTTCTATCACTTTTTCTCTTTCACTGTTGTAAAGATCTTGAAGTTTGTCACATTTGAAGTGTGTTAGATCTTTTTCTGAATAACCATTCCTTCTTAGATATTCTCTGTATTTCTGATCATCTCTATTCTTTTGTTGCATAGCCCTTTTGATCTTGTCATTTTATTCTTCAAGTCTCTTATTCAATTCATCATCATTCCTTTGAGCAATACTCTCAAATTTCACACCAAGTGCCTTCAGCTTCTCAATCAAAGGATTTTTCATTTTGGCATTTAACAGACTCTACTCTATGTTATCCCTTCGTTCATTAGTCATTGTCACATGTGGGGATTCAGCATTAGTAGTCTTAGCACTTTTTCCTTTTTCATCATCATGGTTATCATCAGATTCATCAGACTCATCCTCCTCCTCTGTTGAATCATTAACTGCATCTATTTTAGGCTCATCAGAAGGTGGATGATCTGGGTTTGGTTTACTTCTAATAGGCACATCAGGAACACTTTGAAGCTTTTCTCCTGGTTGCGAGGTTTGCAATGGGACTGCCCTTATTGGACTTTCATCATCATCAAGAGTTTCTACAAAACATTTGTTCTTATCATCCCACTTGCCTCTCTTTGCAGATCTTTCATATTCAGATTGCTCATTTGCCCTCTTTCTTCTCTCATATGTCTTAGCAAATCTGTTGACTTTCTCAACAAATTGTTCATTTAGATTAGAAAGTCTTTCTTTTGATGAATTGTTTCTGATTCTTGAGGTTGAGTCACATGATCTCTTTTTGGCCAGGTATCAGTTGGGTTTTTCTTTATATCTTCTCTCACTTGCTCAGCCCTTTTCTTGGCAGTCATAGAAGCAATAGACTCATCAATCTCTTCTTCAACCATCATTTCAGTATTAAAATTGATTGGTTCAGCAGTTTCAATTGACTTCATTTCTGGTTGACTTTGGGTTTGAAACATGCTAACCACCATAGCTAAGGAATTATATGCTTGGTTCCTCAAGGTTATACTTTACATGCATGTGATAATCTTGAAGAATTAAGTCATTTGGATGACTAACTATTTTGTTTGGACAATACCCGAAACTTTCGATTTTGTTTCTCTTGGCCGAAAATTTCATGGGTAAGAGGGGAACCATTTTGGTCTTCTAAGACCTTGCATATTTGGATGTGCATTTGGATGTTCATAACCTAGCCATGACCTTTGGATGTGTGTTTGTGTTGTGATTTATTCAATATTCAATTTGGTTGTAGTATCATTTTATTTGGGTTTGTAATCTATTTATTCATTCATTTTATTTGGGTTTGACATCCGTGGTAAAACCGAGTACACCTTAGTACTTACAAACTCGAATAAGCGTTTAACCGCTTATTGCGTAACGAACAAACGAATATCCCAGGGTGCTATCTATAAGCGATATGTGTGGCATTCGTGACAAAACGAGGTATACTATATTCACTACGTAGCAAGTAAACGATAAGTCGGTTAATTCGTAGTGCTTAAACGAGTAACCGACCGATACTAATTATGACCCGTATACATACTGAGGGGTTATATACGAGTTATATATATGTTATAGAGGCTAACATATTGATATTTAGGCCCCAGTACGTTTAAAACTCTTTAAACGAAAAAGGTTTCGTTTATCGATACGCTATAAGCTTAAACGCAATCGTTAATATCAAAACGAGCATTGTAGCATCCGTTAAGCCGAAAAAGATTTATAACACACTTATATGACATGTTCTAAGCAATCCCTGAAAATATTTTGGAATTTTACAACGAGTCAGTACGTTTTTCTTATTTAACAAAACAAGGCTGAAAAACACTCGTTTTCGCGCTGGTTTTCGCACTCGAACTAGTTTTCTTGCGAAAAACCGAACCCGAACTAAATTTTGGACCGACTTTTACGCGTGGCACGAAAACCGAGGCACCATTGGGCCAAAAGGAGGCCCAATGTGCCCTTATAACCTTGCGGCCGCAAAAGGGGACAGCCCACCCCCTTTTAGTATCTTTTATATAAATAAATATTAAGAAGATATTTATAAAGGAAAATTTCCAGAAATCAGCAGACACTCTCTTCTTCATCAAGCTTCATCAAAACCCTAAGGTAAATAGTGATTTTTCCTTGATTTTTAACCATGATTAACATAGTTTAACCATGAAAAATTAATCCTTGATTAGTTTTAAACATGTTTAACCATCCAAAAACCATAAAAATCAAGTAAAATCATGTTTTGATGTTAAACATGTTTAAAAACCAGGAACATATACTTTTTTGGTCAAAAACGCGGATTAGAACATGAATACAACGTTTTTACGGTTTGAAAGTTCGGTTTGAACCCAAAACCGAATCCCTAATTATCAAGGCTGTCACATGGATGATTTATGCTTGGGTTGATGTTATATGATATGTAGATACACTGAGTTTGCATCCCGATACCCGGAGAGTCGTTTAAGCTAGCAAAACTCATCGAAAACCGACAAGGTAAACCCGTAACACTCGTTTAGGGGCTGTTTAGTATTAGGTTGTGACGTGCTTGTTTTTAGCTTGTAAAAATTTTCAGGGACATTAGGGATCATATAAATGAGTCCCTGTTCAAATTTGGTAATTTTTCGATAAACGGAGAATATTTGGTGAATTTATTCCCGTTTATGAGCGTTTATTTGGGAAAAATAGCTAATCATATTGAAAAATTATGAAACTTGGTTTTGGGGTTTAATATGTGATGGTAAGATCACTGGTAAAGTTTGGGAATCATTGGAAATTCCTAAGTATGGTTTGTGCAATTATGAATTAACCGAATCTTAACAGCCGAAAAACGCACAAAAAGGTATTTTGTCAAAAGAGTTAGGTTCTGGAGATTTATCAGGGGCTATGTAATAACATTGAGGCCATTTTTAAAAATTATCGGATTTTTCGGAAGCCGTTTGATATAAACGGGCCATTTATTACACGATTATAACCAATTAAATGAATTTTTATAAATAAATAGTTAATCATAAAATTTCTGAAAATATTTTTATAAAATTCTCCATGTCTTAATGTATTTATAGAAAAATTTACATAATTTATATATAAGTACATATTTAGTTATGATTAATCAAAGATTTAAATTATAATTGTTTTAACGAAACCGGCAGTTTTGTGTTTAACGGACTGACTGGTATGTCAAAATGTCAAAAGTGGTCAAATATCATATTTTTGAATGATATTGATAAAAACGAACTTTTTACGAGAATTCCTGACAATTCGGGTGGATTGTACGCGTTTTGTATAATCAAACCCGTGTGAAAACGGAAACGAACCCTGCGATCAAACCAGATACCGAAACCTTAAAATTCTTTAATAAATTAAATCATTTTATCAATCAATATATTTACTTAAGTTTATGTGATCATACCTAATCCCGAAACGCATAAACAATCAACTTGGCTAGGCTCGGGAAACGATGAAACTGAGCCAAATCCAGTTTTAATCTTTTCATCGTATACAACGTCACAATCTAAGACTATGGTCATCTTCGGGGCCTAACAGCTATACCCAGATTATCTATACAGCCCGATTTGGTTTAAACACTGTACTAGTATTAACAGTACGATACCGGTTATAGGATTCAAGCTATAATCGAGACATTCTAGTTACCGATACGTACCACCAGCTTGAACACCATTAAGGTGAGTTTCATGACCCCACTCTTTAAACTATTTTACGAACTTTTGGGGTGGAAAGCATGTTTATACACGTTATTTATCTAAACACGGATCAGGATATAAAATATCTGAACATTTATATATGAAAAGTCCCTACAAACATAATGACTGACTACGTGCTGATGAAAGATGATTATTATCGTTGATTGATATATATTGAGTGGAGATAATACAAATTGCAAAACATAATGAAATTACACGTGACAGCATGTTTATACAAACACGTTATGTAATGTTAAACATAACTAATTTGGGAGACAACGTGGTCTGTAATGGCCATGGGGATAACATTGTCTGTGATGATTATGGGGCTGTTGTGGGCAGAAGGGGGGCCACAATAGTAAAAAACTAAAGTTGAGTATGGCCTATGAGCCAAGTTCTGCTGCAACTTACTAAACTAAAGTTGAGTATGGCCTATGAGCCAAGTTCTGCTGCAACTTATAAACTAAAGTTGAGTATGGCCTACGAGCCAAGTTCTGCTGCAACTTATAAACTAAAGTTGAGTATGGCCTATGAGCCAAGTTCTGCTGCAACTTACTAAACTAAAGTTGAGTATGGCCTATGAGCCAAGTTCTGCTGCAACTTACTAAACTAAACCCGTGTGAAAACGAAAAACGAACCCTGCGATCAAACCAGATACCGAAACCTTAAAATTCTTTAATAAATTAAATCATTTTATCAATCAATATATTTACTTAAGTTTATGTGATCTTACCTAATCCCGAAACGCATAAACAATCAACTTGGCTAGGCTCGGGAAACGATGAAACTGAGCCAAATCCAGTTTTAATCTTTTCATCGTATACAACGTCACAATCTAAGACTATGGTCATGTTCTGGGCCTAACAGCTATACCCAGATTATCTATACAGCCCGATTTGGTTTAAACACTGTACTAGTATTAACAGTACGATACCGGTTATAGGATTCAAGCTATAATCGAGACATTCTAGTTACCGATACGTACCACCAGCTTGAACAACATTAAGGTGAGTTTCATGACCCCACTCTTTAAACTATTTTACGAACTTTTGGGGTGGAAAGCATGTTTATACACGTTATTTATCTAAACACGGATCAGGATATAAAATATCTGAACATTTATATATGAAAAGTCCCTACAAACATAATGACTGACTACGTGCTGATGAAAGATGATTATTATCGTTGATTGATATATTGAGTGGAGATAATACGAATTGCAAAACATAATGAAATTACACGTGACAGCATGTTTATACAAACACGTTATGTAATGTTAAACATAACTAATTTGGGAGACAACGTGGTCTGTAATGGCCATGGGGATAACATTGTCTGTGATGATTATGGGGCTGTTGTGGGCAGAAGGGGGCCACAATAGTAATAAACTAAAGTTGAGTATGGCCTATGAGCCAAGTTCTGCTGCAACTTACTAAACTAAAGTTAAGTATGGCCTATGAGCCAAGTTCTGCTGCAACTTATAAACTAAAGTTGAGTATGGCCTACGAGCCTTCTGCTGCAACTTATAAACTAAAGTTGAGTATGGCCTATGAGCCAAGTTCTGCTGCAACTTACTAAACTAAAGTTGAGTATGGCCTATGAGCCAAGTTCTGCTGCAACTTATAAACTAAAGTTGAGTATTGCCTATGAGCCAAGTTCTGCTGCAACTTATTAAACGAACTAACTTGATTATGACATGAATGTTAAGAAAATAATGTGATTATGCTTATTGTGGGCGGATGGGGTGCCACAGTATTTGGTGATACGTGATAAATACTATATGTGTATATGTGTCTATATACATGCTATGTGATTAGCCGTAGGAAGTACTATGTGTAGAATATACTAATTATTTGCGTGTACACTATATAATGTTTGAGTTCACATGGAATCATTGTGGGTGGAAGGGGGGCCACTGTGGTTGAGTTTATGTGGAACCGTTGTGGGAGAAAGGGGGTCCACAGTGGTTGGTTAAACACGGAAATTGGAGACAGGTAGTACGAACAAACAATCACGATTTTACCGAAATTTCGAATTTATATTATAAACTTACATGTGTGCATATGCACACACAAGGATATGGTTGTACACATTTATACAACCGTAAATACATATTTTTACATACGCTCGTACATACAAACTATGACTGTATGGTGCGCAGAACTGATTTCGTTAAAACTTATGAAACTCACCAACTATTCGTAGTTGACCTGTTTTAACATGCTTTTCAAGTAATCAGATATGAGAAGTAATTTTCTGTGCGTTACGCGTCTGATTGGTGATTGATGTCGTGGGCATTTGAGTTAGAAGTAAGGTGATTGAAGAACAGGTTAAATTGTATCACCTAGTTTGTAAACGATGTTAAAACGATGTAATAAATTGTCAAATAGTTAGTAATGTTTCTTTATGAACAATGTATTTGATACCAGATGTATCTGTTGCATTCCCGTATTACGCTTCCGCAACTACCTAGTCGGGGTGTGACAGAAGTTGGTATCAGAGCCATTGGTTATAAAGAATTAGGTTATCCCATTGGATACCTATAATATAACCGTAGGCTCGATTATCACTTGGAAAGTTAATAATGAGTAACGATAGATACTGATGGATGCCGGGATGAACTCGAAGGGCAAGTGAGTTATTATGGTCCGGAACGTAATAACAGACTTGCTTGTAAAAGGGAATTCGGGGAGAAGTCGCGGAACATATTGGTAGGTAAAAATGGCAACATACGTGCATAAAGGTGATGTGAAGTATATATGACATGTGCATACGTGCTTGTCTGAGACTAGGTATAGGGATACGTGTACGTACGGTACTACGGATGACATTGAATCTTATCATAACCAATATTATATTCGGTTATAATCACTATTAATTCCTATTCCAATCAAAATTATATCTTACCAAAATTAATATTATATTTTATTGTAATTAATATTATATCTGTTCATAACAAATAAAATATTTTATTTCTGCCCTAATTAATAATATCTTTTGTGCGGATCTAAACTATCGAAAAACATTCTCTTCTGATTAGCGATTACACCGAAAGATGTGAGTAGTTTTACAATTGATGAAGAACCGGTGTTGCCCGTGAGTGAGAATACAAGAATGCTTTAATAATTTTAAACTAAATCTGGTGATGTGACGGAACCACAAAAGGGGCTTAATATATAAGGCCCGGGAACGAACCGTTGGAGGTGTGACTTACAGATAATAATTTCAAGAAGACATATATATATATATATATATATATATATATATATATATATATATATATATATATATATATAATACTCCACATTTTGAATCCAATCCTATCTTATAAACTGGTTCCTTTGACATTAATCTAAACTATTTTCCGGTCATCCTTCCAATTCTGTTGTTCAGAAACAAACACCATCCCTAGGGGAAATACCTAGTGATGAGCCCGATTTATCAAATTATAAATATGATAATTACCAAAACTGAGTTTTCAATTATAATATGAGCAATCGTTACTACCAGTACATATAATGTACTAATAATATTTCAAAAATAAATATTAATAATAGAAATTTCCTTTACATATCACCAGTACAACTAACTCTGATGAACCTCCCTAACTAGCAAACTCTTCGAACCATCTATGAAAGACAAACTCCAACCTCTCCTATATTTTGCTATTCCAATTGGTTATTATAGGAGAGAAATCTCATGCTCACGAAATGATGACGTGCCCCGACTGGAATTGAACCGACTTACCTCCAACTAGTAAACTACTACTTTTATTAAGTCCGACATGCCTACGAAAACTGAATGACCTAGCGAAAGAATATATTTTACGATTATAGTTAACAAACATTCAGAAGTCAGGTGGAATGTACACGTGCATTCCCATTATAACGTACTGATTAAACTCGTAATGAGCAAATATCTACCTACAGGAGAGACCGAACAAAAACAACTTCCCAATAATGGGATCGTATAGGAACAATTGTCGTATAAGTTGTGAACTATTTATAATTGTTATAACGCGTGCTTTGATAGATAAGGATAGTATGGTATTGTCGTGTATAGCTTCTGATACTCCATACAAGCATATGGTGGTGCGCTATGCTAATATGGAGGACGATTTGGGCATTTTCAATACAAACATTGACCCCTATTGGGTTAAAATTTCTTGTCATGAGATGACAACTTTTAATATATATGCAAACTTTGGCGTTTTCTAGGCTAATTTTACATACTATCCTTAGTATTCAGACTCGAGAACAAACCAGTGTGATATATACGTGTTAATTGAAATACTTGATTACTTGTTATTATAATTCCTTTTGTGATCATTAGTGTATGTGAATTTTGTTAATTGTTGGATAACTGGTTATTGTTATAGAATGGCCCCGAAGAAAGTAAACATGTTGTCTGAGGCAGATATAGCCGAGATGATCGCTCGACAACTACAAACAGTACTTCCGATAATAGCAGCACAATTCGCTGCTGGTATCCATACAACTATGAATACAAATCAAGTGCCGAACGCTAACGCGGCCGTATATACTAATTCCCCAACAAATACTAATACAACCACAAATGCTCCCCCGATAAATACTGATACTATCACAACTAATACTCCCCCGTTGAATACCAATATTACTTTCAATAATGATAATCTCCCACCGAACTTGAACAATAGTTGTAGCAATCAAAATCCCCCGCAACACGGATATCAACTTAAGAACTTCATGCTATGTAAACATATGGAATTTAGCGGTACTGAAGGACCAAATGGACTGGTAAAGTGGATCGAAAAGACTGAATCCATCATTAATTTCACTAACTGTCCACCAGATTGTATTGTCAAATTTGCTACTTCTACATTTGTAGACCACGCGCTAATGTGGTGGAATATTGTTGTGCAAATTCGAGGACTAGAGGCAACCAATCGTATGTCTTGGACAGAACTTAAAAATCTTATGATAAAACACTTTTGTCCGATAAACGAAATTCAGAAATTAGAGCAAGAACTTTGGAATCTAGAAATGAAGGGTGCAGATCACTTGGAGTATACCCATCGCTTTAACGAACTGGCTCGTCTAGTCCCATGGTTAGCTACTCCAGAATCTAAACGTACTGAACGCTACATTTGGGGTTTAGCCCCCGAAGTCAGGAGTTTGGTTAATTCAATTGGCCCTGTAACTTTCGAAAGTGCCGTGTTACAAGCTGGCATTGTAACTTCTGATTTGATTAGAAATGGTGCGTTAAGAATGCCCGGGGAATCATCTGGTACAAAACGAACCAATTATGGAGCGGGAATACAAGAAAGACAACAGAATAAATGTGCGCGCCTTGCAATACAAAATTACACTATGATCAGTTCCGATGTGAAGCAAGATAAGTATAACGGGCCTTTGCCGAGATGTGGAAAATGTGGTTATCATCATGTTGGTGAATGTCGGACCAATGTGTGTCACAAATGTGGGAAAGTGGGACACTATGCCCGAAATTGTAGAACCGTTATGAATACTATAAATCCACCAACCCAACTCCAGGACTCACAACTTGTAACGATTCCGACGAAACCAGGGATACCCTAACCGGTAGACGGTAGTTACGTTATATTTAATGTCGGGTACATGAATTACCATAGTAATTATACGAGAATACATGGTTCACTGTATTGATTGTACGTGAATATATAATTCATCGTATTGAATATGCGATTAATTGATCGATAGTTATTGAAACCCGAACGAATCGAGGGTTCAATTATAGACGATATCTATGATATTTAGTGATGTTTATGAAGTATTAAAGCTTCGGGATAAGTGAATTAAAGCACAGAAAAAGAATTTTCGATTTAATGGTACGTCGGTACATTAAACGAAACCTTTAATACCAAACCAAGCAAGAGACGATCGATCAAGCCGAAAAAGATGCGCAATTATTAATAATATGATGTTTCAAGTTAATAAATGTCATGGTTTAAGTTTTTAAAGTTTTTAAATCGGTTTTATATAAATTTCATTTTTAAGCCGAAAACGACCGTTTAAACCTCGTTTTAAGCCGAATTAGACATTTAACCGAAAAACGAACTGAACCAGATTATCCAAAACATTATCCGGATTCCTGAAATCCAAACATGTGGCCAAGAATGGAGAAGTGGGCCCCACCCCACTCCCCCCTCATTCCGATCGGGATTAAAGGGGTAACACCCTTTTCCTTGTTATTTTTTTTTAACAACACATTCAAGTTCTTCCACTTTCTCTCCAAATTATGAACTAAAACCCGAGTTGTAGCAAGAAGATCAAGGTAAAAACCGAGTTAATTACGTGTTCATCTTCGTTTCTTGAGTTTGTTTGCAAGAAAATGAGGTTTCAAAGATGAAAACCGATTCTTGCATGATCAAGTGATGTATACGGGTTATACAAGGGATCTTGGTCCAAGAAAGGAGTTAAACGAACCAAAAACGAATTTTTACGGTTTAAACTTTAGTTTTGAAACAATAACCGAAACTATAGTGTAAGAGGCTTGATCGTGAGTGTAACTTGCTTGGTATTGTGGTATGTTTGTTGTAGGTTCTGTATTTAGTGGTAGATAAGGCGGAAAGACGAGTTTGTAGCTTGTAGTGGCGGAGAACAAAAGGTATATTCGGTTTATGTTCGGTTATGGATTTTTGGACAGATTGTGGATGGTTTAGATTTAGGTCATGAAATTTTACAGAGGTGTTAAATACATGAAAATATGAGTTCTGTGAATTTTTGGTAATTTTTAAACAAAGGATGAATATTTGGTGAATTTAATGCTCGGTTTTGGCCAAAAATGGTGAAAAATAGTTAAATATCATGAAAAATTCTGGAAAATTGCAGATAAGCTTTTTATAACATGTATAAGTCACACACAAAATTTTAGGTCAGTTGGAGAAGTCTAAGTAGGCTTTTCGGTTAAACGAGTTCTAGGGTTTTCTAGCTCGGTTTTAGTGAAAATGGCATGTAAAAAGAGATTTTGGTTCTGGAAACATTACAGGGGACTATGTGGATGGCAGGGGTCATCCAGGAAAAATTTGGGATTTTTCTAAGGTCGTTTGGTATTTACGACATATTTAGTGTTTAAATGGTGTTTAAAAATAGATAAATAAATTATAAATATAAAAATTAATTCTGGAAATATTTTTATAAATTTCCCCACTGTCAAAATGTTATTTGTGCAAAATCTCAAGATCCGAGTATGAACGGATATTTATTTGGAATAAAAGTGAACTTTTATAATATAAAACGCGTAAACCAGCAAAGTTCGGGTAGACGAGCTGACTGGTGTATAAAAACCCCTAAAAATGAACTATTTTCATATAAATGAGTTAAACAAGTAAAAATAAATCATCCGAAAATAATTCGGATGATTTGGGTAATATTAAACGATTTAACAGTTTCCGGTGTACTAAAGACGGAAACGGGTCCCGCAGCCAATCGGGGCGTCTAAACCGAGCTCTAATTTCACAACTACAATTAAATTATCAGTCAACAACTATTTTCGGGTCGTGTGTGACCAAACTCGTTTTTGAAACGTAAAAACGGATAACCGTGCTAGGCATGAAAAACGGGAAAAACGACTAATAGTGATTTTGACTAGTGAACTCTAAACGATATCACAATCTGAGTCCGGAGAAGTGTTTCTGGGTTAACATTGCCCCCGGAATGGGTACAGTACTGGGTTAACAGTGTCCCCAGATGTACCGGTTTATACGGTTAAAGATTATATAAACAATAATTGTATAATAAAGATCGTAGGGATCATATTACAGATTGGACGTGTTAACTGATAATGATTGTTGTTACCTGCTTGCATGGGCTAAGGTGAGTTTCACGAGCCCCTTTTTCTGAATTGTTTTTAAATATTTTCCTGGGGCGGAAAGCATGTTACTATTGAAATGTTTAAGTACATACTGAACGCATGGATTTGCGTGTATTTATAAATATTTGATTGTACGGGAATCGTACGGAATGGGTACTTTACTGGGTTAACAGTGTCCCCAGATGTCCCTAGAAGTGTTTCTGGGTTAACATTGCCCCCGGAATGGGTACGGTACTGGGTTAACAGTGCCCCCAGATGTCCCTAGAAGTGTTTCTGGGTTAACATTGCCCCCGGAACGGGTACAGTACTGGGTTAACAGAGGTTTCACTTGTGGGCTCAGCATAATTACATCGATAATATTATATTATGATATGGATTTATCATGGTTTACTCAAATTGTGAAACTCACCAACTATTCGTAGTTGACCCGTTTTCTCACATGTTTTTCAGGTACAATTAAGATGAAGTGATTGCTTATGTGCTAAGTGCTTGATGTGTGTAAGATTTGCGTGCGGGATGTTATGATACATTACAATAAATAGAATTATGTATCGTATTGTATGATGTGTGTGTCACCTAGACGGTAATGAAATACGAGATAATGTAATTTGAAGTATATTAATGTATTCAGTTTTCTTTATAAACAATGTGGTTGATATCAGAGGTGTCTGTTGCATCCCGTTTACGCTTCCGCTGCGGTTACGGGGTGTTACACAACTACCCCAACCGCAACCAACACGACAACAACCAGTCTACCAAAACCAAACCATAATAAACCGTAATGCATGTTATGAGTGTGGTAGTGTGAAGCACATCAAGAAAGACTGCCCTAGATTGAACCCAATTGTGACGGGAAGACAAAGGCAAGGACCGACATCGACGTCTAACTCGACTAGGGGTCAAGTATTGTGAATAAACCGGATAGAACAAATGTAGTAACAGGTACGTTCCTGGTAATGCCTAATATACTTTAGTTTATTTATTACGGACACTGATAGACGTTTCGTTCCTACAAGTTATTACCTTGGAAAATATACCGTCTAGTAAAATAACAATTCTGTATACCATAGAAACCACCAAAAGTAAGACTATAAATACTAACCATATTACTCGAAGAACTACCCTCTTAACCTAAATAACTAGCTATTCCCTATCGATGCACTCCCGGTGGAAGTGAGGAGTCATTGTGTAATAGTCAGTATGGACTAGTTAATTGAGTTCAAATGAAGGTTATATATAGAAATAGAACTGTTATACTGCCTCTTCTAGATAAAGAAGTGATCCCGTACACGGAACAAAACCTAGTACCCCAATGATGAAACACGGATGAGGAAAACTATACTATCCGTAACCGAAACTTGAACTTCAAACTTTTGTAGCCTTAATAACTGAGTAATGAACAAGGAAAAGTCAGGCCAGATGTTTGGATAAACTGAGTACTAGTATAAAGATGCAAGTGAAATCTATGAAGGAATCATAGGCTCATGTGTTGTAAAGTGTGCACTATTATAAGTTATGGGGGAATATTAATGATCCTCGGAGATGCTACACAACAATTCGAGATACCCCATTGGAAGTGGGAAACAAACTAAAATAGAACCTTTAATATGTGTTCCTTAAACATCCCAAGAAAGCAATTCAAGCTGAATGATAGTTCCCTGATTAATCCACTCCAAATACCTTCTTCTGATTTGTAACAACTATCCAACTGAAAAACTCGCCTTAACAAAATCTTACTCTTGGTGAATTGTGTATGAAATTTTAGATCCCTTATTGGCCTAAGCACGATCTATAATCCTCTATAAAACAATCAAATTAAATAAACTATTCAAACAATAGAGGAAAGTGAGACCAGTAATTTCAATCCTCGTACATTAACAATCATCATAATATTATACAAGTGGTAATATACTATATTATACGAGCAAGAATGTAACTCGCCATCTTATTAAAATTGAAAAAAAATTGGTGACATCCAAAATATAAAATCCGATTCGATTTCTAGAATCATAAATAAAGCTAGTAATATTAATAACAAACCGAAAGCCGCGTAAGGCTAACAAGAGGTCTATACTGAGAAATACGAGAAGTTATCAAATTTTGAAAGTTGTTAGTTGAGTTGAGGAACGGTGAGTTGATTCGAAATATATAGCACTGTACAAAATTACCTTGAAAGTTAACCCCATAACGTATTAAACAAAATTATTCACTCCCGATATTTCATATATCGAATCAAAACGAGTGCCTTACTGACAGGGCAGAATTAGTATTATTTGAAAACTTTTATACAACTAAACTCTATAAAGAGACTCGTGAAAATTCTGAGCGGGGAAAATCAAACAGTTGCGACACAATAAAATCTCATTGAATAAAATTCAGTGGAATCCAAAACGGGGAATCAAACGTGTTCGGAAACAGAAAAACGAATTCCGAAACAAATGATTATAAAATTTTCCCCAAAAAGAGCATATTTGGCATGTTGAATTTCGGGGACGAAATTTCTTAACTGGGGGAGAATGTGACATCCGTGGCAAAACCGAGTACACCTTAGTACTTACAAACTAGAATAAGCGTTTAACCGCTTATTGCGTAACGAACAAACGAATATCCCAGGGTGCTATCTATAAGCGATATATGTGACATTCGTGACAAAACGAGGTATACTATATTCACTACGTAGCAAGTAAACGATAAGTCGGTTAATTCGTAGTGCTTAAACGAGTAACCGACCGATACTAATTATGACCCGTATACATACTGAGGGGTCATATACGAGTTATATATATGTTATAGAGGCTAACATATTGATATTTAGGCCCCAGTACGTTTAAAACTCTTTAAACGAAAAAGGTTTCGTTTATCGATACGCTATAAGCTTAAACTCAATCGTTAATATCAAAACGAGCATTGTAGCATCCGTTAAGCCGAAAAAGATTTATAAAACACTTATATGACATGTTCTAAGCAATCCCTGAAAATATTTTGGAATTTTACAACGAGTCAGTACGTTTTTCTTATTTTACAAAACTAGGCTGAAAAACACTCGTTTTCGCGCTGGTTTTCGCACTCGAACTAGTTTTCTTGCGAAAAACCGAACCCGAACTAAATTTTGGACCGACTTTTACGCGTGGCACGAAAACCGATGTACCATTGGGCCAAAAGGAGGCCCAATGGGCCCTTATAACCTTGCGGCCGCAAAAGGGGACAGCCCACCCCCTTTTAGTATCTTTTATATAAATAAATATTAAGAAGATATTTATAAAGGAAAATTTCCAGAAATCAGCAGACACTCTCTTCTTCATCAAGCTTCATCAAAACCCTAAGGTAAATAGTGATTTTTCCTTGATTTTTAACCATGATTAACATAGTTTAACCATGAAAAATTAATCCTTGATTAGTTTTAAACATGTTTAACCATCCAAAAATCATAAAAATCAAGTAAAATCATGTTTTGATGTTAAACATGTTTACAAACCAGGAACATATACCTTTTTGGTCAAAAACGCGGATTAGAACAAGAATACAACGTTTTTACGGTTTGAAAGTTCGGTTTGAACCCAAAACCGAAACCCTAATTATCAAGGCTGTCACATGAATGATTTATGCTTGGGTTGATGTTATATGATATGTAGATACACTGAGTTTGCAACCCGAGAACCGGAGAGTCGTTTAAGCTAGCAAAACTCATCGAAAACCGACAAGGTAAACCCGTAACACTCGTTTAGGGGCTGTTTAGTATTAGGTTGTGACGTGCTTGTTGTTAGCTTGTGAAAATTTTCAGGGACATTAGGGATCATATAAATGAGTCCCTGTTCAAATTTGGTAATTTTTCGATAAACGGAGAATATTTGGTGAATTTATTCCCGTTTATGAGCGTTTATTTGGGAAAAATAGCTAAACATATTTAAAAATTATGAAACTTGGCTTTGGAGTTTAATATGTGATGTTAAGATCACTGGTAAAGTTTGGGGATCAATGGAAATTCCTATGTATGGTTTGTGCAATTATGAATTAACCGAATCTTAACAGCCGAAAAACGCACTAAAAGGTATTTTGTCAAAAGAGTTAGGTTCTGGAGATTTTTCAGGGGCTATGTAATAACATTGAGGCCATTTTTAAAAACTATCGGATTTTTCGGAGGTCGTTTGATATAAACGGGCCATTTATTACACGATTATAACCTATTAAATGAATTTTTATAAATAAATAGTTAATCATAAAATTTCTGAAAATATTTTTATTAAATTCTCCATGTCTTAATGTATTTTTAGAAAAATTTACATAATTTATATATAAGTACATATTTAGTTATGATTAATCAAAGATTTAAATTATAATTGTTTTAACGAAACCGGCAGTTTTGTGTTTAACGGACTGACTGGTATGTCAAAATGTCAAAAGTGGTCAAATATCATATTTTTGAATGATATTGATAAAAACGAACTTTTTACGAGAATTCCTGACAATTCGGGTGGATTGTACGCGTTTTGTATAATCAAACCCGTGTGAAAACGAAAAACGAACCCTGCGATCAAACCAGATACCGAAACCTTAAAATTCTTTAATAAATTAAATCATTTTATCAATCAATATATTTACTTAAGTTTATGTGATCTTACCTAATCCCGAAACGCATAAACAATCAACTTGGCTAGGCTCGGGAAACGATGAAACTGAGCCAAATCCAGTTTTAATCTTTTCATCGTATACAACGTCACAATCTAAGACTATGGTCATGTTCTGGGCCTAACAGCTATACCCAGATTATCTATACAGCCCGATTTGGTTTAAACACTGTACTAGTATTAACAGTACGATACCGGTTATAGGATTCAAGCTATAATCGAGACATTCTAGTTACCGATACGTACCACCAGCTTGAACAACATTAAGGTGAGTTTCATGACCCCACTCTTTAAACTATTTTACGAACTTTTGGGGTGGAAAGCATGTTTATACACGTTATTTATCTAAACACGGATCAGGATATAAAATATCTGAACATTTATATATGAAAAGTCCCTACAAACATAATGACTGACTACGTGCTGATGAAAGATGATTATTATCGTTGATTGATATATTGAGTGGAGATAATACGAATTGCAAAACATAATGAAATTACACGTGACAGCATGTTTATACAAACACGTTATGTAATGTTAAACATAACTAATTTGGGAGACAACGTGGTCTGTAATGGCCATGGGGATAACATTGTCTGTGATGATTATGGGGCTGTTGTGGGCAGAAGGGGGCCACAATAGTAATAAACTAAAGTTGAGTATGGCCTATGAGCCAAGTTCTGCTGCAACTTACTAAACTAAAGTTAAGTATGGCCTATGAGCCAAGTTCTGCTGCAACTTATAAACTAAAGTTGAGTATGGCCTACGAGCCTTCTGCTGCAACTTATAAACTAAAGTTGAGTATGGCCTATGAGCCAAGTTCTGCTGCAACTTACTAAACTAAAGTTGAGTATGGCCTATGAGCCAAGTTCTGCTGCAACTTATAAACTAAAGTTGAGTATTGCCTATGAGCCAAGTTCTGCTGCAACTTATTAAACGAACTAACTTGATTATGACATGAATGTTAAGAAAATAATGTGATTATGCTTATTGTGGGCGGATGGGGTGCCACAGTATTTGGTGATACGTGATAAATACTATATGTGTATATGTGTCTATATACATACTATGTGATTAGCCGTAGGAAGTACTATGTGTAGAATATACTAATTATTTGCGTGTACACTATATAATGTTTGAGTTCACATGGAATCATTGTGGGTGGAAGGGGGGCCACAGTGGTTGAGTTTATGTGGAACCGTTGTGGGAGAAAGGGGGTCCACAGTGGTTGGTTAAACACGGAAATTGGAGACAGGTAGTACTAACAAACAATCACGATTTTACCGAAATTTCGAATTTATATTATAAACTTACATGTGTGCATATGCACACACAAGGATATGGTTGTACACATTTATACAACCGTAAATACATATTTTTACATACGCGCGTACATACAAACTATGACTGTATGGTGCGCAGAACTGATTTCGTTAAAACTTATGAAACTCACCAACTATTCGTAGTTGACCTGTTTTAACATGCTTTTCAGGTAATCAGATATGAGAAGTAATTTTCTGTGCGTTACGTGTCTGATTGGTGATTGATGTCGTGGGCATTTGAGTTAGAAGTAAGGTGATTGAAGAACAGGTTAAATTGTAACACCTAGTTTGTAAACGATGTTAGAACGATGTAATAAATTGTAAAATAGTTAGTAATGTTTCTTTATGAACAATGTATTTGATACCAGATGTATCTGTTGCATTCCCGTATTACGCTTCCGCAACTACCTAGTCGGGGTGTGACAGAAGTTGGTATCAGAGCCATTGGTTATAAAGAATTAGGTTATCCCATTGGATACCTATAATATAACCGTAGGCTCGATTATCACTTGTAAAGTTAATAATGAGTAACGATAGATACTGATGGATGCCGGGATGAACTCGAAGGGCAAGTGAGTTATTATGGTCCGGAACGTAATAACAGACTTGCTTGTAAAAGGGAATTCGGGGAGAAGTCGCGGAACATATTGGTAGGTAAAAATGGCAACATACGTGCATAAAGGTGATGTGAAGTATATATGACATCTGCATACGTGCTTGTCTGAGACGAGGTATAGGGATACGTGTACGTACGGTACTACGGATGACATTGAATCTTATCATAACCAATATTATATTCGGTTATAATCACTATTAATTCCTATTCCAATCAAAATTATATCTTACCAAAATTAATATTATATTTTATTGTAATTAATATTATATCTGTTCATAACAAATAAAATATTTTATTTCTGCCCTAATTAATAATATCTTTTGTGCAGATCTAAACTATCGAAAAACATTCTCTTCTGATTAGCGATTACACCGAAAGATGTGAGTAGTTTTACAATTGATGAAGAACCGGTGTTGCCCGTGAGTGAGAATACAAGAATGCTTTAATAATTTTAAACTAAATCTGGTGATGTGACGGAACCACAAAAGGGGCTTAATATATAAGGCCCGGGAACGAACCGTTGGAGGTGTGACTTACAGATAATAATTTCAAGAAGACATATATATATATATATATATATATATATATATATATATATATATATATATATATATATATATATAATACTCCACATTTTGAATCCAATCCTATCTTATAAACTGGTTCCTTTGACATTAATCTAAACTATTTTCCGGTCATCCTTCCAATTCTGTTGTTCAGAAACAAACACCATCCCTAGGGGAAATACCTAGTGATGAGCCCGATTTATCAAATTATAAATATGATAATTACCAAAACTGAGTTTTCAATTATAATATGAGCAATCGTTACTACCAGTACATATAATGTACTAATAATATTTCAAAAATAAATATTAATAATAGAAATTTCCTTTACATATCACCAGTACAACTAACTCTGATGAACCTCCCTAACTAGCAAACTCTTCGAACCATCTATGAAAGACAAACTCCAACCTCTCCTATATTTTGCTATTCCAATTGGTTATTATAGGAGAGAAATCTCATGCTCACGAAATGATGACGTGCCCCGACTGGAATTGAACCTACTTACCTCCAACTAGTAAACTACTACTTTTATTAAGTCCGACATGCCTACGAAAACTGAATGACCTAGCGAAAGAATATATTTTACGATTATAGTTAACAAACATTCAGAAGTCAGGTGGAATGTACACGTACATTCCCATTATAACGTACTGATTAAACTCGTAATGAGCAAATATCTACCTACAGGAGAGACCGAACAAAAACAACTTCCCAATAATGGGATCGTATAGGAACAATTGTCGTATAAGTTGTGAACTATTTATAATTGTTATAACGCGTGCTTTGATAGATAAGGATAGTATGGTATTGTCGTGTATAGCTTCTGATACTCCATACAAGCATATGGTGGTGCGCTATGCTAATATGGAGGACGATTTGGGCATTTTCAATACAAACATTGACCCCTATTGGGTTAAAATTTCTTGTCATGAGATGACAACTTTTAATATATATGCAAACTTTGGCGTTTTCTAGGCTAATTTTACATACTATCCTTAGTATTCAGACTCGAGAACAAACCAGTGTGATATATACGTGTTAATTGAAATACTTGATTACTTGTTATTATAATTCCTTTTGTGATCATTAGTGTATGTGAATTTTGTTAATTGTTGGATAACTGGTTATTGTTATAGAATGGCCCCGAAGAAAGTAAACATGTTGTCTGAGGCAGATATAGCCGAGATGATCGCTCGACAACTACAAACAGTACTTCCGATAATAGCAGCACAATTCGCTGCTGGTATCCATACAACTATGAATACAAATCAAGTGCCGAACGCTAACGCGGCCGTATATACTAATTCCCCAACAAATACTAATACAACCACAAATGCTCCCCCGATAAATACTGATACTATCACAACTAATACTCCCCCGTTGAATACCAATATTACTTTCAATAATGATAATCTCCCACCGAACTTGAACAATAGTTGTAGCAATCAAAATCCCCCGCAACACGGATATCAACTTAAGAACTTCATGCTATGTAAACATATGGAATTTAGCGGTACTGAAGGACCAAATGGACTGGTAAAGTGGATCGAAAAGACTGAATCCATCATTAATATCACTAACTGTCCACCAGATTGTATTGTCAATTTGCTACTTCTACATTTGTAGACCACGCGCTAATGTGGTGGAATACTGTTGTGCAAATTCGAGGACTAGAGGCAACCAATCGTATGTCTTGGACAGAACTTAAAAATCTTATGATAAAACACTTTTGTCCGATAAACGAAATTCAGAAATTAGAGCAAGAACTTTGGAATCTAGAAATGAAGGGTGCAGATCACTTGGAGTATACCCATCGCTTTAACGAACTGGCTCGTCTAGTCCCATGGTTAGCTACTCCAGAATCTAAACGTACTGAACGCTACATTTGGGGTTTAGCCCCCGAAGTCAGGAGTTTGGTTAATTCAACTGGCCCTGTAACTTTTGAAAATGCCGTGTTACAAGCTGGGATTGTAACTTCTGATTTGATTAGAAATGGTGCGTTAAGAATGCCCGGGGAATCATCTGGTACAAAACGAACCAATTATGGAGCGAGAATACAAGAAAGACAACAGAATAAATGTGCGCGCCTTGCAATACAAAATTACACTATGATCAGTTCCGATGTGAAGCAAGATAAGTATAACGGGCCTTTGCCTAGATGTGGAAAATGTGGTTATCATCATGTTTGTGAATGTCGGACCAATGTGTGTCACAAATGTGGGAAAGTGGGACACTATGCCCGAAATTGTAGAACCGTTATGAATACTATAAATCCACCAACCCAACTCCAGGACTCACAACTTGTAACGATTCCGACGAAACCAGGGATACCCTAACCGGTAGACGGTAGTTACGTTATATTTAATGTCGGGTACATGAATTACCATAGTAATTATACGAGAATACATGGTTCACTGTATTGATTGTACGTGAATATATAATTCATCGTATTGAATATGCGATTAATTGATCGATAGTTATTGAAACCCGAACGAATCGAGGGTTCAATTATAGACGTTATCTATGATATTTAGTGATGTTTATGAAGTATTAAAGCTTCGGGATAAGTGAATTAAAGCACAGAAAAAGAATTTTCGATTTAATGGTACGTCGGTACATTAAACGAAACCTTTAATACCAAACCAAGCAAGAGACGATCGATCAAGCCGAAAAAGATGCGCAATTATTAATAATATGATGTTTCAAGTTAATAAATGTCATGGTTTAAGTTTTTAAAGTTTTTAAATCGGTTTTATATAAATTTCATTTTTAAGCCGAAAACGACCGTTTTAACCTCGTTTTAAGCCGAATTAGACATTTAACCGAAAAACGAACTGAACCAGATTATCCAAAACATTATCCGGATTCCTGAAATCCAAACATGTGGCCAAGAATGGAGAAGTGGGCCCCACCCCACTCCCCCCTCATTCCGATCGGGATTAAAGGGGTAACACCCTTTTCCTTGTTATTTTTTTTTAACAACACATTCAAGTTCTTCCACTTTCTCTCCAAATTATGAACTAAAACCCGAGTTGTAGCAAGAAGATCAAGGTAAAAACCGAGTTAATTACGTGTTCATCTTCGTTTCTTGAGTTTGTTTGCAAGAAAATGAGGTTTCAAAGATGAAAACCGATTCTTGCATGATCAAGTGATGTATACGGGTTATACAAGGGATCTTGGTCCAAGAAAGGAGTTAAACGAACCAAAAACGAATTTTTACGGTTTAAACTTTAGTTTTGAAACAATAACCGAAACTATAGTGTAAGAGGCTTGATCGTGAGTGTAACTTGCTTGGTATTGTGGTATGTTGGTTGTAGGTTCTGTATTTAGTGGTAGATAAGGCGGAAAGACGAGTTTGTAGCTTGTAGTGGCGGAAAACAAAAGGTATATTCGGTTTATGTTCGGTTATGGATTTTTGGACAGATTGTGGATGGTTTAGAGTTAGGTCATGAAATTTTACAGAGGTGTTAAATACATGAAAATATGAGTTCTGTGAATATTTGGTAATTTTTAAACAAAGGATGAATATTTGGTGAATTTAATGCTCGGTTTTGGCCAAAAATGGTGAAAAATAGTTAAATATCATGAACAATTCTGGAAAATTGCAGATAAGCTTTTTATAACATGTATAAGTTACACACAAAATTTTAGGTCAGTTGGAGAAGTCTAAGTAGGCTTTTCGGTTAAACGAGTTCTAGGGTTTTCTAGCTCGGTTTTAGTTAAAATGGCAGGTAAAAAGAGATTTTGGTTCTGGAAACATTGCAGGGGACTATGTGGATGGTAGGGGTCATCCAGGAAAAATTTGGGATTTTTCTAAGGTCGTTTGGTATTTACGACATATTTAGTGTTTAAATGGTGTTTAAAAATAGATAAATAAATTATAAATATAAAAATAAATTCTGGAAATATTTTTATAAATTTCCCCACTGTCAAAATGTTATTTGTGCAAAATCTGAAGATCCGAGTATGAACGGATATTTATTTGGAATAAAAGTGAACTTTTATAATATAAAACGCGTAAACCAGCAAAGTTCGGGTAGACGAGCTGACTGGTGTATAAAAACCCCTAAAAATGAACTATTTTCATATAAATGAGTTAAACAAGTAAAAATAAATCATCCAAAAATAATTCGGATGATTTGGGTAATATTAAACGATTTAACAGTTTCCGGTGTACTAAAGACGGAAACGGGTCCCGCAGCCAATCGGGGCGTCTAAACCGAGCTCTAATTTCACAACTACAATTAAATTATCAGTCAACAACTATTTTCGGGTCGTGTGTGACCAAACTCGTTTTTGAAACGTAAAAACGGATAACCGTGCTAGGCACTCAAAAAGGGAAAAACGACTAATAGTGATTTTGACTAGTGAACTCTAAACGATATCACAATCTGAGTCCGGAGAAGTGTTTCTGGGTTAACATTGCCCCCGGAATGGGTACAGTACTGGGTTAACAGTGTCCCCAGATGTACCGGTTTATACGGTTAAAGATTATATAAACAATAATTGTATAATAACGATCGTAGGGATCATATTACAGATTGGACGTGTTAACTGATAATGATTGTTGTTACCTGCTTGCATGTGCTAAGATGAGTTTCACGAGCCCCTTTTTCTGAATTGTTTTTAAATATTTTCCTGGGGCGGAAAGCATGTTACTATTGAAATGTTTAAGTACATACTGAATGCATGGATTTGCGTGTATTTATAAATATTTGATTGTACGGGAATCGTACGGAATGGGTACTGTACTAGGTTAACAGTGTCCCCAGATGTCCCTAGAAGTGTTTCTGGGTTAACATTGCCCCCGGAATGGGTAATGTACTGGGTTAACAGTGTCCCCAGATGTCCCTAGAAGTGTTTCTGGGTTAACATTGCCCCCGGAATGGGTACGGTACTGGATTAACAGTGCCCCCAGATGTCCCTAGAAGTGTTTCTGGTTTAACATTGCCCCCGGAACGGGTACAGTACTGGGTTAACAGAGGTTTCACTTGTGGGCTCAGCATAATTACATCGATAATATTATATTATGAAATGGATTTATCATGGTTTACTCAAATTGTGAAACTCACCAACTATTCGTAGTTGACCCGTTTTCTCACATGTTTTTCAGGTACAATTAAGATGAAGTGATTGCTTATGTGCTAAGTTCTTGATGTGTGTAAGATTTGCGTGCGGGATGTTAGGATACATTACAATAAATAGAATTATGTATCGTATTGTATGATGTGTGTGTCACATAGACGGTAATGAAATACGAGATAATGTAATTTGAAGTATATTAATGTATTCAGTTTTCTTTATAAACAATGTGGTTGATATCAGAGGTGTCTGTTGCATCCCGTTTATGTTTCCGCTGCGGTTACGGGGTGTTACACAACTACCCCAACCGCAACCAACACGACAAGAACCAGTCTACCAAAACCAAACCATAATAAACCGTAATGCCTGTTATGAGTGTGGTAGTGTGAAGCACATCAAGAAAGACTGCCCTAGATTGAACCCAATTGTGACGGGAAGACAAAGGCAAGGACCGACATCGACGTCTAACTCGACTAGGGGTCAAGTATTGTGAATAAACCGGATAGAACAAATGTAGTAACAGGTACGTTCCTGGTAATGCTTAATATACTTTAGTTTATTTATTACGGACACTGATAGACATTTCGTTCCTACAAGTTATTACCTTGAAAAATATACCGTCTAGTAAAATAACAATTCTGTATACCATAGAAACCACCAAAAGTAAGACTATAAATACTAACCATATTACTCGAAGAACTACCCTCTTAACCTAAATAACTAGCTATTCCCTATCGATGCACTCCCGGTGGAAGTGAGGAGTCATTGTGTAATAGTCAGTATGGACTAGTTAATTGAGTTCAAATGAAGGTTATATATAGAAATAGAACTGTTATACTGCCTCATCTAGATAAAGAAGTGATCCCGTACACGGAACAAAACCTAGTACCCCAATGATGAAACACGGATGAGGAAAACTATACTATCCGTAACCGAAACTTGAACTTTAAACTTTTGTAGCCTTAATAACTGAGTAATGAACAAGGAAAAGTCAGGCCATATGTTTGGATAAACTGAGTACTAGTATAAAGATGCAAGTGAAATCTATGAAGGAATCATAGGCTCATGTGTTGTAAAGTGTGCACTATTATAAGTTCTGGGGGAATATTAAAGATCCTCGGAGATGCTACAACAATTCGAGATACCCCATTGGAAGTGGGAAACAAACTAAAATAGAACCTTTAATATGTGTTCCTTAAACATCCCAAGAAAGCAATTCAAGCTGAATGATAGTTCCTTGATTAATCCACTCCAAATACCTTCTTCTGATTTGTAACAACTATCCAACTGAGAAACTCGCCTTAACAAAATCTTACTCTTGGTGAATTGTGTATGAAATTTTAGATCCCTTATTGGCCTAAGCACGATCTATAATCCTCTATAAAACAATCAAATTAAATAAACTATTCAAACAATAGAGGAAAGTGAGACCAGTAATTTCAATCCTCGTACATTAACAATCATCATAATATTATACAAGTGGTAATATACTATATTATACGAGCAAGAATGTAACTCGCCATCTTATTAAAATTGAAAAAAAATTGGTGACATCCAAAATATAAAATCCGATTCGATTTCTAGAATCATAAATAAAGCTAGTAATATTAATAACAAACCGAAAGCCGCGTAAGGCTAACAAGAGGTCTATACTGAGAAATACGAGAAGTTATCAAATTTTGAAAGTTGTTAGTTGAGTTGAGGAACGGTGAGTTGATTCTAAATATATAGCACTGTACAAAATTACCTTGAAAGTTAACCCCATAACGTATTAAACGAAATTATTCACTCCCGATATTTCATATATCGAATCAAAACGAGTGCCTTACTGACAGGGCAGAATTAGTATTATTTGAAAACTTTTATACAACTAAACTCTATAAAGAGACTCGTGAAAATTCTGAGCGGGGAAAATCAAACAGTTGCGACACAATAAAATCTCATTGAATAAAATTCAGTGGAATCCAAAACGGGGAATCAAACATGTTCGGAAACAGAAAAACGAATTCCGAAACAAATGATTATAAAATTTTCCCCAAAAAGAGCATATTTGGCATGTTGAATTTCGGGGACGAAATTTCTTAACTGGGGGAAAATGTGACATCCGTGGCAAAACCGAGTACACCTTAGTACTTACAAACTCGAATAAGCGTTTAACCGCTTATTGCGTAACGAACAAACGAATATCCCAGGGTGCTATCTATAAGCGATATATGTGACATTCGTGACAAAACGAGGTATACTATATTCACTACGTAGCAAGTAAACGATAAGTCGGTTAATTCGTAGTGCTTAAACGAGTAACCGACCGATACTAATTATGACCCGTATACATACTGAGGGGTCATATACGAGTTATATATATGTTATAGAGGCTAACATATTGATATTTAGGCCCCAGTACGTTTAAAACTCTTTAAACGAAAAAGGTTTCGTTTATCGATACGCTATAAGCTTAAACTCAATCGTTAATATCAAAACGAGCATTGTAGCATCCGTTAAGCCGAAAAAGATTTATAAAACACTTATATGACATGTTCTAAGCAATCCCTGAAAATATTTGGGAATTTTACAACGAGTCAGTACGTTTTTCTTATTTTACAAAACTAGGCTGAAAAACACTCGTTTTCGCGCTGGTTTTCGCACTCGAACTAGTTTTCTTGCGAAAAACCGAACCCGAACTAAATTTTGGACCGACTTTTACGCGTGGCACGAAAATCGATGTACCATTGGGCCAAAAGGAGGCCCAATGGGCCCTTATAACCTTGCGGCCGCAAAAGGGGACAGCCCACCCCCTTTTAGTATCTTTTATATAAATAAATATTAAGAAGATATTTATAAAGGAAAATTTCCAGAAATCAGCAGACACTCTCTTCTTCATCAAGCTTCATCAAAACCCTAAGGTAAATAGTGATTTTTCCTTGATTTTTAACCATGATTAACATAGTTTAACCATGAAAAATTAATCCTTGATTAGTTTTAAACATGTTTAACCATCCAAAAATCATAAAAATCAAGTAAAATCATGTTTTGATGTTAAACATGTTTACAAACCAGGAACATATACATTTTTGGTCAAAAACGCGGATTAGAACAAGAATACAACGTTTTTACGGTTTGAAAGTTCGGTTTGAACCCAAAACCGAAACCCTAATTATCAAGGCTGTCACATGAATGATTTATGCTTGGGTTGATGTTATATGATATGTAGATACACTGAGTTTGCAACCCGAGAACCGGAGAGTCGTTTAAGCTAGCAAAACTCATCGAAAACCGACAAGGTAAACCCGTAACACTCGTTTAGGGGCTGTTTAGTATTAGGTTGTGACGTGCTTGTTGTTAGCTTGTGAAAATTTTCAGGGACATTAGGGATCATATAAATGAGTCCCTGTTCAAATTTGCACAAATCACTTTTTGACAGTGGGGAATTTTATAAAAATATTTCCAGAATTAATTCTTATATTTAACATTTACTTATCTATTTTTAAACACCATTTAAACACTAAATATGTCGTAAATACCAAACGATCTTTGAAAAATCCCAAATTTCTCCTGGATGTCCCCTGCCATCCACATAGTCCCCTGTAATTTTTCCAAAACCAAAATCTTCTTCTAAATGCCATTTTTACTAAAACCGAGCTAGGAATCCCTAGAACTCGTTTAACCGAAAAGCCTACTTAGACTTCACCAACGGACCTCAAATTTTGTGTGTGACTTACACATGCTATGAAAAGCTTATCCAAAATTTTCCAGAATTTTTATTGATATTTAACTATTTTTCATCATTTTTGGCCAAAACCGAGCATTAAATTCACCAAATATTCATCCTTCATCCAAAAATTACCAAAAATTCACAGAACTCATATTTCCATGTGTTTAACACCTCTGTAAAATTTCGTGACCTAACTCTAAACGACCAACAATCTGTCCAAAAACACATACACCGACAAAAACCGAATATACCTTTCGTTTTCCGCCACTACAAGCTACAAACTCATCTTTCCGCCTTATCTACCACTAAATACAGAGCCTACAAACAACATACCACAATACCAAGCAAGTTACACTCACGATCAAGCCATTTCTTTCATGGTTACGGTTATGATACTAAAACAAAGATTTAACCGTAAAAATTCGTTTTTGACTCGTTTAACTCATTTCTTGGACCAAGATCCTTTGTATAACCCGTATACATCACTTGATCATGCAAGAATCGGTTTCATCTCGGGTTTTCACCCATTTTTCATTTGAAACCTCATTTTCTTGAAAGAAAACTTAAGAAAAGAAGATAAACACGTATATAACACGATCATTACCTCGTTATTCTTGCTAGAATTGTCGGTTTTTGGATTATGAGTTAGAGAGAATTGAAGAATGTTGAGTTTGGTTTTTGAAAAAAAGAAAATGAATTTGTTGTTTGGTGAGGTTGGTCCGATCGGACCTAGTGGATGGGTGGGGTGGGACCCACTTGTTCAATCTTGGCCACTCATTCGGATTACGCAATCCGGATAATGTTGTGGATAATCTGGTTCAGTTCGTTTTTTGGTTAAACGTTTAATTCGGCATAAAACGGTCGTTTTTTCGAATTAAAAATGAAATTTATATAAAACCGATTTAAAAACTTTAAAAACTTAAACCATGATGTTTATTAACTTAAAACCTCATATCATTAATTATCGCGCATCTTTTTCGGCTTGATCGATCGTCTCTTGCTCGGTTTGGTATTAAAGGTTTCGTTTAACGTACCGACGTACTTTTAAATCGAAATCCTTTTTCTGTGCCTTAATCCACTTATCCCGAAGCTTTAATACTTCGTAACATCACTAAACATTATATATTTCGTCTATAATGTAATCCCCGATTCGTTCGGGTTTCAATAACCGTTCATCGATTAATCGTAATTTCGATACGACTAGCTGTCTATTCGAGTATAATTCGTACTGTGAATCTTATATACTCGTATAAGCACATTATAATTCCTATATTCAGTATTGGATAACACGTAAATAGTATATTCCGGCTAGGGTGTACCTGAATTTGCCGGAATCGTTACATTCTCCCCCCGTTACAAAAATTTCGTCCTCGAAATTTTACGCATCAACTACTTCCTTTTGCGGAATTAGGTGGGGGTATTTCCTTCAGAATTCACTCTCGCGTTACCAAGTATAATCTGGTCCTCGCTGTGAATTCCACTTAATCTTAATTAATAAAGCTTGGTATGTCCAAACTGTTTAGTTTTCCCGTCTACTATTACTACGGAATTAGCTAAGATATCAAACATATCTTCTATGAGTACCTCTATTACTAGTACTTTCGTTGCCTCATTGCTTAGGCACTTTTCAATCCGTATACATGGAAGAACATCATGTATAGTACTTAGCCCCTGTAATACTTTAATCCATAAACTAAGTGACCAATCATGGAGATAATCACATGAGGCCCAATATATTAAGGAGCTAATTTCGGTTTTGCCAAACCTCATATCACCTCTCTCTAAGGTGATGCCTTAAAGTACCTTGTCACCTCTTTCTGGCGACAATGGTTTCCTTTGAATGTTGGCATAAATCCTTTGCCAATCTCGCGCTGCTTTCAACTTACCTTAAGTATTATAAATCTGATTGTTTGCTTCTCGAATCAATTAAATCTTATGGCTTGATTGAAGCCCATTTTCAATTTAACAAATTGGAGATAACTGCTTCACCCATAGAAAGCTTCAAGCTCTCGATGCTTCCTTCCCCTCCTTCCAATAATGGAAGTAGGATGACTATTTCGATCTGAGATCATCGAAAATGGTACTCCACGACGAGTTACCATTTCAACATCATGAATTTGGGCGAGAATTCATTGTGGTAATCGTCATAGATTGGAATGAAATGCGAGGATTGGTTAATCGATCCGCGATTACCCAATTTTCCTCATGCCTTTGATATATCTTGGGAAATTGCATCCCGAAATCCAATGTAATTTATTCCCACTATCATTGGCGAATTTTCTGTCATTGTGGCGTTCCCAAGGGTTTTCGGTATGCAGCCTTATCTCTTGTATAACTTAAACTTTCACCAACCTACGTAACCATATCTTTCTCCACTCTCGGTCATTAACAAAATCTTTTCAGATATTCGTATCATCAATAGTCCAATCCGATCCCGGATGTATGGAATATTTTGATCTATGCGCTTCGTCCATGATTAATTCACTAAGGTCATGGAGGGTCGGGATCCAAATCCGATTTTTGAAGTAGAGAATTTCGTCCACGCGCTGTTCGAAATTCTTCCCAATGCCGTAAGATTCCTTCTTTTCCAATTGTTCCTCTTTCAACGCCTCACGTTGAGCGACTCGAATCAGGTTCGAAGGTTCAACTGGACTATCATCCCCAACGCCCTCATTCGCAATGGCTTAACCCGATCTTTCCTACTCAAGGCATCGGTTACGACGTTAGCCTTGCCGGGTGGTAACGGATGTCACAGTCTTAATTGTTTAACAACTCAACCCATCTTCGTTGCCTCATATTTAGTTCTTTCTGATCGAATATGCGATGCCCACTTTTATGATCAGTGAAGATGGTGTACTTCGTATCGTAGAGACAATGTCTCCACATTTCAAGTGCATAGATAACCGCTCCCAGTTCTAAGTCGTGAGTAGTGTAATTTTGCTCGTGTACTTTTAACTGTCGGGAAGCATTGGCTATAACCTTAATATACTGTGTCAACACGCATCCTAACCCTTTACGCGATGCGTCACAATACGCGACAAAACCATCATCTCTATCGGGGAGACTTAAAATCGGCGCTTGGCATAATTTCAATGGTTTCTATCTTAATTGGGTCTTTGTTAAATCCTTGTTGCTTCACAACATGACCAAGGGATTACGCCCTCTTTATTCAAAATCACATTTCGAAAACTTCGTGTATAGCTCATCTTGTTTTAACACTTCCACAATTTTCCTTAATCGTCGTTCGAGCTCTTCTTTACGTTGCGAATATATCAAAATATCATCGATGAATGCTATGACAAATTTGTCAAAGTAAGGTTTACGGACTCGATTCATGAGTTCCATGAATACTGCCTGCGCATTTGTTAACCCGAATGGCATGAATAAGAATTCATGATGGCCGTAGCGAGTCCGCAACGCTGTTGCTGCACGTCCTCCTCTTGGATTTTTCATTTGGTGATAACTATATACAAGATCAAATTTCTAAAGATAAATCGCCCTTTGCAGTTGGTTAAACAGATCATTTACTTCGAAGAAGTGAATACCTATTCTTGATCGTCACTTTATTCAATTCTCCCTAATCAACACATATCCTAACACTTCCGTCCTTCATTTCCCAATTAAAATTGGTGCACCCCATGGTGACTAACTAGATCGTATAAAATCTTATCCAACAATTCTTGTAACTGGTTGGATAAATCTTGCATCTCGGACGGTGCAAGTCGTTAAGATGTTTTAGCAACAGGGCCAGCTTGAGGTATTAAATCGATTCTAAATTCAACCTATCGGGTTGGCGGTAATCCAGGAAGTTCTTTTGGGAAAGCTTGTGGAAATTTGCGTACCACCGGGATATTTTCTATATGTTTTCTTTTAAAATACTTTGGCAATCACGTTTGTTAAATACACCACGTCTTCTGGTCGTAAATATTATAACATCCCAAGATGAGATTTGAGTGGCAACATAATACCGTACACTTTTCTCTGTATTTAATCGCTTCATAGTCCGAAAGAGAACTTATAATCATGTTCTTTTCCTATTTGATTCCTGCTTCATGTTGAGTTAGCCCATCCATGCTAACTATCACGCCAAAACTTCTTTGTTTTACTGGTCGCAGGTCAATAAGGAAAGGTTAATCGTTCCGAATAATAGGACAATTCCGAACAATTTAGTTAACCATTAGGGATTTACCGTTAGCGATTCTACAGTATAGGGTTCTATAGTTTCACTAATCGGTATCTTTCCAAAGGGTAGGAGGTTAGCAGGAACTAACTTCTATCGACGACCGTAAAATATCACTGAAACCTATTGATTTAAAACTATAACGTACTTAACACCACTTTTGGATCATGACGTGCTTTATTTGAATTACTCACAGAAGCACGGCTCCTTGCTTGATCAGAGGTTGATGCTTATCATGAGGTTCGTCTTCCAACTACACCTTGGTTCAACTTTGGGCAATTTCTCTTGAATCGTTCTGTACTGCCACATTCGTAGCAAATACAACTGTTTGGCATAATTTGATTTCTTCAGATGGATTGTTATTGAAGTTGTTGGGCTCGGAGTGGTTGTACATGAATGGGTTGGGGTTGCCGGTTCACATGACTTCAATTGGTTCTACAATTGGGACATTACGTCTATCTTTACCACACCTGTGGCCTACTATCACCCGACATTCTTCTTCCTGCCGATAACCATATATTTTCCACATGCAGGGAAGGACCCTTTATTCGGTTCGTGGTTTCGCACCAGAACTAGTCTTAGTATAATTCTGGGTTGTAGGACGTACCTACTTATTCGCAAGTCTATCTTGCACTATACCTTTACCATTTCCCTTCTTTAACACTCGACGTTTCAACTAACGTCCTTTCATTCCCCTTCCCATAGAATCGAATATATCAATGCTGGCTTGCGACATAACTCTTCCAAAGGTTGTATATTTTACAGGTTTGACTATACTCCTTATCGATGGAGTTAGTCCCCAATATTGCACTTACTTCGCTTCGTTTCAGGAGTAATTAGCCATGCTACCAGACATGACAATTCCTTCAAACGATTTGCGTGTTCTAAGTGATCAGCACACAACATTTCTATCTTTCATAGCTCAGTTTCCAATTTCTGAGTTTAATTACTCGAATAATAATGCTCTAGCACAAGAATTTTAAATCCTGACCATGTCATCTGAGTAATAATTTTCCAACTATAATTTTTGTACCATCGTGTTCCATCACGATACAACATAATCTACCAACATATCTGTAGCATATATCACTACACAATATTCTAGACTCTTACCAATATCCTTAACCATTTCGATCTTTTCCATCCACTCGCTAATCTATTCCTCCCTTTACCATCAGTAAACTATTAATAATTTCCTTACCACAAACAACAAACATATCCTTCATACCGGATCTAATTCATTACGACTACTATTCATGATTAGTTTATAACTAATACTTGTAGTTATAATAGCATTCAGTGGGACATTATCACTCTTAGTAATACCACTAAGAATTGAAATATTCATAATCATGTGATTGCTCTATCTATAATTCTGCGTTCACATTTGCATCAACACTAGCAGTGATCTGTGATACTACATTCGGTATCATCATCTGCTATCCTTGAGCAATCGACTGAATCATATCAATCTCCATCATTGGAGTTACTCTTTTTATGTCATTCTGCCGTACTCATCCCGTACGCAGTAATCAATACTAATCTCACCATATAACTCGTTACCAGCTCAATCATAACAACAGGTACACATACACACCAAATATTATCACATATATTACACATACCGGCATCTAGTATATATGCCCCACAACTATATTAACATATGGACTTAACCTGACATCGGTTAACGTTTAAATATGATTCATAACCCTTGTCACCAACTGACATATAGACCTTTCTCAACAAAGATCAATGTTTAATATGCTTAATTTCAATATCCTTTTGCATGTCAGCATAACCGATACATGCTCACCGTGAGCACCGAACGATTACGTACCACGGGGTTATAATATCCGTGTCTATTCGTATATCCGGCATACACAGTATACCTCCTAAGAACGAACAACCAACTATGCCATAATGATTCCAACACTTCTTTGTGTATAGGTAATCATTCTATTCGAGCATAAATGGGTGTAAACATCTAACGGATGTAAGGATAACATAGGAAGTTATTAGAATAGGCGGTACCGGTGTTGGTAGGGTATAGGATTTATCAATTTTTGGTTGGGAGTGACGGTTACTAGACATTTCTGGTTAATGTCAAACGGGAGATTTGATTTGGTACCATCATAACTATAACCCGATAAGTCCGACTTATCACCAACCGATGCTCTAGAAATTTCAGCATCCTCGGTACTTTTTATTATCACATCCCCCGGTTCCTTATCCGGGTCATATTTCCCAATACTTGAACCCACAAGATATGCACACGTATATATATATATATACACACTAGCACATATAAATAATATTATATACTGTACACATATGTTGCCATTTTTACCTATTAATGTAGCCCGTGACATTCCCCTGAATTCCCTCGTGCGGACAAGTCTGTTATTATGTTCCGGACCATAATAACTCACTTGTCCATCCAAGTTCATCCAGACCTCGTCACTATAAATTATTAGTTGATATTCAGATCCTATAATACTTGAGCTACTGGTTATATTTTAGGTATCTTTTAAAGACATCCTAATTCTTTTATAACCAATGGCTCTGATACCAAGTTCTGTAACACCCCGTAACCGCAGCGGAAACGTAAACGGAATGCTACAGACACCTCTGATATCAACCACATTGTTTATAAAGAAAACCGAATGTATTAATATACTTCAAAATTACATTGTCTCGTCTTTCATTATCGTCTAGGTGATACACACTTCATACAATACGATTCATAATTCTATCTGTTATAATGTATCCTAACGTCCAGCACGCAAAACTTACACACATCAAGCACTTAGCACATAATCAATCACTTTATCTTAGTTGTACCTGAAAAGCATGTGAGAAAACGGGTCAACTACGAATAGTTGGTGAGTTTCACAATTTTAGTAATCCATGTTAAATCCATATCATAACATAATATTATTTGGGGACACTGTCAACCCATAAATACATTTAATAACCTCTGGGAACTCTGTTACCCCAGAAACACACTTCCAATAACCTCTGGGAACTCTGTTACCCCAGAAACACACTTCCAATAACCTCTGGGAACTCTGTTACCCTAGAAACACATTTAATAACCTCTGGGAACTCTGTTACCCCAGAAACATACTTCCAATAACCTATGGGAACTCTGTTACCCCAGAAACTGTTGCGGGACCTTACAATATTAACAACTCAAACAATTACCATTTCAATACATTACCGTACGATTCCCGTACATTAAACATTATATAAATACGTTCATTTCCATGCGATCAGCATGTACTTAAACACTTTGATAAAAACATGCTTTCCGCCCCGGGAAAATATTTAAAACGGTTCATTAAAAGGGGCTCGTGAAAACTCACCTTAGCACATGCAAGTAGGTAACAACAATCAATATCAGTTAACTCGTCCAATCTGTAATATGATCCCTACGATCATTATTATACAATTATTGTTTATATAATCTTTAATCTTATCAATCGGTACACCTGGGGACACTGTCAACCCAGCACTGTACCCGTTCTGGGGGCAAGGTTAACCCAGAAACACTTCTCCGGACTCAGATTGTGATGTCGTTTAGAGTTCCAAGGTCACAATTTCTATTAATCGTTTTCTCGTTTTGCGTGCCTAGCACGAATATCCATTTTATGTTTCAAAAATGAGTTTGGTCACACACGACCCGAAAATAGTGGTTGTCTGATAATTTAATTTTAAAATGTGAAATTATAGCTCGGTTTAGACGTCCCGATTGGCCGCGGGACCCGTTTCCGTCTTTGGCGTACCGGAAACTGTTAAAATAGATTAAAATTTCTCAAGTCATCCGAATTATTTTCGGATGATTTATTTTTACTTGTTTAGCTCATTTACATGAAAATAGTTCATTTTTAGGGTTTTTGTACACCAGTCAGCTCGCTTAAGCGAACTTTACCGGTTCACTCGTTTTAAGCGTTAAAAGGTCGTTTTTGTACAAATAATTATCCGTTTGATCTCGGATCTTGAAATTTTGTACAAATCACTTTTTGACAGTGCGGAATTTTATAAAAATATTTCCAGAATTAATTCTTATATTTAACATTTACTTATCTATTTTTAAACACCATTTAAACACTAAATATGTCGTAAATACCAAACTATCCTAGAAAAATCCCAAATTTCTCCTGGATGTCCCCTGCCATCCACATAGTCCCCTGTAATTTTTCCAAAACCAAAATCTTCTTCTAAATTCCATTTTTACTAAAACCGAGCTAGAAATCCCTAGAACTCGTTTAACCGAAAAGCCTACTTAGACTTCTCCAACGGACCTCAAATTTTGTGTGTGACTTACACATGCTATGAAAAGCTTATCCACAATTTTCCAGAAGTTTTCATGATATTTAACTATTTTTCACCATTTTTGGCCAAAACCGAGCATTAAATTCACCAAATATTCATCCTTCATCCAAAAATTACCAAAAATTCACAGAACTCATATTTCCATGTGTTTAACACCTCTGTAAAATTTCGTGACCTAACTCTAAACGACCAACAATCTGTCCAAAAACACATACACCGACAAAAACCGAATATACCTTTCGTTTTCCGCCACTACAAGCTACAAACTCATCTTTCCGCCTTATCTACCACTAAATACAGAGCCTACAAACAACATACCACAATACCAAGCAAGTTACACTCACGATCAAGCCATTTCTTTCATGGTTACGGTTATGATACTAAAACAAAGATTTAACCGTAAAAATTCGTTTTTGACTCGTTTAACTCATTTCTTGGACCAAGATCCTTTGTATAACCCGTATACATCACTTGATCATGCAAGAATCGGTTTCATCTCGGGTTTTCACCCATTTTTCATTTGAAACCTCATTTTCTTGAAAGAAAACTTAAGAAAAGAAGATAAACACGTATATAACACGATCATTACCTCGTTATTCTTGCTAGAATTGTCGGTTTTTGGATTATGAGTTAGAGAGAATTGAAGAATGTTGAGTTTGGTTTTTGAAAAAAAGAAAATGAATTTGTTGTTTGGTGAGGTTGGTCCGATCGGACCTAGTGGATGGGTGGGGTGGGACCCACTTGTTCAATCTTGGCCACTCATTCGGATTACGCAATCCGGATAATGTTGTGGATAATCTGGTTCAGTTCGTTTTTCGGTTAAACGTTTAATTCGGCTTAAAACGGTCGTTTTTTCGAATTAAAAATGAAATTTGTATAAAACCGATTTAAAAACTTTAAAAACTTAAACCATGATGTTTATTAACTTAAAACCTCATATCATTAATTATCGCGCATCTTTTTCGGCTTGATCGATCGTCTCTTGCTCGGTTTGGTATTAAAGGTTTCGTTTAACGTACCGACGTACTTTTAAATCGAAATCCTTTTTCTGTGCCTTAATCCACTTATCCCGAAGCTTTAATACTTCGTAACATCACTAAACATTATATATTTCGTCTATAATGTAATCCCCGATTCGTTCGGGTTTCAATAACCGTTCATCGATTAATCGTAATTTCGATACGACTAGCTGTCTATTCGAGTATAATTCGTACTGTGAATCTTATATACTCGTATAAGTACATTATAATTCCTATATTCAGTATTGGATAACACGTAAATAGTATATTCCGGCTAGGGTGTACCTGAATTTGCCGGAATCGTTACACTTATAAAGCTAGACTTGTAGCAAAAGGTTTCACTCAAACTCAATCGGTTGATTATGATGAAACTTTCTCGCCCGTGGCAATGCTAAAGTCTATAAGGATATTGTTTGCCATAGCCGCATATTATGACTATGAGATATGACAAATGGATGTCAAAACTGCTTTTCTAAATGGACACCTTGAAGAAGATGTCTCTATGGTTCAGCCTGAAGGTTTTATCGATCCACAACATCATAATAAAGTATGCAAGTTGAAGAAATCAATCTATGGATTGAAACAAGCATCTAGGAGTTAGAATCACTGTTTTGATGATGAAGTTAAGAAATTTAGATTTATCAAAAAACGCTGATAAAGCTTGTGTGTATAAGAAAGCTAGTGGGAGCATCATTACCTTTCTGGGATTATATTTCGATGACATATTACTATTTGGAAATGACATTCCAACCTTGGAAGGTGTAAAAGCCTGGCTTGGAAACTGTTTTTCCATCAAGGATCTTGGTGAGGCCGCCTATATTCTGGGAATAAGGATCTATAGGGATTAATCAAGGCGGTTGATAGGTTTAAATCAAAAGGCATACATTGACAAAATCTTGAAAAGGTTCAAGATGGACAACTCTAAGAAAGGTTTCGTACCCATTCAAAGAGGAACAATATTGAGTGCTTCTCAATGTCCAAGCTCAAAGGATGAGCAAGACAAAATGAATGGAGTCCCATATGTGTCTGCTATAGGATCCATCATGTATACCATGATTTGCACTAGACCGGATGTGTCAGGCGCTTTGAGCATGACAAGTAGATACCAACAAAATCCGGGAACAAGCCATCGGATGGCGGTTAAGAGCATTTTGAAATACCTTAGGAGGACTAAGCATATGTTTCTTATATATGGCTCTCGTGAGGAGGAACTCGTTGTAAAGGGTTACACGGATGCGAGTTTCCAAACTGATCGAGATGATTCTCGATCACAATCGGGATATGTCTTCGTTCTAAATGGTGGTGCTGTCTCTTGGAAGAGCACAAAACAAGACGTGGTAACCTTGTCCACCACTGAATCGGAAAACATCGCCGCCTCATTGGCAGCTCAAGAAGCTGCGTGGATTAGAAAGTTCATTGCCGATCTAGGGGGGGTAGTCCGTACCATTCAGGACCCTCTAGAAATCTTTTGTGACAACGAGGGTGCGATTGCTCAAATCAAGGAACCCAGTGCACATAAAAAGACTAGGTACATTTAGCGGAGATTCAACTAAATATGGGATGAAGTTGAAAAAGGAAAGATATGTATTCGCAAAGTTCACACTGATCAAAACATAGCGGATCCACTCACGAAGCTCCTTGAAAGGCCGAATCATGAGGGTCATACTTGCGCCTTAGTACTTAGATATTCTAGTGATTGGATTTGATCTATTTTGTATTTGGATATCGGAACAATTGTTATTTTGACTCATTCATATGATTATGATTTATGATTATGACTTTTGAGTTATGCTCCATTTTAGCATGTTTAAATCCATGAATAATTGAATTATTCTAAATGTCCGTAGTCGATCATACTTTTGGGAACAAATATGAAAGTAAGATTATTATGAACTTGGATTGGTAGATATTCATAAGGTATGAATATAGCAAAGGGTTTGCTGCCAAGGTTCATAGATATTTATGGGATAAATATTGGACTGACCCGCCCTCAATTTTACTGCATGGAATCCTTGTGATTTGTGATCATAAGTAAATTTGAGTACAGGCGAACATCATAGTATCCTCCGACCTGAGATACATATTGGGTCTTGATTTTCATCGATTATACTTTGACTTATTTCTTCGTTGCTCTGAAACATGTCAGTACATAATGCTAAGCTCAAGTGTAATACAAGGTGATAGTGAGAGATGTATGTACTCAATAGGGGATTTGTCCCTCTTATTCGTTGAGAGTTAAATGTCTAAGCCCTGAAAAGTTAAATCTACAGAGAATGATCACTCTGTGTCTCTGGATTTAACATGACATTAGTGGCAAAAGGATAAATGATAGTTTCACCTAAATCATTTTCAAGTATGGGACTTGAAGGGGATGATGTTATTGAATGGCACTTCGTCATGCGTATTAGGGATAGTAAACCGTTGTTAGGCTGTATTTGCTATTTCCATCAATCTTATATGTATCTTGTGCAACTGGGAGATTGTTGGAATCGATCTGCCCAAGACACATATTAGAGTTGATGTGGCTAGTACGTATTGATCCAAGTCGGGTCATACCTAATAACAAGCTAGACAAACGCCACGATAATTATTATTAGATATGATGTAAGTGATGATTATCAACGCTTATAATATTTGGAATTTGGGTTTTCTAAATATTTACATATTTGTGTTAAATTAATTATATAGATAATTTATATTTTGAGAGATGTTATTTAAATTGGTTAAATAACATATTGCATATTACTTATGTTATATATATATATATCATAAACATTATAAGTAAATAAATTGTAAGTAATAAAAGGGGATTTGAATTTTGGGTGGGAAAAACCTTTTCCCTCTTCTCTCACATCCTAAGGTTGTGTTTTGATAGCATGTATTTCGTATATGGGTCTGGGCATTGGGTTTAACATAAATGGGTTTATGTGTAAGGTAATAACAAGATTTAAAACTTTATTTCCGCCGCGTTTTCTTTAATAAATGGTTATTTTGGACTTTGATAATCTAGCTAAACACAACATCATTATCATTATCTTCACCATCAGAATCCTCATTATCACTTTCAACATCATCTTCCCCTTCTTCCTCCTTTGAGCTAAACTCAGGCACTGGCATTATCTCCAAATCGTGGTTCAGTAACCATGGTAAAATCTCAAATTGTATGTTGGAGTTAAATATGTTTGCTCTTCCTGGATTTGCAATTCTTCTTTAAGTGTCAGGATTTTGCAGCAGATGAGTAGTGCCAGTTAAAGGTAAACCTTGTAGTTCCCTTTTAAAGATTATCTATAAGAATATGGGGTATTGCAGGAATCTATCCACCTCTGCCTTCTTCAAATTTCCCACCATTCCTTCAAAAACCATCTTTGAAAAATTAAACGGAATATCATATATAATACCCACAGTGGCATTTGCTAAATCACGACTCATCAGAGTCCATGAGCCTTTTCTTGGAGCAAACCCTTGTATCACATGGTAAATTAAGAATCTGTACAGCATAGGGAACATTCCCTTTTGAAATTGCCCATCGTGTAAAGTGCCCTGATATCCCATCGTCTGTTCAAATATCCTCATCAGGTGAGCTGTATTAAAGTTTATTGGGTTATGATCATCACCATTTAACTGCAAGCACCGTCTTATCATTCTTTCTGTCACATGTATTTCATGGCTTGCAATAGTTTCTTCGATTCTTCGACCATTTATGTCATCAACAAGTCTTACAGAGCGCCAGAAATCAAGTGAATGATTTCTATAGATGATTGGGCACTCAGTGAAAGCAAAGCTAACATTGGATCTGGCCATCCAGGTAATCATCCTTGACACAGGCTCATTATCAAGTGTGACTTGGAACAGTGCACACATATTGTGTTTCTTTTCAAAGGCATACTTAGGTTGAACTTCTTCTTCTGCCATATCTGATCAACACAATCAAACATATTCAAAGTGAAATTAGTCATAAAGTTCACTACTTTAAGTACTTTCAGGTTACAAAAATGAAGAAGAAAGAGAGAAAAATCATCAAGAACCTGTTATTCGACAAGTTTATTACCTAAACACAAACACAGAGTATTAGTAATCAAATACATAATCAAAGCCCATTATAGTCTAATCCTGATCGGAAAACACATTATTATTGATTACCAAGTCAGAATTAGAGGGTTGATTAAAGTTAGGGTTTGGATTAGAAACGAATGTGATAAGTCGGTTTTATGTTTCTTTGTGATTAAGCAGTTGCAGTGGAAGGAGAGAGAGGGAAAAGTAATGTTTAATAATATTTCTAACTCCCTCTTATATATCTGTTGAAAGTGGGTTTTAAATGCTTTTCGTCATTTTGTGAGTTATTAGCTGTCAAACAGTAACATTATCCACTTGATATTTTTAAAAAACATTTGTAAAAACATACAACTCTTTATCATTTAGGTTTAGCAAACATTACTCGAAAAGTTTAATCTTTGCAAAGTCTACTAGGTATACTTCCACTTACACAAAGCTTACCCGATAAAAATATCAAACCTTGCTTGGTAAAATTGTTGTCATTTAAAATTTACAAAGTTTGCCCGATCCCTTCCACTCACAAACCTAGCTTGGTCAAGCTAAGTCATTTAAAGTCAAGACATTATGAAGAAAGTTTACCCGAAATACCAGATTTCTTGAGAACTTAATCACAAGGTAAATAATCAAGTATAAAATATCAAATAAACATCCTTTCTAGGAATCAATTAAGATACCCGTATACATTTCTTAAATTTAAACTAGAAAGCTTAATCTAGCATAAACCCTATCAGAATAAGAAACACATTCAATCAATCATACTTGGTTGCACAGTGCCCGAACAACCTTCTTATGCAAAGTATACCCGAATAACCTTCCTAGAGTACAAAGTGTGCCCGAAAAAGAGCTTCTAGCAGACAGTGTACTTAGAAAGTCAAGTTTTGAAATTACCAAGTATATTGAGGGAATAAAAGTGTACCCGAAATATAAAGTGTGCCCAGAAAACAAGGTTTGCCCGGAAACACTTGTAATTTCAAAGAAAACATATTCAAACAAATCACAAAGCTTACTCGGTGTACTAATCTAAGTTCATAAAGTTTGCTTGAAATAAAAATCAGCATATAAAATGCAAAGCTTGCCCGGAACAAGAATTTCTAGTTAAAAGCTAGATATAACACATAATCATCTCAGGACTTCAAGCTTGCTCGGGAAATTAGTACAATAGTGTACCCTACCCGGAAAGTGAAAACACTTCAAAGCATGCCCGAAAATAACTTAGCCAAAAATGACTAAACTTGCCCAGAAAGGTCATAAAGCATCAAACCTTACCCGAAAATACATATTCAACTATTTTGTGTTCAGGAAGGTTAGGAAACATCAAACCTTACCCGAAAATACATATTCAAACCTTTTTTGGCAAAATGCAACACTTTTTGACTTAAACCACTTGTCAAAATATATATATATTTTTTTATTAAAGATCATAGTTTAAGAGCAAATGGTGCATTTAGAGATCTAATTTCAGTTGTATTTCTCTTCAAAATAGTTTCTTCTATTTTCTGAAAAGATCTCAAGAATGGGATCATATTGACTAAGTAGTTTTCTCAATACTTCATTCTCAGCATTATTATGACAACATAGAGAGGTTAACAACAGGTATTAACTTAGCATGAATTTCATCTCTTTGGTGATATGATTAAGGTTCATTTAGTAGCTTAATGCATTAATGGTCAAAACTGTGCTATGATGCCTTATATCTCTTCTCAAAGCTTATTTGGCTTTCCCCATATCACCCCAATTTGACTCCAACCTCCTGTATTTGGTCAAAAATTATTTTTGTATGACAGAACCTATTGGATCTTTTTGTATTTTTTTTAATATTCAAGCATTTATAGAGGTTGAACGTTCGACTTACTATTAAATAATATGCCTTTCATTCAAGATGAGACAGATTTTGTCAACATCTTTGTAGTTCTTGTTGTAACCATCTTGTTTGATAAAATATTTAAAACACTTATCAACTTTTGGTTGATTTATTCATTCTTCCAGTTGTTTTTGATATTTTCTCAAATTTTTCTTAAAGCATGTCCTTTGTCATATCTAAAGATATTTCAATTTTGGTTGACCAAATAACAACAGGCTTGTATATGACTCAGTAATCACTTTTCTGCCTATCATTTGGGGAGATTTATCTTGAGACATGCAAAGACAACTATATATCTCCACATAAAGATTAGCATATTCATTATGTTTATATCACCTTAGATTTTACACATCATAGGAAAGCAACCATACATGTTAATGACTATAGTAAGGTCCTTTCAGCCTATTAAATCCATATGATTGGCTAAGTAGTCAATGTACTATCATTTCCCATCATAAGTTCAGTTTAATATTCAATCACCCCAATTTCTCTTAATTGGCAGGTAAATGGCTATCATGTTTGATCATAAGTGGTGAACAGGACCAAACATACATGTGAATATATGTCCTTTCAAAGTCAGAGCTATTGACATAGTTTTAAGTGAAGGAATAAGAAGCAAGTCATAATTGCCCCAAATGCATTCAGTTTTCAGGTCAATGGCTATCCTTTGAATCTGTAGAGATTTTAGGACCAAACATACACAAGTGTATGTCCTTCCAACTGGGCAAATTACTCAATTTTCAGCAAAAATAATTACTTGAGTCTTTTCTTTAAAAATCCTGCTTTTAAGCTTCTTTAAAGCTTGAACTGAATAATCTTATCATATCTCTGCACCATTAAACAACTTGCTCATGTTTTGACCAAAATAAAGTGTTTATGCAAAATTCATTAGAAAATTCATTTAATCATTTAATTTTGACATAAGACTCATTTTGACACAAACAGTTGTCACACATACACAAATCTTAATCAAACGTAATATCATCAAGATAAGTAGACAGTACTAAAATTCAAGGTCTATCCTATCTTAAAAACATCAGAAGATCAGATAAAGCACATAATCAAGCAATTAAGTAGTGATGTCAGATAAGCTTATATTAACAAGTAATTCATAACAAGAACACTCATCCTATCATCACAAACACACGTCAACTAATGAACATGTAAAAACATCAATCATATCAAAACTTTGCACTCATAATCAGTTAAAGCACATATCAGTCAACATATCTAGTAACATAATCAAGCATGTTCACTTAACATTCATTATGTGTAACCTCTAACAATATAATCAGTTAACACATAGAGGTACACAACTAGGCACATATCCTGTTAGTGCACGAAATGGTTGTCCATAGCATTCGAATAAGTTATACATAGTCTAGATTGTTTATTTATTGTAAATGGCCCATTCGCTATGGTTTGTATAGCGAATGAGGTCCATTCGTTATATGCTAGGCTAGTTCGTTAAGGTATAAGCTCATTCGTTATGGTAGCATAACGAATGAGAACTGGTTCGTTATGTGATTAGCCTAAACATAGCGTATTAGGCTTATGTTAACGAATGGGAGTGTGCAGCCTATATATAGGATGCTCCTATTCATAATTATGGGAGATCACACATATGAGAGGTGTGAGGTCCTAGATCTATGTTATATTCTCTCTAAGTTATGTATTTATCCACCATAATATATTCTCTGCATATTTATCAATAAACTATATATTTAACGTATCTTAGATTCGTATTGTATAATCGATGTATCATAGCGGCTAGATCCGTAACGGGTTTCTACAGTGGTATTATCTGTTAGTGCACGGTTTTGCGTCTTGAGTCTTTGTATTTATCGTTAACGTTTTATTTATGTTTAATGTAATAAATAGTTTGTTTATTAACTAGTTCGTTAAGTTATAGGCTAGTTCGCTAATGTTAGCGAACTAGACTGTTAATGTATTCCCTCCTGATTCGTTAGGGGATGTTAACGAATCAGGGGGTGTTTTGCTAATTTAATGTATGTAACGAAGGGGAGGCTGGTTCGCTAGGGGATGTTAGCGAACCAGATCACCTTCTATTTATAGTGAACTCCTGTTCATGTTTTGAGAGTTTTTGAGTGTTAATTAACGAATGGCTGTCCAATCTCTCTCTCTCAAGCTTCACACTAATCTTATACAAACAACAATACTAATATATTGATAATAGATACACATATATAACACTGAATCAATGTTAATTATGAGCTAGATCCTTAATCGTATTAATAGTATAAACACAGATCTGGGATCTGTTAGTAGTTATTGTTATTTATACGAGTCATCGGGTTCCAACAAGTGGTATCAGAGCTGTTGGTGCTCATACACTTGAATTGGTTTGATATTGTTATCGTTTTTATTAATTTTTCTGTTTAAGCGTTTTTGAATCGATTTATGGTTGGATTGGACTGGTTTTGAGATGGTTAAGGTATTGGAGAGGTTTGGTTAAGTGGAATTGAGGTTTGATTTGGATTTGTGTGTTTTGGTTATGTTTTCGGTTTATGTCCGAAACAAAGTATTGTTATTGGTTAAATTGGTTGAGTAATTGAAATCGTTTGGTCATGAGGTTGTGTGTACTGGATTCGGAATTAGATTACGAGGAGTTTGATAGGTAATTTGTGCAATTTGGTTGTGTAATGAGGTAGTATTACGAATTTGACAATTCTGGGTTTCTGAGTTGATCTTCATAATTTCTGGAAAAACACTTTGAATTTTTGAAGATTTGAAGATGATCATGATTCGTTATCATCTTCTCGGTGATTCGTTAGATGTTTCATTGTGATTCGTTATCTGAATTTGTCAATTCGTTACCCATTTAGAGTAGTTCGCTAGTCAGTTCGTTATAGTAGCTGATTCGCCTGATCTAATTCGTGGTTTAATTCGTGTGACACGCGTCCAACTTGGGATTTGTGTCTTAACAACCTTTGCCACGTGGCATAAGGTATCAGAGTTTGTTACAAACGGTTGTAACATCCTGATTCGTTATAGGTGATTCGCTATCAACTGTAGCTGATTCGTTATCTTATTTCGCTAAGCATTCCTTAGTGATTCGTTACTGATTATCATCTGATTCGCTAAACTAATCCTTTGTGATTCGTTTGGTCAATTCGTTAAGTTGACTAGTGATTCGCTAAACCTTCATCTCATTCGTTATCTGTTTCGCCATTTGGTCAATCTTAACCTTGTTAAGAGTTGATTCGTTAAACACTGTTCATAGTTCGGTATAACTGTTCACAGATTGTTAAATTTTATTTGTTACACCCTTTAAATTTTTGAAACTTTTCAAAGATGGCCGGTATGTATGCATTAGCGTCTCAAAACATGTTAATGCAACAGATGTTGTAACTTGATACCGAGATAGGTTCGCATTCTAAATGTCCAAGATTGATGAAGTTCAGTGACTTTGCCAAGTGGGAACCTCGGTTTCATGCACATTTGGGATCTGTTCATCCTGATTGCTCTTACTTTCTTGATGAAGTTTATGTGGCACCAATGATTGGTGATGATACTATTGGGTATACTCCTAAAGTTGTTTCTCAATACTCACAAGAAGAGAAGAAAGCTTTAGAAATCGAGATAAAATCCTATTCTACTCTGACTATGGCATTACCAGAAAATATCTTTCATCAATTTGGTAGTATCAAGAGATGTGCGTATTATTTCAACATCTGCGTATGAGAAGCATGGGAAACACAACTGAGAGTAAGAAAGTGATGCTCAAGTTTCAGTTTCGAAACTTTAATCTATTGAAGGGAGAAACAGTTGAAGAGATGACTACAAGATTTAGTCATTTAATTGCTGAAATGGACAAGATGAAAACGGAAATTTCTGAAAGGGATACAATTGACACTATTAAAAGTGTGCTTCCAAGTTCTTACTCAACATTTCTAATGGTTTTGAAAGAGAATGACTATTTTGTGAATGAAGACTTGACGGCACTTGAATTTCTACAAAAGATCGAAGCTAGAGAATACGATCTTAAGTGTCAAATATCCTCCAAAGAAAATCAAGATCCAGCTTTCTATGGTGGAAGTATGCCTCTTAGTTCAACGATCTCTAATCACTGCTTTTCTTACTCATGCTGCAAGTGAACAAGAATCAACTATGTTAAATGATCCAAAAGTTTGTTTCTACTATACTGGTAATTCGGGTGGTTCTGGAAGTTCACCAAATACAAATCCATTTGCTACACCACCTAGTGTTAATATGAAGGAAGCTGAGCAAAACTTTGCTTTTCTGACAGCTTTTATGTCTTCATATGAAAACTTAGTGAGTAGTAAGATTGCCACAAGTGATTTAACAGATGAGGACTATGATCAGATAGATCCAGATGATCTAGAAATCATGGATTTAAAATGGAACATGGCTATGATCGTCCGTAAAGTTAAAAGATTCATGCAGAGAACTGAAAAAGATCTTCCAGCTTTAAACAAGAAGTTGGGTTTTGACAAATTAAAAGTAAAGTGTTATAATTGTCAAGAATTTGGGCATTTCGCAAAGGAATTTGACAAACCAAGGAAAGAATACACTGGTCCTCGTGGTCAAAGTCAAAATGCTTCTACACCAAGAGGAAGTGATGCTGAAAAGAAACCATCTTCTTCTACAACACAAGTAATGTTAGCAGATGGAACCAACTGGTCACAACGGTTACTATGCAATGATGTTCAAGAAAATTTGGCTATGTTTGGGTTACATAAAGATTGTCAAGATGCAACTGGTAGTGAGATGTCTTCCGATAATGATTCTGGATCTGATTCTGACGACTCTAGCGAACCAATGTTTGCTTGCATGGCCAAGATTAACGAGGTTAGTAATTCTATTTCTGCTACTTCATCTGTTAAAGCATCATGTGTTAACTGTGAAACTATCAAATCTAAGTTAGAAGCTTTGAAAAACCAAAATGATAGTCTTATACAAGAAATTGCTTCTCTGAAAGATACTTATCGACAATCTCTTGAATCTCAAATGAGATCTCGAGAAAAGATTGAAGCATTGTCGACAGGTAACCATGATCTCAAAGCCGAATTATCTTTGAAAATGACCATTAATGACCAAAAGTTTCAAGAAATATTGAAACATCGTTCTAAGATAACTGAGCTTGAGAATGAGGTTCTTGAGTTGAAGAATTGGGTAAATTTCAAAATTCTTCGTTTTTGTTGAATGAAATTATTGAAGTTTCTGGAAAACGAAAGGACTCTAAGAAAGGTATAGGTTTTGTAGAAATTCCTCCATCATTTCACAATGATTATAAAATAAATCATTTTGCCAAAAAGGAAGAAGAGGTAATTTTGAAAGAACCTGTGATTTCAGAAAATGTTAAATCTGAAAATGTTAAAACCCAAGTTGCTCCTCAAAAATCTCATGTTCAAAGCAAAAAGGTGTTTGTTGAACAAGATGACAAGGTTATTATTGAGGTTGTGTTTGAACCCGATATTATACACAAGAATTAGAACATTCCTAGTTCTAATCACATTCTATGCGAGCCTCACGAATTTGAGGAAGCAGTGTATGGTTCACACAAACCTCAAGTGAAAAAGGAAAATCCGATGAAAGTGAACTCTGTGAAGGCAAAGAAGTCAGAAAAACCGAAAATTTCTGATGAGGATTTAATGCGTTTCATTAATCCTTCTAGTTCTAAGCCATCTGCTGCTAGAGTTTTTAAGTTAAAGGGAATGGATACGATGTTCACTGAAAAAGATATTCCAATAAGTATTATCAAACCTGAACTTATTGAGAGTCTTTTTGTCAATGAAACTTCAAAAATTCAAGAACTTGAACGTGTGTATGCTCAAGCAAAAACATCAGTTCAATCTGACCCATTGACTAAGGCAAAACAACTTTTAAAACAAGCTAAGAAAATTAACTTTGTGAAGTCAACTGGGACAGATACACTAAAAAGTTTTTCGAACTGTTCTAATTTAGATTTTTACTTAAAGAAGAAATCTGAATTATCTGATGAGTTTGCTAAGAGCATGACTAAAAATGTGAGTCATCATCAAACTTTTGGGTCATTCATTCCAAATACCTCGCAACAACATCGTGTAAACATGCGAAGTTGTTTCTTGTGCGGTTAACTTGGTCATGTTGTGAGGGATTGTAGTCAGAAGTATCAGCAGAATCTTCATCCTTTTATCAAGGACCATTCCAAACCGGTTCCTGTGGTAAAGGAGATTTTGAAACGACCTATGTCGTATGCTGATGATACTCATATTATGTTCTCTAATGTGAATCCTCGTAAGGTGGTTCATGTTAATGAGACTCATGGTCAAGTTAAATCCAAGATTGTTCCAACTGCTCCTTTGTGTAAGAATGAAAATTCAAATGTGGTTCAGGCAGCGTATCTAAGACGAAAGTCAAAGAAACCTGCAACTTATTCACAAGTTGCTGAACAACAAATGAATGCAAGTAAAGTTAATTTTTCCCAAGAAAACCAAGAGGTGCCCAAGACCGAGGCCTGGGCTGCCTTTTTGAATTAATCACTTTCATTTGTGTGTAGGTTTCATCCAAGACCATCTCTGGTGAAAACTGGATCATGGATAGCGGATGTTCTAGTCATATCACTGGGAATCTCGACCTATTAACCAACGTAAGAAATATTGAAGGGGGTTATGTAGCGTTTGCTGGGAATTCTGGGGGCATGATCACACAAGAGGGTGAAGTTTCAAATGGTCACATTACGTTTGAGAAAGTGAATTATTGCGACAAAGTTGCTCATAACTTATTGAGTGTATCGCAGATTTGTGATAAAAAGTACACCACGATATTTACTTACAAAGAATGTCTTATCTTGAAACCGGGTTATGTTATTCCCGAGGACATGGTTGTCATGCGATCACCACGATCAAATGACATTTATGTGTTAAATATGAGTTCTAAGGTATCCACATCGATCGAAACATGTTTTGTCTCGAAAGCAACCGAGAAAGACTCGATTCTATGGCATCGAAGAATGGGTCACATACATGTCAAAAAGATGAATTATTTAATGGCAAATAACTTAGTTGAGGGTGTCTCGTTAAAGAATTTTAAGTTATCCGATCACTGCGTTGCATGCAAAAAGGGCAAGCAGAAGAAGAAGACACATCCCTCTATGTTATTGAATTCCATTGATTCTCCTCTTGAACGACTTCATATGGATTTGTTTGGTTCTGTGAATCGTGCAAGTATTTCTGGGGATTGGTATTGTCTTGTAGTGACTGATGATTATTCAAGATACTCTTGGGTGTTATTTATGCGTTCGAAGGATCAAACACCGGTTTAGGTACAAAACCTTATTACTAAGATCGAATCACTGTATAAACAAAAGGTGAGGAGAATCCGAAGTGATAATGGTACTGAATTCAAAAACACTATATTGGATTTCTTTTGTATTCAAAAGGGAATTCACCGAGAATATAGTGCACCTTATGTACCTCAACAAAACGGTGTTGCTGAACGGAAAAATGGAACTCTGATTGAAGCTACACGCACAATGCTCGCTGATTCTAAGCTTCCTGTCCACTTCTGGAATGAGGCAGTGAATACAGCTTGTTATACGCTTAATCGAGTTCTAACTGTGAAACGACTCAAGAAGACAAGCTACGATCTCTTAAATAATAGAAAACCTAATTTAAAGTACCTGGAACCATTTGGGTGTCCGTGTACAATGTTGAAGAAGGATTCGGGTAAATTTGAAGAAAAAGCTATCGAAGGGTATTTCTTGGGATATGCATCTCCAAAGAAAAGGGTTTTTAATTTCACATCTGGTTGTGTTGAAGAATGGTACCATGTGGACTTTCAAAAGTACACAACTCCTCCTCAAGGGAAAGGTCCAGACTGGATGTTTGACTACGATAGTTTATTTAATTCATTTACTCTTTCGACTGAACACATCGAAGAAGATCTGGTTCGAGCATACTTTGAAGATCATTTGACCATTCCAAGATTTTCAAGTTCTAATGATGTTGAAGCTTAACCAGATGCTCCAACTGAAGAACCTCAAGTTGTTTCTCCAGTTTTTGTTGATAATGTTTCTACTTCTTCTGATGATGATCAAGCTGAAGATCAAGTTATTGACCTTGACAGTGATAATGTTTCATCTCCCGAGTTAGGTGAACATTACACTAACTTATTTGATAAAGTTGTTGTTCCTGAAAATCCCACTCTTCGGATTCATGGATATCATCCACAGGAAAACATCATTGGAGAACTTGATGTGGGCGTTCGTACACATCATCAAGTTGCTTCGTCAAGTGATAATAACATATTGTGTGCTTACACTAACTTACATTCTTCGGGAATTGTAAATCTTGCTAAATTCTCTTGCTTTCTATCTCAAGTTGAGCCAACGACAGCTCGTAAGGCACTTGAAGATCCTTCTTGGGTAGAAGCTATGCAAGAAGAATTACAGCAATTTGCACGTTTGGGTGTTTGGGACTTAATAGACAAACCTGCTAGAGTCAAGAAAGCCATTCCGACTAAGTGGGTATTTTAATTGTAAGAAAGACGATCGAGGGGTGATTGTCAGAAACAAAGCACGTCTAGTGGTGCAAGTTTTTCATCCGCAAGAGGGTATTGATTACACAGAGGTATATGCTCCAGTTGCAAGATTAGAGCCGATTCGAATCTTCCTGGCATATGCAGCTTATAAGAATATCAAGGTCTATCAAATGGATGTTAAAAGTGCTTTTCTCAATGGTGAATTACACGAGGAAGTGTTTGTTTTACAGCCTCCTGGTTTTGAAGATCCTGATTATCCGGACCGTGTTTACTGATTAAACAAGGCCCTGTATGGTCTACATCAAGCCCCGAGAGCTTGGTATGGCACACACGCCGACCATCTGACTGATAATGGCTTCAAACGAGGGACTGTCGACTGCACTTTATTTCATAAAACTGTTGGTGACGATCTTCTCCGAGTCCAGATTTATGTCGACGATATTATTTTTGGGTCTACAAACAAAACATTGTGTAAGGAGTTCGAAAAGTCCATGCAAACAAAGTTCGAGATGAGCTCGATGGGAGAGATGAATTTCTTTTTAGGGTTGCAGGTTCACCAGTCTGCTCACGGAATTTTTATTCACCAGACTAAGTATGTGAACGACGTCTTGAGCCGATTCAAGATTTCTTCCGGAAAAATCCCCTCTACTCCTCTTTTAGCAGGGCACAATTTATCACCGGATGAATTGGAGGATTCCGTTTATCCTACCCTCTATCTTGCCATGATCGGTTCTTTAATGTATTTAATGGCTTCTCGCCCTGATATTATGTTTTCTGTTTTTCTTTGTGCTAGGTATCAAGCAAGTCCATGAGTGACTCACCAAGCTGCAGTCAAGAGAATTCTTTAGTATTTGAGGAGAAATCCAGACATCGGGTTGTGGTACCCCAAGGATGATACTTTTGATCTTACTGCCTATTCAGACTCGGACTATGGAGGTTGCAAGATCAACTTCAAATCAACGACTGCAGGATGTCAATTTTTAGGAAACCGGCTTGTTTCCTGGCAGTGTAAGAAGCAGACAACGGTCTCCACTTCAACCGCCGAAGCTGAGTATGTTTCAGCCTCGAGTTGCTGTTCCTAGGTTTTGTGGATACAACAACATCTTCGCGACTACGGTTTGAAGTTTCTTACTACTCCTATCCTGATTGATAATTCTGCTGCAATTTCTATCACAAAGAATCCCTTACAACATTCGAAAACAAAACATATCGAAATTCGATATCACTTTATACGGGATTGCTTTGAGAAGAAGTTGATTGACCTTGAGAAAGTACTTACTGACTTTTAGAAAGCCGATCTGTTTACTAAAGCTTTTGACAAAACGCATTTTAAATTTTTGCTTGATTTAAACGGATTGAAGACCCTCGCTGATATCCTTAAACAAGGATGACTATCTTTATTTTCTGTCATATTTTTCTTTTAAAATTTATTTTAGTTTTAGGGGGAGAAAATCTAGAAAATACAAAAAGAGTGTGTTTTTCCTTTGTATTGATAAAATCCAAAAAGATTAAAATTTCAAAATTCAAAAATATTGTGATTTCTGTTCTTTAATGTTTTTCTTTTAAATATTTAGAAAAACCAAAAACATTTTAAAATTTTGAAAAAACAAAAAGAATGTGATTTATGTTTGTACAGAAAAATCCAAAATTCCAAAAAGATTGTGAAATTTATTTTGTTTATAAGAAAATTGAAAAAGACAAAAATATTGTGTTTTTAAAGTTTGTATAGAGAAAAACCAAAAAGATTTTTACAGGCGTTTTTAGATTATTTTCTCGCTGAAAATTATGTCGGTTATTTAAGGTTGTGAAGCATGCTTGCATGTCTTGGTCCTATTATTCACATGTGAATTGATGGTTAGCCATTTATTTATAAACTTAAATTAACTGGGGCGATTAAATTTATCTTTTCTTTATTTTATGCTCCTCAAAATTTTGAGTTTTTGAAGCAAAAAGAGAACATGATAGTACATTGATTATCTTGACCCCAAATCCAGCAAAAAAAGTAAGCTTAAAAGACTGTGTGCTTAATTGCATTGGTGCATTGGTAGGTCTTAAAATAACGCAGTAGAGTAAAGTATGTGATATAAACATAAAGAAACGCCAAATTGAAAGGGGTGTTAGTCTCTAGTAAAAGTCTCGGTGAGGATGGCAGAAATGTAATAACCAGTCATACTCAAGCCTTATACTTGTTTGATCATCCAAAAATAAAATAAAGCAAATAACAAGCGTTAGGATTCTAGACACTGTGAGTCTTTATGTGGTTTAATCATCTGGGTATTCATAAGCATGAATATTTCACTCACTTTCTAGAGCAAACCCAAAGTCATTAAGCTTGATCACTGCTGTACTTAGTACAAACTTCCAAATTACTGACTTGATCAAAATCCGCTGTTAGTCATACATTTGTTCCTCCCTTGCGCGCGTCTTAATACCATTAAGAAACGGACCCCAGGGGATACAATGTATGTAAGCCGACAGATGGACTCGTGCATACTCACTCACAGTAAAGGAAACTTGAAGCATTGCTCAAAATTTCAAAATTGGTATCAAAATTTTTGATCAACAATATAATGGTTTAAGTCAAGTTAGGGTGATTTGGCAAAAATCAAATTAAGCTTGAACCGAGATTAGAGGCTGATAGTTTCTGATATTCTGTGCTTTAATTGAACAAATTAATCATAGCACAAAAATACTTGAATGTGTGTTATTAGATTTATGTGGATAACAATACCAATTACCGACTTATCGCCAGTCATAATATCGCTGAAATATATAACTGTGATGGAAGGACAATTTGGTCAATATGATTCTCTGCTCAAACTCGACAAAAATACAAAAATATGTACTGCTTTTGAAAAAAAAAATTTAGTTTCGGATATTTTTTCTTGTATATGCATTCTTTTATTTTTTATAAAATACCAAAAATATTTTATCTTGTTTTCTATACATTTTATTCAAAATATTTTAAGTTATGTTTCGTAAAAGTGAAACGTTTTTTAAAGTATTTAATTATCGGGATAAAAGTTTCTCGGTAATTTGTTTTAAGTTAACTCTATTTATTATTTAATTAATTTTTAATTATTTAAATTTAAAATTAAATAAATATTTTAATTTGTTAAAAGCTAATTCGTTATTTATGGATAACGAACTAGGTGATTCTTTAGCGAACTAACTTTTGGTTCGCTTACCTAATTCGCTTCCGCACTCTGTAACGAATCATCCCTTCGTTATGCATATTTAACGAATCACGCCACGAATCATATCTTGATTCGCTAATTTAATGTAACGAATCAGGAAGTGATTCGTTAACCTAAGTTAACGAATTAATTAACGAATGGGCTAATTCGCTAACGTTAATTCAAATGAATTGCCTACTTCGTGCCAGCTGTACCTAGGGTTGGGTGAAAGGTTATAAAAGACAAGAATAACGAACAGTCCTCCACTGTTCACCTTCTTCCTTCACCTTAAAGAAACCCTGTTCAAATTTCTCTGAAATCTCGACCTTCTTGTTTGGACATTTCAAGGATAGATTTGAATTTCTAAGGTATAGCCGATCATGGCGATCTAATGTTCGTCAAAAATGGCTAAGATTTGATAGTTAAATTATGAACTTTTAAGGGTTTAAGGGTTTCCGAGTTTATAAACCCCATTTATGTATAATTTATGTTAATAACTTGATGATTTAGATGGATGATTTAGATGCCATTGTGATCTGAATGTGATTTCGATACCCTTGGTGGACTCTAATCAACATTTGATTATTGTTTGCTGGGTTAATTATGTGTTCATGGTCTCGGTGTTTATGTTTAGTTAGTTTAACTTAGGTATTTAGAGATGTTGAGCCTCAATCTCATCGATCTTAGCTTATGAGCGTAATTCCGAGTACAACGAGATCATTATCTCGATGGTTCATCGATCTTAGTTTATAATGTTGACTGTTGTTGTTCTTCCTGATTTTGACCTTGACTATGCGAGTCAAAGAGAAAGTCTTAATTTTTGACCATTCGTTAATCTTAGCGAATTGGGACTGTTTCGTGTCCAATTCGTTAAGATCGTATACGAACTAGCTAAACGAATAAGATGTTACACGAATCAAATATGGATTCGCTTAAAATATAACGAACTTAAGTTTAGTTCTTCAAAATTAAATAAGTAATTCGCTATGTTCAGTTCGTTAAAGTATTTACTTGATAGCGAATCGCCTGATTCGTTATCTTATTGTAACGAATCAGTGTGATTCCCAACGAATGACATTTCATTTTTTTTATTTAATTATATTAACTAGATGTTCAATTAATTTAACTAAAGAATTTAAAACGTCTAATACTCGTAAATATATTAATTATACATATCCTTTGATTACGTATATACACCATCTATAGATATGTTGATATATTTTGATATCTCTTCTCATATTCGATTTTATTTATACAGTAAAACATGGCTGATCAAGAACAACAAAATCAACCACCACCAGAACAACCTCTACAGGATCAACAAGATCAACAAGCTGAAGTGATCTTATTGCCGTTTGATAAAAAGCACAACATTTGTGCTTATGTTGATCAAGATGTACCTGATTTGGAAACATTTGGAGATTTGTTGACTTTCTTACGACGATCTAAGATACACTATGCCATTACCGCTAGACCTAAGGTGTATCTAAGTATTATCAGACAGTTTTGGAACACGGCTGAATATGTTGAAGAAGATAAATCTATTAGAGCTACAATCAATCGAACTCCAATTACGATTGATGTTGTAGTCATTCGCCGAGTACTTCAATTTGATGATAATGATGACAACTCAAGTGAATTTGACAGACAGCTGGTTAGAGGCTTATTTAGACGCTTGAATTATGGGGGTGATATTCTTAGGTCTATGTTAAACAAGAACGGGTTGTGTGCACCATACAAGTATCTTCTCCATGTGTTACTTCATTGTATGAGTGGACGTCGGGGTGGATTTGATGAGTGTAGACTGAGTGTGCAGTCGGCCTTTGTTGCTTTGATTCTGAACAAGCCGTATAATTATTCAGAGTTAGTATTTGATCATTTGAAGGAACAGGTTCGGCAAACTCTTCAGTCGAAGAAATTCTTGATGTACCCTCGTTTCCTACAGCTTATTATTCAAGATTTGATTCCGAATTTGGATATCGATCAGACGAGAGTGAATGATGTACTTCATCAAGAACACATGACTGCTGACACCGTTCATCGAATGTTGACGTATAGAAAGGAGAAGCCAAAGGACAAACGGATGATTGGTCATATAATCAATCTGAATTATGAATGTCCTCCTAATGAATGCTGGATCCACGATGATCCGGATTCTGAGCGTGAAGGGGGAGAAGGTGGGAACGGTGATGGTGGAGATGACGATGGTGATAATGATGGGAATGATGGTGCTGGTGGAGCTGGTGAAATAGCTCTTAAAGAACAACAAGATGCGGTCGATGCTGCGTTAGCTGCCACCATTAAAGCTCAACTAGAAAGAAACCAAAAAGGGAAAGCGGTGGCAACTGGTGAGCCATCGAAAAAGAGACATGTTTCTGAAGGAGCTGGGGTGGTTATTGGAGTCCCACCACCACGTCAATCAACTCCTCAACGCTCGGCAGTGTCGCCCACTACTAGCACTCCGATGCTTACGTTGACAACGACGTTGGTGTCACATGAAAGACTTGGTCTTATTCCTCAAATGGCGTTAACCGAGATACCAAGGCCTCCTGCTGCACTGTCTACAGTTTCCCCAACCCCATCTATAAGACCTCCTCCTACAACTACAACTCCTCCTCCACCTCCGCCAAGTGATATCTCATTTATGAAAATTACTCGGCCTCAAGGACCTGTTCAACCTGTTCACCCGTCCGTATACAACTTGCCACCAGGTCGTCAAACTGAAATGCTATTGAATCTTCTCCACCTCTATGAAAATCAAATGGCAGCTGACCGTCAGAACCAGGAAAAGCTTATGGAGAATCAACGACGGATGATGGGGTACATTTCTTTCTGTCAAAAGGAAACTAAAGCCCTCCGTGAGATTGTTACGTCTCAAGGGGTGAAATTGAAAGAGCATGAGGAAATTATCCTACAACTGACGTGTAAAGATGATGCCCTGAAGTGACTCAAGAACGATGATGAGGATCCTGACGAGTCGGGTGCTGGGGGTGAGCCGAAACAAACTCACGGTTCATCTACTGGTGCTGGTACTAGTGGGGGTGAAGACTCGAGCCAACAGATTGTTATTTATCAAGATCCAACAGCTGCAAAGCCAATTGAAATGATTGTGGCTAATACGGTAATATTTGTAGATGGATCTGGGGTGGTGAAGAGTGTGGTGAATAGGGACGAGATACAGGTTGGTGAGTTTGTAGAAAGATCCTTGACACGGGAGCAGATTTCAATACTGCTTGGGCTGAATGACGATCAATTGAATGTGTTAGAGGCTGAGCCCGATGTTGAGGTTGTGAATGAAGAAGGGTTGGATGAGGATCCGTTGTTTATGAATACGGATTTTATTTATGAGAATGAGGACATTGAGATGGAGGATGTGACTGCTGATGATTACCCGGACTTGTATCAACACACGAACGTTGATCAAGGTGCTCTGGTATTTCAAAAAGAGGTGTTTAAAGAGACTGAGGATGAATTGGAAAAGGTTGAGCAGCGAACAGTACCCTCACTCAAAGAAGTGACTGATGAGGACGTAGAAAGATGGTTCAAATGTCATAAAGTGGGTAAAATTATCAGTGCTTATCGTTATGTAGATCAAGAAAGAAAAGATACTGCTGCTATTTGGGTTAAGGCTAATCAGGTGACTACCTTCAAGACCGTTTCAAAGGTACACTGTGATATTGTTTCATGGGCATATGATTCAGACCTTAAAGTATGTATAATCAAGTGGGAAAAGGGTGTCCAGTAATACGAGAAGATAATGGATGTTCTTACATTGCCGCGGTGGGATGTTCGTACCCTCGCGAGACATCCATTTATCAATCGTGGGGATTACCGAACAGCTGAGTGGTTTCACCAACACTTACTGTTTGAGGTCAATCATGGCTTCAAATTCTTCAAGCCCCAGGTCCCAAGACGTAAGCGCATTGACGAGATTGATCCGAGGACGGGCTGGAGGAAACTAGTCTTGAAGGTGAAGCTTCCAAAGACAATGAAGCAGGTTCATGTGAAAACAATGCCACAAGATATTTATCTGTCTTTCAACCGTTGGTACTATGACAATCGTACTGGCGAGGCCGTTATTGTTCGTGGTCGAGGACTGCAGACCGAGCTCATCAAGATAATCGACCCGATGTGGTTGGTTAATTTATCAGAGACCGACAATGACGTGCTCTTCAATAAGCAGATTTTGTTCGAGTGCTGTGAAGATTACGACCTGGCTATGCAATTCCAACGAGTTGTTCGTGTGTGTCATAAACATGGAATTCATAGTTGCAGAGACTGGCAGTCCAAGCGCTTCAAATAAGTTAAAGACAAAGAGCTCAAGACGAGGGGGTGTCTGTTAGTGCACGTTTTTGCGTCTTGAGTCTTTGTATTTATCGCTAACGTTTTATTTATGTTTAATGTAATAAATAGTTTGTTTATTAACTAGTTCGTTAAGTTATAGGCTAGTTCGCTAGGGAATGTTAGCAAACTAGACTGTTAATGTATTCCCTCCTGATTCGTTAGGGGATGTTAACGAATCAGGGGGTGTTTCGCTAATTTAATGTATGTAACGAAGGGGAGGCTGGTTCGCTAGGGGATGTTAGCGAACCAGATCACCTTCTATTTATAGTGAACTCCTGTTCACGTTTTGAGAGTTAATTAACGAATGGTTGTCCAATCTCTCTCTCTCAAGCTTCACACTAATCTTATACAAACACCAATACTAATATATTGATAATAGATACACATATATAACACTGAATCAATGTTAATTATGAGCTAGATCCTTAATCGTATTAATTGTATAAACACAGATCTGGGATCTGTTAGTAGTTATTGTTATTTATACGAGTCATCGGGTTCTAACACATTGTTGGTGCATAAATGTCAGTAGTTCATAGTCTAGTGTCTGTAATCGAGTCTGTAATGTTATTTATGTTTTTGTTTAAGCGAAGTTGTTAACAAGTTCGCCTAGGCGAACTTGTTGAACAAGCGAAGTTATGGATAACTTCGCCTGAACATATCAGGCGAAGTTGTCGTGTATTTATACTAGGTTACGGCTTAGTGTTGAAAGTTAATCGAGTTGATCTAAGCTGGTTTGAGTTCATTGTAACGTGAGGACGAGAGTCTGTATCAGTGATTCATATCACGTCAGTTCAGTTATTAATATATAACGTGTTTCGGTTTATTCGTGTGTGTTTGTTTGATTTGCTTTCTACGCTCGTAACGATCTACGTAGGGATTCCGCACCTGAGTAGACCGAGATATCTCGTGTGATCCGTCCAGGGAACCTACAACTGGTTCAGAGCTTTTGCTCGATTGTGTGGTTCGGGATATTCACGCGGGTGTAGAAATCGTCCCGTTTCGACTATTCGCGGGACGTGTTTTCTGTGTTTTTGATCATTCTTACCTCCTACCATCGTGTTCAAGCCTTTACACCGTCAAAAACCTCGTTAAAATCCGATTTACAGATCTGCAAATCTTCCGTGTTCATCAGGCGAAGTTGCCGTCACTGTGCGTAGGGTTTCGGCGAAGATATAAGGTTAAGCGAAGTTATCCACAACTTCGCCTACCTTCTCAATTTCGCCTAACTCAAGATAAGTTCTCTACAACTTCGCCTACCTCTTAAGTTCGCTTACCTCATGCGAAATTAAGAATCAGCGAAGTTAATCAGCAGTGTTATCAGCGAAGTTCTTCAGCGAAGTTCTCTACAACTTCGCCTACTTCAAGCGAAGTTATCCGTAACTTCGCCTACAGTACTTTAATATAAAAAAAAAAAAAAAAATTTCTTAATTTTTCAGGTTTCTTACTTTTCAGGAAAGATGTCGTCGATCAACATCTCTGAGTTAGTGAAGATGGAAGTTGAAGCAGGGTCAGCTACCAAGGCCCCAAGATTGCTGAAGGGAACCGATTTCGTTGCATGGAAGGATCGGTTCATACAATACGTCAAATACCAGGATGCGAAGATGTGGGTATGCATCCAGGATGGTTATATTCCACCAGTTATGGAGTATGAAGGTCGTGATCAAATTAAAAAGTATAGTAAAATGGAAGAAGAAGAGAAAAAGATGTATGAGGCCGAGAGCAAGGCTCATGCTGCTATTACTATGGCTCTTCCTCAAGAGATCCTTCATACGTTCAGAAAGTATACGTCAGCAAGAGAGCTTTGGGAAGCTCTTGAGAACAGATTTGAAGGGAATGTAGGAATCCGTGCTTCAAAGATAAAATTGCTCAAAACCCAGTTCTCAGTCTTCAAGTATTTGAAGAATGAAACCATAGATGATATTATCACTCGATATTACCATCTGATGACTGAATTGAGCAACTATTCAATTTCCTACCGAGAAGAAGAAATAGTTGAGAAGCTTCTAGATGCTCTCCCACCAAAATGGGAGATGTACACTGTGCTGATGAGGGAAGACAAGGACTTTCCCACATATGATCTTGAAACGGCAGTCAACAAGCTCAGAACCTTTGAGCTTAAAATGGTCAGAAAAGAGACACCTATGGATCAGGTTCAAGATCCAGGTATGTATGGAGCTAAAGTCAACACTAGCTCAGGATCGAAGACTAAATCTGCTGCCTACTACACAAAGGGAGAGTCGGGCCCCAACTCATCACATGAGGGGCATGTGTCAGTTAACACAAATGGGGATGTTTGCTATGTAGCAGCTGGATCGAGTGGTTCTCAACCCCAGGTAAGCAAGAGTAGTTGCTCACCAAGTATTCCCAGCAACAACTACTCCAAGATGCCTATGAGTGTCAAGTCTGCTGAAGAGCAGTTTGGTCTCTATGCTTCTTTTATTGCTTCCTATGAGAACTACATTCAAGGGAAGGTTGTTGATCCAGCTATGTTGGATGAAGATTATGACCAGATTGATGCTGATGATCTGGAGGAAATGGATCTGCAATGGCAGATGGCCATGATCGTGAGAAGAGTAAAAAGGTTTATGAGAAAGACGGGAAGGAAGTTTGTCGGTGGAAAGCCAGGGTTTGACAAGACGAAGGTGAGATGCTACAATTGTCAGCAAAACGGTCACTTTGCAAAAGAATGCAGGAATGAGCGTGTGGAACGAAGTCAGGGCAGGTCTACACAGCAAAGTGGAGGTTCTAAAGATTATAGTGCGATGATGTCCAGAGAAGATGGTGAATACAATTGGAACCTGCTGTCTAAAGAAACTTTTGAGCAGGCAAATTTGGCGAAGGTTGAAACTGAAGAAAGTGAGAAGGTTACCGGAGAAGAAAAAGCTTTCATGGCAGATGTTAAAGATCAGCTCTCCGAGGTATGTTCTAAACCAACTTGTTCAAAATGTGAGAACTTGTCTGAGCAACTAGCAACAATAACTGATCAGTATGTTAGTTTGGATGCTGAGTTTAAAACTTTAAAAGAAGATCATCACTTTATTAAATCAAGAGAAAATAATTATAAAATTAAAATAAAAGCTTGTGAAAAAGATGTTAAAAGTCTAAAAACAAAACTTGCTGAAAAAATTGAAGTGATTGATTTAAGCTATGAAGTTTTGGAAGAAAAGACCAAACTAATTGCTGAGAGAGAAAAACAGATTGCTGACCACCAGGTGAAAGTGGTGGAACTGAATCGAAAACTGGAGCAGTTTAGAAATTCCTCTGCTATTCTTGATCACCTTGTTAGTGATCAAGGTTCCTCTGTCAAGAGGGGAGGAATCGGTTATCATGAGGTTCCACCACCGTACAATCACAATTACACTTTTAACCCTAGTGTTCAGAAATCTGTTGACTTTGAGGTTGCTCAGACAGTGCCAATTAAAGTAACTGTTAAAGAACCAAATGTTAGTAGAGGCGAAACAAGTTCGCCTGTTTCAAGTGTTGAAATTTCTGATCAAAGTCCAGTCTCGTCAGATTCGGATAAGTCATCCGAGTCTGGTAAGGCAAAAGAGGAGGTTGTGTTACCCAAGAGTGGAGAAAAAGATAAAACAAATAAAAGGAGTACTCCACTAAACCCGTACGTCCCACCATATGTGAGACGAACGGGCGGTAATATAGCCTCGACATCTAAAACACCGGTTGATAAAAAAGTTGAGCATAGGTGTTGTTTTAGATGTAATCAATTAGGACATCTTGTTGCAAATTGCCCTCTGAAGCAGCGATTCAGAGGTGTGAGGCCTACTAAAACTGAGAATAAGCCTAATAGTAATTATCATGCTCCTAAAAATGAAAACCATTTAAAATTCAAAAATGTGACTAATTCATGTTTTCATAGAAACAAATCTTAGTTTTACACTGCTAATAATCAAACCACAAGCTATAATTCTTTCAATTCACAAAGGTTTGGAAGGCCTCACAATCAATCTTCAAGGAGGTTTCCTAATAGGACTTACAGGAATTTTCGAGATACTAACTTTGGAAAGCCAAAGTTTGGGATGTATAGATCCAAGACCAATTGGTCTTGGGTCCCAAAATTCTAATCTTTTGCTTTATTGTGCAGAAACAGTTGAACAGGGCTGCCAACAATCTTTGGGTTGTAGATAGCGGCTGTTCCCGGCACATGACGGGTAACAAATACTTGTTACACGATTTGAAACCTGTTCAAGGAGGGAGAGTGAGCTTTGCCGGTGAAAGTGGTGGCAAGATTACTGGAATGGGAACGGTGTCAAACGGAAAGATGACTTTGGAGAAGGTTAACTTTGTAGAAGAATTGAAGCACAATCTGCTGAGTGTGTCGCAGATCCGTGATAAGGAGTACACCGTTCATTTTACAAAGAATGAGGCAATTGTGTTGAAACCTGGTTTTCAGATACCAGAGGAGTGGATTGTGATGAAGGCTCCACGTGAAAGAAATACATATATTATGGATATGAGATCAACTGAAATGGCCACGGCAGAATCATGCCTTATGACAAAAGCGAGTGAATCAGAGTCCGAATTGTGGCATAGGAGAATGGGGCACATTCATCTTCGGAAGATGAACCACATTGTCAGGAATGGACTTGTGCTGGGCGTTCCCTTGAAGAATTTCAATTTTGAAGATAAATGTATAGCGTGCAAGAAGGGAAAGCAGCACAAGAAATCCCATCTCACCAAGAAAGTCAATTCAATTGCCAGTACTCTGGAGTTGCTTCACATGGATCTCTTCGGTCCCGTGAATGCAAAAAGTCTAGGAGGAACTTCTTATTGCTTGGTGATCACTGATGACTACTCACGATATTCGTGGGTGTATTTCCTGAAATCAAAAGACGAAACGGCTCAGATGGTGAAGAATTTGATTACCAAAGTTGAGAACGTTATGGATAAAAGGGTTAAGTTCATCAGGAGTGACAATGGAACGGAGTTCAAGAATTTTGAGATGGAGATCTTCTGCCTTCAGAGAGGGATTGAACACCAATACAGCGCTCAGTATACACCGCAACAGAATGGAGTGGCTGAAAGGAAGAATAGAACATTAATTGAAGGAGCCAGAACTATGCTGGCTGATTCGAAGTTTCCTGTGGTGTTTTGGGCTGAAGCTGTTGCTACAGCCTGTTATGTTCTGAATAGAGTCTTAACTGTTAAAAGACTTGGTAAAACATGTTATGAGCTTATGCATGGGAGAAAGCCCAACTTGAGTGGTCTTGAACCATTCGGGTCCCCTTGTTCGATTTTGAAGACAAATTCTAAATATGGTGAAGTAGCCGATGAAGGAATCTTAGTCGGTTATGTTGTTGGGACTCCCAACAGACGTGTCTTCAATACATCGACCAGCAAGGTTGAGGTGGTGTGTAACACCGATATCACAAGTTACCAACCGCCAAAACCAAGCAACGGACCTGCTGAGTTTTTCGACTATGTTAAACTTTTTAAGTCTTTTAACATACCGTATTGGGATATTGCTGAAGAAGAAGAGAGAGTTGCTACGAAGATGATCCTTGATGAGGAAGAAAACCTATTACAAAGACAGCTGATCGATAAATGTCAACCTTCCTCATCAAATGCTGTCGATACCCCTGCTGCCTCGACTGAAGAAGAATTTTTCAATCCATTTCACTCTCAGCATGAAACAACCATTGACGAGCTCTCTTCTAACTTGGAAGACAATTTGCATGTCGGTTCTGTTCCGACCACGAGAATTCATAAAGATCACCCTTTGGAGAATGTGATTGGTGATGTGTCCTCCGGTGTACAAACAAGACGTAGCTTGAATGAGCACACCTGTGTTTACACAAGCATCAAGGAGACAGGGATAATCAACGAATGCTTGTACACCTGCTTTATCAGCCAGATTGAACCGAAGAATTATCAAATGGCTCTCAAGGACAGCTCGTGGGTCGAAGCTATGCAAGAAGAGTTGGCTCAATTCAAGAAAATGGATGTTTGGACTTTGGTTGAAAAACCGAAGCATGTGCATGCGATAGGCACAAAATGGGTGTTTAAGTGCAAGAGAGATGAGAAAGGGATTATCATAAGAAACAAGGCGAGGCTAGTCGTTAAAGGTTTTAATCAACAAGAGGGGATTGATTATAATGAAGTGTTCGCTCCTGTCGCAAGGTTGGAAGCCATTAGATTGTTTTTGGCGTTCGCTGCTTATAAGAAGATGAAGGTATTTCAGTTGGATGTGAAGAGTGCGTTTCTGAATGGGAAAGTTGATGAGGTAGTGTATGTTGAGCAACCTCCGGGTTTTCCTGACCCAGACTTTCCAGATCCCGTGTACAAGTTAAGCAAGGCATTGTATGGACTACATCAGGCACCTCGTGCCTGGTATTCAACTTTATCAGATTACTTGCTTGAAAATGGGTTTGAAAGAGGGAAGATAGATAGCACGTTGTTCTTCGAGAGAGATGGAAGCGACTTCCTGCTAGTGCAAGTCTACGTGGATGACATCATCTTTGCTGCATCAAGAGTCTCCATGTGTCAAGATTTTGAGGCCGTCATGAAAAAGAGGTTTGAAATGAGTGCTATGGGTGAACTAACTTTCTTTTTAGGATTGCAGGTTGATCAGAAGAAGGATGGGATGTTCATTCATCAGACCAAGTATGTCCATGATGTGCTCAAACGCTTCAAGATGTAGGACAGCACTCCATTCGACACTCCAATCTGCATCAATCACAAATTGGGTGCTGAGTCAGACGGTGATGCAGATGTGGACCCAACTCAGTATCGGGCTATTATAGGTTCTTTAATGTACTTAACTGCTTCTAGGCCTGATATAATGTTTGCTGTTTGTCTTTGTGCTCGTTTTCAGGCAAACCCAAAGGAATCTCACATGAAGGGTGTGAAGAGGATCTCGCGGTATCTCAAGGGCAAACCGAAGCTGGGGTTGTGGTACCCGAGAGGAGGAGACTTGGAGCTAGTCGCTTACACAGATTCTGATTATGGAGGGTGCAATCAGAGTCGGAAGTCAACAACTGGAGGATGTCAGTTTCTTGGTGGCAGATTGGTGTCGTGGCAATGCAAGAAGCAGACTTCAGTCGCAATTTCAACCTGTGAAGCAGAATACATGGCAGCATCCAACTGCTGCTCCCAGGTTCTTTGGATTCAACAACAGTTGCGCGACTATGGTCTGAATTTCTTACTTACACCTATTTGCATTGATAACACAGCTGCTATCTCAGTAACTAACAATCCCTTGAAGCACAGTAAAACTAAACATATTGACATACGTCATCATTTTATATGGGATTGTGCTGAGAAGAAACTGATTGTGCTTGAAAAGGTGGATACGCTTGATAATTTCGCTGATTTATATACTAAAGCGTTTGACAAAACGAGATTTCAAAACCTTATTGAGTTGAATGGGATGATCAATCCCGAGTAACCATGCTTTTCAAGTTATTTAAAAAAAAAATCACTATCGCTTAAAAGTATGTCGGTTACCAAAGTTTGAAGTACATGTCTTAGGATATGTTTGGTCCTCAATTCTACTTGTAGAATATGAGGATAGCCATTAACCAGATGACTGAAAGTGACCGGGGCGGTTTATGATGAGTTTTCTTTCTTTCGCTGAAAATTAGTCGACCGTACTTAGTTAGAAGGACACATACTAGTATGTGGTCGGTCCAGCTGATCCATTGGATCTTCGGGATAGCCGTTAACCTGACGACTTGACTTGATATGGGCGATTGAAGTCAAAAATTTTTCTTTAAGGGAAATGAAATTATTTTTCAAGTCTACTACTTCATAAGAAGTTCGTTAGCTATGTTTAACAGAAAATTGATCCAACCTTGGAAAATGATAGATATACTGATTCTGTGTGCTTAACTAGTGAAGTTATTAGGCTTAAAAGGCTTTAGGACAGTCATTGTATGTCATGGTAACTTTTTATGGTGCGTAAAAGTAGATGTGATACAAACTAAAACTACTTGATTTTACGTGGAAACTCCTTACGAGTTTTGCATGTCTTCATATATATCTTTCCGAATGATAGGCAGAAAAGCGATTACCCAGTCATACACGAGCCCGTAAGTGTTCTGATTCCCGTGAAGATAGCGTTTCAAGAAACTGCAGTGATCCAGATTCGGGACTTGCAGTTGGTTACTACTCTGAAGTCTATGTAAATGTTTATCATAAAAAAAAAAAAAAAAAAAAAAAAACCAACTTATGAGTTATTGAAACATTCTAGAGTTCAACATATCAAGACTTCTCAATCATGGAGTTAGAAAGAGAACGGGAACTAGATGAAGAATACTTACAAACTTAATCAGACACTAAGGGTCGAGGTCAATTCGGGGTGACTTGGGGAAAGCCATATATGCTTTGAGAATAGATAGGAGGCATCATAATCTCTGAGTTGTTGCCCACTTAATTTTTGAGCTTAATTGAACTTAACTCGTATCACAGAAACGATGAAAACCATCTTAAGTTATTTACCTGCCTACAACCTGTTTTCTTCTGTCATAATACAGCTAAACACGGATCTATGTGACAGTCATGTTATTAGTATGATTCCTGTTCGGATCTTTTCTAAAACGTAGTGGTCCCTATCGAGACTGAAATTTGATCCCTTATACTTTAATTTAAAAAAAAAAAAAAAAAGTTTCTTGTACTTAGGTAGTTTTATAATTTTGTATCTGGTAACTTGGACTTGATCGTGTTATTTGATTCTTAAAGGGAAGTTTTAAAAGTTAATTACAAAATGTTCAAATTATAAGGGTTGATGTTGTAAATATAGGCGATGTTGTTAAACAGGCGAACTTGTGAATAACTTCGCCTAGGCGAAGTTAACCGTAACTTCGCCTGTATAACTTCGCCCCTATATAAGGATTTTCAAAAGTCATTCGTTCATTATTTTCATTATCAGCGAACTTATCCTCCGACTTTTCAGCGAACTTATCTGAAATCTCGGCGAACTTGTCGTTTTGTTTCATCTTTGTTCTTTTTTCTCAGTTTACGTTACGATTCAAGGTTCGTGGTGTCGACATATCATATAACACATGTTCTTTCTTGTTTATCTAAGGTCGTGTCGAACCGTTACGAAATCTCGGACCGTCGGATTTTTGAAACCATTTTTCAAACTTGTTTTTACGTGGTTGTGAACCACTTGAACGTCTAGACCATCATAAAATCGAGTTTTACGGAGTCCACAATCGATAAATTCGCCAACGGCACATCGTTCGAAATCCTTACTGTCGCCGATTCAGATTTAGGCGAACTTAAGGTTTAGGCGAAGTTATCCGTAACTTCGCCTGAGGCTCAACTTCGCCTGGGGCGATGTTGTGGTGAGGCGAAGTTATCATTAACTTCGCCTGGACCTTTTAATTTTTTAATTATTAGACGAACTTAAAGATGAAGCGAAGTTGTTCCTAACTTCGCCCCAACTTTAACTTCGCCTATACAGATTTTATCACAACTTCGCACATGGTAACAAGCGAACTTGTGGTACGCCTTAATGTTTATCTAACTTGGTTCGTTTGTTGAAGATATGGCTGTTGTTGCCGGTGCTGGAGGTGCTGGAGGAGATGACGGAGGAGATAATCAGAGACAATTCTTCCCGGGTCACAACATGTTCATCACCTTAGACCCGGAAGCGAGTGGTGTGGAGGATTACCGCGAGATAGTCACATTCCTCCTTCGCTCGAGGATATTCCACGCTATCACGACGACTCTGCCAATATCCTTACCCAATATCGAGGATTTCTGGCAGACTGTGGAGTACGATTGCCGCGTTGAGCCCCCGGTTATGTGAGCAACCGTCAACAATCAGGAGGTTCAGTTCTCATCTGAACAAATACGGGTGGCTTTACGGTTCGGTGAGGAGACTAAGGATGACCCTACGGAGTTTGTGGCTCCGTTCCGTGATGGAGCGTTTCTCCGAATGGGCTATTCTGGTCCATTGGGCGATACCCAGAGACGGAAGGGGTTCCTGCTCGATCAGTGGCGCTTCCTCATGCACGTAATGATTGTATGCATGTCAGGGAGGAAGGCGGGCACTGACGGAATGGGTGCGACCATGCAGTCAGCAATGACTGCTCTGACTTATAACAAACGTTATAGCTTTAGTCAGATGGTCTTTTATGAGATCGACAGACAGAGGAGGGCGATGGCTCGTGAGCGGTTCATAATGTATCCAAGATTCATCCAGATGATCTTGAACCATGTGGCTCCAAATTTGCCTCAACGACGTCCAATACGATACGTGGAGAATGTGAGCAAACGTATCTTCGCTCAATGCCGCACATCCAGTGCGAGGAGCAAGCCTGAACTGCGTCCAAGGCATACTCCACTCTTTGGGTTCTTAATAAACCCGGGGTATGTGCCAGCTCGGGGGGATGAGTTCAGAGACCCTCAACCACAACAGGCAGGAGCAACTCGAGATGTACCTACTGTGCCTGTGGTGTCGGCTGAGGAGGATGTAGACCTTGATGCTGCATTTGGTGGCCAAGGATTCTTCGACATGGACCGTTATGATCCACAAGAAGAGGTGCAGGTCTCTGCTGCACAGGTTAGGGAAGTGCGTGTTACTAGAGCAGCTACGACGGTGGCTGACTCAGATCTTGATGATGTTATGGATGAGGCGAGAAGGATGTTGGTGAGACGAGAAAGGACGATTGGGAAGAGAAAGAGGACAGTTGATGATACTGAGTCAGAAGAAGAAGAAGAAGAAGAGGATATTCACAAGCTGATTAGACGATCAAGACGTGAAAGGACAGGTGCAGGTATAGGAGCTGGAGAGACTTCAAGAGTTGTACGTTTTGCTCCGCCAGCACTGTCAGGTATGTCGATTGTTCCTACATCTGTCCAGGTCACAGGTTTAAGCGCCGCGGAAGTTCCCGTGGTGGCTACATCGGCTGTCGGCATCCCATCAATCACTACTATCCAGCTGACGACTCCGGAGATTGTGTCTTTACCACCTCCAACGCTTACTCCTTCAGAGGTGGTGGCACAATTTGTAGAGTCGACAGTCGTTGCAACTGCAGGGTTGTCGGTCACGATACCACCTGCGGTTACGTCCACAACTGCTTCTGATGTCCCGGTTACATTCGAGATCCCTGCTGAGTATACTCAAGACACATCTAACATGAGGTTTGATTTCGATGCAACCCTCTCAGACTCGGAGAGAATAGCTGCACTTGAACGGGTCGTGGCAGAGCAATCGAGGATAAACTTTATCCAGACCCAGGCTATTCAGCGCCTTGTAGCAGAGAATCAACTACAGTCGTCCCTCCTGGTTGAACATGGGCGAATTATAGATGCTATGAAGGAGTTCTTGGCATCTCAGGGGGAGACAGGCTGTAGGGGCGACGAGTTAAGGACAAAGAAGAGAAATGATAGAGACGATGATCCCAATGCATCGAAAGATGCAGGTGGTGAGTTGCCAAGAACTACTCAAGCTCTTGGGACTTCCACAGCTCAGGGGGAGTCTGCAGGTGCAGTTGGTGGTGATGAGGTGGTGATGGTTGATGATGATGATGATGTGATCGATGCATTGAAAGAATTGGATGATGATATGCTAGAGGATGATGTGATGTTTGATGATGATGTGCTTCCTATTGAGGAGATTGAGAAGATTGGAGCACAGATTGTGATTGAAGATGAGATTGAAGAAGGTGAAATAATTGAAGAAAATGTTGAACACGAGATCCCAGATGTTGAGAAAGCCGATATGGGTACTGAGATGGAAAATGATGAGACTGAGTGGGAGGAGCAGCCTAGGTGGAAGGAAGGCTATGCTCATTGGTTTATTAAAACTAAGAAGCCTGCTGTTCCAACCATGTTCAAGAAGAGTTATAATATCAAAGGCTATGCTGAGTCGAAGAAAGGAATTATTTGTTGGCTATATGATGAACAGATAAAGTTGTTTGTGGTGAAACGTTTTGATGGGATTCAGTATTTTAAAAGAACGTTGAGATCTCTCAATACATTTCCTGAATGTGAGGTGAAGGATTTGGCTAGATTGGGGCTGATCAATAGAAGCGACGACAACATGGCAAGGGTTATTGGGAAGATCGTGTGGAAAGAAAGCATAAAAGAGAAGAAGTTTGAGTTATTAAAGCCACAGAAGGGAAAGCTAGTGGAAGATAAAGAAAGGGGAATGAGAGCAGATGGCAAGCCATGGATGGTAATGAAGTACAAACCGATTCGATGCATTAAGGAGGTTCCAATGAAGATTATGCCTCAAGATGTGTTGAAGAATCTTAAATGGTGGTATGTTGATTGCCAGACTGCTGAAGCCGTGATGGAAGACGAAGACGAACAAGAAGTGCTGAGGGTGTATGATCCGATGCATCTTGTTAACTTATCGAAAGCTGATCTGCAAGTGTTGAATGAAAAGAAGATATTCTATATTCCTGCTTGGAAAGACGAAGCGAGGAAGTATCAGCGAGTAGTCACGGTATGTGTTAGAGAAGGAGTGCATGCGTGAAGATTACAAGACAAGTGCTTAAAGATCAAGATATGAAGCTACTGCCGAGGGGGAGTCTGTTGGTGCATAAATGTCAGTAGTTCATAGTCTAGTGTCTGTAATCGAGTCTGTAATGTTATTTATGTTTTTGTTTAAGCGAAGTTGTTAACAAGTTCACCTAGGCGAACTTGTTGAACAAGCGAAGTTATGGACAACTTCGCCTGAACATATCAGGCGAAGTTGTCGTGTATTTATACTAGGTTACGGCTTAGTGTTGAAAGTTAATCGAGTTGATCTAAGCTGGTTTGAGTTCATTGTAACGTGAGGACGAGAGTCTGTATCAGTGATTCATATCACGTGAGTTCAGTTACTAATATATAACGTGTTTCGGTTTATTCGTGTGTGTTTGTTTGATTTGCTTTCTACGCTCGTAACGATCTACGCAGGGATTCCGCACCTGAGTAGACCGAGATATCTCGTGTGATCCGTCCAGGGAACCTACACACATCCTTAATCAGATCTCATCAGAGTTGATCATTCCCAGGGCTTTCAAAAGAAAGTTGAACCTGGTTCAATCAAGTGGTTTGGTGAATAGGTCTGCCAATTTATCACTTGTATCAGCTCTTTGCATTTCAATCAAATCTTTTTCACTGCAATCTCTTATGAAGTGATGTCTGATTTCAATGTGCTTAGTCTTAGAATGTTGAACTGGATTCTTAACAGTAAAATATGCAGCAGTTTTATCAATAAGAATAGGGGTATTCAGAAAATTCAAACCATAGTCCAGCATCTGGTTTTGAATCCATAGAACTTGTGCACAGCATGCAGATGCAGCAATGTATTCAGCTTCTGCAGTGGAGATTGAGACAGTAGTCTACTTTTTGCATTGCCATGACACTAGCCTTTCACCCAAAAATTGACATCCTCCTGAGGTTGACTTTCTGCTCATGTTACAGCCATCATAATCACTATCTGTGTAGGCAATCAGATCAAAAGATTTATTCTTTGGATACCAAACTCCCAAGTCTGGTCTTCCCTTCAAATATCTAAAAATTCTCTTCACAGCATTCATATGGGAGACTTTTGGATTTGATTGGAATCTTGCACACACACATACAACAAAGATAATATCTGGTCTTGTTGCAGTAAGGTAAATCAGGGATCCGATTTTGGCTCTATATTCATGTTCATCCACAAGCTCCTCCTTTTCATCAGCAATCATCTTTTCTTTTGTGTCTGTTGGAGTTGAAGCAGTTTTGTACTCATGACAATTGAACTTATTCAAAATGTCTTGCACATATTTGGTCTGGTAAATGAAAATCCCTTCAGCTTTCTGTTGAACTTGCAGTTCAAAAAGAAGTTCATTTCTCCCATAGAGCTCATGTTGTATTTGGATTTAATTACCCCTTCAAACTCCATACACATTTGTTCATTTGTAGATCCAAAGATGATATCATCCACATATACTTGTATAGAAGCAAGTCTGATCCTTTTCTTTTGTAAAAGAGTGTCTTGTCAATGGCTCCTCTTTGAAAGCCATTTTCAAGAAGATTATTTAACAACTCATCATACCAAGCTCTAGGAGCTTGATGCAATCCATATAGGGCTTTATTTAACTTATACACCTGTTTGGATACAAAGGATCCTCAAACCTGGAGGTTGATCAACATACACCTCTTCATCAATCTTTCCATTTAGGAATGCAGCCTTAACATCAAGTTGGAACACCTTAATGTTCTTTGAGGTAGCATATGAAAGAAAGATCCTGATAGCTTCAAATCTTGCAATAGGTGCAAAGACTTCCTCAAAGTCTATTCCTTATTCTTGAAGGCATCCCAGTGCCACAAGCCTAGCTTTATTCTTAATCACCAAACCCATCTCATCCCTTTTGTTTCTAAAAGCCCATTTAGTTCCTATTGCATATTTGTCTATTGGCCTATCAACAAGATCCCACACATGTAAGTCTCTGAACTGTGCTAGTTCCTCCTACATTGCTTCCACCCAACTATTGTCTTTTAGTGCTTGAGCAATGTTCTTTGGCTCTGTTTGGGATAGAAAACAGTAGTAAAGACAGATGTTTGCAATTTCAGAATGACTTCTTGTGACTCTTTCATGCAAATCTCCAATGATGTTTTCAGAAGGATGATTCTTTTCTACATAAGGAGTTTGAACAATCATATCTGTAGACACATTTGTGTCAAGATTTGATTCATTGAGATCAGGCTCTTCAATGATCAAATCAGTTTCTGCATCATGAAATTCTGGTGTTTCTTCATTATTTTGTCCTGAAGTAGATGAACCATTGTTTCCTAAGTTCAGTCTTTAAAACAGATCTTGAAACCTTGCAGTAGATACAGCTTCTTCTTTATTTGCTTGGTTACTTGTGTTTCCTTCATTCAGAATTTGATCATTCTGTACTTCTTGATTGTCTTGATTGATCTCAGTATGATCATGTTCAGGACTGTGATTGTTTTCTTGATTATTATCTTGATCTTGTTCAACAATATAACTTGAGGAATTCTTCACAAAAGTGTATTCCTTTTCTTTTCTAGAAAGCTTTTTCCACAACTCTTCTAAGTCCAATGGTTTCTTCTTTTTCTCTTCAATTACACTGGTCTTGTAGAATGAGTCATCAAAGTCTTCAGGATAAATCTTGAAAGACCTTATCAACTTCTCATGACCAAACAGCCATGCTGCACCATCAACTGTATTGAATTGATTCTCATTAAAGATGATGTCAGATGATTCTATAACACTCAAATGGTCTTTCACATATACTCTATATGCTTTTGAGTGTGTAGAATATCCAACAAAGAAACAATCTAGAGATTTTGTTTGAAACTTTTTCAAATAATCCCTTGTGTTCAGAAGAACACATTTGCATCCAAAGAGCTTGAAAAACTTGATATAAGGCTTTCTATTGTGGAATATTCCATAAGGAGTTTTGTTATGCCTTTTGTTGACAAGTACCCTGATTTGAACATAGCGGGCTGTATTTATGGCTTCAGCCCAAAAAGTAACAGGTAAATTAGCATCTGCTAACATGGTTCTTGCAGCTTCAATCAAAGTTCCATTCCTTCTTTTTGCAACACCATTTTGTTCAGGAGTTCTAGGAGCTGAGAATTGTTGAATGATTCCCTTTCCTACACAAAATTCTTCCATAACTCCATTTTTGAACTCTGTACCATTGTCACTTCTCATCATTTTAACCTTTTTACTCAATTTGTTCTCAATCATTGTTATACAGCCTTTAATCAACTCTGCATTCTCATCCTTGGTACTCAAGAAATAAACCCAAGTATATCTTGAATAGTCATCAATGATCACAAGACAGTATCTTTTCTTTCCTATACTTGGCACACTCACAGGACCAAAGAGATCCATGTGAAGTAATTCTAGTACTTGATCAATTGAATTCATGTGCTTTGTCTTATGAGAAGATTTGTGTTGCTTTCCTTTTTGGCATGAACTACAATTATCTTCCAATTTGAATTCTCTTGTAAGTAAGCCAATTACATGCTCACCTTTGACAAGTCTATTCATGTTCTTTAATTTACAAGACACAGTTTCCTATGCCACAATTTTGACTCATTTTCAGTGGCTTTGGAAACAAAACATGCACCTCCCCTTGAAACAGCTTCTTTCATATTCAATTCATATAAATTGCCATTTTTTGGTGCCATCATCATAATCATTTCAGGTGAGATTACAAACTTAGGTTTTAGGATGAAACAATGTGAATCATCAAAACTGACTTTGTACCCCTTATCACACATTTGTGATATGCTTAGTAGATTATACTGTAGACCCTCAACATGAAATACATTATCAAATGAAACTTTTCCATTTGTTAAGATTCCTTTCCCAACAATCTTTCCACCATTTTCATCACTCCCAAAAGCTACAGGACCTTCAAAATTTTATTCATAGTTGACAAGTGATCTTTTGTGACAAGTCATGTGCCTAGAACAACCACTATCCATATACCATATGTCATTCATAGGAGTGGACTGTTCCTGCACAAAAGAAAGAGTTTGATTAGTTGAGTGATGAAGTGCAAGCTATTTCAGCTTGCAACTCATCAATTTCAGTTTAAGTGGCAGCTTGAGAAGTGAGTGTTGTTGGTTCAGTATCTTCATGAGTGACTTTTATATTGTCTGAATTGTCTGTCTCATGACCACACTCTCTTGGGGTTTAAACAAATGTTGTTGAGTTCTGGCATTCTGCTGAGTCAGTGGCATACTCCTTTATCACATAGTCCTTCTTTTCAGAGTAGTCTCTTACATCAGAAATTGTCTCAACCTTAGTTTCAGCCTTAGTTTTCCAAAGGAACCCTTCAGGTTCAAATCCATGTTTCAATAGAAACTTTTCATCACCAGTAAGTTCAGTTCTTTCTATGAAATACACCTCTAATTCTTGTCTTTTCACTGGTTGGTGATCCTTGAGAACTATCAGATTTGACAGATTGTGTATCCATTTTAGGAATGATTCTCAAGGGTTGAAAGCTCTTTTTGACATTTTCTTCATGCTTTACAGGAGATTTATTCATCTGAGATTGTTTTGCCACATGTTTCTTGGCTTTTACTGATGACTTCTGGCTTTCTTTTACACAACAAAGTCTTGTTCATACTTTGTTTCATTAGGGACATGAAAATGTTTGAATTTGAGTCTTTCATTGCAAGAGTCTGTGTGATGACCATACTCATCACATTTCTTGCACCAAACCTTTCCTTTGTATTTCTCATGATCACTTCCCTTTCTGAACCTTTCACTTGGTCTGGGTTCTTTGACTCCAATGGTCTTCTGATTTTTTAAACTATCAAAATTGATTGAGAAAGGAACAAACTCCTCAATCTTGATGTCTTGCCTTTCAGTCTTGCTCTTTACAAACACAATTTTTTGCATATTCAGTGGTTCTTCATCTTGACTTTCTCTATGTCTTGATTGTCTCTCCTCATATTCTTCCATGGTTTCCACTTCTCCAATATCAAGCACCTCATGGTTAGAGAAAACAGGGTAAATTGGGATAAAGTTTTCAACATCCACATTTTCATTCACCTTTTTCTTGTTGTTTTGCTTTATCTTTTCCAATACTGCTTTGCTTGGAGGCCTTACACCATTGTAATTTACCTTCTTCTTTTCACATATGTCAAAGGACACATGCTCTCTCTTCATTCTTTCATTTTGTTTCTTCATTCTTGGTGTGACAGGTGGATACATTGGAAGTTTGTCAATGGATTCTAATTTCTTGTATTTTCTTCCTCTTTCAGCATCTTTAATTTCCTCATCAGTGATTTGATCACTCAAATCACTCAAGTCATCTTGATTCAAATCAATTGAATCAAAATCATCTTCAGAGACTTGCACTCCAATTGACTTTTCTTCTTTCATATCTTTCTTCACTACAACTTCTCCTTCTTCATTCACCTCAACATTCTTATACAAATCCACAAATTCTTCTTTGTCTTGAAAAACATCTTTGAATTGTTATAGATATGCATTTCTTTTCTCTTTATCAACTTTTGGCATAAAGTTGTTGTTGAATGGTGGTGGAACTGCCTTGTATTTGTCTTCTTCCTTTACTTGGCTTAGAATACCACAGATGTTTCCAGTGGAAACCAAGTTTTTCAAGAATTCATTGTCAACTTGCAGTTTTGTGTTCTGCACCTTCTCTTCTATAATAATTTTCTTCAACCCTTCTATTTCAGTTGTGAATCTTTTCTGAGCTCTGTAACAATTGATGCAGTCATCGTCAAGACTCTTCATCCTTTCTTCACTAATCATCTCACTAGCCTCATACCCATTGATAATACTTTTTTTCTTGAAACACTCACTTTCCAGCTTGCCTATCTTTACTTTAACTCATTAATAATTTCATTTAAATCAATAGTAGGAGCAGAGTGTACCTGAGATGATGATCCAGTTTCTTTCTCAATTATGGCCATGAATGCCACATTTGCTTTCTTGATATCATCTGCAATGTCTTCTTCATGATTGCTCCAATCAAAACCACCCTCATGTTGTGTAGTTACAGCAATAATTCCTTGATTTCTGACCTGATTTTGGTTGGCTAGAATAGTGTTGTTTGGAACAGTTTGAAGGTTTTGGTTGTTGTTTCTCTGAAAACCTTGATTCTGAGGCACTCCTTGATTATGATTATTCATTTGAGGTTGGAAGTTGTTGAAGTTGGGATTATAGTTGTTGTTGGGATTGTTGTTAAAGTTGTTGTTGAAGTTGTCGTTGTTGGTTCTCTGCTGATTCTGTTGATATTGAGGTTGTTGATTTCTTGGTTGGTTTTGAAACTGGTTCATTTGAAAGTTTCTTGGCATGTTACATTCTCTTGCAAAACGACCAGGCTGTTGACAATTATAGCAAATGGCTTTTGACTTATCAAAACCAATTCTTTCATTTGGCCCTGATAGGAGTGACCTACCAGTCCTGTTGTATAGCCTCTTGCTTCTAAAAGCCAACATGGCTGCTTGCCACTTCAAATCCATGTCCTCCAAGTCATCTGCATCTATCTGCTCAAGATCATCTTGTACCACACTTGTGTGAATTAAATTCTTTGCAACAAAAGCATTATATGATTCTGTAAACATTGAAAACAAAGCCTGTGTTTCACTACCTTGACCATTTCCACCACTAGTATGAGGTACATGCCCACTTGCCATTGAGACAGAATCAGTTTCATCAATCAGTTGCACATTGAACCTTTGTTGATTTCCAAGATAAATTGTGCTACCACCAACAAAAGATTTTGGAGTATCAGCATTATGCTCAACTGGTTCTTCAATAATGGGAATTTGCTGTTGATTCTTGGTAGTCAAATTTTCCATGGGTGCAATCAATGCATTTGAAAAATTGAAGCAAGGTCTTTCCTCCTTAATCATCTCATTCTCTATCATCTCAATCTCTACAGCCTGAAGGAAGCACACTACATCATCCAATTTCAAATCATTGAAGTTGTGCTTCTGAAGAATGAATTTGCAAGCAGTGTACCATTCCTTTGGCATTGAGTTGAGCAACTTGGTATTCAAGTCAAAGTCAGTCATGACATAGTTTGTGGTTCTGAGATCATTCACTATTGCTAAGAACCTTTCAAGAATGGACTTCAACCTCTCTCCATCTTTATACTTAAACCTCTCTAACTGTTGTTTCAGTCTCTACTTCTTGATGTTTTTGAGCTCAATGTTTCCCTCAAACATTTCAAGTATTGCATCATACATTGCCTTTGATGTGGCATAATGTGCAACCTTGGTATCTCCCAAGACAGACCTAACTTTAACATTGCTAGAGCCTTGTCATATATTTTTCTCATTCTTTCTCTCACAGCCGCAGTTGCAGCCGGATTTGCACCATCCTCTTCAGTGCCTTGGGGACCTTCCTTGATTGACTTCCACATATCCACATCATTATAGCAAACGGCTGCTTCAAACAAGACCTTCTATTTTATGAAATTTTCCTGTCCATACAGTCTAGGAATCTTGTTAGTAGACACTTCTTGTTCTTCATAACCAGACATTTTGAAAAATCAAAATCAGTTTCTTTGTTAGTAGACACACACAAGATTCACTCAAAAGATTTCCATTTATATAATGTTCATCATACAAAAGGATAATCGATTTAGGGTTTCTTGAAGGGAAAGTTATATCCTTACTATTCTAAGACAGCCGTCACACTCACAAATATTCTCTCTGAATTAATGAGTCTGTCTGCCTTAGGAGGCGTGCCCAAAATTATTCCTTTTATAGGTCTGACACCTCCTTAAGCTGTCATTCCTTCTAGAAACCCTAAACGCTAAAGCATATTCAAATTACATATTCAAAATTATTCTAAGTGTAAAACAAGTCTTCCGGGTAGGCTTTGCAACAATATTCATTTTCCGAGTTGACTCTGTGCTCTGCCTTCCTTCAGCACTTGGTAACATAGATGTGTGCCCGGGATCAGTTTCTGGGTGGAATTTACTTGAAGAGTATTTTACCAAGTAAAATACTCACTGGGTAGACTTCAATCTTCTTGACTTTGCCAGACTTTTCCCGACAAACCCTTACGAGCAACCTTGTTTTTCAATGGTCCCTTCAACTCTTTACTAGAGAATAGCTTATTAGCAAAGTGTTCTCGGCAGCATTGTTCCTTGCTTGAGTTGAACCTTGCCCAATGTTACTTAAAGATATTCCATTAAAACATTAAGCCTACTTGGACCATTGTATTATTAAAGAATACCTTGCCCGTTCTTCCAATAACTTGGCTTCTAGAGCTTGGTAAGCCAAAAGCTTACTCGGAAGTACACCATGCTTGGTGAAGAACAATCTTGCTTGAAAAAGTGATCCTTGCCCGGGTTTATACTTACTAGTGAACCTTGCTCGGCATAACAATAATTAATGAACCCTGCTCGGATATTCACTAAAGAAGAATTCTAAAAGATAACCTTGCCCGATAGACAAATATCGTACCCGGCTAAGTAAAAGCTTGCTCGGAAGTCTAAGGGTGCCCGGATCCATACTTAGCGAATTCTAAGGAAGTTGAGAAGATTCCAATCTTCCATATGTCTCCCTTAGGTCAAATCTTGACTCAACACCTTCTTCTTGAAGGCATCCCAATGCCACAAGCCTATCTTTATTCTTAATCACCAAACCCCTCTCATCCCTTTTGTTTCTAGAAACCCATTTACTTCCAATTGCATATCTGTCTATTGTCCTATCAACATGATCCCACACATGTAAATCTCTGAACTGTGCCAACTCCTCCTGCATTGCTTCCACCCAACTATTATCTTTCAGTGCTTGAGCAATATTCTTTGGTTCTATTTGGGATAGAAAGCATGAGTACAAACAAATATTTGCAATTTCAGAATGGCTTCTTGTGACTCTTTCATATAAATTTCCAATGATGTTTTCAGAAGAATGATTCTTCTCAACATAAGGTGTTTGAACAATCATATCAGTAGACACATTTGTGTCAATATTTGATTCATTGAGATCTGGTTCTTCAATGATCAAATCAGTTTCTGCATCATGAAACTTTGGAGCTTCTTCATTATTCTGACTTGAAGTGGATGCATCATTATTTTCCAAGTTTAGTCTTTGAAACAGATCTTGAAACCTTGCTGCAATAACAGCTTCTTCATTGTTTTGTTGGTTGCCTGAGATTCCCTCATCTTGAACTAGATCAATGTTTGGTTCTTCGTTATCTTGATTTAAATTCACATGATCTTGTGCTGTACTTTGATTGTGCTCCTGATTGTTGTCTTGAACTTGTTCAACAACATCACTTGAGGGAATCTTCACAAATGTATACTCCTTTTCTTTACTAGCAATCTTCTTCCACAATTCTTCCAAGTCCAATGTTTTCTTCTTTTTCTCTTCAATTACACTAGTCTTGTAGAATGAGTCATCATAGTCTTCAGGATAAATCTTGAAAGACCTTATCAAATTCTCATAATCAAACAGCCATGCTGCACCATCAATTGTGTTGAATTGATTCTCATTAAAGATGATGTCAGATGATTCAATCACACTCAAATGGTCTTTCACATATACTCTGTATGCTTTTGAATGTGTAGAATATCCAACAAAGAAATAGTCCAAAGATTTGGTTTGAAACTTGTTCAAATAATCTGTAGTGTTTAGAAGAAAATATTTGCATCCAAAAGGTTTGAAAAACTTGATATAAGGCTTTCTTATAAAGAAAATCTCATATGGAGTTTTGTTATGCCTTTTTTTGACAAGTACCCTATTCTGAACATAGCAGGTTGTATTTATGGCTTCAGCCCAAAATGTAACTGGTAAATTAGCATCTGCTAACATGGTTCTTGCAGCTTCAATCAATGTTCTATTTCTTCTTTCTGCAACACCATTTTGTTCAGGAGTTTTAGGAGCTGAGAATTGTTGAATGATTCCCTTTCCTACACAAAATTCTTCCATAACTCCATTTTTGAACTCTGTACCATCGTCACTTCTCATCATTTTAACCTTTTTACTCAATTTGTTCTCAATAATTGTTACACAGCCCTTAATCAACTATGCATTCTCATCCTTGGTACTCAGGAAATAAACCCAAGTATATCTTGAATAGTCATCAATGATCACAAGACAATATCTCTTCTTCCCTATACTTGGCACACTCACAGGACCAAAGAGATCCATGTGAAGTAATTCAAGTACCTGATCAATTGAATTGATGAGCTTTGTCTTATGAGAGGATTTGTGTTGTTTGCCTTTCTAGCATGAACTACAATGATCTTCCAATTTGAACTCTCTTGTAGGTAAGCCAATTACATGCTCACCTTTAACAAGTCTATTCATGTTCTTCAAACTCACATGACGCAATTTCCTATGCCACAATTTTGACTCATTTTTAGTGGCATTGGAAACAAAACATGCACCTCCTCTTGAAATAGCTTCTTTCATATTCAACTCATATAAGTTACCATTTCTAGGTGCCATCATCATAATCATTTCTGGTGGGATAACAAATTCTGGTTTTAGAATGAAACAATGTGAGTCATCAAACCCAACTTTGTAACCCTTATCACACATTTGTGATATGCTTAGCAGATTATACTGTAGACCTTCAATGTATGGCCCTGTTACTGTGACATTCGTGACAAACGAGGTATATTATATTCACTATGTAGCAAGTAAACGATAAATCGGTTAATTCGTAGTGCTTAAACGAGTAACCGACCGATACTAATTATGACCCGTATACATACTGAGGGGTCATATTCGAGTTATAGATATATTATAGAGGCTAACATATTGATATTTAGGCCCCAGTACGTTTAAAACTATTTAAACGAAAAAGGTTTCGTTTATTGATACACTATGAGTTTAAACGCAATCGTTAACATCAAAACGAGCATTGTAGCATCCGTTAAGCCGAAAAAGATTTATAAAACACTTATATGACATGTTCTAGGAAATTCGTGAAAATATTTTGGATTTTTACAACGAGTCAGTACGTTTTTCTTATTTTACAAAATGGGCTGAAAAACACTTGTTTTCGCGCTATTTTTCGCTCTCAAACTAGTTTTCTTGCGAAAAACCGAACTCGAATTAAGTTTTGGACCGACTTTTACGTGTGGCACGAAAACCAAGGCACCAGTGGGCCAAAAAGAGGCCCAATGGGCCCCATTCATGAGCCGGCCACAAATAAGGGTATATCCCTTTTGTTTCTAGCTTGTTGTATAAGTTAAAAAAATTGGATATTTTAACACACAAACCAACCAAGATCAAGATCAGCTGATTTCTTGCATCTTCCAGCCAAAACCTCCAAGGTAACAATCAAAAGTCATGATATTTTTACTTGATTAACAAAGTTTAACCATGAAAAATTAAGTCTTGATTAGTTTTAAACATGTTTAACCATCCAAAAACCCTAAAAATCACCTAAAATCATTTTTTGATGTCAAACATGTTTACAAGTCAGTACCATGTGGATTTTTGGCCAAAAACACGGATTAGAACATGAATATGTCGTTTTTACGGTTCGAAAGTTCGGTTTGAAACCAAAACCGAAACCCTAATTAACAAGGCTGCTATCGATGATTTATGCTTGGTTTGATGTTATATGATATGTAGATACACTGAGTTTGTGACCCAAGACCTGGAGAGTTGTTTACACCATCAAAACTCATCGAAAACCGACAAGGTAAACCCGTAACACTCGTTTAGGGGCTGTTTAGTATTAGATTGTGACGTTCTTGTTGTTAGCTTGTGAAAATTTTCAGGGACATTAGGGATCATTTAAATGAATCCCTGTTCAAATTTGGTAATTTTCCAATAAACATAGAATATTTGGCGAATTTATTATCGTTTGTTGGCGTTTATTCAGGAAAAATAGTTAAACTTCATCAAAAATTATGAAATTTGGTTTGGAACCCATAAATGTTATGTGAATATCACTGGCAAAGTTTGAGGACATTTGGAGATGTTTAGGTATTTTTGTGCAATTGTGTTGTAATCGAGTTTTAAGAGCCGAAAAACACGCAAAAAAGGCATTTTGTCAAAAGAATCAGGGGCTATGTAATAACATTGAGGCCATTTGTAAAAATTATCAGATTTCTCGGAAGTCGTTTGATATAAACGGGCCGTTTATTACACGATTATAACCTATTAAATGAATTATTATAAATAAATAATTAATCATAAAATTTCTGAAAATATTTTTATAAAATTCTCCATATTTTAATGTATTTTTACAAAAATTTACATAAATTATATATAAGTACATATTAAGTTATGATTAATCAAAGATTTAAATTATTATTGTTTTAACGAAACCGGCAGTTTGATGTTTAACGGACTGACTGGTACGTCAAAATATCAAAACTGGTCAAATATTGTATTTTTGGATGAAATTGATAAAAACGAACTTTTTACGAGAATTCCGGACAATTCGGATGAATTGTACGCGCTTCGTATAATTAAAACCGTAAGAAAACGGAAACGAAACCTGTGATCAATCCAGATACCGAAACCTTAAAATTCTTTTTTAAATCAAATCATTTTATCAATCAATACGTTTACATAAGTTTATATGATCTTACCTATTTCCAAAAGGCATAAACGATCAACTTGGCTAGGCTCGGAAAACGGTGAAACTGAGCCAAATCCAGTTTTAAACATTTCATAGTATACAACGTCACAATCTAAGACTATGGTCATGTTTTGGGCCTAACAGCTATAACCAGACTAGTTATACATCCCTATTTGGTATAAACAATGTACTAGTATTAACAGTACGATACCGATTATAGGATACGAGTTATAATCGAGGCATAACACTTATTGACGTATATTACCTGCTCGAACTACAATAAGGTGAGTTTCACGACCCCACTTTCTAAACGGTTTTACGAACTTTTGGGGTGGAAAGCATGTTTACATATACTTATATACTTGAAAACGTGTGGTGATGTGAATTATCTAAGTACTAACACTTGAAAGTCCCCCCAAACACAAGTGATTAACTTCGTGCCGGTGACGTGTGGATAGTACTATCGGTTTGACAAACCCAACTGACAGAGCCGGTGGGGTATGCCGGAACATGTTAACCCAGTTGCACATTGTCATTTATACTTATTACATTCTGCTATGTGGTGTTAGACATAGTACATACTTGGGGCAAAGTGGCTGTTAAATGCCAACGGGAGTGCATGGGCAGGGGTGGCCATGTGTTTTAGCTCGTTTCGGTTTCACTTGTGGCTTAGTAAAATACATCATACACATACGTGTATACATAGACACTGTAAACTTTACGAACTCGTATACTGATTTCGTTGATACTCGTGAAACTTGAAACTCACCAACTAGACGTAGTTGACCCGTTTTAACATGCCTTTCAGGTAAAGCAAAGGTGGAATGATTTGCTTACGTTCTTGGTGTTAGGAATGAAGTTGAATAGCTGTGAATAGACGCAGATATATAATATTGAATAAGAAGCTCTTAAAACGGTTATGTGATTCTCATCTAGTTTGTAAACATAGTACCAACCCGTGTATTATGATGTAAATTAGTTTGTGAGTTTCTTTATAAACAATGTTGTTGATACCAGTATTATCTGTTACACTCCCGTTTTACGCTTCCGCAACTACCTAGTCGGGGTGTGACAGAAATTGATATCAGAGCCATTGGTTATAAAGAATTAGGATGTCCCTTAGGATACCCTAAGATAACCTTAGGCTCGATTAGTTCTGGGAATAAAATAATATTAAATAATATATAAAGGCAATTCTCGTGATGAACTTGAATGGACAAGTGGGTTATTATGGTCCGGAACGTAATAACGGACTTGTTTGTACGAGGGAATCCAAGAAGAAGTCGTTGAACAATCTAATAGGTAAAAAGAGCAACATATGTGTATAAAATATAATATTAAATAATTATACATCTATATAAAGGATTATCTATTCTAATGTGTGCGAATACGTGTAAGTACTAAATTGTAATTAATATTATACATTATTAGAATTAATGTTATCAAGAATTGTTATTATTATAGTAACCTTTGTAAATAGTGATGCCGAGAACCAGATATGATGCAACTAATCAAGTACCAACACTATCTCTTGAGAAGGAAGAACCAGAAAAACACTCAGAGGAGAACAAATATGTTGAACAGATGGAAATGAGAGAAATGAGGTGAATCCATATGAGGCACCATTGATAAGCCTTACCTATCAGGATATAGATGAGACAATTATTCCTCTAGAACATCACCTAATCATGAGGTAGGATTCACCCATACTTACAACTAGAACTCCTAGATCTCCCACACCATCATCACATCATACCCCGGTGACTGCACCCACTCATAGAGCTAGTCAGACTGACCGTACGTGTGTACCGTCACCTGATAGTATGCCTTCCCCACCCATATTGACTTATCATAGGGGAAAAACCTTCAGTATCTATGTTACCAAGATACCTTTCCTTACATGGAGTATACTTGTACTTAATCCAGAACCTCCCCATTTAGCCGACCCAGCCTGGTTAGTTGTATTGACTAATCAGATACTAAAGCACTTAATAGCTATAATCACCAACATATAGAGAAGACGTGAGCTATATGATTACATGCTGGATATACAACAGGTAGTGATGAGCTTACATTGATCCGATACTCATTATTGACGGCTCTTGAACATAGTGACAACCAAGTTATGCGGTTGTCAAGCAATTATTGCAGCCTAAATGGTTGTTTGTGTGTGGTTATTGTATTATATACATATGGATAAATATGAATAAAAGTAGTATGGTTTGTTATACATAGTCTTTTGATACCCCATGCAGCACTAGTAGTAGCATATTGCGCTGACATGGAGGATGTTTTTAATCTACTATTGTTACAAGCACTGACCCTTACCGGGTTAAGCCTCTATATAGTGACAAATTTTAGTATATCTATTTAAGAGCTGGCCGATGCCAGGTTAAGTCCATGCGCTGGGTTTGGATTACATATGTACAGTAACAGTTATGTGTAATACAAATGTGTTCTTTGGCATAGTTGTGTGTTTATGATTATTGTTATAGAATGGTCCCGGAGAAAACTAATACTATATTTGAGGCGGAGGTGGGCGAAATGATTGCTCGCCACCTACAAGCAGTGACACTGACTATTGTAGCGCAAGTCACTTCTAGCATACGTGAAAATACAATAGTTAACCAACCGTCGAGCACTGATACAACCGCTAATACTACACCTCCGCCGAACACTAATACAGCTACGAATAGTATTTCCCCGTTGAATACAAATAATGTCACGAATATAACTCCCCCACTGTATACTAATATTTCTGGTAACACGAATTCCCCGCGAGAATGTTCGTATGAAAAGTTTATGTCGTGTAGACCTATAAATTTCAGTGGTACTGATGACCTAGCGGATTGGTGAAATGGATTGAGAAAACCGAGTCTGTAATCAACATTAGTGAATGTCAACCAGACCGTATAGGCAAATTCACCACTACTATGTTTCTGGATCATTCCTTGATGTGGTGGAACACAGTGATACAATTAAGGGGACAAGATGCTATAAACCATATGTCTTGGACCGAACTTAAAGTATTAGAACATTTTTGCCCAAGAAATGAGATCCTGAAATTAGAATACGAACTTTGGAATTTGGAAATGAGAGACGCTGATCATTTAAGTTACACAAATCGTTTCAATGAATTGACTCGTTTAGTACCATGGTCAATTATTCCAGAATTCAAGCGCATTGAGCGTTATATTTGGGGACTGACCCCAGCCGTAGTATAGTCAATTCCACAACCCACCCAACTTTAGAAAGTGTTGTGTCACAATCCAGCGTTATTACCTTTGACCTTACAAGAAATGGTGTTTTAAGAGTACCAGGAGAATCGTCCGGTTTAAAACGAACTAGTTATATCTCTAGAACACAAGTGAAATCTCATAATAAACGAATCTGCCCTACAACTCAGAACTATGCTAAGACCAGTTCCGACATGAAACAAGATGCATACAAAGGTTTGTTGCCAAAGTGTGGAAAGTGTAATTTGCATCACACTGGTGAATGTCGAACGACCATATGTCAAAGATGCGGAATGATTGGGAATTATACCACAAGTTGTTGAACTATAATGAATACTTCAAACCGACAGTCTCAAACAACCCAACCTTGTTATCCACAAACACCTAGTCCCAACCATTTCGACAACAATCTAATCAACAAATCCCATCTTCAATGAGCCTCCAGACATGTTATAAGTGTGGTAGTACGAAACACTTTAGGAGACACTGCCCCAAATTGAATCCCGATATAGTAAAACGACAAAATCAAGGGCAACATCAACTTCCTATCTGGCTAGGGGATGCGCTTCCGTAAATGGATCAGGCGAAGCGTGACAAGACCCACATGTAGTAATAGGAAGTTTTGATGTTATAGTCGGTATGGATTGGCTATCTAAGTATAAAGCTGAAATTGCCTGTAAAGATAAGACTGTTAGGATACTTCATTCGAATGATGAGGCAATGGTACTTCAAGGCGAGAAATCTGGTACTATGTTGCCTCTCGTATCCCAACTTAAGGCTTTAAAGTATTTGCGCCAAGGTTGTACATTATACTTGGCGAGCGTAACAGTCAAAGACCCCGATGAAAAGTGAATAGAAGACATCCCAGTGGTACACGAGTATTCAGATGTATTTCCCGACGAGTTGCCTGGTTTACCACCAACCCGACAAGTTGAATTCCGTATTGACTTGATACCGGGAGCAGCACCCATTGCTAAGGCACCTTATCGACTTGCACCTTCTGAAATGCAAGAACTGTCCAACCAGTTACAAGAATTACTGGACAGGGGTTTTATCCGACCTAGTTACTCGTCGTGGGGAGCACCAGTGTTATTTGTGAAAAAGAAAGACGGAAGTTTTCGGATGTGTATTGATTACCGGGAATTGAATAAAGTGACTACAAAGAATAGATACCCCTTACCTCGAATTGATGACTTGTTTGATCAGCTCCAGGGTGCGAAGTATTTTTCAAAAATTGATCTTAAATCTGGTTATCATCAAGTAAGAATTCAGGAAGAAGACGTACCAAAAACAGCTTTCCGAACTCGGTATGGTCACTATGAATTTTTGGTTATGCCGCTTGGGTTGACAAATGCACCTGCAGTGTTTATGGACCTCATGAACCGAGTTTGCAAACCTTACCTTGACAAGTTCATGATAGTGTTTATCGATGACATTTTGATATATTCGAGAAGTAAGGAGGAACACGAACAACATTTGCGGGAAATCTTAGAGTTATTGAGGCAAGAGAAGTTATACGCAAAGTTGTCCAAATGTTAATTTTGGCTACAAGAAGTACAGTTTTTGGGGCACATTGTGAACCATCAAGGGATCCAAGTAGACCCAAGTAAAATTGAGGCCATTAAAAATTGGCAAGTGCCTAGGTCACCAAGAGAAATTTGCCAATTCTTAGGACTATCCGGGTATTATAGAAGATTCATTGAAAACTTTTCAAGTATTGCCCAACCTCTAACCCTCCTAACTCAAAAAGATCGAGCGTATGAATGGGGAGAAGAACAAGAAATGGCCTTCCAAACGTTAAAACAGAAGTTATGTGAGGCTCCAATATGAAGCCTTCCAGATGGAACTGATGAATTGGTGGTATATTATGACGCGTCTCGTAAAGGTTTAGGATGCGTACTGATGCAAGGAAAGAAAGTAATAGCATATGCCTCCCGACAATTAAACATACACGAGAAGAACTATACAACCCACGATTTGGAATTGGGAGCGGTTATTTTTGCATTGAAGATCTGGAGACACTACTTGTACGGCACAAAATGTACTATCTATACTGATCACAAAAGCCTACAACACATATTTGATCAGAAAGAGCTAAACAGGAGACAAAGGAGATGGATAGAACTGTTAAATGATTATGATTGTGAGATTAAATACCATCCGGGTAATTCCAACGTAGTAGCTGATGCTTTAAGCCGAAAAGACAGAGTCAAACCATTAAGGGTACGAGCACTCGGAATGATTGTTCAAAGTAGCCTAACCGAACAAGTTCGTGTTGCACAAGATGAGGCTTTGAAGGCAGATCAGCTAGAAAAAGAAGAACTACATGGGAATGAAAGGAATTTTGAGAAGAAAATTGATGAAGTATATTATTACAAAAACCGGGTCTGGATTCCAACACTTCATAAACTCGGAAAGTTGATTCTTGATGAAGCACATAAGTCCAAATATTCTATTCATCCAGGTACTGATAAGATGTATAAGGATGTTAAAGAATTTTGGTGGCCTGGCATGAAAAAGGATATAGCCGTGTATGTAAGTAAATGTGCAACGTGTGCAAGAGTTAAAGCCGAATATCAAAAACCTTCGGGAATGTTACAACAACCCGAAATCCCACAATGGAAATGGGAACAAATTACCATGGACTTTGTGACGCACCTTCCTAAAACCTCCCAAGGACACAATGCTATATGGGTAATTGTTGACCGATTAACCAAATCCGCACACTTTATTCCCATCCGTAACAACTACGCCACCGAAAAACTCGCTCAAATTTACATCGATGAAATTGTATCCCGACACGGAGTACCTCTTTCGATTATTTCAGATCGAGACAGACACTTTACTTCACATTTCTGGCAAGCAGTACAAGAATCTTTGGGAACTCGAATAGATTTGAGTACCGCCTACCATACCCAAACCGACGGCCAATCTGAGCGAACCATTCAAACCTTAGAAGATCTACTTCGTGCTTTTGTACTTGATTTCAAAGGAAACTGGGATCAACATATCTCGCTTATTGAGTTTTCCTATAATAATAGCTACCACAGTAGTATAAAAGCTGCACCTTATGAAGCTCTATACGGGCGAAAATGTAGATCACCACAATGATGGACGGTAGTGGGTGATACCCAAATTTCAAGGTCAGATTTAATTCAGGAAACCACCGATAAGATTCACCAGATTAAGCAAAAATTGAAAGCTGCCCGCGATCGACAAAAGAGTTATGCCGATGTTCGCAGAAAACCGTTATCTTTTGAAATAGGTGTTTTTAAAAGTATCGTCGTGGAAAGGTGTTATAAGATTTGGAAAGACTGGTAAACTAGCCCCGAGATACATCGGACCTTTCGAGATTATTGCAAAAATTGGTCCCATAGCTTACCGATTAAAACTACCCTTAGAACTGAGCACTATTCACGACGTGTTTCATGTATCGAATCTGAAAAAGTGTTTGACTGAAGAAACGACAATAGTGCCACTGGAAGATGTTCAGATCAACGAAAAGCTCAACTTCGTAGAGGAACCGGTAGTAATTGTGGACGGGAAAACCAAACAGTTACGACACAACAAAATTTCATTGGTAAAAGTTCGGTGGAATTCAAAACAAGGACCCGAATATACTTGGGAACGAAAGGATGAATTCCGAAAGAAATACCCACACCTGTTCCCTAAAAAGAAAACCGATGACACATTAAATTTTGAGGACGAAATTTCTTAACGGGGGGAGAATGTGACATTCGTGACAAAACGAGGTATATTATATTCACTATGTAGCAATTAAACGATAAATCGGTTAATTCGTAGTGCTTAAACGAGTAACCGACCGATACTAATTATGACCCGTATACATACTGAGGGTTCATATACGAGTTATAGATATATTATAGAGGCTAACATATTGATATTTAGGCCCCAATACGTTTAAAACCATTTAAACGAAAAAGGTTTCGTTTATTGATAAGCTATGAGTTTAAACGCAATCGTTAACATCAAAACGAGCATTGTAGCATCCGTTAAGCCGAAAAAGATTTATAAAACACTTATATGACATGTTCTAGGCAATCCGTGAAAATATTTTGGATTTTTAAAACGATTCAGTGCGTTTTTCTTATTTTACAAAAATGGGCTGAAAAACACTCGTTTTCGCGCTATTTTTCGCACTCAAACTAGTTTTCTTGCGAAAAACCGAACCCGAATTAAATTTTGGACCGACTTTTACGTGTGGCACGAAAACTGAGGCACCAGTGGGCCAAAAAGAGGCCCAATGGGCCCCATTCATGAGCCAGCCGCAAATAAGGGTATATCCCTTTTGTTTCTAGCTTGTTGTATAAGTTAAAAAAATTGGATATTTTAACACACAAACCAACCAAGATCAAGATCAGCTGATTTCTTGCATCTTCCAGCCAAAACCTCCAAGGTAACAATCAAAATTCATGAGATTTTTACTTGATTAACAAAGTTTAACCATGAAAAATTAAGTCTTGATTAGTTTTAAACATGTTTAACCATCCAAAAACCCTAAAAATCACCTAAAATCATTTTTTGATGTCAAACATGTTTACAAGTCAGTACCATGTGGATTTTTGGCCAAAAACACGGATTAGAACATGAATATGTCGTTTTTACGGTTCGAAAGTTCGGCTTGAAACCAAAACCGAAACCCTAATTAACAAGGCTGTTATATCGATGATTTATGCTTGGTTTGATGTTATATGATATGTAGATACACTGAGTTTGTGACCCAAGACCTGGAGAGTTGTTTAAACCATCAAAACTCATCGAAAACCGACAAGGTAAACCAGTAACACTCGTTTAGGGGCTGTTTAGTATTAGAATGTAACGTTCTTGTTGTTAGCATGTGAAAATTTTCAGGGACATTAGGGATCATTTAAATGAGTCCCTGTACAAATTTGGTAATTTTTCGATAAACAGAGAATATTTGGCGAATTTATTACCGTTTATTGGCGTTTATTCGGGAAAAATAGTTAAACTTCATCAACAATTATGAAATTTGGTTTGGAACCCATAAATGTTATGTAAATATCACTGGAAAAGTTTGAGGACATTTGGAGATGTTTAGGTATTTTTTTGCAATTGTGTTGTAATCGAGTTTTAACAGCCGAAAAACACGCAAAAAAGGTATTTTGTCAAAAGAGTTAGGTTCTGGAGATTTTGCAGGGGCTAAGTAATAACATTGAGGCCATTTTTAAAAATTATCAGATTTTTTGGAAGTCGTTTGATATAAACGGGCCGTTTATTACACGATTATAACCTATTAAATGAATTTTTATAAATAAATAATTAATCATAAAATTTCTGAAATTATGTTTATAAAATTCTCCATATTTTAATGTATTTTTACAAAAAATTACATGATTTATATATAAGTACATATTTAGTTATGATTAATCAAATATTTAAATTATTATTGTTTTAACGAAACCGGCAGTTTGATGTTTAACGGACTGACTGGTACGTCAAAATATCAAAACTGGTCAAATATTGTATTTTTGGATGAAATTGATAAAAACGAACTTTTTACGAGAATTCCGGACAATTCGGATGAATTGTACGCGCTTCGTATAATCAAAACCGTAAGAAAACGAAAACGAGACCTGTGATCAATCCAGATATCGAAACCTTAAAATTATTTTATAAATCAAATCATTTTATCAATTAATATGTTTACATAAGTTTATATGATCTTACCTATTTCCAAAACGCATAAACGATCAACTTGGCTAGGCTCGGAAAACGGTGAAACTGAGCCAAATCCAGTTTTAAACATTTCATAGTATACAACGTCACAATCTAAGACTATGGTCATGTTTTGGGCCTAACAGCTATAACCAGACTAGTTATACAGCCCGATTTGGTTTAAACACTGTACTAGTATTAACAGTACGATACCGATTATAGGATACGAGTTATAATCAAGGCATAACACTTATTGACGTATATTACCTGCTCGAACTACAATAAGGTGAGTTTCACGACCCCACTTTCTAAACTATTTTACGAACTTTTGGGGTGGAAAGCATGTTTACATATACTTACATACTTGAAAACGTGTGGTGATGTGAATTATCTAAGTACTAACACTTAAAAGTCCCCACAAACACAAGTGATTAACTTCGTGCCGGTGACGTATGGATAGTACTATCGGTTTGACAAACCCAACTGACAGAGCCGGTGGGGTATGCCGGAACATGTTAACCCAGTTGCACAATGTCATTTATACTTATTACATTCTGCTATGTGGTGTTAGACATAGTACATACTTGGGGCAAAGTGGCTGTTAAATGCCAACGGGAGTGCATGGGCAGGGGTGGCCATGTGTTTTAGCTCGTTTCGGTTTCACTTTTGGCTTAGTAAAATACATCATACACATACGTGTATACATACACACTGTAAACTTTACGAACTCGTATACTGATTTCGTTGATACTCGTGAAACTTGAAACTCACTAACTAGACGTAGTTGACCCGTTTTAACATGCCTTTCAGGTAAAGCAAAGGTGGAATGATTTGCTTACGTTCTTGGTGTTAGGAATGAAGTTGAATAGCTGTGAATAGACGCAGATATATAATATTGAATAAGAAGCTCGTAAACCGGTTATGTGATTCTCATCTAGTTTGTAAACATAGTACCAACCCATGTATTATGATGTAAATTAGTTTGTGAATTTCTTTATAAACAATGTTGTTGATACCAGTATTATCTGTTACACTCCCGTTTTACGCTTCCGCAACTACCTAGTCGGGGTGTGATAGTTACCGGTAGCCCTACTTTGGTGTTGGATTTACTCATAAACACAGTTCTACAAATCAGAGTTAATTAAAACTTTACGCGGAACATAAAACTTCAACCATAATATCTTACATAACCTCCGAATCTTGTCTTATAAAACATTCATAGTCATTTAAAACAAAACATAGTGTTTAAAACATCACAACATTTCTTCGAGATTCCAGTATCTTCGATTCCATGCCATGTGTCTTCAATCACGTGAGTTGCCTCAACCTATTTGCCTGCGTGCATACTAAAAGTCAGATACGCTGAGTGAGTTCTAGTTAATCACATAACTTACTACTTTACATACACATATACGTGCCCGAAGGTACGCATTACATACTTAACCTGTCCATCATGCATCATACACAATCATAACTAACCTTACATTATAAAGAGCATTCTCCCTACATACCTCGGATATTATTAGGGTCCGGTATCCTCCATCCTCGGATATTATTAGGGTCCGATCACCCTTCATCCTCGGATATTATTAGGGTCCGGTACCCTCCATCCTCGGATATTATTATGGTCCGGTACCCTTTCTTCCATTCCATTATAGCATACTTTTCTATATACATAATCGTAAGTTTCATACATACATCATTCATTCTTCATCTTACAACATACATATAACATCAACCATTTCCTGGCAGTACATGCAATTCCGAAGATCGTTCATGTACCGACAAGAAATCATTCATACATTTCACGTAATACATATATGGCATACACTTATCACTTAGGATAAGTGTATTAACTAATCACATCGAGTATGCACACAGCCCCGAAAACATAACAAGGAATGGGGCTAGAAACTCACCTGAAGTCGGTTACGTTCACCGTTAATGGTTATTCCTTTCTTGAGCTGTGCACGACTAACTGTATAACAATTACATGTATCAATTAACTATTTCTATCTATAACGTCTTTCTAGTCTACTTATAACCCACAATGAACGGGGGTCCGGGCGCAGCGCCCCTGGTAGCAGGGTCTAGGGGCGGCAGCCCCTAGCAGGGTCCAAGGGGCAGAGCCCCTGGCTGGGGTCGAGCTTCTAGTTCATTTTCTAAGTTCAGGGACCATTATGTCATTATGTTAAACTTCTAGTTCATCCCAGTCCTTGGGGTTCATAGAGAATGAACCCATTCGTTACTTTATAATGAATCAGGCCTTATTCGTTTGGTCTGGTTAACGAGTTGAACCTTATGACGAATTGAACTCTTACAACGAACCAGTCCTCTTAACGAATTAGATCTTTTAGCGAACTAGACTCATAACGAATTAGTCCATAGTGAACCAGTCTATGCAACGAATTGGACCTTCCAATTCGTTATCTTTTAACTATAGCGAATCAAGGGTAATTCGCTATCTTTTCTCCTTAACGAACTGAAGCTAGTTCGTTATATTCCCTTGGACGAATCAGCTATCGAATTACTTCTGATTCGTTAGTTACTCGTTAGCGAACTAGGGTTAGGTCAGGGAATGTCAGAAAATTCCCTGAGACCTCTAACCTCGTATTAACTTTTCAGGCGCCGTCATCGCCGGAAAACCGCGTTTTCGCCGGAAAAACAAGATCTCACTCGTTCTTCCACCGTTTTCATCGTTTTTTGTCCTGTTCGATCCATATATGAGCTAGGGTGATCCCTAAGCTCATCTTAGGTCCAGTTTATACCTGATTTCATCCGGATCTCGTGACTTAAACGGTTTAACGGTGTCGGCTCGTCGTTTCGTGACCATATCTAACGGGTTTAAGTTAATAAAAATCATACTAGTATTACCTCGGGTCGGTGCTCGGTTTCCTTCTTGGTTTAGGATAAAGAGAAAAGAGATAACTACAGAGAAGCTTAAGTGTGTGTTTTGGGTGGTGTATGGAATATGTGTGAAATGAAATTAAATGGTGATTAAGGGTTTATATATTTATGGATCATGGGCTTAAGCCCATGGTCTTTCCTTCTTTCTTTCCTAACCCAAGTCCATAAACTATATTCATTTACCCAACACTAGCCCAACTCATATTCTATCATCTAAACCGATAACGACCAACTATAAAATAAACGAAATTTATTTTATTATTATAACCAAAAGTAGGATGTTACATTCAACATGAAACACATTATCAAATGAAACCTTTCCATTTGTTAAAATTCGCTTTCCAACAATCTTTCCACCGTTTTCATCACTCCCAAAAGCTACAGGACCTTCAAATTTTTCTTCATAATTAACTAGTGACCTCCTGTCACAGGTCACGTGCCTAGAACAACCACTATCCATATACCATATGTCATTTAGAGGAGTGGACTGTTCTTGCACATAAGAAAGAATTGGATTAGTTGAATGATGAGGTGCAAGCTATTTCAGCTTGCAACTCATCAACTTTAATTTCAGTGGCAGCTTGGGAAGTGAGTTTTGTTGGTTCAGGATCTTCATGAGAGACTTCTATATTGTCTGAATTGTCTGTTTCATAACCACACTCTCTTGGAGTTTTAACAAATGAGGTTGAGCTCTAGCATTCTACTGATGTAGTATCATGCTCTTTTATCACATAATCTTTCTTTTCTGAGTAATCTCTTACATCAGCAACAGTATCCACCTTTGCCTCAACCTTATGTTTCCAAAGGAATCCTTCAGGTTCATAACCATGTTTCATCAGAAACCTCTCATCACCAGTAAGATCAGTTGGTTTCTTTCTAGGAAAGACACCTCTGATTTTTGTCTTCTCACTGTTTGGTGATCCTTGAGAACTATCAGATTTGACTGATTGTGTATCCCTTTTAGGAATGATTATCAAGGGCTGAAAGTTCTTCTTGATAACTTTCTCATGCTTCATAGGAGATCTACTCCCTCTAGCTGGTTCAGCCACATGTTTCTTGGCTTTTACTGATGGTTTCAGTTTATCCTCATTCACTATCTCCTTCTCATACACCTTTCCTTTTCCTAGGTATTTGTCATACCTTTTCTTGTACATAACAAAGTCTTGTCCATACATTGTTTTATATGGGACATGAAAAGGCTTGAATTTGAGTCTTTCATTACAAGAATCTGTGTGATGGCCATACTCATCACATTTCTTGCACCAAACCTTTCCTTTGTATTTCTCATGATCACTTCCCTTTCTGAACCTTTCACTTGGTCTAGGCTCTTTGACACCAATTGTCTTCTGATTTTTTAGACTATCAAAATTGATTGAGAAAGGAACAAACACCTCAATCTTGATGTCTTGTCTTTTAGTCTTGCTCTTAACAAAAACAATTTTTTGCATATTCAGTGGTTCCACTTCACCAATGTCAAACACCTCATGACTAGAGAAAACAGGGTAAACTGGGATAAAGTTCTCAATATTAACTTCTTCAGTTGCCCTTTTCTTTTTGTTTTTGCTTATTCTCTCCAATACATGAATATTAGGTGGCTTGACTGCATTGTAGTTTACCTTCTTTCTCTCACATATATCAAAGGATACATTTGATTCTTTCATTCATTTTCTTCATCTTGGGTGTAACTGGTGGAAGTTGTGGCAATTTCTTAATTGAATCAGGTTTCTTATACCTTCTTCCTCTTTCAGCAGCTTTAATTTCCTCATCAGTAATTTGATCACTCAAATCACTTAGATCATCTTGATTCAAATCATCATAACCAAAGTCATCTTCAGAGACTTGAACTCCAATTGACTTGTCTTCTTTCACATCTTTCTTTACTACAAATTCTACTTCTTCATTTATCTCAACATTCTTATACAAATCCACAAACTCTTCTTTGTCTTGAAAACATCTTTGAATTGTTGTAGATATGCATCTCTTTTCTCTTTATCAACTTTAGGCATAAAGTTGTTGTTGAATGGTGGTGGCACTGCCATGTATTTGTCTTCTGTCTTTACTTGGTTTAGTATACCACAGATGTTTCCAGTGGATACCAAGTTCTTCAAGAATTCATTCTCAACTTGCAGTTTTGTGTTCTGCAGCTTTTCTTCAACAATCATTTTCTTCAACCCTTCTATTTCAGTTGTAAACCATTTCTGAGCTCTGTAACTGATTACACGATCTTCTTCCAAACTTTTCTTTCTTTCTTCACTTATCAGCTCACTTGCCTCATATGCATTGATAATACTTCGTTTCTTGAAATACTCACTTTTCAGCTTGCCTGCTTTTACTTTTAACTCATTGATAATTTCATTTAAATCAACAGTAGGAGCAGAGTGTACCTGAGATGCCACATTTTCCCTTTTGATATCATTAGCAATGTCTTCTTCATGATTTCTCCAGTCAAAATTACCTTCAAGCTGTGTTGTTACAGCCACAATTCCTTGATTTATAGCTTTATAATTGCTAAGGCCCTATCATCCACTTTTCTAATTCTCTCACGCACGGCTGCAGTTGCAGCTGGATTAGCACCATCCTCATCAGTGCCTTGTGGACCTTCCTTGATTGACTTCCACATATCAACATCATTATAGCAAACGGCTGCTTCAAACAAGACTTTCCATTTTGTGAAATTTTCCTGTCCATACAGTCTAGGAATCTTGTTAGTAGACACCTCTTGTTCTTCGTAACCAGACATTTTGAAAAATCAAAATCAGTTTCTTTGTAAAAAACAAAGTTTTAAAAAACAGTCAGATCTAAAAACCGGTTGTTTAGATCTGATGTGTCTGGTGCGATTAGAACAAGATTTAGAAATAAATTAAGCTTTAATTGAAATAAGGAAGAGAAAACACCAATAGATTGTAGATCTGGAAGAAAAATGAAGAACCGAGCTGCTGATGTCACTTTTCAATGGAACAGTGGTCTGCTTACATCATCTTTCTTCAAATCTTCAATCAGCAACAAGAATATTACTAAAATAGCATCAACAAGCTCTGATACCACTTGTTAGGTCCCCTATTTCAGGTAGATCTTACACAAATCAAGTCATAACTCACACAAATAAATGTGTTGACTAGGGAGTTAATGACGGGTTGCTATATTTAGAAAGATAATCGTTTGTTAAAGGCGGAATCAAAAACAAACAGGGTAGTTGCTAAACAATAATCAAAGGTAACTAACACACACAAGATTCACTCAAAAGATTTCCATTCATATAATGTTCATCATACAAATGATAATCAATTTAGGGTTTCTTGAAGGGAAAGTTTATCCATATGATTCCTAGGACGGCTGCCATGTAGGAATCGGTCTGCCCAAGACACATATTAGAGTTGATGTGGCTAGTACGTTATGAACCAAGTCGGGTCATACCCAATAACAAGCTAGACAAACACCATAATATTTAATGTAGATATGTTCTAACAAGTAAATATTAGCACTTATGATATTTAGAAAATTGGTTTCTAAATATTCGCACTTGAGGAATCGATAAATTATATGGATAATTTATTTAGAGAGATTATCTTATGATATTATTTAAGTTGGTTAAATGATATATATATATGATAATGGTTGTGGTATTTTGCATAAAACTTATGGCATGTTAAAAGTGTTAAATGTCACAAAGTTTAAATAGACCTGTGACTAGTACATAGAGTATTAGTCCTGTGAACTAATACATGGAGTATTAGTCCTGCGACTGGTATGTGGAATATTAGTCCTAAGACTAGTACATGGAGTATTAGTCTGGTTCCAGGAGGAAAGAGAAAATAATTTCTGGTAGGACCAGCCCACTTTTTTTTTGGGGGGGGGGGGGGGGAATTCTTACCCTTTTGTTTAAAATCAATTTTCTCTTATTAATACTTCTTGGAACAACAAACACAACTACCCAACCATATTACATGCAAAATCTCTCTCCTCTCTCTCTCTCTTCTCTCTCAAAATCGTTCAAGGAAGAAGAACAGAAGAGGGTATCTTTCAAGTGCAAGAGTGATTAAATCCTAGCAAGCAAGGTGTTTGTTGAAGGCTTGGAGGGTATTCAAGCTTGAGGCTCTTCTCCATTGAAGGCTAGCCATTCAAACCGTCATCTCCTTCATATTCTCGCCTCTTGAAAGGTTGTATTACATAAACCCCCTATGGTTGATAGTTTTGGTATGCATGTAATTCGTATATGGATCCGGGGCTTAGGTTTTACATATAAAATGGGTTTTATATCAATCAATATAACAAGATTTAAATCTATTTTATCCGCTGTGTTTTTCATATAAAAGGGTTTATATGGCTTTGAAAATCTTGTTAAAACCCAACAATGGCATCAAGAGCCGCTTATACGGATACATGCATCAATAGATCTAAAAAATTTTCGGGTTTTATGGTGTGGTTCACCATATGGCCGAAATTTTTTGGGGCTTTTGGTTACCCCTTGGTTCTTCAAGGTTATACTTTACATGCATGTGATAATCTTGAAGAATTAAGTCATTTGGATGATTGGTTGTTTTGTTTGGACAAAAACCTGAAACTTTCGGTTTTTCTTATCCTTGGCTGAAAGTTTGAGGTTCACAAGGGGAACCATTTAGAGATGTAATACTTGCATATTTGGATGTGCATTTGGATGTTCATAACCTAGCCATGACCTTGTGTTTGGATGTGTGTTTGTGTTTTGATTTATTCAATATTCAATTTTGTTGTAATATTATTTTATTTGGGTTTGTAATCTATTTATTCATTCATATTGGTTTGTAATAATAAGTAGATTAGTTGTAATTCTTTTAGTAGAGAAAATGTATTAGGATATATTTTTGTAAAAGAAGATGCAACAAGGTTACGGTTTTGGTTTTGGGCCTTAATGGACCTTATAGTCCAAGATGGGATTTTAGCCCAAAGGCCAAAGCCCAAACGTGGAGGCCCAAGGAAGCTAGGAGCTGAAGTTGGAGCCCATTGGAAGCCCAAATAAAGTGGAAGATTCACAACACAAGGTGGACACTTGAAGCATATGGATGCGGGATCAAGTGGGAGTTCACCGACACATACCTTGTGTCATTTCTCGTCCTTTAGGAGAGACCTTTTGGCACACTTGTTTCGGTCAGCAAGTGTGGCCAAGATTAGGTGGCTAAGGTTATGAACTTGTGGTTGTTTATTTATGCTTGCATGGTTGATTTATATATTTTGTTTTATCTTATTTGGATAAGGATAATTAACAAACTTAATATCAACAACTTGCATAAAATTTGTTCCTTAGAAATCATTAGGTAATAAAATTGGTTTTTATTAAAGGATAATGATTTCATAATAAAATGGGTTTTATTAAAAGGAACTTTGAAAATGGGTTTTCAAATAAAGTACCATACATTTGAATGCATGCAAATGCAAGGTACATAGTTTTCCAATCTAGAATTTAGAAAACTTAAATCCCTTTTAAAAACAAGTTAAACACCATCCTTTTAAACAACACATAAGTCACTTGTAGACTTGATGTGGGGTAAGGGTCACCTAACCAAATTTAAGAAAACTTGTGATCTTGAGGTGGTTTTACAATATTTGTGGAATGAGGATCACCTAACCACTTGTATGTGTAAACTCACACGTGTGTGTAAGTAGGATGACTTGATTTGAAACCATGTGAATTGGGTCACCGGCACATGGGGTTCAAAGGTGTTGATGGGATTAAACATGTCAACTAAACATATGATGTTTAACCGATCCCATAAAACTAGAAGTTGCAAAGGGTTGCAATTGTCAAACGCTGACTGCCTTATTAAATCAATAGTAGGATAAGGGTCACCTAACTACTATGTGAATGTAACGTTGTGTTCTAGATTTTAATCATTAATTGTCTTAAAGACATAAAGGGTATTAAAGATTAAAATTTAATTGATATCGAAAATACTAAAAGTGAACTTTGTTAAATTATGTAGATGTCCGCAATCTACAATCCACCTAACGCAATTATCCCACCCGTGCATAACCTATCACTAAGAGCTATACTTGATAATGATCGTCTTAACCATAATAATTTTATGGATTGGTATCGAAACTTGAGAATGGTTCTAAGGAAAGAAAGGAAATCCTACATATTAGACGATCCTATTCCCAATGAACCAAACGTTGACGATTTGGATGCCTATAACGATTGGTTGAAATACACCGAGGATTCGGTGCAAGTTTCTTGTCTCATGTTGGGAACTATGATTCCCGAGATTCAAAAGGGTTTTGAAAATCATGGGGCATATGACATGATCACCCAACTTAAGGAAATGTTCCTTACTCAAGTTAGGGTGGAACGCTTTGAAAGGGTTCAAGCGCTTCATGCATGTCATATGGAAGAAACACAATCGGTGAAGAGGCGTCACCTGAAACCTAAAACAAAGGTTGCTAGAGGTAAGGGACACGCCAAGGGTAACGTCAAAGGGAAAGCTAAAGCGGAACCATCCAAACCAAAGGAAAAAGAAGCTAAAGGTTAGCTTAAACGACTCGTGCTTTTGTTGTGGTGAGATAGGACATTGGAAATGGGATTTTCCAACCTATCTCAAAGAGTTGAAAGACAAGAGGGATGCGGGGCAAACCTCGGGTACAACTTTCATGATCCATATTGATCTTAACGTTATTTATTCTAACACATGGGTATTGGATACCGGATGTGGAACTCATATTTGCAACTTGTTGCAAGAGTTCAAAAGAAATAAGCATTTCAAGAAAGGAGATACAAGTCTCTTCATGGGCAACGGAGCGAAGGTTGATGTCGAAGCCCAAGGAGACTATGTTTTGAAGCTTCCAAATGGTTTGGAAGTTGTTTTGAAAAAAATTTTGTATGCTCCTAGTTTGACTAGGAACATTATCTCCGTTTCTCTTTTAAGACAATGTGGTTATGATTTAAAGTTTGTAGACAATGGTATTTGTGTTTTCATGAATGATGTCTTTTATTTTAAAGCAATGACGTCTAATGGCATTTATGAATTAGTTCATGATAACACATCCTTTATTAACATGTTGTACCAATCTAGCACCAAGAAACTCAAAGTGGATTTGAGTAAGACTTATCTTTGGCATTGTCGCCTTGGTCAAATAAACAAGAATCGCATTCATACACTTTAAAAGAATGGTCTTTTGAAATCAAGTGATGATTCATTTGATGAATGTGAATCTTGTTTATTGGGAAAGATGACCAAGGAGCCCTTTAATGGAACTAATGAAAGGGCGAAAGACTTATTAGGTATCATACATTCGGATGTATGTGGTCCTTTTAGGACAATGATAAGGAATGGTGAAAGATACTTCATTACCTTTACCGACGATTATAGTCGCTATGGGTATGTGTTCTTGTTAAGACACAAAAATGAAGCATTTGAAATGTTCGAAGTCTTCCAAAATGAAGTACAAAATCAACTCAACAAAACAATCAAAGTACTACGTTCCAATAGAGAAGGTGAATACCTCAATGATGTGTTTCTAGAACATCTTAGGAGTTGTGGGATTGTCTCACAACTTACTCCGCCTGGAACACCACAACATAATGGTGTGTCTGAAAGGAGGAATCGAAATTTATTGGATATGGTTCGTTCCATGATGGCTAAAAGCACATTACCTCTATCATTTTGGGGTTTCGCACTGATCTCTGCTGCCCGTATTCAAAATATGGAACCAACCAAGAAAGTGAACAACACACTTTTTGAAATATGGCATGGAAGGGTTCCATCGTTATCATATTTAAAGGTATGGAGTTGTAAGGCTTATGTTAAGCACAACACCCCGGACAAACTTGAAAGCCATTCCACTAAGTGTATCTTTATAGGATATCCCGAAGATTTGATGGGATATTACTTCTACAATCCAAATGAGCATAAAGTGTTTATAGCTCGCAAGGCTAAGTTTTTGGAAAGAAGGTTCCTTATGGAAGGAACTAATAGAACTATGGAACTCGAGGAGGATCGAGAACCACAAGCTGATACACGTTTGGTTGACACTAGAAATCAACAAGAGGTTGTTGGTGATGATCAAATGGTTGATCGAAACACACAAAGCGTTCGCAAGACTGGTAGAATTAGCACCCCACCTGAAAGATATGGTTTTTTCATGGATGGATGCTACGTGGTAGATTCGAATGAACCCACCACATACCGAGATTCAATATCGCAATCTGATTGTGATAAATGGCTGGAAGCCATGAACGTTGAGATGCAATCCATGCATGACAACCAAGTATGGGACTTGGTTGCTCCACCTCTTAATTCCAAACTGGTTGGAAGCAAGTGGGTTTTCAAGAAGAAAACCGATACGCATGGAAACTTGGATACTTATAAAGCTAGACTCGTAGCAAAGGGTTTCACTCAAACTCAAGGGGTTGATTATGATGAAAATTTCTCGGCCCTGGCGATGCTAAAGTCTATTAGGATATTATTTGCCATAGCCGCATATTATGACAATGAGATTTGGCAAATGGATGTCAAAACCGCTTTTCTAAATGGACATATCGAAGAGTATGTCTATATGGTTCAGCCCGAAGGTTTTGTCGATCCACAACATCCTAATAAATTATGCAAGTTAAAGAAATCAATCTATGGATTGAAACAAGCATCTAGAAGTTGGAATCACCGTTTTGATGAAGAAGTCAAGAAATTTGGATTCATCAAGAATGCTGATGAGGCTTGTGTGTATAAGAAAGCTAGTGGGAGCATCATTACTTTCCTAGTATTGTATGTTGATGACATACTTTTGTTTGGGAATGACATTCCAACAATGGAAGGTGTAAAAGCCTGGCTTGGGAGTTGTTTTTCCATCAAAGATCTTGTTGAAGCCGCCTATATTCTGGGAATAAGGATCCATAGGGATAGATCAAGGCGGTTGATAGGTTTAAACCAAAGTGCATACATTTATAAAATCTTGAAAAGGTTCAAGATGGAGAACTCTAAGAAAGGTTTGGTACCTATTCAAAGAGGAACAATATTGAGTGCTTCTCAATGTCCAAGCTCAAAGGATGAGCAAGACAAAATGAATGGAATCCCATATGCATCGACTATAGGATCCATAATGTATGCCATGATATGCACTAGACCGGATGTGTCATGCGCTTTGAGCATGACAAGTCGATACCAACAAAATCCGGGAAGTAGCCATTGGATGGCGGTTAAAAGCATGTTGAAATACCTTAGAAGGACTAAGGATATGTTTCTAATATATGGCTCTAGTGAGGAGGAACTCGTTGTAAAGGGTTACACGGATGCGAGTTTCAAAACTGATCGAGATGATTCTCGATCACAATCGGGATATGTTTTCGTTATGAATGGTGGAGCTGTCTCTTGGAAGAGCGCAAAACAAGATGTGGTAGCCTTGTCCACCACTGAATCTGAATACATCGCCGCCTCATTGGCAGCTCAAGAAGCTGCATGGGTTAGAAAGTTCGTGGCCGATCTAGGGGTAGTCCATACCATTCGGGACCCTCTATAGATCTTTTGTGACAACGAGGGTGCGATTGCTCAAATCAAGGAGCCTCCTGCACATCAAAAGACAAGGCACATTGAGCGGAGATTCAACTACATAAGGGATGAAGTTGAAAAGGGAAAGATATGTATTCGCAAAGTTCACACTGATCAAAACATTGCGGATCCACTCATGAAGCTCCTTGAAAGGCCGAAGCATGATGGTCATACTTGCGCCTTAGGACTTCGATATTCTAGTGATTGGATTTGATCAAATTTTGTATTTGGATATCGGAACAATTGTTATTTTGATTCATTCATATAATTATGGTTTATGATTATGACATTTGAGTTATGTTTCATTTTAGATGTTTAAATCCATGAATAAGTTAATTATTCTAAATGTCCATAGTCGTTCATATTTGTGGGAACAAGTATGAAGGTAAGACTATTATGAATTTAGATTGGTAGATATTCATAGGGTATGAATATAGCAAGGGTTGTTGCCAAGGTTCATAGATATTTATGGGATAAATATTGGACTGACCTGCTCTCAAATATTACTGCATGGAATCCTTGTGATTTGTAATCATAAGTAATTTTGAGTAAAGGCGAACATCATAGTATCCTCTGACCTGAGATACATATTGGGTCTTGATATTCATCGACTATTCGTCCTTAGACTAGTACATGGAGTATTAGTCTGGTTCCAGGAGGAAAGAGAAAATAATTTCTGGTAGGACCAGCCCACTTTTTTTTTGGGGGGGGGGGGGGAATTCCCACCCTTTTGTTTAAAATCAATTTTCTCTTATTAATACTTCTTGGAACAACAAACACAACTACCCAACCACATTACATGCAAAATCTCTCTCCTCTCTCTCTCTCTCTCTTCTCTCTCAAAATCGTTCAAGGAAGAAGTACAGAAGAGGGTATCTTTCAAGTGCAAGAGTGATTAAATCCTAGCAAGCAAGGTGTTTGTTGAAGGCTTGGAGGGTATTCAAGCTTGAGGCTCTTCTCCATTGAAGGCTAGCCATTCAAACAGTCATCTCCTTCATATTCTCGCCTCTTGAAAGGTTGTATTACATAAACCCCCTATGGTTGATAGTTTTGGTATTCATGTAATTCGTATATGGATCCGGGGCTTGGGTTTTACATATAAAATGGGTTTTATATCAATCAATATAACAAGATTTAAATCTATTTTATCCGCTGCGTTTTTCATATAAAAGGGTTTATATGGCTTTGAAAATCTTGTTAAAACCCAACATGTCACACTCAGAAATATTCTTTCTTATCCTAAAAGTGTGATTGCCTGAATCCGTCCATAGGAGGCGTGCCCTATATTATTCCTTTTATAGGCCTGACACCTCCTTTACAGCTGTCATTCCTTCTAGAAACCCTAAATGCTAAAACATATTCAAATTACATATTCAAAATTATTCTAAGTGTAAAACAAGTCTTCCGGGTAGGCTTTGTAGCAGAAATGACTTTCCGAGTAGACTGTGTGCTCGGCCATCCTTCAGAACTTGGTAACATAGATGTGTGCCCGGGATCAGTTTCCGGGTAGACTTTACTTAAAAAGTATTTTACCAAGTAAAATACTCACCGGGTAGACTTCAATCTTCTTGACTTTATCACACTTTGCCCGACAAACTCTTACGAGCAACCTTGTTCTTCATTTTTCCCTTCAACTCTTTACTATAAAATAGCTTATTAGCAAAGTATGCCCGGCAGCACTGTTCCTTGCTTGAGTTGAACCTTGCCCGATGTTACTTAGAGATATTCCATTAAGCATCAAGCCTACTTGGACCAATGTATTATTAAAGAATACCTTGCCCGGTCTTCCAATCACTTGGCTTCATGAGCTTGGTTAGCCAAAAGCTTACTCGGAAGTAAACCTTACTTGGCTAGGAAGAACAGACTTGCTTGATAAAGTGATCCTTGCCTGGATTTGCATAAACTAGTGAACCTTCCCCGGTAATACACCAATTTGCGAACCCTGCTCGGATATCCACTAAAGAAGAATTTTAGAAGATAACCTTGCCCGATAGACAAAATATTATGCCCGGCTAAGTAAAAGCTTGCTCGGAGGTCTAAGGTGTGCCCGGATCCATACTTAGAGAATTTTGAGGGGGTTGAGAAGATTCCAATCTTCCATATATCTCTTAAAGGTCAAATCTTTGACTCAACACGGATCCCGTTTTCAATAATTTTTGTCAGACTTTGAAGGAAATCAATTTCCTGACAATATGGACCATAAAAACCATTTTCTTGGAAATAGTTTGTGTGTGGTCCTTTCTGGGTCCTGTGCTGGCTCTTGCTAACTTATTTCCCTAGTGAACTCAGGACCTAGTCAATGAAATTTAACTAGCTTGATTCGATTTCGGCTAAGATTTTGTATTTTCCAGTCCATGACCTCTAGAGGCTCCTCGACGAATCGAAGCTTGTCGTCAACTCATATATCCTCAACAGGAACGATCAATGATTCGTCATATAGGCATTTCTTCAAATTTGATACATAGAACACGTCGTGTATTCCGTTCAATTCTGAAGGTAATTCGAATCGATATGCTACTGGACCAATTCGATCGATGATCTTGAATGGTCCAATGTATCTAGTACTCTGCTTTCCTTTCTTCCCGAATCTGATCACTCCTTTCAAGGGTGAGACTTTCAACAGAACTTGATCTCCCACATGAAATTCCAATGGTTTCCAGCAATTGTCAGCATAACTCTTTTGTCGGTCTGCTGCAGCCTTTAACCTGTCTTTGATCTGGAAGACCCCGTCGCTGGTCTCCTGAATGATTTCATGTCTTGTTAGTTGTTTCTCTCCAACTTCAGCCAAACAAAGAGGGGATCGACATTTTCTCCCGTATAAAGCTTCAAACGGTGTAGCCTTAGTACTGGAGTGGTAGCTGGTATTGAAGGAAAATTTAGCTAACGGTAAATGAGTATCCCAACTTTTGCTGAAATCGAGAACACAGGCTTGCAACATATCTTCCAATGTTTGAATGGTTCTCTCGCTTTGACCATAGGTTTGGGGATGATAAGCAGTGCTCACGTCTAAGCACGTGCCTAAGGATTCGTGCAGAGATTGCGAAAATCGAGAAATAAAACGACCGTCTCTGTCAGAGATGATGGAAACAGGTACGCCATGTTTAGCCACAGTCTCTTTCAAATATAATCGAGTTAACTTTTCTAAGCTATATTTCTCGCGGATAGGAATGAAATGAGCGGATTTTGTAAATCGGTATACAATAACCCAAATAGAATCGTGGTTATTGGGGTAGTTAGGAATTTAGTCACAAAATCCATAGTAATGTTTTCCCATTTCCACTGCAGAATCGCAGGTTGCTGTAATAGTCCAGATGGTTTCTGGTGTTTAGATTTTACCTTTGAACATGTCAGACATTTGCTGACGTGGAACGCTATATTTCCTTTCATGTTTGGCAACCAATAGAATTCTTGGAAATCTTAATACATCTTGGTTGACCCTAGGTGAATTGAGTAAATGGGTTTATGAGCTTCATCCAATACCAGATTCCGTAAATTTCTATAACGTGGTACCCAAACCCGATCGATCAAGTATAATGTACCATCAGACTTTGCTATGATGTCACACTCAAGTCCTCGCAATCTCTCGGTTCTTATGTTCCGAGGTTTCAAGGCTTCTTTTTGTGCATCACGGATTCGAGTGGTAAGGCTTGTTAGAATTATTAATCCTAACGCACGGACACAAAGTGGTCTTTCTCTTTCCTTTCTACTCAAGGCATCAGCTACAACAATTGTTTACCTGGGTGGTAGCGAATGTAACAGTCGTATTCATTGAGTAGTTCTACCCACCTTCGTTGTCTCATATTTAGATTTTTCTGATCAAATATATGCTGGAGGCTTTTGTGATCGGTGAAGATCGTGCACTTGGTACCATACAGATAATGTCTCCAAATCTTGAGTGGAAAAACAACTGCTCCTAATTCCAAGTCATGAGTTGTGTAAGTTTTCTCGTGCACTTTGAGTTTTCGTGATGCATAGGCTATCACCTTTTCTTTTATGCATAAGCACGCATCCAAGGCCTAATCTTGATGCATCACAGTAAACTATGAATCCATCAGTTCCTTCTGGAAGGGACACAGTTGGTGCACCACACAACTTTTGCTTAAGCAGTTGGAAAGTTTCTTCTTACTTTTCTGTCCATTTATATTTCTTGTCTTTTTGAGTCAATTGGATTAAGGGTTGAGCTATAGAAGAAAAGTTCTCAATGAACCTACAGTAATACCCAGCTAATCCCAAAAATTGTCGCACTTCAGTGGCTGACCTTGGTGTCTCCCAATTCTTAATTGCTTCAACTTTTGTTGGATCCACATGGATACCATTTTCATTGATAACATGCCCTAGAAAGTGGACTTCTCGAAGCCAGAAATCGCACTTGAAAATTGGGCATATAGCTTTTCTTCTTTTAGCAATTCTAGAATCAATTTCAAGTGTTGCTCATGTTCTATCTTGGTTCGTGAATAAATGAGTATATCGTCGGTGAATACTATCACCAATTTATCCAAGTATGGCTTACAAACTCTGTTCATAAGGTCCATGAATACAGCGGGTGCATTCGTTAGACCAAATGGCATGACTAGAAATTCATAATGGCCATAACGACTTCTGAAAGCGGTTTTATGAACATCTTCTTCTGCAACACGTAATTGATGATATCTAGTTCGCAAGTTGATTATTGAGTAATAGATTTATCCTTGCAACTGGTCAAAAAAATCATCAATCCTCGATAGTGGGTATTGATTCTTAATGGTGAGTTTGTTCAGTTCTCAGTAATCGATGCACATTCAAAAAGATCCATCTTTCTTTTTCACAAATAAGACTGGAGCTCCCCAAGGTGAGAAACTTGGTCTTATAAACCATTTGTCTATTAATTCCTAAAGCTGATTAAATAGCTCCTGCATTACCGATGGTGCCAATTTATACGGAGATCGAGCTATCGGAGCAGCATCCTAAACCAGATCGATTCTGCATTCAACTTGACGCTGAGGAGGTAATCTATGCAAATCTTCAGGGAAAACTTCTGGGAAATCTCAGACTACAAGGATATCGTCTATTTTTCGCTTCTTAGCCTTTGTGTCGACCACTTTGACGAGAAAATCCAAACATCCTTTCCTTAGCATTTTGTGGGTTTTCGTGATACTAGAGAGTTTTAACTCTATGTTACTCTGATCTCCTTGAACAACCAGACATTGACCAGTTGGCTTGGTAAACGAACGAGCTTTTCAGAACATACGATCTCAGCACCATTTTTGGATAACCAGTCCATTCCTACTACTATATCAAAACTGCCTAATTCTACGGGTATGAGGTCGATTGGAAACCTATGGTTTTCTAACAGAATGTTACAGTTTCGAACAACTTCACTGGTCTAGCTTAGTTTTCCGTTAGCTAATTCAATTGAGTAGTTGTTGTCTAACTTACTGGGTTTAACACCGAGAAGGGGTTCAAATTGGTTTGAAACAAAGCTAAGTGTTGGAATCGATCTGCCCAAGACACATATTAGAGTTGATGTGGCTAGTACGTATTGATCCAAGTCGGGTCATACCCAATAACAAGCTAGACAAACGCCATGATAATTATTATTACATATGATCCAAGTAATGATTATCAACACTTACATATATATATACATTGGAAAATGGGTTTTATAAATATTTGCAATATGTGTTAAATAAATTATATGGATAATTTATAATTGAGAGAAATGTTATTTATTTGGATAAATAACAAATAATGTAAAAGAAAATAAACAAATTTGAGTTTGGGTTTTGGGGGGAATACTCCATGTGGGCCGGCCCCTCCATCTCTCCCCCCCCCCCCCTCTTTGTTATTTCCAATACATGCAAGGGTGTGTATTGGTAGATGAGATTTCTTGGTTATCTCACTACACACTCTCTCTCTCTCTCACACACACACACATATCCTCTCTTCTTTCTCTCCACTGGAGCCGAGAATAAGAAGTAGAAGAAGAACAAAAGGTTTGTTCTTGCATCAAGTGTAAGGACCCTAGCAACCAAGGTGTTTTTTGAAGCTCGTTGGTTATACAAGCTTGAGGATTCCTCCTCTAGATTATAGCCGTTCAATCATTCATCCCTTTCAAATCCGAGACATGAAGGTATGTATGATAACACCCTATGGTTGTGTTTTGAAAGCATGTATATCGTATATGGATCCTGGTTTAGGTTTAACATAAATCGGTTTTATGTGTAATGGATAACAAGATTTAAAACTTATATTTTTCCACTGCGTTTTTCTTAATAAATGGTTATTTTGGACTTTGATAATCTTTCTAAAACCCAACAATGGCATCAAGAACCGCTTATAGGATTACATGCTTCAAAATGGGTTCTAAGATTGTATTCTTTTCCATTTTGGCCGAGAACTTTAGGCATATTGGTTGCCCCTTGGTTTTTCAAGATTGTATCATACATGCATGTGGTAAAATCTAGAAAAATAGGTCATTTGGATGATATTTTGTTTGGACAAAATCTGGGTTTTTCCAGCTATGGCCGAGAACCCTTGGTTGGTAACCATGGTTCTCGGACTGGCTAAAAACACCCAGAAGACCCGTTCTTGGTTGGCCGAGAACTCATGGTTGTAAACCATGGTTCTGGGTTGGCTGAAAACGAGTTCTCGGTGGACCAAAATCTTGATCTCGGTCTTACCGAGAACTCATGGTAAGAAACCATGGTTCTCGGTTATGGGCCGAGAACTCATGTTCTCGGTCATGGCCGAGAACGCTTGGTTCTCTGCTCTTCGCAGAGAACACGTGTTCTCGGTCATGGTGGCCGAAATCCTTTTGGCCACTGGCCGATAACGATAAGGGTTAAAGGGGAACCATTTCTGGTCAAGGATTGACCTGTTTGGTCAAAGGTTGACCTGCTTGTGTGGATGTTCATAACCTAGCCATGACCTTGTGTATATTGAAGATACTTGTTGTGATTTGTGCATTTGTTTGTTATATTCTTTATTCGGGTTTGTAATCTATTTATTCTTTCAAATGGTTTGTAATAATAAGTAAAAGATTTGTATTTCTTTTATTAGACAAAATGTATTAGGATATATTGTAAAAGAAAATTCAACTACAACACCATTTTGGTTGAAGCCCAAGTGGAAGCCCAATTAAAGAAGAAGGATCACAACTAGAAGTGAACACTTGAAAGATAAGGGTGCGGAGTCAAGTGGGAGTTCACAATCTCATACCTTGTGCCACGCTCGTCCCTTAGGAGAGACCTTTTGACACACTTGTTTCGGTCAACAAGTGTTGTTAATTTTAGGTGGCTATGGTTATGAACATGTGTTTGTATTTTATGCTTATGTGGTTAATTTATGTTTATTGTTTTATCAGGTTTGGATGTTAACAATTAAAATCGACAACTAGCATAAAAGTGATTCCTTTGAAATTATTAAGTTATAAAATTGATTTTATTAACTATTAATGATTTCATGATAAAATGGGATTTATTAAAAGGAATTAGAAAATTGGTTTTCAAATGTACCATACATTTGAATGCATGCAAATAGAAGGTACATTATATAGTTTTCCAATCTAGAATTTTGAAAACTAAAATCCCTTTTGAAAACAAGTTAAACACCATCCTTTTATACAACACTCGAGTCACTTGGAGTCTTAATGTGGGATAAAGGTCACCTAACCACATTTAAGAAAACTTGTGATCTTGAGGTGAATTTACAATACTTGTGGGATAAAGTTCACCTAACCACTTGTATGTGTAAACTCACACGTGTGTGTAAGTAGGACGACTTGATTTGGAAAAAGGTGTTGATGGGATTAAACATGCCAACTAAACATATGATGTTTAACCGATCCCATAAAACTAGAAGTTGCAAAGGGTTGCAATTGTCAAACGTTGACTACCTTGTTAATTCGAATAGTGGGATAATGGTCACCTAACTACTATTTGGATGAAACGTTGGATTCTAGATTATAATCATTAATTTTCTTGGAGACATTAAAGGGTATTAACGATTAAAATTATTGATATCGAAAATACTAAATTGAACTTTGTTAAATTCTTTTATAGATGCCCGCAAACAATCCACAGAACGCTATTATCCCACCCGTGCATAGTTTATCACTAAGATCCATTCTGGATAAGGATCGTCTGAACTATAACAATTTCATGGACTGGTATCGAAACTTGAGAATTGTTCTCAAGCAAGAGAAAAAGTCCTACATTTTGGACGATCCTATTCCCGATGAACCCGATGTCAACAACTTGGATGCCTATGCGGATTGGCTAAAATACACCGAGGATTCGGTGCAAGTTTCTTGCCTCATGTTGGGAACAATGATTCCCGAGATCCAAAAGGATTTCGAGAATCATGGGGCGTATGACATGATCACCCAGCTTAAGGAAATGTTCCTTACTTAAGCTAGGGTGGAGCGCTTCGAAACGGTTCGAGCACTTCATGCATGTCATATGGAAGAAACCAAATCTTTGTCATGTTATGTGCTTAAGATGAAAATCCACATTGATCGGCTTGAACAGCTTAACTGTCCCATCTCAAAAAAGTTAAAAAGGTTTTACCCGTTTTTGCGATCAATGGGGGTGGCTTGAAGAAGAGGCATCTACCGGAACCAAAGGCAAGGGTTGCCATTGGTAAGGGGAAAGTTTAGAAGGGGTTCAAGGGAAAGACAAAGGCGGAACCAAAACCCAAAAAGCTAAAGGTTAGCGCTGAGGATCTGTGCTTTGGTAGTGGGGAGATAGGTCACTGGATGAGAAACTGCCCAACCTATCTCAAGAAGTTGAAAGCTAAAAGGGATGCAGGGCAAACCTCAGGTACAACTTTCATGATCCATATTGATCTTAATATTGTTTCTTCTAACATATGGGCATTGGATACCGGGTGTGGAACTCATATATGCAATTCATTGAAGGAGTTCACAGGAAGAAATGATGTGAAGAAAGAAGATATTAGTCTGCTCATGGGCAATGGAGCAAGAGTTGATGTCCAAGCCCGATGAGATTATGTTTTAAAGCTTCCAAATGGTTTGGAAGTTATTTTGAAAAACATTCTATATTCTCCTCGTTTGACTAGGAATATTATCTCTGTTTCTGTATTAAGACAATTTGGATATGATTTTAAGTTTGTTGACAATGGTATTTATGTTATCATGAATAATGTCTTTTATTATAAGCAATGCCGTCTAATGGCATTTATGAATTAGTTCATGATAACTCATCCATTGATAACTCGTTGTACCAAGCTAACACCAAAAGGCTCAAATTGGATTTGAGTGAAACTTTTCTTTGGCATTGTCGCCTTGGTCACATAAAAAAGGATCGTATTCATACACTTCAAAAGAATGGTCTTTTGGAAGCGAATGATGATTCATTTGATAAATGTGAATCTTATTTATTGGGTAAGATGGCCAAGGAGCCCTTTAGTGGAACTAATGAAAGGGCAAAAGACTTATTAGATATCATACATTTGGATGTATGTGGTCCTTTTAAGACAATGACAAGGAATGGTGAAAGATACTTCATTACCTTTACCGATGATTATAGTCGCTATGGGTATGTGTTCTTGTTAAGACATAAAGATGAAGCCTTTGAAACGTTCAAGGTCTTCCAAAATGAGGCACAAAATCAACTCAACAAAAAAATCAAAGTACTACGTTCCGATAGAGGAGGTGAATACCTCAATGATTCGTTTCTAGAACATCTTAGGAGTTGTGGGATTGTCTCACAACTTACTCCACCTGGAACACCGCAACATAATGGTGTGTCCGAGAGGAGGAATCGAACTCTATTGGATATGGTTCGATCTATGATGGCTAGAAGCACATTACCTCTATCATTTTGGGTTTCGATTTGATCTCTGCTGCCCGTATTCTGAATATGGCACCAACCAAGAAAGTGGATATGACACCTTTTGAAATATGGCATGGAAGGGTTCCATCGTTATCATATTTAAGGGTATGGGGCTGTGAGGCTTATGTTAAGATCTACACCCTAGACAAACTTGAAAGCCGATCCACTAAGTGTATCTTTGTTGGATATCCTGAAGATTCGATGGGATATTATTTCTACAATCCTAATGAGCATAAAATGTTTATAGCTCGAATGGCTGAGTTCTTGGAAAGAAGGTTCCTTATGGAAGGAACTGATAGAACAGTGGAGCTCGAGGAGGATCGAGAACCACAAGCCGATACACGTCTGGTTGGCACTAGCAATCAACAAGAGGTTGTTGATAATGATCAAATGGTTAATCAAAACACACAAAACGTTCGCAAATCTGGTAGAATTAACACCCCACCTGAAAGATATACATTTTTCCTATATGGATACTACGTGGTAGATTTTGATGATACCACCACATACCGAGATGCAATGTCACAATATGATTGTGATAAATGGCTGGAAGCCATGAACATAGAGATGCAATCCATGCATGATAACCAATTATGAGACTTGGTTATACCACCCCTTAATAAGTGGGTTTTCGAGAAGAAAACCGACATGTATGGAAACTTGGATACTTATAAAGCTAGACTTGAAGCAAAGGGTTTCACTCAAACTCAAGGGGTTGATTATGATGAAACGTTTTCGCCCGTGGTGATGCTAAATTCTATAAGGATATTGTTTGCCACAGCTGCATATTACGACTATGAGATATTGCAAATGGATGTCAAAACCGTTTTTCTAAATGGGCATCTTGAGGAAGATGTCTATATGGTTCAATTTGATGGTTTTTTCGATCCACAACATCCCAACAAAGTATGCAAGTTGAAGAAATCAATCTATGGATTGAAGCAAGCATCTAGAAGTTGGAATCACTGTTTTGATGATTAAGTTAAGAAATTTGTATTCATCAAAAACGCTGATGAAGCTTGTGTGTATAAGAAAGCTAGTGGGAGCATCATTACCTTTCTAGTATTATATGTCGATGACATTTTACTATTTGGAAATGACATTCCAACCTTGGAAGGTGTAAAAGCCTGGCTTGGAAATTGCTTTTCCATTAAGGATCTTGGTGAAGCTGCCTATATTCTAGGAATAAAGATCTATAGGGATAGATCAAGGCGGTTGATAGGTTTGAATCAAAGTGCATACATTGACAAAATCTTGAAAAGGTTCAAGATGGAAAACTCTAAGAAAGGTTCGGTACATATTCAAAGAGGAACAACATTAAGTGCTTCTCAATATCCAAGCTCAAAGGTTGAGCAAGACAAAATGAATGGAATCCCATATGCATTTGCAATAGGATCCATCATGTATGCCATGATATGCACCTGACCGGATGTGTCATGCTCTTTGAGCATGACAAGTAGATACCAACAAAATCCGGGAACTAGCCATTGGATGGCTGTTAAGAGCATATTGAAATACCTTAGGTGGACTAAGGACATGTTTCTAATATATGGCTCTGGTGAGGAGGAACTCGAAAGGGTTACACGGATGCAAGTTTCCAAACTGATCGAGATGATTCTCGATCACAATCGGGATATGTCTTCGTTCTAAATGGTGGTGCTGTCTCTTGGAAGAGCGCAAAACAAGACGTGGTAGCCTTGTCCACCACTGAATCAGAATGCATCGCTTCCTCCTTGGCAGCTCAAGAATCTGCATGGATTAGAAAGTTTATTGCCGACCTAGGGGTAGTTAGTACCATTCAGGACCCTCTAGAAATCTTTTGTGACAACGAGGGTGCGATTGCTCAAATCAAGGAACCCCGTGCACATCAAAAGACTAGGCACATTGTGCGGAGATTCAACTACATAAGGGATGAAGTTGAAAAAGGAAAGATATGTATTCGCAAAGTTCACACTGATCAAAACATTGCGGATCCACTCCCGAAGATCCTTGAAAGGCCGAAGCATGAGAGTCATACTTGCGCCTTAGGACTTCGATATTCTAGTAATTGGATTTGATCAAAATTTTGTATTTGGATACCAGAACAATTTTATTTTAACTCAATCATATGGTTTTAGTTATGGTCATGTTCTTGAGTTATGTTCGATTTTAGCATGTTTAAATCCGTGAATAACTTGATTATTCTAAACGTACGTAATCGATCATAGTTGTGGGAAGAAATATGAAAGTAAGACTATTATGAACTTGGATTGGTAGATATTCATGAGGTATGAATATAGCAAAGGGTTTGCTGCCAGGGTTCATAGATATTTATGGGATAAATATTGGACTGACCCGCCCTCATTTTACTACATGGAATCCTTGTAATTTGTGATCATAAGTAAATTTTGAGTAAAGGCGAACAACATAGTATCCTCCGACCTGATATACATATTGGGTCTTGATATTCACATTCTATTATACTTTGACTTAGTTCTTCGTTGCTCTGAAATATGTCAGTACATAAGGCTAAGCTCAAGTGTAGTACAAGGTGATAGTGAGAGACGTATGTAGTCAATAGGGGATTTGTCCGTCTTATTCGTTGAGAGTTAAATGTCTAAGGCCTGATTAGTTGAATCAACAAAGAATGATCACTCTGTGTCTCTGGATTTAACATGACATTTGTGGCAAAAGGATAAATGATAGTTTCACCTAAATCATTTTCAAGTATGGACTTGAAGGGGATGATGTTATTGAATGGCACTTCGTCATGTGCATTAGGGCTAGTAAACCGTTGTTAGGCGGTATTTGCTATTTGCATCAATCTTCTATGTATCTTATGCAAGTGGGAGATTGTCTGCCCAAGACACATATTAGAGTTGATGTGGCTAGTACGTTATGATCCAAGTCGGGTCATACCCAATAACAAGCTTGACAAACGCCACGATAATTATTATTAGATATGATCTAAGTAATGATTATCAACACTTATATATATATATATATTGGAAAATGGGTTTTATAAATATTTGCAATATGTGTTAAATAAATTATATGGATAATTTATAATTGAGAGAAATGTTATTTATTTGGATAAATAACAAAAAATGTAAAAGAAAATAAACAAATTTGAGTTTGGTTTTTGGGGAAAAACCCCATGTGGGGCGGCTCCTCCATCTCTCTCTCTCTCTCTCTCTCTCTCTCTCTCTCTCTCTCTCCCCTCTTTGTTATTTCCAATAAATTCAAGGGTGTGTATTGGTATATGAGATTTCTTGGATATCTCACTACACACTCTCTCTCACACATACATATCCTCTCTTCTTTCTCTCCATTGGAGCCGAGAACAAGAAGTAGAAGAAGAACAAAAGGTTTGTTCTTGCATCAAGTGTAAGGACCTTAGCAACCAAGGTGTTTTTTGAAGCTCGTTGGTTATACAAGCTTGAGGATTCCTCCTCTGGATTCTAGCCGTTCAATCATTCATCCCTTTCAAATCCGAGACTTGAAGGTATTTATGTTAACACCCTATGGATGTGTTTTGATAGCATGTATATCGTATATGGATCCTGGTTTGGGTTTAACATAAATCGGTTTTATGTGTAATAGATAACAAGATTTAAAACTTATATTTTTCCGCTGCGTTTTCCTTAATAAATGGTTATTTTGGACTTTGATAATCTTGCTAAAACCCAATACTTAGATCTGCTCCGGTATCGAATAGTACATAAGCATAGTGATTATTAACAAGAAACGTACAGGTGACTACGGATGAGTCCTTCCGGGCCTTCTTCGCGTTCATTTTGAATGCTTTGCCCCTAGCGCTTTGACTTTTGAGTTTGGGGCATTCATTTCTGAAGTGTCCTATGATACCATACTCGAAACACCCGGGAGTTTGGCTTCCCGTAGACGTTGCTATCTTCGCGTAACAGTCGTGATCCACATGACCGAATCGGTAGCATCGGTTACACTTCCAGCATTCACCAACATGAATTCTTCCACACATGTTACAAGAGGATCCATGTCCTGAGCTTCCTCCAGGTCCTCTTGCGTTTGCCGAAATATCCTTCATGTTCCTTGGTTTCTCTTGAACTGTCCTCCTGAGCTACCATTCCACTTCCGTTTGAGTTCTCCAGGTTTTCGATTCTCGGTAGATGTTTTTCACTCGAGTTCTGCGGTGGTAGCTTTCTTTCCGGAATGTTTCAGAGTTCCCATTCGGACTGCATCATCAGTTAAAGATTTTGCCAGTTCTCGGGTTGACTGGATGGTGGTTGGTTGGGATGAGGTGACCATTCCACGGATTTTGGGAGCTAATCCCCAGATGTACCTCTCAATTCTTTCATATTTAGGCGTAACCAGTCGGGGTACCAGTCATGCCAATGCGTTGAATCGGGAGGTATATCCTCCGATGTCGGCACCTTCCATCTTTAACTGCCAGAAGTCATATTCGATCTTCTGAATTTCATTTCGGGGACAATATTCTTTTAGCAGCATTTCTTTTAGTTCTTCCCAGGGTAGATGGTAAGCGGTATCTTCTCCAATATTTTGAAATATGGAGTTCCACCACTCGAGTGCCTCATCACGAAATGAACACACTCCGTATTTTATCCGTTCGAGAGGAGTGCAATCAATGATTTCATAACAGATTCCATTTTCTCGATCCATCAGATAATTTCCAAAGGTCCTTCAACACCGGTAAATTCGTTCGGTCCGCAACTTTGGAAAGTTTTGTATGAGAACCCGCATATCGTACTACCCGAGGGATTTTCGTTCAAATTTTCAATTCTAGGAGTTTCTCCCGTTATGTTATTAGTTGTATTTCGGGTGTTGCGGTTAGCCTCATGTTGCTCGAGTGTCTCGTTCACATGTTGAGCGATTAATTGAGGTAACTCATCTTGAGAGGATGGTAATCCGGACGCTTGGTTGATAGTTGTTCATCTTGTTTTAGGCGCCATGTTCTCTTTTTAGAAAAGAATATAATTTGTTAGTTTTGGATAATATATTTTCTAAACTTTAAGAGATTAAATAGCATGATCCATAACGCATATATATAATCATCCAAAAGAGGGGGATTACATAATTACCAAAACCTACAAAATTACGTGTAATACATATAACACCTTTAATAGTTAAGTTACACAACATTCTACCAAACTACCAACACTACTTGTGAGTTCAATCTAATATAATCTCATCAAGTAGAACACACAAGGCTCGATCGCCACGTTCTTCACCTCCAATTCTCCCACCCTCGCTTCAGTGTTCAACCCCTTGTTCCTTATGTCGAACACAAACTGGCATAAGGTATTGTGTGAGTGATCATCAGTGCCATGTTGGTGTTCGATGGCGAGAACACGGTTTACGAGAGTATGGATGACATTCTCATTGTAACATTCGTTACTTTCAAACCCGAAAACCCGACCTGATGATTTTTTTTTATTCATAAAATCTGTCGGGAATCATGGAATTTACCATCCTTTTTTGTCAATGTGCCATTTACGCGTTCCATCAGTGACAACTAATTCGTCAGATCGTTAGTCGCAAGTTGCAAAATTATTAGCTATTATTAAGTTGTAGTTTTATGAAAGTTAAAGGATAAAGTTTGTAAATTATAGATTAAATACTAATGAAGATTGAGGTTTAATGTGCAAATTTATTTTAAAAGAATATTAAAGTATGCACATGCACTTACGTTTGGCCGACTTAAACCCCGACGACATCCTTTGACTTTCCGGCGAATATTTAGCACGCGCTGACAATGGAAACCACCAAAATTAATTACCCATGTTGACTCGCAGCAGTTAAACGAGAATCGCGCAGTCTAAATGACGCGTTTACAGCTAGCTACTAACCGTTTCCTATTCGAGTCTTAAATCCCCGGTGAAGATTTCGGGTTACCAAAATTATAAAACGCTTTTGTAACATTATATATTAAGACCTTTCGGCTCATTATCAAACCACACACTTACTATCTCTCTCCCTCACTCAAGATCAGATCCTGAATTATCAATTTGAGCCGCCGCTAACGCCATTCTTTCCGGTGACAGCGCCAGTCTCCACCGGGCACGATTTAAGGTAATTGAACAATCCAATATACATGTTTTAAAGCCCAATCTTTCACGTTGATTCAATTAATAATATCGTATTTTCGGTTTGAAATTGGGACGGGATCTAAGATTTAACCAAAGAAGAATATGTCTTTTTTTTGTTTCTGTATCCATCCCAAGTTCTGTTATGTAGACAATGCAAAATTTCAAGACTTATTATATTAATATTTTATTTTAAAAAAATTAATAATAATAAAACAAAAGTAAATCACGATTGAAATTAAAGGTAAAATTGATTTCAAGCTTATTTCTATATTAGTTGTTTTATATAGTAAATTAAATTATGTGTCGCAAGGAAACGGGTCTATGTTTATTTTTGTTGTAAAAATATACGTTTGGTTTTTGACTTATTAAAATGAAAAAAGCTACTGTTTTAATAAATATGAAATTTTCTCATAGATATTTGAATCACGTTTTTAAAGGAGTAAATTGATAGTTGTCTTATTCGAAAGTTATAGTTTGTCCTATAAACGAAAAGGGTCATTGTTTATATTAAAACCTCATCTTTCATATCTAAACTAAGTAATTTAATGCTATTTGTTTGAAATGCCTACAGTATTTCAACAATGAACACAACAAAAGTGTTTTCCTTATTATATATATATATATATATATATATATTATAGGGTTTCTTTAGATATCTTGGTTAACCGATTAAACGTTAAAGAGTTGCTAGTCTTATAAAGAAATGATGTGTTTATTATTATTATTATTCATCGACATTGTTTTAAGTAATATTATTCTATTAACATTTTGTTATAACTTTTAGTGTGCAGTCTACTTTAATTTTTTTATTTATATTTTCTTAAACTGAATTCTTTGAGCGCAACAAACAAACTAGTGGCTTAAAACTAGAAGTATTTTACTAAACGTCATTTTAAAGATAATAAATGAATGTCGTTATTTGTCAACAGTAAACTAAAATGGGAACTCAAGCCTTTATGTAATAACGATCGAAGTTTTTGTTCATGTCGTTTATATCTCGCTCATGGGTCCTCTCATTCAGATATCCTAGTCGTCGAGACTCGTCGCGGAAACTAACTAACTTGTTCGCTTTATCCGTCTCCCTGTTATCATCTACCTTATCTCTAAGGTGAGTTTACATATCATCTTTTTTCATCTCTTATATTTTAGGGGTAGCATATATACCTTATTTTACTCATTTTTATTCTCACATCTATTTAAAACACAATTCAGTATATGTTTATCTGTGATTATCTCATGCTCTATGTGCTTAATTGTTTATTTTTGTTTGGTGTTTGGTACCTCATCCTCATCTATCATCATCTAGTATGATCATACATTTACCCAAGTACGTTGATTTCGTATCAATAAGAACGGGTCCACATCTATTTAGCTGTTTACATTTTTCATGGGAATTGTGATGCTCAACATTAACATATGAATTGTGGTTTTTATCTATATATATGTATCTCAACTAAAACTTATGTATTTTCACCAACATTCGTGTTGACAAACTTTATTTTTATACATGCTACAGGTACAAGTAGTTTACACTGATCAAGATTGAAGATATTAGTTTTTACCTAAGGATATTTATCCAAACAAATAAATATGATGTAATTGTTTTGATTATTATAATTGTGTACTTGTTTTGATATTAATGAATTAAATAATTATTGTCACTTTAATTAGTGTCTTTTGAGCTACTGTCCAATATATTCGTTACGCCCCGGCATGTTCCGCCGCCTTTGGTCGGGGTGTGACACTCATAAGCCGCGACCTTGCCCAAGAGAATCATAATGAGCTCGTGGCTAGTGGGACCCTTCTCAACCACGGGCTCCGGTGATGGAGGCGGTGGGGGGTGGGGTCACATCCATAGGGGCCACTGTAGCAGAGGTAGATGCATCACAGGTAGTCCTGGTTCATTTCCGGGAGTACACCCGAAGAGGCAGCTCCCGAATTCGAGCCAAGGTGACCAGATGCAGCCACCAGGCGGAACTCGACCGGGGACAATGGTACACTGTCGCTACTGGACTCCGTGTCGGTCACTATCACAAGCGATGGAGTCATCTGAAAAAATATATATCAATTCGAGAGCGGTAAAGGAGCGTGTGTTTGAATATACGGTTATAGTTTATAAAACCTTATATTTTCTAATTCTCTATAACTATTGGCTCTGATACCAACTTCTGTCATACCCCGAAAACCTTAATATAAACAGCGGATGACTTAACTTAAGTTGTTCGGGTTATGATAGTTGTCGATAGCCAATAACAATTGAACAATTAATAAAAGCTTTATCTTTTATTAAAGAAAATATATATATATATATATATATATATATATATATATATATATATATTACATTATCAGAGTTTCATACACGTGCCATTGCACGGTTTACTAAAATCTTATCATTATTCAAACACGACTCGCCCTCCTTTCCATGACTCCTCGAAGCCTTCACTTACCTGAAAAGCATATTAAAATATCGACCAACACAATGTGTTGGTGAGTTTCCCTATATATTAAAATAGTCCATATATATATATATGAATCGAAAACAACATCCATATAATGATCTATCGTTATTTATCCAATATCAGTTTGTGTGAAATCATCACTACACCCTGAATTATATTAAACATCTCGTGTATAATGGTTTACCGCCATTTTAACACAAATCCGTGTGTAATGATATACCATCATTACATCACAAAACAATAGGCATTTTATTTATTTTAAACAAATTGTGCTATTGTAGACGAGAAAAGAATACAACATTACATATGACTATTATAGTTGATAACCTGAAATATACCATACTCAAAATATACCCACTTTTAACCCAACGCGATTGGAAGTGGGGGGCGTCACCCCGATAGATCTACCCATATTGTTGTGCCCTTAATTTAATAGTTATTTAGCAACTAGACTCATCCCGCGTTGGACACAGTTTGTAAAATAAAATGCCTTTAGATATCAACGAAATTCATATGTAATAAAGAATACGTTTTTCCCCCAAAACGCAATTAAATATATATATTTGAAAACAATTCCAGTTAAAAACGAAAGGGGTTCGATAAAGAAACTCACGGTTTGCAGCTTTCTGTTCCAAAATCCCGTGTCCTATATTAGTACACATTTTGTTAATAAAAACTTGGTTTTAGTTTTTATATAAACCCCTTTTTTAGTTTATTAATCCTAATCTAGTGTCCACATAAGCACATAAGCGAGTACACATAGTTCGGTTTTCTGTTAACTATTATTTAATTAATTTAATCAATTAATAAACAATTAAAATATATAAATATAATAAAATACTTTAAGTTTCAGTTGCTGGAAAGTTTTCAGAAAATATTAATCTTTTATTTTTCATAAGTTTTGTCGGTTTCGTCGGTTTTTTCGGTTTTATGTTTGAAATGAACTGTTTTGGTTTTTCGTTTAAAATGTAACTTATAAATATGTAAAACACTTGTTACATATAAATTAATCAAGTTTTATAAGTTAACTTGTGAAAATATATTATTTTCATTTTTGTTAATATTTTCTTATAATAGCAACTTTTTAACGTTTTCGTGTCGGTTTTTTGCGACATGAACCGTTTAGGACTAAGTTTTATTATCTTGTCATTTTCTCATGTATTAACTTATGTTATACATGAGTATTTTACCACTTTAGGGGTTGTTCTAAAACAGTCCCTAATAGTCCTGTCGGTTTCGTTTAAAAAAGCCGATTTTTTTACTATTAGCCTTACCAACAAGTCAAATAAGTTGAACAAGTCTACACTAATCATCTTATGAACTAATCACACATAATTCACTATAAATTGCAGTCTGACCATATAAATCCACAAAACACGTTTAATCAAGTTTTAAGTTCCCTAGTTCATATTCTAAATTCATTAATCATGTTACTAATTAACCTTGTTATTTTTTTTATATGTGTAATTATTATTAAATACTCTAAAAGTCCAGATCTTTACCTATTTTGTAAGTTTATATCAAGCCAAAATCTTACTTTTCAATAAGGAGTTCTTATTCCATTTTGGAAGAATCTATGATTCAAGTACGTTTCTTTTCATTAAAGTTAAGTATGAACTTTCAGAAGATTCTACTCTTTATAATTAATCACTTTTAAATTATTCTAATATTTATCAATCTCTAATCAATCATTCACATCACAAGATCATGGATTTTTTATAAATTTTCTAAGTGTTGTTCTAACAAAGTTATTTATTATAGTAACTTTTAATACTTGATAATTCTAATTGATTTAATTCTTCCACTTTGGTTAAGTACAATTTCAACTTTAGTTCATTCAATTAGTTTGATAGGGTTTCATGCATCCTAAGTGTTCTATTTCCATTTTATTCTTTCAATTCACCATTCAACAAAGTTTCTATATCTAGTAAGTTGTTGTCCATTTTAACCAATGTGTTAACTAATCCATATTTCTAATCATACACCCTATCTTAGTTTAAGGTTGTTATTTATCATATAATGATTACATTCATCACAAGTATTCACATCAAAATCCAAATTTCCACTTTTCTTAAATTAAAGTTTCCCTATTTAGTAACTTTAACATTCTTTGTTAATCTTCAAGTTCCAACTATTGATTGTAGCATATATCCTATCTTACTTTTAATTAACCCATTCCATAACACTTTTTGATTCAATAATCCTTTTAAAAGCCCCTTAATTAATCCTAAAAACAAAATCCCCAAATTTCAATTATGACCTTTTTCTTGTTTTGTTCATTTCTAACAACAATTTTTAATAATCTAAGTCCTTACTAACAAGTTTAAGACCAATAATCAATCCAAACTTCATTCTAACAACAAACTCTAATATCAAGTTTATTCATTTCTAACAATCAATCAATCAATCATACTTCTTGATCTTGATTAATGTGTGTTAAGAGTGAGTGAAAGTAGTGTGCCTCCTAGCTTAATCCTCCCTAGTATGCTTGATCTTCTAATCTCTAAACCTTCATACTTCTTGATCTTGAAATGTGTGTGTGTGTGTGTGTGTTTATGTTTGAATTTGATTTGTGTGTGTGTGTTCAAGGTAATTCCGATTAATCGTTTAACGTATTGCGTGATTTAAAAATCCAAACGAATCCCGTTTTTAATAATTTTTGTCAGACTTTTAATGAAATCTATTTCCTGACAATATGGACCATAAAAACCATTTTCTTGGAAATAGTTTGTGTGGGGTCCTTTCCGGGTTCTGTATTGGCTCGTGCTAACTTATTTTCCAATTTTCGTGATTCGAGCCTTCCTAATTTATGTTTTTATGTTGTCTCACATGTTTCAATAAATATTTTGAATTTTTGGGATTATTTAATCCATCTAATTATTTTTTTACTTTCTGGCTCGCTTCCCGAGGTTTTTGCATGTTTTTTTCGTTTTGTGCCGAAATTTGGACTTTTTGTTGAATTTACAAGATATTGAATAATATTAAAGAGAGATTTTATTAATAAGGTGATATTATGATGATAAACATGATTACAATAGTGAAAATTTTTGCCAGATGTTTCAATAATTACTTGGATCGTTGGATTGTCCACATAACTTGTCCCATCGTGTGGGTTACAATCATTTGAAAGACATGATTTTAATAGAAATCAAGAATCTTAATATGTTATGGTTATAAATAGAATGTAAGGCCCCGTTACCGGTAGCCCTACTTTCGTGTTGGATTTACTCATAAACGCAGTTCTAATATCAGAGTTAATTAAAACATTCGCGGAATATAAAAACTTTCATAAAACATTTCATAACAAAACACATCTTGTCTTAAAACAACATCTTGTCTTTCAAAATAAACAAAACGTTAAACTTAAACGTCTTGAGTCTTCCGATGTCAGCCTCTTATTTAGTGCCACGTGACTCCTCAAGCGAGCTGCCTCATCCTACTCACCTGCGTGCATACTAAAAGTCAGCTACGCTGAGTGAGTTCTAGTTAATCATACATTATATAATACACATAAACTTATATTATTTCATTCATACTTTCATACGTTCATACTTTCATACTTTCATACATTCTTTTGTATTAACTTACTTTCATATCTTACGTTATAAAGAGCATTACGCCCTACATTCCTCGAGTAATATTAGGGCTCGGTACCCTCCTTCCTCGAGTATTATTAGGGCTCGGTACCCTCCTTCCTCGAGTATTATTAGGGCTCGGTACCCTCTTTCCTCGAGTATTATTAGGGCTCGGTACCCTCTTTCCTCGAATATTAGTAGGGTTCGGTTCCCTAGTTCTCGAATATTAGTAGGGTTCGATTCCCTCTTCGTTACCATACAACCATACATCATACCTCGAGTATTATTAGGGCTCGGTACCCTTTTCGTAACCATACAACCATACAACCATCATTTCCTTCTTTTATTAACTTTTTCACGTTCATACATATAAGTATACATATCATACTTACCTTATACATAGCGTTACAACCTGACAGTACGTGCAATATCCGAAGATCGTTCACGTACTAACAAGCAATCATTCATACATTTCACATCATTCATATAAGGCATACACTTATCACTTAGGATAAGTGTATTAACAAACATATAGAGTATGCACACAGCCCTGAAAACATAACACAGAAGTGGGCTAGAAACTCACCTGAACACGGTTACGTTCACCGTTAATCGTAATCCCTTTCTTCAGTTGTGCACGGCTGACTGTATAACAAGTATACGTATCAATTAACTATCACTACTCATATCATCTTTCTAGTCTTAACTACTACCCACAACGAACGGGGGTCCGGGGGCAGCGCCCCTGGCAGTGGGGTCTAGGGGCGGCAGCCCCTAGCAGGGTCTAAGGGGCAGAGCCCCTGGCTGGGGTCGAGCTGCCAGGTTAGGCGAACTTGGCCGTAGGCGAAGTTATCAATTAGGCGAACTTGGCCTTAGGCGAAGTTATCAATTAGGCGAAATTGGCCTTAGGCGAAGTTATCAATTAGGCGAACTTGGCCTTAGGCGAAGTTACCAGTTAGGCGAACTTGGCCGTAGGCGAAGTTAAGCTTTGAAGGCGAAGTTATGCTTTGAAGGCGAAGTTAAGCTTTTGCAGGCGAAGTTGTTCAGGTCAGCTACGGGTTTGGTTTTTATCAAGCATTTTGGCGATTTTAATACCCTTGTTATGGTTCGACATCACCCCCTACGTTCCCTAACCGTTTTCGTTCGTATATATATCCCGTATATACTATAAAGCTTGGACCTTTAAGGTAAAAACGTTCAATACTACGTAAACTTTAATGGTCAAGAACATACCTTTTATACGTTCGGTGTGGTCGCGGTTTGCTTGGTTATCTCGTATATTGAAGATCTAATAATGGTCGGCTTGATTCTTGGTCTCGGATGTCTCTCTCTCTCTCTCTCGGCGGAATATGGTGTAGTGTATGTGTGTGTTTTTGAGTGTGTAGAGATTATGATAGAAATGAAATGAGGGTTTTAGGTTGGTTTAGGGGATATTTATATCCCTTAAAGCCTATGGACCTAAGGCCCATTCTCATTTAACCCATCTTAATTAATCTAAGTCAATGATCCGTTCTTTACTCGACATTAATTAATTAATAACGCGAAATCACTAAACGTAACTTTCTTTATTTAACATTATAAATTTTAGGATGTTACATAGAAGATAGTCATTGTGTAAAATATTGCTAAAAAATGAATTGAATTTTTGAGTTGTTTTAATAAAATATTAAAACTTCCAAAACATCTTTTTTGATATAAGGATATAAATCTTAAGATTTGTAAAGAAAAGGATTCCTTATAGTGGATATTGAGATGGATTAGGATTAACTTAAACAAGAAGTACACTATCGTAAACGATTGTCATTGGAAAGTAAGATTAGTTTTTATTGTCTGAGATAAAACGCTTAAAATTGATGGGTTATTCAAATTTTATTGTTTCATAACCAATTTTAAACAAAAAGTTGTTATAATGTATGATTGATTAGACAAAAATATGTTTAAATAAAAATGCCAAAGACAATAAAAGTCTTCTTTGAGAAAACTTAATTACGATTGATTTGGATTTATCATGATTTAAAACACCTTGATTAATTGAGTTTATAAAAACTTGAATAATTTGGGGTTAATTTATTTGAGATTGCTTGATTAGGTTAAACTTGTATGTGTTGCAAAAGCAGTGTTTGATTTGAGTTGGTTTGATAAACTTGAGTTCGATGAATATGAATAAGTCGAGGACACACATGGCGTAGATGATTAGGGTTTCCATAGTTGAAGCAAGCACGTGTAGCATGTGTGTAAGGTTAAGTCTTCGGGTTCGCCTCAGGCCGATTTTTGCCTAAAAATAGCGCCTCACTCTCGCCTTTTGAACATTGCTCGCCTTGAGTAGGCAAAAGCGATGAAGCTCTCGCCTTAGGTCGCCTCTCGCCACGACTCGCCTCAGGCGCGCTTTTTTAAACCAAGGGTTAAGTAGACGACATACATCTTGTGCACTAGGCGATGTAGGGAAAGTTGCAAGGATAATCGAAGCGATTACATTGGGTGCAAAAACGACATTATTATTGAGCCGAATGATGAAAGTTACTAGTGGGGTATAACGAGTGAATACTGATGTAATGTTTCTTGCTCGAGATGCTTTGATTTTGTTGAGGTTGATGATTGATTTGATTAACAACATAGTTTTTATGATTAGACTTGCCCTTATTGTTGTTATGAATATTAGTAGGGGTAAATTAATTGAAATTATCATCAAGGAAATTAATGAACAAAATTGAATTGGTTGTAACAATGTTTTGAAATTGAGCTCACATTCTAAAGATTGCAGTCATTAATGTAACACCCCGTAACCGCAGCGGAAACGTAAACGGGATGCAACAGACACATCTGATATCAACAGCATTGCTTATAAAGAAAACACCACTACATTAATTTACATCATATTACATTGTTCCGAGTTTAGTTACCGTCTAGGCGATAGCACATAAGTTTTACCAATATTACATTAATATAATTAATACAAAATGACCACTAAGCTTCCACAAAAACACGCATCATCAAGCAGGTAGCACTTATTCCAGTTTGGGAGTACCTAGAAAGCATGGAAAGAAAACGGGTCAACTACGAATAGTTGGTGAGTTTCACAATTCTAGTAAACCATGATAAATCATTATCATAAAATAATATTATTATCGATGTAATTATGCTGAGCCCACAAGTGAAACCTCTGACTATCACACACAATCCCCGTGGCATATCCCCCCGCCCACGGACCCGTGGCATATCCCCCGCCCACGGAACTGCCCCAAACCGCTATGTCTAACATTACATAGCAAAATAAATAACAACAAAATAGACATGTGCAACTGGCTGGGAAACATCAGCAAATCCATGCCGGACAAGTTGGGTTTGTCAGACCAATAGTACTATCCACACTCTACCGGCTTTCAGTTAATCACTCGTGTTCCGGGGCCTTAGAATGTTAGCAACTCAGACAATTACCATCTTAGTACATTTCCGTACGATTCCCGTACAATAAAATATATATAAATCCACGCAAATCCATGCGTTCAGTATGTATTTAAACATTTCCATAACAACATGCTTTCCGCCCCGGGAAAATATTTAAAAACAATTCAGAAAAAGGGGCTCGTGAAACTCACCTTATCGTAAGCAACTAAGTAACACAATACTCCAGCTACTAGTCCAAATCTGTATTACGATCCCTAAGTTCGTTACTATACAATCACTATTAACATAACTTTAACCGTGTTAACCAGTACATCTGGGGACACAGTGTCCCAGTACTGTACCCGTTCTGGGGGCAATGTTAACCCAGAAACACTTCTCAGGACTCAGATTGTGATATCGTTTAGAGTTCTCTAGTCAAAATTACTACTAGTCGTTTTCACCGTTTTGCGTGCCTAGCACGGTTTCTGTTTTTACGTTTCAAAAAAATGTGTTTGGTCATACACGACCCAAAGGTAGTTGTTAATTGATAATTTAATTAAAGTGGTGAAATTAGAACTCGGTTTAGACGCCCCGATTGGCCGTGGGGCCCGTTTCCGTCATTAGCGTACCGGAAACTGTTAAAATTACTCAAATCATCCGAATTATTTTCGGATTATTCATTTTTACTTGTTTAACTCAATTATATGAAAATAGTTCATTTTTAGGGTTTTTATACACCAGTCAGCTCGCTTAGGCGAACTTTACCGGTTTACGCGTTTTAGCACAAATAATTATCCATTTAATCTCGGATCTTGAAATTTTGAACAAATCACTTTTTGACAGTGGGGGATTTTATAAAAATATTTCCAGAATTAATATTTATATTTAAAATTTATTTATCTATTTTTAAACACCATTTAAACACTAAATATGTCGTAAATACCAAACGATCTTAGAAAAATCCCAAATTTTTCCTAGATGTCCCCTGCCATCCACATAGTCCCCTGTAATTTTTCCAGAACCAAAACCTCTTTTTACATGTCATTTTCACTAAAACCGAGCTAGAAAACTCGTTTAACCGAAAAGTCTACTTAGACTTCTCCAATGGACCTAAAATTTTCTGTGTGACTTATACCTGTTATAAAAAGCTTATCTGTAATTTTCCAGAATTTTTCATGATATTTAACTATTTTTCACCATTTTTGGCCAAAACCGAGCATTAAATTCACCAAATATTCATCCTTTGTCCAACAATTACCAAACATTCACAGAACTCATATTTTCATATATATAATACCTCTGTAAAATTTCATGACCTAACTCTAAACGAGTCACAATCTGTCCAAAACGTAATTATCACACAAAAACCGAACTACCTTGTGTTTCTAGCTTCAAATCGCAAGGATCTCGCTTTCTAGCCTTTGCTATCAACTAGATACAACACCTACAAGCACAATAACACCACACCAAGCAAGTTACACCCACAATCAAGCCATTTCTTTCATGGTTTCGGTTATGATATAAAAACAAAGATTTAACCGTAAAATTTCGTTTTTGGTTCGTTTAACTCCTTTCTTGGACCAAGATCCCTTGTATAACCCGTATACATCACTTGATCATGCAAGAATCGGTTCCATCTCGGGTTTTCACCCTTTTTCACTTGGAAACCTCCTTTTCTTGCAAGAAAACTCAAGAAAGGATGATGAACACGAATATAACTCGATCTTTACCTCGTTGTTCTTGCTAAAAATCTCGGTTTTTGGTTCTTGATCTTGAGAGAATTGGTGGATAATGTTGGAATGCCTTGTAAAAAAAATGAAATGAATGGAATGGGGCTATGGGGTCCGATCGGAATTCATGGGGGGTGGGGTGGGACCCACCTCTCCATTTCTAGCCACATATTCGGATATTGGAAATCCGGATAATGTTTTGGATAATCTGGTTCAGTTCGTTTTTTGGTTAAACGTTTAATTCGGCTTAAAACGAGGCTAAAACGGTCGTTTTTCGGCTTAAAAAATGAAATTTATATAAAACCGATTTAAAAACTTCAAAAACTTAAACCATGACTTTCATTAACTTAAAACATCGTGTTATTAATAATTGTGCATCTTTTTCGGCTTGATAGATCGTCTCTTGCTCGGTTTGGTATTAAAGGTTTCGTTTAACGTACCGACGTATCATTAAATCGAAATTCTTTTTCTGTGCTTTAATTCACTTATCCCGAAGCTTTAATACTTCGTAAACATCACTAAATATTATATATCTCGTCTATAATGTAATCCTCGATTCATTCGGGCTTCAATAACCGTTAATCGGTTAATCGTATTTCCAATACGATTAACTGTATAATCGAGTATAATTCGTACTGTGAATCATACATACTCGTATAAACACATTATAATTCATATATTCGGTATTAAATAACACATAAATAGTATATACCGGTTAGGGTATACCTGATTTTGCCGGAATCGTTACATTCTCCCCCCGTAACAAAAATTTCGTCCTCGAAATTTTATGAGACGACTACTTCCTTTTGAGGAAATAGGTAGGGGTATTTCTTCCGGAATTCGTCCTTTCGTTCCCATGTATATTCTGGGCCTCGTTGCGAATTCCATCTAACTTTGACCAACGAAATCTTGTTGTGTCTAAGTTGCTTGATTTTCCCGTCTACTATTTCTATGGGTTCCTCTACGAAATTGAGCTTATCATTTATTTGGACATCCTCAAAAGGTAACACCGATGTCTCACCCGCCAGACATCTTTTCAAGTTCGATACGTGAAACACGTTATGAACTTCACTCAGTTCATCGGGTAGTTCTAATCGGTACGCTACGGGACCGATTTTTGCAGTAATATTGAATGGTCCAATATATCTCGGGGCTAACTTCCCCGCCTTTCCAAATCTGACCACGCCCTTCCAAGGTGATACTTTCAAATAAACTTTATCACCTTTCTCAAACGACAACGGTTTTCTACGGGTATCGGCATAACTCTTCTGCCGATCCCGCGCGGCCTTCAGATTGTTCCTAATTTCAAGGACTTTGCGGGTCGTTTCCTGGACCAGGTCTGATCTAATAACCTGAGTATCGCCCACTTCAGTCCAACAGAGTGGTGATCGGCACTTCCGACCATACAATGCTTCGTAAGGCGCTGCCTTTATACTGCTATGGTAACTGTTATTATAGGAAAATTCAACGAGTGGGAGATGTTGATCCCAATTTCCCTTAAAATCCAGTATGCATGCACGCAGCAAATCCTCCAGAGTTTGGATGGTCCTCTCAGACTGACCATCGGTCTGAGGGTGGTAAGTTGTGCTTAGATCAATACGCGTTCCCAGCGCTTCTTGCACAGCTTGCCAAAGCTTGGAGGTGAAATGGCTATCCCGATCGGAGATGATCGAGATGGGTATCCCATGACGAGACACAATTTCATTTATATAAATCTGCGCAAGTCTCTCAGTGTTATAATTATTTCTAATCGAATAAAATGTGCCGATTTGGTTAATCGATCCACGATTACCCAAATTGCATCATGTCCTCGGGACGTTTTAGGGAGATGTGTCACAAAATCCATCGTGATTTGCTCCCACTTCCATTCGGGAATCTCCGGTTGTTGTAACATCCCCGAGGGTTTCTGGTGCTCCGCCTTAACTCTCGCACAAGTCGTACATTTACCTACATACGTTGCGATATCCTTTTTCATACCCGGCCACCAGTAGAACTCCTTCACATCCTTGTACATCTTATCCGATCCCGGATGTATGGAATATTTCGATCAATGCGCTTCGTCCATGATTAATTCACGAAGGTCATGGAGGGTCGGGATCCAAGCCCGATTTTTGAAATAGAGAATTTCGTCCACGCGCTGTTCGAAATTCTTCTCATTGCCGTAAAGTCCCTCATTTTCCAAGTGTTCCTCTTTCAACGCCTCACGTTGAGCGACTCGAATCAGGTCCGAAAGGTTTGACTGGACTATCATCCCCAGCGCTCGCACTCGCAATGGCTTAACCCGATCTTTCCTACTCAAGGCATCGGCTACAACGTTAGCCTTGCCGGGGTGATAACGGATGTCACAGTCATAGTCGCTCAACAACTCGACCCATCTTCGTTGTCTCATATTCAGTTCTTTCTGATCGAATATGTGTTGCAAACTTTTATGATCGGTGAAGATGGTGCACTTCGTACCGTAGAGATAATGTCTCCAGATTTTAAGTGCGAAGATAACCGCTCCCAGTTTTAAGTCATGAGTAATGTAATTCTTCTCATGTACTTTTAACTGTAGGGAAGGATAGGCTATAACCTTATTATTCTGCATCAACACGCATCCTAACCCTCTACGAGATGCGTCACAATACACGACAAAGCCATCGTCTCCATCGGGGAGACTTAAAATCGGCGCTTGGCACAATTTTTGCTTTAACGTTTGAAATACCGCTTCCATCTCTTCTCCCCATTCATACTTTCGATCCTTTTGAGTCAGGAGAGTTAAAGGTTGCGCGATGCTGGAAAAGTTTTCTATAAATCGACGATAATATCCAGCTAAGCCTAAGAATTGGCGGATTTTCTTTAGCGTTTTAGGCGCTTTGCCAATTCTTAATTGCTTCAATTTTACTCGGATCAACGTGTATTCCTTGATGGTTTACAACGTGACCGAGGAATTGCACTTCTTGTAACCAGAAGTTACACTTGGAGAATTTTGCATACAACTTCTCCTGATTAAGAAGCTCTAAAATTATTCTCAAGTGTTGCTCGTGCTCTTCTTTACTTTTCGAGTAAATCAGAATATCGTCAATAAACACGATGACGAATTTGTCGAGATAGGGTTTACAGACTCGATTCATGAGGTCCATGAACACTGCCGGCGCATTTGTTAGCCCGAAAGGCATAACTAAGAACTCATAATGGCCGTAGCGAGTCCGGAATGCGGTTTTTGGGATATCTTCTTCCTGAATTCTAACCTGATGGTATCCCGATCTAAGATCGATTTTTGAGAAATAGCTCGCACCTTGCAGCTGGTCAAACAGGTCATCAATTCGGGGAAGAGGGTACCTATTTTTGATTGTTAACTTGTTCAGCTCCCTGTAATCAATGCACATTCTAAGGCTCCCGTCCTTCTTTTTCACGAATAATACAGGTGCACCCCACGGGGAATGACTAGGACGTATAAATCCTTTATCCAACAATTCCTGCAACTGATTGGATAATTCTTGCATCTCGGACGGTGCAAGTCGGTAGGGTGCTTTAGCAACAGGGCCAGCTTGAGGTAATAAATCGATCTGAATTCGACATGTCGGGTTGGCGGTAATCCAGGAAGTTCTTCTGGGAAAACTTGTGGAAATTCGCGTACCACTGGGATATCATCCACCCGTTTCTCCTCAGAATATGTGGCCATCAAACTCGCTAGATACGCCACGCATCCCTGTCGTATATATTTTAACACTTTGAGGTGGGATATAAATGGTATCATTGTGCCCGACTTCACTCCTTGCACTAACACCTCTTCGTCATCCGACACCCGGATCTTGACGATTTTCTTTTCACAGTTTATTTCTACTTTGTTACGTGCTAACCAATCCATTCCCACTATCACGTCAAAACTACCTAATTCTACCGGTAATAAGTCAATCAGAAAGGATTGATCGTTCAGAATAAAAGGGCAATTCCGAACTATCTGATTAACTATCATGGTTTTTCCGTTAGCTACTTCTACAGTATAAGGTTCTATGGTTTCACTAATCGGAAGGTTTGCTATCGATAGGAACTTAACAGAGACAAAACTTCTATCGGCGCCTGTATCAAATAATACAGAAGCGTAATGATCAGAGACGAGGAATGTACCTGTCACTACGCTGGGGTCCTGGCGTGCTTCGTTCGCCCCCATCACAAAAGCTCGGCCTCTCGCCGGATTGGACGACGATGCCTGACCCACTGCTTGTCTCCCATTTCCTCCCTGGTTCAGCCTCGGACAGTTTCTCTTGAAGTGATCTGTGCTGCCGCATTCAAAGCAAGCACGGCTGGTGGTCATCATTTGGTTTCCTTGTGGGTTTTGTTGTCGGGCTGGTTGGGTCCTAAATGGCTGCGCACGGATAGGTTGCGGTTGTCGGGTCAGATTGTTCAGGTTTGTCCTACAACTCTGTGCGTAGTGCCCATTCCTGCCACACCGATGGCACACTACCCCCCTGCACTCGCCACCATGCTGGTAACCGCATTTCCCACACCTAGGAAACGTCCTTGTCTGCGGTTCCTGCCTTCCGCCTGAACTAGTCATGGCGTAGTTCTGAGCAGCGGGCCTAGCACGTTTATCTTGCTGCTTCCCCTGGGTCCTATTATCATACGTACCTCGCTTTCCCCCAGCAGACTCTCCTGCCACCTTCAGTGACCCACTCCTCACGAAATCGTATGTGACGATACCAGCTTGCGTCACTGCACCCTCAAACGTTTAGTGTCCCCCAGCGTTGACTATACTCCTTACTACTGGAGTTAGTCCCCATATATAACGCTCCACCCTCTTTGACTCAGGGGTGACCAACCATGGCACCAATCGCAACAATTCATTAAATCAGTTCGTATAACCCAAGTGGTCTGCCCCTGCATCTCCAAGTTCCACAACTCGTTTTCAAACTTTTGCAGTTCGTTTTTCGGGCAGAAATGTTCCAGTACAAGGGCTTTGAGTTCTGCCCAGGTCATGCGGTTTGTCGCTGCCTGACCGCGAGTTTGCACTATTGTGTTCCACCATGTCAAGGCATGGTCCGTGAACGTGCAGGTAGCATACTTAACAATGTACTCCTCAGGGCAGTTACTGATGTTCACAACCGACTCTATTTTCTCAATCCACTTAACCAACCCATTGGGTCCCTCAGACCCGCTAAATTCTAGGGGTTTGCACAACATAAAATCTTTAATTGAACATCCCCTTGTTGCAGGAGTCGGTTCAGTGCGGTTCGTTTCTACACTGGGTATAGGGCCATTGCTATCTGTAACGACCACCCTAGGCGGCGCGTCATTACTCGGAATCGGGTTACCGATCGGTGGAGGATTAACATTTTGTTCCCCAACATTATTGGTGGTCGTTTGATTGATCGCAGGGTCTGGATTGGTCGTATTGTTAATACTGGCGGCGATGCGCGATACTATATCCGGTATCGCCGCCTCTAACTGCCGGGCAATCAGACGACTCACATCCACTTCTGACATTTGAACTGACCGTTTTGGTGCCATTCTACACAACATTAAGAAAATACATATAATTAACACAATTTCCAATCTCGATACACAACACATATTCCATTCATTAATAAACATTAGTACATTTTACATACACACCAGTACATAGATTAAGTTTTCATACATCAGTCCTACATCGGCATCATTTCGACATAACCCGCTATGGGTCAGTGCTTGAATGATACATCAAGAGTATCTACAATGACATCCCCAAAATCGACCCCTTATGGGCTAGTGGCTGTACTATAACTACCCAAGATTCACTCTCTGTTAGCATCGCCACTAACTGCTTACACAGAGTATCAAAAAGCGGACCCTGACTACTACCACCCTAACATAACTAAACATGGTGGTATATCAACCACACCAACACTGCCACCATCACCACTAACACTACCATCAGACCCCGGATCCGTGTTTCCATCCGGTCAATCATCCACTGGGAGTATGCGTCCTCCCTCCTCAGCTGAGCGATCGCATACTGGCTGTCCAGTATGCAGTCCGCCAAGTGATTCCTCCTCTGGATACCCACCGTCAAGGCGGTGGTGTGCTCATTTATCTGCTCGGTGAGCACTCGGAGCCATGCAGCCTCGGTGGAGGGACGCTCATCCCTCTCCAGCCTAGGGGTACCCCACACGGGTGGAGGCACAGGCTCGGGCTGGGGGCGGGAGGACTCGCCCCTGTGGTAAGTGGGTCTGGGTGGGGTAAAGGTAGGTGGGACATAAGGGGCACTGATCCGCGCCGTGAGGCGGGGACCGGGTCTGGGAGGGGTAAGCATGACCTGTGGTGCGGGTGGGGTGGGGGATCTGGCAACCCTAGCAGGGGAGGACAAGCTAGCACTCCTATGGCTAGTCTCAGTAGGCTCAGTGCTGGAAGCTAAGCGTAAACTCCTAGAGTCCCCGGAACTGGTCTCCTCCGGGTCCTCCTCTACTGATAAACTTCGTGATCTTGACATCCTTACCTGTACACAAGTTAGCAAACATATAGTTCCTTCCATAATGTAAATCATGATTAATATACACATACTTATACAACTTTGTCACATAAAAATATTATCATATGCTTACACATATGTTGCCGATTTTACCTATTAATGTGCCCCGTGACTTCCCCTGAATTCCCTCGTGCGGACAAGTCTGTTATTATGTTCCGGACCATAATAACTCACTTGTCCATCCAAGTTCATCCAGATCTCGTCACTATAAATTATTAGTTGATATTCAGATCCTGTAATACTTGAGCTACTGGTTATATTTTAGGTATCTTTTAAAGACATCCTAATTCTTTATAACCAATGGCTCTGATACCAAGTTCTGTAACACCCCGTAACCGCAGCGGAAACGTAAACGGGATGCAACAGACACATCTGATATCAACAGCATTGCTTATAAAGAAAACACCACTACATTAATTTACATCATATTACATTGTTCCGAGTTTAGTTACCGTCTAGGCGATAGCACATAAGTTTTACCAACATTACATTAATATAATTAATAAAAAATGATCACTAAGCTTCCACATAAACACGCATCATCAAGCAGGTAGCACTTATTCCAGTTTGGGAGTACCTAGAAAGCATGGAAAGAAAACGGGTCAACTACGAATAGTTGGTGAGTTTCACAATTCGAGTAAACCATGATAAATCATTATCATAAAATAATATTATTATCGATGTAATTATGCTGAGCCCACAAGTGAAACCTCTGACTATCACACACAATCCCCGTGGCATATCCCCCCGCCCACGGACCCGTGGCATATCCCCCGCCCACGGAACTGCCCCAAACCGCTATGTCTAACATTACATAGCAAAATAAATAACAACAAAATAGACATGTGCAACTGGCTGGGAAACATCAGCAAATCCATGCCGGACCAGTTGGGTTTGTCAGACCAATAGTACTATCCACACTCTACCGGCTTTCAGTTAATCACTCGTGTTCCGGGGCCTTAGAATGTTAGCAACTCAGACAATTACCATCTTAGTACATTTCCGTACGATTCCCGTACAATAAAATATATATAAATCCACGCAAATCCATGCGTTCAGTATGTATTTAAACATTTCCATAACAACATGCTTTCCGTCCCGGGAAAATATTTAAAAACAATTCAGAAAAAGGGGCTCGTGAAACTCACCTTATCGTAAGCAACTAAGTAACACAATACTCCAGCTACTAGTCCAAATCTGTATTACGATCCCTAAGTTCGTTACTATACAATCACTATTAACATAACTTTAACCGTGTTAACCGGTACATCTGGGGACACAGTGTCCCAGTACTGTACCCGTTCTGGGGGCAATGTTAACCCAGAAACACTTCTCAGGACTCAGATTGTGATATCGTTTAGAGTTCTCTAGTCAAAATTACTACTAGTCGTTTTCACCGTTTTGCGTGCCTAGCACGGTTTCCGTTTTTATGTTTCAAAAAAATGAGTTTGGTCATACACGACACAAACGTAGTTGGTAATTGATAATTTAATTAAAGTGGTGAAATTAGAACTCGGTTTAGACGCCCCGATTGGCCGTGGGGCCCGTTTCCGTCATTAGCGTACCGGAAACTGTTAAAATTACTCAAATCATCCGAATTATTTTCGGATTATTCATTTTTACATGTTTAACTCAATTATATGAAAATAGTTCATTTTTAGGGTTTTTATACACCAGTCAGCTCGCTTAGGCGAACTTTACCGGTTTACGCGTTTTAGCACAAATAATTATCCATTTAATCTCGGATCTTGAAATTTTGCACAAATCACTTTTTGACAGTGGGGGATTTTATAAAAATATTTCCAGAATTAATCTTTATATTTAAAATTATTTATCTATTTTTAAACACCATTTAAACACTAAATATGTCGTAAATACCAAACGATCTTAGAAAAATCCCAAATTTTTCCTGGATGTCCCCTGCCATCAACATAGTCCCCTGTAATTTTTCCAGAACCAAAACCTCTTTTTACATGTCATTTTCACTAAAACCGAGCTAGAAAACCCTAGAACTCGTTTAACCGAAAAGCCTACTTAGACTTCTCCAATGGACCTAAAATTTTGTGTGTGACTTATACATGTTAGAAAAAGCTTATCTGTAATTTTCCAGAATTGTTCATGATATTTAACTATTTTTCACCATTTTTGGCCAAAACCGAGCATTAAATTCACTAAATATTCATCCTTTGTCCAAAAATTACCAAAAATCCACAGAACTCATATTTTCATATATCTAACACCTCTGTAAAATTTCATGACCTAACTCTAAACGAGTCACAATCTGTCCAAAACGTAATCATCACACAAAAACCGAACTACCTTGTGTTTCTAGCTTCAAATCGCAAGGATCTCGCTTTCTAGCCTTTGCTATCAACTAGATACAATACCTACAAGCACAATAACACCACACCAAGTAAGTTACACCCACAATCAAGCCATTTCTTTCATGGTTTCGGTTATGATATAAAAACAAAGATTTAACCGTAAAATTTCGTTTTTGATTCGTTTAACTCCTTTCTTGCAAGAAAACTCAAGAAAGGATGATGAACACGAATATAACTCGATCTTTACCTCGTTGTTCTTGCTAAAAATCTCGGTTTTTGGTTCTTGATCTTGAGAGAATTGGTGGATAATGTTGGAATGCCTTGTAAAAAAAATGAAATGAATGGAATGGGGCTATGGGGTCCGATCGGAATTCATGGGGGGTGGGGTGGGACCCACCTCTCCATTTCTAGCCACATATTCGGATATTGGAAATCCGGATAATGTTTTGGATAATCTGGTTCAGTTCGTTTTTTGGTTAAACGTTTAATTCGGCTTAAAACGAGGCTAAAACGGTCGTTTTTCGGCTTAAAAAATGAAATTTATATAAAACCGATTTAAAAACTTCAAAAACTTAAACCATGACTTTCATTAACTTAAAATATCATATTATTAATAATTGTGCATCTTTTTCGGCTTGATCGATCGTCTCTTGCTCGGTTTGTTATTAAAGGTTTCGTTTAACGTACCGACGTATCATTAAATCGAAATCCTTTTACTGTGCTTTAATTCACTTATCCCGAAGCTTTAATACTTCGTAAACATCACTAAATATTATATATCTCGTCTATAATGTAATCCTCGATTCATTCGGGCTTCAATAACCGTTAATCGGTTAATCGTATTTCCAATACGATTAACTGTATAATCGAGTATAATTCGTACTGTGAATCATACATACTCGTATAAACACATTTTAATTCATATATTCGGTATTAAATAACACATAAATAGTATATACCGGTTAGGGTATACCTGATTTTGCCGGAATCGTTACAATTAATTCCTTGGCTATACAAGCAGCCATACGGTGGTCATGAGAACCAGGCGATTGATGTTGAGGCCGATGGTGGTTTCTTATGTGAGACATTCTACGAGGACCCAAAAAAAAAATAATAAGATGAAGGATAAGTTGATGAGACCTTTTAAATAATAAAAGTCTAATTGTTTTGGATATCTTATAATAGCATTTCTTTTAGAAGTGGGGGATTTGCGTCATATCATGAGGAATAAAGGTAAATGATTATAAGATAAGGGGTACACTACATATATACTTATTAGATGATTTAGTCAACACGATTAATGTGTGATAACTAGATGAGGAGATAAGGTCAGTTTAAAAGTCACTCTTTTTATTAGATTAAGTCAACTTAACAAACAACTAACGAAACAAAGTTTGTGTGGTGGCCTCCCATGAGCTTTCCATGGCAGTTTGAACGGCCCAACGAAACTAACGAATTAAAGTAACATAGTTGAACAACCAATGAGCGTTACATGGCATTTTAAATGGCCCGACAAATTAACGAATTAACAACACAATAGCGTTTGTCGGCCCATGAGCGTTACATGGCGTTTTAACCGAAGAAACTATATAACGAATAAACGAGAGAAATATATGAGTAGTTGGAGCATCCCGTGAACCATCAAGTATGATGAACTCCAACAAAAATAACATTCAAAATAAGTTGAGGAATGGATATAAGGAGTGCCCATGGATATCATGGATTTCTTACCCAACTAACCATATAAATAACAAAACACAATGATCGGAATTTACTGAATTTAGCCACGAACCACCGTGATTTCGGTTTATAATCAACCTAAGGTGTTGGTTATATGACAGTTGTGTTCCTCTTTGGCTTAGAGGAACTTGTCATACTACCTAGCCTTAAGGCAAATGAGTAAAAAACAAAACTAGGAATTTTTTAAGTAATTTCCCAAAAATAAAAAGCAATCTGCTCACTATGAATACAAATCTAAGTCTTAATTATAATTCTTCTAACTTAATTCTTCAATAAGTCTTCATCAACTTGCATTAAATTCCTACGATAACCTGCATATGCGTATAAAATAGAGATTGTGTCAACAACACGTGTTGAGTGAGTAAAACACCAGTTTACGACACTACAACAACAATATATGAGAGAAAATGCAAACTGTTCCTGTGAGATAAGCAATTGAGCCATAGAAAATAAAAGATTCAAACAAAATTAAAGATACGGCTAAACTGTTGAAATACGAATGGACATTGGTTACCAAAGATAAGGCAAACCGTTGCCATACGAATGGACATTGGTCATCAAAGATAGTTGTATGATCAACTATTAATGATGGACCTCTCTGAAATGCATTCAAATAAAGCAAGTAAACAAATAGCAAGTTAGGCATAAACTGATATATACACAAGGATTAACAGTTGCAGTTGAATAGTATATAATAGATAAAAAGATAAAGTACACTTATGTCCCCAAGAAGATATTTAAAAATAAGTAAAAAATGGGAGTGATTACTCACCTTAGAAAATAAACAGAGCGGGAATAATTAGATAAGAAAGCGGTAACCACGCTATTCGGGAATTATCGACAAGAAATCCTAAGTACAATAATTGCGGCAAATAAATATGAATTCAACAATGAATCTAAAACAAGATAGAGGTTTGTGATTTGAATGATTGAGTGTGTTCTTGCGAAAGTTTAATATTACAAAGATTTATTATTATTTTATTAATTTAAATAGTATATTCTAATTAATAAAATAATTAAATAAATTATTATTAAATTTTGGATAGGTTATATAAAGAGAATCGTTTTAAAGGTTTATTTTAAACAAAAAAAATATATTTAAATATACTTTTATAAAGATAAAGATTTCTTTTTAAATTAGCATTGTAAATTATGGATGAGCAAAATCGGGACTGGTACCGGTTGGTACAGATGCCGAACCGATACCAAAATAGATATCAATTTGGTACCATATGTACCTAAGTGGTACCAATGTTTTGAGTTTCGGTACCTTTACAGTACAGGAGCGGTATTTCCCAAATTTTTACCTTCAATACCAGTACCGTCTCGGCCCCGTACCGGTACCAGTACCGTGTAACATTCGTAACTTTTCAAACCCGAAAACCCGACCCATTTTAAATTTTCGGTTTTTTTCTATTTAAATTTATATATTTTTATAATATTATTAATTAATCTCAATTTTCGTTAATGTATTTTATGTGATCATTTCTATGCAATTATACATTTCACCACCCTTGTAGTATTACATACTCATTTAAAACATTCATAATCAAGATCAAATATTTATGTACATGTCCCATGCAATTTACTAGAATTATTATTTAACTACAACTACTACTTTTATTATTATTAATTTTATTATTATCATCATCTTTTCATATGTTACTTAACTAATAAAAACTAATGAATGTTTTAATTCAATAAAATTCATTAAAATAGTTAAACCTTTTGAATACACTATTAAACAATTTTTAATTTGTGTTTTAATTATATTAAATATGATTAATTTTCATAATTTCCTTAAGACATAACAACTCAATATTTTCAATATAAAAGGAGGACAAATCCTCCATTATTTTCACACCTCAATCCATTCTTTTCTTAAGTTTAAGAGCACTAACAAGTAAGTTGTTACCATTTCTAGCATTTTATAGCTTTTGTTTTGATTTTATCTTGAATGTTAATACTTGTTCGTAAGTTGTTCTTCATGATCATGTTACTTTTATCATAAACATATTATATTTTGGTTTTAAGAATCATTATGATCATGGATATCCAAGATAAACAATTTGATTTTTCTAAATCTTGGATCAAACCTAGTTATTTTGCAAGAACAAGCATGAATATATATTTATGTAAATCTTATGATTTGTTGATCATCATAAACTTATAAAGCTTCTTTCAAATAAGATGATTTATAAAAATTTCCTTTATTTAAAATATTTTACAATAGATATAACATATTTCAAATCTTTAAATTAATAATTGAGTAAGTTAGTTATTGTTTATCTTATTTCAACATAAACTATTATTTAAAATTTCTTTAAAAGAGTTCATGCAAAACATTTAAGGTAATTAATTAGTAAATTAATTAATTATGTTACTAGAATAAAATAAAACATTTAATCATTAATTGTTATTAATATTGATATTTAATCTTATATTAACAAGTTATAATTATTTATCTACAAATCATATTCAACTAATAAACATAAAATGATTTATATAAACTTTATTCATTTTTGTTAAACTCATTAAAAATCCCCAAGTCCCCATTTTCCATAAGTTAATGAAATAGATATTTCAATAATTCATAATTTCTAAAACCAATATTATTTAACTTTTATAATCCCAATAGTTAGTCTTTAAATTTTGTATTTTCTTTTTAATTATAGTTTGTGAGGTTCGATCGTTTCAATTTCCTTAAACGCGCTTTTGGTTATTATTTCAAGTTGTCTTCAATCTCAAAGGTGAGTTTCTCATACCCCCTTTTTACCCTTTTTAACTATTTTGGGGGTAGCATATATATCCTATCAACATAAAAATTTCGTTTATTTATTATTTACAAACTCCAATTCATTACATGGACTTGTGTGTTTATTTGCTTACTTGCTCAAAGATTACGTGCTCATGGTTTCCTCATTAAGTATGATCATACGCCCCCTATGCACTCAAGACCTCGATGTTATGAGTGGAATAGGGACCCCCGATACGAGTACGTTGGTTGTTACTAACGGAAAGGACACTTACTTGCGCTATTATCCGAGTACATTGGTGCACAATCCCAACTGGAAAAGACCTTACTTGCTCATTTACACTTGTTCATGGAATTATAGACTTTTATGTACTTATATAAAAACTTGTGTGAACTCGCCAACTATTTATTTAGTTGACATTATTTTATATATATGCTACAGGTACCTTATTTAGAGATTGCTGCCGTCACAAGCTAGAAGTTAGGTTATATTAATAAATGGATAAGCTGTTAATTGTTCTTGTATTTTCCTTGTATTTCTTGTTACAAACTTATGTACTTGATGTTTAAACTAATTAATGACAATATTGTCACTTAATAGTGTCACATGTGTTTTGGGCAATCTGTACATCACACTCAGGCGTTTCCGCTTTAGCCGGGGTGTTACAGATTGGTATCAGAGCCGTGACTATAAGATAGGACATTAGACGTAGTGTTCTAGTAGGTTATAGTTTATTTGCTTAATTGTTTAGGTTGCATGTTTAGAAATTATGTGAGCCTTATTTGATTGTTCAATGCACATTATTTGGTTGTTATTAATTTGTTTATGCCTCATGTACGCAAATACTATTATACTGATGATTCAATTACCTCAATTACACAATAACACACAAGTCCAAAGGTTTATGTTTAACGCAAAGATTTTCAATAATCAAATTTTCGATATTTGGTTGTCCGATATTTTTTCTTCTTAAAGATGGTTTCATTATGGCGGTTATGTAGTAAACTGTAAGGGGGACGTGCCTGTTTTTCGAAACTCTGGACACCAAGGTTATTGAAACCTAAGGATAAGCAATACGTATAAATCCCAATCAGACGCGGGACCCGGTTGCTTACCTGGAGAGTTAGGAAAGAGCATGAACTCTATAAGCCAAAGCATACCACTTTCAACGCCATATGAATCAAAACTTTAAGTTTTCAAACGCGAACATGTTCTCTTTGTGAAAATAATATGGTTGCACTCCTTTATGTTTTACAATGTGTTTTAACTGGAAGTCTGTACACAAAAACCCAGCTTTCGGTTCGATTTAATTACGCATTTTATACGAGAATAGTTAAGTTTTAAAAGCTTTGTGACACGTTTTCTTTATTTATACGCTCATTTAAGGCTTAAACTTTTAAAAGTTTGCAAAGTAATAACCGAATTTCAAACGATTCCTTTGTTATTTTTCTATTATGTTTTAGAATTGAAAATTTAAAAAGTTATGGTGATACATAAATGGTTGAATTTCGATTTGAGTACTATATTATTTTATTTATTTACTACTACATTTTAGAATTGAAAATTTGAAAGGTCATGGTGATACATAAATGGTCGAATTTCAATTCGATTACCTTATTTCCATATTCATTTACCCTTATGTTTTAACTTAAAAAGTCATGGTGGTACATAAACCCTCGATTTTCAAATCGATTTCACTATTTATTGTTAAGTTTAATACTTTTTTTCATATGATTTATGAGATTTTTCGTTTCTTGAAATATGAAAAACTATGACTACTCATAGGAATTTCAATTTTAATTTTGAATTTTGTTTCATGCAATTTCATTTATTTACTTATTCTTATGATTGATCTCGATAAATCTGTTGGTCGTGTCATACTTACGTACCAAGTCACGCGAATTCTTCAAGTTTCGTATCGCGCCTTCTCATTTTCCAAGTTGCCTCGCTCAACCCACAAAATGACAACCCAAGTTAGCAAGCAAAAGGCCTCCACGATTCCAATCATACCACGTTTAACCACACCCACATTCATCACTATAGTAATTTCCCAATTCAAATCCAGCACAATTCTTGGAAACTCAAACCAAACCCAACCGAAAACACTCACACAGAAACACACCCTTTTTATATTATGTGTAATTCCCACCACTTTACTTCCCTGAAACGTTGATGTACTTCTATTTGTGGTAGATTCAATTACCACATAATGCCAAAACCTACCCAAAGTCAACGTCATTCACCCGTCTGCAAGACCTGTACTTAACCATTTGTCTCAATCAGATGTTTGACCACATGCTTTAAGCCTACTATCATCATGGTGACCCTAGCACACCCGCCATACTTTGGAAGGCCTAACATGTTTCCGCCATGCAATATCCTAGCCTCGCATCCTTTGGCGACCTTATACGATTTTCCGGTTTCAATACTTAGATTTTTATAAAACTCATCAAACTCGTCTATATTTTCTTTTGCATACTTTCCTACATTTTATTTCTTTTACTAACACCTAGCGCCTAATCCCAAATCCTTAGTTTTTTTTTTAACTTTCAGTCAAATGGATTCTCTTTAAAAAAAATCTTATTATATTTTTTATTATTATTATTATTATTATTAAAGTTATTAATATTATCACCATTACTAATATTACTGCTACTATTATTGTTATTAGTACCATCACCGTCATCATCATTATTATTATTACGGAAATTATCAATATTATTATTATTATTAAAATTTTTATTATTATTATTGTTAATATTATTATTATTATTAGTAATATTATTATTACTAGTATCATCGTCACTACTATTAATATAATAATATTTAAAGTAAAATATTTGCTTCAAACAAGTTTTGAGTCCTTTTTAAACTATTTTTCATTCAACTAGTCAAGTAATATGACAATTATTTTTCCTATGTCATTGGCCTAAAGAAAACATTTGTTTTTACGTTTAAGATTTCATAAAACTTGCAAGTCTTAGCGATAGCTAAACAATTTTTTCCTAAATAAAAATAGAATAAATCTTATTTCACCATGAGATATAAAAACACCACGATTTATAACCGATTTTTGTAAATTAAAATATATGTTGTATCCCTTCCTTTCTTTCCCCTTCGTTAACGCCAATGAGTTTTGGCTAAGAAATCATGGCACCACCTCCCACGTCAACCTCTCATACCCCAAATAAACTGACATTCGAGAAGACAAGCGTCGCAAGCTGCATTTTCTTTTCTTTAACTTCTCCTTCACATATTTTTCGGACGTACCCAAAGTGATTTTTATACCCACTTCTTTAAAATATTGGTTACAAAGTTTATTTTGATTGTTCATTGATCTTTGATCCATATTCGTTTGTATTTTTAAGAAGCGTGAATCCGTACGTCATTCATATTTGCTCTATTAAATCAGTTTACGTTTGTTATTTCAAATATCGTGGTCTATTACCCATTTTTCTTAAACATAACCGTTAAGTGGAAATTGGGACTATGCTACCTAATAGAAACTGTATTTTCATTTTATTTATACATTTTACTATCAGTAACCGGTTCTCTCCAAACGAATTCGTTTAATTAGAACCAGGACTGTGTCTCATGTACATGCCGAGTTTATGTTGTTAAATTTTTTCACAAATTGTTTTGTTTATTTGTGTACTTCTCTTTCACTCGATGTTTTATTTAAATCATTATGTTGTTCTTGATTTCATCAATCTGGAATCAGTGTTTTATTTTGATTTCGAAATTTCAATTGTTTACTTTGATAAACTCAAGGTTGCTATTGTAACTTTTCTTTCACAAACTTAAATGGATTTTAATAATGTGAATATAGAATTTCGTTTATCCGTTTTATTTCAAATTATTAATTTATATGTTGTAATGTTCACTTTATTTCACCTCAATGTTACCGTTAATTGCGTTGCATTCTTTCGGAGATTTCCATTTGTTAAACATCATGGTATTTTGATACATAAAAAGTTTTGTTTATCTAAGATATTCTTGAACCCAAATGCGTTATCAATTTACATGTTCATACTTCGTTGGTTAAATGCTACATTTACTTACCACGTTATTCGCGACCCCATTATTTCAATCACATGTTACGTGGTTCATAATTCTAAATGCTTCATTCTTTAACTTCATTACCTCGTTTATTTCGTTTTCTAAATCGTTTACTTGGTTTAGACTCGATGATTTTATTACTTGACTTAGTGTTTCGCGTCGTCCTTGGTCTGAATGGTCTATCAATATGTTTTAGTAATGCTTACCCTTTAAATTCATTATTTTTTTTATTTTCAACGTTCTATATGAGAATTTTATGTAATTATAAAGTCTGTGTCTTAAAACCACACAATAGAGCAAGTTATATGGACCATCCGACGATAGAGGTAATTATGGGTCGACACGTAATTATCAAAATCCTCGCATGGAAAATGTAATAAGTCCGGTTGTGTGAAATAACTCGGAACATGGAATGATTTTTGGAGAACGAGACAAATACAATATGATAAGTGCTTGGTGGATACGTCGCTGGTACATCCTATATATAATTGTCCTTGCCATATTTCCTATTTGTGACGTTCTTTCGGGTCATTCAAAGATCTACGTTATTTTATTTTAATTTTGCATGTATAAAATTGCTAAAATTTACAACAACTTCGTTTATTAATTGTTTTCTTTTAATTTTATTTTTTTTTATTTTTATTTTTATTTCGGGACGAAATTTCTAAATGTTGTAAGTCCTGTAACATTCGTAACTTTTCAAACCCGAAAACCCGACCCATTTTAAATTTTCGGTTTTTTTCTATTTAAATTAATATATTTTTATAATATTATTAATTAATCTCAATTTTCGTTAATGTATTGTATGTGATCATTTCTATGCAATTATACATTTCACCACCCTTGTAGTATTACATACTCATTTAAAAAATTCATAATCAAGATCAAATATTTATGTACATGTCCCATGCAATTTACTAGAATTATTATTTAACTACAACTACTACTTTTATTATTTATAATTATTATTATTAATTTTATTATTATTATCATCTTTTCATATGTTACTTAACTAATAAAAACTAATGAATGTTTTAATTCAATAAAATTCATTAAAATAGTTAAACCTTTTGAATACACTATTAAACAATTTTTAATTTGTGTTTTAATTATAATAAATATGATTTTTATTTCGAACGGTTAACTTTTATAAACACAAACACAGACAAAAAACCCACGGAAGCCCCCACAACCTGTAGGACAGCCGCAAAAAGAAAAGGAGTTACATGAAATCAAAATTACACCAACTCAACCAATCTAAAGCTCTTTGTTTACACCTATACTTATACCAAAGGAAGCCATTTGCCTTAATATCCCCCATGATCTCTTTCAAATTAATCTCCTTTCCTTCAAAAACTTTTTCGTTTCTCGCCTTCCAAAGTCTCCAACAAGTGATTATGATAATTCCATGGAACACCTCTTTTTTATTAGCTCCAAGGTTATATTAAATATGATTAACTTTCATAATTTCCTTAATACATAACAACTCTATATTTTCAATATAAAAGGAGGACAAATCCTCCATTATTTTCACACCTCAATCCATTCTTTTCTTAAGTTTAAGAGCAGTAACAAGTAAGTTGTTACCATTTCAAGCATTTTATAGCTTTTGTTTTAATTTTATCTTGAATGTTCATACTTGTTCATAAGTTGTTCTTCATGATCACGTTACTTTTATCATAAAAATATTATATTTTGGTTTTAAGAATCATTATGATCATGGATATCCAAGATAAACAATTTGATCTTTCTATCTCTTGGATCAAACCAAGTTATTATGCAAGAACAAGCATGAATATATATTTATGTAAATCTTATGATTTGTTTATCATCATAAACTTATAAACTTTCTTTCAAATAAGATGATTTATAAAAATTTCCTTTATTTAAAATATTTTACAATAGATATAACATATTTCATATCTATAAATTAATTATTGAGTAAGTTAATTATTGTTTATCTTATTTCAACATAAACTAATATTTAAAATTTCTTTAAAAGAGTTCATGCAAAACATTTAAGGTAATTAATTAGTAAATTAATTAATTATGTTACTAGAATAAAATAAAACATTTAATCATTAATTGTTATTAATATTGATATTTAATCTTATATTAACAAGTTATAATTATTTATCTACAAATCATCTTCAACTAATAAACATCAAATGATTTATATAAACTTTATTCATTTTTGTTAAACTCATTAAAAATCCCCAAGTGTTAGTGCACGGTTTGTGACTGATGATTTACAGTTAAAGTATTCAAAATTAAAGTATTCGATAGCTACGGAAAAGGGGGTGTCTGTTAGTGCACGAAATTGTTGTCTGTAGCATTCGAATAAGTTATACATAGTCTAGATTGTTTATTTATTGTAAATGGCCCATTCGCTATGGTTTGTATAGCGAATGAGGTCCATTCGTCATAGGCTAGACTAGTTCGTTAAGGTATAAGCTCATTCGTTATGGTAGCATAACGAATGAGAACTGGTTCGTTAAGTTATTAGCCTTAACTTAGCGAATTAGGCTTAAGTTAACGAATGGGAGTGTGCAGCCTATATATATAGGATGCTCCCATTCATAATTATGGGAGTTCACACACATGAGAGATGTGAGGTTCTCCATAAGTTATTATTATGTAATTATTCCTTATTTATCAATAAACCGTATTTAACGTATATGTGTTCGTATCATATAATCGATGTATCATAGCGGCTAGATCCGTGACGGGTTTCAATACTAAGTCCCCATTTTCCATAAGTTAATAAAATAGATATTTCAATAATTCATAATTAGGGCACACCTCAGGAGGTGTGCCCTAGTTATTCTATTTATAGGCCTGACACCTCCTTTATAGCTATCATTCCTTCTGGAAAACCCCAAATGTTAATACATATTCAAAATTATTCTAAGTATAAAACAAGTCTTCCGGGTAGGCTTTGCATCAATATTGACTTTCCGTGTAGACTGTGTGCTCGGCCATCCTTCAGAACTTGGTAACATAGAAGTGTGCCCGGGATCAGTTTCCGGGTAGACTTTACTTGAAGAGTGTTTTACCAAGTAAAATACTCACCGGGTAGACTTCAATCTTCTTGACTTTGCCAGACTTTGCCCGACAAACCCTTACGATCAACCTTGTTCTTCAATGGTCCCTTCGACTCTTTGCTCGAGAATAGCTTATTAGCAAAGTGTGCTCGGCAGCACTGTTCCTTGCTTAAGTTGAACTTTGCTCGATGTTACTTAGAGATATTCCATTAAATCATCAAGCCTACTTGGACCATTGTATTATTAAATAATACCTTGCTCGGTCTTCCAATCACTTGGCTTCATGAGCTTGGTTAGCCAAAAGCTTACTCGAGAGTAAACCTTACTAGGCTATGAAGAACAGACTTGCTTGATAAAGTGATCCTTGCCCGGATTTGCATAAACTAGTGAACCTTTCCCGGTAATACACCAATTTGCAAACCCTGCTCGGATATCCACTAAAGAAGAATTCTAGAAGATAACCATGCCCGATAGACAAAATATCATGCCCGACTAAGTAAAAGCTTGCTCAGAGGTCTAAGGTGTGCCCGGATCCATACTTAGCTAATTCTAAGGAGGTTGAGAAGATTCCAATCTTCCATATATCTCTCTTAGGTCAAATCTTTGACTCAACACATTCTCTAGCAAAGTTTCCAGGCTTTTGGCAATTATAACATATTTCCTTGGACTTATCAAACCTAATCCTTTCATTTGGACCAGATACTAGAGATCTACCAGTCCTGTTGAACAGCCTCTTGCTTCTGAGAGAAAGCATTGCAGCTTGCCACTTTAAATCCATATCCTCAAGGTCATCAGCATCTATTTGTTCCAAATCATCTTGTATGACACTTGTGTGGATTAAGTTCTTGGCCACAAATGCATTATAGGACTCAGTGAACATTGAGAAGAGTGCTTGAGTTTCATTCCCTTGACCATTGTTTCCACCAGAGTAGGGCACATGTCCACTTGCCACTGAGGCAGAGTCATTGTCATCTATGAGTTGGACATTGAACCTTGGTTGGTTTCCTTGGTGACTTGAGCTACCACCAACAAATGCTTTAGGTGTATCAACACCATGTTTGGTTGGTTCCTCTATGATGGGAAGCTGTTGTTGATTTTTGGTAGACAAGTTTCCCATAGGTGCAATAAGAGCATTGGACACCTGGAAACATGGCTTCTCTTCTTTTATCATTTCGTTCTCAATCATCTCTGTCTCAGCAGCCTGAAGGAAGCACACTACATCATCCACCTTTAGTTGATCAAAGTTGGGCTTTTGAAGGATGAACTTGCGGGCAGTGTACCACTCCTTTGGCATTGAATTGAGCAACTTAGTGTTCAAGTCAAAATCGGTCATCACATACATTCACTATAGCCAGAAATCTGTCAAGGATTGTCTTCAATCTTTCTCCATCCTTGTATTTGAATCTCTCAAGCTGTTGCTTGAGCCGTTGCTTCTTGATGTTCTTTAGCTCAGTGTTCCCCTCGAACATTTCAAGGATTGCATCATACATAGCTTTTGTAGAAGTGTGATGTGCAACCTTTGTCAAGATCTTCCAACACAGTCCTAGCTTAATCATGGCTAAGGCCCTGTCATCTGCTTTCTTCATTCTATCACGCACAGTAGCAGTAGAACCTGCACCATCAGCTGCTTGTAGACCATTTTTGATTGAGTTCCACATGTCTACATCGTTGTAGCACACAACAACCTCGAATAAGAATTTCAATCAATCAATCAATCAATCAATCAATCATACCCAGTGAAGTCCCACCAACAGCAAAGCTATAAGTGGGGTCTGGGGAGGGTGGGATGTAGGCGCACTGTACCTCTATCCAAGGGATAGAGAAGTGGCTTCCAGAGAGACCCTCAACTCTAAAGTGCATATGTATGAAGCAATATAAATGAAATCAAAGTGCAACAGTAATATAAAAATATTAATAATACTAATAGTACAATAATACTTCTAATACTATATATATGTAAAGAAAATACTATTATGGTGTGTGACCAAAAAAAGGAAATAGAAGCCCTAACGTATTCTTTTGTTACTAAAAATCCTTAACTTTAATTTTACTTCTCCAAGAATTCCTATCCTCCACCATGTCCTCGGAGAGGTTTAAGTCTATCAAATCATGTCTAATTCTCTCGTCCCAAGTCAATTTAGGTCGTCCTCTACCCCTCCTCCCCTCTATAGTAATGTTTTCTACGGATCTAACAGGATTCGTCATCTGTCTTCTCTTCACATGTCCAAACCATCTCAATCTCCACTCTTTTATCTTGTCTGCTATGTTCGCCACCCCAAATCGAATAAGAATTTCCATTTGGTGAAATTCTCCTGTCCATACAATATGGGAATCTTATTAGTAGAAACTTCTTGCTCTTCGTAACCAGACATTTTGGTATCTTGAAAAGCAGAATCAGTAAATCAGTGAAAACAAAGTAAAAAATCGAATTTTGAAAAGTAATCTGATTTGAGAATCAAATCTTCAGATCTGATACATCTGGTTTGATTGGAGCAAGATTAAGCAATAAAGATGTAAACTTTAAACAAAATAGGTAAAAGAAAACACCAGTAATTTGTAGATCTAGAAGGAGATGAAGAACAGAGCAGCTGACGCCATTCTTCAATCAAACAGTGTTCTGCTTACGTCATCTTTCTTCTTCAAATCTTCAATCAGCAACAAATTTCTTCACCCAAAGCAACAAACAAGCTCTGATACCACTTTTCGGTCCCGGATATAGATCGCTCACACTCACAATCAAGTCATAACCTACACAATAAATGTGTCGACAAGAGGGTTAATGACGGGTTGCTAATTTGGGTAAGAAAACTGTTTGTTAACGGTGGAATCAGAAACAAACAGAGTTTTTGCTTAAGAATTAATAAATGTAACAGACACAAACAATCACTCAAAAGATTTCCATTTATATAAATGATTCATACAAATGTTAATCGATTAGCGTTTCTTGTTTGGAAAGTTTATCCATACAATCCTATGACAGCCGTTACACTTAATCAGGAAATATTCTTTTAGGTCTGAAAAGTGTAATGTTTGCTGTCCAAATTCGTAGGAGGCGTGTCCTAAAATATTTTATTTACAGGCCTGCCACCTCCTGACAGCTGTCATTCCTTCTAGAAACCCTAATGATTGGTACATAATCAAATTACATATTCAAAACTATACTAAGTCTGAAAAGAGGTCTTCCGGGTAGACTTTGTGACATTTTTCTTTTCCGAGTAGGCTTTGTGCGTTTTTGTCCTTTACGAGTAGACCTGGTAACCTTGAAGTGTGCTCGGGAACAGTTCTCCGGGTAGACTTTACTTGAGTATTTTCCTAAGAAAATACTCACCTAGCAGACTTCAATCTTCTTGACCATATCAAACTTTGCCCGATATAATCTAACGAGCTAACTTGTTCTTTCGAGGCCCTATCAACTCTTTTCTAGAGAATAATTTATTGGCAAAGAAAGGTGTGCTTGGTAACACTGTAGCTTGCTCGGAGTTGAACCTTGCCCGATGAGTCCTTAAGGTAATTCTTTATCTTTCATCAAGCATTCTCGGACCATTGTTTATTAATGAATACCTTGCTAGATCTTCCAAGTACTTGGCTTCAAAAGCTTGGTTTGACCAAGGGTTTGCTAGGAATCAAACTGTGCTCGGCAATGAAGAACAATCTTGCTAGACATAGTGAAACTTGCTCGGATATACACTAAAGAAGACTTCAAGAAGTTAACTCTGCCCGATAGGCAAAATATCATGCTCGGCCAAGTAGAATCCTGCTCGGATGTCCCAGTGTGCTCAGTTCTATACTTAGCGATTTATTAGGAGGTTGAGAAGATTCCAATTTCCTTATACTTCTTTTAGGTCAAATGTTTGACTCAACAAACTTGAACCTGAGCCCGGTCCACCTCGACCCATGACTTGACACAACATGGCCCAACACAATTCCCTCTTGGACCATAAAATGGCTCTTTTCCCAACTAAGAACCAAGTTCGTTTCGACACATCTTTTCAAAACACTTTCGAGTTTATTTAAACATGACTCGAAAGATGGGCTGAAAATCGAAAAATTGTACATAAAAATCTCTAAAGACTCCCCCACCATATCGGAAAAAATACTCATCATGCAACTTTGAAAGGTGGCAGGGGCGTTACATAACCCGAATGGCATTTGCCTAAATGCGAATGTGCCATACGGGCAGGTAAATGTAGTCTTTTCCTGATCCTCAGGATGAATAGCTATCTGGTTATACCCGGAATAACCGTCTAAAAAGCAATAAAATTTCTGACCACATAGCTTTTCGACGATTTGATCGATAAACGGAAGCTGAAAGTTATCTTTCGACGTTGTCGCGTTCAGTTTTCGATAATAATTAAAAATGCGCCACACGATGGGTCTTCAATCATGCCCCTCGCGTATCCCGATGGGACATGCCACCATCAAACTTCATTTATATGTCTCCTTTTGTGTACTGGATAACCCGGGTCTTCAATACATGCATCAGCAGGTCCAAATTAAGTACTTTAATGCCTGTGACCTGAAATACAATAATACACATATGAAGTATCGATGTTCCTAAAGTAAACAATTAAAACTAAGAAATAAATGAACTAAACAATATACAAATTAACCAACCATCATCGGTTTTGAAAAATCAATATTTATTTGATATTATAATTGGTTAAAATTAAACCATACTACTTAATAACAAGGTTTACAAAAAAATAAATCCAAAACGCCCTTAACTGGGATCGAAGCCGTGACCATAGGATTCACAACATACAAACGAAACCAACGTAACCAGGCTTACAACGGGTTAATTAACTGAAAGCTACTCATAATATACATAACTGATTTTACCCCCAAAAAGCTATACACCCTAAAATCATAATCGATCAATCCATTGCTTTTTGGTTTAATTTATGTTAGTGCTTTCATTAAGCAGATTTAAACGAACTATAAACGTATTCCAATTACCTGCAAGGATGATAGCCAGCTTCAGATCGATGAACCAGAACAGCTGGCCAAACCTCGATCACGAAAGACTACAAAAAGGTGATTATCAATCAATTAACTATGGGGCTTCAACTGGCGATGGTTAAAGGATGTTGCAGCAACCATTAATTGAAGTATAATGATCGAAATAATGTACTTTCGTTTACGAGTTAATCCCGTTTCGTATTATGAGCAATTCGTATATCATAAGGTCGTGTTTTCCTAATTTAAAACATCGATGTGGCCGATTTCGTAAGAATTACGATTCCAAAGATTCAATTTTCATATTGATTCAGAGAATTAAGTTCCAAGCATGTTAAACGGGTATACGGGTATGCAAAAAGAGTCCCGGTTTGGGCTATTGGATCCTGGATACGGGTCATGATAATAAAATGACCAGATGTTGCACTTTGGTCCCTGGAGATTAGGGATGGAAGCATAAAAGGGTTATAGTTTAATTTTGGGTTGAAATTAAAAAATCTTGAATGTTATCTTATATATTAAATAAATATTTAACCAATAATATTATAATAATCGATAGACGTGATATTTTATTGACAAATATTTCCTGGAAACTAAACGGGATGGGTAACGTATATAACTTATAAGTTTGAAAACCGAGTTGTTACAGTCTCCAATACTTTAAGGAATTGCGTCCCAAAATTAAAGGATACCATAACAACACCATTAACATTTGAGGAAGAGAAAAAATTTAAATATAACTTTTAAAATTTATCATAACGCAGAACTTTGTATAGTCAAAACAACGCTCCAAATGAAAATCCGATAAGGGCACTTTATATATAGGATGTACCAGCAGCGTATCCACCATGTCCTTATCATCTTAACATGTGTACCGTTATCCCAACTACTTTCGGTTCAAGGTTATGACACACAATTGCACGCATTATGATTTCCATGCGATGACTTCAATAATTATGTAGGCCTCCATAACTACTTAGATCGTCGGATGGTCCACATAACTCGTCCCATCTTGTGGGTTACCAAAACATATTAAAGACATGATTTTTAGAGAAACCAAAAACCTTAATACATTTTGTTTATAAATAGAAAATAGTCATTGTGAAAAATATTGCTAAAAATGAAATGATTTTTTTTTTAATTATTAAAATTTTCAAAACATTTTTTTTAAAGTGTAGCATTGCAAATAGTTGTCTTTGAAAATATTGATTTAAAGGTATGCGCAAAATCACTTAAAATTAACAAATTATTAGAATTGAAATCGTTTAAATCCAAAAATCGAATAAAGATGTATTATAATGTATGGTTGAGGAAGGTAAAGTATGTTTAGATAAACGTGACAAAAACATCTTCTTTAATAAACTTAGTTATAAATAGCTTGATTAATTAGATCTATAAAAAAAATTTTGAATAATTGAAGTTGATTGAATGAAAATATTTTGACTAGATTGCAAAGTAGGGTTTAATAGAATAAGTTTGGAAATCTAGAGCTTGATGAACATGATTGAATCAAGAACAAACATGGCGTAGGCGATTAGGATTTCCATAGTTGTAGCAGTTACAAGTGGGGTATAAACTTTGAGCAAATGTCGTAGCATGGGGTTTAGAATTTAAACGGCATAGACTGTTGTGGAACGTCTTGTGGTATGTGGCAAGTATTAACAAGCTAACCGAATGATTATTTTTGGTATAAAACGATATTAGAGTTGAATTGGATAGTGATAGTGGTAAGTGAAGCATAACGAGTGAATTTTTGAAGTAAAGTTTCTTGTTTGAGACGCTATGATTTTGTTGAAGTTGATTGTTAATTTGATTAATAATATATATAGTTGATGTTTAGACTTGCGTTTGTTATTGTTGTCGTTATGAGAATGAGTAGGGGTAAATGAATCAAATTTACCAATAATTAGTTTAATGAACAAGATTTAGTTTATTGTATTTATGTTTTGGAAATTGAGTTTATAGTTTAGAGATCGCATGAGTTATCTCGTTGAATAAACATGTGGTCATGAGGCGGTTACATAAAATAAATGATTGATGTTGAGAAAATCATTCTATGATTAATAAAAGATATGATTTAATGAGAAGGTTGGATAGTTGTGTAGATTTCATATGAATTATTGTGTAAAACGAAAATTAAATATGTTATGCTGATGTATATTCATAACTTAAGGATAAGTTAAAATTTAAATTGAAAATCATTGAGTTACTTTGATGAGTGAATGAGCTTTATCAAAGTTTTATATGTTTTCACATGTTATGTTAATGTATATTCATAACTTATGATATCATGAGTATAAGAAAGCCATTTGATTATTAAATTGTGTAATAATATTATTTAAATTACTTGATGTTTTGATAATATAATAATATGATAAGATGATTAGGTAAAAACTAATTCAATAATAGAGTGTATATTGTTTTGATTGGCTCGTGATAACCGAGTCTTGATGAATAAAAGTTTTGTATCCAATCAGGAGAATAAAAATGTCTTGAGTGTATAAAGAGATCAAATCAATAAATCTTGATTCAAAAGTGATTTAGTAAGCAATTGAATAATTTAATAATATAATAATAAAATCAAGTCATAAATTGTTTCGTTTAAAATCAAACAAATAAAGAAATAACTAATGTTCTTCGATGTGTTGGGTATCCCATGAGCTTTCCATGGCATTTTGTTTCCCCAACTAATTAGCATACCAAAACCCAAACAAATGTGTTAGTCGGCCTTCCATGAGCATTACATGGAAATTTGAATGGCCCAACTTAATTAACGAATCAACGAATCAATTGAGTTTGTCAGCCCATGAGCATTACATGGCGATTTGACCGAACAAACTAAATAACGAATAAATGAACTCAAGCACAGTAGTTGAAACATCTCGTGTATCACCACAGATGATAATGTTCCAACAAAATATCGCAAATATAACAAATTGTGAAAATGTACAATTGGCGTGTCCATGGCGTCCCATGGGTTTTACACCCGACTAGACATTTTAAAAATAATAAAACACAATAAAGGGTGTAACCGTTAGGCCAATTACGTTAAATGATTAAAGTGTCGGTCGCATGACAATTTCCACTATGGCGGGGAATCTTGTCACACTCCCTAGTTTTAAGTGAAAGCAAGCAAAAACAAAGCTATGAAATTCACAAGGAAATTTCCGACAATAAAAGGCAATATAATAAAATTTAATATAAATATTTTAAGATTGAGGCATAACCTCGAAGTTATAAAAATATTTTGAGAATGAGACATAGTCTCGGAGTGAAGCATAGCTTCGGAGTTGTGCGTGTGTGCATGACAAATAAAATAAACAATTAATTAACAGTGAAATAAGTACCTAATCTAGCAAGGCAAATACGTAAGTTGTAAACAATCAAATAGAACACATCAGGTAAACAATTAAGCACATATGAGGCTCCTAAGCATGTTACTAAGGCACCACTAACGACCTATCTTAAACCTTCGGCTCTGATACCAATCTGTCACACCCCAACCTACGACGAAAATGCCAGGGCGTGAACTGATTGTCACAGCTCACAATGTTAATATCAATCACATTATAAGTTTCACTATCTATTAAATAAACTTCAAACGAAATAATTATTCATTATAATATCTCATAACAAACACAAATCAAAATTTATAAAATTAATTGTCTCATTGAATATCTTCTAGCATAAGTCCTTAAACGATCTTCTAACTTCAACTACATCATACGATGACCTACATATGCGTTGAAAATAAAATAGTTTTGTCAACACAAGATTGAGTGAGTAAAACACTAGATGTTCATGATTTTATATAATAATAAATAAGATAGCATATTGTCTCAAGTGAGATAAGCAATTTAACCATAGCATATAAACAAATCAATCAAACCATGAAGAAAAGGCTAAACCGCTGCAATGCGAATAGGCATTGGTTACAAAAAATGAGGTGTCGGTGAAACCATTGTCAATGCATGGACGCCGGCCACTACGACGGTTGTATGATCATACTAGACTGAGATTATGTTGGACCTCTTTGAATGCGGAAGCATATAAAGGAAGTAAGAACATAAAAAAGTAAGTTATAAATTGTTAAATACAAGTGACAACAGTTGCAAGATGAGTAATATATTGTAATAAAATAAATAGAACGCATATGTCCCCAAAACGGTCAAAAATGAGTTAAAAGGGGGAGTGAGATACTCACTTGATCGGATGTACGAAATATAAGTGCTGATGATGTGAGAAAGATAAATCCTTCGGAATATACTGATAAGGATTTCTAGTTAAATAATAGTAATATGAATTAATTATTAAAGATATACACGATTTAATGAAATAAGATTTCGGTGTGATTTGAGTTATGTTGTGATTAGCATGTTATTGATTGACCGAATGAACTCTATGGTTATTATTATTATTATCTTGAAGTCATTATTGTTAGTTTAAATAAATAAATAAGAGTTGATTAATTATATGATCATTAATTAAATATAATGCAATTATAGATGTGTACAATAAATAAATATAACCTATAATATATTAAATACTTTAATAAAAACATTCAAATATATAACAAAAATATATTTTGGAATACTTAACAAAAACCAAGTTTTGTAAATATAATTAATGCGTTTAAAATACGACTGTTACAGTTTTTAAATAATGATACATATATAATTAATATATTCTTATATATAAAATAAATATAAGAAAATTTATAGAAGCATTCAACTATGAGAAAACGTGAATTTACGAGAGTCATGTTTTAATAAGATAAAGTTATTTTTGTTAATATATTGTTATAATACTTATATATATATAGACACACACACATACATTCATGACCGGAATGAGATTTATTGGATAAGAAAAACGTAACTTAGTGATGTCGGTTTTAACAAATCAATATTTATTTGATATTATAATGAGTTAAATTAAACCATACTGCTTAAAAACAAGGTTTACAAAAATTAAATCCAAAACGCCCTTAACTGGGCTCGAAGCCGTGACCACAGGATTCACAACACACAAACGAAACCAACTTAACTAGGCTTACAATGGGTTAAATATTGAAAGCTACTTATGATATACATAACTGATTTTACACCTAAAAAGCTATAAAACCTAAAATCCTAATCGATCAATCCATTGCTCTTGGTTTAATTTATGTTAGGGCTTTCATTAAGCAGATTTAAACGAACTATGAACATATTCCAATTACCTGCAAGGATGATAGCTAGCTTCAGATCGACGAACCAGAACATCTGGCCAAACCTCGATCACGAACGAGTACATAAAGGTGATTATCAAACAATTAACTATGGGGTTCTACTGGCGATGGTTAAAGGATGTTGCAGCAACCATTAATTGAATCATAATGATCGAAATAATGCATTTTTGTTTACGAGTTAATCCTGTTTCGTATTATAAGCAATTCGTATATCATAAGGTCATGTTTTCCTAATTTAAGACGTCGGTGTGGCCGATTTTGTAAGAATAACGATTTCAAAGATTCAATTTCCATATTGATTTCGAGAATTAAGGTCCAAGCCTGTTAAACGGGTATACGGGTATGCAAAAAGGGTCCTGGTTTGGGCTATTGGATCCTGGATACGGGTCATGATAATAAAACGACCAGATGTTGCACTTTGGTCCCTGAAGATTATGGATGGAAGCATAAAAGGGTTTATAGTTTAGTTTTGGGTTGAATTTGAATAATCTTGAAAGTTATCTTATTTATTAAATAAATACTTAACCAATACTATTATAATAATCGATAAACGTGATATTTTATCGACAACAATTTCCCAGAAACTAAAACGTGTCGGGTAACGTATATAACTTATAAGTTTGAAAACCGAGTTGCTACATTTGTTCACTTGGTTAGAACTTTGTTCACCTGGACATGCCTTTGTGCATTTGGTACGTAAGAGAGACTTTTGGCACACTTGTTTCGGTCAACAAGTGTGGCCAAGATTAGGAGGCTATGGTTGTGAACTTGTGGTTGTTTATTTTGTTTTATCTTATTTGGATAAGGATAATTAGCAAACTTAATATCAACAACTTGCATAAAATTGGTTCCTTAGAAATCATTATGTAATAAAATTGGTTTTATTAAAGGTTAATGATTTCACAATAAAATGGGTTTTATTAAAAGGAACATTGAAAATTGGTTTTCAAATAAAGTACCATACATTTGAATGCATGCAAATGCAAGGTACATGAATAGTTTTCCAATCTCGAATTTAGAAAACTTAAATCCCTTTTAAAACAAGTTAAACACTCGAATCACTTGGGAACTCGATGTGGGATAAAGGTCACCTAACCACATTGAAGAAACCTTGCGAGTTTGAGGTGGGTTTGTCATATTTGTGGGATAAAGGTCACCTAACCACTTGTATATTAAATTCACATGTGTGTGGAAGTAGGACGACTTGATTTGGAAACCATGTGAATAGGGTCACCGAAGCATGGCGTACAAAGGTGTTTATGGGATTAAACATGCTAACTAAACATATGTTGTTTAACCGATCCCATAAAACTAGAAGTTGTCAAACGTTGACTACCTTGTTAATTCAATAGTAGGATAAAGGTCACCTAACTACTATGTGAATGTAACGTTGGGTTCTAGATTTTAATCATTAATTTTCTTAAAGACACAAAAGGGTATTAAAGATTAAAACTAGTTAGATGATATCGAAAATACTTAAAGTGAACTTTGTTAAATTATGTAGATGTCCACAATCAACAATCCACCTAACGCAATTATTCCACCCGTGCATAACCTATCACTAAGAGCTATACTTGATAAGGATCGTCTTAAATATAACAACTTTATGAATTGGTTCATGATAACACATCTTTTGATAACACCTTATACCAATCAAACACCAAGAAACTCAAAGTGGATTTGAGTAAGACTTATCTTTGGCATTGTGGCCTTGGTCATATAAACAAGGGTCGCATAAGTACACTTCAAAAGAATGGTCTTTTGGAATCAAATGATGATTCATTTGATAAGTGTGAATCTTGTTTACAAGGAAAGATGACCAAGGAACCCTTTAGTGGAACTAACGAAATGGCAAAAGACTTATTAGGTATCATACATTCGGATGTATGTGGTCCTTTTAAGGCAATAACAATGAATGACGAAAGATACTTTATTACCTTTATCGATGATTATAGTCGTTATGGGTATGTGTACTTATTAAGATACAAAGATGAAGCCTTTGAAATGTTCAAAGCCTTCCAAAATGAAGTAGAAAATAAATCAATAAAACCATCAAAGTACTTCGTTCGGATAGAGGAGATGAATACCTTAGTGATGCTTTTCAAGATCATCTTAGGAGTTGTGGAATCATCTCACAAATCACTCCACCCGGAACACCACAACATAATGATGTGTCCGAGAGGAGGAATTGAACCCTATTGGATATGGTTCGATCTATCATGGCTAAAAGCGCATTGCCTCTATCATTTTGGGGTATCGCATTGCTCTCGGCAGCCCGTATTCTAAATATGGCACCAACCAAGAAAGTGGACAAGACACCTTTTAATATATGGCATGGAAGGGTTCCATCATTATCATATATAAAGGTATGGGTTTGTAAGGCTTATGTAAAGCACCACACCCAAAACAAACTTGAAAACCGATCCACTAAGTGTAATTTGTAGGATATCCCAAAGACTCTATGGGATATTATTTCTACAACCCAACCGAATGAAAGGTGTTCATTTCTCGAAAGGCCGAGTTCTTGGAAACTAATTTCCTTATGGAAGGAATTAGTAGAATGGTGGAACTCAAGGAGGATCGAGAACCACAAGCCGATACACGTTTGGTTGATACTAGCACTCAACAAGACATTGTTGAAATGATCAAATGGTTGATCAAGAGACACAAAACGTTCAAAAATCTGGTAGAATTAGTAATCCACCCAAAAGATATGGATTTTTCATGGATGGATGCTATGTGGTAGATTCGAATGAACCCACCACATACCACAATGCAATGTCACAATCCAATTGTGACAAATGGCTTGAAGCTATGAACGTTGACATGCAATCCATGCATGACAACCAAGTATGGGATTTGGTTGCACCAGCTCTTAACTCCAAACCGGTTGGAAGTAAGTGGGTTTTCAAAAGGAAAACCGATATGCATGGAATCTTGGATACTTATAAAGCAAGACTTGTAGCCAAAGGTTTTACTCAAACTCAAGGAGTTGATTATGACGAGACCTTTTCGCTCGTGGCAATGCTAAAGTCTATTAGAATATTATTTGCCATAGCCGCATATTATGACTATGAGATTTGGAAAATGGATGTTAAAATCTCTTTTCTAAATGGACATCTTTAAGAAGATGTCTATATGGTTCAGCCCGAAGGTTTTGTCGATCCACAACATCCTAATAAAGTATGCAATTTAATTAAATCAATCTATGGATTGAAACAAGCATCTAGAAGTTGGAATCACCGTTCTGATGAAGAATTCAAGAAATTTGGATTCGTCAAGAACGCTGATGAGGCTTGTGTGTATAAGAAAGCCAGTGGCAGCATCATTACGTTCCTAGTATTGTATGTTGATGACATACTATTGTTTGGAAATGACATTCCAACCATGGAAGGTGTAGAAGCCTGGCTTGGGAGTTGTTTTTTCATCAAAGATCTTGGTGAAGCCGCCTATATTTTGGGAATAAAGATCTATAGGGATAGATCAAGGCGGTTGATAGGTTTAAACCAAAGTGGATACATTGATAAATCTTGAAAAGGTTCAAGATGGAGAACTCTACGAAAGGTTTGGTACCTATTCAAAGAGGAACGATATTGAGTGTGACTCAATGTTCAATCTCAAAGGATGAGCAAGAGAAAATTAAAGGAATCCCATACACTTCAGCTATAGGATCCATCATATATGTCATGATATGCACTAGACCGGATGCTTCATGCGCTTTGAGCATGACAAGTCGATACCAACAAAATCTGGGAAGTAGCCATTGGATGGCGGTTAAGAGCATATTGAAATACCTTAGATGGTCCAAGGATATGTTTTTAATATATGGCTCTGGTGAGGAGGAACTCGTTGTAAAGGGTTACACGGATGCGAGTTTCCAAACTGATCGAGATGATTCTCGATCACAATCGGGATATGTTTTCGTTATGAATGGTGGGGCAGTCTCTTGGAAGAGCGCAAAACAAGATGTGGTAGCATTTTCCACCACTGAATTGGAATACATCGCCGCCTCATTGGCAGCTCAAGAAGCTGCGTGGATAAGAAAGTGCATTGCCGGTCTAGGGGTAGTCCATACCATTTGGGACCCTCTAGAGATCTTTTGTGACAACGATGGTGCGATTGCTCAAATCAAGGGACCTCGTGCAAATCAAAATACAAGGCACATTGAGCGGAGATTCAACTACATAGGGGTGAAGTTGAAAAGGGAAAGATATGTATTCGCAAAGTTTACATGGATCAAAACATTGCGGATACACTCACGAAGCTCCTTGAAAGACCGAAGCATGAGGGTCATACTTGCAACTTAGGACTTTGATATTCTAGTGATTGGATTTGATCTATTTTGTATTTGGATATCGGAACAATTGTTATTTTGACTCATTCATACGATTATGGTTTACGATTATGAATTTTGAGTTATGTTCCATTTTAGCATGTTTTATTCCGTGAATAAGTTAATTATTCTAAATGTCCGTAGTCGTTCATATTTGTGTGAACAAATATGAAGGTAAGACTATTATGAACTTGGATTGGTGGATATTCATAAGGTATGAATATAGAGCAAGGATTTGCTGCCAAGGTTCACAGATATTTGTGGGGTATAAATATTGGACTAACCTGCCCTCAAATGTTACTACTTGGAATCCTTGTGATTTGTGGTCATAAGTAAATTTGAGTAAAGGCGAATATCATAGTATCCTCCGTCCTGAGATACATATTGGGTCTTGATATTCACCAAGTATTATGCTTTGACTAAGTTCTTCGCTACTCTGAAACATGACGGTACATAAGACTAAGATTAGGTATGGTATGAGGCGATTGTGAAAGACGTATGTAGTCAATAGGGGATTTGTCCCTCTTATTCGTTGAGAGTGAGATGTCTAAGGCCTGCTAAGTTAAATCAACAAAGAATGATCACTCTGTGTCTTTGGATTTGACATGACATCTGTGGCAAAAGAATAAGTGATAGATTCATCTAAATCATTTCAAGTAAGGGAACTGAAGGGGATGATGTTATTGAATGGCACTTCGTCATACGTATTAGGGGTAGTATACCGTTGTTAGGCCGTATTTTCTACTTGCATCACTCTTCTATGTATCTCATGCAAGTGGGATATTGTAGGAATCAGTCTGCCCAAGACACATATTAGAGTTGATGTGGCTAGTACGTTATGATCCAAGTCGGGTCATACCCAATAACAAGCTAGACAAACACCATGATATTTATATGAGATATGATCTAATAAATAAATATCAACACTTAGAATATTTAGAAATGGCTTTCTAGATAATTTATATTATGAGAGAAGACATTTCATGTTGTTATTTAAGTTGGTTAAATAATAAATATGAAAGACATGTAACATAATGCATGTTACATACTATGCTATGTTACATTATATTTTAGCATGACATAGATAACAAATAATAAAGATTGAGATTTAAAATTTGAGTGGGAAAACACAGGGGGCCACTTTCCTGCCTCTCTCTCTTGCCTTTATTGTTTTGTTATTATCTAAGACATGTATTCAATCTAGTTGGTAGATGAATTATTGTTCATACTCACTTTCTCTCTCACACACACAAGAACTCTCTCTTTCTCTTCACTCTTGATTTCGGCCAAGAAGAAGAATAATCAAGAAGGAGTTTTCAAGTGCAAGTGTTATCAAATCCTAGCAAGCAAGGTGTTTGCTGAAGGCTTGGAGGGTATACAAGCTTGAGGCTCTTCTCCATTGAAGGCTAGCCGTTCAAACCGTTATCTCCTTCATCTTTCTTGCTTCTTGAATGGTTGTATTACATAAACCCCCTTTGGATGTTGTTTTTGGTAAGCATGCAATTCGTATATGGATCTGGGGCTTGGATTTTACATATAAAATGGGTTTTATATTAATCTATATAACAAGATTTTAAACTAATTAATCCGCTACGTTTTTCTTCTAAATGAGTTTATATGACTTTGATAATCTTGTTAAAACCCAACATCTTTCATAGTTTCATACTTTCTATCTTACTTTACATACATATGTATACGTTTTAAATAGTCTTTCGCCCTATAACCTCTCAGATATTATTAGGGTCTGACACCCTTTAAGAGTCTTTCACCCTACAACCTCATAGATATTATTAGGGCATGCCACCCTTAAAGAGCCTTTCCACCTATAACCTCACAGATATTATTAGGGTCTTCCACCCTTAAAGAGCCTTTCGCCCTATATCATCACAGATATTATTAGGGTCTGCCACCCTCATTTCACATAGATTATTAGGGTCTGCCACCCTCCTTTCACAAATATTATTAGGGTCTGCCACCCTCTTACTGTCAATTCATACATGCCTTCCTTTAAGTTAATATTTATATACTTTCATACATACTTTTAACCTTTTCTATATCATTCATATATCATACATACATTATTCATAAACATTCACATATCATACATACATTATTCATAAACATTCATAAATCATACACTTGCCACTTAAGGTAAGTGTATTAACTAATCACATCGAGTATGCACACATCCCCGAAACCATAACAAGGAAATGGGGCTAGAAACTCACCTAGATCCTTCAGAGATAATAGTAAATTCCTTCCTTAGTTATGCACGGCTAACTGTTCAACAAATACGAGTTAACTACTACCTTTGTACTCTTACATGTAACTTTTAGCCTCTGTCTTTCTTTCTAAGTCGTCCTCATTTTAATCAATACATTTATGTATTAATTTATCATTTATTTTTTTCTTTTACATTGTATAAGTCCATACTCTTTGTTTACATACGTATACATTATTCATACATATACGCCATACATACACATGCAACATAGATACACGTTATACATATATATACGGCATACACGTTATACATATACGACATTCATATATATACGCCATACATACATACACGTTATACATACATATACGACATACATACATACATACAAGGCATACATACATACACGCTATACATACATGTATGGCATACATACATATACGTTAACATCATATGCATCCAAACATATGTGCCCGTATAACCAGTTTCGGTCCAAACAACTTGTTTAAGTTCAAGTTTACATTTTTCTCACATAATAAGGTTCGATTTACTATCCCACCAAGTTTCATGTAAAACCGACTTTGTTTACTCGCCCTTTTCACAAACCGAAGACTACTCGTTTTACCCGAAACAAACCAGTGTTTACTCGCATTTTCATTACTTTATCAACAATTGTGGCCCGTTTTATCATTCTACCAATTTTCACGCAAATCCATACACGAAAAGTAAACCTTTTTAACAAAAACGTACCTTTGAGGTTTTTGTTTGAAATCACTCGAATACACCAAAACCATATGAAACGAACATGAAAATAAGTTATTCAAGTGGCCACAGAACCGTCTCGCCGAGATCTACCAGCGCCATCCACTGCCTCCGCCGGAAGCCACCACTAAAGTTGCCGAAAAAACTCAATTTTTGCTGTTACGATTTCCTTGATAAACAATAGACTTCACAACATCTGATCAAGGATCTGATTGGTAGGAATCTTCATTTATATGTCATGAATACTCTGTATATATTGGAGACTGATCCGACGGTTAGATCTCCGGGAATCGTTGTGTTTTTGTGGGTGATTTTCTCAAAAACGAGAATTTGGTAAAGGAGGAGTTTGGAGGCTAGGTGGTTATAAATGAGATGGTGGTTACATTTATAGGAAGAGGGTAGGGTTTCATGTTTAAATTTTCATCTAATGGAGTTTATTTCCCTCATACTTTAGATAATTACATGTATCTTATATAATTTAATATAACTCAAATTATTTAAAAACCGACGAAACTCAGGGTGTTACAAGTCTACCTTCCATATAAGAGGTTTCGTCCTCAAAACCTGCTTAGTCCTTGTAAAAGGAATACATCATGTATTCACATCCTTTGTTTGGCTTCCTAACTTACCGGTTTATCCTTTGTCTTACAATCAACGAGTGAGGTTAATTAGTTTTAGCTGTCCTTGGTAGCTTGTCCATGAGGTTCTCGATGATACACTTCCTTATCAAGACTTAGCAAGTCCCATAATTTCCTTAAACATTATTTTCTTTCTTGTTTTTCAAATAGAAACAATGCACTTACTATGATAACACATAACTCTGAATGACCATTCTATCCAATTATAACCTTTAGCAATATACTGATTTGCGGTACCTTCAAAACATAAGGAAACATTTCCAGTTTCTCCTTAAGGATTATTTCTTGAAATCCCTTTGTCCATTCTTTAAAATAGAATATTTATTGCTGTTCTTGTGCACATCCACTACATAACTTGTCGGAGAATTCCTTAAGTCGCCATTTAAACCTTCTTTCATTATCAGCTCTGCATCAACAAGTACGGCTCATGAGTTATAGATGTCTAAGGTAGCTTGATCATGAAGTCCATGAGGATACATCTTCCTTTTCTTGATTAATAAAGTCTCATATTGTCCTATGAATCCATTGTTGTCTGCTACTGCATATCAGGCTGCCTGATATATCATAACTATTTTTCTTAGCCGACTTTCTTTCTGGGCATGTCTTGACCGTCATATGGACATTAATAATAGCATTATATCTTTATCGTTCTAGAGGACTTCCCGTCCATGATCGCATGATTATCAGTTACACACTAATCATTCGTGTTAAGACTTAATTCCATTAACATAAGTCAGCCATCTCTATACATTCCTTGCATGTCTTTCCCACTTTTGTCCTCGGTTTCTTGCATCCTCTTGCTGCATTACTATCGGTTTCATCTTCGTAATACTCGCGGTTTTTCTTGTCTGTGTAGGCAAAGTATCATGTCCTTCCACAACTGTCGCTGTCACACCCGGTCCATAGGCGGAAACAACCGGTGTGCGACTCATGAAAGGTTTTCGAGAGCGCGGTTAAGCAACAACTATATGATAAAATACATGAGGATTTCATTCATAATATAAGTTTTACAAAAATATCCATAAAAAGGTTTACATATAACATATTGAGATTTCATAGTTATGTCCTGCCGAAGGGAGATATAACCGTGAAAACTCCAAAATATAAAATCCTCATACATGAAATTTCCATGGTTAAACATAAAACCGTAGTGAGACACCGTGACCTCTCCACGTAGCTAAATACCTGAAAGACACGTAAAATAATTTAATCAGTATAAACTGAGTGAGTTCACAAGTTTTGTGACTCGATAAAATGCTTTATAATATAATTCTCATAACGTCATGAATGCAGTATCCATGACTTGCAGTGTAACGTGAATACATGAGTTCGTAACCATTCCTTGACTATATATATACACCATAAAGCCCCACATAACATCCCACGAGTCCACGAGGGAATAAATAAATCGGAAAACTAAGCACCCGTCTTATAAAGTGGCGCGACCACTTACGAGTGGGTTGGTCAGACCAGTAGTACTACCCGTAGAGTTCCTCGGCTATAGTTGCCTATAGTTTGTGGTTACAATATATACCGGGGACTTTATGTACCATGAGCGCGCCAAATATCTCATGTACACGCACATTGTAAATCAAGATATACACCATGATAAAACATATTTAAACACGTGTCCCTCGCCCCGAAAACAGTTTAAAACATAGTGAAAATAGGGGCTGTGAGACTCACCTTAAATGAGGAATAATGTTCCGTTATACTCGGCGAGTTTCCTGTATTATATCGTATACGTATGCACTTCAGTACATAATATATAACTATTAATACTTAGCCCGATACATACTTATGAGGTGACGGTATATATGTATACTTTTTATACATTAGCGATACGGACGTTAGACAACGTCTTATACTTGTTATGTATATCCGTTATATCCTCTTTATATATATATCCTCCGAGCATTAGGGAATGCTCGATACAAATTATTCGTCGGTAATCATGACGTTCGTGACATGCTTTATCCTAATAGGTTTTGGAGCTCTCATCGTTAGTCCCCAGGTAGGTAACGGGCCCATCTATGATATATTCAGTTACCAGCCTAGACAGGACGTCCCGACTACCGGCACCTCCACCCTTCCAGTTACTCGCAATGTCCATCACAAAAACCCGTATTTTATATTTATACTTGTGGCACATATATAGGAATATATGTGTATTAATTGTATATATCATTTCTTCATGTATATGATAAGTATTATTAGTATTTTCGTCTTCGTAACATATAGTTATCTTTTACTTTTATAACTCTTATACACATCCTTTGTTTTTATAACATTATACATGGGTATTTTCATTTGCGTATATAGGAATATACGTGTACCTTGGATTTTTACCCGTACCATTGTCGTTATATTTATTTCCATGTTTTGGTGCAAGGGTTGCACTTTATGTTTAAGGTTCACTTTCATTTATACTTTCATTTTTTTTTATTACTAGTGTTCCTATTTTTATTATTATTATTATTATTATTACTATTATTATTTTTACTTTTATGACAAACTCGATACGGTTTTTAATACGTTAGTTATACCCTTTTTAAAGTTTAACATAACCAAAATTCCATCTTTACATTTATATCATCTTGTTTATTTAAAAGTGGGTTTTACTACTCAAGATCATTTTTACCTTAACTAGGTGTTCTATTAACCTTAACCTTCCTTAAACACCCTTTAAATCCTTTATATCTTTTACTTAACATGATTTATCCTTAATTATATGTCATTTCAACACACTTCAAGTTTATGTTTATGTCTAATCACCTCATTATGTATACGTATCTTAGGCTTAGTCCATGTTTTTCTACTAAACATTTTATGGCATTAGTACCTTGGGAATGTCGGTTTTTGAGCGATTTAAGACGAGATCCAAGTTCCTTGACGTTAACCATGATGTTAAGAGTCTACAATATGTTCAAATAACATGAAATAGGTGGATTAGGGTCAAGTAAAATGATGATACCGTGGCTGGACAGAATCTGTGTTTTTCCAGCCACCATAAACTGTTACAACTCGAGTTTTCGGCTTACCTAATGCTGAAATGAAGCCGGAAATGGATGTTCAAAAGGTGTTTTGTGATCCTTGCGAGTTTCCTTGGATTCCTAAACAAGAATCACCCAAAAATACCAAGTGGTTTGTGAGATATGAACAAAAGAAGAGAGGGGGGTACTGCTGGAAAATGCAGTTTCCAGTAGTGACCTTTGAAGGTTCAAAGCTTCTTACCGAGTCTTCCGGGCAGAGATCCGTTCAAGGCTTTCTACCACGGTTTAAGGATTTCTTCTAGCTTTCCAACGATATATAGGGTTCAAGATGTTCAGAGCAGCATTATAGAGAAAACGGGTTGCAAAGAGGCGGCTGTTTGGTGGCCTGCTGCTGTTCTTCGGCCGAGAGAGGAACAAGGGAGATTTGGATTGTGTTCTTGAATGTTTGTGGTGAATTTCAGCTGAAGATCTGATGGTGTATATTAATAATAGTGTAGGGGACATCATCCCTTAAGTTTAGGGATTGAAATCTTGCTAACTCCTCAAGATCTTGTCAAGTGAAATGGTCAAAGGTATGGTCTTTGTAATATTATAATGTGGGCAGATTTTGTGAAGGCTTTTAGGGACTTTGGTTGATCTTGCAAGTAACCAAGATTGTGATGATGTTGGTGATGATGATGATACATGATCATGATACATATGGGTGCATGGATAATGGTTTATAAGATTTAATGTGGTGTTTGTTCCTTGTACATTAAAACTGAATGGGAAGAGGTTGGGGTTCGGCTTTGGGCTGCAAAAGGGAAGGTATTATGGTCATTTAATAAATATATTGGTTGTCCAAATGTAGTGCTAAGTTCAATCTTGGTTCGGGTCTTAAGTGGATAGTCGTTAGGACGAGTTGATCATCGAGTAAACAAGTTATGGAATTTATATTGAACTTGGGTATTATGAGCTTCTCTTAATTTATTTGGTCACCTATAAGGTATTATAGATGGTATGGAACCCGGTATTTATTTTGGTTCCCGGTATGATGTATATTTAAATTTAGCCCGGAGTTATATTCGGTTAAATAGTGCTCCATATTGTAATCCTTCATGGATTGTTTAAATTATTAACTTCATATTATTTTGACTAGTATACCTTTAATTCCTTCATAGTTTCATATCTTGGTCGTCTCACTGTATAATGTATCATTGATTTGGCCGGTTCAGCGACTATATTCTATTATTTAAACGTTTATGGCGTTTTGGTCCAAATTAGGGAATTAGGACATTACTGGGCATGGTCTTACCATTACCCCTTATATTGGATCATAGATATATATTTAGCTTGATATATTTGTCACCTCTAAACTATTACTGGGCTATCTTCATCATATAGCCGTTCTCATCGGCACTTTATACAATCCTATAGGCATTAACGACTGTTCTCGTCCACATTTCAAGTATACTATGGTTTATACCTCATATAAATTATATAAATGACACGTAATTTTGATCAATTATAAAGATTAAAGTATATGGAAAATTACCGGGTGTCACATTCTCCCCCTGTTGGAAGAATTTCGTCCCGAAATTTGTTGTTAGTTAACTGTTATAGTTGGGTCCGGGAAGAGGTGTGGGTACTTCTTTCGAATTTGATCTTCTCTTTCCCAGGTAAACTCGGGTCCTCTTTTAGATTTCCACTGTACCTTCACTAACTTAATCCGACTTCTTCGTAGTTTTTGTTCTTTCCAGTCGGTAACGGCTATCGGTTCTTCAACAAAATGTAATTGTTCGTCAATATGTACTTCGTCTAGGGGTACGACTAAAGATTCATCGGATAGACACTTTTTAAGGTTCGACACATGGAATGTGTCATGTACCCCGCTAAGTTCTTCAGGTAGCTTCAACTTATAGGCCACGGGACCTATCCTTTCCAGGATCTCAAATGGTCCGGTATATCTTGGGCTGAGCTTGCCCCGCTTTCCAAACCTCGGAACTCCTTTCCATGGCGAGACCTTTAAAAGAACTTTATCTCCCACTTGGAATTCCAAAGGCTTGCGTCTCACATCCGCATAATTTTTCTGTCGATCGCGGGCCGTTTTCAGTCGTTCTATTATTTGAAATATCTTGTCAGTAGTTTCTTGAATTAGTTCGGGACCCGTCATTTGTCTATCGCCTATTTCCGCCCAGCACAAGGGCGACCTACACTTACGACCATACAAAGCTTCGAACGGTGCAGCCTTTATGCTCGTGTGGTAGCTATTATTATATGAAAATTCCACCAAAGGAAGGTGAACATCCCAGCTACCACCAAAATCAATTGCACACGCTCTTAGCATATCTTCCAATGTTTGTATAGTTCGCTCGCTTTGGCCGTCAGTCTGGGGATGGTAGGCGGTACTCATATCTAATCGCGTGCCCAAAGCTTTTTGTAACGACTTCCAAAAATGAGACGTAAATCGACTGTCGCGGTCGGAAATAATCGAGACTGGGACTCCATGTCTTGACACGATCTCTTTTATATATAGTCTAGCTAACCGCTCCATCTTATCCGTTTCTTTGATAGCTAAGAAATGCGCGGATTTGGTTAGGCGGTCGACTATCACCCATATGGTGTCATAACCACCTGGAGTCCTAGGTAACTTCGTAATGAAATCCATCGAGATTTGTTCCCATTTCCACATGGGAATCTCGGGCTGTTGTAATAATCCGGATGGTTTCTGATATTCCGCCTTGACTTTTGCGCAAGTTAAACATTTTCCCACATAATTTGCTATATCACCCTTAAGATTAGGCCACCAATAGTATCCCTTTACATCTTTATACATTTTATCTGCACCGGGGTGCACGGAATACTTCGTCTTGTGGGCTTCATCAAGTATTCTTTCACGTAATCCTCCCTTGAGAGGAACCCATATCCGGTTGACAAAGTACAGGGTACCGTCTTCTTTGGATTCTAAGTTGTCAACCATACCACGGAGACCCTCGTCTTTGATATTATCAGGTTTCAAAGCTTCTCGTTGGGCTTCGTGGATAAGGGTGGTGAGGTTCGTACTTATAGTTAGCCCTAAGACTTTAACACGTGATGTCTTCACCCTTTCTTTCCTGCTTAAAGCGTCTGCTACAACGTTCGCCTTTCCAGGGTGGTACTTGATTACACAATCATAACCATTCAATAATTCAACCCACCGTCGTTGCCTCATGTTTAATTCTTTTTGATCAAATATATGTTGTAGGCTTTTATGATCGGTGTAGATTGTGCAATGGGTGCCGTATAAGTAATGACGCCATATCTTAAGTGCAAACACCACTGCGCCCAATTCCAAATCGTGAGTGGTGTAATTTTTCTCGTGCACTTTGAGTTGTCGTGACGCATACGCGATGACTTGATTTCTTTGCATAAGGATACAACCAAGTCCTTGATGCGAAGCATCGCAATAAACTACGAAGTCATCCATCCCTTCTGGTAAGGCTAGAATAGGTGCACTGCAAAGTTTCTGTTTTAGCAACTGGAACGCCTTTTCTTGATTATCTCCCCAATTAAACGACTTATCTTTCTGTGTGAGCGCAGTAAGGGGTTGTGCTGTCTTCGAGAAATTTTCAATAAACCGTCGATAGTAGCCTGCCAGACCTAAAAATTGTCGTATTTCCGTCGGCGTCTTCGGCACTTCCCAGTTTTTAATGGCCTCTACTTTTGAAGGGTCAACATGAATTCCCTTCTCGTTGACGACATGGCCTAAAAAGTGTACTTCTCTTAGCCAAAAATCACACTTTGAAAACTTTGCATACAACTTCTCCTTTCTCAACAATTCTAAAATCAATCGAAGGTGTTGCTCGTGCTCTTCTTCGGTTCGGGAATAAATTAATATGTCATCTATAAACACTATCACGAACTTGTCAAGGTAAGGTTTGCACACTCGATTCATTAAGTCCATGAACACGGCAGGTGCGTTCGTTAGCCCAAAAGGCATGACTAGAAATTCATAATGACCATACCTTGTTCGGAACGCAGTCTTTGGTACATCGTCCTCCTGTATCTTCAGCTGATGGTACCCGGATCGTAGATCTATCTTGGAATAGAAACTAGATCCCTGTAATTGGTCAAACAAATCATCAATCCTCGGTAAAGGGTACCGATTTTTGATGGTCAGTTTGTTAAGTTCCCTGTAATCAATACACATACGGAATGAACCGTCTTTCTTCTTGACAAATAGTACCGGGGCTCCCCAAGGTGAGTAGCTCGGGCGTATGAAACCCTTGTCTAGTAGCTCCTGTAATTGATTCGATAGTTCTCGCATTTCCGAGGGAGCTAATCGATAAGGTGCTCGCGCTACTGGTGCAGCTCCTGGTACTAGATCGATTCGAAACTCCACTTGTCTTTGAAGTGGTAACCCTGGTAGATCTTCTGGAAAGACATCGGGGAAATCTCTTACTATAGGTATACTTTCTATCTTTCTTTCTTCATCCTTCTTCTCCACCACGTGGGCTAAGAAAGCTTGACACTTCTTTCGCAAGCACTTTCGTGCTTTCATACACGAAATTAACTTCATCACAGTGCCAGGTCTTTCTCCTTGAATAGTCAGCGTTTCACCACTTGCCAAGGGTATGCGGATTTGCTTGTCATAACAATTAACTTCAGCATGGTTCTTTGCTAACCAATCCATGCCTAAAACGACATCAAAACTTCCTAAATCTATCGGCAACAGATCTACGTTAAATTCATGTTCTCCCATCACTAGTACGCAACTTTCCACTATATCGTCTGATCGTAACTGTTTGCCATTAGCTAATTCTATAGTATAGGGCGTTGCTAATTTACTAGGTGCTAAACCAAGTAGGTCTTTAAATTCAGTGGATATAAAACTTAAATCCGCACCAGTATCAAATAACACAGACGCATAGTGGTTGTTAAGTAGGAACGTACCAGTGACGACATTTGGGTCTTCCTTAGCTTCACCCGCCCCGATAACAAAAGCCCTAGCTTGAGCTGTATTCTTCATCTGCGGACAGTTCTTGATAAAATGACCCGTATTTCCGCACCCATAACAAGCTCGTGGTGTCGTTTTCCCCGGTTCTTGCTTCACAACTACTGCACCATTCTTAATTCTACACTTAGCTTCCATATGCCCTCTCTTGTGACAATGCTTACACACAATACTTGAGCAGTCACCAACATGATAATACTTGCATTTGTCACACCACGGGTTTGACCCGCTATACGTCTTCCGTGGTTGATCCGTGGTCTGGGCGGCATACACTTTCACAGTTTCTTGTTTCTTGACAGGGGGTTCTTTGGAACTTGACCCTTGATTACGAGAGGCCCAGCTCCTCTTGTGATTGTTATGGCGGCTGTTGCCGCGTTGGGAGAATGGTTGGCTTGCTTCCTTCTGAGTTGGCTTTCCTAGGGTGCCAGCTCGTACTGCATCTTCTGTCAGACTCAGACCTAGTTCAACAGCCTCGGCCATGGTCGCAGGCCTAGTGGCCGTGATTGGTCCCCTGATAACTGTTGCTAATCCCCAGATGTACCTTTCAACTCTCTTTTCTTCAGTGGTGGCCATATGAGGAACTATTCGGCATAGCTCGTGAAATCGCGTGTTATATGCTGTGATGTCGGCTCCCTTCATGGTGAGCGTCCAGAACTCATTTTCCAACTTCTGCATCTCAGTCCTTGGGCAATATTTCTTTTCCATCATCTCCTTTAACTCTTTCCAGGTCTTACCATAGGCCACGTCTCGGCCTAGGGTTTGTACTTGTAAATTCCACCACGATAGGGCTTCATCTTGAAACATACATGTCACGTACAACACTTTCTGTTTTTCTGTGCATCCACTGATAGCTATCACAGATTCTGTCTTCTCGATCCAACGGATAACTCCTATGGCTCCTTCCGTTCCCTTAAAGGACCACGGTTTGCATGTCATGAAAGTTTTGTAGGAACATCCTCGTTCCTCACCGCCAGTCTCTGGAGCTACATTTTCAGTGTTTGCGGAATTCCTTCGTTCTTGACTTGAGTCGCCCCTACTGGCTTCGTAGGCGGCTATCGCTTGCGCTATGACTTCTTGTAATTGCGCAGGTGTATTAGGTAAACTGTCGTTCCTTCTCCTTGGCATTTTCCTTCAAGTTGAGATTAAGAAGGATCGGTTAGTATTGGCATCACGCTCGTATGTAAGTAGTTGTAGGGTTCGATACTTATTACATTCACACCCATATATTTGCTTATAGTCATACTTATTAATCATATACTCGCATACATAGATTTTATTATTACATCTCATTATACCACATCGTATACTCATACTCATATATCATAATCATAACTTCATTACATCAAAAGATTTGATTACATAAGTTTATGTTTAAGTCTACTACAAACTCCTACAACATACAAGCGTTTTGCCAAAAGATCGGATCGTAGTCCGTAATATATTACTTCCCATACATATGATTACTACCCGCTAATACTAGTCTATAGTCGCTTCATGGCATCGGTGGTGGCGGTGGTGGAAACACGTCTCCCAAAAAGGCTTGAATTGTCTTAACCTCATTTTCCAATTTCATCATCCTTCGTTCGGCGGCAGCGGCCCGCCTCGCTCCCACATCAGCTAAGTGCAATGCATCTCTTACCATATGCTCCAACTTTAGCACTCTCATCCTTGCGTCCGAGATCAAGTCATAGTGGTTATCAAGGCGGAGACTGGTCTCACAGGCCTTGCCTTTCATGCTCTCCATAAACACCTCGACCCTCTTCTCCCAATCCATGAGCCATTCCTCAAGGGCCTTTCTCTCAGCCTCGGCGGCTGCTGCGGTCGGTGGTACGGGGACCTCTGTATCATCGGAGGTAGCGCGCCCTTGGGGGCGTGAGGACTCGCCTACCTCATGTATAGTCCGGGGCACCTCATCGTCGGAGTCCGTGGCATACCTTTTCAGCCCGGCGGCTCGTATCTCCTCGGAGGGCACTGCAGCCAGCTCCGCCATCTCCTCAAGGTCGTCGTCGTCATAAGTTACCTTGTCGTCCTCATCGAGCCTGATTACCTCGGTAGGCTCGTCATCGGAGATCTCTATAGGATCATCAGGAATTGGAACAACGTTGCTCATATGGACACTGCTGCTATCAGTGTTAGAGTCAGAGCCGGAGTCGGAGTCAGTGATGGCTAGGCCATGATATGGATCATTGTTCGGGAAGGCCATCGCTGAAAGGATTAAGGTTTAATTAGTGATAATATCGCTTTTTTTTTTTTCTATCCCTTATTTTGGTCATTCCTATACTAGACCATTAGTTGCGATAATGGTGTTGTGAAGACACGTGCACTCTCGTGTAATGCAAGTTTTGAAAACATGTCATGCATGAAAAACGTTTTCATGAGGGAATCTAAGGGGTTATAGCCTAGACTCAGGGTTGAATCCTAGTTCGCTATAACCATGGCTCTGATACCAGTCTGTCACACCCGGTCCATAGGCGGAAACAACCGGTGTGCGACTCATGAAAGGTTTTCGAGAGCGCGGTTAAGCAACAACTATATGATAAAATACATGAGGATTTCATTTATAATATAAGTTTTACAAAAATATCCATAAAAAGGTTTACATATAACATATTGAGATTTCACAGTTATGTCCTGCCGAAGGGAGATATAACCGTGAAAACTCCAAAATATAAAATCCTCATACATGAAATTTCCATAGTTAAACATAAAACCGTAGTGAGACACCGTGACCTCTCCACGTAGCTAAATACCTGAAAGACACGTAAAATAATTTAATCAGTATAAACTGAGTGAGTTCACAAGTTTTGTGACTCGATAAAATGCTTTATAATATAATTCTCATAACGTCATGAATGCAGTATCCATGACTTGCAGTGTAACGTGAATACATGAGTTCGTAACCATTCCTTGACTATATATATACACCATAAAGCCCCACATAACATCCCACGAGTCCACGAGGGAATAAATAAATCGGAAAACTAAGCACCCGTCTTATAAAGTGGCGCGACCACTTACGAGTGGGTTGGTCAGACCAGTAGTACTACCCGTAGAGTTCCTCGGCTATAGTTGCCTATAGTTTGTGGTTACAATATATACCGGGGACTTTATGTACCATGAGCGCGCCAAATATCTCATGTACACGCACATTGTAAATCAAGATATACACCATGATAAAACATATTTAAACACGTGTCCCTCGCCCCGAAAACAGTTTAAAACATAGTGAAAATAGGGGCTGTGAGACTCACCTTAAATGAGGAATAATGTTCCGTTATACTCGGCGAGTTTCCTGTATTATATCGTATACGTATGCACTTCAGTACATAATATATAACTATTAATACTTAGCCCGATACATACTTATGAGGTGACGGTATATATGTATACTTTTTATACATTAGCGATACGGACGTTAGACAACGTCTTATACTTGTTATGTATATCCGTTATATCCTCTTTATATATATATATCCTCCGAGCATTAGCGAATGCTCGATACAAATTATTCGTCGGTAATCATGACGTTCGTGACATGCTTTAGCCTAATAGGTTTTGGAGCTCTCATCGTTAGTCCCCAGGTAGGTAACGGGCCCATCTATGATATATTCAGTTACCAGCCTAGACAGGACGTCCCGACTACCGGCACCTCCACCCTTCCAGTTACTCGCAATGTCCATCACAAAAACCCGTATTTTATATTTATACTTGTGGCACATATATAGGAATATATGTGTATTAATTGTATATATCATTTCTTCATGTATATGATAAGTATTATTAGTATTTTCGTCTTCGTAACATATAGTTATCTTTTACTTTTATAACTCTTATACACATCCTTTGTTTTTATAACATTATACATGGGTATTTTCATTTGCGTATATAGGAATATACGTGTACCTTGGATTTTTACCCGTACCATTGTCGTTATATTTATTTCCATGTTTTGGTGCAAGGGTTGCACTTTATGTTTAAGGTTCACTTTCATTTATACTTTCATTTTTTTTTATTACTAGTGTTCCTATTTTTATTATTATTATTATTATTATTATTATTATTATTATTACTATTATTATTTTTACTTTTATGACAAACTCGATACGGTTTTTAATACGTTAGTTATACCCTTTTTAAAGTTTAACATAACCAAAATTCCATCTTTACATTTATATCATCTGGTTTATTTAAAAGTGGGTTTTACTACTCAAGATCATTTTTACCTTAACTAGGTGTTCTATTAACCTTAACCTTCCTTAAACACCCTTTAAATCCTTTATATCTTTTACTTAACATGATATATCCTTAATTATATGTCATTTCAACACACTTCAAGTTTATGTTTATGTCTAATCACCTCATTATGTATACGTATCTTAGGCTTAGTCCATGTTTTTCTACTAAACATTTTATGGCATTAGTACCTTGGGAATGTCGGTTTTTGAGCGATTTAAGACGAGATCCAAGTTCCTTGACGTTAACCACGATGTTAAGAGTCTACAATATGTTCAAATAACATGAAATAGGTGGATTAGGGTCAAGTAAAATGATGATACCGTGGCTGGACAGAATCTGTGTTTTTCCAGCCACCATAAACTGTTACAACTCGAGTTTTCGGCTTACCTAATGCTGAAATGAAGCCGGAAATGGATGTTCAAAAGGTGGTTCGTGATCCTTGCGAGTTTCCTTGGATTCCTAAACAAGAATCACCCAAAAATACCAAGTGGTTTGTGAGATATGAACAAAAGAAGAGAGGGGGGTACTACTGGAAAATGCAGTTTCCAGTAGTGACCTTTGAAGGTTCAAAGATTCTTACCGAGTCTTCCGGGCAGAGATCCGTTCAAGGCTTTCTACCACGGTTTAAGGATTTCTTCTAGCTTTCCAACGATATATAGGGTTCAAGATGTTCAGAGCAGCATTATAGAGAAAACGGGTTGCAAAGAGGCGGCTGTTTGGTGGCCTGCTGCTGTTCTTCGGCCGAGAGAGGAACAAGGGAGATTTGGATTGTGTTCTTGAATGTTTGTGGTGAATTTCAGCTGAAGATCTGATGGTGTATATTAATAATAGTGTAGGGGACATCATCCCTTAAGTTTAGGGATTGAAATCTTGCTAACTCCTCAAGATCTTGTCAAGTGAAATGGTCAAAGGTATGGTCTTTGTAATATTATAATGTGGGCAGATTTTGTGAAGGCTTTTAGGGACTTTGGTTGATCTTGCAAGTAACCAAGATTGTGATGATGTTGGTGATGATGATGATACATGATCATGATACATATGGGTGCATGGATAATGGTTTATAAGATTTAATGTGGTGTTTGTTCCTTGTACATTAAAACTGAATGGGAAGAGGTTGGGGTTCGGCTTTGGGCTGCAAAAGGGAAGGTATTATGGTCATTTAATAAATATATTGGTTGTCCAAATGTAGTGCTAAGTTCAATCTTGGTTCGGGTCTTAAGTGGATAGTCGTTAGGACGAGTTGATCATCGAGTAAACAAGTTATGGAATTTATATTGAACTTGGGTATTATGAGCTTCTCTTAATTTATTTGGTCACCTATAAGGTATTATAGATGGTATGGAACCCGGTATTTATTTCGGTTCCCGGTATGATGTATATTTAAATTTAGCCCGGAGTTATATTCGGTTAAATAGTGCTCCATATTGTAATCCTTCATGGATTGTTTAAATTATTAACTTCATATTATTTTGACTAGTATACCTTTAATTCCTTCATAGTTTCATATCTTGGTCGTCTCACTGTATAATGTATCATTGATTTGGCCGGTTCAGCGACTATATTCTATTATTTAAACGTTTATGGCGTTTTGGTCCAAATTAGGGAATTAGGACATTACTGGGCATGGTCTTACCATTACCCCTTATATTGGATCATAGATATATATTTAGCTTGATATATTTGTCACCTCTAAACTATTACTGGGCTATCTTCATCATATAGCTGTTCTCATCGGCACTTTATACAATCCTATAGGCATTAACGACTGTTCTCGTCCACATTTCAAGTATACTATGGTTTATACCTCATATAAATTATATAAATGACACGTAATTTTGATCAATTATAAAGATTAAAGTATATGGAAAATTACCGGGTGTCACAGTCGCATACCATGAACTCATCTTCACTTGAATTCTACTTAATGGTTTCGCTTTCATTGGTATTGGCCTTCATTGTAACCGGCATCTTTCCTTTTAAAGCCTCGATGTAAACCGAGTATCTAGACTTATGGGCTTCATTAAGGATTTGGCCTCGATGATATCTATTACGTGAAATCCTCAGGCGACCAAACCTAATTTTCACACCATAAGTATTATCTTCCAACTCTCGATGAAAGTAGAAAATGTTGGGTTTTAACAAGATTATCAAATCCATATAAATGAAAAACGCAACGGATTAATTTGTTTTAAATCTTGTTATATTGATTAATATAAAACCCATTTTATATGTAAAACCCAAGCCCCGGATCCATATACGAATTACATGCATACCAAAACATCAACCATAAGGGGTTTATGTAATACAACCTTTCAAGAGACAAGAAGATGAAGGAGATGACGGTTTCAACAGCTAGCTTTTAATGAAAAGCCTGAAGCTTGTATACCCTTCCAAGCCTTCAACAAACACCTTGCTTGCTAGGATTTGATAACACTTTGCACACAAAACCCTTCTTGTGTTTTCTTTTTCCTTGAACCGATTTTGGAGAGAAGAGAGAGAGGAGAGAGTGATATCAATATTGCATGTAATGTGGTTGGGTGTTATTATGTTGTGTCCCAAGAAGAATTAATAAGAGAAAAATAGATTTAAACAAAAGGGTGGGAAGTTTCCCCCCAAAAGTGGGTTGGTCCTACTAGAAATTATTTTTCTCTTTCTTCCTGGCAACAGACTAATACCCCTTGTTTATGTGACAATGCCAAAGATAAGTCTTACTCAAATCCATTTTGAGTTTCTTGGTGTTTTATTGGTACAACATGTTATCAAAGGATGTGTTATCATGAACTAATTCGTAAATGCCATTAGACGGCATCGCTTTAAAATAAAAGACATCATTCATGAAAACACAAATACTATTGTCTACAAACTTTAAATCATAACCACATTGTCTTAAAAGAGAAACATGGATAATATTCCTAGTCAAACTAGGAGCATACAAAATGTTTTTCAAAACAACTTCCAAACCATTTGGAAGCTTCAAAATATAGTCTCTTTGGGCTTCGACATCAACCTTTGCTCCGTTGCCCATGAAGAGACCTGTATCTCCTTTCTTGAAATGCTTATTTCTTTTGAACTCTTGCAACAAGTTGCAAATATGAGTTCCACATCCGGTATCCAATACCCCTGTGTTAGAAGAAATAACATTAAGATCAATATGGATCATGAAAGTTGTACCAGAGGTTTGCTCTGCATCCCTCTTGTCTTTCAGCTCTTTGAGATAGGTTGGACAATTTCTTATCCAATGTCCTTTCTCACCAAAACCAAAGCACAGGTCGTCTTAGCTAACCTTTAGCTTCTTTTCCTTTGGTTTGGTTGGTTCCGCTTTAGCTTTCCCTTTGACCTTACCCTTGTCGTGTCCCTTACCTTTAGAAACCTTTGCTTTAGGTTCCGGGTGATGCCTCTTCACCAATTGTATTTCTTCTATATGACATGCTTGAAGCGCTTGAACCCTTTCAAATCGTTCCACCCTAACTTGAGTAAGGAACATCTCCATAAGTTGGGTGATCATGTCATATGCCCCATGATTTTCAAAACCATTTTGAATCTCGGGAATCATAGTTCCCAACATGAGACAAGAAACTTGTACCAAATCCTCGATATATTTCATCCAATCGTTATAGGCATCTAAATCATCAATGTTTGGTTCGTCGGGAATAGGATCGTCTAATATATATAGGATTTCCTTTCTTTCTTGAGAACCATTCTCAAGTTTCGATACCAATCCTTAAAATTGTTGTAGTTAAGACGATCTTTATCAAGTATAGATCTTAGGGATAGGTTATGCACGGGTGGAATAATTTCTTTAGGTGGATTGTAGATTGCGGACATCTACTTAATTTAACAAAGCTCATTTTTAGTATTTTCGATATCAATTAACTAATTTTAATCTTTAATACCCTTTGTGTCTTTAAGACAATTAATGATTAAAATCTAGAACCCAACGTTACATTCACATAGTAGTTAGGTGACATTTATCCTACTATTGAATTAACAAGGTAGTCAACGTTTGACGATTGCAACCCTTTGCAACTTCTAGCTTTATGGGATCGGTTAAACATCATATGTTTAGTTGGCATGTTTAATCCCATCAACACCTTACGCCATGCTTCGGTGACCCTATTCACATGATTTCCAAATCAAGTCGTCCTACTTACACACACATGTGAATTTGACATACAAGTGATTAGGTGACCTTTATCCCACAAATATGACAAACCCACCTCAAACTCACAAGGTTTCTCCAATGTGGTTAGGTGACCTTTATCCCACATCGAGTTGCCAAGTGATTCGAGTGTTGTATAAAAGGATGGTGTTAAACTTGTTTTAAAATGGATTTAAGTTTTCTAAATTCAAGATTGGAAAACTATTTATGTGCCTTACATTTGCATGCATTCAAATGCATGGTACTTTTTTTGAAAACCAATTTTCAAAGTTCCTTGTAATAAAACCCATTTTATAGTGAAATCATTAACTATTAATAAAACCAATTTTATTACCTAATGATTTCTAAGGAACCAATTTTATGCAAGTTGTTGATATTAAGTTTGTTAATTATCCTTATCCAAATAAGATAAAACAAAAAATAAATCAACCATGCAAGAATAAATAAACAACCACAACTTTATAACCTTAGACACCTAATCTTGGCCACACTTGTTGACCGAAACAAGTGTGCCAAAAGGTCTTTCCTAAGGGACGAGAATGACACAAGGCATGTGTCGGTGAACTCCCACTTGATCCCGCATCCATATGCTTCAAGTGTCCACCTTGTGTTGTGACCTTTCCACTTTATTTTGGCTTCCAATTAGGATCCAACTTTAGCTCCTTGCTTCCATGGGCAGACTTTGGTCTTTGGGCTAGAATCCCATCTTGGACTATGAAGTCCATTAAGGCCCAAAACCAAAACCATAACCGTAACTTTGTTGCTTCTTCTTTTATAAAAAAAATATATGCTAATACATTTTTCTCTAGTAAAAGAAATACAACTAATCTACTTATTATTACAAACCAATAAAATGAATAAATAGATTACAAACTCAAATAAAAGAATATTAGAACCAAATTGAATATTGAATAAATCACAACACAAACACATATTCAAACACAAGGTCATGGCTAGGTTATGAACACCCAGATGCACATCCAAATATGCAAGTATTACATGTCTAAAATGGTTTCCCTTGTGAACCTCAAACTTTCGGCCAAGGATAAGAAAACCGAAAGTTTTGGGTTTTGTCCAAACAAAACAACCAATCATCCAAATGACTTAATTCTTCAAGATTATCACATGCATGTAAAGTATAATCTTGAAGAACCAAGGGGTAACCAAAAGCCCCAAAAATTTCGGCCATATGGTGAACCACACCATAAAACCCGAAAAATTATTAGATCTATTGATGCATGTATCCGTATAAGCGGCTTTGATACCATTGTTGGGTTTTAACAAGATTATCAAAGTCATATAAACCCATTTATAGGAAAAACGCAGCGGATTAATTTGTTTTAAATCTTGTTTGTAAGGCCCCGTTACCGGTAGCCCTACTTTCATGTTGGATTTACTCATAAACACAGTTCTAAATATCAGAGTTAATTAAAACATTTACGCGGAAAATAAAACTTTCATAAAACTTTACATAATTCATAACTTGTCTCAAAACATCCTTTGTCTTTCAACATTAAAGCATTAAATTAAAACATCATAAGTCTTCAGATGCCAGATTCTTGTTCAGTGCCATGTGTCTCCTCAAGCGAGCTGCCTCATCCTACTCACCTGCGTGCATACTAAAAGTCAGCTACGCTGAGTGAGTTCTAGATAATCACATAATCATACCATTCACATAACATTATATTCTTTCATTTATACTTTTATACTTTCATACTTTCATACTTTCTTACATTCATACCTTCTTACTTTCATACTTTCTTACTTTCTTACTTTCTTACTTTCATACTTTCTTACTTTCTTTTGTATTAACTTACTTTCATATCTTATGTTATAAAGAGCATTACGCCCTACATTCCTCGAGTATTATTAGGGCTCGGTACCCTCTTTCCTCGAGTATTATTAGGGCTCATTACCCTCTTTCCTCGAGTATTATTAGGGCTCGGTACCCTCTTTCCTCGAGTATTATTAGGGCTCGGTACCCTCTTTCCTCGAGTATTATTAGGGCTCGGTACCCTTCTTCCTCGAATATTAGTAGGGTTCGGTTCCCTAGTTCTCGAATATTAGTAGGGTTCGATTCCCTCTTCGTTACCATACAACCATACATCATACCTCGAGTATTATTAGGGCTCGGTACCCTCTTCGTAACCATACAACCATACATTATCATTTCTTTCTTCAATTATCTCTATCATGTTCATACACATAAACATACATAACATACTTACCTTATACATAGCGTTACAACCTGACAGTACGTGCAATATCCGAAGATCGTTCACGTACCATCAAGCAATCATTCATACATTTCACATTATCCACATAAGGCATACACTTATCTCTTAGGATAAGTGTATTAACAAACATATTGAGTATGCACACAGCCCCGAAAACGTAACACATAAATGGGGCTAGAAACTCACCTGAACACGGTTACGTTCTCCGTTGATCGTAATCCCTTTCTTCAGTTGTGCACGGCTGACTGTATAACAAGTATACATATCAATTTAACTATCACTACTTATAACATCTTTCTAGTCTTAATTACTACCCACAACGAACGGGGGTCCGGGGGCAGCGCCCCTGGCAGCGGGGTCTAGGGGCGGCAGCCCCTAGCAGGGTCCAAGGGGCAGAGCCCCTGGCTGGGTCCAAGACAGTTATTTCCATTAACTGTCTTAACACATTTTCCATTAGGTTTTTAATTTATTTTCTAAACGAACTTCACTTTAGGCGAAGTTAAACCTCGGGCGAACTTGGCTTCAGGCGAAGTTAAACCTTAGGCGAACTTGGCTTCAGGCGAAGTTAAACCTTAGGCGAACTTGGCTTCAGGCGAAGTTATCCTTAGGCGAACTTGGCTTCAGGCGAAGTTATCCTTAGGCGAACTTGGCTTCAGGCGAAGTTATCCTTAGGCGAACTTGGCCGTAGGCGAAGTTATCCTTAGGCGAAGTTACGCTTGAAGGCGAAGTTACGCTTGAAGGCGAAGTTCATCAGGCGAACTTAATCTTGCAGGCGAAGTTATCGCGCTGCAGATCTGTTTGCCCATAAATCCTTCGTTTCTTAGCCAAATAACTCGATTTTGGTACCCACGGAATCGTATGATCGGCGCCTACAAATCCCAACCATCAAATCGGCCTAAAATCGACGTTTTAGGGGTCCGATTTGGGCATTTTGGGTTTCGGGTCCGGTTAACCCATCCAATCCTAACCATTTTCAGTAATATTAGCTTTGTTGGATTTGTTCTTACCTTACCAACTCAGATCTATCAACAAAATCTCAGGTCTCGGCTTCGAATCTTGATCGGTTAGAATGTGTGTGTTTTGAGTGTGTGAAGAAATAGATGTAAATGAAGATATTTTTGGGATTTTGGGGGTATTTATATCCCTGAAATCCCATTCTTATTTGACCCATCTCAATTAATCCACGTCCAAGACCCGCTCCCTACCCGATACTAATTAATTACGCGAAATCACTAAACATAACTTCCTTTATTCATCATTAAAATTTTTAGGATGTTACAAGTCTTCCCCCCTTAAAAAGGTTTCGTCCCCGAAACCTAACTATTACATAAACAAACTAGGGTAAAACTTGTGCATCTCATCCTCCGCTTCCCAAGTAGCATCCGATCCTTTGCGGTGTTTCCATATCACTTTTACCAAAGGTATAATCTTGTGACGAAGCTGCTTTTCCTTGCGATCAGCGATCTCTATCGGTTGCTCGATGTAGTTCAATTGTTCATCAACCTCAATATCCATCAATGGCACGTGAGACGTGTCATCAGCTAGACACTTCCTCAGATGAGAAACATGGAAGGTTGAATGAATTCCTTCTAACTCATCGGGTAAATCCAGTTTATAAGCTACTTCACCCACACGTTTTACAATCTTGAACGGTCCAATGTACCTCGGACTCAACTTTCCTCTTTTCCTAAAACGGATAATCCCCTTCCAAGGCGAGACTTTGAGCATCACATAGTCACCCACGTTAAACTCAATTGGTCGTCCCCGCTTATCTGCATAAGACTTTTGTCTGTCTTGAGCGGCTTTCATTCTTGCTTTGATCTGATCGAACTTTGAAGACGTTTCTTGAACCACTTCTATGCTTCCCATTTCCTTCTGACCAATCTCACCCCAACACACCGGGGTTCTACATCGTCTACCGTACAGCATCTCAAACGGTGGCATACCAATACTTGAATGGTAACTGTTGTTATAGGAGAACTCTGCCAGATGCAGATGATCATCCCAACTTCCACCAAAATCTAAAACACAAGCACGTAGCATATCCTCAAGGGTTTGGATCGTCCGTTCGGACTGTCCATCGGTTTGAGGATGATACGCCGTACCGATGTTCAACCTCGTCCCCATAGCTTCATGAAATTTCTTCCAGAACCTCGAAGTAAACAGTGTATCCCTATTAGACACGATCGATAACGGTACTCCATGCTTGGTTACCACTTCCTTGATGAACAAGCTTGCTAACGTTTCTGACGAGATGGCCTCTCGTATGGGCAGAAAGTGAGCACTCTTGGTCAAACGGTCCACAATCACCGAGATGGTATCATGTTGCTTAGCTGTACGAGGTAGCTTAGTTATGAAATCCATGGTGATGTGTTCCCATTTCCACTCAGGTATCTCTAGCGGTTGCATCTTCCCATAAGGCTTTTGGTGCTCGGCCTTGACTTGTAAGCAAGTTAAGCACTTACTAACATAATCCACTACATCATTCTTCATTCCTGGCCACCAGTAATCTCTTTTCAAGTCTTGGTACATCTTTGTAGCTCCAGGATGGATTGAGTACCTTGACTTATGAGCTTCATCTAAGATTCGACTTCTAAGATCACCATGGCGTGGAATCCACATACGGTCAAATCTAGTTTTAACTCCATGAGTGTTTTCCATCAACTCATCTTGCTGGCCATAAATCCTTTCTTTCTTTACTAACCCTTCGTCTACTAACACTTCTGACTGCACTTTGATGATTTCTTCAAAAAGACTTGAGTTCATGATCAACTTGTATGACTTCACGGTTGCAAGGACTTCCTCATTCTTACGACTTAGCGCATCAGCGACCACGTTAGCTTTACCGGGGTAATACTTAATCTCACAGTCGTAATCCTTTATCAATTCTAACCATCTTCTCTGCCTCATGTTCAATTCTTTCTGCTCGAAGAAGTACTTTAAACTCTTATGATCTGTATAGATAGTGCACTTAGTACCGTACAGGTAATGCCTCCATATCTTAAGAGCATGCACTACAGCTGCTAACTCCAAATCATGCGTCGGATAAGTACTCTCATGGACTTTCAACTGTCTAGACGCGTAAGCTATCACCTTCCCTCGTTGCATCAACACGCAACCTAACCCTTGATGCGAGGCATCAGCACAAACAACGAAATCCTCGTCGCCATCGGGTAAAGTAAGGATTGGAGCTTGCGTGAGTCTCTTCTTCAATTCTTCAAAGGCTTCCTCCTGAAACTTCCCCCAACTGAATACTATCGACTTTCGGGTCATACCGGTCAGCGGTGCGGCTATCTTGGAGAAACCTTCGATGAATCTCCTATAGTAGCCAGCTAACCCTAGGAAGCTTCGTATATCAGTCGGATTCTGCGGAGTCTTCCAATTCGTTATCGCTTCAATCTTAGCCGGGTCCACGGTTATCCCCTCCGGATTAATCACGTGACCTAAAAATTGCACTTCCCTTAACCAGAACGCGCACTTCGAAAACTTGGCATACAGCTTCTCTTTCTTCAGAGTCTCCAATACCTCTCTCAGATGCTCAGTATGTTCAGATTCGTTCTTTGAATAAATCAATATATCGTCAATGAAGACGATAACCGACTTATCCAACATCGGCCGACACACCCTATTCATCATGTCCATAAATGCTGCAGGAGCATTTGTCAGACCGAATGACATTACGAGGAACTCGTAGTGTCCATACCGCGTTCGAAACGCTGTCTTAGGGATGTCTGCCTCCTTCACCTTCAGCTGATGGTAGCCTGATCTGAGATCTATTCGTGAGAACCAACTTGAACCTTGCAGTTGGTCAAACAGATCATCAATCCTTGGCAAAGGATATCTATTCTTTACCGTAAGCTTATTCAACTCACGATAGTCTATGCACATTCTCATACTTCCATCCTTCTTTTTCACAAACAAAACCGGTGCGCCCCACGGAGAAACACTCGGTCTGATAAAACCCTTGTCTAGGAGTTCTTGCAGTTGGGACATCAATTCTCTCATCTCAGACGGTGCTAGACGGTAAGGCGCTTTCGCGACAGGTTGGGCTCCTGGTATTAAATCTATCTGAAATTCTATTTCTCGCTCCGGTGGCAACCCCGGAAGATCCTCAGGGAATACTTCTGGGTAGTCGCGCACAATAGGAACATCTTTCATTTCTTTCGTCTCGGCCGTAGCGTTGACAACATACGCCAGGTAGGCACCACACCCTCGCCTTAGTAAACCCTCAGCTTTTATCATCGAAATGACATTAAGCCCGGAACTTTCCTTATCACCATAGACCGTTACCGCGCTACCATCCAATGACTTTAACCTTATAATCCTACTCTTACATACTATCTGAGCCTCAAACCCAGACAACCAATCCATACCCAAAACCACATCGAACCCTCCCAAGGTCATAACGTACAAGGTAATCGGGAACTCATGTCCCTCCAATTCTATCTTACAGTTCTTAACCATCTTTGTTATTTTAACCGAAGTGTCACTAGCGGTTTCTACTATAAGGGTCTCAGACACTCGGCAACATTTCATTTTAGCTAGTTTACTAAATGGTGTGGCTACGAAACTTTTGTTTGCGCCCGAATCAAATAATACAGTAACGGAAACACCGTTCACGAGAAACGTACCTGTGACAACATCCGGAATCTGCTTGGCTTGTTCTTGAGTCAGCATGTAGGCTCTAGTTCTTGGCCTGGCTTGATCAGCATCTTTCCTTCCACTACCTCCAGCTTCACTCTCGGTACACTCCCTAGCAAAGTGACCTGTCTTACCACACTTGTAGCATGCAGGCTTAGAACTGCACTCATGAGCATAATGACCTGCCTTCCCACACTTGTAGCAAACATTCGACCCAAATTTACATTCCCCGGCATGTATCTTTCCACACTTATGACATGTATCCGAACCCTTTCCCCACCTACACGCACCACTGTGCGCCTTGCCACAAGTCTTGCACGACCTGTTCTCCCAAACTCTCGGCTGTTTGTTCTTAGGGTTCCATATCTGGGTACCGGGTCGTTTAGCAGGAGCGACCCATTTCTTCTCTTTCTTCTCATCTCCCACCACCACATCATCCGCAACTAAGTCTGCATAAACCATTTCTGCGAGTTCGACAGCAGAATCGAAAGTAGTAGGTTTACTTGTTCTGACTAACATGCGAACTCTCTGTGGTAATCCCCTCACATAACACTTGATCCTTTTTGCCTCAGTGTTGACCATATCGGGCACCAACCTGGACATTCGATTGAACTCGGTGGTGTACTCACGGTGTGTCATTGTCCCAGCTTTCAAGTTTAAGAATTTCATCTCCGCCCTTTCAACCTCGGCGTCAGCACAGAACTTCATCATCACTAACTCCTTCAGATCATCCCACTTCATCTCTTTGATCTCTTCACGGGTCTTCCTCTGCTCCACACTCTCCCACCAATACATAGCCTCATCTACGAATGACTGAGTAGCATAACCCACAGCTTGGTCGGGACGGCATTCGCTAATGCGGATAACCTTGTCCATAGCGGTTATCCATTGGAGAGTAGCGATTGCGTCTCCCAACCCGGTCAGCTTTGGCGGGTCGCATCCTTTGAAGGACTTATAGCTGCACCCACCTTGTCCTCTTCTCCTATCATCGACTTTCACAGACTTATCCCCACTCGAGGCCCCTCTTTCACCTTCCCCATCCTTCCTACCATCACCAACCGCCCCTTCAGCAGTTCGTTCACGGCTTCCAGCAGATCCTTCGGGATTCAGGTTCTTCACAGCAGCAACTACAGCCTGAACAATGGCTGCTTGAACTGCAGGGCTAAGTTGAACTTCCTCGTTGTTGTTCTGGTCTCCTCCAGCTGCGCTTCCTTCATCTTCGGTGTGGGAAGGTTCTTCTACCGAGGGTTGCCGGACAAGACGAGGCCTGCCACGACGCCCAGTGCGACCCCCAGTTTCAACAAATTCTCCAGCTCCAGCCATTTGTATTCTAAAGGGGAAAACACAAACATCATCACTCAAGGAACTATTTAGTACAAAGATAGTAAGGCTAACAGGTAATAACAGTGGCCAGTTGTGACTAGCTGATCACGTTACTTTCCGTGTCCTATACACTTCCCTTTTTGAGTCTATTTGTGCTGGTTCTACTTAAGCAGTTTGTCAAAGTAAACAATCAATTATTCCTATCCCTGCCGTTCACATATCTTTCCTTTCTCATTAACATATATCATTTAATCATACACCTTACCTTAACTGTTCTTGCTTAAGCAACACATGGCATTCTTGAACTGGCATCTTCTTTCCTTTCTTACTTATATCCCATACTCTGTTCGATTCTAAGCATGTAGGATGCTTAAATCTCTCGAACTTTGCTCTGATACCAACTTGTAAGGCCCCGTTACCGGTAGCCCTACTTTCGTGTTGGATTTACTCATAAACACAGTTCTAAATATCAGAGTTAATTAAAACATTTACGCGGAAAATAAAACTTTCATAAAACTTTACATAATTCATAACTTGTCTCAAAACATCCTTTGTCTTTCAACATTAAAGCATTAAATTAAAACATCATAAGTCTTCAGATGCCAGATTCTTGTTCAGTGCCATGTGTCTCCTCAAGCGAGCTGCCTCATCCTACTCACCTGCGTGCATACTAAAAGTCAGCTACGCTGAGTGAGTTCTAGATAATCACATAATCATACCATTCACATAACATTATATTCTTTCATTTATACTTTTATACTTTCATACTTTCATACTTTCTTACATTCATACCTTCTTACTTTCATACTTTCTTACTTTCTTACTTTCTTACTTTCATACTTTCTTACTTTCTTTTGTATTAACTTACTTTCATATCTTATGTTATAAAGAGCATTACGCCCTACATTCCTCGAGTATTATTAGGGCTCGGTACCCTCTTTCCTCGAGTATTATTAGGGCTCAGTACCCTCTTTCCTCGAGTATTATTAGGGCTCGGTACCCTCTTTCCTCGAGTATTATTAGGGCTCGGTACCCTCTTTCCTCGAGTATTATTAGGGCTCGGTACCCTTCTTCCTCGAATATTAGTAGGGTTCGGTTCCCTAGTTCTCGAATATTAGTAGGGTTCGATTCCCTCTTCGTTACCATACAACCATACATCATACCTCGAGTATTATTAGGGCTCGGTACCCTCTTCGTAACCATACAACCATACATTATCATTTCTTTCTTCAATTATCTCTATCATGTTCATACACATAAACATACATAACATACTTACCTTATACATAGCGTTACAACCTGACAGTACGTGCAATATCCGAAGATCGTTCACGTACCATCAAGCAATCATTCATACATTTCACATTATCCACATAAGGCATACACTTATCTCTTAGGATAAGTGTATTAACAAACATATTGAGTATGCACACAGCCCCGAAAACGTAACACATAAATGGGGCTAGAAACTCACCTGAACACGGTTACGTTCTCCGTTGATCGTAATCCCTTTCTTCAGTTGTGCACGGCTGACTGTATAACAAGTATACATATCAATTTAACTATCACTACTTATAACATCTTTCTAGTCTTAATTACTACCCACAACGAACGGGGGTCCGGGGGCAGCGCCCCTGGCAGCGGGGTCTAGGGGCGGCAGCCCCTAGCAGGGTCCAAGGGGCAGAGCCCCTGGCTGGGTCCAAGACAGTTATTTCCATTAACTGTCTTAACACATTTTCTATTAGGTTTTTAATTTATTTTCTAAACGAACTTCACTTTAGGCGAAGTTAAACCTCGGGCGAACTTGGCTTCAGGCGAAGTTAAACCTTAGGCGAACTTGGCTTCAGGCGAAGTTAAACCTTAGGCGAACTTGGCTTCAGGCGAAGTTATCCTTAGGCGAACTTGGCTTCAGTCGAAGTTATCCTTAGGCGAACTTGGCCGTAGGCGAAGTTATCCTTAGGCGAAGTTACGCTTGAAGGCGAAGTTACGCTTGAAGGCGAAGTTCATCAGGCGAACTTAATCTTGCAGGCGAAGTTATCGCGCTGCAGATCTGTTTGCCCATAAATCCTTCGTTTCTTAGCCAAATAACTCGATTTTGGTACCCACGGAATCGTATGATCGGCGCCTACAAATCCCAACCATCAAATCGGCCTAAAATCGACGTTTTAGGGGTCCGATTTGGGCAGTTTGGGTTTCGGGTCCGGTTAACCCATCCAATCCTAACCATTTTCAGTAATATTAGCTTTGTTGGATTTGTTCTTACCTTACCAACTCAGATCTATCAACAAAATCTCGGGTCTCGGCTTCGAATCTTGATCGGTTAGAATGTGTGTGTTTTGAGTGTGTGAAGAAATAGATGTAAATGAAGATATTTTTGGGATTTTGGGGGTATTTATATCCCTGAAATCCCATTCTTATTTGACCCATCTCAATTAATCCACGTCCAAGACCCGCTCCCTACCCGATACTAATTAATTACGCGAAATCACTAAACATAACTTCCTTTATTCATCATTAAAATTTTTAGGATGTTACATTGTTATATTGATTAACATAAAAATTGTTTTATATGTAAAACCCAAGCCCCGGATCTATATACGAATTTCATGCATACCAAAACATCAACCATAGGGTGTTTATGTAATATAACCTTTCAAGAGGCAAGAAGATGAAGGAGATGACGGTTTCAACAGCTAGTTTTCAATGGAGAAGAGCATCAAACTTGTATACCCTTCCAAGCTTTCAACAAACACCTTGCTTGCTAGGATTTGATAACACTTTGCACACAAAACCCTTTTTGTGTTTTCGTTTTCCTTGAACCGATTTTGGAGAGAAGAGAGAGAGGAGAGAGTGATATCAATATTGCATGTAATGTGGTTGGGTGTTATTATGTTGTGTCCCAAGAAGAATTAATAAGAGAAAAATAGATTTAAACAAAAGGGTGGGAAGTTTCCCCCCAAAAGTGGGATGGTCCTACTAGAAATTATTTTTCTCTTTCTTCCTGACAACAGACTAATACCCCATGTACTAGTCTCATAACTAATACTCCATGTATTAGTATAATCAAAACTAAATTATTTTGCTATCTTTCTTCCTGGCAACAGATTGTCACATGCATGTAAATATAATCTTGAAGAACCAAGAGGTAACCAAAAACCCCAAAAGTTTCGGCTATATGGTGAACCACACCATAAAACCCGAAAAATTGTTAGATCTATTGATGCATATATCCGTATAAGCGGCTCTGATACCGTTGTTGGGTTTTAAAAAGATTATCAAAGCCATATAAACCCATTTATATGAAAAACGCAATGGATTAATTTGTTTTAAATCTTGTTATATTGATTAACATAAAACCCGTTTTATATGTAAACCCCAAGCCCCGGATCCATATTTGAATTACATGCATACCAAAACATCAACCATAGGGGGTTATGTAATATAACCTTTCAAGAGGCAAGAAGATGAAGGAGATGACGGTTTCAACAGCTAGCTTTCAATGGAGAATAGCCTCAAGCTTGTATACCCTTCCAAGCCTTCAACAAACACCTTGCTTGCTAGGTCTTGATAACACTTTGCACACAAAACCCTTCTTGTGTTTTCTTTTTCCTTGAACCGATTTTAGAGAGAAGAGAGAGAGAAGAGAGTGATATCAATATTGCATGTAATGTGGTTGGGTGTTATTATGTTGTGTCCCAAGAAGAATTAATAAGAGAAAAATAGATTTAAACAAAAGGGTGGGAAGTTCCCCCCCCCACCCCCCACCAAAGTGGACTGGTCCTACCAGAAATTATTTTTCTCTTTCTTCCTGGCAACAGACTAATACCCCATGTACTAGTCTCATAACTAATACTCCATGTACCAGTCGTAGGACTAATATTCCGTGTATTAGTTCACAGGACTAATACTCCATGTATTAGTTCACAGGTCTATTGAAACTTTGTGACATTTAACACTTTTAACATGCCATAAGTTTCATGCAACATACCACAACCATTACCATATATATATCATTTAACCAACTTAAATAATATGATAAGATAATCTCTCTATATAAATTATCCATATATTTTATTGATTCCTCAAGTGCAAATATTTAGAAACCCATTTTCTAAATATCATAAGTGCTAATATTTATTTGTTAGATCATATCTACAATAAATATTATGGTGTTTGTCTAGCTTGTTATTGGGTATGACCCGACTTGGATCATAACATACTAGCCACATCAACTCTAATATGTGTCTTGGGCAGACCGATTCCTATAGAAAATTCATTTCTTTTTCATCTTGCTCTCATCCTTTATAACTTTAAAGTGTGCCTCCCGAATCTCGCTCATGAAATACGAAGTGTTAACTAATTTATACGACTTAATTTTCGTGATAACTTTGTCACATTCATGGCTGTCAGTTACCACATTAGCCTCACTAGGGTAATACTTGATTTCATAATCATAATCCTTTATCAGCCTTAACCATCTTCTTGTCTCATATTCCGTTCTTTCTTCTTGAAGAGATATCCAAACTCTTATGACCTGTATCAATGGTACACCTTGAAAACCTAGCATACAGTTACTCTTTCTTTAGTGTTTCCAACATTTCTCTCAAGTGTTCGGCATGATCAGACTTATCCCTTGAATAAATCAAAACTATCGTCAATAAAGGCAATGACATATTTGTCCTAATACCGGATGGCATGCCCTATTCATCATAACCATAAATGTTGCTTGAGCAATCGTTTATTCAAACGATGTCACGATAAACTCTTAGTGTTCATATCGTGTCCAAAACGTAGTCTTAGGGATGTATGCGCCATTCACTTTCAACTTATGATAGCCTACTCTGAGGTCCATTCGCGAGAACCAACTAGCACCTTGCAATTGATCGAACAAAACATCCATTCGTAGCAACGGATATCTATTACTCATCGTAAAATTGTTCAAATCGCGGTATTCTATACACATATTTATACTTCCGTCTTTCTTTTTAATGAATATCACCGCACCTTGCAGGGAAACACACGGCATTAAAGCACCTTTTTCGACGAGTTCTTCCAGTGAAAACATTTTTGTGTTTTTACTTTTTTTTCGTTTTTTCTAAATTTTGAGTTATGATTTTTTTAATAATTTTTTTAAAATTTTTTTGAGGGATTTTTTTGTGTGGCTGTAAATCATTCTCACCCTTTTCATTTTTGTTTCTCTTTATAGAATAATTATACTCACTAATAATATAGCAGATTTATTTCTATAATGTATACCATATATAAATATATTGGGTACTTGGGTATATAATTGGTAAATAGGTCAATATTATCGGCTAATCGGGTGAGGTAATCGGGTATATTATAAATCTCATACTCATCCCAAATCCGCAAATATATTTAACACTAATCCCAAAGCCATCCAAAACCCTAATAAAAAGGGCATTACCTATCTCAATTATGTGAAGTTTTTAGTATTCCCATTAAGTTTGGGTTTCATTACCAATCCTAGGCCCAAATGAGAATGTGTACACTACAATTCTTGAGCCATAACTAAATAAACAAAGTTTTAACCCAAATAGCTAAATTAATAATAACTATGCAGGAAAATTGAATTTAAATTATCAATATCCAATAATAATAATTTCAAAGAAACTACACATCCGCAGTCTTAAAGACAATGAAACACACACATAATACTGTTTCTTAGAAAGAAATACAATAATATAAAAATAACTTTTACATATGATGGAACATTTACTCCCTTACAAAATATAAGCCACTCCATGACTTAAAACCTTCTCAAATGATTTCAATCGATCTTCATCTCCATCGACTGTTGTCTTCGAATGGAAACTGATTAGATGAACAGATGATTTTCAAAACATTGAAGTAGGATATCAAGCTTAAATGAAATTATAAGGTTTCCAGTACTACAGCATATGAACACTTTTCACTACTTAATATGCAATTTATTTGAGATTAAAATATCACCAATTGCTTGCTGAGTTGGATTATTGGATATAATGATTGCCAGAAAAAGTTTAGACTTATAATAGAAATTCCTGGACAACCAGAATTTTTTAAAGAGTTTCATGTTTGATGCCAATTTTGGTACCAAAGCATAAAGAAGTGAGAATATTTGATACTCTTATCGCATATTAGGGAATAAGAGTTTAATAGACAATGGAAAATATAAAACAACTAACTTGACTCAGAGATCGAAATGTCCGTATCCCAGCACAAATCCATGTGAAGTCATTGTTAACTCAAATCCAGAACCCCTCCTGATGTTGTCACCACTGACATCACTAGGGCCCGCAACCGGAACAATCTGCAATGGGTTGGTCGCCACAATCCTCTTTTTCTGTTCATCAATGTCCTTTTTAAGAAACCCCATAGCCACCTTCAGCCGCTCAAGCTCTTCTAATCCCTGGCTCTCTATTGGAGCTTCCCACCAGTGATTCTCAACGCCTTCTTTCCTGATCTTTGCAAGCTCTTCACTTTTGTTCTTCTCAATTTCCAAATGACTAATTTCATATGTGAGTTTCCTGTTAAGCTCATGGATATTGGCATTGCGATGTGCCTCCATAATCTGAGAGGTGCTTGAATATTGTGGTGGATTTTGCTTGAGGAAACGATGGATGATCATCTCTACAGATGGATGACCAAAGGAGAATACCTTTTTACCTGGAGAGAAAACGATGATAGTGATTTCCACTCCGCACAAGATGCAAAGCTCGCTTGCTTTCTTAAACAAGCCAGAACGGCGCTTGGAGAAAGTAACCAACAAATTGCTTTCTTTCTCCATTCGTGCCATTTGGATCTTTTGGCGACCTTTGCTCTTTTTAGGAGTCATTGCAGGATTTGATCAAACGTTAAAACTTGCAGGATATTTAAAGGCCTCATCATGCTATAAACATTTCACCATGTGTTCGATACACTTATAATACTACTAAATGTATTCCTATTTAGGTTTTTTCATTATATTTCAAAATTGAATTTACTTCCATACAGAATGTGTTATAATGTTTTACCTAATGGGTATTCAACCATATATTATCTTGGTCAACAGTAGATTTTTATAGAAAAGGACTACAAAGCCAGATGATAAGAAATTAAATTGAAGATATGGTTCATGAACCTGTCTATAAGGATATAAACATCCTAAAATATTGTTATAGTTACAGTAGTTATAATTGTAATATGTAACGCAATAAAAATAATTCATTTTACCATAACATTTTAAAATCATTGTACTAGTATATAGTCAGAATTTGGTTTGAAATTGACAGTGTTTTACATCAAGTATTGAGATAATGGGGGATCTATGATGACGGTAAAACTTGCGAGACACACACACACGTATATATATATATATATATATATATATGGAAAATATATATGGAAAAGATCCAATACAATAATACATTAACGTACAATAGGTACGCGAATCCATTTTTTCATGAAATAGATCCATGAAATCACATCCAAACATCTCGGATTCGTCAATACATAACCAATTAATCATTGGTTCACCGAAAAAACAGTTTTGGATGGTTAATCGCTCAATTTTTCACTTTTTTTCACGAAAACCGTTTTTGAGCGTTTTTAAGCGTTTTAGGTTTACAAAGTTGTGATTTTGTACTTTTCTCATTGCTTTAAATTTGGTTTACAAAGTTGTGATTTTGAAGTTGTTCCTCCTATGGGAAATCATGTTTTGTATCTTTCTTTTTTTGATGTTTATAATCATTGTATTAAACATATGAATTTTGACTGTTTGGTCAAAGTTATTATTGAGTGATCAGTAACTTTGAAATAATGTAAAAGCATGACCTTTGAAATGAATTTTTTTTACTTAATTCTTTTTATGTTAATGTATTTTTTTATTAACATTTAACACAAACCAAACTACATCTGGATAATGGGTAAGCGAGCAACAAGCTGCGCCGCTATCCCATTTTGGATTGCAAAGCTTATTCTACTAAATATAAATCCTTGGTTTCTCGGGCTCTGCGAGTCACTGTGGACCACTTTCTGCACCCGTTTCAAGAAGCGAACCGCCTCGAGAGCTAGAGATTCAAATGTGTCGAAGGCAAATTTATCGATGTCCATGGTTTTCATATGGTAGCGTCATTGGTGTTTCATCATAAACTATTGTTGCATAAGAGCAATATTTATATGTGTCCTTTTATTGTATTATGTTGGTTGGTAAAGTGATATATATCTATTTACCAATGTCCACGTATTTCTTATGATATGCTTTCTTTATATGTGATTTTCTATCGCAAGTCTCTTCGTCTACATGGTGAGTATTTAAAGTTTATTTTTATTATTATTATAATTTTTTTTGCCAAGCTCTATTTGAGTTTACTTGTTTTATTATTTTCTTTTTAATCTCTTTGTCAATCGGTTGTACCATTTTTTAACCAAATTTACTATGAGTAAAATAGTGGTTTTTAAAATGTTGATTAAATGTTTATCACTTGTACAAATGTCCAATAAGTTCAAATTTTAAAATCAAGCTCGAACTAAATAGTTATATGTTCATTATCTTTTTATTGAAATTTGTAATGCTTATCACATAGATAGAAAACAAGGATGCTACGAATTAGATAACTAATAGAGGTACTATAGTGTATATCACGAAAAAACAGATAAATAACATAAAACGAGTATCGCGTTGTAAATTGTCACCCCGCCGCATCGCGCGGGTTTCAACTAGTGTATATATATATATATATATATATGATCTTCCCGTGTTACGGGAGTTTATTTAAAGTTTTGTTTTTAATGATTTTGCTATTTTATGATGATTTATTTTATTTTTTAACGTAGTTATGTTTTAATTTAATACATATATATTAGTTTGTTATTATATTTTTTAACGTTCGGGTTTTATCAGTTGAGATGCATAGGTTTTTTAGATTTTTAACGAACAGGAGCATGTTGATTTTTTTAAATGTACAAACATGAACACAAGTATTTGTCTAATGAAAGAAGGGGTGTTGATGTAGTTGACAATGGTGGGTAGTATTGGAAGTTAACCGGCGATGGAGATGATAGATCAGCAACGGAGAACATGTATAAAGCATGCATATAAATTAAATTAGGGTTTGATGATAAAAGTGTTTATCAATAAATTAGATCTTATAACCCATTTGAGGGCTATTAGAGTTTGGTAAAACCCATAACCCGTGAAAAATAATCTTTGAGAATTAAGGGGTTATTTTACAAATAAATGAGATGTTATAACCCATTTAAGGGTTATTCGAGTTTTGTGAGACCCATAACCCGTGAAAATTATTGTTTGATTATGAAATAGTTTTAAAAATAAATGAGATGTTATAACCCATTTAAAGACTATCCGAGTTTTGTGAGACCCATACCTGCGAATTCGGGTCAAATGCATGAGAAGCCTCCATTATAAATCAAGCAATCTGGTGGCTCTAAAGAATGGGGGGAACAATCTGAGAGCGACACCTAGGATTTTATGGTAGGCAATTGTATAAATAGTTAGATATATATATATATATATATATATATATATATATATATATATATATATATATATATAGCAAAGAGGGGCAAATATAGACGCTACATATTAAGGGATTTACAAGTAAAATTGCATATGATACAACCTTGTATTGGGGCAAAATAGTCATTCTCACATTAAAACTCATTTATTTAATATAGTTACAATATTGCCCCCTTAACTATAATTAAATTTAAAGAATAGTTAAAACAATAACCCTTAATCTTTTACATATATCTTTTTTTAATTTTCACTTTTAACCCAAATACCCCCATAATTTTTAAACATTAACAACTTTTTCATACTCTAATATTTTTTTAAAAAAATTAAACCATAAAAATGAGCATATTCTTATCTTTAATTTGAGTATGATATTGTCATAGTTTTTTTCAGTCAAAAAAAAAAAACATTTTATGTATGTGTGTTTGCGGACTGGTTTAAATGGTTTTAAATTACATAGTGAGCCTAACCTTTTGTAACAATTTCTTTTGTCGTCGAAAACCAAGACAGAACCTTTGAAAGTTGAAAACAACTGACCAAAAGTTAAAAAAAAATATCAACCATCAAATCAAACCGATAAACGGTTTTACGGTTTCAAACCTAACAATAAACACCCATAAACTTATTACGTGATTACCAAAGTCTGCGTTTCCCACCGCATGGTGCGGTCACCCGTCTAGTGTGTGTGTGTGTGTGTATACATATACTAGTAGGTGCCCGCGCGATGCGGCGACGATAAGAATTTATAACGTGTACTTGTTTATATTAGTTTATCAACCCTCTCATGATATATTGTACAATATTTTTCTAGTTTATGCTCTTCGAGCTTTTAGCATGCTGAGCATAACTTGTTTACACCATAACAATGCTTTCAACCACGACAATTATATATATTTTAATAACCGTGTTTTTGTAATAACTTATACCACAAAATTTCCATTGCATCAACTCAAGTCCCAATTATTTTCAACCAACCCTCATTATTCTTATGAATTTTTACCTCGATAAGAACCCATAAACACATCAAATTTATATATACCTCACTAATGTGAGAATTACTACAAAATTTGTAATATTAATTCAACATGTCCATATGAAGTTGTGTAGTTATGCATATTGAAACTCCATGTCGTCATCTGGTACCAACTAAAAGAAAAAGAAAGAACAATTATGATGGCATAAGGGTGTTCAAAAAGCCTGTGGCTCGAAGCTTGCCGAAAAAAACTCGAAAACAGCTCGATTTAAAATTGAGCCAAGCCGAGTCGGCTCGTTTTGTAATCGAGTCGAGCTCGAGCCTGGGGTGGCTCGGCTAGTAGGCTCGACTCGATAGCTCGATTTCTTTTATATATATAACGTGCATTAAATAAAAAGAATTTTCTCTCTAATTTTGTTAACTAAATATTGACCATCATTTACTTTTCCTTTAGTTTGGCATTCCATATTTATAGCACGTTGACCGTAAGCCTATTTACTATTTAGTATTTACCATATAGGCATACATAACTATTTGCGGTTAGTATATATTATAATTATTAATTAGTTAAACAATAATATATATCGTCTCCCTATGATGTTTTACACTTTGTTGTGGTTTCTTCACCCGAATAGGTTACTCCATTTTGATTGGAATCAAAGTTTATTAGTTATTACATTTCAATAAGCAATTTAATTGTTGAAGTGTAAACATGAAAAAAACACATTCTTTTTCTAAATAATGGTGTTAGCTCGTCGAGCTACAAGCTGGCTCGAGTTTTGGTGCGCGCTGAGCTCGAGCTTAGCGTTCAGCTCGTTAAATAAAATCGAGCCGAGCCGGGCCTAGCTCTGCTCGGCTCGTTTGATGGCATAAAAGTCTCCTAATCAACACACATATATAATAATTGCAGGTATGAGAAGATAGAGGATGTAATTACAAGAACGTGGGCGAAAACGGTGAAGAAAACGGACTTGGAACGAGAAAGTTATGACGAAAACAAGAAGGCATTGTTAAAGGCCACCGTAGCTTACGGTGAAGCCACCGTAAGCTACGGTGGGATCTGAAGAAAATGACACCGTATGGCAGTTTAAAGCCACCGTAGGCTTTTTGGAAGCCACCGTAGCCGGTGGGCGCGACGCTGGAATCGTAACCGCCCTTATTTACTTGTATTTTGGACGGCTTTTGAAATCCTAATCATATATTTTCATCCTAGAGCGACCTAGAGGCGATTTTCGAGTGCAAGAACATTATTTGAGTGTGGTAATCATTAGAGGTTCGATTTTGATTCATATGCAAACTCTAATTGATGTGATGATGAATCAAAGTATGTGTGGCTAGTTCTTTTTATGTTCTCTCCCGAATTGTAAGGTTTTCAGTTGAATACTTGTGAATCATTTATGTTATTTGTGGGATAGTAGTTTGATCTTATGATTTTATGCTATGGTGATTGTGAGTTTGATTAGTAATTGTTAGTAAAGTATAATTCGTGTTCTTGTCTATCCGTTCTTGGTGCCATAAGCAATCGGGATTTATTGGAAGGGAATTAGGGTTAACTATACTAAACTGATTATCGAGTGACAATCTTGCGTTTTTACAATCCAAGTACTTAGTCCTCTTTTATCACAATCAAATTCATTTCACGAACTACGTCTATGTAGTTCATCCCAAAAGTAAACGTTAACTTGGTCAACACTGGAAACCTGAAATCGGGAGAGAGCATTGTTTCTTATATTGTTTAAAACTCGTTTATTGCTTTAGTTTTTTTTGTTAATCAAAACCAAACAACCAACTATTTGAATTTACTTTTGCATTTCGTTTAATTTAGATAAATTTCATAACTACTTAGTAACACATTTTCAACAAACTCCCTGTGTTCGATACCCGCTTATCGCTATCTAATAGTTGTAATCGGTTTATTTTTGAGTGAGTCTTCGACCTCACATCAAATTTGGGCGCCATTGCCGAGGAGTAGTGCCCAACGTGTGTTAGTTTTAGTAGTTTTTGTTTGTTATTTTTGGGTTTACGCTGGTTGTGTTAGTGTGCAGGTACCTACAGGTGTATGCATACTAGAGGCTCTAACAGGTCATCACCGCTAGTAATTGATCCCGAGATTGACATATTACTTCGAAGAAACCGAGTCTTACTTTCCAACAACAATCGGGGGAAATGTTTCATAAAGCATTCGAGCGATTTAATATAATGATCAAGAATTGTCCTCATCATGGTATTGCTCTTTGGGAGTTATTAAATGCATTTCATGAGGGTTGAGTACAGAAGATGAACAAAATCTGATGTCAATTACAAATGGGTCGTTTGGTACAAACTATGAACAAGATGATTGGGCATATTTTGGAACAAATGACGGTCACATCAATGAGAAATACTCAAACTGGTAGAAGAGCAAGACCGGCAATTGGAAGATCTCAAGTACAAGCCGTGGAAGATGGAGGGGTACAAACCACTATTCAAGTAATCAATGTTTGTACAAATTATAACGAGTTGGGTCATGCTTCGGAGGTGTGTGTGGTAGGTCAAGCACTGGTGGAAGAGGTGAATGCACTTCAAGGGGGAGGTGGTAGGAATTACAACATGAATTCCAACACCTACCACCCCAGGTTAAGAAATCATCCGAATTTTCGATATGGAAATCCGACCACTCAATCTAACCCGAATTTTCAAGGAAACTATGTTCCTCGCCAACAATACAATAACCAAGGTAATTTTCATGGTGGGAATAGTCAAGGGTTTCAAGGTCAAGGGGGTGGCGGTCAAAGTGGGTCAACGGATCAAAGTTCATCGAGTGGAAATGAGGATATGGACATGTTGAAGTTGATGCAACAAGACATGCAACGAAGAAATCAACTTCATGAGGTTAGAATGCAAAAGGATGAAGTCCGGGACAAAGCCATCCAATCATTGACCACTCAAATGGGTCAACTTGCAACCGATGTGGCGAATTTGAAGAAAAACAGCTCGAGTTTAAAGAAGGGGAACAACGTGCATATCAATGCGGTAAGTCTTTTAGCTAATATTGAAATTTCTAGTGCTCAAAGTGATCCAACACCACAGTTTGTTGAGAGGGTTGGTGAAAGATATTAGTGATGAGATTGAAAATGTGGGTAATTATGAAACAGTTTTTCAAAATAACTCTGAATTACAACCGAATGAAACATCTTTTTGTGAAAATTGTTCTCGTGATAAATGTTTATATGACAATTAACCAAAATAAGGGATGAGAGGGTTGATAATAATATTATCCCGAGTAAACTTCAAGACCCAGGAGTGCCCCTTTTATCAATCCAAATTAGTGAATTTAAAACTGATCGGGCACTGCTAGATCTTGGAGCTTGTGTTAGTATCATGCCCGGTAGTTTATATGATCAGTATGAGTTTGGTTCGCTACAGAAAGTAAACACCACCGTGGTATTAGCGGATCAAACCCATACACTTCCCTGAGGCATGATATATAATGTGATGGTACATGTGGAGGATTTCTGTTACCCAGTTGACTTTTTAGTGCTTGATTATGCTAAAAATGTAACTAACACGCAACCCACAGTCATATTGGGTAGACCCTTCCTTGCCACTTCACTTGCAGTGATTGATTGTGCTAAAGGGACATTGGGAATTAAATTTGGGAATCGTGATAAATGTTTATTATTATTTGAAAATACTACTGACACTCTTATTGACAATGAAAGCCTGAAGGCAGATTTATTTAACAAGTGTGTATCCTTGAGTAAGGATCACACGAAAGTCGAGTGTTTTGTGATTGACAGGTTAGTTGAGAAGAAAGAAGTTGAGCATCAACAGAGTGAGAAGGTGGCAGAAAAAGGAGACCGGCTATGGAAGACGAAAGTGAGATATCCACCTAACCTAAATGATCAAGGGTGGAGGATGAGGATGTTCAGGCCTGACCCTGGTTTGCCGGAAGACCGACAACAATTGCTTGAAAAGGAGCGTGCTTATAACGAGAAAGCTGCACGGGAGTGGGTTAGTCACCCACCTTGAATGTTATAAAAGTTTCAAAAAGGTGGTAATTGTACATTTTATATATTTTATTTTTTATTTTGCATTATAATTTCTAGTTTGTTTGTTATTAGTGGTAATTTAAGCTACCATCTTAGCAAAAACCAAGTGTGGGGAAATTCTTATGGATTTCTCTTCGACACTGTGTTGGGAACAACCCGGGTTTTTCATGGAAGGAAGTGGAGTTTTACTTAGTAGTGTCTTTGTTTTTATTTCCTCAAAAAAGTACATTAGGGACAACGTATCCCAAGTGTGGGGATGAGGAAAATTTCGTTTGTTTTGAAAATTGTCGTTATAAAAAATTAAAATAATAATAATAATAAAAAATTAAAAATAAAAACATAAAAAAAAATTTCAGAAAAAAAAATGTGTTTAAAAGAATCGGAAAGTGGTAAGATGGCGGGGTAAAGTTTTGGTCCCTTTTCATGGTTACAATTCCCTAAATAACATGTGCCTAGTTGTTTTTTTTAAAAGGAGATTATGTAGTTTTCTAATCAAGGTTAGCATGCTTTCGGTGTAATAACTTGCATAACATATTCGTTTACACTTGAGAATTGAGGAAGTATTGGTTGGTGGAAAAGTTGATATTCTCCGATAGAACTTGTACAATTTGTGCATTTCGAGATCTTAGCGTGGCATGAGTTCAAAAGTAATAGAGGCACTTAGGTTAAGCCTCGTCTGGATGAGCGAGAGTGTGGGTACTGGGGGGTTGGGGCCTCATACATTATACATATGAGGATGGTTATGTGAGGGGCGGGGGGTTGGTTCCTTTAGAAAACTTTATTGGGCCTATTATTTTATTCAATCAACCCTGGTGTTATGTTGCGAAACGATCCGACTTAATAGGTCTTTATTTAATTGTTTTAGTATTTGTCAATCAGTATTAAGCATTATGTTTATTATGCTTACAAAAAAAAAGTTTGTATTAGAGTTGCAATGTTTATGTATGCATAGTTCAAAGTATTAATTATTGAGTGAAAAGAAAAAAAAAAGAGAAAGGAAAAAGAGAAGTTAGTGATGTTTATAGTTGTTTATTTTATTGTTTACTTAGTTTGTTTGTAATAAGTCGGATCGGATCGTTTGAGCTACTTTCAATATTCCCTTCCATGCCCTTACACTTGGCCCTATTACAACCCGTTTTAAGACCTCTTGATTTGCATTCATGTCAAAAGCATTTACATAGGTGGAGATTTGATGATTGTACAAGCATATGCGAGGAGAATTGATTAAATGCGAAATGTATGGACGATCACCAAGAAAAAGTTATTGTGTAAATGTGTGTTATGTATAGGTAAAAACCGAAAGCATGTTAGGTTTGGTTAGAAATCTATGGTTTAAATGGAAAGTCAAGTGAACTAGTGCAACCGATAAAAATGAGGGAATAGGGTATGACTTGGAACCTTAACCGAACCGGATTTGTGGTAAGATCGGTGGCTACAAGTTGAAAATAATAAAAATTTTGTGTTGAGATGTTTCATGAGGGCAAGCAACTGGTAAGTGTGGGAGTCCATAGGATAACCCTTAAATGGTTTTAGAACAATAATAATCATGTGTTTAATGGGTTTATCTTGTTGAATTATTTGACTACGGTTATTCATATAATTGTAGGTATGAGAAGATAGAGGATGTAATTACGAGAACGTGGGCGAACACGGTGAAGAAAACGGATTTGGAAAGAGAAAGTTATGACTAAAACAAGAAGGCCTTGTTAAAGGCCACCGTAGCTTACGGTGAAGCCACCGTAAGCTACGGTGGGATCTGAAGAAAATGACACCGTATGGTAGTTTAAAGCCACCGTAGGCTTTTTGGAAGCCACCGTAGCTTACGATGGGCGCGATGCTGGAATCGTAACCGCCCTTATTTACTTGTATTTTGGACGGCTTTTGAGATCCTAATCATATCTTTTCATCCTAGAGCGACCTAGAGGCAGTTTTCGAGTGCATGAACATTATTTTGAGTGTGGTAATCATTAGAGACTCGATTTTGATTCATATGCAAACTCTAATTGATGTGATGATGAATCAAAGTATGTGTGACTAGTTCTTTTTATGTTCTCTCCCGAATTGTAAGGTTTTCAGTTGAATACTTGTGAATCGTTTATGTTATTTGTGGGATAGTAGTTTGATCTTATGATTTATTGCTATGGTGATTGTGAGTTTGATTAGTAATTGTTAGTAAAGTATAATTCGTGTTCTTGTCTATCCGTTCTTGGTGCCATAAGCAATCGGGATTTATTGGAAGGGAATTAGGGTTAACTATACTAAACTGATTATCGAGTGACAATCTTGCGTTTTTACAATCCAAGTACTTAGTCCTCTTTTATCACAATCAAATTCATTTCACGAACTACGTCTATGTAGTTCATCCCAAAAGTAAACGTTAACATGGTTAACATTGGAAACCTGAAATCGGGAGAGAGCATTGTTTCTTATATTGTTTAAAACTCGTTTATTGCTTTAGTTTTTTTTGTTAATCAAAACCAAACAATCAACTATTTGAATTTACTTTTGCCCTTCGTTAAATTTAGATAAATTTCATAATTACTTAGTAACACATTTTCCACAAACTCTCTGTGTTCGATACCCGCTTATCGCTATCTAATAGTTGTAATCGGTTTATTTTTGAGTGGGTCTTCGACATCACGTCAACAAACATGAAAAGTCTCTTTCTTTAAATGATATATGATGCAAGACATGTTCGTTTAAGTTCATGAATCATTCGTTTGTGAAATTAACGAATGAATATAGCGTAAAGAAAATATATAAATATAAACAAAGCGAAACTTAGTTTTACAACATCAAATGTACAAAATCCGAAATATTAATAGAAAGCTTACCAGCTCGAATGTAGTACCAATCAGTGTCGTACGCTGCAAGCTCCGTGAATGCAGCGGTCTTGACATTATCAATCCAATGTGGAAGCTCCATTTATAAAAATGTGGCGGGATGAAAACATGAGCATAAACTGAGTACAAGACTCTAATTTTAATACCTAAATTCACAAATGTATATTGTGAGTTTAACAGATGCAATAAAACATGTACGCAAAAGTAATTATAAAAAGATATTATACCTTTTGTTCCCACGGTAGAGGTATTTTCCATCTTTGGAGAATGAAACCTGTAAAAAAGTTTTAATGATATTTTTAACAACAATTCATCATCAAACTTCTAACCATAGTTTTTTTATTTATGTGTGTGACCCCACCTTCTTGACTATACTGATCAAATGGTACCTTTATGTGCTCAAACTCCAAAAAGGAAAATAGAAGATTAAAACCAACAGTTTTAAGTATAACCTCCAAGGCTGCAACAATAAAGTAGCAACAAAAACTTATGTTAATAAACGTAAATGTGACTTCAATAAGCAATTAAGAAATGAAAAGTTTACCTAAAACTCTTTTCCAAAATATAAAGATCTATTCTAAAATAAGATAGAGATAAAGACAAAATTAAGGCTCAAAAACATTTTATAGAGTTCATTATTCTATGTTCGAGGTACCCATTGGCCATTGCAGGCACACCATGTTCTAATGCGAACAGAATATGGTGCTCGTGTATAGGGGTGCAAACGAGCCGAGCTACTCGAGATCGGCTCGGGAAAAAGCTCGATCGAGCCGAGCTTAAACGAGCCCGATCCTAAAAGAAAGCTCGTTTAATAAACGAGCCCGAGCTTCAATTATCGAGGTCGAGCCAGCTCGCGAGCCTAAACGAGCCTGTCATTTATATATTTTTTTATAACTATATATATTAATAGATACATATATATTTAATAATTATTAATTGATATATATAAGTTTATGAAAAAAATTAACTAAATAACATATTATTTTATATATAAAGTTATTATGAAAATAAATATACAAATATAATTATAAATATATAAAAAATTAATTAATAAATATTAAATTAACCGAGCCCGAGCCGAACTCGAGCTTGAAAAACTACGAAACGAGTCGAGCTCGAGCTTCGTATAAGTTAAACGAGCCGAGCTCGAGCCTGGTCGAACTCGGGCTCGGCTCGGCTCGTTTGCACCCCTAGTCGTGTACGTCTTTCAGAGCAACCGACATCCTAAGAACTCAGGAACTTGATGCACCGTGTCCAAGATCTAATGCACAACCCCCATGTGCTCTCCAAACGCAAACTCAGGAACATTTTTCCAAAACATTTGTAAAAAGGTAAGTTCATCATGCCATGAAATCTGATCCAAATATTTGTGTGCTCCGTGAATGAACTGTGCACCACCTCTGGAAACTTAAACTTGTATTTTTCTTAAGTAATCCAATTCTGCCCGCCCATAAATTCAACAAGCTGTGCATGTGGAACATCAACCCTAACGCAGCACACAAATTTATCACCACGCTTGTGACCAAAAATTTCAACAACTATATTCGTAATATCATGTTGCCAAGATGACTAATGATCATATGAAGTGCTGGTGAAAAATAAAAAATAATAATGTTACCTCATTGGCATTGATAACGCTTCGAGTGCCACCGCCAGTTTGCCATACAACCAATGGAAAGTGATCAATTAACTTCCCTTCTACTACTTTTTGTGCAACTTTCATTATTTTTCCCGACAGATGGATCAAGCCCACATTCCATATTTACCTATAACACATATACTCTCATTTATCAAATAATACATTAACAAATAAAAGTAAAACTTAATAAATATTGAAACATAAATAAGTTTTCTTCAAATAAGTAAAAATATGAAGATGATGAGATCCTATGCAAAAATTTGCTTTGAAAATGCAAGAACCTTACCAACACACTTTTTGAGGATTCCAAAAGAACGAATCATTGGTTCTGGCATTCTTTCCTGGCCGCCTCCAATTCCAAAGTTGTGCAAAGATCTTTGTTTTTGAGCACCACACAACCTGAAAATTGAGAGAACCAATTTCTGAAATAAATCATATGCAAGTGATTTATTATAAATAATTTCGTCACCCCAAACAAAAAAAAGGTTTAACATGTTGTTTATAGATAAACATATTGCAATAAAAGTTCTGAAGCAAAAAAGCTTGATCTAAAATACCTAATCAAAATATGCTTTAGGGTAAAGATCCAACTGACAGTATAAAAAAGATAAAAAAAAATCAAACCAAAAACACTAACTTATCATATGGGACTTAAATTAGTTAAAGTGTGCCTCTCTCCTGTCTAACAGTGGTAGAAAAGTGTCTCCATAGCCTCGTAAATCAAAGATGATCTGCAAAAGAGACTGATCCACCAAATATCTAACTTAAATGGTCAAAACATCCAAGAACCATGAATCTATTGAGAATCAGAGGTTGAAAACGACTTATACCTGCATTCCAGTGATGACTGTCTTCAATCCGACTTCCGAGCAGCTTTAATCGGGTCCCTTTAAACATTGATTACACCTTCAAAACACGAGTATAGTTCAGTTTCAGTCTACTATCATCATTACCAAACATAATCAAACGAATAAACATACCTCTGGTTTCTCGATCGGTTTGTCGACGTCTTCACCCTTCATCGAATATAGCCTAAACTGATAGCAATACATGTACAATTTGATCGGTTTCTAACATCATGAATCGATTTAAGGTGTAAATCGCTCACGATGCTTGGATGAGATTTAGGGTTTTATGTAGCGTTACTCTCTCTCTCTCCCTCTCTGACATCTTGAACTCTTGTATGTATATACGTGTGGAATTTAGGTTTTACAATTTGAATTTTGGATGTTCCGCGGGTTTTCAACCAGGGTGAATCAGGTGCTAAAACAACTTCTACACAATGTTAAAATGACTTGTACCTCTTAATTTTAAGAGTTTTTTTGGTAAATACGATCTTGCCCTTCCTATATAATATTATAAGATAATATGTGTGTGTATATATATATATATATGATCAGGATTATGTATGTGTAAGGCCCCGTTACCAGTAGCCCTACTTTCGTGTTGGATTTACTCATAAACGCAGTCCTAAATATCAGAGTTAATTAAAACATTCGCGGAATATAAAAGCTTTCATAAAACATTTCATAACAAAACACCTCTTGTCTTAAAACAACATCTTGTCTTTCAAAATAAACAAAACATTAAACTTAAATGTCTTGAGTCTTCCGATGCCAGCCCCTTATTCAGTGCCACGTGTCTCCTCATTCGAGCTGCCTCATCCTACTCACCTGCGTGCATACTAAAAGTCAGCTACGCTGAGTGAGTTCTAGTTAATCACATAATCATACAATACTTTCTTACATTTCATACTTAACCTCTTAACATTTCTTACATACACACGTAAGTGCATATACTTTCATTCTTACCTTCATACTTCCTTTACATACATAATCATACGTTTCAAAGAGCCTTTCGCCATATTACCTCACAGATATTATAAGGGTCTGGTCCCTAACATCACAGATATTATTAGGGTCTGGTCCCTAACATCACAGATATTATTAGGGTCTGGTCCCTTTGTTTCGTGTAACTGTACCGTACCTGTTCATACATACTTTCCTTGACAATACGTGCAATCTCCGAAGAGCGTTCACGTACCATCATCATAACATACATACATTATGTATACATCATATTCATACATACATCCTATCTTTCATCATACTTATCAATCATATCTTAACTACCACCTGACGGTACATGCAATATCCGAAGATCGTTCACACACCGTCAAACAATCATCATACATAAATCATACAAGGCATACACTTACCACTTAAGATAAGTGTATTAACCATCACATCGAGTATGCACACAGCCCCGAAAACATAACAAGGAAGTGGGGCTAGAAACTCACCTCAATGCGGTTGCGTTCACCGTTTATGATTATTCCCTTCTTGAGCTGTGCATAACTAACTGTATAATAATTATACGTTTCATAAACTATCACTACACATATCGCCTTTCTAGTTTAATCATTACCCTCAACGAACGGGGGTCTGGGGGCAGCGCCCCTGGCAGCGGGGTTCTAGGGGCGGCAGCCCCTAGCGGGGTCCAAGGGGCAGAGCCCCTGGCTGGGGTTAAACCTGATCTGAGCTAGGGTGACTCCTAAGCTCATCATAGGTTCGGTTTATACCCGAATACACCCGGATCTCGTGACTTAAACGGTTTAACGGTGTCGGCTCGTCGTTTCATGATTATATCTAACGGATTTAAGCTCAAACAATAAAATACTATCATTACCTCGGGTCGGTTCTCGGTTTCCTTCTTGATATCGGTTTAGAGAGAGAGAGAACTAGAGAGAGAATCTTATGTGTGTGTTTTGGATGGTGTAAGGGATATGTGTAAATGAATTAAATGGAGGATTAAGGGTATATATATTTTTGATCATGGGCTTAAGCCCATGGTCTTTCCTTCATTCCTCCATAACCCAAGTTCATAACCCATATCCATTTACCCAACACAAGTCCATCTCGTATTCAATTCAACTAAACCGATAACGACCCGCTATAAAATAAACGAAATTTATTTTATTAATATAACCGAAAGTAGGATGTTACAGTATGAGAACCATTTAAGACCAGAAAAAACTCAAAAATAAAAAAAATCATAAAACAAAAAAAAACGCAAAAATGAAAAAAGTAAAAAAAAAACTAAAACTCTTATTTATCATCCCGGTCTCATAAAAGGACATCTCGGTTTAACTAAATTATACATATATGTATAATATGTACATAATTGTTTTTTATACACATATGCACAATTTAAGGTAAATGATAATGTACATTACGTAACTAGAGATTAAATTAAATTATACACATGTGTATAATACGAAGTTTTTTTTAATGAAACCGTAATGAAATATAAGAAATTTTGGTTTATTTTACTTTTTAAAAATTTTTGTCTTTTTTTGTTTTATAATTTTTTAAAATATTTTCTAGAGGTTTTTTTATCACAAGACTAACTATATACAATACAACAAATAATTTATATAATAACAAAATTGGGAGGATGGTGCCTTCCCAAGTTTTAAAGCTTGCGGTGGTTGATTTATATAATGACAAAATTGGGAGGAAGGTGCCTTCCCAAGTTGTAAAGCTTGCAGTGGTTGTTGTATGATAATATGATTGGACCAATGTTCTCAACTCTATCTTATCTCTTACACAGACCACAAGGTTTCATGATGGTCATGCGTCACACCATCGTTGCTCCGTTTTGCTCTCTTTGTACTTCCTTCCGGCCGTTTTTCATTTCTTCTCATAATGATACACTTTTGAGGCCACATGTAATCAAGGTCTGAACCTAGGTTTGTTAATTGATTGATTTTGTTTATGTTTTTAGTTACTGTGTACATCTCTCATTGTTTTTGTGGCTTTAATTTCGACTGTTCTGATGCTATGAAACGTTTGTGGCTAGGAATTCAAATGATTTCGAATGTTTCAAGATTCATTCTTTTGTCAATTGGATTAATTTAATTAAATGAACTGCGAGTAGGAGATGGGGATTTGGTACTATAGTTTCTTAATATTATACAACTTTTGGTCATGGGTACTAACGTAATTGGCTTTTCTTACATTTTCATGGCACTTTCAGTGTGAACAATTTATAGTCTAAGACTTATCACCTGCACATTAACTTAAACTTTTTCTTAGTTAGTTCATTACTTCATTCATATATTTTTGTTGGGCTAGACTTATTATTTGGTTTATACTTGATCTTTGGGCTTGGTTTGGTGAGTGTGTAACACCGAAAACACTTAGTTTTCGGTGGGCTTATGTATCAGGCTTGGGCCATATTATGTTATGACTATATATATAGATTGTATTAGGTCATTAGCCGTGTCGATCAATCAAGAGGTGGTGTGTGTTTAGTAGATTATGGGTTTAAGCACCCGACGTTAATATAATATAAGTTTTGAAGTCCATTGTGTGTTGGTTTGTGTTTGTTCTTCGTTTATATTGAATGACTTTGTTGTTAGTTTCCGCCTAACAACGAGTTTCTTGATATCACATTGAAAGATCCTGATTTGGGACATACAATTGGTATAAAAGCATATAGACCTTTTCTAGGCTCAGTTTTGGTGATATCAAAGATTCAAGATAGTGTTTTTGGTTGATATTCATTTGGTAATTTTCTGGGAATCAAGATCTCTGGTGTTCGTATGTTCTTCGTGTACATCGGGGTTTGTTTGAGCTATTTTTGGGATATAATTGATTTGATCTCTGAATTTAATTCAAATCCCTGAATTCTTGGGATCTAATTTGTTTACCAAAATTGATCTGATCAACATGGATTTTTGGCTAACATAGTTCTCGAGCAGTAATCAAGGTTCGCAGCAATAATTGATCGTTCTCTGGCAATAATCAGGGTTCTCGACAATAATTGATCGCTCTCAGGCAACAATCAGGGTTCTCGGTAACATTTGATCGTTTTCGGCAACTATTTAAGGTTCTCGGCTTAGATCAAGAGTTCTCGGGTTCATATTGGTGTTTTCTGCACTAGTGTTTTCGGTTGTAGGGTTATCGAGATCAGTCTAGTGTTCTTGGCTCTTGGGTTCTCGGGTTTTCAATTTGGTTTTGGCCAAGATACATTGGGACATTGTTGATTGATTTACAATTTATATTGGCCCATTGGACTATTACTTGGACTCTTGATTGAAATGGACCAGTTAAGTAACTGTCACACCCCGTCAAGGTAATTGTGAAAACGTAATACGGGAATATAACAGACACCTCTGGTATCAACCACATTGTTATAAAGAAAATTTACAACTAATTTACATCATATTACATTGGTTGGTCATACGTTTACAAACTAGGCGAAAAACACATAACCAGTTCTCGGGGCTTCTTATTATTTATGATATACTTGCATCAATTTACAGCGATTCGACTTTACTCTGAACACCGAGCACCTAAGCAGTTTATTCCAGCTCACCTGAAAAGCATATTAAAACGGGTCAACTACGTCTAGTTGGTGGGTTTCAAGTTTCACGAGTATGAACAAAAACCAGTAGAAACTCACCTCAACGCGGTTGCGTTCACCGTTTATGGTTATTCCCTTCTTGAGCTGTGCACGACTAACTGTATAATAATTATACGTTTCAGTAAACTATCACTACACATATCGCCTTTCTAGTTTAATCATTACCCTCAATGAACGGGGGTCCGGGGGCAGCGCCCCTGGCAGCGGTGTTCTAGAGGCGCCCCTAGCGGGGTCCAAGGGGCAGAGCCCCTGGCTGGGGTTAAGCTGCCAGGTCATTTTCCATTAGCATTTTGAATCATTGAATAATATGCTACTTAAAAGTTCAAGGGTTTATTTGTAATTATATCATTCTTTTCTAAGTCCAGGGACCATTCTGTCATTCTGTTAAACTTCTAATTCGTTACTTATCCTTAACGAACTGACTTACCATGACGAACTGGTTCTTGTAACGAATTGGAACCTTTAACGAACTGGACTCTTAACGAATCAGTCCATGTAGCGAACCAGTCCAAGTAGCGAATTGGACCTTCTAATTCGTTATCTACTTTAACAAACTGGTCATAACGAATCAAGGGTGATTCGTCACCCCTTTCCCTTAACGAATTGAACACGAACTGTAATCGGTTCGCTATGTTCCCATGGACGAACTAGCTAGCGAATCACCTTTAATTCGCTATATTCCTGTAGCGAACTAGGGTTAGGTCAGGAATGTCAGAACATTCCCTGACATTCCCCCTTAACCTCGTACCACTTTCCGGCGCCGTCATTGCCGGAAAGCCGCCGGAAAAACGCGATTTCGCCGGAAAAACGGGTTTTAGCTCGTTTTTCACCGTTTTTCGTCCCGTTCAATCCAGATCTGAGCTAGGGTGACTCCTAAGCTCATCATAGGTTCGGTTTATACCCGAATCCACCCGGATCTCGTGACTTAAACGGTTTAACGGTGTCGGCTCGTCGTTTCATGATTATATCTAACGGATTTAAGCTCAAACAATAAAATACTATCATTACCTCGGGTCGGTTCTCGGTTTCCTTCTTGATATCGGTTTAGAGAGAGAGAGAACTAGAGAGAGAATCTTAAGTGTGTGTTTTGGATGGTGTAAGGGATATGTGTAAATGAATTAAATGGAGGATTAAGGGTATATATTTTTTTGATCATGGGCTTAAGCCCATGGTCTTTCCTTCATTCCTCCATAACCCAAGTCCATAACCCATATCCATTTACCCAACACAAGTCCATCTCGTATTCTATTCAACTAAACCGATAACGACCCGCTATAAAATAAACGAAATTTATTTTATTAATATAACCGAAAGTAGGATGTTACAAGTCTTCCCTCCTTAAAGAGGTTTCGTCCCCGAAACCTACTATTACATAAACAGATTCGGATAAAACTTGCGCATCTCATCCTCAGCTTCCCATCTAGCGTCCGATCCCTTGCGATGCTTCCATATCACTTTCACTAGAGGTATAACTTTGAGACGAAGTTGCTTCTCCTTGCGGTCAACTATCTCTATCGGTTGCTCAATGTAGTTCAACTGCTCATCAACCTCGATGTCCATCAATGGCACGTGAGACGTGTCATCAGCTAGACATTTTCTCAGATGAGAAACGTGGAAGGTTGAATGAATTCCTTCCAACTCTTCTGGCAAATCTAACTTGTAAACCACTTCACCTACTCGATCTAAAATATTGAGCGGTCCAATGTACCTTGGACTCAACTTTTCCCTCTTCCTGAAACGAATGATTCCCTTCCAAGGCGAGACCTTGAGCATCACATTGTCTCCAACGTTAAACTCAATCGGTCGTCGCCGCATATCAGCATACGACTTCTGTCTGTCTTGAGCAGCTTTCATTCTTGCCTTGATCTGATCGAACTTCGAAGAGGTTTCTTGCACAACTTCTAGGCTTCCCATCTCCTTCTGACCAATCTCTCCCTAACATATGGGAGTTCTACAACGTCTCCCATACAATATCTCGAATGGTGGCATACCAATACTTGAATGGTAACTGTTGTTATAAGAGAACTCTGCCAGATGCAGATGATCATCCCAACTTCCACCAAAGTCTAGAACGCAAGCACGTAGCATATCCTTAAGGGTTTGGATCGTCCTTTCAGACTGTCCATCTGTTTGGGGATGATATGCCATACTAATGTTCAATCTCGTCCCCGTAGCTTCATGGAATTTCTTCCAGAACCTCGAAGTAAACCGTGTATCTCTATCAGACACGATCGATAACGGTACTCCATGCTTGGTTACAACTTCTTTAATGAACAAGCTTGCGAATGTTTCTGACGAGATAGCCTCTCGTATAGGCAGAAAGTGAGCACTCTTGGTCAAACGGTCCACAATCACCCAGATGGTATCATGGTGCTTAGATGTACGAGGTAGCTTAGTTATGAAATCCATGGTGATGCGTTCCCATTTCCGTTCTGGTATCTCTAAAGGCTGCATTTTCCCATAAGGCTTCTGATGCTCTGCCTTAACTTGTAAACAAGTTAAGCACCTACTGACGTAATCTACCACATCATTCTTCATTCCTGGCCACCAGTAGTCTCTTTTCAAATCTTGGTACATCTTCGTAGCTCCTGGATGAATAGAATATCTTGACTTATGAGCTTCATCTAAGATTCGACCTCTGAGATCTCCATGGCGTGGAATCCACATGCGGTCAAACCTAGTCTTAACACCATGAATGTTTTCCATTAGCTCGTATTGTTGGCCGTAAACTCTTTCTTTCTTTACCAACTTCTCGTCTACTAGCACCTCTGACTGCACCTTGATGATTTCTTCGAAAAGGTTTGAATTCATAATCAATTTGTATGACTTCACAGTTGTAAGGACTTCCTCATTCTTACGGCTTAGTGCATCGGCGACCACGTTAGCTTTGCCAGGGTAGTACTTAATATCGCAGTCGTAATCCTTTATCAACTCCAACCATCTTCTCTGTCTCATGTTAAATTCTTTTTGCTCGAAGAAGTACTTTAAACTCTTATGATCTGTGTAGATGGTACACTTAGTACCGTACAGATAATGCCTCCATATCTTAAGAGCATGCACTACAGCTGTTAACTCTAAATCATGCGTTGGATAAGTACTCTCATGGACTTTCACCTGTCTAGACGCGTAAGCTATCACCTTTCCTCGTTGCATCAACACGCAACCTAACCCTTGATGCTAGGCATCTGCACAAACAACCAAATCCTCATCACCATCGGGTAGAGTAAGGATTGGAGCTTGTGTGAGTCTTTTCTTCAACTCCTCAAAAGCTTCTTCCTGAAACCTACCCCAACTGAATACTACCGACTTTCGGGTCATACCGGTCAATGGTGCGGCTATCTTGGAGAAACCTTCGATGAATCTCCTATAGTAGCCAGCTAACCCTAGGAAGCTTCGTATATCAGTCGGATTCTGTGGAGTCTTCCAATTCGTTATCGGTTCAATCTTAGCTGGGTCCACGGTAATCCCTTCCGGATTAATCAAGTGACCTAAAAATTGCACTTCTCTTAACCAGAACGCGCACTTCGAAAACTTAGCATACAACTTCTCTTTCTTCAGAGTCTCCAATACCTCTCTCAGATGCTCAGCATGGTCAGGCTTGCTCTTTGAATAAATCAATATATCATCAATGAAGACGATAACTGACTTATCCAACATCGGCCGACACACCGTATTCATCAGGTCCATAAATGCTGCAGGAGCATTTGTTAGACCGAATGACATTACGAGGAACTCGTAGTGTCCATACCGCGTTCGGAACGCTGTCTTAGGGATGTCTGCCTCCTTCACCTTCAGTTGATGATAGCCTGATCTGAGATCTATTCGTGAGAACCAACTTGAACCTTGCAGTTGGTCAAACAGATCATCAATCCTTGGCAAAGGATATCTATTCTTTACTGTAAGCTTATTCAACTCACGATAGTCTATGCACATTCTCATACTTCCATCCTTCTTCTTCACGAACAACACTGGTGCGCCCCACGGGGAAACACTTGGTCTTATGAAACCTTTTTCGAGGAGTTCTTGCAGTTGGGACATCAATTCTTTCATCTCGGACGGAGCTAGACGGTAAGGTGCTTTTGCGACGGGCTGGGCTCCTAGTATTAAATCTATCTGGAATTCTATCTCTCGCTCCGGTGGTAACCCCGGAAGATCCTCAGGGAATACTTTTGGGTAGTCACACACGATAGGAACATCTTTCATTTCTTTCGTCTCGGCCGTAGCGTTGACAACATACGCCAGGTAGGCACCACATCCTCGTCGTAATAACCCTTCGGCTTTTATCATCGAAATGACGTTAAAACCTGAACTTTCTTTATCACCGTAAACCGTCACCGCACTACCATCTAAAGACCTTAGCTTTATTATTCTACTCTTACATACTATCTGAGCTTCAAACTCAGACAACCAATCCATTCCCAAGACTACATCGAACCTTCCTAAGGTCATAACATACAAAGTAACAGGGAACTCATGTCCCTCTAACTCTATCTTACAATCCTTAACCATTTTTGTTATTTTAACCGAAGTGTCATTGGCGGTTTCTACTATAAAAGTTTCAAACACTCGGCAGCCTTTCATTTTTGCTAGTTTACTAAATGTCGTAGCTACAAAACTTCTATTCGCACCAGAATCAAATAATACGGAAGCAGAAATGTCGTTTACTAAGAACGTACCGGTCACAACATCAGGAATCTATCTAGCTTGTTCCTGGGTCAGCATATAGGCTCTAGTCCTCGGCATTGCTTGATCAGAATCCTTCTTCCCACTATCTCCAGCCTCACCTCCAGTGCACTCTCTTGCCATATGGCCTGTCTTGCCACATTTGTAACATGCTGGCTTCGCACCGCACTCATTGGCATAATGCCCTACCTTCCCGCACTTATAACAGGCATTCGACCCCATTCTGCATTCTCCACCATGAGCCTTTCCACATTTGGGACAAACATCAGAACTTCTACCCCACTTGCACTCACCACCATGCGTCTTTCTGCAGGTCTTACACGATCTCTTCTCCCACACTTTCTGCTTCTTATCTTTGGAGTTCCATAACTGAGTACCGGGTCGCTTAACAGGAGCAACCCGCTTCTTATCTTTGTTTTCCTCTTCCACCACTGCGTCATCCGCAGCCAGGTCAGCATAAACCACCTCTGCGAGTTCGACAGCAGAGTCAAAGGTAGCTGGTTTACTCGTCCTGACTAGCATGCGGACTTTCTGTGGCAATCCCCTCACATAACACTTGATTCTCTTGGCCTCAGTGTTAACCATATCGGGTACCAACCTAGACATTCGATTGAACTCGGTGGTGTACTCACGATGTGTCATTTCCCCAGCTTTCAAGTTCAGGAACTTCATCTCCGCCCTCTCAACCTCGGCGTCAGCACAGAACTTCCTCATCACTAACTCCTTTAGATCCTCCCACTTCATCTCTTTGATCTCTTCACGGGTCTTCCTCTGCTCCACACTCTCCCACCAATACATAGCCTCATCCTCGAATGATTGAGTAGCATAACCTACCGCTTGGTCGGGACGGCACTCGCTAATGCGGATAATTTTATCCATGGCGGTTATCCATTTAAGAGTAGCGATTGCGTCTCCTAAACCAGTCAGCTTAGGCGGGTCACAACCTTTAAAGGACTTATAGTTGCAACCACCTCGGCCCCTATTCCTATCATCAACTTTCACAGACCTTACCTCACTTGAATCACCCTTTTCCCTCTCATCATCTTTCCTACCATCACCACCTGCCCCTTCAGCAGTTCTTTCACGGCTTCCAGCAGACCCTCCAGGAGTTATATTCTTCACAGCAGTGGCTACAGCTTGAACAATAGCTGCTTGAATTGCGGGATCCAGTTGAACCCCTTCGTTGTTGGCCGGACCTCCTCCAGCTGCACCACCCTCATCTCCGGTGTTAGAAGCTGTCTCAACCGAAGGTTGCTGGACACGACGAGGCATGCCCCGTCGTCCAGTGCGACCTCCAGCTCCAGCAATGTCTCCAGCTCCAGCCATCGTATTCTAAAAGGGAAAACACAAACATCATCACTCAAGGAACTATTTAGTACAAGGATAGTAAGGCTAACAGGTAATAACAGTGGCCAGCTGTGATTAGCTGATCACGTTACTTTCCGTGTCCTATACACTTCCCTTATGAGTCCATTTGTGCTGGTTCTATCCTAAACAATTAATCAATCAAGTAATTCTATCCCTAAGATTCACATATCCTTTCTTTAGCAATCAAGCTAACATTAACATACATATTTAATCATACACTTTACCATTACTGAGCTTGCTTGAGTGACACATGGCATTCTTGAACTGGCATCTTCTTTCTTTTCTTACTTTAATCCCATTCTCTGTTCGAGTCTAAGCATATAAGATGCTTAAATCTCTCGAACTTTGCTCTAATACCAACTTGTAAGGCCCCGTTACGGGTAGCCCTACTTTCGTGTTGGATTTACTCATAAACGCAGTTCTAAATATCAGAGTTAATTAAAACATTCGCGGAATATAAAAGCTTTCATAAAACATTTCATAACAAAACACCTCTTGTCTTAAAACAACATCTTGTCTTTCAAAATAAACAAAACATTAAACTTAAACGTCTTGAGTCTTCCGATGCCAGCCCCTTATTTAGTGCCACGTGTCTCCTCAAGCGAGCTGCCTCATCCTACTCACCTGCGTGCATACTAAAAGTCAGCTATGCTGAGTGAGTTCTAGTTAATCACATAATCATACAATACTTTCTTACATTTCATACTTAACCTCTTAACATTTCTTAAACTATCATAATTATACGTTTCAGTAAACTATCACTACACATATCACCTTTCTAGTTTAATCATTACCCTCAACGAACGGGGGTCCGGGGGCAGCAACCCTGGCAGCGGGGTTATAGGGGCGGCAGCCTCTAGCGGGGTAGAAGGGGCAGAGCCCCTGGCTGTGGTTAAGCTGCCAGGTCATTTTCCATTAGCATTTTGAATCATTGAATAATATGCTACTTAAAAGTTCAAATGTTTATTTGTAATTATATCATTCTTTTCTAAGTCCAGGGACCATTCTATCATTCTGTTAAACTTCTATTCGTTACTTATCCTTAACGAACTGACTTACCATGACGAACTGGTTCTTGTAACGAATTGGAACCTTTAACGAACTGGACTCTTAACGAATCAGTCCATGTAGCGAACCAGTCCAAGTAGCGAATTGGACCTTCTAATTCGTTATCTACTTTAACGAACTGGTCATAACGAATCAAGGGTGATTCGTCACCCCTTTCCCTTAACGAATTGAACACGAACTGTAATCGGTTCGCTATGTTCCCATGGACGAACTATCTAGCGAATCACCTTTAATTCGCTATATTCCTGTAGCGAACTAGGGTTAGGTTAGGAATGTCAGAACATTCCCTGACAACCCCCCTTAACCTCGTACCACTTTCCGGCGCCCCCTTTCCGGCGCCGTCATTGCCGGAAAGCCGCCGGAAAAACGCGATTTCCCCGGAAAAACGGGTTTTAGCTCGTTTTTCACCGTTTTTCGTCCCGTTCAATCCAGATTTGAGCTAGGGTGACTCCTAAGCTCATCATAGGTTCGGTTTATACCCGAATCCACCCGGATCTCGTGACTTAAACGGCTTAACGGTGTCGGCTCGTCGTTTCATGACTATATCTAACGGATTTAAGCTCAAACAATAAAATACTATCATTACCTCGGGTCGGTTCTCGGTGTCCTTCTTGATATCAGTTTAGAGAGAGAGAGAGAACTAGAGAGAGAATCTTATGTGTGTGTTTTGGATGGTGTAAGGGATATGTGTAAATGAATTAAATGGAGGATTAAGGGTATATATATTTTTGATCATGGGCTTAAGCCCATGGTCTTTCCTTCATTCCTCCATAACCCAAGTTCATAACCCATATCCATTTACCCAACACAAGTCCATCTCGTATTCAATTCAACTAAACCGATAACGACCCGCTATAAAATAAACGAAATTTATTTTATTAATATAACCGAAAGTAGGATGTTACAGTATGAGAACCATTTAAGACCAGAAAAAACTCAAAAATAAAAAAAATCATAAAACAAAAAAAAACGCAAAAATGAAAAAAGTAAAAAAAAAACTAAAACTCTTATTTATCATCCCGGTCTCATAAAAGGACATCACGGTTTAACTAAATTATACATATATGTATAATATGTACATAAATGGTTTTTATACACATATGCATAATTTAAGGTAAATGATAATGTACATTACGCAACTAAAGATTAAATTAAATTATACACATGTGTATAATACGAAGTTTTTTTTAATGAAACCGAAATGAAATATAAGAAATTTTGGTTTATTTTACTTTTTAAAAATTTTTGTCTTTTTTTGTTTTATAATTTTTAAAATATTTTCTAGAGGTTTTTTTTATCACAAGACTAACTATATACAATACAACAAATAATTTATATAATAACAAAATTGGGAGGATGGTGCCTTCCCAAGTTTTAAAGCTTGCGGTGGTTGATTTATATAATGACAAAATTGGGAGGAAGGTGCCTTCCCAAGTTGTAAAGCTTGCAGTGGTTGTTGTATGATAATATGATTGGACCAATGTTCTCAACTCTATCTTATCTCTTACACAGACAATAAGGTTTCACGATGGTCATGCGTCACACCACCGTTGCTCCGTTTTGCTCTCTTTGTACTTCCTTCCGGCCGTTTTTCATTTCTTCTCATAATGATACACTTTTGAGGCCACATGTAATCAAGGTCTGAACCTAGGTTTGTTAATTGATTGATTTTGTTTATGTTTTTAGTTACTGTGTACATCTCTCATTGTTTTTGTGGTTTTAATTTCGACTGTTCTGATGCTCTGAAACGTTTGTGGCTAGGAATTCAAATGATTTCGAATGTTTCAAGTTTCATTCTTTTGTCAATTGGATTAATTTATTTAAATGAACTGCGAGTAGGAGATGGGGATTTGGTACTATAGTTTCTTAATATTATACAACTTTTGGTCATGGGTACTAACGTAATTGGCTTTTCTTACATTTTCATGGCACTTTCAGTGTGAACAATTTATAGTCTAAGACTTATCACCTGCACATTAACTTAAACTTTTTCTTAGTTAGTTCATTACTTCATTCATATATTTTTGTTGGGCTAGACTTATTATTTGGTTTATACTTGATCTTTGGGCTTGGGTTTGGTGAGTGTGTAACACCGAAAACACTTAGTTTTCGGTGGGCTTATGTATCGGGCTTGGGCCATATTATGTTATGACCATATATAGATTGTATTAGGTCATTAGCCGTGTCGATCAATCAAGAGGTGGTGTGTGTTTAGTAGATTATGGGTTTAAGCACCCAACGTTAATATAATATGTGTTTTGAAGTCCATTGTGTGTTGGTTTGTGTTTGTTCTTCGTTTATATTGAATGACTTTGTTGTTAGTTTCCGCCTAACAACGAGTTTCTTGATATCACATTGAAAGATCCTGATTTGGGACATACAATTGGTATAAAAGCCTATAGACCTTTTCTAGGCTCAGTTTTAGTGATATCAAAGATTCGAGATAGTGTTTTTGGTTGATATTCATTTGGTAATTTTCTGGGAATCAAGATCTCTGGTGTTCGTATGTTCTTCGTGTACATCGGGGTTTGTTTGAGCTATTTTTGGGATATAATTGATTTGATCTCTGAATTTAATTCAAATCCCTGAATTCTTGGGATCTGATTTGTTTACCAAAATTGATCTGATCAACATGGATTTTTGGCTAACATAGTTCTCGGGCAGTAATCAAGGTTCGCAGCAATAATTGATCGTTCTCGGGCAATAATCAGGGTTCTCGGCAATAATTGATCGCTCTCAGGCAACAATCAGGGTTTTCGGTAACATTTGATCATTTTCGGCAACTATTTAAGGTTCTCGGCTTAGATCAAGAGTTATCGGGTTCATATTGGTGTTTTCTGCACTAGTGTATTCGGTTGTAGGGTTATCGAGATCAGTCTAGTGTTCTTGGCTCTTGGGTTCTCGGGTTTTCAATTTGGTTTTGGTCTAGATACATTGGGACATTGTTGATTGAATTTACAAATTATATTGGCCCATTGGACTATTACTTGGACTCTTGATTGAAATGGACCAGTTAAGTAACTGTCACACCCCGTCAAGGTAATTGTGGAAACGTAATACGGGAATAAAAAAAAAACACCTCTGGTATCAACCACATTGTTATAAAGAAAATTTACAACTAATTTACATCATATTACATTGGTTGGTGATACGTTTACAAACTAGGCGAAAAACACATAACCAGTTCTCGGGGCTTCTTATTATTTATGATATACTTGCATCAATTTACAGCGATTCAACTTTACTCTGAACACCGAGCACCTAAGCAGTTTATTCCAGCTCACCTGAAAAGCATATTAAAACGGGTCAACTACGTCTAGTTGGTGGGTTTCAAGTTTCATGAGTATGAACAAAAACCAGTATACGTGTTCGTAAAGTTCACAGTATATATGTATGTATGTATGTATGTATGTGGATGATGTTTTTATACTAAGCCACAAGTGAAACCGAAAGGAACTAAAATAACATGGGCACCCCTACCCATGCACTCCCGTTGGCATTTAACAGCCACTTTGCCCCAAATCGGTACTATGTCCAACACCACATAGTCGAATATAATAAGTTTAAATGACAATGTGCAACTGGGTTAACATGTTTCGGCATACCCCTTCGGCCGTATCAGTTGGGTTTGTCAAACTAATAGTACTATCCACACGTCACCGGCACGAAGTTAATCACTTGTATTCGTTGGGACTTTCTAGTGTTATTACTTAGATAATTCACATCATCACAAGTTTTCAAGTATATAAGTGTATGTAAACATGCTTTCCACCCCAAAAGTTCGTAAATCATTTTAGAAAGTGGGGTCGTGAAACTCACCTTAGTGTAGTATTGATCGGTTACACGTGTACTATGTATACTGTCTTGACTATAGCTCGTATCCTATAATCGGTATAGTATGGTTAACACTAGTACAATTTCTAAACTAAATCGGGCTGTGTAACTAGTTTGGGTATAGCTGTTGCGCCCAGAACATGTCATTAGTCTTAGATTGTGACGTTGTACGTTATGAAATGATTATAATCAGATTTGGCTTAGTTTCACCTTTTTCCGTGCCTAACCAAGTTGATCGTTTACGCGTTTTGGAAATAGATAAGATTATACAAACATAAGTAAACATAGTGTTGGATAAAATGATTTAATTTATAAAAGAAGTTTAAGATTTCGGGATCTGGATTGATTGCAGGGTTCGTTTCTGTTTTCATACGGGTTTAAACATACAAAACGTGTACAATCCACCCGAATTGTCCGAAAATATCGTAAAAAGTTATTTTTATCAAATTCATTCAAAACTATTATATTTGACCACTTTTGACATTTGGACATACCAGACCATTCGTTAAACAAAATGTTGCCGGTTTTACTAAACATATATAATTTATATATTTAAATAATCATAACTATTAAGACAATTATATATAAATTATGAGAATTTTTGTATTAATAGATTACAATATGTAGTATTTTAACAAAAGATTTTCAAAATTTTTATAGTTAGTTATTTTTTTTTATAAAAATTCATTTTATTTGTTATAATTAACCGATAAATAACCCGTTTATACCAAAAGTTTCCCAAAAAGTCCGATAATTTTTCTAAGTGGTCAAAATACAATAACATAACCCCTGTAAAACCTAATTCTTTGGCAAAAATACCCCTTTGTGCATTTTTCGGCTTTTAAAACCCGATAAAAACGCAATTGCACAAACAATACTTAGACATTTTAAAAGGATCCCAAATTTTACCAGTGATCTTATTATCACATCTATGAGTGCCAAGCCAAATTTCATAATTTCTGAAAACGTTTTACTATTTTTAATAATTAAATTCTAATAAATGGTAATAAATTCGTCAAATATTATTCGTTTATCGAAATGATACCAAATTTAAACATGGACTCACTTACATAATCAAGAATGTTCCTGAAAATTTTTACAACGTAAAAACAATCACGTCTCAATCAAAGCACAAACAACCCCTAAACTATTAAACTGGTAATACCTTGTCGGTTTTCCGATCGGTTAAGCTTTATGTTCGATTTTCGGGTCCTTGGTCGCAAAGTTAGTGTATCTACATATCATATAACACAAAATCAAGCATAAATCATCCGTCATAAAGCCTTGTTAGTTAGGGTTTCGGTTAGGGTTTTAAAACCGAACTTTTAAACCGTAAAAACGTTATATCAACTTTCTAATCCGTGTTCTTCGACAAAAATCGATATGTTTATGGTTTCTAATCATGTTTAAGATCAAAATATGATTTTAGGTAATTTTTAAAGGTTTTGGATGGTTAAACATGATTATCACTAATCAAGACATGTTTATATGATTATAACTTGATTAAAACAAGATTAAAACTTGGAAAAATTGTCATCTTACTTGGTGTTTTTGCTGTGAAATATGACGAAAAATTTGTTCATGATGTGTGTGTAAGGTTTGGTGTTAAATGAATTGAGAAAAATATCTAAGTGTTAAGATATATCTTAAAGGGTGCATTTTATTTCTTTAGCCATCATATTGGGTGTCCCCATGGGCCCTCCTTTGGCCACAATTTTCCTATTTTTGCATGCCAAGGTGAAATCTAGAGTCCAAATTTAGTTCGGGTTTGGTTTTTGATGCGAAAAATAGTTCGGGTGCGAAAAACATCACGAAAACGGACGTTTTTCGACTCATTTTTGCAAAATAATAATAACATATTAAACGGTTATAAAAACCCAAAATATTTTCAGGATTTGCTAAAACATCTTATATAAGTGTTCTATAAATCCTTTCGGCTTCATGGATGCTACAATGCTCGTTTTAATGACAACGATTGCGTTTAAACTCATAGCGTATTATTAAACGAAACCTTTTTCGTTAAAATGGTTTTATACGTACTGGGGTCTTAATATCAATATGTTAGCCACTATAATGTATATATAACTCATATATGAACTCTCAGTATATATATATAGGTCATATTCAGTATCGGTCGGTTAGTCGTTTAATCATTACGAATTAACGATTTATCGTATACTCACTACGTAGTGAATAAGATATACCTCGTTTTGTCACGAATGCCACATGCTCCCCCCGTTAAGATATATTGTCCCCGAAAATTGAAGTGTCAATGGTTTTATTTTTAGGAAACAAGTGTGGGTATTGCTTTCAGAATTCATCCTTTCGTTCCCAAGTAAACTCGGGTCCTCGTTTTGAGTTCCATCGAACTTTTATCAATGAGATTTTGTCATGTCGTAATTGTTTGGTTTACCCGTCCACAATTTCTATTGGTTCCTCTACAATGTTTAGCTTTTCATTTACCTGAACATCTTCAAGTAGTACTATTGCCGTCTCATCAGTCAGTCAGTCAGACACTTTTTCAGATTCGACACATGAAACACATCATGAATAGTGCTCAGTTCTACGCGTAATTTATGTTGGTAGGCTACGGGGCCAATTTTAGCAATAATATAGAAAGTCCCAATATATCTCGTGGCTATCTTACCGGTTATTCCAAACCTTATAACAACTTTCCATGGAGATACTTTTATTAACACTTTGTCGCCTATTTCAAAAGATAAGGATTTTCTACGAACATCGGCATAACTCTTTTGTCGGTCACGGGTGGCTTTCAGTTTTTGTTTAATCTTACGAATCTTATCGGTTGTTTCTTGAATCAAATTGGATCTTGTAATTTGAGTATCACCCACATCTGTCGAACAAAGTGGCGATCTACATTTTCTCCCGCATTATGCTTCATTAGGCGCTGCTTGTATACTTCATAAGTCCATTGTAATTTGTTCCCATTTCCACTGAGGTATTTCAGGTTGTTGCAACATTCTTGAATGTTTCTGGTATTCAGCCTTTACACGTGCACAAGTCGCGCATTCACTCACATACGTGGCTATATCCTTTTTCATACCAGGACACCAGTAAAATTCCTTAACATATTTATACATCTTATCAATACATGGGTGAATAGAATATTTGGATTTGTGTGCTTCATCAAGAATCAGTTCACAAAGGTTATGAAGTGTTGGAATCCAGACTCGGTTTTTGTAATATAATATTTCATCGGTTTTCCTCTCAAAATTCTTTTCCTTCTTGTGCAGCTCCTCCTTTTCTAATTGATTTTTTAAGGCTTCACCTTGGGAAACAAAAATTTGTTCGGTAAGGCTACTCTGGACAATCATTCCAAGTGCTCGTACTCTTAGGGGTTTAATTCGTTCTTTCAGACTTAATGCATCAACTACTATATTGACCTTACCCGGATGGTATTTAATATCACAATCATAGTCATTTAACAGTTCTACCCATCTTCTTTGCCTCATGTTCAGCTCTTTCTAATCAAATATGTGCTGTAGGCTTTTGTGATATGTATTAATGGTACATTTGGTGTCGTACAAGTAGTTCTCCAGATTTTCAATGCAAATATAACTGCTCTTATTTCTAGATCATGAGTTGTATAGTTCTTTTCATGTACTTTTAACTGTCGGGAGGCATATGCTATTACATTATTTCGTTGCATCTGCACGCATCCTAAACCTTTATGAGATCCGTCACAATAAACTACCAAGTCATCAGTTCCATCTGCAAGACTTAATACTGGAGCTTCAAATAACTTTTGTAACAATGTTTGGAAGGCCGTTTATTGTTCTTCTCCCCAGTCATACAATCGATCTTTCTTAGTTAGGAGGGTTAAAGGTTGGGAATACTTGAAAAGTTTTCAGTAAATCGTTGGTAATACCCGGCTAATCCAAAAAAATGGAGGATTTATTTCGGTGATTTAGGTACTTGCCAATTTTTAATAGCCTCAATTTTACTAGGGTCTACTTGTATTCCTTGTTGATTCACAATGTGTCCTAAAAATTGTACTTCTTGTAGCCAGAATTCAAATTTGGACAGCTTGGCATATAGTTTTTCTTGCCTATATAATTTCAAGATTACCCGTAGATGTTGCTCGTGTTCTTTTTTACTTTTTGAATATATCAAGATGTCGTAAATAAATATTATCATTAATTTATCAAGATAGGGTTTATGATGTACATAGAAATATACATCTTTTCAACATCAAATAATCTATAAAAACTGCAATTTCTATCTAATAACATAGCATAAAAGGCTACTTATCATAATAAAACGTAATTTCAGGTGAAACCAAACCTCAAACGAAGAAACAAGCAATAAGACGAAGAAAAACAGAAGAAAACAAAAGAAAACAAAGAAACACGCCCTCATGTCTCAAGAAACACGCCCCCATGCTTATGGAACAAGAAAAGACAAAATCTGAGAACAAAAGCACGGGGCCGTGCTCAGCATGCACGGGGCCGTGGATGGGAATGCAGAAAAGACAAAGAAGAATTGAGCACATGTCACTAAAAAGCACGGGACCGTGTCTGCTAACCACGGGGCCGTTGCCAGCTCACACAAAAGACAAAACAAATCTGGCATATGTCATAAAAATACACGGGGCCGTGCTCATCAAGCACGGGGCCGTGCCTCACCATCCAGATTGCCTATAAATAGTGGCTCATGTTGCATTCATCAAGTGTGCCTTGAAAATATTTCTATCCGATTCTCTCTTATAAATACACACTAACACTCACCTTGAAGATCTAGTGAAAAGTTTGAAGGTTTGGAGGTCATCACCACTAATCATCATCATCAACCATCATCCCCATCATTAAGAAGAAGGATTCATCTACATTTGGTTAGATTGTTCCAAGTTTAATCATGTATTTGTTATTATCAATCATCTTAATGTTCATCATAATGCTCATTATGAGATAAACTCCTTTTACCATCTAAAATCTATGAAGAAGCTTTGTTTTACTTGATAATTAATCAAGACATGTGATGTAGTCTAGTTAAGTACATGGTTATATTACAATTATCTTTTGATGAGAAATGTTTCACCATCTTAAATCACTTATTCAAAGTTGGTGGTTGTCAATTTCTTTGGCAATCGTTCATGATCGATTCATGTTCTTGAAAGACATAAATACTTTGATACATTATCGAAACATGGATCCGTATATTGTACTTAGAAATGATGAGATATAAGTGATGGTGTATTTTTCTAAACCTTGGTAATCCGAAAATGGCTTTGCTTAGGATATCAAATTAGCTAAAGAAACCATATGTTAATGGAATGTGTAATCATAACCTACTTAAATCAACCAAGGGGAGGTTGTGTGATGAACTACAATCACCCGAAGTTGTTAGAATTGGTATTCGAGAAATTGAAGTCAATCCTAATCTTTCTACTTAACGAAACTACTTGCCAACTTAAATTGACATCATTGAGATGGTATGACATTTGGAATGAGTGGACTTTAAAATGCGCATATCATCTCCTTAGTGCCAAAGATGCTCACTTTTGGTTAAGGAGTTATCTATCATATATTGCTACGGTAAGTTTATCACATGTCTATATATTAATTATCAATGCTAAAATGGAGTGGATTCTTGATCTTAGATGGTAACCTTCGTATAATTGAACAACTCGTTTAGAATTTCTTATCTTGGTCACCTATATATATATATATATATATATATATATATATATATATATATATATATAATTATTTATATTTTATAGAAAGTTCAAAAATTAACCTCAAAATGATTAAAACCTCCGATTGAAGTAAAACAACGATTTATTATTAGAAACCTTTGTGTCCACGGATCGATACTTGGTTCTTACCAATACTATTCTATATACGATAGGTACACTTTCCTATTTTGTATGTGTTTAGTCTTTGTAGAAATCACTTTTATAAATTTAAAACACGATCTTGTGCAAAAGCTAAATATCCAATCTATCATATTTTATACAAGCTACACAGCACGCATCAAGTTTTTGGCGCTGTTGCTGGGGATACACGGTACGTTTCTAAGAACGATCCAAGTTTTAATTTAATCATTGTCTATAATTGTACAAAGTTTTAACTTTTATTTTATTTTGTTTTACCTTTATTTTTATTAAATATTAAATATATAAATTTTACGGCTAGCTACTTTTTATCTTTACTTACCTTACCTTACTCTAGCTTAATTAATTTAGACATTAGTTTAGTTTAGTTTAAAATAGCGTAGCCTAACTTGTAGTTTAATATTAGACTAACTTAGACAAATCCTAGCTAATTTTTACTTTAGTGTTTAATTTTGATTTAGTCCCATGTATGTCCTCTACTTTTGAGCCTGAGCTTGTTTCTCCAATTTCTGAACCGGAACGACTCTTTCGTCGATAAGCACGTAAACGGACAACAGAAACCGCCGAAGCAATCAAAGACCAATCAGTAGACGCCACCACATCAGGAGAAAATCAAACCGAAGAAATGATAGCGGCCCAGAACAATGAGCCGAACATGAGCCAGTATGCCAAGCCAACTCTCGAAGGCTAGGGTAATGGAGTGGCTCCACCCGAAATCACCGAAAATTTCGAAATCAAATCAAGAACCATTCATATGGTGGAAAATTCAGTTCAATTTCATGGTCTCCACGACGAAGACCCTCTTTCTCACATATCTCGATTCCTACGAATCTGCAGAACCTTTAAAATCCAAAACTGTTCAGACGATCAAATCAAACTCAAACTCTTTCCTTTCTCTCTCAAGGGTCAAGCCTAGAATGGATAGAATCTATATCCTCTGATTCCATCACCACTTGGGACCAGATGGTTGAACAGTTTCTCCTCAAATATTTTCCGCCCGATAAAACTGCCAAATACCGAGCCAGCATTACCGGATTCCGGAACGATGTTGATGAATCGCTACACGCAGCATGGGAAAGACTTAAAAGTCTTCTAAGAAGATGCCCACATCATGGACTGAGCGTATGGTTACAAGTTCAAACTTTCTTTGACGCACAATCCAGTCAAAACAAACAGGCCATCGACCAGATCGCTGGTGGAGACCTGGGATCCAAATCACCAAACGAAGCATTTGAAGTCCTGGAGAAGGCCGCAAAGAAGAGTTTCGCTTACAACCCACCAAGATCTACACCTACCCATAAAGGAATATACCACGTTGATTCCAACACTCTTGTCACAGCACAACTTGAAGCTCTTTCTAAAAAATTCGAACAACTTCAAGCCGAGCTATCAAAAAACAGACTCACCTGTGACACTTGTGGAGGAAATCATAAGACGAGTGACTGTAAACAAGTCATTATGGCCATGGAAGAAGTCGATTTCATCGCTCGACAGAACAACGCTTTCAGCAATAACTATAATCCAGGATGGAGAAACCATCCGAATTTCAGCTGGAAAGACGGAGGTAACACTCAATCTCTACCCGGATTCGAAAAGAGACCGATGAATCAATCCTTCCAACCTAAACTTCAATTTCAAGATCAAAGCTCTAGTAGCCATCAAAACCCAAGCTACTCTAAGATCGAAGAAATGCTTATCCAACTGATGACTAAAACAAATGAAGCAGAGAAATAGGCCGACTCAAGAGCTGTTGATATCAGCGGAGTGTTATTAAAACATGAAGCCGATCTCAAAAGTCAACAAGCATCACTTCAGAATCTAGAAACTCAAATCGGACAAATTTCCCGACAATTATCCGAAAGACCACCCGACGCTCTTCCAAGGAACACAATAACAAACCCAAATGAAGCAGCCAACACTGTTACATTAAGAAGTGGTACAACCACTGTTGCCTCACCAACTTCAGAACCAGTTATGGAAAAAGAATCCCTTGAGAAAATGAAGGAAAGACTGATCCTGACAGGCACCATACAACCTAAGGAACCAGTCCGAACTTATGTTCCACCTATTCCATACCCTGGACGGATGAAACAGGAGAGATTGGAAGCTCTGTACGGGAAGTTTTTAGAACTCTTCAAACAACTCTACATCAACATCCCTTTCGTCGAAGCCATTGCTCAAATGCTGAACTACGCAAAGATTCTCAAAGAAGTGCTGACCAACAAAAGGAAGCTGGAGGAGCTCTCGCATGTCACCTTGAGTAAAGAATGTTCAGCTGTCCTTTAAAGCAAGCTGCCGCCAAAAATGACCGATCCAGGGAGTTTTACTATCCCTTGTCTCATATGAAATTTGTCTGTTAGCAATGCCCTGGCTGACCTAGGAGCTAGTATTAATTTAATGCCTTATGTGGTTTTTGCAAAACTAGGTATAGGAGAACCAAAGCCCACATGCATGAGCATTCAGTTAGCTGACCGATCCGTTAAATATCCTCGGGGCATTGTTGAAAACATGCTTGTCAAAATTTACAAGTTTGTTTTCCCAGCAGATTTTGTGATTCTAGACATGGAGGAAAACAAAAGTGTACCTCTGATTTTAGGAAGACCCTTTTTAGCCACCGCAAAGGCTATTATTGATGTTTGCACCGGAAAACTCACTCTCAGGGTCAATGACGAGGCAATCACTTTTGACATAGGAAAATCTATGCAATATCCTTAACATCACGATGACACATTATACTTTGTTGACATCGTCGATTCTATCGTGAGTTGCTATGTTTGGAAATATTCCCTTAATGCCTTATTAGAAACACAAATCTTAACAGATACTAGTACCAACCCCATTTTAGAAAACAATAATCTTAATACTGTGAATAACTATCAGGAAGCATCAGAAGTAGTATTTGAGATCACTGAATCCAATGAAAAATCAAAACCATCAATTGAAGAACCACCAGCCTTAGAGTTAAAAGAACTACCAAACCATCTCGAATACGCCTTTCTAGAAAAAGACTCTCAACTCCCAGTAATTATTTCATCTCACCTTTCTAAAGAAGAGAAAGAAGAACTTCTTAAGGTTCTTAAAAACCATAAGAAGGCTATCGCATGAAAGATCATGGATATCAAGGGCATCGGTCCTTCTTTTTGTACTCACAAAATCCTCATGGAAGAAGAATACAAACCCGTGGTCCAACATCAAAGACGTCTAAATCCCAACATGCAAGATGTGGTGAAGAAAGAAGTAATCAAACTACTTGATGCCGGATTAATCTACCCAATCTCAGATTTACCTTGGGTCAGTCCAGTTCAAGTAGTACCCAAGAAGGGAGGAATGACAGTTGTAATGAACGAGAAGGACGAACTTATACCAATGAGGATCATTACAGGCTGGTGAGTTTGCATTGACTATCGGAAGCTTAATGACGCCACAAGAAAAGATCATTTTCCACTTCCTTTTATTGACCAAATGCTTGAGCGATTATCTGGAAAAATGTTCTACTGTTTTCTTGATGGATTCTCCGGATACTTTCAAATTCCCATCGCTCCTGAGGATCAGGAGAAAACCACCTTTACATGCCCGTATGGAACCTTCACCTACCGAAGAATGCCATTTGGATTATGTAATGCTCCAGCCACCTTACAGCGTTGCATGGTGGCCATCTTTCATGAAATGATCGAGCACTCTATGGAAGTTTTCATGGACGATTTCTCAGTCTTTGGAGACTCCTTCGATCATTTTCTGAAAAACCTAGACAAAATGTTGGCTAGGTGTGAAGAAGTAAACTTAGTACTCAACTGGGAGAAATGCCATTTTATGGTCAAAGAAGGCATCGTTCTAGGTCACAAGAATCCCAAGCAGGACTAGAAGTTGATAGGGCCAAAATAGAAACCATATCCAAACTTCCACCACCAACTTCAGTCAGAGCCATTAGAAATTTTCTAGGTCACGCAGGCTTCTACCGCCGCTTCATAAAAGACTTCTCCAAAATTGCTAGACCTATGACCAAACTTCTGGAGAAAGATGCACCATTCGTCTTCTCTGAAGAATGTGTTGAATCATTCAACATATTAAAAAACAAACTTGTCAACGCACCAATCATGACTACACCCGATTGGACCATTCCATTCGATATCATGTGCGATGCAAGTGACTTTGCAGTTGGAGCCGAACTCGGACAACACAAAGAAAAACACTTTCACCCAATTTACTATGCAAGTAAAACTCTGAACGATGCGCAAGAAAATTACACCACAACAGAGAAAGAGTTACTAGCTGTAGTATTTTCCTTTGAAAAATTTAGATCCTACCTAGTTCTTTCCAAAACCATAGTTTACACCGACCATGTCGCCATACGTTACCTCTTCAACAAGCAGGATGCCAAACCCAGACTTATCAGATGAATTCTACTACTCCAAGAATTCGACATAGAAGTTAAAGACAAAAAAGGGAGCAGAGAATGTAGCCGCAGACCATCTTTCACGCTTAGAATGCCCAACTTCAAAGGAACATCATGAGGAAATTATCACTGATAATTTTCCACATGAAGTTCTCATGCATATCCAAGTGATCATGCAGGAAAAGGACGAAAGTCCTTGGTTTGCCGACTTCGCAAACTATCTGGCTTGTAGAATCCTAAGAATGGGGCTAACTCATCAACAACGGAAGAAATTCTTCTCCGACCTTAAGTTCTACTTCTGGGAAGACCCTTACTTGTTTAGGATAGGGGCCGATCAGGTTGTTCGTAGGTGTGTATCAGGCAAGGAAACCTTAGATATTCTCAAACACTGTCATGAAGGACCTACTGGTGGGCACCACGGTACCGCCACTACGGTTAGAAAAGTGTTTGATGCAGGATTTTTCTGGCTCACCATATATAAAGACACACATGCTTTGATCCAAGCATACGATGCTTGTCAAAGAGCCGGAAACATCTCAGCCAAAAATGAGATGGCTCAAAAAGGCATTCAATTTTGTGAGGTCTTTGATGTATGGGGAATAGATTTCATGGGCCCATTTCCTAACTCATTCGGAAATAAGTACATCCTTGTAGCAGTCGACTACATGTCTAAATGGGTAGAAGCCCAAGCTCTTCCCACTAACGACGCTCGAGTAGTTGTACGATTTCTGAAAAAGTTATTTTCACATTTCGGTACTCCGAAAGCCCTAATCAGCGACAGAGGTACCCACTTCTGTAACGCTCTGATGGACAAAGTCTTAGCACAATATGGGGTTCACCACCGACTGGCAACACCATATCACCCTCAGACCAGTGGGCAAGTAGAAGTCTCGAATCGGGGAATTAAAAGGATCCTAGAAAGAACCATAGGAATGAATCGAAAAAATTGGGCAGAAAAGTTAAATGACGCTTTGTGGGCCCTCAGGACGGCATAAAAAACCCCCACAGGAACAACACCATTCAAACTTGTTTATGGGAAGTCATGTCATATACCCGTAGAACTAAAACACAAAGCGTATTGGGCTCTGAGAGCAGTGAATTTTGATCTAATGTCTGTCGGTAAAAACCAAGAAGATCAAATTCACGAGCTCGAAGAACTAAGAGCTCTGGCATATGAAAATTCCTGGTCTTACAAAGAAAAGACTAAACGTTTACACGACGCCCATTTAAAAGGAAACAAGAAATTTCAAGTTGGCGACCGTGTACTGTTATATAACACACGTTTACGTCTTTTCCCAGGAAAATTGAAATCTCATTGGAGAGGTCCACATATAGTTGAATAAGTTTTTGACTATGGGGTAGTTGAGATTTCAAATTCTGATGGCCACAAGTTCAAAGTTAATGGACATTGATTAAAACCATATATCGATGGACCATTCGAGACCGTCTCGAAGGTACTAATCCTCCACCAGAACCGATGAACATATTGGAAGTAGGGTCTGGCTAAGACCCTGATTAAACTAGGTACTGTAAATAGAAATAAAAATAAAAATAAATAAATAAATAATAATAAGTTTTAGTATTATTATGATGTTTTTGATTGTTTGCAGTTTTACTACTTAGGTACACTACAGGAAAACGGACAAAACAAAGGGGAGGCTCTGTCGAAATTTCGTTAGCCGTAGGGAAGTTCCTTTCCATTTTACCCTCCATACTTCATATGAATCTTATTATTAATCTTTTTATGAATCTTTTCACATTGAGGACAATGTGAGATTCAAGTGTGGGGAGGGGAATTACTTGACCAATTGCTTGCTCAACTAGTTATAAAGATTCTATAATAAACTAAATTTTTGTAGCTAACAAAGACTATTTTTATAACAAAACCAAAAGCATATCCAAGAAATTTTTTGGCAAATAACCAACTGCAAATCTATTATAACCAAAAAAGTGAAAAAGTAAAAAGAAGTTTTGTATTATTGAGAAGAAATTTATGCAAAATATGGCGTTTATACCCAATTCCTCCGTTACTGTGAGATAAACCTCATGCCATATAAATATTTTTTTGGAAGCTTTGAGTGAGTCACATGTTTCGTGTGATTTAGAACTTGTCGTAATTATTCATTTCAAGACCGCACGAAGCGTTGTATAAGGAAGAAGGTAATATTTACACAATTCCATCAAACCCAAAAACCTTAACCAAAAACCCGATCACTTTATCCATTTTCACCGGTAAAATACAACATTGGTCTTTTACCGGCAGACCCTAAAGAACTGGAAATGCATTCTTTCGATTTCAAATTCCTTTGCTGCATACATTTCGCAAAAAACAAAGTAGCCTTCAGAAGTTAGGGAGATAATCTTTCTCTTTAGCAATGAGGTGAAAAGAAAAAGTGGCGCCAAAACGAACAAAGGCCACCATTTTGTGGAATTTCCAGAAACACAATGAAGAGAAGAGCAAAAAGATATGAACGATGCTTAGGTTGCGGAAACTGGTCCCACGAAGGAAGATGTAGAAAAAGTCAAACTTAGTCTCAGCATGAATATACCGAACTAATGAGGATGAGGGCTATTAGGCTCAAAGCCGAACGATTCATTAGAGTTGGAAGTTATATTCATAACAGGATTGAGGAAGAATTAATCCACATCCTCGATAAAACTGGTCTTGACGATCTGACCTTAAAAGAGTCATTAGGTATATAGTGTTTACAAAAAAAAAAAAAAAAGAAATCGAAGAAAAGGAGCTAACCATTAAAGACATCTCAAGACTCCCGACAAACAGCGGAAGTTGTATTTACCATTAAACCTTGAACCACCACAAAATACCAATCCCTACTCACACTAAACCGGAACCCTTTTTTTACCTTCTGATCTATGCAACCCTTCAAAAGGAGGAGATTTGAACTTGTTACAATCTTATTTATCACAGGTTGCATTTTGGCTAAGAGTGTTCACATACCTACATCCCAGGTATGATCAGATATAAAAACCGAGTGTGAGTGAACATTGCGAGAATGTGACGTTTTGCATAAACAGAAGCTCATAAAAACAAAAGTTCTCTCTTATTTATCACTAACATAAAGATTGGTTATTTGGTTTCATCTTCTTGGAGCTCGCTTAAAGAATAGCTATAATCTAAATTTGCTGTATTTAGAGAACATTTATAAGACGATTGCTTGAGGACAAGCAATGTTCAAATGTGGGGATGTTTGATGTACATAGAAATATACATCTTTTCAGCATCAAATAATCTCTAAAAACTGCAATTTCTATCTAATAACATAGCATAAAAGGCTACTTATCATAATTAAACGTAATTTCAGGTGAAACCAAACCTCAAACGAAGAAACAAGCAAAAAGACGAAGAAAAACAGAAGAAAACACAAGAAAACAAAGAAACACACCCCAATGTCTCAAGAAACACGCCCCCATGCTTATGGAAAAAGAAAAGACAAAATCTGAGAACAAAAGCACGGGGCCGTGGACGGGAATGCAGAAAAGACAAAGAAGAATTGAGCACATGTCACTAAAAAGCACGGGACCTTGTCTGCTAACCACGGGGCCGTTGCCAGCTCACACTAAAGACAAAACAAATCTGGCACATGTCATAAAAATACACGGGGCCGTGCTCATCAAGTACGGGGCCGTGCCTCACCTGCCAGATTGCCTATAAATAGTGGCTCATGTTGCATTCATCAAGTGTGCCTTGAAAAGATTTCTATCCGATTCTCTCTTATAAAAACACACACTAACACTCACCTTGAAGATCTAGTGAAGAGATTGAAGGTTTGGAGGTCATCACCACTAATCATCATCATCAACCATCATCCCCATCATTAAGAAGAAGGATTCATCTACATTTGGTTAGATTGTTCCAAGTTTAATCATGTATTTGTTATTATCAATCATCTTAATGTTCATCATAATGCTCATTATGAGCTAAACTCCTTTTACCATCTAAAATCTATGAAGAAGCTTTGTTTTACTTGATAATTAATCAAGACATGTGATGTAGTCTAGTTAAGTACATGGTTCTGTTACAATTATCTTTTGATGAGAAATGTTTCACCATCTTAAATCACTAATTCAAAGTTGGTGGTTGTCAATCTCTTTGGCAATCGTTCATGATCGATTCATGTTCTTGAAAGATAGAAATACTTTGATACATTATCGAAACATGGATCCTAATATTGTACTTAGAAATGATGAGATATAAGTTATGGTGTATTTTTCTAAACCTTGGTAATCCGAAAATGGCTTTGCTTAGGATGTCAAATTAGCTAAAGAAACCAAATGTTAATGGAATGTGTAATCATAACCTACTTAAATCAACCAAGGGGAGGTTGTGTGATGAACTATAATCACCCGAAGTTGTTAGAATTGGTATTCGAGAAATTGAAGTCAATCCTAATCTTTCTACTTAACGAAACTACTTCCCAACTTAAATTGACATCATTGAGATGGTATGGCATTAGGAAAGGGTGGACTTTAAAATGCGCATATCATCTCCGTAGTGCCAAAGATGCTCACTTTGGGTTAAGGAGTTATCTATCATATATTGCTACGGTAAGTTTATCACATGTCTATATATTAGTTATCAATGCTAAAATGGAGTGGATTTTTGATCTTAGACGGTAACCTTCGTATAATTGAACAACTCGTTTAGAATTTTTTATCTTGGTCACCTATATATTATATATATATAATTATTTATATTTTATAAAAAGTTCAAAAAAAATGATTAAAACCTCCGATTGAAGTGAAACAACGATTTATTGTTAGAAACCTTTGTGTCCACAGATCGATACTTGGTTCTTACCAATACTATTCTACATATACGATAGGTACACTTGCCTATTTTGTGTGTGTTTAGTCTTTGTAGAAATCACTTTTATAAATTTAAAACACGATCTTGTGCAAAAGCTAAATATCCAATCTATCATATTTTATACAAGCTAAATAGCATGCATCAGTTTACAAACTCGTTTCCTGAGATCCATAAATACCACAGGTGCATTGGTCAATCCAAACGGCATAACCAAAAATTCATAGTGACCGTACCGAGTTCGGAAGGCTATTTTTGGGACATCTTCTTCCTGGATTTTTACTTGATGATAACCAGATCTAAGATCAATGTTTGAAAAATATTTCGCACCCTGAAGTTGGTCAAACAAGTCATCAATTCGAGGTAAGGGGTATCTGTTCTTGATAATCACTTTATTTAATTCCTGGTAATCAATACACATCTGAAAACTTCCGTCTTTCTTTTTCACAAATAACAGCGGTGCTCCCCATGGTGAATAGCTAGGTCGTATAAAGCCCCTATCTAGTAACTCTTGCAATTGGTTGGACAGTTTTTGCATTTCTGAGGGTGCTAGTCGGTAAGCTGCCTTAGCAATGAGAGCTGCTTCTTGTATTAGGTTAATATAGAATTCGACTTTTCGGGTCAGTGGTAAACCAGGCAAATCATTGGGAAATACATCTGAATACTCGTGTACCATTGAGATGTCTTATATTCGTTTTTCATTAGGGTCCTTAATTCTTACACTCGCCAAGTATAATATACAACCTTGGCGCAAATATTTTAGTGCTTTAAGTTGGTATACGAGAGGCAATATAGTACAGAACAATCACTGCCTCGTCATTGGAAAGAGGAATCCTAACTGTCTTATTCTTACAAACAATTTCAGCTTTATACTTAGATAGCCAGTCCATACCAACTATAACATCGAAACTTCCTAATTCCACTGGAAGTAAATCAATAAGAAACGGGTGTTCGTTTAGGATAAGGGAACAATTTTGGACTATTCAGTTAACAAGTATAGACTTACCATTAGCGAGTTCTATAGTGTAGGGATTTGTTAACTCACTAACCGACATATTTTCTAAGGGTAAAAAGTTAACAGATACGAAACTTCTATCGTCACCCGTATCAAACAAAAGTGATGCATATTGATCGGAAACTAAGAATGTACCTGTTACTCTGTTCGGATCATGAAGCGCTTCACCCGATCCTATTACAAAGGCGCGCCCCCTAGCTACGTTGAAAGTTGATGCCTGTGCTTGGTTCTGTCTTCCCACTGCATCCTAATTTAGCTTAGGCAGTACCTCCTATAGTGTTCCGTATTACCACATTCGTAGCAGGTAAGGAGGTACATGGTATGTGGGGTTTGTTGATTGATTTGTAGTCGGGGTGGTTGAGATCTAGGTGGTTGGTTTGCTTGTTGTGGTCAGTTTACACTATTAGTGGTGGTTCTACAATTGGGGGCATAATGTCCAGTCCTTCCACACTTGTGACATATTACCAGTTTGCAATCACCCATATGATGAAGATTACATTTCCCACACTTCGCTAACGTCCCTTTATATGTTTCTTGTTTCACATTCGTACGGATCATGGCATAGTTTCGGGTAATCATGAGAGGGGGGGGGGGGCTCGTTTATTTTGAGGGTTCCCTTGCATCCTAGTCCATTAACCAGATCGTTTTAAACTAGATGTTTCTCCCGGAATCCTTATCACTTCACTCCTCACAAGGTCAAAAGTAAATACACAAGCTTGAGATACATCACTTTCCAATGTTGGGTGGGCTACTGAGTTAACTATGCTCCTCACAGCAGGGGTTAATCCCCAAATATAACATTCAATACGTTTAGATTAAGGTATAACTAGCCACGATACTAAACGAGACAATTCATTAAAATGGTTTGTGTGTCCCACATGGTCAGCACCCTTCATTTCCAAGTTCCAACGCTCATTTTCTAACCTTTGAATTTCAATTTTTGGACAAAAATGTTCTAGTAAAAGGGTTTCGAGTTCGGTCCATGACATACGGTTTATAGCCACTTGTCCCCTTATTTGAACCACTATGTTCCACCACATTAAAGCATGATCCAGAAACATACTGGTAGCGAATTTGACTATACGGTCTGGTGGACATTCACTAATGTTGAATGTTGATTACGGACTGGGTCTTTTCAATCTGTTTCACCAATCTGTTAGGTCCTTTAGTACCTCTGAATTTAGTCGGTTTACAATAGGGAAACTACTTAAACGAATATTCTTGACGTGGGTGTTCTTGATTGTTACGAATGTTACCGGTATTTGGTTGAGTATTAGCATTTGCAGTTGTGTTGGTATTCGGTGCAGGAGTTGGATTTGTGACACTATTTGTCACACCCTCAAAATCCACTAACTGAGTTTTAACGTCAGAGGGTGTGAACTAACAGGATTGGAATCATTAGTTATAATCAAACACCATGTTTAAATTTTTCAAACCAACAAGACATTAAGTCTTAAATAAAATGCGGAACCGTAAATTGTAAACCAAAAAGTTTGCGCCACACAGGACGACTTAAAAACCCAAGTTATTAAGATAAAAATTTAAAAGAAGTTTTCAAGCGATGGTGTTTAGCGAATGCATGTTCCTATACCACGCGCCCCCCTAGGCTACCAGAGAATAACATATTAAAAGTGTCAACACAGGGTTGGTGAGTTCTCAAGTTTATATAAACAAAGCGTTTGCGTTTGCGTTTACATTTTGCGTTACCAGATAGTGTTAAGTCAATTATATATCAATAGGTAGCTAACCTATCAAGCATGTATTAGTAAGTGTTCGACACCGAAGCTGATTGTTTATCAATTGCCTTGCCACCATGTCAACCACGACCATGGTAATATGTTAGCCAAGATTACACCCACTCGATCTACAGTCGAGTTTAGAGTTGGGTGGGTTTGTCAAACCCAGTAGTACTACTCAACAGTGACTCGCTATTATACAAATACTAACCTGTTCGATGTTATGAAGGACTTTGGTTGGTTTGTTTGCCACTTAGCCTTACAAGTGATATATAAAAACTAAACAAAATCTACAGCGTTGGAGTATGTTATCTCCCCCAAATAAAAGCGTTTAAAAAGAGTAAAAAGGGGACATGAAACTCACTGTTTGCGAAGAAAATCAAAAAGAATCTGAGAGAGGTGTGCGTCACAGAAAATCCTCACTAGTGCTCTAACAACAAAAATGAGATTTTCTAAGTATGTAAATTACAAGTTAGTCCCTAGACTCGGCACATACAACTTATGCATGAGATGCGTTTCGTGTTCCATTTGTGAAATAAGTGCGACTCGACAAACACGTTGGTGATACGTTACATGTGTGAACAACTACTTAAGTGTCAAGTATTAACATTGTACATTACTAGCAATTATCCCCCACAAGGGCAATTTGGTCAAAACATAGCAAACATAGATCAGTTATGCACTTTTCATGACAATTCAAGTAATACAACAACTAAATTGTCCAGGTAGATTTTCACTCGAAAAGATTACTATATTTCATAAATCATAATATGTCAAATAAATCACCAAAAATCATCACAGAAGCACACATGAGTTAGGTTTCTAAAAATATTTTTATTATATTTTTATCACATACGGTTTTATCACAATGATCAAAACATCACAGTAAACACACACCAATCATTATCATGCGCAACAGAATGTTATTTGTTATTCCCGTTAAATGAAAAATCCAATTAATGCAAGACCAATTGGGTTAGATTCATAACTCAAAATATTAACTTCCAAAAGTTGAACCAACCCATTTGGTCTTGTCGTTTATGAGATATCTTAGTCGCAAAACAGCTTACCAGCAGGCTTCCCGAATCAGCCTTGCACGACAGTTTTTTAAAATAATAAAAACTAACTTTTATACGTCCAAAAATTACAAACTCAGACTTTTCAGAAACTAGACTCGACCTAGTATATTATAGAATCAACAATCACATAAAAACATGTAATTAACATCGTGTTACAGTCATACAAACACGAATTCAATAATCTGTCCAGAATCAGTTTTCATCAAAACTCAACAAACTATCAATCTATGAACATTTAACAATGCAAGCAACCCTCTAGATTCATAATCTATCAACAATCAATGATTTTAGCATCTAGGGTTTATGTTTATTAAGCTAAATCATGCAATTAAATCAATAAATAGACTAGAGAGAGTGTAAATTACCTAGCTAGCACCTTGATTCCTTCAAAGAAACTTGAAAAACACTTGTATGTGTGTGTGTGTGCTCACGGTCGACAAAGGGGAGAGGGCAAGGCCGATCGGTGTAGGGGAGGGGGTAGGGGATTAGGGTTTTGTTAATATTTAATTACAATATTAACTTGTTACACTTAGCCCCCCTTAACTTCTAGTAAATCAATTCCTAGTATAAACAATAGACCATTGTCTCTTGAATTTAGTGTTCTATGTAAAATTATCAAGTAGCATATAACTTAACACATAATTATCAAATATTTATTGTTTTGGGTTTGTTCACCAACGGTTTGAGTCGACTTGTGTGTGTTTCGGTGAAATTCCGAAAGACTACTTGTGTAGTGATTGTCAAGCGTCGTTTAAACCCTAGTTTAAATGTAATGAGATACGCGTTACAGTTCGTGTGATCTTAAGTTTGAATTAACGTAGTTCGGATTAACGGAGTTAACCTGAAATTGACGAGTGTCACACAATTGGCGTTCAAAACGGGTTCAAGGTTCCCAACGACATTAACAGTCGGGCGAGTATTATCAGTAGTCAGTGGGGTAGTAACGCCAGGGGCTACATTCGTATCCAGCGGAGGTATATTATCAGTGGCCGTAGTATTATAGACACGTATGCTAGCAGTGATTTGTGTTACAAATAGTCGGTATCATTGCTTGTAGTTGGCGAGCTATCATTGCGTCCACTTCCGCCTCAGATATAGGGTTAGCTTTCTTCGGGGCCATTCTATAACAATAACCAAATATATAATAATCAATACTGTTTCCCCTATAATAAACACAATATCACGATATTACGAATCACAAACACACAACTATGCCAAAGAACATGTTTGTATTACCCATAATAATTACTCTACCTATGCATCTCAATATTTAGCGCATAGTCTTAACCTGGTATAGGCCAACACTTGAATGTGTATCAAAATTTGTCACTAAATGATATATAGACTTAACCCTATAAGGGCCAGTGCTTGTAATAGTGCTAAACCATAAACAGTTCCCAAGTCGGCCTAACATGCCGCTACAAAATGCTGCATGGGATGTCAAAAGACTATATAGAACCAACTATACTACTTTGTTCTACTTATTCATACGTACAAGATAGACCAAACATGCAATAACAGCTACTAAATCTACGATGACCGTCCTATTAAACCATAGATGAGATTCCCCTTGATCCAAACGCAACCGGCAACAAACGTTCGATCTCCTCATATCTCTCATGCATTGCTGGAGGTACCAGACATATTCTTGGGTTTCTTGTCTGAATTGAATAAGATCATTTATTGATGTTGCGTGGTTTAATAGTTTGTCGGTTATCACTCATAACCAATCAGAGTCAGACATGGGAGGTGATTCCTAGATTGGAATTGGTACACCCAAGGCAGGGACATGTATCTCGGTGACCTGTACTCGTGAAGTCTCTCCCTATGATAAGTCGAACGGGGTTGGGATAGGGTGCAGTCATGTGGGTGTACAAAAATGCGAGCAGTTTGGTGGGTCCTGTGTGTAAGAGCAATCTTACTAGGTCCGGTAGACACTAGTGACACCTTCTCCTACATCATTCCTAGGGGATTCCCTAGGGGGATAGGTGTCACAACGATAGCCCGATAAGTCCAGCTGATCTGTAGGTATCTCGTGGGGGTAGACCAAAACTTCTCCTAAACTCTCATTCACTTCATCCTTTTCCGGATCGTCCTCGGTTTCCTCTTCTGGGTCTTCGTCTTCCTCATGTAGCACTGGCATTTCTAGATATAGGCGATCAGTAGTTCTCGACATGTTCCTACACAATGGTTAGTAATTAGAATAATATATTTCCAAAATATTAATCATAATAAAATACATAACAATATTCATACACATTAGCACATAAATTTTTTTATATACATATATATTTATTTAATATTATATGTTATACACATATGTTGTTGTTTTTACATATTAGATTGTTAGCGATTTCTTCTTGAATTTCCTCGTACAAGCAAGTCTGCTATTTCGTTCCGGACCATAATAACTCACTTGTCCATTCGAGTCATCCCGAGAATCATCAGTATATATTATTTAATATTATTTTATTCCTTGAGCTAATCGAGCCTACAGTTATATTAGGGTATCCTAAGGGATATCCTAATTCTTTATAACCAATGGCTCTGATACCAACTTCTGTCACACCCCGACTAGGTAATTGCGGAAGCGTAATACGAGAATGTAACAAACACCTCTGGTATCAGCCACATTGTTATAGAGAAAATTTACAACTAATTTACATCATATTACATTGGTTGGTACTGCATTTACATACTAGGCGAAAAACACATAACCAGTTCTTGGGGCTCATTATTCTTTATTATATACTTGCATCTATTTACAACGATTTAAGTTTACTCTTAACACCGAGCACGTAAGCAATTCATTCGAACTTTGGCTCACCTTAAAAGCATGTTAAAACGGGTCAACTATGTCTAGTTGGTGAGTTTCAAGTTTCACGAGTATGAACAAAAACCAGTATACGTGTTCGTAAAGTTCACAGTTTGTATGTATGTATGTATGTATGAACGTATGCATGTATGCATGCATGCATGCATGTATGTATGTATGTATGTATGTATGTAGGTAGGTATGTAGGTATGTATGTATGTGTATGATGTTTTTAAACTAAGCCACAAGTGAAACCAAAAAGAGCTAAAAACACATGGCTACCCCTGCCCAAATAGGTACTATGTCTAACACCACATAGCATAATGTAATACGTTTAAATGACATTGTGCAACTGGGTTAACATGTTCTGGCATACCCCTCCGGCCCTGTCAGTTGGGTTTGTCAAACCGATAGTACTATCCACACGTAACTGGCATGAAGTTAATCACTTGTTTTTTTGGGGACTTTCAAGTGTTACTACTTAGATAATTTAAATCATCACAAGTTTTCAAGTATACAAGTATATGTAAACATGCTTTCCATCCCAAAAATTCGTAAAACATTTTAGAAAGTAGGGTCGTGAAAGTCACCTTAGCGTAGTATTGATCGGTTACACGTGTACTATGTATAATGCCTTGACTATAGCTCGTATCCTATAATCGATATAGTATGGTTAACACTAATACAGTTTTTAAACTAAATTGAGCTGTATAACCAGTCTGGGTATAGCTGTTATGCCCAGTACATGTCAGTAGTCTTAGATTGTGACATTGTACGTTATGAAATGATTAACATCAGATTTGGCTCAGTTTCACCGTTTTCTGTGCCTGGCCAAGTTGACCCAGTACGCATTTCAGAAATAGGTAAAATCACAAAAACTTAAGTAAACATACTGTTGGATAAAAATATTTAATTTATAAAATAAGTTTAAGGTTTCAAGATCTGGATCGATCGCAGAGTTCGTTTTCGTTTTCATACGGGTTTAAATATACAAAACGTGTACAATCCACCCGAATTGTCCGGAAATCTTGTTAAAAAGTTTGATTTTTTTTTTATAAATTTCAATTAGAACTATGATATTTGACCACTTTTGACGTTTTAATATACCAGACAGTTCGTTAAACATAATGCTGCCGGTTTTGCTAAACATATATAATTTAATTCTTATATAATCATAACTATTTATACAATTATATATAAATTATGAGAATTTTTGTTTAAATATATTAAAATCTGTAGAGTTTGATAAAAATATTTTTAGAATTTTTATAGTTAGATATTTTTTATAAAAATTTATTTTATGTGCTATAATTAACCGAAAAATAACCCGTTTAGACCAAACGATTCCCAAAAAGTCAGATAGTTTTTCTAAGTGGTCACAATACCATAACATAACCCCTGTAAAATTTCCAGAACCTAATTCTTTGGCAAAAATGCCCCTTTGTGCATTTTTCGGCTGTTAAAACCCAATAAAAATGCAATTTCCCGAACTATACTTTGATATCTTATAAAGATCCCAAATTTTACCAGTGATCTTAATATCACATTTTTGAGTTCCAAACCAAATTTCATAATTGTTCAAGAGGTTTAACCATTTTTAATAATTAAATGCTAATAAATGGTAATGAATCCGCGAAATATTCTCCGTTTATTGAAAACTTACCAAATTTGAACAGGGACTCACTTACATAATCCCTAATGTTTCTGCAAATTTTTACAACATAACAGCAAGCACATCCCAAGGTGAAATCTCGAGTCCAAATTTAGTTCGGGTTCGGTTTTTTATGCGAAAAATAGTTCGGGTGCAAAATATATCGCGAAAACGGACGTTTTTCTCCTCATTTTTGCAAAATAATAAAAACATATTAAATGGTTATAAAAACCCAAATTTTTTTCACGAATTGCTTAAAACATATATCAACGTAAAAACATATTAAAGGGTTTCAAACCCAAATTTTAAATCGTAAAAACATTATATCAGCGTTCTAATTTGTGTTCATGGTCAAAAATCCATATGTTTCTGGTTTATAATCTTGTTTAAGATCATAACATGATTTTAGGTGATTTTTAAAGGTTTTGGATGGTTAAACATGATTATCACTAATCAAGACATGTTAATATGCTTATAACTTGATTAAAACAAGATAAAAACTTGCAAAAATTGTCATCTTACTTGGTGTTTTTGCTGTGATATATGAAGAATAAGTTGTTCCAGATGTGTGTGTAAGTTTTGTTGTTAAATGAATTGAGAAACATATCTAAGTGTTAAGATATATCATAAAGGGTGCATAGTATTTCTTTAGCCGCCATAGGGGGGGGGGGTTCCCCATGGGCCCCTCCTTTGGCCACAATTTTCCTAGTTTTTCATGCCAAGGTGAAATCTGGAGTCCAAATTTAGTTCGGGTTTGGTTTTTGATGCGAAAAATAGTTTGGGTGCGAAAAATATTGAGAAAACGAACGTTTTTCGACTCATTTTTGCAAAATAATAAAAACATATTAAATGGTTATAAAAACCCAAAGTATTTTCACGGAATTTCTTAAAACATCTTTTATAAGTGTTCTATAAATCGTTTTCGGCTTGACGGATGCTACAATGCTCGTTTTGATGTTAACGATTACGTTTAAACTCATAGCGTATTGTTAGACGAAATCTTTTTCGTTTAAATGGTTTTATACGTACTGGGGTCTTAATATCAACATGTTAGCCACTATAATGTATATATAACTCATATATGACCCCTCAATATATATATATATATATACGGGTCATATTCAGTATCAGTCGATTACTCGTTTAATCATTACGAATTAACCGATATATCGTTTACTCCCTACGTAGTGAATAAGTTATACCTCATTTTGTCAAGAATTTCACAATAACATATCATCAAATGTTGCATTGCATCAAGAGTTGGAATCCATTATGGGAACTTTTACTTTTATACCCCGTCTACCATCTCATGACGGGTTTGCTAAGTGTAAGTTCAGGTTCGAAAAGTATGTGAAGAAGGATGCAAAGATTTGTAGAAGTATTGCCAGGGGTCCTCAACCTATCACTTATCAAAGAGAAAATGGTGAAGTAGCTGTAAAGCCCGTCAAAATGTACTGCGATGAGGATTTTGAAAAGCTTAAGGTGGACGAGAAGGCTCTTGCCACTCTAACAATGACACTTTCACCTAATATCGCTCAAGGATTCAGAGAGCTACACTATGCAAAAGGGTTATGGGAAGCCCTGATTGAAGTGTATGAGGGAATGAGGATACGAGAAGGAGTCGAAACCATCTGTTGCGATACAAGTTTAACATGTTCAATCATGTTCTGGGAGAGACTTTGGAGACACAGCCTCAAATATTTGTTACTTTGGTCATTGAAATGCGAACTGCAAACAGTAATCTGACTCTTATTGAGACAAATAACAAACTAGTAAACTCTCCGCCTCAAAGCTGAGACATGAATGTTGCAGTGATTAAAAATACAAAGGACCTATACAGATTAATTTTGTCAGAGGTGGTGGCTATCATTAAGTCATGTGACATGGATGACAAGCAACATGCCATTAATCACGCTAACTCCTACAATGCGGTTGGCTACAATATAGCTTCTAACAATGCCATCATATCACAAGATAGTTTTTCAATGTTTAAGTCATCTCAAGGTTAATATGCTCAACCACAACATGCTCATAACAATTTCTCAATGTTTAGATCTTCTCAAGGTCAATTTGCTCCGCCACCATCACAGCCTACTCCTGTGTACTTTCAGTAACCTACTCCACCAACTAAGCCTCAATCGGCTGTTGGGTCTTCTAGTAAAGCTCCCACTAAAGTTACCACTCAAGTTCCGGCTATTACAAAGGATACTCAAGAAAAAATTGCCTTAATGGCAGGTTTCATGAACTGTTACAACGCTTTTCTTGCTGGATATTTGGTTCATCCAGTCTTAGTTGCTGAATTGGATCAAATCCATCCTGATGATGTGGAGGATATGGATATTTCTTGGAAAATAGCCATGGCAATTTTTAGAGCAAAGAAGTTTACCAAGAGAACATGCTAAAACAACCAGTACTTGCCAGCTGACTAGAAGGTGGGACTCAATAAAGACACTCCGAGGTCTTATAACTATCACGAGCCGGGTCACTACGCTCGTGAATGCACGGATCCAGCCAAGGAGGGAAACAGGGCAAGTGCATTGGTTCCAGTGAGTGGTCTTCGAGGAGAAAAAGCAGCTGGCACTAGAGAAAATGAACGGGGATTGGTGGCTTAGCAGTTTGATTGGAATGAACAGATGAAAGAACTTAACATAAACAATCAGACTGCGAACCTTGCTCAGATAGATGCTGTTGAAGAAGAGAACGATGCAGAGGAGCTAGTAAAGGATCTTTAGTTTGCTTTCATGGCGTCTACCTCTTCCAGCTCATCTGAGGTAAGTTCTGAATGATGTTCTCAATCTTTCATTAATAAGGTAGAATTATATAGAGTTCACAATAGAAATCTGATTTGAGAAATGGAAGACATAAAATATGAAAATCACACCCTTAAGAAACTAAAAAATCTTTAAAAGAGAACTAGAAGTCCAACAAAAGGATTTCTCTAAACTTCAAAAGGATTATAGCGTAAAGGTTTGTCACCACTTAGATTCAAAAAAACAATTTTCCGAGCTAACTGCAAAATTTACTAATAAATTTGAAAACGCTGAATTCAACTTTAAGAAATTCGATGTCTCTAGTGTTGTCGTTGAATATATGATTGAACAATTAAAATGAAAAGAGAACAAGGGTGAGGGTATTGGGTACATCTTGGTTCCTCCTCTATATAATGATAATTACACTGGGCTTCTTATTGAACCAAGGGAACTGTTCAGCAGTACGACAAGCCAACAACAAATGGAAAAATTGGTCAAGGTCCAGTCAAACCTATTGAACCAAACTTGAGAGTGAACGATACTATTGTGTTTGCTTCACGTGCAGATGAAGTAATTATAGAGGATTGGACTAATGAGAAGGAAGATCCATTTGGTTTAACTAATAAAGACCTTAATTCTACTGTTTCTTTAAATTTGCATGCCCTTGATGCTGTTGCTAATGATGTTTGTGTGGGCTCTGTTTTTAAGACCAAAGACAATTGTGTGGTAGATCCTTCTAAGACATTCAAAACATGTGGCGTGGTTCCAAATAAAACTGATAAACATAAGATTTTGGATAAATATGTGTCACCTAAGTTTTTAAAAGTAGGGAGTTCTTGTGTTCATTATTGTAGTATATCTAATGTTCAGGCTACAGTGCTGCAAACTAGCTCTCACAAAAGGTCAAGACCAGGGGTCGGCCACTATGATTTTTATATTAAAAGACAAACGTGTTTTAATTGTAGCACTCCTGGTCACATTGCTAGAAATTGTCTGCACCGTCCTTATGTCCCATACTACATACAAAATCATAGGAATATGCCTCGAAATACTTTTAACAATTTTATTCAAATAAATCAAGGTACTACAGGCCATATCCTTCTGATGGTGATTGGAAACGAAAGAAGGCTGATGACGGGTGAACCGTAGGGAAGACGTTAAACGAGCTAAAAGATATAAACGCATATGCTTAACCAATTAATTTCATGGAATTAGTTTACTATGGTTACTCATATAATTTCAGATATGAGGATATAGAGGATGAAATCACGAGAACGTGGGCGAAAACGGCAAAGAAAACGGAGTTGAGACGAGAAAGATATGAAGAAAACAAGAAAATGAGAAAGAGCTCCACCGCAACACCATGGGCCACGATCAAACTCGCACGAAAATGACAGTTTTCACCGTACCATGAGCTCTTGGACACCGTGGCATGGACTGTGGGCCACGGTCCGGGAGATGTAACTGCCGTTTTCTTTGTTTTTAATCCGTTTTCAATGTCTTTTCACATATCTATCATTCAATAATGACCGAGAGACGAATTTGGAGTCCAAGAACAATATTTTCGTGAATGTAATCATTAGTTTGGTGTTTGTTATTCATATGCATACTCTAATTGATGTGATGATGAATCAAACTATGTGTGGCTAAATTTCTTTGTGTTCTCCCGAATTGTAAGGTTTTCAATTGAATATTTGTGAATCGTTTATGTTATTTGTTGGATAGTAGTTTGATCTTATGGTTTATTACTATGGTGATTGTGAGTTTGATTAGTAATTGTTAGTATAGTATAATTCGTTTTCTTGACTATCAGTTCTTGGTGTTGTAGGCAATCGGGATTTATTGGAAGGGAAGTAGGGTTAACTACATAAAACTGCTTATCGAGTGACAACCTTGCGTTTTTACAATCCATGTACTTAGTCCTCTTTTATCACAATCAAATGCATTCTCACAACCTATGTCTATGTAGTTCATCCCAAAAGTAAACTTTAACATCATCATCCTTGGAAACTTGAAATCAGGAGAGAGCATTCTTTTCAGTTCTTTTCTGCATTTAGTTTAATATAGATACCTTACAAAGCTACAATGTAACACATTTTCCACAAACTCTCTGTGTTCGACACCCGTTTACCGCTATCTAATAAGTTGTAATAGGTTTAATTTTGAGCGAGTCTTCGACCTCACGTCAAATTTTGGCGCCGTTGCCGGGGAGTAGTGCGCAACGTTTGTTAGCTTTTGTAGTTTTTGTTTGTTATTTTCGGGTTTACGCAGGTTGTGTTATTGTACAGGTACTTATAGGTGTATGCATACTAGAGGCTACAACAGGTCATCACCACTGCTAATTGATCCTGATATTGAACGAACACTTAGAAGAAACCGAGTGTTACTTAGGGAGACCAAGCTTCTTGGTTCTCCAATTGCATCAAACAGCACCATGGATTCACTAGTTCCCACTTCGGGTCAAACATTGCCATCTAAACCTCCACCAATTTCACCTTCACCGATCACTACTACCATACTACTACATTAAGTGAAATGAAACCAACTCACACAACCGAACCCATAGCTGCTCATTTCACCTACTCAACGTCATCAACATTGCCACCTATTACCAACCTTTTCCCTACCTTTGGTGCATCATCATCTCAACAAAACCAACAACCAACCTCTCAACAACCATAATCAAGTTACTAATATCAACCACCACCTTTCATGCAATATTCAAGAACACAAGGTGATGGTTATGGGTATGGGTTTGACAATGAATTTTGAGGGGTATGAAGTGGAAGGTTACTACATTGGGGGTGATGGAAGTCAACATGTGAATCAAGGAAATTTTGCTTGTGCACAAGGTCAACAAACGGACCCGGTGCAAGAGCTTAATAGACAACCACCACCAGTTGTTCAACATCAAGCTCAACCGCAATCGGTTATTCAATAACAAAAATCTCCACATGAAGTGCAACCACAAGGGCAACAAGAAGGTAAACCCTTTTAACAACAAATGCCCCAACCTCAATTTCAATAATTTGCACCTCCAAGGCCCGTCTATAAGAAAACGGGTCAACCAAGAGTACCAATGGGGGTACCAAGAAGGCACGCAAGAGGGATGGTAAGGGGGATTGAAATTCATTTCCGACCAATAATCACTAATAATCTGTCTCTGGTGGTTATTCCTCACAATCAACAAGGAAAGGAATTTGAGGTGAGGACCAATTCCCTCCAAAGTCTACCAAAGTATAAGGGTTTAGCAACGGAGGAACCTTACTTGGACTTGGAGACATATGCCAAAAATTACAACACGATTGGGGGTCAAGGGTTTTCGTCGGATGAGGTTAAGTTGGTATTGTTTTAATTTTATTTGGAAGACAAGGAAAATAGATGGTTTTACATATTACCTTCCGCATCCATTATTCTTCGGCCGAGATGCAACAAAGATTCTTGGAAAAATTTTACATGGCCGAGATGCAAGGAGTTTGAGAACTTTTCAAGAACAATCGGGTGAAATGTTCATAAAGCATTTGTGCGGTTTAATATGATGATTAAGAATTGTCCCCATCATGGTATTGCTCTTTAGGAATTATTGAATGCTTTTCATGAGGGGTTGAGTATGGAAGATGAACGACATTTGAGATCAATCACAAATGGCACATTTGGTACCAACTATGAACAAGATGATTGGGTATATTTGGAGAAAATGGCGGTCACATCAAAGAGAAAGGCTCAAACCGAAAGAAGAGCAAGGACGACAGCTGAAAGACCACAAGTACAAGCCATGGAGTAAGGAGGGGTACAAACCACCAATCAGGTAATTGATGTTTGTACGAATTGTAACGAGTTGGGTCATGTGTCGGATGTGTGTATAGTGGGACATGTACAAGTAGAGGAGGTGAATGCACTTCAAAGGGGAGATGGTAGAAATTACAATATGAATTCAAACACTTACCACACTGGGTAAAGAAATCACCCAAATTTTCATTATGCAAATCCGGCTACTCAATCCAACCCGAATATCCAAGGGAATCAAGGAAATTATGTTCCTCGCCAACAATATAACAGTCAAACTAATTTTTATGGCGGGAATAATTAAGGGGTTCAAGGTCAAAGGGGTGGTGGTCAAAGTGGGTCCGCAGGTCAAAGTTCATCAAGTGAAAATGAAGTCATGGACATGTGTGAATACCCAATATCTCAGATCTAATTCAATCCATTAAGTATTAGATTGATTAGTTAACGGATCTAGTTAATTGATATGCTCTTATAGTATATATATATATATATATATATATATATATATATATATATATATAATAGTAGTTGTAATTGTAGTAGTAATAATAAGGTTAACGAAGTATTGAATCGGGAGAGCGGATAGACAGAGGTTTGAGGTAATAATATAAATCAATACTTAAATTATGTAAGGCTACACAGCTTTATATAGACGATGGAGACCAATTCGTTACACATCCCGTAACGAATTGGCTTCATTCGTTAACTTACAATAACTTAAACGAAATCATAACGAATCAGTGATTCGTTATACCCCCATTCGTCAACATTCCATGACGAATGGGCAACATATATAACTTATTACAGTCCATTCATTACATATCTTTAACGAATGGACAATACATATAACGAACTAGTTAATCCGTTAAACATCCTTAACGAATTTGCCTATATATAACGAACTAATTGTTTTTCCATAAATACCCTTTACATTATAATAATAATAAATTAAAACCGATAAGTTACAAAGAATCGAGACGACAAAACCGTGAACTAACAAACACCCCCTCGTCTTGAGCTCTTTGTCTTTAATTACTTGAAGCGCTTTGTATGCCAATCACAACAACTATGAATCCCGAACTCGTGACATAACGTAAGGCACGCTGGAACTCCATTGCTCGGTTGTAGTCTTCTTGGTGCTCGATCAAAATCTTATTCATGAACAGCACGTCCTTGTCTGTTTCGGATATGTTAATGAGCCACATCGGGTCGATAACTCTAATAAAACTGGTCTTCAAGCCTTTACCCAGCACAATGACAGCCTCGCCGGTACGTGATGTGTAGTGAAACACACTTACTTTCCGTATCATTTTTATCATGTTTTAATTGTTTTTAGTATAATTATTAAGTTTTATGGTTTGTTTATGCTTGATTTTACAAATATAATTGTTTACTTGTAGGTTGTGAAGTTTGGTGGAAAAAAGAGTTAAATTGAAGAGTTTAGGGGCCTAATTGTGCAACTTTCAAACTTATAAGTCAAGGCCCGACCCAAGCCCACTTCTTAAAAGCCTTTTATAATATTATATTTAATTAATAACAAGGATAATCAGCCATTATTCATCTTTAATCCCGAAAATCAAAACCCTAACCCCATAACCAACAGTTCCGATCGGAACTGTTTCAGCCGGCAAGAAAAGAAGAAAAAAAAGAAGAAAGGCTAGGCGGCTGAGGGCTGTGGCGGCTGAGGAAGAAGAAGGAGACCAGGGGCAGCTGCTAGGGGCTTCAATACATCACAAATCTCAGCCATACTCTTAAGTAAAACACTCATAAACTTTAGTTATTGTCAAGAACCTTAACTTTGATTGATTTGGTCTTTTGTTTTACATTGTTTTGCAATTGTTTGATAGATTGACTTGTTATTGATTGAGTTTGGATCTTGAATGAGTTTTATCATGGTTATATTGATGTTTATGATGTTTACTTTGATTGTTTGTGGCTGTCCAAAAGTGATGAGTAGCTAAACTTGTTTGTTCTATCTAGGATAGATGATTGTTGCATAGTCTTAACTTGTTTAATGGATTGTTAATGTTCAAGACTTAAATTATTGATGTAAAGTTTAACTAAACCATGAATTAGATTGTGTATGATGGCTGTGTTTTATTTGTTATTACTTATAATCCTCTTGCATTAGTTAATTGAATCGGTTTTGATTAATTGATTGCTTGTTAAGCTCTTTACTTGGTGTTTTGGGTTTATTTGCGGGGTGTACAACCGTAGGGATAAGTGGGTAATATATCATCTAAAATCAGTTAAAATACACCTTCTTTGAGACCGAGAGGTGATAAGAAGTAATATTGTCTCATTGCTTTTACTTGTTAGAATTAAGACCGCGCGAGAGCGGGTTTTTGTCTTGTCAAGTTTGAGTGTTTATGTGCAATTAGTTGGTTTAATTTGGGTTAAGTTAAATTGTTCCTATATCCTTGGTTGCGTAGTATTCGTCTCCATTAGGATAGTGTGTCGAGGAGACCGAGAGGAGAGTCGATATTTGAACACGTTAATAATTGTTTTTCCGGTTTGTTCTTTAAAAATCAACTAAAATAAGTTAGAGATTGTTAGAGAGACTGAGAGGTAATTTGACTTTCTTAAAACAAGTTTTGGTTGTGTCATCTTTTATAACCGGTGTCTTGAATATTTTCAATCCGTTGTCTTGTTATTTCTGTAAACATGATTCATTCCTAGGTAGACGTTTTTACATATTGAATTTAGATCAAAGTTTTCTAAAAGTGTTTTGTCAAACGTTTTCGTTTAGTTAAATTAATTTAAGTAGTTAAATAAAATCTTAAAAATTAAATAAATATTATTTTGGTAAGTCTTGGTTAGAGTTTTCTTAATCATAAACGTTTTCACGTGTCTTTGAGTTCGACATCCGGACTTCCTTGATGCTATACTATTTATGATCGGTACACTTGCCGGTTTTGTGTGGTTTCTATAGGATTTTCGTTTTTATAAATTTAAAGCTCAATTGTGATTCGTTCTTTATTATTATTATTATACATTTTCACACATCAGTACGAATTTCATAGTACCATCGATTAAACGATTGGTGAAGACTCTGTGGAAACGTGTTCACCAGTACATGCTTCATCATATTCGGCGGTTTAACCTTAAGCACGAGTTTTCTCCAACACGTACGAGGATCAATTTCATCAATACGTTTACGGATTGGAACTTGTGGCTTAAAGAACTTAAAATCATGTTTTACCTCGAAGAGAAAATGTTTGTGAAACCATTCTGCACGACGAATTCCACCCTGATTGATAAATAGGCCACTCACAAGGGTACGAACATCCCATCGCGGTAGTGAGAGAACGTTAGTGATGTGCTAATAATACTATATGCCGTTCTCCCACTTGGCAATACAAACTTTTAACTCAGAATCGTATAACCAGGAAACGATGTAACCTTTCACAGTCGACACAGCTTTTAATGTTGTCTTTTATTTGCTTTGGCCCGTGCGAAAACGTTCAGTTCTTGTTCGCGGAACGTATCGATATGCCTCAATAACCTTATGAGCCTGCTTGCTCCTGAATATCAGCCTCATCGGATCAGCATCTCAATCAGACATCTTGGCTTTATTCTTCGATATCTTCTCCAAATGATCTTAAGCAGCTTTGACATTTTCTTCAGTAAAAGTAGGAACACCTTGATCAACATTTGATCATTGATATCGATCGGGGTATTCGTCTGCTGTCACATCTTCAACCTCAATCTCCTCGTCTTAAATAAACAACATATTCCCATATGTAATAGTCGTATCCAATAATACTTCTGCATCGTTCACCACCTCCACGTCCTCCTCAGCCTCCAAAGCGTCTAGTTTTTCATTATTCAGCCCTAACAGTAATGAAATCAAGCCTATGATCAGATGTGAGCGTAGTCGTCAAAGTAATTTCCAGGGTGCTAGTAGTAAGCGGCACCGCCAGACGTTGAGGAGCAGAAGACCTTGGTTCTTGAGGGACAAACAACACACCTGAACCCTGAGAAATACGACGTTTGGGCGGTTCATCACGAGCACCGCCTTCCCCTTCCACTTCCGTTGAGCAGCCTGAGAGCTTGCTACCTCAACGTCAACACGTCGTTGGTTGTCATCACCACCATCATCTCCATCATCACCACCTTCGTTCCCACTTGGTCCCTCTTCACGTTCAGAATCCGAACATCGTGGATCCAACGATCATCAAAAGGACATTCATATGCCGGGTTTGACAAATGATCAATCAAGTGTTTGGTCCTCGACGAGTCCTGCCAATACAACTTCATCCTCTTAACTGTATCCGCATTCATATGCTTGAACTTCAAAACGTCATTTCTGAGCATCAGATCAAACTCTAAATCCTGAATCAGATCCTGAATGATCAGCTGGATGAATCGTGGATACATAAGGAATTCACCACGTCGGTGTTTGACCAAGCAATTTTCCTCGAGATGATAGAAGATCATCTCTGAGAAACTGAACGGTTTGTTCAAAATCAAAGTGACGAATGTCGATTGTAACATGATCTGGCACTCGGCGTATCTACCCCTGCATCCACCAAGGAAATGAATAAGCACGTGTAGTAGAAACTTGTACGTGGGGCACGAGTTAGCCTTGTTATACATGGAACGATCAAGATCACCAGCGTAGAACACACGACGATATAACCCGCGGGTCAATAATCTATTAAACTCACATGGCATATCCATGTTATCCCTAAATCGAAGCACAAGTCGTATAACCCTAGGTGATATAACGCTGAAGTGCATCTCGTATCAGCAGTAACAACGTAGCCTATACAAGATCGACGGATGATAGCAATCATATCACGAAATATGTCCTCATCAGCAAAGTTCTCCCTAAAAAAGCACATATATTATGCTTTTTATCGAACGACAACAATGGGGGTTCAGGCTCTTGAGGTTGCTGAACTTGTGGCTGCTTAGCTTTGGGAGCATCCTGGACATTTTCGTCAGCTATAACTGAAGATACATAAACCCGAGACTTAGTAAAACGAGCATTCAAACATTTAAATTATTTAATAATTCTAAATTTTGGATTTTCAAAATAATTCAAAGTATCATTCATTATTATTCTTGGTTCATTCGTTATAATGAATCTGTTAACGAATTAATAAATTCGTTATAAATATCTATACACGAATTAGTCATAACGAATCACTAGCGAAGGATTAACGATTTAAGAAACGAATGTAAGTTAATTCGTTATCAAAGAAAGCGAAGGAGTTGGTTCGTTATGCATATCATAAAGAATGGAACATGAATGGGTGATCATTTGTTAACTTATAACGAATGGTCATCAATAATTCATAACTTTGACTATCAGGAGTAAAGTAAAAATTAGGATGAAAATAAATAGTCAAACATGCAATCAGATTCAATTAAACCATGTATGACGATGTAAGTCCCAATAATGAACACAAATCGGCTGCGAAACACATCGATAGCCAATATATGATAACCATTTTGATAAAGTCTGGGTGTAAATTAGGTTTATAGAGCTTTATGTTCATAGGCAAAAAACCGATACAAAAATCAACTAATTAACCACTAAAACATCCTTTAAATTTGACGTATTTGATTGCGTTGTGATCGTGTATACCTTCTAATTATAGGATGATGTTCAAAACTTAATTTAGTGAATGTCGAGAAAAACTGAAAATTTTTCGCAGAGTTTCTTTTTAGAGAAGATGAATAGTTTGTGAGGACGAATGAACTGATTCGTTTACTACTGTTCAATACATATGACGAACTGGCACGCATTCCAAGACAACTAATAAGCTAATTCGTTAATTCATAATTAGTGAAGGGGCTAGTTCGTTATCTCATTCGTAAGACACAGTATCGAATGAGTAATTCGTTAAAAATTATATCGAATTAATAACGAATTCGGGTTACATCGTGCTTCATTCGCTATAAGTCTAATGACGAATGGGGTCATTCGTTACCGAGTGGCAGAAGCGAATTAAGGGTAACGAGTTAGGTTAATTCGTTATTAAAATGGCCCTCATTGGTTATCCAGACGGATAACGAATGGATAATAATTTAAAATTTAAATCTTTTTTAATTTAAAATTAAAAGAATTAAAGAAAGAATTAAATAATGCAACGAGACCCGTTTCCCGATGAACTTTACTTTACGAATCTATGCAATACCTTAACGTGTTTTACGCTTAAAAACACATAACTTAAAATACCAATAACTTAAAAGGAATTAAATAATATTTAAAGGATAAATAAAATAAGAAAAATAAAATAGTAAAATCTTTTTGGTATTTTTTGTTTTCTTTTCAAATATTAACCTTTAAACCAGAAAAATAAAAATAATAATAAAAAAATAGAAGATAAAATATTTTTTGTATTTTTGAAAATTTTACGAAAGAATTTTTATGAGTTTAGGCAGAGAATTATATTGACCAAATTGCCCTTCCATCGCAGTTTTATATTTCAGCATTATTACGACTGCGTTAAGTCGATCATTGATATTGTTGTCCACTTAAATCTTATAAAAAACCTTCAATCATTTTTGTGATATGATTAATGTTCAATTAAAACACAGAATATCAGAAACTATCAGCCTCTAATCTCGGTTCAAGCTTAATTTGATTTTTACCGTATCACCCCAAATTAACTTAAACCATTATATTGTCAATCAAAATATAGGATTTTATAGATATTTTTAAGCAATGCACCAGGTTTCCTTTACTGTGAGTGAGTATGCACGAGTTCATCTGTAGGCTTACATACATTGTATCCCCCAGGGGTCTGTTTCTTACTTGTATTGAGACGCGCGCAAGGGAGGAACAGATGTATGACTAACAACGGATTTTGATCAAGTCAGTAGTTTAATTTGATCAAGTCAAAGTTTAATGACTTTGGGTTTGCTCTAAAAGCGTTCGAAATATTCATGCATATGAATACCTAGATGATTAAGCGGCATAAAGACTCACAGTGTCTAGAATCCAAATGCTTTATATTTGCTTTATTATTTTTGGTGATCAGACAAATATAAGGCTTGAGTATGATAGGCTATTACATTTCTACAATCATTACCGAGATTTTTGGTAGAGACTAGGTAACACCTCTTTCAATTTGGCGTTTCTTTATGTTTATTTCACATACTTTACCCTAGCAGTTTGTTTAAGACCTATCAATGCACCAATGCAATTAAGCACTCAGTCTTTTAAGCTTATTTCTTTCTAAATATGCGACCAGATGATCAATGTACTATCATTTTCTCTTTTTTCTTCAAAACTCATTTTTGAGGAGCAAAAAAAATAAATTCAATCGCCCCAGTCACTTTCAGTCTATAGATTAATGGCTATCCCATAAATCTACAAGTAGATAACAAGACCAAAACAAGCAAGCATGTTACACAAACTTAAATAAACAACAGAATTTTCAGCAAGAGAATTAAGTAAAAACACACAACAGTTGCCCCAACTACTTTCCATTATCAGGTGAATGACTATCCCGAACATCTACAAGTAGTTTTCAGGACCAAACATATACACATATATGTCCTTCAAATATGAGTAATTGGCATAATTTTAAGAGAAAGAGTGCACAAATCTTTTTCGTTTTTATCTGTACATGCTAAAATCACAATCTTTTTGACTTTTCGAATTTTTCAAGGTTTTTGGTTTTTCAGATTTTTCTATACATACAAAAACACAATCTTTTTGTCTTTTCAAATGTTTCAATGTTTTTGGATTTCATAATTTTTCTATACAAACAAAAAACCCAATCTTTTTGTGTTTTTCATTTTCACCCCCAAAACCCAATCATAAACAAATAAAGAAAAGAAAATAATCAAAATAAAATTAAAAATAAAAATCCTTGTTTAAGGATGTTTGCAAGTGTTTTCAACCCATTTAGACCAAGCAAAAAGTTAAAACGAGTTTTGTCAAATGCCTTAGTAAACAGGTTAGCGCGTTGAAAATCCATGTGCACTTTTTCAATATCAATTAACTTCTTTTCAAAAAAATTGTGAATGAAATGATATCAGATCTCAATATGTTTTGTTTTAGAAAGTTGCACAAGATTTTTGATGATATTTAAAGCTGCAGAGTTATCAATTAAAATTGGAGTAGTAAGAAACTTCAAACCGTAGTCCCGCACATGTTGTTGGATCCATAGAACCTGTGAGCAACAACTCGAGGTTGCCGCGTATTCCGTTTCGGCGGTTGAAGTGGAGACCGTTGTCTGCTCTTCAACTGATAGGAAACAAGCCGGCTTCCTAAAAAATGACAACCTTCTGTAGTCGATTTGAAATTGATCTTGCATCCTCCATAATCAGAATCGGAAAAGGCAGTGAGTTCAAAACTATCATCTTTGGGATACCATAACCCGGTGTAAGGATTACCTCTCAGATAGTGAAGTAAACGTTTAACCGCTGCTAGATGACTCACTCGCGGACACAATTGATACCAAGAACACAAAAAACAGCAAACATTTTATCAGAACGAGAAGCAGTTAAATACATTAAAGAACCAATCAATGCTTGGTAAAGGGTTGGTGTGACATCCCACATCGGTTGGGAAGGATAACTAAGCCTTCTTTATAAAGAGGTGGATACCTTTCCCATCATAACGCGTTTTGGGCGCTTAATGGTAGTGGATGAGAGGAGAATTCCACAGTTAAGCGTGCTCAGGTGGGAGAAGTATGAGGATGGGTGACCATCTGGGCAGCCAAAAACAAATCCGTGAGGCGATGGTGGTACGTCCCGGCCAAAGCGGACAATATTATGATGCGGTGGTAGCTGGGCTGCTACAGTTGGATCAACGGTATCCTACAATTCGTTCGGTAACGAATTGTGACCCACGGGAAGAGGCGTCGAAGGGATTTTTCCGGCAGTTATCTTGAATCGGCTCAAGACATCGTTCACATATTTCGTCTGATGAATAAAGATTCCCGTTTCAGACTGATGAACCTGCAACCCTAAGAAGAAATTCGTCTCCCCTATCGAGCTTATTTCAAACTTCGGCTGCATCGACTTCTCAAATTCCTTACACATATTGTCGTTTGTTGAACCAAAAATGATATCATCGACATATATTTGGACAAGGAGCAGATCATCACCAACATTCTTGTAAAATAGAGTGCAGTCCACAGTCCTCGCTTGAAGCTATTATCAGTAAGATGGTTAGCAAGTGTGCCGTACCAAGCTCTCGGGGCTTGGTGTAGACCGTACAGGGCCTTTTTCAATTGGTAAACACGGTCAGGATAATCTGGATCTTTAAAACTAGGAGGCTGTAAAACAAACACCTCTTCATGAAGTTTCCCATTGAGAGACAAGCGTTTAACATCCATTTGATAAACCTTAATGTTTTTGAAAGCAACATAGGCCAAAAATATTCGTATAGCCTCTAAGCGAGCAACTAGAGCATATACTTCTGTGTACTCTATGCCTTCTTGCTGATGAAAATCTTGAACAACCAATCGTGCTTTGTTTCTTATGATAACCCCATGATCATCTTTCTTACACTTAAATACCCATTTTGTCGGAATTGGTTTCTTAACTCTAACCGGTTTATCAATGAGATCCCATACACCCAGTCGATTAAACTGTTGCAATTCTTCTTGCATCTTTTCTACCCAAGATGGATCTTCAAGCGCCATACGAACATTCGTTGGTTCCATTTGAGATAGAAAGCAAGTGTATTTTGCGAGATTCATGATTACCAATGTGTGCATATTAGCATACGCACATAATATGTTAGCATCACTAGAAGTAGTAATCTGATGACGTGTTTGCACACTTACGTCAAGATCACCAATAATGTTGTCCTGTGGATGATAAGAATGAATCCAAAGAGTTGGATTCTCAGGCACAACAAAATTATCAGCTAAATTAATCAATTTCTCTTAAGCATCATGAAAAGATTCACCAATCTCATGTGTTGCTAGAAATGGAGCTGAATAGGAATCAACAAAATGACAATCATTTGACGAGATAGAAATCACATCAGATGTATCAGGAAGATAATCTTGTGGAGCATCATCATAATTAGTACCAGAAGTTCTTGGAGGTAAGAATTGATCTTCTAAATAAGCACATACCATATGGTTGATCAACTATTTGATTGAATGAATTAAATAAACTCATAGTCGAACATCCAATCAAGTCCTTTACCAGCGGGAGGTGTGGTGTATCGTTGACAATCGACATGGTACCACTCCTCTACACAACCCTAAGTAAAGTTAAATACACGTTTCTTAGGTGACGCGTAACCCAAGAAATAACCTTCAATCGCCTTTTCTTCAAATTTCCACGCATCTTTTTCTACATAGTACAAGGACACCCAAAAGGCTCCAAATACTTTAAATTAGGCTTTCTCTTGTTCCGAGGCTTATAACTTGTCTTTGAAGCTTCTTCACAGTCAAAACATGATTAAGCGTGTAACAAGCAGTATTCACAGCCTCGTTCCAGAACTGAACATGAAGCTTAGAATCTGCAAGCATTGTTCGTACTGCTTCAATCAGTGTTCTATTTTTTCTTTCCGCAACACCAATCTATTGAGGTACATAAGGAGCACTGTATTCTTGATGAATTCCTTTCTGAATGCAAAATAAATCCAATACATTGTTTTTAAACTCCGTACCATTATCACTTCGAATACGTCTCACTTTGAGTTTATACAGTGATTCGATCTTCATGACTAGATTATGAACCAGAATAGGTGTTTGATCTTTTTAACTCATTAATAACACCCAAGAGTATCTTGAATAGTCATCAGTGACAACTAGACAATACTAATCACCAGCAATACTCACACGATTCACAAGACCAAACAAATCCATATGAAGTCATTCCAGTGGAGTATCAATGATATTGATTAACTTAGATGGGTGTAACTTCTTCTTTTGTTTTCCCTTTTTACAAGCAACATAGTGGTCAGTTAATTTAAAATGTTTCAAGGGAACACCATCAACTAAGTCATTAGCCATAAGATAATTCATCTTCCAGACATGAATATGACCCATCCGTATGTGCCACAAAATTGAGTCTTTCTCTGTTGCCGTAGAGACAAAACATGTTTCTACAGAAGAAGATACCTTAGAGGTCATATTTAACACATAAATATCGTTTGATCGACGAGATCGCATAACTATCATATCCTTAGTAATGACGTATCCTGGTGTTAGCATTATACACTCCTTATCATTAAATACAACTGTGTATTTCTTATTACAGATTTGTGACACACTTAACAAATTGTGATCAACTTTGTCACAATAATTAACCTTCTCAAATGTGATATTTGACACATTTTCTTCTTTCGTAATCATTCCACCCGAATTACCCGCGAACGCTACATACCCTCCTTGTATATTCTTGACATTTGTTAAGAGGTTAATGTTTTCGGTAATATGACGAGAGTATCCACTATACATTGTCCATTTATCACAAGAAACAGTCTTGGATGAACTCTGCACACAGAATGAAAAATGATCAGTTCAAAAAGGCAGCCCAGGCCTCAGTCTTGGGCACCTCTTGAGTTTCCCTTGAAGTTTTAATGTTTAGTGAATCCAAATGTGGTTTAGCCGCTTGTGAATATGTCATAGGTATTTTAGACTTTCGTCTCAAATATGCAGCTTGAACTACATTCGTATTCACATTCTTGCAAATTGGATCCGTAGGAACGAATTTGGGAATTACTTGACCTTGTTCACCACATAGAAAACACGTTCTCTTGTCAACACGCTCACATTGTGGTATAGCAGAAACTTGTGCAACAGAAGGTTGATGAAAAACACCAGCAATGGGACCTTTGTCCAAATCATCAAATGCCACAGATTTCCTTTTCATGTAAAAATCAAGATTTGAACAATTTGAAAAACTCTGTAAAGTGTCAGCTCCATTTGATTTAATAAATTAAATGTTCTTAACAGATTTTAACAGTTGTTTAGCTTTTATCAAAGGATTTGTTACATATGATGTCTTGGAGTTCACTAACTTATGTTCAAGATCTTGTATCTTGGAAGTTTCATTTTGAAAGAAGCTTTCAATCAATTCAGGCTTGATAAGATTAAGTGGAATGTCTTTCTCGGTGAACACTTTTCTAATCCCTTTCAACTTATACACTCGGCCAGTAGATGGTTTATAAGCTACAGGATTGACGAAACGCATCAAACCCTCATCAGAATCTTTGGTTTTCTGATTTCTTGGCTCTACCCTTAACTGGTTTTTCCATTTTCACTTGAGATACATTTGAACCATACACAGCCTCCTCAAAATGTGATTTGAACTTCGAATGTCTTGGTTTTTTTGTACAAATTCGGGTTTAAATACATCCTCAATGATTTCCTTCTTAGCATTTTCAACAAAGATTTTTGTTACTTTGAATATGAGGTGTTTGAGATGAAGATTTAGCATTTAAATTGTCATTTTTAACCACTTTCGGTTTTATCTCATCTACAGATTCATTAACAACAACTTCCTCTTTTCCCGCAAAAGGATTTGCAGCATAATTATTATGAAATGGTGGTGGTACTTCAACAAAACCTAAACTTTTCTTTGAATCTTTTTGCTTACCAGTCACTTCAATAATTTCATTTAGCAAAAATGAAGAGTTTCAAAACTTTCCCAACTTGCTTTTCAAATCAAGAACCTCATTCTCAAGTTCTGTTATCTTAGTTCGATGTTTCAAAATCTCTTGAAATTTTTGATCATTAATTGTCATTTTGACAGACAATTCAACTTTCAAGTCATGGTTACTAACAGACAATGCTTCTATTTTCTCCCTAGATCTCATTTGTGATTCTAGTGATTGTCTATATGTATCCTTAATTGAAGCAATTTCTTTTACCAATATGTCATTATGCTCTTTTAACGATTCTAACCTAGGCTTAACAGTTTCACAATCAACACAAGACACATTTGCAGATATTTTAACAGAAGTAGAGGAAGAAGAACTAACCTCGTAAATTTTAGCCATGCATGGAAAAGAAGTAGGTTGCGTATGACACGAATCATCAAAATCCGATTCCATTTCATTGTTAGATGACAGCTCATTCCCACTTGCGTCTTGAAATATTTCATTCAGCTCAAACATAGCCAAGTTTGCCTGATTATCGTTGCATAACAATATTTGAGTCCAATCAGTCCCATCAGTTGCAGAAAGAAGAGCTTGTGATCCCAAAGCAGAAGGTTTACTGCCAGAAGGCTTATCAACAGCATCTTAACCCTTTTTCCCATAACTTCTATCTGGCTTATCAAAATCTTTGGCAAAATGGCCAAATTCTTGACAGTTATAGCACTTGACTTTTAATTTATCAAAACCAACTCTCTTGTTTGGAGATGGAAGATCTTTACCAGTTCTTTGCATGCCATGTTCCACTTAAGATCCATGAGTTCCAAATCATTGGTCATAGTCTTCATCAGTTAGCTCACTTGTAGCAATCTTACTACCAACCAAATTCTTATACGAAGTCATGAAAGCACCCAGAAAACCAAAAATTTTGTTCAGCTTTGTTCATGTTAACATTTGGTAGTGGAGTGAAACTATTGGTAGAGGAAGACCCACCAGAATTATCAGTGACTCCATATGCCATAAAGCATGCATTAGGATCACTATGAGTTGATGATCCTTCGTTTGCACTTTGATTAAGAAATGCAGTAATCGGAGTTGTAGTGCTACTTAATGGCATACAACCTTCATAAAAAGATGGATCTTGATTTTCAATTGAAGGTTTATTATATTTCAAATCATATTCTCTAGCTTCCACTTTTTGCATGAATTCAGAAGCCGTTAAGTTTTCATTTTTGAAATAATTATTTTATTTCAACACCATCAGGAATGTTGAATACGAACCAGGTAAAGCATTCATGACAGTATCAATCTTATTAGATTCTGAAGGTTCCATTTTCTACTTGTTCATTTCTGCTATCAAGTGGTTAAAGCGAGTAAGCATCTCTTCAACAGTCTCACCCTTAAGTTAAAGTTTCGAAACTGAATCTTTAACATCACTTTCTTTCTTTTTATGCTTTTTCCCATACTTCTCATCTTAATATGTGGAAACAATGAAGCACATATTATAATACTTCCAAATTGATTAAATATGTTATCGGGTAGTGCCATAGTCAGAGTTGAGTATGCTTTGGTCTCAATCTCTAATGCTAGAGTATTGAGAAAAGGCTTTTGGAGTAAAACCCGTAGTTTCACTACCAAGCATTCGAACTGTATAAACTTCATCAAAACAATGAGAACAATTCGGATGCACAGAACCAAGATGTGCTCAAAAACGTTGTTCCCATTTAGTAAAATCACTAAATTTCATCAAACGAGGACATTTTAATGAGATCCAATTTCCGCATCAAGATGTAACATTTGTTGCATTAGTGCGTTCTGAGATGCCAATGCATAAAAACCAGCCATTTTAAGTAAAAAGTCTAAACTTAACAAAGTTCAAACTTTGGGGTTAAAAGTATAACTTCAGTAACGGATTAGGAACAATGATATTAACGAAATAAGTGATGTATGGAAGAAGGATTAGGAACAGTAACTTAACGAATTGAGTGAAGTCTGGATGACGAATCAGGAATAGTATCTTAACGAACCAGTAACGAATTAACTGTAATGAATGATTAACGAATCAATGACAAGTCAATAACGAATCATAATGATGAATTAATGACGAATTAAAATGACTAGTTAATGACGAATTAGAATAACAAATCATTGACAAATCAAACACAAATTTGAATAACGAATTAATGACAAATCAAAGACGAATCTGAATAACACGAATTAGCTACAGTGGACACGAATTAGCTCAGTGAATAACAAACTAGGTTGTTATTCAGTTGTAAGAAACTCTACACGTGGCATGAATCAGTTAGAGACTGATAAAGAATTAAGCCACATGAATAACGAATTGTCCATAACGAATTAAAGCAATCATCAAACCTTCAAATCTTCAAACCAAATTTCCAGAAATTTGGAAATTTTGCAGATTTAAACCTTACCAGAACCCAAATTAAAATTGTGTAATAAACTTCAATTTAGCACCAATTTGGCCAAATCAAAAGCCAAAATGCTCGTAATCAATCCGCGAATACAACCAAACCTATCCCATATACCTTAATCCAACAATCGATTACCAATTTTCAACAATTCAACACTTTGTTCCGTACACCTCAAATCCAGTCCACAAACATCATAATCACACACAATACACCAATCAAATTCACACACACCTTCCTTAATCGACACCGAACTCAAATCAATACCAATTCAATCCATAATTAACGAATTCAATCATTAACTCAACCAAATTCAATAAAAACTTATCTTAAACCGAAACTTATCCAATGAACATCAATTGTAGATTAAAATACCTTAACTAAGAGCAATCTAACGACTAGAAAACTCCGATACCACTTGTGAATGCCTAATATCTCATATCTAAATCAATCCATAACATATTAGATTTATTAGTTTACGGAATTAGTTAATTGATATGCTCTTATAGTGTGTGTGTGTGTATATATATATACAATAGTTGTTGTAATTGTAGTTGTAATAGTAATAATAAGGTTAACGAAGTACAGAATTGAGAGAGAGGATAAATAGAGGTTCGAGGTAATAATATAAATCAATACTTAAATTATGTAAGGCAACATAGCCTTATATAGACGATGGATACCAATTTGTTACACATCCCGTAATGAATTGGCTCCATTCGTTAACTTACAATAACTTAAAGGAATGTATAACGAATCAGTGATTCTTTATACCCCTATTTGTCAACATTCCATGACGAATGGGCAACCTACATAACGAATTACAGTCCATTCGTTAAACATCCTTAACGAATGGACATTACATATAACGAACTAGTTAATTCGTTGAACATCCTTAACGAATTACCCTATATGTAACGAACTAATTGTTTTCCATAAATACCCTTTACATTATAATAATAATAAATTACAACCGAAAAGTTACAAAGACTTGAGACGACAAAACCGTGCACTAACAACATGTTGAAGATGATGCAACAAGACATGCAACGGAGAAATCAACTTGATGAAGCTTGAATGCAAAAGGATGAAGTCCATGACAAAGCCATCCAATCGTTGACCACTCAAATGGATCAACTTGCAACCGATGTGGTGAATTTGAAGAAAAATAGCTCAAGCTAAAATAATGGGAACAACGTGCATATCAATGCGGTAAGTTTTTACCTAATTCTGAAATTTCTAGTGTTCAAGTTGATCCAACACCACAGTTTGTTGAGGGGGTGGTGAAAGATATTAGTAATGGGATTGAAAATGTGGGTAATTATGAAACATTTTTTCAAAAGAAATCTGAACTAAAACCGAATGAAACATCTTTTTGTGAAAATTGTTCTTGTGATAAATGTTTATATGACAAATTGACCAAAATAACGGATGAGAAGGTTGATAATAATACTCTCACGAGTAAACTTCAAGACACAGGAGTGCCTCTTTTATCAATCCAAATTGTTGAATATAATACCGATCTTGGAGCATCTTGGAGCTTGTGTCAGTATCATGCCCGGTAGTTTATATGATCAGTATGAGTTTCGTTTGCTACAAAAAGTAAACACTACCGTGGTTTTAAAGGATCAAACCCATACACTTCCCCGAGGCATGATATATATTGTGATAATACATTTGGAGGATTTTTGCTACCCAGTTGACTTTTTAGTACTTGATTATGGTAAAAATGTAACTAACACGCAACCGATAGTCATATTGGGAAGACTCTTCCTTACCACTTCACTTGCAATACTTGATTGTGCTAAGGGGATGCATGGAATTAAATCTGGGAATCGTGATAAACGGTTATTATTATTTGAAAATACTACTGACCCTTTGTTGACAAGGAAAGCCTAAAGGCGAATTTTGTTAACAAGTGTGTATCCTTGAGCAAGGATCACACGAAAGTGGAGTGTTTCGTGATTGACAGGTAAGTTGAGAAGAAAGAACTTGAGCATCAACAGAGTGAGAAGGTGGCAGAAAAAGGTAGCCGACCAAGGAAGACGAAAGTGAGACATCCACCTAACCTAAATGATCCGTGCTGGAGGATGAGGATGTTCATGCCTGACCCTGGTTTGCCGGAAAATTGGAAACAATTGCTTGAAAAGGAGCGTGATTATAACGAAAAAGCTACACGGGAGTGGGCCAGTCACCCACCTTGAATGTCATAAAAGTTTCAAAACGTGGTAATTGTACATTTTGTGTATTTTATTTTTTATTCTGCATTATAATTTTTAGTTTGTTTGTTTTTAGTGATATTTTAAGCTACCATCTTAGCAAAAACCAAGTGTGGGGAAATTCTAATGGATTTCTCTTCGACACTGTGTTGGGAACAACCCGGGTTTTTCATGGAAGGAAGTGGAGTTTTACTTACTAGTGTCTTTGTTTTTATTTTCTCAAAACCATACATTGGGGACAATGTATCCCAAGTGTGGGGATGGGGGAATTTTCTTTTTCAAAACATTTCTAAAAGAAAAACAAAAAAAAAATAGTTTTTTTTATATTTAAAAGAAAACTAGAAAGTGGTAAGATGGCGGGGTAAGGTTTTGGTCCCTTTTCACTGTCACAATTTCCTAAAGGACATGTTTGCCTAGTCTTCTTAAAAAATAAAACGAGGTTTTGTAGTATTCTAGTCAAGATTGCACTGATTGTACAAGCGTATGCTAGGACAATTGGTTATAGTTGAAAATGTGTGAATGATCATCAAGAAGAGGGTTAATGTGTGAAGGGGGAATAGGGTATGACTAGGGACCTCGACTAAAACAAAATTGTTGGTATGTTTGGTGGTTATAAGTTAAAAGCAAAAATAAAATTGTTGTTTGAGGTGTTGATTGGGGGCAAGCAACGGTTAAGTGTGGGAATGTGACGGGTGAACCGCAGGGAAGCCGTTAAGCGAGCTAAAAGATATAAATGCATATGCTTAAACAATTAATTTCATGGAATTTGTTGACTATCGTTGCTCATATAATTGCTCATATGACAAGATAGATGATGAAATCACGAGAACGTGGGAGGAAACGGCGAAGAAAACGGAGTTGAAACGAGAAAGATATGAAGAAAACAAGAAAAATGAGAAAGAGCTTCAACGTGGCCCATGGTGTTGACCGTGGGCCACGGTCAAAATCGCACGAAAATGACAGTTTTCACCATACCGTGAGCTCTTGGACATCGTGGCATGGACCGTAGGCCAGGTCCGGGAGCTGTAACTGCCTTTTTTCTTTGTTTTTAATCCGTTTTTCAATGTCTTTTCACATATCTATCATTCAAGAACGTCCGGGAGACGAATTTGGAGCCCAAGAACAATATTTTAGTGATTGTAATCATTAGTTTGGTTTTTTGATTCATATTCATATTCAAATTGATGTTATGATTAATCAAACTATGTGTGGCAAAATTCCTTTGTGTTCTCTCCCGAATTATAAGGTTTTCAATTGAATATTTGTGAATCGCTTATGTTATTTGTGCGATAGTAGTTTGATCTTATGATTGTATTACTATGGTGATTGTGAGATTGATTAGTAATTGTTAGTGTAGTATAATTCGTGTTCTTGACTATCAGTTCTCGGTTTAGTCCTCATTTATCACCATCAAACTCATTCTCATGAACTATGTCTATGTATTTCATCCCAAAAGTAAACGTTAACATTATCCACATTGGAAACCTGAAATCGGGAGAGAACATTCTTTTTATTAATTCAGTTAACTCGTTAAATTGTTTTCAGTTCTTTTTGTTAATCAAATCAACCAACAAAATACTTGAATTTATTTTCTACATTTAGTTTAATATATATACATTTCAAAGCTACTAAATAACACATTTTCCACAAACTCTATGTGTTCGACACCCGTTTACCGCTATCTAATTAGTTGTTATCGGTTTATATTTGAATGAGTCTTTGACCTCACGTCAGCTGACAGGTTGAAATCTCATCAAACTAAACCAGCCAAGTTTCGAAAGCGTGATGGAAAATCGATTTCGGTCCCAAGACCAAATCCGGCCTCTAGATCGAAATCAATTTGGAAACCAAGATCCAATGTGGATTCCATCCACAAACCAGAGACAAAGACAACCGATTGCATTAGTAAAAAATTTTTGAAACCTGAATACAAATTGTTGCCTAAGTCTTTGGTGTCCAAATCACTAAAAGCTTCCTGTTCTATCTTAGATAACCAGGAAGACATGTCTTGGCAAACTGTATCTTGCATAGATGAACCAGGAGTACCCAACATTACTATGGACTAGGTACCAAATACTAATTAATCTTGCACATCGTGCAGGAAAAATAATGGCGAAATATCATCAGACCTTGGTATGTTTACAGTGGTTGTTCCAGGCACATGACATGAGACATCTCTCAACTGCAAAACATTCAAAAATTTAATGGAGGGTATGCTTCATTTGTGGGAGGAGAAAGAGGGAAGATCGCACAGAAGGGTACTGTAAGTAATAGTGTTCTTAAGTTCATAAATGTCAATTTGTTCCAGAGTTGAAACACAATCTGCCCAGTGTCTCGCAGATCTTTGACAAGGGTATTCCAACACATTTTATAAACAAAGAGTGTTTGATTTTAAAACCTAGTATCATCATACTAGAAGATTGGGTTCTTGTTGGACCACAAAGAAAAGATAATACATACGTAATTGACATGAATAAGAATGTCCAAGAAGAAATCACATGTTTATTTTCAAAAGTGTAGGAACACAATGCCATTCTTTGTCATCGTCGTCTTGGTCATGCAAATGATAAAACTCTAAACCGTCTTACTAAAAATAAAATTGTCTGCGGTTTTCCAGTTAAAGATATTGTAACAATTGAATAATGTTTAGCTTGTGCACTAGGTAAACATCATCGTAATTCACACAAGCCAAAAGTGGTTAATACCATCTCATCTGTTTTTCAGTTGCTTCATATGGACTTGTTTGGTCTCATTCATGTATTGAGTCTTTATCGCAGTTCATACTGGTTATAACTGATGACTACTCACATTTTACTTGGGTGTTTTTCTTGTCAAATAAGAGTGAAACTGCAAAACTCATAAAGCGCTTTGTGGTGCTAATGGCACGAAGTTCAAAAACTCAACGTTAAATCACTTTTGTGCCAGGAAAGGGGTGCTTAGACAATACAGCTCGTTCCAAACGAATACATTGGTAGTACTCGTACTCGCACGGTACCTCGGCATCTGGATGGAGGAACCCGCTCTCAGAACCCCTTGGAGACCTAACAAATTTACCGGCTACCAGTTTTGTTCCCAATCATTCTGTTCCAACAAAAATTCAACGGGATCATCCAATCGAGAATGTTATAGGTCCCCTTGAAACGAGCATCTCAACCAGAAGTCAGATAGGAAACATTAGATACGATATGGGTTTTTCGTAACAAGCAAGATAACACTAGGGTTATTGTTCGAAATAATGCGCGGCTTGTGGTTCGTGGTTTTCGTCAGGTCGAAGGTTTTGATTACACAGAAGTGTATGCTCCAGTGGATCGTCTTGAGGCCATTCGAATTTTATTTGGCATATACTTTCTATATGGGTTTCACGGTTTATCAGATGGATACTAAGACGACATTTTTGTATGGAAAGGTAAATGAGGAGATATACGTGGACCAGCCACCCGGTTTTATTGATTCGAATCATTCTACTTGCGTCTACAAGTTGGACAAAGCTCCTTATGGTCTTCATCAAGCTCCTCGGGCATGGTATGCTACTTTGACGGCTCATTTGCCGGAGCATGGATATAAGCGAGGGACTATCGAAAAGACACTGTTGTGAGAAAACTGTTAGGTAACATCTGATTCTGGTATCGTTATTTCACCCAAAAACACTTGATAAAAAATTCTTCCGTTTGGCCCGTTTGAGAAATAAAGTCAACTAAAAAACACCAAACAAACTGGTTCGTCAAACAATTCTACCACATTGCACTTCACATACAATTAAGAAATCAGAGCCTAACTAGAACTTCAACTCGTTTAAAACTCCTTTTCCGCAAATGTCCAAAATAACCGTTGCTAACAGTTAATTTTTGATGCAAAAAGATTCAATCTCAAATAAAACAAGTTATCAACACTAAGGGGGTGTTTGGTAGAGGGATTTGATTGGGGAGAAATGGAATTAGAAATATTTCTTTTGTTTGTTTTCCACCTTTTCATTTCTATTTCTCTAAAACTAGAGAATTCCATTTCTCCTTAAAACAAAGAGAAATCCATTTCTCAGCAGCTTCCTCATAGCATGTCACCACCTCGTCTCCGGCCACCACCCCGTCTCCGGCCACCACCTCGTCTCCAAGTCTGCAACCGCCACCTCGTCTCCAAGTCTGCAACCACCACCCCGTCTCCGCCGTTCGCAGTGGTGAACACAGAGATGGTAACCGGTTGATTGTGGTCGCAGGTGGGTGACAGTGGTGGTGGAAATCGGCGGTGGTTGCAGGTGGCTTCTGATTATCATCATCATCATCGCCACCACAACCACCACCACAAAATCTCCAAAGAGGCAGTGATGACAGATCTGAGCCTCCTTTTTCTATATCTTATGTTCCAAAAATTTGAATCTTTTTAATTTCTTGTGTACTGTGGTTGAAGAAGGGGGTTTGGTGGTGGCGGCAGCCGGTGGTGGTGGGCTGTGGTTGAAGAAAGGGCTGTGGTGGTGGTGCTGGTGGTGTGGGGCTGTGGTGGTGGGGCTGGTGGTGGTGGTGGTGCTGTGGTGGTGGTGCTGGTGGTGGTGGGGCTGTGGTGGTGGGGCTGCGGTGGTGAGTGGTGTCAGGTTGGGTGAAGGTGGGGTTGGGTATGGTAGAGTTCTCTGTTTATTTTCTCGTGTACCAAACAAGAGAAATGATTCTCATTCTCCATACCAATTCTCTTTCTCTACAATTCCATTTCCATTTCTATTTTCTCTCCATTTCCATTCTCTGTACCAAACACCCCCTAAATTGAATTAGCATGCAGTTATATGTGGGACCCATGGTATCAAGAAAACAACTCATGCAGAATATTCTCAAATTACTTGATTTATGAATGTGGACAAGATAAATTCTCAATGTATGACTTGGAAACTAACACTGAATTAAATCTAACGAATGACCCAAAAAAAATAATCAGAGAATGAATCAATTTCAAAATTAGCAAATGTTAATCATTGTCAGCGAATGAACTTAATAGGCTTGCCAGAAAAACAAATTTGCTAGAAACTTCTTAACCGAATAACAGATTCGTCATCACCTCATATGAATATCATAGATAGCAATTCATTTATACACATTCAAAATTCAATTCTCTTGCAAACTAATTATTATTCATACACCAACAGAGTTAAAGTTTAAGCTTCATATTAATGAACGTCGGAAAACCGTGACCCACCGGAAACACTAAATTGATCAGTATAGTTTGATATGGTGTCGTAAAAATTGATGGCCGTGAAAATAAGATAGAACAACAAAAAGAAAAAAAAATTAACAGTGGCTACTGGAGAATATTGTTAGATTGGCGGAAAATTCTGATCTCAACCGGGAAAACGTTTTCTTCACCACAACTTCACAGAATCACGATATCTAGCCAGAAAACTTTAAAAAAAAACATCGGAACATAAAATTGATCACGATATCTAGCCGGAAAACTAAAAAAAACATCAGAACATAAAAAGCATCGTAAGTGAATCCTAAACAGTTTTCAATGTCTAACATCAATCGATTTTGATTCGAAATAACCGAAATTCAATCCGAAGAGCATGAACACACGGAATCAAAAACATTAGAAGCAACGATTAAGCATGATATACAACAAATATATGTAGAATCGAGCATCGAAATCTATGATACAACTTGTTTTTCCAGATTAGGGTCGATGAACTCGATATTGATCTACGAAAACGAAAACGCACGGTGTTTGTTTAGGTGCATTTGAGTACTAATAGATGAACAAAAATAACCGAGCATATACACAAGATGTAAATAATAACCCGTTGATGTTCCTAAGAAATTTGGCAGAGTTTCGTACAATATGGTGTGTCGTAAAAATATCAGCTTTTGTAACTACCAAACATGAAAGTAGATGAAATATATACAATATTCTACTCATTCGTTAAATCTAAGAAGCCCATTTGGTACATTTGAAATACATATCAAATTCTTAAAAGTAGTAAATTACATTACTTAAAAGAAAGATATTACATAAATATAATTCTGTCACAAGGACATTATACATCTAAATACATAAACAAAAATCAATTAGCTCTTTGAGTTTCTCACTTCTTATGTCCTTCTTTCCAGCCTTACTGTAGCAGCCTTTTGTTGAAAAATTGAGATCTCCAAGTGGGATGGATGTTCTTCAGCAAGGTCCCATATCATTATATCATATAGGTCATCCACATGGAGAAACTCTAGATCAGTGTCTTCTTGTATAATTCCCAAAGCAAGGCCCTGAGAGTATCCCAAGATAAAGCTGTTAGTCTTTTCTTCAAAGTAAATTTCAACTATTCTTCCGTTTATATGCACCTATGTGTTAGGCCTCCTCATTTGTTTCTTCATACTTATATACTCCTTCATGTTGGCATTAGGATTAGTGACTTTCTTGGACTTGCCAAATGATAGTTATGTCATTCTAAGGTCCCAATCTCCTTTTCCTTTTCTTCTTCTCAGCTTCAGTGTATTCCAATTTTCTTTTCTTGTTTAACAAATGAAATCCTGCCCTTATTTGATCTTTCAGGTATTTGGACACATCATTCCTTTGTTGACCAGCAAACCATCCCGTTTGTTGATAGTCATCAAGATGCAGGTTTTCTAGTTCTTCCAGCTGCTCCCGGTTGATTTCCCTGAAATCATCCCTGAAGATGATGGTTTTGAGCATACCACTTTTCATTATAACCATTAAGTTTTTGGTCCTTGAATCATAGTATACATTCTTTGGTAGATCCACATTTGATGGTGGTCTTTGTTTTCTTTGAAAGCTGGACCTAGTGGTAGGGATGGGAACTCTGGATGTTGAAGCCCTCGATGTGTAATTTCTTTGTTGTTGGGGCCTTCTCACATGTCCCTTGGACTCAAAAATTAAATTATATCATCTATGTTCATCGTCATCAGTGATAAGTCGTTGAGACCTTCCATGGATAAAATCTTGATCATCTCCATTGTTTCCCTGTCCATCTGTTCTTTTAATGGTGATTATGGTTCCTGAACAACATGCCTCCTGGGACTTGGTTTAGGTGGACTAGGCTGCTTTGTCATAAGTCTTTTCCTTTCAGCTTCCACTTCATCGAAAATAGGTTTTCTTTCTTAAATAATTCTTTTAATTGTGATCTTCCTAAGTTATCAAAGACACCTGAAGGCATACCCTTTTTCAACATAACTTGCCTTAAAATGTATATCTTTTCGATGTTTTCCCAGGGCTTCAAATTGTTCATCTTAGGATCTCTTTGCTCATATTCTGTTTGTTGTTTTTCAGATAGTGTGATTTTCTTTTCTTCTGCAATCCTGGCTCTTGCTCTATTAGCCAATATTTTTCTTTGTTATTCTTCTTTTTTCTTTCTCCTCCTTCTCCTTCATTTCTCTATGTCTCTTATGCTCAGAACTAATCATTTCATCATCATGAATTCTTTTGGATAACACCTTTAATCTTTCTTCCACCTCTTTTCTTGTCATTCTTTCAGCTTGTTCAAAGTCAACTCCATGTTCAACCAAGTACCCCACTGTAACACCCCGTAACCGCAGCGGAAACGTAAACGGGATGCAACAGACACATCTGATATCAACAGCATTGCTTATAAAGAAAACACCACTACATTAATTTACATCATATTACATTGTTCCAAGTTTAGTTCCCGTCTAGGCGTTACACATAAGTTTTACCAATAGTACATTAACATATTTAATACAAAATGATCACTAAGCTTCCACAAAAAGCACGCATCATCAAGCATGTAGCACTTATTCCAGTTTGGGAGTACCTAGAAAGCATGTAAAGAAAACGGGTCAACTACGAATAGTTGGTGAGTTTCACTAATTTAAGTAAACAGTGATAAATCATTATCATAATAATATATTAGCGATGTAATTATGCTGAGCCCACAAGTGAAACCTCTGACTATCACACACAACCCCCGTGGCATATCCCCCGCCCACGGACCTGCCCCAAACCGCTATGTCTAACATTACATAGCAAAATATATATAACAACAAAATAGACATGTGCAACTGGCTGGGAAACATCAGCAAATCCATGCCGGACCAGTTGGGTTTGTCAGACCAATAGTACTATTCACACTCTACCGGCTTTCAGTTAATCACTCGTGTTCCGGGGCCTTAGAATGTTAGCAACTCAGACAATTACCATCTTAGTACATTTCCGTACGATTCTCGTACAATAAAACATATATAAATACACGCAAATCCATGCGTTCAGTATGTACTTAAACATTTCAGTAATAACATGCTTCCGCCCCGAGAAACTATTTAAAAACAATTCAGAAAAAGGGGCTCGTGAAACTCACCTTATCGCAAGCAGTAACACAGTACGTGAGCTATTAATCCGGATCTGTAATACGATCCCTAAATTCGTTACTATACATTCACTATTTATATAATTTTAATCGTGTTAACCGGTACATCTGGGGACACTGTTAACCCAGTACCGTACCCGTTCCGGGGGCAATGTTAACCCAGAAACACTTCTCAGGACTCAGATTGTGATATCGTTTAGAGTTCACTAGTCAAAATTACTACTAGTCGTTTTTCGGCTTAAAAATGAAATTTATATAAAACCGATTTAAAGACTTCAAAAACTTAAACCATGACATTTATTAACTTGAAACATTATATTATTAATAATTGCGCATCTTTTTCGGCTTGATCGATCGTCTCTTGCTCGGTTTGGTATTAAAGGTTTCGTTTAACGTACCGACGTACCGTTAATCGAAATTTCTTTTTCTGTGCTTTAATTCACTTATCCCGAAGCTTTAACAGTTCGTAAACATCACTAAATATTATGTATCTCGTCTATAATGTATTCTCGATTCTTTCGGGTTTCAATAATCGTTCATCGGTTAATCGTATTTCCAATACGATTAACTGTATAATCGAGTATAATCCGTAATGTGAATCATACATACTCGTATAAACGCATTATAATTCACATATTCACTATTAAATATCACATAAATAGTATATACCGGTTAGGGTATACCTGATTCTGCCGGAATCGTTACATTCTCCCCCCGTAACAAAAATTTCGTCCTCGAAATTTTACGCGTCGACTACTTCCTTTTGAGGAAATAGATAGGGGTATTTCTTCCGGAATTCGTCCTTTCGTTCCCATGTATATTCTGGGCCTCGTTGCGAATTCCATCTAACTTTGACCAACGAAATCTTATTGTGTCTAAGTTGCTTGATTTTCCCGTCTACTATTTCTATGGGTTCCTCTACGAAATTGAGCTTATCACTTATTTGGACACCCTCTAGAGGTAACACCGATGTCTCATCCGCCAGACATCTTCTCAAGTTCGATACGTGAAACACGTTGTGAACTGCACTCAGTTCATCGGGTAGTTCTAATCGGTATGCTACGGGACCGATCTTTGCAGTAATATTGAATGGTCCAATATATCTCGGGGCTAACTTCCCCGCCTTTCCAAATCTGACCACGCCCTTCCAAGGTGATACTTTCAAATACACTTTATCACCTTTCTCAAACGACAACGGTTTTCTACGGGTATCGGCATAACTCTTCTGCCGATCCCGCGCGGCTTTCAGATTGTTCCTAATTTCAAGGATTTTGCTGGTCGTTTCCTGGACCAGGTCCGATCTAATAACCTGAGTGTCGCCCACTTCAGTCCAGCAGAGTGGTGATCGACACTTCCGACCATACAATGCTTCGTAAGGCGCTGCCTTTATACTGCTATGGTAACTGTTATTGTAGGAAAATTCAATGAGTGGGAGATGTTGATCCCAATTTCCCTTAAAATCCAGTACGCATGCACGAAGCAAATCCTCCAGGGTTTGGATGGTCCTTTCAGACTGACCATCGGTCTGTGGGTGGTAAGCTGTGCTTAGATTAATGCGCGTTCCCAGCGCTTCTTGCACAGCTTGCCAAAGATTGGAGGTGAAATGGCTATCCCGATCGGAGATGATTGAGATGGGTATCCCATGACGAGACACAATTTCATTTATATAAATCTGCACAAGTCTCTCTGTGTTATAATTACTTCTAATCGGGATAAAATGTGCCGATTTGGTTAATCGATCCACGATTACCCAAATTGCATCATGTCCTAGGGACGTTTTAGCAAAATCCATCGTGATTTGCTCCCACTTCCATTCGGGAATTTCCGGTTGTTGTAACATTCCCGAGGGTTTCTGGTGCTCTACCTTAACTCTCGCACAAGTCGTACATTTACCGACATACGTTGCGATATCCTTTTTTATACCCGGCCACCAGTAGAACTCCTTCACATCCTTGTACATCTTATCCGATCCCGGATGTATGGAATATTTTGATCTATGCGCTTCGTCCATGATTAATTCACGAAGATCATGGAGGGTCGGGATCCAAGCCCGATTTTTGAAATAGAGAATTTCGTCCAGGCGCTGTTCGAAATACTTCTCATTGCCGTAAAGTCCCTCCTTTTCCAATTGTTCCTCTTTCAACGCCTCACGTTGAGTGACTCGAATCAGGTCCGAAAGGTTCGATTGGACTATCATCCCCAGCGCTCGCACTCGCAATGGCTTAACCCAATCTTTCCTACTCAAGGCATCGGCTACAACGTTAGCCTTGCCGGGGTGATAACGGATGTCACAGTCATAATCGCTCAACAACTCGACCCATCTTTGTTGCCTCATATTCAGTTCTTTTTGATCGAATATGTGTTGCAAACTTTTATGATCGGTGAAGATGGTGCACTTCGTACCGTAGAGATAATGTCTCCAGATTTTAAGTGCGAAGATAACCGCTCCCAGTTCTAAGTCGTGAGTAGTATAATTTTTCTCGTGTACTTTTAACTGTCGGGAAGCATAGGCTATAACCTTATTATTCTGCATCAACACGCATCCTAACCCTCTACGCGATGCGTCACAATACGCGACAAAACCATCGTCTCCATCGGGGAGACTTAAAATCGGCGCTTGGCACAATTTTTGCTTTAACGTTTGAAACGCCCGTCTCCTGCTCTTCTCCCCATTCATACTTTCGATCCTTTTGAGTCAGGAGAGTTAAAGGTTGGACGATGCTGGAAAAGTTCTCTATGAATCGACGATAATATCCAGCTAAGCCTAAGAATTGGCGGATTTCCTTTGGCGTTTTAGGTGCTTGCCAATTCTTAATTGCTTCAATCTTACTCGGATCAACGTGTATTCCTTGATGGTTTACAACGTGACCGAGGAATTGCACTTCTTGTAACCATAAGTTACACTTGGAGAATTTTGCGTACAACTTCTCCTGATTCAAAAGCTCTAAAATTATTCTTAAGTGTTGCTCGTGCTCTTCTTTACTATTCGAGTAAATCAGAATATCGTCAATAAACACGATGACGAATTTGTCGAGGTAGGGTTTACAGACTCGATTCATGAGGTCCATGAACACTGCCGGCACATTTGTTAGCCCAAAAGGCATAACTAAGAACTCGTAATGGCCGTAGCGAGTCCGTAATGCGGTTTTTGGGATATCTTCTTCCTGAATCCTAACCTGATGGTATCCCGATCTAAGATCGATTTTCGAGAAATAGCTCGTGCCTTGCAGCTGGTCAAACAGATCATCAATTCGGGGAAGAGGGTACCTATTTTTGATTGTTAACTTGTTCAACTCCCTGTAATCAATGCACATTCTAAGGCTCCCGTCCTTCTTTTTCACGAATAATACAGGTGCACCCCACGGGGAATGACTAGGACGTATAAATCCTTTATCCAACAATTCTTGCAACTGATTGGATAATTCTTGCATCTCGGACGGTGCAAGTCGGTAGGGTGCTTTAGCAACAGGGCCAGCTTGAGGTAATAAATCGATTCTGAATTCGACCTGTCGGTTTGGCGGTAATCCAGGAAGTTCTTCTGGGAAAACTTGTTGAAATTCGCGTACCACCGGGATATCATCCATCCGTTTCTCCTCAGAATCTGTGGCCATCAAACTCGCTAGATACGCCACGCATCCCTGTCGTATATATTTTAACACTTTGAGGTGGGATATAATTGGTATCATTGTGCCCGACTTCTCTCCTTGCACTAACACCTCTTCGTCATCCGACACCCGGATCTTGACGATTTTCTTTTCACAGTTTATTTCTACTTTGTTACGTGCTAACCAATCCATTCGCACTATCATGTCAAAACTACCTAATTCTACCGGTAATAAGTCAATCAGGAAGGATTGATCGTTCAGAATAAAAGGGCAATTCTGAACTATCTGATTAACTATCATGGTTTTACCGTTAGCGACTTCTACGGTATAAGGTTCTATGGGTTCACTAATCGGAAGGTTTGCTATCGATAGGAATTTAACAGAAACAAAACTTCTATCGGCGCCTGTATCAAATAATACAGAAGCGTAATGATCAGAGACGAGGAATGTACCTGTCACTACGCTGGGGTCCTGGCGTGCTTCGTTCACCCCCATCACGAATGCTCGGCCTCTCGCCGGATTGGACGACGATGCCTGACCCACGGTTTGCCTTCCATTCCCTCCCTGGTTCAGTTTCGGACAGTTTTTCTTGAAGTGATCTGTGCTGCCGCATTCAAAGCAAGCACGGCTGGTGGTCATCATTTGGTTTCCTTGTGGATATTGTTGTCGGGCTGGTTGGGTCCTAAATGGCTATGCACGGATAGGTTGCGGTTGTCGATTCAGATTGTTCAGGTTTGTCCTACAACTCGGTGCGTAGTGCCCATTCCTGCCACACCGATGGCACACTACCCCCTGCACTCGCCAACATGCTGGTAACCGCATTTCCCACACCTAGGAAACGTCCTTGTCTGCGGTTCCTGCCTTCCGCCTGAACTAGTCATGGCGTAATTCTGGGCAGCGGGCCTAGCACGTTTATCTTGCTGCTTCCCCTGGGTCCTATTATCATACGTACCTCGCTTTCCCCCAGCAGACTCTCCTGCCACCTTCAGTGACCCACTCCTCACGAAATCGTATGTGACAATACCAGCTTGCGTCACCGCACCCTCAAACGTCTGGTGTCCCCCAGCGTTGACTATACTCCTTACTACTGGGGTTAGTCCCCATATATAACGCTCAACCCTCTTTGACTCCGGGGTGACCAACCACGGCACCAATCGTGACAACTCATTAAATCGGTTCGTATAACCCAAGTGGTCTGCCCCCTGCATCTCCAGGTTCCACAATTCGTTTTCTAACTTCTGCAGTTCGTTTTTCGGGCAGAAATGTTCCAGCACAAGGGCCTTGAGTTCTGCCCAGGTCATGCGGTTTGTCGCTGCCTGACCGCGAGTCTGCACTATTGTGTTCCACCATGTCAAGGCATGGTCCGTGAACGTGCAGGTAGCATACTTAACAACATAATCCTCAGGGCAGTTACTGATGTTCACAACCGACTCTATTTTCTCAATCCACTTAACCAACCCATTGGGTCCCTCAGACCCGCTAAATTCTAGGGGTTTGCACAACATAAAATCTTTAATTGAACATCCCCTTGTTGCAGGAGTCGGTTCAGTGCGGTTCGTTTCTACACTGGGTATAGGGCCATTACTGTCTGTAACGACCACCCTAGGCGGAGCGTTATTACTCGGAATCGGGTTACCGTTCGGTGGAGGATTAATATTTTGTTCCCCAACATTATTGGTGGTCGTTTGATTGCTAGCAGGGTCTGGATTGGTCGTATGTTAATACTGGCGGCGATGCGCGATACTATATCCGGTATCGCCGCCTCTAACTGTCGAGCAATCAGACGACTCACATCCACTTCTGACATTTGAGCTGACCGCTTTGGTGCCATTCTACACAACATTAAGAAAGTACATTTAATTAATACAAATTCCAATCTCGATACACAACACATATTCCATTCATTAATAAACATCAGTACATATTACATAAACATCAGTACACATTACTTAAACATTAGCCCATAGATTAAGTTTTCATACATCAGTCCTACATCGGCATCATTTCGACATAACCCGCTATGGGTCAGTGCTTGAATGATACATCAAGAGTATCTACAATGACATCCCCAAAATCGACCCCTTATGGGCTAGTGGCTGTACTATAATTACCCAAGATTCACTCTATGTTTGCATCACCACTAACTGCTTACACAGAGTATCAAAAAGCGGACCCTGACTACTACCACCCTAACATGACTAAACATGGTGGTATACCAACCATACCAGCACTGCCACCATCACCACTAACACCGCAATCAGACCCCGGATCCGTGTCTCCATCCGGTCAATCATCCACTAGGAGTATGCGTCCTCCCTCCTCAGCTGAGCGATCGCATACTGGCTGTCCAGTATGCAGTCCGCCAAGTGGATACCCACCGTCAAGGCGGTGGTGTGCTCATTCATCTGCTCGGTGAGCACTCGGAGCCATGCAGCCTCGGTGGAGGGACGTTCATCCCTCTCCAGCCTAGGGGTATCCCACACGGGTGGAGGCACAGGCTCGGGCTGGGGGCGGGAGGACTCGCCCCTGTGGTAAGTGGGTCTGGGTGGGGTAAAGGTAGGTGGGACATAAGGGGCACTGATCCGCGCCGTGAGGCGGGGACCGGGTCTGGGAGGGGTGGGGGATCTGGCAACCCTAGTAGGGACGGACAGGCTAGCACTCCTACGACTAGTCTCACTAGGCTCAGTGCTGGAAGCTAAGCGTAAGCTCCTAGAGTCCCCGGAACTGGTCTCCACCGGGTCCTCCTCCACTGACAGACTTTGTGATCTCGACATCCTTACCTGTACACAAGTTAGCAAATATATAGTTCCTTCCATAATGTAAATCATAATTAAATTAATATTCACACACTTATACAACCTTGTCACATAAAAATATTATCATATACTTACACGTATGTTGCCGATTTTACCTATTAATGTTCCCCGTGACCTCCCCTGAATTCCCTCGTGCGGACAAGTCTGTTATTATGTTCCGGACCATAATAACTTACTTGTCCATCCAAGTTCATCCAGATCTCGTCACTATAAATTATTAGTTGATATTCAGATCCTATAATACTTGAGCTACTGGTTATATTTTAGGTATCTTTTAAAGACATCCTAATTCTTTATAACCAATGGCTCTGATACCAAGTTCTGTAACACCCCGTAACCGCAGCGGAAACGTAAACGGGATGCAACAGACACATCTGATATCAACATCATTGCTTATAAAGAAAACACCACTACATTAATTTACATCATATTACATTATTCCAAGTTTAGTTCCCGTCTAGGCGTTACACATAAGTTTTACCAACAGTACGTTAACATATTTAATACAAAATGATCACTAAGCTTCCACAAAAAGCACGCATCATCAACCATGTAGCACTTATTCCAGTTTGGGAGTACCTAGAAAGCATGTAAAGAAAACGGGTCAACTACGAATAGTTGGTGAGTTTCACTAATTTAAGTAAACAGTGATAAATCATTATCATAATAATATATTAGCGATGTAATTATGCTGAGCCCACAAGTGAAACCTCTGACTATCAAACACAACCCCCGTGGCATATCCCCCGCCCACGGACCTGCCCCAAACCGCTATGTCTAACATTACATAGCAAAATATATATAACAACAAAATAGACATGTGCAACTGGCTGGGAAACATCAGCAAATCCATGCCGGACCAGTTGGGTTTGTCAGACCAATAGTACTATTCACACTCTACCGGCTTTCAGTTAATCACTCATGTTCCAGGGCCTTAGAATGTTAGCAACTCAGACAATTACCATCTTAGTACATTTCCGTACGATTCTCGTACAATAAAACATATATAAATACACGCAAATCCATGCGTTCAGTATGTACTTAAACATTTCAGTAATAACATGCTTCCGCCCCGAGAAACTATTTAAAAACAATTCAGAAAAAGGGGCTCGTGAAACTCACCTTATCGCAAGCAGTAACACAGTACGTGAGCTATTAATCCGGATCTGTAATACGATCCCTAAATTCGTTACTATACATTCACTATTTATATAATTTTAATCGTGTTAACCGGTACATCTGGGGACACTGTTAACCCAGTACCGTACCCGTTCCGGGGGCAATGTTAACCCAGAAACACTTCTCAGGACTCAGATTGTGATATCGTTTAGAGTTCACTAGTCAAAATTACTACTAGTCGTTTTTCGGCTTAAAAATGAAATTTATAAAAAACCGATTTAAAGACTTCAAAAACTTAAACCATGACATTTATTAACTTGAAACATCATATTATTAATAATTGCGCATCTTTTTCGGCTTGATCGATCGTCTCTTGCTCGGTTTGGTATTAAAGGTTTCGTTTAACGTACCGACGTACCGTTAATCGAAATTTCTTTTTCTGTGCTTTAATTCACTTATCCCGAAGCTTTAACACTTCGTAAACATCACTAAATATTATGTATCTCATCTATAATGTATTCTCGATTCTTTCGGGTTTCAATAATCGTTCATCGGTTAATCGTATTTCCAATACGATTAACTGTATAATCGAGTATAATTCGTAATGTGAATCATACATACTCGTATAAACACATTATAATTCACATATTCATTATTAAATATCACATAAATAGTATATACCGGTTAGGGTATACCTGATTCTGCCGGAATCGTTACACCCACTTTTTCCCTAAATTTTGTCAATATACTAGATTTTCTCTCAATAACTTGGTTTAAGCTTGGCTAAGTCAAGGCTTTGCTCTTAAACAAACCTTGCTTGACTGAAGGACAACCTTGCTTGATGAAGTGTAGTTTGCTCGAACTAAACACTTAGAAGAATTCCGGAAAATAACTTTGCTTGATGTCAGATACCTTGCTTGAATAAGTATTAGGCTTGCTTGAAGTGCCTAGTTTGCTCGTGTTTCACACTTAGCATATATCTTGGGGAGAGTGAGAAGTTTTCAATCTTCCTTGACCATTTTTGGCACAAAAAAAACATTGAAACTAAGCAAAGACTGATTTTAAACATTTGATATCGTACAACGTCACAATCTAAGACTACTGACATGTTATGGGTGCAACAACCATACCCAAACTAGATATACGGTTTGATTCAGTTTAAAGACTGGACTAGTATTAACAATACAATACCGATTATTTAGATTGAGTTATAATCATGGCATACCAGTAACATCAGTGTGCTGCTGATATCATAATACTATTAGGTGAGTATCATGATCCCACTCTTGAACTGTTTTTATGAAATTTTGGGTGAAAAGCAGGGTACATTTATTTATCTATTTGGAAACGTTTTATGATGTGAATTATTTAAGTGCTAACATTTGAAAGCCCCCCACACGAGTGATTAACTACTAGCCAGTGGCACGTGAATAGTACTATTGGTTTGACAAACCCAATTGATAGGGCCGGTGGGTTATGCCGTGACATGCTTTACAATTTCACATGGCAGACGAACATGTTGTAACATGCTATGTGGTGTTATACATAGTACATGTTTGGGGCAAAAAGGGCCAATTTGGCCACGAAAAGTGTGTGGGTGGTCAGGGGCCACGTAATAAAAGCGCATCCAGGATTCATTCATGGTTTAGTATAATTACATCACATACATACAAAACATGAATACTATGATTACGTATACTTTTTTTGTTAAAACTCGTGAAACTCGCCAACTATACGTAGTTGACCTGTTTTAACATGCTTTTTAGGTATTCCAAAGTTGCAATGACGCGGTACATGCTATGTGCTCAAGTGATAAACTGGACTAATGTGGTTAGAAGCAAATATACTATTAACCTCAACAATTGGTTGTGATTAAGATTCCACAATTTCAACTCTAGAACCTCTCCGGGTTCTCATTTTGGTAGGCTTAACAACTGCAATCTCTTAGCCCCTCGCTTTACGTTTACGTGCCGCAACTACATCACCTTGATCACCATTACCACCATCATTACGACCTCCATCCTTCCCACTTTCACCACCTTCACGTTCGAAATAGGAATCATTATGGATCCAACGATCATATGGTAGAGCTAAATAATTAGCTCGACTAACATGACCAATTAATCTCTTCAACTTAGGTTTGTTCTAAATAGTTTGTCCTTGATAAGTTCTCACACATCTCATCGTGTCTTCATCATATTCTCAAGAATCATTATATCTTCAGGATTCTCTGGATCTTTCACCAGATTTGGCTCCAAATAATTAATGATAAGCTGTAAGAATCTTGGATATATTAAAAAATTATTCTTCTGGTGACGAGTTGTAGAGTTCTCCTTCAGCTGATAAAACACCAGTTCAGAGAAGTTGAACAACTTACTGAGTACAAGAGCTACAGAAGCCAACTGAAATATGATTCCATACTCATCGAATCCACCTTTGCGTACACCAAGGAAATGTATAAGTACGTGTAACAAATTCTTCCACCAAGGCAATGTTTATCTTCAAAATATTCTCACACCTGTCACCATCGGTATCTGGAAACTGTGATACTTTACGTATCAAAGAAATATATTCTTATCTTCAACTTCATCTTAAATATGATTCTCCGATGGAACCTTCATGGTCGAGTTCCAAAACGATTTAATGATAATGAAATAAATAGGTATATCCGCAGAAATAGCATAATGTATTCTCAATTGCCTGAGAAACGCTATAATCCTACTGAGCATCGCCCGTCCAAAGAACTCTTCATTAAGAACATAGATATATTGCTCTTCTTATAATAAGGTAACTCGATGACTTGTGCTTCTTATATTGGTTATGCTACTTGCTGTTCTTGGACTACCTCAGCCTCTTGAACAAAAGGCTGCTCTTATTCAGGAACATCAATAGACATATCGTAAGCCATATTTGTAAAAACCGAACAAGTTAAAACCATTTTTATTGTTTAAAACATTCAATGTTTTAACACTTGGTGAAAACATTCACATTCGTAAGCCATATTTTTAGTATTTATTTTGGTGAAACTATTTTAATAAATTTTAGTTATAACAAATCAGTAAATAAAATAAATAAATTATTTATTTATAGCCGTCTATAACACTTGTGTTCTCGCGTCACTCGTTCGCGTATATGTGTAATTAGTTATACGTATATGCATATATGTCTATATATAGTATCACGTAAACTAATATTTTTGGTTTAAGATAAACGAAAGGCAAACTTTATTTATATTTATATACTATAGTAAATTGATAGTCATTAAAGATGTATTTTATTCATATAGTATTTTTATATATTATTAAATATTATAATACACTATTAAACGGATTAATAAACTAATAATATCGTTAAAGACGGGTTTTACTTATACAATATTTTTATATATAATGAAGTACTATATACTTTATTTGTAATTTAACAAAATAATAATTTTTCATATGATATCTTTAGATAAAATAAATATTAAATTAATTATGATTAAAAAGAATATAATGTCGCTTAATATTAATTATAGTTACAGAGCTTTATTAATCGATTTAGTTCTTTAACTCGGCGTAAATTTACCCAAAGGTAAACATTTACATTAAAGACTCTTAATTTAACCAACTTAAGTAAAATCGTGGGAAAAACTCTTTTTCTTTTTAAAATTTAATTCACTTAGCTCGGTAATCGAAAATAAAGCAGAAAATAAACCCTTTTTGTATTTTTTAAGTATTTATATCATAACAAAAGTAAAACTAGATGAAAAATTGAAATGTAAACTATGAAAGAAGTACATATTTTTGTGAGTTGAGCAGGGAATCATATTAACCAAGAAAACCGACTATCTTAGTTTTCTATTACGGATTTATTTTGATTGGTGTTAAATAATCATTGGTATTCTTGTCCACTTAAATCTAACAACAGAAACTTCAAAAATTTGTGTGATATGATTTAAAGTTCTATTAGGGAACAAGATATCGGAAACTATCAGCCTCTAATTCCGATTCAGGCTTATTTTGATTTTTATCACGTCACCCCCATCTTGAATTAAATCTTGAAATAAGTTGATCAAAATACTTTGATTTTCAGTTTTAGCAATCCAATAAATAATATCAACTACAAGATATACCCCCGTTATCAAGCAATACTTCGAGTCCATTTCCCATGGATGCGTATGCACGATTCCATATGTATGGCTTACACACATTATGTTCCTTGTGATATGTTCCTTATTGGTAATAAAACGCGAGCAAAGGGACAACGTATGACTCACAGCGTGGTTTGATCAAGTTAGTAGTGAATTTGTATAAACTACAATAGTGAACAAGTTTAATGACTTATACTGGCAAATAAACTACAGGTTTGCCATTTGAACATATTAATATTCACCGAAATGAATACCTAGATGAAACCGCTTAAAGACCCAATGGAGTCCAGAACTTTCGAAACATCCCATCAATACATAACTTAAGGCCTTAAGACCATAAGTAGTTGAAGTGTTAACCATTAACTAGACGCTTTAGTCATTTAAATTTGAAACATTTTTGGTGATCAAACATATTTAAGGCTTGCGTATGACATGCCATTACATTTCTGTCTTCATCACCAAGACTTTGTAAGAGGCTAACACCTCTTTCAATTTGGCAATTTTTATGTTTATATCACATACTCTTTCCTTACTTGTTTGTCTAAGACCTACCAATGCACTAATACAATTAAGCACATAGTCTTTTTCGCCTATCTTTTACTTTGTTACTGGATTTAAGATATTGATGATCAATGTAATATCATTTTCCCTTTTTTTCTTCAAAACTCATTTTGAGGAGCAATTTTTTTCAATGCTTTTGAATTTTAAAATATTTGAATGTTTTTGGATTTTATTTGTACAAACAGAAAGCACAATATTTTTTGTATTTTCCCATTTTTCTCCCCCTAAATACCAAAATATTAAAGAAATAAAATAACTAAAAACAAACTGTACAAAAACAACAAAAATGATTACTCGAGCTTAGGAATATTAGCAAATGATTTTAGTCACTTAAACCAAGAAAAAATCTACATCTCGTTTAATCAAATGATTTGGTAAAAAGGTCTGCCTTTTGATGATCCGTGTGTACCTTTTCAATGTCAGTTAGTTTCTTTTCGTAACAATAACGGATAAAATGGTAACGAATTTTGATATGTTTTGTTTTAGAGTGGTGCATGGGGTTTTTCGTTATACATATAGAAGTAGAGTTATCAATAAAAATTGGAGTAGGAAAAAAATACAAACCGTAACCCGACAAATGTTGTTGGATCCATAAAACCTATGAACAACAACTTGAGCCTGCCACATATTCAGCTTCAGTGGTTGAAATGGAGAATGTTGTCTGCTTCTTACATAGCCAAGACAAGTCAGTTTCCGAAAAACTAACAACCCTTCGTTGTAGACTTGAAGTTGATCTTGCATCCTCCACTGTTGGAATATAAAAAAGTAGTAAGATCAAAAATACCTTCCTTCGGATAAGATAACCCGATGTCTGGATTACCCCTCAGATAGTGGAAAATACGCTTCACAGCCGCCAGATGAGTCACTCGAGAACTCGCTTGATACGTGGCACATAGACAAACAACAAATATTATATTAGGATGTTGTGCAGTTAAATATATTAGAGAACCTATCATCGCTCGTCAGAGGGTTGGATCAATGGTATTATCCAATTCTACCGGTGACAATTTGTGACCCATGGGAGGAGTAGAAGGGATTTTTCCGGCAGTGATCTTGAATCGTCTATAGACATCATTCACGTATTTCGTCTAATGGATAAAAATTCCATTGTCAGATTGATTAACCTACAACCCGAAGAAGAAACCCATCTCTCCCATCAAGCTCATCTCGAACTTTGTTTGCATTGTCGTGTCAAAGTACTTACATGATTTTTCGTTTATTGAGCCAAAAATAATTTCATCGACATAGATCAAGATAAGGAGCAAATCTTCTTCGACTGTCTAGTAAAAGAGATTACAATCGACAGTCCCTCCTTTGAAGTCACTATCAATTAAATGGTATACAAGTGTACTGTACCAAGATCTCGAGGCTTGGTGAAGACAATATAAAGCCTTGTTTAATCAGTAAACACGTTCAGGATAGTCCGGATCTTTAAAAACATGAGGCTACTTCACATATACCTCTTCATGAAGATCCCCATTAAGTAACAGTCTCTTAGCATCCATCTGATAGACCTTGAAATTTTTAAAGGTACCATAGGCTAAGAAAATACGTATAGCCTTTAGTCTCGCAACCGGCGCATAAACTTCAGTGTAATCCACACCCTCTTGCTGATAATACATTTCACAACTAAGTGTGTTTTGTTTTGCACAATGACCCCATGATCATCTTTCTTGCATTTAAATACCCATATTGTCAGGATAGCCTTTTTAACCTGATCTATTTATCAATGAAATCCGAAACACCTAGTCTCATGAACTACTGCTACTCTTCTTGCATCACTTCTACCCAAGATGGATCTTGAAGTGCCATAGGGACACTTGTTGGTTGAATCATAGATAAGAAGCCACTGTATCTAGGGTTTCTCATGATTCCCGAAGCATTCATATCCGCATATGCACACAATACATTATCGTCGCATACGTTAGCAATATGTCATCGCTTGCGAACTTCGTCATGTACATCACCATTTATATTATCATGAGGATGAAAAGAATTAAACCGAAGTGTCGGATTTTTAGGAACTACAACGTTGTCTTGTAAATTGGTGACGTTTTCTTCAGCCGAATGCACAATCAAAGATTGGGAATATCTTTTGACATGTAACTCGGGAACATCGTGAGTTTCAACAAATAGAGTGAAGGAAGAATCTTTAAAGTCAGCATCGTCTAAAGAAACATAAAATCATCTGATGTCTCAGGTTGAGTGTGTACAAAGTTGTCCTCATGATAAGAAGATCTTGGTGTGGAAAACATTTGTTCTTCCAAATACGCATGAACCTAATCTTAAGTTTGTACCTCAACCAAAGGAGTGAATGATTTAAATAATCCTTCATAATCGAGCATCCAGTTAGGTCCCTTGCCAGCAGGTGGTGTAGTATAGCATTGACAATCAACATGATACCATTTCTCTACACACCTAGATGAGAAGTTAAATACTCGTTTCTTGGGTGACGCGTACCCAAGAAAGTAACCCTCAGTGGCCTTCTTATCAAATTAACCCGCCTCACATTTAAGCATGGTGTAAGGACACCCAAATTGTTTGAGAAATTGAAGGCTTGGCTTACGATTATTAAGCAACTCATAACTTGTCTTCTTGAGCTTTTTAATTGTTAGGACACGATTCAATGTATAGCAAGCGGTATTCATAACCTCATTCCAGAACTGAACGGGAAGCTTAAAATCCACCAACATCGGTGTAGCTGCTTCAATCAATGTTTTGTTCTTTCTCACAACTAAAAACCATTATGTTGTGGCACATACGGAGCATTGTATTCATGATGATTTCCCTTTTGAATACAAAAAAACAATTCTAATATACTATTCTTGATATCTATGCCATTATCACTTCCAATTCGTCTCACTGTATGTTTATAAAGTGATTCAATCTTAGTGATCAAATTCTGAATAAGAACTGGTGTTTGATCCTTTGAACTCATATATAACACCCAATAAAAAATCGTATAGTCGTCGGTGACAACTAAACAATAAAGATCTCTAGCAATACTTGAGCGATTCACTAGACCAAATAAGTCCATATGAAGTCGTTCCAGAGGAGTATGAGTATCAATGGAAATTATCTGCTTCAACGGGTGCATTTTCTTCTTCTGTTTGCCTTTCTTACAAGCAACACAATGATTGGTCATCTTGAAATGCTTTAGTGAAACAACATCCACTTAATCATTTGCAGTCAAATGATTCATTTTACGAATATGAATATGAGCCATTCTTCTATGCCATAATATCTTGTCCTTCTCAATTGATTTTGAGACGTAACACGTTGCAGTTGAAGAAGATAATACTTTAGACGCCATGTAAGTACATATAAATCATTTAATCGAGGTGATCGCATGATAACCATGTTCTCGAGAATAACAAATCCTGGCTTAAGAATAGCACACTCTTTATTAGTAAACATAGTGGTATAATTCTTATCACAAATATGTGAAACGCTAAAACAGATTGTGATCCACTATGTCACAATAATATAACCTCTCGAATGTAATCTGACCATTCGATACTTCGCCTTTTTTAGTAATCAATCCACCCTGATTACCAGCAAATGCTACAAAACCCTTTTGAATGTCTTTAACATTTGAAAGAAAATTAAGATTGCTAGTGATATGCTAAGAACATCCACTATCCATCATCTATTTAACACCCGATATAGCCTTGGATGAACTCTGGACAACAAGGTTTATGATTAGTTTAAAAAGGTAGCCCAGGCCTTAGTCTTTGGATCCTTTTTTTTTCTTTTTGTAAAATAATAACCTTGGGTTACACGTGCGACTGATGAACATGAACACGAGTATAAGCCAAAGGTTTTTTTGACTTTCATTTGAGATCTTTTTTCTGAATCACACCTGAATCCTTATTATTACAAAGCGGTTTAACCAGCTCAAGCAATTTGCAATTTACCTTAGAATCTTGACAATTAAACCAAACAATTCGAGGGATAACATCATGAAACATGATTTGTGATTCATAAACTTTGACCGGTAAAGGTTGTTATTACAAAACGATTTTAATTAAAGGATTCCTTGATTAAAGGATTTTCAATAGATTTTGCCTTAGTTAGACATTGTTTTACGGCATTCCCTAATTCACCACATGAGAAGAGCCTTCTCATATCTACGAATACTGGTGTTGAATCTACAAATTTTTTGTTAAACATCAAGTTGAAAAGAATCAACCTTTACACTTGAACTTGAACAAGCCATGTTATTTGCCTTTCTATTTTTATAAACTTCTAGATTGGTGCAATGTGTTACATTCTCCAAACCATATGATTTTCCAAATTTTATAGGTTTTAACAAATTTGGTTTTTTTTAGCTTTTTATTTTTAACCAATTATGATTTGTTAAAGGATTTTTCAAGTATATCAAATAAATCCTGTAAAAAACAACATAGTAAAATTTTTGACATCCCAAAACTAGGTAAATCAACTAATTTATATAAAATAAGTATATGTATAACAAGTGAAGTATTATACATCCTAACACTAAGTAAATCAAGTAAATCCAGTAAAACATACAATTAAGCTAATTGAAGTGTTTTGGGTAAAACATATAACTAAGCTTGTTAAAAAAATTAAGTCATGTAAAACTCGTAACTCATGCATTTCAAAAGTAGTTAAATCAAAGTATACCATATAAAACGTGTAACAAATATAATATATTAACATGTAAAACAAGTTAGACATGTGAAACAAACACATGCACAACATGTAACAAAACAAATTATCTCATTAAAACATGTACAACACCTAAATGAAGTTTAGGCATCCCAAAATTAGGTAAATCAGGTAATTTATATAAAATAATTATATGTAAAACATGTTAAGTTTTATTTATCCTAAGTAAAACAATTAACTCCAATAAACCTTGTGAAACACCTAAATGAAGTTCTATTCTTCCTGAAAGTAAGTAAATCAAGCAAACCCTCTAAAACATTTAACCAAATATTAGAAACATGTAAAACACACAAAACAAACGTAAGAAGTACTTGTAAAAAAAACATGTAAATAAGCTAGTAAATAAGTTAAAACTAGTTAAAAATCACGTAACAAATATAATGTAGATCATGTAAAACAAGTAAAACACATAAAACAAACTTAGGCACAACATGTCACAAAATAACTTAATTTCATAGGAAGTACATGTCAAGAACATGTCACTAAGCTTTGTAAATAAGCTAAAACATGTAACTCAAGTAATTCATCTAAAACATTTAACTAACTAATATAGATCACATAAAATCTGTAGCAAAAGCAAGCAATTATAAGTAACACAATAAAGTTTTAGGTATCTCAAAACTAGGTATATTCACTAATTTATATTAAACGAGTATAGGTAAAACAATTATAAGTAACACAATAAAGTTTTAGGTATCCCAAAACTAGGTATCCAGTAAAACATGTAATTACGCTAACTGAAGTGTTATGGGTAAAACATGTAGCTAAGCTTTTGAATAAGCTAAAACTAGTTAAAAAAAGGAAGTCATGTATAACTCGTAACTCATGCATCTCAAAGGTAGTTAAATCAAAGTAAAAACACGTAAAACAAACACATACACAACATGTCACAAAACAAATTATCTTATTTAAAACATGTAAAACACCTAAATAAAGTCCCAAAACTAGGTAAATCAAGTAATTTACATAAAACAAGTATAGGTAAAACAAGTGAAGTTTTATTCATCCTAACACTAAGTGAATCAATTAACTCCAATAAAACGTGTAAAACACCTAAATGAAGTTCTATTCTCCACAACATTAGGTCAGGTAAACCCTCTAAAACATTTAACTAAACATTAATAACATGCAAAACACGTGAAATAAAAATATGAAGTACATGTCATAAAACATGTAAATAAGTTTGTAAATAAGCTAAAACTAGTTAAAAAAAATTAGGTCATGTAGAACTCGTAACTCATGCATCCCAAAAGGAGGCAAATCAAAGTATACAATCTAAAACATGTAACAAATATAATGTAGATTATGTAAAACAAGTAAAACACGTAAAACAAGCTTAGGCACAACATGTCACAAAATAAATTAACTCAATTATGTAAACATCTAAAACGATTAGCTAAAACATGTAAAACACGTAAACTAAGCATAGGAAGTGCATGACAAAAACATGTAACTAAGCTAAAACATGTAACTCAACTAACTTACTTAAAATTTCTACCGTAAATAATTTTTAATTCAGGTGAATCAAGTAATGCATCTAAAACATTTATCTAAGCTAAAATAGATCACATAAATCGTACGTTAGGTCTAAAGGAAACATGGAACTCGAGCAGACTCAAGCACTCCAAACAAGTTTTTTTTCCTCCAGCAAGATGTCTTATTCGGAAAAGATAATCTTCAAGAAAACTTCTAAGTGTTAGTTTAGAGCAAGCTGCACTTTGTTGGGATGAGAAAAGTGCTAAGTGAAGATTGGAATATTCTCAACCTCTCTGAAATTGGCTACGTATGAATACCGAGCACACTTAGGCCTCCGAGCAAGGTTTTACTTATCCTAGCAAGGTATTTTGCCTTTCGGGCATGGTTATCTTCTTGAAGTCTTCTTAAGTATCAATCCGAGCAGGGTTCACTTTGCCTAGCAAGGTTGTTCTTCAAGTCGAGCAAGGTTTGCTTCCTAGCATACCCTTTACTAAACCAAGCTAATGAAGCCAAGTATTTTGGAATACCTAGCAAGGTTTGATTAATAAATACTGTTCCCAGCAAGCCTGAAGAAAGTTGACCAAGAATTATATTAAGGACTTTCTCTAGCAAGGTTCAACTTCGAGCAAACTACAGTGCTATCGGCACAAGTTAAACGGTGTTACCAACACACTTTGGTTTATTCAATAAGTTATTTATTGACAAGGAGTTAAAGAGATTTATGAAGAACAAGTTTGGTCGTAGGATCATTTCGAGCAAAGTTTGCTATGGTCAAGAATATTGAAGTCTGTTAGGTGAATATTTTCTAAGGAGTATATTCTAAGTAAAGTCTACACGGAGAAATTTTCCCCAGCACACTTTGGTTAACAGGTTTGCTTGAAGAAAAAAAAGCTGCAAAGCTTACCCGAAGACCTATTTTACACTTAGAATCGTTTTGTAATATGTTTTTATGTTTATGTATCAATCCTTAGGGTTTCTAGAAGGACGGATAGCTGTCAGGTGGCAGGCCTACAATAGAATAATTTTGAGCACACCTCCAACAACCCTTCAAGACTTATCAGACAACCTGAATTATTCCTGAAAAACGGTTGGGACGGTTGCCCTAAGAATCATTCAAATTAAACATTCCTTACTGAAACCCTGATTTATTTGCATTTGTATTATCGTTTCTATAAATGGAAATCTTTTGATTTGAAGTCTGTGTTTGTTACATTTATATCTGATAAGCAACAATTAAAGTGTTATTGATTCTACCTTTAACATATTAGTGTTCTTACCTTAAATAGTAGGTCGTCAACCCTCTTGTCGACACTTAATCGTGTTGGTTGCGAAATTGATTGTGTGAGTGATATATCCAGAGAGTGGGACTGACAAGTGGTATCAGAGCTATTGCTGCAATTTAGGTCAAGAACGGTTGCAGATCTGAAGAAGAAGAATGACGTAAGCAGAACACTGTTTCATTGAAATATGATGTCATCTGATATGTTCTTCATTTCCTTCCAGATCTACTATATTTGGGTGTTTTCTTTCTCTTATTTGAATTAAATTTTTAATTTTTACTCCAGATCTTGCTTTAATGTGACCAAATTTGAAGATTTTATCTACATATCTGATCAATTTTCAAGAAAATTTTAAAATTTGATTAAGTTTTGTCAACTATATTTCTCTGTTATTTAAATACTTTTAAAAACTCAAAAAGATGTCTGGACACGACGAGCAAGAGGTCTCAACTAACAAAATTTCAAGATTTTATGTACAGGAAAACTTCATAAAATGGAAAGTTCTCTTTGAAGCTGCAGTATGCTACAATGATGTAGATATGTGGAATTCCATCAAAACTGGACCATATGAACCTGATGGAACAAATGCCAACCAAGCTGTTGAAGTAAGAATGAGAAAGGTTGATGATTGAGCTCCTGCCATGTTGAAATTGGGACCGTCTTTGGAGATTCTGACAAAGGTTGTTCACCATACAACTGCTAAGGAGATGTATGATGCTATACTAGAAATGTTTCAAGGCAACTCAGAATTGAAGAAAATCAAGATGGAGAGGCTTAGCAGCAGCTTGATAGATTCAAATACAAAGATGGTGAGAGGCTGAAGTAGAGAGATTCCTAACAATAGTCAATGAAATCAGGACAACAGATTATGTGATTACTGATGCTGATTTGAATACAAACCTTTTATCATCTCTGTCCAAAGAATGGTACACTGTAAGCAAGTTTATCAGGCAGAAACCAAATTATGACACTCTAAAGCTTGATGATGCGGTCTCCTTTTTTCAAGCTGCAAAGATTTAGATGATAGAGAATGAGATGATTAGGGAAGATAAGCCATGTTTTCAAATGACAAATGCACTTATTGCTCCAATGGGTAACTTGTCTACCAAGAACCAACAAAAAATCCCATTTATTTTAAGAACCAAGTGAGCATGGTGGTGAAACACCAGGAGGATCTATTACTGGAAGTTCAAGTAATCAGAATGGACAGTCAAGGTTCAATATCCAACTTATTTATGATAGTGATTTTGCCTCAATGGCCATTGGACATACACCTTATGTTGGTGGTAATGGTGGTCAAGGAAGTGAATACCAAGCCCTGTTTTCGATGTTCACAGATTCTTATAATGCTATCGTTGCCTAGAACATGATCCATACCAGTGTTGTTCAAGATGATCTTAGCAAATTGATGCTGATGATGTGGAGGACATGGACTTGACGTGGCAGGCTGCTATGCTAGCTCTTAGAAGCTAAAGGTTGTTCAATAGGACTGGAAGGTCTCTTGTGTCCGGTCCTAATGAAATAATAGGCTTTGACAAGTCAAAAGCAATATTCTATAACTGTCAACAACCAAGACACTTAGCAAGGGATTGCAATCAACCAAGAAATTTCCAAGGCGATCAATATCAGAACCAACAACCAAGAAACCAATATCAATACCAGCAAGGCCAGCCAAGAAACTACAACAACAACTTCAACAATAACCCCAACTTTAACAATAATTACCAACAGCCACAATAGAACAATCGGCAAGTTGTACCTCAGAATCAGATCTATCGGAGAAACAACAACGAAAACCATCCACATGCTCCCAACAACACCAACAGAAACAACATTAACCAGCCCAGAAATCAATGAAATGTTTCTTTGGCTACTAATCAACAACATGGTGATTTTGACTTGTGTAATCACGCTGATGGTAAAAGCAAAGCAAATGTTGCACTGATGGCTCAAACTGAGAATGCAGCTGGATCTTCTTCATCACATGTACATTCACACTCAATATCTGAATTACTTGAAACAATTGAATAATTGAATGTTAAGATATGAAAGCTCGATAGTGAATGCTTTAGAAACCAAAGTATGTTAAATGTATATGAAACAAGAACTACGTGAAAAAAGGGCTTTAGACACATATGTGCTGAAATCGGCTTGCCACACTTCAGATTAAATATGTGGCTAAAGGTCACCAATCATAGTTTCAGCCACACAACTTTTATTTGTGTGACAAAAAAATACACTTCCTAGAACTTTTAGCCACACATGTTTGGTTCATGTGACAAAAACAAACATGTTCTGAACTTTAGTCACACATGTTCTGAGCTTTAGCCACACATGTTTGGTCGTGTGACTAAAAATATACCTGTACACAACTGGTCGAAACCTTTAGCCACACTTTACCAAAAAAAAATGTGACAGTTACTAGCCACACTTAGAAAAGTGTGGCCGAATGTGATCTACGGCCATAATAGGTTTCAATGATGTGGCTAAATTCTAATACATATTGTCACACATACGGGTCAATGTGACCATATAACATTGTTTGTTAGCCACTTATATGCTTTTATGTGTGACTTAAAGCTAACGATGACATTAAAACAAAACGCGTGACTATTAACATTTAATGGTCACATTTTAATTATTTCATATGTGGCTAGAAGCTAATATATATGGTCACGCTTACGTCTTTATGTGACCATAAAGCATTATTTGATAGTCACTTATAATATTTGATGTGTGGCTAAAAGCTAATAGTGACAACAAAACAACAAATGTGACTATTATTAGTTAATGGCCACACTTTATGCTTCATGTGACCATCACCTTCACCTCCTCCCAATTACAAACCTAATCCATAAACATCGATTGAAGCTCATTTATGTTCTTTATCACTTTGCTTCTTGCTCCAAACTTCATCAACCATCCTGTGATCAGATCTAACGGGGGTTTTTAAAATGATTAATTAGAACCCTAGAGATGTCATAAACATGTTAGGGTTTGAGTTTTGTTGAGAACAGTTGGCTGACAGATTCGTTCTCGTTTATTGAATGGTCTGTAACTCGATGTTAAACAATGATTATTGATCGATTCTTGATTTTAGGATATAGTATTCTGAGTCTAGTTTCGAGAAAGGTAAATTTTGTAATATTTGGATGAGTGTTGAATACCTTTAATGATTTTACAAAAACATATGTCAAAGTTGATTCGGGGAGTTATATTCGGGTCCATTTTTCGGACACCATAACTCCCTAATAACGAGTTTAAAAGATAACCCAGTTGGTCTTACACAATTTGGTTTAATGAGTTGATAGAACCATTAATTTATTTTTGTTGCGCAATCTACTGAACTGTTAGTACCTATCTGTAATGGTTGAGTTATTGTGAGTTTTCTATGCATGAGAAAAATATAATAATTTTTTTTGAGAAATCTGATTCATATATCCTACTGTGTTATATTCGGTAGAATTTATCCTTAATAAAATCAGTCTGTACGTGCCAGAATCTTTCTCGTGAACAGAATGATCATATGTTAAGTTGTATGATGAATATTTGGTTGCTTTACCATAATATGATGTGTGGATACATTTAAGGACTTTGGTATTGTTGGCTTTACTTATTATCACCAACGATTTGTCGGGCCAAGTTTGTGTTTGTGTGTGAGTTCATACGTGGGTCTTAGAGTCATGTGTTGTTGAACATATTCTCATAACTTAAAACACTTGTACTAGATAAAACTCTATTACATGCGACACGAGGTTTTGGACTGAAAACGCGGACATACTTACATACTGGTTTTGAAAACACTAAACGTTTGCCTATACTTGTTTTCTGGATTGAAAACACAAAACGTTTTGAAGTATTGGTTATGTAACCTGCTGAAACAAGCAAAAACAAGCTGAACTGCTGATTTTTTATTGCTGAATTGCTGCAAAATTGGTCAAAACGCGTTGAAACGATCTATTAAGTGCCGAAACGAGTTGTTGAGTGCTGAAACGGACTGAAAAATCGTTGAAACGAGCTGTTTAACATGCTGTTTGCTATAAAAACGAGCTGTTAAGTGCTGAAACGAACTAAAAACTCGTTGAAAGTTTAACATGTTGTTTATTATAAAAACTAGTTGTTAAGTGCCTAAATGAATTGAAAACTCGCTGAAACGAGCTGTTTAACATGCTTCTTTCTATAAAAACGATTTGTCAAGTGCTGAAACAAATTGAAAATTGCTTAAACGAGCCAACACTAGTGTTTGTACTCGACGAGTTGGGTTTCGGTTGAGGCCCATTTCTCAGTTTTTTTTATGCTGAATGTTGACACAGGAGAAAACGTTTCAGTTTTTTTTTTTTTTTACTTTTTTCGTTTTTAACGACCCGAAGCCTGTTAGACCTGTTCCGACCTTGACCCATTTTGACACGGACCCGTTATGACCCGAACCTTTTGACCCTGACCCGTTCCGACCCGAACCATAAAAACCTTTATTTTAATTGACCCGTTCCGACCCTGACACGTTTCTACCCTAACTCGTTCCGACCCATAACCCGTTTCGACCCAACCCAACCCATTTTCCACCCCTATGTTTAATGTATATCGACGGGTTAGGCGAGTTGTACCATTTAAGACACAATTTAAAAAAATATTCAAAAATAATAATAAAAAAATCATAAGTCAAAATATAAATAAAAAACGGAAAATGTAAAATAACTAAAACATTTCCTCCGTTGTCATTGTTAAAAAATAAACGACCCAAAACCCGTTTTGACCCGTTCTGACCTTGACCCATTTTGTCCTGGACCCGTTATAACCCGAACCTTTTGACCCTGACCCGTTCTGACACGAACCATAACAACCTTTTTTTTAATTGACAAGTTTTGACCCTAACCCGTTTCGACCTTAACCCGTTCTGACCCACAACCCGTTTCAACCCAACCTAACCCATTTTCCACCACCATGTTTAATGTATATCGACGGGTTAGGCGAGTTGTGCCTCTTAAGACACAATTTAAAAAAATTTCAAAAATAATAATAAAAAAATCATAAGTAAAAATATAAATAAAAAATGAAAAAAGTAAATAAACTAAAACATTTCCTCCGTTGTCCTTTTAAAAAAAACGACACGAAACCCGTTTTGACCCGTTCCGACCTTGACCCGGACCCGTAATGACCCGAACCTTTTGACCCTGACCCGTTCAAACCCGAACCATAACAACCCTTTTTTTAATTGACCCGTTTCGACCCTGACCCGTTTCCACCCATAACCCGTTCCGACCCATAACCCGTTTCGACCCAACCCAACCCATTTGCCACCCCTATGTTTAATGTATATTGACGGGTTAGGCGGGTTGTACCTCTTAAGACACAATTTAAAATTTTACGCATAATGAGCCATTATAGATTTCAAGGCCCAATATGGTCCATTAGGACACGTCTGACTTGTTTTTATCTATTATCGTCTAATATGACTCCCTATAACATGATATAACTCTTAAATATCTAATGTTACATATCACATGCCATAATAGGCCACTAAGAGATTTCAAGCCCTAATATGGCCCATTAAAGCGACTATGACATGAAAAAGGCTATAATGGGCCACTAACACCAACAAGGCCCAATAATACCTATTGATGAAAGTATCACATGTTATCGGGCATTAGCATCTAACTATGACTAGTGACATTCCTATAGAACCTTCTTAGAGCAACTATGATGTGATAAAGGCTATAATGGGCCACAAACACTAGTTAAGGTCCAATAAGGCCCATTGATGAAAGTATGACATATTGTTGGTCGTTAACCAAACTATGACTCACTAAACTCATATTCAACCCCTTATAGCAACTATAATATGATAGAGACTACAATGGGTCACTAACAACAATCAAGGCACAAGACGGCCCATTAATGCAAAGTATGACGGCTAACTATGACTCACTGCACTCCTATACAACCTGTTAACGTAACTATGACATGATAGAGACCATACTGGCCATTAATAACAATCAAGGCCCAATATGGCCCGTTAATAAAAGTATGACATGTTATTGGGCGTTGACACATGCCTATGGCACACTACACTCATATATAACCCTCTTTTAGCAACAGGGACATGATAGATGCTATAATGGCCCCTAATACCAATCAAGGCCTATTGATGAATGTATGACATGTTTTGGGCGTTAACATATAACTATGACTAATGATAGTCCTATACAAACTTCTTAAAGCAACTATGACGTGACCAAGGGACACTAACATCTAACTATGACTAATGACAGCCAAATAAGGCCTATTGATGAAAGTATGGTGTGTTTCAGGTGTTAACACCTAACCATGACTAACGACACTCCTATACAACTCTTTTAGAGCAATTGTGACATGATAAATGCTATAATAGGACACTAACACCGATCAAGAACTAGTATGACTCACTAATGAACGTATGGTTTATTGGGCGTTAACACTGATTACTACACTCTTATACAACTCTTTTAGAGCAACTATAAATATCACTTGTATTTATTTTATATGTTTTTATATTTAAGATACAATTTCTTATATTATTTAAGGTTTAACTAGTTGTTGTATATATATATTATATATATATATATTATATATATATAAGATATATATATATATATACACACTAACAACTCTTTATTTTAATTATTTAAAATAAAAAAAATAATTCTATTTAGTTCCTATTAATTTCACTTCTCTCAAAATTTCAAATTAAATTCACCCCCACTTTTCTTCAAAAAATTTTGAATTACCCTCCCATTTTTAAATCTAATTTGACCACATATTTAACCTACTTTTTTTATTTTTCTTCATTCCTTCTTATTCTTATTCTTCTTCATCTCTCTACACCCACATAATCCTTCATCCTTAATTCTCTAACTCACTCAATTCTTAACCATCATTTGATTCCGGGCTCTAATCTTATTATTTTTGTGAGAGGTTTCCATCAATTCTATCTCGATTTTTGCCGGATTTGTGTTGAGTGTGAAGAACCCTAAGAACCAAGTTTGGGGATTTTCAGTTTTAAGTGTTATTTCTTGTAATTGAAGCTTAGTACATCTTCTTTCATCGCTAAAAGGTTAATTGATGAATTAGAACCCTAGAGATGTCATAAATATGGTAGGATTTGAGTTTTGATGACAACAGTTTGCTGAAAGATTCGTTTTTGTTTATTTATTGGTATGTAACTTGATGTTAAACGATGATTATTGAACGATTGTTGATTCTAGAATATAGTTCCATGAGTCTAGTTTCCAAAAAGGAAAAGTTTGTAATTTTTGGACGAGTTTTGAATAGTTTTTATGATTTTACAAAAACACTGGTCAAAGCTGATACAGGGAGTTATATTCTGGCATTTCTTTCCGATTCCATAACTCCATAATGACAAAACTAAACGGGTTGTTTCCAGTTCTGAAAATTAGTATTATGGACGTACCACGATACCTAGGAAGGGTGAAAACCATCATGGTGGGGCATCACTTGCTGGATCACATGAGGATGGTGTTGGTTGTGGCGATGTCGATGGTCTACAAATGTATACTTGCGGGAGACACGTCATCTATCGTGCCTCGGGATACCTCTTGGAAGAAATTTATTGTAAAGATTTGGGATAGGTATGTTTTTAGTTTTAACATTTTCATAATTTATGTTACAAATATACTTACTTGGTTATTTAAATATTATAGGTTTGCGAGTCATGAGATTCATATATAGGAATATCATAAAAATACTAACCGAGCACTATGATGAACATTGGGCTACATTCATAATGGTGCCAAAGAATATGATCGCTGGTATGTTTGCTCGTTTTCGGGTAATATATTAGTTAATTATTTTATATTTGCTTGGTTTGGTTTGGTTCGGTTTAAAAGTTAGAGGGTTTGGTTTTGATTTACATAAATCAAAAAACCCTTACCAACGGTTTGGTTTATGGTTTGACGAAAAACCGTGAAAACCGGACCGTGAACACCCCTACTTGGCTTTGAGGTTTCGCCTCACATTAACCCTTTACTAGTTATGATGCTAATATTTTAACAATTTTTGGTTCAAAAAGTTAGAGCCGAAATGGAAAAATAACAAGAAAATGAAAGGAAGTCAAGAAACGAGTTGGAAGAACGAGTGCAACGAATGGAACAAATGGAAACAAAACTTAAGGAAAATGAAGAATGGAGGCAAAAACAATCTGATGAGTTTATGAGAAAGTTTGAGGTCGATAGTAATTAGTAGTAGTTTTTAATATTTTGAATTTATAACTTATTAGTGAAGGTTTGGTAATATAAACTCGTTTTGAATTTATGTTATTGGGTTTGTTAAACTTATGAAATAGCCACATTTATCTATGTGTGACCATAAGTATGATAATAGCCACACTTTATATTACAAAAGCATTATGTTGGACAAAAGGTAAGACATTGGCCACACCACAAACTACAAAAGAGTGTTTGAGTTGCAAGTTCACATTTTTAGCCACATTGACAATAACCTCCAGTGTCTATATGATATGATTGGCCACACAATACAACACTATGTGTGACGAAAAGTTTGACAATATCCACACTTTAAATTAGGAAAAGCATTATGTGTGACAAACGGTAGGACAATGGCCACACCACAAACTACAAAAGAGTGTTTGACTGGCTAGTTCACATTTTTAGCCACATTGACATAGCCTCCAGTGTCTATATGATATGATTAGCCACACAATACCTCACTATGTGTGACGAAAAGTTTGACAATAGCCACACTTTAAATTACGAAAAGCATTATGTGTGACAAATGGTAAGACAATAGCCACACTATAATCTACAAAGGAGTGTTTGAGTAGCAAGTAAACATTTTTAGCCACTTTTAATGTAATATCCAGTGTCTATATGATATAAATAGCCACACTATTATTAAATTTAGGTGGCCATTTCTTTGCTATATCCACACGTTATAGGTCACAATGCACGCTTAACACAAACCTATTGGCCACATTATTATAAAATTAATGTGGCTGAAACATGAATTTATGTGGCTTTATACGTGCAATGGTCACTCATCGTAAATATCCATGTGGCCATTTTCTACCGTTTAGCCACACTTATTGTATAGGCTTCTTGATGGCCAGCAACTAATGCCTGTACCCTTTAGCCACACTTATAACCACATAAGTCCACTAAAAACTGTGTGTGGCCATATCATACCCACAGTGTCATGACCTTTGGTCACATATGACCTGAACCAAATGTGTGTGGCTAAAGGCCTACGACCACACTTTTTTCGTGTGACCAAAGGTCAATTTTCACGTAGTGAAGTGAAGTTATTTATGAAGAGAGAATCCAAAGTCTTGAGCAAGACTGCATGGACAGTTGAGAATGAATTTTTGAAGAATCTGGTGTTAACTGGAAATATTTGTGGCATTCTGAACAAAATCAAAAAAGAAGACAAATATAAGGTTGTTCCTCCACCTTTTAACAACAACTATTCTTTGAAAGTTGATAAAGATATGAGGGAAGCATACCTTAATCAGTTCATAGATATTTTTCAAGATAAAGAGGAATTCCTTGACAATTACAAAATGGTTGAAGTGAATGAAAATGGAGATTTTGTTGTGAAGGAATAAGTGAAAGATGAAAGGTCTGCTGGGATTCAAGTGTGTCAGAAGATGACTTTGATGAAGAATGTTTATATGTGGATAATTTGAGTTATCCTAGTGATCAATTCTCAAGTGATGATGATCTCAAGAGCAAAAGAAATGGAAAACCAAACTTAATTGACAAACTTCCATTGTTACCACCTCTCACACCAAAGATGAAGAAACATAATGAACAAATGAGAAGGGAACATGTGTCATTTGACATATGTGAAAGTTCAAAGATGTCAATCTTAAGGAAGATCTATATCAATAACAAAAAGAAGCCTAAGGAAAACATTGAAAGTGATCAATACATTCCAATGTACCCTGTGTTCTCCAATCAAGAATTGTTGTCATAGGAGAAGTTGAAACAGTAGAAGAATATGAAAGGAGGCAGTCAAGGCACAAATGAAATTTGGATAATGAACCAATGATATTGGAAATGATAAAATTTGTTAAAGGCAAAGTTGAGAGAAATGACAAAAAGATTGAAGAATTTGAACTTTTCTCCATTGATTTTGAAGGTCTCAAAACTCAAAAGACAATTGGCATTGAACCATCTAGACCAAGTGAAAGATTCAAGAAAGGAAATGCACATGAAAGCTTCAAGGGAAAAGTATGGTGTAAGAAGTGTGAGGAGTATGGTCACCACACTGATTCCTGCCATGAAAGGTTTACCTTCAAACCAAATCTTATTCCCAATGAAACCAAGTTTGGAGTAGATTTTGGTCTGTATAAGAAGAAGTATGATGAATACTTAGGCAAAGGGAAGATGTGTGAGGAAGTGGAATATAAAGTTCAAGAGAGAAAAGAAGGGACTGTGAAGAGTGAAAAAGTAATTGTAGCAGTTGATGAAAAGATGAAAACGAATACAGTAAATCAAGTGAAAAAGTACAATATACACAACAAACCTGAAATGGTGACAAAAAGGAATACACAACCAATCAGGATTGTTCCAAGAAATGATTCCAAGTCAGTGAAGTCTGATGATTATGAGAACTCACCAAGAGATGGAAAGAAAATTAATAAGGGTGTGTTCTCAAGAAAGAAGTCAAGAGAACTCAATGGTGATGAAAAGTTTCTGCTGAAACATGGATTTGAACCCCATGGTTTTCATTGGAAACCAAGGAGTGACGTTCAAGTGTCAAAAGAAACATATGCGAGAAATGAAATAATTAAAAGGGATTATGTGATTCAAGAGTGCAAAAGCATAATTCCATGTTTGAAAAGCCCAATTGACAATGGCTATGAATAAGATGAATCTGATAGTTGGGAAGTTGTATATGAAGATCTTAAACCTATTCCCAACCCCATTGCAACAATTGTCCATGTCGATGATGAATTGCAAGTTGATTCAGCTTGCATATCATTACACAACTAATCTTTTTCTTTGATATGTGTAGGGACAGTCCCCACCAGTCAATGAAGTATGGTATATGGACAGTGGATGTTCCAGGCACATGACAAGTGACAAGAGGTCACTAGTTAATTATGAAGAGAAGTTTGAAGGCCCAGTTGCATTTGGGAGTGATGAAAATGGAGGAAAGATTGTGGGAAAAGGGATTCTGATAAATGGAAAAGTTACTTTTGATAATGTGTTTTATGTGGAAGGATTGCAATATAACCTTTTGAGAATCTCACAAATGTGTGATAAAGGTTATAAGGTTGGGTTTGATGACTCTCATTGTTTTATCCTCAAACCTGATTTTGTGATCCATCCAGGTTTGATTATGATGATGGCTCCAAGAAATGGTAATCTATATGAACGTAATATGAAGGATGCCATTTCAAGGGGTGGAACTTGTTTTGTATCCAAGGCCACTGAAAATGAAACCAAATTGTTGCATAGAAAGCTTTGTCATGTTAATCTAAAGAACATGAACAAATTTGTTAATGGTGAACATGTAATTGGTTTACCTACAAGGGCGTTCAAACTTGATGACAATTGTATCTCATATCAAAAGGGCAAGCAGAACAAGTCATTTCACAAGACAAAACTTATAAACACAATTTATCAAGTGCTTGAAATGCTTCACATGGATCTTTTTGGTCCTGTGAGTTTTCCAAGGATTGGCAAAAAGAGATATTGTCTAGTGATAATTGATGATTTTTCAAGATACACTTGGGTTTATTTCCTAAGCACCAAAGATGAGGCTGCTGAATTAATCAAGAGTGGTGTGACAAGGATTGAGAATCAATTGGATGCAAGGGTGAAGGTAATGATAAGTGACAATGGGACTGAGTTCAAGAATGGGGTCATGGATGAGTTTTGCAATGCAAAAGGAATTCTTCAACAATTCAGTGCTCCCAGAACTACTAAACAAAATGGAGTTGCAGAGAGAAGAACTAGAACACTTATTGAGACTGCAAGGACCATGCTAGCAGATGCTTTCTTGCCTGTTACCTTTTGGGAAGAAGAAATCAACACTGCTTGTTAAGTTCAAAATAGAATCCTTCTCAACAAAAGTCAAAACAAGACCCCTTATGAGAAAGAAAGCCCTATATCAAGTTTCTCAAGCCATTTGGGTGCAAATGCTCACTTTTGAACACTAAAGACTATCTTAACAAGTTTCAATCTAAATCCTTGGATTGTTTCTTTGTTGAATATTCAACACACTCAAAAGCCTATAGAGTCTATGTAAAAGACCATTTGAGTGTGATTGAATCTTCATATGTAATATTCAATGAAAACCAGTTCAATATAGTTGATGGAGCTTCATGGCTATTTGATCTTGAGAAGTTAATCAAGTCTTTCAAGATTTATTCTGAAGACTTTGATGAAACTTTGTACAAAACAAGTGCGATTGAAGAGAGTAATCAGAAGAAGATGGATTTGGACAAATTATGGTCCAAGGTTGCTGGAAAAAGAAGTGAATATAAATTCATAAGGGATCCCTCAAATTCTGAAAATGAACAAGTTCAAGATCAATTTTAAGGTCAAGACCAAGATGAAAATCTAGGACAAGATCAAGAACATAATAATCAAGACAATCAAGAGGTTCAAGATAATCATGTCTTGAATGAGGAAGATCCTAGCAACCAAAATGAAATTCAAGAACAAGCTGCAGGAGAAGTAAGATTTGAAGAGTTGTTTCAAAGCTTGAATATAGGAAACAATGGTGCGTCTGCCTCACAACAGAATACTGAAGAGGCACCTGAATTTCATGATGCAACAACTGATTTGATTAATGATGAACCTGATCTGAATGTGTCAAATCTTGATTCTAATTTGTCTACCAATGTGATTGTACAATCCTTTTATGTTGAAAGAAAACATCCACCTAAGAACATCATTGGAGATATCAATAAAAGAGTTACAAGAATTACATCTGAATCTGCAAACATTTGTTTGTACTCCTGCTTTCTATCCCAAATTGAACCCAAGAACATTGTTCAAGCATTAAAAGACAATTGTTGGGTAGAAGCAATGCAAGAGTAGTTGGCTTAACTTAGAGACATGCAAGTGTGGGAACCTGTAGACAAGCTAAGAAACAAATATGCCATTGGAACAAAATGGGTTTTCAGGAACAAGAGGGATGAGAGAGGAATTGTGATTAAGAAGAAAACAAGACTTGTTGCATTGGGATGCTTACAAGTAGAAGGGATTGACTTTGAGGAAGTCTTTGCTCCAGTAGCAAGACTTGAAGACATAAGAATCTTTTTAGCTTATGTTGCCTCAAAGAACATCAGAGTATTCCAATTGAATGTCAAATCTGCAATTCTGAATTGGAAAATAGAAGAGGAGGTGTATGTGGCTCAACCACCTAGATTTGAGGACCCTGATTTTCGTAAGAGAGTGTATAAGTTAAACAAAGCTTTGTATGCATTGCATCAAGGTCCTAGAGCATGGTATGATGAGCTATCAAACCACCTGCTTGCTAATGGTTTCCAAAGGGGATCCATTGACAAGACACTCTTTTACAAGAAAAGGGAAAGAGTTTTTCTCCTACTTCAAGTCTATGTGGATGATATTATCTTTGGTTCAACTAATGAACAAATGTGTCTGGATTTTGAAGAAGTGACGAAATTCAAATACGCAATGAGCTAAATGGGAGAAATGAACTTCTTTCTTGGATTAAAAGTTCAACAAAAGACTAATGGTATCTTCTTATGTCAGTCAAAGTATGTTCAGGACATTTTGAACAAGTTCAAATGTCAAGATTTCAAAACTGCTTCAACTCCAATGGACACCCATGAAAAAATGATAGCAGATGAAAAGGGGGAGCCTGCTGATGAACAAGAGTATAGAGCTAAAATTGGATCCTTGATGTACCTTACTGCTTCTTGACCGGATATTATGTTTGTTGTATGTGTATGTTCAAGATTTCAGTCAAGTCCAAAGGTCTCTCACATGAATGCTGTCAAGAGGATCTTTAGATACTTGAAAGGAAAACCAGATTTGGGGATATGGTACCTAAAGAACCATTCCTTTGATCTCATTGCCTATACTGACAGTAATTATGATGGATGCAGCATCAGCAGAAAGTCAACTTTTGGTGGATGTCAATTTCTGGGAGACAAGCTAGTGTCTTGGTAGTGCAAGAAACAAACTACAGTGTCAATCTCAACTGCTGAAGCTGAGCACATTGCTGCATCTGCCCGCTGTGCACAAGTTCTATGAATTCAGAATCAAATGATGGATTATGGTCTGAATTTCTTGAACACTCCTATCTATATTGATAACACTGCTGCATTTTTCATTGTTAAGAATCCAGTTCAACACTCTAAATCCAAGAGCATTGAAATTAGACATCACTTCATTAGGGATTGTAATGAAAAAGGTATAATTGAGATGAAGAGAGTTGATACAAGTGACAATTTGGCTGACCTATTCACCAACCACTTGATAAAACTATATTCCACTTTCTTTTGAAAGCCCTAGGAATGAAGTCTGATTGACGATGTGTGCTCTATGTGCTAATTAACTATCTTTAGGAAGGTCTTAATGAGTGTTTGTTTATTTGATTTGTGTGAAAGAGGCTTACATGTTGACAGATGTGTGCTTTGATTGATTAGTTGAGTAATTTAGGTATCCTTGATGCTTAAGTTAATGATCTGTTAATGTGTGTGATATCATGATAATTATTTGAAATGGCTTATATGCATGTGTGCTTATCTGATATTTAGATTATGTTGCTTTTGAATATATTTAGTCTAATATGATGATGCTATTTGGATATGCAAGACTGTGATTTGTGTGAAGTCTGTCTGTTTTGATGATGTCATTCATGATTAAGATTTGAATATGTTACAAATGTTTGTGTCAAAATGTGGTTTTATGTCAAAATTACATGCTCAAATGAAAATTTTTAAATGAATTTTTTTTAAAATTTTTTTGACAAAACAGAGCAAGTTGATTATGGTGCTGAGATATGATAAGATTATTCGTTTCAAGCTTTATAGAAGCTTAAGAAAGGGTGTTTTAATGAAAATTGATCTAACCCTTTGGGAAATTATAGTACATTGACTACTTTGCCAATCATATGGATTTAATAGGCTAAATAGACAAATAGTTTAGTCACTAATATGTATGGTTACTTTCCATGATGTGTAAAATCTGAGGTGATATAAACAAAATGAAAATGCTAAACTTAATGCGGAGTTACATTGTTGTTAATTCATGTTCCAATATACATCTTTCCGAATAATAGGAAGAAAATTGAATATCCAGTCATACACGAGCCCGTTGGTATTTTGCTCAGCACAATGAATTATCTTATTGAGAATGACATAGAACAAATGTAAACAAAAATTTCTTTAATATTTATTCAACCAAAAGTTCATAAACCTGTTCACAAATTTTAGAAAATCCAAACATGTAAGTCCTGTCATGTCTCAAATTAAAGGCCTATAAGTCAGAACTGCGTGGCATGTAAGTCCAACGTTCAACCTCAAATATGTTTTTTTGTTTTGGAAAGAAAAATCAATTAAATTTAAAATGTTCCATCATTAAAACGTTTTACCAAATATCAGGGGGTCAGAGTCAATCGGGGTGATCTAGAAAAAGCCAAATAAGCCTTGAGAATAGATATGGAGCATCATACCACAATATGTGTTATCCATTTAGTCTTGTGCAAATTAATTGAACATTAATCGTATCACCAAGGCAATGAAATTCATGCTAAGTCTAGACCTGCTATTAACTTGCCTAATCTGTCATAATAATGCTAAAAATGAAATATTGAGAAGCAACTAAGTCAATATGATCCCATGTTGAGATCTTTTCACAAAAAGATAGAAAATGGTTTGAAAGGAACAATCACTGAAATTTGATCTCATTATGCATCGTTTGCTCTTAAACAATGATCTTTAATGATAAAACTGTTTGAAAATTGGTTTAAGACAAAAAGAGTTGCATTTTAACTTAAATAGGTTTGAATATGTAATTTCGAGTAAGGTTTGATGATTTTCAACCTTTTTGAGCACACTTAGATAACTTTGTCTAAGTTTATAGTTTTAGGGCATGCTTTGATGTTTTACAAACTTTCGAGTAGACTTTGCTGTTTTATTTGAAATTTAACTCTTTCGGATAAGCTTGATACTTGTTTATGTTTGAATACGTTAATTCTAGCTAGCATTGATGATTTCTAACCTTTCGAGCAAACTTAGTTGTTTTATAGATTGTTTGGGTCATTCTAGCAAGCTTTGTGATTGAATATGTTATTTCTAGCAAGCTTTAATGCCTTTGAACTTTCTAAAAAACTTATGTGTTTTGATTTACTGTTTAAACTCATTCTAGCAAGCTTTGTGTTTTAAAGTGTTAAATGATTTATTCATGTATTATCCGGTATACTTTGATGATAATAACTTTCGACTAAACTTAGGTTTAGGAAAGTGAATTTTGACTAGCATACTTGATGATTTGTAGTTATTTTGTGAAATTACAAGTGCATTCGGGTAAACTTTGTTTATTGGGCACACTTTTTGCTTCGGGCACACTTGTTATATTAGGTTAATATTCCAATTGTTTTCCTAGCATACTTGGTAATTTCAGAAAATTACTAGCACACCTTACTCATGTGAAGTATTTTCGGGCATACTTTTTCAAACTATACGTGATTGAATACTTGTTAATTCTTTATGTGTGACATTCGTGACAAAACGAGGTACACTTATTCATTACGTAGCGAGTAAACGATAAATCGGTTAATTCGTAGCGATTAAACGAGTAACCGACCGGTACCGATTATGACCCGAATACATACCGAGGGGTCATACATGAGTTATACATATATTATAGAGGCTAACATATTGATATTTAGGCCCCAGTACGTTTAAAACCATTTAAACGAAAAAGGTTTCGTTTATTGATACTCTATAAGTTAAAACGAAATCGTTAACATCAAAACGAGCATTGTAGCATCCATTAAGCCGAAAAAGATTTATAAAACACTTATATGACATGTTTTACGCAATCTGCGAAAATATTTTGGGCTTTTACAACCATTTAATATGTTTTTATTATTTTTCAAAAATGAGTCGAAAAATGTCAATTTTCGCGCTATTTCTCGCACCCGAACTAATTTTATCGCAAAAAAAAAAATTAAACCCAGACGAAACTAACCCAAGACTTATACATTTGAGACAAAAAAAAAGAATAAAAAGAAAAAAAAGAAAAGGGGGACCACCCCTTTATTCCGATCGAAAATAAAAGGGGGCACCTCTTGATTTCTTTATTTTGAAGACTACTAAAATCCTAAGTATCTAAAATATCTCACACACAAATCTGATCCAGCTTTTATCCTATCATTTCAGCAAAAAAAAAACAAGAGGTAAGGTCTTTTTTTTAAGTGTTTTTGATCATGTTTTATTATACTTAAACATAAATAAACATGTATTGATTAGTATTAAGCATGTTAAACCATCCCAAAACCCTAAAAATCACCTAAAATAATGTTTTGATGTTAAACATGTTTTCAAAGCAGAGCATGTAGAATTTTGACTAAAAACACGGATTAGAACATGAATACGACGTTTTTACGGTTCAAAAGTTTGGTTTGAAACCAAAACCGAAACCCTAATTTACAAGGCTTTTATATGGATGATTTATGTTTGGTCCGATGTTATATAATATGTAGATACACTGAGTTTGCGACCCAAGACCTGGAGAATCGTTTAAACCATCAAAAACCACCGAAAACCGACAAGGTAATACCGTATTACTCATTTAGGGGTTGTTTGTGCTTTGATTGTGACGTGCTTATTTTTAGCTTGTGAAACTTTGTAGGAGCATTAGAGATCATATAAAAGGGTCCCTGTTCAAATTTGGTAATTTTTCGATAAACGGAGAGTATTTGGTGAATTTATTACCATTTGTTGGCGTTTATTCGGGACAAATAGGTAAACTTCATGAAAAATGATGAAATTTAGCTTGGAACCCAAAAATGTTATGTTAATATCACTGGAAAAATTTTAGAACATTTGGAGATTTATAAGTATTTTTTGTGCAATTGTGTTTTAATTGAGTTTTAATAGCCGAAAAACGCGCAAAAAGGCATTTTGGCCAAAGAGTTATAATCTAGAGATTTTTAAGGAACTATGTGATGATATTGATACCACTTAGAAAAATTATCAGATTTTTTGGATGTCTTTTGGTATAAACGGGCTATTTATTACTTAATTATAACACATTAAATGAATTTTTATAAATTGATAAATATTAATAAAATTTCTGAAAATATATTAATAAAATTCTCCATATTAAAATTTTTTTTTTACAAAACTTTCCATAATTTATATATAAGTGCATAATTAGTTATGATTAATCAAATATTTAAACTATAAATTGTTTTAACGAAACCAGCAGTTTTATGTTTAACAAACTGACTGGTATGTCAAAATATCAAAAGTGGTCAAATATCATAGTTTCGAATGAATTTGATAAATACGAACTTTTTACGAGAATTCCGGACAAATTGGGTGGATTGTACGCGTTTTGTATAATCAAACCCGTGTGAAAACGGAAAAGAACCCTGCGATCAATCCAAATACCGAAACCTTAAAATTCTTTTATAAACTAAATCATTTTATCAATCAATATGTTTACTTAAGTTTATGTGATCTTACCTAATCCCGAAACGCGTAAATGATCATCTTAGCTAGGCTCGGAAAACGGTGAAACTGAGCCAAATCTGGTTTTGAACATTTCATAGTGTACAACGTCACAATCTAAGACTATGGTCATGTTCTGGGCTTAACAGATATACCCAGACTAGTTATACAGCCCAATTTAGCTTAAACACTGTACTAGTATTAATAGTACGATACCGGTTATAGGAGTCAATCTATAATCGAGGAACATTACTTACTGATACATATTACCAGCTTGGACTACGATAAGGTGAGTTTCACGGCCCCATGTTCTAAACTGTTTTATGAAATTTTGGGGTGGAAAGCATGTATATACTTGAAAACGTGTGATGATGTGAATTATCTAAGTACTAACACTTGAAAGTCCCCACAAACACAAGTGATTAACTTTGTGTCGGTGACGTGTGGATAGTACTATCGGTTTGACAAACCCAACTGACAAGGCTGGAGGGGTATGCTGGAATATGTTAACCCAGTTGCACATTGTCGGGGTGTGACAGAAGTTGGTATCAGAGCCATTGGCTATAAAGAGTTAGGATGTCCCTTAGGATACCCTAATTCTTGGGATGAATTCGAATGGACTAGTGGGTTATTATGGTCCGGAACGTAATAACGGACTTGTTTGTACGAGGGAATTCGAGAAGGAGTCGTTGAACAATCAAATATGTAAAAACAACAACATATGTGTAAAAAATATAATATTAAATAATTATATATCTATATAAAGGATTATCTATGCTAATGTGTGCGAATACGTGTAAGTACTAAACTGTAATTAATATTATACATTATTTTAATTAATGTTATCAAGAATTGTTATTATTATAGTAACCTTTGTAAAGAGGGATGCCGAGAACCAGATATGATGCAACTGATCAAATACCAACAGTATCTCTTGAGAAGGAAGAACTAGAAAAAGACTCAGAGGAAAACCAATATGTAGAAACAGATGGAAATGAGAGAAATGAGGTGATTCCGTATGAGGAGCCTTTGATAAGCCTTACTTATCAGGCTATAGATGAGACAGTTATTCCCCTAGAACATCACCTAAGCATGAGGCAGGATTCATCAATACTTACCACTAGAACTCCTAGATCTCCCACACCATTATCACATCATACCCTGATGACTGCATCCACTCATAGAGCTAGTCAGATTGACTGTACGAGAGTACCACCACCTGATAATATGCCTTCCCCACCCAGATTAAGTTATCATAGGGGAAGAACCTTCCGTATCCTGGTTAACTTTCCCTACACGGAGTATACCTATACCCAATCAGGAACCTCCCCATTTAGCCGACCCAGCCTGGTTAGCTGTATTGACTGATCAGATACTAGGGCACTTAATAGCTATAATTACAAACTTATAGAGAAGACGGGAGCTATATGATTACATGCTGGATATACAACAAGTAGTAATTAACTTACATTGATTCGATACTCATTCTTAATGGCTCTTGAACAGAGTGACAACCTAGTTATGGGGTTGTCAAGAAGTTATTGCAACTTAAATGGTTGTTTGTGTGTGGTTATTGTATTATATACATATGAATAAACAGAAATAAAAATAGTTTGGTTGGTTGTACGTAGTCTTTGATACCTCATGCAGCACTGGCAGTAGTATATTACGCTGACATGGAGGATGTTAATAATCTACTATTATTACAAGCACTAACACCCTTACCGGGTTAAGTCTCTATATAGTGACAAATTTAGTATGTCTATTTAAAGCGCTGACCTATACCAGGTTAAGCCTATGCGTTGATTTTGGAATAAATATGTGCAGTAACAATTATGGGTAATACAAATGTGTTCTTTTACATAGCTGTGTGTTTATGATTATTGTTATAGAATGGTCCCAGAGAAAACTAATACTATATCTGAGGTGGAGGTGGACGAAATGATTGCTCGCCAACTACAAGCAGTGATACCGACTATTGTAGCGCTAGTCACTGCTGGCATACTTGAAAATACAACCGTTAACCAACCGTCGAGCACCGATACAACCGATAATACTACACCTCCGCCGAACACTAATGCAGCTATGAATTTTATTTCCTCGTTGAATACGAATAATGTCACGAATATAACTCCCCCACTATACACTAATATTTCTGGTAACACGAATCCCCCGCGTCGAGAATGTTCGTATGAACAGTTTATGTCGTGTAGACCAATAAATTTCAGTGGTACTGAGGAACTAAACGGATTGATAAGATGTATTGAAAAGGCTGAATCCGTAATTAACATAAGCACCTGTCCATCATATTGTATAGTTCTGTATACTACTAGCATGTTTATTAATCATGCCTTAATGTGGTGGAATATGATTGTACAAACTCGGGAACGAGATGCGATTAACAGTATGACATGGACTGAACTTAAAACCATTATATTAAAACATTTCTACCCAAGAAATGAGATCTATAAGTTGGAACACGAACTCTGGAATTTGGAAATGAGAGGCCCTGATCATTTAAGTTACACAAACCGTTTCAACAAATTGATTCGTTTAGTACCATGGTCAATTATTCCGGAACCCAAGCGCATTGAGCACTACATTTGGGGACTGACTCCAAACGTGAGAAGTATAGTCAATTCGAAAACCCACCCAACTTTAGAATGTGACGTGTCACAAGTCGGCGTCGTTAACTTTGACCATACAAGAAACGGTGTATAAAGAGTACCAGGGGAATCGTCTGGTCTGAAACGAACTGATTGTACCTCTAGAGCACAAATGAAATCTCAGAATCAAAGAATCTGCCCTGCAACTCAGAATTATACTATGACCAGTTCTAGCACGAAACAAGATCCATACAAAGGGTCGTTGCCGAAATGTGAAAATGTAATTTACATCATACTGGTGAGTGTCGAACATTTATGTGTCAAATATGTGGAAAATTGGGCATTGTGCCCCAAACTGTAGAACACAATGAATACTACGAACCGACAATCTCAAACAACCCAACCCTGTCATTCTCAACACCCACCTTGACCTCAACCAACCTGACCACAACTCAATCAACAAACCCCACCTACCATGAACCTCCATACCTGCTACGAATGTGGTAGTACGGAACATTTTCAGAGATACTGCCCAAGCTGAACCAGGGTGCAGTGAGACGGCAGAACCAAGCATAGGCATCAACTTCCAATGCAGCTAGGGGACGCGCGCTTGTAATAGGATCGAGTGAAGCGCATCATGACCCGACCGTGGTAACAGTGACATTCTTAGTTTACGGTAAGTATGCTTCAGTTTTGTTTGATACGGGCGCTGATATAAGTTTCGTATCTGTTAACTTTTTACCATTAGAAAATATGTCGGTTATTGAGCTAACGAAACCATACACTATAGAACTCGCTAACAGTAAGTCTATACTTTTTAACCAAATATTCCAAAATTGTTCCCTTATCCTAAACGACCACCCGTTTCTTATTGATTTACTTCCAGTGGAATTAGGAAGTTTTTATGTTATAGTCGGTATGGACTGGTTGTCTAAGTTTAAAGCGGAAATTGTTTGTAAGGATAAGACTGTTAGGATACCCCTTTCGAATGATGAGGCGATGATTGTTCAAGCTGAGCAATCGGGTACTGTACTACCTCTCGTATCCCAACTTAAGGCACTAAAGTATTTACGCCAAGGTTGTACGTTATACCTGGCGAGCGTAACAGTCAAGGACCCAGATGAAAAACGAATAGAAGACATCCCAGTGGTACAAGAGTATTCAGATGTATTTCCCGATGATTTGCCTGGTTTACCACCGACCCAACAAGTCGAATTTCGTATTGATTTAATACCTGGAGCAGCTCTCATTGCTAAAGCGCCTTACCGGCTTGCACATTCTGAAATGCAAGAATTGTCCAACCAACTGCAGGAGTTACTAGATAGAGGCTTTATACGACCTAGCTATTCACCATGGGGAGCATCAGTTTTACTTGTGAAAAAGAAAGACGAAAGTTTTCGAATGTGTATTGATTACCGGGAATTGAATAAAGCGACTATCAATAATAGATACCCCTTACCTCGAATTGATGACTTGTTTGATCAACTTCAGGGTGCGATGTATTTTTTCAAAAAAATTGATCTTAGATCTGGTTATCATCAAGTAAGAATCCAAGAAGAAGATGTCCCAAAAACAGCCCTCCGAACTTAGTACGATCACTATGAATTTTTGGTTATGCCGTTTGGGTTGACAAATGCACCTACGGTATTTATGGTTCTCATGAACCGAGTTTGCGAACCCTACCTCAACAAATTCGTGATAGTGTTTATCAATAACATTTTGTTATATTCAAAGAGTAAGGAAGAACACGAGCAATATCTGCGGGTAATCTTGGAATTATCGAGGCAAGAAAAGTTATACGCCAAGCTGTCCAAATGTAAATTCTGGTTACAAGAAGTTCAATTTTTATGACACATTGTGAATCAACAAGGAATCCAAGTAGACTCCAGTAAAGTTGAGGCTATTAAAAAGTGGCAAGTACCTAAATCACCAATTTTTGGGATTAGCCGGGTATTACCGACGATTTATTGAAAACCTTTCCAGTATTGCCCAACCTTTAACCCTTCTAACTCAAAAAGATCGAACGTATGACTGGGAGAAGAACAAGAAATGTCCTTCCAAACGTTAAAAAAAAGATACGTGAAGCTCCAATAGTAAGTCTTACAGATGAACTGATGAATTGGTGGTCTATTGTGACACATCTCGTAAAGGTTTGGATGCGTACTGATGCAATGAAAGAAAGTAATAGCGTATGCCTCCCGACAATTAAAGGTACACGGGAAGAATTATACAGCCCATGACTTGGAATTGGGAGCAGTTATTTTTGCATTAAAGATCTAGAGACATTACTTGTATGGCATCAAATGTACCATCTATACAGATCACAAAAGCCTACAACACATATTTGATCAGAAGGAGCTAAACATGAGACAAAGAAGATGGGTAGAATTGTTAAATGATTATGATTGTGAAATTAAATACCATCCGGGTAAGGCCGATATAGTAGCTGATGCTTTAAGCCGAAATGACAGAGTTAAACCATTAAGGGTACGAGCACTCGGAATGATTTTCCAAAGTAGCCTAACCGAACAAGTTCGTGTTGCACAAGACGAAGCCTTAAAAACAGACCAGCTAGAAAAGGAAGAACTACACGGGAACGAAAAGAATTTTGAGAAGAAAATTGATGAAATATATTACTACGAAAACCGGGTCTGGATTCCAACACTTCATAAACTTCGTGAGTTGATTCTTGATGAAGCGCACAAGTCCAAATATTCTATTCATCTAGGTACCGATAAAATGTATAAAGACGTTAAAGAGTTTTACTGGTGTCCTGGTATGAAGAAGGATATGGTCACATATGTAAGTAAATGTGCTACTTGTGCTCGTGTTAAGGCCGAATACCAAAAACCTTCGGGAATGTTATAATAACCCGAAATCCCACAATGGAAATGGGAACAAATTACCATTGATTTCGTGACATACCTTCGCAAAACCTCCCGAGGACATAATGCAATTTGGGTAATTATAGACCGATTAACCAAATCCACACACTTCATTCCAATCCATAACAACTACACTACCCAGAAACTTGCCCAAATCTACATTGATGAAATTGTATCTCAACACGGAGTACCTCTTTCAATTATTTCAGATCGAGACAGTCACTTTACTTCACATTTCTGGCAAGCAGTTGAAGAAGCTCTGGGAACCCGAATAGATCTTAGTACCGCTTAACATCCCAAACTGATGGCCAATCCGAGAGAACTATTCAAACCTTAGAAGACCTCCTTCGTGCTTGTGTACTGGATTTCAAAGGGAACTGGGATCAACACCTCCCGCTCATTGAGTTTTCTTACAATAACAGTTACCACAATAATATATAAGCGGCACCTTATGAAGCATTATAGGGGCGAAAATGTAGATCGCCAATTTGTTGGTCAGAAGTGGGAGACACTCAAATTTCAAGATCTGACTTAATTCAAGAAACAACCGATAAGATTCGTAAGATTAAACGAAAGCTGAAAGCCGTCTGTGACCAATAGAAAAGCTATGCCGATGTTCGTAGAAAACCATGATCTTTTTATATATGCAACAAGGTGTTTTTGAAAGTATCTCCATGGAAAGGTGTTATAAGGTTTGGAAAGACCGGTAAGTTAGCCCTGGGATACATTGGACCTTTCGAAATTGCAAAATTTGGTCTCGTAGCCTACCGACTAAAATTCCCTCCAGAACTGAGCACCATTCACGATATGTTTCACGTATCGAATATGAAAAAGTGTTTGACTGATGAAACGACAATAGTACCACTAGAAGATGTTCAGATTAATGAAAAGTTAAACTTTGTAGAGGAACCGGTGGAAATTGTGGATGGGAAAACTAAACAGTTATGACACAACAAAATCTCATTGGTAAAAGTTCGGTGGAATTCAAAACAAGGACCCGAATTTACTTGGGAACGAAAGGACGAATTCCGAAAGAAATACCCACACTTGTTCCCTAAAAAGAAAACCAATGACACATCAAATTTCGAGAACGAAATTTCTTAACGGAGGGAGAATGTGACATTCGTGACAAAACGAGGTACACCTTATTCATTACGTAGCGAGTAAACGATAAATCGGTTAATTCGTAGCGATTAAACGAGTAACCGACCGGTACCGATTATGACCCGAATATATACCGAGGGGTCATACATGAGTTATACATATGTTATAGAGGCTAACATATTGATATTTAGGCCCCAGTACGTTTAAAACCATTTAAAAGAAAAAGGTTTCGTTTATTGATACTCTATAAGTTTAAACGCAATCGTTAACATCAAAACGAACATTGTAGCATTCGTTAAGCCGAAAAAGAATTATAAAACATGTTTTAAGCAGTCCCTGAAAATATTTTGGGCTTTTACAACCATTTAATATGTTTTTATTATTCTTCAAAAGTGAGTCGAAAAATGTTAATTTTCGCGCTATTTCTCGCACCCGAACTATTTTTCTCGCAAAAAAAAAAAAAAAAAACGAACCCAGATCGAAATTAACCCAAGACTTATACATTTGAGATAAAAAAAAGAAGAAAAAGAAAAGGGGGACCACCCCTTTATTCCGATCGGAAATAAAGGGGGGCACCTCCTTCTTGATTTCTTCATTTTGAAGACTCCTAAACTCTTCAATATCTAAAATATCTCATACACAAATCTGATCCAGCTTTTATCCTATCATTTCAGCAAAAAAAACAAGAGGTAAGGTCTTATTTTTAAGTGTTTTTGATCATGTTTTATAATACTTAAACATAAATAAATATGTATTGATTAGTATTAAGCATGTTAAACCATCCCAAAACACAAAAAAATCGCCTAAAATCATGTTTTGATTCTAAACATGTTTACAAAGTAGAAACATATAGAATTTGGACCAAAAACACGGATTAGAACATGAATACGACATTTTTCCCGGTTCAAAAGTTCGGTTTAAAACAAAAACCGAAACCCTAATTAACAAGGCTTTTATATGGATGATTTATGCTTGGTCCGATGTTATATGATATGTAGATACATTGAGTTTGCGACCCAAGACCCGGATAATCGTTTAAACCATCAAAAACCACCGAAAACCGACAAGGTAATACCGTATTGCTCATTTTGGGGCTGTTTGTGCTTCGATTGTGACGTGCTTGTTGTTAGCTTGTGAAACTTTGCAGGGACATTAGGGATAATTTAAATGGATCCCTGTTCAAATTTGGTAATTTTTCGATAAACAGAGAATATTTGGCGAATTTATCACCATTTGTTGCCGTTAATTTTGGACAAATAGGAAAACTTCATGAAAAATTATGAAATTTAGCTTGGAACCCAGAAATTTTATTTTAAGATCACTGGAAAAATTTTAGAACATTTGGAGATGTTTAAGTATTTTTTGTGCAATTGTGTTTTAATCGAGTTTTAATAGCCGAAAAACGCGCAAAAATGCATTTTGGCCAAAGAGTTATATTCTGGAGATTTTTCAGGAACTATGTGATGATATTGATACCACTTGGAAAAAGTATCGGATTTTTCAGATGTCTTTTGGTATAAACGGGCTATTTGTTACTTGATTATAACATATTAAATGAATTTTTATAAATAGATAATTAATCATAAAATTACTGAAAATATTTTAATAAAATTCTCCATATTTTAATTTATTTTTACAAAACTTTCCATAATTTATATATAAGTGCATAATTAGTTATGATTAATCAAAGATTTAAACTATGTATTGTTTTAACGAAACCAGCAGTTTTATGTTTAACAAACTGACTGGTATGTCAAAATATCAAAAGTGGTCAAATATCATAGTTGCGAATGAATTTGATAAAAACGAACTTTTTACGAGAATTCCAGACAAATTGGGTGGATTGTACGCGTTTTGTATAATCAAACCCGTGTGAAAACGGAAACGAACACTGCGATCAATCCAGATATCAAAACCTTAAAATTCTTTTATAAATTAAATCATTTAATCAATCAATATGTTTACTTAAGTTTATGTGATCTTACCTAATCCCGAAACGCGTAAATAATCAACTTAGCTAGGCTCGGAAAACGGTGAAACTGAGCCAAATCTGGTTTTGAACATTTCATATTGTACAACGTCAAAATCTAAGACTATGGTCATGTTCTGGGCTTAACAGCTATACCTAGACTAGTTATACACCCCGATTTAGCTTAAACACTGCACTAGTATTAACAGTATGATACCGGTTATAGGAGTCAAGATATAATCGAGGAACATTACTTACTGATACATATTACCAGCTTGAACTATGATAAGGTGAGTTTCACGACCCCACTTACTAAACTGTTTTACAAACTTTTGGGGTGGAAAGCATGTATATACTTGAATAAGTGTGATGATGTGAATTATCTAAGTACTAACACTTGAAAGTCCCCACAAACACAAGTGATTAACTTTGTGCCGGTGACATGTGGATAGTACTATTGGTTTGACAAACCCAACTGACAAGGCCGGAGGGGGTATGCCGGAACATGTTAACCCAGTTGCACATTGTCATTTAAACTTATTACATTCTGCTATGTGGTGTTAGACATAGTATAAACTTGGGGCAAAGTGGTTGTTAAATGCCAACGGGAGTACATGGGCAAGGGTGGCCATGTGTGCGAGCTGTCTTGGTTTCACTTGTGGCTTAGTATAAAAACTTCATGCACATATATACTTATATACGTACGTACTGTGAACTTTACGAACTCGTATACTGATTTTGTTCGTACTCGTGAAACTTGAAACTCACCAACTAGACGTAGTTGACCCGTTTTAACATGCTTTTCAGGTAAACCGAAGTTGGAACGAATTGCTTATGTGCTTGGTGTTAGAAGTGAAGTTGAATACCTGTGAATAGACGTAAATACATAGTATTGAATAAGAAGCTCGTGAACCGGTTATGTGATTTTCATCTAGTTTGTAAATTAGTTTGTTGAATTTCTTTATAAAAAATGTGGTTGATACCAGAATTATCTGTTACATTCCCGTATTACGCTTCCGCAATTACCTAGTCGGGGTGTGACATTATGTATTTTCGGGCACGGATTGTGTTATTCCGAAATTTGAGCAAGGTTGACAATTAAAAATGTTTCTAAGTTGCTAATTTGGGATTCTTTATTGATTCCTGGCAAAGTTGCCTATTTGATGCTTTCTACTTGAGTATTTGTGTTGTGATTTATTACTCGAGCAATCTCGTACTTCGAGTAAGCTTCCTTCATTTTATTTACTTAGGATTATTTTTAATTACTTTATAATTTCTGTATAAATTCTTGAATGAGCAAGCTTTGAAAGGTAGACTTTTCCCTAGAAAGCTTTAATGAATAACCTTTTCAGGTAAGGTTTATAACAATGTGCTTTATCGAGAAAGGTTTTAAATGGGAAAAACTTTATTAAGCAAGGTTTTGTATAGGAAGATATTTATTTAAGATATTTTAACTGTTTGATAGCTATTACTCACTAAATGACAAAATTTATTTAAAACCCACTTTCAAAAAGGTATATAAGAGGGAGTTAGAGAAATTTCTCACATTTTCCCTTCTCTCTCTTTCCACTATTGAATTATTGTTCATTGCTCTCGCTCCATAATATCAATAGATTTTAATCTCCCAACCCTAATATTGTCAGCCCAATTAATCTTACTCGGTAATCTACAATTGAATGTTTCCGACAAAGATTATGTGAATTTAAACCTTTAACTTCAACATTAACTAACATCTTTGTTTTCTTGCAGGTTATTAATTTGTCGAAGCACAGGCTCTTATAGACATTTCTTCTCCTTACTTCTTCAAAGTATAACCTCAAATGTGTTAAACTTAGGAACTTTATGACTAATGTTTGCTTTGAATATGTTTTTGTTTATGTATGTAGAGATATGGAGGATGAACCGACATATACATTTGAGAAGAAGCACAACATGTGCGCTCTTCTCCAAGTGACTGCTGATAATGAAGCAGTGGCACATATGATTAGATGGCTTCAAAGATCTAATACGCTATTCTCATTGACTGAGTGCCCTGTGATTTATAGAAATCACCAGTTGGATTTTTGGCACTCAGCCGTACTTCATGACGATGAAGGAGGTAGGCGTTTGGAGGCTACTGTGGCAAACCATGAAATCACAATTACTGAACGTCTGATTCTAGCGAGCCTACAACTACATGATGATGATCACAACCCAATCCACTTCTCCACTGATCATTTATTAAGAATTTTTTAGGAGATGATGTGTTATCAAGGAAATGTCCATGAGGGACAGTTTCAAAAGGGAATGTCCCTAACCTTTACTGGTTTCTGATACACTATATTATTCTTGGATATGCCCCTAGGAAAGGCTTGTGGACGTTGATGAGTCGTGATTTGGCAAATGAAGATGTGACAGTTGTATATAATCTGCAATTCAATTTTTCACGAATGATTTTTGAAGGAATGGTTGGAAACTTGCGGAAGCCAACCAAAGACAAATTTCTAGCTTACCCAAGATTTCTACAGATCATTTTTAACCGAATATTACATGATTTGCCAACCTTAGGCACAACTATGCATTTGTTGCAAGATCAGAATGTGTATAAACAAATTGCAAAGTTGTCTTCTACAGGCTACTTTAATCCTCAAGAAGAGTTTAACATTTTGCCATGTTTAATTGATCACAATGTAGAGATTATGCATGTACCAGAACTGAGTTTTCAGGAGGAAGAGGAGGATGAGGAGTTTGATGAAGATTTTGATGACTGATGATGGAGATAATGGTGATTATGGAGATGCAGGTGATAAAGTTAGAAGTATTAAAGGAAATATTGGTAATGATGAAGTTGCACATGCACAGGGGGAGAACTTACCTTTACCCACACCACCAGCCAAAACACCTTCCCCACCACCACAACATGAACCATTTACCCAATCCCCACCCATACAAACACCACCTATCCATACCCAAAGCCCACCTCAAAATCAAGTCCAAACCATTAACCTTTGCCATCCCCTAACCCAAATCCAAACCCTAATCCAAGACCAAAACTAAGACATACATGAACCTTACATCCCACAACAAATCCTATCCCATCTACTAAACCTTCCAGAAACACCATTACAATCCCCAACCCATTCCAAACCCTTACACCAACCCAACCAACCAACATTTACAATCATCCATAGCAATCCCCTTTCCCCTGGTGCTTATCTATTTCAAAGGAACTTGGATCTAATAGTTGAAAATATTAATCTGAGAGGAAGGAATTCAGAGTTGGTGAAAGAAAATGATGAATTAAAGGCACAACTGGCACAAGCTTTAATCAGAATTCAAACTCTGGAGGCTGAGGTTGACCACAACTATACCAAAACAGGGGGAGACTATCTTTGTTTCCACTGATGCTGTTGCTGAGGAGGTGAATGTTGAAGATGGTTTGAAGACTCTATGCAGTGTATATGGTGAGAGTGATGAAGAGGAGGATGATAGTGGTGAAAGGCTAATTGATGATACTGATTATAAAGATGACCAGTCTGATGTAGGTGAACAAGATTATGATGTGGAGGATGGGTTGAAGAATAAGAAGTTATAAAAGGAGGATGATATAGACAAAAATGTGGCTGAATTTGCCGCTGTAATGACTAAAACCATAGCAACTGTTGCTATTGGTATAGAGCCACATACTGATGATTTGATTAATGAAGGTGATAATACTGAGAAGGTGATCTTAACTAAAAAGAATGATAATGTAGAGACCTTCAAGAAAGTTGATATTGATGATGAGGAGGTGAAAAATTTAATGGACGATATTGAAAACTTTCCAATTGAATTCGGGGAAGGGAGAAGGGGAAAGGAAAATGGAAAATCTATTGTTGATTCTAAATTCGGGGAAGAGGATGAGCAAGCTGCCACAAGGCATGTTGAAACTCTACTGAAAATATTGTAAAGAGAAAGAGTTGCCAGATCTTTGACTGAGGAGTAGTTTGTCTAGCAAGAAACTCTACTGAAGCAAGCTCACATTTCCAAAACATTAAATGAAGAAGTAGAATTTGAGCGGGATGTTATTGAGGTGCTAATAAAGATGAATCAACTTGAAGAGGTTGATAACACCTTAGCTATGGTTATGTATAAATTCAAGCAAGCTCAACCAAGACTGAAACTCCAACCACTACTGATCACACTAAAAAGGATTCAAACAAGCAGATGGTGCCTGATGAGGCTGGAGAATCAATTACAAAAATACTATCAAGGAAATGGAATGAATATGCAGAAAATATTGAAGAAAATAATTATACAAAGGAACAAGAAGATTTGGACAATAAGTTTGGTAAGAATATACAAGGTAAAGAAGCAGGTATGATGGAAGAGATTATAGTGATGATGTGATTGAGAAGAAGAGTGCTAAAAGGTCTGATGAACCTGAATACACTGTTGAAAGCCTAAAGGATAGTTAAAGCCCTGTGATGGCTATTCCTTTACAGGTTGTTATGCCAGAAACTGAACTTGATTTTAATGAACCAAGAATTGAGGCATTGGATGATTCAACTGAAAAAGATGATAATACTGAAGATGATGACAATGCTAATGATGATAATGCTGCTAATGATGATATTTTTGTCTCTCCACACATTGATATGACAGATGAAAATAGAGAGAATATACAACAAATGCTTGATAATGCAAGGAAAAACCATCCTTTGATTGGGAGCATGATCAAGCATGGGTACAAATTTGAAGATTTTGCTCCTTTGACAGATGAGGAGTTGCAAAGATTGGGGGATAAGGAGGGAGATGAGATAAAGAAGAGAATGGAGAAGAAAAACAAAGATTTCTTGAAATATAGGAACCTTTTGAGATTACATGGTTTGTCTGATAAAGACTTGAGCACTATGAAGTTTGATGACACGGAAAAACATTACAATATGAATGTTGAAAGGATAGAAAGAGAGGAACATGAAAGAATGGTAAGGGAAACAAAGCAAAAAGATAAGATTGATGAGCTGATGAAGAGGTATGGAGGCAAGTGCAATTACCTAATTGATAAAGGTATAGCTATGGAGTTAGTTAACAGCCTATCAAAAGGACAGGTTGAATCCTATTTCAGAAAACTATCAATGAAAGACGAACCAGATAAATCTGCAAAGAGTCCAACAATTGTGACCTTGGCTGAAAAGAAAAAGGTTGAAAAGAAGAAGAAATGGGAGGATAACAGATGCAGTTGCTTGATAGATTGATGGATGCAAGAGGGAAATTGAATGAGATACAAGGGATGAGTAGATCTTAGAAGTGGGCCTTGTACCTGTCTAAGTTAGAAAAATATGATCAACAAAAGGCTCAATCTACAAAGGCTGCCAAAGTCCCTATTGTTGTGAAAGTAAAACCAGAACCAGTTGAACACCTAGATCCCTGGGATGACAAGAACTGAATCCAGACCCTAAAAGGGTTGATGATCAGCAAAAGGATGGAAGAAAGTGTGTTTGACAACTTGGGAAAGGATCAATTGAAGCAATTTCTTTATGAAGAAAAAGTTGAATGGGAGAGACTGGAGGCAGAACAAAGGAATCCTAAAAATTTTGAAGTTGGACCAAGTGGAGTAAGATTTGTTTCTGCTGGTCAACTTGGAGATGAAAGAGTGATGGGCATGATTGCAAGACTTGCCAGAGAAGGAGGAGAAAGTTTTCTTGATTTGATGGCTATGCCAGTGGAAATTATAATTTCCATGTTTGAAAAGAAACTTAGGGAATTGAGGGCCACTAAACCCAAAAAGGCAATTCCTTCTAGGCCCTCAGCCTCAAGAGCACAGATTCCTACAACAAGAGCTGCACACCAATGATAAAATAGGCCACCATGTGCTGTGGACCTACCCAAAAGGCTCTTTTATGACTCAGTGTCTGAAACTTTGAAGGTAATAATGAAGAGTGGAGAGCTGAAAGAAATCATCTTCAAGGATGATTTTGTTGATTATAAGAAAGAACAATTGGAGGAGATGGCAAGTCTAGAACTATATGATTATCATGACAGGAATAGACTTGTTGAATAATGAAGCCAGGACTGGATTCCCTATGTTGAATAAGAAGAGGAAGTGGAGATTGTCTGAATATGAGAAAACCAGAAGGGGAAAGAGATTGAGTGATATAAAACATGCTGAATTGAATACATTTCGAAGGTGAAGGAGAGAGACCCTCTGGCAAATAAGATGGTTTTCATAAGTATGAGAAGGAGAATGATAAGGCCTAATTTTGAAGTCCAGAGAAATGGTAGGATTGCGAGAATTGATTATAAAGAACAAGATGACTCCTACATTCTCAGAAATTCAGATGGACTTGCGTTGGGAATCATTAAAGTAGATGAAGATCTGACATTTCTACATGATGATGACTTGAATGATATTATGAGGTGGAATCTGGCTGACAACCACCCTTATCATCAGATGTTGTTTTTGTTCAAGGAAAGAGCAGGAAGTGTGAAAATAGCAAGAAGACATGCAACCTCAAGCTCCAGAAGATAATATTATGTTTCTAGCTTACGTTTTGCTTTGTAATGTCCAGTAGACAGAATTTCCACTTGTAATATTTTCATTTTGATATGTAATTTTTCAACTTGAAATTTGATATGTATTTTTGGCTAAGTGGTAACCATAGAGGTGTTTTGGTACAGCTGAGGTTGTTCCAATGTGGGGGGGGGGGGGGGGAGGGATTGTTGGGATGAGAAAAGTGCTAAGTGAAGATTAGAATCTTTTAAACCTCTCAGAAATTAGCTAAGTATGAATACTGAGCACACTTAGGCCTCCGAGCAAGGTATTACTTATCCAAGCAACGTATCAATTCGAGCAGGGTTCACTTTGTCTAGCAAGGTTGTTCTTCAAGTCGAGCACGCTTTGCTTTCTAGCAAACCTTCGACTAAACCAAGCTAATGAAGCCAAGTATTTTGGAATATCTAGCAAGGTTTGATTAATGAACATTGGTACCAGCACACATGAAAAATGTTGATCAAGAATTATATTAAGGACTTTCTCTAGCAAGGTTGAACTCCGAGCAAGTTACAGTGCTACCAGCACAAGTCAAACAGTGTTACCAGCACACTTTGGTTTGTTCAATAAGTTATTTGTTAACAAATAGTTGAAGGGATTCCTTAAGAAAAATTTTGCTCGTAGGATTATATCGAGCAGAGTTTGCTATGATCAAGAAGATTGAAGTCTGCCTGGAAAACGGTTCCCAGGACACTTTGGTTACAAGGTCTGCTCGAAGAAGACAAAAGCTGTGAAGCTTACCCGAATACCTGTTTTGCACTTAGAATGTTTTTGTAATATGTTTTTATCTTTGTGTATCAATCATTAGGGTTTCTAGAAAGATGGACATCTGTCAGGTGGCAGACCTATAAATAGAATAATTTATGGCACACCTCCAACAACCCTTCACAGACTTTTTAGACAACCTGAATTATTCCTGAAAAAACGATTGTGACGGCTGTCCTAAGAATCGTACGGATTAAACATTCCTTGTTGAAACCTTGATTGATTTGCATTTTTATTATCGTTTTTTATAAATAGAAATCTTTTGAGTTGAATTATGTGTTTGTTACATTTATTTCTTATAAGCAACAATTAATATGTTATTCATTCGGCCTTTAACATATTAGTGTTCTTACCTTAAATAGTAGGTCTTCAACCCTCTTGTCGACACTTAACCATGTGAATTGCGACATTGATTGTGTGAGTGATATATCCAGAGAGTGGGACTGACACACTTCGTCGAGCAAGGTTAGTCACGAACAACCCCTGGATCAGTCTTTGCTTAAACTAAGTTCCAGAGTAATCTAGTGGGTTAAGCAAATATATAATAAGGATGGATCTCAAGTACGGTTGTAGGAGTTTATGGAATTATTCTAAGTATTACTCCAAGCAAAGTCAATCTCGAGTAAGCTACAATATCTGAGTATAATAAGTTTTCTCTAATTATCCTAAGTGAAGATTAATGAGATCCAATGAAGAACTTGTTTGCTCATGGGATATTTCCAAGCAACGTTTAGACTTATCATGAAGATTGAAGCTTGTTTGAGAGGAATATTTTGAAAATAATTTAAGTAAAAGTTAACTCGAAGTAATGTTCTAAGAATACTCAGGATTACAAGGTCTACTTGAAGATTAGTTTACACTTGTATTTAATCTGAGAATTTTTGTAATAATTAGGGTTTCAAGAAGGAATGTCAGGTGCCTATAAATAGAATGATTATGTCACATTGACAGGATATCACGGGCACCTCTGATTATTCGAGACCTAGTATTCACAGCCTCACCTGAAATCTTTCCATATGAAACCCTAAGCTATTCTTTGTATCTTTCTGATTATCTTTAGAATGGAAATCTTTTGAGTGATCTAGTGTGTTTGTTTTTCATATACTTACTATATAATTAGATACTTTCTAGTTGTGGTTGATTTCGCTGGCCACATCTTAGAGGTCTTTGCATATCTGTGTTTCGTGATTGTTCATGTCTGATTACTATAATTGTGTAACGATATTCGGTCCTGACAAGTGGTATCAAAGCCAGTGAGCTCGTTGAATACCAATTTACTGTTTAGGTGTTTCATTTGAAGATTATTGGATTTGAGCTGAAATGCTAAAGGTTGAAGACGATGACGTCAACCAAACATTGTTTCATTGCAAAGTGACGTCACCTATTCTGATTTCATCATTTATAGTTTTAGATCTACAAATTTCTGAGGTTTAAAAGTATTCTAAACCTAGATCTATACTTGTTTGTTTATATTTTAGTTTAGATGTAGATCAAAATCCATTTGATATCATGGTGTATATCAGATTTGGAAGTTTCTTTTCAAACCTACATGTATTCATATGATAATCTAAAATATTTTCAACTTTTCGGTAATTTAGTTTAAAATCAAAGTTCCTAAAAATATTTTATAAACTTAATTAGATTTTCAAAAACAAAAAAAAAATGGAAATGGACCAAGAAGTTTCAACTAACAAAATTCGAAGGTTGTTAGGACGGGAAAACTATATCAAGTGGACAGTTCTATTTGAAAGTGCTATCAATGTTAGAACCTGGATCAATCCTTAAACTATAAACAGATCTCAGATCTGTATGAATACGCTTAATCCTAAATACGGATCTAGCTCATAGTTACATTTGATTGTATGTTATATGTATATATATTATCAATAGTAGGGTGTGTATGTATGCATAATATTAAGATGAAGATCGAGAGAGATTTGGATAGAAATTCGTTAATTAACTCTCGAAACTTAAATTAAACGTGAATAGTGTTCACATATAAATAGAAGATGGGCTTAGTTCGTTAACATCCCCTAACGAACTAGAGCCCACTTCGTTACATACATGACGAAGTAATAAACTTAACGAATCACCCCCTGATTCATTAAACATCCTTAACGAATCAGGAGGGATAATAACTTAAGTCTTAGTTCACTAAACATCCTTAGCGAACTAGACATTACATTAACGAACTAACATATAAATTAATTGTTTATTACAATAAAAAAAACGACAAATACATTAACGATAAATACAAAGACTCAAGACGCAAAACCGTGCACTAACAGACACCCCCTCGTCTTGAGCTCTTTGCCTTTGGTCTTTACTTGAAGCGCTTGGACTGCCAGTCTCTGCAACTGTGAATTATGTTTTCATAACAAACACGCACGACGTGTTGGAATTGCGTAGCCAGATCGTAGTCTTCATTGCGCTCGATCAGAATCTTGTTCTTGTGAAGCACGTCATTATCTGTCTCAGATAAATTAACCAACCACATCGGGTCAATAATCTTGATAAGCTCAGTCTTCAGTCCTTTACCAAGCACAATGACGGCCTCAACAGTACGATTCTCGTAGTACCAGCGGTCAAACGTAAGATGCATGTGTTGGTGCATTGTCTTCACAGGCACCCGCTTCATCGTCTTCGGCGGCTTTACCTTAAGAAAAAGTTTCCTCTAGCTAGTCCTTGGATCAATGTCGTCAATACATTTACGTCGCGGGACCTAGGGCTTGAAAAAACTTGAAACCATGATTGACCTCGAACAGCAAGTGTTGATGAAACCACTCAGCTGTCCGGTCGCCACCCCGATTGATAAATGGAAGACACGCGAGGGTACGAACATCCCAACGCGGTTGTGTAAGAACATCCATTATCTTTTCGTAGTACTGGATTCCCTTCTCCATATAGCCAAGAGACGATATCACCATGAACCTTGGATACAGTCTTGAAAGAAGTCACTTGGTTTGCTTTGACCCAAGTTGCAGCTACGTCTTTACGCTCTTGATCAACATACCGATACGCCTTGATAATCTTACTCACCTTTTTATAGCTAAACCACTTAACAATATCGGCATCGGTTGGGTTCTCAATCGAGTTGAAACGAGTGTCCACAACCTTCTTACCCTTGGACATCTTTTCCAAATCATCCTTAGCTGCTTTAACCGTTTGCTCATTGAACACTGGAGCACCTTGATCAACATTTGTGTGTTGAAACAAGTCAGGATACTCCTCAGCAATGACGTCTTCCATCTCAACTTCCACGTCTTCATAAATAAAATCCGTATTCATTTGAATAGACGGATCATCTGTTATACCTTCCTCATTCACCACCTCAACGTTGGGCTCTGTCTCTAACACGGTTAACTGTTCATCATTCAACCCTAGCAGTATGGAAATCTGATCTCGTGTTAGAGACCTTTCAACAAACTCACCAACCTCGATCTCATCCCTATTCACTACACTCCTAACCATTCCCGATCCATCAACAAATATGACTGTATCAGCTTTAATCATCTCAATAGGTTTGGCAGCTGTATAGTCTTTGTGAACAACAATCTGCTTATCTGAGTCACCACCACCACAAATACCTGCACTTGCAACTGTAAATGAATCATTGGCTTGTTTCGTCTCACCACCAGCACCAGACTCATTTGGATCTTCATCGTCATTATTAAGTCTTTTCAGTGCATCATCCTTACAAGTCAGTTGTAGAATAAGTTCCCCCTGCTCTTTTAATTTCACCCCTTGAGATGTAACAATCTCACGTAGGGTTTTCGTTTCTTTCTGGCAGAAGGAAACCTATCCCATTAGTCTCTTTTGGTTCTCCATGAGATGTTCCTGATTCAGTCGGTCAGCAGACATCTGATTCTCATACAAGTGTAACAAGTTCAATAACATGTCTGTCTGACGATTATGTGTCATGTTGTATAAGGATGGATGGACTGGTTAATTGGTCCCTGAGGCCTTGTAATTCTCATGAATGAGACATTACTAGGTGGAGGAGGCCTCATTGACGGTGTTAGAGGAACAGTTGAAGATGTAGAAGAGGGCAATGGTATTTCAGCAAGTGCAATCTGTGGGATCAAACCCAGCTGCTCATGATGGATCATCGTTGTTGTTAATGTGAGCACCGGAGTGCTAGTAGTAGGCGGCACTACCGGGCATTGAGGCATTGTTTGACGAGGCGGTGGCACACCAATAATCACACCAGCTCCAGCTGATACTCGTCTCTTGGCTGGAACTTCCGAAGCTTGTGCTTTACCTTTCCGTTTTCGTTCACGTTGAGCTGCAATGGTAGCAGCTAACGCAACATTTACTGCATCCTGTTGCTCTTTAAGAGCAACATCACCATCACCACCACTACCACCATCGCCATCATCATTACCATCATCATCGTTCCCACCTTCTCCTCCCTCACGCTCAGAATCTGAGTCATCGTGAATCCAACGTTCATTGGAAGAACATACATAATTACGGTTAATAATATGACCAAGCATTCGCTTGTCCCGAGGCCTCTCCTTACAGTAAATCATCATTCTACGTACAGTGTCGGCCTTCATGTGTTCCAAAATAAGTATATAGTTCACCAATGTTCGATCAATAACCAGGTTTGGTATCAAATCTTGAATTATCAATTGCAGAAATCGGGGATACATTAAAAACTTCTTTGTCTGAATCGTTTGCTGGACTTGCTCTTTCAAATGAGACCATTTCCGAGAAGTTGAATGGTTTGTTGAGTATAAGAGCCACAAATGCCGATTGCAGACTTATACGACATTCATCAAATCCCCCTTTACGACCGCCCATGAAGTGAATTAGGACATTTAAAAGATACTTGTAAGGCGGGCACAGGCCATTCTTTTTAAGCATGGATTGCTCGACATCTCTACCATATGGTACACGTGTAAATAAGCCCTTGATTAACCTCTTGTCAAACTCACTCGGGTTATTATCGTTATCCCCAAACCGAATCACTCTCCTAATCACTTCAACATCCACACAGATAGGAGTTTGATTGATTGTTGCTCGTATGTGATTCTCGGCTTCAAAAAACTCAGTCGTATTCCAGAACTGCCTAATAATACTCAGATAAATCGTAGGTCTGGCAGTGATGGCATAATGTATTACCGAACGTTGTAAAAATGCCAAAATATCCCCAAACATAGCTACGTCAGCAACATCTGAATCAACATAAGAACATATGTTGTGCTTCTTATCATATGATAGCAATTGAACCTCTTCTTGTTCGTTAGGTTGTTCTAGTTCTTGAGGAGCAACGGGTGGATCTTGGTCCATTTGATCGGCCATTTAAACTGAATAACATTTAAACGAATATAAGTAATGTGGAGATATAATATACAGTAAGCATTTATATATATATTTATCTATAGATGGTGTATGTAAGTTTATATGTCGTATGTAATTGATATATCGACGCGTTTAGATGGTTGGAATAGTATATTAATTACAATGGATAGTAAATTTAATTAAATAATGAAAATTGAAATGTCATTCATTTGATTATCAATCTGATTCGTTACAAACATGTAACGAATCAATTGATTCGCTATCAGGTAAATATGTTAACGAAATAGACTTAGCGAATTACTATTCAAAGGAACGAACTAGAATTTAGTTTGTTATGATTTAACGAATTCAAATCTGATTCGTTGATTAACTTATTCGCTAAACTAGTTCGTGTGTCTTATTAACGAATTGGACACTAAATAGTTCCAATTCGCTAAAAATAACGAATGGTCAATCATGACTTGATCTTTGACTCTCATAGTCAAAGTCAAAGTCAAAATTAGATTAAGAACACTGAAAGTCAACAATGTGAATCCAGTATCGATTAATCCATAATCATCGTTGAATAACCGAATCAACAGGTGTAGTGATCTCGGGAACACAATACGAAGCTCACGGAGTTGAAATTGAGGTTCAATACCATGAAATAAGTTAGGTTTAATCAGAGTTTTAACAGAGCATAAACCCCAGAAAACATAAACACTTAATTGACCCGGCAAAGAATAATTAAACCCTGATTAAAGTCCACCAAGAGTCTCGGAATCACAGTCCGATCATAATGATAACATAATAAGCTATATTAACACAGTATAGCATCGATTACACAGAGTTTCAAACCTCGTAAAACCCTTATAACAAAATTACATAAATAGTTTATCAATACAGTGTCATTTTTGATGAAAATCACATAGAAGTGATCATCTATACCTTAGCAACACACTGATGTATTCAAAAGTTCGAATTTCGAAGGTCGAAAAATCAGAGAAATTTGAACAGGGTGTCTTTAGGTATAAAGAAGATGGGTGAATAGTGAGGGACGGTTCGTCTCACTTGTCTTTTATACTCTTACATACTACCCAATGTACTCTATGTACGAATTAAGAGATTCGTTTGAATTTTAAACGAATTATCAGGCAATTCGTTATTGCAATTCGTTATTGTAGAGTAGCGAATAAAACATGAATCGTGTCTTGATTCTTTAAGAATGTATAACGAACGAGAGATGTTTCGTTACAGAGTGCGGAAGCGAATTAGGTGAATGAACTAGATTGTAGTTCCTTAAAACAACACTTAATTCGTTATCCATAATTAACGAATCATATTTTATTTAATTTTAACTTAAATAATTTAATAATTATATGAATTAAAAGGGAATAACTTAAATAAGAATAACTTACTAAATTTACCGAGGCCCGTTATCTCGATAATCAAATAACTTAAATACGTTTCACGTTTTCTAAACGTAATAAAAGAAATTTAAATAATTTGTAAAACAAAAAGATAAAATATTTTTGGTGTTTTGTAAAAAATTAAAGAATGTATTTACAGAAATATCCGTAACAAAGATAGACAATCTTTTTGTGTTTTTCTATGATTTTCAAAAACAGTACACATTTTTGTATTTTTGTTGAGTTTGATCAGAGAATCATATTGACCAAAATACCCTTCCATCACAGTTTTATATTTTAGCGATATTTTGACTGACGTTAAGTCGTTCATTGATATTGTTGTCCACTTAAATCTTATAACAGACCTTCGAGCATTTTTGTGATATTATTTTAAGGTTCAATTAGCGAACAAAATATCATAAACTATCAGTCCCTAATCTCGGTTCAAGCTTAATTTGATTTTTGCCAGATCACCCCAACTTGACTTAAACCATTATAATGTTGATCAAAATTTTGAATACCAATTGAGAATTTTATAATTTTGAGCAAGACATCAAGTTTCTTTTACTGTGAGTGAGTATGCACGAGTCCATTTGTCGCCTTACATACATTGTATCCCCTGGGGTTCGTTTCTTATTGTTATTGAGATGCGCGCAAGGGAGGAACAATTGTATGACTAACAACGGATTTTGATCAAGTCAGTAATTTGGATTGTACGAAGTACATCAGTGATCAAGTTTAATGACTTTGGGTTTGCTCTAAAAGCGAGTGAAATATTCATGCATATGAATACCTAGATGATTAAGCCGCATAAAGACTCACAGTGTCCAGAATCCTAACCCTTGTTATTTGCTTTATTATATTTTTGGGTGATCAACAACTATAAGGCTTGAGTATGACCGGTTATTACATTTCTGCCATCTTCACCGAGACTTTTGCTAGAGACTAACACCTCTTTCAATTTGGCTTTTCTTTAGGTTTATATCACTTACTTTACTCTTACAGCTTGTTTAAGACCTATCAATGCACCAATGATTAAACACACTTTAAGCTTATTTCTTTTTAGATTTGGGGTCAAATAATCAATGTACTATCATTTCCTCTTTTGCTTCAAAAACTCAAAATTTTGAGGAGCATAATAAAAATGAATTTAATCGCCTCAGTTACTTTGAGTCTATAGATAAATGGCTATCATATCCTTCTTCAAGAAGAAAACATGACCAAAACATGCAAGCATGCTCCACAAACTTAAATAACTAATAAAAAATTTCAGCGAAAAAATAAAGTAGGAAGCTTAACGAACGCCCCAAGTACTTTCCATATGTCAGGTAAATGGCTAACCCGAATATTTACAAGAAATTATCAGGACCAAACATATACAAGTATATGTCCTTAAAAAATAGAAGCAAATGACATAATTTTCAGCGAACATAAGCGAAAATCTTTTTGGTTTTTCTCTTTACAAACTTAAAACACACTCTTTTTGTCTTTTCGGATTTTTCTTTAGAAAACGAAAAAAAAAATTCACATTCTGTTTGACTTTTTCAAAATTTTCTGTACAAACAGAAAACACAATCTTTTTTTATTTTCTAATTTTAAGATGATTTTGGTTTTTCAAATATTAAGAACAGGAAAGATCACAATATTTTTGATTTTTCAAAATTTTTTAATGTTTTTGGGTTTTATCTATACAAACGAAAAGCACAAAATTTTTGTATTTTCTAAGATTCACCCCCTAAAACCTAAAAGACAAAATAAAATTTAAACGGGAACAGACTAAAATAAAAGATAATCATCCTAATTTTAGGATCTCATCAAGGGTCTTTAATCCCTTTAAACCAAGCAAAAATTGAAAACGTGTTTTATCAAAGGCTTTGGTAAAATAGATCGGCTTTCTGAAAATCAGTATGTACTTTCTCAAGATCAATTAATTTCTTTTCATAACAGTCCCGTATAAAAATGATATCGAATTTCGATATGTTTCGTTTTAGAATGTTGTACGGGATTATTGGTGATACTTATAGCAACAGAATTATCAATCAAGATGGGAGTAGTAAGAAACTTCAAACCGTAGTCGTGAAGATGTTGTTGTATCCACAAAACCTGGGAACAGCAACTCGAGGCTGCAACATATTCAGCTTCGGCGGTTGAAGTGGAGACCGTTGTCTGCTTCGTACACTGCCAGGAAACAAGCCGGCATCCTAAGAATTGACATCCCGCTGTAGTAGACTTGAAATTGATCTTGCATCCTCCATAGTTCGAGTCAGAATAAGCGGTAAAATCAAAAGTATCGTCCTTGGGGTACCATAACCCGATGTCAGGATTACCCCTTAGATATTGCAGATTACGCTTGACCGCTGCCAGGTGATTCACTAGGGGACTAGCTTGGTACCTAGCACATAAACAAACAGCAAACATTATGTCGGGTCGAGAAGCAATAAGATACATGAAGGAACCAATCATAGCACGATAGAGGGTCGGATCAACGGTATCCTCCAATTCATCCGGTGATAAATTGTGACCCACGAGAAGAGGAGTCGAAGGGATATTTCGGCAATAATCTTGAATCGGCTCAAGACATCGTTCACATATTTTGTCTGATGAAGGAAGATTCCTTTCGCAGACTGATGAACCTGCAACCCTAAAAAGAAATTCATCTCTCCCATCGAACTCATCTCAAACTTGGTTTGCATTGATTTCTCGAACTCCTTACACAACGTGTCATTTGTTGACCCAAAGATTATGTCATCAACATAAATCTGAATGAAAAGAAGATTGTAACGATTCCGGCAAAATCAGGTATACCCTAACCGGTATATACTATTTATGTGTTATTTAATAATGAATATATGAATCATAATGCGTTTATACGACTATGTATGATTCACAGCACGGATTATACTCGATTATACAGTTAATCGTATTGGGAATACGATTAACCGATTAACGGTTATTGAAGCCCGAACGAATCGAGGATTACATTATAGACGAGATATATGATATTTAGTGATGTTTACGAAGTATTAAAGCTTCGGGATAAGTGAATTAAAGCACATAAAAAGAATTTTCGATTTAATGGTACGTCGGTACGTTAAACGAAACCTTTAATACCAAACCGAGCAAGAGACGATCGATCAAGCCGAAAAAGAGGCGCAATTGTTAATAATATGATATTTTAAGTTAATAAAAGTCATGGTTTAAGTTTTTTTAAAGTTTTTAAATTGGTTTTATATAAATTTCATTTTTAAGCCGAAAACGACCGTTTTAGCCTCGTTTTAAGTTAAATTAAACATTTAACCGAAAAACGAACTGAACCAGATTATCCAAAACATTATCCGGATTTCCAAAATCTAAATGAGTGGCTAGAAATGGAAAGGTGGGTCCCACCCCACCTCCCCTCTTTGGTCCGATAGGCTTGGGGGTATAACCCCTAGCCTTTGTTATTTTTTTTTTAAACAACATTTCAACATTCATCAATTCTCTCCACATTATGAACTAAAAACCCGGATTTGTAGCAAGAAAAGCAAGGTAAAAATCGAGTCATTTATGTTTTCATCTTCTTTTCTTGAGTTTATTTGCAAGAAAATGAGGTTCCAAGTAAAAAAGGGTGAAAACCCGAGATGGAAACTGATTCTTGCATGATCAAGTGATGTATTCGGGCTATACAAGGGATCTTGGTCCAAGAAAGGAGTTAAACGAACCGAAAACGAATTTTTACGGTTTAAATCTTTGTTTTTAAATCATAACCGAACCCATGAAAGAAATGGCTTGATTGTGGGTGTAACTTGCTTGGTGTGGTGTTATTGTGCTTGTAGGTGTTGTATCTAGTTGTTAACAAAGGCTAGAAAGCAAGATCCTTGCGATTTGAAGCTAAAAACACAAGGTAGTTCAGTTTTTGTATGGTGTATGTGTTTTGGACAGATTATGGTACATTTAGAGTTAGGCTACGAAATTTCACAGAGATGATCTACACATGAAAATATGAGATCCGTGAAAATTTGGTAATGTTTGGACAAAGGATGCATATTTGGTGAATTTAATGCTCGGTTTTGGCTAAAAATGGTGAAAAATATTTAAATACCATGATAAATTCTAGAAAATTCCAGATAAGCTTTTTATAACATGTAAAAGTCACACACAAAATTTTAGGTCAGTTGGAGAAGTCTAAGTAGGCTTTTCGGTTAAACGAGTTCAAGGGTTTTCTAGCTCGGTTTTAGTGAAAATGGCATGTAAAAAGAGATTTTGGTTCTGGAAAAATTACAGGGGACCATGTGGATAGCAGGAGTCATCCAGGAAAAATTTGGAATTTTTCTAAGGTCGTTTGGTATTTACGACATATTTAGTGTTTAAATGGTGTTTAAAAATAGATAAATAAATTTTAAATATAAAAATTAATTCTGGAAATATTTTTATAAAATTCCCCACTGTCAAAAAGTGGTTTGTGCAAAATTTCAAGATCCGAGATTAAACGGATAATTATTTGTGCTAAAAAGAAAATAAAAACTAACTTTTAAAGTTTAAAACGCGTAAACCGGTAAAGTTCGCTAAACGAGCTGACTGGTGTATAAAAACTCTAAAAATGGACTACTTAAAGACGGAAACGGGTTCCGCGGCCAATCGGGGCGTCTAAACCGAGCTCTAATTTCACAACTTTAATTAAATTATCAGTCAACAACTATTTTCGGGTCGTGTGTGACCAAACTCATTTTTGAAACGTAAAAACGGATAACCTTGCTAGGCACGCAAAACAGGGAAAACGAACTAATAGTAATTTTGACTACTGAACTCTAAACGATATCACAATCTGAGTCCGGAGAAGTGTTTCTGGGTTAACATTGCTCCCGGAACGGGTACAGTACTGGGTTAACAGTGTCCCCAGATGTACCGGTTAACACGGTTAAAGTTATATTAATAGTGATTGTATAGTAACGAACTTAGGGATCGTATTACAGATCCGGATTAGTAGCTGCGTACTGTGTTACCTACTTGCTTGCGAAAGGTGAGTTTCACGAGCCCCTTTTTCTGAATTGTTTTTAAATATTTTCTCGGGGCGGGAAGCATGTTACTATTAAAATGTTTAAGTACATACTGAACGCATGGATTTGCGTGTATTTATATATATCTTATTGTACGGGAATCGTACGAAAATGTACTAAGATGGTAATTGTCTGAGTTGCTAAGATTGTAAGGCCCCGTAACACGAGTGATTAGCTAAAAGCCGGTAGAGTGTGAATAGTACTATTGGTCTGACAAACCCAACTGGTCCGGCATGGATTTGCTGATGTTTCCCAGCCAGTTGCACATGTCTATTTTGTTGTTATTTATTTTTGCTATGTAATGTTAGGCATAGCGGTTTGGGGCAGGTTCGTGGGCGGAGTATGCCACGAGGTTGTATGTGGATAGTCAGAGGTTTCACTTGTGGGCTCAGCATAATTACATCGCTAATATATGATATTTATAATGATTTGTCACTGTTTATTTAAATTAGTGAAACTCACCAACTATTCGTAGTTGACCCGTTTTCTTTACATGCTTTCTAGGTACCCCCAAACTGGATTAATTGCTACATGCCTGACGATGCGTGCTTTTTGTGGAAGCTTAATGATCTTTTTTGTATTAAATATGTTAATGTAATGTTGGTAAAACTTATGTGCTAACGCCTAGACGGTAACTAAACTCGGAACAATGTAATATGGTGTAAATTAATGTAGTGGTGTTTTCTTTATAAGCAATGCTGTTGATATCAGACGTGTCTGTTGCATCCCGTTTACGTTTCCGCTGCGGTTACGGGGTGTTACAGAACTTGGTATCTGAGCCATTGGTTATAAAGAATTATGATGTCTTTAAAAGATTCCTAAAATATAACCAGTAGCTCAAGTATTATAGGATCTGAATATCAACTAATAATTTATAGTGACGAGATCTGGATGAACTTGGATGGGCAAGTGAGTTATTATGGTCCGGAACATAATAACAGACTTGTCCGCACGAGGGAATTCAGCGGAAGTCACGGGGAACATTAATTGGTAAAATTGGCAACATACGTGTAAGTATATGATAATATTTTTATGTGACAAAGTTGTATATGTATGAGTATATTAATTATGATTTACATTATGGAAGGAACTATATGTTTGCTAACTTGTGTACAGGTAAGGATGTCGAGATCACGAAGTCTGTCAGTGGAGGAGGACCCGGAGGAGACCAGTTCCGGGAACTCTAGGAGCTTACGCCTAGTATCCAGCACTGAGCCTAGTGAGACTAGCCGTAGGAGTACTAGCCTGTCCTCCCCTACTAGGGTTGCCAGATCCCCCACCCCACCCGCACCACAGGCCACCCCTACCCCTCCCAGACCCGGATCCCGCCTCACGGCGCGGATCAGTGTCTCCTATGTCCCACCTACCTCTACTCCACCCAGACCTACTTTCCACAGGGGCGAGTCCTCCCGCCCCCAGCCCGAGCCTGTGCCTCCACCCGTGTGGGGTACCCCTAGGCTGGAGAGGGATGAGCGTCCCTCCTCCGAGGCTGCATGGCTCCGAGTGCTCACCGAGCAGGTGGTTGAGCACACCATCGCCTTGACGGTGGGGATCCAGAGGAGGAGACACTTGGCGGACTGCGTACTGGACAGCCAGTACGCGATTGGCCAGCTGAGGAGGGAGTGCGCATACTCCCAGTGGATGATTGACCGGATGGAGACACGGATCCGGGGTTTGCTGGCGGTGTTGGTGGTGATGGTGGTAGTGTTGGTGTGGTTGGTATACCACCATGCTTAGTTATGTTAGGGTGGTAGTAATCAGGGTCCGCTTTTTGATACTCTGTGTAAGCAGTTAGTGGCGATGCTAACATAGAGTGAATCTTGTGTAGTTATAGTACAGCCACTAGCCCATAGGGGGTCTCTTTTGGGGATATCATTGTTGATACTTTTGGTGTATCATTCAAGCACTGACCCATAGCGGGTTATGTCGAAATGATGCCGATGTAGGACTGATGTATGAAAACTCAATCTATGTGATGATGTTTATGTAATATGTACTGATGTTTATTAATGAATGGAATGTGTGTTGTGTATCGAGATTTAAATTTGTATTAATTATATGTATTTTTCTTAATGTTGTGTAGAATGGCACCAAAACGGTCAGCTCGAATGTCAGAAGTGGATGTGGATCGTCTGATTGCTCGACAGTTAGAGGCGGCGATACCGGATATAGTATCGCGCATCGCCGCCAGTATTAACAATACGACCAATCCAGACCCTGCGAGGAATCAAACGACCACCAATAATGATGGGGAACAAAATGTTAACCCTCCACCGAACGGTAACCCGATTCCGAGTAATGACGCACCGCCTAGGGTGGTCGTTACAGACAGTAATGGCCCTATACCTAGTGTAGAAACGAACCGCACTGAACCGACTCCTGCAACAAAGGGATGTTCAATCAAAGATTTTATGTTGTGCAAGCCCCTAGAATTTAGCGGGTCTGAGGGACCAAATGGGTTGGTTAAGTGGATTAAGAAAATAGAGTCTGTTGTGAACATCAGCAACTGCCCTGAGGATTACGTTGTTAAGTATGCTACCTGCACGTTCACGGACCATGCCTTGACATGGTGGAACACAGTAGTGCAAACTCGCGGTCAGGCAGCGACAAACCGCATGACCTGGGCAGAGCTCAAGGCCCTTGTACTGGAACATTTCTGCCCAAAAAACGAACTGCAGAAGTTAGAAAACGAATTGTGGAACCTGGAGATGCAGGGGGCAGACCACTTGGGTTATACGAACCGATTTAATGAATTGTCGCGGTGCCATGGTTGGTCACCCCAGAGTCAAAGAGGGTTGAGCGCTATATATGGGGACTAACTCCAGTAGTAAGGAGTATAGTCAACTCTGGGGGACACAAGACGTTTGAGGGTGCGGTGACGCAAGCTGGTATCGTCACATACGATTTCGTGAGAAGTGGCTCGCTGAAGGTGGCAGGAGAGTCTGCTGGGGGAAAGCGAGGTACGTATGACAATAGGATCCAGGAGAAGCAGCAAAATAAACGTGCTCGGCCCGCTGCCCAGAACTACGCCATGACTAGTTCAGGCGGAAGGCAGGAATCGCAGAAAGGGACGTTCCCTAAGTGTGGGAAATGCGGTTACCAGCATGGTGGCGAGTGCAAGGGAGTAGTGTGCCACCGGTGTGGCAGCAATGGGCACTACGCACCGAGTTGTAGGACAAACTTAAAAAATCTGAACCGAAAACCGCAACCTATCCGTGCGCAGCCACATAGGACCCAACTAGCACGACAACAAAACCCACAAGGAAACCAAATGATGACCACCAGCCGTGCTTGCTTTGAATGCGGCAGCACAGATCACTTCAAGAGATACTGTCCGAAACTGAACCAGGGAGGAAATGGGAGGCAAACCGTGGGTCAGGCATCGTCGTCCAATCCGGCGAGAGGCCGAGCGTTTGTGATGGGGGCGAACGAAGCACGCCAGGACCCCAGCGTAGTGACAGGTACATTCCTCGTCTCTGATCATTACGCTTATGTATTATTTGATACGGGCGCCGATAGAAGTTTTGTCTCCGTTAAGTTCCTATCGATAGCAAACCTTCCGATTAGTGAAACCATAGAAACTTATACCGTAGAAGTCGCTAACGGTAAAACCATGATAGTTAATCAGATAGTTCGGAATTGCCCTTTTATTCTGAACGATCAATCCTTCCTGATTGACTTATTACCGGTAGAATTAGGTAGTTTTGACGTAATAGTGGGAATGGATTGGTTAGCACGAAACAAAGTGGAAATAAACTGTGAAAAGAAAATCGTCAAGATCCGGGTGTCGGATGACGAAGAGGTGTTAGTGCAAGGAGAGAAGTCGGGCACAATGATACCATTTATATCCCACCTCAGGGTGTTAAAATATATACGCCAGGGATGCGTGGCGTATCTAGCGAGCTTGATGGCCACAGATTCTGAGGAGAAACGGGTGGATGATATCCCGGTGGTACGCGAATTTCCACAAGTTTTCCCAGAAGAACTTCCTGGATTACCGCCAACCTGACAGGTCGAATTCAGAATCGATTTAATACCTCAAGCTGGCCCTGTTGCTAAAGCACCCTACCGACTTGTACCGTCCGAGATGCAAGAATTATTCAATCAGTTGCAAGAATTGATGGATAAAGGATTTATACGTCCTAGTCATTCCCCGTGGGGTGCACCTGTATTATTCGTGAAAAAGAAGGACGGGAGCCTTAGAATGTGCTTTGATTACAGGGAATTAAACAAGTTAACAATTAAAAATAGGTACCCTCTTCCCCGAATTGATGATCTGTTTGACCAGCTGCAAGGTGCGAGCTATTTCTCAAAAATCGATCTTAGATCGGGATACCATCAGGTTAGAATTCAGGAAGAAGATATCCCAAAAACCGCATTCCGGACTCGCTACGGCCATTACGAGTTCTTAGTTATGCCTTTCGGACTAACAAATGCGCCGGCAGTGTTCATGGACCTCATGAATCGAGTCTGTAAACCCTACCTCAACAAATTCGTCATCGTGTTTATTGACGATATTTTGATCTACTCGAAAAGTAAAGAAGAGCACGAGCAACACCTAAGAATAATATTAGAGCTTCTGAATCAGGAAAAGTTGTATGCAAAATTCTCCAAGTGTAACTTCTGGTTACAAGAAGTACAATTCCTCGGTCACGTTGTAAACCATCAAGGGATACACGTTGATCCGAGTAAGGTTGAAGCAATTAAGAATTGGCAAGCGCCTAAATCGCCAAAGGAAATTCGCCAATTCTTAGGCTTAGCTGGATATTATCGTCGATTTATAGAGAACTTTTCCAACATCGCCCAACCTTTAACTCTCCTGACTCAAAAGGATCGAAAGTATGAATGGGGAGAAGAGCAGGAGACGGCGTTTCAAACGTAAAGCAAAAATTGTGCCAAGCGCCGATTTTAAGTCTCCCCGATGGAGACGATGGTTTTGTCGCGTATTGTGACGCATCGCGTAGAGGGTTAGGATGCGTGTTGATGCTGGATAATAAGGTTATAGCCTATGCTTCCCGACAGTTAAAAGTACATGAGAAAAATTACACTACTCACGACTTAGAACTGGGAGCGGTTATCTTCGCACTTAAAATCTGGAGACATTATCTCTACGGTACGAAGTGCACCATCTTCACCGATCATAAAAGTTTGCATCACATATTCGATCAGAAAGAACTGAATATGAGGCAACGAAGATGGGTCGAGTTGTTAAGCGATTATGATTGTGACATCCGTTATCACCCCGGCAAGGCTAACGTCGTAGCCGATGCCTTGAATAGGAAAGATTGGGTTAAGCCATTTCGAGTGCGAGCACTGGGGATGATAGTCCAGTCGAATCTTTCGGACCTGATTCGAGTCGCTCAACGTGAGGCGTTGAAAGAGGAACAATTGGAAAATGAGGGACTTTACGGCGATGAGAAGAATTTCGAACAGCGCGTGGACGAAATTCGCTATTTCAAAAATCGGGTTTAGATCCCGACCCTCCATGACCTTCGTGAATTAATCAAGGACGAAGCGCATAGATCGAAATATTCCATACATCCGGGATCGGATAAGATGTACAAGGATGTAAAGGAGTTCTACTGGTGGCCGGGTATGAAAAAGGATATAGCAACGTATGTCGGTAAGTGTACGACTTGTGCGAGAGTTAAGGCGGAGCACCAGAAACCCTCGGGGATGTTACAACAACCGGAAATTCCCGAATGGAAATGGGAGCAAATCACGATGGATTTTGTGACACATCTCCCTAAGACGTCCCGAGGACATGTTGCAATTTGGGTAATCGTGGATCGATTAACCAAATCGGCACATTTTATCCCGATTAGGAATAATTATAACACTGAGAGACTTGCGCAGATTTATATAAATGAAATTGTGTCTCGTCATGGGATACCCATCTCAATCATCTCCGATCGGGATAGCCATTTCACCTCCAATCTGTGGCAAGCTGTGCAAGAAGCGCTGGGAACGCGCATTTATCAAAGCACAGCTTACCACCCTCAGACCGATGGTCAGTCTGAGAGGACCATCCAAACCCTGGAGGATTTGCTTCGTGCATGCGTACTAGATTTTAAGGGAAATTGGGATCAACATCTCCCACTCGTTGAATTTTCCTATAATAACAGCTACCATAGCAGTATAAAGGCAGCGCCTTACGAAGCATTGTATGGTCGGAAGTGCCGATCACCACTCTGCTGGACTGAAGTGGGCGACGCTCAGGTTATTAGATCAGACCTGGTCCAGGAAACGACCAGCAAAATCCTTGAAATTAGGAACAATCTGAAGGCCGAACGGGATCGGCAGAAGAGTTATGCCGATACCCGTAGAAAACCGTTGTCGTTTGAGAAAGGTGATAAAGTGTATTTGATTGTATCACCTTGGAAGGGTGTAGTCAGATTTGGAAAGGCGGGGAAGTTAGCCCCGAGATATATTGGACCATTCAATATTACTGCAAAAATCGGTCCCGTAGCATACCGATTAGAACTACCCGATGAACTGAGTGCAGTTCATAACGTGTTTCACGTATCGAACTTGAAAAGATGTCTGGCGGATGAGACGTCGGTGTTACCTTTAGAGGGTGTCCAAATAAGTGATAAGCTCAATTTCGTAGAGGAACCCATAGAAATAGTAGACGGGAAAGTCAGGCAACTTAGACACAATAAGATTTCGTTGGTCAAAGTTAGATGGAATTCGCAACGAGGCCCAGAATATACATGGGAACGAAAGGACGAATTCCGGAAGAAATACCCCTACCTATTATCTCAAAAGGAAGTACTCGACGCGTAAAATTTCGAGGACGAAATTCTTTTTTTACGAGGGGAGAATTTAACGATTCCGGCAAAATCAGGTATACCCTAACCGGTATATACTATTTATGTGTTATTTAATAATGAATATATGAATCATAATGCGTTTATACGACTATGTATGATTCACAGCACGGATTATACTCGATTATACAGTTAATCGTATTGCGAATACGATTAACCGATTAACGGTTATTGAAGCCCGAACGAATCGAGGATTACATTATAGACGAGATATATGATATTTAGTGATGTTTACGAAGTATTAAAGCTTCGGGATAAGTGAATTAAAGCACAGAAAAAGAATTTTCGATTTAATGGTACGTCGGTACGTTAAACGAAACCTTTAATACCAAACCGAGCAAGAGACGATCGATCAAGCCGAAAAAGATGCGCAATTATTAATAATATGATGTTTTAAGTTAATAAAAGTCATGGTTTAAGTTTTTTTAAAGTTTTTAAATTGGTTTTATATAAATTTAATTTTTAAGCCGAAAACGACCGTTTTAGCCTCGTTTTAAGTTAAATTAAATATTTAACCGAAAAACGAACTGAACCAGATTATCCAAAACATTATCCGGATTTCCAAAATCTAAATGAGTGGCTAGAAATGGAAAGGTGGGTCCCACCCCACCTCCCCTCTTTGGTCCGATCGGCTTGGGGGTATAACCCCTAGCCTGTGTTATTTTTTTTTTTGTAAACAACATTTCAACATTCATCAATTCTCTCCACATTATGAACTAAAAACCCGGATTTGTAGCAAGAAAAGCAAGGTAAAAATCGAGTCATTTATGTTTTCATCTTCTTTTCTTGAGTTTATTTGCAAGAAAATGAGGTTCCAAGTAAAAAATGGTGAAAACCCGATATGGAAACCGATTCTTGCATGATCAAGTGATCTATACGGGTTATACAAGGGATCTTGGTCCAAGAAAGGAGTTAAACGAACCGAAAACGAATTTTTACGGTTTAAATCTTTGTTTTTAAATCATAACCGAACCCATGAAAGAAATGGCTTGATTGTGGGTGTAATTTTCTTGGTGTGGTGTTATTGTGCTTGTAGGTGTTGTATCTAGTTGTTAACAAAGGCTAGAAAGCAAGATCCTTGCGATTTGAATCTAAAAACACAAGGTAGTTCGGTTTTTGTATGGTGTATGTGTTTTGGACAAATTGTGGTACATTTAGAGTTAGGCTACGAAATTTCACAGAGATGATCTACACATGAAAATATGAGATCTGTGAAAATTTGGTAATGTTTGGACAAAGGATGCATATTTGGTGAATTTAATGCTCGGTTTTGGCTAAAAATGGTGAAAAATATTTAAATATCATGATAAATTCTGGAAAATTCCAGATAAGCTTTTTATAACATGTAAAAGTCACACACAAAAGTTTAGGTCAGTTGGAGAAGTCTAAGTAGGCTTTTCGGTTAAACGAGTTCTAGGGTTTTCTAGCTCGGTTTTAGTGAAAATGGCATGTAAAAAGAGATTTTGGTTTTGGAAAAATTACAGGGGACCATGTGGATGGCAGGAGTCATCCAGAAAAAATTTGGGATTTTTCTAAGGTAGTTTGGTATTTACGACATATTTAGTGTTTAAATGGTGTTTAAAAATAGATAAATAAATTTTAAATATAAAAATGAATTCTGGAAATATTTTTATAAAATTCCCCACTGTCAAAAAGTGGTTTGTGCAAAATTTCAAGATCCGAGATTAAACGGATAATTATTTGTGCTAAAAAGAAAATAAAAACAAACTTTTAAAGTTTAAAACGCGTAAACCGGTAAAGTTCGCCTAAACGAGCTGACTGGTGTATAAAAACTCTAAAAATGGACTATTTTCATATAACTAAGTTAAACAGGTAAAAATAAATCATCCGAAAATAATTCGGATGATCTGGGTAATTTTATCCGATTTACAGTTTCCGGTACATTAAAGACGAAAACGGGTTCCGCGGCCAATCGGTGCGTCTAAACCGAGCTCTAATTTCACAACTTTAATTAAACTATCAGTCAACAACTATTTTCGGTTCGTGTGTGACCAAACTCATTTTTGAAACGTAAAAACGGATAACCGTGCTAGGCACGCAAAACGGGGAAAACGAACTAATAGTAATTTTGACTACTGAACTCTAAACGATATCACAATCTGAGTCCGGAGAAGTGTTTCTGGGTTAACATTGCTCCCGGAACGGGTACAGCGCTGGGTTAATAGTGTCCCCAGATGTACCGGTTAACACGGTTAAAGTTATATTAATAGTGATTGTATAGTAACGAACTTAGGGATCGTATTACAGATCCGGATTAGTAGCTGCGTACTGTGTTACCTACTTGCTTGCGAAAGGTGAGTTTCACGAGCCCCTTTTTCTGAATTGTTTTTAAATATTTTCTCGGGGCGAGAAGCATGTTACTATTAAAATGTTTAAGTACATACTGAACGCATGGATTTGCGTGTATTTATATATATCTTATTGTACGGGAATCGTACGGAAATGTACTAAGATGGTAATTGTCTGAGTTGCTAAGATTGTAAGGCCCCGTAACACGAGTGATTAGCTAAAAGCCGGTAGAGTGTGAATAGTACTATTGGTCTGACAAACCCAACTGGTCCGGCATGGATTTGCTGATGTTTCCCAGCCAGTTGCACATGTCTATTTTGTTGTTATTTATTTTTGCTATGTAATGTTAGGCATAGCGGTTTGGGGCAGGTTCGTGGGCGGAGTATGCCACGAGGTTGTATGTGGATAGTCAGAGGTTTCACTTGTGGGCTCAGCATAATTACATCGCTAATATATGATATTTATAATGATTTGTCACTGTTTATTTAAATTAGTGAAACTCACCAACTATTCGTAGTTGACCCGTTTTCTTTACATGCTTTCTAGGTACCCCCAAACTGGATTAATTGCTACATGCCTGACGATGCGTGCTTTTTGTGGAAGCTTAATGATCTTTTTTGTATTAAATATGTTAATGTAATGTTGGTAAAACTTATGTGCTAACGCCTAGACGGTAACTAAACTCGGAATAATGTAATATGGTGTAAATTAATGTAGTGGTGTTTTCTTTATAAGCAATGCTGTTGATATCAGACGTGTCTGTTGCATCCCGTTTACGTTTCCGCTGCGGTTACGGGGTGTTACAAAAGTAGAGTACGAACTTGGTAGTGCACTCTTAATAGTATCAATCTTGTCAATTTCAGAAATTTCCAACTTCATTTTATCCATTTCTGCAATCAAGTGGTTGAATCTCGTTGTCATTTCTTCAACCATCTCACCTTTGAGTAAATTAAAGTTTCTGAATTGAAACTTAAGCATAACCTTTTTGCTTTCAGCAGTGTTTCCCATACTTCTCATTCGGATATGTTGAAACAAAGAGACACAGATTTTTATACTACCCACTTGGTGAAAGATATTTTCAGGTAAAGCCATGGTTAGAGTAGAATAGGCTATTGTCTCTCTCTCTAATGCTTTCTTCTCTTCCTGTGAGTATTGAGATATAGCTTTAGGTCTGAAGCCGATAGTCTCATCCCCAATCATAGGAACGGTATAAACTTCATCTAAACAATATGAGCAGTCAGGATGAACTGATCCTAGATGAGCACGAAACCGAGGTTCCCACTTGGTAAAGTCACTAAACTTCATCAACCTTGGATATTTCGAATGTGAACCTATCTCGGTATCAAGTTGCAACATTTGTTGCATCAGCAGGTTTTGAGAAGCTAATGCATACATACCAACCATTTTTGACACGTTTCAAAAATTCAAGGATGACTTGTGAAGAATAAGGTTAACGAATGGTGAACAGTGAATGTAACGAACTGTAAACAGTTGTAACGAACTGTGAACAGTAATCAACGAATCAAATCTTAACGAAATTAAGGTTTATCATGTAACGAATTAGAATTTGATAATTAACGATTTTGTTGGTCAACGAATGAGTAAGCAAATTGACTAAGCGAATCACGAAGTACAAGCTTTGCGAAATAAGATGACGAACCAGCTACAGTTGATAGCGAGTCAAACTATAGCGAATCAGGTTGTTACAACCGTTTGAAACAAACTCTGACACCTAGTGCCACGTGCCAAAGGTTGTAATAACACAACTTCCAAGATGACCACGTGTCATATGAACTTGTGAACACGAATCAGATAGATTAACGAACTGATTTCATGAATCAACTATAGTTCATAGCGAATGGATAACGATTCAACCAGAACACATAGCGAATGGGTGAAATATGTTAACGAATCAATGAAAATATGGTAGCGAATCAATCTCGTATTCAAATCTTCAAATATGAAACAAAGATTTCCAGAAATCTGGAAACGAAGAACTCAAAACCCAGAAAATTAAATCCGTAATACACACTCAATACATATCCAAATCTCACAAATCAAGTACCAAAACACTCGTCATCACCACACCAAACCAAATCAACTATTCTCATGACCGATTAATCCAGATCACAAATCCAATTATACCAAAACCAATCCTCTGTTTCGGTTAACACCATATTCACACCAATATCAATCCAAACAGTCCTAACCTCAATTACAATTCACTCACACCTATCCAATACCTTAACAACTTCAAATCTAATCCAATTAAGCCATAATAAAACCAAATCAAGCTCAAATTGAATCAAATTCAAACCGTATTCAAATTTATAACAAAAACAACATTTATAAACTTAATAATATCTATAATCAGTCAATTCAAGCGTAAACAAGAGCACCGAAAGCTCTGAAACCACTTGTTAGAACATGGATCAATCCTTAAACTATAAACAGATCTCAGATCTGTATGAATACGATTAATCCTAAATACGGATCTAGCTCATAGTTACGTTTGATTGTATGTTATATGTATATATATTATCAATAGTAGGATGTGTATGTATGTATGTATAATATTAAGATGAAGATCAAGAGATATTTGGACAGAATTTCGTTAATTAACTCTCGAAAACTTAAATTAAACGTGAACAGTATTCACATATAAATAGAAGATGGGCTTAGTTCGTTAACATCCCCTAACGAACTAGAGCCCACTTCGTTACATACATTACGAAGTAATAAACTTAACGAATCACCCCCCTGATTCGTTAAACATCCTTAACGAATCAGGAGGGATAATAACTTAAGTCTTAGTTCGCTAAACATCCTTATCGAACTTGACATTACATTAAAGAACTAACATTATAAATTAATTGTTTATTACATTAAACAAAACGAAAAATATGTTAACGATAAATACAAAGACTCAAGACGCAAAACCGTGCACTAACAATCAATTATATTGACCTTGATATTTGGTTGTCTATCAAAGATGGTCCTTATACTCCTACTACTGCAACAACAATCAAGTAGTAAAGAGACAGATGAAAAAGATTGATGATAAGGTCTTATCCATGTTAAAACTTGGGATAACATGGGAAATTCTAACCGGAGTTCATCATCACACATCTACAAAGGCCGTGTATAACGTTGTGATTGATATGTTTGAAAAAAAAATACTGAATTGAAAGTAATCAAGAAAGACAGATTCAAGCAATAGCAGGACAAATTAAAGTTCAGAGAACGAGAAAGATTAAAGTCTGCTCTACATAGGTTTCTGATAATTGTGATTGAGATCAGGACAACTGAATTGCAAATCACAGACAATTATTTGAACAAGAATTTATTATCATCATTATCTGCTGAATGGTATACTACTGCAAAGTTTATAAAGGAGAAAGCTAACTTGTCAAGTTTGAAGTTAGATGCAAATAATTCATTTCTTTAAGCTGCTAAGCATGAGATGCTATATATTCATATGATTAGGAAGACAAGCCAAGTTTCCTAGTTGCGTATCCATTGATTGCTCCCATGAGTAATCTGTCCACAAGATCACGACAACAAATCCCTATTATGGAAGAACCTAATGAGTTTGCTGCTGAATCACCTAGAGTCTTACCTGTTGCATCTGCACCTTCTTCAAATCAACCTAGCCAAGCCAGATTCAGTATGCAAATGATTTAAGATGGCGATGCATCTCATGTTGCTAGTGGTCAAGCTCCATATGTACCAAACTCTGCTCCACAAAACAATGAGTACCAAGTCTTGTTCTCAATGTTTACTAACTCATACCTTTCCTTTGTGGCTAAGAACTTAATACACACAAGTGTGGTATAAGAGGATTTAAAGCAAATTGATGTGGGTGATTTGGGTATATGGACTTAAATTGGCAAGCTGCAATGTTGGCAATAAGAAGCAATAGATTATACAACATAAAACGAAGATCTACATTTGCTGGAACTAATGACAGAATTGGATTTCACAAATCCAAGGCCATTTGCTACAACTGCCAACAACTTGGTAATTTTTCAAGATAGTGTAAAATTCCTAGGCAATCTTAGAATCCAAACTAGGTGAACGAAAATCAATTTTACCAAAATTAGAACCAAAATCAAGCTTACCAAAAAACCCATACCCTCATAACAAAAAAAATATCAAAACAATTTTCAACAACCTTGAAACTAACAAGTCATTTAACAACAACCACCCTGAAACCAAACGCTAATTAAGCTCCTGCAAACCAAAATCAGAGCATAAACAATCAACTCAAGCTTAACATTCTCTAAAAAAGGATCCAAGGGAATGTAGTTGTTGCACAAGATCCACAAGATGTAACTTTGATTTGAGTAACCATGCTGAAACAGTAGAAAGAGCAAATGTTGCCATTATGGCAGATATCAAAAACAATGCAAGCTTCATCTTCTATGTTACTTTCTGAACATTCCACTTCTGAATTATTATTTATTAGGAATGTGAATGAAACAAGTGAGAGAACTTATGAAGCACCAGTCAAAGGTATTGAAGATGATTGTATGGAAAGTTGTAGAACTCAATCATGATTCGAAGTTGAAATTGAAGGGTTGCTAAAGACGTATACTAAAGAGAAACTCAAGAATACTGATATGTAAAGAGAAGCTCAACTGTCAACATTTGGGGTAAATTGGAAAAATTCAAGCCAGGGGAAAGGTACAAAACTGTTCCACCACCCTTCAATGATAACTACTCTTTGAAAGTTGATAAAGATCAAAGAGAAGCATATCTAAGACAATTCAAATCAACCTTTGTGTTCAATTTGATGCAGTTGCAAGTGCTCATTGAAAAGTTTGAAGAAATCATTGAAAAGGGGCTCAAAATAGAAAAAAGAAGAAATCACACACATCAAACTAATGAAAAAAATTCTGGTGAATCATCTTAGAACAAGAAGTCTACTAAAAAACAAAGAACACTCAAGATTTTCATCCTATCTACCATGCAAATTCCAACCATGAAATGTTTGATTTTTGTGGAGATCCAAAATATTTTCCCAAAAGAGATATTCTTAGTTCTACCTGGTATGCTAAGAGAAGTGCAAATACTAATAGCCTCAAGAAGTTATGTTCAAAAAAGGAAGCGTAAATAAAAGGGAAGAAAGGATTGATATCTATGCTCATATTCAAGTTGATCTTGATAAGTGTCTTACTCACACTAAAATAGTAAGGGTAGACCTTCCCAGACTATGTGAAAGGTTCAAGAACAAAAAGAAATATGAAGATCTGAAGTCCTTTTGAAAAATCTGGTACAAGGTGTGTTATGTCCATGGACATCATACAGACTCCTGTTGGTACTAGAACAAGTCACAAACTCTAGGTGTTCTTGACTCAATAAAGTTTGGGCAAGACTTTGGCTACTAAAAAAAAGATATATTGCATATCTTAACAAAGGATCATTGTTGATGAGCCATAGGTTAAGGAAGCAAAATACGTGAAGAAGAAAGGTGAGAACAAGGAAACTTCTGAATCATCAAGTGTGAAGAGTTCTGAAAAATCTTCTACACCAGTTGTGTAGAAGAAGACAAGTCAAGAAGCAGTTTAATTCTAAATTGAATGGTGATGAGAAATTCTTGCTGAAACATGAACGAAGAGGAATTTCTTAGATGTTAGAAGGATGAAACTCCAAAAATTTTGAAAAGAAATGAAGAAATGACTTTTGAAGAGAGAATGGAAGCTATTGTTGACGATGATAGTCCTCCTTGATTTTTGATTATTAGAAGGAGCAAGCCTCATTGGCTTGTGATTCTCTTCAAAACTAATTCCATTTTTCTTTTGTGCAGGAACAATCCACAAAAAAATGAATGACATTTGGTACATGGATAGTGGATGTTCCAGGCCCATGACCTATGACAAGAGGACATTGGTGAATTATGAAGAGAAAGATGAAGGACCAGTTGTCTTTGGAAGTGATTAAAATGGACTAAAAATTGTTGGAAAAGGTATACTAACCAATGGAAAGGTGTATTTTAACAATGTGTATTATGATCAAAGGCTTCAATATAACTTGCTGAGTATTTCAAAAGTTTGTGATAAAGGTTATAAAGTGGAGTTTGATGATACACATTGTTTTACTCTTTAAGCCAATGTTTGTCATTCTTCTAGACATGATTATGATGATGGCTCCTAGAAATAGAAACCTCTATGAGTTGAGAATAACTGATGCTATTTCTAGATGTGGTACATGCTTTGTTTCTAAAGCCACTGATAATGAAACAGAACTTTCTCATAGGAATTTGTGTCCTTCTTATATGAACAAGAACACAATTGTTAAAGGTAAACATGCAATTGGTTTACCTATAAGGGAGTTCAAGCTAGAAGACAAATGTTCCTTATGCATGAAGTGAAAATAGCACAAATCATTTCACAAGACAAAGTTGGTGAACTCAATTGATCAATTGTTTGAAGTGCTACCTATGGATCTCTTTGGTCCTGCGAGTGTTCCAGTTATTGGCAAGAAGAGATTTTATCTTGTCATAATTGATGATTTTTCAAGATTCACATGGTTGTAATTTCTCTCAACAAAGCATGAAGCTGTTGAGTTGATTAAAGGACGAATAACCAGAATGGAAAATCAATTGGACAAAAGAGTTAAGGTGTTAAGAAATGACAATGGCATAGAGTTCAAGAATGGAGTAACGTTTGAATTCTGCAATGCAAAGGGTATATTACAAATATTCAATGCTCCTAGAACTTCATAAAAAAATGGTGTCGAAAAAAGAAGAAACATAACACTTATTGAAGCTGTAAGGAATATAACAATTCGAGTTTTTTCCAATTTCGTTTTGTAGCCGTTACCCGCCCCATTTACAGGTCCGGGCTTCTTCATTAAATATATTTCTGCATTTATCGAGTTAAATTGATTATTTTATTAATTTTTTTATTTATAATTATATCTTTTGAGTTTTGACACATGTAACCCAAAATACAAGATTATCTTCTTTTGTTCCCATCCTCAAACTTCAGGGACTAAAAGGAAATTACTAGTATAACCCATATTATCATTTAGATATCCGTGAACCAAACCCAAACCCAAATCCGTATGTTACACACGATTTGCTTAATATGTTAATTTGAACTTTAAATTGTCGTAATATATATGATAATTTATCTCATAAATACATTGTTATCGTTATCATCGACCTCACCATCGTATCATTTAGAAAACTTTGGCCAAATCGATAATCATTATCCGATTTGAAATTCAAACGAAACCCTAAAAATCGATTCTTATATAAATGAGAGTCTTCAGTCAATTAAAATCACACACAACATCCTTAACCCGTCGCCTATAATACCCCATAATCAATTACCTTTTTAGTATGATCTCGAGCCTTGTTCACCCTCAATTAAAACTGTTTAAGGTAATTAACTTATATCATCCGAGCCTTGTTCACTCCAAACTTTATTGATTGTACATGGAACCAATTTCTCAATTTCAAATTACGGTTCATGGAACGCATTGGGATTTGTTTATGTATTAGCGTTATGATCTCTAATCAATCAAACACATCAGCACGCCTGGCTGGTGTGTGTGCGTGTATATGCTTTTGAGCAGGGGGTGGCGAAGGTTCGACCCCCCTGCCACAATTTTTTGTTTTGTTTTATTTACTTGCTAAATTATTTTATATTATATACACATACATTTTTTTTTCAATTATGTCAATTAATAAGTCCTTTTTCTTAAGCCGACACGCTACAATGGTGTTGCTAAAGCATATTAATAAGAGCCTTCGTATAAATGTTATATGCATATATACGCATAAATAATACCATGTAAATTAACACTTTGGATTTAATATATATTTAAAAGGAAAAATTTTATACTTATAGATTTTAACAGGTAAGTAATTTTAAAAGATGTATACTCATATATAAAATATTATATTTAAAAAAGATTTGTAAATTAACTTAGCATCTCCGTATTTCATTTACTTAGCATCTCCGCATTCCCTCTTCCTTCATAGGCTATATCGTCAAAGTGTGATCCGCAATCGTCATTCTTAGTATTCTATTTCACCCTTGCTCTTCTATTGATGTGAGTACCATATTCCCCTATTTTACTTGTTTTTCCACGTTTGGGGACATCTACGTAAACATATTTTTCTTATTTATACCTATACTCAAACTGAAAAATTTCTATAACTACCTCTCTTAAGCCTTTTTGAAAGTGGGGTTTAAATGTTTTTTGTCTTTTAGTGAGTAAATAAATGTCAAATATTTTAAAATGTTTTAAGAAAATATCTTTCTTTATAAAACCTTGCTCGATAAAGTTTTCCCACTTGAAACCTTTCTCGTGAAAGAATATTTTAGTAAACCTTAATCGGAAATCCCACTTTTCAAAGCTTGCTCGTTTCAGATTTTTTTCATAAATTTTAAAGTGTTTAGAAATAAAGCTAAGTAAATAATATGGCGGAAGCTTACTCTAAATACAACATTGCTCGATAAATAAATCACAAGACAAATAATCAAGTATAATAATCAAATAGGCAACCTTGCTAGGAATCAATTAAGAAACCCAAAATAATAGCTTAGACCTATTTCTAAATGTCAACCTTGTTCGAATTTCTGAATAACAAAAACCTTACCCGAAATTTCATAAACAGTGATTCAATCAAGTATACTTTAAAGCAAAGTGTACTTGATATACTTCAAGAATACAAAGTGTGCTACAGAAGGACTCTAACACACAAAGTGTACTTGAAAAGCATAGTTTTGAAAATTACCAAGTATGTTAAGACAACACTTGAGGATTTCAAAGTGTGCTCGAAACATATAGTGCTAGGAAAACTAGGTTTACCCGAAAACAATTGTAATTTCAAAGAATCACATTCACAATCAAGAACTATGCTAGACAAGAACTTATAACAGTTAAAACATCAAAGTTTACCCGAAACAAGTATTCTAAGCATTTTCACAAGTAACACATAATCAACAAGTGTGCGTGAATTTAAACTTTTCTTGATAATTCATGAAAAATTCACTTACACACTCACAATCACAAAGCTTGCTAGAATGGGTTAAAACAGTCAAATAAAACACCTAATTGTGCTAGAAAGTCCAAAAACATTAAAGCTTGCTGGAAGTAACATATTCAATCACAAAGCATGCTAGAATGGCCTAAACAACCTATAAAACAGTTATGTTTTTGGAACATTAAAAATCAACAAAGCTAGCTAGTGAACTGTGTAATCAAACATATCAAATAGCTTGCTAGAAACAGTTGTATTATTTATCAAAACAACAAAGTATGCTAGAAAGTATAAACTATATAAAACCTTGCTAGAAACATCATATTCAGACTTAATCAAATATCAAGCTTGCTAGGAAAGTTTAATTTAAAGTAAAACAGTAAACTCTACCCGAAAATTGTAAAAACTTCCAAGCATGCTCGAAAAGGATAAACTTAGACCAAAATGTCTAAGTTTGCTCGAAAAGGTTATAAATCATCAAACCTTACTCGAAAATACATATTCAAACCTTTTGAGGGTAAAATGCAACTCTTTTTGTCTTAAACTAGTTTTCATAGATGTTTATCTTTAATGATCATTGTTTAATAGCAAATGGTGCATTAAGAGATCAAATTTCAGTTATCTCTCCTTTCAAATCATTTTAATTTCCTTTTATGAAAAGATCTCAACACGGGATCATATTGACTAAGTTGCTTTCTCAATACTTCATTCTCAGCATTATTATGACAGTATAGACAGGTTCACAGCAGGTCTAGACTTAGCATGAATTTCATTTCTTTGGTGATATATTTAAGGTTCATTTAAGATGCATAATACTAAATGGATAACACATATTGTTTTCTGATGCTCCATATCTATTCTCAAGGCTTATTTGGTTTTCTCCAAATCACCCTGATTTGACTCTGACCCCCTGATATTTAGTAAAATATTTCAAATACAGAACTTATCATTTTTTATTTTATTTTTTTTAACATATGGATGTGAACATTTATAACAACATTGTGTTGTTTAAATAGTTAATTTTTCTCAGTTGTGTTCTTTGTCATTTTCAAATAAATACTTCATTTTGGGAACCAAATATCAACGGGCTCGTGTATGACTGGATATTCACTTTTCTCCCTATCATTCGGATAGATGTATCATGGAACATGCATAGACAAAATTTAACCCCATATTAAGCTTAGTAGTTTCTTTAAGTTTATATCAACTTAGATTTTACACATCATGGGAAAGCAACCATACATGTTGATGACTATAATAAGTGTCTTTTTGGATTATTAAATCCATATTATTGGCCAAATAGTCAATGTACTATCATTTCACGTTGTAGTTATAGAAAAAATATTTTAAAACCCAGTCACCCCAATCACTTTTAGTTTTCAGGAAAATGGCTATCTCGTATGTCCACAAGTGGTTAACAGGAACAAACACAATTTTAAATACATATCCCTTCAACTTAGAGTAATTGACATAATTTTAAGTGAAAGAATTTAGAGAAACAATTGCCCTGAATGCTTTCAGTCTTTAGGTGACATGACCAAACATATACAAGTATATGTCCTTCCAACTTAAGCAGCCGACATAATTTTAAGCAAAAGTAACTCTTTTTGAGTCTTTTCATTTACAAAACCCTTTTTAAGCTTCTATAAAGCTTTAAACTGAATAGTCTTATCATATCTCAACAACATTAAACAACTTGCTATGTTTTTGTTATAAAAAAATTGTCGGTCCCGTATTGATCACTCACACTCACAATAATGTCATAACCCACACAATAAATGTGTTGACAAGAAGGTTAATGACGGTTGCTATTTTGGGTAAGGCAACTGTTTGTTAACGGCGGAATAAGAAACAAACATAATTTTTGCTTAAGGACTAATAAATGTAACAAACACAAACAATAACTCAAAACATTTCCATTTATAGAAATGTTTTATACAAATGTAAATCGATTAAGGTTTCTTTTAAGGAATGCTTTATTTGTACTATTCTAGGAAAGCCGTCACACTCAATATCAAAAATATTCTTTTAGGTCTGAAAAGTGTCACGCGTCCAAAAATAATCCCGTGGGAGGCTTGTCCTAGATCATTCTCTTTATAGGCCAACATCCTGACAGCTGTCATTCCTTCTAGAAACTCTAATGATTGGTACACAATCAAATTACATATTCAAAAATATACTAAGTGTAAAAACAGGTCTTCCGGGTAGATTTTATGTCAGTTGTCTTCTCTGAGTAGGCTTTGGCCTTATCTTTTACGAGTAGACCTGGTAACCTTGAAGTGTGCTGGTGAACAATTCTCTGGCTAAACTTTAATTAGAGTATTTTCCTAAGTAAATACTCACCTAGCGGACTTCAATCTTCTTGACCATAGCAAACTTTGCTCGTTATGGTCCTACGAGCAAACTGTTCTTCATTAATCCCTTAAACTCTTTATTAAGTAATAACTTATTAAGCAAACCAAAGTGTGCTGGTAACACTGTTTGAACTGTGCTGGTAGCACTGTAGCTTGCTTAGAGTTGAACCTTACTGGATAATATACTTAGAATATTTCTTGATCACTTTCAACAAGCATGCTCGGACTACTGTTTATTAATAAAACCTTGCTAGTTCATCCAAATACTTGGCTTCAAAAGCTTGGTCCAGTCAAGGGTTTGCTAGTAAGAAAACTATGCTTGACTTGAAGAACACCCATGCTGGATGAAGTGAACCCTTCTCGGATCATCACTTAAGAAGACTTGAAGAAGATAACCTGCACTATAGGAAAAATGCCTTGCTAGGACTAGTAAAACCGTACTCGGATGTCAAGTGTGCTCGGTTTCCATAATTAGCCATTTCTGAGGAGTGTTGAGAAGATTCCAATCTCACTTAATCTTTCATAAGTCATTTCAGGTCAAATCTTTGTCTCAACAAAAGTTTAGCCAAATTCATTTGAAAATTTCATTTGAGCATGTAATTTTAACACTAAAGCATATTTTGACTCTAACAGAAAGTAACATATTCAAATCTTAATCATGACATTATCAAGCCAAGCAGACTTCACAAAATGCATAATCTAGCAGATCCTAACAATATCATATCAGAAATATCACATAATAAAGATATTAGATAAGCACACATCCAATGAGGTCAACTCAAAATGTTTATCAGAATATCTTGTAAGTCCTGAATCTGGATCACTATAATTATAATATCAATAAACAAGTATTGGTGCGGAATACCAACACTTGGTGAATCAAGAACACAAGTAAACAAGAGAACGTAATAACGAGATTGCTTCAAAACACACGTATATTAAGATACTTCGGGTGCTTAAGCACTTACAATACTTGCTTGTCCACAACTGGTAGACGGCCAAAACTCGATTAACAACAAGTAAACCAACAACCTTAACCCTATACATAATATCAACTATATATAGGAGAACAAACACACTGGCCCAAACAAACAAAAGCCCACCGAGAACACTAAGGTGTTCTCGGTTTACATAGTAACCCGTACCCAAGCCCAATACAAATAAACAAAGTAAAAACCACATAAACTTGGCCCAACATATCTCACATGTTAACTGATAGAAGAACATAAGCATCAAAGATACCTAAGTTGCACTGATTTTCATTTAAGCATACATCAGTTTTTATCAAGATCATACAATCACACATAAATCACTGATCATCAACCTAAGCATCAAATATACCTAAGTTATGCAGATAATCAATTAAGCATACATTAGTGATTAACAAACAATAACATATTCAAGCACAAACATTCTCCTAGACCCTTTATCAAAATAGTCAATTATCACATAGAGCACATATCATGAATCAGACCTCATCTGAGTTGATCATTCCCAGGGCTTTCAAAGAAAGTTGAACATGGTTTTATCAAGTGGTTTAGTGAACAGGTCAGCCAAATTATCACTTGTATCAACCCTTTTAATCTCAATTAGACCTTTTTCATTACAATCCTTGATGAAATGATATCTGATTTCAATGTGTTTGGTCTTAGAATGTTTTATTGGATTCTTAACAATGAAATATGCAACAGTATTATCAATGAAAATAGAACTGTTCAAGAAATTCAGACCATAATCCAGCATTTTATTCTGAACCCATAGAACTTGTACACAAAAGACAGATGCAGCAATGTACTCAGCTTCAACAGTTGAGATGGACACTGTAGTTTGTTTCTTGCACTACCAAGACACTAGCTTGTCTCCTAAAAATTGACATCCTCTAAAAGTTTACTTCCTACTCATGTTGCACCTATCATAGTCACTGTCAGTGAAGGTTATTGGATCAAAGGAATAGCTCTTTGAGTACCATATTCCCAAATCTGGTTTTCCCTTCAAGTATCTAAAAATCCACTTGACTGCTATTATGTGAGAGACCTTAGTACTTGACTGAAATCTTGCACAAAAACATACAACAAAGATGATATCAGGTCTTGAAGCAGTTAGGTGCATCAAGGATCCAATTTTGGCTATGTATTCATGCGCATCAGCAGGCTCCCCCTTTTCATATGCTATCTTTTTCTCATAAGTGTCCATGGTTGTTGAAGCATTTTGGAAATCTTGACACTTGAACTTGTTCAATATGTCTTGTACATACTGAGACAGGCATACGAAGATACCATCAGCCTTTTGTTGAACTTGCAGTCCAAGAAAGAAGTTCATTTCTTCCATTGAGCTCATTAAGTACTTGGATTTCTTCACTTCTTCAAATTCATGGCACATTGTTCATTTGTTGAGCCGAAAATAATATCATCAACATAGACTTGTAATAGAAGCAAATCTCTTCATCTTTTCTTGTAACAGAGGGTCTTATCAATAGTTCCTCTTGAGAAGCCATTATCAAGTAAGTGTTGGAATCGATCTGCCCAAGACACATATTAGAGTTGATGTGGCTAGTACGTTATGATCCAAGTCGGGTCATACCCAATAACAAGCTAGACAAATGCCACGATAATTATTATTAGATATGATCTAAGTAATAATAATCAACACTTATGACATTTGGAAATTGGTTTTCTAAATGATTGCATTTTGTTTGTTAAATAAATTATATGGATAATTTATGTTTGACAGAAACGTTATTTATTTTGATAAATTACAAAATATGTTTTAAAGGAAAACATAAACAAAATATTGAGTTGGGTTTTGGAGGGGAAAAACCCTCTTGGGGGCCAGCCCCTCTTTCCCTTTTCTCTCTCCTATTTATGTCTACCAAGACATGCAAGAAGTGTGTTAGGGGGATTACTTTTTTTTTGGATCCACACGCTCTCTCTCACAAACAAAACTCTCTCTACTCTTCTTCTTCTCGGCCGAGACTAAGGAAGAACACAAGAGGAGTTTGCAAGAAGTGAAGGACCCTAGCAACCTGGGTGTTTGTCAATTAGCTCGTTGGGTACACAAGCTTGAGGATTCCTCCTTTGGATTCTAGCCGTTCAATTTCATTCATCCCTTTCATTCTTGGACTTGAAGGTATGTTTGTTAACACCCTATGGTTGATCTTGATAGCATGTATATTGTATATGGATCCTGGATTGGGTTTAACATAAATGGGTTTATGTGTAATATTAACAAGATTCAATACATTAAATTTCCGCTGTGTTTCCTTAATAAATGGTTATTTTGGACTTTGATAATCTTTCTAAAACCCAACAATGGCATCAAGAGCCACTTATATGATTACATGCTTCAAATTGGGTTCTAAAGTGTTTGGGTTTGATGGTATTCTTTACCATTTTGGCCGAGAACTTTAGGCCTTTTGGTTGCCCCTTGGATTTTCAAGTTAGTACCATACATGCATGTGGTAAAAACAAGAAAAATTGGTCATTTTGGTTGCCAAGTTTTGTTTGGGCTGAAACTGTGTTCTTTAGCTCTGGCCGAGAACTCAAAGGTAGAAAACCATGGTTCTCGGTCTGGCCGAAGACACCTGAAACCCTGTTCTCGGTTGGCCGAGAACTCATGGTTGGGAACCATGAGATATCGGTTGACCGAAAACGTGTTCTCAGTTTGACCGAGAACTCATGATTATGAATTATAGTTCTCGGTGTTGACCGAAAATTAGTTCTCGGTGTTGACCGAGAACAATAGTTCTCGGTGAACCAAAGCTTTCGGGCCGAAAACTCTGAAGCTTTGGTCTTCTAGCTGAGAACTAAGGGACAAGGGGAACCATACTGGTCAAAGGTTGACCTGTTTGGTCAAGGGTTGACCTACTTGTGTGGATGTTCATAACTTAGCCATGATCTTGTGTATATTGAAGAAGACTTGTTGTGATTAATTTATTTGTTTGTAATATGCTTTATTCGGGTTTGTAATCTATTTATTCTTTCAAATGGTTTGTAATATTAAGTATAATAGTTGTATTTCTTTTATTAGACAAAATGTATTAGGATATATTTTGTAAAAGAAGATGCAACTATAATACCATTTTGGTGGAAACCCAAGCGGAAGCACAATTAAAGAAGAAGGGTCACAACGAGAAGTGAACGCTTGAAGCATAAGGATGCGGAGTCAAGTGGGAGTTCACCATCTCATACCTTTTGTCATGCTCGTCCTTTAGGAGAGACCTTTTGACACACTTGTTTCGGTTAACAAGTGTTATTAATCTTAGGTGGCTTTGGTTATGAACATGTGATTGTATTTTATTCTTTTGTAGTTGATCTATGTTTATTGTTTTATCATCTTTGGATGTTAACAATTAAAATTGAAAACTAGCATAAAAGTGATTCCTTTGAAATTATTAAGTTATAAAATTGGTTTTATTAACTATTAATGATTTCATAAATAAAATGGGTTTTATTAAAAGGAAATTGAAAATTGGTTTTCAAAGGTACCATACATTTGATTGCATGCAAATAGAAGTTAGATTATATAGTTTTCCAATCTAGAAATTTGAAAACTAAATCCCTTTTAAAAACAAGTTGAACACCATCCTTGATGTGGGATAGAGGTCACCTAACCACATTTAAGAACACTTATGATCTTGAGGTGGATTTATAATACTTGTGGGATAAAAGTCACGTAACCACTTGTATGTGTAAACTCACACGTGTGCATAAGTAGGAAGACTTGATTTGGAAACCATGTTAATAGGGTCACCGAAGCATGGCATACAAAGATGTTAATGGGATTTAACATGCCAACTAAACATATGATGTTTAACCGAACCCATAAAATAAGAAGTTGCAAAGGGTTGCAATTGTCAAACGTTGACTACCTTGTTAATTCGAATAGTTTGATAAAGGTCACCTAACTACTATTTGGATGAAACGTTGGATTCTAGATTTTAATCATTAATTGTCTTGAGGACATTAAAGGGTATTAAAGATTAAAATTTATTGATATCGAAAATACTAAAGTGAACTTTGTTAAATTCTTTTATAGATGGCCGCAAACAATACATAGAACGCTATTATCCCACTAGTGCATAACTTATCACTAAGATCCATTCTGGATAAGGATCGTCTGAACTATCACAATTTCATGGACTGTTGAGAATTGTTCTCAAGCAAGAGAAAAAGTCCTACATTTTGGATGATCCCATTCCCGATGAACCCGATGTCAACCACTTGGATGCCTACGCGGATTGGCTGAAATACACCGAGGATTTCGTGCAAGTTTCTTGCCTCATGTTGGGAACAATGATTCTTGTGATCCAAAAGGATTTCGAGAATCATGGGGCGTATGACATGATAACCCAGCTTATGGAAATGTTCCTTAATCAAGCGAGAGTGGAGCGCTTCGAAACGGTTCGAGCACTCCATGCATGTCATATGGAAGAAACCCAATCTGTCTCATCTTATGTGCTTATGATGAAAAGCCACATTGATCGGCTTGAATGGCTTAACTGTCCCGTCTCAAAAGATTTAGCCATGGATTTGATCCTCAATGGCTTAACTAAGAGGTTTGAGACATTCTTCATGAACTACAACATGAACGGATGGGACAAAAGCATTGGTTAGCTTCACGCAATGCTTAAGACAGCCGAAGCCGACATGGGTAAAAAGGTTATACCCGTTCTTGCGATCAATGAGGGTGGTTTGAAGAAGTGGCATCACCCGGAACCAAAAGCAAAGGTTGCCACTGGTAAGGGGCAAGTCAAGAAAGGGTCAAGGGAAAGGTAAAGGCGGAACCAAAACCCAAGAAGCTAAAGGTTAGTGCTAGGGATCCGTACTTTGGTTGTGGGGAGATAGGTCACTGGATGATAAACTGTCCGGCCTATCTCAAAGAGTTGAAAGCTAAGATGGATGTGGGGCAAACCTTAGCTACAACTTTCATGATTCGTATTGATCTTAATATTGTTTCTTTTAACACATGGGAATTGGATACCGGATGTGGAACTCATATATGCAATTCATTGCAGGAGTTCACAAGAAGAAATGATGTGAAGAAAGGAGATATTAGTCTCTTCATGGGAAATGGAGCAAGAGTTGACGTCCAAGACCGAGAAGATTATGTTTTGAAGCTTCCAAATGGTTTGGAAGTTATTTTGAAAAACATTTTATATTCTCCTAGTTTGACTAGGAATATTATCTCTGTTTTGTATTAAGACAATTTGGATATGGTTTTAAGATTGTTGACAATGGTATTTATGTTTTCATGAATGATGTCTTTTATTTTAAAGCAATGTTATCTAATAGCATTTATGAATTAGTTCATGATAATGCATCCATTGATAACTCGTTGTACCAAGCTAAAACCAAAAGACTCAAACTGGATTTGAGTGAAACTTTTCTTTGGCATTGTCGCCTTGGTCATATAAACAAGGATCGCATTAATACACTTCAAAATAATTGTCTTTTGGAAGCGAATGATGATTCATTTGATAAATGTGAGTCTTGTTTATTGGGGAAAATGACTAAGTATCCCTTTAGTGGAACTAATGAAAGGGCAAAAGACTTACTTGGTATCATACATTCGGATGTATGTGGTCCTTTTAAGACAATGACAAGGAATGGTGAAAGATACTTCATTACCTTTACTGAAAATTATAGTCGCTATGGGTATGTGTTCTTGTTAAGACACAAAGATGAAGCCTTTGAAATGTTCAAAGTCTTCCAAAATGAAGTACAAAATAAACTCAACAATACAATCAAAGTACTACGTTCCGATAGAGGAGGTGAATACCTTAATGATGCGTTTCTAGAACTTCTTACGAATTGTGGGATAGTCTCACAACTTACTCCACCTGGAACACCGTAACATAATGGTGTGTTCGAGAGTAGGAATCGAAATCTATTGGATATGGTTGGATCTATGATGGCTAGAAGTACATTACCTCCATCATTTTGGGGTTTCGCTTTGATCTCTGCTGCCGTATTCTAAATATGGCACCAACCAAGAAAGTGGATAGGACGCCTTTTGAAATATGGCATGGAAGGGTTCCAACGTTATCATATTTAAAGGTATGGGGTTGTGAGGCTTATGTCAAGAACAACTCCCAAAACAAACTTGAAAGTCGATCCAATAAGTGTATCTTTGTAGGATATCCCAAATATTCGATGGGATAGTATTTCTACAATCCTAATGAGCATAAAGTGTTATAGCTCAAAAGGCTATGTTCTTGGAAAGAAGGTTCCTTATGGAAGGAACTGATAGAATTGTTGAACTCGAGGAGGATCGGGAACCACAAGCCGATACACGTTTGGTTGACACTAGCAATCAACAAGAGGTTGTTGATTAACGGGCTTGATCTATCATTTCAAGCATCTATAGAGTTTGTTGATAATGATCAAATGGTTGAACAAAACACACAAAACATTTGCAAATCTGGTAGACTCGGCACCCCACCTGAAAGATATGGATTTTTCATGGATGGATGCTACGTGGTAGATTCTGATGAACCCACCACATACCGAGATGCAATGTCACAATCTGATTGGGATAAATGGTTGGAAGCCATGAACGTAGAGATGAAATCCATGCATGATAACCAAGTGTGGGAGTTGGTTATACCACCTCTTAATTCCAAACTGATTGGAAGTGTGACACTCGTCAATTTCAGGTTAACTCCGGTAACTCAAACTCCGTCAATTCAAACTTAAGATCACTTGATCTATAACGCACATCTCATTACATTTAAACTAGGGTTTAAATGACGCTTGACGATTACTACATGTGTAGTCTTTCAGGATTGCACCGAAACGCAAACGAGTTGACGCAAATCATTAGTGAATAAACGAAAAACATCCAAACAATAATTATGTGATAATTATGTGTTAGGCTTATGTGTTATTTGATAATATCATTTAAAACACTAACTCAAGATGCAAACAAGTTACTTATGCTAGAAAAGTAATAACTAGAAGTTGAGGGGCCTTGATGTAACATATTATTATTAATAATATTAAAAACCCTAACTCCCCTCTCCCTCTCTCTAACCCCAATCGGCAGCCCCTCTCTCTTCCTCTCTTGCGATCGGCAGCCACCACCCACACCCATATCACATCCTTTTGATCTTTTTCTTCATAATCGGAGCATCCCACACTCGCTTCTAAGCATCTCTCACCTTTCTCTTGGTTGTTTCTGTGTTTTTAAGGTATAAACATGAAACCCTAATTATTGAATATCATGTATTAAGTGTTCTTATGCTTGATTTATGCTAGATGATGATTGTTTATGCGTTGGTTATTGATTTAGATGATCATATGTGATTTTGAACGGTGAAAGATTGTTAAATCATTGATTGTTTGTAAACCCTAGAGGGTTACTACTGATTTTGATGAATAATTATGTTTATTACATGTTTGGAGATATGTCGTATGCTTAGGATGCATGTTAGACAATTGTTTGTGCTTGCTGAGTTTTGACAGCAGAGATTGTTAAAATTGAACGACATGTAACTTGTTAAATATAAAATCAAACTGAGCTATTTATGAGTCTAAGTGGTAGTACTCGGAGTCTAGTTTCCAGAAAACCTAACCACGCCTAATTTGAAGGTGTTTTGGTTGCTCAAACGATTTAAATGTGATTAAAAATCAAAACTGGTACTGGACAGATTGTAAGTTATGTTTAGACAACTGTAACTAAATGTTAATGTGGAAATTGGTCGAGGTTGTCAACACTACTGGGTACTATGTTGAGTCTAGTTTCTATAAAGTCCAAGTTTGTAATTTTTGGACGAGTAAAGGTTAACTTTTATTATTTTACAAAACTGAAGTGCAAATCTGAATTGTGAGACCTGCTGTTAGGTTGTTTTTTAATTATCATATCTCATGAACTACAAGACCAAATGGGTTGGTTCCACTTCTCGAAGTTAACATATTTAGTTAAGAACAAATAACATTCTATTGCGCATGATTTTGACTGCTGTGAGTTTGCTGTAATGTTTTGGTCATTGTGAGAAATCTATGTGGAATAAAAATACAATAAAATATGTTCTGGAAACCTAACTCATGTATGTTTTTGTGACGATTTTTGGTGAATTATTTGATATGTTGTGATCTATTGAATATAGAAATCTTTCAAGTAGGATTCTGTCTTGATGAAACTTGCTGCTGAACTTTGTGAAAATACATGAAACGTGCTAATTGCTAGATAATTGCTACGTTTATGACCAAATTGCCCTTGTGGGGATAATTGCTAGTAAAGTACACTATTAATACTTGACACGTAAATAGTTGTTCACACACGTAACGTATCACTAATGTGCATAGGTATTATGTGCCGAGTCTAGAGACTCGATAATAGTTCCAACACTTAGAAAATCTCATTTATTGTTTTAGAACGCTAGTGAGGATTTTTCTGTGACGCGCATCCTTTGGTTTACTCGTTTTTGGAATTCTTTGCAAACAGTGAGTTTCACGTTTCCCCTTTTAACTATTTTAAACGCTTTTCACTTGGGGGAGAATACATACTCCGAAACGCTTTTAGATTTTGTTATTAGATTATATATCACTTGTAAAGGCTAAGTGGCAAACGAAACAAATGAAGTCCTTCACACATCGAACCGTTTAGTATTGGATAATAGCGAGTCACTGTTGAGTAGTACTACTGGGTTTGACAAACCCCACCCAACGCTAAGCTCGACTGGAGGTCGAGTGGGTGTAATTTTGGCTAACACATTACCATGGTCGGGATAGACCTGGTGGCAAGGCACATGATAAACAGTCAGCTTCGGTGTCGAACACTTAGTAATACTTGTTGTATAGGCTAGCTACCTATCGATATATAATTGATTTAACACTATCTGGTAATGCAAAACGCTAAACGCAAAACGCTGAACGCAAAACGCTAAACGCTTTATTTTATATAAACTTGTGAACTCACCAACCTCGTGTTGACACTTTTAGTATGTTATTCTCAAGTAGCCGAGGCGGGCGCGCGGTATAGGATCATGCATTGTTTTGAATGTTATTGATCATGCAAACTTGTCTTAAACTGTTATCAACTGATTTTTAAGTTGTCCTGCGTGACGCAACTTTTGTCTTATGGTTTTTACGCCTCCGCATTTATTTACACTTAAACGTTTTCATGGCTTCAAAAACTTTATTTATGATTTAATTATAACTAATGATTCCGATCCTGTTAGTTCACACCCTCTGACGGTAAAACTCCGTTAGTGGATTTTGAGGGTGTGACAACACCTAGATGGAAGGGTTGTCTCCATCCAAACTATTATTTTCTATGATTATAAGGATTGGTTTTAAATACTTTGTAGCGAATACAATGGTTTTAATCATGAATTATTATTTGGATTATTATATGGTTGTGATGTGATGTTTGCTTCTTTTATTTTTCTTTCTTACCTATCTTTTTATTACATGTATGGGGTGTTACATATGAAACCGAGAATTCATGTCTAACATTTTGTGCTGTGATTCTAGGAAATGGCTGGAAGAAACGCTGGACACGGTCGCGGTAACATCCACTTAACCGCAGCGGAACTTCAGACCTTATTGAATGACCATGCGGCGGCAGCTCTAGCCGCACATGTTCAGAATCAAGCCGGAGGTCCAACTGGAACGTGTACTTTCAAGAACTACTTGGATTGCAAGCCCAATTCGTTTAAGGGCACTGAGGGAGCCATAGGTTTCCTGCGTTGGGCTGAGAAGGCCGAATCAGCTTTTGAGATGTGTAACTGTCCACCTACCAGTAGGGTCAAATTTGCTGATGGAACACTGGAAGATTATGCTCTCACTTTGTGGAACTCGAATGTGCATATTCTTGGACTAGAATTAGCAAACGCTATGAACTAGGAAGAGTTCAAGAACATGATGCGGGAAGAGTATTGTCCTAGAGAGGAAATCGCGAAGTTAGAATCTGAGTTTTGGTCATTGAAGATGGTGGGTTCCAAGATAGAATCCTACACCACCCGTTCTCATGAGCTAGCAGTAATGTGTCCCCGGATGGTAGACCCGCCGACTAAGAGAATCGAGATGTACATCGATGGGTTGGTACTGCAAATTCAGGGTATGGTGACGTCTTCCAAACCGGCTACAATTCAACAAGCAATCCGGTTAGCTAACAAACTGACGGATCAGGCAGTGACCCAAGGTGCGTTACCACCTAGAGGTTCGACCTCTAAAACCCGTGATAACTCGAGCACTGACAACAGCAACAACAACCCGAGTAATGGAAAGAGGAAATTTGACAACACCAGGTCCTTATCATCGAACCCCCCACAGCAACAACACTACCGTAAGCCCGAACTCACTCGGAGCTTCAACAATCAGGGTCCCAACAATAACAACGGTGGCGGGCAGGGTTCGAGCGGCTATGCTGGGAAACACCCGAAATGCAACAGGTGCAACTATCACCATGCTGGCCCATGTGACCGCGTCAAGTGTCTGAGATGCGGAAAAATGGGCCATCAGGCCAAGGAGTGTAGGGGAGACCTAGCGGCAAAGGGTGCTCCTAAACCACCCATGGCGACTAAAGGGTGTTTCGAGTGTGGTCAAGAGGGTCATTTCAGGAAGGATTGCCCCAAGCTAAAGCAGAATGATAACAATGGAGGCAGCAGCAATGACGGAAGCAATGGTAAAGGTAGAGCTTTCGTCATTGGGTTGGGCCAAGCCCGCAGCGACCCGTATGTGGTGACCGGTAAGTTTCCTGTGAACGACTGTTTTGCTTCTGTTTTGTTTGACACTGGAGCTGATAGGAGTTTTGTGTCGAAATCCTTTAGTAAACTCTTAGACTTAACTCCAACCCCGTTAGATGCTAAGTTTCCTGTTGAATTAGCTGACACTAAGTCTATAGAAACAACTCATGTACTTGCAGGATGTAAGTTGAAACTGTCAGGTCATACTTTTGATATCGACCTTATACCTTTTACGCTTGGTAGTTTCGATGTCGTTGTCGGCATGGACTGGTTATCCGAGAACCAAGCGGAGATTATATGTCACGACAAGACAGTCCCCATCACTACCCCTTCCGGCGAGATCATTTCAGTCCAGGGCGAGAAGAGCGGCATGACCACCAGCGTCATCACTCTCATGAAGGCGCAGAAGTATCTACGAAAGGGTCATCCGGCAATTCTAGCCCATATTGTTGAGAAACCCGCAAAGGAGAAGCAAATCGAAGACATACTGATTGTGCGAGATTTTCCGGAAGTTTTCCCGGAGGATTTGCCTGGACTCCCACCTATTCGGCAAGTCGAGTTCCAAATCGAGTTGACCCCCGGTGCAGCACCCATAGCACGAGCCCCGTATCGGCTCGCACCGGAAGAGCTTCAAGAGTTGTCCACCCAACTGCAAGATTTGTTGGATAAAGGTTTTATCCGACCTAGCTCATCACCATGGGGAGCTCCTGTCTTATTTGTCCGAAAGAAGGACGGGACTTTCGGCATATGCATCGACTACCGAGAGCTGAATAAGGTGACGATCAAGAACCTTTATCCCTTACCCCTAATTGATGATCTGTTCGACCAACTACAAGGATCGAGTTACTACTCGAAGATCAAAGATGTGTTGAAGACATTTATGATCGGTGAATACAACACATTTCGTGCCATAAAGATAAGGTCTCCACATTTTGAGACCGAATACGACATAACCAAGTTCGATATCATGAGTCGTGTAATTCTTTTTGTGAAACTTAAGTTGTCCCGAGTCATATGCGATAAATGCAACCGAAACCTTTGTTGGATGCATCGCAAAATACGAACAAAGTTGTCATTTCCATCGGGAAGGGTTAAAACAGGAGCATTGCAAAGAATATTCTTTAGAGTTTGAAAAGCTTCTTCTTGTTTCAGTCCCCATTCATAAGGTTTTCCCTTATGAGTTAGTGTAGTGAGGGGTAGCGCGATTTTGGAGAAGTTTAGAATTAATCGCCGATAATACCCGGCCAAACCAAGGAAAAATCGGACTTCCGTGGGAGTGGATGGATTTTTTCAATCTATTACAGCCTTTATTTTGGCGGGATCAACATGAATACCTTTATGGTTGACGACGTGACCTAAAAATTGAATTTCTTTTGACCAAAATTCTCATTTTGAGAATTTGGCATGTAGTTGTTCTTTTCCTAGGAGGTCGAGAATTGAACTTAAATGTTGCTCATGTTTGGCTTTGGTCTTGGTGAAGATGAGGATGTCATCGATAAAGACAATTATGAATTTGTCAAAGAATTGTTTGCAAACGCGGTTCATGAAGTCCATGAATACCGCAGGTGCATCGGTTAATCCGAATGGAATAACCATGAACTCGTAATGTCCATAACGAGTACGAAAAGCGGTTCTAGGAATGTCATATTCATGAACACGCAATTGGTGATACCCGATCGAAGATCGATTTTTGAAAAAAAAGTTGTGCCTTATAGTTGATCGAAGAGGTCGTAAATTCGAGGCAAAGGGTAACGATTTTTGATGGTGAGTTTATTGAGTTCACGGTAGTCGATACACATGCGACACGATCCATCTTTATTTTTTCACGAAGAGAAGGGGAGAGCCCCAAGGGGAAGAGCTTGGACAGATAAAGCCCTTATCAGAGAGTTCTTGAAGTTGGTTCGTTAACTCTTGCAATTCCGAATGAGCTAAACGGTCGGGAGCCATGGCTATGGGAGTCACTCTGGGCACAAAGTTAATTCGAAATTCAACCGGACGAATGAGTGGGAGACCAGAGACGTCTTTGGGAAAATGCTGGGAAATTCACAAACAACGGGAATGTCTTGAATTTTCTTTTCTTCGGGGTTTTTCACCACCGCTTGGGCTAGGAATGGAACGTACTTTTGGCGTAAGTACTTACGAGATTGAGCATGACATGAGTTTGAGTTTCTTGGAAATCGTTTTGCCAAAGACTTTACGGGTATTGCAATTGACGAGCGGAATTCGAATAAATTTATCATAACAAACGAATTCGGCACGGTGCAAAGCTAACCAATCAATACCTACTATGATGTCAAAGCTTCCCATTTGCATTGGGATGAGTTCGATGGAGAATTCTCGCTTGCAAAGAGCGAGAATGCAATTTCGAATGACTGAATCGATGGTGATGGAGCTACCAGTGGCGACTTCGACAGAAAAAAAACGAGAAAGTTTAGTGCGAGGTACGGCAAGGATAGATTTAAATAAAAAAAAAACAAAACTCCTATCAGCTCAGGTATCAAATAAAATTGAAGCTAGATACTCATTTACTAAAAATGTACCGTTCACCACATCGTTGGCAACTTTAGTTTGGTTGGCGTTTATCATAAAGCACGCCCTTGGTTGCCGTGTTTGACTAGTTGAGCTGGAGGATGGAGGGCTTGCATTGCTTGTAGGTGTGGCGGAGGAGGAAGGGCTTCCATTGCTTGGAGCGGTTGAGCCGGAGGAGCCAAAAGTTGCGGGATTTGAGATTGATAGGTTTGAACTTGGTAGGCATGGGTTTAATAGTAGGGTGTGGGTATGATTTGGGCTTGGTTAACAAATGCAAGTCGTGGACAAGCAATGCGGAAATGGTTTGGGTCTCCACAATTGAAACAAGCTCTAGGTTGAGGTGAAGTATTTTGAGCAAACGGTATGTGTCGGTTTTAATTCGTTGGAGCAAACCTTGATGAAGCGGGTTGCCCATGGGAGGTTTCCCGACACACGTTGCTAAGGTGACCATAACGATTACACTTTGTGCAATGGCGGCAAGCTGAGTAAGAGGGATGATGGCGTTGATAAGTGTTACACAAGGGATGTGTTTGTTCCTCCGAATTAACACTTAACACTTAGCAGATCACAGATCTGATGTATACGATTAATTCTAAAACTCGGATCTAGCTCATTATCACTATTGATTATATGTTATATGTGTATATATTATTAGTATTATAAGGAAGATGAATGAATAGTGTGGGACGATTCGTTTCACACCTGTCCTTTATACCCACACTTCCCAATGTGGGTATGGGATAGCGAATTAGCCATGATTCATGGATTGATTCGTTAAATATGTATAACGAATTAGAATTGTTTCGTTACAGAGTGCGGAAGCAAGTTAGTTGAGCGAACTAGACTGTAGTTCGTTAAAGAACAATCTAATTCGTTATCCATAATTAACGAATTATAGTTTATCTAATTTTAACTTAAATAAATAAATGAATTAAATAAAAATAATTTTTTTATCCAATTAATTTACATGAGTTACCGAGGTTTTTTATCTCGATAATCAAATAACTTAAAAAAATTTACATTTAATTAAAATATCCCTTAAATAGTATGTAAAAAGTGAAATATGAAATATTTTTGGTATTTTGTAAAAAATTAAAGAATGTATTTACATAAATATCCGAACTAGAAAATAGACAATCTTTTTGTGTTTTTCTATGATTTTTCAAAAGCAAAACATATTTTTGTGTTTTTCTATGATTTTTCAATAGAAAAACGTATTTTTGTGTTTTTTTGTCGAATTTGAGTAGAGAATCATATTGACTAAAATGCTCTTTCATCACAGTTTTATATTTCAGCGATATTATGACTGGCGTTAGGTCGGTCATTGATATTGTTGTTCACTTAAATCTTATAACAAGCCTTCGAGCATTTTTGTAATATGATTTTAAGGTTCAATTAGCGCACAGAATATCAGAAACTATCAGCCCCTAATCTCGGTTCAAGCTTAATTTGATTTTTGCCAAATCACCCCAACTTGACTTAAACCATTATAATGTTGATCAAAATTTTGAATACCAATTGAGAATTTTATAAATTTTGAGCAATGCATCAAGTTTCCTTTACTGTGAGTGAGTATGCACGAGTCCATCTGTCGGCTTACATACATTGTATCCCCTGGGTCCGTTTCTTATTGGTATTGAGACGCACGCAAGGGAGGAACAATTATATGACTAACAGCGGATTTTGATCAAGTCAGTAATTTGGATTGTACGAAGTACAGCAGTGATCAAGTTTAATGACTTTGAGTTTGCTCTAAAAGCAAATAAAATATTCATGCATATGAATACCCTAATTATTAAGCCGCATAAAGACTCACAGTGTCTAGAATCCTAACGCTTGTTATTTGCTTTATTATATTTTTGGGTGATTAACAATTATAAGGCTTGAGTATGACCGGTTATTACATTTCTGCCATCCTCACCGAGACTTATGCTAGAGACTAACACCTCTTTCAATTTGGCTTTTCTTTAGGTTTATATCACTTACTTTACTCTAACAGCTTGTTTAAGACCTATCAATGCACCAATGATTAAGCACCCAGTCTTTTCAGCTTATTTCTTACTGGATTTGGGGTCAAATAGTCAATGTACTATCATTTTCTCTTTTTGCTTCAAAAACTCAAAATTTTGAGGAGCATAAACAAAAAAAATTTAATTGCCCCTGTTAATTTATGTTCATAAATTAATGGCTATCATATCCATCTACAAGTAGATAACAGGACCAATACATGCAAGCATGCTTCACAAACTTAAATAACTGACATAATTTTCAGCTAAAAAAGAAATAGAAAGCTTAACGAACACCCCAAATACTTTCCATAATCAGGTAAATGGCTATCCCGAAGATTTACAAGAAATTATCAGGGCCAAACATATACAAGTATATGTCTTTCAAATAGAAGTAATTGCCATAATTTTCAGCGAACGTAGGCAAAAATCTTTTTGTTTTTCTCTTCACATACTAAAAACACAATCTTTTTGTCTTTTCGGATTTTTCTTTATAAACAGGAAATTCACATTCTTTTTGACTTTTTCAAAATTTTCTGTATAAACTAGAAACACAATCTTTTTGTCTTTTCGAATTTTTAAGATGTTTTTGGTTTTTCAAATTTAGAAAAAGGAAAGATCACAATATTTTTGATTTTTCAAAATTTTCTAATGTTTTTTTGGGTTTTATCTATACAAAAGAAACGCACAATATTTTTGTATTTTCTAAGATTCCCCCCTTAAAACCTAAAACAAAATAAAATGAGAAACCAAAATTAAAAGAAAGAGTCTTCAATCCATTTAAACCAAGAAAAAATTGAAAACACGTTTTATCAAAGGCTTTGGTAAATAGATCGGCTTTCTGAAAATCAGTATGTATTTTCTCAAGGTCAATTAATTTCTTTTCATAACAATCACGGATTAAATGATATCGAATTTCGATATGTTTCTTTTTAGAATATGTACGGGATTTTTGGTGATACTAATAGCAGCAGAATTATCAATCAAAATGGGAGTAGTAAGAAACTTCAAACCGTAGTCGCGAAGATGTTTTTGTATCCACAAAACCAGGGAACAGCAACTCGAGGCTGCAACATACTCAGCTTCAGCGGTTGAAGTGGAGACCATTGTCTGCTTCTTACACTGCCAGGAAACAAGCCGGCTTCCTAAGAATTGACATCCCGTTGTGGTAGATTTGAAATTAATCTTGCATCCTCCATAGTCTGAGTCGGAATAAACTGTAAGATCAAAAGTATCATCTTTGGGGTACCATAACCCGATGTCAGGATTTCCCCTTAGATATTGCACAATACGCTTCACCGCTGCCAGGTGAGTCACTCGGGGACTAGCTTGGTACCTAGCACATAAACAAACAGTAAACATTATGTCGGGTCGAGAAGCAGGTAGATACATTAAAGAACCAATCATAGCACGATAGAGGGTTGGATCAACGCTATCCTCCAATTTATCCGGTGATAAATTGTGAGCCACGGGAAGAGGAGTAGAAAGGATTTTTCCGGCAGTAATCTTGAATCGGCTCATGACATCGTTCACATATTTTGTCTGATGAATGAATATTCCTTTCGCAGACTGATGAACCTGCAAACCTAAAAAGAAATTCATCTCTCCCATCGAACTCATCTCGAACTTTGTTTGCATTGATTTCTCTAACTTCTTACACAACGTGTTGTTTGTTGACCCAAAGATTATGTCATCAACATAAATCTGAACGAGGAGAAGATCATCACCAATATTCTTATAAAACAAAGTGCAGTCGACAATTCCACTTTTGAAACCATTATCCGTCAGATGGTCGGCGAGCGTGCCATACCAAGCTCCCGAGGCTTGATGTAGACCATATAATGCCTTGTTTAATCGGTAAACACGGTTAGGATAATCAAGATCTTCAAAACCTGGAGGCTGTAAAACAAACACTTCCTCATGAAGTTCACCATTGAGAAAAGCACTCTTGATATCCATTTGATATACTTTAATATTCTTGTAGGAAGCATATGCCAGAAAGATTCGAATCGACTCTAATCTTGCAACTGGAGCATATACTTCTGTGTAATCAATACCCTCTTGCTGATGAAAAACTTGCACTACTAATCATGCCTTGTTTCTCACAATTACCCCACGATCGTCTTTCTTACATTTGTATACCCACTTAGTCGGAATCGCCTTCTTGACTCTAACAGGTTTGTCGATAAGATCCCAAACACCTAAACGTGCAAATTGCTGTAATTCTTCTTGCATGGCTTCTACTCAAGAAGGATCTTGAATTGCCACACGAGGAGTCGTTAGCTCAACTTGAGATAGAAAACAAGTGAATTTAGCAAGATTTACAATTCCAGACGAGTGTAACTCAGTATAAGCACATAGGACATTATTTTCACTTGAAGAAGCAACTTGATGTCGTGTTTGAACTCCCACATCAAGTTCTCCAATAATGTTTTTTTGTGGATGGTAATTATGAATCCGAAGAGTAGGATTCTCAGAAACAGCAACATTTTCAAATAAATTAGTGTAATGTTCGCCCAATTCATGAGATGAAACATCACTATCAAGTTCAACAACTTGATCCTCAACTAAATTATCATCAGATGAAGTAGAAGCATTATCACAATGAGCAGGAGAGTCATTATCAGGTTCTTCAGTTGGAGCATCAATTGGAACTTCAACATCATTAGAACTTGCAAACCGTGGAATTTCCAAGTTTTCTTCAAAATAACCACAAACTAAATCTTATTTGGATGATCGATCGTTGGAGTAAATGAATTAAATAAGCCATCATAGTCAAACATCCAGTCGGGACCTTTTCCTTGAGAAGGAGTAGTGTAATTTTGACAGTCCACATGGTACCATTCTTCAACACAACCAGACGTGAAGTTAAACACTCGTTTCTTAGGTGAAGAATAACCCAAGAAATACCCTTCAATGGCTTTTTCATCGAACTTACCCACATCCTTTTTCAACATAGTACAAGGACACCCAAATGGTTCAAGTACTTTAAATTTGGTTTACGATTATTCAATAATTCATAACTGGTCTTTTTGAGTCTTTTAACAGTTAGAACTCGATTGAGTGTATAACAAGCAGTATTCACAGCCTCATTCCAAAACTGGACTGGAAGCTTTGAATCAGCAAGCATCGTTCTAGCAGCTTCAATCAACGTTCTATTCTTTCTTTCAGCTACACCGATCTGTTGTGGTACATATGGAGCACTGTATTCTCGATGAATTCCCTTTTTTAAACAAAAGAAATCCAATACAGTATTTTTAAATTCAGTACCATTATCACTTCGAATTCTTCTCACTTTCTGTTTGTATAATGATTCAATCTTAGTGATTAAATTTTGAACGAGACCCGGTGTTTGATCTTTTGAGCTCATAAACAAGACCCATGAGTATCGTGAATAATCATCAACAACTACCAGGCAATACCAATCTCTAGAAATACTCGCACGATTCACTGGACCGAATAAATCCATATGAAGTCGTTCAAGAGGAGTATCAATGGAATTTAATAACTTAGATGGGTGCGGATTCTTCTTCTATTTGCCCTTCTTGCAAGCAACACAGTGATCGGATAACTTAAAATTCTTCAATGAGACGCCCTCAACTAAGTCATTAGCCATGAGATACTTCATCTTTCGAACATGTGTGTGACCCATTCTACGATGCCATAGAATAGAATCTTTCTCGGTTGCTTTCGAGACAAAACACGTTTCGATCGATGTTGATACTTTAGAACTTATATTCAAGACATAAATATCATTTGATCGAGGTGATTGCATGGCAACCATGTCCTCAGGAATCACATAAGCCGGTTTTAAAATCAGACACTCTTTATCTGTAAAGTAGTGTATTGCTTATCATAGATTTGTGATACACTCAATAAATTATAGTCCACTTTATCACAATAGTTAACCTTCTCAAAAGTAATATGCCCATTCGAAACATCACCTTCTTGTGTAATCATACCCCCAGAATTCCCAGCAAACGCCATATAACCCCCTTGAATATTTCTTACATTTGTTAAGAGATCGAGATTTCCAGTAATATGACGAGAACATCCACTATCCATAATCCAGTTTTCACCAAAAATGGTCTTGGATGTATCTTCATTGATCTTAGCCATGCATACAAAGACAGTTGTAGGCTTGTCACAGGAGTCATCAGAATCAGATCCAGAATCATTATCAGAAGAGACCTCTGTTAGGACATGAAATGTCACATGTATGTCCCCAGTTCTATCAGGTTGGTTCAACATGAAACCAACGATCGTGAAACCAAGTTAACGTACTGAAAATGTCAAACGAAGCTGATTCGATCGAATCAGTGACTGATTCGATCGAACCAGATCTCATTCGATCGAACCAGATCTCATTCGATCGAACCAGATCTCATTCGATCGAATGAGTATCTCATTCGACCAAATGAGTCTTCGGTATATAAACGTTACTTGGGAAATTTCACATGCAGAGAACAGATTACACACTCACGAACCAGCAGCCTACAGAAACTCTCTCCACTGTTCTTCGTGTTCTTGGTCGTTTCCTCCAATCCTAGGCGTCAAACCCCTTTAGGAATCGTACCTACGTGCCCGTTGATCACCACCGAATCGCCGTGTTAGAGGATTCCGCACTCTAACACGTTGCCCCGTGAATCGTTGGGAAACCGAGTCCCGAATCGGTCCTACAAAGTGGCATCAGAGCTTAAGGTTCTTGATTCACGAAAGATTCGTGGTGATATTCGTGTTTTTCTCGTGAAAATCATATATTTTGCTTGAAAAATTTTCGAAAACTAGTGTTTTGTTCTTGGTGTTCTTATCAAAAACTCATAAAAGTCATATATTTTGGTTTTTGATCTCAAGATTTGGTGTTAAAATTCCGGGTTTTATCAAGAACATTCATCGTGTTCTTCGTTTTTAATCGTTTGATCCATTTTTGTTTGGTTGGTTAATTGTTTGAGTGTTAATACACTTAAAAGAGTCATATTTTGCTTCCAAATCAACTTGGATTCGTGTTAGTGAGTTTTAAACCGAAAATCTGGTCAAATCTTCTAAGTTTGGAAATTCCATAAATCCCGATCGAACAAGTCGTATTTTTGGAACTCATTCGATCGAATAAGCCTCTTATTCGATCGAACCAGTTTGAATTTTGACCGAATCAGTTTTTCCCGCCGTGATCTGCGCCAAGTCCATTCGATCGAATCAGTTCATCCATTCGATCGAATAAGTTCATCCTTTCGATCGAACCCGCTTCCAGTCGATCGAACAAGTCTCAGATTCGATCCACCCATTCGATCTCTTTCTTAGTCGACTGCCAGAACCCGTTCGATCGAACCGGACATCCATTCGATCGAACCTGTCACCTCATTCGATCGAACTAGATTGTATTCGATCGGAAAACCTTCAGAAGACCAGAACAGTGAATCAGTCAGTCATTCGATTGAATCAACACACATTCGATCGAATATCGAACACATTCGATCGAATCAGAACTCACTCGATCACATTCGTTTAAAAGATCAAAGATTAAAGCAAAGAAGCAAACATGTCTGCCAGTTCATGTACAAACAAAAGGTTCCAATCGATCCGTGAGAGTGATTCAGAATCTGGAAGCTTCAACAAGCCTCCAAAGTTGATGGCACTCAATGAGTTTACTACCTGGAAGACAAGATTCCAGATTCATATCACAGGTGTGAATCCTGGACTATGGGAAGCGGTTCAGACATCGTGGGTGCATCCTACAAACGATGATGGTGAAAGCCTGAGCTACTTTAGGCTGTCAGAAGAACAAAAGATAGCCTTTGATGCTGAGAAGAAAGCCTTCTCCTTACTGTCTCAAGCTCTCTCCAGCGATCTCTTCCATCAGTTTAATCAGTTCACAACAGCATCAACTCTTTGGAACGCACTGGTTGAACGATGCGAAGGATCTGAGTCACTTAAAGAAATTCACGCACGGGAGCTAAAGCGTGAATTTGATTTGTTTGGTCCAGAATCCGGAGAAGACATTGAATCGTTGCTGTCAAGGTTCTATCATCTTATGTCAGAGCTAAAGTCCTATAATGTCAAAACAACAGGGACTGAAAAGGTTAGATGTCTCGCTCAAGGACTCCCAACAAGCTGGAACACCTTCCTGACTATGATGAGAAGAAGTCATCAATTGGAGACGATTCTTCTTTCTGACTTTATAAAAGAAATCAGACAGGAAGACGCTGAATTAAGAGCATCCTCCAGGAAACCCAGAGCAACATCAGACAAGTCGCTGTACATGTCAAACTCTCCAATGTCAGATTCAAATGACCATGCTCCAATGAAGACTGCGTTTGTCTCCTCAATGTCAAATCAATCTAAGGGGACCGAAACGAGATCTTCTGCACCACCAACATCAAATTCCGGAAATTCAAGTTCTAACTCCGGACCCAAGTCAACTGAAAAGGCAACGTTAAACACTGAAGGCTTTGGAAAGGTAACGGTGGAAGTTGCCAAAGAACATATGGCAACGTTAGGCACAATAATTGAATCATACAGTTTAATGGTGGCTGGTAAACTTGGCAACAGTCATCTGGACAGCGATGACTATGAACAGCTAGATGAAGATGATATGGAACGCATCGATATAATGTGGGCACTTGGCAGCGCGTTCCGTAGGGCTAAAAAGTGGGCTAAGAAAACAGGCCAAGCTCTTTCAATCAACAATAAATCCAAGTTTGGTTTTGATAAAACAAAAGTTAAATGCTACAACTGTGGCGAACTTGGTCATTTTGCTAAGGAGTGCTCTAAACCAAAGAGGGAAGGTCACCAATATCCCTTCCGAACTACTTCAACTTCATCTACTCCTGCTGCAGCCGCTGCAAATGTCAACAATGAGAGACAACTGGTCCCTCAGAATCAAACAGCAGCAACCAACGCAAACATCAACAATGAAACTGCTCTTGCTGTTCAAGGTGATGAAGGCGAGTCCTGGAACTTCAGCATTAACATGGCTGACATCACCATTGTGGATGGAGACTCAGAATCTGGGTCTGATGATTCCTCAACTGATGAAGAATACGTTGTCGAGGAGTCAGCTACTGAAATGAATGAAGGAGAGCATGAAGCTGAGGTGTCATCAGTGGAGATTAAGGAGGATCAAGCAAAAGAGTCAAATGTTCCTCAATCATGTCCAAGTTCAACAATTCCTGCAGAAGCTGCTACCGTTGAAGAAGTCAACAAGGTACTGTCAAAAGCAAAGTCTGCATCTTTTCTGGAAAGAGCAGGGAATCTTTACTTCGCGTTCATGGCAGAGACGTCAAATGATGCCAAGGTAAGTTCTAACCCTACTACTCCCAAACCAGAAAATACCAAATGTTTAAAATGTGAAATGTCTGAACAAGAAATTCATTCTCTGAAAGAGAGAATTGAAGATCTCGAGGCTTATAAACAAGCAGCCTCAAGATCTTTACTTGAACTGACTGACGCTCTTGCACAAAACAAGGCTTGGAAGCAGAAAGAGTCTGCTTTTAAAGAAAAAGTTGATAGCCTTAAGCGTCAGAACAAGGAATTGGAGATATGTGTTCTAAATCAACAAGATTCTATAAATTTTCATATCAATAAAAATAATGTCTTGAAAAAGGAAATGGAGAACACAAAAGCTGATCTTGAATCATTGACTTTCAAATTAAAAAGTTACTCCAATTCCTCTTATTTGCTAGAACACATTATCCCCGAATTCCGGTGCAAAAAGGAAAAAGGTGTGGGATATCACAATGTCCCACCCCCTGTGCTGAACCAATTTGTGAGCACACCAGGAGCTGTGCCAGATGATGACTCAAATGTTAAAACACCCGAGGACACAGAACAAATTTCAAAGTCCAAGGGTAAAGAAGTCATTGACCCGGCTCCTGAGACCAAACCAAATGTTGTTGCCACAGACTTAGGTTCCACAACTAAGTCAGGCCCATCCACATCTAAATCAAAGGCAACAACAAGTAATTCTCAGAAGAACAAGTTTAATCATAAATCTGAGAAAGTGCATGTGGAACATGGTACCCAGTTTGTCAGAGAGGGTAACTTTAATGAAAAACATAATTTTCCAAAACCCCCTCCAAGACAAACTTCACCCCAAAATGTCAAATCAAAGGGGTACTATGGTAACAAACAACAACAAAGTTATTACTCTCCACCACGTCAAAGGGGGAGAAACTACTGTTTCTCATGTGGAGAGGTTGGCCATATAGCAAGATTCTGTTACAATTACACGGATCCTAGATATGTCAAGTCAACTCCTATGAGGCGACCGACCGTTGACATTCAAAGTCAACCTCGGTCTCACACACCGCGGTCGGTTTCTCCTAGGAAACCTCAGTCAACCTCACCACACAGATCACCGAATCCCTCAAACCCAAGTGTTTCCACTTCAACAAGTGAAAGTCAGTCTTCAACCAGCTATGTCAAACATGTTGAGAAGAAGACTGACAGTTGGAAACAAAAGAAAAACAACACTGTTGATAACGATGTCAAACCAGAAAACAGTGTTAATGAGGGTAAATGGATTGAATTGTTAATTCGTGATGATAATGGAAAACCCAAGACCATAAAGGCTTGGGTTTCCAATGATATTTAAACCTTTTTTCTTTTTGTGTGCAGGTTGCTCTGTATGATCCAAGATTCAACATGTGGATCATCGACTCAGGAGCTTCCAGGCACATGACTGGAAACATGAATCTCCTATCCAGTGTCAGACAGATAAAAGGAGGTGCTGTTTCCTTTGCAGGAAATCAAGGTGGTTACATCACGGCCCAAGGAATTGTTTCTAATGGGCGAATTTCGTTTGATAAGGTTAATTTCATCAAGGAGTTGGAGAACAACCTGTTGTCGATAAGTCAAATCTGCGACAAGGGTTTCAAAGTTATGTTTGATGATCGAGACTGCCACATCTTGGCTAAGGATTTCACCATTTCTGAAGACAAGGTTTTAATGTCAGCCGCACGCCAGAGTGATCTCTACATTCTGGATATGGCTAAGGCAGGGTCATCGTCTCCAACGGCGACATGTTTTGTGTCCAAGGCATCCGAACGTGATACTGTCATATGGCATAAACGGATGGGACACATTAATGTCAGGAACATGAACAAGCTTGTGCACAACAGGCTAGTTGAGGGAGTTAATCTGAGAAGTTTCCGTCTCCCTGATTCGTGTGTGCAGTGCAAAGCGGGAAAGCAAGTAAAAAAATCCCACAAGTCTAAGAGTTTCCACTCGATTGATATTCCATTGGAACTCCTTCATATGGATCTTTTTGGCCCAATCAGCGTCAAAAGTATCTCTGGGCACTCATACTGTCTAGTGGTTACTGATGAATATTCGAGATTCTCTTGGGTGTTTTTCTTGAAAGCAAAGTCCGAGACATTTGGGTGTATAAATCTGCTGGTTACAACTATTGAGTCACAGTACAATCTGAAGGTTCGGAGAATGCGTTCAGATAACGGGACAGAGTTTAAGAATGCAAATGTTGAAAACTTCTGCAAAGAAAGAGGTATTGTTCAGGAGTTCAGTGCCCCGTATGTTCCACAAATGAATGGGGTTGCTGAAAGGAAAAATCGAACGTTAATCAAGACAGCTAGAACAATGTTAGCAGACTCAGTGTTGCCTGTCACGTTTTGGAGTGAGGCAATTGCCAACGCCTGTTTCACATTGAATCGGGTAGGCATTGTCAAGCGCCACGGCAAGACAAGCTTCGAGCTTCTTCAACGACGGAGACCAAATTTAGAGCACCTGGAACCATTTGGAGCTCTTTGCACGTTACTTAAAAGGCAAGTCGATAATAAGTTCGAGGAGAAGATCATCAAAGGCTATTTTCTGGGTTACAGCGTACCTCTCAAAAGGGTCTTCAACAGATCAACAAAATTAGTTGAAGAATGGTACCATGTCGACGTTCAACGCTACACAGAACCAGCCAAGGGGTCAGGAGAAGACTGGTTGTTTGATTTTGACAAATTGTTCAAGTCATTCAATCTGTATGAGGTTGCTATTCAAATGATGTATGAGGCACAAAATGCACCTCCTGATGAATCACAGCAATCTTCACCTCATCCTGGTCCATCATCGTCTTCCTCCACAGAGTCTAGCGAGCAAGTTCAAGAGTCATCCGAATCTGAATCTGAAGATGAATCACCAGCAGATGATGTACAATCTGCACCGACACAGGTTACTCCACAACCTTCATCGTCAAATCAAGAAGCGCCAAATGCAGATCAGCCTCTAACGTCTACATCAGAGGCACCAACCGCTCCAGTTCCTGAGCCGAACTTAACTAACTTGGAACAAAATGTTGTCGTTCCTGACAATCCGGTGGTCAGGACTGAACGTGATCATCCACAAGACAACATTAATGGGGACATTCAACAGGGTGTCAAAACACGTCGACAACTGAATTTTGGCCTCTACACTGAAATGATGGAGTCAGGATCAGTTGCGCTAAATGCCCATGAATGCTTCTTAGCACAAGAAGAACCACGCAGCATCACCGATGCGCTGAAAGACGCTAACTGGGTCTCAGCCATGCATGAAGAATTATTACAGTTCAAGAGACTTGGTGTGTGGAAGCTGGTGGATCTCCCCAAAGGACAGAAGAAAATTGGCACTAAGTGGGTACTCAAATGTAAACGCGACGATCGTGGAGTGATTGTTCGCAACAAAGCCCGCCTGGTGGTCCAAGGGTTTAGGCAAATCGAGGGCCTAGACTACAATGAGGTGTATGCTCCGGTTGCGCGTTTGGAGGCAATCCGGATGTTCTTGGCGTATGCGTCTTTCAAGAGATTCAAAGTATATCAGATGGATGTCAAGAGTGCCTTTTTGTACGGTCACATCGAAGAGACCGTATATGTGGGACAACCTCCTGGTTTTGAAGACCCAAATCACAAGGACAAAGCCTACCTGCTCAACAAGGCTTTGTACGGTCTTCACCAAGCCCCGAGAGCTTGGTACAAGGAACTATCCAAACACCTTCTGAACAACGGGTTTAGAAGAGGAACGATCGACTGCACGTTATTTACAAAGGAGAAAGAAGGAGATCTCATTATGGTACAAGTGTACGTGGACGACATCATTTTCGGGTCCACGAATAAAACACTATGCAAGGAGTTTGAACAAGTGATGCAAGAAAAATTTGAAATGAGCTCCATGGGTGAGATGAAGTTCTTCTTAGGACTTCAGGTTGATCAAACAGACTTCGGTGTCTTCATTCACCAGACAAAATACGTCAATGACATCTTGAAACGGTTCGAGATGTTGAGTTCCTCTTCACAAGGAACTCCGTTAGAGGTTAATCACGGGATTAATCCTGACGAGAAGGGTGAATTGATCAATCCAACTCACTATAGAGGGATCATCGGATCTCTAATGTACCTGACTGCTTCTCGGCCGGACATAATGTTTGCTACGTGTCTCTGTGCACGTTACCAGTCAAAGCCGAAGGTCTCCCATCTTATTGCAGTCAAAAGAATTTTGCGTTATCTGAAGGGTACTCCAGATTGGGGTCTTTGGTATCCTCAGGATGATAACTTTGATCTACATGCGTATAGTGATTCGGACTATGGTGGTTGTAAACTCGATTACAAATCAACAACAGCAGGATGTCAGTTCTTTGGAAGTCGTTTAGTAACGTGGCAATGCAAAAAGCAGACGTCAGTCTCCACTTCAACAGCTGAGGTGGAATATATTGCGGCTGCCAGTTGCTGTTCTCAAGTTATTTGGATTCAGCAACAGATGCGTGACTACGGTATTGAATGTTCTACTACTCCCATATATATTGATAATTCTGCTGCAATTTCAATTACCAAAAATCCTGTCCATTTTAGCAAAACGAAGCACACCGAAATTCGATATCACTTCCTTCGTGACTGTTACGAAAAGAAGTTAATCGATGTGGTAAAAATCCCCACTCAGGAACAACGCGCTGATCTGTTCACTAAATCATTTGACAAACCACGGTTTTTATATTTGCTAGAGATCAACGGCGTTAAACGTCAATCAGATGATGTTCCTGAAGATATCATTTAAATTGTTTTTCATTTTTTCTTTTTTTAAAAATTTGAAAAATCCAAAAAGATTTTGTTTTTATAATTTTTAGGGGGAGAAAGGTTTCAAGAAAAACCAAAAACAATATAAAATACAAAAACCCAAAAACATCAAAAATTTTAAAATTTTGAGAAGTTGATCTTGTTACAAGAAAGATGATAGTACACAGACGCTATCATACTGAGACATCAAAAAGATTTTTATTTCTGTATAGCTTATTCTCATTTTCCTTATATTAAAAAAAAAAAAAAAAAAAAACGTCACTATCGCTTAGAATTATGTCGGTTGCTTCAGTTTGAAGGACATATCTTCGGATATGTTTGGCCCTTACTTCTACTAGTAGATTATGAGGATAACCATTAACCAGATGACTGAAAGTGACCGGGGCGGTTTATGATGTGTTTTTATTCTTTCGCTGAAAAATAGTCGTTCATACTTAGTTAGAAGGACACATACTCGTATGTGGTCGGTCCAGCTGATCCATTGGATCGTCAGGATAGCCGTTTACCTGAAGACTTTGACTTGATCGGGGCGAAATAATTTAAATTTTTTTTATCCAAAAACATTCATATATTCAGAAAATGAGAAATTGTATCCAACCTTTGGGAAGTGATGGCACACTGACTGTAGCATGATGTTAAAAAGATATAAAGTGAAAAATTGGTCATGCATAGTACTAATGTGATATATTGGTAGGCTTATCTTACTGAATTGAGTCTGGATTTGACCTATCTAAATCATTTAGATTGTCAGCTATGGGTGTACATCTAAGATAAATTGACGAGACGTCACTGTCTAAAGACCAATATCAATTGAGGATATGTCTTATCACGCGTACACGAATTACCATCGGCCCAAATTGGTTCCCCCAAAAGCTAAATTCTTAAAGAATGTTAGATCTTCGTGTTGCAGGTATGCTTTCATCGAAAGTCCCTTCTAAATCAAATGCTTTAAACGTTGATTAAGGAAGAGTATTAAATATTTTATACTTCACCGGCCTTGGAATGATCTCCCTCTGTGATACGTAAGTATCGACCTGGACAGCGCTCTTCCATGCTGTGATATCTAAAGTTATTAACTCCCTCTGTGATACGTAAGTATCGACCTGGACAGCGCTGATAACTTGGATATCTGTATTAAATATCTTATGCTCCACCGGTTTTGGAATGATGTCCCTCTGTGATACGTATGTATCGACCTGGACAGCGCTCTTCCATACTGGTATATCTAAAGTTATTATCTCCCTCTGTGATACGTAAGTATCGACCTGGACAGCGCTGATAACTTGGATATCTCCTGAAAAAAAATATAAAATAAATGATTTTGGGACAAGTAGATGAATACCGAACACGTATGTGAAAACATGATAAAATCATCAAGTTGCTAATTAAATTCGCAAGAATGAGAAAAGCAACAATATTTGATGAAAAGCTAACAAAGGGGATCCTATAAGCTTATGGTCGTTCGTCAAAATAAGATGCGCCGATTTGACTGTTCAATATGTTGTGAGGTCCTACATGAGTCAATCAAAATATGGTGGGATACATAGCTGTGATCAAAAGCAATTTCAAATGGTCATTGACAGACGAGAGGATGTTTGTTTAAGTTTAAATGGACAAATATACCCATAATCGCATTGGTAATATGTATCGACCAAAAAGAAATTATATTGAACTTACTGAGTGCTAAAATGTCAGTACTGATCCCATGTTCGGATCTCTCTCACAAAAAGAATGTTCATTATGCCTAGTTTAATATTATATACTCTTTTATTAAGAAAAATCAAAAACATGTGAAAAATCTCGAAAAGTCTCAGTAGATAGTCAAATAAGTCTGTATGATTTCTTATTATAGATCCTTCTCAACCAAAAATATTGTATTTTAAGTTTTATACAGTTGCTTATTTCAGTTTGAATATTATAAAAAAAAAATTCAAAAAGATTTTTATTCTGAATTATTTTTACTTTTATTCTGCTTTAATGTTGATGAGAAATTATCCAGTGACAGGTAGTCCGATCCCTGTCCCTCCCTGTAAATACTTAAAAAAAAAAAAAAAAAAAAAAAAAAAAAAAAGATTTTATTTCTATTTATTTTTCATTTTATTTAGTTCTGTTTGTTTGAAAATCGATGAGAAATCATCGTGACAGGTAGTCTGATCCCTGTCTATTCCTACTAAATGTTTATCCAGTGTGTAGGAATGAAAGAAAACTTCATGCAGGTTGCTAAATGTTTATCTGCGCAACCGACTGTGCATGAAAGAAAGAAGAAGTGACAATGGAAACCCAAAGATGGTTGTGCCTGATATTTTTCCGTGTGTTTACTAATGTCTTATGATCTATATGTTCTGTAGGAACTAAGCTCTCATTATCGGAAAATGTCTAAGAAAACTAACCAAGTATCAAAAGTTTATGTTTTCTTGCAGGTTCAAAGGCACCACGATCGATGGCGGGGAATAAACCGTCTTACAAGGCTCCTCCGAAGAGGAAGTGGAGGAATGCTGCCAGTGATTCAGAAGTCGAGAACTTACCTTATCAGAAAACCAGCGACGAATCTGACACTGAGGAGGAAGCGGTACCGGCAGACACCAGAACAGATGCCGAAAAAGAGGCTGATTCATTCTTTAACGTTGAGGTTCTGGATGCTGGTGATGAAGCAAGTGCATCGGATGTGCACTTTGCTGGTGAGGTTAGGGCTGAGGATGTTGCGGGCGAAGAAAGGCCTGCGAAGAGACAAAAGAAGAAGGTTACAAGGAAGTATCGGAGTTTATTTTCTGATCCCCCACGTCCTCAAATGTTACAATCAGTTGGGACTTCGTCTGCTGCTCCTCCCGTTCAACAAGCACCGCCACCAACACAGCAACCAGCACCACAATCAGCACCACAACCGACTACTCAACCTCAACCTGAAATGTCTATACCTCCTCAGGTTGCAACAGAAATAGCTGATCTTCACAAGGCTATGATGAAGATGTTCATGTTCGAGACTGAGCAAGAAGAGCTGAATAGACGGCAAGAAGAGCAGAATAGACGGCAAGAAGCGCAAAATAGACTGAGAGATGAGCAGATTGCCCAACTTCGAGCCGAAAACGACATGCTCAGAATTGAAAACAGTCAGCTGAATGCGACTGTCGCTGATCAGGGCTCTTCTATCAAGGAACTAAGAGAGTCAAATCTAAGCCTTGAGGCGAAAGTAACCGAATTGAAAGGAGATGTTCTACGTTTGGAAGGTCCATCAAATGTTGATGTGGACACAGACGAACTTGACTCTTCAGATGATGGAGGTGAAGGTGATGATGATCCGTTTAATGTCCAACCGCTGCAATCATAAACTGCAGCAGAATTTTTCACGTTTCTACTGGACAATCCAAATGAGCAGCGAAACTTCGCAAGTGGAGACTTGGAAGAAGGTGAAATTTCTCATAATTTCACAGAAGAAGAATTGGAACAAATGTTTGAATTATCCAACGTAGAAACAGGCAAGTATCTGGCTTTGCCTCCAACAGAACAAATGTCTTCTTCTGCTGCTACACCTGATTCATCATCATCAACGGCCACTGATCCCTCACACGTTGATCCCTCTCAATTTGATGAAGTTGAAATGGAAGACTTGTCAAAGGAAGAGTATCCTGAATACTATACGTCTCAAAATGACGATCTTCCTAACTCTGCAAGTTTCTTCCAAAATGTAACAGAGGAGGAAATACAGAAGAAGGCTGACGAAAGGTCAAACAATATGGAACAGCCTTCTGAAGCGGATCAAGCCGATTTTTTAGAGAAAACCGAGGAATGCAAGAAAGCATTCAATGCTATTCTTGAGAAGATTAGATCCAGACGAAAAGCGAAGCCGACCATTCCTCATACAACGTCATATAAGATGAAGGGTCGCAGAACTTCAGGAGAAATTATCGCTTGGGCATGTCTGAAGGATCTTAACTGCGTAGCTGTCAAGAGAGAAAGGGGGGTTGAATACTTTCAACGTATTACTGATTTGAAGACCCTTCCTACTTATGATCTGAACCGTCTGAATTATCGTGATATGCTATACGCCAACTCATCTCCATTTGCCACGTATTATCAGAGTGTATTGCGAAAAGAGTACAACACAAAATGGAAGATGATCACACCACAAAGGCCGAAGAGATATATAAGCAAAAAGGAGATCGATCCGATCACCAACAGGCCAAAAGTTATTTTGAAGTACATGCCACCACTCACAATGAAGAAGATTCCTCTTAGAAAGATGAAGCAGGACTTCTACAAATCATTCAGGCATTGGTACTATGATGGAAGACTGCATGAGGCAGTTATTGTGCTCAATGACTATGGTAACTGGAGCACTATTCGTATTTTTGATCCAATGTGGCTCACAAATTTGTCAAAGGAGGATGTCTATACGTTGTACAAGACAGAGATTCTTTATGCTCCTGAAGACATAGAGCAAGCGTTAACATACAGAAATTTCATTAGGATTTGTTTTGCCTATGACATACATGCAGGATCAAATTGGAAAGAACAACAGAAGAAGTATGCCCAAGAAACTAAAGATTAATTGTCATGTCTTTCGTTTATCTTTTTTCTTGTTGTAATTCAAAGTTAAATCTTCTGATTGTAATTGTTTTGAATTGACTGAAATATGATTTGGAATATTGTGATAGATTATGCTTTAATGTCAATTTTACAAATCTAATACAATTGTGCTTAAATGTTAATCCAAAATTCCAATTGACAGCGTCTCAGGATATGCGGAACCTATGGTAAGTCTGACTGACTGTACCATTTGATCAAGAGAGAACTCCATGAAGGTAGGAGTTTGTGGTTGCAACGTTTGCACCACTAGTTTTGAGAAAAGAGAGAGTGAGATAACTCCAAGGGGGAGTTACGATCGAGCAAGAGAACTCGATTGGTTACAGGCAAATAGAACTGGCTCCAAGGGGGGAGTTTGTTAGGACATGAAATGTCACATGTATGTCCCCAGTTCTATCAGGTTGGTTCAACATGAAACCAACGATCGTGAAACCAAGTTAACGTACTGAAAATGTCAAACGAAGCTGATTCGATCGAACCAGATCTCATTCGATCGAACCAGATCTCATTCGATCGAATGAGTATCTCATTCGACCGAATGAGTCTTCGTATATAAACGTTACTTGGGAAATTTCACATGCAGAGAACAGATTACACACTCACGAACCAGCAGCCTACAGAAACTCTCTCCACTGTTCTTCGTGTTCTTGGTCGTTTCCTCCAATCCTAGGCGTCAAACCCCTTTAGGAATCGTACCTACGTGCCCGTTGATCACCACCGAATCGCCGTGTTAGAGGATTCCGCACTCTAACACGTTGCCCCGTGAATCGTTGGGAAACCGAGTCCCGAATCGGTCCTACAACCTCACTTCCACTAGCATCTTGAAAATCATGAGTCATCCCAAGCAAAGCCAAATTAGCTTGATTATCATTACACAGTAGTCATTGTGACCAATCATTTCCATCAGCTAACATTGCTTGTGACCCAGAACATGATGGTTTCTTCTCAGCATCATTACCTCGTGGTGTTGAAGAATTTTGATTTTGATCACAGGGACCAGTATACTCCTTTTTCGGTTTGTCACATTCTTTTGCAAAATGCCCGAATTCTTGACAATTATAACATTTAACATTTAACTTGTCAAATCCCAATTCCTTGTTTAAGGAAGGAAGATCTTTTCCGGTTCTTTGCATAAATCTTTTCATCTTACGAACAATCATTGCCATGTTCCACTTTAGATCCATGATTTCTAAGTCATTCTTGACAATTATAACATTTAACCTTTAACTTGTCAAATCCCAATTTCTTGTTTAAGACAGGAAGATCTTTTCCGGTTCTTTGCATAAATCTTTTCACCTAACGAACAATCATTGCCATGTTCCACTTTAAATCCATGATTTCTAAGTCATCTGGATTAATCTGATCATAGTCTTCATCAGTCAGATCACTAGTAGCGATCTTGCTACTCACGAGATTTTCATAAGACGTCATGAAAGCTGATAGAAAAGCAAAATTTTGTTCAGCTTCTTTCATGTTGACATTCGGAGGTGAAACATAATGACTTGCAGTGGATGAACTTCCTGAACCAGCAGAAACATTTAGTGATCCAGAGTTACCAGCGGTATAAAAACATGCTCTAGGATCACTATAGATGGTTGTTTCATTTTCTCTTGCATTCTGGGTAAGAAATGCAGTATTCGGTGAAATGGTTGAACTTAGAGGCATGCCACCACCATAGAAAGCAGGATCTTGACTTTCTTTGGATGATTTTTGACACTTGAGATCATATTCACGTGCTTCAATCTTTTGTAAAAACTCACTTGCAGTCAAGTCTTCATTGAAATAACTGTTTTCTTTTAATACCATTAGAAAAGTAGAGTACGAACTTGGTGGTGCACTCTTAATAGTATCAATCTTATCAACCTCAGAGATTTCCAACTTCATTTTATCCATCTCTGCAATCAAGTGATTAAATCTTGTCGTCATTTCTTCAATTGTCTCACCTTTGGGTAGATTAAAGTTTCTGAATTGAAACTTAAGCATAACCTTTTTGCTTTCAGCAGTGTTTCCCATACTTCTCATTCAGATATGTTGAAACAAAGATGCATAAATTTTTACACTACCCACTTGATGAAAGATGTTCTCAGGTAAAGTCATTGTTAGAGTAGAATAAGCTTTTGTCTCTATTTCTAATGCTTTCTTCTCTTCCTGTGAGTATTGAGATATAGCTTTAGGTCTGAAGCCTATAGTTTCATCCCCAATCATAGGAACGATATAAACTTCATTTAAACAATACGAGCAGTCAGGGTGAACTGATCATAGATGAGCACGAAACTGGGGTTCCCACTTGATAAAATCACTGAACTTAATCGAACGTGGACATTTCGAATGTGAACCTATCTCGGTATCAAGTTGCAACATTTGTTGCATTAACATATTCTGTGAGGCTAGTGCATACATACCAGCCATTTTTGACAAGTTTCAAAAACTTAAGGGTTAAATGTAATGAATTGTGAACAGTTGTAGCGAACTGTGAACAATAATTTAACGAATCAAATCTTAACAAAGTTAAGATTGATAAGGAAGCGAATCAGAATTGATGTTTAACGAATTAAGCAACGTATCAGATGTTCAACGAACGAGTCCAACTAACGAATTGACTAAACAAATCACTAATGACAAGCTGTAATGAATCACTCAGATAAACTTAGCGAATTAGATGACGAACCAGCTACAGTTGATAGCGAATCAACCTATAGCGAATCAGGTTGTTACAACCATTTGTAACAAACTCTGACACCTAATGCCACGTGGCAAAGTTTGTTATAACACAGATTCCAAGGTAGACACGTGTCACGCGAACCAGTTGACACGAATCAAAAGATGAAATGAACTAGTTGATGAATCAATAGGAATTTATAACGAATTGACTAGATCAGTTAACGAATCAACGTGAATCAGATGACGAATCAACGTAAATATGATAACGAATCATAATCATGTTCAAATCTTCAAAGAGGATTTCCAGATTTTCTGGAAATGATGAACACTATCCCATAAACTCAGATTTGTAATACTATCTCAATTCGTAATAAATTACACAAATAAACTACCAAAATACTCGCAAACCAGTCGCGAATCCAAATCAACAATACTCGTAACCCAATTCACAAACAACCATAACCAATTGACCAAAAACCATTCTCTGTTTTTCGTCCAACTCAGATTCAAACTAAACAGTCCAAAACCAAACCAATATCCAATTCCAACTCACACTAACCTATCAATACCTTAAACGAACTCAAATCCAATCCATTCATTCCATAATTCAACCAATTATCCTCAAATTGATCCAAATTTAATCAAACAGAGCATTAAGAATACATAATACCAATTAACAATTTTATAACCCAAACTAACAATCAAATCAAGCGTAATTGAGCACCAAAAGCCCCGATACCACTTGTTTGTTCCTCCGAATTAACACTTAACACTTAGCAGATCACAGATCTGATGTATACGATTAATTCTAAAACTCGGATCTAGCTCATGATCACGATTGATTATATGTTATATGTGTACATATTATCAGTATTATATATATAAAGTTAATATTATAGGTATGAAGATTGAGAGAGAGATCGGACAAAGTTTCGTTAATTAAATCTCAAAAACTTAACTTAATTGTGAACAGTGTTCACATATAAATAGAAGATGGACCTAGTTCGTTAACATCCCCTAACAAACTAGAGTCCACTTCGTTACATACATTAAACGAAATAAACTTTAACGAATCACCCCTGATTCGTTAAACATCCTTAACGAGTCAGGGGAGACTTAACTTAGATCTAGTTCGCTAAACATCCTTAATGAACTAGACTCATACATTAACGAACTATAAGATTAATTAATTGTTTATTATATTAAACAAAACGGCAAATACATTAAACGATAAATACAAAGACTCAAGACGCAAAACCATGCACTAACAAGATGATTGCTGGAATACTGTTTTCGGTTTTGGAGTGCTTGGGATTGAGATTTAGGTTGGGATGGGTGAGTGAAGACATAGTTTCGGTAGTTGGGTTTCCTTTTCTTCTTGGAGGGGTGGGATGAGTTGGAATAGTTTGTGGATTGAGGTTGCGGGTCAACTTTGGTGAGGGTTGATGGTTCGGGTGTACGTTTCTCATTGGGTTTCTTGGAAATTTTAATGGTGAGGGTACCGGATTTAACACGGTTTTCAGAAAGAGCACCGGCTAAGGTAAATGCATCATGGAGTGTTTGCGGTTTACTACTCATCACTGAGTCTTGGATATGCATGGGTAAACCACCGACATACTTGTCAATCACCCATTCGAGGGGAGTGACCAGGTGAGGAACCAAGAGACTAAGCTCATGAAACCGGTTGGAGTAGAGGGAGTTGCCACCACTCTCTTTCTTAAGTTCCCAAAATTCGGATTCGAGTTTTTGGAGTTCATGTTTTGGGCAAAATTTCTTCATCGTGACTTCCTTGAGCTTGGTCCATGAGTAGGCCATAGCTACTTCCGCCCCGTTGATGAACAATTCGCCATTCCTCGAACATGCTTGAGGCGTACGTGGTTTTCTAGGGTTCGGAGCATTCACAAAGATTAAAAACTTTCCATATTTTTGAACCATTCCAACAAGGTAGTGTCACAGTTCTTGCCATGAAACTGAGATGGGGTTGGCACCGGTGAATTTTTTCAAGGAGAAAGGTGAGGGGTTAGGTGTTGTTTGAGTAACGGTGGGTTGGGTGGCTTGAATTTGAGTTATTAGTTCGGTAATCATAACGGCGGTTTCTTTAGCAACCATAGCGGCCATTCGACGACCGGAGTTCGGCTTGTGAGTGTGGCGCCGAAGAGGAGGCATTTTAAAATAATAAAACAGAAATGATATAAGTTTGGGGCAATTGATGTAATTATGAGGACGATATGTAGACACGATGTGTAAATGATTGTGAGTCCTAGAGTTATGAGGATGAGGATGTTAGAGAAAACATTTTCTTTTTTGTTAGTAAATCAAGTAATAGATAAATTGTTATATAGTTTAAATAGTTGAAGTTTGAAAACAATGTGTTAGGATTTAAAAATTGGAAAATTTGCATGAACCACCATGACTTGTTGTCCCAATTCTAAATCTAAAATAAAATTGTGTTAATGTGGGGAATTGAACATGCGCACGAAATCACCGTGTTTTACACGTTTTGTCCCAAATATCGTAATAACAATAATAAAAAGTAAACAATGAGGTAATCAGGTTGTTGAAAACATTAGTCCATGTATCACCGTGGCTCTTTTGCTTCCAACAAAAATATGAGGAGGCAACTGGAACGCTTTCATTCGACAACTTAAAGTATTGACATGTATAATAAGGTTTGCTGGCCTAGAGGAAGAACCCTACAATTCAATCATCCAAGTTAAGTAAATCACCTTCGATTCTTGGAATCTTTTTGTCAAATGATCGTTTCATAGTGGTTTGCCCTCTATGGTGGCTACAAACCTATTATAAATTCAATCGTTAAGGGATCTTAAATAACGGGATCCAAATTAAGTTTGTGAAAAATAACTTAAAAACCTACTTTTTGCGGTAAGGTAAGAATACCTTGGAATACTATAAGAGTGTGTGCATGTGTATACTTTTTGGAGATTAGCTGAGATAAATAAGAAAACAAATATTAAGTTTTTTGAACAATCAAGTAGGGTAACACGTATAAGCAACACGTATAAGGACCCTAAATCAAAACTACACTAGGTTGTTACGTCTAACCGAGTATTCTATAGTCTTGGCTATGATACCAATCTATCACAACCCGACCAAAGGCGGCGGAACATATCGGGGTGCAAGTATTGCCCAAGAACACATGACACTATCAAAGTGACAATATTTAAACAACTCATTAATTTCATTCAAACACCAAAAGTAGCATATCTTGTTCATACAAAATAACACCACATATAAGAATTTAATTGTTCGTTCTTCTAGCAACCTAACGGTCTCAAAATCAGATAGCCTCTTCAAAATCCAATCAACCAATAATTAAACCTGTAACAATGCATAAAATAATATTTGTCAACACGTATGTTGGAGATCAATTTCTTACTTTTGAGTGTGTGTATATATATATATATATGTATGAGGCAAAATCCACAAATCGTATATGAAACTATAAATAAGAGCAAGTATTGCGGTGTATAAAACATAAAATAAATGAGCATCCTTTCTAATCGGTAACAACTGACATACTCGGTTAATGAGGCCATATTCTACTAGGACAAAGCTAAAGTAGTTAGGGGTGTGTATAATCATACCTATTGAGGCTCAACAACAACATAAAAATAAACACTCGTGCACATAAAGCATATGAAACATACAACACACAATAGAGCAAGTATTCTAGTATCATACACCCTAAAGTTTGTGGATTGAGGATCGAGTATTATAAATCATTCTTATTTGGAATAAGTATGCATGTTACCCCCAAAGTATAAAAGTGAAAACGGGGAATGAAATGTACTCACGAGAAATAAATAACTTGAAGGATTAGTTTGCGATAAAATGGGAAGGTAAGTTTAACGGTCAAGACCTAGATTAAAAAGGGTCTTGAGTTAGTTGATGGATCTTAAAAGATTAAAAAGAAATAACGTAACAAGTAAGATAAATAATTAAAGTTTGATAATTAAAATGCAAATACGTAACAATTTAAAGTAATGGTTTTTGAAAACTATGTTTACCCGAAATCGGGTCTCGATATTCTATTTATTAGTTTTAATTAACATTTGTTAAGTAAATGTATGGGTATAATTATGCTATTGCAAGACCCTTTGTTATACTAAGACGAGATTTTACGAGTGTTCGGATTTGTCGGTTCGAGTCATGATAATTGGTCAAGCCCGAAGTCGAGATTGCAAAGTGATAAATATTATGAGATAGCTCAATGAAATCAAAAGAAGCTTAACCAAGTGTGTCGTTCTACTATGAAGAACCTAAACGTCTGTTAAGAAGGTATTTGGCTTTGTCAGTCCAAACTCTTTATAAGTTCAACTTGGATTGACATACCAAGTATTTTAAGAAAACAAGTTAAAATTAGTTTATAATATAGTTTTCGAAGAAAAGGAGATTCGGTGGACGAAAAAACACTAGTGTGTCTTTAGCGAGTGAACTCGGTTTAGTTCGATCTTGGTACGGTCCTTAACTCGGAAAAAGACCGAGGATGGTTACCAGATATTAAAATAATTTAGTAATGATAATACTCAAAATTACATACAACATGTTAATAAAGTGTTTAAACAAGAGTTCGGTTTTGGTTCGGCCCTTGACTCGAAATAAAACCGAGGATGGTTGCCACATACCCAATACCAGAGAACTCATTAAACTAAACTAAAATATAATAATACTCAAGTCTTACATACAATATGTTAATAATAAAGCATTTAAACAAGAGTTTGGTTTTGGTTTGGTTCTTGACTCGGGATGAAACCGAGGATGACTACCACATACCCAAATACCATTGAACTTTTATAATGATTTTGTAACTAAAAGTAATTAGAAACGAAACAACATTAGTAAGCTTGCATGTATTAAAGTGTTAACAAGGACTATAATAGTCCTCCATGAAGCCTTGCCTAGCAATACACCTAAATCGACATGGCCGGAAACGGGAAAGGCAAGGATAGAAGGGGAGTATATTTTATACAAGATATAATAACAAGCTTAAATTAACAAGAATTAGTTAGAAGAAAATATTAGCATTAGTTTGACTTTGAGAAGTCAAACTATCAAGAGTTTGGAGAGAATACTTAGATCTAGATTGGGGAGAGTTTGACGTGAATGAGAAAACCCAAATGGGATGCATTGGCCATGTTTATATAGGGAAAGAGTGAAGTGTTAGCCATGGTGTTGCTTTTAAGAAGTTTCATCAATTTGGATGTTTTGAGTTGGTCAAACAAGGTGTAAAGAAACAAATATAAGTTAAACCCAATATTTCATTAATAACGACGGATCTGAAAGATCAAAACGGGTCAGGTTTTTGATAAAAATACAAATATAAATTAAACCTAAAATGTTGAATGCTACACTCTTCCCTACTTTAGGAAATTTCGTCCCGAAATTAAGAAGAATCCGTAATAAACAAGTGCGGGTACTTTTCCTTCATCTTGTCTTCTCGTTTCCAATTGAATTCAGCACCACTCCTTGATTCCCAATGGGCTTTAACAAAACGGATGATAGGCCCAGATAATGACCGTAGTCTTAGATTGTGACGTTGTACACTATGAAATGTTCAAAACCATATTTGGTTCAGTTTCACCGTTTTCCGAGTCTAGCTAAGTTGATCGTTTACGCGTTTCGGAAATAGGTAAGATCACATAAACTTAAGTAAAGATACTGATTGTTAAAATGATTTGATTTATAAAAGAATTTTGATGTTTTGGTAGTTCGATTGATTGCAGGGTTCGTTTCCGTTTTCTTACGGATTTGATTATACAAAACGTGTACAATCCATCCGAATAGTCCGGAATTCTCGTAAAAAGTTCGTTTTTAACAAATTCATCCAAAACTATGATATTTGACCACTTTTGATATTTTAACGTACCAGTCAGTTCGTTAAACACAAAACTGCCGGTTTCGTTAAACAAATATAATTAACATCTCTAATTAATCATAACTAATTATGCGCTTATATATAAATAATGAAACTTTTTATAAAATAAATAAGAATATGGAGAATTTAAGAAAAATATTATAAGAAATTTTATGATTAACTATCTATTTATAAAAATTCGTTTAATGTGTTATAATTAAGTAATAAATAACCCGTTTATACCAAACGACATCCGAAAAATCCGATTGTTTTTCCAAGTGGTCACAATACCATGACATAGCTCCTGCAAAATCTCCAGAATCTAACTCTTTGGCCAAAATGCATTTTTGGGTGTTTTTCGACTGTTAAAACTCGATTAAAACGCAATTGCACAAAAAATAATTAGACATCTACAAATTTCCCCAATTTTTTTCTAGTGATCAGGCCATACCATTTAGACTCCCAAGACAAATTTCATAATTTTTCATGAAGTTTAACTATTTTTCCCAAATAAACGCCAATAAACGGTAATAAATTCGCCAAATATTCTCCGTTAATTGAAAAATTACCAAATTTGAACAGGGAATCACTTATTTTATCCCTAATTTCCTTGAAAAGTTTCATAAACTAAACACAAGTACGTCAGAATCGAAGCACAAACAGCCCCTAAACGAGTTAACCCGTATTACTTTGTCGGTTTTCGGTGGTTTTTGATGGTTTTAAACGATTCTCTGGGTCTTGGATCGCAAACTCAGTGTATCTACATATCATATAACATCAAACCAAGCATAAATCATCCATAGAACAGCCTTGTTATTTAGGGTTTCGGTTTTGGTTTCAAACCAAACTTTTGAACCGTAAAAACGTCGTATACATGTTCTAATCCGTGTTTTTGGTCAAAAATTTATATGTTTCTGCTTTGTATACATGTTTAACATCAAAACATGATTTTAGTTGATTTTCTTGGTTTTTGAATGGTTAAACATGTTTAAAACTAATCAAGACCTTAATATCAACTATGAAATGAATGAAAAATTGATGTTACCTTTGTATTTTCGGATGCCATATTGAAGAAATCTGATGAAACTTTGAGTTGGTGTGAGTTTGTGTGAAAATGATAAGGGAAACACATCTTTTAACCAAAATATCAAAAGGTGGGGTTTCCCACATCTTGCGGCCACCAAAAGGGAAAGGCCATTTGGGCCCCTCTTTTGGCCCATATTGCCTCGATTTGTGTGCCGGGTGAAATCTTGAGTCCAAAATTTAGTTCGGGTCCGGTTTTTCGCAAGAAAATTTGTTCGGGTGCGAAAAATAGCGCGAAAACGGACGTTTTTCGACTCATTTTTTGCAAAATAATAAAAACATTTGAAATGGTTGTAAACCCCAAAATATTTTCACAGATTGCTTAAAACATGTCATATAAGTGTTTTATAATTCTTTTTCGGCTTGAAGGATGCTACAATGCTCGGTTTGATGTTAACGATTGCGCTTAAACTCATAGTGTATCAATAAACGAAACCTTTTTCGTTTAAATGGTTTTAAACGTACCGGGGCCTAAATATCAATATGTTAGCCACGATAATATATATATATAACTCGTATATGAAATATGGGCTATAATCAGTATCGGTCGGTTACTCATTTAATCGCTACGAATTAACCGATTTATCGTTTACTCGCTACTTAGTGAATAAGGTATACGTCGTTTTGTCACGAATGTCACACTCTCCCCCCGTTAAGAAATTTCGTCCCCGAAATTAGATATGTCAATAGTTTTATTTTTTAGGGAACAGGTGTGGGTATTTCTTTCAGAATTCATCCTTTCGTTCCCAGGTAAATTTGGGTCCTTGTTTCGAGTTCCACCGAACTTTTACTAATGATATTTTGTTGTGTCATAACTGCTTGGTTTTTCTGTCTACAATTTCCACCGGTCCGTCTACGAAGTTTAACTTTTCATTAATTTGAACATCTTCCAGTGGTACTATTGCCGTTTCATCAGTCAGACACTTTTTCAGATTCGACACATGAAATACATCATGAATAGTTCTCAGTTCTATGGGTAGTTTTAATCGGTATGCTATGGAACCAATTTTTGAAATAATCTCGAAAGGTTCAATGTATCTCGTGTCTAACTTGCCAGTCTTTCCAAACCTTATAACACCTTTCCATGGCGATACCATTAAAAATACCTTGTCGCCTATTTCAAATGATAACGGTCTGCTACGAATATCGGCATAGCTCTTTTGTCGGTTACGGGCAGCTTTCAGCATTCGTGTAAACTTATGAGTCTTATCAGTTGTTACATGAATCATTTCGGATCTTGTAATATGAGTATCACTCACTTTGGTCCAACACATAGGCGATCTATATTTTCGCCCGTACAATTCTTCATAAGGTAATGCTTGTATACTACTGTGGTAACTGTTATTATAAGAGAATTCAATGAACAGGAGATGTTGATCCCAATTTCCTTTGAAATCCATTACCCAAGTACGAAATAATTCTTCCAAGATTTGGATGGTTCGTTCGGATTGGCCATCTGTTTGGTGATGCTAAGAGGTACTCAGATCCATTCGAGTTCCCAAAGCTTCTTGAATCGCTTGCCAAAAACGTGAAGTAAAGTTACTGTCTCGGTCGGAAATAACTGAAAGTGGTACTCTATGTCGGGATACAATTTCATCAATGCAAATTTGAGCGGATTGGAATGAGGTGTGCGGATTTGGTTAATCAGTTTACAATTACCCAAATGACATTGTGTCTTCGGAAGGTTTTGTGAAAGTGTGTTACGAAGTCCATGGTAATTATTTCCATTTCCATTGTGGGATTTTGGGTTGTTGCAACATTCTCGAAGGCCTTTGGTATTCAGTCTTAACTCGTGCACAATTTGTGCATTTACTTACATACAAGACTATATCCTTCTTTATACCAGGCCACCGGTAAAATTCCTTATCATTTTTATATATCTTCTCAGTACTTGGGTGAATATAATACTTGAATTTGTGTGCTTCATCAAGAATCAGTTCACGAAGATTATGAATTGCGGGAATTCAGACCTGGTTTTGTAATAAAATACTTCATCGGTCTACTTGGATTCCTTGTTGATTTACAATGTGACCTAAAAATTGTACTTCTTACAGCCGTAATTCACATTTGGACAACTTGGCGTATAACTTTTCTTGCCACAAGAATTATAAAATTACCCGCAGATGTTGCTCGTGTCCCTTCTTACTTTTCGATTATATCAAGATGTCACGATAATTACTATTACGAATTTGTCAAAGTAGGGTTTGCAAGCTCGGTTCATGAGATCCATAAACGCTGCAGGTGAATTTGTCAACCCAAACGGCATAACCAAAAATTAATAGTGACCTTACCGAGTTCGGGAGGCTGTTTTTGGGATATCTTCTTCCATAATTCTTTGTTGATGAAAACCTGATCTGAGATCAATTTTCGAAAAGTACTTCACACCCCGGAGTTGATCAAACAAGTCATAAATTCAAGGTAAGGAGTATTTGTTCTTGATAGTCACTTTATTTAACTCCCGGTAATCAATACACATCTCCCAAAACTTCCATTTTTCTTTACACAAATAAAACAGGTGCTCCTCACAGTGAATAACTAAGTCGTATAAAATCACTATTTAATAACTCTTGCAATTGGTTGGACAATTCTTGCATTTCAGAAGGTGCAAGTCGGTAGTGTGTCTTAGCAATTGGAGCTGCTCCTGGTATTAGGTATATACGGAATTCGACTTGTCTGGTCGGTGGTAAACCATGTAACTCATCAGGAAACACATCTGCATATTCTCGTACCACTGGGATGTATTCTATTCGGTTTTCATCGGGTTCCTTAACTATTACACTCGCTAAGTATAATGTACAACCTTGGCGCAAATACTTTAGTGCCTTAAGTTGGGATACGAGAGGTAATACGGTACCAGATTTCTCACCTTGAACAATCTGGTATCCTAACAGTCTTATCCTTACAAACAATTTCTGCTTTAAACTTAGATAGCCAGTCCATACCGACTATAACATCGAAACTTCCTAATTCTACTGGGAATACGTCGATAAGAAAGGATGTGTCGTTTAGGATAAAAGGGCATTTACGAACTATTTGGTTAACAATCATAGACTTATTGTTAGCGAGTTCTATAGTATAAGGAATTGTTAATTCAATAACCGAAATTTTCCTCAATAGTAAGAAGTTAGTAGCTATAAAACTTTTATCGGCATCCGTGACAATTAAGACTAAAGCTCAATAATTAGAAACTAAGCATGTACCTGTTACTACATGTGGGTCTTGTCGCGCTTAGTCCGATCCGTTTACTACATCGGGATTTAATTTGGGGCAGTGTCTCCTAAAGTGTTTCCTACTACCGCATTTATAACATGTATGGGGGTTCATTGTAGATGGAGTTTGCTGATTAGATTGTTGTCAAATTGGTTGGGGACTAGATGTTTGTGAATGACGAGGTTGGGTTGTTTGAAACTGTCGGTTTGAAGTATTCATTGTAGTTCTACCACTTTGTCCATAATGCCCAATATTTCCGCCTTTTTGACATATGGTCGCTCGACATTCTCCAGTATGATGCAAATTACACATTCCAAACTTCGGCAATGACCCTTTGAACGTATCTTGTTTCATGTCGGAATTGGTCATAGCATAGTTCGGAATTGTAGGGCAGATTCTTTTATTATGAGATTTCGCTTATGTCCTAGATGTATAGCCAGTTCGTTTCAAACCGGACGATTCCCCTGGTACTCCTAATACACTGTTTCTTGTAAGATCAAATGTAACGAATCTAGCTTGTGACACAGCACTTTCTAAAGTTGGGTGGGCTATGAAATTGACTATATTTCTCACGGCTGGGGTCAGTCCCCAAATGTAGCCCTCAATACGCTTAGATTCCGTAATAATTGACCATGGTATTAAACGAATCAATTCATAGAAACGATTTGTGTAATTTAATTAATCAGTGCCTCTCATTTCCAAATTCCAAAGTTCGTATTCTAATTTCTGGATCTCATTTCTTGGGCAAAAATGTTCTACTATGCGGGTTTTAAGTTCAGGCTATGTCATATTGTTAATCGTTTCTAGTCCCTGAGTTTGTATAATCATATTCCACCATATCAAAGAATCATCCAGAAACATGCTGGTAACAAATTTGACTATATGGTCTGGTGGACATTCACTAATGTTAATTACGTACTCGGTATTTTCAATCCATTTCACTAATCCGATAAGTCCTTCAGTACCTCTAAATTCAGTCGGGTTGCACGATGAGAATTGCTTAAACGCATAATCCTGACGTGGGGGTTCTTGGTTGTTATGATTGTTATCAATGTCTGGTTGAACATTAACATTTGAAGTTGTATTGGTATTCAGTGCGGGGTTTGGATTCGTGACATTTTTGACGTTCAAAATGGGTTTAGGGTTCCCAACGAACTTAATAGTCGAGCGAGTATTATTATCGTATTATCGTTCATAATATCATTAGTAGTCAACGGTGTAGTAACGCCCGGGTTTATATTAGTGTATGGCGGAGGTATGTTATCAGTGGCCATAGTAGTGCTCGAAGGTTTATTAACAGTATTGTTGTCACGTATGCCGGTAATGACTTGTATTACAATAGTCGGTATCACTCCTTGTAATTGGCGGGCAATTAATTCGGCCAATTCCTCCTCCGATATAAGGTTAGATTTCTTCGGGGCCATTCTATAAACAATAATAAGATATATAAAAATTAATATCGCTTCCACCATAATAATCACAATAGCATGATATTTCTCATTACAAACACACAACTATGCCAAAGAACACGTTTGTATTACCCATAATCATTATTGTACATATGCATTTCAAAATTTAGGGCATAGCCTCAACTTGGTATAGGCCATCGCTTGTATATATGTATCAAAATTTGTCATTAAGTGACATGTAAACTTAATCTGATAAGGGCCAGTGCTTGTAATAATGCTAAACCGCAAACAACTCCCATGTTAGCCAAACATGATTCTACAAAATGCTGAATGGGATGTTAGAAGACTATGTACAACCAAGATATACTACTAGTGTTCTACCCACTCATAAGTACATGGCACAACAATCACACAACAGCAGTCAATAGGGCTACTATCATCTCTATAGGAATTCCCAACAGTGTCATCGCCCGATTCTGACGCCAAAGATTGTGAGCATTTGACCTCTGTACGTCTCTCACTTCTCGCTGGAGGTACCACATGTGATCTTGCATGTCGTGTCTGTGCTGGTTAAGGTTGTTTATCGAGTGTGATTGTCCTACTATCTAATCAGCAACTAAACCCAACTACGTTGAGTCGGATAGAAGAGGTGACTCTGGTATTGGTTTGGGTAGACTCCAGGTGGGAATAGTTATCTCAGTGACCTGGACACATGATGTTTCTCCCCTATGGTATGTTGAACGAGGTGGGAAAGAGGTTTTCTCAGGTAGGTGCATGCTCATGCGGGCAGTCTGATGGTTCCTCTTAGTGGGAGCGGTATTGGTGTATGATACACAGATGGAATAGGGGATCTAGGAGTTCTAATCAGTGAATTATAAGTACTAGTGGTTCTTGATCCTAAGTCATTTCTTGGGGATTCCCTCGGGGAATTGGTGTCACAACGATAGCCCGGTAAATCAGGCTGGTCAGTAGGTACCTCGAGCAGGACCACAACAACCCCTAAGCTTTCACTCGTTTCCTCCTCTGATTTCTCTTCGGGGTTCTCTTCTGGGTCCTCTTAGTCATCATGCAGTACTGGTATTTTGTTGGACATAAGATATTGTAGTTCTTGACATATTTCTAAACAAGGGTTAGTAATAATAATAACAATTCTTAATAATGTTAATTATAATAATGTATAATATTAATTACGATTTAGTACATACATGTATTCGTACACATTAGCACAGATAATCCTTTATATATATTTATATAATAATATATTTTACACACATATGTTGTTGTTTTTACGTATCGGATTGTTTATCGATTTCTTCTCGAATACCCTCGTACAAACAAGTCCGTTATTACGTTCCAGACCATAATAACCCACTTGTCCAATCGAGTTCATCACGAGAATCATCAGTATATTATTTAATGTTATTTTATTCCCAGAGCTAATCGAGCCTAAGGTTATATTAGGGTATCCTAAGGGACATCCTAATTGTTTATAATCAATGGCTCTGATACCAACTTCTGTCACACCCCGACTAGGTAATTGCTGAAGCGTAATACGGGAATGCAACAGATAATTCTGGTATCAACCAAATTTTTTATAAAGAAATTCAACAAACTAATTCACATCATATTACATGGGTTGGTACTATGTTTACAAACTAGATGAAAATCACATAACCGGTTCACGAGCTTCTTATTCATTACTATATATTTACGTCTATTCACAGCTATTCAACTTCACTTCTAACACCAAGCACGTAAGCAATTCATTCCAACTTCGGTTTACCTGAAAAGCATGTTAAAACGGGTCAACTACGTCTAGTTTGTGAGTTTCAAGTTTCATGAGTACGAACAAAATCAGTATACTAGTTCGTAAAGTTCATAGTATGTATATATTTATGTATATATGTGCATGATGTTTTTATACTAAGCCACAAGTGAAACCAAGACAGCTCGCACGCATGGCCACCCTTTCCCATGTACTCCCGTTGGCATTTAATAGCTACTTTGCCCCAAGTATGTACTATGTCTAACACCACATAGCAGAACGTAATAAATTTATATGACAATGTGCAACTGTGTTAACAAGTATATCCGGCATATCCCTCTGGCGCCTTCAGTTGGGTTTGTCAAACTGATAGTACTATCAACACGTCACTGGCACAAAGTTAATCACTTGTGTTTGTGGGGACTTTCAAGTGTTACTACTTAGATAATTCACATCATCACAAGTTCTCAAGTATATAAGTACATGCTTTCCACCCCAAAAGTTTGTAAAACAGTTTAGAAAGTGGGGTCGTGAAACTCACCTTAGAGTAGTCTTGATCGGTTACACGTGTAGTATATATAATGCTTCCGAGTATAACTCGTATCCTATAATCATATAGTACGGCTAACACTAGTACAGTGTTTAAACTAAATCGGGCTGTATAACTAGTCTTGGTATAGCTGATAGGCCCAGATAATGACCGTAGTTTTAGATTGTGACGTTGTACACTATGAAATGTTCAAAACCATATTTGGTTCAATTTCAGCGTTTTCCGAGTCTAGCTAAGTAGATCGTTTACGCGTTTCGGAAATAGGTAAGATCACATAAACTTAAGTAAACACACTGATTGATAAAATGATTTGATTTATAAAAGAATTTTGAAGTTTTGGTAGTTCGATTGATTGCAGGGTTCGTTTCCGTTTTCTTACGGATTTGATTATACAAAACATGTATAATCCATCCGAATTGTCCGGAATTCTCGTAAAAAGTTCGTTTTTATCAAAGTCATCCTAAACTATGATATTTGACCACTTTCGATATTTTAACATACAAGTCAGTTCGTTAAACACAAAACTGTCGGTTTCGTTAAAACAAATATAATTTAAATATTTGATTAATCATAACTAATTATGCGCTTATATATAAATTATGAAACTTTTTGTAAAAATAAATTAAAATAAGTAGAATTTTATAAAAATATTTTCAGAAATTTTATGATTAACTATCTATTTATAAAACTTCATTTAATGTGTTATAATTAAGTTATAAATAGCCCGTTTATACAAAACTACATCCAAAAAATCCGATAGTTTTTCCAAGTGGTCAAAATACCATTAAATAGCTCCTGCAAAATCTCCAGAATCTAACTCTTTGGCCAAAATGCCTTTTTGGGTGTTTTTCGACTATTAAAACTCGATTAAAACACAATTGCACAAAAAATAATTAGACACCTACAAATTTCCCCAATTTTTTTCCATTGATCATACCATACCATTTATGAGTCCCAAACCAAATTTCATAATTTTTCATGAAGTTTAACTATTTTTCCCAAATAAACGCCAATAAACGGTAATAAATTCGCAAAATATTCTCCGTCTATCGAAAAATTATTAAATTTTAACAGGGACTCACTTGTGTGATCCCTAATGTCCTTGAAAGGTTTCATAAAGTATACACAAGCACGTCACAATCAAAGCACAAACAACCCCTAAATGAGTTAACCGGTATTACCTTGTCGGTTTTCGGTGGTTTTTGATGGTTTAAACGATTCTCCGGGTCTTGGGTCGCAAACTTAGTGTATCTACATATCATATATCATCAAACCAAGCATACATCATCCATAGAATAGCCTTTTTAGTTAGGGTTTCGGTTTTGGTTTCAAACCGAACTTTTGAAATGTAAAAACGTCGTATTCATGTTCTAATTCGTGTTGTTGGTCAAAAATCTATATCATTCTGCTTTGTATACATGTTTAACATCAAAACATGATTTTAGTTGATTTTTATGATTTTTGAATGGTTAAACATGTTTAAAACTAATCAAGACCTTAATTTCTAAGTTTAAACCATGTTAATCAACTATGAAATGAATGAAAAATTGATGTTAACTTTATGTTTTTGGATGCCATATTGAAGAAATCCGATGAAACTTTGAGTTGGTGTGAGTTTGTGTGAAAATGATAAGGGAAACGTATCTTTTAACTAAAATATTAAAAGGTGGGGTTTCCCACATCTTGCGGCCGCCAAGAGGGAAAGGCCATTTGGGCCCCTCTTTTGGCCCATATTGCCTCGATTTGCGTGCCGGGTGAAATCCTGAGTCCAAAATTTACTTCGGGTCCGGACGTTTTTCGACTCATTTTTTGCAAAATAATAAAAACATTTGAAATGGTTGTAAAACCCCAAAATATTTTCACAGATTGCTTAAAACATGTCATAAAGTTTTTTATAATTCTTTTTCGGCTTGAAGGATGCTACGATGCTCGTTTTGATGTTAACGATTGCGCTTAAACTCATAGTGTATCAATAAACGAAATCTTTTTCGTTTAAATGGTTTTAAACGTATCGGGGCCTAAATATCAATATGTTAGCCACGATAATATATATATAACTCGTATATGACCCTTCAATAGATATACGGGCTATAATCAGTATCGGTCGGTTACTCATTTAATCGCTACGAATTAACCGATTTATAGTTTACTCGCTACTTAGTGAATAAGGTATACCTCGTTTTGTCACGAATGTCACAGTAGGATCTTGATTAGCTTTAGATGAAACTTGGCATTTCAAATCATGCTTTCTCTTCTCAAACTATTCTATAAAATCCATACATTATAGATCAACAAAATTAGTTGAAGAATGGTACCATGTCGACGTTCAACGCTACACAGAACCAGCCAAGGGGTCAGGAGAAGACTGGTTGTTTGATTTTGACAAATTGTTCAAGTCATTCAATCTGTATGAGGTTGCTATTCAAATGATGTATGAGGCACAAAATGCACCTCCTGATGAATCACAGCAATCTTCACCTCATCCTGGTCCATCATCGTCTTCCTCCACAGAGTCTAGCGAGCAAGTTCAAGAGTCATCCGAATCTGAATCTGAAGATGAATCACCAGCAGATGATGTACAATCTGCACCGACACAGGTTACTCCACAACCTTCATCGTCAAATCAAGAAGCGCCAAATGCAGATCAGCCTCTAACGTCTACATCAGAGGCACCAACCGCTCCAGTTCCTGAGCCGAACTTAACTAACTTGGAACAAAATGTTGTCGTTCCTGACAATCCGGTGGTCAGGACTGAACGTGATCATCCACAAGACAACATTATAGGGGACATTCAACAGGGTGTCAAAACACGTCGACAACTGAATTTTGGCCTCTACACTGAAATGATGGAGTCAGGATCAGTTGCGCTAAATGCCCATGAATGCTTCTTAGCACAAGAAGAACCACGCAGCATCACCGATGCGCTGAAAGACGCTAACTGGGTCTCAGCCATGCATGAAGAATTATTACAGTTCAAGAGACTTGGTGTGTGGAAGCTGGTGGATCTCCCCAAAGGACAGAAGAAAATTGGCACTAAGTGGGTACTCAAATGTAAACGCGACGATCGTGGAGTGATTGTTCGCAACAAAGCCCGCCTGGTGGTCCAAGGGTTTAGGCAAATCGAGGGCCTAGACTACAATGAGGTGTATGCTCCGGTTGCGCGTTTGGAGGCAATCCGGATGTTCTTGGCGTATGCGTCTTTCAAGAGATTCAAAGTATATCAGATGGATGTCAAGAGTGCCTTTTTGTACGGTCACATCGAAGAGACCGTATATGTGGGACAACCTCCTGGTTTTGAAGACCCAAATCACAAGGACAAAGCCTACCTGCTCAACAAGGCTTTGTACGGTCTTCACCAAGCCCCGAGAGCTTGGTACAAGGAACTATCCAAACACCTTCTGAACAACGGGTTTAGAAGAGGAACGATCGACTGCACGTTATTTACAAAGGAGAAAGAAGGAGATCTCATTATGGTACAAGTGTACGTGGACGACATCATTTTCGGGTCCACGAATAAAACACTATGCAAGGAGTTTGAACAAGTGATGCAAGAAAAATTTGAAATGAGCTCCATGGGTGAGATGAAGTTCTTCTTAGGACTTCAGGTTGATCAAACAGACTCCGGTGTCTTCATTCACCAGACAAAATACGTCAATGACATCTTGAAACGGTTCGAGATGTTGAGTTCCTCTTCACAAGGAACTCCGTTAGAGGTCAATCACGGGATTAATCCTGACGAGAAGGGTGAATTGATCAATCCAACTCACTATAGAGGGATCATCGGATCTCTAATGTACCTGACTGCTTCTCGGCCGGACATAATGTTTGCTACGTGTCTCTGTGCACGTTACCAGTCAAAGCCGAAGGTCTCCCATCTTATTGCAGTCAAAAGAATTTTGCGTTATCTGAAGGGTACTCCAGATTGGGGTCTTTGGTATCCTCAGGATGATAACTTTGATCTACATGCGTATAGTGATTCGGACTATGGTGGTTGTAAACTCGATTACAAATCAACAACAGCAGGATGTCAGTTCTTTGGAAGTCGTTTAGTAACGTGGCAATGCAAAAAGCAGACGTCAGTCTCCACTTCAACAGCTGAGGTGGAATATATTGCGGCTGCCAGTTGCTGTTCTCAAGTTATTTGGATTCAGCAACAGATGCGTGACTACGGTATTGAATGTTCTACTACTCCCATATATATTGATAATTCTGCTGCAATTTCAATTACCAAAAATCCTGTCCATTTTAGCAAAACGAAGCACATTGAAATTCGATATCACTTCCTTCGTGACTGTTACGAAAAGAAGTTAATCGATGTGGTAAAAATCCCCACTCAGGAACAACGCGCTGATCTCTTCACTAAATCATTTGACAAACCACGGTTTTTATATTTGCTAGAGATCAACGGCGTTAAACGTCAATCAGATGATGTTCCTGAAGATATCATTTAAATTGTTTTTCATTTTTTCTTTTTTTAAAAATTTGAAAAATCCAAAAAGATTTAGTTTTTATAATTTTTAGGGGGAGAAAGGTTTCAAGAAAAACCAAAAACAATATAAAATACAAAAACCCAAAAACATCAAAAATTTTAAAATTTTGAGAAGTTGATCTTGTTACAAGAAAGATGATAGTACACAGACGCTATCATACTGAGACATCAAAAAGATTTTTATTTCTGTATAGCTTATTCTCATTTTCCTTATATTAAAAAAAAAAAAAAAAAAAAAACGTCACTATCGCTTAGAATTATGTCGGTTGCTTCAGTTTGAAGGACATATCTTCGGATATGTTTGGCCCTTACTTCTACTAGTAGATTATGAGGATAACCATTAACCAGATGACTGAAAGTCACCGGGGCGGTTTATGATGTGTTTTTATTCTTTCGCTGAAAAATAGTCGTTCATACTTAGTTAGAAGGACACATACTCGTATGTGGTCGGTCCAGCTGATCCATTGGATCGTCAGGATAGCCGTTTACCTGAAGACTTTGACTTGATCGGGGCGAAATAATTTAAATTTTTTTTATCCAAAAACATTCATATATTCAGAAAATGAGAAATTGTATCCAACCTTTGGGAAGTGATGGCACACTGACAGTAGCATGATGTTAAAAAGATATAAAGTGAAAAATTGGTCATGCATAGTACTAATGTGATATATTGGTAGGCTTATCTTACTGAATTGAGTCTGGATTTGACCTATCTAAATCATTTAGATTGTCAGCTATGGGTGTACATCTAAGATAAATTGACGAGACGTCACTGTCTAAAGACCAATATCAATTGAGGATATGTCTTATCACGCGTACACGAATTACCATCGGCCCAAATTGGTTCCCCCAAAAGCTAAATTCTTAAAGAATGTTAGATCTTCGTGTTGCAGGTCTGCTTTCATCGAAAGTCCCTTCTAAATCAAATGCTTTAAACGTTGATTAAGGAGGAGTATTAAATATTATATACTTCACCGGCCTTGGAATGATCTCCCTCTGTGATACGTAAGTATCGACCTGGACAGCGCTCTTCCATGCTGTGATATCTAAAGTTATTAACTCCCTCTGTGATACGTAAGTATCGACCTGGACAGCGCTGATAACTTGGATATCTGTATTAAATATCTTATGCTCCACCGGTTTTGGAATGATGTCCCTCTGTGATACGTATGTATCGACCTGGACAGCGCTCTTCCATACTGGTATATCTAAAGTTATTATCTCCCTCTGTGATACGTAAGTATCGACCTGGACAGCGCTGATAACTTGGATATCTCCTGAAAAAAAATATAAAATAAATGATTTTGGGACAAGTAGATGAATACCGAACACGTATGTGAAAACATGATAAAATCATCAAGTTGCTAATTAAATTCGCAAGAATGAGAAAAGCAACAATATTTGATGAAAAGCTAACAAAGGGGATCCTATAAGCTTATGGTCGTTCGTCAAAATAAGATGCGCCGATTTGACTGTTCAATATGTTGTGAGGTCCTACATGAGTCAATCAAAATATGGTGGGATACATAGCTGTGATCAAAAGCAATTTCAAATGGTCATTGACAGACGAGAGGATGTTTGTTTAAGTTTAAATGGACAAATATACCCATAATCGCATTGGTAATATGTATCGACCAAAAAGAAATTATATTGAACTTACTGAGTGCTAAAATGTCAGTACTGATCCCATGTTCGGATCTCTCTCACAAAAAGAATGTTCATTATGCCTAGTTTAATATTATATACTCTTTTATTAAGAAAAATCAAAAACATGTGAAAAATCTCGAAAAGTCTCAGTAGATAGTCAAATAAGTCTGTATGATTTCTTATTATAGATCCTTCTCAACCAAAAATATTGTATTTTAAGTTTTATACAGTTGCTTATTTCAGTTTGAATATTATAAAAAAAAAATTCAAAAAGATTTTTATTCTGAATTATTTTTACTTTTATTCTGCTTTAATGTTGATGAGAAATTATCCAGTGACAGGTAGTCCGATCCCTGTCCCTCCCTGTAAATACTTAAAAAAAAAAAAAAAAAAAAAAAAAAAAAAAGATTTTATTTCTATTTATTTTTCATTTTATTTAGTTCTGTTTGTTTGAAAATCGATGAGAAATCATCGTGACAGGTAGTCTGATCCCTGTCTATTCCTACTAAATGTTTATCCAGTGTGTAGGAATGAAAGAAAACTTCATGCAGGTTGCTAAATGTTTATCTGCGCAACCGACTGTGCATGAAAGAAAGAAGAAGTGACAATGGAAACCCAAAGATGGTTGTGCCTGATATTTTTCCGTGTGTTTACTAATGTCTTATGATCTATATGTTCTGTAGGAACTAAGCTCTCATTATCGGAAAATGTCTAAGAAAACTAACCAAGTATCAAAAGTTTATGTTTTCTTGCAGGTTCAAAGGCACCACGATCGATGGCGGGGAATAAACCGTCTTACAAGGCTCCTACGAAGAGGAAGCGGAGGAATGCTGCCAGTGATTCAGAAGTCGAGAACTTACCTTATCAGAAAACCAGCGACGAATCTGACACTGAGGAGGAAGCGGTACCGGCAGACACCAGAACAGATGCCGAAAAAGAGGCTGATTCATTCTTTAACGTTGAGGTTCTGGATGCTGGTGATGAAGCAAGTGCATCGGATGTGCACTTTGCTGGTGAGGTTAGGGCTGAGGATGTTGCGGGCGAAGAAAGGCCTGCGAAGAGACAAAAGAAGAAGGTTACAAGGAAGTATCGGAGTTTATTTTCTGATCCCCCAAGTCCTCAAATGTTACAATCAGTTGGGACTTCGTCTGCTGCTCCTCCCGTTCAACAAGCACCGCCACCAACACAGCAACCAGCACCACAATTAGCACCACAACCGACTACTCAACCTCAACCTGAAATGTCTATACCTCCTCAGGTTGCAACAGAAATAGCTGATCTTCACAAGGCTATGATGAAGATGTTCATGTTCGAGACTGAGCAAGAAGAGCTGAATAGACGGCAAGAAGAGCAGAATAGACGGCAAGAAGAGCAAAATAGACTGAGAGATGAGCAGATTGCCCAACTTCGAGCCGAAAACGACATGCTCAGAATTGAAAACAGTCAGCTGAATGCGACTGTCGCTGATCAGGGCTCTTCTATCAAGGAACTAAGAGAGTCAAATCTAAGCCTTGAGGCGAAAGTAACCGAATTGAAAGGAGATGTTCTACGTTTGGAAGGTCCATCAAATGTTGATGTGGACACAGACGAACTTGACTCTTCAGATGATGGAGGTGAAGGTGATGATGATCCGTTTAATGTCCAACCGCTGCAATCATAAACTGCAGCAGAATTTTTCACGTTTCTACTGGACAATCCAAATGAGCAGCGAAACTTCGCAAGTGGAGACTTGGAAGAAGGTGAAATTTCTCATAATTTCACAGAAGAAGAATTGGAACAAATGTTTGAATTATCCAACGTAGAAACAGGCAAGTATCTGGCTTTGCCTCCAACAGAACAAATGTCTTCTTCTGCTGCTACACCTGATTCATCATCATCAACGGCCACTGATCCCTCACACGTTGATCCCTCTCAATTTGATGAAGTTGAAATGGAAGACTTGTCAAAGGAAGAGTATCCTGAATACTATACGTCTCAAAATGACGATCTTCCTAACTCTGCAAGTTTCTTCCAAAATGTAACAGAGGAGGAAATACAGAAGAAGGCTGACGAAAGGTCAAACAATATGGAACAGCCTTCTGAAGCGGATCAAGCCGATTTTTTAGAGAAAACCGAGGAATGCAAGAAAGCATTCAATGCTATTCTTGAGAAGATTAGATCCAGACGAAAAGCGAAGCCGACCATTCCTCATACAACGTCATATAAGATGAAGGGTCGCAGAACTTCAGGAGAAATTATCGCTTGGGCATGTCTGAAGGATCTTAACTGCGTAGCTGTCAAGAGAGAAAGGGGGGTTGAATACTTTCAACGTATTACTGATTTGAAGACCCTTCCTACTTATGATCTGAACCGTCTGAATTATCTTGATATGCTATACGCCAACTCATCTCCATTTGCCACGTATTATCAGAGTGTATTGCGAAAAGAGTACAACACAAAATGGAAGATGATCACACCACAAAGGCCGAAGAGATATATAAGCAAAAAGGAGATCGATCCGATCACCAACAGGCCAAAAGTTATTTTGAAGTACATGCCACCACTCACAATGAAGAAGATTCCTCTTAGAAAGATGAAGCAGGACTTCTACAAATCATTCAGGCATTGGTACTATGATGGAAGACTGCATGAGGCAGTTATTGTGCTCAATGACTATGGTAACTGGAGCACTATTCGTATTTTTGATCCAATGTGGCTCACAAATTTGTCAAAGGAGGATGTCTATACGTTGTACAAGACAGAGATTCTTTATGCTCCTGAAGACATAGAGCAAGCGTTAACGTACAGAAATGTCATTAGGATTTGTTTTGCCTATGACATACATGCAGGATCAAATTGGAAAGAACAACAGAAGAAGTATGCCCAAGAAACTAAAGATTAATTGTCATGTCTTTCGTTTATCTTTTTTCTTGTTGTAATTCAAAGTTAAATCTTCTGATTGTAATTGTTTTGAATTGACTGAAATATGATTTGGAATATTGTGATAGATTATGCTTTAATGTCAATTTTACAAATCTAATACAATTGTGCTTAAATGTTAATCCAAAATTCCAATTGACAGCGTCTCAGGATATGCGGAACCTATGGTAAGTCTGACTGACTGTACCATTTGATCAAGAGAGAACTCCATGAAGGTAGGAGTTTGTGGTTGCAACGTTTGCACCACTAGTTTTGAGAAAAGAGAGAGTGAGATAACTCCAAGGGGGAGTTACGATCGAGCAAGAGAACTCGATTGGTTACAGGCAAATAGAACTGGCTCCAAGGGGGAGTTTGTTAGGACATGAAATGTCACATGTATGTCCCCAGTTCTATCAGGTTGGTTCAACATGAAACCAACGATCGTGAAACCAAGTTAACGTACTGAAAATGTCAAACGAAGCTGATTCGATCGAACCAGATCTCATTCGATCGAACCAGATCTCATTCGATCGAATGAGTATCTCATTCGACCGAATGAGTCTTCGTATATAAACGTTACTTGGGAAATTTCACATGCAGAGAACAGATTACACACTCACGAACCAGCAGCCTACAGAAACTCTCTCCACTGTTCTTCGTGTTCTTGGTCGTTTCCTCCAATCCTAGGCGTCAAACCCCTTTAGGAATCGTACCTACGTGCCCGTTGATCACCACCGAATCGCCGTGTTAGAGGATTCCGCACTCTAACACGTTGCCCCGTGAATCGTTGGGAAACCGAGTCCCGAATCGGTCCTACAACCTCACTTCCACTAGCATCTTGAAAATCATGAGTCATCCCAAGCAAAGCCAAATTAGCGTGATTATCATTACACAGTAGTCATTATGACCAATCATTTCCATCAGCTAACATTGCTTGTGACCCAGAACATGATGGTTTCTTCTCAGCATCATTACCTCGTGGTGTTGAAGAATTTTGATTTTGATCACGGGGACCAGTATACTCCTTTTTCGGTTTGTCACATTCTTTTGCAAAATGCCCGAATTCTTGACAATTATAACATTTAACATTTAACTTGTCAAATCCCAATTCCTTGTTTAAGGAAGGAAGATCTTTTCCGGTTCTTTGCATAAATCTTTTCATCTTACGAACAATCATTGCCATGTTCCACTTTAGATCCATGATTTCTAAGTCATTCTTGACAATTATAACATTTAACCTTTAACTTGTCAAATCCCAATTTCTTGTTTAAGGCAGGAAGATCTTTTCCGGTTCTTTGCATAAATCTTTTCACCTAACGAACAATCATTGCCATGTTCCACTTTAAATCCATGATTTCTAAGTCATCTGGATTAATCTGATCATAGTCTTCATCAGTCAGATCACTAGTAGCGATCTTGCTACTCACGAGATTTTCATAAGACGTCATGAAAGCTGATAGAAAAGCAAAATTTTGTTCAGCTTCTTTCATGTTGACATTCGGAGGTGAAACATAATGACTTGCAGTGGATGAACTTCCTGAACCAGCAGAAACATTTAGTGATCCAGAGTTACCAGCGGTATAAAAACATGCTCTAGGATCACTATAGATGGTTGTTTCATTTTCTCTTGCATTCTGGGTAAGAAATGCAGTATTCGGTGAAATGGTTGAACTTAGAGGCATGCTACCACCATAGAAAGCAGGATCTTGACTTTCTTTGGATGATTTTTGACACTTGAGATCATATTCACGTGCTTCAATCTTTTGTAAAAACTCACTTGCAGTCAAGTCTTCATTGAAATAACTGTTTTCTTTTAATACCATTAGAAAAGTAGAGTACGAACTTGGTAGTGCACTCTTAATAGTATCAATCTTATCAACCTCAGAGATTTCCAACTTCATTTTATCCATCTCTGCAATCAAGTGATTAAATCTTGTCGTCATTTCTTCAACTGTCTCACCTTTGGGTAGATTAAAGTTTCTGAATTGAAACTTAAGCATAACCTTTTTGCTTTCAGCAGTGTTTCCCATACTTCTCATTCAGATATGTTGAAACAAAGATGCATAAATTTTTACACTACCCACTTGATGAAAGATGTTCTCAGGTAAAGTCATTGTTAGAGTAGAATAAGCTTTTGTCTCTATTTCTAATGCTTTCTTCTCTTCCTGTGAGTATTGAGATATAGCTTTAGGTCTGAAGCCTATAGTTTCATCCCCAATCATAGGAACGATATAAACTTCATCTAAACAATACGAGCAGTCAGGGTGAACAGATCATAGATGAGCACGAAACTGGGGTTCCCACTTGATAAAATCACTGAACTTAATCGAACGTGGACATTTCGAATGTGAACCTATCTCGGTATCAAGTTGCAACATTTGTTGCATTAACATATTCTGTGAGGCTAGTGCATACATACCAGCCATTTTTGACAAGTTTCAAAAACTTAAGGGTTAAATGTAATGAATTGTGAACAGTTGTAGCGAACTGTGAACAATAATTTAACGAATCAAATCTTAACAAAGTTAAGATTGATAAGGAAGCGAATCAGAATTGATGTTTAACGAATTAAGCAACGTATCAGATGTTCAACGAACGAGTCCAACTAACGAATTGACTAAACAAATCACTAATGACAAGCTGTAATGAATCACTCAGATAAACTTAGCGAATTAGATGACGAACCAGCTACAGTTGATAGCGAATCAACCTATAGCGAATCAGGTTGTTACAACCGTTTGTAACAAACTCTGACACCTAATGCCACGTGGCAAAGTTTGTTATAACACAGATTCCAAGGTAGACACGTGTCACGCGAACCAGTTGACACGAATCAAAAGATGAAATGAACTAGTTGATGAATCAATAGGAATTTATAACGAATTGACTAGATCAGTTAACGAATCAACGTGAATCAGATGACGAATCAACGTAAATATGATAACGAATCATAATCATGTTCAAATCTTCAAAGAGGATTTCCAGATTTTCTGGAAATGATGAACACTATCCCATAAACTCAGATTTGTAATACTATCTCAATTCGTAATAAATTACACAAATAAACTACCAAAATACTCGCAAACCAGTCGCGAATCCAAATCAACAATACTCGTAACCCAATTCACAAATAACCATAACCAATTGACCAAAAACCATTCTCTGTTTTTCGTCCAACTCAGATTCAAACTAAACAGTCCAAAACCAAACCAATATCCAATTCCAACTCACACTAACCTATCAATACCTTAAACGAACTCAAATCCAATCCATTCATTCCATAATTCAACCAATTATCCTCAAATTGATCCAAATTTAATCAAACAGAGCATTAAGAATACATAATACCAATTAACAATTTTATAACCCAAACTAACAATCAAATCAAGCGTAATTGAGCACCAAAAGCCCCGATACCACTTGTTTGTTCCTCCGAATTAACACTTAACACTTAGCAGATCACAGATCTGATGTATACGATTAATTCTAAAACTCGGATCTAGCTCATGATCACGATTGATTATATGTTATATGTGTACATATTATCAGTATTATATATATAAAGTTAATATTATAGGTATGAAGATTGAGAGAGAGATCGGACAAAGTTTCATTAATTAAATCTCAAAAACTTAACTTAATTGTGAACAGTGTTCACATATAAATAGAAGATGGACCTAGTTCGTTAACATCCCCTAACAAACTAGAGTCCACTTCGTTACATACATTAAACGAAATAAACTTTAACGAATCACCCCTGATTCGTTAAACATCCTTAACGAGTCAGGGGAGACTTAACTTAGATCTAGTTGGCTAAACATCCTTAATGAACTAGACTCATACATTAACGAACTATAAGATTAATTAATTGTTTATTATATTAAACAAAACGGCAAATACATTAAACGATAAATACAAAGACTCAAGACGCAAAACCATGCACTAACAAGATGATTGCTGGAATACTGTTTTCGGTTTTGGAGTGCTTGGGATTGAGATTTAGGTTGGGATGGGTGAGTGAAGACATAGTTTCGGTAGTTGGGTTTCCTTTTCTTCTTGGAGGGGTGGGATGAGTTGGAATAGTTTGTGGATTGAGGTTGCGGGTCAACTTTGGTGAGGGTTGATGGTTCGGGTGTAAGTTTCTCATTGGGTTTCTTGGAAATTTTAATGGTGAGGGTACCGGATTTAACACGGTTTTCAGAAAGAGCACCGGCTAAGGTAAATGCATCATGGAGTGTTTGCGGTTTACTACTCATCACTGAGTCTTGGATATGCATGGGTAAACCACCGACATACTTGTCAATCACCCATTCGAGGGGAGTGACCAGGTGAGGAACCAAGAGACTAAGCTCATGAAACCGGTTGGAGTAGAGGGAGTTGCCACCACTCTCTTTCTTAAGTTCCCAAAATTCGGATTCGAGTTTTTGGAGTTCATGTTTTGGGCAAAATTTCTTCATCGTGACTTCCTTGAGCTTGGTCCATGAGTAGGCCATAGCTACTTCCGCCCCGTTGACGAACAATTCGCCATTCCTCGAACATGCTTGAGGCGTACGTGGTTTTCTAGGGTTCGGAGCATTCACAAAGATTAAAAACTTTCCATATTTTTGAACCATTCCAACAAGGTAGTGTCACAGTTCTTGCCATGAAACTGAGATGGGGTTGGCACCGGTGAATTTTTTCAAGGAGAAAGGTGAGGGGTTAGGTGTTGTTTGAGTAACGGTGGGTTGGGTGGCTTGAATTTGAGTTATTAGTTCGGTAATCATAACGGCGGTTTCTTTAGCAACCATAGCGGCCATTCGACGACCGGAGTTCGGCTTGTGAGTGTGGCGCCGAAGAGGAGGCATTTTAAAATAATAAAACAGAAATGATATAAGTTTGGGGCAATTGATGTAATTATGAGGACGATATGTAGACACGATGTGTAAATGATTGTGAGTCCTAGAGTTATGAGGATGAGGATGTTAGAGAAAACATTTTCTTTTTTGTTAGTAAATCAAGTAATAGATAAATTGTTATATAGTTTAAATAGTTGAAGTTTGAAAACAATGTGTTAGGATTTAAAAATTGGAAAATTTGCATGAACCACCATGACTTGTTGTCCCAATTCTAAATCTAAAATAAAATTGTGTTAATGTGGGGAATTGAACATGCGCACGAAATCACCGTGTTTTACACGTTTTGTCCCAAATATCGTAATAACAATAATAAAAAGTAAACGATGAGGTAATCAGGTTGTTGAAAACATTAGTCCATGTATCACCGTGGCTCTTTTGCTTCCAACAAAAATATGAGGAGGCAACTGGAACGCTTTCATTCGACAACTTAAAGTATTGACATGTATAATAAGGTTTGCTGGCCTAGAGGAAGAACCCTACAATTCAATCATCCAAGTTAAGTAAATCACCTTCGATTCTTGGAATCTTTTTGTCAAATGATCGTTTCATAGTGGTTTGCCCTCTATGGTGGCTACAAACCTATTATAAATTCAATCGTTAAGGGATCTTAAATAACGGGATCCAAATTAAGTTTGTGAAAAATAACTTAAAAACCTACTTTTTGCGGTAAGGTAAGAATACCTTGGAATACTATAAGAGTGTGTGCATGTGTATACTTTTTGGAGATTAGCTGAGATAAATAAGAAAACAAATATTAAGTTTTTTGAACAATCAAGTAGGGTAACACGTATAAGCAACACGTATAAGGACCCTAAATCAAAACTACACTAGGTTGTTACGTCTAACCGAGTATTCTATAGTCTTGGCTATGATACCAATCTATCACAACCCGACCAAAGGCGGCGGAACATATCGGGATGCAAGTATTGCCCAAGAACACATGACACTATCAAAGTGACAATATTTAAACAACTCATTAATTTCATTCAAACACCAAAAGTAGCATATCTTGTTCATACCAAATAACACCACATATAAGAATTTAATTGTTCGTTCTTCTAGCAACCTAACGGTCTCAAAATCAGATAGCCTCTTCAAAATCCAATCAACCAATAATTAAACCTGTAACAATGCATAAAATAATATTTGTCAACACGTATGTTGGAGAGCAATTTCTTACTTTTGAGTGTGTGTATATATATATATATGTATGAGGCAAAATCCACAAATCGTATATGAAACTATAAATAAGAGCAAGTATTGCGGTATATAAAACATAAAATAAATGAGCATCCTTTCTAATCGGTAACAACTGACATACTCGGTTAATGAGGCCATATTCAACTAGGACAAAGCTAAAGTAGTTAGGGGTGTGTATAATCATAACTATTGAGGCTCAACAACAACATAAAAATAAACACGCGTGCACATAAAGCATAAGAAACATACAACACACAATAGAGCAAGTATTCTAGTATCATACACCCTAAAGTTTGTGGATTGAGGATCGAGTATTATAAATCATTCTTATTTGGAATAAGTATGCATGTTACCCCCAAAGTATAAAAGTGAAAACGGGGAATGAAATGTACTCACGAGAAATAAATAACTTGAAGGATTAGTTTGCGATAAAATGGGAAGGTAAGTTTAACGGTCAAGACCTAGATTAAAAAGGGTCTTGAGTTAGTTGATGGATCTTAAAAGATTAAAAAGAAATAACGTAACAAGTAAGATAAATAATTAAAGTTTGATAATTAAAATGCAAATACGTAACAATTTAAAGTAATGGTTTTTGAAAACTATGTTTACCCGAAATCGGGTCTCGATATTCTATTTATTAGTTTTAATTAACATTTGTTAAGTAAATGTATGGGTATAATTATGCTATTGCAAGACCCTTTGTTATACTAAGACGAGATTTTACGAGTGTTCGGATTTGTCGGTTCGAGTCATGATAATTGGTCAAGCCCGAAGTCGAGATTGCAAAGAGATAAATATTATGAGATAGCTCAATGAAATCAAAAGAAGCTTAACCAAGTGTGTCGTTCTACTATGAAGAACCTAAACGTCTGTTAAGAAGGTATTTGGCTTTGTCAGTCCAAACTCTTTATAAGTTCAACTTGGATTGACATACCAAGTATTTTAAGAAAACAAGTTAAAATTAGTTTATAATATAGTTTTCAAAGAAAAGGAGATTCGGTGGACGAAAAAACACTAGTGTGTCTTTAGCGAGTGAACTCGGTTTAGTTCGATCTTGGTACGGTCCTTAACTCGGAAAAAGACCGAGGATGGTTACCAGATATTAAAATAATTTAGTAATGATAATACTCAAAATTACATACAACATGTTAATAAAGTGTTTAAACAAGAGTTCGGTTTTGGTTCGGCCCTTGACTCGAAATAAAACCGAGGATGGTTGCCACATACCCAATACCAGAGAACTCATTAAACTAAACTAAAATATAATAATACTCAAGTCTTACATACAATATGTTAATAATAAAGCATTTAAACAAGAGTTTGGTTTTGGTTTGGTTCTTGACTCGGGATGAAACCGAGGATGACTACCACATACCCAAATACCATTGAACTTTTATAATGATTTTGTAACTAAAAGTAATTAGAAACGAAACAACATTAGTAAGCTTGCATGTATTAAAGTGTTAACAAGGACTATAATAGTCCTCCATGAAGCCTTGCCTAGCAATACACCTAAATCGACATGGCCGGAAACGGGAAAGGCAAGGATAGAAGGGGAGTATATTTTATACAAGATATAATAACAGGCTTAAATTAACAAGAATTAGTTAGAAGAAAATATTAGCATTAGTTTGACTTTGAGAAGTCAAACTATCAAGAGTTTGGAGAGAATACTTAGATCTAGATTGGGGAGAGTTTGACGTGAATGAGAAAACCCAAATGGGATGCATTGGCCATGTTTATATAGGGAAAGAGTGAAGTGTTAGCCATGGTGTTGCTTTTAAGAAGTTTCATCAATTTGGATGTTTTGAGTTGGTCAAACAAGGTGTAAAGAAACAAATATAAGTTAAACCCAATATTTCATTAATAACGACGGATCTGAAAGATCAAAACGGGTCAGGTTTTTGATAAAAATACAAATATAAATTAAACCTAAAATGTTGAATGCTACACTCTTCCCTACTTTAGGAAATTTCGTCCCGAAATTAAGAAGAATCCGTAATAAACAAGTGCGGGTACTTTTCCTTCATCTTGTCTTCTCGTTTCCAATTGAATTCAGCGCCACTCCTTGATTCCCAATGGGCTTTAACAAAACGGATGATAGGCCCAGATAATGACCGTAGTCTTAGATTGTGACGTTGTACACTATGAAATGTTCAAAACCATATTTGGTTCAGTTTCACCGTTTTCCGAGTCTAGCTAAGTTGATCGTTTACGCGTTTCGGAAATAGGTAAGATCACATAAACTTAAGTAAAGATACTGATTGTTAAAATGATTTGATTTATAAAAGAATTTTGATGTTTTGGTAGTTCGATTGATTGCAGGGTTCGTTTCCGTTTTCTTACGGATTTGATTATACAAAACGTGTACAATCCATCCGAATAGTCCGGAATTCTCGTAAAAAGTTCGTTTTTAACAAATTCATCCAAAACTATGATATTTGACCACTTTTGATATTTTAACGTACCAGTCAGTTCGTTAAACACAAAACTGCCGGTTTCGTTAACAAATATAATTAACATCTCTAATTAATCATAACTAATTATGCGCTTATATATAAATAATGAAACTTTTTATAAAATAAATAAGAATATGGAGAATTTAAGAAAAATATTATAAGAAATTTTATGATTAACTATCTATTTATAAAAATTCGTTTAATGTGTTATAATTAAGTAATAAATAACCCGTTTATACCAAACGACATCCGAAAAATCCGATTGTTTTTCCAAGTGGTCACAATACCATGACATAGCTCCTGCAAAATCTCCAGAATCTAACTCTTTGGCCAAAATGCATTTTTGGGTGTTTTTCGACTGTTAAAACTCGATTAAAACGCAATTGCACAAAAAATAATTAGACATCTACAAATTTCCCCAATTTTTTTCTAGTGATCAGGCCATACCATTTAGACTCCCAAGACAAATTTCATAATTTTTCATGAAGTTTAACTATTTTTCCCAAATAAACGCCAATAAACGGTAATAAATTCGCCAAATATTCTCCGTTAATTGAAAAATTACCAAATTTGAACAGGGAATCACTTATTTTATCCCTAATTTCCTTGAAAAGTTTCATAAACTAAACACAAGTACGTCACAATCGAAGCACAAACAGCCCCTAAACGAGTTAACCCGTATTACTTTGTCGGTTATCGGTGGTTTTTGATGGTTTAAACGATTCTCTGGGTCTTGGATCGCAAACTCAGTGTATCTACATATCATATAACATCAAACCAAGCATAAATCATCCATAGAACAGCCTTGTTATTTAGGGTTTCGGTTTTGGTTTCAAACCAAACTTTTGAACCGTAAAAACGTCGTATACATGTTCTAATCCGTGTTTTTGGTCAAAAATTTATATGTTTCTGCTTTGTATACATGTTTAACATCAAAACATGATTTTAGTTGATTTTCTTGGTTTTTGAATGGTTAAACATGTTTAAAACTAATCAAGACCTTAATATCAACTATGAAATGAATGAAAAATTGATGTTACCTTTGTATTTTCGGATGCCATATTGAAGAAATCTGATGAAACTTTGAGTTGGTGTGAGTTTGTGTGAAAATGATAAGGGAAACACATCTTTTAACCAAAATATCAAAAGGTGGGGTTTCCCACATCTTGCGGCCACCAAAAGGGAAAGGCCATTTGGGCCCCTCTTTTGGCCCATATTGCCTCGATTTGTGTGCCGGGTGAAATCTTGAGTCCAAAATTTAGTTCGGGTCCGGTTTTTCGCAAGAAAATTTGTTCGGGTGCGAAAAATAGCGCGAAAACGGACGTTTTTCGACTCATTTTTTGCAAAATAATAAAAACATTTGAAATGGTTGTAAACCCCAAAATATTTTCACAGATTGCTTAAAACATGTCATATAAGTGTTTTATAATTCTTTTTCGGCTTGAAGGATGCTACAATGCTCGGTTTGATGTTAACGATTGCGCTTAAACTCATAGTGTATCAATAAACGAAACCTTTTTCGTTTAAATGGTTTTAAACGTACCGGGGCCTAAATATCAATATGTTAGCCACGATAATATATATATATAACTCGTATATGAAATATGGGCTATAATCAGTATCGGTCGGTTACTCATTTAATCGCTACGAATTAACCGATTTATCGTTTACTCGCTACTTAGTGAATAAGGTATACGTCGTTTTGTCACGAATGTCACACTCTCCCCCCGTTAAGAAATTTCGTCCCCGAAATTAGATATGTCAATAGTTTTATTTTTTAGGGAACAGGTGTGGGTATTTCTTTCAGAATTCATCCTTTCGTTCCCAAGTAAATTTGGGTCCTTGTTTCGAGTTCCACCGAACTTTTACCAATGATATTTTGTTGTGTCATAACTGCTTGGTTTTTCTGTCTACAATTTCCACCGGTCCGTCTACGAAGTTTAACTTTTCATTAATTTGAACATCTTCCAGTGGTACTATTGCCGTTTCATCAGTCAGACACTTTTTCAGATTCGACACATGAAATACATCATGAATAGTTCTCAGTTCTATGGGTAGTTTTAATCGGTATGCTATGGAACCAATTTTTGAAATAATCTCGAAAGGTTCAATGTATCTCGTGTCTAACTTGCCAGTCTTTCCAAACCTTATAACACCTTTCCATGGCGATACCATTAAAAATACCTTGTCGCCTATTTCAAATGATAACGGTCTGCTACGAATATCGGCATAGCTCTTTTGTCGGTTACGGGCAGCTTTCAGCATTCGTGTAAACTTATGAGTCTTATCAGTTGTTACATGAATCATTTCGGATCTTGTAATATGAGTATCACTCACTTTGGTCCAACACATAGGCGATCTATATTTTCGCCCGTACAATTCTTCATAAGGTAATGCTTGTATACTACTGTGGTAACTGTTATTATAAGAGAATTCAATGAACAGTAGATGTTGATCCCAATTTCCTTTGAAATCCATTACCCAAGTACGAAATAATTCTTCTAAGATTTGGATGGTTCGTTCGGATTGGCCATCTGTTTGGTGATGCTAAGAGGTACTCAGATCCATTCGAGTTCCCAAAGCTTCTTGAATCGCTTGCCAAAAACGTGAAGTAAAGTTACTGTCTCGGTCGGAAATAACTGAAAGTGGTACTCTATGTCGGGATACAATTTCATCAATGCAAATTTGAGCGGATTGGAATGAGGTGTGCGGATTTGGTTAATCAGTTTACAATTACCCAAATGACATTGTGTCTTCGGAAGGTTTTGTGAAAGTGTGTTACGAAGTCCATGGTAATTATTTCCATTTCCATTGTGGGATTTTGGGTTGTTGCAACATTCTCGAGGGCCTTTGGTATTCAGTCTTAACTCGTGCACAATTTGTGCATTTACTTACATACAAGACTATATCCTTCTTTATACCAGGCCACCGGTAAAATTCCTTATCATTTTTATATATCTTCTCAGTACTTGGGTGAATATAATACTTGAATTTGTGTGCTTCATCAAGAATCAGTTCACGAAGATTATGAATTGCGGGAATTCAGACCTGGTTTTGTAATAAAATACTTCATCGGTCTACTTGGATTCCTTGTTGATTTACAATGTGACCTAAAAATTGTACTTCTTACAGCCGTAATTCACATTTGGACAACTTGGCGTATAACTTTTCTTGCCACAAGAATTATAAAATTACCCGCAGATGTTGCTCGTGTCCCTTCTTACTTTTCGATTATATCAAGATGTCACGATAATTACTATTACGAATTTGTCAAAGTAGGGTTTGCAAGCTCGGTTCATGAGATCCATAAACGCTGCAGGTGAATTTGTCAACCCAAACGGCATAACCAAAAATTAATAGTGACCTTACCGAGTTCGGGAGGCTGTTTTTGGGATATCTTCTTCCATAATTCTTTGTTGATGAAAACCTGATCTGAGATCAATTTTCGAAAAGTACTTCACACCCCGGAGTTGATCAAACAAGTCATAAATTCAAGGTAAGGAGTATTTGTTCTTGATAGTCACTTTATTTAACTCCCGGTAATCAATACACATCTCCCAAAACTTCCATTTTTCTTTACACAAATAAAACAGGTGCTCCTCACAGTGAATAACTAAGTCGTATAAAATCACTATTTAATAACTCTTGCAATTGGTTGGACAATTCTTGCATTTCAGAAGGTGCAAGTCGGTAGTGTGTCTTAGCAATTGGAGCTGCTCCTGGTATTAGGTATATACGGAATTCGACTTGTCTGGTCGGTGGTAAACCATGTAACTCATCAGGAAACACATCTGCATATTCTCGTACCACTGGGATGTATTCTATTCGGTTTTCATCGGGTTCCTTAACTATTACACTCGCTAAGTATAATGTACAACCTTGGCGCAAATACTTTAGTGCCTTAAGTTGGGATACGAGAGGTAATACGGTACCAGATTTCTCACCTTGAACAATCTGGTATCCTAACAGTCTTATCCTTACAAACAATTTCTGCTTTAAACTTAGATAGCCAGTCCATACCGACTATAACATCGAAACTTCCTAATTCTACTGGGAATACGTCGATAAGAAAGGATGTGTCGTTTAGGATAAAAGGGCATTTACGAACTATTTGGTTAACAATCATAGACTTATTGTTAGCGAGTTCTATAGTATAAGGAATTGTTAATTCAATAACCGAAATTTTCCTCAATAGTAAGAAGTTAGTAGCTATAAAACTTTTATCGGCATCCGTGACAATTAAGACTAAAGCTCAATAATTAGAAACTAAGCATGTACCTGTTACTACATGTGGGTCTTGTCGCGCTTAGTCCGATCCGTTTACTACATCGGGATTTAATTTGGGGCAGTGTCTCCTAAAGTGTTTCCTACTACCGCATTTATAACATGTATGGGGGTTCATTGTAGATGGAGTTTGCTGATTAGATTGTTGTAAAATTGGTTGGGGACTAGATGTTTGTGAATGACGAGGTTGGGTTGTTTGAAACTGTCGGTTTGAAGTATTCATTGTAGTTCTACCACTTTGTCCATAATGCCCAATATTTCCGCCTTTTTGACATATGGTCGCTCGACATTCTCCAGTATGATGCAAATTACACATTCCAAACTTCGGCAATGACCCTTTGAACGTATCTTGTTTCATGTCGGAATTGGTCATAGCATAGTTCGGAATTGTAGGGCAGATTCTTTTATTATGAGATTTCGCTTATGTCCTAGATGTATAGCCAGTTCGTTTCAAACCGGACGATTCCCCTGGTACTCCTAATACACTGTTTCTTGTAAGATCAAATGTAACGACGCTAGCTTGTGACACAGCACTTTCTAAAGTTGGGTGGGCTATGAAATTGACTATATTTCTCACGGCTGGGGTCAGTCCCCAAATGTAGCCCTCAATACGCTTAGATTCCGTAATAATTGACCATGGTATTAAACGAATCAATTCATAGAAACGATTTGTGTAATTTAATTAATCAGTGCCTCTCATTTCCAAATTCCAAAGTTCGTATTCTAATTTCTGGATCTCATTTCTTGGGCAAAAATGTTCTACTATGCGGGATTTAAGTTCAGGCTATGTCATATTGTTAATCGTTTCTAGTCCCTGAGTTTGTATAATCATATTCCACCATATCAAAGAATCATCCAGAAACATGCTGGTAACAAATTTGACTATATGGTCTGGTGGACATTCACTAATGTTAATTACGTACTCGGTATTTTCAATCCATTTCACTAATCCGATAAGTCCTTCAGTACCTCTAAATTCAGTCGGGTTGCACGATGAGAATTGCTTAAACGCATAATCCTGACGTGGGGGTTCTTGGTTGTTATGATTGTTATCAATGTCTGGTTGAACATTAACATTTGAAGTTGTATTGGTATTCAGTGCGGGGTTTGGATTCATGACATTTTTGACGTTCAAAATGGGTTTAGGGTTCCCAACGAACTTAATAGTCGAGCGAGTATTATTATCGTATTATCGTTCATAATATCATTAGTAGTCAACGGTGTAGTAACGCCCGGGTTTATATTAGTGTATGGCGGAGGTATGTTATCAGTGGCCATAGTAGTGCTCGAAGGTTTATTAACAGTATTGTTGTCACGTATGCCGGTAGTGACTTGTATTACAATAGTCGGTATCACTCCTTGTAATTGGCGGGCAATTAATTCGGCCAATTCCTCCTCCGATATAAGGTTAGATTTCTTCGGGGCCATTCTATAAACAATAATAAGATATATAAAAATTAATATCGCTTCCACCATAATAATCACAATAGCATGATATTTCTCATTACAAACACACAACTATGCCAAAGAACACGTTTGTATTACCCATAATCATTATTGTACATATGCATTTCAAAATTTAGGGCATAGCCTCAACTTGGTATAGGCCATCGCTTGTATATATGTATCAAAATTTGTCATTAAGTGACATGTAAACTTAATCTGATAAGGGCCAGTGCTTGTAATAATGCTAAACCGCAAACAACTCCCATGTTAGCCAAACATGATTCTACAAAATGCTGAATGGGATGTTAGAAGACTATGTACAACCAAGATATACTACTAGTGTTCTACCCACTCATAAGTACATGGCACAACAATCACACAACAGCAGTCAATAGGGCTACTATCATCTCTATAGGAACTCCCAACAGTGTCATCGCCCGATTCTGACGCCAAAGATTGTGAGCATTTGACCTCTGTACGTCTCTCACTTCTCGCTGGAGGTACCACATGTGATCTTGCATGTCGTGTCTGTGCTGGTTAAGGTTGTTTATCGAGTGTGATTGTCCTACTATCTAATCAGCAACTAAACCCAACTACGTTGAGTCGGATAGAAGAGGTGACTCTGGTATTGGTTTGGGTAGACTCCAGGTGGGAATAGTTATCTCAGTGACCTGGACACATGATGTTTCTCCCCTATGGTATGTTGAACGAGGTGGGAAAGAGGTTTTCTCAGGTAGGTGCACGCTCATGCGGGCAGTCTGATGGTTCCTCTTAGTGGGAGCGGTATTGGTGTATGATACACAGATGGAATAGGGGATCTAGGAGTTCTAATCAGTGAATTATAAGTACTAGTGGTTCTTGATCCTAAGTCATTTCTTGGGGATTCCCTCGGGGAATTGGTGTCACAACGATAGCCCGGTAAATCAGGCTGGTCAGTAGGTACCTCGAGCAGGACCACAACAACCCCTAAGCTTTCACTCGTTTCCTCCTCTGATTTCTCTTCGGGGTTCTCTTCTGGGTCCTCTTAGTCATCATGCAGTACTGGTATTTTGTTGGACATAAGATATTGTAGTTCTTGACATATTTCTAAACAAGGGTTAGTAATAATAATAACAATTCTTAATAATGTTAATTATAATAATGTATAATATTAATTACGATTTAGTACATACATGTATTCGTACACATTAGCACAGATAATCCTTTATATATATTTATATAATAATATATTTTACACACATATGTTGTTGTTTTTACGTATCGGATTGTTTATCGATTTCTTCTCGAATACCCTCGTACAAACAAGTCTGTTATTACGTTCCAGACCATAATAACCCACTTGTCCAATCGAGTTCATCACGAGAATCATCAGTATATTATTTAATGTTATTTTATTCCCAGAGCTAATCGAGCCTAAGGTTATATTAGGGTATCCTAAGGGACATCCTAATTGTTTATAATCAATGGCTCTGATACCAACTTCTGTCACACCCCGACTAGGTAATTGCTGAAGCGTAATACGGGAATGCAACAGATAATTCTGGTATCAACCAAATTTTTTATAAAGAAATTCAACAAACTAATTTACATCATATTACATGGGTTGGTACTATGTTTACAAACTAGATGAAAATCACATAACCGGTTCACGAGCTTCTTATTCATTACTATATATTTACGTCTATTCACAGCTATTCAACTTCACTTCTAACACCAAGCACGTAAGCAATTCATTCCAACTTCGGTTTACCTGAAAAGCATGTTAAAACGGGTCAACTACGTCTAGTTTGTGAGTTTCAAGTTTCATGAGTACGAACAAAATCAGTATACTAGTTCGTAAAGTTCATAGTATGTATATATTTATGTATATATGTGCATGATGTTTTTATACTAAGCCACAAGTGAAACCAAGACAGCTCGCACGCATGGCCACCCTTTCCCATGTACTCCCGTTGGCATTTAATAGCTACTTTGCCCCAAGTATGTACTATGTCTAACACCACATAGCAGAACGTAATAAATTTATATGACAATGTGCAACTGTGTTAACAAGTATATCCGGCATATCCCTCTGGCGCCTTCAGTTGGGTTTGTCAAACTGATAGTACTATCAACACGTCACTGGCACGAAGTTAATCACTTGTGTTTGTGGGGACTTTCAAGTGTTACTACTTAGATAATTCACATCATCACAAGTTCTCAAGTATATAAGTACATGCTTTCCACCCCAAAAGTTTGTAAAACAGTTTAGAAAGTGGGGTCATGAAACTCACCTTAGAGTAGTCTTGATCGGTTACACGTGTAGTATATATAATGCTTCCGAGTATAACTCGTATCCTATAATCATATAGTACGGCTAACACTAGTACAGTGTTTAAACTAAATCGGGCTGTATAACTAGTCTTGGTATAGCTGATAGGCCCAGATAATGACCGTAGTTTTAGATTGTGACGTTGTACACTATGAAATGTTCAAAACCATATTTGGTTCAGTTTCACCGTTTTCCGAGTCTAGCTAAGTAGATCGTTTACGCGTTTCGGAAATAGGTAAGATCACATAAACTTAAGTAAACACACTGATTGATAAAATGATTTGATTTATAAAAGAATTTTGAAGTTTTGGTAGTTCGATTGATTGCAGGGTTCGTTTCCGTTTTCTTACGGATTTGATTATACAAAACATGTATAATCCATCCGAATTGTCCGGAATTCTCGTAAAAAGTTCGTTTTTATCAAAGTCATCCTAAACTATGATATTTGACCACTTTCGATATTTTAACATACAAGTCAGTTCGTTAAACACAAAACTGTCGGTTTCGTTAAAACAAATATAATTTAAATATTTGATTAATCATAACTAATTATGCGCTTATATATAAATTATGAAACTTTTTGTAAAAATAAATTAAAATAAGTAGAATTTTATAAAAATATTTTCAGAAATTTTATGATTAACTATCTATTTATAAAACTTCATTTAATGTGTTATAATTAAGTTATAAATAGCCCGTTTATACAAAACTACATCCAAAAAATCCGATAGTTTTTCCAAGTGGTCAAAATACCATGAAATAGCTCCTGCAAAATCTCCAGAATCTAACTCTTTGGCCAAAATGCCTTTTTGGGTGTTTTTCGACTATTAAAACTCGATTAAAACACAATTGCACAAAAAATAATTAGACACCTACAAATTTCCCCAATTTTTTCCATTGATCATACCATACCATTTATGAGTCCCAAACCAAATTTCATAATTTTTCATGAAGTTTAACTATTTTTCCCAAATAAACGCCAATAAACGGTAATAAATTCGCAAAATATTCTCCGTCTATCGAAAAATTATTAAATTTTAACAGGGACTCACTTGTGTGATCCCTAATGTCCTTGAAAGGTTTCATAACCTATACACAAGCACGTCACAATCAAAGCACAAACAACCCCTAAATGAGTTAACCGGTATTACCTTGTCGGTTTTCGGTGGTTTTTGATGGTTTAAACGATTCTCCGGGTCTTGGGTCGCAAACTTAGTGTATCTACATATCATATATCATCAAACCAAGCATACATCATCCATAGAATAGCCTTTTTAGTTAGGGTTTCGGTTTTGGTTTCAAACCGAACTTTTGAAATGTAAAAACGTCGTATTCATGTTCTAATTCGTGTTGTTGGTCAAAAATCTATATGATTCTGCTTTGTATACATGTTTAACATCAAAACATGATTTTAGTTGATTTTTATGATTTTTGAATGGTTAAACATGTTTAAAACTAAACAAGACCTTAATTTCTAAGTTTAAACCATGTTAATCAACTATGAAATGAATGAAAAATTGATGTTAAGTTTATGTTTTTGGATGCCATATTGAAGAAATCCGATGAAACTTTGAGTTGGTGTGAGTTTGTGTGAAAATGATAAGGGAAACGTATCTTTTAACTAAAATATCAAAAGGTGGGGTTTCCCACATCTTGCGGCCGCCAAGAGGGAAAGGCCATTTGGGCCCCTCTTTTGGCCCATATTGCCTCGATTTGCGTGCCGGGTGAAATCCTGAGTCCAAAATTTACTTCGGGTCCGGACGTTTTTCGACTCATTTTTTGCAAAATAATAAAAACATTTGAAATGGTTGTAAAACCCCAAAATATTTTCACAGATTGCTTAAAACATGTCATAAAGTTTTTTATAATTCTTTTTCGGCTTGAAGGATGCTACGATGCTCGTTTTGATGTTAACGATTGCGCTTAAACTCATAGTGTATCAATAAACGAAATCTTTTTCGTTTAAATGGTTTTAAACGTATCGGGGCCTAAATATCAATATGTTAGCCACGATAATATATATATAACTCGTATATGACCCTTCAATAGATATACGGGCTATAATCAGTATCGGTCGGTTACTCATTTAATCGCTACGAATTAACCGATTTGTAGTTTACTCGCTACTTAGTGAATAAGGTATACCTCGTTTTGTCACGAATGTCACAGTAGGATCTTGATTAGCTTTAGATGAAACTTGGCATTTCAAATCATGCTTTCTCTTCTCAAACTATTCTATAAAATCCATACATTATAGATCTGGAGTTTTAAAATAACCATTCTCTGTTAGCACCAGCATATATGTTGAGTATGAACTTCAAAGGACATTCTTTAAAGTATCAATCCTATCTTCTTCATCCAGATATAACCTAATTCTGGTTAACTCAGGCAACACATGACATTATCTTGTTAGTAACTCTCCAACAAACTCTTGAGGCATTTGAATGAAGTTCTTGAAAAAAAACTTCAACATTGATTTTATGCTTTCCTGAGTATTACGCATACTCATTCTTTCAAAGAAGCATAAAATGGTGCAACAATTTTAAAATGGATAACTTGATGGGAAATACGTTCTTGTAAAATCATTGTCGAAGTGGAAAAGGTTTTCACTTTAGTATATTATAAGGTTTCTTTTATGTAGGTAACATTTCATGAATAAGTTTTTTATTTTGACCAACACCAGGTGAATCAAAGAGCAATCTCACATAGGTATTCTCTAAATTTTACAGAAAATCCGAATCAACCACTCCTAAATGAGCTCTGAATAAAATTATCAAGATTGTTAATCTTAGCGGTCTTGGCATGAGAACCGGTCTCAGTATCATGGTTCAACATCTTTTGCATGATAGCATTTTAAGAAGCTAAGTTTGCCATTTTTAAAAGTCTTTAGTGAAATATGTTAAAATATGAAATTTTAGGGTAAAATATGAGCAAATATGAAAATGATATGAAGAATGGGAAACGAATGAGTCTGTAGCGAATGAATGATTACAAATGTGGTAAAGAATGAGGAATTAGAGTATAAGGAATGAGTAATGAAAAATAAAAAAATGTGGTTGATGAATGAGGAGTGAGAATGTGAACAGTAGGATGACGAATGTGGTGAATGAATGTATGGCATGAATGAAAGACGAGCATTTATAGAGAATGAGTGAACAAATGGCGAATGGGTCATAAAAATGGCTATACCAGAATTTAAACTGCTTAGCCAATGAACTCAGTTATGATAGCGAACGAGCTCATCCATCTTAAAGAATTAGCGAATGCATTCATAAATTCAAAATCAAAAACCATAAAATTCACCAAACCATAACTTATCAAATCAATATAAAATCACAACCAAACCACACACAATCCCCATTGTATAAATCCGAAGAAATTCTGAAACCAATCAAGTACAAATTACTACTCAAATAATTAAAACACTAAATCAATTTTGACCAATTAAATTCAAAATCAAACGATCAAACACTATTTCTTCCCGTTCAAACTAAAATCAATAAAATTGGATGATTCAATCCAATTAAAACATTCTAGGCCACAAACTTATCGGTATGAACATTCCTCAGTAAAAATTACCCTCAATTATCATTTTAATTGAAATTAATTGTTCATTTATCGGTCTGTTTAACAATTCGTTCAAATTATAAATCAAATTAAACTCGAACACTCCCAATTTGACCTAATATAAGTCACAACACGATCAATCAAACATCTGAATCTCTAATACCACTTGAGAATCCATGGTGATGAACATCACGATTCGACAATTGTGAACTAGTCTTGTGATATGATTGTTTGATTTTGATTAGGAATCACTGTCTATGAGAATAAAACTGGGCTGCGTAACAAGACGGAAATCCGTTGGTGCACGATTTTGCGTCTCGTGTCTTTGTATTTATTGTTTTGTCTTTATTATCATTATAATAGAAAAGATGTTATTATTATAATCTAGTTCGTTAAAGTATGTCTAGGTTGCTAAGATTGTTTAACTAACTAGATAGTTAAGTTAAGTTACCCCATTCGTTAATGAAATCTTGATTTTAACATGAAAAAGAAATCTGTGTCGTCTGATGATTTGGCCAAGGGTTTTACTAAAAATGTGAGTCGTCAACCTTCTGTGGCATCAGTTTTTGCCAAATCTCAACATGATTGTGTGGACATGAGAAGTTGTTTTCTTTGTGGTCAACAAGGTAATGTGGTGAGAAACTGTGGATAGAAGAAGTCTCAGAATCTTCATCCATTTTTCAAGGACCAATGAAAACCGGTTCCTGTGATAAAGGAGATTTTGAAAATTCGTTTGTCTTGTGATGATGAAACTCACATAATGTTTTCTAATGTGAATCTACGTAAAGTGATTCACGTGAATGAAATATCTGCTCATGGAAAACCAAAGTTTGTTCCAACCGAGCCAATTTGTAAGAATGTGAACTCAAATGTTGTTCAAGCTGCCTATCAAAGACAATAGTCTAAAAGGCCTGTAACTTATTCTCAAGTTGCAAAACAACAATTGAATTCTGCTAAATCTGATTCTTCTCATGAAACTCAAAAGGTGCCCAAGACTGAGGCCTGGGCTGCCTTTTTGAACATATAATTTTCAATTTGTGTGTTGGGTACATCCAAGACCGTGTCTGATGAGAACTGGATAAAGGACAGTTGATGTTCTCGTCAAATTACTGGAACTCTCGTCCTCTTAACAAATGTTAGAAATATTCAAGGAGGGTATGTCGCTTTTGCTGGGAATTCTGGGGGTATGATAACACAAGAGGGTGAAGTTTCAAATGGGCATATCACGTTTGTGAAAGTCAATTACTTGATAAAGTTGATCATAATTTATTAAGTGTGTCGCAAATTTGTGACAAGAAGTACACGACCGTATTTAACGATAAAGAATGTCTAATTCTGAAACCGGGATACGTCATTCCCGAGGACATGGTTGTCATGCGATCACCTCGATAGAATGATATTTATGTCTTAAATATGAGTTCCAAAGCATCTACATTGATTGAAACATGTTCCGTCTCTAAAGCAACTGAGAAGGACTCTATTATGTGGCATTGTAGAATGGGTCATATTCATGTTCGAAAGATGAATTATTTAATGGCTAATGACTTGGTCGAAGGTGTTTCCTTGAAACACTTTAAGTTAAGGGACCACTGTGTTGCCTGCAAGAAAGTTAAATAGATTAAAAATTCACACCCATCTAAGTTAATCAATTCTATTGATACTCCACTTGAACGGCTTCATATGTGTAAGGCCCCGTTACCGGTAGCCCTACTTTCGTGTTGGATTTACTCATAAACGCAGTTCTAAATATTAGAGTTAATTAAAACATTCGCGGAATATAAAAGCTTTCATAAAAAATTTCATAACAAAACACGTCTTGTCTTAAAACATCATTTTGTCTTTCAAAATTAACGAAACATTAAACTTAAACGTCTTGAGTCTTCCGATGCCAGCCTCTTATTCGGTGCCACGTGTCTCCTCAAGCGAGCTGCCTCATCCTACTCACCTGCGTGCATACTAAAAGTCAGCTACGCTGAGTGAGTTCTAGTTAATCATACACTATACAATACACATAAACTTATATTCTTTCATTCATACTTTCATACTTTCATTCATACTTTCTTTACATACATAATCCTACGTTTTAAAGAGCCTTTCGCCCTATAACCTCACAGATATTATAAGGGTCTGGTCCCTAACATCACAGATATTATAAGGGTCTGGTCCCTAACATCACAGATATTATAAGGGTCTGGTCCCTAACATCACAGATATTATAAGGGTCTGGTCCCTAACATCACAGATATTATAAGGGTCTGGTCCCTCTTTCCTCGAATATTAGTAGGGTTCGGTTCCCTAGTTCTCGAATATTAGTAGGGTTCGATTCCCTCTTCGTTACCATACAACCATACATCATACCTCGAGTATTATTAGGGCTCGGTACCCTTTTCGTAACCATACAACCATCATTTCCTTCTTTTATTAACTTTATTACGTTCATACACATAAGCATTCATATCATACTTACCTTATACATAGCATTACAACCTGACAGTACGTGCAATATCCGAAGATCGTTCACGTACCATCAAGCAATCATTCATACATATCACATCATTCACATAAGGCATACACTTATCTCTTAGGATAGGCGTATTAACAAACATATCGAGTATGCACACAGCCCCGAAAGCATGACACATAAATGGGGCTAGAAACTCACCTGAACACGGTTACGTTCACCGTTAATCGTAATCCCTTTCTTCAGTTGTGCACGGCTGACTGTATAACAAGTATACGCATCAATTAACTATCACTTCTCATATTGCATTTCTATCTTTATATGACCCACAACGAACGAGGGTCCGGGGGCAGCGCCCCTGGCAGCGGGGTCTAGGGGCGGCAGCCCCTAGCAGGGTCCAAGGGGCAGAACCCCTGGCTGGGGTCGAGCTTGACTTTAAGCGAAGTTAAACCTTAGGCGAACTTAGCTTTAAGCGAAGTTAAACCTTAGGCGAACTTAGCTTTAGGCGAAGTTATCAGTTAGGCGAACTTGGCCGTAAGCGAAGTTATCAATTGGCGAACTTGGCCTCAGGCGAAGTTACCAGTTAGGCGAACTTGGCCGTAAGCGAAGTTATCAATTAGGCGAACTTGGCCTCAGGCGAAGTTACCAGTTAGGCGAACTTGGCCGTAAGCGAAGTTATCAATTAGGCGAACTTGGCCGTAAGCGAAGTTATCGATTAGGCGAACTTGGCCTAAGGCGAAGTTATCGCTTTGAAGGCGAAGTTATCGCTTTGAAGGCGAAGTTGCCCAGTTCAGCCGCTGTTTGGTTTCTATCAAGCATTTTTGGCGATTTTAACACCCTTGTTATGGTTCGACATCACCCACTACCCTCCCCAACCGTTTTCGGTCGTATAAACACTATAAAGCTTGGATCTTTAAACTTCAAAGATCAAGAATCATACCTTTTTGTGCTTGTTTGGATCTCGTTTAACTTGTTTAATCACAACTAATCGCTCACTCTTTCTCGGATCACGCTCGTTCCTCTCCCTTGGCCGCCGGCAGTGTGAGTGGTGTGGGTGTGTTTTGGAGTGTTAGAGAATAAGATGGAATGAGTGATGTTTTAGGGTTTAGGGGATATTTATATCCCTTAAGCCCATGGACCTAAGGCCCATTCTCATTTAACCCATCTCAATTAATCTAAGTCCATGATCCGCTCCTTACTCGATATTAAATAATCAATTACGCGAAATCACTAAACATAACTTTCTTTATTCAACCTTAAAATTTTGGGATGTTACAAGTCTCCCCTCCTTAAAGAGGTTTCGTCCCCGAAACCTAACTATTACATAAACAAACTAGGGTAAAACTTGCGCATCTCATCCTCGGCTTCCCAAGTAGCATCTGATCCCTTGCGGTGTTTCCATATCACTTTTACCAAAGGTATAATCTTGTAACGAAGCTGCTTCTCCTTGCGATCAACGATCTCTATCGGTTGCTCGATGTAGTTCAATTGTTCATCAACCTCAATGTCCATCAATGGCACGTGAGACGTGTCATCAGCTAGACACTTCCTCAGATGGGAAACATGGAAGGTTGAATGAATTCCTTCTAACTCATAGGGTAAATCCAGTTTATAAGCTACTTCACCCACACGGTCTACAATCTTGAACGGTCCAATGTACCTCGGACTCAACTTCCCCCTCTTTCTAAAACGGATAATTCCTTTCCAAGGCGAGACTTTAAGCATCACATTGTCGCCAACGTTAAACTCAATTGGTCGTCGCCGCTTATCTGCATAAGACTTTTGTCTGTCTTGAGCGGCTTTCATTCTTGCTTTGATCTGATCGAACCTTGAAGACGTTTCTTGAACCACTTCTAGGGTTCCCATTTCTTTCTGACCAATCTCACCCCAACACACAGGGGTTCTACATTGTCTACCGTAAAGCATCTCGAACGGTGGCATACCAATACTTGAATGGTAACTGTTGTTATAGGAGAACTCTGCCAGATGCAGATGATCATCCCAACTTCCACCAAAATCTAAAACACAAGCACGTAGCATATCCTCAAGGGTTTGGATCGTCCTTTCAGACTGTCCATCGGTTTGAGGATGATACGCCGTACCGATGTTCAACCTCGTCCCCATAGCTTCATGGAATTTCTTCCAGAACCTCGAAGTAAACCGTGTATCTCTATCAGACACGATTGATAACGGTATTCCATGCTTGGTTACAACTTCTTTGATGAACAAGCTTGCTAACGTTTCTGACGAGATGGCCTCTCGTATGGGTAGAAAGTGAGCACTCTTGGTCAAACGGTCCACAATCACCCAGATGGTATCATGTTGCTTAGCTGTACGAGGTAGCTTAGTTATGAAATCCATGGTGATGTGTTCCCATTTCCACTCAGGTATCTCTAGCGGTTGCATCTTCCCATAAGGCTTTTGGTGCTCGGCTTTGACCTGTAAGCAAGTTAAGCACTTACTAACATAATCCACTACATCATTCTTCATTCCTGGCCACCAGAAATCTCTTTTCAAGTCTTGGTACATCTTTGTAGCTCCAGGATGGATTGAGTACCTTGACTTATGAGCTTCATCTAAGATTCGACTTCTAAGATCACCATGGCGTGGGATCCATATACGGTCGAACCTAGTCTTAACTCCATGAGTGTTTTCCATCAACTCATCTTGCTGGCCATAAATCCTTTCTTTCTTTACTAACCCTTCATCTACTAACACTTCTGTCTGCACTTTGATGATTTCTTCAAAAAGACTTGGGTTCATGATCAACTTGTATGACTTCACTGTTGCAAGGACTTCCTCATTCTTACGACTTAACGCATCAGCGACCACGTTAGCTTTACCGGGGTAATACTTAATCTCACAGTCGTAATCCTTAATCAACTCCAACCATCTTCTCTGCCTCATGTTCAATTCTTTCTGCTCGAAGAAGTACTTTAAACTCTTATGATCTGTATAAATAGTACACTTAGTACCGTACAGATAATGCCTCCATATTTTAAGAGCATGCACTACAGCTGTTAACTCCAAATCATGCGTCGGGTAAGTACTCTCATGGACCTTCAATTGTCTAGACGCGTAAGCTATCACCTTCCCTCGTTGCATCAACACGCAAACTAACCCTTGATGCGAGGCATCAGCACAAACAACGAAATCCTCGTCACCATCGGGTAGAGCATGGATTAGAGCTTGCGTGAGTCTCTTCTTTAATTCTTCAAAGGCTTCTTCTTGAAACTTTCCCCAACTGAATACTATCGACTTTCGGGTCATACCGGTCAGCGGTGCGGCTATCTTGGGGAAACCTTCGATGAATCTCCTATAGTAGCCAGCTAACCCTAGGAAGCTTCGTATATCAGTCGGATTCTGCGGAGTCTTCCAATTCGTTATCGCTTCAATCTTAGCTGGGTCCACGGTGATCCCTTCCGGATTAACCACGTGACCTAAAAATTGCACTTCTCTTAACCAGAACGCGCACATCGGAAACTTGGCATACAACTTCTCCTTCTTCAGAGTCTCCAATACCTCTCTCAGATGCTCAGCATGGTCAGACTCGCTCTTTGAATAAATCAATATATCATCGATGAAGACGATAACTGACTTATCCAACATCGGTCGACACACCCTATTCATCATGTCCATAAATGCTGCAGGAGCATTTGTTAGACCGAATGACATTACGAGGAACTCGTAGTGTCCATACCGCGTTCGGAACGCTGTCTTAGGGATGTCTGCCTCTTTCACCTTCAGCTGATGGTAGCCTGATCTGAGATCTATTCGTGAGAACCAACTTGAACCTTGCAGTTCGTCAAACAGATCATCAATCCTTGGCAAAGGATATCTATTCTTTACCGTAAGCTTATTCAACTCACGATAGTCTATGTACATTCTCATACTTCCATCCTTCTTTTTCACGAACAATACTGGTGTGCCCCACGGGGTAACACTCGGTCTTATGAAACCTTTGTCGAGGAGTTCTTGTAGTTGGGACATCAATTCTTTCATCTCGGACGGTGCTAGACGGTAAGGCGCTTTTGCGACAGGTTGGGCTCCTGGTATTAAATCTATCTGAAATTCTATCTCTCGCCCCGGTGGCAACCCCGGAAGATCCTCAGGGAATATTTCTGGGTAGTCGCGCACAATAGGAACATCTTTAATTTCTTTCGTCTCGGCCGTAGCGTTGACGACATACGCCAGGTAGGCACAACACCCTGGCCTTAGAAAACCCTCGGCTTTTATCATCGAAATGACATTAAGCCCAGAACTTTCCTTATCACCATAAACCGTTACCGCACTACCATCCAGTGACTTTAACCTTATCATCCTACTCTTACATACTATCTGAGCCTCAAACTCAGACAACCAATCCATACCCAAAACCACATCGAACCCTCCCAAGGTCATAACGTACAAGGTAACCGGGAACTCATGTCCTTCCAATTCTATCTTACAGTTCTTAACCATTTTTGTTATTTTAACCGAAGTGTCACTGGCGGTTTCTACTACAAAAGTTTCAGGCACTCGGCAGCCTTTCATTTTAGCTAGTTTACTAAATGTCGTAGCTACAAAACTTCTATTCACACCAGAATCAAATAATACGGCAGCAGAAATGCCGTTTACTAAGAACGTACCGGTCACAACATCAGGAATCTGTCTAGCTTGCTCTTGGGGTCAACATGTAGGCCCTAGTCCTCGGCCTTGCTTGATCAGCATCTTTCTTCCACTACCTCCAGCTTCACCCTCGGTGCATTCTCTAGCAAGGTGACCTGTCTTACCACACTTGTAGCATGCAGGCTTAGAACTGCACTCATGAGCATAATGACCTGCCTTCCCACACTTGTAGCAAACATTCGACCCAACTCTACACTCTCCAGTATGCATCTTTTCACACTTATGGCATGTATCCGAACCCTTCCCTCACCTACACTCACCACTGTGTGCCTTGCCACAAGTCTTGCACGACCTGTTCTCCCAAACTCTCAGCTGCTTGTTCTTTGGGTTCCACATCTGGGTACCGCGTCGTTTAGCAGGAGCGACCCATTTCTTCGCTTTCTTCTCGTCTCCCACCACCACATCATCCGCAACCAAGTCTGCATAGACCATTTCTGCGAGTTCGACAGCAGAATCGAAAGTAGCAGGTTTACTTGTCCTGACTAACATGCGGACTCTCTGTGGTAATCCCCTCATGTAACACTTGATTCTTTTCTAAAAGGGAAAACACAAACATCATCACTCAAGGAACTATTTAGTACAAGGATAGCAAGGCTAACAGGTAATAACAGTGGCCAGTTGTGATTAGCTGATCACGTTACTTTCCGTGTCCTATACACTTCCCTTTATGAGTCTATTTGTGCTGGTTCTACTTAAGCAGTTAGTCAAATCAAACAATCAATTATTCCTATCCCTGACGTTCACATATCTTTTCTTTCTCATTAACATATATCATTTAATCATACACTTTACTTTTACTGATCTTGCTTGAGCGACACATGGCATTCTTGAACTGGCATCTTCTTTCCATTCTTACTTAAATCCCATTCTCTGTTCGAGTCTAAGCATGTAGGATGCTTAAATCTCTCGAACTTTGCTCTGATACCAACTTGTAAGGCCCCGTTACCGGTAGCCCTACTTTCGTGTTGGATTTACTCATAAACGCAGTTCTAAATATCAGAGTTAATTAAAACATTCGCGGAATATAAAAGCTTTCATAAAACATTTCATAACAAAACACGTCTTGTCTTAAAACATCATTTTGTCTTTCAAAATTAACGAAACATTAAACTTAAACGTCTTGAGTCTTCCGATGCCAGCCTCTTATTCGGTGCCACGTGTCTCCTCAAGCGAGCTGCCTCATCCTACTCACCTGCGTGCATACTAAAAGTCAGCTACGCTGAGTGAGTTCTAGTTAATCATACACTATACAATACACATAAACTTATATTCTTTCATTCATACTTTCATACTTTCATTCATACTTTCTTTACATACATAATCCTACATTTTAAAGAGCCTTTCGCCCATAACCTCACAGATATTATAAGGGTCTGGTCCCTAACATCACAGATATTATAAGGGTCTGGTCCCTAACATCACAGATATTATAAGGGTCTGGTCCCTAACATCATAGATATTATAAGGGTCTGGTCCCTAACATCACAGATATTATAAGGGTCTGGTCCCTCTTTCCTCGAATATTAGTAGGGTTCGGTTCCCTAGTTCTCGAATATTAGTAGGGTTCGATTCCCTCTTCGTTACCATACAACCATACATCATACCTCGAGTATTATTAGGGCTCGGTACCCTTTTCGTAACCATACAACCATCATTTCCTTCTTTTATTAACTTTATTACGTTCATACACATAAGCATTCATATCATACTTACCTTATACATAGCGTTACAACCTGACAGTACGTGCAATATCCGAAGATCGTTCACGTACCATCAAGCAATCATTCATACATATCACATCATTCACATAAGGCATACACTTATCTCTTAGGATAAGCGTATTAACAAACATATCGAGTATGCACACAGCCCCCAAAGCATGACACATAAATGGGGCTAGAAACTCACCTGAACACGGTTACGTTCACCGTTAATCGTAATCCCTTTCTTCAGTTGTGCACGGCTGACTGTATAACAAGTATACGCATCAATTAACTATCACTTCTCATATTGCATTTCTATCTTTATATGACCCACAACGAACGGGGGTCCGGGGGCAGCGCCCCTGGCAGCGGGGTCTAGGGGCGGCAGCCCCTAGCAGGTTCCAAGGGGCAGAGCCCCTGGCTGGGGTCGAGCTTGACTTTAAGCGAAGTTAAACCTTAGGCGAACTTAGCTTTAAGCGAAGTTAAACCTTAAGCGAACTTTGCTTTAGGCGAAGTTATCAGTTAGGCGAACTTGGCCGTAAGCGAAGTTATCAATTAGGCGAACTTGGCCTCAGGCGAAGTTACCAGTTCGGCGAACTTGGCCGTAAGCGAAGTTATCAATTAGGCGAACTTGGCCTCAGGCGAAGTTACCAGTTAGGCGAACTTGGCCGTAAGCGAAGTTATCAATTAGGCGAACTTGGCCGTAAGCGAAGTTATCGATTAGGCGAACTTGGCCTTAGGCGAAGTTATCGCTTTGAAGGCGATGTTATCGCCTTGAAGGCGAAGTTATCGCTTTGAAGGCGAAGTTGCCCAGTTCAGCCGCTGTTTGGTTTCTATCAAGCATTTTTGGCGATTTTAACACCCTTGTTATGGTTCGACATCACCCACTACGCTCCCCAACCGTTTTCGGTCGTATAAACACTCTAAAGCTTGGATCTTTAAACTTCAAAGATCAAGAATCATACCTTTTTGTGCTTGTTTGGATCTCGTTTAACTTGTTTAATCACAACTAATCGCTCACTCTCTCTCGGATCACGCTCGTTCCTCTCCCTCGGCCGCCGGCGGTGTGAGTGGTGTGGGTGTGTTTTGGAGTGTTAGAGAATAAGATGGAATGAGTGATGTTTTAGGGTTTAGGGGATATTTATATCCCTTAAGCCCATGGACCTAAGGCCCATTCTCATTTAACCCATCTCAATTAATCTAAGTCCATGATCCGCTCCTTACTCGATATTAAATAATCAATAAAGCGAAATCACTAAACATAACTTTCTTTATTCAACCTTAAAATTTTAGGATGTTACAATATGGACTTGTTTGGTCATGTGAATCGTGCGAGTATCACTGGAAATCGGTATTGTCTTGAAGTTAATGATGACTATTCAAAATATTCATGGATTTTTTTTATGAGTTCAATGTCACACCCCGAAAACCACATAATAATAGTTTCAGAGGAAGTCTTTACAACTAAATAAATTTTCTGGCGGTGACAGTTGTTGTAACCGATAGCCAATCATAATAACACAATGTTTAATATATAATATTAAAAATATTATTTAAATATCATAGTTTACATAGTTTTTATTATAAAAACTACATTACGGTTCCATACATTTCTTTTATTCAAACACCTAGCCTCGCTCCACGCCTCCTTGAGAAATCTTCATTTACCTGTAACACATTTTTAAATAATATTTGGGTCAACACGAATGTTGGTAATTTATTTTCGAGAAAAACTTATTATATAAATATAGACAATTTATACATAAACAACACATGAATCTAATAGTGAACAGCTATTATACTCCCAACAGTTTCGATTGGTACACAGTATAACACAATAACGAAACCCGCACTTTACCTTTGGGCGCAAAAAGCATTAGTTGTAAACTAGCTAAGTGTACAACACGTGTATGACTACCAATTTGATAACTCGAAACGTACCATACTCGAAATATTCCCACTTTTAACCCAATGCGAATGAAAGTGGGGGGCGGGGGGAGGGCGTCACCCCGATAGATCTACCAACATTTCTGTGCCCTCAATTCGGTTAACAGTTATTTAACCAAATTGATTCATCCCACAATAACGAAAATTTGAAAGTATATTGCGCTTTCAAAACATATATATAAATACGAATATAGATATATATATATATATGCTTTTCGGAGGAAGAACTCACTTTGATTTCGGTAACGTCCAAAAGCTCGTTGAATGTCCTATATTAGTATATATTTGTTAATTCTAAGTTCGGGTTTGACCAAAGTTGATTTACTATATATATACTATATACATACATATATATATATATATATATATATATATATATATATATAACCTTAATCTAAAAGTTCACACAAGCACACATCACATAAAAATTAACTTATAATTATATAAATAAACACCTAAAATATAAAGAAGTAATAAACATCCGAATATTGTTTTAGTTAATAATTTAAATTGAATATTATAATTTATAAAAATTATTTCTTTTAGTTGCTGGATTATTTTTGAAATTTTAAGTTTTTATTTTATTTCAAATTTTGACTTTATTTTAGTCGGTTTTGTCAGTTTTGCCGGTTTTGAACTTAAAAATGAACCGGTTGTCATTTTGTGAAAACTTTTAGTTTTAAATTATCGAAAACACTTTTTATATAGTTTTTAGTCATATTTTATTAGTTTTTCAATAAAAATGATATGTTTTTTATTTTGTTGCCAATTTCTTAAAAATGCCAATGTTTAACGTGTTCGTGACACGAACCGGGTTGGTTTAAGTTTTACTATTTTTGACTTTTCTTATACTTTAACTTATGTTACATATAAGAATATTATGACTTTAGGAGCTGTTCTAAATCAATTCCAAAAATTCATGTCGGTTCACGTTAAAAGTCGAACTTTCCGACCGTTAATGTTACCGACAAGCTATTTAAGTCATAATGTCAAAACTAAACCATTTGATACAACAAATATACATATAATAACAAGTAATATATCATCACATTCATGTTTGATCATATAGCATCAAGTATGCACACAAAACAAATCTTTCACTACACATGCTCAAGCTTTAGCTTAAGCTTTAAACAATACATTAAGCATGTTGTTTCTATAATCTCTACAAGGTATTTATGTACCAAACTTTCTAGATCTTAAAAACCCATAATATAGTCTTAATCCATCCCATTATCATCCTTTAAACAAAAGCATTCTTGGTTGTTTAACAACAAAGTTTCTACATTTAGCAAATTGGTTATTGTAACAATCTTTCATTCAATTCAAGCTTTCAAATGTAATTAGGTGTAACTTATATCTATCTCATTCAACTAGTTTGATAGAAAGATTTTAACAATTTATTAAACACTTGTTCTTAGATTTTTCATTTACTTATTAACAAAGTTACTATTACTAGTAAGTAGCATTTTTAACAATCTTATTTTCACAACACAGCTTACTAAAGTAGTCCTAACCACAAGTTTTTAATTACTTATACAAGATTATGTTCACTTATAAACCAACTTACAAAACATTTTGTACAACTTACAAAGTTTCTTTTATTTGTAAGCCTGACACAAATTCTTGTTTGTTTAAGTTACCAAGTTTCATGCATCCTAGTACTTCTAGTTAATTTTATTCCTTTCCATATGTCCCATTCAATCACTTACTTAGTAATTTTCAATCCACACCAAAAATCAACAAGAGACAAGTATTAACTTTATGACCAAATCTCTACATCATTTGTCAACCCTTTTTCCAAGATCTTATTTACCTTTTCAAAACCATTATTATTGTTACTTACAACTTTTCAAGTACTCTTTAATAAATCAACCAAGTGGGTTTTCAAAATTATCACTTATTCTTAACCATTTCAACATTTAACAAGTTAAAAACTTCAATCCAACACCCAAACCAAAACCCACGACTCTAAAGGGTGTTTTTACCCATATTCTATTTTCAATCTTTTGGCCATTTACACATTTACTTTCACCATTACAATAATACTTAAACCCATTTGTAAACAAACTCAAGTAAACTCAATATGGACAATCTAAACAAAGCTAATATGCAACCAGAACAAGTCCTAAAATCAACAAAACCCATCTCATATATTCACACACAAACTCACGGGTCACACACATGCATGCATATATCCATATTTTACTTGCGTGCACATCATCAAGCTTTAAACATCTTATAAAAACAAATATACCCAAATATTGAAGTGGGTTACCATGGATTTCGGTTTTATGTGCCTAAGGAGGTGATAATGTGGACTTGTACTAGCTTGTAACTTCTTCCTTAGCTTCTTAATCCTTTGATTTTGCCTAATCTCTCACCAAAGGTTCATATTCTTCAATAGTATGCATGTAATAGTTTTTGAAGTATGATAATATGAGAGAGGTGATGGTGATCGGTTTTATTGAGAGAGAAAGGGGCTATAGGATTGATGAGTTGGTGTATAGGTAAGTGTGTTGTCATAACACAATTCTCACAAGTAACCCTCAAGTAATCATTATGTGTAGAATATTTTATTGGTGGGGTAAGGAAGTGGGGTTGGGTTGTGTGAAAATGGCGGCCAAATAAGGGGGGGGGGGAGTGGAAGAGTTGGTGTTTAATAATAATATATGTAATAGTTTAGGTGATAAGGTTTAACGTATCTCATAATTTATCTGGCCAAACGACGTCCGTTTCTAATAATTTTCATCAGATTTTGAGCGAAACTAGATTACAGTCAATGCCTGCCTAAAAATATAATTTTCTGAAAAAGTTGTTATCGGGTTCTTACGGTGTCCTCTACTGGCTTTCGGTTACTTATTTTCTAATGTTTGCGATTCGAACCTTCTAAAATTAAGTTTATATACTATCTCTAATATCCTAACATAAAATTTAATTTTCCGAGGTCATCTTGACACGTTTATGAATTTATTTGTTTTGAGTCGTTACCCAGTGTCAATCTGTACCGTGCTTGCTACACGAAAAAATTTAACTTTTTCGGGTTCCATAGTTTAAAACTCAACTAAAAACAAAGACTTTAGGTAAAAGTATTATCCCCATATATTTATCTCACTAATTAATGTGCGATTACAGTTAAGATAATTACCAGATTAGTCTAATTTTTGGCAGTTGTCACATTCAAAAGATCAAACACCTGTTTGGTTCAAAATCTAATCACTAAGATCGAATCACTATGCAAGCAAAAAGTGAGGAGTATTTGAAGTGATAATGGCACTGAATTCAAAAACACTGTATTGGATTTCTTTTGCATTAAAAAGGAATTCATTGAGAATACAGTGCCCCTTACGTTCCACAACAGAATAGTGTTTCTGAAAAGAAAAACAGAACTTTGATTGAAGCATCTAGAACTATTCTTGTAGATTCTAAGCTTCCGGTTCAATTCTGGAACGAGGCTGTGAATACTTCTTGTTATACGCTTAATCGGGTTCTGATAGTTAAGAGACTCCAAAAGACGAGTTATGAGATTTTGAACAAACAAAAGACTCACTTAAAGTACTTGGAACCATTTGGGTGTCCCTATACGATGTTTAACAGAGATGTGGTTAAATTTGAAGAAAATGCTATTGAAGGTTATTTCTTAGGTTACGCATCTCCTAAGAAAAGGGTATTTAATTTCACTTCAGACTGTGTTGAGGAGTGGTGTCATGTGGATTGTCAAGGTACACCACACCTACTCAAGGAAAAGGACATGACTGGATGTTTGATTATGATGGTCTATTTAATTCGTTTACTCCATCAACTGAACAACCAGATGAAGACTTGGTTCGTGCGTATTTTGAAGATCAATTGGCACTTCCAAGGTTTTCAAGTTCTAATGATGTTGAAGCTCCAACTGAAGCTCCACTTGATGATCCTCCAGCTTCATTTGATAATGTTTCTAGTTCGTCTGATGATAATCAAGTTGTTGATCAAGTTTTTGAACCTGATCTTGCTGATACAGTTGAAAGTGATGATTCATATCATGAGCTTGGGGAATATTACACTAATTTATTCAAAAATGTTGTTATGCCTGAGAATCCAACTCTTAGGATTCATAATTATAATCCAAAGGACAACATCATTGGGGAACTTGATGTGGGTGTGCAAACACGTCATCAAGTTTCTTCTTCAAGTGAGAATAATATATTGTGTGCTTATGTGGATTTACATTCTTCTTGGATAGTAAATCTTGCGAAATACACCTGCTTTCTATCCCAAAAGAGCCAACGACGACTCGTATGGTACTTGAAGATCCTTCTTGGGTAGAAGCAATGCAAGGGGAGTTGCAACAGTTTACCCGACTGGGTGTATGAGATCTTATCTACAAACCTGCTAGAGTTAAGAAGCCTATTCCAACTAAGTGGGTATTTAAATGTAAAAAGGACGATCGTGGGGTGATCGTGAGAAACAAAGAACGGCTGGTGGTGCAAGGATTCCATCAGTAAGAGGGTAATGACTACACTAAGGTATATGCTCCGGTTGCAAGATTGGAAGCCATACGAATTTTTCTGGCTTATGCGGCTTACAAGAATATTAAAGTCTATCAAATGGATGTGAAAAGTGCTTTTCTCAATGGTGAATTACATGAGGAATTGTTTGTCTTACAGCCTCCTGGCTTTCAGGATCCTGATTATCCGGGCCGTGTTTATCGCTTAAACAAGGCCCTGTATGGTCAACATCAAGCCCCGAGAGCTTGGTATGGCACGCTTTCCGATCATCCGACTGATAACGGCTTTAAACGAGGGACTGTTGACTGCATTTTATTCTATAAAAATATTGGTGATGATCTTCTCCTCGTTCAGATATATGTCGACGACATTATCTTGGTCAACAAATGATGAATTATGTAAGGAATTCGAGAAGTCGATACAAACAAAGTTCGAAATGAGTTCGATGGGAAAGATAAACATCTTTTTAGGGTTGCAGGTTAATCAGTCCGCGAAAGGAATCTTCATTCACCAGACTAAGTACGTGAACGATGTTTTGAGCCGATTCAAGATAACTGCGGGAAAAATCCCTTCAACTCCTCTCCCTGTGGGTCACAATTTATCACCTGATGAATTGGAGGATACCGTCGATCCTACCCTCTATCGAGCTATGATTGGGTCTTTAATGTATCTTACTGCTTCTCTACCTGATATAATGTTCGCAGTTTGTTTATGTGCTAGGTACCAAGCAGGTCCCCGAGTGACTCACCTGGCAGCGGTTAAGCGTATTCTTCAATATCTGAGGGGAAATCCTGACATCGGGTTATGGTACTCCAATGAAGATAATTTTGAACTCACCGCGTTTTCTAACTCAGAATATGAATGGTGCAAGATTAATTTCAAATCGACTAATGAAGGGTGTCAATTCTTAGGAATCCGGCTTGTTTCCTTGAAGTGTAAGAAGCAGACAAATGTCTCCACTTCAACTGCTGAAGCAGAATATGTTGCAGCCTCAAGTTGCTATTCACAGGTTTTATGGATACAACAACATCTGCGTGACTACGGTTTGAATTTTCTTACTACTCCAATTTTAATTGATAACTCTGCTGCCATTAGCATTACCAAAAATCCCGTACAACACTCTAAAACGAAACATATCGAAATTCGTTATCATTTCATACGAGATTGTTTTGAAAAGAAATTAATTGATCTTGAGAAAGTACATACCGATTTTCGAAAGGCCGATCTATTTACCAAGGCAGTTTACAAAACTCGTTTTAATTTTCTTCTTTGTTTAAATAGATTAAAAACCCTTGCTGGTATCCTGAACAAGGATAATTATCTTTATTTTATTTTTATTTTTTCTTTTCTTTTAGTTTTGGTTTTGAATTTTGGGGGTGAAATAGAAAATACAAAAATATTATGCTTTTCGTTTGTATAGATAAAATCCAAAAACATTAAAAACAAAATATTTGAAATGGAAAAAATATTGTGTCTGTTGTTGTTTAAAATACTTTGAAAAATTAAAAATATTGTTTTTCTGTATGTATAGAAAAATCGGAAAAACCAAAAAGATTGTGTTTTTAGTATGTAAAGAGAAAGTACAAAAAGATTTTTGCATATCTTTGCTGATATGTCAATTACTTACATTTGAAGGGCATATACATGTATATGTTTGGTCCTGAGGTTTACTTGTAAAAGTTCAGGATAGCCATTTAACTGACAATGGAACGTAGTAGGGGCGATTGTTATGCGTTTGTATTTTATTCTTTCGCTGAAAACTATGTCGGTTATTTAAGTCTGTGGAACATGCTTGCATGTCTTGGTCATGTTATATACTTGTGGATGGATAGAATAGCAATTAATCTATAGACTGAAAGTGACTGGGGCGATTGAATTTATTTTATGCTCCTCAAAAATTGAGTTTTGAAGCAAAACGAGAAAATGATAGTACATTGATTATTTAACCCAATATCCAGCAAGAAATAAGCTAAAAAGATTGAGTGCTTAATTGCGTTGGTGCGTTGATAGGTCTTAAGCAAGCTGTTAGAGTAAATTATGTGATATAAACATAAGTAAACGCCAAATTGAAAGAGGTGTGAGTCTCTACCAAAAGTCTAGGTATGGATGGTAGAAATGTAATAGCCTGTCATACTCAAGCCTTATATTTGTCTGATCACCAAAAATAAAATAAAGAAAATAACAAGCGTTGGGTTACTGGACACTGTGATTCTTTATGCAACTTAATCATCTGGGTATTCATATGCATGAATATTTCATCCGCTTTTAGAGAAAACCCAAAGTCATTAAACTTGATCACTGCTATACTTTGTACATATTTAAACTACTGACTTGATCAAAATCCGCTGTTAGTTATACATTTGTTCCTCCCTTGCGCGCGTCTCAATACCAATAAGAAACGGACCCCAGGGGATATACAATGTATGTAAGCCGACAGATGGACTCGTGCATTCTCACTCAGAGTAAAGGAAACTTGATTCATTGCTCAAAAATTTCGATAAATTCAAATTTTGATCGACTTTATAATGGTTTAAGTCAAGTTGGGGTGATATTGTAAAAATCAAACTATGCTTGAACCGAGATTAGAGGCTGATAGTTTATGATATTATGCGCTCTAATTGAACAATTAATCATATCACAAAAACGCTTGAACGTTTGTTATAAGATCTAAGTGGACAACGATATCAATGACCGACTTAACGCCAGTCACTATATCACTGAATTATAAAACTGTGATGGAAGGACAATATGATTCTCTGCTCAAACTCGCCAAAAATCCAAAAATATGTACTACTTTGGAAAAATCATACAAAAACACAAAAACATTTTTCTACTTTTTTTTTTTACTTTCGAATATTTTTCTTGTAAATATTTTGATACAAAAATTGCAAAATAGCAAAACCATATTTCTTTTCTTTTACATATTATTTAATTCTTTTAAGTTAAGTGTTTTAACGCAAAACACGTTAAGGTATTTTATCATCGGGATACGGGATTTCGTTGATTTATTTATTAATTTAAATATTCTTTTATTTAATTGATTTATTTATTCAATTTAAAGTTAAATAAGTCTAATTCGTTGTTTATGAATAACGAATTAAGGTCATTTATAACAAATTACAATTTAATTTGTTACCCTAATTCGCTTCCGCCACTCTGTAACGAATGACCTTTAGTTCGTTATACATAAATTAACTAATTAAGCACGAATTATGACTAATTCGTTATTTAATTCGTGTGAAATTTTAACGATGTAAATTTAATTAGTGTGCTACGTGTTTTAAATGTGCTAACGAATCAGTTGATTCGTTATTTCAAATTTGAACGAATCAAATGATTTGTTTCCTTGGAAATTGTGCCATATCGTGATATATAGGGATTAGTGAAACCCATTCATTTCCTTATTCACTTTTCTTCTTCTTTATACACTGTTACTCTGGCCAAATTTTTCAGAATTTCCGACCTTGATTATATCATATTTTGATACATTTTTTAGATTCGCAAGGTAGAGGGGATTCAAACGTAATGAATTTCGTCAGTTTTGATGGAGATCTTAAGGGTTAATTAATCGATTATGTAATCTCTTTTTATGTTATATATAAAACCTATAATTTACCTAAGTTAAACCATGATTTGGTGCAAATGGACAATGTGAATATGTTTACGATGTGATTCCGAGATCCTTGTGATTATTTGTTCGGCATTACATCGTCAATCATGTGCGAATTGCATTCAGATTGCAATTTTGACTTTTATAGTTCTTACCAATTTTGACTTAGACTTTTATAAGTCATATATTGTGTCTATTAAGGGCCATTCGTTAGGTTGTGACGAACTGGAACGTGACGGCTGAGGAATACCCTGATTTATTTCAACGCTTTAATGTTGATCAGGGTGCTCCTATATTTACTGAAGAAACTGTTAAGGCAGCCGAAGATCATTTGGAGAAAGTCTCAAAGGGCAAGCGATTTGATACAAGATGTGATTCAAAACCTGATCCATCTGTTGCTGATATTCAAGGATGGTTTCCATGAAGAGACAAGAGAGCTCGTAAGATTATTGATGCATACAAATATGTTGATAAAGAACGAAAGCAGGAAGCCATTGCACGCGCTAAAGCCAATCAGATGATTTCTTTCAAGGCCGTGTCAAAAGTTCGAGGTGATATTATTTCATGGCTTTTCGATTCTGTTTTAAAAGTTTGTATCATCAAATGGGAGAACGACGTTCAGTACTACGAAACCATTAATGAAGTTCTCTCATTACCAAGATGGGATGTATGGACTCTTGCGTAACGAACCGTGAGGGAAATCGATAAGCAGAATGGTTCCATCAGCATTTGCTTTTCGAGGTCAATCATAGGTTTAAATTCTTTAAGCCGCAAATTCCAATTCGTAAACGTATTGACAAGATAGATCCAAGAACGGGTTGGAGGAAGCTGCTTAATCAACATATGTAATTATTGTTCAACCGTTGGTACTAAAATAATCGTACTGGTGACGCCATTATTGTTTTGGGAAAGGGCTTAAAGACCGAGCTGATTAAGGTTATTGATTAGATGTGGCTCGTGAACTTTATTGAGACCGACAATGACGTGCTCTTCAAGAATAAAAATATTAATCGAGCGTCGTGAAGACTATGAACGAGCAATGCAATTCAATGTGTTGTTCGTGTATGTCCCAAGCATGGGATTCACAGCTGCAGAGACTGGCAGACGAAGCGCTTCAAATAACTTAAAGACAAGGAGCTCAAGACGAGGGGTGTCTGTTAGTGCACGGTTTTTCGTCTCGAGTCATTGTATTTATTGTTTTGTCTTTATTATCATTATCATAGAAAATATTTTATTATTATAATCTAGTTCGTTAGAGTATGTCTAGTTGGTTAACACTGTTTAACGAACTAGACAACTAAGTTATCCCCATTCGTCAAGGATGTTTAACGAATGGGATGTAGTTCGTTATGTTTATTGTCATTTGTAATGTAACGAAGTGCGTTACGGCATGTGTAATGAACTAACTCCATCTTCTATATATAGAGATTCACTCCTCGGTTAATTTAAGTTTTTGGAATTAACATATTGAAACTCTGTCCAATTGCTCTCTCGATCCAAACTTCGTTTAAGCTATTACATAATACACCTAATACTAATAATAACATATCATATATATATATATACAAAATTGATAACTATTAAAGGTAATCAATATGAACTAGATCCGGTTAATTGTAATTAGATCTAAGATCTCATATATGAAGTCCTCTCAAAATTAATAAATTTAGAACTCTAATAAATGAATGAGCCACATTTTCTATGCCATTCACTAAATATCCCTTACACTACACTCTCGGGTTTAAAATACAAGGAAAAGAAATGATAAGATTGGATAGAAGAAGAAAGGAAAAGAAAATATATACTTTAAAGGCATTTTCGAGTTAAAATATAAGAAAATAAAAGAAAGTGTTAACTACATTATTGATATAGATTGGAAGGAAAATATAGAAAAAAAATTGTAACTTTATAATTATGTCATCATAACAACATGGAAAAGAGAATTAAGATAGGGTAAATTAGTAATATGGTAATGAGCTATAAACTTTCCTTCACAATCAGGACATACTTGGCAAGAAAGTTTTGGCAAAAAAAATCCTAACTTTTCTTTCATTCTATTTCTTTTCTTCTATAAACAAAACTCAAGAATGAAAAAAGAAAAATTTTCTTTTCTAAACCATTGAATAAAAAAAATCAAGAATGCAGTGTTACGGAATCGTGTTGCACGTTAAATGCTTCATTCGTTAACATTCGCTAACGAATGAGCCACAAAACTTGTTCATTCACTATAAAAGCCATAGCGAATGGACTATAAATTAATGAAAAACTATCCCATATAATTTAAACATTTAAAATATGATTAACAAAGCATGAGATGACTTATGATGTATCTACTATAAAATCAGAAGGCGTGCTCTAGTTAGAAACATCAAGCAAATCAGAATAAATGGTTAATCATTATCCAAAAAATTGCAAACTTTTCTTTAAGTAAAATTTCAATCATAACCCAAAGCTTAAAAAAATTGATAGATTCACATCAACTAAATCCATCAAGAAAGGTGTTACTGAATTTAGAATTAAAATTGGAGCCATGTGAATAATGTTGTATCAGATTGGGCAGTTCATGTGAACCCAAGTTCGATAATTGCCCCCACCAAAATCATGTTTAAATAACCCTGATTCGACATACATAAATACCCATCCAATATATATGTATATGTATATGTATATGTATATGTATATGTATATGTATATGTATATGTATATGTATATGTATATGTATATGTATATGTATATGTATATGTATATACTAGGTAGGTGTCTGTGCGATGCTGCGGGAAACAAAAATTGTTACGGCCTCAATGTTTGACTAAAAAATGATTTTAGCGTCAGGTGTGTGACATACCTGGATCTAGTCGCGTGTCATACTATGACAACCATTTAATAGAGTAAAAATACTTTTTAATAAAACTCATTAATGTGAGTAAATACAACTTCGATGTTAGTTACATTAGCAGAAGCATAAAACAACTACAAGTTCTAAATAACTAGTTCACGGTTATATTCCCAGACACAACAAGTCATGTAACCCAAACAAGCTTGGTTGTTTGATGATAGCTATGCAACCATAATGCAATCTAAACTCCTGACGTGGACTTTAGTGACATGAGAAATACATGTTAAAAAGTGTCAACATAATGGTTGGTGAGTTCACAAGTTTGTATCTAAATACAAGTTTTCAAAATGTGTAGATAAAGTAAACAAAGTATAATAACTCTTTAGTTAATCTAGATATCATGATACAATAGTTGTGATATGAGTAGAGATACTTTTGCTAACTAGAGGTGCTCCACCATATAGAGTAGGAAACTGATTAGCTTTAGATGAAACTTGGCATATCAAATCATGCTTTCTCTTCTCAAACTATTATATAAAATCCATACATTATAGATCCGGAGTTTTAAAATAACCATTCTCTGTTAGCACCAGCATATATGTTAAGTATGAACTTCGAAGAACATTCTTTAATGTATCAATCCTATCTTCTTCATCCAGATATAACCTAATTCTGGTTAACTCAGGCAACATGTGACAATGTCTTGTTATTAACTCTCCAACAAACTCTTGAGGCATTAGAATGAAGTTCTTGAACAGAAACCTCAACATTGATTTTCTGCTTTCCTAAGTGTTACGCATACACATTCTTTCAGAGAAGCATACAATGGTACAACAATTTTGATATGGCTAAATTGATGGAAAATACGTTCTTGTAAAGCCATTGTCGAAATGGAAAAGGTTTTCACTTTAGCATATCATAAGCTTTCTTTTATGTAGGTATTATTTCATGAATAAGTTTTTCATTTTGACCAACACCAGGTGAATCAAAGAGCAATCACACATAGGTATTCTCTAAATTTTGCAGACAATCCGAATCAACCACTCCTAAATGAGCTCTGAATAAAATCATCAAGACTGTTAAGCTTAGCGGTCTTGGCATGAGAACCGATCTCAGTATCATGGTTCAACATCGTTTGCATGATAGCATTTTGAGAAGCTAAGGCATAGTAATTTGCTATTTTTGAAACTCTTTAGTGAAATCTGTTAAAAGTAGAAATTTTAGGGTAAAATATGAGCATATATGAAACTGAGATGGAGATTGGGAAACGAATGAGTCTGTAGCGAATGAATGATTACAAATGAGATAACGCTTGAGGAATTAGAGTATAATGAATGAGTAATGAAAAATAACAAATACGGGTGACGAATGAGGAGTGCGAATGTGAACAGTAGGATGACGAATGTGGTGAACGAATGTATGGCACGAATGAAAGACGAACATTTATAGCGAATGAGTGAAAAAATGGCGAATGACTCATGAAAATGGTTATGCTTGAATTTAAACTGCTTAGCCAATGAACTCAATTATGATAGCGAATGAGCTCATCCATCTTAAAGAATTAGCGAATGTATTCATAAATTCTAAACCAAAGAGTCCCGTACGAGTATCCTAAAGTGTTCAAATACATAAGTAAAGGTGTAGTGGTTCCTAGAAACCCTAGTATCCAAACAATCCCATTATTTATTCGTGTTTGACCAAGTTGACCTTTGTTGACTTTGGCAAAAGTTTGATTATTGTTGACCTTTGAACAAAACGTCCAACTTTGTTGAGAGTTTGACTAAAAAGGTTTACCGCGTTGACCATTGACCACGGTTTGACCGAGTTAACCCGACGACATGTTGGTGACTAATTAATGCAAACATCCTTGTTTATAAGTGTGATGTACCATTTCCATCAAACAGTATTCCAAACACATACACGTAAACTAATCGCGTTATAATGGCAACAAATTGTTCACAAACTATTACAAACTCCTATACCATGTAAGGTTAATGTTTATGACAACTAACTAATTTTTTAACATTGTCTAACAACTAATATACAATTTAAGTCAATTTTTTTCAATTTAATCAATCGCATACAATTTCCAGAATTTGCGTTTTGATGGCAGATTCATCGGTATCTTGATGAATTTTAATAAAATAGTAAACATTTAAATAAAATTAAGTCAATAATAAACAATGATACTATATGTCTATCGGAATTAAAAATATTTTTACTTTGTCACAAAAGTTTCTGTAAAACTTGTGAAAAATCTTAGATCACTGAGGGGTACCTTCATTGATCTTCCTGAGTTAGTTTACGAGAATTATGCATTTAGGATATTAAGGTGAAACCGCTAGGTCTTATTATTTCATTACATATTATTACACAATGATTGAGTTGTGACTCTTGTATCACATCCCAACTTTACTCTTTAGAAAATAGATTTGACACCATCACGTATGAAAGTCAACTTAAACACATCCAAACAATACGAACCATAACTTTTATTAACCAGATTCAATAAATTACACTTTGGGCTAAATAACCAATCAATATGGTTAAGTATTCAATACATTATGATTCTTGGAAATCAAGGTTACGAATTTGTCAAAACTCAGAAAACCTCAAAACTCAAAAATCCAACATGATGGTCTTTAAATTCCTATAGGATTACACCTGTTTCTCAAGATTTGGATACTAGGTTTCCATATCCTCAATTTCAATCATGTAAAGTATAGATCATAACATGATATCTTAATCGGTGTACGTAAAAAATCAACTAATTAAGGCTCCTAGGTATTGTTCATAATCCAACTTAAAAATAAAGTATATGTATGTGTATCATTGAGAGAAAGAAATGCAATCCAAGAGAGTGAGAGTGGAAGAGAAAAAGAAATGCAATCCAAGAGTTTACCACCTAATTTTTCATTATTTCGATAATAAAAAATCACGGGAGCGTGAAATTAAATGAATTCCTTTATATAATCCTAATTTAACTTATAGTAACTTTATATTAATATAACGGTGACATGTAACATTGTTTTAACATAGTAAGTATATGTTACAACGTGTAGCACACATATCAAGTAATGTTCACCCATGAACGTACAACACCTTATACGTTTAAATGTAGTTTGTTGTTATTATTTGTACTTGTTATTTTTATTATTTGTACTTGTTATTCTTATTCACCAACGTTCGTGGACAAAATCATGCGTGTGCTAACAAAATTAACCGAGTTTTGTTAACGAAGTCAACCTAAAAATGCCGGTGTCACATCATCCCCGTATTTAAAGAATTTTTGTCCCGAAATTTTATTTGTGCTAGTATGTAAATCGATAGACTTCCCTTCTATATGTACGATCAAATTGAATCCCGTAGATTTCCCTTCTATATGTATGATCCAAGCGAATAAAGTAGACTCCCCATCTATGTGGGTGATAAAAGTCAACTCCATAGAATTTCCATATATGTGTATGATCAAAGTGAATTTAGTGGACTTCTTGTTTATATGTTTGTGCCACTATTGTTTGTGAAATGTTGTAAGTATTTAAGAGAAATTATCCATTTGTCACATCAACCCTTGTTGAAGAAATTTTGTCCCTGAAATTTTGATTATGATATATTGAAACTATAACCATAGTTTACTAACAATGAAAGTGTTAGAACACATTAAAATACAATGAAGTTGAAAGTGCTTAGCATTAACGATTATCATGTTGTTTGATCTTAAATGTGGTTCAAGTATTCACTTGATCACAGATATTAAAAGAGAATAAGCTGAGAGTTTGTTGCATGATGTTTGAAAACGTGACACAATCAACTGGGATTTTTTTAGGATCTTAGGGAATACTTTATTATATAAGCATACATGGAATCCTTTATTATATAAGAATACATGGATGATTAAGAACACAAGTTGTAAATATTAACTCGTTGTAGCTTCTTAACTTTTGGTTGGGTTTCATTAAAAGTGGATAAAAATCAAATCTGGAACTCTTAACTAAATAACAAATGAACATCTATTTATACTAATTGAGAGAACTTTAAACTTGAGCTTAATACGTTAACTCAATTGGATTTATTTTTTTGGTATGTGTGGGTGATTAGCAATAAATGAATATGAACGAAGTGTTAAGTAATGATTTTGGCAGAGTAACGGCTTGAGAGAAATAATCAAAAACACTTGTTAAATTATGAGGCTATAAACCGCCTATATATAGAAGATGAATGTAATTCGTTACACAGCCGTAACAAATGAGCTAATAAACTTAACAAATAGGAATGGTAATTACCAAAATGCCCTTACATTAATATAAATATAAATTACATAAGTTACATAAGACTCGAGAAGACCAAAACGGTGCACTAACAAACTCCCCCCTCGTCTCATGATCTTTGTCTTTACTTTACTTGTACAGCTTCGACTTCTGGTCAGCACGACTATGAACTCCAAAGGCGTGAAAAACACGAACCATCCGTTGGAATTGCATAGCGCCGTCATGGTCTTCAATAACAACAAAAAGAATCTCGTTCTGGAATAGTACATCGTCAGTCTCTGATAAGATGACAAGCCACATTGGATCGATGACTCGCACAAACTCTGTCTTCAAACTTGTACCCAGAACGATAACCGATCCGCCTGTTTGGTTGTCGGAATACCGCCTGTTCGGTTGTCGGGATACCACCTGTTGAATGTCTTGTAAAGACTTTTCGGAAACATCTTTACTAGAACTCGTTTCATCATTTGGGGTGGCTTAACCTTTAGTAAGAGCTTCCTCCAACCAGTTTGCGGATCAATCTCATCAATGTACTTCCTAGTTGGTACCTGCGGCTTGAAAAAATTGAACCCGTGATTGACCTCAAAAAGCATGTATTGGTGAAACCATCCTGCCAGTTGATATCCACCATGGTTGACAAACGGCCGATTGGTGAAACCATCCTGTCAGTAATATAATGATAATACTGAGCGTCGTTCACAAATCTGATTCATATAACCACGAAATGATATCATCATTGATAGTCTTCAAGGCTTTGAAATTCGTCTTTTGGTTTGCCTTTGAATCTGCCTTGACCTCGATCCGGTGCTCTTTGTCCACATCCGAAGATACATATTACATACTTTACATGTTTACCTTTCTTTCGTTCATACATACGTTCTCTCATACTTTCATACACATCCATAACTATTCTTACCATCTCAGATATTGTTAGGGTTTGGTTCCTTCTGTCTCAGATATTATTCTGAGATATTATTAGGGTCTGGTCTCTTGTGTCTCGGATATTATGAGGGTCGGGTCCCTTATGTCTCTGATATTATTAAGGTCTGGTCCCGTCTTTCCACACCACCATACATACTTACGTTTCTTTACATACACATTTATTATATACTTTCATACATACTGTTGTCCTCATACATCTCTCATTTATACACATTCATATAACATACACTTACCACTTAAGGTAAGTGTATTAACTAATCACGTTGTGCATGCACACAGCCCCGAAAACATAACAACTAAATGGGGCTAGAAACTCCCCCGTGTCTTGTTCCTTTCTGAATTACAGTACTATCCCTCCTTAGCCGCGCACGGCTAAATGTGTAAGAATTATAAGTATCATTAACTACATCTAACAATGTCATATTTCTATGTTATTGTAATCCCTATCTACGGGGGTCCGCGGGCAGCTGCCCTAGCAGCGGGGTCTAGGGACAGCAGCCCCTAGCGGGGTCCAAGGGGCAGAGCCCCTGGCTGGGGTCGAGCTGAATATCTAATCGAAAAATTGAAGTTTGAACTAACCTAATCGAATGAAATTCTAATAGAATGACAGATTCTAATTGATTGGCATTATAATCGAATAACATATTCTAATCGAATGACCATTCAATTCGATTACTTTTCCATTGGATAACTTTATCATTCTATTAGATTACTTCATGATTCAATTACTTTTCTCATCGATTCTATTACATTCTAATTCGACTGTTGTTCTAATCGATTCAATTACCTCTCGATTCGATTACTTTTCTCATCGATTCGATAACTTCTTGATTCCATTACTTCTCTTTTGAATCAATTTTCTTAAAGGCTGGATTCACATAGGGTTTCATTCTTAGCACATTCCAGCCTTCCATTTCGACTCATTTTGCCCGTCTTTCATAAGAAACGAGCCTTGGTCTATAACGACATCGTTTTCTTTCAATAACCCGCTCCAAAAGTTACCCATTTGCCCCGTTTCATTCTGAAACACTTGGTTTACGTCCAATTTAATATTTTTCTTGCATAAAAATGCCCGATTTGCCTTAGTATCAAATTTTAGGGCATACCGACCTTAAAAATGTGACCTTTAATCTAAAACGTACATTTTTAGCTCTCTTCTAGCTACTGTTTATCTTCAACACATGACAAATGACGTTTTGTCAGGTCCCCGATTTCAGCGGAATCAATAACAAACGATGTGGTTGCTTAACAGTAATCAAAGGTAACTAACACACACAAGATTCACTCAAAAGATTTCCATTTATATAATGTTCATCATACAAAGGGTAATCGATTTAGGGTTTCTTGAAGGAAAGTTTATCCGTACTATTTTAGGACCGCCGTCACTTTCGAGAAATATTATGTCTTATCCGAAGAGTGTAAAGGCACAAAATTCTTAGCTGGTCCTTAGGCGGCGTGCCCTAAAACATTCTATTTATAGGCCTGCCACCCTAGGACAGCTGTCATTCCTTCTAGAAACCCCATACCTAAATACATATTCAAATTACATAATAAGAAATATTCTAAGTGTAAAACAAGTCTTCCGAGTAGGCTTCACAACAATATCCATTTTCCGAGTAGGCTGTGTACTCTGCCATCCTTCAGGACTTGGTAACATAGAAGTTGCCCGGAATCATTTTCTAGGTAGGCTTTACTTGAAGTGTATTTTACCAAGTAAAATACTCACCGGGTAGACATCAATCTTCTTGAATTTGCTAGACTTTGCCCGAAAAACCCTTACGAGCAACCTTGTTCTTCAATGGTCCATTCAACTCTTTGCTAGAAAATAACTTATTAGCAAAGTGTGCTCGGTAGCACTGTTCCTTGCTTGAGTTGAACCTTGCCCGATGTTACATAGAGATATTCCATTAAAACATCAAGCCTACTTGGACCACAATTATTAATGAATACCTTGCCCGATCTTCCAATCACTTGGCTTTATGAGCTTGGTTAGCCAAAAGCTTACTCGGGAGTGAACTTTACTTGGCTTTGAAGAACAGACTTGCTTGATAAAGTGAACCTTGCCCGGATCTGCATAAACTAGTGAACCTTGCCCGGTAATGCACTAATTTGCAAACCCTGCTCGGATATCCACTAAAGCAGACTTCTTGAAGATAACCTTGACCGATAGACAAAATATCGTACCCGACTAAGTAAAAAGCTTGCTCGGAGGTCTAAGGTGTGCCCGGATTCATACTTAGCGAATTCTGAGGAGGTTGAGAAGATTCCAATCTTCCATATGTCTCTTAGAACAAATCTTTGACTTACAATCTCCCCCTTTGGTCAATTGTTTGACTCAACAATCTCCCCTAGATTGGAACACCTCAGCTAACCCAAAACATTTCTATGGTTACTTACACTTAGTCAAAATACAAATCAAATCAAAATCAAAGTACATATTCATAACATAAACAAGTTATATAATCAAAATTATGTCCGAAGACATTACATGACAAAGCCTATTCTATGAGTCTTGTCTCTTCCTTGCATTATGGGCGGCTTGTCTTCTGTTTACTATCACTGATGCAGCTCTCAGCCTAATGATATCAAGGATTTGGTAGTGTGTATGACTTTCTGGTATGACCAAATCCCTTATATCCATCAGATCCTCATCATGCAGGTAGGTCAATTCTTCATCCTTCCTGATTATCCCCAGTATTTTTCCATAAGAGTTTCTCAGCAAGTAATGGCCAACATTTTCTTTGTATTCAACTTCAGTTATGATGCCATTTCTTTAAACTGTGTAGTTGGGGCGTGTCATTCTTCTTTCAAGGCTTATGCATGTGTTAATGTTTGACAAAGGGTTTCTGTCTCTGACATTCATTTGGTAGTACAGTTCAGCCTTGTCCATTCACTTTAACTTCTTTGACCTTCTGGACTTGCGAAGTTGAATCATTCTCCAACTTCTCTTTTCTTTTAAGAATTGGAATCCCTTGTCAACTTTTTCCTTCAAAAACTTTGAGAGATCATTCATTTGCCTTCCTGCCATCTTGTCTCTGTTTCTATAATCATACAGGTTAAGTGTGGCCATTCTTTCTAGTTGTTCCTGAGTGTACTCATAAAAGTCACCTCTCACAACTATCTCTCTCAACTTTCTGCTTTCCATGATCACTCTTAAACATTCAGACACAGAATCATAGTAGAGTTCTCTTGGAAGATCCACATCTGATTGTGGTCTTGTTGTTCTTTGTAGTACAGACCTACTAGATTCACCTCTTCCCCCTTGTTGATGTCTTCTTGAAATTGGAGGCCTGAATGGAATAGACTACTTGGGTTTTCCAGGCCTTAAGTTGAAGTGTTGATGTAGATTGCCTCTACCATCTCAGGTGAAAGGTTAGCTAGTTCAACAAGATCCTGTCCTGCTTGTACTTTGAGAGTCATCATCATTTTAGCTAACCCAGGACTGTTTGATAGTCCTGCAGGTATAAATCTTCCATCCACAAAGCTTCTAGGGTTATCACCTTCCCTTAGAGATTTCTCCCAATCAGCCTTTTGGATATAGAAAGTTCTTACAAGTCTTGTTTTTCCAAGGCATTAAATGATGCTTCATCCATTCCCCTTGGATTAATCATTATTCCCCTTAGAATATTTATCATCTCTTCATTCTCCCAAGGGACAATAGGTTCATCTTCAGGTTCAGAATTCAATCTCATTTCATGTCTCCTCATCATTCTCTTCACTCCATTCAACATTCATCATTTCATCATTATAATCATAATCTTGTTCTCCTATATCTGATTTATCACCTTCATACTCATCATCCTGCAATCTCCTCTCTTCACTATCCTCCTCTCTATCATCATATGCATTCAAAATCAACTTTAAACCGTCTACAATCTCATCACCTATTTCCATCTCGGTCTCAACATTCATCCTTGAGTCAGTTGGCTCATTTTCATTCTCCCCCTGTTTTGGGACAGCTGAGGTCTTCTCAACCTCCTGCACCAAGGATTTAATTCTCATTTCAACTCGTGCGAACTTCTCAATCACATAACATTCTCCATTGTGACCTCCTCATTCCTCCTTCTTAATTCATCATTTTCTTTCAGTAAGTTCAGGTTTCTTTGGAATAAGTCGGTGTCAGTGGGTGGTGTTGTAGGTGGTGATGTAGAGAATGGTTCATACAAAGGTGGTTCTTGGGTTGTGGTGTGAGTTTGGAATATGGGTAGTGGTGGTGATTGTGTATGAGGTGGGCTTGGAATGAATGGATCTGAGTGAATTGGGCTAGTGGTTGGTGGTGTTTGTGGTGGTGATGGTATTATGGGTTGGTCAATGGGTAATGGTGATTGTGGTGGTGTTGGAATAATGGGTTGTTCTAGTTCCTCAGTTTGCTCCCCCTGATCATGTGCACCAACAATCATGGCTCCTCCAACCCCTCCTTCATCTCCATCATCATCATTATCATCTTCATCATCCAACTCATCAATTTCATCATCCTCCTCTGAGCTCAGCTCAGGAACCGGCATAACATTCAAGTCATAATCTTCAAACAGAATGTTCCGATCAAATCTATTGGCAACACCCGGATTTTTTATTCTTTTGAAAGTGTTGGGATTCTGTAAAACATGAGTAATGCCAATTGTGGGTAAATCATGCAATTGCCTGTTGAAGATTATCTGTAGGAACCTGGGATATTGCAGAAACCTATCTTTCCCAGCCTTCTTCAGATTTGCTACCAATCCCTCAAAGATTATCTTAGAAAAATTGAATGGAAGGTCATAAATGATAGCAACTGTGGCATTTGCTAAATCACGACTCATCAGAGTCCATGAGCCTTTCCTTGGAGCAAATCCTTGAACCACATGGTGAATCAGAAATCTGTATATCAAAGGGAACATTCCCTTTTGAAACTGCCCATCATGTACTATCCCCTGGTATCCCATTGTCTGTTCAAAAATCTTCATCAGGTGATAAGTATTGAAGTTGATCGGATTGTGGTCGTCATCACACAGTTGTAAGCATCTTCTGATTAGTCTTTCTGTGATGCGAATCTCTTGTCTAGCCATAGTGGCTTCTATCCTTCGTCCATTAACATCATCATACAGTTTTGCCGAGCGCCAGAAATTAAGTGAGTGATTCCTATAAATGATTGGACACTCTGTGAAGGCAAAACTAACATTGGATCTCAACAACCACGTTATCATCATCACCACTTCCTCATTATCAGGAGTAATATGCAACATGGCGCACATATTATGCTTATTTTCAAAGGGATACTTCAGTTGATTATTATTTGCCATGTCTGAAAAACATAATCAAACACATTCAAAATGAAATTAGTCATAAAGTTCACAACTTTAAGTAATTTCAAGTTATAAAAATGAAGAAGAAAGAGAGGAAAATCATCAAGAACCTGTTATTCGACAAGTTTATAACCTAATAACAAAATTAGAGTATTAGTAATCAAATACATAATCATAGCCCATTATAGTCTAATAATGATCGGAAAACACATTATTATTGCATACCAAGTCGGAATTAGAGGGCTGATTCAAATTAGGGTTTGGATTAGAAATGAATGCGATAATTCGGTTTAGGTTTCTTTGTGAGTAAGCAGTTGCAGTGGAAGGAGAGAGGGAAAAGTAATGTTGAAATAATATGTCTAACTCCCTCTTATATACCTTTTGAAAGTGCGTTTTAAATGTTTTTTTTCGTTAGTGAGTTATTAGCTGTCAAACAGTGACATTATCCACTTGATATTTTAAAACATTTGTAAAACATATAACTTTTTATCATTTTAGGTTTAGCAAACCTTACTCGGAAAAGTAAATCTTTGCATAGTCTACTCGGTATACTTCCATTTACACAAAGCTTACCCGATAAAATATCAAACTTTGCTTTGATAACATTTTCATTTAAATTTTCAAAGTTTGCCTGGACCCTTTTACTCACAAACATTGCTTGGTCAAGTTAGGTAATTTAAAGTTAAGACACTATGAAGAAAGCTTACCCGAAATACCAAATTTCTTGAGAATTTAATCACAAGACAATTAATCAAGTATAAAATATCAAATAAACATCCTTGCTAGGAATCAATTAAGACACCCGTAAAAATTTCTCAAAATTAAATTAAAAAGCTTAATCTAGCATTAACCCAATCTTAATAAGAAACATATTCAATCAAGCATACTTGGTTGCACAGTGTGCCCGAACAACCTTTCTGATGTATAGTGTGCCCGAACAACTTTCTTATGCAAAGTATACCCGAATAACCTTCCTAGAGTACAAAGTGTGCCCGGAAAAGGAGTTCTAGAAGATAGTATACTTGGAAAGTAATGTTTTGAAATATTACCAATTATATTGAGGGAACAAAAGTGTACCCGAAATATAAAGTGTGCCCCGAAAATAAGGTTTGCCCGGAAACACTTGTAATTTCAAAGAAAACATATTCACACATATCACAAAGCTTACTTGGTGTACTAACATAAGTTCACAAAGTTTGCTTGGAATAACAATCAGCACAATAAATGCAAAGCTTGCCCGGAACAAGAATTTCTTGTAAAAGCTAGCTATGACACATATTCATCTCAAGACTTCAAGCTTGCTCGGAAAATTAGAACAATAGTGTACTCTACCCGGAAAGTGTAAACACTTCAAAGCATGCCCGAAAATCATAAACTTAACCTAAGAATGACTAAGTTTGCCTGGAAAGGTTATAAAGCATCAAACCTTACCCGAAAATACATATTCAAACATATTCAACTGTTTTGTGCCCGGAAAGGTTATAAAACATCAAACCTTACCCGAACTTACATATTCAAACATATTCAACTGTTTTATGCCCGGAAAGGTTATAAAACATCAATCCTTACCCGAACTTACATATTCAACCTATTAAAGGAAAAAATGCAACACTTTTTGACTTAAACCACTAGTCAAAATATATTTTTCATTAAAGATCATAGTTTAAGATCAAATGGTGCATTTAGAGATCAAATTTCAGTTGTATTTCTCTTCAAAACAGTTTCTTCCATTTTCTGAAAAGATCTCAAGAATGGGATCATATTGACTAAGTAGCTTTCTCAATACTTCATTCTAAGCATTATTATGACAACATAGATAGGTTAACAGTAGGTATAAACTTAGCATGAATTTCATTTCTATGGTGATATGATTAAAGTTCATTTAGGAGCTTAATGCATTAATGGTCAACACTGTGCTTTGATGCCTCATATCTCTTCTCAAAACTTATTTGGCTTTCCCCAGATCACCCCAATTTGACTCCAACCTCCTGTATTTGGTCAAAAACTTGTTTTTGTATGACATAACTTATTGGATCTTTTTGTATTTTGATTTTCAAACATATATAGAGGTTGAACGTTGGACTTACTGTTAAATAACAAGCCTTTCATTCAAGATGAGACAGATTTGTCAACATCTTTGTAGTTCTTAGTTGTAACCCTCTTGTTTGATAAAATATTTAAAACACTTATCAACTTTTGGTTGATTTATTCATTCTTCCCCTTGTTTTTGATATTTTCTCAAATTTTCTTAAAGCATGTTCGTTTTCATATTTAAAGATGTTTCATTTTTGGTTAACCAAATAACAACAGGCTTGTGTATGACTGGGTAATCACATTTCTGCCTATCATTTGGAGAGATTTATCTTGAGACATGCAAAGACAACTATGTATCTCCACGTAAAGATTAGCATATTCATTATGTTTATATCACCTTGGATTTTACATCATCATGAGAAAGCAACCATACATGTTAATGACTATACTAAGGTCCTTTTAGCCTATTAAATCCATATGATTGGCTAAGTAGTCAATGTACTATCATTTTCCATTAATACAGTTTAATATTCAATCACCCCAATTTCTCTCAATGTGCCTAGTTTTAGAATGTTGAACTGGATTCTTAACAGTAAAATATGCAGCAGTATTATCAATAAGAATAGGGGTGTTCAGAAAATTCAAATCATAGTCCAGCATCTGATTTTGAATCCATAGAACTTATGCACAGCATGCAGATGCACCAATGTATTCAGCTTCTGCAGTAGAGATTGAGATAGTAGTCTGCTTTTTGCATTGCCATGACACTAGCCCTCACCCAAAAATTGACATCCTCCTGAGGTTGACTTTCTACTCATGTTACAGCCATCATAATCATTGTCCGTGTAAGCAATCAGATCAAAAGTTTTATTCTTTGGATACCAAATTCCCATGTCTGGTCTTCCCTTTAAATATCTAAAAATTCTTTTCACAACATTCATATGGTAGACTTTTGGATTTTATTGGAATCTTGCACACACACATACAGCAAACATGATATTTGGTCTTGTTGCAGTAGGGTACATCAGGGACCCAATTTTGGCTCTATATTCATGTTCATCTACAGGCTCCCCCTTTTCATCAGCAATCATCTTTTCTTTGGTGTCCATTGGAGTTGAAGCAGTTTTGTACTCATGACAGTTGAACTTGTTCAAGATGTCCTGCACATATTTGGTCTGGTAAATGAAGATCCCTTCATCTTTCTGTTGAACTTGCAATCCAAGAACGAAGTTCATTTCTCCCATAGAAGTCATGTTGTATTTGGACTTCAAACCCCTTCAAATTCCATGAACATTTGTTCACTTGTAGATCCAACGATGATGTCATCTACATACACTTGTAACAGAAGCAAGTCTGATCCCTTTCTTTTGTAGAAGAGTGTCTTGTCAATGGCTCCTCTTTTAAAACCATTTTCAAGAAGATGACTTGATAGCTCATCATACTAAGCTCTAGGAGCTTGATGTAATCCATATAGGGCTTTGTTCAACTTATACACCCTGTTTGGATATAAAGGATCCTCAAAACCTGGAGGTTGAGCTACATACACCTCTTCATCAATCTTTCCATTTAGAAATGCAGACTTAACATCTAGCTAGAACACTTTAATGTTCTTTGAGGCAGCATATGCAAGAAAGATCCTGATAGCTTCAAGTGTTGCAACAGGTGCAAAGACTTCCTCAAAGTCTATTCCTTCTTCTTGAAGACATCCTAGTGCCACAAGTCTAGCTTTATTCTTAATCACCAAACCCCTTTCATCCCTTTTGTTTCTAAAAACCCATTTAGTTCCTATTGCATATCTATCTATTGGTCTATCAACAAGATCCCACACATGTAGGTCTCTGAACTGTGCAAATTCTTCCTGCATTTCTTCCACCCAACTGTTGTCTTTTAGTTCTTGAGAAATGTTCTTTGACTCTATTTGGGATAGAAAGCATGAGTAAAGACAGATGTTTGCAATTTCAGAATGACTTCTTGTGACTCTTTCATTCAAATCTCCAATGATGTTTTCAGAAGGATGATTCTTTTCCACATAAGGAGTTTGTACAATCATATCTGTAGACACATTTGTGTCAAGATTTGTTTCATTGAGATCTGGTTCTTCAATGATCAAATCAGTTTCTGCATCATGAAATTCTGGTGCTTCTTCATTATTTTGTCCTGAAGTAGATGCACCATTGTTTTCTAAATTCAGTCTTTGAAACAGATCTTGAAACCTTGCAGTAGATGCAACTATTTCATCATTTGCTTGGTTGCTTGTGTTTCCCTCATTCTAAAGTTGATCATTCTGTATATCTTGATTGTCTTGATTAATCTCAGTATGATCATGTTCAGGAATGTGATTGTTTTCTTGATTATTTTCTTGAACTTGTTCAGCAATATCACTTGAGGAATTCTTCACAAAAGTATATTCCTTTTCTTTTCTAGCAATCCTTCTTCCACAATTATTCCAATTCCAATGTTTTCTTCTTTTTCTCTTCAATTTCACTGGTCTTGTAGAATGAGCCATCAAAGTCTTCAGGATAAATCTTGAAGGACCTTATCAAATGATCAAACAGCCATGCTGCACCATCAACTGTATTGAATTGATTCTCATTAAAGATGATGTCAGATGATTCTATAACACTCAAATGGTCTTTCACATATACTCTGTATGCTTTTGAGTGTGTAGAATATCCAACAAAGAAACAATCTAGAGATTTTGTTTGAAACTTGTTCAAATAGTCTCTAGTGTTCAGAAGAAAACATTTACATCCAAAGGGCTTGAAAAACTTGATATAAGGCTTTCTGTTGTGGAATATTTCATAAGGAGTTTTGTTATGCCTTTTGTTGACAAGTACTCTGTTCTGAACATAGCAGGCTGTATTTATGGCTTCAACCCAAAAAGTAACAGGTAAATTAGCATCTTCTAACATGGTTCTTGCAGCTTCAATCAAAGTTCTATTTCTTCTTTCTGCAACACCATTTTGTTCAGGTGTTCTAGGAGCTAAAAATTGTTGAAGTATTCCCTTTTCTGCACAAAATTCTTGCACAACTCCATTCTTGAACTCAATACCATTGTCACTTCTCATCATTTTAACCTTCTTATTCAATTTGTTCACAATCATTTTTACACAACCTTTAATCAACTCTGCAGTCTCATCCTTTGTACTCAGGAAATAAACACAAGTATATCTTGAATAGTCATCAATGATCACAAGACAATATCTTTTCTTCCCTATACTTGGCACACTCACAGGACCAAAGAGATCCATGTGAATTAATTCAAGTCCTAGATCAATTGAGTTGATGAGTTTTGGCTTATGAGTAGATTTGTGTTGTTTTCCTTTTTGGCATGAACTACAATGATCTTCCAATTTGAACTCTCTTTTAGGTAAGCCTATTACATGCTCACCTTTGACAAGTCTATTCATGTTCTTCAAGTTCACATGACACAATTTCCTATGCCACAATTTTGATACATTTTCAGTGGCTTTGGAAACAAAACATGCACCTCCCCTTGAAACAGCTTCTTTCATATTCATATCATATAAGTTGCCATTTCTTGGTGCCATCATCATAATCATTTCAGGTGGAATCACAAACTCAGGTTTTAGAATGAAGCAGTGAGAATCATCAAAACTGACTTTGTAACCCTTATCACACATGTGTGATATACTCAGTAGATTATACTGAAGACCTTCAACATGAAACACATTATAAAATGAAACTTTTCCATTTGTTAAGATTCCTTTCCCAACAATCTTTCCACCATTTTCATCACTCCCAAATGCTACAGGACCTTCAAACTTTTCTTCATAATTGACAAGAAATCTCTTGTCACAAGTCATGTGCCTAGAACAACCACTATCCATATACCATATGTCATTCAGAGGAGTGGACTGTTCCTGCACATAAGAAAAAGTTTGATTAGCTGAGTGATGAAGTGCAAGCTGTATCAACTTGCTGCTCATCAGATTCAGTCTCAGAGGCAGCTTGGGAAGTGAGTGTTGTTGGTTCAGGATCTTCATGAGTGACTTCTATATTGTCTGAATTGTCTGTTTCATAACCACACTCTCTTGGAGTTTTAACAAATGAAGTTGAGCTTAGACAATCTTCTGATGCAGTGTCACACTCCTTCACCACAAAGTCTTTCTTTTTAGAGTAGTCTCTTACATCAGCAACTGTATCAACCTTAGTTTCAGCCTTAGGTTTCCAAAGGAATCCTTTAGGTTCAAACCCATGTTTCATTTGAAACTTTTTATCACCAGTGAGTTAAGTGGGTTTCTTTCTAGGAAATGCACCTTTGATACTTGTCTTTTCACTGTTTGGTGATCCTTGAGAACTATCAGATTTGACAGATTGAGTCTCCCTTTTAGGGATGATTCTCAAGGTTTGAGAGTTCTGTTTGACCTTTCTTTCATGCTTTACAGGAGATTTACTCCTTTGAGCATGCTTAGCCATATGTTTCTTGGCTTTCATTAAAGGCTTTTGGCTTTCTTTCTTCAGAACTTCCTTTTCACAAGCTTTTCCCTTTCCTAGGTATTCATCATACATTTGCTTGTACACAAAAAGGTCTTGTCCATACTTTGTTTCATCTGGGACATGAAAAGGGTTGAATTTGAGTCTTTCATTACAAGAGTCTGTATGATGACCATACCCATCACATTTCTTACACCAAACCTTTCCTTTGTATTTCACATGTTCTTTTTCATTCTTGAATCTTTCATTTGGTCTGGGTTCTTTGACTCCAATGGTCTTCAGATTCTTTAGACTATCAAAGTTGATTGAGAAAGGAACAAATTCCTTAATCTTGATGTCTTGTCTTTCAGTCTTAATCTTTACAAACACAATTTTTTGCATATTCAGTGGTTCTTCATCTTGATTTTCTCTATGTCTCGACTTTCTCTTCTAATATTCTTCCATGGTTTCCACTTCTCCAATATCAAGGACTTCATGATTAGAGAAAATAGGATAAACAGGGATAAAGTTTCCAACATCCACATTTCTTTTACTCTATTTTTGTTGTTCTGCTTTATCTTTTCCAATACTGCCTGGCTTGGAGGCCTTACAACATTGTAATTTACCTTCTTCTTTTCACAAATGTCAAAGGACACATGCTCTCTCTTTGTTCTTTCATTCTGTTCCTTCATTCTTGATGTGATAGGTGGATACATTGGAAGTTTTTCAATAGACTCTGGTTTCTTGTATTTTCTTCCTCTTTTAGCTGCTTTGATTTCCTCATCAGTGATTTGATCACTCAAATCACTCAAGTCATATTGATTTAAATCAATTGAATCAAAGTCATCTTCAGAGACTTGAAGTCCAATTGACTTTTCTTCTTTCAAATCATTCTTCGCAACAAACTCTCCTTCTTCACTCACATCAACATTCATATACAAATCCACAAGTTCTTCTTTGTTTTAAAAAACATCTTTGAATTGTTGTAGATATGCATTTCTTTTCTCTTTATCAACTTTTGGCATAAAGTTGTTGTTGAAAGGTGGTGGTACTGGTTTGTACTTGTCTTCTTCCTTAACTTGGTTTAGAATTCCACAGATGTTTCTAGTGGAGACCTTGTTCTTCAAGAATTCATTGTCAGCTTGCAATTTTATGTTCTGCACCTTCTCTTCTATAATCATTTTCTTCAACCCTTCTATTTCAGTTGTGAACCTTTTCTAAGCTCTGTAACTGTTTACACAATCTTCATCCTTTTCATCCTTTCTTCAATCATTAGTTCACTTGCCTCATGTAAGGCCCCGTTACCGGTAGCCCTACTTTCGTGTTGAATTTACTCATAAACACAGTTCTAAATATCAGAGTTAATTAAAACATTTACGCGGAATATAAAACTTTCATAAAACATTACATAATTCATAACTTGTCTCAAAACATCTTTTGTCTTTCAACATTAAAGCATTAAAATTAAAACATCATAAGTCTTCAGATGCCAGACTCTTGTTCAGTGCCACGTGTCTCCTCAAGCAAGCTGCCTCAATCTACTCACCTGCGTGCATACTAAAAGTCAGCTACGCTGAGTGAGTTCTAGATAATCACATAATCATACCATTCACATAACATTATATTCTTTCATTCATACTTTCATACTTTCATACTTTCTTACTTTCTTACTTTCATACTTTCTTACTTTCTTTTGTATTAACTTACCTTCATATCTTACGTTATAAAGAGCATTACGCCCTACATTCCTCGAGTATTATTAGGGCTCGGTACCCTCTTTCCTCGAGTATTATTAGGGCTCGGTACCCTCTTTCCTCGAGTATTATTAGGGCTCGGTACCCTCTTTCCTCGAGTATTATTAGGGCTCGGTACCCTCTTTCCTCGAATATTAGTAGGGTTCGGTTCCCTAGTTCTCGAATATTAGTAGGGTTCGATTCCCTCTTCGTTACCATACAACCATACATCATACCTCGAGTATTAGTAGGGCTCGGTACCCTTTTCGTAACCATACAACCATACATCATACCTCGAGTATTATTAGGGCTCGGTACCCTTTTTGTAACCATAAAACCATACATTATCATTTCTTTCTTCTATTATCTCTATCATGTTCATACACATAAACATACATAACATACTTACCTTATACATAGCGTTACAACCTGACAGTACGTGCAATATCCGAAGATCGTTCACGTACCATCAAGCAATCATTCATACATTTCACATTATCCACATAAGGCATACACTTATCTCTTAGGATAAGTGTATTAACAAACATATTGAGTATGCACACAGCCCCGAAAACGTAACACATAAATGGGGCTAGAAACTCACCTAAACACGGTTACGTTCACCGTTAATCGTAATCCCTTTCTTCAGTTGTGCACGGCTGACTGTATAACAAGTATACGTATCAATTAACTATCACTTCTCATAATGTATTTCTATCTTTATATGACCCACAACGAACGGGGGTCCGGGGGCAGCGCCCCTGGCAGCGGGGTCTAGGGGCGGCAGCCCCTAGCAGGGTCCAAGGGGCAGAGCCCCTGGCTGGGGTCGAGCTGACTTTAAGCGAACTTGACTTTAATTAGATTTTTCATTAGATTTTTTTTTAATTTATTTTCTAATCGAACTTGACTTTAAGCGAAGTTAAACCTTAGGCGAACTTAGCTTTAGGCGAAGTTATCAGGCGAACTTGGCTTTAGGCGAAGTTAAACCTCAGGCGAACTTAGCTCTAGGCGAAGTTATCAGGCGAACTTGGCTCTAGGCGAAGTTACCATCAGGCGAACTTTGCTTCAGGCGAAGTTGTCAGCAGGCGAACTTGACCTCAGGCGAAGTTACCAGTTAGGCGAACTTGACCTCAGGCGAAGTTACCAGTTAGGCGAACTTAGCTTTACAGCGAAGTTGCCATCAGGCGAACTTAGCTTGCAGGCGAAGTTCATCAGGCGAACTTGGCTTGCAGGCGAAGTTCATCACTTTGAAGGAGAAGTTGCCCAGATGAAGGCGAAGTTGCCCAGATAACCGCAGTTTCGATTTCTGTCCAACATTTTGAGCGATTTTAACACCCTTGTTACGGTTCAACATCACCCACTACGCTTCCCGAACATTTTCGGTCGTTTATACACTAAAAGCTCGGATCTTTAAACTTCAAAGATCAAGAATCATACCTTTTTGAGCTTGTTTGGGTCTTGTTTATTTGCTTAATCACAACTAGTCTCTCTCTCTCACACTCTCGGATCTCGCCTCTCTCTTCCGGCCGCCGGCGGTTGAGGTGTGTGGTGTGCGTGTTTTGGAAGTGTTAGAGAGTATGGTAAAAATGAAGATATTTTGGGATTTTGGGGGTATTTATATCCCTGAAATCCCATTCTCATTTAACCCATCTCAATTAATCCAAGTCCAAGACCCGCTCCTTACCCGATATTAATTAATTACGCGAAATCACTAAACATAACTTCCTTTATTCATCATTAAAATTTTAGGATGTTACACCTCATATGAATTGATGATACTTTGTTTCTTAAAACACTCACTTTCCAGCTTGCCTACTTTTATTTTCAAATCATTGATAACTTCATTTAAATCAATAGTAGGAGCAGAGTGTACCTGAGATGATGATCCAGTTTCTTTCTCAATTATTGCCATGAATGCCACATTTGCTTTCTTGATATCATCTACAATGTCTTCTTCATGATTGCTCCAATCAAAGTTACCCTCATGCTGTGTTGTTACAGCAACATTTCCTTGATTTCTGATCTGATTTTGGTTGGCTGGAATAGTGTTGTCTGGAACAGTTTGAAGTTTTGGTTGTTGTTTCTCTGAAAACCTTGATTCTGAGGCATTCCTTGATTATGATTGTTCATTTGAGGGTGGAAGTTGTTGAAGTTGGGATTATAGTTGTTGTTGGGATTGTTGTTGAAGTTGTTGTTGTTGTTGATTCTTTGCTGATTCTGTTGATATTGAGGTTGCTGATTTCTTGGTTGGTTGTGAAACTGGTTCATTTGAAAGTTTCTTGGCATGTTACAGTCTCTTGCAAAATGACCAGGCTGTTGACAATTATAGAAAATGGCCTTTGACTTGTCAAAACCAATTCTTTCATTAGGCCCTGATAGGAGTGACCTACCAGTCCTGTTGTATAGCCTTTTGTTTCTAAGAGCCAACATGGCTACTTGCCATTTCAAATCCATGTCCTCCAAGTCATCAGCATTTATCTGCTCAAGATCATCTTGTACCACACTTGTGTGAATTAAATTCTTTGCAACAAATGCATTATATGACTCTATAAACATTGAAAGCAAGGCCTGTGTTTCACTGCCTTGACAATTTCCACCAGTAGTATCAGGTACATGCCCACTTGCCATTGATGCAGAATCAGTGTCATCAATCAGTTGCACATTGAATCTTCGCTGGTTTCCAAGATTACTTGTGCTACCTCCAACAAAAGATTTTGGAGTGTCAGTACTATGATCAACTGGTTCTTCAATAATGGGAATTTGTTGTTGATTCTTGGTAGTCAAATTTCCCATAGGAGCAATCAGTTCATTTGAAACATTGAAGCATGGTCTTTCCTCCTTGATCATCTCATTCTCTATCATCTCAATCTCTGCAGCTCGAAGAAAGCACACTACATCATCCAATTTCAAATCATTGAAGTTGTGCCTCTGAAGGATGAATTTGCAGGCAGTGTACCATTCTTTTGGCATAGAGTTGAGCAGCTTGGTATTCAGGTCAAAGTCAGTCATGACATAGTCTGTGGTTCTGAGATCATTCACTTTTGCTAGGAACCTTTCAAGAATAGACTTCAACCTTTCTCCATCTTTATACTTAAACCTCTCTAACTGTTGTTTTAGTCTCTGCTTCTTGATGTTTTTGAGCTCAACATTTCCCTTAAAAATTTCAAGTATTGCATCATACATTGCCTTGGCAGTGGCATGATGTGAAACCTTGGTAAGTATCTCCCAAGACAGACCTAACTTTAACATTGCTAAAGCCTTGTCATCAACTTTTCTCATTCTTTCCCTCACAGCAGCAACTGCTGCTGGATTAGCACCTTCCTCAACATTGCCTTGTGGACCATGTCGGATTGAGTTCTACATATCAACATCATTATAACATACGGCTGCTTTAAACAAGACCTTCCATTTTGTGAAATTTTCCTGTCCATACAATCTAGGAATCTTGTTAGTAGACACTTCTTGTTCTTCGTAACCACACATTTTAAGAAATCAAAATCAGTTTTTTTGTAAAGACAGAGTTTCAAGAATAATCAGATCTGAAAACCGGTTGTTGAGATTTGAGTTGTCTGATGCGATTAGAACAAGATTTACATATAAAAATTAAAGTTTTAAACAAAATAAGGAAGAGAAAACACCAAATGATTGCAGATCTGGATGAAAAATGAAGAACAGAGCTTCTGACGTCACTTTTCAGTGGAACAGTGGTCTGCTTACGTCATCTTTCTTTTTTTTGGGTAAAGGGTTACCCCAGTGATTCGATTAAAACTTCAACCAAAACAAAACAAGTAGTATGACAGAGTATCATACTAGTTCATGTAAACGACATGCCAATTACACGAAAAAACCCACCAGCCAAGCTAGACCCCCCAATTACAAAACACAACACCCTTCCACTATATTACATGTTACATAGTGAAAAAAAAAAGAAAAACAAACAAAGACTCAACCATAGCCGTCCCTAATACCAGAAATCTTCCATTTTTCCACACACGGTTCTTCGTTTCCGTATTCTTGAACTTTAACGTGATAATCCTCAAAGTTATGGTCTTCATAATCACCTCCCTAAGTTGACAGGGAGTTCTTCTATCAACCGTTAAGAGTCTTGAGTTGCGCTCTTGCCATATAAAATACGTACACGCTGCTACTCCAATCTTCTCAATAACAGCACTAGCCGAGCGATTGTTTGCTCGGGACACCATATAATCAACAATATTATTCCAGCTACTATCCATATGATCCATATCAAACATTGGTCTCATTTGATTCCACACCTGTTTAGAGAAAATACAATCAAAAAATAAATGATCATGTGAGTCAGGACCCCTCGAGCACAACGAGCAGCACATGAAATTGAGATTTGTCAAGCTTGTTGCATCCCACTCTTTCATTCTATCTTGCGTCTTCAACTTCCGTCTAAAAACCTGCCACATGTGAAACGCATGTCTCGGAATACACTGATTAAACCATACAATTTTTGCCCAATTCACCTCAGGTTGCCTCACCCGAATCGAATCCCAAGCAACAGCGGCTGAAAACACCGTATAATCCTTTCCAAAAACTCGCCAAACCAAAGCTTCTCTTTTATTCGGATCAATAATAGGTATTGGAATATTAATAAGGACTGGAAATAAATCATACCAAGCAACCAGCCATCTCCAAGTCCCAAACTCAACCAACTCAGCCACATTAGAGTCCTAATCAAAACTAGATCTAGCAATAATCCTTGGAGTAATAAAACCCCATAAAGGGCTAAAGTCATTCCACCTATCACCAATAAGTTTCCATATAAACGGTCTAAAGGTCTCACAGATCTTAAGTATCTTGCGCCAACCCCAACTAACATTCCCACGCAACTGAACCTCCCAAAAATTTCGACCTTTCAGCTTGTACATTTGAACCCATTGAACCCATAACGAATTTCTATTAGACAAGATACTCCAAACATCGTAGGCCATAAGCGCTTTATTAACATCCATTAATCGACGAATACCCAACCCCCCCCCCCCCTCCGACTTCGGAAGACACACAGAATTCCAAGAAGCTTTAGATTTATACTTACCCTCATTATCGGATCTCCAAAGAAACTGTCTCATCTTTTGTTCTAAATCTCTAATAATTCGAGAAGGAAGGATAAAAACTAAAGCCCAGTAAACATGCAAAGACGAAAGAACAGAATTTACCAGTTGAAGCCTACCCGCAAACGATAGAGATTTATTTTTCCAATCATCCATTCGGTTTTCCATCTTTTCAACCAGAACCTTACAATCCGAATAGAGCAATTTTGTGGAGATAAGCGGGACCCCCAAATAACGCACCGGTAATTTCCCTTCCTCAAACGGCATCCAAGAAAGGATAGCCTGTCTAACCTCATCCGCCACATTCCAAAAGAAGACCGTACTCTTAACAACACTCGGGACCAAACCGGACACTTCCTTGAACTCCTCTAACGAATCCATAATAATTTTACTAGACCTTACATCACCCCGAGAGAAAAGGAATAAATCATCCGCAAAACACAGATTGATTAACCGTTGTTTCTCACATAAAGCATGAAACCTGAAGTTAAGATTTTGGCGAACAGCCCTATGGAGTAAAAGAGTTAGCACTTTCATCACCAAAGTGAAGAGATAAGGAGACATAGGATCACCCTGCCTCAAGCCTCGTTTCCCATCAAAATAACCATGAATATCTCCATTAATACAAATAGAGAACGAGGCGGTAGTCACACATTCCATAATCCAATTAACCATCACATCATGAAATCCGAAACCAACCAGAATTCTATGAAGAAATCCCAACTAACCGTGTCATAAGCCTTTTGAATATCAACTTTAAAAGAACATCTAGGAGTTCCTTTGTTCAAATGATAATTATGCATTAATTCTTGGGTAAGAAGGATATTATCTGAGATTCTTCTCCCCGGTATAAAAGCTGATTGGTTAATACTTACCACTTCATCCAACCCCACCTTAATTCTATTAGAGATAATTTTGGTGATGCATTTATACAGCACATTACAACAAGCAATAGGACGGAAATCAGTAACAGATTCAGGTGTGGGTACCATAGGGATAAGAGCAATGATAGTATGATTTACATCCCGAAGCATTCTTGTATGCATAAAGAAATCCCTTATCGCCCCACACACCTCATTCCCAACTACATCCCAAGCCCCCTTGAAAAACGCAGCCGAGTACCCATCCGGACCTGGGGCTCTATTATTCCCAATTGAGAAAATCGCCTGTTTAATCTCCTCATTTTTAACCGGTTTTACCATTTCATTAGCTGAACCCATAGACAATTTATTAGTAAACAGTCTATGCAGACTAAGACTATCTAGATGACTTATTAAACCCAAAAAATTCTGATAGTGATCAACAAAGGCCTGAGCAACCGAGTTACCTTTAAACACCACCCCATCCTTATTTTTAACTCTTTCAATTCTCCCTCTATGGTTTCTACATTTGAGGGATCTATGAAAATAGGCCGTATTCGAGTCACCAGCATTAAGCCACTCAATCTTAGCTTTTTTTTTCAAGAAATATTCTTCATCATACACCGCTTCCTCAAACTCCTTCAAACAAGCGGCTGCCATTTCACGCAGCTCCAAATCATTAGGGTTACCATCCACTTGAGATTGCAACGAATCCAGATTCGATATTAAGATTGTAACTTTAGAGTGCAAATTACCTTGATCATATAAAAGCTTTCTCAAAGTAGGTTTTGCAGCTCTCAACTTTTTAACCACATAAAACATTTTATTTCCCCTTACCTTCTTACCCCAAGCCTCTTTCACAGCATCCTTAAACCCCCTCTTATTAACCAGAAAATTTGCAAACTTAAACGGCTTAGGTTTCCATCTAGTAATTGACGGGAGCTTGAGAACACATGGAGAATGATCCGATACACGATAAGGCTGAAAAATCGCATACGAAGACCTAAAAAGATCAATAAATTTCATGTTCCCCATAATTCTATCAAGTTTCTTTAAAATCCCAATACCCTTCTTCGGTTTTTGATTCCAAGTATAATGTAATCCCGAGCTATTGATATCCAACACCTCAATCTGATTTATACACTCCTTAAAGTCTCTCATACCCGTGTTAATTTTTGAAACACCTGCATAGCTATCTTCCAACGTGAGGGAGACATTAAAGTCCCCCAATATAACCCACGGTTTATCTTGTATAAACTGTTTATGGATGCAGAGATCCTTCCATAAGTTTCGCCTTTCCATATAACAATTCTTCGCATACACAAAGGAACAAAAAAGCATTTTCTTATCAATCTTAAAATAAACTTGAGCATGCATAACCTGCGAAGACCGAGACAGCACCATTACATCGACAGCATCCGAGTCCCACCCTAGAATGATACAAGTACCTTTATCACAAACATTGCCATTAGAAGTCCACTCCCACTTTCTAAAAACCCTTTTGCACACATCAAAAAGACTACTAACATCCACATGCGACTCCAAAATTGCACACACTTGAAGATGTTTTTCAGACATAACATGACGAACCTCAGTTTGTTTAAGCGAGCAGTTCAGCCCCCTTACATTCCAAGTAGCTATACTACACAAGAGAACCGTCTAAACCGGGAGTGCTTGCCCCCTCAGATAAACTATCATCCATTAGCCGACCCAAATAAGTTTCTGATTCTTTAAATTCCTCCTCAATATCTAAATCATCCTCAATAACCTTATTTTCCCCAACCTTCAAATGTTCCTGATTAACTTGTTCCACCGTATTGGTCTCAATATCATTCAGAACAGCAAAAGAATTAGCTGTTAAAACCTCCACCAAATCAACTGTAGATTTAGCATTAGATGTACTTGGTTGATCCCTTTTCTTGACTGGCCTATACTCAAATCATTTTTTAGGTTTTGGGATCTGAAATCCCGGTTTATGTGCCGCCTTATTCATCTTTACCTCTTGGAACCCATCAGCATCAATCTTTTTATCCTTGACGTCAATCCTAGGCTGTTTAGGACAATTGGCGTCAACATGCCCAAACACACGGCAAGCATTACACTTTGGAGGTTTCCATTCATACTCTACTTTCATCGTTTCCAGAATATACCCATCCTCCTCTAACTTAGGAATAGCCACAACCAATTTTTGTTTTAATTCCTTCTCCGAGTCAAGCTCAATCTTAGCCCTAGCATAGCTGCTTCGTCCCCAACTTTACAAACACATAGAACTCGTATAAGAGTCAAGAAGTTTTGGATTACCCAGTTTTGTGGCCAATAGACTAAGCCCATCTTCCGTGTATGCAGCCAATGGAACATTATGGATCTTAACCCACACCGGAACCCTTTTTATGTCATCCTTCTTTAGAACAGCCGTTGGAGTCCAAACATTCAAAATAATAGGCACGTTACGAATCAGCCAAGGTCCTCCTTCAAGAACATTTTCCATTCCTCCCTTAGTCTCAAACTTAAAGAAGAAAAATCCATTCGCATTCATCATAACCTTTTGCAATCCAAACTTGGTCCAGACATTCTTTACATAATGTTCAATAACCGGAAAAGGTAACCGCTTACCAAGAAAGTACCCAAACAAAGTATTTGTAAACCTATCTTGCACCCTTTTGACCGTTTCCCTTAGAATAACAATATCCACATTATCAAGTTTCACAGCAGCCTCAAGATTACGGAAATAACAACTATTGCAGCAACATTTTTATTATTATTATTTTATTCCACAGCATCTCCAGAACTTACCTTACCATCTTCCAGCTCTAGATTTGAATCACTTGCATCACCATAAAGTTGTGGAGGCTGATCTTCCTTACGCAACGGGATATAAAACGTAGAATTCTCCATGAAAGAAACTGAAGATCTTGCATTTGATTGGTTTGCAGCCAACGCCATTTTTAAAATTCCCTACGAGGAGGAATACCATCAATGTTTGTTACCTTTTTGGCTGAAAAACCATGATTCAATCGTTCAATGTTAATATCACTTGGTGGCCGATCCATAAAATCACTAACACCTCTCTCCATAATCAAACACAGCCCATGCACAAGAAAAACGAAAAACACCAAAGAATCCTAATATAGAATGACGACAACAAGGAACATAAAAGAAAAGAACGAGCAAAGTTTAGAACTGAGGGTTATATTCAAGGATTACTACCAATAAAGAATCCGAATGAACCCCAAACCCTAAACAAGATCGATCACAAGAAGAACAAATTTCAGCAAAGTCGCCATTCTAGAGAGAGAATTAGGGTTTATTTGATCTTAACATTTGTCATCTTTCTTCAAATCTTCAATCAGCAATAATCTTTTCAAAATAGCAGCAACAAGCTTACGTCATGTTTCTTCAAATCTTCAATCAGCAACAGTCTTTCCAAAATAGCAGCAACAAGCTCTGATACCACTTGTAAGGTCCCCGATTTCAGCTGGATCTTACTCAAATCATGCCATAACTCACACAAATAGATGTGTCGACAAGGGAGTTAATGACGGGTTGCTATATTTAGAAAGATTACCGTATGTTAAAGGCGGAATCAATAACTAACGATGTGGTTGCTTAACAGTAATCAAAGGTAACTAACACACACAAGATTCACTCAAAAGATTTCCATTTATATAATGTTCATCATACAAAGGGTAATCGATTTAGGGTTTCTTGAAGGAAAGTTTATCCGTACAATTCTAGGACCGCCATCACTTTCAAAAAATATTCTCTCTTATCCGAAGAGTGTAAAGGCACAAAATTCTTAGCTGGTCCTTAGGCGGCGTGCCCTAAAACATTCTATTTATAGTCCTGCCTCCCTAGGACAGCTGTCATTCCTTCTAGAAACCCCAAACGTAAATACATATTCAAATTACATAATCAGAAACATTCTAAGTGTAAAACAAGTCTTCTGGGTAGGCTTTGCAACAATATCCATTTTCCGAGTAGGCTGTGTACTCTACCATCCTTCAGGATTTAGTAACATAGAAGTGTGCCCGGGATCAGTTTCCAGGTAGACATTACTTGAAGAGTATTTTACCAAGTAAAATACTCACTAGGTAGAATTCAATCTTCTTGACTTTGCCAAACTTGGCCCGACAAACCCTTACGAGCAACCTTGTTCTTCAATGGTCCATTCAACTCTTTGCTAGAAAATAACTTATTAGCAAAGTGTGCCCGGTAGCACTGTTCATTGCTTGAGTTGAACCTTGCCCAATGTTACTTAGAGATATTTCATTAAAACATCAAGCCTACTTGGACCACGGTTATTAATGAATACCTTGCTCAGTCTTCCAATCACTTGGCTTTATGAGCTTGGTTAGCCAAATGCTTACTAAAGAGTGAACTTTACTTGGCTTTGAAGAACAGACTTGCTTGATAAAGTGAGCCTTGCCTGGATCTGCATAAACTAGCGAACCTTTCCCGGTAATGCACTAATTTGCAATCCCTGCTAGGATATCCACTAAAGAAGACTTCTTGAAGATAACCTTGCCCGATAGACAAAATATCATACCCGACTAAGTAAAAAGCTTGCTCGTAGGTCTAAGGTGTGCCCGGATTCATACTTAGCGAATTTTGTGGAGGTTGAGTAGATTCCAATCTTCCATATGTCTCTTAGAACAAATCTTTGACTTACAACCTCCCCCTTTGGTCAATTGTTTGACTCAATACGTTTTTCTTGTTTGTATGAGGAAGATTTAGCACAAACCCTTCTTGGTTCGGATTTAACTCTGATCCGTAAAGGATAGAGATGTTGGTGTGTGTGTGTTTTGAGTGTCTAGAGAAGCAAGGTTGGTGTAAATGATAGTTTTAGGGTTTTAGGAGGTTTAAGGGGTTTAAATACCCTTATGCCCATGGACGTTAGGTCCATCACCATCCCATATTTCATTTCTTATTGACCAAGCCCACACTCCATTAATTTTATCTAACTTAACTAAATAATAACACCCCATTAAATAAACAAAAATTCCTTTTACTTATTATTATCAAAGGTAGGAAATTACAATACATAATCTGAATTCTCCAGATGACCAATCAATTGTTTGGCCCTCGGTTTATCCTCAGCCATCTGGTTACAATATTTCTTCATACGCATTATCGTGTCAACTGTCATGTGTTCTAATACTAACACATCTTCCATCAAAGTCTAATTAATCTTGAGATCAGGTATTAAGTTCTGAATAATCATCTGGAGGAATCGCGGATACATAAGAAACTTGTTCTTACGATGCTTGACCAGGCAGTTCATCTTGAGATGATAGAAAATAAGCTTAGAGAAATTAAATGGTTTGTTCAATATCAGAGCCACGAATGCCGATTGCAACCTGATTTTGTATTCTTCGAAACCGCCATTATGTCCCCCAAGGCAATGGATAAAGACAGGCAAAAAATACTTGTACAGTTCACATAAGTAGGACTTATCGTACTGAGAACGGTCCATGTCACCCTTATAAAACTATCACTGAAACAATCCACGAATCAATGTTCGATCAAATTCACATGGAGGATCCATGTTATCAGAAAATCTGTGAACAGGCATATCACATCAGTAGTAATAGTGATAGTCTTCCTCTTTACCACATCAACAATATGGTTCTCAGCCTCCACATAACGAGCTGAATCCCAGAAAGGACGTATCACGCTAAAATGTACGGGGACATATTGTTGGAATAGATCTGCCTAAGACACATATATGAGTTGATGTGGCTAGTGCGTTATGATCCAAGTCGGGTCATACCCAATAACAAGCTAGACAAACACCACTGTATTTATTATTAAATATGATCTAGTTGATAAATATAAACACTTATAATATTTGGAAAACATGGTTTTCTAAATATTTGCACTTGTGTGATAAATAAATTATGCGGATAATTTATATTTTGAGAATTGTTTTATAATTGGTTAAATAACATTTTCTTGCATGTTGCTTATTTATGGTGGTTGCAACATAATAAATTAAAAACAAAATAAACAAATTGGGTTTTTGAATTTGGGAGGGAGCCAAATTGGCCGCCCCCTTCCACTCTCTCTCTCTCTCTCTCTCTTTCTCTCTCTCTCTCTCCTTTTGTGTTTTCAATAACATGCAATATGTGTGAGTGGTGTATGGGTAGACCAACACAACAACTCCAACACCCCTTCTCTCACACACAAGTTCTCTCTTCTCTCTCTCGGTCGAATACAACAAGGGAAGAAAAGAAAGATTTGCAAATGTAAAATCCTAGCAACTTGGGTGCTTTGTTAGATAGATTGAATGGGTATACAAGCTTGAGGATTTCCTCCGTTGGAATCTCGCCATTCACAATATCATCCTCTTTAAATTTCTGGAAATCAAGAGGTTTGTAATCTAACATCCTATGGTTGTATTTGATAGCATGTATATCGTATATGGATCCTGGATTGGATTTTGATATAAAACGGGTTTTATATGTATTGATACACAAGATTTAAAATTAATTATTTGCGTCGCGTTTTTCTATATAATGAGTTTTATGGACTTTGATAATCTTGTAAAAACCCAAGAATGGAATCAAGAGCCGCTTATACGATTACATGCTTCAAAAATAGGATTCAAAGTGTTCGAGTTTCATAGTATTTCTTACCATATTGGCCGAAAACTTTAGGCATATTGGTTGCCCCTTTGTTTTTCAAGATTGTACCACACATGCATGTAGAAATCTAGAAAAATTAGTCACTTGGATGACAAAATGTTGTCTGGACAAAAATCTATATTTTCAGCTCTGGCCGAGAACCCCTTGGATGGAAACCATGGTTCTCGGTCTGGATGAAAACACCAAAAGACCCAGTTCTCGGTTGGTTGAGAACTCATGGTTGTGAACCATGGTTCTAGGTTGGCCGAAAACGCGTTCTCGGTTGGACCGAGAACTCATGGTTGTGAACCATGGTTCTCAGTTGACCAAAAACATGGTTCTCGTTCTTGGCCGAGAAGTCTAGGTTCTCAGCAAACCGAAATCTTCAGGCCGAAAACTCTGAAGCTTTGGTCTTCTGGCCAAGAACTCAAAGGGTCAGAGGGGAACCATTCGGGTCAAGGGCTGACCTATTTGTTTGGATATTCGTAACCTAGCCATGACCTTGTGTATATTGAAGTGATGTGTTGTGGTTTATTCAATTTGATTGTAATATTCTTTATTCGGGTTTTATAATCTATTTATTATTTCAAATTGGTTTGCAATAATAAGTAGAATAGTTGTATTTCTTTTACTAGAAAAATGTATTAGGATATGTTTTGTAAAATAAGATGCAACTATAATACCATTTTTGTTTTGGGCCTTAATGGACCTAATACTTCACTATGGGATTTAAGCCCAATGGCCCAAGCCCAAAAGAGGCCCAAGGAAGCAAGGAGCTAAAGTTGGAGCCCAAATGAATGCCTAAATGAAGAGAAAGGATCACAACAAGAGGTGGACACTTGAAGCATATGGATGCGAAGTCAAATGGAAGTTCACCATCACATACCTTGTGTCATGCTCGTCCCTTAGGAGAGACCTTATGACACACTGGTTTTGGTCAACAAGTGTTGTCAATTTAGGTGGCTATGGTTATGGACTTGTGATTGTTATTTATGCTTGTGTGGTTGATTAATAGTTTTGTTTTATCATATTTGGATATGGATGTTAACAATTAAAATCAACAACTTGCATTAAATTGATTCCTTTGAAATTATTAAGTATTAAATTGGTTTTGTTAACTATTAATGATTTCATAATAACATGGGAGAAATTTTGAAAATTGGTTTTCAACAAAGTACAATACATTTGAATGCATGCAAATGGAAGGTACATAAAATAGTTTTCCAATCTAGAATTTTGAAAACATAAATCCCTTTTAAAACAAGTTGAACACCATCCTTTAATACAACAATCGAATCACTTGGGAACTTGTTGTGGGATAAAGGTCACCTAACCACATTTAAGAAAACTTGTGATCTTGAGGTGGATATACAATACTTGTGGGATAAAGGTCACCTAACCACTTGTATGTGTAAACTCACGCGTGTGTGTAAGTATGACGACTTGATTTGGAAACCATGTGAATAAGGTCACCGAAGCATGGCGTACAAAGGTGTTGATGGGATTAAACATGCCAACTAAACATATGATGTTTAAACGGTCCCATAAAACTAGAAGTTGCAAAGGGTTGCAATTGTCAAACGTTGACTACCTTGTTAATTTGAATAGTAGGATTAAGGTCACCTAACTACTATTTGAATGAAACAATGGGTTCTAGATTTTGATCATTAATTGTCTTGGATACATTAAAGGGTATTAACGATTAAAATTCATTAATGATATCAAAAATACTAAATTGTAATTTGTTAAATTTATAGATGGCCGCAAACAACCCACCGAACGCAATTTTCCCACCTGTGCATAATCTATCACTGAGATCCATTCTGGATAAGGATCGTCTGAATTACAAAAAATTTATGGATTGGTATGAAAACTCGAGAATTGTTCTCAAGCAAGAAAAGAAATCCTATAATTTGGACGATCCTATTCCTAATGAACCTAATGTTAATGACTTTGATGCCTACAATAATTGGTTAATGTACACCGAGGATTCGGTGCAAGTTTCTTGCCTCATGTTGGGAACAATGATTCTCGAGATACAAAAGGATTTCGAAAATCATGGGGCATATGACATGATTACCCATCTTAAGGAAATGTGCCATACTCAATCTAGGGTGGAACGCTTCGAAACGGTTCGAGCGTTTCATGCATCTCGTATGGAAGAAACCCAATCTGACTCATCTTATGTGCTTAAGATGAAAAGCCACATTGATCGTCTCGAACGGCTTAATTGTGCCGTCTCAAAAGAGTTAGCCATGGATATGATCCTAAATTGCTTAACTAAAAGGTTTGAGACATTCGTTATGAATTATAACATGAATGGATGGGACAAGAGCATTGGTAAGCTTCACAAAATGCTTAAAACAGCTAAAACCGGAATGGGTAAAAAGGTTTTACCCTTCTTGCGATCAATGAAGGAGGCTTGAATAAGAGGCATCATCCAGAACCCAAGGCAAAGGTTGCTAGTGGTAAGGGGCAAGCCAAAGGGAGGTTCAAGGGAAAGGCAAAGGCGGAACCAAAACCGAAGAAGGTAAAGGTTAGCTCTGAGGATCCGGGCTTTGGTTGTGGAGAGATAGGACATTGGATGAGAAATTGTCCAACCTATCTGAAGGAGTTGAAATCTAAGAGGGATGCGGGACAAACTTCAGGTACAACTTTCACAATCCATATTTATCTTAATATTATTTCTTCTAACACATGGGTTTTGGATACCGGATGTGGAACTCATATATGCAATTCATTGCAGGAGTTCAAATGAAGAAGTGATATAAGTCTCTTCATGGGCAATGGAGCAAAGGTTGACGTCCAAGCCCGAGGAGATTATGTTTTGAAGCTTCCAAATGGTTTGGAAATTATTTTTAAAAACATTTTGTATTCTCCTTGTTTGACTAGGAATATTATCTCGGTTTCTTTGTTAAGACAATTTGGTTATGATTTAAAGTTTGTAAACGATGGTATCTATATTTTCATGAATGATGTCTTTTATTTTAAATATTTTCCGTCTAATGGCATTTATGAATTAGTTTATGATAACACAACTATTGATAACTCATTGTACCAATCTAGCACCAAAAGACTCAAATTGGATTTGAGTAAGACTTTTCTTTGGCATTGTCGTCTTGGTCAAATAAACAAGGATCACATTCATACACTTCAAAAGAATGGTCTTTTGGAACCAAATGATGATTCATTTGATAAGTGTGAATCTTGTTTATTGGGAAAGATGACAAAGGAGCCCTTTAGTGGAACTAATGAAAGGGCAAAAGACTTATTAGGTATCATACATTCAGATGTATGTGGTCCTTTTAAGACAATGACAAGGAATGGTGAAAGATACTTCATTACTTTTACCGACGATTATAGTCATTATGGGTATGTGTTCTTGTTAAGACACAAAGATGAAGCCTTTGAAATGTTCATAGTCTTCCAAACTGAAGTACAAAATCAACTCAATAGAACAATCAAAGTACTTCGTTCCGATAGAGGAGGTGAATACCTCAATGTCGCGTTTCTAGATCATTTTAAGAGTTGTGGGATTGTCTCACAACTTAGTCCACTGGGAACACCGCAACATAATGGTGTGTCCGAAACAAGCAATCGAACTATATTAGATATGGTTCAATCTATGATGGCTAGAAGCACATTACCTCTATCATTTTGTGGTTTCGCATTGATCTCCGAAGCCCGTATTCTGAATATGGCACCAACCAAGAAAGTGGAAAGGACACCTTTTGAAATATGGGATGGAAGGGTTCCATCTTTATCATATTTAAAGGTATGGGGTTGTGAGGCTTATGTCAAGAACAACACCCAAAACAAACTTGAAAGCCGATCCACTAAGTGTGTTTTGGTAGGATAAACCAAAGATTCTATGGGATATTATTTCTACAATCCAAACGAGCATAAAGTGTTTATTTCTCAAAAGGTTGAGTTCTTGGAAAGAAAGTTCCTTATGGAAGGAACTAACTGAATTGTGGAACTCGACGAGGATCGAGAACCACAAGCCGATACATGTTTGATTGATACTAGCAATCAACAGGAGGTTGTTGAGAATGATCAAATGGTTGATCATGACACAAAAAGCGTTGGCAAATATGGTAGAATTAGCACTCGACCCGAAAGATATGGATTTTTAATGGATGGATGCTACGTGGTAGATTCGGACGAACCCACCACATGTTGGAATCGATCTACCCAAGACACATATTAGAGTTGATGTCGCTAGTACGTTCTAATCCAAGTCAGGTCATACCCAATAACAAGCTAGACAAACGCCACGATAATTATTATTAGATATGATCTAAGTAATAATAATCAACACTTATGACATTTGGAAATTGGGTTTTCTAAATGATTGCATTTTGTTTGTTAAATAACTTATATGGATAATTTATGTTTGAGAGAAACGTTATTTATTTAAATGGACACCTTAAGGAAGATGTCTATATGGATCAGCATGAAGGTTTTATCGATCCACAACATCCTAATAAAGTATGCAAGTTAAAGAAATCAATCTATGGATTGAAACAAGCATCTAGAAGTTGGAATCACCGTTTTGATGATGAAGTTAAGAAATTTGGATTCATCAAAAATGCTGATGAAGCTTGTGTGTATAAGAAAGCTAGTGGGAGTATCATTACCTTTCTAGTATTATATGCCGATGACATACTACTATTTGGAAATGACATTCCAACCTTGGAAAGTGTAAAAGCCTGGCTTGGAAGTTGTTTTTCCATCAAGGATCTTGGGGAAGCCGCCTATATTCTGGGAATAAGGATCTATAGGGATAGATCAAGGCGGTTGATAGGTTTAACTCAAAGTGTACACACTGACAAAATCTTGAAAAGGTTCAAGATGGACAACTCTAAGAAAAGTTTGGTACCTATTCAAAGAGGAACAATATTGAGTGCTTCTCAATGTCCAAGCTCAAAGGATGAGCAAGACAAAATGAATGGAATCCCATATGCATCTGTTATAGGTTCCAACATGTATGCTATCATATGCACTAGAACGGATGTGCCATGCCCTTTGAGCATGACATGTAGATACCAACAAAATCCGGGAACTAGCCATTGGATGGCGGTTAAGAGTATATTGAAATACCTTATGAGGACTAAGGATATGTTTCTAATATATGGCTCTAGTGAGGAGGAACTCGTTGTAAAGGGTTACACTGATGCGAGTTTCCAAACTGATCGAGATGATTCTCGATCATAATCGGGATGTGTTTTCGTTCTAAATGGTGGGGTTGTCTCTTGGCAGAGCGCAAAACAAGATCTGGTAGCACTGTCCACCACAAAATATGAATACATCACCGCCTCTTTGGCAACTAAAGAAGCTGCATGGATTAGAAAGTTCATTGCCGATCTAGGGGTAGTCTGTACCATTCAGGACCCTATAGATTTTTTTGTGACAACGAGGGTACGATTGCTCAAATCAAGGAACCCCGTGCGCATCAAAAGACAAGGCACATTGAGCCGAGATAAAACTACATAGGGGATCAAGTTGAAAAAGGAAAGATATGTATTCGCAAAGTTCATACTGATCAAAACATTGCGGATCCACTCACGAAGCTCCTTGAAAGGCCGAAGCATGAGGGTCATACTTGTGCCTTAGGTCTTCGATATTCTAGTGATTGGATTTGATCAAAAATTTGTATTTGGATATTGGAACGGTTGTTATTTTGATTCAATCATATGATTATGGTTTATGATTATGATTTTGAATTATGTTCCATTTTATCTTGTTTAAAACTGTGAAGAAGCTAATTATTCTAAATGTCCGTAGCCGATCATATTTGTGGGAACAAGTGTGAAGATAAGACTATTATGAACTTGGATTGGTAGATTTTCATGAGGTATGAATATAGCAAGGGTTTGCTGCCAAGGTTCATAGATATTTATGGGATAAATATTGGACTGACCCGCCCTCAAATTTTTCTGCATGGAATCCTTTTGATTTGTGATCATAATTAAATCTGAGTAAAGGCGAACATCATAGTATCCTCCGACCTGAGATACATATTGGGCCTTGATATTCACCGACTATTATACTTTGACTTAGTTCTTCGTTGCTCTGAAATATGTCAGTACATAAGGCTAAGCTCAAGTGTAGTACAAGGTGATAGTGAGAGACGTATGTAGACAATAGGAGATTTGTCCCTCTTATTTGTTGTGAGTTAAATGTCTAAGTCCTGGTAAGTTAAATCAACAGAGAATGATCACTCTGTGTCTCTGGATTTGACATGACATTTGTGGAAAAAGGATAAATGATAGTTTCACCTAAATCATTTTCAAGTGAAGGACTTGAAGGGGATGATGTTATTTAATGGCACTTCGTCATGCGTATTAGGGGTAGTAAACCGTTGTTAGGCGGTATTTGCTACTTGCATCAATCTTCTATGTATCTTATGCAAGTGGGAGATTGTTGGAATCGATCTACCCAATACACATATTTGAGTTGATGTGGCTAGTATGTTATGATCCAAGTCGGCTCATACCCAATAACAAGCTAGACAAACACCATGGTATTTATTATTAGATATCATGTAGTTAATAAATATCAACACTTATAATATTTGGAAAATCGATTTTCTAAATATTTGCACTTGTGTGATATATAAATAATGTGGATACTTTATATTTTGAGAGTTGTTGTTTAATAGGTTAAATAACCTTCTCTTGCATGTTGCTTATTTATGTTGGTTGCAACATAATAAAGTAAAAAGAAAATAAACAAATTGGGTTTTTGAATTTGGGTGGGAGCCCAAATTGGCTGCCTCCCTTCTACTCTCTCTCTCTCTATCTCTCCTTTTGTGTTTTCAATAACATGCAAGATGTGTGAGTGGTGTATGGGTTAGATCAACACAACAACTCCAACACCCCTTCTCTCACACACACAAGCTCTCTCTTCACTCTCTCTCGGCCTAATACAACAAGGGAAGAAAAGAAATATTTACAAGTGTAAAATCCTAGCAACTTGGGCGTTTTGTTAGATAACTTGAACAGGTATACAAGCTTGAGGATTTCCTCCATTGGGATCTCGCCATTCACAATATCATCCTCTTTCAATTTCTGTAAATCAAGAGGTATGCACCCTATGGTTGTATTTGATAGCATGTATATCGTATATGGATCCTAGATTGGATTTTGATATAAAACGGGTTTTATAAGTATTGGTAAACAAGATTTAAAACAAATTATATCCGCTGCATTTTTCTATATAATGGGTTATATGGACTTTGATAATCTTGTAAAAACCCAACAATTAGCGGGTATAGCATAATTAATACAAGAACAATGTAAAAAAGCTATTACGTCTCCAAACATAGCTCAGTCAGCAAAATCTTCTTATATGAACGCACATATGTTGAGCTTGTAAAATCTAAGAACAAGGGCAGCCGGTGCTGCTTGTTGTTGTGGTGCTTGAGATTCAGCATCTTGTGGTTCGGCTTGAATTATAGGACTCTATTGAATCACAATATTTTCTTGAATATTAGGATTCTGTGGTGCCAGAGCATCAGGCATAATCTCATCTGCATTTCTATAAAACAAAAACCTGAATATTAGTAAACCCGAACTTAAGTATAATTTAAATGAATTTTAACTTTATACATAGTAAAAAAGTGAATTCTGTTTAAAAATACAAGGCTCATTCATTATCTCATTCACTAAATGGAGGGTGTCATTTGTTATAACGAATGGACTAAATCGCTATTTTCGCAATACGGAATGATTTAGTAATGAATGTGTATAAATGAACGAATCAATTCGTAGATTATATAGGTCGAATGAAGATTCATTCGTTACATAATCACACCAATGTGTCAGTTCGTTATGCAATTGAAACGAATGAGTTCATTCGGTTATTGTAGACACGAATGAGTATCCATTCGTTGTCCATAACGAATTGAATCAATAATTATCAAATTTTGACTCTCAAGCATCAAAGTCAAAATTAGACGAATTCGACAGTTAAGCATGCAAACTCGTAATTAATTAAACCTAAAACGACGATGAATCTACACAAAATTTATATTGGTAAAATCGTAATGACATCATCGACAAACCCCAATAAATAAATGGTACAATCAAGAATGTTTGATAGGTTCATGTGATTAATATATACAGCCGGTTAATTATCATCTAATTAACCTATCAAATGTCCATTAATTTTTACGAAAATCATTACGTTAGAGCCGTCTAAACCTTAGGGTTGTTAATATATCAAAAAATCAAGGTTTAGTAAAGGTTGTATAATCTGGAAAATTTTTGCAATAGGTTTGTTAGGGAAGGTGATAGTGGATGTGAACGAATAAGTCGATTCGTTCTCCACTGTTGAATATATACTCCCATATCTGCACACTTCCTAATGAAAACGAATGACTCACATCCGTTGTCTCATTAGTTATTTACCTTTAACGAATCAACAACCAATCAATCAATAAGTTAATGTCATAACGAATAGAAAATTATTCTATCTTCATTCGTAATCAAAATCAATGACGAATAAGGTCATATATTATCAGTCAAACGAAAGCGAATAGGTGCAACGAATGAGTACATTCATTATTCATTTACATTACGAGTGAACTTTGTTTGTTATCAATAATAATAGCGAATGGGCTCCATTCATTAACTCCTTGTAACGAATGGGTATTAAATAACCAAAAAATGAAAAACTATTAGTTTTCAATTTTAAAAAATAAAATATACATCGAAACCCGTGTCTCGATGAACTTTACATGAATTGTTCATAATCACCACTGCAAGGTATACCCCCGTTATCAAGTAATACACCAGGCTTCCTTTATCGTGAATGAGTATGCACGAGTTCATCTATAGGCTTAAAGATATTGTATCCCCTTGTGTCCGTTTCTTACTGGCATTATGACGCACGCAAGGGAGGAACAATGTATGACTCACAACGGATTTTGATCAAGTCAGTAATAATTTGTATGAAGTACAATAGTGATCAAGTTTATTGACTTAGGGTTCATTCTTAAAGCATTTGAAATATTCAGATTATGCATATCCAGATCATAAATTGCATAAAGACTCATAGTGTCTAGAAACCGGAGGCATCCCATCAATACAGCATTTAAGGCCATAAGACCATACACCATTGAAGTGTTAACCATAAATTAGATGCATTTTATTTAGAATTTTTTTTTACAGAATAAACAGACATAAGGCTTGAGTATGACATGCTATTACATTTCTGCCTTCATCACCGAGACTTTTGGAAGAGACTAACACATCGGATTACCCTAATGGTTTTTTTAAGAGCTACAAATGCACCAATGCAGTTAAACTCTCAGTCTTTTAAGCTTATTTCTTAATGGATTTGGGACTAGATGATCAGTGTACTATCATCTTCTCTTTCGCTTCAAAACTCATTTTTAGGAGCAATTTTTTAATGTTTTTGTATTTTTGAAATATTTAAATGTTTTTGGTTTTTATCTGTACAAACAAAAAGCACAATATTTTTGTACTTTTCCTTTTTTCTCCCTCAAAAACCAACATATAATAATAATAATAATAATAATATAATAATATAAATAATAATAATAATAATATAAACTGTACAAAATAAAAATTGATTATCCGAGCTTAAGGATATCAGCAAGAGTTTCCAATCCGTTTAAACCAAGCAAAAAATTAAAGTGTATTTTTATCAAAAGCATTGATAAATAGATCAGCTTCCTGAAAATCCGTACCTTTTCAATATCAATTAATTTCTTTTCATATGCTTCGAATTAAATGATTTCTAATATCAGTATGCTTCATCTTACATTGGTGCAAGGCGTTTTTCATGATACAAATAGCAGCTGAGTTATCAATATATATATGGGAGTAGTAAGAAACTTCAAAACGTAATCCCACAAGTGTTGTTGGATCCAAAGAACCTGTGAACAACAACTAGAGATTGACTTGAAGTTGATCTTGTATCCTCCATTATCCAATAGGAAAAAGCAGCGAGATCAAAGCTATCATCCTAGGAATATGATGACCGTCGTTTGAGTCAATCAAAAACCTAATTATTCTAAATAATTAGAACAAGTAGGGTATCGTATCACAAGGAGTATCTAGTCAATGCAATTCGTGTAACAGATTTAATATTATGAAGTAAATGGTTTTAGTGCTGATCACACAAGCAATAGTTTAAATTAAGAGAACTAAGCAACGAACAAGTAGACAAGTATTAAGCAGTTAATAAAGAAAACCACACCCGGGAATTCAAGTAAGCAACCAAACAATATCTCATGCAACCTAACAGGTTGATTTTTAACGATTAACTGAAAACTGATCAACCAGACAAAACCTTAGACGTCAACAATTACTTTACACACGTCACTGGTTATCAAACAGTCCTTGCCAGTGTGACTCAGTTAAGGGTAATTGTACGTTTTATGGTATTCAATCTAACCAAACAGTTATATGACTAATTATCTAGCAACTGGTAACAGATCGTTCAGACCAACGTAAACCTAAATCGACCGAACACACAGAAATACAAAATATCAAAAATCATATATTAATCATCAATAACAAAACATAAGTATATTTAATCACATGAGAAAAACTGTAAAAGGTTACAAACTATACATCACGGGTGCGATTCTAGGAGATTAGCCGAGCCTAAACATCATGGAATCTTCGATATGGATGATAGAAATCATATGTAGGATCTTGACATGAGCTAGGATAGTGGAAATCGCCTATAGGACTGCTGGAATCATCTCTTGGTCGTCAAAAACGAAGTTAGGGTTTTCTTTGATGAAAAAGATAATATAAACCCAAAAATCCCGTCTGCACACCCGTCGCGTACGGCGACGGGCCTTCTTATGGTTCTATCGCGTACCGCATTCACAAAAGTCAACAATTATTTATCTCCCATCTCGGTACGCGATGGGATCTTCAATACACCCATCGCGTACCGCGATGGGTTCTGCTACAGCCAATCTTTAATGAATGTTATCGATTCGCGTGCTGGACATCCCGGGTCTTCATTCCGTGTCACAACAGGTCCATACTGAGTACTTTAACGCTTGTGACCTGAAATCCAATAATACACGTATGAAGTATCGATAGTTCTAGAATAAAAAGTTAAAACTAAATAATAAACGAACTAAAACATATACAAATTAACCGACCATCACATCCACACACTTACCTTTTGCTTGCCCTCAAGCAAAACTCCAAAGAAAACATAGACCTTCATCATAGGTATGTAGATTATCGTCATTAATACTAGTAAGGTTTAAGGTCATACCCAGTTTCCCAGACTGACACTGTTTTTAGATTGACATCACACAAATACAGTTAAATGCTATAATAAAAACAACAGAGCCGCCCAGACAGGTGTACTTTGTTTCTGGTTAAGGCACACATGCTCATACCACTCGTAATATAACAGCTCTCCTCTCGGTTTAATATATGGACTAGCAAAAGATGTGCCAGTATCACTTAGCTCTCAATATCACTCATAAGTACATATTAATCCATCAAGCTGCTTTGGCACAAATGCAAGTCAAGAGGTCTTTAAAAGGGTTGTAACGGGGCCAGGTGTAAGGGTATGGAAGGGAAATATTTAAGTAGCTCAAACGATCGGACCCAGCTTATTACAAAACATCTAAATAAACTAAACTACTGTACAACTAACTGACTGATTATGTACATCTAAATAAGCAAACTATCAACATACTGATTTCACATTTTTTTAAACAACTTCAACGAACGAACTGCAGAATACATAACTGAATATAAACAGACATATTTTTGTCTTTTTCTCAATTTTTTTAAACATAATAACGTGATGCTTAACAATGATATAAATACAAATACAAAACAAAAGCAAATACAATTACAGTTACAAATAAACCTAGTAAGCCGGATCGTCTCGTAACATAATGTCAGGGTTAAACAAAGGAAAAATAAGTCCAAGAAATGTTTTCTAAGGGACCCAACCCCCCGCCCCTCACATTAACCTCACCTCATAGGTGTAATAATGAGGCCCCAACCCCCCAGTACCCACACTCGCACTCATCCAGACGAGGCTTAACCTAGTTGCCTCTATCACTTTTGCATTTTGCCAACTGTGATCCCGTAATCCATGAACATCAGTGAAAGCACTCAAATGACATGTGTGTACTATATATTGTATGTGTATTATATATATTTGGGCCAACTCACACACATACCAGAGGAATAGGGTTGACGATATAAACATGTGTACATGTCCCCATGACTCGTTATCCCCGCCTAAACGACCCCATTTTCAACTTCTCGTTATAAAACATTTGTGAATAAGACTATCGGGCTAAAATGGCAATAGTTAACTAGAAACAACTTTGGTTTCTGAACACTCTTCGAGGTACTATCGGGCTAAAAATTTTCAAATTTCCCCCATCCCCACACTTGAGGTTTACAATGTCCTCAATCTAAGAATACTTAACATTGTCCTCAAAGTTAAAAATTATAGAATGATTAATGAATATTTGAGGGACGGGGTTGAAATTGACTTTTGACTATTAAGCAAATTTAAAATTTCGGGGGTCAGGTGTGGCGGTTCTACTAACACTTATACAATTACACTTTTAACGTTTAAAATAATAGAAACAAAATTAAATTATGAAACTGAAATCACCTGATATCAACGTGACTGGAGAAGGACCAGTAGGCTCGTGAACTCTCGTAACACTCGTATACTCTCATCTCATCCAATTACCAAACTGACAATCGAACCTGAAAAATCTCGAAATGTGTAGAAGCAAGCTTATCACAAGTGTAAGACATAGGTCTTTTAAGGGTTTCAAAAATGAATAATTGTTAATTTTATTAAAACAATTACCGAGCCAAATTAATTTGTTTCATAATAAATTCAGTTAAATTAGTTAAAAATGTTAAAAGACCTAACTCACTTTCGTAGGAATCACGATTGCATTTAGCGTATGAAACAAGCCTTGTAAACCCCCCGGTAGCCCGGGAGGACGAGTGGGGTCTCGTGAGGGTTTATAGTGAACTACACCCACAAAGTTCGATTACAACAAAATATACAAATAAAATCAAACACAGAAGCAATCAAAAGATATATGAACATATAAGCCTAACCAGTTACCCAAACATGATTCCCCAAAATATAATATAATATAATACAGACCATGACACTAATAAAAACAAAATAAAGTGAAAAAGGGTAACCAAAAAGCTACTGTACTGGTGGATCATCATCTGCCTCGTCCTGCGGATCTACCAGCTGGTCCACTGCAATAATCAATGACGGTGGTAGTGGTACATGCGAAGAAACAAACAATAAACGAAAATAGTCATCATGGCGAGCCAAGTGGGCCTGCGTCTCCTCTCGTTGTGCCAGAATGGTCTCTAAAATCTACTGCTGCTGCTAATAAATCATAGCCAAAGTGACTGGCTGTTGCGGCTGTGAAGATGATGATGCAGATGCCTTTCTCAACGGATGCTGCTGCTGAGGTCTCTCAATATGTGGAGTCGGACGACGCTTCCTACGTATCGGAATACCTCTCTGTAGAGAAACTGCAGTCTTCGATCCCTCTGGTGATGGTGCTTGTGGACCCTGTCAGACCGAGACTAAAGCTACTGGATCCTGCTCCTCAACGATCCCGGCCCAACGGGCCTCCTGTATCCCAAAAACTCCTATATCTTCCCCCCGTGTAAAATATCTAGTCGGATAACGCTCAAAAACCCTAAGTCGCTCGGCGATCCTCGTAATATAAGGCCCCAAAGTTAAGTGTGCCGAGGATCCCTGAAGTCTGCTACCCCGAGCGAATGACGTGAGCATGAGCATCGCCACATTGGCCGGTCGCTGGTCAAGGATGGAATATAAGCACAACAGATCTAAATTGCTGCACTTCTCGTGACCCGAATTTCGGCCGACGAGAGTACAGACAACGATCCTGTGAATGTAGCGATGGACGGGGTCCCGAATAGACGACTCCACAACAGCACTAGAGTGGGCCCCGTCGGCGATCTCCTCCCAATACTGGCCGAGCTGGGTCTCCGTGAGCCAGTGCTCACGGGGTGCCTGAGCGTGTGTGGTGTAACCTCGTATACTCTGCAGAAATGCAGGCGCCTGAACCTCCTCGGCTGTATATAATCCAGTGGCCACGGCAAAATCTGGGACTGACATCTCGTACAGCTGTCGTCCTAGTGAAAATGATACCGCGCGTGGCCCACTGAAGTCCATGGGCGTAAAGTCAAAGGTCGAGTAGAACTCACGTGTGAGCTCGACATATGAACGCGAGTCACACGCGAGTACAGCTGCTCACGGACCTTTCAATAAATAACGTACCTGGTCGTGAATCCTCAACTGACGCAATAGTGTCCAATCAAATGAACGGTGGTGAAGAAGTTGCATCTGTGTGATCTGCTGCAGTCTGGTATATCAAGTCGAATCGAAGAACCTGATGAGGTATACGTCCATCTCCCATAATATCCACTGGCTCGATGCCAGGGACAATCTGGACCTCATCTCTACCGTAACGGATGACACGCGGGTCAGTCTGCTGTCTCTTGCGCCGGTTGCGCGAGGACTTTGGTGCATTAGACATATCTGCGAAATAAAACATGTAAGTTAGATATGTCAACAGATCGACGTGGCGACGACCGTATTGCATTTCGGTCGCGGTCGTCCCACTAAATAAATAATATTAAAATATTAATAAAATATTAAAATAAAAATAAATAAAGACGAAAAATTCAGGGACACCCTGTGCGTATGTCTAAAAACCAGATTAACCCGCCCGAATGGAGATTGAGTATGGGCGGGAATCCATTCACAATTCAAAGTATCATTATGCACCCAAGAATCAATTAACAAAAAGAAAATCAAACGTGACTCGACACGACTCGATTAACCACACCCAACCAAACAAAACAACAGACAAACTGACATACTTGACACCAACTGACCAACTGTCTCGAAAAACGTGCAAAGCAAACAAGTAATATGTCGAGTAGGGTTTCGAAGTATTAATAAAATATTTTAAAAATACGTTCACATAAATCGTTTAGGAAGTGTTTGTTTTACAGCCTCCGGGTTTTAAAGACCCTGATTATCCTGATCATGTTTACCGTTTAAACAAGGCATTGTATGGTCTACATCAAGCCCCGAGAGATTGGTATGGCACGCTCACCGACTATCTGACAGATAATGGTTTCAAACAAGGAACTGTTGACTGCACTTTATTTTATAAAAATATTGGTGATGATCTTCTCCTCGTCCAGATTTATGTAGACGACATAATCTTTGGGTCAACAAATGACACGTTGTTTAAGGAATTCGAGAAATCAATGCAAACCAAGTTTGAGATGAGTTCGATGGGAGAGATGAATCTCTTTTTAGGGTTGCAAGTTCATCCGTCTACGAAAGGAATCTTCATTCACGAGACAAAATATGTGAACAACGTCTTGAGCCGATTCATGATTATTGCCGGAAAAATCCCTTCTACTCCTCTCCCCGTGGGTCACAATTTATCACCGATGAATTGGAGGATACTGTCGATCCAACCCTCTATCGAGCTATGATTGGTTTTTTGATGTATCTTACTGCTTCTCGACTCGACATAATGTTTGTTGTTTGTTTATGTGCTAGGTATCAAGCAATTCCACGAGTGACTCACCTGGTAGCGGTCAAGCATATTCTTCAATATCTTAGGGGCAATCCTGACACCGTGTTATGGGACCCCAAAGACAATTCTTTTGATCTTACTGCTTATTCCGACTCAGACTATGGAGGATGCAAGATTAATTTAAAGTCTACCACAGCGGGATGTCATTTCTTAGGAAGCCGGCTTGTTTCCTGGTAGTGTAAGAAGCAGAGAACGGTCTCCACTTCAGCCGCTGAAGCTGAGTATGTTGCAGCCTCGAGTTGCTGTTCCCAGGTTTTGTGGATACAACAACATCTTCGTGACTACGGTTTGAAGTTTCTTACTACTCCCATCTTAATTGATAATTCTGCTGCTATTAGTATCACCAAAAATCCCGTACAACATTCTAAAACAAAACATATCGAAATTCGATATCATTTCATACGAGATTGTTATGAAAAGAAATTAATTGACCTTGAGAAAGTACATACTAACTTTCAGAAAGCCGATCTATTTACCAAAGCCTTTGATAAAACGCGTTTTCAATTTTTGCTTGGTTTAAATGGATTGAAGACCCTCGCTGATATCCTGAAACAAGGATGATTATCTTTCTTTTCTGTTAATTTTCTTTTAAAATTTATTTTGAATTTAGGTTTTAGGGGGTGAAAAATTAGAAAAAACAAAAATATTGTGCGTTTTCGTTTGTATAGTTAAAACCCAAAAACATTAAAATTTTAAAATCCAAAAACATTAGAAAATTTTGAAAAAATCAAAAGGATTGTGTTTTCAGTTTGTACAGAAAAATTCAAAAATCCAAAAAGAGTGTGAAGTTTAATTTGTTTGTAAAAAAAATCCGAAAGGACAAAAAGATTGTGTTTTAGTATGTATAGAGAAAACCAAAAAGATTTTTGCTTACGTTTGCTGAAAATTATGTCATTTGCTTGTAGTTTGAAGGAAATATACTTGTATAAGTTTGGTCTTGATAATTTCTTGTAAATATTCGGGTTAGCCATTTACCTGACAATGGGAAGTATTTGGGGTGTTCGTTAAGCTTTCTACTTTATTTTCTAGCTGAAAATTATGTCAGTTATTTAAGTTTGTGGAGCATGCTTGCATGTTTTGGTTCTGTTATCTACTCGTAGATGGACAGGATAGCCATTACTTTATAAACTTAAAGTAACTGGGGCGTTTAAATTTGTTATGCTCCTCAAAAGTTTGAGTTTTTGAATCAAAAAGAGAAAATAATAGTACATTGATTATTGGACCCCAAATCGAGAAAGAAATAAGCTTAAAAGACTGAGTGCTTAATCATTGACGCTTTGATAGGTCTTAAAAAAGTTGTTAGAGTAAAGTAAGTGATATAAACATAAAGAAAAGCCAAATTGAAAGAGGTGTTAGTCTCTAGCAAAAGTCTCAGTGTGGATGGCTTAAATGTAATAACCAGTCATACTCAAGCCTTATAATTGTTGATCACCCAAAAATATAATAAAGCAAATAACAAGAGTTAGGATTCTGGACATTGTGAGTCTTTTTGCGGCTTAATCATCTGGGTATTCATAAACATGAATATTTCATTCGCTTTTAGAGCAAACCCAAAGTCATTAAACTTGATCACTGTTATGCTTCGTACAATCCAAATTACTGACTTGATCAAAATCCGTTGTTAGTCATACAATAGTTCCTCCCTTGCGCGAGTGTCAATACCAATAAGAAACGGACCCCAGGGAATACAATGTATGTAAGCCGAAAGATGGACTCGTGCATACTCACTTACAGTAAAGGAAAATTGATGCATTGCTCGAAAATTATAAAATTCTCAATTGGTGTTCAAAATTTTGATCAACACTATGGTTTAAGTCAAGTTGGGGTGATTTGGCAAAAAACAAAATAAGCTTGAACCGAGATTAGAGTCTGATAATTTCTGATATTCTGTGCGCTAATTGAACCATTAATCATATCACAAAAATGCTTGAAGGCTTGTTATAAGATTTAAGTGGACAACAATATCAATGACCGACTTAACGCCAGTCATAATATCGCTGAAATATAAAACTGTGATGGAAGGGCATTTTGGTCAATATGATTCTCTGCTCAAACTCAACAAAAATATGTACAGCTTTTGAAAATCATAGAAAAACACAAAAAGATTATCTATTTCTTGGTTCGGATATTTTTCATGTAAATACATTCTTTAGATTTTACAAAATACCATAAATATTTCTCACTTTTGTTTTACATATTATTTAATTTTTTTTTAAATTATGTTTCAAAAACGTGAAATGAGTGAAGTTATTAGATGATCGAGATACGAGATCTCAATAAGTTTTTAAGTTAAGTGTTTTTAAAAGGATAAACACATTTTTAAAGTATTTGATTATCGAGATAAAGGTCCTCGGTAATTCATTTAAGTTAATTGGATAATAACTTAATTCTTTAATTTACATTTATTTATTTCATTTAAAATTAATTTAAAAGGTGATTCGTTAAATTATGGCTAACGAATTAAGCCATTTTAACGAACTACATTCTAGTTCGTTATCCTAATTCGCTTCCGCACTCTGTAACGAATGGCTTTAATTCGCTAAGCATAATCTAACGAATTAGACACGAATTGCGTCTGATTCGTCATGACATGTGTTAACGAATCAACTGATTCGTTAATTCAAATTTCAAACGAATCAGCTAATTCGTTACCTTGGGAATGGTGCATGTCAGTGTATATAGGACGGCGTGCATACGAACCGTCCAATATTACTATTCACTCTTCTTCCTTACACATATAGTTACTCTGCCAAAATTTTTCACATTTTTCAATCTTTGATTTTCAGTGTTTTGAGTATACCATTCTGTTTATAAGGTATAGATGATCACTTCTTTGTGATTTTCGTCAAAAATAACACAGCTTTGATATGTTAATTATGTGATTTTGATATCAGGGTTTTATGGTTTGTGAAACCTTGCATAATCGGATTAATACTCTGTTAACGTACTTTAGTTTGATATCATTGTAATCGGAATGGATTTCCGAGCCCTTGGTGATCTTTAATCAGAGTTTGATTATTGATTACCGGGTTTATTAATTGATTGTTTTTTCGGGTGTTTATGCTCTATTCACACCCTTAATAACCTAACTTATTTTATGATTTTGAACTTCAAATCGACACCATTTGCTTCCGAGATCTTTATGGTTGTCGATTAGGTTATTCAACGAGAAGTATTGAATAATAGATACTGAAATCATCCTGTTGACTTTCAGTGTTCTTGATTAATTTTGACTTTGACCAGGAGAGTCAAAGATTAAGTCAAATTTTGACCATTCGTTAACCTTAGCGAATTGGAATTCCTCCGTGTCCAAGCCGTTCAGTATCGCACACGAACTAGATTAGCGAATCTTTCACTTAACGAATCAGATGTCGATTCGTCAATGTTTAACGAACTAGAAGTTAGTTCATTATTTTTAATAGTTAATTCGCTAGTTCTTCTTCGTTACATATTTACTTGATAACGAATCAGTTGATTCAATAACGAATCAGACTGTATATTTAACGAATGACATTTCAAAATTAATTATTTAAATAATGTAAATCAATATTGTATATTAATAAAATATTCCAAGGGTCTAAACGCATCGATACATCGATTATACACACGGGATAAAGAATTTTAATTACATATAGTTAATTGATAGATCCATAAGTGCTTAACGTATATAAAACTTGTGTGATTTCTAAACTTTCACATTACTTATATTTGTCATTATTTATTCAGTATAATGGTTGATCAAATGGATCAAGACCCACCTGCTGCTCCATAAGAACAACAACAATATCAAGAACAAACTGAAGTACCTTTGCTACCATATGATAAGAAACACAACATTTGTGCTTATGTTGATTCAAACGTTGCTAACGAAGCTCTTTTTGGGACTATGTTAGCATTTTTACGTCGTTCGGTGATACACTATGCTATAACTGCTCGACTTACTGTTTATCTGAGCATTATTCGGCAATTCTAGAATACTGCTGAGTTCATTGACATAGAGAATCAAATTAGAGCCCCAATCAATCAAACCCCTATTACAATGGATATTGAAGTGATTAGGCGTGTGCTCCGTTTTGGTGACAATGATGATAATCCATGTGAGTTTGGCAAGAAATTAATCAACGGTTTGTTTCGGCGTGTACGTTATGGTGGAGACATTGAAGACTCTATGTTTAACAAGAATGGATTGTGCCCACCCTACAAGTATCTCTTGCATGTATTAATTCATTGTTTGGGTGGTCGTCGAGGTGGTTTTGATTAATGCCGAATCATGCTGCAATCGGCCTTCGTGGCACTTGTTCTCAACAAACCGTTTAACTTCTCTGAAATGCTTTTCTATCATCTAAAGGAGCAAGTTCAACAAACGGTCCAAATAAAGAAGTTTCTCATGTATCAAAGATTTTTGCAGATGATTATTCACGACTTGATACCCAACTTGGTTATTGATCGAACGTTGGTGGATGATGTTCTTTCCTTAGAACACATGAAGGTCGATATTGTGCGTAGAATGACGATCTACCGCAAGAAGAGGCCGCAGGACAAACGTATGATTGGTCATATTATTAATCCTGATTATGTATGTTCTCCCGAGGATCGCTGGATCCATGATGACTCGGATTCCGAGCGTGAGGGAGGTGAAGGTGGGAACGATGGAGATGATGATGGTGATGATGGTGGAGATGGTTGAAATGGTGGTGCTGCTGATGCAGCCCTTCGAGAACAACAAGCTGCAGTCGAAGTTGCGTTAGCTGCTACAATTGCAGCTAAACGAGAACGTAAACGGAAAGGTAAAGAGCCGGCATCTGAAAGCTCAGCAAAGAGACGTGTATCAACTGGGGCTGGAGTATCTATTGGCATTCCACCGTCTCGTACAACTATTTCTCAACGCCCGACAGTGCCACTTACTACTAGCACTCCGGCGCTTACTTTGACGACGACGATGGTTCTTCATGACAGGCTTGGTATGATTCCACAAACGGGTTTAGCTGAAATACCAAAGCCTTCTGCTACTCTCTCTACTGTTCCTCCAACACCGTCTATGAGGCCCCCTCCACCTAGTGATGTCTCATTTATGAGAATTACACAGCCTCAGGGACCAATCCAGCCAGTTCATCCATCTCTGTATAACATGCCACCACACCGTCAACATACATGCTTTTGAATCTTCTTCATTTGTACGAAAATCAAATGTCTGCTGACCGGCTTAACCAAGAATGCCTCATGGAAAACCAAAGAAAGCTAATGGGGTATGTGTCATTTTGTCAAAAAGAGACTAAGGAGCTTCGTGCGATTGTTGAGTCTCAGGGGTGAAGCTCAAAGAAAAAGAGGATCTCATCTTACAATTAAATTGCAAGGACGATGCTTTAAAGAAGCTCAAGAATGATGAGGAAGATCCTGATGAATCTGGTGCAGGAGGTGAGCCTAAACAAAGGCACGGTTCATCCTCAGGTGCAGGTACCAGTGGCGGTGATGACTCGAATAAACAGATTATTGTTTATCAGGATTACACAGCTGCTAAACCTATCGAGATGATAGAAGCTGATACAGTCATATTTGTGGATGGAACGGGGGTGGTAAGGAGTGTGGTGAACAGGAATGAGATTGAGGTTGGACAGTTTGTGCAGCGGTCTCTAACACGAGGGCATATTTCATTACTGCTTGGTTTGAATGACGAACAGTTGACCGTATTAGAGGCATATCCTGATGTTGAGGTATTAAACGATGAAGAGATCTTAAATGATCCAACTGTTGAGATGAACACAGATTTTATTTATGAAGATGAGGAAGTTGAGGTTAAAGACGTCACTGCTGAGGAGTATCCTGACTTGTTTCAACACACAAATGTTGATCAAGGTGCTCCAGCATTCAATGAGCAAACGTTTAAAGCTGCTGAGTATGATTTGAAAAAGACGTCTAAGGGTAAGAATGTGGTTGATACGAGATTCAACTCAATCGAGAACCCAACCGATGCTGATATTGCAAAGTGGTTCAGCTATAAGACGGTGAGTAAGATTATTAAGGCTTATCGATATGTTGATCAGGAACAGAAAGAAGAAGCCGCTGCTCGAGTCAAAGCAAATCAAGTAACATCATTCAAAACTGTGTCGAAGGTTCAAGGTGATATCGTTTCTTGGTTATTTGATTCTGATCTTAAAGTATGCATCGTAAAATGGGAAAAGGGGATTCAGTACTATGAGAAGATAATGGACGTTCTTACTTTACCGTGTTGGGATTTTCGTACCCTCGCGTGTCGTCCATTTATCAATCGAGGAGGTGACCAGATGGCAGATTGGTTTCATCAACAATTGCTATTCGAGGTCAATTCTGGATTCAAGTTTCTCAAGCCTCAAGTTCCAACCTGAAAACGCATTGATGAGATTGATCCAAGAACGGGTTGGAGAAAGTTGGTTCTCAAGGTCAAGCCGCCAAAGACCTTGAAGCGGGTGCCGATAAAGACTATGAATCAACACATGCACCTATCTTTCAACCGCTGGTATTACGATTACCGAACCGGCGAGGCCGTCATTGTTATGGGCAAAGGGTTGAAGACTGAGCTGATAAAGATCATTGACCCAATGTGGTTGGTGAATTTAACCGAGACCGACAATGACTTGCTGCACAAGAACAAGATTCTGATTGAGCGCAATGAAAACTATGATCTAGCTATGCAATTCCAACGCGTTGTGCGTGTATTTTATGAGAACGGGATTCATAGCTGCAGAGATTGGCAGTCCAAGCATTTCAAGTGAAAGTCGAAGACAAAGAGCTCAAGACGAGGGGGTGTCTCTTAGTACACGGTTTTGCGTCTCGAGTCTTTGTATTTATCGTTAATGTAGTTGACGTTTTATTTATGTAATAAATTATTAAGTTATTAAGTTAGTTTGCTAAAAGAATAGTCTATTTCGCTAAGGATGTTTAGCGAACTAGATATAAGCTATTATCCCTCCTGATTTGTTAAGGATGTTTAACGAATCAGGGGGTGATTCGTTAAGGTTAATTTCATTTAATGTATGTAACGAAGTGGACGCTAGTTCGTTAGGGGATGTTAACGAACTAGGTCCATCTTCTATTTATAGTGAACACTGTTCACAGTTTAATATAAGTTTTTGAGATTTATGTATTGAAACTCTGTCCAGATTTCTCTCAAGCTTCGTTTAATTAATCCTTCCTTATTATACATAGATACATATTCACATACATACAACTAATATATACATATACATAACATATAATCAAGAGCGATTACGAACTAGATCCTAAGATTAATCAAAGTTACAGATCTGTGATAAGTGTAATTGTTAAAGGATTATCCGAGTTCAAACACAAATAATAAAGAAATATGTTACAAGCAAGGAAATATTCCTTGTCAGTTTACCGTGTATATCAAAAAATCAAAATCTTTAAGCCATTTCAACTTGTAAGTCTTGATAAGGCGATGGATAGTTGTCCATGTGAGAAAACTGCATCATTCCAGAACAAACTAATCCTGAATAGTGATTAGCCTTGGCTTTTGTTTAACGTCATCGCGATATAAACTTCTAGGGGATACTCGTGTCTTTGAAATTTAAATGCAGTTATATTGTTAGAATGTGTCAATTCTATTCTTGAGGTAAAACAACATTATTAATCCCAAATACTTGATATAACCATCGAAATAAGAAATCACATTAACTTAAAAATAACACTTAATCATAATCATAATCATAATCATAATCATTAAAAAAAGTTTGAAAGTTCTTTGAGTTCCTCAAATTTAAATGTTTGGATAACAAACAAAAAAAAAAGATAAGCCTTTAGTGAAGAAACATAAACAAAGGAACTTGAATAAACGTAAACGAACGTAAATGAACGAACACGACCTTTGTTCAATTTCATTCATTTAATTAATAGAACGGAATTATTGTTCATTTAATTAATCAAACAGAATTTAATATTCATGTTCGTTCATTTAATTAATCGAACGGAATTTGATGTTCATGTTCGTCCGTTAAATTTGACAAACAAACTTAAACAAACTTCCTATTAAACGGTTCGTTGAAAATTCAGTTCATTTACAGCCCCCTATCATGCAAAACTTAATTTCAAGTTATAGTTTGACTTACAAAAGTCAAAATACTATTTCGGTACGAATAGTGTGATCTACGACCAACAACAAATTTAGCGAATGATTAAATACCCAAAATGCCCTTTTGTACGGTTCAAACAGAGAAGCTTAGTAACGAATACCAAAAACACTAACGAAAAGGTGAAAAGGGAAAACCGGGCTTTTTGGCTTGAAAACTTGCAACAACTCAAAAATATTGTAATCTTTAATTGTACCCCAAAAGCAAAATTATCGTATATATGAAAAGAAGGGGAGGGGGCTTACCTATTTTGATGGTATTTGTGAATGTTGAGCTTGTATTTGTGCCAATGACTAAGAGGGGCTGACCGGGCTGCTGAATCAGCTACCAAAATGTGTCTTATCTGTCGAAAATAAATAAGTTAATGCATAAAAGAATGCAAGAAAACAAATTAGTTATAAAAGTTCAATATAATAAAAACATTATAATTCAAAAGACGAAACTTGAAATACATAATTGAACGAAACTTTGTGTATGTGTGTCCTTGAAAGTTCTAAGTCCTGCAAAATTTAAATGTTTTAAACAATAAACTAAATACTATAAATTATATATATATATATATATATATATATATATATATATATATATATATATATATATATATAAAATCTTTAATGAACGTAAACGATCACACGTTAACAAACGTAAATGAACGACCACATTAACAGACGTTCACGAACATAAATACGACCTTCCTGGACTCAACAAATGGATCCTTCTTCATGTTCGTTCGTTAAGCCTTTATCGGACAAATGAACGGTTTACGAACACATAACTAAATAATATTATGTGTTCGTGTTCGCCCGTTAAGAAAATGATTTTGTTTAATATTCCAAATTTAAGTTTAAAATATCATACTAATCATATATACTGAGAATAGAAACCCAGTGGAGTATGCATTAATCTAGTTATTTTATACGGGGTGAATTCGATACCATCTCAGAAATATATCCACTTTGACCCGGTTATAGAATATAAAGACGAATTGCAAATGCATAAGACTTAAAAAAAGTTACAAACATGAGTTCATCAGAGTCTTTGATTTTACAAGAAGGTTGTGTATCCAATTTTATACCATAATGTCGCCCGGAAAAGGTACATGCCATTTAGAACGAAAACACATAAATATTAAAAAATTAATTAACTACAAAATAAAGCAATTTTTGTTAACAAAAGCCACCTTGATGATTCATTTCCTTAAGCAGGTGGAAAAAGAAACTTTCATAAGTAAATAATGTGAAGGTATATTTTTTTTATTAGAAAGTAGATGAAATTGTTGTTGACAATGAACCAAACCTTATCCAAACATAGTCAAACTGAATATTGTCAAGGAGCCTTAACCAACTCCTTGAGTAACCAATCTGTGCACAGAAAAAGTACAAAACCAATCATTTGACTTGCCAAGTTTTATTCAATCCACGCAAGTGGAGAAAGAATTAAAAAAATCATAAAGTTTCAGAAGCCACCAATGACCAACTTATGGTTAATACTTTACTTACACATAACCATACTTCCAGTAGAACAAGTAATGTAATGGTCCAGGTATTATATGAATTGCAATGGCGACATTTCTGCCAGATTATATGAAATATAACTTTTGATGTGTCGTTGCAGTCGTATCCAAACCTTCTTTTGCCTGTAATCTTCAGGCATTGTACTAGCTTCAATCTAAGAAATAAAACCAATCATACAATTGAAACTGATGTTGATGCATTCATCAATGGCCAAATTCTTAACCCTAATCGAGGAAGAGATGAACATGAATGAAAACCCAATTCAATCCATAATTAGGCAAAAACCCTAAGTTCGCTAGGTTCTCAATTTGACTTATTTGTTTGATTTTAAACAATCATTTTAGAGTTCAATCGTGGCATAGGAAACATGAATCAACGATTGTAGAAAGAGAAGTAAGAACCCTAGAAATTGTTGAGGATCGATCCAAAGTTGATACGATATTGAGAATAAAGATTGAATCATCGATGCAATGAGTTAATCAATCGAATCGGAGAGATAATGTAGGTGATGATTTTTGGTGGTGAATCATGGCGGAACGTGGTAAAGGTTTGTGAAGCTGTGGAGAAGGTTTTTTAACGTTGGAGTTTAAGAAAGGATTACTTCAGTTTTTCAGCTTATGTCATAACCCGTTTTGAGAGATTCGGATATCAAACCCGTAGGATAATACCCATGAAATTAAAGAATGAATAAGAAGCCTCCATTTAGAAATCAAGCAATCTGGTGGCTCTAGAGAATGGGGGTGGCGATGTGAGAGTGACACGTAGGATTTTATAGTAGACAAGTATATAGATAGTTAGATAATAATATTTATGTAACTAATAATATTTATTAAATTGACGTTCAATTAATTGACCATACAACCTTAAATTAGTTTTACGATGTACTAGATCGTTTAAATCCAACTTAAGAATTAGATAATTATTATTTTAGGGTTTTCAAAACTAGACTTTTATATACCCCCTACCAAGACCATTAATTATATATTTTTCCAACCTCAAAAACTTAATTACATATTTCCCCTTTTATATCAAATTACCTATCTACCCTAATAATAAATTAAATAATTAACCCACATCATTTTCTTTATTAACCTAACTCATCAACCACTCTCCCTTTTAGTTGGAACACCACCTATTTGCCACAACCACCATCCGTAGAACTATTGCCGATGACCCACCATCACCTTTCTTGTTCATTTAAACAACTTTAACCACCGTGACCATACCAAAACCAAAACGCTGTCACTCGGATTTATCTATTTCGTTCTCAACCCCAGTTCTTAACCAGCATCTAACTCGATACAGGCAGATGGAGTCGGTTGAGCTCGGTAAAGATGGAGATCGAACTCGATACATAGTTTTAGGTATGGTGCGAATTTGGTGCCAAACTTGTTATCTCACCATATTGAAAAGGCAATAAACAAACCTAATGATTGAAGAAGATTAAAAACTTGGTTAAAATGTTCATAAAAGATTGGTTCAATCTATACCAACAAACCACATAAAACAAAGCAACTAAATCACATGACTATGAGAAGGAGATGCCATTAGAAAAGTGATGGAACACTAAATGAAAATTAGGGCAGTCTGTGGTAAGCAGGAGTCAAATGGGTATGCAAGTGAGAGAATTTGGGAACGAAGGGTGGTGAAGTAGTGGGTCAAAGTGCAGAAAGTACCATTTTGAATTATCAAGTTACAATTTTGAGGAACACCCCCCCCCTCCCGGGCATAAATTGGGCGATAAAGTGGGGGGGCGATTGCCTTTTATCGCCGGCAAACATTTGAAGAATATTATTATTATATGTGTTGTGTGAGGTGTATATATATATACATGTATATATATTGGGCTACAACACCACTAAACCCTTAAAACAAAAACTCACTCTTTGCTGAATAGGCGCCACATGTCACAAATCGCCTCATGTTGTAGCCCATCCACTACACATAGCCAAAGAGTTTCTTGACAAATTTACATCCTGCATATAAATTGTGTATTATTTTGTTTTTAGTATTAACTATTATGAGTTTTCTTTTTAGTTTTATTTTTACTCCTTTGAATTTAAGGGTAATTTAATAAACATGAGGGTAAATTAGTCAATAAATAAGTTTATTTTAATGTAATGGACATATGTATAATATATATGTGTTAAGAAGGGGAAATATGTAATTGATTCTTTTAGTTTGAGGAAATATATAATACACGATGTTAGGGAATGGAAATATGTAAATGTCTCTAACAAAAGCGCATGTATTGCATGTGCCCTTAATGTTCCGTTTGAGTACTTCAGGTAAAAATAACGTTTAGAGTTGGTTCCTTTAAACATCTCGTTCACCCTTAGGGGGTGGGGGTGGTACGTGATGGGCGCCCACAACCCGTGATATAACGTGGAACACCGCCGCCAGTGCCCCCATCACGCATGATGGGGGGAACCGTGGTGGTGATCACGTGTGTTGAATATGACTGTTGGGTCGGGTGGTGTTGGGTTGTGACCGTTGGAAGGTTGAAAAAAAAAACTTAATTTTTTTAAAAAATATAACTAAACTACCATTTCAATCCAACTCAAATCCAACTTCAAACACTCTCAATCCTCTACTATAAACAAAATTCTAACATCACACAAATGGAGGGTTCAATGAAACTTCGTCCGGGTTCAAAGAAAACCCATCCCCGACCAAAGGTTCGAGCAAATCTTGGCGAGCCGGCGAGATTCCGGTTACAAAATGAACCCGACATAACCCAACCATTCCAACAACAACCTTTTCAACCACAACCGTTCCAAAACCAACCTTTTCAATAACACCCATTTAATCCATCGTTTCCATCGGCACCGTATCAAAACCAATCGTTTATTCCACCTTTTTCTAGTCAATTTGTCAAAACAATCCTTTTCAAACGTTTCAAACACAACCTCCACAAAAGTCCGTCGATCCCCTAGAGGATAAAAATGTTATACATCAATTTGTACGTGCATTGCGTAACAAAGATGACGATGTGGATGAAGATGAACCAGTTCAAGAAGATGATGATTTTCTCACCCCAACCAACGGTGGAAATGCCGAGGCGTGAACCGATTGTCACAGCTCACAAGGTTACTATCATGCAACATTATAAGTTTCAATATCTATTTAATAATTTCAAATAAAACCATTATTCATTACAATATCTCGAAACAAACAAAACATCAAACAAATCAAAATCATAAAATAAATTATCTCATTGAATATCTTCTGGCATAAGTCCTTAAACGATCTTCTAATAACACCTACATCATACGATGGCCTGCATATGCGTTGAATATAAAATAGTTTTGTCAACACAAGGTTGAGTGAGTAAAACACCAGAGTTTCATGATTATATAATAGTAAATAAAAGAGCACACTGTGTCAAGTGAGATAAGCAATTTAACCATGGTATATAAACAATCATTCAAACCATAAAGAAAGGGCTAAACCGTTGCCATGCGAATGGGCATTGGTTACCAAAAATGAGGTGTCGGTGAAACCATTGTCAATGCGTTGGGCTCCGGCCACTACGACGGTCGTATGATCATACTAGACTGAGATTATGTTGGACCTTTCCGAACGCAACAACATATAAATCAAGTAAGCACATAAACAAGTAAGGTATAAATTGTTAAACACAAGTGACAACAGTTGCAAGTTGAGTAATATATAGTATTAAAATAAATAGAACGCATATGCCCCTAAAACGGTTAAAAATGAGTTAAAAGGGGGAGTGAGATACTCACCTTGATCGGATGAACGAGATATGAAATGACAATGTGAGAGAGATGAACCCTTCGGGATATACCGTCAAGGATTCCTAATTAAATGATATAATATTATGAGTAAATTATAATGAATAATGATTTTAGGGTTTTGAGGTGATGCGTTATGTTTGGGATTATAATAATATTGATTGATCGAATGGATTTCTATTGTTACTATTAGTGTAAAAACAATAGGATTATCTATCATTAAATCATAAGAACCTTACTTTTATTATTTACAAAATACCGTTAAACTGAATATAAAAATCATATGATCAAATTTATAACTAATTAGTTTAAATATGAGCTGAGATATAATATAATAATAAATGTTTATGAATATATAAATAAATGAATTGTGCTAATGGTAATAATGCGTATCAAATTAAATATTATATGTATGGTAAAAACAATATATGTAATTACCCATTTGAATAAATGTAATATAATATTTAAATAAATAAATTGCAAATACACTAATAATCATTTAATATAATTAAAAATATGTGATAGGTTATAATATAAATAAATGGTTTACTTTAAATCTTTTAACGACAATTAATGGTGAAAACGTACTTAACCATTATATTTATTATACTTTTGAAACAACAAATAATACATATATAATAAAATAAAAGTTTGTAAAATGTTCAACGACGAGGAAAACGTGAATTAAAAGTGTCAAGTCTTAATAAAATACGGTTTAATTTATATTTGTTATGGATTATAATCTAATTAATTGATAAATACCATAACACAAATAATATAAAAAAAACAATGATCCAAAACGGGGAGGGGGGAGGGTCGAACCAGCGCCCCAGCTGGTTCATGTGAACAGCTGCAAACAACGCCAGCCAACTAGGCTGCTGTGTTGATTGATTATCAGACAGAACGATTAAATATAACCTGCACAACATATTCATCCCCAAATTTTAAAACAAAACCCTAAACCATTCAATCAATCAATCCGCTAATTATGGTTAGATTAAGATTAAGGCTTTTGATTATTGATTGAAAACGAGCATGTTACATATATGAATTACCATAAACGACAAGGTACTGATTATAATTGATAAACGTAAATTGACGGCCAAAACGTGATATGGTTGGATGCTTTGAAGGAATCTTTAGTCCAATTACTCTTAGGGTTTAGTTCACGAGATCAAGGGGATTATTTACCCTAGGTTAATTGGATTGTTATTATGTTTATACATGCAAATCAAGAACAGGTATAAGGAGGTTCGTTTAATTAAATCAATACGTATCGTTTTTTGATCTATTTCTATAATTATAGTGTCGGTAAGGCTGAATTAGGAATGTAAAATATGATGAATGATTTGATTCCAAGATTGAGACGAGAATTGGGCTTCAAGAAACATAAACGGGTGTCCGGATAGAACTATATGGGTCACGGGTATGGTTTGGGGTAATGGGTTAACATGTTGAAAGTTATGATATCCAGATTTTACAATTGAGTCCCTGAACTATAGAAATTGATACAAAATAGGGTTAAAGTTTGGTTTAGGGTCAAACTTGAATATAATCAAAGTTATTAAATAAATATAATAAATAATTATTAATTAATATTAACTTGAATAGCGTGATGCTTCGTTGATTTAAAAATTCCCGAACATAAAACGGGTCGAGTAAAATTGAAAAAAAAACCGAGTTGTTACAGTCTTCCCTACTTTAGGGTTTCGTCCCGTAATTAAAGAATACTATAACAACACCATTAGGTTTCGAGGAAAATAAAATTCTAATATAACTTTTAAAATTTAACATAACACAGAACTTTTAATAGCCAAAGCAACGCTCCAAATGAAAATCCTATAAGCGCACTTATAAATAGGATGTACCCGCGGCGTATCCACCATGCCCTTATCACCTCAACATTTGTAACGTTACTTAAACACTACTTTCGGTTCTAGATTATGACACACGATTGTACGCACTATGATTTCTATGCGAGGACTTTGGTAATTACGTATGCATCCATAATTACATAGATCGTCGGATGGTCCACATAACTCGTCCCATCGTGTGGGTTACAAAATATTTGAAAAACATATTTTTTGAGAAAACAAGAGTTTTAGTACGTTTTGGTTATAAAAATATAGTCACCGCGTAAAATATTGCTAAAAATGAATTGCATTTTTTTTGAGTTACTTTAATATTAAATTTTTCAAAACATCTTTTGAAAGTATATTATTGCAAACAGTTGTCCTTGAAAAGATATTTTATTGTATGAGCATAATCACTTAAAATTAATAAATTATCAGAATTAAAATTGTTTATATCCGAAAATTGAATAAAGATTTGTTATAAAGTATGATTGAGAAATATAAAAAATATGTTCAGATAAAAATGACAAAATCATTTTCTTTTATAATCTCAGTTATGTTTGATTTTATTAATCTGATTTAAAATAATTTGATTAATTGGATCTATAGAAATTTAAATAATTGAAGTTAATTGAACTGAAATATTTTGATTAGGATGCAATGTAGAGTTTAATAAAATAAGTTTGGAAATTTTGAGCTTGATGAACATGATTGAATCGAGGACACACATGGCGTAGATTATTATGGTCTTCACTGTTGTAGCAAGTTTGGGTAGTAGATGTTTAGGATTGAGCAAATGACATAGCATGGGTTTTAGATATAGACGACATAGATCGCTGTGGAACGTCTTGTGGTATGTGGCAAGTATTAACAGGATGATCGAACGATTATTGGGCACAAACAATATGAGGATTGAGTTGAATAGTGATAGTTGTGGGCGAAGCATAACGAGTGAATTTTGATGTAACACCCCGAAACCGCAGCGGAAACGTAACCGGGGCGCCACAGACACCTCTGATATCAACCACATTGTTTATAAAGAAAACTGAAGACATTAATATACTTCAAATTACATTATCTTGTATTTCATTACCGTCTAGGTGATACACACATCATACAATACGATACATAATTCTATTTAATCTAACGTATCATAACATCCTGCACGCAAATCTTACACACATCAAGCACTTAGCACGTAAGCAATCACTTCATCTTAATTGTACCTGAAAAGCATGTGAGAAAACGGGTCAACTACGAATAGTTGGTGAGTTTCACAATTTGAGAAACCATGATAAATCCATATCAAAATATAATATTATCTGGGGACACTGTTAACCCAGTACCGTACTCATTCCGGGGGCAATGTTAACCCAGAATTACGATGTAATTATGCTGAGCCCACAAGTGAAACCTCTGACTATCACACACAACCCCCGTGGCATATCCCCCGCCCACGGAACTGCCCCAAACCGCTATGTCTAACATTACATAGCAAAACATATATATCAACAACAAAATAGACATGTGCAACTGGCTGGGAAACATCAGCAAATCCATGCCGGACCAGTTGGGTTTCTCAGACCAATAGTACTATCCACACTCTACTGGCTTTCAGTTAATCACCCGTGTTCCGGGGCCTTAGAATGTTAGCAACTCAGACAATTACCATCTTAGTACATTTCCGTACGATTCCCGTACAATAAAATATATATAAATCCACGCAAGTCCATGCGTTCAGTATGTATTTAAACATTTCAGTAAAAACATGCTTCCGCCCCGAGAAAATATTCGAAATCAGTTCAGAAAAGGGGCTCGTGAAACTCACCTTAGCACATGCAAGCAGGTAACAACAATCATTATCAGTTAACACGTCCAATCTGTAATATGATCCCTACGATCGTTACTATACACTCATTATTAATATAACTTTAACCAAGTTAACCGGTACATCTGGGGACACTGTTAACCCAGCACTGTACCCGTTCTGGGGGCAAGGTTAACCCAGAAACACTTCTCCGGACTCAGATTGTGATGTCGTTTAGAGTTCCATGGTCACAACTACTATTAGTCGTTTTTCTCGTTTTGCGTGCCTAGCACGGTTATCCGTTTTTATGTTTCAAAAAATGAGTTTGGTCACACACGACCCGAAAATAGTCGTTGACTGATAGTTTAAGTTGTGAAATTTGAGCTCGGTTTAGACGCCCCGTTTGGCCGCGGGACCCGTTTCCGTCTTTAGCGTACCGGAAACTGTTAAAATAGGTTAAAATTACTCAAATCATCTGAATTATTTTCGGATGATTTATTTTTACTTGTTTAACTCATTTATATGAAATTAGTTCATTTTTAGGGTTTTTATACACCAGTCAGCTCGCTTAAGCGAACTTCACCGGTTTACGCGTTTTAACTTTAAAAGTTTGATAATTAGCACAAATAATTATCCGTTTACTCTCGGATCTTGAAATTTTGCACAAATCACTTTTTAACAGTGGGGAATTTTATAAAAATATTTCCAGAATTAATTCTTATATTTAAAATTTATTTATCTATTTTTAAACACCATTTAAACACTAAATATGTCGTAAATACCAAACGATCTTAGAAAAATCCCAAATTTCTCCTGGATGTCTCCTGCCATCCACATAGTCCCCTGTAATTTTTCCAGAGCCAAAATCTTATTTTACATGCCATTTTCACTAAAACCGATCTAGAAAACCCTTGAACTCGTTTAACCGAAAAGCCTACTTAGACTTCTCCAACTGACCTAAAATTTTGTGTGTGACTTATACATGATATAAAAAGCTTATCCGCAATTTTCCAGAATTTTTCATGATATTTAACTATTTTTCACCATTTTTAGCCAAAACCGAGCATTAAATTCACCAAATATTCATCCTTTATCCAAAAATTACCAAAAATTCACAGAACTCTTATTTTCATGTGTAAAACATCCCTGTAAAATTTCATGACCTAACTCTAAACACATCACAATCTGTCCCAAAATTCCATAACCGACATAAACCGAATATACCTTTCGTTTTCCGCCACTACAAGCTACAAACTCGTCTTTCCGCCTTATCTACCACTAAATACAGAACCTACAACTAACATACCACAATACCAAGCAAGTTACACTCACGATCAAGCCTCTTACACTATAGTTTCGGTTATGATTCAAAAACAAATATTTAAACCGTAAAAATTCGTTTTTGGTTCGTTTAACACCAAAAATTCGTTTCGGTTTTCATCTTTGAAACCTCATTTTCTTGCAAATAACTCAAGAAACAAAGGTGGAAACGTAAATAACTCGACTTTTTACCTCGGTTTTCTTGATACAAATCTCGGTTTTTGATCAAAGTGTGGAGAGGATTGATGGATGTTACCATGGCTTGTTGTAAAAAAAGAAATGAGGGGGTTATACCCTCACCTTAGTCCGATCGGGATTTAGGAGGGGTGGGGTGGGACCCACTTCTCCAATCTTAGCCACATGTTTGGATTTCGGGAATCCGGATAATGTTTTGGATAATCTGGTTCAGTTCGTTTCTCGGTTAAATGTTTAATTCGGCTTAAAACGAGGCTAAAACGGTCGTTTTTCGGCTTAAAATGAAATTTATATAAAACCGATTTAAAAACTTTAAAAACTCAAACCGTGACATTTATTAACTTAAAACATCATATTATTAATTATTGCGCATCTTTTTCGGCTTGATCGATCATCTCTTGCTCGGTTTGGTATTGAAGGTTTCGTTTAATGTACCGACGTACCATTAAATCGAAATTCTTTTTCTGTGCCGTACTTTACTTATCCCGAAGCATTAATGCTTCGTAACATCACTAAATATTATAGATATCGTCTATAATTGAACCCTCGATTCGTTCGGGTTTCAATAACTACCGATCGATTAATCGCATAATCAATACGATGAATTACATATTCACGTACAATCAATACAGTGAGACATGTATTCTCGTATAATTACCATGGTAATTCATGTTTCCGACATTAAATATGACATAACTATTGTCTACCGGTTAGGGTATACCGGGTTTCGTCGGAATCGTTACATTTGACGCAATGTTTCTTGTTTGAGATGTTAAGATTTTGTTGAGATTATTTGTTACGTTGATTAGCAGCATATAGTTGATGTTTAGATTTGCGTTTGTTGTATTTGTTGTTGTAAGAATGAGTATGGGTAAATGAGTTGAATTTATTAGCGGAGAAGTTAATGATCAAGGTTGAATTGATTGCATTTATGTTTTGAAAATTGAGTTTATATTTTAGAGAACCCATGAGCTATCTCCTTGACTAAACTTGTGGTCATGAGACGGTTATACAAAATAAATGATTTATGTTGTTTGATGTTGAGAAACATTCTATGATTAAAAAAGATGTGATTTAATGAGAAGATTGAATAGTAGTGTAGATTTCATATGAGTTGTTGTGTAAAACGAAACTTAAATATGTTATGCTGATGTTTATTCATAACTTAAGGATAAGTTAGAATTCAAATTGAAAATCAATGAATTATTTTGATGAGTGAATGAGTTTTATCAAAGTTTAATATGTTTTAACAAATTAAAATTTGAGATTGAATACTTGAAATATGCTTAATAAGTTATATATATGATACCATGAGTATAAGAAAGCCATTTGATTATTAAATTGTGCGATAATATTATTTAAATTACTGGATATTTTGATAATAACGTGATAAGATGAATAGGTGAAAACTAGTTTAATAATAGAGTGTAAATTGTTATGATTGGCTCGTGATAGCGAGTCTTGATGAATGAAGAATATGCATCGGATCAGGAGAATAAAAATGTTTTAAATGTATAAAGAGATCGAATCAATAGATCTTGATTCCAAAATTATTTAATAAGTAATTGAATAATTTAATAATAGAATAATATAATAATAAAATCAAATCATAAATCGTTTTGTTTAAAATCAAATAAATAAACAAATAACGAATGTTCTTCGATGTGTTGGGTTTTCAACGAGCTTTCCATGGCATTTTTTTTCACCAACTTATTAGCATACCAAAACCAAAACAAATGTGTTAGTCGGCCTCCCATGAGCATTATATGGCAATTTGAATGACCTAACTTAACTAACGAAACGAACCAATTGAGTTTGTCGGCCCATGAGCTTTACATGGCGATTTGACCGACCAAACTAAATAACAAATAAACAAACTCAAGCATATGTAGTTGAAACATCTCGTGTATCACCACGGATGATAATGTTCCAACAAAATATCGCAAATATAACAAATTGTGCAAATGTACAGTAGTGATGAAGAGAAACACAAGCCAATGAGGTTTGCTTCCTCTCATTTGCATGTGTGATTGAATCCTCGTGATACACAATCTCAAACTTTATAACATTCTTTTCCATCCTTTGAATAAATTCAGAAGCAGACTCAGGCTTCTCTTTTCTATTCACAATTTCTTCCATTCTTTCCTCTAGTGTCATATTTTTCACCTAATTGAACCCCTTAGGTTCTTTACCATAACTCATCAAATAAATGTCATTCTTTCTGTCTTCTTTTGATTTATTAAGATTGTCAGTTTTGACATATTTGTTTACTTCATTTGATGGTTTCTTCATAAAACCCCTCTTTTTATCACTTTTCTCATTCATTTTGGGCTTAATTTTCTCACCCTTCTTTTTATACTTGAAAACTTGTCTCTTTACTCCAGATTTTTCAGGATTTTTATCTTTAGATACTTATTCATTCTTCTCAATCTTTTATGTGCTTTTTTTCAAGATAGGCATTATATTTGCTCTTGTAAAGACCAAAGCAATGACCAAATACCTTGAAATTAGGCAAATCAGCATATTGTTTTTCATTTTTATAACAACTATAAGTATGATGCCCATACACATCATAGTGTTTGCACCAATCTTTGTCATAAAAACCCCAAATCTTCACAACTTGAATTTGAGCTTGGACCCCTTTTGAATCTTTCACTAGGCCTTGGCATTTAACACCAATTGTTTTGTAAAGTTTCTTATAATAAACCTGAATAGGATCTGTGAAGTTAACTTTTTCTTCATTTAAAGGCTAGATACCCTTCTTGAAATTGATCGTTTATGGTGGCTTGTATTTTCCACTACTTTTGGCATACTATTCCAGACCTGGATTGTCCTTCTTTGGTAACAACTAAGGATCCCCATATATCATATAGTTCATGATTTGAGTACACTGCGTAAATTTTTGGATAATATTGATTCTTCTTTGGTGATTGGTTTGGTGAGTTGTTCTTTTTTGCTTGAGTAAACAAGAGAACATTTGCAACTACAAACAACTTGATGAACTTTTACCATCTTCAGTTGATTCAATCTTGCCATTATCACATGATGTTTCACTACTTTTCTTGTCTTCAAAATTGATTGAATATTTATCTTCATTTGAGAAATTTGTTTGTCTCACTAAAATATGTTTTATATTCTGGTTTCACCTCTCTTATTTCCTCAATAATGTTACAAGTAGACACAAGGTTTTGAAGGAAATCAAACTGAATTTCCAACTCCACATCCTTTAACATCATATCAGTAAACATTTTCTTGAAACCCTTAATCTCAACTCTGTATCCAGACTAAAGCCTTAAACCATTAATACAATCACCAAATACATTTTTTATATGTTGTTCATAACTCTTTTCACTTTCTTCATACGCCTCAATTATCTTGTTCTTTCTAACAATCTTAGCTTTAAAAATACCATTTTCCTTTTTCAATTCATTAATTGATAAGTGTAAATCAAAAAGTGAAGGTTAAGTAGGTACCTTAGAAGAAGAAGAAGGTTCAACTTCATTCTTGATATTATCCATTAATGTAACATTTGCTTTTGCAATAGCTTCTGCATGATTACTCTAGTTAAAGTCTCCATCTTGTGGCTAATATGCAGTAACAACCACATTACCCTGATTTCTTGGAGCTTGTTGATTGACATTTTTGGCTTGATTCGAATTGTTTCTTGGTTAATTTGGTGGTGCTTTATTTCTTTGTGGAACAACATTGTGTTGTGGTTGTTGAGGAGCATGCTGGTAGTTGTTTTTTTGAGGCTGGAAATTATTTTTCTGGCTTGAGGGTATGGAGATTGATTTTGATTATAGTTTTGTTTTTGTAGTTATTTAAATTTTGGTTTTGGTTGTAGTAGAATTGATTCTCGTTCATCTAATTCTGATTGTTGACAGCTTCACCTAGATTGTTGGTGTATTGTATTGGAAGATTGCGCTCCCTTGCAAAGTGACCTGGCTATTGGAAATTGTAGCACACAGCCTTGAATTTATCAAACCCAATCTTATCATTTGGTCCTGGAAACAAGATCTACCAATTCTTCTATAAAACCTTTTGGTCGTCAAATCAATCATTGTAGCCTGCCATTTGATGTCCATATCCTCCAAATCATCAGCATCAATTTGTTCAAAGTTATCTTGAACAACACTTGTGTGAGTAGAATTCTTAGCCACAGAAGCATTATAAGACTATGTGAATGCTGAGAACAATGCTTGATATTTAAGACTTTGTTGTTGTGAAAAACTTGTTTGTGCATGTACACTTGGTGTTGGAGATGATCCTACATCCTCTATCATTTGCACATTAAATTTGGATTGGCTTGAGCCTGCAATTTCTTGTGCAACTAGTGGATTCTTCAATGATGGGAATTCGTTGATTAGCTCTCACATTTAAACTACCCATTGGAGTTATTAAAGCATTCGTAATAGGGAATCTTGGTTTGTCTTCCCGTATCATATGATTCTCAATCATTTCAATTTCAGCTACTTGAAGAAAAGAAATCACATCATCCAATTTCATCTTTGGAAAATTAACCTTTTCCTTTATAAATTTTATGGCAGTGTACAACTCTGCTAATAGAGAATATAACGTCTTCTTGTTCAATTCATTATCTGAAATCACCAAATATGTGGTTCTAATTTCATTGGCAATAGAAGCAAACCTTTAAGAAATAGAACTTAACCTCTCACCAGGTTTAAACTTAAACTTGTCAATCTGCTGCTTCAGTTTATCCTTCTTAAGCTCCTTTAAATCAATAATTCTTTTGAACACAATAGAGCTTCAATTTATCGAATTTGTCATATCATTTGAATACCGGATCTAGTTATATGATATCTGTTTATCTATATTAGATTGGACATAATTAATATTAACGAAGTGTTTGGGAGAATAATTGAGCAGACTAATGGCACACCGTAATAAAATTTATAAAAACGCTTTTTATGCTTTGGCTGAACAGCCAATATATAAAATATGAATGTCATTCGTTACACACTCCGTAACTAATGGCCTTCATTCGTCTTCATTTCATAAATAAACAAAATGGTATAGCGATTGACTCATTCCCTATACCCCATTCGTCAACATTCCATGACGAATGGATACAATACATAACAACTAAGGTCCATTCCTTAAACATCCTTAAAGAATGAGTGATAATATAAAGTATGGGACATAATTACTAAAATGCCCTTTACATTAAAATAATAATAAATTACAAAAATGATTACAAAGACCCGAGACGACAAAACCATGCACTAACAAACACCCCCTCATCTTGAGCTCTTTGTCTTTACTTTATCTAAATCTCTTGGTCTTCCAATCTCGACAACTATGAATCCCAAACGCATGACACACACATACAACACGTTGGAATTGCATAGCTCGATCATGATCTTCATGACGTTTAAACAAAATCTTGTTTCGAATAAATTAACATGCCACATTGGGTATCTGACTCGTACAAAATTAGTCTCTAGTCCCTTTCCCAACACGATGACCGCGTCGCCTATTCTGTTGTCATAGTACCATCGATTGAACGATAGATGACGATTTTGCGGAAATGTCTTCACCGGTACTCGTTTCATAGTCTTCGGTGGCTTGATTTTAAGAACGAGTTTCCTCCAACCCGTACGAGGATCAATCTCATTAATATACTTTCGGGTTGGAACCTGTGGCTTAAAGAATCTAAACCCGTGATTGACCTCTAAGAGCAAATGTTGATGAAACCATCCTGCTAATCGATTTCAACCACGGTTGATAAACGGCCGATTGGCGAGTGTTCGAACGTTCCACATCGGCAGTGAGAGAACGTCAGAAAGATATTGAAAATACTGAACGTCGTTCTCCCACTTAGTTATACAAACTCTTAACTCAGAATCATAAAGCCAAGAGACTACGTCACCTTTAACAGTTTGCACGGCCTTGAAAGTGTTTTTCTGATTGGCTTTGGCGCGTGCAATGACATCCAGTTGATGTTCTTGGTCAACATACCGATAATCTTCAATGATCTTTTAAGCTCGAGTCTCTTTGTTGCGATTCTTGAAACTTCTATCAATATCATGTTAAGACGAACTAGACTCTTTGTCCGACATCTTCTCTTTCTTTTTCGTTGTTTTCTCGACATGATCTTTGGAAGCTTTGACATATTATTTAGTGAATGTTGGAACACTCTGATTAATGTTTGAACGATGATAAAGATCGGGGTATTCCTCTACCGTAACATCTTCCATCTCAATCCCCTCATCTTCATAAATATACGACGTATACCCATGTGGAATACTCGTGTCAAACAAAACCTCTTCATCATTTACAACCTCTACATCCTCCTCAGCCTCCAACGCATCCAATTCTTCATTATTTAACCCCAACAATAACGATATTTGATCACGAGTAAGGGCATGATCAACAAATTCACCCTCTACGATCTCATCAGCGTTTGAAGTACTCATCACCACCCCATTGACATAATCCATAAATATAATAGTGTTGGCTTTGATCGACTCGATAGGCTTAACATTAGTCGAGTCTTGATAAACGACTATATGCCGATCATTTCCTTCACCAACACCACCACTCGTACGTGCAGAAGACGAGCTGTGAGCTTGTTTTGGCTCACTTCCACTGGCACCGACCGCATCCAGATCCTTATCTTCGTCATCATTTTTCAACTTCTTGAACGCATCATCTTTGCACGTTAACTGAAGAATAAAGTCCTCCTGCTCCTTTATTTTCACCCCCTAAGCCGCTACAATCTCGCACAGCTCCTTGGTCTCCTTTTCGTAAAATGAGATGTACCCCATCAAACGACATTGATTCGTCATCATTTTCTCTTGAAGTTGACTATTAGCATCCATTTGATTCTCATATAAACGAATCAAACTGAGGAGCACGCCCATCTAGTGTGTGGGTGGAAAAGCATGAAACGAAGCTCGAACAGGTTGCACCGGACCTTGTGGACGGTTGATTCTCATAAAAGACAAAGCCGAAACTTGTGCCGGCATCATCATAGGTGTAAGAGACATCACCGTTGATGTAGCAGGAGGCGTTTTAGGAGATAACTTATATTGAGGAATTTCTCCTAGCCTAGGATCAGATGAGATGGTCGTCGTCAAGGTAAGTGTCGGGGTGTTAATAGTAAGCGACACCGGTGGCCTTTGTTGTGCAAATGACCTAGGCACCTGTGGACCAATCTCCACACCCGAACCATGAGTAATACGACACTTGGGTGGTTGATCTTGCACTTTTTCCTTGCTCTGACATTTTCGTTGAACAACATGTGAGATGGTTGCCTCAACGTCAACACGTCTAACATCACCCCCGTTACCACCATCATCTTTACCACCATCGTTCCCACCTAGTTCTTCTTCACGTTCAGAATCTAGGTTGTCGTGAATCCAACGATCATCAGAAGGATATGCATAATCCGGATTTTCCAAGTGATCAATCAAACACTTGGTCCTCGGACGATCTTTTGGTTCTTGACCACGATAGGTTTTCATCCTCTTCATGGTATCAACATTCATGTGTTCCAACTTCAACACATCATTCTCTAAAGTCTGATCAATCACTAAATTAAGAATTAAATCCTGGATAATTAATTGACAAAAACATGGATACATGACGAACTTGCTTCGACGATTCTTGATCAAGCAGTTCTCCTTCAGATGATAAAATATGAGCTCAAAAAAATTGAATGGCTTGTTCAATATCAGAGCAACAAATGCGTATTGAAGCATAATCTGGCATTCGTCATATCCTCCCTTGCGTCCCACAAGGCAATGTGTCAATACATGTAGTAAGTACTTGTATGGAGCACACAAGTACGCCTTGTTATACAGGGAACGATCAAGGTCTTCTGAATTAAATATTCTTCGAAATAAGCCTCGTATCAACGTCTTGTCGAATTCACATGGTATGTCCATGTTGTCAACAAAATTTAGCACATGACGTATAACACTAGGAGATATTGTGATCGTCTTCTTATTGACCTCAACAACTATATGATTATCCGATTCCACGTATCTTGCTGTGTTCCAAAATGGACAACAACACTGAAATGGACAGGTACATCAGCACTTATGGCATGGTGTATCCTGGAGCAGCGTAGAAATGTAATAACATCGTCAAATATGTCATGGTCAGCAAAATTGTCCTGCACAAAAGCACAGATATTGTGCTTTTTTGTCAAATGGCAATGAGGGAGCAGCTGGAGCCTGTTGTTGTTGTACAAGCTATTGTTCTTGAACAACTGGTTATGGATCGACAACAGGTGCATCTTGAATTATCTCTTTAGCCATTACTGTAAAAACACAAACCCGAGGATCTGTATTATGAAAAAAAATAAAAATAAAAATTCAATTTATAAATAATAAGTTGAATTTATGTTGAAATAATTACAAGTATCATTCGTCACTACATTCGTATGACGAATGAGGTCATTCATGATAACGAATGCCATGATTCGTTGTGACTATCTTGACGAATGAGAAACTAACGAATAAGTGACAGCGAATGAACCCATTCGTTATGGTATAGTTTCATTCATTATAAAACCACACGAATGAGTTTATTCGTTAAGTAAGTTCAACGAATGACCTTCAGACACAAATGAGTCTCCGTTCATTGTTTATAACGAATAACCACAAGAATTACTAATGTTGACATCATTTTGTCAAAGTCAAAATTGAATAAGAATATAAACGGTCAAACATGCAATCCAATTTCAATTAACACATGTATGATCATCGATACACAAACCCAAACAACCATTAAGATTAAAATATATTATTAAGGTGATTTTTGTTCATAACTCAGACCCGGCTAATGAAATGACTAAATAAACCATCAAATGGTCATAAATTTTGACGAAAAGCAATGCGCTAGTATCGGCTATACCTTGTGTGTTTTAATTACTAATAAAAACTTTATTTTGTGATGGTCGAAGATTCTGAGAAATTTTTGCAAGGGTTTGTTTAGAGTATACGATAATCGATGTGCACGAATGAGTCTATTCATTAACCAACGGTTACATATATAGTACAAGTCTTGCACACATTCCCAGACAAACGAATAAGCCCATTCGTTAATTCAATATTAACGAATGGTTCATATTCGTTGGTTCATTCATTAAACCCGTTAACGAATGAACAATAAATTAAGTTCCATAACGAATAAACTCATATTCATTCTTCATTCATTATCGATATTAATGACGAATGGGATCATACATTATCAGCGTAGCGGAAGCTAATGATGATAACGGATAAGCTTATTCGTTATCCAAATAAAGAATGATTCGCCCACATTCGTTATCAGTATAGATAACAAATGGATTCTATTCGTTATGAATTCACATAGCGAATAGTAATTAAATAATCAAATTAAAATGAAAATTTCCATTTTAACCTTCAAGAATTAAATAATGCATCGAAACACGTGTCCCGATAAACTTTACCTTAAAACTCTTACCACTCGGAGTAAGAAGCAATACATTAACGTGCTTTGCGTTCAAAACACATAAGTTTAGAAAATTAACTTAAAAACCAAATAATTTAAATCAATTAAATAAAAATTTGGAAAACCTTATTGGTATTTTCTTTTCAAAAATATACACTTTAGCTCGAAAATCGAAAATAAAGCAGAAAACGAAAAATAGAGAAACACAATATTTTTGGATTTTTTAATATATTCGAATTAAAGAGCACATAAAACAAAAAGAAATATGAAAACTATCTTACGAAAATAGTACATAATTTTGTGAGTTGAGCAGAGAATCATATTGACCAAATCGCCCTTCCATCTCAAGTTTGTATTTCAGCTTTATTATGATTGGTGTTAAGTCCGTCATTGATATTGTTGTCCACTAAAATCTGATAACAAACCTTCGAGTATTTTTGTAATATGATTTAATTTTCAATTAGAGCACAGAATATTAGAAACTATAATCCTCTAATCTCGGTTCAGGCTTAGTTTGACTTTTACCATATCACCCCAACTTGACTTAAACCTTTATGCTGCTGATCAAAATAAAGATTTTATAGATTTATAAACAATCTAAGCTCATAATCCCCACTACAATATATACCCTCGTTATCAATCAATACACCAAGCTTCCTTTACTATGAATGAATATGCACGAGTTCATCTGTAGGCTTACATACATTGTATCCCTTGGGGTCCGTTTCATACTGGAGAATTTGATCAAGTCAGTAATGAATTTGTACAATGTACAGTAGTGATCAAGTTTAATGACTTTGGTTTTGCCCTAAAAGCTTTTTGAAATATTCATGTTTATGAATACCCAGATAATTAAGCCGTATAAAGTCTCACAATGTCGGGAAACCGGATGCAATCCATCAATACAGGATTTGAGGCCATAAAACCATACACCATTGTAGCGTTAACCATAAACTAAATGCATTTTATTTTGAATTTATGTTTTTGGAGATCAAACAAACATAAGACTTGAGTATGACAAGCTATTACATTTCTTCCTTCATCACCGAAACTTTTGGAAGAGACTAACACCTCTTTCAATTTTGCAGTTCTTTGTTTTTATATCATGTTTTTTACCTTTAACAGTTTGTTTAAGACCTATCAATGCACTAATGCAGTTAAGCACTCTGCCTTTTAAGCTTATTTCTTTCTGGATATGGGACTAGATGATCAATGTACTATCATTTTCTCTTCTTGCTTCAAAACTCATTTTTTAGGAGCATTTGAATTCAGTCGCCCCAGTCACTTTCAGTTTATAGATAAATGGCCATCCTATATATCTACAAGTAGAAAGAAGGACCAAAAATTTATACATGTTACAGAAACTTAAATGACCGACATAATTTCCAGCAAATGAATTAAATAAAAACACACAACAGTCGACCCGGATACTTTCCATTTTCCGGTAAATGGCTATCATAAATATCTACAAGTAAATATCAGGACCAAACATATACAAGTATATGTCCTTTAAGTTTGAGTATGTTTTTGGTTTTTCTCTAAACATACTTAAATCACAATATTTTTGTATTTTCAATTTTTTTAATGTTTTTGGATTTTCTCTATACAAAAACAGAAATCACGATATATTTTGTGTTTTTCATTTTCTCCCCCAAAACCCAAAAACCATAAAATAATCAAACAAAAAAATTTATTATCCGAGCTTAAGGATATCAGCAAGAGTTTTCAATCCGTTTAAACCAAGCAAAAAAGTTAAAGCGCATTTTGTCAAAAGCCTTGGTAAACATATCAGCAAACTGAAAATCTGTGTGCACCTTTGCAAGATCAATTAATTTCTTTTCAAACCAATCATAGATTAAATGATATCGAATTTCGATATGCTTTGTCTTAGAGTGGTGCACGGGGTTCTTGGTACTAACAGCAGCAGAGTTATTAATAAAATTAGGAGTAGTAAGAAACTTCAAACTGTAATCCCTCAAGTATTGCTGGATCCAAAGAACCTGTGAACAGCAACTCGAGGCTGCCACATACTCTTCTTATGCGGTTGAAGTGGAGACCGTTGTCTGCTTCTAACACTGCCAGGAAACAAGCCGGCTTCCTAGAAATTGACAACCCAATGTAGTAGATTTGAAATTGATCCTGCATCCTCCATAATCAGAATCGGAAAACCCGGTGAGTTCAAAGATATCATCCTTGTGATACCATAACCCGGTGACAGGTTTACCCCTTAGGTAGTGAAGTATACGTTTAACCGCCGACAGATGAGTCACTCGGGGACTCGATTAATACCTGGCACATAAACAAACAACAAACATGATATCAGGACGAGAAGCATTTAAATACATTAAAGAACCAATAATTGCTCGGTAAAGGGTTGGATGAACGGTATCGTCCGGTGACAAATTGTGACCCACGGAAAGAGGCGTCGAATGGATTTTTTCAACAATTATCTTGAATCGGCTCATGACATCATTCACATATTTTATCTGATGAATAAAATTTCTAGCATCAGACTGATGAACCTGCAACCCAAGAAGAAATTCATCTCCCTCATCGAGTTCATTTCAAATTTCGTCTGCATTTCTCAAACTCCTTACACAGCTTGTCGTTTGTATAACCAAATATGATGTCATCGACATATATCTGGACGTGGAGCAAATCATCACCAAAATTCATATAAAAAAGAGTACAGCCCATAGTTCCTCATTTGAATCCATTATCGGTTAGATGGTTAGCAAGTGTGCCGTACCAAACTCTCGGGGCTTGGTGTAAACCATAAAGAGCCTTGTTCAATCGATAAACACGGTGTGGATAATTTGGATCTTCAAAACCAGGATGTTGCAACACAAATGCCTCTTCATGAATTTCCCCACTGAGAAATGTACTCAAAACATCCATTTGATAAACTTTTGTAGGTTCCCCGGACGGATCACACGAGATATCCCGATATACACAGGTGCGGAATCCCTGTGTAGATCGTTACGGACGTAGAATATTAGCTCACGAACACACGAACACGATACGAACAAAACCACGTTATATTAATAACTCGAACCGTGTTACTTACAGACTCTCGACCTCACGTCAATAGACTTACTGAATTACACGTAAACTGAACTACTCGATCAACTAATCAACGTAAACAGTAAACTATATAAATACACGACAACTTCGCCTCAGGCGAAGTTGTCTATAACTTCGCTCGTTCAACAAGTTCGCCTAGGCGAACTTGTCAACAACTTCGCTTGGTTAACAAGTTCGCCTAAGCGAACTTGTCAACAACTTCGCTTTTACAAACAAAAACACAAACACTATTACTGACACGATTACAGACATTAGACATATGAACTACTGACATATATGCACCAACAGACTCCCCCTTGGCAGTAGCTTCATATCTTGATCTTTCAACATCTGTCTCGTAATCCTGTATCTTCACGCGTGCACTCCTTCTCTAACACATACCGTGACTACTCGCTGATATTTCCTTGCTTCATCCTTCCAAGCAGGAATATAGAATATCTTCTTTTCATTCAACACTTGTAAATCAGCTTTCGATAAGTTAACAAGATGCATCGGGTCATACACCCTCAGCACTTCTTGTTCATCTTCGTCTTCCATCACGGCTTCAGCAGTCTGGCAATCAACGTACCACCATTTTAGATTCTTCAACACATCTTGAGGCATAGTCTTCATTGGAACCTCCTTGATGCATCGGATCGGTTTGTACTTCATCACCATCCATGGCTTGCCATCTGCTCTCAATCCCCTCTCTGTATCCTCCACGAGCTTTCCCTTCTGTGGCTTTAATAGTTCAAACTTCTTTTCTTTTATGCTTTCTTTCCACACAATCTTCTCAATCATTCTTGCCATATTGTTGTCACTTCTATTTATCAGGCCCAACCTGGCCAAATCCTTTACCTCACATTCCGGCAACGTATTGAGAGATCTCAACATTATCTTGAAGTATTGAATACCATCATAACGCTTCACCACAAACAACTTCATCTGTTCATCATAAATCCAACAGATGATTCCCTTCTTCGACTCAGCATAGCCTTTGATGTTATAACTCTTCTTGAACATGGCTGGAACAGCAGGCTTCTTGGTCTTGATAAACCAATGAGCATAGCCTTCCTTCCACCTAGGCTGCTCCTCCCACTCAGTCTCATCCATCTCAGCACCCATGTCGGCTTTCTCAACATCAGGGATCTCGTGTTCAACTCCTTCTTCTACTATCTCCCCCTCTTCTATCCCATCTTCAATCTCAATCTGCTCACCGATCTTCTCAATCACATCACTCGGCAGCACATCTTCATCAAACAACACATCATCGCTGAACATGTCATCGTCCAGTTCCTTCAGCGCATCAATCACGTCATCCTCAACTAACACCACATCATCACCAGAACCACCAGCCACGTCGGTAGACTCCCCCTCAGCTGTGGAGGTACCAAGAGCTTGAGAAGTTCTTGGCAGCTCACCACCTGCATCTTTCGATGCATTGGGATCATCGTCTCGGTCGTTTCTCTTCTTCGTTCTGAGCTCGTCGCCCTTACAGCTCATCTCCCCCTGAGATGCAAAGAACTCCTTCAAGGCATCTATAACTTTCCCATGCTCAACCAGGAGGGATGCCTGTAGTTGATTTGCTTCCACTAGGCTTTGAATAGTCTTCGATTGCTCTGCCACGATCCGCTCTAGTGAAGCAATTCTCTCTGAATCTGAAGTAGGCGAAGGCGAGACACCAGAAGCAGGCGTAACCGCAGGTGGTACCATACCTGATAACCCTGCAGCAGTAACGACCGTTGACTCTACAAATCGTGCTGCTACCACCGACTGAGTAAGCGTTGGAGGCGGTAGAGACACGATTTCCGGAGTCGACGTCTGGATAGCAATGATGGATGGAGTGCCAGCCGTTGATGTAGCCACCACGGGAACATCCGCAGCGCTTGTACTTGTCACCTGTACAGAAGAAGGAACGATAGACATACCAGAAAGTGCGGCCGGAGCAAATCGTACAGTCCTTGAAGTCTCTCCAGCTCCCATGCCAGCACCTGTCCTCTCCCGTCTTGATCTTCTTATCAGCTTATGTATGTCTTCTTCCTCCTCTGACTCATCATCATCCTCCGTTCTCTTCCTCTTCCCTATCGTTCTCTCTCGAGACACCATCAACCGTCTCCCCTCATTCATAATCTCATCCAAATCGGAGTCAGCCATCGACGTAGCTGCTCTAGTCATACTCACACCCAAACCTTGTGCAGTCGAGACCTGCACCTCTTCAACGTGATCCATATCAAAATAACCTTGACCTCCAAAAACAGCGTCAAGATCAATATCCTCAGCAGCAGACACAACAGGCACAACAGGAGCAGGAACAGCTTGAGTTGCTCTTGCCTGTCGTGGTTGAGGATCTCTGAACTCGTCCCCACCAGCAGGAACATACTCTGGGTTGATTAAAAACCCAAATAGTGGAGTATGCCTGGGACGACGTTCAGGGTTGCTCCTCGCACTCGACGTGCGGCATTGAGCAAAGATACGTTTGCTCACTGATTCGACGTATCTGATCGGGCGTCTCTGAGGTAGAGTCGGAGCGACATGGTTCAATATCATCTGGATGAACCGTGGGTACATGATGAACCGCTCCCTAGACATCGCCCTCCTCTGTCTGTCTATCTCGTAAAAGACCATTTGACTGAAGCTATAACGTTTGTTATAGGTCAGTGCAGTCATTGCAGACTGCATGGTCGCACCCATGCCGTCAGTGCCCGCCTTCCTCCCAGACATGCAAACTATCATAATGTGCATGAGGAAGCGCCACTGATCTAGAACGAAACCCTTCCTCCTCTGGGTATCTCCTAATGGACCAGAGTAGCCCATTCGGAGAAACGCTCCATCACGAAAAGGAGCGACAAACTCAGTTGGATCGTCTCGAGTCTCCTCTCCAAACCGTAGTGCCACCCGGATCTGTTCAGAATTGAACTGAACTTCTTGATTGTTCACCGAGGCTCTCATGACCGGGGGCTCAACACGACAGTCTTATTCGACCGTCTGCCAGAAGTCTTCGATATTCGGCAGAGATATCGGCAGAGTGTTTGTTATGGCATGAAAAATCCTCGAGCGTAGGAGGAAGGTGATGATCTCGTGATAGTCGTCCACACCGCTCGCCTCCGGGTCAAGTGTAATGTACATATTGTGACCCGGGAAAAATTGTCTCTGATTGTCACCATCATCTCCTCCTGCACCTCCAGCACCAGCTACCGCAGCCATATCTGCAACAAACTAACCAAGTTAGAACGACACAAAGACATAGCACAAGTTTGCTTGTTACCATGAGCGAAGTTGTGATAAACTCTGTATAGGCGAAGTTAAAGTTGAGGCGAAGTTGGGAACAACTTCGCTTCAGCTTTAAGTTCGTCTAATTAATATTAAGTAAAAGTGATCTAGGCGAAGTTAATGTTAACTTCGCCTCATCACAACATCGCCTCAGGCGAATTTAAGTTTCGGGCGAAGTTACGGATAACTTCGCCTCAGGCGAACTTAAGCGTCGGGCGAAGTTACGGATAACTTCGCCTCAGGCGAACTTAAGCTCCGGGCGAAGTTACGGATAACTTCGCCTAAACCCTAACTTCGCCTGAATCTGAATCGGCGACAGTGAGGTAATGCAAACATCGAAATCCGATGTTTCGGCTAGTTTAGACGATTAAGGACCCTTAAAACAAGCTTTTTAAGGACATGTTGACGATCAGTATGGTGATTAACACGTAACAACAAGTTTTGAAAATCGGTTTGAAGGTCCGACGGTTCGAGGGTATTACCCGGGTCGAAACGACCCTTGATTAGCATGAAAGAACTTGTAATATATGATAAAACAACATCTCGAACCTTTGATCGGTGTGAAAATCGGGAATAAATAACACGTAATCGGTGTAAATATCAAGTTCGCCGGAGAATAATAAGTTCGCTGTGAATAAGTTCGCTGGATTTTGAAAAACTGATGAACAGTTTGACGTTAAGTATCCCTTTTATAGGGGATCTGTTGTACAGGCGAAGTTACAGATAACTTCGCCTAGGCGAAGTTATCCACAACTTCGCCTGTTCAACAACATCGCCTAAAATTTCAAAAATTAACCCTTAAAATTTTAACAGTTGTCAATTAAGTTATAAATTTTTCTTTAAGAGATAAATGACATGATCAATTCTAAGTAACCAGTTAAAAAATCATAAAACTATCTAAGTACAAAAACTTAAAAAATTTAAAGTATAAGGGATCAAATTTCAGTCTCGATAGGGACTGCTACGTTTTAGAAAAGATCCGAACAGGAATCATACTAACTACGTGACTGTCACATAGATCCGTGTTTAGCTGTATTATAACATATAGAGACAGGTTGTAAGCAGGTATAACTTAAAGTGGTTTTCATCGTTTCTGTGATACGAGTTAGGTTCGATTGAGCCTCAAAATTTAAGTGGGCAACAACTCAGAAATATTGATGTCTCCTATCTATCCTCAAAGCGTATTTGGCTTTCCCCGAGTCACCCCGAATTGACTTCGACCCATAGTGTCTGATTAAACATGTAGGTACACTTCTTCTGGTTCCCGTTCTTCTCTCTTACTCAATGAATGTGAAGTCTTTATCTTATCATCACTAATATGTTTCAATAACTTCAAAAATTAATTTTTTTTTTTTTTTGAATAAACATAGACTTCAAAGTATAAATTAACTGCAAGTCCCGAATCTGGATCACTGCAGTATCTTGAGACGCTATCTTCACGGGAATCAGAACACACATGGGCTCGTGTATGACTGGGTAATCGCTTTTCTGCCTATCATTTGGAAAGATATATATGAAGACATGCAAAACTCTTAAGGAGTTTCCACGTAAAATCAAGTAAATTTAGTTTGTATCACTTATACTTTTACGCACCATAAAAGTTACCATGACATACAATGACTGTCCTAAAGCCTTTTAAGCCTAATAACTTCACTAGTTAAGCACACAGAATTAGTATCTCTATCATTTTCCAAGGTTGGATCAATTTTCTGTTAAACATAGCTAACGAACTTCTTACGAAGTAACAGACTTGAAAAATAATTTCATTTCCCTAAAAAATTTTAACATTAATCGCCCCGACCAAAACAAAGTCTTCAGGTAAACGGCTAACCCGAAGATCCAATGGATCAGCTGGACCGACCACATACTAGTATGTGTCCTTCTAACTAAGTATGATCGACTAATTTTAAGCGAAAGAAAGAAAAACTCATCATAAACCGCCCCGGTCACTATCAGTAATCTGGTTAATGGCTATCCTCAAAATTTACAAGTAGAAAATGAGGACCAAAACATATCCGAAGACAAGTCCTTCAAACTGATGTAACCGACATATTTTTAAGCGATTAGTGACGTTTTTTTTTTTTTTTTAAATTAACATAAGAAAAGCATGGTTACTCGGGATTGATCATCCCATTCAGTTCAATAAGGTTTTGAAATCTGGATTTGTCAAATGCTTTAGTGTATAAATCAGCGAAATTATCAAGCGTATCCACCTTTTCAAGAATAATCAGTTTCTTCTCAGCACAATCCCGTATGAAATGATGACGTATGTCAATGTGTTTAGTTTTACTATGTTTCACGGGATTGTTAGTTACTGAGATAGCAGCTGTGTTATCAATGCAAATAGGAGTAAGTAAGAAATTCAGACCATAGTCGCGCAATTGTTGCTGAATCCAAAGAACCTGAGAGCAGCAGTTGGATGCTGCCATGTATTCTGCCTCACAGGTTGAGATTGCGACTGAAGTCTGCTTCTTGCATTGCCACGACACCAATCTGCCACCAAGAAACTGACATCCGCCAGTTGTTGACTTCCAACTCTGATTGCACCCTCCATAATCAGAGTCTGTGTAAGCGACCAGCTCCAAGTCTCCTCCTCTCGGGTACCACAACCCCAGCTTCGGCTTGCCCTTGAGATACCGCAGTATCCTCTTTGCACCTTTCAAATGAGATTCTTTTGGATTTGCCTGAAAACGTGCACAAAGACAAACAGCAAACATTATATCAGGCCTAGATGTAGTTAAGTACATTAAAGAACCTATTATTGCCCGATATTGAGTTGGGTCCACATCTGCATCACCGTCTACTTCAGCACCCAATTTGTGATTGACGCAGATTGGAGTATCATATGGAGAACTGTCCTCCATCTTGAAGCGCTTGAGCACATCATGAACATACTTCGTTTGATGAATGAACATCCCGTCCTTCCTCTGATCAACCTGCAATCCTAGAAAGAAAGTTAGTTCACCCATAGCACTCATTTCAAACCTTTTCTTCATGACGGCTTCAAACTCCTGACACATGGAGACTTTTGATGCAGCAAATATAATGTCATCCACGTAGACTTGTACCAGCAGGATGTCGCTTCCATCTATTTTGAAGAACAACGTGCTATCAATTTTCCCTCTTTCAAAACCATTCTCGAGCAAGTAATCCGATAAAGTTGCATACCAGGCACGAGGTGCCTGATGTAATCCATACAACGCCTTGCTCAACCTGTACACGTGATCTGGATAGTCTGGGTCAGGAAAACCCGGAGGTTGCTCAACATACACAACCTCATCAACTTTCCCATTCAAAAACGCACTCTTCACATCTAGCTGAAACACCTTCATCTTTTCATAAGCAGCAAACGCCAAAAACAATCTTATGGCTTCCAACCTGGCGACAGGAGCGAACACTTCGTTATAATCAATCCCCTCTTGTTGATTAAAACCTTTTACGACTAGCCTCGCCTTGTTTCTGATAATAATCCCCTTATCATCTCTCTTGCACTTGAACACCCATTTTGTGCCTATCGCATGCACATTCTTTGGTTTTTTAACCAAAGTCCAAACTTCCATCTTCTCGAATTGAGCCAACTCTTCTTGCATGGCTTCGACCCACGAGCTGTCCTTTAAATCCATTTGATAATTCTTCGGTTCAATCTGGCTTATAAAGCAGGTATACAGGCATTCATCGATTATTCCTGTCTCCTTAATGCTTGTATAAACACAGGTATGTTCATTCAAGCTACTTCTCGTTTGTACACCTGAGGACACATCACCAATCACATTATCCAAAGGGTGATCTTTATGAATTCTCGTGGTCGGAACAGAACCGACATGCAAATTATCTTCCAAATTAGAAGAGATCTCATCAATGGTTGTTTCATGCTGAGAGTGAAAAGGATTGATAAATTCTTCTTCAGCAGAGGCAGCAGGGGTACCGATAGTGTTTGATGAGGAAGGTTGACATTTATCAATCAGCTGTCTTTGCAATAGATTTTCTTCCTCATCGAGTATCATCTTCGTCGCAGCTCTTTCTTCTTCTTCAGAAATCTCCAAATCCGGTACGTTAAACGACTTAAAAAGCTTAACATAGTCGAAAAGCTCAGCAGGTCCATTGCTTGGTTTTGGCGGTTGGTAACTTGTGATGTCAGTGTTACATACCACCTCCACCTTGCAGGTCGAAGTATTGAAGACACGCCTGTTGGGTGTACCAACAACATAACCGACTAAGATTCCTTCATCGGCTACTTCACCAAATTTAGAGTTTGTCTTCAAGATCGAACAAGGGGACCCGAATGGTTCAAGACCACTCAAGTTGGGCTTCCTTCCATGCATAAGCTCGTAACAAGTTTTACCAAGTCTCTTAACGGTTAACACTCTATTCAGAACATAGCAGGCTGTAGCAACTGCTTCAGCCCAGAACATCACAGGAAGCTTCGAATCTGCCAGCATCGTTCTGGCTCCTTCAATTAAAGTTCGGTTCTTCCTTTCAGCCACTCCATTCTGTTGCGGAGTATACGGAGCGCTGTATTGATGTTCAATTCCTTTCTGAAGACAGAAGATCTCCATCTCAAAATTCTTGAACTCCGTCCCATTGTCACTTCTGATGAACTTAACTGTTTTACTCATGACGTTCTCAACTTTAGTAATCAAATTCTTCACCATTTGAGCCGTCTCATCTTTCGATTTCAGAAAATATACCCACGAATATCGCGAGTAGTCATCAGTGATCACCAAGCAGTAAGAAGTACCTCCTAGACTTTTTACATTCACTGGACCGAAGAGATCCATGTGAAGCAGTTCTAGAGTACTAGCAATAGAGTTAACCTTCTTGGTGAGATGGGATTTCTTGTGTTGCTTTCCCTTCTTGCATGCAATACATTTGTCTTCAAAGTTAAAACTTTTCAAGGGAACTCCCATCACAAGCCCATTTTTGACAATGTGGTTCATCTTTCGAAGATGAATGTGCCCCATCCTCCTGTGCCATAGTTCGGATTCTGATTCGCTTGCTTTCGTCATTAAACATGATTTTCCCAAGGCCATTTCAGTAGACCTCATATCCATCACATAAGTATTTGTATCACGTGGAGCTGTCATCACTATCCACTCGACTGGTATCTGAAAACCAGGCTTCAACACGATCGCCTCATTCTTCGTGAAATGAACAGTATACTCCTTATCACAAATCTGCGACACACTCAGCAGATTGTGCTTCAGCTCTTCTACAAAATTCACATTCTCAAGTGTCATTTTCCCATTGGACACCGTTCCTTTTCCCGTAATTCTTCCTCCACTTTCACCAGCAAAACTAACTCTCGCTCCCTGAACAGGTTTTAAGTCGTGTAACAAATATTTGTTACCCGTCATGTGCCGGGAACAGCCGCTATCTACAATCCAAAGACTGTGGGCAGCCTTGTTCAACTGTTCCTGCACAATAAAGCAAATGATTAGATTCTAGGAACCCAAGACCAATTGGTCTTGGATCTATACATCCCGTACTTCTGCTTTCCAAAGTTAGCATCTGGATAATTCCTGTCAATCCTATTAGGAAATCTCCTTGGAAATTGAGTGTGAGACCTTCCAAACCTATGTGTATTGAAAGTATTATATCTTGCGGTTTGGTAATTAGCATTGTTAAACTGAGGTTTGTTTCTGTGAAAACCTGAATTAGTTACATTTCGGAACTTTGAAGGGTTTTCATTTTTAACAGTATCAAAATTACCATGAGACTTATGCTCAGTTTTAATAGGCCTCACGCCTCTGAATTTCGGTGTCAGAGGACAATCTGCAACAAGATGTCCTAACTTATTACACCTAAAACAACACCTATACTCCATTTTCTTTTCAAATGTTGTTTTGGATGTAGAGGCTGTGTTACCGGCCGTTCGTCTCACATAAGGTGGGACGTACGGGTTGAGTGGAGTATTCTTTTTAGAGGTTTTATCTTTTTCTCCACCAGTGGGTAACACTACCTTCTCTTTTGTCTTACCCGATTCGGACAACTTATCCGAATCCGATGAGACTGGACTTGTAACAGAAATTTTCTCACTTGAAACAGGCGAACTCGTTTCGCCACTACTAACACTTGGTTCTGATCTCGTAACCTTGATTGGAGCTGTCTGAGGAACTTCAAAATCAACAGATTTCTGAACACTAGGGTTAAAAGTGTAATTGTGGTTATACGGTGGTGGGACCTCGTGATAACCAATTCCTCCTCTCTTTGTAAAGGTACCTTGATCACTAACAAGGTGATCAAGAATAGCTGAGGAATTTCTGAACTGTTCTAGTTTTCGGTTCAGTTCCACCACTTTCACCTGGTGGTCAGCAATCTGCTTTTCTCGTTCAGCAATCAGTTTAGTTTTTTCTTCTAAAACCTCATAACTTAGATCAATTACTTCAATTTTTTCAGCAAGTTTAGTTTTTAAGCTTTTAACATCTTTTTCACATGCTTTTATTTTAACTTTGTAACTGTTTTCTCTTGCTTTCGTAAAGTGATGATCTTCTTTAAGAGTTTTAAATTCAGCATCTAAATGAACATACTGATCGGTTATGGTAGCAAGTTGCTCAGACAAGTTCTCACATTTAGTACAAATAGATTTAGAACTTACCTCGGAGAGTTGATCATTGTTATCTGCCATGAAAGCTTTTTCTTTACCAGTAGCTTTCTCTTCTCCGTTAGTCTTCTCACGTTCTTCATTCTCAACCTTAGCCATATTTGCCTGTTCACTAGTTTCATTCAAATGCAGGTTCCAGTTGTATTCACCTGCTTCTCTGGACAGCATGGCATTGACTTCTTTAGTACTTCCAGTGTGCTGTGCAGACCGGCCCTGACCACGTTCAACTCGCTCGTTTCTGCAATCTTTGGCAAAGTGCCCGTTTTGTTGACAGTTATAGCACCTCACCTTAGATTTATCGAACCCTGGCCTGCCACCAACAAACTTTCTCCCCGTCTTTCTCATAAACTTCTTCACTCTCCTCACTATCATGGCCATCTGCCATTGTAAATCCATTTCCTCCAGATCATCAGCATCGATCTGGTCATAGTCTTCATCTAGCATTGCAGGATCAACCACCTTTCCTTGAATATAGTTTTCATATGAAGCAATAAATGAAGCATAGAGGCCAAACTGCTCTTCAGCAGATTTGATGCTCATTGGCATCTTAGAGTAATTATTGCTTGAGGAACTTGAAGATCCACTACTCTTGCTTGCTGTCTGTTGAGTACCACTTGATCCACCCGCAACAAAGCAAACATCCCCATTTGAGTTTACTGACACATGCCCCTCCTGTGAAGAAATCGCACCCGACTCACCTTTCGAGTAGTAGGCGGCAGAATCAGTCTTTGAGCTTGTATTGGAGTTTACTTTAGCACCGTACATGCCTGGATCTTGAACCTGATCCATAGATGTTTCTTTTCTTACCATATTAAGCTCAAAAGTTCTGAGCTTGTTAACAGCGGTTTCAAGATCATAAGTAGAGAAGTCCTTGTCTTCCCTCATTAGCACAGTATACATCTCCCATTTTGGTGGGAGAGCATCGAGAAGTTTTTCCACAATCTCTTCTTCTCGGTAGGAAATGGAGTAGTTACTCAATTCAGTCATTAGATGATAATATCGAGTGATAATATCATCAAGAGATTCGTTCTTTAAGTACTTAAAGACTGAAAATTGAGTTTTTAGCAACTTTATCTTTGACGCTCGAATACCTACATTTCCTTCGAATCTGCTCTCAAGAGCTTCCCAAAGCTCTCTAGCTGATGTATACTTTCTGAATGTATGGAGGATCTACTGTGGAAGAGCCATTGTGATTGCAGCATGAGACTTGCTCTCGGCTTCATACATCTTCTTCTCCTCCTCTTCCATTTTACTGTATTTTTTAATTTGGTCTCGACCCTCATACTCCATGATTGGTGGAATATATCCATCTTGGATGCATACCCACATTTTCGCATCCTGGTACTTAACGTATTGTATAAACCGATCTTTCCACGCGACAAAATCGGTTCCCTTCAGCAACCTTGGGGCCTTTGTAGCTGACCCCGCTTCAACTTCCATCTTAACAAGCTCTGAAATGTTGATCGACGACATCCTTCTTGAAGACTAAGAAACCCGAAAAATTCTGAAAAGGGCGAAGTTAAAAAATTTCTTCGAAACAGTACTGTAGGCGAAGTTAAGGATAACTTCGCTTAAGTAATAACTTCGCTGGATTCTTCTTAAATTCGCGTGACTGAGCGAAGTTGAGAATAACTTCGCTTAGGGTAAGCGAACTTAGGAAGTAAGCGAACTTGAAGAGAACTTCGCTGCGCTAGGCGAACTTGATGAGAACTTCGCTGAGTTAGGCGAAGTTGAGGAGGTAGGCGAAGTTGTGAATAACTTCGCTTCTCCTTATATCTTCGCTGAAACCCTACGTATCCTGACGGCAACTTCGCCTGATGAACAGCAACTTCGCCTGATGAACTTGAACTTTCTGCAGATCTGAAAAACGGATTTTAACGACGATTTTGACGGTTTGAAGGCTTAAACACACTGGTAGGAAGCTAGAATGAGCAAAAACACCACAAACTCGTCCCGGTAATACCCGAAATGGAACGAATTCTACACCCGCGTGAATATCCCGAACCACACAATCGAGCAAAAGCTCTGATACCAATTGTAGGTTCCCCGGACGGATCACACGAGATATCCCGATATACACAGGTGCGGAATCCCTGTGTAGATCGTTACGGACGTAGAATATTAGCTCACGAACACACGAACACGATACGAACAAAACCACGTTATATTAATAACTCGAACCGTGTTACTTACAGACTCTCGACCTCACGTCAATAGACTTACTGAATTACACGTAAACTGAACTACTCGATCAACTAATCAACGTAAACAGTAAACTATATAAATACACGACAACTTCGCCTCAGGCGAAGTTGTCTATAACTTCGCTCGTTCAACAAGTTCGCCTAGGCGAACTTGTCAACAACTTCGCTTGGTTAACAAGTTCGCCTAAGCGAACTTGTCAACAACTTCGCTTTTACAAACAAAAACACAAACACTATTACTGACTCCATTACAGACATTAGACATATGAACTACTGACATATATGCACCAACAACTTTAATATTCTTGAAAGCTGCATAAGCTAAAAATATCCGTATAGCCTCCAAACGAGCAACTAGATCATATACTTCCGTGCAGTCTATGCCTTCTTGCTGATGAAACCCTTGCACAACGAAACATACTTTATATCTGACGATGACACCACGATCACCCTTCTTGCATTTAAATACCCATTTGGTCGGAATAGGCTTCTTAACTCTAGCCGGCTTGTCAATGAGATCCCAAACACCCAGCCGATTAATCTGTTGCAACTCTTCTTGCATTACCTCTACCCATGAAGAATCCTCAAGCGCCAAATGAACACTTGTTGGTTTCATTTGAGACAGAAACCAGGGTATGTTGCAAGATTCATGATTCCCGATGAATGCATAACGGCATACGCACAAAATATATTAACGTCACTTGAAGTATCAATCTGATGATGTGTTTGCACTCCAACATCAAGATCACCAATGATGTTGTCCTGGGGATGATACGTGTGAATCCTTAGTGTTGGATTCTCAAGAACAACAACATTATCAGTAAAATTAGTCAGTTTCTCTTCAGCATCATGAGACAATTCACCAATCTCATGACTTTCAGAAAATGCAGCTGAAGAAGAATCAACAAAATGACCATCGTCTAACCTAATAGAGATAACATTAGACGTATCAGGAAGATCATCTTGTGAAATCTCATCATAATTAGTAACTGAAGGCCTTAGTGTTAAAAGTTGATCATCTAAGTAAGCACGCACCAAGTCTTCATCAGGTTGATCAATTATTGGAGTGAAAAAATTAAATAAACTTTCATAGTCGAACATCCAATCAGGCCCTTTGCCAGTAGGAGGTGTTGTGTACCGTTGACAATCAACATGGTACCACTCTTCAACACAACTCGAAGTAAAATTGAAGACCCATTTGTTAGGTGATGCATAACCGAGAAATAACCTTCAATTGTTTTTTTCTTGAATTTTCCCGCATCTCTTTTCAACATAGTTCATGGACACCCGAATGGTTCTAAAAACTTTAAATTAGGTTTACGATTGTTCAGAAGCTCATAACTTGTCTTTTGCAGCTTCTTCACAGTGAGAACACGATTAAGCGTATGGCAAACAGTATTCACCGTCTCATTCCAAAAGTGAACAGGAAGCTTAGAATCTGCCGACATTGCTCGTGCAGCTTCAATCAGTGTTCGGATCTTCTGTTCAGCAACACTGTTCTGTTGAGGTACATGTGGAGCACTATATTCTCGATGAATTCCTTTTTGAACGCAAATGAAGTCCAATACAGTGTTTTTGAACTCTGTACCATTATCACTCCTAATACATCTTACCTTGTGTTGGTACAGTGATTCGATCGTTGTGATTAGATTTTGAACTGTTGGGTCAATAATTTGACCCAAATGAGGAGATTTGACCTAAATGAAGAATATGGAAGATTGGAATCTTCTCAACCTCCTCAGAAACTGCTAAGTATTGAATCCGAGCACACCTTGGAACTCCGAGCAAGCTTTTACTTAGCCGAGTACGAGATTTTGCCTTCCGGACAAGGTTTACTTCAAATAGTCTTCTTGAGTGGATATCCGAGCAAGGTATGCTTTTTAGTGATTTCCCGAGTAAGGATCACTGATTTAGCATCTCCGAGCAAGGTTCACTTTGTCAAGCAGGGTTGTTCTTCAAGACCAAGTATTTTACTCATCCGAGTAAGGTTTGGTTAACCAAGTCCATGAAGCCAAGTGATTGGAAGACCGGGCAAGGTATTCTTTAATAATTATGGTCCGAGTATACTTGATGAGTTAATGGAATATCTCTAAGTTATATCGAGTAAGGTTCTGCTCAAGTAAGGTATGTACTCCCGAGTACGCCTTATCAACAAGTTAGTCAATGACAACGAGCCGAACAGGACCATAGAAGAACAAGGTTGCTCGTAAGGATTTGTCGGGCAAAGTTTGATAAGTTCAAAAAGATTGAAGTCTACTCGGTGAATATTTTACTTGGTAAAATATTCTTTAAGTAAAGTCTACCCGGAAACTGATCCCGAGTACACTTCTATGTTTACCAAGTCTGAAGGAAGGCCGAGTACACTGCGTACTCGGAGACTAAAGATTAATGAAAAGCCTACCCGGAAGACTTGTTTTACACTTAGCTTATTTTGAATATGTAATTTGAATACGTATGATTGTATTTAGGGTTTCTAGAAGGAATGACAGCTGTCCTAGGTTGGCAGGCCTATAAATAGAATATTTAGGGCACGCTGCCAAGAAGAGGCAGATGGACACATGATACGGATAAGACCGACACATTAATTGAGAATATTTTGTGTGTGCCGGCTGTCCTAGGATTCCTTATAAAACCCTAAATCGATTACCCCGTTTGTATGATTAACATTATATAAATGGAAATCTTTTGAGTGAATCCTGTGTGTGCCATTTATCTTTGAATATTCATTGCAACCGTATGTTTGTTATTGATTCCGCCTTTAACAAACGGTTATCTTTCTAAATATAGTAACCCGTCATTAACTCTCTTGTCAACACGATTAATTTTGTGTGAGTTATGACATGATTGATTAAGATCCGAGCCGAATCGACCTTATTGAGGGGACCTGACATGAACAAGAACAGGTGTCTGATCTTTAGAACTCATAAATAACACCCATGAGTATCTTGAATAGTCATCAGTGTCAACTAGACAGTACCAATCTTCAGCAATACTTGCACGATTCATAGGACCAAACAAATCCATATGAAGTCGTTGTAGAGGAGTATCAGTGGAATTAATTAACTTAGATGCGTGTGATTTTTGCATGCAACGTAGTGATCGGTCATCTTGAAGTGATTCAGGGAAACCCCATCAACCAAATCATTTGCCATCAGATAATTCATCTTTCTAACATGAATGTGACCCACTATACCACTTAATCGAGTCTTTCTCCGTTGCTTTTGAGACAAAAACACATTTCAACAGAGGTGGTTACCTTAAAATTCATGTTTGGAACATCAATATAATTTGATCGAGGAGATCTCATAACAACCATATCTTCTAGAATGACATATCCGGGTTTGAGTATTATGCACTCCTTGTCAGTAAATACTGTGGTATACTTTTTATCACAAATTTAAGATACACTCAACAGATTGTGATCCACTTTATCACAATAATTAACTTTCTCAGATGTAATATGACCATTTTAAACATCTCCTTCTTTTGTAATCATTCCTCCAGAATTACCCGCAAAAGCTACATACCCTCCTTGAATATTCTTGACATTTGTTAAAATGTTGATGTTGCCGGTAAAATGATGAGAGCATCCACTATCCATAATCCAGTTTTCACCAGATATAGTCTTGGATGAGCTCTGCACAGAGAGGTAACATGATTAGTTCAAAAAGGCAGCTCAGGCCTCAGTCTTGGGCACCTCTTTAATTTCACTTAAAGAGTTAATTTGATTGAATCCAAATGCGGTTTAGCTGCTTGTGAATAAGTCACATGACTTTTCGAATTTTGTCTCAAATACGCAGGTTGAACTTTGTGTTCACATTCTTACAAATTGGTTACATAGGAACAAATTTGGGTTTTAAATTACTCAAGCTCTCATCAACATGAATCACTTTGTGTGGATTCACATTTAAAAACATGATGTGAGTCTCATCATCACAAGACATAGGTCTTTTCAGAATTTCTATAACCAAAAGAACGTGTTTGGCTTGTTCCTTGATAAACGGATAAAGATTCTGTGATTTCTTCACTCCACGGTTTCTTACAACATAACCACGTTCAATGCATAAAAAACAAGTTCTCATATCAACGAATATACGTTGTGGTTTGACAGAAACAGGTGTAGTGGAAGATTGATGAGAAGCTCTAGGAACATGCACTTTGTTCAGATCATCAAACGTAACAAATTTCTTTTTCATATAAAACTCAAGATTTGAACAATTAGAAAAACTTTGCAAAGTGTCAGTTCCCGTTGAATTAACAAATTGAACTTTCTTAACAGATTTTAACAATTGTTTTGCTTTAACCAATGGATGTGTTGTGTTTGATACCTTAGATTTAGCAATGCATGCTCAAGATCTCGTAATTTTGAAGTTTCATTGTTAAAGACACTCTCGATCAATTCTGGTTTGATCAAATTAAGAGGAATGTCTTTCTCAGTGAACAACTTGCTAATACCTTTTAACTTAAACACACGACCAATGTTTTAAGTCAAAATAATTGGGTTGATGAAACGCATCAAATCAGCATCAGAAACTTTTGATTTTTCTAATTTCTTAACCTTAACCTTAACCATCTTAGACTCTTTTATTTTATATGTATTTGAACCGTACACTGCTTGTTCAAATTCATGAGGTTCACACAAAATGTGATTTGAACGAGGAATATTCGACTCCTAGTGTACAATATCTAGTTCAACTACATCTTCAATAATGACTTTCTCAACAAAGACTTTGTTTCTTTGAATATGTGATTCTTGATTTGAAGAATAATCTTTGTCATTTTGTTTTGATTTATCCGCATGAACAACAGGTTCAATAACAATCTCTTCCTTTTCCTCAAATGGACTTTGGGAATAATCCTCATGAAATGGTGGAGGAATCTCAACAAAACCTAAACCATTTTCAGAACATTTTTGTTTACCAGATACTTCAATAATTTCATTTAATAGAAAGGACGAATTTCTAAAATTGCCTAACTTGCTTTTCAACTCATCATTTTCAAGCTTGGTTATTTTAGATCTATGTTTGAGAAATTCTTGAAATTGTTTATCATTAATGGTAATTTTCACCGAAAGTTCTATTTTCAAATCATGATTACTTATAGAAAATCCCTCAATCTTTTCTCTAGCTTTCATTTTGTGACTCTAATGATTGTCTATATGTATCCTTGAATGAAGTAAGTTCTTTCATTAGTGAATCATTCTGAGCATTAATTAAATTAGTTTTAGACTTAACTGTATCACAATTAGAACAAAACACATTGTCTGATAATTTAACATAATCAGAAGAAGAATTGACCTCGTCAAATTTAGCCATGCAAGCAAAAGTAGTCGGATTCAATTGGCTAGAAACATCATAATCTAATTCATTGTCAACTTCACTTTCAGAAATCAACCTTATTCCACTTGCATCTTGAAACTCTTTAATGTGCTCAAACATTTCTATATTAGCTTGACCTCCTTTCCCCAGCATTCGTTGTTTCCAATATATCTCGTCATCTGTGAGTAAAGCTTGTGATCCCGCAGCCTCTGAAGAATCTCCCCCAGAAGGTTTATCATTCACCTTAGTAAAGTTCTTTCCAGAACTTCTGTCTGGAGAACGAAGACCATTGAATTCCTTCTTTGGCATATCACATTCCTTAGCAAAATGAACAAACTCTTTGCAACTGTAACATTTGACTTTCAATTTGTCAAAACCAACCCATTTGTTCAATGATGGTAAATCTTTCCAGTTTGTTGCATGAACTTTTTCACTTTTCGTACTATCATAGCCATATTCCATTTGAGATCCATTAACTCAAGATCATCAGGATCAATCTGATCATAATTTTCATCAGTCAACTAACTTGTAGCAATCTTGCTAGCCACCAAGTTTTCATAAGAAGTCATAAATGCACAAAGAAAAGCAAAATTTTGTTCAACCTCCTTCATGATTACAATCGGTGGAGAATTGAAAACATTTGAAGCTGGTCCACTAGGTATGTCATTGATCCTAGAAGCCATGAACATACATTCGGATAACTGTAGGAAGATGATCCCTCTTATGCAGTTTGACTAAGAAATGCATTAATTGGAGTGGCGGTACTACTCAAAGGCAAGCAACCTCCATATAATGTCGGGTCTTGAGTTTCTTTCGATGACTTTTGAAATTTTAAATCATACCCTCCATCTTCAGTCTTTTGCATAAACTCCATTGCAGTAAGATCATCATCTTTAAAGAAACTATTTTCTTTAAGTACAATGAGAAATGTTGAATAGGAACTTGGAAGAGCATTCATCCCAGTGTCAATCTTATCAACCTAACTTGGTTCTATTTTTAACTTATTCATCTTAGCAATAAGATGATTGAATCGTGTGAGCTTTTCTTCCACAGTCTCTCCTTTCAATAAGTTAAAGTTTCGAAATTGAAACTTTAACATCACATTTTTACTTTCCTCAGTATTACCCATACATCTCATCTTGATATGTTGAAACAAGGATGCACAATGTTTAATACTTCCCACTTGATGGAAAATATTTTCAGGTAATGCCATTGTTAAAGTGGAATATGCCTTAGTTTCAATCTCTAGAGCTTTCTTTTATTCTTGAGAGTATTGGGAGAAAGATTTTGGTGTAAACACTGTAGTTTCACTACCAAGCATAGGAACAGTGTATACATCATCAAGACATCATGAAAAATCAGAGTGTACAGATCTTAGATGTGCTATGAAACGTGGTTTCCATTTAGCAAAATCACTAAATTTCATTAAGCGTAGACATTTTGAATGAGACCAATTTAAGCATCGAGTTGTAATATTTGCTGCATTAACACGTTCTGAGAAGTCGGTGCATAATAAACAGCCATCTTGAAGGTTTATACTTAACCAAATTCAAACTTAAAGGATTAAAATAAAAACTCATAACGAATGGGAAGACGAATGAGTATGATTGTTGACGAATGATGAATAATAACGAATGAGTATGACAGCAGAACAGTGAAAAATGAGTTAACGAATGGCTGGCGAATGATGGATATGAATAGCTTAACGAATGACTAACGAATGGTTGATGAATGGATAACGAATGGATTGACGAATGGTTAACGAATGGATTGTCGAATTGATTGACGAACGGTTGACGAATGAATTGATGAATTGTTGACGAATGGTTGTTGATTGGATGACGAATGAGTGAAGACGAATGAACTTTAAATAACGAATAGCTTATAGCGAAGCAGCTACATTAAAAATGAGTTTGTTATTAAATTGTAACAAACTTGACATGTGGCAAGAATCGGTTATACTTTAATAGCGAATGAGAATTCAACATATAGCGAATGAGCAGATCCATTATGACGAATGATCAAGTGCATCTTCAAATCTTCAAGAAAATTTCCATATCTGGAAATTTTCCAGATTCAAACACCAAAACGAACAATCACGATTTCATGGATTACTCAATCGATACTCGTTAAATTTTCACAATCTATGGCTCAAACAACTCGTAATCATCCTGCGAACAAAACCAAACCAATACAAACACATGATTACCAACTTGAACCAGCCAAAAATCCAATAAATCCCCAAACAGATTCCCCTGTTCCGTTTAACACCCAAATTCAACAAAAATTCATCCCAAACTCATACAACTATCCAAATCAATCATTGAAAACCTCACAAATCCAAATCCGAACCTAATTATACTCAATTCAACATCAAATTATCATTCCGTCAAGCTAATTGAATGAAAATTGATGCACAAAGTATCAGATCTATAATTAACAAGTCAAACTATATATAATCAATCAACTTACGATCAATACCTTAATGATAAACACAATTTAACACTTGCACTGCTCAGATACCACGTGTTGAACACAATATAGCTTCAATTGATCGAATTCGTCATATGAATTGAATACCGGATCTAGTTACACGATATGTGTTTATCTATATTAGGTTGGACTTAATTAAGATTAACGAAGTGTTTGGGAGAATAATTGAGCAGAGTAAGGACACACCGCAATAAACTTTATAAAAACACTTTTTATGCTTTGGCTAAACAGCCTATATATAGAAGACGAATGCCATTTGTTACACACTTCGTAACGAATGGCCTTCATTCGTCTTCATTTCATAAATAAACAAAATGGAATAGCGAATGACTCATTCGTTATACCCCATTCGTCAGCATTCCATGACGAATTGATACAATATATAACGACTAAGGTACATTCATTAAACTTCCTTAACGAATGGACATATAACAATAACGATTCAGGTTCATTCGTTAAACATCCTGAACCAATGATCACTAATAAACACGAATGGTCTCATTCATTAAACATCCTTAATAAATAAGCTACAATATAGTGTATGGGACTTAATTTGTCACACCCTCAAAATCCACTAACGGAGTTTTACCGTTAGAGGGTGTGAACTAACAGGATCGTAATCATCAGTTATAATCAAACCATAAAACAAAGTTTCAAAACCATGAAAACGTTTACGAGTAAATAAATGCGGAAGCGTAAAAACCTTTAATCCAAAAGTTGCGTCACGCAGGACGACTTAAAACCAATGATAACCGTTAAAAATAAGTTTGCATAACAAAAGCGTTTTCAATCAATGCATGTTCCTAAACCGCGCGTCCGCCTCAGCTACCTGAGAATAACATACTAAAAGTGTCAACACAAGGTTGGTGAGTTCACAAGTTATATAAAAATAAATGTTTAGCGTTTGCGTTCAGCATTTTGCGTTACAGCGTTTTGCGTTACAGCGTTTTGCGTTACAGCGTTTTGCGTTACCAGATAGTGTTACGTCAATTATATATCTATAGGTAGCTAGCCTATAAAGCAAGTATTACTAAGTGTTCGACACAGAAGCTGACTCGTTTATTAAGTGCCTTGTCACCAGGTCCTCCAGACCATGGTACGTGTTAGCCAAAATTACACCCGCTCGACCTCCAGTCGAGTTTAGCGTTGGGTGGGGTTTGTCAAACCCAGTAGTACTACTCAACAGTGACTCGCTATTCTAAATATTAACCGGTTCGATGTGTAGGACTTCAAATGTTTCGTTTGCCACTTAGCCTTTACAAGTGATATATAATTTATAACAAAATCTTAAATGCGTTGTGGAGTATGTTATCTCCCCCAAGTGAAAAGCGTTTGAAAACAGTTTAAAGAGGGGAAAGTGAAACTCACTGTTTGCGAAGAATTTCCCAATTTAAATCACCAAGATGCGCGTCACCGAAAAACTCTCTCTAGCGTTCTAAAACAACAAGGAGATTTTTCTAAGTGTCGGAATATTATCGAGTCTCTAGACCCGGCACATAATACCTATGCACATAACATGTTTCGTGTTTCGTTTGTGAATCGTGTGTGACTTTAACAAGGGTATTTGTGATACATTACATATGCAAGCAATCATATACGTGTCATGTATTCATAAAGTACATCACTAGCAGTTACTCCCCGTAAGGGCAATTTGGTCAACTCATAACAATTAACTAACAACTATTCCCCACGAGGGCAATTTGGTCAAATCATTACAATCAATTAGCTATTATTCCCCGAAAGGGCATTTTGGTCAAAACACGACAATTAATTTGCAATCATTCCCCTCAGGGGCAATTTGGTCAAAACACAACAATAAATTAGCAAGTATCATGTTTCATGCATTTTCACAAAACTCAGCAGCTAGTTTCACCGAGACAGAAATCCTACTTGAAAGATTGTACTATTCCACCAAACATAGAATCTCAATTAATTTACCAAAAATCACCACAGAAGCATATATGTCTTAGGTTTCCAGAACATATTTAATTATATTTTTATTCCACATAATTTTCTCACAATCATCAAATCATTACAGCAAACTCATAACAGTCAAATTCATGCGCAACAGAATGTTATTTGCAATTCCCGTTAAACGAAAAATCCAATAAATGCAAGACCACTTGAGCTAGGTTCCTAACTCAATGAGTCAACTTCCAGAAGTGGAACCAACCCAATTGGTCTCGTAGTTCATGAGATACAACATTTACAAAACAACCTAACAGCAGGTCTAACAGCTCAGCTTTGCACAACGTTTTTGTAAAATCATAAAAGTTAACTTCTACTTGTCCAAAAATTACAAGTTTTTATTATTTAGAAACTAGACTCAACCTAGTTTACTCTAGTACCAATAATCTCAACCAATTTTCACCTTTACACTTCGTTACAGTCACTTAAACATCAATAATACATTCTGTCCAGAAACTGTTTGCATCCAAACTCAACATAATAACAATCTATGAACTATCATGCATTCATATAACCCTCTAGACTCCATAAACACCATCCATGCACATCAATTTCACATTACATACAAGATTAGGGTTTTTGTTTGAACTCAAATCAAAGACACAACAATCAACATGTTACAATATCAATTCTACTTATCAAATCATTACTCAATCAACAACAATCATATTGATTACATGTATTCATGAAATCGGCAGCTTAGGGTTTACAATTAACCCAACAAACATCAAAATCAAGTAACAAGGATGTATAGGATAATCAATTATACCTTCCTAGCACCTAGTTCTTCAATCAAAGGCTTGATTTGATGATTGTATGTGTGTGTATAGTGGATGGCAGCCAAGGGAGCAAGGAGGAAGGAGGCCGATCGGAAGTTGGGAGTAGAATAATAATAGTTAGGGTTAATTGTTAAGGATATATTTATAGAGTACTATGTTACACCTTGGCCCCTCCACTTCTAAGTATTACTTTTCCTAGCTTAAACTAATTTAGTTCTTGTTCCTTGTCTAGCATTACACAATATAATCAAGTAACACATATGTTAACACATAATTATCACATAATTATTATGTTGACATTTTTCGTTTATTCATCAATCGTTTGCGTTTCGGTGCAATTCCGGAAAGACTACACATGTAGTAAGTGTTAAGCGTCATTTAAACCCTAGTTTAAATGTAATGAAATGTGTGTTATAGATTCAGTGATCTTAAGTTTGAATTGACGGAGTTGAGTTAACGGAGTTAACCTGAAATTGACGATTGTCACATCATTCCTATGTTAAAAAATTTTCGTCCCGAAAATTTGAGTCAAGTCGTGATGAGTGTCTGAAAGAGTAAGAAAAAAAAATTTCAGTTTGTCATATCATCCCCTAGTAGAAAGAAATTTCGTCCCGAAATTTAATTCATACCTCCGGTGATGTCTGACGGTTTCCGGGTTTCGCGGTTTTCTGTGTTTGGTTAGCCCTTCAAAAAGGTGAGGATACTTTTTCATCATTTGATCCTCGCGTTCCCACGTGAACTCCGGTCCACGTCTCGAGTTCCAACGAACTTTAACGATTGGAATTTTGCTTTGCTTGAGCGTTTTGGTTTCCCAATCCAAAACCTCGACTGATTCCTCAATGAAACGTAACTGTTCATCAACTTGCAGTTCCTTCAAAGGGACTACTTGGGTTTCATCAGATAGGCATTTCTTCAAATTGGACACGTGGAATACATTGTGTACGCCACCGAGTTCCGTTGGTAGGTCCAGTCGGTACGCCACCGGACCAATGCGCTCAGTTATCCGGTAAGGACCAACATATCGTGGGTTGAGTTTGTTTCGCTTACCAAAGCGAACCAAACCTTTCCAAGGTGAGACTTTGAGTAACACTCGATCGTTCACTTGAAATTTGAGAGGTTTTCGGCGCTTGTCGGCGTAACTCTTTTGGCGATCTCGTGCTGCTGCCATGCGATTTCGGATTTGAACAATCTTTTCCGAAGTTTCGAGTACCAGTTCCGGACCAGTGATTTGGCTGTCACCCACCTCTGCCCAGCAGAGTGGTGATCGACACTTCCGTCCGTACAGCGCTTCAAACGGCGCTGCTTTAATACTTGCGTGGTAGCTGTTATTATACGAAAATTCTACCAAAGGTAAGTGAGGTTCCCAACTTTTTCCGAAATCCAATACGCAGTCACGCAACATATCCTCCAGGGTCTGAATAGTTCGTTCACTTTGCCCATCCGTTTGAGGATGGTATGCTGTGCTCATATCAAGACGGGTGCCTAGTGCGCTTTGCAGCGACTTCCAAAAGTGCGAAGTGAAACGAGAATCTCGATCAGAAATGATTGAGACAGGCACTCCGTGTCTAGACACTACTTCCTTCATGTAGACGCGAGTCAGTCTTTCCATTTTGTCCGATTCCTTAATCGCTAAGAAGTGTGCAGATTTAGTCAACCGGTCAACGATCACCCAGATGGTATCGCATCCCGTCGGTGTCTTAGGTAAACCCGTGATAAAGTCCATTGAGATATGTTCCCATTTCCACATTGGGAGTTCCGGTTGTTGCAGTAGTCCAGATGGTTTCTGGTATTCTATCTTGACTCTGGCACAAGTCAAGCATTTGCTCACGTAGGTGGCAATGTCGGCTTTCATGTTCGGCCACCAGTAAAGTGCCTTTAAATCATGATACATTTTATCTGAGCCAGGGTGGATAGAATATCGGGACTTATGAGCTTCGTCCATCACTAGAGTTCTCAACTCTCCGTATCGTGGAACCCAAATCCGGTTCTCAAAATATCGGACCCCGTCCGATCTGGTTTCAAGTTGCTTGTCCATGCCCCGCATGAGTTCCGATGGAAGATTATCATCTTTCAAAGCTTCAAGTTGCGCATCGCGAATCTGATCGGGTAAGCTGGCATGAATCGTGAGTTGCAATGCTCTCACCCGTCTTGGTTTATCTGTTTCTTTTCTGCTGAGGGCGTCGGCAACCACATTGGCCTTGCCAGGGTGGTACTTGATGGTACAATCATAATCTTTGAGCAGCTCGACCCAACGACGCTGTCGCATGTTCAGCTCCTTCTGATCGTAGATATGTTGGAGACTCTTGTGGTCGGTGTAAATGGTAAACTTGGTACCGTACAAGTAATGCCTCCATATCTTAAGAGCAAACACCACAGCTCCGTGTTAGTGCATGTTTTGTAACAGATGATCTTTCGTGTTTGTTAGAATTGAGAGCAACGGTCAAAGGGGAGACTGTTGGTGCATTCTGTGACCGTCGCTATGCAATTCTGACCAGCGGATCGTCACAGGCGAAGTTAGCACAACTTCGCCTAGGCGAAGTTATAACAACTTCGCCAACGGCGAAGTTGTAACAACTTCTGCCTTAGGCGAAGTTATCACAACTTCGCCCTAGGCGAAGTTATGAACAGGCGAAGTTATGGCCAGGCGAAGTTATGGCCAGGCGAAGTTATGGCCAGGCGAAGTTATGGCCAGGCGAAGTTATGAACAGGCGAAGTTATGGCCAGGCGAAGTTATGGCCAGGTGAAGTTAAAAAAAAAAAAAAAGGCTTTAGAACAGTCATTGTATGTCATGGTAATTTTAATGGTGCGTAAAAGTAGATGTGATACTAACTTAAATTTACTCGAATTTACGTGGAAACTCCTTAAGAGTTTTGTATGTCTTCATACGTATCTTTTCGAATGATAGGCAGAAAAGCGACTACCCAGTCATACACGAGCCCGTGAGTGTTCTGATTCCCGTGAAGAAAGCATTTCAAGATACTGCAGTGATCCAGATTCGGGACTTGCAGTGATTTAGTACTCCGATGAAAATTCTTATGTTTGATTAAAAAAAAAAAAAAAAAAAAAAAAAAAAAAAAAAAAAAACTGTTGGTGCATTCTGTGACCGTCGCTATGCAATTCTGACCAGCGGATCGTCACAAGCGAAGTTAGCACAACTTCGCCTAGGCGAAGTTATAACAACTTCGCCAACGGCGAAGTTGTAACAACTTCTGCCTTAGGCGAAGTTATCACAACTTCGCCCTAGGCGAAGTTATGAACAACTTCGCCTACTGAAGCCCAAGCCCGTGAAGATTGTCTATATATACATGTGTCGTGTTAGGTTATGAAGAGTGAATCCAGTAATTCAGAGAGTGTGTGTTACAGTTTGAGTGTCAAGAGAGAGCAAGAGAGTGAGAGTCGTGTGAGACGACCCGAGGTAGAGCTCACCTCGGGTCAGTCGTGTTTCTGTTTATGTTACGGTATGTAACGTGTTTTATTATTATATGAATCTGCAGATTTGATTATCCATTCTTGTATTTGTTTGTGTATTTGATCGTGTACGTGTTTGTGTTCTTCGTCTATACACCATATACGAGTCTAGGAGGATTCCGCACTCCTAGACCTCGTGCGGATCTCGTATCGATCAGCACCGGGACTAACAAGTGGTATCAGAGCCTTAGGCTCTTACGCTATGGTTCGAGATCTGCGTTTTTGGTGTTTCTGGCACGTTTCTGTGCGTTTTCGGCCGAACAGCCGCCGCAGGCGAAGTTATTGGGTTCAGGCGAAGTTGTCGCTTAAATTTTAGGGTTTAGGCGAAGTTAGCAGCCAGGCGAAGTTATGGCCAGGCGAAGTTATGAACAGGCGAAGTTATGGCCAGGCGAAGTTATGGCCAGGCGAAGTTATGGCCAGGTGAAGTTATGGCCAGGCGAAGTTATGAACAGGCGAAGTTATGGCCAGGCGAAGTTATGGCCAGGTGAAGTTAAAAAAAAAAAAAAAAAAAAAAAAAAAAAAAAAAAAAAATTGTTTGGAGTTTTCGTCTGTATGGCCGGGTGTACACGATTATTGTGAGACCAAAGATGTTGTTCCGTCAACGAGTGATCTTGTTATCTCTTGGTCTTACGTGTGAACAAATACGTGTCAACTCTGAATTTGGAGTTGAGGTTGTGAATGGGATATTGTTTGAAACTGGATATTGACACATATTCGGGTGCTTGTGGGCAATGAAATTGTTGTTGTTCGTGGTTGACCAACCGAAGAAAGTCAAATTGAACTGAAGGTTTTCGTCATTACTGGATTGCGGTCAGAGCATATTATTTATGTTATTTTCAAGGCGTTCGAGAATTGGATCCTGAAACGTGATGCTTATTTATACGAGTGAAGATTCTGGAACAAGTTGGATTTAACCGGGAATTAAAGTCTCTATGTTCTTGATTGTTATCCCTGGTGATTGAAGATGCTTCGGATTAATTAATGGTCATGTGTTAGATTCTGTCAAGGTGGTTTTGTGATGAAATTGATCACCTGATGTTGAGTAGTTGAAGATTAAACCTTATCGTATGCCGACGAGTTGGTGAAGTTGTGGAGGAAGCCCAACTTCATGTGTTGGTGAAGTCAGATGGACTCACGTGATTGGTTGAGATGATCTATTGGCACGAGGATGCATGCATTTCAAAGACCTCAATCATTATAGTCGGAGAAGCTTACACTGAAGGGGAGATCTGATATGGAAGACGCTGGGTGATTGGTAGATTTGTGAAGCTACAGGACAGATTCAGACACGGCTGGTTGATGAACAAAACAGAAGATCATCAGTTAAGAGGGAGTCTGTTAGTGCATGTTTTGTAACAGATGATCTTTCGTGTTTGTTAGAATTGAGAGCAACGGTCAAAGGGGAGACTGTTGGTGCATTCTGTGACCGTCGCTATGCAATTCTGACCAGCGGATCGTCACAGGCGAAGTTAGCACAACTTCGCCTAGGCGAAGTTATAACAACTTCGCCAACGGCGAAGTTGTAACAACTTCTGCCTTAGGCGAAGTTATCACAACTTCGCCCTAGGCGAAGTTATGAACAACTTCGCCTACTGAAGCCCAAGCCCGTGAAGATTGTCTATATATACATGTGTCGTGTTAGGTTATGAAGAGTGAATCCAGTAATTCAGAGAGTGTGTGTTACAGTTTGAGTGTCAAGAGAGAGCAAGAGAGTGAGAGTCGTGTGAGACGACCCGAGGTAGAGCTCACCTCGGGTCAGTCGTGTTTCTGTTTATGTTACGGTATGTAACGTGTTTTATTATTATATGAATCTGCAGATTTGATTATCCATTCTTGTATTTGTTTGTGTATTTGATCGTGTACGTGTTTGTGTTCTTCGTCTATACACCATATACGAGTCTAGGAGGATTCCGCACTCCTAGACCTCGTGCGGATCTCGTATCGATCAGCACCGGGACTAACACTCCGAGTTCCAAATCGTGGGTCGTGTAGTTCTTCTCGTGAACCCGTAGTTGTCGAGAGGCGTAAGCTATGACCTTCTCGAGTTGCATCAGCACACAACCGAGACCTTGTATAGATGCGTCACAGTGTACCTCAAAATTTTCCGTTCCCTCGGGGAGGGCTAGAATAGGGGCGCTACAAAGTCTGGTTTTCAATAGTTGAAAAGCAGATTCTTGCGCATCACTCCAATTGTACTTAGTACCTTTGTGAGTCAAAGCGGTGAGGGGTTGAGCAATCTTTGAAAATCCCTCGATGAAACGCCGGTAGTAGCCGGCCAGTCCTAGGAATTGTCGCACCTCAGTCAGAGTCTTAGGTGCTTCCCAGTTTTTGATGGCCTCTACCTTACCGGGATCGACATGGATACCATTCTCGTTGATCACATGCCCTAAAAAGTGAACCTCGCGAAGCCAAAATTCACACTTCGAGAGTTTAGCATACAGTTGTTCCTTCTTCAATAATTCCAGAATTACCCTTAAGTGCTCTTCGTGGTCAGCTTCGTTCTTGGAGTAGACGAGAATATCATCAATGAAAACAATCACAAACTTGTCGAGGTACGCCTTGCATACTCGGTTCATGAGATCCATAAATACGGCTGGTGCGTTGGTTATGCCAAAAGGCATAACCGAAAACTCGTAGTGACCATACCGTGTTCTGAAGGCCGTCTTTGAAATATCTTCTTCGCGCACTCTCAGTTAGTGGTAACCGGATCGCAGATCGATCTTCGAGTAGTAACTCGATCCTTGAAGCTGGTCAAACAAATCATCGATTCGGGGTAAAGGATAACGGTTCTTGACCGTCACCTTGTTCAACTCCCGGTAGTCGATACACATGCGGAAAGTCCCGTCTTTCTTTCGGACAAACAAGACAGGGGCTCCCCATGGTGATGAGCTAGGTCGGATAAAACCCTTATCTAACAAATCTTGCAACTGAGTGGACAACTCCTGAAGTTCCGCCGGTGCGAGCCGATACGGGGCTCGTGCTATGGGTGCTGCACCGGGTGTCAACTCGATTTGGAACTCGACTTGTCGTACAGGAGGGAGTCCGGGCAAATCCTCCTGGAAAACTTCCGGGAAGTCTCGCACAACAGGTATATCTCCAATTCGTTTCTCCTCCGCGGGTTTCTCAACGATCTGCGCCAAAACTGCCGGATGACCATTTCGTAGTACTTCTGCGCCTTCATGAGGGTAATGATGCTGGTGGTCATGCCGCGTCTCTCACCTCGGACCGAAATGATCTCGCCGGAAGGGGTAGTAATGTGAACTATCTTGTCGTGACATATAATCTCCGCTCAATTCTCGGATAACCAGTCCATGCCGACAACGACATCGAAACTACTAAGCGTAAAAGGAATAAGGTCGATATCAAAGACATGACCTGATAGTTTTAACTTGCATCCCGCAAGTACATGAGTCGTTACTATAGTCTTACCGTCAGCTAATTCAACAGGAAACTTAGCATCTAACGGAGTTGGAGTTAAGTCTAAGAGTTGGCTAAAGGCTTTCGACACAAAACTCCTATCAGCTCCAGTGTCAAATAATACAGAAGCAAAACAATCGTTCACAGGGAACTTACCAGTCACCACGTGCGGATCATTGCGGGCTTGACCCGACCCAATCACAAAAGCTCTTCCCTTGCCATTGCTTCCACCATTACTGCCACTTCCATTACCCCCATTGTTGTCGTTCTGTTTCAGCTTGGGACAATCTTTCCTAAAATGACCTTCCTGCCCACATTCGTAACATCCTTTCGTCGTCATAGGTGGTTTAGGACCACCCGTTGCCGCAAGGTCTCCTCTACACTCCTTCGCCTGGTGACCCATCTTTCCGCATCTCTGACACTTGACACGGTTACACGGGCCAACATGATGATAATTGCACCTATTGCACTTCGGATATTTCCCAGCATATCCGCTCGAACCCTGCCCACTACCGTTATTATTGTTGTTGTGACTTTGATTGTTAAAGCTCCGAGTGAATTCGGGCTTACGGTAGTGTTGTTGCGGTGGGAGGTTCGAGGACGAGGATCTGGTGTTGTCAAACTTCCTCTTTCCGCTGCTCGGGTTGCTGTTGCTGTGGTTGTCATTATTCGGGTTGTCACGGGCTTTAGTAGTTGAACCCCTAGGTGGTAACGCACCTTGGGTCACAGCCTGATCCGTCAGTTTGTGAGCTAAACGGATCACTTGTTGAATCGTGGCTGGTCTGGAAGACGTCACCATGCCCTGAATCTGCGGTGCTAACCCATCAATGTACATTTCAATCCTCTTACTCGGCGGATCCACCATCCGCGGACACATCACAGCCAACTCGTGAGAACGAGTAGTGTAGGCTTCAATTTCCGAGCCCACCGTCTTCAGTGACCAGAATGCTGACTCTAACTTTGAAATCTCTTCTCTTGGGCAGTACTCCTCTCGCATCATGTTTTTGAACTCCTCCCAGTTCATAGCATTAGCCAGTTCCAATCCAAGGATATGCACGTTTGAATTCCACCAAGTGAGGGCAGAATCCTCAAGTGTTCCAGCAGCAAATTTGACCCTACTGGCAGGGGGACAATTGCACATCTCAAATGCCGACTCGGCCTTCTCAGCCCAACGCAGGAAGCCTATAGCTCCCTCAGTGCCCTTAAACGTACTGGGCTTGCAGTAAGGTAGTTCTTGAAGGTACACGTTCCAATTGGACCTCCAGCTTGGTTCTGAATATGTGCGGCTAAAGCGGCCGCCGCATGGTCGTTCAGCAAAGTTTGGAGTTCAGCTGCAGTCAGGTTGATGTTACCACGACCGTGTCTAGATGTCATCGTATGAGGACACCTCTGAGTGTGCCTCCTCCTCAGCCGGTTCTTCCTCCGGTTCTTCTTCAGGCTCCTCTTCGGGGTCTTCTTCAGGCTCCTCTTCGGGATCTGCCTCAGGCTCGGCCTCAGGCTCTGCCTCAGGTTCGGCTGCGTTCTGAGCAAGTTGCATTTGTAAGACATCGCAACGCTCTAGAGCTATCTCGGTTCGGGTCCTTGCTACTTGGAGTTGCTCTTGCAAGTCTATCATCTCAGCTTGCATCTTCATCATAATCTTCATCTGTTGATCACTAGCCTCTTGCATTTCCTTCATTGCCGCTGCCATGCGGGCAATCTCCTCATTAGTCTCGGTTCCGTCTTTTAACAGTCCGGAAACGTTCGCTCTCGTATAGCGCATGTAACCCACATCACGCTCCAAACATGAAACAACAGCTGCGAGAACTCGCTCTACAGGTTCGGTTATGGGTGGTAGGGTGTTGGGATAAGCAGGGTGGTTCGGGTGGGGTAACGGGGGAACTTGTTCGCGATAGACCATACGTCTGATCATGTTAGGGTACCAATCCCAGCTAACGACGTTTTCGTATATGCCTCCGGATAGGCGGTACCTCTTCGGTGCGGGAGCTTCGAGTTCTGGGACTACTCGGGGTGGCGATGCGATAGATAACTGCGGTTCCTTCCCGTGGGCATGCGTCATCGAATCGGATGATGATGAGGGTGGCGTCGACATTCCTACAGGTAAGCCGTGTATGCGCGCGCGTATGAGTGAAAGGGGTAAAGAGATAAAATAATAAAGACTACACAAATCTATGCAGTGCGTATCATTATAACTAATGGGTCGTCGCGGTTATAGTCTAGTATGCATGCAGCTTCTAGTTCGCTATAACCAATGGATCTGATACCAATCTGTCACACCCTCAAAATCCACTAACGGAGTTTTACCGTCAGAGGGTGTGAACTAACAGGATCGGAATCATCAGTTATAATCAAACCATAAAACAAAGTTTCAAAACCATGAAAACGTTTACGAGTAAATAAATGCGGAAGCGTAAAAACCTTTAATACAAAAGTTGCGTCACACAGGACGACTTAAAACCAATGATAACCGTTAAAAATAAGTTTGCATAACAAAAGCGTTTTCAATCAATGCATGTTCCTAAACCGCGCGTCCGCCTCGGCTACCTGAGAATAACATACTAAAAGTGTCAACACAAGGTTGGTGAGTTCACAAGTTATATAAAAATAAATGTTTGGCGTTTGCGTTCAGCGTTTTGCGTTACAGCGTTTTGCGTTACAGCGTTTTGCGTTACAGCGTTTTGCGTTACCAGATAGTGTTACGTCAATTATATATCTATAGGTAGCTAGCCTATAAAGCAAGTATTACTAAGTGTTCGACACCGAAGCTGACTCGTTTATTAAGTGCCTTGTCACCAGGTCCTCCAGACCATGGTACGTGTTAGCCAAAATTACACCCGCTCGACCTCCAGTCGAATTTAGCGTTGGGTGGGGTTTTACAAACCCAGTAGTACTACTCAACAGTGACTCGCTATTCTAAATATTAACCGGTTCGATGTGTAGGACTTCAAATGTTTCGTTTGCCACTTAGCCTTTACAAGTGATATATAATTTATAACAAAATCTTAAATGCGTTGTGGAGTATGTTATCTCCCCCAAGTGAAAAGCGTTTGAAAACAGTTTAAAGAGGGGAAAGTGAAACTCACTGTTTGCGAAGAATTTCCCAATTTAAATCACCAAGATGCGCGTCACCGAAAAACTCTCTCTAGCGTTCTAAAACAACAAGGAGATTTTTCTAAGTGTCGGAATATTATCGAGTCTCTAGACCCGGCACATAATACCTATGCACATAACATGTTTCGTGTTTCGTTTGTGAATCGTGTGTGACTTTAACAAGGGTATTTGTGATACATTACATATGCAAGCAATCATATACGTGTCATGTATTCATAAAGTACATCACTAGCAGTTACTCCCCGTAAGGGCAATTTGGTCAACTCATAACAATTAACTAACAACTATTCCCCACAAGGGCAATTTGGTCAAATCATTACAATCAATTAGCTATTATTCCCCGCAAGGGCATTTTGGTCAAAACACGACAATTAATTTGCAATCATTCCCCTCAGGGGCAATTTGGTCAAAACACAACAATAAATTAGCAAGTATCAAGTTTCATGCATTTTCACAAAACTCAGCAGCTAGTTTCACCGAGACAGAAATCCTACTTGAAAGATTGTACTATTCCACCGAACATAGAATCTCAATTAATTTACCAAAAATCATCACAGAAGCATATATGTCTTAGGTTTCCAGAACATATTTAATTATATTTTTATTCCACATAATTGTCTCACAATCATCAAATCATTACAGCAAACTCATAACAGTCAAATTCATGCGCAACAGAATGTTATTTGCAATTCCCGTTAAACGAAAAATCCAATAAATGCAAGACCACTTGAGCTAGGTTCCTAACTCAATGAGTCAACTTCCAGAAGTGGAACCAACCCAATTGGTCTCGTAGTTCATGAGATACAACATTTACAAAACAACCTAACAGCAGGTCTAACAGCTCAGCTTTGCACAACGTTTTGTAAAATCATAAAAGTTAACTTCTACTTGTCCAAAAATTACAAGTTTATATTATTTAGAAACTAGACTCAACCTAGTTTACTCTAGTACCAATAATCTCAACCAATTTTCACCTTTACACTTCGTTACAGTCACTTAAACATCAATAATACATTCTGTCCAGAAACTGTTTGCATCCAAACTCAACATAATAACAATCTATGAACTATCATGCATTCATATAACCCTCTAGACTCCATAAACACCATCCATGCACATCAATTTCACATTACATACAAGATTAGGGTTTTTGTTTGAACTCAAATCAAAGACACAACAATCAACATGTTACAATATCAATTCTACTTATCAAATCATTACTCAATCAACAACAATCATATTGATTACATGTATTCATGAAATCGGCAGCTTAGGGTTTACAATTAACCCAACAAACATCAAAATCAAGTAACAAGGATGTATAGGATAATCAATTATACCTTCCTAGCACCTAGTTCTTCAATCAAAGGCTTGATTTGATGATTGTATGTGTGTGTATAGTGGACGGCAGCCAAGGGAGCAAGGAGGAAGGAGGCCGATCGGAAGTTGGGAGTAGAATAATAATAGTTAGGGTTAATTGTTAAGGATATATTTATAGAGTACTATGTTACACCTTGGCCCCTCCACTTCTAAGTATTACTTTTCCTAGCTTAAACTAATTTAGTTCTTGTTCCTTGTCTAGCATTACACAATATAATCAAGTAACACATATGTTAACACATAATTATCACATAATTATTATGTTGACATTTTTCGTTTATTCATCAATCGTTTGCGTTTCGGTGCAATTCCCGAAAGACTACACATGTAGTAAGTGTTAAGCGTCATTTAAACCCTAGTTTAAATGTAATGAAATGTGTGTTATAGATTCAGTGATCTTAAGTTTGAATTGACGGAGTTGAGTTAACGGAGTTAACCTGAAATTGACGATTGTCACATAATTACAAAAATTCCCTTTACATTAAAATAATAAAAAATTACAAAAATGATTACAAAGACTCGAGACGACAAAACCGTAAACTAACAATCTCCTTCAAGCATGTCATTCACAACATTATACATTGCTTTTGCTAAGACATGATGTTAGACACTTGTTAAATTTTCCATGATAGACCCAAGTTTAACATTGACAAGGCCTTCTCTTCTCTCCTTAACAAAGCTCTTTCAGCAGCTTGATTTTGTGGTGACATTCTTAAGGACCTTCTCTTATGGATTGTCATGCATCTAGATCATTATTGCATATAGCTACTTGGACCATAACTTTCCATTTTATAAATTTTTCATGTGAATCTTGTTATTAGAAATCTCTTGGTCCATATCTGTCACACCCTCAAATTTCGACTAATGGGGTTTTACCGTGAGGCGCGTGATATACCAGGATCCAGCTCATTCTTTATACCAAACAATTATTTAAAGTATGTAAAACACCATGTAAGTTTAATCCAACTAATTGGTGAAACAAATATAAACCAATAAATTCAAAAGTTTTGTGGAAGTGTTAAAGTAAATGATTTAAAACAATAAACCATGTGCTCAAACACGCATAACCCATCAAATGTAAAGAATGTGAAATTAAAGTTAATGCGACAAGTGTGACTCCAAACATAAGAAATGAAACCCGCTCCTTAGCACATCTAACAACCTACACAAGCATAAATACTCAATGGTCAACATGGGTTTTGTGAGTTCATAAGTTGTAATAAAAAGTATTGTATACAGTATAGATAGTATACGTAGCAAAAGTAGTGTATGTATAAATAGATTTAGCACTTTTCAAATTTTGATTCGTGGACTACTCAAAGCTTCTCTCCACAAATTGAAAGGTTTGTCAATTCGTTCCAAAAATTTGTGCTTTGTGTTAGTTCATCAATTTGTGCCTTAGTTAGGTTAAAGATAATGTGTGCCTCAGTTAATTAAGCATGTGGAAGAGGATATTATTGCCTTAGTTAGGTTTAATTGAAAATTTGCATTTGAGTTTATATTTTTTATCTAACTGATTTTAAAAATGGTTTATCTATATTTTTCCATGATGATTATAATTAACAATCTAGCCTAATATATTTTATGAATTGAAACCGACGTAAATTGAAACCGAGTAACTTGTCTCGTTACTCCTAAAATTGTATCCAAATTCAGCTCTGAACCCTAGCTTCTTCAATATACAGATGAGATCAGGTAGGGTTTTCGCAACTGTTGAATGTTTATTTTTAGTTGATTCTTCGATTGTAAGCTTTTGTTGCCTGATTATATTTGTGTGACTTAAGTTCTTAATTGGTGTTTTTTATTGAAATTATTTTATATTCTAAATCTCTTTTGCAAATATTCTCGCCTTCCTTACAGATTAACTCTGGCAACCTATTCAAGTCTTCATGTTCAATTGGTTAGATGCAATGGCACTAACGTATGTTTAGACTGTTTGCAAGCTTTGAAACAACTTAACTAGCTCTCATAGTAGTTGTCAAGCTTTTGAGAGACAATCCCATTTATTTCAGTAAATAACGATTTGTGAATACGACTTAATTAAAGCAAATAAAATTGTCTATATTCATTTTCTGAATCTTAAGAAAATGATTTGTGTTTAATATCTTTTAGCCCTATGACCTGATGTGCTACTACTGTATGTAGGAAGAGCATGATAATATCCTAATAAGTAAAGAAAATACATATTCTAGACTAACATGGAAAAAAATGTAAGTAGATGATATTAACGTTTCATGGATGTTGATTATGAAATTATGGATAATATAGATTTCACTAGTGAAAGTAGTAACTTATTGATATAAACAACTTCATTTTGCAGTTTATAAATAAAACTAATATTTCTTACATATTGTCACCTCAAGTTAAATTTTGGGTTAAATTTTGGAATGATGTCCAAAATGAAAATTATGTTGAATTTGTTTAAAAAGTAGGTTAGGATTGGTTTATTATTTACATCATGTTTATGTTATTATAATTTATAACAACCTCTGACCTTAACTGTTGCACATATCTATTTGAATTTTAGGATTTATGTTCAGTTTTTGTGTATCTTATTTGTTTATCAGAATCTTCTATTGTCTACAAATGATGACAATTCATTATTAAGGATTGCGGATTTTGGCTTTTGAAAGGTAAAAATGCAGGATTATATATCACCAATGAGTCGTGCGTTGTAGCATTGTATCTTGTAAATGAATAATAAATCTAGTTATCTTGTAGCAACCTAGAACCCTTGCAGAAACCTTATGTGGCTTGCCACTTCACAACTACGACTCTAAGGTGATACAGTAGAAACTCTATAAAATAATACACTTGGGACCACCAAAATTTATTAATTAAAAGAGTTATTAATTAATCGATAAATTAATAATTATTAATTTATATATTAATTAATATTTTATTAATTTATATTAGAATACTTAGTTTACAAACACCTTTCAAGCTTCCACTTAATTATTGTATACAATTTATGTATATCAAATGAACGTCTCAATTTGAAAGAAACCTTCAATCACCCACCTTATTATGCTTCTTGTGTTCAATGAACGGCCCAGTATCGTTGAAGAAGATGATGAAAGTTCTACAATGGAGCCCCCTTCGCGAAACTAAGCTATTAAAGCGGCAATCACATTGAACAATTTCTTGTTGTGCTATGAGAAAATAACATCAGAAGTTCTTACCATGCTAAGGAAAATTAGAGACGAAATTCAAGGGGAAATTGATTAAAAAAAACAAAAGACAATTGAGTCATTTTTCAAGAAACCTGCATAAATCATTCATGTAATATGTTATATATAATGAATTATTAATTTATATTTTATATGGGGTCTAAAGAAATTATCAAAAATGTATTATCTTATAATTTTAGCGAATTATTAATTTAGCACCCTATCCCCGAGTCGGGACCGACAAAAAATATTATCTTAGAGAGTTTATTAAATAATCAAGTATTAATTTATCGAGTTTCTACTGCATTTTGATTATTTTTTTTAAAGTGCAAAATTAACTTTAGTTTCTTAACTCTACTTGATACACATACGGATTTGGTGCAATTTTAACAGTCCAACCTGATCAACTTATTTTTTGCTACAATAGTTTTGTTGCAAGTGCGATTAGGTGTAAATAGTGTAGAGAGGCATTTTAGTGATTTATCAGTTCAGATTGCAAAACTAATTATTAAGTTCCATCTACTTCAGCAATCTGAAGAAAGCTTAATTCTTATTAATAAAAATAATTAGTTGTTTCAAAAAAACTCATTACACTTTTTAAAAAGTTTATACAACAAATAATAATTAGTTATTTCCAAAAACCATACCAATGTCGAAAAAGTTTATAATGCAGTAAATAGATGTTCCTTTTAAACTGTATTTAATGTTCAAAAACATGGTCAATGAATACGGGTCAGAGTTATTGTGAATTGGTACGTTAAATAATTAGTTGATCGTCTTAAAAATTTGCAAAGCACGGGCTCTCCTATTAGTATATTAATTATAGACCTTGACAAAGGTCAGAAATTAGACTCAAAGATCAATCATCTATAAGATTAGGTTTGTGGCCATCTTTGTATCTCACTAATCAATCACTGACTGCAGACATTTCAAATTTAGGAATACTATACATATTTGTAAATTTATCTGTTGATGTTATCTCGAGTGTGTAATGCTCTTGTTGCAAAATGTCATGCTCTTCTCATACCATGGCCACATGTTTTTCAACAAGTATCTTACATGTTAACATACAAACTCATATTTTTGCTCTGTTGATATAAGTTTTTAAATTCTTGATTTTTTGTAATGCTTATCTTTACTTGAACTCATCTTATTACATATATATATATATATATAGTTGACTGCCTTTTGATGGCAAATATTTAATCTTGAATCCGTGTTTCATAGTCTAGTTTCTTTTAAACCTATATTGTGTTTTATATCAAGGAACTTAAATATATGTGCTTTTGAATTTTCAATTTTAGTGAATTTACAGAGCTTTTGTTATGGATGCATGTTTTGTCTAAGGACACAACTGTAGCCACCCAAACCAAAAGTAAGCAGTGATATAATTTATTAAATAACCTTCATGCTATAATACTGTTTGTTCATGATATCAATACGCGTATGTCTTTTTCATGCACATGGTTGACTGCATTTTTTTATCATATATATCTTCATATTCTATTATGAAATAGGGTTCTTCAAGTGGAGTTGCAGAGGGCAATGAGGTTACAAAATATTGCCATGGCCTTGTTGTACCTATAGGATTTCCAAGGTCTTTTATGCATACTGATTTTTTTTATATATTTTTTTTTTGCATGTAAGTGATAAAAGATGGATTTTAGTATGCTGGTGGTGTTATGGGTATGTTTGGACTTAATTTTTTAAATGTACGAGATTGAGTTCAGCCTAAAACATATATCCCGTGTCTCAACACCAGTGATATGATTATTATCACTTTTCGGTGCTTTAACCATGTTCACTGGAACGCAAAAGCTACAGAGATTACGTCAAATACTTTGCTGACTACCAGAGGTTATTTTTTTAGTTACAAGAAATTGCTACCTTAATTGTTACTGTTGCTGACTTGAACAAGTTAATTTTAAGTCCCGAGTAACCAAACGTTGCAATCACTATACCTTCTTGACAGGATTATGAAGAATATTTGGTGAGATTAAATCAAATACTTTGCTGCCAGACAACCTGAGGTTAGTGTTTTAGTTACCAGAAGTGCCTTTAACTATGTTAATTTATTAATTATAGTGGTTTTGTTTGTCCTCTACATGATATATCCATTAATCAGTAATTTCATACATTTAGTGTTTATAAGCATTTAGTTGTTTTATTTGTGTATAATTAATCATACATTTTAATTTCATTCTTCGTGGGTTTGCTCGTCTAAGTTTGACATGCGTGACATTTTAACTGTTATGTATGAATATTCAGGTTGCAAATAGGGCAGTTGCGACCGAAAAGACTTACGACCATGGGTAGCGAGATTTGCGACCGCAAAAGTGGTCACAAGATTTGCGGTGGTTGTAAGATTTGCGACTGTAATAGTAGTCGCAATTGTAACAGTAGTCGCAAAATGGTCGCAATAAGGCAATTGTGACCTGTTTTTTCTGATTGCATTTTTTGTTGCAAAATGGTCGCAATAGGGCAGTTGCGACCGAAAAGACTGTCACAAATGCCTATTTTTCTGGTAGTGAAAAGTTGCAAGACATGCTTTAAATATTGTGGTTTCTTTTTAAAAGGTGATGAAATTTGAAAATTGTATTAGTGAAATAACACCGCTGTGCAACTTTAATATGTAAATGTAATGATACAATAACAACCATATCTAATACATAAAACACAATGATTAATGTATATTACACAATAACATAAAACGTAAAACACGATGGTGAATACATATTAATACACAATGATGAATCTTAAGACACAATAACGAACAATAGACAGAATGATGACCATAAAGACACAATGATGAGGAAAAGACAAAATGACATAACTTTTGTTTTAAATTTAATCTTTAATATGTGTAATGACCGTAAAACACAATGACCATAACCTATAACACAATGTTGAAAACTCAATTAAAAAAAAAACACAATGACAAACCAATAACACAATGTATAAAAACCCACTTTTTTTTATTTTTTTACAAAAATATGATACTCATATTAAAGATAAAAAACAATTGTTTTTATGGTGAATTAAAAAAAGGAATATTGGATTTTAATAATCCCTATTAAATGGTATTGGCTGATAATAATTCCTATTCATTTTTTCGCCACTAGCTGTCCCAAATTCAAAAAAGTTGACCCCCAATGGTCCCCCGTTAAAATTGACTTAACGGCGTTATAGTTTTTTCTGAATTTCAAACAAAATGTTTTAGGTCTTTTGATCGTTAGGAGGATACGAGTCGATTGGTGTAGAACTTAGTTCGAAACAATGCTTCAAAATGACGAAACAATGCTTCAATTCGGGTGTTTGAACTTACAATTAACCAAAATCAAGTTGTTTGGATCATTGTTTGGAGCTAAGTTTTATATCATTCGACTCGTATCTTCCTTCAGATTAATATCCCTAAAAAGTTAATTTGAAATTCAGAAAAAAATATAACGTCGTTAAGTCCTTTTTAACGGGGGACCATTGGGGGCCAACTTTTTTGAATTTGGGACCGCCAGTGGCGATAAAATGAATAGGGATTATTATCGGCCAATATCATTCAATATGGATTATTAAAATTCAATATTCCTTAAAAAATAATCCGTATAAAAAAGTTATGGACGTTTTAAATTGATAAAAGAATTGGCATGTGTCTTGCATTCGGAAAAAGAAAGTCAGCAAATATGGAATATTCCATATATGCCATTTCTAACATTTGTTTATTCTTAAATTAATCAAAACCATTCAAATCAAATATCAATGGACTAGATTACTTATTACACTTCTAAGTTTCTGTTTACTAGGTATTTTGTTGGAACCCTAGATAAATTCTCGAGTTCTAGAATACTTGGAGACTAGTTGATCAGTTGGATAAGTAAGAGTATGGATTTTATTATTGAAAAAATGACCATCTTCCAAGTTTCTAATCCCTTCTCTCTTATAGGAGAGAAGAGGAATTTAATTACATACATATAATATTGAAATCTGAAGAGCTATTCTCCTCTGGTCACTTTGTTTCCTCCTTGAATACTCATTTTCTCTCATGTATCCATTATATCTTTCATTAGGTCCAGGAGACAAGACTCCTTTAACCATTTGCCCAGCCCAGGCAGCAGTGCCCCTCCAGATGTGATGTGACTCCACACTAATTTTATTCTTTCTTTCACTTTTTCTCTATTGGGTTGTCATGGGCTTTCCCACTGGGCCACCTGTATTCTTCTTATCTGGGCCATCTTGTGGGCCCATATTTAGTGTAGGCTCTTCAAGTCTCCTTGTCCATTGTGCTCGTTATTTATGACGAGTACAATGGACTCATAATAAGTCTCTATTCTACATATGGCGTGACCTCTTGAGTGATCCAACTTAAACTTCAATTGAATGTTGGTTCTCGACCTAGGAGTGTTCTTTTAGAACCATTGTTCTCTCTAACTTAGACCCCATCCATTCCAACAACATGGCCAGGCACATGTGTTGTTCTAACATTTTCCTTTGCGTTGACGCTACCAACCGGTTTAGATTGATTGGATAAGACCTTAACCCCCCTATAACCTTTAATTTCATTTAGTTACTTTAGGAGGTCTTTTAAATACTCTCTTTTGAACTCCTTTACTTTAGCCCTACTTAATTCGGGTCCGTGTTTACTACTAGCCATATTTCTCTTATCATTCGGAGAACCCATTTATAAGGTAACATCTTCATATTTTAAACTTTCCTAGTAAATATATGCTAATAGATTATAGGTTGTTGTGTATTGATTACGATGAATAAATGCAATCATCACAACCGACAATGATGCATATACTCATCCAGAATACCCTTTTTTTAACTTTGGAGAAAGGTTGTGCACTAGAAGTTTACTTAGATTTTAGTTTTATTTTGTTATCATGATGACGTAAACACTCCAAGATTCCTTGGTAACCATATATAGAGTGGAATAGCAATGGATTTGACTAGTCTATCACTCTGCCTTCGCCACTAGTCTGTCTTTCATACGAGAATCATAGATATCTTAAGCTCATCACATCTTAAAGAGAATATGTTTGTGAGAGGTAAGCTGTACTATGTTTCCATTCATCAAAACCCCTATAAATACCAAGGCCTAAACCATGTTTCCATGCAAATCAGTAGGGGAACCTTCAAACTTGAAACAACAAACCTTGTCAGATATATATAGATTGAGAAAAGGGCTCCCATTGTTTATCATGCCAAGGGACAGGGACCCATTGGTTGTCGGACGAGTGATAGGAGATGTTCTTGACAGTTTCACCAAGTCGATCAACCTTACTGTTTCGTACATTGATCGGGACATTAGCAATGGGTGCGAGCTAAAACCCTCTCAAGTTGTGAACCAACCTCGGGTTGATATTGGAGGTGATGATCTCCGCGCCTTCCACACTTTAGTACGTAGTTTCTCTAAATAATTTTCTTTCAACCTTGTTTTCCTTTTGAAATTACATGCTTTCCTAAGAGAGTTAATTTGTTACATTATTGTTTTTAGGTAATGGTGGATCCTGATGCTCCAAGTCCAAGTGACCCTAACCTTAGGGAATACTTGCATTGGTAAGTTGTTATTTACAATAAATTTATCTATTTATATGTTTTTAGGTAAGGTTGTCAGTTCGGACCCTAAGCCCACTCGGGTTTTCGTCGCACCGTGTGTACGCCAAAGAGTTATGCTCTTGTGGTGGCACAACGACTGTCAAGTGTCAGTCAGGGTTATGGTTTCCCGGAGGAACCCCTCCAAACCAAACTATGAATCCGGCTTGGGCCCGGTTAAGACAATATAGTCTGACATAGTGGAACATCGGGACTCTACAAATTTTAAAAATACAGTAGCCTAATTACAAGAAACTCGCCGTTTTAAAAAAAAATTAACCTGTTTACAACGTACGTACTTTCTCATTTCATCGGCACTAATTTTAAGGTTTTACTTCGACCACTCCTTCACATTTTCTCCGTAAAAGTGGAGCCACTTTTTTTAGATTGTAGATAAGAACAAAAATCTTTGTTTTCTATCTTCTTTTTTTTTCTCTTTCTTCTTTTTTTAAATATTATGGGCTCACCCTCCAGCATTTATGCATGCACACGACCAAAAGGGTTGAGTTATGAATCATTGAGCAAGCCGTTATGACATTAAGGAAGCCATCATAACTATTACAAAAAAAAAGAAGATAAAAATTATTTATTATTATTATTATTATTATTATTATTATTATTATTATTATTATGTCCCTGTCGTTTTATGGTACTAAATAAATATTGTGGATTGTCTAAGTAAATTGAAAACTATGTGCATTATGCAGAAGACAGGATACGAATTTCATAAAGGCATTCGTTATTCATTATTTAAAGTAATCCAAGAATCTTTTAAAGGAAAAGATATCCAAAATATTAGTTAATCAAATTTAATTTAGTATAAATGGGTTAAGATCTTGATGGTCTCTGGTTCGTAACCTGACTCAATGGTTTTTCTACAACATCGATTTTCCTTTGATGGTGTTTATAGGTGAGTTAGACTTGAAACATCAAAATCAATATAAACGGTCGATATCTGGTCTCAGAAAGACTCACTTTGAGAATAGTTTGAAAGGCTATTCAATAAAATTTAGTCTATCCAAGTTGATAGATATGCTTTTTAATTTTCTTAATTCCTTTAGTAACGTTGATTCCTATTACCATGTTCTAAACCGTGACACTTAATCTTCGGGTTTAGAGCATTCACAATATCAAACTTTCACAAACCAAAACGTTAACGTCATCAAGGATTCCAAACTTTTTCTCAAACCCGCACTTTCTTCCACAAACCAAACCTTCAAAAACCCATTAAAATATGTATGTATATATGGGTCGTGAGAAAGGAGCCCATAACAAAGTCTGAATGCAAGGCTCCAGTCATAAACTTACTTTTGGCAGACTATCACTTGCTCCAGAGCACACCTCGTTCTTTGCTGCCTTCGTCCGCCCTTTCCACCACGACACAGATCTCGGGCTTTGTTGCTCATTGGAGGTGTCTTAACGCTCGATTATTGCTAGTTAGTTTCTATAAAAAATTAAGGTGTCTTATTTATAGAATTCCACTCATCATGTTCCTAATCATCATTTTTCCATTTTGCTTTTTTCATCATCTTTATCAAGGCACGTGATGATGCATTCCTTGCTTATGAGGGGAGGGTTATAGAGCCTCTATGCTTTGGATTGCGAACAATATTCTTACAGTGTTGTGAATGCTTCAATAAGTAATTAATACAACAAAAACCAAGTTTACTCTTTTTTGGTAATTACCATGATAACCGTTACCGGAAACTCATGGGTCACCCGGTACCCTATTAACCAACTGTATATCACTTTTAACTGGTGAGGTAAACAAAACAAGTCTATTTTGTAATTATCAATAAAGATAAGCAACTTAATTAATGGTATGTCTTAGTCCTTTTGGTTACATTACTAATTGGATGGTTTTGATATGATTATAGGTCAAGAAGTTGTGTGCTACGAGAGTCCAAGGCCATCAATGGGAATTCATCGTATGGTTTTCGTGTTGTTCCGACAGTTGGGGCGACAAACTGTGTACGCCCCAGGGTGGCGTCAGAACTTCAACACCAAAGACTTTGCCGAGCTCTACAACCTTGGATCTCCTGTCGCAGCAGTCTACTTCAACTGCCAACGTGAAAGCGGTTTCGGTGGACGACGTAGATAAGAATAAGAAAGAGGCATGTCCATGGCATGCAGATGGCGTTATAAATGCATGTTTAAGTCATGCACAACATTTTATAATAGTCTTCTTTACAAAATGTTATATATGATACATATATATATAATATATAAAGAAAGGTGCATGTAACCAGACAAAATATATAGGAATAAGAATAATTTGTCTGAAGTATACGAAGTTGTTATGTTTAGTAAGAATTAATTGAAATGATTGAAAAATTATTATATAAAGTTCACATATGTATCTTTACGTTTTTGTATCGTCCATTATAATTGGCACATAAAAGTTGTACAGTGTAGCTGGGAGTCATGTTGAAATGTATTTAGAACTTAACATTTACTAATTTGTCTAGAAATTCATTTTTCTTTTAGTGTAAGTTATAACAACTTTTTAGTTAACTATGCTAGACTTTGTAATCATGGTCCAAAGGTTTCATGAACACGTGACCTTTCCTTCTTAGAAAACAAAAAGAAGAAGAACAAGAATATTGTTACAACAAGTATAGCTAACAATAAAGGTATGGTGATTCAAGAGTATGTCATTAACAGTGTTTCCTAACCTGCTAAGATCAAAGGAAAACACGAGCAGTTAGTATCACCGCAGGAGGGTTCTCCTGCGATCAACCTAATCTATGGCGTGAGAATCAGTGATATGATACAATGGTTGATAGGAAAGTAAGTATGAAGAGAGAGAGAGAGTAGAGAGAAATATGATAAATGAGAATGAATATACTTTTTGATGAAGTGTTCCTTTTATAGGCAGTTAGAAGTTTCTCTTGAGGAAGCTTAAACTTCTTAAAGGGAAAGGGCCAACTACTCTTTTAACTCATACAAACAAGCAATACCGTTTTTTTATGTAATTTGTGTTCTACTTTTGTCTGCCATGTCGACACACTTACTCTATGGCAGGTTTAAGCTTTATGTCATATCATATGTGACTTCTTTGAGATTTACTGTAACGAGGAGCTTCCCATGTCAAATTAGGAATCTTGTTGGGAATCTTTTGGGGGAATCTTCGAGCCAGAGCCGGCTGGGGCTGTGGGCGATCGGGCTGGGCACAAATAAGAACAAAAATGAGAATGATTTGTAACCACATAAAAAACCCCTAAAAATTTTAAAAAATCATAACTCAAAATTTTATAAAAAAACGAAAAAAGTAAAAAAAAAAAAATTCCTCCGTCTTTCTTGTTCTCATAAAAAAGCAAAAAAAAAAACAATGGTACGTGAAAAGAACTGTTGTGTTTTTTTGTTTATCATTGTGTTTCGTGTTTATTTTCGTCATTGATTGTGTCTTTTTTGCTTAACATTGTGTCTTTTTTTATTTTTTCATTTTTTATTTATATTTTAAGTTACTATTTTTTTATTATTTTTTTGAATCTATTTTTGAGGATATTTTTTTGTGGTAAAAAAATCTTTCTCACAATATTCATTTCTGTCTCTCTTTGTATCATAACCTTACCATATATATATATATATATATATATATATATATAATGATTTCTTTTGAGAACCACTCTGAGTTTTAAGAAGTCGAAAGAACTCAACATAACAATTTATTTTTTTCGAATTTTTTTACACATGTGTAATACGTAAGTGTAAGTTATATACAGAAAATTACGGTATTTTTTTACACACTGAATCGACTTTTACACATGTGTAACTAACGTTTAAACTTGTGTAATTATAAAAAATACTTATTCTCTCTGCTGCTTCATTTTTTAATCAAATTTAATCTTAGCCACATATTTCATATCAGTTAATTAAATGTGTGGTTCAAAATTGAGTTTTTAAAGTTCTTAAAAGTCACAATGGTTTTGAAAATAACCCTCCCATATATATATATATATATATATATATATATATATATATATATATATATATATATATATATATATATATATATATATATATATATATATATATATATATATATATATATATGGGCAGGTTCAAAAGAGAACTCAAATATTTTTGCTTATAAACACATTTAGAGTACATTCCAATAAAAAAATGATTATGTAAAGAAAAATTTCCGTTTTTCAACTTAAAAAATAAAAGTTTTCCGTTCTAATTTCTTTTAAATGGCTTCTACATGCATTTATATGTAAAAATCTCTAAAAATTCATGTTAAAATGTGTTTTTTTATAAGAAAATGAATTTTTTATTATTTTTTACATGTAAAATGATAAATGTAATTTGATGAGTTTCTCAGTTCCCCAGTTTTTTTAAGTTCCCTTTTAAGCATGTCCCTACTATGTGTGTGTGTGTGTGTGTGTGTGTGTGTGTGTTCATTAGGGAACTCCAAAAAAGTGAGAAACTGATAACACCATTCCCAACACTTGATTATTTCCTCACATACTTATAGTACACCCACAATCACCTGCATTACTTATTTTTATTAGCGAAAAATAATCCCTCCAAAAAAATAATCAAAAAAAATTATAAAACGAAAGAACTAAAAAAACTAAAATGTTTATCTAGCATCCCTCGTTTTCTTAAAAAAATGAGTTCATTTGGGAACTCCAAAAAAGTAAAGACCTGGGAACATTCTTCCTAATCCTTGATAATTTCCCCCCTTAATCACCTTGTTACACCCTGACATAAGAAGAAACGTCCGGGTGTGACGTACAGATTGCTCAAAACTGTGACACTCGTAAATTTCAGGTTAACTCCGTTAATCTGAACTCCGTTAATTCAAACTTAAGATCACACGAACTATAACGCATATCTCATTACATTTAAATTAGGGTTTTATATGACGCATGACAATCACTACACAAGTAGTCTTTCGGAATTTCACCGAAACACACACGAGTCGACTCAAACCGTTGGTGAACAAACGAGAAATATCAAAACAATAAGTATTTGACAAGTATGTGTTAAGCCTATGCGTTACTTGATATTTATATGTAAAACACTAAATTCAAGAAGCAAAAGCCTAGTTTATGCTAGAAATTATTAACTAGAAGTTCAGGGGGCTAAGTGTAACATAATTAATAATATAATCAAATTATTACACAACCCTAACTCCCTCCCTTCCCTTGTACGATCGTTTCCCCCCTCCCTCCCTCTCTTGGCAGCCGTAACCTACAACACACACACATACAATTTCTTTTTCAAGCTTGTTTTGAAGGATTCAAGGTTCTAGATAGGTAATTAACATACCCTCTTGCTATTCTATGAGTTTAATTATGATATTGAGCATGTTAATCAAAACCCTAAATCTTGAAAGTGATGATTAAGAAGAGTTAGAGTTTAATTATGTGTTTGTTGATGATTGCTAGTGAATTGATAACTAGTTATGTTGTTATTGATTGTTAATTACATGTTTCTTGAAATTGAACTTTGAAGTAAAACCCTAATTGTGGGTGTAAAGTGAAATTGAGATTCATGGTTGGTGAATTATGCATCTATAGGGTTGTATGTATGAGTTATAGTTCATAGGTTAATGATAAGTTGAGTTTTGATGAAAACTGATGCTGGACAGATTATTGAATTCGTGTTTTAATGACTGTAACTCGATGTTAATTACATGTTCTGAAGTGATTTTAGATTCTATGATGTTGTAGGTCGAGTCTAGTTTCTAAAGAGTCCAAATTTGTAATTTTTGGACGTGTAAAAGTTAGTTTTTATTATTTTACAAATCTGTTGTGCAAGTCTGGTTCGGGAGACCTGCTGTTAGGCTGTTTTGCGACTAAGATATCTCATAAACGACAAAACCAATGGGGTTGGTTCCACTTCTGAAAGTTAATATTTTTGAATTAGAAATCTAACCCAATTGGTCTTGCATTAATTTGATTTTTCATTTAACGGGAATTATATATAACATTCTGTTGCGCATGATAATGATTGGTGTGTGTTTACTGTGATGTTTTGATCATTGTTATAAAACCGTATATGATAAAAATATAATAAAAATATTTATAGAAGCCTAACTCACGTGTACTTCTGTGATTATTTTTGGTGATTTATTTGACATATTAGGATTTATGAAATAGAGTAATCTTGTCGAGTGAAAATCTGTCTGGACAATTTAGCTGCTGAATTACTTGAATTATCATGAAAAGTGCATAACTGATCGATGTTTGCTATGTTTTGACTAAATTGCCCTTGTGGGGTATAGTTGCTAGTAGTGTACAATGTTAATATTTGACACTTAAGTAGTTGTTCACACATGTAACGTATCACCAACGTGTTTGTCGAGTCGCACTTATTTCACAAATGGAACACGAAACGCATCTCATGCATAAGTTGTATGTGTCGAGTCTAGAGACTCACTCATAGTATAAATACTTAGAAAATCTCATTTATGTTTTAGAGCACTAGTGATGATTTTTCTGTGACGCACACATTTCTCGGATCTTTTTGGTTATCTTTGCAAACAGTGAGTTTCACGTCGCCTTTTTACTCTTTTTAAACGCTTTTATTTGGGGGAGATAACATACTCCAACGCTGTAGATTTTGTTAGTTTTTATATATCACTTGTAAGGCTAAGTGGCAAACAAACCAACTAAAGTCCTTCATAACATCGAACCAGTTAATATTTGGATAATAGTGAGTCACTGTTGAGTAGTACTACTGGGTTTGACAAACCCCACCCAACTCTAAACTCGACTGTAGGTCGAGTGGGTGTAATCTTGGCTAACACATTACCATGGTTTGTGGCTGACATGGTGTGACACCCGGTAAATTCCCAATCCCTTAAACCAAGTAATCAACCTAAATATTAGGTAATTATGTTATATGCGCCTTGCGCGAGCGCGCTATGTTAGAATCAGCACGTGCATTTGTTATGTGCGCCCTGCGCGAGCGCGCCATGTTAGTCAGCGCGGGCATATTATGTGCGCCCTGCGCGAGCGCGCCATGTTAAGAACCAGCGTGGGCATATGTTATATGCGCCATGCGCGAATGTTTTGGCTTTATGTTTTCATGTACCTTAACGATATGTTGTCTAATGGGTTGACCGTCACGCATGATGCTAAGGCGGGTGCACCCTAAATCGTTTATGCGCGTGCGGAAGGGAACTAACCTCCCCGCATGGCGGGAACATTGAGAGCTAGTTTGTCTGAAGCTCCAAGAAGGAATTGACTTCAACATAACTGATCACTATGTTGAAATACCAAGACCACCTGGAGAATCTACAAATGAAACTCAATGTCCCTAACTGCGAGAAGGTTACGCACCTACCCGCAGCAAAGAAATGTCCTTCACGCAGAAAGCTATGCGCACAAAGTGATACGCACGGAACACTTAGTCTATTCTCCAGACGTAAGGAGATTACTCCCGCCCAAAAGGAAACAGTAGCGTGTTTCAGAGATTTTCCACTTTTTACTGTACACTAACAAAAGTACCTGAAAAAGCACACTGTAACACGAAAAGTCAACTGTCAGCCACCCTATTCTCACCAACCCCAGACCTGCATGTCCTGACCAAATCAAATCAAAATCTTTTATCCACTACTCCACTCTTAAATAAATAATAATAATTTCCATACTTTATCATCATTACACCTAGATATGAAAAGATTACAATCCCCTAAAGCAAAGGATTGTGTTCCCTTGAGTTTGACTATAAATATGTAACCTAAGTTATCACCCAAACACACTTCAAACTTCTCTCTTAAGAACTGCAAACTTGCACTAATCATCTCCCAAGCATCCGATCCTGTAACTAGGTAAGCCGAGAATATAACCTTGAGATCTACCTTCCAACCCTTATATTCTCCTATTTCTTGATCTTAATATATATACTTCTTGTTATTTAATCGTATTCTAGACCTTCAATTCCGAGGCCAACACCAAGAAAACCCGAATCTCGATTAATCCCTTAACAAGAACCACAGGTGAGTCTCACAGCCCCTATTCTCGCTGTTTTCACTGTTTTTAAACTGTTTTCGGGGCGAGGGACACGTACTTAAAACTATGTTTTATGTGATACTCTTACAAGCAATACAAGCAATTATGTGTTTAAATAATGTTTCATTATGGTGTATTTACGAGCAATGCAAACGGTATCTATGGTTTTCGATGTATGTGCGCCAGAATTCGAGTAAGTGATCACTTTACCATTGGAACTCTAAGGGTAGGGACTGCTGGTTTGATCCACCCACTCGTAGGGGTCGCACCTCTTTGCATGGACGAGTGCCTAGTATGGTCATGGGGCAGTACTATGGGTTTGAGCCCGCTCGTAGGGGTCGCGCCTCTTTGCATGGACGAGCGCCTTGTTTTCCGGCACAACGTCCGCGCGTAACCCGCGGGACGGAATTATTGATTAGCTCGTAGTGGCAGCGCCACTTTGCATGGACGAGCACATTTTCCTGAAACGTTCGCGCGTAACCCGCGGGACGGTATTATTTCGCTCGTAGTGGCAGCGCCACTTACACAGACGAGCACGGCTTTTCAGAAATGTCCACGCGCAACCCGCGGGACGGTATTACTTATTTCGCTCGTAGTGGCAGCGCCACTTACACAGACGAGCACAGTTCCCAGAAATGTTCGCGCGTAACCCGCGGAACGATTTTATCAGAATATGTTGATAGGACTATGTTTTACCAAGCATGTGTTTTAATGATGCTATCAGAATGATGTTTCAGAATGATTTGTATCAAGATTATGATGCAATACGATTTATCAAGTTACTAAAACTTGTGAACTCACTCAGTTTATACTGATTCAAATGTTTTTACGTGTCTTTCAGGAGATAACTAGGTAGCGCATGGAGTCACACTTAGAGCACCTCACGCTGAACATCTAAAACTAGCTTTTTGGAAGATTTTAGTTCTATCCCTTCGATGCGCGTGGTTGTACCCGCCGCGCAAGGGGATATGGCGTGGAAATCTTCAACAGTTTTTATACTTGGATGTTTTTATGTAATTTTTAAACAATGTAATGTATTTGTATTAAACATTTCATGCGCAATGAAAATCTTTGAATGTTTGCAATGGCCCGTGCTTAATTATCAATCCCCACTCGCGCGCGCCCGGCTGTTTCCGCCGCTCAGGGCCGGGTGTGACAGATTGGTATCAGAGCACTGGTTATAGCGAACTAGGAAAAGAAGTTTTAACCTAGACTATAACCGTTGGGGAATCGCATGAAATATTTTTCAAAGAAAATATTTTCAAAAGAAACTATACACACACTTAGGAACACGGGTCACACAGTGTAGTAAATAAAGAAAAACATTATGTGCTCAGAGTACATGCGCTAAGTTTGATATATTTTCTCTTTTAAAGCGAGAATGCCTCCAGCTAGAGCCAAGGGAATTACCATGACACCCGAGGAACTCGCGGAAATAATCGCGCAAGCAATCGCAACACATGAGGCCAGCAAGGCCGAATCAAGTCAGGGTCGTCAGAATGAGACCCCAGAACCCGAATCAGGAGCCTTGGACAAAGGATGCTCCTACAAGACATTCATGGCCTGTAAGCCTTGGCCATTCAAGGGTACCGAAGGGGCCATTGGGCTCTACAACTGGATTGACAAGATGGAGACAGTTCTCTCCATTAGCGGATGTAGTGAGAACCAGAAGGTCCTTTACGCGACCTGCATGTTCCAAGAAGCAGCTTCGTCTTGGTGGAAGCTTCAAGTGAAAACCTTGGGGCGAGAAGTTGCTCTCCACAAGACCTGGGAGGAACTGAAGGAAATGATGATGAGAAAGTTCTGCTCTCGCGCAGAAATCCAGAGTCTACAACAGGAATTCTGGAACCACACCATGGTAGGAACGGATATCGACGCCTACAACAACCGGTTCAACGAGCTTTGCCAGTTGGTGCCAGACATGGCAAACACGGAGGAAAAGAAGATCGAGAGGTATATCTTTGGGTTACCTCCTGTTGTTAGGGTTCCGCTCAACGCCGCAGCGCCTCCAACCTTTGATGAGGCGGTAGCGCGGGCCATCACCCTTACAAGGGATACGGTCCGTGCGGGTATGTTAACTACGCGCGGAATCGAGCAGCGAACCTCTGATCCCAAGAGGAAATGGAACTCTCACCACCGAGGGTCCGACTCCAAGCAGCCACCGTTCAAGAAGCAGGAGAGCGCAAGGACTTACGCGATTCAGGCCGCGGAGCCACCACGAAAAGGATACAGCGGGCCTCGCCCATGGTGCAGCAAATGCAAGTATCACCACGAGGGTGAATGCGCAAGAATCGAATGTGCCAAATGTGGCAGACCAGGGCACAAGACGATGAATTGCCGTGTCAGAGAAGCTGGAGCGAGCGACAACTGCTATGCATGCGGAAAGCCAGGGCATTTTAGTCGGGATTGCCCGCAAAAGGGAAACCAAGCTCGCGGGAGAGCTTTTGTGATCGGCGCAGGCGAAGCTAAAGAAGAGCCGAATGTGGTAACCGGTACGTTTTTGCTTAACGGACATTTTGCATCTGTCTTATTTGATACTGGCGCTGACCTAAGTTTTATATCCGCTGAGTTTAAAGACTCCCTAGGCCTAGCAACCAGTAGGCTAGACACGCCTTATACTATAGAACTAGCCAATGGTAGGCAGTTATGCGCGAACGAAAGAACTGAACAATGTGTAATAGTCATGGGAGGTCACGGGTTCAATATTAATTTGTTGCCAATAGACTTGGGAAGTTTTGACATTGTGGTAGGTATGGATTGGTTAGTCAAGAACCGCGCGGAAGTTATTTGCCATGAGAAGCAGGTTCGGATCCCACTGTTGAACGGAGAAGCCCTGGTAATTCAAGGGGAAAGAAGGGGAGTTGCGACGAAACTGATTTCGTGCCTAAAGGCGCGTAAGTGCCTAAGGAAAGGGTGCTACGCCTTCCTGGCGCATGTCGTAGAGAAGAAAGGAGATGAGCGAAGAATTGAAGACTTACCAGTAGTGCGCGAATTTCCAGAAGTTTTTCCTGAAGATTTGCCCGGATTACCGCCGCCGCGACAAGTCGAGTTTCGTATTGATTTAGTCCCAGGAGCTGCGCCAGTAGCTCGAGCGCCTTATCGACTAGCTCCATCTGAGATGCAAGAGCTATCCAATCAGTTACAGGAACTATTGGATAAGGGTTTCATACGCCCAAGCTTTTCACCTTGGGGAGCTCCAGTACTGTTTGTTAAGAAGAAGGATGGTTCGTTCAGAATGTGTATTGACTACAGGGAACTGAACAAGCTGACAGTCAAAAATCGGTACCCCTTACCGAGGATTGACGACTTATTTGACCAGTTGCAGGGATCCAGTTATTATTCGAAGATAGATCTACGGTCAGGATACCACCAACTTAGGGTCCATGAGGAAGATGTGCCGAAAACAGCCTTCCGAACTAGATACGGCCATTATGAGTTCTTAGTGATGCCTTTCGGGCTAACTAATGCGCCGGCTGTATTCATGGATCTGATGAACCGCGTATGCAAACCATACTTGGACAAGTTTGTGATTGTGTTTATAGATGATATTCTGATTTACTCTCGGACCAAGGCCGAGCATGAGCAACACCTGAGATTGATTTTGGAATTGTTGAGGAAAGAAAAGTTGTATGCGAAGTTTTCCAAGTGCGAGTTTTGGCTTAGAGAAGTTCACTTTCTCGGTCACGTTGTAAACGAGAAAGGAATACACGTTGATCCTTCCAAAGTCAAGGCCATCGAAAACTGGGAAGCGCCAAAAACCCCAACTGAGGTGAGGCAATTCCTAGGACTAGCTGGCTACTATCGACGCTTCATTGAGAACTTCTCCAAGATAGCTCTACCTCTGACCGCGCTAACTCAGAAAGACAAGAAGTTTGTTTGGGGCGAAAGTCAGGAAACAGCATTTCAAACGTTAAAACAGAAGTTATGTAGTGCGCCAATTTTGTCTTTGCCCGAGGGGACGGATGACATCGTTGTTTACTGCGACGCTTCACATCAGGGACTTGGATGTGTCCTTATGCAGCGAGACAAAGTCATAGCGTATGCCTCACGCCAACTCAAGACCAATGAAAAGAACTACACAACGCATGATCTGGAACTTGGAGCGGTTGTCTTCGCGCTAAAGATTTGGCGCCATTACCTCTATGGTACAAAGTGTATAATTTTTACGGATCACAAGAGCCTTCAACATATATTTGATCAAAAGGATTTAAACATGAGGCAACGAAGATGGGTGGAGTTGTTGAATGATTATGATTGTGAAATTAAGTACCACCCTGGAAAGGCGAATGTGGTAGCAGACGCGCTAAGTAGGAAGGAGCGAATAAAAACGCTACGAGTCAAGGCTCTAAGGTTGACCATTCACGCAGATCTCTCTACCCGCATCCGAGACGCTCAGCAAGAAGCCTTGAAACCAGAGTTTGTTAAAAACGAATGCCTTGGGGGTATGACTAAGAGTTTGGAGCTTAAAGAGAACGGCAATCTATATTTCGCTAACCGCATATGGGTCCCTCTCAAGGGAGGATTGCGCGAGCAAGTACTAAACGAAGCTCACAAGACACGGTATTCCGTACATCCTGGCGCAGACAAGATGTACCAAGATGTTAAAGTGCTGTATTGGTGGCCCAATCTTAAAGGCGCCATCGCGACGTATGTCAGTAAATGCCTGACGTGTTCGAAGGTGAAGGCTGAATACCAGAAACCATCAGGGTTGCTTCAGCAGCCAGAAATTCCCATGTGGAAGTGGGAACAAATCTCTACGGACTTCATCACCAAACTGCCAAGGACACCTGGGGGTTACGACACGATCTGGGTTATTGTGGATCGGCTAACTAAGTCAGCGCACTTCCTGCCGATCAAGGAAACCGATAAGATGGAAAAGTTAGCCCGATTGTATATTCGAGAAGTAGTTTCAAAACATGGAGTCCCAGTGTCCATCATTTCTGATAGAGATAGTCGGTTCACATCAAGGTTTTGGAGATCGTTACAAGGAGCTCTAGGTACTCGCCTTGATATGAGTACAGCTTATCATCCTCAAACGGATGGGCAAAGCGAGCGAACAATCCAGACATTGGAAGATATGCTATGCGCGTGTGCGATCGATTTCGGAGGTAGCTGGGATACTCATCTCCCATTGGTTGAATTTTCTTACAACAACAGCTATCACACAAGCCTCAAGGCTGCGCCGTTTGAAGCTTTGTATGGGCGCAAGTGTAGATCCCCACTGTGCTGGGCTGAAGTGGGTGACAAGCAAATGACTGGTCCAGAATTGATCCAAGAAACAACAGACAAGATTTTTCAGATACGGGATCGCCTTAAGACAGCGCGCGACAGACAGAAGAGCTACGCAGATGTGCGAAGGAAACCATTGGAATTTCAAGTAGGGGATAAAGTACTTTTGAAAGTCTCTCCATGGAAAGGAGTCCCCCGTTTCGGCAAGCGAGGAAAGTTGAATCCGCGCTTCATCGGACCATTTGAGATCCTGGAAAGGATCGGTCCGGTTGCTTATAAACTCCGTTTACCCGCCGAACTCAGTGGAGTTCATGATACGTTTCATGTGTCCAACCTCAAAAAGTGCTTATCTGACGAAACGTTGATTTTGCCGCTGGAAGAGATTCACATCGACAAACAGCTGCACTTCGTAGAAGAACCTATAGCAGTAACCGATTGGAAAGAACAAAAGTTACGCAGAAGCAGAATCAAGTTAGTAAAGGTTCAATGGAACTCGAGGCGTGGGCCTGAATTCACTTGGGAAAGAGAAGACCAGATGCGTATGAAATACCCACACCTCTTTCAGAGCATGGCTTCTGCCAGCAACGTCTCCTAAATTTCGGGACGAAATTCGCTTAACAGGGGGAGAATGTGACACCCGGTAAATTCCCAATCCCTTAAACCAAGTAATCAACCTAAATATTAGGTAATTATGTTATATGCGCCTTGCGCGAGCGCGCTATGTTAGAATCAGCACGTGCATTTGTTATGTGCGCCCTGCGCGAGCGCGCCATGTTAGTCAGCGCGGGCATATTATGTGCGCCCTGCGCGAGCGCGCCATGTTAAGAACCAGCGTGGGCATATGTTATATGCGCCATGCGCGAATGTTTTGGCTTTATGTTTTCATGTACCTTAACGATATGTTGTCTAATGGGTTGACCGTCACGCATGATGCTAAGGCGGGTGCACCCTAAATCGTTTATGCGCGTGCGGAAGGGAACTAACCTCCCCGCATGGCGGGAACATTGAGAGCTAGTTTGTCTGAAGCTCCAAGAAGGAATTGACTTCAACATAACTGATCACTATGTTGAAATACCAAGACCACCTGGAGAATCTACAAATGAAACTCAATGTCCCTAACTGCGAGAAGGTTACGCACCTACCCGCAGCAAAGAAATGTCCTTCACGCAGAAAGCTATGCGCACAAAGTGATACGCACGGAACACTTAGTCTATTCTCCAGACGTAAGGAGATTACTCCCGCCCAAAAGGAAACAGTAGCGTGTTTCAGAGATTTTCCACTTTTTACTGTACACTAACAAAAGTACCTGAAAAAGCACACTGTAACACGAAAAGTCAACTGTCAGCCACCCTATTCTCACCAACCCCAGACCTGCATGTCCTGACCAAATCAAATCAAAATCTTTTATCCACTACTCCACTCTTAAATAAATAATAATAATTTCCATACTTTATCATCATTACACCTAGATATGAAAAGATTACAATCCCCTAAAGCAAAGGATTGTGTTCCCTTGAGTTTGACTATAAATATGTAACCTAAGTTATCACCCAAACACACTTCAAACTTCTCTCTTAAGAACTGCAAACTTGCACTAATCATCTCCCAAGCATCCGATCCTGTAACTAGGTAAGCCGAGAATATAACCTTGAGATCTACCTTCCAACCCTTATATTCTCCTATTTCTTGATCTTAATATATATACTTCTTGTTATTTAATCGTATTCTAGACCTTCAATTCCGAGGCCAACACCAAGAAAACCCGAATCTCGATTAATCCCTTAACAAGAACCACAGGTGAGTCTCACAGCCCCTATTCTCGCTGTTTTCACTGTTTTTAAACTGTTTTCGGGGCGAGGGACACGTACTTAAAACTATGTTTTATGTGATACTCTTACAAGCAATACAAGCAATTATGTGTTTAAATAATGTTTCATTATGGTGTATTTACGAGCAATGCAAACGGTATCTATGGTTTTCGATGTATGTGCGCCAGAATTCGAGTAAGTGATCACTTTACCATTGGAACTCTAAGGGTAGGGACTGCTGGTTTGATCCACCCACTCGTAGGGGTCGCACCTCTTTGCATGGACGAGTGCCTAGTATGGTCATGGGGCAGTACTATGGGTTTGAGCCCGCTCGTAGGGGTCGCGCCTCTTTGCATGGACGAGCGCCTTGTTTTCCGGCACAACGTCCGCGCGTAACCCGCGGGACGGAATTGTTGATTAGCTCGTAGTGGCAGCGCCACTTGCATGGACGAGCACATTTTCCTGAAACGTTCGCGCGTAACCCGCGGGACGGTATTATTTCGCTCGTAGTGGCAGCGCCACTTACACAGACGAGCACGGCTTTTCAGAAATGTCCACGCGCAACCCGCGGGACGGTATTACTTATTTCGCTCGTAGTGGCAGCGCCACTTACACAGACGAGCACAGTTCCCAGAAATGTTCGCGCGTAACCCGCGGAACGATTTTATCAGAATATGTTGATAGGACTATGTTTTACCAAGCATGTGTTTTAATGATGCTATCAGAATTATGTTTCAGAATGATTTGTATCAAGATTATGATGCAATACGATTTATCAAGTTACTAAAACTTGTGAACTCACTCAGTTTATACTGATTCAAATGTTTTTACGTGTCTTTCAGGAGATAACTAGGTAGCGCATGGAGTCACACTTAGAGCACCTCACGCTGAACATCTAAAACTAGCTTTTTGGAAGATTTTAGTTCTATCCCTTCGATGCGCGTGGTTGTACCCGCCGCGCAAGGGGATATGGCGTGGAAATCTTCAACAGTTTTTATACTTGGATGTTTTTATGTAATTTTTAAACAATGTAATGTATTTGTATTAAACATTTCATGCGCAATGAAAATCTTTGAATGTTTGCAATGGCCCGTGCTTAATTATCAATCCCCACTCGCGCGCGCCCGGCTGTTTCCGCCGCTCAGGGCCGGGTGTGACACATGGTGGCAAGGAAATTGATAAACAGTCAGTTTCGGTGTCGAACACTTAGTAATACATGCTTGATAGGTTAGCTACCTATTGATATATAATTGACTTAACACTATCTGGTAACGCAAAACGTAAACGCAAACGCTTTATTTATTTAAACTTGTGAACTCACCAACCCCGTGTTGACACTTTTAGTATGTTATTCTCAGGTAGCCGAGGCGGGCGCGCGGTATAGGAACATGCATTCGCTAAACACCATCGCTTGAAAACTTCTTTTAATTTTTAAGTCGTCCTGTGTGGCGCAAACTTTTTGGTTTACAATTTGCGCTTCCGCATTTTATTTAAGACTTAATGTCTTGTTGGTTTGAAAACTTTAAACATGGTGTTTGATTATAACTAATGATTCCGATCCTGTTAGCTCACACCCTTTGACGGTAAAACTCCGTTAGTGGATTTTGAGGGTGTTACAAAAACACATGTGAATATTATCATTAATTCATTCAAACCTCAAGTACACAAGTTGTTCAAATAAACAATTACAATGGAAAGAATAAAACGAATATCTACTTTGTTTATTATTTAAATAATCAAAATTCTAGTGTCTTCATCCATGTCATCCTCTAATAATAGTACATGTAGCATATGTATAAAATAATGTCAACTAACTTAATAGTTTGTGAGTTCACATAGTTTGGTATAAATACATAAAAACCATACAATTTCATGAGACAAGTGTAATAATCGCGCAAGTAAGGTCCTTTCCAGTTGGTACCAACCAAAGCACTCGATAATGAGGCCATTTTCCACTCATAACAACATGGTCCTGAGCGCAAAGGGGGACATTTGATCATACTTATTGAGGCTACCATGTGCAATTAATCAAGTAAACACACAAGTCCATTTAAAGAATTGTAGTTTGTAAAATTAATCGTAAATCTTGAATTTATAAAGTACGTATGCTAACCCCAAAATTAATAAAAGAGTAAAAATGGGGTGTGAGAAACTCACCTTTGAATTGGATCATAACTTGAAATAAAAATCCGAAAGCGCGGTACAAATCAGGGGTGTGCAAATTAATCGTCATAACCGTTAACGGAACCTTAACCGACCTAACTGAATCGATTTTACCCGATAATCCACATGATCGATGGGTCGGTTTAATGAATTTTTAAAACAGCCAAATACGGGTCGGTTTTGGTTAAAGATAATTTCAAATCCGTCATAACCGAACTGCCCCATTTACAAGATTCTCAACTTTGTGGAGTATAATTAGAACACGTTGTTGATAATTTGGAGATTTTAAAGAAGCTAATAAACTAATAGTGCTCTCATTTTGTTTACTATATGATTTAATTTTACTAAAACGTTATCCATATATTTATCTATAGCTTATTTGAGTGCATATTATTAATATTATGGATTATATATTTTGTTGAAGAATATGTCATGTCATTTTTAATTTTTTTATTTTTGGTAATTTTAGTAATATAGTTATAGGCTCAATTACATTGTTTTTGTCATAGTTAACCGACCCATAACCGAATCGCAATGACCTTATCAAAACCGATTAACCGAAAGCACCATAACGGATTGGTTATAGTTATGATTATAAATTAACCGACATATTGGTTATGGTTTTGGGTTTGGCCTAAACCCGCCCCAAACCGACCCATAGTACAAATGTACAGGCTAACTAGCGGGATTATTGAAGTTAAATGATTTAGATTTATTTTATAGATTATGATTTATTTTAGAATAATTTGTACTTTTAAGGGATTTTAGATTATAATATTCTTTTTAAACTTTAGATGGAATTTTAATGATTTATTATTTATTATTATTTTAATGTAATTTTAGTTACTACTTTATCATTTATAAGAGAATTATAATGTTTATGAAATATTTATTTTAATGATGATTCTAACTCGAAAACAGTTATGTTGGCGTGTTATAATTAACGAAATAATAATAATAATAATAATAATAAATAATAATAATAATCTGGTTTCACGAACTAAAAGGATACAATAACATTAATTTTTAGGTGAAAACGATAATTTATAAATTTATTTAAGTTAAAAAAAAGTTAATTGATTTATAATAATTTTTAATGGATTTATTTGGTTTATATAATAAAAAGAAAAATGTTAAAATAATATAAACAAAAACTGAACTGACCAGGGTTCGAACCCGGGGCCTTACGTCTAAGCACCCATGGCTTACCCACTGGACCAGTTTGTTTGTTTGGTTTTATAACAGAAACAAAAATACTTAACTATCAACCTATGTTCATCTTCAACCTCAAAACCTTAGGATTTCAATTAGTTTATTCAATTCCATGTTTGGTTAATTTATGTTAGGGGTCTTATTAGACGGATTAAAATGAAGATCCATATAATACTTACTTGATTTGGTGCCGGAATGGTGGTGAACGGAGTTTGGCCATATAGAGAGTATTTTGTGGAGTTTGATGTTAAGGACGTGTTTAGTTGACGTTTTAGGTCCTATTTGTAATATCAATTGGAGCGTAAGATGATTAATGCTCGTTACTGGTTTTGACTATGTTATCCGGCCGTTACCCGGATTAGAATCAACAATTAAGGTGTTGTTATGTGTTAATTTATGTTGATTTGTTGGGTCATAAATTGGTTAGACTGGCGCATATCAAAAGGCCACGACATGATCAAGACTGAAGTGAAATAAACCTGACTTACCACACTTGTAAGATTTCTGGTCCTCGGTGCATTCACGAGAGATGTGTCCCTTCTTCCCGTATCGGTAGCACTGGTTTGGACCAGCCTTGCATTCTTCCTCTCTCACATTCAAGATGATTTATGAGCAAACAAAATCATCTCTACATGATGCCAATCGCAAGTTCTTGCACCTCCTTCACCTTCTATTATTTCTATGGGGTGAAAGTCGGCGGCTGTAAATTCCAGACGTCATTATTGTGATGAAATCGGATAATGATGGTGGTATGGCGTTTTCCGACTAGATCTCGAGGTTTTAATAGTGGTGTTTAGCTGTGATGGGTTCTCGGTGGTCTTGGGTAACACATCAAAGACAACAAGTAACTGATCATAAAGTAAAAAAAACTTATTTAAAGTATATATGAGCTATTTTTAGTTTGACACATTTGTAACTACAAAGAGGAAAACAAAAAAAACAAACAAATAAAAATATATATAAACAAAGAAACCCAGCCCAAGTCTACTCGTTAAGTAAGCAAATGGGTCAAAAGGTATGCTATTTTCTTATATGAATCTTCAAAGTTAAAACACCACCCAAATCGACTCGTTAATAAGCAAATAGGTCCAAAATGAGCAATTTTTTGACCCATTTAAAATAAAACGCGACTCAAATCAATACAACTCGTTGTAGTTATAATTTGATGCAGAGTTTGAGCCTAGACAAGCTCGGGCTCTTTCAAATCAGTCATTTACATATTAGTGGTCTCATAATATAAATTATCTTTTTTATGTGATCCATTGCGACCCTTCTTATTTTGGTCCAAACCCGTTCTAACCCAAACAAAATCGACCTTTTTAGTGGTCGATTAGTTGACCCAAACAAATTGATATTTTTTTAAAAATGGTCCTTACTTGAATCAGATGACATTTAAAATAAAACGCGACTCAAATCAATACGACTCGTTGTAGTTATAATTTGATGCAGAGTTTGAGCCTAGACAAGCTCGGGCTCTTTCAAATCAGTCATTTACATATTAGTGGTCTCATAATATAAATTATCTTTTTTATGTGATCCATTGCGACCCTTCTTATTTTGGTCCAAACCCGTTCTAACCCAAACAAAATCGACCTTTTTAGTGGTCGATTAGTTGACCCAAACAAATTGATATTTTTTTAAAAATGGTCCTTACTTGAATCAGATGACATTTTCTTATAAATGGATAGATCTATTGACCTTTTCTTAAAAAAGCCAGTCTGACTCAATGAGTTTAGTGCAATATGAGTTCAGATCAAAACGACTCATTTTAAAAATGCCATCAATTTGGTTTTGGTCCGTTAATATGAAATTTAGATGTGATTATTGTTGAAATATTCTACTTCGTTAGGTGTGTTCATGCCATTAATGAGGTTAAGCTATAACTGTTAGGTGTGGTCTTTTCAGGTACTATATAAACAAGTCACTTAGTAATGCTAGCTTTGGGGTTGTGTAGAAAGCATTAGATAAGCATAGGCATATTGTAACATGTGTGTTGGTGCAAGTGTACCCAATTGTCATTTTGTACATTATTTATTCGTCTTGTGTGTGTATTGGTAACATGTTTTGGTAAAAAAAATATAATATGCTAAATGAGTGGCTTGGTAACTGGTTCAGGTTAAAGCAACTAATTCTCCGCGTTGATGCTACGAATAAGAATAGTAACAAATGTGTTATACATTATATCGCGAGGGTTATAAACTAAGATAACTCGGGTATTGTGTTACAAAATTGTTATCGTCGTCGCATCGTGCGGGTTCCCTACTAGTATATAAAAAAGGAAGTCAAATGTAAAGGATAACTAGCGTGATTATAGAAGTTGAATGATTTAGTTTTATTTTAGAGATTATGAATTATTTTAGTATATTTTATAATTTTGAGGGATTTTAGATTATAATATTCTATTTAAGCTTTAGATGGAATTTTAATGATTTATTATTATTTTAATATTATTTTAATTAGTACTTTATCATTTATAAGAGAATTATAATGTTTATGGAATATTGATTTTAATGATATTTCTATCTCGAAAACAATTATGTTGCCGTGTTATAAAGTTAACGAAATGGTACATAATAATAATAATAATAATAATAATCGAGTTTTCACGAACTCAAAGGAAATTCCAAGATTAGTTTTAGGTGAAAAACGATAATTTATAATTTTATTTAACTTATAACAATTTTAATTGATTTATAATAATTTTTAATGAATTTATTTTGTTTATATAATAAAAAGAAAAAGGTTAATAAAATATAAACAAAAATTGAACTGGCCCTGGTTTGAACCCGGGTCCCTACGTCTACACACCCTTGGCTTACCCACTGGACCAACTTGTTTTTTAGGATTTATAACAGAAACAAAATTACTTAATTATTAACATATGTTCATCTTCAGCCTCAAAACCCTAGGATTTCAATTAGTTTAATCCATTCCATGTTTGATTAATTTATGTTATGGGTTTTTATAGACGGATTAAAATAATCAAAATCCATATAATACTTACTTGATTTGGTGCCGGAATGGCGGTGAAGGTGTTTGGCCGCAAATTAACTTTGACGAATCAATTAAGCAATATAGAGAGTATTTCAGTGGAGTTGGATGTTTAGGACGTGTTTAGTTGACATTTTAGGTCCTATTTATAATATCAATTGAAGCTTAGGATAATTAATGCTCGTTATTAGTTTTGACTATATTATCTGCCCATTACCCGGATTAGACTCAACAATTAAGGTGGTGTTATGTGTTAATTTATCTTGATTAATGAATATAATTAACAGAGAAACGTTTTACATGAACTAAATGGGTCAAAGAACGAGATTAACGGGGTTAATAAAGTGGCCGGAGTTGTTTGGGTCGCCGCCGACGGGCACGCTGGAAAAATGAGCGTGGGGGGGGGGGGGTGTTGATTTTGTATTTTATTATATTTAAATAAAAGTTGCATTTAAACTTTATTTACACAAAGATAGCGGGAAATTTATATCACTTTACTGGTCACACCGATGCCTCTTAATTCAGCTAGAATTACAATAAAGTGAATAAAATTAGAAACATAAAATCCTAACAAACCAACATTTATTCAGCTAACAGCCTGTCACACCCCAACCTACGGCAGAAATGCCGGGGCACGAACTGATTGTCACTGCTCTCAAGGTTACTATCATGCACAATATTTAAATGACAATATCTATTAATTGAATTCAATTATCAAATAAATCAAAATACAAACAAGTACATAGTCTATACAACAATACAAATTTTATACTTCTTGCTTAAAATATTCTTCTAACTAAAGTCTTCACCAACTTGCATATGCGTATAAAATAGAATTTTGTCAACAACACATGTTGAATGAGCAACACACCAGTTTAAGTGTAAATATAGTATAGTATAAAAATAAGTATTTGCAACAAGTCATATGAGAATAACCATTTAACCAAATAAGCAAGTATAACTGAGATGTCGAGAAGCACAAAGGCTAACGACTGGCGTATGATCATACTAGACTGAGATTATGTTGGACCTCTCCGAATGCGAAAGCATACAAAGCAAATAAGCACGTAAACAAGTAAGGTATAAGTTGTTAACACATAAGACAAAGTTGCAGTTTTAAGTATAAGTATATAATGAGAAATATTTCCAACACGTACATGGTGAGATGTGAATGGCTTCACAAGGCCCATTGTAACACCCCCGAAGTTCTAATAATAAATAGATTTTTATTGTAAGTATTTTTGTAATTACGAATTAAGTGAGTTTAACAAAGTTATGTACTAACGGAATTTTAATAAGTCAATTGGGGGGTTGATATGGTTTATTATATACATGTTATTATATAAATATTTCCTATAGTTTCAAGTATTTTGAGCCAGTTTTTTATTGAATATATTTTTATTTGGCTCATAATTGGATTTTAAATGTTAAATTTTTAATCGAGCAAAGTTATAGTATTCTCACAAAACTTGAGACCAATGAGCGAAGAGTCCAACTCATTTTACATTATACTAGACATCATATATTAGTATTTAGTAGTATTATTGTTATTGTTATTAAAATGTTACTATTTAAAAGTATGATGTTTAATTAAAGTCTTAATATCCACCGTTTATTTAATGTTGACAGGAAAATCAAGTTGATTCCGGTGGTATATCTGGCTTGGTGGGCCATACACTAATGATAAAAAAAACATCATGTTCATAAGCCCATCACAAAAGAAACATTATAAGACGGTTTGTGATTTAAGAGAAAATGAACTCCAAGGCTAAGCAAGTAAACAAAAAGAGAAAGAGAATTGGGCCTATGAAATTAAACTTGTTAGTGGAGTTTGGAATGAGGCTTAAGTTTTGTTAATTATAGAGAATTATTAAAAACCCTAATCTACACTATATTAAAATAGATATAGGAAGGAAAATATAGTCATTAACTCTTAAAAATAAGAGTTTTACAATACCTCAAACACATTTTACAACTCATAATGCAATACTTTCAAATCCCACCCAATCAATTCAAAAAACCCTAGCTTTTGCAGATGTAGACTCTTTAATCTTATTATCTCTTTCTCAGTCACTTTCAAAAAAGCCAGCTTCTCAAGATTGCATCGTTCAAAACTCCTCTGGCCAGCGTCATTCTAGGGTTATGGGAGAGAGAAAACGAAGGATGTCAGACACTATCGGAGTAACCATCACCATAGTCGATGGTCGCTTAACTATCAATTGTAGGTACAACCCTAAATACGCTTTTATTTTTATTTCAAAGTGATGCATCTCATTAGGTTAACCAACATCAGGTATACCTTTTGCAGAACAATGAATCTTTATGATTGATTGAAGGTATTTTTTTTCTTGATTGTTTCTTTACTATCACTTAATTTGATTTGTGTTTATGTAGGAGATAGATACTTTATTGAGCTTTAGAGGAGATTATTACACGACTCGGTATGTCTTCCTTCTACCATTTTTAGTTCTTTATATTAGATTCATTGCGATCTTTCACCTTTATATGATTGATTAATCAATTTAGTTTTGATGTTTTAGGCTGATGCATTTTTTAGGAATAGGTGCGAATAAGAACGTGGTTAGTTTCTCTTATACTTTTAGTACTCTAGAAATTTCCTTAATTTTGATTAGATATGAAATTGATTATGCTAACTTTGGTTATTTGGTTCGTACTATATGGTTAAAGACACAGTTGGAGCTTTCTACAAGCACTTTCTGTGTTTTGTTCTGGTATTTAAGATGTTTTTAGTTTTATGACAATTGTTTTTTTTTAAATGATAGTTATTAATTAGAAAAGTAGAACTGAAATGTTTACCACTAATAAAATAGCAAAATCTTAGCAAAGAAGTTACTGTTCATCAATTGGCTAATGAATATCTTGTATGATAATCTCACTTGTGTTGAGTTTGAATAAAATAGGTTGATTTTGGGGGCATGTGTGTATCAGTGTATATCTGCAAACGAATTGATTTATTGTGCATGATTTGGCATGCTAATAGATGATTTTCAGGAAAACCTCTATTAGATTTGTATTTGATTGTTGCCTGCACAAGTTTCTGCTGCGTGATTGTGTGCATATGTTTTTACAGTTTGAGTACTGACACTGGTTTTATACTCCTTGTCTATAGGAGGAAGAAAAGAGGTGCAAAATGTTGAGGATGATAATAAAAAACCAAAATCTAAGGTTAGAATCTACTTCGCTTATATTAAATTGAAACTTTTTAGGCTGTTTTAAAATTTTTGTTGTCTCGCTGGTTTGGCTTGTAACTTAATACGTCTATTTTCTTAACTGTTATAATAAGGATGGCTGATGTGTTAATACGATAATTTGGCTAAAATCTTAATGAAGGTTCATACTTGGTTTCTTTTGGCTTCTATACCTTGGTATTTGTTACAACTCGGCGGTGCTATGATATTTTTTTCTGGAGTTTTTTTCGTTGTTGGTGTTCAAATGTCAAGATTTGTATGCGAGATTTGAAGGAGGGATGGAGGAAGGCGTGGAGTAAGGTGATTTTTGGAATGAATGATTTTGCAAGATAAGTGATGGTTAGTGTGGAGAAGGATTCGTTGTTGAAGACAGCTATTTTGCAGTATTTTATGGTGTTTTCAATTGCCCTTAAGGTTTGAATTTACTTTATTTTACTATGAAATTTAAGCATATTCTTTTTATTTATATAAACAAATAGTTATCTGGTAATACATAGGACTGCTGAAACCAAACTGGATCTAAAAACCAAATAGATTGAAACTGAACTGACACTAAACAACCAAACCAAAAACCGAACAACTAAACCAAACGGAAAAATACCAACTGACAATATCGAACCGAGAAAACCCAAAGAAAACATAAATCAAAAACTGAAAACCTTTAACCGAAGCGAAACAAAAACTCGAAATTGAGCTAAAACCTGAGACCGAACCGGATCCAAAAACCGAATATATTGAAACCGAACTAAAACGAAACAATCGAAACCAAACCGAAACCCAAAAAACAGAAAGTAAAAATTCAAAACCATTAACTTACGCGTAACAAAAAACCAAAAAAATAAAATAAAATTGAACCGTAACGAAACTAAGACCGAACCGAATCTAAAAACCGAATACATTGAAACCGAACTGACACAAAACAGCCATAACCAAAAAAAGGAATACACTTAAATGAAACCAAAAGACGGTAACAGAAACCAAAACTAAAAGGTAATAAACCGAAATCGAACCGAAAAGGAAATTCCAAAAACCAAAAAATTGAAATAAAACCAACTAAAAATATTGAATTGAAAAACCAAAAAAACAGAAATCAAAAACTGAAAACCTTTGACAGAAGCAAAACAAAAAATCAAAACCGAGCTAAAAACCGAACATGATCCAAAAACCGAATATATTGAATTGTAATTGAAATGAAACAACTGAACCGAAAACAAAAAAAAAACAGAAATAACAAATTGAAAACCTTTCACCGAAGCGAAAAAAATCGAAAAAATCAAAACTATGTCAAAACGTAATTAAAACTTGGAAACCGAATATATATATATATTGAAACTAAACTGACACGAAAAAACCAAAACCAAAAACCCAATAAACTAAACGAACTGAAATGAAACTCGAAGATGTTAACTGAAACCGAAACTAAAACGAATTGAAATGATACTTGCGATATAGCAAAATCCACAGCGAGGTATCATTTCTTGATTTTCTACACAAAGGTCAAAAATATGTTTTTTTATATCATGATGTTGTTTACAATCGCACCTAGACTTTTTTTTATATAAATCAAAGCTTATGCTTAGATTTTGATCTTGTTCACAATTTTATCAACATTTCTTTCCTTTCATTGTTAATTTTTTTTTACAGATATGCGAACTGTTCTTGGAGATTATTTAATGAATGTAAAATGTATTGCTAAAGCCAAGATTTTAGCAGCCCATATGAATGAAATTATTAACCGCGTCCCGATAACAGACTTGACATACAAACATGGAACGAAGATACCTGTTGTTAAAGGTGAGTTGGAGTTTAAGGATGTTGAGTTTGCATACCTATCAAGATCAGAATGCTTTGTTTTAAAACGTCAACCTTAAAATCAAGACCTGCCAAATCGCTGGACTGGTCTGTCAAAGCGGGTCTGGTAAGTCAACAACAGTTAATCTGCTAGGTGGTTTTATGATCCTTTATTAAACCTATACTTCCAATATCATTTGTTTTTACTTTTTAGTTCTACATAAAAAAATATAATATTGACAAAGTATTGCTTGTGCAGGAATATCACAAGCAGAGTATAGCCAGTATGCAAAATCGCCCGAAGTATTAAAACCATAACCAATACAAAAGAGAGTGTATGGTGTGTGAATGTTATGACATTATGATTAATTTCCGTTAGAAAAGCTCATTAAATGGATATTATGGGATTTCGGAAGTGTGTTATGTCAAACCCTCATTTTAGGCCTAGGAGTACGATCAATGGTTGGTACCACATTTATTTATAAATCAGAGTTACGGGTTATAGCGGAAGACTTTTATAAAATATAAGGATCAAACTTGTAAATATTTACATTACAAAAGACGAGACGAAAGTCTCGTTTAGTATTTACTTGTTTATATGTTTTACAAAAACATCATATTTTAATATTCAAACAAAATTATCCGAGCCATCGGATTCTTGAGCCCTTCGTCCTTTAAGCTCTATTTTTGGTTACCTGCAAAATGTTATAAAATACGTCAACAACGAATGCTGGTGAATATGCTGACGCTAAAAATATTTTCTTTACTTAATTACCCCTCGAGACCACGTAAGCCTCGGCCCATCTTGGCTTATGAATAATCAAGTTAAACAATCATCATAAACTCGAGTCTACACTAGGTCACTTCAGCAAAACACCGCAGTGTTTCGACATAACTTAGGTACCATAAATATACACATGGTCAGTCTCACTCGGACGTAACTTAGGTCTGGCCCATCGTGGCCGGAGGTCGTGACCAAGCGTGGTGCGATGTGCCCACCACATTCCACATCTGTAAGGATCCAGACAAACGTATACCACAGCCTGAAGGCTAGGCTTATACTCTTATTTACAATGTTTTTAGAGACACGTAGCCTCATGTAAAGTTTTACACATAACACGTTTGATTGTTTGAAAACAAGTTTATAAAAGTGGGGCGTATTCACCTTTTCAATGGGATCGGCTTCCAACACCGTCCGTGAGTCTTTCTCTTGCTATCTCTCACCTATAGTACGAGTATAACTTTTGTTAGTCGGATACACGATCCGGCTTAAGACCTTTAGTCTTATTTATCTCGATGAACCTTTAGTTCAATATCTCTTTTTTACTTTAAAACCTTTAGTTAAAAAGTAATCTTTATAAATCTTTAGTTTATTTATAAAAACCCTAAGTTTCTTCTTCTTTAAGAAACGTATTCCTTTATTTATTATTTAAGTATACTCATTATACTTAATATATTTTATAACAAAGAATAATCATATACATATATATATAATCACATATATATTTTCTTGTAATATATTTCTTTGTTTATCGAGAATAACTTTGACTTGGGGTATTAAGCCTCTATGATGTTTTATTTGGGCATTATGTCTACCTTTCTTGGCTCAATATACCCTACACACTCGGGCAGCACTTCGACACCAATTTCTACACAATTGATCAACCTTTGCTTGGACACACGAATCTAACACCAACACTTCGTGACACGTACTTCGAGATGGTCGTCGAGACGTTACACCAACATTATCTCCTTGCTTAAAACATCGTCGGGAGGTGGTACGAATTTTGAGGTATTGGGCACGTAAAACGAAGAATTAGAGCACGGATTACGAGGTGGATTGAGGGTCGAGTTCTCGGGGTCTTAGAGAGAAGTTAGAGAGAGAGTAATGTGTGGAATTGAGGTGTGACGAATCTGAACTCGTGGCCTTTTATTTATAAGCTGATTTTGGACCCCATCGCGCTACGCGATGGGTCCCTTGGCAAGCCCATCGCGTAGCGTGATGTAGGCTTGCTGAGTCAGAGGGTAGACCTGCCACGTGGCAGGCGCCGCGCCACGTGGTGACATGTGGCGGCAGACGATGCCACCGTGTGCCACGTGGCACACGTGTCACAGTGTGTCAGTCACTCCATCGCGATACGCGATGGAGGTCTCTTCTGATCCACCGCAGGAAAACAGAATTTTCACTTTTAACCCTGGAGTTTGGAAATTGACAAAATTGGTCCCTTGACTTTGGAAACTTGACATTTTTGGCTCGAAATTCCCGTGATGTTACATGTTACACGGGACGTGAAGGCGGTTATTTAATTATGGTGAGTATTGATTTATGACTTTGACTTTATGAATTCTCATTTTGTAGTTGAATAATTAGTATATATTGATATAATTCTTTTTTGCAAGGTTATGGATATTTTTTTGTAGTTGGGTAATTAATATATATTGATTTTTGACTTTTGTTCGTAGAATGTTTACAAAGGAATTGAAATGTTTCAACGGAATTGGACCCTAATTACAATTCCGTTGCATTCCACGAATCAAACGGACCATAAATGTTCACTTTGGAAGCATGGATGTAACAATCAGGTAGTTATGCTCTAATAATCATAATATATGACGTAGGATTAAATGAATACTTAAAAAAAAATATTACAACTCACATCTCTTTCAAAAAACCAAAACCAAAATGAAATTTGCAAATTTGTATTGTAGGTGTGTTTTCATTTGAACTATTGTACATCATTTTCCAGTTAAAGAAAAGATAATATCATTTTACTTATCTCGAACTAAACAAGAAATTTGTAGAATTGGGTTTAGTTTAACCGGGTTTGGTCATTTTAGGGTTGAACATGCAAAACACTTTTAGCTAAATGGGTTGGATCCACGGATTGACCTTATTTTTATAAACTTTTATAGGATCTGTCATTTCCACAACAAAGCTCCAGATTTAATCGTGATGTCGATTCATTTAACTAGGGAGATCTTGGCTTATTTTAGGCTCTATTTATAAAGCTCGAGCTTTTGCTCATGAGTAGTTTTTCAAGCTTGAGCTTGAATTCGGCTCATGTATAATAATATTTCATAAATGAAATGGGGGGGGGGGGGTAAAAGAGTCAAGTATATATACGTTTATTATCATTATTGCATTACTTCAAGCTTAACACGATCTCATATTTGATGTTATCATTGATTTTGACATGTTTGTGGTTAAATTAGAGTGCATCATCAGCCAGGCGGTCTCAATTTACTGCTCGAGTCGAACAATAAGTTGTTAATTGAGATTCACATACAATATAACATCATGATTCATATTAAAAATGTATAATGTATGCAATTGGTTTATATTTCCTTCTTCACTTTGCTATGCTAATTCAAGTTATGATTAGGATGTTAATATATCCTTTCCTGGCGTGTAGGTTGCTGGAATACATCTTTTGTTAAATGTTTGAGTTGATGTAGAATGAATAAGCGAAATGATACCTGGTGAATTGATAATTTGCATACAAATAGAGTACCCGTTGGAGTATTACTTCATGTTTATAAATTAGGTGATTAGTTCATTTGTGTAAATTATTGTCATGTATGTTAGCATTATAAGATCATCGATTCTGTTTTAGAGATTGTTTAGGTGTGTCATTATTTTTTTTTATCTAAATACGTACAAATATCCTTCCGAAACTTACAGCGACAATTTGTCATCATCACTGAAACGCGCGGGTACCAACTAGTATATTAATATAAAGAGACGAGGCAAATAAAAAAAAAGAGGTTTTGTTTCATCTTGAAAAAAGAAGGCTACGTGAGTTTTTGTGTGGTTGGCACGTGAAATCAATAAAGGGGTTTTTGGGGTTTTCTCGAAAGTGTGTCAACAGAAAGCATACATAATAATATATTATATATAGGGGTTTTTGGTTTGAAGCAGTTGACCGCATAAAACAGAAGAGCGTGGGTTTTATTTTGGTTGTTAAGCTTTGTGGTGCACCTACGTGAAAGAGAAAATCAACAAAAACTATCATTATTATTGGTGAGTTGTAAGGGTACTTATGAGTTTTATCATATATATTATTTTGTTTCGTATTTGATTATGAGTAGCTAAATACTTTATACTATCTAGGTTTTGGTTGAACACTATGTTAAATTTGATGGTTTGACGAACTATTTATTTGACTTTGGTTGATTTAATATTATGGTGAAGTTTTTTATTGGTTTGGTCACAATATTGTTGAGTAATTAAATCTAGTTTATTGCTTTAATAATTTTTCCACTTGTGTTTAATAGTTTTTGGTGATTGTTAGATACATGATTAGGTTGTTTCCTTTGTGTTTTCAACTTGTTTGCGGTTTATGGTCGAAATAACCGTATGAATGAATTATAAAAGTTTATTGGATTTTATTGTTCTATCACTAGAGAGACGGGGAAGTGATTTAGTGTTGCGTCATCTTTGTCTTTTGCGGGTTTGGGTAGTAATTGCACGGGAGTGAGTTATCCTAGGTCCGTTTAGATTATTGTGATACAAGTTGTTTTCAGGTTAATTAAAAATACCCCCATTATATTAATATATATTGTATTCGAAGAGACTGAGAGGTGATTTGAGTTTTGGGGTACCATAATATTATTAGGCAATGTGAGACCGGGAGGTGATCCAAACCTTTAACAATTAAGCTTCACATGCCATTAGAGTTCTAGGGTGTCGTCGGTGAGGCCGGGATGCGATCTAGCGTACTTTAGTGGTCTTTAATGTCATATTTGATATTGTTTTTCAACCAAGTCAAGTTTGTTAACTATTAATTTAACTAGTAGGATTCCATTACCTAGGTAGTCGTTTATCATATCTGTTTTAAGCCCGATTTTTTTATAAAGTTTGTTTTTAGTTTAATTTTTAATTAGTTGAGTTTTATTAGTTTAATTAATATAAAAAAATTCTAAAAAATCAAAAGAAAGTCTAGGTTAGTAATCATTACGTTTAATAATTAGAGTTTACCCATAGTGTATTAGGTTCGATATCTGTTCTTACTTGCTAGCTACATTGCGTCCGGTACACTTGCCGATTGTGTGTGGTTTTTTAGGTGAATTCGGTAAAACTTGGTAATTAATATTATATACGATTTTCACACATCAGGGGGAGTAACTTCTGGAGATGAAAGGAAACCCAGTTAAATGTGCAGCCATCACCCTAACTCTTATCTTCATTTATCACATACTCACCAAGAAATCGTAGAGAGAGAAAGTGCAACCAAGTTAATGTTCGGTTTTGGTTTTGTAATGCAACCAAATTCACGCTCAGTTTTGGTTTTGTAATTTGAGCACAACATTGGGTAGAGAATCGTCTTCTAACGAGATTCGCATATGGTAATCAATAAAAACATCCACTATCATCATCAAATTGTTTAGAATTCGTTCGGCCTCATTTAAAGGTACGAATCTCGAAGCTTAGTTTTTCTTTAAGATCTTTGCATAGGGACTTCAAGGGTTGCAAATTGGACCTTAAGGATCAACAAAGTCACAACCTTAAATTGGTACATGCCATAAATCAATAAATAAAACACACCGTACAATATCCTCATTAATCACATACTCACTAAGAAATCGTAGAGAGAGAAACTGCAACCAAGTTCATGTTCGGTTTTGGTTTTGTAATGCTACCAAATTCACACTCAATTTTGGTTTTAATTTGGGCACACCATTGGATAGAGAATCGTCTTCTAAAGGGATTCGTCGGTGGTAATCAACAAAAACATCCACAATCATCATCAAATTGTTTAGGATTCATTCAGGCTCATTTAAAGGTACGAAACTTAAAGCTTAGTTTTTCGTTAATATCTTTGCATGGGGACCTCAAGGATTGCAATTGGACCTTAAGGATCAACAAAGTCAAAACCCTTAAATTGGTACATGCCCTAGATTGATAAATGTCATAAATCGGATCTAAAAGTCATTTTCACAAAGAGCAAACTCCAAGTTTTGGCCTTTTCCTAGAATTTTCTCTTTAGGTCAAATTTTTGCTATTTAAAGATTAGAAGATCTCTAATCGTATTAGTTTTCTTTTTTTGGTTATGTTTTTGCCTACAATGTACATTTCGCTTATAAGGGTAGTTTCGTGAATAGTGGTGTAGCTTAACTAGTTTTCGTATGTTATAAGTTTTTGCAAGGCCAAGCAAAAAACCATTAAGAATGCGAAAGAATGATTAGCTAGAGCGAAAACTATGATGTAAGAGAGAACTATGCATTTATGCGAAAACTTGGGAAGGCGAGAACTATGATGAGGGGGCATTTGTAGTATTCGCTTTTGATATTAACTAGTATTGATATATAAACTTTGTACACTTGTTCAAGGGTAAACTGTTAACAGACCAGGTGAATTGTAGTTCTCGGGCAGTGTGCAAACGGGCAATGTTTTGTAGTGTATAAATAAAAGAAGTTTAAACTTATATTATTAATGAATTTAAAGGAATGGTCTAACCTGTAAGTCTTTCATGTGGACTTACCCATGGAATGAAGCATGTTATACTGTGGTGGCAGTAGTACTGGTAAGGCATTTTCAACAATTGATCAATTGGGTAGAGAATGACAATGGTCTTTCTACATATAGGCGTGTCACGCCCTATTAGTAATACAGGTGAGTCTATACATTCAGTGAACAATTTTCTTTTATGCATATGTTTTGTGCTTCGGGCAGGTTTATCTTGATTAATCAATGTAAGTCTTATGTTTAGAAGTAGAATTGTATTAACGTATTAGACTGTCTCGTTTGTGGTAATCGTGTTGATTTTATCAATAGTTTTTTTTTTTACATAATTCCACATTCTTAAATTTAAACTTAGAAACTCCTTTTTAAGTATTTATCAAGTGAGACTGCCCCACATTAAAATAGAATATTAGTTGCCACATCATTAATGTAATCTATTTTATAACATCAATTCCAACATGATTTGTTTTTCCTCACACACCAAACTTACATGGTCGAAATAACATTAACACATGAAACCAAAAACAAAATATTACATCGTCTTCACTTCAAAGGTCAAAACAACAAAAAACAATCCATGTAAAATTTGAATATTAGCCAACAAGTTAACACCAAACTTAGATAAGTACACAAACTATAACCTAATAATGAAAAAACAACAAAAGCATCACAAATAAAGATTTTTTTAGTGCGCAACACACACCAAACTTAAGGGGAAAAAAGAGAACAAATGATGATCTTACATTTCCAAAAAATCGAAAAAAATGCATATATAAATGGCCATTATAACTGTGTTCCTGAGTTGAGTTACAGAGAAAGGAAAAGAAAGCGAGAGGAATAAAAAAGAAAAAGGTGTTTCATAGTTTTCTTTGAATGGAAAGGAATAGAAAGGAAAAAAAATTGGAGGAAAATGATAATGTTTGTTTACTCTCCAAATTGGAAGGATCTGAGAGAAAGGAAAAGAAAAAAGTTAAAATTACCTTATTGTTCTTATCTTATTTATATTACATATGACCAACACACCTTCATAAATGAAAAAAACACACCTGCATAAATGAAAAAAAAAAAAAAAAGCAAATCATGATGACTGGCAAACAGATAAACAGATAATTGTATTATTGAAATATATCAAAAGTTCATAATCAGAATCAAATCTATGACATTCTTAGTTAATTAGTAGGGTAAATGAAATTATTTAAATAGGGAAAATCAATAGATGTTTTTCCTCTTATCTTACTAACCACAAACACAAATTAATTGTTTGCATTTTGTTGGTTTAGATTCATAACCACGGGTAGAAAATCGAGTAGCGGAGAATGCAAAGTAGTGTATTTTTTATTTTAATTTCATTCAAGTGTATAATAGTAAAATTATAGCTTTATTTTTTTTCCATTCCAACTATGGAACACAAAAATGTTTACTTTCTTTTCATTTTCATTATACCAGGGAACACGAGATAATATCAATTTTTTTCCTTTCTTTTCTCTCTTTCTTTATCTTTCTTTTCTCTCTTTAGATAAAACTCAAGAACAGAGTGCAAGAGGCTAAATTAATCATTCAGACTTATGGTTACGTCTTAATCATTAAGAGGCTATGAACCATTAATATGTAGCCTCTTAAGGAATATTAAGATAGTTAAAAAAACATTCTTGGTATTCTCAAAATACCCAAAAATATCAAGAAAATAGAAAAAGAAAAAGTAGTGGAAATTACACCTTTAGTCATTTAAATGTATTTTGAGAACCATGGTGAGTTTTAAGAACTTTAAGAACTCAATTTTGAACCACACATTTAATTAAATGATATGAAATATGTGGCTGAGATTAAATTTAATTAAAAAATGAAGCATGAGAGAGAATAAGTATTTTTGATAATTACACAAGTTTAAACGTTAGTTACACATGTGTAAAAAGTCGATTCGGTGTGTAAAAAATACTGTAATTTTTTGTACATCACTTATACTTACATATTACACATGTGTAAAAAAATTCAAATTTTTTTTTTACGTTGAGTTCTTTCGAGTTCTTAAAACTCAAAGTGGTTCTCAAAAGAAATCAATCATAATTATATATATATATATATATATATATATATATATATATATATATAATATCAATTAGTGAAATTAACTGAAAGCGTGATGACTTTCCAATAAAATATTTAACTATTTATATAATTGTCTACCATAAAATCCTACGTGCAGGGGCGGGTCCACACAGTGTGGATAGGGGTCCAGGACACCAATGTTTTTTAAAAATGCTACACCCCAACATAGGGCCTAGAAGTGCGACCAATAGTTGGTACCTGTCTTGTAAATATATCAGAGTTTAAGGTTGTAAAACGGAAGTTGTGATTAAATATTAATATATTTCAGAAGACAGGAATTAAACACCCGTTAGTTGTTACAAAAGTGTTTGAAGAAGAAAAACCATAATTTACATTACTTTAATAATAAAACTGCGAATGAGCCATCAGATCGTCAAACGTCTATCCATCATCTCCAAGCATCTAATCTTGATTACCTGTAAAACGGTTTATAAAATATGTCAACAACGCATGTTGGTGAATACGTTGACATAAAATATTTTAATACTTAGGGTATGTTTGGTTGGAAGTAATGGAATGAAGAATGAATGGAATGAGAGAAGGAATGGAATGAACAAGGGAATGAAATGGATCATTACCACTACATTTTCTTGTTTGGTTAACATATAAGAATGAAATGAATAATTACCTTATGTTGTTTGGTATCCAATAAAAAATTGTAGGGTGTAGGAATAAAACAGAAATAATAAAATATTCTTATCCCAAAATATATTTAAAAAAAAAAAAAAAACTGAAATGGCGACGGTGGTGGTGGTAACTCCGGCGACGAAAATTGTGGCGGTGGAGGTTAGCCGGATGGTTGTGGTGGTGGGGGTGGCAGTAGTAGCATTGGTAGTTGTAACAACCCGGACTTTTCGAAAACAATATTTTCGTTAAATGCCCGACCCATTTCGATGCTTCGGGTAATTTTATCACGCTTATCGAGTTAATATATTTATATAATATAATATTATTCTTAATTATATAAAATGTATTATAACTTTCCTACTTTGGCAAAAATCACCCAAACTTAAAATTTGATCCTTATATGTTTTCACCTCTAAACTCCAAGGTCTAAAGTGAAACATTTATCTTATAACCCATTTGCAAAGCTGGTACCCAAACCCGTATCTAATCCATACCCGTTTAATGAAACCCGATTAGCCAATTTGATGTTTCTTGGACCTCAATTATCGGCCTCAACTTGGAAATTGAATCAACCATGTGATATTCCTTCCTTAAATCGGCCAACCGACACATCTATTATAGTATGACGAATCAAAACGAATCCGCAAGTTATATTGCGATTGGGCCGACCCTAACCCTAATCGATATGCATATAAAAGTATACACATAATCAATTAAACTTGTAGTCATATCATCCTTATCATCGCCGTCCTTAGCCCTCAATTCAATTAAGTTTTCATCATCATCTGGCAGCTCATTGATCATTGTTTTGTGCCGGCTCGTTTTGGTCCCTTTAACCCATCATACAAAGTGCGTCGAGGTAATTAAAATATATGGTTTAGATCGTCGTAAGTTGCTTTACATAAGCCCTAACGTTAATTACTAAATCCATGAACGAATTGATCAGTTTGATGTTCTAGGGCTTATGATTGTTTATGGCTTGCACCTGATTCTGTTTATTTATTTTGTTGTGTCGGGTTTTAACACATAAGCACCCTAGCCTAGTTGGCTAGGGGCTGTTGGAGTTTGTTTGAGCCAATAGGGGGTCGCTGGTTTGAACCCCCAGCCCGTATAGTTTTTTTTTTTTTTGGAAATATCCATATAAATAATATGTTTAACCTATTTAATTGTATTATAAATATGAGTACAATATTTAATCGGTATTTTGCTAAACCGACACTTTAAATCATAGTTTTCTGAATCTCGGTTAGAACAATATATATATATATATATATATATATATATATATATATATATATATATATATATATGAATATATAATAATTAATTTGATAAAGGTTTTTATAATAATGATTTAAAAAGGTTTTGTTTAATTAAAAATACATAATTAATATAGAAAATATACCTTAGTATTATTATTATTGTAAATGATTATTTGGTTAGGTATTTTATAAACCAAAGGTAATTTTATAAATATTTAATAGTATAAAGGTTAACAAATCTAAGTAATATGATTTTTTAAAAATAATAATAATAATTAATCATCATCTTTTGAGTCCTATTATACCCGTCGATTTCGTATATTTATTTCCGAATTTACGTTCTTTATTAGGCCATATCGTCAACGCGAGATCACCGCTTTCATTGTTATTATTATCTTACTAATTCCGCTTGCTTAATCACTCAGGTGAGTATTTAACTCCCCTCTTTTACTTATTTTAACCGTTTTGGGGACATATGCGTTCGTAGATATTTTTATATTATAAAATACTCAACCGCAACTGTTTATCCTTGTGTGTTTATCAGTTTGCCTAACTTGCTATTTGCTTACTTGCTTTGTTTGAATACTACTTGCTTATTTCGGCAACCGATGTCCATTTTTATGGCACGGTTTAGTCCTTGCTTGGTAACCAATGTCCATTTATATGGATTGGCTGAGCCCTTTCTTTATGGTTTGCTTTCTTTATAGTTGTTTGATTGTTATGTGCTATGGCTTATCTGTATATTCTCACAGGAACAGTTTGCACTTTTACTTATTATTATATAGTGTCTCAAATCTGGTGATTTACTCACTCAACCTTGTGTTGACAAAACCTATTTGTATTTTTAACGCATACGCAGGTTATCGTGTGACGTGATTATCAAGATTGTTTAAAGCAACTTAGGATGCATGTTTGAGAAGAAGACACAAGAATTTAATGTTGGATGTTTGTTGTACTTGTTTATTTATATGTTTAATGTACTCGATTATTTAATTAAATTTAATAAATATTGTCACATTTAATATTGCATAATAGTACCTTGAGAGCTGTGACAATCAGTTCGCGCCCCGGCGTTTTCGCCGTAAGTTGGGGTGTGACAGTAGTGATGGCAATGGTAGGGTGGTGGTCAGGCAGCGACAGTAGTGGTGGCGGGGGTAGTGCTGGTGGTAAGGTGGTGGTGGTGGTGGAGGTGGTGGCGACGGTGTCGGTCAGGTGGTGGTGGTTGAAATGGTAGTGGTGGTGGTTGTTGTTAGGTGGTGGTGGTGTTGAGAAAGTAGGGTAAGGGAGGAATGGAATGAAAAAAAAAGAATAGGAGTGGGAAGGAATGGTTTTGATGGAATGGGATTCCATGTGTAATGGATGATTCCATTCCATCGAGTAACCAAACACCACGTTCTTCATTCCCACGTATTGAATCATTCCATTCCCCCTGTTATTCCTACATACCAAATGCTACCTTAATTATCCCCTCGAGACATCATAGCCGTCGGCCCAACGTGTCTTAGGAAACAATCAAGTTCTTAAAGTCTGAATAATTATTACAAACTCATTACAAACTACATCTCAACTCGAAACCACTCAGCGAACACTGCAGCGCTCGAGATCGTAGCCACTACCTATATACACAATATTATCCTCACTCGAACATCGTTGGTCCGACCAAACGTGGCGGAGGCATAATCAGGCGTGGTGGGTGTGTCCACCGTTAAACCACATATGAAAGGATCCAGAAAAACGTATACAATAGCCTAAGGGCCAACGATTACCTTTGTTTATAACGTTTTTGGGATACACAATCTCAAGTAATCATTTATAAGACTCGATTAAAGAGTTATAAAGAGTTTGAACGTATTCACGCCTATAAAGAGTTTGGACGTATTCACCTTTGTTATTATTAGTGTGTCTCACTGATGTATTCTTCTTGTTACCTCGGACCTATAGTACGAGAACAATCTTTTATAATTACTAAATCAACGGTCTAGCTTTATACCTTTAGTTTATTTACCTTCTTAATCATTTCTCTTTTATAAAATACTTGGACCTTTAGTTCAAGAGATTTCATTATTTAAACACTACGTTTCTTCTTTATGATAAAACGTATATACTAAGTTTCTTCTTTCTTAAGAAACATTATGAAATCTTTATAATCATAAATAAATAACATTTTATCTATACCCTTGTCTTATGAAAATTATGTTTCACTTATTAGTTGATCAAGGTATAGACTATACCCCTGGCTATAGTTTAAGCCATATATAATAAAATAATCGGGCAGAACCCCTACCTTGTATGTCTAGTGTCACACCCACCCCGAAAACAGTAATCGAGGTAGCGAAAGACTTTGGCTAAGTTGTTCGGGTCCTGACCGATGTCGTTAGCCAATCATAATAAAGTATAATATTTTAATATCATAAGTTTGACTTTTATTAGAAAAGTTAACTTTTATTACAATAATGAGTTACACGTGTCATGGACAAGGTTTTATTACATACCCAGATTTACACATATTCAAACACCGTACCAACTTGTTTCCCATTTCGTCTTGAAGCCATCACTTAACTGGAAAACATATTAAAACGTTTTTCAACACGAATGTTGGTGAGTTCTTTTTGTTATACATAAATAGCTTTTATATATTTATATAATCCCATGATATAATGGTTGTCAACCATTATACCACAATAATCAATTCATTATAAAACATAGCATTTTATCTTTTAAATAAATCGTACTGTTGTAGATGAGCAAAGAATACAACAAGCGTATGACTATCAATATTGATAACTCTAAACATACCAAACTCAAAATATTCCCACTTTTACCCAACGCGATTGAAAGTGGGGGGCGTCATCCCAATAGATATACCAACATTTTTGTGCCCTTATTTAGGTTAACAGTTATTTAACCAAATTGACTCATCCCACTTTTAACACGGTTTGTAAAATAAAATGGTTTAAAACTTTAATAAAATAATTATAAGGAATATTCTTTTCCCCCAAAAACATGTATAAAGACATTCCATTTAAAAACGAGGGGTTTTTAGAGAAACTCACAGTCGAAGCTTTCTGTTCAAAATCTCGTATCCTATATTAATACACGTTTGTTAAAAATAAAATTCAGTTTGTATTTAGCTTGTTAATAAACTTATTTATTTAATCTTAGTCTAATGACCACACAAGCATACAATCACATAATTCCTATCTAACAAATAACAAGTAAGTATAACACGAGTTTCGTTAACAATTGTCTTAATAACTATTATATTATGAAATTACTAAAATAAATAATTGAATATTAAAACAAAATAAATTATTAATTTTCAGTTGCTGGAAAGTCTTTTAAGAAATTAGAATTAGAAATTTATAAGTTACTATAGTCGATTTATATCAGTTTTGTCGGTTTTACAAGTTTTGCGTTTAAAAACGATCTGGTCAAGTTTTCGTTTAAAACCTTATTTTTATATCTTTGAAAAAACTTTTTCTATAAATATTATTTAAGTTTTAGGAGTTCTTTTAAAAAAAATACTTTATACATCATTCTATTTATTATTTTCTTAAAAAAATAAATTTTAACGTTTTCGTGTCGGTTTTCACGACACGAACTGTTTATGACCAAGTTTTGCTATCTTGTCCTCTTTTCATACATTAACTTATGTTATGTATGAGTATTTAACAACTTTAGGGGCTGTTCTAAAACAGTCTCTAATTGTCGTGTCGGTTCGCGTTTATAAGCCGATTTTTCGACCATTAAAGTTACCGACAAGCAAAATAAGCCAAATAAATCAACACCAAACATCTTATGAACCAATTATATTTATTATAACCTAATATTTATCATTATTTCTATATTTGATCACATAATAACAAATTGCATATTTTTAATCAAATTAAGTCCTTAAGCTCATATATTTAGTTCACTAATCATAGTAATATCAATCTTAGCAATTTAAATATATACGAAACGTCATCATATTATCATTTACAAGTTCAGATTCCTATCATCATTGTCATCATAACATGACAAATTTGGCCTTTTTAAAGATATCCTATTTTCCTTTAGAAGATTCTAACATGAATACCTAATCATGTGATAAATTTCTAATCAATTCATCAAGCATCTTATTCAAGTATGTTCATGTCCATCTATCATGTATCTTATCAAAACGAGTTCATCAAGTATGCATATGTTCAAGTATCTCATCGTTAACCAATCAACTAAGATTTTTTTAAGTATTTAATCAACTAAGTTTCTAGTTATAGTAACTTTTCCAAATTCATTGATTTTATCTAATTCAAACTTTCAAATATAATCATGTTTGATTCTTATTTATCACATTCAACTAGTTTGGCAAGGTTTCATGCAACTTATTGTGATATTTAATTTTAGAAGTTTATGTTGTCGAAATCACAAAGTTTCTATTTATAGTAAGTAGTCATTGACAGTTATCAAGTAATTCTTACAACAATTCAATAGGCATTTAGATGATGTATTCTTTCATAATCCAAGTTAATAATCAACAATCAATCAAGTTCATATGTGATGAATATCTATATCAAGATAAAAACTCAACTAAGCATTTCAACAGAGTTTCCTTTATTAAAAATCAAAAATTTTCTACAATCTAACTTTAAACATTTTCTTTAAACTAAAGTTATGAAATCTCTAGCATACAACCTACCATCAATATCAATTTCAAGTTTCATTAAACATCAATAATCATTAAATCATCCAAGTATTCAAGTAAATCCCTAAATTTGCAAAATTTCCAATCTATGAACAATCTTTTGTCTAATTCTATTTTAATTCTACGAGTTTAATCGTTATCAATAGATTTGCAATTTAATTGATCATCATTTACACAAAAATCCATCTAACATCAAACCCACTTATCAAATTCATCCATATTCTTCCCCAAATTATCCAACTATACAATTAACAACAAATTCAATCTCTAATATTCTTTAAAAAATCAAGGGTGATCTTCATCATGAGAGTATGAATGTATGTGAGTGTTCAACACTCCCCCACACACATGCATAAATACAAAGGGTCATATACACATATGCGTGCATCTACAAATTTTTGAACTCTAAGATCAATCTTAACCTAAATACATATAATCTCATCTATTCATACTTAGATAATCAACATCTAATGATAACTTACTTTGAATCTTGATGAACTTAATAAGATGAAGATGGATGATCTTATATGTATGTGGGTGTTCTTCCTACTTGAATCTTGCCTCCTATGATGCTTAATACATCCTTGATAATTTGTTCTTGATCTATTTTGATTATGATTTTGAATTTGGTGGTGGTGTTAAAGTATGTGTGCGCTCGCGTGTGTGTGTGTGTCGTGTATATAAAGAGAGGAAGAGGGAGAGTAGAGTGGTGATTTGGGTATTAGGATTGAAATGTGTATTATGATCAAGTTATCCAACACATTAAGCTAGGATTTAGATTGTAATAATTTAGGGGCTTGCATGTTGGAAGGTGATTGGAGGAAAAGGGAGGTGAGGGGGTAATGTGGCAAGGGGGAGCGGCCATGGGAGGGGGGGGGGGGGGTTGAAGGTGAAGAGTTGTTATAATATTCAATGTTTTGTGATTTGGTTTGAAGTATTGCGAGTTTTGGATAATTAATCAGATCACGTTTTTAATTATTTTTGTCAGACTTTAACGAAATCAAATTCCTGACGACATAGACTAAAGAAACTATTTTTTTTAAATAGTTGATGTCAGGTCCTTTCAGTGTCTTGTACTGACTTTTGGTTGCTTATTTTTCGGTTTTGGTGATTCAATTCTTCTAAAATTATGTTTATACATTGACTCTAATATTCTAACATATATTTTGAATTTTCGAGGCCTTTTTGTCATATTAGAATTTAATTATTTTCTGGCCCACTATCCGAGGTTATTCCACGTTTACGTGGTGAAGTTGGACTTGTTGTTGACTTTGTAAGATGTTGGATCTTAATAAGGAATGCTTTATTCATATAATAACCGTTTATTGACTAATCACTGATATATTACCTGCAAATTTTTGCAAAGTGTTACAACTAGTTTATATGAAATGCCTATGCTTGACGCGGGTAACAATTCTACGTTTCGACAAGTAATTTAACGGATTAAACAAGCAAAGTTTCAACACTTGCACGTACTTCGAGAAATAAACACGTTGGGAGGTCGGGATCGTGGCACGCTTTACGAGGCTAAATGTGTGTTTGTAAGATGTGATGGATGACTGGGACATCTTCCTGTGGATGCCTATTTATAGGCAAAATAAGTGTCCCTTCGCGTCGTGCGAAGGGCTTTCTATATGTCCGTTCGCGTAGCGCGAAAGACCACTTAACCGCCATTGAAATCTTTCGTATCGCGAAGCAGTTGTTCGCGTCGCACGAATTAGACCTATAGGTATGATGTGCCAGCTACTAGGCTTGGCACGTGTCACCACGTGGTGACACATGTGTTGTGACGTGTTGCCACGTGCCGTTAGTTGGCAAGATTACTTAATGTAGCGCGAAGCACTTACTTTGCGCCATAAATGCACCATATTGCGCCCATCGCCCGAGCCCATTGTAACAACTCGATTTTTCCAATTAATATTTTTATCCGTTCACCCGACCCGGTTTGATGTTCGGGAAATTTTATCAATAAAATATAACGTTTATCGAGTATTTATTATTTTATTAATAATTTTTTACTATATTTATTTAATATATATATTAAATAACTTTGAAACATACTCAAATTACACCGTAAACCATGCTTTAACCTCATAGTGTATCCACCTCTAAAGTTGAGGGACCAATATGCAATTTGAATAATATAATATATATTATAGTACATTTAACCATTAAATCCGGTCTCACCGGGCATCTATACCTGGATCTGATTATCAATCTCATACCCGCATTATATATCTTGATCAATAAGCTATTATAATCGAAATTGATTCGAGATTCGTTGATTTCTTACCATAGCCGGCCTACCGACACCTCTAATTAGGAAAACAAGATCTTGATTGATATGAATTGATTTTTTAAAACAAACCGAATTTAACCTAAATTGTTATGATATATTAGAGATCGTTTTGATGCATTTAATTTGACCTGCACATCCACCAATGTCGCCAACGTTTACCCCATGCGTAAGTGTACTGTAACAGCTTCTGAATCATCGTTTTGATCATGTGAATGCCGGCTTATAATCGTTCAATTTAATCCTCGTATAATTATCTTTACAGGTAATTTGTTATATGGTTTTACTCGTCGTGTTACGTTGTACAATAACCCTTTGACTAATTTATCGAGTAACAATGAAGTAAATAGATTAAGAATATAGGGTTCATATGTTAAAATTGGATTATGTGGATGCTAGTTAATTATATTAGTTTCAGATGTTGATTGTGTTAGCCACTGGCTCAGCTGGTCCGTGCTTGGTGGTTAAGTCTTATGGCTGCCGGAGGACGCGGGTTCGAACCCCACCCCAGCCCCATATATATTTAGAAACTTATTTATTTGTTGGTTATTCATATTTAGTTTATAACCAATATTATAACTATTATAAAATCATAAATAAATCAGTATTTTTATCTTAATCCGACACATTTACTAATCACTTTTCCGAACCATGGTTAAACTATATATATGTGTATAATTATATTAATATACATACATATATATATATATATATATATATATATATATATAAGTATATATAATAGTTGTTAAATTGTTAAAGTTTTTATAATCAAGATATTAATAAGGTTTTAATTTAAAATACATAATATAGTTTGTTAATTAACATTTTAAAATACAGTTACGAGTATTTTATAAAAGATGACATTTTATATTAATATATATTATGTATTATTTATTATTAATAATAAAATGTAATAATCTATTATTTTAAAATACCGACAAACCATAAATCATTATTTTTATTGTATTTATTTCAACTTTAATATTTATTAAGTAAAAGTATTTATATATTAATACCAATATAATTTGTATAAATTTTTATAAAATAAACTTTAAATAAAATATTGTAACTCTTGAATCATCATTCATTAACTCAATTCACAAATCTATAGAATCCATTCGTTAATTTTTAGTATCTCTCCTATTACTTTAGGACTTTCCGTTGACCTATCTCAACGAGTGTGACACTTGCTTGTTATCTTATTACCACACTTCACTCATTCGCTTAGTTACTAAGGTAAGTAATCACTCCCCTCCTTTTTACTTATTTTTAAATGTTTTTGGGGACTTATGCGTACCTATAATTCAACTACATTTTACTTATTTTTAAACGTTTTTGGGGACTTATGCGTACCTATAACTCAACTACATTTTATATCTTATTATAAATGCTTATATGCAACATGTTTATTGGCTTACTTGATTTATTTACCGCATTTGGAGAGGTCAATCATAACCACATAATAGTATGATCATACGACCATAGTAATAGCCAACGTTCGCTGCATGACAATGGTTTTACCGACAATTATTATTTTCCCATTAGCTTTGATTGTTTATACTCACTGCTAACGGTTTTGCTCTTGATTATATGTTATTATACTCATTTTTATAACTCATTATTTTTGTATTCTCAAACTGGTGATCTACTTACTCAATATGTGTTGTTGACAAACCTATATATTTTGTACGCATTTGAAGGCTACTATTGGATTGTTTATCAAGGTAAAGAACACATAGCGATGATTATTGGGAACAAAATTTATTCATTAATTATATGATCTTATTTTGTAATATCTTTATAATTGATGTACTTAAATGTTGTTTGCTATTAAACAAATTAATTATATATTGTCATATTTACAGCATGATAGTACCTTGAGAGCTGTGAGCAATCAGCTCACGCCCCGGCATTTCCACCTTAGTTTGGGGTGTGACAAATTGGTATTAAAGCCGAAGGTTTAAGATAGATCTTTAGTGGTGCCTTAGTAACATGCTTAGGAGCCCTATACATGCTTATCTGTTTGCCTTATGTATTCGAGCATTCTTAGATAATTATTTAGTTAATTGTTTATTTTTATTGTCATGCACACACAACTCCGAAGCTATGCTTCACCTTCAAAATATTTTTATAACTCCGAGACTATGTCTCACTCTCAAAATATTTTTATGACTTATCTCAAAATATTTTTATTTAGAATTAGTTGATTGCTTTTTATTGGGAAATTCCTTGAGAATCCCCTATCCTTTTATTTTCCCTGTTTTCATTTAAAACTAGGGAGTGTGACAAGATTCCCCACCATAGTGAAAATTTTCATGCGACCGACACTTTAAGAGTTATAATAATCGGCTAAACGGGTACACTCTTTATTGTGTTTTAAAATGTCCAGTCGGGTGGAAAACCATGGGATGCCATGGATACGTCAACTATTCATTATCACAATTAGTTTTTTTTACGATATTTTGTTGGAACATTATCATCTGTGGTGATACACGAGATGCTCCAACTACTCATGTTTACGTTCATTTATTCGTTATTTAGTTTGGTCGTTAAAAACGCCATGTAACGCTCATGGGCCGACAAACTTAATTCTATTGTTGATATGTTATTTAGATGGGCCAATAAAATGCCATGGACAAGCTCATGGAAAGCCCAACTCACACATTTGTTTTGTTTTGTTTGCTAATAAGTTGGGAATATAAAATGCCATGAAAAATTCATGGGAAACCCAACACATCGAATAACATTCGTTGTTTTTTTTATTTGTTTGTTTACTCGATTATATTTGAAATAATATCTTATGATTTGGTTTGTTTACTCAATTACGGTTGAATAAAAACTTTATGGATATCGTTTTATTCACCTACTCAAAAATATATTAATTCTTATAATTGAGCACAAATCATCCACTCACAATGACTTAGTTATCACTAGTACAACTTATCTAATTTTTATTTTTTCCTCAATAACTCATATAAAATTTACACAATTTATCAATCCTCTCATAAAACTGCGGCTTATTTAATCATAGAGTTTTTTCTTTAAGACACCGTTGTTTTAATCAAAACTAATCATCAGTTTTCTTTAAACCGATGTATGATCACTCGTATAGTCAAGGAGATAGCTCCTACAATCTCTAGAATATAAACTCAAATTCAAAACATTAATTCAACCAATTCAATCTTGTTCATTGATTTCCTCGATGGTAATTTCAATTTATTTACCCCTACCCATCCTCATAACAACAACAACAAGCGCAAGTCTAATCATAAAAACTATGATGTTAATCAAATCAATCATCAACCTTGATAAAATCAAAGTATCCCGAGTAAGAAACTTTACATCGGTATTCACTCGTTATGCCCCACTAGTAACTTTCATCATTCGACTCAATCCTCATGGCGTTTTTGCACCCAATGTAATCGCTTTGATCATCCTTGCAAATACTTTCCCTACACCGCCTAGTGCACAAGCCGTTCCGCAACAGTCTCTGACGTCTGCCCCTATGTCATCTAGTACACCGTATGCTCAACGTGATACACCTACTACCAGTGCTTGCTACAACTATGGAAGCCCTAATCATCTACGCCGTGTGTATCCTCGATTTATTCATATTTATTGAGCTCAAGTTTATCAAACCAACTCAAATCAAACTGCAAGGACCCGTTCCCGGTGCTCTACTTTAGCGTTGGATTTACTCATAAACACGGTTCTAAATATCAGAGTGAATTAAAAGTTTAGCGGAATAATAATAATAGTCAACCATTCATTAAAAACATTCGTATCTTGTCCTTTTAAAACATAAATAAAACAGAGTATCAAAACATCATGACAAATCTTCATATGCCAGCCTCTTCAAATCTTGCCATGTGTCTCCCTCAAGCCAGCTGTCTTAGTCGATTAACCTACATGCATACTAAAAGTCAACTACGCTAAGTGAGTTATAGTTAATTAGACGACATACAATACATTCACATACTTACATAAGCACATGAAGGTACATACCTTCATATTTACGTATATGCTTACATACATACGTACTTTTATTCATTCTTTCATACTTACATACATACTTACATACATGCTTTCATTCATACATATACTTCTTAAAGAGCATTCCGCCCTATAACCTTCGCCGATATTATTAGGGTCGGTTCCCTACATCCGTGTTATTATTAGGGTTGGATCCCTACATTCGTCGATATTATTAGGGTCGGTTCCCTACATTCGCCGATATTATTAGGGTCGGTTCCCTACATTCGCCGATATTATTAAGGCCGGTTCCCTATCAAACCATACCTTCCGTTCGTCATATAACCATATGTACCTTTCTTTATACAGTCGTCCTTTCGAACGTACTCATCTCATTACGTGCTTTCATACATACATATTTCATACTAGGATTACTACATATTACTTTCCCTATCGATACGTGCAATATCCGAAGATCGTTCACGCACCGACAAGCATTCATTCATAATCATTCATACATACTATCACATCAATCATTATAGCATTCACTTACCATTAAATGTAAGTGTACTAACGTTCACATTGAGTATGCACACATCCCCAAAACCATAACAAGGAAGTGGAGCTAGAAACTCACCTGAACTCGGTAACGTTCACTGTTTATAGTTAATCCTTTCTTTAGCTATGTGCGAAAAACTGTATAACAATTACACGTATCAATTAACTATCACTATCCATAACGCATTTGTAGTCTAATTATAACCCTCAACGTGTCAGTCCCTATTAATCACTTAAACTCACAATAAATGTCACAACCCACATAGTAACTATGTCGACACGCAGATTGATGACTTTGCTATTTAGGGTAAGAATAAATGTTTGCTAACAACGGAATCACTAACTAACACTATCTATTGCTTAAAGATTATTAAATGTAACAAACACAAACAATAACTCAAAAGATTTCCATTTATAGAAAGTTTCATACAAATGTAAATCAATTAGGGTTTCTTGTAAGGAATGTTTATCCGTACTAATCTTAGGACAGCCGTCACACTCACTCAGGAATATTCAGTAGGTCTGAAAAGTGTAAGGTGGCTAAATCCGTCTGTCCATCCATAGGAGGTGTGCCCTAGATCATTCTATTTATAGGCCAGCCTCCTGACCGCTGTCATTCCTTCTAGAAACCCTAATGATTGGTACATAATCATAAAACATATTACAAAACATTCTAAGTGTAAAAACAGGTCTTTCGGGTGACTTTGTATCTTTTGTCTTCTTCAAGCAGACCTGGTAACCTTAAAGTGTGCTGGTAAAAAGTTCTCTGGGTAGACTTTACTTAGAGTATTTTCGTTAGAAAATACTCACCTAGCAGACTTCAATCTTCTTGACCATAGCACTCTTTGTTCGATATGGTCCTACGAGCAAACTGTTCTCATGAATCCCTTTAACTCTTTGTTAAAGAAAAACTTATTAAGCAAACCAAAGTGTGCTAGGAACACTGGTTGACTTGTGCTATGAGCACTTTAGCTTGCTCGTAGTTGAACCTTGCTAGATAAAGTACTTAGAATATTTCTTGATCACTTTCCACAAGCATGCTTAAACTACTGTTAATTAATCAAACCTTGCTAGATCTTCCAAATACTTGGCTTCATAAGCTTTGTTTAGTCAAGGGTTTGCTGGTAAGAAAACTGTGCTCGACTTGAAGAACACCTTTGCTAGAAAAAGTGAACCCTGCTCAGATTATCACTTAAGAAGACTTTAAGAAGATAACCTTGCTTGAAAGGCAAAATACCTTGCTAGGACAAGTAAAACCTTGCTCGGTTGTCCAAGTGTACTCGTATCCATACTTAGACATTTCTGATGATTGTTGAGAAGATTCCAATCTCCCTTAAGTCATATCATGTCAAATCTTTGACTCGACACAACAAACAGGGGGTCCGGGGGGTAGCGCCTCTGGCAACAGGATTCTAGGGGCGGCAGCTCCTAGCAGGGTCCGAGGGGTAGAGCCCCAGGATGGGGTCAAGCTCCCAGGTTAGCTTGGAAAATTTTCTTTCCATTAACTGTCTTAACATTAGAATTCTTAATTATTATTTTATTTGCTAGCTCATAAAGTTCGAGGGATTCTTTTTAACTAATCTATTTTATTTTAAGTCCAGGGACCTTTGTGTCATTCTTTCAAACTTTAGTTCGTTACCCAGTTTGTCATACAGTTCTTTAATGTAAGGCCCCGAACCCGGTAGCCCTACTTTCGCGTCGGATTTACTCATAAACACAGTTCTTACAAATCAGAGTTCATTAAAACTTTCGCGGAAACGTTTACTTGAAGCATTCGTTACAAAACATTCAATCTCTTCTTTGATATTATAAAACAAATCATTATATTTAAAACATCTTTTCTTCCATCTTAAGATGCCAGCCGTTCAATCCATGCCATGTGCCATCCTCATGCTAGTTCTTTGGTCTGATCACCTGCGTGCATACTAAAAGTCAGCTACGCTGAGTGAGTTCTAGTTAATCGGACGCCATACAATACATACACATACATACATATCCGAAGATACATATCCATACTTAACTAGTCACCCTTCTGTTCTACATACATACTTACTACCATACATACATATCTACAATCCCTAACCTCAGTCCACCGAGAGTACGTTCATAGTCCGCCGTCTATACCTGTACTCAAGGTCGTGAACACGTAAAAGGTCCGCAGTCCTTACCTATGTTCACCATTCATGGCACGTGCAAGGTCCGCAGTCCTTCCCTATACCATCCTACATCCACAACACGTACAAGGTCCACAGTCCTTCCCTATGTTGCAACCTAATTCATAGCACGTACGAGGTCCGCAATCCTCCCCTATGCTACAAATACAGCACGTATAAGGTCCACAGTCCTTTCCTATGCTGATGCCTATCTATAACACGTATAAGGTCCGCAGTCCTTAACTACGTTGTCGTCTATTATCTGTAACACGTAGAAGGCCCACCGTCCCTATCTACGTTTACATCTATCATCTACGTTACGTATAAGGCCCGCAGTCCTTAACTACGCCATCACCTGCCAAGTCTATGTCCAACAGAAGTTAGAGGGATTCGCCATCCTAACTTACTATGTCGAACGTAGGACTCACATACCATTAGTGTACCTGTACACACATACTTCACATATACAATAATTACATTATAGCATAAGAACACTCTAGGCGTTCTTTACATCATTCATTTAACAACCAAACCCCTTGTCGATACGTGCAATATCCGAAGATCGTTCACGCCCCGACAAGTATTCATTTGTAATGTTCATACATCTTCGATATATAATATTCCTACCTTTATTTTTGACCTGACAGTACGCGCAATATCCGAAGATCGTTCGCGTACCGACAAGCAATCATTCATATCCATCACATATATCACATATGGCATACACTTATCACTTAGGATAAATGTATTAACAACACATCGAGTATGCACACAGCCCCGAAAACATAACAAGGAATGGGGCTAGAAACTCACCTGAACTCTGCTTCTTCCTCCGATAGTTGTAAATCCCTTCTTTAACTGAGCTCGGCTGACTGTATAAGTTACACGTATCAATACTCGTCTGATTTAATCTGGTGGCCTAGTATTAGATTACTTTTACTTATCGTTTTAATTTATTTTCTAAGCGAACTTGACTTTAGGCGAAGTTAAACCTTAGGAGAACTTAGCTTTAGGCGAAGTTAAACCTTAGGCGAACTTAGCTTTAGGCGAAGTTAACCCTTAGGCGAACTTAGCTTTAGGCGAAGTTAACCCTTAGGCGAACTTAGCTTTTAGGCGAAGTTGTCATCAGGCGAACTTAGCTTTTAGGCGAATTTGTCATCAGGCGAACTTAGCTTGCAGGCGAAGTTCATCAGGCGAACTTAGCTTGCAGGCGAAGTTGTCGGCTGCAGCTACTGTTCGTCCTTAATCATCTTCGTTTCTTAACCAAACAACTCGATTTAGGTATCCACAGAATCGTCTGACCAGCGCCTACAAACCCCAACCATCAAATCGGCCTAACATCGATGTTTAAGGGGTGCGATTTAGGCATATAGGTTACGGGTTCTTTTATCAATCGATTAACCCATCAAATCGTAACCATTTTCAGTAAGTTTAGCTTTGTTGGATTCGTTTTTACCATACAAACACAGATCTATCATTTCTATACTAATCCAAACCTAAACGAACAAGTTCTCGATATAAACGTACCGTAAATGAGTCGAACTACGAACACGAGCTGGTCTTGTTGCTTTGGTTCGTCACGACGATCTAGCGCCAACGAGCTCGGGTCCTCGCCTTTGGATCTTGGTTCAGGTTGTGTGTGTTTTGGAGTGTGTAGAGATTAGGATGGATAAATGGATGGAATGGAAAGGATTGGGGTTTAAGGGGGTATTTATACTCCCTTAAGCCCATGGACCGAAGGCCCATATTTCCTTTTGGTCCATATCTAATCCCATCTAATTATCCTACTAAGTCTTCATATTTTGCTATTATTATTATCGTTCCACTAACTCGTTTATTTCACCCGACAAAATAATATATTAAATATTACTTTAGAAATTTCGGGATGTTACATTTAACGAATTAGCTCCTTCGTTATTTCTAAACGAATGGGTCTTTATAACAAACTGGCTTTCTATAACGAACTGACTTTCGATAACGAACTGACTTTCTATAACGAACTGGGGCTCATCCGTCAGTTCTCCATTAACGAATTACTTAACGAATTGTTTAACAAACCGCTTCTAGTTTGTTATCTCTTCTTAACGAATGGGAATAACGAATAGCTTGTCAATTCATTATGTCTTCGCTAACGAACTAGGAATAGGTCAGAGAATGTCAGAAACGTTCTCTGACATTCGTTAACCTCGTACACCTTTTCCCGCGCCGTCATCGGTGAAAAACCGGGATCTCGTAAGAAAAGCGAGATCTCAGTTATTTTCCATCGTTTTTCACCGTTTTTCATCCCGTTCGATCAAGATCTGAGCTAGGGTGACCCCTAAGCTCATATTTTGATCGGTTTATACCCGATTCTACCCGGATCTCATGAATTTGATGGTTTAAGGGTGTCGACTCGTCGTTTCGCAACTAAATCTAGCGGGTTGGGTCCATACAATATCATACTATCATTACCTCGGGTTGGGATCGATTTTTCTTCTTGGTTTCGGTTTAGAGAAAGAGAGGAAAAATGAAAGAGCTTAAGTGTGTGTTTTGGGTGGGGTATGGAATGTATGATAATGAATTAATTAATGATAATTATGGTATTTATATCATGGGTCATGGGCTTAAGCCCATGGTCTTTCCCTCCTTTCCTTATTAACCCAAGTCCATTCCCCATATTACTTAACCCAACACAAGCCAGACTCTTAATAACTCATCTTTTATTTTATTAACCGAAACGAGAAAACAGGATGTTACAAGTCTTCCCTACTTAAAGAGGTTTTGTCCCCGAAAACCCAACTATTACTGAAACAAATCTGGATAAAACTTGCGCATCTCTATTTCGACTTCCCAAGTGGCATCCGATCCTTTGCGATGCTTCCATATCACTTTCACCAAAGGGATAACTTTATGATGAAGCTGCTTCTCCTTGTGGTCGACTAACTCTACCGGCTGCTCGATATAGATTAACTGCTCCTTAACCTCAATGTCTACTAATGGTACATCTAATTTATTTACATTGCTCGGATAATTCACTTAGTCACTAACCTTACTCGGTCAATTACAATTCACAAGTAATCATTCAAGTATACTTTGATGCAAAGTATGCCCTAAAAAGAATACAGTGTGCTTGTGGTTTCATAGCACAAAGTGTACTCGGAAAATCAGTGAAATTACCCAAGTATATTAGGGGAACATTTGAACATTCAAAGTGTGCCCGGAATATAAAGTCGGCCCGGAAAATAAGGTTTGCCCAGAAACACTTGTAATTTCAAAGAAAGAACACATTCACACTAATCACTTAAAAACACAAAGCTTGCTCGGTGGAGCTAAGTGCACAAAGCATGCTCGGTATATCATTCAACATATAAGATGCAAAGCTTGCCCGGGATAAGAAATATCTTTTTTAAAGCTTGCTTGATCACATATTCATGTTGACTTCAAGCTTGCTCGGGAAGTTAGTATAATAAGTGTACTCTACCCGGAAAGTGTACACACTTTAAAGCATGCCCGAAAATCATAAACTTAGTCCATAGTGACTAAGCTTGCTCGAAAAGGTTATATCAAACCTTGCCTGAAATACTTATTCAACCTTTTTTGAGGCAAAATGCAACTCTTTTTGACTTAAACCACTTGTCAATAATATTTTTCATTATAGATTATTGTTTAAGAGCAAATGGTGCATTTAGAGATCAAATTTCAGTCATGTTTCTCTTCAAAACAATTTCCTTCTTTAACTGAAAAGATCTCAAGAATGGGATCATATTGACTAAGTAGCTTTCTCAATACTTCATTGTCAGCATTATTATGACAACATAGATATTTTAACAGTAGTTCTAGACTTAGCATGAATCCATTTCTTTGGTGATATGATTAAGGTTCAATTTAAGCCTAATTCAGAAATAGTCAACATTGTGCTATGATGCCTCATATCTCTTCTCAAAGCTTATTTGGCTTTCCCCAGATCACCCCAATTTGACTCCAACCTACTGTTATTTGGTCAAAATTTTGTTTTTGTATGACAGAACTTATTAAATCTTTTTGTATTTTTGATTTTCAAACATATATAGAGGTTGAACAGTGGACTTACATGCCATCCGGACTTACAAGCCTTTCATTCAAGATGAGACATATTTTGTCAACTTCTCTGTAGTTCTAGTTGTAACCCTCTTTGTTTGATAAAATATTTAAAATACTTATCAACTTTTGGTTGATTTATTCTTCCCCTTGTTTTTGATATTTTCTTAAATTTTCTTAAGCATGTTCTTTGTCATATTAAAATATGTTTCATTTTTGGGTTGACCAAATAACAACTGGCTTGTGTATGACTGGGTAATTACTTTTCTGCCTATCATTTGGATAGATTTATCTTGAGACATGCAAAGACAACTATGTATCTCCACATAAAGATTAACATATTCATTATGTTTATATCACCTTAGATTTTACACATCATGGGAAAGCAACCATACATGTTAATGACTATACTAAGTGTTCTTTCAGCCTATTAAATCCATATAATTGGCTAAGTAGTCAATGTACTATCATTTCCCATATTAAAATTCAGTTTAATATTCAATCACCCCAATTTCTCTTAATTGGCAGGTAAATGGCTATCCTGTTTGACCACAAGTGGTCAACAGGACCAAGCATACATTTGAATATATGTCCTTTCAACGTCAGTGTTATTGACATAGTTTTAAGTGAAGGAATAGAAAACAAGTTATAATTGCCCCAAATGCTTTCAGTTTTCTTGTTAATGGCTATCCTTTAAATCTATTCAGATTATAGGACCAAACATACACAAGTGTATGTCCTTCCAACTAGAAAAATGACATAATTTTCAGCAATAATAACTACTTGAGACTTTTCATTAAAAACCTTCTTTTAAGCTTCTATAAAGCTTGAACTAAATAGTCTTATCATATCTCTGCACCATTACAACTTGCTCATGTTTTGACCAAAATAAAATGATTATGCAAAATTCATTAGAAAATTCATTTTATCATTTAATTTTGACATAAAATTCATTTTGACACAAACAGTTGTAACATAATCAAATCTTAATCAAACATAACATCATCAAGACAAGCAGACAGTACTAACATTCAAGGTCTAGCCTATCCTAATAACATCAAATGATTAGATAATACACATAATCAAGCAATTAATCAGTGATGTCAGATAAGCTTATGCTAACAAGTAATTCAAATCAAGAGCACTCATCATGACATCACATACACACATCAACTGATAAGCATGCATAAACAACAATGATACCAAAATTTGCACACATAGTCACTTAAGCACATATCAGTCAACTTAACAATTATCATATTCATGCACATTCACACAACATTCAATTTGTGGGACCTCTAACAATATAATCAATTAGCACATAGAGGTATACAACTAGCACACATCATCAATCAGACCTTATTAGAGTTGATCATTCCCAGGGCTTTCAGAAGAAAGTTGAACCTGGTTCTATCAAGTGGTTTGGTGAATAGGTCTGCCAAATTATCACTTGTATCAACTCTTTGCATTTCAATCAAACCTTTTTCACTACAATCTCTTATGAAGTGATGTCTGATTTCAATGTGCTTAGTCTTAAAATGTTGAACTGGATTTTTAACAGTAAAATATGCAGCAGTATTATCAATAAAAAATAGAGGTATTCAGAAAATTCAAACCATAGTCCAGCATTTGGTTCTGAATCCAGAGAACTTGTGCACAGCAAGCATATGCAGCAATGTATTCAGCTTCTGCAGTTGAGATTGAGAAAATTGTCTGCTTCTTGCATTGCCATGACGCTAGCATGTCACCCAAAAATTGACATCCACCTGAAGTTGACTTCCTGCTCATGTTACAGCCATCATAATCACTGTCTGTGTAGGCAATTAGATCAAAAGACTGGTTATTTGGATACCAAATTCCTAAGTCTGGTCTTCCCTTAAAAAATCTAAAAATTCTCCTGACAGCATTCACATGGGAGACTTTTGGACTTGATTGGAATCTTGCACAGACACACACATCATACATAATGTCAGGTCTTGTAGCAGTTAGGTACATCAGGGATCTAATTTTGGCTCTATATTCATGCTCATCCACAGGCTCCCTCTTTTCATCAGCAATCATCTTTTCTTTTGTGTCCATTGGAGTTGAAGCTGTTTTGAACTCATGACATTTGAACTTATTCAAAATATCCTGCACATATTTAGTTTGGTAAATGAAAATCTCCTCAGCTTTCTGCTGAACTTGTAGTCCAAGAAAGAAGTTCATTTCTCCCATAGAGCTCATGCTGTATTTGGATTTCATTACCCCTTCAAACTCCATACACATTTGTTCTTTTGTTGAACCAAAGATGATATCATCCACATAGACTTGCAACAACAGCAAATCTGATCCCTTTCTTTTGTAGAAGAGTGTCTTGTCAATGGCTCCCCTTTGAAAACCATGTTCAAGAAGATGATTTGACAGCTCATCATACCAAGCTCTAGGAGCTTGATGCAATCCATATAGGGCTTTATTTAACTTATACACCCTATTTGGATACATTGGATCCTCAAAACCTGGAGGTTGAGCAGCATACACCTCTTCATCAATCTTTCCATTTAGGAATGCAGACTTGACATCATGCTGGAATACCTTAATGTTCTTTGAGGTAGCATATGCAAGAAATATCCTGATAGCCTCAAGTCTTGCAACAGGTGCAAAGACTTCCTCAAAGTCTATTCCTTCCTCTTGAAGGCATCCCAGTGCCACAACCCTAGCTTTATTCTTAATCACTAAGCCCCTCTCATCCCTTTTGTTTCTAAAAACCCATTTTGTTCCAATTGCATACCTGTTTCTTGGCCTATCAACAAGATCCCAAACATGTAGATCTCTGAACTATGCCAACTTCTCCTGCATTGCCTCCACTCAACTATTGTCCTTTAGAGCTTGAACAATGTTGTTTGGTTCTATTTGGGATAAAAAGCAGGAGTACAAACAGATGTTTGCAGATTCAGAATGACTTCCTGTAACTCTTTCATGTGTATTTCCAATGATGTTTTCAGAAGGATGATTCTTTTCAATATACGGGGTTTGAACTATCATATCAGTAGACACAGTTGTGTCCAGATTTGATTCATTGAGTTCTGGTACATCAATGATCAATTCAGTTTCTGCATCATAAAACTCTGGTGCTTCTTAATTGTTCTGTCTTAAAGTGGATGCACCATTGTTTTCCATATTCAATCTTTCAAACAAATCTTGAAACCTTGCTATTGTTACAACTTCTTCTTCATTTGTTTGGTTGCTTGGATTTCCCTCAGTCTGAACTTGATCATTCTGCTCTTCTTGATTGGCTTGTTTGATATCTGCATGATCTTGTTCTGGACGGTGATTGTTCCCTTGATCATTGTCTTGAACTTGTTCAACAATATCACTTGAGGGATCCTTTACAAATGTATACTCCTTTTCTTTACTAGCAACCTTCTTCCATAACTCTTCTAAGTCCAATGTTTTCTTCTTTTTCACTTCAATCACACTGGTCTTGTAGAATGAGTCATCAAAGTCTTCAGGATAAATCTTGAAAGACTTTATCAATTTCTCATGATCAAATAGCCATGCTGCACCATCAACTGTGTTGAACTGATTTTCATTAAAGATAATGTCAGATGATTTAATAACACTCAAATGGTCTTTCACATATACTTTGTATGCTTTTGAGTGTGTAGAATAACCACCAAAGAAGCAATCCAAGGATTCTATTTGAAAGTTGTTCAAGTAATCCCCGGTGTTTAGAAGAAAACATTTGCATCCAAAAGGCTTGAAAAACTTGATATAAGGCTTTCTATTAAAGAAAATTTCATATGGGGTCTTGTTATGCCTTTTGTTGATAAGTACCCTATTCTGAACATAGCAGGCAGTATTAATGGCTTCTTCCCAAAATGTAACTGGTAGATTAGCATCTTCTAGCATGGTTCTTGCAGTTTCAATAAGTATCATGTTTCTTCTTTCTGAAACACCATTTGGTTCAGGAGTTCTAGGAGCTGAGAATTTATGAAGTATTCCCTTTCCTGCACAAAATTCTTCCATGACTCCATTTTTGAACTCAGTACCATTATCACTTCTCATCATTTTAACCTTCTTGTTCAGTTTGTTCTCAATCATTGTCACACATCCCTTAATCAACTCTGCAGTCTCATCTTTTGTACTTAGGAAATAAACCCAAGTATATCTTTAGTAATCATCAATGATCGCAAGACAATATCTTTTCTTCCCTATACTTGGCACACTCACAGGACCAAAAAGATCCATGTGAAGTAATTCAAGTACTTGATCAATTGAGTTGATGAGCTTTGTCTTATGAGAATATTTGTGCTGCTTTCCTTTCTGGCATGAACTACAATGATCTTCCAATTTGAACTCTCTTGTAGGTAAGCCAATTACATGCTCACCTTTCACAAGTCTGTTCATGTTCTTCAGATTCACATGACACAATTTCCTATGCCACAATTTTGACTCATTTTCAGTGGCTTTGGAAACAAAACCTGTACCACCCCTTGAAACAGCTTCTTTCATATTAAGCTCATATAGGTTGCCATTTCTTGGGGCCATCATCATATTCATTTCATGTGGGATTACAAATTCAGGTTTTAGGATGAAACAGTGTGAGTCATCAAAACCAACTTTGTAACCCTTATCACACATTTGTGATATGCTTAGCAGATTGTATTGCAGTCCTTCAACATGAAACACATTATCAAATGAAACCTTTCCATTTGTTAAAATTCCCTTCCCAACTATCTTTCCACCATTCTCATCACTCCCACATGCCACGGGACCTTCAAACTTTTCTTCACAAGTCATGTGCCTAGAACATCCACTATCCATGTACCATATTTCATTCAGTGGAGTGGACTGTTCCTACACAAAATAAAGAATTTGATTAGTTGAGTGATGAAGTGCAAGCTATCTCAACTTGCAAATCATCAGTTTTGATTTCAGTGGCTGCATTGGAAGTGAGTGTTGTTGGTTCAGGATGTTCATGAGTGACTTCAATATTGTCTGAATTATCTGTTTCATAGCCACACTCTCTTGGAGTTTTAACAAATGAGGTTGTGCTCTGGCATTCTTCTGGTGCAATGTCATACTCTTGAACTACATAGTCTTTCTTTTCTGAGTAATCTCTTACATCAACAACTTTATTCATCTTAGCTTCAACCTTAGGTTTCCAAAGGAATCTTTGAGGTTCATAACCATGTTTTAATAAAAACTTCTCATCACCAGTAAGTTCAGTTGGTTTCTTTCTTGGAAAGATACCTCTGATTCTAGTCTTCTCATTGCTTGGTGATCCTTGAGAGCTATCAGACTTGACTGATTGTGTATCCTTTTTAGGAATGATTCTCAAGGGCTGAAAGTTCTTTTTGACAGCTTTCTCAGGCTTCTTAGGAGATCTGTTCCTTTTATCTTGTTCAGTTACATGTTTCTTGGTCTTTTCATCACCTTTCTTTTCTTTCTTGGTCTTTTCTGATGGTTTCAAACTATCTACACTCAATGCCTCTTTTTCACACACCTTTCCCTTTCCTAGGTATGCATCATACTTTTGCTTGTACAGAACAAAGTCTTGTCCATACTTTGTCTCATCTGGGACATGAAAAGGTTTGAATTTGAGTCTCTCATTACAAGATTCTGTGTGATGACCATACTCATCGCATTTCTTGCACCAAACTTTTCCCTTGTATTTTTCATGATTACTTCCCTTTTTGAACCTTTCATTTGGTCTAGGTACTTTGACTCCAAGTGTCTTCTGAGCTTTTAGACTATCAAAATCAATTGAGAAAGGAACAAATTCCTCAATATTGATGTGTTGTCTTTCAATCTTGCTCTTTAAAAACACAACGTTTTGCATGTTCAAAGGTTCTTCATCTTGAATTTCTCTATGTCTTGACTGCCTCTTCTCATATTCTTCCATGGTTTCCACCTCCCCAATGTCGAACACCTCATGACTAGAGAAAATAGGGTTAATTGGAATAAAGTTCTCAACATCAACTTCTTCAGTTTCTCTTTTCTTTTTGTTTTTACTTGTCCTCTCCAATACAACCTTGCTTGGTGGCCTGACTGCATTGTAGCTTACCTTCTTTCTCTCACATATATCAAAAGATGTTCTCTCCTCATTTTTTCATTCTGTTTATTCATTTTTGGTGTTATTGGAGGTAGCAAAGGAAGTTTGTCTATTGACTCTGGTTTCTTTACCCTTCTTCCTCTATCAGCAGCCTTGATCTCTTCATCAGTGATCTGATCACTTAATTCACTCAAATCATCTTGGTTCAGATCATCAGAATCAAAGTCATCTTTAGAGACTTGAACTCTAACTGACTTTTCTTCTTTCACTTCTTCCTTTACCACAAACTCTCCTACTTCATTCACCTCAACATTCTTATACAGATCAACAAATTCTTCTTTGTCTTGAAAGACATCTCGGAATTCTTGTAGATATGCATCTCTTTTCTCTTTATAAACTTTTGGCATAAAGTTGTTGTTGAATGGTAGTGGAACTTCTTTGTATTTGTCTTCCTCTTTTACTTGGTTTAGAATACCACAAATGTTTCCTGTGGAGACCAAGTTCTTCAAGAATTCATTTTCAACCTGCAGTTTTGTGTTCTGCACCTTTTCTTCAACAATCATTTTCTTCAACCCATCTATCTCAGTGGTGTACCTTTTCTGAGCTCTATAACTACTTACGCAGTCATCTACTAAACTTTTCATCTTTTCTTCATTGATCAGCTCACTAGCCTCATACCCATTGATAAAACTTTGTTTCCTAAAATACTCACTTTCCAGCTTGCCTACTTTTGTTTTTAACTCATTGATAATTTCATTCAAATCAACAGTAGGAGCTGAGTGTACCTGAGATGATGATCCAACTTCTTTCTCAATCAAGGCCATAAATGCCACATTTGCTCTCTTGATGTCATCTGCAATGTCTTCTTTATGATTGCTTCAATCAAAATTACCCTCATGCTATGTAGTTACAGCCACATTTCCTTGATTTCTAGGTTGATTTTGGTTGGTTGGGACTGAGTTGTTTGGAACAGTTTGAAGGTTTTGGTTGTTGTTTCTTTGAAAATTTTAATTCTGAGGCACAACTTGATGATGATTGTTCATTTGAGGCTGGAAGTTGTTGAAGTTGGGATTATAGTTGTTGAAATTATTGTTGTTGGGATTATTGGTTCTCTGCTAGTTCTGTTAATATTGATGCTGCTGATTTCTTGTCTGGTTTTGGAATTGGTTCATCTGAAAGTTTCTTGGCATGTTACATTCTCTGGCAAATTGACCAGGCTGTTGCCAGTTATAGCAAATGGCTTTTGACTTATCAAAACCAATTCTTTCATTAGGCCCTGATAGAAGTGATCTACCAGTCCTATTGAATAACCTCTTGCTTCTAAGAGCCAACATGGCTGCTTGCCATTTCAAATCCATGTACTCCAAATCATCAGCATCTATCTGCTGAAGGTCATCCTGGATGACACTGGTATGAATCAGATTCTTTGCTACAAAAGCATTGTATGATTCTGTAAACATGGAGAACAAAGCTTGTGTTTCACTTCCTTGGCCATTTCCACCACCAGTGTAAGGTACATGCCCACTTGCCATTGAGGCAGAATCAGTATCATCAATCAGTTGGACATTGAACATTTGCTAGTTCCCATGGTGACTTGTGCTACCACCTACAAAAGATTTAGGTGTATCAACACCATGCTCAACTGGTTCCTCTATGATGGGAATCTGTTGTTGGTTTTTGGTTGACAAGTTGCCCATAGGTGCAATGAGAGCATTGGTGACCTGGAAACATGACTTCTCTTCTTTGATCATCTCATTTTCAATCATTTCAATTTCTGCAGCCTGAAGGAAGCACACTACATCATCCACTTTCAAATCATTGAAATTGGGCTTTTGAAGGAGGAATTTGCAGGCAGTGCACCATTCCTTAGGCATTGAGTTGAACAGCTTGGTATTCAAGTTAAAATAAGTCATTACATAGTCAGTTGTTCTTAGCTCATTTATAATTGCTAGAAATCTTTCTAGAATTGACTTCAATCTCTCTCCATCCTTGTATTTAAAACTCTCTAGCTGTTGCTTGAGCATTTGCGTTTTGATGTTCTTCAACTCAGTGTTTCCCTCAGACATTTCAAGAATTGCATCATACATAGCCTTAGCTGTGGTGTTGTCACACCCCAACCTATAGCGGAAATGTCGGGGCGTGAACTGATTGCCACAACTCTCAAGGTACTATCATGCAATATTAAATGTGACAATATCTATTAAATTTAATTAAATAACCATACATCAAAGTAACCAAAGTGCATGAATTAAAAGTTAAAAAAATAAAACAAAATCTCATGTTCTAATTCTTGTGTCTTATTCTCTAACATACAACCTAAGTTTTCTTCAAATACAAGCTTGAGAATTACATCACACGATAACCTGCATATGCGTTAAAAATACAATAGGTTTGTCAACACAAGGTTGAGTGAGTATAAAACCAGGTTTGTGACACTATATAATAATAAGTAAAAGTGCAAACTGTTTCTGTGAGATATACAGATAAGCCATAGCACATAACAGTCAAACAATTATAAAGAAAGCTAACCATAAAGAAAGGGCTCAACTAATCCATATAAATGGACATTGGTTACCAAGCAAGAACTAAACCGGGCCATTAAAATGGACATCGGTTGCCGAAATAAGCAAGTAGAATTCAAACAAAGCAAGTAAGCAAATAGCAAGTTAGGCAAATTGATAAACTGTAACACCCCGCAACCGCAGCGGGAACATAAACGGGATGCGACAGACACCTCTAATATCAACCACATTGTTTATAAAGAAAAATGAATGCATTAATATACTTCAAAATTTCATTATCTCGTATTTCATTACCGTCTAGGTGATACACACATCATACAATACGATACATAATTCTATCTGTTATAATGTATCCAAACATCCTGCACGCAAATCTTACACACATCAAGCACTTAGCACCTAGGCAATCACTTCATCTTAATTGTACCTGAAAAGCATGTGAGAAAAACGGGTCAACTACGAATAGTTGGTGAGTTTCACAATTTGAGTAAACCATGATAAATCCATATCATAATATAATATTATCTGGGGACACTGTCAACCCAGTACTGTACTCATTCTGGGGGCAACGTTAACCCAGAAACACTTCCAAAGACATCTGGGGACACAGTTAACCCAGTAACACTTCCAAAGACATCTGGGGACACAGTTAACCCAGTACTGTACCCATTCCGTACGATTCCCGTACAATCAAATATTTATAAATACACGCAAATCCATGCGTTCAGTATGTATTTAAACATTTCAATAGTAACATGCTTCCGCCCCGGGAAAGTATTTGAAAACAATTCAGAAAAAGGGGCTCGTGAAACTCACCTTAGCACATGCAAGCAGGTAACAACAATCATTATCAATTAACACGTCCAATCTGTAATATGATCCCTACGATCGTTACTACACACTCATTATTAATATAACTTTAACCAAGTTAACCGGTACATCTGGGGACACTGTTAACCCAGTACTGTACCCGTTCTGGGGGCAAGGTTAACCCAGAAACACTTCTCCGGACTTAGATTGTGATGTCGTTTCGAGTTCAACAGTCAAATTTTCTAATAGCTTGTTTTCCCCGTTTTGCATGCCTAGCACGGTTACCCGTTTTTATGTTTCAAAAATGAGTTTGGTCACACACGACCCGAAAATAGTGGTTGACTGATAATTTAATTAAAGATGTGAAATTAGAGCTTGGTTTAGACGCCCCGATTGGCCGCGGGACCCGTTTCCGTATTTGGCGTACCGGAAACTGTTAAAGCGGTTAAAAATACCCAAATCATCCGAATTATTTTCGGATGATTCATTTTTACTTGTTTAACTCAATTATATGAAAATAGTTCATTTTTAGGGTTTTTATACACCAGTCAGCTCGCTTAAGCGAGCTTTACCGGTTTACGCTTTTTAAACCTTAAAAGTTTGTTTTTGCACAAATAATTATCCGTTTAATCTCGGATCTTGAAATTTTGCACAAATCACTTTTTGACAGTGGGGAATTTTATAAAAATATTTCCAGAATTAATTTCTATATTTAAAATTTATTTATCTATTTTTAAACACCATTTAAACACTAAATATGTCGTAAATACCAAACGATCTTAGAAAAATCCCAAATTTCTCTTGGATGTCCCCTGCCATCCACATAGTCCCCTGTAATTTTTCCAGAACCAAAATCTTCTTTCACATGCCATTTTCACTAAAACCGAGCTAAAACCCCTAGAACTCATTTAACCGAAAAGCCTACTTAGACTTCTCCAACTAACCTAAATTTTGTGTGTGACTTATACATGATATAAAAAGCTTATCTAAAATTTTCCAGAATTTTTCATGATATTTAACTATTTTTCACCATTTTTGGCCAAAACCGAGCATTAAATTCACCAAATATTCATCCTTTATCCAAAAATTACCAAATATTCACAGAACTCATATTTTAATGTGTAGATCATCCCTGTAAAAGTTCATGACCTAACTCTACCCGTATCACAATCTGTCCAAATATCCCAAAACCGAACATAACCGATTATACCTTTCGTTTTCCGCCACTACAAGCTACAAACTCGTCTTTCCGCCTTATCTACCACTAAATACAGAACCTACAACCAACATACCACAATACCAAGCAAGTTACACTCACGATCAAGCCATTTCTTTCATGGTTACGGTTATGATTCATAAACAAAGATTTAACCGTAAAAATTCGTTTTTGATTCGTTTAACTCCTTTCTTGGACCAAGATCCCTTGTATAACCCGTATACATCACTTGATCATGCAAGAATCGGTTTTCATCTTTGAAACCTCATTTTCTTGCAAATAAACTCAATAAACGAAGATGGGAACGTGATTAACTCGATTCTTTACCTTGTTTTCTTGCTAAATATCTCGGGTTTTGGATCATGATCTTGAGAGGATTGATGAATCTTGGAGATGTTGGTTGAAAAAAACAACAAGGAAATGGGGATAATCTCCTTAAGTCCGATCGGCACAAGTAAAGGGGTGGGGTGGGACCCACCTCTTCATTTCTAGCCACACATTCGGATATCGGAGATCTGATAATGTTTTGGATAATCTGGTTCAGTTCGTTTTTCGGTTAAATCTTTAATTCGGCTTAAAACGAGGCTAAAACAGTCGTTTTTCGGCTTAAAAATGAAATTTATATAAAACCGATTTAAGAACTTTAAAAACTTAAACCATGACATTTATTAACTTAAAACATCATATCATTAATTATTGCGCATCTTTTTCGGCTTGATCGATCGTCTCTTGCTCGGTTTGGTATTAAAGGTTTCGTTTAACGTACCGACGTACATTAAATCGAAATTCTTTTTATGTGCCGTACTTTACTTATCCCGAAGCATTAATGCTTCGTAAAATCACTACATATCATATATCTCGTCTATAATTGAACCCTAGATTCGTTCGGGTTTCAATAACTATCGATCGATTGATCGCATATTCAATACGATGAATTATATATTCACGTACAATCCATACAGTGAACCCTGTATTCTCGTATAATTACTATGGTAATTCATGTATCCGACATTAAATATGACGTAACTATTATCTACCGGTTAGGGTATACCGGGTTTCGTCGGAATCGTTACATTCTCCCCCCGTTAAGAAATTTCGTCCTCGAAATTTTACACGCTCACTATCCCTTTCCGAGGGAAAGGTGGGGGTTTTTCCTTTAGAATACACCCTCGCGTTACCAGGTATAATCTGGTTCTCGCTGTGAATTCCACTTAATCTTAATCAATAAAGCTTGGTGTGTCCAAACTGTTTAGTTTTCCCGTCTACTATCTCTACGGAATTATTTATGATATCAAGTATGACTTCTATGAGTCCTCCATTACTAGTACTTTCGTTGCCTCATCGCTTAGGTACTTTTCAATCCGTAAACATGGCAAAACATCATGTATAGTACTTAGCCCCTGGAGTACTTTAATCGATAAACTAAATGACCAATCATGGAGATAGTCTCATGAAGTCCAATATATCATGAAGCTATTTTCGGTTTTGCCAAACCTCATATCACCTCTCTCTAAGGTGATGCCTTAAAATGCCTTGTCACCTCTTTCCAGTGACAATGGTTTCCTTTGAACGTTGGCATAAATCCTTTGCCAATCTCGCGCTGTTTTCAACTTATCCTAAATATTATAAATCCGATTGGTTGTTTCTCGAATCAATTCAAATCTTATGGCTTGAGTGACGCCCAATTTCAATTTAACAAATTGGTGATAATTACTTCACCCATAGAAAGCTTCAAGCTCTCGATGCTTCCTTCCCCGCCTTCCAATAATGGAAGTAGGATGTCCATTTCGATCTGAGATAATTGAAAATGGTATTCCACGATGAGATACCATTTCACCATCATGAATTTGGGCGAGAATTCATTGTGGTAATCATCATAGATTGGGATGAAATGCGAGGATTGGTTAATCGATCTGCGATTACCCAATTTACATCATGCCTTTGATATATCTTGGGAATTTGTATCCCGAAATCCTTTGTAATTTATTCCCACTATCATTGGCGAATTTTTCTGTCGTTGTAGCGTTCCCTAGGGTTTTCGGCGTGCAGCCTTATCTCTTGCATAACTTAAGTATTCACCAACATACGTAACCATATCTTTCTCCAAACTCGGCCATTAATACAATCCTTTCAGATATTCGTATCATCAATAGTCTATTCCGATCCCGGATGTCTGGAATATTTCGATCTATGCGCTTTGTCCATGATTAATTCACGAAGGTCATGGAGGGTCGGGATCCAAACCCAATTTTTGAAGTAGAGAATTTCGTCCACGCGTTGTTTGAAATTCTTCTCATTGCCGTAAAGTTCCTCCTTTTCCAATTGTTCCTCTTTCAACGCCTCACGTTGAGCGACTCGAATCAGGTCCGAAAGGTTCGACTGGGCTATCATCCCCAGCACTCGCACTCGCAATGGCTTAACCCGATCTTTCCTACTCAAGGCATCGGCTACGACGTTAGCCTTGCCGGGGTGATAACGGATGTCACAGTCATAATCGCTTAACAACTCGACCCATCTTCGATGAATATGAGACTGCGGTCTCTTATCATCTATAAAATTTGTACATTTGCGTCGTACAAAGGATTATGAGTTGGGTAATGCTAAAAATTCTTCAATAAACCGCTGATAGTCTTCGGCTAGTCCTAAAAATTGGCGCATTCCCTTTGGTGCCTTGGGTGACTGCCAATTTTAATGGTTTCTATCTTATTTGAATCTTTGTGAAATCCTTGTTGCTTTACAACATGACCAAGGGATTATGCTTTCTGTATTCAAAGTCACATTTCGAAAACTTCGCGTATAACTCCTCTTGCTTTAACACTTCCACCATTTTCCTTAGACGTCGTTCGTGCTCTTCCTTACGTTGCAAATATATCAGAATATCATCAATGGATGCTATGACAACTTTGTCAAAATAAAGTTTACAGACTCGGTTCATGAGTTCCATGAACACTGCCGGCACACTTGTTAGCCCGAACGGCATAAATAAGAATTCATAATGGCCGTAACGAGTCCGAAACGCTGTTGTTGCAACGTCCTCCTCTTGGATTTTTCATTTGGTGATAACTATATCTAAGATCAATTTTCTAAAAATAAATCGCCCCTTGCAGTTGGTTAAACAGATCATTCACTTCGAAGAAGTGAATACCTATTCTTGATCGTCACTTTATGCAATTCTCTCTAATAAATACCTATCCTAACACTTCCGTCCTTCATTTTCCGAATGACACTGGTGCACCCCATGGTGACTAACTAGGTCGTATGAATCCTTTATCCAACAATTCTTGTAATTGATTGGATAATTCTTGCATCTCGGACGGTGCAAGTCGGTAGGGTGCTTTAGCAACAGGACCAGCTTGAGACGTTAAATCGATTCTGAATTCGACCTGTCGGGTTGGCGGTAATCCAGGAAGTTCTTCTGGGAAAACTTGTGGAAATTCGCGTACCATCGGGATATCTTCTATATGTTTTCTTTTAAATACTTTGGCAATCGCGTTTGTTAAATACACCACGTCTTCTTGTCGTAAATATTATAACATCTCAAGATGAGATTAGAGTGGTAACATAATACCGTACACTTTTCTCTGTATCTAATCGCTTCATCGTCCGAAGGAGAGCTTCTAATCATCTTCTTTTCATATTTGATTTCAGCTTCATGTTGAGTTAGCCAATCCATGTTAACTATTACGTCAAAACTTCTTAACTTTACTAGTCGTAGGTCAATAAAGAAAGGATTAATCGTTCAGAGTAATAGGACAATTCCGAACAATTTAGTTAACCATTAGGGATTTACCGTTAGCGATTCTACCGTATGGGGTTCTATAGTTTCACTAATCGGTATCTTTCCAATATGATAGGAGGTTAGCAGGAACTAACTTCTATCGAAGACCGTAAAAATATCGCTGAAGCCCATTGATTTAAAACTACAACGTACTTAATACCACCTTTGGATCATGACGTGCTTTATTCGAATTACTCACAAAAGCACGGCTCCTTGCTTGATCCGAGGTTGATGCTTGTCTTGAGGTTCGTCTTTCAACAACACCTTGGTTCAACTTTGAGCAATTTCTCTTGAAACGTTCTGTACTGCCACATTCATAGCAAGTACAACTGTTTGGCATAATTTGATTTCTTTGGATGGATTGTTATTGAGGTTGTTGGGTTCGGAGTGGTTGTACACGAATGGGTTGGGGTTGCCGGTTCACATGGCTTCAATTGGTTCTACAATTAGGGCATTACGTCCATCTTTACCACACCCGTGGCCTACTATCACTCGACATTCTTCTTCCTGCCGATGACCATATTTTCCACATTTAGGGAAGGACCCTTCATGCGGTTCATGTTTTCACACCAGAACTAGTCTTGGTATAATTCTGGGTTATAGGACATACCTACTTATTCAAAAGTCTATCTTGCACTATACCTTTATCATTTCTCTTCTTTAATACTCGACGTCTCACCTAACGTCCTTCCAGTCCGCTTCCCATAGAGTCAAATATATCAATGCTGGCTTGTGACACAACCCTTCCAAAGGTTGTATATTTTATAGGATTGACTATACTCCTTATCGATGGAGTTAGTCCCCAATATTGCGCTCACTTCGCTTAGTTTCAGGAGTAATTAGCCGTGTTACCAGACATGACAATTCGTTCAAACGATTAGCGTTTTCTAAGTGATCAGCATACAACATTTCTAACTTCCATAGCTCAGTTTCCAATCTCTGAACTTATTTACTCGAATAAAAGTGCTCTAGCACAAGAATTTTAAATTCTGACCATATCATCTGAGCAATAATTTTCTAACTATAATTTTGTACCATCGTGTTCCATCATGATACAACCTAATCTACCAACATATCTGTAGCATATTTCACTACAAAATGTTCTAGACTCTTACCAACATCCTTAACCATTTCGATCTTTTGTATCCACTTGCCAATCTATTCCTCCCTTTACCATCAGTAAACTATTAATAGTTTCCTTAACACAACCAACAAACATATCCTTATACCGGTTCTAATTCATTACGACTACTATTCATGTTTAGTTTATAACTAATACTTGTAGTCATAATAGTATTCGGTGGGACATTAACACTCTTAGTAATAACAATAAGAATTGAAATATTCATAATCATGTGATTGCTCGATTTATAAGTCTGCGATCACATTTGCATCAACACTAGCAGTGATCTGTTATACGACATTCGGTATCATCATCTGCTATCTTTGAGCAATCAACTGAATCATATCAATCTCCATCATTGGAGTTACTCTTTTACGTCATTCTGCCGTACTCATCCCGTACGCAGTAATTAATACTAATCTCACCGTATAACTCGTTACCAGTTCAATCATAACAGCAGGTACACATACACACCAAATATTATCATACATATTACACATACCAGTATCTAGTATATATGTCCCACAAGTATAATAACATATGGACTTAACCTGACGTCGGTTAACGTTTAAATACGTTTCATAACCCTTGTCACCAACCGACATATAGATCTTTCTCAACAAAGATTAATGTTTAATATACTTGATTTCAATATCCTTCTGCATGTCAGCATAACCGATACATGCTCACCGTGAGCACCAAACGATTACGTACCACGGAGTTATAATATCCGTGTCCATTCGTATATCCGGTATACACGGTATACCACTTACGAACGAATAACCAACTATGCTATAATGATTCCAACACCTCTTTGTGTATGGGTAATCATTCTATTCGAGTATACATGGGTATAGGCATCTAACGGATGTAAGGTTAACATAGAGAGTTGCAAGGTTCAAGGTAATCACGCAACATGGGTTGCCTTCAAATATTATTAATTACTATTATGGGGAACTCTATCGCTTGCTCAGTCAATGTCCTCCGGCGTTCTAGGTTCGCTAAAATCGGTAATTCTCGATCTGGAGATGGTATGACTCATATGTTTGGGAGTGAGAATACATATATATATTTCCATATATTATTTTTATCTGCTCATTTATTATCAATTTTTTTTTTAACGGAATAAGAATGGGTTCACGTACAAATCCATCCGTACATGAGGGTCGTCGGTTCGGGTGAACATAGGGGGTTATTAAGATATACGGTACCGGTGTTGGTAGGGTAAGGGATTCATCAATTTTGGTTGGGAGTGAAGGTTACTAGATATTTCTGGTTAATGTCAAACGGGAAATCTAACTTGGTACTATCATAACTATGGCCCGATAAGTCAGACCCATTATCATCAACCGATGCTCTAGAAATTTCAGCATCCTCGGAACTTTTATTATTTTATCCCCCGGTTCCTTATCCGGGTCCTATTTCTCAATACATGTACCCACAAGATATGTACATCTATATATATACACATTAGCACGTATAAATATTATTATATACTTTACACATATGTTGCCATTTTTACCTATTAATGTACCCCGTGACTTCCCCTGAATTCCCTCGTGCGGACAAGTCTGTTGTTATGTTCCGGACCATAATAACTCACTTGTCCATTCAAGTTCATCCAGACCCCGTCACTATATATTATTAGTTGATATTCAGATCCTATAATACTTGAGCTACTGGTTATATTTTAGGTATCTTTTAAAGACATCCTAATTCTTTTATAACCAATGGCTCTGATACCAACTTCTGTAACACCCCGCAACCGCAGCGGAAACATAAACGGGATGCGACAGACACCTCTGATATCAACCACATTGTTTATAAAGAAAAATGAATGCATTAATATACTTCAAAATTTCATTATCTCGTATTTCATTACCATCTAGGTGATACACACATCATACAATACGATACATAATTCTATCTGTTATAATGTATCCAAACATCCTGCACGCAAATCTTACACACATCAAGCACTTAGCACCTAGGCAATCACTTCATCTTAATTGTACCTGAAAAGCATGTGAGAAAAACGGGTCAACTACGAATAGTTGGTGAGTTTCACAGTTTGAGTAAACCATGATAAATCCATATCATAATATAATATTATCTGGGGACACTGTCAACCCAGTACTGTACTCATTCTGGGGGCAACGTTAACCCAGAAACACTTCCAAAGACATCTGGGGACACAGTTAACCCAGTAACACTTCCAAAGACATCTGGGGACACAGTTAACCCAGTACTGTACCCATTCCGTACGATTTCCGTACAATCAAATATTTATATATACACGCAAATCCATGCGTTCAGTATGTATTTAAACATTTCAATAGTAACATGCTTCCGCCCCGGGAAAGTATTTGAAAACAATTCAGAAAAAGGGGCTCGTGAAACTCACTTTAGCACATGCAAGCAGGTAACAACAATCATTATCAATTAACACGTCCAATCTGTAATATGATCCCTACGATCGTTACTACACACTCATTATTAATATAACTTTAACCAAGTTAACCGGTACATCTGGGGACACTGTTAACCCAGTACTGTACCCGTTCTGGGGGCAAGGTTAACCCAGAAACACTTCTCCGGACTCAGATTGTGATGTCGTTTAGAGTTCAACAGTCAAATTTTCTAATAGCTTGTTTTCCCCGTTTTGCATGCCTAGCACGGTTACCCGTTTTTATGTTTCAAAAATGAGTTTGGTCACACACGACCCGAAAATAGTGGTTGACTGATAATTTAATTAAAGATGTGAAATTAGAGCTTGGTTTAGACGCCCCGATTGGCCGCGGTACCCGTTTCCGTATTTGGCGTACCAGAAACTGTTAAATCGGTTAAAAATACCCAAATCATCCGAATTATTTTCGGATGATTCATTTTTACTTGTTTAACTCAATTATATGAAAATAGTTCATTTTTAGGGTTTTTATACACCAGTCAGCTCGCTTAAGCGAGCTTTACCGGTTTACGCTTTTTAAACCCTAAAAGTTTGTTTTTGCACAAATAATTATCCGTTTAATCTCGGATCTTGAAATTTTGCACAAATCACTTTTTGACAGTGGGGAATTTTATAAAAATATTTCCAGAATTAATTTCTATATTTAAAATTTATTTATCTATTTTTAAACACACCATTTAAACACTAAATATGTCGTAAATACCAAACGATCTTAGAAAAATCCCAAATTTCTCCTGGATGTCCCCTGCCATCCACATAGTCCCCTGTAATTTTTCCAGAACCAAAATCTTCTTTTACATGCCATTTTCACTAAAACCGAGCTAGAAACCCCTAGAACTCATTTAACCGAAAAGCCTACTTAGACTTCTCTAAATAACCTAAAATTTTGTGTGTGACTTATACATGATATAAAAAGCTTATCTAAAATAGGGTTAATTGGAATAAAGTTCTCAACATCAACTTCTTCAGTTTCTCTTTTCTTTTTGTTTTTACTTGTCCTCTCCAATACAACCTTGCTTGGTGGCCTGACTGCATTGTAGCTTACCTTCTTTCTCTCACATATATCAAAAGATGTTCTCTCCTCATTTTTTCATTCTGTTTCTTCATTTTTGGTGTTATTGGAGGTAGCAAAGGAAGTTTGTCTATTGACTCTGGTTTCTTTACCCTTCTTCCTCTATCAACAGCCTTGATCTCTTCATCAGTGATCTGATCACTTAATTCACTCAAATCATCTTGGTTCAGATCATCAGAATCAAAGTCATCTTTAGAGACTTGAACTCTAACTGACTTTTCTTCTTTCACTTCTTCCTTTACCACAAACTCTCCTACTTCATTCACTTCAACATTCTTATACAGATCAACAAATTCTTCTTTGTCTTGAAAGACATCTCGGAATTCTTGTAGATATGCATCTCTTTTCTCTTTATAAACTTTTGGCATAAAGTTGTTGTTGAATGGTAGTGGAACTTCTTTGTATTTGTCTTCCTCTTTTACTTGGTTTAGAATACCACAAATGTTTCCTGTGGAGACCAAGTTCTTCAAGAATTCATTTTCAACCTGCAGTTTTGTGTTCTGCACCTTTTCTTCAACAATCATTTTCTTCAACCCATCTATCTCAGTGGTGTACCTTTTCTGAGCTCTATAACTACTTACGCAGTCATCTACTAAACTTTTCATCTTTTCTTCATTGATCAGCTCACTAGCCTCATACCCATTGATAATACTTTGTTTCCTAAAACACTCACTTTCCAGCTTGCCTACTTTTGTTTTTAACTCATTGATAATTTCATTCAAATCAACAGTAGGAGCTGAGTGTACCTGAGATGATGATCCAACTTCTTTCTCAATCAAGGCCATAAATGCCACATTTGCTCTCTTGATGTCATCTGCAATGTCTTCTTTATGATTGCTTCAATCAAAATTACCCTCATGCTATGTAGTTACAGCCACATTTCCTTGATTTCTGGGTTGATTTTGGTTGGTTGGGACTGAGTTGTTTGGAACAGTTTGAAGGTTTTGGTTGTTGTTTCTTTGAAAATTTTAATTCTGAGGCACAACTTGATGATGATTGTTCATTTGAGGCTGGAAGTTGTTGAAGTTGGGATTATAGTTGTTGAAGTTATTGTTGTTGGGATTATTGGTTCTCTGCTAGTTCTGTTAATATTGATGCTGCTGATTTCTTGTCTGGTTTTGGAATTGGTTCATCTGAAATTTTCTTGGCATGTTACATTCTCTGGCAAATTGACCAGGCTGTTGCCAGTTATAGCAAATGGCTTTTGACTTATCAAAACCAATTCTTTCATTAGGCCCTGATAGAAGTGATCTACCAGTCCTATTGAATAACCTCTTGCTTCTAAGAGCCAACATGGCTGCTTGCCATTTCAAATCCATGTACTCCAAATCATCAGCATCTATCTGCTGAAGGTCATCCTGAATGACACTGGTATGAATCAGATTCTTTGCTACAAAAGCATTGTATGATTCTGTAAACATGGAGAACAAAGCTTGTGTTTCACTTCCTTGGCCATTTCCACCACCAGTGTAAGGTACATGCCCACTTGCCATTGAGGCAGAATCAGTATCATCAATCAGTTGGACATTGAACATTTGCTGGTTCCCATGGTGACTTGTGCTACCACCAACAAAAGATTTAGGTGTATCAACACCATGCTCAACTGGTTCCTCTATGATGGGAATCTGTTGTTGGTTTTTGGTTGACAAGTTGCCCATAGGTGCAATGAGAGCATTGGTGACCTGGAAACATGACTTCTCTTCTTTGATCATCTCATTTTCAATCATTTCAATTTCTGCAGCCTGAAGGAAGCACACTACATCATCCACTTTCAAATCATTGAAATTGGGCTTTTGAAGGAGGAATTTGCAGGCAGTGCACCATTCCTTAGGCATTGAGTTGAACAGCTTGGTATTCAAGTTAAAATAAGTCATTACATAGTCAGTTGTTCTTAGCTCATTTATAATTGCTAGAAATCTTTCTAGAATTGACTTCAATCTCTCTCCATCCTTGTATTTAAAACTCTCTAGCTGTTGCTTGAGCATTTGCGTTTTGATGTTCTTCAACTCAGTGTTTCCCTCAGACATTTCAAGAATTGCATCATACATAGCCTTAGCTGTGGTGTTGTCACACCCCAACCTATAGCGGAAATGTCGGGGCGTGAACTGATTGCCACAACTCTCAAGGTACTATCATGCAATATTAAATGTGACAATATCTATTAAATTTAATTAAATAACCATACATCAAAGTAACCAAAGTGCATGAATTAAAAGTTAAAAAAATAAAACAAAATCTCATGTTCTAATTCTTGTGTCTTATTCTCTAACATACAACCTAAGTTTTCTTCAAATACAAGCTTGAGAATTACATCACACGATAACCTGCATATGCGTTAAAAATACAATAGGTTTGTCAACACAAGGTTGAGTGAGTATAAAACCAGATTTGTGACACTATATAATAATAAGTAAAAGTGCAAACTGTTTCTGTGAGATATACAGATAAGCCATAGCACATAACAGTCAAACAATTATAAAGAAAGCTAACCATAAAGAAAGGGCTCAACTAATCCATATAAATGGACATTGGTTACCAAGCAAGAACTAAACCGGGCCATTAAAATGGACATCGGTTGCCGAAATAAGCAAGTAGAATTCAAACAAAGCAAGTAAGCAAATAGCAAGTTAGGCAAATTGATAAACTGTAACACCCCGCAACCGCAGCGGGAACATAAACGGGATGCGACAGACACCTCTAATATCAACCACATTGTTTATAAAGAAAAATGAATGCATTAATATACTTCAAAATTTCATTATCTCGTATTTCATTACCGTCTAGGTGATACACACATCATACAATACGATACATAATTCTATCTGTTATAATGTATCCAAACATCCTGCACGCAAATCTTACACACATCAAGCACTTAGCACCTAGGCAATCACTTCATCTTAATTGTACCTGAAAAGCATGTGAGAAAAACGGGTCAACTACGAATAGTTGGTGAGTTTCACAATTTGAGTAAACCATGATAAATCCATATCATAATATAATATTATCTGGGGACACTGTCAACCCAGTACTGTACTCATTCTGGGGGCAACGTTAACCCAGAAACACTTCCAAAAACACTTCCAAAGACATCTGGGGACACAGTTAACCCAGTAACACTTCCAAAGACATCTGGGGACACAGTTAACCCAGTACTGTACCCATTCCGTACGATTCCCGTACTATCAAATATTTATAAATACACGCAAATCCATGCGTTCAGTATGTATTTAAACATTTCAATAGTAACATGCTTCCGCCCCGGGAAAGTATTTGAAAACAATTCAGAAAAAGGGGCTCGTGAAACTCACCTTAGCACATGCAAGCAGGCAACAACAATCATTATCAATTAACACGTCCAATCTGTAATATGATCCATACGATCGTTACTATACACTCATTATTAATATAACTTTAACCAAGTTAACCGGTACATCTGGGGACACTGTTAACCCAGTACTGTACCCGTTCTGGGGGCAAGGTTAACCCAGAAACACTTCTCCGGACTCAGATTGTGATGTCGTTTAGAGTTCAACAGTCAAATTTTCTAATAGCTTGTTTTCCCCGTTTTGCATGCCTAGCACGGTTACCCGTTTTTATGTATCAAAAATGAGTTTGGTCACACACGACCCGAAAATAGTGGTTGACCGATAATTTAATTAAAGATGTGAAATTAGAGCTTGGTTTAGACGCCCCGATTGGCCGCGGGACCCGTTTCCGTATTTGGCGTACCGGAAACTGTTAAATCGGTTAAAAATACCCAAATCATCCGAATTATTTTCGGATGATTCATTTTTACTTGTTTAACTCAATTATATGAAAATAGTTCATTTTTAGGGTTTTTATACACCAGTCAGCTCGCTTAAGCGAGCTTTACCGGTTTACGCTTTTTAAACCTTAAAAGTTTGTTTTTGCACAAATAATTATCCGTTTAATCTCGGATCTTGAAATTTTGCACAAATCACTTTTTGACAGTGGGGAATTTTATAAAAATATTTCCAGAATTAATTTCTATATTTAAAATTTATTTATCTATTTTTAAACACCATTTAAACACTAAATATGTCGTAAATACCAAACGATCTTAGAAAAATCCCAAATTTCTCCTGGATGTCCCCTGCCATCCACATAGTCCCCTGTAATTTTTCCAGAACTAAAATCTTCTTTTACATGCCATTTTCACTAAAACCGAGCTAGAAACCCCTAGAACTCATTTAACCGAAAAGCCTACTTAGACTTCTCCAACTAACCTAAAATTTTGTGTGTGACTTATACATGATATAAAAAGCTTATCTAAAAGTTTCCAGAATTTTTCATGATATTTAACTATTTTTCACCATTTTTGGCCAAAACCGAGCATTAAATTCACCAAATATTCATCCTTTATCCAAAAATTACCAAATATTCACAGAACTCATATTTGCATGTGTAGATCATCCCTGTAAAATTTCATGACCTAACTCTACCCGTATCACAATCTGTCCAAATATCCCAAAACCGAACATAACCGAATATACCTTTCGTTTTCCGCCACTACAAGCTACAAACTCGTCTTTCCGCCTTATCTACCACTAAATACAGAACCTACAACCAACATACCACAATACCAAGCAAGTTAAACTCACGATCAAGCCATTTCTTTCATGGTTACGGTTATGATTCATGAACAAAGATTTAACCGTAAAAATTCGTTTTTGATTCGTTTAACTCCTTTCTTGGACCAAGATCCCCTGTATAACCCGTATACATCACTTGATCATGCAAGAATCGGTTTTCATCTTTGAAACCTCATTTTCTTACAAAAATAAACTCAAGAAACGAAGATGGAAACGTGATTAACTCGATTCTTTACCTTGTTTTCTTGCTAAATATCTCGGGTTTTGGATCATGATCTTGAGAGGATTGATGAATCTTGGAGATGTTGGTTAAAAAAACAACAAGGAAATGGGGATAATCCCCTTAAGTCCGATCGGCACAAGTAAAGGGGTGGGGTGGGACCCACCTCTTCATTTCTAGCCACACATTCGGATATCGGAGATCTGGATAATGTTTTGGATAATCTGGTTCAGTTCGTTTTTCGGTTAAATGTTTAATTCGGCTTAAAACGAGGCTAAAACGGTCGTTTTTCGGCTTAAAAATGAAATTTATATAAAACCGATTTAAGAACTTTAAAAACTTAAACCATGACATTTATTAACTTAAAACATCATATCATTAATTATTGCGCATCTTTTTCGGCTTGATCGATCGTCTCTTGCTCGGTTTGGTATTAAAGGTTTCGTTTAACGTACCGACGTACATTAAATCGAAATTCTTTTTCTGTGCCGTACTTTGCTTATCCCGAAGCATTAATGCTTCGTAAAATCACTACATATCATACATCTCGTCTATAATTGAACCCTAGATTCGTTCGGGTTTCAATAACTATCGATCGATTGATCGCATATTCAATACGATGAATTATATATTCACGTACAATCAATACAGTGAACCCTGTATTCTCGTATAATTACTATGGTAATTCATGTATCCGACATTAAATATGACGTAACTATTATCAACCGGTTAGGGTATACCGGGTTTCGTCGGAATCGTTAGATAAACACACAAGGATAAACAGTTGCGGTTGAGTACTATATAATATAAAATATCTACGAGCGCATATGTCCCCAAAACGGTTAAAATAAGTAAAAGAGGGAAGTGAAATACTCACCTTTGTAAATGAGCGAGAGAATAAATGTGTTAAGAATGGTAAGAGAATAAGCGTCGCGCTCGGGATGTAGCAAAGTCAATTCCTAATAAGTGTAACAACGAAAAATTGCTACGAATTAATAAATGGACCAAGAGAAAAACGTGATAGGAACAAGTATTGAGGGTCTAAAATAATTTATTTAAAAGTTTATGATTAAATAAGATTACTTATAAATTAATATTGTATAAAATATAATTGTTTATAATTATTTGTACTTATACTATTAAATATATAATTATTTATAAAATTACCTCCGGTTTATAAAATACCTAACCAAATAGTTATAATAATAAAGTATATTTTCTATTTTAATTTTGAGTTATAAATAAACACCTTTTTAAACGTTCATTATATAAACATTTACCAACTTTTAAATAGCTTTGATATATACATATATATATATACACACACACACAGATCTAACCGAGATTTGGAAAAACTACTAGTTTATAAGTCGGTTGTAGTAAAACATCGATTAATTATGTACTTATACTATTTATAATATAATTAGATTTATTACACAGGTTATAAAAATACTTTCAATTAATTAAATCAAAGAAATACCAACAAATACGGGCTGGGGGGGGGAGTTCGAACCCGCGACCCCCAGCCACACAGATCCTAACCAACACAACGTAACCAACTAAGCTATCAGATCTGGTGTTATAAAAATCAATCAGAAACAATAATAACCAGCCACAGAATTAAACCCAAAAGTTCATGAACCCTGAGATTCTTAATTCGATAATCTGTTAAGGTTTGATTCAATTAACGTTGGGGCTTTAATTAATCATGAAATCGCAAACTTAAAAGAATGAATTTATTACCTGTTTGGATCAAAAATCGATGGTGTAGGATGATATAAACACGACAGCCAGAACTCGTGATGAACGGCCAACCAGATGCTAATGATAACTTAATTATTTAGGGGGTTTATGCCGATTAAGGTTAGGGTAATGTATTTGTGAGTTTAATTGAGTTTTTATGAACGATTATATGTATAACAAATCCTTGTTATTGCCGGCTAAAGAATTAAGAAATATAGATCCATATTGATCTACGTAACATAATTATGCTATCGGTTTGGCCGCGATTGGTAAGTATAACGTAGTAATTGATTCAATTTCCATAACACGACGAAAATTGATGCCCAAGACATGCCAACTTGAAATCGGGTTCGTGAATAAGGGTAACGGGTATGGGGTTTGGATCAGGATACGGGTCTGGGTACCTGTTTATGAATGGATTATAACTTAATTTCTCTTTAGCCTTTGGAGTATGAAGATGGAAACAATTCGGGGTAAAAGTTTGAGTGTGGGTCGCTTTTGCCAAAACATGAAAGTAATTAATTACATAATAAATATAATAATAGTTAGTTTTCTTTATAAATGCGGTAAAGTTTACCAAACATTGAAATGGGTCGGGTTATTAATAAAAATATAGTTTCTGAAAAGTACGAGTTGTTACAGGTGTGATGTGCAACCTTGGTCAATATTTCCCATGACAATCCTAGCTTTATCATGGCCAAGGCCCTGTTATCTACTTTCCCCATTCTTTAACGCACAGCTGCAGTTGCAGCTGCATTTGCACTCTCAGTGTTGTCTTGTGGACCATTCTTAATTGAGTTCCACATATCCACATGTAACGATTCCGGCAAATTCAGGTATACCCTAGCCGGTATATACTATTTACGTGTTATTAAATATTGAATATATGAATTATAATGCATTTATACGAGTATATATGATTCACAGTACGAATTATACTCGATTATACAGTGAATCGTATTGGAATTACGATTAACCGATGGACGATTATTGAAACCCGAACGAATCGGGGATTACATTTAGACGAAATATATGATATTTAGTGATGTTTATAAAGTATTAGAGCTTCGGGAGAAGTGAAATAAAGCACAGAAAGGAATTTCGATTTAATGGTACGTCGGTACGTTAAACGAAACCTTTAATACCAAACCAAGCAAGAGACGATCGATCAAGCCGAAAAAGACGCGCAATTACTAATAATATGATGTTTTAAGTTAATTAATGTCATGGTTTAAGTTTCTAAAGTTTTTAAATCAGTTTTATATAAATTTCATTTTTAAGCCGAAAAACGACCGTTTTAGCCTCGTTTTAAGCCGAATTAAAACTTTAACCGAAAGACGAACTGAACCAGATTATCCAAAACATTATCCAGATTGCGTAATCTGAACTTGTGGCCAAGATTGGAGGTGTGGGCCCCACCCCACCCTCCTTATTAGACCGATCGGACCAAGGGGTTTCCCCCTTGGCTTCCATTTTCTTTTTTCTATCATCAAACTCTCAAAATTCTCTCAACATTCTTCAATCTTCATCCAACCTCTTGATTTTTATCAAGGAAAATCACAAGGTAGTTACATAAATCTTGGTTTTTAATTCCATAATCTTGAGTGATATGCAAGAAAATGAGGTTTCAAGTGAAAAATGGGTGAAAACCCGAGATGAAACCGATTCTTGCGTGATCAAGTGATGTATACAAGTTATACAAGGGATCTTGGTCCAAGAAATGAGTTAAAAGGGTCAAAAACGAATTTTTACGGTTAAAAATCTTTGTTTAGATGTCTTAAACGAAACCATGAAAGAAATGGCTTGATTGTGGGTGTAACTTGCTTGGTGTGGTGTTATTGTGCTTGTAGGTGTTATATCTAGTTGCTAGCAAAGGCTATAAAGCAAGATCTTTGCGATCTAAAGCTAGAAACACAAGGTAGTTCGGTTTTTCGTATGATTTATATGATTTGGACAGATTGTGATAGACTTAGAGTTGGGTCATGAAATTTAACAGAGATGATCTACACATGAAAATATGAGATCTGTTAAAATTTGGTAATTTTTAGACAAAGGATGAATATTTGGTGAATTTAATGCTCGGTTTTGGCTAAAAATGATGAAAAATAGCTAAACATCATGAACAATTCTGGAAAATTCTTGATAAGCTTTTTATAACATATAAAAGTCACACACAAAACTTCAGATCCGTTGGAGAAGTCTAAGTAGGCTTTTCGGTAAAACGAGTTCTAGGGTTTTCTAGCTCGGTTTTGGTGAAAATGGCATGAAAAATGAGATTTTGGTTCTGGAAAAATTACAGGGAACTATGTGGATGGCAGGGGTCATCCCAGAAAAATTTGAGATTTTTCTAAGGTCGTTTGGTATTTTTGATATATTTGGTGTTTAAATGACGTTTAAAAATAGATAAATAAATGTTAAATATAAAAATTAATTCTGGAAATATTTTTATAAAATTCCTTACTGTCAAAAAGTGATTTGTACAAAATTTCAAGATCCGAGACTAAACGGATAATTATTTGTGCTAAAAAGAACATAAAAACAAACTTTTAAAGCTTAAAACGCGTAAACCGGCAAAGTTCGCCTAAGCGAGCTGACTGGTGTATAAAAACCTTAAAAATGAACTATTTTCATGAAACTAAGTTAATCAAGTAAAAATAAATCATCCGAAAATAATTCGGATGATTTGGGTATTTTTATCCGAAATAACAGTTTCCGGCACCCTAAAGACGGAAACGGGTCCCGCGGCCAAACGGGGCGTCTAAACCGAGCTCTAAATTCACGGCTTTAACTAAAATATCAGTCAAACACTATTTTCGGGTCGTGTGTGACCAAACTCATTTTTGAAACATAAAAACGGATAACCGTGCTAGGCACGCAAAACGGGGAAAACATAATAATAATACTTTTGACGGTTAAACTCTAAGAAATATCACAATCTGAGTCCTGAGAAGTGTCTCTGGGTTAACATTGTCCCCGGATCGAGTACAGTACTGGGTTAACAGTGTCCCAAGATGTACCGGTTGACACGGATTTAATTTATGGAAATTGTATAGTAACGACCTAGGTATCATATTACAGATTCAGGCTCATAGCTGTTCACTGTACTACATACTGACTCACGAGAAGGTGAGTTTCACGAGCCCCTTTTTACTGAACTGTTTTAAATATTTTCCCGGGGCGGAAAGCATGTTTCTATCAAAATGTTTAAGTACATGCTGATCGCATGGAAATGAATATATTTATATAATGTTTATTGTACGGGAATCGTACGGTAATGTATTAAGATGGTAATTGTCTGAGTTGCTAACATTGTAAGGCCCGAAACAGTGTTCTGGGTTAACAGTGTCCCCAGAGGTTATTAAATGGGTTTCTGGGTTAACAGTGTCCCCAGAGGGTATTAAATGTGTTTCTGGGTTAACAGTGTCCCCAGAGGTTATTAGATGTGTTTCTGGGTTAACAGTGTCCCCAGAGGTTATTAAATGTGTTTCTGGGTTAACAGTGTCCCCAGAGGTTATTGGATGTGTCTCTGGGTTAACAGAGGTTTCACTTGTGGGCTCAGCATAATTTCATCGCTAATATATGATTTCTATAATGATTTGTCATGGTTTATTTAAATTAGTGAAACTCACCAACTATTCGTAGTTGACCCGTTTTCTTTACATGCTTTCTAGGTACTCCCAAACTGGAATAATTGATACGTGCTTGATGATGCGTGCTTTTGTGGAGGCTTAGTGATCTTTATTTTGTATTGAATATGTTAACGTATTATCGGTAAAACTTATGTGTTAACGCCTAGATGATAACGAAACTCGGAACAATGAATTGCGATGTAAATTAATGTAGTGGTGTTTTCTTTATAAGCAATGCTGTTGATATCAGATGCGTCTGTTGCATCCCGTTTACGTTTCCGCTGCGGTTACGGGGTGTTACAGAACTTGGTATCAGAGCCATTGGTTATAAAGAATTAGGATGTCTTTAAAAAGATACCTAAAATATAACCAGTAGCTCAAGTATTATAGGATCTGAATATCAACTAATAATTTATAGTGACGAGATCTGGATGAACTTGGATGGACAAGTGAGTTATTATGGTCCGGAACATAATAACAGACTTGTCTGCACGAGGGAATTCAGGGGAAGTCACGGGGGACTTTAATAGGTAAAATTGGCAACATATGTGTAAATATATGATAATATTGTTATGTGGTAAAGTTGTATAAGTAAGTGTATATTAATTTGATTATGGTTTACACTATGGAAAGAACTATATGTTTGATTAACTTGTGTGCAGGTAAGAATGTCGAGAACTCATAGTTTATCGGTGGAGGAGGACCCGGAGGAAGTCAGCTCCGGGAACTCTGGGAGTCTACGCATATCATCCAGCTCTGAGCCTAGCGAGGCTAGTCGTAGGAGCTCTAGCCAGTCCTCCCCAGTCAGGATTGTCAGATCCCCCACCCCACCCGCACCACAGGCCACCCCTATCCCTACCGGATTCGGACCCCGCCACACGGCGCGGATCAGTGTCCCGCATGTCCCACCTACCTCTCCCCCACCCAGACCTGCTACCCGCAGGGGCGAGCCCTCCCGCTCCCAGCCCGAACCTGTGACTCCACCTGTGTGGGGTCTCCCTAGGCAGGAAAGGGACGCGGCGGCATGGCTTCGAGTGCTCACCGAGCAGGTGAATGAGCACTCCGCCGCCTTGACAGTGGGAGTGCAGAGGCGGATGTATCTGGGGGACTGCATACTGGACCACCAGTATGCGATTGCGCAGCTAAGGAGGGAGTGCTCATACTCCCAATTGATGATTGATCGGTTAGAGACGCGGGTCCGGGGTGTGTTGGCAGTGATGGTGGTGTTGGTGGCAGTGATGGTGTGGTGGGTATACCACCGTGTTTAGTGATGTTAGGATGGTAGAAGTCATGGACCGCTTTTTGATACTCTGTGTAAGTAGTTAGTGGTGATGCTAACATAGAGTGAATCTTGGGTAGTTATAATACAACCACTGGCCCTTAGGGGGTCTCTTTTGGGGTATATCATTATATATACTTTTGGGTATCATTCAAGCACTGACCCATTGCGGGTTATGTCGAGATGATGCCGACATAGGCCCTATGTATGAAAACTTAACCTATGTAATGATGACAGGAAAGTATGTGAACTGACGTTGATGTAATATGTACTGATGTTTATTAATGAATGGAATGTGGGTTGTGTGTTATGATTGGAACTTGTATTAATTATATGTATTTTCTTGATGTTGTGTAGAATGGCACCAAAACGATCAGCTCAAATGTCGGAAGTAGATGTGAGCCGTTTGATTGCTCAACAGTTAGAGGCGGCGATACCGGATATAGTATCGCGCATCGCCGCCAGTATTAACAATTCGACCAAACCAACCCCTCCGAGCAATCAAACGACCACCAATAATGACGGGGAACAAAATGCTAATCCTCCACAGAACGATAACACGATTCCGAGTAATGACGCATCGCCTAGGGTGGTCGTTACGGACAGTAATGGCCCTATACCAACTGTAGAAACGAACTGCACTGGGCCGATTCCTGCATCCAGGGGTTGTTCAATCAAAGACGTTATGTTGTGCAAGCCCCTAGAGTTTAGCGGGTCTGAAGGACCAAATGGGTTGGTTAAGTGGATCGAGAAAATAGAATCAGTTGTGAACATCAGCAACTGCCCCGAGGATTGTGTTGTTAAGTACGCCACCTGCACATTCACGGACCACGCTTTGACATGGTGGAACACCATAGTGCAGACTCGCGGTCAGGCGGCGACAAAACGCATGACCTGGACAGAGCTCAAGGCTCTTGTACTGGAACATTTCTGCCCGAAAAACGAATTGCAGAAATTAGAAAATGAATTGTGGAACCTGGAGATGCAGGGGGCGGACCACTTGGGTTATACGAACCGGTTTAATGAGCTGTCGCGATTAGTACCGTGGTTGGTCACCCCAGAGTCGAAGAGGGTGGAGCGTTATATTTGGGGACTAACTCCAGTAGTAAGGAGTATAGTTAACGCGGGGGGACACCAGACGTTTGAAGGTGCGGTGACGCAGGCTGGTATCGTCACATATGATTTCGTAAGGAGCGGGTCACTGAAGGTGGCAGGAGAATCCGCTGGGGGAAAGCGGGGTACACATGACCATAGGATCCAGGAAAAGCAGCAAAGTAAACGTGCTAGGCCCGCTGCCCAGAACTACGCCATGACTAGTTCAGGCAAAAGGCAGGAACCGCAGACAAGGACGTTTCCTAGGTGTGGGAAATGCGGTTATCAGCATGGGGGCGAGTGCCGGGGAGTAGTGTGCCATCGGTGTGGCAGGGAGGGGCACTCCGCACCGAGATGTAGGACAAACCTGAACAACCTGAACCGACAACCGCAACCTATCCATGCGCAGCCATTTAGGACCCAACCAGCCCGACAACAAAACCAACAAGGAAACCAAACGGCGACCACCAGCCGTGCTTGCTATGAATGTGGCAGCACGGATCACTTCAAGAGGCACTGTCCGAAGCTGAACCAGGGAGGAAACGGGAGGCAAACCGCGAGTCAAGCGTCGTCGTCCAATCCGACGAGAGGCCGAGCATTCGTGATGGGGGCGAGCGAAGCACGCCAGGACCCCAGTGTAGTGACAGGTACTTTCCTCGTCTCTGATCATTACGCCTCTGTATTATTCGATACGGGCGCCGATAGAAGTTTTGTCTCCGTTAAGTTTCTATCGATAGAAAACCTTCCAATTGGTGAAACCATAGAACCTTATACCATAGAAGTCGCTAACGGTAAAACCATGATAGTTAATCAAATAGTTCGGAATTGCCCTTTTATCCTGAACGAACAATCCTTCCTGATTGACTTGTTACCGGTAGAATTGGGTAGTTTTGACGTGATAGTGGGAATGGATTGGTTAGCACGTAACAAGGTAGAAATAAACTGTGAAAAGAAAATCGTCAAGATCCGGGTGTCGGATGACGAAGAGGTATTAGTGCAGGGTGAGAAGTCGGGCAATATGATACCGTTTATATCCCACCTCAAGGTGTTAAAATATATACGCCAGGGATGTGTGGCGTATCTAGCGAGCTTGACTGCCACAGATTCTGAGGAGAAACGAGTGGATGATATACCGGTGGTGCGCGAATTTCCACAAGTTTTCCCAGAAGAACTTCCTGGATTACCGCCAACCCGACAGGTCGAATTCAGAATCGACTTATTACCTCAAGCTGGCCCTGTTGTTAAGGCTTCCTACCGACTTGCACCATCCGAGATGCAAGAATTATCCAACCAGTTGCAAGAATTGTTGGATAAAGGATTTATACGTCCCAGTTATTCCCCGTGGGGTGCACCTGTACTATTCGTGAAAAAGAAGGACGGGAGCCTTAGAATGTGCATCGATTACAGGGAGTTGAACAAGTTAACAATCAAAAATAGGTACCCTCTTCCCCTAATTGATGACCTGTTCGACCAACTACAAGGTGCGAGCTACTTCTCAAAAATTGATCTTAGATCGGGATACCATCAGGTTAGAATTCAAGAGGAGGATATCCCAAAAACCGCATTCCGGACTCGCTACGGCCATTACGAGTTCTTAGTTATGCCTTTTGGGCTAACTAATGCGCCAGCAGTGTTCATGGATCTCATGAATCGAGTCTGTAAACCCTACCTCGACAAATTCGTCATCGTGTTTATTGACGATATTTTGATATACTCGAAGAGTAAAGAAGAGCACGAGCAACACTTAAGATTAATTTTAGAACTTCTTAATCAGGAGAAGTTATATGCAAAATTCTCCAAGTGTAACTTCTGGTTACAAGAGGTGCAATTCCTCGGTCACGTTATAAACCATCAAGGAATACACGTTGATCCGAGTAAGGTTGAAGCAATTAAGAATTGGCCAGCGCCTAAATCTCCAAAGGAAATCCGCCAATTCTTAGGCTTAGCTGGATATTATCGACGATTTATAGAGAACTTTTCCAGCATCACCCAACCTTTAACCCTTCTGACCCAAAAGGATCGAAAGTATGAATGGGGTGAAGAGCAGGAAACGGCGTTTCAAACGCTAAAACAAAGATTGTGCCAAGCGCCGATCTTAAGTCTCCCCGACGGAGACGATGGTTTTGTCGTGTATTGTGACGCATCCCGTAGAGGGTTAGGATGCGTGTTGATGCAGAATAATAAGGTCATAGCATATGCTTCCCGACAGTTAAAAGTACACGAGAAAAATTACACTACTCATGACTTAGAACTGGGAGCGGTTATCTTCGCACTTAAAATCTGGAGACATTATCTCTACGGTACAAAGTGCACCATCTTCACCGATCATAAAAGTTTGCAACACATATTCGATCATAAAGAACTGAATATGAGGCAACGAAGATGGGTCGAGTTGTTAAGCGACTATGACTGTGACATCCGTTATCACCCCGGCAAGGCTAACATCGTAGCCGATGCCTTGAGTAGGAAAGATCAAGTTAAACCATTGCGTGTGCGAGCGCTGGGGATGATAGTCCAGTCGAACCTTTTGGATTTGATTCGAGTCGCTCAACGTGAGGGGTTGAAAGAGGAACAAATGGAAAACAAGGGACTTTACGGCAATGAGAAGAATTTCGAACAGCGCGAGGACGAAATTCTCTATTTCAAAAATCGGGTTTGGATCCCGACCCTCCATGACCTTCGTGAATTGATCATGGACGAAGCGCATAAATCGAAATATTCCATACATCCGGGATCGGATAAGATGTACAAGGATGTGAAGGAATTCTACTGGTGGCCGGGTATGAAAAAGAATATAGCCACGTACGTCGGTAAGTGTACGACTTGTACGAGGGTTAAGGCGGAGCACCAGAAACCCTCGGGAATATTACAACAACCAGAAATTCCGGAATGGAAGTGGGAGCAGATCACGATGGATTTTGTGACACATCTCCCGAAGACGTCCCGAGGACATGATGCAATTTGGGTAATCGTGGATCGATTAACCAAATTGGCACATTTTATTCCGATTAGAAATAATTATAACACTGAGAGACTTGCGCAGATTTATATAAATGAAATTGTGTCTCGTCATGGTATACCCATCTCGATCATCTCCGATCGGGATAGCCATTTCACCTCCAATCTTTGGCAAGCTGTCCAAGAAGCGTTGGGAACGCGTATTGATCTAAGCACAACTTACCACCCTCAGACTGATGGTCAGTCTGAGAGGACCATTCAAACCCTGGAGGATTTGCTTCGTGCGTGGATACTGGATTTTAAGGGAAATTGGGATCAACATCTCCCACTCGTTGAATTTTCCTATAATAACAGTTACCATAGCAGTATAAAGGCAGCACCTTACGAAGCATTGTATGGACGGAAGTGCCGATCACCACTCTGCTGGACTGAAGTGGGCGACACACAGGTTATTAGATCAGATCTGGTCCAGGAAACGACCAACAAAATCCTTGAAATTAAGAACAATCTGAAGGCCGCGCGGGATCGGCAGAAGAGTTATGCCGATACCCGTAGAAAACCGTTGTCATTCGAGAAAGGTGATAAGGTGTATTTGAAAGTATCACCTTGGAAGGGTGTAGTCAGATTTGGTAAAGCGGGGAAGCTAGCCCCTAGATATATTGGACCATTCGTTATTACTGCAAAAATCGGTCCCGTAGCATACCGATTAGAACTACCCGATGAATTAAGTGCAGTTCACAACGTGTTTCACGTGTCGAACTTGAAAAGGTGTCTGTCGGATGAGACATCGGTGTTACCATTAGAGGGTGTCCAATTAAACGATAAGCTTAATTTCGTAGAGGAACCCATAGAAATAATGGACGGGAAAATCAAGCAACTTAGACACAATAAGATCTCGTTGGTCAAAGTTAGATGGAACTCACAACGTGGCCCAGAATATACATGGGAACGAAAGGACGAATTTCGGAAGAAATACCCCCACCTATTTCCTCAAAAAGAAGTAGTTGACGCGTAAAATTTCGAGGACGAAATTTTTGTAACGGGGGGAGAATGTAACGATTCCGGCAAATTCAGGTATACCCTAGCCGGTATATACTATTTACGTGTTATTAAATATTGAATATATGAATTATAATGCATTTATACGAGTATATATGATTCACAGTACGAATTATACTCGATTATACAGTGAATCGTATTGGAATTACGATTAACCGATGGACGATTATTGAAACCCGAACGAATCGGGGATTACATTTAGACGAAATATATGATATTTAGTGATGTTTATAAAGTATTAGAGCTTCGGGAGAAGTGAAATAAAGCACAGAAAGGAATTTCGATTTAATGGTACGTCGGTACGTTAAACGAAACCTTTAATACCAAACCAAGCAAGAGACGATCGAGCAAGCCGAAAAAGACGCGCAATTACTAATAATATGATGTTTTAAGTTAATTAATGTCATGGTTTAAGTTTTCTAAAGTTTTTAAATCAGTTTTATATAAATTTCATTTTTAAGCCGAAAAACGACCGTTTTAGCCTCGTTTTAAGCCGAATTAAACCTTTAACCGAAAGACGAACTGAACCAGATTATCCAAAACATTATCCAGATTGCGTAATCTGAACTTGTGGCCAAGATTGGAGGTGTGGGCCCCACCCCACCCTCCTTATTAGACCGATCGGACCAAGGGGTTTCCCCCTTGGCTTCCATTTTCTTTTTTCTATCATCAAACTCTCAAAATTCTCTCAACATTCTTCAATCTTCATCCAACCTCTTGATTTTTATCAAGGAAAATCACAAGGTAGTTACATAAATCTTGGTATTTAATTCCATAATCTTGAGTGATATGCAAGAAAATGAGGTTTCAAGTGAAAAATGGGTGAAAACCCGAGATGAAACCGATTCTTGCGTGATCAAGTGATGTATACAAGTTATACAAGGGATCTTGGTCCAAGAAATGAGTTAAAAGGGTCAAAAACGAATTTTTACGGTTAAAAATCTTTGTTTTGATGTCTTAACCGAAACCATGAAAGAAATGGCTTGATTGTGGGTGTAACTTGCTTGGTGTGGTGTTATTGTGCTTGTAGGTGTTATATCTAGTTGCTAGCAAATGCTACAAAGCAAGATCTTTGCGATCTAAAGCTAAAAACACAAGGTAGTTCGGTTTTTCGTATGATTTATATGATTTGGACAGATTGTGATAGACTTAGAGTTGGGTCATGAAATTTCACAGAGATGATCTACACATGAAAATATGAGATCTGTGAAAATTTGGTAATTTTTAGACAAAGGATGAATATTTGGTGAATTTAATGCTCGTTTTTGGCTAAAAATGATGAAAAATAGCTAAACATCATGAACAATTCTGGAAAATTCTAGATAAGCTTTTTATAACATATAAAAGTCACACAAAAAACTTCAGATCCGTTGGAGAAGTCTAAGTAGGCTTTTCGGTAAAACGAGTTCTAGGGTTTTCTAGCTCGGTTTTGGTGAAAATGGCATGAAAAATGAGATTTTGGTTCTGGAAATATTACAGGGAACTATGTGGATGGCAGGGGTCATCCCAGAAAAATTTGAGATTTTTCTAAGGTCGTTTGGTATTTTTGATATATTTGGTGTTTAAATGACGTTTAAAAATAGATAAATAAATGTTAAATATAAAAATTAATTCTGGAAATATTTTTATAAAATTCCTTACTGTCAAAAAGTGATTTGTGCAAAATTTCAAGATCCGAGACTAAACGGATAATTATTTGTGCTAAAAAGAACATAAAAACAAACTTTTAAAGCTTAAAACGCGTAAACCGGCAAAGTTCGCCTAAGCGAGCTGACTGGTGTATAAAAACCTTAAAAATGAACTATTTTCATGAAACTAAGTTAATCAAGTAAAAATAAATCATCCGAAAATAATTCGGATGATTTGGGTATTTTTATCCGAAATAACAGTTTCCGGCACCCTAAAGACGGAAATGGGTCCCGCGGCCAAACGGGGCGTCTAAACCGAGCTCTAAATTCACGGCTTTAACTAAAATATCAGTCAAACACTATTTTCGGGGTCGTGTGTGACCAAACTCATTTTTGAAACATAAAAACGGATAACCGTGCTAGGCACGCAAAACGGGGAAAACATAATAATAATACTTTTGACGGTTAAATTCTAAGAAATATCACAATCTGAGTCCTGAGAAGTGTCTCTGGGTTAACATTGTCCCCGGATCGAGTACAGTACTGGGTTAACAGTGTCCCAAGATGTACCGGTTGACACGGATTTAATTTATGGAAATTGTATAGTAACGACCTAGGTATCATATTACAGATTCAGGCTCATAACTGTTCACTGTACTACATACTGACTCACGAGAAGGTGAGTTTCACGAGCCCCTTTTTACTGAACTGTTTTAAATATTTTCCCGGGGCGGAAAGCATGTTTCTATCAAAATGTTTAAGTACATGCTGATCGCATGGAAATGAATGTATTTATATAATGTTTATTGTACGGGAATCGTACGGTAATGTATTAAGATGGTAATTGTCTGAGTTGCTAACATTGTAAGGCCCGAAACAGTGTTCTGGGTTAACAGTGTCCCCAGAGGTTATTAAATGGGTTTCTGGGTTAACAGTGTCCCCATAGGGTATTAAATGTGTTTCTGGGTTAACAGTGTCCCCAAAGGTTATTAGATGTGTTTCTGGGTTAACAGTGTCCCCAGAGGTTATTAAATGTGTTTCTGGGTTAACAGTGTCCCCAGAGGTTATTGGATGTGTCTCTGGGTTAACAGAGGTTTCACTTGTGGGCTCAGCATAATTTCATCGCTAATATATGATTTCTATAATGATTTGTCATGGTTTATTTAAATTAGTGAAACTCACCAACTATTCGTAGTTGACCCGTTTTCTTTACATGCTTTCTAGGTACTCCCAAACTGGAATAATTGATACGTGCTTGATGATGCGTGCTTTTGTGGAGGCTTAGTGATCTTTATTTTGTATTGAATATGTTAACGTATTATCGGTAAAACTTATGTGTTAACGCCTAGATGATAACGAAACTCGGAACAATGAATTGCGATGTAAATTAATGTAGTGGTGTTTTCTTTATAAGCAATGCTGTTGATATCAGATGCGTCTGTTGCATCCCGTTTACGTTTCCGCTGCGGTTACGGGGTGTTACAGAACTTGGTATCAGAGCCATTGGTTATAAAGAATTAGGATGTCTTTAAAAAGATACCTAAAATATAACCAGTAGCTCAAGTATTATAGGATCTGAATATCAACTAATAATTTATAGTGACGAGATCTGGATGAACTTGGATGGACAAGTGAGTTATTATGGTCCGGAACATAATAACAGACTTGTCTGCACGAGGGAATTCAGGGGAAGTCACGGGGGACTTTAATAGGTAAAATTGGCAACATATGTGTAAATATATGATAATATTGTTATGTGGTAAAGTTGTATAAGTAAGTGTATATTAATTTGATTATGGTTTACACTATGGAAAGAACTATATGTTTGATTAACTTGTGTGCAGGTAAGAATGTCGAGAACTCATAGTTTATCGGTGGAGGAGGACCCGGAGGAAGTCAGCTCCGGGAACTCTGGGAGTCTACGCATATCATCCAGCTCTGAGCCTAGCGAGGCTAGTCGTAGGAGCTCTAGCCAGTCCTCCCCAGTCAGGATTGTCAGATCCCCCACCCCACCCGCACCACAGGCCACCCCTATCCCTACCGGATTCGGACCCCGCCACACGGCGCGGATCAGTGTCCCGCATGTCCCACCTACCTCTCCCCCACCCAGACCTGCTACCCGCAGGGGCGAGCCCTCCCGCTCCCAGCCCGAACCTGTGACTCCACCTGTGTGGGGTCTCCCTAGGCAGGAAAGGGACGCGGCGGCATGGCTTCGAGTGCTCACCGAGCAGGTGAATGAGCACTCCGCCGCCTTGACAGTGGGAGTGCAGAGGCGGATGTATCTGGGGGACTGCATACTGGACCACCAGTATGCGATTGCACAGCTAAGAAGGGAGTGCTCATACTCCCAATTGATGATTGATCGGTTAGAGACGCGGGTCCGGGGTGTGTTGGCAGTGATGGTGGTGTTGGTGGCAGTGATGGTGTGGTGGGTATACCACCGTGTTTAGTGATGTTAGGATGGTAGAAGTCATGGACCGCTTTTTGATACTCTGTGTAAGCAGTTAGTGGTGATGCTAACATAGAGTGAATCTTGGGTAGTTATAATACAACCACTGGCCCTTAGGGGGTCTCTTTTGGGGTATATCATTATAGATACTTTTGGGTATCATTCAAGCACTGACCCATTGCGGGTTATGTCGAGATAATGCCGACATAGGCCCTATGTATGAAAACTTAACCTATGTAATGATGACAGGAAATTTTCATGTCCATAAAGTCTAGGAATCTTATTAGTAGACACCTCTTGTTCTTCGTAACCAGACATTTTGAAAATTAAAAACAGTTAATTTGAAAAAGACAGATTTTAAAAACAATCAGATCTGAGAACCGGTTTTTTCAGATCTGATGAATCTGGTGCGATTAGAACAAGATTTAGAAGTAAATATTCAAACTTTAATTGAAATAAGGAAAAGAAAACCCCGGAAAGTTGTAGATCTGGACGGAAATGAAGAACAGAGCAGCTGACGTCACTCTTCAATGGAACAGTGTTCTGCTTACATCACTGTTCTTCTTCAGATATTCAATTAGCAACAAATCTTACTAAAATAGCAGTGACCAGCTCTGATACCACTTGTCAGGTCCCCGATTGTTGGTAGATCGTAAACAAATCAAGTCATAACTCACACAAATTAATGTGTTGACAAGGGAGTTAATGACGGGTTGCTATTTTTAGAAAGGAAAACTGTTTGCTAAAGGCGAAATCAATAACAAACGGTGAAGTTGCTGAACAATTAATCAAAGGTAACTAACACACAAGATTCACTCAAAAGATTTCCATTTATATAATATAAATCATACAAACGATAATCGATTTAGGGTTTCTTAATGGGAAAGTTATATCCATACGATTCTAGGACAGCCGTCACACTCACAAATATTCTCTCTGAATTAATGAGGTTGTCCGTCCGTCTTACGAGGCGTGCCCTAAATTATTCTATTTATAGGCATGCCACCTCCTGACAGCTGTCACTTCTTCTAGTAACCCTAAATAAATAAAGCATATTCAAATTACAAATTCAGAACTATACTAAGTGTAAAATAAGTCTTCCGGGTAGGCTTTGTAGCAGTGAACTTTTCCGAGTAAACTGTGTGCTCTGCCTTCCTTTAGACTTGGTAACCTAGAAGTGTGCCCGGGAACAGTTTTTCCGGGTAGGCTTTACTTGGAGTATTTTCCTTAATACTCACCTAGCATACTTCAATTCTCTTGATTATATCAGACTTTGCCCGACATGATCTTACGAGCAACCTTGTTCTTCAATGGTCCCTTCAACTCCCTACTAGGAAATAGCTTATTAGCAAAGTCTGCTCGGTAGCATTGTACCCTGCTTGAGTTGAACCCTGCCCGATGTTACTTGAGATATTTCATTACACATCAAGCTTACTCGGACCACTAGTATTATTAATGAATACCTTGCCCGATCTTCCAATCACTTGGCTTCATGAGCTTGGTTAGCCAAGAGCTTACTCTGAAGTAAACCTTACTCGGCTATGAAGAACAAACTTGCTAGATAAAGTGATCCCTGCCCGGGTATATACTAACTAGTGAACCTTGCTCGGATATACACTAATTGGTGAACCCTGCTCAGATATGCACTTAAGAAGAATTCTAGAAGATAACCTTGCCTGGTGGACAAAGTATCTAGCAAGGGTAAGAAAACCCTGCCCGGGAATCCAAGTGTGCTCGGATTCCATCCTTAGAGAATTCTGAAGAGGTTGAGAAGATTCCAATCTTCCATATACTTCTCTTGGGTCAAATATTTGACTCAACAACGTTGAACTCGATCGGTCGTCGCCGCTTATCTGCATATGACTTCTGTCGGTCTTGAGTAGCTTTCATTCTTGCTTTGATATGATCAAACTTTGAAGAGGTTTCTTGCACAACTTCCAGGCTTCCAATCTCTTTCTGTCCAATCTCTCCCCAGCATACAGGGGTCCTACACGTCTACCGTATAGCATCTTAAACGGTGGCATACCAATACTTGAATGGTAACTTTTGTTATAATAGAATTCAGCCAAATGTACATAATCATGCCTTTTGTCTAAAGCAACAGAGTCTGAGTCGGAATTGTGGCACCGGAGGATGGGTCATATTCATCTATGTAAAATGAATTACATAGTCAAGAATGGTTTGGACTTGGGGTTCCATTGAAGAATTTCAACTTTGAAGATCAACGTCTCATTCAAGAAAGGAAAGCAACACAAGAAACAACATCACTCCAAGTTGATTAACTCAATTGTCACACCTCTGGATTTGCTTCACATGGATTTATTTGGTCCCATAAACGTTAAAAGCCTGGGTGGAAGGTCCTATTGCTTGGTTGTGACTGATGACTACTCACGATACTCGTGGGTGTATTTTCTGAAAGGTAAAGATGAAACAGTGCAGTTGGTAATTAATCTGATTACCAAAGTGTAAAACATAGTCGGGGGAAAAGTCAAGTTCATCAGAAGCGATAACGGCACAGAATTCAAGAACTATCAAATGGTGATGTTTTGTCTACAGAAAGGGATAGAGCATCAGTTTAGCGCACCGTATACTCTGCAACAGAATGGAGTGGCTGAAAGGAAGAATAGAACTCTAATCGAGGGCGCCAGGACTATGCTGGCAGATGCTAAACTTCCCGTGGTGTTCTGGGCTGAGGCTGTCGCCACTGCCAGCTATATCCTTAACCGTGTTTTGACTGTAAAAAGATTAAATAAAACCTGTTATGAATTAATGCATGGTCAAAAGCCTAATCTGAAAGGTCTTGAACCTTTTGGGTCCCCATGTTCGATCTTAAAGACTAATTCAAAATTTGGTGAGAAAGCTGATGAAGGTATTCTTGTTGGCTACGTGGTTGGATCTCCCAACATAAGAGTCTTTAATTTATCGAACAATAAGGTTGAGGTAGTCTGTAACACGGACATTACCAGTTACATATCACCAAAGCCTAGCATGGGACCAGAGGAGGCTTTTGATTATGATAAACTGTTTAAGTCTTTTAATTTGCCATATATTGAATTTGAAGATATAGAAGAAAGAATGGCCACTCAGATTCTAAATGATGAAGATGAGGCCATCATGCATCGTCCAAAGTTTAATGATAAACAATCTAACGTGTCAAGTGCTGTTGAAACCCCTACTGTCTCAAGTGGTGATGACTTTATATATCCGTTTCACACTCAACATAATTAAGATGAACTCACTCCTAATCTTGGTGAAGACTTGGAGGGTGATGCTGCCCAAACCCTAGAAACCACAAGAATCATCCCTTGGCAACCCTTCTGATGGAGTGCGAACCAGAAGGAGCTTGGAAGAAAATACATGTGTGTATGCGAGCATGAAAGACACTGGTATTATGAATGAATGCTTATATGCCTGCTTTATCAGTCAAATTGAACAAAAGAACTATCAGATGGCATTGAATGATAGCTCGTGGGTTGAAGCCATTTAGGAAGAATTGGCTCAGTTTAACAAAATGGAGGTATGGGAGTTGCTTGAAAAGCCACGAGATGTGCATGCAATCGGTACGAAGTGGGTATTCAAATGCAAGAGAGATGGGAAAGGGGTAATCATCCGGAACAAAGCAAGATTGGTAGTCAAGTGATTTAATTAACAAGAAGGGATCGAATATAATGAGGTGTTTGCTGTTGTGGCAAGGCTGGAGGCAATTCGACTTTTCTTGGCCTTCGCTGCTCACAAAGATATGAAGGTGTTTCAGCTAGATGTTAAGAGTGCTTTTCTAAATGGCAAGGTCAATGAAGTGGTATATGTCGAGCAACCTCCCGGATTTTATGATCCAGATTTTCCAGATCATGTGTACAAGCTCAGTAAAGCATTATATGGTCTACATCAAGCTCCACGAGATTGGTACGCAACTTTATCTGATTACCTGCTGGAGAATGGATTTGTGTGAGGAAATATTGACAGTACATTGTTTGTAAAGTGGAATGGGAAGAAGTTTCTTCTCGTTCAGGTCTATGTGGACGATATCATCTTCGGGGCCTCAAAGATTTCTATGTGTCAGGAATTTGAAGCGGTCATGAAGAAAAGGTTGGAGATGAGCGCCATGGGTGAATTAACTTTCTTTTTGGGTTTGCAGGTAGATCAGAAGAAGGATGGCATGTTTATTCATCAAACTAAATATGTTCACAATGTGCTCAAACGTTTTAAGATGGAAGAAAGCACTCCGTTTGACACTCCAATCTGTGTCAACCACAAACTGGGTGCTGACTCCGACAGTGATGAAGATCTGGATCCCACTCAGTATCGGGCTATAATAGGTTCTTTGATGTATATAACTGCTTCCAGACCTGACATTATGTTTGCAGTTTGTCTTTGTGCTCGGGTTTAGGCTAATCCAAAGGAGTCGCACATGAAAGGCGTGAAGAGAATGTTGCGTTATCTTAAAAGAAAGCCTAAGTTGGGTCTCTGGTATCCAAAAGGATGAGAACTGGATCTGGAAGCATACACGGACTCAGACTATGGAGGATGCAATCAGAATAGGAAATCGACAACTGGTGGTTGTTAGTTTCTTGCAGGAAGATTGGTGCCGTGGCAATGCAAGAAGCAAACCTCTGTTTCCATATCCACCTTTGAGGCTGAGTACATGGAAGCATCAAATTGCTGCTCCCAGGTTTTGTGGATACAACAACAAATGCGAGATTATGGTATGAATTGCACTCAATCTCCTATTTGCATTGATAACACTGCTGCAATCTCAATAACTAACAATCTCGTTAAACATAGTAAAACAAAACATATTGACATTCGTCATCATTTCATACGGGATTGTGCTGAGAAGAAATTAATCATGCTTGAAAAGGTTGATTCGCTGGAAAACTTTGCCGATCTTTTTACAAAAGCTTTTGAACGGTCTGGTTTTCAAAACCTAATTGAGCTTAATGGGATGATCAATCCCGAGTAACCATCTTTCTTTTTGTTATTAAAAAAACCGTCACTATCGCTGAGAATTATGTCGGTCGCTTAAGTTTGAATGACATGTTCTTGAATGTGTTTGGTCCTTGTATCTACTTGTGGATTCAAAGGATAGCCATTAACCGAATAATTGAAAGCATCTGGGGCGGTTGTGATGGGTTTCTATTCCTTCGCTGAAAATTATGTCGGTTACACTAAGTTGGAGGGACACATATTCATATGTGTTTTTCCACTGGATTTTTGGGATAGCCATTTACCCTAAAGCTTAGAAGTGACCGGGGCGTCGGAATGTAAATTGTTTTTTTGGGGAAATGATATACACTTTCAGTCTATAGATTCTCAAGTAGCTTCAAAGTTGGTTTTAAATTGAAAATTGATCCAATCTTTGGAAAATGATAGATAAATTGATTTTGTGTGCCTAACGGGTGAGCTACTAAGCTTAAAAAACTTTAGAACAGTCATTGTTTGGCACGGTAACTTTCCATGGTGAGTAAAAGTTGAAGTGATGCAAATTAAATCTGCTCGATTTACTGTGGAGAGTCATTTTGAAATGTGCATGTCTCCACATATATCTCTGCAAATGATAGGCAGAAAAGTGATTACCCAGTCATACACGAGCACGTTAGTGTCTTGATTCCCTTGTATATTATGTTATCTTACTACAGTGATCCAGATTCGGGACTTGCAGGTGTTCGTTATTGTTCCTAAACAAAAAAAATAAAAAAAAATGATGGCGTTTGTTGCGTTTGAAATTCAAAAAAGCCTAATACAATAAGGATGAGGCACCAATTGAGTCTTGTACGCTCTTAATGTAAGGCTTGAAAAGCCGACTCTCATGTACATCTTTTAATCAGACACTACGGATAGAAGTCAAATTGGGGTGATCTGGGGAAAGCCAAATACGCCTTGAGAATAGATAGGAGGATCACAGGTCCTTACGTGATGTCTATCTAAATTCTGAGCCTAATTGAACCTAACCAGTATCAAAGAAGCAATGAAAACCATGCTAAGTTTCATACATGCCTTCAACCTGTTTCTCTATGTCATAATAACGTTGAACATGAATCCTAGTGACAGCCTCTTAATCAGTATGATTCCATGCTCGGATCTTTTCTTAAACACGTTGGGTTCTCTAAAACACTGAAATTTGATCCCGTCTATTTTATTCTATTTTATTTTATTCGATTATTTTAAAGCTGTTTTACTTATAAATCATAGGTTACTCGTTCTTTATCTATATCTTTCAAAATTTTCTAAAATTAACTTCGCTATGACGAAGTTTTCAGTGACGGCGAAGTTGACTTAACTTTGCCTCCAGGGTTTTCTGAACGTATATAAACACGTCTTTGGTCAAAATAGGTCAAACAACTTTTCTTAAACACTCGACAAACTTATCTTCTGAATCAATCTTGTCCAAATATGCTTTTGGTCTATTTATAAGGTCCATTATCTCATAATGATTCATAACTTATTGAACATGGTAAATTTTTTAATGCTTTAAAACAATTCTTAGCATCTTAGGGGGAGAGTAGTTGCAAAGGTGATTAATTGAGGACTAAGAGGAGAGATGACATAGATGATGATCCTAATGCATCGAAAGATGCAGGTGGTGAGCTGCCAAGAACTGAACAAACTCTTGGGGTTTCCGCATCTCATGGGGAGTCTATTGTTCCATATGGCAGTGCAGGTGATGAGACTATTGTGGTAGACGATGAGGATGATATGGTTGGGGACATGTTGTCTTTTAATGAGATTGAAAAGATTGGTGATTAGATTGAGATTGATAGTGGCTTAGAGGAAGGAGAGATAGCAGATGATGGGATTGAACATGATATTCCTAGTGGTGGTCAGGAACAAGTAAGTCAAGAAAGTAGTGGAGTTGGGGAGTCTGAGTGGGAAGAACAACCAAGGTGGAAAGAAGAGTTTGCTCACTGATTTAACAAGACAAAGAAACCAAAGGTGACTCCGATGTTTAAAATGAGTTACAATATCAAGGGGTATGCTGAATCAAAGAAAGGTATTATCTGTTGGTTGTATGATGATCAACTTAAGGTGTTTGTGGTGAAGAGATATGATGGGATTCAATATTTTTCTAAGAATTAAGATCGTTCAATACGTTGCCTGAATGTGAGCTGAAGGATTTGGCTCGTTTAAGGTTGATTAATAGGAATGGGTACAGGTTTGCTAGCTGGGTTGGTAAGATTGTGTGGAGTGAAGTAGTTAAAGAGAAAAAGTTTGTGTTGTTGAAGCCTCAAAAAGGGAAATTGGTTGAAGATACTGAACGGGGGATGCGGGCGGATGGCAAGCCTTGGATGGTGATGAAGTACAAACTGATTTGATGTATGAAAGAGGCTCCAATGAAGACCATGCCTCAAGATGTGATGAAAGATCTTAAATGGTGGTACGTTGATTGTGAGATCGCTGAAGCCGTGATGGAAGATCAGGATGAACAGGAGATCTAGAGGGTGTATGATCCTATGCACCTGGTTAATTTGTCTCAAGCTGATTTGCAGGTACTAAACGAAAAGAAGATCCTTTATATTCCAGCTAGGAAAGATGAAGCAAGGAAGTATCAAAGGGTGGTCTCAGTTTGTGTGAGACAAGAGGTGCAAGCTTGAAGATGGAGGGTGCGGCTTTTTGGATTTCAAGACGAAACGAAGCTATAAGAGAAATGAAGCTACTTCCAAGGGGGAGTCTGTTGGTGCACTATGCTAGTATTTCATTAGTCTTGAGTCTATCGTGTCTGTAATCTTTACTTTGTTTGTTACGTTTTGGTGAACTTGTTACTTTGTTCTTTTGTTTTAGCGAACTTAGTAGTTGGCGAAGTTAGGGACAACTTCGCTTAGCCTGTTAGGCGAAGTTGTCGTGGTTTATATATACCTAACTTCCGCCATTCAAAGTTAAAGTTTTGGATCATTTGTCTTTGGACGGCTAGGTTTATTGGTTGCTTGGTTTTGATATCTAATAACAAGTAGACCGAATGACATTACGAGGAACTCGTAGTGTCCATACCGCGTCCGAAACATTGTCTTAGGGATGTCTGCCTCCTTCATCTTTAGCTGATGATAGCCTGATCTGAGATTTATTAGTGAGAACCAATTTGAACCTTGCAGTTGGTCAAACAAATCATCAATCCTTGGTAAGGGGTATCTATTCTTTATCGTAAGTTTGTTCAACTCGCGACAGTCTATGTACATTCTCATACTCTCATCCTTCTCCGTGACAAATAACACCGGTGCACCCCACGGGGAATACTTGGTCTAATAAAACCTTTGTCGAGGAGTTCTTGCAGTTAGGACATTAATTCTTTCATCTCAGATGGTTCCAGGCGGTAAGGTGCTTTCGCGACGGGCTGTGCTCCTGTTACTAAATCTATCTGAAATTCTATCTAACGCTCCGGTGGCAACCTCGGAAGATCCTCAGGGAACACTTCTGGATAGTCGCACACAACGGGAACGTCTTTCACTTCTCTTGCCTCGGTCGTAGCTTTGACAACATACGCCAGGTAGGCATCACACCCTCGCCTTATCAATACTTCGTCTTTTATCATCGAAATGTCTTTAAGCCCTGAACTTTCTTTATCACCATAAAACGTCACTGTACCACCATCCAAGGATTATAACCTTATTAAACTACTCCTACACACTATCTGAGCCTCAAACTCAAATAGCCAATCCATTCCCAAAACCACATCGAACCCTCCTAAGGTTATAACACACAAAGTAACAGGGAACTCATGTCCCTCTAATTCTATCTTACAATCCTTAACAATTCTCTATATTTTAACCGAGGTGTCACTAGCAGTTTCTACTATAAACATATCATTTTTTTAACTTACTAAATGTCCTAGAAACAAAACTTCTATTCGCATCCGAATCAAATAGTACTGAAATAGAAATACCGTTCACTAGAAACGTACATGTCACAACATCAGGAATCTGTCTGGCTTGTTCCTGAGTGAGCATGTAGGCCCTAGTCCTTGGCATATCTTGGTTAGCATCCTTTTTCTCCTTTCCTCCAGCTTCAACACTCGTACAAGCTCTTGCCCAGTGACCTGTCTGTCTGCACTTATAACACGTGGGCTTTACATGGAAATCCTGAGCAAAATGCCCCATCTTGCCACATTTGTAACAAGCATTTGATCATGATCTGCACTCTCCACCATGGGACTTTCCACACTTATGGCACACATCAGACCCAGTGCCCCACTTGCACTCTCCAGCATGCATTTTCCCTAAAATACCACATGACCTCTTCTATCACACTTTCAGTCGCTTATCTCTAGGCTTCCACGTTTGAGTAACGGGTCGCTTGACAGGAACAACCGTTTTCTTCTCTTTCTTCTCTTCTAACACCACATCATCCATAGCCAGGTCTTCATAAATCATCTCTGCGAGTTTTACAGCAGAGTCAAAAGTAGCAGGTTTATTCTCCCTTACTAGCGTGCAAACATTCTATGGCAATCCCCTAGATAGCACTTGATTGTTTTAGCCTCATTGTTAACCATATCGGGCACCAAACTAGACATTCAGTTGAACTTTGTAGTGTACTCACGTTGCGTCATCTTACCAGCTTTTAAGTTCAGGAACATCATCTCCACCCTTTCAACTTCGGCATCCGCACATAACCTTTTCATTACTAACTCCTTCAGAACCTCCCACTTCATTGCCTTAATCTCCTCTTGACTCTTCCTCTGCTCAATCGACTCCCACCAGTACATTGCCTCTTCACCGAAGGATTGGGTAGCATAACCCACAGCTTGGTCGGGATGGCATTCGCTGATTCAGATAACCTTGACCATTGTGGTTATCCATTGGAGAGTAGCGACTGGGTCTCCCAAACCTGTTAGCTTCGACGGGTCGCAACCATTGAATGACTTGTAGTTGCACCCACCCCTGCCTCTCCTCCTATCATTGACCTTCACTGACTTAACTACACTCCAATCCTCCTTCTCTCTTTCATCATCTTTCTTACCCTTCTCTCCCGACCCTTCAGCAGTTCTTCCATGGCTTCTAGAAGACCCTGCAGCTACAGCTTGAACAACGGCTACTTGGACTGCTGGGTCAAGTTGATACCCTTCGTTGTTTCTAGGGTTTTGCCCTGCCGCGTTTCATTTTTCCCTAGTGTTAGAAGTGGATTCCACAGAAGGTTGTCGGACTAAGTGTGGCCTGCCACGACGTCCAGTGAGACCTCCTTCTCCCACAACTTGCCTAGCTCCAGCCATCGTATTCTGGAAAGGCAAAACACAAACGTCATCACTCAAGGAACTATTTAGTACAAGGATAGTAAGGCTAACAGGTAATTACAGTGGGCAGTTCTGATTAGCTAATCACGTTACTTTCCGTGTCCTATACACTTCCATTTTTAAGTCTATTTGTGCTAGGTTCTACTTTTAAACAGTTAATCAATCAGGCAATCAATTAATCATATCCCTAACATTCACATATCCCTTCCTTAGCAATTAATCTAATATTTACATACATTATTTAATTATACATTTACCTCTACTGAGCTTGCTTGAGTGACACATGGCTATCTTGAACTGGCATCTTCTTTCTCTTTCTTACTTTGATCCCATTCTCTGTTCGAGTCTAAGCATGTAGGATGCTTAATTCTTTCGAACTTTGCTCTGATACCAACTTGTAACGCCCCGTTCCGTGTGCCCTACTTTAGCGTTGGATTTACTCATAAACACGGTTCTAAATATCAGAGTGAATTAAAACTTTCGCGGAATAATAATAATAGTCAACCATTCATTACAAACATTCGTATCTTGTCCTTTTAAAACATAAATAAAACATAGTATCAAAACATAATGACAAATCTTCAGATGCCAGCCTCTTCAAATCTTGCCATGTGTCTCCCTCAAGCCAGCTGTCTCAGACGATTAACCTGTGTGCATACTAAAAGTCAGCTACGCTGAGTGAATTCTAATTAATCTGATGACATACAATACATTCACATACTTACATACCTACATACTTTCATTCTTTCTTTCATACTTACATACATATACTTCTTAAAGAGCATTCCACCCTATAACCTTCGCCGATATTATTAGGGTCAGTTCCCTACATTCGCCGTTATTATTAGGGTCGGATCCCTACATTCGCCGATTTTATTAGGTTCGGTTCCCTACATTCGCCGATATTATTAGGGTCGGTTTCCTACATTAGCTGATATTATTAGCGTCGGTTCCCTATCTAACCATACCTTCCGTTCGTCATATAACCATACGTACCTTTCTTTATATAGTCGTTCTTTCGTACATACTCATCTCATTACGTGCTTTCATACATACATATTTCATACTAGGCTTACTACATATTACTTTCCCTGTCGATAGGTGCAATATTCGAAGATCGTTCACGCACCGACAAACATTCATTCATAATCATTCATACATACTATCACATCAATCATTATAGCATTCACTTACCATTTATGGTAAGTGTATTAAGATTCACATTGAGTATGCACACAGCCCCGAAAACACAATAAGGAAGTGGGGTTAGAAACTCACCTGAACTCGGTTACGTTCACTGTTACTAGTTATTCCTTTCTTTAGCTGTGTGCGACTAACTGTATAACAATTACGCTTATCAATTAACTATCACTATCCATAACGCATTCCTAGTCTAATTTTTACCCTCAACGAACGGGGTGTCTAGGGGCAGCGTCGCTGGCAGCAGGGTTTTAGAGGCGGCAGCCCCTAACAGGGTCCGAGGGGCAGGCCCCTGGCGGGGGTCGAGCTGTCAGGTCAGCTTGAAAAAATTTTATTTTCATTAACTGTCCTAACACATTTTTCATTAGAATTCTTAATTATTATTTTATTTGCTAGCTCATAAAGTTCGAGGGCTTCTTTTTAACAAATCTATTTTATTTTAAGTCCAGGGACCTTTCTGTCATTCTTTCAAACTTTAGTTCGTTACCCAGTTCGTCATTCTATAACGAATTGGGGCTCATTCGTCAGTTCTCCGTTAACGAATTACTTAACAAATTGTTTAACGAACCGCTTCTAGTTCGTTATCTCTTCTTAACGAATGGGCATAACGAATTGCTTGTTAATTCGTTATGTCTCCGCTAATGAACTAGGGTTAGGTCAGAGAATGTCAGAAACATTCTCTGACATTCGTTAACCTCGTACACCTTTTTCGGCGCCGTCATCGCTAGAAAACCGGGATCTCGCCAGAAAAGCGAGATCTCAGTTATTTTCCACCATTTATCACCGTTTTTCGTCCCGTTCGATCCAGATCTGAGCTAGGGTGACCCCTAAGCTCATCTTTTGATTGGTTTACACCCGATTCCACCAGAATCTCGTGACTTTAACTGTGTCAGGGTGTCGGCTCGTCGTTTCGCGACTAAATCTAGGGGATTTGCGTCCATACAATATCATTCTATCATTACTTCGGCTCGGGATCAATTCTTCTTCTTGGTTTCGGTTTAGAGAAAGAGAGGAAGAGATAAAGAGCTTAAGTGTGTGTTTTGGGTGGTGTATGGAATGGATGAGAATGAATTAATTAATGGTAATTATGGTATTTATATCATGTGTCATGGACTTAAGCCCATGGTCTTTCCCTACTTTCCTTATTAACCCAAGTCCATTACCCATATTACTTAATCCAACACAAGCCCGACTCTCAAAAACTCATCTTTTATTTTATTAACCGAAACGAGAAAACGGGATGCTACACAACCGAACCGAGCAGACCTTTCTCGTTGCTTGTCTCGTTTGCAAACCTATGGGTCATAACATCTCTCTCCCCATATTTTGATTTTGTAAACCCTACCTATCGGCTATCTTTTTGCCTGCCTCCTGTTCTCTCTATCTTTACAATTAGAAACCTCATAATGATTATGTTAGACTTATATTAATGTTTCATCAAATCTAATAAGGCAAAGGTTTTCCCAAATCTTCTCATTCACTCATCCATCTAAATCCTAAATCTGTCATCCTACAACATCGTTCGTCTTCATCTAAGATGAATCTCTATGTGATTTTACGACTTTTTGTTGTGTCATTGGCGGCAAAATCTGAAGCGTTGAGTTTGGGTGTTTCTCCATGGCGTTGTCGCTCGAGATATATGAGTGAATAGCTTTCCGTATGCACCACTTGAATATCGCACCACCATTAGCAAGCACTCGGTAGCGGGCCGCAGGTGTTCCTCTTGGTAGTTCGTTCAAAGTAATCGTTGTTACCGCCATTAGTTACACAGGTATGGTTTATGTGTGCTAAATCTTAAATTTTCGTTATGAATTATTCTTCCTGAACGCCTATGGTTTGGGATTTATTATTATTATTATTATTATTATTATTAGTATCTTTTTTGTGATTGAAATATTGAATATTTGAATTTGATGTCGTTGTATAAATTGAACCATGAACAAATTGGTAATGCCCACCAAGTGTTTGTATAAATGCCACATAGAGAATTTAGTTATAAGCCAAAGGATATTGCCATTATATCATATGTTCAAACCTGCAAAAGACTATTATTTTAAGAAAGGTTTTGAATTTTGTGGGGATCGTCGGTGTTGATGATACGATTGCCGCATCGGTAAATGGGACTGCTCATGATGGTGTTGAAGAATAAGTTTTAAACTACAGTAAAAAAGATGACTCCATTGATATAATAGCCAAAATTCCTGATTATAATTGTGAAAGTAAAGAAGGAAATGGGAGTTTTAACGAGTTGTTTACTAAACAAGTTGAAGAAAGCAACAATCTTGATGCATTTAAGGTACTATAAACGGTGGAATTTGATCGTTTTTGTGCTAGAGATTGCATAACTCTCCAATGCTGGCCTTTTTGTGTGATAGAGGGGTAATGATGGCATGAGAATTATGGGCTTTTACAATTACACCAATTTTACAAAACTCTCCAATGCTGAATGGACTGCTACATGCGATAAAACGCCGTATTGTTGATGGTCATGACTAGGTATGGTCTTAGAAATGACAGATTGTGAATAAATTTGAAGTTTGGTTTTAGTTGGAAACAAAAACAAATCAACAAAAGGGTATTTTTTGAATTTCTTAAAAAAACGAGGTGCAAATACTTTTAGCTTGATTTATAATTATCTGTTCTTTTTTATGATGACGAGGTTAAGGGGTCGGGTTACAAAGTTAGTTATACATCAAGAAACAAATAGAAAAATAGTTTTGTTGATTTTGGTGAAATTGAGAACCAAGTTGTGCAAGAATTAGAGCATTATGCAGCATATAAGGCTGAAGAAACTATCAAAAGAGTCAACAGTCTATTAAAAAATTACATAAAGCATGCGCCTTGATTGATTCTTTTGGATTATGATTCTACTGTATTGTCACAAGTCTTCCATTAATAAGAGCCCGAGTTCTAAAAGCATTTACATGCTCGATACTTTGTATAGAGATGAGAATAATATGGTTTTTGTTGTGAGTGCAAGGAGTCGAAACATGCTACACGAATGGTTTGCTTCTTGTGAAAAACTAGGACTTGCAACAGAGAACGTGTGTTTTCTAAGGTACCTAACCTAACTACTTTATGTATCTGAACTTTTGGTCAACCATAAAAGGATAAATGAGCAGTTCCAGTTATTCGGTTTTGGTTAAATTAGTTTTACATGTTGGTTCGGGTCAGTTATGGGTCGTTAACCATTAACTAGATTTGGTCTTGAAATGTTTTGGCTTAACTAAAGTAGCCCAAAAAAATTTTGTTGGGTCTAAACTTTTGTGTTCTACATTTTTAACCACTAAATAAATCGTTATTATACGTTTGGGCTTTAATTTGAGTTTACCTTTACATTTCCATCATTCGGTTATCATCTACTAGAAAAAAACTAAGAACTAAAGAAATGATTATTAACACATTATGTCAAAAACATAAAACATAAACATACGATTTGATATTATCTTGCCACTATCATAAAATCCAACCAACCATAGTGTCATAAATTTTGTTTAGTTGGTACTACGTTCGACCTCTTACTAAAAATATTCCAATATTTAAAGTTGTAGCCTTGTGACCAGATATGCGTAGATAAAAAATATATATATGAACATCATATTGACTATTTTAAAACTTATCAATTTTCTGCAATAATCCATTTATTAATTAGTATGGTCTACACCTTCATTAATCAGTTCGGTTAATAATGAATTTACTAAACTTGGTCCGGGTCGATTTTGTCGATTATAGAAATGTCGAAAACCAAAGAAGACCCACTACTTTCAGTTTTCAGTAAAACACTAAACCGGAACCCCAATGGGTTAGAGACTCATTTATGTATTGTATATCTTTATTTACAGACGAGGTTGTGATAGGATCAGTTGCATTTCTTGGTAGAGGCCTTTCATATGTTAATGCTCAAGCGAAGACAATTCTCGCCCGTCATTTGATTTTCCTGCACGGTCAACCTCTTTACACTAATCAATAACAAAAAGTTTATATACATGTGTTGTCGCCTTTTAACATGTTATAAATTTCTGATTATGCTATTCTATCCTTAAAACCAACCAGTGGATTCTCCAAAACAGAATATTGCGCGTTATAGCTTAGTTGCGCGTGATACTTAAACAATATTTGAGTAACATCAACATGCTTTTCAATTATGCATCATTTTATTGTTGATTTAGGAATAACATAGGATCATGGAAAGCTTCATTTTCTAAAGAAGAGCTTCATGGTTTAATTTCTGAGTAGTGGAAGAAAAATAGTGTTCACCATTGGTCTTTATGTATTCTAAATTTCTAATTACTTGTTGTTTTGGTTTATTTTGTGGTGGACTTCTCACATTAGAGAACTTATGACATTTTTCATCGAATTTCCCCATATACTCTTTATTTCATTACACAAAATAGGTTCAACAATGACTTCAAGGTTAGTTTTACATCTTATATTCGTTTATAAATTTAATTTAAGTTTTCATGGCATATACTAGGTATCTCAACAATGAATTCTAAATGTTAGTTTTTGTCAAATCTATAGGATCTTTTGTGAATTATACCGGCATTTATTAGGTGAGTAAACAAACCGAACAGACATGAATTGTGGCATGTCTGTGGTCGATCATTTTACTTTTACCGAACACGAACATATAATCTAACAGATTGTGTTCATGTTTGTTCATTAAAAAACTAAGTATGTTCATGTTTGCTCTATTAAAACCTAAACGAACAGTTCTCGAGTGTAAGCGAACACTAAGTTAAACGACCATAATAGAACAAACCTAAACGAACGCAAATAAACATTCAGTACAGGCAATAAAATTATAGTCAACCTAAATAAGAAATGGACAAATATTTTCATCAAAACAAAAAATAAATCGTTGCAAGAATGACGAACAGACTAATGTGTACGTAATAAATCCAAACAACGATACGTATTGATTTAATTAAGCGAACCGCCTTGTACCCGTTTTTGATTTGTATGTATAAACGTAATAACAATCCAATTAACCTGGGGTAAATATTCCCCTTGATCTCGCGAACCAAACCCTAAGAGTAATTGGATTAAAGTTTCCTACAAAGCATCCAACCATATCAGGTTTTGGCCATCAAGTTACGTCTATCAATCATCATTAATACCTCGTTGTTTCTGGTAATTCATATATCTAACATGCGCGTTTTCAATCAATAATCAAAAGCCTTAATCTTAATCTAACCAAAATATAGCGGATTGATTGATTGTAAGGCCCCGTTACCGGTGCCTCACATTGGACATTGGATTTACTCATAAACACAGTCCTAAATATCAGAGTTAATTAAAAACTTTCGCGGAATAATATAAACTGTCAACCATCCATTACAAACATCCATAACTCGTATTTTAAAAACACAACATATAACCTAGTATCAAAACATCACGGCAAATCTTCAGATGCCTGCCTCTTCAGTATTGCCATGTGTCTTCCTCAAGCCAGCTGTCTCAGTCGATTAGCCTGCGTTCATACTAAAAGTCAGCTACGCTGAGTGAGTTCTAGTTAATCAGGCAACTTACAATACATTCATATTTACTTATGCACCCGAAGGTACATACCTTCCTATTATCTTACATACTTACATGCTTACGTACTTTCATTTTTTCTTTCAAAATAACATACGTACTTTCATTCATACACATACATTTTAAAGAGCCTTCCGCCCTATAACCTTCGCCGATACTATTAGGTCGGTTCCCTACATTCGCCGACATTATTAGGGTCGGTTCCCTACATTCGCCGACATTATTAGGGTCGGTTCCCTATGTTTAGTACATTGAACCCTACCTGCCTTGCCTTTACGTACCTTTCTTATTAGTACATGCACTATCCGAAGATCGTTCATGTGCTAACATCTTAACATACATACATCTTTCACATATCATATATATATATATATATACATCAATCATCATACATAAATCATACAAGGAATACACTTACCACTTAAGGTAAGCGTATTAACTATCACATCGAGTATGCACATAGCCCCGAAAATATAACAAGGAAGTGGGGCTAGAAACTCACCTGAATGCGGTTACGTTCACCGTTAATGCTAATCCCTTTCTTGAGCAGTGCACGACTAACTGTATAACAATTACACGTATCAATTAACTATTACTACTCGTCGTATTTCTATCTTTATCTAACCCACAACGAACGGGGGTCAGGGGGTAGCGGGGTTCTAGGGGTGGCATCCCCTAGCAGGGTCCAAGGGGCAGAGCCCCTGGCTGGGGTCGAGCTGCCATGTCAGCTTGGAAAAATTTAGGATTCTAATTTATTTTCTAATTCACTGATTCATTCTTCATAACGAATTAGGTCTGATTCGCTATCCGACTCGTTACCTTAAATGTAAGTGTACTTAAAAGTTAGGCGAACTTAACTTAAGCGAACCTAAGTTAAGCGAACTTAACATTAAGCGAGCTTAGCATTCACCAAACTTAACCAGTAGCGAATTTAACCAATAGCGAACTTAACCTGTGGCGAACTTAACCAGTAGCAAATTTAACCAGTGGCGAACTTAACCAGTAGTGAACTTATACAGAAGCGAACTTAACCAGTAGCGAACTTAACCAGTAGCGAACTTATACAAAAGCGAAGTTCGTGGTCTGTTGTTCGCGGGTTCGTCTCGTCGCATATTTCACAACCTCAATACACATTTTATGATTTGGCCTTAGTCCTAAACATTCCCTTGACCGTTTGCGGTCTAATCTTGACCCGTTTGTAACATAAAACACGAACCTTTGTGGTGAACGTTAGGGAATAGATCTAGTGTTTTATTTTTAAACGAGCTATTTATGTTCGTGGGTTCATTAGGTTCGTTTTATCATCAAGTTTACAACTTTAAGTTTCATTTACAACCGATCTAATCCCGTTCTAAGTTTCAAGGCTAAACGTTTATAAAAACGTAAACTTTAAGATCAAGAACATACCTTTACGTGTTTTACGGTTACGGTTTAGCTTGGTTACGAACTTTAGGTCTTGTATCTATCTTGCACTATGAGGATCTATCAAGAATCGACGTTCATTTGGCTCGGATCTCGCCTCTCTCTCTCGGCCGTATATAGTGGTGTAGGATGTGTGTGTGTTTTGAGTGTGTAGAGATTTATGAAAGATGGAAATGATAGTTAGGGTTTTAGGATGGTTTAAGGGGTATTTATATCCCTTAAAGCCCATGGACCTAAGGCCCATTACCCTTTTAATCCATCTTAATTAATCCAAGTCCATGAATTTTCTTTATTTAATACCAATTAAAAATTTAACGCCCGGAAACTTAACACAACTTTCTTTATTTAATATTAGAATATTTTAGGATGTTACAAGTCTTCCCTCCTTAAAGAGGTTTCGTCCCCGAAACCTAACTTATCACTTAAACAAACTAGGGTAGAACTTACGCATCTCATCCTCAGCTTCCCAAGTAGCATCTGATCCCTTGCGATGCTTCCATATCACTTTTACCAAGGGTATAACCTTGTGACGAAGCTGCTTCTCCTTGCGATCAACAATCTTTATTGGTTGCTCGATGTAGTTCAGTTGTTTATCAATCTCGATGTCCATTAATGGCACGTGAGACGTGTCATCAGCTAGACACTTCCTCAGATGGGAAACATGAAAGGTTGAATGAATTCCTTCTAACTCATCGGGTAAGTCCAGCTTATAAGCTACTTCACCCACATGATCTAAAATCTTAAACGGTCCGATGTACATCGGACTCAATTTTCCTCTTTTCCTAAAATGGATAATCCCCTTCCAAGGCGAGACCTTGAGCATCACATTGTCACCAACATTAAACTCAATTGGTCGTCGCCGCTTATCAGCATACGACTTCTGCCTGTCTTGAGCAGCTTTCATTCTTGCTTTAATCTGATCAAACTTTGATGAGGTTTCTTGCACCACCTCTAGGCTTCCCATCTCCTTCTGACCAATCTCTCCCCAACATACCGGAGTTCTGCATCGTCTACCGTAAAGCATCTCAAACGGTGACATACCAATACTTGAATGGTAACTGTTGTTATAGGAGAACGCTGCTAGATGCAGGTGATCAACCCAACTTCCACCAAAGTCTAAAACACAAGCACGTAGCATATCCTCAAGGGCATGGATCGTCCTTTCGGATTGTCCATCTGTTTGAGGATGGTATGCCGTACTAATGTTTAAACTCATTCCCATAGCTTCATGGAATTTCTTCCAGAACCTTGAAGTGAATCGAGTATCTCTATCAGACACAATTGACAATGGTACTCCATGCTTAGATACAACCTCTTTGATGAACAAACTTGCTAACGTTTCTGACGAGATGGACTCTCGTATAGGTAGAAAGTGAGCACTTTTGGTCAAACGGTCCACTATCACCCAAATGGTATCATGATGCTTAGCTGTACGAGGTAGCTTAGTTATGAAGTCCATAGTGATGTGTTCCCATTTCCATTCAGGTATCTCAAGCGGTTGCATTTTCCCATAAGGTTTCTGATGTTCGCCTTTGACTTGTAAACAAGTTAAACACTTACTAACATAATCCACTACATCATTTTTCATTCCTGGCCACCAGTAGTCTCCCTTCAAGTCTTGATACATTTTCGTAGCTCCAGGATGAATCGAGTATCTTGATTTATGAGCTTCATCTAAGATTCGACCTCTAATATCACCATGGCGTGGGATCATTATACGGTCAAACCCTAGTCTTAACACCATGAGTGTTCTCCATCAACTCATCTTGCTGGTCGTAAATCCTTTCTTTATTCACTAAGTTATCATCTACTAACACTTCTAACTGCACTTTGATGATTTCTTCGAAAAGACTTGAATTCATAATCAGCTGGTATGACTTTACTGTTGCGAGGACTTCCTCATTCTTACGGCTTAACGCGTCGGCGACTACATTAGCTTTACCAGGGTAGTACTTAATATCGCAGTCGTAATCCTTTATCAATTCTAACCATCTCCTCTGCCTCATGTTCAGCTCTTTCTACTCGAAGAAGTACTTTAAGCTTTTATGATCCGTGTAGATAGTACACTTTGTACCATACAGGTAATGCCTCCATATCTTTAAGGCATGCACTACTGCTTCTAGCTCTAAATCATGCTTCGGATAAGTACTCTCATGAACTTTCAACTGTCTAGACGCGTAAGCTATCACCTTCCCTCGTTGCATCAACACGCAACCTAACCCACGATGTGATGCATCAGTACAAACAACCAGATCCTCGTCACCATCGGGTAGAGCAAGGATTGGAGCTTGCGTGAGTCTCTTCTTTAACTCCTGAAAAGCATCTTCCTGAAACTTACCCCAACTGAATACTATCGACTTTCGGGTCATACCGGTCAATGGTGCGGCTATCTTGGAGAAATCTTCAATGAATCTCCTATAGTAGCTAGCTAACCCTAAGAAGCTTCGTATATCAGTCGGATTATGTGGAGTCTTCCAATTAGTTATTGCTTCAATCTTAGCTGGGTCCACGGTAATCCCTTCAGGATTGATCACGTGACCTAGAAATTGCACTTCTCGCAACAAGAACGCGCATTTTGAAAACTTAGCATACAACTTCTCTTTCTCCAGAGTTTCCAATACTTCTCTCAGATGCTCGGCATGGTCAGACTCACTCTTTGAATAAATCAGTATATCATCGATGAAAACGATAACTAACTTATCCAACATCGGCCGACACACCCTATTCATCATGTTCATAAATGTTGTAGGAGCTTTTGTTAGACCAAATGACATCACGAGGAACTCGTAGTGTCCATACCGCGTTTGGAACGCTGTTTTAGGGATGTCTGCCTCCTTCACATTCAGCTGATGATAGCCTGATATGAGATCTATTCGTGAGAACCAACTTGAACCTTGCAGTTTATCAAACAAATCATCAATCCTTGGCAAAGGATATCTATTCTTTACCGTAAGTTTATTCAACTCGCGATAGTCTATGCACATTCTCATACTTCCATCCTTCTTCTTCACAAACAACACTGGTGCACCCCACGGAGAAACACTCGGTCTAGTAAAACCCTTATCGAGGAGTTCTTGCAGTTGGGACATCAATTCTTTCATCTCGGACGGTGCTAGACGGTAAGGCGCTTTCGCGACGGGTTGGCTCCTGGTACTAAGTCTATGTGGAATTCTATCTCTCGCACCGGTGGTAACCCCGGAAGATCCTCAGGGAATACTTCTGGGTAGTCGCACACGATAGGAACATCTTTCATTTCTTTCTTCTCGACAGTAGCGTTGACGATTTACGCCAGATAGGCACCACACCCTCGTCGTAATAACCCTTCGGCTTTTATCATCGAAATGACGTTAAGCTCTGAACTTTCCTTATCACCATAAACCGTCACCGCACTACCATCCAAGGATTTTAACCTTGTTATCCTACTCTTACATACTATCTGAACTTCATACTCAGACAACCAATCCATTCCCAAAACCACATCCAACCCTCATAAGGTCATGACATAAAAAGTAACAGGGAACTCATGTCCCTCTAATTCTATCTTACAGTTTTTAACCATTCTCATTATTTTAACCGAGACACTCGGCAACATTTCATTTTGGCTAGTTTACTAAAGGTCGTAGCTACAAAACTTTTATTTGCACCCGAATCAAATAATACAGAAGCAGAGATACCATTTACTAAAAATGTACCGGTCACGACATCGGGAATCTGTTTGGCCTGTTCTTGAGTCAGCATATAGTCCCTAGTCCTTGGCCTCCTTTGTTCAGCATCTTTCTTCTCACTTTCAGCAGCTTCACCGCTTGTACAAGTCCTCGCCAAATGACCTGTCGGTCCACACTTATAACATGCGGGCTTTGCATGGCAATCCTGAGCAAAATGCCCCACCTTGCCACATTTGAAACAAGCATTTGACCCTGATCTGCACTCCCCACCATGGGACTTTCCACACTTATGGCACACATCAGACCCAGTGCCCCACTTGCATTCTCCAGCATGCATCTTCCCGCACGTCCTACATGACCTCTTCTCCCACACCTTCTGCTTCTTGTCTTTGGTGTTCCACAACTAAGTGCCAGGTCGTTTAACAGGAGCGAACCACTTCTTGTCCTTCTTCTCCTCCCCCACAACAACATCATCCGCAGCCAGTTCCTCATAAACCATCTCTGCGAGTTCGACAACAGAGTCAAAAGTAGAAGGTTTATTTGCCCTGACTAGCATGTGGACTTTCTGTGGCAATCCCCTCCCCTGACTAGCATGTGGACTTTCTGTGGCAATCCTCTCACATAACACTTGATTCTCTTAGCCTCAGTGTTGACCATATCGGGCACCAACCTAGACATTCGGTTGAACTCGATGATGTACTCAAGATGTGTCATCGTCCCCGCTTTCAAGTTTAGGAACTTCATCTCCGCCCTCTCAACCTCCGCGTCAGCACAAAACTTCTTCATAACTAGTTCTTTCAGATCCTCCCACCTCATAGCCTTGATTTCCTCTCGACTCCTTCTCTGCTCAATCGATTCCCACCAATACATCGCCTCATCTTTAAACGATTGGGTGGCATAACCGACAGCTTGATCGGGACGACACTCGCTAATGCAGATAATTTTATCCACGGCGGTTATCCACTGAAGGGTAGCGATTGCGTCTCCCAAACCAGTCGGCTTCGGCGGGTCACAACCCTTGAAGGACTTATAGTTGCAACCGCCTCGGCCCCTCTTCCTATCATCAGCTTTCACAGACCTTACCTCACTCGAAGCCTCCCTCTCTCCTTCATCATCCTTCCTACCGCCTCCTCCTCCTCCTCCTTCAGCAGTTCTTTCACGGCCTCCAGCAGACCTCTCTGGGTTCATCTTCTTCACGGCAGTGGCTACAGCTTGAACGATAGCTGCTTGAATTAAGGGATCGAGTTGGACCCCTTCATTGTTTTCAGGGTTTCTTCCAACTGCGCTTCCTTCAGCTCCGGTGTTGGAAGCTGTTTCTACCGAAGGTCATTGGACACGACGAGGCCTGCCACGACGTCCAGTGCGGCCTCCTGCTCCAACATCTTCCGTAGTTCCAGTCATCGTATTCTAGAAAGGAAAACACGAACGTCATCACTCAAGGAACTATTTAGTACAGGGATAGTAAGGATAACAGGTAATAACAGTGGCCAGCTCTGATTAGCTGATCACGTTACTTTCCGTGTCCTATACACTTCCTTTCATGAGTCTATTTGTGCTGGTTCTACTTTAAACAGTTAATTATTCCCACAAATCAAGTTATCCTATCCCTAACATCCACATATCCTTTATTTAGCAATTAAACATACATATCTAACCATTCACCTTATCTTTACTGAGCTTGCTTGAGTGACATATGGCTATCTTGAACTAGCATCTTCTTTCTTTTCTTACTTTAATCCCATTCTCTGTTCGAGTCTAAGCATGTAGGATGCTTAAATCTCTCGAACTTTGCTCTGATACTGTGACATCTGCCCTGATCCGACCCGACCCAGGTACCCGTTTCTCTGACCCGATCTCTTTCTTTTATGATTTAATATTTATTTATACTTATATTTTACTTTTAATAATAAAAATATATATTTCCTTCCCGCCTTTTTCTCTCTCTTTCTTTCCGCCGTCCCCTCCCTCTTCCTTCTCTCTTTCCGCCTTCTTTTCCCTCTTGTCGCCGTCCCGCCCTTAAGCCTTGTTTCCCTCAACTCTTTGCTTGTCCTTTGGTTCTTCCCGCCTAAGGATGTCTGCAGCTCCACGCGCCAGACTCCTTACATGGAAGCCTGCGTGAAGACATCTTGTTCCTGCGATGCGTGAAGAGAACTCTTCTCGCAGCGCGCTAAGAATGCATGTTCTTCCCGCAATGCGCTAAGAATGTATGTTCTTCCCGCGATGCGCTTAGAATTCTAGTTCACGCAGCACGCTAAGGATGTGATTCTTCCCGCAGTGCGCTAAGGATTGTTGTGCCAGCCTTCGCGCTCACGCACTCAGCCTTCCCGCGCTTAACCCTTGTATCTTCTGTTTAAATCTAGCCGTTTGCTTTTGTGTTGTCTTATCTTTTGAGCCGTTGACCTAACCCATCTAATGTCTGAATAGTTACTTTCGGCGCAGCATGCGCACCAACCCCATTGGTTGACAGATAAAGTGACTGACATAATCTTTTGAGATCTGCTTTTGCCATGCTTGACCAGTACCTTTATCTGATCCGCCCATGCTTTTTACTGTTCCCTGTCAGCTTTATCTTGCCCCCTGCAGCTGCCATATCTTTTGATATCTTTACTTTTCAGAACTTTTTACCGTTGATATCTTTTCTTTTACTTTTTGAGATCTTTTCCCCTTTTTCTAGGGTTTATGTCTCCTAGGGTTTCTCTATAAATAATAATAATATTTTCCTAACACTTCACACACAAAACACTTAATCTCTCTTATTATCTCTTCCTCCCTTTTTGCTCTCTGCCGTTGTCCTCCTGCCGCCTCCTCTCTTGCCTCCGTCTTCCTCCTTGTTCTTCCTGCTTTTCCGGTAATATATCATATATAATAATTTACTTATTAATTATGCTAACTTATTATCTAGACCTAAAACCGATCGTTGAAACATAATCTTTAATTATAGGTTAACTTTGCTTGTTTAAGAGTTGGTTCTTGCATTATCTTACATCGCATCTTTATCAAGTGAGTTATCTCGTATCAAATCCCTTTTTGCTTTTAATGTTTTGGGATGTTCATGTGTTCATACAAACTTAGAGTCTCAAACTTGTTTATGAACTTTAGTCGCGCAGTATCCCATGTGTTGAGGACGTAGACTTGGCTGTTTATTTGTATGTGTGGATCATTAACCGTATGGACGGTCTATTCCGCAGTTTTCATGGTACCATTAGATGAACACGGGAGAACATTCGTTTATGATTTTCTCTTTTGTTTACACATGCACAGTTAGTCTTGTTTGTGAGCTCAATTGTGAGCACTGGCAGTCTTGTCTCTTAGAGTTGGTCCCGATCAGATTACACCCTTGTTGAAAACCAGACATACACATGTTGCGCGCAGATTTATTGTTATCTATGTATTGTATTAAACTTGATTTCTCACCAACACGCAAGTGTTTGACGTTTATTTTAACACATGTTCAGGCTTGCAGTAGCTGTTTGGAGCTTGTGGACACATAGGACGTTTTTACTTTTGGACCTAGAATTAAAATGTATCAGGACAAGTTAATGTTGTTTGAATGTTATAATTTATAATATATTGATTTATGTTTGATTTATGTTCTTTATTTTCCCCGCTGCGCGTGCGCGATAAAATGTGTATTAATAAATATTGACACCAATAGTGTCACGAGTAATGAAACAATATGTGGCGCCCCGATGTATAATCCGCCTTTGGTCGGGGTGTTACAGATTGGTATCAGAGCGCGTTGACTTTAGGATAGGTGGTTAGACGTAACGGCCTAGAATACCTAAGAGTCCCTTCTCGCGCATGAGAGAAATCTCATGTTTGCGCGCTTATTGTTAATTACTCGTTATTTGTGAATATGCTCGCGCTTGCGCAGTATATGATTTTATGTTTTATTTCGCGATATTTCGATTTTTGTTGAATTTCGATTTTTATTGATTTTACTTACATATTCGTTTGTGGGATTTGAAAATCCGAAAAGTCATGGTGATACATGAATAGTTGATTTTCAATTTCCATTTACGATTATGTTCTGAGGTTGGAGACTTGAAAAGTCATGGTGATACATGAATTGTCAACCTCCAATACTCATTTTCTTGTATATTTTATATTGAAGATTGGAAAGTCATGGTGATACATGAATCGTCAATCTCCAATACTCGTTTACTCGTATATTTTAAATTGGGAATTCGGAAAGTCATGGTGATACATGAATTGTCGATTTCTGATTCGAATTTGTTACCTTTATTAAGTCTGCATTTAAAGTCATTTATTTTACTTTAACTTTTGATAGCATCTAACTCCGTGAAACCAAGCTTTATAAGATTAAAACTTTGCGCTAAAACCAAGATATTAACTAAAATTAAAACTTTTATAGAATGCCTCCGCTATCTCGCCGATTTCAGAGAAGAGAAGCCTCGCGCATGCGAAGACAGCAACGTTCCCAGGAAATGGCCGCCGCAATAGCCCAAGCTTTGAGCCAAAACAATGCTAATACCTCCAGTTATAACATTAAGTCCTTTAATGCGGGTAACCCTCCGAAGTTCACAGGTCTTGAAGGAGCCACCGTGATGCTCCAATGGCTTGAGAAGATTGAAAACGCTTTCCTCCATACCCAATGCCCCTCAGAAAGACGAACTCTATATGCTTCCAGTGTCCTGGAATCCAGAGCGCTTACATGGTGGAATGGAGTAGCTCATGCGCGTGGCGCAGAGGCTGCTTCTAGCATGACATGGGAGGAATTCAAGGAAATTCTTACGCGAGAATTCTGCCCTCCCAACGAAGTTAAGCGCCTGGAGGAAGAATTTTGGAACTTGAAGCAGTACAGCGGTGAAGCGCGCGAGTACGCGACGCGCTTCCACGAGCTAAGCTTACTGGTCCCTCACCTTGTTACCCCTTCACGCCGAGCAATCGAGAAATTCCTTGGGGGTCTCCCCATGGAAATTCAAGATTCTGTATGGGCCAGAAACCCAGTTACCCTCTCTGACGCCATCGAATTGGCCGCTGTGCTCAGCGACAACCATGTCAGAGCAGGAACCCTGTTCCTGCGGGGAACAGAAAAGACCAAACTCACCAAGACTGTCCCTGAACCAACAGAAACCAAACCTGAACCCTCAAACCGTAACAACCTCAAGCGCAGGCGCAAGGCCTATGCGCTTACCAACCCGCCCATTGTCCAGCAACCCGCATACCAACCCCCAGTTTACGCGCCTAACCCTCTGTCAGCTTACCCAACTCCCCCTGTAGTTCACAACTATGCCCTAACCAATCCAGCACTCCCTGCCCCGCCAACTAAGAAACCTTACACAGGAAACCATCCCTTTTGCCCAACCTGTAGATTTCACCACCCAACCCAAACCCCGTGTTGACTTTGTAACCGATGTGGCCGTACTGGTCACACTGCTGAGAACTGTAGAGTCCTTCCCGCCAATCCAATTGCGCCAACACCACCAGTCTACCCGCAGAACCCACAATCAATCTACCAAAACCCACGACCCAGATCGTGCTTTAACTGCGGTGATCCCAGTCATTTCCGGAACGCGTGCCCGAGACTACAAGTGCAAATCACACAAGCGAATCCGGTGAACCAGATTTCAAACCAAGTGACGCGTGGACGAGCTTTTAACATAACCGCGCACCAAGCGCAAGCGAATAATGACGTAGTTAATGGTACATTTTTGCTTAACGGATTTTATGCTTCTGTACTTTTTGATACTGGCGCCGATCGAAGTTTTATCTCTCGCGCCTTCGAGCAGAAGCTTGCGCGACCGCGCAACGATTTAAAAGAAGATTTTTCAGTTGAATTGGCTAACGGTGAAACTGTTTTAATTAACTCGGTGATTAAAGATTGTACGCTTAACCTTAACGAAAACGATTTTCTGATCGACCTCATCCCTATGCCTCTTGGAAGCTTTGATGTTATCATTGGTATGGACTGGCTCTCGCATAATCGCGCCGAAGTTAATTGCGCCAAGAAGTTGATTCGCATTCCTCGAGAAAATGGTGATCTTCATATTTACGGCGAAAAACCCTCCAGTGGTCTTAAACTTATGTCTTGCGCCGAAGCCCAAAGACTCATGCGGAAGAAGTGTATTGCATTTCTAGCCCATGTGGTTAAACCTGTTGAAGAGAAGAAGCTTCGCGATATCCCTGTTGTGCGTGATTTCCCTGAAGTTTTTCCTGATGATCTTCCTGGTATCCCTCCCGCTCGTGAAGTCGAGTTCCGTATTGATCTTGTCCCTGGTGCTTCCCCCGTAGCTAAATCTCCTTATCGTCTTGCACCCGCTGAGATGCAAGAATTGGCCAGCCAACTTCAAGAGTTGACTGCTAAAGGATTCATTCGCCCTAGCTCTTCGCCCTGGGGTGCTCCGGTGTTGTTCGTTAAAAAGAAAGATGGATCGTTTCGCATGTGTATTGATTACCGCGAGTTGAACAAACTCACCATTAAAAACCGGTATCCCTTACCGCGTATTGACGACCTCTTTGATCAACTCCAAGGTGCCTCTTGTTTCTCGAAGATTGATCTCCGCTCTGGTTATCACCAGTTGCGCATCCGCGATGAAGATGTTCCGAAGACTGCTTTTCGAACTCGTTATGGCCATTTTGAATTCTTGGTCATGTCCTTCGGTCTAACCAACGCACCCGCCGTTTTCATGGATCTAATGAATCGGGTGTGTAGGCCTTTCTTGGATAAATTCGTGATCGTGTTTATCGATGATGTTCTGGTGTATTCTAAGACCAAGGCCGAGCATGAGCAACATCTTCGGTTGGTGTTGCAGAAGCTTCGAACCGAGCAGCTCTATGCTAAGCTTTCCAAGTGTGAATTCTGGTCTGATGAAGTACAGTTTCTTGGTCATGTTGTAAACAAGATGGGTATTCATGTCGACCCATCCAAGATTGAAGCAATCAAGAACTGGATTACGCCATCCTCTCCTTCTGAGATCCGTTCCTTTCTAGGCTTAGCTGGTTATTACCGGCGCTTTATTTCGAACTTCTCGAAGATCGCTTTGCCTTTAACAGCTCTGACGCACAAAGGTAAACCGTATATTTGGGGCTCGAAGCAAGAAGAAGCCTTTCTGACGCTCAAGCGTTTGTTGTGTAAAGCTCCTGTTCTTGCGCTACCTGAGGGTAATGATGATTTTGTCGTGTATTGCGATGCATCCAACCAAGGTCTCGGTTGTGTTCTTATGCAACGAGGCAAGGTTATCGCTTACGCATCAAGGCAACTCAAAATTCATGAAAAGAATTATACAACTCACGACCTCGAGCTTGGTGCAGTTGTTTTTGCCTTGAAGATCTGGAGACACTACCTTTATGGTACTAAGTGTATCCTCTACACTGACCATAAAAGCCTTCAGCATATCTTTGATCAAAAGGAACTTAACATGAGGCAACGCCGATGGAACGAACTCATCAGCGATTACGATTGTGAGATCCGGTATCATCCTGGTAAGGCTAATGTGGTAGCCGATGCGCTCAGCCGAAAACCCTGCCAGCTTAACTGTATTTTGCCGCGCACGCATCTTCACTTTGCGCCGATTCAAAGCAACCTTGAATCGCGTATTCGTGACGCGCAGCGCGCATCCATCAGTAACGGTAACCTTCGCGCCGAGTTAGCGTGTGGCGCGGAAGCGCACTTTGTCCCTAATCTGAGTGGAATTCTCTGCTATCTTAATCGCATCTGGATTCCCTTTGATGAGAATCTTCGCGCTGATATCCTGAGTGAAGCGCACAAATCTCGGTATTCTATTCATCCTGGCGCTGATAAGATGTACAAGGATTTGCGCATAACTTATTGGTGGCCCGGTATGAAAAAGGATATTGCTGTGTTCGTAGCTAAATGCCTGACTTGTTCTAAAGTGAAAGCTGAACACCAACGCCCATCTGGTTTGCTCGAACAACCAGAAATTCCTACGTGGAAATGGGAATGTGTAGCGATGGACTTTATTACCAAGTTACCTTTGACAGCAAGCAAGCATGATAGCATTTGGGTAATAGTGGATCGATTGACTAAGTCTGCTCACTTCCTGCCCATTCGTGAAAACTACCGTGTTGAGCAACTCGCGCAGCTTTATGTCAAGGAAATTGTCTGCCGCCATGGTACTCCTTTGAGCATCATATCCGATCGCGATGGCCGTTTTATATCTCGCTTTTGGAAATCTCTCCAATCTGCGCTAGGAACTCGCTTGGACATGAGTACGGCATATCATCCTCAGACTGACGGTCAGTCTGAGCGAACTATTCAAACTCTTGAGGATATGCTCCGATCTTGTGTTCTTGATTTTGGAGGTAATTGGGATTCGCACCTGCCTTTGATTGAGTTCTCTTATAATAACAGCTATCATTCCAGTATCGGTATGGCCCCATTTGAAGCACTTTACGGTCGTAAGTGCCGCTCCCCGATTTGTTGGAGCGAAGTGGGTGAAGCTCAAATCACAGGACCCGAACTTGTTCAAGAGACAACCGATAAAATCGCCAAGATCCGTGATCATCTGCTGACTGCCAGAAGCCGACAGAAGAGTTACGCAGATCGTAGGCGAAAGCCTCTCGAATTTCAAGTTGGTGATCTTGTTCTCCTCAAAGTGTCGCCCTGGAAAGGTGTTGTCCGCTTTGGGAAGAAGGGTAAGCTTGCTCCTCGTTATGTTGGTCCATTCAAGATTCTCGCGCGTGTGGGAAAAGTTGCCTACAGACTTGACCTGCCGCCCGCGCTCAGTAATGTGCATCCAACGTTCCATGTATCCAATCTCAAGAAGTGTTTAGCTGACGAGAACCTTCACATTTCACTCGATGAAGTTCAAGTTGATGAATCTATGCATTTCGTTGAGAAGCCTGTTGAGATTATGGATCGCGAGGTTAAGCAAACCAAGCGCAGTCGTATCCCTATCGTGAAAGTTCGTTGGGAGTCCAAGCGCGGAGCCGAGTTTACATGGGAAAGGGAAGATCAAATGAAGATCAAGTACCCGCACCTGTTCTCTGCGCAACCTACTTCGAGATAAATTTCGGGACGAAATTTCTTAAAGTAGGGGAGACTGTGACATCTGCCCTGATCCGACCCGACCCAGGTACCCGTTTCTCTGACCCGATCTCTTTCTTTTATGATTTAATATTTATTTATACTTATATTTTACTTTTAATAATAAAAATATATATTTCCTTCCCGCCTTTTTCTCTCTCTTTCTTTCCGCCGTCCCCTCCCTCTTCCTTCTCTCTTTCCGCCTTCTTTTCCCTCTTGTCGCCGTCCCGCCCTTAAGCCTTGTTTCCCTCAACTCTTTGCTTGTCCTTTGGTTCTTCCCGCCTAAGGATGTCTGCAGCTCCACGCGCCAGACTCCTTACATGGAAGCCTGCATGAAGACATCTTGTTCCTGCGATGCGTGAAGAGAACTCTTCTCGCAGCGCGCTAAGAATGCATGTTCTTCCCGCAATGCGCTAAGAATGTATGTTCTTCCCGCGATGCGCTTAGAATTCTAGTTCACGCAGCACGCTAAGGATGTGATTCTTCCCGCAGTGCGCTAAGGATTGTTGTGCCAGCCTTCGCGCTCGCGCACTCAGCCTTCCCGCGCTTAACCCTTGTATCTTCTGTTTAAATCTAGCCGTTTGCTTTTGTGTTGTCTTATCTTTTGAGCCGTTGACCTAACCCATCTAATGTCTGAATAGTTACTTTCGGCGCAGCATGCGCACCAACCCCATTGGTTGACAGATAAAGTGACTGACATAATCTTTTGAGATCTGCTTTTGCCATGCTTGACCAGTACCTTTATCTGATCCGCCCATGCTTTTTACTGTTCCCTGTCAGCTTTATCTTGCCCCCTGCAGCTGCCATATCTTTTGATATCTTTACTTTTCAGAACTTTTTACCGTTGATATCTTTTCTTTTACTTTTTGAGATCTTTTCCCCTTTTTCTAGGGTTTATGTCTCCTAGGGTTTCTCTATAAATAATAATAATATTTTCCTAACACTTCACACACAAAACACTTAATCTCTCTTATTATCTCTTCCTCCCTTTTTGCTCTCTGCCGTTGTCCTCCTGCCGCCTCCTCTCTTGCCTCCGTCTTCCTCCTTGTTCTTCCTGCTTTTCCGGTAATATATCATATATAATAATTTACTTATTAATTATGCTAACTTATTATCTAGACCTAAAACCGATCGTTGAAACATAATCTTTAATTATAGGTTAACTTTGCTTGTTTAAGAGTTGGTTCTTGCATTATCTTACATCGCATCTTTATCAAGTGAGTTATCTCGTATCAAATCCCTTTTTGCTTTTAATGTTTTGGGATGTTCATGTGTTCATACAAACTTAGAGTCTCAAACTTGTTTATGAACTTTAGTCGCGCAGTATCCCATGTGTTGAGGACGTAGACTTGGCTGTTTATTTGTATGTGTGGATCATTAACCGTATGGACGGTCTATTCCGCAGTTTTCATGGTACCATTAGATGAACACGGGAGAACATTCGTTTATGATTTTCTCTTTTGTTTACACATGCACAGTTAGTCTTGTTTGTGAGCTCAATTGTGAGCACTGGCAGTCTTGTCTCTTAGAGTTGGTCCCGATCAGATTACACCCTTGTTGAAAACCAGACATACACATGTTGCGCGCAGATTTATTGTTATCTATGTATTGTATTAAACTTGATTTCTCACCAACACGCAAGTGTTTGACGTTTATTTTAACACATGTTCAGGCTTGCAGTAGCTGTTTGGAGCTTGTGGACACATAGGACGTTTTTACTTTTGGACCTAGAATTAAAATGTATCAGGACAAGTTAATGTTGTTTGAATGTTATAATTTATAATATATTGATTTATGTTTGATTTATGTTCTTTATTTTCCCCGCTGCGCGTGCGCGATAAAATGTGTATTAATAAATATTGACACCAATAGTGTCACGAGTAATGAAACAATATGTGGCGCCCCGATGTATAATCCGCCTTTGGTCGGGGTGTTACAGATACCAACTTGTAAGGCCCTGTTACCGGTGCCTCATATTGGACGTTGGATTTACTCATAAACACAGTCCTAAATATCAGAGTTAATTAAAAACTTTCGCGGAATAATATAAACTGTCAACCATCCATTATAAACATCCATAACTTGTCTTTTAAAAACATAACATTAAACATAGTATCAAAACATCACGGCAAATCTTCAGATGCCAGCCTCTTCAGTATTGCCATGTGTCTCCCTCAAGCCAGCTATCTCAGTCGATTATCCTGCGTGCATACTAAAAGTCAGCTACGCTGAGTGAGTTCTAGTTAATCAGGCAACTTACAATACATTCACATATTTACTTATGCACCCGAAGGTACATACCTTCCTATTATCTTACATACTTGCATGCTTACGTACTTTCATTCTTTCTTTCATAATAACATACGCACTTTCATTCATACACATATATTTCAAAGAGCCTTCCGCCCTATAACCTTTGCCGATATTATTAGGGTCGGTTCCCTAAATTCGCCGACATTATTAGGGTCGGTTCCCTACATTCGCCGACATTATTAGGGTCGGTTCCCTATGTTTAGTACATTGTACCCTACATGCCTTTACGCACCTTTCTTATTAGTACAAGCACTATCCGAAGATTGTTCATGTGCTAACATCTTAACATACATACATCTTTCACATATCATATATATATACATCAATCATCATACATAAATCATACAAGGTATACACTTACCACTTAAGGTAAGCGTATTAACTATCACATCGAGTATGCACACAGCCCCGAAAACATAATAAGGAAGTGGGGCTAGAAACTCACCTGAATGCGGTCACGTTCACCGTTAATGGTAATCACATTCTTGAGCTGTGCATGACTAACTGTATAACAATTACACGTATCAATTAACTATTACTACCCGTGTCGTATTTCTATCTTTATCTAACCCACAACGAACGGGGGTCCGGGGGCAGCGCCCCTGACAGCTAGGTTCTAGGGGCGGCAGCCCCTAGCAGGGTCCAAGGGGCAGAGCGCCTGGCTGGGGTCGAGCTGCCAGGTCATCTTGGAAAAATTTAGGATTTTAATTTATTTTTTAATTCGCTAATTCATTCTTCATAACGAATTAGGTCTGATTCGCTGTCCAACTCATTACCTTAAATGTAAGCGTATATACATGTTTGGCGAACTTAAGTTAAGCGAACCTAAGTTAAGCGAACTTAACATTAAGCGAGTTTAACATTCAGCGAACTTAACCAGTAGCAAACTTAAACTGTAGCGAATTTAATCAATAGCGAACTTTACTAGTGGCAAACTTAACCAGTAGAGAACTTAACCAGTGGCGAACTTAACCAGCAGCGAACTTATACAACAGCGAACTTAAACAGTAGCGAACTTAACCAGTGGCGAACTTATACAGAAGCGAAGTTCGTGGTCTGCTGTTCGCGTGTTCGTCTCGTCGCATATTTCACAACCTCAATAAACATTTTATGATTTGGCCATAGTCCTAAACGTTCCCTTGACCGTTTGCGGTCCAATCTTGACCAGTTTGTAACATAAAGCACGAACCTTTGTGGTGAACGTTAGGGAATAGATCTAGGGTTTAATTTTTAAACGAGCCGTTTATGTTCGTGGGTTCATTAGGTTCGTTTTATCATCAAGTTTACAACATTACGTTTCATTTACACCAGATCTATTACCGTTCTAAGTTTCAAGGCAAAACGTTTATAAAAACGTAAACTTTAAGATCAAGAACATACCTTTACGTGTTTTACAGTTACGATTTAGCTTGGTTACAAACTTTAGGTCTTGTATCTATCTTGCACTATGAGGATCTATCATGAATCGACGTTCATTTGGCTCGGATCTCGCCTCTCTCTCTCGGCCGTATATAGTGGTGTAGGATGTGTGTGTGTTTTGAGTGTGTAGAGATTTATGAAAGATGAAAATGATAGTTAGGGTTTTAGATGGTTTAAGGGGTATTTATATCCCTTAAAGCCCATGAACCTAAGGCCCATTACCCTTTTAATCCATCTTAATTAATCCAAGTCCATGACTTTTCTTTATTTAATACTAATTAGTAATTTAACGCCCGACAACTTAACAAAACTTTCTTTATTTAATATTAGAATATTTTGGGATGTTACATTGATTGAATGGTTTAGGGTTTTGTTTTAAAATTTGGGGATGAACATGTTGTGCATGTTATATTTAATCGTTCTGTTTGATAATCAATCAACACAGCAGCCTAGTTGGCTGGCGTTTGTTTGCAGATGTACACATGAACCGGCTGGGGCGCTGGTTCGACCCTCCCCCTCCCGGTTTTGGATAATTGTTTTTTTATATTATTTGTATTATGGTATTTATCAATTAATTAGATTATAATCCATAACAAATATTAATTAAACCGTATTTTATTAAGACTTGACACTTTTAATTCACGTTTTCCTCGTCGTTGAACGTTTTACAAACTTTTATTTTATTATATATGTATTATTTGTTGTTAATCAAAAGTATAATAAATATAATGGTTAAGTATGTTTTCACCATTAATTGTCGTTAAAAGATTTAAAGTAAACCATTTATTTATATTATAACCTATCACATATTTTTAATTATATTAAATGATTATTAGTGTATCTGCGATTTATTTATTTAAATACTATATTACATTTATTCAAATGGTTAATTACATATATTGTTTTTACCATACATTTTATATTTATTTTGATACGCATTATTGCCATTAGCATAATTCATTTATTTATATATTCATAAACATTTATTATTATATTATCTCAGCTCATATTTAAACTAATTAGTTATAAATTTGATCATATGATTTTTATATTCAGTTTAACGGTATTTTGTAAATAATAAAAGTAAGTTTCTTATGATTTAATGATAGATAATCCTATTGTTTTTACACTAATAGTAACAATAGAAATCCATTCGATCAATCAATATTATTATAATCCTAAACATAACGCATTACCTCAAAACCTTAAAATCATTATTCATTATAATTTACTCATAATATTATATCATTTAATTAGAAATCCTTGACGGTATATCCCGAAGGGTTCATCTCTCTCACATCGTCATTTCATATCTCGTTCATCCGATCAAGGTGAGTATCTCACTCCCCCTTTTAACTCATTTTTATCCGTTTTGGGGGCCTATGCGTTCTATTTATTTTAATACTATATATTACTCAACTTGTAACTGTTGTCACTTGTGTTTAAAAATTTATACCTTACTTGTTTATGTGCTTACTTGATTTATATGCTTCTGTATTCGGAGGGGTCCAATATAATCTCATTCTACTATGATCATACGACCGTCGTAGTGGCCGGAGCCCGACGCATTGACAATGGTTTCACCGACATCTCATTTTTGGTAACCAATGCCCATTCGCATGGCAACGGTTTAGCCCTTTCTTTATGGTTTGAATGATTGTTTATATACCATGGTTAAATTGCTTATCTCACTTGACACAGTCTGCTCTTTTATTTACTATTATATAATCATGAAACTCTGGTGTTTTACTCACTTAACCTTGTGTTGACAAAACTTTTTTATATTCAACGCATATGCAGGCCATCGTATGATGTAGTTGAAGTTAGAAGATCGTTTAAGGACTTATGCCAGAAGATATTCAATGTAATAATTTATTTTATGATTTTGATTTGTTTGATGTTTTGTTTGTTTCGAGATATTGTAATGAATAATGGTTTTATTTGAAATTATTAAATAGATATTGAAACTTATAATGTTGCATGATAGTAATCTTGTGATCTGTGACAATCAGTTCACGCCCAGGAATTTCCGCCGTAGGTTGGGGTGTGACAGATTGGTATCAGAGCTGAAGGTTTAAAATAGGTCGTTAGTGGTGCCTTCGTAACATGCTTAGGAACCCCATACATGCTTATCTGTTCACCTGATGTGTTCTATTTGATTGTTTACAACTTATGTAATTACTTGCTAGATTAAGTACTTATTTAACTGTTTAATTAATTGTTTATTTTATTTGTCACACACACACACACAACTCCGAAGCTATGCTTCACTCTCAAAATATTTTATTACTCCGAGACTTTGTCTCATTCTCAAAATACTTTCTATAACTACGAGGCTATGCCTTAACCTCAAAGTATTTTTATTTAATTTTATTAGATTCCCTTTTATTGTTGGAAATTTCCTTGCGAATTTTCTAGCTTTGTTGTTGCTCATTTTCACTTAAAACTAGGGAGTGTGACAAGATATGGAAGTCACTTGATAATGTGTATTATATTGAAGGATTACAATGCAACTTTTTGTGTATTTCACAAGTTAGTGACAAGGGATTGGATTTGATGACACAATTTTTATATTTTAAATCTTGAGTTTGTAAGACCCTTTGAAATGGTCATGATGATTGCACCAAGGAGTGAAAACTTGTATGAGTTGAATATGAAGGAAGCCATTTCCAAGGGTGGTGCATGTTTTGTTTCAAAAGCTTCAGAGTTTGAATAAATACTATGGCATAGCAAATTGTGTCATGTGAACAAATGTTCCTCATGCATTAAAGGGAAACAACAGAAATCATCACTGAAGACAAAGATTTTTAACTTCATTGATCAAGTACTTGAAATGCTTCACATGAATCATTTTGGTCTTGTAAGGGTTCCTAGAATTGGTAAAAAGCTTTACTATCTTGTGATCATTGATGATTATTCATGATTTACTTGGGTGTATTTTCTTGCAAGAAAAGATGAAATTGTTAAGCTTATAAAGAATTGTGTTACATGAATTGAAAATGTAAATCTCGTGGATGGATCTTTCAGTATGATATCAAGTAAACATGTTGTTAGGCGGAAACTAACTATGTGACTATTCAAGAACAAAGACGAAACAAAGACGATGAACATGGTAGTATGACTTTAAAGAACATGTATATTACTTCGGGTACTTTAGTCCCTTGAACAAAACGAATTACAATGATAATACTTGTGAGGTCTAACCCATATATATAATAAAAATAACTATATATAGGGTGTTTATAAGCCACATAAGACCAAGCCCAGTCTAAAACCAAAAGCTCAAAAGCTTTAGGAATTTCGGTTATTACTAAAAAACTCGTGAAATACAATAAACTCCTTCAAGCAAAGCATAAACCATAAATATATCTCAACAATCTCCCCCTTGGTTTATTACTTTCTTCTATCATGGCTTATCAATGAGATGCGCATTAGCTTCTCTTAAAGCTTCTGCCCAAAGCTTAGTATGTTACATGGAAGCAACCATTCATGTGAATTCTTTGGCAGCAGGTTCATATAACGGATCAACTTGGATTTGAAAGGTGGAAAACTTCTTGATAACTTTCTCTCCTAATTTTGGTAAATTTCTAGGATCCACGATTCTGTCTTGTACCTTTCCGATTCTGATCACAATAGAAGCCGTTTCACTATCATACACCCAAAATTGCATGCTATCTAAAGCACCTTCAGGATACCTTTTAGTAATGGGAATAGATTTCACTTTTTCGGTAGGTTGTTCTAATTGTTTTGTTTGTAAGTAAATCAAAAACAGCTTTAACTTTCTTGACATATGATTATGCCGTAGGCATATTAGGAAATCCTTTTGAAGCTTGTACTTCTAAAACGTTAAAGATCTTCTAGGCCTTAGGGTCACTTCTTGGATTATGAAACGGAGCTTTAGAGAGTTCAGTCATATCAACTTTGGTCCACGATCTCAAGTCCTCTTGCTTCTTGTAGTACTCCATGTTCTTACTTTTCTACTTTACCCACCACAACTCCTTGTCACCATCATTACCCAGTACACAATTTATGATATATCACCATGTTTATCATACTGGTCTTCCTTTTACCAAAGAGCAAGAAGAAAAGGTAAAAGACATGAAGTATGGTAAACCGGCTAAAAATGGCAAAGTCAACTCAGTAAAGCACACCGCGTCCACTTCAGAAGTGAACGATTCTAATGTGTTTGCCTCATGTGCAGATAAAGTAATCATTGAGGATTGGACGGATGAGGATGATGATTCATGTATTTCAATTAATAAAGACATTAATTCTGATGTTCCTTTAAAATTACATGTTTGAATTCTGTTTTTCCGAATGTTTGTGTGGGATCTGTTTTTAAGAGCAAAGACAATTGTGTGGTTGATTCCATTAAAACTTTGAATTATGTTGATGTGAATTTTAATAAGTTTAAAAATTCAAAAATCTCTAATAAATACTCATTACCTAAGTTTGTTAAAGAGGGATGCTCAAATGACCAACATGGTAGTAAGTCAAACCATATGTCAAACAGTAAACACCAGGCAAAGAAACCTGGTCCACACAACCGGTCCAGATAGGGAGTTGACCAAAATAAATTCTATATAAAACGTCAAACTTGTTTTAATTGAGGCACTCCTGGTCATATTGCTAGAAATTGTCCATACCGTCCATATGTCACATACTATGGATTCCATTAGAGAAATACGCCTCGTAATACCTTTCAACGAAATTTCAAGTATCACCAAGCTAATCCCTCTGACGGTGATTGGAACAGAAATAATTCTGGCAGGTTTATTCCTCATCAGACCAAGCCTAACATGTTTCGTGAAGGTGATAGAAACGGTGGTTTGGTTTCAAAATGGAACACGGCTTCTAAACCGAAACAAGGGAGAAAGACAATGTCATTTGTGTCTCCCACTTGCAAATCAGAGACCAAGTCACCCATTCGTACGAATAATGCCAAATCTTACAATGGTTGATATGAATGGTTGCCTAAGTCTCCAGTGAAAGAGACATCGAACTCCATATTATATGATCAGAAAGTCATGTCATGGCAACCTGTGAAAACTTTAGATGAATCAGGTTCACTAGTGTAACTATGGACTGGGTACCAAAGTCTAACTAATCTCGCACATTGTGCAGGAACAACTATGGAGGAATATCATCAGACCCTGGTATGTTGATAGTGGCTGTTCCAGGCACATGAAAGGAGACATTTCCCAGCTCCACGACATTCAAATCTTTAATTGTGGGTATGTTTCCTTTGCGAGAGGAGAGAAAGGGAAGATTACGCAGATGGGTACAATAAGTAATCGTGTTCTAAAATTTGAGAATGTTAATTTTGTTCCTGAGTTGAGGCACAATTTGTTGAGTGTTTCACAGATCTTAGATAAGGATTTCTCAACTCATTTCACTAATAAAGAGTGTCTGATTTTAAAACCTGGTATCATTATACCAGAAGACTGGATTCTTGTTCGATCACAAAGAAAAGATAATGCTTATGTGATCGACATGAACAAAAATGTTCCTGATGAAATAACCTGCTTATTTTCTAATGTGTCAGAACATAATGCCATGCTTTGGCATCGTCGTCTCGGTCATGCGAATGTTAAAAATTTAATCCGGCTTGCTAAAAAGGATTTGGTGCGTGGTTTACCCGTCAAAGATTTTGTTACTATTGAAAAGTGTGTGGCTTGTGTCTTGGGTAAACATAGTCGCAAATCTCATAAGCCAAAACTGATTAATACCATTTCATTAGTGTTTCAGTTATTGCATATGGACCTGCTCGGTCCAGTTCTTGTTTTGAGTCAACTCTTATTGTCTCGTTATTACTGATGATTACTCATGTTTACTTGGGTTTTTTTCTTGTCAAATAAGAGTGAAACTGCAGAATTGATCAAAAAGTTCGTGGTGCTTATGGAGAATCAGCTTAAGTTAACGCTGAAGGGCATTCGTTGTGACAATGGCACGGAGTTCAAGAATGCTTCTTTGAACTATTTTTGTACAGAAAAGGAGGTACTTCAACAGTATAGTTCAGCTTGGACACCGCAACAGAATGGTGTGGCTGAACGAAGAAATAAGACTCTTATTGAGGCAGCAAAAACCATGATGTGTGATTCAAAACTGCCCTTATTCTTCTAGGCAGAAGCTGTCAATAAGGCGTGTTATGTTTAAAATCGTGTGCTGATTAACAAGTCACAAATGAAGACTACATATGATATTGTCTATGGTCACAAGCCCATGGTAGCACATTTCAGGACGTTTAATTATCCGTGTACTCTACTGAATCTTGAATCAACTCCAAAATTTGGGGCCAAAGCTGATGATTGTTATTTTGTCGGATATGCTGGTCGTACTGCCTACAGAGTCTACATCAAATCAACCAAGAAGATAGTAGAATCGTATGATGTACGTTGGTTGGAAGAAAACAAGACCGATGCCCGTGTTGATCCCGACTAGTTGTTTGATTACAATGAACTCTTCAAACCATTCAATGTGTTTCCTGTCATCGATACTTAAATTTTGGGTGATGTACTGTACATCCTGAGAAAGAAGATTTACTTGCTGTCTCTCATATATCTCTAGTTTTGGATGATGATCCCTCAGACTCTCCCGATATTACTAAGCCATTGTCAGTCAATCAACAAGAGAAGGTTACCGAAACTGTTTCCTCACCAACTTCAGCAGAAAATACTCCAATAGTTGAGGGGAGAGTCCTATTCGTCAAATATTCGGAAGCACCTTATTCCCATATGTCATTCCTAATGAATACGTTGCCAGCACCTCGTACTCACATAGTACAACGACATCTTTATGGAAAAATCCCCTCACTGAAGTTGTTGAAAATCTATCAAATTACCCTCCACCAGTTCTGTTCCCGAACAATCAATTCCATCAAGAATTCAGTGAGATCATCCAACTGAGAATGTCATAGGTCCTCTTGAAACAGGTGTGTCCACCAGAAGTCAGACCGGACACATAAACAATTGTTTGTTCTCTTGTTTTATATCTCAGAGCCGAAGTCAGCAGAAATGGCTCTTCAAGAACCAAGCTGGGTGGATGCTATGCATGAGGAATTGAATCAGTTTGTTAAGCTCAAGGTTTGGATATTTGTTGAGCTGCCCGTGGGAAAGAAAGCGTTGGATACAATATGGGTTTTCCGAAACAAGCAAGATGACACGGGGGTTATTGTTCGAAATAAGGCACGGCTCGTCGTTTGCGGTGTTTATCAGGTTGAAGGTCTAGACTACACTGAAGTGTATGCTCCTATAGCTAGACTTGAAGCCATTCAGATTTTTCTGGCATATGCTTAGTTCATGGGTTTTACGGTCTATAAGATGGATGTCAAAATCGCTTTTCTGTATAGAGAAGTTAAGGAGGAGATTTATGTGGATCAGCCACCGGGGTTTGTTGACTCAAAGAATCCCACTCATGTCTACAAGTTAGATAAGGCACCGCATGGTCTTCATCAGGCTCCTCGGGCGTGGTATGCAACCTTGACTACTCATCTTGTGGATCACGGTTACAAGAGGGGAACCATTAATCAAACATTGTTCTTTAAACCATTGGAAAATTTTGGTTATGTTTCAAATTTACGTGGATGACTTTATTTTTGGGTCTACTAGTGCTGAGTTGTGCTCTGAATTTGAAGAGGTGATGAAGAAGAGGTTTGAAATGAGTTCATTAGGGGAAATGACAACGTTTCTAGGGTTGCAGGTTCGTCAGAGTTTGATGGGGATTTTGTTGCATCAAGAAAAGTATGTTGAAGATATGCTTGGCGAAATTTGAATTTCAAGATTCCAAGAGTGAGACAACTCCTATGGCGGAAATACCTCTTCTATCTTCTGATCCTGAAGGGAATCCCGTAGATCAAACATACTATCGATCAATGATCGGGTCTCTGATGTATCTCACCGCAAGTCGCCCTGACATTATGTTCGCTGCCTGTTAATGCGCCCGTTTCCAGGATAACCCTAAAATCTCTCATTTAATTGCAGTTAAACGTATTTTTAGATATCTGAAGGGGCAACCGAAGCTAGGTATCTGGTATCTTAAAAACTCAGAGTTTGATCTATATGCTTTTGCTGATAGCAATTATGGTGCAGATGATATTGACAGGAAATCCACATCTTCTGGTTGTCAGTTCTTGGGCGATCGTATCATCTCATGGCAATGCAAGAAACAGCAAACAGTTTCCACATCCACTGCCGAGGCTGAATATGTTGCTGCATTAGCTTGCTACTCACATGTTATATGGATGCAACATCAATTGCTGGACCATGGTTTGGAATTTCTTGACACTCCTATTTTTGTGTGATAATGATGCTTCTATTGCCATTGCTAAAAATCCTGTTCAGCATTCAAAAACCAAACACATCAATATTAAAATTCATTTTATTCATTACTGTTATGAACGTAAATTGATTCATCTTGAACAAGTTCAAATTGATAATAATGTGGCTAACTTATTTACAAAACCGATCGGAACAACCAGATTTAATTTGCTTGTAGGATTTCTTAAAATGCTTAGTTTCGAGGATTTAGTCTTTTTGAGGTTAAATTTGTACATATTTTCTACATTTGCACTAGGGGGAGAAAAACTTAAAAACATCAAAAAGAGTGTGTGTGTGTGTGTGTTTTTATTAAGAAAATTAAAAAGAGTGTGTGTGCGTGTGTGTTTTTAATAAGAAAATTAAAAAAATGATAAATGATTTTAACACTTTCGCTTAAAATTATGTCGGTTGCTCAAGTTTGAAGGACATATACTTGTATATGTTTTGGTCCTGTCATCTACTTGTAGACTTACAGGATAGCCATTCACCTAAAGAATGAAAGCATCTAGGGCAATTGTGATACGTTTTTGTTTTCCACTCTCTTGCTTAAATTATGTCAGTTGTTCCTAGTTTGAGGGACACATATTTACATATGTGTTTGGTCCTGTTACCCACTTGTGGATATACGGGATAGCCATTTACCTGAAAACTAAGAGTACCTAGGGTGACTGAGTTTTTAAATTGTCTTCTGTAATTCCCTGGGAAGTGATATGATTATTCAGTTATCATCTTTTTAGAAGTTTTATAGTATTTTCAAATGAAAATCTAACCAACCTTTGAAAAACGATAGGTAAATTGATTATGTGTGTCTAACGGGTGAAGTTACTAAGCTTAAAAGGCTCTAGAACAGTCATTGATTTTCATGGTAGCTTTTCATGATGCGTAAAAGTTGAAGTGATATAAACTAAATATGCTAAACTTACCGTGGAGTCATTTTGAAGAAATGTGCATGTTTCCATATACATCTCTCCGGATGATAGGCAGAAAAGTAATTACCCAGTCATACACGAGCCCGTTAGTGTCTTGATAATAAAAAATATTGTGATGTGGTTATTTAAAAAAAAAACTTATGTGTATATATGTATATATATAATATTGAGTTGTTAAAATTTTAGTTTTTCAAAGGCTTAAAGGGTCAAACTAAAACTACAAGGGTGGGGCATTCAAACAAGTCCTAAACATTCTGAATAAAAGACATGTATGTCCGGATGGCTTGTAAGTCCAACTGTCAACCTTAAAGCTTAAAAGTTTTCTTGTTATTTATAAATTTTTTTGATCAAGAACTAGGGGGTTGGAGTGAAATTGGGGTGATCTGGGGAAAGGCAAATACGCTTTGAGAATAGATAGGAGACATCATAGGTGCATGAGCGGTGTCCATCTAAGATTTATGCCTAACTGAACCTAACTCATATCACTGATCCAAGGAAAATCATGCTAAATTTGTTATACCTGCTATCAACCTTTTTCTTTAAGTCATAATAACGCGAAACATGAATATTTGTGAAAGCACCTTAATCAATATGATTCCATGTTTAGATCTTTTCGCAAAGACGACCAGTTTTCCAATGACTGAAATTTAATCCCAAACTTTTACTAAATTACATGAACACTGGGTGTTTCACTTTAATTTAATTGTGATTTTGGTTGTGTTTTTAGTTATTCGATTTATTTTATTTTAACTTCATAATAACTCTTTTCGAAATGAATGTTATAAGAAATCGGTTTTAAAATCCATGGTTCAAGCTTTTGTTTGGTTTAATTTGTTATTTTTCGGGCCATGTTTCCTTTGAAACTAATTTAATCAAATTAACTTGGGCTTGGCTCATTTGTGTTTTTGGCCCATCAGGTTCTCGGCCTGTATGATTTTATTTTAAATATATAAGGCTCCGAATCTGCATTATTGAGATTACCTTTCTCAATTAATCATATCTCTCAATAGTTGTTCTAGCCGAAAACTCTTAACTTTCTTTGATAATCAAGATTTATCAGTTCTTGTGCTTCTCATCAATTTGTAATCTTCGTTCATTAACAGGTAAGGGAACAACAAGGACAACATGTTAGGTTTATTGGGGTTTGACTGAGACTTGATATTGGATTGAGATATGTTTAGTGTTAATGTGATAGTCTCTAATTTGGATGGTCACTTGATAGGGTTAAGATCTATGTTGGATTGGTTTTAGGATTATTTGCAGGTTTTTGGTTGTCCATGGTAATTTAGGCTTTCTAGAGAATATGGCACAGATTTCAATGTGGCAACTCAAAGGGTTTTCTTCATCAGATAGTTTGACCGAAAACTTGTGGTTAAACCAAGAGTTCTCGGTTGAATTCGTTGACCGAGAACTCCCATTGTTGACTGAGAACTCCTTTTTTCTTGGTGGGACTGGACCGAAAACCCAAGTCAGACAGAAAACAGGACAGAGAACCAAATCAGACTGAAATCCCTCTTTGTGGGCAGAAAACACATCTCAGAACCGAAAACAAATATAAAATAATTATTAACTCATATTAATGATCCATATAATATGTTTTTATCATGTTTGGTCCCTGATGTCTTCAGAATTCAATATGTGTCCTCAAACCTTTAAGATTGTTGATTAATTTAAATGAATGATTGCTAAATTGATTCATTTGTTGCAGTAATGGCTTATCAAGCTCCACTAACGTTTGTTGATACTCACAACATAGTTGGATGTTTGTTTGATCCACCTCTAGCACACAAGGAGTTTAAATCCATGATCGTAGGACTCAATACTTGTAGGATTTCTCACGCTATACGAGAAATTCCTGTCATATGCAAGAAGATGATCACAGAGTTCTGGAATAATGGTTCTATCAACCAACGAGGAGTGGTGGATCTGTAACTATTGATTCCGCTATTCAAAAGAAGCCGGACGTCATCTCAGAGGCCATTATATGTGAGGTTCTTCTGTTCGGCGATCAACCAGATTACCCAACGGAATTCTCAACTGATGTCGTTACAAAAGTTACTATTAGAATGGGTTGCAAAGGATCCTATCCTCCTGCTATGAAGAAGCTTTTTCATTGTTATTGGAGGTTTTTGATTCACACGTTATTTACTTCCGTGCCGGGACGTATAGGAGGATCTGATGAGATTAGCCACATTCAAATGTCGGCTGTAGTTGCTCTGATCATGAATTGGAACTAAAATTATTCTAAGTTTGTGTTCTATGAGATGATGAGAAACTTGAAGGGCAAGAAGAAGGAGATGTTCCTCATGTATCCCAGGTTTCTATAGATAATCTTCGACTCACATTATCATGATCTTGTTAAATCTGTAAAGACTCTGTATATGAAGTCTATGGGGCCAAATACCTTTGGGTTGATGAAGCAGTCAAAGAAGGGATCGAAGGTTGTTTACAAAGGCCTTCACGAACTGGTCAAGTTCGGTAGATTTGCTGAAACTGAGCCTGTTCTCGTCAGTGCTGAAGTTGCTGATAAGCGTGTGATGCCTGTTCAGAGTCGTATTGCTATGTTTGAAGTCATTTCAGATGATGATGAAATTGAACACCGGGAGACTGAAACTGCTCCATCTGCAGATCAATTAAAGCAATTTGAAAAATTCAAAGAACTGTTACACTCAACTGCTTTGAAGCCTCATCAAGCAGTTATTGAGACTCAAGATGAAAATACTCCTAAAGAACCAGCCGCTAATTTTGAGGTTTAAGTCAAGTTGGGGTGGTCTGGTCCGGTAAAAGCTGAAAATAAGCGGGTCTTAATTGTGTAAACCACTGAGTACTATTATTGTCGGATCATATTTGTCCCGGTAAAGATTAAGGCATGAGTTTAAGTGGATAACAATAAGTATGAGGATATTTGATGTGAGTCAAATTAGACATATTATTATATAACTATTTCCTACACTTTTAAATGCATTGAGCTAGACTTTTATTAAATATTACTTTTATTTGACTCATACTCAAATTTTAAAGATTTCATGACTCAACAAACTAAAATGAAGTATATTTATTGAGTTCGAAACGACAAGTAAAATTTTAAATAAAGTTATATGTTTCGACTGTTCTTTAAAGTATATATTATTATATAAAAGATCAAATTACTAAACTTGATACAATATATAACTGTTTAATATTGGAATGCAATAATATGATTTTAAATGATAACTAAAGTCAACTCTAATATTTGATGTAGGCCAGCGTGAACTTCAAGTTCAAAACAAAAAGTAAAGGTGCAAATTCATGTGGATGTTTGTTCAATGTGTGACCATATTTGTTTATATTTTAATTAAATGCTACATGCAAAAGAAAGAAAGAAAGGGGCCCACTAATAAACTCTCCAAGCCCATGAAAACAAGAATTTAACCGACTCAAAAGAATACCCTATGACAGACTTGGGAAGTAAGATATATTTTGAAAGGCTGTTTCGAGGAGCAGAGGAGGGAGTCGACACAAAAGGGATTCGCAAGAAGAATATTATACAGAGAAAAATCCTTTGGTTCGAGCCGAGATTGTTTGGGTGGAACACCTACTCAATCAAGAATCATCATTATTCGGTTTGAATTTATTATTTTAATTATGAGCTTGGTTGTTGAACTTTATTATTTAAGTTTCTTTGGTTTTAAGATGCTAGGCTAAACTTTATAGACTGCCTAGGCTTATGATGAACCATTGTTGAAGTTTGATTTTATTTGGGATTTGTTTTCCGTTATAGTGTTATGAGTCAGTAAATTGTTTGGTCTATTTGATTGATGCGTATGCGTACTTCGTTTTGGTTGTTCTAGTTTTATTATTCCACAAAATTCTTGGTGATTGGTTCATATGATAGGATTTTCTTAAGTCATCTACTGTGTGTTTTTGACTAGTTTATGATTAAATTCGAATAGGATCATAGGAATAATATTATTAGTCAAACGAATAAAAGTGTGCTGCTAACCTAGAAAGCTGTAAGGTGATAGGTTATTGCTAGATCTTTGTTGATTGAGATTGCTAGATTTAGTTCTTCGTAAGGAGTCCGTCTAGGTTTGATTAATTAATATTGTCTAGCAAGTCAATTAAGTTCGTCAAACTACCTTTGATTTACGCACTGTAAGGTAGGTTGTCGTTTAAAGGTACTCGTTCATAATTATTTAGATAACTGTAAGGAAGTCTAATATTAAAATTGGTGTTTTTAAGAACTTAATAGAAATCCATAGGTGTCTTCTTGAAGGGTCAGGGGTCCTGTTCGGGTTTTCTTTTAAGTGATTATTTTATGATCCCAATTCCATAACAAACATTTTTCTAATAATTGATAACTGAAACTTTGGGGATTCTAGCCTAGGTGGTTTTTCATCGTAAACTTATTTAAATCAATTAAAATTGTCTTTTGTTTATTTTACTTATTTTTCGTAATTAGTTTAAATTTATTTTTTAAATAAAACCCCCTCTTCAATAATAATAAATAAATAGTCGTGTCTGTAGTTGAGTCTAGTTAGTTAATTTACGTAATTTAAAGAGTCTCGTGGGTTCGATATCCGGACTTACTTAGCTGTACTAGAGTCGACCGGTTCACTTGCCGGTTAGTAGTTTTAGTTAAGTTAAGAGTCTAGAATTATTACTTAATGTCTAGATTAGCGTAATTTTAGTTAATAATATTATAACTACTTTTAGCACATCATACACGTATTTGCAGCTTTAACTACGATAAGGTGAGTTTCATGACCCCAATTTCTAAACTGTTTTACGAACTTTTGGGGTGGAAAACAAATTTACTTACTTATATACTTGAAAACTTGTGATGATGTGAATTATCTAAGTACTAACACTTGAAAGTCCCCACAAACACAAGTGATTAACTTTGTGCCGGTGGCGTGTGGATAGTACTAACGGGTTGACAAACCCAGCTGACAGAGCCGAAGGGGGTATGCCGGAACATGTTAACCCAGTTGCACATTGTCATTTAAACTATTACATTCTGCTATGTGCTGTTAGACATAGTACCTATTGGGGAAAAGTGGTTGTTAAATGCCAACAGAAGTGCATGGGAAGGGGTGGCCATGTGTTTTTAGCTCTTTCGGTTTCACTTGTGGCTTAGTATAAAAAAAGCATACACATACACACATACATACTATGAACTTTACGAACATATATACTGGTTTTTGCTCGTACTCATTAAACTTGAAACTCACCAACTAGACGTAGTTGACCCGTTTTAACATGCTTTTCAGGTGAGCCAAAGTTGGAATGAATTGCTTACGTGCTTGGTGTTAAGAGTAAAGTTGAATTGTTGTAAATAGATGCAAGTATATAATAAAGAATAAGAAGCCCCGAGAACTAGTTATGTGTTTTTCGCCTAGTTTGTAAACTTAATACCAACCAATGTAATAAGATGTAAATTAGTTGTAATTTTTTTATAACAATGTGGTTCATACCAGAGGTGTTTGTTACATTCTCGTATTACGCTTTCGCAATTACCTGGTCGGGGTGTGACAAAAAATCATCTGTAAAAACCTAGGATACACAGAGTACATCTCCTTATTCTTCCCTTACAAGTTTCCAACCATCTCATCAAACACAAACTTAGAGAAGTTGTAGTCCCAACCCATTGCTAGAGCAACAATGGTAGAAGATTAAGCTTGACTTATCTGATCTGAACCTTCCATGCTTCCTACAACACACTGAACAAATGTGTGTGCCAAATATCTGCCATACGGAGGAAGCATCCTTTTCTCTTATGAGGATACCGCCCTTCTTAACTCATTTTTTGCAACACCTCAAAAGCCACATCTTTTGAATATTCAGTTGGATGATCAGGACTGTCACAAAATAGTAAAGCTTCCGAAATAACATTTTCAGTAATCACAATCTGTCTATTTTGAATGACAGATTCAATAAATCCCACTCCCATGCTCCATGTGGATTAAACTTTTTCTTTATCCAGAATCTGGTGCAAGCTCTTTAAAGACAACTAGATTTTCTCTAATAGCGTGAGAAATTCTTCATATGTTCAATTCAACAATCATGGACTTGAACTCTTTGTGAGCTGGAGGAGGGTCATATAGGTATCAAGCTATATTGTGTGAGTCCACAGACTTCAGTTGAACCTGATCATCCATAATCTTCACTAAACGAGCCAAATTAGACACGTTGATTAAAATAATAATATAATAATATGGCTTAAAAGTCATAGTTAACATCCCTTTCTATCTAGTCATCACAAGTTAAAAATTTCGGTTTGACAATTTGATTTAGGTCAGATCACAAGATTTCAGTCAATATAGTGACTTCGGTTGATTAGGGGTTTTCCAACAATTTAAAAATCCGATAATCAAAGGTTTTTGGTTTAATGACTCCTCTCTTAACGTGTCCTTCCCCAACACTCTAAATCCTCCATGGTTAATCATGCAATTCTTCAGCAATTTAATTAAAAAACTCTTTCAAACATACATTTAAGCATCGATAATCATAATCAACCAAAACAAACTGCCCTAGAACAAGGTCTCATCAAAACCGATACCAATTTACCAAAACATATACCGATTTCTAATTACCTTGAAGGTACTGAATCGTAGATGAAGTAGAAAGTGTTTATGACAAAACTTATGAGAGAAGCAAGAGGATTTTGGCCTTATAAACCTTTCATTTTAAAGAATGACATTGATAACACATACCAAGGGTTAATAACCCTTGGATCTCGGTTGTTTTATTTGGTCCAGAAACTAATACATGGGCCATATATAAAAAAAGTTTTAGTACGCCATATCCACACAGTCAAACTATGAAGGGCTAATGGGCTGCCATAAAGGATTAATCCATTCATTTTTGAATAAAAAACGATTCCCATAAAACGCTCGTTTCAATAATAAAGTCTCAAAAGTAATAAATAAAAAAAAAGAAAACTATACTTCTAAATAACCCTATATTTAACCTTTACAAAAAGTTGGGATCAAATCGTTCTAAGTCCGATCAAGGAATATTTTTTAGCACACACATACTCTGCTAGATCTGGTTCATTGACGGTATTATTGTCCACTTAAATCCATACCCGTAATACTTCATTTGAGGGATAATACCAGACTCAATTTAGGTTCGTATGAGCTAGTGGGACCCACACCTAAAAGTCAAGAAAACGTTTTACCATGCTTCATTATAGTTTTACCAGATCAAACCACCCCAATATGACTTAAACCTCAAAACCAGTAGATTAAAATGATTGCACAATCAATTTACAAGATCAAAAATGATGAGTTAGCCAAAAAGATCTAGGATACCGCTGTCCGTCTAAACCAAAGCGTGAAAGTATACTAGACAGCCATTAGATATGATTAAGGTATACTAATGTAGCAAACCAGCAAATGGTCCCCATAACAGGATATACCCGCTATCAAGCAACACCTCTAGGTCTATTCCCATTGATGAGTATGCACGATTTCATTTGTAGGGCTTACATACATCGTGTCCATTGTGGTTCGTTTCTTAATGGTATTCGAACACAAGTAAGGGGACCATGCATGACAAATAGGGTGGTTGATCAAGTCAGTAGTGTATTTGTACGTTGAGGTATGAAGTGATCAATTTATTGACTAATTTGGCAGATAAATTGTAGGTTTGCTCTTTGAGCTCATTTAATATCCACTCCAAAGATGTGAATACCCTGATGATAAACCACATAAAGACCCAAAGGTGTCCAGACCCCGAAGCATCACATCAGTACAAGATTTAAGACCATAAGATCATACGTCGTGAAGTGTTAACCACTTAAACAGAAGAATAAGAATTTAATTTGTATCACAGGCTGTCTAGCATACTTAGATGTTAGGTGTACCCAAGAATCATATGATAACCAACTCACATTTCTGTAAAGCTGATTACTCGGTGATCTAACTGACTCAAGACTTGAGTATAACTAGACTTTTTTATTCAGTCCTTACACATGTATATAAAAAATACTGATAGGACCCTAAGATGGGTCCCATTTAGACCATGTTTATTAATTTCAGACAAGTCAACGGTCACACAGACTTTTCATTCTTAAGAGCTGAATTTTCACACTCCGACTAGGGTAGCGGAAGCGTAATACGGGAATGTAACATACACCTCTTCTATCAATCACATTTTTATTAAGAAACATTGACAAATTAATTTACATCATTCAAACTTTGTTTAAAAACTAGGCGTTACACAACGTAAACCCGTTTGTGTCTACTAGATCCTTTATTAATATATTTGCTTCTATCTACAGTTGTCTTATCTACTTCCAGCACATGTAGCACATAAACACGTCACTCCAATTTTGGTATACCTGAAAAGCGTGTTAAAACGGGCCAACTACGAATAGTTGGTGAGTTTCACAAGAGTGTACAAAACCAATATACGTAATCATAGTATTCACACTATGTATCTATGTAAATACTGTAATTGTGAAAAGCCACAATGAACCCTTTACGGTGTGGTTATCACGTGGCCCCTCACTGCCCACATACTCCTCGTGGCCAAAACTGCAGCATGCCCTGTCAATTGGGTTGTCAAATCAATAGTACTATTCACACACCACCGGTTCTTAATTAATCACTTGTGTTTGTCGGGACTTTCAAGTGTTAGCACTAAGACAATTCACATCATAAACGTGTTTCCAGATAAATACATATACGTAACCATGCTTTTCACCCCAAAAGTTTGTAAAATAGTTTAAAAGTGGTATCATGAAACTCACCTTATTGTAATATAGTATCACAAAAACACTACTATAATCAATATTGTATTGTTAATACTAGTACAATCTTCAAACTGAATCGGGCTGTATACCTAGTCTGTGTATGGCTGTTACCCCCAGAACATGTCAGTAGTCTTAGATTGTGACGTTGTACAATGTCTAATGATCAAAATAGGTTTTGACTCTGTTTCACCGTTTTTCGTGCATGGCTAAGTTGGTTGTTTACGTGTTTTGGAAATAGGTAAGATCACACAAACTTGAGTAAATGTACAGTTTGATAAAATGATTTGATTTACAAAAGAAATTAGGGTTTCAGTATATGGACTGGCCACAAGGTTTGTTTCCGTTTTTATACGGGTTTGATTATACAAAACGTGTACAATTTACCCCAATTGTCCAGAAATCTCGTAAGAAGTTATTTTTACTAAATTAATTCAAAACTATGACAATTGACCAATTTTGATGTTTTGATATATCAGTCAGTTCGTTAAACATAATGCTGTCAGTTTGAGCAAAACATATATAAATTAGATCTTAAAATTTTTATAACTCTTTATTTATAAATAATTAAATTATGAAAAGTTTTACACAAACAAATTAAAATGTTACTTTTATCTGATGAATCTCCCGTTTATACCAAATGATACCCGAAAAATCCGATTATTTTTCTTAGTGGTCAAAATATCATCATACTAACTCTTTAGCTAATATACATTTTTGCTCATAACTCGGTTGATAAAACTCGATTAAACGTGTATCCACAAACCATATCTAGGATTCTCTGATGGATTCCAAATTTCATGTGTGATCTTACAATAACATCTCTGAGTACTCCACAAAATTTCATAGTTTTACAAATTGTTAACTATTTTTCATAATAAATCACCAATAAATGGTTACAAAATTGCCAAATATTCTTCGTTTATCGAAAAAATTATCAAATTGGACAGGGAATCATTCATATGATTCCTGATGTCCGTGAAGAGTTTTATAGGCTTACCACAAGCACTTAAACAACCCCTATACGAGTGTTTTGAGTGTTACTTTAGCGTTTTCCGGTAGCTTAAGTCTTTTTATTGCCTTTTCTAGGTTCTTGGTTCTCTTGTTAGCATATCTACTGGTCATGTACCACAAACCAAGCATAGAATATCAATCATCAAGCCTTGTAACATATGGTTTTGATTAGGTTTTAAAATCGAGTGTTTAAACCATAAAAACGCGATATAAACCTCCTAATCCGTGTTTTTGGCAAAAAAAAGGTGTTTGATGAAGATTTGTAAGCATGCTTAGCATCAAAAGATGTTTATGCATAATTTTGAAAGGGTTTTAATGATAAACCATGATCTTTTTTGATTAAACCATAGTTTAATGTATATAAACATGATAAAAATGATTCAAATCAATATGTTACCTTAATTTATTAATGTTTTTGGAAGAGTTGAAGATGAGTCAGCAAGTGGAAATGTGAAAAATATAAGTTTTACGGAGTTAAGGAAGCTTCAAAGGGAAGCAAACATAAGGGATGGGTCCTTCATATTTGCGGTCTCCATAAGGACATGTCGCTCTTTTTTGCCAAAATTGCCTCATTTTGCGTGCCCAATGTGAAATCCCGAGTTAAAATTTAGTTTGCGTTTAACAAACAACGTATAAACAAGTGTTTTTCAGCTAATTTTTGTAAATTAAGAAAAACTTAATGAATCGTTGTAAAAATCCAATATATTTTCACGAGTTGCTTAAAACATCTCAAATAAATGTTGTAGAAGTCTTTTTCGGCTTGATAGATGATACAATGCTTGATTTGGTACATACGATTGGGTTTAAGTTCACAACTTATTGTTACACGAAAATCTTTCGTTTTAGCAGTTTTGCACATACTAGGGATATAATATCAATATGTTTGTGGTTATAATACATATAACACTTGTATATAACCCCCGGATATATACGTGTCATAATCAGCATCACTCGGTTAATCATTTACTCGATACGAAATAACTGGTTAACTGTTTACTTGTTACATTTTTAATAAGGTGTACCTCATTTTGTAATGTATGTCACATTCTCCCCCATTAAGAAATTTCGTCCTCGAAATTCGATGTATCAATCACTTTCTATTTAGGGAAAAGGCGGTGGTATTTCTTTCGGAATTTATCCTTTCTTTCCCAAGTATATTCGTCTCCTCTTTGGGAGTTCCTCCTAACTTTTACCAACGAAATCTTATCGTGTCGTAATTGTTTGGTTTTCCCGTCTACTATTTCTACTGGTTCCTCTACAAGTTTAACTTATCGTTTACTTGCACATCTTCCAGTGGTAGTATTGCCATTTAATCAGTAAGTCATTTTTCAGGTTCGATGCATGGAAAACATCATGAATAGAACTCAACTCTAAAGATAGTTTCAGTCGGTAGGATACCAGACCGATTTTTGCAATAACCTAGAAAGGTCCATGTATCTCGGAGCTAACTTACCGGTTTTACCAAACCTTATGACACCCTTCTATGGGGATACTTTAAGAAACACTTTATCACCTACTTCAAAAGATAACGGTTTTCTACGAACATCGGCATAATTCTATTGCCGGTCTCGATCGGCTTTCAGTTTTCGTTTAATCTTATATATTTTATCGGTTGTGTCATGAATCCAATAGGATCTTGCAACTTGAGTATCACCAAATTCCGTCAAACAAATTGGTGATCTACATTTTCGCCCATATAATGCTTAATATGGTGCCGCTTGTATACAACTATGGTAACTATTATTGTAAAAGAATTCAATGAGTGGGAGGTGTTGATCCCAATTCCCTTTAAAGTCTAACACACAAGCATGAAACAAATCTTCTAATGTTTCTAATGTTTGAATTGTTCTTTTAGATTGGTGGTGTTTTTGAGGGTGGTTGGCTATGCTTAATTCTATACGGGTTCCAAAAGCTTCTTACATAGCTCGCCAAAAATGAGAAGTAAAATGACTATCCCTATCCGAAATAATAGAAAGTGGTCCACCTTGTCGAGATAAAATTTCATCAATGTAAACTCAAGTTAGTTTTTCAGTAGTGTAGCTGTCACAGATCAGAAGGAAATGTGCAGATTTAGTTGGTTCACACCCAAATTGCATTATGTCATCGGGAGGTTTTGGGATGGTGTGTACGAAATCCATTGTAATTTGTTCCCATTTCCATTCGAGTATTTCAGGTTGTTGTAAAATTTCTGAAGGGTTAGTGATGTGTTGTAAAACACACTTACTTTCCATATCATTTTATCATGTTTTACTCACTTAATAGTTTAATTAATATGATTTATGGGTGGTTTTTACATAATTTTACAAAGATTGAATGTTGATTGTAGGTTATGACTTTTGTTGGAGAAAAGAGTAAAGTTTGAAGACTCTAGAGGCTTATTTGATTAAGTTTAAAGACTACAACTCAAGGCCCGAACCAAGCCCACAAGTTTAAAGCCTTACATGCATATTATATTAATATAACAAAAGAAAAAAAGAACCCTAACAGCCTCTAAAGCCAATCGGAAGTTTCCACAAAAGAATAAAGTTTGTTGTTTGTGTGGAGATCTTGTTTTGTGTTTGTTTTAAGGAAACAAGTGGTATTAAATTTGTGTGGCTAAGAATATACATCACGTGGGCAGCCCCAACAATCATATATAAATTAAAAAAACTTAAGACCCTTGGAGAAAAATTCCGATCGTAATCTGGCCAGCAAAGGAGAAGAGAAAAAAAAGTCTTGTGTGAGCTAGTTGGCTGCTAGGGAAAGAATCTTATTCCATTTAAGACTATCGTCACCAACGAGAGGAACAAGCTTATTCCCACTAGGACTGTGACGGGATGGCGAGTCTGCATCGACTATCGAAGACTAAATGATGCCACCAGGAAATACCACTTTCCTGTACCCTTCATTGATCAGATGTTGGAGTGTTTGGAAGGTCACTACTGCTTCTTAGATGGTTTCTCCGGGTATTTCTAGGTTCCCATAGCTCCCGATGACTAAGAGAAAACCACTTTTATCTGCCCTTACGGAACATTTTCCTACAAACGAATGCCGTTCGGACTGTGTAATGCTCCAGCCACATTCCAAAGGTGTATGGTCGCCATTTTCCATGATATGATCGAGGACTCCATGGAGGTATTCATGGACGATTTTTCTGTTTTTGGGAGTTCCTTCGATCTTTGTTTGTCTAATCTTGAGAGGATGATGTCCCGCTGCGCTGACACCAACCTAATCCTTAACTGGGAGTAGTGTAATTTCATGGTTCACCAGGGAATTGTTCCGGGACATCGGATTTCGAGTGCGGGGATAGAGGTTAACGAGAAAAGGTCGAGACCAGTTCTAATCTCCCCCACCCACTTCTGTGAGATCCATTCGTAGTTTTCTAGGTCATGCCGGGTTCTACCGTCGGTTCATCAAAGATTTTTCTAAAATCCCGAGACCCATGACCAAACTTCTGGAGAAGGATGCTCCATTTGTTTTTTCTGAGCAGTGTATCGAGGCGTTTGATCTTCTGAAAGACAAACTCGTTAACGCCCCAATAATGGTTGCTCCCGACTAGTCGTTACCATTCGAGTTGATGTGTGAAGCGAGCGACTTCGCAGTCGAAGAGGTTCTAGGACATCAGAAGGATAAACACTTCCATCCGATTTACTATGCTAGCCGGACCTTAAATGGCGCACAGGAGAGCTATACCACCACCGAGAAAGAGCTATTAGCTGTGGTGTTCGCATTTGATAAATTTAGGTCCTATCTTGTTCTGTCCAAGATAATTGTGTACAAGGACCATGCTGCTATTCGATATCTCTTCAGTAAGCAGGATGCTAAGCCTCATCTTATTCGTTGGATCCTGTTGCTTCAAGAGTTTGATATTGAGATCCGTGATAAAAAGGGGGCCAAGAATGTGGCGGCCGATAATCTTTCATATCTAGAGGGAGCGGAGTAAGGAGATTCGGGGGGTCAATATCGACGATCATTTTCTGACAGAGTGTCTCATGTTTGTTACGGCACAGGTGGAGAGTTTTCCATGGTTCACTGTCTTTGCGAACTATCTTGCTGACGGGTACCTCCGGAAGATGTCTTACCAGCAAAAGAAGAAATTCTTTGCGGATGTTAATTTTTACTTATGGGACGACCCATATCTTTTCCGTATCGGTGCTGATCAGCTGATTAGGAGGTGTGTAGATGCTAAGGAGGGATGGCAGATTCTGAGCCATTGTCATGCGAGTTTGATGGCGAAGAAGGTGTTTGATTCTGTATTCTACTGGCCATCGATTTTGAAAATGCACATTTGTTCGTTAAAAGCTGCGACCGATGCCAACGTGTTGGTAATATCTCATCCCGGAATGAGACGCCCCAAAATGCGATAAAGGTAAGGGAGGTTTTTGACATTTGGGGTATTAATTTTATGGGCCCGTTCCCGTCGTCTAGAGGGAACAAGTACATACTTGTGGCTGTTGATTACGTCTCCAAGTGGGTCGAGGCCAAAGCCTTTCCACTAACGACGCCCGAGTTGTAGTGAGATTTTTGAAGAATCTTTTCTCGCGTTTTGGAGTCCCGAAATCCCCAGTGATCGAGGTACTCACTTCTTCAATGCGCAAATGGAGAAGGTGTTGCGGCGCTATGGGGTCACCCATCGGCTTGTGACCGCCTACCACCAACAGAATAGTGGGCAGGTGGAAGTGAGTAATCGGGGAATCCAACGTATTACAGAGAAAACGATTGGTTCGATTTGTCGGACTTGTCCGACAAATTAGATGATGCTTTGTGGGCCTTCCGTACAGCCTACAAGACTCCGACTGGTTCCACACCATTTTGGATGATTTATGGGAAGGCCTTTCATCTTCTTGTTGAGTTAGAGCATCGTGCTTCATGGGCCCTTTAGAGGGTTAATCTTGATTTATCCGCCGCAGAGGGCAATTGTTTCCACCAGTTACACGAATTAAAGGAGCTCCGAGATCACGCGTATGCACAGTCATTTAGGTATAAGGAGCGGACGAAGGAACTGCATGATAGGAAGCTAAAGGGTAATAAACAGTTCAAGTGTGGGGATAAGGTCTTATTATATAACTCCCGGTTGAGGTTATTCTCGGGAAAGTTGAAATCCCGATGGTCGGGACCGTTCACGGTCACCGAGGTATTCCCGTATGGCACCATTGAGATACAAGATCAGAGCGGGAAGTTTAAGGTGAACGGTCACAGGTTGAAGCATTACTTAGGTGAGCCGGTTGCTGATCAGACAGTTGAGGTGTTCTACCTGGACTCATTCACCGAGGAATAGACGTGCTGGATGCATCACTCGGGAGATTGCCCGAGTTATAGAGCTTGTATTTTTATTATTTTTGCTATCTGTTTTGCTGGTTTTGTCTTTGTTAGGATGTTCCGAATTGAAACCGCTCGTACTTAATCTCCATTCGAGTCGGTCGATTTTAGGGGGATTCTATTTTAAAAAATAAAAAAATTAATAAAATTAATAAAAAAATCAAAAAAAATAAAAAAATCAATAAAAACAAAAATATGTTTATATCTTATGTTTTTGTTTTCTGTTTTGTACGCCATTACATGCGAGCGAGTTTGAGTTATTGCAGGTATTATTATGCGCATGGTAGATATGATGGCGTTTTGGAATTGGTTCTCCCGAGGTTGCGACCGCGAATGAAATGTTATACGGTCGTTCGATTGATACACGACTGGTGAAGATTATGCATATAAACCAGGGGAGTAACCCGTTCTCTGTTTTACTTTTGATTGCTTTATTTTTATTTTATTTATTTTCCTTGTTCTCATCGAGGACGATTTCGTTCTAAGTGTTTGGATGAGAATTTATCTTACTTAGTTGTAGGAAAAAAATAAAAAAAAAATAATAAAAAGTTTTAACTTAGTTTTTGTTTTTTTCGTTTTCGTACTTAGTTTTATTAAAAATAAATAAATAAAATAAGTAAAAAAAATATAAAAAGAATTTTAAAGAAAAAAATGTCTCTTAAAAATTGTTTTTGTTCTACGTTAAGCAGGAAATGATATTACTACCAATGTGTTAACGAACTCTCGGAAATTTTGAAATATATAATATAATAATATAAGAAGGGATGGTTTACATATCTGATTTGGGATGTGTAGGTTGGCTCAACTAGCTTTGATAGTCCTCTTTCGCAGTTTATATATATATTATAATTTGAAAAACGGTGAAACTGAATTTCGATACTTAGGGAGGAATACCATAATCTAAAAACTTTGAGATAGTTATACTTAGATGCACTCAAACCAGCACACTCCACATGTCCATCTTTCTACGAGCTTTGAAATAGTTAAATATTTTAGGGTGATATAAAAGATTGAAAAAAAAGAGAAAAAAAAAGAGAGAAAAAGAAAAGTATGTATTGAAAAGCAAAATGCTTGTGAAGAAAGTTATATATTGTAAAATGCCAAAGAAGCATTCCTTAAAGTTAGTAAAAGAGGCCAAAGATGCACATACTAGACGGGACTTAGAGTTTACGTGTTACCTTGGGGATGGTGACTCTGAGGATACACTATTGGGGCTCGAAGGTTCTTAGTCAATAAATAAAAATTAGGAATTTATAGGACAAATTCCAATAATATTTAGGGATAGCTCGTATGACCTCCACATGACCATTCATACATCAAAATTTCACCGAGTGTATCTATTTAGTACCATCAACGAGTCCTTAGCTTATGGTGATTTGTCGAACCTGTTTGCTTCGACTCTAGTTTTTCTAGCTCTTTTTGTCTGAGATGGGGTAGGTGTAGCCTTAATTTTTGGACTTAAAATGTTTAATGCAAAATGGGGGCTTGAATGACTGGTGACTGGGTTTAAGTGGACAACAATATCGGCAATCGAGGCCAATATGTCGAACTGTTTCTTGTGCTTTAATAATGATAAATAATCTTGGAGTTTGTTGTTTTTCACTTGGTTATGATCCTGTGTAGATTTCTTTTTCAGGGACGAAAAAGTCATAAGTGTGGGTATGTTTGATGTGTTGTAAAACACACTTACTTTCCATATCGTTTTATCATGTTTTACGTACTTAATAGATTAATTAGTAAGAGTTATGGGTGGTTTTTGCATAATTTTACAAAGATTGAATGTTGATTGTAGGTTATGAGTTTTGTTGGAGAAAAGGGTAAAGTTTGAAGACTCTAGAGGCTTATTTGATCAAGTTTAAATACTACAACTCAAGGCCCGACCCAAGCTCACAAGTTTAAAGCCTTACATGCATATTATATTAATAAAATAAAAGAGAAAAAGAACCCTAACAGCCTCTAAAGCCGATCGGAAGTTTTCACAAAAGAATAAAGTTTGTTGTTTGTGTGGGGATCTTGTTTTGTGTTTGTTTTAAGAAAAACAAGTGGTACTAAATTTGTGTGGCTGAGAATATACATCATGTGAGCAGCCCCAACAATCATATATAATTCAAAAAAACTTAACACCCTTGGAGAAAAATTCCGATCGGAATCTGGCCAGCAAAGGAGAAGAGAAAAAAAGTCTTGTGTGAGCTAGTTGGCTGCTAGGGAAAGAAGGAGATCATCATCAAGAAACTCAGCCATACATCTTAAGTATTCATCCATAAACTTTGTCTTTCGTTCAAGATACTTAACTAGTTGTTTTGATCTTTTATCTTGGATTGTTTTGCAAATAAAGTGAAGATTGACTTGTGCTTGATTGTTATTGATTCATGAATGAGTTTAATTATGTTTATGTTGATGTTTAATCTAAGTGTTTGCTGCTGTCCAAAACTCATGTTAGGCTAAACTTGTTAGTTCTACCTAGGTTAGATGTTTATTATTAGGTTTTAATGAGTAATATGGATTGTTGATCATCATGACTTGATTTATTAATGAAAAGTTTGGTTTAATATTGAATTAGGTTGTGTTTAGTGGCTGTGTTTTTATTAATTATACTCATATACCTCTTGCTTTGATTGATTGAATCGGTTTTAGTTGATTTTAGCTTGTTTGAACTCTTTACTTTGTGTTTAGAGATTGTTTGCGGGGTGCACAACCGTAGGGTATAAGTGGGTAAGTTAATTAATTATATTCAGTTGGTGAACACCTTCTTAGAGACCGAGAGGTGATTGGAAGTAAGGTCGTCTCATAGCTTTTACTTGTTAGGATTAGGATCGCGCGAGAGCGGGTTCGGTTCTTGTCGGGTTTGGCTTTTGAGCGATTAGTTGATCTAGTTTAAGTTAAACTAAATTGTTCCTCTATCCTTGGTTGCGTAGTATTCGTCTCCATTAGGGTAGTGTGTCGGTGAGACCGAGAGGAGAGTCGACATTAGAACACTTTAACGATTCGTTTCCCGGTTTGTTCTTAAAATCAACTAAGTGTAAGTTAGAGTTTGTTAGTGAGACTGAGAGGTGATCTAGCTTCCTTGAGTGAACCTTAGTTGTGTCATCCTTAGAAACTGGTGTCGTGAGATTCTTCAATCCATTAGCTTATTATACCTTCAATATGATTCTTACCTAGGTAGACGTTTTCTCCGATTGCAGTTAAGTCTCTAAGTTTTATCAAGTGTTTAGTTAAGTTATTCTAGTTAAAGTAAGTTAGGTTAAGTAGTTAAGTATTAAAAATCATTTAAATATTCTTAGGTGAGTCTTGGTTAGGTTAAGTATTGAAAACGTTTTCACATGTCCTTGTGTTCGATACTCGGACTTCATTAGTGCTATACTATTAGTGATCAGTACACTTGCCGGTTTTGTGTGGTTTCATTAGGAGTCTTGTTTAATAAATTTAAAGCTTAGTTGTGAGAGCATTATTATACACACATGAGTTAGCCCTAACACGAGCACAAGTCAAACATTTACTTACATACGTGTCTATATCCTTTTTCATTCTAGGCCACCAATAAAATTCTTTCGCATCTTATACTTCTAATCAGTACCTGGATGATTAGAATATTTGGATTTGTGTGCTTCATCCATGATTAATTCAAGAATATTATGAATGGTCGGAATCGAAACTCGGTTTTTGAAGTAAAGTATTTCGTCAGTTTTCCTTTCAAAATTCTTCTCGTTCCCGTGTAAGACTTATTTTTCAAAGTGATTTTCTTTTAATACTTCATCTTGGGAGACAAGAACTTGCTCATTAAGGCTACTTTATACAATCATTTCAAATGATCGTACTATGATGAATCGACAGGGGAAGCTATGATCCACCTGGACATAGGAAACAAGAAATATGATGTAATAGCTGTTCTTGATCCAATGCTATTGATAAATTGCTCTGAGAAAGATATTGAAGTGCTTTAGACTCACAAAAGTCAAGTGTATTCTGATAAGGGTGAGGAGCAGGCTCAACAATTACAACACATTGTAAACATTTTCTATGTTAACAAAGTTCATTCTGTAAGAGTCTGGGAAACTAATTGGATTACTGTTGGGAAGGAAGGAGATAGGAAGGAAGTGGAGCTTGAAGCAGAACTTAAAGAAAACTTGACAAGAGCTTCATTGAACATGTTTAATTATATGCATTTCGGTGTTTCTAGGCCTATACGTTAAGGAGGATCTACAACACCCTCATTTGAAGAAGCATGCTAAGAGTACATGGCAAGAAATTTGGAATTTAAGACTGAAGAAAATCAAAATCTAGCATCATCCAAGGGGGAGTTTGTTAGTGCCTAATGTCTAATGCTAGGATCTTGTAGTTTGGCATTGTAATAGTCTTAAATGTAATATGAACGTATATGTCATATCGTAGCGGATATGAACTTATACAGCGGCTATGACATATCCGCCGGATAAGTCATATACGTCGGATGAGTATGTCTATATATATATGTGTAATGTATCCGTTCATAAGAAGGAGTTGTTCATTCATGTACTGATCTGATATGTCATATCCTTTGTATTGTTGAAGCTTAAAGTGAAATATAAAGTATATTAGAAAGTGAAATCATCTTGTGTTCTTTATCTCATAATGTATTCTGCACATTGTGTTATATAGCAGATAGTTTACCCGGTGTTTCGATCCATACACGTCCAAGTACTTTCAAGCCAAATCAAGGGAATGGATGTTACCAAATTATTTTTCCATCCTAAGACACTATAATTTTGGAACATGATTACCAACTGACAGCAAATCGATTTGATTTTAAAACCTTCTAAACCGTGGTCTAAATCAACTCTTTAACACCATAAATACCAAACAATAACTCAATTAAACACCACCACACCTTCATCTCATTATCGCGATTCAAACCCCTAAATCAATTGGTTCGTACCTTGCTGTTAAGATCAAGATTCACAAACTAGTTGAGCCGTAACCCTATGTTTGTCGTTCACCATCGACTCTTTAGCATCTCAGATAATCAATACATGCTTCCAGTTCGTTTTTCTTTTTCTAACATTAACCGCAAATAGATTTAAACCAACAATAAACAATTTGTTCGATTTGATAACTAGAGTTTATCTTTGAAAGTTAGGGATTCAGTTTTGTTGTGTGATTATATTTTTACAAACCAACATCATTCACAAGTTAAAGCACCAGCCTGATGGCTGGTGCGTGTTATTTAAAACACTCAGAACCGGCCATGCGCGTGTTCGAACCCCGTAGGACGCAGTTTTTGATATTTATTTTTTAAAATTCATTTTCATTTATATTATCATTACTCCATATTAATAACACTTAATAAATATAACTATAACAAAACTGAACCTTGACACCCCCCTCCCCGACCACGTTTTTGTTATTAATTTCTTCTTTTTATTTTCTTCCATTTATAAGATACATATATACATTTATATTATAAAAAAATAAAGAACTAATACCTTTTATACCTTTGATAATTATTTTAAAACTCATTTTCTTTTATATTATCAATATTACATATTAATAACACTTAATAAATATAATTTTAACTAAACTGTTTCAATTATATATATATATATATATATATATATATATATATATATAATATTTATTTAAATATAAAAAATAAATAATATTAGTAATAATAATATTATTAAATTAATAGTAATAACAAAAATAATAGTTTAAACCCTAAAACACTCAAAATCTTTTCCTTTAAACCGACTATTATGTCGCATTTCTTTATTTTATTTGTTTATATTTTTCTATTATTCACAAATTTTTTGATAATTAAACTAATAATACTTTAATTATATCTTTATTTAAAACCCTATTGAATCCCAATCAGTCTTAATACTTGCTATTAGAATTCCTCATCTATAAGTAATTATTATTGTTATCTTTAACAACTAGGAATTTTTTGTTGACGTATCTCGAGGAGCTTAACCGTTTCCATCCTAATTTTTTATCATCATCTCATCCTCATTAACCTACTTTTTAAGGTGGTAATCACAAACCCCATTTTTACCGTTTTTTTATTTTTGCGGGCGTTGTGCGTTCACAAGTTAAATAGATTAATTTTCGCTACAATTCCACTAATTGCATGGAAATGCAATTGCTCAATTAGTTTATACGTGCAAAGGTGACTATGTGTTTATTTTTGAGTTTTGGTTGTTGGTATCTCATTCTCATTCTTATCCTCATCGTTATCCTCATTAGTATGATAATACGCCGATGGAGTAACTTGACCCATTTGACCAGAGAAATTACCCTTTTATTTATTATTTTTTTGCTAGTTGTTGTAATATATATTTATCGCAAGAATTGTCATTTTCAATATTATGTATATACAAAAACCTTGATTACTTGCACAACTTTATTTTGACAAACTATATATTTTCACGCATGACGCATGTAGCTATTTGGGATGAAGAAAGTGATGAAGTTATACCTTAGGTTTCTATGATAAATAAAGAACAAATTTACTTTTAAGTCTTTGATTGTAATGTTATTTCCTGTGAGAAAATGTTTATGTTTTTGTGTACTTGATTGGTATATGAAATAACATAATTTAGATATCGACACATGTAATTATTTTAGTGTCTTTTGAACTATGATATAGTATTGTCACATCCCGGTGTGTTCCGCCGTCGGTTGGGGTGTGATAGAATGGTAACAGAGCAGAAGGCTATAAGACAGGTGGTTAGACGTAACGACCTAGTGGAATGCTTAGGGTCCTAATACGTGTTCCTATACATGCACCCTAATTGTTTAAATTTTTGTACATAACTTCGCATATTTAAAATTTTTATCATATACAATTTTAGACAAAAGCACACACTTATTCCGAGGCTATGCCTCAGTTTTAAAGTTATTTTCAAAACTCCAGTACGATTTTAATCGGGATTTTCCTTAAGAATCCCACCTTTCCATTCCACTTTCCTGGAGAATGATTCGTGTGACGGATATGTAGTAATTGTTAGGGGGGACACTTCCTCATCGAACCCTTTACACCAAGACATGCGAACCTAAGGAAGTGCAATGCACATAAATCTCAATCAACGACGAGACCTGGTTGCCTTCCTGTAGGTTTCGGTGAGGACGTGAAACTTATTAGGCCAAAGCATATCACACCAAATGTTCGCGAATCTACCCCCCTCATTGTATAAAACGTGGTCATGTGACGCACACACCTTAAATTTATTGCCGAATTCACGGTGATTCGTGGCTAAACACGGTTTTTTTGTATTACTTTTTAGTTGAATAGATGGGTGAAGTATGTAAATACGGGGTGGTTCCCGAATTACTTCAACCATCTACCTCAACAACCCCCCCCCCCCAATTCGATTTTTAATTGATTTTGTTGAAGTCAAGCCATGGTGATGGATAATTCAACAAAAATTTTATTGGTTTTCAACATTTTTCATTTTGTTGTGGTTCATTTTAAATTATGTTATTACTATTTTTTCCTCATAATGTTAAAGATGAAAAAACTTTATATTATCAAGTCTCTTAAGTGATGAAACTCTAAACCTCAACCGCATTCTCAACATCAAATTGTTAATAAAATTCACAAGTATCAATTTACGCAAACTTATATACTTACAACGTTTACCCGAGTCTCATGAAATTTTACACATATTGCAGTATGACTTGTCTCCTCATCAACCGTAACTGTCGCACCAGCAAATCTGGCCGTACCATATCCCACATTTATAAGGGAATCATGGAAGCCTTCTCAATAATCATCTATCAGATCCATACCGTGAATGCTGCTACCCACCCGTGAATACAAACCTAACATATTATTCCTTCAAGCATTTCACGAATGCTAACCCGACCGATTACGTTGGGGCTGAGGGTTCTACCACCCTCCTCCAATGGTTCGAACATATGGAAAGTGTGATTACCCATTGCGCGTTTCCTCCAAGGGTTCTACCACCCGCCTCAAGCGTCTTCAAATTGAGTGCCCTTACTTGGTGGAATGGTAAACAGGACTCTCTTGGGGCTAAGGTTGTCATGGCTATACCGTGAAATGATCTCACAAAGTTCATGTTAGAAATGTTTTGCCCAAAATATGAACTCTGTAAAAGGAATAGGAGTTTTCGAACTTGAGGAAAAAAGGTGGTGATAATACTGCCTACAATGATAGGTTCCACGAATTGAGCATACTCGTCCCACATATGGTTACTCCCTTGGAGTGTGCCATTGATAAGTACATCTAAGGTTTGCCTATGCAAATCCAAGATCCCATTCTGAGTCGTGACTCGAAAATCCTTCATGATCCCATCCCTTTAGCCGGTACCGTCACCGATAACCATGTAAGAAACCCAATGATAAGGCCACACCCGATCCCACTAAAGAATCCAAGCCTGAATTCATCAAGCATAATGATGTGGGTTAAATGATACATATTTTATATTTGTATTACTGTACTATTTATTGTTTTTGAGTTGGTTTTTAATAAATATTACTCTCAAGTGGTTCAAACTTAGATTTGAAAGGCTCCAACATATAACAAGTTAAACTGAAATATTTTAACAAACTTGGGACTAAAGGATTAATATAGTAACGGTTTATCACTATAATAATTATTATTAGTTTTATCGATCTTTTTAACTTAAAATAATGTAACTTAATACTTTCATTTAGGTAGCGTTTGGTATGTAGAAATGACATGGGGAATGGAATGATTAATTGTGTGGGAATGACAAAATAGTGTTTGGTTGCTCAATGAAATAGAATAATCAATTACACTTGGAATCTCATTCCATCAAAACCATTCCTTACCCCCTCATTTTTTTTCATTTAATTCCTCATTCGCCCTACCTTCTAAATACCACCACTACGACCTAACAACAACCACCACCATCTCTATCAGCACTACCACTACTTGACCACCACCACCACTGCCGCTTTGACCACCACCATCGTCTCCACCACTACCACCATTTTTGTAGCCGAAGCTACCACCACCACCGTCACCATTGTAGATTTTTTTATAAAAAATATTTTTATTGAGATTGTAGTGTTTTTATTAGTTCTATTTCATTCCTACAATATTTTTGGATACCAAACAACAAGTAAATTATAATAATCCATTTCATTCCCTTGTCCATTGCATTCTTTCTCCTATTCCATTCTCTCTTCATTCCATTACCTCCAACCAAATATACCCTTAATTAATTTGTGAACATTAATAACATACATTTGTTCTCAGGCCACGTGAAAGTCAAGAAAGATGGGCCACAAGTTAATAACTTTAAGAATTTTATGTTGCACATGAGGCATTCTTAAGGCCCGTGATAGTCAAATGAAGGCGGTGGTTTTTGGATGCGAAAATCGATCACAAAATAATAAGGAATCAGACCTGATGACTTTATATAAAAAGTGAAAGTTATCAGTTAAAGAGAGAATAGAGGGGGTGACGAAAGTTTTGGTTTTAACAAGATTCTCAAAGTCAAATAAACCCGTTTATATGAAAAACGCAGAGGATAAAAAGGTTTTAAATCTTGTTAATTAGATTAATATAAAACTGATTTTATATATAAAAACACAAGCTTGGGAGCCATGTACGAAATTACATGCTTACCAATATAAACAACCATAGGGTGCTCATATCATACTACCTTCAAGAGTTTAAGAAAAATGAAGGACACGAAGGTTAAATGCCTAGTCTTCAAGATAGAAGAACATCAAGCTTGTATACCGTTCAAGCTTTTAACAAACACCTTGCTATGCTAGGATTTGCACTACAAAATGCCTTCTTGTTCCTTCTTTTCCTTGGTCAATATGAGAGGGAGAGGAGAGTTCTTGCCTTGTTACTAGTGTGTGAGAGAGAATAATAGAATGCAACCAATGCACCACTCACTTGGCCAACGACCACACATGCATGTTCTTAAAAGTGTAATATAAGAAATAGATGAGGGAGAGAAATTTTACCCCCCGAAATGTTCAAACCCTTTCATTTTATTACTTATGTTATATTTGTTACATATTATAAAATGTAACATAACATAATGTAAGTAACATGCATCATGTTATTTAACGAACTCAAATACATTATAAAATATCCTCTCTCAAAATATAAATTATTCATAAAATTTATTTACTACACAAGTGCAAATATTTATAAACCCATTTTCTAAATGTCGTAAGTGTTAATATTTATTTGTTAAATCATATCTTAAAATAAATATCGTGGATGTTTGTCTAGCTTGTTATTGGCTATCAACCGACTTGTCCAGCTTGTTAGTTGGGTTAATGTCTCCCCATAAGCCTCTGGCACAACTTCCGCCACATTATGTATAACCTCATCATAATTTCCTCCATCATCATTGCCATCATCTCCTCCATCACTATCATTACCGGAATCAGTTTCCTCATCATCTTCACTCTCATCCTCCTCAGAAGTCACCCTAGGTGATTCTGGAACTGCCATGATCTCCAAATCATTATTAACCAACCAAGGTAAAATTTCAAATTCCACTCCAGGATTAAAGTTACTTGTTGCTGCCAACCTTGCTATACGTCCATAGACATTTGGATTTTGTAGGGCAAGAGTTTTGCCCAAGGTTGTTAAATTAGGGAACTGAAGATTAAAGATAATCTATAAAAATCTTGGATAGAACAAGAATCTTTGTTCCCTTGGTTTTCTCAAATTTTTCACCAAGCCTTCAAATATAAGTCTTGAAAAGTTGAAAACCTGGTTATATACCACAAGAACTGTTGCATTTGCTATATCCCAGCTCATCAGGGTCCATGTACCCCTCCTGGGTATAAGCCCTGTAATATATGGTGGATCAAGAATTGATACAAGTTGGGGAACATCCCCTTCTTGAACTGTCCTTTGCGGACATCTCCTTGGTAACCCATCGTTTCCTGAACATTTCTCAACATGCAGTTTGTAGAGAAATTAACTAGATTCTCCACATTGTCATTCAGCTGTAGACTGGCCCTAATTAGATTTTCGTGAGTTCAATTTCATGGCCCGCCACCGTGGCTTCAATACGTCTTCCATTATTATCATCTACCAGCTCGGCCGAATTCTAGAAATCCAACTGATGATTTCTATAGATGATTGGACTTTCAGTCAAAGAAAATCAAAGATAAGACCGCTGCATCCATCGAATCATCAACTCAACAGGTCGATTCTCATCAATGACCTGGAGAAACACGCACATATTGTGCTTTTGCTCAAATGGGTATGGCATATATGCACAATCACAGACAAAAACACATTCAAAGTGAAGATTAGTCATTAAAGTTCACAATTTTATCATGTAATAGGTCATATATTGAAGAAGAAATGAAAGTTATTTTTTAAGAACCTGTTCTTCGACAAGTTTATAACCTACAAAGAAAATCGAGATGTTAGTGAAAATGAAATTAAAGACTTAAATCCGTACAATGAGTGTCGGAAAACTAACAATTGAAGCTTACCGTTGGATTTAGTTGGCTGGCACATTTGAAAGTGGGTTTTAAATACATTTTGTCGTTTTGCACAAGAATAGTGACAAACACCCAATTTTAAAGTACTAGTACAAAGTTTGCTCGTTAAATTTAATTTCAAAGCTTGCTCGTTCAAGAGTTTTTTCAGATATTTTAAAGTAATTAAAAATACGACTAAGTGGATAAGATGAAGGAAGGTTACTCGAATATACAAGTTTGCTCGAGAAATAAATCACAAGGTAAATAATCAAGTATAATTCATCAAATAGGCAACCTTACTCGGAATCAATAAAGAATCCAAAATAATAACTTAGACATATTTCTAACTGTCAACGTTACTCGAATACCTTCATTTCACAAACCTTACTCAATTATACTTTTAAAAGCAAAAGGGTTAACAAATATTCATTCAAGTGTTCTTTAAAGCAAAGTATACTCGAAATTACTTCAAGAGTTCGAAGTGTGCTGGAGAGATCTTGTTATCCTTTGATATTCAAGTTTGCTCAAAGCATAAAGTGTACTCGAAAAGTGAAGTTTTGCTTGAAATTTTTTGAAATAAACAAATAAGCTTGGAGAACACTTGGAATATTATAATAATAAACAAGTGTGCTCAATTCATGAAGTTTGCTCGATAAACAAAGTTTACTCGAAAACACTTGTAATTTAATAAAATATCATGTATTTCAATCCAAAACTACAAAGTAAGCTAGATAAACACAAATTTCAACCGAAACACCCAAGTGTACTCGAAACAAGTATTTAAGCATATTAATATAAGTATCATATATTCATTAAGTGTGCTTGACAAAGACAACTTTCTGAACATCAAATTTACTCTAAAGTATAAAATTATTAAAGTGCACTTGGTAATACATGAAGAGTTCTTTTCGAAACCAAGTAATCAACAAGTTTGCTCGAATGAATTAAACATCAAAGAACAACATCAATGTTTGCTGGAAATGTTAAAAACATCAAAGCTTACTCGAAATAACATATTTAGTCATATTCAAGGTTAAGACGCAACTCTTTTTGACTTAAACTATATTTAAAACAGTTTTACCATTAAAGTTCAAAGTTTAATAGCAAATGGTGCGTAGTGAGATCAAATTTAAGTTATTTCCTTTCAACCCTTTAACTGTTATGAAAAGATCTCAACACGGGATCATATTGATTAAATCACCTTTCAATACTTCATTCTCAACATTATTATGACATATCAGAAAGGTTAATAGTAGGTCTAGACTTAGCATGAATTGTTGGAATCGATCTGCCCAAGACACATATTAGAGTTGATGTGGCTAGTACATATTGATCCAAGTCGGGTCATACCCAATAACAAGCTAGACAATCTCCACGATAATTATTATTAGATATGATCTAATTAATGATTATCAACACTTATAATATTTGGAAATTGGGTTTTCTAAATATTTGCATATGTGTATTAAATAAATTATATGGATAATTTATATTTTGAGAGATGTTATTTAAATTGGTTAAATGACATATTGCATGTTACTTATGTTATGTTTATAACATAAACATTATTAGTAAATAAATTGTAAGAAATAAAAGGGATTTTGAATTTTGGGTGGGAAAAACCTTTTCCCTCTTCTCTCTCCTCCTTTTGTTTCTTCCAATACATGCAAGAGAGTTTATTGGAGGATCATAATTTTTGGGTGAATAATCCCTACACTCTCTCTCTCTCACACACACACACACATCTCTTCTCTCATCCTCTCCATTGGAACCGAGAACAAGAAGAAGAAAATGAACAAAAGGGTTTGTTCTTGCATCAAGTGTTAGGATCCTAGCAACCAAGGCGTTTGTTGGAGCTTGTCAGGTATACAAGCTTGAGGTTTCCTCCGTTGGAAGCTCCCCATTCGATCATTCATCCCTTTCAAATCCGGGACTTGAAGGTATGTATGTTAACACCCTATGGTTGTGTTTTGATAGCATGTATTTCGTATATGGATCCGGGCATTGGGTTTAACATAAATGGGTTTATGCGTAAGGTAATAACAGGATTTAAAACTTTATTTCCGCTGCGTTTTCCTTAATAAATGGTTATTTTGGACTTTGATAATTGTAACGATTCCGGCAGAATCAGGTATACCCTAACCGGTATATACTACTTATGTGTTATTTAATAATGAATATATGAATTATAATGTGTTTATACGAGTATGTATGATTCACAGTACGGATTATACTCGATTACACAGTTAATCGTATTGGAAATACGATTAAACGATTAACGGTTATTGAAGCCCGAACGAATCGGGGATACATTATAGACGAGATATATAATATTTAGTGATGTTTACGAAGTATTAAAGCTTCGGGATAAGTGAATTAAAGCACAGAAAAAGAATTTCGATTTAATGGTACGTCGGTACATTAAACGAAACCTTTAATACCAAACCGAGCAAGAGACGATCGATCAAGCCGAAAAAGATGCGCAATTATTAATAATATGATGTTTTAAGTTAATGAAAGTCATGGTTTAAGTTTTTAAAGTTTTTAAATCGGTTTTATATAAGTTTCATTTTTAAGCCGAAAAACGACCGTTTTAGCCTCGTTTTAAGCCGAATTAAACATTTAACCGAAAAACGAACTAATCCAGATTATCTAAAACATTATCCAGATTACGGAAATTTGAATATGTGGCTAGAAATGGAGAGGTGGGTCCCACCCCACCCCCCATTCATTCCGATCGGCCTAAGGGGTTTAACCCCATTACTTCGTTATTTTTTTTAAACACAAACATTCAACAAACTTCATTTTCTCTCAAGTTAATGACCTAAAAACCGAGAGTTCTAGCAAGAAAAACAAGGTAATGATCGAGTTATTCACGTGTTCATCTTCCTTTCTCGAGTTTATCTACAAGAAAATGAGGTTTCAAGTGAAAAGGGTGAAAACCCGTGATGAAACCGATTCTTGCATGATCAAGTGATGTATACGGGTTATACAAGGGATCTTGGTCCAAGAAAGGGGTTAAACAAACCAAAAACGAATTTTTACGGTTGAATCTTTGTTTTTATATCATAACCGAAACCATGAAAGAAATGGCTTGATTGTGGGTGTAACTTGCTTGGTGTGGTGTTATTGTGCTTGTAGGTGTTGTATCTAGTTGTTAGCAAAGGCTAGAAAGCGAGATCCTTGCGATTTGAAGCTAGAAACACAAGGTAGTTCGGTTTTTTTGTATGATGTTGTGATTTGGACAGATTGTGATATGTTTAGAGTTAGGTCATGAAATTTTACAGAGGTGTTAGATATATGAAAATATGAGTTCTGTGAATTTTTGGTAATTTGTGGACAAAGGATGAATATTTGGTGAATTTAATGCTCGGTTTTGGCCAAAAATGGTGAAAAATAGATAAATATCATGAAAAATTCTGTAAAATTCCAGAAAAGCTTTTTATAACATGTGTAAGTCACACACAAAATGTTAGGTCAGTTGGAGAAGTCTAAGTAGGCTTTTCGGTTAAACGAGTTCTAGGGTTTTCTAGCTCGGTTTTAGTGAAAATGGCATGTAAAAGAAGATTTTTGTTCTGGAAAAATTACAGGGGATTATGGGGATGGCAGGGGTCATCCAGGAAAAATTTGGGATTTTTCTAAGGTCGCTTGGTATTTATGACATATTTAGTGCTTAAATGGTGTTTAAAAATAGATAAATAAATGTTAAATATAAAAATTAATTCTGGAAATATTTTTATTAAATTCCCAGCTGTCAAAAAGTGATTTGTGCAAAATTTCAAGATCCGAGACTAAACGGATAATTATTTGTGCTAAAAAGAAGATAAAAACAAACTTTTAAAGCTTAAAACGCGTAAACCGGGAAAGTTCGCCTAAGCGAGCTGACTGGTGTATAAAAACCCTAAAAATGAACTATTTTAATATAACTGAGTTAAATGTAAATCATCCGAAAATAATTCGGATGATTTGAGTAATTTTACCCGATTTAACAGTTTCCGGTACACTAAAGACGGAAACGGGTCCCGCGGCCAATCGGGGCGTCTAAACCGAGCTCTAATTTCACAACTTTAATTAAAATATCAGTCAAGCACTATTTTCGGGTCATGTGTGACCAAACTCATTTTTGAAACGTAAAAACGGGTAACCGAGCTAGGCACGCAAAACGGGGAAAACAAACTATTAGTAATTTTGACTGTTGAACTCTAAACGATATCACAATCTGAGTCCGGAGAAGTGTTTCTGGGTTAACATTGCCCCCAGAACGGGTACAGATTGGGTTAACAGTGTCCCCAGATGTACCGGTTAACACGGTTAAATTTATATTAATAATGATTGTATAGTAACGCACTTAGGGATCGTATTACAGATCCGGACTAGTAGCTGGCGTACTGTGTTACTTAATTGCTTACGATAAGGTGAGTTTCACGAGCCCCTTTTTTCTGAATTGTTTTTAAATATTTTCCCGGGGCGGAAAGCATGTTGTTATTAAAATGTTTAAGTACAAACTAAACGCATGGAATTGCGTGGATTTATATATATTTTATTGTACGGGAATCGTACGGAAATGTACTAAGATGGTAATTGTCTGAGTTGCTAACATTGTAAGGCCCCGCAACACGAGTGATTAACTGAAAGCCGGTAGAGTGTGAATAGTACTATTGGTCTGACAAACCCAACTGCTCCGGCATGGATTTGCTGATGTTTCCCAGGCAGTTGCACATGTCTATTTTGTTGTTATATATATTTTTGCTATGTAATGTTAGGCATAGCGGTTTGGGGCAGGTTCGTGGGCGGAGTATGCCACGGGGTTGTGCGTGGATAGTCAGAGGTTTCACTTGTGGGCTCAGCATAATTACATCGCTAATATATGATTTATCATAATGAATTGTCAATGTTTATTTAAATTGGGGAAACTCATCAAGTATTCGTAGTTGACCCGTTTTCTTTCCATGCTTTCTAGGTACTCCTAAACTGGAATAAGTGCTACATGCTTGACGATGCGTGCTTTTAGTGGAAGCTTAATGATCTTTTTGTATTAAATATGTTAATGTAATGTTGGTAAAACTTAGGTGTTATCGCCTAGACGGGAACTAAACTCAGAACGATGTAATGTGGTGTGAATTAATGTAGTGGTGTTTTCTTTATAAGCAATGCTGTTGATATCAGATGTGTCTGTTGCATCCCGTTTACGTTTCCGCTGCGGTTACGGGGTGTTACAGAACTTGGTATCAGAGCCATTGGTTATAAAGAATTAGGATGTCTTTAAAAGATACCCAAAATATAACCAGTAGCTCAAGTATTATAGGATCTGAATATCAACTAATAATATATAGTGACGAGATCTGTTGTGAACTTCAGTAACTGCCCTGAGGATTATGTTGTTAAGTATGCTACCTGCACGTTCACGGACCATGCCTTGACATGGTGGAACACAATAGTGCAAACTCGCGGTCAGGCAGCGACAAACCGTATGACCTGGGCAGAGCTCAAGGCCCTTTTACTAGAACATTTCTGCCCGAAAAACGAACTGCAGAAAGTAGAAAACGAATTGTGGAACCTGGAGATGCAGGGGGCAGACCACTTGGGTTATACGAACCGATTTAATGAATTGTCGCGATTGGTGCCATGGTTGGTCACCCCATAGTCGAAGAGGGTTGAGGGTTATATATGGGGACTAACTCCCGTAGTAAGGAGTATAGTCAACTATGGGGGACACCAGACGTTTTAGGGTGCGGTGACGCAAGCTGGTATCGTCACATACGATTTCGTGAGGAGTGGGTCACTGAAGGTGGCAGGGGAGTCCGCTGGGGGAAAGCGAGGTACGTATGACAATAGGACCCAGGAGATGCAGCAAAATAAACGTGCTAGGCCCGCTGCCCAGAACTACGCCATGACTAGTTCAGGCGGAAGGCAGGAATCGCAGAAAGGGACGTTCCCTAAGTGCGAGAAATGCGGTTACCAGCATGGTGGCAAGTGCCAGGGAGTAGTGTGCCACCGGTGTGGCAGGATTGGGCACTACGCACCGAGTTGTAGGACAAACCTCAACAATCTGAACCGACAACCGCAACCTATCCTTGCGCAGCCATTTAGGACCCAACCAGCCCGACAACAAAACCCACAAGGAAACCAAATGTTGACCACCAGCCGTGCATGCTTTAAATGCGGTAGCACAGATCACTTCAAGAGAAACTGTCCGAAACTGAACCAGGGAGGAAATGGGAGACAAACCGTGGGTCAGGCATCGTCGTCCAATCCGGCGAGAGGCCGAGCATTCGTGATGGGGGCGAACGAAGCACGCCAGGACCCCAGCGTAGTGACAGGTACATTCCTCGTCTCTGATCATTACGCTTCTGTATTATTTGATACAGGCGCCGATAGAAGTTTTGTCTCTGTTAAGTTCCTATCGATAGCAAACCTTCCGATTAGTGAAACCATAGAACCTTACACCATAGAAGTCGCTAACGGTAAACCCATGATAGTTAATCAGATAGTTCGGAATTGCCCTTTTATTCTGAACGATCAATCCTTCCTGATTGACTTATTACCGGTAGGATTAGGTAGTTTTGACGTAATAGTGGGAATGGATTGGTTAGCACGTAACAAAGTGGAAATAAACTGTGAAAAGAAAATCGTCAAGATCCGGGTGTCGGATGACGAAGAGGTGTTAGTGCAAGGAGAGAAGCCGGGCACAATGATACCATTTATATCCCACCTCAAGGTGTTAAATTATATACGCCAGGGATGCGTGGCGTATCTAGCGAGCCTGACGGCCACAGATTCTGAGGAGAAACGGGTGGATGATATCCCGGTGGTACGCGAATTTCCACAAGTTTTCCCAGAAGAACTTCCTGGATTACCGCCAACCCGACAGGTCGAATTCAGAATCGATTTAATACCTCAAGCTGGCCCTGTAGCTAAAGCACCTTACCGACTTGCACCGTCCGAGATGCAAGAATTATCCAATCAGTTGCAAGAATTGTTTGATAAAGGATTTATACGTCCTAGTCATTCCCCGTGGGGTGCACCTGTATTATTCGTAAAAAAGAAGGACGGGAGCCTTAGAATGTGCATTGATTACAGGGAGTTGAACAAGTTAACAATCAAAAATAGGTACCCTCTTTCCCGAATTGATGATCTGTTTGACCAGCTGCAAGGTGCGAGCTATTTCTCAAAAATCGATCTTAGATCGGGATACCATCAGGTTAGAATTCAGGAAGAAGATATTCCAAAAACCGCATTCCGGACTCGCTACGGCCATTACGAGTTCTTAGTTATGCCTTTCGGGCTAACAAATGCGCCGGCAGTGTTCATGGACGTCATGAATCGAGTCTGTAAACCCTACCTCGACAAATTCGTCATCGTGTTTATTGACGATATTTTGATTTACTCGAAAAGTAAAGATGAGCACAAGCAACACTTAAGAATAATTTTAGAGCTTCTGAATCAGGAGAAGTTGTATGCAAAATTCTCCAAGTGTAACTTCTGGTTGCAAGAAGTGCAATTCCTCGGTCACGTTGTAAACCATCAAGGAATACAAGTTGATCCGAGCAAGGTTGAAGCAATTAAGAATTGGCAAGCGCCTAAATCGCCAAAGGAAATCCGCCAATTCTTAGGCTTAGCTGGATATTATCGTCGATTTATAGAGAACTTTTCCAGCATCGCCCAACCTTTAACTCTCCTGACTCAAAAGGATCGAAAGTATGAATGGGGAGAAGAGCAGGAAACAGCGTTTCAAACGTTAAAACAAAAATTGTGCCAAACGCCGATTTTAAGTCTCCCCGATGGAGACGATGGTTTTGTCGTGTATTGTGACGCATCGCGTAGAGGGTTAGGATGCGTGTTGATGCAGAATAATAAGGTTATAGCATATGCTTCCCGACAGTTAAAAGTACACGAGAAAAATTACACTACTCACGACTTAGAACTGGGAGCGGTTATCTTCGCACTTAAAATCTGGAGACATTATCTCTACGGTACGAAGTGCACCATCTTCACCGATCATAAAAGTTTGCAGCACATATTCTATCAGAAAGAACTGAATATGAGGCAACGAAGATGGGTCGAGTTGTTAAGCGATTATGACTGTGACATCCGTTATCACCCCGGCAAGGCTAACGTCGTAGCCGATGCCTTGAGTAGGAAAGATCGGGTTAAGCCATTGCGAGTGCGAGCACTGGGGATGATAGTCCAGTCGAACCTTTCGGACCTGATTCGAGTCACTCAACGCGAGGCGTTGAAAGAGGAACAATTGGAAAAGGAGGGACTTTGCGGCAATGAGAAGAATTTCGAACAGCGCGTGGACGAAATTCTCTATTTCAAAAATCGGATTTGGATCCCGACCCTCCATGACCTTCGTGAATTAATCATGGACGAAGCGCATAGATCGAAATATTCCATACATCCGGGATCGGATAAGATGTACAAGGATGTGAAGGAGTTCTACTGGTGGCCGGGTATGAAAAAGGATATAGCAACGTGTGACACATCTCCCTAAGACGTCCCGAGGACATGATGCAATTTGGGTAATCGTGGATCGATTAACCAAATTGGCACATTTTATCCCGATTAGGAATAATTATAACACTGAGAGACTTGCGCAAATTTATATAAATGAAATTGTGTCTCTCCATGGGATACCCATCTCAATCATCTCCGATCGGGATAGCCATTTCACCTCCAATCTTTGGCAAGCTGTCCAAGAAGCGCTGGGAACGCTTATTGATCTAAGCACAGCTTACCACCCTCAGACCGACGGTCAGTCTGAGAGGACCATCCAAACTCTGGAGGATTTGCTTCGTGCATGCGTACTGGATTTCAAGGGAAATTGGGATCAACATCTCCCACTCGTTGAATTTTCCTATAATAACAGTTACCATAGCAGTATAAAGGCAGCGCCTTACGAAGCATTGTATGGTCGGAAGTGCCGATCACCACTCTGCTGGACTGAAGTGGGCGACACTCAGGTTATTAGATCAGACCTGGTCCAGGAAACGACCAGCAAAATCCTTGAAATTAGGAACAATCTGAAGGCCGCGCGGGATCGGCAGAAGAGTTATGCCGATACCCGTAGAAAACCGTTGTCGTTTGAGAAAGGTGATAAAGTGTATTTGAAAGTATCACCTTGGAAGGGTGTAGTCAGATTTGGAAAGGCGGGGAAGTTAGCCCCGAGATATATTGGACCATTCAATATTACTGCAAAAATCGGTCCCGTAGCATACCGATTAGAACTACCCGATGAACTGAGTGCAGTTCACAACGTGTTTCAGGTGTCGAACTTGAAAAGATGTCTGGCGAATGAGACATCGGTGTTACCTTTAGAGGGTGTCCAAATAAGTCATAAGCTCAATTTCGTAGAGGAACCCATAGAAATAGTAGACGGGAAAATCAAGCAACTTAGACACAATAAGATTTCGTTGGTCAAAGTTAGATGGAATTCGCAACGAGGCCCAGATTATACATGGGAACGAAAGGACGAATTCCGGAAGAAATACCCCTATCTATTTCCTCAAAAGGAAGTAGTCGACGCGTAAAATTTCGAGGACGAAATTTCTTTTACGGGGGGAGAATGTAACGATTCCGGCAGAATCAGGTATACCCTAACCGGTATATACTACTTATGTGTTATTTAATAATGAATATATGAATTATAATGTGTTTATACGAGTATGTATGATTCACAGTACGGATTATACTCGATTACACAGTTAATCGTATTGGAAATACGATTAACCGATTAACGGTTATTGAAGCCCGAACGAATCCGGGATACATTATAGACGAGATATATAATATTTTTAGTGATGTTTACGAAGTATTAAAGCTTCGGGATAAGTGAATTAAAGCACAGAAAAAGAATTTCGATTTAATGGTACGTCGGTACATTAAACGAAACCTTTAATACCAAACCGAGCAAGAGACGATCGATCAAGCCGAAAAAGATGCGCAATTATTAATAATATGATGTTTTAAGTTAATGAAAGTCATGGTTTAAGTTTTTGAAGTTTTTAAATCGGTTTTATATAAGTTTCATTTTTAAGCCGAAAAACGAACGTTTTAGCCTCGTTTTAAGCCGAATTAAACATTTAACCGAAAAACGAACTGAACCAGATTATCCAAAACATTATCCAGATTACGGAAATCTGAATATGTGGCTAGAAATGGAGAGGTGGGTCCCACCCCACCCCCCATTCATTCCGATCGGCCTAAGGGGTTTAACCCCATTACTTCGTTATTTTTTTTAAACACAAACATTCAACAAACTTCATTTTCTGTCAAGTTAATGACCTAAAAACCGAGAGTTCTAGCAAGAAAAACAAGGTAATGATCGAGTTATTCACGTGTTCATCTTCCTTTCTCGAGTTTATCTACAAGAAAATGAGGTTTCAAGTGAAAAAGGGTGAAAACCCGAGATGAAACCGATTCTTGCATGATCAAGTGATGTATACGGGTTATACAAGGGATCTTGGTCCAAGAAAGGGGTTAAACAAACCAAAAACGAATTTTTACGGTTGAATCTTTGTTTTTATATCATAACCGAAACCATGAAAGAAATGGCTTGATTGTGGGTGTAACTTGCTTGGTGTGGTGTTATTGTGCTTGTAGGTGTTGTATCTAGTTGTTAGCAAATGCTAGAAAGCGAGATCCTTGCGATTTGAAGCTAGAAACACAAGGTAGTTCGGTTTTTTTGTATGATGTTGTGATTTGGACAGATTGTGATATGTTTAGAGTTAGGTCATGAAATTTTACAGAGGTGTTAGATATATGAAAATATGAGTTCTGTGAATATTTGGTAATTTTTGGACAAAGGATGAATATTTGGTGAATTTAATGCTCGGTTTTGGCCAAAAATGGTGAAAAATAGTTAAATATCATGAAAAATTCTGTAAAATTCCAGATAAGCTTTTTATAAAATTTATAAGTCACACACAAAATTTTAGGTCAGTTGGAGAAGTCTAAGTAGGCTTTTCGGTTAAACGAGTTCTAAGGTTTTCTAGCTCGGTTTTAGTGAAAATGGCATGTAAAAGAAGATTTTTGTTCTGGAAAAATTACAGGGGATTATGGGGATGGCAGGGGTCATCCAGGAAAAATTTGGGATTTTTCTAAGGTCGTTTGTTATTTATGACATATTTAGTGCTTAAATGTTGTTTAAAAATAGATAAATAAATGTTAAATATAAAAATTAATTCTGGAAATATTTTTATAAAATTCCCCACTGTCAAAAAGTGATTTGTACAAAATTTCAAGATCCGAGACTAAACGGATAATTATTTGTGCTAAAAAGAAGATAAAAACAAACTTTTAAAGCTTAAAACGCGTAAACCGGGAAAGTTCGCCTAAGCGAGCTGACTGGTGTATAAAACCCTAAAAATGAACTATTTTCATATAACTGAGTTAAATGTAAATCATCCGAAAATAATTCGGATGATTTGAGTAATTTTACCCGATTTAACAGTTTCCGGTACACTAAAGACGGAAACGGGTCCCGCGGCCAATCGGGGCGTCTAAACCGAGCTCTAATTTCACAACTTTAATTAAAATATCAGTCAAGAACTATTTTCGGGTCATGTGTGACCAAACTCATTTTTGAAACGTAAAAACGGGTAACCGTGCTAGGCACGCAAAACGGGGAAAACAAACTATTAGTAATTTTGACTGTTGAACTCTAAACGATATCACAATCTGAGTCCGGAGAAGTGTTTCTGGGTTAACATTGCCCCCAGAACGGGCACAGTACTGGGTTAACAGTGTCCCCAGATGTACCGGTTAACACGGTTAAAGTTATATTAATAATGATTGTATAGTAACGGACTTAGGGATCGTATTACAGATCCGGACTAGTAGCTGGCGTACTGTGTTACTTAATTGCTTACGATAAGGTGAGTTTCACGAGCCCCTTTTTCTGAATTGTTTTTAAATATTTTCCCGGGGCGGAAAGCATGTTGTTATTAAAATGTTTAAGTACATACTGAACGCATGGAATTGCGTGGATTTATATATATATTTTATTGTACGGGAATCGTACGGAAATGTACTAAGATGGTAATTGTCTGAGTTGCTAACATTGTAAGGCCCCGCAACACGAGTGATTAACTGAAAGCCGGTAGAGTGTGAATAGTACTATTGGTCTGACAAACCCAACTGGTCCGGCATGGATTTGCTGATGTTTCCCAGGCAGTTGCACATGTCTATTTTGTTGTTATATATATTTTTGCTATGTAATGTTAGGCATAGCGGTTTGGGGCAGGTTCGTGGGCGGAGTATGCCACGGGGTTGTGTGTGGATAGTCAGAGGTTTCACTTGTGGGCTCAGCATAATTACATCGCTAATATATGATTTATCATAATGAATTGTCAATGTTTATTTAAATTGGGGAAACTCATCAAGTATTCGTAGTTGACCCGTTTTCTTTCCATGCTTTCTAGGTACTCCTAAACTGGAATAAGTGCTACATGCTTGACGATGCGTGCTTTTAGTGGAAGCTTAATGATCTTTTTGTATTAAATATGTTAATGTAATGTTGGTAAAACTTATGTGCTATCGCCTAGACGGGAACTAAACTCAGAACGATGTAATGTGGTGTGAATTAATGTAGTGGTGTTTTCTTTATAAGCAATGCTGTTGATATCAGATGTGTCTGTTAAAACCCAACATGAATTTCATTACTTTGGTATTACAATAATCTTGTTAAAACCCAACATGAATTTCATTACTTTGGTGATATGATTAAGATTCAATTAAGTGAATAATACAAAAATGGATAATACTTATTGTACTATGATGTCCCATATCTCTTCTCAAAGCTTATTTGGCTTTCCCAAGATCACCCCAAATTGACTTCAACCCCCTAATATTTGGTCAAAATAATTTTATGACTGAACATTTAAATTATCTTAATGAAATTTTCTTTTCAAAACTTTCAAACATATTGAGGTTGAACGTTGGACTTTCATGCCACACAATACGAACTTACTAGCCATCCATTCAAGGTGTTTAAGACTTATAATGATGTCCCACCTCTTTATTTCTATAATTAAGCGTCATGTTTGTATTTCTTTCAAAATTTGTTAACATATTTCAACTTTTGGTTGATAATAAAGATTTTGCTCACATTATTTCTTTGTCATATACATAAGATGTTTCATTTTTGGTGACCAAATACCAACAGGCTCGTGTATGACTCGGTAATCACTTTTTTGCCTATCATTCGAGAGATTTATCTTGAAACATGCATATTCAACATTGTATCTCCACATTAAGTTTAACATTTTCATTATGTTTATATCAACTCAGTTTTTACACATCATGGAAAGCAACCGTACATATTAGTTACTGTACTAATTGTCTTTTTAGCCTATTAAATCTATATGATTGGCAAAATTAATCAATGTACTATCATTTCCCAAAAGGTTGGATCAATTTTAATTTAAAACCTTTTAAGCTTCTACAAAACTTTGAACTGAATAATTTTATCATGTCTCTACACCAACAACTTTCTCTATTTATCAAAAATGTTTTGTGAAAATTTTTCTTGTATGATTTTCATTTGAGCATGCAATTTTAAAACAAAGACATACTTTGATAAGCAAACAGTAATATATTCAAGAATAATCATAACATGAATGACATGAGTTAACACAAGCAGACCTAACTTAATGTACATCCAAGACAGATTATGAATAGTCTATCCTATCCTAATTACATCATTAGTTCAGATTATCCACATATTCAAAAATATTAGATAAGCACACAGATTCATAATTTCAAATAATATTCAGACACACTTATCCTTATATCACACACATTTGCTGAATTCAAACCTAAGAATCAAAGAAACCTAAGTCACACAAATTTCAGTTAAGCACATAGCAGTTAATCATAATCAAATATTCACAGAATAAACACTACTCACTCACCAAGAACTTTAATAAGATAGTCATTTTGCACAATGAGCACACAACCTTAATCAGACTTCATAAGAGATAAACATTCCCAAAGCTTTCAGGAGAAACTGGAATCTGGTTTAATCTAGTGGCTTAGTGAATAAGTCAGCCAAGTTGTCACTAGTATCAACTCTTTTCGTTTTAGTAAGGCAATTAAATTAGGAGTGCTCAAGTAATTCAAACCATAGTCCAACAGTTGATTCTGAATCCCAAGGACTTGTGCATAGCAGGCATATGTTGCAATGTTCTCAGCTTCAGCAGTTGAGATTGACACAGTGGTTTGCTTCTTGCATTGCCATGACACCAGCCTGTCTCCTAGAAATTGGCATCCTTCAGATGAAGACTGCCTACTCATGTTGCAGCCATCATAGTCACACTCAGTATAAGCAAGCAGATCAAAGGCATAGTTTTTTGGATACCATATCCCCAAATCAGGTTTCCCTTTCAAGTATCTTTAAATCCTCTTGACAGCAGTCATATGAGACACCTTTGGACTTGATTGGAATCTTTCGCACACACAAACAACAAACATGATATCAGGCCTTGAAGCAGTCAGGTACACTAGTGATCCAATCTTTGCTCTGTATCAAAGATGATGAAAATCATCACGTTTTTATTGCATTTACCTTGTGAATAAGAATATATGGTCAAAATTCAATATAACGATGATCAAAGATTTAGGAAAATTTTGCCAGGGTAACAGTAGGAAAAGGTGAAGAATAAAGTGAATAGTGTGAGACGAATTGCCTTCACGAATCTTTATATAGTCTGACACGCACAGTTTCAATGTAACAAATCATCTGATTCATTTGAATTTTGAAATAATGAATCAGGTGATTCTTTATCTTAAATTAGCACGTGGCTTAACGAATTAGAGTCAATTCTTTAAGTTTACGACGAATTAAGTTTAAGACGAACTAGCTTTAATTCGTGTCTAGTTCGTGTAAATATGCTTAACGAATTAGAGGTCATTCGTTACAGAGTGGCGGAAGAGAATTAGGTTAACGAATTAGAATGCAATTCGTTAGGAATGACCTAATTCGTTATACATAAATAACGAATTTCCTTTATTTAATTTTAAATTAAATAATTAAATTAATGAAATTAATAAAATGAAATACCAAAAGAATTAACCTATATATGCCAAACGAGAACCCATATCTCGATGAACGAATACCTTAACGTGTTTAACATTTTGAAACACATAACTTAAAGAAAATTAAATAATATGTAAAACGAGAAAGTAAAATCTTTTTGGTATTTTGATAATTTAAAAATATGGTTTCAATGTCCGTAGCAATCAAATACGTTATAGGTAGTCTGGTATGTAAAATATTTACAAGAAAAATATCCGAAAATAAAAATATAGAAAAAAAAATGTTTTTGTGTTTTTGCATGGTTTTTTTTTTCAAAAGCTGTACATATTTTTGGATTTTTGTTGAGTTTGAGTAGAGAATCATATTGACCAGATTGCCCTTCCATCACAGTTTTATATTTCAACGATATTGTGACTGGCGTTAAGTCGGTTATTGATATTGTTGTCCACTTAAATCTTATGACAAACTTTCAAGCGTTTTTGTGATATGATTAATGGTTCAATTAGTGCACAAAATTACAGATTATCAGCTTCTAATCTCGGTTCAAGCTTAATTTGATTTTTTTCCATATCACCCCAACTTGACTTAAACCATTATAGTGTCGATCAAAATTTTAGAATTTTAGAACCTTTAAGCAATGCATCAAGTTTCTTTCTACTGTGAATGAGTATGCACGAGTCCATTTTCAGCTTACATACATTGAATCCCCTGGGGTCCGTTTCTTATTTTTGGATTTATCAAAAGGTTCTAAAATTCTGACACCAAAGCTTACATACATCTGTCAGCCTTGGATTTATCAAATCCAATTCTATCGTTCGATCCTGACACCGATGACCTCCCTGTTCTGTTAAAGAGGCTCTTGCTTCTTAAAGCTAGCCTAGCAGCCTGCCACTTCAAAACCATGTCTTCTAAGTCATCTACATCATTTTCTCAAGGTCTTCTAGAACCACACTGGTATGAATCAGATTCTTAGCCACAAAGGCATTATATGACTCAGTAAACATTGAGAATAGAGCTTGATACTCATTTCCTTGATTAACATTTCCACCACCATAAGGAGCATGTCCACTAGCCATAGAGGATATGTCATTGTCATCAATTAGTTGGACATTAAATCTTGATTGTCTGCCTTGATTGTTTGAACTACCAGCAACAAACCCCCGTGGTGTCTCACCACCATATTCACTTGGCTCTTTTGTTATGGGAATCTGTTGTTGATTCTTTGTAGACAAGTTCCCCATGGGTGCAATGAGGGCATTGGCCACTTGAAAACTTGGTCTGTCTTCTTTGATCATGTTGTTTTCAATCATCTCATGCTCTGCTGCTTGCAAAAAGCATATAACATCTTCAAGATTGAGGGCTAAAAAGTTTGATTTCTGCTTGATAAATTTGCTGGAGGTGTACCATTTTCCTGATAAGGATGACAACAATTTCTTGTTCAGATCAAAATCAGTGATTGCAAGATCAGTTGTCTTGATCTCATTAACAATAGCCTAGAACCTCTCCAACACTGACTTCAATCTTTCACCTTTCCTAAACTTGAAACGGTTTATTTGTTTCTTCAGTCTTTCCTTCTTCATATCCTTCAGCTCGGTGTTTCCTTTAAACATCTCTACTATAGCATCATACATTGCTTTTGTTGTTTTATGATGAGCCACTTTGGTAAGGATTTCCCATGATAAACCCAGCTTCAATATAGCTAAGACTCTGTCATCTTACTTTTTCATTGTTCTATCAAGAGTTTGATTGTTTGCTATGCCATCAAGAACATAAGGCCCGTTCTTGATCGAATTCCACATCTCAACATCGTTATAACAAATGGTAGCCTCAAAAAAACACTTTCCATTTTATGTAGTTTTCCTGTCCATACAACCTAAGAGTCTTGTTAGTAGAAACCTCTTGCTCATCCATTGATCCAGACATCTTTTTGGTATTTTATAAAATTTTTTAAATGAAAAACTTAACAAACTTAAAACAAACACTTTGCAAATTTTAAAACAATCAGATATGTGGACTAAATTCTCAGACCTGATACATCTGGATGGATTAGAGCAAGATCTATAATAAAGGAAAGACCTTCAATATAGATCCTGGTAAGAAAACACTTTTAAACCTCAACAGTATTATAGATCTGTGAAAAAATGAAGATTATGGCGGCTGACTTCACAAACTAATGTAACAGTTGTCAGTTGACGTCACTCTTCATCTTCAAAATCAACAATATTCAACAACAGTTCTTCACAAAAGTAGCAAAAACAAGCTCTGATATCACTTGTCGGTTATGTATAGCTCACTCAATAGCTCAATCACTCACAATCGTAACCCATACTCATTTGTTGACAAGAAGTCTACGACATTCTATTTTTGTGAAAAGAACAAGAGGCGGAATCAATAATACTCTGAATGTTTCTCAACGGACATGAAAGTAACAAACACACAAAATAACTCAAAACATTTCCATATATATTGTGAAGGATACAGTGAAAATCAATTAGGGTTTCAAGGTGGAATGTTAGGATTTATGGCAACTTCTGTACAGGAAGGAGATAGCCGTCAAATCACAATATTCTCTCTGTGTCTGTTGTGTTCATAGGCGTTCCCTAAAGTTTCCTTTTATAAGCATGCCCTGACACCTGACATTCCTTATAGAAACCATAATGATTGATAGTAGACTTATTCAAACGTATTACAAAACATTCTAAGTGTAAACAGGTATTCGAGTAAGCTTTGCAGCTTTTGTCTTTAATGAGCAGATCTGGTAACCATTAAGTATGCTTGGGAACAGTTCTCCGAGTAAGATTTACTTAGAATATTTTCCTTTGAAAATATTCTTCAAGCAGCCTTTAAACATCCTGATAATACCAAACTTTGCTCGATATATCCTATGAGGAAACTTGTTCTTTAGAGATCCCTTCAACCTTTTGTTGCTTTAACTTATTTGAACAAACCCAAGTGTGCTAGTGACATTGTAGCTTGTTCGGGGTTGAAACTTGCTCGTTTTAAGTCCTTAAGTAATTTCTTTATTAACTTCCTTCAAGCTTACTTGGACCACTGTTTATTATAAATTAACCTTTGTCGATCCACCAATATACTTGGTTTTAGCTTGGTTTTGTCAAGAGTTTGCTCAGAAACAACCTTGCTTGATGAAGTGTAGTTTGCTCGAACTAATACTTAAGAAGAATTCTAAAAGACAACTTTGCTCGAAGATAAAAATACCTTGCTTGACCAAGTTTAAGCGTATTGGGAGACTTAAGTTTGCTCGGTTGCCATTTTCAGAAGAGGTTGAGAAGATTCCACTCTTCCATATGTCTTTTCTCTTCCCAACACATTTTAGGTTTAAAAAGTATTCTAATCTCAGTTCTATACTGATTTTGATTTGTTTGTGTCTAAATGTTGGTTTAATATATCTGTTTTCAACAGATCTACAAATTTCATCCTCAGATCTAAAGTTATTCAAAGTTTGTTTAATTTTTTCATTAATTTTTTACTTTAAAAACCTATTAAAAACACAAAATATATTTTCAAACAAATGGATGACCAAGAAGTGTCTACTAACAAGATTCCAAGATTGTTAGGTTAAGAGAACTATATTAAGTGGAACTATATGGAACACCATCAGAAATGGTCCATATGTTCCAGCTGAATCAACAAACAATAATCAAGCACTTGAAAGGCAGATGAAGAAAATCGTTGAACATGCCCTTTCAATGCTGAAATTGGGTTAGTCACGGGAATTTTTGATATAGTGGCCATGTAGGGTGTGGTGGTGGAAATGTATGATGCAGTGGCCATGTATGACAAGTGTGAGCCATCACACAACTGCAAAGGCCATGTATGATGCAGTGATGGAAATGTTTGAAGGAAACACTGAATTGAAAGATATTAAGAAGGACAGGTTGAAGCAACAATTTTACATATTCAAGTTTAAGGATGGAGAAAAACAAAAATCAGTTTTGCAAATATTTTGTAACAATTGTCAATGAAATCATAACAACTGATCTTGCTATTACTGATTTTGATCTTAACAAGAAATTTCTATCTTCATTGTCTGAAGAATGGCATACAGCAAGCAAACTTATCAAGGAAAAGGCTAATTTTCCCAACTTAATGCTTGATGATGTGACATGTTCCCTTCAGGCTGCAGACCATGAGATGATTGAGAACCAAAAGATTAAAGAAGATAATCCCAGTTTCCAAGTTGCAAATGCCCAGATAGCTCCAATGGGAAATCTGTCTTCCGAGAATCAGCATCAAATTCCTATTATTGAGGAGCCAAATGCCTTTAATGTTGAAATTCTAGAGTTTATGTAGCAAGTTAAGCATTAGGAAGCCAATCTGGACAACAAAGATTCAATGTCCAAATGATTGATGATGGTGATACCTTTTCTATGGCTAGTGGACAACAAAGCAGATGTAGTATTCATTGTCAAAATCAATGAACAAGCTGAATCTTCAACATCTCATGTACTTTCCAATTACCCAATCTCAAATTTACTTGAAAGAAATGAATTACTGATAAAGGAGGTTGGTCAATTTCAAGCAGAGTATTTCAAGAAAGAAAGTATAATCAATGTCTACGAAATGAGTGAAATAATATATGAAAATCATATCAAAAGTCTTGAACAAGACTGTTTAGATAATTATTTAACTCAATCAAGGTATACCACTAAAATAGAAGGCTTGAAGAAGATGTTTCTAGTTGATAAAGTCATAAATACCCAACTTCAAGTTGAGGTTTATTTTCTGAAAACTTGGTTGCAACTGGTAACATATGTGGGAAATTAGTGAAGATTAAAGCTGAAGATAAGCATACAATTGTTCCATCACCCTTCAATGATAATTATTTATTAAGGGTAGACGAAGAGAAGAGAGAGAGAGAGATGCATATCTGGATTGGTTCAAACTTTTATGAAAGAAATTGGTGTATTCACTGAAAAGGAAGAATTAATTGAACATTACAAGTTACTGTGAATGAAGAAGGAGAATTTGTATTGAACAAAAGATGAAAATGAAAGTGAAAGTCTATTGAAGTTAAAACTATTATGAAAGAAAGTGAGTTAAGTGAATAACTCAAGTACTTCAAGTAGAAAATGTTCAAGCTGTGAGAGTAACAATGGTAATGAAAAGGAAGAACTCAAAGGACAAGATTACTAAATTACCAAAATGAAGAAACTTCATGAATAAATGAAAAGAGACCACTAGTGTTTTGACATTTGTGGAGGGACTCAAGGTAAGAAAAGGAATAATGTCATTCATTCAACCAAAAATTCTTACAAGAAACCAAATGCCAAAGTGAGCAAGAAACATGAAGAAACTTTCAAAAATGATGATTAGTTTCTACCAATCTATCCAGTGTTCTCCAACAATGACTTATTTTACATAGGGGATGGATAGGACATAGAAGATTATACAAGAAGATGGTTGAGACCAAGAATAGAAAGTAGTTAGAATGAACCAAGAAGAGAAAGTAATTAGAATGCAAGTTCTTTGAAAATGGAAAAGGTTATTTTTGTGAAAAGTTAAGTAGAAAGATAAAGTGATAAGATTGAACAATTTCTACCATTCTTAATTAACTTTGATGGTCAACTTACTAATTAAAAGACGATTGGAATTGAGCCCTAAGACCCAGTGAAAGATTTAAAAATGGAAACTCAAGTGCAAGTAATATAGGACAAGTATGGTGCAAAATTTGTGATGTCTATCGCCATCACACTAATTCATGTCAAGAAAGGTTCTCTCCTGAACTATTTCATATTCCAGACAGTACCATGTTTGACCAAGATTTTGCACTGTACAAACAGATATATGTTGATTACTTGAGTAAAGGAAAGAAGAAGGTTAATGATGTAAAGGGTAACAAGAAATTGTAAAGGAAGAGATGGTGTTTTTCATGAAGTAGAACAAAATTCCATCAATTAAGTCTCAAAAGTACTGAAAAGTCCTATGACTCAGCGGAATCAGTGTCCATTGATCAGAAAATACAATTCCGGAAGAGAATTTTCAAAAGAAAAAACATGGAAAAGTGTTAAATGGTGATAAAAAGTTTCTCTTGAAACATAGTTATGAACTAAGAGGTTCCTTTGGAAGCTTAAGGATGAGATGTCAAAAGAAGTACAATGCAAAGAAACTGTTATTGAAGAATGCACAAGCAATATTCCATGTTGGTCCCGTATATATCGCTCAATCACTCAGAATACCAATGTCGTAACCCACACGGTTAAGTGTTGACAAGTAGGTTAACGCCTTGCTATATAGGGTAGAAACAATAATGTATTAATGGTGGAAATAGTAACACATTAAATTTTGCTTAAGAAACACAAATGTAACAAACACAAATTGTAACTCAACAGATTTCCATTTATAGAAACAATAATACAAACGAAATAAATCAGGGTTTCAGAATGGAATGATTTATCCGTACGTGATAAAGACAACCGTCACAATCAATTTCAAGAATAATATCAGGTGTCTTATCGTGTGTCTCAGGTTGTGTCATCTATCAAGGCATGCCCTAAATTATTCATTTTATAGGCCTGCCCTGACAGATGTCATTCCTTCTAGAAACCCTAATCAATAAAAACATATTACAAAAAGATTATATGTGTAAAACATGTCTTTGGGTAGGCTTTGCAGATTTTGTCTTCTTCGAGCAGACCTAGTAGCCAAAGTGTGATTGGGAACAGTTTATCCAAAACATTATCCGGATATCCGAAATCCAAACATGTGGTCTAGAATGGAGAGGTGGGTCCCACCCACCCCCCTAAGAATCCCGATCGGACTCCCCCTTACACCCCCTTTTCTCATTTCTTTTTTTTACAACAATCCATCCAAGCTCATCAATCCTCTCAAGATCATGATCCAAAACCGAGAGTTTTTAGCAAGAAAACAAGGTAAATAATCGAGTTAATCACGTTTCCATCTTCGTTTCTTGAGTTTATTTGCAAGAAAATGAGGTTTCAAAGATGAAAACCGATTCTTGCATGATCAAGTGATGTATACGGGTTATACAAAGGATCTTGGTCCAAAAAAGGAGTTAAACGAATCAAAAACGAATTTTTACGGTTAAATCTTTGTTTTTGAATCATAACCGAAACCATGAAAGAAATGGCTTGATCGTGAGTGTAACTTGCTTGGTATTGTGGTATGTTGGTTGTAGGTTCTGTATTTAGTGGTAGATAAGGCGGAAAGACGAGTTTGTAGCTTGTAGTGGCGGAAAACGAAAGGTATATTCGGTTATGTTCGGTTTTGGAGTTTTTGGACAGATTGTGGTATGTTTGGAGTTGGGTCATGAAATTTTACAGGGATGTTTTATATATGAAAATATGAGTTCTGTGAATTATTAATAATTTTTGGACAAAGGATGAATATTTGGTGAATTTAATGCTCGGTTTTGGCCAAAAATGGTGAAAAATAGTTAAATATCATGAAAAATTCTGGAAATTTGCAGATAAGCTTTCTATATCATGTATAAGTCACACACAAAATTTGAGGTCTGTTGGAGAAGTCTAAGTAGGCTTTTCGGTTAAACGAGTTCTAGGGTTTTCTAGCTCGGTTTTAGTGAAAATGGCATGTAAAAGGGGATTTTGGTTCTGGAAAAACTACAGGAGACTATGTGGATGGCAGGGGACATCCAGGAAAAATTTAGGATTTTTCTAAGATTGTTTGGTATTTACGGCATATTTAGTGTTTAAATGGTGCTTAAAAATAGATAAATAAATTTTAAATATAAAAATTAATTCTGGAAATATTTCTATAAATTTCCCCACTGTCAAAATGTTATTTGGGCAAAATTTCAAGATCCGAGGTTAAACGGATAATTATTTGTGCTAATTATCAAACTTTTAAAGTTAAAACGCGTAAACCGGTGAAGTTCGCTTAAGCGAGCTGACTGGTGTATAAAAACCCTAAAAATGACTATTTTCATATAATTGAGTTAAACAAGTAAAAATGAATCATCCGAAAATAATTCGGATGATTTGGGTATTTTTAACCGATTTAACAGTTTCCGGTACGCCAAAGACGGAAACGGGTCCCGCGACCAATCGGGGCGTCTAAACCGAGCTCTAATTTCACATCTTTAATTAAATTATCAGTCAACCACTATTTTTGGGTCGTGTGTGACCAAACTCATTTTTGAAACATAAAAACGGGTAACCGTGCTTGGCACGCAAAACGGGGAAAACAAGCTATTAGAAAATTTGACTGTTGAACTCTAAACGACATCACAATCTGAGTCCGGAGAAGTGTTTCTGGGTTAACCTTGCCCCCAGAACGGGTATAGTGCTGGGTTAACAGTGTCCCCAGATGTACCGGTTAACTTGGTTAAAGTTATATTAATAATGAGTGTATAGTAACGATCGTAGGGATCATATTACAGATTGGACGTATTAACTGATAATGATTGTTGTTACCTGCTTGCATGTGCTAAGGTGAGTTTCACGAGCCCCTTTTCCTGAATTGTTTTCAAATATTTTCTTGGGGCGGAAGCATGTTACTATTGAAATGTTTAAGTACATACTGAACGCATGGATTTGCGTGGATTTATATATACTTGATTGTACGGGAATCGTACGGAATGGGTACAGTACTGGGTTAACAGTGTCCCCAGATGTTTCTAGAAGTGTTTCTGGGTTAACATTGCCCCCGGAATGGGTACAGTACTGGGTTAACAGTGTCCCCAGATGTACAAAGAGGTGTTTCTGGGTTAACATTGCTCCCGGAATGGGTACAGTACTGGGTTAACAGTGTCCCAAGATAATATTATATTATGATATTGATTTATCAAGGTTTACTCAAATTGTGAAACTCACCAACTATTCATAGTTGACCCGTTTTCTCACATGCTTTTCAGGTACAATTAAGATGAAGTGATTGCTTACGTGCTAAGTGCTTGATGTGTGTAAGATTTGCGTGTGGGATGTTAGGATACATTATAATAAACAGAATTATGTATCGTATTGTATGATGTGTGTATCACCTAGACGGTAATGAAATACGAGATAATGTAATTTGAAGTTTAGTAATGTAATCAGTTTTCTTTATAAACAATGTGGTTGATATCAGAGGTGTCTGTTGCATCCCGTTTACGTTTCCGCTGCGGTTTCGGGGTGTTACAATTTGTTCATATTCCCACAATTTCTTCTTTTTAGCCTTCTCCTTCTCATCCAAACTGACAACTCTAGGAATTTTTGCTGTCATTTCAACATCATCTTTCATTGAGAACCTTCTAAAGTAAGTCTCAACTTGTTCTCTAGTAAGACCGTCAACCACTTCCATAGTAATTCCTTTATATATTAACTTATTCTCTATCCTTTGGACTTTCAATTAGGTAATCACCTTATTCAACATCATCCTTTACTGGGCGTTTAACCATCTTAGGAGTCTCAACAAGATATTCATATCCTTTTGGATTTCTTCACAATTTGCTACTCCTGATATATTTCTTCTAAAATTTTCTTTCATTCTCAGTTTCCCAAATACCCTCCTCATTTCAAACTTCTTCAGTAATCTTTAACCATTTGTTGGATAGAATTTTGGTTACAGATTCTCCAGCATCATCAGTCACTAATTGTTTTTCAAGTTGAGCTTGTTTAAACTGATACATGACCAGGGCTAATGTCTTATCAGAGTCTTCAAGTTGTTTCAATTTTATCAGCCCCTTAATGACTTCTTGTTCAATCTTTCCTTCTTCATTCAATGTTTTTGAAATCTGAGCCTCCTCCAACAGAGTTTCTTGTTGTACAAACTCTTGCTCAGTTAAAGATCTTGCAATCCTTTCTCTCTCCATTATTTCAATAAAAGTGTCAGCATGCCTTTTGACAACTTGTTTATTAGTTTCATTGACATCCAACACATCATCAATGGACATCTTCTTTGTAGTATCCAAGGGCTGCAATTGCTCTTCATTTTCAGCTATTGAATTGCCCTTGGCCTTCCTCCTTTCTTCCTCAGATTCCCTCACCTCATCAGGTTCACTGGGAAAATTTTCAACTAGATCAATTAAGTCCTCCATCTCTACATTAATATCATCATCCTTCTTTTTGGAGGTTACATCAGTTGCTATGTCATTTGTCAGTGCAATATTATCGGTATGAGCATTAGCCATACTCACATCATCATAAATCTCCCTCTCAACCACCTCCTCACCAACCTTCTTTTGAGCTTCTACATCCTCCACATCATATTCTTGCTCTCCACCATTTGATTGATCTGCATCATAATCAATGTCATCAATCATTCTTTCTTCACTATCATCATCTTCATCGCTTTCATATAGGTCAAGATTTTTCAGTATGTCTTCCTCCACAACCTCATCTCTCACCACATCATCACTCACAATCTTGGCAACAGCAAAATTCTCCCCCTGTTTTGGTACAACTGAGGTCTTCTCAAACTCATCATTTTCCCTTTTAAGAACTTCATTACGCCTCCTCAAATCAACATTCTTCACCACTTCATCCATGTATCTGCTAAATAACATAGCACCAGGGGAAGGGTATCGGGTTGGAGGATCTTAGAACGGATCAGTTTTGGGTTGTAAGGGTACGTGGGTTGAGATAGGTTCATGGGTAGGGATTGGGCTTTCAAAGATCTTTATGCTAATTGGGTGTAAAGGGTTGATGTTTTGGATTAATGGTTGTGTAGAAATGTGGATAATTTCAAATGTAGGTTGGTCAGTTGTTTGGGATTGGGTTGGGGATTGGTTAGGAGTATTTGGTTGGTCAATTTGGTGGGCTTGGATATGTTCTGGAATGTAAGGTTCATGGAAGGGTAGGTCTTGGGGTGGGATAATGGGTTGGTTTTGGTTAAGGTTTTGGTCTTAGGTGGGCTTTGGGTTTTTGCAAATGGGTTTGCTTGGTGGTGATTGTGTCTGGATAGATGGGGATGGTATATAAGGCTCATTTTGTGGTGGTGGGGATGGTGTTTGGTGTTGTGGTGGGGATGGGATTGATTGTTGGGGTGGGCTAATTGGTGTGGCTGGTGGTGTAGGTAAAGACTGGTTTAAGATCTCCCCTTGTGCTTGTGCATCAGCAACCTCATCATCAATCAGATTTCCTCCAACATTACCTCCATCACCTTCATAATCATCATCTCCTGCACCTCCATCATCACCATCATCAGAATCATCATCAAGTTCATGATCCACCTCTTCCTCCTTAGAACTTAAGTCAGGAACAGGCATTATAGCCAAATCATTGTCCAATAACCAAGGTAAAATATCAAACTCCACATCAGGGCTGAAGCGGCTTGTGGGAGCCAACTTCGCTATTCGTTTGTAGACATTTGGATCCTGCAGAATGTGTGTTGTGCCAAGGGTTGGCAAGTCAGGTAGTACTCTATTGAAGATAATTTGAAGAAACCTTGGATATACCAAGAATTTATCTTTAGCCTCCTTCCTTAAGTTTTTGCAGCTAAGACATCAAATATCATCTTTGAAAAATTGAATGGTTGTCTGAAGACGATAGCCACTGTAGCGTTAACAAGGTCATGGCTCATCAAAGTCTATGATCCTTTCCCCGGTCCAAAACCCTGCACTATATCATCATAATCATCATCATCATCATCATCATCATCATCATACTTAGTATATCCAACCAATATCAAAGCTATGGTAGGGTCTGAGGAGGGTAAGATGTAGACAACCATACCTCTACCCCATAGGGATAGAGAGGTTGCTTCCGGTGAGACCCCCGGCTCTATAGTAGTTTTGCATCAAGCCTTGGACATAAGGCACATAGCACTCAATCATCGGGACACCGGCTGATTGGTGCATGTACTCAATCATTGGCACATAAACCCTGCACTATATGATGTATTAAAAACCGGTGGACATTAGGAACATGCCCTTCTTGAATTGTCCCTTGTGGAAGTCACTCTAATATCCCATCGTGGTTTGGAATATCTTTAATAATCGATCAGGGTTGAAGTGAATAGGGTTCTCCATGTTATCTTGAAGTTGCAGGCTTACCCGTATAAGTTCTTCTGTAATTACTATCTCATGGAGTGCCACGATAGCCTCTATTTGCCTACCTCTTGCATCATCGTGTAATTCGGCAGAGTGCCAAAAGTCCAACTGGTGATTCCTGTAAATTATTGGGCTTTCCGTTAGAGCCCAATAATTAGAAAGTTGTAGCCATCTTATCATCTGCTCTACAGGTCGGTTATCATCGGTCACTTGTAGAAGATCACACATATTGTGTTTCTTCTCAAATGGATATGCAACTACAACCGCCATATCTGTACATACACATACAGAAATACATTCAACGTAGAAATTATTCATAAAGTTTATAACTTTGACATGTTTTAGGTTAGAATTTGAAGAAGTAAAGAGAAAATGTCTTTAAGAACCTGTGCTTCGACAAATTAAAACCTATAGAGAAAACAGAGATGTCAGTTAAAATGAAATTAAAGATGTACATGCACATAATCATTGTCGGAAAACATTCAATTGAAGCTTACCGAGTCGGATTAAGTGGGCACCAAATTAGGTTTGGAAAATTATAAAAATGATTGAAATTCTGGAAGAGACGAGTTCAGGCTATAGTGCAAAACTAGGAAGAGAGAGAAGTGAAATGGGAAAATTTCTATAGGTCCCTCTTTTATACCTTTTTGAAAGTGGGTTTTAAATGAATTTTGTCTTATCCAAGTAAATATCTTTTCCCTTTTAAAACCTTGCTCGATAAAGTTCATTTTATGAACTTTACTCGAAAAAGTTCATTCATTAAGTTTGCTAGGTAAAGTTTATTTACATAGCTTTCTCGTTTAAGTCCACTTTTCAAAGCTTGCTCGTTACAGAATTTGTTCAGAAATTATAAAATAATTAGAAATAATCCTAAGTAAATATAATGAAGGAAGCTTGCTCGAAATACAATATTGCTACAGAAATAAATCACAAGACAATTAATAAAGAATAAATTATCAAATAGGCAACATTGCTAGGAATCAATAAAGAATCCTAAAATAACATCTTAGAGACATGTCTTATTGTCAACCTTGCTCGAATTTCTGAACAACACAAATAGTGCCTGAAAATACATAAAAACAGTTAAAAAATATTCAATCAAGTATACTTTGAAGAAAAGTATGCCCGAAAAACTTTAGGAATGCAATGTGTGATAGAGAAGACTTGCTATCTTTTGATATAAAAGTATGCTTTAAACACAAAGTGTACTCGAAAAGTAAATTTTGCTAGATATTCTCTGAAATTACCAAGTATAGAACACTTGGAATGATTTACCAATGTCTAAATGTGCCTGAAACATAAAGTGTGCCCGGTAAACAAACTTTGCCCGTATCACTTGTAATTTCAGAAAATCAGATTTGATAATCATTAACTATGCTAGACAAAGACATATTTCACTAAAACACTAAAGTTTACTCGAAATGTACATGTAAAGCATATTCAAACAAATATCACATAATCGTTAAGTATGCTAGATATCAAAGTGTACTCGATGATACATGAACAAATCATTTAAGCACTGATAATCACAAAGCTTGCTAGAATGAGTTTAAACAGTCAAACAAAACACCTAATTTTGATAGAAAGTTCAAAAACATTTAAGCTTGCTATAAACAACATTTTTAAATAGCTTGCTATAATGAGTCACACATTCAATCAAAACAAATAAGTTTTCTAGAAAGTATAAAACATTAAAGCTTGCTAGTAATATCAAATTCAGACATAGCCAAGTATCAAGCTTGCTCGAATGAAATAAACTTCAAATAAAACAATCAAGTCCACTCGAAAGTTTGTAAAACATCAAAGCAAGCCCGAAAAGATGAACTTAGACAAAAACATCTAAATTTACCCGAAAAGGTTGAAAATCATCAAACCTTACTCGAAAGTACATATTCAAACATATTCAATGTAAAATGCAACTCTTTTTGTCTTAAACCATATTTCAAATAGTTTTATCATTTAAAATCTTTTTTTAAGAGCAAATGGTGTATAATGAGATCAAATTTCAGTCTTAATTCCTTTCAAAACATTTTCCCTCTTTTTGTGAAAGGATCTCAACATTAGATCATATTGATTAAGTCGCTTCTCATTACTTCATTCTCAACATTATTGTAATAGCTTAGGCAAATTAATAGTAGGTCTAGAGTTAGCATGAATTTCATTGCCTTGGTGATATGCTTAAGGTTCAATTAATTTGCATAAATCATAAATGGATAACACTTATTGTGCTATGATGCTCCATATCTATTCTCAAGGCTTATTTGGCTTTCTCCAGATCACCCCGAATTGACTCTGACCCCATGACATTTGGTCAAATTTTTATTGACTGAACATATGAATTTATTTGATTTTTCTTTTCAAAACTTGAAACATATACGAGGTTGAACGCTGGACTTACATGCAAGCATTTCGGACTTACAGGCCTTTCATTCTAGACATGAAAGGACTTACTTTTATGCCCCCATCTCTGTAGTTCTATAATTAACCCTCATGTTTGGATTTTCTTTCAACGTTTGTGAACATGTATCAACTTTTGGTTGAATAAAGATAAAAGAATTTTTGTTCACATTTGTTCTTTGTCATTTTCAATAAGATAATTCATTTTTGGTGACCAAATACCAACAGACTCGTGTATGACTGGATAATCACTTTTCTGCCTATCATGCGAAAATATGTATATTGGAACACGCATAGACAACAATGTAACTCCACATTAAGTTTAGTATTTTCAATATTTTTTTATCACCTCAGTTTTTACACATCATGGAAAGCAACCATACTTATCAATGACTGCACTAATTGTCTTTTTAGCCTATTAAATCCACATGATTGGCAAAATAACCAATGTACTATCATTTCCCAAAGGTTGGATCAATTTTCATTCAAAAACCCTTTCTTAAGCTTCTATAAAGCTTGAACTGAATAATCTTATCATGTCTCAACACCATAATCAACTTGCTCTATTTTTTTCAAAAATGTTTCGAGTAAAATCTTCCTGAAAACGTTTTTAAACATGCAAATTTTGACATAAAAACATAGTTTGACTGCAACAGAAAGTAACATAGTCAACGAATAATCATATCATTTTCACACAGTCAAAACAAGCAGACTCCACTCAAATTATGCAAAGCCTATCCTATCCTAACGACATCATCATATCAGATTATCCATATACTAAAAAATCCATATAATCAGAACATCAGATAAGCACATAAATAGATCATTTCAAATACTTATCCTGATATCACACATATTCACTGATCATTAACCTAATCATCAAAGATAACTAAGTTACTCAAATAATCATTCAAAACACATATCAGTTAACATCAAAACACAATTTCACCCATCAAACACACAAACACTCATCAAGACCTTCCTAAAGATAGTCAATTAGTGTAATGAGCACACATCATCTATTAGACTTCATTTGAGTTAATCATTCCTAGGCTTTTAGAAGAAAGTGGAATATGGTTTTATCAAGTGGCTTGGTGAATGGGTCAGCCAAATTGTCACTTGTATCAACTCATTTCAGTTCTGTTAGACCTTTTTCATTACAATCCCTAATGAAATGATCTCTGATTTCAATGTGCTTGGTCTTGGAGTGTTGAACTGGATTCTTAACAATTAACATTGCAGTAGAATTATCAATAAAGATAGGGTGTTTAAGAAATTCAAACCATAATCCAGCATCTGATTTTAAATCCAAAGAACTTGTGCACAGCAGCCAGATGCAATAATATACTCAACTTCAGCAGTTGAGATGGACACTACAGTTTATTTCATGCTATGCCATGACATTAGCCTGCTTCCCAGAAATTGATAACCTCTAGATGTAGACTTTCTACTCATGTTACATCCATCATAATAACTGTCAGTATAAGCAATCAGATCAAAGGCATGGTTCTTTGGTTACCATATCCCCAAATGAGGTTTCCCTTTCAAGTATATAAAAATCCTCTTGACAGCAGTCATGTGAGACATCTTTGGACTTGATTAGAATCTTGCACAAACACACACAACAAACATGATATCTGGCCTTGAAGCAGTCAGATACATCAGAGATCCAATATTTTCTCTGTACTCATGTTCATCAACATGCTCCCCATTTTTATCTGCAATCATCTTTTCATTGTTGTCCATTGGAGTTGAAGCAGTTTTGAGGTCTTGACACCTGAACTTATTCAATATATCATGCACATACTTTGACTGGCATATGAAGATACCATTAGCCTTTTGTTGAACTTGCAGCCCAAGAAAGAAGTTCATTTCTCCCATGAAGCTCATGCTGTACTTGGACTTCATCACTTCTTCAAAATCCATACAAATTTGTTCATTTGTTGAACCAAAAATATTATCATCCACATAAACTTGAAGTAGGAGTAAATCTCTTCCTCTTCTTTTGTAAAAGAGGATCTTGTCAGTGGCTCCCCTTTGAAAACCATTAGCAAACAGGTGGTTTGATAACTTATAATACCAATGTCACACCCTCAAAATCCACTAACGGAGTTTTACCGTCAGAGGGTGTGAACTAACACGATCAGAATCATTAGTTATAATCAAACCATAAAACAAAGTTTCAAAACCATGAAAAACGTTTACGAGTAATTAAATGTGGAAGCGTAAAAACCCTTAACCAAAAGTTGCGTCACGCAGGACGACTTAAAACCAATGATATCTGTTAAAAGTAAGTTTGCATAACAAAAGCGTTTTCAAGCAATGCATGTTCCTAAACCGCGCGCCCGCCTCGGCTACCTGAGAATAACTTACTAAAAGTGTCAACACAAGGTTGGTGAGTTCACAAGTTTATATAAAATAAATGTTTAGCGTTTGCGTTCAACGTTTTGCGTTAAGCGTTTTGCGTTACATCGTTTTGCGTTACAGATAGTGTTATGTCAATTATATATCTATAGGTAGCTAGCCTATAAAACAAGTATCACTAAGTGTTCGACACCGAAGCTGACTGTTTATCAATTTGCCTTGCCACCAGGTCGTCCAGACCATGGTATGTGTTTAGTCAAGATTACACCCGCTCGACATCCAGTCGAGTTTAGCGTTGGGTGGGGTTTGTCAAACCCAGTAGTACTACTCAACAGTGACTCGCTATTATCCAAATATTAACCGGTTCGATGTTATGAAGGACTTTAGTTTACGCGTTTGCCACTTTGTCTTTACAAGTGATATATAATCTATATTAACAAAATCTTAAATGCGTTCGGAGTATGTTATCTCCCCCAAGAGAAAAGCGTTTAAAAAGTTTAAAAAGGGGAAAGTGAAACTCAATGTTTGCGAAGTATTCCCAAAATAATTCACCAAGATGCGCGTCACAGAAAAACTCTCTCTAGCGTTCTAAAACAATAAAGAGATTTTTCTAAGTGTCGGAATATTATCGAGTCTCTAGACCCGGCACATAATTCCTATGCACATAACATGTTTCGTGTTTCGTTTGTGAATTTTGTGTGACTTTAACAAATGTATTTGTTATACGTTACATTTGTAAGCAATTATTTACGTGTCATGTATTCATAAAGTACATCACTAGCAATTACTTCCCGTAAGGGCATTTTGGTCAAATCATGACAATTAACTAGCCATTATTCCCCATAAGGGAAATTTGGTCAAATTATGACAATCAATTAGCAATTATTCCCCGCAAGGGTAATTTGGTCAAAACATAACAATTATATAGCAAGTATCATGTTTCATGCATTTTCACAAAAATCAGCTGCTAGTTTCACCGAGACAGAAATTCTACTTGAAAGATTGTACTATTCCACCGATCATAGCATCTCAATTAATTTACCAAAAATCATCACAGAAGAATATATGTCTTAGGTTTCCAGAACATATTTTATTATATTTTTATTCCACATAGTTTTCTCACAATCATCAAATCATTACAGCAAACTCATAACAGTCAAATTAATGCACAACAGAATTTTATTTGCAATTCCCGTTAAACGAAAAATCCAATAAATGCAAGACCACTTGGGTTAGGTTGCTAACTCAATAAGTCAACTTCCAGAAGTGGAACCAACCCAATTGGTCTCGTAGTTCATGAGATATAACATTTACAAAATAACCTAACAGCAGGTCTAACAACTCAGCTTTGCACAACGTTTTTGTAAAATCATAAAAGTTAACTTCTACTTGTCCAAAAATTACAAGTTTATATTCTTTAGAAACTAGACTCAACCTAGTTTACTGTAGTATCAATAATCTCAACCAATTTTCACATTTACAATTCGTTACAGTCCCTTAAACATCAAATACACATTCTGTCCAGAAACTGTTTGCATCCAAACTCAACATATTAACTATCTATGAACTATCATGCATTCATATAACACTCTAGACTCCATAAACACCATCCATGCACATCAATTACACCTTTACATACTTGATTAGGGTTTTTGTTTGGACTCAAATCAAAGACACAACAATTAACGTGTAACAATATCAATACTAGTTATCATATCATTATCAAATCAACAACAATCATAGTAACACAACACCATATCAAAATCGGCAGCTAGGATTTGTGATTAACCCAACAAACATCAAAATCAAGTATAAAGGATGCATAGGATAATCGATTATACCTTCCTAGCACCTTATTCTTCAATCAAAACTTGAAATTTGTGGTTGTATGTGTGTGTATAGGTGACGGCAGCCAAGAGAGCAAGGGGAATGGGTTCCGATCGGGATCTTGTGTGGGAGAGGAAATAAGTTAGGGTTGGTTTATTATTATTATTTATAAAATACTATGTTACGCTTTAGCCCCTCCACTTCTAAGTATTACTTTTCCAAGCTTAAACTAACTTGTTGACATCTTGAGTTAACGTTTATAACCATGTTATCACATAACACATAAGTCTAACACATAATTATCACATAATTACTGTTTTGACGTTTTTCGTTTATTCACCAATCGTTTGCGTCAACTCGTTTGCGTTTCGGTGCAATTCTCGAAAGACTACACATGTAGTAAGTGTTAAGCGTCATTTAAACCCTAGTTTAAATGTAATGAAGTGTGCGTTATAGATTCAGTGATCTTAAGTTTGAATTGACGGAGTTGAGTTAACGGAGTTAACCTGAAATTGACGATTGTCACATCATTCCCATGTTAAAGAATTTTCGTCCCGAAAATTTGAGTCAAGTCGTGATGAGTGTCTGAAAAAGTAAGAAAAATTTTCAGTTTGTCATATCATCCCCTAGTAGAAAGAAATTTCGTCCGGAAATTTAATTCATACCTCCGGTGATTTCTGACGGTTTGTCGGGTTTCGCGGTTTTCTGTGTTTGGTCAGCCCTTCAAAAAGGTGAGGATACTTCTTCATCATTTGATCCTCGCGTTCCCACGTGAACTCCGGTCCACGTCTCGAGTTCCAACGAACCTTAACGATTGGAATTTTGCTGTGCTTGAGTGTTTTGGTTTCCCAGTCCAAAACTTCAACTGGTTCTTCAATGAAGCGTAACTGTTCATCGACTTTCAGTTCATCCAAAGGGACTACTTGGGTTTCATCGGATAAGCATTTCTTCAAATTGGATACGTGGTATACATTGTGTACGCCACTGAGTTCCGTTGGTAGGTCCAGTCGGTACGCCACCGGACCAATGCGCTCAGTTATTCGATAGGGACCAACATATCGTGGGCTGAGTTTGTTTCGCTTACCAAAGCGAACCACACCTTTCCAAGGTGAGACTTTGAGTAACACTCGATCGTTCACTTGAAATTCGAGAGGTTTTCGGCGTAACTCTTTTGGCGATCTCGTGCTGCTGCCATGCGGTTTCGGATCTGAACAATCTTTTCCGAGGTTTCGAGTACCAGTTCTGGAGCAGTGATTTGGCTGTCACCCACCTCTGCCCAGCAGAGTGGTGATCGACACTTCCGTCCGTACAGCGCTTCAAACGGCGCTGCTTTAATACTTGCGTGGTAGCTGTTATTATACGAAAACTCTACCAAAGGTAAGTGAGGTTCCCAACTTTTTCCGAAATCCAACACGCATGCACGCAACATATCCTCCAGGGTCTGAATAGTTCGTTCACTTTGCCCATCCGTCTGAGGATGGTATGCTGTGCTCATATCAAGACGGGTGCCTAGTGCGTTTTGCAGCGACTTCCAAAAGTGCGAAGTGAAACGAGAATTTCGATCAGAAATGATTGAGACAGACACTCCGTGTCTAGACACTACTTCCTTCATGTAGACGCGAGTCAATCTTTCCATTTTGTCCGATTCCTTCATCGCTAAGAAGTGTGCAGACTTAGTCAACCGGTCAACGATCACCCAGATGGTATCGCATCCCGTCGGTGTCTTAGGTAAACCCGTAATAAAATCCATTGACATGTGTTCCCATTTCCACATTGGGAGTTCCGGTTGTTGCAGTAGACCCGATGGTTTCTGGTATTATATTTTGACTCGGGCGCAAGTCAAGCATTTGCTCACGTAGGTGGCAATGTCGGCTTTCATGTTCGGCCACCAGTAAAGTGCCTTTAAATCATGATACATTTTATCTGAGCCAGGGTGGATAGAATATCGGGACTTGTGAGCTTCGTCCATTACTAGAGTTCTCAACTCTCCGTACCGTGGAACCCAAATCCGGTTCTCAAAATATCGGACCTCGTCCGATCTGGTTTCAAGTTGCTTGTTCATGCCCCGCATGAGTTCCGATGGAAGATTATCATCTTTCAAAGCTTCGAGTTGCACCTCGCGAATCTGGTCAGGTAAGTTGGCATGAATCGTGAGTTGCAATGCTCGCACTCGTCTGGGTTTATCTGTTTCTTTCCTGCTGAGGGCGTCGGCCACTACATTGGCCTTGCCAGGGTGATACTTGATGGCACAATCATAATCCTTAAGCAGCTCGACCCAACGACGCTGTCGCATGTTCAGCTTCTTCTGATTGTAGATATGCTGGAGACTCTTGTGGTCGGTGTAAATGGTAAACTTGGTACCGTACAAGTAATGCCTCCATATCTTAAGGGCAAACACCACAGTTCCGAGTTCCAAATCATGGGTCGTGTAGTTCTTCTCGTGAACCCGTAGTTGTCGAGAGGCATAAGCTATAACCTTCTCGAGTTGCATCAGCACACAACCGAGACCTTGTATCGATGCGTCACAGTGTACCTCAAAATTTTCCGTTCCCTCGGGGAGGGCTAGAATAGGGGCGCTACAAAGTTTGGTTTTCAACAGTTGAAAAGCGGATTCTTGCGCGTCACCCCAATTGTACTTAGTGCCTTTGTGAGTCAAAGCGGTGAGGGGTTGAGCAATCTTTGAAAATCCCTCGATGAAACGTCGGTAGTAGCCGGCCAGTCCTAGGAATTGCCGCACCTCAGTCGGAGTCTTAGGTGCTTCCCAGTTTTTGATGGCCTCTACCTTACCGGGATCGACATGGATACCATTCTCGTTGATCACATGTCCTAAAAAGTGAACCTCGCGAAGCCAAAACTCACATTTCGAGAGTTTAGCATACAGTTGTTCCCTCTTCAATAATTCCAGAATTACCCTTAAGTGTTCTTCATGGTCAGCTTCGTTCTTGGAGTAGACAAGAATATCATCAATGAAAACAATCACAAACTTGTCGAGGTACGCCTTGCATACTCGATTCATGAGATCCATAAATACGGCTGGTGCGTTGGTTAAGCCAAAAGGCATAACCGAAAACTCGTAGTGACCATACCGTGTTCTGAAAGCCGTCTTTGAAATATCCTCTTCGCGCACTCTTAGCTGATGGTAACCGGATCGCAGATCGATCTTCGAGTAGTAACTCGATCCTTGGAGCTGGTCAAACAAATCATCAATTCGGGGTAAAGGATAACGGTTCTTGACCGTCACCTTGTTCAACTCCCGGTAGTCGATGCACATGCGGAAAGTCCCGTCCTTCTTTCGGACAAACAAGACAGGGGCTCCCCATGGCGATGAGCTAGGTCGGATAAAACCCTTATCCAACAAATCTTGCAACTGAGTGGACAGTTCCTGAAGCTCCGCCGGTGCGAGCCGATACGGGGCTCGTGCTATGGGTGCTGCACCGGGTGTCAACTCGATTTGGAATTCGACTTGTCGTATAGGAGGGAGTCCAGGCAAATCCTCTGGGGAAACTTCCGGAAAATCTCGCACAACAGGTATATCTTCAATTCGCTTCTCCTCCGCGGGTTTCTCAACAAACTGCGCCAAAATTGCCGGATGACCCTTTCGTAGATACTTCTGCGCCTTCATGAGGGTAATGACGCTGGTGGTCATGCCGCTTCTCTCACCTCGGACCGAAATGATCTCGCCGGAAGGGGTAGTAATATGGACTATCTTGTCGTGACATATAATCTCCGCTCGGTTCTCGGATAACCAGTCCATGCCGACCACGACATCGAAACTACTAAGCGTAAAAGGAATAAGGTCGATATCAAAAATATGACCTGACAGTTTTAACTTACATCCCGCAAGTACATGAGTCGTTACTATAGTCTTACCGTCAGCTAATTCAACAGGAAACTTAGCATCTAATGGAGTTGGAGTTAAGTCTAAGAGTTGGCTAAAGGCTTTCGACACAAAACTCCTATCAGCTCCAGTGTCGAACAATACAGAAGCAAAACAATCGTTCACAGGGAACTTACCAGTTACCACGTACGGATCATTGCGGGCTTGACCCACCCAATCACAAAAGCTCTTCCCTTGCCATTGCTTCCACCACTACTGCCACTTCCATTACCTCCGTTGTTGTCGTTCTGTTTCAGCTTGGGACAATCTTTCCTGAAATGACCTTACTGCCCACATTCGAAACATCCCTTCGTCGTCATAGGTGGTTTAGGAGCACCCTTTGCCGCAAGGTCTCCTCTACATTCCTTCGCCTGGTGACCCATCTTTCCGCATCTCTGACACTTGACACGGTCACACGGGCCAACATGATGATAGTTGCACCTATTGCACTTCGGATATTTCCCAGCATATCCGCTCGAACCCTGCCCGCTACCGTTGTTATTGTTGTTGTGACTTTGATTGTTAAAGCTCCGAGTGAATTCGGGCTTACGGTAGTGTTGTTGCGGTGGGAGGTTCGAGCACGAGGATCTGGTGTTGTCAAACTTCCTCTTTCCGCTGCTCGGGTTGCTGTTGCTGTGGTTGTCATTACTCGGGTTGTCACGGGCTTTAGCGGTTGAACCCCTAGGTGGTAACGCACCTTGGGTCACAGCTTGATCCGTCAGTTTGTGAGCTAAACGGATCGCTTGTTGAATCGTGGCTGGTCTGGAAGACGTCACCATGCCCTGAATTTGCGGTGCTAACCCATCAATATACATTTCAATCCTCTTACTCGGCGGATCTACCATCCGCGGACACATCACCGCTAACTCGTGAGAACGGGTAGTGTAGGCTTCGATTTCAGAGCCCACCATCTTCAGTGACCAAAATTCTGACTCTAACTTCGAAATCTCCTCTCTCGGACAGTACTCCTCTCGCATCATGTTTTTGAACTCCTCCCAGTTCATCGCGTTAGCCAGTTCCAATCCAAGGATCTGCACATTCGAATTCCACCAAGTCAGGGCAGAATCCTCAAGTGTTCCAGCAGCGAATTTGACCCTACTGGCAGGGGGACAATTACACATCTCAAATGCCCTTAAACGTACTTAAACGTACTGGGTTTGCAGTCAAGGTAATTCTTGAAAGTACACGTTCCACTTGGACCTCCAGCTTGATTCTGAACGTGTGCGGCTAGAGCGGCCGCTGCATGTTCGTTCAGCAGAGTTTGGAGTTCAGCTGCAGTCAAGTTGATGTTACCACGTCCGTGTCCAGCGTTTCTTCCAGCCATCTAGGTATTATCATCCCGAGATGTCGTCGCCTGAGAACACGTCCGAGTGTGCCTCTGGCTCAGCCGGTTCTTCCTCCGGTTCCTCCTCGGGATTTTCTTCAGGTTCCTCTTCAGGCTCTGCCTCAGGCTCGGCCTCAGGCTCTGCCTCAGGTTCGGCTGCGTTCTGAGCAATTTGCATTTGTAAGACATCGCGACGCTCTAAAGCTATCTTGGTTCGAGTCCTTGCTACCTGGAGTTGCTCTTGCAAGTCTATCATCTCGGCTTGCATCTTCCTCATAATCTTCATCTGTTGATCACTAGCCTCTTGCATTTCCTTCATTGCCGCTGACATGCGGGCAATCTCCTCCTTAGTCTCGGTTCCGTCTTTTAACAGTCCGGAAACGTTCGCTCTCGTATAGCGCATGTAACCCACATCACGCTCCAAACATGAAACAACAGCTGCGAGAACTCGCTCTACAGGTTCGGTTATGGGTGGTAGGGTGTTGGGATAAGCAGGGTGGTTCGGGTGAGGTAACGGGGGAACTTGCTCGCGATAGACCATACGTCTAATCATGTTAGGGTACCAATCCCAGCTAACGTCGTTTTCGTATATGCCTCCGGATAGGCGGTACCTCTTCGGTGCGGGAGCTTCGAGTTCCGGGACTACTCGGGGTGGCGATGCGGTAGGTAGCTGCGGTTCCTTCCCGTGAGCATGAGTCATCGGATCAGATGATGATGAGGGTGGCGTCGACATTCCTACAGGTAAGCCGTGTATGCGCGCGCGTATGAGTGAAAGAGGTAAAGAGAATAGATAACAAAGACTACACAAATCTATGCAGTGCGTATCATTATAACTAATGGGTCGTCGCGGTTATAGTCTAGTATGCATGCAGCTTCTAGTTCGCTATAACCAATGGCTCTGATACCAATCTGTCACACCCTCAAAATCCACTAGCGGAGTTTTACCGTCAGAGGGTGTGAACTAACAGGATCGGAATCATTAGTTATAATCAAACCATAAAACAAAGTTTCAAAACCATGAAAAACGTTTACGAGTAATTAAATGCGGAAGCGTAAAAACCCTTAACCAAAAGTTGCGTCATGCAGGACGACATAAAACCAATGATATCTGTTAAAAGTAAGTTTGCATAACAAAAGCGTTTTCAAGCAATGCATGTTCCTAAACTGCGCGCCCGCCTCGGCTACCTGAGAATAACATACTAAAAGTGTCAACACAAGGTTGGTGAGTTCACAAGTTTATATAAAATAAATGTTTAGCGTTTGCGTTCAGCGTTTTGCGTTAAGCGTTTTGCGTTACAGCGTTTTGCGTTACAGCGTTTTGCGTTACAGATAGTGTTATGTCAATTATATATCAATAGGTAGCTAGCCTATAAAACAAGTATCACTAAGTGTTCGACACCGAAGCTGACTGTTTATCAATTTGCCTTGCCACCAGGTCGTCCAGACCATGGTATGTGTTTAGCCAAGATTACACCCGCTCGAAATCCAGTCGAGTTTACCGTTGGGTGGGGTTTGTCAAACCCAGTAGTACTACTCAACAGTGACTCGCTATTATCCAAATATTAACCGGTTCGATGTTATGAAGGACTTTAGTTTACGCGTTTGCCACTTAGTCTTTACAAGTGATATATAATCTATATTAAAAAAATCTTAAATGCGTTCGGAGTATGTTATATCCCCCAAGAGAAAAGCGTTTAAAAAGTTTAAAAAGGGGAAAGTGAAACTCACTGTTTGCGAAGTATTCCCAAAATAATTCACCAAGATGCGCGTCACAGAAAAACTCTCTCTAGCGTTCTAAAACAATAAATAGATTTTTCTAAGTGTCGTAATATTATCGAGTCTCTAGACCCGGCACATAATACCTATGCACATAACATGTTTCGTGTTTCGTTTGTGAATTGTGTGTGACTTTAACAAATGTATTTGTTATACGTTACATGTGTAAGCAATTATTTACGTGTCATGTATTCATAAAATACATCACTAGCAATTACTCCCCGTAAGGGCATTTTGGTCAAATCATGACAATTAACTAGCCATTATTCCCCATTAGGGCAATTTGGTCAAATTATGACAATCAATTAGCAATTATTCCCCGCAAGGGTAATTTGGTCAAAACATAACAATTATATAGCAAGTATCATGTTTCATGCATTTTCACAAAACTCAGCAGCTAGTTTCACCGAGACAGAAATTCTACTTGAAAGATTGTACTATTCCACCAATCATAGCATCTCAATTTATTTACCAAAAATCATCACAGAAGTATATATGTCTTAGGTTTCCAGAACATATTTTATTATATTTTTATTCCACATAGTTTTCTCACAATCATCAAATCATTACAGCAAACTCATAACAGTCAAATTCATGCGCAACAGAATTTTATTTGCAATTCCCGTTAAACGAAAAATCCAATAAATGCAAGACCACTTGGGTTAGGTTCCTAACTCAATAAGTCAACTTCCAGAAGTGGAACCAACCCAATTGGTCTCGTAGTTCATGAGATATAACATTTACAAAACAACCTAACAGCAGGTCTAACAGCTCAGCTTTGCACAACGTTTTTGTAAAATCATAAAAGTTAACTTCTACTTGTCCAAAAATTACAAGTTTATATTCTTTAGAAACGAGACTCAACCTAGTTTACTTTAGTATCAATAATCTCAACCAATTTTCAAATTTACACTTTGTTACAGTCACTTAAACATCAAATACACATTCTGTCCAGAAACTGTTTGCATCCAAACTCAACATATTAACTATCTATGAACTATCATGCATTCATATAACACTCTAGACTGCATAAAAACCATCCATGCACATCAATTACACCTTTACATACATGATTAGGGTTTTTGTTTGAACTCAAATCTAAGACACAACAATTAACGTGTAACTATATCAATACTAGTTATCATATCATTATCAAATCAACAACAATCATAGTAACACAACACCATATCAAAATCGGCAGCTAGGGTTTGTGATTAACCCAACAAACATCAAAATCAAGTATAAAGGATGCATAGGATAATCGATTATGCCTTCCTAGCACCTTATTCTTCAATCAAAAATTGAAATTGGTGGTTGTATGTGTGTGTATAGGTGACGGCAGCCAAGAGAGCAAGGGGAATGGGTTCCGATCGGGATCTTGTGTGGGAGAGGACATAAGTTAGGGTTTGTTTCTTATTATTATTTATAGAATACTATGTTACGCTTTAGCCCCTCCACTTCTAAGTATTACTTTTCCTAGCTTAAACTAACTTGTTTACATCTTGAGTTAACGTTTATAACCATGTTATCACATAACACATAAGTCTAACACATAATTATCACATAATTACTGTTTTGACGTTTTTCGTTTATTCACTAATCGTTTGCGTTAACTCGTTTGCGTTTCGGTGCAAATCCCGAATGACTACACATGTAGTAAGTGTTAAGCGTCATTTAAACCCTAGTTTAAATGTAATGAAGTGTGCGTTATAGATTCAGTGATCTTATGTTTGAATTGACGGAGTTGAGTTAACGGAGTTAACCTGAAATTGACGATTGTCACATCATTCCCATGTTAAAGAATTTTCGTCCCGAAAATTTGAGTCAAGTCGTGATGAGTGTCTGAAAAAGTAAGAAAAATTTTCAGTTTGTCATAACCAAGCTCTTGGAGCTTGGATGAAATCCATACCAAGCCTTATTTAGCTTATACAATCTCTTAGGATAATCAGGGTCCTCAAAACCTGGTGGTTGAACCACATACACCTCCTATTCTATTTTTCCATTTAAAATGCAGATTTGACATCCAATTGGAATACTCTTATGGTCTTTGAGGCAGCATAAGCTAAGAAAATTCTTATTGCTTCAAGTCTTGATACAGGAGCAAAGACTTCCTTATAGTCAATCCCTTCTTCTTGTAAGCATCCTAATGCAACAAGTTTTGCATTGTTCTTTATAACAATCCAAGTTCCCACACTTGTAGATATCTGAATTGAGCCAACTCCTCTTGCATTGCTTCTACCCAACAATTGTCTTTCAAAGCTTGAACAATGTTCTTGGGTTCAACTTAGGATAGAAAGCAGAAGTACAAACAGATGTTTGCATATTTAGATGCACTTCTTGTTACTCTTTCATTGATATCCCCAATGATGTTTGTAGGTGGATGATTTCTTTCAACATATGAGGATTGTACAATCACATCAGTAGACATATTTGTATCAAGATTTATGTCATTAAGGTCAGGTTCATCAATGACCAAATCAGTTGTTGCATCATGAAATTCATGTGCTTCTTCAGTATTCTGTTGTGAAGTGGATGCACCATTATTTCCAATATTCATGTTTTGGAACAAGTTTTCAAATCTTGCTTCTCTTGAAGCTTGTTCTTGAATTTCATGTTGGTTTCTTGGATATTTGTCATTCAAGACATGATCATTTTGATTGTCTTGAATATCATGTTCTTGATCTTGTCCTAGATTATGACCTTGGTCTTGATCTTGAACTTGTTCATTTTTAGCAATTGAAGGATCCCTTATGAATTTATATTCAGTTCTTTTTCCAGTAACCTTGGACCACAGTTTGTCCAAATCAATCTTCTTTTGATTACTCTCTTCATGCACACATGTTTTGTAAAAAAGTTTCATCAAAGTCTTCAGGATAAATCTTGAAGGACTTGATTAATTTCTCAAGATCAAACAACCATGATGCTCCATCAACTGTACTGAACAAAGTCTCTATAAGCTTTTGAGTGTGTTGAATACCCAACAAAGAACAATCCAAGGATTTTGATTGAAATTTATTAAGATAATTCTTGGTGTTCAACAGTGAACATTTGCAACCAAATGGCTTGAGAAAATTGATGTAGGGTTTTCTTTAAAACAAAATCTCATAGGGAGTTTTGCCTTGGCTTTTGTTAAGAAGCACCCTATTCTGAACATAGCAGACAGTATTGATTGCTTCTGCCCAAAAAGTAACAGGCAAGAAAGCATATGCCAACATGGTCCATGCAGCTTTAGTGAGTGTTCTGTTTCTTCTCCCTGCAACCCATTTTGTTTAGGAGTTCTAGGGGCACTGATTTGTTGAATAATTCCTTTTGCATCGCAAAACTCATCAATTACCCCATTTTTGAACTCAGTCCCATTGTCACTTCTCATGATCTTCACCCTTGCATCCAATTGATTCTCAATCCTTGTCACAAAACTCTTAACCAACTCAGCAGCCTCATCTTTGGTACTTAGAAAATAAACCCATGTGTATCTTGAGAATTCATCAATGGTCACTAAACAGTATCTCTTTTTGCCAATATTTGGGACACTCACAAGACCAAAGAGATCCATATGAAGCATTTCAAGCACCTGATCAACTGAGTTAATGAGCTTTGTTTTGTGTGATGATTTGTGTTACTTACCCTTTTGACATGAAATGCAATTGTCATAAAGTTTGAACTCACTTGTGGGTAAACCAATTACGTGTTCATCTTAAACAAGTCTGTTATGTTCTTTAAATTGATATGACAAAGTTTTCTGTGCCACAATGTGGTTTCATTTTCAGTGGCCTTTGATACAAAACAAGTTCCACCCCTTGAAATGACATCTTTCATATTTAATTCATATAAGTTCCCATTTTTTTGAGCCATCATCATAATCATATCTGGAGGAATCACAAAGTCAGGTTTGAGAATAAAGCAGTGAGAGTCATCAAACCCAACCTTATAACCTTTATCACACATTTGAGAGATGCTTAAAAGGTTATATTGTAATCCTTCCACATAAAATGCATTATCAAAAGTTACTTTTCCATTAGTCAGAATTCCTTTCCCTACAATCTTCCCTCCATTCTCATCACTCCCAAATGTAACTAGGCATTCAAACTTTTCTTCATAGTTTACAAGTGACCTCTTGTCACATGTCATGTTCCTGGAACATCCATTGTCCATAGATCGTACTTCATTAGTTGGTGTGGACTGTCCCTACACAAGTTAAAGAAATTAACCAGTTAAGTAATGAAGTGAAAGCTGAATCAACTTGCAAATCATCAGTGACATGGAAAAGTGTTGAATAGGTTTAGGATCCTCATAGATAACTTCACATAGATCAGAATCATCTGATTCATATCCTGTCTCATTTGTACTTCCCACATATGGAATGATACTCTTGCATTCTTCAATTACATAATTTTTCTTCACACTTGTTACAACAGTTTCACTCCTTGGTTTCCAAATGAATCATTGGGTTTCATATCCATGTTTCAATAAGAATTTCTCATTACCATTGAGCTCTCTTGGCTTCTTCTTTGAGAACACTTCTCTTTTCACCTTGTTTTTGTTGGAATCGATCTGCCCAAGACACATATTAGAGTTGATGTGACTAGTATGTTGTGATCCAAATCGGGTCATACCCAATAACAAGCTAGACAAACGCCACGATATTTATTATTAGATATGATCTAAGTAATATTTGGAATATGGGTTTTCTAAATATTTTTCATTTGTGGGTTAAATAAATTTTGTGGATAATTTATATTTGTGAGAAATATTATTTATTTAGATAAATAATGATAAAGGTTAAAAGAATAAACAAAATTATGATTTGGTTTTGGGGGAAAACCCCACATGGGGCCGGCTCCTCCATCTCCTCTCTCCTCTTTTGTTTGGTTCCATACATGCAATGCTCTCAATTGGTAGATCACAATTCTTGGTTATTGCATTCTACACCTTCTCTCACACACACATCTTTCTCTCTTTTCTCCCTTCGGAGCCGAGAACAAGAGGAAGAACACAAGAGTTTTGCAAGAGTGCTAAAGGACCCTAGCAACCTTGGGTGTTTGTTAGAGCTTGTTGTGTATACAAGCTTAAGGATTCCTTATTTAGATTCTAGCCATTCAACCTCATTCATCCCTTTTCGGGTTTTTTGGACTTGAAGGTATGTATGTTCTTGAAACACCCTATGATTGATTTTGATAGCATGTATATTGTATATGGATCCTGGATTGGGTTTAACATAAATCGGTTATGTGTTTGGTAAAAACAAAAAAAATTATATTTCCATAGCGTTTTCATTAATAAATGGTTATTTTGGCCTTTGATAATCTTGCTAAAACCCAACAATGGCATTAAGAGCCGCTTATACGATTACATGCTTCAAATTGGGTTTTAAAGTCCTCGAGTTTGATGGTACTCTTTACCATTTTTGGCCGAGAACATTAGGCCTTTTGGTTGTCCCTTGGTTTTTCAAGTTTGTCCCATACATGCATGTGGTAAAAACAAGAACAAATTGGTCATTTTTGTTGCCAAATTTTGTTTGGGCTGAAACTGTGTTCTTCAGCTTTGGACAAGAACTCAATTGTAAGAAGCCATGGTTCTCGGTCTGGCCGAAGACACCCGAAACCCTATTCTCGGTTGGCCGAGAACTCATGGTAGGGAACCATGAGATTTCGGTTGACCGAAAACACGTTCTCGGTTGGACCGAGAACTCATGGTTGTGAACCATAGTTCTAGGTTTGACCGAAAACTAGTTCTCGGTGTTGACCGAGAACAACAGGTTCTCGGTGAACCAAAGCTTTCGGGCCGAAAACTCTGAAGCTTTGGTCTTCTGGTCGAGAACTATGTGTTTTCTGTTTTAGGTTGAGAACTAAGGGACAAGTGGAACCATTCTGGTCAAGGGTTGACCTGTTTGTGTGGATGTTCATAACTTTGCCATGACCTTGTGTATATTGAAGAAGACTTGTTGTGATTAATTCATTTTTTTGTAATTTTCTTTACAAACCATTTCCAAGAATAAATAGATTACAAACCCGGATAAAGAATAAGGATCACAACTAGAAGTGAACGCTTGAAGCATAAGGATGCGGAGTCAAGTGGGAGTTCACCATCTCATACCTTGTGTCATGCTCGTCCTTTAGGAGAGACCTTTTGACATACTTGTTTTGGTCAACAAATGTTGTTAATTTAGGTGGCTATGGTTATGAACATGTGATTGTATTTTATGCTTGAATGGTTGATTTATATTTATTGTTTTATGATGTGTGGATGTTAACAATTAAAATCGACAACTAGCATAAAAGTGATTCCTTTGAAATTATTAAGTTATAAAATTGGTTTTATTAACTATTAATGATTTCATAATAAAATGGGTTTTATTAAAAGAAATTTGAAAATTAGTTTTCAAAGGTACTATACATTTGAATGCATGCCAATGGAAGGTACATTAAATAGTTTTCCGATCTAGAATTTTGAAAACTCAAATCCCTTTTGAAAAACAAGTTGGACGCCATCCTTTTATACAAAACTCGAGTCACTTGGAGTATTGATGAGGGATAAAGGTCACCTAACCAAATTTAAGAAAACTTGTGATCTTGAGGTGGATTTACAATACTTGTGTGATAAAGGTCACCTAAACACTTGTATGTGTAAACTCACATGTGTGTGTAAGTAGGACGACTTGATTTGGAAACCATGTGAATAGGGTCACCGAAGCATGGCGTGCAAAGGTATTGATGGGATTAAACATGCCAAGTAAACATATGATGTTTAACTGATCCCATAAAACTAGAAGTTGCAAAGGGTTGCAATTGTCAAATGTTGACTACCTTGTTAATTCGAATAGTGGGATAAAGGTCACCTAACTACTATTAGGATGAAACGTTGGATTCTAGATTTTAATCATTAATTGTCTTGGAGACATTAAAGGGTATTAACGATTAAAACTTATTGATATCGAAAATACTGAATTGAACTTTGTTAAATTCTTTTATAGATGGCCGCATACAATCCACAAAACGCTATTATCCGATCCGTGCATAACTTATCACTAAGATCCATTACGGATAAGGATCGTCTGAACTATAACAATTTCATGGACTGGTATCGAAACTTGAGAATGGTTCTCAAGCAAGAGAAGAAGTCCTACATTTTGGACGATCCTATTCCCGATGTCAACAACTTGGATGCCTATGCCGATTGCTAAAATACACCGAAGATTCAATGCAAGTTTCTTGCCTCATGTTGGGAACAATGATTCCCGAGATCCAAAAGGATTTAGAGAATTATGGGGTGTATGACATGATAACCCATCTTAATGAAATGTTCCTTACACAAGAGAGGGTGGAGTGCTTCAAAATGGTTCGAGCACTCCATGCATGTCATGTGGAAGAAACCCAATTTGTCTCATCTTATGTGTTTAAGATGAAAAACCACATTGATCGGCTTGAACGGCTAGACTGTCCCGTATCGAAAGAGTTAACCCATCCTCAATGGCTTAAATAAAATGTTTGAGACATTCGATATGAACTACAACATGAACAAATGGGACAAAAACATTGTGAGCTTCACGCAATGCTTCAGACAGCCAAAGCCGGCATGGGTAAAATGGTTTTACCCGTTCTTGCGATCAATGAGGGTGGCTTGAAGAAGAGGCATCACCCGGAACCTAAGGCAAAGGTTGTCGTTGGTAAGGGGCAAGTCAAGAAGGGGTTCAAGGGAAAGGCAAAGGCGGAACCAAAACCCAAGAAGCTAAAGGTTAGCGCTGAGGATCCGTGCTTTGGTTGTGGGGAGATAGGTCATTAGATTAGATACTGTACGACCTATCTCAAAGAGTTGAAAGTTAAGAGGGATGTGGGGCAAACCTCAGGTACAACTTTCATGATCCATATTGATCTTAATATTGTTTCTTCTAACACATGGGTATTGGATACCGGATGTGGAACTCATATATGCAATTCATTGAAGGAGTTCACAAAAAGAAATGATGTGAAGAAAGGAGATATTAGTCTCTTCATGAACAATGGAGCAAAAGTTGGCGTCCAAGCCCGAGGAGATTATGTTTTGAAGCTTCCGAATGGTTCGGAAGTTATTTTGAAAAACATTTTATATTCTCCTAGTTTGACTAAGAATATTATCTCTGTTTCTGTATTAAGACAATTTGGATATGATTTTAAGTTTGTTGACAACGGTATTTATGTTTTCATGAATGATGTCTTTTATTTTAAAGCAATGCCGTTTAATGACATTTATGAATTAGTTCATGATAATACATCCATTTGATTTGAGTGAAACTTTTCTTTGGCACTGTCGCCTTGGTCACATAAACAAGGATCGCATTAATACACTTCTAAAGAATGGTCCTTTGGAAGCGAATGATGATTCATTTGATAAATGCGAGTCTTGTTTATAGGGGAAAATGACTAAGTAGCCCTTTTGTGGAACTAATGGAAGGGCAAAAGACTTATTAGGTATCATACATTCGGATATATGTGGTCCTTTTAAGACAATGAAAAGAAATGGTGAAAGATACTTCATTACCTTTACCGATGATTGTAGTCGCTATGGGTATATGTTCTTGTTAAGACACAAAGATGAAGCCTTTGAAATGTTCAAAGTCTTTCAAAATTAAGTACAAAATTAACTCACAAAACAATCAAAGTACTACGTTCCGATAGAAAAGGTGAATACCTCAATGATGCACTTCTAGAACATCTTAGGAGTTGTGGGATTGTCTCACAACCTACTCCACCTGGAACACCGCACCATAATGGTGTGTCCGAGAGGAGGAATCGAACTCTATTGGATATTGTTCGATCTATGATGACTAAAAGCACATTACCTCTATCATTTTGGGGTTTCGCATTGATCTACGCAACCCGTATTCTGAATATGGAACCAACTAAGAAAGTGGATAGGACACCTTTCAAAATATGGCATGGAAGGGTTGCATCGTTATCATAATTAAAGGTATGGGGTTGTGAGACTTATGTCAAGAACAACACCCAAAACAAGCTTGAAAACTGATCCACTAAATGTATCTTTGTAGGTTATCCCAAAGATTCGATGGGATATTATTTCTACAATCCTAAGGAGCATAAAGTGTTTATAGCTCGAAAGGCTGAGTTCTTGGAAAGAAGGTTCCTTATGGTAGGAATTGATAGAACTGTGGAACTTGAGGAGGATGAAGAGCCATAAACCGATACACGTTTGGTTGACACTAGCAATCAACAAGAGGTTGTTGATAATGATCAAATGGTTGATCAAAACACACAAAGTGTTCGCAAATCTGGTAGAATTAGCACCCCACAAGAAAGATATGGATTTTTCATGGATGGATGCTACGTGGTAGATTCTGATGAGCCCACCACATACCGAGATGCAATGTCGCAATCTGATTGTGATAAATGGCTGGAAGCCATGAACGTGGAGATGCAATCCATGCATGATAACCAGGTATGGGACCTGTTTATACAACCTCTTAATTCTAAACTTGTTGGAAGTAAGTGGGTTTTCAAGAAGAAACCGACATGCATGGAAACTTGGATACTTACAAAGCTAGACTTGTAGAAAAGGTTTCACTCAAACCCAAGGGGTTGATTATGATGAAACTTTCTCGACCGTGGCGATGCCAATGTGTATAAGGATATTGTTTGCCATAGCCGTATATTATGACTATGAGATATGACAAATGGATGTCAAAACTGCTTTTCTAAATGCACATCTTGAGGAAGATGTCTATATGGTTCAGCCTGAAGGTTTTGTCGATCCACAACATCCCAACAAAGTATGCAAGTTGAAGAAATCAATCTATGGATTGAAGCAAGCATCTAGAAGTTGGAATCACCTCTTTGATGATGAAGTTAAGAAATTTGGATTCATCAAAAACTCTGATGAAGCTTGTGTGTATAAGAAAGCTAGTGGGAGCATTATTACCTTTCTGGTATTATATTTCGATGACATTTTACTATTGAAAATGACATGCCAACCTTGGAGGGTGTAAAAGCCTGGCTTGGAAATTGCTTTTCCATTAAGGATCTTGGTGAAGCCGCCTATATTCTGGGAATAAGGATATATAGGGATTTATCAAGGCGATTGATTGGTTTGAATCAAAGTGCATACATTGACAAAATCTTGAAAAGGTTCAATATGGAAAACTCTAAGAAAGGTTTGGAACCAATTCAAAGAGGAATAATATTGAGTGCTTCTCAATGTCCAAGCTCAAAGGTTGAGCAAGACAAAATGAATGGAATCCCATATGCGTCTGCTATAGGATCCATCATGTATGCCGTGATATGCACCAGACCGGATGTGTCATGCGCTTTGAGCATGACAAGTAGATATCAGCAAAATCCGGGAACTAGCCATTGGATGGCAGTTAAGAGCATATTCAAATACCTTAGGAGGACTAAGGATATGTTTCTAATATATGGCTCTGTTGAGGAGGAACTCGTTGTAAGGGGTTACACGGATGCGAGTTTCCAAACTGATCGAGTTGATTCTCGATCACAATCGGGATCTGTCTTCGTTCTAAATGATGGTGTTGTCTCTTGGAAGAGCGTAAAACAAGACATGGAAGCCTTGTCCACCACTGAATCAGAATACATCGCCGCCTCCATGGCAGCTCAAGATGCTGCATGGATTAGAAAGTTCATTGCCGACCTAGGGGTAGGCCGTACCATTCAGGACCATCTAGAAATCTTTTGTGACAACGAGGGTGCGATTGCTCAAATCAAGGAACCCCGTGCACACCAAAAGACTAGGCACATTGAGCGGAGATTCAACTACATGAAGGATGAAGTTGAAAAAGGAAAGATATGTATTCACAAAGTTCACACTGATCAAAACCTTGCGGATCCACTCACGAAGCTCCTTGAAAGGCAGAAGCATGAGGGTCATACTTGTGCCTTAGGACTTCGATATTTTAGTGATTGGATTTGATCAAAATTTTGTATTTGGATATCAGAACAGTTTTATTTTTACTCAATCATGGTTTTGGTTATGGTCATGTTCTTGAGTTATGTTCCATTTTAGCATGTTTAAATCTGTGAATAATTTGATTATTCTAAACGTCTGTAATCAATCATAGTTGTGGGAACAAATATGAAAGGAACACTATTATGAACTTGGATTGGTAGATATTCATGAGGTATGAATATAGCAAAGGGTTTGCTGCCAAGGTTAATATATATTTTTGGGATAAATATTGGATTGACCCGCCCTCAATTTTACTGCATGGAATCCTTGTGATTTGTGATCATAAGTAAATTTGAGTAAAGGCGAACATCAAAGTATCCTCCGACCTGAGATACATATTGGATCTTGTAATTCAACGACTACTATACTTTGACTTAGTTCTTCACTACAATATGATATCAACCAAACACGATGTTAATGCGGAATCCTAACGCCGTGATGATTCAAGAACAATATAATTAAGAACATGATGAATACGATGTAATATGGTTTCAATGCATACGATTCTATTAATCAATAAATCGTCAGATACATAAACCACTTAGCCAAACAACCTAATGCTCTCTAGATGTGGTGGCTCTCAAAGTTATGATTAATAAAATGATCAACCCTAAACCCTATACATGTATTCTCAATATATAGGGAAACTAACAATCAGGCCCAAAGTAAAGCCCAAAGCCCACTGAGATCCCTTAGTGATATCGGTTTACATACATAGCCCAACACTAAACCCAATAAACATATAACTAAGTACAAACCACCAAATATGGACCCAACAATCTCCCCCTTGGTTTGTAGCTTCGTTCTTGTTGATTTCACTTAAGACCAGCCTAACCGAAATTCATAGGGATTTCGGTATTACACCAATGCAGTTCTTCAACTCGTCTTCATTTACATCACTTTAGTCTTGATCATGTCGTGGTCCTTTGATATGCGTCATTCTAACAAATTTATGACCCAACAATCTTGCCCTTAGACTGATACTTTCAAGGTCTTCAGAATTTTTACTTGAACATGATCAGCAACTTCAATGATCAACAACTTCAGCATCTGCATCCAATACTCTACCATCTCCCCCATTTTGATAGCATCATCCAATTTGATTCTCAGATACTTCATATGCTTCCGTTGAAAGAAATCAATCTTGAAAGAAAAATCAACTTTGATAGAAAGATCAACCAAAATATTTTGAAAACAATTAAATAAAACAAAATAAGACAGACATATTTTTGAATTTTTGAATTTTTTTATGATTTTCTTGGAAAGACTTGAAATGAGATCACACCAGCTAAAGCAACTATAACACAATAACCGATATCAGATTTCATAAGCTGAAAACTTCAAAACAATTTCTTAACACATTTGTTTCGACAGGAGTAATCAAGAAGTAGAAATAAATGAAACAAAACAAAACCAAAAACAACAAATAAAACAAATTTAATCACCAGGTCTTCTTAAATTTAGCTAAAAATTGGGATCAAATTTCAGTTTTTGATAAAAATGTCGCCTTTATGAAAAGATATGAACATGGAATCATATCGTTTAAGGTACTATCACAAGGATTCATGTTCAGCGTTATTATGACATTAAGAAACAGGTTTATAGCGTGTATCCCATACTTAGCATGATTTTTCATCGCATCAGTGATATGATTAAGGTTCTGTTCGACATAAAGCTTAGATGGACATCACTCATGGACCTGTGATGCCTCCTATCTCTTCTCAAAGCGTATTTGGCTTTCCCCAGATCACCTCTATTTGACTTTGACCCACTGGATTTGGTTTTAAAAACTTTTAATGAAGAACTAATTTATTTGATTTTTCTTTTCAAATTTGCATACATATTTGTGGTTGAACGTTGGACTTACAGTTTAAATTAACAAGCCTTTCATTCGGGATGTTAAAGGACTTATATTATTGCCTTCACCCCTGTAGTTCTGTTATTAACCCTCATGTTTGTGTTTTTCTTAAAAGCTTGTGAACATTTATCAACTTGGGTTGATTATATATATTTAAAGTAATTTTTTTCACATTTTTTCTTTGTCATTCTCAATGAGATACTTCATTTTGGGGAACAAATACCAACGGGCTCGTGTATGACTGGGTAATTGCTTTTCTGCCTATCATTCGGAGAGATGTATATGGGGACATGCACATGTCTTCAAAATGACTCTCCACAGTAAGTTCAGCAAGTTTAGTTTATATCACTTTCACTTTTACGCATCGTGGAAAGTACCATACACATCAATGACTGTTCTAGAGCCTTTTAAGCTTAATAACTTCACCCGTTAGGCACACAAAAACAATTTATCTATCACTTTCCAAAGGTTGGATCAATTTCCGTTTGAAAAATTTTTAAAACTTCTAAAAAGCTATTAACTGAATAATAATATCACTTCCCAAAGAGTTAAGTAAGACACACGTGTTAAGCATTCAGTCACCCCGGTCACTTTAAGCCTTCAGGTAAATGGCTATCCATTATAACCATAGGTGGTTAACCGGACCAAACATGCATGAAAACACATGTCCTTCCAACTCAGAGTTACCGACATAATTTTAAGTGAAAGAATGCGAAACACAAAACACATCATAATCGCCCCGTGTGCTTTCAGTCGTGAGGTAAATGGCTATCCTGTGAAGCTACAAATAGAACACCAGACCAACCATATACACGTATATGTCCTTCAAACTTGAGCAACCGACATAATTTTAAACGAGAGTGAAGTTTGAAAGACATAGAATTTTTTATTATTAAACGCACACACGCACTCTTTTTGAATTTTTAAATTTCTCCCCCTAAATTTGTGCAAAATATTTTATGTACAAATTTAACCTCAAAAATACTCAATCGTCGAAACGAAGTATTTAATAAAAATGAATTGTGATAGTCAGCCAACTGATGTACTATCATTTCTCATGTACGTTTAAGTCATTTTCTCATTTTTTGAGAAACAAAATAAATTATACTTCAAAAACTATACGTGAACATATTTTTTTTTTGAATTTTTAAATTTAAAATTTTAAAATCTTTTTGATTGATCAATCTTTCATACCAAAGTGATACGGTTACCTTTTATCTTCAAGTCATCAATTTTCATTTGTGAGAATCTCTCTTAGGAATAAGCTTATTTTGAGATTCTACATCCTTGCGAGTTGACTGTCTGGAACAAACCTTTTAATATGCAATGTATTCCCTGATTGTTCCTACACACTTAGAGAGTAGATTAAAAACGATCTATCACCCTAAAATCCCGTCCAGGCAACAAATAATCCATTTTAAAGCTTAAAGATTTAAAAACAGTGGATATTTGCCCTGTCATGTGCCTAGAACAACACATTTAATAAACAATGAATTTGTGGTTGTTCCCATACGCATAGCGGGATCAGTTGGACATAAGAACCCAAGTCATAAATGTCTTGGGGTTCCCTTGAGTATCAACATATGTGACCTCTTGCCAACTCATATCTTTCCCATTTTTAACAGAATCATTTGTTAATACAGATTCTGTTTGCTGAGTTTTAAGTTTCCAAGTCTGTTTTGGTTTAGTGAAATTCTAAAGAACAGACTTTGGAGTGGAGCAATTTGAATTCGAACTCTTAGAACTCTCAACACTCTTTGATTTCTGAAAATTTATTTTTCTTTTAACAGTTTATAAATCATTTGAGTGCAAACCTTTCATATTAGCTTTGAATCCTTGAGTATCTGTGACCTGTTGTACAGATACACGTGGTTTTCTAAAATAGGCATTTTGTTTAACCACAGGATTCGGTTGAAACATGTTACCTTTCACCTGAGGAGCTTGTCTATTAACATCACGGTAGTAACACTCGTTTGCCAAATGCCCACTGTTCCCGCAGACGAAACACCCCTTCATCCTTCTTCTAATGCCAACGTTAGCACTAGCCTCATTCTGGAATTCCTTCTTATGAAAGGTTTTTCCATTCTTCTTGCCCCTTGGCGCAACCTTCTGATTTTGCTGGTAATAGAGAACATATAGACGATGAACATAATTTCTGGCTATGTGTCCTGGCGTGCCATAGTGGTAGCATGTTTTCTCTTAATGTAAGCAGCACCCAATGATTTATCAACACATGGAGATCCGGAGGATCTTTGAGGACGAGATTGTCCTTGTTGTGCTGATTTCTTATGTGCCTTCCTTTTTTTTGCCACAACTCTGTGTATTATTATTAGTACAATTTTGTGTTGTGGTGTCATCTGAGTTTGATGACACGTTAGAATGATTTTCACTTTCACTAGCCTGAACCCCTTTACTATCAGAAGCAGCATCATTTACTCTATCAGAAGCAACATCATTTACTATATCTGCACATGAAGTAGAAGCATCAAAATTGTTCACACATTTAAAAACAGGCTTGATTTCCTCTAGGGATACTAATCCAACAGTTTCAGGTTGAGCCTGTTTACCATACTTCATGTCCTTTACCTTTTCTTCCTGTTCTTTGGTGACAGGGGTAGGAACATAATTATGGTTGTAAGGTGGGGGAACTTGAGTGTATCCTATTCCCTCACCTTCATTTTCCTTCCACCAAAATTGGTTTTTAATCATTGAGTTAACTACTTTACTGGAACTATCGAATTTTTAAAATCAAGTTCAGCCCTTTCAAACTTACTAGTTAGATTTAAAATCTCTAACTTGGAAGCTTCCAGTTGAGCAGTTAACTCAGCAATTTCTTGTTTGGCATCAACGTAATGACAATTTTTATACTAAAATCAGACTTAAGCTTTTTAATATCCTTGTTCTGAGCTTCTATTTTGTCTAGAAAGCCCTTTTCATTTTTCTTAAGTTTAAAACTTTCTAATTTTATTCTCTCCATATCTCTACTTAGACTTTCGAAATGGAGCTTATACATTTCTATTTTTTCACAACAATTTAGAGAACATGGTTGAAACCTTAGCTTAAATGAATTTGCTACTTGTGAGGGAGCAGACTGATTAAGAGTAACTGCAATCATTGAGATGAGTTACTGAGAATCTATTGAGTAGTTAAAAGGAATTGATCTGATTTTCCCGCCAAAATTTTTTTGAAAAAATATAATCGCCAAAATTTTTAAGAAAGATGTCCCACTCAAAGAAGCGTCTAGGAAAAATTTCGTTGAAGACAAAACTTTTGATTTTTCCCGCCAAAAATTCACCGAAAACTACCCGAAAAAAATTGTTATCGCCCAAATTTCCAAAAAAGAATTTTTACTTATATGGAGTATTCAGGAAAAATTTCGTTCAAGAAAATTTTTCCCACCAAAAAAGATTTTTTTATTTTTTTTTTTACCAAGAACCTGAAATCTTGATCTTGGCCGAGAACCCTGATTTTGACCGAGAACAATAAACGTTGACCGAAAACCCACACATTGGCCGAGAACCCTTAAATGTAGACCAAGAACCCACTTTGACCGAGAACAAGAGTTGACAGAGAACCCAAATTGACAGAGCACTGAAGGCGTTGACCGAGAACTAAGGAAGGTTGACCGAGAACTCTTGAAAGTGGCCGAGAACACCCCAATTTAGGTCAAGATCCTTTAATTAAATGATCCTAAGAACTGTCTAAAGTTGGGCCGAAAACTAGTCAAATTCCCAAGTTTAGTGGGATTTGATTTGTTTTCAATAAACAAAAATCTTTGAACAAAAATAACTCTTCTTCTTCTCCGATAAACTACTCGCCGGAAAACTCAACAAAAACCACCAACAAGCAAGATCTTGAATCCGTTGATATCACAATAACGAGTCTGAATTCGTCCAAGGCTCTTATACCAATTGTAAGTCCCGAATCTGGATCACTACAATATGATATCAACTAAACGAGTATTAGTGCGGAATACTAACACTCGGTGATTCAAGAACACAAATAAGAACTATAATAGTAACACGGAACTGCTTCAAAACACGCGTATATTTTTGAATACGTTGGGTGCTTAAGCACTTACAATACTTGATAATAATGAGAATGAACAACCATAACCCTATACATCACATCTCTATATATAGGGATAACAACCAAAGACTGGCTCACACACCAAAAAGCCCACCGAGAATACAAAGGTGTTCTCGGTTTACATGTGCACCCAAAATCCAAGCCCAAATAACTAGTAATAATTACAATCAAGCTCAAACCACAAAACTAGGCCCAACATGTACCTCTTATTCGTTGAGAGTTAAATGTCTAAGGCCTGATTAGTTAAATCAATAGAGAATGATTACTCTGTATCTCTGGATTTAACATGACATTTGTGGCAAAAGGATAAATGATAGTTTCACCTAAATCATTTCATGTAAAGGACATGAAGGGGATGATGTTATTGAATGGCAATTCGTCATACGTATTAGGGATAGTAAACCGTTGTTAGGCGGTATTTGCTATTTGCATCAATCTTCTATGTATCTGGTGCAAGTGGGAGATTGTTGGAATCAATCTACCCAAGAAACATATTAAAGTTCATATGGCTAGTACGTTGTGATCCAAGTCGGGTCATACCCAATAACAAGCTAGACAAACGCCACATTATTTATTATTAGATATGATCTAAGTAATAATTATCAACACTTATATATATTTGGAATATGGGTTTTCTAAATATTTTGCATTTGTGTGTTAAATAAATTATGTGGATAATTTATATTTGTGAGAAATATTATTTATTTGGATAAATAATGATAAAGGTTAAAAGAATAAACAAAATTATGATTTGGTTTTGGGGGGAAAACCCCATATGGGGCCAGCTCCTCCATATCCTCTCTCCTCTTTTGGTTGGTTCCATACATTCAATGCTCTCAATTGGTAGATCACAATTCTTGGTTATTGCATTCTACACCTTCTCTCACACACACATCTTTCTCTCTTTTTCTCCCTTCGGAGCCGAGAACAAGAGGAAGAACACAAGAGATTTGCAATAGTGTTAAAGAACCCTAGCAACCTTGGGTGTTTGTTAGAGCCTGTTGGGTATACAAGCTTGAGGATTCCTCATTTGGATTCTAGCCGTTCAATCTCATTCATCCCTTTTCGGTTTTTTGAACTTGAAGGTATGTATGTTCTTGAAACACCCTATGGTTGATTTTGATAGCATGTATAGTGTATATGGATCCTGGATTGGGTTTAACATAAACCGGTTTATGTGTTTGGTAAAAACAAGATTTAAAACTTATATTTCTGTTGCGATTTCCTTAATAAATGGTTATTTTGGACTTTGATAATCTTGCTAAAACCCAACACTTTTCACCTCTTGGTGACATAGCAAAATCATCAGACCTTACAGACTTGGAGTCTTGGTTAGGAACAATTCAGATGGGTTGTGTGTTCCTTTTCACTTGGTGAACTACACTCTTCTTTGCTATCTCATCAACAGTCTTAGTCTTCTTTTCACCTTTTATCTCTTTTGTTCTCTTTTCATTCTTATACTCATCACCTTTACCTACCACATCTTCACACTTCTTCCCATTTCCCAAATAATCATCATATTTCATTTTGTAGAAACCAAAGTCTTGTCCAAACTTTATTTCAATTGGGACAATAATTTGTGTGAATGTAAACCTTTCACGACAAGAATCAGTATGATGACCATACTTATCACAATGTTTGCACCAAACTTTGCCCTTTAAGCTTTCACTAGACTTTCCCTTCTTTAATCTTTCAATTGGTCTTGGTGGCTCCATACTGATTGTTTTCTGAGTTTTAAGACCATCCAAGTCAACTGAGAGTGGCACAAATTCTTCAATCTTGATATCTTACCTTTCAACTTTTCCCTTAACAAATGTTATTCTTTCCAATTTCATTGGCTCATCATCCAAATTACCTCTATAACTTGACTGTCTTCTCTCATATTCTTCCATAGTTTCAACTTCTCCAATGTTAAATAATTCTTGACTTAAGAAAACAGGGTACACAGGTATAAATTGATCACTGAAAACAGTTTCTTTGGTTTTCTTCTTGTTGTTGATCTTTATCTTCTTCAAAACTTCTTTGCTTGGTGGCTTCACTGCATTATAATTCACCTTTGATCTTTCACATATGTCAAATGACACATGTTCCCATCTCATTTGTTCATAGGGATTTCTCATTTTGGGTGTAATTATTGGTAAGGTAGGGATCTTGCTTGGTGGACTTGAATTGCTCTTTCTTTCTTCATATGAATCATCATTACTTGAGCACTTGTCACTTGATTCACTCAAGTCATCCACATTAAAGCAATATTCATCAAAGTCATATTCTGAGACTTGAATACCAACAGACTTTTCTACCTTCACATCTTCTTTCAACACAAACTCCCCATTCTCATCAACTTACCAACTTATTATTTTCCAGAAATTATTTTAATCAACCTCAATGATTAATTATCATTGAAAGGTGGATGAACAACCTTATATTTGTCTTCTTCTTTGATTTGTTCAGAATTTCACAAATATTTCCTGTTGAGACAAGGTTTTTCAAGAATTCATTCTCATCCTGAAGTGTAGTATTCTTTACTTTCTCATAAATCGCCATTTTCTTCAAACCATCAATCTCAGTCATATATCTTGACTATTTTCTATAACTATCCATGCAGTCTTGCTCAAGAATTTTGATCATATCTTCATAGGTCACATAACTTGTTTCATACACATTGATTATACTTTTCTTTTTAAAACATGTACTTTCAAGCTTTCCTACCTTCATTTTTAATGATTTAGTTGTTTCAAGTAATTCAAGTGTTGAGTTTTAATGTACCTGTGTTAAAGAAGATCCAACTTCATTCTTTGCTTGAGCAATAAGTGCAACATTGGCTTTACTTATATATTCTGTATGATTGCTCCAATTAAATTCTCCATCTTGTTGATGAGCAGCCAATGCAACATTGTCTTGATTTCCAGGCTGGTTTCCATTGTTTCTATTGGTCTTAGCAGGAGCATGTGGAGGACTTTGATTGTTGTTTCTTTGATAATTCTGGTTCCGAGGAACAGCTTGCTGGTTGTGCTGTGGTTGTTGCCGTTGGTTGTTGTAATTGTTGTTGAAGTTAGTGTTGTAGTTTCTTTGTTGGCCTTGCTGGTATTGATAATTGTTTCTTGGTTGTGCAAACTGATTGTTTTGGAAGTTTCATGGTTGATTTCACTCCCATGCAAAATGTCCAGGCTGTTGACAGTTGTAGCATATAGCTTTTGACTTTTCAAAACCTATTCTTTGGTTAGGACCTGACACAAGAGATCTTCCAGTCCTGTTGAACAATCTCTTGCTCATTAATGCCAGCATAGCAGCCTGCCATTTTATGTTCATGTCCTTTAGATCACCTGCATCAATTTGCTCAAGATCATCTTGAATAAAACTGTCATGGATCATGTTCTTGGTAGCAAAAGCATTGTAGGAATCTATGAACATTGAGAACAAGGCTTGGTATTCATTTCCTTGATCAACATTACCACCAGCATGAACTGTATGCCCACTAGCCATTGACGAAGATTCATTATCATCAATCAGTTGGACATTGAATCTTGATTGTCCAACCTGATTGCTTGAACTTCCAGCAATAAAACCCCTTGGTGTATCACCAACAAGCTCACTTGGTTCTTTAATAATTGAAATTTGTTGTTGGCTCTTTTTAGAAAAGTTACCCATTGATGCAATGAGTGCATTGGACACTTGAAAACATGGTTTGTCTTCCTTGATCATTTCATTTTCAATCATCTCTATCTCAGCTGCTTGCAAGAAGCATATCACATCATCAAGCTTACTTGCATCATAGTTTGGTTTCTGCCTAATGAATTTGCAGGTAGTATACCATTCTTTTGACAATGATGATAGCAACTTTGTGTTCAATTCAGAATTAGTCACCACATAATCAGTTGTCCTGATTGCATTAACAATGGTCAGGAGTATTTCTTTCACCATCTTCATACTTGAATCGGTCAAGTTGTTTCTTCAGCCTCTCTTTCTTGATGTTCTCCAATTATGTATTTCCTTCAAACATCTCCAATAAGGCATCGTACATGGCTTTAACAGTTGTATGGTGAGCAACCTTTGTGAGAATCTCCCAAGATAACCCCAATTTCAGCATGGCTAAAGCTCTATCATCAACCTTTTGTTGGAATCGATCTGCCCGAGACACATATTTGAGTTGATGTGGCTAGTACGTTATGATCCAAGTCGGGTCAGACACAATAACAAGCTATACAAACGCGATGATACTTATTGTTAGATATGATCTAACTAATATTTATCAACACTTATGATATTTTGAAAATAGGTTTTCTAAATATTTGCAATTGTGTGTTATGTAAATTATGTGGATAATTTATGTATTTGAGAGATGTTATTTATATGTATAAATAACTTAATATGTATAAGGGAAATAATAACAAAATTGGTTTTTTGAGTTTTTGGGGGAAGCTTGTCTTGGCCGGCCCCTCCCCCTCTCTCTCTCCTTCTTTTGTTTTCCCAAGACATGCAAACATTGTGATAGATAGATCATAATTCTTGTTTGTATCAACAATACACCTTATCTCACACACATAAACTCTCTATTCTCTTTCTCTCGGCCGAAAACCACAAGGAAGAATAAGAGGATTGCAAGTGGAAGAATCCTAGCAACTTGGTGTTTGTTGAAGGCTTGTTAGAGTATACAAGCTTGAGGTTTTCTCCATTGAAGACTTGTCATTCAAATCTTTCATCCTCTTCGGTGTTTCTAAGACTTGAAGGTATGTTTTAAAACACCCTATGGTTGTTTTTGATAGCATGAAAATCATGTTTGGATCCTGGTTTGGGTTTAACATAAACGTGTTTTTGTGTATTTGGTAAACAAGATTTAAAACTTATTTCCGCTGCGTTTTATTAATAAAAGGATTTATTTGAACTTTGATAATCTTGTAAAACCCAACAATGGCATCAAGAGCCGCTTATACCATGCTTCAAAATGGGATCTAAAGTATTCTGGTTTTATGGTTTTATTTACCATATTGGCCGAAAACTATAGGCTTTTGGTTACCCCTTGGTTTTTCAAGATTGTACCATACATGCATGTGGTAAATCTAGAAAAATTGAATCATTTGGATGATGATTTTGTTTGGACAAAATCTGGGTTTTTCTGCTCTGGCCGATAACCCTTGGTTGAAAACCAGCGTTCTCGGTCTGGCCGAAAACCCTTAGACCCAAGTTCTCGTTTTGGCCGAGAACTCATGGTTATGAACCATGTTCTCGATTGACCGAAAGCTAGGTTCTCGGCCTGGCCAAGAACTTCATGCTCCTAGTCTTGGTCAAGAACACTAGGTTCTCGGCTGACCAAAGTCTTCTTGTCGAAAACTCTGAAACTTTGTTTTTCTGGCCGAAAACTCTAAGGGTCAAAGGGGAACCATTCTGGTCAAAGGTTGACCTGACTGGTCAAGGGTTGACCTGTTTGTTTGGATGTTCATAACTTAGCCATGACCTTGTGTATATTGAAGTGATTTGTTGTGGTTTATTTATTTGGTTGTAATATTCTTTATTCGGGTTTGTAATCTATTTATTCTTTCAAATGGTTTGTAATAGTAAGTAGAATAGTTGTATATCTTTAATTAGAAAAATGTATAAGGATATGTTTTGTAAAAGAAGATGCAACTCAAATACCACTTAGAAGGGAGCCCAAATAAGGAGAAAGGATCACAACAATAAGTGAACGCTTGAAGCATATGGATGCGGAGTCAAGTGTGAGTTCACCATCACATACCTTGTGACATACCTTGTGTCATGCTCGTCCCTTAGGAAAGACTGCACTTGTTTCGGTCAACAAGTGTTGTCTAATTAGGTGGCTATGGTTATGAAGTTGTAATTATTTATTTATCCTTATGTGGTTGATTTATGTTTATTGTGTTATCATATTTGGATATGGATGTTAACAATTAAAATCAACGACTTGCATAAAAATAATTCCTTGAAATTATTTAGTAATAAATTGGTTTTATTAACTATTAATAATTTCATAATAAAAAGGGTTTTATTAAAAGGAATTTGAAAATTGGGTTTCAAAGGTACCATACATTTGAATGCATGCAAATGGAAGGTAGACAAAATAGTTTTGCAGTCTAGAATTTTGAAAACTTAAATCCCCTTTAAACAAGTTGCACACCATCCTTTTATATGGCACTCGAATTCCTTGGAGACTTGATATGGGATAAAGATCACCTAACCACATTTAAGAAAACTTGTATCTTGAGGTGAATTTACAATACATGTGGGATAAAGATCACCTAACCACTTGAATGTGTAAAATCACAAGTGTGTCTAAGTAGGACGACTTGATTTGGAAACCATGTGAATAGGGTCACCAAAGCTTGACGTACAAAGGTGTTGATGGGATAAAACATGCCAACTAAACTTATGATGTTTTAACCGATCCCATAAAAACTAGAAGTTGCAAAGGGTTGCAATTGTCAAGCGTTGACTATCTAATTAATTTGAATAGTAGGATAAAGGTCACCTAACTACTATTTGAACGAAACGGTGGGTTCTAGATTTTAATCATTAATTGTCATGGAGACATTAAAGGGTATTAATGATTAAAAGTCATTAATGATATCCAAAATATGAAATTGAACTTTGTTAAATTTATAGACGGCCGCAAACAACCCACAGAACGCTATTATCCCACCCGTGCATAATCTATCACTAAGATCCATTCTGGACAAGGATCGTCGCAATTACAACAACTTTGTGGATTGGTATCGAAACTTGAGAATTGTTCTCAAGCAAGAGAAGAAATCCTATATTTTGGACGATCCTATTCCTGATGAACCTGATGTAAATGACTTGGATGCCGAAAATGATTGGTTGAAATACAATGAGGATTCGGTGCAAATTTCTTGCCTCATGTTGGTAACAATGATTCCCGAGATCCAAAAGGATTTCGAAAATCATGGGGCATATGACATGATCACCGAGCTTAAGGAAATGTTCCTTAATCAAGAAAAGGTAGAAAGCTTCGAAACGGTTCGAGCGTTTCATTCATGTCGTATGGAAGAAACCCAATATGTCTCATCGTATGTACTTAAGATGAAAAGCTACATTGATCGGATTGAACGGCTTAATTGTCCCATCTCAAAAGAGTTGGCCATGGATTTGATCCTCAATTGTTTAACTAAAAGGTTTGAGACATCCGTTATGAATTACAACATGAACAGATGGGACAAGAGCATTGGTGAGCTTCACGCAATGCTCAAAACAACCGAAGCCGGGATGGGTAAAAAGGTTTTACCCGTTCTTGCGATCAATGAGGGTGGCTTGAAAAAGAGGCATCATCCAGAACCCAAGGCAAAGGTTGCTAGTGGTAAGGGACAAGTTAGGGGTAGGTTCAAGGGAAAGGCAAAGGAGAAACCAGATGCGTAGAAGCTAAATATTAGCGTTGAGGATCCGTGCTTTGGTTGTGGAGAAATAAGTCATTGGGTCAGAAATCGTCCAACCAATCTTAAGGAGTTGAAAGCTAAGAGGGATGCAGGGCAAACCTCATGTACAACTTTCATGATCCATATTGATCATAATTTTATTTCTTCTAACACATGGGTATTGGATATCGGATGTGGAACTCATATATGCAATTCATTGCAGGAGAAATAGGTCATTGGAGCAAAGGTTGACGTCCAATCCCTAGGAGATTATGTTTTAAAGCATCCAAACGGTTTGGAAGTTCTTTTGGAAAACATTTTGTATTCTCCTAGTTTGAGTAGAAATATTATCTCCGTTTCTTTATTAAGACAATTTGGTTATGATTTAAAGTTTGCAGACAATGGTATTTATGTTTCATAAATAATGTCTTTTATCTTAGAGTGATGTCGTCTACTAGCATTTATAAATTAGTTCATGATAATACATCCATTGATAACTAGTTGTACCAAGCTAACACCAAAAGACTCAAATTGGATTTGAGTAAAACCTTATTTGGCATTGTCTCCTTGGTCACATAAACAAGGATTGCATTCATACACTTCAAAAGAATTGTCTTTTGGAATCAAATGATGATTCATTTGATAAGTGTGAATCTTGTTTTTTTGGGTAAGGTGACCAAAGAGCCTTTTAGTGGAACTAATGAAAGGGCAAAAGACTTATTAGGTATCATACATTCGGATGTATGTGGTCCTTTTAAAACAATGACAAGGAATGGTGAAAGTTACTTCATTACCTTTACAGACGATTATAGTCGTTATGGGTACGTGTTCTTGTTAAGACACAAAGATGAGGCCTTTGAAATGTTCAATGTCTTCCAAAATGAAGTGCAAAATAAAATCAATAAAACAATCAAAATACTTTATTCCGATAGAGGAGGTGAATACCTTAATGATGTGTTTCTAGATCATCTTAGGAGTTGTGGGATTGTCTCACAACTTACTCCACCTGGAACACCGCAACACAATGGTGTGTCCGAAAGGAGGAATCAAACTCTATTGGATATGGTTCGATCTATGATGGCTAGAAGCACATTACCTCTATCATTTTGGGGTTTCGCATTGATCTCCGCAGCCCATATTCTGAATATGGCACCAACCAAGAAAGTAGATAGGACACCTTTTAAAATATGGCATGGAAGGCTTCCATCGTTATCATATTTAAAGGTATAGGGTTTTAAGGCTTATGTCAAGAACAACACCCAAAACAAACTATAAAACCGATCCACTAAGTGTATCTTTGTAGGATATCCCAAAGATTCAATGGGATATAATTTCTACAATCCAAACGAGCATAAAGTGTTTATTGCTCGAAAGGCTGAGTTATTGGAAACTAAGTTCCTTATGGAAGGAACTAATAGAACTGTGGAATTCGAGGAGGATCTAGAACCATAAGCCGATACACGTTTGGTTGAAACTAGCAATCAATAAGAGGTTGTTGAGAATGATCAAATGGTTGATCAAGACACACAAAACGTTCGAGAATCTGGTAGAATTAACACCCCATGTTAACGTTCATGGCATACAACCATGGATAAATGCTACGTGGTACATTCGGATGAAACCACCACATACCGAGATGCAATGTAGCGATCTGATTGTGATAAATGGTTGTATGCCATGAACGTTAAGATGCAATCCATGCATGATAACCAAGTATGGGACTTGATTGTACCACCTCTAAATTCCAAACTTGCTGGAAGTAAGTGGGTTTTCTAGAAGAAAACTGGTATGCATGGAAACTTGGATACTTAAAAGGCTAGACTTGTAGCAAAGGGTCACTCAAACTCAAGGGGTTGATTATGATTGAACTTTCTCTCCTGTGGCGATGCTAAAGTCTATAAGGATATTGTTTGCCATAGCCGCATATTATGACTATGAGATATGGAAAATGGATGTCAAAAATGCTTTTCTAAATGGACATCTTAAGGAAGATGTCAATATGGTTCAGCCTGAAGGTTTTGTCGATCCAAAACATCCTAACAAAGTATGCAAGTTAAAGAAATCAATCTATGGATTGAAACAAGCATCTATAAGTTGGAATCACCGTCTTGATGATGAAGTCAAGAAATTTGGATTCATCAAAAATGCTGATGAGGCTTGTTTGTATAAGAAAGCTAGTGGGAGCATCATTACCTTTCTAGTGTTGTATGTCGATGACATACTACTATTAGGAAATGAAATTCCAATCTTGGAAGATGTAAAAGCCTGGCTTGGAAGTTTCTTTTCCATCAAGGATCTTGGTGAAGCCGCCTATATTCTGGGAATAAAGATCTATTGGTATAGATCGAGGCGGTTGATAGGTTTGAATCAAAGTGCATACATTGACAAAATCTTGAAAAGGTTCAAGATGGACAACTCTAACAAAGGTTTGGTACCTATTCAAAGAGGAACAATATTGAGTACATTTCAATGTCCAAGCTCAAAGGCTGAGCAAAACAAAATGAATGGAATCCCATATACATATGCTTCATGTATGCCATGATATGCACTAGACCGGATGTGTCATGTGCTTTGAGCATGACAAGTAGATACCAACAAAATCCAGGAACCAGCCATTGGATGGCGGTTAAGTGCATATTGAAATACCTTAGGTGGACTAAGGATATGTTTCTAATATATGACTCTGGTGAGGAGGAACTCGTTGTAAAGGGTTACACGGATGTTTGTTTCCAAACTGATCGAGATGATTCTCGATCAGAATTGGGATATGTCTTCGTTCTAAATGGTGGTACTGTCTCTTGAAAGAGCTCAAAACAAGTTGTGGTAGCCTTGTCCACCACTGAATCTGAATACATCGTTGCCTCCTTGGCAGCTCAAAAAGCTGCGTGGATTAGAAAGTTCATTTCCGACCTAGGGGTAGTCCGTACCATTCGGGACCCTCTAGAAATCTTTTGTGACAACGGGGGTACGATTGCTCAAATTAAGGAACCCCGTGCACATCAAAAGACTAAGCACATTAAGCGGAGTTTCAACTACATAAGTGATGAAGTTGAAAAAGGAAAGATATGTATTCGCAAAGTTCACACTGATCAAAACATTGCGGAGCCACTCACGAAGCTCCTTGAAAGGCCAAAGCATGAAGGTCATACTTGTGCCTTAGTACTTTGATATTCTAGTGATTTGATTTGATTAAATTTTGTATTTGGATATTGGAACAATTGTTATTTTTACTAAATCATATGGTTTGGGTTATGATTATGTTTTTGAGTTATGTTCCATTTTAGCATGTTTAAATCCATGAATAATTTAGTTATTCTAAATGTCCGTAGTCGATCATAGTTGTGGGAACAAATATGAAGGTAAGACTATTATGAACTTGGATTGTTAGATATTCATGAGGTATGAATATAGCAAGGGTTTGTTGCCAATGTTCATAGATATTTATGGGACAATTATTGGACTGACCTGCCCTCAATTTTAATGCATGGAATCCTTGTTATTTGTGATCGTAAGTAAATTTCAGTAAAGGCGAACATCATAGTATCCTCCGACCTGAGATACATATTAGGTCTTAATATTCACCGACTATTATACTTTGACTTAGCTCTTCGCTATTCTGAAATATGTCAATAAATAAGGCTAAGCTCAAGTATGGTACAAGGTGATAGTGAGAGACGTATGTAGCCAATAGGGGATTTGTCCCTCTTATTCGGTGAGAGTTAAATGTTTAAGGCCTGATAAATTAAATCATCAGAGAATGATCACTCTGTGTCTTTGGATTTAACATGACATTTGTGGCAAAAGGATAAATGATAGTTTCACCTAAATCATTTCAAGTGCGGGACTTGAAGGGGATGATGTTATTGAATGGAACTTCTTCATGCGTCTTAGCGATAGTAATGTTGGGTTTTAACAGGATTACCAAAGTCATATAAACCCATTTATATGAAAAACGCAGCGGAAAAATAAGTTTTAAATCTTTTTAATTTGATGAATATATAAAAACGATTTTATATGCAAAACCCAAGCCACTAATCCATATACGAATTTGCATGCTTACCAATACAAACAACCATAGGGTGTTCATAGCATACTACCTTTAAGAGTCCAAGAAAATGAAGGAGATGATGATATGAAGGGTGAGTCTCCAAGATAGAAGAACCTCTAGCTTGTATACACTTAAAGCTTCCAACAAACACCTTGATTTTTCTAGGATTTACACATAGAAAACTCTTCCTTGATATTTCTTTCTTTGGCCGAAATCCAGAAAGAAAAAACCAGAAAGTTTACTTGCAACTTGTGTTTGAGAGAGAGAGTTGTGAGTTACTAATGCACTATTTAATTCAACAAACCACCACTATTGCATGTCTTTGAAAAAATAAAACAATTAAGTGAGGAAAGAGAAAAGGGAAAAGGTATGCAGCCAAAATATTCCCACCCAATTCAAACTCAAGTAATCTATTTTATTTATTTATGTTATAACATAACATGCAACATCTAGTATGCATTGCATATTGTTATTTAACCAACTTAAATAACTACGTATATGTAAAATGCAAAAGTGGTAGGTTTTGCATATTATTATTTAACCCATTTAAATAACATCGTATATGAAAAATGCAAGATGCAGTAAGTTTTGCATATTGTTATTTAACCAACTTAAATAACATCGTATATGCAAAATGCAAAAGCCGTAGGTTTTGCATATTGTTATTTAACCCACTTAAAATAACATCGTATATGCAAAATGCAAAATCTCTCATAACATAAATTATTCATATAATTTATTTATTACACAAGTGCAAATATTTAGAAATCCAGTTTCCAAATATTCAAAGTGTTTATATTTTTTTGTTAGATCATATCTATAATAAATATTATGGTGTTTGTCTAGCTTGTTATTGGGTATGACCCGACTTGGATCATAACGTACTAGCCACATCAACTCTAATATGTGTCTTAGGTAGACCGATTCCAACAATCTCCCACTTGCACAAGATACATAGAAGATTGACACAAATAGCAAATACCGCCTAACAACGGTTTACTGTCCCTAATACGCATGATGAAGTGCCATTCAATAACATCATCCCCATCAAGTCCCCGACTTGAAATGATTTAGGTGAATCTATCATTTATCCTTTTGCCACAGATGTCATGTCAAATCCAAGGACACGGAATGATCATTATTTGTTGATTTAACTTAGCAGGCCTTAGACATCTCACTCTCAACGAATAAGAGGGACAAATCCCCTATTGACTACATACGTCTCTCACAATCACCTCGTACCATACCTGATCTTAGCCTTATGTATTGTCATGTTTCAGAGCAGCGAAGAACTAAGTAAAAGCATAATACTTGTTGAATATCAAGACCCAATATGTATCTCAGGTCGGAGGATACTATGATATTCGCCTTTAATCAAATTTACTTATGATAAAAAATCACAAGGATTCCATGCAGTAAAATTGAGGGCGGGTTAGTCCAATATTTTTCCCATAAATATCTATGAACCTAGGCAGCAACCCTTGCTATATTCATACCTTATGAATATCTACCAATCCAAGATCATAATAGTCTTACTTTCATACTTGTTCCCACAACTATGATAGACTACGGACGTTTAGAATAATATAATTATTCATGGATTTAAACATGCTAAAATGGAACATAACTCAAGAACACGACCGTAACCAAAACTATATGATTGAGTTAAAATAAAATTGTTCTGATATACAAATAAAAATTTTTGATCAAATCCAATCACTAGAATATCGAAGTCCTAAGGCACAAGTATGACCCTCATGCTACGGCCTTTCAAGGAGATTCATGAGTGGATCCGCAATGTTTTGATCAGTATGAACTTTGTGAATACATATCTTTCCCTTCTAACTTCTTCCCTTATGTAGTTGTATCTCCGCTCAATGTGCCTAGTCTTTTGATGTTCATGAGGTACCTTGATTTGAGCAATCGCACCCTCGTTATCACAAAATATTTCTAGAGGGTCCTGAATGCTACGGACTACCCCTAGATCGGCCACGAACTTTCTAATCCATGCAGCTTCTTGAGCTACCAATGAGGTGGCGATGTATTCAGATTCAGTGGTGGACAATTGTACGACATCTTGTTTTTCGCTCTTCCAAGAGACATCACCACCATTTAGAACGAAGACATATCCCAATTGTGATCGAGAATCATCTCGATCAGTTTGGAAACTCGCATCAGTGTAACCCTTTACAACGAGTTCCTCCTCACTAGAGCCATATATCATAAACATATCCTTAGTCCTTCTAAGGTATTTCAATATGCTCTTAACCGCCATCCAATGGATGGTTTCTGGATTTTGCTTGTATCTACTAGTCATGCTCAAAGCGTATGACACATCCGGTCTGGTGCAAATCATGGCATACATAATGGATCCTATAGCAGAGGCATATGGGATTCCATTCATTTTGTCTTGCTCATCCTTTGAGCCTGGACATTGAGAAGCACTCAATATTGTTCCTCTTTGAATGGGTACGAAACCTTTCTTATAGTTGTCCATCTTGAACCTTTTCAAGATTTGGTCAATGTATGCACCTTGATTCAAACCTATCAACCGCCTTGATCTATCCCTATAGATCCTTATTCCCAAAATATAGGCGGCATCACCAAGATCCTTGATGGAAAAACAACTTCCAAGCCAGGCTTTTACACCTTCCAAGGTTGGAATGTCATTTTCAAATAGTAGTATGTCATCAACATACAATACTAAGAAAGTAATGATGCTCCCACTAGCTTTCTTATACACAAAAGCCTCATCAGCGTTTTTGATCAATCCAAATTTCTTAACTTCATCATCAAAACGGTGATTCCAACTTCTAGACGCTTGTTTCAATCCATAGATTGATTTCTTTAACTTGCATACTTTATTAGGATGTTGTGGATCGACAAAACCTTCAGGCTGAACCATATAGACAACTTCTTCAAGATGCCCATTTAGAAAAGCAGTTTTGACATCCATTTACCACATCTCATAGTCAAAATATGCGGCTATGGTAAATAATATCATTATAGACTTTAGCATTGCCACGGGCGAGAAAGTTTCATCATAATCAACCCCTTAATTTTGAGTGAAACCTTTTGCTACAAATCTTGCTTTATAAGTATCCAAGTTTCCATGCATATCGGTTTTCTTCTTGAAAATCCACTTACTTCCAACCAGTTTGGAATTTAGAGGTGGTACAACCAAGTCCCATACTTGGTTTTCATGCATGGATTGCATCTCAACGTTCATGGCATCCAACCATTTATCACAATCAGATTGCGACATTGCATCTCGGTATGTGGTGGGTTCATCAGAATGTACCACGTAGCATTTATCCATGAAAAATCCATATCTTTCAGGTGGGGTGCTAATTCTACCAGATTTTTGAACGTTTTGTGTGTCTTGATCAACCATTTGATCATTCTCAACAACCTCTTGTTGATTGCTAGTTTCAACCAAACGTGTATCGGCTTATGGTTCTCTATCCTCCTAGAGTTCCATAGTTCTACTAGTTCCTTCCATAAGGAACTTTGTTTCCAAGAACTCAGCCTTTCGAGCAATAAACACTTTATGCTCTCTTGGATTGTAGAAATAATATCCCATAGAGTCTTTGAGATATCCTACAAAAATAAACTTAGTGGATCGGCTTTCAAGTTTGTTTTGGGTGTTGTTCTTGACATAAGCCTCACAACCCCATACCTTTAAATATAATAATGATGGAACCCTTCCATGCCATATTTCAAAAGGTGTCTTGTCCACTTTCTTGGTTTGTGCCATATTTAGAATACGGGCTGCCGAGAGCAATGCGAAACCCTAAAATGATAGAGGCAATGTGCTTCTAGCCATCATAGATCGAACCATATCCAATAGAGTTCGATTCCTCCTCTCGGACACTCCATTATGTTGTGGTGTTCCGGGTGGAGTGAGTTGTGAGACAATCCCACAACTCCTAAGATGATCTTGAAAAGCATCACTAAGGTATTCACCTCCTCTATCCGAACGAAGTACTTTGATGGTTTTATTGAGTTGATTTTCTACTTCATTTTGGAAGACTTTGAACATTTCAAAGGCTTCATCTTTGTGTCCTAACAAGAACACATACCCATAGCGACTATAATCGTCGGTAAAGGTAATGAAGTATCTTTCACCATTCCTTGTCATTGTCTTAAAAGGACCACATACATCCGAATGTAAGATACCTAATAAGTCTGTCGCCCTTTCATTAGTTTCACTAAAGGGCTCCTTGGTCGTCTTTCCCAATAAAAAAGTTTCACACTTATCAAATGAATCATCATTTGATTCCAAAAGATCTACATAAGAATTTGCATGCTTACCAATATAAACAACCATAGGGTGTTCATAGCATACTACCTTCAAGAGTCCAAGAAAATGAAGGATATGATGATATGAAGGGCGAGTCTTCAATATAGAAGAACCTCAAGCTTGTATACCCTTCAAGCTTCCAACAAACACCTTTATTTTGCCAGGATTTACACTTAGAAAACTCTTCCTTGATATTTCTTTCTTTGTCCGAAATCCAGAAAGAAAAAACAAGAAAGTTTACTTTCAACTTGTGTATGAGAGAGAGAGTTGTGAGTTACCAATGCACTATTTAATTCAACAAACCACCACTATTGCATGTCTTGGAATAAATAAAACAATTAAGTGAGGAGAGAGAAGAGAGAAAAGGTGTGCAACCAAAATATTACCACCCAATTCAAACTCAAGTAATCTATTTTATTTATTTATATTATAACATAACATGCAACATCCAGTATGCATTGCATATTGTTATTTAACCAACTTAAATAACTTCGTATATGCAAAATGCAAAAGCGGTAGGTTTTGCATATTGTTATTTAACCATTTAAATAACATCGTATATGCCAAATGCAAGATGTAGTAAGTTTTGCACATTGTTATTTAACTAACTTAAATAACATCGTATATGCAAAATTCAAAAGCAGTAGGATTTGCATATTGTTATTTAACCCATTTAAATAACATCGTATATGCAAAATGCAAAATCTCTCATAACATAAATTTTCATATAATTTGTTTATTACACAAGTGCAAATATTTAGAAATCTAATTTCTGAATATTCTAAGTGTTGATATTTATTTGTTCTATCATATCTTAAAATAAATATCGTGGTGTTTGTCTAGCATGTTATTGGGTATGACCCGACTTGGATCATAACGTACTAGCCACATCAACTCTAATATGTGTCTTGGGCAGACCAATTCCAACATGTAAACCGTTGTTAGGCGGTATTCGCTATTTGCTTCAATCTTCTGTTTATCTTGTGCAAGGGGGAGATTGTTGGAATCGATCTGCTCAAGACACATATTTGAGTTGATGTGACTAGTAGGTTATGATCCAAGTCGGGTCATACCCAATAGCAAGCTAGACAAACGCCACGATACTTATTATTAGATATGATCATTTATCAACACTTATGATATTTTGAAAATAGGTTTTCTAAGTATTTGCAATTGTGTGTTAAGTAAATTATGTGGATAATTTATGAATTTGAGAGATGTTATTTATATGGATAAATAACTTAATATGTATAAGAGAAATAATAACAAAATTGTGTTTTTGAGTTGTTGGGGGGAAGCTTGTTTTGGCCGGCCCCTCCCCCTATCTCGCTCTCCTCCTTTTGTTTTCCAATTACATGCAAACATTGTGATAGGTAGATCATAATTCTTGTTTGTATCAACAATACACTTTCTCTCTCACACACACACATACTATCTTCTCTTTCTCTCGGCCGAAAATCACAAGGAAGAACAAGAGGATTGCAAGTGTAAGAATCCTTGCAACTTGGTGTTTGTTGAAGGCTTGTTCGGGTATACAAGCTTGAGGTTTTCTCCATTGAAGACTCGTCATTCAAATCATTCATCCTATTCGGTGTTTCTAAGACTTGAAGGTATGTTTTAAAACACCCAACGGTTGTTTTTGATAGCATGAAAATGGTGTTTGGATCCTGGTTTGGGTTTAACAGAAACGGGTTTATGTGTATTCGGTAAACAAGATTTAAAACTTATTTCTGCTGTGTTTTCTTAATAAAAGGGTTCATTTGGACTTGGATAATCTTGTAAAACCCAACACCTTTTTCATTCTAGCTTCAAGAGTCGGGTTGTTGTTTGTTCCATTAGCCACATATGATCCAAGTCTTGATAGATTGCCAAATCTCTACATCGTTGTAGCATACTACGGCTTCAAACATCACTTTCCATTTGATAAAATTCTCATGTTCGTACAATCTAGGAAGTTTGTTAGTTGACACTTCTTGCTCATCATATCCAGGCATATTTTTGGAATTTTTGAAATATTTTTGAATAACAGAAATTTGACAAACTTAAACAAATTTGAACAATCTTGTGAAAAATAATTAGATATGTGGATGAAATCCTCAGACCTGATATATCTGGTCAAATAAGAGCAAGATCTATATTAAAAATGAAAACTTTAATGTAAATAAGAGAAAGAAGACACCAAAATATTGCAGATCTGGAAAGAAATGAAGAACATGACAGCTGACGTCACAAATCAATGAAAAAGTGGTCAGCTAACGTCATTCTTCGTTTTCAAACAACAACAATTAGCAACAGTTCTTCACCCAAACAATAGGAACAAGCTCTGATACCACTTGTCCGTCCTGAATATATCGCTCAATCACTCACAATACCAATGTCGTAACCCACACGGTTAAGTGTTGACAAGTAGGTTAACGACATGCTATTTAGGGTAAGAACAATAATGTATTAATGACAATTTCGTTTTATAGAAACAATAATACAAAAGAAAATAAATCAGGGTTTCATAACAGAATGATTTATCCGTACGTGATAAAGACAGCCGTCACAATCAATTTCAAGAATAATATCAGGTGTCTTATCGTGTGTCTCAGGATGTGTCATCTATCAAGGCATGCCGTAAATTATTCCTTTTATAGGCCTGCCCTAACAGATGTCATTCCTTCTGGAAACCATAATCACTAAAAACATATTACAAAAAGATTCTAAGTGTAAAACAAGTCTTCCTGTAAGCTTTGCAGCTTTTGTCTTCTTCGAGCAGACCTGGTAGCCAAAGTGTGCTGGGGAACAGTTCTTCGGGCAGACTTTATATAGAATATTTTCCTAAGAAAATATTCACCTAGCAGACTTCAATCCTCTTGACCATAGCAAACTTTGCTAACTTTAACTTATTGAACAAACCAAAGTGTGCTGGTAACACTGTAGCTTGTGCTGGTAGCACTATAGCTTGCTCCGAGTTGAACCTTGCTAGAATAAGTCCTTAATATATTTCTTTATAATCTTTATTCATGCTTGCTGGGACCACTATTTATTAAATAAACCTTGCTAGATCGTCCAAAATACTTGGTTTCTTTAGCTTGGTTTAGCCAAGGGTTTTCTAGAAAGCAAACCATGTTTGATTTGAAGAACAACCTTGCTTTAGAAAGTGAACCTTGCTCGATTAAACACTTCAGAGGAATTCTAAAAGACAACCTTGCCCAGAAGGCAAAATACCTGGCTAGGATAAGTAAAATCTTGCTGGGAGGTCCAAGGGTGCTCGGTTACCATACTTTCCATATTTGATTCCAATCTTCCTCGTGTCTTTTTTTGTCAAATCTTTGACCCAACATTCCATATGTTTGAAAGATTTTTGAGACTTGTTATGAGTCTGATGAGTCTTTTGAACTGGTTTATGAATATCCAAGACCAATGTAGCTAATGATGTTGTTTATGATGATTTGCAAGCAAGCTTAGCTTGTGATTCATCAATTAACTAATCACTTTTTTTTCAACTACGTAGGAACAATCCACATAAGTCAATGATGTATTGTATATGGACAGTGGATGTTCCAGGCACATGAAATGTGATAAGAGATAACTAGTAAATTAAGAAGAGAAATTTGAAGGCCCAATTTTTTTGGAAGTGATGAAACTGGTGGGAAAATTATGGGCAAAGGCCTTTTCACAAATGGAAAGGTTTTATTTACAATGTATTTTATATTAACGGACTACAGCATAACCTTTTGAGCATATCCCAAATGTGTGATAAATGGTATAAAGTTAGTTTTGATGAATCTAATTATTTCATCTTGAAACTAGAGTTTGTGATACCACCTTAAATGATTATGATGATGGCACCAAGAAATGTCAATTTGTATAAATTAAGGATGAAAGACCCTAATTCTAGAGGTGGAGCTTCTTTTGTTTCTAAAGCTTCTAAATATGAATTTAATGAATATGAATAAGCTTGTGAAAGGTGAGCATGTAATTGGTCTACCATCAAGGGAGTTCAAGCTTGAAGACAAATGTATCTCATGCAAAAAGGGAAACATCTCACAAAACAAAATTGATAAACTCCATTGATCAAGTTCTTGAAATGCTTCTCATGGATCTCATTGATCCTGTAAGTGTTTTAATTATTGGCAAAAAGAATTATTCTTTGGTCATTATAGATGATTACTCAAGATTCACTTGGATATATTTTCTGGGTTCCAGGGATGAGACTACAGAATTGATTAAGAGCTGTGTGACTAGAATAGAGAATCCATTAAATGCAAGTGTCAAGTTAATGAGTAGTGACAATGGGTCTGAGTTCAAGAATGGGAATATGACTGGATAATGTCTTCAAAAAAGAATATTTTAACAATTCAGTGTTCCAAAAACTCCTGAAGAAAATGGGGTTGCAGAAACAAACAAAAGAACACTAATATATGCTGCAAGAACCATGTAATTTTTGGTAGAAGCAATCTGTATTGCATGCAATGTTCAAAACAGAGTCATTCTCAACAACAGACAAAAAAAAACTCCTTATGAGATTTTGTATAAAAGAAAGCCCTATATCAAGTTTCTCAAGCTATTTGGATGTAAATGTGGTCTTTTTGAGCATAACCTTTTGAGCATATCCTAAATGTGTGATAAAGGGTATAAAGTTGGTTTTGATGAATCACATTATTTCATCTTGAATCTAGAGTTTGTGATACCACCTTAAATGATTATGATGATGGCACCATGAAATGTCAATTTGTATAAATTAAAGATGAAAGACGCTATTTCTAGAGGTGTGGCTTGTATTGTTTCTAAAGCTTCTAAATATGAATCCAAACAGTGGTACAAAAATTTTGTCATGTGAATTTTATGAATATGAATATGCTTGTGAAAGGTGAGCATGTAATTAGTCTACCATCAAGGGAGTTAAAGCTTGAAGACAAATATATCTCATGCAAAAAGGGAAGCATCTAACAAAACAAAATTGATAAACCCCATTGATCAAGTTCTTGAAATCCTTCACATGGATCTCATTGATCCTGTAAGTGTTTTAATTATTGGCAAAAAGAAGTATTGTTTGGTGATTATAGATGATTACTCCAGATTCACTTGGATGTATTTCTTGGGTTCCAGGGATGAGACTGCAGAATTGATTAAGAGCTGTGTGACTAAAATAGAGAATGAATTAAACGTAAGGGTCAAGGTAATGAGTAGTGACAATGGGTCTGAGTTCGAGAATGGGAATATGACTGAATAATGTCTTCGAAAAAGAATATTTCAACAATTCAGTGCTCCAAAAACTCCTGAAGAAAATAGGGTTGCAGAAAGAAACAATACACCACTAATAGAGGCTACAAGAACCATGTAAACAGATGCTTATCTGCATGTATCATTTTGGGTAGAAGGGATCAATACTGCATGCAATGTTCAAAATAGGGTCATTCTTAACAACAGACAAAACAAAAATCCTTATGAGATTTTGTATAAAAGAAAACCCTATATCAATTTTCTCAAGCTATTTGGATGTAAATGTTCTCTGTTAAACACCAAAGACTACCGAAACAAATTCCAAGAAAATTCTTTAGACTGTTTCTTTGTTGGATATTCTTCACACTAAGAGGCATATAGAGTGTATGTGACAAATCATATGAGTGTGATTGAATCATCTAATATTATTTTCAATGAGAATAAGTTAATATTGTTGATGGAGAAAATTGGTTGTTTGAATTGGGGAAGTTAATCAAATCCTTCAAAATGTATCTTTTAGACAATGTTGAATGTTCTTATAAAACAAGTGTTCCTGAAAAAACCATTGAAAAGAAGATTGACTGAGACAAGTTATGGTTTAAAGTTGCTGATGAAGACACTCAGTTCTCATTAAAAAGGAAGGTTTCTGAAGATGATGATAATGTGCAAGATAGTGAGCCTCAAGAACAAAAACACACTGAAGAATATGGTGTTCAAACTGGTAATTAACAAGACCAGACTCAACATGACACAGTTAATGTTTGATAATTTGTTTCAGAATCTAAAATCTTTCAAACGACAGTGCTTCAACATCCAATCAGATTGAGGATGAAGCTAATCTGAATGATAATGCACAACATTTGAATATTGAAGAACCTGAACAAAATAATTGAAAGTTGGATCCAAATCTAACCTTAACTTAATCATCTAATCTTCTTCAATTCAGAGAAACCATCCCATTGAATATATCATTGGTGACTTGCATGAAAGACTGACTAGAAGGGCTTCAAAAACTACAAACATTTGCTTTTACTCTTGTTTCTATTCCAAATAGAACCATAGAACATTGTTTAAGATCAATAGGACAATAGTTGGGTAGAAGCTGTGCAGGAGGAGTTAGCACAGTTCAGAAATCTGCAAGTCTGGGAGCTAGTTAATAAACCAAGAGGAAAATATAAAATTGGCACCTAGTGGGTTTTCAGAAATAAAAGGGATGAGAGAGGAATTGTAATGAAAGATTAGCTGCTCTTGGATACTTACACGAAGAAGGAATTGATTATGAAAAGGTGTTTGATCTGGTAGCAAGATTCGAGGCCGTAACGATCTTTTTGGCATATGTTGCATCAAAGAATATTAGAGTGTTTTAGTTGGATGTTCAATCTGTCACACCCCGAAAATCTTAGTTATGGCAGCGGAAGACATTAACTTAAGTCATTCGGGTCATGCCAGATGCTGATAGCCAAAAATAATAGGATAAGAATATTAAATAATAAATGACTAACTTTTATTTAACATAATATTCGTTACATTATCAGAGTTATACACGTGCTAGTGCACGGTTTATTAAAATTAATGTCTCTACATAATTCAAACACACAGCCGCTCTTGTTTCCTTGTCTCCTCGAAATCATCACTTACATGAAAAACATATTCTACATATATATATACATACATATATATATATTTGTATTGGATCATTTCAGAAGTTTTTTTACAGGGAGAAGTGCAAGAAATGAAGGTGTAACTCCATTAATCCCTAATTTCATTCTCTTTCTTATGTGTAGGTGCGTTTTGTAAGTGCATATGTATGTGTGTAGGTACGTATGTTTGTATATGTGTACGTATGTTTGTATGTGTGTAGGTACATAGGTTTGAATGTGGCTCAGTACATTTATATGTTTGTAGGTAGGTTTGAATGTGTAATTATGACATAAATACAACCAACCTACATATATGTATGTAACATCATATGAAAGAGAGTGAAATTATGGATTAATGGAGTTATACATTCACTTCTCGCTGTAATATCACTTCTCGCAAGATCCATCCCCTATATATATATACTTACATATATATATATTTACACACACACACACACACACACACATATATATATATAATAAGGAAATTGAAATTCCCATATAATTCATCATGAAAAATCATAATAATCAACATTATACCAATTGGTCGAATAACACAAAAACGATATCAAACCCACTATTTCCATACCATGGTTCAACGACCATTTTTTTATCATAATCCATTACCATAAGAAACGGTGGTGGCCTTTCATATGTTCTTTTTAACATGATAATTATATCTTTCAAAAATTATTAATAATCGAACTTACCATACAAACGAAGCATTTTATCTTTTAAACAATTTGTACAGTTGTAGATTAGCAAGGAATATAACAAGTGTATGACTATCAAAATTGATATCTCTGTTGGGTTTTAACAAGATTATTAAAGTCATATAAACCCATTTATATGAAAAATGTAGCCCATAAATGTGACATTCGTGACAAAACGAGGTATACCTTATTCAATACGTAGCGAGTAAACAAAATATCGGTTAATTCGTATCGATTAAACGAGTAATCGACTGATAGTGACTAAGACCCGTATATATATACCGAGGGGTCATATATGAGTTATATATATGTTATAGAGGCTAACATATTGATATTTAGGCCTCGGTACGTTTAAAACCATTTAAACGAAAAAGGTTTCGTTTATTGATATGCAATGAGTTTAAACGCAATCGTTAACATCAAAACTAGCATTGTAGCATCCTTCAAACCAAAAAGATTTATAAAACACTTATATAACATGATATAAGAATTCCGTGAAAATATTTTGGGTTTTTACAACCTTTAAATATGTTTTTATTATTTTGCAAAAATTAGTAGAAAAACGACCGTTTACGCGCTATTTCTCGCACCCGATTTAATTTTCTCGCGTAAAACCGAACCTGAATTAATTTTTGGACCGAGATTTATGCGTGGCACAGAAAACGAGGCACTAATGGGCCAAAGCCCCCCCACTTACTTGCGGCCGCAAATGGGGACACCCCCCCTTGTTTCTAGCATTTTATATATATTAGAATACTTAGATATTTAAACACCTAACATCAACCAACTCAATTTTCTGCTGATCCTCATCGTTTCCAGCGAAGAACTTCAAGGTAAACATCTATTTTCATGTGATTTCAAACTTGATTAACATGATTTAAACATGAAAAATTAATTCTTGATTAGTTTTAAACATGTTTAACCATTCAAAAACCATAAAAATGAAATAAAATCATGTTCTGATGTTAAACATGTTTACAAAGCAGAAATATGTATATTTTTGACCAAAACCACGGATTAGAAGATGAATACAACGTTTTAACGGTTTAAAAGGTCGGTTAGAAACCAAAACCGAAACCCTAATTAACAAGGTTGTTCTATGGATGATTTATGCTTGGTTTGATGTTATATAATATATGTAGATACACTAACTTGTGACCCAAGACCTGGAGAGTTGTTTAAACAATCGAAAACTATCGAAAACCGACAAGGTAATTACTGATTTACTCGTTTAGGGCAGTTTAGCATTAGGTTGTGACGTGCTTATTTTTAGCTTGTGAAACTTTGCATGGAAATTAGGGATCACATAAGTGAGTCCCTTCTAACATTTGGTAATTTTTCGACAAACGAAGAATATTTGGCGAATTTATAACCGTTTATTTCCGTTTATTCGGGAAAAATAGTTAAATTCATGAAAATTTGGGGACATTTGGACATGTCTAAGTATTTTTGTGCAATTGTGTTTTAATCGAGTTTTAACTGCCAAAAAATACGCAAAATTGGATTTTGGCAAAAGAGAGAGATTCTGGAGATGTTGCAGGAGATACTTCATGGTATTGTGACCACTTAGAAATATCATCGGATTTTTCGGATGTCGTTTGGTATAAACGGGCTCTTTATTACTTAATTATAACACATTAAATGAATTTTTATAAATAGATAATTAATCATAAAATTTCAGAAAATATTTTTATCAAATTCTACATACTTTAATTTATTTTCAAAAAAATTTTCATAAATTATATATAAGTGGATAATTAGTTATGATTAATCAAAGATTTAAATTGTATTTGTTTTAACGAAACCGACAGTTTTGTGTTTAACGAACTGAATGGTATGTCAAAATATCAAAAGTTGTCAAATATCATAGTTTTACGAGATTTCCGGACAATTCGAGTGTATTGTACGCATTTTGTACAATCAAACCCGTATGAAAAAGGAAACGAACCATTCGATCAATCCAAGTACCGAGACTTCAAAATTCCAACATAAATCGAATCATTTTATCAATATTTTTGCTTAAGTTTGTGAGATCTTACCTAATTCCGAAACGCATAAACGCTTATCTTTGATAGGTTCGGAAAACGGTGAAACTGAGCCAAATCAGGTTTTGAACATTTCATAGTATACAACGTCACAATCTAAGACTATGGTCATGTTCTGGGCCTAACAGCTATACCCAGACTAGTTACACAGCCCAATTTAGTTTAAACACTGTACTGGTATTAACGGTACTATACCGGTTATAGGATTCAAGCTATAATCGAGACATTCTAGTTACCGATACGTACCACCAGCTCGAACAACATTAAGGTGAGTTTCACGACCCCACTTTCTAAACTGTTTTATGAACTTTTGGGGTGGAAAGCATGTTTACATATACTTATACACTTGGAAAACGTGTGATGATGTGAATTATCTAAGTACTAACACTTGAAAGTCCTCACAAACACAAGTGATTAACTTTGTGCCGGTGACGTGTGGATAGTACTATCGGTTTGACAAACCCAACTGACAGGGCCAGAGGGGCATGCCCATTGTTGTAAAACTCAGGGAGTACTCGGCTTGTACTCGGACATAATAAGTAATATAAAATAACTATGGGATATTATATATATATGTTAAGATAAACATAATTCACGTCAAATTAAGCATAATTCATTTAAAAAAACATAATTCGAAAAATTCATGTTTTGTGGTTATTTTTAATTTTTTACTAAAAAATAAAAAATAAAAAAATAAAAAAAAAATAAAAAAAAATTTAAAAATTTTGGCGGAGTTGACCTTAGAGGCCGAGTATTCCGACTTTTGACCGAGTTGGACCTTGGCGAGTAATGTTGGCAGAGTTACGAAAAGGCGGCAAGGTTAATGTCCGAGGACCTTGGAATCGCCGATTCCAAGGCCTTGGAATCCGACTTTTACAACATTGATTTTGTTGTAACATGTTAAACCAGTTGCACATTGTCATTTAAACTTGTTACATTCTACTATGTGGTGTTAGACATAGTATATACTTGGGGCAAAGTGGCTGTTAAATGCCAATGGGAGTACATGGGCAAGGGTGGCCGTGCGTTTTAGCTCATTTCGGTTTCACTTGTGGCTTAGTATAAAAACATCATACACATACATAAGTACATACTTACTTACTGTGAACTTTACGAACTCATATACTGATTTTGTTCGTACTCGTGAAACTTGAAACTCTCCAACTCGTGAAACCGAAGTTGGAATGAATTGCTTACGTGCTTGGTGTTAGAAGTAAAGTTGAATAGCTGTGAATAGACGTAAATACATAGTAATGAATAAGAATCTCGTGAACCGGTTTTGTAATTTTCATCTAGCTTGTAAACTTAGTACCAAACCATGTAATATGATTTAAAGTAGTTTGTTGAATTTCTTTATAAACAATGTGTTTGATACCAGAGTTATCTGTTACATTCCCGTGTTACGCTTCCGCATTTACCTAGTCGGGGTGTGACAGAAGTTGGTATCAGAGCCATTGGTTATAAAAATTTAGGATGTCCCTTAGGATACCCTAATATAACCTTAGGCTCGATTAGCTTTGGGAATAAAATAATATTAAATAATATATACTGATGATTCTCGAGATGAACGCGAATGGACAAGTGGGTTACTATGGTCAGGAACGTAATAACGGACTTTTTTGTACGAGGGAATTCGAGAAGAAGTCGATAAACCATCCAATTGGTAAAAACAACAACATATGTGTGTGAAATTCAATATAAAATATATGTATAAACAATTATCCGTGCTAATGTGTATAAATATCTGTATATATTTATTATGATTAATATAATTGAAAGATATTATTCTTATTACTAACCATCGTGCAGGAACATGTCGAGGTCTAATGATCGTTTATCTATTGCGGTACCAATATTATCTGAAGAGGAAGAGGACCCAGAGGAGGAAACTGGGGAGGAACCAGAGGACGAGATGGGTGAGAGTTTAGGAGACGCGGTGGTCCCCCACGTGGTACCCACAGATGAACCAGACTTATCGGGTTATCGTTGTGACACCTATCCCCCTGGGGAATCTCCTAGGAATGATGTAAGACTGGGAGCCACTAGTGCCTACCAGACCCCGATTAGAGCCCTTACACCTCCTGTACCCCGTGTTTCACCACCCACTCTTACACATAGAAACAACTAGACCGCTCCTATTTCCGTACCCCCACCTGAGCGCACCCTATCCCCACCGTTCAACTTACCATAGTGGGGGGAGACGTCGCGGGTACAGGTCACTGAGATATCTGTCCCTATTTGTGGTGTACCAATGTCAACCCATGAACCACCTCTCATGAGTGACCATGAGTGGTTAAGGGTGTTAACTGACCAAGTATTGGATCAGGCAATATCAATAAATAACCTTAATCAATTCAGGCAAGAAACCCAGTAAGATGTTTGTTACCTACACCAAAATACGAAGGATGTGAGGAGAATGAACGTTGGCAACCGATGGCAAATGGAGCAGGTGGAATCTCAGTTATTGATTTATAGGACGACCATTGTAGTATTAATAGCGGTCGTTGCATGGTTGGTGTATCTAGTACGTATGGATAAGTAGAAAATAGTAGAATAGTTGGTTGTATATAGTCTTTTGATATCCCATGCAACATTTTGTAGTGGCATGTTGAGCTAACTTGGGAGTTGTTTTTGGTTAAGTACTATTACAAGCACTGGCCCTTATTGGGTTATGTCAATTAGTGACAAATTTTGGTACGCATATTCAAGCGCTTGCCTATACCAGGTTAAGCCTATGCGCTAAATTCTGGATGCATATGTACAGTAATGGTTTTGGCTAATACAAATGTGTTTTCTTTGGCATAGTTGTGTGTTTGTGAATTGTAATATAGTGATGGTGTACTTATTATGGTGGAACGATATTAATTATTATATATTTGATTATTTTATAGAATGGCCCCGAAGAAAGCATACCCTTTATCTGAGGCGGAAGTGGCCGCAATGATTGCTCGTCAACTACAAGCAGTGATACCGACAATTGTAGCACAAGTCACTGCAGGCATACGTGCCAACAATACTGTTAATGAACCAACGAGCACCACTACGGCCAGTGCTAATATACCTCCGCCAGATACTAATATAGCCCCGGGTGTTACTACCCCGCTGACTACTGATAATGTTATAAATTCTAATAATACTCACCTGACTGTTAATGTCGTTGGGAACCCTGAAACCGTTTTGCACACCGACAATGTCACGATCCCAAACCCCGTACCGGTTATCAACACAACTGCTAATAATAACACTCAACCAAATACCGGTAATGATCGTAATAATTCCGAAACCCCACGTCAGGATTATGCGTATAAACAGTTCACATCGTGTAAACCGACAGAATTCAAAGGTATTGAGGGACCTAACGGATTGGTTAAATGGATTGAAAAGACCAAGTTCGTAATTAATAGTAGTGAATGTCCACCAGACCGTATAGTCAAATTCGCTACTAGTATGTTTCTGGATCATGCTTTGATGTGGTGGAACACAGTGGTTCAAATAAAGGGACAAGATGCTATAAACCGTATGTCATGGACTGAACTTAAAACCCTTATGCTAGAGCATTTTTTCCCAAAAAGGGAGATTCAAAGGCTGGAACATGAATTGTGGAATTTGGAAATGAAAGGTGCTGACCATGTAGGATATACAAATCATTTTAATGAACTGTCTCGCTTAGTACCGTGGTTAGTTACTCCGGAAGCTAAACTTATTGAACGCTACATCTGGGGATTGACCACTGTCGTGAGGAGCATAGTTAATTCAGTAGCCCACCCAACATTGGAAAGTGTTGTATCTCAAGCGGGTGTTGTTAATTTTGATCTTATGAGAAGTGGTGTGATAAGGATGACAGGGGAAACATCGAGTTTAAAACGATATGATTATGGGACTAAGATGCAAGAGAACCCTCAAAATAAACTAGCCCGTCCGAATACCAGAAATTATGCCATGAGCAATTCGAATGTGAAACAAGAGGTTTATAAAGGGACGCTACCGAAGTATGGGAAATGTAATTTTCATCATGTGGGTTATTGTAAACCGGTAATTTGTCACAAGTGTGGAAGAACTGGACGCTATGCCCCCAATTGTAGAAACCCCACCAACAATGTAAACCGACCACAACAACTAACCCAACCACTTAGACCTCAACCAACCCGACCACAACTCAATCAACAAACCCCACCTACCATGAACCTCCGTACCTGCTATGAATGTGGTAGTACGGAACATTTTCAGAGATACTGCCCCAAGCTGAACCAGGGTGCAGTGAGAAGGCATAACCAAGCACAAGCATAAACTTCCAATGCAGCTAGGGGACACGCTTTTGTAATAGGATCGGGTGAAGGGCTTCATGATCCGAACACGGTGACAGGTACATTTTTAGTTTCGGTCAGTATGCTTCAGTTTTGTTTGATACGGGCGCCGATAGAAGTTTCGTATCTGTTAACTTTTTACCCCTAGAAAATATGTCGGTTATTGAGCTAACAAAACCATACACAATAGAACTCGCTAACGGTAAGTCTATACTTGTTAACCGAATAGTCCAAAATTGTTCCCTTGTCCCGAATGACCACCCGTTTCTTATTGATTTACTTCCAGCGGAATTAGGAAGTTTTGATGTTATAGTCGTTATGGACTGGCTATCTAAGTTTAAAGCCAAAATCATTTGTAATGATAAGATTGTTAGGATACCTCTTTCGAATGATGCGGCAATGATTGTTCAAGTTGAGAAATCTGGTACTATACTGCCTCTCGTATCCCAACCTAAGGCATTAAAGTATTTGCGCCAAGGTTGTACGTTATACATGGCGAGCGTAACAATCAAGGATCCCGATGAAAAGCGAATAGAAGACATCCCAGTGATACACGATTATTCAGATGTATTTCCTGATGAATTGCCTGTTCTGCCACCATCCCGACAAGTCGAATTCCGTATTGACCTGATACCGGGAGCAACCCCCATTGCTAAGGCATCCTACCGACTTGCACCTTCTGAAATCCAAGAATTCTCCAACCAATTGCAAGAGTAACTAGACAGGGGATTTATCCGACCTAGTTATTCACTATGGGGAGCACCGGTGTTATTTGTGAAAAAGAAAGACGGAAGTTTTCGGATGTGTATTGATTATCGTGAATTGAATAAAGTGACTATAAAGAATAGATACCCCTTACCCCAAATTGAATCAGCTCCAGGGTGCGAAGTATTTTCGAAAATTGATCTCAGATCGGGTTATCATCGAGTAAGAATTCAGGAAGAAGATATTCCAAAAATAGCCTTCCGAACTCGGTATGGTCACTATGAATTTCTGGTTATGCCGTTTGGTTTGACCAATACGCCTACAGTATTTATGGATCTCATGAACCGGGTTTGCAAACCCTATATTGACAAGTTCGTAATAGTGTTTATCGATGGCATTTTGATATATTCGAGAAGTAAGGAAGAACACGAACAACATCTGCGGGTAATCTTAGAGCTATTGAGGCAAGAACAGTATGCAAAGTTGTCCAAATGTGAATTCTGGTTACACGAAGTACAATTTTTAGGACACATTGTGAATCAACAAGGAATCCAAGTAGACCCTAGTAAATTTGAGGCTATTAAAGATTGGCAAGTACCTAAATCATCGAAAGAAATTCGCCAATTTTAGGGATTAGCCGGGTATTAACGACGATTTATTGAAAACTTTTCAAGTATTGCCCAACCTTTAACCCTCCTAACTCAAAAGGATCGAACGTATGAATGGGGAGAAGAACAAGAAATGGCCTTCCAAACGTTAATAACAAAAGTTATGTGAAGCTCCAGTACTAAGTCTGCCAGATGAAACTGAGAATTTGGTGGTCTATTGTGACGCATCTCGTAAAGGTTTAGGATGCGTACTGATTCAAAGAAAGAAAGTAATAGCATATGCTTCCCGGCAATTAAAAGTACATGAGAAGAATTATACGACTCACGACTTGGAATTGGGAGCAGTTATCTTTGCATTGAAAATCTGGAGACACTACTTGTACGGCACCAAATGTACGAGACAAAGAAGATGGGTAGAACTGTTAAACGACTATGATTGTGAGATTAAATATTATCCGAGGAAGGCCAATATAGTAGCCGATGCTTTAAGCCGAAAGGACAGAGTTAAACCGTTGAGGGTACGAGCACTCGGAATGATTGTCTAAAGTAGCCTAATCAAACAAGTTCGTATTGCATAAGACGAAGCCTTAAAAGCATATCAGTTAGAAAAATAAGAACTACACGGGAATGAAAAGATTTTTGAGAAGAAATTTGATAAAATATTCTATTACAAAAACCGGGTCTGGATTCCAACACTTCATAAACTTCGCGAACTGATTCTTGAAAAGGCACACAATTCCAAATATTGTATTCGTCCAGGTACTTATAAGATGTATAAAGATGTTAAAGAATTCTACTGGTGGCCTGGAATGAAAAAGGATATAACATTGTATTTAAGCAAATGTGCAACTTGTGCAAGGGTTAAGGCTGAATACCAAAAACCTTCAGGAATGTTACAACAACCAGAAATCTACAATGGAAATGAGAACAAATTACCATGGACTTTGTAACACATTTCCCCAAAACCTCACGAGGACATAATGCAATCCGGGCAATTGTGGACCGATTAACCAAATCCGCACACTTCAACCCAATCTGTAACAATTACTCTACCGAGAAACTCGCCCAAAATTACATTGATGAAATTGTATCTCGACACTGAGTACCTCTTTCGATTATTTCAGATCGAGACAGGCACTTTACTTCATATTTTTGGCAAGCAGTCAACACCTCCCGCTCATTGAATTCTCTTACAATAATAGTTACCACAGTAGTATACAAGCAGCACCATATGAAGCATTATACGGGCGAAAATGTAGATCGCCACTTTGTTGAACAGAAGTGGGTGATACTCAAATTTCAATATCCAATTTAATTCAAGAAACAACCGATAAGATTCATAAGATTAAACTAAAGTTGAAAGTCGCCCGTGACCGACTAAAAAGCTATGCCGATGTTCGTTGAAAACCATTATCTTTTGAAATAGGCGACAAGCTGTTTTTGAAAGTATCGCCATGGAAAGGTGTTATAAGGTTTGGAAGGAACGGTAAGTTAGCCCCGAGATACATTGGACCTTTCGAGATTATTGAAAAAATTGGTCCCGTAGCTTACCGACTAAAACTACCCCTACTACTGAGCACTATTCACGATGTGTTTCATGTATCGAATCTGAAAAAGTGTTTGACTGATGAAACAGCAATAGTACCACTGGAAGATGTTCAGATTAATGAAAAGTTAAAGTTCGTAGAGGGATACTCATTGGTAATTGTGGACGGAAAAACTAAGCAGTTCGAGACAATAAAATCTCATTGGTAAAAGTTTGGTGGAACTCAAAACAAGAACCCGAATTTACTTAGGAACGAAAAGATGAGTTTCGAAAGAAATACCCACCGTGTTCCCTAAAAAGAAAACTGTTCTCACATCAAATTTCGGGGAAGAAATTTCTTAACGGGGGGGGGGGAGAATGTGACATTCGTGACAAAACGAGGTATACCTTATTCAATACGTAGCGAGTAAACAATAAATCGGTTAATTTGTATTGATTAAATGAGTAATCGAATGATACTAACTAAGACCCGTATGTAAATACTGAGGGGTCATATATGAGTTATATATATGTTATAGAGGCTAACATACTGATATTTAGGCCTCAGTACGTTTAAAACCATTAAACGAAAAAGGTTTAGTTTATTGATACGCTATGGGTTTAAATGCAATTGTTAACATCAAAACGAGCATTGTAGCATCCGTCAAGCCGAAAATATTTATAAAACCCTTATATAACATGTTCTAAGAAATCCATGAAAATATTTTGGGTTTTTACAACCTTTTAATATGTTTTTATTATTTTGCTAAAATGAGTAGAAAAACGACTGTTTTCGCGCTATTTCTCGGACCTAATTTAATTTTCTCGTGAAAAACGGAACCCGAATTAAATTTTGGACCGAGATTTATGCGTGGCATGGAAAATGAGGCACTAATGAGCCAAAGAGAGGCCCAAAGGGCCCCCCGTTACTTGCGGTAGCAAATGGGTACACACCCCCCCTTGTTTCTAGCATTTTGTATATAAGAATACTTTGATATTGTAACACCTAACATCAACCAACTCAATTTTCTATTGATTCTATTCATTTCCGGCCAAGAACTTCAAGCTTGATTAACATGATTTAAACATGAAAAATTAATTCTTGATTAGTTTTAAACATGTTTAACCATTCAAAAACCATAAAAATCAAATAAAAACATGTTTTGATGTTAAACATGTTTACAAAGCAGAAACATGTAGATTTTTTTACCAAAACCACGGATTAGAACATGAATACAACGTTTTTATGGTTCAAAAGTTCAGCTAGAAACCAAAACCGAAACCCAAATTAACAAGGCTGTTCTATGGATGATTTATGTTTGATTTGATGTTATATAATATGTTGATACACTGACTTGTGACCCAAGAACTGGAGAGTTGTTTAAACAATCGAAAAACTATCGAAAACCGACAAGGTCATTACCGGTTTACTCGTTTAGGGGTTGTTTAGCATTAGGTTGTTACGTGCTTGTTTTTAGCTTGCGAAACTTTGCATGGAAATTAGGGATCACATAAGTAAATCCCTTCTAAGATTTGGTAATTTTTCGATTAACGGAAAATATTTGGCTAATTTATAACCGTTTATTGCCGTTTATTCGGGAAAAATAGTTAAAATTTATGAAAAATTATGAACTTTGGTTTGGAACTCATAAATGTTATGGTACGATCACTGGGAAAATTTGGGGATATTTGGAGATGTCTATGTATTTTTGTGCAATTGTGATTTAATCGAGTTTTAACTGCCGAAAAACACGCAAAATTGTATTTTGGCCAAAGAGTTAGATTATGGAGATTTAGCAGGAGCTACTTCATCGTATTGTGACCCCTTGGAAAAATTATCGGATTTTTCGGATGTCGTTTTGTATAAACGGGCTCTTTATTACTTAATTATAACACATTAAATGAATTTTTTTAAATAGATAATTAATCATAAAATTTTTACAAAATATTTTTATAAAATTATGCATATTTTAATTTATTTTTAAATAAGGTTTCATAATTTATATATAAGTGCATAATTAGTTATGGTTAATCAAAGATATAAATTATATTTGTTTTAACGAACTGGCAACCGATTTCAGATAGATCTTACACAAATCATGTCATAACTCACACAAATAAATGTGTTGATAAGGGAGTTAATGACGGGTTGCTATATTTAGAAAGATAACAGTTTGTTAAAGGCGAAATCAGTAACAAACAGGGTAGTTGCAAAACAATAAATCAAAAGGTAACTAACACACTCAAGATTCTCTCAAAAGATTTCAATTCATATAATGTTCATCATACAAACGATAATCGACTTAGGGTTTCTTGAAGGGAAAGTTATATCCGTACGATTCCTAGGACGGCTGTCACACTCAGAAATGTTCCTTCTTATCTTAAAAGTGTGATTGCCTAAATCCGTCCTTTTATGGCGTGCCCTAAATTATTCCTTTTATAGGCCTGACACCTCCTTTACAGCTGTCATTCCTTCTAGAAACCTTAAATGCTAAAACTTATTCAAATTACATATTCAAAACTATTCTATGTGTAAAACAAGTCTTACGGGTAGGCTTTGTAGCTATATGACTTTCCGAGTAGACTGTGTGCTCTGCCTTCCTTCAGTACTTGGTAACATAGATGTGTGCCTGGGATCAGTTTCCAGGTAGACTTTACTTAAAGAGTATTTTACTAAGTAAAATTCTCACAGGGTAGACTTCAATCTTTTTGACTTTATCAGACTTTGCCCAACAAACCCTTACGAGCAACCTTGTTCTTCAATGGTCCCTTCAACTCTTTACTAGAGAATAGCTTATTAGCAAAGTGTGCCCGGTAGCACTGTTCCTTGCTTGAGTTGAACCTTGCCTGATGTTACTTAAGATAATTCATTAAACATCCACCTTACTTGAACCATTGTATTATTAAAGAATACCTTGCCCAGTCTTCCAATAACTTGACTTCATGAGCTTGGTTGGCCAAGAGCTTACTCCGGAGTAAACCTTACTTGGCTAAGAACAGACTTGCTTGATAAAGTGATCCTTGCCTGGGTATATACAAACTAGTAAACCTTGCTCGGTAATACACTAATTTTGTGAACCCTGCCCGGATATCCACGAAAGAAGAATTCTAGAAGATAACTTTGCCCGATAGACAAAATATCATGTCCGGCTAAGTAAAACCATGCTTGGAAGTCTAAGGTTTGCCCGGATCTATACTTAGCGAATTCTGAGGAGGTTGAGAAGATTCCAATCTTCCATATATCTCTTTTAGGTCAAATATTTGACTCAACAATCTCCCCTAGTTTGGAACACCACAGCTGACCCAAGACATCTCTATGGTTACATACACTTAGACAAAATACACAACAAATCAAAATCAAAATACATATTCAAAACAAAATCAAATAATTACATACTCAAATATACTGTCCGTAGACATTACAAAACAAAGCCTAAACTAATGTTCATTTTCTTCTCGCATTGTAGTAGGCTTGTCTTCTATTCACCGTGACTGTTGCTGCTCGTTGTTTGAAAATATCTTGGATTTGGTAATGAGTGTGACGTTTTGGAATGACCAAATCCATAATATCTCTTAGGTCTTCATAGTGCAGGTAAGTCAAATCTTCATCTCTTCTGATAATTCCCAAAATTATTCCATCAGAGTTTCTTAGAACATAATGGCCAGTATTCTCCTTATATTCAATTTCTGCAATTACGGCATTCATCTGCACAATATGATTTGGTCTTGTCATTCATCTTTCCAGTATTATGCAGGTATTCATGTTTGACAGAGTATTCTTGTCATTGACATTCATCTGATAATACAATTCAGCTTGGGCTACTTTTTCAGCTTATCAGCCCTTCTAGATTTAATCCTCTTTGTCACTTTCCAGCTTTTCTTCTCATTTAAAAATGCAAAACCCTTGTCATCCTCATCTTTCAAGAACTTGGAGAGTTCATTTTGTTGTCTTCCTGCCATTTTGCTTGTATCATGATAGTCATAAAGGTCAAGCTTGGCCATTTTCTCCAAATGTTCTTGTGTGAAATCAGCAAAGTCATCTTTCAAAATTATGTCTCTAAGTTGTTTACTTTCCATCACTACTTTCAGAGACTTAGAGACTGAATCATAGTAGAGTCTTCTAGGTAGATCCACATTTGATTGTGGTATTGTTGTTCTTTGCAATTCAGCTCCGCTTGATTCCCTTCTGTGAATTGTTGGTTGTTGTCTTGATGTAGATGCCCTGTTTTTGTGGCCATCATGGGTTGACTGGGCCCTTCTACTTCAAATATTTTCTTGTACCAACCCACAATCATTTCAGCAGGAAGAATGACTAATTCTTACAAACTTTCACCTCCTTCACTAAACAATCTTGCAATCATTTAATCAATTGCCTCATCACACAGTAGACCAGCAGGTACAAATCTACCTCCAATAAAACTTCTAGGATTTTCTCCCTGCAGCAATAACTTCTCCCACTCAGCCCTTTGCATATAGAACATTTCTTTCAGTTCATCCTTGGTTAGTGCATTAAAGGCCTCAACATCCATCCCTTTCTGAGTAGTCATTACCCCACTCAAGATGTCAATCATTTCATCATTTTCCCAAGGAACAATGGGTTCTTCAACAGGTTTAGGCTTTACTTCCTCTGGGATTGGGGTTTCTTGAGTTTCAGCTCTATCAGCCTCTTGCTTCTTTCTTAAGGACATTAACTTCCTTTTCTTCTTAGGGTGCTCAGAATGTTCTTCTTGCTTTTCTTTCTCTTGATTTAAGCCCTTTTGTTTAACACTTGATGCATTAGTTTGTACCAATTTTCTCAATCTTTCTTTTCTTTTCATGTTGGTAAAGATGGTTTCAACTGTTTTCTGATTCACACTATCAACCATGTTTGGCTTCATTCCTCTTTCCAACAGATATCCACACTTTCCTCCATATTTTTCTTTTAAAGCTTTAAGTTTTTCATCTTCCTCATGTTCTTTTACAAATTTTTCTTTTACCTTTTCTCTTTCACTATTGTAGAGATCTTGTATCTTGTCAATCTTGAAGTGTGTCAGATCTTTTTCAGAATATCCATGCTTTCTTAGATATTCTCTATACTTTAGAGCATCTCTATTCTTTTGTTCCATTCTTTTCTTAATCTCATATCTCTCCTTGTCCAATTTCTTTTGCAATTGATTGTCATCGAAATCATTCAAAGTTTCAAAACTTATACCAAAGCTCCTGAGTTTCATAACCAATGGATGTTTCTTTTTAGCTTATAACATACTCAACTCAATGTTTTCCCTTTGCTCATCAGTCATTGTGATTTGTGGGGACACAACACTGGCAGCTTCAGCACCTTTTCTATCATTGTCATCATTATTATCAGATTCATCAGACTCATCCTCCTCTTCTGTTGATTCATTTACTGCATCAATTTTGGGTTCATCTGGAGTTGGACTTTCTGGTGTTGTATCAACACATGGAATATCTGGAACACCAGGGATCTTTTCACCTGGTTGCAAAGTTTGTAAGGGAATTGCTCTGATTGGACTTTCTTCATCATCAGGAGTTCTACATAACATTTGTTCTTTTCATCCCATTTTCCTTTCTTGGTTTTCAGAACCTCCTTCATACCTTGATCAGTGGCTTTTCTCTTTCTATAATATGTCTTTTCAAATCTTACCACATTCTCATGTATTCTTGAGGCTTTAGCCAACATCTCTTCTATTGTTTCTTCATTTTCTTTTTCAGGTTCATGTTGAGATTCTTTTTCAGGTTCAATATCCTTTTGTGCAAACATACTCACAACTATGGCTAGGGAATTGTCAACCTCCTCATCCATCTCAGATTTATCAAGGATTCAATTACAATTTGATCCTTAGCCTCATCTTCATTTATTATTTTGGTCACATTAGCTTGAGTGATTAGTGCTTCCTGCTCTGCTAATTCTTCAGGAGACAAGGTTTGGGCCAATATCTCCATCTCCCTTGTTTCTCTTACAATATTCTCAGTTTCCTCCTTGCAGCAGCAGAAGCTTCTTCATCATCTTTAAATAGAATTTCTTTTTCAGGATTTTCCTTAACAGGCTCTTCTTCAGTGACTTTTGCCTTTCCCTTGTCCAGTCTTTTCTTCAAATCTTCTTCATTCTCTGGTGGGAAATCAACAATATCTTTGTCTAACTCATCCATTTCCTCGTCATGCTCTACAGTCTTGGAGCTTTCATGTTGTTCAGATTCAGTAAGTATTAACTCCTCAGTAGCAGCATCTTCCTCATTTAATACATCAGTTTGTTCTTCTGTTTGAATATCAGTTAAGACATCAGTTGCCTCATAAGTAGAAACCACATTTTCTTCATTGATCATCATTTCAGTTTCATTTACATTCTCCTTTTCCCTTCTCTCCTCATAATCCTCTTCATCCTCTTCACTCCATATCACATTCAATACTTCATCATTACATCATAATTTTGTTCTCCTTTATCAAAAGAATCTTCTACATAATCAACATCCTCCATTCTTCTTTCTTCACTCTCATCATCATCATCATATGCATTCAAAATACATTTCAAACCATCCACAATCTCATCATTTGTATCCTTTTCAATCTCCCATTCTCCATAGCATCAGTTGGCACAATTATATTCTCCCCCTGTTTTGGGGCAGCTGAGTTCTCAACCACCTGCTCCAGGGTTTGAATTCTCATCATAGCCTGGCCAATTGATCTATCAAAATCACATTCTCCATTGTTACCTCCTCATTCCTCTTCTTTAGCTCAGCATTTTCTTTCACTAAATACATTTTTTTTTGAAATAGGTCTGTTTCATTGTGTGGTGTTGTAGGTGGTGATGTAGAGAAAGGTTCATGTTCAGGTTGTTCTTGGTTTATGGTTTGAGTTTGGATAATGGGTTGGGGTTTTGATTGTGTATGGGGTGGGTTTGGAATAAATGAATCTGTTTGAATTGGGCTGTTGGTTGGTGATATTTGTGGTGTTGGGGATATATGAGTCAATGTTTTAGGATGGCTTAGGGTTAAGGTTTGGGAAGGTGATTGGGTGGTTTGGTCTTGAGTTTGTGGTGATTTAGATGGTGTTGGTATGTGTTGGTTAGTGGGTAAAGGTTGGTGTGGTGGCGTTTGTGGTGTTGGGGATATATGAGTTGATGTTTTAGGATGGCTTAGGGTTAAGGTTTGGGTAGGTGATTGGGTGGTTTGGTCTTGAGGTTGTGGTGATTCAGATGGTGTTGGTATGTGTTGGTCAGTGGGTAAAGGTTGGTGTGATGGTGTTTGTGGTGGTTGTTCTGGTTCTTCATGTTGCCCCCCCCTGATGTTGTGCAATGACTTCAGGGTTAACAGTTCCTCCTTCAAAATTCTCAAACACATTATCATTCTGATCATTATCATCACCTCCATCATCCGAACTATCATCATCACCATCATTCCCTCCATCTCCTCCTGCAATCTCCTCATGTTCAGATAATAACACATGTAGTTGAGATATTAACTGAGGGATCAAATCATCATCAAACATTAACCACAGCAAATCTGCATATATCCTTTCAGGATTAAATCAGCTTGTACTAGCCAGATTTTCTATTCTTTTGAATGTATAAGGATTTTGTAAGACATGTGTGATTCCTGTATTTGGTAGATTCTCCAACTCTTGATTAAAAATAATTTGCAAAAACCTTGGATATGCCAAAAATTTCTGCTTGATTGGCTTCTCCATGTTTTGCACTAATCCTTCAAATATAAGTCATGAGAAATTGAAAGGATAGTCAAATAATACACCAACTGTGGCATTCGCCAAATCTCTGCTCATTAGGGTCCATGACCCTTTCCTTGGTGCGAACCCCTGTATAATATGATGAATCAGGAATCTGTAGATTGTAGGAAACATGCCTTTCTGGAATTGTCCATCTTTATTTTGCCCTTGATAACCCATGCATTTGGTAAAGATCTTGTACAGTTGAGTAGTTGTAAGATGAATCGGATTGGGATTATCATCGTTTAACAATAGAGATCTTCGAATCACCGCCTCGTCTATCCGTATTTCATGGTATGCAACAGTGGCTTCGATCCATCTTCCATTAGCATCTTCCATCAGTGTTGCAGAGTTCCAAAAATATAGAGAATGATTCCGGTAAATGGTAGGACTTGCCGTTAAAGCAAATTGAATATTCGATCTTCTCAACCATCTAATCATCCTAACAACTTTCTCATTGTCTGGTGTGACTTGTAACATAGCGCACATGTTGTGCTTCTGTTCAAAGAAATATCAAGGAACTTCTTCTTCGTTTACCATATCTAAAACAACACAATCAAACATATTCAAAGTGAAATTAGCATAAAATTACTTTAAGCAATTTCTAGTTATAAATTTTGAAGAAGATAGAGAGAAATATCATTAAGAACCTGATCTTTGACAAATTAATAGCCTATACATAAAATAGAGTGTTAGCAATCAAATACATAATCGAAGCCCATAATCATCTAATCGTGGTCGGAAAACAAGTAATTATTGCTTACCGAGTCGGAATTAGTGGGCTGGTAAAGTTAGGGTTTGGATTAATCGAATGCGATGAGTTGGTTTGAGTAATCAGTGGAAGGAGAGAGAGAGAGAGAGGGAAAATAATGTCTCTCACTCTCTCTTATATACCTTTTGAAAGTGGGTTTTAAATGATTTTTGTCGTTTAGTGAGTTATTAGCTGTCTAACAGTAACCTTATCCATTTGATATTTTAAATATTTGAAACATCCAACTTTTAGTATTAGGTTTAGCAAACCTTGCTCGGAAAATTTTCAGTGTATGTTTTGTAAAGCCTACTCGGTATATTCCACTTACTCAAAGCTTACTCGGTAATAAGTTGGTACAAATTAGAACTTAAAATGAAGAAAGCTTACTTGAAATACAAGATTTCTTGAGAACTAAATCACAGGAAACATTAATCAAGTATAACACATCAAGCATGCAACCTTACTAGGAATCAGTTAAGATGCCCAAATAATTTACATCTAATTTAACTACCTTGCTCATTTAAACATTTAACCACAAACCTTACCCAGTCAATTACAAGTTAAATAATCAGTCAAGTATACTTTGATAAAAAGTATGCCCGATAAAGAATACATTGTGCTAGGAATTTCATAACACAAAGTGTACTCGGATAAACTGTGAAATTACCTAAGCATATTAAGGGAACAATTGAACATTCAAAGTGTGCCTGAAATATAAAGTATGCCTGGGAAAACAAGGTTTACCCGGAAACACTTGTAATTTCAAAGATAGAAACACATTCACTCTTAATCAATTAAAAACACAAAGATTACTCGGTGTACTAAAACTAAGGTCACAAAGCTTGCTTGGTATAGTATTCAGCATGTAAGATGCAAAGCTTGCCCGGAACAAGAAATAAAGGCTAGCTAAATCACATATTCATCTCAAGACTTCAAGCTTGCTCGGGAATTTAGTACAGTTGTGTACTCTACCCGGAAAGTATAAACTCTTCAAAGCATGCCCTAAAATCATAAACTTAGTCTAAAGTGACTAAGCTTGCCCAGAAAGGTTATAAAACATCTAACCTTACCCGATATTACTTAATACACTATTTTGTGTTCGGGAAGGTTAGAAAACATCAAACCTTACCCAAAAATACTTATTCAAACAATTTTAGGTAAAATGTAACTCTTTTTGACTTAAACCACTTGTCACATTATATTTATCATTAAAGATCATAGTTTAAAAGCAAATGGTGCATTTAGAGATCAAATTTCAGTTGTATTTCTCTTCAAAACAATTTCTTCTATTTCTTAAAATATCTCAAGAATGGGATCATATTGAGCTTTCTCAATACTTCATTCTCAGCATTATTATGACAACATATATAGGTTAACAACAGGTCTAGACTTAGCATGAATTTCATCTATTTGTTGATATGATTAAGGTTCACTTAGCAGCATAATACATTAATGGTCAACGTTGTGCTATGATGCCTCATATCTCTTCTCAAAGCTTATTTGGTTTTCCCCAGATCACCCCAATTTGACTCCAACCTCCTCTATTTGGTCGAAATTTGATTTTTGTATGACAGAATTTATTGGATCTTTTCGTAATTTTTTAGATATTCAAACATATATAGAGGTTGAACGTTGGACTTATGGTTTAAATAACAGGCCTTTCATTCAAAATGAGACAAATTTTGTCAACATCTTTGTAGTTCTTTTTGTAACCCTCTTGTTTGACAAAATATTTAAAACACTTATCAACTTTTGGTTGATTTATTCATTCTTCCCCTTGTTTTTGATATTTTCTCAAATTTTCTAAAGCGTGTTCTTTGTCATATTTAAATATGTTTCATTTTTTGGTTGACCAAATAACAACATGCTTGTGTATGACTGGGTAATCACTTTTCTGCCTAACATTTGGAGAGATTTATCTTCAGACATGCAAAGACAACTATGTATCTCCACATAAATATTAGCATATTCATTATGTTTATATCACCTTAGATTTTACACAACATGGGAAAGCAACCATACATGTTAATGACTATACTAAGTGTCCTTTCAGCCTGTTAAATCCATATGATTGGCTAAGTATTCAATGTACTATCATTTCCCATAATTAATAGTTTAATATTCAATCACCCCATTTTCTCTTATTTGGCAGGTAATGCCTATCCTGTTTGACCACAAGTGGTCAGCAGGACCAAACATACATGTGAATATATGTCATTTCAAATTCAAAGCTATTGACATAGTTTTAAGTGAAGGAATAGAAAGCAAGTTATAATTGCCCCAAATGCTTTCAGTTTTTAGGTTAATACCTATCCTTTAGATCTATACAGATTATAGGACCAAACATACACAAGTGTATGTCCTTCCAACTAGGAAAATGACTTAATTTTTGGTTAAAACAACTACTTTAGAGTTTTCTTATAAAAATCCTTCTTTTAAGCTTTTTTAAAGCTTGAACTGAATAGTCTTATCATATCTCTACACCATTAGCAACTTGCTCATGTTTTGACCAAAATAAAGTAATTATGCAAAATTCATTAGAAAATTCATTTTATCATTTAATTTTGACATAAAACTCATTTTGACACAAACAGTTGTAACATAATGAAATCTTAATCAAACATAATATCATCAAGATAAGTAGACAGTACTAACATTCAAGGTCTATCCTATCTAAATAACATCAAAAGATCAGATAAAGCACATATTCAAGCAATTAAGCAGTGATGTCAGATAAGCTTATACTAACAAGTAATTCAAACGAAAACACTTATCCTAACATCACATACACACATCAACTGATAAACATGCAAAAACATCAATCATATCAAAACTTTGCACTCATAATCAGTTAAAGCACATAGCAGTCAACATATCAAGTAACATAATCAAACGAACTTTTTACAAGATTTTCGGACAATTCGGGTGTATTGTACGCGTTTTGTATAATTATACCCTTATGAAAACGGAAACGAACCCTGCAATCAATCCAGATACCGAGACTTCAAAATTCTTTCATAAACCGAATCATTTTATCAATCTATATGTTTACTTAAGTTTGTGCGATCTTACCTAATTCCGAAACGCATAAACGCTCAACTTGGCTAGGCTCGGAAAACGGCGAAACTGAGCCAAATCTGTTTTTGAACATTTCATAGTATACAACGTCACAATCTAAGACTATGGTCATGTTCTCGGCCTAACAGCTATACCCAGACTAGTTACATAGCCCAATTTAGTTTAAACATTGTACTGGTATTAACGGTACTATACCGGTTATAGGATTCAAGCTATAATCGAGACATTCTAGTTACTGATACGTACCACTAGCTCGAACTACATTAAGGTGAGTTTCAAGACCCCACTTTCTAAACTGTTTTACGAACTTTTGGGGTGGAAAGCATGTTTACATATACTTATATACTTGAAAATGTGTGATGATGTGAATTATGTAGGTACTAACGCTTGAAAGTCCCCACAAACACAACAACATATATATGTAGGTAATAACGGACTTGTTTGTACGAGGGAATTCGAGAAGAAGTCGATAACCATCCAATTGGTAAAAACAACAACATATGTGTGTGAAATGCATTATAAAATATATCTAGATAAACAATTATCCGTGCTGATGCGTATAAATATCTGTATATATTTACTATGATTAATATAATTGAATGATATTATTCTTATTACTAACCATTGCGTAGGAACATGTCGAGGTCTACTGATCGTTTATCTATTGCGGTACCAACATTATCTGAAGAGGAAGAGGACCCATAGGAGGAAACTGGGAAGGAACCAGAGGAGGATATGGGTGAGAGTTTAGGAGACGCGGTGGTCCCTCACGTGGTAAACACAGATTAACCCGACTTATCGGGTTATCATTGTGACACCTATGCCCTAGGGAAACTCCTAGGAATGATGTAGGACTGGGAGCCACTAGTTCCTACCGGACCCTAGTTATGGCCCCTACACCTCCAGTACCCCATGTTTCACCACCCACTCTTACACATTGTAACAACCAGACTGCTCGTATTTCCGTACACCCAGCTGAGCGCACCCTATCCCTACCCCGTTCGACTTACCATAAGGGGGTAGACGTCGCGGGTACAATTCACTGAGATATCTGTCCCTACCTGAGGTGTACCAATGCCAACCCATGAACCACCTCTCATTACTGACCCTAAGTGGTTAAGGGTGTTAACTGACCAAGTATTGGTTCAAGCAATATCAATAAATAACCAAAATACGAGGGATGTGAGGAGAATGAACGCTGGCAACCGATGGCGAATGGAGCAGGTAGAATCTCAGTTATGGATTGGTAGGACGATCATTGAAGTAATAGCAGTCGTTGCATGGTTGGTTTATCTAGTACGTATGGATAAGTAGAACATAGTAGAATAGTTGGTTGTATATAATCTTTTGATATCCCATGCAGCATTTTGTAGCGGCATGTTGAGCTGACATGGGAGTTGTTTGCGGTTTAGTAATATTAAAAGCACTGGCCCTTATCGGGTTAAGTCTATATGTCACTTAGTGACAAATTTTGATACGCATATTCAAGCACTGGCCTATACCAGGTTAAGCCAATGCGCTAAATTCTGGATGCATATGTACAGTAATGATTATGGCTAATACAAATGTGTTTTCTTTGGCAAAGTTGTGTGTTTGTGAATTGTAATATAATGATGTTGTACTTATTATGGTTGAACGATATCAATTATTATATAATTGATTATTTAATAGAATGGCCCCGAAGAAAGCAAACCCTTTATCTGAGGCGGAAGTGGCCGCAATGATTGCTCGTAAACTACAAGCACTAATACCGATAATTGTGGCACAAGTCACTGCAGGCATACGTGCCAACAATACTGTAAATGAACCTACGAGCACCACTATGGCCACTTCTAATATACCTCCGCCATATACTAATGTAGCCCCGGGTGTTACTACCCCGCTGACTACTAATGTCGTTGGGAACCCTGAAAACGTTTTGCACACCGACAATGTAACGAACCTAAACCCCGTACCAATTATCACCATTGCTAACAATAACACTCAACCAAATACCGGTAATGATCGTAATAATTCCGAACCCCCACGTCATGACCATGTGTATAAACAGTTCACATCGTGTAAACCTACTGAATTCAACGGTATCGAGGGACCTAACGGATTGGTCAAATGGATTGAAAAGACCGAGTTCGTAATTAATATTAGTGAATGTCCACAAGACCTTATTGTCAAATTCGCTACTAGTATGTTTCTGGATCATGCTTTGATGTGGTGGAACACAATGATTCAAATAAGGGGACAAGATGCTATAAACCGTATGTCATGAACCGAAGTTATAACCCTTATGCTAGAGCTTTTTTGCCCAAAAAGTGAGATTCAAAGGCTTGAACATGAATTGTGGAATTTGGAAATGAAGGGTGCTGACCATGTAGGATATACAAATCAATTTAACGAACTGCCTCGCTTAGTATCATGGTAAGTTACTCCGGAAGCTAAACGTATTGAACGCTAAATCTGGGGATTGTCCCCTGCCGTGAGGAGCATAGTTAATTCAGTAGCCCATCCAACATTGGAAAGTGCTGTATCTCAACCGGGTGTTGTTTCTTTTAATCTTATGAGAAGTGGTGTGATAAGGATTCTGGGGGAAACATCGAGTTTAAACGATCTGATTATGGGAAAAGGATGCAAGAGAACCCTCAAAATAAACGACCCCTCCGAGTACCCGAAATTATGCCATGACCAGTTCGAATGTGAAACAAGAGGTTTATAAAGGGAAGCTACCGAAGTGTGGGAAATGTAATTTTCATCATGCGGTTGATTGTAAACCGGTTGTTTGTCACAAGTGTGGAAGAACTGGACACTCTGCCCCCAATTGTAGAACCTCCACCGACAATGTAAACCGACCACAACAACTAACCCAACCACTTAGACCTCAACCAACCCGACCACAACTCAATCAACAAACCCCACCTACCATGAACCTCCGTACCTGCTACGAATGTGGTAGTAAAGAACATTTTCTGAGATACTGCCCCAAGCTGAACCAGGGTGCAATGAGAAGGCAGAACCAAGCACAATCATCAACTTCCAATGCAGCTATGGGACGCGCATTTGTAATAGGATCGGGTGAAGCGCGTCATGATCCTAACATGGTGACAGGTACATTCTTCGTTTCCGGTCAGTATGATACGGGCTGCGATAGAAGTTTCGTATCTGTTAACTTTTTACACTTAGAAAATATGCCGATTATTGAGCTAACGAAACCATACACTATAGAACTCACTAACGGTAAGTCTATACTTGTTAACAGAATAGTCCGAAACTGTTCCATTGTACTGAATGACCACCCGTTTCTTATTGATTTACTTCCAGCGGAATGAGGAAGTTTTGATGTTATAGTCGGTATGGACTGACTATTTATGTTTAAAGATGAAATCATTTGAAATGATAAGACTGTTAGGATACCTCTTTCGAATGATGACGCAATGACTGTTCAAGGTGAGAAATCTGGTACTATACTGCCTCTCGTATCCCAACCTAAGGCATTAAAGTATTTGCGCCAAGGTTGTACGTTATACTTGGCGAGCGTAACAGTCAAGGATCTCGATGAAAAGCGAACAGAAGACATCCCAGTGGTACACGATTATTCAGATGTATTTCCTGATGAATTGCATGTTCTACCACCGACCCGACAAGTCGAATTCCGTATTGACCTGATACCGGGAGCAGCCCCCATTGCTAAGGCACCCTACCGACTTGCACCTTCTGAAATGCAAGAACTGTCCAACCAAATGCAAGAGTTACTAGATTGGGGATTTATCCGACCTAGTTATTCACCATGGGTAGCACCCGTGTTATTTTTGAAAAAGAAAGACGGAAGTTTTCGGATGTGTATTGATTATCGGGAATTGAATAAAGATACTATAAAGAATAGATACCCTTTACCCCGAATTGATGACTTGTTTGATCAGCTCCAGGGTGTGAAGTATTTTTTGAAAACTGATCTCAGATCGGGTTATCATCAAGTATGAATTCAGGAAGAAGATATCCCAAAAAAAGCCTTCCGAACTTGGTATGGTTACTATGAATTTCTCGTTATGCCGTTTGGGCTGACCAATGCGCCTGTAGTATTTTATGGATCTCATGAACCGGGTTTGCAAACCCTATCTTGACAAGCTCGTAATAGTGTTTATCGATGACATTTTGATATATTCGATAAGTAAGGAAGAACACGAACAACATCTGCGGGTAATCTTAGAGCTATTGAGGCAAGAACAGTTATATGCAAAATTGTCCAAATGTGAATTCTGGTTACAAGAAGTACAATTTTTAGGACACATTATGAATCAACAAGGAATCCAAGTAGACCCTAATAAAATTAAGGCTATTAAAGATTGGCAAGTACTCAAATCGCCGAAAGAAATTCGCCAATTTTTGGGATTAGCCGGGTGTTATCGACGATTTATTGAAAACTTTTCAAAACCTTTAACCCTCCTAACTCAAAAGGATCGAACGTATGAATGGGGAAAAGAACAAGAAATTTCCTTCAAGATGTTAAAACAAAAGTTGTGTGAAGCTCCAATATTAAGTCTGCCATATGACACTGAAGATTTGGTGGTCTATTGTGATGCGTCTCGTAAAGGTTTAGGATGCATACTGATGCAAAGAAAGAAAGTAATAGCATATGCTTCCCGACAATTAATAGTACATGTGAAGAAGTATACGACCCACGACTTGGAATTGGGAGCGGTTATCTTTGCATTGAAAATCTGGAGACACTACTTTTACGGCACCAAATGTACCATCTATACTGACCACAAAAGCCTACAACACATATTTGATTAGAAGGAGCTGAATATGAGACAAAGATGATGGGTAGAACTGTTAAACGGCTATGATTGTGAGATTAAATACCATCCGGGGAAGGCCAATATAGTAGTTGATGCTTTAAGCCGAAAGGACAGAGTTAAACCGTTGAGGGTACGAGCACTCGGAATGATTGTCCAAAGTAGCCTAATCGAACAAGTTCGTATTGCACAAGACGAAGCCTTAAAAGCAGATCAGTTAGAAAAGGAAGAACTACACGGGAATGAAAAGAATTTTTAGAAGAAAATTGATGAAATATTCTATTACAAAAACCGGGTATGGATTCCAACACTTCATAAACTTCGCGAACTGATTCTTGATGAAGCACACAAATCCAAATATTCTATTCATCTAGGTACTTATAAGATGTATAAAGATGTTAAAGAATTCTACTGGTGGCCTGGAATGAAAAAATATATAGCATTGTATGTAAGAAAATGTGAAACTTGTGCAAGGGTTAAGGCCGAATACCAAAAACCTTCGGGAATGTTACGACAACCCGAAATACCACAATGGAAATGGGAACAAATTACCATGGACTTTGTAACACATCTTCCCAAAACCTTCAGAGGACATAATGCAATTTGGATAATTGTGGACCGATTAACCAAATCCGCACACTTCATCCCAATCCGTAACAATTACTCTTCCGAGAAACTCGCCCAAAGTTACATTGATGAAATTGTATCTTGACACAGAGTACTTCTTTCGATTATTTCAGATCGAGACAGGCACTTTAATTCACATTTTTGGCAAGCAGTCCAAGAAGCTTTGGGACCCGAATAGATCTGAGTACCGCTTACCATCCCCAAACTGTAGGTTCCCAGCCGGATCTACACGGAATATCTCGTTCTACGTAGGTGCGGAATCCCTATGTAAGACGATACGAGCGTAGAAGACGAAACACGTTAAACACAATCAAACACACGTTACAATAAACAAAGAACACGTTGTATTGCAACTGATAACACGTGATATATCAATCACCGATTACACAAAACTGAACAACTCTCTCAAACAAGCCGTAACCTCAACCTATATAACATTCGACAACTTCGCCAAACATGTTTAGGCGAAGTTGTCACTAACTTCGCTTGTTCAACTAGTTCGCCCATATCAGGCGAACTTGTGAGACAACTTCGCTTAATTCTAAATAAAAAACATACTAACTCGATTACAGACACTAGATACTGAACTACTGACATCATGTACCAACAGACTCCCCCCTAGGCAGTAGCTTCATATCTCTATCTTCAAACACGTGTCTCGAAATCCCAAAAATCTTGTATCTTCCATCTTCAAGCATGAACGCCTTCTCGTACATAAACTGAAACTACTCTTTGATATTTCTTTGCTTCTTCTTTCCAAGAAGGAATGTAAAATATCTTTTTCTCGTTCAGCACATGCAGATCAGCTTGAGACAAATTCACTAAATGCATAGGATCATATACTCTCATCAGCTCTTGTTCATCTTCATCTTCCATTACTGCTTCAGCTGTTTCACAATCAACGTACCACCATTTCAGATCTTTGAGCACATCCTTGGGCATTTGTTTCATCGGCACTTCTTTTAGACACCGGATCGGCTTATACTTCATTATCATCCAAGGCTTGCCATCTGCTCTCATTTCTCTGTCTTTGTCTTCAACAAGCTTTCCTTTCTGTGGTTTCAACAGCTCGAACTTTTTCTCCTTTATGCTTTCCTTCCAGACTATCTTTCCAATGATCCTAGCCATGTTATCATCACTCCTGTTTATCAACCCCAACCTGGCTAAGTCCTTCACTTCACACTCAGGCAACGTATTCAACGATCTCAACAACCTCTTGAAATACTGAACCCCATCATACCGTTTAATCACAAAAGCCTCAACTGCTCATCATATAACCAGCATATAATCCCCTTTTTCGATTCAGCATAACCCCTGATGTTGTAACTTTTCTTGAACATAGTAGGGACCGCCGGTTTCTTAGTCTTTACGAACCACTGAGCGTAGCCTTCTTTCCATCTTGGCTGCTCCTCCCATTCTGTCTCATCACCTCCCGTATCTTGACCCAAATCTGACTTTTCAACCGTTGGAATTTCATGTTCAACGTTGTCCTCCACAATCTCTCCTTCTTCAACTTCACTATCAATCACGATCTCAGCCCCTATCTTCTCTATCTCCTCCAACGGTAACACATCCTCATCACCTATAACATCATCTAACACCTCCTCAGCATCCACAACCACATCATCACCCCCTGAACCGCCAGCTGCACTCGTTGACTCCCCCTGAGATGTGGAAGTCCCAAGAACTTGTTCAGTTCTTGGCAACTCTCCACCTGCACCTTTCGATGCATTGGGATCATCGTCTCGATCGTTGCTCTTTTTTGTCCTCAGCTCGTCACCCTTACAGCTTGTCTCCCCCTGAGATGCCAAGAACTGTTTCAATTCATCAATTATTTTACCATGCTCGATCAGGAGGGACGACTGAATCTGATTCTCCGCAACGAGGCGCTGAATAGCATGAGTCTGGATAAGATTTACTCTTGATTGTTCTGCCACGACCCTTTCAAGCGCTGCTATTCTTTCCGAATCGGATAAGGTTGCATCGAAATCAAACCTCATAAATGATATGTCATGAGCGTACGGAGGAGGGATTCCCAATGTAACCGGCACCTCAGAAACAGGTGGAAACGTAACCGCATGTGGTATCGTAACCGACAACTCTGCAGTAGCAACAACTGTCGACTCAACAAACCTTGCTACGACCTCTGATGGAGTAAGAGTTGGAGGTGGCAAGGACACAATCTCCGGAGCCGAGAGCTGGAATGTAGTGGGTGGGATGCCGAAGGAGGATGAGGTTGTCACCACGGGAACATCCGTGGCTATTGGCCCTGTAACTGGCAATGGAGTAGAGACTATAGTCATACCAGACAGTGCGGGTGGAGTGAAACGAACCACCCTTGAGCTCTCACCAGCTCCCGAACCTGCACCTGCCCTTTCCCTTCTCGATCTACGGACCAACTGATGTAAATCTTCCTCAAATTCCGAATCACTGTCATCGTTGTCTCTCTTCCTCTTCCCATGAATCCTTTCTTGTGTAACTAAAATTCGTCTAGCTTCAGCCACATCATCATCTGAGGAATCAAAATCAGCCTCCGTCGTAGCTGCCATAGCAACATCCACACTAGTAACCCGTGCAACCGAGACTTGCACCTCTTCCTCAGGATCAACACGTTCCATATCGAAGAACCTTGACCGCCAAAAGCAGCTTCAATGTCTACATTTTCCTCCGGTGCCACAACAGGAGCAGCAGGTAAAGCTTGTTGTACCTCAGGTGGTGGAGGTGCTCCAGCCTGTTGTGGTGCCGGATCCCAAAACTCGTCCCCACGAGCTGCAACATACTCTGGATTGATCAAATACCCAAATAATGGAGTATGTCGAGGACGGAGCTCAGGTTTACTTCTTGCACTTGATGATCTGCACTGGGCAAAGATTCTCTTGCTTACACTCTCCACATATCTAATTGGGCGGCGCTGAGGTAATGTGGGAGCAACGTGATTCAAGATCATTTGAAAGAATCTTGGATACATCAGAAATCTCTCACGCGCCACCGCTCGTCTTTGACGGTCTATCTCGTAGAATACCATCTGACTAAAGCTATAACGCTTATTGTAAGTCAGTGATGTCATTGCCGACTGCATGGTCGCACCCATTGCATCTGTACCAGCCTTTCTCCCTGACATACACACGATCATCACGTGCATAAGAAATCGCCATTGGTCTAACAAGAATCCCTTTCGTCTTTGAGTATCCCCCAATGGACCAGAATATCCCATTCTCAGAAAAGCACCATCTCTGAATGGAGCCACGAAGTCTGTAGGATCGTCTCTCGTTTCATCCCCAAACTGCAAAGCCACCCTGATCTGCTCAGATGAGAACTGTACTATCTGATTGTTAACCGTTGCACGCATAACCGGGGGCTCGACTCGACAATCATACTCCACTGTCTGCCAGAAATCTTCTATGTTTGGCAAAGATATAGGCAGTGTTGTGGTAATAGCGTGGAAGATACGCGAGCAGATAAGAAACGTGATGATCTCGCGGAAATCATCAACACCGCTCGCATCCGGGTCCAAAGTTATGTACATGTTATGCCCCGGGAAAAACTGCCGATTGTTATCTCCTCCTTCGTCACCACCTGCTCCAGCTACAGCTGCCATTTCTGCAACAAAAACAGTCTAAGTTAGAGAATCGTCGAGTCAAATCACAAGTTCGCCTGTTACCATCAGCGAAGTTATGATTTATTCTGTATAGGCGAAGTTAGGGGTGGGGCGAAGTTGGAAATAACTTTGCCTTAACTTGAACTTCGCCTGATAAATGTTAAATAAGAAGGGCCAGGCGAAGTTAATGATAACTTCGCCTAACCACAACTTCGCCTCATATACTGTTAAATAATTAAATATCAGGCGAAGTTAAACCTTAGGCGAAGTTAAGGATAACTTCTCCTAAACTGTAACTTCGCCTGAATATGAATCGGCAACAGTTTAGACGTTCAAACGAAGTGAATTTGGTCAATTTGGAGATTGCGGACTCAACCAAACATGTTTTGACGGAGATCAACACGATCAAGTTGAATACGACTACGTTAAAACAAGTTTGAAAAGCGGGTGTTGGATGTTTGAAAGAACAGGGTCACGAATCGGGTCAAAACGACCTTGATAACGTCAATGACATAGATTATAAGATACAACAACCCAACACACCTTTAACACGAGTTGAAACGGATTAGAATTAAGGTTTGATTGAGTAGATAAGTTCGCCGAAGATGATGGGTGAGTAAGTTCGCTTGAATATGAACAGGTGTTTGACCAAAATGCTCTTTATATATGTCTGACATTATACAGGCGAAGTTAGGGTTAACTTCGCTTACCCCGTAACTTCGCTTGTTTAAGCAACTTCGCCTCTTTCCTCAACTTCGCTCAATATGAAACTTTACCAAATAGACCATTATAAATTGAACATAATGCAATTAACTTTTAAAACTTCCTTTAAAGAGTTAACTGATCCGATCAAGAAGCAAGTAACCAGGTATAAAATCATAAAACGACATAAGTAGAATAAATTTTTAGAAATAAAGTACACGGGATCAAATTTCAGTCTAGTCGGGGACCAACATGTTTTAGAAAAGATCCGAACATGAATCATACTAATAAAGTGACTGTCACATAGATCCATGTTCAGCTGTATTATGACATAAAGAAACAGGTTGTAAGCAGGTAAATAACTTAAAATGGTTTTCATCGTTTCTGTGATACGGGTTAGGTTCAATTAAGCTCAAAACTTAAATGGGCAACACATCAGAGATTATGATGTCTCCTATCTATTCTCAAAGCGTATTTGGCTTTCCCCAAGTCACCCCGAGTTGACCTCGACCCGTAGTGTCTGATTAAATTGTAAGTACACGCCGATCTGTAGAGTCTTCTTCCCGTTCTCTTTCTTGCATCTTGATTGAGAAGTAATAACATTATAAGCTCTAGAATGTCTTAGTAACACATAATAATAAATTTTTTTTTTAAATAATAAGATTTACACAGCTTCAAGTAAACTACTGCAAGTCCCGAATCTGGATCACTTCAGTTTCTTGACACACCATCTTCTCGGGAATCAGAACACTCACGGGCTCGTGTATGACTGGGTAATCGCTTTTCTGCCAATCATTCGGAAAGATATATATGGAGACATGCACAACTCTTAAGGAGTTTCCACGTAAAATCGAGGAGATTTAGTTAGTATCACTTCTACTTTTACGCACCATAAAAAGCTACCATGACATACAATGACTGTTCTAAAGTCTTTTAGGCCTAATAACTTCACTAGTTAAGCACACAGAATCAGTTTGTTCATCACTTTCCAAGGTTGGATCAATTTTCTTTTAAACATTGTATAGATACTTCTTACGAAGCAGTAGACTTGAAAAATTATTTCATCTCCCTTAAAAAATTTTAACTTATATCGCCCCGATCAAGTCGAAGTCTTCAGGTAAACGGCTATCCTGAAGATCCAATGGATCAGCTGGACCGACCAGATACGAGTATGTGTCCTTCTAACTAATTATGAACGACTAATTTTCAGCGAAAGAATAAAAACACATCATAAACCGCCCCGGTCACGTTCAGTCATCTGGTTAATGGCTATCCTCATACTCTACAGGTAGAAATGAGGACCAAACATATCCGAAGATATGTCCTTCAAACTGAAGCAACCGACATAATTCTAAGTGATAGTGACGTTTTTTTTTTCTTTTTTTTTTTACAATAAAAAAAACGAAAAACACGGTTACTCGGGATTGATCATCCCATTTAGCTCAACAAGGTTTTGAAAACGAGTTTTGTCAAACGCTTTAGTAAACAAATCAGCGAAATTATCTAACGAATCAACCTTTTCAAGCACAATCAATTTCTTCTCAGCACAATCCCGTATAAAATGATGACGGATGTCAATGTGTTTAGTTTTGCTATGCTTTACAGGATTGTTAGTTACTGAGATAGCAGCAGTGTTATCTATGCAAATAGGAGTATGAGTGAAATTCAGACCATAATCGCGCAATTGCTGTTGTATCCAAAGAACCTGGGAGCAGCAGTTCGATGCTGCCATGTATTCTGCTTCACAGGTAGAAATGGCGACTGAGGTCTGCTTCTTGCACTGCCAGGACTGTGACAATCGTCAATTTCAGGTTAACTCCGTTAACTCAACTCCGTCAATTCAAACTTAAGATCATTGAATCTATAACGCACACTTCATTACATTTAAACTAGGGTTTAAATGACGCTTAACACTTACTACATGTGTAGTCTTTCGGGAATTGCACCGAAACGCAAACGAGTTGACACAAACGATTGGTGAATAAACGAAAAACAGTAATTATGTGATAATTATGTGTTAGACTTATGTGTTATGTGATAACATCGTTATAAACACTAACTCAAGATGTAAACAAGTTAGTTTAAGTTAGATAAGTAATACTTAGAAGTGGAGGGGCCAAAGTGTAACATAGTATTATTATAAATAATAATAATAATAATAATAATAAACCCTAACTTGTTATTTCTCTCCCTACACAAACCGATCAGCCCCCCCCCTGGCTCCTTGGCTGCCGTCGACATACACACACATACATACAATAAATTTCAAGCTTTTGATTCAAGATTAAGGTGCTAGGAAGGTATAATCAACTATCCTATGCATCCTTTATACTTAATCTTGACTTTTAATGGGTTAAATACAAACCCTAGATGCCGATTTTTATATGTTTGTGTGTTCATATGATTTTGTTTGATTTGATGATGTATTGATGATGATTTGATAACTAGAATTGATATTGTTACAAGTTAATTGTTGTGTCTTTGATTTGAGTTCAAACAAAAACCCTAACCATGTATGTAATGTGTAATTGATGTGCATGGATAGTGATTATGGAGTTTAGAGTGTTATATGAATGAATTATGGTTCATAGATAGTTAATATGTTGAGTTTGGATGCAAATAGTTTCTGGACAGATTGTGTTATTGATGTTTAAGTGACTGTAACGAAGTGTAAATTTGAAAATTGGTTGAGATTATTGATACTAACGTAAACTAGGTTGAGTCTAGTTTCTAAAGAATATAAATATGCAATTTTTGGACGTGGAAAAGTTAACTTTTATGATTTTACAAAAATGTTGTGCAAAGCTGAGCTGTTAGACCTGCTGTTAGGTTGTTTTGTAAATGTTATATCTCATGAACTACGAGACCAATTGGGTTGGTTTCAGTTCTGGAAGTTGATTCATTGAGTTAGGAACCTAACCCAAGTGGTCTTGCATTTATTGGATTTTTCTTTTAACGGGAATTTCAAATAAAATTCTGTTGCGCATGAATTTGACTGTTATGAGTTTGCTGTAATGATTTGATGATTGTGAGAAACCTATGTGGAATAAAAATATAATAAAATATTTTCTGGAAACCTAAGACATATATGCTTTTGTGATGATTTTTGGTAAATTAATTATGATGCTATGATCGGTGAGATAGACTAGTTTTTCAAGTAGAATTCTGTCGTTAAGAAACTAGTTGCTGAGTTTTGTGAAAGTTGCATGAAACAACGTGATTGCCAATCTATTATCGTGTTTTGACCAAATTCCCCTTGAGGGGAATGATTGCTAATTAATTGTCGTGTTTTGCCCAAAATGTCCTTGCGGGGAATAATTGCTAGTTAAATGTTATGTGTTGACCAAATTGCCCTTACGGGGAGTAATTGCTAGTGATGTACTTTATGAATACATGACACCTAAATAATTGCTTACACATGTAACGTATCACAAATACATTTGTTAAAGTCACACACAATTCACAAACGAAACAAGAAACATGTTATGTGCATAGGTATTATGTGCCGGGTCTAGAGACTCGATAATATTCCGACACTTAGAAAAATCTCTTTGTTGTTTTAGAACGCTAGAGAGAGTTTTTCTGTGACGCGCATCTTGGTGAATTATTTTGGGAATACTTCGCAAACAGTGAGTTTCACTTTCCCCTTTTTAAACTTTTTAAACGCTTTTCACTTGGGGGAGATAACATACTCCGAAAATGCATTTAAGATTTTGTTAATATAGATTACATATCACTTGTAAAGACTAAGTGGCAAACTCGTTAACTAAAGTCCTTCATTCACATCGAACCGGTTAATATTTGGATAATAGCGAGTCACTGTTGAGTAGTACTACTGGGTTTGACAAACCCCACCCAACGCTAAACTCGACTGGAGGTCGAGTGGGTGTAATCTTGGCTAAATACATACCATGGTCTGGATGACCTGGTGGCAAGGCAAATGATAAACAGTCAGCTTCGGTGTCGAACACTTAGTGATACTTGTTTTATAGGCTAGCTACCTATAGATATATAATCGACATAACACTATCTGGTAAAGCAAAACGCTGTAACGCAAAACGCTTAACGCAAAACGCTAAACGCTTTATTTTATATAAACTTGTGAACTCACCAACCCCGTGTTGACACTTTTAGTATGTTATTCTCAGGTAGCCGAGGCGGGCGCGCGGTTTAGGAACATGCATTGCTTGAAACACTTTTAACCATGCAAACTTATTTTTAACTGTTATCATTGGGTTTTAAGTCGTCCTGCGTGACGTAACATTGTTTGCTATGGTTTACGCTTCCGCATTTTATTACTCGTAAACGTTTTCATGGTTTTGAAACTTTGTTTTTATGGTTTGATTATAACTAATGATTCCGATCCTGTTAGTTCACACCCTCTAACGGTAAAACTTCGTTAGTGGATTTTGAGGGTGTGACAAGGACACTAATCTGCCTCCAAGAAACTGACATCCACCTGTTGTTGACTTCCGATTCTGATTGCATCCTCCATAATCAGAATCCGTGTAGGCGACTAACTCCAAGTCTCCCTCTTTCGTGTACCACAACCCTAGTTTAGGCTTGCCTTTGATATAACGCAATATCCTCTTCACACCTTTAATGTGAGATTCCTTTGGGTTTGCCTGAAAACGAGCACAAAGACAAACTGCAAACATAATATCAGGTCTAGATGCAGTTAAGTACATTAAAGTTCCTATTATTGCCCGATATTGGGTGGGGTCCACGTCTGCATCACTGTCTGAATCAGCACCCAATTTATGGTTGACACAAACTGGAGTATCAAATGGAGTGATGTCCTCCATCTTGAAGCGTTTGAGAACGTCTTGGACATATTTAGTCTGATTAATGAACATCCCATCTTTCTTCTGATCAACCTGCAGTCCTAAAAAGAAAGTTAGTTCACCCATAGCACTCATTTCAAACTTCTTTTTCATGACGGCTTCAAATTCCTGATACATGGCGACTTTTGATGCAGCAAAGATGATGTCGTCCACGTAGACTTGAACCAGAAGAAAGTCCCTTCCTTTTCTCTTAACGAACAGTGTGCTATCGATCTTTCCCCTTTCAAATTCATTCTCAAGCAAGTAATCGGATAGAGTTGCGTACCAGGCACGAGGGGCCTGATGCAGCCCATATAGCGCTTTACTTAGCTTGTACACATGATCAGGAACTCTGGGTCAGGAAAACCCGGAGGTTGCTCAACGTACACAACCTCATCGACTTTACCGTTAAGAAACGCACTTTTCACGTCTAACTGGAACACCTTCATCTCCTTGTATGCAGCAAATGCCAAAAACAATCGAATCGCTTCCAATCTCGCCACAGGAGCAAACACTTCATTGTAGTCGATCCCTTCTTGCTGATTAAAACCTTTTACAACCAGCCTTGCCTTGTTCCTTATTATTATTCCTTTCTCATCTCTCTTACATTTGAAAACCCATTTGGTGCCAATCGCATGTACATTCTTCGGTTTTGCAACCAAATTCCATACCTCCATCTTCTTGAACTGGGCTAACTCTTCTTGCATGGCTTCGACCCACGAGCTGTCCTTGAGACCCATTTGATAGTTCTTTGGTTCAATCTGGCTGATGAAGCAGGTGTACAAGCATTCGTTAATGATGCCTGTATCTTTAATGCTTGTGTAAACACAGGTGTGCTCATTCAAGCTTCGTCTTGTTTGTACACCGTCGGACAGATCACCTATCACGTTCTCCAAAGGGTGATTTTTGTGAACACTCGTAGTCGGAACCGAACTGACTTGCAGATTGTCTTCCAGGTTCGAAGATAGTTCATCAATGGGTGATTGTTGTTGAGAATGAAAAGGATTGAAGAATTCCTCTTCTGTAGAAGTAGCAGGTGTATCGACAGCATTTGATGAGGAAGGTTGACATTCATCGTACTGCGTTCATTGCACAAAATTTTCTTCCTCATCATAAAGCATCTTCGTAGCTATTCTCTCATCAACTTTTGCACAATCCATGTAAGGCAAATTAAAAGATTTAAAAAGCCTATCATAGTCGAAAGCCCCAGCGGGTCCCGTGCTTGGTTTTGGTGATTTGTAACTTGTGATGTCAGTGTTACACACCACCTCAACCTTGCTGGTCGATAGATTAAAGACTCGTCTGTTGGGTGTCCCAACAACATATCCGACTAAAATACCTTCGTCGGCTATCTCACCAAATTTTGAGTTCGTCTTTAATATCGAACACGGGGACCTGAATGGTTCGAGACCACTCAAGTTAGGCTTTCTACCATGCATAAGTTCATAACATGTTTTATTCAATCTTTTAACAGTTAAAACTCTATTAAGGATATAACAGGCTGTTGCGAAAGCTTCAGCCCAGAACACCACAGGAAGTTTAGAATCAGCCAGCATGGTTCTGGCTCCTTCAATTAGCGTTCTGTTCTTCCTCTCAGCCACCCCATTTTGTTGCGGAGTATACGGAGCGCTGTACTGGTGGTCTATCCCTTTCTGTAAGCAGAATATCTCCATCTGATAGTTTTTGAACTCTGTCCCATTGTCAGTCCTGATGTATTTAACATTTTTCCCCATAATATTCTCAACCTTGGTAATCAAATTCATTACCAACTGAACCGTTTCATCCTTTGTCTTCAGGAAATATACCCAAGAATATCGAGAGAAATCATCAGTTATCACCAAGCAGTATGATGTTCCACCTAGGCTTTTTACATTCACGGGACCGAAGAGATCCATGTGAAGTAGGTCTAGGGTACTGACTATTGAATTAACCTTCTTGGTGTGATGAGATTTTTTGTGTTGCTTTCCCTTTTTGCACGATAAGCATTGCTCTTCAAAGTTGAAATTTTTCAAGGGAACACCCAGCACCAGCCCATTCTTGACAATGTAGTTCATTTTTCGAAGATGAATATGCCCCATTCTTCGATGCCATAACTCGGACTCCGATTCAGTTGCTTTTGACAGAAGACATGATTCTTCTGTTGCCATCTCAGTCGACCTCATGTCCATAACATATGTATTCTTATCCCTTGAAGCCTTCATTACTATCCATTCCTCTAGTATCTTGAAACCAGGATACAGTACGATCGCTTCATTTTTGGTAAAGTGCACTGTGTAATCTTTGTCACAGATCTGAGACACACTCAGCAGATTATGCTTCAGCTCTTCAACGAAATTCACCTTTTCTAACTTCATTTTACCATTAGTCACCGTCCCAATTCCAGTAATTCTACCACCACTCTCTCCAGCAAAACTTACTCTACCTCCCTGAACAGGTTTCCATTCGTGTAACAAATTCTTGTTACCCGTCATGTGTCGGGAACAGCCGCTATCCACAACCCATAGATTGTTTGCAGCCCTGTTCAACTGTTCCTGCACGGTTAAAGCAAAGGATTAAAATCTGGGGACCCAAGACCTACTGGTCTTGGGTCGATTAAATCTGTTAAAAGGCATCCCGTACTTTGGCTGTCCAAAGTTAGTATTAGAATGATTTCTGTATGTCCTAAAAGGATACCTTCTAGTAGATTGACTATGAGGCCATCCAAAGCTTCGTGAATTAAATGAATTATAACTAATGATTTGGTTGTTAACAGGGAAAAACTGAGATCGACTTCTTTGAAAACCTGGATTAGTCCAATATCTGAACTTTGATGAGTTTTCATTCTTACCATTATAGTAATTACTGTTAGTTCTATTCTCAGTTTTCGAAGGCCTCATACCTCTGAATCTCTGATTCAGAGGGCAATCAGCAATCAGGTGTCCTATTTGATTGCATCTGAAACAGCTCCTGTGTTCAACTTTCGTCTCAACAGTTGTTTTAGATGTTGAGGTTGCATTACTGCCGGTTTGTCTAACATATGGTGGGACATACGGGTTTAGTGGAGAATTCTTTTCAGTTGGTTTATGTTCCTCTCCACGTTTTAGTAACACTGCCTCTTCTTTTGTCTCACTAGACTCAGATGTCTTGTCTGAATTTGATGAGACAGAACTAGGAACAGAAATCTTAACATTCGAAACAGGCTTACTCGTTTCGCTTTTACTAACTTCTGGATCTTTAATCGTAACCTTAACAGGAACTGACTGACCAATTTCAACATCAACAAATTTCTGATTACTAGGATCATAAGTATAGTTATGATTATAAGGTGGTGGAACTTCAGAATATCCAATTCCTCCCCTTTTAATTGGGAAACGTTGATCACTTACGAGATGATCAAGTATTGCGGAGGAATTTCTAAATTGCTCAAGCTTTCTGTTTAGTTCCACCACTTTCACCTGGTAATCAGCTATCTGTTTATCCCTTTCAGCAATTAGTTTGGTTTACTCTTCTAACACTTCATAGCTAAGATCAATTACTTGTATTTTTTCAGCTAGACTTGCTTTAAGACTTCTGATATCTTTCTCACTAGCTTTTATTTTTACCGTGTAATTTTTTTCTCTAGTTTTAGTGTAATAATGATCTTCTTTTAATGTTCTAAATTGAGCATCCAAACTATCAAACTGATCAGTTATTGTTTTCAATTGTTCAGACAGATTTTCACATTTCGTACAAGGGAGCTTAGAACTTACCTAAGAGAGCTGATCTGTCACCTCTGCCATATAAGCTTGATCTTCTCTTGTCTCTCTGTTTTTTTCTTCAGTTTCGATGTTAACCATGTTGGCCTGTTCGAATACTTCCTCAACTTGCAGATTCCAATTGTATTCCCCGTTCTGTCTGGATATCATTGCCCTATTCTCATTACTTCCTCCATTTGGTTGTGTTGGCCTGTTCTGACTACGTTCCACTCGTTCATTTGTGCATTCTTTAGCAAAGTGTCCATTCTGTTGGCAGTTATAACACCGAACCTTTGACTTATCAAACCCTGGTCTTTCACCAACGAATTTTCTACCAGTCTTCTTCATAAACCTTTTAACTCTTCTTACTATCATCGCCATCTGCCACTGCAGATCCATCTCCTCCAGATCATCAGCATCGATCTGATCATAGTCTTCGTCTAAAGTTGCAGGGTCAACAATTTTACCTTTTATGTAATTTTCGTAAGAAGCAATGAAAGATGCATAGAGAGCAAACTGCTGTTCAGCAGATTTAACACTCATGGGCATCTGAGAGTAGTTGTTGTTCGGAACACTTGAAGAAAAACTACCCTTTGTTGTTTGAGGTTTAGAAGTATTTGTTCCACCAGCTACGAAACACACATCACCATCCATGTTGAGAGTTACACGACCATCATGAGTTGAGTTAGCGCTCGAGTCTCCCTTTGAGTAGTAAGCAGATGATTCCGACTTCGAACTTGAACTTGAATTAACTTTCGCACCATACATTCCCGGATCCTGAACCTGATCAGTTGGTGTCTCTTTTCGAACCATGTTAAGTTCAAAAGTTCGTAGTTTGTTGACTGATGTTTCCAAGTCAATGTTGGCAAACTCTTTATCTTCTCTCATCAAGACAGTGTACATCTCCCATTTCGGTGGGAGAGCATCAAGGAGTTTTTCTACGATCTCCTCTTCTTTGTAAACAATGGAATAATTGCTGAGTTCGGTCATCAGGTGATAATATCTTGTGATGATATCATCAAGTGATTCATTCTTCAAGTACTTGAACACCAAGAATTGGGTTTTGAGTAGCTTAATCTTGGATGCACGTATCCCCACATTACCTTCAAATCGGTTTTCAAGCGCTTCCCATAGCTCTCTAGCGGTTTTATATTTCCGGAAGGTGTGAAGAATCTCTTGTGGAAGAGCCATTGTTATCGCAGCATGAGCTTTGCTTTCAGCCTCATACATCTTCTTTTCTTCCTCTTCCATCTTATTGTATTTCTTAATTTGTTCACGACCCTCATACAAAGCCGTTGGTGGAATGTATCCATCTTGAATGCACACCCACATCTTAGCATCTTGATATTTAACATATTGCTCAAACCGATCTTTCCAAGCCACGAAATCGGTACCCTTAAGCATTTTCGGTGCCTTAGTAGCTGAACCTGCTTCCACCTCCATTTTCACCAGTTCCGTAATATTTATAGAAGTCATCTTTGGAAGAAATACAAACGAGCACTCAAAAAAACCAAAAATAAAAATTTTATTCTGAACAGTACTGTAGGCGAAGTTAAACTTAACTTCGCTTAAGTCTTAACTTCGCTTGAATTCTTAACTTCGCTCCTTTTTAAATTCGCCTGGTTAGGCGAAGTTGTAGATAACTTCGCTTAAGTTAAGCGAACTTGTGAGGTAGGCGAAGTTGTTAATAACTTCGCTTAACCTTATATCTTCGCCTAAACCCTACAAACAGTAGCGGCAACTTCGCCTGGTGAACAATTGTTTTTTTAGGTTTGATTTTGACGTTTTGCGAGGTATGCGAAGGTGTAATGGGTTGTATTTGATGGTGGGAGGTGAGTAAGACACAAAAACTCGGTATATTAACGTAAACTCGTCCCGCGAATAGTCGAACGGAACGATTTCTACACCCGTGTGATAATCCCGAACCACACAATCACGAGCAAATGCTCTGATACCAATTGTAGGTTCCCAGCCGGATCTACACGGAATATCTCGTTCTACGTAGGTGCGGAATCCCTACGTAAGACGATACGAGCGTAGAAGACGAAACACGTTAAACACAATCAAACACACGTTACAATAAACAAAGAACACGTTGTATTGCAACTGATAACACGTGATATATCAATCACCGATTACACAAAACTGAACAACTCTCTCAAACAAGCCGTAACCTCAACCTATATAACATTTGACAACTTCGCCTAACATGTTTAGGCGAAGTTGTCACTAACTTCGCTTGTTCAACAAGTTCGCCCATATCAGGCGAACTTGTGAGACAACTTCGCTTAATTCTAAATACAAAACATACTAACTCGATTACAGACACTAGATACTGAACTACTGACATCATGAACCAACACAAACTGATGGCCAATATGAGCGAACAATACAAACCTTAGAAGACCGACTTCGTGCTTTTATACTAGATTTCAAAGGGAATTGGGATCAACACCTCCCGCTCATTGAATTCTCTTACAATAATAGTTACCGCAGTATTATACAAGCAACACCATATGAAGCATTATACGGGCGAAAATGTAGACCGCCACTTTGTGGGACAGAAGTGCGTGATACTCGAATTTCAAGATCCGATTTAATTCAAGAAAAAAACGATAAGTTCATAAGATTAAACGAAAGTTGAAAGCCGCCCGTGACCGACAGAAATGTGATGCCGATGTTCGTAGAAATCCATTATCTTTTGAAATAGGCGACAAGGTGTTTTTGAAAGCATCACCATGGAAAGGTGTTATAAGGTTTGGAAAGACCGGTAAGTTAGCCCCGAGATACATTGGACCTTTCGAGATTATTGCAAAAATTGGTCCCGTAGCTTACCGACTAAAACTACCCCTAATACTAAGCACTATTAACGATGTGTTTCTTGTATCAAATCTGAAAAAGTGTTTGACTGATGAAACGGCAATAGTACCACTGGAAGATGTTCAGATTAATGAAAAGTTAAACTTCGTAGAGGAACCGGTGGAAATTATGGACGGAAAAAATAAGCAGTTACAACACAATAAAATCTCATTGGAAAAAGTTCGGTGGAACTCAAAACAAGGACCCGAATTTACTTGGGAACGAAAAGATGAGTTTCGAAAGAAATACCCACCACTGTTCCCTAAAAAGAAAAATGATGACACATGAAATTTCTTAATAGGGGGGGGGGGGAATGTGACATTCGTGACAAAACGAGGTATACCTTATTTAATACGTAGCGAGTAAACAATAAATCGGTTAATTTGTATCGATTAAACGAGTAATCGACTGATACTGACTAAGACCCGTATATAAATACTGAGTGGTCATATATGAGTTATATATATTTTATAGAGGCTAACATATTGATATTTAGGCCTCAGTACGTTTAAAACCATTTAAACGAAAAAGGTTTCATTTATTGATACGCTATGAGTTTAAATGCAATCGTTAACATCAAAACGAGCATTGTAGCATCCGTCAAGCCGAAAAATATTTATAAAACACATATATAACATGATCTAAGAAACCCGTGAAAATATTTTGGGTTTTTACAACCTTTTAATATGTTTTTATTATTTTTCAAAAATGAGTAGAAAAATGACCGTTTTCGCGATATTTCTCGCACCCGATTTAATTTTCTCATGAAAAACTGAACTGAATTATATTTTGGACCGAGATTTATGCATGGCATGGAAAACAAGGCAATAATGGGCCAAAGGGAGGCCCAAAGCCCCCACCCCCTGTTTACTTGCGACCGCAAATGGGGACATACCCCCTTGTTTCTAGCATTTTGTATATATTAGAATACTTAGATATTTAAACACCTAACATCAACCAACTCAATTTTCTGCTGAGCCTCTTCATTTCCAGCCAAGAACTTCAAGGTAAACATCTATTTTCATGTGATTTCAAGCTTGATTAACATGATTTAAACATGAAAAATTAAGTCTTGATTAGTTTTAAACGTGTTTAACCATTCAAAAACCATAAAAAAAAAATCATGTTTTTGATGTTAAACGTGTTTACAAAGCAGAAACATATAGATTTTTGACCAAAACCACAGATTAGAACATGAATACAACGTTTTTACGGTTCAAAAGTTTGGTTTGAAACCAAAACCGAAACCCTAATTAACAAGGATATTCTATGGATGATTTATTCTTGTTTTGATGTTATATAATATGTAGATACACTGACTTGTGACCCAAGACCTAGAGAGCTGTTTAAACAATCGAAAAACTATCGAAAATCGACAAGGTAATTACTGGTTTACTCGTTTAGGGGCTGTTTAGAATTAGGTTGTGACGTGCTTCTTTTTAGTTTGTGAAACTTTGTATGGACATTAAGAATCACATAAGTGAGTCCCTGCTAAAATTTGGTAATTTTTTGATAAACGGAAAATATTTGGCGAATTTAATACCTTTATTGGCATTTATTCGAGAAAAATAGTTAAACTACATGAAAAATTATGAAATTGTGTAAGATCACTTGGAAAATTTGAGGACATTTGGAGATGTCTAAGTATTTTTGTGCAATTGTGTTTTAATCGAATTTTAACAGCCGAAAAACACGCAAAAAGGCATTTTGGCCTAAGAGTTAGATTCTGGAGATTTTGCAGGAGCTACTTCATGGTATTGTGACCACTTGGAAAAATTAACGGATCTTTCGATGTCGTTTGGTATAAACGGGATATTTATTACTAAATTATAACACATTAAATGAATTTTTATAAATAGATAATTAATCATAAAATTTCAGAAAATATTTTTATAAAATTCTACATGTTTTAATTTATATTTTTAAAAAGTTTCATAATTTATATATAAGTGCATAATTAGTTATGATTAATCAAAGATTTAAATTATATTTGTTTTAACGAAACCGGCAGTTTTGTGTTTAACAAACTTACTGGTATGTCAAAATATCAAAAGTGGTCAAATATCATAATTTTGGATGAATTTGATAAAAATGAATTTTTTACGAGATTTCCGGACCATTCGGGTGTATTGTACGCGTTTTGTACAATCAAACCCGTATGAAAACGGAAACAAACCCTGCGTTCAATCCAGATACCGAGACTTCACAATTCTTTCATCAATCGAATCATTTTATCAATCAATATGTTTACTTAAATTTGTGCGATCTTACCTAATTCCGAAACGCATAAACGCTCAACTTGGCTAGGCTCGGAAACAGTGAAACTGAGCCAAATCTGGATTTAAACATTTCATTGTATACAACGTCACAATCTAAGACTATGGTCATGTTCTGGGCCTAACATCTATGCCCAGACTAGTTATACAGCCCGATTTAGTTTAAACACTGTACTGGTATTAACGGTACTATACCGGTTATAGGATTCAAGCTATAATCGAGACATTCTAGTTACTGATACGTACCACCAGCTCGAATAACATTAAGGTGAGTTTCACGACCCCACTTTCTAAACTGTTTTACGAACTTTTGGGGTGGAAAGCATGTTTAAATATACTTATATACTTGAAAACGTGTGATGATGTGAATTATCTAAGTACTAACACTTGAAAGTCCCCACAAACACAAGTGATTAACTTCGTGCTGGTGACGTGTGGATAGTACTATCGGTTTGACAAACCCAATTGACAGGGCCGGAGGGGTATGCCGGAACATGTTAACCCAGTTGCACATTGTCATTTAAACTTGTTACATTTTGCTATGTGGTTTAGACATAGTACATACTTGGAGCAAAGTGGTTGTTAAATGCCAATGGGAGTACATGGGCAAGGGTGGCCATGCGTTTTTGCTCGTTTAAGTTTCACTTGTGGCTTAGTATAAAAAGAGTTAATAGCCATTTTCGTCCCTTTGGTTTGCTACTTTCGCCACTTTAGTCCAAAGTTCGAAATTTTGTCAATTTAGTCCTTATAGTTTTAAACATTAGCCAATTACATCCTCCCGTCTAACGACATCCAACTATGCCGTTAGTTTTAGGGGTATTTTTGTCTTTCTCCTGTTTATTTTTAGTTAATGGTCAGTTTCATCCCTGTGGTTTGATACTTTTGCTACTTCAGTCCAAAGTTTGAAATTTGTCAAGTTTATGTTTAATTTATTCAGTTTTTTTTTGCTACTTCAGTCCATGATGGAATTCATTGGTAAAGCGGTCATGGTAATTCCCTAAAACCGAACTATACCGAAAAAACTAAAATCGTTTCTCTGATTAATGCATAATAGTTAGGGTTTAGAGATTAACATATCGTAGCAAACATCTGGGTCGAATATCCCTCATTTCTATGTTTCCTAAAGAAATCTATGCACTAAATCGCATGTGTGTTCTTCAAATCGTGGTATTGTTCATGAATTCGTCGAATTCAACCCTAGAATTGTAGTCGATATGAGGAATTCAAGAACAACACCACGATTTGAAGAACACACATGTGATCTAGTGTATCGATTTCTTGAGCAAACATGGAAATGCGGGATATTCGACCTCCTGATGTTGATTTCGACCAAGATGTTTGCTACGATATGTTAATTTCTAAACTGTAACTATTATGCATTAACCAAAGAAACGATTTTAGTTTTATCGATATAGTACGGTTTTAAGGAATTACCTTGACCACTTTACCAATGAATTCCATCATAGGGGAGAGTTTTAAAAATGTCTAGAAACTAAATACGAGGGGGGGTATGATTATTGTCATTGACAGAGTAAACGTAAACTTGTTTTGGTCAATAGTCGATGGTTTTAGGCTTGGATTATGCTCTTAAGGGCTATAGACAAAAAAACCTGAATAAATTAAACATAAAATTGAAAAAATTTCAAACTTTGGACTGAAGTAGCAAAAGTATCAAACCACAGGGACGAAACCGACCATAAACTAAAATTAAACAGGAGAAAGACAAAAATACCCCTTAAACTAACGGCATAGTTGGATGCCTTTAGACGAGAGGACATAGTTGGCTAATGTTTAAAACCATAAGGACTAAATTGATAAAATTTCATACTTTGGACTGAAGTGGCAAAAGTAGCAAACCATAGGGATGAAAATGGACATTAACTCGTATAAAAATATCATACACATACATATGTATATACTTACTTACTGTGACCTTTACGAACTCATATACTGATTTTGTTCGTACTCGTGAAACTTGAAACTCACCAACTTGACGTAGTTGGCCCTTTTTAACATGCTTTTAAGGTAAACCGAAGTTGGAATGAATTGCTTACGTGCTTGGTGTTAGAAGTAAAGTTGAATAGCTGTAAATAGACGCAAATACATAGTAATGAATAAGTAGCCCGTGAACCGGTTTTGTGAATTTCATCTAGTTTGTAAACTTAGTACCAAACAATGTAATATAATGTAAAGTAGTTTGTTGAATTTATTTATAAAAAATGTGTTTGATACCAGAGTTATTTGTTACATTCCCGTATTACGCTTCCGCATTTACCTAGTCGGGGTGTGAAAATAAATAAGTTTAATATCTTGTAAATTAGATGAATATTAAACCGATTTTATATGCCAAACCCAAGCCCTGAATCCATATCCGAATTTGCATTCTTGCCAATACAAAGAACCATAGGGTGTTCTTAGCATACTACCTAGAAGAGCTCAAGAGAAATGAAGGAGATGTTGATATAAAAGGCTAGTCTTCAAGATAGAAGGACCTTAAGCTTGTATACCCTTCTAGCTTCAAAGAAACTACTTGATTATGCTAGGATTTACAATAGAAAACTCCTTATTGTTGTTCCTTCCCTTTAGCCGAAATTAGAGAGAGGAAGAAGGGAGTTTACTTGCAACTTGTGTGTGTGTGTGTGTGTGTGTGTGTGAGAGAGAGTTGTGAGTTACCAATGCACCACTCAAACCTGCCAATAATATCTTGTGCATGTCTTGGAAATAAATAAAACAATTAAGTGAGGAGAGAGAGGGGGAAAAATGGCAGCTCACAAGGGTTCCCACCCAATTTCAAAACTCAAGTAATCTATTTTATTTACTTATGTTATAACATAACATAACATGCAAAATCCAGTATGCATTTCATATTTGTTATTTAAGCAACTTAAATTACATGATATAGGGAAAATGCAAAATGTATTAAGTCTTTCATATTGTTATTTAACCAATTTAAATAACTTCGTATATGCTAAATGCAATAAGTCTTGCATATTGTTATTTAACCAATTTTATTAACATCGTATATGGAAAATGCAAAATCTCTCATAATATAAATTATCCATGTAATTTATTTATCACACAACTGCAAATATTTAGAAACCCAATTCCAATTATTCAAAGTGTTGATATTTTTTTGTTAGATCATATCTTAAATAAATATCGTTGTGTTTGTCTAGCTTGTTATTGGGTATGACCCTACTTGGATCATAACGTACTAGCCATATCAACTCTAATATGTGTCTTGGGCAGACCAATTCCAATAATCTCCCACTTGAACAAGATACATAGAAGATTGATGCAAATAGCAAATAAGGCCTAGAATCAGTTTACTACCCCTACTACATATGACGAAGTGCCATTAAATAACATCATCCCGTTCAAGTCCCCAACTAGAAATGATTTAGGTGAATCTATCATTTATCCTTTTGCCACAGATGTCATGACAAATCTAGACACACAGAGTGATCATTCTCTGTTGATTTAACTTAGTAGGCGTTAGACATCTTACTCTCAATGAATAAGAAGGACAAATTCCCTTTTGGCTACATACGTCTCTCACAATCACCTCTTAGCATGCCCGATCATAGCCTTATGTACTGTCATGTTTCAGATCAGCGAAGAACTAAGTCAAAGCATAATATTTGGTGAATATCAAAACCCAATATGTATCTCATGTCGGAGGATACTATGATATTCGCCTTTACTCATATTTACTTATGGCCACCAATCACAAGGATTCCATGCAATAACATTTCATGGTGGGTCAGTCTAATATTTATATCCCATAAATATCTATGAACCTTGGCAGCAAACCCTTGTTCTGTATTCATGACTTATGAATATCCACCAATCCAAGTTCATAATACTCTTACCTTCATATTTGTTCCCACAAATATGAAAGATTACGGACATTTAAAATAATTAACTTCTTCATGGATTTAAGCATGCTAAAATGGAACATAGCTCAAAATGTCATAATCAAAAACCATAAACATATGAAAGAGTCAAAATAACAATCGTTCTGATATCCAAATACAAAATAGATCAAATCCAATCACTAGAATATCGAAGTCCTAAGGCGCAAGTATGACCCTCATGCTTCGGCCTTTCAAGGAGTTTCATGAGTGGATCCACCATGTTTTTTCAACTTTGCGAATACATATCATTCCTTTTTCTACTTAATCCCTTATGTAGTTGAATCTCCACTCAATGTGCCTTGTCTTTTGATGTGCACGGGGTTCGTTGATTTGAGCAATCGCACCCTCGTTGCCACAAAAGATCTCTAGAGGGTCCTGAATGGTACGGACTATCCCTAGATCGGGAATGAACTTACTTATCCATGCAACTTCTTAAGCAGCCAATGATGCGGCGATGTATTCAAATTCATTGGTGGACAATTGTACGACATCTTGTTTTGCGCTCTTCCAAGAGACTGCCCCACAATTCATAACGAAAACATATCCCGATTGTGATCGAGAATCATCTCGATCAGCTTGGAAACTCGCGTTCGTGTAACCCTTTAAAAAGAGTTCCTCCTCACCAGAGCCATATATTAGCAACATATCCTTAGACCTTCTAAGGTATTTCAATATGCTGTTAACAACCATCCAATGGCTACTTCCCGGATTTTGTTGGAATCTAGTTGTCATGCTCAAAGAGCATGAAACATCCAGTCTAGTGCATATCATTGCATACATGATGGATCCTATAACAGAAGCATATGGGATAGCTTTTATTTTCTCTTGCTCATATTTTGAGCTTGGACATTGAGACCTACTCAATATTGTTCCTCTATGAATAGGTACCAAACCTTTATTAGAGTTCTCCATATTGAACCTTTTCAAGATTTTATCGATCTATGCACTTTGGTTTAAACCTATCAACCGCCTTGATGTATCCCTATAGATCGTTTTCCGAAAATATAGGCAGCTTCACCAAGATCCTTGATGGAAAAACAACTCCTAAGCCAGGCTTTTACACCTTGCATGGTTGGAATGTCATTTCCAAATAGTAGTATGTCATCAACATACAATTATAAGAAAGTAATGATGCTCCCATTAGCTTTCTTATACACACAAGCCTCATCAGCGTTCTTGATGAATCCGAGTTTCATAACCTCTTCATCAAAATGGTGATTCCAACTTCTAAATGCTTGTTTCAATCCATAGATTGATTTCTATAACTTGCATACTTTATTAGGATGTTTTGGATCAACAAAACCTTCGGGCTGAACCATATAGACATCTTCCTCAAGATATCAATTTTGAAAAAGGGTTTTGACATCGATTTGCCAAATCTCATAGTCATAATATGCAAGAATGGCAAATAATATCCTAATAGACTTGAGCATTGCCACCGGGGAAAAGGTCTCTTCATAATCAATCCCTTGAGTTTAAGTAAAACCTTTTGCTACAAGTCTTGCTTTATAAGTATCCAAGTTTCCATGCATATCGATTTCCTTCTTGAAAACCCAGTTACTTCCAACCGGCTTGGAGTTCAGAGGTGGTACAACTAAATCCCAAACTTGGTTGTCATGCATGGATTTCATCTCAACGTTCATGGCTTCAAGCCATTTGTCACAATCGGATTGTGATATTGCATCATGGTATGTGGTGGGTTAATCCGAATCTACCACATAGCATCCATCCATGAAAAATCCATATCTTTTGGATGGATTACTAATTCTACCATTTGTTCATTCTCAACAACCTCTTGATGATTGCTAGTATCAACCAAACGCGTGTCGGCTTGTGGTTATCGATCCTCCTCGAGTTCCAACGTTCTACTAGCTCATTCCATAAGAAACTTAGTTTCCAAGAACTCAGCCTTTATAGCAATAAAAACATTTTGCTCGGTTGGGTTGTAGAAATAATATCCCATAGAGTCTTTGGGATATCCTACAAAGAAACACTTATTGGATCGACTCTCAAGTTTGTTTTGGGTGTTGTGCTTAACATAAGCCTCACAACCCTATACCTTCAAATATGATAATGATGGAACCCTTCAATGCCATATTTCAAAAGGTGTCTTGTCACGTTCTTGGTTAGGGCCATATTTAGAATTCGGGCCGCGGAGAGAAATGCGAAACCCCAAAATGATAGAGGCAATGTGCTTGTAGCCATCATTGATCAAATCATATCCAATAGAGTTCGATTCCTCCTTTCGGACACACTATTATGTTGTGGCGTTCCGGGTGGAGTGATTTGTGAGATAATCCCACAACTCCTAAGATGATCTTGAAACGCATCACTAAGGTAATCACCTCCTCTATCCGAACGAAGTACTTGGATGGTTTTATTGAGTTGATTTTCTACTTCATTTGTGAAAACTTTGAACATTTCAAAGGCTTCATCTTTGTGTCTTAACAAGTACACATTCCTATAATGACTATAATCATCAATGAAGGTAATGAAGTATCTTTCACCATTCCTTGTCATTACCTTAAAAGGACCACATACATCCGAATGTATGATACCTAATAAGTCTTTTGCCCTTTCATTTGTTCCACTAAAGGGTTCCTTGTTCATCATTCCTTGTAAACAAGATTCACACTTACCAAATGAATCTTCATTTGATTCCAAAAGACCATTCTTTTGAAGTGTATGTATGCGATCTTTGTTTATGTAACCAAGGCGACAATGCCAAAGATAATTCTTACTCAAATCCATTTTGAGTTTCTTGGTGCTTGATTGGTACAACTTGTTGTCAAATGATTTGTTATCATGAACTAATTCTTAAAATGCCGTTAGACGATATTCCTTTAAAATAAAAGACATTATTCATGAAAGCACAAATACCATGGTCCACAAATTGGAAATCATAACCATATTGTCATAAAAGAGAAACGGTGATAATGTTCCTAGTCAAACTAGGAGCATACAAAATACATTTCAAAACAACTTCCAAACCATTTGGAAGCTTCAAAACATAGTCTCATTGGGCTTCGACATCAACTTTTTCTCATTGGAAGCTTCAAATATTTACAAACGATAGGAAGAAAAGAAATTACTCAATCATACACAAGCATTTTGATATTTGGTCACTCAAAACGAATCATTTTATATATATGACGAAGAACAATTTAAAAAAAAGGATTATGAATCAACCAAAAGTTGATAAAATGACAAACATGAGGGTGTAAACTAGAACTACAGAGGTGGGGCATCAATGTAAGTCCCAAACACCTTGAATGTAAGATATGTAAGTCCGTATTGCGTGGCTTGTCAGTCCAACGTTCAACTTCAAAGTTTGAAAGGTTTTGAAAAGTTGAACTTATTAAACAAATTTAAATGTTTTGTCATTAAAAATATTTTGAACAAATATTAGGGGGTTGAAATCCAAATAAGCCTTGAGAAGAGATATGGAACATCATAGTGCAATACTTGTTGTCCATTTATGTATTAAGAAACTTATTGAATCTTATGTATATCACCAAAGTAATGAAATTCATGCTATGAAATTACCTGCTATTAACCTATCTAATGAGTCACGATAATGCTGTAACACCCCGTAACCGCAACGGAAACGTAAACGGGATGCAACAGACACATCTGATATCAACAACATTGCTTATAAAGAAAACACCACTACATTAATTTACATCATATTACATTGTTCCAAGTTTAGTTCCCGTCTAGGCGTTACACATAAATTTTACCAACAGTACATTAACATATTTAATACAAAATGCTTCCACAAAAAGCACGCATCATCAAGCATGTAGCACTTATTCCAGTTTGGGAGTACCTAGAAAGCATGTAAAGAAAACGGGTCAACTACGAATAGTTGGTGAGTTTCACTAATTTAAGTAAACAGTGATAAATCATTATCATAATAATATATTAGCGATGTAATTATGCTGAGCCCACAAGTGAAACCTCTGACTATCACACACAACCCCCGTGGCATATCCCCCGCCCACGGACCTGCCCCAAACCGCTATGTCTAACATTACATAGCAAAATATATAGAACAACAAAATAGACATGTGCAACTGGCTGGGAAACATCAGCAAATCCATGACGGACCAGTTGGGTGGGTTTGTCAGACCAATAGTACCATTCACACTCTACCGGCTTTCAGTTAATCACTCGTGTTCCGGGGCCTTAGAATGTTAGCAACTCAGACAATTACCATCTTAGTACATTTCCGTACGATTCTCGTACAATAAAACATATATAAATACACGCAAATCCATGCGTTCAGTATGTACTTAAACATTTCAATAATAACATGCTTTCCGCCCCGGGAAAATATTTAAAAACAGTTAAGAAAAAGGGGCTCGTGAAACTCACCTTATCGCAAGCAGTAACACAGTACGTGAGCTATTAAACCGGATCTGTAATACGATCCCTAAATTCGTTACTATACATTCACTATTTATATAATTTTAATCGTGTTAACCGGTACATCTGGGGACACTGTTAACCCAGTACTGTACCCGTTCCGGGGGCAATGTTAACCTATAAACACTTCTCAGGACTCAGATTGTGATATCGTTTAGAGTTCACTAGTCAAAATTACTACTAGTCGTTTTTCCGTTTTGCGTGCCTAGCACGGTTATCCGTTTTTACGTTTCAAAAATGTGTTTGGTCACACACGACCCGAAAATAGTTGTTGATTGATAATTTAAGTAAAGTTGTGAATTTAGAGCTCGGTTTAGACGCCCCGATTGGCCGCGGGGCCCGTTTCCGTCTTTGGCGTACCGGAAACTGTTAAATCGGTTAAGATTACCCAAATCATCCGAATTATTTTCGGATGATTCATTTTTACTTGTTTAACTCAATTATACGAAAATGGTTCATTTTTAGGGTTTTTATACACCAGTCAGCTGGCTTAGGCGAACTTTACCGGTTTACGCGTTTTAAGCTTTAAAAGTTTGTTTTTATCTTCTTTTTAGCACAAATAAATATCCGCTTAATCTCGGATCTTGAAATTTTGTACAAATCACTTTTTGACAGTGGGGATTTTAATAAAAATATTTCCAGAATTATTTTTTATATTTAAAATTTATTTATCAATTTTTAAACACCATTTAAACACTAAATAAGTCGAAAATACCAAACGATCTTAGAAAAATCCCAAATTTTTTTCCTGGTGACCCCTGCCATCCACATAGTCCCCTGTAATTTTTCCAGAACCAAAATCTCATTTTACATGCCATTTTCACTAAAACCGAGCTAGAAAACCCTAGAACTCGTTTAACCGAAAAGCCTACATAGACTTCTCCAACTGACCTCAAATTTTGTGTGTGACTTATACATGTTTTAAAATCTTATCTGAAATTTTCCAGAATTTTTCATGATATTTAACTATTTTTCACCATTTTTGGCTAAAACCGAGCATTAAATTCACCAAATATTCATGCTTTGTCCAAAAATTACCAAAAATTCACAGAACTCATATTTTCATATATCTAACTCCTCCGTAAAATTTCATGACCTAACTCTACACGTATCACAATCTGTCCAAATTACAAACATCGTACAAAAACCGAAATACCTTTTGTTTCTAGCTCCAAATCGCAAGGATCTCGCTTTCTAGCCTTTGATAACAACTAGATACAACACCTACAAGCACAATAACACCACACCAAGCAAGTTACACCCACAATCAAGCCATTTCTTTCATGGTTTTGATTATGCTTTAAAAACAAAGATTTAACCGTAAAAATTCGTTTTTGGTTCGTTTAACTCCTTTCTTGGACCAAGATCCCTTGTATAACCCGTATACATCACTTGATCATGCAAGAATCGGTTTTCATCTTTGAAACCTCATTTTCTTGCAAACAAACTCAAGAAACGAATATGAACACGTAAATAACACGATTTTACCTCGGTTTTTCTTGTTCAAATTTCTGGATTTTAGGGTCTTAAGGTGGATAGAAAATGAAGAACTTGGAGTGTTTGTGAAAAAAAAAATAAAAAGGATAAAGGGTTATCCCCTTTTAATCCTATCGGAAGTCAAGGAGGGTGGGGTGGGACCCACCTCTCCATTTTCAACCACATATTTGGATTTCCGAGATCCGGATAATGTTTTGGATAATCTGGTTCAGTTCGTTTTTTGGTTAAATGTTTAATTCGGCTTAAAACGAGGCTAAAACGGTCGTTTTTCGGCTTAAAAATGAAATTTATATAAAACCGATTTAAAGACTTCAAAAACTTAAACCATGACATTTATTAACTTGAAACATCATATTATTAATAATTGCGCATCTTTTTCGGCTTGATCGATCGTCTCTTGCTCGGTTTGTTATTAAAGGTTTCGTTTAACGTACCGACGTACCGTTAATCGAAATTTCTTTTTCTGTGCTTTAATTCACTTATCCCGAAGCTTTAACACTTCGTAAACATCACTAAATATTATGTATCTCGTCTATAATGTATTCTCGATTCTTTCGGGTTTCAATAATCGTTCATCGGTTAATCGTATTTACAATACAATTAACTGTATAATCGAGTATAATCCGTAATCTGAATCATACATACTCGTATAAACGCATTATAATTCACATATTCATTATTAAATATCACATAAATAGTATATACCGGTTAGGGTATACCTGATTCTGCCGGAATCATTACAAATGCTGAGAGTGAAGTACGGAAAGGTAACTTAATCAATATGATCACATGTTGAGATCTTTTCGTAAAAGAGAAAAGGATTTGAAATGATTAAACTGAAATTTGATCTCATAATAGACATTTTCTCTTAAACGTTGAACCAAAATGAGAAAACTGTTAAAAAAGTAAGGTTTAAGTCAAAAAGTGTTGCATTTTTACTCTGAATATGTACTTTCAAGTAAACTTAAATGTTTATGAACTTTCGAGTAAACTAAGTTGTTTTATTTGAAGTTTGACTCATTCGACTATATTTGATAAATGTTTGATATGAATATGTTCGACTATGCTTTGAATATGTGCTTCGAGTAAACTTGTATGTTTATTTGAAATTTGCCTATTTCAAGCATAATTGATGAATCTTAACTTACAATTGTCTGAATAAATTTTTTTCGAGTAAACTTGACTATTGACTTGTTGTTTAGCTCTTTGGAGTAAACTTGGTATATTTTTTAGCATACTTGTTAAAATATTGATTTACTTAATTGATGATTATGTCTGAATACTTTGTTTTTGAAATTGCAAGTGTTTTCGAGTATACTTTGGTTTATCGAGCAAACTCTATGCTTCAAGCACACTTGTATATTAAAAAATTAATATCTCAAGTGTTCTTCAAGTATACTTGCAAATTTCTAGTGTATTCGAGCAAAGTTTGTTTCTTGAGCACACTTTATGCTTTGAGCATACTTTTATGTTTACATTTAACATTATAAGTATTCTCAAGCATACTTTATATTTTTGAAGTATTTTCGAGTAAACTTTGTTCTTCAAGTATACGTTAAAGCATATATCTCTTAAAAATGTTAACTCTTTGTTTGTCTAAGTATAGTCGAGTAAACTTTGTGTTGTTAAGGTATTCAAGTAAGGTTTAACATTTCGAAATATTTCTAAGTTAATATTTTGGGATCTTTATTGATCTCGAGCAAAGTTGTCTATTTGAAAAAATAAACTTGATTACATGGCTTGTGATTAATTTCTCGAGCAATCTAGTATATTCGAGTAAACTTTTGTGAACTCCTCGGATCTCAGATCTAGAATAAACTAACCTTAGATCTAATACCGTTAATGGATCTTGTTCATGATTACTCTTAATTGTATGTTATATTAGGTGTATATATGTGTATATATAATAGTAATACGTTATATATAAGAAGCTTTGATCGAGAGAAAGAATGGACAACAATTCAATATGTTAATCTCAAAAAACTTAAATTAACAGAGGATGAACCCTCTATATATAGAAGATGGATTCTAGTTCGTTACACATTCCGTAACGACTAGTCTCCATTTGGTTACATTACAATACATTAAATGAACATAACGAACTGCCCTCTAATTCGTTAAACATCCATAATAAATTAGGAGGATTAATAACTTAAACATCTAGTTCGTTAAACATCCTTAACGAACTAGATTGATCATAATGAACTAACTTAATATAATAGTATTTCTTTCATTAATAAATACAAAAGATAAATACAAAGACTCGAGACATAAAACTGTTCACTAACAGACACTCCCGCGTCTTGAGCTCTTTGTCTTTAAATTATTTGAAGCGCTTGGTCTGTCAGTCTCTGCATCTGTGAATCCCATGCTCATGACATACGCGAACAACACGTTGAAATTTCATTGCTCGGTCATAGTCTTCACGACACTCGATTAATAACTTATTCTTGAATAGCACATCATTTTCGGTCTAGGTCAAGTTCACATGCCACATCGGATCAATAATCTTAATTAGTTCGATCTATATGCCCTTTCCCAAAACAATAACGGCCTCGCCAGTTTGATTGTAATAATACCAGTGGTTGAAAGATAAATACATATGCTGATTCAACGTCTTGACTGGTACACGCTTCATCGTTTTCGGCGGTTTAACTTTAAGCACCAACTTTCTCCAACTCGTTCTTGGATCTATCTAATCAATGCACTTACGAATTGGGATCTGCGGCTTAAAGAACTTAAACCCGTGATTGACCTCGAAAAGCAAATGCTGATGGAACCATTCTGCTTGACTATTTCCCCCACGGTTAATGAAAGGACGGTACGCAAGAGTCCATACATCCCATCTTGGTAATGAGAGAATGTTAGTAATCTTTTCATAATAATGAACTCCGTTCTCCCATTTGATGATACAAACTTTTAACTCAGAATCGAAAAGCCATGAAATAATATCACCTCGAACTTTTAACACGGCCTTGAAAAAAGTCATCTGATTGGCTTTGGCACGTGCAATGGCTTCCTACTTTCGTTTTTCATCAACGTATCTGTATGCATCGATAATCTTTCGAGCTCTCTTGTCCCGACAAGTAAGCCATCCTTGAATATCAGCAACAGATGGATCAGGCTTCGAATCAAATCTTGTATCAATTCTCTTGCACTTTGATACCTTCTCCAAATGATCTTCGGCTGCGTTAACAGTTTCTTCATTAAATATCAGAGCACCTTGATCAACATTAGAGTGTTGAAATAAGTCAGGGTATTCCTCAGCTATTACATCTTCAATCTTATCTTCCTCGTCTTCATAAATGAAAGACGTGTTCATCTGAATAGTTGAATCATTCAAGACCTCTTCATCATTCTCGACCTCCACATCATTCTTAGCATCTAACACGTTCAGCTCATCGTCATTTAGACCCAACAGTATAGAAATCTGCTTTAGTGTTAAGGACCGCTCAACAAACTGTCCCGATTCTCATCAGCATTCACAATGCTTCTGACCATCCCCGACCCATCAATAAATATAACAATATTGGCTTTTATCGATTCGATGGGTTTAATATTCGTCGAGTCATGATAAATTACCAACTGTATACCCGAATCACCAACAACACTTGTACCTGCACCAGAAGACGAACCGTGAGTTTGTTTAGCCTCACTTCCTCCAGTATCCAAAGCATCTAGATCTTCATCATTATTCTTAAGCTTGTTAAGTGCATCATCCTTGCGTGTTAGCTGCAAGATAAGTTCCTCTTGCTCCTTTATTTTCACCCCCTGAGACTTAACAATCTCACGAAGTTCTTTAGTTTCATTTTGACAATAAGAGACATATCCCATCAGCTTTCGTTGATTGTCCATCATACGCTCTTGAGACATTCGTTTAGCAGACATTTGATTTTCATATAAATGAAGCAAACTCAAGACCATATTCATCTGTTGATCTTGTGACATAGCAAGGAACGAAGAAGGGATCGGCTGAACAGGACCTTGAGGTCGATTAAGCCTCAAAAATGAAACGTCCAAAGGTAGTGGAGGCATCATCATTGGTGTTGGAGAAACCACCGATGATCTGTAGTAGGCCTTGGCAATATGGGTAGAACAAATTGTGGAATCATGCCAAGCAAAGGATCCGACGTGAGTGTGGTAATCAAAGTGAGTTCCGGGGTGCTAGTAGTAAGTGGCACCGCCGGTCTTTGAGGAATGGACGACCTTGGAGGTTGAACTCTAAATGAAATACCAACACCAGCTGACACACGTCGTTTAGACGACCCTTCACCAGCTACCTCCTTCCATTTCCGTTTACGTTGAGCAGCTAGAGCAGCAGCAGCCTAAACCTCAGTTTGTCGTTGTGCTGGATCACCATCGTCACCATCACCACCATCATTATCATCACCCTCATCACCATCGTTCCCACCTGGTCCTTCCTCACGCTCAGAATCTAAGTCATCATGGATCCAGCGATCATTGGGAGGACATACATAATCTGGATTCACTAGATGACCAATCAATCTTTAGGTTGGTGGATTTAGAACCTGCCTATAACTCTTCATTCGATGAACAGTATCAACAGTCTATGATACTGTTCTGGAATCAGGTTTGGAATCAGGTAGTGTCTGATCAATCACCAGGTCTGGAATCAGGTCTTAGATTAAAAGCTGAACAAACCGAGGATACATTAAGAATTTCTTGCGTCTATTCACCACAAGACAATTCTCCTTGAGATGAAAAAAGATCATCTCAGATTCAATATCAAAGCGACAAATGCTGATTGTAACATAATCCGACATTCATCGAAGCCACCCTTCCGTCCACCAAGGCAACGAATTAAAACATGAAGTAAGTACGTGTATATTGGGCACAAGTACGCCTTGTTATTCATGGACTTTCTTAAATCACCAGTATAAAACACACGGGCAAATAAACCTCGAATCAACTCCCGATCAAACTCACACGGGTTATCTATATTATCTCCAAAAGGCAAAATTCTTCTGATAAACCCTCGTGTGATAATAATAGACTTCCCGTTGATAGTAGCTGTGATGTGATTCTCGATGTCAATGTAGCGTTCCGAGTTCCAAAAATGACGTATAATACTGAAATGAACATTCGGTCGTGCTGTTACGGCATAATGAATAACTGACGTCTGATAAATGTCAATAACTCTCCAAATACGTCCTCATCAGAAAAATTTGTTCCGACAAAAGCACATATGTTACGCTTTTTGTCATAAGATAATAAAGACAACGCCTGTTTTTGTTGTTGTTGTTGTTGCTGTGGCTCCGTAGCAGGAGGATCCTTATCCATATTGTCAACCATAACTGATAATAAATAAACACAAGAATTAGTGACAATGAATAAATATAATAACAATAAATAAAAAAATAACTAAAAGATTAAAATTAAACTTATTTATAAACCTTTAATTTTAAAATAATTTAAAATGTCATTTGTTAAATATTCTGATTCGTTATAACGAACTATTAATTCGTTTATGGCGAATTAGCTACTTCGGTATCAAGTAACAATGTGAATTAAGTCTAACAAATCAGGTGTGGAAGTATAGCGAATTAAAGTCTGCTTCGTTATAAATAACGATTTATATCGTGATTCGTGTGATATTTGTAACGAATTGGACACGAAACAGTTCCAATTCATTACAATATAACGAATGACCCTTAAGCTTAATCTTTGACTAATGAAAGTCCAAGTCATAATTTACCAAGAACATCAAAAGTCAAAATTGCAATATGAAATCAATTCAAACATAATAGACGATTAAAAACCAAATAAATGATCACAAGGATCTCAGAAACACATCGCGAACTAATTCATCTTGTCCATTTGTACCAAAACATGGTATACAATAGATAAATTAAGGGTTTTAGTAATAACTTAAAAAACCGATACGATAATCAACTAATTGACAATTAAGATCTTCATCAAATTTGACGAAAATCATCACGTCATGATCGTCTTTACCTTACGAATCAGCATTGATGATCAAAACAAGATATTGTGAAGATTGAAAATTCTGGAAAAATCAGCCAGAGTTTCGTTACTTAAGTGGGAAGAAAGGTGAATAGTGAAGACGAATGGGATTCACATATCCCTATATACCCTGACGTGGCACCATCTCCAATGCAACGAATCATCAGATTCGTTTAAATTTGAAATAACGAATCAAGTGATTCGTTATCATAAAAGCACACGTGGCGTAACAAATTAATGTTAATTCGTTAACTTAAGTATAACGAATTAGAAGTCATTCGGTACAGAGTGGCGGAAGCAAATTAAGTTAACGAATTGAAACGCAATTCGTTATGAATGACCTTAATTCGTTATAAATGAATAACGAAATACATTTATGTAAATTTAAAATAAACAATTAAATAATTAAATCAATTAAATGAAAGAGTAATAATTGTTTGTTGATACCAATTGTTAATTAAATAAATCAACAAAATCCCGTATGTCGATGATCACATATCTTAACGTGTTTTACGTTCAAAAACACTTAACTTAAAAAAAATGATTAAATAATATGTAAAAGAAAAATCTTTTTGGTATTTTGTGTTTTCAAAATATTTACAAGAAAAATATCCGAAAGTAAAATATAAAGCAGAAAACTGTTTTTGTGTTTTTGTATGATTTTTCAAAAGCAGTACATATTTTTGGATTTTTGGCGAGTTTAAGGAGAGAATCATTGACCAAATTGCCCTTCCATCACAGTTTTATATTTCAGCAATATTGTGACTGGCGTTAAGTCGGTCATTGATATTGTTGTCCACTTAAATCTTATAACAAATTTTCAAGCGTTTTTGTGATATGATTAATTGTTCAATTTGAGCACAGAATATCAGAAACTATCAGCCTCTAATCTCGATTCAAGCTTAGTTTGATTTTCACCATATCACCCCAACTTGACTTAAACCATTATAATGTCCTAACAATATTTTAGATTATAGAACTTTTGAGCAATGCATCAAGTTTCCTTTACTGTGAGTAAGTATACACGAGTCCATCTGTCGGCTTACATACATTGTATCCCCTGAGGTCCGTTTCTTATTATTATTGAGACGCGCGCAAGGGAGGAACAAATGTATGACCAACAACGGATTTTGATCAAGTCAGTAGTTTAAATTTGTACAAAGTACAGGAGTGATCAAGTTCAAAGACTTTCGGTTTGCTCTAAAAGCAGATGAAATATTCATGCATATGAATACCCATATGATTAAGCCGCATAAAGACTCCCAGTTTCCAGAAGCCTAATGCTTGTTGTTTGCTTTATTATATTTTTGGTGATCAGACACATATAAGGCTTGAGTATGACAGACTATTACATTTCTGCCATCCTTACCGAGATTTTTGGTAGAAACTAACACATCTTTCAATTTGGCGTTTCTTTATGTTTATATCACATACTTTACTCTAACATCTTGTTTAATACCTATCAATGCACCAATGCAATTAAGAAACTTGGTCTTTTAAGCTTATTTCTTACTGGATATGGGGTCAAATGATCAATTTACTATCGTTTTCCCTTTTTTCTTCAAAAACTCAAATTTTAAGGAGCGTAAAAATTAATTCAATTGCCCCAGTCACTTTTAGTCTATAGATTAATGGCTATCCTATCAATCTACAAATAGATAACATGACCAAAACATGCAAGCATGTTCCACAAACTTAAATAACCGACATACTTTTCATCGAAAGAATAAAGTAAAACGCATAACAATCGCCCCAAATAGTTTCCATTATCAGGTACATAGCTATCCCGAACATTTACAAGTAAATATCAGGACCAATCATATACAAGTATATGTCCTTCAAATGTAGGTAATTGACATAATTTTAGCGAACGTATGCAAAAATCTTTTTGGATTTTCTCTTTACATACATAAAAACAAAATCTTTTTATCTTTTTGAATTTTCAGATTTTTAATGTTTTTGGGTTTTCAAAGTATTTTAAACAAGAACAAGAAAAATACTATATATTTGGATTTTTCAAATATTTCAATGTTTTTGGATTTTATCTATACAAACGAAAAGCACAATATTTTTGTATTTTATATTTCTATTTCACCCCCTGAAATCCAAAACTAAAATAAAAGAAAAGAAAATTAAAACAAAATAAAAATGAAAATAAAGATAATTATCCTTGTTTCAGGATATCAGCAGGGGATTTTAATCCATTTAAACCAAGCAGAAAGTTAAAACGTGTTTTGTCAAATGCTTTGGTAAACAGATCGGCTTTTTGAAAATCGATATGTACTTTCTCAATATCAATTAACTTCTTTTCAAAACAATCCCGTATAAAATGATATCGAATTTCGATATGTTTCATTTTAGAGTGTTGTATGGTATTTTTGGTGATGCTAATGGCAACAGAGTTATCAATTAAAATTGGAGTAGTAAGAAACTTCAAATCGTAGTCGCGCAGATGTTGTTGGATCCATAAAACCTGGGAACAGCAACTCGAGGCTACAACATATTCTGCTTCTGCAGTTGAAGTGGAGACCGTTGTCTGCTTCTTACGCTGCAAGGAAACAAGCCGGCTTCCTAAGAATTGACACCCTGCTGTCGTCGATTTGATGTTAATGTTGCACCTTCCATAGTCTGAATTAGAAAAGGCGGTAAGTTCAAAATTATCATCCTTGGGGTACCATAACCCGATGTCAGGATTTCTCCTTCATACGCTTGACCGCTGCCAGGTGAGTCACTCGGGGACTTGCTTGGTACCTAGCACATAAACAAACTGCAAACATTATGTCAGGTGGAGAAGTAGTAAGATACATTAAAGAACTAATCATAGCTCGATAGAGGGTAGGTTCAACGGTATCCTCTAATTCATCCGGTGATAAATTGTGTCCCACAGGGAGAGTAGTTGAAGGGATTTTTCCGGCAGTAATCTTGAATCGGCTCAAGTCATCATTCACGTACTCAGTCTGGTGAATGAAGATTCCTTTCGCAGACTGATGAACCTTCAACCCTAAAAAGAAGTTCATCGAACTCATTTCGAACTTAGTTTGCATCGACTTCTCGAATTCCTTGGGGTCACCCTAAAAAGAAGTTCATCTCTCCGAAAGATAATGTCGTCGACATAAATATGAACGAGGAGAAGATCATCACGAATGTTTTTATAATATAAAGTGCAGTAAACAGTCCCTCGTTTGAAGCCGTTATCAGTTAGATGGTCGGCAAGCGTGCCATACCAAGCTCTTGGAGCTTGATGTAGACCATACAGGGCCTTGTTTAAGTGATAAACTCGGTCTGGATTATCAGGATCCACAAAGCGTGGAGGCTGTAACAAGAACACTTCCTCATGTAGTTCACCGTTGAGAAAAGCACCTTTCACATCCATATGATAAACTTTAATATTCTTGTAAGCCGCATAAGCCAGAAAGATTGGTATAGCTTCCAATCTTGCAACCGGAGCGTATACTTTAGTGCAGTCTATACCCTCTTGCTGATAGAAACCTTGCACCACTAGCCGTGCTTTGTTTCTCACGATCACCCCACGATCGTCATTTTTACATTTAAATACCCAATTAGTTGGAATAGGCTTCTTAACTCTAGCGGATTTGTCGAGAAGATCCCATACACCCAATCGTGCAAATTGTTGCAATTCCTCTTTCATTGCTTCTACCCAAAAAGGATCTTCAAGTGCCATACGAGTAGTTTTTGGCTCTACATGGGATAGAAAGCAGGTGTATTTGGTAACATTTACGATTCCAGAGGAATGTAAATCTGCATAAGCACACAGTATATTATTCTCACACGAAGAAGCAACTTGATGATGTGTTTGCACGCCCACATCAAGTTCCCCAATGATGTTTTCCTTTGGATGATAATTATGAATCCTAAGAGTGGGATTCTCAGGAACAACAACGTTTTCGAATAAGTTAGTGCAATGTTCTCCAAGCTCATGATATGAATCATCACTGTCAACTGTATCAGCAATATCAGGCTCAACAACTTGATCAACTTGATTATCATCAGAAGAAGTAGAAACATTATCAAATGAAGCTGGAGGATCATCACGTGGATCTTCAGTTGGAGCTACAGTTGGAGCTTCAACATCATTAGAACTTGAAAACCTTGGAAGTACCAATTGATGTAAAAAATACGCACGAACCAAGTCTTCATCTGGTTGCTAAATTGATGCAGTAAACATCCAATCAGGACCTTTTCCTTGAGGAGGTGTGGTGTACCTTTGACAATCCACATGGTACCATTCCTCAACACAACCTGAAGTGAAATTAAATACCCTTTTCTTTGGAGATGCGTAACCTAAGAAATAACCCTCAATAGCCTTTTCTTCAAATTTACCCACATGTCTCTTCAACATTGTACACGGACACCCAAAAGGTTCCAAGTACTTTAAGTTAGGCTTTCGATTTTTCAAAAGCCCATAACTCATCTTTTGGAGTCTCTTAACTGTCAAAACCCGATTAAGCGTATAGCAAGCAGTATTCACAGCCTTGTTCCAGAAATGGACAGGAAGCTTAAAATATGCGAGCATAGTTCTAGCTGCTTCAATTAAAGTTCTGCTTTTATTTTCAGTAACATCGTTATGTTGTAGTACGTACATAAGGGGCACTATATTCTCGATGAATTCCTTTTTGAACGCAAAAGAAATCCAATACAGTGTTTTTGAATTCTATACCATTATCACTTCGAATTCTCATCACTTTATGCTTCTATAGTGATTCGATCTTACTGATTAGATTTTGATCTAGAACAGGTGTTTGATTTTTTGAACTCATAAATAAAACCCATGAATATCTTGAATAGTCATCGGTATCTACAAGAAAATACCAATCTCCAGAGATACTCGCACGATTCACAGGACCGAGCAAATCTATATGAAGTCGTTCTAAAGGAGTATCAATGGAATTAAATAACTTGGAAGGATGTGACTTTTTCTTCTGTTTGCGTTTCTTGCAAGCAACACAGTGGTCAGATAATTTAAAGTTCTTTAAAGAAACACCTTCGACCAAGTCATTTGCCATTAAATAATTCATCTTTCGAACATGAATATGACCCATCTTACGATGCCATAGAATAGAGTCCTTATCAGTTGCTTTAGAGACGAAACATGTTTCGATCGATGTAGATACCTTAGAACTCATAAGACATAAATATCATTCGATCGAGGTGATCACATGACAACCATGTCCTCGGGAATGACGTATGCTGGGTTCAGAATCAGACATTCTTTATCGTTAAATACAGTAGTGTACTTCTTGTCACAAATTTGCGATACACTTAATAAATTATGATCAACTTTATCACAATAGTTGACATTCTCAAACATGATATGCCCATTTGAAACTTCAACCTCTTATGTTATCATACCCCCAGAATTCCCAGCAAAAGCAACATACCCTGAATATTTCTAACATTTGTTAAGAGGTCGAAATTTCCAGTAATATGACGAGAACATCCTACACACAAATTGAAAGTGATTAGTTCAAAAAGGCAGCACAGGCCTCAGTCTTGGGCACCTTTTGAGTTTCATGAGAAGAATCAAATTTAGCCGAATTAAAGTGTTGTTCAGCAACTTGGGAATAAGTTACAGGTCTTTTAGACTTTCGTCTTAGATTGGTAGCTTAAACGACATTTGAGTTCACGTTCTTGCAGATTGGCTCGGTTGGAAAAAACTTTTGTTTTACTTGACCAAATGTTTCATTCAAATTAGAAAACATTATGTGAGTATCATCATCACACGACAAAGGTCATATCAAAATCACCTTTATCATAGGAACCAGTTTCGATTAGTCCTTGACAAATGGATGAAGATTCTGAGATTTCTTCTGTCCACAGCTTCTCACCACATGAACTTGTTGACCACAAAGAAAACAACTTCTCATGTCCACACGATCATTTTGAGATTTGGCAAAAGCAGATGCCACAAAAGGTTGATGACTCACATTTTTAGTAAAACTCTTGGCCAAATCATCAGACGACACCGATTTCTTTTTCATGTAGAAATAAAAATTAGAGCAGTTTGAAAAACTTTGTAATGTGTCATTTCCACTTGATTTCCCAAAATGAACTTTCTTGGTAGTTTTTAACAATTGGGTAGCTTTAATCAATGGGTCTGATGCATTTGATGTTTTGGCAAAAGCAAACTTACGTTCAAAATCTTGTATCTTGGAAGTTTCATTGTGAAAGACACTTTCAATCAATTCAGGTTTAATTATACTAATCGGAATGTCTTTCTCAGTGAACATGGTGTCCAAACCCTTTAACTTAAACACACATCCAGTAGAAACTGAAGGATTTATGAAACACAACAAATCCTCATCCGAAATCTTTGGTTTGTCAGATTTCATGGATTTAACCTTAATATGTGTTTTCTTTTTCTCTTGAACTGTATTTGAACCATATACAGCTTCCACAAATTCATGAGGTTCACATAGGATGTGATTCGAACATGGAATGTTTTCATTTTGTGTATAATCTCTGGTTCAAATATATCTTCAATGATGACTTTATCAACATTTTCAACAAAAACTCTATTGCTTTCGACATGATGTTTTTGAGTTGATGATTGAGCTTTAACATGATCAGTTTTTACTGGTTTAGGTTTTTTTTCTGAAACAATAGGTTCTTTCACAATCACGTCTTCTTCTTTTCTAGCAAAAGGATTTGCTGTATAATCATTATAAACCGGTGGTGGTATTTCAACAAAACCTATATTCTTTTTAGAATATTTTTGCTTACCACATAGTTTGATTATCTCATTTAGCAAAAATGATGAGTTTCTAAACTTGCCCAACTTATTTTTCAACTCAAGAACTTCATTCTCAAGCTCGGTTATCTTAGAATGATGTTTCAAGATTTCTTGAAATTTTTGATCGTTAATTGTCATTTTGACAGATAACTTAGCTTTGAGATCATGATTGCTTATCGACATTGATTCAATTTTCTCCCTAGATCTCATCTTAGATTCTAAAGATTGTCTATAAGTATCCTTAAGCGAACAATTTCCTTCACAAAACAATTATTATGATTTTTCAATGATTCTAACTGAGGCTTGTTTTTCTCACAATCAACACAAGAAACAGAAAGACTAACCTCGTTAATTTTGGCCATGCAAGCAAAGTAGTCGGTTGTGTTGGGTTTTAACAAGATTATCAAAGCAATATAAACCCATTTATATGAAAAACGCAGCGGATTAAAAGTTTTAAATCTTGTTATATTGATGTATATAAAACCCGTTTTATATGTAAAACCCAAGCCCCGGATCCATATACGAATTACATGCATAACAAAACTATCAACCATATGGGTTTTATGTAATACAACCTTTCAAGAGGCAAGAATTTGAAGGAGATGACGGTTTGAATGGCTAGCCTTCAATGGAGAAGAGCCTCAAGCTTGTACACCCTCCAAGCCTTCAACAAACACCTTGCTTTCTAGGATTTAATAACTCTTGCACTTGAAAGATAAAACCCTCTTGTGTTCTTCTTCCTTGAACCGATTTTCGAGAGAAGAGAGAGAGGAGAGAGATTACAAAATTGCATGTAATGTGGTTGGTTATAGTTTTCTTGTGTCGCAAGATGTATTAATAAGAGAAAATATCATAAACAAATGGGTGGGAAGTTTCCCCCCAATAGTGGGCTGGTCTTACCAGATATTATTTTCTCTTTTTTTTCCTGGAACAGACTAATATCCCATGTACTAGTCTCATGACTAATACTCCATGTATTAGTTCACAAGACTAATACTCCCTGTATTAGTCACAGGTCTATTGAAACTTTGTGACATTTAACACTTTTAACATGCCATAAGTTTCATGCAACATACCACAACCGTTATCATATATATTATTTAACCAACTTAAATAATATCATAAGATAATCTCTCTTAATAAATTATCCTTATAATTTATCAATTCCTCAAGTGCAAATATTTAGAAACCCATTTTCTAAATATCATAAGTGCTAATATTCACTTGTTAGATCATATCTACAATAAATATTATGGTGTTTGTCTAGCTTGTTATTGGGTATGACCCGACTTGGATCATAACGTACTAGCTACATCAACTCTATTATGTGTCTTGGGCAGACCGATTCCTACAGGTTGCTTCTCACATGAATCATCATAATCAGACTCAGTATCACTGTCAGAGGATAACTCACTCTCACTTGCATCTTGAAAATTTTCATTTAACCCGAACATAACCAGATTAGTTTGATTATCGTTCCATAACAATCTTTGTGACCAATCAGTACCATCCATGTTAGACATCATAGCTTGTGACCCAGAAGAAGATGGTTTGGTTCTGGAAGACTTATCAGCATCATTTCCATTTTTCCCAGACGAACTTCGATCTTGACTTCTAGGACCAGTATACTCCTTCTTTGGTTTATCACACTCTTTGGCAAAATGTCCAAACTCTTGACAATTATAACACTTAACTTTCAATTTGTCAAACCCAACCTTCTTTTTTAATGAGGGAAGATCTTTTCCAGTTCTTTGCATGAACCTTTTCACCTTTCTGACGATCATTGCCATATTCCATTTCAAATCCATGAGTTCCAAATCATCAGGATCGATTTGTTCATAATCTTCATCAGTTAACTCACTTGTTGCAATTTTACTACCAACCAGATTCTCATAAAAAGACATGAAAGCACTCAAGAAGGCAAAATTTTGTTCAGCTTCCTTCATATTCACAGTCGATGGTGATGAATTCCAGAATTACCTGAAGATCCAGAACCTCCAGAAGTATAGAAACAAGCACTTGGATCACTATAGGTTGTTGTGGGGGGTTCTTATGCATTTTGACTGAGAAATGCTGTGATTGGAGCAATTGTCGAGCTTAATGACATGCTACCACCACAAAAAGCTGGATCTTGACTTTCTTTCGGAGACTTTTGATAACTCAAATCATATTCTCGAGCTTCAACTTTCTGCATAAACTCAGAAGCAGTCAATCCTCATTCTTGAAATCGTTATTCTCTTTCAACACCATTAGAAATCTCGAGTAAGAACTAGGTAAAGCATTTTTGACTGTATCAATCTTATCAGATTCAGATGGTTCAATCTTTAACTTGTCCATTTCAACAATTAAATGATTGAAACGAGTAGTCATTTCCTCAACAGTTTCACCTTTGGGTAGATTAATGTTTATGAATTGAAACTTTAACATCACCTTTTTTACTTTCCTCAGTGTTACCCATACTTCTCATTCTGATGTGTTGAAACAACGAAGCAGTAATCTTGATACTTCCCACTTGATGAAATATGTTCTATGTTAAAGCCATAGTAAGAGTCGAATGAGCTTTTGTTCCGATTTCTAATGCGTTTTTCTCCTCTTGAGAATATTGTGAAATAGCCTTATGAGTAAAACCAATAGCCACATCTCCAATCATCGGTATAGTGTAAACCTCATCAAGACAATAAGAACAGCCAGGATGAACAGAGTCAAGATGAGCACGAAATCGAGGTTCCCATTTAGCAAAGTCGCTAAATTTCATCAATCGAGGACACTTGGAATAAGATTCAATCTCAGTATCCGATTGTAACATTTGTTGCATAAGTGCGTTTTGAGAAGCTAACGCATAAAAACCAGCCATCTTGAAAACAAAACTAACGAACTATGAACAGTAAATATAACGAATTAGAATAACGAATCAATTATAACGAATTGACTGTTATCTGAGTAACGAACAAGGAACAATTTCACAAGAATTAGATGATAACGAACTGAGTCAACCAATCAGGTCAGGTTGACGAATCAGTCTAACGAATTAGATTAGCGAATCCAAATATAATGTAACGAACCGAAGTAGCGAATTTCTGAATCCACTTGATGAAACACTATGTCAACTTAACAAATCAAAGTAACGAACCACAAAGTCAACTTAACAAATCTGTTTAACGAATCTCTGATTCAATGTAACGAATCAAGCTAACGAATTAGCAACAATTAACTAACGTATCAGGTTGTTATAACAGTTATCACAAACTCTGACAACCTTTGCCACGTGACAAAAGTTTGTTAGATACAAGGTTAACGAATCAGACCACATGTCTGACAAACTAGATAACACGAATTAACCTTGATGACGAATTGAGTAACGAGGTAGATGACGAATTACTGAAGTTTAACGAATTGGTTGAAGATATAACGAATCTTCAATAGATGATGAAGATCTTCAAATCTTCATCATCAAATTCCAGATTTTATGGAAAATGAAGAACACACAAACAAGCAAACAAAACTACACCAAGTCGCGCAAACAATATCTCAAATTACTCGTAAACCCATCATGAAACCAAATCGCCACAAGGCATATACCAAATCAATCAATAACTAATCCAATTGCCCAAAAACAAAACCCCTGTTTTCGTTCAATCTCAGATCCAATCAAAAAACAACCAATTCAAACCAATTCCAAATTCCAACCAACCAAACATTTTCAATATCTTAATAATCAACAATCCAACTCAATTAAGTCCAATACTGACCAAATCCAACAGTAATAAAATCAAATTGATAATTAAACTGAAATAACACAAATCGATCTCAATGCTACTTTAATTAACACTAGATCAAGAGCAATCAAACCCCGAAAGCCCTGATACAACTTGTGAACTCCTCGTATCTCAGATCTAGAATAAACTAACCTTAGATCTAATACCGTTAATGGATCTTGTTCATGATTACTCTTAAGTATATGTTATATTAGGTGTATATATGTGTATATATAATAGTAATACTTTATATATAAGAAGATTTGATCGAGAGAGAGAATGGATAGCAACTCAATATATTAATCTCAAAAAACTTAAATTAACAGAAGATGAACCCTCTATATATAGAAGATGGATTCTAGTTCGTTACACATTACGTAACGAACTAGTCTCCACTTGGTTACATTATAATACATTAAATGAACATAACGAACTGCCCTCCAATTCGTTAAACATCCTTAACGAATAAAGATAATTAATAACTTAAACATCTACTTCGTTAAACATCATTAGTATATTTCTAATAAATTTAAAACACGAGTAAACTATGGATACGAGCAAGGTTGGGTAAAACACTTTATCGAGCAAGCTTTGTTCCTGAATATTTATAATCTGTGTTTTGGCAGTATTCATGTACTAAATGACAAAAATCATTTAAAACACACTTTCAAATACACAAAGCGTACACTATAAAGAGGGACTTTGAAATATGTTTCATTTATATTTTACCTCTCTATTCTATTATCATAAACTTTCTCGCTACCTAAGACACCCAAACGTTGCTCACTAATCCTTCCCAAAAATCATCCATTTAATTCCGACTTGGTAAGCTTTAACTGAATGATATTCAACACTCATTATATGGTTGTAGGTATTTAATTTTCAATTTTACTAACATATTTGTTTTCTATGTAGGTTATTATATTGTCAAAGAATAGGTTCAAAAAGACTATTCTTTTATACTTTCTTCTTCAATTATGCATACATGCATTCTCAATTGTTGTTTATACAGGCTAATTTATGATTTGAATGCGTATTTTTGTTTGTGTATGTGCGGAAAATGGTTTATATGTTTGAGTAGAAGCACAAAATGTGCACGTTTCTCCAAGTTACGGAGAAGAATCCCCCATTGGAGCTAATGATCACCTGGTTGATACGCTTCAACCTGAGGTTCGCGATGATAGAAAGCCCAATAATCTATAGAATCATCATCCTGATTTCTGGAGATCTACACAACTGATTGATGGCTTCAATTGACAAATAATTGAGGCGACTGTGCTGGGAAGGGAGGTCGAAATAACAGAACATCTTATTAGGGCAAACATCTAGTTACAAGATATTCTTGAGGTTCAGTTACCATATTACCCACAGAGACTATTAAGAGTTTTCCAAGAAACTATGGGCTATTAAGGAAATATAAACAAAGGTTAATTGCAAAAGGGGATGCGTAGATTCCCAACCTGATCTACACAAGAGTATCTCGTACAGAGAGGGTTCGGAATCCCCTAAGTATACAATTACGAGTGTTTAAATGAAAGAACGAATCGGAAACATATAAATAACAAACACGTAAACAAAGAACTTTATTTTTATTAGGAACTCAGTGCTCGTAAACAATAAGAAAGACGACGTCCATTATTATGACCAAAAATCTTACAAAAACCACGGCCAAGTTAGATTTATATAACCTTCGACAACTTCGCCAAACATGGTTGGAGAAGTTGTTCCTAACTTCGCCACTGGCTAACATCACCTATAACAAACTGTTACATCAAGTTCACCAAAACGTAAAAAACAATATACTGATTACAGACATAATAAACTAAAGAACAATGAACACTGGCACACTGCACCAACATACTCCCCCTTGGAAGTAGCCTCATTTCTCTTATAGCTTCTTCTTGTCTTGTAATCTAAAAAGTTGTATCACCAATCTTCAGGCATGCACACCTTGTCTCACACAAACTGAGACCACTCTTTGATGCTTCTTCCCTTCATCTTTCCAAGCTGGAGTATAAAAGATCTTTTCATTTAGTACCTGCAAATCAGCTTGGGGCAAGTTAACCCGGTGCATAAGATCATACACCCTCAAGATCTCTTCCATCACAGCTTCAGTAGTCTCACAATCAACATACCACCATTTCAAGTTTTTTCGGAATATCTTTCAGTCATCGAATGGGTTTGTACTTCATAATCATCCATGGTTTATCATCCGATCGCATCCCCCTTTCAGCATCCTCAATCAACTTTCCCTTATAAGGTTTCAGCAACTCAAACCTCTTTTCCTTGACCACTTCATTCCACAAAATCTTTCCAATCCAACCAGCATACATATCACCACTCTTGTTAATCAATTTCAAGTGTGCCAAATACTTTACCTCACACTTGGACAAAGTATTGAATAATCTAAATTTCTTTGCAAAATACTGAATCCTATCATATCTTTTAATCACAAACACTTTGAGCTGATCATCATAGAGCCAACATATGATTCCCTTCTTTGATTCATTATACCCTTTGATATTATAGCTCATTTTGAACATTGGGGGCACCTCTGGTTTCTTTGTTTTAACAAACCAATGAACACATTCCTTCTTCCACATAGGTTTTTCTTCCCATTCAGAGTCACAACTTACACTATCATCTTGGATCACCTATTCTTGACCACTACCCAGAATATCATGTTTGACACCATCTTTCGGTATCTCCCCTTCCTCCAAACCACTATCAATCTCAATCTGCTCACCAGGCTTTTCGACCCAACTGTACGATAACACATCTTCAATAACATCAACCTCATAATCCACTACTATAGTATCACCACCTACACTTCCAGACGGAGCAATAGACTCCCCTTGAGATATGGAAGCCCCAAGAGATTGTGAAGTTCTTGGCATTGGGATCATCATCTCGGTCCTCCCTTCTCTTTATCCTCAACTCGTCTCCCTTGCAACTGCTCCCCCCCCCCCCCCGAGATGCTAAGAACTGTTTTAAAGCATCAAAACGTTTACTGGGTTAAATCAGGAGAGCCAACTGAAATTGATTCTCAGCCACTAGGCGTTGAATAGCCTGAGTTTGGATGACATTAACCCGTGATTGCTCAGCAACTACCCGTTCCAGAGCCACAATCCTCTTGAAATCCGGCAGAGTAGTATCAAAGGAAAACGACATATGAGAAATAACCTGAGCATATGGTGGAGGAATACCAAAACTTACTGGAATCTCAGATGTAGGTGTAACAGTAACTAGAGGTGGAACGGAAATCGAAGATCCAGTAGTATCAACCAGTGTAGATACCACAAAATTAGCAACCACCTCAGATGGAGTAACAGAACAAGGTGGTAAAGGGACAATCTCCGGTGCTGACAAAGCCACCATAGAAGGCACGATGGACGGTGCTGACAAAGCCACCGTTCCAGATAATTGTGAGAAACCCTTCTTCCGTTTCCCCTGTATCTTATCTTGAAGTGCCAGAACTCTCTGAGTCTCATCAACCTCATCTGAGAATGAATAAGATAAAGTCTCCTCAGATTCCTCAACTAACGGAAGTGATGGACCTACCGTAGCAGCAGCCGAAGAACCATGAACCCTATTCACGTCAACCAACAAAACCTGAATCTCAGAAGCATCAACTGAAGACATACCAAATATCCCATGTACTCCGAAAGCAACATCAAGATCTACCTCCTCGGCAGCAGACCTAATAAGAGCATCAACTGGAGCATCTTGAACCTCAAGAGGTGGTTGTGGAATATCAGCTGGAGCTGGAACAGGATCGACAAACCCATCATCTGGTGGAGCAACATAAGCTGGATTCACAAGATAACTAAATAAAGCAGTGTGTCTCGGAGGACGCTCAACATTGCTTCGTGCGCTCGATCTCCGACACTGGATGAAGATTCTCTTGTTCACACTATCCACAAACGACATAGGATGACGTTGTGGAAGATTTGGAGCCACATGATTAAGGATCGTCTGCAGAAATCTGGGATACATCAAGAACGGTTCCCTAGCCACCACCCTTTGTTGACCATCAATCTCATAAAACACCATCTGACCAAAGCTGAATGGTTTATTGAATGTCAAGGCGGTCATTGCAGACTGCATAGTTGCACCCATACTATGAGAACCAGCTTTGCGACCAGACAAGCAAACAATCAACACATGCATGAAGAAACGCCATTGATCAAGTAAGAACCCTTTGCGACGTTAAGAATCTTCCAAAGGACCTGAGTAACCCATGCAAAGAAAATTACCATTCCTAAACGTTGATGGATACTCAGTAGGATCCTCATCATCTGCAACAGACCCAAATTGCAACGCTGCCCGTATCTAATCAGCTGAAAACTTCACAACCTGCTTATTAACGGTAGCACGCATAACTGGAGGTTTCACAAGACAATCATACTCTACCGTTCTCCAAAAATCCTTGATATTCGGCAAAGAAATCGGAAGAATGGTGGAAATTGAATGAAAAATCAGTGAGCGCATAAGAAACTAGATGATCTCCGTGTAATCCTCAGCTTCACGAGTATCGGGAACTAGGGTTACATACATGTTGTGAGCCGAGAAAAATTGCCTTTTTTCTCCGTCACCTCCATCACCACCTGTGCCACCAGCACCCGCAACCTCAGCCATATCTGCAGTGTATGCGAGCTAAGTTAGGAAAATGCATAACAAGCTGGTTACTTCGCCTAACATGTTAACGACGAAATTAGAGTTCCAGCGAAGTTAGTCTTAAAACAATATATCCTGCGAAGTTGATGTCCAGGCGAAGTTAGGGATAACTTCGCCTTTAATCTTAACCTCGCCATCAAGAACATACAAGAATTACAAATCCTTTTCCATTGCAAATCAAAACAATCAGATGATCATCGGAGAATCCATAGGGTCTGATTAAGGTTACCAGAAACTCGTTTTCACATAATCAAGAGTTGTAAAAGAGTATTAAGGGTCGTTAATTACTTTCTAGAAAAATTAATAAAACAATCGGTGTAGGAAGAATTAACACTAACAAGTAATAAATTATGAATCATTATGAGGTTGTGAACCTTAATAAGTAAACAGAAACTGATGCGAACGAGGTTGATTCTGATGATAAGTTCTCCGAAGGTTTAAGAAATATGTCTGACCTATTTTGACCAAGAAGACGTTTATAAACCTTTTGGAAACCCTGGAGGCCAAGGATTTTAAAATTTTAGAACATAAACAGTAACGAGTAACCCGTGATTGAAAGGAAAACTGATTAAAAGGAAGTATTTAAAAAGATTGCGGGATCAAATTTCAGTCTTAGAGAAAAACCATCGTATTTATGAAAAGATCCGAACATGGAATCACATTGATTACGGTGTTGTCACAAAGATTCATGTTAAGCGTTATTATGGCATAGAGAAAGAGGTTGATAGCCTATATATATAACTTAGAATGATTATCATTGCATCCTGTGATGTCTTCTATCTCTTTCAAAGCGTATTTGGTTTTCCCCATATCACGCCGATTTGACTCGAACCCCCTAGTGCTTGATCAAAATCTTTATAGATAGCAAGAAAGCTTTTAGGCTTTAAGGTTGAACATTGAACTTACATGCCTTTCATTCAGAGTGTTTTGGACTTATTTGAATGCCCCACCATTGGGTTTCTAGTTTAACCCTTTAAGCATTCGAAAAACTAAATTTAACAACTCATATAACACACATATTTTTTTATTATTTATTTATTTATTTTTGTTTTTACTTTGTTATAATAAAAAAAAATATGTTAATCACTGTTCTGCCTATCATTCGGAGAGATGTATGTGGAGACATGCACATTTCTTCAAAATGACTCTCCACAGTAAGGTTAACATATTTAGTTTGTATCACTTCAACTTTTACGCATCATGGAAAGCTACCATGCAAACCAATGACTGTTATAGAGCTTTTTAAGCTTAATACCTATCATTTTCCAATGGTTGAATTAATTTTCATTTTAAAAACCAAACTTTGAAGCTTCCAAAAAGTTGTAGACGGAATATTCATATCACTTCACAGATAAAAAAGAAAAAAAATTTTAAATTCAATCGGCCTGGTTCACTTCTTAGTTTTTAGGTAAATGGCCATCTGTATGTCCATAGTTGGGTAAGAGGACCAAACACATAAAAATATGTGTCCTTCATACTTAGAGCTACCGACATAATTTTCAGCGAATGAATTAAAACAAAACACATCACAATCGCCCCAGATGCTTTCAGTGTTTAGGTGAATGGATATCCTTTTAAATTTACAAGTAGATAAGGGGACCAAACATATACAAGTATTTGTCCTTCAAACTTGAACAACCTACATAACTTTAAGTGAGAGTGAAGTAATTTTTTTGTTTTTTTTAAATAAAACAAGAAACGGTTACTCAGGATTGATCATCCCATTTAACTCAATAAGGTTTTGTAAACGAGATCGGTCAAAAGCTTTTGTAAAAAGATCGGCAAAGTTATCTAGAGAATCAACCTTTTCAAGCGCGATTAATTTCTTCTCAGCACAATCCAGTATAAAATGATGATGAATGTCAATATGTTTAGTTTTACTATGCTTTACTGGATTGTTAGTTAATGAGATAGCTACAGTATTAACAATGCAAATTGGAGTATGAGTGAAATTCAGACCATAATCTCGCATTTGTTGTTGTATCCACAAAACCTGGGTGCAACAATTTGATGCTGCCATATATTTTGCTTCATAGGTGGATATTGCAACTGTGGTCTACTTCTTGCATTGCCAAGACACCAATCTCCCACCAAGAAACTGACAACCACAATAGTCAACTTCCTATTCTAGTTACAGCCTCCATAGTAAGAATCAGTGTATGCCACTAGATCCAGTTCACCTCACTTCGGATACCAGAGACCCAACTTAGGTTTTCCTTTGAGATATCGCAGTATCCTCTTCACGAATTTCATGTGTGACTCCTTTGGATTAGCCTGAAAACACGCAAAAACACAAACTGCAAACATAATGTCAGGTCTAGAAGCAGTTAGATTCATCATTGTTAGAGTCAGCACCCAGTTTGTGGTTGACGCAGATTGGAGTATCATACGGAGTACTTGGTTCCATCTTGAATCGTTTGAGTAAGTCATGAACATATTTAGTTTGATGAATAAACATCCCATCCATCTTCTGATCTACCTGTAAACCCAAAAAGAAGGTTAGTTCACCCATGGCGCTCATCTCAAATCTTTTCTTCATGACCGCTTCGAATTCCTGACACACGGAAATTTTTGAGCACCCGAAGATAATATCGTCCACATAGACTTGGACAAGAAGAAAATCCTTTCCATTCTACCTCACAAACAGCATACTGTCAATCTTCCCTCACACAAAACCATTTTCCTACAGGTAATCAGAAACCGCGTACCAAGCCCGTGGAGCTTGATGTAGACCATTTAATGCTTTGCTGAGTCTGTACACATGATCTGGAAAGTCTGGATCTGGAAAAGCTGGAGGTTGCTCGACATATACCACTTTGTCTACCTTTCCATTCAGAAACGCACTCTTTACGTCTAATTGAAACACCTTCATTTCCTTCTGAGCGGCAAATGCCAAGAAAAGTCGAATTGCTTTTAGCCTGGCTACAAGAGCAAACACCTCATTGTTGTCGATTCCTTCTTGCTGATTAAAGCCCTTAACTACCAGTCTAGCCTTGTTTTGGACAATTACTCCTTCCTCATCTTTTTTGCACTTAAATACCCACTTAGTACCGATGGCGTGCACATTATTGAACTGAGCCAATTCTTCATGCATGGCTTCAACCCAAGAGCTACCCTTAAACGCCATTTGATAGTTTTTCGGTTCTATTTGACTGATATAGCATGCATACAAACATTCGTTCATAATACCAGTATCTTTGATGCTCACATGCACACATATGTTTTCTTCCAGGCTACTTCTGGTCCGCACTCCATCAGAAGGATTACGGATCACATTCTCTAGAGGGTGATCCTTTTGGATTCTTGTGGTTTACACAGGAGTAACTACCAAGTCTTCACCGAGATTAGGAGTGAGTTCATTTGTATTATATTGATTGTGAAATGGATATATGAACTCTCCTTCTTATGAGACAACGGATCTTTCTACAGCACTAGATACATTTTGTCTTTTGTCTTCTGCCTTTGAGCTATGTGTGAGGGCATCCTCTTCATCAACTAACATCTGAGTGACCATCCTTTCATCCATATATGTAAATTCATAAGAAGCCAAATTAAAAGACTTAAACAACTTGTCATAATCAAAAACCTCATCTGGACCCATGCTAGGCTTTGGTGACATGTAACTGGTAATGTCGGTGTTACAGACCACCTCAACCTTGTTGCTCGATAGATTAAAGACCCTTCTATTGGGAGAACCAACCACGTAACCAACGAGACTACCTTCGTCAGCTTTCTCACCAAATTTAGAATTAGTCTTTAATATCGAACAGGGGGACACAAAAGGTTCGAGAACTGTCAGATTAGGCTTTCGACCATGCATTAATTCATAACATGTTTTGTATAATTTTTTAACAATTGAAACACGATTGATATAATAGGATGTAGCGACAGCCTCAGCCCAGAACACCACTGGAAGCTTAGCATCTCCTAGCATGGTCCTGGGCCCTTCAATTAGCGTCGTATTCTTCCTCTCATTTACTCCATTCTGTTGTAAAGTGTACGGTGCACTGAACTGATGTTCTATCTCTTTCTGCAGACAAAACATCTCCATTTGATAATTCTTGAACTCTGTGTCGTTGTCGCTTTTGATAAATTTGACTTTTCCTCCAATAATTTTCTCCACTCTAGTAATAAAGTTAATCACCAAATGCATTGTCTCATCCTTAGCTTTCAGAAAGTACACCCACGAGTATCGTGAGTAGTCATCAGTCACTACAAAGAAGTAGGATGTCGCACCCAAACTTTTGACATTTATGGGACCAAAGAGATCCATGTGTAGCAGGTCCAGGGGTGTGACTATCGAATTAATCAACTTTGAGTGATGTGGCTTCTTATGTTATTTTCCTTTCTTGCATGACATACATTTATCTTCAAAGTTGAACCTTTTAATGTAACCCCTAACACCAAACCATTCTTGACAATGTAATTTATTTTACGTAGATGGATGTGTCCCATTCTTCGGTGCAACTCATATTTAGATTCTGTGTCTTTAGACAAAAGACATGATTCTTCGGTTGCTATCTTGGTTGACCTCATGCCCATCACATAGGTATTCCTCTCTCTTGGAGATTTCATGACAATCCAATTTTCCGGGATCTTGAATCCAGGGTGAAGCACTGAGACTTCGTCCTTTGTAAAGTGCATGGTGTATTCCTTATCACAAATCTGTGAAACGCTCAAAAGAGTGTGCTTGAAATTCTTCCATGCACTTGATCCTTCCGTTAGTAACCGTACCGATGCCTGAAATTCTTCCACCACTTTCTCATGCAAAACTTACTCTTCCTCCTTGTACAGCCTTCCAGACAAGTAACAATTTCTTGTTACCTACCATGTGCGGGGAATAGCCAGTGTCAACAACCCACCTGTTGTTCACAGTCCCTTCAGACTGTTCCTGCACATTTAACGAAAATAATAAAAAGCGGGGGACCCAAGACCTCCTGGTCTTGGGTTGTTCAAACCTATTAAACGACATCCAACTATCTAGTTGTCTAAAGTTTATTTGTGGAGACCTACTATTTGGTCTAAAAGGAAGATTTCAAGAGAAACGATTATGAGACCAAGCAAAAATCCATGAATTTCTAGTATTAAAAGTTTCGGATGACTCAAAGTTACGGGTTTTATGGTTAACTGGGAAAAAACGAGGTTGATTTTTTTGAAATCTTGGATTTATCCATGGTTTGATGTTAGTAGATCTGACACTAGTTCGAATACCAGTTTTAGGATTCGTTTTGTTCTCAGTTTTGTTTGGTTTCGTACTCTTAGTTTTCTTTATTTTCAAAGGACAAATACTTGCAACGTGTCCCTTGTTATGACATCTAAAGCAAATCTTATTCAAATTACTTGTAGTCATCTGAACATCATTTTCAGGAGTTACTTCAGAATATGAAGTTGGTTTACTAACATTGAGTTTCACATAGGGGGGAAAGAATGGGTTTAAAGAATATTTCTTTTCATTAAAATCTCAAAGTTACGGGTTTTATGGTTAACTGGGAAAAAATGAGGCTGATTTTTTGGAAATCTTGGATTTATCCAAGGTTTGGTGTTAGTAGATCTGATACTAGTTCGAACACCAGTTTTAGGATTCGTTTTTTTCTCAGTTTTGTTTGGTCTCATACTCTTAGTTTTCTTTATTTTAAAAGGACAAATACTTGCAACGTGTTCCTTGTTATGACATCTAAAGAAAATCTTAATCAAATTGCTTGTAGTCATCTCAACATCCTTTTCAGGAGTTACATCAGAAGATGAGGTTGGTTTACTAACATTGAGTTTCACATAGGGGGGAAAGAATGGGTTTAAAGAAGATTTATTTTCATTAAAAGTCACATTCGATCCCCTTTTTAGTAACACAACTTCATCATTCGTTTTACCAGTGTTGGCGAGCATACTAGACAGGGACTCTTGGTTAATAACTTGGGAATTTGTCTGAACATGTTTGTTAATATCCTTTTCAACCTCTTCAAGATTGATCGGGTAAACGTCAGTTTTGTTTAACTGAAATTTAACGGGTGATGTGTCCAAGTTTATGGTACCCGGTATGGTTTGATCAGTCTGAACACAGGCAGTTGGCTAATTACTAGTATTATAGTATAGTTATTATTAAAAGGTTGTGGAACTTCAGAGAATCCAATTTCCTCTTTATTGTTTGGAGAACGTAGAACACATAGGAGATGATTAAGCATCCTGGAAGAGTTCCTAAACTATTCAAGTTTTCCATTTAGTTCCACCACTTTTACTTGGTAATCAGCTATCTGTTTGTCTTTTTCAGCTATAAGTTTGGTCTTTTCTTCCACTACCTCATAAATTAAATCAATTACTTGTATTTTCTCAGCTAGTGTGGCCTTAAGGCTCTATGTCTTTTTCACCAGCTTTTATCTTTACCGAGTAACTGTTTTCCTTTTGTTTAAAATAGTGGTGTTCTTCTTTTAAACATTTTAACTCCTTTTCCAAACTCATATAGTGATCAGTTAAGAAGTTAATTTTTCAAACAATTTTTCACATTGTTCACAGTGAAGTTCAAAACATAACTCTGAGAGCTGATCATTCATTTCTGCCATATACGCTTGGTTCTCCACTTGTTCCTTTTCACATCTTCTAGGCACAATGTTCACCAGATTAGCTTGTTCAATCACCTCCTCTACTTGGATGTTCCAATTATACCCACCATCCTGTTAAGACACCATGGCTCTTGTCTCAATACCATTTCCATTCTGATGAATAGACCTATTCTGACTCCTTTCAACCCTCTCATTAGTACATTCTCTTGTAAAGTGCCCATTTTGTTGGCAGTTGTAACATCGACCTTTGGACTTGTCAAACCCCGGTCTCTCTCTCACGAACTTTCTCCTTGTCTTCTTCATAAACATTTTCACCGTTCTCACTATCATAGCCATTTGCCATTCCAAATCCATCTCCTCCATATCATCAGCATCAATTTGATCATAATCTCATCCAAAGTCGCAGGGTCAATATCTTTCCTTTTATGTAGTTCTCATAAGAAGCAATGAAAGAAGCATAGAGTGCAAATTGTTGTTCAGCAGATTTTACAATCATAGGCATCTTTGAGTAATTCACACTTGGAGAACTTGCAGAAGAGTTACCAACTGAATATTGAGGTTTTGAGTAAATACTTCCACCAGCAACAAAGCATATATCTCCATCCATGTTCATCACCACATGGCCATCTTGAATTGAGCTTGTTTCACTACCTGAGTAATAAGCCGCTATGCTACCTTAGAGCTTGAATTTTGAGAACTTTTTGCACCATACATTCCCGAATCCCGAACCTGATCAGTAGGCGTCTCATTCCTTATCATATTAAGCTCATAGGTACGTAACTTGTTGACTACCTTTTCTAGTGGTGACCATGACTAGTGGTGAGCTGAAAACAATTATATTCAGGGATGATTTCTAGGACTTCAACAAAAAACAATTGGAAGAATTGGCAAGTCAGCACCTGTATGATTATCAACAGGGGGAAAGATTTGCTGGTCAGCTGAGGAATGACCTATCTAGATACTTAATGGAACAAGCTAGAAAGAGATTTCTTCTCCTAAACAAAAAGAGAAAGCTGGAGTACACTGAAGCTGAAAGAAAAAGAGTTAGATGAGGATGAGTGACATAAGAATGACTGAATTATCTTATGGAAAATCCAAGAAGGTCACCAATCCTTATGCTACAATGAAGGAGTGTATCAGCATGAGAATGCAAATGAGCAGGGCCAATTCTGAAGTTCAAAGGAATGGAAGAATTTCTCAAATACACTTTGAAAAGAAAACTCATTCCAATCTAGGGAGATTGTTGGGATCAATAATTGATCAAGGAAGATTGGAATATTCTCAACCTCCTCAAGAAATGGATAAGTATGGAATTCGAGCTAACTTGGAACTTTGAGCAAGCCTAGAATTATTCAAGCAAGGTATCTTACATCCAACAAGGTTTTCTTCTGGAATTCCTCTACCTGTTAGTTCGAGCAAACTACACTTTATCAAGAAAAGTTTTTCTTCAGTCGAGCAAGGTTTGTTTCAAAAGCAAACCCTTAACTTAACCAAACTTAAATTAAGTAATTTGGTGGGTCGAGCAAGGTTGCAATAAACAGTGATCTCAAGAAAACTTGTAGGAAGTTGATGTAATTATACTAAGGACTTCTATGAGCAAGGCTCAACCTCGGGCAAACTATAGTATCACCAGCACACTTAATTTGTTTGAATAAGTTTAACACAAAAGGTTGAAGAGATCAAGGAGAGCAGGTTTGCTCGTAGGATATTGTCGAGCAAAGTTTGATATTGTCATGAAGATTGAAGTCTGCTTGAAGAATATTTTCTTAGGAAAATATTATAATTAAAGCTTGCTCGGAGATTCTATCACACTTATGGTTTACAAGGGCTGCTCGACAAAGACAAAGCTTACTCGAAGACCTGTTTACACTTGTAATATTTTGAATTCGTTTGAATATGTTTTGTAACAATCATTAGGGTTTCTAGAAGGTGTCAGACATGCCAATTTAAAAAATGTTTAGGTCACATTTATGGAGATCGCAGAGTGAGTGATTGGATAGTTGATTAAACTTTGTTAGCAAAAAGAATAAGTAATACGAAAAGTAGCCTCCACCTGACATTCCACCTGGAAACCCTAGAGATTTTCTTTGTATTATGAGTTAATATCAATGGAACTATTTTGAGTGACTTGTGTGTTTTTTCATCTTTGTGTTCTTTGAGCAACATCATTGAATATCTTTGATTCCGCCTTTGATATTCTTTGGGTTTCCACATAAGCATTTTTCGTAACCGTCTTGTCAACATTTTTCGTAACCGCATTGTGCGTTTAGATCCAGCCAATCACACCCAGTTAAGAAAATTAAAGTAGGGGTTGTCACAACTCCAGCGTCTAATGATCTAGGTCATTGATATTTTGGTTGCCAACCAGAGTGCTGAGGTGTAAAGAGTACCACAACAACATTTTGACAATAAGGCGAGCACATCGACGCCAGACGCAGCCGCGGGGACGACAATGACGGTGGTGATAGATCGGCATCAGGCGCAAACGTGACCTTGAGGACGATAGTGATGTTACCGTTTAGATAGATTTCACACTTGTTTTTAGTTGTGTGAACTCGTTGTAATGGTTTTTGTGTTTGTGTGTGTGCGTGTATGAGCATAGATATCATTTTGTTGGGAAGAGAAAATACTTAAGGAAGATTGGAATCTTCTCAACCTCTTTGGAAAATGGCTAAAAAACAAGCACAGTTAGGTATCTGAGCAAGCCAAAACTTAGTCAAGCAAGGTATTTTTCTCTTCGAGCAAAGTTATCTTAAGTGTAAGTTCTAGCAAACTACACTTCATCAAGCAAGGTTGTTCTTCAAGTCAAGCAAGGTTTGACTTAACCAAGCTAAAACCAAGAATTTTGGTGGAAGTTGATGATGAAATTACTTAAGGACTTCTAACAATCAATGTTCAACCTCGAGCAAGTAACAGTGTCACCATAACACTTGGATTTGTTCAAATAAGTTTAGTAACAAAAGGTTGAAGGGATCTCTGAAGAACAAGTTGGTCGGGGGTATATATCGAGAAAAGTTTGATATTATCAGGAAGATTGAAGTCCGCTTGATGAATATTTTCTATGAAAAATATTCTAAGTAAATCTTACTAGGAGAACTGTTCCCAAGAACACTTAACAGTTACCAGGTATGCTCGGCAAAAACAAAAGTTGCAAAGCTTACTCGAAGACTTTGATTACACTTAATAACTTTTATAATATGCTTGAATATGTAAAGAATTAATGATTAGGGTTTCTAGAAGGTGTCAGGGCAGGCCAATTTAAGAAAATGTAAGGGCACGGCTATGACACAACGGACACTGAGCGAATATTGTGATATGACGGTTGTCTTTATCGTGTACGGAAAAGCTGCCAAAAATAAAAAACATTCCAGGTAGAAACCCTAATTAATTTCTCATTTTTATCCCTCATAATATTAAATGGAAATATTTTGAGTCTCTTTGTGTGTGTTACATTTATGTCCGTTAAGAAATTAATTAGGTATTAATGTTTCCACCATTAATACTAATTTGTTGTTCACAAAAGAAGTATTTCGCAACCTTCTTATCAACACGTTAATGTGTGTTGGAACATAAACGTCTACTGCTTAGACACCAAGACCAAGCAATATCCAAGTGGGAGACAATTAGACCATTTTTTTCTATCGCTAGTTCTTGGATTGGTTAAAGGAGCTAAATTGTTAGATATATTGTAAGTGTCATATAAGTCATGTCAAACGTATAAGACGTATACGGGCGTAGAATACATAGGAGCCTCTCAGGTCTTATCTTGTAATCCTTGGTAATCATTAGAGAGAAATCTAGAGAGAGAGAGAGAGAGATAGAGAGCTTTCACGTCATATCAATATTAGAGAATCTTTGTGTGAATTTCTATGTGTTTAACCATTTGATTAGTGTTTCCGCCATGGATTATTGTATAGTAAACATTACGTGATTAAGATCCGTCACACGTATCTAACATTGTGGGTTACGGGAGTGATTATTGAGTGATTAAGTGAGATAATCGTGACCGACAAGTGGTATCAGAGCTGTATTGCTGCATTTGTGAAGAACTATTACTGTTTATTTTTTCGGAAAACTATTGATTTTGGAAGATGAAGAATGACGTCAGCTGATAGTTGTTCCATTGATTTGTAACGTTAGTTGTTTAGTTTTTCATTTTTCACGGATCTACTGTTTCATTGAAGTTTAAAAGTGCTTCTTACTCAGATTTACTTTGTTTTCTTACCTTGTGTGTCTAGATCTTGTTATTATCCATCTAGATTCATCAAATATGAGGATTTATATTCCTAGCCTAATATTGTATACAAACTGAACAAGGCTCCAGTAGCAAAGCTAGAAGCAATCATAATATTCCTAGCCTATGCTGCCTCAAAGTATTTCACATGAATGTAAAATCCGCTTTCTTAAATGGAAAAATAGAAGAGGAGGTGCATGTCTCTCAACCTCCAGGTTTTGAGGATCCTGATTATCCTAATAGAGTATACAAACTGAACAAGGCTCTATATGGACTACATCATGCTCCAATAGCATTGTATGATGAGTTGTCAAAACATCTACTTGTTAATGGATTTTATAGGGGAGCCATTGACAAAAACACTCTTCTACAAGATAAGGGGCAGAGATTTATAATGTGTTGTAAAACACACTTATTTTCCACACCTTTTATCGTGATTTTAATTACATAGTTATATAATAAATAATGGTTTTTACCTTGTTTTGGCATGATCTTACAAAGTTTATATCTTTCATAGGTTACGGGTTTTAAAAGATAAAAAAAGACCGAGTTTGCAAGACTTAAAGAGCCTTTTTGATCAGTTCTTGAAGACCAAACTCAAGGCCCGACCCAAGCCCACAAGGGGAAAGCCTTTTATGCTTATTATATTAAAGAGAAAAAAGAAATAAAAAACCCTAATCCTTGGAATTCTGGCCGAAATCAGCAGCAACTAGCAAAAAAAACTTCCGATTGGCAACTTCTAGGGTTCCAAAGAAAGTCATTTTTGCATCTTGTATGACCAAGTGAAAAAGAAGGAGACCAAATGAGACTTGGGACAGCAGCCCGAGACTTATTTTCATCACAAAAATCAGCTCATATTGATAGTATAACATTCATAATCTTTGTGTTCTTGTTTACATTCATAACTAGTTTGATTTTGATCTTTAAATGAATTGTTTTGCAATTGAATTGAAGATTGAGTTGTGTATGATCATAATAGATTGCTGAATGCATTGGATTATGTTTTTGATTATTAATATGATGTTTTTATTAAATATATGCTGCCGTCCAAAAGTTATGAGTAGCTAAGCTTGTTAGTTCTACCTAGGTTTAATGATTGATGTTTGGTTTTGATGAGTTGATTGGATTGTTTGATCAATATGACTTGAATTTCTATTGAAAGTTTGGTTTAATGATGAATTAGGTTGTGTTTAGTGGCTGTGATAATAATGGCTTTATAACATAATTCTTTCTTCGGTTAATTTAATTGGTTTTAATTGATAGTTGCATGTTCAAGTCTTTACTTTGTGTTTAGAGTTTGTTTGCGGTAGGTACAATCGTAGGGTTTTGTTGAGATTATTGATTGATATAATTCAGCGGCTAAGCATCTTCTTAGAGACCGAGAGTTGATAGGAAGTAAACTCGTCTCGGTGCTTTTACTTAATAGGATTAGGATCGCGCGAGAGTGGGTTTGGTTCCTGTCGGGTTTGGGTCGTGAGCGATTAGTTGGTTTAGATTGAGTTAAACCAAATTGTTCCTCTATCCTTGGTTGCGTAATATTCAATTCCATTAGGGTCATGTGTCGGTGAGTCCAAGAGGAGAGTCGGTATTAGAACACCTTAGCATTCGTTTCCCGGTTTGTTCTTAAAATCAATTAAGTGTAAGTTAGGGTTTGTTAGTGAGACCAAGAGGTGATCTAGCTTTCTTGAGCAAACCTTATTATATCATCTTTAGATACCGGTGTTGTGAGATTATTCAATCCATTAGCTTGTTAAATTTGTCAGTTTGATTCTTAACCAGGTAGGCGTTTTCTCCATTGTCAGTTAAGTCTCTATGTTTGGAAAGTTTCGTCAGTTAGTCCAGTTATTAAGTTTAATGGTTAATTAAATTAAAAATCAAATTAAATATTGTTCTTAGGTGAGACTTAGTTAGGGTTTAGTATTAAGATCGTTCTCTCGTTTTCTTGTGTTCGATACTCGGACTTCCTTAGGCTACACTATTTACAATCGGTACACTTGCCGGTTGTGTGAATTTAAGATACTCCATTTTTATAAACTTAAAGCTTGTGTTCGGATTTTTGTTTAATTATATATATATTTTTGCACATCAAGTTTTTAGAGGCGTTGTCGGCGACACGATTTGAGACGATTAGAGAACGATCCGAATTGCGGACTTGCCTTTTGTATTTTTGTGTATATATTTAGTTTAAATTAGTTAATCTAAGTAGTTTAATTTAGTTTTATTTTATAATTATTTTATTATATTCTTTTCTGGTGCCCATGATCCATTTATTTGGAGTGTTCTTTACAGGAAAAATGTTCAGATTACAAGTTGGAGAACCATGGTGCAAAGTTTGTGGCGAAAATTACTGGGTGCATGATGCTTATGAGAGGAGAAATATAGAAGTCGAGGCACGGAAAGCTCCATGGGCATCACTTTATGCAAAGCCTCCTCCATACCAATTTGTATATGATCAAATGGGGAACTTCTTAGGGTATAAAGATTTGTCAGGTAATATCTTAGAGCCCACCCCAGAATCGGAGGCAATAATGGGTGATGTAATGTTTGCAATTTGAAATTATTTAGAATATATTCCACCTTTGAATCCACCTTTGTTTGAAACGCTGAGTGAGATTGAAGATACTGGAATGGACGAGTAGAGAGCAGAGGAGCATGTTCCCTTTTGGGAGGAAGAATTTAAGGATTAGTTTGGTGACGAGTTGATGGACCTTTCCATTACGGATGAAGGCGAGTTTGACCCACTTGGTGATCTAAAGCTGCTTTAAGATTTAATATATAACGAGCCAAGTGTGGGGATCGAGAAGGAGCTTTGTAAGGAGAGCCATGAGGTAGTTAGTGATTTGGTCCTTCCGGCAATTCACCTCTATTGTGAAAAACCAAAACATGAACCGTACTCAATCTCCATTCGGGACGTGTTTAAAAATTTGGCTAAAAGAATTAGAAGGAGGATTATGGGCAAAGATGTGACACTCGTCAATTTCAGGTTAACTCCGTTAACCCGAACTCCATTAATTAAAACTCAAGATCAGGCGAACTATGTCATTCCAATTAACGCATTTCTCATTGCACTTAGTTAGAGTTTAAATAACACATGAGAATCATTACACAAGTAGTCTTTCGGAGTTTCACCGAATCACACACGAGTCGACTCAAACCGTTGGTGAACAAACAATAAATATTATAAACAATTACTTGGTATAAATACGTGTTATGTTTATATGTAATTTGGTGTTTGCATGTATAGCATCATATTATGGATGAAAAATATTAGTTTGTGCTAGAATTAAACTAAATTGAAGTTAAAGGTGCAAGTTGTAACATGTGAAATAACTAATTATTATATAAACAACTTAATTACACAAACCCTAACCCTTTCCCTCTCTCCCTCTCCCTCTTTCAAAGGCAGCCCCCCCCCCCCCTCCCTTGTTCGGCCGAAACACACAACACACACACACATACAATCATCCTTGCAAGCTTGTTGAAGGTTTGAGGTGCTAACTAGGTAAACTAAACACTATATCTAACCTATTCTATCAATTTTTGGCAACATTAAACATATTAATCATAAACCCTAGATGTTAATGTTGTTGATTATTGATGATTTAGGGTTGTATGCATGGTTATTTGTTCATAGTTTGATAAATTTTGGTGAAAACTGATGCTGGACAAGTACATAAATGTATGTTAAGACGGTTGTAACTATATGTTAATAATATCTTTTCGAGTGATTATTGATTCTGTGATGTAGTAGCTCGAATCTACTTTCTATAGATTTTGAGTTTGTAATTTTTGGACGTGTGGTAGTTAGTTTTTATTAATTTATAAATCTGTTGCGCAAGTCTGATTCGGGAAGCCATCTTATAGGCTGTTTTGTAAATGGTATATCTCACAAACAACACGACCAATTGAGTTGATTCCACTTCTGGAAGTTAATAATTTGGGTGTTAAATCTAACCTAATTGTCCTTTCATTAATTAGATTAACTGTGTAACGGGAATAGTAAAGAACGTTTTGTTGCGATGATAATGACTGCTGTGTACTTACTGTGTTGTTTTGATTCTTGTGAAAAATACGTATGTAATAAAAATATAATAAAACTTATTTTAGAAACCTAACTCATGTGCTCTTCTGTGGTAAATTTTGTTGATTTTATCTACTTGTTATGATTAGTGAAATAGAGTAATCTTGATGTGCTAAATTCTGTCTCGGTAACTTAGCTGCTTAATTAGCTGACGGTAAGTCTATAGAAACAACACATGTACTATCGGGATGTAAGTTGAAATTGTTGGGTCATACCTTCGATATCGACCTCATACCCTTTACACTTGGTAGTTTTGATGTGGTTGTCGGCATGGACTGGCTATCCGAGAATAGACCTGAGATTATATGCCATGACAAGATAGTTCATATCAGTACTCCTTCCGACGAAACCATCTCAATATAGGGCGAGAAGAGCGGCATAACTACTAGCATCATCACACTCATGAAGGAGCAGCAATATTTACGAAAAGGTCATCCGGCGATTCTAGCTTATGTTATCGAGAAACCCGCGGAGGTGAAGCTGATCGAAGACATACCGATTCTGCGAGATTTTCCCCAAGTCTTCCGGGAATATTTGAGAGGACTCCCACCCATTCGACAAGTCGAGTTTCAAATTGACTTAGCCCCCGGTGCTGCACCCATAGCACGAGCCCTGTATCGGCTCACACCGGCAGAGCTTTAGGAGATGTCCACTCAATTACAGGACTTATTGGATAAAGGTTTCATCCGACCGAGCTCATCACCATGGGGAGCCCCTTTCCTATTTGTTCGAAAGAAAGACAGGACTTTCCGCATGTGCATCGACTACAGGAGTTGAACAAGGTGACGGTCAAGAACCGTTATCCCCTACCCTGAGTTGATAACCTATTCGACCAGCTTCAAGGATCTAGTTACTACTCGAAGATCGATCTAAGGTCTGTTTATCATCAATTAAGAGTGCGCGAAGAAGACATTTCAAAGACAGCATTCAGAACTCGGTATGGTTACTATGTGTTTTTGGTTAGGCTTTTTGGCCTAACCAATGCACCTGCCGTATTCATGGACCTCATGAATAGAGTATGCAAGGCGTATCTCGACAAATTTGTTATTGTCTTTATCGAGGATATCCTCGTGTACTCTAAGAACAAAAGCGACCATGAAGAACACCTAAGGCTCGTCCTGGAATTACTGAAGAAGAAACAATTGTACGCCAAGCTCTCTAAATATGAATTTTGGCTTCGCGAGGTTCACTTCTTAAGACATGTGATCAATGAGAGTGGTATCCATGTTGATCCAGGAAAGGTAGAGGCCATAAAAAACTGGGAAGCACCCAAGACTCCGATTGAGGTGCGGAAATTCCTAGGACAGGTTGGCTACTACCGACGTTTCATCGAGGGATTTTCGAAGATTTCTCAACCCCTCACCGCACTGACACACAAAGGTACGAAGTACAATTGCGGTGACGCTCAGAAGTCTATCTTCCAGCTTTTGAAAACTAAACTCTGTAGCCCACCTATCCTAGCCCTACCCGAGGTAACAACAAATTTTTCAGTACGTTGTGATGCTTCGATACAGGGTCTCAGCTGGGTGTTAATGCAACTTGAGAAGGTTATAGCCTATGCCTCTCGACAACTACGGGTTCACGAGAAGAACTATACGACCCATGACTTGGAACTCAGAGTTGTGGTGTTTGCCATTAAGATGTGGAGGCATTACTTGTACGGTACCAAGTTTACCATTTACACCGACCACAAGAGTCTCCAACATGTCTACGATCAAAAGGAGTTGAACATGCAACAGAGTCGTTGGGTCAAACTACTTATGGATTATGATTGTGCCATCAAATACCACCCTGGCCAGGCCAATATAGTGGCCGATGCTCTCACTAGAAAGGAAACTCGTAAGCCTAGATGGGTGCGAGTATTACAACTCACGATTCATGCCAACTTACCTGATCAGATTTTTGATGCTCAACTCGAAGCTTTGAAAGACGAAAACTTCCCATCATAAATCATGTGAGGCATGGATAAGCAACTTGAAACCAAATCGGACGGGGTACAATATTTCGAAAACCGGATTTGGGTCCCTCGTTACGGAGACATGGGAAATCTGGTGATGGAAGAGGCACATAAATCCCGATATTCCTTTCACCCAGGCTCAGACAACATTTACAATGACCAGAAGGTACTTTACTGGTGGCCGAACTTGAAAGCCGACATTGCTACCTACGTGAGCAAATGTTTACCCTGTACAAGAGTCAAGGTGGAATATCAGAAACCATCTGGTCTTTACAACAACCGGAAATCCCAACCTGGAAATGGGAACATATTTCCATGGACTTCATCACAGGGTTACCCAAAATACCAACGGGATGCGATACCATCTGGGTGATCGTTGACCTGTTGACTAAGTCTATGCATTTCCCAGCGTTCAAGGAATCGGACAAAATTGAAAGACTGACTCGCATCTACATGAAAGAAGTAGTGCTTAGACATGGAGTGTCTGTCTTAATTATAATCGATCGAGATCCCCGTTTTATTTCGCACTTTTGGAAGTCACTATAGAGCGTGCTAGGCACCTGCCTAGATATAAGCACAGCATACCATCCTCGAACGGATGGGCAAAATGAACAAACCATTCAAACTTGGAAGACATGTTCCGTGCATGCGTGTTGGATTTCGGAAAGAGCTGGGAACCCCACTTGCCCCTAGTAGAGTTTTCGTATAATAACAGCTACCACACCAGCATTAAAGCAGCGCCGTTTGAAGAGTTGTACGGGCGAAGATGTCGATCACCTCTTTACTGGGCAGAAGTGGGTGACAGCCAAATCACCGGTCCCGAATTAGTACTTGAAACCTCACAAAAGTTTGTCCAAATCCGGAATCGGATTGTGGCAGCACGGGATCTCCAAAAGAGCTACGCCGACAGGCGCCGAAAACCTTTGGAATTCCAAGTGGATGACAAGGTTTTACTGAAAATCTCACATTCGAAAGGTGTAGTTCGTTTTGGGAAGCAAAACAAACTCAATCCACCATACGTTGGTCCATTTCGAACAACCGAACGTTTTGGTCCGGTAGCGTACCGATTGGATTAACCAGCAAAAATCAGTGGTGTTCATAATGTTTTTCGTGTATCCAACTTGAAGAAATGCCTTTCTGACGAAACACTAGCAGTTCCTTTGGGCGAATTGCAAGTTGACGAACAGTAATGCTTCATCGAAGTCATGGTTTTGGAAACCAAAACACTCAAACACTGCATGATTCCCATCGTTAAAGTTTGTTGGAACACGAGACGTGGACCAGAGTTCACGTGGGAACGCGAGGATCAAATGATGAAAAAAGTATCCTCACCTTTTCGAAGGGTTGACCAAGGACCGAAAACCGTGAAAACCGACAAACCGTCAGAAAACCCCGGAGGTATGAATTAAATTTCGGGATGAACTTTCGTTCAACAAGGGGATAATGTGACAAACTGAAAATTTTTACCTTTTTCAGGTAGCCATCGCGACATGAAACAAATTTTTGGGACGGAAATTCTTTCAACATGGGAATGATGTGACACGCGTCAATTTCAGGTTAACTCCGTTAATTCAAACTTCGTTAATTCAAACTCAAGATCACACGAACTTATCATTCCAGTTAACCCTTTTCTCATTGCATTTAATTAGAGTTTAAATGACACATGACAATCATTAAACAATTAGTCTTCCGGAGTTTCACCGAATCACACACGAGTCGACTCAAACCGTTGGTGACAAACAATAAATATTATAAACAAGTACTAGGTATAAATACGTGTTTTGTTTATATGTAATTTGGTGCTTGTATGTATAGCATCATATCATGGATGAAAAATATTAGTTTGTGCTAGAATTAAACTAAATAGAAGTCAAGGGTGCAAGTTGTAACATGTGAAATAACTAATTATTATATAAACAACTTAATAACACAAAACCTAACCCTTTGCCTCTCTCCCTCTCCCTCTTGCGACGGAAGCCCCCCCCCCTCCCTTGCTTGGCCGAAACACATAGCTCACACACACACATACAATCATCCTCGCAAGCTTGTTGAAGGTTTAAGGTGCTAGCTAGGTAAACTAAACACTATATCTAACCTATTCTTTTGATTTTTGGCATCATTAAACATATTAATCATAAACCCTATATGTTAAAGTTATTGATTGTTGATGAGTTATATGGTTGTATGCATGGTTATTTGTTCATAGGTTAGTAGTTTGATAAATTTTGGTGAAAATTGATGCTGGACAGAACCATAAATGCCTGTTAAGACGACTATAACTTGATGTTAATGATATGTTTTGAAGTGATTATTGATTCTATGATGTAGTAGTTCGAGTCTAGTTTCTAAAGAGTCCGAGTTTGTTATTTTTGGACTTGTGGAAGTCAGTTTTTATTAATTTACAAATCTATTACGCAAGTCTGTAAATAGTATATCTCACAAACTACAAGACCAATTGAGTTGATTCCACTTCTGGAAGTTAATAATTTGAGTGTGGAACCATACCCAATTGGCCTTGCATTAATTGGATTAACCATGTAACAGGAATAGTAAAGAACGTTTTGTTGTGCATGATAATAACTGTTGTGTACTTACTGTGTTGTTTTGATTCTTGTGATAAAATTATATGTAATTAAAATATAATAAAAATATTTTTAGAAACCAAACTCACATGTTCTTCTGTGTTATATGATATGATTAGTGAAATAGGTGCTGTAACACCCCGTAACCGCAGCTGAAACGTAAACGGGATGCAACAGACACCTCTGATATCAACCACATTGTTTATAAAGAAAACTGAACACATTAATATACTTCAAATTACATTATCTCATATTTCATTACCGTCTAGGTGAGACGCACATCATACAATACGATACATAATTCTATTTAATATAATGTATCATAACATCCCGCACACACATCAAGCACTTAGAACGTAAGCAATCACTTCATCTTAATCATACCTGAAAAGCATGTGAGAAAACGGGTCAACTACGAATAGTTGGTGAGTTTCACAATTCGAGTAAACCATGATAAATCAATATCATTATATAATATTATCGATGTAATTGTGCTGAGCCCACAAGTGAAACCTCTGACTATCCACATACAACCCCGTGGCATACTCCGCCCACGGACCTGCCCCAAACCGCTATGCCTAACATTACATAGCAAAAATATATAACAACAAAATAGACATGTGCAACTGGCTGGGAAACATCAGCAAATCCATGCCGGACCAGTTGGGTTTGTCAGACCAATAGTACTATTCACACTCTACCGGCTTTTAGCTAACCACTCGTGTTGCGGGGCCTTTCAATGTTTGCAACTCAGACAATTACCATCTTAGTACATTTCCGTACGATTCCCGTACAATAAAATATATATAAATACACGCAAATCCATGCGTTCAGCATGAACTTAAACATTTCCATAGTAACATGCTTTCCGCCCCGGGAAAATATTTAAAAACAATTCAGAAAAAGGGGCTCGTGAAACTCACCTTATCGCAAGTGAGTAGGTATCACAGTACACCAGCTATTTGTCCGGATCTGTAATACGATCCCTAAGTTCGTTACTATACAATCACTATTAATATAACTTTAACCGTGTTAACCGGTACATCTGGGGACACTGTTAACCCAGTACTGTAACCGCTCTGGGGGCAATGTTAACCCAGAAACACTTCTCCGGACTCAGATTGTGATATCGTTTAGAGTTCAATAGTTAAAATTACTATTAGTTCGTTTTCCCCGTTTTGCGTGCCTAGCACGGTTATCCGTTTTTACGTTTCAAAAATGAGTTTGGTCACACACGACCCGAAAATAGTTGTTGACTGATAATTTAATTAAAGTTGTGAAATTAGAGCTCGGTTTAGACGCCCCGATTGGCCGCGGGACCCGTTTCCGTCTTTAGTGTACCGGAAACTGTTAAATCGGATAAAATTACTCAAATCATCCGAATTATTTTCGGATGATTTATTTTTACTTGTTTAACTCAGTTATATGAAAATAGTTCATTTTTAGGGTTTTTATACACCAGTCAGCTCGTTTATACGAACTTTACCGGTTTACGCGTTTTAAGCTTTAAAAGATTGTTTTTATTTTTTCTTAGCACAAATAATTATCCGTTTAATCTCGGATCTTGAAATTTTGCACAAATCACTTTTTGACAGTGGGGAATTTTATAAAAATATTTCCAGAATTAATTTTTATATTTAAAATTTATTTATCTATTTTTAAACACCATTTAAACACTAAATATGTCGTAAATACCAAACGACCTTAGAAAAATCCCAAATTTTTACTGGATGACCCCTGCCATCCCCATAGTCCCCTGTAATTTTTCCAGAACCAAAATCTCTTTTTACATGCCATTTTCACTAAAACCGAGCTAGAAAACCCTAGAACTCGTTTAACCGACAAGCCTACTTAGACTTCTCCAACGGACCTAAAATTTTGTGTGTGACTTTTACATGTTATAAAAAGCTTATCTGGAATTTTCCAGAATATTTCATGATATTTAACTATTTTTCACCATTTTTAGCCAAAACCGAGCATTAAATTCACCAAATATTCATCCTTTGTCCAAAAATTACCAAATTTTCACAGATCTCATATTTTCATGTGTAGATAATCTCTGTGAAATTTCGTAGCCTAACTCTAAAGGTACCACAATCTGTCCAAAACACTCATAACCGAACATAAACCGAATATACCTTTTGTTTTCCGCCACTACAAGCTACACACTCGTCTTTCCGCCTTATCTACCACTAAATACAGAACCTACAACCAACATACCACAATACCAAGCAATTTACACTCACAATCAAGCCTCTTACACTATAGTTTCGGTTATTGTTTCAAAACTAAAGTTTAAACCGTAAAAATTCGTTTTTGGTTCGTTTAACTCCTTTCTTGGACCAAGATCCCTTGTATAACCCGTATACATCACTTGATCATGCAAGAATCGGTTTCATCAGGGGTTTTCACCCTTTTTCACTTGAAACCTCATTTTCTTGCAAATAAACTCAAGAAAAGAAGATGAACACGTACATAACTCGATTTTTACCTCGGTTTTCTTGATAAAATTTTGGATCTTTAGATCATAGAATGGAGAGAGTTGAAGATCATGGAGATGTTTGTTTTAAAAAAAAATAACAAAGTAAGGGGTGTTACCCCCTTATCCGATCGGACCAAAGAGGGGGGTGGGGTGGGACCAACATCTCCATTTCTAGCCATTCATTCAGATTTTGGGAATCCGGATAATGTTTTGGATAATCTGGTTCAGTTCGTTTTTCGGTTAAATGTTTAATTTAGCTTAAAACGAGGCTAAAACGGTCGTTTTCGGCTTAAAAAATGAAATTTATATAAAGCCGATTTAAAAACTTTAAAAACTTAAACCATGACATTTATTAACTTAAAACATCATATTATTAATAATGGTGCATCTTTTTCGGCTTGATCGATCGTCTCTTGCTTGGTTTGGTATTGAAGGTTTCATTTAATGTACCGACGTACCATTAAATCGAAAATTCTTTTTCTGTGCTTTAATTCACTTATCCCGAAGCTTTAATACTTCGTAAACATCACTAAATATTATAGGTATCGTCTATAATTGAACCCTCGATTCGTTCGGGTTTCAATAACTATCGATCGATTAATCGCATATTCAATACGATGAATTATATATTCACGTACAATCAATACAGTGAACCATGTATTCTCGTATAATTACTATGGTAATTCATGTACCCGACATTAAATATAATGTAACTATTGTCTACAGGTTAGGGTATACTTGGTTTCGTCGGAATCGTTACATTCTCCCCCCGTTAAGAAATTTCGTCCTCGAAATTTTACACGCCCACTATCCCCTTCCGAGAGAAAGGTGGGGGTTTTTCCTTCAGAATTCACCCTCGCGTTACCAGGTATAATCTGGTCCTCGCTGTGAATTCCACTTAATCTTAATCAATAAAGCTTGGTGTGTCCAAACTGTTTAGTTTTCCCGTCTACTATCTCTACGAAATTCTTTATGATATCAAGCATGACTTCTATGAGTACCTCCATTACTAGTACTCTCGTTGCATCATCGCTTAGGTACTTTTCAATCCATATACATGGCAAAACATCATGTATAGTACTTAGCCCCTGGAGTACTTTAATCGATAACCTAAATGACCAATCATGGAGATAGTCTCATAAGGTCCAATATATTAAGGAGCTATTTTCGGTTTTGCCAAACCTTATATCACCTCTCGAAGGTGATGCCTTAAAAATGCCTTGTCACCTCTTTCCAGTGACAATGGTTTCCTTTGAATGTTGGCTTAAATCCTTTGCCAATCTCGCGCTGCTTTCAACTTATCTTAAATATTATAAATCCGATTGGTTGTTTCTCGAATCAATTCAAATCTTATGGCTTGAGTGACGCCCATTTTCAATTTAACAAATTGGTGATAATTACTTCACCCATAGAAAGCTTCAAGCTCTCGATGCTTCCTTCCCCGCCTTCCAATAATGGAAGTAGGATGACTATTTCGATCTATGCGCTTCGTCCGTGATTAAATCACGAAGGTCATGGAGGGTCGGGATCCAAACCCGATTTTTGAAATAGAGAATTTCGTCCATGCGCTGTTCAAAATTCTTCTCATTGCCGTAAAGTCCCTCCTCCTCCAATTGTTCCTCTTTCAACGCCTCACGTTGAGCGACTCGAATCAGGTCCGAAGGTTCGACTGGACTATCATCCCCAGTGCTCGCACTCGCAATGGCTTAACCCGATCTTTCCTACTCAGGGCATCGGCTACGACGTTAGCCTTGCCGGGGTGATAACGGATGTCACAGTCATAATCGCTTAACAACTCGACCCATCTTCGTTGCCTCATATTCAGTTCTTTCTGATCGAATATGTGCTGCAAACTTTTATGATCGGTGAAGATGGTGCACTTCGTACCGTAGAGATAATGTCTCCAGATTTTAAGTGCGAAGATAACCGCTCCCAGTTCTAAGTCGTGAGTAGTGTAATTTTTCTCGTGTACGTTTAACTGTCGTGAAGCATAGGCTATAACCTTATTATTCTTCGTCAACACACATCCTAACCCTCTACACGATGCGTCACAATACGCGACAAAACCATCGTCTCCATCGGGGAGACTTAAAATCGGCGCTTGGCACAATTTTTGCTTTAACGTTTGAAACGCCGTCTCCTGCTCTTCTCCCCATTCATACTTCCGATCCTTTTGAGTCAGGAGAGTTAAAGGTTGGGCGATGCTGGAAAAGTTCTCTATAAATCGATGATAATATCCAGCTAAGCCTAAGAATTGGCGGATTTCCTTTGGCGATTTAGGCGCTTGCCAATTCTTAATTACTTCAACCTTACTCGGATCAACGTGTATTCCTTGATGGTTTACAACGTGACCGAGGAATTGCACTTCTTGTAACCAGAAGTTACACTTGGAGAATTTTGCATACAACTTCTCCTGATTCAGAAGCTCTAAAATTATTCTTAAGTGTTGCTCGTGCTCTTCTTTACTTTTCGAGTAGATCAAAATATCGTCAATAAACACGATGACGAATTTGTCGAGGTAGGGTTTACAGACTCGATTCATGAGGTCCATGAACACTGCCGGCGCATTTGTTAGCCCGAAAGGCATAACTAAGAACTCGTAATGGCCGTAGCGAGTCCGGAATGCGGTTTTTGGGATATCTTCTTCCTGCATTCTAACCTGATGGTATCCCGATCTAAGATCGATTTTTGAGAAATAGCTTGCACCTTGCAGCTGGTCAAACAGATTATCAATTCGGGGAAGAGGGTACCTATTTTTGATTGTTAACTTGTTCAGCTCCCTGTAATCAATGCACATTCTAAGGCTCCCGTCCTTCTTTTTCACGAATAACACAGGTGCACCCCACGGGGAATGACTAGGACGTATAAATCCTTTATCCAACAATTCTTGCAACTGATTGGATAACTCTTACATCTCGGACGGTGCAAGTCGATAGGGTGCTTTAGCAACCGGGCCAGCTTGAGGTATTAAATCTATTCTGAATTCGACCTGTCGGGTTGGCGGTAATCCAGGAAGTTCTTCTGGGAAAACTTGTGGAAATTCGCGTACCACCGGGATATCATCCACCCGTTTCTCCTCAGAATCTGTGGCCGTCAAGCTCGCTAGATACGCCACACATCCCTGGCGTATATATTTTAACACCTTGAGGTGGGATATAAATGGTATCATTGTGCCCGACTTCTCTCCTTGCACTAACATCTCTTCGTCATCCGACACCCGGATCTTGACGATTTTCTTTTCACAGTTTATTTCCACTTTGTTACGTGCTAACCAATCCATTCCCACTATCACCTCAAAACTACCTAATTCTACCGGTAATAAGTCAATCAGGAAGGATTGATCGTTCAGAACAAAAGGGCAATTCCGAACTATCTGATTAACTATCATGGTTTACCGTTAGCGACTTCTACGGTATAAGGTTCTATGGTTTCACTAATCGGTATCTTTCCAAATGGTAGGAGGTTAACAGGAACTAACTTCTATCGGCGACCGTAAAAATATCATTGAAGCCTATTGATTTAAAACTACAACGTACTTAATACCACCTTTGGATCATGACGTGCTTTATTCGAATTACTCACAAAAGCACGGCTCCTTGCTTGATCAGAGGTTGATGTTTGTCATGAGGTTCATCTTCCAACGACACCTTGGTTCAACTTTGGGCAATTTCTCTTGAAACGTCCTGTACTGCCACATTCATAGCAAGTACAACTGTTTGGCATAATTTGATTTCTTTGGATGGATTGTTATTGAAGTTGTTATGTTCAGAGTGGTTGTACGCGAATGGGTTGGGGATGCCGGTTCACATGGCTTTAATTGGTTCTACAATCGGGGCATTACGTCCATCTTTACCATACCTGTGGCCTACTATCACTCGACATTCTTCTTCCTGCCGATAACCATATTTTCCACATTTAGGGAAGGACCCTTCATGCGGTTCATGTTTTCACACCAGAACTAGTCTTAGTATAATTCTGGGTTGTAGGACATACCTACTTATTCAAAAGCCTATCTTGCACTATACCTTTATCATTTCTCTTCTTTAACACTCGACGTCTCACCTAACGTCCTTCCAGTCCGCTTCCCATATAGTCAAATATATCAATGCTGGCTTGTGACACAACCTTCCAAAGGTTGTATATTTTACAGGATTGACTATACTCCTTATCAATGGAGTTAGTCCCCAATATGGCGCTCACTTCGCTTAGTTTCAGGAGTAATTAGCCATGTTACCAGACATGACAATTCCTTCAAACGATTAGCGTGTTCTAAGTGATCAGCACACAACATTTCTATCTACCATAGCTCAGTTTCCAATCTCTGAACTTAATTACTCGAATAAAAGTGCTATAGCACAAGAATTTTAAATTCTGACCATATCGTCTGAGTAATAATTTTCTAACTATAATTTTGTACCATCGTGTTCCATCACGATACAACATAATCTACCAACATATCTGTAGCATATTTCACTACACAATGTTCTAGACTCTTACCAATATCCTTAACCATTTCGATCTTTTCTATCCACTCGCTAATCTATTCCTCCCTTTACCATCAGTAAACTATTAATAATTTCCTTAACACAACCAACAAACATATCCTTCATACCGGATCTAATTCATTACGACTACTATTCATATTTAGTTTATAACTAATACTTGTAGTCATATTAGTATTCGGTGGGACATTATCACTCTCAGTAATACCACCAAGAATTGAAATATTCATATTCATGTGATTGCTCAATCTATAATTCTGCGATCACATTTGCATCAACACTAGCAGTGATCTGTGATACGACATTCGGTATCATCATCTGCTATCTTTGAGCAATCAACTGAATCATATCAATCTCCATCATTGGAGTTACTCTTTTTATGTCATTCTGCCGTACCCATCCCGTACGCAGTAATCAATACTAATCTCACCGTATAACTCGTTACCAGATTAATCATAACAGCAGGTACACATACACACCAAATATTATCATACATAATACACATACCAGTATCTAGTATATATGTCCCACAAATATAATAACATATGGACTTATCCTGACGTCGGTTAACGTTTAAATATGTTTCATAACCCTTGTCACCAACTGACATATAGATCTTTCTCAACAAAGATTAATGTTTAATATGCTTGATTTCAATATCCTTCTGCAAGTCAGCATAACCGATACATGCTCACCGTGAGCACCAAACGATTACGTACCACGGAGTTATAATATCCGTGTCTATTTGTATATCCGGCATACATGGTATACCACCTAAGAACGAACAACCAACTATGCTATAATGATTCCAACACCTCTTTGTGCATGGGTAATCATTCTATTCGAGTATACATGGGTATAGGCATCTAACGGATGTAAGGATAACATAGGGAGTTGCAAGGTTCAAGGTAATCGCGCAACCCATGTTGCCTTCAAATAGTATCAATTACTATTATGGGAAACTCTATCACTTGCTCAGTCAATGTCCTCAGGCGTTCCAGGTTCGCTAAAATCGGTAACTCTCGATCTGGAGGTGGTATGTCTCATATGTTTGAGAGTGAGAAATACACATATATATTTCTATATATTATTTTTATCTGCTCATTTATTATCAAATTTATTATTATTATTTTTTTTTTTTACCTTAATGGAATAAGATTGGGTTCAGGTACAGGTCCGTCCGTACGTGAGGGTCAGCGGTTCGGGTGAACATAGGGGGTTATTAAGATATACGGTACCGGTGTTGGTAGGGTAAGGGATTTATCAATTTTGGTCGGGAGTGACGGTTACTAGATATTTCTGGTTAATGTCAAACGGGAGATCTAACTTGGTACTATCATAACTATGGCCCGATAGGTCAGACTTATCATCAACCGATGGTCTAGAAATTTCAGCATCCTCGGTACTTTTATTATTTCATCCCCCGGTTCCTTATCCGGGTCCTATTTCTCAATACATGTACCCACAAGATATGTATATATATATATATATATATATATATATATATATATATATATATATATACACACATTAGCACGCATAAATAATATTATATACTTTACACATATGTTGCCATTTTTACCTATTAATGTACCCAGCGACTTCCCCTGAATTCCCTCGTGCAGACAAGTCTGTTATTATGTTCCGGACCATAATAACTCACTTGTCCGACCGAGTTCATCCCGATACTCGTCACCATATATTATTAGTTGATATTCAGATCCCATAATACTTGAGCTACTGGTTATATTTTAGGTATCTTTTAAAGACATCCTAATTCTTTATAACCAATGGCTCTGATACCAAGTTCTGTAACACCCCGTAACCGCAGCGGAAACGTAAACGGGATGTAACAAACACCTCTGACATCAACCACATTGTTTATAAAGAAAACTGAATACATTAATATACTTCAAATTACATTATCTCATATTTCATTACCGTCTAGGTGATACACACGTCATACAATACGATACATAATTCTATTTAATATAATGTATCATAACATCCCGCACAAAAATCTTACACACATCAAGCACTTAGAACGTAAGCAATCACTTCATCTTAATCATACCTGAAAAGCATGTGAGAAAACGGGTCAACTACGAATAGTTGGTGAGTTTAACAATTCGAGTAAACCATGATAAATCAATATCATTATATATTATTATCGATGTAATTGTGCTGAGCCCACAAGTGAAACCTCTGACTATCCACATACAACCCCGTGGCATACTCCGCCCACGGACCTGCCCCAAACCGCTATGCCTAACATTACATAGCAAAAATATATAACAACAAAATAGACATGTGCAACTGGCTGGGAAACATCAGCAAATCCATGCCGGACCAGTTGGGTTTGTCAGACCAATAGTACTATTCACACTCTACCGGCTTTTAGCTAATCACTCGTGTTGCGGGGCCTTTCAATGTTAGCAACTCAGACAATTACCATCTTAGTACATTTCCGTACGATTCCTGTACAATAAAATATATATAAATACACGCAAATCCATGCGTTCAGTATGTACTTAAACATTTCCATAGTAACATGCTTTCCGCCCCGGGAAAATATTTAAAAACAATTCAGAAAAAGGGGCTCGTGAAACTCACCTTATCGCAAGTGAGTAGGTATCATAGTACACCAGCTATTAGTCCGGATCTGTAATACGATCCCTAAGTTCGTTACTATACAATCACTATTAATATAACTTTAACCGTGTTAACCGGTACATCTGGGGACACTGTTAACCCAGTACTGTAACCGTTCTGGGGCAATGTTAACCCAGAAACACTTCTCCGGACTCAGATTGTGATATCGTTTAGAGTTCAATAGTTAAAATTACTATTAGTTCGTTTTCCCCGTTTTGCGTGCCTAGCACGGTTATCCGTTTTTACGTTTCAAAAATGAGTTTGGTCACACACGACCCGAAAATAGTTGTTGACTGATAATTTAATTAAAGTTGTGAAATTAGAGCTCGGTTTAGACGCCCCGATTGGCCGCGGGACCCGTTTCCGTCTTTAGTGTACCGGAAACTGTTCAATCGGATAAAATTACTCAAATCATCCGAATTATTTTCGGATGATTTATTTTTACTTGTTTAACTCAGTTATATGAAAATAGTTCATTTTTAGGGTTTTTATACACCAGTCAGCTCGTTTAGACGAACTTTACCGGTTTACGCGTTTCAAGATTTAAAATATTGTTTTTATTTTTTCTTAGCACAAATAATTATCCGTTTAATCTCGGATCTTGAAATTTTGCACAAATCACTTTTTGACAGTGGGGAATTTTATAAAAATATTTCCAGAATTAATTTTTATATTTAAAATTTATTTATCTATTTTTAAATACCATTTAAACACTAAATATGTCGTAAATACCAAACGACTTTAGAAAAATCCCAAATTTTTCCTGGATGACCCCTGCCATCCCCATAGTCCCCTGTAATTTTTCCAGAACCAAAATCTCTTTTTACATGCCATTTTCACTAAAACCGAGCTAGAAAACCCTAGAACTCGTTTAACCGACAAGCCTACTTAGACTTCTCCAACGGACCTAAAATTTTGTGTGTGACTTTTACATGTTATAAAAAGCTTATCTGGAATTTTCCAGAATTTTTCATGATATTTAACTATTTTTCACCATTTTTAGCCAAAACCGAGCATTAAATTCACCAAATATTCATCCTTTGTCCAAAAATTACCAAATTTTCACAGATCTCATATTTTCATGTGTAGATAATCTCTGTGAAATTTCGTAGCCTAACTCTAAAGGTACCACAATCTGTCCAAAACACTCATAACCGAACATAAACCGAATATACCTTTTGTTTTCCGCCACTACAAGCTACACACTCGTCTTTCCGCCTTATCTACCACATAATACAGAACCTACAACCAACATACCACAATACCAAGCAATTTACACTCACAATCAAGCCTCTTACACTATAGTTTCGGTTATTGTTTCAAAACTAAAGTTTAAACCGTAAAAATTCGTTTTTGGTTCGTTTAACTCCTTTCTTGGACCAAGATCCCTTGTATAACCCGTATACATCACTTGATCATGCAAGAATCGGTTTCATCTCGGGTTTTCACCCTTTTTCACTTGAAACCTCATTTTCTTGCAAATAAACTCAAGAAAAGAAGATGAACACGTACATAACTCGATTTTTACCTCGGTTTTCTTGATAAAATTTTGGATCTTTAGATCATAGAATGGAGAGAGTTGAAGATCATGGAGATGTTTGTTTTAAAAAAAAATAACAAAGTAAGGGGTGTTACCCCCTTATCCGATCGGACCAAAGAGGGGGGTGGGGTGGGACCCACTTCTCCATTTCTAGCCATTCATTCAGATTTTGGGAATCCGGATAATGTTTTGGATAATCTGGTTCAGTTCGTTTTTCGGTTAAATGTTTAATTTAGCTTAAAACGAGGCTAAAACGGTCGTTTTCGGCTTAAAAAATGAAATTTATATAAAACCGATTTAAAAACTTTAAAAACTTAAACCATGACATTTATTAACTTAAAACATCATATTATTAATAATTGCGCATTTTTTTCGGCTTGATCGATCGTCTCTTGCTTGGTTTGGTATTGAAGGTTTCATTTAATGTACCGACGTACCATTAAATCGAAAATTCTTTTCTGTGCTTTAATTCACTTATCCCGAAGCTTTAATACTTCGTAAACATCACTAAATATTATAGGTATCGTCTATAATTGAACCCTCGATTCGTTCGGGTTTCAATAACTATCGATCGATTAATCGCATATTCAATACGATGAATTATATATTCACGTACAATCAATACAGTGAACCATGTATTCTCGTATAATTACTATGGTAATTCATGTACCCGACATTAAATATAACGTAACTATTGTCTACCGGTTAGGGTATACCTGGTTTCGTCGGAATCGTTACAGGTGCTATATTCTGTCTCGGTAACTTAGCTGCTGAATTCTTGAATTAAACATGAAAAGTGATTGTCTGATCGATGTTTGCAATATGTTTGACGTGTTTGCCCTTGTGGTATATGTTTTACTAATAATGTAAACACTTAACACTATACTAAATCACACCCGTAGTTTATCACCAACGTGTTTGTCGAGTCGCACTTGTTTCACCAACGTAACCTCTCATGCATAGTTTTCATGTGTCGAGTCTAGTGATTCACTCATAGTTCAAACACTTAGAATCTCGTTTTTGGTTTTAGAGCACTAGCGAGGATTTCTTTAACGCACACATTACCCGGATTTTGATAACTTCGCAAACAGTGAGTTTCACGGCCCCTTTTACTCTTTAACCTTTTTATTAGGGGGAGATAACATAATCCAACACTTTTGATTTTGTTTATACTTGATATATCACTTGGAAGACTGAGTGACAACAAACCAACTGAGTCCTTCTAAACAATCGAACCGGTTAATATTGGATAATAGCGAGTCAGTGTTGAGTAGTACTACTGGGTTTGACAAAGCCCACCCAACTCTAAACTCGATTGTAGGTTGAGTGGGTGTAATTTTGGCTAACACATTACCATGGTCGTGGTTGACATTGTGGCAAGACAATCGTATAAACAGTCAGCTTTGGTGTCGAACACTTAGTGATACATGCTTGATAGGTTAGCTACCTATTTATATAACATAACACAATCTGGTAACCCTAAAACGCAACCCTTAATTTACTTAAACCTATGAACTCACCAACCCTGTGTTAACACTTTTAGTATGTTTATATAAGGTAGCCGAGGCGAGCGAGCGGTATACGACATCATTCACTGACCTCTTATGCTTTAAACTTCTTTTAAATTTTTTCATGAGAACTGTTGTTTTAAGTCGTCATGTGTGACGCAACTATTTACTTTACAGTTTACGCTTCTGCATCTTTACTTAAGACTTGATGTCTTGGATGTTTTTAAAACTTTAATTATGGTGTTTGATATAACTAATGATTCCGATCCTGTTAGTTCACACCCTCTGACGATAAAACTCCGTTAATGGAATTTGAGGATGTGACAGAAGAAATCAAAGTGTGATGAAGAGATTCACTTCCCCATTTCACTTCATTGAACCATTTTTTGGGAAATTCATGAGTTGGTGGGTCGAGTTTAATTCATATGGTTGGGCCCATGAGAGTTGTGCAATAGGTTTCTTCCCGACCAATTGTAAAAGGAAAGTGTTGTGGAGCATCGCTGGGAAGAGGATAAATTAGAAGCCACCTGATTGAGGTTTCCGGAGTGAGTCCGACTGAAGACTATTCAATAAACTTAGCTCTTCCCGGGAGGCAACCCGGTAATATCTTTCCTTATTATTTTATTTTATTTTTCGAGTTTTGCTAGGTATTTCTTCTCTTACTTGCAGGTTATTCCTTTGTTGGTTGATCACGGTTGATGAGCTGGAGTTTTAAACAAGTGTGGGGATGCAATTTGCATAAGGAGTGCCGCTTTCGTTCGTTAGTGATAGCTTGATAGAGAGCACTAGAGTTTTAAGCTTGCGTTCGAATAGGAGGACGAGGAACATGATTCACCACACACATTTTCATGAACACATACACCAAGAGAGTCTGTTCCACTTTATTTTTATTTATGTTTAGTTTTGTCTTTTCCATGTCTCACATTGAGGACAATGTGAAATTCAAGTGTGGGGATGGGGCACTGACGTTTTCATTTTTAAGAAAAATTAAAGAATATTGAAAATCTTGGGAGTTAATATATTAAAAAAAATATTCTTTCGCTGAAAATTATGTCGGTTAATCAAGTTTGAGGGACATATACTTGTATGTGTTTGGTCATGTTATTTGCTTGTTGACATACGGGATTTTACCGGAAAACTGAAAGTGACTAGGGAGACTGAATTTGAAAAAAAAAAAAATACTAAAAAGTTTTTAAAGAAAAATGTCCCTTGAAATTTGTTTTTCTTCTACGTTAAGCTGGAAATGATATTATTTTTATTTTATTGGTTTTATCTCATAATCTCGTGCTTCGGTTAATTTAATTGGTTTTGAATGATAGTCGTATGTTCAAGTCTTTACTTTGTGTTTATAGTTTGTTTGCGGTAGGGTTTTGTTGAGATTATTGATTGATATAATTCAGAGGTTAAGCATTTTCTTAGAGATCGAGAGGTGATAGGAAGTAAAGTCGTCTCCTTGCTTTTACTTGTTAGGATTAGGATCGCGTGAAAGCGGGTTCGGTTCTTGTCGGGTTTGGATTCGTGAGCGATTAGTTGGTTTAGATTGAGTTAAACCAATTTTTTCCTCTATCCTTGGTTGCATAGTATTCTTTTCCTTTAGGATCGTGTGTCGGTGAGTCCGAGAGGAGAGTCGGCATTATAACACCTTAGCATTCGTTTCCCGGTTTGTTCTTAAAATCAATTAAGTGTAACTTAGGGTTTGTTAGTGAGACCGAGAGGTGACCCAGCTTTCTTGAGCAAAACTTAGTTGTATCATCTTTAGATACCGTTGTCGTGATATTATTCAATCCATTAGCTTGTTAAACGTCAGTTTGATTCTTTAGTAGGTAGACTTTTTCTCCATTGTCAGTTATGTCTCTAATTTTGGAAAGTTCAGTCAGTTAGTCCAGTTAGTTAACTTTAATAGTTAATTAAATTAAAAATAAAATAAAATATTGTTCCTTTTGTTCGATACTCGGACTTCCTTAGGCTATACTATTTACGATCGGTACACTTGCTGGTTGTGTGAATTTTAGGTTTTCCGTTTTTATAAATTTAAAGCTTACGTTGTGGATTTTGGTTTGATTATATGTATATATTCGCACATCAGGTTTTTGGCGCCGTATTCGGGGACACGGTTTGAGAAGATTAGAGAACGACCCGAGTTGGTGACTTTCCTTTTGTATTTTTGTGTATATATTTAGTTTAAATTAGTTAATCTAAGTAGCTTAATTTAGTTTTATTTTATAATTATTTTATTATATTCTTTTCTGGTGCCCTTGATTCGTTTCTTTTGAGTGTTCTTTACAGGAAAAAGGTTCAGATTACAAGTTGGAGAACCATGGTGCAAATTTTGTGGGGGAAATTACTTGGTGCATGATGCTTATGAGAGGAGAAATATAGAAGTCGAGGCATGGAAAACTCCATGGGATTCACTTTTTGCAAAGCCTCCTCCATACCAATTTTCATATGATAAAATGGGGAACTTCTTAGGGTATAAAGATTTCTCAGGTAATATATTAGAGCCCACCCCCTAATCGGAGGCAATAATGGATAATGTATTGTTTGCTATTAGGAATGATTTAGAATATATTCTATCTTTGAATCCACCCTTTGTTTGAAACGCTGAGTGAGATTGATGGTACTGGAATGGAGGAGCAGAGAGTAGAGGAGTATGTTCCCTTTTGGTAGAAAGAATTTAAGGATGAGTTTGGAGAAGAGTTGATGGACTTTGCCATTACGGATGAAGGCGAGTTCGACCCACTCGGTGATCTAAAGCTGCTTGAAGATTTAATATATAACAAGCCAAGTGTGGGGATCGAGAAGGAGCTTTGTAAGGAGAGCCATAAGGTAGTTAGTGATTCGGTCCTTCTGGAAATTCACCTCTATTGTGAAAAACCAAAACATGAACAATACTCAATCTCCATTCGGAACGTGTTAAGGTTTAAAATTTGGGTAAAAGAATTAGAAGGAGGATTAATGGGCGTAGAAATCATAGTCTGATGAAGAGATTGACTTCCACGTTTCACTTGATTGAACCATTTTTGGGGAAATTCAATAGTTGGTGGGTCGAGTTTAATTCATATGGTCGGGCCGATGAGAGTTGTGCAATTGGTTACTTCCCGACCAATTGTAAAAGGAGAGTGTTGAGGAGCATCGCTGGAAAAAGGATAAAGGAGAAGTCTCTTGATTGAGATTTCGGGAGCGAGCCCGGTTGAAGACTATTTAATAAACTTAGCGCTTCCCGGGAGGCAACCTTGTAACATCTTTCCATATTATTTTATTTTCGTTTTTATTTTTATTTTCGAGTTTTGCCAGGTGTTTCTTCTCTTACTTGCAGGTTATTCCTTGATTGGTTGATGACGGTAGATGAGCTGGAGTTTTAAACAAGTGTGGGGATGCAATTTGCTTAAGGAGTGCCGCTTTCGTTCGTTAGTGATAGCTTGATAGAGAGCACTGGAGTTTTAAGCTTGCATTTGTATAGGAGGGCGAGGAACATGATTCACCGCACACTTGCATGATCACAGGCACCAAGATAGTCTGTTCCACTTTATTTTTCTTTATGTTTAGTTTTGTCTTTTCCTTGTCACACATTGAGGATAATGTGAAATTTAAGTGTGGGATGGGGAGCTGACGTTTTCAATTTTAATAAAAATAAAAGAATATTGAACATCTTGGGAGTTAATATATTAAAAAAAATATTCTTCGTTGAAAATTATGTCGGTTACTCAAGTTTGAAGGACATATACTTGTATGTGTTTGGTCCTGTTATCTGCTAGTAGACATACGGGATAGCCATTTACCTGAAAACTGAATGTAACTGGGCCACTGAATTTGAAAAAAATAATAATAAAAAGTTTTTAAGGAAAAATGTCCCTTGAAATGTGTTATTCTTCTACGTTAAGAAGGAAATGTTATTATTACCTTTGTGTTAACAAGCTCTCAGAACTTTTGAAAAAAATATAACAATAAATAAAAGAAAAGATGGTTTGCATATCTAGTTTGGGATGTGTCGGTAATCCCAACTAGCTTTGATAGTCCTCTTTAGCAGATTTTATGTATCTAATAATTTGAAAAATGGTGAAACCAATTTTCGATGCTTAGGGAGGATTACCATAATCTAAAAACTTTTAGATGGTTAGACTTAGATGCACTCAAACCAGCAAGCACACCACCACATGTCCATCTTTTTATGAGCTTAGAAAAAAATAGTTATATACTTTAGGGTGATAAAAAAAAGTATGTGTTGAAAGTGTACTCCAAAAAGTTGTTCCAAAAAACAATTGAATGTGAAAAGTTACGTTTTGTAAAATGTCAAAGAAGCATTCTCAAAACTAGTAAAAGAGGCCAGAGATGCACATACCAGACGGGGCTGGGAGTTTACGTGTTGCCAAGGGGATAGTGACTCTGAGGATACACCATTGGGGCTCGAGGTTCTAAGTCAATAAATATCAACTTAGGGATTTATAGGACAAAGTCCGATAATATTTAGGAATTGCTCGTAAGGCCTTCACATGACCATTCATCCTTCAAATTCCACTGAGTGCATCTACTTAGTACCATCTACGACGTCTTTGGCTTATGGTGATTTGTCGAACCATTCTGCTTCGACTCTAGTTTTTCTAGCGCTCTTTGTCTGAGACGGGGTAGGTATAGCCGTAAGTTTTGAACTTAAAATGCTTAATGCAATTGGGGGCTTGATTGGTTAGTAGCTGGGTTTTAAAGTGGACAAATATAAAGGCAATCGCGGTCAATATGTTGAGCTGTTTCTTGTGTTTTAGTAATGTTAAATAATCTGGGAGTTGGTTGTTTTCACTTGATTATGATCATGTTAGATGTGTTGTAAAACACACTTATTTTCGGCACCTTTTATCGTGTTTTTAATTACTTAATTATATAATAAATAATCGTTTTTACTTTGTTTGGCATGATCTTACAAAGTTTATATCTTTCATAGGTTACAAGTTTCAAAAAAGAAAAAAAGACCGAGTTTGCAAGACTTAAAGAGCCTTTTTGATCAATTCTTGAAGACCACACTCAAGGCCCGACCCAAGCCCAAAAGGTGAAATCCTTTTATGCTTATTATATTAAAGAGCAAAAAAGAAATAAAAAACCCTAACTTCTTGCAATTCTGGCCGAAATCAGCAGCAACCAGCCGAAAAACTTCGGATCGGCGGCTTCTAGGTTTCCAAAGAAAGTCGTTTTTGCATCTTGTGTGACCAAGTGAAGAAGAAAGAGACCAAAGGAGACTTGGGACAGCAGCTCAGGACTGATTGTCATAACAAAACTCAGCTCATATTGATAGTATAACATTCATAATCTTTGTGTTCTTGTTTACATTCATAACTAGTTTGATTTTGATCTTTAAAGTGAATTGTTTAGCAATTGAGTTGAATATTGAGTTGTGTATGATCATAATCGATTGTTGAATGAATTGGATAATGTTTTTGATGATTAATATGGTGTTTTATTAAGTATATGACGTCGTCCAAAAGTTATGAGTAGCTAATTTTGTTAGTTCTACCTAGGTTTGATGATTATTGTTCGGTTTTGATGAGTTAATTGGATTGTTTGATCAATATAACTTGATTTTCTATTGAAAGTTGTAGGAATCGGTCTGCCCAAGACACATATTAGAGTTCACGTGGCTAGTACGTTATGATCCAAGTCGGGTCATACCCGATAACAAGCTAGACTCACACCATAATATTTATTGTAGATATGATCTAACAACAAAATATTAGCACTTATGATATTTAGAAAATGGGTTTCTAAATATTTGTACTTGAGGAATCGATAAATTATATGGATAATTTAATAAGAGCGATTATCTTATGATATTATTTAAGTTGGTTAAATAATATATATATATATGATAATGGTTGAAGTATGTTGCATGAAACTTATGATATGTTAAAAGTGTTAAATGTCACAAAGTTTCAATAGACCTGTGACTAATACATGGAGTATAAGTCCTGCGAACTAATACATGGAGTATTAGTAATGCGACTGATACATGGAGTATTAGTCCTGAGACTAGTACATAGAGTATTAGTCTGTTCCTGGAAGAAAGAGAAAATAATATGTGGTAGGACCATCCCACTTTTGGGGGGAAATTTCCCTCCCATTTGTTTGAAATATTTTCTCTTATTAATATCTAACTTGGGACACAACATATCAATAACCAACCACATTACATGCAATTGGTAATCTCTCTCCTCTCTCCCTATTCTCCAAGATCGGTTCAAAGAAGAAGAACACAATAGGGTTAATCATTCAAGTGCAAGAGTCATCAAATCCTAGCAAGAAGGTGTTTGTTGAAGGCTTGGAGGGTATACAAGCTTGAGGCTCTTCTCCATTGAAGGCTAGCCATTCAAACCGTCATCTCCTTCATATTCTTGCCTCTTGAAAGGTTGTATTACATAAACCCCATATGGTTGATAGTTTTGGTGTGCATGTAATTCGTATATGGATCCGGGGCTTGGGTTTTACATATAAAACGGATTTTATATTTATCAATATAACAAGATTAAAACAAATTAATCCGCTACGTTTTTCATATAAATGGGTTTATATGGCTTTGATAATCTTGTTATAACCCAACAATGACATCAAGAGCCGTTTATACAGATACATGCATTAATAGATCTAAAACGTTATCAGGTTTTATGGTGTGGTTCACCATATGGCCAAAATTTTTTGGGGCTTTTAGTTACCCCTTGGTTCTTCAAGGTTATACTTTACATACATGTGATAATCTTGAAGAATTAAATCATTTGGATGATTGTTGTTTTGTTTGGACAAAACCCGAAACTTTCGGTTTTCTTATCCTTGGCCGAAAGTTTGAGTTTCACAAGGGGAACCATTTTAGACATGTAATACTTGCATATTTGGATGTGCATTTGGATGTTCAAAATCTAGCCATGACCTTGTGTTTGGATGTGTGTTTGTGTTGTCATTTATTCAATATTCAATTTGGTTGTAATATTATTTTATTTGGGTTTGTAATCTATTTATTCATTCATATTGGTTTGTAATAATAAGTAGATTAGTTGTAATTCTTTTACTAGAGAAAATGTATTAGGATATATTTTTGTAAAAGAAGATGCAACAAGGTTACGGTTTTGGTTTTGGGCGTTAATGGACCTTATAGTCCAAGATGGGATTTCAGCCCAAAGGCCAAAGCCCAAACGTGGAGGCCCAAGGAAGCTAGGAGCTGAAGTTGGAGCCCATTGGAAGACCAAATAAAGTGGAAGAGTCACAACACAAGGTGGACACTTGAAGCATACGGATGCGGGATCAAGTGGGAGTTCACCGACACATACCTTGTGTCATTTCTCGTCCTTTAGGAGAGACCTTTTGGCCGTCAACAAGTGTGGCCAAGATTAGGTGGCTAAGGTTATAAACTTGTGGTTGTTTATTTATGCTTGCATGGTTGATTTATATATTTTTTTTTATCTTATTTGGATAAGGATAATTAACAAACTTAATATCAACAACTTGCATAAAATTGGTTCCTTAGAAAACATTAGGTAATAAAATTGGTTTTTATTAAAGGATAATGATTTCACAATAAAATGGGTTTTATTAAAAGGAACTTTGAAAATGGGTTTTCAAATAAAGTACCATACATTTGAATGCATGCAAATGCAAGGTACATAGTTTTCCAATCTAGAATTTAGAAAACTTAAATCCCTTTTGAAAACAAGTTAAACACCATCCTTTTATACAACACTTAAGTCACTTGTAGACTTGATGTGGGGTAAGGGTCACCTAACCACATTTAAGAAAACTTGTGATCTTGAGGTGGTTTTACAATACTTGTGGAATGAGGGTCACCTAACCACTTGTATGTGTAAACTCACACGTGTGTGTAAGTAGGACGAATTGATTTGAAACCATGTGAATAGGGTCACCGGCACATGGGGTTCAAAGGTGTTGATGGGATTAAACATGTCAACTAAACATATGATATTTAACCGATCCCATAAAACTAGAAGTTGCAAAGGGTTGCAATTGTCAAACGCTGACTACCTTGTTAATTCAATAGTAGGATAAGGGTCACCTAACTACTATGTGAATGTAACGTTGGGTTCTAGATTTTAATCATTAATTGTCTTAAAGACATAAAGGGTATTAAAGATTAAAATTTAATTGATATCGAAAATACTAAAAGTGAACTTTGTTAAATTATGTAGATGTCCGCAGTCTACAATCCACCTAACGCAATTATCCCACCCGTGCATAACCTATCACTAAGAGCTATACTTGATAAGGATCGTCTTAACCATAATAATTTTATGGATTGGTTTCGAAACTTGAGAATGGTTCTCAAGCAAGAAAGGAAATCCTATATATTAGACGATCCTATACCCGATGAACCAAACGTTGATGATTTGGATGCCTATAACGATTGGTTGAAATGCACCGAGGATTCGGTGCAAGTTTCTTGTCTCATGTTGGGAACTATGATTCCCGAGATTCAAAAGGATTTTGAAAATCATGGGGCATATGACATGATCACCCAACCTAAGGAAATGTTCCTTACTCAAGTTAGGGTGGAACGCTTTGAAAGGGTTCAAGCGCTTCATGCATGTCATATGGAAGAAACACAATCGGTGAAGAGGCGTCACCCGAAACCTAATGCAAAGGTTGCTAGAGGTAAGGGACACGTCAAGGGTAACGTCAAAGGGAAAGCTAAAGCAGAACCATCCAAACCAAAGGAAAAGAAGCTAAAGGTTAGCTTAAACGACTCGTGCTTTGGTTGTGGTGAGATAGGACATTGGAAAGGGGATTTTCCAACCTATCTCAAAGATTTGAAAGACAAGAGGAATGCGGGGCAAACCTCGGGTACAACTTTCATGATCCATATTGATCTTAATGTTATTTCTTCTAACACATGGGTATTGGATACCGGATGTGGAACTCATATTTGCAACTTGTTTCAAGAGTTCAAAAGAAATAAGCATTTCAAGAAAGGAGATACAAGTCTCTTCATGGGCAACGGAGCAAAGGTTGATGTCGAAGCCCAAGGAGACTATGTTTTGAAGCTTCCAATTGGTTTGGAAGTTGTTTTGAAAAACATTTTGTATGCTCCTAGTTTGACTAGGAACATTATCTCCGTTTCTTTTTTAAGACAATGTGGTTATGATTTAAAGTTTGTAGACAATGGTATTTTTGTTTTCATGAATGATGTCTTTTATTTTAAAGCAATGCCGTCTAATGGCATTTATGAATTAGTTCATGATAACACATCCTTTGATAACATGTTGTACCAATCTAGCACCAAGAAACTCAAAGTGGATTTGAGTAAGACTTATCTTTGGCATTGTCGCCTTGGTCACATAAACAAGGATCGCATTTATACACTTCAAAAGAATGGTCTTTTGAAATCAAGTGATGATTCATTTGATGAATGTGAATCTTGTTTATTGGGAAAGATGACCAAGGAGCCCTTTAATGGAACTAATGAAAGGGAGAAAGACTTTTTAGGTATCATACATTCGGATGTATGTGGTCCTTTTAGGACAATGACAAGGAATGTTGAAAGATACTTCATTACCTTTACCGACGATTATAGTCACTATGGATATGTGTTCTTGTTAAGACACAAAAATGAAGCCTTTGAAATGTTCAAAGTCTTCCAAACTGAAGTACAAAATCAACTCAACAAAACAATCAAAGTACTACGTTCCGATAGAGGAGGTGAATACCTCAATGATGTGTTTCTAAAACATCTTAGGAGTTGTGGGATTGTCTCACAACTTACTCCGCCTGGAACACCACAACATAATGGTGTGTCTAAAAGGAGGAATCAAACTTTATTGGATATGGTTCGATCCATGATGGCAAAAAGCACATTACCTCTATCCTTTTGGGGTTTCGCACTGATCTCTGCTGCCCGTATTCTAAATATGGCACCAACCAAGAAAGTGAACAACACACCTTTTGAAATATGGCATGGAAGGGTTCCATCGTTATCATATTTAAAGGTATGGGGTTGTGAGGCTAATGTTAAGCACAACACCCCGGACAAACTTGAAAGCCATTCCACTAAGTGTATCTTTGTAGGATATCCCGAAGATTTTATGGGATATTACTTTTACAATCCAAATGAGCATAAAGTGTTTATAGCTCGCCAGGATAAGTTCTTGGAAAGAAGGTTCCTTATGGAAGGAACTGATAGAACTATGGAACTCGAGGAGGACCGAGAACCACAAGCTGATACACATTTGGTTGACACTAGAAATCAACAAGAGGTTGTTGATGATGATCAAATGGTTGATCGAAACACACAAAGCGTTCGCAAGACTGGTAGAATTAGCACCTCACCTGAAAGATATGGTTTTTTCATGGATGGATGCTACGTGGTAGATTCGAATGAACCCACCACATACCGAGATGCAATATCGCAAACTGATTGTGATAAATGGCTAGAAGCCATGAATGTTGAGATGCAATCCATGTGACAACCATGTATGGGACTTGGTTGCTCCACCTCTTAATTCCAAACTGGTTGGAAGCAAGTGGGTTTTCAAGAAGAAAACCTATATGCATGGAAACTTGGATACTTATAAAGCAAGACTTGTAGCAAAAGATTTTACTCAAACTCAAGGGGTTGATTATGATGAGACCTTTTCGCCTGTGGCAATGCTAAAGTCTATTAGGATATTGTTTTCCATAACCGCATATTATGACTATGAGATATGACAAATGGATGTCAACACCGCTTTTCTAAATGGACACCTTGAGGAAGATTTCTATATGGTTCAGCCCGAAGGTTTTGTCGACCCACAACATCCTAATAAGGTATGCAAGTTAAAGAAATCAATCTATAGATTAAAGCAAGCATCCAGAAGTTGGAATCACCGTTTTGATGAATAAGTCAAGAAATTCGGATTCATCAAGAACGCTGATGAAGCTTGTGTGTATAAGAAAGCTAGTGGGAGCATCATTACTTTCCTAGTATTGTATGTTGATGACATACTTTTGTCTGGGAATGACATTCCAACCATGGAAGGTGTAAAAGCCATGCTTGGGTGTTTTTTTTCCATCAAAGACCTTGGTGAAGCCGCCTATATTTTGGGAATAAGGATCTATAAGGATAGATCAAGGCGGTTGATAGGTTTGAATCAAAGTGCATACATTGACAAAATCTTGAAAAGGTTCAGATGGACAACTCTAAGAAAGCTTTCGTACCCATTCAAAGAGGAACAATATTGAGTGCCTCTCAATGTCCAAGCTCAAAGGATGAGCAAGAAAAAATGAATGGAATACCATATGCATCGGCTATAGGATCCATAATGTATGCCATGATATGCACTAAACCGGATGTGTCATGCGCTTTGAGCATGACAAGTCGATACCAACAAAATCCGGGAGTAGCCATTGGATGGCGGTTAAGAGCATATTGAAATACCTTAGAAGGACTAAGGATATGTTTCTAATATATGGCTCTGGTGAGGAGGAACTCGTTGTAAAGGGTTACACGGATGCGAGTTTCCAAACTGATCGAGATGATTCTCGATCACAATCGGGATATGTTTACGTTATGAATGGTGGTGCTGTCTCTTGGAAGAGCGAATACATCGCCTCCTCATTGGCAGCTCAAGAAGCTGCATGGATAGGAAAGTTCGTGGCCGATCTAGGGGTAGTCCATACCATTCGGGACCCTCTTGAGATCTTTTTTTAAAACGAGGGCGCGAAACATGTCAGTACATAAGGCTGAGCTCAAGTGTAGTACAAGGTGATAGTAAGAGACGTATGTAGTCAATAGGGGATTTGTCCCTCTTATTCGTTGAGAGTGAGATGTCTAAGGCCTGCTAAGTTAAATCAACAAAGAATGATCATTCTGTGTCTTTGGATTTGACATGACATCCGTGGCAAAAGGTTAAATGATAGATTCACTTAAATCATTTCATGTCGGGGACTTGAAGGGGATGATGTTATTGAATGGCAGTTTGTCATACGTATTAGGGGTAGTAAACCGTTGTTAGGCGGTATTTTCTATTTGCATCAATCTTCTATGTATCTTGTGCAAGTGGGAGATTGTAGGAATCTGTCTGCCTAAGACACATATTAGAGTTGATGTGGCTAGTACGTTATGATCCAAGTGGGGTCATACCCAATAACAAGCTAAACAAACACCATAATATTTATTATAGATATGATCTAACAACTAAATATTAGCACTTATGATATTTAGAAAACGGTTTTCTAAATATTTGCACTTGAGGAATAAATAAATTATATGGATAATTTATTAAGAGCGATTATCTTATGATATTATTTAAGTTGGTTAAATAATATATATATGATAATGGTTGAGATATGTTGCATGAAACTTATGACATGTTAAAAGTGTTAAATGTCACAAAGTTTCAATAGACCTGTGACTAATACATGGAGTATTAGTCCTGTGAACTAATACATGGAGTATTAGTAATGCGACTGATACATGGAGTATTAGTCCTGAGACTAGTACAAGGAGTATTAGTCTATTTCAGGAAGAAAGAGAAAATAATATGTGGTAGGACCATCACACTTTTGGGGGGAAATTTCCCTCCCATTTGTTTGAAATATTTTCTCTTATTAATATCTAACTTGGGACACAGCACATCAATAACCAACCACATTACATGCAATTGGTAATCTCTATCTTCTCTCCCTATTCTCCAAGATCGGTTCAAAGAAGAAGAACACAAGAGGGTTAATCTTTCAAGTGCAAGAGTCATCAAATCCTAGCAAGAAGGTGTTTGTTGAAGGTTTGGAGGGTATACAAGCTTGAGGCTCTTCTCCATTGAAGGCTAGCCATTCAAACCGTCATCTCCTTCATATTCTTGCCTCTTGAAAGGTTGTATTACATAAACCCCATATGGTTGATAGTTTTGGTGTGCATGTAATTCGTATATGGATCCGGGGCTTGGGTTTTACATATAAAACGGATTTTATATTTATCAATATAACAAGATTTAAAACAAATTAATCCGCTGCGTTTTTCATATAAATGGGTTTATATGGCTTTGATAATCTTGTTAAAACCCAACAAAATTTTGGTTTAATGATGGATTAGGTTGTGTTTAGTGGCTATGATATTATTGGTTTTATCTCATAATCTCGTGCTTCGGTTAATTTAATTGGTTTTGACTAATAGTTGCATATTCAAGTCTTTACTTTGTGTTTAGAGTTTGTTTGCGGTAAGTACAACCGTAGGGTTTTGTTGAGATTATTGATTGATATAATTATGGGATTGAAAGTTCAACAAAAGAAGGATGGTATATTCATTTGTCAATCAAAGTGTGTGCAAGATATTTTGAACAAGTTCAAATGTCAAGACTTGAAAACTACTTCTAGTCCAATGGACACCCATCATGATAGCTGATGAAAAGGGGGGAGCCTGTTGATGAACATGAATATAGAGCCATAATTGGACCATTGATGTACCTGACAACTTCAAGGCCTTCTGTTTGCTATTTGTGTGTGTGCAAGATTCCAATCAAGTCCAAAAGTGTCTCACATAACTGCTGTCAAGAGGATTTTTAGACATTTGAAAGGGAAACTTGATTTAGGGATATGGTATCCAAAAACCATGCCTTTAATCTACTTGATTACACTGATAGTTACTATGATGGTTGCAACATGAGTAAGAAGTCTACATCAGGAGGTTGTCAATTCTTGTGAGACAGGCTAATGTCATGGAAATGCAAGAAGCAAACATATGTGTCAATCTTTACTGCTGAAGTTGAGTACATTGATGCATCTGCCTGCTATGCACAAGTCCTTTTGATTCAAAATCAACTGCTGGACTATGGTTTGAATTACTTGAACACTCCTATCTTTATTGATAATAGTGCTGCTTTGTTCATTGTTAAGAACCCAGTCCAACACTTAAAGACTAAGCACATTGAAATCGGACACCATTTCACTAGAGACTGTGGTGAGAAAGGTCTAATAGAAATGAAAAAAGTTGATATTAGTGACAACTTGGCTAATTTGTTCATGCCACTAGATATAACAAGATTTCACTTTCTTTTGAAAGCATTAGGAATGATCAACTCTAATGAAGTTTGACTAGTGATGTGTGCTCATTGTGCTAACTGACTATCTTATGAAAGGTCTTGATGAGTGAATTGTGTCTTATTTGTGAATATGTTTTTATGCTTAATTGATGTGTGCTTTGAATGACAATTTGTGTGACTTAGGTGTCTATGATACTTAAGTTTGATTTCAGTGACTACTAATAATATCTAATAAGTGTGTTTGCTTATGATTTGAAATAATAAATATGTGTGCTTATCTGATATTTATGAATATGTAGGATAATTTGATATGATGATGTGTTTAGACAGGATAGAATTTGTATAATTAGTCTTGGTTGAACATTATGTTAAGTCTGCTTGTGTTAATTTATGTCATTCATGTTCTGTTTATTCTTGAATATGTTACTTTTTTTTTGTTTCAAAATTATGTTTTTGTGATAAAATTGCATGCTTAAATGAATATCTTTTAAAAGTTTTTATTAATAAACATTTTTGAATCACTGAGCAAGTTGATGGTGCTGAGATCTGATAAGATTATTCAGTTAAAAGCTTTATGGAAGCTTAAAAGGTTTTCAATGGAAGTTGTTCTAACCTTATGGGAAATGATAGTAGATTGATTATTTATGCCAATTATACAAATTTAATAGGCTAAAAGGATTATTAGTGCTGTCATTAATATGTATGGTTGCTTTTCTTGATGTGAAAAGACTGAGGTGATATAAACATAATGAATATGCTAAGCTTAATGTGGAGATACATTGTTTAAAATGCATGCTTCAAGATAAATATCTCCGAATGATAGGCATAAAAGTGATTATCCAGTCATACACGAGCCTGTTGGTATTTGGTCACTCAAAATGAAACATCTTATAAATATGACAAAGAACAAATGTAAGCAAAAGTTTTATTAATCAACCAAAAGTTGAGAATGTTAACAAATTTAGGAAGTAAATCAAACGTAAGGGTTAAAACTAGAACTACAAAGGTGGGGCAACATTATAAGTCCTAAACACGTTGAATGGATGACTAATAAGTCCGTATTGCATGGCATGTAAGTCCAACATTCAACATCAACTGTTTGAAATGTTTTGAAAAGTCATATTTATTGAGAAAAGTTTATGTGTTCTGTCCTGGAAAAAATTTTGACCAAATATCAGGGGGTTGAAGTGAATTGGGGTGATCTGGAGAAAGGCAAATAAGCTTTGAGAAGATATATGGGACATCATAGTACAATAAGTGTTATCCATTTTTCTATTATTCACTTAAATGAACCTTAAGCATATCACCAAAGTAATGAAATCCATGCTAACTCTAGACCTGTTATTAACCTGCCTGATCTGTCATAATAATGCTGAGAATAAAGTATTTAAAGGTGACATAATCAATATGATCCCATGTTCAGATCTTTTCATAAAAGAGAAAAAGATTTGGAAGGAAGTAACTGAAATTTGATCTCATTTTGCATTATTTGCTCTTAAACTTTGAAATTTAATAAGAAAATTGTCTGAAATAAAGTTTAAGTCAAAAAGAGTTGCATTTTAACCTTGAATATGCCTGCATATTTTATTTCGAGTAAATTTAGGTGTTTTTATTTGAAGTTTAACTCATTCGAGCAAACTTGATAGTTACTTGCTTTGAAAAGAACTATTCATGTATTATCGAGTACACTTTGATGATTATGTACTTTCGAGTAAACTTGGATGTTTTGAAGGTTATCTTCATCAACCACAGTTGATGAATATGTGATCCATGTATGAATATGCTTTAAATTCTTGTTTCGAGTAAACTTGGTTGTTTTAATTGAAATTTATATTTGTCTAGCATAGTTCATAAGTTTGGATTGGATTTCATAATACTTTCTGAAATTGCAACTGTTTTCGAGTAAACTTTGTTAATCGAGCAAACTTTATGCTTAGAGCACACTTTTTTATTATTTTAATAATCCAAGTGTTCTCCAAGCATACGTGTATATTCAGAAGCTTTTCAAGTAAACTTTACTTTGTGAGTACACTGTATGCTGTGAACAAACTTGTGTATTAAAATTAATATATCAAGTTTCCTCAAGCATACTTTGCACTCTTAAGTTATTGTCGAGTAAACTTTGTCTTTGAAGTATACCAGAGTGTATATTTTTTAAAATTAGTTAACTCTTTGGTTTTCTAAGCATAATCAGGTAAGGTTAGTATGAATAAGGTATGTAAGGTTGACAAATTAGAAATATCTCTAAGTTATTGTTTTTAGATTCTTTATTGATTCCGAGTAAGGTTGCCTATTTGATGATTTATTTTTGATTATTTAACTTGTTATTAAGTTCTCGAGCAATCTTGTATATTTGAGTAAGCTTCCTTCATCTTATCCACTTAGTTTTTTAAAATAATTTAAATAATCTGAACAAACTCTGGGACGAGCAAGCTTTGGAAATAAACTTTATCGAGCAAGCTTTATGTTAATATATTTAAAATTGTGTTTTTGGCAGTATTCATATGCAAAATGATAAAATTTATTTTAAAACCCACTTTCAAATGTGAACAACGTACACTATATAAGGGAGATATAGAATTTTTTTTTCATTTCACCCTTTTCCCTCTTTCTTACTTGCATTATTGCCGACTTGCTCGCTACCCAAAATCTCATTGTATGGGTTCAGGGCTTGAATTTCATGTTTACTGACATCATTGTTTTCTGTGTAGGTTTTAAATTTGTCGAAGAAAAGGTTCTTAAAAACTATCTTTCATTTCTTCTTCAGTTATAACTTAATACATGATGGAGCTATGAACTTCAATGGCTAATAGCTTATTTGAATGTATATTTGTCTATGACTGTGCAGATATGACGTATCCTTTCGAGAAAAAGCATAATATGTGCGCATTTCTCCAACTCACGGAGGAGAATAGGCCGGTGGAGTTAATGATTAGATGGCTACTACGCTTTAATCTTCAATTCTCGTTCACTGAAAGTCCAATAATATACAGAAGCCACCAATTGAATTTCTGGAATTCTGCTGAGTTGGAAGATGATGAACTTGGTAGAAGAATCATTGAAAATCTAATAAGAGCCAGTCTTCAGTTACATGAAGATATGGATGCTCCTATTCATTTTTGTACCCACAGATTGTTGAGAATTTTTCAAGAAACAATGGGGTATCAAGGAGATGTTCATATAGGACAATTCATGAATGGGATTTTCTCCCGTATTGTATAGATTTTTAATACACCACATAATACAACGCTTCACACCAAGGAGGGGTACTTGGACCCTCATGAGTAAGGAGATAGCAAATGCAACTGTTGCAGTATTTATAATCATCCATTTAATTTTCAAGACTAATATTTGAGGTGCTGGTGAACAATCTTCGAAAGAGAAGGGGTGACAAGTTTTTGGTTTATGCCAGATTATTACAAATCATCTTTAATATTGTGAGCCATGATCTACCAACCTTGGGAAAAACACATGTCCTTCAAGATCCAAATGTATACAGAATAATTGCAAGGTTGGGGACCACAACTAATATTAATCCGGAGATTGAGTATGATATACTCCCATGGCTGATCTACAATGATTTGGAGATAGTGGAGGTGCCAAAATCACCAACGGTGACTTCTGAGGAGGATGAGTGTGAGGATGATGATGAATCTGATTTAGATGAAGATAAAGATGGGGGAGATGATGATGATGGTGATCGGGTTGTTGTGCTGGGAAAAATATTGAAGATATACATGTTGATGCTCACGGGGGAGACATTAAACCTTCACAATCCGATTCCAACACCACCAACTTTACCTCAAACCCAATTACCACCCCAATATCAAACCCATGATCCATATATTCCATCCCCACCGACTTTACCACAAACACAAACACAAACCCAAACCCAATCACCAACACAAACCCAAAGCCATATCCTAGACTATCCTGAACATGAACTTTACATACCCGAATACATCCCAGTCTACCTTATCAACCAACCAAATACACCATACCAATACCAAACCCATTCACAAACTTATTGTAGGAATCGGTCTGCCCAAGACACATATTAGAGTTGATGTGGCTAGTACGTTATGATCCAAGTTGGGTCATACCCAATAACAAGCTAGACAAACACCATGATATTTATTTAAGATATGATCTAATAAATAAATGTCAACAATTAGAATATTTAGAAATGGGTTTCTCGATATTTGCACTTGTGTAATATATAAATTATATGGTTAATTTATATTTTGAGAGAAAGTATTTTATGTTGTTGTTTAAATTGGTTAAACAACAAACATAAAAGACATGTTACACAATACATGTTACAAAACCTTGCTAGTCAATATTACATAAGTAACAAATAATAATACTTGACATTTTGAATTTGTTGGAGTGAAACCAAAAGTGGGCGACCCCTTCCCCCCCCCCCCCCCCTCTCTCTCTCTTGGATTTATTAGTTTTGTTATTTACAAAGACATGCAAGAGTTGTTGTTGGTGAAAGAGTTATTATACACTCTCACCTTCTCTCTCACACACAAGATGCAATATCTCTCTCTTTTCTCTTCCTAATTTCGGCCAAGAAAGAACAAGAACAAGAAGGAGGCTTTCTAAGTACAAATCCTAGCATACAAGATGTTTTTTGAAGGCTTGGAGGGTATACAAGCTTGAGGCTCTTCTCCATTGAAGGCTAGCTGTCCAAATCATCATCTCCTTCATCTTTCTTTCATATTGAAAGGTGTATTACATAAACCCCCTATGGACGTTGTTTTTGTATGCATGCAAATTTGTATATGGATCAGGGGCTTGGGTTTTACATATAAAACGGGTTTTATATTAATCAATTTAGCAAGATTTTAAACTAATTAATCCGCTGCATTTTTCATATAAATGGGTTTATATGGCTTTGATAATCTTGTTAAAACACAACAATGGCATCAAGAGCCGCTTATACGGATACATGCATCAATAGATCTAAAATATTTTCCGGTTTTATGGTGTGGTTCACCATATGGCCGAAATTTTTGGGGCTTTTGGTTTCCCCTTAGTTCTTCAAGGTTATACTTTACATGCATGTGATAATCTTGAAGAATTAAGTCATTTGGATGATTGGTTGTTTTGTTTAGATAAGGGGAACCATTTTAGACATGTAATACTTGCATATTTGGATGTGCATTTGGATTTTCATAACCTAGCCATGACCTTGTGTTTGGATGTGTGTTTGTCTTGTGATTTATTCAATATTCAGTTTGGTTGTAATATTATTTTATTTGGGTTTGTAATCTATTTATTCATTCATATTGGTTTGTAATAATAAGTAGATTAGTTGTGTTTCTTTTACTAGAGAAAAATGTATTAGGATATATTTTTTTTGTAAAAGAAGAAGCAAAAAAGTTACGGTTTTAGTTTTGGGCCTTAATGGACTTCATAGTCCAAGATGGGATTCTAACCCAAAGACCAAAGACTATACTTGGAGACCCATGGAAGCAAGGAGCTGAAGTTGGAGCCCAATTGGAAGCCCAAATAAAGTGGAAGACTCACAACACAAGGTGGACACTTGAAGCACATGTATGCGGGATCAAGTGGGAGTTCACCGACACATGCCTTGTGTCATTCTCGTCCCATAGGAGAGACCTTTTGGTACACTTGTTTCGGTCAACAAGTGTTTTCATCTTAGGTGGCTATGGTTATGAACTTGTGGTTGTTTATTTATGCTTGCATGGTTGATTTATATATTTTGTTTTATCTTATTTGGATAAGGATAATTAACAAATTTAATATCAACAACTTGCATAAAATTGGTTCCTTAGAAATCATTAGGTAATAAAATTGGTTTTATTAAAGGTTAATGATTTCACAATAAAATGGGTTTTATTAAAAGGAACTTGAAAATTGGTTTTCAAAGGTACCATACATTTGAATGCATGCAAATGGAAGGTACATTAAATAGTTTCCAATCTATAATTTTGAAAACTAAAATCCTTTATAAAACGAGTTGAACACCATCATTTTATACAACACTTAAGTCACTTGTAGCCTTGATGTGGGGTAAGGGTCACCTAACTACATTTAAGGAAACTCGTGATCTTGAGGTGGTTTTGCAATACTTGTGGGATGAGGGTCACCTAAGCACTTGTATGTGTAAACTCACACGTGTGTGTAAGTAGGACGACATGATTTGGAAACCATGTGAATAGTGTCACCAACACATGGCGTTCAAAAGTGTTGATGGGATTAAACATGCCAACAAAACATATGATGTTTAACCGATCCCATAAAACTAGAAGTTGCAAAGGGTTGCAATTGTCAAACGTTAATTACCTTGTTAATTTGAATAGTAGGATAAAGGTCACCTAACTACTATTTGAATGAAACGCTGGATTCTAGATTTTAATCATTAGTTGTCTTGGACACATTAAAGGGTATTAATTATTAAAATTTATTGATTTCAAAAATACTAAATTGAACTTTGTTAAATTCTTTTATAGATGGCCGCATTCAACAATCCACAGAACGCTATTATCCCTCATGTGCATAATCTATCACTTAAATCAATTCTGGACAAGGATCGTCTAAAGTTTAACAACTTTATGGACTGATATCAAAACTTGAGAATTGTTCTCAAGCAAGAGAAGAAGTCCTATATTTTAGATGATCCTATTCCCGATGAACCCGATGTCAACAACTTGGATGCTTATGCTGATTGTCTAAAATATACCGAAGATTCGGTGCAAGTTTCTTGCCTTATGTTGGGAACAATGATTCCCGAGATCCAAGAGGATTTAGAGAATCATGGGGCGTATGACATGATAACCCAACTTAAGGAAATGTTCCTAACTCAAGCAAGGTTGGAGCGCTTCGAAACGTTCGAGAACTTCATGCATGTCATATGGAAGAAACCCAATCCGTGTCATCTTATGTGTTTAAGATGAAAAGCCACATTGATCGGCTTGAACGGCTTAACTGTCCCGTCTCAAAAGAGTTATCCACGGATCTGATCCTGAACGACCTAACTAAAAGGTTTGAGACATTTGTCATGAACTACAACATGAACGGATGGGACAAAATCATTGGTGAGCTTCACGCAATGCTTAAGACAGCTGAAGCCAGCATGGATAAAAATGTTTTACCCGTTCTTATGATCAATGAGGGTGGCTCGAATAAAAGGCATCACCCGGAACCAAAGGCAAAGGTTGTCGTGGGTAAAGGGCAAGTCAAGAAGGGGTTCAAAGGAAAGGCAAAGGCGGAACCAAAACCCAAGAAGCTAATGGTAGCGCTGAGGATCCGTGCTTTGGTTGTGGGGAGATAGGTCACTGGTTGAGAAACTGTCCGACCTATTTTGGATGTGGGGCAAACCTCAGGTACAACTTTCATGATCCATATTGATCTTAATATTGTTTCTTCTGATACATGGGTATTGGATATCGGATGTGAAACTCATATATGCAATTCATTACAGGGGTTCAAAAGAAGAAATGATTTCATGAAAGGAAATATTCGTGGGCATTGGAGCAAAGGTTGACGTCCAAGACCAAGGAGATTATGTTTTGAAGCTTCCAAATGGTTTGGAAGTTATTTTGAAAAACCATCTGTATTCTCGTAGTTTGACTAGGAATATTATCTCTATTTATGTATTAAGACAATTCGGTTATGATTTCAAGTTTGTAAACAAAGGTTTTTATGTATTCATGAATGATGTCTTCTATTTTAAAGCAATGTCGTTTAATGGCACTTAGGAATTGGTTCATGATAATACATCCGTTGATAACTCGTTGTACCAAGCTAGCACCAAAAGACTCAAATTGGATTTCAGTAAAACTTTTCTTTGGCATTGCCGCCTTGGTCACATAAACAAGGATCACATTCATACACTTCAAAATAATGGTCTTTTGAAATCAAGTGATGATTCATTGATGAATGCGAGTCTTTTTTATCGGGAAAAATGACCAAAGAACCATTTAGTGGAACTAATGAAAGGGCGAAAGAGTTATTAGGTATCATACATTCGGATGTATGTGGTCCTTTTAGGACAATGACAAGGAATGGTGAAAGATACTTCATTACCTTTACCGAAGATTATAGTCGCTATGGGTATGTGTTCTTGTTAAGACACAAAAACGAAGCCTTTGAAATACTCAAAGTCTTCCAAAATGAAGTACAAAATCAACTGAACAAAACAATCAAAGTGTTACGTTCCGATAGAGGAGGTGAATACCTCAATGATGCGTTTCTAGAACATCTTAGGAGTTGTGGTATTGTCTCACAACTTACTCCACCTGGAACACCACAATATAATGGTGTGTCTGAAAGGAGAAATCGAACTTTATTGGATATGGTTCAATCCATGATGGCTAGAAGCACATTACCTCTATCATTTTGGAGTTTCGCACAGATCTCTGTTGCCCGAATTTTAAATATGGAACCAACCTAGAAAGTGGACAGGACACCTTTTGAAATATGGCATGGAAAGGTTCCATCACTGTCATATTTATGGGTATGGGGCTGTGAGGCTTATGTTAAGATCTACACCCCAGACAAACTTTAAAGCCGATCCACTAAGTGTATCTTTGTAGGATATGTCGAAGATTCGATGGGATATTACTTCTACAATCCAAATGAGCATAAAGTGTTTATAGCTCGCAAGGATAAGTTCTTGGAAAGAAGGTTTCTTATGGAAGGAACTGATAGAACTATGGAACTCGAAGAGGATCGAGAACCAAAAGCCGATACACGTTGGGTTGACACTAGCGATCAACAAGAGGTTGTTGATAATGATCAATTGGTTGATCAATCCACACAAAACGTTCGCAAATCTGGTAGAATTAGCACCCCACCTGAAAGATATGGATTTTTCATGGATCGATGTTATGTGATGGATTCCGACGAACCAACCACATACCGAGATGCAATGTCACAATCTGATTGTGATAAATGGTTGGACGCCATGAACGTTGAGGGGTTGATTATGATGACACTTTCTCGCCCGTGGCGACGTTAAAGTCTATAAGGATATTGTTTGCCATATCCACATATTATGACTATGAGATATGGCAAATGGATGTCAAAACTGCTTTACTAAATGGACACCTTGAAGAAGATGTCTATATGGTTTAGCTTGAAGGTTTTGTCAATCCACAACATCCTATGGATTGAAACAAGCATATGGGAGTTGGAATCACCGTTTTGATGATGAGTTGAGAAATTTGGATTCATCAAAAACGCTGATGAAGCTTGTGTGTATAAGAAAGCTAGTGGGAGGATATTACTATTTGGAAATGACATTCCAATCTTGGAAGGTGTAAAAGCCTAGCTTGGAAGCTGTTTTTCCATCAAGGATCCTGGTGAGGCCGCCTATATTCTGGGAATAAGGATCTATAGGGATAGATCAAGGCGGTTAATAGGTTTGAATCAAAGTGCATACATTGACAAAATCTTGAAAAAGTTCAAGATGGAAAACTCTAAGAAAGGTTTGGTACATATTCAAAGAGGAACAATGTTGAGTGTTTCTCAATGTCCAAGCTCAAAGGATGAGCAAGACAAAATGAGTGGAATCCCATATGCATCTGCTATAGGATCCATCATGTATGCCATGATTTGCATTAGACCGGATGTGTCATGCGCTTTGAGCACGACAAGTCGATACCAACAAAATCCGGGAAGTAGCCATTGGATGGCGGTTAAGAACATATTGAAATATCTTAGAAGGACTAAGGATATGTTTCTAATATATGGCCCTGGTGAGGAGGAACTCGTTGTAAAGGGTTACACGGATGCGAGTTTCCAAACTGATCGAGATGATTCTCGATCACAATCGGGATATATCTTCGTTCTAAATGGTGGTACTATCTATTGGAAGAGCGCAAAGCAAGATGTGGTAGCATTGTCCACCACTGAATCTGAATACTTAGCCGCCTCATTGGCAGCGCAAAAAGCTGCATGGATTAGAAAGTTCGTGGCCGATCTAGGGGTAGTCCGTACCATTCAGGACCCTCTAGAAATCTTTTGTGACAAAGAAGGTGCGATTAATCAAATCAAGGAACCTCGTTCACATCAAAAGACTAGGAACATTGAGCAGAGATTCAACTACATAAGGGATGAAGTTGAAAAGGGAAAGATATGTATTCGCACATTTCACACTTATCAAAACATTGCGGTTCCACTCACGAAGCTCCTTGAAAGGCCGAAGCATGAGGGTCATACTTGCGCCTTAGGACTTCAATATTCTAGTGATTGGATTTTATCTATTTTGTATATGGATATCGGAACGATTGTTATGTTGACTCATTCATATGATTATGGTTTATGATTATGACATTTGAGTTATGTTCCATTTTAGCATGTTTAAATCCGTGAATAAGTTAATTATTCTAAATGTCCGTAGTCGTTCATATTTGTGGGAACAAGTATGAAGGTAAGACTATAATGAACTTGGATTGGTGGATATTCATAAGGCATGAATATAGAGCAAGGGTTTGCTACCAAGGTTCATAGATATTTTATGGGATATAAATATTGGACTGACCCGCCCTCAAATTTTACTGCATGGAATCCTTGTGATTTGTGATCATAAGTAAATTTCAGTAAAGGAGAACATCATAGTATCCTCCGACCTGAGATACATATTGAGTCATGATATTCATCAACTATTATACTTTGACTTAGTTCTTCGCTGATCTGAAACATGTCAGTACATAAGGCTGTGCTCAAGTGTAGTACAAGGTAATAGTGAGAGACGTATGTAGTCAATAGGGGATTTGTCCCTCTTATTCATTGAGAGTTAAATGTCTAAGGCCTGAAAGTTAAATCGACAGTGAATGATCACTCTGTGTCTTTGGATTTAACATGACATTTGTGGCAAAATGATAAATGATAGATTCACCTAAATCATTTCAAGTAAGGGACTTGAAGGGAATGATGTTATTGAATGGCACTTCGTCATACGTATTAGGGGTAGTAAACCGTTGTTAGGCAGTATTTGCTACTTGCATCAATCTTCTATGTATCTTGTGCAAGTGGTAGATTGTAGGAACCGGTCTGCCCAAGACGCATATTAGAGTTGATGTGGCTAGTATGTTATGATCCAAGTCGGGTCATACCCAATAACAAGCTTGACAAACACCATGATATTTATTTAAGATATGATCTAATAAATAAATATCGACACTTAGAATATTTAGAAATGAGTTTCTAGATATTTGCACTTGTGTAATATATAAATTATATGGTTAATTTATATTTTGAGAGAAAGTATTTTATGTTGTTTAAATTGGTTAAACAACTAACATAAAAGACATGTTACATAATACATGTTACAAAACCTTGCTAGTCAATATTACATAAGTAACAAATAATAATACTTGACATTTTGAATTTGTTTGAGGGAAACCAAAAGTGGGCCACCCCTTCCCCCCCCCCCCCCTCTCTCTTGTCTTTATTAGTTTTGTTATTTACAAAGATATGCAAGAGTTGTTGTTGGTGAAAGAGTTATTATACACTCTCACCTTCTCTCTGTCAAGATGCAATCTCCCTCTCTTTTCTCTTCCTAATTTCGGCCAAGGAAGAACAAGAACAATAAAGAGGCTTTCTAAGTATAAATCCTAGCATACAAGGTGTTTGTTAAAGGCTTGGAGGGTATACAAGCTTGAGGCTCTTCTCCATTGAAGGCTAGCTGTCCAAATCATCATCTCCTTCATGTTTCTTGCATCTTGAAAGGTTGTATTACATAAAACTCCTATGGATGTTGTTTTTGTAGGCATGCAAATTTGTATATGGATCCGGGGCTTGGGTTTTACATATAAAATGGGTTTTATATTAATCAATATAAACTAATTAATCCGCTGCATTTTTCATATAAATGGGTTTATATGGCTTTGATAATCTTGTTAAAACCCAACACTTCCAACCAAATATCATTACCTACCAAATCATACACAAATATACACCTACAATCCAAACCAGAAACCCGTTGCCCTCAACCAGTGAAAACATAATAGAAAGCCTACCTCATGAAACCCACCAAACAAAAATTCCTGACCCATTTCCCATATCACCAATAAACTCCCCTTTCCCTGATGCCAAGTTCAGATTATTTGATAGATATATGGATGTCTTACTTGAAAATTTTGCTTTGAAGAGGGAGAATGAGGACTTGAAGAAAAGAATGAAAAACTGGAATCCAGGCTGGAACAGGCTTTGCTCAAAATTCAAACCCTGGTCATTAAGTTTGGGAAGACCTCAGCTGCACTAAAATAGGGGAGAATTCACCTGTTGCCAATATGATTGATGTTGACATTTTACAATCCTTGAATGATATGTATGGAAGTGAGTAAGTGGAGGTGGATGAAGAGGAAGAGAGGAATGATTATGGTGGTTATGAAGCTGATGTTTCTGAACATGTTGTCCAGAATTATGATTTGAATAATAATGATGACATGGTGGTGGACAATACCGAGGAGAATGAGAACGAGAAGGTGGTTGATAAAAATTTTGATATTATCGAAGTGATTGAAGATAGGGGGTTATTGATAAAGACGATGATAACATGAAGGATGTGAATGATGAGGATAATCTTGATATCCTGTATGGAGAATTTGATAATGTTGAATCTTGATAGTGGTGGAAAAGGAGAAGGAGGCTGAGAAAAAGAAAACAGTGGATAAGGAACTTAATGAACATTTTGATGAGATTGATAACTTTCCCGCTGAACTATCAGTGGTGAGGGAAGCAGGTCCATCCTGACCTATAACTGTTGATGAGGAAAAGAGAAAGATGAAGGGAAAAGCTGTAGCGGAAAATGAAGAACAACTGCAGCCACTAAAACTGAAGAAGGTCCAATCAAGTGATGAAGTTTTATTTGTTGATGAATCTACTGAAAAGGCCATATAAATACATAATCAAATTGTTGGTGAATGGTTAAAAAGAGAGATGATTATAAGGTTTTTATCTGACAAAGAACTTGAAGAGCAGAGAATTCTGTTGGAAGAAATTGAATTAAAAAAACTTGGATGAAGAAAAGGGGGAGATTGAACAGGAGGTGATAGAGGGGTTGTTGAGGTTGCAGTAGACTGAAGAGGTTGACAAATCACTAGCTATTGTTATGTATCAATTCCAGCAACCCAACTTCTCTGAATCATAGGCCAAATCCTATGAAAATGAATAAACTATTCCTACTATCGTTGCTGAAGCAGAGAAAAAAAATCCTGATAGGCAGTTGGTCTCTGACATCCATGATGCCAATACTATTCATGATGAAGAAGTCAAGTGAGATGACGAACCAGAATTTATTTGAAGACTTGAAAAAGGATGAAAAGAGCTGGCCTGCTGATCTGTTAAGATATGCCAGGAGGAGGAAGAGATTTGGTGTTGAGAATATACCTGAGGAGGCTATGCCAAAAGGCAGAAAAAGCATATTAATGTGATTCCTTTGCAGGTTGTTAAACCTAATGAGCATATGGAAGATGAACCCATAATTGATGCCTTGGTAGATCTGTCTGACTATGAAGATGATAATGCTGATCTCCTCATGTGAACATGACTGAAGTTCTCAGAGAGAATATACAAAATATGTTGAATATTGCCAAGAGGGAATATCTTATAATCATAAGCCTAATGCATCATGACTATTAACTTGATAGATTAGTTGTGATGACAGATGAAGAACTGGAGGTGTTTCTTGAAGAAAAAGTTAGAGAGTTGAAGAAAGTCAGGGAAATTAAAAATAAAGACACTCAAAAGTTCCTAGCTTATCTATGACTTCATGACATCTCAAAAAACAACTAAGTCATATGAGGTTTTAGGAACAGCAGGGTGTCTACCATTCAACTAAAGAAAGAATAGATACAGAAGAATGGGAGAGATTGAAAACACCAATTTTACCGGCTCCACTAAGTTTTTGCGAATACCATAAGGAAAATGGTTACTACACTAAAGAATGTTGGGTGCTTCAAAAAGAGATAAAAAAAAGGTGAAGTAAGAAAATTCATCATACCAAATAAAGGGAATACAAAATAGGACATGTGAAAACTGAGTGACAAGGAAAAAAAGTAGGAAAAATACACATGCAAGACCACTGGGGATTGAGGCGACACAATAGTCATGAGGAAGATTTGATGAGCCAACCAATCACTTTCTGAAGAATAGCACCGAATGGGAGACAAGAAGGCCCCATGATGATATCAATCATTGTCGCTGGAAAATTGGGTGAGAAGGACTACGATATATAAAGCTCCTCCAACATCATGTATTTTCCAAAGCAAAAGATAAAACTAGGAACCCAATTAACAAAAATAGTAAAGAAATGCTTGTGAACATTATTGTCTAGATTCATGGACATATTCGCATGGGAGGTAGCAGATATGGTGGTAGTCCCGGGAGGACTAACAGAGCATCAACTGAAGGTGTATATCAATTGAGCTTGTTAAGCAAAAGAAAAGAAGTGTGGGGCCGGAGAGAGGGTAGGTCATCACAAAGGAACTAGCGAAACTGTTGGATGCGGGCATCATTAGATGCGCGAGATATCAGTCCTGGATAGCCAATCCGGTAATGGTGAAGAAGGAAAATAACAACCGGAGATTGTGCATCGACTTCAAGGTTATAAAGAACGCATGTCCAAAGGATTGTTATCCTTTGCCAGATATAGACGTGAAGGTCGATGCTATGGCGGACTACATGTTGAAATGCTTCTTAGATGCCTATACGGGCTATCGCCAAATACCGATGAGCAAAGAAGATGGAGACAACACAATATTCAACAACAACGAAGGTATTTTTTGTTATCAAAAGATGTCGTTTGTGTTGAAAACAGTGGGGCGACTTATCCGAGATTGATGGATAAAGTATTCAAGAAACAAACATGGAAGAACAAGGAAGTGTATGTATATGATATAGTAATCAAAAGCGGAACAGAAGAAACAATGCTTAAAGATATAACGGAAACATTCACTAGGTTAATCAGTATCAACATGAAGTTAAATCCAACTAAATGCTCATTTGGAGTAGGGGAGGGAAAAGTTTTTGGGGGTAATGATAACAAAATAAGGATTCAAAGCTAACCCAGAGAAGGTCGAAGTGATCCAGCAGATGTAAGAACCTAGTTTGTCGAAGGACATCTATATATTAAATGGTCGAATCATAGCATAACATTGTTTCCTATCACGGGAAGTAGATAGATCAATGCCTTTCATGACCATACTCAAAAAGGGTATAGACAAATCCAATTTCAGCTGGACCAAAGAAGTAGAGTAAGCTTTCGAATCCCTCAAAGAGCATCTAAATCACCTACCAGCACTAACAGCCCCAAAGACAGGAGAATAATAATGGTGTATCTTGCCACATCAACCAACGCCATCAGTGCAGTGCATGTAGTAGAAAGGTCGATGGCACAGAAGCCGATATATTTCATAAGTAGAACTCTGAAGGATTACGAAGTAAGATATGAACCAATGAAGAGGCTAGCCCTTGAATTAGTACATACATCCAGAAGGTTAAGGAGTTATTTTCATCGGTTTTAGATAGAAGTGTTGAACTCACAGCCCATCCAAAAGATCCTAAAGAAACCAGAGATATCAGGAAGACTAGCGAAGTGTGCCACCAAATTGGGAGATTTCGGTATACAGTTTATATTTAGAACAACCATAAAAGGCCAAGTATTGGCAGATTTCTTTGTAGAAACAGCACACGATAACATGGGAAAACCAATGGCCGAAGCTCCACAATGGTCTTTATAGACCGATGGGGCGTCCAATGTAGAAGGAGCGGGGATAGAAGTAATACTCATTAGTCCAAATGGGTAAGAAATTACTTATGTTTTTCGCTTTGACTTCCTAGTTCGAATAATGTTGTAGAATATGACGAGTTGATTGTTGGGGTTAAAACGAGCAGGAAAGTGGGAGCCAAATGTCAGATCGCACATGTCGACACAATGTTAGTAGCCTGAAGCGAAAGAGCCAACAATGGTACTACACGTGTGCGTGGCAAAAGCACTGATGGGTCAGTTAGATGAATGCAAGATCCTACACATTCCAAGAAGTTAAAACAAATAGGCCAATGCCTTAAGCAAAGTGGCCTAGGTTAATTTTAGCCATCTGACTAAGGAGGTGAGAGTAGAAGTTCTAAAAGAGTTGTCGATCCAACCCGGAGAATTACTATTGCTAACAGCGAAAAATAGATTCATGGAAGACGCCCATAATCGATTACATGGAATACAACTAACTACCGACTGATAAGGCACATGCCAGAAAGGTGCAAGTAAAGGCTATACAATATCAAGTCCGTAGGAGCATCCTATATAGGAAATCCTACCTGGACCATTGTTAAGATGTTTGGATGAAGAGGAAGCCACTTATGTGATACGTGAAATCCACTGGGGAATATGTGGAATCCATTTTAGGCCCAATAATGATAGTCGGAATGGTTATGAATGTTGGATACTTTTGGACATGTATGAATCAAATTGTAGTGAATGGAATGAGGTAAATTGTGAGGAACGCCATAAACACACCCCAAAAACAATGTGGGTGCAAACAACCTCATCCCGGTGACGTTGGCCTGGCCCTTCCAAAAATAGGGCATGAACATCGTTGGACCATTTCCCGAGGCGGCAAGTGAAGTAAAGTTTTTGGTGGTGGCGATAGACTATTTTACAAAGTGGGTAGAAGCCAAGCCTTTAGCTACCATCACTGCCTCACGGGTCATCAGATTAAGAGGTTTATTTGTGGGAGCAAATAGTTTATCCGTCTGGACCACTTTGTACATTATCAGCGACTATGGCAAACAGTTCGAAGACAATCCCTTCAAAAAATAATGTGAGGATCTACATATAAAGCAATTGTTAGCATCTGCTTCTCATCCTCAAGCAAATATGAAAGTAGAAAGAGTTAAAAAAAGCATTGTGGAAGAAATCAAATTTCGCTTGGGAAAACAAAGATCGGTATGGGTTGACGAACTACCACATGAGGCTTACAGAACCACACAAAAGTGGGGACAAAGGGAATCACCCTTTAGTCAAACATACGACACCGAAGCCGTCATACCAGCAGGAAATAGGCATGCCATCAAGAAGGATACAATATTGTTAGAGCATAATCTATAGTGTTAGGGTTTTGTATTTTGTATGTAAAACATATTAGAAAGTGTGTATTACATGTAAGGGCGTATGAATACATAAACAGTTGGCTAAGTATATATATGAGGTGCATGTTATACGACGTATATCATACTTATACGGGCGTATATGTATCCACTATGTAAGTGGCTTATCTGTTCATTTGTAAGTAGATTTCTTGTGTACTAAAGTTGTAATCTATCGTATCCATTGTACTTGCAATCTGTTTGATGATCTATAAAGTTTAAGCATTAAAGTACTCTTGTGATATCTCATTCATGATGATTTCCGCTCAAAATGTTACAGACTAGATAGTATTTCAGGTTGTATTGATCCTATACGTCGTCTTTTCAAGTGATATTAGAGCTTAAGCTCATATCTACTTAGAAATTATAAGATATCATTAAAGTTTCATCTTTATTCTACAATTTTTGAAGAATTTACCATCAAAATCTGCTCAAATCTTCATATCATGTTCATCTGATTACCGTTCACAACCCTACCAAGTTACAGATTCAGAAAAGCCTGTTTACATCATCAATTTTTCAAAAATGGAGTTATACGGGTGTTCGATGATTCGACGGACATGTGCTTTTATGGATAATTTTTGTTAGTGGATATGTTATTTAGCATATAAGTGACTTAAATGTTTGTATTGGAGTTATATGCTGGACAATTGTCACACCCCAACCTATAACGAAAATGCCGGGGCGTGAGCTGATTTCTCACAGCTCTCAAGGTACTCACATGAAAATTTTAATATTATAATATCTATTATTATAATTTAAATAATCCAATAATTACCAAATTTCAAAGTAGATAAACCACAAATAACATAAATAAAGACAAAATATAATTCAAGCTCCTATTATCTTCTCTGTAATATGTAACCCTAAGTTTTCTTCAAATGAACTTGATAATCATATCACGCGATGACCTGCATAGGCGTTAAAAATACAATAATTTTTCAACACTAGGTTAAGTGAGTAAAACAATAGATTTTGTGAATATATAATAATAAATAAAAGAGAAAACTGTGCCAACTGAGATAAACAATTTAAACAATAAGCAAGTAAATTTGTTTTCGGTAAGCACGATGCAAGATAAACTGGACGATAGCTATCACGACGGTCGTATGATCGATTATACTAGTCTAAGAATATGTTGGACCTCTCCGAAATGTATTCAAATAAAGCAAATAAGCATATAGCACGTTAAACACACATGACTAACAGTCAGCACCAACCACTAACCACACACCACAACCACCCACCACCACCACCGACCACACCTCCGCCACCACCACCCACCACACTTCCGCCACCACCCCTACCACACCACTACCCACCACCACCACCACCGACCTACGCCACCCCCACCCACTACCCCCACCACCACCGCCACCCACTAAAATTATGTATATATATTTATACCCACCCACAACCACCACCCACTACCGACCACCACCCACCCAGCACCACCACCACCGACCTCCGTCACCACCACCCACCACCACACATCCGCCACCACGAACGACCACACCTCTGCCACCGTCCACCACCATCATGACCACCTGAACCCACCACCACCCACTAATATTATATGTATATATGTTTGTGTGTGTGTGTGTGTGTTTTTTATACCGTACGATTAAAATTTAAAAGCGCACGCCTTCTTTTAAAAGGGTCAATAATTACCCTAACTCATCGTAAGTCAATATTTCTTAAAACCGTCGACGATTTGTTTATACTGTGAAGCATAAGCACAAGCACAACCACAAGCCTGAGTGGTTTAATTATTCTGGAACGGAACCAAAATGAAGAACCTAACTCATCTACTTCTGGAACGGAACCAAGCACAAGCACAACCACAAGCCTGAGTTGTTTAATTATTCTGGAATGGAACCAAAATGAAGAACCCTAACTCATCTACTTCTGGAACGGAACCAAGGACGAAGCACAAGAACGATATGTACGTGATTCAGTTGTCGAAAAAAACAAGACTAATAAAGCTAAGCATCTAAACGAGAAGAGAAATAAAAGGAAGACTAAAAAAGTTTCTCCGGGGGCGAAAACAAAACTTGTTGTGGAAGCAGACTCTGATTCAGACCTTGACACAAAAATCGACAAGTTGTTGTCAAAGAGGAAACAGGTGGAACACAGCACCTCTGGCCCGAACTTTCAGAGTCCGAAAAAGAAAGCAATTAAAGAAAAGAAGCCAGCCGAGAGGGGAAACTCTTTTGTTGAATTTGTAGAAAAAAATTTGAAGAATAGGTGTTCACCTATTAATATTGTTGATGTAGTAAAGGCAATGACCACTGCCAAAAAAACTTGTGTAGAAGAAATGGGTTTCGGGTCAATGTTAAGACCTTAAGTAACCCAATCTCCAACAACTTTGGGATATTGGTTGCTTAGAACTATAATAACCCTTTAAATGAATTGAACATTGGGAGAGGTGCTATTGAGATAACACCAAAAAAAGTACATGAGGTGTTGGGGATACCAATGGGTAAGATTCCTGTTTTAGACAAGAGTAGACCAAGATTGGGGGAAAATGTTACTACCGATTTGTTCAAAAATCAATTTCCGACAAATTCAAGAATAAGTATAAAGCATGTGAATGACAAACTGGCCGCAGATCAAGGAGTTAGTGAACTGTTTAAGATTAATTTCCTTGTGTTGTTCAACACCTATATAGGATTTGAGACAAAATCAACAACAGTCAATCAACGATTCATCTCCATAATTGATAAAATCTCGGATATTCCAAATATGGACTGGTGCAGCTATGTTATTGAAAACTTGAAAATGACAAAGGAAGAATGGAGAGATATCAACAGTCAATACAACGGTCCAATCACCTTCCTTGTGATGCTTTACACGATGAATACCAGAAAATATATGGTCCACTTGGGACTCCCGTCACAAGGCCTGCAGTCAACTAAATAAGAACTTAGAATATAATGGTCCTCCCTTAGAAGAAGATGCTACTGAGGTTGTTGTTGCTGCTGTGACGTTAGTGTTGTCGGGAAGGGACTTGATGAGACTGCTGATGCTATTGTTGCTGATACTGCTGCTGTGACAGTTAGTGCTGTCAGGAAGAGGCTTGAAGAGACTGCTGTTGTGGCTGCTGCTGTGACAGTTAGTGCTGCCGGTAAGCCTGGAGTTGAAGAAAACACTGCAGCTGGGGAGAAACAAGTACATGGTGATAAACTTGTTATTTTCTTCTAAAAAAACTCTCATATATATTATCTCTATATGCATTTTATGTAATACAACATTATATGTAATTTATAAACAGATGGTCAAAGTGCATCTGAAACAGATAATGCCGATCAAACAGCTGAATAAGATTTGGATGATTATGTAAGCGATTATTCACCTTTAAGTTTGCAAATGCCTATTGTGCTTGTTGACTATTATTTAACTCCATTACAACTGGCTGGGATAAATTGAAAATGTTTTTGAATTAACAATAACTATATTTTCTTTTTACAGCCTTGGAATAAGGTAATGGATAAAAAGTTGAAGAAATTTGATAAAATTTGCTCAGAGATCAAAGTATTGGTCCGTCAAGAAAAGGATAGACATCCATCAAATCACAATATCTTTGCTCGATGTTGTGAATGGGAAAACAGATTCACTAATAATGTGGCCCCTAAAACACAAGATTCAGATGTTGGTGTTGTGTCCAGTGACTGCTCTAAAAGGTATTTGGGCTAAATTAATTATTAGTATAATTAAAATGCTCATAAAATGCTTATGCTGTTATTTTAAACTTATTACATCTGTGTGATGCAGTTGATTCAGATGTTGGTGTTGGTGGTCCAATAGCTACTCAAAAAGGTATATGTACAAGCTTAATTATAATCACAGTTGAACATATTACATCTTTGGATGTCGTAAAAAATGATGCAGGTGATGCAGATCATGAAAACAATGTCTCATGCGCAGATATTGATAAAGTTGTTAATACAGTGATTGAGTGGGCAAAAGAGGGTATTTAATTATAAATAAAAACCAAAAGGGGTTGATGGTATTTAATTATAGTTACAATTATTTTTAGTCAAATTTAAATAAGTTGTTTTATGTTTAACAGTTGACACCGGATTGTCCACAATTAAATCTCCATATCTTCCGAGAGAGGTTGATGTATCCGTTAGTGTCACAGAAGATGAAGAAATAATTTCAGAGTATATATTTTTTTGTCTTGAAGACATTTGGGAAGAGGTCTACAAGTCCACTCACACAGAATCGTTCAAGGTGATCTTTGAAAGCTACTGTCCTGGCATTTATATAACCACCAATGCAATGAATGCATTCATTGAACTAATGAACTATGAAGAAAAGAAAAAATCTGCATCATCACCGTTTAGATTCTTTGCTTCAAGCACTGTGCTGGTAGAAATTAATCTATTTTGTTTGTACTATTAGAAAACGCTCAATAAACACTTTAATCATCTGCATTTTAATTATTATACAAACAAGTGACTATTATGTTGAGTCAAGGGGTTACACAGACAAAGAAAGGCTGGATGTGTTTTCAGACAACATCGAAAAACAAATGGTAATTTTTGGAATTCTATCACTCAAGGAGGTTGCTATAGTGCACGTGCCAATTCTACAACGCGGTCATTTCTTTGTGGTTACCTTCAATCTTCAAATATGAGTGATAGAATTACTTGACAACAGTGCAAATCAAGTAATACCAGCTGGTGCAATGTTTAAAAGCTTAGAAGACAAATCAAAAGCAATTAGAGAAAATTTTGAAGAAAGATATGGTCCTGATATACTGGTAAACATTTGTACCTTTAACCCAAAAAACATACATACCTGTTATAAAAATTGTCAAAATACTTAAATTGCTTTCTATTTTGTTTAGAGAAACGTCTTTTGCATGTATCTTAAAACAATCAAACACCCCATTACTCAGCAAATCCAAGTAGCAACAATCAATTGGTTGAAGATGACATGGAGAACAATAAATAATGGAATAGATTGTGGTAATTTTTCTATGAGACACATGGAGAAATATGATATGAAGAGACCATGGGGGTGTAATCTCAAAAAGGAAGGCCCTAAACAACAAAGACAGCTAAAATGGTTGAGGTCAAAGTATTTGTGCAAAATCCTCCTCTCGGATGTAAACCAACACAGAAATACTCTTATAAAGAAAGCACTGGTATTCCATGAAAATGACGACACTCGTCTAACCGGAGAAGTACTCGTATTACTACTAATCTCTGAGTGACACACATAGAAACACACCATCACTACATCATAAACACTCATGAAACACCATCACATACTAATCTCTGAGTGACATAAGAAACTTCAACTTCAATTCCATTGAGCAATTCAGTTCAAGAATTGCCTTGCCCAAAAGTTTTAACTGGTCAAGCTCTCTCTGTCCTAAATAAACCATAAACAAAACAGCAAGTTCTCGGATAGTACTAGCGGGCATTCGAGTAAGAACTTTTGCAATGACATCCCTGACATCCAAGTTGTTGCTAGTCTTTACAAATTCTTCAGTAAGAGTTTCCCGACAAGCTGTATCTGCCTCAATTTGATCCACAATTTGCCTCCTGAGTAGATCCTTGTAGGCTGTGGATGATGACGAGCAATCCATTATTAACTAAAAAAATAATTTAAAATTATGTAGGTATATGAGTTTCACAAATGTGGTGTAGGTATATATAACCAAAAGGCTCACAGACAATACAAAATGGTGTCCCATGCTTGGGAAACGCTCACGGACAAATATTAACTCTGTAACAAAAAAACAAATGGGTGTCCCACGCTTGGAAAACGCACAAACTTGTCTCATGTGTTTTTGTTTAAACTAGAGATTACTTGCATTTATACCACCTGTCAGAATTAATTTGTGAAATTGATCACAATTATACTCACCTGCCAAAAATGTTGAAAAAATATTTTGGTAATGATAGCGTACATTAAAGTTAAGTTATATCTTACTAGATCATACTATATCTTACTACAAATCAAACTTAACTACATTAAATTACTGGCTCAACTACTGAAAATTTAATTTTAGGTCTATATATTTGTTATTCAGTCATACTAACAGTTTCATAAAGATAATAAAAATGTATTCTTCTGACAAAATCGTGAAGAACATGGTGAAAGCAAGGATGAATCTTGAGAAAGAGAATGACGACACTTTGTTGAAGTCAATCGAAGAGATTGGGTCTAGACTCGCATTTGAAAAATCAAACACCCTCGACTCATGTAAACTCATGTGGTTTGAACCAAACACTGAGTTTAAGGCAAAGGCTGTTGATTATCTGAAACAACAATCTGCATGCTACGACTCAGTGTGTGGGACTCTGCTTGACACCATAACTACGGTGTCAACCAACATGAGTTTTAAGGAGATGGGGGGCGAAGACTGTGGACAAGGCGAAGTGATGGTGACGTTAGCTTTGCTGGTCTTGGTTTTTTTGTGATGTATTGTAATTAATAGTACTTTTTGTATGACATCTTTTGATGAATGGTAAATATGGATTATCTTAAAATGCTTTCTTAATATGTTTTATGGATCATCTAATTGCTATCTATTTCTTTGTTAAAAACGCTTGTGATACGCTTATTAAATCGTAAACAACACTTTGTTAAATCTAAAAATAATAAAAAAACACTTTGTAATCGATTAGGTTATAATATGTTATATATTTGTTCAAACAAGTCTATTACGCTTGTAACACGCTAATGTAAAAGACATATATAAATATCCTAATACGCTAGTAACACGCTTGTGTACAACCACTCCTTTCTAAACCCTCCTATATATATATATATACATATATATCTAGTTTTGTTTTCAATAAAAGCTCCTTTTAAAAAAACACAACATCCATGGAAGAAATCTCATCGCGGACCACAACATCCAGTAACAATCGATCTCAGGTATATTGTTTTTGTGGTCAAGAAGCCATTTTAAGAACATCAAGGAGCACTAAAAATACAGGTCGGAGGTTCTACAATTGTGAAATTAAAAATAAAGTTGGAATTCATCTACAATTGTTGACCCTAAACTCTATAATTTTTAACTTAGGGTAAATAATGTGATTTCTTTACATGGTCTGATTGTGTTTTGTCCACAAACTCTTATGTGTGCACAAGATGCACAGACATAGTTCCTATCTTAATAAGGGCAAATAAGTCATTAGAAAATCAACTTGCAAGGAGTGTAGCTTCACTGATTGAATCAGAAAAAAAAGTGAAGATATTGTATTTTATTTGCCTCTTGTTGTTTTTAGGGCTTTTAATTAGTTTTGTAATTAAAAGCTAAGAAACTTTGTTATTATTTTAGACCAGCTATTATGATGAATTTTTATGTTTCTGAACGGATTTAAAGGCCTTTTAATAGTAGTTTGGTTTGGGTGTTTTCAAAATCATAGTGTATTTATATCATTAAAAAGAGGTTATTATAAAAAATTAATAAAAATATGTTCCCTCCTGAGTTTTGAACCCGCGATATTTGTAATCTATGTTTAATCACAAGCGACTCAACCGTTTGAGCTACACACTGAGAACGTAATAGAACTTCTTCTAATATTTATATAGCGAAATTTCGGTGTTTAAAATTTTTATTTTTACCCGCCAATTAATCGAGTTATCTTCTGGAAGACTCCCAAATCAATTAGTATTGACCAAATAAAATCTCCCAATCTCACCAAACCCTAATAAATGATCTGCTAGTGTATTTATTGAACTCTCATCAATCTCAATCTTACCAAACAGCTTCATTAATCTCAGGTGAGTACCAAATATTTTTGCATTTAGTCAGTTACATTTATTAGCGTTAATTAGTATATCATTGATGACACAGTTAATAAAAAAACTCTTGGAAGATGGATAATTCTTAGATGTCAGTAGGCGACAGGTGCAGTAAAGCATATAAAGATGGTGTTAAGGCATTTCTACATTTTGCAGTTCGTAATTGCAAGGAGACATCACCACCAATTTCTATTTCATGTCCATGTGTTCGGTGTGTGAACCACGTATCTCTTAGTGTAGACGATGTAGAACATCACTTGTATAGGTTTGGAATTGATAAGAATTATACTACTTGGATAAAACATGGAGAAGCTGACACCAACTAATTATGTTAATAATACCGGGTTTGGCTGCACCTGCATTCCAACTAATTATGATAATAATATTGGGTTTGTTGACACCCACATTCCAATAGATTCCTGTGAAACTGTAGAAATGGTAAATGCTACAAAAGACAATTTCAATGGCGACAAGAAGTATCAACAGTTTCTACAGCTACTTGTTGACTCTCAGAAGCCCCTGTATAAAGGATGTCTTGACTTTACCAAGTTGTCTGCATTAGTACAATTACTCAACTTGAAGAGCAAGCACGGGGTATCTCATAAGTTCGTTGATGAACTTCTTAAATTGTTGAAAAAGATGCTACCTGCAGGTAATGAAATGGTAAATAATATATGAGGGCAAAAGGATGATGAAAGCAATGGACTCAGGATACGAAAAGATACATGTGTATATCAATAACTGCATTATTTACTATAATGATTACAAGGATTTGGAAGCATGTCCCATTTGTAACAAGTTAAGGTGGAAGGTGGATGAGAAGACTAACAAAAGTTACATAAACACGCCTCCAGAGGTACTGTGGTACATTCCCATTATTCCACGATTCAAGCGCCTCTTTCAATCAAAGACCACAACAGAGAATTTAACATGGCACGCCACAAGTACCAATAAACCTGGTGTTTTACGCCACCCATCAGATTCACCAGCATGGAAAGCCATAGATGGCAGGTACTCCGATACCATCAGAAGCGATCCAAGAAATCTTCGTCTAGGGATTTGCACCGATGGGGTCGATGTACATAGAGGCAACATAAACCATAGTGTCTAGCCTGTTTTAGCAGTCATTTATAACCTTTCACCTTGGATGTGTTTGAAAAAGAAAATTCAACATGCTTTCCTTATTAATATCCAGAGTGCCAGGAAACAATATTGATGTCTTTTTACAGCCTTTGATTGACGATCTAGCATCTTTATTTGAGGTCGGGGAGCCAACATATGATGCATATAAATAAGAAATGTTTACACTACGTGCATTTCTGTTGTGGACGATTAATGATTACCCTTGGTAGACTATGTGGTTGCCCTTACAGTGGATTCAAAGGTTGTATAGTGTGTTGGGGCGACACTCGGTGTGTTCGACTTTATCACAAGAAGAAGCAGAGTTATGCTGCCCACAGAAGGTATTTATCACATTACCACCCTTTCAGAAAACAAACAAACACATTCCACGAAAAAAAGGAGATGACAACCGCTAAAGAGCTTATGACAGGTGAAGAGATATACGACGAGGTCAAAAACATTAAAAATGAATGGGGAAAGGGATCTGAATCCCTAAGTGTGAGTAAAAGAAAAAGGGATAGCACAACGCCACAGCCATATTGGAAGAAGTTCAACATATGGTACCAACGGCTCAGCTATTGGAAGTATTTACCTGTCCAACATTGTATTGATTTGATGCATGTTGAAAAGAATGTGGCAGAAAGTATTTCGGGACGTTGCTGAACATTCCCGGTAGGAAAATAGACGGATTGGCAGCTAGAAAGGATTTGGAGTTTTTAGGGATTAAAAAGGCGTTGCAACCGAAAGCACAAGGCAGCAATACAGAACTGCATGCAGCATGCTTCACATTATCAGCACAAGAAAATAACATGTTTCTTGAAACACTGTATAAACTGAAGGCTCCACTAGGGTATTGTTCTAACTTCTCTAGTTTGGTGAATCTTAAAGAAAGGAAGCTATAAGGCCTTAAATCACATGATTATCACATGCTTATGCAACAGTTTCTGCCCCTTGCAATACGGTCCATCATGCCAGAACCAATGAGAAATGCTATAATCAGGCTTTGTTTTTATTCAAGTCAATTTTTAGCAAAGAAATCATTGTAGAAGATCTTGATAAGATGCAGGAAGAGCAAATAGTTACACTGTGCTTGCTGGAGAAGTACTTTCCTCCATTATTTTTTGATGTCATGGTTCACTTAACCGTGCACCTTGTCAGAGAGAAAAAATTATGTGGGCCACCATGCTTTCGTTGGATGTATCCCTTTGAAAGGTGTATAAAGGTTATTAAAGGGCATGTGCGAAACAAAACTTATACAGAAGGGTGCATTGCTAAGGAGAACATTACGGAAGAAACAATCAAGTTTCTGAGCGAATACCAAAAATACATCAAGAGTACTGTTGGTATTCCACATGATAGGCATGATGATAATAGGGAGACAATTCCTGTCACAGGCGTTAAATCAGTTTAAGTTTCTCCTGAACGTTTCAAGAGAGCACATTTCTCTGTGCTGTAGAATACGCCTGAAATAGCGTCGTATATCGAGTAAGTATTACTAACATATATACTCTACATTAATATATATATATATATTAATTCACAAAATATTATATATATTCCTACATGCAGACAACACAAGACCTCTTTGAAAAATCAAATGCCTTGTAAACGACAAGCATTGCTAGAGAAGGAGCATACTTTAATGTTTGGTGACTGGTTACGCGATAAGGTAGATCAATTTATTAAGTCATCTATAATTTTAAAAATCTTTTATAGTTTCTGCAATGTAGGTGAAAAATCTAATCCTTGTAATGAAATTCAGGTTGAAAGAGAGCTAGCGGGCTCCCCAGGTTCAATATCGGAAACCGTAAAGTGGATTGCACACGGAGCACACCGCAACGTTTACAAATATGACTCATACGACGTCAACGATTTTGAATTTCGTACAAAATCTCATGATGGTAGAGTTTACCAGAACAGCGGGGCTGGTGTAGAGGCGGATGACATGCACATCAAAAAAGACATGGTGACCTAGGACAAAACTTTTATTTTGGGGTTTTGCAAGAGTTATGGGTCCTATATTATCATACTAAAATAATTCCGGTCTTCATGTGCCAATGGGTTGACCGTAAACATGTCAAACATGATATTCTTGGTTACACGTCGGTCGACCTAAACAATTTTGGCCACAAGGATGATCCGTTCATATTGGCCTCGCAAGCACGCAAGGTGTTTTATTTTCAAGATCAGCTGGATAGAAAAAAACAGGTTGTCCCCATGACTCCACCCAAGAATTATAGGCGTTCGTATGACGAGGTCAATGAGGAATTTAGTACGGTAACTTTCCCTGATGAGGGTAATACATTGCCACTTGTACAACTAAATCAACTGCTTCGTAATGAGTCCACGGATGATTACTGGTGGCATGGTAAGAAGCCTACAACTATTTGTAATGGAGATTGACACCAATGCCGGGGTTGTCGACCCAGCAGTTGTGTTCGTTCGGCTAGTTAGATGTAAATAATGTTTAAATTTCGTTGTGATACATGATATCACCATTCTTTAATTTGTACTTATTAATTAAAACTAAAGAAATATTGGTGTTTTTTTAATACTCTTACTACTTATACAGGCCGCTTTGTAGAATTCATTTCATCTTCTGGCTATTTTGGTCAGTTGGTGTCAAGTTCAAACATACATCATGTTACATTGATAAAAGTTACAATTAACTTGTAGTGTATCATAGTAAGATCAATAAAGTCATTACACTCATAATTGACTCGTGCTATATCAAAGTTACATTAATACAAAGAAAGCCCAAAAATGCATCATGTTGTTTAGGGTGTTCATGGTTCGGTTGGAAACCGCGAAACCGCCCAAACCAGCCATCGGTGATAGTCATCATTTCTCGTCTGATGGTTTAGTTTCTTGCACAACCTCTATTTGGTTATGTTTCAACAAACTTTTCAACAAATGGTTTCCTGCAAAACATTATCAACTCATTTTATAAAAAAGACCATTATGCCCATCTTTTCACTAACCTGCATACCAATATTGTACCCTCCAGACTTTGAAGAAGCATTTGTACAAAAAAAATTCAGTTTTGAAAAACCCCTTCTAAAATCAATGCCATCACCAGTAACCTAATTTATGATTTAGTGATGGCACTGAGTTTTGGAAGGGATTTTATCAAAATCTAAGATCTGTGGAAACCTTAGATTTTTTCTGCTTGGCCAAGTTTGGAATTCACATCATATATAAAAGCGTAATAAATTTCAGTCACCAGTTTTATTGCAGTCATTAAAGTCTCTGTTGTTTTATAGTTGGTTGTTGAATGTATATATAACTGCATACTACCTATCAAAATGGTTTCCACACGCTTTAGAAACGTTCACAAGCTAATTAATTTTGGAAATTAATTACATTTATACCTACTACCTGTCAAAAATCTTGGAAATATATTTATGTAATGATAGCCTACATTCAAGTTAATTAAAATAAAAAAATCTAGTATATCTCACGCTTGTAGTACGCTTTAAATACCTGTCAAAAATCTTGGAAATATATTTATGTAATGATAGCCTACATTCAAGTTAATTAAAATAAAAAAAAACTAGTATATCTTACTAGATAGGCTACAAATCAACTGAACTTCAATAAATTACTGTCTCAACTACCAAAAATTAAATGTTAGGTCTTCACTCACACTAACATCTATTTTAAAGTTAATTAAAAAAAACTACATCCAATACGCTTTACATACGCTTAAACCAAAATATAATAATAACATTTACAGTTAATACCAAAATATAATAATTACATTACATTAATATAGAAAAACTAATTACAAAAAACTAAATCCTAGCATCAGATTCCATATCTGAATCTACATCCATCGGATTCTCAGCTTCTGGAGTCCGAGATGGCATGATCCTCTCCCACATGCCGTTCGAGGTGTAGGTGGAGTCCTTAAGCCTTTGGAGGCGAAGGTTCACCTGAGTATGGAATGCCCCATAAAGGGACACAACCTTGAAGTCCTCCACGGAGTTTAAATCAATGTGCGCCACCTCGATTCCCAGGACTTCCATCACAAAGCTGAAATAATCGGTAGTCGTGTACCCAAGAAACCAAACCATTCGGTTAAGTTGTGGGTATGTGAATGTTTGAGGGTGGACATAGTCCACAAACCTCACCCTTTGATTCTTCCGGACGGCGCCAGAAGAAAAGTGAAAAACAAGGGTGAAGAAGCTGGGTTCGTAGTAGATGGGGGCATGAGTACCCGGTTCACGTACGATCCATGTTGAAGCCATTTATCGGAAGAAGGTGATTGTGGATTGTGATTGTGATTTTCTGGATTATGATTGTGATTGTGATTGTGAATGTGATTGTGACTAGTATTTAAACATCATGTGACCCCGGCGGTACATCTCCCTGATAATTTGAAATTGGCAGCACAAGAAACTGGAAAGACAATGATGACGTTAGCCACTCGTCAAATCAACGTGTGGCCATTAATTACGTTTGGACACACTTAAAAATATTTTAGTGTGACCATTTATCACTTATAGCCACACATAATAAGTGTAACTATGACAATAAAAAACTTTGAAACAATAAAACTAAGATACTCTTTAGTCACACAACCTCGTATAAGTAGCCATTAATTACATTTGGACACACTTGAAAATATTTAAGTGTGACCATTTATCACTTATAGCCACACATAATAAGTGTATCCGTCACAATAACTTAAGAAAAATAAATGTAAACTACTATTTGGTCACACAACCTCGTACAAGTGGCTATATATTTTGAGCGTTTTAGCCACATTAATAATAAATACAATGGTTGTTCGTTATATTTCGCCACATTATTAAAAATGTGGCTAACAAATGTGACATTAGGTCACACAACGTAATATTACTGGCTATATCTTTTACCTTTTAGACACATATCTTATCATTTACCTTTTAGACACATCTCTTATCAATACAGTAGTCGTTCGTCACATTTGGCCACACTATTAAAACATGTGGCTAGTTAAATGTCACAGTTTGTGGCTAATGCATGTGTTTTTGGTCATATGTATCAAAGATCAAACAAACTATGACTGTAGGTTACATTTCGCCACACGTTTTTATAATGTTGCTAGATTTTGTCACAGTTTTTTTCAAAGTGTGGCGAAAAGTACCTGAATGGTCACATGAAGAATTACATGTGTGGCCAAAACATTCTGGAAGGTTTTCAAACATGGTCAAATACCTTTTAGCCACACATTTAAGCCATGTGTGGCAAATCGCCCAGACCACATGTGTGGCTAAAAGGCGATATTCACGTAGTGTAAATAAATTATTATACTTAATTAAAAGAAAATGGTTGTTTACAATCATGCCCTTCCATGGAAAACTAGATCTAAGGGTCAAAAACACTTCTTATGATAATTTTACTACTTATTCTAAGTTTGCTCTCTCTCTCTCTCTCTCTATATATATATATATATATATTGGTTTGATTTCTTTTGAGAACCACTTTGAGTTTTAAGAACTCGAAAGAACTCAAGGTAAAATATTTTTTTTTGAATTTGTTTAATAACGTAAAAAAAATTACGGTGTTTTTTAACACACCGAATCGACTTATTACACATGTCTAACTAACATTTAAACTTGTGTAATCATCAAAAATACTTATTTTCTTTCCTGATTAATTTTTAAATCAGATTTATTCTCAACCACATATTCTATACTCATTTAAATTAATGTGTGGACTATATTGAGTTCATAAAGTTCTTACAACTCGTTAAGGTTCTTAAAATATCCCTCCTCTATATATATATATATATAAAAATCTAAAAGCCTACCCATCTAAATCCACTAAGTATCTATGTTTTACAATTAAATCCCACTACCATCTTTGCTTTAAATGATAAATGACACTAAGCTTACTTTGACACAACCATATGCCACATACATACACTACTAAGAGCCACCATTCAACCCTCAACGGTAGCCATCATTACACTCCCCTCCACTCACTTTTTCACCTCTATTTGAAGCATCACTTATACCCCATACTCAACCATTTGTTCCTTTATCATTTAAATTTGCATTTGAAGTGTTTAAGGTGCATTTGTTAATTCATAGTGTCCATTTTATGGCAACTCAAGTATTCAAATGATCTTTCTGATGAGTACTTGCAAGAGCTTTGTTTAATTTTTGTTTTTCTCTTTAGCTTTGGAACAAAACATATGATGCATGGATGATCATGTGTACTCACTTAAATCAAAACAATGATCACAAATAACGAATGTGAATATCAAAATACTCCTAATCCATGCACAATGTTTGTTAAGATTTTTAAAAGGGAAACTTTTATTTTTTAAAGAAATAATGAAATATCTAAAGGTATATAAAAAAACCAAATAAAACCTCCAAAATTTTACATACGGTTTATCATATTATATGAAGCTTATAAATCAATTTTTATAAATTTTGAAGTTGTTTTGACTACTGTTTTCATTTTATTAATATAAACTATATCATATTATATATATAGTGATACATAACTCCAAATAATCTAGAATTTTTACATATATTATATTTTATTATTAAAATGTTTTGATTTAAATTTCATAAATTTTGGACTACAGGAACCACAAATTCTAACTTTTGTCTCATTTTTAGATTTAAAATGTCAAAACAAAGAAGACGTCTAATAATAATAATAATAATAATATTAATAAATTTTATTTTTACCACCACTTAACTTTTCAAAGACCGATATTTTAATTTTTTTTATTATTTATTTTTCTTTCATATAAACGGTCATGAATTATAAATAAAGTACCATTTATATAACGTGTTTCGGTTGTTTTAAATTACGTTTTACGTTTATTTGTTATTTGTGTGTTTATATTTTCGAGTCAAGACTTGTAATAGATCCAAAGCCTAATTAAGGACACGTTTGAAGAGTAGGATCTTAGTGTGCGACTCGCATCTGGTTCAAGCTCGGTTTCATTCACCGACTTTCACTCAAATGAGTTTCGTGGGCCCCCCTTTTTTTTTAAGTTTTAAATGTTTTATAATATGGGGGAGAACATAGAATAAAAGTTTATATTATATACATCTTATTAACTGAGTTAAGATGTAATACGTAATAAGCCGTGGTATATCAATTGCGAAATCCCCTACACAAACAATTAACTCGTAAGAGCCGTTGGGTTTATGGGTAGTACTACCGGGTTTGACAAGCCCCTATTCATGGTTTGTCGCTCCAACATAGTACGTAATGAATAGTGTATCTGTCCAATCCGGGTTTTTTTGTATAACAAAACCGCGGTAACATACGTCAGGCTTTGGGTTGTGGGTTTATCAGTACTACATTAAATTTCATATAAATATTTATTGGTTTTTATTATGTTTATTTCTAAACAAGAGAACTCACCAACTCGTTAGTTGACCGTTTAAATTTAACCGTGTTTTCAGGTAAAGTTGCCTAAGTAAGTGAATGAACTCGTTAAGTTATTTTGGAAGACTAAGAAGACTTTGTTTTGTTAAGTTTATATGGATGTCATAGCGGCATAGAGCCCAAACCAAGATTGTACTCCTTTAAGTTATAATAAAATATGTGTGGCGCGTGTGTTAAGTATTCTCAATTAACCATGCGCTATGATTATTTTAATCCTTCACGCCTCGTGTTTCCTCTATAACTGGGTGTGACAAATGTTCATTGGATCTTCACATGAGCAGAATTGGTAACCTTCTTGTCAACACGTTGTAGTTGTTAACGAGACTGATTGCGTGGTTGATAGATCGGTCCTGACAGGGGGGAGAGTACCATTCGTCAAATCTTTCGTAGCACTCTATTTCCAGATGTCATACCAAATGAATATATTGCCAGTACCTCGCACTCGCTTAGTACTGCTCTGGATAGAGGAACCCTCTCTCTGAAATCCTTGAAGATCCAACAACTTTACCGGCTACCAGTTCCGTTCCCGATCATTCTATTCCGACAAGAATTCAATGGGATCATCCAATAGAGAATGTCATAGGTACCCTTGAATTAGGCGTCTCAACTAGAAGTCCTGCATGACACATCAAATGTTGTTTGTATTCCTGTTATATCTCTCAGATTGAACCTAAGTCCGATGAAATGGCTTTACAAGAACCAAGTTGGGTGGAAGCCATGCATGAAGAATTGAATCAGTTTGAGAAACTCAAGGTTTAGAGATTGGTTGAGTTGCCCTTCATGAAGAAGACTTTAGAGACGAGATAGATTTTCGTAACAAGCAAGATGACACTGGGGTTATTGTTCGAAACAAATCGTGGCTTGTGGTTCGTGGTTTTCGTTAGGTTGAAGGTTTATACTACACGGAAGTGTATGATCCAGTGGCTCACGGTTTATCAGATGGATGTCAAGACGGCGCATCTGTATGGAGAGGTAAAGGAGGAGATATATGTGGATCAGCCACTGGGTTTTACCGACTGGAAGCATCCTACTCGCGTCTACAATTTAGACAAATCTCTCTATTGTCTTCATCAAGCTTTTCGGGCATGGTATGCCACTTTGACGACTCTTCTATTCGGACATGGATACAAGTGGGGGACCATCGATCAGACGTAGGAAAAGATCTGATCTTGGTTCATATTTTTGTGGACGACATCATTTTTGGTTTCCCAAGTACTTCTCTATGTTCTGAATTTGAGGAGGTAATGAAGAAGAGATTCGAGATGAGTTCGTTGGGGGGAGATGACGACATTTCTAGGGTTACAGGTTCTTCAGAGTTCGACAGGAATTTCGCTACATCAAGGGAAATATGTCGAGGACATGTTGGTGAAATTCGAATCCATGATTTTAAAGGTGAGGCGACTCCTATGGCGGAAAGACCTCTTCTTTCATCTGATCCTTAAAGGAAATCCGTAGATCAAACATACCATCGATCAATGATCGGATACTATCACTGTGCGTGTTTTCAGGCTAATCCAAACTTTATCTCTTAACTGCAGTTAAACGTATTTTTAGATATCCGAAAGGCAACCGAAGCTAGGTCTTTGTATCCTAAAAACTCAGATTTTTACCTATATGTTTTTGCTGACAACATTTACGGAGGTAATGATATTGACAAGAAATCTACGTCTGCTGGATTTAATTCTTGGGTGATCGGCTTATTTCATGGCAATGCAAGAAACAATAAATGGTGTCCACATCCACTGCTAAGGCTGAGTACGTTGTTGCTTCTGCCTGCTGCTTACAGGTTATCAGGATGCAACACCAATTGCTGGATTACGGTTTGGAATTACTTGACAGTCCTATCTTTTATGATAATTTTACTGCTATTGCCATTGTTAAAAATCATTTTCAGCTTTCTAAAACCAAGAACATTGAAATAAAAATTCATTTCATTCGTGACTGTTACAACCGATAATAGATTTATCTTGAAAAACTTCACACAGATAATAGTGTGGCAGACTTATTTACATAACCGGTCGGAACAACCAGATTTAATGTTCTTGTATGTTTACTTAAAATGTTACGTTTTGACGATTGAATTTTTTTTAGGCTAAATTTGTACATAAAAGTTTATCTATTGGTAAAATTTTTGGAATGACTAAGTATGGAAAACGAGCAAACTTAGCACTTCGAGCAAGCCTAGAATTTATTTAAGCAAGGTACTTTACTTACAAGAAAAGTTATCTTCTAGAATTCTTCTAAGTGTATGTTCGAGCAAACTACACTTCATCAAGCAAAGTTGTTCTTCAAATCGAGCAAGGTTTTTTTGGGGCAAACCCTTGACTAAAACATGTTAAAACCAAGTATTTTGGTGGATCGAGCAAGGTTTATTAATAAATAGTGGTCCAAGCAAACTTGAAGGAAGTTCCTGAAGAAAATACTATAAGGACTTCCAATGAGCAAGGTTCAACCCGAGCAAGCTACAGTGTCACCAGCACACTTAACTTGTTATAATAAGTTAAAAACAAAAAGGTTGAATGGATCAATGAAGAACAAGTTTGCTTGTAGGATTTTATCAAGAAAAGTTTGGTATTATCATGTAACACCCCGTAACCGCAGCGGAAACGGAAACGGGATGCAACAGACATCTCTGATATCAACCACATTGTTTATAAAGAAAACCTAATACATTAATATACTTCAAATTACATTATCTTGTATTTCATTACCGTCTAGGTGATACACACATCATACAATACGATACATAATTCTATTTATTATAATGTATCCTAACATTCCGCACGCAAATCTTACACACATCAAGCACTTAGCACGTAAGCAATCACTTCATCTTAGTTGTACCTGAAAAGCATGTGAGAAAACGGGTCAACTACGAATAGTTGGTGAGTTTCACAATTTGAGTAAACCTTGATAAATCCATATCATGATATAATATTATCTGGGGACACTGTTAACCCAGTACTGTACTCATTCTGGGGGCAACGTTAACCCAGAAACACTTCCAAAGGCATCTGGGGACACAGTTAACCCAGTAACACTTCCAAAGACATCTGGGGACACAGTTAACCCAGTAACACTTCCAAAGACATCTGGGGACACTGTTAACCCAGTACTGTACCCATTCCGTACAATTCCCGTACAATCAAATATTTATAAATACACGCAAATCCATGCGTTCAGTATGTATTTAAACATTTCAATAGTAACATGCTTCCGCCCCGGGAAAATATTTGAAAACAATTCAGAAAAAAGGGCTCGTGAAACTCACCTTAGCACATGCAAGCAGGTAACAACAATCATTATCAGTTAACACGTCCAATCTGTAATATGATCCCTACAATCGTTACTATACACTCATTATTAATATAACTTTAACTAAGTTGACCGGTACATCTGGGGACACTGTTAACCCAGCACTGTACCCGTTCTGGGGGCAAGGTTAACCCAGAAACACTTCTCCGGACTCAGATTGTGATGTCGTTTAGAGTTCAACAGTCAAATTTTCTAATAGCTTGTTTTCCCCGTTTTGCGTGCATAGCACGGTTACTCGTTTTTATGTTTCAAAAATGAGTTTGGTCACACACGACCCGAAAATAGTCGTTGACTGATAGTTTAAGTAAATTTGTGAAATTTGAGCTCGGTTTAGACGCTCCGATTGGCCGCGTGACCCGTTTCCGTCTTTAGTGCACCGGAAACTGTTAAATCGGGTAAAATTACTCAAATCATCTGAATTAATTTCGGATAATTTATTTTTACTTGTTTAACTCAGTTATATGAAAATAGTTCATTTTTAGGGTTTTTATACACAAATCAGTTCGTTTAGACGAACTTTACCGGTTTATGCGTTTTAACTTTATAAGTTTGATAATCAGCACAAATAGTTATCCGTTTAGTCTCGGATCTTGAAATTTTGCACAAATCACTTTTTGACAGTGGGGAATTTTATAAAAATATTTCCAGAAATAAATTTTATATTTAAAATTTATTTATCTATTTTTAAACACCATTTAAACACTAAATATGTCGTAAATACCAAACGATCTTAGAAAAATCCCAAATTTTTCCTGGATGTCCCCTGCCATCCACATAGTCCCCTGTAATTTTTCCAGAACCAAAATCTTCTTTTACATGCCATTTTCACTAAAACCGAGCTAGAAATCCCTAGAACTCATTTAACCGAAAAGCCTACTTAGACTTCTCCAACGGACCTAAAATTTTCTGTGTGACTTATACATAATATAAAAAGCTTATCTGCAATTTTCCAGAATTTTTCATGATATTTAACTATTTTTCACCATTTTTGGCCAAAACCGAGCATTAAATTCCCCAAATATTTATTCTTTATCCAAAAATTACCAAACATTCACAGAACTCATATTTTCATGTGTTTAACAGCTCTGTAAAATTTCATGACCTAACTCTACACGTATCACAATCTGTCCAAATATCCCAAAACCGAACATAACCGAATATACCTTTCGTTTTCCGCCACTACAAGCTACAAACTCGTCTTTCCGCCTTATCTACCACTAAACACAGAGTCTACAAACAACATACCACAATACCAAGCAAGTTACACTCACGATCAAGCCTCTTACACTATAGTTTCGGTTATTGCCTTAAAAAACAAAGATTTAACCGTAAAAATCCGTTTTTGATTCGTTTAACTCCTTTCTTGGACCAAGATCCCTTGTATAACCCGTATACATCACTTGATCATGCAAGAATCGGTTTTCATCTTGAAACCTCATTTTCTTGCAAACAAACTCAAGAAACGAAGATGAACTCGTGAATAACTCGATCATTACCTTGTTTTTCTTGCTAGAACCCTCGGTTTTTAGGTCATGAACTTGAGAGAGAATGAAGATCTTGAAGGTTGGATGTGAAAAAAAGAATGAAAGAATGGGGAAGACCCTTTGGGGTCCGATCGAAACTAAGGAGGGGTGGGGTGGGACCCACTTCTCCATTCTAGGCCACACAATTGGATTCCCGTAATCCGGATAATGTTTTGGATAATCTGGTTCAGTTCGTTTTTCGGTTAAATGTTTATTTCGGCTTAAAACGAGGTTAAAACAGTCGTTTTTCGGCTTAAAAATGAAACTTATATAAAACCGATTTAAAAACTTTAAAAACTTAAACCATGACATTTATTAACGTAAAACATCATATCATTAATTATCGCGCATCTTTTTCGGCTTGATCGATCATCTCTTGCTCGGTTTGGTATTAATGGTTTCGTTTTATGTACTGTCGTACCATTAAATCGAAATTCTTTTTCTGTGCCGTACTTTACTTATCCCGAAGCATTAATGCTTCGTAAAATCACTAAATATTATAGATATCGTCTATAATTGAACCCTCGATTCGTTCGGGTTTCAATAACTATCGATCGATTGATCGCATATTCAATACGATGAATTATATATTCACGTACAATCCATACAGTGAACCCTGTATTCTCGTATAATTACTATGGTAATTCATGTATCCGACATTAAATATGACGTAACTATTATCTACCGATTAGGGTATACCGGGTTTCGTCGGAATCGTTACATTCTCCCCCCGTTAAGAAATTTCGTCCTCGAAATTTTACACGCTCACTACCCCTTTCCGAGGGAAAGTTGGGGGTTTTTCCTTCAGAATACACCCTCGCGTTACCAGGTATAATCTGGTCCTCGCTGTGAATTCCACTTAATCTTAATCAATAAAGCTTGGTGTGTCCAAACTGTTTAGTTTTCCCGTCTACTATCTCTACGGAATTATTTATGATATCAAATATGACTTCTATGAGTACCCCCATTACTAGTACTTTCGTTGCCTCATCGCTTAGGTACTTTTCAATCCGTATACATGGCAAAACATCATGTATAGTACTTAGCCCCTGGAGTACTTTAATCGATAAACTAAATGACCAATCATAGAGATAGTCTCATGAGGTCCAATATATTAAGGAGCTATTTTCGGTTTTGCCAAACCTCATATCACCTCTCTAAGGTGATGCCTTAAATATACCTTGTCACCTCTTTCCAGCGACAATGGTTTCCTTTGAATGTTAGCATAAATTCTTTGCCAATCTCGCGCTGCTTTCAACATATCTTAATTATTATAAATCCTATTGGTTGTTTCTCGAATCAATTCAAATCCTATGGCTTGAGTGACGCCCATTTTCAATTTAACAAATTGGTGATGATCACTTTACCCATAGAAAGCTTCAAGCTCTCGATGCTTCCTTCCCCGTCTTCCAATATTGGAAGTAGGATGACTATTTCGATCTGAGATCATTGAAAATGGTACTCCACGACGAGATACCATTTCACCATCAGGAATTTGGGCGAGAATTCATTGTGGTAATCATTATAGATTGGAATGAAATGCGAGGATTGGTTAATCGATCCGCGATTACCCAATTTTCCTCATGCCTTTGATATATCTTGGGAATTTGCGTCCCGAAATCCAATGTAATTTATTCCCACTATCATTGGCGAATTTTCTGTCGTTGTGGCGTTCCCAAGGGTTTTCGGTACGTAGCCTTATCTCTTGCATAACTTAAATTTTCACCAACATACGTAACCATATCTTTCTCCACACTCGGTCATTAACAAAATCCTTTCAGATATTCGTATCATCAATAGTCTAATCCGATCCCGGATGTATGGAATATTTTGATCTATGAGCTTCGTCCATAATTAATTCACGAAGGTCATGGAGGGTCGGGATCCAAACCCGATTTTTGAAATAGAGAATCTCGTCCCCGCGCTGTTCGAAATTCTTCTCGTTGCCGTAAAGTCCCTCATTTTCCAATTGTTCCTATTTCAACGCCTCACGTTGAGCAACTCGAATCAGGTCCGAAAGGTTCGACTGGACTATCATCCCCAGTGCTCGCACTCGCAATGGCTTACCCCGATCTTTCCTACTCAAGGCATCGGCTACAACGTTAGCCTTGCCGGGGTGATAACGGATGTCACAGTCATAATCGCTTAACAACTCGACCCATCTTCGTTGCCTCATATGTAGTTCTTTCTGATCGAATATGTGCTGCAAACTTTTATGATCGGTGAAGATGGTGCACTTCGTATCGTAGAGATAATGTCTCCACATTTTAAGTGCGAAGATAACCGCTCCCAGTTCTAAGTCGTGAGTAGTGTAATTTTTCTCGTGTACTTTTAACGGACATGAAGCATAGGCTATAACCTTATTATTCTGCATCAACACGCATCCTAACCCTCTACGCGATGCGTCACAATACGCGACAAAACCATCGTCTCCATCAGGGAGACTTAAGATCGGCGCTTGGCACAATTTTAATGGTTTCTATCTTATTTGGATCTATGTGAAATCCTTGTTGCTTTACAACATGACCAAGGGATTATGCGTTCTTTATTCAAAATCACATTTCGAAAACTTCACGTACAACTCCTCTTGCTTTAACACTTCCACAATTTTCCTTAACCGTCGTTCGTGCTCTTCTTTACGTTGCGAATATATCAAAATATCATCAATGAATGCCATGACACGTTTGTCAAAATAAAGTTTACAGACTCGGTTCATGAGGTCCATGAATACTGCCGGCGCATTTGTTAGCCCGAAAGGCATAACTAAGAATTCATAATGGCCGTAACGAGTCCGAAACGCTGTTGTTGCAACGTCCTCCTCTTGGATTTTTCATTTGGTGATAACTATTTCTAAGATCAATTTTTCTAAAATAAATCGCCCCTTGCAGTTGGTTAAACAGATCATTCACTTCGAAGAAGTGAATACCTATTCTTGATCGTCACTTTATGCAATTCTCTCTAACCAATACATATCCTAACACTTCAGTCCTTCATTTCCCAAATAACACTGGTGCACCCCATGGTGACTAACTAGGTCGTATAAAACCTTATCCAATAATTCTTGTAACTGATTGGATAATTCTTGCATCTCGGACGGTGCAAGTCGGTAGGGTGCCCTAGCAACAGGGCCAGCTTGAGGTATTAAATCGATTCTAAATTCGACCTGTCGGGTTGGCGGTAATCCAGGAAGTTCTTCTGTGAAAACTTGTGGAAATTCGCATACCATCGGGATATCTTCTATATGTTTTCTTTTAAATACTTTGGCAATCGCGTTTGTTAAATACACCACGTCTTCTTGTCGTAAATATTATAACATCTCAAGATGAGATTAGAGTGGTAACATAATACCGTACACTTTTCTCTGTATCAAATCTCTTCATCGTCTGAAGGAGATCTTCTAATCATCTTCTTTTCATATTTAATTTCAGCTTCATGTTGAGTTAGCCAATCCATGCTAACTATTACGTCAAAGCTTCTTTACTTTACTGGTCGTAGGTCAATAAGGAAAGGTTAATCATTCAGAATGATAGGACAATTCCGAACAATTTAGTTAACCATTAGGGGTTTACCGTTAGCGATTCTACAGTATAGGGTTCTATAGTTTCACTAATCGGTATCTTTCCAAATGATAGGAGGTTAACAGGAACTAACTTCTATCGACGACCGTAAAAATATCACTGAAGCCTATTGATTTAAAACTACAACATATTTAATACCACCTTTGGATCATGACGTGCTTCATTCGAATTACTCACAAAGCACGGCTCCTTGCTTAATCAGAGGTTGATGCTTGTCATGAGGTTCGTCTTCCAATGACACCTTGGTTCAACTTTGGGCAATTTCTCTTGAAACGTTCCGTATTGCCACATTCATAGCAAGTACCACTGTTTGGCATCCTTTGATTTCTTTGGATGGATTGTTATTGAAGCTGTTGGGTTCGGAGTGGTTGTACAAGAATGGGTTGGGGTTGCCGGTTCACGTGGCTTCAATTGGTTCCACAATTGGGGCATTACGTCCATCTTTACCACACCTGTGGTCTACTATCACTCGACATTCTTCTTCCTGCCGATAACCATATTTTCCACATTTAGGGAAGGACCCTTTATGCGGTTCATGTTTTCACACCAGAACTAGTCTTAGTATAATTCTGGGTTGTAGGACATACCTACTTATTCAAAAGCCTATCTTGCACTATACCGTTATCATTTCTCTTCTTTAACACTCGACGTCTCACCTAACGTCCTTCCAGTCCGCTTCCCATAGAGTCAAATATATCAATGCTGGCTTGTGACACGACCCTTCCAACAGTTGTATATCTTACAGGATTGACTATACTCCTTATCGATGGAGTAAGTCCCCAATATAGTGCTCACTTCGCTTAGTTTCAGGAGTAATTAGCCATGTTACCAGACATGACAATTCCTTCAAACGGTTAGCGTGTTCTAAGTGATCAGCACACAACATTTCTATCTTTCATAGCTCAGTTTCCAATCTCTGGGTTTAATTACTCGAAATAAAGTGATCTAGCACAAGAATTTTTTTTAAATCCTGACCATATCATCTAAGCAATAATTTTCTAACTATAATTTTGTACCATCGTGTTCCATCACGATACAACATAATCTACCAACATATCTGTAGCATAATTCACTACACAATGTTCTATCCTCTTACCAATATCCTTAACCATTTCGATCTTTTCTATCCCCTCGCTAATCTATTCCTCTCTTTACCATCAGTAAACTATTAATAATTTCCTTAACACAACCAACAAACATATCCTTCATACCGGATCTAATTCATTACTACTACTATTCATGTTTAGTTTATAACTAATACTTGTAGTCATAATAGTATTCGGCGGGACATTATCACTCTTAGTAATACCACTAAGAATTGAAATATTCATATTCATGTGATTGCTCGATCTATAATTCTGCGATCACATTTGCATCAACACTAGCAGTGATCTGTGATACAACATTCGGTATCATCATCTGCTATCTTTGAGCAATCAACTGAATCATATCAATCTCCATCATTGGAGTTACTCTTTTATGTCATTCTGCCGTACTCATCCCGTACGCAGTAATCAATACTAATCTCACCGTATAACTCGTTACCAGTTCAATCATAACAGCAGGTACACATACACACCAAATATTATCATACATATTACACCTACCAGTATCTAGTATATATGTCCCACAAGTATAATAACATATGGACTTAACCTGACGTCGGTTAACGTTTAAATATGTTTCATAACCCTTGTCACCAACCGACATATAGATCTTTCTCAACAAAGATTAATGTTTAATATACTTGATTTCAATATCCTTCTGCATGTCAGCATAACCGATACATGCTCACCGTGAGCACCAAACGATTACGTACCACGGAGTTATAATATCCGTGTCTATTCGTAAATCCGGCATACACGGTATACCACCTACGAACGAATAACCAACTATGCTATAATGATTCCAACACCTCTTTGTGTATGGGTAATCATTCTATTCGAGTATACATGGGTATGGGCATCTAACGGATGTAAGGATAACATTGGGAGTTGCAAGGTTCAAAGTGATCGCGCAACATGGGTTTCCTTCAAATATTATTAATTACTATTATGGGAAACTCTATCACTTGCTCAGTCAATGTCCTCAAGCGTTCTAGGTTTGCTAAAATCAGTAATTCTCGATCTGGAGGTGGTATGATTCATATGTTTGAGAGTGAGAAATACATATATATATTTCTTTATATTATTTTTATCTGCTCATTTATTATCAAATTCATTATTATTATTTTATTTTATTTATTTATTTATTTATTTATCTACCTTAATGGAATAAGAATGGGTTCAGGTACAGATCCGTCCGTACGTGAGGGTCGGCGGTTCGGGTGAACGTAGGGGGTTATTAGGATATACGGTACCGGTATTGGTAGGGTAAGGGATTTATCAATTTTGGTTGGGAGTGACGGTTACTAGATATTTCTGGTTAATGTCAAACGGGAGATCTAATTTGGTACTATCATAACTATGACCCGATAAGTCAGACTTATCATCAACCGATGCTCTAGAAATTTCAGCATCCTCGGTACTTTTTATTATTTCCTTCCCCGGTTCCTTATCCGGGTCCCATTTCTCAATACATGTACCCACAAGATATGTACATATATATATATATATATATATATATATATATATATATATACACACCTTAGCACGTATAAATAATATTATATACTTTACACATATGTTGCCATTTTTACCTATTAATGTACCCAGTGACTTCCCCTGAATTCCCTCGTGCAGACAAGTCTGTTATTATGTTCCGGACCATAATAACTCACTTGTCCATTCAAGTTCATCCAGATCCCGTCACTATATATTATTAGTTGATATTCAGATCCTATAATACTTGAGCTACTGGTTATATTTTAGGTATCTTTTAAAGACATCCTAAATCTTTATAACCAATGGCTCTGATACCAACTTCTGTAACACCCCGTAACCGCAGCGGAAACGTAAACGGGATGCAACAGACATCTCTGATATCAACCACATTGTTTATAAAGAAAACTGAATACATTAATATACTTCAAATTACATTATCTTGTATTTCATTACCGTCTAGGTGATACACACATCATACAATACGATACATAATTCTATTTATTATAATGTATCCTAACATTCCGCACGCAAATCTTACACACATCAAGCACTTAGCACGTAAGCAATCACTTCATCTTAGTTGTACCTGAAAAGCATGTGAGAAAACGGGTCAACTACGAATAGTTGGTGAGTTTCACAATTTGAGTAAACCTTGATAAATCCATATCATGATATAATATTATCTGGGGACACTGTTAACCCAGTACTGTACTCATTCTGGGGGCAACGTTAACCCAGAAACACTTCCAAAGGCATATGGGGACACAGTTAACCCAGTAACACTTCCAAAGACATCTGGGGACACAGTTAACCCAGTAACACTTCCAAAGACATCTGGAGATACCGTTAACCCAGTACTGTACCCATTCCGTACAATTCCCGTACAATCAAATATTTATAAATACAAGCAAATCCATGCGTTCAGTATGTATTTAAACATTTCAATAGTAACATGCTTCCGCCCCGGGAAAATATTTGAAAACAATTCAGAAAAAGGGGCTCGTGAAACTCACCTTAGCACATACAAGCAGGTAACAACAATCATTATCAGTTAACACGTCCAATCTGTAATATGATCCCTACGATCGTTACTATACACTCATTATTAATATAACTTTAACTAAGTTGACCGGTACATCTGGGGACACTGTTAACCCAGCACTGTACCCGTTCTGGGGGCAAGGTTAACCCAGAAACACTTCTCCGGACTCAGATTGTGATGTCGTATAGAGTTCAACAGTCAAATTTTCTAATAGCTTGTTTTCCCCGTTTTGCGTGCCTAGCACGGTTACTCGTTTTTATGTTTCAAAAATGAGTTTGGTCACACACGACCCGAAAATAGTCGTTGACTGATAGTTTAAGTAAAGTTGTGAAATTTGAGCTCGGTTTAGACGCCCCGATTGGCTGCGGGACCCGTTTCCGTCTTTAGTGCACAGGAAACTGTTAAATCGGGTAAAATTACTCAAATCATCCGAATTAATTTCGGATGATTTATTTTTACTTGTTTAACTCAGTTATATGAAAATAGTTCATTTTTAGGGTTTTTATACACCAGTCAGTTCGTTTAGACCAACTTTACCGGTTTACGCGTTTTAACTTTATAAGTTTGATAATCAGCACAAATAGTTATCCGTTTAGTCTCGGATCTTGAAATTTTGCACAAATCACTTTTTGACAGTGGGGAATTTTATAAAAATATTTCCAGAAATAAATTTTATATTTAAAATTTATTTATCTATTTTTAAACACCATTTAAACACTAAATATGTCGTAAATACCAAACGATCTTAGAAAAATCCCAAATTTTCCTGGATGTCCCCTGCCATCCACATAGTCCCCTGTAATTTTTCCAGAACCAAAATCTTCTTTTACATGCCATTTTCACTAAAACCGAGCTAGAAATCCCTAGAACTCGTTTAACCGAAAAGCCTACTTAGACTTCTCCAACGGACCTCAAATTTTGTGTGTGACTTATACATGATATAAAAAGCTTATCTGAAATTTTCCAGAATATTTCATGATATTTAACTATTTTTCACCATTTTTGGCCAAAACCGAGCATTAAATTCACCAAATATTCATCCTTTATCCAAAAATTACCAAAAATTCACAGAACTCATATTTTCATGTGTTTAACACCTCTGTAAAATTTCATGACCTAACTCTACACGTATCACAATCTGTCCAAATATCCCAAAACCTAACATAACCGAATATACCTTTCGTTTTCCGCCACTACAAGCTGCAAACTCGTCTTTCCGCCTTATCTACCACTAACACAGAGTCTACAAACAACATACCACAATACCAAGCAAGTTACACTCACGATCAAGCCTCTTACACTATAGTTTCGGTTATTGCCTTAAAAAACAAAGATTTAACCGTAAAAATCCGTTTTTGATTCGTTTAACTCCTTTCTTGGATCAAGATCCCTTGTATAACCCGTATACATCACTTGATCATGCAAGAATCGGTTTTCATCTTGAAACCTCATTTTCTTGCAAATAAACTCAAGAAACGACGATGAACACGTGAATAACTCGATCATTACCTTGTTTTTCTTGCTAGAACCCTCGGTTTTTAGGTCATGAACTTGAGAGAGAATGAAGATCTTGAAGGTTGGATGTGAAAAAAAGAATGAAAGAATGGGGAAGACCCTTTGGGGTCCGATCGGAACTAAGAAGGGGTGGGGTGGGACCCACTTCTCCATTCTAGGCCACACAATTGGATTCCCGTAATCCGGATAATGTTTTGGATAATCTGGTTCAGTTCGTTTTTCGGTTAAATGTTTAATTCGGCTTAAAACGAGGTTAAAACGGTCGTTTTTCGGCTTAAAAATGAAATTTATATAAAACCGATTTAAAAACTTTAAAAACTTAAACCATGACATTTATTAACTTAAAACATCATATCATTAATTATCGCGCATCTTTTTCGGCTTGATCGATCATCTCTTGCTCGGTTTGGTATTAAAGGTTTCGTTTAACGTACTGTCGTACCATTAAATCGAAATTCTTTTTCTGTGCCGTACTTTACTTATCCCGAAGCATTAATGCTTCGTAAAATCACTAAATATTATAGATATCGTCTATAATTGAACCCTCGATTCGTTCGGGTTTCAATAACTATCGATCGATTGATCGCATATTCAATACGATGAATTATATATTCACGTACAATCCATACAGTGAACCCTGTATTCTCGTATAATTACTATGGTAATTCATGTATCCGACATTAAATATGACGTAACTATTATCTACCGATTAGGGTATACCGGGTTTCGTCGGAATCGTTACATATCATGAAGATTGAAGTCTACTTGAAGAATATTTAATAAGGAGAATATTCTAAGTAAAGGTTACATGGAGAACTGTTCCAATCACAATTATGATTACAAGTTCTGCTAGACAAGGATAAAAGCTTGCAAGCTTCCACGAAGACCTGTTCACACTTGCAATATTTTTTAATACGTTTGAAAATATGTAATACACCAATCATTAGGGTTTCTAGAAACTGTCAGGTGTGCCTATTTAAGAAAACTTTAGGGCACATTTAAGACAACGGACGGAGAGCGAATATTTTGATTTGACAGCTGACACTTTCTCATAAAAGTAATGTTTTGTATACGGAAAGTTGCCTAAAAAACAAACATTCCCCCCTAGAAATCCTAACAGATTTTCATTGTGTCCATAATATTAATGGAAATCTTTTGAGTGACTTTTTGTGTTTGTTTCATGTTTTTTTTTGTTTAGCAACACTTTGAACATCATTGATTCCGCCTTTGATGTTCATTGGATCTTCACAGGAGCTGACCTCGTAACCGTCTAGTAAGCACGATGTTGTTGGTTAAGAGACTGATTGTTGTGGTTGATATATCAGTCCTGACAAGGAGACTAAGGGAAGATCACAAAGAAGGGTACTGTAAGTAATGTTGTTCATAAATTTGAAAATGTTAAACTTTGTTCCAGAATTAAAACACAGTTTGCTCAGTGTCTCGCAGATATGTGTAAAAGGTTTTCAACTCATTTCACAAACAAAGAGTGTCTGATCTTAAAACCTCGTATTATCATAATATAAGATTGGGACCTTGTTCTATCACAAAGAAAAGACAATGCTTTCATGATCGACATGAAGAAAAATGTTCCAGAGGAAATCATATGTTTATTTTAAACGTGTCGGAAGATAATGTCATGCTTTGGCATCGTCGTCTTGGTTATACGAATGTTAAAACTGTGACAATCGTCAATTTCAGGTTAACTCCGTTAACTCCGTTAACTCAACTCCGTCAATTCAAACTTAAAGATCACTGAATCTATAACGCACACCTCATTACATTTAAACTAGGGTTTAAATGACGCTTAACACTTACTACATGTGTAGTCTTTCGGGAATTGCACCGAAACGCAAACGAGTTGACGCAAACGATTGGTGAATAAACGAAAAACGTCAAAACAATAATTATGTGATAATTATGTGTTAGACTTATGTGTTATGTGATAACATAGTATAAAACGCTAACTCAAGATGCAAACTAGTTAATTTAGGCTAGAAAAGTACAAGTTAGAAGTTGAGGGACCAAAGTGTAATATATTATTATTAATAATATTAAAACCCTAACCTCCTTCTCTCCCTCACAAACCCGATCGGCCAGCCCCTTTCTCCCCTCCCTCTTGCGACGGCAGCCTCACACACACACATATCACACTCGTTTAAGCTTGATTCTTCATAATCGGAGCATCCTACACTCGTTTATAAGCACCCCTCACGTTTCCCTTGGTTTATTTCTGCGTTTTAAGGTATAAATATGAAACCCTAACTATTGAATATCATATTAAGTGTTCTTATGATTGATTATTGCTAGAGGATGATTGATTATATATTGGTTGTTGATATTGAGGATCATATGTGATTTTGAACGGTGAAAGATTGATGAATCGTTGATTGTTTGTAAACCCTAGAGGGTTGCTACTGATTTTCTATGATTAATTATGTGTATTACATGTTTTGGGTTATGTCGTATGCTTAGGATGCCTGTTAGATGATTGTTTAGGCTTGCTGAGTTTTTGACAGCAGTGATTGTTAAGATTGAATGATGTGTAACTTGTTGAATATAAAAGCAAACTGAGCAAATTATGAGTTTACAAGGTAGTACTCTGAGTCTAGTTTTCAGAAAGTCCAACCACGCCAAATTTGGAGGTGTTTTGGTTGGTCAAACGATTTAATTGTGATTAAAAGTCAAAACTGGTACTGGACAGATTGTAAGTTATGTTTAGACGACTGTAAATAAATGTTAATTTGGAAATTGGTTGAGGTTGTTAACACTAAAGGGTACTTTGTTGAGTCTAGTTTCTAAAGAATATAAATTTGCAATTTTTGGACGTGTAAAAGTTAACCTTTATGATTTTACAAAAACGTTGTGCAAAGCTGAGATGTTAGACCTGCTGTTAGATTGTTTTGTAAATGTTATATCTCATGAACTACAAGACCAATTGGGTTGGTTCCACTTCTGGAAGTTGACTTATTGAGTTAGGAACCTAACCCAAGTGGTCTTGAATTTATTGGATTTTTCGTTTAACGGGAATTTCAAATAACATTCTGTTGCGCATGAATTTGACTGTTATGAGTTTGCTGTAATGATTTGATTATTGTGAGAAACCCATGCGGAATAAAAATATAATAAAATATGTTCTGGAAACCTAAGACTTATATGCTTTTGTGATAATTTTTGGTAAATTAATTGTGATGCTATGATCGGTGGGATAGACTAGTTTTGCAAGTAGAATTCTATCGTTAAGAAGCTAGTTGCTGAATTTTGTGAAAGTTGCATGAAACAACGTGATTGCTAATTTATTATCGTGTTTTGACCAAATTGCCCTTGGGGGAATAATTGCTAATTGATTGTCATAATTTGACCAAATTGCCCTCGTGGGGAATAATTGCTAGTTAATTGTTATGTGTTGACCAAATTGCCCTTACGGGGAGTAATTGCTAGTGATGTACATTATGAATACATGACACGTAAATAATTGCTCACACATGTAACGTATCACAAATACACTTGTTAAAGTCACACACGATTCACAAACGAAACACGAAACATGTTGTGTGCATAGGTATTATGTGCCGAGTCTAGAGACTCGATAATAGTTCCGACACTTAGAAAATCTCCTTGTTGTTTTAGAACGCTAGAGAGAGTTTTTCTGTGACGCGCATCTTGGTGAATTATTTTGATAATACTTCGCAAACAGTGAGTTCACTTACCCCTTTTTAACTGTTTTCAAACGCTTTTCACTTGGGGGAGATAACATACTCCGAAAACACATTTAAGATTTTGTTAGTATAAATTATATATCACTTGTAGAGACTAAGTGGCAAACGTGTTAACTAAAGTCCTTCATTCACATCGAACCGTTTAATATTGGATAATAGCAAGTCATTGTTGAGTAGTACTACTGGGTTTGACAAACCCCACCCAACGCTAAACTCGACTGGAGGTCGAGTGGGTGTAATCTTGGCTAAACACATACCATGGTCGGGATAGACCTGGTGGCAAGGCAAATGATAAACAGTCAGCTTCGGTGTCGAACACTTAGTAATACTTGTTTTATAGGCTAGCTACCTATAGATATATAACTGATATAACACTATCTGGTAACGCAAAACGCTTAACGCAAAACGCTTAACGCAAAACGCTGGACGCAAAACGCTGAACGCAAACGCTTTATTTTATATAAACTTGTGAACTCACCAACCTCGTGTTGACACTTTTAGTATGTTATTCTCAGGTAGCCGAGGCGGGCGCGCGGTTTAGGATCATGCATTGCTTGAAACACTTTTAATTATGCAAACTTATTTTAAACTGTTATCTTTGGGTTTTAAGTCATCCTGCGTGACGCAACATTGGTTTTTATGGTTTTACGCTTCCGCATTTAATTACTCGTAAACGTTTTCATGGTTTTGAAACTTTGTTTTATGGTTTGATTATAACTAATGATTCCGATCCTGTTAGTTCACACACTCTGACGGTAAAACTCCGTTAGTGGATTTTGAGGGTGTGACAGATTGGTATCAGAGCCATTGGTTATAGCGAACTAGAAGCTGCATGCATACTACACTATAACCGCGACGACCCATTAGTTATAATGATACGCACTGCATAGGTTTGTGTAGTCCTGTTATCTTATCTCTTTACCTCTTTCACTCATACGCGCGCATACACGGCTTACCTGTAGGGATGTCGACGCCACCCTCATCATCATCCGATCCGATGACTCATGCTCACGGGAAGGAACCGCAGTTACCTACCGCATCGCCACCCCGAGTAGTCCCGGAACTCGAAGCTCCCGCACCGAAGAGGTATCGCTTATCCGGAGGCATGTACGAAAATGAAGTTAGCTGCGATTGGTACCCTAATATGATCAGACGTATGATCTATCGTGAACAAGTTCCACCATTACCACCCCCGAACCATCCTGCTTACCCCAACACCCTACCACCCATAACCGAACCTGTAGAGCGAGTTCTCGCAGCTGTTGTTTCATGCTTGGAACGTGATGTGGGTTACATGCGCTATACGAGAGCTAACGTTTCCGGACTGTTAAAGGAAGGAACGGAAACTAAGGAGGAAATTGCCCGCATGACAGCGACCATGAAGGAAATGCAAGAGGCTAGTGATCAACAGATGAAAATTATGAGAAAGATGCAAGCCGAAATAATAGACTTGCAAGAGCAACTCCAAGTAGCAAGGACCCGAACCGAGATAGCTCTAGCGCGTTGCGATGTCTTACAAACGCAAATTGCTCAGAACGCAGCGGAACCTGAGGCAGAGCTAGAAGGGGAAACCGAGGAAAATCCCGAGGAGGAACCGGAGGAAGAACCGGCTGAGCCAGAGGCACACTCGGACGTGTCCTCAGGCGACGACATCTCGGGATGATAATACCTAGATGGCTGGAAGAAACGCTGGACACAGACGTGGTAACATCAACTTGACTGCAGCAGAACTCCAAACTCTGCTGAACGACCATGCGGCGGCCGCTTTAGCCGCACATGTTCAGAACCAAGCTGGAGGTCCAATTGGAACGTGTACCTTCAAGAATTACCTTGACTGCAAGCCCAGTACGTTTAAGAGCACTGAGGGAGCTATAGGTTTCCTGCGTTGGGCTGAGAAGGCCGAATCGGCGTTTGAGATGTGTAATTGTCCCACTGCCAGTAGGGTCAAATTCGCTGCTAGAACACTTGAGGATTCTGCCCTCACTTGGTGGAATTAGAACGTACAGATTCTTGGATTGGAACTAGCTAACGCGATGAACTGGGAGGAGTTCAAAAACATGATGCGAGAAGAGTACTGTCCGAGAGAGGAGATTGCAAAGTTGGAATCTGAGTTTGGGTCATTGAAAATGGTGGGTTCAGAAATCGAAGCCTACACTACCCGTTCTCACGAGTTAGCTGTGATGTGTTCACGGATGGTAGACCCGCCGAGTAAGAGGATTGAAATGTATATTGATGGGTTAGCACCGCAGATTCAGGGCATGGTGACGTCTTCCAGACCAGCCACGATTCAACAAGCGATTCGGTTAGCTCACAAACTGACGGATCAAGCAGCGACCCAAGGTGCGTTACCACCTAGGGGTTCAACCACTAAAGCCCGTGACAACCCGAACACTAGCAACAGCAGTAACAACAACCTGAGCAGCGGAAAGAGAAAGTTTGACAATACCAGATCCTCATCCTCGAACCCCCCTCAGCAACACCAGTACCGTAAGCCCGAACCCATTCGGAGCCTCAACAATCAGGTTCATAACAACAATAACAACGGTAGAGGGCAGGGTTCGAGCGACTATGCTGGGAAGTACCCGAAGTGCAACAGGTGTAACTATCATCATGTTGCCCCGTGTGACCGTGTCAAGTGTCTGAGATGCGGAAAGATGGGTCACTAGGCAAAGGAATGTAGAGGAGACCTTGCGGCAAAGGGTGCTCCTAAACCACCTATGACGACGAAGGGATGTTTCGAATGTGGGCAGGAAGGTCATTTCAGGAAAGATTGTCCCAAGCTGAAACAGAACGACAACAATGGAGGTAATGGAAGTGGCAGTGGTGGTGGAAACAATGGTAAAGGAAGAGCTTTTGTTATTGGGTCGGGTCAAGCCCGCAATGATCCGTACGTGGTGACTGGTAAGTTCCCTGTGAACGATTGTTTTGCTTCTGTATTGTTTGACACTGGAGCTGATAGGAGTTTTGTGTCGAAAGCCTTTAGTCAACTCTTAGACTTAACTCCAACCCAGTTAGATGCTAAGTTTCCAGTAGAATTAGCAGACGGAAAGTCTGTAGAAACGACTCATGTACTTGCGGGATGTAAGTTAAAACTGTCAGGTCATATTTTTGATATCGACCTCATACCTTTTACGCTTGGTAGTTTCGATGTCGTTGTCGGCATGGACTGGTTATTCGAGAACCGAGCGGAGATTATATGTCACGAAAAGATAGTCCATATTACTACCCCTTCCGGCGAGATCATTTCGATCCGGGGTGAGAGAAGCGGTATGACCACCAGCGTCATTACCCTCATGAAGGCGCAGAAGTATCTACGAAAGGGTCATCCGGCAATTTTGGCGCAGATTGTTGAGAAACCCGCGGAGGAGAAGCGAATTAAAGATATACCGATTGTGCGAGATTTTCCGGAAGTTTTCCCGGAGGATTTGCCTGGACTCCCTCCTATACGATAAGTCGAATTCCAAATCAAATTGACCCCCGGTGCAGCACCCATAGCCCGAGCCCAGTATCGGCTCGTACCGGCGGAGCTTCAGGAGTTGTCCACCCAGTTGTAAGAATTGTTGGATAAGGGTTTTATCCGACCTAGCTCATCGCCATGGGGAGCCCCCGTCTTATTTGTCCGAAAGAAGGACGGGACTTTCCGCATGTGTATCGACTACCGGGAGTTGAACAAGGTGACGGTCAAGAACCGTTATCCTTTACCCCGAATTGATGATCTGTTTGACCAGCTCCAAGGATCGAGTTACTACTCGAAGATCGATCTGCGATCCGGTTACCATCAGCTTAGAGTGTGCGAGGAAGATATTTCAAAGACGGCTTTCAGAACATGGTATGGTCACTATAAGTTTTCGGTTATGCCTTTTGGTCTAACTAACGCACCAGCCGTATTTATGGATCTCATGAATCGAGTGTGCAATGCGTACCTCGACAAGTTTGTGATTGTGTTTATTGACGATATCCTGGTCTACTCCAAGGACAAGGCTGATCATGAGGAACACTTAAGGGTAATTCTGGAATTATTGAAGAAGGAACAACTGTATGCTAAACTCTCGAAATGTGAGTTTTGGCTTCGCGAGGTTCACTTTTTAGGACATGTGATCAACGTGAACGGTATCCATGTCGATCCCGGTAAGGTGGAGGCCATCAAAAACTGGGAAGCACCTAAGACTCCGACTGAGGTGCGGAAATTCCTAGGACTGGCCGGCTACTACCGGCGTTTCATTGAAGGATTTTCAAAGATTGCTCAACCCCTCACCGCTTTGACTCACAAGGGTACTAAGTACAATTGGGGTGACGCGCAAGAATCCGCTTTTCAACTGTTGAAAACCAAACTCTGTAGCGCCCCTATTCTAGCCCTACCCGAGGGAACAGAGAATTTCGAGGTACATTGTGACGCATCGATACAAGGTCTCGGTTGTGTGCTGATGCAACTCGAGAAGGTTATAGCCTATGCCTCTCGACAACTACGGGTTCACGAGAAGAACTACACGACCCATGACTTGGAACTCGGAGCTGTGGTGTTTGCCCTTAATATATGGAGGCATTACTTGTACGGTACCAAGTTTACCATTTACACCAACCACAAGAGTCTCCAGCATATCTACGATCAAAAGGAGCTGAACATGCGACAGCGTCGTTGGGTCGAGTTTCTTAAAGATTATGATTGTGCCATCAAGTACCACCTTGGCAAGGCCAATGTAGTGGCCGATGCCCTCAGCAGAAAAGAAACCGATAAACCCATGCGAGTGCGAGCATTGCAACTCACGATTCATGCCAACTTACCCGATCAGATTCGCGATGCGCAACTCGAAGCCTTGAAGGATGATAACCTTCCATCAGAACTCATGCGGGGCATGAACAAGCAACTTGAAACAAAATCGGACGGGGTCCGATATTTTGAGAACCGGATTTGGGTTCCACGATACAGAGAGTTGAGAACTCTAGTGATGGACGACGCTCACAAGTCCCGATATTCTATCCACCCTGGCTCAGATAAAATGTACCATGACTTAAAGGCACTTTACTGGTGGCCGAACATGAAAGCCGACATTGCCACCAACGTGAGCAAATGCTTGACTTGTGCCAGAGTCAAAATAGAATACCAGAAACCATCTGGTTTGCTGCAACAACCGGAACTTCCAATGTGGAAATGGGAACACATTTCAATGGATTTTATCACGGGATTACCTAAAACACCGACGGGATGCGATACCATTTGGGTGATCGTTGACCGGTTGACTAAATCGGCACACTTCTTAGCGATTAAGGAATCGGACAAAATGGAAAGATTGACTCGCGTCTACATGAAAGAAGTGGTGTCTAGACACGGAGTGCCTGTCTCAAACATTTCTGATCGAGATTCCCGTTTCACTTCGCACTTTTGGAAGTCACTACAAAGCGCACTAGGCACCCGTCTTGATATGAGCACAGCATACCATCCTCAGACGGATGGGCAAAGTGAACGAACTATTCAGACCTTAGAGGACATGTTGCGTGCATGTGTATTGGATTTCGGAAAAAGTTGGGAACCTCACCTACCTTTGGTAGAGTTTTCGTATAATAACAGCTACCACGCAAGTAGTAAAGCCGCGCCGTTTGAAGCACTGTACAGACAGAAGTGTCGATCACCTCTCTGCTGGGAAGAGGTGGGTGACAGCCAAATCACTGGTCCAGAACTGGTACTCGAAACTTCGGAAAAGATTGTTCAAATCCGAAACCGCATGGCAGTAGCATGAGATCGCCAAAAGAGTTACGCCGACAAGCGCCGAAAACCTCTCGAATTTCAAGTGAATGACCAAGTGTTATTCAAAGTCTCACCTTGGAAAGGTGTGGTTCGCTTTGGGAAGCGAAACAAACTCAACACACGATACGTTGGTCCTTATCGGATAACTGAACGCATTGGTCCGGTGGCGTACCGACTGGACCTACCAGCGGAACTCAGCAGTGTACACAATGTTTTTCACGTATCGAATTTAAAGAAATTCCTATCCGATGAAACCCAAGTAGTCCCTTTGGACGAATTGCAAGTTGATGAATAGCTACGTTTCATTGAAGAACCAGTCGAAGTTTTGGATTGGGAAACCAAAACGCTCAAGCACAGCAAAATTCCAATTGTTAAGGTTCGTTGGAACTCGAGACGTGGACCGGAGTTTACGTGGGAACGCGAGGATCAAATGATGAAAAAGTATCCTCACCTTTTTGAAGGGTTGACCAAACACAGAAAACCACGAAACCCGACAAACCGTCAGAAATCACCGGAGGTATGAATTAAATTTCGGGACGAAATTTCTTTCTACTAGGGGATGATATGACAAACTGAAAATTTTTCTTACTTTTTCAGACACTCATCACGACTTGACTCAAATTTTCGGGACGAAAATTCTTTAACATGGGAATGATGTGACAATCGTCAATTTCAGGTTGACTCCGTTAACTCAACTCCGTCAATTCAAACTTAAAGATCACTGAATCTATAACGCACACCTCATTACATTTAAACTAGGGTTTAAATGACGCTTAACACTTACTACATGTGTAGTCTTTCGGGAATTGCACCGAAACGCAAACGAGTTGACGCAAACGATTGGTGAATAAACGAAAAACGTCAAAACAATAATTATGTGATAATTATGTGTTAGACTTATGTGTTATGTGATAACATAGTATAAAACGCTAACTCAAGATGCAAACTAGTTAATTTAGGCTAGAAAAGAACAAGTTAGAAGTTGAGGGACCAAAGTGTAATATATTATTATTAATAATATTAAAACCCTAACCTCCTTCTCTCCCTCACAAACCCGATCGGCCAGCCCCTTTCTCCCCTCCCTCTTGCGACGGCAGCCTCACACACACACATATCACACTCGTTTAAGCTTGATTCTTCATAATCGGAGCATCCTACACTCGTTTCTAAGCACCCCTCACGTTTCCCTTGGTTTATTTCTGCGTTTTAAGGTATAAATATGAAACCCTAACTATTGAATATCATATTAAGTGTTCTTATGATTGATTATTGCTAGAGGATGATTGATTATGTATTGGTTGGTGATATTGAGGATCATATGTGATTTTGAACGGTGAAAGATTTATGAATCGTTGATTGTTTGTAAACCCTAGAGGGTTGCTACTGATTTTCTATGATTAATTATGTGTATTACATGTTTTGGGTTATGTCGTATGCTTAGGATGCATGTTAGATGATTGTTTAGGCTTGCTGAGTTTTTGACAGCAGTGATTGTTAAGATTGAATGATGTGTAACTTGTTGAATATAAAAGCAAACTGAGCAAATTATGTGTCTAAAAGGTAGTACTCTGAGTCTAGTTTTCAGAAAGTCCAACCACGCCAAATTTGGAGGTGTTTTGGTTGGTCAAACGATTTAATTGTGATTAAAAGTCAAAACTGGTACTGGACAGATTGTAAGTTATGTTTAGACGACTGTAAATAAATGTAAATTTAGAAATTGGTTGAGGTTGTTAACACTACAGGGTACTTTGTTGTGTCTAGTTTCTAAATAATATAAATTTGCAATTTTTGGACATATAAAAGTTAACATTTATGATTTTACAAAAACGTTGTGCAAAGCTGAGTTGTTAGACCTGCTGTTAGGTTGTTTTGTAAATGTTATATCTCATGAACTACGAGACCAATTGGGTTGGTTCTACTTCTGGAAGTTGACTTATTGAGTTAGGAACCTAACCCAAGTGGTCTTGAATTTATTGGATTTTTCGTTTAACGGGAATTTCAAAAAACATTCTGTTGCGCATGAATTTGACTGTTATGAGTTTGATGTAATGATTTGATTATTATGAGAAACCCATGTTGAATAAAAATATAATAAAATATGTTCTGGAAACCTAAGACATATATGCTTTTGTGATGATTTTTGGTAAATTAATTGTGATGCTATGATCGGTGGGATAGACTAGTTTTGCAAGTAGAATTCTGTCGTTAAGAAGCTAGTTGCTGAATTTTGTGAAAGTTGCATGAAACAACGTGATTGCTAATTTATTATCGTGTTTTGACCAAATTGCCCTTGCGGGGAATAATTGCTAATTGATTGTCATGATTTGACCAAATTGCTCTCGTGGGGAATAATTGCTAGTTAATTGTTATGTGTTGACCAAATTGCCCTTACGGGGAGTAATTGCTAGTGATGTACATTATGAATACATGACACATAAATAATTGCTCACACATGTAACGTATCACAAATACACTTGTTAAAGTCACACACGATTCACAAACGAAACACGAAACGTGTTGTGTGCATAGGTATTATGTGCCGAGTCTAGAGACTCGATAATAGTTCCGACACTTAGAAAATCTCCTTGTTGTTTTAGAACGCTAGAGAGTGTTTTTCTGTGACGCGCATCTTGGTGAATTATTTTGGGAATACTTCGCAAACAGTGAGTTCACTTACCCCTTTTTAATTGTTTTCAAACACTTTTCACTTGGGGGAGATAAAATACTCCGAAAACGCATTTAAGATTTTGTTAGTATAAATTATATATCACTTGTAAAGACTAAGTGGCAAACGCGTTAACTAAAGTCCTTCATTCACATCGAACCGTTTAATATTGGATAATAGCAAGTCATTGTTGAGTAGTACTACTGGGTTTGACAAACCCCACCCAACGCTAAACTCGACTGGAGGTCGAGTGGGTGTAATCTTGGCTAAACACATACCATGGTCGGGATAGACCTGGTGGCAAGGCAAATGATAAACAGTCAGCTACGGTGTCGAACACTTAGTAATACTTGTTTTATAGGCTAGCTACCTATAGATATATAATTGACATAACACTATCTGGTAACGCAAAACGCTTAACGCAAAACGCTGGACGCAAAACGCTGAACGCAAAACGCTGAACGCAAACGCTTTATTTTATATAAACTTGTGAACTCACCAACCCCGTGTTGACACTTTTAGTATGTTATTCTCAGGTAGCCGAGGCGGGCGCGCGGTTTAGGATCATGCATTGCTTGAAACACTTTTAATTATGCAAACTTATTTTAAACTGTTATCTTTGGGTTTTAAGTCGTCCTGCGTGACGCAACATTGGTTTTTATGGTTTTACTCTTCCGCATTTAATTACTCGTAAACGTTTTCATGGTTTTGAAACTTTGTTTTATGGTTTGATTATAACTAATGATTCCGATCCTGTTAGTTCACACCCTCTGACGGTAAAACTCCGTTAGTGGATTTTGAGGGTGTGACAAAAACTTTAAACCTTCTTGCTAAAAACAACATTGTCCGTGGTTTGCTAGTCAAAGATTTTGTAAAAATTGAGAAATGTGTAGCTTGTGCTTCAGGCAAACATCATCGTAATTCTCAAAAGCCAAAGCTGGTCAATACTATCTCCTTGGTGTTTCAATTGCTTCATATGGACTTTTTTGGTCGTGTTCATGTTTTGAGTCTTTCTCACACCTCTTATTGCTTGATTATTACTGATGACTACTCATGTTTTACTTGGGTGTTTTTCTTGTTAAATAAGGGTGAAACTGAAGAATTGATAAAGCGTTATGTGGTGCTAATGGAGAATCAACTCAATTTGAAGCTAAAAGGAATTCGATTGACAACGGCACAAAGTTCAAGAACTCAACGTTGAATCATTTTGGTGCCGAAAAGGGAGTACTTAGACACTACAGGTCAGCTCGTGCACCTCAACAAAATGGTGTAGCTGAGGGAAGGAACAACACCCTAATTGAGGCTGCAAGGACTATGCTGTGTGACTCGAAGCTACCTCTGTTCTTATAGGCTGAAGCAGTCAACACAACGTGTTATTTTTAAAAATCAAGTGTTGAAAAGTTAATCACAGATGAAGACTCCTTATGAGAATGTTTAAGGTCACAAGCCCACAGTAGCACACATTCGAGCCTTCGGATGTCCATGCACTCTACTAAATCTCGAATCGACTCCAAAGTTTAGGGCTAAAGCTGAAGATTGCTATTTTGTCAGGTATGCTGGTCGCACGACCTACAAAGTCTATCACAAGGCAACAAAGGAGATTGTGGAATATGATGATATGCATTGGCTAGAGGAGAATGAAACTGGTGCTCGTGTCGGTCTTGAAAGGTTATTCGATTATAATGAACTATTTAAGCCTTTTAATGTGTTTCCAGTTGTTGATGTAGAAAACTCAGGTACAGGGATTTCAAATGCGGTTGATAGAGAGGAAGAAATCATTGCTGATTTTCGAATGTATCTAGTGCCGGGTATAGATCCATCTGAATCATCTGATATTCTTCATCATATGTCTTCAAGACAACAATCACATGTTACTGAGTCTGTCTCTTCACAAAAGTTTCCTGAGTATGTGTCAAGTCCCTCGATTTCAGCTGGATCTTACTTAATCATGTCATAACTCACACAGATTGATGTGTTGACAAGGGAGTTAATGACGGGTTGCTATATTAAGAAAGATATCCGTTTGTTAAAGGCGGAATCAATAAGAAACATACGGTTGCTTAATAAGTATTCAATGATAGATAACGCAAACAACATTCACTCAAAAGATTTCCATTTATATAATATCAATCATACATAGTGGATAATCGATTTAGGGTTTCTTGAAGGTTTATCCGTACTAAGACAACCGTCACACACAATATTCTCTCTTAATAAATTCCTTTTTCCGTATGTTGTGTGCGTGTCTGTTCTTAGGCCTCTCTTCATCTGTAAGCGGCGTGCCCTAAAATATTTTATTTATAGGCTTGCTAACCTAGGACAGCTGTCATTCCTTTTAGAAACCCCAAACATACATAAATATTCAAATTACATAATCAGAAAATATTCTAATTGTAAAACAAGTCTTCTGGGTAGGCTCTGGATAAGTAAACTTCTCCGAGTAGACTATGTGCTCTGCCTGCCTTAGACTTGGTAACATAGAAGTGTGCTCGGGATCAGTTTCCGGGTACACTAAATACTCACCGGGTACACTTCAGTCTTCTTGACTTTGCCAGACTTTGCCCGAAAAACCCTTACGAGCAACCTTGTTTTTCGATGGTCCATTCAACTCCTTGCTATACAATAACTTATTAGCAAATTGTACTCGGCAGTACTGTTCCTTGCTTGAGTTGAACCTTGCCCGATGTTACTTAAAGATATTCCATTTATACATCAAGCTTGCTCGGACCATAATTATTAAAGAATACCTTGCCCGGTCTTCCAATCACTTGGCCTCATGGACTTGGTTAGCCAAAAGCTTACTCGGAAGAGAATCTTACTTGACTATGAAGAACAGACTTGCTTGATAAAGTGAACCTTGCTCGGATTTACATAAACTAGTGAACCTTGCCCGGAAATGCACTAATTTGCGAACCTTGCTCGGATATCCACTAAAGAAAACTACTTGAAGTAAACCTTGCCCGATAGAAAAAATATCGTACCCGGCTAAGTAAAAGCTTGCTCCGAAGTCTAAGGTGTACCCGGATCCATACTTAGCGAATTCTGAGGAGGTTGAGAAGATTCCAATCTTCCATGTACTTCATTTTGGTCAAATCTTTAACTCAACAATCTCCCCCTTAGGTCAGTTTCTTGACCCAACAATCTCCCCCTAGATTGGAACACCTCAGCTGACCCAAAACATTTCTACTGGTACTTACACTTAGTCAAAATACACATCAAATCAAAAGTCGAATTACATATTCAAATAACAAATTACATATTCAAAAACTGTCCGAAGACATTACATAAGAAAGCCTATTCTATGAGTTTTGTCTTTTCCATTCATTGTAGGCAGCTTGTCTTCTCATTGCTATTACAGATGCAGCTCTTTCCCTAAAGATATTGAGAATTTGGTAGTGAATGTGCCCTTCTGGAATCACCAAATCTCTTATATCCATCAAGTCTTCATTATTCAGTCTTTTGAAGATAGAAAACGTTTTTCATATCCTCCTTTTCCAAGACATTAAAGTCTGCTTCACTCATTCCTCTTTGATTGATTATTATGTTCCTCAAAATGTTGATCATCTCTTCATTCTCCCAAGGAACAAATGGTTCATCTTCAGGTTCAGGCTTTACTTCTTGAGAAGTAGGGGTTTCAACTGATCTGACTTGTTCTTTTGTCTTCTCCCTCAAGGTTTGAATTCTTCTTTTCTTAGCATGAGGTTCATCAGTTTCTTCAGCCTGTTTGGTAGACCTTTCAGTTTGAGCTCTTTTTAGCTTTTCTTTTCTCTTCAATTTATTATACTGGTCTACCACTGATTCTCTTGACAGATGCTCAACAATTTCAGGCTTCATACCTCTCTCCAGCAGGTATCCACACATTCCTCCAAACTTTTTCTTCAAAGCTTCTGTCTTTTCAAGTTTCTCATTCTCTTTTATACATTTTTCAATGACCTTTTCTCTCTCACTGTTGTATAAATCTTGAAGTTGGTCAAAGTTAAAATGAGACAGATCTTTTTCAGAATAGTTGTGCCTTCTGAGATAATCCCTGAATTTTTGACTCTCTATGTTTTTCTCTTCCATCTTTTTCTTTAGGGCATCTCTCTCTTTATCAAGTCTTTTCTACAATTGATCATCATCAAGATCAGCCAATGAGTCAAAAATTATTCCATATTTTCTCAATTTTACAACCAAAGGATGACTCTTCTTAGCCTCTCTCATACTCAACTCAATGTTTGCCCTCTGTTCATCAGTCATCACAACTTGTGGGGACATAACATTTGCAGCTTTGACAATTTTTCCTTGATTATTATCATTATCATCTGAATCCTCAGACTCATCCTCTCCTTCAGTTAAATCATTCACTACATCAATCTTTAGTTCATCAGAAGGTGAATGATCTGGTTCACTTCTCTTTGGCACATCAGGGACACCTTGAACTCTTTCACCCGGTTGCAAGGTTTGTAGTGGGACAGCCCTTATAGGACTAGATTCATCTTCTGGTGTTTCAACAAAATACTTGTTCTTATCATCCCACTTGCCCCTCTTAGCAGCTTTTTCATGCTCAGGATGATCATATGTCGTCTTTCTCCTCATGTAGGTCTTGGCAAACCTATTGACTTTTTCAGCAAAATTCTTCATGAAGTTTAGAAAGTCTTTCTCTTTTCTGGTTAAGTGTTTCACGAGGCTCAGGAACACCCTTTCTGACCAGCTGTCAGTAGGATTCTTCTTCAGATCTTCTTTTACTTGCTCAGTCCATTTCTTGGCAGCCATTGAAGCAATGGACTCACCAATTTATTCTTCAATAATCAGGCCAATATTCAGATTGGTTTGTTCAGCAGTTTCTGATTTTTGACATTCATATTGAAACTTGCTAACCACCATAGCCAATGATTTTTCAGCCTCCTCTTGCTCTCTCAGCTTAATCAAGGCTTCAATTACTTCTTGATCAACCACATCATCAGAAATTTCTTTTGCAAGTTTGGCTTGTTTGATCAAGATCTCCTGTTCTGCAATTTCTTTAGGAGTCATGGACTGGGCTAGAATTTCCCTATCCCTTGTTTCTCTTAAGATGTTCTCTTGTTCCCTCAGAGCATTAGCATCAGCAGTATCATCATCTGTAAACAACACATCTTTTTCTGAATATGCCTCAACAGGTTCTTCTACACTGATTTTTGCCTTACCTTTCTCAATCCTCCTCCTTACATCATCTTCATCCTCTGACTGTACATGGTTATCAATCTCCTTTTCTAATGCTTCTAGCTCAGGATCATACTCTGCCATCTTGGAGATTTCTAGTTGATCAGTTTGAGTGATGGGCTCCTCAACAGCAGTATCTCCTTCATTTAACACTTCAGTTGTTTCAACTCCAATCATGTCAGTTAAAACATCAGTAGCCATATCAGTTGCAACTACATTCTCTACACTCTTCTCTACATTCTCCTTATCAATTCTTTCTTCATTGTAATTATAATCTTGTTCACCAACATCTGATATGTCACCATCATATTCATCATCATCAATCCTCCTCTCTTCACTACTTTCCTCTCCATCATCATAATCAACTTCAAACTATCAGCAGTCTCCACAACTTTTGCAGTATCTTTAATATTCACACCTAAGACAGTTGGCATAGATTCATTCTCCCCATGTTTTGGGGTAGCTGAGGTCTTCTCAACCTCCTGCACCAGGTCTTGAATTCTCATATTAGCTTGTACCAATTTCTCTATCAACATAACATTTTCGTTAGTCACCTCTTCATTTCTTCTTCTCAACTCAGCATTTTCTTTCAACAAGGTTAGAAGGTCAGTGTCAGTGGGTGGTGTTGAAGGTGGTGATGTGGTGAAATGTTCAAACTCAGGTTGTTCTGTGGTGTGAGTTTGAAAAATGCATGGTGGTGGTGATTGTAAATGAGGTTGGCTTGAAATGAATCGATCAGAATGACTTGGGCAAAATGTTGGTGGTGTTTGTGGTGTTGGTGGTATAATTGGTTGGTCAATGTGTGGTGGTGACTGTGGTGGTGTTGGAATAGGCTGATCAATTTGCTCAAGTTTCTCCCCCTGATCAGGTGCAACAATGTCCATAGCTACCCCAGCTCCTCCATCATCTCCATTCACATCATCATCTTCATCATCTGTAACACCCCGCAACCGCAGCGGAAACGTAAACGGGATGCGACAGACACCTCTGATATCAACCACATTGTTTATAAAGAAAACTGAATGCATTAATATACTTCGAAATTACATTATCTCGTATTTCATTACCGTCTAGGTGATACACACATCATACAATACGATACATAATTCTATCTGTTATAATGTATCCTAACATCCCGCACGCAAATCTTACACACATCAAGCACTTAGCACGTAAGCAATCACTTCATCTTAATTGTACCTGAAAAGCATGTGAGAAAACGGGTCAACTACGAATAGTTGGTGAGTTTCACAATTCGAGTAAACCATGATAAATCATTATCAAAATATAATATTATCTGGGGACACTGTTAACCCAGTACTGTACTCATTCTGGGGGCAACGTTAACCCAGAAACACTTCCAAAGACATCTGGGGACACAGTTAAACCAGTAACACTTCCAAAGACATCTGGGGACACAATTAACCCAGTAACACTTCTAAAGACATCTGGGGACACTGTTAACCCAGTACTGTACCCATTCTGTACGATTCCCGTACAATCAAATATTTATAAATACACGCAAATCCATGCGTTCAGTATGTACTTAAACATCTCAGTAAAAAAATGCTTACGCCCCGAAAAATATTCGAAAACAGTTCAGAAAAACATGCCTAGCACGGTTACCCGTTTTTATGTTTCAAAAATGAGTTTGGTCACACACGACCCGAGAGTAGTGGTTGACTGATAATTTAATTAAAGATGTGAAATTAGAGCTCGGTTTAGACGCCCCGATTGGCCGCGGGACCCGTTTCCGTCTTTAGCGTACCGGAAACTGTTAAATCAGACAAAAATTACTCAAATCATCCGAATTATTTTCGGATGATTCATTTTTACTTGTTTAACTCAATTATATGAAAATAGTTCATTTTTAGGGTTTTTATACACCAGTCAGCTCGCTTAAGCGAACTTCACCGGTTTACGCGTTTTAACTTTAAAAGTTTGATAATTAGCACAAATAATTATCCGTTTAACCTCGGATCTTGAAATTTTGCACAAATAACATTTTGACAGTGGGGAAATTTATAGCAATATTTCCAGAATTAAATTTTATATTTAAAATTTATTTATCTATTTTTAAACACCATTTAAACACTAAATATGTCGTAAATACCAAACGACCTTAGAAAAATCCCAAATTTTTCCTGGATGTCCCCTGCCATCCACATAGTCCCCTGTAATTTTTCCAGAACCAAAATCTTCTTTTACATGCCATTTTCACTAAAACCGAGCTAGAAAACCCTAGAACTCGTTTAACCATAAAGCCTACTTAGACTTCTCCAACTGACCTCAAATTTTGTGTGTGACTTATACATGATATAAAAAGCTTATCTGTAATTTTCCAGAATTTTTCATGATATTTAACTATTTTCACCATTTTTAGCCAAAACCGAGCATTAAATTCACCAAATATTCATCCTTTATCCAAAAATTACCAAAAATTCACAGAACTCTTATTTTCATGTGTAGAACATCCCTGTAAAATTTCATGACCTAACTCTAAACAATCAACAATCTGTCCAAAAACTCCAAAACCGAACATAACCGAATATACCTTTCGTTTTCCGCCACTACAAGCTACAAACTCATCTTTCCGCCTTATCTACCACTAAACACAGAGCCTACAAACAACATACCACAATACCAAGCAAGTTACACTCACGATCAAGCCTCTTACACTATAGTTTCGGTTATTGCTTTAAAAACAAAGATTTAACCGTAAAAATTCGTTCTCGGTTCGTTTAACTCCTTTCTTGGACCAAGATCCCTTGTATAACCCGTATACATCACTTGATCATGCAAGAATCGGTTTTCATCTTTGAAACCTCATTTTCTTGCAAACAAACTCAAGAAACGAAGATGGAAACGTGATTAACTCGATTCTTTACCTTGTTTTCTTGCTCCAAAATCTCTGTTTTTAGATGATGAAGTGGAGAGGATTGATGAAGGAGATGGAATGTTTGTGTAAAAAAGAAATGGGAGGCTAAGGGAGCACTCCCAATCCGATCGGAACTTGAGGGGGTGGGGTGGGACCCACCTCTTTCAATTCTAGCCACACAATTGGATTTCCGAAATTCGGATAATGTTTTGGATAATCTGGTTCAGTTCGTTTTTCGGTTAAATGTTTAATTCGGCTTAAAACGAGGCTAAAACGGTCGTTTTTCGGCTTAAAAATGAAATTTATATAAAACCGATTTAAAAACTTCAAAAACTTAAACCATGACATTTATTAACTTAAAACATCATATCATTAATTATCGCGCATCTTTTTCGGCTTGATCGATCATCTCTTGCTCGGTTTGGTATTAAAGGTTTCGTTTAATGTACCGACGTACCATTAAATCGAAATTCTTTTTCTGTGCCGTACTTTACTTATCCCGAAGCATTAATGCTTCGTAACATCACTAAATATTATAGATATCGTCTATAATTGAACCCTCGATTCGTTCGGGTTTCAATAATTATCGATCGATTAATCGCATATTCAATGCGGTGAATTATATATTCACGTACAATCAATACAATGAACCATGTATTCTCGTATAATTACCATGGTAACTCATGTACCCGACATTAAATATGACGTAACTATCGTCTACCGGTTAGGGTATCCCTGGTTTCGTCGGAATCGTTACATTCTCCCCCGTTAAGAAATTTCGTCCTCGAAATTTTACACGCCCACTATCCCCTTTCGAGAGAAAGGTGGGGGGTTTTTCCTTTAGAATTCACCCTCGCGTTACCATGTATAATCTGGTCCTCGCTGTGAATTCCACTTAATCTTAATCAATAAAGCTTGGTATGTCCAAACTGTTTAGTTTTCCCGTCTACTATCTCTACGGAATTATTTATCATATCAAGCATGTATTCTATGAGTACTTCCATTACTAGTACTTTCGTTGCCTCATCGCTTAGGTACTTTTCAATCCGTATACATGGCAAAACATCATGTATAATACTTAGCCCCTGGAGTACTTTAATCGATAAACTAAATGACCAATCATGGAGATAGTCTCATGAGGTCCAATATATTAAGGAGCTATTTTCGGTTTTTGCCAAACTTTATATCACCTCTCGATGGTGATGCCTTAAAAATGCCTTGTCACCTCTTTCCAGTGACAATGGTTTCCTATGAATGTTGGCATAAATCCTTTGCCAATCTCGCGCTGCTTTCAACTCATCTTAAATATTATAAATCCGATTGGTTGTTTCTCGAATCAATTCAAATCTTATGGCTTGATCCACGCCCATTTTCAATTTAACAATTTGGTGATAATTACTTCACCCATAGAGAGCTTCGAGCTCTCGATGCATCCTTCCCCTCCTTCCAATAATGGAAGTAGGATGACTATTTCGATCTGAGATCATTGAAAATGGTACTCCACGACGAGATACCATTTCACCAACAGGAATTTGGGCGAGAATTCATTGGGGTAATCGTCATGGATTGGAATGAAATGCGAGGATTGGTTAATCGATCCGCGATTACCCAATTTACATCATGCCTTTGATATATCATGGGCATTTGCGTCCCGAAATCCATTGTAATTTATTCCCACTATCATTGGCGAATTTTCTGTCGTTGTGGCGTTCCCTAGGGTTTTCGGTGTGCAGCCTTATCTCTTGCATAACTTAAATATTCACCGACATACGTAACCATATCTTTCTCTAAACTCGGCCATTAATAAAATCCTTTCAGATATTCGTATCATCAATAGTCTAATCCAATCCCGGATGTATGGAATATTTCGATCTATGCGCTTCGTCCATGATTAATTCACGAAGGTCATGGAGGGTCGGGATCCAAACCCAATTTTTTTTTTGAAATAGAGAATTTCGTCCACGCGCTGTTCGAAATTCTTCTCATTGCCGTAAAGTCCTTCCTTTTCCAAATGTTCCTCTTTCTACGCCTCACGTTGAGCGACTCGAATCAGGTCCGAAAGGTTCGACTGGACTATCATCCCTAGCGCTTCCACTCGCAATGGCTTAACCCGATCTTTCCTACTCAAGGCATCGGCTACGACGTTAGCCTTGTCGGGGTGATAACGGATGTCACAGTCATAATCGTTTAACAACTCGACCCATCTTCGTTGCCTCATATTCAGTTCTTTCTGATCAAATATGTGCTGCAAACTTTTATGATCGGTGAAGATGGTGCACTTCGTACCGTAGAGATACTTTCTGATCAAATATCTTTCTGATCAAATGTCTCCAGATTTCAAGTGCGAAGATAACCGCTCCCAGTTCTAAGTCATGAGTAGTGTAATTTTTCTCGTGTACTTTTAACTGTCGGGAAGCATAGGCTATAACCTTATTATTCTGCATCAACACGCATCCTAACCCTCTACGCGATGCGTCACAATACGTGACAAAACCATCGTCTCCATCGGGGAGACTTAAAATCGGCGCTTGGCACAGTTTTAAATGGTTTCTATCTTATTTGGATCTATGTGAAATCCCTGTTGCTTTACAACATGACCAAGGGATTATGCCTTCTTTATTCAAAATCACGTTTCGAAAACTTCGCGTACAACTCCTCTTGCTTTAGCACTTCCACAATTTTCCTTAACCGTCGTTCGTGCTCTTCTTTACGTTGCGAATATATCAAAATATCATCAATGAATGTTATGACAAATTGTCAAAATAAATTTTACAGACTCGGTTCATGAGTTCCATGAATGCTGCCGGCGCATTTGTTAGCCCGAAAGGCATAACTAAGAATTCATAACGGCCGTAGCGAGTCCGAAACGTTGTTGTTGCAACGTCATCCTCTTGGACTTTCATTTGGTGAAACTATATCTAAGATCAATTTTCTAAATATAAATCGCCCTTTGCAGTTGGTTAAACAGATCATTTACTTCGAAGAATTGAATACCTATTCTTGATCGTCACTTTATTCAATTCTCCCTAATCAATACATATCCTAACACTTCCGTCCTTCATTTCCCAAATAACACTGGTGCACCCCATGGTGACTAACTAGGTCGTATAAAACCTCATCCAAAAATTCTTGCATTTCAGTTGGTGCAAGTCGGTAAGGTGTTTTAGCAACAGGACCAGCTGGAAGCATTAAATCGATTCTGAATTCGACCTGTCGGGTTGGCGGTAATCCAGGAAGTCCTTCTGGGAGGACTTGTGGGAATTCGCGTACCATCGGGATATCTTCTATATGTTTTCTTTTAAATCTGTGGCAATCACGTTTGTTAAATAAAACACATCTTTTTGTCGTAAATATTATAACATCTCAAGATGAGATTAGAGTGGTAACATAATACCGTACACTTTTCTCTGTATCTAATCGCTTCATCGTCCGAATGAGAGCTTCTAATCATCTTCTTTTCATATTTGATTTCAGCTTCATGTTGAGTTAGCCAATCCATGCTAACTATTACGTCAAAACTTCCTAACTTTACTGGTCGTAGGTCAATAAGGAAAGGTTAATCGTTCAGAATAATAGGACAATTCCGACCAATTAAGTTGACCATTAGGGGTTTACCGTTAACGATTCTACAGTACAGGGTTCTATAGTTTCACTAATCGGTATCTTTCCAAATGATAGGAGGTTAACAGGAACTAACTTCTATCGACGACCGTAAAAATATCGCTGAAGCCCATTGATTTAAAACTACAACGTACTTAATACCACCTTTGGTTCATGACGTGCTTTATTCGAATTACTCACAAAGGCACGGCTCCTTGCTTGATCAGAGGTTGATGCTTGTCATGAGGTTCGTCTTCCAACGACACCTTGGTTCAACTTTGGGCAATTTCTCTTGAAACGTTCTGTACTGCCACATTCATAGCAAGTACAACTGTTTGGCATAATTTGATTTCTTTGGTTGGATTATTATTGAAGTTGTTGGGTTCGGAGTGGTTGTACACGAATGGGTTGGGGTTGCCGGTTCACATGGCTTCAATTGGTTCTACAATTGGGGCATTACTTCCATCTTTACCACACCTGTGGCCTACTATCACTCGACATTCTTCTTCCTGCCGATAACCATATTTTCCACATTTAGGGAAGGACCCTTCATGCGGTTCATGTTTTCACACCAGAACTAGTCTTGGTATAATTCTGGATTGTAGGGCATACCTACTTATTCACAAGTCTATTTTGCACTATACATTTATCATTTCTCTTCTTTAGCACTCGACGTCTCACCTAACGTCCTTCCATTCCGCTTCCCATAAAGTCGAATATATCAATGCTGGCTTGTGACACAACCCTTCCAAATGTTGTATATTTTACAGGGTTGACTATACTCCTTATCGATGGAGTTAGTCCCCAATATAGTGCTCACTTCGCTTAGTTTCAGGAGTAATTAGCCATGTTACCAGACATGACAATTCCTTCAAACGGTTAGCGTGTTCAAAGTGATCAGCACACAACATTTCTATCTTTCATAGCTCAGTTTCCAATCTCTGAGTTTATTTACTCCAAATAAAGTGCTCTAGCACAAGAATTTTTAAATCCTGACCATATCATCTGAGCAATAATTTTCTAACTATAATTTTGTACCATCGTGTTCCATCACGATACAACATAATCTACCAACATATCTGTAGCATAATTCACTACACAATGTTCTATCCTCTTACCAATATCCTTAACCATTTCGATCTTTTCTATCCCCTCGCTAATCTATTCCTCTCTTTACCATCAGTAAACTATTAATAATTTCCTTAACACAACCAACAAACATATCCTTCATACAGGATCTAATTCATTACGACTACTATTCATGTTTAGTTTATAACTAATACTTGTAGTCACAATAGTATTCGGTGGGACAATATCACTCTTAGTAATAACACTAAGAATTGAAGTATTCATAATCATGTGATTGCTCGATCTATAATTCTGCGATCACATTTGCATCAACACTAGCAGTGATCTGTGATACGACATTCGGTATCATCATCTGCTATCTTTGAGCAACCAACTGAATCATATCAATCTCCATCATTGGAGTTACTCTTTTTATGTCATTCTGCCGTACTCATCCCGTACGCAGTAATCAATACTAATCTCACCGTATAACTCGTTACCAGTTCAATCATAACAGCAGGTACACATACACACCAAATATTATCATACATATTACACATACCAGTATCTAATATATATGTCCCACAAGTATAATAACATATGGACTTAACCTGACGTCGGTTAACGTTCAAATATGTTTCATAATCCTTGTCACCAACTGACATATAGATCTTTCTCAACAAAGATTAATGTTTAATATACTTGATTTCAATATCCTTCTGCATGTCAGCATAACCGATACATGCTCACCGTGCGCACCAAACGATTACGTACCACGGAGTTATAATATCCGTGTTTATTCGTATATCCGGCATACACAGTATACCACCTACGAACGAACAACCAACTATGCTATAATGATTCCAACACCTCTTTGTGTATAGGTAATCATTCTATTCGAGCATACATGGGTGTAGACATCTAACGGATGTAAGGATAACATAGGGAGTTGCAAGTTTCAAGGTAATTGCGCAACATGGGTTGCCTTCAAATATTATCAATTACTATTATGGGAAACTCTATCACTTGCTCAGTCAATGTCCTCAGGCGTTCTAGGTTCGCTGAAATCGGTAATTCTCGATCTGGAGAAGGTATGTCTCATATGTTTGGGAGCGAGAAATACATATATATATTTCTTTATATTATTTTTATCTGCTGATTTATTATCAAATTTATTGTTATTATTATTTTATTTTATTTATTTATTTATCTATTTACTATAATGGAATAAGAACGGGTTCAGGTACAGGTCCATCTGTACGTGAGGGTTGGCGGTTCGGTTGAACATAGGGGTTATTAGGATATACGGTACCGGTGTTGGTAGGGTAAGGGATTTATCAATTCTGGTTGGGAGTGACGGTTACTAGATATTTCTGGTTAAGGTCAAACGGGAGATCTAACTTGGTACTATCATAACTATGGCCCGATAAGTCAGACTCATTATCAACCGATGCTCTAGAAATTTTTAGCATCCTCGGCACTTTTATTATTTCATCCCACCGGTTCCTTATCCGGGTCCTATTTCTCAATACATGTACCCACAAGATATGCACATATATATATATACACATTAGCACGCATAAATAATATTATATACTTTACACATATGTTGCCATTTTTACCTATTAATGTACCCCGTGATTTCCCCTGAATTCCCTCTTGCGGACAAATCTGTTACTATGTTCCGGATCATAATAACTCACTTGTCCATCCAAGTTCATCCAGATCTCTTCACTATATATTATTAGTTGATATTCAGATCCTATAATACTTGAGCTACCGGTTAAATTTTAGGTATCTTTTAAAGACATCCTAATTCTTTTATAACCAATGGCTCTGATACCAACTTCTGTAACACCCCGCAACTGCAGCGGAAACGTAAACGGGATGCGACAGACACCTCTGATATCAACCACATTGTTTATAAAGAAAACTGAATGCATTAATACACTTCGAAATTACATTATCTCGTATTTCATTACCGTCTAGGTGATACAAACATCATACAATACGATACATAATTCTATCTGTTATAATGTATCCTAACATCCCGCACGCAAATCTTACACACATCAAGCACTTAGCACGTAAGCAATCACTTCATCTTAAATGTACCTGAAAAGCATGTGAGAAAACGGGTCAACTACGAATAGTTGGTGAGTTTCACAATTCGAGTAAACCATGATAGATCATTATCAAAATATAATATTATCTGGGGACATTGTTAACCCAGTACTGTACTCATTCTGGGGGCAACGTTAACCCAGAAACACTTCCAAAGACATCTGGGGACACTGTTAACCCAGTAACACTTCCAAAGACATCTGGGGACACAGTTAACCCAGTAACACTTCCAAAGACATCTGGGGACACTGTTAACCCAGTACTGTACCCATTCCGTACGATTCCCGTACAATCAAATATTTATAAATACACGCAAATCCATGCGTTCAGTATGTACTTAAACATCTCAGTAAAAAACATGCTTCCGCCCCGAGAAAATATTCGAAAACAGTTCAGAAAAAGGGGCTCGTGAAACTCACCTTAGCACATGCAAGCAAGTAACAACAATCATTATCAGTTAACACGTCCAATCTGTAATATGAACCCTACGATCGTTACTATACACTCATTATTAATATAACTTTAACCAAGTTAACCGGTACATCTGGGGACACTGTTAACCCAGCACTGTACCCGTTCTGGGGGCAAGGTTAACCCAGAAACACTTCTCCGGACTCAGATTGTGATATCGTTTAGAGTTCCACAGTCAAATTTTCTAATAGCTTGTTTTCCCCGTTTTGCGTGCCTAGCACGGTTACCCGTTTTTATGTTTCAAAAATGAGTTTGGTCACACACGACCCGAGAGTAGTGGTTGACTGATAATTTAATTAAAGATGTGAAATTAGAGCTCGGTTTAGACGCCCCGATTGGCCGCGGGACCCGTTTCCGTCTTTAGCGTACCGGAAACTGTTAAATCAGACAAAAATTACTCAAATCATCTGAATTATTTTCAGATGATTCATTTTTACTTGTTTAACTCAATTATATGAAAATAGTTCATTTTTAGGGTTTTTATACACCAGTCAGCTCGCTTAAGCGAACTTCACCGGTTTACGCGTTTTAAATTTAAAAGTTTGATAATTAGCACAAATAATTATCCGTTTACTCTCGGATCTTGAAATTTTGCAAAAATCACTTTTTAAAAGTGGGGAATTTTATAAAAATATTTCCAGAATTAATTTCTATATTTAAAATTTATTTATCTATTTTTAAACACCATTTAAACACTAAATTTGTCGTAAATACCAAACGATCTTAGAAAAATCCCAAATTTTTCCTGGATGTCCCCTGCCGTTCACATAGTCCCCTGTAATTTTTCCAGAACCAAAATCTTCTTTTAGATGCCCTTTTTACTAAAACCGAGCTAGAAATCCCTAGACTCGTTTAACCGAAAAGCCTACTTAGACTTCTCCAACGGACCTCAAATTTTGTGTGTGACTTATACATGATATGAAAAGCTTATCTGTAATTTTCCAGAATTTGTCATGATATTTAACTATTTTTCACCATTTTTAGCCAAAACCGAGCATTAAATTCACCAAATATTCATCCTTTATCCAAAAATTACCAAAAATTCACAGAACTCTTATTTTCATGTGTAGAACATCCCTGTAAAATTTCATGACCTAACTCTAAACAATCAACAATCTGTCCAAAAACTCCAAAACCGAACATAACCGAATATACCTTTCGTTTTCCGCCACTACAAGCTACAAACTCGTCTTTCCGCCTTATCTACCACTAAACACAGAGCCTACAAACAACATATCACAATACCAAGCAAGTTACACTCACGATCAAGCCTCTTACACTATAGTTTCGGTTATTGCTTTAAAAACAAAGATTTAACCGTAAAAATTCGTTCTCGGTTCGTTTAACTCATTTCTTGGACCAAGATCCCTTGTATAACCCGTATACATCATTTGATCATGCAAGAATCGGTTTTCATCTTTGAAACCTCATTTTCTTGCAAACAAACTCAAGAAACGAAGATGGAAACGTGATTAACTCGATTATTTACCTTGTTTTCTTGCTCCAAAATCTCGGTTTTTAGATGATGAAGTGGAGAGGATTGATGAAGGAGATGGAATGTTTGTGTAAAAAAGAAATGGGAGGCTAAGGGAGCACTCCCAATCCGATCGGAACTTGAGGGGGTGGGGTGGGACCCACCTCTTTCAATTCTAGCCACACAATTGGATTTCCGAAATCCGGATAATGTTTTGGATAATCTGGTTCAGTTCGTTTTTCGGTTAAATGTTTAATTCGGCTTAAAAAGAGACTAAAACGGTCGTTTTTCGGCTTAAAAATGAAATTTATATAAAACCGATTTAAAAACTTCAAAAACTTAAACCATGACATTTATTAACTTAAAACATCATATCATTAATTATCGCGCATCTTTTTCGGCTTGATCGATCATCTCTTGCTCGGTTTGGTATTAAAGGTTTCGTTTAATGTACCGACGTACCATTAAATCGAAATTCTTTTTCTGTGCCGTACTTTACTTATCCCGAAGCATTAATGCTTCGTAACATCACTAAATATTATAGATATCGTCTATAATTGAACCCTCGATTCGTTCGGGTTTCAATAATTATCGATCGATTAATCGCATATTCAATGCGGTGAATTATATATTCACGTACAATCAATACAATGAACCATGTATTCTCGTATAATTACCATGGTAACTCATGTACCCGACATTAAATATGACGTAACTATCGTCTACCGGTTAGGGTATCCCTGGTTTCGTCGGAATCGTTACATCATCAGAGTCTCCGTCATCACTCTCATCATCATCAACTCCTTCCTCCTCTGAGCTTAACTCAGGCACTGGCATTATCTCCAAGTCATGGTTTAACAACCATGGCAGAATCTCAAAAGGAACTCCTGAGTCAAATCTATTGGCTACACCTGGATTTTTGATCCTTTTGTAAGTGTCAAGGTTCTGGAGTAGGTGGGTTATGCCAATAGTGGGTAGATCTTAATTCTTGATTAAAAATTATCTATAGAAACCTTGGATACTGCAAAAATCTATCTACCTCAGCCTTCTTTAAATTTCCCACCATGCCTTCAAATATCATCTTTGAAAAGTTAAAAGGCAGATCATATACAATACCAATAGTGGCATTCGCTAGATCACGACTCATTAGAGTCCATGACCCCTTCCGTGGAGCAAACTCTTGTATCACATGGTGTATCAAAAATCTGTACAACATAGGGAACATTCCATTTTGAAATTGCCCCTCATGTACTGTCCACTGATATCCCATCGTCTGTTCAAAAATTCTCATCAGGTGATCAGTATTAAAGTTTATATAGTTATGATCATCATCGCGCAACTGCAAGCAACGTCTAATCATTCTTTCAGTGACTTGTATCTCTTGTCTTGCAACTGTTGCTTCAATTCTCCGACCATTAACATCATCAACTAGTCTTGCATATCTCCAAAACTCCAATGAATGATTTCTGTAGATAACAGGATTTTCAGTGAAAGCAAAGCTGACATTTGATCGAGACATCCAGGTTATCATTAGTGCCACTGGCTCGTTGTCAGGTGTGACTTGTAAAAGTGCACACAAAATGCGATAAGTCGGTTAGGTTTCTTTGCGAGTAAGCAGTTTGCAGTGGAAGGAGTGAGAGGGAAAAGTAATGTTGAAAATTTTTCCTAACTCCCTCTTATATACCTTTTGAAAGTGGGTTTTAAATGCTCTTTGTCTTTTTGTGAGTTATTAGCTGTCATACAGTAACATTATCCACTTGATATATTAAAAACAATATTTATCTTTTGAGGTAGTAAAACCTTACTCCGAATTATTCTTTTCAAAGTCTACTCGGTATACATCCACTTACAAAGCTTACCCGGTCAAACTTTGCTTGGAAATTTTCATTTTTGAATATACAAAGTTTGCCCGAATCCTTCTATTTATAAATCTTGCTCGATCAAGCTAATTAATTTAAAGTTAAGAAATAATGAAGAAAGCTTACCAGAAATACTAGATTTCTTGAGAACTTAATCACAAGATAAATAATCAAGTATAAACATCAAATAAACATCCTTACTAGGAATCAATCAAGACACCCATATAGATTTCTCAATTTCAAATTAAAACTTATCTAGCATAAACCCTAATAAGAATCATAATCAATTTTATCATACTAAATAACATATTCAATCAAGCATACTTGAAAACATAGTGTGCCCGAGCAACCATTCAAGAGAATAGTGTGTCCGAACACCTTTCTAATGCAAAGTATACCCGAATAACCTTCATATATTACAAAGTGTGCCCGGAAAAGGATTTCTAGCAGACAGTGTACTCAGAAAGTTAAGTTTTGAAATTACCAAGTATATTGAGGGAACAAAAGTTTACCCGAAATATAAAGTGTGCCCGGAAAACAAAGTTTGCCCGAAAACACTTGTAATTTCAAAGAAATCATAAACACACATATCACAGAGCATGCTCGAAATGAAATTAAAACACATAAACATTTAAGTGTGCTATAGTCTAAAATTTCAAAGAGTTTGCCCGAAAATCCTATGTTAGCACTAAGCTTGCTAGGATAAACACATTCAATCATCAGGTATGCCCTTACTCGAGGGAATTTCAACATGTCAAACCATACTCGAAAATTACAAACTTAAATTATAATATCTAAGTGTGTATGGAAAGATTAACAAACCTTTCCTAACAGCATATTAACATAAATCACGAAGCCTACTCAGTGTACTAACTTAAGTTCACAAAGTTTGCTTGAACTCACAATCAGCATATAAAATGCAAATCTTGCCCGAAACAAGAATATCTTGTTAAAAACTAGCTTTACCACATAATCATCTCAAGACTTCAAACTTGCTCGGGAAATGAGTACAACAGTGCACTCTACCCGGAAAGTGTAAACACTTCAAAGCATGCCCGAAAATCATAAACTTTGTCAAAAATGACTAAGCTTACCCGGAAAGGTCATAAATCATCAAACCTTACCCGAAGTAACATATTCAAACATATTCATCTGTTTTGTGCCTGGAAAAGTTATAAAACATCAAACCTTACCCGAACTTACACATCAAACCTTACCACTTGTCAAAATATATTTTTCATTAAAGATCATAGTTTAACAGCAAATGGTGCATTTAGAGATCAAATTTCAGTTATATTTATCTTTAAAACAGTTTCTTCCATTTTCTGAAAAGATCTCAAGAATGGGATCATATTGACTAAATAGCTTTCTCAATACTTCATTCGCAGCATTATTATGATAACATAGATAGGTTAACAGCAGGTATAAACTTAGCATGAATTTCATTTCTTTGGTGATATGATTAAGGTTCAATTTAAGCATAATGCATTAATGGTCAACACTGTGCTATGATGCCTCATATCTCTTCTCAAAGCTTATTTGGCTTTCCCCAGATCACCCCAATTTGACTCCAACCTCCTGTATTTGGTCAAAAAATTGTTTTTGTATGACAGAACTTATTGTATTTTTGTATTTTTTGAGATTCAAACATATATAGAGGTTGAACGTTGGACTTACTGTTAATAACATGCCTTTCATTCAAGATGAGACTGATTTTGTCAACATCTTTGTAGTTCTTAGTTGTAACCCTCTTGTTTGATAAAATATTTAAAACACATATCAACTTTTGGTTGATTTATTCATTCTTCCCCTTGTTTTTGATATTTTCTCAAATTTTCTTAAACTTTGTTCTTTGTCATATTTAAAGATGTTTCATTTTTTGGTTGACCAAATAACAACAGGCTTGTGTATGACTGGGTAATCACTTTTCGGCCTATCATTCGGAGAGATTTATCTTGAGACATGCAAAGACAACTATGTATCTCCACATAAAGATTAGCATATTCATTATGTTTATATCACCTTAGATTTTACATCATCATGGGAAAGCAACCATACATGTTAATGACTATACTATGGTCCTTTTAGCCTATTAAATCCATATGATTGACTAAGCAGTCAATGTACTATCATTTCCCATATAAAAACAGTTTAATATTTAATCACCCCAATATCTCTTTATTGTCAGGTTAATGGCTATCATGTTTGACCAACAGTGGTGAACAGGACCAAACATACATGTGAATATATGTCATTTCAAAGTCAGAGCTATTGACATAGTTTTAAGTGAAGGAATAAGAAACAAGTCATAATTGCCCCAAATGCATTCAGTTTTCAGGTCAATGGCTATCATTTGAATCTGTAGAGATTTAAGGACCAAACATACACAAGTGCATGTCCTTCCAACTGGGCAAATGACATAATTTTCAGCAAAAACAACTTGTTGAGACTTCTCTTTAAAAATCCTTCTTTTAAGCTTCTTTTAAAGCTTGAACTGAATAATCTTATCATATCTCTTCACCATTAACAACATACTCATGTTTTGATCAAAATAGAGTATTTATGTAAAATTCATTGGAAAATATTCATTTCATCATTTAATTTTGACATAAAACACATTTTGACACAAACAGTTATAACATATTCAAATCTTAATCAAACATGAAATCATCAAGACAAGTAGACAGTACTAACAATCAAATTCCAACTTATCTTAATAACATCAGAAGATCAAATAAAGCACATATTCAAGCAATTAAGCAATGATATTAGATAAGCTTACATAAACAAGTAATTCATAACAAGAACACTTATCCTGACATCATAAATGCACATTAACTGATAAACATGCAAACATATAAATCCATTCAATCATGTCAAATTTTTCACACATAATCAGTCAAAGCACATAACAGTTAACATATTTAGTAGCATACTCAAGTAACATAATTAAGCAAGATAATCAAGCAAATTCACTAAACATTCAATATGTGTAATCTCTAACAACATAATCAGTTAACACAGAGAGATACAAACCATAGTCCAGCAACTGATTTTGAATCCATAGAACTTATGCACAGCAGGCAGATGCAGCAACATATTCAGCTTCAGCTATGGAGATTGAGACTGTAGTCTGCTTTTTGCATTGCCATGACACTAGCCTTTCACCTAAAAATTGACATCTTCCTGAGGTTGACTTTCTGCTCATGTTGCAGCCATCATTGTCACTATCAGTGTAGGCAATTAGATCAAAAGATTGGTTCTTTGGATACCAAATCCCTAAGTCTGGTCTTCCTTTCAAATATCTGAATATTCTTTTAACAGCATTCATGTGGGAGACTTTTGGACTTGATTGGAATCTTGCACACACACATACAGCAAACATGATATCTGGTATTGTTGAAGTCAGATACATCAGAGATCCAATTTTGGCTTTATATTCATGTTCATATATAGTCTTGTACTAATGACAGTTGAACTTGTTCAAGATGTCCTACACATATTTGTTTTGGTGAATGAAGATCCCTTCAGCTTTCTGTTGAACTTGCAATCCAAGAAAGAAATTCATTTCTCCCATAGAACTCATGCTATATTTGTACTTCATTACCCCTTCAAATTCCATGCACATTTGTTCATTTGTTGTAACGCCCTGGAATTTGACTGGTAGACAAAAATCAAGGAATCATCGGAAACTATACACTTTGGGGTTCTGGACGATAAGTTCGGAACCCATATCATTGGAGAAATCTGCTTTTATCAATTGAAATGTTTATTTTATAAAACGACATTTACGCCTGGAAAATATTAATTTTTATGCTTTTGAAAAATAAAATGTTCTTATTTAAAAAAAAAAAAAAAAAAAAAAAAAAAAAGATTTTAAATAATTATTCGGAAAAATGGTTTATAAAAGTTTTGCTGAAAAAGTTTTAGTTTGTTTAAAAACTTATGAACTCGACTAGTCCTGACCCGTCGGTAGCCTAAACCCGAACCCGAGTCACCCGAGTATTTAAGCGGAAAATCAAGTATTCTTACACCATCTCTTTCATTTCCACCAACACTTCCCACCCAAACACTCCCACTTCTAGAGAGAGAGTAGTGAGAGAAAGTCATCCAATCTAAGATTCGAGTCCACCAATCTGTTTATCGTTGTTGTCGGTAAGATCTTCTTGAAAATCATACGTTTTTACAACCAAAACCCGCCCCGAATCGAGCAAAAACTCCGACTTTTGTGTCAAGTGTGTTCTTGGTCAAAAACCGTCATTTTTGGTGTCAAAATGCAAGCTTTTGTGTTTAAAAGTACTAGGAATCGATACCCCTTTCAATCCCGAGCATTTCCATGTCAAAAACTTCGATTTTGGGTCAAAAATCTGGAAAATCTGGAAAACCCGTGGGTATCTCCGTCGCCCAGCTTGAAGGAGTCGAATCAGACTCATTCGATCGAACCAGTCGATCGAATCAGTCCAGTCGATCGAACCAGTCGATCGAATCAGTTCATTCGATCGAATGTGTCGATCGAACCAGTCCAGTCGACCGAATAGGAAAGCAACCGAATGGTCTCCAACTCATTCGACCGAATGAGCTTCGTATTCGATCGAACGTCTGTCTATTCGATCGAATGAGTGTCTATTCGATCGAATGAGTGTCTATTCGATCGAATGTGTTTCTATTCGATCGAATGTGTGTCTATTCGATCGAATGTGTTTCGATTCGATCGAATGTGTTCCTATTCGATCGAATCAGGTCAGAACCAAGCTGTTTCGTCTTTAAAACCTAGTTTTTGCTCGAGATCGTGTAAGGCTTACACTCTTAGACTTAAACTGCGTTGTTAACTTATTATGTCCTTGTCTAGACTTAGAGGATCGACGTTTGACAGCACCCGACCGCCCTAGCAACCACACCTAGTCAACAAGGTGAGTTCATAGCCCCCATTTTTCTTTTAAAGCCTTTCAAATCATTGGGGGTGAAAACATGGTAAATGTACACGTTTTGACAAAACACATTTATTCAAACATTACTTATCATAAACACTTGACAAATCTTTTGCAAACAATGAACATTGGGAAAACAAGTAATCATGGCAGGTTACGCGTACCTTAACTTTCTCGGAAGTTGTGTATGCATAATCAAATATTCAGGAGTAAATATGGGAATCACTCAGCGTTTAGGGAACATTGGACGTTTGGAAATCAAAGTCATGTACCCGTTATACTTTATCATGAAAACACATTATTCATTGGTCAGTCTTGTGATCGTGTGAACAGTGGCAATATAGGTCACAATAGTGCATAGGTTTGATCTCCAAGTGGTCGATTGGTAGACAGGCCGTCACTAGATGTGGGATTCTAAAGTGATCGATTTAGAATACACGTGACCTATGGGGTTCTTAAGTGTTCGATTAAGAATCCGAAGGATCTCTTAAGTGTTCGATTAAGGATCCGAAGGATCTCCTAAGTGATCGATTAGGAATCCAAGAGATACTAAAGTACGCTTTAGAATTCTCTCATGGTACCCAAAGTGATCGATTTGGGTTACCATCAAGGAAATCAAGTAGCATAGTGTGGTCTTGTGTGGGGTCGATGTCAGGTCTTGTGTGATCATTATGCATCATTATCATTTTTCATCATGGCATGGTTACATATGATTCTTGGGTATCTTATTCATATATCCTTGATACCGTTCCTCCTGCATGCATGGAAACAATAATTGGAATCTTTATACGAAACTCTTGCAGATTCAGTTGAGATGATAAGCATACCAAGCATAGTAGGATAAGTTGTAGGAGTGGTGGGTTAGCCGATGGTACACCCTATATATAAACCCCTACAACTTAGCCTAGTATGCTTGTGTAGGGCTTATCACTACAGTATTAGTTAACCTATGAATTCACTCATCTACTTTTTGTAGTTGACGTTTTATTACATGTTTTCAGGAAATGAAGCAGGAAGTAGCTAATAGCTGATAGAGGCCTTAGAGAGATGAAGGCTAGGCTAGGAGTTGTTTGGAAACTTGATATTTTGTATTAAAACAATTTGTTTCATGTTACCTGGATGATGTAATATTTGACAGTTTGGTTATGTTTATGCATTTAGACTTTTATACTATTGTACTCAATCAATCACGACCTAGTCGCCACGCCTCGGTTTTCCGCCATTACGACCGGGGTGTGACAGATTGGTATCAGAGCCAATGGTTATAGGGAATTAGGAAACCGACCTAGACTATAACCTAGGACCCTTAACTCTAGATAATTCATGCATCACTATCACACGCCCACACTTATGTGCTTGCTATGTGCTTATGTGCTGCATCTTTAATTGTGTCTATCGTAGCGATGTATTCTTTGGCTATTCCTTATCCTGTTATTCTTATTCCCGGTATCATTCTTGCGCGTTCTTTTTCTTTTTCAGAATGCCTCCTCGTCGCTCGTCCGTTAATGCTGACCCTGCTGACCTCGCTGCCATCATAGCGCAGCAAATTGCAGCAGTTCTTCCGGGTCTGGTTAACAACCTAAGGCAAGAAGGAACCTCGGGTGCGCCACAAGCCCCAGAACCGAATCCTACTCTTCAGGCCGACAGGCTCTATAAGGCTTTTACTAACACTGGGCCTACGAGCTTTAATGGATCCGAGGGAGCTGCTGGTCTTCTCCAGTGGTTCGAGAAAGTCGAAGCTTCATTCAACATGTGCTCTTGCCCGGATGAACTCAGGGTCAAATTCGCGGCGAGTATGTTCCACAAACGGGCTCTCACGTGGTGGAATATCGAGATTAGAACCAGGGGGCGAGACGCGGTCTTAGCCTTGCCCTGGGCCGAGTTTGTTGAGCTAGTCACGCAGGAGTTCGTTCCGAGAACCGAACTCCAGAAATTGGAGGCTGAGTTTAGGGCGCACACGATGAAGGGCGCCGATCACATGAAGTACACGGAGAGATTTCATGAACTCTCCCTATTGGTGCCCCACATGGTTACCCCAGCTTCACGCGCTGTCGAGCAATACATCAGCGGTCTTCCGGACTCTATGAGGGGCATTGCGGTTGCAGTTGACCCCACTACACTTAAGGCAGTGATCGATCTCACTGCCCGTTTGACCAGGGAACAGCTCAGGTCCGGTGTTTTGCATCAGGATAAGGGCAAATCTTCCGATGGGAAAGCGAAAAAGGGGAACAATAGGAAGCGGAAAGCGACCTACTTAACTGCGATCACTGGTGCTACGCCTATCAACTCCATGGCCCCCGTTTCAGCCGCAACAGTTCAGGGAAGACCGAGAAAGGAATATACTGGGCCGCATCCCAAGTGCAACTTATGTTCTTATCATCACCCAACAAGTGAGTTGTGCCGCAAGTGCACAAATTGTGGACGATTCGGACACCTGGTGGAGCGCTGCAGGAGTCCTGGCAACCAACTGGCTGTGGGGAATGCTAACCCTCAGCCTAACCCTGCTCGAGGCTGCTTCGAGTGTGGCGCGATGGACCATTACAGAAATCGATGCCCTCGCGTCACCAACGTTCCTCCGGCTCGCGGGAGGGCCTTCACCATTGGAGCTGCCGAAGCACGCCAAAACCCCGATGTTATTACTGGTACGTTTACTCTTAACAACAATTGGGTGTCTGTCCTATTTGATACAGGAGCTGATAGGAGTTTTGTCTCTTGCGAATTGGTTCCTTCGCTGAAATTAAAAATTTCCGAGTTGGAACCTGCCTTGGTTGTTGAACTTGCTAGTGGAGAGTCCACACAAGTGAGGTCTGTCATTCGATATTGCACCCTTACTCTTGTCACCACATCGTTCAGTATTGACCTTATACCTTTTCGTCTTGGAAGCTTCGATCTAGTTGTGGGAATGGACTGGCTGTCTAGCAATCGCGCGGAAGTAATCTGCGCCGAGAAACTTATTCGTATCCCTCTGTCTTCTGGTGAAATTCTAACCATTCAAGGGGATAGGTCGGGTGGATGCCTAAGAATCGTTTCTTGCTTAAAAGCCAGTCGGTACCTTCAAAAGAAGTATCCCGCATTTCTAGCCCGTGTTACTCTCAAGGAATCCAAAGTCAAGAGACTGCAGGACTTCCCTGTCGTGCGTGAATTTTCTGATGTTTTTCCCGATGAGCTGCCTGGACTTCCTCCTAGCAGGCAGGTGGAATTTCGTATCGATCTTATTCCTGGTGCTCTCCCTGTTGCTAAGTCTCCTTATCGTCTAGCTCCGCTGGAACTTCAAGAATTATCGAATCAGCTTCAAGAACTTCTTGGCAAGGGATTCATTCGCCCTAGCTCGTCTCCATGGGGAGCCCCAGTACTCTTCGTCAAAAAGAAGGATGGGACTTTCCGTATGTGCATTGACTATCGGGAGCTTAATAAACTGACCATCAAAAACCGGTACCCGTTACCGAAAATTGATGATCTCTTTGATCAGCTTCAGGGTGCTACGTTTTTCTCTAAGATCGATCTGCGTTCTGGTTACCATCAATTGCGTGTTCTGGAAGAGGATATCCCGAAAACTGCGTTCCGAACTCGTTACGGTCATTACGAGTTCATGGTTATGCCTTTTGGAATGACCAATGCCCCCGCCATTTTCATGGATCTGATGAATCGCGTTTGCCGTCCATATCTCGACCAGTTTGTCATTGTTTTCATAGACGATATTCTCATTTATTCTCGTTCGAGGACCGATCATGAGCTTCATCTCAGGCTTATTTTGGAGCTTCTCAGGAAGGAACAACTATATGCCAAGTTCTCCAAGTGCGAATTTTGGCTAAAGGAAGTTCAATTCTTGGGACATGTTATCAATGTCGACGGCATACACGTCGACCCTGCCAAGGTAGAAGCCATCAGAAATTGGGTAGCGCCTAAAACACCTACCGAAATCCGTTCATTTCTTGGATTGGCTGGTTACTACCGCCGATTTATCTCAAACTTCTCCAGGATTGCCTTGCCTTTGACCACTCTGACTCAGAAGGGAGAACCCTTCGTGTGGGGACGAGATCAAGAGGAAGCCTTCCAAACTCTGAAGAATAAACTTTGCCGTGCACCGATTCTATCGCTTCCGGAAGGTGACGATGACTTTACCGTTTATTGCGATGCTTCAAATCAAGGCCTCGGTTGCGTTTTAATGCAACGAGGGAAGGTCATCGCTTACGCTTCTCGACAACTCAAGGTGCACGAAAAGAACTACGCCACGCATGACCTCGAGTTGGGTGCTGTGGTGTTTGCCTTAAAAATCTGGAGACACTACCTGTACGGCACGAAGTGTGTCATCTATACCGACCACAAGAGCTTACAGCACATCCTCCATCAGAAAGAGTTGAACATGAGGCAGCGACGCTGGGTCGAACTTCTCAGCGATTACGATTGTGAAATCCGCTACCACCCGGGAAAGGCTAATGTGGTGGCTGACGCATTGAGTCGTAAAGAAAGGACCCAGCTGCACTCTATTCGAATTCAATCCAATCTTCCCTCCTTAATTCGCGAAGCTCAGAATCAGGCGCTTGTGAATGGAGATCTCAAGGGCGTTTTGTCGTGTGGAGCCGAACAGAAATTCGAAACCAAGTTGGACGGCATCCTCTATTTTCTTGATCGAGCATGGATCCCAAACTCTGAGCCTCTTCGAACGCTTATTCTAAGTGAAGCCCACAAGTCCAGATACTCGATTCATCCCGGCAGCAGCAAAATGTATCAAGATCTTAAACCTCATTATTGGTGGCCCGGGATGAAGAAAGACATCGCTTTATACGTGATGAGATGTTTGACTTGTTCGCGAGTCAAGACAGAGCATCGAAGGCCGTCTGGGCTGCTTCAGCAACCTATTATTCCTCAGTGGAAGTGGGAAGAGTTAGCTATGGATTTCATCACCAAGCTACCGCGGACGCCTAGCGGTCATGACTCAATTTGGGTTATTGTGGACATTCTAACTAAATCCGCTCACTTTATCCCGGTTCGTGAGGACTACACTACGGAAAAGTTGGCGCGGATATACATTCGTGAGATCGTTTCCCGTCATGGTGTGCCTAAGGGCATTACGTCTGATCGCGACAGCAGTTTTTCTTCCAGGTTCTGGAAATCTTTGCAAAAGGCCTTTGGGACAAGTGTGAAGCTTAGCTCTTCCTATCATCCAGAAACTGATGGGCAGAGCGAGAGGACCATACAAACCCTAGAGGACATGTTGAGAGCTTGTATCCTTGAATTCGGTAATAGTTGGGAAGCTCATCTGCCGCTGGCAGAATTTTCTTACAACAATAGTTACCACTCCTCTATTAAATGCGCGCCGTTTGAAGCTCTTTACGGTCGCAAGTGTCGCTCACCCTTGTGTTGGTCCGAGACCGGGGATTCACAGATCATCGGCCCGGAACTAATACAGGAAACAACCGATCAAATCGCTATCATTCAACAGCGACTCAAAGACGCCCGTTGTCGGCATAAGTACTACGCAGACAAACGACGCAAGCCACTCGAGTTTCAAGTTGGTGACCGTGTTCTGCTGAAAGTTTCCCCCTGGAAGGGCGTAGTCCGTTTCGGGAAGAAGGGAAAGTTCGCTCCTAGGTATGTTGGACCATTCAAAATCCTTGAAAGGATCGGACCAGTTGCCTATCGTCTTGAGCTGCCGCCGGAACTCGGTAGAGTTCACAATGTTTTTCATGTTTCGCAGTTAAAGAAGTGTCTTGTTGACGAGGCCCTTCTCATTCCCGTCGACGAGGTTCGAATTAACGACAATCTGCTTTTTGTTGAAGAACCCGTCGAAATCTTGGATCGCGAGGTCAAGAAGACCAAGCGTAGCCGCATACCGCTTGTGAATGTTCGATGGAATAACAAACGCGGACCCGAGTTTACATGGGAACGCGAAGATCAAATGAAGGAGAAATACCCTCATCTGTTCTCTTAGTCTCTATTCTTGTAATCTATTGTCTAGAAGTCAATATAACATTTGCAGCATGTATCAAATAATTGTGTTATTCAATGAATATCGTGTTGCCTTATTATGCTTATAAGTATTCTTTTATTTGCATCCACAAATTTGGCTACTCAGGGCTCATGCTGGGAGCACAAGTCATATCTACTCAATCATATGAATTTTGGGGAAATTTATACATTATTTAAGCCAAAAATTTGTCATTCATTCTTGCATTCATGGAGCATGGTTGTGTGTATGTGTGTGGTGTCGTGTCAAATTTTCTAGCCGCACACAATAGAGCTTATACATTGATACAAGGTGAGCTCGTAATTATAGTCCGGAATATAATTACATCAAGGTCACAGGTGTATACGTGTATAAGCAATATGCTATTGTGTAACTAGAAGTCGTGAACTCAAGGTTCGTGTAGAGAAATATTCGACAAAGGTTGAAGAAGTGGTGGGTTAGCCGCTGGTACACCCTATATATAAACCTCTTCGGCACGAGTTGAATATGTCTGAAGCGAAACCTGGAATTAGGGACTTATAGTTAGCGTGGCAGCTGTGAGACATTGAATTCAAGAATTACCGAGGGTAATATTCGCGGAAGATTGAAGGAGTGGTGGGTTAGCCGCTGGTACACCCTATATATAAACCCCTTCAATCCGAAATGAATATGTCTGATGTAAAGCTTGAGGATGATGCCTTGTAGTGGAAAATAGTGTGTCGTCCTGTGTGTCATTGATCTAATAGGAGTCGAAGGAAACACCCAAGTAAGGTTGAAGGAGTGGTGGGTTAGCCGCTGGTACACCCTATATATAAGCCCCTTCGGCTTGATTTGGGTGGTGCCTGAGACGAATATTAGAAGTGGTGGCGCATAGTGGTCATCATGGGATCATGTAATCTTAATCATCGATGCATCAAGTATACTAAAAAGCTAAATTTCGGGACGAAATTCCCCTAAGTTGGGGAGGATGTAACGCCCTGGAATTTGACTGGTAGACAAAAATCAAGGAATCATCGGAAACTATACACTTTGGGGTTCTGGACGATAAGTTCGGAACCCATATCATTGGAGAAATCTGCTTTTATCAATTGAAATGTTTATTTTATAAAACGACATTTACGCCTGGAAAATATTAATTTTTATGCTTTTGAAAAATAAAATGTTCTTATTTAAAAAAAAAAAAAAAAAAAAAAAAAAAAGATTTTAAATAATTATTCGGAAAAATGGTTTATAAAAGTTTTGCTGAAAAAGTTTTAGTTTGTTTAAAAACTTATGAACTCGACTAGTCCTGACCCGTCGGTAGCCTAAACCCGAACCCGAGTCACCCGAGTATTTAAGCGGAAAATCAAGTATTCTTACACCATCTCTTTCATTTCCACCAACACTTCCCACCCAAACACTCCCACTTCTAGAGAGAGAGTAGTGAGAGAAAGTCATCCAATCTAAGATTCGAGTCCACCAATCTGTTTATCGTTGTTGTCGGTAAGATCTTCTTGAAAATCATACGTTTTTACAACCAAAACCCGCCCCGAATCGAGCAAAAACTCCGACTTTTGTGTCAAGTGTGTTCTTGGTCAAAAACCGTCATTTTTGGTGTCAAAATGCAAGCTTTTGTGTTTAAAAGTACTAGGAATCGATACCCCTTTCAATCCCGAGCATTTCCATGTCAAAAACTTCGATTTTGGGTCAAAAATCTGGAAAATCTGGAAAACCCGTGGGTATCTCCGTCGCCCAGCTTGAAGGAGTCGAATCAGACTCATTCGATCGAACCAGTCGATCGAATCAGTCCAGTCGATCGAACCAGTCGATCGAATCAGTTCATTCGATCGAATGTGTCGATCGAACCAGTCCAGTCGACCGAATAGGAAAGCAACCGAATGGTCTCCAACTCATTCGACCGAATGAGCTTCGTATTCGATCGAACGTCTGTCTATTCGATCGAATGAGTGTCTATTCGATCGAATGAGTGTCTATTCGATCGAATGTGTTTCTATTCGATCGAATGTGTGTCTATTCGATCGAATGTGTTTCGATTCGATCGAATGTGTTCCTATTCGATCGAATCAGGTCAGAACCAAGCTGTTTCGTCTTTAAAACCTAGTTTTTGCTCGAGATCGTGTAAGGCTTACACTCTTAGACTTAAACTGCGTTGTTAACTTATTATGTCCTTGTCTAGACTTAGAGGATCGACGTTTGACAGCACCCGACCGCCCTAGCAACCACACCTAGTCAACAAGGTGAGTTCATAGCCCCCATTTTTCTTTTAAAGCCTTTCAAATCATTGGGGGTGAAAACATGGTAAATGTACACGTTTTGACAAAACACATTTATTCAAACATTACTTATCATAAACACTTGACAAATCTTTTGCAAACAATGAACATTGGGAAAACAAGTAATCATGGCAGGTTACGCGTACCTTAACTTTCTCGGAAGTTGTGTATGCATAATCAAATATTCAGGAGTAAATATGGGAATCACTCAGCGTTTAGGGAACATTGGACGTTTGGAAATCAAAGTCATGTACCCGTTATACTTTATCATGAAAACACATTATTCATTGGTCAGTCTTGTGATCGTGTGAACAGTGGCAATATAGGTCACAATAGTGCATAGGTTTGATCTCCAAGTGGTCGATTGGTAGACAGGCCGTCACTAGATGTGGGATTCTAAAGTGATCGATTTAGAATACACGTGACCTATGGGGTTCTTAAGTGTTCGATTAAGAATCCGAAGGATCTCTTAAGTGTTCGATTAAGGATCCGAAGGATCTCCTAAGTGATCGATTAGGAATCCAAGAGATACTAAAGTACGCTTTAGAATTCTCTCATGGTACCCAAAGTGATCGATTTGGGTTACCATCAAGGAAATCAAGTAGCATAGTGTGGTCTTGTGTGGGGTCGATGTCAGGTCTTGTGTGATCATTATGCATCATTATCATTTTTCATCATGGCATGGTTACATATGATTCTTGGGTATCTTATTCATATATCCTTGATACCGTTCCTCCTGCATGCATGGAAACAATAATTGGAATCTTTATACGAAACTCTTGCAGATTCAGTTGAGATGATAAGCATACCAAGCATAGTAGGATAAGTTGTAGGAGTGGTGGGTTAGCCGATGGTACACCCTATATATAAACCCCTACAACTTAGCCTAGTATGCTTGTGTAGGGCTTATCACTACAGTATTAGTTAACCTATGAATTCACTCATCTACTTTTTGTAGTTGACGTTTTATTACATGTTTTCAGGAAATGAAGCAGGAAGTAGCTAATAGCTGATAGAGGCCTTAGAGAGATGAAGGCTAGGCTAGGAGTTGTTTGGAAACTTGATATTTTGTATTAAAACAATTTGTTTCATGTTACCTGGATGATGTAATATTTGACAGTTTGGTTATGTTTATGCATTTAGACTTTTATACTATTGTACTCAATCAATCACGACCTAGTCGCCACGCCTCGGTTTTCCGCCATTACGACCGGGGTGTGACATTTGTAGATCCAAAGATTATGTCATCCACATACACTTGTAACAGAAGCAAGTCTGATCGCTTTCTTTTGTAGAGGAGTGTCTTGTCAATGGCTCCTTTTTTGAAACCATTTTCAAGAAGATGATTTGATAGCTTATCATACCATGCTCTAGGGGCCTGATGCAATCCATAAATGGCTTTGTTTAGCTTATAAACCCTGTTTGGATACATTGGATCCTCAAAACCTGGAGGTTGAACTACATACACCTCTTCATCAATCTTTCCATTAAGAAATGCAGACTTAACATCAAGCTAGAACACTCTAATGTTCTTTGAGGCAACATATGCAAGAAAAATCCTGATAGCTTCAAGTCTTGCAACAGGAGCAAAGACTTCCTCAAAGTCTATTCCTTCTTCTTGAAGACATCCCAGTGCTACAAGTCTAGCTTTGTTCTTAATCACCAAACCCCTTTCATCCCTTTTGTTTCTAAAAACCCATTTGGTTCCTATTGCATATCTGTCTATTGGCCTATCAAAAAGATCCCACACATGTAGGTCTCTGAACTGTGCCAGTTCCTCTTGAATTGCTTCTACCCAACTATTGTCTTTTAGTGCTTGAGCAATGTTCTTTGGCTCTATTTGGGATAGAAAGCAGGAGTAAAGACAGATGTTTGCAATTTCAGAATGACTTCTTGTAACTCTGTCATACAAATCACCAATGATGTTTTCAGAAGGATGATTCTTTTCCACATAAGGAGTTTGTATAATCATATTTGTAGACAAATTTGTGTCAAGATTTGTTTCATTGAGCTATGGTTCTTCAATGATCAAATTAGCTTATGCATCATGAAATTCTGGTGCTTCATCATTATGTTGTCCTGAAGTAGATGCACCATTGTTTTCTAAGTTCAATCTTTGAAATAGATCTTGAAATCTTGTTGTAGATGCAGCTGCTTCTCCACTTGCTTGGTTGCTTGTGTCACCCTCATTCTGAACTTGATCATTTTGTGCATCTTGATTGTCTTGATTGTTCTCAGTATGATCATGTTCAACATTGTGATTGTTTCTTGATCAGGTTCACCAATATCACATGAGGAATTCTTCACAAAAGTATACTCCTTTTCTTTTCTAGCAACCTTTTTCCATAATTCTTCCAAGTCCAATGATTTTTTCTTTTTCTCTTCAATTTCACTGGTCTTGTAGAAAGACCTTATTAACCTTTCATGATCAAACAACCATGATGCACCATCAACTGTATTGAATTGATTCTCATTAAAGATAATATCTGATAATTCTATAACACTCAAGTGGTCTTTCACATAAACTCTGTAAGCCTTTGAGTGTGTAGAATATCCAACAAAGAAACAATCCAGGGACTTTGTTTGAAACTTGTTCAAATAATCTCTTGTGTTCAGTAGAAAACATTTGCATCCAAAGGGCTTGAAAAACTTAATGTAAGGCTTTCTGTTGTGAAATATTTCATATGGAGTTTTGTTATGCCTTTTGTTGACAAGTACCCTGTTCTGAACATAGCAGGCTGTATTTATGGCTTCAGCCCAAAAAGTGACAGGCAAATTTGCATCAGCTAACATGGTTCTTGCAGCTTCAATCAAGGTTCTATTTCTTCTTTCTGCTACACCATTTTGTTCAAGAATTCTAGGAGCTAAGAATTGTTTTTGTATACCATTTTCTGCACAGAATTCTTGCATAACTCCATTCTTGAACTCAGTGCCATTGTCACTTCTCATCATCTTGACTTTCTTATTCAACTTGTTCTCAATCATTGTTACACAACCTTTAATCAACTCTGCAGTCTCATCCTTGGTACTTAGGAAATAAACCCAAGTGTATCTTGAATAGCCATCAATGATCAAGAGACAATATCTTTTCTTCCCTATACTTGGTACACTTACAGGACCAAAAAGATCCATGTGAAGTAATTCAAGTACTTGATCAATTGAGTTGTGAGCTTTGGCTTATGAGTAGATTTGTGTTATTTTCCTTTTTGGCATGAACTACAATGATCTTCCAATTTGAATTCTCTTGTGGGTAAGCCTATGACATGCTCACCTTTAACAAGTCTGTTCATGTTCTTCAAGTTCACATGACACAGTTTCCTATGCCACAATTTTGACACATTTTCAGTGGCTTTGGAAACAAAACATGCACCTCCTCTTGAAATTGCTTCTTTCATATTCAATTCATACAAGTTACCATTTCTTGGTGCCATCATCATAATCATTTCAGGTGGAATCATAAACTCGGGTTTTAGAATGAAACAGGGTGAATCATCAAAACTGACTTTGTATCCCTTATCACACATTTGTGATATACTCTGCAGATTGTACTGAAGACCTTCAACATGAAATAAATTATCAAATGAGACTTTCCCATTTGTTAAGATTCCTTTTCCAACAATCTTTCCACCATTCTCATCACTCCCAAAAGCTACTGGACATTCATACTTTTCTTCATAATTGACAAGAGATCTCTTGTCACATGTCATGTGCCTAGAACATCCACTATCCATGTACCATATGTCATTCAGAGGAGTGGACTGTTCCTGCACATACAAAGAAAGTTTGATTAGTTGAGTGATGAAGTGCAAGCCTTTTCAACTTTCAGCTCATCAGATTCAGTTTCAGACATAGCTTGGGAAGTGAGTGTAGTTGGTTCCGGATCTTCATGAGTGATTTCTAGATTGTCTGAATTGTCTGTTTCATAACCACACTCTCTTGGAGTTTTAACTAGTGATGTTGAGTTCTGGTACTCAGCTGAGTCAGTGTCACACTCTTTTATCACATAGTCCTTCTTTTCAGAGTAGTCTCTTACATCAGCAACTATCTCAACCTTAATCTCAGGCTTAGGTTTCCAAAGAAAACATTGTGGTTCATATCCATACTTTAACAAAAACTTCTCATCGCCAGTGAGTTATGTTGTTTTCCTTTTAGGTACCACATGTCTTTTTGTATTCTCACTGCTTGATGATCTTTGAGAACTATCAGATTTGACAGACTGATTATCCCTTTTTGGAATTGTTCTCAATCGATGAGAGTCCTTCTTAACAGTTTTCACATGCTTCACTGGAGATTTAACCTTGTTAACAGGTTTGATCACATGTTTCAAGACTTTTAGTGAATGCCTTTGGCTCTCTTTTTCCAGAACTTCCCCTGCACAATCCTTTCCCATACCCAAATATTTTTCATACTTCATTTTATAGGCCACAAAGTCTTGTCCATATTTTGTTTCATCTGGGACTTGAAAAGGCTTGAATTTAAGTCTTTCATTACAGGAGTCTGTATGATGACCATATTCATCACACTTCTTGCACCAAACCTTTCCTTTGAATACTTCATGTTCTTTTGGTTTCTTGAACCTTTCACTTGGTCTTTTAGATTTTAAACAGTCAAAATCAATTGAGAAGGGAACAAATTCAGCTATCCTTATGTCACTTCTTTCCACTTTCCCTTTAACAAAAACAATTTCTCTTATATATAAGGGTTCTTCCTCTATGCTTTCCCTTCGTCTTGATTTCCTCTTTTCATATTCCTCCATTGTTTCTACTTCTCCAATGTCAAAGTCTTCAACACTTGAGAAAATAGGGTAAACAGGAATAAAATTTTCACATTCAACTGTTTCAACTTCTTTCAATTTTTTATTCTGTTTAATTATTTCCAATAGAGCTTTGCTTGGAGGTCTCACTGCATTATAACTTGGTTTTTATCCTTCACATATATCAAACGACACATGTCCTCTCTTGGTTATTTCATTTTTTTTCTTCCTTCTTGATGTGACAGGTGGATACTTTGGAAATTTGTCAATGGATTCTGGTTTCTTGAATCTTCTTCCTCTTTCAGCAGCTTTAATTTCCTCCTCAGTAATTTGATCACTTAAATCACTCAAGTCATCTTGATTCAAGTAAATTGACTCAAGGTCATCTTCAGAGACTTGAACTCAAATTGACTTTTCTTCTTTCAGTTATTTCTTCACAACAAACTCTCCTTCTTCACTCACCTCAACATTCTTATACAAATCCACAAGTTCTTCTTGATCTTGAAAGACATCTTTGAATTGTTATAGATATGCATTTCCTTTCTCTTTATCAAATTTTGGCATAAAGTTGTTGTTGAATGGTGGTGGTACTGCTTTGTATTTGTCTTCTTTCTTGACTTGATTCAGAATTCCACAGATGTTTCCAGTGGATACCAAGTTATTCAAGAATTCATTTTCAGTTTGCAGTTTTGTGTTCAGAACATTTTCTTCTATAATCATTTTCTTCAACCCATCAATCTCAGTTTTAAATCTTTTCTGAGCTCTGAAACTGTTCATGCAGTCATCTTCCAAACTTTTCATCCTTTCTTCACTTATCAGTTCACTAGCTTCATATGCATTGATGATACTTTGTTTCTTAAAACACTCACTTTCCAGCTTGCCTACCTTCGTTTTCAAATCATTGATAAGTATATTTAAATCAATAGTAGGAGCATATTGTACCTGAGAAGTTGATCCAGTTACTTTCTCTATTTTGGCCATGAATGCTACATTTGCCCTCTTGATATCATCTGCAATGTCTTCTTCAAGATTGCTCCAATCAAAGTTACCTTCATGTTGTGTAGTCACTGCCACATTTCCTTGATTTCTTGGTTGATTTTGGTTGACTGGAACCGTGTTGTTTGGAACATTTTGAACTGCTTGAAGGTTTTGATTGTTGTTCATTTGAAAACCTTGATTCTGTTGCATACTTTGATTAAGATTATTCATTGGAGGCTGAAAGTTGTTGAAGTTGGGATTGTAGTTGTTGTTGGGATTGAAGTTGTTGTTGAAGTTTTGGTTGATATTTCGTTGCTGATTTTGCTGGTATTGCTGCTGACCTCTTGGTTGTTGATTCTGGAATTGATTCATCTGATAGTTCCTTGGCAGGTTGCATTCTCTTGCAAAATGTCCTGGCTGTTGGCAATTGTAGCAGATTTCCTTTGACTTGTCAAATCCATTCCTTTCATTAGGACCAGAAACCAGAGATCTACCAGTTCTATTATACAACCTCTTACTTCTCAATGCTAACATGGCAGCTTGCCACTTCAAATCCTTGTCTTCCAAATAATCAGCATCTATCTGCTCAAGATCATCTTGCACTACACTTGTGTGGATTAAATTCTTTGCAACAAATGCATTATATGACTCAGTGAACATTGAAAGCAAAGCCTATGTATCACTGCTTTGACCATGTCCACCACCAGTGTGAGAACATTCCCACTTGCCATAGAGGCAGAATCAGTGTCATCAATCAGCTGCACATTGAATCTTTGCTGATTTCCTTGTTTACTTGTGCTAACACCAACAAATGATTTTAGAGTATCAGAATTGAGTTCAACAGGTTCTTCAATGATAGGAATCTGCTGTTGATTCTTGGTAGTCAAATTACCCATAGGTGCAATCAATGCATTTGAAACATTGAAGCAGGGTCTTTCCTCGTTAATCATTTCATTTTCTATCATCTCTATTTCTGCAGCTTGAAGAAAACACACTACATCATCTACTTTTAGCTCATTGAAGTTGTGCTTTGTAAGAATGAACTTGCAGGCACTATACCATTCCTTTGGCATAGAGTTCAGCAGCTTGGTGTTGAGATCAAAGTCAGTCATGACATAGTCTGTGGTTCTGAGCTCATTCACAATTCCCAGAAACCTCTCTAGAATTGATTTAAACCTTTCTCCTTTTTTATACTTAAATCGTTTAAACTGCTGCTTCAATCTCTGCTTCTTGATGTTCTTGAGTTCAACATTTCCCTCAAACATTTCAAGTATTGCATCATACATTGCCTTGGCTTTGGGATGATGTGCAACCTTGGTGAGTATTTCCCAAGACAGACCTAGCTTCAACATAGCCATTGCCTTGTCATCAACCTTTCTCATTCTTTCTCTTACAGCAGCAGTTGCAGCTGCATTTGCACCTTCTGCAACTTCTCCTTGTGGACCATTCTTGATGGAGTTCCACATATCAACATCATTTTCGCAAAGGGATGCTTCAAACAAAACCTTCCATTTAGTGAAATTTTCCTGTCCATACAATCTAGGAATCTTGTTAGACACCTCTTGTTCCTCGTAACCAGACATTTTTATGAAAATAAAAGTAATTTCTTAATAAAAACAAAATTTCGAAAATATTCAGATCTGAGACTCGATTGTTCATATATGAGGAGTCTGATTCGATAAGAACAAGATATAAATATAAAGATTAAAACTTTAAATAAAACAAGGAAGAGAAAATACCAAATGATTGTAGATCTGGAAGAAAAATGAAGAACAGAGCTGCTGACGTCACAAATCAATGGAACAGTGGTCTGCTTACGTCATTCTTCTTCAAATCTTCAATCAGCAAAAATCTTTCTAAAATAGCAGTAATCAACTCTGATACCACTTGTCAGGTCCTTCAATTTCAGCTGGATCTTACTTAATCATGTCATAACTCACACAGATTGATGTGTTGACAAGGGAGTTAATGACGGGTTGCTGTATTTAGAATGATATCCGTTTGTTAAAGGCGGAATCAATAACAAACATACGGTTGCTTAATAAGTATTCAATGATAGATAACAAAAACAAGATTCACTCAAAAGATTTTCATTTATATAATATCAATCATACATAGTGTATAATCAATTTAGGGTTTCTTGAAGGTTTATTCGTACGAAGACAGTCGTCACACACATTATTCTCTATTAATAAATTCCTTTTTCCGTGTGTTGTGTGTGTGTCTGTTCTTAGGCCTCTCTTCATCCGTAGGTGGCGTCCCTAAAACATTCTATTTATAGGCCTGCCAACCTAGGACAGCTGTCATTCCTTCTAGAAACCCCAAACATACATACATATTCAAATTACATAATCAGAAAATATTCTTAGTGTAAAACAAGTCTTCCGGGTAGGCTTTGGATAAGTAAACTTCTCCGAGTAGACTATGTGCTCTGCCTGCCTTAGACTTGGTAACATAGAAGTGTGCTCGGGATCAGTTTTCGGGTAGACATTACTTGAAGAGTATTTTACCAAGTAAAATACTCACCGGGTAGACTTCAATCTTCTTGACTTTGCCAGACTTTGCCCGACAAACCCTTACGAGCAACCTTGTTCTTCGATGGTCCATTCAACTCCTTGCTATACAATAAATTATTAGAAAAGTGTACTCGGCAGTACTGTTCCTTGCTTGTGTTGAACCTTGCCCGATGTTACTTAGAGATATTCCATTTATACATCAAGCTTGCTCGGACCATAATTATTAAAGAATACCTTGCCCGGTCTTCCAATCACTTGGCCTCAGGGACTTGGTTAGCCAAAAGCTTACTCGGAAGAGAATCTTACTTGACTATGAAGAATAGACTTTCTTGATAAAGTGAACTTTGCTCGGATTTACATAAACTAGTGAACCTTGCCCGGCAATGCACTAATTTGCAAACCTTGCTCGGATATCCACTAAAGAAGACTACTTGAAGTAAACCTTGCCCGATAGACAAAATATCGTACCCGGCTAAGTAATAGCTTGCTTGGAAGTCTAAGGTGTACCCGGATCCATACTTAGCGAATTCTGAGGAGGTTGAGAAGATTCCAATCTTCCATGTACTTCATTTTGGTCAAATCTTTAACTCCACAATCTCCCCCTTAGGTCAGTTTCTTGACCCAACAGTATGCGAATTTCACACAACTAAGACACCTGTGGCAGATGTGCTTCAGTAGAGGGGTTGTTAGGATCAAGATTCAACAAAGGAAAGATTGAGATCTTCTCAACTTCCTCAAGAAATGGGTGAAATTGGAAAACGATCAAAGTTGGCACTTCGAGCAAAACTAGACTTACTCAAGCAAGGTACTTTACTTTCGAGCAATGTTATCTTCTAGAATTCTTCGAAGTGTATGTTCGAGCAAACTACACTTCATCAAGCACACATGCTCTTCAAGTCAAGCAAGATTTGTTTCAGATCTAACCCTTGAATAACCATGCTAAAACCAAGTACTCTGGTGGATCGAGCAAGGTTTATTAATAAACATTGGTCCAAGCAAACTTGAAGGAAGTTCTTGAAGAAAATACTATAAGGACTTCCAACGAGCAAGGTTCAACCCAAGAAAGCTACAGTGTCACCACCACACTTAACTTGTTATAATAAGTTAAAGACAAAAAGGTTGAGTGGATCAATGAAGAACAAGTTTGCTCGTAGGATTTTATCAAGGAAAGTTTGGTATTATCATGAAGATTGAAGTGTGCTTATAGAATATTTTCTTTTGAAAATATTCTAAGTAAAGCTTACTTGGAAATCTATTCCAAGCACACTTATGATTAAAAGGTTTGCTCGACAAAGATAAAAGTTTACAAGCTTACTCGAACACCTGTTTACACTGGTACTATTTTTGAATACGTTTGAATATGTAATGTATCAATCATTAGGGTTTCTAGAGGGAGTCAGGTATGCCTATTTAAGGAAACTTTAGGGCACATATATGACAACAGACAGAGAGTGGATAATGTGATTTGACAGTTGGCACTTTCTCATAAAAGTAATGTTTTGTATCCGGAAAGTTGCCTAAAAAACAAACATTCCACCTAGAAACCCTATAGATTTTCATTGTATCCTTCATAATATTAATGGAAATCTTTTGAGTGACTTTGTGTGTTTGTTTCATTTCGGTTCATTTTGAAAGACTTTTAATATTACTGATTCCGCCTTTGATGTTCATTCGATCTTCACAGGAGCAGACCTCGTAACAGTCTTGTCAACACGTTGTTGTTTGTTACGAGACTCATTGTTGTGGTTGATAGATCGGTCCTGACAAGGAGAAAAGGGGATGATCACACAGAAGGGTACTGTAAGTAATGTTGTTCTTAAATTTGAAAATATTAACATTGTTCCATAATTAAAACATAGCCTGCTCAGTGTCATGCAGATCTGTGAAAAAAGTTTTTCAACTCAAATCACAAACAAAGAGTGTCTGATTTTAAACCCTTTTTGATTTATACCAGAAGATTGGGGCCTTTTTCTAGCTCAAAGAAAAGATAATACTTACATGATCGACATGAATAAAAATGTTCCAGAGGAAATCACATGTTTATTTTTAAACGTGTCGGAAGATAATGCCATGCTTTGGCATCGTCGTCATGGTCATGCGAATGTTAAAACTGTAAACCGTATTGCTAAAAACAACATTGCCCGTGGTTTTCCAGTCAAAGATTCTGTAACAATTGAGAAATGTGTAGCTTGTGCTTTAGGCAAACATCATCGTAAGTCTCACAAGCGAAAGCTGGTCAATACTATCTCCTCGGTGATTCAATTGTTTCATATGGACTTGTTATGTCGTGTTCATGTTTTGAGTCTTTCTCACAAATCTTATTGTTTGGTTATTGCTGATGACTACTAATGTTTTACTTGGGTTCTTTTCTTGTCAAATAAGAGTGAAACTGAAGAATTGATAATGCGTTTTATGGTGCTAATGGAGAATCAACTCAACGGCACAGAGTTCAAGAACTCAACGTTGAGTCATTTTTGTGACGAAAAGGGAGTACTTCGACAATACAGCTCAGCTCGTACACCTCAACAAAATGGTGTAGATGAGGGAAGAAATAGAACTCTAATTGAGGCTGCAAGGACTATGACGTGTGAGTCAAATCTGCCTTTGTTCTTCTAGGCCGAAATTGTCAACACAACTTGTTATATTTCAAAATCAGTTGTTGATAAATAAATCACAGATGAAGACTCCTTATGGGATTGTTTATGGTCACAAGCCCACTATAGAACACTTTCGAGGCTTCGGATGTCCATGCACTCTACTAAATCTCGAATCGACTCCAAAGTTTGGAGCTAAAGCTGATGATTGCTATTTTGTCGGGCATGCTGGTCGCACTGCCTACAGATTCTATAACAAGGCAACCAAGCAGAATGTGGAATCTTATGATGTGCGCTAGCTAGAGGGGAATGAAACCGATGCTCATGTCGGTCATGACTGGTTGTTCGATTATAAAGAACTATTTTAGCCATTTAATGTGTTTCTAGTTGTTGATGCAGAAAACTCAGGTGTAGGGATTTCGAATGCAGTTGATGAAGAAGAAGACATCTATGCTGATTTTCAAAATTCTCTAGTGCTGGGTATAGATTTTTCTGAATCATCCGATACTGTTCATCATATATCTTCAAGACAACAAGAACATGTTAATGAGTTTGTTTCTTCACAAAAGTTTCTTAAGTATGTGAATTGCACACAACTGAGACACCTGCGGCGAAAGTTCATTAGTAGAGGGGATGTTGGGATCAAGATTCGACAAAGGAAAGATTGAAATCTTATCAACCTCCTCAAGAAATGGCTGAGTATGGAAAACGAGCAAAGTTGGCACTTCGAGCAAGCCTAGACTTATTTAAGCAAGGTACTTTACTTTCAAGCAAAGTTATCTTCTAGAATTCTTCTAAGTATATGTTCGAGCAAACTACACTTCATCAAGAAAGGATGTTCTTCAAGTCGAGCAAGGATTGTTTCAGATCAAACCCTTGACTAAACCATGCTAAAACCAAGTATTCTGGTGGATCGAGCAAGGTTTATTAATAAACAGTGGTCCAAGCAAACTTGAAGGAATTTTTTGAAGAAACAAAAATAAGGACTTCCAACGAGCAAGGTTCAACCCGAGCAAGCTACAGTTTCACCAGCACACTTAACTTGTAATAATAAGTTAAAGACAAAAAGGTTGAGTGGATCAACGAAGAACAAGTTTGCTCGTAGGATTTTATCAAGTAAAGTTTGTTATTATCATGAAGATTGAAGTCTGCTTAAAGAATATTTTCATATGAAAATATTCAAAGTATAGCTTACATGGAAATCTGTTCCAAGCACACTTATGATTAAAAGGTCTGCTCGACAAAGATAAAAGCTTTCAAGCTTACTCGAAGACCTTCTTACACTGGTACTTTTTTGAATACGTTTGAATATTTAATTTACCAATCCTTTGGGTTTTTAGAGGGTGTCAGGTGTGCCTATTTAAGGAAACTTTAGGGCACATATATGACAACAGACAGAGAGTGGATATTGTGATTTGAGGGCTGACACTTTCTCGTAAAAGGAATACTTTGTATATGGAAAGTTGCCTCAAAAAACAAATATTCCAACTAGAAACCCTAACAAATTTTCATTTTATCCTTCATAATATTAATAAAAATATTTTGAATGACTTTGTGTGTTTGTTTCATTTCGGTTCGTTTAGAAACACTTTGAATATCATTGATTCCGCCTTTGATGTTCATTGGATCTTCATAGGAGCAGACCTCGTAACCGTCATGTCAACACGTTGTTTTTGGTTACGAGACTGATTGTTGTGGTTGATAGATCGGTCCTGAAAAGGAGAAAAATGGAAGATCACACTGAAGGATACTGTAAGTTATGATGTTCTTAAATTTGAAAATGTGAACTTTGTTCCAGAATTAAAACACAGTCTGCTCAGTGTCTCGCAGATCTGTGACAAAGGTTTTTCAACTCATTTCACAAACAAAGAGTTTCTGATTTTAAAACCTGGTATCATTTACCAGAAGATTGGGGCCTTGTTCTATCATAAGGAAAAGATAATGCTTACGTGATCATCATGAAAAAAAATGTTCCAGATGAAATCACACGCTTATTTTTAAATGTATCGGAAGATAATGTCATGCTTTGACATCGTCGTCTTGGTCATGCGAATGTTAAACCGTTAAACCGTCATGCTAAAAACAACATTGTCCATGGTTTGCGAGTTAAAGATTTTGTAACAATTGAGAAATGTGTATCTTGTTCTTTAGTCAAACATCATCGTAAGTGTCACAAGTGAAAGCTGGTCAATACTATTTCCTCGTTGTTTCAATTGCTTCATATGGGCTTGTTCAGTCGTGTTCATGTTTTGTGTCTTTCTCACAGCTCTTATTGTTTGGTTATTTCTGATGACTACTCATGTTTTACTTGAGTGTTTTTCTTGTCAAATAAGAGTGAAACTGAAGAATTGATAAAACGTTTTCTGGTTCTAATGGAGAATCAACTCAATTTGAAGCTGAAAGGAATTCGATGTGACAACGATACAGAGTTCAAGAACTCAACGTTGAATCATTTTTGTGCAGAAAAGGGAGTACTTAGACAATAAAGATCAGCTCTTACACCTCAACAAAGTGGTGTAGAAGAAGGAAGAAATAGAACTCCAATTGAGGCTGCAAGGACTATGCTGTGTGACTCGAAGCTACCTCTGTTCTTCTAGGCTGAAGCGGTCAACACAGCGTGTTATTTTTAAAAATCGGGTATTGATAATAAATCAGAGATGAAGACTCTTTATGATATATTTTATGATCACAAGTCCACTGTAGCACACTTTTGAGCCTTCAGATATCCATGCACTCTACTATTTCTCGAATCGACTCCAAAGTTTGGAGCTAAAGCTGATGATTGCTATTTTGTTGGGTATGCTGGCCGCACTGCCTACACAGAGGCTATAACAAGGCAAAGAAGTAGCATGTGGAATCTTATGATGTGTGCTAGCTTGAGGGGAATGAAACCGATGCTCATGTCGGTCATGATTGGTTGTTCGATTATAATGAACTATTTAAGCCATTTAATGTGTTTCTAGTTGTTGATGCAGAAAACTCAGGTGTAGGGATTTCCAATGCAGTTGATGAAGAAGAAGACATCTATGCTGATTTTCAAAATTCTCTAGTGCTGGGTATAGATTTTTCTGAATCATCTGATACTGTTCATCATATATCTTCAAGACAACAAGAACATGTTAATGAGTTTGTTTCTTCACAAAAGTTTCTTAAGTATGTGAATTGCACACAACTGAGACACCTGCGGCGGAAGTTCTTTAGTAGAGGGGATGTTGGGATCAAGATTCGACAAAGGAAAGATTGAAATCTTCTCAACCTCCTCAAGAAATGGCTGAGTATGGAAAACGAGCAAAGTTGGCACTTTGAGCAAGCTTAGACTTATTCAAGCAAGGTACTTTACTTTCAAGCAAAGTTATCTTCTAGAATTCTTCTAAGTATATGTTCGAGCAAACTACACTTCATCAAGAAAGGATGTTCTTCAAGTCGAGCAAGGTTTGTTTCAGATCAAACCCTTGACTAAACCATGCTAAAACCAAGTATTCTGGTGGATCGAGCAAGGTTTATTAATAAACAGTGGTCCAAGCAAACTTGAAGGAATTTCTTGAAGAAACAAATATAAGGACTTCCAACGAGCAAGGTTCAACCCGAGCAAGCTACAGTTTCACCAGCACACTTAACTTGTAATAATAAGTTAAAGACAAAAAGGTTGAGTGGATCAATGAAGAACAAGTTTGCTCGTAGGATTTTATCAAGTAAAGTTTGTTATTATCATGAATATTGAAGTCTGCTTAAAGAATATTTTCATATGAAAATATTCAAAGTATAGCTTACATGGAAATCTGTTCCAAGCACACTTATGATTAAAAGGTCTGCTCGACAAAGATAAAAGCTTTCAAGCTTACTCGAAGACCTGCTTACACTGGTACTTTTTGGAATACGTTTGAATATTTAATGTACCAATCCTTTGGGTTTTTAGAGGGTGTCAGGTGTGCCTATTTAAGGAAACTTTAGGGCACATATATGACAACAGACAGAGAGTGGATATTGTGATTTGAGGGCTGACACTTTCTCGTAAAAGGAATACTTTGTATATGGAAAGTTGCCTCAAAAAACAAATATTCCAACTAGAAACCCTAACAAATTTTCATTTTATCCTTCATAATATTAATAAAAATATTTTGAATGACTTTGTGTGTTTGTTTCATTTCGGTTCGTTTAGAAACACTTTGAATATCATTGATTCCGCCTTTGATGTTCATTGGATCTTCGTAGGAGCAGACCTCGTAACCGTCATGTCAACACGTTGTTTTTGGTTACGAGACTGATTGTTGTGGTTGATAGATCGGTCCTGAAAAGGAGAAAAATGGAAGATCACACTGAAGGATACTGTAAGTTATGATGTTCTTAAATTTGAAAATGTGAACTTTGTTCCAGAATTAAAACACAGTCTGCTCAGTGTCTCGCAGATCTGTGACAAAGGTTTTTCAACTCATTTCACAAACAAAGAGTTTCTGATTTTAAAACCTGGTATCATTTACCAGAAGATTGGGGCCTTGTTCTATCATAAGGAAAAGATAATGCTTACGTGATCATCATGAAAAAAAAATGTTCCAGATGAAATCACACGCTTATTTTTAAATGTGTTGGAAGATAATGTCATGCTTTGACATCGTCGTCTTGGTCATGCGAATGTTAAACCTTTAAAGTGTCTTGCTTAAAACAACATTGTCCATGGTTTGCGAGTTAAAGATTTTGTAACAATTGAGAAATGTGTATCTTGTTCTTTAGTCAAACATAATCGTAAGTGTCACAAGTGAAAGCTGGTCAATACTATCTCCTCGTTGTTTCAATTGCTTCATATGGGCTTGTTCAGTCGTGTTCATGTTTTGTGTCTTTCTCACAGCTCTTATTGTTTGGTTATTGCTGATGACTACTCATGTTTTACTTGAGTGTTTTTCTTGTCAAATAAGAGTGAAACTGAAGAATTGATAAAACGTTTTCTGGTTCTAATGGAGAATCAACTCAATTTGAAGCTGAAAGGAATTCGATGTGACAACGATACAGAGTTCAAGAACTCAACGTTGAATCATTTTTTTGCAGAAAAGGGAGTACTTAGAAAATAAAGCTCAGCTCTTACACCTCAACAAAGTGGTGTAGAAGAAGGAAGAAATAGAACTCTAATTGAGGCTGCAAGGACTATGCTGTGTGACTCGAAGCTACCTCTGTTCTTCTAGGCTGAAGCGGTCAACACAGCGTGTTATTTTTAAAAATCGGGTATTGATAATAAATCAGAGATGAAGACTCTTTATGATATATTTTATGATCACAAGCCCACTGTAGCACACTTTTGAGCCTTCAGATATCCATGCACTCTACTATTTCTCGAATCGACTCCAAAGTTTGGAGCTAAAGCTGATGATTGCTATTTTGTTGGGTATGCTGGCCGCACTGCCTACACAGAGGCTATAACAAGGCAAAGAAGTAGAATGTGGAATCTTATGATGTGTGCTAGCTTGAGGGGAATGAAACCGATGCTCATGTCGGTCATGATTGGTTGTTCGATTATAATGAACTATTTAAGCCATTTAATGTGTTTCTAGTTGTTGATGCAGAAAACTCAGGTGCAGGGATTTCGAATGCGGTTGATGAAGAAGAAGACATCAATGCTGATTTTCAAAAGTCTCTTGTTCTAGGTATAGATCCTTCTAAATCATCCGATATTGTTCATCATATGTCTTCAAACAAGAACATGTTAATGAGTCTGTCTATTCACAAAAGGTTCCTGGGTATGTGAATTGCACAAAACTGAGACACCTGCGGCGGATGTTCTTCAGTAGAGGGGGTTTTGGGATCAAGATTCGAAAAAGGAAATATTGGAATCTTCTCAACCTTCTCAATAAATGGCTGAGTATGGAAAACGGACAAAGTTGGCACTACGAGCAAGCCTAGACTTATTCAAGCAAGGTACTTTGCTTTCGAGCAAAGTTATCTTCTAGAGTTCTTCTAAGTGTATGTTCGCGAAAACTACACTTCATAAAGCAATTATGTTCTTCAAGTCGAGCAAGGTTTGTTTTAGAGCAAACCCTTGACTAAAAAACCATGCTAAAACCAAGTATTTTGGTGGATCGAGCAAGGTTTATTAATAAACAGTGGTCCAAGAAAACTTGAAGGATATTTTTGAAGAAAATACTATAAGTACTTCCAACGAACAAGGTTCAACCCGAGCAAGTAGGTTGAATGGATCAACGTAGAACAAGTTTGCTCGTAGGATTTTATCAAGCAAAGTTTGGTATTATCATCGAGATTAAAGTCTGTTTAAAAAATATTTTATTATGAAAATACTCTAAGTAAAGTTTACTTGGAAAACTGTTCCAAGCACACTTATGATTAAAAGGTCTTCTCAACAAAGATAAAAGCATACAAGCTTACTCGAAGACTTGTTTACACTTGTAATATTTTTGAATAAGTTTCAATTTGTTATGTACCAATCATTAGGGTTTCTAGAGGGTGTCAGGTGTGCCTATTTAAGGAAACTTTAGGGCACATTTATGACAACAGACAGAGAGCGAATATTATGATTTGACGGCTGACACTTTCTCGTAAAAGAATATTTCTGTACGGAAAGCTGCCTAAAATACACACGTTCCCCCTAGAAACCCTAATCGAGTTTTGTGGTATCCTTCATAATATTAATGGAAATATTTTGAGTTACTTTATGTGTTTGTGTCTTTTCGGTCTTTTTAGCAACACTTTGGATAATATTGTTTCTGCCTTTAATGTTCATTGGATCTTCACAGGATTAGAACTCGTAACCGTCTTGCCAACACGTTTTTGTTTGTTATGAGACTGATTGTGTGGTTAATAGATCGATCCTGACATGGGGAGAGTACCATTCGTCAAATCTTTGTTAGCACTCTATTTCAAGATGTCAGACCAAATGAATACATTGCAGTACCTCGTACTCGCATAATACCGCGGCATCTGGATGGAGGAACCCTATCTCTGAAATCCTTGAAGATCTAACAAATTTATCGGCTACTTGTTCCACTCCCGATCGTTCTGTTCCGACAATATTTCAACAGGATCATCCAATCGAGAATGTAATAGATCCCCTTGAATCGGGCATCTGAACCAGAAGTCAGACAAGACACATCAATAGTTGTTTGTATTCTTGTTTTATCTGTCAGATTGAACCTAAGCCCGTTGAAATTGCTTTACAACAACCAATTTGGGTGGAATCTATGCATGAAAAATTGAATTAGTTTGAGAAACTCAAGTTTTGGAGATTGGCTGAGTTGCCCGTCGGGAAGAAGGCTTTAGATGCGAGATGGGTTTTTCGTAACAAGCAAGATGAAACTGGGGTTATTGTTTGAAACAAATCACGGCTTGTGGTTCGTGGTTTTTGTCAGGTTGAAGGTTTATACGACACGGAAGTGTGTGCTCCAGTGGCTCGACTTGAGGCCATTTGGATTTTTTTGGTGTATGCTTCTTACATGGGGCTCATGGTTTATCAGATGGATGTTAAGACGGAGCTTCTGCATGAAGAGGTAAAGGAGGAGATATATGTGGATCAACCATTGATAAAAATTGCTATTATTATACAATATTTAAATAAAATATTTGTGTTAAAAGCCTAAAGGGTAAAAGTAGAACTACAAGGGTGGGACATTCAAATTACTCCTAAATACCCTGAATCTAAGGCTTGAAAGCCCGGAGGACATGTAAGTCCAACGTTCAACCTTAAAGCTTAAATTTTTGTTTGTATAGTTAAAGTCTTTTGATCAAGCACTAGGGGTTGGAGTCATATTGGAGTGATCTGGAGAAAGTCAAATACGCTTTGAGAAGAGATAAGAGGCATCATAGGTCCATAAGTGATGTCCATCAAAGCTTTATGCCTAATTGAACCTAATGCATATCACTGATGCAATGAAAATCATGCTAAGTATCTAAATACATGCTATCAACATGTTCTCTATGTCATAATAATGTTGAAAATGAATCATTGTGAAAGCATCTTAATCAATATGATTTCATGTTCAAATCATTTCATAAAAGTTTGCTCGCTTGACAAAACTGAAATTTAATCCTGAAATATGTTAGAACTACTGAAGGCCGGGTGGTAAAATTATTTTATTGGTTTTATTTTTAATTTTTAATTTTTGTTTATTTTTTGTCTTTGATTTTACCTCAAGTTTACTCTTGTCAAAAAAAATGCGTTAAGGAATCGTCTTTTAAACATGAATCAGACTTGTGTTCTTTTATGTTCTCGGCTCACGGTGAAATGGTTTAATCAATTGGGGTCTTTGGCCCATGAGAGTTGATTTTTGTTGGCCCAAATGGTTATAATGTGTTTTAGTTCTCGGCCCATCAGGTTTCCGCCCAGATCCAAACACATTTGAAGTTTAAAAGGCATCTTTTGTGCATTATTGTCTATCAAAACTCAAATCTGCAAATACTATTCTCTCTTCCAAATATCAAAAACATTCTTTCTTCCATTGCTATAATATTTGATCATCTGAGTTGTTCATAATTATTAAAGGTATATGAAACTTTGACGGACTTGTTCTCGGGTCACTTTATAATAAATCTATGGACTTAATGAGTATCTTTAAATGATTAATTTGACGGATATATTAGATTGTGATATATGATTGCTATATATGATTCTGATGTACAATGGTACTTATGGTGTGTTCGATCATATTATAAGTTTTTAATTGTTGCATGTTCTTCGTTAATAGAGTTTTTGGTGGGTTTGGGAAGATGATGTAGTTTTCAAGACGAAGTTCAAGGGTTTTAAGGCCCGAGATCATCAGAGATCTCGGGGTCTTGGGTTCTCGGGATGGTTAACCGAAAACCCTTGGTCAACCATAGAACCTCTGAGATCAACAGAGATCTCAAGGGTTCTCGGTCAAACTTTGACCGAGAATTCATCAGGTTGACTGAAAACCTTTGTTCTCGACTGTCAAGGGTTATATATATGATATCTATCATGTTGGACCGACAACTATCATTTTTGACCGAAATCGTTTATTGTTGATCGAAAACTCATTATGTTGACAAAAAACTCACTATTTGAACATACTACTCTTTTAATCAGATTAATATTATTATTTGGACTTAATTAATAAAAGGGGTTTATCTTTTCGTTAGTTCTATTTTTGTTCCTTATAATACAACTAAGTTTCTAATCTTAAAAGATATTAAATCCAAAAGATAATTGACTGTGGACTCGTTTGTTCCAGTCATGGCTGATCAGGCACCTTTAAAGTATGTTGAAACATATAGTATTGCTGGATGTGTATTTTATCCTCCGCCAGCTCACAAGGAGTTCAATTCCACGATTGTGAGGCCGAATACGTGTAGGATTTCTCACACTTTACGAGAAAAATCCTATTATCTGTAAGAATATGGTGACGGATTTTTGTAACCATGCATCTATTAATCAAAGAGGTGTCGGGGGGTAGTTTTTTTAGAGTCAAAGATCCAGAATAAGCCTATTATTGTCTCTGAGGACGTTATTCGTGATGTGTTGTTGTTCGGTGATCAACCTGATTACCCTACAGAATATTCTACTGAGGCCGTGGTAGATATAGTGCAAAGAATGGATACGAGAGAACCTATCTTCCAGCTATTAAGAATAAGTTTCATCCATACTGGAGGTTCTTGATTCACACCTTCTTTACATGTGTCTTAGGAAAAAAAGGGGGTTCTGACGACATTAACCAAACCCGGCTGTAGTTGCTTTGATCATGGATTGGAACTACAATTACTCCAAGCACGTGTTCGATGAGATGATAAGCAACCTGAAGGGGAATAAGAAGGAGATGTTTATGATGTATCTAAGGATCCTACAAATGATTTTTGATTCTCACTATCCTGATTTTACTAGATCTTGAGAGACGCTCGATCTGAAGGCTATGTGTCCAAATACTTTTAGATTGATGAAGCAGTTGAGAAAAGGGGCCAAGGTGGTTTACCAGGGACTTCAACTGCTGGTAAAGTTTGGAAGATTTGCAGATACTAAGGTCGTTGTTGCTGCTCATGCTACTATTGCTGAGGAACATGTTGTTCCCGCTCAAAGGCCTACAACTGCCTTTGAAACTATTTCAGATGATGATGAATCTGATAGTTCTACATCACAACGTTTGGAGACTGAACATAGGTGCAACACTCTATACATATTGCTGAACAACTTGAATATTTTGAGACATTCAAAGAGAAGCTCCAGTCGACTGCATTGACGCCTCCTCAATTAGTGGTTGTGATACATGATGATGATGTTGAAGAAGAGCCAGCCACCGATCTTATTCCACGTAAATGAAGAAAGAAAGATCCAAGACCGGGTGTGCTGGCTAGTGATCTTGTACAAATCATTCAACCGAAACCAAATGAGCATGTTACAGTTGAATCTCAAACTAAACAAGGTTAGTTTGGTGAAGTCTAACAAACTCAAGATCAAATTTTTGATGATATTACGCAAGAGTTTGAGTTTGAAGTCCATATCCAGTCTACCACTGAACCCTCTGGATTGTCTTCCAACTGGTCAAAAAATTTCAAGTGCTGCTGAGAATATTGCCCACATTTCCGCCATGCAAGACAAATTTTACCAGATAAGGGTAAAGGGATTGCATTGGAAGCCTAACCAGTCGATGTACATGCTAACGCAGAGTCATTGAGCTTGAACAGGATTCTATGGTGTAGGATATATGCAATCAAGAGCTTGAAGCCAGCAACGCAGATAAAGATTTAATGATTCAAGAGCTTCAAGCAAGCATGGGTGGTCATACTGCTTTATATTTTGGCGTCCAACAAAAGCTTGTTAATCGATTTGGAGATGACTTTAAATGTGGTGATGACACGGTGAGATGACTGTTGGTGATAATCAAGACGCTCCTGTTGATATCGGTTCAAGCCTGCGCCCTGCCTCAAATATTGATACTTCTGTGCAACTAGAGAAATACTTAGTTGATCCACCAAAGACCGCTGAGCAGATGGAAAGAATAAAGAGGAAGATCATAATCAGAAAAAACTCCAATCAGATGTCATCTCTTCTGATCATCCGGAAAAGTTTGAGGTGGAACTCCAAATGGGTTTCTACGACAAATATGGCGATCGTTCGGGGGTTGTTTCTTCGGGTTATGACATTGATAAAGAAATGTGGTGAGTCAAACGCAAGACTAGAAACATGGAGTATTACAAGAAGATGAAGGATTTTGGGTTATGGACTAAAGTTGGTTTGAGTGATCTAATACAAGCTCCCTTCCACAACCCGAATCATGATCCAAAGGCCACCAATTTTTGGAACTACTTTACCAACCAAGATGAAAGTGGATTTCCCAATATGCTTACTGCTGAGTCCTTTATCAAGAAAACAATGGGAGTTCATGATCCCCATACTAGCAAGTCGATGCTAAACGTGATGTGGCCTCCGACTGCTAAAGTGACGTCCATTCAGATCACTAAGAGAATTCCTAAGGGTGCTCTTGATTAAATGAAGTTTTGGACTTATGATGGTGAGATGGCTACTGTTATTATATGGCTAAAGAAAGGATAGTACCGTATTGTTGATCCGAGATACTTATTGAAGTTTGGTGAAAAGGACATCAAGAACCTAGCGGCTTTCAGATTAATGTTGAACCACTCTATAAGCCAGCTGCTAAGGAGTATACTGGAATGGTGGGATCAATTATAAGAACACGTTTATGGGCCGGTGCTTACAAAGAAGTTGATGCTGAAGTGCTAGAACATGAGTAAAGATCAAGTGATAAGCCAAGGGAGATTGTTGGGCTATACTTAATAGTTAATACTTAATCTTTGCGGGCTTAGTTTTGGGCTATATTGTTGACTGAAATCTCTTGATTTTGGTGGGCTTATGGTACGGGCTTGGGCTTAGGGTTGTTGGTGTGCTATATATATGATGTAACTAGGTCATTATGAGGGTCGGTCATTCACAGAACAATGAGAGACAAGAGAGTTCATTGTGAATCGTATTGTAATCACTGTTAAAAGCTTAAGCACCGGATGTTGAATATAACGTGTGTTTTTAAGCCATCTAGTGTTTTTATTTTGTGTGTTCGCACTAGCATTGAATCAATTCGTTGTTAGATTCCGCCTAGCAACGGGTTTAAGTTATATCACATTGAAAGATCCTTCATTGGGACTTACATATTTCTTTATGCTTCCATTAAATGTATAGATTGAAAATTACAATATTTTTTTATGTTTTCAAATCAATTGCAGATAGAGTTACACAAGTTAGACTTGGAATGGAACACAATAGTATTATTTATTTCTTTTACAAACCAGTGCAAATGTAGTTACACAAGCTCGGATGTTATAACTTTTATGTTATTAATGAGTACCTTTGTGTAATTTCAAAGAATGTAGTTATGGTTGTATATATCTATTTGTATTTGATTTTGATGAATAAAGTTGTTTCAGAAGCTACTTTCTAGTCTATAAAAGAAAAATTCAGACCCTAAATAAATAATTGTTGGTTCATGGTTTTGGTCGTGTCGAGTCTTTGTAATCGTTTGTAATTTATTATTATTTTAATGTAAGGGTATTTTGAAAATTACCAAACCTATCGTAAGTAATGATCTTGTCTCATTGCATAAGGACATAATTGAGACCTTGAATTAAGCGTCACACGAGAAAACAAAATCGTCCTTTCCTGGGAAGAACAAGGATTGGAGCATTGCAAAGCATGTCCTTTAGAGTTTGAAATGCTTCCTCTTGATCAGAACCATGTTCAAAAACTTTCCCTTTGTTGGTTAATGTGATTAGGGGTGAAACAAGCTTTTGGAAGTTGTGGATAAAACGACAGTATTACCCTGCTAAACCTAGAAACGAACGAAACTCCGTTGGAGAAGATGGGTTCTTCCAGTTTTTAATGGCTTCGGTTTTAGTGGGATCGACATGAATACCTCGTTGTTGACGATGTGGCCCAAGTGTTGAACTTGCTTTCGCCAAAATTCACATTTTGGAGACTTTAGTGTATAGTTATTCTTTTCGCAACAAATCGGGAATGGCGTGTAAATGGTATTTTTGCTCGTTATTGGATTTAGAATAAACCAAGATATCGTTAATGAAAACACTCACAAACTTGTTGAAGTATGGTTTATAAACAAGATTTATAAGGTCCATGAAAACTACTGGAGCATTGGTTAAATCAAGAGGCGTAACTCGATATTCAAAGTGGCCATAACAAGTACGAAAGGAGGTCTAGGATATGTCATCTTCGTGGACACGGAGTTGCAGGCATCCCGAACGGAGATCAACCTTATAGAAACATGCGGCTCCTTGGAGTTGATAAAAAAGAAACCATCGATATGCAGAAGGGGATAACGGTTCTTGGTAGTATGCTTGTTCAACTCGCGATAATCGATGCACATACGAAGAGTACCATCTTTCTCTTGACAAAAATGACGGGTGCGCCGCATGGAAACGAACTCGGGCGATTGAAACCATTGTTAGTGAGTTCTTGGATTAGGTTGGAGAGTTATTGCATCTCTGATGGTGCAAGACGTTAAGGTGCTTTGGCTACGGGGTTTGCTCTGGGCAGAGGTCAATGCGGAACTACACTTGACGAACAGGAGACTGTCCGAAAACTTCACCCGGAAAGACTTTGGGAAGTCGCGAAAAAGCAGGATATTGTAAAGTTTCATTTCATCATGGGATACTGTGGTGACATGGGCTAAGTAAGCGACATACTTCTTGCGTAAGTAACGTTGGCCTTCGAGGTATGAAATGAGATTTAGCTTTGAAAAGGGTCTTTCTCCGGGAATGTTTAGAACCACACTCCCCTCGATAGGGTTTCGAATGAGTTTTTCGAAACATAAAATTTCGGCACCGTGCAGGGAGAGCTAATCCATACCAACGATGACGTCGAAGATACCCATTTGCATATGGATAAGGTCAATTAAAAAACTTTTGTCCATTAAGAGCGAGCGTGCAATTACGAACATCGGAGTCAATAACGATTAAGCTACCGTTAGCTATCTCTACCATGAAAGGCTTAGATAATTTACTACGTGGGAAATCAAGTATGTATTCAAAATCGAAGAAAAATGAAGCTCCTACCGGCTTCCGAATACCGAACGATGGAACTTATTAACTAGAAATGTTCCGTTTAACAAATCATACGAGTTTCGACCCTTATGAGCATTGATGTTGAATGCTCACCCTTGAGTTCCTTGAGGGGCTTGGAGATGGGAAGTTGAAGATTGAGGATTTTGAGGTTGAGCGGCTTGCATAACCATGGGTTGGTCTTGAAGAGTTTAAGGAGACATGAGTTAGGGTACTCGGGGTTAGTAAGCTTGAAATTGATAGGATTGGGAAGTGTAGTAGGGTAGTGGTGCGACGTAGGCTTGGTACTATGAAGACACGCGTTGCAGAGGTGATTTGGATCACCATATTTGTAACAAGTGTTGGGCCTAAAAGATGATCAATGAAGATTGGAATCTTCTCAATCTCCTTAGAAATATACTAAGTACGAAATTTGAGCAAACTAGTCACTTAGAGCAAGCCTAATAGTTATTCAATCAAGGTATCTTACTTCGAGTATGGTTATCTTCTGGAATTCTTCTAAGTGTTTAGTTCGAGCAAACTACACTTCATCGAGCAAGGTTTCTTTTAGAGCAAACCCTTGACTTAGCCAAGCTTAAACCAACTAATTTGGTGGGTCGAGCAAGGTTTCTATAAAGATGATATCAAGCACACTTGTAGCAAGTTAAATGGCTTATTATAAAGACTTCTACGAGCAAGGTTCAACCTCGAGCAAGCTACAGTACCCAAGCATACTAAGTTTGTTAGAATAAGTCTTAGACAAAGGTTGAAGAGATCAAGAAGAACAAGTTTGCTCGTAGGATATTCTCGAGCAAAGTTTGATTATTATATCATGAGGATTGAAGACTAGTGGAAGATTATTTTCTAAGAAAAATATTCAAAGTAAAAGTTTGCTCGGAGAACTGTTCCAGAACACTTATGGATTACAAGGTCTGCTTGATAAAGACAAAGCTTATTTTAAGACCTGTCTAACACTTGTAATAATTTTTAATATGTTTGTGTCACACCCCGACTTAGGGCCTAGACGTGTGACCAATAGGTGGTACCCGTTTTCTAAATATATCAGAGTTACAGGTTATTTAACAGAAGAATTTGTTTATAATAATATATTAATATATTTTGAAAACATCTCGGATAATAAATACCCGAGTGTTTGATTTACAAATCATGTTCAAATCTTGTTATAAGATTTTAAAAATCTAAAATTGAGCCATCTCTACCTTGTGAGCATCTAACTCTATGAGTGACTCTAATTCCTTGACATGTGTTAATATGAATCTTTATCACTGGATATACGAACTGGGATTAAAGGTGTCCCATATATTCGTTTCCTTTATCAAATATTTGCTCATAGGGGTAGGAATACGTTCCTATCTTATCCGTATTATTAAGACTTATCGATAATATATAAACATTCCATGGTTAAATCCTAGACTCTTAATTCTCAATCAGGTACCTAATTTGATGAAACTGATGGCTCTATAATAAGATTAATATTTATCTCTGATCAAAGCCAAGTTATAATTAAATACCTAATTCGCTAGGATCAATGACTTTGATACCGACCTGTCACACAACAACTTAGGGCTTAGACGTGTGACCAATAGTTGGTAACCATTTTGTAAATATATCAGAATTACGGGTTATTTAGTTGAATACTTTGTTTATAATAAAATATTAATATATTTTGAAAACTTCTCGGATAACAAATACCCGAGTGTTTGATTTACAAATCATGTTCAAATCTTGTTTACAGTATCTTAATAATCTAAAACTGATCCATCTCTACCTTACGAGCATCTAAGTCCATGAGTGACTCTAATTCCTTTACTTGTGTTAATCTAATTCCCTGAAATGTGAGGGGAAAATACGTCAGCGATATGCTGGTGAATCGTTGACTACAAAAATATTTATTAAATCTTTGACTGACAAGATAGTTTTCTGTAAAAGCTCAGCAGAAATGTCCTTTAATTCTGGGATTTTTACCAATTGCCATACACAAACAATTATTGTTCTTTAGGAACTAATGCCCATTGGAGAACTTGGTTATGATTGTTAGCCTGTAGCCACGTAGCCTTGAATGATAGGCTAAGCATGTATGTTTGGATCCAGACAACGTATACTCGGTCTGAGTTTTTTTTATTTTCTACCTTGTAATTTAGGGAACACGTAATCCCTTAAATCTTCATATGATAGAGATCATGTAATCTCATATAAATATTTGACTGACCCGTTAAGATATACAACCCGTTTATCTTAATAACTAATTGTAAAAGGTTTAACGTATTCATGTTATAAATTATTAATAAAATTCGAACGTATTCACCTTTTGACGAGTTTCTCAATTTACAACATCTCTGTATTTTATGAACGATTACCTCAGGCCTATAGTTCGAGAACAATAGTTTAGTAATTTATCTATATTAAATGATCAAGATTCAGACATTTAGTCTGGTTAAATAGCTTTAAACCTTGATTGGATATTTTATTGTTAAAATATTACTTTAGATCTTTAGTCTATAAAATTCTACTTTTTAATATTGGCATTTCTTCTTGTAGAAGAAATCATCTAAATTCTACATTTCTTCGTTTAAGATAAATTGTGTTTATAAAACTTTTTTTTCTCCATTAAAAGAAATATTATTTATTCATAATGATTACTTTGTTTACCTAAAGCCTTTTGGTTTGTATGACCTTTGGTGTAGCATGTTTTGGCCAAATATATGTCATGCTTTTGAAAAATTATAAAAAATCACGAAAACATTACTTTCAGATATTTTTCTTGTAAATATTTTGAAAATGCAAAATACCAAAAAGATTTTTCTTTTCTTTTACATATTATTTAATTCTTTTAAGTTAAGTGTTTGATCGTAAAACACGCTAAAGTATATGATCATCGGGATACGGGATTTCATTGATTTATCATAAATTAAATATTCTTTTATTTAATTGATTTATTTATCCAATTTAAAATTAAATAAGACTAATTCGTTGTTTATGAATAACGAATTGAGGTCATTTATAGCGAATCATAATTCAATTTGTTAACCTAATTCGCTTCAGCCACTCTGTAACGAATGACCTTTAGTTCATTATACATAACTTAACGAATTAATCACGATTTATGGCTAATTCGTTATCTAATGGGTGTTAAGTTTTTAAAGATTTAAATCTAATTCGTGTGACACTTGTATTTAAATATGATAACGAATCGGGTGATTCGTTATTTCAAATTTGAACGAATCATATGTTTCGTTGTCTGGGAAACTGTGCCATATCGTGATATATAGGGATTCGTGAAACCCATTCTTCTTCCTTATATACTGTTACTCTGTCAAAATTTTCTCTGAAAATCCGACCATCATTATTCTTAATTACAATCCGTGTTTCTGAATCATAAGGTAAAGGCGATTACCGCGTAATGATTTTCGTCGATACTATCGGGTTTTAAGTTATTTATAAATCCTATAATTTACCTAAGTTAAACCAAGATGTGACATTCGTCAAATTTGAGTCTCAAGTATATATTCGTTTTGTAAATTTTCATTTTATAAAACCGACCCAACATTTTTAGAACCTTATTTATTTATTATATAAGATTATAATATACGTCGACCGTAAATAAATAGATGTTTGTCATATTATAATATCGTTAAGAAAAACATAAGGAGTTCGAAATGAGTTTCGTAAAGTCGTTACGAGTTGTACAAACCTTTAAGCTCGTATTAAACCATTATTGAAACTTGAGGGGCCAAAAATGTAACATTTATAACCTACCTATAAAAGAAACAAACCCTAACCCTATCTTATTTATCATCCCAGCCGCCACCCTTAACCTCCAGCCGATTTCCGGCCGCCGCAGCGATTCCGGCCAACCCCACCTACCAGACACCACCTCCAAAACCACCACTCGCCACCTCCGGCAACGCTATCTCCGGCCACCTTATACCTCTCCCCGTTTCCGATACACCACCACCGAGCACCACCCACCTCCGACTCCGACACCACCACACACTTGCCCTCTCTTGGTTCACCGGAAAACCCCTCACCCAAACCCCCTTCCTTTCCCTTCGGTTTCGTTTTTCCAGCGACCGGAAATCCACCCGCCTATCTCTAACTCTCTTCGTCTCTCTCTCTCTCGGTTCTCCCTCTCCCGCAACCGCTCCCTCACCCTCTCGGACTCTCTCTCTCTCTCTCAGTCGCTCTCTCTCTCTCACTCTCTCTCCGGTTCTTTGTTTTTCGAAATCAACTCCGGTGACCTCATGCTCATATAATAGGTAAAGATGATTTGGGTTTTGATATTGTTAGTTTTTTTCATATATAGTTGTTTTGATTTGGGAAAAGATAAACGATCGGTAACGGATATAATAAGTTCTTGGGGTTAATTATTTTGGTTCAGTTTGGTTGGTACGTTTATTAAATTAGAGGTCTCGGATTCCGGTCATCCTAGATTGATTTTTGGTATTGTTTCTTGGTATACTTAATAAATTTATTATTACTATTAGTATTAACATAAATACGTAAAGATTATTATTATTATTATTAAGTAGATTATTATTATTATCATTATTATTCTTTAACTATTATTACTAACATTATTATTATAAATATTAAAGTTGTTATTAATATTATTAAATATCATATTATTATTATTATCTTCATATTATTACCATTAATTATTAGCAATAATATCATTATATTTATATTAGGAATTCGTTTAGAAATAAAACCGACATCGAGTAAAATATCATTATTTACTATCAATATTATTTTTATCAACAACATCTTAATTAATACTAAGATCTTTATTCTTTAACTATTATTATTAGTATTATTAATAATAATTACGGTTATTATTTTTACGTCATATCTTACACACACATATATATATATATATATATGAAACATTTCTTTTTAAAATTATCATTATCATTATTATCATCATCATAAATAATATTATTATAAGCTTCATTATAAATTCATTTTCATAAAAACCGAACTCTTGATTTAAAACCTTCTTGCTTATATTTAATATTGGTTAGTTATTTAAAAGTCCCAATAAAATGATATTATTCTTATTCTAATTATTAATTAAGTACGAGTCTCTAATCATTAACAAACTAACCGGTAACCCAATTTTAACAACCGTACTTCCTCGTTCAATGTTTCCAATATAGTTTCATTATGGTTTAAAGTTCATTAATATATATTACATTATTTATTTTAGCTAAGGTGTTTATCGTTTCAAGTCGGATCTGTTCGTTTATTGTTCGAGCTTCATTTATTTATCTATTTTCTTCTCGGTTCATCAATCGAGGTGAGTACTTTCATACCCCTTTTTCCATCTTTCGTTTTGGGGTGACATTTCATACTTATCAAACTAAATGCTTCAATTACTTGAATCTTTAAACCCACAAAAGTGATTGTATACTTTACTTGAATAATTTCTTGATTTGGTGTTCTATGCTTACATGCTATGTGCCTATGTGTTTATCGCTTTCAGTCATGGGGAAGTCTATAAATCCGTGATATATCAGGTACTCTCTTATAGCACGGTGTCGTTAACGTAATGCAATTAACGATATTCTATTAAATCCTAGACTACTTGGCAACCCCTTGTAGCTAGGTGGCGCTAAAGTAATTCTATTAGCGATTGTCAATTTATCCATGTTGTTGCTTTTATTTATTGTTTTGTATACAAGTTTTGTAGCTTTTTACACTATATACTTATATGCTCAAACTTATGAATTTCTCACCAACCTTTTTGTTGACAAACTTTATTTTATGAAATGTTACAGGCTTGACTTTTGTTGACTCGAGGACTTGATGAAAAAACGTTACCAAGACTATTAGGATATAAGTAAAACGAACAACATAATTTCTACTTGTATTCAACTTGTTTGTGTGGACGAGATGTGTTGTTTATTGATTTGTTGAAATAAAATGAGTTGATTAAATATTGTCACTTTAAATAGTGTATTGTGTATTTGTCTAATCACGTTGCATCCCGGCATGTTCCGCCGCCTTTGGTCGGGGTGTGACAGATTGGTATCAGAGCCACAAGACTATAAGATAGGTGGTTAGACGTAACGACCTAGTATAGTTTTTACTTTAGGGTCCTTTTACGTGTTGCCTATATGTGTTTACCCTACTTGATTGTTCAATACACTTGTTTATTTATATACTTATTTATTTTATCAAATCATAAATATACACATGCACACACTCTTATAGAACTCCAAGGTATCCTTACCTTAAAACGCAAAAACATTAGATTTTTTATTGTGTTGTATGGATCACTAGCTTAACTTGGATCCCGTTGTTTCAAATCTCCTTAAAGATTGTCTCATATGAGATGACCACTTTAAGTAGTCAAATGCGAGCGTTCCGCTCGCCATCCTAATTTTCGGTGTTGAAACAATAGAACCGCAGTGGTTCGTGTACTAGTGTTTTGACATGATGTTGTATCTCGATTTATTGTGTTATTATTGTTATTTGAGTCAAAAACATGAAAAGTCGCGGTGGTTCGTGCACATGTTTGGACTCCAACGTGGTGTTTTGTAAATGTATTTTTTTAGAGTGGAATATCAAGTCATGGTGGTTCATGCACGATTTTTCCATCTTTAAATTCTTAAGACATTATTTACAAATTTCAAGAATTTATACCGTTTTTCCTTTATTTTGTTATAAATTCTTATCACAAGTCTTCATTTATAAATGTTATATTTTTCTTATTGTTAATAATTCTTTTATATCCCAATTTTATATGGTAAAGTTTTACACCAATTTTCTCATTTTGATTTCACAAGAATTTTTATTGCGAATTTCGTTCATTAAAATAAAACCTCTTCGATATAAGTAAAATAAATAAGTAAATAAATATATGTATATATATATAGTTTTATCTATTCATAATAATTTTTAATATGCCATTTATTTTCATTAAGACGAGTTACAAACGAAAATCTTATTTTATAGAGTTCATCATATTAAGAAGGTTTTATGATAAATTTCACCTCAACTTTTCAAGTAAATATTCTATTTATATAAACTTTAAATTTTTAAAGTCCTTGTACAACAAAAAAAAATTTGTATAAAATTTCATTTTTATAACTATTCCGTTTATTTTGAACGATCCTTTCACAATATTAATTATTTAAACTTTTCATGACGTTTTAATTATATTACAAAATACCCATGGTAGGATTCTCATTTCCTAAAATCTATTTTACTACAAATTTCATTATGCATTTTTGTTTCATTAAAAATTTTCACCAATAAAACTTGCATCTTTTGGTACAACTCGTTTTAAATTTCTTATGGTAGTTTCGCTTTGATTTTTAAGAAAATTCGCAAACTTATAGTTTGTAACTTTCTTGAAATCCTCACGCAAAACTCATAGAGATTTTATTTAAAAAAAAAATCGTTTACTTGTGATTTCTCGATTTACAATGCCGGTCATTTTAACTCACCATGATATTCTTCATTACACGATATTAAATAACGAACTTGGTAAAAAAAATCAGTTCACAAATTTATATTTCCAAGACGACATTCATCATTTTATATTGAAACCTCATAACAAATTTAAACATTTAATTTACGTATTTTAAATTTCCCCATAAGCAATAAATAAATAAATTTATTTTAACCTTTATAAAAATTTGTGCGATTCACACACTCGGATCTCAAGAAATTCTATTTATATAATATATATATTTATACATATATTAACTCGTAACTTTAATTATTAAAATTTTCATGGATGCTTCATATATTAGTTATAAAATTATGATATTTTCACATTAATATTTATTACTAGTAAAAAAAAAAAACCTCCGTATACGCAACCACAAGTTTCCAAATACCCGTATCCCATCTCAAACTACTGTCTTAAATCGAACCATCCTTACACATCAAAAGTTTTCCGGCGCACTCAAATCTTTCCTCAATATGAACGAAACCTAAACATCCAAATGTATACCCTCATCTACACAAACCCCATGCAAGTCCAAGATATACAAAAAAAATCAACCCAACAAAAGGCCCTAACTACCGACACTCCCACACCACGAAAACTTATCAAACTCACTATCCTAATACTTCAAAGACACTGACAAACACACTCACGAATGCCTTGAACATATACAAACCAAAGTTTACCCAACTAGGACTCAAAACCCTTCGACCCATACAATGTCAAATCTAAACCATATCGCCACACCGTTCCCATCCAACCATAGAGTTTGATATCAAAAGTAACAACCCAAACACTCCATACGAAATACATGTATAAACCGAATCTCAACCCAAACTAGTCAAGATCAAATTATCCCAACTTATCAACCTCACCAGAGCTCAAATAAGCCAAACGTCACCTATTAGCCCAACCACTACTTACACGAATCATCCAAGCCCAACCCACTCATAAGACCTAAACTCAACAAATAGCATAAAATCCAACTCAAGAAAACCCAACTACGCAAGCCAACCGAAACACACTCACTCTTCACCAAATTTCCAAACCATTCACCATTCGAAGCCTAAAAACCTCTCCATTCACACGCAAGCTTCGTTTTACCCTTAAATATATATATATATATATATATATATATATATATATATATATATATATATATATATATATATATATATATATATATATATATATATATAAATGTATGTATACCTACATACAACTAGTATATTTATAACAACCTCATGTATTCAAATAATCGCTTTTAAATTATAAACTTTTACAAAAAGGGGATGATTTACGTATCATTATACTCACATTTTATAAATCATCGTTGTAAAATGTAATACGGTAATGACAACAAAAATTTAATTATGAGGATTTGTTTTCAAAGATATTTGTTAAACGATTATATGTATAATTTCAAGGCTTTAAATATTGTCACCTAAGGTGATAAATCTTTTATTAACCTTATAAATATGAGGTTTCATTCTGAATATTGAATGTAAGTTTTATTCAATAACAAATTACAAATTTCATCATTTGGCATAAACTAAATGATCATGGCTTTGCAAATCTTTTGGGACGCGTTTATAAATATTTTATATGGTTACACAAATTTTTGCTCAATAACGATTTACGCGACTATTACCTCTTATTATCGCAAGCATCATCACTTTATATAATTTATTTTCATCACAATAACTATATGTACACAAATTTCTTTAACAAATTGGGCTTACAAGATCTACACTTGATAATGACCAAAACGTTTCTCTGGCTACGCGATTTAGCTGTTCTGGAACAGAACCGGTTTATTATAATAGGTTCCGGTTCCGGTTCTATTTTTTACTCGTTATCGGTTCCGGTTCCGGTTCGGTTCTCGCGGTTCTGAACCGTTGCACAGCCCTAGTTTCAAGTTGTCATTAATTACATATTGATCACATTCATCACAAGTATTCACATCAAAATCCAAATTTCAACTTTTCTTAAATTAAAGTTTCCTTATTTAGTAATTTTAACAATCTTTGTTAATCTTCAAGTTCCAACTATTAATTCTAGCATATAACCTCTCTTACTTTCAATTAAATTATTCCATATAACTTTTGATTCATCAATCTATCCAAAATCCATAATTAATCCAAAACAAAAAAATCCCCAAATTTCAATTATGAACAAACTCTTGTTTTGTTTATCTCTAACAACAGTTTCCCAAAAATCCATGTCCATATTATCAAACTATTGATCAATAATTATCCTAATTCCATTCTAGCAACAAACCCTAACATCAAGTTCATTCATGATTACACTTAAATACCAAATATTCAACAATGTTTCTAATCAATCTTAGCAATCAAAGTATGAACTTCAAGATTAATGTATGTATGTGTAAGTGGGTTTAACCCTTCCTCTTACACATACACACATACTCACGGCTCATATACACCCATATAAACATCCATAATTTTCAATCTTTAAGATCAATCTTAACCCAAGAACACATAATCATATCTATTCAATCATAGAAATCAACTTATAATTACAACTTACTTGTGTTCTTGAAGATCTAAAGATAAGATTGAGAGTGTAGTGGGTGTGAATGTGATTATTCTTCTTCCTAATCTTCCTCCTAGTTGATTATCTTCATGATTCTTGATCAAGATTTGATTGTAAGTGTGTGTTTATGATTAAGGATTTGAATTTGTGTGTGTGTGTGTTTCGTAATATAGAAAGCAAGAAGAGAGGGATAGAGTGGTGAATTGGATAGTAGGGTGCAAGGTGGATGAGTTGGATTGGTACAACACAAAAGTTTCTAGAATGTGAAATGATTGGTGTGGTGATTTGGTGATTGGGGATTGGAGAATGAAGGAGGTGGTTTTGATGGGGTGTTAAGGGGTGGGGCCGGTCCAAATGGGAAACGGTAGAAAAAATGTGGGTTTTAAACAATAATCTTAATTTTCCATTTTAACGTATAATGAACTTTAGCTAATCAAACGAATCCCGTTTCTAATAATTTTTTTTAGAGTTTGAACGAAATTGGATTCTTGATAATACAAGCCTAAGAAATCAATTTTTGGAAATTGTTGACGTTGGGTCCATACCGGGTCTTCCACCGGCACTCGGGTTACTTATTTTGCAATTTTTGCGATTTGAGCCATCTAAAATTAAGTTTATACGTTCTCTCGACTACTTTAATATGTATTTTAATTTTTCGAGATCATTTGCCCTCTTTAAGGATCTACCAGAGATGAAGTTATATTCTTTTCATCGATATTTTCAAGTGAACTCAAGACCAAGTCTTGTATTCCACTTGACTTTGACTAACTTGTTTAAATTTTGCCTAAGCGTATGAATGTTCTTATTCATAACTTATGTAGGTTCTTCTATGAATCGAATCATGATGTCCACATGGACTCTTGTTGATTTAGACATTTCCTTAAATTTAATACATGGAACGTGTCACTTATTCTACTAATTGTTGGAGGTAATTCGAGCCTACACTCAATTGGACCAGCTTGATTGGCGATTTTGAAAGAGTACAATATAATGAAGACTTAACTTCCCTCTAGCTTAGCTTAGTAATGTGATGGTTGAGAAATTCTATTTCCGTATAAGGCTCCCAATTGAGATATTAAAACGTTGGAAGATAATTGCTTAAATAAAATAAGCCAATGGTTGGTGAGTATTTCATAGATTCTTGGAGAGTTAACCCAATCCTTGACATAGAAATCCGTAATAGAGTTCAAATGCACATGTAAATTCACAATTATGTTCCGGACCATAATTGTCAATTTACCTTACAAGATTACTCTAGCATTCTTTCCGTTAGGAATCAATTAGTTTCTCCATCTTATCTTTTTCCTAATGGTTAGAGAATGATCAAATCGATTTTCTGGCACCTATAGACTGTCATGCTTACTTAGGTGTTTGTGGGAATTCGTTTATGAAATCTATGATGAATTGAGCATTTAGACTTATGCGTTCGTCTAGTACCAATTCACATATATCTTCATATCGAGGCATCTAAACTTTATTCAATTAGTTTTAAATTTCTCTTTCTTCAAGTCTTTGCCTTGTACTTTTCCAATCTGAGTTGTAAGACTTGTTTGTAATGTTAATCCCATCATACATGAAGGCTTTTCTTTTATACTCAATCATCTGCTACAATATTCATTTTACCAGCGTGGTAACAAATATCGCAATTTTAATTATTGAGTAGTTCTACTTCAATGGGCTGCCCCATTATGAGTTTCATTTAATCTACAACACATAGAAAAACCCTTATGGTTGGTTTCTTCAAGTCTTCAGAGTAAAAACGTCAACTCCTAGCTCAAAACGTGAGTTGTATAATGCTTCTTGTGCACACCATGATGCATAGACTATCATCCTTTGTCTTTATGCATAAACATGCATACATGACCTAAGCGTTAAACATCGCAATCACAAAAAATCTATGTGCTCCTTTTGGGAGGGGCAGGATAGTGCATTAAATAATTATGGCTCAATAATTGAGAAGCTTCCTCAAATCTTATTGCTTCAGGCATATTTCTTATCATTTTGGGTTAATATCATCAAAGGTCAAGCTAATCTTTACTACACATCTCCAATAATTCTCAGTATGGCCTAAAAATTGTTGCACTTCGGTAGGAGACCTTGGTGCCTCCAAATCCTTAATTGCTTCAATCTTTACATCTATACCTTTCTTACTTATTATGTGTCCAACACAATGAATTTCCCAAATCCATAAATCATACTTAGAGAATACAATTTTTTTATTATCAATTCAGTTTAAAGTGTTGTTCCTGAATTTTCTTGGTTCATGAGTAAATATGCTTATATCATCCAGGTAGGATTTGCATATCTTATTCATGATATTCAAGAACATTACGACTTATTGGTATGATTACAAGCTTATAATGGTCCTATCGTGTTTCTAAAATGTCCTTTAGAAAGTCTTATTCTATTGATATCTAGTTGGTAAGTCGATCTTCGAGTATGGATCAGGTCCACCTTGAAACTAATCAAATAGATCATCAATTCTTGATAATGAGAATCGAATTTTAATGGTCAGTTTGTTCAGTTCAAGTTCCTGGAGTTGTTTGAATTGGTTTTGTTTTTCTAATGATGTCAATCTGCACGGAGATCCAGATATCGGTGCGTCATCTTGTACAAGATCTAGTCTAAACTTGATGTGTCTTGACGGGAATTATCTAGGAAAATCTGTGGGAAAACTTCTACATAAACATGAATTGTAGTCATATCTCAATGTGTAGGGTATTCTTCATGCAATAGCTTGCGTGTCTTGGTAACAATCATCAATTGGGTATCATACTGATCACCATGGATTGCTAGAGTTAACCACCGACGAGTGGTAAACGTACTAGCCTTTCTGAACCCATGATTTTAGCATGATTTTTGGATAATCAACCTATGCCTATATCAAAGTTGTCTAATTTAATAGGTATATAGATCATTAAGTAGGTTATGGGTTTCTATCGAAAGATTACAGTCACGGATGACTATATCGGTTTTTCGATAAATAACTTAATGAATACCTTATATCTAAGTCGATTGGTATTCTAGCAAGAGATAACCCTAATCGTTTAAAGATCATACTTAATCCGGCTCTAGTATTGGCAGGTACAAGAACATAATGGTTATTCAGTGATAACTAAGTGAATTCTTACGGGCTTTCATGGATCTTTCTTTAGCATTCTAGTTTCTGAATTTGGGATAATCCTTTTTGGGTGTGTCACTGATTTATCAAAACAACATTGTGTTTGCTTATTGCTAGCTATGAAATTTCTTGTTCAACATTGGGTTTGCTTAACGCTATCTACCGAATTTCTTGTTTACCTAATGTTCAACTTAATGCATACTATTGGGTTATAATAACCCTTGAAATCATCATAGGCACTTTCAATCTTACTCTTCCTACTGGATTTCAAATTGTAGCTCCATTGCTAGTGTCTTTATTTGCACTACGCCCTTGATTGTTGCTTCAATGCAGCATTAATGTATTGTGTGACTTGTTGAACTGATTTTTCAATGAAGGTCGATAACTTAGATCTTCTAATGATAGGTGTTTGTCTTATTTTGGGTAGTTTATTGTCGTTTCTATTATTTTTGAATAGCAGAAATAGACAAAGGTCATAATTAATTACTTCACATGTGAATAAATATTGGAAATATTCACAACCACATAATAATCAATAAATCAACCCAAAGGATCATCGTGATAATGGAAAATTATCATTCTTGTTTAGAGTTACTAAATTAACTACTAAATATGTGTGAATACGTATCAGCACCAATCACAAGATTTCAAATTTTCCTTACCAGATTATCTAAGTTATAGGATATCTAACAAGAGTAATAAGTAGGAGTTACTAGAAGTACATGTATTCCATAGATAGGTTCTACGAACTAAAACAACAACATCGTTAACGGAGTTACATATCATGAGAATCTGGAGAGATAGGTTCACATCCTTATTCTCTAATTAGCAACGATTTCTAACGATCTAGTGTACAAAGACGAAACATAGCCTAAAGTTAGTGAGAACTAAGCTCTACGAGTGTGTGTTAATAGTTTCTCTAAAAGGAATATTAAGATTTGCAGAAAGTGCACTGGCGAGGTGCACGATTGATGTCACAACAGAGGTCATTGGAGGCGGTCCTTTCGACCTACTGTCGGTGTTGCGAATCTTGATATTAGTGTGTGAACTAGGCTTTTGTAACATGTAAAATAATCTGTACTAAGTAATCGCTAGTAAATATATATATTCATATAGATATAACCTTTAACTTTAAAGTTTACAATTGTATTTATTTACTTATTATTATTCTTATTATTATTTTCATTTATTTATTTATTTTTGTTATTATTTTATTTAAATATATATATATATATATATATATATATATATATATATATATATATATATATATTCATTTAATTGATTATACCTTTGCTTCGCGAGGAGGGAAAATCGTGTGTTTGAATATACGGGTTATAGTTTAGAAATTTTTACCCAAAATTTCTAATTCACTATAACCATTGGCTCTGATACCAACTTATGTCACACCCCAAAAATTTTAATTTAAACAGCGGAAGACTTTGACCAAGTCTTTCGGGCGGTGACAGGCGCCGTTTCAGCCAATTACATTTAATTATATATTTCAAGCGAAAGTTGAACTTTATTTAACCATCTGAGTTATTACACGTGTCATATTACACGATTTTTATTCAAATTACAAGTTCAACATAAAGTCAACATTTTTCATTCAAACACACGCCACTATTTTCCGAGCTCTTCGCTAAGCTTCCATACTTCATTTAATTACCTAAAAAGCATACTAAAATATTCATCAACACAATGTGTTGGTGAGTTTCCCTTTATATAAAAAAAGCCCATATATATATATATATATATATATATATATATATATATATATATATATATATATAAGAGTCGAAAACACAATCCATTTAATTAACAAGCCCGATATCAATTAGTGTGTAATTGTCACTACACCCCGAATTATATCCATAATATCCAGTGTATAATGGTCTACCGCCATTATATCATGAACCGTGTGTAATGATCTACCGTCATTACATCACAAAACAATAGGCATTTCATTTCTTAAACTAATTGAGTTGTTGTAGACGATCAAAGAATACAACATTATGTATGACTATCATAGTTGATAAGCCAACGCGAATGGAAGTGGGGGGCGTCACCCCAATAGATCTACCAATATTTCTGTGCCCCTTTCTAGGGTTAACTGTTACTTTCCCAACTAGACTCATCCCGCATTGTACACCAATTTGTAAAATAAAATTTCTTTTAAAGAAAAACATCAACGAAAATAATATGTAATAAAGAATATGCTTTTCCCCCAAAACACAATTAAATATCGTTTTGAAACATTACCAGTTAAAAATCGAGGGGGTTCGATAGAGAAACTAACGGTTTGTAGCTTTACGTTCCAAAATCTCGTGTCTTATATTAGTACACATTTCGTTAATAAAAATTGGTTTTAGTTTTTATACAAAACTCCTTTTTATTTTGTATGTCTTATTCTAGTTTTCACATAAGCACATAAACATATACGCGAGTACACACATATCGGTTTTCCGTTAGCTATTAATTAATTAAATTAATAAATAAACAACTAAAATATAAGAAAATAACTTAATATTCAGTTGCTGGAATTTTTCAAGAAAATATTAATCTTTTATTTTTTACAAAACTTGACGGTTTCGTCGGTTTTGTCGGTTTATGCTTAAAATGCGTTAATTCGGTTTTTCGTTTAAAATATAATTTATAAATTATGAAAAATACATGGAACATATATATTAATCATGTTTTATAAGTTTACTTGTGTAAATATATTATTTTCATTTTTGTTAATATTTTCTTAAAATAGCCACTTTTTAACGTTTTCGTGACACGAACCGTTTTAAGACAAAGCTTTATCATCTTGTCCTTAATACATGTATTAACTTATGTTATATATGAGTATTTGACCACTTTAGGGGATGTTCTAAAGCAGTCCCTAATAGTTGTGTCGGTTTTGCTTAAAAAGCCGACTTTTCGACCGTTTAAGATACCAATGAGTCAAATAAATTGTACAAATCTATATCAATCATCATATGAACTAAAAACACATATAATAACATATAATTTACCATAAATTACAGTTTTGAGTATATATGTTCATAAGATGCCTTAATCGAGTTTTTCGGTTCCTAGTTCGTATTTTAGATTGTCTTATCAATGTTACTAGTTGAGCTTGTCATAATATTAATACCTAAATGTCAAGGTTCAAATCATCATATCATTTTTGTATAAGTTCAAGTAGTTCATTAACCAATCAAATCATGAATTTCCTCAGTGTTTAACTAATAAAGTTTTCTATTATAGTAACTTTTAATTTTTGATAATTCTATCTAATTCAATTTACACACTTTGATTAAATACAATTTTAAGTTTAATTCATTCAATTAGTTTGATAGAGTTCCTTGCGGATATCTTGGTTTCAAGTTGCCATTAATCACATATTGATCACATTCATCACAAGTATTCACATCAAAATCTAAATTTCAACTTTTCTTAAATTAAAGTTTCTTTATTTAGTAATTTTAACAGTCTTTGTTAATCTTCAAGTTCCAACTATTAATTCTAGCATATAAGCTCTCTTACTTTCAATTAAGTTATTCCATATCACTTTTGATTCATCAATCTATCCAAAATCCATAGTTAATCCAAACACACAAAAATCCCCAAATTTCAATTATGAACAAACTCTTGTTTTGTTTATCTCTAACAACAATTTCCCAATAATCCATGTCCATATTATCAAACTATTGATCAATAATTATCCTAATTCCATTCTAACAACAAACCCTAACATCAAGTTCATTCATGATTACACTTAAATACCAAATATTCAACAATGTTTCTAATCAATCTTAGCAATCAAAGTATGAACTTCAAGATTAATGTATGTATGTGTAAGTGGTTTTAAACCTTCCTCTTACACATACACACATACTCACAGCTCATATACACACACAAACATCCATAATCTTCAATCATTAAGATCAATCTTACCCAAGAACACATAATCTTATCTATTCAATCATAGAAATCAACTTATAATTACAACTTACTTGTGTTCTTGAAGATCTAAAGATAAGATTGAGAGTGTAATGGGTGTGAATGTGATGATTCTTCTTCCTAATCTTCCTTCTAGTTGATAATCTTCATGATTCTTGATCAAGATTTGATTGTAAGTTGTAACATCCCGAAATTTCTAAAGTAATATTTAATATATTATTTGTCGGGTGAAATAAACGAGTTAGTGGAACGATAATAATAATAGAAAAATATGAAGACATAGTAGGATAATTAGATGGGATTAGCTATGGACCAAAAGGAAACATGGGCCTTCGGTCCATGGGCTTAAGGGAGTATAAATACCCCCTTAAACCCCAATCATTTCCATTCCATCCATTTATCCATCCTAATCTCTACACACCCCAAAACACACAACCCGAACCAAGATCCAAAGGCGAGGACCCGAGCTCGTTGGTGCTAGATCGTCGTGACGAACCAAAGCAACAAAACTAGCTCGTGTTCGTAGTTCGACTCATTTACGGTACGTTTATATCGAGAACTTGTTCGTTTAGGTTTGGATTAGTATAGAAATGATAGATCTGTGTTTGTATGGTAAAAACGAATCCAACAAAGCTAAACTTACTGAAAATGGTTAAGATTTGATGGGTTAATCGATTGATAAAAGAACCCGTAGCCTATATGCCTAAATCGCACCCTTTAAACATCGATGTTAGGTCGATTTGATGGTTGGGGTTTGCAGGCGCTGGTCAGACGATTCCGCGGATACCTAAATCTAGTTATTTGGTTAAGAAACGAAGATGATTAAGGACGAACAGTAGCTGCAGCCGACAACTTCACCTGCAAGCTAAGTTCGCCTGATGAACTTCGCCTGCAAAGCTAAGTTCACCTGATGACAACTTCGCCTAAAGCTAAGTTCGCCTAAGGTTTAACTTCGCCTAAAGCTAAGTTCGCCTAAGGTTTAACTCGCCTAAAGCTAAGTTCGCCTGATGACAACTTCGCCTGCAAAGCTAAGTTCGCCTAAGGTTTAACTTCGCCTAAAGCTAAGGTCGCCTGATGACAACTTCGCCTGCAAAGCTAAGTTCGCCTAAGGTTTAACTTCGCCTAAAGCTAAGTTCGCCTGATGACAACTTCGCCTGCAAAGCTAAGTTCGCCTAAGGTTTAACTTCGCCTAAAGCTAAGTTCGCCTGATGACGGCCCCCGGACCCCCGTTCGTTGTGGGTAGTAATTAAGATTAGAAAGATGATATAAGTAGTGATAGTTAATTGATATGTATACTTGTTATACAGTCAGCCGTGCACAACTGAGGAAAGGGATTACGATTAATGGTGAACGTAACCGTGTTCAGGTGAGTTTCTAGCCCCATTTATGTGTTATGTTTTCGGGCTGTGTGCATACTCGATATGTTTGTTAATACGCTTATCCTAAGAGATAAGTGTATGCCTTATGTGAATGATGTGATATGTATGAATGATGGCTTGACGGTACGTGAACGATCTTCGGATATTGCACGTACTGTCAGGTTGTAATGCTAAGTATAAGGTAAGTATGATATGTATGCTTATGTGTATGAATGTGATAAAGTTAATAAAAGCAGGAAAGGATGGATGTACGGTAACGAAGAGGGAATCGAACCCTACTAATATTCGAGAACTAGGGAACCGAACCCTACTAATATTCGAGGAAAGAGGGACCGAGCCCTAATAATACTCGAGGTATGATGTATGGTTGTATGGTAACGAAGAGGGACCAGACCCTTATAATATCTGTGATGTTAGGGACCAGACCCTTATAATATCTGTGATGTTAGGGACCAGACCCTTATAATATCTGTGAGGTTATAGGGCGAAAGGCTCTTTAAAACGTATGATTATGTATGTAAAGAAAGTAGGAAGGTAAGAATGAAAGTATATGCAATTATGTGTGTATGAAAGAAAGTTAAGAGGTTAAGTATGAAATGTAAGAAGGTATTGTATGATTATGTGATTAACTAGAACTCACTCAGCGTAGCTGACTTTTAGTATGCACGCAGGTGAGTAGGATGAGGCAGCTCGCTTGAGGAGACACGTGGCACCGAATAAGAGGCTGGCATCGGAAGACTCAAGACGTTTAAGTTTAATGTTTCGTTAATTTTGAAAGACAAAATGATGTTTTAAGACAAGACGTGTTTTGTTATGAAATGTTTTATGAAAGCTTTTTATATTCCGCGAATGTTTTAATTAACTCTGATATTTAGAACTGCGTTTATGAGTAAATCCAACACGAAAGTAGGGCTACCGGTATCGGGGCCTTACAAGTTGGTATCAGAGCAAAGTTCGAAAGATTTAAGCATCCTACATGCTTAGACTCGAACAGAGAATGGGATTTAAGTAAGAAAGGAAAGAAGATGCCAGTTCAAGAATGCCATGTGTCGCTCAAGCAAGATCAGTAAAGGTAAAGTGTATGATTAAATGATATATGTTAATGAGAAAGAAAAGATATGTGAACGATAGGGATAGGAATAATTGATTGTTTGATTTGACTAACTGCTTAAGTAGAACCAGCACAAAGAGACTCATAAAGGGAAGTGTATAGGACACGGAAAGCAACGTGATCAGCTAGTCACAGCTGGCCACTGTTATTACCTGTTAGCCTTGCTATCCTTGTACTAAATAGTTCCTTGAGTGATGATGTTTGTGTTTTCCCTTTTAGAATACGATGGCTGGAACTGGAGACATTGTTGGAGCTGGAGGTCGCACTGGACGACGCGGCAGGCCTCGTCGTGCCCAACAACCTTCGGTTGAGACAGCTTCCAACACCGAAGCTGAAGGAAGCGCAGCTGGAAGAAACCCGGAAAACAATGAAGGAGTTCAACTGGATCCCGCAATTCAAGCAGCTATTGTTGTAACAATTCCGACGAAACCAGGTATACCCTAACCGGTAGACTGTAGTTACGTCATATTTAATGTCGGGTACATGAATTACCATATTAATCATACGAGAATACATGGTTCATTGTATTGATTGTACGTGAATAAATAATTCACCGTATTGAATATGCGATCAATCGATCGATAGTTATTGAAACCCGAACGAATCGAGGGTTCAATTATAGACGAGATATATGATATTTAGTGATGTTACGAAGTATTAAAGCTTCGGGATAAGTGGATTAAAGCACAGAAAAAGGATTTCGACTTAATAGTACGTCGGTGCGTTAAACGAAACCTTTAATACCAAACCAAGCAAGAGATGATCGATCAAGCCGAAAAAGATGCGCGATAATTAATGATATGATGTTTTAAGTTAATAAATGTCATGGTTTAAGTTTTTAAAGTTTTTAAATCGGTTTTATATAAATTTCATTTTTAAGCCGAAAAACAACCATTTTAACCTCGTTTTAAGCCGAATTAGACATTTAACTGAAAACGAACTGAACCAGATTATCCAAAACATTATCCGGATTACGGGAATCCAAATATGTGGCTAAGAATGGAGAGGTGGGCCCCACCCCACCCCCCACTTGAACCGATCGGACCTTAAGGGGTCATTCCCCATTCCATATTCTTTTTTTACACAACAATTCAACATCTATCTTCTTCCTCTCCACAAGATGATCTAAAACCGAGACTTTGTAGCAAGAAAACAAGGTAAAGAATCGAGTTAATCACGTTTCCATCTTCGTTTCTTGAGTTTAATTGCAAGAAAATGAGGTTTCAAAGATGAAAACCGATTCTTGCATGATCAAGTGATGTATACGGGTTTTACAAGGGATCTTGGTCCAAGAAAGGAGTTAAACGAACCAAGAACGAATTTTTACGGTTTAAATCTTTGTTTTTGAATCATAACCGAAACTATAGTGTGAGAGGCTTGATCGTGAGTGTAACTTGCTTGGTATTGTGGTATGTTGGATGTAGGTTCTGTATTTAGTGGTAGATAAGGCGGAAAGACGAGTTTGTAGCTTGTAGTGGCGGAAAACGAAAGGTATATTCGGTTATGTTCGGTTTTGGGATATTTGGACAGATTGTGATATGTGTAGAGTTAAGTCATGAAATTTTACAGAGGTGTTAGATACATGAAAATATGAGTTTTGTGAATTTTTGGTAATTTTTGGATAAAGGATGAATATTTGGTGAATTTAATGCTCGGTTTTGGCCAAAAATGGTGAAAAATAGTTAAATATCATGAAATATTCTGAAAAATTTCAGATAAGCTTTTTATATCATTTATAAGTGCCACACAAAATTTGAGGTCCGTTGGAAAAGTCTAAGTAGGCTTTTAGGTTAAACGAGTTCTAGGTTTTCTAGCTCGGTTTTAGTGAAATTGGCATGTAAAAGAAGATTTTAGATCTGGAAAAATTACAGGGGACTATGTGGATGGCAGGGGACATCCAGGGGAAATTTGGGATTTTTCTAAGATCGTTTGGTATTTACGACATATTTAGTGTTTAAATGGTGTTTAAAAATAGATAAATAAATTTTAAATATAGAAATTAATTCTGGAAATATTTTTATAAAATTCCCCACTGTCAAAAAGTGATTTTTGCAAAATTTCAAGATCCGAGATTAAACGGATAATTATTTGTGCTAAAAAGAAGATAAAAACAAACTTTTAAAGTCTAAAACGCATAAACCGGTAAAGTTCGTCTAAACGAACTGACTGGTGTATAAAAAACCTAAAAATGAACTATCTTCATATAATTGAGTTAAACAAGTAAAAATGAATCATCCGAAAATAATTCGGATGATTTGGGTATTTTTAACCGATTTAACAGTTTCCGGTACGCCAAAGACGGAAACGGGTCCCGCGGCCAATCGGGGCGTCTAAACCCAGCTCAAATTTCACAACTTAAACTAAATTATCAGTCAACCACTATTTTCGGGTCGTGTGTGACCAAACTCATTTTTGAAACATAAAAACGGGAAACCGTGCTAGGCACGCAAAACGAGGAAAACAAGCTATTAGAGAATTTGACTGTTGAACTCAAAACGACATCACAATCTGAGTCCGGAGAAGTGTTTCTGGGTTAACCTTGCCCCCAGAACGGGTACAGTGCTGGGTTAACAGTGTCCCCAGATGTACCGATTGATATGGTTAAAGATTATATAAACAATAATTGTATAATAACGATCGTAGGGATCATATTACAGATTGGACGTGTTAATTGATAATGATTGTTGTTACCTGCTTGCATGTGCTAAGGTGAGTTTCACAAGCCCCTTTTTCTGAACTGTTTTCGAATATTTTCCCGGGGCGGAAGCATGTTTTTACTGAAATGTTTAAATACATACTGAACGCATGGACTTGCGTGGATTTATATATATTTTATTGTACGGGAATCGTACGGAAATGTACTAAGATGGTAATTGTCTGAGTTGCTAACATTCTAAGGTCCCGGAACACGAGTGATTAACTGAAAGCCGGTAGAGTGTGGATAGTACTATTGGTCTGACAAACCCAACTGGTCCGGCATGGATTTGCTGATGTTTCCCAGCCAGTTGCACATGTCTATTTTGTTGTTGATATATATTTTGCTATGTAATGTTAGACATAGCGGTTTGGGGCAGTTCCGTGGGCGGGGGATATGCCACGGGCCCGTGGGCGGGGGATATGCCACGGGGGTTGTGTGTGATAGTCAGAGGTTTCACTTGTGGGCTCAGCATAATTACATCGTAATTCTGGGTTAACATTGTCCCCGAAATGAGTACGGTACTGGGTTAACAGTGTCCCCAGATAATATTATATTTTGATATGGATTTATCATGGTTTACTCAAATTGTGAAACTCACCAACTATTCGTAGTTGACCCGTTTTCTCACATGCTTTTCAGGTACAACTAAGATGAAGTAATTGCTTACGTGCTAAGTGCTTGATGTGTGTAAGATTTGCGTGCGGGATGTTAGGATACATTACAATAAATAGAATTTTGTATCGTATTGTATGATGTGTGTATCACCTAGACGGTAATGAAATACGAGATAATGTAATTTTGAAGTATATTAATGCATTCAATTTTCTTTGTAAACAATGTGGTTGATATCAGAGGCGTCTGTTGCATCCCGTTTACGTTTCCGCTGCGGTTACGGGGTGTTACAGAACTTGGTATCAGAGCCATTGGTTATAAAAGAATTAGGATGTCTTTAAAAGATACCTAAAATATAACCAGTAGCTCAAGTATTATAGGATCTGAATATCAACTAATAATTTATAGTGACGAGGTCTGGATGAACTTGGACGGACAAGTGAGTTATTATGGTCCGGAACATAATAACAAACTTGTCCGCACGAGGGAGTTCAGGGGAAATCACGGGGTACATTAATAGGTAAAAATGGCAACATATGTGTAAAGTATATAATATTATTTATACGTGCTAATGTGTATATATATAGATGTACATACCTTGTGGGTACATGAATTGAGAAATAGGACCCGGATAAGGAACCGGGGGATGAAATAATAAAAGTACCAAGGATGCTAGAATTCCTAGAGCATCGGTTGATGATAAGTCTGACTTATCGGGTCACAGCTATGATAGCACCAAGTTAGACCTCCCGTTTGACATTAACCAGAAATATCTAGTAACCGTCACTCCCAACCAAAAGTGATAAATCCCTTACCCTACCAACACCGGTACCGTATATCCTAATAACCCCCTTATGTTCACCCGAACCGTCGACCCTCACGTACGGACGGACCCGTACCTGAACCCATTCTTATTCCATTAAGGTAAATAAATAAATAAATAAGATAAAATAAAATAAAGTACAATAATAATGATAATAAATTTGAGAATAAATGAGCAGATAAAATAATATATAGAAATATATATATGTATTTCTCACTCTCAAACATATGAGTCATACCACCTCCAGATCAAGAATTACCGATTTTAGCGAACCTAGAACGCCTGAGGACATTGACTGAGCAAGTGATAGAGTTTCCCATAATAGTAATTAATAATATTTGAAGGCAACCCATGTTGCGCGATTACCTTGAACCTTGCAACTCCCTATATTATCCTTACATCCGCTAGACGCCTATACCCATGTGTACTCGAATAGAATGATTACCCATACACAAAGAGGTGTTGGAATCATTGTAGCATAGTTGGTTGTTCGTTCGTAGGTGGTATACCGTGTATGCCGGATATACAAATGGACACGGATATTATAACTCCGTGGTACGTAATCGTTTGGTGCTCACGGTGAGCATGTATCGGTTATGCTGACATACAGAAGGATATTGAAATCAAGCATAGTAAACATTAATCTTTGTTGAGAAAGAACTAGATGTCAGTTGGTGACAAGGGTTATGAAACATATTTAAACGTTAACCGACGTCAGGATAAATCCGTATGTTATTATATTATGGGACATATATATATACTAGATACGGGTATGTGTAATTTTTATGATAATATTTGGTGTGTATGTGTACCTGCTGTTATGATTGAACTGGTAACGAGTTATACGGTGAGATTAGTATTGATTACTGCGTACAGGATGAGTACGGCAGAATGACATAAAAAAAAAGAGTAACTCCAATGATGGAGATTGATATGATTCAATGAATTGCTCAAAGATAGCAGATGATGATACCGAATGTCGTATCACATATCACTGCTAGTGTTGATGCAAATGTGATCGCAGAATTATAGATCGAGCAATCACATGAATATGAATATTTCAATTCTTAGTGGTATTATTAAGAGTGATAATGTCCCACCGAATGCTATTATGACTACAAGTATTAGTTATAAACTAAACATGAATAGTAGTCGTAATGAATTAGATCCGGTATGAAGGATATGTTTGTTGGTTGTGTTAAGGAAATTATTAATAGTTTACTGATGGTAAAGGGAGGAATAGATTAGCGAGTGGATAGAAAAGATCGAAATGGTTAAGGATATTGGTAAGAGTCTAGAACATTGTGTAGTGAAATATGCTACAGATATGTTGGTAGATTATGTTGTATCGGGATGGAACACGATGGTACAAAATTATAGATAGAAAATTTTTGCTCAGATGATCTGGTCAGGATTTAAAATTCTTGTGCTAGAGCACTTTTATTCGAGTAATTAAGTTCAGAGATTGGAAACTGAGCTATGGAGGATAGAAATGTTGTATGCTGATCACTTAGAAAACGTTAATCGTTTGAAGGAATTATCATGTCTGGTAACATGGCTAATTACTCCTGAAACTAAGCGAAGTGAGCGCAATATTGGGGACTAACTCCATCGATAAGGAGTATAGTCAATCATGTAAAATATACAACCTTTGGAAGGGTTGTGTCACAAGCCAGCATTGATATATTTGACTCTATGGGAAGCGGACTGGAAGGACGTTAGGTGAGACGTCGAGTATTAAAGAAGAGAATTGATAAAGGTATAGTGCAAGATAGACTCTTGAATAAGTAGGTATGTCCTACAACCCAGAATTATACTAAGACTAGTTCTGGTGTGAAAACATGAACCGCATGAAGGGTCCTTCCCTAAATGTGGAAAATATGGTTATCGGCAGGAAGAAGAATGTCGAGTGATAGTAGGCCACAGGTGTGGTAAAGATGGACGTAATGCCCAATTGTAGAACCAATTGAAGCCATGTGAACCGGCAACCCCAATCCATCCGTGTTCAACCACTCCGAACCCAACAGCTTCAATAACCATCCATCCAAAGAAATCAAATTATGCCAAACAGTTGTACTTGCTATGAATGTGGCAGTACAGAACGTTTCAAGAGAAATTGCCCAAAGTTGAACCAAAGTGTCGTTGGAAGACGAACCTCATGACAAGCATCAACCTCTGATCAAGCAAGGAGCCGTGCTTTTGTGAGTAATTTGAATAAAGCACGTTATGATCCAAAGGTGGTATTAAATATGTTGTGGTTTTAAATCAATAGGCACCAGTGATATTTTTACGGTCGTCGATAGTAGTTAATTCCTGTTAATCTCCTACCCTTTGGAAAGATACCGATTAGTGAAACTATAGAACCCTATACTGTAGAATCGCTAACGGTAAATCCCTAATGGTTAACTAAATTGTTCGGAATTGTCCTATTATTCTGAACGATTAACCTTTCCTTATTGACCTACGACCAGTAAAGTAAAGAAGTTTTGACGTAATAGTTAGCATGGATTGGCTAACTCAACATGAAGCTGAAATCAAATATGAAAAGAAGATGATTAGAAGATCTCCTTCGGACGATGAAGCGATTTGATACAGAGAAAAGTGTACGGTATTATGTTACCACTCTAATCTCATCTTGAGATGTTATAATATTTACGACTAGAAGACGTGGTGTATTTAACAAACGCGATTGCCAAAGTATTTAAAAGAAAACATATAGAAGATATCCCGATGGTACGCGAATTTCCACAAGTTTTCCCAGAAGAACTTCCTGGAATACCGCCAACCCGACAGGTCGAATTCAGAATCGATTTAATACCTCAAGTTGGCCCTGTTGCTAAAGCATCTTACCGATTTGCACCAACTGAAATGCAAGAATTATTGGATAAGGTTTCATACGACCTAGTTAGTCACCATAGGGTGCACCAGTGTTGTTTGGGAAATGAAGGACGGAAGTGTTAGGATATGTATTGATTTGGGAGAATTGAATAAAGTGACGATCAGGAATAGGTATTCACTTCTTCGAAGTAAATGATCTATTTAACCAATTACAAGGGGCGATTTATTTTTAGAAAATTGATCTTAGATATAGTTTTCACCAAATGAAAAATCCAAGAGGAGGACGTTGCAACAACAGCGTTTCGGACTCGTTACGGCCATTATGAATTCTTAGTTATGCCTTTCGGGCTAACAAATGCGCCGGCAGCATTCATGGAACTCATGAACCGAGTCTGTAAACTTTATTTTGACAAATTTGTCATAACATTCATTGATGATATTTTGATATATTCGCAACGTAAAGAAGAGCACGAACGACGGTTAAGGAAAATTGTGGAAGTGTTAAAGCAAGAGGAGTTGTACGCGAAGTTTTCGAAATTTGATTTTTAATAAAGAAGGCATAATCCCTTGGTCATGTTGTAAAGCAACAAGGACTTCACATAGACCCAAACAAGATAGAAACCATTAAAATTGTGCCAAGCGCCGATTTTAAGTCTCCCCGATGGAGACGATGGTTTTGTCGCGTATTGTGACGCATTGCGTAAAGGGTTAGGATGCGTGTTGACGCAGTATAATAAGGTTATAGCCTATGCTTCCCGACAGTTAAAAGTACACGAGAAAATTACACTACTCACGACTTAGAACTGGGAGCGGTTATCTTCGCACTTAAAATGTGGAGACATTATCTCTACGATACGAAGTGCACCATCTTCACCGATCATAAAAGTTTGCCGCACATATTCGATCAAAAAGAACTGAATATAAGGCGATGAAGATGGGTCGAGTTGTTAAACGATTATGACTGTGACATCCGTTATCACCCCGGCAAGGCCAACGTCGTAGCCGATGCTTTGAGTAGGAAAGGTCGGGTTAAGCCATTGCGAGTGCGAGTGCTAGGGATGATAGTCAAGTCGAACCTTTCGGACCTGATTCGAGTCGCTCAACGTGAGGCGTTGAAAGAGGAACAATTGGAAAAGGAGGGACTTTACGGCAATGAGAAGAATTTCGAACAGCGCGTGGACGAAATTCTCTACTTCAAAAATCGGGTTTGGATCCCGACCCTCCATGACCTTCGTGAATTAATCATGGACGAAGCGCATAGATCGAAATATTCCATACATCCGGGATCGGATTGGACTATTGATGATACAAATATCTGAAAGGATTTTGTTAATGACCGAGTGTGGAGTAAGGTATGGTTACGTATGTTGGTGAAAATTTAAGTTATGCAAGAGATAAGGCTGCATACCGAAAACCCTTGGGAACGCCACAACGACAGAAAATTCGACAATGATAGTGAGAATAAATTACATTGGATTTCGGGACGCAAATTCCCAAGATATATCAAAGGCATGAGGAAAATTGGGTAATCGCGGATCGATTAACCAATCCTCGTATTTCATCCCAATCTATGTCGATTACCACAATGAATTCTCGCCCAAATTCCTGATGGTGGAATGGTATCTCGTCGTGGAGTACCATTTTCAATTATCTCAGATCGAAATAGTCATCCTACTTCCATTAATGGAAGGTGGGGAAGGAAGCATCGAGAGCTTGAAGCTTTCTATGGGTGAAGTAATTATCACCAATTTGTTAAATTGAAAATGGGCGTCAATCAAGCCATAAGATCTGAATTGATTCGAGAAACAACCAATCGGATTTATAATATTTAAGATAAGTTGAAAGCAGCGCAAGATTGGCAAAGGATTTATGCCAACATTCAAAGGAAACCATTGTCGCTGGAAAGAGGTGACAAGGTATTTTTAAGGCATCACCTTCGAGACGTGATATAAGGTTTGGTAAAACCGAAAATAGCCCCTTAATATATTGGACCTCATGAGACTATCTCCATGATTGATCATTTAGTTTATCGATTAAAGTACTCCAGGGGCTAACTACCATACATGATGTTTTGCTATGTATACGGATTGAAAAGTACCTAAGCGACGAGGCAATGAAAGTTCTATTAATGGAGGTACTCATAGAAGTCATACTTGATATCATGAATAATTCCGTAGAAATAATAGACGGGAAAACTAAACAGTTTGGACATACCAAGCTTTATTGATTAAGATTAAGTGGAATTCACAGCGAAGACCAGATTATTCATGGTAACGCGAGGGTGAATTCTGAAGGAAACCCCCCCCCCCACCTTTCTCTCGGAAGGGGTTAGTGGGCGTGTAAAATTTCGAGGACGAAATTTCTTAACGGGGGGAGAATGTAACGATTCCGACGAAACCAGGTATACCCTAACCGGTAGACTGTAGTTACGTCATATTTAATGTCGGGTACATGAATTACCATATTAATCATACGAGAATACATGGTTCATTGTATTGATTGTACGTGAATAAATAATTCACCGTATTGAAATGCGATCAATCGATCGATAGTTATTGAAACCCGAACGTATCGAGGGTTCAATTATAGACGAGATATATGATATTTAGTGATGTTACGAAGTATTAAAGCTTCGGGATAAGTGGATTAAAGCACAGAAAAAGGATTTCGACTTAATAGTACGTCGGTGCGTTAAACGAAACCTTTAATACCAAACCAAGCAAGAGATGATCGATTAAGCCGAAAAAGATGCGCGATAATTAATGATATGATGTTTTAAGTTAATAAATGTCATGGTTTAAGTTTTTAAAGTTTTTAGATCGGTTTTATATAAATTTCATTTTTAAGCCGAAAAACGACCATTTTAACCTCGTTTTAAGCCGAATTAGACATTTAACCGAAAAACGAACTGAACCAGATTATCCAAAACATTATCCGGATTACGGGAATCCAAATATGTGGCTAAGAATGGAGAGGTGGGCCCCACACCACCCCCCACTTGAACCGATCGGACCTTAAGGGGTCATTCCCCATTCCATATTCTTTTTTTACACAACAATTCAACATCTATCTTCTTCCTCTCCACAAGATGATCTAAAACCGAGACTTTGTAGCAAGAAAACAAGGTAAAGAATCGAGTTAATCACGTTTCCATCTTCGTTTCTTGAGTTTAATTGCAAGAAAATGAGGTTTCAAAGATGAAAACCGATTCTTGCATGATCAAGTGATGTATACGGGTTATACAAGGGATCTTGTCCAAGAAAGGAGTTAAACGAACCAAGAACGAATATTTACGGTTTAAATCTTTGTTTTTGAATCATAACCGAAACTATAGTGTGAGAGGCTTGATCGTGAGTGTAACTTGCTTGGTATTGTGGTATGTTGGATGTAGGTTCTGTATTTAGTGGTAGATAAGACGGAAAGACGAGTTTGTAGCTTGTAGTGGCGGAAAACGAAAGGTATATTCGGTTCTGTTCGGTTTTGGGATATTTGGACAGATTGTGATACGTGTAGAGTTAGGTCATGAAATTTTACAGAGGTGTTAGATACATAAAAATATGAGTTCTGTGAAGTTTTGGTAATTTTTGGATAAAGGATGAATATTTGGTGAATTTAATGCTCGGTTTTGGCCAAAAATGGTGAAAAATGGTTAAATATCATGAAAAATTCTGAAAAATTGCAGATAAGCTTTTTATATCATGTATAAGTGCCACACAAAATTTGAGGTCCGTTGGAGAAGTCTAAGTAGGCTTTTAGGTTAAACGAGTCGGTTTTAGTGAAAATGGCATGTAAAATAAGATTTTGGTTCTGGAAAAATTACAGGGGACTATGTGGATGGAAGGGGAGATCCAGGAAAAATTTGGGATTTTTCTAAGATCGTTTGGTATTTACGACATATTTAGTGTTTAAATGGTGTTTAAAAATAGATAAATAAATTTTAAATATAGAAATTAATTCTGGAAATATTTTTATAAAATTCCCCACTGTCAAAAAGTGATTTGTGCAAAATTTCAAGATCCGAGATTAAACGGATAATTATTTGTGCTAAAAAGAAGATAAAAACAAACTTTTAAAGTCTAAAACGCATAAACCGGTAAAGTTCGTCTAAACGAACTGACTGGTGTATAAAAACCCTAAAAATGAACTATCTTCATATAATTGAGTTAAACAAGTAAAAATGAATCATCCGAAAATAATTCGGATGATTTGGGTATTTTTAACCGATTTAACAGTTTCCGGTACGCCAAAGACGGAAACGGGTCCCGCGGCCAATCGGGGCGTCTAAACCGAGCTCAAATTTCACAACTTAAACTAAATTATCAGTCAACCACTATTTTCGGGTCGTGTGTGACCAAACTCATTTTTGAAACATAAAAACGGGAAACCGTGCTAGGCACGCAAAACGAGGAAAACAAGCTATTAGAGAATTTGACTGTTAAACTCTAAACGACATCACAATCTGAGTCCGGAGAAGTGTTTCTGGGTTAACCTTGCCCCCAGAACGGGTACAGTGCTGGGTTAACAGTGTCCCCAGATGTACCGATTGATAAGGTTAAAGATTATATAAACAATAATTGTATAATAACGATCGTAGGGATCATATTACAGATTGGACGTGTTAATTGATAATGATTGTTGTTACCTGCTTGCATGTGCTAAGGTGAGTTTCACGAGCCCCTTTTTCTGAACTGTTTTCGAATATTTTCTCGGGCGGAAGCATGTTTTTACTGAAATGTTTAAATACATACTGAACGCATGGACTTGCGTGGATTTATATATATTTTATTGTACGGGAATCGTACGGAAATGTACTAAGATGGTAATTGTCTGAGTTGCTAACATTCTAAGGCCCCGGAACACGAGTGATTAACTGAAAGCCGGTAGAGTGTGGATAGTACTATTGGTCTGACAAACCCAACTGGTCCGGCATGGATTTGCTGATGTTTCCCAGCCAGTTGCACATGTCTATTTTGTTGTTGATATATATTTTGCTATGTAATGTTAGACATAGCGGTTTGGGGCAGTTCCGTGGGCGGGGGATATGCCACGGGGGTTGTGTGTGATAGTCAGAGGTTTCACTTGTGGGCTCAGCATAATTACATCGTAATTCTGGGTTAACATTGTCCCCGTAATGATTACGGTACTGGGTTAACAGTGTCCCCAGATAATATTATATTTTGATATGGATTTATCATGGTTTACTCAAATTGTGAAACTCACCAACTATTCGTAGTTGACCCGTTTTCTCACATGCTTTTCAGGTACAACTAAGATGAAGTAATTGCTTACGTGCTAAGTGCTTGATGTGTGTAAGATTTGCGTGCGGGATGTTAGGATACATTACAATAAATAGAATTTTGTATCGTATTGTATGATGTGTGTATCACCTAGACGGTAATGAAATACGAGATAATGTAATTTTGAAGTATATTAATGCATTCAATTTTCTTTGTAAACAATGTGGTTGATATCAGAGGCGTCTGTTGCATCCCGTTTACGTTTCCGCTGCGGTTACGGGGTGTTACAATTGTTCAAGCTGTAGCCACTGCTGTGAAGAATATTACTCCGGGAGGGTCTGCTGGAAGCCGTGAAAGAACTGTTAAAGGGGCAGGTGGTAATGGTAGGAAAGATGATGAGAGGGAAAGGGGTGTTTCAAGTGAGGTAAGGTCTGTGAAAGTTGATGACAGGAAGAGGAGCCGAGGCGGTTGCAACTGTAAGTCCTTCAAAGGTTGTGACCCGCCTAAGCTGACTGGTTTAGGAGACGCAATCGCTACTCTTCAGTGGATAACCGCCATCGATAAAATTATCCGAATCAGCGAGTGTCGTCCCGACCAAGCTGTGGGGTATGCTACTCAGTCATTTGAGGAAGAAGCTATGTATTGGTGGGAAAGTGTGGAGCAGAGAAAGACTAAGGATGAGATCAAGGCGTTGAGATGGGACGATCTGAAAGAGTTGGTGATGAAGAAGTTGTGTGCAGATGCCGAGGTTGAAAGGACGGAGATGAAGTTCCTAAATTTAAAGGCCGGTATGATGACACATCGTGAGTACACCACTGAATTCAACCGCATGTCTAGGCTGGTTCCTGACATGGTGAACACCGAGGCGAAACAGATCAACTGCTACGTTAGAGGACTTCCCCAGAAGGTCCGCATGTTAGTCAGGGCCAACAAACCTGTTACCATTGAGTCTGCGGTCGAGTTGGCGGAGATGGTCTATGTTGATCTGGCGGCGGATGATGTGGAAGTGGAAGATGAGGAAGAAGGGAAAGGAACTAAAAGAGCTAGGGATGCCGTGGAGCGTGCAGGGAGAAGGACACAGAAGATGGCAGGAAAGGAAGCATGTAAGGTGTGCGGGAAGATGTACTTGGGGGAATGCAAGGCTGGTCCAAATCAGTGCTACCGATGTGGGAGGAAGGGGCACATCTCCCGTGAATGCACCGAGGACCAGAAGTGTTACAAGTGTGGTAAGTCAGGTCACATAGCTAGGGAGTGTGGAGAAGCCGTGGCAGTGGGGGAAGGAAGAGGAGACGCGTGAAAGGACGGTCTATTAGCTGCTGAGGAGGTTGCAGGAGAATAAGTGGCATGTCACAGTTGTTTTATGTTTAGTAGTTAAAGAGTGTTTTATGTTACAGTTGAACCTATGTTTGTTTAGCAAGCTTCAATGATTTCCTTTTATGTTATGAAGTACTTGTGATTTCTTGTGATTTTGTATGAACAACCTATGAATTTATCTCGAATTCGTGTTGGTTATGATAAATAGTTGTGTGAGGGTAAAGCGTCGCCTTAGGAGTTAGCGTTATTATATAAAACAAGGTTCCTCGGGAAGGTGAGATGAGACTTGGCACATTGAGGGCCTCATGGACAAGCTACTTTAATAGCTAAAACACATGATCACCGCTCGATGATTACAAGTCAGGAGTAAGAAGGATAACCCAGAAAGCAAAGGCGATTCAATAAAGGATGTAAATATAAGAAGTTTTCCTTTTAAAGAAATAAGCTAGGTTTCGGGGACGAAACCTCTTTAAGGAGGGAAGACTTGTAACATCTCGAAATTTCTAAAGTAATATTTAATATATTATTTGTCGGGTGAAATAAACGAGTTAGTGGAACGATAATAATAATAGCAAAATATGAAGACTTAGTAGGATAATTAGATGGGATTATCTATGGACCAAAAGGAAATATGGGCCTTCGGTCCATGGGCTTAAGGGAGTATAAATACCCCCTTAAACCCCAATCATTTCCATTCCATCCATTTATCCATCCTAATCTCTACACACCCCAAAACACACAACCCGAACCATGATCCAAAGGCGAGGACCCGAGCTCGTTGGTGCTAGATCGTCGTGACGAACCAAAGCAACAAAACCAGCTCGTGTTCGTAGTTCGACTCATTTACGGTACGTTTATATCGAGAACTTGTTCGTTTAGGTTTGGATTAGTATAGAAATGATAGATCTGTGTTTGTATGGTAAAAACGAATCCAACAAAGCTAAACTTACTGAAAATGGTTAAGATTTGATGGGTTAATGTATTAAAAGAACCCGTAGCCTAGATGCCTAAATCGCACCCCTTAAATATCGATGTTAGGTCGATTTGATGGTTGGGGTTTGTAGGCGCTGGTCAGACGATTCCGTGGATACCTAAATCGAGTTATTTGGTTAAGAAACGAAGATGATTAAGGACGAACAGTAGCTGCAGCCGACAACTTCGCCTGCAAGCTAAGTTCGCCTGATGAACTTCGCCTGCAAAGCTAAGTTCGCCTGATGACAACTTCGCCTAAAGCTAAGTTCGCCTAAGGTTTAACTTCGTCTAAAGCTAAGTTCGCCTAAGGTTTAACTTCGCCTAAAGCTAAGTTCACCTGATGACAACTTCGCCTGCAAAGCTAAGTTTGCCTAAGGTTTAACTTCGCCTAAAGCTAAGTTCGCCTGATGACAACTTCGCCTGCAAAGCTAAGTTCGCCTAAGGTTTAACTTCGCCTAAAGCTAAGTTCGCCTGATGACAACTTCGCCTGCAAAGCTAAGTTCGCCTAAGGTTTAACTTAGCCTAAAGCTAAGTTCGCCTGATGACTGCCCCCGGACCCCCGTTCGTTGTGGGTAGTAATTAAGATTAGAAAGATGATATAAGTAGTGATAGTTAATTGATATGTATACTTGTTATACAGTCAGCCGTGCACAACTGAGGAAAGGGATTACGATTAACGGTGAACGTAACCGTGTTCAGGTGAGTTTCTAGCCCCATTTATGTGTTATGTTTTCGGGGCTGTGTGCATACTCGATATGTTTGTTAATACGCTTATCCTAGGAGATAAGTGTATGCCTTATGTGAATGATGTGATATGTATGAATGATGGCTTGACGGTACTTGAACGATCTTCGGATATTGCACGTACTGTCAGGTTGTAACGCTAAGTATAAGGTAAGTATGATATGTATGCTTATGTGTATGAATGTGATAAAGTTAATAAAAGCAGGAAAGGATGGATGTACGGTAACGAAGAGGGAATCGAATCCTACTAATATTCGAGAACTAGGGAACCGAACCCTACTAATATTCGAGGAAAGAGGGACCGAGCCCTAATAATACTCGAGGTATGATGTATGGTTGTATGGTAACGAAGAGGGACCAGACCCTTATAATATCTGTGATGTTAGGGACCAGACCCTTATAATATATGTGATGTTAGGGACCAGACCCTTATAATTTCTGTGATGTTAGGGACCAGACCCTTATAATATATGTGATGTTAGGGACCAGACCCTTATAATATCTGTGAGGTTATAGGGCGAAAGGCTCTTTAAAACGTATGATTATGTATGTAAAGAAAGTAGGAAGGTAAGAATGAAAGTATATGCAATTATGTGTGTATGAAAGAAAGTTAAGAGGTTAAGTATGAAATGTAAGAAGGTATTGTATGATTATGTGATAAACTAGAACTCACTCAGTGTAGCTGACTTTTAGTACGCACGCAGGTGAGTAGGATGAGGCAGCTCTCTTGAGGAGACACGTGGCACCGAATAAGAGGCTGGCATCGGAAGACTCAAGACGTTTAAGTTTAATGTTTCGTTAATTTTGAAAGACAAAATGATGTTTTAAGACAAGACGTGTTTTGTTATGAAAAGTTTTATGAAAGCTTTTTATATTCCGCGAATGTTTTAATTAACTCTGATATTTAGAACTGCGTTTATGAGTTAATCCAACACGAAAGTAGGGCTACCGGTATCGGGGCCTTACATAAGTGTGTGCTTATGATTAAGGGTTTGAATTTGTGTGTGTGAAGTGTGTGTGTGTGTGTGTGTCGTAATATAGAGAGGAAGAAGAGAGGGAGAGAGTGGTGAATTGGATAGTAGGGTGCAAGGTGGATGAGTTGGATTGGTATTACACAAAAGTTTCTAGAATGTGAAATGATTGGTGTGGTGATTTAGAGATTGGGGATTGGAGAATGAAGGAGGTGGTTTTGATGAGGTGTTAAGGGGTGGGGCCGGTCCAAAGGGGAAAGGGTGGGAAAAATGTGGGTTTTAATCAATAATCTTAAGTTTACGTTTTAACGTATAAAGAACTTTAGCTAATCAAACGAATCCCGTTTCTAATAATTTTTGTCAGACTTTGAACGAAATTGGATTCTTGATAATACAAGCCTAAGAAATTAATTTTTGGAAATTGTTGACGTTGGGTCCTTACCGGGTCGTCCACCGACACTCGGGTTACTTATTTTGCAATTTTTGCGAGTCGAGCCTTTTAAAATTAAGTTATACGTTGTCTCGACTACTTTAATATGTATTTTAATTTTTCGAGATCATTTGGCCTCTTGAAGTATTTATTTGCTTTTTGACTCGTTACCTGAGGTTATTCCATGTCAGGCTCGTTACGTGGCAATTTTTGCACTTTTTGTTGACTTTGAAATGTCTAGATCACTAATAAAGGAGGTTTTTCTCATAATGACGGGATTTTATTGCTAATCGAGATTATATTAGTCACGGCTTAGGCTAATTTTTAGCCGGGTGTCACACTAGTGATCATCTGTTCGGCCTCACATCGTTATTTATGTGTGTATTGATCTCAGATTGCAATTTTGACTTTTCTAGTTCATGGTAATTTAGATTTGGACCAGACTAGTCAAACATTGAGCTAATTAGTGGCCATTCGTTAGGCTGTGACGAACTGGAACTAATTCGTGTCCAATTTGTTACACAATTCTAAAGAATCTGGATTTTTATTATAGTATATAACGAATCAAGCATTAATTCGTTATTCTTTAATTCCTGATTCGTTAACTCTAATTCGCATTATTTACTTGATAACGAATTAGCCAATTCGTCTTAACGAATCACCAGTTCGTTAAAACGAATTGGATTATTTATCGAATGACATTTTAAATTATTATAAAATTAATAGATTATAAATTAGTATAATTTTAATCTTTTAATTATATTTATATTTTAATATTTTCTTATTATTATTTTTCACTAATTCTCGGGTTTATATATTATTAGTTATGACTGACAATATGGATCAGGATCCTCCTGTTGCTGAGCCACAACAACAAAAGCAAGAGCAAAATCTTCCATTGCTCTCTCGTATGACAAAAAGCATAACATTTGTGATTTTGTTGTTACAAACTTTACCGATGAAGATATTTTTGGGGGGATGCTGGCTTTGATCTGTCGCTCACGTATTAATTATGTTGTTACAGCAAATCCATAAGTTCGTATTATTCATCAATTATGGAATACAGCTCGATATGTGGAGACATAAAACCATATTTCTGCTGAGGTGAATGGTAGACCAATTGTGATATAAACTGACACTATCCAACGGGTGCTGAGGTTTGGTGACACTATGGATGATCCGAGTGAATTTGACAAAGAGTTTATCAGGGGACTATTTAATCGTGTTTTCTACGCTGGCGAGCTTGATATGTCCATGTATAACAAGGCCTACATGTGTCCCACATACAAGTATTTATTACATGTTTTAATACATTGCCTTGGTGGATGGAAAGGGTTTTGATGAATGCCGTATTATGCTTCAATCGGCATTCGTCGCACTAATCCTGAATAAACCTTTCAATTTCTCGGAGGTGATCTTCTATCATCTCAAAGAGAAGTGTGTTGTAGTGAATCGATGCAAGAAGTTCTTAATATATCCACGATTTGTCCAACTCTTTTTTTAAGAGGCGATTCGTGATTTGGTAATTGATCCAACGCTCCGTGATGATGTTTTGAAGTTGGAACATATGAAGGCGGATACAGTGAGGAGGATGAAGTCGTATCGTCAAACTCCTCATCCACGGTTCAAGCGATTGATTGGTCATTTATCCAATCCTGATTATGTATGTCCTTCTGATGATCGCTGGATCCATGATGATTCGAACTCTGAGCGTGAAGAGGGTCAAGGTGGGAACGATGGTGATGAGGGTGATGATAATGATGGTGGTGATGGTGATGAGGCTCAGCGACAAGCTGAGGTTGAGGCAGCTGCTGCTCAAGCTGCTCAACGTAAACGAAATGGAAAGAGGTGGCCGATGAAGGGTCATCTAAACGTCGTGTGACAGCTGGTGCTGGTGTTTCATTTGGATTTCAACCTCCAAGGTTGTCTGCTCCTCAAAGACCGGTGGTGCCGCTTACTACTAGCACCCCGAAGCTTACATTGACGACTACACTCACATCGGATCCTCGGCTTGGCATGATTTCACAATATTTTCTATCTACATTGCCAAGGCCTAAGATTGCTACATTGGTGTTTTCTCCAACACTGACAATGATGCCTCCACCACTTATGGATATTTCATTTATGAGGCTCAATCGACCTCAAGGACTTGTACAGTCAGTGCCTCCTTCTTTTCATGCTATGCCTCATGAGACTCAGATGAACATGCTGTTGAGTCTGGTCCATCTGTATGAAAATCAGATGGCTGCTGATCGTCTGGCTCAGGATCGTTTGATGGAAAATCAAAGAAAGTTCATGGGGTACGTCTCATTCTGTCAAAAGGAAACAAAGGCCCTCTGTAAGATTGTTACGTCTCAAGGGGTGAAAATTAAAGTACACAAATGATGAAGCCTACTTGTAAAGATGATGCATTAAAGAAGCTCAGAAATGATGGAGAGGATCCAGATGCCTCGGGAACGGGTGGAAGTGAGCCGAAACAAACTCACGACTCATCTTCTGGTGCAGGTACGAGTGCTGCTGGTGACTTGGAAAACAGATGGTTGTTTATCATGATTCGACGAAAGCTAAAACCATTGAGTCGATAAAAGCCAATACTGTTATATTTATTGATGGTACGAGAGTGGTCAGAAGCATTGTGAATGTTGATGAAATAGAAGTGGGACAGTTTGTTAAACAGTACTTAACACGAAAGCAGATTTCTTTACTGTTGGGTTTGAATGAAGATGAGCTGAACGTGTTAGAGGCTGAGAATGATGTGTAGGTTGAGAATGACGAGGAAATACTGAATGATCCAACGATTAAGAGGAACACGTCTTTTATTTATGAAGATGTTGAAATTGATATTGAAGACGTGACGGCTGGGGAATACCCTGATTTATTTCAACACTCTAATGTTGATCAGGGTGCTCCTATATTTACTGAAGAAACTGTTAAAGCAGCCGAAGATCACTTGGAGAAAGTCTCAAAGAGCAAGAGCGTTGATACAAGATTTGAATCGAAGCCTAATCCGATTGTTGCTGATATCCAAGGATGGTTTGCTTGTCGAGACAACATGACTCATAAGATCATAGATGCATACATATATGTTGATGAAGAACGAAAGCAGGAAGCCATTGCAGGCGCTAAAGCCAATCAGATGACTTCTTTCAAAGTCGTGTCAAAAGATCGAGGTGATATTGTTTCATGGATTTTCGATTATGATTTAAAGTTCGTATCATCAAATGGGAGAACGACGTTCAGTACTACGAAAACATTACATACATTCTCTCATTACCAAGATGGGACGTACGAACTCTTGCTCACCGGCCTTTCATTAACCGTGGGGGGAATCGATAAGCAATGGTTTATCAACATTTGCTTTTCGAGGTCAATCACGGGTTTAAGTTCATTAAGCCGCATATTCCAATTCGTAAGCGTATTGATCAGATAGATCCAAGAACGGGTTGGAGGAAGCTGGTGCTTAAAGTTTAGCCGCCAAAAACGATGAAGCGTGTACCAGTCAAGACGCTGAATCAACATATGTATTTGATGTGTGCTACGCGTGGCGTATAAAATATGATGGATGGAATGATTTGCTTTTGCACAAGGTCGTGTTTTAAATTTATAAAAGTGATTTCTACAAAGACTAAACACACACAAAATAGGCAAATGTACCTATCGTATATGTAGAATAGTATTGGTAAGAACCAAGTATCGATCCGTGGACACAAATGTTTCTAATAATGAATCGTTGTTTTGCTTCAATCGTATGTTATAATCATTTTGGGGTTATTTTTTGAACTTTTTATAAAATATAAATAATTATATAAAATATATAGGTGACCAAGATAAGAAATTCTAAACGAGTTGTTCAATTATGCGAAGGTTACCATCTAAGATCAAGAATCCACTCCATTTTAGCATTGATAATTAATATGTAGACATGTGAAAAACTTGTCGTAGCAATATATGATAGATAGCTCCTAAAACCTTAAGTGAGCATCTTTGGCACTAAGGAGATGATATGCGCATTTTAAAGTCCACCATTTCCTAATGTCATACCAACTCAATGATGTCAATTTAAGTTGGCAAGTAGTTTCGTAAAGTAGAAATATTAGGATTGACTTCAATTTCTCGAATACCAATTCTAACAACTTCGGGTGGTTGTAGTTCATCACACAACCTACCCTTGGTTGATTTAAGTAGGTTATAATTACACATTCCGTTAACATATGGTTTCTTTAACTAATTTGATATCCTAAGCAAAGCCATTTTTAGATTACCAAGGTTTAGAAAAATACACCATAACTTATATATCAGCATTTCTAAGTACAATATAAGGATCCATGCTTCGATAATGTATCAAAATATTTCTATCTTTCAAGAACATGAATCGATCATGAATGATTGCCAATGAAATTGACAACCACCAACTTTGAATTAGTGATTTAAGATGGTGAAACATTTCTCATCAAAAGATAATTGTAATACAACCATCTACTTTACTAGACTACATCACATGTATTGATCAATTATCAAGTAAAACAAAGCTTCTTCATAGACTTTAGATGGTAAAAGGAGTTTAGCTCATAATGAGCATAATGATAAACATTAAGATGATTGATAATAACAAATACATGATTAAACTTGGAACAATCTAACCAAATTTAGATGAATCTTTCTTCTTAATGATGGTTGATGATGATGATTAGTGGTGATGACCTCCAAACCTTCAAACTCTTCACTAGATCTTCAAAGTGAGTGTTAGTGTGTGTTTTATAAGTGAAAACTGGAGAGAATTCTTTTTCAAGGCACACCAAATGAGTGCAACATGAGCCATAATTTATAGGCAATCTGGATGGTGAGGCACGGCCCCGTGCTTGATGAGCATGCCCCCGTGCATTTTTATGACATGTGCCAGGTTTGTTTTGTCTTTTCTGTGAGGTGGCAACGACCTCGTGTTTGGTAGGCACGGCCCCGTGGTTTTTAGTGACATGTGCTCAATTCTTCTTTGTCTTTTCTGCATTCTCGTCCACGGCCCCGTGCATGATGGGCACGGCCCCGTGCTTTTGCTTCCAGATTTTGTATTTTCTTGTGTCAGAAGCATGGGGGCGTGCTTCTTGAGGCATGGAGGCGTGTTTCTTTGTTTTCTTGTATTTTCTTCTTTTTTTCTTCGTCTTTTTGCTTGTTTCTTCGTTTGGGGCTTAGTTTCACTTGAAATTATGTTTTATTATGATAAATAGCCTTTTATGCTATGTTATTAGATAGAAATTGCAGTTTTTAGAGATTATTTGATGCCGAAAAGATGTATATTTATATGTACATAAGTATTTATCTTTCAATCGCTGGTACTATGATAATCGTACTGGCGAGGCCGTTATTGTTTTGGGTAAGGGCTTAAAGACCAAGCTGATTAAGATTATTGATCCGATGTGGCTCGTGAACTTGACTAAGGCCGACAATGATGTGCTGTTCAAGAATAAGATATTAATCGAGCACCGTGAAGACTATGACCGAGCAATGCAATTTCAATGTGTTGTTCGGGTATGTCATGAGCACGAGATTCATAGCTGCAGAGACTGGCAGACGAAGCGCTTCAAATAAGTTAAAGATAAAGAGCTCAAGACGAGGGGGTGCCTGTTAGTGCATGGTTTTGCGTCTCGACTCTTTGTATTTACCATTTTATTATTATAACGAAAAAGTTAATATTATTATAGACTAGTTCGTTAAAGTACAGTCTAGTTCGTTAAGGATGTTTAACAAACTAGACGGTTAAGTTGATGTTCCTCCCAATTCGTTAAGGATGTTTAACGAATGGGATTTTAGTTCGTTATGTTTATTTTTTGTAATGTAATGTAACGAAGTGGAGGCTAATTCGTTACGGAATGTTTAACGCACTAGATCCATCTTCTATATATAGAGGTGAATACCTCTGTTAATTTAAGTTTGGGATTTAAAGTATCCATACTTTTTCCAATTGTTCTCTCGATCCAAACTTCATTAAGAGATTACATACTACACCTAATACTAATAATATAACATATATATCTATATCATCAACTAATATCCGTTTAGAGTAATCAATATGAACTAGATCCGTTTAATCGTATTTAGATCTTAGATCTCAGATCTAAGGTCCTCTCAATGTAAGTATCAACTCACCTTCAGGAATCTTCCTACCCCTTGACATAAACACTCGAGGAACCTGAGGTGTCCCCTACTTAAATCCTCTTTTTGCTTCATTCACTATGAACTCCCAAATATCCTTAACATGACCGCTCTTCGGTTTGTATAATAGGTCATAATGTGTACAAATGTCATACACATCGAAGCTTGGCAATGTCTTGAGCTCCATTAAGCTATTGAAGTATTGAACTCCGAATAGTCTTCGTATAGCAAACTTTCGAATTTTACACAAATATACTATACTTATTATCACACCCGCATCTTAGGCCTAGCCGTGTGACCATCAGTTGGAACCCTTTTTGTAAATTAATCGAAGTTAGGGATTAATGCGGAAAATAATTAGCGTGGATTAAAATATTAATAATGACATAATCAAAACACGGGATTTTAAAATTCTTGGTTAGTGTTTACAAAAAGTTTACTCTATTTATTAAACCAACATTTACATATTTAATGTTTTAACAAAATGATCTTAGCCATCAGATCGCCTATTGAAGACTTCGATCTTTGCCATCAGATCAGTTAAATGAAGCTGATCCTATTCTTCATTACCAGTAAAACAGTTTGAAAATACGTCAGCAACACATGTTGGTGAATAAGCTGACTCATAAAATGTTTTATTACTTAATTACCCCTCGATACATAACATAGGTCTTGGCCCATCGTGGCGTTGGAATAATCAAGTTAAAAACTAAAAACACAATTACAAACTTAAGCTCTACTCGAAACCGCTCAGCAAATACCGCATCATTTGATATTACTTAGCTACCATCAGTATACACATGACTACCCTCTCTCAGGCGTAACATAGGTTCGGCCCATCGTGGCTGAGGCATATAACCAAGTGTGGCGCGGTGTGCGCACCATCTAACCACATATGTGAGGATCCAAACAAACGTAAACGACAGCCTAAGGGCTAGCGATTACTTTTGTTCATAATGTTTTAAATATATGTAATTAGATGTAATCAGTTTACTTTGACTGGATTAAACAAGTTATAAAAGTTTGGGGCGTATTCACCTTTAGAAAGGATCAGCTTCATTTAACTGATCGGTTTGTCTTTCCTATCTCGGACTTATAGTACGAGTATAACCATTTGTCACTACTAGATCTTTAATCTAGCTTAAGACCTTTAGTCTCTTTTTATATAATCTTTACAACGATTATATTTTCTTATTCGAACCTTTAGTTCAAAACACTTTTCTTTTATTTAATGATATTCAAACCTTTAGTTCAAATTATCACTTATAAATCTAACACTACGTTTCTTCTTCGCAAAGAAAAATATACTTTATTTCTTTGTTATTATTTAAAATCATTTAAGTAATAATTAATACTTTATTGATAAGAAGAATTATATTTATTTCTTTCTCTTTATTTATATTTTCTTTGTTTAGTTGCTTGAGATATCGAGTATATCCTTGACTAGAGTCTAAGCCTTTTAATATTCTGTTAATATTTTATTTAGGCATTACACCTACCTTGTTTGGCTTCTAATTTTCTAGACTCTCGGGCAACACCTTGATGCCTGCACACTAATCGAGGATCTTGTTTAACACTTCTTGCACGCTAAACGAGGCTCGTTCATCGCGTATTGCGACTACGCTTGTCGCATAACCTAGTAGACTTTCCACGTGGCTGGACACGCAGCGCCGCTTGTTGGAACTTATGTTTTAGACCGACGCATTGAATTAATCTTTGGGTGAAAAATATATAATTTGGTCTCAACCAAAGGTGGATGGCTTGAAGACCAAGTCATGCTAGACTAGTATAAATAGATGTTTTTATTCATTTGTCTAGTATGAGTGACTGTATTGTGTATGTGTGAGATTTAGGGTTTTATCCCTATGAGAGAGTCTCTGCCTCCAGGATGAGCTCTCCTGGTGGCGGCTGAGATATTTCTTAATTGATTGTATGAATGAATGTATGTATGAGTGTTTCATCTTAATGAGAATCATTCGGCTAATATTTCATACTACCATTTCTATCTTGTTTGTGTTTTGATTACAATTGTTCATCCTACTTTATTGTTGATTGTTAATCAAATCAGGCTCTCTCCCAATACACCTCATCCGTCCAACTAACATCATTCAAGAGTGAATACGAGTTAGATTCGATCCTAACCCTAGATCCGAGCTCCACACCGTTGATTAGTATTGACTATTATTCACGCTTCCGCATCGGGGCTCGGACATGTCAATTGGTATCAGATCCTGGGTTACTAAATCGTTCAGACTAACCGCTGAACTGATTCATTTCGCTCTTGAATCCACCATGGACATTAAAAGATGAAGTTCGTTGAAATTATTTTTTGGGGGTTTTGAAATTATTTGATGATTCGGAGAAAAGTATATGGATTGATGTTTGGGTTGATGACTCGTTTGGAGATTGAACATCAATTTCATGTTTATTTGGTCAAAACGGTCAAGATCTGATGTAACAGTGTTATTTGGCTCGTTTTGGGGCAACACTGTTCATCTGATTATTTCTAGATCTGAAAAGGTTGAATATGATATGAAGATAGGTTTCTTTGATTTTGAGATGACTTGGATGGTGCTACAATGATTTATTTCAGATGCCGAAACTTGATTTTGGATTTGAAAAATTAGGGTTTTGTGTGTTCGTGCTGCAAAAACAGTAGATGTTTGTTGAAAAATATTGCCGATGGTACAAACTGATAAGGAGAATGTACAAGTCAAGAATGAACAGGTACTAAAGGCAATTTCATCATTGTTTGTTGCAGCAAATGCAAAGTGAATATTCGAGCAGGTTCTGCAAGGGCAAATCAGTGACTGATGACGCAGAAATGAAGTTTTGATGTCTCGAGCGCACTATGAAAAAATAAGATTGGACTCGAGTATGGAAAATGATTAAGTGCTGCTTCGAGCACAGGAGGTGTTTTGCCCAAGCACCTCTTTGTTTTGCTCGAGCACAGGTTATTTCGAGCACATCTTATATCGAGCACATCAAATTCGAGCACACTTTGTGAAACCCAGAGCATATCCTTTTTCTTCTCAACAAAACTATCTTTAAGTCTCGAGCACACTTTGTTATTTATTCGAGCAGACTCTTTCTTGAGCATACTTTGTTTTGCCATAAATAATTATGTTTGTGAAGAGAAAACTCAAGTTTGTGTCGAGCACACCCTTGCTCCCGAGCACACTTTTGCTCCCAAGCATGCTTGGTGTTAAGTGAAGAAAATGAAAAATCACAAGTATTCCCGAGCACACTTAGTGATAGTAAGTACTTCCGAGCACACTTTTGCTCCCGAGCATGCTTGGTGTTAGGTGAAAAATTGAAAAATCTCAAGTGTTTTGCTTTCCGAGTACATTTTGCTACCGAGTACACTTTGCTTCTGAGTACACTTTGCTTCCGAGCACACTTTGTTTTCCGAGTACACTTTGTGCTAGGAAAGTGCTTCCGAGTACACTTTTGTGCTTGGAAATTGAATCAGAGTATGCTTTGTGCTTGGAAATGAAACCAAGCATACTTTGTGCTAGGAAAGTGCTCCCAAGCACATTGTGTGCTAGGAAACAGAGTTTGTGAAACATTTCAAAGTTTTGAAGAAACTTTTGAGATTTTTGGTGCCGTTGACCGTTTGACCAAGCTGTTCTCTACAGAAGATATATACCAGTGGTATTTTGGTAATTTTTCTCCAATCATCAACAAGCTTATGGAATTCAAACCTCATCCAATTTCACGACTTCATCAAAAGCTTTACAAGAACAAGTGTTGACCAAGCTTAAGGATTTAATCACTTTTAGTGTCAACCAACTTTTGAATATGTTTATCTAAGAATTTTACAATCTTGATGAAGATGATCAAGATTGTTTCACCCACACTTGATTTGAAGACACATTTATTAAAGACAATTGCAACCAAAATTGGGGAAGTAAAAATCTTTGAATTTCATTGCAAATGGCTAGCTTCAAATCAAGTAAAAGACTCAAGTTAAGGAAAAGTTGATCAAGATCAATAATCCAAGGTTTTTCAAAGACGTTTCATCATTTGTATGTTTTCAGATTTCCTAGTACGGATGAGAAGATGGAGTCATCACGAGCAACAATGTTGAAAGGATGATCAGTAGAGTCTAACCTCCTATGAAATAGTCACTTGAACAGTCAAGAACGGGTTATGGTTGACCTGAATGCTATCTTAATTCAGGGAATGGTTTGAAGATAATTTACAGGGGAAGAAACAGATTTGAAGAATGGAAGATTATTTGATGATCAAAATGAGTTTATTTCTTTTTGTCATAACCTTGTTACTTGAAGTTGATCTTTTGAAGTTCAAAGCCTCGTTCATATGCCCATACAACTATATCTAAAAGTGATATAAGAGTGATTATTCGAAATGAAAAATGGGAGAAGCTTAACGTGAGGGGGAGAATTTCAATGAAAGACAACGAGTTATGAGGTGATCATGGAAGAAATTCGATGGCATCGGTCTAAGGGGGAGATTGTTGGAACTTATGTTTTAGACCGACGCATCGAATTAATCATTGGGTGAAAAATATATTATTTGGTCTCAACCAAGGGTGGATAGCTTGAAGACCAAGTCATGCTAGACTAGTATAAATAGATGTTTTTATTCATTTGTCTAGTATGAGTGACTGTATTGTGTATGTGTGAGATTTAGGGTTTTATCCCTTTGAGAGAGTCTCTGCCTCCAGGATGAGCTCTCCTGGTGGCGGCTGAGATATTTCTTAATTGATTGTATGTATGAGTGTTTCATCTTAATGAGATCATTCGGCTAATATTTCATACTACCGTTTTTATCTTGTTTGTGATTACAATTGTTCATCCTACTTTATTTTTGATTGTTAATCAAATCAAGCTCTCTCCCAATACACCTCATCCGTCCAACTAACATCATTCAAGAGTGAATATGAGTTAGATTCGATCCTAACCCTAGATCCGAGCTCCACACCGTTGATTAGTATTGACTATTATTCACGCTTCCGCACCGGGGCTCGGACTTGTCACCGTTTGAAGACACGTGGAAGGGCACGTGCCATTTCCTGTCAGACCACGTCATCGCGATACGCGATCACGTTGAGACTTAGAACTATCGCGTATCACGTTGCCGCCCATTCTTGGGTTTTGTAATATACCCATAGCGATACGCGATGGGTTGTCTTTTGATCCATCATGTTTCACGATGGGTCAAGAAATCAGATTATTCATTTTAAGTCCTTTAACTTTGAATACTTGTAAATTTTGATCCGAAATTTTCACGATGTTACATCCTCCCCACCTTGGAATAAATCTCGTCCGCGAGATTTGTTTCTTGGAACAAGTGGGGGTTTTTTTTCTTCATTTTGGATCCTATTCCCAAGTGTACTCGGGGTCATTTCGAGAGTCCCATCTTACTTTGATCAATTTTAGATTTCGTCGCTTAAGTTTATTTGTTTTAAAGTCTTCAATTTGTAAAGGTCGTTTTACGAGTTTGAGGTTTTCATTTATTTCGACATCTTTTAAGGGCATCGGCAGGGATTCGTCGGCTAGACATTTACGCAGATTAGAGACATGGAATACATCGTGTATCCCTTTCATTATCTCGGGTAGTCTTAGTCGGTAAGCGACAAGACCGATTCGCTTAAGTACTTAAAATGGTCTAACAAAGGGTGAACTTAATTTTCCTCTCTTACCGAAATGAACAACACCTTTCCAAGGTGAAACTTTCAATAAGACTCAATCGCCTACATTGAAGTCCAACGGCTTACGACGGATATCAGCGTAACTCTTTGTCGGTCTTGCGCCGTCTTAATTCGTTCATGGATTTGCAATACCTTGTCGGTGGTTTCTTGGACTATCTCGGGTCCAGATAATTGATTGTCTCCAGTTTCAGACCCTCATACCGGCGTTCTACAGTTTTGACCATATAACGCTTCGAACGGTGCCGCTTGAATACTTGTGTGATAACTATTGTTATACGAGAATTCAATTAAGAGATGATGGTCGTCCCAACTTCCTCCTTAGTCAATCACACAAGGGTGGAGCATATCTTCAAGAGTTTTATTGGGCTTGAGGATGATAGGTGGTGCTATGGTTTAATTGGGTCCCTAACGCTTGTTGAAAACTTTTCCAGAAATGAGACATAAAGCGACTGTCTCAATCAGAGATGATAGGCAGAGGCACTTCATGCAACTCAACAATGTTGTTTACATAGATTCGTAATATTATATCCATAGAATAGGTATCGTTAATAGCTATAAAATGAGCGGATTGGTTAATCTATAAAAGATAACCGATATCGCATTACACTGAAGAGTTGTTTTCGTGCGTTTCGTGATGAAGTCCATGGTTATGAGTTCCCATTTCGAATCGTGAAGTTCGGGTTACTTAAGCAATCCTGAGGGTCTTTGATGATCGACCTTGAACTTCAAACATGTCAAAAATTTTACAACATGCAAAGCGATATCTTTCTTCGTTCCATTCCACCAGTAGTTCGTCTTAAGGTTTTAATATATTTTGTCACTTGTGCATCATGTATTTGGACCTTTGAGCTTCGCTCAAGATCTTTTATCGCAATTCTCCAATGATTGGTACCCATATCCTGTTTCAAAGTCTAAGTATATCATCGTCACCTTTGACTAACGAGTCAATGGTGCCGTTACGTATTTCGTAGGTGATCTTGTTTTCTTTGAGTGCTTGAAGTTGAGCTAATTGGATTTGCTCGACTAGATCTACTTGGAGTTCTAGTCGTAATGCTCAGACTCCTTTTGGTTTCTCATGTTCCTTACGACTCAAGGCATTAGCCACAACGTTGGCTTTACCTTCATGAAAAACGATTTCACAGTCGTAGTCATTCAATGTACACGATGAAATTGACTCCATAGAGATATTGCCTCCATAACTTCAAGGAAAATATTTATGGCGCCTAACTCTATATCGTGAGTTGTGTAGTGTTTTCGTGTACCTTGAGTTGACGAGAGGCGTAACCGATCACTTTCTTTCATTGCATTAGTACGCATCCCAAACCGGATTGGGACGTGTCACTAAAGACAACAAAATCCTCAGTACCTTCTGGCAAGGCCAATATAGGTGCATTGGTGAGTTTTTGTTTAATCATGTCAAACGCCTTTTGTTGTTTGTTTCCCATTCATAATTGATATTTTTGCGGCTTAACGAGGTTAGAGGAACGACAATTCAAGAGAAATTTTCAATGATAACCAGAACGAAGATCTATCTTAAAGAAATAGCTAGCTCCTTGCTGTTGGTCGAAGAGATCGTTGATTCGAGGTAGTGGGTATTGGTTCTTGATGGCTACTTTGTTTAGGGCTCGCTAGTCCATAAACATTCGCATGGACCCATCCTTCTTCTTGACAACGAAAATCGGCGCTCCCCATGGTGATGAACTCGGACGAATGAATCTTTTGTCGAATAGCTCGTCTAATTGTTTTTTCAGTTCTTTCATTTCTGTTGGAGAAAAGCGATACGGGGCTTTTGCGATTGGTGCGGTTCCAGGCATGAGATCTATTCTAAACTCGACTTCTCGATCGGGAGGAATTCTTGGCAGCTCGTCGGGAAAGATATAAGAGAATTCGGAGACAATAGGCATGCCCTTTATCTCCTTTGGTTTGGTTTCTTTTGTGACCTAGGCCATGAATGCTAAGCATCATTGATTTAAAGTTTATTAGCCCTAATAACGGATATTATGCTAACTTAGCCAGCGTCTTTATCCCATTCAGTTCGAATGGTTCGTTTATCAGGGGCTCGAAATTCAATGGTTTTCCTATTGCAAATGATATGAGCATGATTATTGGATAACCAGTCCATACTAAGTACTATATCGAAACTAGCAAGAGTCATCGGTAGCAATTGGATGGGTAAAACGTAACCAGCTAACAAGATCTTTCTGTTTTCTAAATCTTCGGAGATTTTCACGATTTCGCCACTAGCGGTCTCGGCACTTAAAGTTTTATTTAATTTTTTAGAGGTTCGTTTAATAGACTACAAAAGTTATAATTTATAAACTTAGATTGGCACCTGAATCGAATAAAACTCTAACATACGTGTCGTTAACTAAGACCGTACCGGTGATGGTTTCCGGCATGTCGGCCGCTTTCTTGGTGTCTAGAACGATGACTCTTGCGTTGCCTTTCTTTGGCTTGTTTTTTGACCACTTCCACCCGCACCTCCAGCAACGGGTTTGTTCTTGGGGCATTCGAAACTGAGGTGTCTCATTTCTTTGTAGTTGTAAAACGTCATGGACTTCTTCTAGCAGTCGGCCATGGCGTGACCAGGTTTGTGACACGAGTCACAAACAATTGCAGATGAAGCGAAATGGCAACAACTTTTGTGGTACTTCTTGCAAATCTTACATTGGGTGTAGTTGGAGTTGGATCCAACTTTTCATAGTTCTGCACCATTGCCCTTGAATCAGGCACTACCAAGCTTTTTGTTGTCACTTGATGGCACCACTTTCTTGACTTCCTATTTGTTACGTATTAATCTGTTCATCAGATAACCACCTAACTCCATGGTAGAGTCAGCGGTTTGGGTTAAGGGAGACCTTACCATGTCGCGAATTTCTCACGGAAGTCCCCATAAGTATCGGGTTACTTTGATGGATTCAGGCATCACCAGCGGGGGCACGAGCCTACAGTACTCATGGAATTTGGTATTGTCCTCACGGAGATTAGTTCCAACCACCTTGTGGTTAAGTAATATGGGTCGGTTTCATGCATTGGGCATAATTTCGCTAGCACCATCTCCTTAAATTCTTCCCACATCAGTTGATATAACGTATGTCTTCCCTTTCTCATGATCATAGTGTTCCACCACTCCAGAGCTTCACCTTTGAACATTTACGCCGTGTATCGAATCTTTTCTTGTTCAGCGCACTTGCTAATAATTACAATTGATTCCATTTCCTCTAACAAGCTTAGTGTTGCAATGGCGCCCTTATCGCCACAAAATTCTATAGGACCAAAGTTTTTAAGTCCTTGAATGAACAACCCTCGATTTTGAGTGTCTTGAATTCGCGATTAAAGTCGCCACCAACGTTTGATTCGTGAACGCTTTCTTTGGGATGAGACGGGTTAGGACGAGATTTGGATTTTATGGATTTTTGAGAATGTTCGGTATGACTTTGCCTATATTCAGTTCTAAGGTGTGATTAAGCTCTTACTGATTTTGTTATCATTTCTTGTATTTTTTTCATGTATTGTTTGGGTATTCATTGATCTTATTCATTTTGAGCGCGGTTATCTTCCCATTTTAGAGAAGCTTCCGCGTTTTGAGATCTTAGATTCGACATTTTGAAATATTACATTCTTTTCTTAAAAACATGTTTATATATATATGTATATAATTACACCATATTACAAATATATATATATATATATCCTATCCTTACTAGAACGATCATCGTTCTTATATTTACATATCATAATGATTACATAAAAAACAGACACTTAATCAGAGCATCGTAGTTTCTAATCCTTCATGAACTTCTTGACCATCTTCTTTATCCTGTTACATTTGTGAAGAAGCTTATCTTCCATCTTCTTCTTTTTGCTTTCTTCTTTAGCAACCATTTTCCTCAGTTCATCAGTCTCATGCAGAGCTCGGTCGATATGTTCCTCTTGAGATTGTGGCATGATGTTTGGGTATCCATATTGTGGTGGTGGGTCATGGTATTCCATCATCACAATGTCACAGTGACTCTTTGGATACGGCGAAGAGAGTGCTTCAAATGGACGGTTGAAAAATGATTCTGTGACCGCATCTTGTTGACGGATTTAATTTTCTTGTTCTGAGATCGAAGGGATTCTTCCTTGAGAAGGTGGAAAATTTGATGGGAACCTTATCTGAATCCCTTGAATACTTTGCACATAAGGATCTTCAGGATCATAACATGGACTCATGTGGAAGAACGGGTATCCTTTATCTAGTGGGCAGTCACACTTGGAGTTTGTTGATGGTTCCTCTCTTGGAGTGGTTACTGCTTTAGAGGTTTCCTCATCCGGATCATCCTCTTCTTCAGGGTCTTCCTCTTCTTCCACGGCCGTTGCTGTATCAGTCACTAAAGGGTCTAGGTGGTACCTTTCGTAAGGTTGAATGACTCTCATCTTTGGTCTTTGAGAAGGTCCATTATAGGAGTTGGCACAAGAATAGACGGAGTTGTAAGCAGAGGTTCCAGTGTGCCATCTTCTTTGGTCGCAATGGCATTGCATCCAGTCGGATGAGTCAGATTCTGGTTCAACCTTGATTTGTTTACTGGCCAACAATTCGTTGGACGGATAGTACTTCGAGATATTGGGTGGATAATACATCGGAATGTCGGATGGGTGATACGTTGGAATATTGGACAGATGATACTACGGGATGGTTGCCGGATGGTAATTTGACGTTCTTGGGGGTTCGTACTCTTGCATTGGTGGATTATTTGAAAGATTAATCTGTAGTTGTTGTGTTCCAGGAAAATATACAGGTGTGGGTGGGTCCATCGGATGATCTTGGTTAAAGAAGTCTTCATAGTACTCTTCACTCATGTTATCTTTGCGAATTGGTTCGGTCCATCCAGCTCTTCTTGTGTCGCGAATAAAACCTTCTATCACTTTCTTGAATGACATCTATGGGTGGTTTGGATTGAAAGGGGCGGGGGGTAGAAAGAGTTACCATCCTATCTTATCTCTAATTATATAAACACATAATAAATATAGAAATTCTTATTCACTTGGACGAGGCTTAGGTATTTATTAATTAATAGCTAATTCGCTAAGATCGATGTCTCTGATACCAGCATGTCAGACCCCCATATTAGGCCTAGGCGTATAATCATCAGTAGGTACCCTTTTTGTATATTAATCAGAGTTACGGGTTAATGCGAAAATATATTAACGTGGATTAAAACATTATTAATTACATAATCAAAACACGACATTTATAGATTCCCGGGTATTATTTACAAAAGATTACTTTTTTTATCAAACCACCATTTACATATTTAATGTTTTAACAAAATGATCTGAGTCATCAGATCGGCTATTGAAGCCTTTAATTCTTCAAGCGCCTATTCTTCATTACTTGTAAAACAATTTGAAAATACGTCAGCAACACATGCTGGTGAATAAGCTGCCGCAAAAAATATTTTAATTACTTAATTACCCCTCGAGACAAAACTTAGGTCTCGGCCCATCGTGGCTTAGGAATAATCAAGTTAAAAACTTAAAACACAATTACAAAGTTAAGCTCTACTCGAAACCACTCAGCAAACACCGCACCGTTCGAGATTACTTACCTACCATCAGTATACACATGATTACCCTCTCTCGGACGTAACATAGGTCCGGCCCATCGTGGCGGAGGCATATAATCAGGTGTGTCACGGTGTGCCCACCGTCTAACAACATATGTGAGGATCCAAACAAACGTATAGGACAGCTTGAGGGTCAGCGATTACTTTTGTTCATAATGTTTTAGAGATACGTAATCTGACGTAATCAATTTACTTTGACTCGATTAACAAGTTATAAGAGTTTGAGGTGTATTCACCTTTAGAAAGGATCAGCTTCATTTCACTAATCGGTTCGTCTTTGCTATCTCGGACCTATAGTACGAGTATAACCTTTTTGTCATTACTAGATCTTTAATCTCGCTTAAGACCTTTAGTTTCTCTTCGTATAATCTTTGTCTCGATTATATTTTCTTATTCGAACCTTTAGTTTAAAACACTTTTGTTTTTTTTAAGATATTCAAACCTATAGTTCAAATTATCATTTATATTTCTAACACTACGGTTCTTCGAAGAAGAAACGTATACTTTATTTCTTTATTATTATTTAAAATCATTTAAATAATAATTAATACTTTGTTGATAACAAAGAATTATATTTATTTCTTTTTCTTTTTATTTATATTTTCTTTGTTTTATATTTTCTTTGTTTTTTTGCTCGAGATATAGAGTATATCCTCGACTAGGGTCTAAGCCTTTTAATATTATATTAATATTTTATTATGGCATTACCCCTATTTTGTTTGGCTTATAATTCTCTAGACTCTCGGGCAGCATCTTGACGCTTGCACACTTATCGAGGATCTTGATTAACATTTCTTGCACGCTAAACGACGCTCTTCGATCGTCGAACTTCGTCAGCGCGCACTTCGAGGCAGGTTGTCGGGTCGTCTCGGGTGGCACGTACTTCAAGGCCACATTGTCAGTTTTATGGCACAGATATCAAGGATGGTCATGTCACGCTTATCGAGGTAGTGAGAAGGTGTTTTAGAGAGAGAAAGTGATATAACAAGATGTGTAAGTGTGAATGAGTGATGATGGCCCTATTTATAGGCGCTGATCAGCTGACCCGTCTCGATACCCGATGGGTCTTGATAAGGATCCATCGCGTATATCGATGGGTAATCGGATCCTTTAATAATATTTTAATGAATAGCGATACGCGATGGACCTATTTGGAGGTCATCGCATATTGTGACTAGGCTTGTCGCCTAACCTAGTAGACTTGCCACGTGGCTAGACACGCAGCACCACGTAGAGACACGTGGAGGGGCACGTGTCATCGCCTGGCATACCACGTCATCGTGATACGCGATGACGTTGAGACTTAGAGGTATCGCGTATCACGTCGCCACCTATGCTTGGGTTTTGTAATATACCCATAGCGATACGCAATGGGTCAAGGAATCAGATTTTTCCATTTAAGTGCTTTAACTTTTAATACTTGTTAATTTTGATCTAAAATTTTCACGATGTTACATTTATGCACTTCCCCAATGCAACATCTTTTTGAGTTTTCTTGTAATACTTCATCGGATTCAAGTATACTTGTTTCGGCTCTACAGTATGCTAAAAAACACAACCCTTCATATCCTCTTTAGAAAATTTCTTAGACATTTTAGAAGGATTAGGCTCCATCTCAATCTCTTCATCGAATACCTCATCAAAGGCATCAAACTCTTCTAATTCACTAACATACATAACAGACTTTGGTCGTTCATCAAATAAAACATCTTGATTCAACCAGTCATCGGTTATACTTGCCATATAAATATCTTTCTCAAAATCAAAAGTTAGATCATCCATTGAAACATCTAACATCTTTGCTAGCTCAAATCGATCAACAGGTATCTCTCGTTCTTCCATCTCATCCAGCATATATGATATTCTGAATTTCGAAGGATCAAGATCTTCTATATCCTCCAATGGTTTATCTGTAGAAGCATCTTTAGTTTCAGACTTCTGTTGTGGTTCATCAGATTGAACATTACCACCAACAGAGTCAAACTTTTTATCAGATTTTCCAGACATAGCACCAACACCTCCTTGTGGATCATCATCATCATCATCATCATCATCATCAAGATCAGTGAAGTCACCAAAATTAAACTTTTCTTCGTCCTCTTTTTCTTCTTCCTATTTATTTTTATCTTCCTCCACAACTTTGGTTCCTTCAGGTGATACCATAGTTTGAGTCATATCGACCACAGATCCCCCCAGCCTGCAAAAAGCAACTTCTATAATTGAATCATCAATAATGATCGGATCTTCAATTTTAGACTCTCCTTTATCAGCTTTTTCATTATCATAATTAATACGGAATTATCCCTCAGCAACACCAATATCCACACCATACACTCGTTCAAATAAAGTGTCACTAGCTTCGGCACGATCAACCTCAAAATTAAGTCTAATCCCAAGCTTCTTCTCGATGATAACAAAATATTTCATAAGTTCATTAAACAAATCATCAGCTAACTTTCTTTTTCTTTCACTTTCATCCAATCTTTTCATTATTTCCACATTCTTAGCTCTCAATCTACCGTTCTCCTCAGCCAAACTTGTAATTCAAACCTTTTCAACAAACTGAATTCTACCCTAGACGGTCCATCCAACAATAAATAAGAATCAGAATAAGTACCCAAGGATTGTTGTGATACATTCGAATTTTCTTTAGGAGTCTCTTTGGGATCTGGTTCTTCAACAGCTGGTGTAGATCGAGGAATAGACTTTTGAGCAATCAGAGTTTTCAAAAGTTTATCTATCTCATCATCCAAGCTCACTACAAAATCATGGGTCTTCTCAACTTCAACATTTACATCAGACTTGGATGGTTCAAGAGTCTTTCAATGTTTATCTCCTGATCTTGAGCAATCCCCACATTCAAATCCTCTGGTTCATCAACCAAACTCAAACCAGACTTTGGCTGGCTTGATTGAGGCTCATAAGTAGCATCTTTATCAAATTTCTTCTTTGAAAGCCTTTCTTTTTTCATTTCATAAAGTGCACATCAGATTCTGTTTCCTCACCATTTGTATCAACAGTTGGTTCAGCATCAACAACATCTGCTTGTTGTGCAACTGGAGCAGGTGGTGTTACTTGTTCAGTCTTAACAATACGCTTTCGCTTCCTCTTTAATTTCTGAGAACCCTCAGCCTCCTTAGCATGTTCGGCCCCAGTCTTTACAAACCATCGAGTCCCCCTATCGGCATAAACCTTTTCATAAGAACCAACTCGTTCTCACAATGAGCGTCGCTTTCATCCTTTCTCCACTTGTTCTCTGAAGGTACAACAAAATTTGGATCTTGTAGGTGTCCAAAAATAACTCGAAACACAGTAATCTAATTCTCGACTTCTTCCTGTAAGACTTCCACTTGGCATACCCATTCTCAGACATATGGGCCAACTTCATTTCTTCACCATTTTTGACAATCTCACGGAAGTGATGATCTATAATGATCTGGATAAAACGTGGATACCTCAACCATTTTCACTCGAAATACATCTTCATATGTTCAAATATAACCTTAGAAAAGTTATATTTCAAGTTCAAGCACGAAGCAGTCATCATACACATTTGGTAATCCAAAATCTCTACGTAGCCTCCCTTACAATGACCCAAACAGTGTACAATTACGTGAAACAAGAACTTGAACGACTTTGACAATCCATTCTTTTAATACGCAACCCTGTATAAATCATTCTGGTAACCCATTCTTAAGAAACATCCGTTGACCATCCTTTCATCCAAAGCAATTGGGTCAGCCGACTCATCACCTATCTTCTGAACATCACGTAGCACTTGTTCTGACACGATAATCTCCTTCTTTTGAACCACAGACTTAATACATTCTTCCTCAAGCTTAGCATTCTTCTAGAATTCCTCCACAATCTCTTTTATAACAACAGTATTTGTTGTAATTCCCTTTAAAATCCTTGAACGTTGAAAGAATGGAAATATAGGTCTGAACGCTTCCATCTTGTTGCTCATCCCATCCAAAAATGCACAAATATTATGATTAACATCATAATCTTTCGCCATCTGCACACACGAAAAAATTAATCAACATGTTAGACATTTTTATAGAAAAATTTAACAACTAAAAAATAACTAAGTATAAGGACCGTATATGTATAATAGCGTGTAAGTTAATTAAAACGTATATGTATGTGTCAACGTATATGTATTTTAAATGTTTAAGTCTAGCAACGTGTAAGCTATGAACAGCGTATATGTTTCAGAGAAGTCTGATTTAAACATGCAATATTAATGGACGTGTAAGTGAGTTAAACGTATAAGTATTAGAACTTATACGACATATAAGTCAATGAGACTTATACGCCGTATAAATGTTTAAACACTTACGCGTCCAAAAACACAGTTAATATTGATGCTGAAACATACTACAATATCAATCTCCATGATTTTTAATATGTCTGATTTTACCTGTCCAGCCATGAAAGCATGATTAGCAGACTCTACTTCAACATCTTCACTATTAATTGTCGCTGGCACAGTTTCTTCACTCATTTCTTCAATTTTTGTAGCTACATGAACTTCATCAGTTGCTACAATCTCATCTTCTTCATCATAAATTCCAAAATCAGTATTTCCATGAGGTATTTCCTCGCCATTGGACCATCTTGCAAAACTTTCAAACAAGCCAGGAGGCAAAAATGATTTAAAGAATTCATTTTGTATCGAATCAAAAATCTATGGAGATTCTGTCCCCTTAGGATCACTTGTCATCTCCTAGTATTGTTCCCTTGATGATCATCATCATTAGTTGGATTAGAAATAATATCTTCAGTTTCCACATCTTTCTTAGCTTCACCTGCATTTGAAACACATACCTGTTCTCCAGCTTCCTCATCAATCATCTCAGCAACATTTGTTATTGTTGGAATCGGTCTGCCCAAGACACGTATTATAATTTATGTCTAGTACGGTATGGTTCACGTCGGGTCATACCCAATAACAAGCTGGACAAACACCATGATATTTATTGTAGATATGATCTAACAAATAAATATTAACACTTATGATATGTAGAAAATGGGTTTCTAAATATTTGCACTTGAGGAATCAATAAATTATATGGATAATTTATTTAGATAGATTATATTATGATATTATTTAAGTTGGTTAAATAATATATATATGATAATGGTTATGATATATTGCACGAAACTTCTGGCATGTCAAAAGTGTTACATGTCACAAAGTTTAAAAGACCTGCGACTAGTACATGGATTATTAGTGTGTTAACATAAATGAAAGGGAAAATAAATGGGCTGGTAGGGAAACATCCCACCCACTTGTTTAAAAATTATCTCTCTTTATATTTCTTGGATCACAACAAAAACACACCGACTATGATTACATGTAATATTAAAAACTCTCTCCTCTCTCTCTCTCTATCTCTTGGATTTCGGCCAAAGAAGAAGAAGAACACAAGGAAGAGTTTTCTTGTGCAAGTGTTATCAAATCATCATTTCCTTAATTTCTTGGAGTCTTGAAGGTATATTACATAAACACCCTATGGTTGTTTATATTGGTAAGCATGTAATTTTGTATATGGATTTGTGGCTTGGGTTTTTGCTTATAAAGTCGGTTTTATATTTATCTAAACAACAAGATTTATAACTATCAAATCCGCTGCTTTTTTCATATAAATGGGTTTATATGACTTTGACAAATTTGTTAAAATCCAACAATGTCATCAAGAGCCGTTTATACGGATACATGCTTCAATAGATCTAAGGATTTTTTGGGTTTTATGTTGTGTTTCACCATATGTACGAAATATTTTGGGCTTTTGGTTGCCCCTTGGTTTTTTAAGATTATACTTTACATACTTTACATGCATGTGATACTCTTGAAGAATTAAGTCATTTGGATGATTGGTCGTTTTGTTTGGACAAAACCCAAAACTTTGGTTTTCTTATCCTTGGCCGAAAGTTTGAGGTTAAAAAGGGGAACCATTTGGACTTGTAATACTTGCATATTTAGATGTGCATTGGATGCTCATAACCTAGCCATGGCCTTGTGTTTGGATGAATGTTTGTGTTGTGGTTCATTTGATTATTCAATGTGGTTGTAATATTCATTTATTTGGGTTTGTAATCAATTTATTTATTCATATTGGTTTGTAATAATAAGTAGATTATTTGTATTTCATTTACTATAGAAAAATGTATTAGGATATATTTTTGTTAAAGAAAATGCATACAAATTTAGGTTTTTGGTTTTGGGCCTTAATGGACCTCATAGTCCAAGATGGGATTTTAACCCAATGACCAAAGCCCAAACTTGGAGGCCTATGGAAGCAAGGAGCTAAAGTTGGAGCCCAAAAGGAAGCCTAAATAGAGTGGAGATGTCACAACACAAAGTGGACAATTGAGGCATTTGGATGAGGGATCAAGTGGAAGTTCACCTACACATGCCTTTGTTCATTTGGTCCCCTAGGTGAGACTTTTGGCACACTTGTTTCGGTCAACAAGTGTGGCCAAGATTAGGTGGCTATGGTTATGAACTTGTCGTTGTTTATTTATGCTTGCATGGTTGATTTATATTTTGTTTTTGTTGGGTTTTAACAAGATTAGTATTTATATGAAAAACACAGCGGATAAATAAGTTTTTAATATTGTTAATTAGATGAATATAAATCCAATTTTATACGCAAAACCCAAGACCCGGAACCTTATACGAATTTGCATGCTTACCTATATAAACAACCATAGGTTGTTCTTAACATACTACCTTCAAGAGTCTAAGAAAATGAAGGAAATGAAGATATGAATGGCTAGTCTTCATGATAGAAAACCTCAAGCTTGTATACCCTTCAAGCATCCAACAAAACTCTTTCTTGTTATCCCTCCTTAGCCGAAATTAGAGAGAGGAAGAAGGGAGTTTACTTGCAAATAGTGTGTGTCTGCGTGAGAGAGAGAGAGAGAGAGAGAGAGCTGTGTGAGCAACCAAATGCACCACACAAATCTGCCAATTAAATCTTCTGCATGTCTTGGAAATAAATAAGACAATTAAGTGAGGAGAGAGAGGGGAAAAGTAGCAGCTCACATGGGTACCCACCCAATTTCAGTACACAAGTAATTCATTTTATTTACTTATGCTATAACATAACATAACATGCAAAATCCAGTATCCATTGCATATTGTTATTTAACCAACTTAAATAACATGGTATATGCAAAATGCAGTAAGTCTTGCATATCGTTATTTTATCAACTTAAATAACATCGTATATGCAAATGCAGTAAGTCTTGCATATTTATTTAACCAACTTAAATAACATCGTATATGCAAAATGCAGTAAGTCTTGCATATTGTTATTTAACCAACTTAAATAACATCGTATATGCAAAATGTAAAATATCTCATATCATAATATATCAATATAATTTATTTATTACACAAGTGCAAATATTTAGAAACCCAATTTCCAAATATTCTAAGTGTTGATATTTTTTTGTTAGATCATATCTTAAATAAATATCATGGTGATTGTCTAGCTTGTTATTGGGTATGGCTCGACTTAGATCATAACATACTAGACACATCAACTATAATATGTGTCTTAGGCAGACCGATTCCAACAATCTCCCACTTGTACAAGATACATAGAAGATTGATGCAGATATCAAATGTAACGATTCCGACGAAACCCGGTATACCCTAACCGGTAGACAATAGTTACGTCATATTTAATGTCGGGTACATGAGTTACCATAGTAATTATACGAGAATACATGGTTCACTGTATTGATCGTACGTGAATATATAATTCATCGTATTGAATATGCGATTAATCGATCGATAGTTATTGAAACCCGAACGAATCGAGGGTTCAATTATAGACGAGATATATGATATTTAGTGATGTTTACGAAGTATTAAAGCTTCGGGATAAGTGAATTAAAGCACAGAAAAAGAATTTAGATTTAATGGTACGTCGGTACGTTAAACGAAACCTTTAATACCAAACCGAGCAAGAGACGATCGATCAAGCCGAAAAAGATGCGCGATAATTAATAATATGATGTTTTAAGTTAATAAATGTCATGGTTTAAGTTTTTAAAGTTTTTAAATCGGTTTTATATAGATTTCATTTTTAAGCCGAAAAACGACCGTTTTAACCTCGTTTTAAGCCGAATTAAACATTTAACCGAAAAACGAACTGAACCAGATTATCCAAAACATTATCCGGATTGCGGATATCCAAACATGTGGCTAAGAATGAAAAGGTGGGTCCCACCCCACCCCCTCACTACTTCCGATCGGACTCCCCATCAACCCCATTCCATTTTAATTTTTTTTAACAAGCAATTCCATGTTCTTCCTTTCCTCTCCACAAGATCATCCAAAAACCCGAGAGTGTAGCAAGAAAAACACGGTAAGGATCGAGTTATTTACATTTTCATCTTGGTTTCTTGAGTTTATTTGCAAGAAAATGAGGTTTCAAAGATGAAAACCGATTCTTGCATGATCAAGTGATGTATACGGGTTATACAAGGGATCTTGGTTCAAGAAAGGAGTTAAACGAAGCAAAAACGAATTTTTACGGTTAAAACTTTAGTTTTGAATCATAACCGAAACTATAGTGTAAGAGGCTTGATCGTGAGTGTAACTTGCTTGGTATTGTGGTATGTTGGTTGTAGGTTCTGTGTTTAGTGAAAGATAAGGCGGAAAGACGAGTTTGTAGCTTGTAGTGGCGGAAAACGAAAGGTATATTCGGTTATGTTCGGTTTTGGAGTTTTTGGACAGATTGTTGATACTTTAGAGTTAGGTCATGAAATTTTACAGAGATGTTAGATATATGAAAATATGAGTTCTGTGAATTTTTGGTAATTTTTGGACAAAGGATGAATATTTGGTGAATTTAATGCTCGGTTTTGGCCAAAATGGTGAAAAATAGTTAAATATCATGAAAAATTCTGGACAATTGCAGATAAGCTTTTTATATCATGTATAAGTCACACAAAAAATTTGATGTCAGTTGGAGAAGTCTAAGTAGGCTTTTCGGTTAAACGAGTTCTAGGGTTTTCTAGCTCGGTTTTAGTGAAAATGGCATGTAAAAGAAGATTTTGGTTATGGAAAAATTACAGGGGACTATGTGGATGGCAGGGGACATCCAGGAAAAATTTGGGATTTTTCTAAGATTGTTTGGTATTTACGACATATTTAGTGTTTGAATGGTGTTTAAAAATAGATAAATAAATTTTAAATATAGAAATTAATTCTGGAAATATTTTTATTAAATTCCCCACTGTCAAAAAGTGATTTGAGCAAAATTTCAAGATCCGAGATTAAACGGATAATTATTTGTGTAAAAACAAACTTTTAAAGCTTAAAATGCGTAAACCGGTAAAGTTCGCCTAAGCGAGCTGACTGGTGTATAAAAACCCTAAAAATGGACTATTTTCATATAAATGAGTTAAACAAGTAAAAATAAATCATCCGAAAATAATTCGGATGATTTGAGTAATTTTTGTCCGATTTAACAGTTTCCGGTACGCTAAAGACGGAAACGGGTCCCGCGGCCAATCGGGGCGTCTAAAACGAGCTATAATTTCACATCTTTAATTAAATTATCAGTCAACCACTACTTTCGGTTCGTGTGTGACCAAACTCATTTTTGAAACGTAAAAACGGATAACCGTGCTAGGCACGCAAAACGAGAAAATCGACTAATAGTAATTGTGACCATGGAACTCTAAACGATATCACAATCTGAGTCCGGAGAAGGGTTTCTGGGTTAACATTACCCCCAGACCGGGTACAGTGCTGGGTTAACAGTGTCCCCAGATGTACCGGTTAACTTGGTTAAAGTTATATTAATAATGAGTGTATAGTAACGATCGTAGGGATCATATTACAGATTGGACGTGTTAACTGATAATGATTGTTGTTACCTGCTTGCATGTGCTAAGGTGAGTTTCACGAGCCCCTTTTTCTGAATTGTTTTTAAATATTTTCCCGGGGCGGAAGCATGTTACTCCAGAAATGTTTAAGTACATACTGAACGCATGGATTTGCGTGGATTTATATATATTTTATTGTACGGGAATCATTCGGAAATGTACTAAGATGGTAATTGTCTGAGTTGCTAACATTCTAAGGCCCCGGAACACGAGTGATTAACTGAAAGCCGGTAGAGTGTGGATAGTACTATTGGTCCGACAAACCCAACTGGTCCGGCATGGATTTGCTGATGTTTCCCAGCCAGTTGCACATGTCTATTTTGGGTGTTATATATATTTTGCTATGTAATGTTAGACATAGCGGTTTGGGGCAGGTTCGTGGGCGGAGTATGCCACGGGGTTGTGTGTGATAGTCAGAGGTTTCACTTGTGGGCTCAGCATAATTACATCGATAATATTATATTTTGATAATGATTTATCATGGTTTACTCGAATTGTGAAACTCACCAACTATTCGTAGTTGACCTGTTTTCTCACATGCTTTTCAGGTACAACTAAGATGAAGTGATTGCTTACGTGCTAAGTGCTTGATGTGTGTAAGATTTGCGTGCTGGATGTTAGGATACATTATAATAAATAGAATTATGTATCGTATTGTATGATGTGTGTATCACCTAGACGGTAATGAAATACTAGATAATGTAATTTGAAGTATATTAATGTATTCAGTTTTCTTTATAAACAATGTGGTTGATATCAGAGGTGTCTGTTGCATCCCGTTTACGTTTCCGCTGCGGTTACGGGGTGTTACATCAAATCCCGCCTAACAACGGTTTACTAACCCTAATACGTTTGACGAAGTGCCATTCAATAACATCATCCCCTTTAAGTCCCTTACTTGAATATGATTTAGGTAAATCTATCATTTATCCTTTTGCCACAGATGTCATGTCAAATCCATAGACATAGAGTGATCATTCTCTGTTGATTTAACTTAGAAGGCCTTAGACATATTACTCTCAACGAATAAGAGGGACAAGTCCCCTTTTGACTACATACGTCTCTCAAAATCACCTCGTACCATACCTGATCTTTGCCTTATATACTTTCATGTTTCAGAGCAGCGAAGAACTAAGTCAAAGCATAATATTTGGTGAATATCAAGACCCAAATATGTATCTCAGGTCCTAGGATACTATGATATTCGCCTTTACTCAAATTTACTTTTGACCACCAATCACAAGGATTCCATGCAGTAACATTTGAGGGCGGGTCAGTCCAATATTTATATCTCATAAATATCGATGAACTTTGGCAGCAAACCATTGCTCTATATTCACGCCTTATGAATATCCACCAATAGTCTTACATTCATATTTGTTCCCACAAATATGAAAGACTACAGACATTTAGAATAATTAACTTAGTCATGGATTTAAGCATGCTAAAATGAAACATAACTCAAAATGTCATAATCATAAACCATAATCATATGAATGAGTCAAAATAACAATCGTTCCGATATCCAAATACAAAATAGATCAAATCCAATCACAAGAATATAGAACTCCTAAGGCGCAAGTATGACCCTCATGCTTACTTCTTTCAAGGAGCTTCGTGAGTGGATCCGCAATGTTTTGATCGGTGTGAACTTTGAGAATACATATCTTTCCTTTTTCAACTTCATCCCTTATGTAGTTGAATCTCCGCTCAATGTGCCTTGTGTTTTGATTTGCACGGGGTTCCTTGATTTGAGCAATCGCACCCTCATTGTCACAAAATATCTCTAGAAGGTCTTGAATCGTACGGACTATCCCAGATCGGCAATGAACTTCCTTATCCACGCAACTTCTTGACCTGCGAATGATGGACAATGATGGACAATGCTACCACATCTTGTTTTGCACTCTTCCAAGAGACTGCCCAACCATTCATAACGAAAACATATCCCAATTGTGATCGAGAGTCATCTTGATTTAGTTTGGAAACTAGCATCCGTGTAACCCTTTACAATGAGTTCCTCCTCACCAGAGCCATATATTAGAAACATATCCTTAGTCCTTCTAAGGTATTTCAATATGCTCTTGATAGCCATCCAATGGCTACTTCCCAGATTTTGTTGGAATCTACTTGTCGTGCTCAAAGCGCATGAGACATCTTGTGTAGTTCATATTATTGCATACATGATGGATCCTATAGCAGGTGCATATGTGATTCCTTTCATTTTCTCTTGCTCATCCTTTGGGCTTGGACCTTGAGACCTACTCAATTTCGTTCCTCTTTTAATTGGTACCAAACCATTCTTAGAGTTCTCCATCATGAACCTTTTCAAGATTTTATCTATGTATGCACTTTGGTTTAAACCTATCAACCGGCTTGATCAATCCCTATAGATCTTTATTCCCTAAATATAGGCGGTTTTTGCAAGATCCTTGATGGAAAAACAACTCCCAAGCCAGACTTTTACACCTTCTATGGTTGAAATGTCATTTCCAAATAGTAGTATGTCATCAACATACAATACTAAGAAAGTAATGATGCTCCCACTAGCTTTTTTATACACACAAGCCTCATCAGCGTTCTTGATGAATCCAAATTTCTTGACCTCTTCATCAAATGGTGATTCCAACTTCTACATGCTTGTTTCAATCCATAGAGTGATTTCTTTAACTTACATACTTTATTAGGATATTGTGGATCGATAAAGCCTTCTGGTTGAACCATAAAGACATCGTTCTCAAGCTTTCCATTTAGAAAAGCGGTTTTGACATCTGTTTGACAAATCTCATAGTCATAATATGCGGCTATCGCAAATAATATCGTAATAGACTTTAGCATTGCCACAGGCGAAAAGGTCACATCATAATCAACCCCTTGAGTTTGAGTAATACCATTTGCTACAAGTCTTGCTTTATAAGTTTCCAAGTTTCCATGCATATCGGTTTTCTTCTTGAAACCTCACTTACTTCCAACCGGTTTGGAGTATAGAAGTGGTACAACCAAATCCCATACTTGGTTTTCAAGCCTAGATTGCATCTCAACGTTTATAGCTTCAAGCCATTTGTCTCAATCATATTGTGACATTGCATCATGGTATGTGGTAGGTTCATCCGAATCTATCACATAGCATCCTTCTATGAAAATTCCATATCTTTCGGGTGGATTACTATTTCTACCAGATTTGCGAACGTTTTGTGTATCAATTATTTGTTCATTCTCAACAACCTCTTGTTGATTGCTAGTATCAACCAAACATGTATCGACCTGTGGTTCTCGATCCTCCTCGAGTTCCACCGTTCTACTAGTTCCTTCCATAAGTAACTTAGTTTCCAAGAAATCGGCCTTTCGAGCAATAAACACCTTTCGCTCGGTTGGGTTGTAGGAATAATATCACATAGATTTTTTGGGATATACCACAAAGATACACATAGCGGATTGGCTCTAAAGTTTGTTTTGGGTGTTGTGCTTAAAATAAGTCTCACAACCCCATACCTTTAAATATGATAATGATGGAACCCTTCCATGCCATATTTCAAAAGGTGTCTTGTCCACTTTCTTGGTTGGAGCAATATTTAAAATACTGACCATGGAGAGTAATTCGAAACCCCAAAATGATAGAGGTAATGTGCTTCTAACCATCATAGACCGAATCATATCCAATAGAGTTCGAATCCTCCTTTCGGACACACCATTATGTTGTGGTGTTCTGGGTGGAGTGAGTTGTGAGACAATCCCACAACTCCTAAGATAATCTTGAAAAGCATAACTAATCCCCTATTCGAACGAAGTAGTTTTATTGGTTTATTGAGTTGATTTTCTACATCATTTTGGAAGACTTTGAACATTTCAAAGGTTTCATATTTGTGTCTTAACAAGTACACATACCCATAACGACTATAATCCTCGATAAAGGTAATGAAGTATCTTTCACCATTCCATGTCGTTGTCTTAAAAGGACCACATATATCCGAATGTATGATACCTAATAAGTCCTTTGTCTTTTCATTAGTTCCACTAAGATTCACACTTATAAAATGAATCATCATTCGATTCCAAAATACCATTATTTTGAAGTGTATGTATGCGATCTTCGTTTATGTGACCAAGGAGACAATGCCAAGTTAAGTCTTACTCAAATCCATTTTGAGTTTCTTGGTGCTTGATTGGTACAACTTGTTATCAAAGGATGTCTTATCATGAACTAATTCATAAATGCCATTAGACGGCATTGCTTAAAAATAAAAGACGTTATTCACGAAAGCACAAGTATCATTGTCAATAAATTTGAAATCATAACAATATTTTCTTGAAAGAGAAACGAAGATAATGTTCCTAGTAAAACTAGGAGCATACAAATATTTTTCCAAGCAATTTCCAAATCATTTGGAAACATCAAAATGTAGTCTCCTTGGGCTTCAGCAACAATTTTCCTCTGTTACCCATGAAGAGACTTGTATCTCCTTTCTCCTGCTTTTCCTTCCAATAGAACTTACCCTTGACGTGTCCCTTACCCCTGGCAACCTTTGACATTCGAGGTGATGCCTCTTCTTATTTCCACCTTAGATGATCGTGAGAACCGATAAAACCTTTTTACCCATTCCCGGTTCGGCCGTTTTGATAATTGAGTGAAGCTCACAAATGCTTTTGTCCCATCCATTCATGTTATAATTCATGAAAAAAGTCTCAAATCTTTTGGTTAGGCCATTGAGGGTCATATCGGTGGCTAACTCTTTTGAAACGGGACAATTTAGCCGTTCAAGTCGATCAATGTGGCTTTTCATCTTAAGCTCATAAGATGAAACCGATTGGTTTTCTTCCTTATGACATACATGAAGAGCGCGAACACTTTCGAAGCCTGCCACCCTAGCTTGAGAAAGGAAAATTTCGTTTAGTTGGGTGATCATGTCATATGTCCCATTATTTTCAAAGCTCTTTTGAATTTAGGGAATCATAGTTCCCAACATGAGATAAGAAACATGCACCGAATCCTCAGTGTATTTTAACCAATTGTTATAAGCATCTACACCGTCAATGTTTGGTTCGTCGGGAATAGGATCGTCTAATATATAGGATTATTTTCTTTCTTAAGAACAATTCTCAAGTTTCGATACCAATCCATAAAATTGTTGTAGTTAAGACGATCCTTATCGAGTATGGCTTTTAGTGATAGGTTATGCACGGGTGGGATAATTGCTTTAGGTGGATTGTAGATTGGGGCCATCTATATAATTTAACAAATCTCCATTTTAGTATTTTCGATATCATTAATCAATTTTAATCGTTAATACCCTTTTATGTCTTCAAGAGAATTAATGATTAAAATCTAGAACCCAATGTTACATTCACATAGTAGTTAGGTGACCTTTATCCTACTATTGAAACAACAAAGTAGTCAACGCTTGACGATTGCAACCCTTTCTAACTTCTAGTTTTATGGGATCGGTTAAACATCATATGTTTATTTGGCATGTCTAATCCCATCAAATCCTTTGTACACCATGCTTCGGTGACCCTATTCACATGGTTTCCAAATCAAGTCGTCCTACTTACACACACGTGTAAATTTGCACATACAAGTGGTTAGGTAACCTTTACCCCACAAATATTGCAAACCCACCTCAAACTCACAAGTTTCCTCCAATGTGGTTAGGTGACCTTTATCTCACATCGAGATCCCAAGTGACTCGAGTGTTGAATAAAAGGATGGTGTTAAACTTGTTCTTATAAGGGATTTAATTTATCTAAATTCTAGATTGGAAAACAATTTGCATACCTGAATTTTCATGAATTCAAATGCATGGTACTTTGTTTGAAAACCAATTTTCAAAGTTCCTTTAATAAAACCCATTTTATTGTGAAATCATTAACCTTTAATAAAACCAATTTTATTACCTAATGATTTCTACGGAACCAATTTTATGCAAGTTTTCGATTTTAAGTTAACAATTCGTATGCCAAACATATAACAACCAAACATGCATAAATAAAACAACCACAAGTTCATAACCATAGCCACCTAAACTTGGCTACACATGTTGACCGAAAAAAGTGTACCAAAAGGTCTCTCCTAAGGGACGATAATGACATAAGGAATGTGTCGGTGAACTCCCACTTGACCAGGCATCCAAATGCTTCAAGTGTCCACCTTGTGTTGTGACTCTTTCACTTTATTTGGGTTTCCATTTGGGCTCCAACTTCAGCTCCTAGCTTTCCTGGGCCTCCATATTTGGGTTTTGGCATTTGGGCTAGAATCCCATCTTGGACTATGAGGTCCATTAAGGCCCCAAACAAAAACCGTAACTTTGTTGAATATTCTTTTACAAAAAAATATATCCTAATACATTTTTTCTATATTAAAAGAAATACAACTAATCTACTTATTATTACAAACCAATTTGAAATGAATAAATAGATTACAAACCCAAATAAATGAATATTACAACAATATTGAATAATTCAATAAATCACAACACAAACACAAGGTCATTGCTAGGTTATGAACATGCAAATACATATCCGAATATGCAAACTGTGTAATCCAAAATGGTTCCCCTTTAACCATTAAAGTTTTCGACCAAGGTTAATCGAACCAGAAACTTTGGGTATTTGTCCAAACAAAATAATCAATAATCCAAATGACTTAATTATTCAAGATTACCACATGCATGTAAAGTATAATCTTGAATAACCAAGGGGAAACAAAAGATCCAAAACTTTCAGCCATACGGTGAACCACCCCATAAAACCCGAAAATTTTTAAATTTATTGAATCATGTATCCGTATAAGCGGCTCTTGATGCCATTCTTGGGTTTTAACAAGATTATCAAAGTCATATGACCCATTTATATGTAAAACACAGCGAATAAATAAGTTTTAAATCTTGTTAATTAGATGAATATAAAACCGATTTTATATGCAAAACCCAATCCCCATATCCATATTCGAATTTGCATGCTTGCCAATACAAATAACCATAGGGTGGTCTTAGCATACTACCTTCAAGAACTCAAGAGAAATGAAGGAGATGATGATATGAAAGGTGAGTCTTCAAGATAGAAGGACCTCAAGCTTGTATACCCTTCAACCTTCCAACAAACACCTTGATTAGGCTAGTATTTACATTTGAAAACCTCCTTCTTGTTGTTCCTTTTCTTAGCCGAAATTAGAGAGAGGAAGAAGAGAGTTTACTTGCAATTTGTGTATGTGAGAGAGAGAGAGAGTTGTGAGCAACCGATGCACCACAGAAATCTACCAATAATATCGTGTGCATGTCTTGGAAATAAATAAAACAATTAAGTGATGAGAGAGGGGGGGAAAGTGGCAGCTCAAATGGATTCCTACCCAATTTCAAAACTCAAGTAATCTATTTTATTTACTTATGTTATAAGATAACATAACATGCGAATCCAATATGCATTTCATATTTTTTATTTAACCAACATAAATTACATGGTATATGCAAAATGCAGTATTAACATGGTATATGGAAAATGCAATAAGTCTTGCATATTGTTAATTAACCAATTAAAATAACACTGTATAAAGAGCGAGTAAATTTAAATATAAGGGTGGGAGTTTTCCCCCCAAAATGGCTAGTCCCACCAGATATATTTTCTCTTTCTTTCCTAACAACACACTAATAATCCATATACTAGTCACATGACTAATACTCCATGTACTAGTCGCATGTGTATTGAAACTTTGTGACATTTAACACCTTTAACATGCCATAAGTTTCATGCAATATATCATAACCATTATCATATATATATATATATATATATATATATTATTTAACCAACTTAAAAAATATTATAAGATACTCTCTCTAAATAAATTATCCATATAATTTATCGATTCCTCAAGTGCAAATATTTTGAAACCTATTTTCTAAATATCCTAAGTGTTAATATTTATTTGTTAGATCATACCTATAATAAATATTATGGTGTTTGTCTAGCTTGTTATTGGGTATGATCCGACTTGGATCAAAAAGTACTAGCCACATAAATTATAATATGTGTCTTGAGCAGACCGATTCAACAATCTCCCACTTGCAAAAGATACATGGAAGATTGATGCAAGTAGCAAATACCGCCTAACAATGGTTTACTACCCCTAATACGTTTGACCATGGTAAATATGTCAAACTCTTTCCTCAACAGAGCCATTTTAGATTTTCTCATGTCTAGATTTCCTCTATCTTTATTCAGCAACGCATCCCACATTGAGTAGCATGATCCATTGTGTTGTAACAATTGAAAAATATCAGACTTGATCGATTGTTGAAACAGGTTCATCATCCTCTTCTCACGAAGAAATCTAGATTTGTCAGCCTCAGGAATTTGAGATAGTCAGTGACTAGTACCATTCTCATTTCGTGGAATGATCTATTCCACCTCAACAGCTTCCCAAGTATCATAATTCACAGTTTGAACATAAGTCTCAAACTAGTTTTCCCAATTTGGATAATCTTTCATCCTTAAAAGTTTCGAGGGCTTCGTAGATGTTCCCATTTCATTCTCCAAATTGAAATTCAGAAGTATTGGTGACGGTTGTATCACACAAGCATTCAAATCTTCCATCGTTGCATAAAAATCAAGAAATCAGCTAAGCTAGCGTATATGTGTCTTGAAAGAGCGTATAAACTAAGCAACGAATAACAACTTATACAAAAAACAACCAACGCATAACCACTACAGCGTATAACCCAAACTTATACGGAACAATCCACTTATACGGCCAAGACTCTTATGCGAACATGAACCAAACTTATACGTGGCTTTAGGAACTGATACGGAAGTCAAATTGACTTATTCATGATCGGAAACTGGAATTTCAGCTTGAATTTGATGATTCCATTCGTACAGAAGTGACTAACAAGTATAAACTATCATAATGACCGAAGGAATTTGAATTTTATCCGTAAACGAGTGAGTAATTGAAGAAATAGTAATCGACTATTGTTTTGACTTTGTGTTCTTCAAATCTTCAAGTAATTGTGCTCAATTCAGTAGCAAACACGAGCCAAATGCTCTAATACCACTTGAAAGTCCTTGTTCCGAATCATATACATCCCCATATACGTGTAAAACAATAAGATACGAATCAATAATATCTTGTTTACTATAGTAAAAAATATTGTGGAATCATATCATAAAGGAATTCCTAACACATTCACTTATAAACATCATTATATTGATATAACACTCAAAGTACAAAATATGTTCTCTCTAATCAGATTTTCAAAACTGTTACAAATATGACAAGTTAAAGGATATTTTGTACACATGCCTATGATCTGTATAAGCCTTCCTGGCTTATAAGACTTACACGCAATGTATAAGTCATTTACATTGGCTTACACTTATACGTATCTTAACAGATTCTAAAATTGACTCTTTCAGCCTTTTAACTATCCAATAATAACATAATAAGCCCATTAGACCTAATGCACTAACAAAGTGAAAGATGCATAGAGATATTATATGTTTATTTGTGACACTCGTCAATTTCAGGTTAACTCCGTTAATCCAATCTCCGTCAATTCAAACTTAAGATCACTTGATCTATAACGCACACCTCATTACATTTAAACTAGGGTTTTAAATGACGCTTGACAATTACTACATGTGTAGTCTTTCGGGATTGCACCGAAAACGCAAACGAGTTGACGCAAATCATTAGTGAATAAACGAAAAACATCCAAACAATAATTATGTGATAATTATGTGTTAGGCTTATGTGTTATTTAATAATATCATTTAAAACACTAACTCAAGATGCAAACAAGTTACTTATGCTAGAAAAGTAATAACTAGAAGTTGAGGGGCCTTGATGTAACATATTATTATTAATAATATTAAAAACCCTAACTCCCCTCTCCCTCTCTCAAACCCCGATAGGCAGCCACCAACCACACCCATATCACATCCTTTTGATCTTGTTCTTCATAATCGGAGCATCCCACACTCGTTTCTAAGCGTCTCTCACCTTTCTCTTGGTTGTTTCTGCGTTTTTAAGGTATAAACATGAAACCCTAATTATTGAATATCATGTATTAAGTGTTCTTATGCTTGATTTATGCTAGATGATGATTGTTTATGCGTTGGTTATTGATTTAGATGATCATATGTGATTTTGAACGGAGAAAGATTGTTAAATCAATTGATTGTTTGTAAACCCTAGAGGGTTACTACTGATTTTGATTAATAATTATGTTTATTACATGTTTGGAGATATGTCGTATGCTTAGGATGCATGTTAGATAATTGTTTGTGCTTGCTAAGTTTTGACAGCAGAGATTGTTAAACTTGAACGACATGTACCTTGTTAAATATAAAAGCAAACTGAGCTATTTATGAGTCTAAGAGGTAGTACTCTGAGTCTAGTTTCCAGAAAACCCAACCACGCCTAATTTGGAGGTGTTTTGGTTGCTCAAAAGATTTAAATGTGATTAAAGGTCAAAACTTGTACTGGACAGATTGTAAGTTATGTTTAGACAACTGTAACTAAATGTTAATGTGGAAATTGATCGAGTTTTTTAACACTAAAGGGTACTATGTTGAGTCTAGTTTCTATAAAGTTCAAGTTTGTAATTTTTGGACGAGTAAAGGTTAACTTTTATTATTTTACAAAACTGAAGTGCAAATCTGAATTGTGAGACCTACTGTTAGGTTGTTTTGTAATTATCATATCTCATGAACTACAAGACCAAATTGGTTGGTTCCACTTATGGAAGTTAACATATTGAGTTAAGAACCTAACCCAATTGGTCTTGTATTAATTGGATTTTTCATTTAACGGGAATAACAAATAAAATTCAGTTGCGCATGATTTTGACTGCTGTGAGTTTGCTGTATTGTTTTGGTCATTGTGAGAAATCTATGTTGAATAAAAATACAATAAAATATGTTCTGGAAACCTAACTCATGTATGTTTTTGTGACGATTTTTGGTGAATTATTTGATATGTTGTGATCTGTTGAATAGAGTAATCTTTCAAGTAAAATTCTGTCTTGATGAAACTAGCTGCTGAACTTTGTGAAAATACATGAAACGTGCTATGTACTAGATAATTGTTATGTTTTGACCAAATTGCCCTTGCGGGGAATAATTGCTAGTAATGTACAATATTAAGACATGATGTGTAAGTAGTTGTTCACACATGTAACGTATCACGATGTGTTTGTTGAGACACACACAATTTACAAACGAAACACGAAACGAATTTTATGCATAGGTATTATGTGCCGAGTCTAGAGACTCGATAATAGTTCCAACACTTAGAAAATATCATTTGTTGTTTTAGAACGCTAGTGAGGATTTTTCTGTGACGCGCATCCTTTGGTTTACTCGTTTTTGGAATTCTTCGCAAACAGTGAGTTTCACGTTCCCCTTTTAACTCTTTTAAACGCTTTTCACTTGGGGGAGAATACATACTCCGAAACGCTTTTAGATTTTGTTATTAGTTTATATATCACTTGTAAAGACTAAGTGGCAAACGAAACACCGGCAGAGCTTCAAGAGTTGTCCACCCAACTGCAAGATTTGTTGAATAAAGGTTTTATCCGACCTAGCTCATCACCATGGGGAGCTCCTGTCATATTTGTCCGAAAGAAGGACGGGACTTTCCGCATGTGCATCGACTACCGAGTGCTGAACAAGGTGACGATCAAGAACCATTATTCCTTATCCCGAATTGATGATCTGTTCGACCAACTACAAGGATCGAGTTACTACTCAAAGATCGATCTGAGATCTGGTTACCATCAATTAAGAGTGCGCGAAAAAGATATTTCAAAAACGGCTTTCAGAACTCGGTATGGTCACTACGAGTTTTCGGTTATGCCTTTTGGCTTAACCAACGCACCAGCCGTATTTATGGATCTCATGAATCGAGTATGCAAGGCGTACCTCGACAAGTTTGTGATCGTTTTTATTGATGATATCCTCGTCTACTCCAAGAACAAGACCGACCACGAAAAACACTTGAGGTTAATTCTGGAATTATTGAAGAAGGAACAACTGTACGCTAAACTCTCGAAATGCGAATTTTAGCTTCGCAAGGTTCACTTCTTAGGACATGTGATTAATGAGAATGGTATCCATGTCGATCCCGGTAAGGTAGAGGCCATCAAAAAAAACTGGGAAGCACCTAAGACTCCGACCGAGGTGCGACAATTCCTAGGACTGGCCGGCTATTACCGGCGTTTAATCGAGGAATTTTCAAAAATTGCTCAACCCCTCACCGCTTTGACTCACAAGGGTACTAAGTACAATTGGGGTGACGCGCAAGAATCCGCTTTCCAACTGTTGAAAACCAAACTCTGTAGCGCCCCTATCCTAGCCCTTCCCGAGGGAACAGAAAATTTTGAGGTACATTGTGACGCATCGATACAAGGTCTCGGTTGCGTGCTGATGCAACTAGAGAAGGTTATAGCCTATGCCTCTCGACAACTACGGATTCACGAGAAGAACTACACGACCCATGACTTGGAACTCGGAGCTGTGGTGTTTGCCTTTAAGATATGGAGGCATTACTTGTACGGTACCAAGTTTACCATTTACACCGACCACAAGAGTCTCCAACATATCTACGATCAGAAGGAGCTGAACAGGCGACAGCGTCGTTGTGTCGAGCTGCTTAAGGATTATGATTGTGCCATCAAGTACCACCCTGGCAAGGCCACTGTAGTGGCTGAAGCTCTCAGCATAAAAGAAACCGATAAACCCAGACGAGTTCGAGCATTACAACTCACGATTCACGCCAACTTACCCGATCAGATTCGCGATGCGCAACTCGAAGCCTTGAAAGACGATAATCTCCCATCAGAACTCATGCGAGGCATGAACAAGCAACTTGAAACCAAATCGGACGGGGTCCGATATTTCGAAAACCGGATTTGGGTTCCACGATACGGAGAGTTGAGAACTCTAGTGACGGACGAAGCACACAAGTCCCGATATTCCATCCACCCTGGTTCAGATAAAATGTACCATGACTTAAAGGCACTTTACTGGTGGCCAAACATGAAAGCCGACATTGCCACCTACGTGAGCAAATGCTTGACTTGTGCAAGAGTAAAAATAGAATATCAGAAACCATCTGGTCTGCTACAGCAACAGAACTTCCAATGTGGAAATGGGAACACATTTGAATGGATTTCATCACGGCATTACCCAAAACACCGACGGGATGCGATACCATCTGGGTGATCGTTGACCAGTTGACTAAGTCTGCACACTTCTTGGTAATCAAAGAATCGAACAAATTGGAAAGATTGACTCGCATCTACATGAAAGAAGTAGTGTCTAGACACGGAGTGCCCGTCTCAATCATATTTGATCGAGATTCCCGTTTCACTTCGCATTTCTGGAAGTCACTGCAGAGGGCACTAGGAACCCGCCTAGATATGAGCACAGCCTACCATCCTCAGACGGATGGGCAAAGTGAGCGCACTATTCAGACCTTGGAGTACATGTTGCGCGCATGCGTGTTGGATTTCGGAAAAAGTTGGGAACCTCACTTACCTTTGGTAGAGTTTTCGTATAATAACAGCTACCACGCAAGCATTAAGGCAGCGCCGTTTGAAGCGTTGTACGGACGGAAGTGTCGATCACCTCTCTGCTGGGCAGAGGTGGGTGATAGCCAGATCACTGGTCCGGAACTAGTACTCGAAACGTCTGAAAAGATTGTTCAAATCCGCAACCGTATGGCAGCAGCACGAGATCGCCAAAAGAGTTACGCCGACAAGCGTCGAAGGCCTCTTGAATTTCAAGTGAACGACCAAGTATTACTCAAAGTCTCACCTTGGAAAGGTGTGGTTCGCTTCGGGAAGCGAAACAAACTCAACCCACGATACGTTGGTCCCTACCGGATAACTGAGCGCATTGGTCCGGTGGCGTACCGACTGGATTTCCCAACAGAACTCAGTGGCGTACACAATGTATTCCATGTATCCAACTTGAAGAAATGCCTTTCCGATGAAACCCAAGCAGTTCATTTGGACGAATTGCAAGTTGATGAACGACTACGCTTCATTCAAGAACCAGTCGAAGTTTTGGATTGGGAAAACAAAACACTCAAGCACAGCAAGATTCCAATCGTTAAGGTTCATTGGAACTCGAGACGTGGACCGGAGTTCACGTGGGAACGCGAGGATCAAATGATGAAAAAGTATCCTCACCTTTTTGAAGGGTTGACCAAACACCGAAAACCGCGAAACCCGTCAAACCGTCAGAAATCAGCAGAGGTATGAATTAAATTTCGGGACGAAATTTCTTTCTACTAAGGGATGATATGACAAACTGAAAATTTTTCTTGCTTTTTCAAACACTCATCGCGACTTGACTCAAATTTTCGGGACGAAAATTCTTTCGACATGGGAATGATGTGACACTCGTCAATTTCAGGTTAACTCCGTTAATCCAAACTCCGTCAATTCAAACTTAAGATCACTTGATCTATAACGCACACCTCATTACATTTAATCTAGGGTTTTAAATGACGCTTGACAATTACTACATGTGTAGTCTTTCGGGATTGCACCGAAACGCAAACGAGTTGACGCAAATCATTAGTGAATAAACGAAAAACATCCAAACAATAATTATGTGATAATTATGTGTTAGGCTTATGTGTTATTTGATAATATCATTTAAAACACTAACTCAAGATGCAAACAAGTTACTTATGCTATAAATAGAAGTTGAGGGGCCTTGATGTAACATATTATTATTAATAATATTAAAAACCCTAACTCCCCTCTCCCTCTCTCTAACCCCGATCGGCAGCCCCTCTCTCTTCCTCTCTTGCGATCGGCAGCCATCACCCACACCCATATCACATCCTTTTGATCTTGTTCTTCATAATAGGAGCATCCCACACTCGTTTCTAAGCATCTCTAACCATTCTCTTGGTTTTTTCTGTGTTTTTAAGGTATAAACATGAAACCCTAATTATTGAATATCATGTATTAAGTGTTCTTATGCTTGATTTATGCTAGATGATGATTGTTTATGCGTTGGTTATTGATTTAGATGATCATATGTGATTTTGAACGGTGAAAGATTGTTAAATCAATTGATTTTTTGTAAACCCTAGAGGGTTACTACTGATTTTGATGAATAATTATGTTTATTACATGTTTGTAGATATTTCGTATGCTTAGGATGCATGTTAGACAATTGTTTGTGCTTGCTGAGTTTTGACAGCAGAGATTGTTAAACTTGAACGACATGTAACTTGTTAAATTTAAAAGAAAACTGAGCTATTTATGAGTCTAAGAGGTAGTACTCTGAGCCTAGTTTCCAGGAAACCCAACCACGCCTAATTTGGAGGTGTTTTGGTTGCTCAAACGATTTAAATGTGATTAAAGGTCAAAACTGGTACTGGACAGATTGTAAGTTATGTTTCGACAACTATAACTAAATGTTAATGTGGAAATTGGTAGAGGTTGTTAACACTACAGGGTACTATGTTAAGTCTAGTTTCTATAAAGTCCAAGTTTGTAATTTTTAGACGAGTAAAGGTTAACTTTTATTATTTTACAAAACTGAAGTGCAAATCTGAATTGTGAGACCTGCTGTTAGGTTGTTTTGTAATTATCATATCTCATGAACTACAAGACAAAATGGGTTGGTTCCACTTCTGGAAGTTAACATATTGAGTTAAGAACCTAACCCAATTGGTCTTGCATTAATTGGATTTTTCATTTAACGGGAATAACAAATAACATTCTGTTGCGCATGATTTTGACTGCTGTGAGTTTGCTGTAATGTTTTGGTCGTTGTGAGAAATCTATGTAGAATAAAAATACAATAAAATATGTTCTGGAAACCTAACTCATGTATGTTTTTGTGACGATTTTTGGTGAATTATTTGATATGTTGTGATCTGTTGAATAAAGTAATCTTTCAAGTAATATTCTGTCTTGATGAAACTAGCTGCTGAACTTTGTGAAAATATATGAAACGTGCTAAGTACTAGATAATTGTTATGTTTTGACCAAATTGCCCTTGCGGGGAATAATTGCTAGTAATGTAGAATATTAATACATGATGTGTAAGTAGTTGTTCACACATGTAACGTATCACGAATGTGTTTGTTGAGACACACACAATTTACAAACGAAACACGAAACGAATTTTATGCATAGGTATTATGTGCCGACTCTAGAGACTCGATAATAGTTTCAACACTTAGAAAATCTCATTTGTTGTTTTAGAACGCTAGTGAGGATTTTTCTGTGACGCGCATCCTTTGGTTTACTCGTTTTTGGAATTCTTCGCAAACAGTGAGTTTCACGTTCCCCTTTTAACTCTTTTAAACGCTTTTCACTTGGGGGAGAATACATACTCCGAAACGCTTTTAGATTTTGTTATTAGATTATATATATCTTGTAAAGACTAAGTGGCAAACGAAACAACTGAAGTCCTTCACACATCGAACCGTTTAGTATTGGATAATAGCGAGTCACTGTTGAGTAGTACTACTGGGTTTGACAAACCCCACCCAACGCTAAGCTCGACTGGAGGTCGAGTGGGTTTAATTTGGCTAACACATTACCATGGTCGGGATAGACCTGGTGGCAAGGCACATGATAAACAGTCAGCTTCGGTGTCGAACACTTATTAATATTTGCTTTATAGGCTAGCTACCTATAGATATATAATTGATTTAACACTATCTGGTAACGCAAAACGCTAAACGCAAACGTAAACGCTTTATTGATAAAAACTTGTGAACTCACCAACCCCGTGTTGACACTTTTAGTATGTTATTCTCAGGTAGCCGAGGCGGGCGCGCGGTATAGGATAATGCATTACTTTGAACGCTATTGTTTATGCAACTTGTTTTAAACTATTATTATTTGGGTTTTTAAATCGTCCTGCGTGACGCAACCTTTGGTTAAAGGTTTTACGCTTCCGCATTTATTTACACTTAAATGTTTTCGTGTTTTGAAAACTTTACTTATGGTTTGATTATAACTAATGATTCCGATCCTGTTAGTTCACACCCTCTGACGGTAAAACTCTGTTAGTGGATTTTGAGGGTGTGACATTATTATTATAAGACTCTTTTTTAAAAAATTATTTATATGAATGAATCATAAACTATAATTAAAATGTATTTCAAAGCACAAAGAAATAAATGTTAATTAACCCAATCAACAAAATATAGTTGTTAAATATAATTCATAAAAGTACTATACAAGATGGTTGAAATAACGATCAACATAACTACTTGTTAAATGAGACTCGTACCACAACATAACATAATTATAAAAATATAATTAAAATATTAAGTGAACTACTAGCAATATAACAACAAAGTGTAACGAAAGGTCTTTCAAACCACCTAAAAGTATATTAGATAGAAATTATACCTGGTGGGACTAACATTTTGCCCATGATATTAAAAAGTAATAAACGAAGGTTCTTGACTTTTATATTAATTATTATTGTGTTTTGCATTTGCATGTTATATCCATAAATAAAGTAATTATAAATTCCCGATGACGATCAGTATTATGGGAGTAAATTTATATTTAGACAATTTATATTCTACTATTCTATGTGTAGACTGATGATAGTAGACAAAGTGTTTCGATCAAAATCATATATTATTATAAGCACGTGAAGAAAATAGTCCTTCAATGTATGACTAGTCATAAGGACTACCATTAGGATTAATCTAATGTAATTTGAGTATTATATGTTGTCAAGAGATGATTTCTCCAATATTATAATATTTAACAACATCCTTGAGTCCCTTTTGAATTTAGACTGATATTGATTTCTATGTCCAGATACATATATTTAACAACATCACTACCAACATATATTTAAAATGTTACGACTTAAGCAATTACTAAATATACGAGTCATTCAATGATTAAACATGTCTAACACAAGTAAAAATGAGGTTTTATAAATTGTGAAATGATTAAATAAAAATTTTATTATTATATTTGTTAAACAAAGCTAAAAATTTTTAATTATTGTGTAATTCGAAAGTACAAATCAATTCCAAATCTTAAAAACAAAAAATATTTTTTTGCCACTACTCAAATATTTAGGCCACTTTTAACACACGTCACTTTTCAAAATTTATTCAAATTTTTAGGTAATTATTAGTAAATTTTTTCAATTTTTAAGATTTTCCTAATTAATGTTAACCTTAATTTCATAAGTTAGTGAAATCAATAAAACATTATTCTCTTATTCATAAACAGTTTAACTGAGATTAATGCTATTATGGTATGTCAGTGTAAATCCAAAGGTTCAATTAAACAAGAAAATAAGTTAATCATTGGTAGGCTTAACCTAATATCTCAACAAAGAGTGTACGAATATCAACCTAATCCCTGGTGGGTTTAACTTAATACATTCCGATTGGTATAACAGCGGATAAGAATTCCGTTGACCGTGACCTGTAAAATGGAACATCGTGAGCTCGTTACGAGAAGGGAAATTGGGGGGTCTTCTCATAACTGCTCTACGGCGTAAGAATCAGTATGGTAGGTGATGAGTAAAATTAGAGAGAATGAGAGAGTGTGAATCCCTTTACCGTTTGTATGCTTCTCATATTTATAGCAGACGGGAGGTAGGAGAATGGGGCCAGCTATCCCACTTAATGGAACCTTTTATTCTCATGGTTGAGCACGATAATGGCTCCTGATTGGTTGACCGGTTGGCACCTGAAGATCTTTGTCGTGGGCAGGTACACTGCTGGACTTCTATGATTCGCCCATCGTACCATCGTGAGCATCGTAAGGATCTTGACGTGAGATCGAGGACTCACTCAAAAAATAACCAAATACAACTAAATAGATAGTATTAAGTGCGTGTCGAACACATAGGGTTTGTGGAATGCTTGTGTAATAGTAGCTTTAACAGGCAACTAAATAAATTAAACTAAATTGCATACAAATTAAATTCAGATTTTGATTGATTGGATTTGATTAACAAAAGGGAAGTAAAATAGCTTGCAAACAATTATTAAGATTAATAAACCGATTAAGGGAAAGCGATCATCCTAGATTTCCGGTTTAAATCAAAACTAATGTCAATGCTTACTAGAAAGAACCACATAGACATAATTCGTGTTTGATTACTTGTTTCTGATAAAAGGGAACTAAGTACTTCGATTAATATAATTCAAGGTTGTTACCCGATAACCAATTGACTAATATTCAATCTTGATTCCTCCCATGATATCCCGATTGCCAATGGCACCAATAACGCATCGTTTAGATTATGATCAATCATACGCAACAATTTACAAACAGTTATTCAAACACCATAACAACTAAACAAACATTGCAAAGTTATTATTGTAGAAATTCAAGCATAACATAGTGTATCAATTAAACTTCACATCCAATATGATCACCAATGGAATTAGCCACTCATGGTATGGTGAATCATCATCACTTCAATTGTGTCATTCATAGGAATCAAAGACACAAACCAATGATTTCAATAACCTAAAATATTGTTTTGCACACCCAAAATCTCCCTAGACTCGTTCCAATTGAAAAGTATATCAAAAGACATCCAAAAACGGAATAAAAATAAGACCAAAGATATCTGTTAAGATTCGGATCGTGGTCCACGGTCCAGACTATGGGCCACGGTCACCGTAGACACACACTATGGTGCATTATGGTGTTTTGGTGCTGGATTGACCATGGTCCACGGTGTTGACCGTGGGCCACGGTGGTCTTCATTTCCAATTTCTTTCCTTTTGTCTCTTTTGGTCCCTTGATCTTTCCTACTCCGTCCAATAACTTCCAAACGTCCGTGTTAGCTCCCGAAAGCTGCTTTTAACCTACAAATAAGATGTCTGTCCGTAGTTATATATCTCTAACAATATAACAGTTAAAACATAGATGTTTAAGACATTTACACTAAATTACGGGTCATACTCCGATGCACATGTCACATTCCCACACTTAACCGTTGTTTGCCCCCAAGAAACACCTCAAACAACAATTGTTTTTTTTATTTTTTAACTTATAGCCACCAAACGTACCAAGCAATTCTGGTTTAGTCAAGTTCCCAAGTCATAACCTATTCCATCTTTACTATAGGTTTGCACTAGTATACTTGATATTATGTTTAAACCATAGAATTCAAATCAAACCTAACATGATTTCGGTTTTTTGTCACACATAACACTCCTTCACACATACATTAACTCTCTTCTTAGTGATCATTCACACATTTTAAATCAAAATCGATTCTCCTTGCATACGCTTGCACCATCGTCTAATCTCCACCTATATAAATGCTTTGACACAAATGCAAATAAAGATGTTTAAAACGAGTTATAATGGGGCTAGGTATAAGGGTATGAAAGGGGAATATTGAAAGTAGCTCAGGCTATCCGGTCCGACTTATTACATAAAAACTAAATAAAAAAATCCGGTCCGACTTATTTCATAAAACTAAATAAAAATAAATAAATAAACAACTATATACACCTCTGACTTTTTTTCCACATTATATACACAATACTTTGAACATTGAATCTCAACTTTTTTTTTTTTGGTTTTTTGTTTTTTTTTCAAATTACAAATAAACATTTAAACTTAATACTTCCTATTGATTAGTACTAAAACAGAAACAAATACAAAGAAATACCTATTAAGCTGGATCGTCTCGCAAATTAACATCGGCTTGATTGAATAAAAAGAATTAAGTCCAATAATGTTATCAAATGGAACCAACCCCCCGCCCCTCTCATTCACCACGCTCATATGTGTAATTTATGAGGCCCAACCCCCAAACCCCAGACTCGCACTCATCCAGGCGAGGCTTCAACCTAATTGCTTCTATCACTTTTGCACTAATGCCAAGCTAAGGTCTCGAAATGCATTGATTACACAAGTTATATCGGAGAATATCAAATCACTCACCAATCATCAATTTCTCAATACACAAGTGTATATGGACATGTTATGCAGGTTATTGCACTGAAAGCATGCTAACCTTGACTAGAATACTAAACAACATCGTTTCTAAAACAACTAGGCAAACTTGTCCATTGGGAATTGTAACCATGAAAAGGGACCAAAACTTTACCCCACCATCTTATCACTTTCCGGCGTACAATCAGATTTCTATTCACCCCAATGACCAACATAAGACCGCTTTCATGTATCCATACGACACTTTTGCATTTAGGTGAATGTGTTTTGGTTTGTGTAATGCCTCAGCAACCTTTCAAAGGTGCATGATGAGTATCATTCCAGATATGGACGGGGATTCACTTTAAATTGTTATGGATGATTTTTCGATTTTTGGCTCATCTTTAAAATCATATTTAAATGAACTAACAAAAGTTTTAAAAATATGCGTGGAAAAGTATTTAGTATTAAGTTGGAAAAAGAGCCAATTTTGTGCCCAAGTGGGAACGGTTTTGGGGCATGTTTGACCTGGCAAAGGTTAATGTTACATCGAATTCAATACCTTCTACCAATGTTGATGGAATCCGGTCATTTTTGGGACGTGCTGGATTTTACCAAAAATTTATAAAAAATTTATTGTCATCACAAAACCGTTATGTAATTTTTTTATTAAAATATGAACCATTTGTATTTAATGACGATTGCCTAAATTCTTTAATATGCTTCAAAACAAATTGGTTGAAGCCATGACGTTGATGTTACTTGATTGGTCACTTTCATTAAAAATTATATGTGTTGCGAGTGACTATGCGGTCGAGGCAGTTTTGGGTCAACGAGTGGATAAGAAACCTATTGCCATATAGTACACGAGTAAAACCCATTCCCATGCTCAAATGAATTATACCACCATGGAAAAGGAGTTGCTTGCGGTGGTATATACATTGGATGAATTTCGGTCTTATACTTGGGGAAGCAAAGTTGTTGTGTTTTTCAGATAATAGTGTAGTGAAATACTTGACTGAGAAGAAGGATGCGAATCCGCGTTTGATCAGATGGATTTCACTACTTCAAGAGTTTGATGTGGAGATCCGTGACAAGAAGGGGAGTGAGAATGTTGTCGTGAACCATATATCCATATTGGTTGTTGAAGATGAGGAGATGCTAGAGCCATAAATGATTTATTTTCAGATGAGCAACTGTTTTCTGTTTCAACTTTACCTTGGTATGCTGACATTATTAATTTTGTTGTTGCAGATATAGTTCCCGAGTTTTGGAAAAAAAACAAAAAAGAAACCTTTCCTATCACATGTGAAGTATTATGTTTGGGAAGACCCACCTATTTATTGTAGGTGCAGATCAAGTGATGAGGAGATGCATATCGGAGGCAGAAATCAAGAGTGTATTATACCACGCCTATTCATCACCATGTGGCGGATACTTTAGTGGACAAAAGACAGGGCATCGAGTGTTAGCTTGTGGATTCTATTGACCCTCCCTCTTTAAAGACACATCTAAGTTTGTCAAAAATTATGTTAAATGCCAACAAAAGGGTGGCATTTCCAAGAGGGACTAGATGCCCATGCAATCAATCCTCGTGGTCGACATCTTTGATGTTTGGGGGATTGATTTCAAAGGCCTGTTCCCAAATTCCTATGGTAATTTATATATCTTGTTGGCAGTTGAATATATTTCTAAATGGGTAGAAGCAATCGCCACCAAGCCAAACGATTGTAGCATTGTTTGAAAATTTGTCCAATCAAACATATTTTCAAGGTTTGGTGTTCCCTGCATTATAATTAGCAATGGGCGCTCACATTTTAAAATTATCAACTTTGGCATTTTTCGTAAACGATATGGCATTAAGAACTGCATACCCACTACATACCATCCTCAAACGAGAGGCCAAGTGGAGGTTCCCAATAAGAAAATAAAAGAGATTTTGCAAAAAATGGTAAGACCCAATCATAAAGAATGGTCAAACAAATTTAATGATGAATCATGGGCTTACCGTACAGATTTTAAAACGCATATTGCTACTATCCCTTATCGGTTGGTTTATGAAAAGGGGTGTCATTTACATGTTGAACTTGCCCATCATGCGTTACGGGCGGTTAAGAATATTAATCTAGATTATGAGTGTGCATGTAAACAACGAAAGTTGAATATATGTGAGCTAGAGGAATTAAGAGATGAAGCCTACGAATGTGCATCTCCATATAAAGATAGAATTAAGAGAGTTCATGATGCCAAGCTGAGGTAGAAGACATTTGAGAAAGGGCAAAGAGTGCGGTGTATCTCGGAAATCGAGAGTCGGGAAACATGATCGTTTTTTTTATTAATTGTTTGTCTCGAGGGTACAGTGTATCTCATAAATCAAGTGTGGGGAAGTTGCATTCAAGGGAGTTTTCAGGCATTACGTTAAGTAAGATAGTCATCTAATGGAGTGCCATGTATGCATTTTATGTTTACATGTTAAAAACCGGTTAAGGGGATCAAGAAGAGTAAGAATATGTGAAAGGTAGAAAAAATTTCAAGATAAAAAATCGTCATTTTTGCCTGTATATTGGTCAGTTCGCGCGGCGCGAACTGTCACATAATTATTCCTTCGCAATACATGAAGGACAATTGAGTTGCACAGTGATAACTGGTCTGCGCGATGCGAACCACCACCATCTCACCACATCGTGCGACGTGAAGTGGTAATTTCATTCCGAAAATTAATAATAATATTAATAATAATAATAATACACAAACTGTATATGGGACCCACCACCACCCTTAAACCTTCAACATCACATCATCTTATCTTCTTCTTCTCCTTTTCTTTACACCGCCATTAACCACCATCACATATCAACAAATCACCCCCACAATCCTTTTATCCATCATCTCTCACCACAAATCACCACCACAATCACCACCATTGTCCACCTATCCAACCACCTTTGTTGCTTCATTATCCAACCCCCACTCGACCGGCTCCGTACACCACCATAACCACCCACCACATTCACCTTACACTACTAGATCGTTTTAGTATTTTTGATTTGAATCAGTTAAAGGTATCTACTTTCAACTCAGTTTTGTTTTAATCAGGTGCGGTTGTATTTGTGTGTCGGGTTTTGATGTGTTGGAACAGCTAGGTTGTTGGTAGGATGAGAATTTTATGCTCTGCTATATTTAAAAAAATGTAGTTAATTAAAAGTAAATTTTGGACGTAAATGTTTATTGAGTAAGAACCTAGCGGTTTTGTCCAGATTTAACCGAGTCTGAATCTTTTTGGTGTGTCGGGTGGTTCATGTGTGGGTAAAAGAGTTGTGCTATGATCCGGGCTCTGTAATAGTATTTGATCCCGGGTTGGTAAATCTATGAAGTAGAACATTTGAATATCTGGCTAAACTATTGTATAATATGTTTTGGTTAGTTTGTCGTGTCATTGTGTAGTTTAACCTCCCGTGCTCAATCTCCATTCAGGCAGGTAAACCAGATTTTATAAGCTTTTACTTTCACATTCCTGACAGTTTCTTTTTTTATTTTTGTTTCTATTTAGTTTAGAGATTTTATTATTATTTTTTTGTAATTGTGACGATCGCGACGGAAAACTATACGGTCTTCGCTAAGAGTTGATGGTGACACGAACTGATTGTTTCAATTTCAATTGTAGGTATGTCACAAGCACCGGCAAGTTCTGACTCTAGGCGCAAGCGTTTGCGCCAACATCAGGAGTTTGTCTTTGCGGCACAACAATTCACTAGAGTGCCCATTCGATACGATGTGCCTAAGGTCCCAGTTGAGAGAGCGGCTACTAAGGATAATATGGGCGATGAGGATGCACTGCATATGATTATGAGGTTCTGGCTATGTTCAGCTGAACGTGATATTTATGACAGGATTAAGGATGTTCATTTTTTGCAACACCGGACGTTTGATAGGGATTCGTTGGGTACGTTGGGTCAGGTTGTCAGGTTCAGGAATTATATGGGGCCGCGTTGGGCTATTGTATTGAGGTTTTATAGGACTAACTATGTGAAGTTGGGGCATGAGTTTTATGCCATGTTTTAGCATAAAATGGGTGATTTTGAGTATTTGTATGCGGTGTCGTTTTCTTTGGCTCGACAATTATTTGAGATATCGGTACCGCGGTTTGTGGTAGTTGCGGGTTTGTATATGGCAAAGGAGGTGCAGACTCATGCCTTTCCTAAGAGTGTCCGGGGAGTTTCCCCAGGGACACGTAAGCATAGGATTTCATTGTCTTAGTTAGCTAAGTTTTGGGTTACTATTGCTTATGGTCCACGTTCTAGTAATGCGATTGCATCTGCTATCTGAGACTCAGTACACAGGTACATCCATCGAGTCGTTTCTTCCACTTTCATCGGCCGCTATTCAGGCCATGATAATTGTAGCAACTTGGATCTTCTTTTTTTATATATTATATTTGGACAACGTGATGTCAACATGGCTACTATCTTGTTATCATCTTTAGCCAGAGTGGACGTCGTGCTGAGGGATTGTCAACTCTGTTGACTTTGGGTCAAGTTATTACATAGATTTCCATTTCTTCGGGAGTGTTTCAGAAGAACTTGGATGATTATTTGACTGAAGGGGCCGGATACAGGGGTTGTGAACTTGGATGATGCTTAAAAGGCTGGGATTCGAACTTATAAGGATGTTGTGTTGTAAAACACACTAGTTTTCCACGTTATTTATCATTATTTTAATCGCTTATTTATATAATATTTAATGTTTATAACTTTTTTTAGTATGATCTTACATGAATATGTATTTTGTAGTTTACGGGTTTAAAGAGAAAGATACCGATCTTTGAAACATATTTAGAGACCTTTTATGCACTATTATTGAAGAATCAAGTTAAAGACACGACCCATATCCATTTTGTGAAGCCCATATGTGTTATAATATAATAAACAACAAAAAAACAAACCCTTATCAGCCCTTAGTATCGAAATTAGCAGCAGTCATCAAGAAAAAAACAAGAAAATAATTATAAACCCTAACTCTAGGGTTGAGTTCTGATCACAACATGATTCAAGGGAAGAAAAGAGAGTTTCCAACCTAGGTGAAAGTGTTTTCCAAGTGTTTTACACAGCCAAGAATAGCCAAGAACTTCTTTTTCAATTGAATTAAAGATTGAGTTGTGTTTGATTATACTTGTTTGTTGAATGAGTTTGCTTATGAATTGGATGGGTAATATGATTGTTTTCTTGAGTATTTGCTGTTGTACAAATAATTATTCTGTTTTGATGAGTTTTATGGATTGTTTGATCAAATGACTTGAATTACTATTGTAAAGTTTGGTGTAATATTGAATTAGGTTGTGTTTAGTGGCTTGGATTTTATTGATTATACTTCATAAACCTCTTACTTCGATTGGTTGAAGTTTTTTTTGATTGATTGTTGCTTGTTTGATATTTTACTTTGTCTTTAGAATTCATTTGCGGTAGATATAACTGTAGGGTTTTGTTGAGTGTTTTAATTGATTAAATTCAGCGGGTAAGCAGCTTCTTAGAGACCGGGAGGTGATTAGAATTTAGGGTTGTCTCATAGCCTTTGCATGCTAGGATCAGAAGTAGGGCTGGCAATTGGGTACCTGTTAAAGACACGAAAGACCTGTTAATCAAAAAAGTGCGGTATGTGATTTTTATATTTTCTTAAATAATTAAAATTAGTAGGCTAGATTCCCTCATTATCCCTTATAAGTAAACAAAACTTAAAACTGTAGTCATGACACATAAAGTAGTTAAACGAGTCGTATTCAAGTTTGATATTTGTGTAACACGCGTCGCCTCTTACCTGTTAATCCTGTTAAGACACAAATTGCCAGCCCTAATTAGAAGTGCGCGAAAGTGGGTTTGGGTTTCTGAGCGATTAGTTTATCTAGTTTGTGTTAAAATAAATAGTATTCATTTCCATTAGGGACGAGTGTCGGTGAATCCGAGAGGAGAGTCGGCATTAGAACACCTTAGTAATCGTTTTCCGGTTTGTTTTTAAAATCAACTAAGTGTAAGTTAGGGTTTATTAGTGAGACCGAGAGATGATCTGGCTAGCTTGAGCGAACCATAGTTGTTTCATCCTTAGATATTGGTGTTGTGAGATTATTCAATCCATTTGCTTGTTAGACCGTCAATTTGATTCTTACCTAGGTAGACGTTTTCTCCATTGTCAGTAATTACCAGTTAAGTTTCGTTAATTTTTTCAGTTAGCTTCGCTAAGTTTAGTTATTTAAGTTAGTTCAAAGTAATTTAGGTCAAGCAGTTTAATTATTTAGAATCAAATTAAAAAATATTATTCTTAGGAAGGTGTTGTCTTGGGTTTAGTAATCATAGGCGTTTTCACGTGTCCTTGTGTTGTGTGTGGTGTTATTAGGTCTATGCTAGTTGCGACAGGTACACTTGCCGTTTGTGTGTGGTGTTATTAGGAATTTCCGTTTAAAATTAAAGCTTAGTCTTGAGTTTCATAGATATAGATTCATGAATTGGGCACAAGTCAGAGAACGCACCTCGTTGGGGGGAGATGAGGGCGGTGACCCCGGCTGGTAGTAGTTCTTGTAGGCAGCGGATTGGGAGACCTCCAACATAGACCCGAACACGTCTAACAAGACAGACGCGACAGCCGCCACTTCCACAAACACTAACTTTGAGATATGTATTTGAGCGGATGTTGGCGATGCAGGAGGAGACTAGAGGTTATTTCTATGCTTTTTTCGCCATATGCAGGTACCAATGCCCGAGTCTTTGAGGTCTCCTACTAATGCTGGTTGATCCATAGGAGCATGGTGTAACGATTCCGACGAAACCCGGTATACCCTAACCGGTAGACAATAGTTACGTCATATTTAATGTCGGGTACATGAGTTACCATAGTAACTATACGAGAATACAGGGTTCACTGTATTAATTGTGCGTGAATAAATAATTTATCGTATTGAATATGCGATTAATCGATTGATGGTTATTGAAACCCGAACGAATCGAGGGTTCAATTATAGACGAGATATATGATATTTTGTGATTTTACGAAGCATTAATGCTTCGGGATAAGTAAAGTACGGCACAGAAAAAGAATTTCGATTTAATGGTACGACGGTACATTAAACGAAACCTTTAATACCAAACCGAGCAAGAGACAATCGATCAAGCTGAAAAAGATGCGCAATAATTAATAATATAATGTTTTGAGTTAATAAATGTCATGGTTTAAGTTTTTAAAGTTTTTAAATCGGTTTTATATAAATTTCATTTTTAGCCGAAAAACAATCGTTTTGGCCTCGTTTTAAGCCGAATTAAACGTATAACCGAAAAACCAACTGAACCAGATTATCCAAAACATTATCCAGATTACGGAAATCCGAATGAGTGGCCAAGAATGAAGGAGGTGGGCCCCACCCCACCCCCTTAAGGTTCCGATCGGTTGGGGAGGGATTCCCCTAACCCTTATTTCTTTTTTCTTAACACAATCAACAATTTTCATCAATTCCTCTCAAGTCCATGAACTAAAAACCGAGTTTTGGAGCAAGAAAAACAAGGTAAAGGTCGAGTTATTTACGTTTCCATCTTCTTTTCTTGAGTTTAATTGCAAGAAAATGAGGTTTCAAAGATGAAAACCGATTCTTGCATGATCAAGTGATGTATACGGGTTATACAAGGGATCTTGGTCCAAGAAAGGGGTTAAACGAACCAAGAACGGATTTTTACGGTTTAAATCTTTGTTTTTGAATCATAACCGAAACTATAGTGTAAGAGGCTTGATCGTGAGTGTAACTTGCTTGGTATTGTGGTATGTTGGTTGTAGGCCCTGTGTTTAGTGGTAGACAAGGCGGAAAGACGAGTTTGTAGCTTGTAGTGGCGGAAAACGAAAGGTATATTCGGTTATGTTCGGTTTTGGGAAATTTGGACAGATTGTTGATGCTTTAGAGTTAGGTCATGAATTTTTACAGAGGTGTTAAACACGTGAAAATATGTGTTCTGTGAATTTTTGGTAATGTTTGGATAAAGGATGAATATTTTGGTGAATTTAATGCTCGGTTTTGGCCAAAAATGGTGAAAAATAGTTAAATATCATGAAAAATTCTGGATAATTTCAGATAAGCTTTTCATATCATGTATAAGTCACACACAAAATTTGAGGTCCGTTGGAGAAGTCTAAGTAGGCTTTTCGGTTAAACGAGTCTAGGAATTTCTATCTCGGTTTTAGTAAAAAGGGCATCTAAAAGAAGATTTTGGTTCTGGAAAAATTACAGGGCACTATGTGGACGGCAGGGGACATCCAGGAAAAATTTGGGATTTTTCTAAGATCGTTTGGTATTTACGACATATTTAGTGTTTAAATGGTGTTTAAAAATAGATAAATAAATTTTAAATATAGAAATTAATTCTGGAAATATTTTTATAAAATTCCCCACTTTTAAAAAGTGATTTTTGCAAAATTTCAAGATCCGAGAGTAAACGGATAATTATTTGTGCTAATTATCAAACTTTTAAAGTTAAAACGCGTAAACCGGTGAAGTTCGCTTAAGCGAGCTGACTGGTGTATAAAGACCCTAAAAATGAACTATTTTCATATAAATGAGTTAAACAAGTAAAAATAAATCATCCGAAAATAATTCGGATGATTTGAGTAATTTTAACCTATTTTAACAGTTTCCGGTACGCCAAAGACGGAAACGGGTCCCGCGGCCAATCGGGACGTCTAAACCGAGCTATAATTTCACATCTTTAATTAAATTATCAGTCAACCACTATTTTCGGGTCGTGTGTGACCAAACTCATTTTTGAAACATAAAAACGGATAACCGTGCTAGGCACGCAAAACGAGAAAAACGACTAATAGTAGTTGTGACCATTGAACTCTAAACGACATCACAATCTGAGTCCGGAAAAGTGTTTCTGGGTTAACCTTGCCCCCAGAACGGGTACAGTGCTGGGTTAACAGTGTCCCCAGATGTACCGTTTAACTTGGTTAAAGTTATATTAATAATAATTGTATAGTAACGATCGTAGGGATCATATTACAGATTGGACGTGTTAACTGATAATGATTGTTGTTACCTGCTTGCATGTGCTAAGGTGAGTTTCACGAGCCCCTTTTTCTGAATTGTTTTAAATGTTTTCCCGGGGCGGAAGCATGTTACTACTGAAATATTTAAGTACATACTGAACGCATGGATTTGCGTGGATTTTACTGAACGCATGAATTTGCGTGGATTTATATATATTGTTTATTGTACGGGAATCGTACGGAAATGTACTAAGATGGTAATTGTCTGAGTTGCTAACATTGTAAGGCCCGAAACAGTGTTCTGGGTTAACAGTGTCCCCAGAGGGTATTAAATGTGTTTCTGGGTTAACAGTGTCCCCAGAGGTTATTCGATGTGTTTCTGGGTTAACAGTGTCCCCAGAGGCTATTGGAAGTGTTCTGGGTTAACAGTGTCCCCAGAGGTTATTGGAAGTGTTCTGGGTTAACAGAGGTTTCACTTGTGGGCTCAGCATAATTACATCGATAATATTATATTTTGATATTGATATATCATGGTTTACTCGAATTGTGAAACTCACCAACTATTCGTAGTTGACCCGTTTTCTCACATGCTTTTCAGGTACAATTAAGATGAAGTGATTGCTTACGTGCTAAGTGCTTGATGTGTGTAAGATTTGTGTGCAGGATGTTAAGATACATTATAACAAATAGAATTGTGTACTGTATTGTATGATGCGTGTATCACCTAGACAGTAATGAAATACAAGATAAGGTAATTTGAAGTATATTAATGCATTCAGTTTTCTTTATAAACAATGTGGTTGATATCAGAGGTGTCTGTCGCATCCCGTTTACGTTTCCGCTGCGGTTGCGGGGTGTTACAGAACTTGGTATCAGAGCCATTGGTTATAAAAGAATTAGGATGTCTTTAAAAGATACCTAAAATATAACCAGTAGCTCAAGTATTATAGGATCTGAATGTCAACTAATAATTTATAGTGACGAGAGCTGGATGAACTTGGATGGACAAGTGGGTTATTATGGTCCGGAACATAATAACAGACTTGTCCGCGCGAGGGAATTCAGGGGAAGTCACGGGGAACATTAATAGGTAAAAATGGCAACATATGTGTAAAGTATATAATATTATTTATGTGTGCTAATGTGTGTATATATACGTGCATATCTTGTGGGTACATGTATTGAGAAATGGGACCCGGATAAGGAACCGGGGGATGAAATAATAAGAGTACCGAGGATGCTGAAAGTTCTAAGAGCATCGGTTGATGATGAGTCTGACTTATCGGGTCATAATTATGATAGTACCAAGTTAGATCTCCCGTTTGACATTAACCAAAAATATCTAGTAACCGTCACTCCCAACCAAAATTGATAAATCCCTTACCCTACCAACACCGGTACCGTATATCCTAATAACCCCATATGTTCACCCGAACCGCCGACCCTCACGTACGGATGGACCTGTACCTGAACCCATTCTTATTCCATTAAGGTAAAGGAGTAAATAAATAAAATAAAATAAAATAATATATTGAAATATATATATATATATATATATGTATTGCTCACTCACAAACATATGAGACAGACCAACTGCAGATCGAGAATTACCGATTTTAGCAAATCTAGAACGCCTGAGGACATTGACTGAGCAAGTGTAGAGTTTCCCATAATAGTAATTAATAATATTTGAAGGCAACCCATGTTGCGCAATTACCTTGAACCTTGCAACTCCCTATGTTATCCTTACATCCGTTAGATGTTTACACCCATGTATGCTCGAATAGAATGATTACCTATACACAAAGAAGTGTTGGAATCATTATAGCATAGTTGGTTGTTCGTTCGTAGGAGGTATACTGTGTATGCCGGATATACGAATAAACACGGATATTATAACTCCGTGGTATGTAATCGTTTGGTGCTCACGGTGAGCATGTATCGGTTAAGCTGACATGCAGACGGATATTGAAATCAAGCATATTAAACATTGATCTTTGTTGAGAAGATCTCTATGTCAGTTGGTGACAAGGGTTATGAAGCGTATTTAAAAGTTAACCGACGTCAGGTTAAGTCCATATGTTATTATACTTGTGGGACATATATACTAGATACTGGTATGTGTAATATGTATGATAATATTTGGTGTGTATGTGTACCTGCTGTTATGATTGAACTGGTAACGAGTTATACTGTGAGATTAGTATTGATTACTGCGTACGGGATGAGTACGGCAGAATGACATAAAAAGAGTAACTCCAATGATGGAGATTGATATGATTCGGTTGATTGCTCAAAGATAGCAGATGATGATACCGAATGTAGTATCACAGATCACTGCTAGTGTTGACGCAAATGTGATCGCAGAATTATAGATCGAGCAATCACATGATTATGAATATTTCAATTCTTAGTGGTATTAATAAGAGTGATAATGTCCCACCGAATACTATTATGACTACAAGTATTAGTTATAAACTAAACATGAATAGTAGTCGTAATGAATTAGATCCGGTATGAAGGATATGTTTATCGGCTGTGTTAAGGGGATTATTAATAGTTTACTGATGGTAAAGGGAGGAATAGATTAGCGAGTGGATAGAAAAGATCGAAATGGTTAAGGATATTGGTAAGAGTCTAGAACATTGTGTAGTGAAATATGCTACAGATATGTTGGTAGATTATGTTGTATCGGGATGGAACACGATGGTACAAAATTATAGTTAGAAAATTATTGCTCAGATGATATGGTCAGGATTTAAAATTCTTGTGCTAGAGCACTTTTATTCGAGTAATTAAACTCAGAGATTGGAAACTGAGCTATGAAAGATAAAAATGTTGTGTGCTGATCACTTAGAACACGCTAATCGTTTGAAGGAATTGTCATGTCTGGTAACTTGGCTAATTACTCCTGAAATTAAGCGAAGTGAGCGCTATATTGGGAGCTAACTCCATCGATAAGGAGTATAGTCAACCCTGTAAAATATACAACCTTTGGAAGGGTTGTGTCACAAGCCAGCATTGATATATTTGATTCTATGGGAAGCGGAATGGAAGGACGTTAGGTGAAACGTCGAGTGTTAAAGAAGGGAAATGATAAAGGTATAGTGCAAGATAGACTTGTGAATAAGTAGGTATGTCCTACAACCCAGAATTATACTAAGACTAGTTCTGGTGTGAAAACATGAACCGCATAAAGGGTCCTTCCTTAAATGTGGAAAATATAGTTATCGGCAAAAATAAGAATGGCGGGTGATAGTAGGCCACAAGTATGGTAAAGATGGACGTAATGCCCCAATTGTAGAACCAACTGAAGCCATGTGGACCGGCAACCCCAACCCATTCGTGTACAACCACTCCGAACCCAACAACCTCAATAACAATCCATCCAAAGAAATCAAATTATGCCAAACAGTTGTACTTGCTATGAATGTGGCAGTACAGAACGTTTCAAGAGAAATTGCCCAAAGTTGAACCAAGGTGTCGTTGGAAGACGAACCTCAAGACAAGCATCAACCTCGGATCAAGCAAGGAGCCGTGCTTTTGTGAGTAATTCGAATAAAGCACGTCATGATCCAAAGGTGGTATTAAGTACGTTGTAGTTTTAAATCAATGGGCTTCAGCGATATTTTTACGGTCGTCGATAGAAGTTAGTTCCTGCTAACCTCCTATCATTTGGAAAGATACCGATTAGTGAAACTATAGAACCCCATACGGTGGAATCGCTAACGGTAAATCCCTAATGGTTAACTAAACTGTTCGGAATTGTCCTATTACTCTGAACGATTAATCATTTCCTTATTGACCTACGACCAGTAAAGTTAAGAAGTTTTGACGTAATAGTTAACATGGATTGGCTAACTCAACATGAAGCTGAAATCAAATATGAAAAGAAGATGATTAGAAGCTCTCATTCGGACGATGAAGTGATTAGATACAGAGAAAAGTGTACGGTATTATGTTACCACTCTAATCTCATCTTGAGATGTTATAATATTTACGACAAGAAGACGTGGTGTATTTAACAAACGCGATTGCCAAAGTATTTAAAAGAAAACATATAGAAGATGTTTCAGTGATACTTAAATATCCAGAAGTTTTCCCAGAAGAACTTCCTGGATTACCGCCAACCCGACAGGTCGAATTCAGAATCGATTTAATACCTCAAGCTGGCCCTGTTGCTAAAGCATCTTACCGACTTGCGCCAACTGAAATGCAAGAATTATTGGATAAAGGTTTTATACGACCTAGTTAGTCGCTATGGGGTGCACCAGTTTGAATTGGGAAATGAAGGACGGAAGTGTTAGGATATGTGTTGATCAGGGAGAATTGAATAAAGTGACGATCAAGAATAGGTATTCACTTCTTCGAAGTAAATGATCTGTTTAACCAACTGCAAAGGGCGATTTATCTTTAGAAAATTGATCTTATATATAGTTATCACCAAATGAAAAATCCAAGAGGAGGACGTTGCAGCAACAGCGTTGCGGACTCGCTACGGCCATTATGAATTCTTATTCATGCCGTTCGGGTTAACAAATGCGCAGGCAGTATTCATGGAACTCATGAATCGAATCTGTAAACCTTACTTTGACAAATTTGTCATAGCATTCATTGATGATATTTTGATATATTCGCAACGTAAAGAAGAGCACGAACGACGATTAAGGAAAATTGTGGAAGTGTTAAAACAAGAAGAGCTATACGCGAAGTTTTCAAAATGTGATTTTGAATAAAGAAGGCATAATCCCTTGGTCGTGTTGTAAAGCAACAAAGATGTCACAAAGATCCAAATAAGATAGAAACCATTAAAATTGTGCCAAGCGCCGATTTTAAGTCTCCCCGATGGAGACGATGGTTTTGTCGCGTAATGTGACGCATCGCGTAAAGGGTTAGAATGCGTGTTGACGCAGTATATTAAGGTTATAGCCTATGCTTCCCGACAGTTAAAAGTACACGAGTAAAATTACACTACTCACGACTTAGAACTGGGAGCGGTTATCTACGCACTTAAAATGTGGAGACATTGTCTCTACGATACGAAGTGCACCATCTTCACCGATCATAAAAGTTTGCAGCACAAATTTGATCAGAAGGAACTGAATATGAGGCAACGAAGATGGGTCGAGTTGTTAAGCGATTATGACTGTGACATCCGTTATCACCCTGGCAAGGCTAACGTCGTAGCCGATGCCTTGAGTAAGAAAGATCGGGTTAAGCCATTGCGAGTGCGAGTGCTGGGGATGATAGTCCAGTCGAACCTTCGAACCTGATTCGAGTCGCTCAACGTGAGGCGTTGAAAGAGGAACAATTGGAAAAGAAGGAATCTTACGTCAATGAGGAAAATTTCGAATAGCGCGTGGACTAAATTCTCTACTTCAAAAATCGGGTTTGGATCCCGACCCTCCATGACCTTCGTGAATTAATCATTGACGAAGCGCATAGATCGAAATAATCCATACATCCGGGATCGGATTTGACTATTGATGATACAGATATCTGAAAGGATTTTTATTAATGGTCGAGTTTGGAGAAAGATATGGTTACGTGTGTTGGTGAATATTGAGTTATGCAAGAGATAAGGCTGCACACCGAAAACCCTAGGGAACGCCACAACGACAGAAAATTCGCCAATGATAGTGGGAATAAATTACAATGAATTCTTGCCCAAATTCCTGATGGTGAAATGGTATCTCGTCATGGAGTACCATTTTCAATTATCTCAGATCGAAATAGCATCCTACTTCCATTATTGGAAGGCGGGGAAGGAAGCATCGAGAGCTTGAAGCTTTCTTTGGGTGAAGTAATTATCACCAATTTGTTAAATTGAAAATGGGCGTCAATCAAGCCATAAGATTTGAATTGATTCGGGAAATAACCAATCGGATTTATAATATTTAAGATGAGTTGAAAGCAGCGCGAGATTGGCAAAGGATTTATGCCAACATTCATAGGAAACCATTGTCATTGGAAAGAGGTGACAAGGCATTTTTAAGGCATCACCTTAGAGAGGTGATATGAGGTTTGCCAAAACCGAAAATAGCTCCTTAATATATTGGACCTCATGAGACTATCTCCATGATTGGTCATTTAGTTTATCGATTAAAGTACTCCAGGGACTAAGTACTATACATGATGTTTTGCCATGTATACGGATTGAAAAATACCTAAGCGATGAGGCAACGAAAGTACTAGTAATGGATGGTACTCATAGAAGACGTGCTTGATATCATAAATAATTCTGTAGTGATAGTGGACGGGGAAACTAAACAGTTTGGACACACAAAGCTTTATTGATTAAGATTAAGTGGAATTCACAGCGAGGACTAGATTATACCTGGTAACGCGAGGGTGTATTCGGAAGGAAAAACTCCCACCTTTCCCTCGGAAAGGGATAGTGAGCGTGTAAAATTTCGAGGACGAAATTTCTTAACGGGGGGAGAATGTAACGATTCCGACGAAACCCGGTATACCCTAACCGGTAGACAATAGTTACGTCATATTTAATGTCGGGTACATGAGTTACCATAGTAACTATACGAGAATACAGGGTTCACTGTATTAATTGTGCGTGAATAATTAATTTATCGTATTGAATATGCGATTAATCGATTGATGGTTATTGAAACCCGAACGAATCGAGGGTTCAATTATAGACGAGATATATGATATTTAGTGATTTTACGAAGCATTAATGCTTCGGGATAAGTAAAGTACGGCACAGAAAAAGAATTTCGATTTAATGGTACGACGGTACATTAAACGAAACCTTTAATACCAAACCGAGCAAGAGACAATCGATCAAGCCGAAAAAGATGCGCGATAATTAATAATATGATGTTTTGAGTTAATAAATGTCATGGTTTAAGTTTTTAAAGTTTTTAAATCGGTTTTATATAAATTTCATTTTTAGCCGAAAAACAACCGTTTTGGCCTCGTTTTAAGCCGAATTAAACGTTTAACCGAAAAACGAACTGAACCAGATTATCCAAAACATTATCCAGATTACGGAAATCCGAATGAGTGGCCAAGAATGAAGGAGGTGGGCCCCACCCCACCCCCTTAAGGTTCCGATCGGTTGGGGAGGGATTCCCCTAACCCTTATTTCTTTTTTCTTAACACAATCAACAATTTTCATCAATTCCTCTCAAGTCCATGAACTAAAAACCGAGTTTTGGAGCAAGAAAAACAAGGTAAAGGTCGAGTTATTTACGTTTCCATCTTCGTTTCTTGAGTTTAATTGCAAGAAAATGAGGTTTCAAAGATGAAAACCGATACTTGCATGATCAAGTGATGTATACGGGTTATTCAAGGGATCTTGGTCCAAGAAAGGGGTTAAACGAACCAAGAACGAATTTTTACGGTTTAAATCTTTGTTTTTGAATCATAACCGAAACTATAGTGTAAGAGGCTTGATCGTGAGTGTAACTTGCTTGGTATTGTGGTATGTTGGTTGTAGGCCCTGTGTTTAGTGGTAGACAAGGCGGAAAGACGAGTTTGTAGCTTGTAGTGGCGGAAAACGAAAGGTATATTCGGTTATGTTCGGTTTTGGGAAATTTGGACAGATTGTTGATGCTTTAGAGTTAGTTCATGAATTTTTACAGAGGTGTTAAACACATGAAAATATGAGTTCTGTGAATTTTTGGTAATGTTTGGATAAAGGATGAATATTTGGTGAATTTAATGCTCGGTTTTGGCCAAAAATGGTGAAAAATAGTTAAATATCATGAAAAATTCTGTATAATTTCAGATAAGCTTTTCATATCATGTATAAGTCACACACAAAATTTGAGGTCCGTTGGAGAAGTCTAAGTAGGCTTTTCGGTTAAACGAGTCTAGGGATTTCTAGCTCGGTTTTAGTAAAAAGGGCATCTAAAAGAAGATTTTGGTTCTGGAAAAATTACAGGGGACTATGTGGACGGCAGGGGACATCCAGGAAAAATTTGGGATTTTTCTAAGATCGTTTGGTATTTACGACAAATTTAGTGTTTAAATGGTGTTTAAAAATAGATAAATAAATTTTAAATATAGAAATTAATTCTGGAAATATTTTTATAAAATTCCCCACTTTTAAAAAGTGATTTTTGCAAAATTTCAAGATCCGAGAGTAAACGGATAATTATTTGTGCTAATTATCAAACTTTTAAAGTTAAAACGCGTAAACCGGTGAAGTTCGCTTAAGCGAGCTGACTGGTGTATAAAGACCCTAAAAATGAACTATTTTCATATAAATGAGTTAAACAAGTAAAAATAAATCATCCGAAAATAATTCGGATGATTTTAGTAATTTTAACCTATTTTAACAGTTTCCGGTACGCCAAAGACGGAAACGGGTCCCGCGGCCAATCGGGACGTCTAAACCGAGCTATAATTTCACATCTTTAATTAAATTATCAGTCAACCACTATTTTCGGGTCGTGTGTGACCAAACTCATTTTTGAAACATAAAAACGGATAACCGTGCTAGGCACGCAAAACGAGAAAAACGACTAATAGTAGTTGTGACCATTGAACTCTAAACGACATCACAATCTGAGTCCGGAAAAGTGTTTCTGGGTTAACCTTGCCCCCAGAACGGGTACAGTGCTGGGTTAACAGTGTCCCCAGATGTACCGTTTAACTTGGTTAAAGTTATATTAATAATAAGTGTATAGTAACGATCGTAGGGATCATATTACAGATTGAACGTGTTAACTGATAATGATTGTTGTTACCTGCTTGCATGTGCTAAGGTGAGTTTCACGAGCCCCTTTTTCTGAATTGTATTAAATGTTTTCCCGGGGCGGAAGCATGTTATTACTGAAATATTTAAGTACATACTGAACGCATGGATTTGCGTGGATTTTACTGAATGCATGGATTTGCGTGGATTTATATATATTGTTTATTGTACGGGAATCGTACGGAAATGTACTAAGATGGTAATTGTCTGAGTTGCTAACATTGTAAGGCCCGAAACAGTGTTCTGGGTTAACAGTGTCCCCAGAGGGTATTAAATGGGTTTCTGGGTTAACAGTGTCCCCAGAGGTTATTCGATGTGTTTCTGGGTTAACAGTGTCCCCAGAGGCTATTGGAAGTGTTCTGGGTTAACAGGGTCCCCAGAGGTTATTGGAAGTGTTCTAGGTTAACAGAGGTTTCACTTGTGGGCTCAGCATAATTACATCGATAATATTACATTTTGATATTGATATATCATGGTTTACTCGAATTGTGAAACTCACCAACTATTCGTAGTTGACCCGTTTTCTCACATGCTTTTCAGGTACAATTAAGATGAAGTGATTGCTTACGTGCTAAGTGCTTGATGTGTGTAAGATTTGTGTGCAGGATGTTAGGATACATTATAACAAATAGAATTGTGTACTGTATTGTATGATGCGTGTATCACCTAGACAGTAATGAAATACAAGATAATGTAATTTGAAGTATATTAATGCATTCAGTTTTCTTTATAAACAATGTGGTTGATATCAGAGGTGTCTGTCGCATCCCGTTTACGTTTCCGCTGCGGTTGCGGGGTGTTACACATGGGGTTCAGATATCGGCGAGGCGGGTGATGAAGAGTAGTTGATGTTGGTGACTGCAGTAGCAGCAACAACCGAGTAAGTCTTGGGCTATCTTTTATTTTTCCATTATTTTTGTATTTATCATGATGGTTTGTATCTAAATAATATAATGTTCACAAGGAAAATTGTAGGGGGGTTATCGGCTGGGGTAATATATGCATGACTTTTATAATTGATGCCGTTTAATTAATTTAATTAACTAGATTACTAACAAAATAGCTCAACTTAGCGAAACTAACTAGAACACTTAACGAAACTTAACAGGGTTTTAATGAATATGGAGAAACGATTACCTAGGTAAGAACCTTATTGACAGTTCAACGGCTAACGGAATTAACTAATAACACGACATTGGGATCTTAAAATAATCAACTAAGACTCATTAAAGGTTGCTAGATCACCTCTCGGTCTCACCAACTAACCCTCACAAATCTAAGAAGATTGAATAAATGCACCGGGAAAAAGATTACTCAGCTACCCTAATAACGCATCTCCTCTCAGACTCAACGACACAAAAACCCGCTTAAAACTGGATACTAGCAATTCTAGGGAAAAATGGGTAACAAAATCTAACCCAATCTAAGACACTTATTTGCACGCAAAACTAAACCAGACAAGACCAAAACTCGCTCTCGCCCAATTCTAACCTAACCGAAAAAGATGCAAGACAAACCGACTAACTATTACCTTTCGATCGCAAGGAAGCTGAACCTACTGAATTTTAATAAATAATTGCACTAAAGATTCCTATGGTAGTACTAACCATGAAAAGATCAAAAACACCAAGTCTATGACCTAAACGTAGAAACCCAAACCGAATGACACACAATCAATCAATCAAAGTAATACGCAGAATCTCAAGAAATAATTATATAAAAACAATATTTTAACACATTAAAGATCAAACTAAATAAACTTTTCAATAATAATCATGTCATGTGATCAATCAAAACCAAATAAACCGTCAAACACAGTCAATATTCATCTCAACTTAGGTAGTTATAAAAATTTAGCTACTCATAATAACAATAATAAAACAAAACAAATAAAAATATCTTGAGTTCATGCTAATAGAAACAACTCAAAACATGACAATGATTGCCGGTATATTTTTCCACTTTAAAACCAGCCACTAACCAATCAAGCCCCTAGTAGCCTTAAGCGTTTTAAGTTCAAAAGCTACGGCTACACCTAACCCATCTCAGACAAAGAGACCTAGAAAAACTAGAGTCGAAATAGACTGGTTCAACAAATCACCGTAAGCCAAGGACTCATTGATGGTACTAAGTAGATGCACTCGGTGAAATTTAATAGATGAATGGTCATGTGGAGGCCGTACGAGCTATTCCTAAATATTATTGGACTTTGTCCTATGAATCCCTAATTTGATATTTATTGACTAAGAACCTTGAGCCCCAATATCGATAACCTCAGAGTCACAATCTCCTTAGCAACGCGTAAACTCTCAGCCCCGTCAAGTATGTGCATCATTGGCCTCTTTTACTATTTTTGGATGCTTTTTTGCATCTTTTATTTGTAATTTCTATTCATTCTTTTTTTTTTTCTTTTCATGCTTTTCCAAGATTTTTTTTTCACCTAAATAAATATAACTATTTTCTAAGCTCATAAAAAGATGGACATAGTGGTGGTGTGCTGGTTTGAGTGCATCTAAGTCTTATCATCTCAAAGTTTTTAGATTATGGTAATCCTCCCTAAGCATCGAAATTCGGTTTCGCCGTTTTTTTAAATTATTAGATATATAAAATTTGCTAAAGAGGACTATCAAAGTTAGTTGGGCCTACCGACATATCCCAAATCAAATATGCAAACCATCTCTTCTATTATTATTATTATATTATTTTTTTTCAAAAGTTCCGAGAACTTGTTAACACAATAGTAATAATATCTTTTCATGCTTAACGTAGAAGAAAAAGAATTTAAGGGACACGTTGTTTTTTAAACAATTTTTTTTAAATATTTAGTCGCCCCAGTCACTTTCAGTTTTTGGGTAAATGGTTATCCCATATGTCTAAAGGTAGATAACAGGACCAAACATATAAAAGTATATGTCCGTCGAACTTAAGCAACCGACATAATTTTTAGCGAAACAATTAAACAAAACACCCAACAGTCGCCTCAGTCACTTTCAATTTTTAGGTAAATGTCTATCCCGTATTTCTACAAGTAGATAATAGGACCTAACATATACAAGTATATGTCCCTCAAACTTAAGTGGCCGACATAAGAAATAGTGCAAAAATTATTATTAATTTTTTTTCTACAACTAAATAAAATAAACTCCCATCCCCTTACTTAGAACGAAATCGTCCTCGATGAGAACAAGCAAAAGAAAGAAATAATAAAATAAAAATAAAACTTAAAAATTTCAAGAATAAAACAGAGAACGGGTTACTCCCCTCGTTTATATGCAGTATCTTCACCAGTTGTGTATGAATCGAATGACCGTATATCATTTCATTCGCGGCCGCAACCTCGGAAGAACCAGTTCCAAAATGCCATCAAAGCTACCATGCGCAAAATAATACCTGCAATAACTCAAACTCGCTCTCATGTAGCGGCGTACAAAACAGAATACAGAACGTAAGAAACTTATTTTTGTGTTTTTGCATTTTTTTATTATTTTTTTCAATTATTATTATTTTTATTTTTTTAATTTGAATTTTAATAAATAGAATACCCCTAAAATCTAGCGACTCGAAATGGAGATTGAGTACGAGCGGTTTCAATTTGGAACATACTAACAAATAGAAAATAAGCAAAACAGATAGAAAAATAATAAAAATACACACTCTACAACTCGGGCTATCTCCCGAGTGATGCATCCAACACGTCTACGTCTCGGTGAGTAGAATACCTCGATTGTCTGATCAGCAACCGGCTCGCCTATGTAGTGCTTCATCCTATGACCGTTCACCTTAAATTTCATGCTCGTATCGTATATCTCAATAATGCCATATGGGAATATCTCAGTAATGGTGACGGGCCAGACCATCGGGAATTCAGCTTCCCGTAATTAACCGTAATCGGGAATTGTACAGCAAAACCTGATCCCCACACTTGAACTGTTTCTCACCTCTCAACTTCCTATCCTGCAGCTCTTTGGTCTTCTGCTTAGATTTGTACAAGTGTGCATAGTTATGATTGCGGAGTTCCTCTAACTATGTATCTGATGGAACTGGTGAACTTTAGTAGTCGAAAGATCAAGGTTAACTGTTTGAAGCGCCCAAGAAGCACGGTGCTCCAACTCAACAGGTAGATGGCAGGCTTTCCCATAAATCATCTGAAATGGTGTAGACCCAGTCGGAGTTTTGTACGCTCTACGGAAATCCCACAAAGCATCATCTAATTTGTCGGACCAATCCTTTCGATTAATTTCGACCGTTTTCTCGAGAATGAGTTTGATGCCCCGGTTACTCACATCTACCTGGCCACTGGTCTGTGGATGGTAGGAAGTCACAAGCCGATGGGTGACTCCATAGTGTTGCAACGCCATCTCCATCTGCGTGTTGCAGTTATGAGTACCTCGATCACTGATCAAGGCTTTCGGTACATCAAAACGAGAGAAAAGATTTTTCAGAAATCTCACTACGAGGAAGTTCATGATATCTGCAAACCACGGGCAGCAGTCATCCTGGACTCTAAGAAACATATGATTCTCTATCGGGAAATGGTCCTTGATGTTGACCCCAGCATTTTCAATCTCGGCTCTCTCAAGACGTGACAAGTGATCGTCCGCTACATTCTCGGCTCCCTTTTTATCACGAATTTCAATATCAAACTCCTGAAGCAGCAGGATCCATCGGATAGGACGAGGTTTAGTGTCCTGCTTGATAAAAACATAACGAATGGCAGCATGATCCGTGTAACGACTTTTTTGGACATATGAAGATATGACCTAAACTTATTAAATGAAAACACGACAGCTAACAACTCTTTCTCGGTGGTGGTGTAATTCTCCTGAGCACTGTTTAAGGTCCGGCTCATATAGTAGATCGGGTGGAAGTGTTTCTCCTTCTGCTGTCCAAGCAATGCTCCTACGGCATAGTCGCTCGCGTCTCAAATCAATTCGAATGGCATAGACTAGTCGGGAGCAATCATGATGGGGGTGTTAACGTGTTTGGCTTTTATATGATCAAAAGCCTCGATACACTCTTCAGAGAAGACAAAGGAGTGTCTTTCTCTAGTAGCTTTGTCCTCGGTTTCCGCAATTTTCAAGAAATCTTTATTGAACCGGTGATAGAAACCAGCATGACCTAAGAAGCTACGGATGGATCTGACGGAAGTGGGCGGGCGAAGATTAGAAATGGTTTAAATTTTAGCCCTATCAACCTCGATCCTCGCGCTAGAGATCCTATATTCTAGAAAGATGATCTCGCGTACCATGAAGTGACGCTTCTCCTAGTTGAGGACTAGGTTGGTGTCGACGCAACGAGCCATCATCCTATCACGGTTGGAGAGACAATGATCGAAAGAATTCCCGAAGATAGAAAAATCGTCCATGAAGACGTCCATGGAATCCTCGATCTGGTCGTGAAAGTTCGCCACCATGCATCGCCGAAAAATGGCTGGAGCGTTACAAAGTCCATAGGGCAGGCGTTTATAGGCAAACGTTCTAGCAATAATTAAGGGTAGAGGAAAGTGATCTTTCCTAGTGACATCGTTCAGCCTGCGGTAGTCGATGCAGATTCTACAACCAGTCACGGTCCTAGTTGAAATAAGCTCGTTCTTTTCATTTGTGAAGATAGTCTTGCCACCCTTCTTGTGAACCACTTGGTCCGGACTCACCCAAGCACTATCAGAGATGGGAAAAATGATTCCCACATCAAGGAGTTTGATGATTTCTTTCTTAACGACCTCTAGCATTTTCGGATTAAGGGTCCGTTGAGACTAAACGACACATTTGAAATTATCCTCCATGAGGATTTTATGAGTGCAGAACGAGGGATTAATCCCTATGATGTCGATAATCTTCCATGCTATCGCCTCCTTGTGCGCTTTCAGTACCTTCAACAACTTCAGTTTCTTGACCTCCGTCAAAGCAGACCCGATGATGATGGGTAGCTTCCTCTATTCGTACAGAAATGCATACTCCAAATGATCGGGTAGATCCTTAAGTTCTAAGGAAGGAGGAGGGCTCTCAACGGAAGGTCGGTCTCTCGGATCGTCTCGCATGATCTCAACAGCTGACTTTGAATCTAGGGGTGGTGACATGGTGATCCATCAATGGTTGAGTGGTCATGGCAGCCATCTCGACCTCTTAAATCTCTCTATCTAGAATCTATGGGTCAAAGGAAGGTCCTCCAACGATGTCAGTGAAAAGCTCCCGCACAAGCGATACAATGGTGTCAAACAAATACATGGAGTCATCCACCGACTTGGGGTGTTTGAGTGACTGTCTGACATCAAAGGTGACATTATCATCCCCATCTCTTAGAATCAATTTGCCCTCACGGACGTTGATCAACTCCTGTGTGGTGACAAGGAATGGTCAACCAAAAATGCGTGGGATACTATCAGCCTCATTCATATCTAGAATGACAAAGTCCACCGGGAAGAGAACTTGTCGATACGAATGAGCATATTCTTGACCACCCCTCACGGGTTTTTCACGGAACGATTAGTAATTTGGATACTCATTCAGGTTGTCCTCGGTTCACCAAGACCCAACTTACTGAACTCAGAATACGGCATAAGATTGATGCTAGCCCCAAGATCGGCCAATGCATGTCGAACCGTATCGTCACCTAAGATGCAGGGAATCGTGAAACTCCCAGGATTGGCTATCTTTTCTAGCAACTTGCTCGGTAACACTGCAGAGCACCCAACGCTCAGCATAATAGAAGAGACCTCAGCTAGCTTCTCCTTATTGGAATGAATTTCCATGAAGAATTTGGCATATTTGGGCATCTAACTAGGCGCCTCAAGGAAAGGAATGTTCAGGTGAAGCTTCTTGAGAAGTTCGGGGAACTTGGAGTTTTGCTCCTCGTCATTGTCTGATTGGAGTCTCCCAAGATAAGGCAATTTAGGTTTGTAGACTCTTAGAGGTGATTTTTATTTAGGTATATCGGCCGGCTTCATACTCGCTGGAATAGTCTGTTGGTTTGCCTCGGCCGGAGGAGGCTCCATCTGGATCTCCTCGTCCACCTGTTCCTCTTCATCAACTGCAGGGGTGACAACTCTCGAAGGATTAGCCTCTTTCTCTTCTAGCACCGCTCCTAGTTGTCATTGCTTTGGCAAACCCTCTAGGTTTTTCTCGGTATTACTCGGTAGTGAACTTGGTGATCTCCCGGATAATTGGCTATCAATATCTCTGACATGACACTCAAGATTTGCTAGAGATGTGGCCTGGTTCTTTAGCACAGCATCGTGTTCCACAAATTTCGCCTCTTTTGTCACTCAGTTTCTCTCATCTCGCTTCAGCAGCTCAGCCATCATCTCCTCTAGTGAGGATTTCTTCCCATCTCTCCGGACTTGTTCCGAACTCTCTTGACCTGAACTCCCCTGCCCAAATAGATTCTCTCGCCGCTGGTTTTGGTATTGGGCTTGGTAGCCACTGGCTTGTCCCCCTCGATAATTGTTCTGATTTCTCCAGCCAGTGTTTCCGACGAATTCGGGGTTTTGATACCTCAAGGTGTTGTTGACGGAGTCAACCTCCTCCTGATTTCTAGGAAACTTAACAAGACAGTCAATGGTGTCGTGACCCCCTCGGCAAACGTCACACTTCGCAACGCTCTTAACAGTAAGATCTCTAACGAGTTTGTTCAAAGCATCAACTTGCGCCTGCATGCTTGTGCTCGAATCGACCTGAAGTATTCCTCTCAATGTTGTGGAAGAATTTATGCCTCCGTGCCTCTTGTAGCTCGCTTCTAGATCATCAAAAAGGTTGACGCACTCATTGGGATCTTTGTTCTTGATGAGGTTCCCGTTTGCAGTCTGGTTCAACATCTCTCTCACGTGCCGTGTGGCTCCATTGTAGAATTTCTCGATGAGTATCCACTTATCTAAACCATGATGAGGATGACTTAGGAGGAGGTCCTTGAATCTTTCCCAAACTTCCCAGAAAGACTCGTCGGACATCATGCGGAAGAATCAAATCTCCTCGCGGAGTTGAGCAGATTTAGATGGCGGAAAGAATTTGGTCATGAATATCTCCTGAAGGCCCACCAAGTGGTGACGGATCCAGCAGGTAGTGACTTCAGCCATTTGTAGGCTTTTCCAGAAAGTGAGTAGGGAAAAAGATGGATATAGATGGCTTCATCGTTCATGTTACCGATATTGAAAGTCTCCCATATCTGAACAAACATGTCGATCGAAGGATCTTCGCTCTCTATCCCTTGGAATTGTAGTGCGGTTTTGATGAGTTGCATGACGTGGGAAGGAATGGACCAGTTGCCAGTGGCGCCACCGTCCGGTCAAGTGATACTAGAATGAGGATTTGGATTTGGCCTACCATATTCAGCTACTACTCTCCTTGGTGGTTGGCTACCCATGTTCCTATCCCTAGAAGAAGTGGAAGAAACAGAAGAAGAAGAAGAAGAAGAATCAGAACCTGTCGGTGAAATAACACACACTCTCTCTCTCTGGCTGGACTTTCTCGGTAGCGTCAGACATTTCAAGCTTCGGCGGTCCTTGTGAGCGGGTATGACGCATATGACTAAAAAGAAGAACTAAAATTAACTAGGCTAAAATTAAACTAAAAATAAATAAAAACAAATAAGCAAGTAAAAAGAAAATAGGTAAGTCCCCAAACTCGGGTCGTTCTCTGATCGCCTCAAACCGTGTCCCCGACAATGGTGCCAAAAACTTGTTGTGCGAATATATATATACATATATATATATACCTATATATATATATAAAGTAAACACGAATCGCAAATAAGCTTTAAAAACCAAACAACCTATCCTAGTTCACACAAACGACAAGTGTACCGGTCGCGTATAGCAAAGCCGAGGAAAGTTCGGATATCGAACTCGAAGACACGTGAGAACGGCTCAGATTTTAAACCCTAATCCAAGTCCTACCTTAATATTTAATCGATTTTATTATTTTTTTAATTTTATTTTAATTAATTTAATTAACTAGATAACCAAGAAATAACTCAACTTAATGGAACTAACTGGAATACTTAACGAAACTTAACGGGGTTTTAACGAATATGGAAAAACGAATACCTAGGAAAGAATCCTATTGATAGTTCAATGGCTAACGGAATTAACTAATCACAAGACACCAGGATCTTAAAATAATCAACTAAAACTTATTAAAGTTCGCTGGATCACCTCTCGGTCTCTCAACTAACCCTCACAAATCTATGAAGATTTAATAAACGCACCTGGAAATTGATTACCCTGGTACCCTAATGACACATCTCCTATCAGACTCAACGACACAAAAATCCGCTTAAAACTAGTACTAGCAATTTTAGGGATAAAGGAGTAACAAAATCTAACTCGATCTAAGACACTTATTTGCATACAAAACTAAACCGGATAAGACCAAAAATCGCTCTCGCGCAATTCTAACCTAACAGAAAAAAGACGCGAGACAAACCGACTCCATATTACCTATCGGTCGTAAGGAAGGTGAACCTATTGAATTTTATCAATTAATTGCTCTCATGATTCCTATGGTAGTACTAACCATGACAAGATCAAAAACACCAAGTTTATGACCTAAATGTAGAACCCTAATCGAACGACACACAATAAATTAATCAAAATAATGCGCGGAATCACACGTAATATTATATAAAAACAATATTTTAACAAATCAAAGATCAAACTAAATAATACATTTCAATAATAATCGCGTCATGTGATCAATCAAAACCAAATAAATCGTCAAACACAGTCAATATTCATCTCAACCTTGGTAGTTATAATAATTTAGCTACTCATAATAACAATATTAAAACAAAACAAATCAAAATATCTTGAGTTCATGCCAATAGATTGAACGAACATTAAATAAAAAGAGATGTTCAAACAAACTAATATTAGCAAATCTTCAAATCATGAACTTCAAGTCTTGGGGACCAATAAACCAATGAAGGCCGGCAGCTGCTGCCGTGAAACTTCCTTTATGACTCCAATCTCTTAATAATATTCTTTTGCAGCTCCCTCAAGAATAATCATATTCTTTCTTTTTTTTTTCTCTTGTCTGTCGTCCACCTCCAACATAAAAACCTCAAAAGCAAACTTTATTTATTATATTCTGCCCTCTCTCGTTGTAGGTTTTTTTTTTCTTTTTCCATTAATAATAACCGCCCACTCCCATTTAATTGTTTTCCAAGAAATACTTTGTGGCCTATAGCCCACCAACCGGCCTTCAAAAGTCAAGATTGTTCCTTGTAGCCCATTATAATATCTTTTGAAGTCCACGTTTCCAGTAGTTCATAATTTTGTCTCCTGTTACACGAATAAAAATAATGATAATAGTTAAAGTGATTATTAAGAATTCCATTAGTTACATTAATGACAGTCTTTTTCTTGGAATTTTGAAATCATACGACACTTACAATTTATTCATTTAATGATCATTAACTATTTTAAACAATTAACTTTTTCCATGAACTTTAATTAAAAAGTGCAATTTACATAACAATTAATAGTTGTTGAGCCAATTTATACTCTCATATGCAGTTTAAGATAAATATTTATTTATATTATCTTGTAGTCTCTTGAAATCTTTAACCATCATATGCCTATCACTTGAGAGTAATATTAAACAAAAACTAGCTCAAAAGTACTCAAAGTGTATGAAATATTTAAATAATTTAAATATAACTTAGACCACATCAGGGTCGCAAGAAGCCACTTCAAGTGTTGTTAGGTAATGGCAACGTGCGCTTCATCACCACAACGGACCAAAGAAGCATTGTGTTCTTACAAGTCAGACATCCTTCTTCTGCAAATCAGCATTGGTTTTCTTCAATTTCTTGATATCCAACTATGCCCAATCCACCTCTTGTACAGCTCACCCTTGAACAAAGCCCCTTGAGCAACATGAACCATCACCGCAACTGAAAAATCCGTGTCACCCAATTGGCGCACATGGTTCACATCTAGAGGGAAGATAGCATTGTAAATAAAAGTCATAGCATCATCAGAATGGGAAACACAATAAACTCCCGTAAGATCCTTACCGGGAACGTATTTTCCATCTCTTCGACTGTCATCGACAACAGAGCGAACAAACCTGTGTGCCTCCTTGCTAACCCAATCCAACATCACCATATCTGCAAACCGGAAAGACTTAAGACCAATTCGCAAGAATAATTTGCAGATTAGAAAAGGGAATGGAAAATATCGATAGTAACAGTCTTCAAAAGAGCAACACAAAAAGGTGTTGATGCCGACCGAGTAACCCTCTTGGTTGCAGGAGCTTTGAAGGAGGAACCCTTGCCCACAAAATCTGAAAAACCTCTCTTGTTCCGATGACCGAGCTCATCCAACTTGGTAGCTTCAGGGTCAGGAATGGATTAACCAGTGTCAAAAATCACGGCCACTTGATCAGTTGGGCTAAACGATTCTTTCAAAGTAATCATGGGAGGAACAAAATTTAGAACCAAAGGATTGGAGGCAGAAGCCTGACATGCAGAAGGCTTTTGATCAGGAAGGGCAGGAGGGCGGATCATGGTGACAGCGGCGGCTGTCTGTTCAAGGAAAGGAGCATCTTTCGTCCCCAAGGTTACTTTCTGGAGTTTCTGGCTCCCTTTAGATTCAGGATCTGACGAAGGTCCATCTCTGCATTGACGGCAAGCATATGGTTAGAAAATTAAAACGATGGTAGGAGCCAAAAGCGAAGGTACTAGCCCTTATCATCAACAACCCTAACAGGGTAGGTATCCTCGGAAAACCAGTTCCTACTTATACGAGCCCACAACAATACAACCTCGGGATAGGACATAAGATCGGTGGGATGTTTCTTAAGTAAATAATAAAGCTTAACATCATAATCCGTCGGAGAATGGGTCTCTTACTCAATAGGGAGAGTCAAGGATCGCCACTTCATGTCGATTGAAAAACAACGATTATCAAGGTAAAAGAAATGATTTTCCCATCTACGGAGGTTCGAAGGAGGGTTTGTGGCAAGAGTAACGTTACGACGTTTCTATAAAATAAACCATTGACCGGCTCGAGTCAAACGATAGAAATTCCTAAAAAGATTCCCAGCAGGAGTCTTCTTAATAGACCGGGATAGCACCTCAAAATTGGAAATACGAGCAAGTTCCAAAGGATACCACTGAGAAATACGCAAACCAAAAAACATCAAAACGTTTATCAGAAACCTACTATATGGAATACAACAATCAGACACCTTAAAGATAACAGGGTAAGCAGTAAATTTCCCATTAGGAAAGAGATGAATTGGTTTATCTGACGGAGCCCTAATCGAATTCAAGTCCAATGGAATATGAAACTCATCAACAACAGCCCTAACGTCGTCGTTACTCATTATCGAGGGTTGATCGGACATGCCGTTTTTTAGAAGAAGCTGGCATGATGAAGTTATGGTATCAAAAGAAGAAAAGAGAGAGAGAGGTACCAGCGGATATGCAGGAAAATGAGGGTTGGAATGAAAATATAAAATAAAGAAAAAAAACAATTATAACCCAATAAAAGGTAAAGAAGTGGCAAAATAGGGTTGATGTAACCGGAGCAGATAAAGAAGTCTTGTCAAGTCATAGAACAGTTGGCATCAAACAGAGAAAAGTCGAAGGACCCACACAAAAATAGTTAAACGATCCTACAACAAAGCATAACATCAAAAGGAGCATTGGTAAGAATGAGCTGGCCATTTAGAAAATACAAAGGGACAAGATAATGGCCGCATAGAAGAAAGAACAGTCAGACCACTTGGTCGGCCATGAAGAATAATAGTACAATCTGTAGATCTAATATTGACACTATAAATAGCGATGTATAACTGTAACAATGCTCATATGATTCATCAGTAATATTAACACCTTTAAATATGTGTTTTCCATAATCTCTCATACTTGTTTCAAATATTACTCATACAACTTGTTATCCGAGCCTGTCTTGATCCGTAATACAAAAGGGTCAAAATTTGTTTAAACACCATGGAGCTTAGACTATCTGTACTCACAACCCAATCAACACGGTCTTTCAATAAAAAAACATTTTCTTTCTCCTCTACGTACACAACCCAACCCAATCTAAACTAACTTTTTTTATTAAACAAATATGCTTTGTAATTATTTATAATATATATAATTTTAATAATAAGTTTGCAAACCAATAATGTTATATCAACACCATATTTTGTCACACCCCAACCTAAGACGGAAATGTCGGGGCGTGGACTGATTGTCACAGCTCGCAAGGTTACTATCATGCAAATATTAAAATTCAAATATCTATTTATTAAATTCAAATAACACCATTAATCATTAAAAAAGAAATTCAAAGTAAACAAAACATTAAATAATTCAAATGAAACTTCATAGTCTCAAAAATTAACTCTTCTAGCATAAGTCCTTAAAACAATTCTTCTATGTCCACACTTCACATCAAACGGTGACCTGCATATGCGTTGAAAATAATATTGTTTGTCAACACGAGGTTGATTGAGCAACACACCAGTTCAGTTATACATATATAATAAAATACGTAGCTGCAACGAGTCATATGAGATTTAACCAATCAACCAATTAGCAAATAAAATGAGATGTCGAAAAGCACAAGGCCAAATCGACTAGCGTATGATCATACTATTTTCTGAGATTATGTTGGACCTCTCCGAATGCGGTTCAAATTGAGCACATAAACATATAACAAGTATGGCATGAGATTAGTTAACACATAAGATAACAATTGCAGTTTTGTGTATAGATAAAGTGTGAAAATATACTAAGTTACGCATATGTCCCAAAAAGTGATAAAACGAGTAAAAAGGGGGAATGTGGTACTCACCTCAATGATGAACGAGGATGAATAAGATATTGAGAATGGGGAAACGAATAACACGCGAACGTTAAAGCCTAAGAGTATAAAGAATATACTTGAAATGAGTATCTTAATCATGATACGAGTTAAACGATAACCATTTCATATTATGTTAATGTTATACTCTTAAGGATTTATTATTAAACTATTATTTTTGATTTAAGAAACCATAATTCATAAATATCATCTTTAGTCTTTTTATAAAGTAACTTGATATATATACATACATATATATATATATATATATATATATATATATTAAAACTAACGTTTTTAAGTATCTTTATTTTTATATAAAATGAAAACGTGTCTTAGAGAAATTGATATACATGAATGAAAACGAATATTAAAAGGGTCGGTTTTTAGTGAAACAACTTTGTTTAATCGTTATCATTATTATTAAAATGAATTTATTGATTAAAAAGAATTCAAAGATCATTTTCCAAAAATAACGGGGTTGGGAGGGTCGAACCCACGACCACACCCCCAAACACACATGAGTTAACCAGCAGGCCAGTTAGGCGACGTGCAATAAGACTCTGGTTCAAATTTTAATAAGCACAAACTATTTATCCTCAAATTGATTTAAACAAACCCTAGAATCGGGTTTGTTCAAATCGGATATAATTGGTTAAATCAATTATGGGGTTAATGTTGAACATGATCTCGCGATTCCAAACATGTAATTAATTACCTTGAAACGAAATCAGAAGAGGAAGAACGATGAAGAACAGGGCCGACTGAGATGAGGGTGATGAACAAGTATGTAAATGGTAAAATAATTCAATTAAAAAGTGGCAAAAGGTCGGTCATCAAACAAGGAACGAATCCATGTAATTAATTGAGAAATAAACAGCTCTTTCGCGATCGCAGGCTGTCAACGTGTGTCGGTTAGTTAAAATTGGAAAAACTGGATCGCAAATGATATTATTAACTTAATTAGTTTGTCGGTAAGTCACGTTTAACATATTTAAGCGATTTCCAGTTCACAATATTGTTACAAGAATGATTTTCTAGCCAAAATTGATGATTCTTTGATTCAGGTCCAAGAAACATGAATGTGGGTCGGGTTTGGTGATGGGTTAACCATCAAGCAAAAAGGATTAAAATAAAAATTACAAACAGACCCCTCAAGTTATGAGATGGATATAGAAATGGATAGAACTATAGGTTTTGGGTTAAAAACGTCAAAATTAAATAAGTGTAGCAATAAATAAATAATATAGTAATTGTAACTCGATAAGTACGGGAATTTTATTAATTATAGAGCCCGGACCCGTAAATGGGTCGGGTAACGGTCACAAAATAAAAGATAAAAACCCGAATTGTTACAGTATTCCCTACTTTTGGGAATTTCGTCACAAAATTAGAGAATCAGCAACGAAAAGATGAGGATACTTGAGTTTCATCTGGTCCTCACGCTCCCACGTAAACTCGGCGTCTTGCTTAGAATTCCAACGAACTTTAATCAAAGGAATGCGGCTTTGCTTATTAACTTTATCCATATGATCCATAATCTCAACGGGTTGCTCAACGAAATGCATAGTCTCATCGATACTAACTTCATCAAGAGGGATGTGGAGATTACCCAATGAAAGGTGAAGAATTGGCAAAATAGGGTTGATGTAACCGGAGCAGATAAAGAAGTCTTGTCAAGTCATAGAATAGTTGGCATCAGACCGAGAAAAGTCGAAGGACCCACAGGAAAATAATCAAACGATCCTACAACAAAGCATAACATCAACTGACTAGGGGACTTGTAAGGACAATACCCCGAAAGGAGCATTCGTAAGAATGAGCTGGCATCTCTATACAAAAGACAAAAGGAATTGCCATTTAGAAAATACAAAAGGACAAGATTATGGCCGCAGAGAAGAAAGGACAGTCAGACCACTTGGTCGGCCATGAAGATTAATAGTATAATCTGTAGATCTCATATTGTAACTATAAATAGTAATGTATAACTGTAACAATGCTCATATGATTCATTAATAATATTCACACCTTTAAATATGTGTTTTCCATAATCTCTCATACTTGTTTCAAATATTACTCATACAACTTGTTATCCAAGCCTGTCTTGATCCGTAATACAAAAGGGTCAAGATTTGTTTAAACACCATGGGGCTTAGACTATCTGTACTCACAACCCAATCAACCCGGTCTTTCAATAAAAAAACGTTTTCTTTCTCCTCTACGTACACAACCCAACCCAATCTAAACTAACTTTTTTTATTAAACAAATATGCTTTGTAATTATTTATAATATATATAATTTTAATAATAAGTTTACAAACCAATAATGTTATATCAACACCATATTATGTCACACCCCAACCTAAGACGGAAATGTCGGGACGTGGACTGATTGTCACAGCTCGCAAGGTTACTATCATGCAAATATTAAAATTCAAATATCTATTTATTAAATTCAAATAACACCATTAATCATTAAAAAAGAAATTCAAAGTAAACAAAACATTAAATAATTCAAATGAAACTTCATAGTCTCAAAAATTAACTCTTCTAGCATAAGTCCTTAAAACAATTCTTCTATGTCCACACTTCACATCAAACGGTGACCTGCATATGCGTTGAAAATAATATTGTTTGTCAACACGAGGTTGATTGAGCAACACACCAGTTCAGTTATACATATATAATAAAATACGTAGCTGCAACGAGTCATATGAGATTTAACCAATCAACCAATTAGCAAATAAAATGAGATGTCGAAAAGCACAAGGCCAAATCGACTAGCGTATGATCATACTGTTTTCTGAGATTATGTTGGACCTCTCCGAATGCGGTTCAAATTGAGCACATAAACATATAACAAGTATGGCATGAGATTAGTTAACACATAAGACAACAATTGCAGTTTTGTGTATAGATAAAGTGTGAAAAAATACTAAGTTACGCATATGTCCCAAAAAGTGATAAAACGAGTAAAAAGGGGGAATGTGGTACTCACCTCAAAGATGAACGAGGATGAATAAGATATTGAGAATGGGGAAACGAATAACACGCGAACGTTAAAGCCTAAGAGTATAAAGAATATACTTGATAGAGTATCTTAATCATGATACGAGTTAAACGATAGCCATTTCATATTATGTTAATGTTATACTCTTAAGGATTTATTATTAAACTATTATTTTTTATTTAAGAAAACATAATTCATTAAATATCAACTTTAGTCTTTTTATAAATTTACTTGATATATATATATATATATATATATATTAAAACTAACGTTTTTAAGTATCTTTATTTTTATATATAAATGAGAACGTGTCTTAGAGAAATAGATGTACATGAATGAAAACGAATATTAAAAGGGTCGGTTTTTAGTGAAACAACTTTGTTTAATCGTTATCATTATTATTAAAATGAATTTATTGATTAAAAAGAATTCAAAGATCATTTTCCAAAAATAATGGGGTTGGGAGGGTCGAACCCACGACCACACCCCCAAACACACATGAGTTAACCAGCAGGCCACTTAGGCGACGTGCAATAAGACTCTGGTTCAAATATTAATAAGCACAAACTGTTTATCCTCAAATTGATTTAAACAAACCCTAGAATCGGGTTTGTTCAAATCGGACATAATTGGTTAAATCAATTATGGTGTTAATATTGAACATGATCTCGCGATTCCAAACTTGTAATTAATTACCTTGAAACGAAATCAGAAGAGGAAGAACGACGAAGAACAGGGCCGGCTGAGATGAGGGTGATGAACAAGTATGTAAATGGTATAATAATTCAATTAAATTGTGGCAAAAGGTCGGTCATCAAACAAGGAACGAATCCATGTAATTAATTGAGATATAAACAACTCTTTCGCGATCGCAGGCTGTCAACGAGTGTCGGTTAAGTAAAATTGAAAAAAATGGATCACAAAGAATATTATTAACTTAATTAGTTTGTCGGTAAGTCACGTGTAACATATATAAGAGATTTCCAATTCACCATATTGTTTACAAGAATGATTTTCTAGCCAAAATTGATGATTCTTTGATTCGGGTCCAAGAAACATGAATGTGGGTCGGGTTTGGTGATTGGTTAACCATCAAGCAAAAAGGATTATAACAGAACTTACAAACAGGCCCCTCAAGTTATGAGATGGATATAGAAATGGATAGAACTTTAGGTTTTGGGTTAAAAATGTCAAAATTAAATAAGTGTAGCAATAAATAAATAACATAGTAATTGTAACTCGATAAGTGCGGGAATTTTATTAATTATAGAGCCCGGACCCGTAAATGGGTCGGGTAACGGTTAAAAAATAAAAGAGCAAAACCCGAATTGTTACAGTATTCCCTACTTTTGGGAATTTCGTCACGAAATTAGATAATCAGCAACGAAAAGATGAGGATACTTGAGTTTCATCTGGTCCTCACGCTCCCACGTAAACTCGGCGTCTTGCTTAGAATTCCAACAAACTTTAAGCAAAGGAATGCGGCTTCGCTTAGTAACTTTATCCATATGATCCATAATCTCAACGGGTTGCTCAACGAAATGCATAGTCTCATCGATACTAACTTCATCAAGAGGGATTTGGAGATTACCCAATGAAAGGTGAAGAAATGGCAAAATAGGGTTGATGTAACCGGAGCAGATTAAGAAGTCTTGTCAAGTCATAGAATAGTTGGCATCAGACAGAGAAAATTCGAAGGTGTTGGTTCCCTGGACGGATCGCACGAGATATCTCGGTCTACTCAGGTGCGGAATCCCTGCGTAGATCGTTACGAGTATAGAACACGAATCACACGAACACACGAAACGAACACACGTTATATATTATAACTCAAACACGTGATGTAATATCATTGTTACAGACTCTCGTCCTCACGTTACAATGAACTTGAACAACTGACACGAACATAAACCACGATTACCAACCAAGCCGTAACCTAGGACTATTTATACACGACAACTTCGCCTGGCATGTTCAGGCGAAGTTGTCCATAACTTCGCTTGACTAACAAGTTCGCTTGTTAAGCGAACTTGTCAGTAACTTCGCTTAAACATACAAAACATAATTAAACATTACAGACTCGATTACAGACACTAGACTATGAACTACTGACATTATGCACCAACAGACTCCCCCTTGGCAGTAGCTTCATATCTTGATCTTTAAGCACTTGTCTTGTAATCTTCAATCTTGTATCTTCACGCATGCACTCCTTCTCTAACACAAACTGACATAACTCTTTGATACTTCCTCGCTTCGTCCTTCCAAGCAGGAATATAAAAGATTTTCTTCTCATTAAGCACCTTCAGATCAGCTTGCGATAAGTTTACCAAATGCATCGGATCGTAAACTCTTTGGAGCTCTTGTTCATCCTCGTCTTCCATCACCGCCTCTGCTGTCTCACAATCCACATACCACCACTTTAGGTCTTTAAGCACATCCTTGGGCATTAGCTTCATCGGTACTTCTTTAAGGCACCGGATCGGTTTATACTTCATGACCATCCAAGGTTTTCCATCAGCTCTCAAACCTCTATCCTTGTCTTCAACAAGTTTTCCCTTCTGCGGTTTCAACAGCTCAAACTTCTTCTCTTTTATACTCTCTCTCCATACAATTTTCTCAATGACTCTAGCTATGTTATCGTCACTTCGATTGATTAACCCCAACCTGGCTAAGTCTTTCACTTCACATTCCGGCAGTGTATTCAACGACCTTAACATTCTTTTAAAATACTGAGCGCCATCATACCGTTAGATCACAAAGAGCTTCAACTGCTCATCATAGATCCAGCAAATAATCCCTTTCTTCGCTTCAGCATAGCCTTTAATATTGTAACTCTTCTTAAACATTGTAGGGACCGCTGGTTTCTTCGTTTTGACGAACCACTGAGCATAGCCTTCCTTCCACCTAGGCTGCTCTTCCCATTCAGTCTCATCGATTACCGTCTCATTACCCATATATGCTTTCTCCACACCTGGAATGTCATGCTCTACATTCTCTTCTACTATTTCACCTTCTTCAACATCTTCTTCAATCACAATCTGAGCTCCAATCTTCTCAATCTCCTCAATTGGCAGCACATCATCATCAAACAACACATCATCACTAAACATATCATCATCTAATTCTTTCAAAGCATCAATCACATCATCTCCCATTCCTACATCATCAACCATCACCACCTCATCACCACCAGAACTGCCAGCCGCACCTGCAGACTCCCCCTGAGCTGTGGAAGTCCCAAGAGCTTGAGTAGTTCTTGGCAACTCACCACCTGCACCTTTCGATGCATTGGGATCATCGTCTCTGTCATTCCTCTTCTTTGTCCTTAACTCGTCGCCTTTACAGCTTGTCTCCCCCTGAGATGCCAAGAACTCCTTCATAGCATCAATAATTCTCCCATGTTCAACCAGGAGGGACGACTGTAGTTGATTTTCTGCTACAAGGCGTTGAATAGCCTGGGTCTGGACTAGATTCACCCTTGACTGTTCTGCCACGACCCGCTCAAGTGCAGCTATTCTCTCCGAGTCTGAGAGGGTTGCATCGAAATCAAACCTCATGTGAGATGTGTCATGAGAATACTGAGGTGGGATTTCACATGTAACCGGGACATCTGAAGTAGTTGTGGACGTAACCGTAGGTGGTATCGTGACCGACAACCCTGCAGTTGCAACGACTGTGGACTCTACAAATTGTGCAACCACCTCTGAAGGAGTAAGCGTTGGAGGTGGTAAAGACACAATCTCCGGAGTCGTCAGCTGGATAGTAGTGATTGGGATGCCAAAAGCTGATGATGTAGCCACCACGGGAACATCCGCGGCGCTTAAACATGTGACCTGTAGTGATGTAGGAACAATCGTCATACCTGACAGTGCGGGCGGAGCGAAACGTACAACTCTTGAAGTCTCTCCAGCTCCCATACATGCACCTGTCCTTTCCCGTCTTGAACGTCTAATCAACTTGTGAATATCCTCTTCTTCTTCTGACTCGCTATCATCAACTGTCCTCTTTCTCTTCCCAAATGTTCTCTCTTGAGTCACCAACATCCTTCTCGCCTCATCCATAACATCATCAAGATCTGAGTCAGCCACCGTCGTAGCTGCTCTAGTAATACGCACAATCGAGACACGTTCAGCTGGGATCCGAACGTTCTCCTCTGGATCCACCCGATCCATATCGAAGAATCCTTGACCTCCGAATTCTGCATCAAGGTCCACTTCCTCCTCCGGTGACACAACAGGAGCAGTAGGTATAGCTTGAGATGCTCCTGCCTGTTGTGGTGCCGGGTCTCTGAACTCATCCCCAGTAGCAGGAACATACTCCGGGTTGATTAAATACCCAAACAGTGGAGTATGCCTCGGACGCAGCTAAGGCTTGCTTCTCGCACTCGAAGTCCGGCATTGAGCAAAGATCCGTTTGCTCACACTCTCCACGTATCGTATTGGACGTCTTTGAGGCAACATGGGAGCAACATTATTCAAGAGCATCTGAATGAATCTTGGACACATAATGAACCGCTCACGAGCCATCGCTCTCCTCTGTCTATCGATCTCATAAAAGACCATCTGACTAAAGCTATAACGTTTGTTATAAGTCAAAGCAGTCATTGCTGACTGCATGGTCGCACCCATCCCGTCAGTGCCCGCCTTCCTCCCTGACATGCAGACAATCATTACGTGTATGAGGAAGCGCCACTGATCGAGTAGGAAACCCTTCCTCCTCTGAGTATCACCTAATGGACCAGAATAGCCCATTCGGAGAAACGCTCCATCACGGAACGGAGCCACAAACTCTGTAGGGTCATCCCTAGTCTCCTCACCGAACCGTAAAGCCACCCGTATTTGTTCAGATGAGAACTGAACCTCTTGATTGTTGACGGTTGCTCGCATAACCGGGGGCTCAACGCGGCAATCGTATTCCACAGTCTGCCAGAAATCCTCGATATTGGGTAAGGATATCGGCAGAGTCGTAGTGATAGCGTGGAATATCCTCGAGCGAATGAGGAATGTGATTATCTCGCGGTAATCCTCAACACCGCTCGCTTCCGGGTCTAAGGTGATATACATGTTATGACCCGGAAAGAATTGCCTCTGATTATCTCCATCGTCGCCTCCAGCGCCTCCAGCACCTGCTACTGCAGCCATATCTCTTTTTCATGACGGCCTCAAAATCTTGACACATGGAGACTTTTGATGCAGCAAAAATAATGTCATCCACGTAGACTTGCACCAGCAGGAAGTCGCTTCCATCTCTCTTGAAGAACAACGTGCTATCTATCTTCCCTCTTTCAAACCCATTTTCAAGCAAGTAATCTGATAAAGTTGAATACCAGGCACGAGGTGCCTGATGTAGTCCATACAATGCCTTGCTTAACTTGTACACGTGATCAGGAAAGTCTGGGTCAGGAAAACCCGGAGGTTGCTCAACATACACTACCTCATCAACTTTCCCATTCAGAAACGCACTCTTCACATCCAACTGAAATACCTTCATCTTCTTATAAGCAGCGAACGCCAAAAACAATCTAATGGCTTCCAACCTTGCCACAGGAGCGAACACTTCATTATAATCAATCCCCTCTTATTGATTAAAACCTTTAACGACTAGCCTCGCCTTGTTTCTTATGATAATCCCTTTCTCATCTCTCTTGCACTTAAACACCCATTTTGTGCCTATCGCATGCACATGCTTCGGTTTTTCAACCAAAGTCCAAACTTCCATTTTCTTGAATTGAGCCAACTCTTCTTGCATAGCTTCGACCCACGAGCTGTCCTTGAGAGCCATTTGATAATTCTTCGGTTCAATCTGGCTGATAAAGCAGGTGTACAAGCATTCGTTGATTATGCCTGTCTCCTTGATGCTTGTGTAAACACAGGTGTGCTCATTCAAGCTACGTCTTGTTTGTACACCGGAGGACACATCACCAATCACATTCTCCAAAGGGGATCTTTATGAATTCTCGTGGTCGGAACAGAACCGACATGCAAATTGTCTTCCAAGTTAGAAGAGAGCTCGTCAATGGTTGTTTCATGCTGAGAGTGAAATGGATTGAAAAATTCTTCTTCAGTCGAGGCAGCAGGGGTATCGACAGCATTTGATGAGGAAGGTTGACATTTATCGATCAGCTGTCTTTGAAATAGGTTTTCTTCCTCATCAATGATCATCTCTCTTCTTCTTCAGCAATATCCAAATACGGTATGTTAAAAGACTTAAAAAGTTTAACATAGTCGAAAAACTCAGCAGGTCCGTTGCTTGGTTTTGGCGGTTGGTAACTTGTGATATCGGTGTTACACACCACCTCAACCTTGCTGGTCGATGTATTAAAGACACGTCTGTTGGGAGTCCCAACAACATAACCGACTAAGATTCCTTCATCAGCTACTTCACCAAATTTAGAATTTGTCTTTAAAATCGAACAAGGGGACCCGAATGGTTCAAGAACACTCAAGTTGGGCTTTCTCCTATGCATAAGCTCATAACATGTTTTACCAAGTCTTTTAACAGTTAAGACTCTATTCAGAACATAACAGGCTGTAGCTACAGCTTCAGCCCAAAACACCACAGGAAGCTTCGAATCAGCCAGCATTGTTCTGGCTCCTTAAATTAATGTTCTGTTCTTCCTTTCAGCCACTCCATTCTGTTGCGGTGTATACGGAGCGTTGTATTGGTGTTCAATCCCTTTCTGAAGGCAGAAGATCTCCATCTCAAAATTCTTGAACTCCGTTCCATTGTCACTCCAGATGAACTTAACCCTTTTATCCATAACGTTCTCAACTTTGGTAATCAAATTCTTCACCATCTGAGCCGTTTCGTCTTTTGATTTCAGGAAATATACCCACGAATATCGTGAGTAGTCATCAGTGATCACCAAGCAATAAGAAGTACCTCCTAGACTTTTTGCATTCACGGGACCGAAGAGATCCATGTGAAGCAACTCTAGAGTACTGACAATAGAATTGACCTTCTTGGTGTGATGGGATTTCTTGTGCTGCTTTCCCTTCTTGCACGCTATACATTTATCTTCAAAATTGAAATTCTTCAAGGGAACGCCCAGCACAAGTCCATTCTTGACAATGTTGTTCATCTTCCGAAGATGAATGTGCCCCATTCTCCTATGCCACAATTCGGACTCCGATTCGGTCGCTTTTGTCATAAGGCATGATTCTTCCGTGGCCATTTCAGTCGACCTCATATCCATAATATATGTATTCCTTTCACGTGGAGCCTTCATCACAATCCACTCCTCTAGTATCTGAAAACCAGGTTGCAACACAATCGCCTCATTCTTTGTAAAATGAACGGTGTACTCCTTATCACAGATCTGCGACACACTCAGCAGATTGTGCTTCAATTCTTCCACAAAGTTAACTTTCTCCAATGTCATCTTTCCGTTCGACACCGTTCCCATTCCTGTAATCTTGCCACCACTTTCACCGGCAAAGCTCACTCTCCCTCCTTGAACAGGTTTCAAATCGTGTAACAAGTATTTGTTACCCGTCATGTGCCGGGAACAGCCGCTATCTACAACCCAAAGATTGTTGGCAGCCCTGTTCAACTGTTCCTGCACAATAAAGCAAAATGTTAGAATTTAGGGACCCAAGACCAATTGGTCTTGGATCTATACATCCCAAACTTTGGCTTTCCAAAGTTAGTATCTTGATAATTCCTGTAAGTCCTATTAGGATACCTCCTTGTGATTGATTGTGAGGCCTTCCAAACCTTTGTGAATTGAAAGAATTATAGCTTGTGGTTTGGTTATTAGCAGTGTAAAACTGAGATTTGTTTCTATGAAAACCTGAATTAGTCACATTTTTGAATTTTAAATGGTTTTCATTTTTAGCAGCATGATAATTACTATTAGGCTTATTCTCAGTTTTAGTAGGCCTTACACCTCTGAATCGCTGCTTCAGAGGGCAATCTGCAACTAGGTGCCCTAATTGATTACACCTAAAACAACACCTATGCTCAACCCTTTTATCAACCGGTGTTTAAGATGTCGAGGCTTTATTACCGCCCGTTCGTCTCACATATGGTGGGACGTACGGGTTTAGTGGAGTACTCTTTTTATTCGTCTTATCTTTCTCTCCACCATTGGGTAATACCACCTCCTCTTTTGCCTTACCAGACTCGGATGACTTATCCAAATCTGATGAGACTAGACTTGGATCATAAATTTTAACACTTGAAACAGGCGAACTTGTTTCGCCTCCACTAACATTTGGTTCTTTACAAGTTACTTTAACTGGTACTGTCTGAGCAACCTCAAAGTCAACAGATTTCTGAACACTAGGGTTAAAAGTAATTGTTATTATAAGGTGGTGGAACCTCATGATAACCGATTCCTCCTCTCTTAGCAGAGGAACCTTGATCACTAACAAGGTGATCAAGAATAGCAGAGGAATTTCTGAACTGCTCTAGTTTTCTATTCAGTTCCACCACTTTTACCTGGTGATCAGCAATCTGTTTTTCTCTATCAGCAATTAGTTTGGTTTTTTCCTCCAAAACTTCATAGCTTAAATCAATCACTTCAATTTTTTCAGCAAGTTTTGTTTTTAGACTTTTAACATCTTTTTCACAAGCTTTTATTTTGACTTTATAGATATTTTCTCTTGCTTTTGTAAAATGATGATCTTCTTTTAGGGTTTTAAATTCAGCATCCAACCTAACATACTGATCGGTTATAGTTGCTAATTGCTCAGACAAGTTTTCGCATTTAGAACATGTAGGTTTAGAACATACCTCGGAGAGCTGGTCTTTAACATCTGCCATAAAAGCTTTTTCTTCTCCGGTAACCTTCTCACTTTCTTCAGTTTCAACCTTCGCCAAATTTTCCTGCTCAAAAGTTTCTTCAGAATGCAAGTTCCAGTTGTATTCTCCATCTCCTCTGGAAATCATTGCACTATAATCTTTAGAACCCCCACTTTGCTGTGGAGACCTGCCCTGACTTCGTTCCACACGCTCATTCCTGCATTCCTTTGCAAAGTGACCGTTTTGCTGACAATTGTAGCATCTCACCTTTGTCTTGTCAAACCCTGGCTTTCCACCGACAAACTTTCTTCCGGTCTTTCTCATAAACCGCTTCACTCTTCTTACAATCATGGCCATCTGCCATTGCAGATCTATTTCCTCCAGATCATCAGCATCAATCTGGTCATAGTCTTCATCCAACATAGCTGGATCAACAACCTTCCCTTGAATGTAGTTCTCATAGGAAGCAATAAAAGAAGCATAGAGACCAAACTGCTCTTCAGCAGACTTGACACTCATAGGCATCTTGGAGTAGTTGTTGCTGGGAATACTTTGAGAGCAACTACTCTTGCTTACCTGGGGTTGAGAACCACTCGATCCACCTGCTACATAGCAAACATCACCATTTGTGTTGACTGACACATGACCCTCATGTGATGAGTTTGCGCCCGACTCTCCCTTCGAGTAGTAGGCAGCGGATTCAGTCTTCGATCCTGAGCTAGTGTTGACTTTAGCTCCATACATACCTGGATCTTGAACCTGATCCATAGGTGTCTCCTTTCTGACCATGTTAAGCTCAAAGGTTCTGAGCTTGTTGACTGCCGTTTCTAGATCATATGTGGGAAAGTCTTTGTCTTCCCTCATCAGCACAGTGTACATCTCCCATTTTGGTGGGAGAGCATCTAGAAGCTTCTCAACTATTTCTTCTTCTCGGTAGGAAATTGAATAGTTACTCAATTCAGTCATCAGATGGTAATATCGAGTGATAATATCATCTAAAGATTCATTCTTCAAATACTTGAAGACTGAGAACTGGGTTTTGAGCAATTTTATCTTTGAAGCACGGATTCCTACATTCCCTTCAAATCTGTTCTCAAGAGCTTCCCAAAGCTCTCTTGCTGACGTGTACTTTCTAAACGTATGAAGGATCTCTTGTGGAAGAGCCATAGTAATAGCAGCATGAGCCTTGCTCTCGGCCTCATACATCTTTTTCTCTTCTTCTTCCATTTTGCTACACTTTTTGATTTGATCACGACCTTCATACTCCATAACTGGTGGAATATAACCATCCTGGATGCATACCCACATCTTAGCATTCTGGTATTTGACATATTGTATGAACCGATCCTTCCATGCAACGAAATCGGTTCCCTTCAGCAATCTTGGGGCCTTAGTAGCTGACCCTGCTTCAACTTCCATCTTCACTAACTCAGAGATGTTAATCGACGACATCTTTCCCGAAAAGTAAGAAACCCGAAAAAAATCAAAAAATTTTCTGAAAAGTACTGTAGGCGAAGTTACGGATAACTTCGCTTAAGCCTTAACTTCGCCGCTGATTAACTTCGCTGAAGAACTTCGCAGATGATTAACTTCGCTTAAGGTAAGCGAACTTAGGAGGTAGGCGGAGTTGTAGAGAACTTCGCTGAGTTAGGCGAACTTGAGAAGGTAGGCGAAGTTGTGGATAACTTCGCTTAACCTTATATCTTCGCCGAAACCCTACGTATCCTGACGGCAACTTCGCCTGATGAACACGGACGTTTTTGCAGATCTGAAATCTGGATTTTACGAGGTTTTTGACGGTGCAAAGGCTTGAATACGATGGTAGGAGGTAAGATTGACTCAAAAACACAGAAAACACGTCCCGCGAATAGTCGAAACGGGACGATTTCTACACCCGCGTGAATATCCCGAACCACACAATCGAGCAAATGCTCTGATACCAATTGTAGGTTCCCTGGACGGATCGCACGAGATATCTCGGTCTACTCAGGTGCGGAATCCCTGCGTAGATCGTTACGAGTATAGAACACGAATCACACGAACACACGAAACGAACACACGTTATATATTATAACTCAAACACGTGATGTAATATCACTGTTACAGACTCTCGTCCTCACGTTACAATGAACTTGAACAACTGACACGAACTTAAACCACGATTACCAACCAAGCCGTAACCTAGGACTATTTATACACGACAACTTCGCCTGGCATGTTCAGGCGAAGTTGTCCATAACTTCGCTTGACTAACAAGTTCGCCTGTTAAGCGAACTTGTCAGTAACTTCGCTTAAACATACAAAACATAATTAAACATTACAGACTCGATTACAGACACTAGACTATGAACTACTGACATTATGCACCAACAGAAGGACCCACACGAAAATAATCAAACGATCCTACAACAAAGCATAACATCAACTGACTAGGGGACTTGTAAGGACAATACCCCGAAAAGAGCATTCGTAAGAATGAGCTGGCATCTCTATACAAAAGACATAAAGAATGGCCATTTAAAAAATACAAAAGGACAAGATTATGGCCACAGAGAAGAAAGGGCAGTCAGACCACTTGGTAGGCCATGAAGATTAATAGTACAATATGTAGATCTCATATTGTCACTATAAATAGCAATGTATAACTGTAACAATGCTCATATGATTCATCAATAATATTCACACCATTAAATATGTGTTTTCCATAATCTCTCATACTTGTTTCAAATATTACTCATACAACTTGTTATCCGAGCCTGTCTTTATCCGTAATCCAAAAGGAAACACCATGGAGCTTAGACTATCTGTACTCACAACCCAATCAACACGATCTTTCAATAAAAAATCAATTTCTTTCTCCTCTATGTACACAACCCGACCCAATCTAAACCAACTTTTTTTATTAAGCAAATATGGTTTGTAATTATTTATAATATATATATTTTTAATTATAAGTTTGCAAACCAATAATGTTATATCAACACCATATTATGTCACAACCCAACCTACGGCGAAAATGTCGGGGTGTGGACTGATTGTCACAGCTCGCAAGGTTACTATCATGCAAATATTAAAATTCCAATATCTAATTATTTAATTCAAATAACACCATTATTCATTACAAAAAGAAATCCAAAGTAAATAAAACCTCAAATAATTCAAATGAGACTTCATAGTCTCAAAAATAAACTCTTCTAGCATAAGTCCTTAAAACAATTCTTCTAAGTCCACACTTCACATCAAAGGGTGACCTGCATATGCGTTGAAAATAATATAGTTTGTCAACACGAGATTAATTGAGCAACACACCAGTTTAGTTATACATATATAATAAAATACGTAGCTGCAACGAGTCATATGATATTTAACCAATCAACCAATGAGCAAATAAAATTAGATTTCGAAAAGCACAAGGCTAAATCGACTAGCATATGATCATTCTATTTTATGAGATTATGCTGGACCACTCCGCATGCAGTTCACATTGAGCACATAAATATATAACAAGTATGGCATGAGATTAGTTAACACATAAGACAACAATTGCAGTTTTGTGTATAGATAAAGTGTGAAAATATTATGCACATGTCCCCAAAAGTGATAAAACGAGTAAAAAGGGGAAATGTGGTACTCCCCTCAAAGATGAACGAGGATGATTAAGATAGTGAGAATGGGGAAACGAATCACACGCTAACATTCAAGCCTAAGAGAATAAAGAATATACTTGAAATGAGGATCTTAATCATGATACGAGTTAAACGATAACCATTTCATATTATGTTAATGTTATACTCGTAAGAGTTTATTATTAAACTATTATTTTTGATTTAAGAAAACATAATTTCATTAAATATCATCTTTAGTTTTTTAATAAAGTTACTTGATTTATATATATATATATATATATATATTAAACGTTACTTTTTAAGTATCTTTTATTTTATATATAAATGAGAACGTGTCTTAGAGAAATAGATATACATGAATGAAAACGAATATTGAAAGGGTCGGTTTTTAGTGAAACGACTTTGTTTAATCATTATTATTATTATAAAAATAAATTTATTGATAAAAAAGGATTAAAGATCATTTTCCAAAAATAACGGGGTTGGGAGGGTTGAACCCGCGACCCCCACCCACAACCACGCATGAGTTAACCAGCATGCTACTTAGGCGACGTGCAATAAGGCTCTGGTTCAAATATTAATAAACACAAACTATTTATCCTCAAATTGATTTAAACAAACCCTATAATCGGGTTTGTTCAAATTGGACATAATTGGTTAAATCAATTATGGGGTTAATGTTGAACATGATCTCGCGATTCCAAACATGTAATTAATTACCTTGAAATGAAATCAGAAGTGGAAGAACGACGAAGATTAGGGCCGGCTGACATGAGGGTGATGAACAAGTATGTAAATGGTAAACTAATTCAATTAAACACTGGCAAAAGGTCAGTCATCAAACAAGGAACGAATCCATGTAGTTAATTGAGATATATACAACTCTTTCGCGATCACAGGCTGTCAACGAGTGTCGGTTAGTTAAAATTGGAAAAAATGGATCACAAATGATATTATTAACTTAATTAGTTTGTCGGTAAGTCGCGTTTAACATATATAAGAGATTTCCAGATCAGCATATTGTTTACAAGAATGATTTACTAGCCAAAATTTATGATTCTTTGATTCGGGTCCAAGAAACATGAATGTGGGTCGGGTTTGGTGATGGGTTATCCATCAAGCAAAAAGGTTTATAACAGAACACACAAACAGGCCCCTTAAGTTATGAGATGGATATAGAAATGGATAGAACTTTAGGTTTTGGGTTAAAAACATCAAAATTAAATAAGTGTAGCGATAAATAAATAAAATAGTAATTGTAACTCGATAAGTGCGGGAATTTTATTAATTATTGAGCCCGGACCCGTAAATGGGTCGGGTAACGGTTACAAAATAAAAGGGAAAAACCCGAATTGTTACAGTATCCCCTACTTTTTGGAATTCCGTCCCGAAATTAGAGAATCAGCAACGAAAAGATGAGGATACTTGAGTTTCATCTGGTCCTCACGCTCCCACGTAAACTCGGCGCCTTACTTTGAATTCCAACGAACTTTAAGCAAAGGAATGCGGCTTCGCTTAGTAACTTTATCCATATGATCCATAATCTCAACGGGTTGCTCAACGAAAGGCATAGTCTCATCGATACTAACTTAATCAAGAGGGATGTGGAGATTACCCAATGAAAGGTGAAGAATTGGCAAAATAGGGTTGATGTAACCGAAGCAGATAAAGAAGTCTTGTCAAGTCATAGAATAGTTGGCATCAGACAGAGAAAAGTCGAAGGACCCACAAGAAAATAATTAAACGATCCTACAACAAAGCATAACATCAACTGACTAGGGGACTTGTAAGGACAATACCAACGAAAGGAGCATTCGTTTCTTGGACTAGTTCGGGACCAGTGATTTGGGATTCACCAACTTCGTTCCAACAGATCGGAGATCGACATTTACGACCATAGAGCGCTTGAAAAGGTGACATACCAATACTAGAGTGAAAGCTATTATTATAAGAGAACTCGACAAGCGGTAGATGAATATCCCAATTTCCTCCAAAATTGAGGACACGAGAACGGAGCATATCCTCTAAAGTTTGAATTGTTCGCTCAGATTCATCATCAGATTACTGGTGATAAGCAGTACTAAGATCCACTCGAGTACCCAAAGCGGATCGAAGCGACTTCCAAAAACGAGAAGTAAAACAACCATCACGATCAGATATAATAGATAACGGAGTTCCATGATGACAAACAATTTTCTCAAAGTAGATACGCGCCAATTGCTCGACAGAATAAGTCTCTTTGATGGGAATGAAATGAGCAGACTGGATTAGACAATCAACAATTACCCAAATACTATCATGTTGCTCGCGGGTAGAAGGAAGCTTAGTGATAAATCCATGGCAATACCTTCCCATTTCCACTCGCGAAAACCGAAAGGTCGATGATGCTCATCTTTCACTTTGGAACAAGTGAGACATTTAGAAACATACAAAGCGATATATTTCTTCATACCAGGCCACCAAAAGACATAACGAAGGTCGGCGTACATCTAATCCGCACCGGGATTTATGGAATATCGTGACTTGTGAGCTTCGTCCATAATGAATGTGCAAAGATCATCACGATTGGGGATCCATAAGCGGTTCAGAAAGTAAAGCAGACCATTGGTTTAGTTTCAAGTTGTGTTTCAGCACCACACGACATCTCGTCATACATATTGCCTTCGGTTACAGACTCGTGTTGAGCATCGAGAACACGCTTTTTGAGATCATTTTGAACAAGAACACAAGTAAGAAGTATCGTTTGAATCGCTTCTTACGACTAAGAGCGTCGACCACTACATTCTCCTTTCCAGGATGATAGCGAATTTCGCATTCGTAGTCGCTAAGCAACTCAGCCCATCGACGTTGTCTCATATTGAGTTCTTTTTGGTCAAAAATGTGTTGGAGACTCTTGGGATCGGTGAACACCACACACTTCGTAACATAGATATAATGTCTCTAAATTTTTAACAGCACCAAGTTCAAGATCATGCGTCGTATAATTTTTCTCGTGAACCTTGAGTTGTCTCTAAGCGTAAGCGATAACCTTGCCTCGTCGCATGAGAACGCAACCAAGACCTTGGTTAGAAGCGTCGCAGAAAACGATAAAATCTTTATTTCCTTCCGGGTAGCAAGGATAGGCGCATTGCAAAGCATGTCCTTAAGAGTTTCAAAGGCTTCTTCTTGCTTTGGCCCCCACACAAAGGTTTTACCTTTGTGTGTTAAAGCGGTGAGGGGCAATGCGATCTTGGAAAAGTTATGAATGAAACCACGGTAATAACCCGTCAAACCGAGAAAAGAATGAACTTCGGTGGGAGTCGTAGGCGGCTTCCAATTCTTAACAGCTTCGATCTTTGCAGGATAAACATAAATACCCTTTTCGTTAACAATATGGCCCAAAATCTGAACTTCTTTCAACCAAAACTCGCACTTAAAAAACTTGGTATACAATTGCTCCTTTCAAAGCATATCAAGAATGGTATGGAGATGATTCTTGTGGTCGCTCTCGGATTACGAATAGATTAAGATGTCATTGATGAAAACAATAAAGAACTTGAGAACTTGTCCAAATAAGGTTTACAAACACGGTTCATGAGGTCCATAAATACCGCAGGTGCATTTGTCAACCCAAAAGGCATAACACAGAACTCGTAATGACCATAACGACTTCGAAAGGCGGTCTTGGGTATGTCATCATCACTAACTCGGAGTTGATGATAACCCGAACAGAGATCGATCTTCGAGAAGCATGCGGTTCCTTGAAGTTGATCGAACAGATCGTTGATTCGAGGAAGCGGATAACGATTCTTTACGGTGAGCTTGCTGAGTTTACGGTAGTCAATGCACATGCGGAATGAACCATCTTTCTTCTTGACAAGTAGCACAGGTGCGCCCCAAGGAGAAGAACTCGAGCGAATGAAGCCCTTATCCGAAAGTTCTTGGAGCTGGCTCGAGAGTTCTTGCATCTCGGAAGGTGCAAGACGGTAAGGGGCTTTAGCTACGGGGTTACCTCCGGGTATAAGATCAATTCAGAATTCAACTTGACGAACCGGAGGAAGACCAGTGACATCATCGGGAAAATCACGAACGACCGGGATATCGGATAACTTCTTCTCTTTTCGCTCTTTCTCCACCACGAGGGCTAGGAAGGCGACACATTTCTTGCGCAAGTAACGTTGAGCTTGAAAGCACGACATGAGATTAATCTTAGACGTTGGAGAATCACCGAAAACCTTGAGAACACGACCGTTTTCGATTAAATAATTCAATTAAATAGGGGCAAAAGGTCGGTCATCAAACAATGAAAGAATCCATGTAATTAATTTAGATATAAACAAATCTTTCGTGATCACAGGCTGTCAACGAGTGTCAGTTAGTTAAAATTGGAAAAATTGAGAATTCTTTGATTCGGGTCCAAGAAACATGAATCTGGGTCGGGTTTGGTGATGGGTTATCCATCAAGCAAATAGGATTATAACAGAACTTACAAACAGGCCTCTCAAGTTATGAGATGGATATAGAAATGGATAGAACTTTAGATTTTGGGTTAAAAACGTCAAAATTAAATAAGTGTAGCGATAAATAAATAATATAGTAATTGTAAATCGATAAGTGAGGGAATTTTATTAATTATAGAGCCCGGACCCGTAAATTGGTCGGGTAACGGTTACAAAATAAAAGTGGAAAACCCGAATTGTTATATATTAATTGTACGTTTTTAAGCTCCCTTTTTTTATAAAATTTATGTTGGAATATTCTAAAAATAAGAAATAAACAATATTATGTTACTAAATTTTTTTTAAAATGTTAGATGCTATATAATATTTTTTAACAAATCAAGTTATATATTAAATAAATTGTTAGAAACGGAAAAGGAGGTTGTAAATTAGGTTGTGGCACAAATGAAGGTTGTGAAATGTTGTCAAAATAAATTGATTTGTTTTTAAATCCACATGGCAACCCAAAATGCATTTGGGTTACCAATAAAAGTGGTCTAAGACATGTAAACTTGTCTAATTATTGTTCATGTTTATTTATTTACATTTAAATAATAACTAACTAATATTAGAATAATAACTTAGAAATATGATAAGTACAATTTAATCATTTTTAAGCTATAATTAAAAATAATAATTATGTGTCCACAAGGTAATAGAATGGATAAAGAAATAAAATGGATAATCATATGAGAATGAAATTAATCATTACTATGTGTTGTTTTGTGAATAGGAAAAGACAAAGAAAGAAAATAAAAATGTTGATCAGTGGCAGTGGTACGGTGATAGTAATGGTGGTGGGTGGGGGTGGCAAGTGGCGGGCAATGATTGGTGGTGTTGGTGGATGGTAGTGGTGGTGGTGTGTAGTGTTAAGAGGGTGGTTGAGTTGATGTAGGATTAAAAAATAAATAAACTAAAATAAAACAAGGGAGTTAGATGAAATGAATTTGGGGTGTTTACAAGGAACAAAATGGATAAGATAACATATGATTTTTATGTTAGTAAATTTTTAATTGTAGGTTCCCAGCCGGATCTACATGGAATATCTCGTTCTACGTAGGTGCGGAATCCCTACGTAAGACGTTACGAGCGTAGAAGACGATTCGAGTTAACACGATCGAACACACGTTACAATAAGCAAAGACACGTCGTATATTGCAACCGAAACACGTGATATCAATCACTGATTACAGGACTCGTAAACACGTAAACCGATTAACTTCGTTACTAAACAGCCGTAACCTAATGCTATATAACCACGACAACTTCGCCTGGCATGTTCAGGCGAAGTTGTCACTAACTTCGCTTATCTAACAAGTTCGCCTGTATCAGCGAACTTGTTAGCTAACTTCGCTTAATACAAAACACTAATCCAAACGACTCGATTACAGACACTATATACTGAACTACTGACATCATGTACCAACAGACTCCCCCTTGGCAGTAGCTTCAATCTTTATTTTCAAACACGTGTCTTGTAATCTTCAACAATCTTGTATCTTCATCTTTAAGCATAAACTCCTTCACGTACACAAACTGATACAATTCTTTAATATTTCTTCGCTTCGTCTTTCCAAGCAGGAATATAAAATATCTTCTTCTCATTCAGCACCTGCAGATCAGCTTGCGACAAGTTCACTAGATGCATCGGATCATAGACTCTCAGCAGCTCTTGTTCATCTTCGTCCTCCATTACTGCTTCAGCTGTCTCACAATCTACATACCACCACTTCAGATCTTTCAGCACATCCTTGGGCATTTGTTTCATCGGCACCTCTTTTAGACACCGGATCGGTTTATACTTCATAATCATCCAAGGTTTGCCATCTGCTCTCATCCCTCTATCTTTGTCTTCAATGAGTTTTCCCTTTTGTGGTTTCAACAGCTCGAACTTCTTCTCTTTTATACTTTCCTTCCAAACAATCTTCCCAATGACTCTAGCCATGTTATCATCACTTCTGTTGATTAACCCCAATCTGGCTAAGTCTCTCACTTCACATTCTGGCAATGTATTCAATGATCTCAACATCCTCTTGAAGTATTGAACACCATCATACCTTTTAATCACAAAGAGCCTCAACTGCTCATCATATATCCAGCATATAATCCCCTTTCTCGATTCAGCATAGCCTCTAATGTTATAACTCTTCTTAAACATAGTAGGGACCGCCGGTTTCTTCGTTTTTACGAACCATTGAGCATAGCCTTCTTTCCATCTTGGCTGATCTTCCCATTCCGTCTCATCATTTCCAATCTCTTGACTCATATCTGCCTTATCGACTTCTGGAATCTCATGCTCCACATTCTCCTCTACTATCTCTCCCTCTTCTATATCATTTTCAATAACAATCTCTGCACCAATCTTCTCTATCTCATCCACCAGTAATACATCATCATCACCTACAAATTCATCATCCATCTCCTCAACGTCCACTACCACCACATCATCACCACCAGCTGCACTTGTCGACTCCCCCTGAGTTGTGGAAGTCCCAAGAGCTTGATCAGTTCTTGGCAACTCTCCACCTGCACCTTTCGATGCATTGGGATCATCGTCTCTATCATTTCTCTTCTTAGTCCTCAGCTCATCGCCCTTACAGCTCGTCTCCCCCTGAGATGCCAAGAACTCCTTCAAAGCATCAATGATTTTGCCATGTTTTATCAGCAGGGACGACTGTATCTGATTCTCTGCAACGAGGCGTTGAATAGCATGGGTCTGGATAAGATTCACCCTTGATTGTTCTGCCACGACCCGTTCAAGTGCTGCTATTCATTCAGAGTCTGATAAGGTTGCATCGAAATCAAACCTCAGATGTGATATATCTTGAGTGTACTGAGGAGGGATTTCCGATGTAACCGGGACCTCAGAAGTAGGCATAGACGTAACCGCAGGTGGTATCGTCACCGATAACCCTGCAGTGGCCACAACCGTCGACTCAATAAATCGTGCCACGACCTCCGTTGGAGTAAGAATTGGAGGTGGCAACGATACAATCTCCGGAGCCGATAGTTGGAATGTAGTGGGTGAGAGGCCAAAGGCAGATGAGGTAGCCACCACGGGAACGTCCGTGGCGCTTGGCCTCGTAACTTGTAATGATGAGGGAACGATAGTCATACCGGACAGTGCGGGTGGGGTGAAACGTACCACCCTTGAGCTCTCACCGGCTCCCGAACCTGCACCTGCCCGTTCCCTTCTTGATCGCTGAATCAACTGATGAACTTCTTCTTCATAATCTGACTCGCTGTCATCATCAGTTCTCTTTCTTTTCCCTTGAACCCGTTCTTGGTTAACTAGAATTCGTCTCGCTTCAGCCAACTCATCATCAGAATCAGAATCAGCCACCGTTGTAGCTGTCCTAGTCACATTCACACTTGAAACTTGTACATTTTCCTCTGGATCCACCCGATCCATATCAATGAAGCCTTGACCACCAAATGCAGCATCAAGGTCTACATTCTCCTCCGGTGACACAACAGGAGCAGCAGGTATAGCTTGAGGTGCTCCTGCCTGTTGTGGTGCCGGGTCCCGAAACTCGTTCCCACGAGCTGGCACATACTCCGGGTTGATCAAGTACCCAAAAAGTGGAGTATGTCGAGGACGGAGCTCAGGTTTGCTCCTCGCACTGGAAGATCTGCATTGGGCGAAGATCCGTTTGCTCACACTTTCCACGTATCTGATTGGGCGACGCTGAGGTAGCATTGGAGCCACATGATTCAAGATCATCCGAATGAATCTTGGATACATAATAAATCTCTCACGCGCCACCGCTCTTCTCTGTCGATCTATCTCGTAGAAGACCATCTGACTAAAGCTGTAACGCTTATTATAAGTCAGAGCAGTCATCGCCAACTGCATGGTCGCGCCCATGCCATCAGTGCCAGCCTTTCTCCCTGACATGCATACAATCATGACATGCATGAGAAAGCGCCACTGGTCCAGTAAAAACCCCTTCCTTCTCTGAGTATCTCCCAAGGGACCAGAGTATCCCATCCTCAGAAACGCACCATCACGGAATGGAGCGATGAAATCTGTCGGATCATCTCTTGTCTCATCTCCAAACCGTAAAGCCGCCCGGATCTGTTCAGATGAGAACTGAACAATCTGATTGTTGACCGTTGCTCGCATCACCGGGGGCTTGACGCGACAGTCATATTCCACGGTCTGCCAAAAATCCTCAATGTTTGGCAAGGATATCGGCAGAGTTGTGGTAATCGCGTGAAATATACGCGAGCGTAAAAGAAACGTGATGATTTCGCGGAAATCATCAACTCCGCTCGCCTCCGGGTCTAATGTTATGTACATGTTATGACCCGTGAAGAACTGTCTTTGGTTGTCTCCTCCGTCATCACCGCCTGCACCGCCTGCTCCAGCTACAGCAGCCATATCTGCATCAAACAGACTAAGTTAGATAAACGTCAAAGCAAGTCACAAATTCGCCTGTTACCATGAGCGAAGTTGTGATCTGTTCTGTATAGGCGAAGTTAGAGGTGGGGCGAAGTTGGGAACAACTTCGCTTCAACTTGAACTTCGCCAGATAACAGTTAAGTAAAAAGGCCCAGGCAAAGTTAATGATAACTTCGCCTACCACAACATCGCCTCATATACTGTAACCTAATTAATTATTAAGCGAAGTTGAACCTCAGGCGAAGTTACGGATAACTTCGCCTAAACTGCAACTTCGCCGAATATGAAACGGCGACAGATTAGACTGTTCAATCGACGTGATTTGGAGAATGTTCGGTGATAAACACATGATATTATGAAGATCTAGACGATTCAGTTGATTACTACGACGTGAAAGTAAGTTTGAAAACCGGGTGTTTAGGTTTCGAATAAACGTGGTCGTGAATCGGGTCGAAACGACCTTTGATTACCCTTAATGAACATGATTATACGACACTACAAACCTACACACCTTTAATCACGGATTGGAATCGAGAATGAAAACACAGATCGGATTCGAACGATAAGTTCGCTTAGGGTTTACTGATTAAGTTCGCTGGGTTACAGGAAGACAAGTTCGCTTGTTTTTTGAAATAATGAACAGTTTGACCTTTAATTTCCTTTATATAGGTCAGAGTTGTACCGGCGAAGTTATGGATAACTTCGCCTATTGCAGGCGAAGTTAGGCACAACTTCGCTGTATTAAAATTTTCAAAAACAAACCCTATATTTTGAACAATTTGCAATTAAGTTTTAAAACAACCTTTAAAGTGTTAAATGATACGATCAAGACCAAGTAACCAGGTATAAATTCATACAACTACATAAGTAGAAAAATTTTAAAAATAAAGTACACGGGATCAAATTTCAGTCTCGATAGGGACTACCATGTTTTAGAAAAGATCCGAACAGGAATCATACTAATTACGTGACTGTCACACAGATCCGTGTTTAGCTGTATTATGACATAAAGAAACAGGTTGTAAGCAGGTAAATGACTTAGAATGGTTTTCATCGTTTCTGTGATACGGGTTAGGTTCAATTAAGCTCAAATCTTAAGTGGGCAACAACTCAGAGATTATGATGCCTCCTATCTATTCTCAAAGCGTATTTGACTTTCCCCAAGTCACCCCGAGTTGACCTCGACCCGTAGTGTCTGATTAAATAGTAATTACTCTTCGATCTTCAGACTCTTCTTCCCGTTCTCTTTCTTACATCTTGATTGAGAAGTCTTAACATTATGAACTCTAGAATGTCTCAATAACACACTTTTTTTTTTTAGGCAAATACAAAAAACTTCAGAGTAGTGAATAACTGCAAGTCCCGAATCTGGATCACTGCAGTTTCTTGACACGCTATCTTCACTGGAATCAGAACACTCACGGGCTCGTGTATGACTGGGTAATCGCTTTTCTGCCTATCATTCGGAAAGATATATATGGAGACATGCACAACTCATAAGGAGTTTCCACATAAAATCGAGTAGATTTAGTTAGTATCACTTGTACTTTTACGCACCATAAAAAGCTACCATGACATACAATGACTGTTCTAAAGTCTTTTAGGCCTTATAACTTCACTAGTTAAGCACACAGAATCAGTATATCTATCACTTTCCAAGGTTGGATCAATTTTCTGTTAATCATAGTAAAGGAACTTCTTACGAAGTAGTAGACTTGAAAAATAATTTCATTTCCCGAAAGAAAAAAAAAATTTTAACTTCTATCGCCCCGATCAAGTCAAAGTCTTCAGGTAAACGGCTATCCTGAAGATCCAATGGATCAGCAGGACCGACCACATTCGAGTATGTGTCCTTCTAACTAAGTTTGAACGACTAATTTTCAGCGAAAGAATAAAAACACATCATAAACCGCCCCGGTCACTTTCAGTCATCTGGTTAATGGCTATCCTTATATTCTACAAGTAGAGATGAGGACCAAACATATCCGAAGATATGTCCTTCAAACTAAGGCAACCGACATAATTCTAAGGGATAGTGACGTTTTTTTTTTTTTAAATAAAGACAAAAACACGGTTACTCGGGATTGATCATCCCATTCAGCTCAACAAGGTTTTGAAAACGATTTTTGTCAAACGCTTTAGTGAACAAATCAGCGAAATTATCTAGCGTATCAACCTTTTCGAGCACAATCAATTTCTTCTCAGCACAATCCCGTATAAAATGATGACGGATGTCAATATGTTTAGTTTTGCTATGCTTTACAGGATTGTTAGTTACTGAGATAGCAGCAGTATTATCAATGCAAATAGGACTATGAGTGAAATTCAGACCATAATCGCGCAACTGTTGTTGAATCCAAAGAACCTGGGAGCAGCAGTTGGATGCTGCCATGTATTCGGCTTCACAGGTTGAAATGGCGACTAAGGTCTGCTTCTTGCACTGCCATGACACTAATCTGCCTCCAAGAAACTGACATCCACCTGTTGTTGACTTCCGACTCTGATTGCACCCTCCATAATCAGAATCCGTGTAGGCGACCAACTCCAAGTCTCCTCCTCTCGTGTACCACAATCCCAGCTTAGGTTTGCCTTTGAGATAGCGCAATATTCTCTTCGCACCCTTCAAGTGAGATTCCTTTGGGTTTGCCTGAAAGCGTGCACAAAGACAAACAGCAAACATAATATCCGGTCTAGAAGCAGTTAAGTACATTAAAGAACCTATTATTGCCCGATATTGGGTTGGGTCCACGTCTGCATCGTTGTCTGAATCAGCACCCAATTTATGGTTGACGCAGACTGGAGTATCAAATGGAGTGCTGTCCTCCATCTTGAAGCGTTTGAGAACATCATGGACATACTTAGTCGGATGAATGAACATCCCATCTTTCTTCTGATCAACCTGCAGTCCTAAAAAGAAAGTTAGTTCACCCATAGCACTCATTTCAAATCTCTTCTTCATGACGGCCTCAAACTCCTGACACATGGCGACTTTTGATGCAGCAAAGATGATGTCGTCCACGTAGACTTGCACCAGTAGAAAGTCGCTCCCTTTTCTCTTGAAGAACAATGTGCTATCGATCTTTCCTCTTTCAAACTCATTCTCAAGCAAGTAGTCAGATAGTGTTGAGTACTAGGCACGAGGGGCCTGATGTAGTCCATACAGTGCTTTACTTAGCTTGTATACGTGATCAGGAAAGTCTGGGTCAGGAAAACCCGGAGGTTGCTCAACGTACACAACCTCATCAACTTTACCGTTAAGGAACGCACTCTTCACGTCTAACTGAAATTCCTTCATCTCCTTATGTGCAGCAAATGCCAAAAACAATCGAATGGCTTCCAATCTTGCCACAGGAGCAAACACCTCATTGTAATCGATCCCCTCTTGCTGATTAAAACCTTTTACAACCAGCCTCGCCTTGTTCCTGATAATAATCCCTTTCTCATCTCTCTTGCATTTGAAAACCCATTTTGTGCCAATCGCATGCACATTCTTCGGTTTTGCAACCAAGTTCCATACCTCCATCTTCTTAAACTGGGCTAATTCTTCTTGCATGGCTTCGACCCACGAGCTGTCCTTGAGAGCCATTTGATAGTTCTTTGGTTCAATCTGGCTGATGAAGCAGGTGTACAAGCATTCGTTTATGATTCCTATATCTTTAATGCTTGTGTAAACACAGGTGTGCTCATTCAAGCTTTGTCTTGTTTGTACACCGTCGGACAGATCACCTATCACATTCTCCAAAGGGTGATTTTTGTGAACTCTCGTAGTCGGAACCGCACTGATTTGCAGATTGTCTTCCAGGTTCGAAGGTAGCTCATCAATGGGTGTTTGTTGTTGAGAGTGAAAAGGATTGAAGAATTCCTCTTCAATAGAGGCAGCAGGGGTATCGACAGCATTTGACGAGGAAGGCTGACACTCATCGTACAGCGGTCTTTGCACAACATTGTCTTCCTCATCGTAAAGCATCTACGTAGCTATTCTTTCATCTACTTCTGCACAATCCAAGTAAGGTATGTTAAAAGATTTAAAAAGTCTATCATAGTCGAAAACCCCAGTGGGTCCCATGCTTGGTTTTGGTGATTTGTAACTTGTGATATCAGTGTTACAGACCACCTCAACCTTGCTGGTCGATGTATTAAAGACTCGTCTGTTGGGAGTCCCAACAACGTATCCGACCAAAATTCCTTCGTCGGCTACTTCACCAAATTTAGAATTTGTCTTTAATATCGAACACGGGGACCCGAATGGTTCAAGACCACTCAAGTTGGGCTTTCTCCCATGCATAAGTTCATAACATGTTTTATTCAGTCTTTTAACAGTTAACACTCTATTAAGGATATAACAGGCTGTTGCAACGGCTTCAGCCCAGAACACCACAGGAAGTTTCAAATCAGCCAGCATGGTTCTGGCTCCTTCAATTAACGTTCTGTTCTTCCTCTCAGCCACTCCATTTTGTTGCGGAGTATACGGAGCGCTGTACTAGTGTTCTATTCCTTTCTGTAAGCAGAAGAGCTCCATCTGATAGTTCTTGAACTCAGTCCCATTGTCACTCCTGATGTATTTAACTCTTTTTCCCATAATATTCTCAACCTTGGTAATCAAATTTATTACCATCTGAACAGTTTCATCCTTTGACTTCAGGAAATATACCTAAGAGTATCGAGAGAAATCATCAGTGATCACCAAGCAGTAAGATGTTCCACCTAGGCTTTTTGCATTCACGAGACCAAAGAGATCCATGTGAAGTAAGTCTAGGGTACTGACTATTGAATTAACCTTCTTGGTGTGATGGGATTTCTTGTGTGGCTTTCCCTTTTTGAACGATAAGCATTGGTCTTCAAAGTTGAAATTCTTCAAGGGAACACCCAGCACAAGCCCATTCTTGACAATGTAGTTCATTTTCCGAAGATGAATATGCCCCATTCTCCTATGCCATAATTCGGACTCCGATTCAGTTGCTTTTGACAGAAGACAAGATTCATCTGTTGCCATCTCAGTCGACCTCATGTCCATAATATACGTATTCTTTTCTCTTGGAGCCTTCATAACAATCCAATCCTCTGGTATCTTGAAACCAGGATGTAGCACGATCGCTTCATTCTTGGTAAAGTGCACGGTGTAATCTTTGTCACAGATCTGCGATACACTCAGCAGATTATGCTTCAGTTCTTCAACAAAATTTACTTTCTCTAACGTCATCTTTCCGTTAGTCACCGTCCCAATTCCTGTGATCCTTCCACCACTCTCTCCAGCGAAACTCACTCTTCCTCCCTGAACAGGTTTCCATTCGTGTAACAAACTCTTGTTACCCGTCATGTGCCGGGAACAGCCGCTATCCACAACCCATAGATTGTTTGCAGCCCTGTTCAACTGTTCCTGCACGATTAAAGCAGATGATTAAAATCTGGGGACCCAAGACCTATTGGTCTTGGGTCTATACATCCCGTACTTTGGCTGTCCAAAGTTAGTATCGGAATAATTTCTGTAAGTCCTAAAAGGATACCTTCTTGTAGATTGACTATGAGGCCATCCATACCTTCGTGAATTATATGAATTATTACTTATGGTTTGGTTGTTAGCAGTGGAAAACTGAGATTGATTTCTTTGAAAACCAGGATTATTCCAATTTCTGAACTTTGATGAGTTTTCATTTTTACCATTATAGAGATTACGGTTAGTTCTGTTCTCAGTTTTCGAAGGCCTCACACCTCTGAATCTCTGCTTCAGAGGGCAATCTGCAATTAGGTGTCCTAATTGATTACATCTGAAACAACTCCTGTGTTCAACTTTCTTTTCAATAGCTGTTTTAGATGTTGAGGCTGCATTACTGCCCGTTTGTCTCACATATGGTGGGACATACGGGTTTAGTGGAGATTTCTTTTCAGTTGTTTTATGTTTCACTCCACCTTTTGGTAACACTGCCTCTTCTTTTGTCTCTCTCGACTCGGATGACTTGTCCGAGTTTGATGAGACAGGACTAGGAGCAGAAATCTTAACACACGAAACAGGCTTACTTGTTTCGCCTTTACTAACTTCTGGTTCTTTAATAGTAACCTTAACCGGAACTGTCTGACCAAAATCAACATCAACAGATTTCTGATTACTAGGATCAAAAGTGTAATTATGATTGTACGGTGGTGGAACTTCATGATATCCAATTCCTCCCCTTTTAACTGGGGAACCTTGATCACTAACGAGGTGATCAAGTATAGCGGAGGAATTTCTGAATTGCTCAAGTTTCCTGTTTAGTTCCACCACTTTCACCTGGTGATCAGCTATCTGTTTATCCCTTTCAGCTATTAGTTTGGTTTTCTCTTCTAACACTTCATAGCTAAGATCAATTACTTGAATTTTTTCAGCTAGATTTGCTTTAAGACTCCTAATATCTTTCTCACTAGCTTTTATTTTTACTTTATAACTGTTTTCTCTAGCTTTAGTGAAATGATGATCTTTTTTTAATGTTTTAAATTGAGCATCCAAACTAACAAACTGATCAGTTATTGTTGTCAATTGTTCAGACAGATTTTCACATTTAGTACAAGGGAGTTTAGTACTTACCTCGGAGAGCTGATCTGTCACATCGGCCATGAAAGCTTGATTTTCTCCAGTTACCTTCTCACTTTCTGCAGTTTCGATGTTCGCCAAATTAGCCTGTTCAAACACTTCCTCAACTTGCAGATTCCAGTTGTACTCCCCGTTCTGTCTGGATATCATGGCTCTATCCTCATTACCACCCCCACTCTGTTGTGTAGACCTGTTTTGACTGCGTTCTACCGTTCATTTGTGCACTCCTTCGCAAAGTGGCCATTCTGCTGACAGTTATAACATCGCACCTTTGACTTGTCAAAACCCGGTCTCTCACCAACAAACTATCTACCTGTCTTCTTCATAAACCTCTTAACACTTCTCACAATCATCGCCATCTGCCACTGCAGATCCATCTTTTCCAGATCATCAGCATCGATCTGATCATAGTCTTCATCCAATGTTGCAGGATCAACAATCTTACCCTGAATGTAATTTTCATACGAAGCAATGAAAGATGCATAGAGAGCAAACTGCTGTTCAGCAGATTTAACACTCATGGGCATCTTAGAGTAGTTGTTGTTCGAAACACTTGGGGAAAAACTGCTCTTGGTTGCTTGAGGTTTAGAAGCGTTTGATCCACCAGCTACAAAACACACATCACCATTCATGTTGAGAGATACATGACCTTCATGTGTTGAGTTAGCGCCCGAGTCTCCCTTAGAGTAGTAAGCAGACGATTCAGACTTCGAACTTGAACTTGAGTTAACTTTTGCACCATACATTCCTGGATCCTGAACCTGATCAGTTGGTGTCTCTTTACGAACCATGTTAAGTTCAAAAGTTCTTAGTTTGTTGACTGCTGTTTCCAAGTCATAGTCGGCAAACTCTTTGTCTTCTCTCATCAAGACAGTGTACATCTCCCATTTCGGTGGGAGAGCATCAAGAAGCTTTTCAACGATCTCATCTTCTTTGTAAGTAATGGAGTAGTTGCTGAGTTCGGTCATCAGATGATAATATCAAGTGATGATATCATCAAGTGATTCATTCTTCAAGTACTTGAACACCGAGAATTGGGTTTTAAGTAGTTTAATCTTTGATGCACGAATCCCCACATTACCCTCAAAACGGTTTTCAAGTGCTTCCCAAAGCTCTCTAGCAGTTTTATACTTTCTGAAGGTGTGAAGAATCTCTTGTGGAAGAGCCATTGTTATCGCTGCATGAGCTTTGCTTTCAGCCTCATACATTTTCTTTTCTTCTTCTTCCATCTCTTTGTATTTCTTAATCTGATCACGACCCTCATACTCAGCAGTTGGTGGAATGTAACCATCTTGTATGCACACCCACATCTTAGCATCTTGGTACTTGACATATTGTTCAAACCGATCCTTCCACGCTACAAAATCGGTTCCCTTAAGCATCTTCGGTGCCTTTGTAGCTGAACCCGCTTCCACTTCCATCTTCACCAGTTCCGTAATGTTTATTGAAGACATCTTTCACAAAACACAAAGAAACCCGAAAAATAAAAATTTTATTTTTAACAGTACTGTAGGCGAAGTTGTGGATAACTTCGCTTAAGTCTGAACTTCGCTGATTCTGAACTTCGCTCCCTTTTTTTTTTAAATTCGCCTGATTCGGCGAAGTTGTGTATAACTTCGCTTAAGGTACGCGAACTTGTGAGGTAGGCGAAGTTGTGGGTAACTTCGCTTGAGATAAGCGAACTTGAGAAGGTAGGCGAAGTTGTGGATAACTTCGCTTAACCTTATATCTTCGCCTAAACCCTACAAACAGTGACGGCAACTTCGCCTGATGAACATGATGGTTTTGCAGGTTTGATTTCTGGATTTTACGAGGTTTGTGAAGGTGTAATGGGTTGTTTATGATGGTGGGAGGTGAGTAGGACACAAAAACTCGGTAAACTCGTCCCGCGAATAGTCGAACGGAACGATTTCTACACCCGCGTGATAATCCCGAACCACACAATCACGAGCAAAAGCTCTGATACCAATTGTAGGTTCCCAGCCGGATCTACATGGAATATCTCGTTCTACGTAGGTGCGGAATCCCTACGTAAGACGTTACGAGCGTAGAAGACGATACGAGTTAACACGATCGAACACACGTTACAATAAGCAAAGACACGTTGTATATTGCAACCGGAAACACGTGATATCAATCACTGATTACAGGACTCGTAAACACGTAAACTAAAAACTCAAACTTCGTTACTAAACAGCCGTAACCTAATGCTATATAACCACGACAACTTCGCCTGGCATGTTCAGGCGAAGTTGTCACTAACTTCGCTTATCTAAGAAGTTCGCCTGTATCAGCGAACTTGTTAGCTAACTTCGCTTAATACAAAACACTAATCCAAACGACTCAATTACAGACACTATATACTGAACTACTGACATCATGTACCAACATTAATATTTTGAGAAAGAGATGTTTTTGTTATTTGTATTTAATTCCTGTGTAATTTGTGGTTAAGAAAATATTTTGAGAAAGACATAAAGTAATCACTTATTCATTTTCTTAAGTTTATTAAACGATACAAACAAAAAGTATTGGTCTATTTTCTTTCATTGTTCATTTCATTTACTTTTACATTCTATTTACCATTCATTCCATTAGTAAACCAAATAAATCCAAAATGTATAAGATCGTAAATTAACATATTAAAATCCTAGTGTTTGTATAGTGGAACTATAACTTTTGTTTGTTAATATTTTTATTATCCATATGGTATATAATACATAAATACGACCTTAAAAAGGTTTTTAGGTTAGAAGTTATCTTAACAATTTTATTGGTTATCTTATACTTTGCACGTAAGTTAGACGTACCAGAGATGAGGATGCTGAGATGGATGTGTGAACACACTAGGTTGGATCGTATTAGAAACGAGGCCTTTAGGGAAAGATTAGGGGTAACTAGTATTTCTAATAAAATTACGGAAGAGAGGTTAAGGTGGTTTGACGTTTGAGCATATGTAGAGAAGACATGAGTCTGCACCAGTTAGGGTGGTAGAAACCCTTGCTGTAGAGGGGAAGAGAAGTAGAGGTAGACCCAAACTGACTTGGGATTAACGTATTATGAATGATTTGATAGAATTAAACTTATCCGTGGACATGGTCCATGATATGTGTTCGTGGAGTCGTAGAATTAACGTTAAGGATTCTTAGGTGGGTTTTTTTGTGGTCTTGGCTTTGTTTAAGAGCCTAGATCTTACTATATGTGTTATTGCTCATCTCTTTCTTATGTATATATGTTAAATATGTTTTACTTTATTATTTCTATTTTTCTTCGATTATTGGGAGCTTCATATATATATATATATATATATATATATATATATATATATATATATATATATATACATAATATGGGAAGTTTCATGTACTTTTTAATCTTAACATGAGAACATATGTAATAAACTAATAATACTAATTTATAAAAAAAAATGAGAACATAAGAAACAATATCAACTACAAATGATAACAACAAATACTAGCAAATAATTATAACAACAAATGAAAAAAATCTAATATTAACAACAAAATCTATATATCAGCAAATACTTATAACATCCCATAATCGAAAATTAACAAATACGAAAAAAAAAACAAACACTTACAAAATAAACCTAATGATAACAGCAGATTGGTTCTAACTGTTTTCATGTTAAGAATAAAACATATTAGATCATCTACCTATACTAGTAAAAGAAAATAATTCTAGACACATGGAATTCTAAGGTTAATTCTCCATATCAAATACCCCCCCCCCCCCAACCCCAAAATCACTTCTCTTCTATTGATGGAAAAAAAACAATATTGGTTCTAAATATAGTATTGATTATAAATTAAACATACCGTATTAATTGCTCAATCTTTCATGATTGAATTATTAATGCCATAAATTATATTTTAAACATACTTAATATAAAAAAATAATATAATAATTACGTGTCATAAATATATTTTCTTTAAAATTGAAATGCATATATAAAACAGTTTATGTTTAAAAAGTACATTAACATTAAATTTTTTGAGACATCTTCATATTGAAGAAAACTATAATATTTTTTTTAAATTTTTTTTACAAATAGCCAGTCTTAAAAATCATAGATAAATTTTTCATTTTTTTCTATTTATTATAAGACTATTGTGATAGTTGAAAAACAGTGTGTTTATAAGGACAACATGAAAGCTGTACAAAAAGGAAATTTGTGTTTTTTTTTTGTCTATGGCAGAGTATGGAATGTATAACATTTTTGTCAAATACTTTAGCTACATCTTTTACATCGAACGGCCTTATTATTTTAAATGTTGCTTCTAGTGACATTGCTTCATTATTGTATACTAATGGTAGAACAACTCATTCTCGATTTAAAATTCAAATATATTTGATGATATAAAACGACTATATTTGTAATACATTTTTATACATAGTATAAAGAGACTTAAGTATCTTTTTTTTTAATCTATAAAACGACTATATTTGTAATACATTTTTATACATTTGTAAATTATTAATTGTGACTTATACATTAATCTATCTCGTGTAATACACGGGTTTCTAAAACTTGTATATATATATATAGGGTGAGAATCCTAAGAGAACTTTTTAATTTGAGAACTTTGATAACCATTTTGAGCCGCAAAAAATACCCTTTAAAAAAACTTTAAGAAAATTATAAAACAAAAAAAAACCCTAATTATACATATATGTATATTTTTATTTATTCGCGATTTACATAATGTACACATATCTAGGTTATCATTTATTTTAATTGTACATATGTGTATAAAGAATAATTTGTATAAAATTAAAAATACGAAATATGCATATATGCATAATTTTGCTAAACCGATATTTTAAAAAAAATATTTTTGTATGTTTTTTATGTAACCGGGACGAAAAATAATAATTTTTGGTTATTTTACTTTTCTTATTTTTGCGTTTTTTTTTGTTATATATTTTTTTTCTTAAAAAGAATTTAATTGTGGTCTAAAATGGTTCTCACATGATCCTAATCATATATATATGTATACATATATATATATATATATATATATATATATATATATATATATATATATATAGGGTAAGGATCCTAAGAGAACCCTTTGCAAATTGAGAACTTTGAGAACCATTTTAAACCACTAAAAACACCTTTAAAAAAATCATAAAACAAAAAATAATAAAAATTTTAAAAAAGTAAAAAAAAATCAAAATTCGTATATTTCATTCCGGTTTCATTAAAAAAATAAAAAAATTAAAAAAAAAATTAAAAAAAACGTCGTATTTACACATATGTATAATTTTATATAATCTTTAGTTACGTAATATACATATATATACAATATCATTTATCTTAAATTATACACACATGTATAAAAAAACATGTAAATGTACATATATGTATATATTATACATATGTGTACATAATTTAGCTAAACCGAGTTTTTTTTTATGAAATTGGGATGATAAAATAAGAATTTTGGTTTCTTTTACTTTTTTATTTATGTTTTTTTTTATTTTATGATTTTTTTTTTATTTTTGAGTTTTTTGTGGCCTAAAATGGTTCCCATAGTTCTCAATTTCAAAAAGGTTCTCTCATGATCATGATCCTATATATATATATGTGTGTGTGTGTGTGTGTGTGTGTGTGTTGTTTTGTTTGTTTGCGTTGTCTAGCGTTGAGGTCGGGGTCCTCTAAAAGTATGATTTCTATCCGTAACGATAGTGGTAAGGTTAGCCTACATGTCACCCTCCCCAGACCCTAATAGTAACTTGCTACGAGTGAGATTTACTTGGAATGGTTGTTGTTGTTTATTGGTTATCTTATACTTGAAGGTAAAATCATCATTCATTTTCTGTTTTTAAAATTTTTATCAGTTTGTTATCATTTCAATTTTGTAATTGTTTGATTAAATGTTCTTATCATCAAAATGAGTCAACCACAATCTAAAATATGGCTAGCAGTGCAACTTATTAATTGTTTGCCTTCTATTTTAATTTCAATGTAATTTAAAAACTTTATATTTACCTCTAAAAATCTTTTTACATATCAAAACAAATAACACAAAGTTAAGTTGATATAAAAACCCAAATCAAAAACAATAAACAAGAACCCAAAATAATGTGTATATTTGTGTCATATTAAGTATCAAATCTCCCTTTCACTTGCAAAACACTATCTCCAGATAGGTGGGTTTGGAAGTTGGGAGATATGTGTAAGTCGTGTGGATGAATCCTCCCATATGATATTAAGTAAACACATTGTTAGACAGAAACTAACTACGTGGTGATTCAAGAAGAAAGATAAAGATGAATTAAAGACGATGAACATGGTAGGATGACTTCAAAGCACACATATATCACCTCGGGTGCTTAAGTCCATTGAACAAAACTGATTACTATGATAATACTTGTGATGTCTAACCCTAATCAATAATAAACAACTATATATACAAAGCCCAGTATAAACCCAAAAGCCGAAAAGACATTTGGTTATCAATAACAAAAATCGTAATCTACAATAAATAGCTTCAAGCAAATCATAAACCATAAATATATCCCAACAATGTTACCCTTGGTTTGTTGTTTTCTTTCATCAAGGCTTGTCATCAAGATGCACTTCTACTCATATTTAAAACAACAAGTTTCTTTATGCCCCTTTTTAGTTGATCCATCTGGCACAGAAACTGGGTCCTTTTCTGACCCAACCTGATCCTAAGATGGATTCGTCTTGACTTTTCTTTGCACCCCGTGCAGGTTCATCATTCCTTGTGACCACATTAGATCATGACTCCTTCTCGGGTTCATTTTTACTTTTCTTTGAACCCCATGCTGGTTCATCATTTTGACTTTTCTTTGAAGCCTTTTCTTTGCATTTTCAGAGATCCCACAAAATGATGGTCTTTGTTCCTCTTGGCTCCGCTTTTTCCTCATCTCGTTGTTACAAAGATATATTCTCAATTTCATATGATCTACAATAATCTGTATCAAACAAGCCAAGTTAGACCCATTTATTGAAATAACAACATAATATTATGCATAAATTGATCAAGGTCAACTTCTCAGTCAATAAAAAAGATTTCGGTGAATAAACAAGATTTTGGTCAATATAGTTGATCATGTGTGATCTCGGTCAACCAATTGTTTTCTGTCAACTAAAAACCCAAATGTTTTCATTATTTTGACACTTCGATTTCTATGTCCTTCTTCTCCAAAACATTAAAACCACTATAGCCTGACTTGCGACTTTCGTAACCGCCCATCAAATCTTCTCCCAAAAAATTAACCATTGATAATCTCATGAAATGCATAATCGATTTAATATTTTCTTAAAACACGAATTCATTTAACCGAATTCAAATCATCAAATATTAGTATCCAAACGATAACCACACGATAATTATCAAATAGGGGTGGCAACCTTGACCCAAACCATTACAAATGGGTCAATTTGGGTTGTTTTAAAATTCAAATGGGTTGATTTGGGTCATAAGTTTTAATTAAATGGGTCAAAATGGGTCACTTGAAATTCCACATTCTTATTTTTGGGTCAAAATGAGTTGACAAATTTAACTACATAGGTCGATGAGGGTTAGTGTCTTAAGGAAAAGTGACATGTTTGGGTTGAAACGGGTTTTAGATTGGAACGATATCGGTTTAGGTTTCGGCTCGGATCAGCTTTCGTGCCGACACGAGTTTTAGCACTGGATGGGTTGGGTTTTGGTTTCTATCGAGTTTTCGCACTAATCGGGTCGATTAAGGTTTTTGATTCGTTTTCGTCGACATTTCGGTTTCGGTTAATTTGTCGGGTTTTTTTTTTTTTGATGAACGAGGATAACGGGGAAAATATTTTAGTTTTTTTTACTTTTTTCGTTATTCGTTTATATTTTGAGTTATGATTTTTTATTTGTTTTTTTTTGAATTTTTTTTGAAGGATTTTGATCTTAATAGAAACCATAAAAAAATATTCAAAAAAATTAATAAAAAAAATCATAACTCAAAAAATAAAAGAAAAACAAAAAATGTAAAAAAAACTAAAATGTTTCGTTAGTTGTCCTCATTAAAAAAAGTTGACAAATTAACCGAAATTGAAAAGTCGACAACAACGGAACAAAAACATGCTGAAAAAGCTGTTAATTGATGAAAGGAACTGAAAAATCGCTAAAGCAAGCTGTTAATTGCTGAAACGAACTAAAAATCGCTTAAACGAGCTGTTACGTGCTGAAACGAACTGAAAAATCGCTTAAACGAGCTGTTACGTGCTGAAACGAAATGAAAAATCGCTTAAACGAGCTGTTACATGCTGAAACGAACTGAAAAATCGCTTAAACGAGCTGTTACGTGTTTAAACGAAATGAAAACTCGCTTAAACGAGCTGTTACGCGCTGAAACGAACTGAAAAAAATCGCTTAAACGAGCTGTTACGTGCTGAAACGAACTGAAAAATCGCTTAAACGAGCTGTTACGTGCTGAAACGAAATGAAAAATCGCTTAAACGAGCTGTTACACGCTGAAACGAACTGAAAAATCGCTTAAACGAGCTGTTACGTGTTTAAACGAAATGAAAACTCGCTTAAACGAGCTGTTACGCGATGAAACGAACTGAAAAATCGCTTAAACAAGCTGTTACGCGCTGAGACGAACTGAAAAATCGCTTAAACGAGCTGTTACGCGTTGAAACGAACTGAAAAATCACATAAACGAGCTGTTACGCGCTGAAACGAACTGAAAAATCGCTTAAACAAGTTGTTAAGCGCTGAAACGAACTGAAAAAAGAACTGAAAAATCGCTTAAACGAGCTTTTACGTGCTGAAACGAACTTAAAAATCGCTTAAACGAGCTGTTACGCGCTGAAACGAACTGAAAAATCGCTTAAACAAGCTGTTACGCGGTGAAACGAACTGAAAACTCGCTTAAACGAGCTGCTACGCGCTGAAACGAACTGAAAAATCACTTAAACGACCTGTTACACGCTGAAACGAATTGAAAAATCTCTTAGACGAGCTGTTACGTGATGAAACGAACTGAAAAATTGCTTAAACGAGCTGTTACGCGCTGAAACAAACTGAAAAATCGCTTAAACGAGCTGTTACGCGCTGAAACGAACTGAAAATTGCTTAAACGAGCTGTTACGCACTGAAACGAACTGAAAAATCGCTTTAACGAGCTGTTACGCGCTGAAATGAAATGAAAAATCGCTTAAACGAGCTATTACGCGATGAAACGAACTGAAAAATTGCTTAAACAAGATGTTACGCGCTGAAACGAAATGAAAAATCACTTAAACGAGCTGTTATGTGCTGAAACGAAATGAAAAATCACTTAAATGAGTTTTGACCCAAACCCGTTTTGACCCGTTCCACCCTTGACCCGTTCTAACCCGAACCTGTTGACCCAAACCGGTCCGACCCGAACCAAAACAACCCTTTTTTAAGTGACCCGTTTCGACCCTAACCCGTTTCAACCCTAACCCGTTCCGACCCATGACCCGTTTCGACCCAACCCAACCCATTTGCTACCTCTATTATCAAACTCTTACCTTTGATGAAGGTAGATCATTAATTAATAAATTAAAGAAGTGAAGCTTATGATCTAAGTTGTTGAGGATTCTGCTTTGAGAACTTTAAGATATTGAAAAGTGACTGTCAATAACACATTCCAAGAGTTTCTAACTCTTGGAATTTCGGTATATTTAGGCCTAATTCAAGAATTTTAGTCCATTTGGGCCAGGTTAAAACATACATCAATTTGGATCAGATCCACTCAATCAAACAAAGAAGGCCTAATGGCCTGCCATAAAGGACCAATCAATTGATTTTTGAATAAAAACGATTTCATAAAACGCTTGTTTCATTAATAAAGTCTTAAAAGTAATAAGAAAACAAAAAATAAAACTATACATTTATAATAGCCTTATTATTATCCTTTAGAAAAAGTTGAGATCAAATCGTTTTAAGACAGATGAAGGAACATTTTTCGGCACACGCATACATTGGAAGATCTGATACATTGACGGTATTGTTGTCCACTTAAATCCATGCCCATAGTACTTACTTTGAGGGTTATGACCGGACACAATTTAGGTTCGTATAAGCTAGTGGGAACCATACTTAACAATCAAGAAAACATTTTACCATGCTTCATTATAGTTTTAACGGATCAAACCACCCTACCTGGCTTATACCTCAAAACTAGTATATCAAAATGATTGCACAATCAATGTACAAGTTTAATAATGATGAAATAGGCAAGACAATCAAGAATATTGCTGTCCGTTTAAACCTAAGCATGCAAGTCTACTAGACAGCCATTAGATATGACTATGGTATATTAATGTAGCTAACCAGCAAATTGTCATCACTACAAGACATACCACTGTTATGAAGAAACACCCTGAGGTCCATTCCCATGGATGAGTGAACATGATTTCATCTGTACGGCTTACATACATCTTATCACTTGTGGTCCATTTCTTAATGGTATTAGGACGCGAGCAAGGGAACCATGTATGACTAACATCGTGGTTGATCAAGTCATTGGTTTATTTGTACTTTTGAGGTACGAAGTGATCAATTTAATTACTTAGCAGATAAACTGCAGGTTAGCTCTTTGAGCTCATTTAATATCCCATCTAAAGAAGTGAATACCCAGATGACAGACATATTAAATACCCAATGGTGTCCGAACCCCGACGCATCACATCAATACAAGATTTATGGCTATAAGACCATACGCCGTGAAGTGATAACCACATAAACCAGAAACATAAGAATTTAGTTTGTATCGCGTGTCGTTTAGCAAACTTACACGTTAGGCCTATCCAAGCATCATATGATAACAAACTTACATTTCTATAAAAGTTGATTACTTGGCGATCTAACTGACTCAAGGCTTGAGTATAGCTCGACCTTTCATTCCAGTCGTTACACAGGTATATTAAAAATATTGATAAGACCCTAAGATGTGACCCACTTAGAACATGTTCATTAATTTCAAACAAGTCAACGTTTAAACTGACTTTTCAATCCTAAGGGTGGAATCTGCCGACACAAGGAATACAGAGTTAACGTGTTTCAGCTGAAGTGAAGTACCTTACATGTGTTGATCATACCGTTCACACAATGATTCATATCATTTCCCACAAAAATGCAACAAACAAAACACTATTTTAGTATTTTTATTTTTATGATTTTTTTATGTAACACACACACACTATTTTTGAATTTTTTTTCTCCCCCTTATAATTTGTGCAAAAAGTAAACTAAAAATGAAAAAAATTTATGTACAAATTTACACAAAAATTATACTCAATCATCGAGATGAAGCATTTGAAGGAACCATACAAGCACATTGACTCGAGCTGCACCAAAAGGTTCGGTGAACGGGTCCGCCACATTATTATCAGTGTGGATCTGTTCCAAATGTATTAATTTACGATCGAAACAATCTCGAATAAATGAACTCTAATGTCATTGTGCTTGGCTTTAAAATGTCTAATATGATTTTTAACAATAACAATAGCAACATCATTATCACAAATGATAGGAGTGTTAAGAAATTCTAAACCGTAGTCCATTAATTGATGCTGCATCCAAATAACATGTGGACATCAATCGGATGCAGCTACATATTCAGCTTCAGCAGTGAAAGTAGACACGGTTTGTTTCTTTTTGCATTGCCACGAGATAAACCTAGCTTTCTCCCAAGAACTAGCATCCAATAGACGTAGATTTCATGTCAATTTCACAACCTTCGTAATTGCAATCAACATAAGTATATAAATCAAAATCTAAATTCTTAAGATACCAAAGACCTAACTTTGGCATCCCTTTCATATATCTATAAATTCTTTTAACAATTAAATGATAGAGTTTCGGATTAGCTTGAAAACATGCAAATTTATAGACTACAAACATGTCACACTCCAACCTAACAGCGGAACACGCCGGGGGCGACATAATTTGTATCCTAGCTCAAAGACACTAAAATAATAATAAGTGTCATTATCTATATTTATTTATTCACAACAATCGTATAAAAATAATTCATATGAAAAAGAAATTAGTACAAGATTTAAACTTTTAAAATTTTTAGCCTAAAGTCCGAACCGAGTTCTTCACTACAGCTCATTTCATATCACAACCTGCATTAAGCGTAAAAATAACTTGTCATCAACACATGTTGAACGAGTAACCACAGTTAAATAATAGATATAATAATAATACTGATAAATAAACCATTGTTTGAGTATGTTAATAGCATCAATTAAATAAACAAGTATATGTGTCTTTTCGATCATGACACTAGATTACGGACATGTCTACTTGAACAGATTCGCAACCAATAAAGAACTTAAAACAAAAGTGAACAAAATGGGTCTTTTCGAACATACCACTAGATTCAGACATGTCTACTTGGACGACGTATGATCATACTATGAGGATGAGATGCCAAACAACCATAAAACCAATAAACACTTATTCATACAGAAATCAACAATTAATAGAGAAATATCACAACCACGCGAAAAATAGAATTGGGTTGAGTATAATAGTGTAATAATAATTTCTAATACGCATAATGCCAACAAAACAAAACTAGGAAAAAAGGGATGTGACTACTCACTTGATAAATTACTAGATGATCCCCATGAAAGTTTTAATGTTGTAAAGTCGTATTGGTGAAGGCTACAAAGTAATTATCACGTATAAGTATAGGTAGGGTGAATTGATAAGTTGTGAGTGAAACTTTTGAAATTAAAGTTTGTTAAAAAAATCCCCTAATTTGAGGTTCAAGTTGGATTTAAGGCGTCACCGGTGCATGTAATTTAAACAATAAATTTTTACCCTTTTTTATTTTAAAAAAGTAATAATAATTACAAAAAATTCACAATCGTACTCCATTATTAAAGCATGCAAGAATTTCCGCTTGACATCATTCTATGGTGTCCACCTAAATGGCAAGTCATTGCCATGTCATATGTTTACTTTTCTATTAATGTCAAATCATATCCTTCCCATTATATAAACCTTTATATTGCAACCCCTATTAACTATTTTAATTCTCTCTCTCTCTCTCTCTCTCTCATCTTGCGGATTACAACATCTACCACCTCTGTCGATTCCCTATTACGTTATTCTGATAAGTTACTTTTTTATACTCTAATGGGCGATTCTCATATATTATTAAGTATTGTCATTGTCAATTCATTATCTTTGTCATTTTTTGTTTGTATTGATTTTATTATTTTATGATTTTCATAAATCTCAATAGGTTTTATATAAAAATCCAAGATTCAATGTAAATATTAAAATTTTCTACTCGATCTATCTTCCATATGGTTAGTGGTTTATTTCGCTTTTGATTTTCATTGTTATCGGATTTATTATGTTAATTATTCCAGTTACATCCACTAGTAATTCAATTATTTCAGTTATTGTTAACTATTCCGGTTTCATCCATTGGTAATTCAAATTTTCCGGCTATTGATAATTATCCAGTTATACAGTATGACATCAATGGTAATTTATTCACATAATTCAAATCTACCATAATTGGTAATTCAATTATTATGTGATATCAATTGTTTTCAAATTTATTGGTAATTATTCTAGTTACTAAATCATAGTATACTTTCTAATTTTTCTATTTTATCACAAATAATATATTAATTAACATTAATTTAATTTTAATAATTTCAGCTTATGGCCCCCAACTTGGTAGAATATCAATTGTTAATCATTTCAGCTTATGGCCCACACTTTTAATCAATTCAGTGATTAGTCTGAACGATTCGGTAACTCGCTCTGATACCAATTGACAAGAACCGAGCCCCGGTGCGGAAGCGTGAATATTCATTATTAAAAGAAGAGCTCGGATCTGGGTTAGGATCGAATCGCACTCGTATTCACTCTTGAATTGTATTTGGACGGGTGAGATGCATTGGGAGAGAGCCTAATTCGATTAACAATAATCAGTAAAGTAGATGAACACGTACATGTAATCGAAACACAAACAAGATAGAAATGGTGGTATGATATCATTAGTCGAATGATTATCATAAAGATGAACCACTCATACATACATACATACATTCATACATGCACAAAAAATATCAACCACCCTAGGAGAGCTCATCCCGGGGAGAAGACTCTCTCATAGGGATAAAACCTTAGATCTCAATCAATACACAATACACTCAATCATACTAGAAAAATTAATAAAACATCTATTTATACTAGTCAAGCATGACTTGATCTTCAAGCCGTCCACCCTTGGTTGAAACCAAAGAATATATTTTTCACCCACATATTAATTCGATGCGTCAGTCTAAAATATAAGTCCCAACATAAAGTTCTTGTCTCGGTATCCGATACTTTAGCTTTTCCTTTAACTTTCTCCTTTTCTTTTGGAAGACGTTTTTCAGCTGCCTGAAAATGTTATGGTATAAAGAACGAAATTGCCTCATCAGAGTTATCATTCGTACACAAGTCAGGATATTCCTCAACTATCACATCTTCAATCTAAACATAATCATCATCAAACGACGTATTCTCAGATGGAACACTCGTATCAAATATCAAATCTTCATTGTTAACCACCTCCACATCTTCTTGTTTTTTTTTTCAATTCTCCATAGCTTCCTCATTTAAGTTAAGCAGTATGGCAATCTGCTCTTTTGTAAGTAAAATATGTTTTACGGATCGTAATTTCATTATGTGTACTATACGGTGATTAATGGTGGAAACACTAATCAAAGGGATAAACACATAACAATTCACATATAGATTGTCTAATATTAATATGACATGAAAGCTTTCCCTCTCTAAAGATCTCTCTCTCTAGGATTACAAAGGATTATTGAGGACTCATAATATGACATTCTAAAGCATCTATTTATATTAAACTCTACGAGCCGTGTAAGTGGGCGTGGCATATAAGCTTATACGCCCGTATAAGCTTATACGTTTACCAAACTTATACCTTCCTTACAACATATCTAACAGTATTAGCTCATTTAACCAATCCAAGACCTAGCGATAGATAAAAATGCTCTAACAGACTCCCCCTTAGATATTCCTTGGTCTTGGTGTTTAAGTAGCAGACATTTTATGTTCCAACAGACTCCCCCTCGGATATTCCTTCGACTAAAAAACTCGATCTTCAACTCATCTCCCCCTATCATCTTGATAGTCTAACACACTCCTCCTTAAGCTTTCTGAATCGACATGTATAACTATTGAATTTTCTGAACTTTCGGATTTGACGGATATGTCTTTTTCAACATCAACTTGATTGGATGAGTCCTTTTTCTTAACGATCTAATGATATAATTTTGAAGTAGATCTTTTCACATAAAATCCCAACTTTTCAAACTTCTTGTCCTTACAATCTTTCAAATCAACAACCTCAACAATTGGCTTCCTCGAAACATCTTTAACGGTGTCGTCTTTTTTTTTCTAAAGGTTTGTTTCGGAGGACCCTTTGGAATATCTGATTGGACGCTTGAGCTCGTGTTTTCGGATTTTGAATTTTGAATTTTTTTTTTGTTTTCCGAACATCTTGGTTGCCCACATCTGATTTTGGAATGAAAAAAACTCAGAACTATTCTTGTACCAAGAAGATTTCTTATTTCATTTACGTTTGTCTTTTCGAACAAAGAAATCCTTATTGGATTAACTCCGGTATTGGATTTCTTTCTCGCTCTCAGATGTTGTATCATGAACGAATGCAACCTTATTAACTTGCTAACGCTTAACAGCTTTTAATTCATGTTTGAGTGCAGCATTCTCGGTAATGAAACTGTTTATTGTTTTCTCATTTTGATCAACCTTCGTCAAAAGAGCCTTTCGCGTTTTTGAAGTTGATCATAAGCTTCCTTAACTCGATTAAGCTCATCTAGTAACGACTCAGTGTGAGATTTTAACTTGTTGTACTTCTCACATTTTTCACAAGATTTAGCTTCTTCGGCTTTGTTTCCAACTTTGAATTCCAACAATGATTCTAAAATGAAATCTTCATCATATTCTGAATCACCATCATCATTGAAATTTTTAGAGTTTTCAATTTCTGGTAATGACGTTTCTTCAGTTTTTAAAAACAGTACTTGATTCTTTATCATCTCGATGAACTGAGAAAATCTGCATGTGTTGGGGTTTGATTGAATTGCTATAACGAGTGTACCCAAACTTCAGGTGACATCTCAATGAGTGTATATGCCAACCTGTCAACGTAGACATGTAGTCTAACTCACTTTTCTAAATCCTGACATGTTTCATTTCTTTCACAAGATCGCAATATCGATTCATTAACGATTCTTTAGTCATCATATCAAACATATCGAGTTCTCTCTTCAAACCATGTCTTTTGTTTCTTGTCAATTACATTTTCTTCAAAGTTGCACATAAATCGAGAAAATCAGCAAACCAGTTAATATGCCCACAACTAAATGTAGCGTATAACCAAACACTTATACTCCGTATACCACATTATGCGTTCAAACGCCAGCGTGTAACACCTTATGTGTTCAAACACCAACATGTAACACCTTATCCGTCGTATATCATCTTAAATATTCAAAACTTATAAGCGTTATACCAACAATCTTATACGGACAAAGTCTCCGTATAACAACTTATACACACACAAGTGAACTTATGCGGAAACACGTAATTGTTAATCCACTTATGCGTCCAAATCTTATACGGTCAACTCCAACACTTTATACGGAGATCTAGTCACTTATACGGATGATGACCTGATGATCTTATACGGAAGACATGTTATGCGGCTACTAGAACACGATTCCTTCAATCAGTATGTGGCAAAACACAAAACGTGTAACACAATTTTAATTCCAAGCCGTCATGTTTGACTTGTGCATAGATGGACTTCTGTCGTATATCGTTGATCCAATTTTATGCAGCAAATAGTCCAAGTAATTTTATCAATCTAAACGCGACTACTTGACAATGTGTGTATATTAATTTGTATGTGCATTCAATCTAAATGTGGAGAAATAACACCGTATCAGCCAACTGTTTTTCAATAAGCCGTATATGTTCGACCCTTCCTTTATAGGTCCGTATAACATGCAACTTATACGGAAGATGACTAAACAAAACTTATACACCGAAACATAAACATATAGGCCCACTACAACTATTACAAACTGCCCAAAAATTAATTTCTTGAATTTGATTTTCGTCTAGAATTAATATAAATCACTCCAACAATAATGAATAATATGTATCAACGAATCAAATCACCGAAACAATTTGAATTTTCTCCATAAACAAATGAGTAATTGAAGATTATATGAACGGGTATGACTTTGACTATGAAATATTCAAACCGAAACGAATAGATGTGCTTGATCCAGAAGTAAACACGAGCCCGAGGCTCTGATACCACCTAAAAAAAACGTTTTACGGATCATAATCAAGTTACGTTTACTATACGATGATTAATGGCGGAAAAACTAATCAAAGGGATAAACACATAACAATTCACACAAAGATTCTCTAATATTGATATGCATGAAAGCTTTCTCTCTCTAGGATTACATAGGTTTATTGAGGACTCCTAATATGACATTCTAAAGCATCTATTTAAACTAAACTCTATGGACCGTATAAGTGGGTGTGGCGTATAATCTTATACGCCCGTATAAGGTTATACGTTTACCAAAATTACACGTTCCTTACAACATATCTAACGATATTAGCACGTTTAACCAATCCAAAACCTAGCGATAGACAAAAATGCTGTAACCGTAAGCGATTGATCAACGAACTTACCCTCTTCAATCTCATCAGCGTTCACCAAACTCATCACGAATCCCCAATCGTCCACAAACAGAATCAAAGTCGCCTTAATCGAGTTCACAGGCTGCACATTAGTAGTATCTTGATAAACTATAAATTGTTTATCTGACTCCCCGTAGCTGTTGCATAACCAGATGATGAAACGTCTGGTTGCTAATCAAACCCACTGGTAGCTACAGGATCCATGTGGTTGTTGTTATCCTTCAACTTCTTCAGCATATCTTCTTTACAAGTAAGTTAAAGAATAAGCTCATCATATTTGTTTATTCTTATGTGGTTCCTTAATTGGTATCAGAGCAATGTAATGGAAATGATAATAATAAGAACTATTATAGATTATAATACATTACATGGTGTATATATATAAGACGATCTCATTCATTAGACATGCCTAACAAATGAGAAACTAATTCTTTATAAAACGTGAAGTTCATTCGTTAACATCCCCTGATGAATGAACCTTGTACGTTAACTATCTTTCGTTAACATGCATAATTAATGAGAACTACACTAAGAGAGTCTCAACGGGCCTAACGAATGAGCATTACATTAATGATCAAAATACCCTTAATACATTTACCTAATCACCAAAATACGTTATATAAAGACCAAGATGCAAAATCGTGTATCAACGAGCATAAATTAAGGGAATTATATAAAAACCAAAATATATAAATCTTAAAATTTTCTTATTTAAATTTTTTAATTAAGCTTTTTAGTTAGATATATTATTTCAAAGGTTAGGGTTCAGTTTTATGAATAATAAAAAAATAGCAAAACAATAAACTTGTGTTCTACTATTTTTAATAAATAATGTAGAGATAACTAAAAAAGTTAAAATTAAATCGGTTAATTGCAAAAATTTAAAATCAAATCGGTTAATCTGAAATCTTCAAAAATTATGGGAATATTTTGAAATGGGTTTAAAATCATGAAGACTATTAAGACCTTATTAGTTTGTTGAAAAATTGGTTAAATTCCAAATTTGAATCGGTTTAAATATGTTATAAATATTAAGCATAAATTAAAGAAAATTATATACAAACAGAAATATTGTTAAGATCGATTTATCTAACTACGAACATCGTGACCAACAAATGAATGTTGACAAGACGGTTACGAATAAGCTAATGCGAAGACCCAACGATTAGTGAAGGGGGAATCAATAGTAATCAAGATGCTTCTTATAATAACACAATGTTAACAAATAAAAAACAGACTCAAAAGATTTCCACTGATATTAATCAATATTACAAAGGAATAAATTTAGGGTTTCAAGGTAGAATGCCAGGTGCGGCGTCTTTCCGTACGAAAATATTCCATCTGCTTGGAAAGTGTGTAATCTGCCGTTTTTCACCGTTATCATTAATGTGACCAAGTATTTCCTTAAATAGCCAAACCTGAGACCAACAAGAAACCCTAATCATTTCTAAAACATATTCAAATGTATTCAAAATTATTACAAGTGTCAGATAGTCTTTGAGTAAGCTTTTGTCTTCATCGACCAGACCTTGTAATCTATAAGTGTGGTGCTACAGTTCTCCGAGCAATCTTTTACTTATGAACATTTTCCTTAGAAAATATTCTTCAAGCAGACTTCAATCTTCATGAAATAATCAAACTTTGCTCGAGAATATCCTACGAGCAAACTTGTTTTGTCGGTCCCTAATAGCTCACTCAATAGATCACTCCCTCACTGTCGTAACCCACACATAAGTGTTGACAAGAAGGTTAACGACTTACTATTTTTGGTAAAGACCAATAGAATATAAAAGGCAGAATCAATAATACTCTAAATGTTGCACAACGAACATGAAAGTAACAAACACACAAAGTAAGTAAAAAGATTTCCATATATATTATGAAGATAAAATGAAAATCAATTAGGGTTTCTAGGTGGAATGTTTGAATCTATGGCAGCTTTCCGTACAGGAGTGAGACAGCCGTCAAATCACAATATTCTCATTTCACGTCATTGTCTAAGTTGTGCCCTAAATTAAAGGCCCGCCCTAACACCTGACTATTCGGTTTTAACAAGATTATCAAAGTCATATAATCCCATTTATGTGAAAAACGCAACGGATAATAAAGTTTTAAATCTTGTTAATTTGATTAATAAAAAACCTGATTTTATATAAAACCCAATGCTTGGATCCATATACGAATTTACATGCTATCAAAACAACCATAGGGTGTTTTATCGTACTACCTTTCAAGATGAAACTTGAAGAAGAGAATGATCTTGAATGGCTAGTCTTCAAAGGAGATGATCCTCAAGCTTTTATACCCACAAGCCAATAACAAAGTACCCTTGATTTGATAGGATTTATACACTTGAAACTCCTTTTTGTGCCTCCTTGTTCTTGGCCGAAAATCTCAAGAAGAAACATTGAGTGTTCTTGCTTTTGTGTGTTAGAGAGAAAGAGAAAGGTTACAACCCTTGCACACTTCTCTTGGCCTACCAACTTACATGCATTTTCTTGAAAGGGTGTATAAATAAATAGATGAGAGAGAAAGAGATGCCCTCCTAAATATTCAAACCCTTTCAAATTAATTACTTATGTTATGCTTGTTACATAATAATAAAAATTTAACATAACATATTGTAACATGCATCATGTTATTTAACCAACTTAAATAACATTATAAAATATCTTCTCTCATGATATAAATTATCCATATAACTTATTTACCACACAAGTGCAAATATTTAGAAACCCATTTTCTAAATGTCGTAAGTGTTGATATTTATTTATTAGATTATATTTTAAAACAAATATCGTGGTGTTTGTCTAGCTTGTTATTGGGTATGACCCGACTTGGATCATAACGTACTTGCCACAATAACTCTAATATGTGTCTTAAGCAGACCGATTACAATCTCCCACTTGCACAAGATAAATAGAAGATTGATGCAAATAGGAAATACCGCCTAACAACGGTTTACTACCCCTAATACGTATGACGAAGTGCCATTCAATAACATCAACCCCTGAATGTCCCTCACTTGAAAATGATTTAGGTGAATCTATCATTTATCCTTTCGCCACAAATGTCATGTTGAATCCAGTGACACAGAGTGATTATTCTCTGTTGATTCAACTTATCATGCCTTATACATCTAACTCTCAACGAATAAGAGGGATAAATCCCCTATTGACTACATACGTCTCTCACAATCACCTCGTACTATACTTGAGCTTAGCCTTATGTACTGTCATGTTTCAGAGCAGCGAAGAACTATGTCAAAGCATAATATTTGGTGAATATCAAGACCCAATATGTATCTCAGGTTGGAGGATACTATGATATTCGCCTTTACTCAAATTTACTTACGACCACCAATCACAAGGAATCCATGCAGTAAAATTTGAGGGCAGGTCAGTCCAATATTTATATCCCATAAATATCTATGAACCTTGGTAGCAAACCCTTGCTCTATATTCATACCTCATGAATATCCACCAATCCAAGTTCATAATAGTCTTACCCTCATATTTGTTCCCACAAATATGAACGACTACGGACATTTAGAATAATTAACTTATTCACGGATTTAGACATGCTAAAAATGGAACATAACTCAAATGTCATAATCATTAACCATAATCACATGAATGAGTCAAAATAACAATTGTTCCGATATCCAAATACAAATGGATCAAATCCAATCACTAGAATATTGAAGTCCTAAGGCGCAAGTATGACCCTCATGCTTCGGCCTTTCAAGGAGCTTCGTGAGTGGATCCGTAATTGATCAATGTGAACTTTGCGAATACATATCTTTCCTGTTTCAACTTCATCCCTTATGTAGTTGAATCTTTGCTCAATGTGCCTAGTCTTTTGATGTGCACGGTGTTCCTTGATTTGAGCAATCGCACCCTCGTTGTCACAAAGGATATCTAGAGGGTCCTGAATGGTACGGACTACCCCTAGGTCCGCAATGAACTGTCTAATCCACACAACTTCTTGAGCTGCCAGTGAGGCGGCGATGTATTCCGATTCAATGGTAGACAATGCTACCACATCTTGTTTTGCGCTCTTCCAAGAGACTACACCACCATTCATAACGAAAACATATCCCGATTGTGATCGAGAATCATCTTGATCAGTTTGGAAACTCGCATCCGTGTAACCCTTTACAGCGAGTTCCTCCTCACCAGAGCCATATATGAGAAACATATTGTTTTGGACAAAAATCAGCTAAGGATCAGGTATCCAAATATGTTATGTGAGGTAAGGTGCTAACTCGATAATGGCAAGTGTTTAAGCATAATATTGATGAACACAAAGGTTTGATCACTAGGGAAAAATCCCTTAACCGAGATAGTCTTAATTCGGTCAAAACTTATCAAGGTAATCTTTGGTAAAATAACTTCGGTCAAGGATTAATAAGATAATCTTTGGTCAATTTACTTTAGTCAATGATCAACAAGGTAACCTTTGGTTGATGAGTATATGGTTATCGTGGTCTCCGGCACAAAAAACCCTCGGACGGTGAAAGCTATCACCGTCGACTATATTGATAATAAAAGGTGGTTACAAATGTTGTGTAATATATGATCGAGATTACAAAGAAAGCTAGTGTGTAGTGAGAATGTTTGCTTCTGCTCTAGTGTGTGTGTCTGTAAATGTGTATCGGTTTGTGTTTTCGTAGCTGATCATAGCCTTAATTTATACATAAATGATAATAACTCAAAGGAGTTATAAATTATAAAGACTATTAACTATTTTTCCTAAAAATCCGCCTTTATCTTGAATATACTTGTAATAGCCACTTTGACCATGTGCTCCATCACTCAGGCTGCGAAATAGGTGGTAGACCAAGTCTTGGAGCTATTACACTTGATAAATATCAGCCTTCATATAAGATACAACCGTTAATAGTAGCAAATACACAGGATACATGATCCTGACATAGCTCTGGAACTCTTCAGAAGGATAATTAATCCAGATACGTCAATATCTTCTTGACTGCAATTTAGTTGATAGGCTGAGTCTTCTAACCGTTATACCTGCTAAATATAAGACTACACATGTGAACAGTCGTTAGTAAATAATAAGTACTATGGATCCTTGATCCTGACGGGATCTGGAACACACGCTAAGGATAACAGATTCAAAACATATGCCAGGATAACATATCCACTGTGTCAAATTTATTTGCACTAACAATTGCCTCCAAATTGGCGGTTGTGATAAGGTCACAGCTGTCATTTTTGGTAAGAGTTTAACCCTTCGATATAAATTGGGAGGTTGATGTCCCCCAATGTCTTCTTTTTTTCACCACTGAAACCGACTAGCACCGATGTTCTAGGAATGATCTCTGTATCCGGAATGTTCATCTTCTTGAGGACATCATGTTGGATAATATTGACCGAGCTTTCACCGTCAACTAGGATCCTGTGTACATAATGGTTAGAGATAAATAAAGTAATAATCAAACAGCCGTGATGAGGATCCTGGATGTTTAGCTTGTCTTCCTCTTCGAAGAAGATTCTTTTGTCTGTTGTTAAGGTGGTGATACTATTGGTCGGTCTCCGTTATCCATCTTGATTTAGCAAGTCTTCTTGCGGCTGAGAAAGAAGTTCCGCAAATGTCTGAACCTCCAGAGATGAAATTCACCACTCGCACATCCAGCTCATCTTGGTGAGGGTCTTGGATCCTCGAGTTGAAGAAGATCCTTTGATCAGTCACTCAAGTAGTGGGGATGAGCGGTCTTCTTTCATCGTCCAACTCGAATTCTTCTGCGGAACAAGAAGTTTGAATCATGCCGTACTCTCAGTAGACGAAGTTGATCACATGAGCGTCTGGTGGTGGTGGTGGTGTTGCTTTTTGTGGAAGATCTTCAGGATCCTGGATCTTGGATTTCTTCCTTCCCAAGAGTTCTTTAAAGTGACCCTTGCTCAAGAGGTATCCAATTTCCCTTCTTAAGCCGATGCACTCGTCTGTCATGTGGCCAAAATCTTCGTGAAAAGCACCCCACGTAGACTTATCCTTGAACGCGGTTGTCTTCTCGTTCTTTCGGGGCCACCTTGCTTTCCTTCATGGCACAGATCAAGCCATGAGTGTCCACAGAGAAACAATAGTCAGAGATGCAAGGATAGTCTTCATCGTCATCTCCTTCTTCGACTGCTCGTACGTTTGGATTGTTGAAATTGGTGTACGGCTTCGAATTGTTGTTCCTGTATGAGGATCCTTTATTCTTATCGGGGGATTCTTGTTTCATTTGCCCCCAAAGATGATCCTGGATCCTTTTATCATCTTCTAATCGGATGAATCTTAACACCCTGTTCCTAACTTCATCTAAGGTCCTGCACGGAGTCATCACAAGATCGTCATAAAATGGGGAGCCCCTTTGAAGTCCCATCTTGAATGCTTCAACAGCCGTAGCCATATCAAGATTAGGTATTTCTAGGGCTTCCTTGCCAAACCTTGTAACAAAATCCCTTAAGGATTCATCATAAGGTTGGACAACTCCATACGAATCACTAGTTAACTTCTCAAATTTCCAACTACAAGAAAACTGGCTGTTGAAAAAGTTAACTAAATGTGAAAAAGATGTAACAGAATAAGAAGGAAGAGTTAGCAGCCATTTAAGTGCAGATCCTGTTAGTGTGGATCCGAAACCCTTGCATAGACAAGCTTCCTTGAGTCTTTCAGGAATTGGATTGATATCCATCCTTTCCCTATACTGAGCCACGTGCTCTTTCGGATCAGTGGTCCCATCATACACCTTCATGTTGGGTGTTTGAAAGCGTTTTGGGATCTCCGCAACGCATATCGGTGGAGAAAATCTGGACAACTTATGGCTCCCTTCTGGTATTTCAGGAATTGGACGGACTACTCCTGGCACGCTGGATATCATATCCTTAAGCTTTTGAAGTTCCCTAGCCATAGCCTGATTGATACCTGTATCCTGCATAGAGCCAAGGTTAGTGTCTGAGGATATGTGGTTATAGGCGTTACCTCTTGGTTGGTTGAACGTTGGCATTTCAGAAGTGTATTTACGATAAGAGGCATCTGCTACAGTAGCAGGTCCACCAGAGGCAATGGTCTGCATGGGGATGATGTCCCCTTTATGGACCTCAGAAGACCTTTGATGGTGAATTCCCGAGGGTCCTTGATTTTGCCAGAAGGATCCTTGAGGTTGGGAGCCGAAGGATCCTTGAGGATACAACCAAGAGGATCCTGGTTGAAGGATGGATGATCCTTGTCGAAGGAACGAGGATCCTTGAGTTTGTTGACCCATGGACTCCTGTTGAAGGATATATGATCCTGGCTGAAAGAACGAGGATCCTTGAGTTTGTTGACCCACGGACTCTGGTTGAAGGATGGATGATCCTTGCTGAAGGATCGAGGATCCTTGAGTATGTTGAGCCACGGATCCATGTTGAAGGATAGATGATCCTGGCTGAACGAATGAGGATCCTTGAGTTTGTTGACCCATGGAGCCCTGTTGAAGGATAGATAATCCTGGCTGAAAGAACGAGGATCCTTGAGTTTGTTGACCCACGGATCCTTGTTGAAGGATAGATGATCCTGGTTGAACGAATGAGGATCCTTGAGTTTGTTGACCCATGGACCCCTGTTGAAGGATAGATGATCCTGGCTGAAAGAACGAGGATTCCTTGAGTTTGTTGACCCACGGACCCTGATTGAAGGATGGATGATCCTTGCTGAAGGATCGAGGATCCTTAAGTATGTTGAGCCACGTATCCTAGAGTAGTGAAATCCAGCACCCTAGGCATCAAGGGAGTCTGATCCTCCACTGGCCTCTTTCTTTTCTTGAGATCTTCAATTTCACGTAGGATCATCTGGTTGGTTTTGTTCTGCTGCTCCATGTATGCCTTAACCAGTGAAAACATTGCAGAAACATCATTGTTAGATTTGACCACCGAAGTGGCAGCAGTGGTTTTTGAGCTCTGAAAGACTGGAATTTGTGTCTTATTTCCAGCTGCGGTGGTCCTTGGTGCTCCCGTAATTGGAGGAGGCATCGGTGGCAAAGATCTTGATGAGAGAGAAATCGAAGCCGACATTGTTGATGAAGCAGAGTATGATTGAGAGGCCATTGATGGTGATATGGGTATGAAAAGTTGAAAATTGATAGGAAATAATCTGGAGTATAGTACCAATTGCCCCACGGTGGGTGCCAAATTTTTTTGGACAAAAATCAGCTAAGGATCAAGTATCCAAATCTGTTATGTGAGATAAGGTGTTAACTCGATAATGGCAAGTGTATAAGCGTAATATTGATGAACATAAAGGTTTGATCACGAGGGAAAAAACCCTTAACCGAGATAGTCTTACTTCGGTCAAAACTTATCAAGGTAATCTTTGGTAAAATAACTTCGGTCAAGGATTAATAAGATAATCTTTGGTCAAATTACTTTAGTCAATGATCAACAAGGTAACCTTTGGTCGATGAGTATATGATTATCGTGGTCTTCGGCACAAAAAACCCTCGGAAAGTGAAAACTCTCACCGTCGACTATAGTGATAATAAAAGGTGGTTACAAATGTTGTGGAGTATATGATCGAGATTACAAAGAAAGCTAGTGTGTAGAGAGAATGTTAGCTTTTGCTCTAGTGTGTGTGTCTGTACATGTGTATCGGGTTGTGTTTTCCTAGCTGATCATAGCCTAAATTTATACATAAATGATAATAACTCAAAGGAGTTATAAATAAAAAAGACTATTAACTATTTTTCCTAAAAATCCGCCTTTATCTTGAATATACTTGTAACAACCACTTTGACCACGTGCTCCATCACTCAGGCTGCGAAATAGGTGGTAGACCAGGTCTTGGAGCCGTTACACTTGATAAATATCAGCCTTCATATAAGATACAACCGTTAATAGCAGCAAATACCGAGGATCCATGATCCTGACATAGCTCTGGAACTGTTCAGAAGGATAATTAATCCAGATACGTCAAATTTTCTTGACTGCAATTTATTGGATATGTTGAGTCTTCTAACCGTTACACCTGCTAAATATAAGACTACACATGTGAACAGCCGTTTGTAAATAATAAGTACTGTGGATCCTTGATCCTGACGGGATCTGGAACACACGCTAAGGATAACTGATCCAAAACATATTCCAGGATAACATATCCACAGTGTCAAATTTCTGTGCACTAACACATATCCTTAGTCGTTCTAAGGTATTTAATATGCTCTTAACCGCCATCCAATGGCTACTTCCAGTATTTTGTTGGAATCTACTTGTCATATTCAAAGCGCATGACACATCCGGTCTAGTGCATATCATTGCATGCATGATAGATCCAATAGCCAAAGCGTATGGGATTCCTTTCATTTTCTCTTGCTCATCCTTGTGCTTGGACATTGAGTCGCACTCAATATCGCTCCTCTTTGAATAGGTACAAAACCTTTCTTAGAGTTTTCCATCTTGAACCTTTTCAAGATTTTATCAATGTTTGCACTTTGGTTTAAACCTATCAACAGCCTTGATCTATCACTACAGATCTTTATTCCCAAAATATAGGCGGCTTCACCAAGATTCTTGATGGAAAAACAACTCCCAAGCCAGGCTTTTATACCTTCCAAGGTTGGAATGTCATTCCCAAATAGTAGTATGTCATCAACATACAATACTAAGAAAGTAATAATGCTCCCACTAGCTTTCCTTTACACACAAGCCTCATCAACGTTCTTGATGAATCCCAATTTCTTGACCTCTTAATCAAAACGGTGATTCCAACTTCTAGATGCTTGTTTCAATACATAGATTGATTTCTTTAACTTGCATACTTTATTAGGATGTTGTGGATCAACAAAACCTTCGGGCTGAACATATTGACATCTTCCTCAAGATGTCCACTTAGAAAGCGGTTTTGACATCCATTTGCCAAATCTCATAGTCATAGTATGCGGCTATGGAAAATAGTATCCTAATAGACTTTAGCATTGCTACCGGCGAAAAGGTCTCATCATAATCAACCCCTTGAGTTTGAGTAAAACATTTTGAAAACCCACTTACTTCCAACCAACTTGGGGTTAAGAGGTGGTACAACCAAATCCCATACTTGGTTATCATGCATGGATTGCATCTCAACGTTCATGGGTTCAAGCTATTTGTCATAATCAGATTGTGATATTGCATCATGGTATGTGGTTGGTTCATCTGAATCTACCACATAGCATCCATCCATGAAAGATCCATATCTTTCGGGTGGATTACTAATTCTACCAGATTTGCGAACGTTTTGTATGTCTTGATCAACCATTTGATCATTCTCAACATCCTCTTGTGGATTGCTAGTATCAACCAAATGTGTATCAACTTGTGGTTCTCTATCCTCCTCGAGTTCCACCGTTCTACTGGTTCCTTGCATAAGGAACTTAGTTTCCATGAACTCGGCCTTTTGAGCAATAAATACCTTTTGAGCGGTTGGGTTGTAGAAATAATATCCCATAGAGTCTTTGGGATATCCTACAAATATAAACTTAGTGGATCGGCTTTCAAGTTTGTTTTGGATGTTGTGCTTAACATAAGCCTCACAACCCAATACCTTTAAATATGATAATGATGGAACCCTTCCATGCCAAAGGTGTCTTGTCCACTTTCTTGGTTAAAGCCATATTTAAAATACGAGCTGCCGAGAGCAATGCGAAACCCCAAAATGAAAGAGGCAATGTGCTTCTAGCCATCACAGATCGAACCATATCCAATTAAGTTCGATTCCTCCTTTCGGGCACACCATTATGTTGTGGTGTTCCGGGTGGAGTGAGTTGTGAGACAATCCCACAACTCCTAAGATGATCTTGAAAAGCATCACTAAGGTATTCACCTCCTCTATCCGAACGAAGTACTTTGATGGTTTTATTGAGTTGATTTTCTACTTCATTTTGGAAGACTTTGAACATTTCAAAGGCTTCGTCTTTGTGTCCTAAAAAGAACACATACCCATAGCGACTATAATCGTCGGTAAAGGTAATGAAGTATCTTTCACCATTCCTTGTCATTGCCTTAAAAGGACCACATACATCCGAAGGTATGATACCTAATAAGTCTTTTGCCCTTTCATTAGTTCAACTAAAGGGTTCATTGGTCACCTTTCCTTGTAAACAAGATTCACACTTATCAAATGAATCATCATTTGATTCCAAAAGACCATTCTTTTGAAGTGTATGTATGCGATCTTTGTTTATGTGTACATGTAACGATTCCGACGAAACCCGGTATACCCTAACCGGTAGACAATAGTTACGTCATATTTAATGTCGGGTACATGAGTTACCATAGTAATTATACGAGAATACATGGTTCACTGTATTGATTGTACGTGAATATATAATTCATCGTATTGAATATGCGATCAATCGATCGATAGTTATTGTAACCCGAACGAATCGAGGGTTCAATTATAAACGATATCTATAATATTTAGTGATTTTACGAAGCATTAATGCTTCGGGATAAGTGAATTAAAGCACAGAAAAAGAATTTCGATTTAATGGTACGTCGGTACATTAAACGAAACCTTTAATACCAAACCGAGCAAGAGACGATCGATCAAGCCGAAAAAGATGCGCAATAATTAATAATATGATGTTTTAAGTTAATAAATGTCATGGTTTAAGTTTTTAAAGTTTTTAAATCGGTTTTATATAAATTTCATATTTTAAGCCAAAAACGACCGTTTTAGCCTCGTTTTAAGCCGAATTAAACATTTAACCAAAAAACGAAATAAACCAGATTGTCCAAAACCTTATCCAGATTGCCGAAATCCGAACATGTCCCACCCCACCCCCCTATCTTAACCGATCGGACCCAAAGGGGGATTAAACCCCATTCATTTCTTTTTTCCATCAAACTCTTGCAACATCCATCAATCCTCTCCAAAGTATGATTCAAAAACCGAGAGTTCTAGCAAGAAAAACGAGGTAATGATCGAGTTATGTACGTGTTCATCTTCGTTTCTTGAGTTTGTTTGCAAGAAAATGAGGTTTCAAAGATGAAAACCGATTCTTGCATGATCAAGTGATGTATACGGGTTATACAAGGGATCTTGGTCCAAGAAAGGAGTTAAACGAACCAAGAACGAATTTTTACGGTTTAAATCTTTGTTTTTGAATCATAACCGAAACTATAGTGTAAGAGGCTTGATCGTGAGTGTAACTTGCTTGGTATTGTGGTATGTTGGTTGTAGGTTCTGTGTTTAGTGGTAGATAAGGCGGAAAGACGAGTTTGTAGCTTGTAGTGGCGGAAAACGAAAGGTATATTCGGTTATGTTCGGTTTTGGAGTTTTTGGACAGATTGTGGTAGGTTTAGAGTTAGGTTATGAAATTTGACAGATGTGTTAAACACATGAAAATAAGAGTTCTGTGAAATTTTGGTAATTTTTGGACAAAGAATGAATATTTGGTGAATTTAATGCTCGGTTTTGGCCAAAAATGGTGAAAAATAGTTAAATATCATGAAAAATTCTGGAAAATTGCAGATGAGCTTTTTATATCATGTATATGTCACACACAAAAGTTTAGGTCAGTTGGAGAAGTCTAAGTAGGCTTTTCGGTTAAACGAGTTCAAGGGCTTTCTAGCTCGGTTTTAGTGAAAATGGCATGTAAAAAGAGATTTTAGTTCTATAAAAATTACAGAGGACTATGTGGATGGCAGGGGACATCCAGGAAAAATTTGGGATTTTTCTAAGGTATTTACGACATATTTAGTGTTTAAATGGTGTTTAAAAATAGATAAATAAATTTTAAATATAAAAATTAATTCTGGAAATATTTTTATAAAATTCCCCACTGTCAAAAAGTGATTTGGGCAAAATATCAAGATCCGAGACAAAATGGATAATTATTTGTGCAAAAACAAACTTTTAAAGTTTAAAACGCGTAAACCGGTAAAGTTCGTCTAAACGAACTGACTGGTGTATAAAAACCCTAAAAATGAACTATTTTTATATAATTGAGTTAAACAAGTAAAAATGAATCATCCGAAAATAATTCGGATGATTTGGGTATTTTTAACCAATTTAACAGTTTCCGGTACGCTAAAGACGGAAACGGGTCCCGCGGCCAATCGGGGCGTCTAAACCGAGCTATAATTTCACATCTTTAATTAAATTATCAGTCAACCACTACTTTCGGGTCGTGTGTGACAAAACTTATTTTTGAATCTTAAAAACGGATAACCGTGCTAGGCACGCAAAACGAGAAAAACGACTAATAGTAATTGTGACCATGGAACTCTAAACGATATCACAATCTGAGTCCGGGGAAGTGTTTCTGGGTTAACATTGCCCCCGGAATGGGTACAGTACTGGGTTAACAGTGTCCCCAGATGTATCGGTTAACACGGTTAAAGATTATATAAACAATAATTGTATAATAACGATCGTAGGGATCATATTACAAGATTTGGACGTGTTAGTTGATAATGATTGTTGTTACCTACTTGCATGTGCTAAGGTGAGTTTCACGAGCCCCTTTTTCTGAATTGTTTCAAATATTTTCCCGGGGCGGAAGCATGTTACTATTGAAATGTTTAAGTACATACTGAACGCATGGATTTGCGTGTGTTTATAATTATATGATTGTACAGGAATCGTACGGAATGGGTACAGTACTGGGTTAACAGTGCCCCCAGATGTTCTTAAAAGTGTTTCTGGGTTAACGTTGCCCCCGGAATGGGTACAGTACTGGGTTAACAGTGTCCCTAGATGTCCAAAGAGGTGTTTCTGGGTTAACATTGCCCCCGGAAAGGGTACAGTACTGGGTTAATAGTGTCCCCAGATAATATTATATTATGATATTGATTTTATCAAGGTTTACTCAAATTGTGAAACTCACCAACTATTCGTAGTTGACCCGTTTTCTCACATGCTTTTCAGGTACAATTAAGATGAAGTGATTGCGTACGTGCTAAGTGCTTGATGTGTGTAAGATTTGCGTGCGGGATGTTAGGATATATTATAATAAATAGAATTATGTATCGTGTGGTATGATGTGTGTATCACCTAGACGGTAATGAAATACGAGATAATGTAATTTGAAGTATATTAATGCATTCAGTTTTCTTTATAAACAATGTGGTTGATATCAGAGGCGTCTGTTGCATCCCGTTTACGTTTCCGCTGCGGTTTCGGGGTGTTACAGAACTTGGTATCAGAGCCATTGGTTATAAAGAATTAGGATGTCTTTAAATGATACCTAAAATATAACCAGTAGCTCAAGTATTATAGGATCTGAATATCAACTAATAAGTTATAGTGACGAGGTCTGGATGAACTTGGATGGACAAGTGAGTTATTATGGTCCGGAACATAATAACAGACTTGTCCGCACGAGGGAATTCAGGGGAAGTCACGGGGTATATTAATAGGTAAAAATGGCAACATATGTGTAAAGTATATAATATTATTTATGCGTGCTAAGGTGTATATATATATATGTACATATCTTGTGGGGGCATGTATTGAGAAATAGGACCCGGATAAGGATCCGGGGGATGAAATAATAAAAAGTACCGAGGATACTGAAATTCCTGGAGCATCGGTTGATGATAAGTTAGACTTATCGGGCTATAGTTATGATAGTACCAAGTTAGATCTCCTGTTTGACATTAACCTGAAATATCTAGTAACCGTCACTCCCAACCAAAATTGATAAATCCCTTACCCTACCAACACCGGTACCGTATATCCTAATAACCCCATATGTTCACCCGAACCGCCGACCCTCACGTACGGATGGACCTGTACCTGAACCCATTCTTATTCCATTAAGATAAATAAATAAATAAATAAATAAATAAAATAAAATAATAATAATAATGAATTTGATAATAAATGAGCAGATAAAAATAATATAAAGAAATATATATATGTATTTCTCACTCTCAAACATATGAGTCATACCACCTCCAGATCGAGAATTACTGATTTTAGCAAACATAGAACGCCTGAGGACATTGACTGAGCAAGTGATAGAGTTTCCAATAATAGTAATTAATAATATTTGAAGGCAACCAATGTTGCGCGATCACCTTGAACCTTGCAACTCCCTATGTTATCCTTACATCCGTTAGATGCCCGTACCCATGTATACTCGAATAGAATGATTACCCATACACAAAGAGGTGTTGGAATCATTATAGCCTAGTTGGTTGTTCGTTCGTAGGTGGTATACCGTGTATGCCGGATATACGAATAGACACGGATATTATAACTCCGTGGTACGTAATCGTTTGGTGCTCACGGTGAGCATGTATCGGTTATGCTGACATGCAGAAGGATATTGAAATCAAGCATATTAAACATTGATATTTGTTGAGAAAGATCTATATGTCAGTTGGTGACAAGGGTTATGAAACATATTTAAACGTTAACCGACATCAGGTTAAGTCCGTATGTTATTATATTGTGGAACATATATATATATACTAGATACTGGTATGTGTAATTTGTATGATAATATTTGGTGTGTATGTGTACCTACTGTTATGATTGAGCTGGTAACGAGTTATACGGTGAGATTAGTATTGATTACTGCGTACAGGATGAGTACGGCAGAATGACATAAAAGAGTAACTCCAATGATGGAGATTGATATGATTCAGTCGATTGCTCAAAGATAGCAGATGATGATACCGAATGTCGTATCACAGATCACTGCTAGTGTTGATGCGAATGTGATCGCAGAATTATAGATCGAGCAATCACATGAATATGAATATTTCAATTCTTAGTGGTATTACTAAGAGTGATAATGTCCCACCGAATACTATTATGACTACAAGTATTAATTATAAACTAAACATGAATAGTAGTCGTAATGAATTAGATCCGGTATGAAGGATATGTTTGTTGGTTGTGTTAAGGAAATTATTAATAGTTTACTGATGGTAAAGGGAGGAATAGATTAGCAAGTGGATAGAAAAGATCGAAATGGTTAAGGATATTGGTAAGAGTCTAGAACATTGTGTAGTGAAATATGCTACAGATATGTTGGTAGTTTATGTTGTATCGTGATGGAACACGATGGTACAAAATTATAGTTAGAAAATTATTACTCAGAGGATATGGTTAGAATTTAAAATTCTGGTGCCAGAGCACTTTTATTCGAGTAATTAAGTTCAGAGATTGGAAACTGAGCTATGGAAGATAGAAATGTTGTGTGCTGATCACTTAGAACACGCTAATCGTTTGAAGGAATTGTCATGTCTGGTAACATGGTTAATTACTCCTGAAACTAAGCGAAGTGAGCGCTATATTGGGGACTAACTCCATCGATAAGGAGTATAGTCAATCCTGTAAAATATACAACCTTTGGAAGGGTTGTGTCACAAGCCAGCATTGATATATTTGACTCTATGGGAGCGGACTGGAAGGACGTTAGGTGAGACGTCGAGTGTTAAAGAAAAGAAATGTTAAAGGTATAGGGCAAGATGGGCTTTTGAATAAGTAGGTATGTCCTACAACCCAGAATTATACTAAGACTAGTTCTGGTGTGAAAACATGAACCGCATGAAGGGTCCTACCCTAAATGTGGAAAATATGGTTATCGGTAGGAAGAAGAATGTCGAGTGATAGTAGGCCATAGGTGTGGTAAAGATGGACGTAATACCCAATTGTAGAACCAATTGAAGCCATGTGAACCGGCAACCCCAACCCATTCGTGTACAACCACTCCGAACCCAACAACTTCAATAACAATCCATCCAAAGAAATCAAATTATGCCAAACAGTTGTACTTGCTATGAATGTGGCAGTACAGAACGTTTCAAGAGAAATTGCCCAAAGTTGAACCAATGTGTCGTTGGAAGACGAACCTCATGGCAAGCATCAACCTCTGATCAAGCTAGGATGTGCTTTTGTGAGTAATTCGAATAAAGCACGTCATGATCCAAAGGTGGTGTTAAGTATGTTGTAGTTTTAAATCAATAGGCTTCAGTGATATTTTTACGGTCGACGATAGAAGTTAATTCCTGTTAACCTCCTATCATTTGGAAAGATACCGATTAGTGAAACTACAGAACCCTATACTGTAGAATCACTAACGGTAAACCCCTAATGGTTAACTAAATTGTTCGGAATTGTCCTATTATTCTGAACGATTAACCTGTCCTTATTAACTTACGACCAGTAAAGTTAAGAAGTTGTGACGTAATAGTTAACGTGGATTGGCTAACTCAACATGAAGCTGAAATCAAATATGAAAAGAAGATGATTAGAAGCTCTCTTTCGGACGATGAAGCGATTAGATACAGAGAAAAGTGTACGGTATTATGTTACCACTCTAATCTCATCTTGAGATGGTATAATATTTACGTCAAGAAGACGTGGTGTATTCAACAAACGTGATTGCCACAGATTTAAAAGAAAACATATAGAAGATGTCCTGGTGGTACGCGAATTTCCACAAGTTCTCCCAGAAGAACTTCCTGGATTACCGCCAACCCGGCAGGTCGAATTCAGAATCGATTTAATACCTCAAGCTGGCCCTGTTGCTAAGGCACCCTACCGACTTGCACCGTCCGAGATGCAAGAATTATCCAATCAGTTACAAGAATTGTTGGATATGGTTTTATACGACCTAGTTAGTCACCATGGGGTGCACCAGTGTTATTTGGGAAATGAAGGACGGAAGTGTTAGGATATGTATTGATTAGAGAGAATTGCATAAAGTGACGATCAAGAATAGGTATTCACTTATTCGAAGTGAATGATCTGTTTAGCCAACTGCAAGGGGTGATTTATTTTTAGAAAATTGATCTTAGATATAATTATCACCAAATGAAAAATCCAAGAGGAGGACGTTGCAACAACAGCGTTTCGGACTCGTTACGGCCATTATGAATTCTTAGTTATGCCTTTCGGGCTAACAAATGCGCCGACAGTGTTCATGGACCTCATGAACCGAGTCTGTAAATGTCACACCCTCAAAATCCACTAACGGAGTTTTACCGTCAGAGGGTGTGAACTGGCAGGATCGGAATCATCAGTTATAATCAAACCATAAAAACGTTTAATTGCAAAATAAGTGCGGAAGCGTAAAAACCTTAATTCAAAAGCTGCGTCACGCAGGACGACTTAAAACCAAAGATAACTGTTAAAAATAAGTTTGCAGAATAAAAGTGTTTTCATTTAATGCATGCTCCTAAACCGCGCGCCCGCCTCGGCTACCTGAGAATAACATACTAAAAGTGTCAACACAAGGTTGGTGAGTTCACAAGTTATATAAGATAAATCGTTTAGCGTTTTGCGTAACCTCGTTACGGCGTTTCAGTGTTGCGTAACCACGTTACGGCGTTTAAGTGTTGCGTAACCACGTTACGGCGTTTAAGTGTTGCGTAACCACGTTACGGCGTTTAAGTGTTGCGTAACCACGTTACGGCGTTTAAGTGTTTTGCATTACCAGATAGTGTTACGTCAAATTATATATCGATAGGTAGCTAATCTATACAACAAGTATCGCTAAGTGGTTCAAGACCGAAGCTGACTGTTTATCAAGTGCCCGTCACCAGGTCAACCCAGACCTTGGTAAGTGTTAGCCAAAATTACACCCACTCAACCTCCAGTTGAGCTTAGCGTCGGGTGGGGTTTGTCAAACCCAGTAGTACTACTCAACAGTGACTCGCTATTCCAAATATTAACCGGTTCGATGTGTGGGACTTCAAATGTTATGTTTGCCGCTTAGCCTTTACAAGTGATATATAATTTATAACAAAATCTTAAATATGCGTTTATCTCAGAAAATGCGTTTATCGGAGTATGTTATCTCCCCCAAGTGAAAAACGTTTGAAAACAGTTCAAAGAGCGGGGTAAGTGAAACTCACTGTTTGCGAAGAATATCCCGATATAGATCACCAAGTGATGCGCGTCGTAGAAACTCTCTAGCGTTCTAAATAACAAAGAGATTTTCTAAGTATCGGTACGTTTTAACGAGTCTCTAGACTCGGCACATAATACCTACGCACGTAACAGATTTCGTGTTTCGTTTGTGAATCGTGTGTGACTTAAACAAGTACAATTGTGATACGATACATGAGTGAGCAATTACTTTCGTGTCACGTACTAATAACATACTTTACTAGCAATTATCCCCGTAAGGGCATTTTGGTCAACAAACAAAATTAACTAACCATTATTCCCCAAAAGGGCAATTTGGTCAATTCATGGCAATCAATTAGCAACTATTCCCCGCAAGGGTATTTTGGTCAAAACATAACAAATATACAAAAACTATCATATTTCATGCATTTTTACACAACTCAGCAGTTAGTTTCATTATGACAGAATTTCTACTTGAAAGATTTTACTATTTCACCGATCATAACGTCTCAATTAATTCACCAAAAATCACCACAGAAGCATACATATCTTAGGTTTCCAGAACATATTTTATCTTATTTTTATTCCACATATTTTTCTTATAATGACCAAAACATTACAGCAAACTCATATCAGTCAGATTCATGCGCAACAGAATGTTATTTGCAATTCCCGTTAAACGAAAAATCCAATAAATGCAAGACCACTTGGGTTTGGTTCCTAACTCAATGAGTCAACTTCCAGAAGTGGAACCAACCCAATTGGCCTCGTGGTTCATGAGATATAACATTTACAACTTAACCTAACAGCAGGTCTAACAGCTCAGCTTTGTACCACGTTTTTGTAAAATAATAAAAGTACACTTCTACTTGTCCAAAAATTACAAACTTATACTTCATGGATACTAGACTCAACCTAGTTTACTGCAGTACCCACAATCTCAACCAATTTTCACGTTTACACTTCGTTACAGTCATTTAAACATCGTATACACATTCTGCCCAGATTCTGTTCACATCAAAACTTAACAATTTCACTAGCCATGGATCACAAATAAATCATATAACATGCTAGACACTAATACTACTATCCATGCATCTCAATTACACCATACATACAAGATTAGGGTTTGTGTTTTAACTCAAATCAAGGACAACAATGAATCATGCAACAACATCAATCTAGTTATCAATTCATTATCCAAATAACAACAATCATATTAACCATATACATGAACAAAATCGGCTGCCTAGGGTTTGTACTTAACCCATTAAACATCAAAATTAAACAACAAGAAGGTAAAGGATGATCAATTATACCTTCCTAGCACCTAGTTCTTGGATTAATCACTTGATTTGATGTGTATATGTGTGTGTTCTTGTGGACGGCAGCCGTGGAGAACAAAGGGAGGGCCGATCGGGGTTTGTGGTGTGGGGGAAAAGAAAAGAAAATAAGTTAGGGTTTGTAGTTAAGGTTATATTTATAATTATACAAGTTACACTCTAGTCCCTCTACTTCCAAGTGTTACATCTCTAGCCTAACTAATTGGTTCTTGTTTCTTGTTTAACATTCCACATAACATAATCAAGTAACACACATATATCTAACACATAATTATCACATAATTATTGTTTTGACATTTTTCGTTCATTTATCAATCGTTTGCGTCAACTCGTTTGCGTTTCGGTGCAAATCCCGAAAGACTACACATGTAGTAAGTGTTAAGCGTCATTTAAACCCTAGTTTAAATGTAATGAAGTGTGCGTTATAGATTTTACGATCTTAAAGTTTGAATTGACGGAGTTGAGTTAACGGAGTTAACCTGAAATTGACGATTGTCACATCATTCCCATGTTAAAGAATTTTCGTCCCGAAAATTTGAGTCAAGTCGTGATGAGAGTCTGAAAGAGTAAAAAAACATTTTCAGTTTGTCATATCATCCCCTAGTAGAAAGAAATTTCGTCCCGAAATTTAATTCATACCTCCGGTGATGTTTGACGGTTTGCCGAGTTTCGCGGTTTTCTGTGTTTGGTTAGCCCTTCAAAAAGGTGAGGATACTTTTTCATCATTTGATCCTCGCGTTCCCACGTGAACTCCGGTCCACGTCTCGAGTTCCAACGAACCTTAACGATTGGAATTTTGCTGTGTTTGAGCGTTTTGGTTTCCCAATCCAAAACCTCGACTGGTTCTTCAATGAAACGTAACTGTTCATCAATTTGTAGTTCCTCCAAAGGGACTACTTGGGATTCATCAGATAGGCATTTCTTCAAATTTGATACGTGGAATACATCGTGTACGCCACTGAGTTCTGTTGGTAGGTCCAGTCGGTACGCCACCGGACCAATGCGCTCAGTTATCCGGTACGGACCAACATACCGTGGGTTGAGTTTGTTTCGCTTTCCAAAGCGAACCACACCTTTCCAAGGTGAGACTTTGAGTAACACCCGATCGTTCACTTGAAATTCGAGAGGTTTTCGGCGCTTGTCGGCGTAACTCTTTTGGCGATCTCGTGCTGCTGCCATGCGATTTCGGATTTGAACAATCTTTTCCGAGGTTTCGAGTACCAGTTCCGGACCAGTGATTTGGCTGTCACCCACCTCTGCCCAGCAGAGTGGTGATCGACACTTCCGTCCGTACAGCGCTTCAAACGGCGCTGCCTTAATACTTGCGTGGTAGCTGTTATTATACGAAAACTCTACCAAGGGTAAGTGGGGTTCCCAACTTTTTCCGAAATCTAAAACGCATGCACGCAACATATCCTCCAGGGTCTGAATAGTCCGTTCACTTTGCCCATCCGTCTGAGGATGGTATGCTGTACTCATATCGAGACGGGTGCCCAGTGCGCTTTGCAGCGACTTCCAAAAGTGCGAGGTGAAACGAGAATCTCGATCGGAAATGATCGAGACAGGCACTCCGTGTCTAGACACCACTTCTTTCATGTATACGCGAGTCAGTCTTTCCATTTTGTCCGTTTCCTTAATTGCTAGGAAGTGTGCCGATTTAGTCAACCGGTCAACGATCACCCAGATGGTATCGCATCCCGTCGGTGTCTTAGGCAAACCCGTAATAAAGTCCATTGAGATGTGCTCCCATTTCCACATTGGGAGTTCCGGTTGTTGCAGTAGACCAGATGGTTTCTGGTATTCTATCTTGACTCTGGCACAAGTCAAGCATTTGCTCACGTAGGTGGCAATGTCGGCTTTCATGTTCGGCCACCAGTAAAGTGCCTTTAAATCATGATACATTTTATCTGAGCCAGGGTGGATAGAATATCGGGACTTATGAGCTACGTCCATCACTAGAGTTCTCAACTCTCCGTATCGTGGAACCCAAATCCGGTTCTCAAAATATCGGGCCCCGTCCGATCTGGTTTCAAGTTGCTTGTTCATGCCCCGCATGAGTTCCGACGGAAGATTATCATCTTTCAAAGCTTCCAGTGTCAAATAAAACAGAAGCAAAACAATCGTTTACGGGGAACTTACCAGACACCACATGCGGATCATTGCGGGCTTGACCCGATCCAATCACAAACGCTCTTCCTTTGCCATTGCCTCCACCATTGCTGCCACTTCCATTACCCCCGTTATTGTCATTCTGTTTCAGCTTGTGGCAATCCTTCCGGAAATGACCTTCCTGCCCACATTCAAAGCACCCCTTAGTTGTCATCGGTGGCTTAGGAGCACCCTTTGCCGCAAGGTCTCCTCTACATTCTTTCGCTTGGTGACCATCTTTCCGCATCTTTGACACTTGACACGGTCACACTGGCCAACATGATGAAAGTTGCACCTGTTGCACTTTGGATATTTCCCAGCATATCCGCTCGAAACCTGCCCGCTACCGTTGTGGTTGGTGTTGTTGTTGTGATTCTGAGTGTTAAAGCTCCGAGTAAATTCGGGCTTACGGTAGTGGTGTTGCGGTGGGAGGTTCGAGGATGAAGATCTGGTGTTGTCAAACTTTCCCTTCCCGCTGTTCGGGTTGCTGTTGCTGTTGCTGTTACTGTTGCTGACGTGGTCATTACTCGGGTTGTCACGGGCTTTAGTGGTCGAACCCCTAGGTGGTAACGCACCTTGGGTCACAGCCTGATCCGTCAGTTTGTGAGCTAAACGGATCGCTTGTTGGATCGTGGCTGGTCGGGAAGACGTCACCATGCCCTGAATTTGCGGTGCTAAACCATCAATGTACATTTCTATTCTCTTGCTCGGCGGATCCACCATCCGCGGACACATCACAGCCAACTCGTGCGAACGAGTAGTGTAGGCCTCGATTTCCGAGCCCACCATCTTCAACGACTAAAATTCCGACTCTAACTTCGAAATTTCTTCCCTCGGACAGTACTCCTCTCGCATCATGCTCTTGAACTCCTCCCAGTTCATAGCATTAGCCAGTTCCAATCCAAGGATTTGCACATTTGCACATCGTCTGAGGACACCTCTGAGTGTGCCTCTGGTCAGCCGGTTCTTCCTCAGGTTCCTCTTCAGGCTCCTCTTCGGGGTCTTCTTCAGGCTCCTCTTCGTGATCTTCTTCAGGTTCGGCCTCAGGCTCCGCCTCAGGCTCGGCCTCAGGCTCGGCTGAGTTCTGAGCAAGTTGCATTTGTAAGACATCGCAACGCTCTAGAGCTATCTCGGTTCGGGTCCTTGCTTCTTGGAGTTGCTCTTGCAAGTCTATCATCTCAGCTTGCATCTTCATCATAACCTTCATTTGTTGCTCACTAGTCTCTTGCATATCTTTCATTGCCGCTGCCATGCGGGCAATCTCCTCCTGAGTCTCGGTTCCGTCTTTAAACAGTCTGGCAACATTTTCTCTCGTGTAGCGCATGTAACCCACATCACGCTCCAAACAAGAAACAACAGCTGCGAGAACTCGCTCCACAGGTTCGGTTATGGGTGGTAGAGTGTTGGGATAAGCAGGGTGGTTCGGGTGAGGCAACGGGGGAACTTGTTCGCGATAGACCATACGTCTGATCATGTTAGGGTACCAATCCCAGCTAACGTCGTTTTCGTAAAGGCCTCCGGATAGGAGGTACCTCTTCGGTGCGGGAGCTTCGAGTTCCGGGACTACGCGGGGTGGCGAGGCGGTAGGTAACTGAGGTTCCTTCCCGTGAGCATGCGTCATCGAATCGGATGATGATGAGGGTGGCGTCGACATTCCTACAGGTAAGCCGTGTATGCGCGCGCGTGTGAGTGAAAATAGGTAAAGAGATAAGATTTCAAGACTACACAAACCTATGCAGTGAGTATCATTATAACTAATGGGTCGTCGCGGTTATAGTCTAGTATGCATGCAGCTTCTAGTTCGCTATAACCAATGGCTCTGATACCAATCTGTCACACCCTCAAAATCCACTAACGGAGTTTTACCGTCAGAGGGTGTGAACTGGCAGGATCGGAATCATCAGTTATAATCAAACCATAAAAACGTTTAAATGCAAAATAAGTGCGGAAGCGTAAAAACCTTAATTCAAAAGCTGCGTCACGCAGGACGACTTAAAACCAAAGATAACTGTTAAAAATAAGTTTGCAGAATAAAAGTGTTTTCATTTAATGCATGCTCCTAAACCGCGCGCCCGCCTCGGCTACCTAAGAATAACATACTAAAAGTGTCAACACAAGGTTGGTGAGTTCACAAGTTATATAAGATAAATCGTTTAGCGTTTTGCTAACCTCGTTACGGCGTTTCAGTGTTGCGTAACCACGTTACGGCGTTTAAGTGTTGCGTAACCACGTTACGGCGTTTAAGTGTTGCGTAACCACGTTACGGCGTTTAAGTGTTGCGTAACCACGTTACGGCGTTTAAGTGTTGCGTAACCACGTTACGGCGTTTAAGTGTTTTGCATTACCAGATAGTGTTACGTCAAATTATATATCGATAGGTAGCTAATCTATACAACAAGTATCGCTAAGTGGTTCGAGACCGAAGCTGACTGTTTATCAAGTGCCCGTCACCAGGTCAACCCAGACCATGGTAAGTGTTAGCCAAAATTACACCCACTCAACCTCCAGTTGAGCTTAGCGTCGGGTGGGGTTTGTCAAACCCAGTAGTACTACTCAACAGTGACTCGCTATTCCAAATATTAACCGGTTCGATGTGTGGGACTTCAAATGTTATGTTTGCCGCTTAGCCTTTACAAGTGATATATAATTTATAACAAAATCTTAAATATGCGTTTATCTCAGAAAATGCGTTTATCGGAGTATGTTATCTCCCCCAAGTGAAAAACGTTTGAAAACAGTTCAAAGAGCGGGGTAAGTGAAACTCACTGTTTGCGAAGAATATCCCGATATAGATCACCAAGTGATGCGCGTCGTAGAAACTCTCTAGCGTTCTAAATAACAAAGAGATTTTCTAAGTATCGGTACGTTTTAACGAGTCTCTAGACTCGGCACATAATACCTACGCACGTAACAGATTTCGTGTTTCGTTTGTGAATCGTGTGTGACTTAAACAAGTACAATTGTGATACGATACATGAGTGAGCAATTACTTTCGTGTCACGTACTAATAACATACTTTACTAGCAATTATCCCCGTAAGGGCATTTTGGTCAACAAACAAAATTAACTAACCATTATTCCCCATAAGGGCAATTTGGTCAATTCATGGCAATCAATTAGCAACTATTCCCCGCAAGGGTATTTTGGTCAAAACATAACAAATATACAAAAACTATCATATTTCAATGCATTTTTACACAACTCAGCAGTTAGTTTCATTATGACAGAATTTCTACTTGAAAGATTGTACTATTTCACCAATCATAACGTCTCAATTAATTCACCAAAAATCACCACAGAAGCATACATATCTTAGGTTTCCAGAACATATTTTATCTTATTTTTATTCCACATATTTTTCTTATAATGACCAAAACATTACAGCAAACTCATATCAGTCAGATTCATGCGCAACAGAATGTTATTTGCAATTCCCGTTAAACGAAAAATCCAATAAATGCAAGACCACTTGGGTTTGGTTCCTAACTCAATGAGTCAACTTCCAGAAGTGGAACCAACCCAATTGGCCTCGTGGTTCATGAGATATAACATTTACAACTTAACCTAACAGCAGGTCTAACAGCTCAGCTTTGCACCACGTTTTTGTAAAATAATAAAAGTACACTTCTACTTGTCCAAAAATTACAAACTTATACTTCATGGAAACTAGACTCAACCTAGTTTACTGCAGTACCCACAATCTCAACCAATTTTCACGTTTACACTTCGTTACAGTCATTTAAACATCGTATACACATTCTGCCCAGATTCTGTTCACATCAAAACTTAACAATTTCACTAGCCATGGATCACAAATAAATCATATAACATGCTAGACACTAATACTACTATCCATGCATCTCAATTACACCATACATACAAGATTAGGGTTTGTGTTTTAACTCAAATCAAAGACAACAATGAATCATGCAACAACATCAATCTAGTTATCAATTCATTATCCAAATAACAACAATCATATTAACCATATACATGAACAAAATCGGCTGCCTAGGGTTTGTACTTAACCCATTAAACATCAAAATTAAACAACAAGAAGGTAAAGGATGATCAATTATACCTTCCTAGCACCTAGTTCTTGGATTAATCACTTGATTTGATGTGTATATGTGTGTGTTCTTGTGGACGGCAGCCGTGGAGAACAAAGGGAGGGCCGATCGGGGTTTGTGGTGTGGGGGAAAAGAAAAGAAAATAAGTTAGGGTTTGTAGTTAAGGTTATATTTATAATTATACAAGTTACACTCTAGTCCTTCTACTTCCAAGTGTTACATCTCTAGCCTAACTAATTGGTTCTTGTTTCTTGTTTAACATTCCACATAACATAATCAAGTAACACACATATATCTAACACATAATTATCACATAATTATTGTTTTGACGTTTTTCGTTCATTTATCAATCGTTTGTGTCAACTCGTTTGCGTTTCGGTGCAAATCCCGAAAGACTACATATGTAGTAAGTGTTAAGCGTCATTTAAACCCTAGTTTAAATGTAACGAAGTGTGCGTTATAGATTTAACGATCTTAAAGTTTGAATTGACGGAGTTGAGTTAACGGAGTTAACCTGAAATTGACGATTGTCACAGTAAACTTTATTTTGACAAATTTGTCATAACATTCATTGACGATATTTTGATATATTCGCAACGTAAAGAAGAACACGAACGACGGTTAAGGAAAATTGTGGAAGTGTTAAAGCAAGAGGAGTTGTACGCGAAGTTTTCGAAATGTGATTTTGAATAAAGAAGGCATAATCCCTTGGTCATGTTGAAAAGCAACAAGGATTTCACATAGACCCAAATAAGATAGAAACCATTAAAATTGTGCCAAGCGCCGATTTTAAGTCTCCCCGATGGAGACGATGGTTTCGTCGCGTATTGTGACGCATCGCGTAGAGGGTTAGGATGCGTGTTGACGCAGTATAATAAGTTTATAGCCTATACTTCCCGACAGTTAAAAGTACACGAGAAAAATTACACTACTCACGACTTAAAACTGGGAGCGGTTATCTTCGCACTTAAAATCTGGAGACATTATCTCTACGGTACGAAGTGCACCATCTTCACCGATCATAAAAGTTTGCAGCAGATATTCGATCAGAAAGAACTGAATATGAGGCAACGAAGATGGGTCGAGTTGTTAAACGATTATGACTGTGACATCCGTTATCACCCCGGCAAGGCTAACGTCGTAGCCGATGCCTTGAGTAGGAAAGATCGGGTTAAGCCATTGCGAGTGAAAGCGCTAGGGATGATAGTCCAGTCGAACCTTTCGGACCTGATTCGAGTCGCTCAACGTGAGGCGTTGAAAGAGGAACAATTGGAAAAGGAGGAACCTTACGGCAATGAGAAGAATTTCGAACAGCGCGTGGACGAAATTCTCTATTTCAAAAATCGGGTTTGGATCCCGACCCTCCATGACCTTCGTGAATTAATCATGGACGAAGCGCATCAATCGAAATATTCCATACATCCGGGATCGGATTAGACTATTGATGATACGAATATCTGAAAGGATTTTATTAATGGCCGAGTGTGGAGAAAGATATGGTTACGTATGTTGGTGAATATTTAAGTTATGCAAGAGATAAGGCTGCACACCGAAAACCCTAGGGAATGCCACAACGACAGAAAATTCGCCAATGATAGTGGGAATAAATTACAATGGATTTCGGGACGCAAATTCCCAAGATATATCAAAGGCATGATGTAAATTGGGTAATCGCGGATCGATTAACCAATCCTCGCATTTCATCCCAATCCATGACGATTACCACAATGAATTCTCGCCCAAATTCATGATGGTGAAATGGTATCTCGTCGTGGAGTACCATTTTCAATTATCTCAGATCGAAATAGTCATCCTACTTTCATTATTGGAAGGCGGGGAAGGAAGCATCGAGAGCTTGAAGCTTTCTATGGGTGAAGTGATTATCACCAATTTGTTAAATTGAAAATGGGCGTCAATCAAGCCATAAGATTTGAATTGATTCGGGAAACAACCAATCGGATTTATAATATTTAAGATGAGTTGAAAGCAGCACGTGATTGGCAAAGGATTTATGCCAACATTCAAAGGAAACCATTGTCACTGGAAAGAGGTGACAAGGCATTTTTAAGGCATCACCTTAGAGAGGTGATATGAGGTTTGGCAAAACCGAAAATAGCTCCTTAATATATTGGACCTCATGAGACTATCTCCATGATTGGTCATTTGGTTATCGATTAAAGTACTCCAGGGGCTAAGTACTATACATGATGTTTTGCCATGTATACGGATTGAAAAGTACCTAGGCGATGAGGCAACGAAAGTACCGGTAATGGAGGTACTCATAGAAGACGTGCTTGATATCATAAATAATTCCGTAAAGTTAGTAGACGGGAAAACTAAACAGTTTGGACACACCAAGCTTTATTGATTAAGATTAAGTGGAATTCACAGCGAGAACCAGATTATACCTGGTAACACGAGGGTAAATCCTAAAGGAAAAACCCCCACCTTTCTCTCGGAAGGGGATAGTGGGCGTGTAAAATTTCAAGGACGAAATTTCTTAACGGGGGGAGAATGTAACGATTCCGACGAAACCCGGTATACCCTAACCGGTAGACAATAGTTACGTCATATTTAATGTCGGGTACATGAGTTACCATAGTAATTATACGAGAATACATGGTTCACTGTATTGATTGTACGTGAATATATAATTCATCGTATTGAATATGCGATCAATCGATCGATAGTTATTGTAACCCGAACGAATCGAGGGTTCAATTATAGACGATATCTATAATATTTAGAGATTTTACGAAGAATTAATGCTTCGGGATAAGTGAATTAAAGCACAGAAAAAGAATTTTGATTTAATGGTACGTCGGTACATTAAACGAAACCATTAATACCAAACCGAGCAAGAGACGATCGATCAAGCCGAAAAAGATGCGCAATTATTAATAATATGATGTTTTAATTTAATAAATGTCATGGTTTAAGTTTTTAAAGTTTTTAAATCGGTTTTATATAAATTTTATTTTTTAAGCCAAAAACGACTGTTTTAGCCTCGTTTTAAGCCGAATTAAACATTTAACCGAAAAACGAAATGAACCAGATTATTCAAAACATTATCCAGATTGCCGAAATCCGAACATGTGGCCAAGAATGGAGAAGTGGGTCCCACCCCACCCCCCTATCTTAACCGATCGGACCCAAAGGGGGATTAAACCCCATTCATTTCTTTTTTCCATCAAACTCTTGCAACATCCATCAATCCTCTCCAAAGTATGATTCAAAAACCGAGAGTTCTAGCAAGAAAAACGAGGTAATGATCGAGTTATGTACGTGTTCATCTTCGTTTCTTGAGTTTGTTTGCAAGAAAATGAGGTTTCAAAGATGAAAACCGATTCTTGCATGATCAAGTGATGTATACGGGTTATACAAGGGATCTTGGTCCAAGAAAGGAGTTAAGCGAACTAAAAACGAATTTTTACGGTTTAAACTTTAATTTTGAAACAATAACCGAAACTATAGTGTAAGAGGCTTGATGGTGAGTGTAACTTGCTTGGTATTGTGGTATGTTGGTTGTAGGTTCTTTGTTTAGTGGTAGATAAGGCGGAAAGACGAGTTTGTAGCTTGTAGTGGCGGAAAACGAAAGGTATATTCGGTTATGTTCGGTTTTGGAGTTTTTGGACAGATTGTGGTAGGTTTAGAGTTAGGTCATGAAATTTTACCGAGGTGTTAAACACATGAAAATAAGAGTTCTGTGAATTTTTGGTAATTTTTGGACAAAGGATGAATATTTGGTGAATTTAATGCTCGGTTTTGGCCAAAAATGGTGAAAAATAGTTAAATATCATGAAAAATTCTGGAAAATTGCAGATGAGCTTTTTATATCATGTATATGTCACACACAAAATTTTAGGTCAGTTGGAGAAGTCTAAGTAGGCTTTTCGGTTAAACGAGTTCTAGGGCTTTCTAGCTCGGTTTTAGTGAACATGGCATGTAAAAAGAGATTTTGGTTCTGGAAAAATTACAGGGTACTATGTGGATGGCAGGGGACATCCAGAAAAATTTGGGATTTTTCTAAGGTCGTTTGGTATTTACGACATATTTAGTGTTTAAATGGTGTTTAAAAATAGATAAATAAATTTTAAATATAAAAATTAATTCTGAAAATATTTTTATAAAATTCCCCACTGTCAAAAAGTGATTTGGGCAAAATTTCAAGATCCGAGACAAAACGGATAATTATTTGTGCAAAAACAAACTTTTAAAATTTAAAACGTGTAAACCGGTAAAGTTCGTCTAAACGAACTGACTGGTGTATAAAAACCCTAAAAATGAACTATTTTCATATAATTGAGTTAAACAAGTAAAAATGAATCATCCGAAAGTAATTCGGATGATTTGGGTATTTTTAACCAATTTAACAGTTTCCGGTACGCTAAAGACGGAAACGGGTCCCGCGGCCAATCGGGGCGTCTAAACCGAGCTATAATTTCACATCTTTAATTAAATTATCAGTCAACCACTACTTTCGGGTCGTGTGTGACAAAACTTATTTTTGAAACATAAAAACGGATAACCGTGCTAGGCACGCAAAACGAGAAAAACGACTAATAGTAATTGTGACCATGGAACTCTAAACGATATCACAATCTGAGTCCGGGGAAGTGTTTCTGGGTTAACATTGCCCCCCGGAATGGGTACAGTACTGGGTTAACAGTGTCCCCAGATGTACCGGTTAACACGGTTAAAGATTATATAAACAATAATTGTATAATAACGATCGTAGGGATCATATTACAAGATTTGGACGTGTTAGTTGATAATGATTGTTGTTACCTGCTTGCATGTGCTAAGGTGAGTTTCACGAGCCCCTTTTTCTGAATTGTTTCAAATATTTTCCCGGGGCGGAAGCATGTTACTATTGAAATGTTTAAGTACATACTGAACGCATGGATTTGCGTGTGTTTATAATTATATGATTGTACAGGAATTGTACGGAATGGGTACAGTACTGGGTTAACAGTGCCCCCAGATGTTCTTAAAAGTGTTTCTGGGTTAACGTTGCCCCCGGAATGGGTACAGTACTGGGTTAACAGTTTCCCCAGATGTCCAAAGAGGTGTTTCTGGGTTAACATTGCCCCCGGAAAGGGTACAGTACTGGGTTAACAGTGTCCCCAGATAATATTATATTATGATATTGATTTTATCAAAGTTTACTCAAATTGTGAAACTCACCAACTATTCGTAGTTGACCCGTTTTCTCACATGCTTTTCAGGTACAATTAAGATGAAGTGATTGCTTACGTGCTAAGTGCTTGATGTGTGTACGATTTGCGTGCGGGATGTTAGGATATATTATAATAAATAGAATTATGTATCGTGTGGTATGATGTGTGTATCACCTAGACGGTAATGAGATACGAGATAATGTAATTTGAAGTATATTAATGCATTCAGTTTTCTTTATAAACAATGTGGTTGATATCAGAGGCGTCTGTTGCATCCCGTTTACGTTTCCGCTGCGGTTTCGGGGTGTTACAGTACAAGCTGACAATACCAATGATAAGTCTTACTCAAACCCATTTTGAGTTTCTTGGTGCTAGATTGATACAACAAGTTATCAATGGATGTGTTATCATGAACTAATTCATAAATGGCATTAGATGGCATCGCTTTAAAATAAAAGATATCATTCATGAAAACATAAATATCATCGTTTACAAACAAAATGTTTTTCAAAATAACTTACAAACCATTTGGAAGCTTCAAAACATAATCTCCTCGGGCTTGGACGTCAAGCTTTGCTTCATTTCCCATGAAGAGACTTATATCTCCTTTCTTGTAATCACTTCTTCTTTTGAACTCCTGCAATGAATTGCAGATGTGAGTTCCACATCCGGTATCCAATACCCATGTGTTAGAAGAAATAATATTAAGATCAATATGGATCATGAAAGTCGTACCTGATGTTTGCACCACATCCCTCTTAGCTTTCAACTCCTTGAGATAGGTTAGATAATTTCTCATCTAATGTCCTATCTCTCCACAACCAAATCACGGATCCTCCGAACTTACTTTTAGCTTCTTCTCCTCAGGTTTGGTTGGTTCTGCCTTTGCCTTTCCTTTGAACCTTTCCTTGACTTGCCCGTTATAACGAGCAACATTTGCTTTAGGTTTCGGGTGATGCGTCTTATTAAAACCACCTTAATTGATCGTGAGAACGGGCAAAACCTTTTTACCCATTCCGGCTTCAGCTGTTTTGAGCATTACGTGAAGCTCACCAATGCTCTTGTCCCATCCATTCATGTTATAATTCATGACTAATGTATCAAACCTTTTAGTTAAGCATTAAGGATCATATCCGTGGCTAACTCTTTTGAGACATGACAATTATGCCGTTCAAGACGATCAATGTGGCTTTTCATCTTAAGCACATAAGATGAGACGGATTGGGTTTCTTCCATATGACATTCATGAAGCGCTCGAACAGTATCGAAGCGTTCCACCCTAGCTTGAGTAAGGAAAATTTCCTTAAGTTGGTTGATCATGTCATATGCCCCATGATTCTCAAAATCCTTTTGGATCTCGAGAATCATTATTCCCAACATGAGCCTAGAAACTTGCACCGAATCCTCGGTGTATTTTAACCAATCGTTGTAGGCATCCAAGTCATCAATATTAGGTTCATCAGGAATAGGATCATCCAATGTATAGGATTTATTTTCTTGCTTGGAAACAATTCTCAAGTTTCAATACCCATCCCTAAATTGTTGTAGTTAAGACGACCTTGTCAAGTATAGCTCTTAGTGATAGGTTATGCACAGGTGGGATAATTGCGTTAGGTGGGTTGTTGTTTGCGGACATCTACACAATTTAACAAAGTTCACTTTTAGTATTTTCGATATCATTAATAAATATTAATTGTTAATACCCTTTATGTCTCCAAGACAATAAAAGATTAAAATCTAGAACCCAACATTACATTCACATAGTAGTTAGGTGACCTTTATCCTACTATTAAATTAACAAGGTAGTCAACGTTTGACGATTGCAACCCTTTGCAACTGCTAGTTTTATGGGATTGGTTAAACATCATATGTTTAGCTGACATGTTTAATTACATCAACACCTTTGTACGCCATGCTTTGGTGACCCTATTGACATGGTTTCCAAATCAAGTCATCCTACTTACACACACGTGTGAATTTACACATACAAGTGGTTAGGTGACCTTTATCCCACAAATATGGCAATCCCACCTCAAACTCACAAGTTTCTCCAATGTGGTTAGGTGACCTTTATCCCACATCGAGTTCCTGAGTGATTCTTGTGTTGTATAAAAGGATGGTGTTAAACTTGTTTTAAAACTGATTTAAGTTTTCTAATTTCTAGATTGGAAAACTATTTTTGTACCTTGCATTGGCATGCATTCAAATGCATGGTACTTTATTAGAAAACCAATTTTCAAAGTTCCTTATAATAAAACCCATTTTATTATGAAATCAATAACCTTTAATAAAACCAATTTTATTACCTAATGATTTCTAAGGAACCAATTTTATGCAAGTTGTTGATTTTAATTGTTAACAATCCATATGTAAAACAAAATATAAATCAACCAAACAAGCATAAATAAAACAACCAGAAGTCTATAACCATAGCCACCTAAGATGACAAAACTTGATGACCGAAACAAGTGTGCCAAAAGGTCTCTCCTAAGGGACGAGAATGACACAAGGCATGAGTCGGTGAACTCCCACTTGATCCGGCATCCATATGCTTCAAGTGTCCACCATGTGTTATAACTCTTCCACTTTATTTCGGCTTCCAGTTGGGCTCCAACTTCAGCTCCTAGCTTTCTTGGGCCTCCATGTTTGAGTTTTAGCCATTGGGCTTAAATCCCATCTAGGACTATGAGGTCCATTAAGGCCCAAAACCAAAACCAAAACCATAACTTTGTTGCATCTTCTTTTACAAAAAAAATATATCCTAATACATTTTTCTCTAGTAAAAGAATTACAACTAATCTACTTATTATTACAAATCAATATGAAATAAATAAATAGATTACAAACCCAAATAAAAGAATATTACAACCATATTGAATAAACCGAATAAATCACAACAAAAACACACATCCAAAAGGTCATGGCTAGGTTATGAACATCCAAATGCACATCCAAATATGCAAGGTCTTAAAAGACCTAAATGGTTCCACTCTTACCCATAAAACTTTCGGCTAAGTTCAACCTAACCGAAAGTTTTGGGTTTTTGTCCAAACAAAAGAATTAATTATCCATATGACTTAATTCTTCAATACTTCCACATGCATGCAAAGTGTAACCTAGAAGAACCAAGGGGTAACCAAAAGCCAAAAAAACCTGCGGGCATATGGTGAACCACACAAAACCCCAAAAATTTACATCTATGAAGTATGTATCCGTATAAGTGGCTCTTGATGCCATTGTTGGGTTTTGACAAGATTATCAAAGTCATATAAACCCAGTTATATGAAAAACGCAACGGATATAAGTTTTAAATCTTGTTAATTTGATTAATAAAAACCCGATTTTATATAAAACCCAATGCCTGGATCCATATACGAATTTACATGCTATCAAAACAACCATAGGGTATTTTAGCATACTACCTTTCAAGATGAAACTTGAAGAAGAGAATGATCTTGAATGGCTAGTATTTAAAGGAGAAGATCCTCAAGCTTGTATACCCACAAGCCAATAACAAAGCACCCTTGATTTGCTAGGTTTTACACACTTGAAACTCCTTCTTGTTCCTCCATGTTCTTGGCCGAAAATCTTAAGAATAAAGATGGAGTTTTCTTGCTTTTGTGTGTGAGAGAGAAAGAGAATGGTTACAACCCTTGCACACCTCTCTTGGCCAACCAACTTACATGCATTTTCTTGAAAGAGTGTATAAATATATAGATGAGAGAGAAAGAGATTCCCTCCTAAATATTCAAACCGTTTCAAAATAATTACTTATGTTATGCTTGTTACATAACAATAAAAATTCCGTAAGTGTTGATATTTATTTATTATATCATATCTTAAAACAAATATCGTGGGTGTTTGTCTAGCTTGTTATTGGGTATGACCCGACTTGGATCATAACGTACTAGCCACATCAACTCTAATATTTGTCTTGGGCATAACGATTCCAACACTGACATTCCACTTTTAGAAACCCAAATGATTGAAAGATATTCAAAACATATTACAAAGATTCTAAGTGTAAACAGGTCTTCGAGCAAACTTTGCAGCTTTTGTCTTTAGCGAGCAGACCTGATAACCATTATGTGTGCTAGGCAACAGTTCTCTGGGCAAACTTTACTTAGGATATTTTCCTTAGAAAATATCCATCTGGCATACTTCAATCCTATTGACCATATCAAACTTTTCTCGATAAAGTCCTTCGAGCAAACTTGTTCTTCAGAGTTACCTTCAACCTTTTGTTAACTTAACTTATTTGAACAAACTTAAGTGTGCTGGTAACACTGTAGGTTGCTCTATGTTGAACCTTGTGCCAGAAGTCCTTAAGTAAATTATTTTATCATCTTCCTTCATTCTTGCTGAGACCACTGCTTATTATGAATAAACTTTGCTAGATCTTCCAAAAGACTTGGTTTTAGCTTGGTTTAGTAAAGAGTTTGCTATGAAACAAACCTTGCTTGACTTTGAAGAACAACCTTGCTAGACAAAGTGAACCTTACTGGGTCTATCACTTAAGAGAACCTTGCTGGGAATGCAAAATACCTTGCTAGATTAAGTAAAAGCTTTCTTGGAGGCCGAGTTTGCTCGGTTTCCATATTAGCCATTTTTAGAGAGGTTGAGAAGATTCCAATATTCCTTAGGTCTTTTCTCATCCCAAAAATCTCCCCCTGGATTGGAACATCCTCAACTGTACCAAAACACCTATAAGTTTTACATACACTTATCCAAAATACACATCAAGATTTTAAAAGATGAAATTTACAAATCAAAATGGGAAAATATTACAACTTATAATTCTGTCTCATGGACATTACATATCAACCATAATCTATAAGTTGCATCTTCAAGTTCTGGAAGTTGAAGCTTCCATTCTTCAATCCAATCTAACCGTTGCAGCCCTTTCTTTGTATAAAAATAACTGCCTGTGGTGAAGATGTTGGGAGGTCAGAGTCCATCTGATTATATCCTCCAGATCTTCCACATGTAGGTATTCAAGATCAGTGTCTTCCTTTATGATGCCCAGGGCCAGTCCATCAGAGTTTCTAAGAATGAAGGATTCATCTTTAGGTTCAAAGATAATTCGATCAATCCTTCCGTTCCTTTAGACTTCGCCGACCTGGTTAACTTCCGCCTCATGCTTACTTATACCTTCAAGTTGGCAAGAGGATTGTGGTACTTGGCCTTCTTGTGGTAAGAAGCTTCAGTAAGTTTAATTTCTAACATTCTCCTCTGCCTCTTCTTCCTTTCAAATTCTGATAGTTCCAGCTTCCTCTTTTTACTCAACATTGGGAACCCCTTTCCTGCTTGATCTTTTAAGTGTTTAGAGAGTTCATTTTGTTGTCTTCTTGCAAAAATCTACCTATCTTGATAGTCAAACAAACTCATAGTAACCATCTCTTCCAACTGTTCTCTTTTAAAATCCATAAAATCATCTTTGAATATTATATCCCTCAAATCACCACTAGTCATAATGACTTTCAAAGATTCAGTTCTTGCATCGAAGTACGGGTTCTTTGGTATGTCCACAATAGTTGGTGGCCTTTGTTGTCATTTTTGTAAATCTCTGGTGGTTGGGATTGGGACACTTAGAGTGGAAGGCCTAGAAGTGTGTTTCTTCTAAGTGATTGGCCTTCTCACATGCCCAAATTTCTCAAGCATTTCAATGATTTTCTCCTTGGGCAACATGACCAGATTTAAATAATTTTCTCCTTCCATCGACATTGTAGTGATCATGCCCATTATTTCTTCATCAGTTGGACCAGCAGGGACATATCTTTGTGTTGCAATTGGTTCACCCATTGTGTTGAAATTGGTTCAGCTTCCAACCTCAATAATCACGTCAGTCTGAGGATCAGTCATTATGGAATTAGTTGCTATGGCTTTAGTAAGAACAATATCATTTTTTTTATTAGCTTCATTCTCTTCAGCCTCAACCTCCTGCCCAATCACTTTCTCAACATCCTTCTCTACTATATTTTCAGCATCACAATCTCGTTCACCGCCATCAAATTCCATATCCATCTTCCTCATCCCTATTCTCCTCATCCTCATCACCACTGCTTCCATACATATCACATAAATTTTTCAAGGCATCATCCTCCATCATATTGATAGCATCCCTTATCACATTGACCATAGGTGGATTCTCCCCCTGTTTTGGTACAGATGAGGTCTTCTCAACCTCAGTTACCAGGGATTGAATACGTTGTTGTGCCTATGCCAACATGGAATCCAATTCAATGTTCCTCTTCCTCAGCACCTCATTCTTCCTTCTTAAGTCAACATTTTAAACAAAAACATCCAAGTGTCTTGCAAATAAATAGGCACTAGGGGAAGGGGAACGAATATGTGAAGTTGTGGATGGGTCAGGATTATTGGTTTGGGTTTGGATGGTTTCATGTTGTGGGCTTTCTATTATGTTTGGGCTTGTAGAGGGTAATGGGTTAATGGTTCGGATTGTTGGTTTGAAAGTGTTAATGATTTCAATGTTTGGGATATTGGGGTGGTCAGGATTTTGTGATTGGGTTGGTTTTTGATATGTTGTGTTAGGCTGGTTTATTAGGTCAGCTGGGAGATGTTGGGGAGTATATGGTTCATGTATAGGGGCTGGTCTTGGGTTTGGGCTGAAGGCTGGTTTAGGATTTGGGTTTGGGGTGGGCTTTGGGTTTGTGTTTGGTTTTGGTCAAGGTTTTGGAATAGGCTTTGGGTTTGGCTTTGGTGTGGTGATTGGATTGGTGTTTGGGTATGTATTGATGAGGTTGGTGGGGATGGGATGTTGCTATTCAGACATCTTATTTCTACCACCAGACATTTCTTTTCGTGTACATATGTTGCTAATCAACACACTCATTTTCCTTTGGTACTTCTGAGTGTTATAGTTGATTCGTAAGACACAAATTGTACTGCTGAAAATTTTAGTATGTAATGCACTAAAAAAATGTATTTATTTCCATGTGTAAGCCCTAAATTTTATGGGTCATGGTATTTTACAATATGATGTATTCGGTAATGCTATTTAACCTTATAGTTAGAATTTTCAAAAAAGAATGCATGCATCTTATGAGTTATTTTGATTAGTCTTAGGAAAAACTAAATCAAGAATAACACTAGAGATAACATTTATTTAAATAAATTATTGATTATCATTATTATAAGAGACATTATGATTGACGCATCCCATTTGTTATGCTCTAGTTTATAATATAATGATTGTCTTAATGTATAATTAAAATTGAGAAGAGCTAAATGTTATTAAAACTCTTTATGAGACAAAATTCAATTGTATTTTAAGATTAGAGTGGATGATTTGGATGAGATCGTTATTTATGGGATATTAAAATAATATAGATTAAAGTTTATGATCATTAGATTAATGAAGGATCATTAATATGAGGATCACTATATTTTATTGAAGATGTGATATGTCTATTATTAACATCGAACTAATAGGCTATAATTAATAGTTCGACTTAAACAAAAAATAAATCACCTTCGGGTAGAATTAAAATTTATATAAGTATATGTGCAAAACAATTGTAACACATCACCTTTGGGCAGAAGTGAGCCAATTATTTTAATTATGGACAGGCTAGTTTTGCTAAATAAAAATGTAACAAATCACCTTTGGGCAGAAGTGAGACATTTGTATTATGTTAGGCAAAACTAACAAAAGCTTTTCAGTTATACTTGAATGATAGGGTAAATGTAACTCATCACCTTTGGGCAGAAGTGTTACATCAAAAGTTCATTCAAGTTAAGCGTTTATTTTTTGTAAAATTTTATAATATTTAAGGTTTACAAAACATTTAATTAGTTAATAGCGGAAAATGTTTAGAGTAAGGATTTTTAAGTTTCGGTAGGACCTTATTTTGCAGAATTAGTTCTCGGAAATTTTGGGTTCCCGAGAATTGCCAGTTTTCGGCTTTTAGTGGGTTTTTCAGTATTTGGGTGTTTACATGATTTTATGGAGTTTTATGGAAAATGTTGATTCCGGTATTAGTGAGTTTTCGGGTTTATGAGTTATGACCCCTAACCATTTTAGAAATTAATAAACTCTTAGAACACATATGCTATTTTAAGCCCATAATACATGATTTTTAAATAACCCGTAAACTGGTTTAAGCCCTTAACCCATGATCTTTATTAACTAAATTAATAATGATAAGATTTGGTTCAAATCTTTTTAATGATTAACAATTATATTTGTTTCCTATTTTAAGGGGATTCAAATCTTTTAAGAAAATATTAAAACTTCTAAGTTATCCAAGATTTGAAAAAATATTTCCCTAAATAATCATTAACAAATTTTAATCTAGATTTTGAACTAACATATGTATAATTTTCGATAATAATGATGAACACGAAGAACATCATCGAAAATTTTAACAATTAAACATAAAAAAAACTTGGAATCGAAATCTTTAAACATGAAATTAAAAGATTTCAAAAATATTAGAGTTTACTAAATATGAATTTTAGCGATTTTAAACAGTTTCATGTATTGTTTTCGTAATAGAACATGAAAAAAAAGAAACATAAAAAATTAGGGTTTATCAAGTTTTAGTGCATGTCTTCTGATTAAATTCCAGATTTACGGAAAACATGAAGAACTGATTAATCAACATCACTCTGATGCCACATGTTGATCAGTTATTCATGTAAGTAATATAAAACATGATAAATATTAAACCTATGAACCTGTTACAACATGAAGAGTAGTAACCGCAGCAGGGTATGATGTAGTCGACATGCTTGTCATCTTGATCTAGTTTCCCTTTAGGATGTATAGTTAAGGATGGTTAGGGTTCTTGAGAGGAACCCGGTTTAGAAGAGAGAGGAGACACATGATTTACTTATGTGTGTGAGATTGGGTTATGATGTTAATTTATTCTCTCTATGTATACATCTAAGGGGAAACTCTTTATTAGCTATTAAGAGTAATATGGCCCATTAACAATTACCAAGCTAATATATAATAAGGTATAATTAATTATTTTGATCTATTATTATATAAATGATAATGATGGTCATATAAATAAATATATAAAATATATTAATTCTTACAAAAAATTGACAAGTGTGCTCTAAACATGAAGTTTACCTCGGTAAACAAGGTTTACAAGAAACCCTTGTAATTTCAGAAAAACAACACAAAAAAAACTTTCTGAACATCCAAGTTTACTCGAAAGTATAAAATTATCAAAGTATGCTCGATATTAAATGAATAACTCTTTTAAGCACATATAATCATCAAGCTTGCTCAAATGAGTCAAATATTCAAGAAAACCATCTAAGTTTGCTGGAAAGTTCAAAATCATTAAAGCTTGCTCAAAAATACATATTCAAGGTTAAAACGAAGCTCTTTTTTTAGTTAAACCATATTTCCAACAGTTTTCTCATTAAGGTTCAAAGTTTAAGAGCAAATGGTGCATAATGAGATCAAATTCAGTTATTTCCTTTCAAATCTGTTTCTCTTTTTATGAAAATATCTCAACATGGAATCACATTGATTAAGTCATCTTTCAGTACTTCATTCTCAGCATTATTATGATAGATCAGAGAGGTTAATAGCAGGTTTAGACTTAGCATGAATTTCATTACATACTGGAGATATGCTTAAGGTTCAATTAGTTTGCATAATACAAAAATGGATAACACTTATTGCACTATGATGTCCAATATCTCTTCTCAATGCTTATTTGGCTTTCCCAGATCACCCCAATTTGACTTCAACCCCCTGATATTTGGTCAAAATAATTTTCATGACAGAACATTTAAATTTATTGGGTTTTTTTTCAAAACTTCAAACATATTGAGGTTGAACGTTGGACTTACATGCAACACAGTTCGGACTTACAGGCCTTTCATTCGAGATGTGACAAGACTTATTTTATACCCCCATCCTTGTAGTTCTATAATTAACCCTCATGTTTGTATTTTCTTTCAAAATTTGTGAACATTGATCAACTTTTGGTTGAATATAAAATTTTGTCCACATTTGTTCTTTGTCATATGTGTTGGGTTTTAACAAGATTATCAAAGTCATATAAACCCATTGATATTAAAATCACACCGGATTAAATACTTTTAAATCTTGTTATTTAGATGATAATAAAATCGATTTCATATATTAAACCCAGGCCCCGGATCCATATACGTAATTACATGCTTACCAATACCACTTCATATAACCGTTCAAGATGCAAGAAGATGAAGGATATGACGGTTTGAATGGCTAGCCTTCAGTGGAGAAGAGCCTCAAGCTTTTATACCCTTCCATGCCTTCAAAAAACACCTTGTATTGCTAGGATTTGTTCTAAGAAAAACACCTTCTTTTTCACCTCTAATTCTAGCCGAAAATGATAGAGAGAAAGGAGAGTTTTGCTTATTGTGTTTGTGAGAGATAAAGTGAGATTCAAAATAAACCTTCAACCAACAAGATACAATACATGTTCTTGAAAATAACAAACTAATAAAGACAAGAGAGAGAGAGAGAGGGGGAAAGGGGGTGGTCGGCCTCCCTTTTGTTTCCCACTCAAAAATTCAAAACCCAAGTCTTATTATTTGTTACTTATGCTATATGTGTTATAATGTAACCTAACATAGCAAGTGACATGCATTATGTGTCATACCTCTCATACATGTTATTTAACCAACTTAAATAACAACATGAAATGTTTTCTCTCATTATATAAATTATCCATATAATTTATATATTACACAAGTGTTGATATTTATTTGTTAGATCATATCTTAACTAAATACCATGGTGTTTGTCTAGCTTGTTATTGGATATGACCCGACTTGGATCATAACGCACTAGCCACATCAACTCTAATAGACTAATATGTGTCTCGGGCAGACCGATTCCAACAATATGTATAAGATATTTCATTTTTGGTGACCAAATACCAACAGGCTCGTGTATGACTCGGTAATCACTTTTCTGCCTGTCATTCGAAGAGAATTATCTTGAAACATGCGTATTTAACAATGTATCTCCACATTAAGTTTAGTATTTTCATTATGTTTATATCACCTCAGTTTTTACACATCTTGGAAAGCAACCATACATATTAATGATTGTACTAATTGTCTTTGTAGCCTATAAAATTCATATGATTGGCATAAATAATCAATGTACTATCCTTTCCCATAAGGTTGGATCAATTTTTATTAAAAATCTTTTAAGCTTCTACAAAGCTTTGAACTAAATAATCTTATCATATCTCCGCACCATACAACTAGCTCACTTTGTCAAAAACAACTTTCATAGAAAAAGTTCTTTTGAAAAATATTCATTTGAGCATACAAGTTTGATACAAAAAATCAGTTTTGACACAAGCACTAGGTAACATATTCATGAACAATCAGAACAACATCAATGACACATTTAAAACAAGCAGACTAAAAATAATGTTCATCCAAGACAGATTATGCAAAGGCTATCCTATCCTAATCACATCATTAATTTAGATTATCCAAACAGTCAAGAATATTAGATAATCACACAGATTCATCAATTCAAATCATAAGCACACACACTTTTCTAGATATCATCAGCATTCACTTAAACAAACCTAAGTATTAAAGACACCTAAGTCACACAAATTGTCATTTAAAGCACATATGAAAATACCATTTACATAATCAATCAAATTATCACAACTCTCACTCACAAGACCATCAAAGATAATCAGTTAGCATATTGAGCACACATCTTTAATCAAACCTCATCATATTTGATCATTCCCAATGCTTTCAGGAGAAAGTGGAATATGGTTTTATCTAGTGGCTAGGTGAATAGGTCAACCAAGTTGTCACTAGTATCAACTCTTTTCATTTCATTCACTCCGTTCTCACTACTATCTCTAATGAAATGATGTCTGATTTCAATGTGCTTGGTCTTAGAGTGTTGGACTGGGTTCCTAACAATGAAAAAAGCAGCAGTGTAATCAATAAATATAGGAGTGTTAAAGAAATTCAAACCATAGTCCAACAGTTGATTTTGAATCCAAAGGACCTGTGCACAGCAGGCAGATGCAGCAATGTACTCAGCTTCAGTAGTTGACATGGACATAGTAGTTTGCTTCTTGCATTGCCATGACACCAGCCTATCTCCCTGAAATTAACATCCCACAAATGTAGACTTCCTACTCATGTTGTAGCCATCTTAGTCAGTGTCATTATAAGCAAGCAGATTAAACCCCAAATCAGGTTTCCCTTTAAAGTATATAAAAATCTTTTTACAGCAGTCGTGTGAGACATGTTTGGACTTGATTGAAATCATGCACAAACAGAGACATCAAACATAATATCAGGCCTTGAAGAAGTAAGGTACAATAGTGATCCAATCTTTTCTCTGTACTCATGTTCATCAATAGGCTCCCCTTTTTATTTGCAATAATCTTTTCATGGGTGTCAATTGGAGTTGAAGCAGTCTTGAAATCTTGACATTTGAACTTGTTCAGAATGTCCTGCACATACTGTGATTGACAAATGAATATACCATTCTTCTTTAGTTGAACTTGCAATCCTAGTTAGAAATTCATTTCACCCATAGAGCTCATGTAGTATTTTGATTTCATGACTTCTTCAAATTCCAATAGAATTTGTTCATTGGTAGACCCAAAGATGATGTCATATACATACACTTGTAAAATGAGCAAATCTCTTCCTTTATTTTTGTAGAAGAGGTTCTTATCAATGGTTCCCCTTTGAAAACCATTCTCACTAAGTGGTTTGATAACACATCATACCAAGATCTTGGCGCTTGATGTAATCCATATAGAGCTTTGTTAAACTTATTGACACTATTTGGAAATTCAGAATCCTCAAAACCTGGAGGTTGAGTCACATACACCTCCTCTTCAATCTTTCCATTCAGGAAAGCAGAGTTAATATCCAGTTGGAATACATTAATATTCTTAGAAGTAGCATAAGCTAAGAAGATTTTTATTGCTTCTAGCCTTTCTACTGGTGCAAACACTTCCTAAAAGTCAATACCTTCTTCTTGTAATCATCCAAGTGCAACTAGTCTTGCTTTGTTCTTTATAACAATCCCTATTTCATCACTTTTGTTTCTTAAAACCCATTCTTTATAACAATCACTTTTGTTTCTTCCTCAAATCCAAGAATATTTATTTCTTGGCTTATCTACAAGTTCCCACACTTGCAGATATCTGAATTGAGCCAACTCCTCTTGGATTGCTTCCACCAAACTATTGTCCTTTAAAGCATGAACAATGTTCTTGGTTTCAACTTGGGATATGAAGCGGGAGTACAAACAGATGTTTGCAGATTCAGATGCACTTCTTGTAACTCTTTCATTAATGTCCCCAATGATGTTTTTAGGCGGACGATTTCTTGCAACAAAGGAAGTTTGCACAATTAGATCAGTAGACACATTAGAATCAAAATTTGTTTCATTGAGATCAGGTTTCTCAATGATCAAATATGTAGTTGCATCATGAAATTAAGTTGATTCTTTAGCAAACTGTTGTGAAGTTGAAGCAACATTGTTTTCAATGTTCAAACTTTGAAATAAAGTTTCAAAGTCTAGTTGTCTTTCATTTTGCTGTTCAACAAATAGGTCATTCGGTTGCACTTCATTGTTGACAGCTTGCTCTTGCTCATCATTCATGATAGGGTCTTCTTGAACAGGTGGTTTCTCAAGATTGTCATTATGCTCAACTTCTTCTTCATGATCGTAAGCATTCTTGTCAAAGGAGTATTCAGCACTTTTGTTAGCAACTTTTGACCATAATTTTTCCAAGTCAACCTTCTTTTCTGACTTTTCTTCTTGGACACTTGTTCTATACAAAGTTTCATCAAAGTCTTTAGATAAATTTTGAAAGACTTGATTAAATTCTCAAGATCAAATAACCATGATGCTCCATCAACTATATTGAATATCACATCAGAAGATTCAATCACACTCAAGTGATCCTTCACACATACTCTATAATAAGCCTTTGAGTGTGTGGAGTATCCAACAAAGAAACAATCTAAAGATTTTGATTGAAACTTGTTTAAGTAGTCTTTAGTATTTAACAATGAGCACTTGCATCCAAAAGGCTTGAGAAACTTGATGTAGGGCTTTCTTTTTAACAAAATCTTATAAGGAGTCTTGTGTTGACTTTTATTGAGAAGAACCCTGTTTTTGAACATAACAAGCAGCGTTGATAGCTTCTGCCCAAAATGTAACAGGAAAATAAGCATATGCTAGCATGGTTCTTGCAGCTTCAATTAGTGTTCTGTTTCCTCTTTCAGCTACACCATTTTGTTCAGGAGTTCTAGGAGCACTAATTTGTTGTAGAATTCCTTTCGCAAGACAGAATTCGGTCATCACTCGATTATTGAACTCAGTCCCATTGTCACTTATCATTACTTTCACCCTCACATACAGTTGGTTCTCAATCCTTGTAACACAACTATTGATCAAATCAACAGCTTTATCCTTGGATTCAGAAAATAAACCCATATATATCTTGAAAAGTCATCAATGATCACCAACAATGCCTTTTCTTCTGTATACTAGGAACACTCACAGGACCAAAGAGATCCATATGAAGCATTACCAGTACATTTTCAATTGAGTTTACAAGTTTTGCTTTGTGTGATGACTTGTGTTGCTTACCTTTTTTACATGAAAGACATTTGTCATCAAGCTTGAACTCCCTTGTAGGTAAACCAATTACATGTTCACCTTTAACAAGTTTGATCATGTTCTTTAAACTAACATGACAAAGCTTTATGTGCCACAATTTGGTTTCACTTTTAGTGGCCTTTGATACAAAACAAGTTCCACCCCTAGAAATTGCATCTTTCATCTTTAATTCATACAAGTTTCCATTTTTGGGAGCCATCATCATAATCATGTCAAGAGGGATAACAAATTCAGGTTTGAGGATGAAACAGTTAGAATCATAAAATCCAACCTTATAACCTTTAGCACACATTTGTGAGATGCTCAAAAGTTTATATTGTAATCCTTCCACATAGAACACATTGTCAAAAGAAACTTTTCCATTTGTGAGTATACCTTTCCCCACAATGTTCCCACCATTTTCATCACTCCCCAATGCAGCAGGTCCTTCAAACTTCGCTTCATAGTTCACTAGTGTCCATATACCATACATCATTGATTGGTGTGGACTGTTCCTGCACAAATCAAAGAAAAGGACCAGTTAAGGGATGAAACACAAGCTGGAACAACTTGCAAATCATCATCAGCATTAACAGTTGTTGCATTGGGTTTGGGATCTTCATAAACAATCTCACAAGATGCATCAAAATCATCTAATTCATATCAAGTTTCATATGGTATTCCCACATATGGAACTATCCTAGTGCATTCCTCAATAACAAACTCTCTTTTCACATTTTTCACTAATGTTTCACTTCTTGGTTTTCAAAGAAATCCTTGAGGTTCAAACCCATGTTTTAACAGAAATTTTACAACACAATTCAACTTTCTTGATTTCTTTCTCCTAACCATCTCTCTTTTAACTTTTTCTTCACCCTCTGTTGGCTTCCCGTGGTCAACAGATTTCACATTCTTAATATCCTTATCAGGATTTATTCTGATAGGTTGTTTGATCTTTGGAGCCTTCTTCTCTTCAACTACTTTCTTCTTTTCAATAACCTTAGTTCTCTTTTGGAAATTTACTTCATTCCTTCATTCAGTATCAACAAATGGCTTCTTTCCTTTTCCCAAATATTCATCATAATTCTTCTTGCAAAGACCAAAGTCTTGCTCAAACTTGATTGTATCTTGAACATGAAATGGTTTGAATGTAAATATTTCGCGGCAAGAATATGTATGATGTTCATACACATCACAATGTTGCACCAAACTTTCCTTTGAAAATCTCACTTGACTTCCCCTTTATAAATCTTTCAATTGGTCTTAGTGGTTCAATTCCAATGGTCTTTTGAGCTTTGAGACTATCAAAGTCCATTGAGAAAGGTGCAAATTCCTCAATCTTGATGTCTTGTCTTTCAACTGTACTTTTGATAAAGATTATTCTTTCCATATTGATTGGTACATCATCTTAGTTGTCTCTAAACCTTGATTGTATTCTTTATATTCTTCCACACTTTCTACTTCTCCAACATCAAATAATTCTTTATTTGAGAAAACAAGGTATATAGGAATAAACTGATCATTGTTCATAATTTCTTCAGTCTTCTTCTTGTTCTGAACATTTTTCTCCTTTAATGCTTCTTTGCTTGGAGGCTTCACTGCATTATATTTACCTTTTGATCTACCACATATTTTAAATGACACTTGTTCCCTTTTCATATGTTCATGATGTTTTCTCATCTTGGGTGTAATCTTTGGTAGTGAAGGAATCTTCCTTGGTGGACCTGTCTTGCCTTTTCTTTTGTCATTTGAACCATTATCACTTGAACATTGATCACTTGAGTCACTTAAGTCAGCTTTGTTCATACCTTCTTTACCAAAATCATTTTCGGACACTTGTATACAAACAGAAATTTCACCACACTTTTCATCTTTCATCAAAAACACACCCTTATCATTTACATAAACGATTATATCTTTCAAAAAAAATCTTTCTTTTCTTTAAAAACTTCTCTAAACTGATCAAGGTAGGCATCTCTCTTCTCCTTATCAACATTCAATGAGTAACCTTCATTGAAAGGTGGAGGAACAACCTTGTATTTATCTTCCTCCTTGATCTTGTTTTGCTTCACACAAATATTTCCAGTTGAAACTAGATTTTTCAGGAAATCATTTTCAACCTAAAGTGTAGTGTTCTTCAAATTTTCCTCAAGAAACATCTTCTTCAACCCTTCTATTTAATTGACAGTGGTACTTCAAGCGTGTTTACGTATTTCAGGTCATTGGACGCTAAGGTTGCTTATCAGGGTGAATTATAGGCTTGGAATGAAGACTTAAAAAAAACTCTTTGCGCGACGCGAAGTAGCCTGAAACATAGCCCGACTATTATGTTATGCGCGTGAGGTGAAGGCCACGTCAGAGCCAATTCACGCTACGCGAACCTGTTAAGAAATGGGGAAAATTAACCTAAATCATATAAAATTGTTTTTAAGCCCCCATTCGATATATCTTCTATTCCTGCAACTAGAGATGAACCCTAGGACTATTTTGAACCATCCCGAAGCTTCTGGTTTGTCAGTTCATCAGATGCATTCACCCTTTCATCAGATAAGTGAGTTATTCGTTATGCCGATGCCAGCCTATAGACCTTCATGTTCACTTTAGGCTAGGGTTATGTGTAAACTAACTTTGATCAGATTCTATGTGCTTCAATGACTAACAACTTGATTGACTTTTGTTATTTGATCTTGTTTTCTTTGTTAATAGATGGTTTGAACAGTTAATTTTTTTAAATTATCAAACCTTGCATCACTTATCTGGTTGGGTCCATCAACATTTAGGGTTACCTCTTGTGTCATTGAACTAGTAATCGTTAGTCATTACAATTTAATTGATTTTCATAATATAAAACTGGTAATTGGGTAGATCGGTTTTAGTTATGTCAACAATTCGGCTAGGGATCATTTGTCATCACACCCCAACTATTAGGTCTACTAATTACTATGCAATCACCTATTTGAATCGGTGATTGTTTTTCATCACGTTACCTGAATCTGAAGTGAATTATTTTTCAATAATTGTTTATAGTTAATTAAAAGTAATCATGTGTATTTAAAATATCCTCCTTGACCACTTGACATCGACTGTCCTTTTAGTGAAATATTTTATAAGTAATGAGTTTCACTTGCACTTTCCCTTGATTGCCTGTGGAGACGACCTTATTTACCCGCACTATTTATAGGTATTTAAGTGTTTAAAATATTTGTTTTTTTATTAAAGAACGACATCTACATCAACAAGATTAAGAAACTGCAAGTGTAACGGTCGCGTATAGCAATGACGAGGAAAGTCCGAATATCGAACTCGAAGACACGTGAGAGCGGCTCAGATTATAAACCCTAATCCAAGTCCTACCTTAATATTTTATATTATTTTATTATTTTTTTAATTTGATTAACTAGATTACGAAAAAAATAACTCAACTTAGCGGAACTAACTGGAACACTTAACGAAACTTAACGGGGTTTTAACAAATATGGAGAAACGACTACCTAGGTAAGAACCTTATTGACAGTTCAACGGCTAACGGAATTAACTAATCAAATGACATTGGGATTTTAAAATAATCAACTAAGACTCATTAAAGTTCGCTAGATCACCTCTCGGTCTCACCAACTAACCCTCACAAATCTAATAAGATTGAATAAATGCACCGGGAAAAAGATTACTCAGGTACCCTACTGACGCATCTCCTCTCGGACTCAACGACACAAAAACCCGCTTAAAACTGGGTACTAGCAATTCCAGGGAAAAATAGGTAACAAAATCTAACCCAATCTAAGACACTTATTTGCACGCAAAACTAAACCAGACAAGACCGAAACTCGCTCTCGCCCAATTCTAACCTAACCGAAAAAGATGCAAGACAAACCGACTACCTATTACCTTTCGATCGCAAGGAAGCTGAACCTACTGAATTTTAATAAATAATTGCACTCAAGATTCCTATGGTAGTACTAACCATGACAAGATCAAAAACACCAAGTCTATGACCTAAACGTAGAAACCCAAACCGAACGACACACAATCAATCAATCAAAGTAATATGCGGAATCATAAGCAATAATTATATAAAAGCAATATTTTAACACATTAAAGATCAAACTAAATAAACTTTTCAATAATAATCATGTCATGTGATCGATCAAAACCAAATAAACCGTCAAACACAGTCAATATTCATCTCAACTTAGGTAGTTATAAAATTTTAGCTACTCATAATAACAATAATAAAACCAAACAAATCAAAATATCTTGAGTTCATGCCAATAGATTGCCGGTATATTTTTTCCACTTTAAACCCAGCCACAAACCAATCAAGCCCTGCTGGTGCATGATGCCAGTAGTTCAGTATCTCGTGTTTATTTGTGTCTGTAATTGTTTAAATTGTTTGTTTTGTGTTGAACTTGTTCTTATATGTTCGCCTTTGGTTAAGTGAACTTGAAGTTGAACGAAGTTAAGACAACTTCTCCTAGTATGTTAGTAGAAGTTGTCGAGTTATATAAACTCTAACTTCGGCTCTTGTATTATCCCAATGCATCGAAAGATGCAGGTGGTGAGTTGCCAAGAACTGAACAAAATCTTGGGACTTTCACATCTCAGGGGGAGTCTGTTGGTCCGTCAAGCAGTACAGGTGGTGACACAGTGGTGGTTGTAGACGATGAGGGGGTGTTGGGAAATGATGATGATGAGTTAGTTGATGATGTGTTAACGGCTGGTGAGATTGAAAAGATTGGGGAACATATAGAAATTGATAGTGAGTTAGAAGAAGGAGAGATAGTTGATGATGGTGTAGAGCATGATATTCCAAGTGTTGATGAGGTAAAGCTGGGTCAAGATGAAAGTGTGTCGGATGAGTCTGAGTGGGAAGAACAGCCCAGTTGGAAAGAAGGTTGTGCTCAGTGGTTCTTCAAGACAAAGAAGCTTGCGGTACCAACAATGTTCAAGAAAAGTTACAATATCAAGGGCTACGCTGAATCAAAAAAAGGTATTATCTGTTGGTTGTATGATGAGCAGCTAAAATTGTTTGTGATAAAGCGATATGATGGGGTTCATGTAACGATTCCGACGAAATCAGGTAGACCTTAACCAGCATGTACTATTTACGTTATAGTTATTATTGAATGCACGATTTATTGATGTGATTATACGAGGATATATGATTCTCAAAATTGATTATACTTGATTAGATAACTTATCGTATTCAATATACGATTAATCGATTGATAGTTATTGAAACCCGATCGAATCGAGGGTTCAGTTATAGATGATATCTATAATATTTAGTGATTCTTACGAAGCATTAATGCTTCGGGATAAGTAAAGTACGACACAGAAAAAGAATTTCGATTTAACGATAATTCGGTACGTTAAACGAAATATGAATACCAAACCGAGCAAGATACCATCATTCAAGCCGAAAAAGATGCGCAAATAATATTATTATGGTGTTTTAAGTAAACAAGGGTTATGGTTTAAACTTTTAAATGTATTAAACCGGTTTAAATGAAATGCATTTTTAAAAGCCGAATTAAACGTCTAAACGAAAAACGAACCGAACTGAGTTGATCCAAAACGTTATCCACAATTGGAAATCCAAACTTGTGGACTAGAATGAAGGAGGTGGGCCCCACCCCACCCCCTCCAAACTCACGGTCATAAGTGGATAATTCCACCATAATTTTTCATTTTCTCAAGTAAATAACCAATCTCCTTCATCTCTCTAGAAATCCAAAGATTTTGAAGACAAAGCAAGGTAAAAATCGAGTTATTTACGTTTTCATCTTCGTTTCTTGAGTTTATTTGCAAGAAAATGAGGTTTCAAGTGAAAAAAAAGGGTGAAAACCGGAGATGAAAACCGATTCTTGCATGATCAAGTGATGTATACGGGTTATACAAGGGATCTTGGTCCAAGAAAGGAGTTAAGCGAACCAAAAACGAATTTTTACGGTTTAAACTTTAATTTTGAAACAATAACCGAAACTATAGTGTAAGAGGCTTGATGGTGAGTGTAACTTGCTTGGTATTATGGTATGTTGGTTGTAGGTTCTGTATTTAGTGGTAGATAAGGCGGAAAGACGAGTTTGTAGCTTGTAGTGGCGGAGAACAAAAGGTATATTCGGTTTATGTTCGGTTATGAGTTTTTGGACAGATTGTGAACGGGTTAGAGTTAGGTCATTAAATTTTTTTCGAAGTGTTAAATACATGAAAATATGAGTTCTGTGAAAATTTGGTAGTTTTTGGACAATGGATGAATATTTGGTAAATTTAATGCTCAGTTTTGGCTAAAAATGGTGAAAAATATTTAAATATCATGATAAATTCTGGAAAATTCAAGATAAGCTTTTTATAACATGTAAAAGTCACACACAAAATTTTAGGTCAGTTGGAGAAGTCTAAGTAGGTTTTTCGGTTAAACGAGTTCTAGGGTTTTCTAGCTCGGTTTTAGCGAAAATGGCATGTAAAAAGAGATTTTGGTTCTGGAAAATTACAAGGGACTATGTGGATGGCAAGGGTCATCCAGGGAAAATTTGGGATTTTTCTAAGGTCGTTTGGTATTTACGACATATTTAGTGTTTAAATGGTGTTTAAAAATAGATAAATAAATTTTAAATATAAAAATTAATTCTGGAAATGTTTTTATAAAATTCCCCACTGTCAAAAAGTGATTTGTGCAAAATTTCAAGATCCGATATTAAACGGATAATTATTTGTGCAAAAAAAAAACAAACTTTTAAAGTTTAAAACACGTAAACCGGTAAAGTTCGCCTAAACGAGCTGACTGGTGTATAAAAACCCTAAAAATGAACTATTTTCATATAACTGAGTTAAACAGGTAAAAATAAATCATCCGAAAATAATTCGGATGATTTGGGTAATTTTATCCGATTTAACAGTTTCCGGTACACTAAAGACGGAAACGGGTCCCGCGGCCAATCGGTGCGTCTAAACCGAGCTCTAATTTCACAACTTTAATTAAATTATCAGTCAACAACTATTTTCGGGTCATGTGTGACCAAACTCATTTTTGAAACGTAAAAACGGATAACCGTGCTAGGCACGCAAAACGGGGAAAACGAACTAATAGTAATTTTGACAGTCGAACTCTAAACGATATCACAATCTGAGTCCGGAGAAGTGTTTCTGGGTTAACATTGCCCCCGGAACGGGTACAGTACTGGGTTAACAGTGACCCCAGATGTACCGGTTAACACGGTTAAAGTTATATTAATAGTGATTGTATAGTAACGAACTTAAGGATCGTATTACAGACCCGGACTAGTAGCTTGCGTACTGTGTTACCTACTTGCTTGCGATAAGGTGAGTTTCACGAGCCCCTTTTTCTGAATTGTTTTTTTTTTAATATTTTCTCGGGGCGGAAAGCATGTTACTATTAAAATGTTTAAGTACATACTGAACGCATGGATTTGCGTGTATTTATATATATTTTATTGTACGGGAATCGTACGGAAATGTACTAAGATGGTGATTGTCTGAGTTGCTAACATTGTAAGGCCCCGCAACACGAGTGATTAGCTAAAAGCCGGTAGAGTGTGAATAGTACTATTGGTCTGACAAACCCAACTGGTCCGGCATGGATTTGCTGATGTTTCCCAGCCAGTTGCACATGTCTATTTTGTTGTTATTTATTTTGCTATGTAATGTTAGGCATAGCGGTTTGAGGCAGGTTCGTGGGCGGAGTATGCCACGGGGTTGTATGTGGATAGTCAGAGGTTTCACTTGTGGGCTCAGCATAATTACATCGCTAATATATGATTATTATAATGATTTGTCACTGTTTATTTAAAATAGTGAAACTCACCAACTATTCGTAGTTGACCCGTTTTCTTTACATGCTTTCTAGGTACCTTCAAACTGGAATAATTGCTACATGCTTGACGATGCGTGCTTTTTTTTGTGGAAGCTTAACGATCTTTTTGTATTAAATATGTTAATGTACTGTTGGTAAAACTTATGTGCTAACGCCTAGACGGTAACTAAACTCGGAACAATGTAATATGGTGTAAATTAATGTAGTAGTGTTTTCTTTATTAGCAATGCTGTTGATATCAGACGTGTCTGTTGCACCCCGTTTATGTTTCCGCTGCGGTTACGGGGTGTTACAGTTCAGTACTTTAAGATTGCTCAACACCTTGCCTGAGTGTGAGGTGAAAGATTTGACACATTTGAGATTGATTAATCGAAGTGACGACAACTTTGCGAGATGGGTTGGAAAGATTATGTGGAAGGAAAGTGTGAAAGAGAAAAAGTTTGAGTTGTTGAAGCCTCAGAAAGGGAAGTTGGTCGAAGACAAGGAAAGAGGCATGAGAGCTGATGGTAAGCCTTGGATGGTGATGAAATACAAGCCGATTCGATGCTTGAAAGAGGTTCCGATGAAGCTGATGCCCAAGGATATGTTGAAGGATCTCAAGTGGTGGTATGTGGACTGCCAGACTGCTGAAGCCGTGATGGAAGATGAGGATGAACAGGAGATCCTGAGAGTGTATGATCCCATGCACTTTGTTAATTTGTCTCAAGCTGATTTGCAGGTACTTAATGGTAAGAAGATTTTCTATATTCCTGCGTGGAAGGATGAAGCAAAGAAGTACTAAAGGGTGGTCTCTGTTTTTGTGAGACAAGGAATTCATGCTTGAAGACGGTGGGTACGTGATTTTTGGATTAAAAGACACGAGAAAGAAGATAGAGATATGAAGCTACTGTCAAGGGGGATTCTGTTGGTGCATGATGCCAGTAGTTCAGTATCTTGTGTTTATTTGTATCTGTAATTGTTTAAATTGTTTGTTTTGTGTTGAACTTGTTCTTATATGTTCGCCCTTGGTTTAGCGAACTTGAAGTTGAGCGAAGTTAATACAACTTCGTCTAGTATATTAGGCGAAGTTGTCGAGTTATATAAACTCTAACTTCGGCTCTTGTATTATTAACTTTAGACGGCTGGTTTGGGTGATTCTCTAAGTCACGTGCTTGTTTCTTTGGTTATTACGCCTTGCAATATAACAAGTATTATCATATATACTCGTGTGTTTGTTTAGATTCAACGTGTTAATCGTCTCAACACTCTTATCGTATACTGATGGTCGGGTATTTTGTATATATATATTAGTGTATTAATTATGTAGTTTTATTGAGTATATTGTTAGAACTTTGGTACTCAATACGTGCTTTTGTATTTAAGGTAATTGATCGTTAAATATGCTAAATGGGAGACCTGTACGAGCATGGAATGATACCTCGGGAAGACCGAAGCATGGTTTCATGTCTTGGAAAGTGTTACAAGGATTCGGGAAGAGCATGGATGAGAAATCAAAACCCGATGCTAAAACTGAACAAGATTGGTTGACAAAATGCGACCATGAAGTAAAACGAGCATATCCTGAGCTAGAAAATGAGTTACGGGACCTATAATATATAAATTTTGGGTTTCTCGACGAGAGGAATCCAAATATGAGGTTTTCTTAGGTCGCGGTACAATACGGATAGGGTCTATGGCCATCGCGATACGCGATGGTCTTAAAAAACGTGAAAAACGGATTTTGACCTATATCTTCTATTTTCCGAACCCTAATCAAGATTGACGACCAGCAGCAACTATTAGGAGATTTTAGGTGAATTTCAGGGCTACCAATCATCTCTTGATCAATCCTAATGGTCTTCCTCATCATAATTGAAGATTTATCGATGACGATGCTCGGCTAGTCTTCTCCGAATCATACCTGGGAAGTAAAGTTTGTAACAATTTCAGTTTCCTCATATGACTAAGAACATTTATGTATAGATGTTTATGCTTAATCTATGATTATTGATGTTTAGTATTTCTGTGTGTTCAATCGGTTTAGGTTTATGTTGATCTGAACGATTAGTTACCAGTTGCTATAATAATTGATGATAGGGTTGTTTGATTATGTTGAATACGACAAAGCATATAATTTCCCTTAACTGAGTCACACTGGCAGGGACCGTTTCATAACCAGTGCCGTGTGTAAAGCAATTATTGTTGCCTAAGGTTTTGTCTAGTGATCTGCTTTGTTAATATGTTAGGTTGCATGAGATTACTGTAAGTTACCTACTTGAAATCTCGGGTGTGATTTGCTTTGTTAATTGATTGAAACTCGTTTACTTGTTTGTTTGCTTAATTCTCTAAATTCAACTTAATTGCTTGTGTGATAAGCACTAAACACTAGTTACATCATAATATTTAAATTGTTTAGAGGATTGCATTGACCACATACTCCTGGTGGATACGACACCTTACTTATCCTATCTATATAGTTTAACTATGTTTTTGATTGACTCAAATGACGGTCTTCAAAATGGCGCCGTTGCCGGGGAGTTAGTGTGCTAAGAGACAGATGATGGAAAAGAAAAGGAATATGAGCTAAGACATGAAAGAATTTTGGCCTCGGTCAATCCGAATATTGAGGACAATACTGAAATCAAACGAGACCAAGAAGAGTTGGCTAGTGATACTGTGTTAGATGGTGATGAAGAGAATGAGGTTGTTGATCTTCCAAAGCAAGAAAGTGAAAGTGTTATTCAAGTAGAAGATACAACTCCTTCAGGGTATGAAAAGCCCAAGGTAGCCAATGTGAATCCTATGCCTTCTCCAGTACTTATTATTCAAAACATCAAGTGTGGGGATGAAGGCTTGGTAAAGAATGAAAAGAAAGTAAGCTTGCAAGATATTGGGCAAATAATTAAGAAGCGGCCTCACAATAATCATGCAAGTAGCATGCCAATCACTGTAAAGCGGTTATGGACTTGGCCAGTAAGCTACCGAGCGCATATTGGAAACTCGGTGGGTAAGTGTGCACTTCGACTACCGTGAGGAATTCAGGTATTGTCGAGCTGTAGACATCAATTCAGCGCTAACCGGGAGGCAACCCGAGGTTTGTAAGTATCTTTCCAATTTGTTTTTATTTGAGTTATTATCTGCTGTATTTTGATTTATTGTATATTGTGTTGTATTTTGAACTTTGTGGGTGTTGTTCACTATAAACCCTCACGAGACCACCACTCGTCCTCCTGGGCGACCGGGGGGTTTACAGGGCTTGGTGCATATGCTAAATGCAATCGTGATTCCTACGAAAGTGAGTTAGGTCTTTTAACATTTTTAGTTAATTTAACAGAATTTATTATGAAACAACTAAATGTGGCTCGGTAAGTGTTTTAATAAAATAAATAACTATTTATTTTCATAACTCTTAAAAGACCTATGTCTTACACTTGTGAGAAGCTTGCTTCTACACATCTCGAGATTTTGCAGGTTCGATTGTCTGTTTGGTAATTGGATGAGACGAGAGTATACGAGTGTTATGAGAGTTCACGAGCCGACTAGTCCTTCTCCAGTCACGTTGATATCAGGTGATTTCAGTTTCATAATTTATTTTTGTTTTTATTACTTTAAAAGAAAGTGTAATTGTAAAATTGTTACTAGAACCGCCACATTTGAGTCCCGAAATTTTAAAATTGCTTAATAGTAAAAAAAAAAGTCAATTTCAACCCCGTCCCTCAAATGTTCACTAATCGTTTTATCTATTTTAACTTTAAGGATAATGTTAAGTGTTCTTACATTGAGGACAATGTAAACCTCAAGTGTGGGGATGGGGGAAATTTGAAAAAATTTAGCCCGATAGTACCTCGAAGAGTGTTCTGAAACCAAAGTTGTTAACTGTTAATTATTGCCATTAATGCCAAGTCATAGGTTTCTGGTCATGGTTGGTTTGTCAGCTTCTTATTAGTCTTACTCACAAATGTTTTTATAACGAGAAGTTGAAAATGGGGTCGTTTAGGCGGGGATAACGAGTCATGGGGACATGTACACATATTTATATCGTCAACCCTATTCCTCCGGTACATGTGTGAGTTGACCCAAATATATATAATACACATATAATATATAATACACACATGTCATTTGAGTGCTTTCACTAATGTTCATGGATTACGGGATCGTAGTTGGCAAAATGCAAAAGTGATAGAGGCAACTAGGTTAAGCCTCGTTTGGATGAGCTTGAGTGTGGGTACTGGGGGTTGGGGCCTCATACATTATACATATGAGGATGGTTAATGTGAGGGGCGGGGGGTTGGGTCCCTTAGAAAACCCTTCTTGGACTTATTTTTCAATTGTTTAACCCCGACATTATGTTACCAGACGATCTGGCTTACTAGGTTTATTTGTAATTGTATTTGTATTTGTATTTGTTCCATTATTAAGCATTACGTTATTATGCTTAAAAAAAGCCAAAAAGATGTATGTTTATATTCAGTTATGTATTCAGTAGTTCAATTATGTAAAAAAAAAGAAAAAAAAAGAGAAAAAGAAAAAAATATGGAATCAGTATGTATGTTAGTTTGCTTATTTAGAGGTTTTATAATAAGTCAGTCAGTTTGTATAACAGTTTCGTTTATTTAGATGTTTTGTAATAAGCCGGGTCGGATCGTTTGAGCTACTTAAATATTTCCCTTCCATACCCTTACACCTGGCCCCATTACAACCCTTTTAAGACCTCTTGATTTGCATTTGTGTCAAAGCAGTTTTATGGATGGATACCTGTTTATAAGTGATACTGGGAGCAGAGTGATACTAGCACATCTTTTGCTAGTTCAGATATTAAACCGAGAGGAGAGTTATTTTATTATGAGGGGTATGAGTATGTGTGCCTTAACCGGAAACAAAGTACACTTGTCTGGGCGGCTCTATTGTTTTTATTATAGCACTTAACCGTATTCGTGAGATGTCAATCTAAAAACAATGTCAGTCTGGGAAACTGGGTATGACCTTAAACCTAACTAGTATTAATAGCGATAATTCACATATCTATGATGGAGGTTAATGTTTACATTAGAGTTTGCTTGAGGAAAAGCAAATGATAAGTGTGGGGATGAGATGGTCGGGTATTTTGTATATATATTAGTGTATTAAATATGTAGTTTTATTGAGTATATTGTTTGAACTTTGGTAATTCATACGTGCTTTTCTATTTCAGGTAACTGATCGTTAAATATGCTAAATGGGAGACCTGTACGAGCATGGAATAATATCTAGGGAAGACCGAAGCATGATTTGATGTCTTGGAAAGTGTTACAAGGATTCGGGAAGAGCATGGATGAGAAATCATAAGCCGATGCTAAAACTAAACAAGATTGGTTGACAAAATGCGACCATGAAGTAAAACGAGCATATCCTGAGCTAGAAAATGAGTTACGGGACCTATAAATATAAATTTTGAGGTTCTCGACGAGAGGATTCCAAATATGAAGTTTTCTTAGGTCGCGGTACGTGACGGGTAGGGTCTATGGTCATCGCCATACGCGATGGTCTTAAAAAACGTGAAAAAACGAATTTTGACCTATACCTTCTATTTTCCGAACCCTAATCAAGATTGACAACCAGCAGCAATTAGTAGATTTTGGGTGAATTCCAAGGCTACCAATCATCTCTTGATCAATCCTAATGGCCTTCCTCATCATAATTGAAGATCTATCAATGACGATGCTCGGCTAGTCTTCTCCGAATCATACCTGGGATGTAAAGTTTGTAAAAATTTCAGTTTCCTCATGTGACTAAGAACATTTATGTATTATTGTTTATGGTTAATCAATGATTATTGATGTTTAGTATTTCTGTGTGTTCAATCAGTTTAGGTTTATGTTGATCTGAACGATTAGTTACCAGTTGCTATAATAATTGATCATAGTGATCATAGGGTTGTTTGATTAGGTTGAATACGACAAAGCATATAATTGCCCTTAACTGAGTCACACTGGCAGGGACCGTTTGATAACCAGTGCTGTGTGTAAAGCAATTATTGTTGCCTAAGGTTTTGTCTAGTTGATCAGTCTGTAGTTAACCATAAATAATTAATCTGTTAGGTTGCATGAGATTACTATAAGTTACCTACTTGAAGTCTCGGGTGTGATTTGCTTTGTCAATTGATTGAAACTCGTTTACTTGTTTGTTTGCTTAATTCTCTAAATTCAACTTAATTGCTTGTGTGATAAGCACTAAACACTAGTTACTTCATAATATTGAAATTGTTTACACGATTACATTGACCACATACTCCTGGTGGATACGAAACCTTACTTATCCAATCTATATAGTTTAACTAGGTTTTTGATTGACTCAAACTACGGTCATCATATACGTGGGGATTCCGCACCGTCGTGTTACGAGATACTCCTGTGTAGATCCGGCTGGGAACCTACAATGGTTATCAGAGCATTTTGCTCGTGATTGTGTGGTTCGGGATTTTCACACGGGTTTTAAGATTGTTCCGTTAGACAATTCGCGGAACTATTTTACGTTGAAATACCTCTTTATGTCAGTCTCTCCTCAACACTCATCAATTACACCTTCCAATCACCCTCGCAACCTTCGAAATCGACCTGCCTAACCTGCAAAATTCCTTTGCTCTTTTGGCGAAGTTTCCATCACCCAAACTAGGGTTTTATCGAAGATATAGGGTTTCAGCGAGGTTTATAATCTGCGAAGTTGTCTTAAGCGAAGTTACAAGCGAAGTTGTATTAACTTCGCTGCTTACTGCACACATAATCTTGTTTTTAAGTTCTAAGTCTCGTTTTGTTCAAGTATGACTTCGATAAACATCACTGAACTGGTAAAGATGGAGGTTGAAGTTGGTTCAGCAACTAAAGCTTCAAAACTGCTTAAAGGTACTGATTTGTTGCATGGAAAGATAGATTTGAACAGTATGTGAAGTATCAAGATGCAAAGATGTGGGTCTGCATTCAAAATGGGTACATTCCACTAACATCCATGTTTGAAGGTCGTGAACAGATTAAGAAGTACAGTAAGATGGAGGATGATGAAAAGAAAATGTATGAGCCAGAAAGTAAAGCACATGCAGCTATAACAATGGCACTTCCACAAGAGATTCTTCATACTTTAAAAAAATACAAAACTGCGAGAGAACTATGGGAAGCACTAGAGAATCGATATGAAAGAAATGTTGGAATACGTACCTCCAAGACAAAGCTACTGAAAACTCAATTCTCTATATACAAGTATCTGAAAAATGAATCACTTGATGACATCATCACACGATATTATCATCTGATGACCGATCTGAATAACTACTCCATTGAATACAAGGAAGAAGAGATAGTAGAAAAGCTCCTTGATGCTCTTCCACCAAAATGGGAGAAGTACACAGTTCTGATGAGAGAAGATAAAGATTTTGAGAAGATTGACTTGGAGACGATGGTAAATAAGCTACGTAATTTGGAACTTAACATGGCTCGAAAGGAGACACCTACTGATCAGGTTCAGGATCCGGGAATGTATGGTGCAAAAGTCACTCCAAACTCAAGTTCAAAAACAGAATCCACTACCTACTACTCAAAGGGGGAACCAAACACCACTCAAGATGGTCATGTAGTACTTAATATGGATGGTGACGTATGTTTTGTAGCAGGAGGTAGTAGTTCCTCAAAACCTCCAACCACAGCTGGTAATTTCTCAACCACTGCTTCAAGCAAGAACTACTCACAGATGCCTATGAGTGTGAAATCAGCTGAACAACAGTTTTCTCTCTATGCTTCTTTCATTGCCTCTTATGAGAATTACATCAAGGAAAAATAGTCGACCCTGCAACCTTGAATGAGGACTATGATCAGATCAACGCTGATGATCTGGAAGAAATGGATCTGTAGTGGCAGATGACTATGATAGTAAGAAGGGTAAAGAGATTTATGAAGAAAACTGGAAGAAAGTTTGTTGGAGAAAGACCGGGGTTTGACAAGTCAAAAGTTCGTTGTTATAACTGTCAATAAAATGGTCACTTTGCTAAAGAGTGTACAAATGAGAGAGTCGAACGAAGTCAAAACAGGCCTACTCAACAGAATGGGAGTGGAAATGAAAACAAGGCTATGGTATCTCAGCAAAACGGTGGATACAACTGGAATATACAAGTTGAGGAGGTGTTCGAATAGGCACATCTGGTAAATATCGAAACTGGAGGAAGTGACAAAGAGACGGGGGAAGATTAAGCATACATGGCAGAAGTGAACGATCAACTCTCAGAGGTATGTTCTGAATCTCATTGTGAACAATGTGAAAAACTGTCTGATCAATTGAAAGCATTAACTGATCAGTTTGTTAGTTTGGACACTCAATTTAAATTTTTAAAAGAAGAACATCACTGTTCTAAAACTAAAGAAAACAACTACTCGGTAAAAATAAAAGCTAGTGAAAAGGATATCAGAAGTCTTAAAGCCACCCTAGCTGAAAAAATACAAGTGATTGATCTTAGTTATGAAGTGTTAGAAGAAAAGACCAAACTAATCGCTGAAAAAGATAAACAGATAGCTGATTACCAGGTAAATGTGGTGGAACTGAACTGAAAAATTGAACAATTTAGAAATTCTTCTGCGATGTTAGATCACATCATATGTGTTCAACGTTCCCCGGTTAACAAAGGGGGAATTTGATTCTCAGAAGTCCCACCACCATACAATAATAACTATATATATAATCCTAGTAATCAGCAATCTGTGAATGTTGAAGTTAGTCAGACAGTTCCAATCAATGTCTCTTCTAAAGAAACTAAAGTTAATGAGAGTGAAGCGAGTAATACAAGTTCCAATGTCACAAGTTCTGTCTCGAGTTCTGTCTCGTGAAATTCGGATAAATCGTCCGAATCGGGTGAGATAAAAGAAGAGGTTGTGTTACTAAAATGAAGGGAGGACTATAAGTTTGATGAAAAGAAATCTTCCATAAATCGTTTGTTCCACCGTATGTGAGGCAAACTGATAGTAATACAACCTCATCATCTACAGCAACCTATGAGACGAATGCTCAAAACAACAAGTATAAATCGAATAGAAGTTGTTTTAGATGGTTGGAAAGGACACTTTGTCAGTGACTGTCCTCTGAAACAAAGGAAATCTAGAAATATGAGGCCAACTGAAACTGAGAATAAAATGAATACTAAATATGATGCTGGTAAGAATACTAACGCATCAAATTTTAATCACTGGACTAATCCAAGATTTCAAAGAAACCAGTCTCATTTTTTCCCAGTGAATCACCAAACCAACAATTATAATTCCATTAATCCTAGAAATTCTCGAAGGTTTAGATGGCCTCATAGCCAGTCATCTAGAAATTTTCTTTTCAGAACTTATAGAAACTTTCCTCAAACTAACTTTGGGCAACCAAGGCACTGGATGACGGATAACATGTTTAATCAACCCAAGACAAGAAGGTCTTGGGTCCCCAGATTTTAATATATTTCTTTAATTGTGCAGGAACAGTCGAACAAGGTTGTAAACAATATGTGGGTTATTGACAGTGGTTGTTCCCGGCACATGACTGGTAACAAGAAATTGTTACGTGATTGGAAGCATGTTCAATGAGGAAGGGTTAGCTTTGCAGGAGAAAGTGGAAGAAGAATTACTTGTATTGGGACTGTAACGAATGGAAGAATAAAATTGGAAAAAGTGAATTTTGTGGAAGAGTTGAAGCACAACCTGTTGAGTGTCTCTCAGATTTGTGACAAAGAATACATTGTTCATTTTACTAAAGATGAGGCAATCGTACTTTATCCTGGTTTCAAAATACCAGAGACCTGGTTTGTGATGAAGGCTCCAAGAGAAAGAACACGTATGTAATGGATATGAGATCAACCGAGATGGCAACATAAGGGACATGTCTTCTGTCAAAAGCAACATAATCTGAGTCAGAGTTGTGGCACCGAAAAATGGGTCATATTCATCTTCGCAAGATGAATAACATTGTCAAGAATGAGCTGGTACTTGGGGTTCCCAATAAGAATTTCAATTTTGAAGACCAATGTGTGTCATGCAAGAAAGGAAAACAACACAAGAAGCCTCATCACTCAAAGAAGGTTAACTCAATTGTCAGCACCTTGGACCTACTTCACATGGATCTCTTTGGTCCTATGAATGTAAAAAGTCTAGGAGGAACTTCATACTGTTTGGTGGTAACCGATGATTACTCACGATACTCTTGGGTCTATTTTCTTTAGGCAAAATATGAGACAGTTCAGTTGGTCATTAACTTGATTACCAAGGTGTAAAATATTGTTGGGAGGAAGGTTAAGTACATCAGGAGTGATAATGGTACAGAGTTCAAGAACTATCAGATGGAGACGTTTTGTTTGCAGAAAGGGATATAACATTAGTACAGCGCACCATATACCCCGTTCTGATACTAATTGTAGGTTCCCAGACAGATCTAAACAGGAGTATCTCGTAACACAAGGGTGCGGAATCCCCACGTATACGATACGAGTGTTGAGACGATTAACACGTTGAATCTAAATAAACACATGAGTATATATGATAATACTTGTTATATTGCAAGGCGTAATAACCAAAGAAACAAGTACGTGACTCAGAGAATCACCCAAACCAGCCGTCCAAAGTATCCTATGTAGCCAGATGACTGAAAGCGACCAGGGCGGTTTATGATGGGTTTTTATTCTTTTTCCTAAAATTAGTCGTTCATACTTAGTCAGAGGGACACATATTCGTATGTGGTCGGTGCGGCTGATCCACTGATCTTCACGATAGCCGTTTACCTAAAGACTTTGACTTGATCGGGGCGTCTGAATTTAATTTTTTTTTAGGGAAATGATATAATTTTTCAGTTTATAACTTCGCAAGAAGTTTCTTTATTGGTGTTAAAATGAAAATTGATCCATCCTTGGAAAGTGATAGATAAACTAATTTTGTATGCTTAACCGGTGAAGTTATTAGGCATAAAAGACTCTAGAACAGTCATTGTATGTTATGGTAGCTTTCTATGTTGAGTAAAAGTAGAAGTGATACAAACTAAATCTTCTCGATTTACTGTGGAGAATCATTTTGAGTTGTGCATGTCTCCACATACATCTTTCCGAATGATAGGCAGAAAAGTGACTACCCAGTCATACACGAGCCCGTGAGTGTCATGATTCCCGCGAAGATTGTGTTATGTTTCTGCAGTGATCCAGATTCGGGACTTGCAGATTGTATGATTATCACAAAAAAAAAAGTTTACTTTCGTTATTATCATTGAGCCTTATGAAGATTATTTGATTACATATATCAAGAAAGGAGTAAGAAAGAATATTTCAAAGTATAAGAAAAATCGGGAAGACGAATCGGAAGGTCGACATGTGAATATTGATTAATCATACACTACGGGTCGAAGTCAACTCGGGATGACTTGGGGAAAGCCAAATACGCCATGAGAATAGATAGGAGGCATCACAATCTGTCATGTGATGTCCATCTAAATTTTGAGCTAAATTGAACCTAATCAGTATCACAGAAGCGACGAAAACCATACTAAGTTTTATACCCGCCTACAACCTGTTTCTCTATGTCATAATACCGCTGAACATGGATCTGTGTGACAGCCTCCTAATTAATATGATTCCTCTTCGGATCTTTTCTACAAACACGCTGGGTTTCTGCAAGACTGAAATTTGATCCCGTTTATTTAGTTATTTTACTTTTGTTATGCTCTGTGTCTTATAGTTTAACTTCTTAAACTCCTGGTTACTTGTTTCTTTGATCGTTTATTCTTAATCCTTTGGGCGAAGTTAACTTAAGGGCGAAGTTGACTTTGTTTAACTTAAGGGCGAAGTTGACTTTGTTTAACTACGGGCGAAGTTAACTTAAGGGCGATGTTGGGTAAAGGGCGAAGTTATATTAACTTCGCCCCTGGGTTTTCCAAAACTATATAAATGGCAAAAGCGGTCAAACTAGGTCAATTTCTTCTTCACTAAACCCTTGGCGAACTTATCATTTGAATCAAACCTCTCGTTAATCCTCGTTTGTTTGCTATCAAGGTTCGTTGGTCACTTGGAGTCATAATTTCAATAATTTGAGGGATAAACTGGCCCATACTACCTATTTTAATTCGGTTGTTTTTGAAAACCTTGCGACCTTTAAAAATAATCGATTGGAGGTTGTGATAATGTTTATGAGTGTTTTATCTCTAAATCGCTATATAATATACGGGAGATCATCTTCGGATCGTTCCTCATTCAACCTATTTGAAAGTTTCTGATTGTCAGTTTATGTGGCGAAGTTAGATTATCTTTGCAGTTTATGTGGAGAAGTTGAATTAACTTCGCTACCCTCATAACTTCGCAGCATAACCTCCTGAATCTTGCATTATCTGTTTCTGTATAATCTTTGTTGTAGTTATATACGTATCTATCTACTTTGCTTTCCTAGTGATGTTTTGTTTCTCAATTGAGCTTTCCAACTTCGCTACATCCACAACTTCGCCTAACTCATAGTCAGCGAAGTTGTAACCTGCTACCATACTGGTCTAATTTTATGGGTTTATTTTGCAGATATGGCTGCTGTAGCAGGTGCCGGTGGAACTGGTGGTGATGAAGGCGGAGGTGATAAGAGACAGTTTTTTCCGGGTCACAACATGTACATAAATTTTGATCCGGATGGTCGTGGAACTAATGACTTCCGTGAGATAATTACGTTTCTTATTCGCTCACGTATTTTCCATGCCATCACTACTATTCTTCCGATCTCACTACCGAACATTGAATATTTCTGGAACACGGTTGAGTATGACTGTCGTGTTGACCCACCTGTGATGCGTGCTACTGTTAACAATCATGTGGTACAGTTCTCAGCCAATCAGATCCGGGAAGCTTTACAGTTTGGGGTTGAGACTACTGACGACCCTACTGACTTTTCGGCTACTTTCCGAAATGGTGCTTTTGTTCGTATGGGGTATTCAGGACCATTGGCAGACTCCCAGAGAAGGAAGGGGTTTCTATTAGATCAGTGGAGGTTTCTGATGCATATAATGATTGTGTGTATGTCTGGTCGCAAAGCTGGTACAGATTGTATCGGTGCGACAATGCAATCGGTGATGACTGCGTTAACTTACAACAAACCTTACAGTTTCTATGAGATTGATCTACAGCGGCGTGCAGTGGCACGGGAAAGATATTTGATGTACCCAAAATTCTTACAGATGATTCTAAATCATGTAGCTCCCAATCTGCCACAACGACGTCCTATTTCTTATGTGGAGAGTGTTTCTAAAAGAATTTTTGCTCAGTGTCGATCATCAAGTGAACGTAGCAGGGAAGAGCTACGTCCAAGGCACACTGCTTTGTTTGGGTACTTAGTGAATCCTGTCTATGTTGCTCCTCGAGGATATGAATTTCTTGATCCTGCACCGCAACAAGCTGATATCCCTCAACCACCTCCTGTGGTTCAACCACCACCCATGGTACAGCAAGCACCGCCTGCGGATCCTGTTGCAGCTCCAGAAGAACAGGTTGATCTTGAAGTTACCTTTGGAGGGCAAGGGTTCTTTGATATGGAAAGGCTTGATCTAGATGCTGAAGTTCAAGGCTCAGTCGCTGAGGTGTCTGGTGTAGATGTTTCCATGGTCGCTACATCTGTGGCGGATTCTGAGAGAACTGACTCTGATTCATCCACTGATGATATATTTGAAGCACAACAAATTCTTGCAAGACAAGAAAGAATTCATGGCAAGCGAAAGAAAGACTCAGATGATAGTGAATCAGATTATGAGGAGGATTTATATCGTCTAGTACAAAGATCAAAGAAGGCAAGGGTTGGTGTAAGTTCAAGAGTTGGTGAAAGTTCGAGGGTTGTTCATTTTTCCCCACAATCGTTATCAGGTATGACTATGTTACCTGCTTCTTCAACTGTCATATTGCCGGTAACCTCAAGTGTACCTTGGTGAACGTGTCGTCATCTTTTGGTATTCCTCCAACTAAGTTCCAGTTTACAGCACTAGTGATTGTTTCTTTACCGCCTCCTACACTTACTCCGTCAGAGGTGGTTGCTAGATTTGTTGAATCCACGTTGGTAGCGACTGCTGGGGTACCTGTCTCTATACCATCCACGGTTACTATTCAGCCTACCTTTGATATTCCAGGGAGTTTGGCAATTACACCGTCGTATGCTCAAGATATTTCTCATATGCGGTTTGACTTTGATGCTACTCTGTCTAACTCTGAAAGGATTGCGGCTCTTGAACGGGTAGTTGCTGAACAGTCACGGATCAATCTCATTCAGACGCAAGCTATTCAGCGGCTTGTGGCAGAAAATCAGATACAATCATCACTTCTCATCGAACACGGTAAACTCTTTGATGCTCTTAAACAGTTCTTAGCATCTCAGGAGGAGACGAGCTGCAAAAGTGATTGACAAGTCCGAGCCCCGGTGCGGAAGCGTGAAAATAGTCAGTATTAAACAACGGTGTGGAGCTCGGATTTAGGGTTAGGATCGAATCTCACTCGTATTCACTCTTGATGGATGAGGTGTATAGGGAGAGAGCCTTATTTTTTAACAATCAACAATAAAGTAGGATGAACAATTGTAATCAAAACACAAAAGATAGAAATGGTAGTATGATTAATATTAGCCGAATGATTCACAAAAAGATGAAACACTCATACATACATTCATACATACAATCGATTAAGAAATATCAGCCGCCACCAGGAGAGCTCATCCTGGAGGCGGAGACTCTCTCAAAGGGATAAAAACCTAAATCTCACACATACACAATACATTCACTCATACTAGACAAATGAATAATAACATCTATTTATACTAGTCTAGCATGACTTGGTCTTCAAGCCATCCACCCTTGGTTGAGACCAAAATAATATATTTTTCACCCACAAATTAATTCGATGCGTCGATCTAAAACATAAGTTCCAACATTGACTATGGTAGGCCAAATCCAAATCCTCATTCTAGTATCACTTTACCGGATGGTGGCGCCACTAGCAACTGGTCCATTCCTTCCCACGTCATGCAACTCATCAAAACCGCACTACAATTCCAAGGGCTAGAGAGCGAAGATCCTTCGAGCCACATCAACATGTTTGTTCAAATCTACGAGACTTTCAATATCGGTAACATGAACGATGAAGCCATCTATATCCATCTTTTTCCCTACTCACTTTCTGGAAAAGCCTACAAATGGCTGAAGTCACTACCTTCTGGATCCATCACCACTTGGGCGGGCCTTCAAGAGAAATTCATAACCAAATTCTTTCCGCCATCTAAATCTGCTCAACTTCGCGAGGAGATTTGTTTCTTCCGCAAGAGGTCCGACGAGTCTTTCCGGGATGTTAGGGAAAGATTCAAGGACCTCCTCCTGCGTCGTCCTCATAATGGTTTAGATATGTGGATAATCATCGATAAATTCTGCAATGGAGCCACACATCATGGTTTAGATAAGTGGATACTCATTGTGATCATCAAATAACCTTCCATTCTTCAAATCTGTTTCTTCCCCTGTAAATTATCATCAAAGCATTCAAGTTCAACCATAACCCGTTCTTGACTGTTCAAGTGACTATTTCATAGGAGGTTGAACTCTACTGATCATCCTTTCAACATTGTTGCTTGAGATGACTCTATCTTCTCATTCATACTAGGAAATTTGAAAACTGACAAACGATGAAACATCTTTGAAAAACCTTGGATTATTAATCTTGATCAACTTTTCCTTAACTTGAGTCTTTTACTTGATTTGAAGCATGCCATTTTCAATGAAATTCAAAGATTTTAACTCCCCCAATTTCATTGCAATTGTCTTTAATAAATGTGTCTTCAAATCAAGTGTGGGTGAAACAATCTTGATCATCCTCATCAAGATTGTAAAAATCTCATATAAACATATTCAAAAGTTGGTTGACACTTAATGTGATTAAATCCTTAAGCTTGGTCAACACTTGTTCTTGTAAAGCTCTAGATGAAGTCGTGAAATTTGATGAGCTTTGAATTCCATAAGCTTGTTGATGATTGGAGAAAAATTACCAAAATACCCCTGTAATATATCTTCCGTAGAGAACAGCTTGGTCAAACGGTCAACGGTACCAAAAATCTCAAAAGTTTCTTCAAAACTTTGAAATATTTCACAAACTCTGTTTCCTAGCACAAAGTGTGCTTGGGATCACTTTCTTAGCACAAAGTGTCTCGGAATAACTTTCCTAGAACAAAGTGTACTCGGAGTAACTTTCCTAGCACAAAGTGTACCCGAAAAGCAAAACACTTGTGATTTTTCAATTTTAGCACTAGCACAAAGTTTACCCGGAATCACTGTAACACCCCGAAACCGCAGCGGAAACGTACACGGAATGCAACAGACACATCTGATATCAACAACATTGCTTATAAAGAAAACACCACTACATTAATTTAAATGTATTACATTGTTCCATTACAGTCTAGGTGTTAACACATATATTTTACCAACATTACATTAACCTATATAATACGAAATGATCCCTATGCTTCCACAAAACACGCATCAACAAGCATATAGCACTTACTCCAGTTTGGGGGTACCTAGAAAGCATGTAAGAAAACGGGTCAACTACGAATAGTTGGTGAGTTTCACTAATTTAAATAAACACTGACAAATCATTTTAATAATCATTTATTAGCAATGTAATTATGCTGGGAACTATGTTACCCCAGAACATTTCCAATAATCCTTTGGGAACTATGTTACCCCAGAACAATAATAAACTCTGGGAACTATGTTACCCCAGAACAATAATAACCTCTGGGAACTATGTTACCCCAGAACAATAATAACCTCTGGGAACTATGTTACCCCAGAACAATAATAACATCTGGGAACTATGTTACCCCAGAACAATAATAATAACCTCTGGGAACTATGTTACCCCAGAACAATAATAATAACCTCTGGGAACTATGTTACCCCAGAACAATAATAACCTCTGGGAACTATGTTACCCCAGAACAATAATAACATCTGGGAACTATGTTACCCCAGAACAATAATAATAACCTCTGGGAACTATGTTACCCCAGAACAATAATAATAACCTCTGGGAACTATGTTACCCCAGAACAATCCCATATGATAAACAATTTATATATTCTGTGCAATAAACAATATATATAAATATACAAGTGTTTCCATACGATCAGTATGTACTTAAATACTTTAATAAAAACATGCTTTCCGCCCCGGGAAAATAATTAAAACAGTTCATTAAAAAGGGGCTCGTGAAAAACTCACCTCGTACGTTCAGTGCTCAAGTCGTTAGCAATTTCAGTTCGGACCTGGGTCCGCTGCCTTCTCACGTCTTAAACGCGTAAGGTCAGTTAGTTACTGTTATTAACTCGCAAGTCGGTTTATGCTAGTCGCTTTCACCCAACTAGCCGTTTCGTTTATTACATTTGTGTTGGTTGTTTTCACCAGCCGACTGTTTCGTTTGATTTCTGGATGACCCATTGGTGATAAGGTTTATATACTTATATGAATATTAAGAATATAATCCTTATTAGTGTCAGTTTCAATAAAATATAAACTATTCGTTTGGTCGAGTGCTAAATAAATATGTACTAATATTATATATTTATTTATGAATAATGTTCCCTTAAGTTGCGATTAATGTTTTAGTAAACCACAATATCACCTTATTTTCATTTGCAAATTTCTAAGTTGGTTTATATACCTTTTCGGTCATTTAGTTCGTAAAAACATTTATTTTTACGTCTAACTCATATATATTTTCCAAAATATTTATTTAAGTAAAAATCACCGTTTTGACACAAAATATCGTTTTCTCCATTCCACACAAGTTTCATTTAGTTAGTTTCTTCGTTTCTTTGTTGCTAATAATATTTACATTTTGTGTCTTTCAATGAATATTTTTATATAGTTTTTATTCAAAGTCATATTCAAAACTCAAAAAAATCCATCTTAACTTACTTATATTTATAAAATGTATTTGAACTAAAAAAAAATACTTTTATTTTGTATTGACATCGTGTATGCTCGTCTAACCATATTTTGTCATCAAAATCTCTTAAACAAAATGTTTAGTCATAAAAAGTTTAGTGTCTAGATATATGATGCCTTTTTAATCAAGTTTTAACCACAACCCATTTTATTAGTCTTATTCATCTATTTCTAAACCTTCTCAAGATATCATTAACACAACTTAACATTTCCTTAATGTGTGTGTTGATCTTTGGGTGTTAGAGCTAGCATATACATACTTTGAATATAAATATGGGCTTAAGAGGTTAAGCTCACTTAGTTATAGGATTAAAGTTTAGAAAGACGTTAGAGAGTCTTGAGCTCGTTTCTCCGTGTGAAGCTTGTTTAACATTTCGGAAAGAATCACCATCTTGTTATTGAACACAACGAGATATATAGGTTAGTTTAGGATATATGCGTGTTTGCATATAAATCAAAGTTAGATTAATCGTGAGTAGTATGTTTCTTACCAGAAAAGAGAGATTATAGGGAGAGAAAAGGTGACGGAGGATGGTGGCGGTGCTGCGAGTGGCGGAGGTGGTTGCAGCTGATGCGGGACGCCTGTTACCCTGATGGTGATAGTAGTACGTGTGATGCACTACAATTAAAAACCAAGGAAAGTGGTTATGGCGGGTTGGAAATCAAGTAGCAGGAGGTGGTGGTTGGTGGTGATAAACGTCAAGGTGGTGGTGAACGCCAAAAGTGGTGGCTGGTTGAAGGGATTCCGTTAGGGAAAGAGAGAACTAAAAGGGAGTATGAGTGTTTGTTTCATTTGTCAAGTCTTTCCTATATATGGATGATTTTAAGTAAAGCCCTTTAATAATAAAACTCAAGACTAAAGAGTTAGAGGTTGAGTGTGAAGCTGGAACAAAATAATATTGAAAACTCTTAAATGGGTGGAAAGTTGATTGAACTGGTTTAGTACAGTGAAGATGGCAGCTGATTTCAAGGAAACCAATGGAAGACGTGGTGAGTTTGTAAAAGTGAAATGATAGGGTTAGGTCTTGTGGTGTTTGAATTATAATATACATTTATCCATATCTTATTTTTATTTATTTTCTTTTTATTCTTTTATTAAGTAATTTCTTTGAGTATAACATGTATGCATACATGGACCTTGTTAGCGTGAGCCGAAACCCTTTGGAGGTTAGGGAGTGATCAGGAATTGTAGATTGGTTACCACTGTTAAATTGACATTTCTTGATTAGCTAGGCGTATCTATGAGTTTAATTAACAAAGTTTTCGGTAAACGAGTCCGCGCATACATAGTATATAATTTCCAGTACTCATGTGTGGATGTGAGTAAACTTTGTTTGAAATATTGAAGCATGTATGAGTTTTAGTCGGAATCGTTACATTCTCCCCCCGTTATGAAATTTCGTCCTCGAAATTTTACACGCCCTCTATCTCCTTTCGAGAAAAAAAATGGGGGGGGGGGGGTTTCCTTCAGAATTCACCATCGCGTTACCAAGTATAATCTGGTCCTTGCTGTGAATTCCACTTAATCTTAATTAATAAAGCTTGGTATGTCCAAACTGTTTAGTTTCCGTCTACTATCACTACGGAATTATTTATGATATCAAGTATGACTTCTATGAGTACTTCCATTACTAGTACTTTCATTGCCTCACCGCTTTGGTACTTTTCAATCCGTATACATGGCAAAACATCATGTATAGTATCTAACCCTTGGAGTATTTTAATCGATAAACTAAATGACCAACCATGGAGATAGTCTCATGAGGTCCAATATATTACGGAGTTATTTTTGGTTTTGCCAAACCTCATATCACATCTCTAAGGTGATGCCTTAAAAATACCTTGTTACCTCTTTCTAGCGACAATGGTTTCCTTTGAATGTTGGCATAAATCCTTTGCCAATCTCGCGCTGCTTTCAACTCATCTTAAATATTATAAATCCGATTGGTTATTTCCCGAATCAATTCAAATCTTCTGGCTTGATTGACGCCCATTTTCAATTTAACAATTTGGTGATAATTACTTCACCCATAGAAAGCTTCAAGCTCTCGATGCTTCCTCCCCCGCCTTCCAATAATGGAAGTAGGATAGCTATTTCGATCTGAGATAACTGAAAATGGTACTCCATGACGAGATACCATTTTACCATTAGAAATTTGGGCGATAATTCAGTGTGGTAATCGTCATAGATTGGAATGAAATGCGAGGATTGGTTATTCGATCCGCGATTACCCAATTGTCCTCATGCCTTTGATATATCTTGGGAATTTGCGTCCCAAAATCCAATGTAAATTATTCTCACTATCATTGGCGAATTTTCCGTCGTTGTGGCGTTCCCAAGGGTTTTCGGTATTTAGCCTTATCTCTAGCTCAACTTAAATATTCATCAACATACGTAACCATATCTTTCTCCAAACTCGGCCAAATAAAATCCTTTCAGATATTCGTATCATCAATAGTCTAATCCGATCCCGGATGTATGGAATATTTCGATCGATGCGCTTCGCCCAAGATTAATTCACGAAGGTCATGGAGGGTCGGGATCCAAACCCAATTTTGAACTAGAGAATTTCGTCCACGCGTTGTACGAAATTCTTCTCATTGCCGTAAAGTTCCTCCTTTTCCAATTGTCCCTCTTTCAACGCCTCACGTTGAGCGACTCGAATCAGGTTCGAAGGGTTCGACTGGACTATCATCCCCAGTGCTCGCACTCGCAATGGCTTAACCCGATCTTTCCTACTCAAAGCATCGGCTACGACGTTAGCCTTGCTGGGGGGATAACGGGTGTCAAAGTCATACTTGTTTAATAACTCAACCCATCTTCGTTGCCTCATAATCAGTTCCTTCTGATCAAATACGTGCTGCAAGCTTTTATGATCGGTGAAGATGGTGCACTTTGTATCGTAGAGACAATGTCTCTACATTTTAAGTGCGTAGATAACCGCTCCCAGTTCTAAGTCGTGAGTAGTGTAATTTTTCTCGTGTACTTTTAACTATCGGGAAGCATAGGTTATAACCTTAATATACTGCGTCAACACGCATTCTAACCCTTTACGCGATGCATCACAATACGCGACAAAATCATCGTTTCCATCAGGGAGACTCAAAATCGGCGCTTGGCACAATTTTAATGGTTTCTAACTTATTTGGATCTTTGTGAAATCCTTGTTGCTTTACAACATGACCAAGGGATTATGCCTTCTTTATTCAAAATCACATTTCGAAAACTTCGCATATAGCTCCTCTTGCTTTAACACTTCCACAATTTTCCTTACCCGTCGTTCGTGCTCTTCTTTACGTTGCGAATATATCAAAATATCATCAATGAATGTTATGATAAATTTGTCTAAATAAGGTTTACAGACTTGGTTCATGAGTTCCATGAATGTTGCCGGCGCATTTGTTAGCCCGAAAGGCATAACTAAGAATTCATAATGGCCGTAGCGAATCCGAAACGCTGTTGTTGCAATGTCCTCCACTTGGATTTTTCATTTGGTGATAACTACATCTAAGATCAATTTCTAAAAATAAGTCGCCCTCTGCAGTTGGTTAAACAGATCATTTACTTCAAAGAAGTGAATACCTATTCTTGATCGTCACTTTATTCAATTCTCCCAAAGCAACACATATTCTAACACTTCCGTCCTACATTTCCCAATTAAAAACTGGTGCACCCCATGGTGACTAACTAGGTCGTATAAAAACCTTATCCAACAATTCTTGTAACTGATTGGATAATTCTTGCATCTCGGACGGTGCAAGTCGGTAGGGTGCTTTAGCAATAGGGCCAGCTTGAGACATTAAATCGATTCTGAATTCGACCTGTCGGGTTGGCGGTAATCCAGGGAGTTCTTCTGGGAAAACTTGTGGAAATTTGCGTACCACGGGGATATCTTCTATATGTTTTCTTTTAAATACTTTGGCAATCACGTTTGTTAAATACACCATGTCTTCTTGTCATAAATAGTATAACATCTCCAGATGAGGTTTGAGTGGCAACATAATACTATACACTTTTCTTTGTATTTAATCGCTTCATCGTCCGAAAGAGAGCTTCTAACCATCTTCTTTTCATATTTGATTTATGCTTCATGTTGAGTTAGCCAATCCATGCTAACTATTACGTCAAAACTTCTTTGCTTTACGTTAGCGATTCTACAGTATCGGGTTCTATAGTTTCACTAATCGGCATCCTCCAAATGATAGGAGGTTAACAGGAACTAACTTCTATCGGAGACCATAAAATATTACTGGAGTCCATTGAGTTAAAAACTACAACATACTTAATATCACCTTTGAATCACGACGTGCTTTATTTGAATTCTCAGCTCCTTGCTTGATCAGAGGTTGATGTTTGTCATGAGTTTCGTCTTCCAACGACACCTTGGTTCAACTTTGGGCAATTTCTCTTGAAACGTCCTGTCTGCCACATTCATAGCAATTACAACTGTTTGGCATAATTTGGTTTCTTTGAATGGATTGTTATTGAAGTTGTTGGTTTCGGAGTGGTTGTACTCGAATGGGTTGGGGTTGTCGGTTCACATAGCTTCAATTGGTTCTACAATTAGGGCATTACTTCTATCTTTACCACACATGTGGCCTACTATCACTCGACATTCTTCTTCCTGCCGATAACCACATTTTCCACATTTAGGGAAGGACCCTTTATGCGGTTCATGTTTTCACACCAGAACTAGTCTTAGTATAATTCTAAGTTGTAGGACATACCTGCTTACTCAGAAGTCTATCTTGCACTATACCTGTATCATTTCTCTTCTTTAACACTCGACGTCTCACCTAACGTCCTTCCAGTCCGCTTCCCATACCGTCAAATATATTAATGTTGGCTTGTGACACAACCCTTCCGAAGGTTGTATATTTTACAGGATTGACTATACTCCTTATCGATGGAGTTAGTCCCCAATATAGCGTTCACTTCGCTTAGTTTCAGGAGTAATTAGTCATGTTACCAGACATGACAATTCCTTCAAACGATTAGCGTGATCTAAGTGATCAGTACATAACATTTCCATTTTCCATAACTCTGTTCTCAATCTCTGAGTTTAATTATTCGAATAAAAGTGCTCTAGCACAAGAATTTCAATTTCTGACCATAACATCTGAGTAAAATTTTCTAACTATAATTTTGTACCATCGTGTTCTATCACGATACAACATAATCTACCAACATATCTGAAGCATATTTCACTACACAATGTTCTAGGCTCTTACCAAAATTCTTGACCATTTCGACCTTTTCTATCCACTCGCTAATCTATTCCTCCCTTTCCCATCAGTAAATTATTTTATAATTTCCTTAACACAACCAATAAACATATCCTTCATACCGGATCTAATTCATTACAACTACTATTCATGTTTAGTTTATAATTAATACTTGTAGTCATAGTTGTATCCGGTGGGACATTATCGCTCTTAGTAATACCACTAAGAATTGAAATATTCATAATCATGTGATTGCTCGATCTATAATTCTGCGATCACATTCGCATCAACACTTGCAATGATCTGTGATACGACATTCGGTATCATTATCTGCTATCCTTGAGCAATCAACTGGATCACAACAATCTCCATCATTGGAGTTATTCTTTTTATGTCATTCTGCCGTACTCATCCCGTACGCAGTAATCGATACTAATCTCACCATATAACTCGTTACCAGTTCAATCATAACAGCAGGTACACATACACACCAAATATTATCACATATTACACATACTAGTATCTAGTATATATGTTCCACAACTATAATAACATATGGACTTAACCTGACGTCGGTTAACGTTCAAATATGTTTCATAACCCTTGTCACCAACTGACATATAGATCTTTCTCAACAAAGATTAATATTTAATATACGGGATTTCAATATCCTTCCGCATGTCAGCATAACCGATACATGCTCGCCGTGAATACCAAACGATTACATACCACGGAGTTATAATATCCGTGTTTATTCGTATATCCGGCATACACAGTATACCACCTACGAACGAACAACCAGCTATGCTATAATGATTCCAACACTTCTTTGTGTATAGGTAATCATTCTATTCGAGCATACATGGGTGTAAACATCTAACGGATGTAAGGATAACATAGGGAGTTATTAGAATATGCGGTACCGGTGTTGGTAGGGTATAGGATTTATCAATTTTTGGTTGGGAGTGACGGTTACTAGATATTTCTGGTTAATGTCAAACGGGAGATCTAACTTGGTACTATCATAACTATGACCCGATAAGTCCGACTTATCACTAACCGATGCTCTAGAAATTTCAGCATCCTCGGTACTTTTTATTATCTCATCCCCCGGTTCCTTATCCGGGTCTTATTTCTCCATACTTGTACCCACAAGATATGCACATATATATATATATATATATATACACACACATTAGCACGTATAAATAATATTATATACTTTACACATATGTTGTCATTTTTACCTATTAATGTACCCCGTGACTTCCCCTGAATTCCCTCGTGCGGACAAGTCTGTTATTATGTTCCGGACCATAATAACTCACTTGTCCATCCAAGTTCATCCAAACCTCGTCACTATAAATTATTAGTTGATATTCAGATCCTATAATACTTGAGCTACTGGTTATATTTTAGGTATCTTTTAAAGACATCCTAATTCATTTATAACCAATGGCTCTGATACCAAGTTCTGTAACACCCCGAAACCGCAGCGGAAACGTACACGGGATGCAACAGACACATCTGATATCAACAACATTGCTTATAAAGAAAACACCACTACATTAATTTAAATGTATTACATTGTTCCATTACAGTCTAGGTGTTAACACATATATTTTACCAACATTACATTAACCTATATAATACGAAATGATCCCTATGCTTCCACAAAACACGCATCAACAAGCATATAGCACTTACTCCAGTTTGGGGGTACCTAGAAAGCATGTAAGAAAACGGGTCAACTACGAATAGTTGGTGAGTTTCACTAATTTAAATAAACACTGACAAATCATTTTAATAATCATTTATTAGCAATGTAATTATGCTGGGAACTATGTTACCTCAGAACATTTCCAATAATCCTTTGGGAACTATGTTACCCCAGAACAATAATAAACTCTGGGAACTATGTTACCCCAGAACAATAATAACCTCTGGGAACTATGTTACCCCAGAACAATAATAACCTCTGGGAACTATGTTACCCCAGAACAATAATAACATCTGGGAACTATGTTACCCCAGAACAATAATAATAACCTCTGGGAACTATGTTACCCCAGAACAATAATAATAACCTCTGGGAACTATGTTACCCCAGAACAATAATAACCTCTGGGAACTATGTTACCCCAGAACAATAATAACATCTGGGAACTATGTTACCCCAGAACAATAATAATAACCTCTGGGAACTATGTTACCCCAGAACAATAATAATAACCTCTGGGAACTATGTTACCCCAGAACAATCCCATATGATAAACAATTTATATATTCTGTGCAATAAACAATATATATAAATATACAAGTGTTTCCATACGATCAGTATGTACTTAAATACTTTAATAAAAACATGCTTTCCGCCCCGGGAAAATAATTAAAACAGTTCATTAAAAAGGGGCTCGTGAAAAACTCACCTCGTACGTTCAGTGCTCAAGTCGTTAGCAATTTCAGTTCGGACCTGGGTCCGCTGCCTTCTCACGTCCTAAACGCGTAAGGTCAGTTAGTTACTGTTATTAACTCGCAAGTCGGTTTATGCTAGTCGCTTTCACCCAACTAGCCGTTTCGTTTATTACATTTGTGTTGGTTGTTTTCACCAGCCGACTGTTTCGTTTGATTTCTGGATGACCCATTGGTGATAAGGTTTATATACTTATATGAATATTAAGAATATAATCCTTATTAGTGTCAGTTTCAATAAAATATAAACTATTCGTTTGGTCGAGTGCTAAATAAATATGTACTAATATTATATATTTATTTATGAATAATGTTCCCTTAAGTTGCGATTAATGTTTTAGTAAACCACAATATCACCTTATTTTCATTTGCAAATTTCGAAGTTGGTTTATATACCTTTTCGGTCATTTAGTTCGTAAAAACATTTATTTTTACGTCTAACTCATATATATTTTCCAAAATATTTATTTAAGTAAAAATCACCGTTTTGACACAAAATATCGTTTTCTCCATTCCACACAAGTTTCATTTAGTTAGTTTCTTCGTTTCTTTGTTGCTAATAATATTTACATTTTGTGTCTTTCAATGAATATTTTTATATAGTTTTTATTCAAAGTCATATTCAAAACTCAAAAAAATCCATCTTAACTTACTTATATTTATAAAATGTATTTGAACTAAATAAAAATACTTTTATTTTGTATTGACATCGTGTATGCTCGTCTAACCATATTTTGTCATCAAAATCTCTTAAACAAAATGTTTAGTCATAAAAAGTTTAGTGTCTAGATATATGATGCCTTTTTAATCAAGTTTTAACCACAACCCATTTTATTAGTCTTATTCATCTATTTCTAAACCTTCTCAAGATATCATTAACACAACTTAACATTTCCTTAATGTGTGTGTTGATCTTTGGGTGTTAGAGCAAGCATATACATACTTTGAATATAAATATGGGCTTAAGAGGTTAAGCTCACTTAGTTATAGGATTAAAGTTTAGAAAGACGTTAGAGAGTCTTGAGCTCGTTTCTCCGTGTGAAGCTTGTTTAACATTTCGGAAAGAATCACCATCTTGTTATTGAACACAACGAGATATATAGGTTAGTTTAGGATATATGCGTGTTTGCATATAAATCAAAGTTAGAGTAATCGTGAGTAGTATGTTTCTTACCAGAAAAGAGAGATTATAGGGAGAGAAAAGGTGACGGAGGATGGTGGCGGTGCTGCGAGTGGCGGAGGTGGTTGCAGCTGATGCGGGACGCCTGTTACCCTGATGGTGATAGTAGTACGTGTGATGCACTACAATTAAAAACCAAGGAAAGTGGTTATGGCGGGTTGGAAATCAAGTAGCAGGAGGTGGTGGTTGGTGGTGATAAACGTCAAGGTGGTGGTGAACGCCAAAAGTGGTGGCTGGTTGAAGGGATTCCGTTAGGGAAAGAGAGAACTAAAAGGGAGTATGAGTGTTTGTTTCATTTGTCAAGTCTTTCCTATATATGGATGATTTTAAGTAAAGCCCTTTAATAATAAAACTCAAGACTAAAGAGTTAGAGGTTGAGTGTGAAGCTGGAACAAAATAATATTGAAAACTCTTAAATGGGTGGAAAGTTGATTGAACTGGTTTAGTACAGTGAAGATGGCAGCTGATTTCAAGGAAACCAATGAAAGACGTGGTGAGTTTGTAAAAGTGAAATGATAGGGTTAGGTCTTGTGGTGTTTGAATTATAATATACATTTATCCATATCTTATTTTTATTTATTTTCTTTTTATTCTTTTATTAAGTAATTTCTTTGAGTATAACATGTATGCATACATGGACCTTGTTAGCGTGAGCCGAAACCCTTTGGAGGTTAGGGAGTGATCAGGAATTGTAGATTGGTTACCACTGTTAAATTGACATTTCTTGATTAGCTAGGCGTATCTATGAGTTTAATTAACAAAGTTTTCGGTAAACGAGTCCGCGCATACATAGTATATAATTTCCAGTACTCATGTGTGGATGTGAGTAAACTTTGTTTGAAATATTGAAGCATGTATGAGTTTTAGTCGGAATCGTTACAATCACTTTCCTAGCACAAAGTGTACACGGAAATCAAAACACTTGTGATTTTTCAATTTTCAACTAGCACAAAGTGTGTTCGGAAGTACAAGTGTGCTCGGATTACTTAGTGCTCGGAAACAAAAGTGTGCTCGGATTACTTAGTGCTTTTTCATTTTCCACAAACATGCTCGGGAGCAAAAGTGTGCTCGGGAGCAAGGGTGTGCTCGACACAAACTTGAGTTTTCTCTTCACAAGCATAATTGTTCAAGACAAAACAAAGTATGCTCGAAAAAGAGTCTGCTCGAATAAATAACAAAGTGTGCTCAAGACTTAAAGAAGATAACTTTCTTGAGAAGACAAAGGACATGCTCTGGGTTTCACAAAGTGTGCTCGAATTTGATGTGCTCGATATAAGATGTGCTCGAAATAACCAGTGCTTGAGCCAAACAAATATGTGCTTGGGCATAACACCTCCTGTGCTCGAAGCAAACACTTAGTCATTTTTCATACTCGGGTCCAATCTTATTTGTTCATAGTGTGCTCGAGACATCAAAACTTCATTTCTGCGTCATCAGTCACTGATTTTCTCTTGCAGAACCTCCTCGAATATTCACTTTGCATCTACTTGTTCATTCTTGACTTGTACATTCTCCTTATCAGTTTGTACCATCAGCAATATTTTTCAACACACATCTACTGTTTGTGCAGCACGAGCACACAAAACCCTAATTTTTCAAATCCAAAAACAAGTTTAGGCATCTGAAATAAATCATTGTAGCACCATCCAAGTCATCTCGAAATCAATGAAACCAATCTTCATATCATAATCAACCTTTTCAGATCTAGAAATAATCAGATGAATAGTGTTGCCCCAAAACGAGCCAAATAACACTGTTACATCAGATCTCGACCGTTCTGACCACATAAACATGAAATTGATGTTGGATCTCCAAACGAGTCATTAACCCAAACATCAATCCTTATACTTTTCTCCAAATCATCAAATAATTTCAAAACCCCCAAAAATAATTTCAACGAACTTCAACGTTTAACGTCCATGGTGGATTCAAGAGCGAAATGAATCAGTTCAGTGGTTAGTCTGAACGATTCGGTAACCCAGGCTCTGATACCAAGTGACAGGTCCGAGCTCTGGTGCGGAAGCGTGAAAAAAGTCGGTATTAAACAACGGTGTGGAGCTCGGATCTGGGGTTAGGATCGAATCTCACTCGTATTCACTCTTGAATGATGTCTGGATGGATGAGGTGTATTGGGAGAGAGCCTTATTTTTTTAAAAATCAACAATAAAGTAGGATGAACAAATGTAATAAAAACACAAAAGATAGAAATGGTAGTATGATTAATATTAGCCGAATGATTCACACAAAGATGAAACACTCATACATACAATCGATTAAGAAATATCAGTCGCCACCAGGAGAGCTCATCCTGGAGGCGGAGACTCTCTCAAAGGGATACAACCCTAAATCTCACACATACACAATACAGTCACTCATACTAGACAAATGAATAAAAACATCTATTTATACTAGTCTAACATAACTTGGTCTTCAAGCCATCCACCCTTGGTTGAGACCAAAATAATATATTTTTCACCCACAAATTAATTCGATGCGTCAGTCTAAAACATAAGTTCCAACATTGACTATGGTAGGCCAAATCCAAATCCTCATTCTTGTATCACTTTACCGGACGGTGGCGCCACTGGCAACTGGTCCATTCCTTCCCACGTCATGAAACTCATCAAAACCGCACTACAATTCCAAGGGCTAGAGAGCGAAGATACTTCGAGCCACATCAACATGTTTGTTCAAATCTGCGAGACTTTCAATATCGGTAACATGAACGATGAAGCCATCTATATCCATCTTTTTCCCTACTAACTTTCCGGAAAAGCCTACAAATGGCTGAAGTCACTACCTGCTGGATCCATCACCACTTGGGCGGGCCTTCAAGAGAAATTCATGACCAAATTTTTTCCGCCATCTAAATCTGCTCAACTCCGCGAGGAGATTTGTTTCTTCCGCAAGAGGTCCGACGAGTCTTTCTGGGAAGTTCACGAAAGATTCAAGGACCTCCTCCTAAGTCGTCCTCATCGTGGTTTAGATTAGTGGATACTCATCGATAAATTCTACAATGGAGCCACGCAGCACGTGAGAGAGATGTTGAACCAGACTGCTAACGAGAACCTCATCAAGAACACAGATCCCAGTGAGTGCGTCATCCTTTTTGATGATCTAGCAGCAAGCTACAAGGGACACGGAGGCATAAATTCTTCCACAACATTGAGAGGAATACTTCAGGTCGATTCGAGCACAGGCATGCAGGCGCAGATTGATGCTTTGAACAAACTCGTTAGAGATCTTACTGTTAAGAGCGTTGCGAAGTGTGACGTTTGCCGAGGGGGTCACGACACCATTGACTGTCTTGTTAAGTTCCTAGAAATCAGGAGGAGGTTGACTCCGTCAGCAACACCTTGAGGTATCAAAACCCCGAATTCGTCGGAAACACTGGCTGGAGAAATCAGAACAATTATCGAGGGGGACAAGCCAGTGGCTACCAAGCCCAATTCCAAAACCAGCGGCGAGAGAATCTATTTGGGAAGGGGAGTTCAGGTCTAGAGAGTTCGGAACAAGTCAGGAGAGATGGGAAGAAATCCTCACTAGAGGAGATGATGGCTGAGCTGCTGAAGCGAGATGAGAGAAACTGAGTGACAAAAGAGGCGAAATTTGTGGAACACGATGCTGTGCTGAAGAACCAATACACTTCTCTAGCTAATCTTGAGTGTCACGTCAGAGAGATTGATAGCCAATTATCCGAGAGTTCACCAAGTTCACTACCGAGTAATACCGAGAAAAATCCGAGAGGGTTTGCCAAAGCAGTGACAACTAGGAGCGGTGCTAGAAGAGAAAGAGAGGCTGATCCTTCGAGAGTAGTCAACCCTGCAGTTGATGAAGATGAGCCAGTGGACGAGGAGATCCATATGGAGCCTCCTCCGGCCGAGGCACACCAGCAGACTATTCCAGCGAGTATGAAGTCGGCCGGTATACCTAAATAAAACTCACCTCTAAGAGTCTACAAACCGAAATTGCCTTATCTTGGGAGAATCCGTCAGACAATGACGAGGAGCAAAACTCCAAGTTCCTCGAACTTCTCAATCAGCTTCATCTGAACATTCCTTTCATTTAGGCGCTTACTTAGATGCCCAAATATGCCAAATTCATCAAGGAAATTCTTTCCAATAAGGAGAAGCTAGCTGAGGTCTCTTCTATTATGCTGAGCGTTGGGTGCTCTGCGGTGTTACAGAGCAAGTTGCTGCTAAAAATAGCAAATCCAGGGAGTTTCACGATTCCCTGCATCTTAGGTGACAATACGGTTCGACATGCATTGGCCGATCTTGGGACTAGCATCAATCTTATGTCGTATTCTTAGTTTAGTAAGTTGGGTCTTGGCGAACTAAGGACAACCTGAATGAGTATCCAAATTACTAATCGTTCCATGAAAAACCCGTGAGGGGTGGTCAAGAATATGCTCATTCGTATCGACAATTCATCTTCCCGGTGGACTTTGTCATTCTGGATATGAATGAGGGTGATTGTATCCCACACATTTTTGGTTGACCTTTACTTGCCACCACACAGGCGTTGATCGACGTCCGTGAGGGCAAATTGATTCTAATAGATTGGGATGATAATGTCACCTTTGACGGGAGACAGTCACTCAAACACCCCAAGTCGGCGGACGACTCCGTTCCTTGGACCCATAGATTCTAGATAGAGAGATTTAAGAGGTCGAGATGGTTTCCATGAACACTCAACCATTGATGGATCACCAAGTCACCGCCCATAGATTCAGAGTCAGCTGTTGAGATCGTGCAAGACGATCTGAGAGACCGACCTTCCGTTGAGAGCCCTCCTCCTTCCTTAGAAGTTAAGGATCTATCCGATCTTTTGGAGTATGCATTTCTGTACGAATAGAGGAAGCTACCCGTCATCATCGGGTCTACTTTGACGGAGGTCAAGAATCTGAAGTTGTTGAAGGTGCTGAAAGCGCACAAGGAGGCGATAGCATGGAAGATTATCGACATCAAAGGGATTAATCCCTCGTTTTTCACTCAAAATATCCTCATGGAGGATAATTTTAAATGTGTCGTTTAGCCTCAACGGAGGCTTATTCCAAAAATGCTAGAGGTCGTTAAGAAAGAAATCATCAAACTCCTTGATGTGGGAATCATTTTTCACATCTCTGATAGTGCTGGGTGAGTCCGGTCCAAGTGGTTCACAAGAAGGGTGGCATGACTATCTTCACCAATGAAAAGAACGAGCTTATTTCCACTAGGACCGTGACTGGTTGTAGAATCTGCATCGACTACCGCAGACTGAACGATGTCACTAGGAAAGATCACTTTCCTCTACCCTTCATTGACCAGATGCTAGAACGTTTGCCTATAAACGCATGCCCTTTGGACTCTGTAACACTCTAGCCATTTTCCGGCGAAGCATGGTGGCGAACTTTCACGACCAGATCGAGGATTCCATGGACGTCATCATGGACGATTTTTTTTTCTTCGGGAATTCTTTCGATCATTGTCTCTCCAACCTTGATAGGATGATGGCTCGTTGCGTCTACACCAACCTAGTCGTCAACTGGGAGAAGTGTCACTTCATGGTACGCTAGGGCATTGTTCTAGGATATAGGATCTCTAGCGCGGGGATCGAAGTTGAGAGGGATAAAATTGAAACCATTTCTAATCTTCCCCCGACCAATTCCGTCAGATCCATCCGTAGCTTCTTAGGTCATGCGAAACCGATGACAAAGCTACTGGAGAAAGACACTCATTTGTCCTCTCTGAAGAGTGTATCGAGGCTTTTAATCATATAAAAGACAAACTCGTTAACACCCCGATCACGATTGCTCCCGACTAGTCTATGCCATTCCAATTGATGTGCGACGCGATCGACTATGCCGTAGGAGCATTGCTTGGACAACGGAAGGAGAAGCACTTAAACAGTGCTAAAGAGAATTACACCACCACCGAGAAAGAGTTGTTAGCTGTCGTGTTTGCATTTGATAAGTTTAGGTCATATCTTCATCTGTCCAAAAAAGTCGTCTACACGGATCATGCTACCATTCGTTGTGTTTTTATCAAGCAGGACGCTAAACCTCATCCTTTCCGATGGATCCTGCTGCTTCAGGAGTTTGATATTGAAATCCGTGATAAAAAGGGAGCCGAGAATGTAGCGGCCTATCACTTGTCACGTCTTGAGAGAGTTGAGATTGAAAATGTTGGGGTAAACATCAATGACCATTTCCCGATAGAGAATCATATGTTTGTTAGAGTCCAGGATGACTGCTACCCGTGGTTTGCAGATAACGTGAACTTCCTCATAGTGAGATTTCTGAAAAAAATCATTTCTCTCGTTTTGATGTACCGAAAGCCTTGATCAGTGATCGAGGTACTCATAACTGCAACACGCTGATGGAGATGGCATTGCAATGCTATGGAGTCACCCATCGGCTTGCGACTTCTTACCATCCATTGACCAGTACCGGGGCATCAAACTCATTCTCGAGAAAACGGTCGAAATTCTCGAGCAGGAAATTTAAGGTGAACGGTTACAGGTTGAAGCACTACATAGGCGAGCCGGTTGCTGATCAGACAATCGAGGTATTCTACTCACCGTGGCGTAGACGTGTTGGATGCATCACTATGGAGATAGCACGAGTTGTAGAGTGTGTGTTTTTATTATTCTTACTATCTGTTTTATTTATTTTCTATTTGTTAGGGTGTTCCAAATTGAAATCGCTCGTACTCAATCTCCATTCAAGACGCTCGATTTTAGGGGTATTCTATTTATTAAAATTTAAAATAAAAAAATAAAAATAATAATAATTGTAAAAAATAATAAAAAAAATGCAAAAACACAAAAATGTGTTTATTTCTTATGTTTTGTATTCTGTTTTGTACGCCGCTACATGCGAGCGAGTTTGAGTTATTGCAGATATTATTATGCGCATGGTAGCTTTGATGGCGTTTTGGAACTGGTTCTCTTGAGGTTGCGGCCGCAAATGAAATGATATACGGTCGTTCGATTCATACATAGCTGGTGAAGATACTGCATATAAACGAGGGGAGTAACCCGGTCTCTGTTTTATTCTTGAAATTTTTAAGTTTTATTTTTATTTTATTATTTCTTTCTTTTCCTTGTTCTCATCTAAGAAGATTTCGTTCTATGTGTGGGGATGGGAGTTTATTTTATTTAGTTGTAGAAAAAAAAATTAATAATAATTTTTGCTCTCTTTCACTGAAAATTATGTCGGCCACTTAAGTTTGAGGGACATATACTTGTATATGTTAGGTCCTGTTATCTACTTGTAGAAATACGGGATAGACATTTACTTAAAAACTGAAAGTGACTGAGGCGACTGTTGTGTGTTTTGTTTAATTGTTTCGCTGAAAATTATGTCGGTTGCTTAAGTTCGATGGACATATACTTGTATATGTTTGGTCCAGTTATCTACCTTTAGACATACGGGATAACCATTTACCCAAAAACTGAAAGTGACTGGGACGACTGAATTTTTAAAAAAATTGTTTAAAAAACAATGTGTCCCTTAAATTCTTTTTCTTCTACGTTAAGCAGGAAAAGATATTATTACTGTTGTGTTAACAAGTTCTCGGAACTTTTGAAAAAAAAATAATATTATGGTAATAAAAGAAGAGATGGTTTTCATATCTGATTTGGGATATATCGGTAGGCCCAACTAGCTTTGATAGCCCTCTTTAGCAAATTTTATATATCTAATAATTTAAAAAACGGAGAAACCGAATTTCGATGCTTAGGAGGATTACCATAATCTAAAAATTTTTAGATGATAAGACTTAGATGCACTCAAACCAGCACACCACCATTATGTCCATCTTTTTACGAGCTTAGAAATTAGTTATATTTATTTAGGTGAAAAAAAAATCTTGGAAAAGCATGAAAAGAAAAAAAAAGAATGAATAGAAATTACAAATAAAAGATGCAAAAAGGCATCCAAAAATAGTAAAAGAGGCCAATGATGCACATACTAGACGGGGCTGAGAGTTTACGCGTTGCTAAGGAGATTGTGACTCTGAGGTTTTCGATATTGGGGCTTAAGGTTCTTAGTCAATAAATATCAAATTAGGGATTCATAGGACAAAGTCCAATAATATTTAGGAATAGCTCGTACGGCCTTCACATGACCATTCATCTATCAAATTTCACCGAGTGCATCTACTTAGTACCATCAATGAGTCCTTGGCTTATGTTGATTTGTTGAGCCAGTCTGTTTCGACTCTAGTTTTTCTAGCTCTTTTTGTCTGAGATGGGTTAGGTGTAGCCATATCTTTTAAACTTAAAACGCTTAATGCTATTCGGGGCTTGTAGGTTCCCAACCGGATCTACACAGGAGTATCTCGTAACACGCGGGTGCGGAATCCCCACGTATACGATACGAGGGTTGAGACGATTATTAGGTTGAATCTAAACAAACACACGAGTATATATGATACTACTTGTTATATTGCAAGGCGTAATAACCAAAGAAACAAGCACGTGACTCAGAGAATCACCCAAACCAGCCGTCCAAAGTTAATAATACAAGAGCCGAAGTTAGAGTTTATATAACTCGACAACTTCTCCTAACATACTAGGCGAAGTTGTCTTAACTTCGCTAAACCAAAGGCGAACATATAAGAACAAGTTCAACACAAAACAAACAATTTAAACAATTACAGACACAAATAAACACGAGATACTGAACTACTTGCATCATGCACCAATAGACTACCCCTTGGCATTAGCTTCATATCTCTATCTTCTTTCTCGTGTCTTGTAATCCAAAAATCACGTACCCACCGTTTTCAAGCATGAATTCCTTGTCTCTCACAAACAGAGACCACCCTCTGGTATTTCTTTGCTTCATCCTTCCACGTAGGAATATAGAAAATCTTTTTATCATTAAGTACCTGCAAATCAGCTTGAGACAAATTAACCAAGTGCATGGGATCATACACTCTCAGGATCTCCTGTTCATCCTCATCTTCCATCACGGCTTCAGCAGTCTGGCAGTCCACATACCACCACTTGAGATCCTTCAACACATCCTTGGGCATCAGCTTCATCGGAACCTCTTTCAAGCATCGAATCGGCTTGTATTTCATCACCATCCAAGGCTTACCATCAGCCCTCATTCCTCTTTCCTTGTCTTTGACCAACTTCCCTTTCTGAGGCTTCAACAACTCAAACTTTTTCTCTTTCACAATTTCCTTCCACACAATCTTTCCAACCCATCTCGCAAAGTTGTCGTCACTTCGATTAATCAATCTCAAATGTGCCAAATCTTTCACCTCATACTCAGCCAAGGTGTTGAGCGATCTCAAAGCCTTTTTAAAGTACTGAACCCCATCATATTGCTTTATCACAAACAATTTTAGCTGCTCATCATACAACCAACAGATAATACCTTTCTTTGATTCAGCATAGCCCTTGATATTGTAACTTTTCTTGAACATTGTTGGTACCGCAGGCTTGTTTGTCTTGAAAAACCACTGAGCACAGCCTTCTTTCCATCTTGGCTGTTCTTCCCACACAGACTCATCCGACACACTTACCACATCAACACTTGGAATATCATGCTCTACACCATCATCAACTCTCTCTCCTTCTAACTCACTATCATTTTCTATCTGTTCCCCAATCTTTTCAATCTCACCAGCCGTTAACACATCATCAACTAACTCATCATCATCATTTCCCAACACCCCTTCATCGTATACAACCACCACTGCGTCACCACCTGTACTGCTTGACGGACCAGCAGACTCCCCCTGAGATGTGGAAGTTCCAAGATTTTGTTCAGTTCTTGGCAACTAACCACCTGCATCTTTCGAAGCATTGGGATCATCGTCTCTGTCTTGCCTCTTCTTTGTTCTCAATTCATCACTGTTGAGTCAAACAACTGACCAAAGGGGGAGATTTGAGTCAAAGATTTGACCAAAATGAAGTACATGGAAGATTGGAATCTTGTTAACCTCCTCAGAATTCGCTAAAGTATGGATCCGGGTACACCTTAGACTTCCGAGCAAACTTTTACTTAGCCGGGTACGATATTTTGTCTGTCGGGCAAGGTTTACTTCAAGTAGTCTTCATTAGTGAATAACCGAGCAGGGTTTTCAAATTAGTGCATTGCCGGGCAAGGTTCACCAGTTTATGTAAATCCGAGCAAGGTTCACTTTATCAAGAAAGTCTGTTCTTCATAGCCAAGTAAGGTTAACTCCAGAGTAAGCTTTTGGCTAGCCAAGTCCATGAAGCCAAGTGATTGGAAGACCGGGCAAGGTATTCTTTAATAATTATGGTCCGAGCAAGCTTGATGTATAAATGGAATATCTCTAAGTAACATCGGGAAAGGTTCAACTCAAGCAAGGAACAGTACTCCCGAGTACACTTCGCTAATAAGTTATTGTATAGCAAGGAGTTGATTGGACCATCGAAGAACAAGGTTGCTCGTAAGGGTTTGTCGGGCAAAGTCTGGCAAAGTGAAGAAGACAGATGTCTACCCGGTGAGTATTTTACTTGGTAAAATACTCTTCAAGTAAAGTCTACCCTGAAACTGATCCCGAGCACACTTCTATGTTACCTAGTCTAAGGCAGACAGAGAACACAGTCTACTCGGAGAAGTTTAGTTATCCAGAGCCTACCCGGAAGACTTGTTTTACACTTAGAATATTTTCTGATTATGTAATTTGAATATGTATGTACGTTTGGGGCTTCTTGAAGGAATGACAACTGTCCTAGGTTGGCAGGCCTATAAATAGAATATTTTAGGGCACGCCTCCAACGACGGAAAAAGACGGATTTTGAGCCTTAACACTTTTCTGATAAGAAAGAATATTTCTTGAAAGTGACGGCTGTCCTAGGATTCGTACGGATATAACCCTCCTTCAAGAAACCCTAAATTGATTATCCTATTTGTATGATGAATGTTATATAAATGGAAATCTTTTGAGTGAATCTTGTTTGTGTTGGTTATCATTGAATACTTATTAAGCAACAGTATGTTTGTTATTGATTCCGCCTTTAACAAACGGATATCTTTCTAAATATAGCAACCCGTCATTAACTCCCTTGTCGACACATCAATCTGTGTGAGTTATGACAGAGGGACCAGACAAGTGGTATCAGAGCTTGATTACTGCTATTTTAGAAAGATTGTTGCTGATTGAAGATTTGAAGAAGAATGACGTAAGAAGACCACTGTTCCATTGATTTGTGATGTCAGCAGCTCTGTTCTTCATTTTGAATAAGATCCAGCTGAAATCAGAGGGACCAGACAAGTGGTATCAGAGCTTGATTACTGCTATTTTAGAAAGATTGTTGCTGATTGAAGATTTGAAGAAGAATGACGTAAGAAGACCACTGTTCCATTGATTTGTGATGTCAGCAGCTCTGTTCTTCATTTTTTTCTTCCAGATCTACAATCATTTGGTGTTTTCTTTTCCTTTTTTTATTTAAAGGTTTAATCTTTATATTCATATCTTGTTCTTATCAAATCAGACACCTCAGATCTGAACAATCGTGTCTCAGATCTGAATATTTCTGAAACTCTGTTTTTATTAAGAAATTAATTTTGTTTTCACAAAAATATCTTGTTACGAGGAACAAGAGGTGTCTACTAACAAGATTCCTAGATTGTATGGACAGGAAAATTTCACAAAATGGAAGGTTTTGTTTGAGGCAGCCGTTTGTTACAACGATGTTGATATGTGGAACTCCATCAAGAATGGTCCACAAGGAGAAGTTGCAGAAGGTGCAAATGCAGCTGCAACTGCTGCTGTAAGAGAAAGAATGAGAAAGATTGATGACAAGGCTTTAGCTATGTTGAAGCTAGGTCTGTCTTGGGAAATACTCACCAAGGTGGCACATCATCCCAATGCCAAGGCAATGTATGATGCAATACTTGAAATGTTTGAGGGAAATGTTGAACTCAAGAACATCAAGAAGCAGAGACTGAAGCAGCAGTTAGAAAGATTTAAGTATAAAGAAGGAGAAAGGTTGAAATCAATTCTAGAGAGGTTTCTGGGAATTGTGAATGAGCTCAGAACAACAGATTATGTCATGACTGATTTTGATCTTAACACCAAGCTGCTGAACTCTATGCCAAATGAATGGTATACTGCCTGCAAGTTCATTCTTACAAAGCACAATTTCAATGAGCTAAAAGTAGATGATGTAGTGTGTTTTCTTCAAGCTGCAGAAATAGAGATGATAGAAAATGAAATGATTAAGGAGGAAGACCCTGCTTCAATGTTTCAAATGCATTGATTGCACCTATGGGTAACTTGAAGACCAAGAATCAACAACAGATTCCAATCATTGAAGAACCTGTTGAACTCAATTCTGATACTCCAAAATCATTTGTTGGTGTTAGCACAAGTAATCAAGGAAATCAGCAAAGATTCAATGTGCAACTGATTGATTACACTGATTTTGCCTCTATGGCAAGTTGAAATGTTCCTCACACTAGTAGTGAACATGGTCAAAGCTGTGATACACAGGCTTTGCTTTCAATGTTCACTGAGTCATATAATGCATTTGTTGCAAAGAATTTAATTCACACAAGTGTAGTGCAAGATGATCTTGAGCAGATAGATGCTGATGATTTGAAAGACATGGAATTGAAGTGGCAAGCTGCCATGTTAGCATTGAGAAGTAAGAGGTTGTATAATAGAACTGGTAGATCTCTGGTTTCTGGTCCTAATGAAAGGATTGGATTTGATAAGTCAAAGGAAATCTGCTACAATTGCCAACAGCCAGGACATTTTGCAAGAGAATGCAACCTGCCAAGGAACTATCAGATGAATCAATTCCAGAATCAACAACCAAGAGGTCAGCAGTAATACCAGAAAAATCAGCAAAGAAATAACAACCAAAACTTCAACAACAACTTCATTCCCAACAACATCTACAATCCCAACTTCAACAACTTTCAGCCTCAAATGAATAATCTTAATCAAAGTATCCAACAGAATCAAGGTTTTCAAATGAACAACAATCAAAACCTTCAAGCAGTTCAAAACGCTCCAAACAACAATGTTCCAGTCAACCAAAATCAACCAAGAAATCAAGGAAATGTGGCAGTGACTACACAACATGAAGGTAACTTTGATTGGAGCAATCATGAAGAAGACATTGCAGATGATATCAAGAGGACAAATGTAGCATTCATGGCCATAATAGAAAAAGAAACTGGATCAACTTCTCAGGTACACTTTGCTCCAACTATTGTTTTAAATGAACTTATCAATGATTTGAAAACAAAGGTAGCCAAGCTGGAAAGTGAGTGTTTTATGAAACAAAGTATCATCAATGCATATGAAGCTAGTGAATTGATAAGTGAAGAAAGGATGAAAAGCTTGGAAGATGACTACATGAATAGTTACAGAGCTCAGAAAAGATTTACAACTGAGATTGATGGGTTGAAGAAAATGATTATAGAAGAAAAGGTACTGAACACAAACTACAAACTGAAAATGAATTCTTGAAGAACTTGGTATCCACTTGAAACATCTTTGGAATTCTGAATCAAGTCAAGAAAGAAGACAGATACAAAGCAGTACCACCACCATTCAACAACAACTTTATGCCAAAATTTGATAAAGAGAAAAGAAATGCATATCTACAACAATTCAAAGATGTATTTCAAGATAAAGGAGAACTTGTGGATTTGTATAAGAATGTTGAGGTGAGTGAAGAAGGAGAGTTTGTTTTGAAGAAAAAACTGAAAGAAGAAAAGTCAATTGGAGTTCAAGTCTCTGAAGATGACCTTGAGTCAATTGACTTGAATCAAGATAACTTGAGCGATTTAAGTGATCAAATTACTGAGAAGGAAATTAAAGCTGCTGAAAGAGAAAGACGATTCAAGAAACCAGAATCAATTGACAAACTTCCAAAGTATCCACCTGTCACATCAAGAATGTAGAAACAAAATAAAATAACCAAGAGAGGACATTTGTCGTTTGATATCTGTGAAGGATCAAAACCAAGTTATAATGCAGTGAGACCTCCAATCAAAGCTCTATTGTAAAGAATTAAACAGAATAAAAAATTGAAAGAAGTTGAAACAGTTGCATGTGAAAATTTTATTCCTGTTTACCCTATTTTCTCAAGTGTTGAAGGCTTTGACATTGGAGAAGTAGAAACAATGGAGGAATATGAAAAGAGGAAATCAAGACAAAATGAAAGCATAGAGGAAGAACCCTTAAGAATAAGAGAAATTGTTTTTGTTAAAGGGAAAGTGGAAAGAAGTGACATAAGGATATCTGAATTTGTTCCCTTCTCAATTGATTTTGACAGTTTAAAATCTCAAAAGACAATTGGAGTTGATTCATCAAGACCAAGTGAAAGGTTCAAGAAACCAAAAGAACATGAAGTATTCAAAGGAAAGGTTTGGTGCAAGAAGTGTGATGAATATGGTCATCATACAGACTCCTGTAATGAAAGACTTAAATTCAAGCCTTTTCATGTCCCAAATGAAACAAAATATTAACAAGACTTTGTGGCCTATAACATGAAATATGAAAAATATTTGGGTATGGGAAAGGATTGTGCAGAGGAAGTTCTGGAAAAAGAGAGCCAAAAGCCTTCATTAAAAGTCAAGAAACATGTGAACAAACCTGTTAACAAGGTTAAATCTCCAGTGAAGCATGTGAAAACTGTTAAGAAGGACTCTCATCCATTGAGAACAATCCCAAAAGGGGATAATCAGTCTGTCAAATCTGATAGTTCTCAAAGATCATCAAGCAGTGAGAATACAAAAAGTCATGTGATATCTAAAAAGAAACCAACACAACTCACTGGTGATGAGAAGTTTCTGTTAAAGTATGGATATGAACCACAAGGTTTTCTTTGGAAACCTAAGCCTGAGATTAAGGTTGAGATAGTTGCTAATGTAAGAGACTACTCTGAAAAGAAGGACTATGTGATAAAAGAGTGTGACACTGACTCAGCTGAGTACCAGAATTCAACATCACTAGTTAAAACTCCAAGAGAGTGTGGTTATGAAACAGACAATTGAGACAATCTAGAAATCACTCATGAAGATCCGGAACCAACTACACTCACTTCCCAAGCTGTGTTTGAAACTGAATCTGATGAGCTGCAAGTTGATAAGGCTTGCACTTCATCACTCAACTAATCAAACTTTCTTTGTATGTGCAGGAACAGCCCACTCCTCTGAATGACATATGGTACATGGATAGTGGATGTTCTAGGCACATGACATGTGACAAGAGATCTCTTGTCAATTATGAAGAGAAGTATGAAGGTCCAGTAGCTTTTGGGAGTGATGAGAATGGCGGAAAGATTGTTGGAAAAGGAATCATAACAAATGGGAAAGTCTCATTTGATATTGTATTTCATGTTGAAGGTCTTCAGTACAATTTGCTAAGTATATCACAAATGTGTGATAAGGGATACAAAGTCAGTTTTGATGATTCACACTGTTTCATTCTAAAACCTGAGTTTGTGATTCCACCTGAAATGATTATGATGATGGCACCAAGAAATGGTAACTTGTATGAATTGAATATGAAAGATGCTGTTTCAAGAGGAGGTGCATGTTTTATTTCCAAAGCCATTGAAAATGAGTCAAAATCGTGGCATAGGAAACTGTGTCATGTGAACTTGAAGAACATGAACAGACTTGTTAAAGGTGAGCATGTCACAGGCTTACCCACAAGAGAATTCAAATTGGAAGATCACTGTAGTTCATGCCAAAAAGGAAAACAACACAAATCTACTCATAAGCCAAAGCTCATCAACTCAATTGATCAAGTACTTGAATTACTTCACATGGATCTTTTTGGTCCTGTAAGTGTACCAAGTATATGGAAGAAAAGATATTGTCTTGTGATCATTGATGACTATTCAAGATACACTTGGGTTTATTTCCTAAGTACCAAGGATGAGACTGCAAAGTTGATTAAAGGTTGTGTGACAATGATTGAGAACAAGTTGAATAAGAAACTCAAGATGATGAGAAGTGACAATGGCACTGAGTTCAAGAATGGAGTTATGCAGGAATTTTGTGCAGAAAAGGGTATACTACAACAATTCTCAGCTCCTAGAACTCCTGAACAAAATGGTGTAGCAGAAAGAAGAAATAGAACCTTGATTGAAGCTGCAAGAACCATGTTAGCTGATGCAAATTTGCCTGTCACTTTTTGGGCTGAAGCCATAAATACAGCCTGCTATGTTCAGAACAGGGTTCTTGTCAACGAAAGGCATAACAAAACTCCATATGAAATATTTCACAACAGAAAGCCTTACATTAAGTTTTTCAAGCCCTTTGGATGCAAATGTTTTCTACTGAACACAAGAGATTATTTGAACAAGTTTCAAACAAAGTCCCTGGATTGTTTCTTTGTTGGATATTCTACACACTCAAAGGCTTACAGAGTTTATGTGAAAGACCACTTAAGTGTTATAGAATCATCTGAAATTATCTTTAATGAGAACCAATTCAATACAGTTTATGGTGCATCATGGCTGTTTGATCATAAAAAGTTAATAAGGTCTTTCAAGATTTATCCTGAAGACTTTGATGAATCTTTCTACAAGACCAGTGAAATTGAAGAGAAAAAGAAGAAATCATTAGACTTGGAAGAATTATGGAAAAAGGTTGCTAGAAAAGAAAAGGAGTATACTTTTGTGAAGAATTCCTCATGTGATATTGGTGAACCTGATCAAGAAAACAATCACAATGTTGAACATGATCATACTGAGAACAATCAAGATGTACAGAATGATCAAGTTCAGAATGAGGGTGACACAAGCAACCAAGCAAGTGGAGAAGAAACTGCATCTATAGCAAGATTTCAAGATCTATTTCAAAGATTGAACTTAGAAAACAATGGTGCATCTACTTCAGGACAACATAATGATGAAGAACCAGAATTTCATGATGCAGAAGCTGATTTGAACATTGAAGAACCAGAGCTCAATGAAAAAAATCTTGACACAAATTTGAAAAAGAATCATCCTTCTTAAAACATCATCGGTGATTTGCATGAAAGAGTTACAAGAAGTCATTCTGAAATTGCAAACATCTGTCTTTACTCCTGCTTTCTATCCCATATAGAGCCAAAGAACATTGCTCAAGCACTAAAAGAAAATAGTTGGGTAGAAGCAATGCAAGAGGAACTGGCACAGTTCAGAGACCTACATGTGTGGGATCTTATTGATCGGCCAATAGACAGTTATGTAATAGGAAGCAAATGGGTGTTTAGAAATAAAAGGGATGAAAGGGGGTTGGTATTTAAGAACAAAGCTAGACTTATAGCACTGGGATGTCTTCAAGAAGAAGGAATAGACTTTGAGGAAGTCTTTGCTCCTATTGCAAGACTTGAAGCAATCAGGATTTTTCTTGCATATGCTGCCTCAAAGAACATTAGAGTGTTCCAGCTTGATGTTCTGTCTGCATTTCTTAATGGAAAGATTGATGAAGAGGTGTATGTAGCTCAACCTTCAGGTTTTGAGGATCCAATGTATCCAAATAGGGTGTTTAAACTAAACAAAGCCCTTTATGGATTGCATCAGGCCCCTAGAGCATGGTATGATGAGCTGTCGAATCATCTTCTTAAAAATGGTTTCAAAAGAGGAGCCATTGACAAAATACCCTTCTACAAAAGAAAGGGATCAGACTTGCTTCTGTTACAAGTGTATGTGGATGACATCATCTTTGGATCTACAAATGAACAAATGTTCATGAAGTTTGAAGGGGGAATGAAGTCCAAATACAGCATGAGTTCTATGGGAGAAATGAACTTCTTTCTTGGATTGCAAGTTCAACAGAAAGCTGAAGGGATCTTCATTCACCAAAACAAATATGTGCAGCACATCTTGAACAAGTTCAACTGTCATGAGTACAAGACTGCTTCAACTCCAATGGACACCAAAGAAAAGATGATTGTAGATGAAAAGGGGGAGCCTGTAGATGAACATGAATATAGAGCCAAAATTGGATCTCTGATGTATCTGACTGCAACAAGACCAGATATCATGTTTCCTGTATGTGTGTGTGCAAGATTCCAATCAAGTCCAAAAGTCTCCCATATGAATGCTGTTAAAAGAATATTCAGATATTTGAAGGGAAGACCAGACTTAGGGATTTGGTATCCAAAGAACCAAGCTTTTGATCTGATTGCATATACAGACAGTGTTATGATGGCTGCAACATGAGCAGAAAGTCAACTTGAGGAGGATGCCAATTTTTGGGCGAAAGGCTAGTGTCATGGCAATGCAAAAAGCAGACTACAGTCTCAATCTCTACTGCTGTGCACAAGTTCTATGGATTCAAAATCAGTTGCTGGACTATGGTTTGAATTTTCTGAACACCCCTATTCTTGTTGACAATACTGCTGCATATTTTATTGTAAAGAATCCAGTTCAACATTCTAAAACTAAGCACATTGAAATCAGACATCACTTCATCAGAGATTGTAGTGAAAAGGTTTGATTGAAATGCATAGAGTGGATACAAGTGACAATTTGGCTGACCTCTTCACCAAACCACTTGATAGAACCAGGTTTAACTTTCTTCTGAAAGCCCTGGGAATGATCAACTCTGATGAAATCTGATTAAGGATGTGTGCCTGGCTTTGTGTCTCTCTATGTTAACTGTTTATGTTGTTAGAGATTACACATATTGAATGTTTAGTGAATGTTCTTGATTATGTTGCTTAATTATGTTACTTGAGTATGCTACTAAATATGTTAACTGCTTTGTGCTTTGACTGATTATGTGTGAAAAATTTGAAATGATTAAATGAATTTATATGTTTGCATGTTTATCAGTTAATGTGCATTTGTGATGTCAGGATAATTGTTCTTGTTATGAATTACTTGTTGTTGTAAGCTTATCTGATTTCATTGCTTAATTGCTTGAATATGTACTTTATCTGATCTTCTGATGTTATTAAGATAAGTTGGAATTTAATTGTTAGTACTGTCTACTTTTCTTGATGATTTTATGTTTGATTAAGATTTGAATATGTTACAACTGTTTGTGTCAAAATGTGTTTTTATGTCAAAATTAAATGATGAAATGAAGATTTTCCAATGAATTATACATAAATACTCTATTTTGGTCAAAACATGAGCAAGTTGTTTAATGGTGTTAAGATATGATAAGATTATTCAGTTCAAGCTTTAAAGAAGCTTAAAAGAAGGAGTTTTAAAGAAAAGACTCAAGTAGTTGTTTTTGCTGAAAATTATGTCATTTGCCCAGTTGGAAGGACATGCACTTGTGTATGTTTGGTCCTTAAATCTATGCAGATTCAAAGGATAGCCATTGACCTGAAAACTGAATGCATTTGGGGCAATTATGACTTGTTTCTTATTCCTTCACTTAAAACTATGTCAATAGCTCTGACTTTGAAAGGACATATATTCACATGTATGTTTGGTCATGTTAACCACTTGTGGTCAAACAGGATAACGATTAACCTGACAATGAAGAGATATTTGGGTGATTGAATATTAAACTGTGTTTATATGGGAAATGATAGTACATTGACTGCTTAGCCAATCATATGGATTTAATAGGCTAAAAGGACCATAGTATAGTCATTAACATGTATGGTTGCTTTCCCATGATGATGTAAAATCTAAGGTGATATAAACATAATGAATATGCTGATCTTTATGTGGAGATACATAGTTGTCTTTGCATGTCTCAAGATAAATCTCTCCGAATGATAGGCAGAAAAGTGATTACCCAGTCATACACGAGCCTGTTGTTATTTGGTCAACCAAAAATGAAACATCTTTTAATATGACAAAGAACATGTGTTAGAAAAGTTGATAAAATATCAAAAACAAGGGGAAGAATGAATAAATCAACCAAAAGTTGAGAAGTGTTTTAAATATTTTATCAAACAAGAGGGTTACAACTAAGAACTAAAAAGATGTTGGCAAAATCAATCTCATCTTGAATGAAAGGCCTGTTATTTAACTGTAAGTCCAACGTTCAACCTCTATATATGTTTGAATCTGAAAAAATACAAAAATACAATAAGTTCTGTCATACAAAAACAATTTTTGACCAGATACAGGAGGTTGGAGTCAAATTGGGGTGATCTAGGGAAAGACAAATAAGCTTTGAGAAGAGATATGAGGCATCATAGCACAGTGTTGATCATTAATGCATTATGCTTAAATTGAACCTTAATCATATCACCAAAAAATGAAATTCATGCTATGTTTATACCGGCTGTTAACCTATCTATGTTGTCATAATGATGCTGAGAATGAAGTATTGAGAAAGCTACTTAGTCAATATGATCCCATTCTTGAGATCTTTTCAGAAAGTGGAAGAAACTGTTTTGAAGAGAAATATAACTGAAATTTGATCTCTAAATGCACCATTTGCTCTTAAACTATGATCTTTAATGAAAAATATATTTTGACAAGTGGTTTAAGTCAAAAAGTGTTGCATTTTGCCTTTAATTTGCTGAATATGTAAGTTCGGGTAAGGTTTGGTGTTTTAAAACCTTTTCGGGCACAAAACAGTTGAATATGTTTGAACATGTTACTTCGGGTAAGGTTTGATGATTTATGACCTTTGCGGGCAAGCTTAGTCATTTTTAACTAAGTTTATGATTTTCGGGCATGCTTTGAAGTATTTACACTTTCTGGGTAGATTACACTGTTGTACTCATTTCCCGAGAAAGCTTGAAGTCTTGAGATGATTATGTGGTATAGCTATCTTTTTAACAAGATATTCTTGTTTTGGGCAAGCATTGCATTTTATATGCTGATTGTGAGTTCAGGCAAACTTTGTGAACTTAAGTTAGTACACTGAGTAAGCTTTGTGATTTATGTGAATATGCTGTTAGGAAAGGTTTGTTAATCTTTCCAGGCACACTTAGATATTATTATTTAAGTTTGTCATTTTCGGGTATGGTTTGACATGTTGAAATTCCCTCGAGTAAGGGCATACCTGATGATTGAATGTGTTTATCCTAGCAAGCTTAGTGCTAACATAGGATTTTCGAGCAAGCTCTTTGAAATTTTAGACTATAGCACACTTAAATGTTTATGTGTTTTAATTTCATTCCGAGCATGCTCTGTGATATGTGTGTTTATGATTTCTTTGAAATTACAAGTGTTTTCGGGCAAACTTTGTTTTCCGGGCACACTTTATATTTCGGGTACACTTTTGTTCCCTCAATATACTTGGTAATTTCAAAACATAACTTTCCGAGTACACTGTCTGCTAGAAATCCTTTTCCGGGCACACTTTGTACTATATGAAGGTTATTCGGGTATACTTTGCATTAGAAAGGTGTTCGGGCACACTATTCTCTTGAATGGTTGCTCGGGCATACTATGTTTTCAAGTATGCTTGATTGAATATGTTATTTAGTATGATAAAATTGATTATGATTCTTATTAGGGTTTATGCTAGATAAGTTTTAATTTGAAATTGAGAAATCTATGTGGTTGTCTTGATTGATTCCTAGTAAGGATGTTTATTTGATGTTTATACTTGATTATTTAACTTGTGATTAAATTCTCAAGAAATCTAGTATTTCGGGTAAGCTTTCTTCATTATGCCTTAACTTTAAATTAATTAGCTTGATCGAACAAGGTTTATAAATAGAAGGATTCGGGCAAACTTTGTATATTCAAAAATGAAAATTTTACAAGCAAAGTTTGACCGGGTAAGCTTTGTAAGTGGATGTATACCGAGTAGACTTTGAAAAGAATAATTCCGAGTAAGGTTTTACTACCTCAAAAGATAAATATTGTTTTTAATGTATCAAGTGGATAATGTTACTATTTGACAGCTAATAATTCACAAAAAGACAAAGAGCATTTAAAACCCACTTTCAAAAGGTATATAAGAGGGAGTTAAGCAAAATTTTCAACATTACTTTTCCCTCTCTCTCCTTCCACTGCAAACTGCTTACTCGCAAAGAAACCTAACCGACTTATCGCATTTTGCTTCAATCCAAAGCCTAACTTGTATCAGCCCTCTAATTTCGACTCGGTAAGAAACATTAATGTGTTTTCCGGTCATGATTACACTAGAATGGATTTTGATTATGTATCTTATTACTAATACTCTGTTTATGTGTTTAGGTTATAAATTTGTCGAAGAACAGGTTCTTGAAGAAATTTCTCACTTTCTTCTTCATTTTTATATATAGAAATTATCTAAAGTACTGAACTTTATGACTAATTTCATTTTTAATATGGTTGATTGTATTGTTCATATATGGCAGAAGAAGAAGAAGTTCAACCTAAGTATGCTTTTGAGAAGAAACACAATATGTGTGCACTTCTGCAAGTCACACCTGACAATGAGCCGGTGGCACCAATGATTACATAGATGGCTCAATCAAATGTCAGCTTTGCTTTCACTGAAAGTCCTGTTATCTACAGAAATCATTCATTGGATTTCTGGAGATCTGCAAGACTAGTTGATGATGTTAATGGTCGGAGAATTGAAGCAACAGTTGCAAGATAAGAGATACAAGTCACTGAAAGAATGATTAGACGTTGCTTGCAGTTGCGCGATGATGATCATAACCATATAAACTTTAATACTGATCTCCTGATGAGAATTTTTGAACAGACGATGGGATATCAGGGGACAGTACATGAGGGGCAATTTCAAAAGGGAATGTTCCCTATGTTGTACAGATTTTTGATACACCATGTGATACAAGGGTTTGCTCCACGGAAGAGGTCATGGACTCTAATGAGTCGTGATCTAGCTAATGCCACTATTGGTATTGTATATGATCTGCCTTTTAACTTTTCAAAGATGATATTTGAAGGCATGGTGGGAAATTTAAAGAAGGCTGAGGTAGATAGATTTTTGCAGTATCCAAGGTTTCTACAGATAATTTTTAATCAAGAATTGGAAGATCTACCCACAATTGGCATAACCCACCTACTCCAGAACCCTGACACTTACAAGAGAATTAAGAATCCGGGTGTAGCCAATCGATTCAATGTTGAAGTTCCTTTTGAGATTTTACCATGGTTGTTAGACCATAATTTGGATGTGATGCCTGTGCCTGAGTTAAGCTCAGAGGAGGAAGAGGTTGATGATGTTGAGAGTGATGATGATGACTCTAATGATGGAGATGATGATGTGAATGGAGATGATGGAGGAGCTGGGGTAGCTATGGACATTGTTGCACCTGATCAGGGGGAGCAACTTGAGCAAATTGATTAGCCTATTCTAACACCACCACAGTTACCACCACACCTTAACCAACCAATTATACCACCAACACCACAAACACCACCAACATTTAGCCCAAGTCATTCTGATCCATTCATTTCAAGCCCACCTCATAAACAATCACCACCACCATCCTTATTCCAAACTCACACCATAGAACAACCTGAGTTTGAACATTTCACCACATCACCACCTTCAACACCACCCACTGACACTGAACTTCTAACCTTGTTGAAAGAAAATGTTGAGTTGAGAAGAAGAAATGAGGAGGTGACAGATGAGAATGTGATGTTGTTAGAGAAGTTGGTGCAAACAACTTAAGAATTCAAGCCCTGGTGCAGGAGGTTGAGAAGACCTCAGCTGCCCCAAAACAGGGGGAGAATGAATCTATATCAACTGTCTCTGGTGTAAATGTTAAAGAAACTGGAACAGTTGTTGTGACTGTAGACAGTTTAAAATTGATTATGACTGAGTTTGATGATGAAGAGGAAAGTAGTGAGGAGAGGAGGATTGAGGATGAAGAGTATGATGGTGACATATCAGATGTTGGTGAACAAGACTATGATTACAATGAAGAAAGAATTGATGAGGAGAATGTTGAGAGAGTTGATGAGACTGAAAAGACAAATGTTGAGGAAAATGTTGAGAATGTAGCTGCAACAGATATGGCTACTGATTTTTTAACTGACATGATTGGAGTTGATACAACTGAAGTGTTAAATCAAGGAAATACTGCTGTTGAGGAGCCCATCACTCAAATTGAACAACCAGAAAGCTCCTAGAGGGCAGAGTATGATCCTGAGTTAGAGGCTCTAGAAAAAGAAATTGATGACTATGAACAGTCTGAGGATGAAGAGGATGTAAGGAGAAGGATTGAGAAAGGTAAGGCAAAAGTCAGTGTAGATGAGCCAGATGACGCATATCAAGAAAAAGATGTGTTGTTTACAGATGATGATACTGCTGATGCTAATGCTTTGAGAGAACAAGAGAACATCTTAAGAGAAACAAGGGATAGGGAATTGAAGCCTTGATTAAGCTGAGAGAGCAAGAGGAGGCTGAAAAATCATTGGCTATGGTGGTTAGCAAGTTTCAATCTGAAAGTCAACAATCAGAAACTGCTAAACCAACCAATCTGAATACTGGTCTTATTATTGAAGAAGAAATTGGTGAGTCCATTGCTTCAATGGCTGCCAAGAAATGGATTGAGCAAGTAAAAGAAGATCTGTAGAAGAATCCTACTGACAACTGGTTAGAAAGGGTGAATGTTCCTGAGCCTCATGAAGAATTTACTGAAAAAGTCAATAGGTTTGTCAAGACCTTCATGAGGAGAAAGAGGACATATGAGCAGTCTGAACATGAAAGAGCTGATAAGAGGGGCAAGTGGGATGATAAGAACAAGTATTTTGTTGAAACACTAGAAGATGAAGCTAGTACTATATGGGTTGTCCCACTACAAACCTTGCAACCAGGTGAAAAAGTTCAAGGTGTCCCTGATGTGCCAAACAGAAGTGAACCAGATCATCCACCTTCTGATGAACCAAAGATTGATGCAGTGAATGATTTAACTGAAGGAGAGGATGAGTATGAGGATTCAGATGATAATGATGATGACCCTGAGAATAATCAAGAAAAAACTGTCAAATCTGCCAATGTTGTGTCCCCACAAGTTGTGATGACTGATGAACAGAGGGCAAACATTGAGTTGAGTATGAGAGAGGCTAAGAAGAGTCATCCTTTGGTTGTAAAATTGAGAAAATATGGAATAAGTTTTGACTCATTGGCTGATCTTGATGATGAACAATTGCAGAAAAGACTTGATAAAAAGAGAGATGCCCTGAAGAAAAAGATGGAAGAGAAAAACAGTAAGAGTAAAAAATTCAGGGATTATCTCAGAAGGCACAACTATTCTGAAAAAGATCTGTCTCATTTTAACTTTGACCAACTTCAAGATTTACACAATAGTGAAAGAGAAAAGGTCATTGAAAAATGTATAAAAGAGAATGAGAAACTTGAAAAGACAGAAGCTTTGAAGAAAATGTTTGGAGGAATGTGTGGATACCTACTGGAGAGAGGCATGAAGCCTAAAATTGTTGAGCATTTGTCAAAAGAATCAGTGGTAAACCAATATAATAAATTGAAGAGAAAAGAAAAGCTGAAAAGAGCCCAAACTGAAAGGTCTACCAAACAGGCTGAAGAAACTGATGAACCTCATGCTAAGAAAAGAAGAATTCAAACTTTGAGGGAGAAGACAAAAGAAAAAGTCAGATCAGTTGAAACCCCTACTCCTCAAGAAGTAAAGCCTGAACCTGAAGATGAACCATTTGTTCCTTGGGAGAATCAATAGATGATCAATATTCTGAGAAACATAATGATCAATCAAAGAGGAAGGAGTGAAGCAGACTTTAATGTCTTGGAAAAGGAGGATCTGAAAAACCTTTTCTATCTTCAAAAGAATGAATGGGAAAAAGCTTTAAGAGAAGGTGAGAACCCAAGATACTATGCAGATGGAAGATTTGTACCTGCTGGGTTGGCAAAAACTCCTGGAATGAAAAAAATGTTACTAGAACTTAAAGAACATGGAGTAGATGTTGTTGAACTTGCCAATCTTTCAACTGAAATGGTAGAGGCCATCTACACAAAGTTTTTCAACTTAAGGCCTGGGAAACCAAAGAAGTCTATTCCTTTCAGGCCTCCAATTTCAAGAGGATTTCCACAAGGTGGAAGAGGTCAAGGAGGAAGAGGTGAATCAAGCAATTCTGCACAACAAAGAGCCAGACCACAATCTGATGTGGATCTACCTAGAGAACTGTACTTTGATTATGTTACTGAGTCATTGAAGGTGATTATGGAAAGCAGACAATTGAGAGAGATTGTTGTTAGGAGTGACTTCCGTGAATACAATGAAGAACAACTGAAAAGGATGGTGACTCTTAGATTGTATGATTATCGGAACAGAAACAAATTGGCAGGTAGACAGATGAATGATCTGTCAAAATTCTTGTATGAAGAAGCTGACGAAGGGTTCTCATTCTTAAAAGAAAAGAGAAGCTGGAGAATGATTCAGCTTCACAAGTCAAAGAGGACAGAAAAATTGAAGAGAATGGACATTGCTGAAAGAGACTTTGTGATGAATGTCAAAGATGGGAATCCCCTATCAAATATGAACACATGCATAAGTCTTGAAAGAAGAATGACACGGCCCAACTACACAGTGCAAAGAAATGGTATCATTGCTGAACTAGAATACAAAGAAAATGCCGGTCACTATGTACTGAAAAATTCTGATGGAAAGGTTCTGGCCATAATCAAGAAAGATGCATATTTAACCTACTTGCATAATGAAGACTTGATGGATATAAGAGATTTGGTGATTCCAGAAGGGCACATTCACTACCAAATTATCAATATATTTAGGGAAAGAGCTGCATCTGTAATAGCAATGAGAAGACAAGCTGCCTACAATGAATGGAAAAGACAAAATTTCTAGAATAGGCTTTCTTATGTAATGTCTACGGACAGTTTTTGAATATGTAATTTGTTTATGTTATTTGAATATGTAATTTGACTTTTGATTTGATGTGTATTTTGACTAAGTGTAAGTAACCTTAGAATTGTTTTGGGTCAGCTGAGGTGTTCCAATCTAGGGGGAGATTGTTGAGTCAAACAATTGACCTAAGGGGGAGATTATTGAGTCAAAGATTTGACCAAAATGAAGTACTTGGAAGATTAGAATCTTCTCAACCTCCTCAGAATTCGCTAAGTATGGATCCGGGCACACCTTAGACTTCCGAGCATGCTTTTACTTAGCCGGGGTACGATATTTTGTCTGTCGGGTAAGGTTTACTTCAAGTAGTCTTCTTTAGTGAATAACCGAGCAGGGTTTGCAAATTAGTGCATTGTCGGGCAAGGTTCACTAGTTTATGTAAATCCGAGCAAGATTCACTTTACCAAGGAAGTCTGTTCTTCATAGCCAAGTAAGGTTCACTCCCGAGTAAGCTTTTGGCTAACCAAGTCCATGAAGCCAAGTGATTGGAAGACCGGGCAAGGTATTCTTTAATAATTATTGTCCGAGCAAGCTTGATGTATAAATGGAATATCTCTAAGTAAAATCGAGCAAGGTTCAACTCAAGCAAGGAACAGTACTCCCGAGTACACGTTGCTAATAAGTTATTGTATAGCAAGGAGTTGATTGGACCATCGAAGAACAAGGTTGCTCGTAAGGGTTTGTCGGGCAAAGTCTGGAAAAGTCAAGAAGACTGAAGTCTACCCGGTGAGTATTTTACTTGGTATAATATTCTTCAAGTAAAGTCTACCCGGAAACTGATCCCGAGCACACTTCTATGTTACCAAGTCTAAGGCAGGCAGAGCACACAGTCTACTCGGAGAAGTTTACTTATCCAGAGCCTACCCGGATGACTTGTTTTACACTTAGAATATTTTCTGATTATGTAATTTGAATATGTATGTACGTTTGGGGCTTCTTGAAGGAATGACAACTGTCCTAGGTTGGCAGGCCTATAAATAGAATATTTTAGGGCACGCCGCCAACGACGGAAAAAGACGGAATTTGAGCCTTTACACTTTTTGGATAAGAAAGAATATTTCTTGAAAGTGACGGCTGTCCTAGGATTCGTACGGATATAACCCTCCTTCAAGAAACCCTAAATTGATCATCCTATTTGTATGATGATTGTTATATAAATGGAAATCTTTTGAGTGAATCTTGTTTATGTTGGTTATCATTGAATACTTATTAAGAAACCGTATGTTTGTTATTGATTCCGCCTTTAACAAACGGATATCTTTATAAATATAGCAACCCGTCATTAACTCCCTTGTCGACACATCAATTTGTGTGAGTTATGACATGATTTGAATAAGATCTAGCTGAAATTAGAGGGACCAGACAGTCAACTACTACTCTCCTTCGTAGTTGGTCACCCATGTTCCTATCCCTAGAAGAAGCGGAAGAAACAGAAGAAGAAGAAGAATCAGAACCTTTCGGTGAAATAACACACTCTCTCTCTCTGGCTGGACTTTCTCGGTAGCGTCAGACATTTCAAGCTTCGGCGGTCCTTGTGAGCGGGTATGACGCATATGACTAAAAAGAAGAACTAAAATTAACTAGACTAAAATTAAACTAAAAATAAATAAAAACAAATAAGCAAGTAAAAATAAAATAGGTAAGTCCCCAAACTCGGGTCGTTCTCTGATCGCCTCAAACCATGTCCCCGACAACGGTGCCAAAAACTTGATGTGCGAATATATATAAAGTAAACACGAATCGCAACTAAGCTTTAAAAACCAAACGACCTATCCTAGTTCACACAAACGACAAGTGTACCGGTCGCGTATAGCAAAGACGTGGAAAGTCCGGATATTGAACTCGAAGACACGTGAGAACGACTCAGATTTTAAACCCTAATCCAAGTCCCACCTTAATATTTAATCGATTTCATTATTTTTTTAATTTTATTTTAATTAATTTAATTAACTAGATTACAAAGAAATAACTCAACTTAACGGGGTTTTAACGAATATGAAAAAACGAATACCTAGGCAAGAATTCTATTGTTAGTTCAATGGCTAACGGAATTAACTAATCACACGACACCAGGATCTTAAAATAATCAACTAAAACTCATTAAAGTTCACTAGATCACCTCTCGGTCTCTCAACTAACCCTCACAAATCTATGAAGATTGAATAAATGCACCTGGAAAATGATTACCCTGGTACCCTAATGACGCATCTCCTATCGAACTCAACGACACAAAAATCCGCTTAAAACTGGTACTAGCAATTTTAGGGATAAAGGAGTAACAAAATCTAACCCGATCTAAGACACTTATTTTCATACAAAACTAAACCGAACAAGACCAAAACTCGCTCTCGCACAATTCTAACCTAACAGAAAAAGACGCGAGACAAACCGACTCCCTATTACCTACGGTCGTAAGGAAGGTGAACCTATTGAATTTTATCAAGTAATTGCTCTCATGATTCCTATGGTAGTACTAACCATGACAAGATCAAAAACACCAAGTTTAAGACCTAAATGTAGAACCCTAATCAAACGACACACAATCAATCAATCAAAGTAATGCGCGGAATCACAAGTATTATTATATAAAAACAATATTTTAACAAATCAAAGATCAAACTAAATAATACATTTCAATAATAATCACGTCATGTGATCAATCAAAACCAAATAAATCGTCAAACACAGTCAATATTCATCTCAACCCTAGTATTTATAATAATTTAGCTACTCATAATAACAATATTAAAACAAAACAAATCAAAATATCTTGAGTTCATGCCAATAGATTTAATGAAATTTAAATAAAAAGAGATGTTCAAACCAACTAATATTAGCAAATCTTCAAATCATGAACTTCAAGTCTTGGGGACCAATAAACCAATGAAGGCCGGCAGCTGCTGCTGTAAAAATTTCTTTATGACTCTAATCTCTTAATAATATTCTTTTACAGCTCCCTCAATCTCTTAAAACTTTCTTTATGATTCCAATCTCTTAAAAAGATTTCCACAAGGTGGAAGAGGTCAAGGAGGAAGAGGTGAATCAAGCAGTTCTGCATAATAAAGAGCCAGACCACAATCTGATGTGGATCTACCTAAAGAACTGTACTTTGATTATGTTATTGAGTCATTGAAGGTGATTATGGAAAGCAGACAATTGAGAGAGATTGTTGTTAGGAGTAACTTCCGTGAATACAATGAAGAACAACTTAAAAGGATGGTGACTCTTAGATTTTATGATTATCGGAACAGAAACAAATTGGCAGGTAGACAGATGAATGATCTGTCAAAATTCTTGTATGAAGAAGCTGACGAAGGGTTCTCATTCTTAAAAGAAAAGAGAAGCTGGAGAATGATTCAGCTTCACAAGTCAAATAGGACAGAAAAATTGAAGAGAATGGACATTGCTGAAAGAGACTTCGTGATGAATGTCAAAGATGGGAATCCCCTATCAAATATGAACACATGCATAAGTCTTGAAAGAAGAATGACACGGCCCAACTACACAGTGCAAAGAAATGGTATCATTGCTGAACTAGAATACAAAGAAAATGCCGGTCACTATGTACTGAAAAATTCTGATGGAAAGGTTCTGGCCATAATCAAGAAAGATGCATATTTAACCTACTTGCATAATGAAGACTTGATGGATATAAGAGATTTGGTGATTCCAGAAGGGCACATTCACTACCAAATTATCAATATATTTAGGGAAAGAGCTGCATCTGTAATAGCAATGAGAAGACAAGCTGCCTACAATGAATGGAAAAGACAAAATTTCTAGAATAGGCTTTCTTATGTAATGTCTACGGACAGTTTTTGAATATGTAATTTGTTTATGTTATTTGAATATGTAATTTGACTTTTGATTTGATGTGTATTTTGACTAAGTGTAAGTAACCTTAGAAATTTTTTGGGTCAGCTGAGGTGTTCCAATCTATGGGGAGATTTGAGTCAAACAATTGACCTAAGGGGGAGATTATTGAGTCAAAGATTTGACCAAAATTGTAACACCCGAAATTTCCAAAATGATATTAATTATATTACTTAATAATAGAGGGAAAGTTTACTCGGGTTATCGGGAAATAAATAAATAGAGTAGGAGTTGGTATGGGTCGGGCTAGTGTTGGGTAATGGATATTGGTTATGGACTTGTGTTATGAAAGAAGGAAGGAGAGTCCATGGGCTTAAGCCCATGATCCCTAAATATAAATACCATTAACCACCATTTAATCCTCATTTCCATACATACACCACCCAAAACACACACGACCCGAACCAAGATCCGAAGGCGAAAACCCGAGCTTGTTGGTGCTGGAACGTCGAGACGGACCAAAACAACATCAAGGCTTAACCGGGTTCGTAGTTAAAACTCGTTCAAGGTATGTTTATAGGTAGAAATCGTTCGTATAGGTTAGGTTTGATTTGAGAAATGATAGATCTGAGTTTGTATGGTAAAAACGAATCCAACAAAGCTAATCTTACTGAAAATGGTTATGATTTGATGGGTTAATCGATTGATAAAAAGAACCTGTAACCTATATGCCTAAATCGCACCCTTTAAACATCGATGTTAGGTCGATTTGATGGTTGGTGTTTGTAGGCGCTGGTCAGACGATCCCGTGGGTACCTAAATCGAGTTATTTGGTTAAGAAACGAAGGTGATTAAGGGATTTAAGAACGAACAGTAGCTGCAGACGACAACTTCGCCTGCAAGCTAAGTTCGCCTGATGAACTTCGCCTGCAAGCCAAGTTCGCCTGATGACAACTTCGCCTAAAGCCAAGTTCGCCTGATGACAACTTCGCCTAAAGCTAAGTTCGCCTAAGGTTTAACTTCGCCTAAATCTAAGTTCGCCTAAGGTTTAACTTCGCCTAAAGCTAAGTTCGACTAAGGTTTAACTTCGCCTAAATCTAAGTTCGCCTAAGGTTAAACTTCGCCTAAAGCTAAGTTCGCCTAAGGTTTAACTTCGCCTAAAGCTAAGTTCGCCTAAGGTTTAACTTCTCCTAAAGCTAAGTTCGCCTAAGGTTTAACTTCGCCTAAAGTCAAGTTCGATTAGAGAATAGATTAAAACGATAAGTAAAAGTTAGCTAATACTAGGCCACCAGATTAGATCAGGCGAGTATTGATACGTGTAACTTATACAGTCAGCCGAGCTCAGTTAAAGAAGGGATTTACAACTATCAGAGGATGAAGCAGAGTTCAGGTGAGTTTCTAGCCCCATTCCTTGTTATGTTTTCGGGGCTGTGTGCATACTCGACGTTATGTTAATACATTTATCCTATGTGATAAGTGTATGCCATATGTGATATATGTGATGGATATGAATGATTGCTTGTCGGTACGAGAACGATCTTCGGATATTGCGCGTACTGTCAGGTTAAAAATAAAGGTATTAATATTATATATAGAAGATGTATGAATATTACAAATGAATACTTGTCGGGGCGTGAACGATCTTCGGATATTGCACGTAACGACAAGGGGTATGGTTGTTAAATTAAGGATGTAAAGAACGCCTAGAATGTTTTTATGCTATAATGTAATTATTGTATATGTGAAGTATGTGTATACAGGTACACGAATGGTATGTGAGTCCTACGTTCGACATAGTAAGTTAGGATGGCAAATCCCTCTAGCTTCTGTTGGACATAGACTTGGCAGGTGATGGCGTAGTTAAGGACCGCGTGCCTTATACGTGATGTAGATGATAGATGTAAACGTAGATAGAGACGGTAGGCCTTATACGTGTTATAGGAGATAGACGCCAACGTAGATAAGGAGGGCGGACCTTATACGTAACGTAGATAAGGACTGCGGACCTTATATGTAATGTAGATAGGCGTCAGCACAGGAAATGACTGTGGACCTTATACGTGCTTTAGCATGGGGGAGGACTGCGGACCTCGTACGTGCTATGAATTAGGTTGCAACATAGGGAAGGATCGTGGACCTTGTACGTGTTGTGGATGTATGATGGTATAGGGAAGGATCGTGGACCTTGTACGTACCATGAATGGTGAACATAGGTAAGGACTGCGGACCTTTTACGTGTTCACGATCGTGAGTACAGGTATAGACGGCGGACTATGAACGTACTCTCGGTAGACTGAGGTTAGTGATTGTAGATATGTATGTATGTATGGTAGCAAGTATGTATGTAGAACAGAAGGGTAACTAGTGAAGTATGCATATGTATCTTCGGATATGTATGTATGTGTTGTATTGTATGGCGTACGATTAACTAGAACTCACTCGGCGTAGCTGACTTTTAGTATGCACGCAGGTGAGTAGGATGAGGCAGCTCGCTTGAGGAGACACGTGGCACTGAATAAGAGGCTGGCATCGGAAGACTCAAGACGTTTAAGTTAAATGTTTCGATTATTTTGAAAGACAAAATGATGTTTTAAGACAAGACGTGTTTTGTTATGAAATGTTTTATGAAAGTTTTTATATTCCGCGAAAGTTTTAATGAACTCTGATTTGTACGAACTGTGTTTATGAGTAAATCCGACGTTAAAGTAGGGCTACCGGGTTCGGGGCCTTACAAGTTGGTATCAGAGCATAAGTTCGAGAGATTTAAGCATCCTACATGCTTAGACTCGAACAGAGAATGAGATTTAAAATGAGAAAGAAAGAAGATGCCAGTTCAAGATAGCCATGTGTCACTCAAGCAAGCTCAGTAAAGGTAAAGTGTATGGTAAATGGTGTATGTTAATGTTGGCTTATTTGCTAAATGAAGAATGAGTGCAGGTTAGGGATAGGAATAATTGATTGTTTGATTTGACTAACTGCTTAAGTAGAACCAGCACAAAGAGACTCATAAAGGGAAGTGTATAGGACACGGAAAGCAACGTGATCAGCTAGTCACAGCTGGCCACTGTTATTACCTGTTAGCCTTGCTATCCTTGTACTAAATAGTTCCTTGAGTGATGATGTTTGTGTTTTCCCTTTTAGAATACTAATGGCTGGAGCAAGAAGGTTTGTTGGTAAGGGAGGTCACACTGGACGTCCTCTTGGAATACGCGTTGTCCGAGAACCTTCTGAAGAACTAGTTACTACCACGAAAAAGGAGAAAAGTGAAACTTTGCAAGGACCAAGCAGCAATGAAGGGTATCATCTGGATCCTGTTGCTCAATTTGCCATTTCTTACGTTGTAGCTGCTGCAGAGAAGAAATTTCGTACTGACAAGTCTGCCGAAAACCATGCAAGGGCCACTGCGAAGGCAGGAGAAGACGGTAAGAAGGGTGATGATGATAAGGGAGGAGCGAAAGGAACCAAAAGATCTGTAGATGTCGTGGAGTATGCGGGGAAAAAGATACCAAAGGTTGCGGGGTGGGAAACATGCAAAGTGTGCGGGAAGATGCACCTAGGAGAATGCAAGGCTGGTCCAAATCAGTGCAACCGATGTGGGAAGAAGGGACACATAACTCGTGATTGCACCGAGGACCAGAAATGTTATAGGTGTGGTAAGTCGGGTCACTTAGCTAGAGATTGTGGGGGAGCAATAATGGTGGAGGAAAAGAAGGAAAAGAAATGGGCTACCTCTGCTAAGCGGTCTGGCGAGATGGTGACAACAACTGATGAGAGGAAGGCCAAGGTTGGGAACAAGGATGCATGTAAGACATGTGGGCGAGTGCACCAGGGAGAATGCAGGACTGGGACAGACAGGTGCTATCGGTGTGGAAAGAGTGGGCATTACTCCCGAGAATGCCCTGATCGTCCAAAGTGCTTCAACTGCGGAAAAGCTGACCACATGGCTAGGGATTGCAAGGAATCAGGGGCGGGAGGTGCGAAAGGATAAAGACTTGGGGAAACTGCAGAGAGGAACACCTGATGAAGGAATAATTGCTCATGCAATGGTTTTATTAAGTTACTTTTGCTTAAGGACTTGTTTTGTGTTAAGGTTTAAAACTTATGTTTATCAGTGACGTGTAATATATTGAGTTTGGTTATGAATGATTATTATGCTATGATGAAAGGTTGTTTTAGACAATAGTGTTAAAAGTACTAATCGAAGCCTTGAAAGGATGAGATGAGTCTTGGTACATCGAGGGTCTCATGGACGAGCTACCTTAAATAGCTAAAACACATGACCACCATTCGATGACTACAAGTCAGGAGTAAGAAGAATAACTCAGAAAGCAAAGACGGTTCAATAAAGTGTGTAAATATAAGAAGTTTTCCTTTTATAGGGAATAAGTTAGGTTTCGGGGACGAAACCTCTTTAAGGAGGGAAGACTTGTAACATCCCGAAATTTCCAAAATGATATTAATTATATTACTTAATAATAGAGGGAAAGTTTACTCGGGTTATCGGGAAATAAATAAATAGAGTAGGAGTTGGTATGGGTCGGGCTAGTGTTGGGTAATGGATATGGGTTATGGACTTGGGTTATGAAAGAATGAAGGAGAGTCCATGAGCTTAAGCCCATGATCCCTAAATATAAATACCATTAACCACCATTTAATCCTCATTTCCATACATACACCACCCAAAACACACACGACCCGAACCAAGATCCGAAGGCGAAAACCCGAGCTTGTTGGTGCTGGAACGTCGTGACGGACCAAAACAACATCAAGGCTTAACCGGGTTCGTAGTTCGACTCGTTCAAGGTACGTTTATAGTTAGAAATCGTTCGTATAGGTTCGGTTTGATTTGAGAAATGATAGATCTGAGTTTGTATGGTAAAAACGAATCCAACAAAGCTAATCTTACTGAAAATGGTTATGATTTGATGGGTTAATCGATTGATAAAAAGAACCCGTAACCTATATGCCTAAATCGCACAATTTAAAAATCGATGTTAGGTCGATTTGATGGTTGGGGTTTGTAGGCGCTGGTCAGACGATCCCGTGGGTACCTAATCTAGTTATTTGGTTAAGAAACGAAGGTGATTAAGGGATTTAAGAACGAACAGTAGCTGCAGACGACAACTTCGCCTGCAAGCTAAGTTCGCCTGATGAACTTCGCCTGCAAGCTAAGTTCGCCTGATGACAACTTCGCTTAAAGCCAAGTTCGCCTGATGACAACTTCGCCTAAAGCCAAGTTCGCCTGATGACAACTTCGCCTAAAGCCAAGTTCGCCTGATGACAACTTCGCCTAAAGCTAAGTTCGCCTAAGGTTTAACTTCGCCTAAAGCTAAGTTCGCCTAAGGTTTAACTTCGCCTAAAGCTAAGTTAACTTCGCCTAAAGTCAAGTTCGATTAGAGAATAGATTAAAACGATAAGTAAAAGTAAGCTAATACTAGGCCACCAGATTAGATCAGGCGAGTATTGATACGTGTAACTTATACAGTCAGCCGAGCTCAGTTAAAGAAAGGATTTACAACTATCAGAGGAAGAAGCAGAGTTCAGGTGAGTTTCTAGCCCCATTCCTTGTTATGTTTTCGGGGCTGTGTGCATACTCGACGTGTTGTTAATACATTTATCCTAAGTGATAAGTGTATGCCATATGTGATATATGTGATGGATATGAATGATTGCTTGTCGGTACGCGAACGATCTTCGGATATTGCGCGTACTGTCAGGTTAAAAATAAAGGTACGAATATTATATATAGAAGATGTATGAATATTACAAATGAATACTTGTCGGGGCGTGAACGATCTTCGGATATTGCATGTAACGACAAGGGGTATGGTTGTTAAATTAAGGATGTAAAGAACGCCTAGAATGTTTTTATGCTATAATGTAATTATTGTATATGTGAAGTATGTGTATACAGGTACACGAATGGTATGTGAGTCCTACGTTCGACATAGTAAGTTAGGATGGCAAATCCCTCTAGCTTCTGTTGGACATAGACTTGGCAGGTGATGGCGTAGTTAAGGACCGCGTGCCTTATACGTGATGTAGATGATAGATGTAAACGTAGATAGAGACGGTAGGCCTTATACGTGTTATAGGAGATAGACGCCAACGTAGATAAGGAGGGCGGACCTTATACGTAACGTAGATAAGGACTGCGGACCTTATACGTAATGTAGATAGGCGTCAGCACAGGAAAGGACTGTGGACCTTATACGTGCTTTAGCATGGGGGAGGACTGCGGACCTCGTACGTGCTATGAATTAGGTTGCAACATAGGGAAGGATCGTGGACCTTGTACGTGTTGTGGATGTATGATGGTATAGGGAAGGATCGCGGACCTTGTACGTACCATGAATGGTGAACATAGGTAAGGACTGCGGACCTTTTACGTGTTCACGATCGTGAGTACAGGTATAGACGGCGGATTATGAACGTACTCTCGGTAGACTGAGGTTAGTGATTGTAGATATGTATGTATGTAGAACAGAAGGGTAACTAGTGAAGTATGGATATGTATCTTCGGATATGTATGTATGTGTTGTATTGTATGGCGTACGATTAACTAGAACTTACTCAGCGTAGCTGACTTTTAGTATGCACGCAGGTGAGTAGGATGAGGCAGCTCGCTTGAGGAGACACATGGCACTGAATAAGAGGCTGGCATCGGAAGACTCAAGACGTTTAAGTTAAATGTTTCGATTATTTTGAAAGACAAAATGATGTTTTAAGACAAGACGTGTTTTGTTATGAAATGTTTTATGAAAGTTTTTATATTCCGCGAAAGTTTTAATGAACTCTGATTTGTACGAACTGTGTTTATGAGTAAATCCGACGTTAAAGTAGGGCTACCGGGTTCGGGGCCTTACAAAAATGAAGTACATGGAAGATTGGTATCTTCTCAACCTCCTCAGAATTCGCTAAGTATGGATCGAGCAAGGTTCACTTGTTTATGTAAATCCGAGCAAGATTCACTTTACCAAGCAAGTCTGTTCTTCATAGCCAAGTAAGGTTCACTCCCGAGTAAGCTTTTGGCTAACCAAGTCCATGAAGCCAAGTGATTGGAAGACCGGGCAAGGTATTCTTTAATAATTATGGTCCGAGCAAGCTTGATGTATAAATGGAATATCTCTAAGTAAAATCGAGCAAGGTTCAACTCAAGCAAGGAACAGTACTCCCGAGTACACGTTGCTAGTAAGTTATTGTATAGCAAGGAGTTGATTGGACCATCGAAGAACAAGGTTGCTCGTAAGGGTTTGTCGGGCAAAGTCTGGAAAAGTCAAGAAAACTGAAGTCTACCCGGTGAGTATTTTACTTGGTAAAATATTCTTCAAGTAAAGTATACCCGGAAACTGATCCCGAGCACACTTCTATGTTACCAAGTCTAAGGCAGGCAGAGCACACAGTCTACTCGGAGAAGTTTACTTATCCAGAGCCTACCCGGATGAATTGTTTTACACTTAGAATATTTTCTGATTATGTAATTTGAATATGTATGTACGTTTGGGGCTTCTTGAAGGAATGACAACTGTCCTAGGTTGGCAGGCCTATAAATAGAATATTTTAGGGCACGCCGCCAACGACGGAAAAAGACGGATTTTGAGCCTTTACACTTTTCGGATAAGAAATAATATTTCTTGAAAGTGACGGCTGTCCTAGGATTCGTACGGATATAACCCTCCTTCAAGAAACCCTAAATTGATTATCCTATTTGTATGATGAATGTTATATAAATGGAAATCTTTTGAGTGAATCTTGTTTGTGTTGGTTATCATTGAATACTTATTAAGCAACCGTATGTTTGTTATTGATTCCGCCTTTAACAAACGGATATCTTTCTAAATATAACAACTCGTCATTAACTCCCTTGTCGACACATCAATTTGTGTGAGTTATGACATGATTTGAATAAGATCCAGCTGAAATCAGAGGGACCAGACAGTCAGCTACTACTCTCCTTCGTAGTTGGTCACCCATGTTCCTATCCCTAGAAAAAGCGGAAGAAACAGAAGAAGAAGAAGAATCAGAACCTGTCGGTGAAATAACGCACTCTCTCTTTCTTTGGCTGGACTTTCTCGGTAGCGTCAGACATTTCAAGCTTCGGCGGTCCTTGTGAGCGGGTATAACGCATATGACTAAAAAGAAGAACTAAAATTAACTAGACTAAAATTAAACTAAAAATAAATAAAAACAAATAAGCAAGTAAAAAGAAAATAGGTAAGTCCCCAAACTCGGGTCGTTCTCTGATCACCTCAAACCGTGTCCCCGACAACGGTACCAAAAACTTGATGTGCGAATATATATAAAGTAAACACGAATCGCAACTATGTTAAGGTAATTAGTAATGGATTGATTGATTATTCGTTGAGTAATTATTAATTTTAAATTTAAGTTTAAGTTTATAGGTTTTAACTGAATTAACATGCTGAGATGTTAATTGGATATTGATTTGAGAGGAATTGAGGTCGGATTTGATAGAGTAAGGTGTGTGATTGATGAATTGGATTATACTCCAAATCCATTTGCGGGAAAGGAAGAAATTGTTGTTGAACCAATCATCGTTGAGGAAATACCTAAGTTGGTTAAAAATGAAAAAAATGATATTCAATCTTCTACTCAAAAACCTAATATTCAAAGTAACAATGTCTTTGTTGAAATGTTGACAAGGTAATCATTGAGGATGTTATTGAACCTGAAATTGTGAACAATAATCTATTCATTCCACGTTCAAATAACATTTTGTGTGAACCTCATGAATTTGAGGAGGCTGTATATGATTCAAATGCATCTAAAGTGAAAAAGGAAAAACCTGTTAAGGTTAAGGCTAAGAAATCAGAAAAAACAAAGATTTCTGATGAGGATTTGATACGTTTCATCAATTCTTATTCTCCAAAGCCAACCAATGGTCGAGTGTTTGAACTGAAAGGTATAAGCAAAGTTTTTACTGAGAAAGACATTTTGCTTAATCTTATCAAACCTGAATTGATAGAAAGTGTCTTTCAGAATGAAACTTCCATGATAAAAGATCTTGAACATGAGTTTGTTAATTCCAACACATCAAATACAACAGATCCCTTGGTAAAAGACAAACAATCAATAAAATCTACTAAGAAAGTTCAATTGTTAATTCAACTGGAACCGACACTTTACAGAGTTTTTCAAATTGTTCATTTCTTGATTTTTACATTAAAAAGAATCTTTTATATTTGATGATTTGGACAAAGGTCCCATTCCTGGTGTTTGTCATCAATCTTCTATTTCACAAGTTTCTACCAAACCACAACGTGAGCGTGTTCACATGAGAACATATTTTCTTTGTGATGAACAAGGTCAGGTCGTTAGAAACTAGGGAATGAAGAAATCACAGAATCTCCATCCATTTATCAAGGAACAAAGCAAACCAGTTCCTATGATTACGGAAATTTTGAAAAGACCTGTGTCGTGTTATGACGAAACTCACATAATGTTCTCAAATGTGAATCCTCGCTAAGTGATTCATGTTAGTGAGAATTCGAGTCATTTTAGACCCAAATTCGTTCTTGTGGAACCAATTTGCAAGAATGTGAACACGAATGTGGTTCAAGCTGCGTATTTAAGAAGAACGTCGAAAAGACATGTGACATACGCGCAAGCAGCTAAACCACATTTGAATTCTGTTAAAATTAATGCTTCAAATGTAACTAAAGAGGTGCCCAAGACTAAGGCATGGGATGCCTTTTTGAACTAATCATTTTACCTCTGTGTGCAAAGTTCATCCAAGATTATATCTGGTGAAAACTGGATTATGGATAGTGGGTGCTCTTGTCATATTACCGACAATATTAACCTTTTAACATATGTCAAGAATATTCAAGGAGGGTATGTCGCGTTTGCTAGAAATTCGGGGGAATGATCACAAAAGAAGGTGATGTATCAAATGGTCAGATTATATTTGAGAAAGTTAATTATTGTGATAAAGTGGGTCACAATATTTTGAGTGTGTCTCAAATTTGTGATAAGAAGTATACCAAAGAGTGTATAATACTTAAAGCAGGATATGTTTGTTGTTATGCGATCTCCATGATCAAACGATATATGTGTTCTAAATATGAATTCTAAGGTTACCACTTCTGTTGAAACGTGTTTTGTCTCTAAAGCAAATGAGAAAGACTCGATTTTGTGGCACAGACGTAGGGGCCACATTCATGTCAGAAAGAAGAACTATCTTATGACAAATGATTTGGTTGATGGGGTTTCTTTGAAACACTTCAAATTAACTGATCACTGTGTTGCATGCAAAAAGGGCACATAGAAAAAGAAGTCACACCTATCTAAGTTAATCAATTCCATTGATACTCCTTTGGAACGACTTCATATGGACTTGTTTGGTTCTGTGAATCATGAGAGAATTGTTACAGATTGGTATTGCTTAGTCATCACTGATGATTATTCAAGGTATTCATGGGTCTTATTTATGAGTTCGAAAGATCAAACACCTATTCTTGTTCAAAATCTAATCACAAAGATCGAATAACTGTATAAACAAAAAGTGAGATGTATTCAAAGTGATAATGGTACGGAGTTCAAAAACACTCACTACAACAAAAAGGGCTTGTTAGGACCTTTTGTGTGGGACACTTGTAAAATAGGGTCCTAAAATCTATTTAATAGGACAAATAAACATTTGGGTCCTTTTACAATAAACGCTATAAAACCGGTGTCCTAAAAAGTTATTTAATAGGATGGATGATTCTTTGGGGTCGTATTATCATATAACTTAATAAGACACTTAAAATTTAAATCCTAATAAATTATTCTATAAGACATGTAGTTGTTGGTGTCTCATTATGTGGTAATGTAATAGGACACTTTATCATTGAAGGTCTTATTATAACATAATTTAATAGGACAATTTATAGTTAAGTCATAAATGTTCGGTGTTATAGGACCCTTTCTAGTCGAAGTCATATAAGAACATAACTTAATAGGATATTTTACACTATGGTCATATAAGATTAACCTTTACAAGATGCATAACCATTGCGGTATTATTATAATACACCGTAATAGGACATTTGTTATTTTAGTCATAAAACATCTGGTTTATAAGACGTTTATTCGCTAGAGTTTTATTATAACATAACTTAACATGACACTTGACACTTAAGTCTTATAACTTTAACCTTTATAGGACGCTTAATTATTGTGGTATTATTATAATACACCGTAATAGGACACTCAATATTGTAGTAATAAAACATATGTTTTATAGGATGCTTATTCTCTATAGTTTTATTATAGCATAACTTAATATGGCACTTGGGTCTTATAATTTTAACCTTTACATGCACTATAAAAAAGTATCTGTTACTCCCTGTTCTTGAGTTTTTTGAAAGGAGGGAAAGGAAAGGAAAACTAAGGATAGTTAAAAAATGGGTGTTCTTGAGTTTTTTTTAGGATGAAAAGGAAAGGAGTAGGAGGAGTTAGGAAGTATTAAATTAATGTATTTTCTCAATAAGTTATCCTCCCAAAAATGGGATGATTACTAAGGATACTATTTTTTAACATAGTTATTCTTTCCTTTACTCTAATTTCCTTCTAACTCAAGAACACACATAATAAAAAAAATATTTCCTTCCCTTCCCTTCCCTTTCTTATCCTTCCCTCTCCTTTCCTTTTCTTTCCTTAGTTAAAAAGCTCAAGAACAAGGCGTTAGAGACTAAACTCTTGAAGACTGATATATCAGTCTCCAATACGTGGTATCCGGGACTGAATTATCAGCCACTAATAATATTGGGGACCGATTTTTTTATGTCTAATATTAGTGACCGGTAATTAGTCGCTTATATTCTGACACCTTATTGGAGACTGAATACCAGTCTTAATTATGTATTGGAAATATTTGTTTTTACAGGAAAACTTATTGGTAATTGAATTTCAGTCCCAATTAGATAAAGAATAATGGTGCAAATCTATGACGACTGATATTCAGTATCTAACATGGAAGAAAAATATTAAAGACTAAAACCGGTTATTAATATTTACAAAACGAATGTAATAAAGGACTTATATTTAGTTTTAACTGCCATTTTTATATGAAAGGATCAAGGAATGGTTTTAGTCGCAAAGTATTTGGCATATATTCTACCATATTCAAATGGAGGTTGAAAATCAGTCTAAAAAATCATATATAGGACCTTCTTTAGAACTGATATTTAGTCTCCCATAATTAACTCATATTCTATAGTTTTGATGAAATATATTAGATACTAAGAATCAGTCGAAAAAATAGAGGAAGACAAATAGCTAGTCTCAAATGCCTTTTATATAAAAAAGATTAAAGACGGATTTATCTGCCTCCATAAGGTTTTATCAAATCAACCATTAAGTGAGTAATCACTACAAAAAAATGTCATTTAGTGGCACACGTTTTTTATGGGATTTAGCCTGTGTGCCACTATTTTAAGTTTCAGTGGAACTTTGCGTATGCCACATACTTTTAGTGACATTTAGCATTTGTGCCACTAAAATTTAGGTTTTAATGGCACTTCGTGTATGTCATATTATCTTGGCACACGTTTACAGTGTCATTTAGTATTTGTGTCACTAAAATATAGGGATTTAATGACAATTTGCGTATGCCATATTTTCTTGACAACATTTATAGTGACATTTAGCATGTGTTAGATAAAATTATGTTGTTAATGTCACTTTATGTAGGCCATGTTTGCTTAACACACGTAATTGAGAATCGAACACAACTTTATCAAAAAAAAAAAAAACTAAAAGAATGCAATAAAATTAAAAAACACGCATCAAATTGTTCCACGGTTCATCAACTCAAAACTAAAAGAAGCTAATATTTGAGGAAAAGGATCAGATTGTTTACAAAAGATTATCTACCATAATTACCAATTGAAAACAAACAGACGCACATAATTAATAAATAGAGATGAATTCAACTAAGCAAAATTGAGCCGGGAAAAACGATATTGATTTATAATTAATTTTGTTTACCTATTTATGTATTATTTTTAATTAATTTTATTTATTTGTGTAGGTATATAACTCCGTATTTTTGTCTTAATTTGCAGCGTCCACTTTTTCAAGGGAATGAAGGTTTTCTGATTCTTATCTTAGCCTTTTGAAGCCAACTGAGTTGTTAGCGGTAATGCTAACTTTCAATTCCATTTTTACTTCAATTTGGATGAAAATTTAACAATGTCATTCATTCATTTGTAGGATGAAAAGGCTATTGAATATCTCAAGCTAATTGGGTATGTTGAATTTCATAAGATTTTGCATTAACTATCTAAAAGCAGTTTTAAACTGATCAAATAAGATTATGGGTCAACACACAAATTGACCCGTTTGTTAAGGAATTGCGATTGTTCATGTGTCCCTTCGTGAAGGAATTGAGCTTGTTCATGTGTACCTTCGTTAAGGAATTAAGCTTGTCCATGTTCATTCGTGTCCATTCATTAATTTTGTAAACTGACACAAACTAATATTAATGGACACTAACGGACACAAATGAACGTAAACGGACACTAACGTACATTAACGGACACAAACGAACATAAATAAAAAAAGTTATACATTAATTCGAGAATGGTTGTAATCTAACTTGACAAATTTAAACTTTCTGGCATAAACGAATTCAAATAAGCGAATATAAACGAACATAGCTGAATGATTGTTCACATACATAAATTAAGGATCGAGACATGCGTTCATATTTGTTTATTTAACTAAATGAGCAAAAACTTTATTCTATGCTTGTTCATTTATTAAATATTTTCAAATTTTTTTTATCAAAGGTGGCTACTTTGACCCATTTTGTTAATTCTTTGATTCATGTCATGTCGTAGAGAAAACATCCAACTGAAGTCTAATGTGAAGAACTTACTAGTACCGTGGTCCAATTAGAAGCCCAGGTTTCCGAGATAAAAGGGTCGAAGGATGATTCTAGTGGTCCACTTGTTACATCGTTATCTTTCCCCATTGTAAACAGTGGAACTCCACGTTTACGGGTATTTTTCTATATAAATCTTTAGTGTTCCATATTTTGTAAGTTATCTTTTGTACTTCATCAGAAATATGTTATAAACAATAGGCACGTCACTATGTTTTGCACAAAGTACATGGTCAAAAAGAGTATTAGTATGTAATTTAGATACTTTGTTAGACTTAGGATATGTAGAAGCTGCGAAATAAAGGTAAATCTTTAGCTTGTAGACTCATCCAAAAATTGATTGTAAGTTGGTGATTAAATAACGGTTACATTGGGTTACACTAGAAAACAACAATGTATATTGATGTTTTTTTTTTCAGATTATTATTTCTATAAAATGGTAGCCTGCGAAGTGTCAAACGTTCTTTTTTTGTAAAACAATTATTGCACTATAATGACTTGGGTTTAATATATAACTGTTTTTTGAAAACTAAAATCTAGGTCGGAGAAGAAGTGTAACACCCCGAAGCCGCAGCGGAAACGTAAACGGGGTGCGACAGACTCGTCTGATATCAACCACATTGTTTATAAAGAAAACTGAATACATTAATATATCTCAAATTACATTATCTTGTATTTCATTACCGTCTAGGTGATACACACATCATACAATACGATACATAATTCTATTTATTATAATGTATCCTAACATTCCGCACGCAAATCTTACACTCATCAAGCACTTAGCACGTAAGCAATCACTTCATCTTAGTTGTACCTGAAAAGCATGTGAGAAAATGGGTCAACTACGAATAGTTGGTGAGTTTCACAATTTGAGTAAACCATGATAAATCCATTTCAAAATATAATATTATCTGGGGACACTGTTAACCCAGTACCGTACTCATTCCGGGGGAATTGTTAACCCAGAAAAACGATGTAATTATGCTGAGCCCACAAGCGAAACCTCTGTCTGGGGACATTGTTAACCCAGTACAGTACTCATTCCGGGGACAATGTTAACCCAGAAACACTTCTAGGGACATCTGGGGACCCTGTTAACCCAGTACTGTACCCATTCCGTACGATTCCCGTATAATCAAATATTTATAAATACACGCAAATCCATGCGTTCAGTATGTACTTAAACATTTTATTAGTAATATGCTTCCGCCCCGGGAAAATATTTGAAAACAATTCAGAAAAAGGGGCTCGTGAAACTTACCTTAGCACATGCAAGCAGGTAACAACAATCATTATCAGTTAACACGTCCAATCTGTAATATGATCCCTACAATCGTTACTATACACTCATTATTAATATAACTTTAACCAAGTTAACCGGTACATCTGGGGACACTGTTAACCCAGCACTGTACCCGTCCTGGGGGCAAGGTTAACCCAGAAACACTTCTCCGGACTCAGATTGTGATGTCGTTTAGAGTTCAACAGTCAAATTTTCTAATAGCTTGTTTTCCCCGTTTTGCGTGCCTAGCACGGTTACCCGTTTTTATGTTTCAAAAATGAGTTTGGTCACACACGACCCGAGAGTAGTGGTTGACTGATAATTTAATTAAAGTTGTGAGATTTGAGCTCGGTTTAGACGCCCCGATTGGCCGCGGGTCCCGTTTCCGTCTTTGGCGTAACGGAAACTGTTAAATCGGTTAAAAATACCCAAATCATCCGAATTATTTTCGGATGATTCATTTTTACTTGTTTAACTCAATTATATGAAAATAGTTCATTTTTAGGGTTTTTATACACCAGTCAGCTCGCTTATGCGAACTTTACCGGTTTACGCGTTTTAAGCTTTAAAAGTTTGTTTTTATCTTCTTTTTAGCACAAATAATTATCCGTTTAGACTCGGATCTTGAAATTTTGCACAAATCACTTTTTGACAGTGGGGATTTTTATAAAAATATTTCCAGAATTAATTTTTATATTTAAAATTTATTTATCTATTTTTAAACACCATTTAAACACTAAATATGTCGTAAATACCAAACGATCTTAGAAAATTCCCAAACTTTTCCTGGTTGTCCCCTGCCATCCAAATAGTCCCCTGTAATTTTTCCAGAACCAAAATCTTCTTTTACATGCCATTTTCACTAAAACCGAGCTAGAAAACCCTAGAACTTGTTTAACCGGAAAGCCTACTTAGACTTCTCCAACTGACCTAAAGTTTTGTGTGTGACTTTTACATGTTATAAAAAGCTTATCTGAAATTTTCCAGAATTTTTCATGATATTTAACTATTTTTCACCATTTTTGGCCAAAACCGAGCATTAAATTCACCAAATATTCATCCTTTGTCCAAAAATTACCAAACATTCACAGAACTCTTATTTTCATGTGTTTAACACCTCTGTCAAATTTCATGACCTAACTCTAAACCATCAACAATCTGTCCAAATCTCCAAAACCGAACATAAACCGAATATACCTTTCGTTTTCCGCCACTACAAGCTACAAACTCGTCTTTCCGTCTTATCTACCACTAAACACAGAACCTACAAACAACATACCACAATACCAAGCAAGTTACACTCACGATCAAGCCATTTCTTTCATGGTTTCGGTTATGATTCCAAAAACAAAGATTTAACCGTAAAAATTCGTTTTTGATTCGTTTAACTCCTTTCTTGGACCAAGATCCCTTGTATAACCCGTATACATCACTTGATCATGCAAAAATCGGTTTTCATCATTGAAACCTCATTTTCTTGCAAATAAACTCAAGAAACGAAGATGGAAACGTGATTAACTCGATTATTTACCTTGTTTTCTTGCTAAAAATCCCGGATTTTGGATCATAGAATGGAGAGTGTTGATGATGGATATGATTTGCTTGTTTAAAAAAAAAATAAAGGGCTTGGGGTTGCCCATTAATTCCGATCGGAACATGATGGGGGGTGGGGTGGGACCCACCTCTCCATTTCTAGCCACATGTTTGGATTTCGGATATCCGGATAATTTTTGGATAATCTGGTTCAGTTCATTTTTCGGTTAAATGTTTAATTCGGCTTAAAACGAGGCTAAAACGGTCGTTTTTCGGCTTAAAAATGAAATTTATATAAAACCGATTTAAAAGCTTTAAAAACTTAAACCATGACATTTATTAACTTAAAACATCATATTATTAATTATCGCGCATCTTTTTCGGCTTGATCGATCATCTCTTGCTCGGTTTGGTATTGAAGGTTTCGTGCCGTACTTTACTTATCCTGAAGCATTAATGCTTCGTAAAATCATTAAATACTATAGACATCGTCTATAATTGAACCCTCGATTCATTCGGGGTTCAATAACTATCGATCGACTAATCGCATATTCAATACGATGAATTATATATTCACGTACAATCAATACAGTGAACCATGTATTCTCGTATAATTACTATGGTAATTCATGTACCCGACATTAAATATGACGTAACTACTGTCTACCGGTTAGGGTATCCCTGGTTTCGTCGGAATCGTTACATTCTCCCCCCGTTAAGAAATTTCGTCCTCGAAATTTTACACGCTCACTATCCCTTTCCGAGGGAAAGGTGGGGGTTTTTCCTTCAGAACACACCCTCGCCTTACCAGGTATAATCTGGTCCTCGCTGTGAATTCCACTTAATCTTAATCAATAAAGCTTGGTGTGTCCAAACTGTTTAGTTTTCCCGTCTACTATCTCTACGGAATTATTTATGATATCAAGTATGACTTCTATGTGTACCTCCATTACTAGTACTTTCGTTGCCTCATCACTTAGGTACTTTTCAATCCGTATACATGGCAAAACATCATGTATAGTACTTAGCCCCTGGAGTACTTTAATCGATAAACTAAATGACCAATCATGGAGATAGTCTCATGAGGTCCAATATATTAAGAAGCTATTTTCGGTTTTGCCAAACCTCATATCACCTCTCTAAGGTGATGCCTTAAAAATGCCTTGTCACCTCTTTCCAGTGACAATGGTTTCCTATGAATGTTGGCATAAATCCTTTGCCAATCTCGCGCTGCTTTCAACTTATCTTAAATATTATAAATCCGATTGGTTGTTTCTCGAATCAATTCAGATCTTATGGCTTGATTGACGCCCATTTTCAATTTAACAAATTGGTGATAATTACTTCATCCATAGAAAGCTTCAAGTTCTCGATGCTTCCTTCCCCGCCTTCCAATAATGGAAGTAGGATGACTATTTCGATCTGAGATAATTGAAAATGGTACTCTACGACGAGATACCATTTCACCATCATGAATTTGGGCGAGAATTCATTGTGGTAATAGTCATAGATTGGGATGAAATGCGAGGATTGGTTAATCGATCCGCGATTACCCAAATTGCATCATGTCTTTAATATATCTTGGGAATTTGCGTCCCGAAATCCATTGTAATTTATTCCCACTATCATTGGCGAATTTTCTGTCGTTGTGGCGTTCCTTAGGGTTTTCGGTGTGCAGCCTTATCTCTTGCATAACTTAAATCTTCACCAACATACGTAACCATATCTTTCTCCAAACTCGGCCATTAATAAAATCCTTTCAGATATTCGTATCATCAATAGTCTAATCCGATCCCGGATGTATGGAATATTCCGATCTATGCGCTTCGTCCATGATTAATTCACGAAGGTCATGGAGGGTCGGGATCCAAATCCAATTTTTGAAATAGAGAATTTCGTCCACGCGCTGTTCGAAATTCTTCTCATTGCCGTAGCGTTCCTCCTTTTCCAATTGTTCCTCTCTCAACGCCTCCCGTTGAGCGACTCGAATCAGGTCCGAAAGGTTCGACTGGACTATCACCCCTAGCGCTCGCACTCACAATGGCTTAACCCGATCTTTCCTACTCAAAGCATCGGCTATGACGTTAGCCTTGCCGGGGTGATAACAGATGTCACAGTCATATTCGATTAACAACTCGACCCATCTTTGTTGAGTATGAGATTGCGGTCTTTTATCATCTATAAAATTTGTACATTTGCGTCGTACAAAGGATTATTAGTTGGGTAATGCTAAAAGTTCTTCAATAAACCGCTGATAGTCTCCGGCTAGTCCTAAAAATTGGCGCATTTCCTTTGGCGCCTTGGGTGACTGCCAATTTTAATGGTTTCTATCTTATTTGGATCTATGTGAAATCCTTGTTGCTTTACAACATGACCAAGGGATTATGCTTTCTGTATTCAAAATCACATTTCGAAAACTTCGCGTACAACTCCTCTTGCTTTAACACTTCCATAATTTTCCTTAAACGTCGTTCGCGCTCTTCTTTACGTTGCAAATATATCAAAATATCATCAATGAATGCTATGACAAATTTGTCAAAGTAAGGTTTACAGACTCGGTTCATGAGTTCCATGAATACTGCCTGCGCATTTGTTAACCCGAACGGCATGAATAAGAATTCATAATGGCAGTAGCGAGTCCGAAACGCTGTTGTTGCAACGTCCTCCTCTTGGATTTTACATTTGGTGATAACTATATCTAAGATCAATTTTCTAAAAATAAATCGCCCCTTGCAGTTGGTTAAACAGATCATCTACTTCGAAGAAGTGAATACCTATTCTTGATCGTCACTTTATTCAATTCTCCCTAATCAATACACGTCCTAATACTTCCGTCCTTCATTTCCCAAGTAACACTGGTTCACCCCATGGTGACTAACTAGGTCGTATAAAACCTTATCCAATAATTCTTGCATTTCAGTTGGTGCAAGTCGGTAGGATGCTTTAGCAACAGGGCCAGCTTGAAGTATTAAGTCGATTCTGAATTCGACCTGTCGGGTTGGCGGTAACCCAGGAAGTTCTTCTGGGAAAACTTCTGGATATTTACGTATCACCGAAACATCTTCTATATGTTTTCTTTTAAATACTTTGGCAATCGCGTTTGTTAAATATGTTGGAATTACGTATGCCCGAGACACATACTTATACTAATGTGGCTAACTGTGTTTGATCCAAGTCGGGTCATACCCAATAACAAGCTAGACAACACCAAATGTATTCTTTTAATGATTTGATCACTTAAACGAATACCGAACACTGCGCAATTAGAAAATTGGTTTTCTAATAATTACACTTGATAATTTAAATAAATTATCTGGATAATTTATTTATATAAATTAATTATTTAATTGGTTAAATAATTAAGATAGCATGCATGATTTATAAAATTAGTTTTATAAAGTATAAGATGGAGATGGAGATGTTTTAATTGTTAAAACAAAACAAAAAAAAAAAAAAAAATAATAATAATAATAATAACAACAAAACCGGCCACCCATGTGGGGTGGTGGTTTTACCCAATCAAACTCTTGGCTTTTGTCATAACTTCTCCTTTTGATCCTCCATTCAATTTACATGCATTAGTGATCTTATTTTTTTTTTTCAAGTGCAAGAAACTCTCTCTCCCACTCTCTAAAACTCACGGCCACTTTGGGCAAGTTTTGAGAGTTTTTGTGAGCTTCATAAAGTGTTAAAAATCCTAGCAAGAATATTGGTGTTGTTGCTAAAAGCTTGGGGTATCACACTCTTGAGGTCTTCTTCTTTGGAGGCTTGTCATTCATCCACCATCACCTTCAACAACCCACTTGTTCTTCTAAAGGTAGAAGAAGGTACAATTTACATATTGTGAGCATCTTGTTCTTGTAATTTTGATCCTTGGCTTTGGGTTTTTAGTTTTAACATAATGGTATGTTCATTAACAAGTTTTAAAATCTAAGCTTCCGTTGCGTTTTCTAGTTAAATATGGTTAACTTGAACTTTGATTATCTTGTATAAAACCCAACAATGGCATCAAGAGCCGGTTACAAGGACTTATGCTCCTTACATGTTCATAGATTTCGTTTTTTTTTCATGGGTGAAAAAGGGGTCCGAAATTTTGGTGGATTTTACCCCTCATGGTTTTGTAAGATCTTGACATGCATGAAAAGATCTTAGGAAACCATTATTAACATTTGGATGTTGAAATATCAAAATTGCAAAATTTTTGGGGGGGGGGGATGGGCCGTAGCCTCTTGGGGGGGGGGGGCCGATTCCTTTTGGTGATTTTGGGCATTGGTTGCTTAGGTTGCATGCTTAGAACATTTGGTATGTTTGGATGTGTCATAACCGAAACCTAGACCTTGGATGTGTTGATTGTTGTTTGTGTATGTTGATTATGTTTATTATTCAATATGGTTGTAATAATTCATAATCTTAGGCTTGTGTAATTTATTTATTCATAAGTTGGTTTGTAATAAATAGATTAGTTGCATTTTCTTTTTTTAGAAAAATATGTATTAGGATACATTTTGTAAAAATTGAAGATGCAAGAATTGGTGGATTTGGGCCTTGGACCGAAATTTTGGGCTTGTTGGGCCTCACCGGCCCATCATGGGATTCAAGCCCATTAGGCCCATAAATTTCACTCTTGGGCCCAAGAAGACTTTTGGAAGTTTGGAGCCCATTAACAAGCCCAACAAGAACACAACAACTTGGAAAGGATACTTGAAGCATTTGGATGCAAGGTCAAGTGGGAGTCAACATTCCATCCTTGTGTCATGTTTTGTCCCTTAGGTGTGACTTATGACCTATACTTGTTTCGGCTAACAAGTATGGTCAAACTTAGCGGTTCTCGGTTATGACTATATTTTGCATGTGTTTGCTTGGTTGTTTGTTTTACTTTATGTAATGTGTGGTTGATAGATATTAGGATATCCAAACCGTCACATAGGAACGACAACAAGCATGAAACGGGTTCTAATATATATTTGGTAATATCGCGTCAATTAGTTTAATTAAATGGGTTTATTAAAACTAAGCGATTACTCACATATAATAAAATTGGTTTTATTATAACTTGAACCTTGAAAATTGGTTTTCAAAATCGCCATATTACTAAATGCATGTTAGGATATGGCATAATGTTTTTCAAACTAGAATATTGGAAAACTTAAAAATCCCTTTTTCATAATTACCAAGGAAACAAGTCTAACACCATCCTTTTGTAAGACACTTAACGTATTAGGAAACTTTAAATGGGATAAAGGTCACCTAACCATTTTAGAGCAAACTAATATACTTAAGGTAATATTAACATATTTGTGGGATAAAGGTCACCTAACCACTTGTATGTTAATCTTACATGTTTATACAAGTAGGACGACTTGAATTGGAAACCATGTGATAAAGGTCACCTAAGCATGGGGTCCAATGGTGTTGATGGGATAAACATGCCAACACGAAATAAGGATTTCGAATGGTCCCATACCTCTAGAAGTTGCAAAGGGTTGCAATTGTCAAGGTTGACTACCTTGTTAAATCAAATAACGGGATAAAGGTCACCTAACCGAAATTTGATTTATCGTTGGATTCTAGAATTTAATTATTATTTTAAAATTTGGAATAAAAGGGTATTAATAATTAAATTATTTATAATACTAAAATAGAACTTTGTTAAATTTTGTAGATGGCCGCTAACAATGCAAACACCTCTACCCATAACACCCGTAACCTATCCTTAAGAACCATCCTTGAAAAGGATCGTCTAAACCATAATAACTTTATGGATTGGTATCGCAACTTGAGAATAGTTCTCAAACAAGAAGAGATATCATATGTCTTAGACGATCCCATTCCCGACGAGCCTAACGTGGAAGATGAGGAGGCGTATAACAATTGGGTCAAGTACACCAAAGATTCGGTGCAAGCCTCTTGCCTCATGTTAGGGACTATGATTCCCGAAATCCAAAAGGATTTCGAGCATCATGGGGCATACGACATGATAACTCAATTGAAGGAAATGTTCCTTCAACAAGCTAGAGCGGAACGTTTCGAAACGGTTCGAGCGTTTCATGCATGTCGTATGGAGGAAACCCAAAGCGTCTCATCTTATGTCCTAAAGATGAAAAGCTACATTGAAAAGCTTCGTAGGTTGAATTGTCCCGTCTCAAATGAGTTGGCTACGGATTTGATCCTCAACTCTTTGACCAAAAGGTTTGAAACCTTTGTCATGAATTATAACATGAATGGATGGGACAAAAGCATTGGTGAGCTTCACGCAATGCTAAGAACGGCCGAAGCGGGAATGGGTAAAAGGGTTTTACCCGTTCTAACAATCAATGAAGGAAAAAGGGGACATAACTCCAACCCCAAAGCAAGTGTTGCTAAGGGCAAGGGCCACGTCCAAGGAAAGGGAAAGAGGAAAGCCATCACGCCCACCAAACCGAAGGAAAAGAAGCAAAAGGTTGCGGCGCAAGATCCATGCTTTGAGTGTGGAGAGATAGGTCATTGGAAAAGGAATTGTCCGACCTATCTCAATGCGTTAAAAGATAAGAGGGATGCGGGGCATACCTCAGGTATTATCTTTACTATACATATTGAACTAAATGTTATTTCTTCAAATACATGGGTACTTGATACCGGATGTGGAACTCACATTTGCAATTTGTTGCAGGGGTTCAAAAGAAGTAAACAACTCAACAAAGGGGACATTAGTCTCTTTATGGGCAATGGAGCAAGAGTTGAAGTCCAAGCCCAAGGAGACTACTTGTTAAAGCTTCCAAGTGGTTTGGAAGTAATTTTGAAGAATGTTTTGTATGCTCCTAAGTTAAGGAGAAACATTATTTCCGTGTCTCTTTTAAAACAATGTGGCTTTGATCTTAAATTTATAAATTGTGATATTCATGTTTTGATGAATGGCATGTTTTATTTTAAAGCTATACCCATGAATGGTATATATGAAATAGATCAAAGTGGTATGTCACATAGTAGTTCAATGTACAATGTCAACACCAAGAAACTCAAGAAGGACTTGGGTGATTCCTATCTTTGGCATTGTCGCCTTGGACATATAAGCAAGAATCGCATGCAAACTCTTCGCAAGAGTGGTATTCTAGAAACAAATGAGTATGATTCATTTGATGTATGTGAATCTTGTTTACAAGGCAAAATGACAAAGCAACCCTTTAATAAAACTTTTGAAAGGTCAAAAGAATTATTGGGTATCATACATTCGGATGTATGTGGTCCTTTTAGACCAATGACTAGGAATGGTGAAAGATACTTCATTACCTTTATTGACGATTATAGTCGATATGGTTATGTGTACTTAATGAAACACAAAGATGAAGCTTTTGAAATGTTCAAAGACTTCAAAACTGAAGTAGAAAGACAACTCAAGACCACAATCAAAGTACTTCGTAGTGATAGAGGAGGTGAATACCTAAGTGGTGTTTTTCAAGATCATCTTAAGAGTTGTGGAATTATTTCACAACTTACTCCACCTGGAACACCACAACATAATGGTGTGTCTGAAAGGAGAAATCGTACCCTATTAGATATGGTTCGATCGATGATGGCTAGAAGCACTTTACCTCTATCATTTTGGGGCTATGCTTTACTTTCCGCTGTTCGCATATTGAATATGGCTCCAACCAAGAAAGTGGAGAAGACACCTTTTGAAGTATGGCATGGAAAGGCTCCATCGCTATCATTCTTAAGAGTTTGGGGTTGTGAAGCTTATGTAAAGCAATACACCCCAAACAAATTAGAAGTCCGATCCACTAAGTGTATCTTTATAGGTTATCCTAAAGATGATTTAGGATATTACTTTTACGATCCTAGTGAGCAAAATGTTATTATTTCTCGAAAGGGTAAGTTCTTGGAAACTAAGTTCCTTGAGGAAGGAACTAATAATAGAACAGTGAAATTTGATGAGGATCAAGAATCACAAGATGATACACAATTGGTTGATACTAGCACTCAACAAGAGGTTGTTGAAAGTGATCAAGTGGTTGATCAAAACACACAAAACGTTCGCAAATCTGGTAGAGTTAGCAATCCACCTGAAAGATATGGATTTTTTGTAGAAGGTTGCTACGTGGTAGATTCGGATGAACCAACCACATACCGTGATGCAATGTCCAAGAATGATTGTGACAAATGGCTTGAAGCCATGAACGTTGAGATGCAATCCATGTATGACAACCAAGTTTGGGAATTGGTTGAACCACCACTCAACTCCAAAGCTGTTGGAAGTAAGTGGGTTTTCAAAAGAAAAACTGATATGCATGGAAACTTGGATACTTATAAAGCAAGACTTGTAGCTAAAGGTTTCACTCAAACTCAAGGGGTTGATTATGATGAAACTTTTTCGCCTGTGGCAATGCTAAAGTCTATTAGGATATTATTTGCCATAGCTGCACATTATGATTATGAAATTTGGCAAATGGATGTCAAGACCGCTTTCCTAAATGGATATCTTGAGGAAGATGTCTATATGGTTCAGCCTGAAGGTTTTGTCGATCCAAAACATCCTAATAAAGTATGCAAGTTAAAGAAATCAATCTATGGATTGAAACAAGCATCTAGAACTTGGAATCATCGTTTTGATGAAGAAATCAAAAGTTTTGGGTTCATCAAAAACGCTGATGAGGCTTGTGTGTATAAAAAGGCTAGTGGGAGTATAATTACATTCTTAGTATTGTATGTCGATGACATTCTACTATTTGGAAATGACATTCCAACCATGGAAAGCGTTAAGGCTTGGCTTGGAAGTAGATTTTCCATCAAGGATCTTGGTGAAGCTGCCTATATTTTGGGAATAAAGATCTATAGGGATAGGTCAAGGCGCTTGATAGGTTTGAACCAAAGTACATACATTGATAAGATCTTGAAAAGGTTCAAGATGGAAAACTCCAAGAAAGGTTTTGTACCTATTCAAAGAGGGACCATATTGAGTTCAGCTCAATGTCCAAGCTCAAAGGGTGAGCAAGAGACGATGAAACAAATCCCATATGCTTCTGCTATAGGATCCATCATGTATGCGATGATATGTACTAGACCGGATGTGTCATGCGCTTTGAGCATGACAAGCAGATACCAACAGAATCCAGGAAACAGTCATTGGATGGCTGTTAAGAGCATATTGAAATACCTTAGGAGGACTAAGGATATGTTTCTGATATATGGATCTGGTGAGGAGGAACTCGCTATAAAAGGTTACACGGATGCGAGCTTCCAAACTGATCGAGATGATTCTCGATCACAGTCTGGGTATGTGTTCACTCTTAATGGAGGAGCTGTCTCTTGGAAGAGCTCAAAACAGGAAGTGGTAGCATTGTCCACTACAGAATCAGAATACATCGCCGCTTCATTGGCAGCTCAGGAAGCTGCATGGTTGAAGAAATTCATTACTGATCTAGGGGTGGTCTCTTCCATTCAAGACCCCCTAGAAATCTTTTGTGACAACGAGGGTGCGATTGCACAAATCAAGGAACCTCGTTCGCACCAAAAGACAAGGCACATAGAGCGGAGATTCAACTACATAAGGGATGAAGTTGAAAAGGGAAAGATATGTATTCGCAAAGTTGGAACTGATCAAAATCTTGCGGATCCATTCACGAAGCTCCTAGAAAGACCGAAACATGAGCGTCATGCGAGTGGCTTAGGACTTCGATATTCTAGTAATTGGATTTGATCTATTTTGTATTAAAGTTTAAAAGACTTTTGTAATTTAACTCTTTTATATGATTATGGAATCTTGAGTTAAATTCTAATTTTGCATGTTTAATCCATGAATAAGTTATCTTATTCTAAAAGTCCGTAGTCAATCACATTTGTGGGAACAAATATGAAGCAAGACTATTATGAACTAGGATTGGTGGATATTCATAAGGAATGAATATGGAGCATAGGATTGCTGCCAAAGTTCATAGATATTTGTGGGATACAAATATTGGACTGACCCGCTCTCAATATTACTACATGGAGTCAATTGACTTGATCATTAGTAATCTTGAGTAAAGGAGAATTTCATATTATCCTTAGACCTGAGATGTATACTGGGTCTTGATTTTCACCAAGTATTACACTTTGACTCTCCCCTTCGCTATTCGTAAAAGATGGTACATAAGGATGAGCTCAGGTGGAGTATAAAGTGATAGTGAGAGGCGTATACAGTCAAGATGGAATTTGTTCCTCTTATGTGTTGAGAGTTTAGATGTCTAAGGCCTGATAAAGTTGAATTGTAAAGAGAATGATCGCCTATGTCTCTTAGATCCAACATGACATCTAGTAACAAAGAGATATAATGATAGATTCACCTAAATCATATCAAGTAAGGGACTTGAAGGGATGATGTTATTGAATGGCACTTCGTCAAACACATTAGGGGTGGTGAACTGTTGTTAGGCGGTATTCACCACTTGCATTAATTTTCTATGTATCTCGTGCAAGTGGGAGATTGTTGGAATTACGTATGCCCGAGACACATACTTATACTAATGTGGCTAACTGTGTTTGATCCAAGTCGGGTCATACCCAATAACAAGCTAGACAACACCAAATGTATTCTTTTAATGATTTGATCACTTAAACGAATACCGAACACTGCGCAATTAGAAAATTGGTTTTCTAATAATTACACTTGATAATTTAAATAAATTATCTGGATAATTTATTTATATAAATTAATTATTTAATTGGTTAAATAATTAAGATAGCATGCATGATTTATAAAATTATTTTTATAAAGTATAAGATGGAGATGGAGATGTTTTAATTGTTAAAACAAAACAAAAAAAAAAAAAAAAAAAAAAATAATAATAATAATAACAACAAAACCGGCCACCCATGTGGGGTGGTGGTTTTACCCAATCAAACTCTTGGCTTTTGTCATAACTTCTCCTTTTGATCCTCCATTCAATTTACATGCATTAGTGATCTTATTTTTTTTTTTCAAGTGCAAGAAACTCTCTCTCCCACTCTCTAAAACTCACGGCCACTTTGGGCAAGTTTTGAGAGTTTTTGTGAGCTTCATAAAGTGTTAAAAATCCTAGCAAGAATATTGGTGTTGTTGCTAAAAGCTTGGGGTATCACACTCTTGAGGTCTTCTTCTTTGGAGGCTTGTCATTCATCCACCATCACCTTCAACAACCCACTTGTTCTTCTAAAGGTAGAAGAAGGTACAATTTACATATTGTGAGCATCTTGTTCTTGTAATTTTGATCCTTGGCTTTGGGTTTTTAGTTTTAACATAATGGTATGTTCATTAACAAGTTTTAAAATCTAAGCTTCCGTTGCGTTTTCTAGTTAAATATGGTTAACTTGAACTTTGATTATCTTGTATAAAACCCAACAAAATACACCACGTCTTCTTGTCGTAAATATTATAACATCTTAAGATGAGATTAGAGTGGTAACATAATACCGTACACTTTTCTCTGTATCTAGTCGCTTCATCGTCCGAATGAGAGCTTCTAATCATCTTCTTTTCATATTTGATATCAGCTTCATGTTGAGTTAGCCAATCCATGTTAACTATTACGTCAAGACTTCTTAACTTTACTGGTCGTAGGTCAATAAGGAAAGGTTAATCGTTCAGAATAATAGGACAATTCCGAACAATTTAGTTAACCATTAGGGGTTTACCGTTAGCGATTCTACAGTATAGGGTTCTATAGTTTCACTAATCGGTATCTTTCCAAATGATAGGAGGTTAACAGGAACTAACTTCAATCGACGACCGTAAGAATATCACTGAAGCCTATTGATTTAAAACCACAACATACTTAATATCACCTTGGGATCATGACGTGCTTTATTCGAATTACTCACAAAAGCACGGCTCCTTGCTTGATCAGAGGTTGATGCTTGTCATGAGGTTCGTCTTCTAACGACACCTTGGTTCAACTTTGGGCAATTTCTCTTGAAACGTCCTGTACTGCCACATTCATAGCAAGTACAACTGTTTGGCATAATTTGATTTCTTTGGATGGATTGTTATTGAAGCTGTTGGGTTCGGAGTGGTTGTACAAGAATGGGTTGGGGTTGCCGGTTCACGTGGCTTCAATTGGTTCCACAATTGGGGCAGTACGTCCATCTTTACCACACCTGTGGTCTACTATCACTCGACATTCTTCTTCCTGCCGATAACCATATTTTCCACATTTAGGGAAGGACCCTTCATGCGGTTCATATTTTCACACCAGACTAGTCTTGGTATAATTCTGGGTTGTATGACATACCTACTTATTCAAAAGTCTATCTTGCACTATACCTTTATCATTTCTCTTCTTTAACACTCGACGTCTCACCTAACGTCCTTCCATTCCGCTTCCCATAAAGTCAAATATATCAATGCTGGCTTGCGACACAACCCTTCCAAAGGTTGTATATTTTACAGGATTGACTATACTCCTTATCGATGGAGTTAGTCCCCAATATAGCGCTCACTTCGCTTAGTTTCAGGAGTAATTAGCCATGTTACCAGACATGACCATTCCTTCAAACGATTAGCGAGTTCTATGTGATCAGCACACAACATTTCTATCTTCCATAACTCAGTTTCCAATCTCTGGACTTAATTATTCGAATAAAAGTGCTCTAGCACAAGAATTTTAAATTCTGACCATCTCATCTTATTAAAAATTTTCTAACTATAATTTTGTACCATCGTGTTCCATCACGATACAACATAATCTACCAACATATCTGTAGCATATTTCACTACACAATGTTCTAGACTCTTACCAATATCCTTAACCATTTCGATATTTTCTATCCACTCGCTAATCTATTCCTCCCTTTACCATCAGTAAACTATTAATAATTTCCTTACCACATACAACAAACATATCCTTCATACCGGATCTAATTCATTACAACTACTATTCATGTTTAGTTTATAACTAATACTTGTATTCATAATAGTATTCGGTGGGACATTATTACTCTTAGTAATAACACTAAGAATTGAAACATTCGTAATCATGTGATTGCTCGATCTATAATTTTGCGATCACATTTGCATTAACACTAGCAGTGATCTGTGATACAACATTCAGTATCATCATCTGCTATTTTGAGCAATCAACTGAATCATATCAATCTCCATCATTGGAGTTACTCTTTTATGTCATTCTGCCGTACTCATCCCGTACGCAGTAATCAATACTAATCTCACCGTATAACTCGTTACCAGTTCAATCATAACAGCAGGTACACATACCCACCAAATATTATCATACAAATTACACATACCAGTATCTAGTATATATATATGTCCCACAATATAATAACATACGGACTTAACCTGACGTCGGTTAACGTTTAAATATGTTTCATAACCCTTGTCACCAACTGACATATAGATCTTTCTCAACAAAGATCAATGTTTAATATGCTTGATTTCAACATCCTTCTGCATGTCAGCATAACCGATACTTGCTCACCGTGAGCACCAAACGATTACGTACCACGGAGTTTTATTATCCGTGTCTATTCGTATATCCGGCATACACGGTATACCACCTACGAACGAATAACCAACTATGCTATAATGATTCCAACACTTCTTTGTGTATGGGTAATCATTCTATTCGAGTATACATGGGTATAGGCATCTAACGGATGTAAGGTTAACATAGGGAGTTTCAAGGTTCAAGGTGATCGCGCTACCCATGTTGCCTTCAAATATTATCAATTACTATTATGGGAAACTCTATCACTTGCTCAGTCAATGTCCTCAGGCGTTCTAGGTTTGCTAAAATCAGTAATTCTCGATCTGGAGGAGGTATGACTCATATGTTTGAGAGTGAGCAATACATATATATATTTCTATATATTATTTTTATCTGCTGATTTATTATCCATTTTATTATTATTATTTTATTTTTATTTTATTGGAACAAGAATGGGTTCAGGTACAGGTCCGTCCGTACGTGAGGGTTGGCGGTACGGGTGAACATAGGGGGTTATTAGGATATACGGTACCGGTGTTGGTAGGGTAAGGGATTTATCAATTTTGGTTGGGAGTGACGGTTACTAGATATTTCTGGTTAATGTCAAGCGGCAGATCTTACTTGGTACTATCATAACTATGGCCCGATAAGTCAGACTCATTATCCACCGATGCTCTAGAAATTTCAGCATCCTCGGTAATTTTATTATTTCATCCCTCGGTTCCTTATCCGGGTCCTATTTCTCAAAACATGTACCCACAAGATACGTACATATATATATATACACATTAGCATGTATAAATAATATTATATACTATACACATATGTTGCCATTTTTACCTATTAACGTACCCCGTGACTTCCCCTGAACTCCCTCGTACGGACAAGTCTGTTATTATGTTCCGGACCATAACAACTCACTTGTCCATCCAAGTTCATCCAGATCTCGTCACTATAAATTATTAGTTGATATTCAGATCCTATAATACTTGAGCTACTGGTTATATTTTAGGTATCTTTTAAAGACATCCTAATTCTTTTATAACCAATGGCTCTGATACCAAGTTCTGTAACACCCCGAAGCCGCAGCGGAAACGTAAACGGGGTGCGACAGACTCGTCTGATATCAACCACATTGTTTATAAAGAAAACTGAATACATTAATATACCTCAAATTACATTATCTTGTATTTCATTACCGTCTAGGTGATACACACATCATACAATACGATACATAATTCTATTTATTGTAATGTATCCTAACATTCTGCACGCAAATCTTACACACATCAAGCACTTAGCATGTAAGCAATCACTTCATCTTAGTTGTACCTGAAAATCATGTGAGAAAACGGGTCAACTAAGAATAGTTGGTGAGTTTCACAATTTGAGTAAACCATGATAAATCCATATCAAAATATAATATTATCTGGGGACACTGTTAACCCAGTACCGTACTCATTCCGGGGGCAATGTTAACCCAGAAACACGATGTAATTATGCTGAGCCCACAAGCGAAACCTCTGTCTGGGGACATTGTTAACCCAGTACAGTACTCATTCCGGGGACAATGTTAACCCAGAAACACTTCTAGGGACATCTGGGGACACTGTTAACCCAGTACTGTACCCATTCCATACGATTCCCGTATAATCAAATATTTATAAATACACGCAAATCCATGCGTTCAGTATGTACTTAAACATTTTATTAGTAATATGCTTCCGCCCCGGGAAAATATTTGAAAACAATTCAGAAAAAGGGGCTCGTGAAACTCACCTTAGCACATGCAAGCAGGTAACAACAATCATTATCAGTTAACACGTCCAATCTGTAATATGATCCCTACGATCGTTACTAAACACTCATTATTAATATAACTTTAACCAAGTTAACCGGTACATCTGGGGACACTGTTAACCCAGCACTGTACCCGTCCTGGGGGCAAGGTTAACCCAGAAACACTTCTCCGGACTCAGATTGTGATGTCGTTTAGAGTTCAACAGTCAAATTTTCTAATAGCTTGTTTTCCCCGTTTTGCGTGCCTAGCACGGTTACCCGTTTTTATGTTTCAAAAATGAGTTTGGTCACACACGACCCGAGAGTAGTGGTTGACTGATAATTTAATTAAAGTTGTGAGATTTGAGCTCGGTTTAGACGCCCCGATTGGCCGCGGGTCATGTAACGATTCCGACGAAACCCGGTATACCCTAACCGGTAGATAATAGTTACGTCATATTTAATGTCGGGTCCATGAATTACCATAGTAATTATACGAGAATACATGGTTCATTATACTGATTGTACGTGAATATATAATTCACCGTATTGAATATTCGGTCAATCGATCGATAGTTATTGAAACCCGAACGAATCGAGGGTTCAATTATAGACGATATCTATGATATTTAGTGATGTTACGAAGTATTAAAGCTTCGGGATAAGTGGATTAAAGCACAGAAAAAGGATTTCGATTTAATAGTACGTGGGTACGTTAAACGAAACCTTTAATACCAAACCGAGCAAGAGATGATCGATCAAGCCGAAAAAGATGCACGATAATTAATGATATGATGTTTCAAGTTAATAAAAGTCATGGTTTAAGTTTTTAAAGTTTTTAAATCGGTTTTATATAAATTTCATTTTTTAACCGAAAAACGACCGTTTTAGCCTCGTTTTAAGCCGAATTAGACATTTAACCGAAAAACGAACTGAACCAGATTATCCAAAACATTATCCGGATTACGGGAATCCAAACATGTGGTCTAGAATGGAGAGGTAGGTCCCATCCCACCCCCTTGAATCTGATCGGCCCTAAGGGCTCTTCCCTAGCCTTCATTTCTTTTTTTCATCCAACAATACAACAATCCTTCAAACCTCTCAACTTCATGATCAAAAACCCGAGCTTTTGGAGCAAGAAAACAAGGTAAAGAATCGAGTTAATCGCGTTTCTATCTTCGTTTCTTGAGTTTGTTTGCAAGAAAATGAGGTTTCAAAGATGAAAACCGATTCTTGCATGATCAAGTGATGTATACGGGTTATACAAAGGATCTTGGTCCAAGAAACGAGTTAAACGAATCAAAAACGAATTTTTACGGTTAAATCTTTGTTTTTGGAATCATAACCGAAACCATGAAAGAAATGGCTTGATCGTGAGTGTAACTTGCTTGGTATTGTGGTATGTTGTTTGTAGGCTCTGTATTTAGTGGTAGATAAGGCGAAAAGACGAGTTTGTAGCTTGTAGTGGCGGAAAACGAAAGGTATATTCGGTTATGTTCGGTTTTGGGAAATTTGGACAGATTGTTGATGCTTTAAAGTTAGGTCATGAAATTTTACAGAGGTGTTAAACACATAAAAATATGAGTTCTGTGAATTTTTGGTAATTTTTGGATAAAGGATGAATATTTGGTGAATTTAATGCTCGGTTTTGGCCAAAAATGGTGAAAAATAGTTAAATATCATGAAAATTTCTGGTAAATTGCAGATAAGCTTTTTGTATCATGCATAAGTCACACAAAAAATTTGAGGTCAGTTGGAGTAGTCTAAGTAGTCTTTTCGGTTAAACGAGTTCTAGGGTGTTCTAGCTCGGTTTTAGTAAAAATGGCATGTAAAAGAAGATTTTGGTTCTGGAAAAATTACAGGGGACTATGTGGATGGCAGGGACATCCAGGAAAAATTTGGGATTTTTCTAAGATCGTTTGGTATTTACGACATATTTAGTGTTTAAATGGTGTTTAAAAATAGATAAATAAATTTTAAATATAAGAATTAATTATGGAAATATTTTTATAAAATTTCTCACTTTTAAAAAGTGATTTGTGCAAAATTTCAAGATCCGAGAGTAAACGGATAATTATTTGTGCTAATTATCAAACTTTTAAAGTTAAAACGCGTAAACCGGTGAAGTTCGCTTAAGCGAGCTGACTGGTGTATAAAAACCCTAAAAATGAACTATTTTCATATAAAGGAGTTAAACAAGTAAAAATAAATCATCCGAAAATAATTCGGATGATTTGAGTAATTTTAACCTATTTTAACAGTTTCCGGTACGCTAAAGACGGAAACGGGTCCCGCGGCCAAACTGGGCGTCTAAACCGAGCTCAAATTTCACAACTTTACTTAAACTATCAGTCAACCACTATTTTCGGGTCGTGTGTGACCAAACTCATTTTTGAAACATAAAAACGGATAGCCGTGCTAGGCACGCAAAACGAGAAAAACGACTAATAGTAGTTTTGACCATGGAACTCTAAACGACATCACAATCTGAGTCCGGAGAAGTGTTTCTAGGTTAACCTTGCCCCCAGAACGGGTACAGTGTTGGGTTAACAGTGTCCCCAGATGTACCGGTTAACTTGGTTAAAGTTATATTAATAATGAGTGTATAATAACGATCGTAGGATCATATTACAGATTGGACGTGTTAACTGATAATGATTGTTGTTACCTGCTTGCATGTGCTAAGGTGAGTTTCACGAGCCCCTATTCTGAACTGATTTCGAATATTTTCTCGGGGCGGAAGCATGTTTTTACTGAAATGTTTAAATACATACTGAACGCATGGACTTGCGTGGATTTATATATATTTTATTGTACGGGAATCGTACGGAAATGTACTAAGATGGTAATTGTCTGAGTTGCTAACATTCTAAGGCCCCGGAACACGAGTGATTAACTGAAAGCCGGTAGAGTGTGGATAGTACTATTGGTCTGACAAACCCAACTTGTCCGGCATGGATTTGCTGATGTTTCCCAGCCAGTTGCACATGTCTATTTTGTTGATATTTATTTTGCTATGTAATGTTAGACATAGCGGTTTGGGGCAGTTCCGTGGACGGGGGATATGTCACGGGTCCGTGGGCGGGGGATATGCCACGGGGATTGTGTGTGATAGTCAGAGGTTTCACTTGTGGGCTCAGCATAATTACATCGTAATTCTGGGTCAACATTGCCCCCGGAATGAGTACGGTACTGGGTTAACAGTGTCCCCAGATAATATTATATTTTGATATGGATTTATAATGGTTTACTCAAATTGTGAAACTCACCAACTATTTGTAGTTGACCCGTTTTCTCACATGCTTTTCAGGTACAACTAAGATGAAGTGATTGCTTACGTGCTAAGTGCTTGATGTGTGTAAGATTTGCGTGCAGGATGTTAGGATACATTATAACAAATAGAATTGTGTATCGTATTGTATGATGTGTGTATCACCTAGACGGTAATGAACTACAAATAATGTAATTTGAAGTATATTAATGTATTCAGTTTTCCTTATAAACAGTGTGGTTGATATCAGTCGAGTCTGTCGCACCCCGTTTACGTTTCCGCTGCGGTTGCGGGGTGTTACAGAACTTGGTATCAGAGTCAGGTTATAAAAGAATTAGGATGTCTTTAAAAGATACCTAAAATATAACCAGTAGCTCAAGTATAATAGGATCTAAATATCAACTAATAATATATAGTGACGAGAGCTGGATGAACTTGGATGGACAAGTGAGTTATTATGGTCCGGAACATAATAACAGACTTGTCCGTATGAGGGAATTCAGGGGAAGTCACGGGGTACATTAATAGGTAAAAATGGCAACATATGTGTAAAGTATATAATATTATTTATACGTGCTAATGTGTATGTATATATATATGTACGTATCTTGTGGGTACATGTATTGAGAAATGGGACCCGGATAAGGAACCGGGGGATAAAATAATAAAAGTACCGAGGATGCTGAAATTTCTGGAGCATCGGTTGATAATGAGTCTGACTTATTGGGCCATAGTTATGAGAGTACCAAGTTAGATCTCCCGTTTGACATTAACCAGAAATATCTAGTAACCGTCCCTCCCAACCGAAATTGATAAATCCCTTACCCTACCAATACCGGTACCGTATATTCTAATAACCCCAGACGTTCACCCGAACCGACGACCCTCACGTACGGACGGACCTGTACGTGAACCCATTCTTATTCCATTGAGGTAAAAAAAAAAAATTTTGATAATAAATGAGTAGATAAAAATAATATATAGAAATATATATATGTATTTCTTACTCTCAAACATATGAGACATACCACCTCCAGATCGAGAATTACCGATTTTAGCGAACCTAGAACGCCTGAGGACATTGACTGAGCAAGTGATAGAATTTCCCATAATGGTAATTGATAATATTTGAAGGTAACCCATGTACGCGATCACCTTGAACCTTGCAACTCCCTATGCTAACCTTACATCCGTTAGATGCCTATACCCATGTATGCTCGAATAGAATGATTACCCGTACACAAAGAGGTGTTGGAATCATTATAGCATAGTTGGTTATTTGTTCGTAGGTGGTATACCGTGTATGCCGGATATACGAATAGACACGGATATTATAACTCCGTGGTACGTAATCGTTGGTGCTCACGGTGAGCATGTATCGGTTATGCTGACATGCAGAAGGATATTGAAATCAAGCATATTAATACATTAATCCTTATTGAGAAAGATCAATATGTCAGTTGGTGACAAGGGTTATGAAACATATTTAAACGTTAACCGACGTCAGGTTAAGTCCATGTGTTATTATATTTGTGGGACATATATATACTAGATACTGGTATGTGTAATATGTATGATAATATTTGGTGTGTATGTGTACCTGCTGTTATGATTGAGCTGGTAACGAGTTATATGGTGAGATTAGTATTGATTACTGCGTACGGGATGAGTACGGCAGAATGACATAAAAAGAGTAACTCCAGTGATGGAGATTGATATGATTCAGTTGATTGCTCAAGGATAGCAGATGATGATACCGAATGTTGTATAACAGATCACTGCTAGTGTTGATGCAAATGTGATCGCAGAATTATAGATCGAGCAATCACATGATTATGAATAATTCAATTCTTAGTGTTATTACTAAGAGTGTTAATGTCCCACCGAATACTATTATGACTACAAGTATTAAACTAATCATGAATAGTAGTCGTAATGAATTAGATCCGGTATGAAGGATACGTTTATCAGTTGTGTTAAGGGGATTATCAATAGTTTACTGATGGTAAAGGGAGGAATGGATTAGCAAGTGGATAGAAAAGATCGAAATGGTTAAGGATATTGGTAAGAGTCTAGAACATTGTGTAGTGAAATTTGCTACAGATATGTAGATAGATTATGTTGTATCGTGATGGAACACGATGGTACAAAATTATGGTTAGAAAATTATTGCACAGATGATATGGTCAGGATTTAAAATTCTTGTACTAGAGCACTTTTATTCGAGTAATTAAGTTCAGAGATTGGAAACTGAGCTATGGAAGATAGAAATGTTGTATGCTGATCACTTAGAAAACGCTAATCGTTTGAAGGAATTGTCATGTCTGGTAACATGGCTAATTACTCCTGAAACTAAGCGAAGTGAGCGCAATATTGGGGACTAACTCCATCGATAAGGAGTATAGTCAATCCTGTAAAATATATAACCTTTGGAAGGGTTGTGTCACCAGTCAGCATTGATATATTTGACTCTATGGGAAGCGGACTGGAAAGACGTTAGGTGAGACGTCGAGTATTAAAGAAGAGAAATGATAAAGGTATAGTGCAAGATAGACTTTTGAATAAGTAGGTATGTCCTACAACCCAGAATTATACCAAGACTAGTTCTGGTGTGAAAACATGAACCGCATGAAGGGTCCTTCCCTAAATGTGGAAAATATGGTCATCGGCAGGAAGAAGACTGTCGAGTGATAGTAGGCCACGGGTGTGGTAAAGATGGACGTAATGCCCTAATTGTAGAACCAATTGAAGCCATGCGAATCGGCAATCCCAACCCATTCGTGTACAACCACTCCGAACCCAACAACCTCAATAACAATCCATCCAAAGAAATCAAATTATGCCAAACAGTTGTACTTGCTATGAATGTGGCAGTACAGAACGTTTCAAGAGAAATTGCCCAAAGTTGAACCAAGGTGTCGTTGGAAGACGAACCTCAAGACAAGCATCAACCTCGGATCAAGCAAGGAGCCGTGCTTTTGTGAGTACTTCGAATAAAGCACGTCATGATCCAAAGGTGGTATTAAGTACGTTGTAGTTTTAAATCAATGGGCTTCAGCGATATTTTTACGGTCGTCGATAGAAGTTAGTTCCTGTTAATCTCCTACCATTCGGAAAGATACTGATTAGTGAAACTATAGAACCCTATACTGTAGAATCGCTAACGGTAAATCCCTAATGGTTAACTAAATTGTTCGGAATTGTCCTATTATTCTGAACGATTAACCTTTCCTTATTGACCTACGACCAGTAAAGAAAAGAAGTTTTGACATAATAGTTAGCATGGATTGGCTAACTCAACATGAAGTTGAAATCAAATATGAAAAGAAGATGATTAGAAGACCTCCTTCGGACGATGAAGCGATTTGATACAGAGAAAAGTGTACAGTATTATGTTACTACTCTAAACTCATCTTGAGATGTTATAATATTTACGACAAGAAGACGTGGTGTATTTAACAAACGCGATTGCCAAAGTATTTAAAAGAAAACATATGGAAGATGTCCCGGTGATACGTAATATCCACAAGTTTTCCCAGAAGAACTTCCTGGATTACCGCCAACCCAACAGGTCGAATGCAGAATCGATTTAATGCCTCAAGCTGGCCCTGTTGCTAAAGCATCTTACCGACTTGCAACAACTGAAATGCAGGAATTATTGGAAAAGGATTCATACGACCTAGTTAGTCACCATGGGGTGCACCAGTGTTATTTGGGAAATGAAGGACGGAAGTGTTAGGATATGTAATGATTAGGGTGAATTGAATAAAGTGACGATCAAGAATAAGTATTCACTTCTTCGAAGTAAATGATCTGTTTAACCAACTGCAAAGGGCGATTTATTTTTAGAAAATTGGTCTTAGATATAGTTATCACCAAATGAAAAATCCAAGAGGAGGACGTTGCAACAACAGCGTTTCGGACTCGCTACGGCCATTATGAATTCTTAGTTATGCCTTTCGGGCTAACAAATGCGCCGGCAGCATTCATGGAACTCATGAACCGAGTCTGTAAACTTTATTTTGACAAATTTGTCATAACATTCATTGATGATATTTTGATATATTCGCAACGTAAAGAAGAGCACGAACGACGGTTAAGGAAATTGTGGAAGTGTTAAAGCAAGAGGAGTTGTACGCGAAGTTTTCGAAATGTGATTTTGAATAAAGAAGGCATAATCCCTTGGTCATATTGTAAAGCAACAAGGATTTCACATAGATCCAAATAAGATAGAAACCATTAAAATTGTGCCAAGCGCAGATTTTAAGTCTCCCCGATGGAGACGATGGTTTTGTCGCGTATTGTGACGCATCGCGTAGAGGGTTAGGATGCGTGTTGATGCAGAATAATAAGGTTATAGCCTATGCTTCCCGTCAAATAAAAGTACACGAGAAAAGTTACACTACTCATGACTTAGAACCGGGAGCGGTTATCTTCGCACTTAAAAATCTGGAGACATTATCTCTACGGTACGAAGTGCACCATCTTCACCGATCATAAAAGTTTGCGCACATATTCGATCAGAAAGAACTGAATATGAGGCGACGAAGATGGGTCGAGTTGTTAAGCGATTATGACTGTGACATCCGTTATCACCTCGGCAAGGCTAACGTCGTAGCCGATGCCTTGAGTAGGAAGGATCGGGTTAAGCCATTGCGAGTGCGAGCGCTGGGGATGATAGTCCAGTCGAACCTTTCGGACCTAATTCGAGTCGCTCAACGTGAGGCGTTGAAAGAGGAACAATTGGAAAAGGAGGGACTTTACGGCAATGAGAAGAATTTCGAACAGCGCATGGACGAAATTCTCTATTTCAAAAATCGGGTTTGGATCCCGACTCTCCATGACCTTCGCGAATTAATCATGGACGAAGCGCATAGATCGAAATATTCCATACATCCGGGATCGGATTAGACTATTGATGATACGAATATCTGAAAGGATTTTATTAATGACCGAGTGTGGAGAAAGATATGGTTACGTATGTTGGTGAAAATTTAAGTTATGCAAGAGATAAAGCTGCATACCGAAAACCCTTGGGAACGCCACAACGACAGAAAATTCGTCAATGATAGTGGGAATAAATTGCAATGGATTTCGGGATGCAAATTCCCATGATATATCAAAGGCATGAGGTAAATTGGGTAATCGCGGATCGATTAACCAATCCTCGCATTTCATCTCAATCTATGACGATTACCACAATGAATTCTCGCCCAAATTCATGATGGTGAAATGGTATCTCGTCGTGGAGTACCAGTTTCAATTATCTCAGATCGAAATAGTCATCCTACTTCCATTATTGGAAGGCGGGGAAGGAAGCATCGAGAGCTTGAAGCTTCCTACGGGTGAAGTAATTATCACCAATTTGTTGAATTGAAAATGGGCGCCAATCAAGCCATAAGATTTGAATTGATTCGAAAAACAACCAATCGGATTTGTAATATTTATGATAAGCTGAAAGCAGCGCGAGATTGGCAAAGGATTTATGCCAACGTTCAAAGGAAACCATTGTCACTGGAAAGATGTGACAAGGCATTTTAAGGCATCACCTTAGAGAGAGGTGATATGAGGTTTGGCAAAACCGAAAATAGCTTCTTAATATATTGGACCTCATGAGACTATCTCCATGATTGGTCATTTAGTTTATCGATTAAAGTACTCCAGGGGCTAAGTACTATACATGATGTTTTGCCATGTATACGGATTGAAAAGTACCTAAGCGATGAGGCAACGAAAGTACTAGTAATGGAGGTACGCATAGAAGTCATACTTGATATCATAAATAATTCCGTAGAGATAGTAGACGGGAAAACTAAACAGTTTGGACACACCAAGCTTTATTGATTAAGATTAAGTGGAATTCACAGCGAGGACCAGATTATACCTGGTAAGGCGAGGGTGTGTTCTGAAGGAAAAACCCCCACCTTTCCCTCGGAAAGGGATAGTGAGCGTGTAAAATTTCGAGGACGAAATTTCTTAACGGGGGGAGAATGTAACGATTCCGACGAAACCCGGTATACCCTAACCGGTAGATAATAGTTACGTCATATTTAATGTCGGGTGCATGAATTACCATAGTAATTATACGAGAATACATGGTTCATTGTACTGATTGTACGTGAATATATAATTTAGCGTATTGAATATTCGGTCAATCGATCGATAGTTATTGAAACCCGAACGAATCGAGGGTTCAATTATAGACGATATCTATGATATTTAGTGATGTTACGAAGTATTAAAGCTTCGGGATAAGTGGATTAAAGCACAGAAAAAGGATTTCGATTTAATAGTACGTCGGTACGTTAAACGAAACCTTTAATACCAAACCTAGCAAGAGATGATCGATCAAGCCGAAAAAGATGCACGATAATTAATTATATGATGTTTCAAGTTAATAAAAGTCATGGTTTAAGTTTTTAAAGTTTTTAAATCGGTTTTATATAAATTTCATTTTTTAACCGAAAAACGACCGTTTTAGCCTCGTTTTAAGCCGAATTAGACATTTAACCGAAAAACGAACTGAACTAGATTATCCAAAACATTATCCGGATTACGGGAATCCAAACATGTGGTCTAGAATGGAGAGGTGGGTCCCACCCCACCCCTCTTGAATCCGATCGGCCCTAAGGGCTCTCCTCTAGCCTTCATTTCTTTTCTTCATCCAACAATCCAACAATCCTTCAAACCTCTCAACTTCATGATCAAAAACCCGAGCTTTTGGAGCAAGAAAACAAGGTAAAGAATCGAGTTAATCACGTTTCTATCTTTGTTTCTTGAGTTTGTTTGCAAGAAAATGAGGTTTCAAAGATGAAAACCGATTCTTGCATGATCAAGTGATGTATACGGGTTATACAAAGGATCTTGGTCCAAGAAACGAGTTAAACGAATCAAAAACGAATTTTTACGGTTAAATCTTTGTTTTTGAAATCATAACCGAAACCATGAAAGAAATGGCTTGATCGTGAGTGTAACTTGCTTGGTATTGTGGTATGTTGTTTGTAGGCTCTGTATTTAGTGGTAGATAAGGTGGAAAGACGAGTTTGTAGCTTGTAGTGGCGGAAAACGAAAGGTATATTCGGTTATGTTCGGTTTTGGGAAATTTGGACATATTGTTGATGCTTTAGAGTTAGGTCATGAAATTTTACAGAGGTGTTAAACACATAAAAATATGAGTTCTGTGAATTTTTGGTAATTTTTGGATAAAGGATGAATATTTGGTGAATTTAATGCTCGGTTTTGGCCAAAAATGGTGAAAAATAGTTAAATATCATGAAAAATTTTGGAAAATTGCAGATAAGCTTTATATATCATGCATAAGTCACACACAAAATTTGAGGTCAGTTGGAGAAGTCTAAGTAGGCTTTTCGGTTAAACGAGTTATAGGGTGTTCTAGCTCGGTTTTAGTACAAATGGCATGTAAAAGAAGATTTTGATTCTGGAAAAATTACATAGGACTATGTGGATGGCAGGAGATATCCAGGAAAAATTTGGGATTTTTCTAAGATCGTTTGGTATTTACGACATATTTAGTGTTTAAATGGTGTTTAAAAATAGATAAATAAATTTTAAATATAAGAAATAATTCTGGAAATATTTTTATAAAATTCCCCACTTTTAAAAAGTGATTTGTGCAAAATTTCAAGATCCGAGAGTAAACGGATAATTATTTGTGCTAATTATCAAACTTTTAAAGTTAAAACGCGTAAACCGGTGAAGTTCGCTTAAGCGAGCTGACTGGTGTATAAAAACCCTAAAAATGAACTATTTTCATATAAAGGAGTTAAACAAGTAAAAATAAATCATCCGAAAATAATTCGGATGATTTGAGTAATTTTAACCTATTTTAACAGTTTCCGGTACGCTAAAGACGGAAACGGGTCTCGCGGCCAAACGGGGCGTCTAAACCGAGCTCAAATTTCACAACTTTACTTAAACTATCAGTCAACCACTATTTTCGGGTCGTGTGTGACCAAACTCATTTTTGAAACATAAAAACGGATAACCGTGCTAGGCACGCAAAACGAGAAAAACGACTAATAGTAGTTTTGACCATGGAACTCTAAACGACATCACAATCTGAGTCCGGAGAATTGTTTCTGGGTTAACCTTGCCCCCAGAATGGGTACAGTGCTGGGTTAACAGTGTCCCCAGATGTACCGGTCAACTTAGTTAAAGTTATATTAATAATGAGTGTATAGTAACGATTGTAGGGATCATATTACAGATTGGACGTGTTAACTGATAATGATTGTTGTTACCTGCTTGCATGTGCTAAGGTGAGTTTCACGAGCCCCTTTTCTGAACTGATTTCGAATATTTTCTCGGGGCGGAAGCATGTTTTTACTGAAATGTTTAAATACATACTGAACGCATGGACTTGCGTGGATTTATATATATTTTATTGTACGGGAATCGTACGGAAATGTACTAAGATGGTAATTGTCTGAGTTGCTAACATTCTAAGGCCCCGGAACACGAGTGATTAACTGAAAGCCGGTAGAGTGTGGATAGTACTATTGGTCTGACAAACCCAACTGGTCCGGCATGGATTTGCTGATGTTTCCCAGCCAGTTGCACATGTCTATTTTGTTGATATTTATTTTGCTATGTAATGTTAGACATAGCGGTTTGGGGCAGTTCCGTGGACGGGGGATATGTCACGAGTCCGTGGGCGGGGGATATGCCACGGGGATTGTGTGTGATAGTCAGAGGTTTCACTTGTGGGCTCAACATAATTACATCGTAATTCTGGGTTAACATTGCCCCCGGAATGAGTACGGTACTGGGTTAACAGTGTCCCTAGATAATATTATATTTTGATATGGATTTATCATGGTTTACTCAAATTGTGAAACTCACCAACTATCCGTAGTTGACCCGTTTTCTCACATGCTTTTCAGGTACAACTAAGATGAAGTGATTTCTTACGTGCTAAGTGCTTGATGTGTGTAAGATTTGCGTGCAGGATGTTAGGATACATTATAACAAATAGAATTGTGTATCGTATTGTATGATGTGTGTATCACCTAGACGGTAATGAACTACAAATAATGTAATTTGAAGTATATTAATGTATTCAGTTTTCTTTATAAACAATGTGGTTGATATCAGTCGAGTCTGTCGCACCCCGTTTACGTTTCCGCTGCGGTTGCGGGGTGTTACAGGTCCCGTTTCCGTCTTTGGCGTACCGGAAACTGTTAAATCGGTTAAAAATACCCAAATCATCCGAATTATTTTCGGATGATTCATTTTTACTTGTTTAACTCAATTTTATGAATCTAGTTCATTTTTAGGGTTTTTATACACCAGTCAGCTCGCTTATGCGAACTTTACCGGTTTACGCGTTTTAAGCTTTTAAAGTTTGTTTTTATCTTCTTTTTAGCACAAATAATTATCCGTTTAGACTCGGATCTTGAAATTTTGCACAAATCACTTTTTGACAGTGGGGATTTTTTTAAAAATATTTCCAGAATTAATTTTTATATTTAAAATTTATTTATCTATTTTTAAACACCATTTAAACACTAAATATGTCGTAAATACCAAACGATCTTAGAAAAATCCCAAGTTTTTCCTGGATGTCCCCTGACATCCAAATAGTCCCCTGTAATTTTTCCAGAACCAAAATCTTCTTTTACATGCCATTTTCACTAAAACCGAGCTAGAAAACCCTAGAACTCGTTTAACCGGAAAGCCTACTTAGACTTCTCCAACTGACCTAAAGTTTTGTGTGTGACTTTTACATGTTATAAAAAGCTTATCTGAAATTTTCCAGAATTTTTCATGATATTTAACTATTTTTCACCATTTTTGGCCAAAACCGAGCATTAAATTCACCAAATATTCATCCTTTGTCCAAAAATTACCAAACATTCACCGAACTCTTACTTTCATGTGTTTAACACCTCTGTCAAATTTCATGACCTAACTCTAAACCATCAACAATCTGTCCAAATCTCCAAAACCGAACATAAACCGAATATACCTTTCGTTTCCCGCCACTACAAGCTACAAACTCGTCTTTCCGTCTTATCTACCACTAAACACAGAACCTACAAACAACATACCACAATACCAAGCAAGTTACACTCACGATCAAGCCATTTCTTTCATGGTTTCGGTTATGATTCCAAAAACAAAGATTTAACCGTAAAAATTCGTCTTTGATTCGTTTAACTCTTTTCTTGGACCAAGATCCCTTGTATAACCCGTATACATCACTTGATCATGCAAGAATCAGTTTTCATCATTGAAACCTCATTTTCTTGCAAATAAACTCAAGAAACGAAGATGGAAACGTGATTAACTCGATTATTTACCTTGTTTTCTTGCTAAAAATCCTGGATTTTGGATCATAGAATGGAGAGTGTTGATGATGGATATGATTTGCTTGTTTAAAAAAAAATAAAGGGCTTGGGGTTGCCCATTAATTCCGATCGGAACATGATGGGGGGGGTGGGGTGGGACCCACCTCTCCATTTCTAGCCACATGTTTGGATTTCGGATATCCGGATAATGTTTTGGATAATCTGGTTCAGTTCGTTTTTCGGTTAAATGTTTAATTCGGCTTAAAATGAGGCTAAAACGGTCGTTTTTCGGCTTAAAAATGAAATTTATATAAAACCGATTTAAAAGCTTTAAAAACTTAAACCATGACATATATTAACTTAAAACATCATATTATTAATTATCGCGCATCTTTTTCGGCTTGATCGATCATCTCTTGCTCGGTTTGGTATTGAAGGTTTCGTTTAATGTACCGACGTACCATTAAATCGAAATTCTTTTTCTGTGCCGTACTTTACTTATCCCGAAGCATTAATGCTTCGTAAAATCATTAAATACTATAGACATCGTCTATAATTGAACCCTCGATTCGTTCGGGTTTCAATAACTATCGATCGACTAATCACATATTCAATACGATGAATTATGTATTCACGTACAATCAATACAGTAAACCATGTATTCTCGTATAATTACTATGGTAATTCATGTACCCGACATTAAATATGACGTAACTACTGTCTACCGTTTAGGGTATCCCTGGTTTCGTCGGAATCGTTACAAGAAGTTTTCCTCAAAAGCATTCTAAACCATACGGAGCCTGTAGCAAGAGGGTGGGTGAAGAGTCTTGACCCAAATGAGCTAGTTGGTGGTACAAATATTGGATCAAAATGGTGTGAGCTAAATGTCAAGTACCAATAAAAATAGATGAAAAGTTGGTGATGACCATATGGGTTAGTTTCAACAATTCAAGATTGTATTGGTGCATCCATCGCATGGCCTTGTCCATTCATCTCGGTATGTATTTGTTAAACTTTTGATACGAATAATTTTAATAACATGGAACTTAATTCTTATACATGAATGGTTTATTTGTAGGTAGTCCGTGAGGATTGATGACACATGATGACTCAGGATTTTATGGTGCTTGTTTCTTTTATTGCTTTTAATTTTTTTGTTGAATGTTACAAGAGTTTATGTTGGATAATGTTATAACTTATTTATGTTTAGTGTTTTCGTTATGAACAAGCTTATTTAATATAATGAGGTTTTATTCCTTTCAATATTTGGATGTTCATAAACGTATCGTAAAATTGTGTGTGTGGACGCTTAAAAAAGGGTTGTATAATATATTTTTTAGGACTTCGAATTTTTGTCCTATTAAACGTTAGAACATTGTAAAAGTGTCATAATATGTTTTTTTAGGACGTTGTTTAAGTTGTTCATAGACATATTATGCGACCATAAAATTTAGTTTCATAATCTTATTTGGGATATGAGGACCCTTTTCTTGGTACTATAATGTTACATCATAAGGGTCCTATATATTAATTTTTAATGACACTTTCAAAAGTTTCCAATTAGGTAAGCGCATGTCAAAACATTATAAAAGTGTCCTAATATGTTTTTATTGGGACACTTTTTGGGTTGTTAATGAATATATTATGCGACCATAAAATTGGTTTCATAATCTTATTTGGGATATCAGGACTTTTTTCTTGGTACTAAAGTACCTATAATGTTACATCATAAGGGTCTTATAAATTATTTTTTAAGGACTCTTGTAAGAGTATCAAAATATTAAAGGTGGGTAAACACATGTTAAAACATTGTAAAAGTGTCCTAATATGTTTTTATTAGGACGCTTTTTGGGTTATTAATGGATATTTTATGGGACCAAAAAATCGGTTTCATAATCTTATTTGGGATATCAGGACGCTTTTTGAGTTTCGAGACTTATTACGACCCCTTTACACGAAACGCTTTTCTCGTTGGTCCTATTTAATGAAAGGTACTATTAAATAGCATTTTAGGACGCTTTTGTGCGTACTAAAATGCCCTTTTTATTGTAGTGACTGTACTGGATTTCTTTTGCATCCAGAAAGGAATTAATCAAGAATACAATGCTCCATATGTACCTCAACAGAATTGTGTTGCTGAAAGAAAGAACCGAACACTGATTGAAGCCGCACGAACTATGCTGGCTGATTCTAAGCTTCCTGTTCAATTCTGGAATGAGACTGTGAATACTGCTTGCTACACGCTTAATCATGTTCTGACTGTGAAGAGACTACAAAAGACAAGTTATGATCTTCTGAATAAAAGAAAACCTAATTTAAAGTACTTGGAGCCATTTGGGTGTCCTTGTACTATGTTGAAGAAAGATGCGAGAAAATTCAAAGAAAAAACCAGTGAAGGTTATTTCTTGGGTTATGCATCACCTAAGAAACTAGTATTTAATTTTACTTTGGGTTGTGTTGAAGAGTGGTACCATGTCTATTGTCAACAATACACCACACCTCCCGCTAGCAAAGGGCCTGATTGGATGTTAGACTATGAATGTCTATTTAACTTATTTACTCCAGTATTTGATCAACCTGATGAAGATTTGGTACGTGCTTACTTAGAAGATAAATTTCTACCTCCAAGGTTTTCTGGTACTAATTATGATGATGTTCCACAAGATGATCTTCCTGATACATCTGATGTGATCCCTATCTCATCAGATGATGATCATTTTGTTAATTCTTCTTCAGCTCCATTCCCTGAAAGTAATGATATTGGTGAATCATCTCATGATGCGGAGGAGAATCAGGACAACATCATTGGTGATCTTGATGCTGGTGTATAAACACGTCATCAGATTGCTATTTCGAGTGATGTTAATGTATTTTGTGTGTATGCCGATATGCACTCATCGGGAATCATGAATCTCGCAAAATACACTTGCTTTTTATCTCAAATGGAACCAATGAGTGTTTGTAAGGCGCTTGAAGATCCATCATGGGTAGAAGCAATGCAAGAAGAGTTGCAACAGTTTCATCGACTGGGTGTTTGGGATCTCATTGACAAGCCTGTTATAGTTAAAAAGTCAATTCCAACAAAATGGGTATTTAAGTGTAAGAAAGGGTTATTGTCATAAACAAAGCACGTTTGGTTGTTCAGGGCTTTCATCAGCAAGAAGGCATAGTTACACGAAAGTATATGCTCCAGTTGCTCGATTGGAAGCTATATGAATATTTTTGGCCTATGCAGCTTTAAAAAATATTAAGGTTTATCAAATGAATGTCAAGAGTGTGTTTCTCAATGGGGAACTTCATGAAATAGTATTTGTGTTGTAGCCTCCTGGTTTTGAAGATCCAGATTATCCAGACCGTGTTCACCGATCAAACAAGGCTCTTTATGGTCTACACCAAGCCCTGAGAGCTTGGTACATCACACTTGCTGACCATCTTACCGATAATGGCTTCAAACGAGGAAATGTGGATTGTACTCTCTTTTGAAAAAAATGTGGATGATGATTTGCTCCTTGTCCAAATATATGTCGATGACATCATTTTTGGTTCAACAAACGACAAGCCGTGTAAGGAATTTGAGAAGTCTATGCAGACGAAATTTGAAATCAGCTCGATGGGTGAGATGAATTTCTTCTTAGGTTGCAGGTTCATCAGTCTAACACAGGAATTTTTATCCATCTAGACAAAATATGTGAACGATGTCTTGAGCCGAATCAAGATAACTGCCGGAAAAATCCATTCGATGCCTCTTACCGTGGGTCACAATTTGTCACGAATGAATTGGAGGATACCGTTGATCCAAACCTTTACCGGGCAATGATTGGTTCTTTAATGTATTTAACTACTTCTCTTCTTGATATAATGTTTGTTGTTTGTTTGTGTGCCAGGTATCAATCGAGTCCCCAAGTAACTCATCTGGCGACGGTTAAACGTATACTTCACTATTTGAGGGTTAATCCTGACACCATGATATGGTATCCCAACGGTGATAGTTTTGAACTCACTGCGTTTTCCGATTCTGATTATGGAGGATGAAAGATCAAATTTCAAATCAACGGGTCGTCAATTTCTAGGAAGTTGGCTTGTTTCCTGACAGTGTAAGAAGAAAACAACAGTCTCCACTTCAATCGTAGAAGCAGAGTATATGGCAGCCTCGATTTGTTGTTCTCGGGTTATTTGGATTCAGCAACACTTGCGGGATTACGGTTTGAAGATTCTTACTACTCCCGTTTTTATTGATAACTCTGCTGCTATTAGTATCACCAAAAGCCCCGTGCACTACTCTAAGACAAAGCATGTCGAAATTCGATATCATTTTATCCATGATTGTTTTGAAAAGAAATTGATTGATCTTGAGAAGATGCACACGGATTTTCAGAAAGCTGATATGTTTACCAAAGCTTTTGATAAAGCACTCTTTAACTTTTTGTTTGGTTTAAACGGATTGAAAACACTTGCTGATATCCTTAAGCTCGGATAATCATCTTTATTTTTGTTTTGTCTATTTTAATTTGCTTATTTTTTGTTTTGGGTTTTGGTGAAAAAAAATGGAAAAATACAAAAATATTATGATTTTTGTTTGTATAGAGAAAATCTAAAAACATTAAAATTTTGAAAAGTCAAAAATATTGTGATTTCTATATGTATAGAGAAAAACAAAAAACATTCAAATATTTCAAAAATGTTAAAAATATGTTTGCACTCTCTCGCTTAAAATCATGCCAGTTACTCAGATTTAAAGGACATATACTTATATATGTTTGGTCCTGATATTTACTTGTAGATATTCGGGAAAGCCATTTACCTAAAAATGGAAAGTACTTGGGGAGATTGTTGTGTGTTTTTATTTAATTCTCTCGTTGAAAATTATGTCGCTTATTTAAGTTTGTGGAACATGTTTACATATTTGGTCTTGTTATCTACTTGTTGATTTATAGGATAGACATTTATCTATAAACTGAAAGTGACTGGGGCGATCTAATTTATATGCTCCTGAAAAATGAGTTTTGAAGCAAACTGAGATAATGATAGTACATTGATCATCTAGTTCCATATCCAGAAAGAAATAATTTTAAAAGGCTGAGTGCTTAATTGCATTGATGCATTGATAGGTCGTAAACAAGCTGTTAAGGTTAAGTATCTGATATAAACATAAAGAACTGCCAAATTGTAAGAGGTGTTAGTCTCTTCCTAAATTCTCGGTAATGATGGCAGAAATGTAATAGCCTGTCATACTCAAGCCTTATGATTGTCTGATCACCAAAAACAAAAATTCAAAATAAAATGCATCCGGTTTTCGGACACTGTGAGTGTTTATGCGGCTTAATCATCTGGGTATTCATAAGCATGAATATTTCAAAAGCTGTTAGAGCAAAGCCTAAGTCATTAAACTTGATCACTGTTGTAATATTTTGTAAACAAAGTACTGATTTGATGAAAAATCAGTTGTTAGTCAAACATTGTTCCTCCCTTGCGCACGTCTTAATACCAGTAAGAAACGGACCCCAGGGAATAGAATGTATGTAAGCCTACAGATGAACTCATGCATACTCATTCACAGTAAAGGAATCTTGGTGTATCGCTTGAAAATGTGTATAGATAAAATTCTTAATTTTGATCAGCATCATAATGGTTTAAGTCAAGTTGGGGTGATACGGTTAAAGTCAAATTAAGCATGAACCGAGATTGAAGGCTGATAGTTTCTAATATTCTGTGCTTTAATTTAAAACTAACTAAATCAGAAAAATACTTGAAAGTTTTTTATAAGATTTAAGTGGACAACAATATCAATGACCGACTTAGCACTAGTCATAATAATGCTGAAATATAAAACTGCGATTGAAGGACAATTTGGTCAATATGATTCTTTGCTTAACTCCCAAGAATATGTACTGCTTTCATAAAATAGTTTTGATGTTTGGTTATGTTTTATTTTGTTTTCGTATTTTTAAAATCTTCAAAAAACCAAAAATATTTTGTTTTCTATTTTTGTTTTATGTTTTATTTTTTATCTTTGAGCTAAATGTTACATTTTTTAAGAGAAAATACCAAAAATATTTTCCAATTATTATTTAATTCTTTTATTTAAATGGTTTAAGTTAATACATTTAACTTATGTGTTTTGAATGCATAGCATGTGAAGGTATTGCATCTTACTTTGAAAAAATACCAAAAAGATTTTCCAGTTATTATTTAATTCTTTTATTTAAATGGTTTAAGTTAATACATTTAACTTATGTGTTTTGAATGCAAAGCATGTTAAGGTATTGCATCTTACTTTGAATGGTAAGATTTTTAAGGGAAAGTTCATCGAGACACGGGTTTCGATGCCTAATTTAATATTTGAAATTTAAGATGATAAAGACTTTAATTTTTAAATAGATTAATTTAATGGTTATTTGTTATGAGAAGTCATAACTAATAGAGTCCATTCGTCATCAATATGAATAACGAATGAGGGTCATTTATTTGTTAATTTGGATAATGAATCAATACATTCGTTATCGTCATTCACTTCCACTACACTGATAACGTATGACCCCATTTGTCATCCTTAATAACGAATTAAGAACGAATCTAAATTGATTCGTTATGTGTTTTAAGCTATTGCTCATTCTCTAGCAGGGTTAACGAATGAACCAACGAATAAGACCATTAGTTAAGTTTGAATTAACGAATGGGCTCATTCGTCGTCTAGGAATGTGTGCAAGGGTTGTCGCTTAAAATGAACAGGGGTTGAACGAAAGGTCTCATACCTACACCTCGTTATTCGCACTCACATACCAGAACTCTTGCAAAACATTTTCAGAATCTTGACCTTCACTAAATTTTGTTTTGATTATTGTATCAGTTTCAGAAGGTAACGGCAAGCAAAACACAATCATTTTCGTCAAGATCCATGGATGATTCATGGATCAATTAATTAGTTTATTCATTGGGTTTAACTTATGAACGAAACCATTGTTCTAATGAGTATTAACCTAAATGGTTGTGTAGAATGGATTATCGATGTCCTTGCGAATCCATTCGTGTATAACTTATGCTAATACATCGTCATACATGGCCTAATTGAATTTTCAATTGCATGTTGACCATCGGTGTTCATAATCAATTTTGACTTTGACTAGTTGAAGTTAAATTTAATTATCATTGTGTTCATTCGTTACAGACAACGAATGGACATTCATTCGTGCTTTAGATCCATTCGGAGATCAATTCGTTAAGATTAAATAACGAATCAGTTCATTCGTGTGTTCTGATAATGATTGAACTCACATTCGTCATGATTAATTCCTCATTCAACCATGCTTAACTGGTTATCAATCATTCGTTATCTTTGTCATAACGAATCAGATCATTCATTATAACGAATGATATCATTTGTCATAACGAATGAACTAACATTTGAAATATAACGAATGGCACATATCAATTATTTTCAAAATTAAACTTTTAATATTTAAATAAGTTAATTAGTAATGTTTGTTTTTACTAATTCTCGGGTTTATATTTTTTCAGAAATGGCAGATGAAATTGTATAAGAGGCTCCAGTTGCTGATCAACAGCAAGTTCAGCAACAACAAGATCCTTAGATCCCGCTCCTGCCATTGACAAAAAGCACAACATTTGTGCTTTTTTTCAAGATAACTTTGCCGATCAGGACGTATTCGGAGATATTATAGCATTCTTACGACGATCTCAAATCCACTATGCCATTAGTACTAATGTACCGGTCCACTTTACCATTATTCGTCATTTCTGGAACTCGGCACGTTACGTTGAGTCCGAGAAACATATTATCGCTGAGGTCAACAACAATCCGATCGTCATATCTCCTGGTGTTATCAGACGAGTGCTTAGATTTGTGGATAACATGGAAAATCCATGTGAGTTTAACAGGACGCTGATCCGTGGGTTATTTCAGTGTATATTTTGTTCAGGTGCACTCGATCGTTCCCGGTATAACAAGGCATACTTGTGTGCACCGTACAAGTACTTACTAAACGTTCTTATACATTTCCATGGGGGACGAAAGGGTGGATACGACGAGTGTCGGATTATGCTACAATCGACATTCGTAGCTTTTGTTATGAACAACCCGTTCAATTTGTCAAAGCTTATATTCTACCATCTCAAAAAGAACTGCTTGATCAAGAATCGTCGCAGTAAATTGTTGATGTATCCACGCTTTATCTAGCTGATAATTCATGATTTAATTCCTGACTTGGTGATTGATCAGACATTGGAGAACGATGTGTTAAAGATGGAACATATGAATGCTGACACCAAGAATAGGATGAAGATCTACAGGAACAAAGAACATTAGGATCTTCCAAGAACCAAACGTCCGATTGGTCACTTGGCGAATACTTCATATCAATGTCCTTCTGATAATCGTTGGATTCAGGACAACTCAGATTCTAAACGTGAAGAAGGACCAGGTGGAAATGATGGTGGTAATGATGATGGAGGGATGATGGTGATGATGGTGATGATGGACGACATGCTAACCTTGAGTAGCAAGTTCACTAGCTGCTCAACAAAAGCAAAACGGAAAAGCAATAACGCATGATTAACCGCCCAAACTTCGTGTGATGCACGGTTCTGGTGTGTCAAATGGCCAACAAGAGCCGAGGTCTTCTGCACTTCAAAGATCGGTGGTGTCGCTTACTACTAGCACCCCGGAACTCACATTGACGACTACTCTCACGTCCGACCCAAGGCTTGGCTTAATTTTGCAATCTGTTTTATCTTCAATTCCAAGGCCTACTGGCTACTGCTGCTTCATCGGTGGTTCCTCCTACATCGACTATGATGACAACACAACCCTCAGACGTCTGATCAATGAGAATCAGCCGTCCACACGGTCCGGTGTAGCCTGTTCCAGCATCTTTTCATACTTTGCCCTCAACCCATCAGATGGATATGCTCTTGAGCTTGATTCACTTATACGAGAATCTAATGGCGGCTGATTGTCAAGTTCAAATTTGTAACGGCTCAAGGGGTGAAGTTCAAGGAACATGAAGATCTCATTCTTCATTTAACGTGAAAGGATGACACTTTAAAGAAGCTGAAGAATGATGATGATGATGACAAGGATCCGAGTGCTGGTGGAAGTGAGCCAAAATAAGCTCATGGCTCATCTTCTGGTGCTGGTATGAGTGGTGGTAGTGGTGAAGGCAATGATAAACAGTTATATGTTTATCATAACTTGACAAATGGTCAACCTATCGAGTCAATCATAGCTACACCGTATTATTTATGGATTTTGAAAAAAAGGTGGTGATGAGAACGGCCAACGCGGATGAAATCGAAGAAGAACAATTCGTCGATCATGCCTTAGCTCGCGAACAGATTTCACTATGATTAGGGTTGAACGATGAAGAGTTAGACGCGTTGGAGGCTTAGGAAGAAGTGAAAGTCATAAATGATGATGAAGTGTTGCTTGATGTGAGTATTCCACACGGGAATACGTCGTTTATCTATGAAGACGAGGATATTGAGATGGAAGATGTCACAGTAGAGGAATATCCTGATATGTATCATCGTTCAAACGTTGATCAGGGTGTTCCCATATTTATGAATATTATGTTAAAGCTGCTGAAGATCATCTGGAGAAGACTACAAAGAAGAAAGAAAAGAAGCCTGAAAGAGACTCTGATCCATCTAAAGCTGACCTCTTAGGCTGGTTCAAGAACCGCAGCAAGAGATCTCGTAAGATTATTGAAGCTTACAGGTACGTCGATCGAGAACAACAACTGGATGCTGCTGCGCGAGCCAAAGCTAATCAAAAGACTACATTTAAAGTCGTGCAAACAGTTAAAGGTGATATTGTTTCTTGGTTGTACGAGTCTGAATTGAAGGTGTGTATCATCAAGTGGGAGAACGGTGTTCAGTATTTTCAATATATCACTTACGTTCTCTCACTACCGAGGTGGGATGTACGGACACTCGTCTTCCGGCCGTTTATAAATCATGCTGGAGATCGATTAGTAGAATAGTTTCAACAACATTTACTCTTTGGAGTCAACCATGGATTTAAATTCTTTAAGCCACAAGTCCCAACCCATAAGTACATTGATGAAATTGATCCTCGTACGGGTTGGAGGAAACTTGCCCTTAAAGTTAAACCGCCTAAACTATGAAACGTGTACCGGTGTAGACTTTTCCGCAGAGTCTTCACCTATCGTTCAATCAATGGTACTACGATAATCGGACAGGCGAGGCGTTCATTGTGCTGGGAAAAGGTTTGAAGACCAGCTTCATACGAGTTATCGATCCGATGTGGCTCGTTAACTTATCTGAGACCGACAATGATGTATTATTTGAGAACAAGATTTTGATTGAACGTCAAGAAGACAATGATCGAGCTATGCAATTCTAGCGTGTTGCGCGTGTGTTTCATGCGTTCGGGATTCATAGTTGTCGAGATTGGAAGAGAAAGAGGTTCAAGTAATTAAAGACAAAGAGCTCAAGACGAGGGGGTGTTTGTTAGTGCACGGTTTTGTCGTTTCGAGTCTTTGTAATAGTCGTCTGTAATTTATTATTATTTTAATGTTAAAGGGCATTTATGTAATTATGGCCCATTTGTTATAAATTATGGTTCATTCGTTAAGGATGTTTAACGAATGAATCTTAATTGTTGTATGTAAATATTCATTCGTTAAGGATGTTTAACGAATGGACCTCAGTCGTCATGTATTTAATCCATTCGTCATGGAATATTGACGCATGGGGTATAGCGAATGAGTCATTCGCTATACCATTAGTTAACGTATGTAAAGGAAGACGAATGAAGGCCATTCGTTACGACATGTGTAACGAATGGCATCTCGTCTTATATATAAGGTTGTTCATGCCTTTAGTAATAAAAGTGTTGATTTAAAGTATACTGTCACTCTGCCAAATTACTCACTCAATACTTCTACTAATATTATTGATCATAACCTAACACATAACGTATATCACATAACTAGATCCTAGATCTAATCAATATGATGAATTCGTATTAATTGAAGCTCGAATCTATGTGTTCAACATAGTATATTTAATCCCTTTTATTCTTTTCTTTTCTTTCTTACAGTCCAGCCGGTTCTATAAATTCAGCCCCTTTGAAAAACTATTGCTTTGGTCCACTTGTTAACATGCATCAGCTCGTCAATTTAAAACATATTATGAGGCACACATTAGTTACAAATTTATTTAATTTTAATTTATTTAATTCAACGTATTTACTTCACACTTAGTAATCACTTTTTGTTTCTTTCTTTTATTTATATTTAAACTTTATAAAACTAAAAGAAACCATGTATAAAATGCACCATTACTCAATGGTCTCAAGTTTAGTAAAGTATACCACTTTAGCTCGTTTAAACATCAAATATTTAAAATCAAAATATGAGCCAATTTGGTATAATATTCAATAAAAACAACCCAAAAGTTACTCAAAAGCGTTGGAAATATTTATATTATTTATATAGATTTGAGTCCATGTCAAAAATCCTCACACTTAAATATTTTTCGTCACTGAAAAATATGTTTTGCAATGGAATCATATTTCAAGATCGATCTTTAAAACATATATGTTAATTTTTTAAGCATAGATAAACGCAAAAACCGGGATTGCCGATATTGTTGTCCAGTTAAACCCAGCCATATTTAATGATTAAGTTCAAGTGATATCAACAAACCTAGGGTCTCACACCTAGAGAATTATAGATCTGCTTACCTCCATCTCAAGCATAATCAAGACAATTAAAACCGGGTTGAAACAGAATGGTTCACCATATCAGCGTAAACTAAAAACCCTTTTAATGGAAAGAAGAAAAAGCACTTAGGTGGAAGATGGATGAAAGGTCACGTGTGGTCATACGAGCAATGCCTAAACCTGAAATTATATTAGCGGATTTTTTAACATGAATTGTTTCACCCAAGCTATAACCCAGTATATGACGGTCCGAAACCTCCACCCTTAGTGTTTCCTTAAAATATTTATTGACTAAAAATCTCGAACCCCAATAGTGTATCCTCAATGTCATCATCCCCTTGGTAACACATAACTTTGTTTTTTTGTGAATGCTTCTTTAGCATTTGCATAACTTTCTCATTCACTTATACTTTCAGCAAAAATGCACATCTTTTATGTTCGTGCAACAAAACTTTGTGCTCTTAGGCATCTTTTACCTAAATATATAACAATTTTTCTAATGCTCGTATAAAAGATGAACATGGCGGGGTGCCACCACTCTTTATTTACTTTCATAAAATGGAGTGGCGTGATAGTTTTAAGTGCATGTAATTCTCACCACCTCAAGGTAGTCAAATTACGGTAATACTCTTTATGCCTTATCCAATTTTCACTACCCCCCCTCAAGATGATAACCCACAAGTTTTATGATTATTAGGTTTATTAATAATAATCAACGGAGACCTTTCAAAGCTAGTTGGGCATACCGTCACATCCCAAGTTAAATGCGCTATCATTTTTATTTAATCTCACATATAATAGTAGCTTTAAAAGATCAACCATAAACAATAATAACATTTTCCATTATACGCTAAAGAATTTCGGGACATATTTTTTTATTATTTATTTTTTTTTTTCACTTTTTTCTATTTTATTTTTTAAATATAACTTTTTTTGGTTTTTTATTTATTATTTTTTTTATATAAATCTAAAAACGTCAGTTTCCATCCGCACACTTAAATTTCAAATTGTCCTCAATGGGAGACAAAAAAAGACAAAAATAAAGCAGAAATAAAATAAAATAAAATAAAACAAAACAAAGCATAAGAAGATGGAAAAGACTCCCCTGGTAGTATGGCAGTGGTCTTCGTATGTCATGTTCCGATAAAGCGGCCGTATAGCATTTCACCCAAGCTCATAAAGCCCCCATCCAAATGGAGATTGAGTACGAATGAGAGTATCCAAACCTGCAAAACAAAGCTCAAAGCACCCAAAGCGGACATCAAACAGGATCTAAAACTTAAATTGACTCAAAATACAAAACTAAAAGAAACACAAATAAAAATTATACAAACTCTACACTCGAGTATTCTCGAGACTTATCCCTATCAAGTAATCAGAGTAGGGATTTCGAGGATAAATACATCTTCCTCGACCGAATCTACCGGCCCACCGATATAATGCTTTAACCTATGGTCGTTCACCTTCCACGTTCTCCCCTCTTGATCAACTAACTCAACTGCAATGTGCGGGAATGCCGCCTTCCCTGTATACGGAACAACCCATCTCGATATAAGCTTACCTGGAAATAGCTTCAGACGGGAATTATGAACCAACACCCGATCCCCACACTTGAACTCTTTCAACTTCCTCAACTTTCGATCATGCAACGCCTTAGTACACCTCATCTCTCAACTCCTCTACCTCATGAATTTGGAGATATCGGTTTTTCATAGCTTGGGTCAGGTCAAGATTAACGGATCTCAACTCCCAATATGCTCTATGCTCTAACTCAACCAACAGATGACACGCTTTCCAGTAAATCATCCTAAAGGGTGTGGTCCCAATAGGCATTTTAAATGCTATGCGGAAAGCCCAAAGGGCATCATCCGACTTGTCGACCAGTCCTTTCGGTTCTTGCCGACAGTTTTCACCAAAATTCGTTTCACTCCTCGGTTTGCGTTCTCCGCTTGCCCATCCATCTGTGGATGATAGGAGGTGGACAACCGATGGGTGACCCCAAATCGTCCCAACACCTTCTCCATCTGGGCATTGTAGAAATGTGTGCCTCTATCACTGATCAAGGCCTTTGGAGTACCAAACCGATAGAAAAACCTCTTCAAGTTTCCCATTACAACTCGGGCTTCGTTAGTCGGAAAGGCTTGAGCCTCAACCCACTTAGAAACGTAGTCGATGACCACGAGAATGTATTGGTTCCCTCGAGATGAAGGGAACGGACCAATGAAATCAATGCCCCAAACGTCGAAAACCTCACAAACCTAAATAGAGTTTTGGGGCATCTCATTAATGGATGATATGCTACCATTGCGCTAACATGCGTCACACTGTTTGAAAAATTCTTCTGCGGCTTTGAAAATTAATGGCCAAAAAAAGCCAGAATCTAGAACTTTCCTAGTGGTGGAAGACGAACCATGGTGGCCTCCATTTAGACCCTCGTGACAATGCCTAAGAATCTCACGACTCTCATCTCTTCAAACACACCTCCTCAACACTCGATCGGCACCTACACGAAACAAATACGACGCATCCCATATGTAGTGGCTAGAATCTGTGAAAAACTTTCTCCTCTGCTGAAAACTCATGCCCTTGATCACCACTTCTTCGGCCAGATAATTCGCAATGTTAGAGAACCATGGCAGAGCCTCCTCTTCAGTACTCACGTATAACACCGGCTCTATCCAAATCTCAATATCATCAACGACTCGTGGGGAACTTATCCACGATGGCATCCTCTTAAATCTCCTCTCTCTCTGGATCCTCTGGACGTGATAAGTGATCTGCAGCTACATTCTCCGCCCCCTATTTATCTCTATTCTCAATATCGAACTCGAAAAGCAAGAGAATCCATCCTATCAGACGAGGTTTGGCATCTTTCTTGGCAAATAGGTATCGCAATACTGCATGATCAATATAAACGTTGGTTTTGGACAGCACGATATAAGAACAAAATTTGTTGAACGTGAAGACCACTGCTAGAAGCTCCTTCTCAGTAGTCATGTAATTTTCCTGAGCATCATTGAGGGTCTTACTTGCATAATAGATAGGATGGAAGTGCTTATCCTTCCACAAACCTATAACAGCCCCGATTGCAAAATCACTAGCGTCGCATATGAGCTTGAAGGGTAAGCTCCAGTCGGGTGGTACTAAGTTAGAGGCGTTAACCAACTGCCTATTAAGAAACTCAAACATCTTCAGACAGTCAACATTGAAGACGGATGCTATGTCCTTCTCTAAACGGAGAGTCATGGGCCGGGTTATCTTTGAAAAATGTCTGATAAACCTACGATAAAAATCCGCATGCCCGAGAAAACTATGAACAGATTTCACACTAGTCAGTGGAGGAAGTCTACTAATAGTGTAGATTTTATCTCTGTCTACCTCAATAACGTCTCGTGAAATCTTGTGTCTGAGCACAATGCCCTTAGTCACTATGAAGTGGCACTTTTCCCAGTTCAACATCAACTTAGTCTCTATGCACCGCTTCATCATCTTCTCAAGATTGGAAAGAAGATGGAGCATTATATAACCCGAAAGGCGTACGTTTTTACGTGAAGGTACCGTATGGGCATGTGAATGTGGCCTTTTCCAGATCCTGATGTGCGACCAGAATCTGGCAATAACCTAAAAATCCATCAAGAAAACAGTAAAAATGTCGTCCCGACAGACGCTCCAACATATGATCGTTGAACGGAAGAGGAAAGTGGTCTTTCCTAGTAGCATCGTTAAGTCTCCTATAGTCGATGCACCCCCTCCAACCTATGACTGTCCTAGTTGGAATAAGCTCATTAAGTTCATTAGTGACAATTGTCATCCCTCCATTCTTAGGGACGGCCTGAACGGGACTCACCCATGAAAAATCGGAGATGGGATAGATCAGGCCTGCATTGAGGAGTTTGATAACATCCTTTTTTACCACCTCCGACATGTTACGGTAGAGCGTCCTCTGAGATTGGATTACAGGCTTGTACTCATCCTCCATGAGTATCCTTTGTGTGCAAAAGTTTGGGATGATGCCCTGAATGTCCATGAGTTTCCATGCAATAGCTTGTTTGTGTTTCTTGAGCAAATCAACCAACCTCGACTTCTCATCATCCGTCAACTAAGAGGATATGATGACGGGAAAATTGGTATCACCGTCCAAGAAAGCATAATCCAAATGAGAAGATAGCTCTTTAATCTCGAGATACATTGGTGCTTCAATCAATGGTCTCTCCTTCAGACCCTCAGTGCTATCGGCAATAGTAAACACCTAGGGGTATTAAGGAGGTGAGCCAACAAAAATGCTCAGGTCGTGCTACGGGGGAATATCGACATCATCCTCCTGATTGAGAAAATCTGCTCCAGAGTTGTAATAACGGAAACGCTCGAACTGAGATATGAACGTGTCAAAAAAGTAAACGGAATCGTCCTGACTACTGGAGTTCCTCATCGATTTGACAAGATCTAAGGTGACGTTCTCCTCCTCTACATAAAGTGTAATTTTGCCGTCAATAAGCGCTTCAGCCGTACGCAGGAAGGGTCATCCCAAAATGAGTCGGACCTGATCGTTAGCCTCCATGTCGAGAATAAAAAAACCTACGGGGAAAACGAATTTATCGACTTTAACGAGTATATTTTCCACGATTCCCTGTGGATATTTGACAAAATGGTCGGCCAAGGATAAACTCATGCGCGTCGGGACCGGCTCGCCAAGGTCTAGCTTTTTATATAGAGAATATTGCATCAGATTTATGCTAGAACCTAAATCAGCTAGCGCGTAGCTCTCAGTCGAGCTGCCAAACAAACATAGGATCGTGAAGTGTCCTGGGTCTGCTACTTTCTCTGGCTGCTTGTTCTAGACTACCGTAGAGCATCCTTCATTTAGACATATTGTCGAAAGCCCCTCCACCTTTTTCTTGTTCGAAAGAAGGTCTTTTATGAATTTTGCATATTTATGCTTATGATGGAGTGCCTCGACAAATGGAAGATTGATTCTTAGTTGTTTAAACATGTCTAAGAAATGCCAATAGTTCTGTGGATACTTTTGCCACAGAAGACGAGCAAGATGCGGAACTCGAGTCACATCGACTTCATCACTCTTCGTATCTTTAATCTTTTTCTCAACAACTTTCTCCATGGGAGACTCATCGTTTGGCGCGATACTTGCTGGGACTCACCTCTTGTGCGTCCTCACATGCATCTCCATCTCTATCTTCTCGTCCATCGGCTCCTTATCATTTGCCGGCTGCTGCTCTCTATTGCCTCCTCTAACACTACGTGTGGTCACCGCCTTCAGTTGTGCCTTTGAGTTAAGATCTGTGCTGCCCTGAAACACTATGCCCTGCTTATTATGTAGCATCTGCTTCATCATCTCGTCCAACTTTCAAGACATATCCAAAATAACGACTGTTGGTTCTTCAATAATGTGACATGCTCAGCGCTCAGCCATTCTCTGCTGTGTGTTATTATCTCTGTCAATAACATTAGAAAGCATGGTAGATTGCTTAGTTAGAATCTCATTAAGATCCGGATCCATACCGGTACTCTTCCCCGCAATCGAACTCCCTACTGCCTCTGAGTCACTGACCTGAAACTGCTCATGCCTCTGTTGAAAACACTGAGCATTGCCTCCTTACCTCCAACCATAGTTGGAGTTATTTCTCTATCCTAAGTTTTCGTAGGAATTCGTTCCTCGATTCTGATTACCCAAGTAGTTCACTTTCTCCTATTGATCGACCGGACAATTAACTATATCATGCCCTCCATGACAGATTTGGCATTTCTGAGCGATCTTCAACTCTCGGATATCTTTCTGCATTGCCTCTAAGGCAGTCGCGATGCTAGTATCATTCGAGAACTAATAGATGCCTCGAGCAGAAGAAGTGGTGGCTTTAGAAGAACCTCGGGTGGACGGCTGTTTCTACTTGGCTAGGGAAAAACTCTCAAACGACTCACGGTCGTCTATATCCATATTCTCTAACATGTTTCCTCCGGCAGACGTATTGAATCTCTTCTGCATCTCAAGGGTCAGCCCCTTATAAAATTTCTCGACTACGGCCCATTCGAGTTGACCATGCTGGGGGCATCTACTAAGCAGATTATGGAACCTTTTCCAAGCCAAAGGGTATGGCTCGTCAGGATCCATGCAGAAGGAATAGATGTGATCAAGAAGTCGCGAGGCTTTAGATGGTGGAATGTACTTCTTGAGGAATTCACCTTGAAGATCATCCCAAGTAGTGATGGACCAAGGGGAAGTTTTTCCAACCACGATGAAGCTCGACACTGTAGATAAAATGTAAAAAGATGAAGGTAGATAGAAGCACGAGTGACGTTGGTGATATTGAAAGTGTCGTAGATATGACCATCCTCATCTTCAAGTCTGGGGAAATGGGGCATAATTAGTAACGGAATTCATGGCGTTGGTCGAAATCTGCCAGTTATTAGCATTATACATCGCCAGACGTGTGATAGCATATCATCTCCCCATAACTCCCTCATTCTCTCTTGAGTGAACCGTACACCTAGGGGGTTAGCATCACCCATATCTAATGTGGAATCTAAAACGTGTGCTTTTCTTTCGCATAGAACTTGTGCAATCTCTCGAAACTCCCTACGGCGTCACGAAAATCTCTCTCGGGTTCGTCAGAAGCTGTAAACTCTTGTGGCCCTAGTGAATGTGTACCTCTACGCTAAAAACAAGTAAAATAGTGAGGACCCAAGCTTAACCCTAAAGCACACAAGTTACAATCAAGGCACATATAATAATCAAAATCAATCGAATAATGTAATAAATTAAAACTTATATCTAATTATTTAACTTTAAACTAAAACTAAAAACAAAAAAAAGCAAATAGAAACTAGTTAGCTACTACCAAGTGTCCCTGGCAACGACGGCAAAAACTTGATGTGCGTAAAGTGGTATATACAAGTTTAGAAAATAATGACCAAGCACAATGAGTAATAAAAACCTAGAATACCCTAAACCAAACCACTAGCAATAGGAAAGTGAACCTATCGGGCGTAGTATAGCTAAGGGATGACCGGGAATATCGAACCAGAGACACTTGTTAAATTGACAAGACTAGTTCTAAAAGCCAATTTAAAGTAATGTATATGAAAATATTATTTTTGTATTTTTATTTATTTTATTTTGAAACCTAATAGCTAATTAAACTATTTTTAAAATAGTAAATTAAATTACGAAATATAATAATCTAGCAAATTCAAATGAGAGCAAGGGTTACCTTGGCAAGGAATCCGAATTGTGACGACTCTGGCTTTTATCGGTCACGGGAATTTTTTATGGGAACCTGGATCTAAAGATATAAAACCCTAGGAAACCTAATGGATCCCTAATCACTCACAAGGTGACACCTAAGAGGAAATCCTAGAGATCATGTAAAAACACTAGCTTACTGGTTCACCTGTCAGTTCACCAACTTTGATTAATTACCCTACAAAACAACTAACTCGTCGGCTTCACTATCTCAATGAACCTAAGTACATGGGGTGGTCTATGCACAGTCTAGTGGATACTTAAAACAATGAAATTAAGGCAAAAAGAGGCACACCTCTTGTCATATAATTTAACCTAAAACCCTAACAACGGAGACAAACCTGACTACTTATCACCCGTTGGATATCTAAGTACGTAAGAATATAAACTTCTAATTAAATGCCAAAATCAGTTTCTATGGTGAATGAGATCAATAAACCATAAAAAAGTTGGAAACACACAGTTAACAACCTAATATGCAACCTATAATCGAAAGACATTCAATCAAGCAACATGTGAAACATTCATTCAAGCACAAATAAAGTCAATACGAATTAAACACATCCAATAAATCTGATCAAAAATTTTAATTAATCAAAATCCTAAAAAAAACCCGAAAATAATTTAAAACCTTAACCAATCAACAAAACATCATCCAAGCCTAGATAACAAAAAGTGTTTAGCCAATAATCATGTTCAAAACAGCCAACAAATAATTATTTTAAATAACTGAGTTCATAAGTAAAATAATAAATTTAACCCGAACAGAACTCGTGTTTGCTATATTCTGTCTTGCGATGAACTGAAGCTCCCCAAGAAAATAATAACCTTTGAAATATTCTGTCTTCTTCCTCTCTCGCCGCCAAAAGAGAAAAAATTAATAATGAAACTGTCACCTCCTTCTAAACTTTTGTGGCTGCTGTAGGTTATGTTCCTTTTTTTATCACGAAGCCAACTCCCTTAAATAATTTCTTTTTTTCTTCTCAAGTTAAGACTAGCCGGGCCTTTAGTTTATTTAATCCCTTTTATTCTTTTCTTTACATTCTTTCGGTCCAGCCGGTTCTACAAATTCAGCCCATGTGAAAAATTATTGCTTTGGTCCAACTGAAAGCATGCATTAGCTCGTCAATATAAAACATAATATGAGGCACACATTAGTTACACATTTATTTAGATTTAATTTATTTAATTCAACATATTTACTTCACATTTAGTAATCTCATTTTGATTCTTTTTTTATTTATATTTAAACTTTATAAAACCAAAAGAAACCTATAAAATGCATCGTTATTCAACGGTCTCAAGTTTAGTAAAAGTATTCCACTTTAGTTCGTTTAAACATCAAATCTTTAATATCAAAATATGAGCCAATTTGGTATAATATTCAATAAAAACAACCCAAAAGTTACTCAAAAGCGTTGGAAATATTTATATTATTTATATAGATTTTAGTCCATATCACCACTATCAACATACCAAAGTCTGATGATATTCCACCATAGTTGTTCCTGCACAAAGTGCGGGATTTGTTAAATTTAGGTACCCAGTCTAATGTTACACTGGGTAATCCTTATTTATCTAAACAAAGAACTTGTTTCTGTGTCATATCTTCCCTATTATCAAATATTTTACATGAAGTTACATAAGGAATCTAAGATGACTCGTCCGTTGCAGATTTAGGCAACCATCTTTAGTAAGGTTTAAGAACTTTGTGACTAACATAGATGGACTGTTTGACTTCGGATTTGGGAGCATACATGGATTTGGATATAGATCCTTTGGCCGATTTCAAACACGGGTTCGACTTTGGGTCCAAATGTGGATTTACAAACCCGTGTTTGTCATAACTGGCTTATTTCATTCAAACAACTAACCTGCGGATTTACGAACATTCCAGTCACCCTCTAAGGAGATTTCCTGGGTGGGTATTCTATTAAATTGATTTTGAAATCCGTACCTAGGCATACTCCTTTGTCCGTGTACTTAATAAGGAACATATGGACGATAGGGAAAAAATTCTTGCTATGTAACCAGCAGTTCCACAATTATAACAGGTTTGCTTCTTTTAATAGAAGTTGGAATGGACAACTCTTGGTCTTGATGATTTGTGGGGACTTGCGTATTTCCTTTTACTTTGTTCAGTTTTAATATTACCATTACAGATTTAGGCAACCATCTTTAGTAAGGTTTAAGAACTTTGAGACTAACATAGATGTACTGTTTGATTTAGGATTTGGGAGCATACATGGATTTAGATACAGGTCCTTTGGCCGATTTCAAACACGGGTTTGATTTTGGGTACAAATGTGGCCTCTTGTCAGGTTTGTTTGCCATAACTGGCTTATTTCATTCAAACAACTAACCTGTGGATTTACGAACATTCCAGTCACTCTCTGAGGAGATTTCCTTGGTGGGTATTCTATTAAATTGATTTTTAAATCCGTACCTAGGCATACTCCTTTGTCCTCGTCCATAATAGGGAACATATAGACGATAGGGACAAATTCTGGTTATGTAACCACCAGTTCCACAATTATAACAGGTTTGCTTCTTTGAATAGAAGTTGGTATGGCCAACTCTTGGTCTTGATGATTTGTGTGGGCTTGCATATTTCCGGTTTATTTTTTCAGTTTTAATATTACCGCAAGAACGAGCACACGAATTACCTTCTGTTGGGATAAAATATAATTAAGGAAGATTGGAATCTTCTCAACCTCCTCATGAAAATGGCTAAGTATGGAATTCAAGAAACTAGGCACTTCGAGCAAGCCTAATACTTATTCAAGCAAGGTATCTTACATCGAGCAAGGTTATATTCTGGAATTCTTCTAAGTGTTTAGTTCGAGCAAACTACACTTCATTAAGCAAGGATGTTCTTCAGTCGTGTTTCAGAGCAAACTCTTGACTTAGCCAAGCCTAAACCAAGTAATTTGGTGGATCAAGCAAAGTTTCAATAATAAATATCTCAAGCCCACTTGTAGGAAGTCAAATGGAATTATACTAAGTACTTCTACGAGCAAGGTTCAACCTTGAGCAAGCTTATAGTAGATCCGGCACGCTCGGTTTGCTATAATAAGTTATTAACAAAAGGTTGAAATGATTAAGAAGAACAAGTTTGCTCATAGGATATTCTCGAGCAAAGTTTGATTATATCATGAAGATTTAAGTCTGCTTGAAGAATATTTACAAAGGAAAATATTCTATATAAAAGCTTACTTGGAGAACTGTTCCAGCACACTAGTGGATTACCAGGTTTGCTCGATAAAGACAAACTCTTACACGAATTGTTTACACTTGTAATAATTTTGAATACGTTTGAATATGTATTCCGATAATTAGGGTTTCTAGAAGGTGCCAGGTGTGCCTGTTTAAGGAAAGTTTAGGTCACATTTATGGGTATGCGTGAACGGTGATTGCGACTGATTATACTTTCTTAGAAAACATAATATCCTTGTACGGAAGGTAGCCTCACCTGACATTCTACCCTAGAAACCCTAAAGATTATTCCTTTGTGTTAAAGATTAATATCAGTGGAAATCTTTTGAGTGTCTTGTGTGTTTGTCGTGTTCATGTTACTAGAGAAACATCTTGATTATAATTGATTCCGCCTTTAGTATTCATAGGGTTTTTACATTTGCATTTCCGTAACTGTCTTGTCAACATTAAGTTGTTGGTTACGAGGTTGATAGTGTAAACAATCGATCTTGACAAGTGGTGTCAGAGATTCGTTTTGCTCTTGTGAATACCAACGTGTTGCTGTGAAGACTAATTGTGAAACTTTTACTGAATATTGTTTGATTTTGAATAAGATGATGATGACCTCAGCTGAACACTGTTCCATTGAGCTGTGACATCAACTATATTGTTCTTCATTTTTCAGATCTACAATCATCTAAGGTTTAAAAGTAACGTAATCTCATATTTACTTTGTTTATTGTTTGTTTTGAGTCCAGATCTAGGTTCTAATCCACCCATTTTCATCATATCTACCTATTTTCAATTTTGTTCAAGTTTAAGTAATTTTATATTTCAAAATATCACTAAAAATATCAAACATATTTTCAAACAAATGGATGACCAAGTAGTGTCTACTAACAAGATCCAAGATTGTTAGGCCAAGAAAATTATATCAAGTATAAAGTCTTGTTTGAGGCTGTTGTTTGCTACAATGACACTGAAATGTGGAACTGCATCAAGAATGGTCCTTATGTTCTAACTGAAGGTGCAAAAAAAACAACCAAGCTATTGAAAGACAAATGAGGAAAAAGGAAGAAAAGGCCCTTTCTATGTTAAAATTGGGTATGTCTTGGGAAATATTGACAAGTGTGAATCATCACACATATGCAAAAGCTATGTATGATGATGTGGTTGAAATGCTTGAAGGAAACGCTAGATTCAAGAACGTAAACAAAGATAGGCTGAAGCAACAACTTCACATATTCAAGTTCAAAGAAGGAGAAAGGTTTAAATCAGTGTTGCAAAGATTTGTGGCAGTTGTAAATGAAATCAAAACAACTGATCTTGCTATCACTGATTTTGATCTAAACAAGAAACCGCTTTCTTCCTTATCTGGTGAATGGTATACAGCTAGCAAGTTTATCAAAGAGAAGGCAAACTTTCAAAATTTCAAGCTTGATGATGTGATATGTTTTCTTCAAGCAGCTGAGCATGAAATGACTAAAAATCATATGATCAAAGAAGAAAAGCCAAGCTTTTAAGTTGCAAATGCTTTAATTGCTCCAATGGGAAATTTGTCAACAAAGAATCAACAACAAATTCCCACTAGTGACGAGCCTAGTAGATTCAATTTGAAGATTCCAAGAGTTTATGTGGCAAGCCAATCTGGAACCCAGTCTATGCAACAAAGATTTAATGTCCAAATGATAGATGATGGTGATACAAATTTTATAGCAAGTGGTCATGCTCCATATGTTCCAGGAAGCACAAGACAAGGAAATGAATATCAGGCTCTATTTTCAATGTTTATTGAATCTTACAGTGCCTTTGTGGCCAAAAACCTTATTCATACAAGTGTGGTACAAGAGAATCTAGAAAAAATTGATGCAAATTATCTTGAAGATATGGACCTAAAATGACAAGCTACAATGTTAGATGTTAGTAGTAAAAGGTTGTATAACATGACTGGAAGGTCTATATTCTCTGGTCAAAATGACGAAATTGGATTTGATAAATTCAAGGCAATTTGCAACAATTGTCAACAACCTGGTAACTTTGCTAAATAATGCAACCAACCAAGACAATTCCAGAATGGAAACAATAATCTTCAAAGAAATCAGTTTTAGGGTCAGAATCAAGGACAAGGTCAACAACAAAAACAATTATATAACAACAACTTTCAACAACAGAACCAACAACAAATCATTCCTCAACAACAACCTATTCAGAGAAATCAACAAATCCCTTCTCAAGGTCCAACAAATCAGATTGGAAACAATGCAACTCAACCAAGAAATCAAGGAAATGTTGTTGTAGCCCAACAACTACAAGATGGTTTGTTTGACTGGAGTAACCATGCAAAAGATATTGAAAAGGCAAATGTTGCTTTCATGGCTAAAATCAATGATCAAGTCGAATCTTCAACATCTTAGGTACATTCAAATCTCTCAACCTCAGAATTACTTAATATGAATGATTTCTTGAGAAAAGAGGTTGGTCATTTAAAAGCTGAGTGTTTCAAGAAAGAGAGCATAATTGTTGTTTATGAAATGAGTGAAATCACATATGAAAATCAAATCAAAGGTCTAGAGCAAGACTGTATGGAAAGTTATGAAATACAATCAAGACAAACCACAGATATAGAAGGATCGAAAAAGATGTATTTGGAAGAAAAGATCAAGAATACCCAACTTCAAGTTGAGGTTGATTTTCTGAAAAATCTTGTTTCAACTAGTAACATATGTGGGAAACTGAAAACGATTAAAGAAGAAGTGAAGTATAAAGTTATTCCACCACCATTCAATTACAATTATTCACTAAAAGTAGACAAGGAGAAGAGAGAGGCATACCTTGAACAGTTCAAGAAGGTCTTTAAAGAAAAGGAAGAATATTTTGAGAACTATAAGATGGTTGGTATTGATGAGGAAGGAGAATTTGTGTTAAAGAACGTTGAAACAAAAGAAAAGGAAGTTGAAAAATCTGTTGAGGTTAAAGTTTATATGAAAGATCAAGAGTCAAGTGAGTCATATGAAGATAACTCAAGTATGTCAAGTGATCAATGCTCAAGTTGTGGAAATATAAAGGGTAAAGACAATAGAAGAGTAAATTCAGCGAAAAAGGTACCAAGACTACCCAAAATTGCACCAAAAATGAAAAAAAGGTCTATTAACAAATTAGAAGACATCACAAGCCTTTTGACATTTGTGGGAAGACTAAAGGTAAGAAAAACAAAAATTACCTTCAAACAAGCAAAGTTTCTTCTAAGAAATCTAGTATTAAAGTAAGCAAGAAGAACAATGAAATCTTCAAAACTAATGATCATTTTCTACCAATATATCCAGTGTTCTCAATCATCAATTGTTTGACATTGGAGATGTAAAAGACATGGAATATTATGCTAGGAGATGGTCAAACCAAGAAAAGCAGATAATTTGAGTGAACGTTCAATAAAATTGGAAAAGATAAACTTTGTGAAGAGTTCAGTGAAAAGAAGTTCAATAAGATGGGTCCATTCGTTAGTTAACTAGGTTATTCGTTAAGTTGTGAGCCCATTCGTTGTGTTGATATAACGAATGAATGCTCAGTAGGTAAGTTATTACCCATTCGTTATGGAGGCATAATGAATGGTGTCTCATTCGTTATTACAATATAACGAATGAAATCAACTTAACGAATGGGAGATGATGGCCTATATATAGACGGCTAATATTCATAATTAAGTCGAGATCCGAGCCTAAATTATCATGTGCCGTTTACCATGTCGGATTCTCTCTAGATCTAAGTTATCCACCATAATGTATTATACTGTAAGTTATTCAATAAAGTATTTGTTTAACGTATCCATCTCGTAACATATTGATGTATCGATGCTAGCGACTAGATATTGGCCTTTAAACCTGTTTCTACAAGTGGTATCAGAGCAGACGGCTGCTCTCGATGCATCAAATTAAGGTATGAATCTGGTCAGAAAGGTGTTCTTCGTGTTCATCATGTTATGGTATTGTTTTGGTCATATTGGGTTTAAATTAAGGTGTTTTTGATGGAATTGATAGTTGATTCGTATTCTTTGAGGTAATACAAACTTTTCTGTGCAATTTGGTGGTTAATTATGGTGTATTGAAGGATCCACCATTGAAGAGCAAGTTACTGTTTGATCAGATTCAGATCAAATAAGTGGGTATTAAGTTTATTTGAGGATATATTCGTGATCGTGTTAAAATTCCGAACATTCTGTGTGAATTTCATGATTAATTAAGGTGATTTGATGATTTCACCGTTGACGAAGCTTGGATTTGTAGTTTCCGGCGATGTAACTGAATTATCCGCGATCTAACTCTTTTTCCCAGCTTAACACGCTTTTCTGGTGAACAGTTGCAGATCCAACAACCCGTTTGTTATGTAACTGTAGCCATTATTTATGGAAACCTAACGAATTGTGACATTCGTGACAAAACGAAGTATACCTTATTCACTACGTAGCGAGTAAATGATAAATCGGTTAATTTGTAGCAATTAAACGAGTAACCGACTGATACTGTTTATGACCCGTATATATATTGAGGGGTCATATATGAGTTATATATGTGTTATAGAGATTAACATATTGATATTTAGGCCCCAGTACGTTTAAAACCATTTAAACGAAAAAGGTTTCGTTCAAGGATACACTATGAGTTTAAACGCAATCGTTAACATGAAAACGAGCATTGTAGCATCCTTCAAGCCGAAAAAGATTTATAAAACATTTATATAACATGTTCTAAGAAATCCGTGAAAATATTTTGGGTTTTTACAACCATTTAATATGTTTTTATTATTTTGCAAAATTAAGCCGAAAAATGCTCGTTTTCGTGCTGTTTATTAAACCCGAACAATTTTTGTCGCGAAAAACTAAACCCGGACTAAACTTGGAACGGAGATTGGACTTCGGGCTTGTAAAAAAAAGGCAAATGGCCCAAAAGAGGGGCACATGGGCCCCTCTTTTTCTTTGTGGCCGCCATAGTCAATCACATACACACTTAGATTTGTTAATATCTATTTCTCCTTTATTCAATTTTTACACTACAAACTTAAACAACTCAATTTCAGCTGAGTTAATTCATCTAGCAGCCAAAATCATTTGAGGTAAACATCTATTTTCATGTGATTTCAAGCTTAATCAACATGATTTAAACTTAGAAACTAAGGTTTTGATTAGTATTAAACATGTTTAACCATTCAAAAACCAAAAAATAAACTAAAATCATTTTTTGATGTTAAACATGTTTAAAAAGCAAAAAAAATATAGATTTTTGACCAAAAACGCAGATTAGAACATGAATACGATGTTTTTACGGTTCGAAAGTTCGGTTTGAAACCAAAACCGGAACCCTAATTAACAAGGCTGTTCCATGGATGATTTATTCTTGTTTTGATGTTATATAATATGTAGATACACTGACTTTGCGACCCAAGACCTGGAGAGTCGTTTAAACCATCGAAAACCTCCGAAAACCGACAAGGTAATACCGTATTACTTGTTTAGGGGCTGTTTAGTATTAGGTTGTGATGTGTTAGTTGTTAGATTATAAAAATTTTCAGGGATATTAGGGATCATGTAAATGATTCCCTGTTCAAATTTGGTAATTTTTCGATAAACGGAGAATATTTGGAAAATTTATTACCGTTTAATGGAGTTTATTCGGGAAAAATAGTTACAATTCATGATAAATTATGAAATTTGTTTTGAAACCTAGAAATGTTATTTTAAGATTACTGGAAAAATTTTGGATGATTTGGAGATGTTTAAGTATGGTTTATGAAATTGCGTTTATATCGAGTTTTAACAGCCGAAAAATGCACAAATGGGTAATTTTGTCAAAGAATTAGAATCTGGAAATTTTTCAGGGGTTGTTTCATTGTATTGTGACCAATTAGTAAAATTATCGGATTTTTCGGGAATCGTTTGGTATAAACAGAATATTTATCGGTTAATTATAACACATAAAATGAATTTTTATAAATAAATAGTTAAGTATAAAAATTCTGCAAATATTTTTATTAAATTTTAAAGATTTTACTTTATTTATACAAAAATTATCATAGTTTATATATAATTACATAAATAGTTATGATTATTTGAAGATTTAAATTATATTTGTTTTAACGAAACCGGCAGTTTTGTGTTTAACGAACTGACTGGTATGTCAAATGTCAAAAGTGGTCAAATATCATAGTTTTGAATGGATTTGATAAAAACGAACTTTTTACGAGATTTCTGGACAATTCGGGTGTATTGTACGCGTTTTGTACAATCAAACCCGTATGAAAAACGGAAACGAAACCTGCGATCAATTCAGATACCAAAACTTCAAAATTCTTTCATAAATCAAATCATTTTATCATTCAATAAGTTTACTTAAGTTTGTGTGATCTTATCTAATCCTGAAACGTATAAACGAACAACTTGGCTAGGCTCGGAAAACGGTGACATTGAGCCAAATCTGGTTTTGAACATTTCGTAGTATACAACATCACAATCTAAGACTATGGTCATGTTCTGGGCCTAACAGCTATACCCAGACTAGTTATACAACCCGATTTAGTTTAAGCACTGTACTAGTATTAACAATACGATACCGGTTATAGGATTCAAGTTATAATCGAGGCACATTACTTACTGACACATATTACCAGCTTGAACTACGATAAGGTGAGTTTCATGACCCCACTTTCTAAACTGTCTTACGAACTTTTGGGGCGGAAAGCATGTTTACATATACTTATGTACTTGAAAACTTATTATGATATGAATTACTTAAGTGCTAACGCTTGAAAGGCCTCCCACACGAGTGATTAACAACGAGCCGAAGGCATGTGAATAGTACTATTAGTTTGACAAACCCAATTGACAGGGCCGGAGGGGTATGCTGAAACATGTTTATTTTCAATTGCACATGACCATGCGAACTTTTGTAACATGCTATGTGGTGTTAGACATAGTACATATTTGAGGCAAATAAAGCCAATGTGGATATAGGAAGTGCGTGTGTAGGAGAGGCCACGTAATGGGAACTGGTCGAGGATTCACTCGTGGCATAGTATAATTGCATCGCATATTAACAAAACATGAATACTATGATTACGTATACTGGTTTTCCTTCGTTTTTGTGAAACTTGAAACTCACCAACTAGACGTAGTTGACCCGTTTTAACATGATTTTCAGGTAAGGCCAAATTGGAATGATTGCTACGTGCTTGGTGCTAAAATCTGAAGTTGAATCCTTATAGATAGGTACGAGTATATATTAAATAATAAGCATCCAAGTGAACTGGTTATGTGTTTTCGCGTAGTTTGTAAACTTAGTACCAACCAGTGTAATATGATGTAAATTAGTTGTTGAATTTCTTTATAAACAATGTTTTTGATACCGGAGTTGTCTGTTACATTTCCGTATTACGCTTCCGCATTGTCCTAGTTGGGGTGTGACACGAATGGAGGCCATTCATTAAATTATGAAGGCCATTCATTATTGTAGTTAACGAATGTGTTTTAAGTTAGGGATATAACGAATGGAGACTCATTCGTTATCAGATCAAATGAATGTGGGCTCATTCGTTATTGGATCATGCGAATGTAGATTTCTTAACGTATGAGGTCATTCGTGTAAATTTTATAACGAATGAGAATGGTTATTTATAGCGAATGTTGGTTTATTCGTTATTGGATCAGAAGAATGCTATCTTTAACGTATGGGACCTCATTCTTTCAACTGTTATAACGAATGATGAGGTTAATTTATAAAGAATGAGGGTTGTTTACGTATGTGGAGACTGGTCTAATGAATGAGAGACTGTTTTGACGAATGGTGACCAGATTAACGTATGGATAACGAATGAAGACTCAGTTGTTCTTTGATGACTCACTCGTTATTGGTTAAGTTAAAAAAAATATTTTAGAAAAATATTCTAAAACAAATTTTGGTGACATATTTTCAGGCCGACTTTTTAGGCATTTCTATTGGCCAAGGAGAGACCACGTGTAATTTGAAGAGGAGTTTGTTGGCTTATTTTGAAGATTGTTCAAGACCTTGCTGAATTTTTCAAGAAAAGGAGGAGATAAAACTTTCATATGAGTTTATTTGTCTTTTATCTTCCTACGTTTGCAAGAGTTCCTTGAAAAATTACTTCAATTCGGTTGATATTCATGATTGCAAAGATACGTTTGAGTGAGTTCAAGACTGCAATTGTTCTATGATTGTTGATTGGTTTGTTCGGGATTAAAACCTGACTATGTGGGATACGAATGTCTGTCCGATTACTTCTTTATGAGGGAATTTGATCCTGACTATGTTGGCTACGAGTATACGGCGGATTAATTCTGTTGAGGGTGACAATTCTCGAACGAGTTGATTTTACTGAGGAACATACGAGTCTTGTCATTAGATTGAAAAATTTGATCATTCAAGGTTTATTAATGGAGGTTGGAACTCTGATCATATGCCCAAAACATTAGTGCATCTTTGTGAATGGGATGTAGAAAAGCTTCAAAGAGTTGATTGGGATACACGTTATCAAGAGAGGGAAAACCAAAGTGAAAGATGTTGAATGATTGGGTTGTTTATGAAGATGTGTGACGAGGTTAAACGTAAAGATATGTTTTCTTTACCGGTGCTGATGGATAGATGATGACTTGCTGCTGATTGTTAAAAGTTTGAACCATACCATACGCTAGTGGATGATCGGGACGATCTCCAATAGTTGCTTATATTAAGGGGGAGATCTGATATGAGAGGCTACAAGTTATTGGTTTGCTAAAATATTTAATGATTTGTCTGTATGCACAAGTTCGAGAATCATCAGTCAAGGGGGAGTTTGTTAGTGCATTTTTTGGAATTAATTGTGACAGATGAATTGCAGTAAAAATAGTTCAAGGTTAAAGCATTCGATAGCTACGGAAAAGGGGGAGTCTGTTAGTGCATGATTTGGTGTCTGTAACAGATCGAATAAGTTAGAGATAGTCTACTCTGTATATTTAATGTAAAATGGCCATTCGCTATGAATTGTATAGCGAATGGCTCCATTCGATTGTTAACTAGGTTATTCGTTAAGTTATAAGCCCATTCGTTATGTAATATAACAAATGGAGGCTTAATCGTTAATGTATTCTCCATTCGTTATGGAGAGATAATGAATGGGACGCCATTCTTGAATGGGATTACCCCATTCGTTAGTAGTGTATAACGAATGGAGTTTATGCCTATAAATAGGCTAATCATATTCATTGAATGTAGAGATCCGAGCCTAAGTTATTCCATGTCGTTACCATGCCGGATTCTCTCTAGACATAAGTTATCCACCATAATTTATTATACTATAAGCTATTCAATAAAGCATTTGTTAAACGTATCCATCTCGTAACGTATTGATGTATCGATGTTAGCAGCTAGATCTTCACTCGTAACGTGTTTTCTTAGATTGAACAATTCTTACCATTCTCAATCAACTTTGATGGTCATATTACTTATCAAAATACCATTGGAATTGATCCCCCCCCCCATGACCATGTAAAAGATTTTAAAACAGAAACTCAAGTGCAAGTTACAAGGTTAAGGATTATGCAAAATCTGTGATGGCTACGGTCATCACACTGATTTTTGTCAAGACAGGTCTTTCCTGAACCATTTCATTCTCCAGACTATATCATGTTTGGACATGATTTTGCACTTTACAAGATGAATTACACTGAGTACCAGGGAAAGAAGATGGTTAATGATGAAGTAAAGAATTTTGAAGCAATTGAGAAGAAAAGGAGTATAATTACCAAGAAACTTAACAACTGTACATCTGCTAAGTCTAAAAGTCAAAGAAGTCATTTGATTTTGATGAATCAATAACCAATAAAAGGAAAAGTAAGCTAAATAAGAAATTCTTCAGAAGAAAGCAAGGAAAAGAACTTACTGGTGATAAAAATTCCTTATGAAACATGGTTATGAACCATAAGTGTTCTTGTGGAAGCCAAAAGAAAAAGCTCCAAAGATAATCATCAAAAGGGAAACTGTAATTGAAGAATGCTAAAGCATAATTCCCTACTTTAGAAACTGGTTATGAGAGTGATGACTTTTGTGAATTAGTTTATGAAGACCCGAAACCAAATGCAACAATCAAAGGCATTCGACTGCTTCTTTGTTGGAAATTATTCACAATCAAATGCATATAGAGTATATGTAAAAGATCATCTTAGTGTGATTGAATCATCTGATATCATTTTTAACGAGATTTAGTTCAACACTGTTGATGGGACAACTTGGTTGTTTGATCTGGAGAAGTTAATCAAGTCCTTCAAAATCTATCATGAAGATATTGATGAAAATTCTTATAGAACAAGTATTCTTGAAGCAACTTCTAAAAAGAAAATTGGGTTAGACAAATTATGGTCTAAAGTTGCTGATGAAAACCATGAGTTTTCTTTTGAATTGAATATTTCTGAAGAAAATGAAGATGAGCAAAATGAACAATTTGATCGCCCACTAGATCAAGAGAACTTTGAAATTCCTAATGATCAAACCAATAGTCAACAAGATCAGGATCAACAAGGCAGACAGTCAAGGTTTGAAACTTTGTTTCAACAGTTGAATATGTCAAATGATGTTGCATCAACATCCAATAAAAATGCTGAAGAAGCAGAAATGAACAATGAATCATAAGATTTGGTCATTGAAGAACCTGATCAAAATGAATCAAAACTGGATTCAAATTTGACTTCCTCTCAAATCATTCAAACTTCTTCTGTTCAAAGAAATCACCCCATTGAGAACGCCATTGGTGACCTGAATGAAAGAGTTACCAGAAGTGCCTCTAAAAGTGCAAACATTTGTTTGTATTCCTGCGTTCTATCGCAAATAGAACCTAAAACCATTGTTCAAGCATTAAAGGACAACAGTCGGGTAGAAGCTTTGCAGGAATAGCTAGCTGTAAGGACGTAATCATGATCATGCTAAACATCATGTACGTAGAATCGTAATGATTAGGACCGAAAAAATATATTTACCATATGATATGATATAGAGGAAATATATCTTAAAGCAATTACAACACAAACACTCTTAATACTAAATATATTCATATACCTTGAAAGTACAAACTGAATTACAATTGTTCCAACTGATATGAATATAACAAGAGAAATCCTATATATAGGTGATTAGTGACAACGTATAAGATCAGGATCCGCATAAGCTTATACGGGTGTACAATCTTATACGTCCTCTTACTTATACGTGTCACTTTACAAAGTTTTACCTAATGACAGTTTAGCCCTTTACAAAATACAAAATGACATATTAAGCCCACTAGACCTAGCATTAGATAAAAATGCTCTAACAAAGTCCCCCTTGGATATTGCTAGGTCTAAATTACAACTAAAATTCTAACTTTGATTAAGCCTAACTAAAAATATTGTAGACCTCGATCGTATTAACTTGAAATTTTGGATCTATCAAATTACCCAAGGATGTCTTGACAGCACCCCAGGCACCCGAAGATCCAGTCTGTTGACTTTGGTTGAATCTATACAAATGATGGTGAATAAATTTTTTACGGAATCACCATCATAGATTCAGATCATCTATCCGAGAGTCGGACATATGATACTATGGAAAAAATCCTCCAGCTCACGGATATTAAACTAGAACCGAAATCTAGTGATCTTCCATTCGTCCTTTCCTTGCAAATCCATGACCAAACCAACACTTTATCATAATCTAAGTCAACTTCCTTGGCAATCATCATCTTGATAGCTACACCCCAAAAAGAATTCATATATTAACAGAAATAATATGCAGATCCAAAGAAAATTCAACTATGAACAAAAGTAATATGCAGCTGGATATAAGTACACAAAGAAGTAAACCTAGACTGACATATTAATATAGAACCACCGTTTTGTCGGCCAGTTTTTGAAATTCGTGAGAATACCAACCCCACTAGAACATTCTACTAATATTGTATTTCAGCATAAACAATTTAGTTCACGTATAAGATTTTACACCAGATAAGAATACAAATTGATAAGTTTGTTGATCTTATACGCCGTATAAGTCAAAAACTTATGTGCCGTATAAGCTCATCAAGCTTATACGCTAGTCAGAAAAACTAGGTCAAAAACACAATTGAACAATTCAGACAAGATCATACCAAAATTTATGGACAAGCAAGTTCGGAATAACATCGAAAATCAACCGCAAAACAAACCCTTATGAATAACAAACACATTAGGTTAAAGTCAGTCCAAAACTCAAAAGTCATTGTTCATCGCGATAAACCCTTCACAGATCTTTCAAAACAACAAGAAATTATACCTTTGCAGTGTGTGAATCAACCACAAGTAAAATGAGCAAACAAAAACACAGATTTACAGACCAAAAAATTGAACAATGAACTAGCCACGTAAGTCTCAAGAAAGATATCCGTTTGACCAATAAAGAGACTCAGCCGTATAAAAACCCTTTTATACTTACACTTATATGTCCGTAACACACCTTGACTTATACGTCCGTATAAGTCTTTCCATTTTGAACATTTTGCATTCTAAACACCATATAAAACAAACAATTTTCACACATGATTCAGATCAAGTCCAAATTAATAACCTTGAATAATCTTTCAAAAAGAATTTATGTGTTCGATCCAGAAATACACACGAGCCCTAGGATTTGAAACCAATTGAAAAAAATTGATTAGAATATAACCAAGTCCAATTTAATGACCTTGATTAATTATATAAAGCATTTAAATCCCAATATTGAAAAATTTTGTCAGAAAACAAACTCTTGATTCCGATTCTTGGATATCCATACCTGAATCACCTTTCACCAAAGTCGAAAATAACACAGAAAATAATTTTTTTTTGGTAAAAAAAAATGTAAACATGACAAAATTTATCAAAATAACAAAATAAAAATGAAACACATATTTTTATGAGTTGAACAAGGAATCATATTGATCAATCCGTTCTTCCATCACGGTTGCAGTTTTATTATATCTGATGTTAAGTCGGTTATGGATATTGTTGTCCACTTAAACCTTTGAAACAAAAGATTCAGAGACATCAGTGATATGATTAAGGTTCAATTAGACACATAATATCAAAACATGATCAGTTTCTAATCTTGATTCAGGCTTATTTTGATTTTTACCGTATCACCCAAGTTGACTTAAACCTTAGAACCAGCAGATCAAAAAATGTTTTTTTAAAACAATTTAACTTTTGGCAATCATAGCAACGACTTTCCACAACAAGGGATACTCCCATTATCAAGCAATACACAAAGCTTCCTTTGCCAAGGATGAGTATGAACGATTTCATCTGTTGGCTTACATACATCGTATTCCCATGGGGTCCGTTTCTTAATGGTATTAAGACGTGCGCAAGGGAGGAACAAATGTATGGCTAACATTTTTGATCAAGTCAGTAGTAAAATTTTGTAGTTTTGTACATAGTGATCAAGTTTAATGACTTATCAAGGGTTCACTCGCTTGAGCAGGATTTGAAATATTATTTCGAATACCCAGATGAAAACCGCATAAAGACCTCATGGCTCCAGAAACCTAATGCATCCCATCAATACTGGATTGACGGCCATAAAACCATACACCATTGAAGGGTAGACCATGTACCAGACGCTTAAAACACTTTATTAACAATTTATTTTTGCTATCTACTGCAACATAAGGCTTAAGTATGACAGGCTATTACATTTATGCCTTCATTACCAAGACTTTTGCTAGAATACTCCCATCTTTCAGCATGGAAATTTTTGTTTATATCACTTATTCCCTTACTTATTTGTTCGAAGCCTACCCATACACTGAACATTAAGCACTAGAATTTTATTCTTCAGTTTTACCGGATTTGGAACATGACAAATAATGTACTATCATTTTCCTTTTATGCTTCAAAACTCATTTTGAGGAGCAATTTTCTATTGTTTTGAATTTTTCACATTTTTCAGTGTTTTTGAAATTTTTACCAAACGCCCCAGTTACTTTACATTGTCAGGTAAATGGATCTCCCAAATATTTACAAGTAAATATCAGGACCAAACATATACAAGTATATGTCCTTTGAATATGAGAAACTGACATGATTTTCAGCGATAGGTCATATTTGAATGTTTTTGGTTTTAATCTATATAAACTGAAATCACAATCTTTTTGTGTTTTTCCCAAACCTATTTCTCCCCCTAAAACAAAACCATTTAAAGAAAGTAATTACAAATAAAGTGTGACTTGGTGACCGATTACTCAAAGGTCGGAATCCTAATCTCGGTATCACTCACTTTCTCACCGCCCACAGACTTTATACCAATAAGCCCCAACAAATACAAAAATATGTTTTTTATCAAAAGTTTTAGTAAAAAGATATGCTTTTTGCCCATCGGTGTGAATTTTGTCCACAGTAATCAACTTCTTCGCGTAACAATCACGGATGAAGTGATACGGATATCAATATGTTTTGTTTTCGAGTGACTTACCGGGTTCTTAGTTATGGAAAAGACAGTAGTATTATCTACAAAAGTAGGAGTAGTAAGAAAATTCAAACCATAGTCGTGCATTTATTGTTGTATCCACAAAACCAAGGAACAACAACTGGAAGTATCTAAATATTCGGCTTCATAGGTGGATAGCGACACAATCGTCTGCTTCTTACACTGCCATGTCACCAGCCTATTACCAAAGAATTGACAGCCAGCAGTGGTAGTTTTGGCATTCAGCTTGCAACTACCATAATCTAAACCCGAAAAATCTCTAATCTCAAATACATCGTCGCGAGGATACCAAAGACCGATCCCTAGATTCCCCTTAAGATACCGAAGTATCCTCTTCACCAACGTTCGGTGAGCGACCCTTGGACAGGGTTGATATCGGGTAAAAAAACAAGTCGGATACATGATGTCTGGCCTAGATGCAGTAAGATACATGAGGGAACCAATCATGGAACGGTAGAGTGTGCCATCGACCTTTTCCCCGGTGGGATCAGGACCAATTCCATGATCCACAGCAATAGGAGTGCTACTCGGAGATGAGTCATCCATGTTGAACTTTTCAAGGATATAATTAACATATTTTGTTTGGTGAATAAAGTTTCCATCAGACTCTTGTTCGACTTGCAATCCTAAGAAAAAATTCAACTCTCTCATAGTGCTCATTTCGAATTTTGACTTCTGATGCAGTTTCGGAAGCGATCAACGGCTCAAGAACACAATGATTTCATTCAAACGATTCGAACCGAATGATTCGGTTAACAAGCCTAAAGCTTACAAATTCTTTATTCAAAACAATCAACTAACTAAACAAAAAGACCAAACAAGCCTATTTATAAATTAAAATAAACATTTGAGATGGGCCGGCCTGACCGACTTAATGAACCTGATGCTCCTACATCATACTCCCGCTCTTAAAAAAAACTCGTCCTCGAGTTTTGCCTCCGGGGTCGAATGGAACATCAACCCACTTCTCATTTATTATTATCATGACTAAGCTAAACAGTTTAACTTCATAAGTCGTTTCACTCAACTCTTGATTTATACCACCCGGGTCAAAAGAAACATCAACCCTATTCACCTTACTAATCGTCTCGAGGCTTGTACCACCATGATGTTGAAATTCCCCACTAGATTTTGCATGTGAAACACGTGGATTTGTAGCTAACATACACTTATATAAATTTTTTTGCACAATATTATTTTTTGCCGACTCAAACTTTTCAATATTATATGGAAATAACAAGTTAAATAAACCTTCACGTGGATTGCCATCGTAACTAGCAACCTCAGAATTCAAATTATGTTTCTTATCAAAATTACCATTATCTTTAGAAATATTCAAATAGCCCATAATCATGCGCAGAGATAATGGAATGTCAACATTTAAACCAAAATTACCATCTGACTCCATAAATGTAGGCATATTGATTGAAACATCAAAAAACAAGTCCACGCCTCCAACTGATTCATCGTCACTAGTAGTCATGGTCTCGCCACACAAATCCATCGCATGACCATCATCAACATCTAAAGAAACAATTATATTTTTCCGCACATCAGCCTTTGTATCACAGTCATTAACGTCTTTAACTTTCTTTGGCTCGGTCTCTTGGACGGTAATCCCGCTAAGAACTTTTTGCACAAACGAATATTCTTCTTCATCGAAATCAACTTCGTCTTCATCAAACACGGGGTTGTCTTCAGACACACTTTCTGGATAAATTGGTTCAAATAACCGAGGTGGGTGATTGCCAAACGGATGCTGCTCTCCGTCGTCACCCTCGTCCCAGACGACGGTGCTCAACTCGGGTTCTGCTTTGCACATCTCCCCTTTCAACTCGAGATATCGACTCCTCTATCGGAGCCGCTTGATCTCTTGTTGTATTTCAAGATCTCGGACTCGTTTCCGGAGTCGTTTGATCATCTTACGATCCCGTGGGTCATAATAGACTCCGTCGCTGGCTTGATCGGCGACTCTGTGAGTAGGATGTCGATCTTCACCACGAGCACGTGAACCACCAATGTTCTTGTCGATGCCTTGGTCGGCGACTCTTCGAACAAGAAAACACTCGCCTTCACGTAGAGTCATTTAAGCAACCAAAGCTCTGATACCAATTGATACAGTTTCGGAAGCTATCAATGGCTCAAGAACACAATGATTTCATTCAAATGATTCGAACCGAATGATTCGGTTAACAAGCTTAAAGCTTACAAATTTTTATTCAAAACAATCAACTAACTAAACAAAAAGACCGAACAAGCCTATCTATAAGTTAAAATAAACATTAGAGATGGGCCGGGCCTGACCGACTTAATGAAACGGATGCTCCTACATCATATGATGTGGGGAGATCAAACGTTTACCAAATAATGACTACATAAGTTATGGAATTAAAAGAGTTTAAAATTAATATTTTATGTCTTTTGGCTTTAATCATTGGAAGCCCAATGGTTTTCTATTTCTTTTAAATACTTGAGATTTTGTAATGTAAAAAAAGGAGGTTTGGAATATATGAAAAAAAAATCATTTCCTCTCTATCACAGTGTGTGTTAGTGTGTGAAGGACCAAATTATCGGTATTCTTTGTGAATCAACTATAGTTGGAAGAATTGATCCTGGTATTCGTGTGAATCAACAGGTTCAATTATTTATCTTATTTACGATCTACATCTTTTCTGGAAGTTCGGGGAAGAATCACACAGGTATTTGCATAATCAACGTGTTTGACTTCCAATTTTATCATCACGCTGCATCAGTTGGTATCAGAGCCGAATTCCTGGCTTGTGTTTGATGAATACGAGGACGAGGGATGGTATGTTTGGGCAACCGGTGATATTCATGAAAGTTTAAAAGAAAACATGAGTGGTCTACAATTTATTCAGGTGGCGTGAATATTACTCAAGAAGAAAAAAACCACTGGAAGAGATTTTTGCCAAATGCTAATATTAATATGGTTAGCAATGTCATTTATGAAGATTTGTATGCAAGTTTCACAGACAACACTCTAAGGTTAGAAGTCAATCAATTATATCTTAAAAATGCACAGCATATAATGGGGCCAATTATTAAATATGCAAACAAAGAAATGTTATCAAGATCACATGAACTTGTAGAAAAAAGAAAGCGTATCGATCCTCCCTTTTACCCATGTGGTACAAGCCTAGAGTCGGACAAGATGATTAGTAAAGTTGAACTATTTGAGCAGGTCATCATATCTATAAATCGGTATCGGATGGATGCTCCCTTTGACCCAGGTGGCTACTGTTCAAAGACAAAAACTCGAGGGCGAGTTTTTTCAAAGGTGGAGAGAATGATGTGGGGAGATCAAACGTTTACCAAATAATGACAACATGAGTTATGGAATTACAAGAGTTTAAAATAAATATTTTATGCCTTTTGGCTTTAATCATTGCAAGCCCAATGGTTTTCTATTTCTTTTAAATACTTGAGATATTGTAATGTAAAAAAAGGAGGTTTGGAATATATGGAAAAAAAATCATTTCCTCTCCATCACAGTGTGTGTTAGTGTGAAGAACCTAATCATCGGTATTCTTTGTGAATCAATGATAGTCGGAAGAATTGATCCTGGTATTCGTGTGAATCAATAGGTTCAATTATTTATCTTATTTACGATCTACATCTTTTCTGGGAGTTCGGGGAAGAATCACACGGGTATTTGCATAATCAACGTGTTTGACTTCCAATTTTATCATCACGCTGCGTCAACTTCATAACCTCCTCAAAATCTCTGCAGAGAGCATCATTCGTTGACCCAAAAACGATATCATCCACATAGACCTGGACTATCTGCAAATGTCCATCCACTTCCTTAGTGAAGAGTGTACAGTCCCTGGTGCCACGAAGAAAACCTTTGTCTAAAAAGTGTTGTGACAACGTATCATACCAAGCTCTTGGGGCTTGATGAAGACCGTATAAAGCTTTATCGAGCAGGTACACTTTGTATTTGAAAATAGGATAGACAAACCCCGGTGGTTGTCCAACAAGGACTTCTTCACCTAGTTTAACATTCAGAAAGGCATACTTCACATCCAGCTGGTAGACCTTGAATCCCTTCCAAGATACAAAAGCTAAGAAAATTCGCATTGCTTCAAGTCTAGCAACGGGGGCGTAGACCTCAGTAAAATCAATTCCTTCTCTTTGATTATAACCCATAACCACTAATCGAGCCTTGTTCATGACAATTATGCCATTTTCATCTCGTTTACATTTGAACACCCACTTTGTGTTAATGCACCTTTTACCCTCAGGTAAATCTACAAGCTTCCAAACACCAAGCCTTTCAAATTGCAGCAGTTCCTCTTGCATTGCATTTACCTAACTCTCCTCATTTAATGCTTGCTTGTATGTTTTCTGTTTGATTTTTGAAAGAAAACACTTAAATGAGAACCGGTTTTGAAGAGGGGCAACTTAAGAGTAACAACAGCTTAAACTTTCATCCAGTTGACTTCGAGTACGAACATCAGTGTTCAGATCTTCAATGATATTGTCTTCTGGGTTATATGATAAAGAACGAGGAATAACTTCACTAGGAACTATCACATCAACATGGAGATTTGTAACATTTTCATCAGTAATCACCTCATTAGAATGAACAGGAGTGGTAACCACAGGATCAAGATTAGATGATGTTTGAATCAACGAATCAGTTACATCAGTATGATCTTCACCATCATCGTCAAAAGAAGGTGTTACCGGTGTATCATCCACATGAGCATTTCCATCAAGAATCAGATCTTCATTAAAGATTGAACTTCTTGTTCACCTGAAAATTGTTGAAACAGTAATGTGGCCCTTTTATCAGAAATTTCTTCTTCAAGTAAAGAGAAACAATTCCACAAACTATCATAGTCAAACATCCATGAATCACCCTTTCTTTGAATAGGAGTTGCATATATTTGACAATCCACATGTTGTACTTGCACAATACGGTTTATGCTAGGTAAAAGTACTCTTCTTAAAGGACTAGCATAACCCATGAAGAAACCTTTCATGGAATTTGAACCGAATTTACCATCAGGATCTAGAACAGTGCATTGGAATCCAAACGGCCCAAGCCACTTCTATGTAGGCTTACGTCTACTAAGTAGCTCAAAACGGTTTTGCCATACTTCTTTACAGTGAGAACCCGATTAAGAGTGTAACAAGCTGAAGCAACAGCTTCCGACCAGAAACTCACAGGTAGCTTCAAATTTGCCAACATAGCTCTAGCTGTTTCAATCAGAGTACGATTCTTTCGTTCAGCAACACCATTTTGTTGTGGTGTATAAGGAGCGCTAAACTCATGACGAATACATCGGTCATTACAGTATTGAAGCATACGGTTGTTCCTAAATTCGGTACCATTGTCGCTTCTAATTCTTAGTATTGACAAGTTGTATAACATTTCAAGATTTTTGAATAAGATCATCAAATTGTCAAACGTTTCATCCTTTGACTCAAGAAACATTACCCATGAGAAACGGGAATAATAATCATTGACCACCAAGCAGTACAGTTCCCCAGTGATACTTTTAACATTCACAGGCCCAAATAAGTCCATATGAACCCTCTCAAACGGTAATTTAATTGTATTGACAGGTTTTGTCGGGTGTGACTTTTTCTTTTGCTTACCCTTCTTGCAACTCAAACACTCCGAACTCAAATTAAAACCTTTAAAATTCACTTCTTTAACTAATTTATTATGAACAAGAAAGTACATTTTCCGAACATTGATGTGACCCATGCGACGATGCCATAGAACAGATTTCTTTTAAGATGCTTTGGTTAAGAAACACTGAACAGTGCCTTGTGTTGATGAAGCAACATTCGTGTTCAACACGTAAAGATCATTTTCTCTTGGTGCCTTCATTAAGTTCCACTCATCTGGAATTTTATACCCCGGCTTGAAATAGTCTTGGTTTGAGAAATTAGTTGAAAAGCCTTTATCACATATTTGAGATATACTCAGTAGGTTATTCTCTAACTCGATGACGTAGTTTACATTTTCAAACATTACTTTCCCATTTGATAACGTCCCTTCTCCAACAATTTGACCACCTTGATGTCCAGTGAATCCCACATACCCTCCACGAATAGATGGGACATTCTTTAAAAGATGAAGAGGTCCATTCATGTGGCGAGAGGCTCCACTATCCATTATCCAACGAGAATCATTTGATATTGAGAGCCTCAACAAAAACATGCAATTAGTGAAACAAGGAAACCCAAGACTTCTTGGTCTTGGGTTGTTTCATTTTTTTCATTCAAAACGTCCTCAAAATCATCATATTCAATATCAAACAATAAATCATCATACGAACATGAACTCGATGAAACAACTTGTTCCTCAAGATGATTAACATCCACATTTACAGACCCATCAGATTGTTCAACCACTTGATCATTTATCAACATAGAACCTTGATTTGGTGAAATAACACTTTGTTCATTAGTTTTAACCTTAGCCACCCAGTTCTGACCAACATAACCTTTTTTTTATAAAAACTATCATTTTCTTGACATTTGAAGATTCACCCACTTCAAAAATCTTTTTAACCACTTCCTTGTCTACACCTCTCTTTAAAATCTTAAAGGTGGAGGTGTAGGCTTAACCACGGGAATTTTAACATATGCCTTTTTATTGACCACATGTTTACCCTCTTGACAAAATCTTTTTGGACACGAATAGAACAAATGTCCTTCCCCATTGCAATAAAAACACTTTCTCGTATTAACAAATTTGTTAACAGAATGAACATGAATCTCTAGATTTTCTCTTTCAGCCTTAATATTGTGAAACTCATCATTTGATTGTCTTGTAAAGATTGCTTCTTTTTCTGCTTCAGAGGTCTCACCTTTCATAAACACAATCTCTTGAAAACCATTTTGTGGTTTTGCAGTCTTTTTGTTATCCTCTTTGAAACCAATACCCTTTCGTTTATAATAAAAACTGGTTTTAGCATCTTGAATTTTGATTATTAGGATAATCTTCCATCCTAAGCAACTTCGGAGGCTTGTTTGAAGTACCCATTTCATTTTCAAAGTTTATGTTCTGAATTATCGGTGAAGTATGTGAAACAAATGCATATAAATCTTCCATTTTGTGAAAATTCAAACGAATAACCCTTTCCGTCCGTATAACCTTGAAGAAACGTCTAACCTGGATCAATCGTGTATCCTAAAACGTATAACTCTGAAAAAACGTGTAACCTAGAATCACCGTATAACCCAAATTCCAACGTATAACCTTTCTACCCTGATATCTTTCAACACTTATAACTACAATGTATAACTCGAAAACAACGGATAACCTTTTATGTTCTGTAACAACATATGCGATGTACTGTCTTATGCGTTCAAACTTATACATACGTATAACTGCCTAACAGAAAACATATACGCCAGACGGAACTGCTGACCATGTTTGAAACTGAAAATTGATTTTGACTCACAGATAAGCTAATTCACTTTTGCAGAAACATCAAGTATGTAATTTCGATCACAATGATCAATCGAATTGCAAAATCTTCCAATACTCAGTGGGTAATTGATTAAATAATGTTCGGTAAACCCGTTGACATTGAAAACTTCAAACATTCATCAACTTGACATCGAATGTGCTGTAATCAGTAGTAAATATGAGCCAAATGCTCTGATATCACTTGTAAGGACGTAATCCTAATAATGCTAAACATCATGTACGCAGAATCGTAATGAGTAGGACCGAAAGAATATATTTACTATACGATATGATGTAGCGGAAATATAGCATAAAGCAATTACAACACAAATACTCTTAATATCGATATAACTTGAAAGTACAAACTGAATTACAATTGTTCCAACTGATATAAATCTAACAAAAGAAATCCTATATATAGGTGATTAGTGACAACGTAGAAGATCAGGATCCGCATAAGCTTATACAGGCGTATAAGCTTATACGTCCTCTTACTTATACGCTTCACTTTACAAAGTTTCACCTAATGAAATTTTAGCCCTATTAAAAATACAAAATGATATATTAAGCCCACTAGACCTGGCATTAGACAAAAATGATCTAACACTAGCTCAGTTCAGAAACTATAAGTCTGGGAACTAGTTGACAAGTCAAGAGGAAAATATGCTATAGGCACCAAGTGGGTCTTTATAAACAAGAACGATGAAAGAGGCATTGTAATGAAAAACAAGGCAAGATTAATTACTCTTGGCTTCCTGCAAGAAGAAGGAATTGACTTTGAGGGAGTATTTGCTCCTGCAGCAAGATTGGAAGCAATTAGAATATTTTTGGCATATGCTGCGTTGCATCTAAGAACATAAGAGTGTTTCAGTTGGATGTTAAATTTTCTTTCTTAAAAGGAAAGATAGAAGAGGAGGTGTATGTCACCCAACCTCCAGGTTTTTAGGATCATGATTATCCAAATAGAGTATACAAATTCAACAATGATCTATATGGAATACATCAAGCTCCAAGAGTTTGGTATGATGAGTTGTTAAATCATCTGCTTGCTAATGGTTTTCAAAGGGGAGCCATTGACGATACCTTGTTCTACAAGAAAAGAGGAAGAGATTTACTCCTACTTCAAGTTTATGTTGATGATATCATCTTTGGATTAACAAATAAACATATGTGTTTAGAGTTTGAAGAGGTCATGAAGTCAAAATACTGTATGAGTTCTATGGGAGAGATGAATTTCTTTCTTGGATTGCAAGTTCAACAGAATATGGATGGAATATTCATTTGTCAATCCAAATATGTACAAGACATCTTAACCAAGTTCAAATGCCAAGATTTGAATACGACTTCAATTCCAATGGAAACATATGAAAAGATGATATCTAATCAAAAGGAGGAACCTATGTATCAACATGAATACAGTGCTAAGATTGGATCACTCATGTATCTGACTGCTTCAAAACCATATATCATGTTTGTTGTGTGTGTGTGTGCAAGATTCCAAGCTAATCCTAAAGTCTCACATATGATGGTTATCAAGAGAATCATCAGGTACTTGAAAGAAAAACTACTACTTGGGAATTTGGTATCCAAAGAACAATCTGGCAGTGACTATGATGAATGCAATATGAGCAGGAAGTCAACATCGGGTGGTTGTGAATTCTTAGAAGACAGGCGGGACTCATGGCAATGCAAGAAGCAAATTAGCGTGTCAATTTAAACTTCTGAAGCTGAATGCATTGCTGCATCTGTTTGTTGTGCTCAAGTCCTCTAGAATCAAAATCAACTGCTTGATTATAGTCTGAATTTCGTAAACATTCCAATTTTAATTGATAATACTGCTGTTTTATTCATAGTGAAAAATCCAGTACAACATTCAAAGATGAAGCATATTGAAATCAGACACCATTTCATCAGAGGTTGCAATGAGAAAGGACTCATAGAAATGAAAAGATTTGAGACTAGTGAAAAGTGGCTGATTTATTCACCTAGCCACTAGATAAGACTAGATTCAATTTTCTATCAAAAGCTTTATGCATGCTATAATGTAAGGCACCAGTCCATGTTCCCTACTTAGACCTTGGATTTACTCATAAACACAGTTCTAAATATCAAAGTTAATTAAAACTTTCACGGAATAATAATAAAGGTCAACCATTCATTACAAACATTCATAACTTGTCTTTTAAAATATAACATAAAATATTGTATCAAAACATGATGACAAATCTTCATATGCCAGCCTCTTTAGATCCTGCCATGTGTCCCCCTCAAGCCAAATGTCTCAATCTATTTACCTGCGTGCATACTAATAGCCAGCTACGCTGAGTGAGTTCTAGTTAATCAGGCAACATAGAATACATTCACGTACTAATATACGTACGTATCCGAAGATACATAATACGTACTTAGCCTGTTATCTTTCTTTCATTCATACATACATGGTTCCTTACTTTCTTTCATACTTTCATACTTTCTTGTTTTAGCTTACTTGTACATACGTAATTATCTCTACATTTTAAAAAGCATTTCGCCTTATAGCCTTCGCAGATATAATTTGGGTCTGCAACCTTGTAACCTTCGCATGTATTATTAGGGTATGCAACCCTTTAATCTTCGCATATATTATTAGGGTCTGCAACCTTGTAACCTTGGCATATATTATTAGGGTATGCAACCCTACAACCTTCACATATATAGTTAGGGTATGCAACCCCGTAACCTTCACAAATATTATTATGGCTTGCAACCCTTTAAGCGCACCTCCATGCAACCATACATTATCTTCTTTATATATAAATTTATGTACTTTCACACATAAACTTAATCATTTCCATAACTTTCATACATCATTCATACATCATTCGTAATACAATAACATATCACACTATTCCTAGCGGTACATGCAATATCCGAAGATCGTTCACGTATCATCAATCATTCATTCATACATAAAATCATAGAAGGCATACACTTATCAATCAACTATCACTATCCATATCGTATCTCTAATTGAATATAACCCCCAACGAACGGGGGTCCGGGGGCAGCGCCCCTGGCAGCGGGGTTCTAGGGGCGGCAGCCCCTAGTGGGGTCCAAGGGGCAGAGCCCCTGGCTGGATATAATGAATGACTTCATTCATTGAATGGTCTGATTCGTTAGGAAATATTCATTCTAGTCTAAGTATCATTCGCTATGCCATTCGCTATGACGAATGGCTCCATCTATAATAACGAATTACTTGATCTGAGATGAATGAATGTATAACGAATGACCCAGACCATTTGTGCTTACTTTGAGACGAATGGTTGGTTCATTCGTTATAGGAACACACGAGTGTGCCTTATGACGAACGGCTTGATTCGTTGTCTCAACATGATAAATGCACGGATAACGAGTGACTAAGGTCATTTGTGACTTCTGTAGGATAAATTGGGCTCATTCATGACCAGAACATATGAATGTGTCCCTTCGCTATGATTGTTTAACGAATGAATAGTCATTCGCCTGCTTATAACGAATGAACACCAGTCTTATCCAAACTTTGACTCAAGTGTCAAAGTCAAAATCGATAAGAATAGTCAACACACCAGATCTGCAATTATCCTTCAAATAACAATGAAACCATACAATTTTGGTACCAATGAACTCGTATTCCCAACACCAACGAACCCCAATAAACCCAAACACCCAGATATTTTGTTTAAAGGGTGCATTTGATTCATATATATTGTGGTTCTTTAGACTATCGATTAAACTATCAAATGCTAACGAATTTCCAAAAGAATCATCACGTTTAATTCATTTTACCCTGCTCATACAGATCTAAGATTACTAAATGAATTCGAGCCTAAATGAACAAGATTCCGTTATAAACGTACCTTAAACGAGTCGGTTTACGAACGTGAATGGGCTTAAGAGAGTATAAATATCCCTTAAACCCATAGCCTACACCTTCAAAAACACACACAAACACTTTCCTTTATCCCGAACCAGATCCGAAGGTAAGAACCCGAGCTTGATAGTGTTAGAAAATCGTAACAAGCCAAAGCCGATATCAAACTAGATCGCGTGCGTAAACCGACTCGTTTAAGGTACGCTTATAACGAAAACTTGTTCATTTAGGCTCGGATTCATTTAGTAATATTAGATCTGTATTAGTATGGTAAAAAGAATCAAACGTGATATCGATAGCCTAACCGTTTACACGGTGCATTTGATTCATATATATTACGGTTCTTTAGGCTATCGGTTAAACTATCAAATTCTAACAAATTTCCACAAGAATCATCACGTTTGATTCGTTTTACCAAACTCATACAGATCTAAATTTACTAAATGAATCAGAGCCTAAATGAACAAGTTTCCAATATAAACGTACCTTAAACGAGTCGGTTTACGAACGCGATCTAGTTTGATATCGGCTTTAGCACGTTATGATGCTCTAACACTATCAAGGTCGGGTTCTCACCTTTGGAGCTTGGTTCGGGATAAAGGAAAGTGTTTGCGTGTGTTTTTGAAGGTGTAGGCTATGGTGTAAAGATGGATAAAAATGCAAAGGATTAGGGTTTAAGGAGTATTTATACTTCCTTAAGCCCATGGAACAAAGGCCCATTACCATCCCTTATTCCATCTTTTAATGTCCAAGCCCACCCTATTATAGTTTATTTATCTAAACTGATACACGACACGTTAATAAAAAACGAAATTACCTTTATTAATATTATCAAAAGTAGGATGTTACATCAATTGTGCTAACTGATTATGTGACTCAAGGTCTTGAATGAGTTACAAACAATTTAAACTGTAACTATGTATGACTTAGGTATCTATGGTGCTTAAGTATGAATTTGATTATGTTTCATGATAATTTGATGAGTATGATTGAATCTGATTTGAAATGTTTTATCTGCATATCTATCTGAAACTTTGTCATGATTACTGTTTTGAAGTGACTATGCATTATATGCTTAGGACAAGTTAGACTATGCATGTTTTATCTTGACTAGAACTTCATGTTAGCTTGCTTGTGATTGTGTATTAATGTGTTTTGATGATTGTTAGTGCACGGTTTTGGTGTCCGTAGCGATCGAATAAGTTATAGGCGGTTTAGTCTTTGTATTTAACGTATATTGTAAATAGCCTATAAATAGGGAGCTTATGCTCATAATTTGGTAGAGAACTAGTACATAGATGTAAATTATCCTCTCCATAACTTAATATTCTCTCTAATATATTCATCCATATTTATCAATAAAGTATTTTATTTAAAGTATCGATTTCGTGTTGATGTATCGTATTAGCGGCTAGATCTTGGTCTCTATGACGTTCTCTCAATTGGTATCAGAGCAGGAGCTGCTCTCGATGCATCAATAAGGTAAATCTGAGTTTTCGTGTTTTTCGTGTTCTTCGGGTTTTGGTCAGATCTGGAGTAATTTTGTGTGTTATTGGTGGATTTGTTGGTGAATTCGTGTTTATTGATGGAAGAGGGAACTTCCTGTGTAATTTAGTGTTAAGTTATGGTGTATTGAGTGATTCACCATGGAAGAGCATGTTAACTTTTGATTCGGTTTATGATGATTTAGTGATTGTTAAGTTAATTGGATGATGGATTTGTGTTTATAATTGAAATCCTCATGTTTCTGTGGATTTTGGTGGTTAATTATGGTGAATTGAAGGTTTCACCATGGAAGAGCATGATATGGGTTAAGTTAATTGATGTTGAATTAATGGTTGTTAAGTTTAATGGTTGATTAATTTGGAATCGTGGTGAAAATCCGAGTGTTCGGGTAGATTTTCATGGTTATTTATGGTGTTTTGATGATTTCACCATGGATGAAGTTCAAAAAATCCAGATTCCGGCCAGATCTAGTTTTTCCGGCGATGTAACAGTATTTTCCGGCAAATCACGTTTTTCCGGCTAGCTGTTCAGATCCAACCAACTGATTCGTTAGTTACTGTAGCTAATTCGTTAAGAAAGCTTAACGAATCTACTGTAGCAATTCGTATTGAAAAAGTTAACGAATTAGAGTGATTCGTTAAGCTAATTCGTTAAGGTTATGATAACGAATTAGAGTGATTCGTTAAGTTAATTCGTTAAGGTATATGTAACGAATTAAGGCAATTCGTGAAGCTGATTCGTTAAGTTAAAGATAACGAATTAATGCAATTCGTTAAGTTATTTCGTGAAGGTGATTAGTTAAGGTATTGATAACGAATTAAGGTGATTCGTTAACTGTTATAACGAAGTGAAATCTTAACGAATGGGAGGCCATTCGTGTAACTGTTATAACGAATTGGAGTTGGTAATTTATAACGAATTGAGTTGATTCGTTAAGTGTATAACGAATCAGTGAATAGTTGACGAATGGTGGATAATTTGTAGCGAACTGAGTTAACGAATGGAGATGACGAACTAAGTTAACGAATGGGAGAATTATTTATAACGAATTAGATAGGCAATTCGTTAAAAAAAATATGGCGGGAAAAATTTTCTTGCGTGAATTTTTTCCAGAATTCTCCTCGTAAGCGAGTTTTCATTCTTGAAAATTTTGGCGTTAAAATTTATTTTTCGAAAATTTTCGGTGAATTTTTGGCGGGAAAATCGGAAAAATTTTCTTATTCGAAATTTTTCTAGGATGTTCCTAATGTATTGGAGACTCTTCGTGCAAATTTTGGTAATATATTTTTCGGCTGACTGTTTATGCGTTTCGACTGGCCGAGGGGGAGATTTTATGTAATTTAAGGAGGAGTGTGTTTGTTTGTGAACATTGAAGATTATTTAAGACCTTGCCGAATTTGTTAAGAAAAGGGGAAGATAAAACTTTTATTTGAGATTATTTGGCTTGTATCTTCCTACATTTGCAAGGTTTCTTGAAAAATTACTGCAATTCGGGTGGTAATTCGTGTTTGAAAAGCTGCGTTTAACTGAGTTCAAGACTGCAGTTGTTCTTCGATTGGTGATTGATTTGTTCAAAGATTGAAACCTGACTATGTGGGATACGAGTGTCTGTTCGTTTACTTCTTTCTGAGGGACTTGATCATGACTATGTTGGCTACGAGTAAATGGCAGATTACTTCTGTTTAGGGGGACGATTCTCGAACGAGTTGATCTTATTGAAGAATATACGAGTCTTGTCATTGGAGTGAAGAATTTGATCATTTGAGGTTTATTAATGGAGGTTGGAACTCTGAATCTTATGATGCCCAAACATTAGTGCATCTTTGCGAACGAGATGTGGAAGAGCTTCAAAGAGTATATTTGGATACAAGTTATCAAGAAAGGGAAAATCGAAGTTAAAGATGTTGAATGATCGAGTTGTTCATGAATATGTGTGACGAGGTTAAATGTAAAGATATGTTTTCTTTACCGGTGCTGATGGATAGCTGATGACTTGATGCTGATTGTTGAAATATTTAACCATATCATATGCCAGTGGATGATCGGAATGATCTCCAAGAGTTGCTCACTTTGAGGGGGAGATCTGATATGAGAAGCTACATGTTATTAGTTTGCTGAAAGAGATTTAAAGATTGTTTGTCTGCACAAGCCCGAAAATCATCAGTAAAGGGGGAGTCTGTTAGTGCACGGTTTGTGACTGGTGATTTGCAGTTAAAGTATTCAAGGATAAAGTATTCGATAGCTACGGAAAAGGGGGAGTCTGTTAGTGCACGGTTTGTGACTGGTGATTTGCAGTTAAAGTATTCAAGGATAAAGTATTCGATAGCTACGGAAAAGGGGGAGTCTGTTAGTGCACGGTTTTGGTGTCCGTAGCGATCGAATAAGTTATAGGCGGTTTAGTCTTTGTATTTAACGTATATTGTAAATAGCCTATAAATAGGGAGCTTATGCTCATAATTTGGTAGAGAACTAGTACATAGATGTAAATTATCCTCTCCATAACTTATTATTCTCTCTAATATATTCATCCATATTTATCAATAAAGTATTATATTTAAAGTATCGATTTCGTGTTGATGTATCGTATTAGCAGCTAGATCTTGGTCTCTATGACGTTCTCTCAATGATTATGTAAATTGTTTGTGTTTGTCAAAATCACTTTTGTGTTGAAACTTGTGTGATTGAGTGTTTTATCAGTAAAGTTTTTCAAACGTATGTTTTTGATAAAAAAGAAAACTAATGGTGTTGAGACATGATAAGATTATTCAGTTCAAAGTTTTAATGAAACTTAAAAGTTATCATTGAATATTGATCCAACCTTTTGGGAAATGATAGTACATTGACTTTTTATACCAATCATATGGATTTAATAGGCTAAAAAGGCTATTAATGCAATCATTGATATGTATGGTAGCTTTCCATGATTTGTAAAAACTGAAGTGATATAAACCAAATAAATATGCTAAACTTAATGTGGAGATACATTATTGAAATATGCGTGTTTAAAGATAAATCTCTCCAAATGATAGGCAGAAAAGTTACAACCTAGTCATACACAAGTCTATTGGTTTTTGGTCACTCAAAATGATCCACTTTTAAATTTGACAAAGAACAAAATTGAGCAAAAAGGATTATAAATCAACCAAAAGTTGATAAAAATTACAAACATGAGGGATTAAACTAAAACAACAGAGGTGGGGCATCATTATAAGTCCTAAACACCTTGAATGTAAGGTATGTAAGTCCGTATTACGCGGCATGTAAGTCTAACGTTCAACCTCAAAGTTTGAAATGTTTTGAAAAGATAAATTTATCTAAGAAAATTATATTATGTAGTCATAAAAGAAATTTTGACCAAATATCAGGGGGTTGAAGTCAATTTGGGGTGATCTGGAGAAAGCCAAATAAGCATTGAGAAGATATATGAAACATCATAGTGCAATAAGTGTTATCCATTTTTATATTATGCAACTAACTAAATCTTATTCATATCACAAAAGTAATGAAATTCATGTTAACTAAATACCTGCTATTAACCTACCTAATGTGTCATAATAATGTTGAGAATGAAGTATTGAAGGGTGACTTAATCAATATGATTCCATGTTGAGATCTTTTCAGGGAAAAAAAAGGGATTTGAAATGATAAACTGAAATTTGATCTCAAAATGCACCATTTGCTCTTAAACTTTGAACAACAAGGAAATATTGTTTAAATTCATGTTTAAGTCAAAAAAGTGTTTCATTTTTACAATGAATATGTCTGAATATGTTTGACTATGTTTGATTATGTGCTTTCGAATAAACTTGTATGTTTATTTGAAATTTTGTCTCATTCGAGCATACTTGTTGAATCTTTGATTTAAAATTATCTGAATAAGTGTTTTCAAGTATAACTGAATATTTACTTGATATTCAACTCTTTCGAGTAAACATGGTAAATTTCCAAGCATACTTGATAAAATCTTAATGTGATTATGTTTTGAATTTGTCTACTTACTTTGTTCTTGAGTGCAAGTGTTTTCGAGTAATCTGTGTTTATCAAGCACACTTTATGCTTCAAGCACACTTTTATATTAAGAAGTTAATGTTTCAAGTGTCTTCAAGCATACTTGCTATTTTCAAGTGTTTTTCGATAAAAAATTGTTTCTCGAGTCCCCTTTATGCTTTGAGCATTATAAGTGTTTTGAAGTGTCTTTGTTAGCCTTAAACATTATAAGTGTTCTCCGGTATACTTTATGTTTTGAATGACATTACGAGTAAACTTTGTTCCTCGAGCATACTTGACAGTATATTTGTGAACAAACTTTACTCTTTGCTTGATTAAATTCTTCGAGTAAACTTCTGCTTGTTAGGTTATTCGAGTAAGATTTGACATATAGGAATATTTCTAAGATTAATTTACTGATATCTTAATTGATTTCGAGAAAATTTGTCTACATGAGCAAATATACTTGATTATTTGTCTAGTGATTAATTTCTCGAGCAATCTTGTATATTCGAGTAAACTTCTTTCATTTTTTCTTACATAATGTATTTCTATTAAAACTATAATCAAGCAAACTTTATGTTCGAGCAAGCTTTGGCAAAAAAAATTGTCCAAGAAAGCTTTGTGCTTATGAATTTGAAAATGGGATTTTTGGCAATATTCTGAAACTAAACGACAAAAATCATTTAAAACCCACATTCAAATGCACAAGGGTATAGTATAAAAGAGATACATAGAAAAATTTTCATTTTATCTTCCCCCCCCCCCCTTCTCTCTATCTCTCTCTCTCTCTCTTACATTATACTTAGCTTCCTCACAACCTAAGCTATCGAACCGTTGCTCACTAAACCTATTTAAATATTATCATCCATCCTAATTCCAACTTGGTAAGCTTTAATTAAATTATTTCTGGCACTCATTATATGGGTTTAGGTCTTTAATTTCAAGTTCATTGACATCACTATTTTACGTTTAGGTTATTATATTGTCGAAGAACATGTTCATAAAGACTATCCTTTTATACTTTTTTTTCTTCAAGTATATATACATGCATGTTCAATTGATGTTCAGATTGACTAACTTATGCTTTGAATATGTGTTTTTTTTGTGTCCATGTAGATATGGTTTACAAATTTGAGCATAAGCACAATTTGAGCACATTTCTTCAAATCAATGAGGAGAATCGCCCCTTGGAGCTAATGATCAGTTGGTTGATACGCTCGAATCTACGGTTTGCCTTGACTGAAAGTTTGATCATCTACAGAAATCGTCACATGGATTTCCGGCAAACTACTCAATATGTTGAAGACATTAATGGGAGAAGAATAGAGACCACTGTGCTTGACATGGAGATTGAAATAACTAAGCAAGTTATATGCACAATCTTCCAATTGAATGATGACTTTGAAGCTCAATTATCCTACTCCCAGCATAGACTGTTAAAAATTTTTCAAGAAACATTGGGATATCAAGGAAACATCAATGAAGGACACTTCCAGACGAGGATGTTTCCATTAATCAATCGATTCCTATTTCATCACATAACTCAGAGCATGACACCAAGAAGAGGAACATGGACTCAAATGAGCAGAGAAATTGCTACAGGCTGCACCCTGACTTGCCAACTGCCGGGTCTACAAATGTATTACAAAATTCAAATGTTTTCAGAAGGATCAATAGGCTCGGTCCAACAAGTCAATTTGATCAGGAAGTGGAGTTTGATATACTTCCTTGGTTGATAAATAATGATGTTGAGATATGGAGGTTCCTGCTTCACCTGTGGTGAGTAGTGAAAAAGATAGTAATGAGGAAGATGATTATGAGAGTGAGTCTGATGATAGTGAAGATGACCATAATGTTGGAGGAGATGATGATGTTGTGAATAAGAATGTGGCTAATGATATAGCACATGTTGAGGGGGAGGCAACTCATGATGAAGTTATTTCTAATGTTGTGCACCATATATGTAACAACCCTAAATTTGTTAATTTAATCATATTTTAAATCAACATATTTTAAACTAAAATTTGTAGAAAAAAAATAATAGATAATAAAAGTGTTTTGAGGTTTTAATAAGGTTAACCTTATACTTAAACCTTATTGAAACTATGGCATAATATAGGGGATATAGTGAAAATATCGAGAGTCTTTGACTAGTCAACACATATATATGTTTAATAAAAATAAAAATTTGTATGTTATGTATTTGTGTGTGACGAACGGAGGAAAGGAGAAAGATAGGGCAAGAGCGAACTTTGATTTAATTCAAGAAATTGATGAAATACTCTTCATCCGATCTTTCATACTCATTATAGACACCATTTAATTCGAAGATGACTAAATTGTGATACTTGTTAGTTCAGAAACTATGTCGTTTGTGTTGCATGCGATTATATGCTACCAATTTGATGTTATATCCGATTTCTAAGAAGTTAAGAGTTTAGGGTTCATGAGTAAACTTGAGGATTTTCATATTTTAAAGTTTTGTCGTATGGATTGTCTAAACGATTAGAAGTTAGAGTTTCATAAAGGAAATTTGGGAGTTTTGCTATAAAATGAGTATTGAGCATAAAATGAAAGAATGGAGTGAAATTAGGTAAATTTAGTAATGTAATATCGAACCATGGAAATTGCATGAATCGTTTTCCACTAACTTTAATATTGGTTCGAGGATTGAGTTTAATTGAGTTTTATGTTTTTAAAATCAACTAAGGTGAAATATTCTTTAGTAAAGACATAATGCTATGAATGTGTGATGGCTCTTAATGTGCATGACAATTGTGAAATAATGGACTAGTGATCTAAAGCGTTGAACATTTAGGTAACTAGGCCATCACAGACGAGGATCGTCAATCGAGCTCCTCCTCTTCTTCAAAAGGTACGTTCTTGTATTTCGTTTATAGCTTGGAAAATACGGATTTGTATATGCTTGAATTACAGGTTATATAATGAGAAGCTTCTTTCATTCCAATGGTTGTGCGTTTATATATTATTTTAGAGACTCAAACACAAAATTTGTTAAGATGTTAAAACAACTGGTTTATATACAATTGTAGTAACATATTTAAGCTTGAAAACCCATGGAATTAAAGCTGTAATTTCGGTTGTACATGGGGTTGTTACGCAGCCGTGTAAGGCTGCAAAACACAGCCATACATGGCTGTAAAAATACAGCACAACAGGGCTGTAAACTTGGGCTGTTATCAGCCGTACAGGGCTGGAAAAATATATCCGTGCAAGCCTGTAAAATGTAGCTGTTATACAATAGTATGAGGTTGGAAAATATAGGAGTACGTTGCTGTAAAACAGGGCTGTTATGCAGCTGTATAAGGCTTTGAGAAATAGATGGACAAGGCTGTGAACACACCCGTTAATCGTATTCTTGAGCATGCAACAGGATTCAGAAATATATATTTATAATAAGATTAAGCTCATTATATAACTAATTGAAATGATTAAAATCAAAATGATATACTTACTTAGTATATATACTAATGAGTTTAACTGTGTACTTTTTCAGGTAAAGCACACTTTAAGAATGTTGGTGATCAAGTCTCGTGTCGGATCAAATAAAACTTCTTTCGTTGATTAAGGAATTTTGTAAATATAGAAATCTTAAGATGATTTATGACACTTGTTTGCAAGCAGTACTTTATTTTAGTTTATATGAATCAACCTTTTTAAAAAAAATCAAATATTATACACATAAAAGAGATTATGTGATGTGTTTGTTAAATAAGTCGCATGAAATAAAAGTTCTCGAACCATTTTCCGCAACACGTTTTAAGTTTAAGTTATAAAATTTTGGGATGTTACAATATATCAACCATTACACCATCTATTTCACCACCACCCTAATCACCGCCTCAACCACAAATCCATGAGCCATACATCCATTCACCATCTAACTCACCACAAACCTTTGAGCCATACATACCGTCACCACCTCACTCAACATAAACCTTTGAGCCATACATTCCATCACCACCACATTCACCACAAACTAAAACCCAAACCCAAACCCACCCAACTGAAACTGAACTTTACATACCATAACTTATTCATCCCACCTTATAAACCAACCAAACACACCATACCAGTCACCTTTGATTCAAACCAAAAACCCTTTACCGCATACAAGTACCCAAATCCTTCAAAGCCCAGCACGCCAAAGCCAACCCAATCAAACATCTGAACCAGAACCATTTTCTTTTGATACCACCATCTACATCCTCAAGAATGGACATATTAATAAGAAATTTTGATCTTTTAATAGAACATTCTCAACTAAAATCAGAAAATTCCACTTTAAGGAGTAGAAACACAGAACTGGAATCTCAGCTTCAAAATGCTTTAAAGAGATTTTAAAACAGAGGGAGAATGTTCATGTGGCTGCTGATGATAATGCCCACAAAATGATTGAAATGTTGTATGATTAGAGTGACAATGAGGAAACGAACGAAGTTATGGAGGAAAGGGAGGTTATTGGAAATGATAAGATTTATCAAGATCTTAATGATGAAGAGATGATTGAGAATGATCTTGACCTTGATATTCCCTATGGAGAGTCTGATGAAATTGACTCCTTAATTGTTAAACAAAGAGAGGTGGAAGAAGATGAAGAATTTGAGGACTTGTTTAGGGAGATAAATGAAATGCCACATCCTGTCATGAAAGAGGCTTGACTATCTAGGCTTCCAGATGATGAAGAGGAATGGAGAAAGGAGAAGGGAAAGGGTGTTGCAGAATATGAGAGTCAACTTCATCCACTCAAACGGAAAACGGATGAATCAAATGATCATTTGTTATTTGTTGATGAAACTTCTGAGAAGGCAAGAAATTACATGATCGGATATTGAATAAATTGTTTGAAAAAGACATTCTAAACTTTATGCTCACTGAAAAAAAGAAATGGATGAAAAAATATTCTTTATGAAACAATAGGAATTGGAAAAGAAGTTGAGGGAGGATATGGAGGAGCTAGATCAAGAGCTCCTTGAAGGACTCTTGTAGCTGAAACATACTGAGGATGCTGAGAGTGCACTAGCCATTGTTGTTTACAAGTTCCAAAAAGAAAATTCTAATGAAACAATACCAACTAATGAACATGCTCCTGAAAATGTTGATAAACAGTTGGTTACTGATTATGATGCTGAAAGAATTCAAGATGAAATGGCCAAGGCATCATCAAAAAGGGTGTTTGATCAACTTCTTGAAGAAATCCAGAACAATATAAGATAATGGCTTGTAGATATGTTGAAATATGTGAGGAGAAGGAAGAGGTTTGAAAATAATAATATACTTGAAGAATTGATGCCTAAAGAAAAAGATTGTGAAAGAAAGGGTACATGAAGATAGGGAAGAGAATGAGAAGGAAAAACCATCTGAAGAACCTATACATGCTATCCATCTGCAAAAAGTAAAACCAGAAGAGTATGAGCAAAAAATGAATATGGAATATAATGAACCTCATATTGGGGAATGGGAAGACGTATATGATTTGGAAGATGATGAAGGAGAAGAAATTATATACAGAGAGGATGAACCAGTTTCACCTCAAATCAATCTATTTGTTGTCCATATTGAGAATATTGAAGCAAGGTTGGAAGAATTAAAGAGAGAGGACCCAAGAGTTGTTAGCTTGTTGGGTCATGGGTTTACATATAAAGAAATCAGTAAGTTGTCTAACAAAGACCTTGATTATCTATTTGAAAAGTAGAGAGATGAGGTGAGAAAGAAAAGAGAGCATAAAAGAAAGCAACTAAGTCAATATATTTCTCATGTGAGAAGAAGAAAATATTCTGATAAACAACTAAGCAATATGAGCTTTGAAGACATGGAAGATCTGAGCAAAGCTCTGAAAGCAAGAGAAGAGGAAAAAGATAAGAAAAGGATTGAACAAAGAGCTATTGATGAGCTAAAAAGAAAAGATAGTGTTTTAAGACAATCTGAAGGAAAAGTGGGATATTTAATGGAACATGGTATAAAATTGAACATGTTGAGATAATGTCAAAAAAAGATGTGGAAAAATTGTTTATAACTATATCCAAAAGAGTTCATGAAGATGAGAAAATTGCTGATGAACAAATGAAACAAAGAAAGTTGATAGAAATGAAAGAAAAAGAAAAAGAGGAAAGGGAAACAATGATACTTGCTGACAGGGCTAGAGCTAGAATAGCAGAAGAAAAGAAAGTTGCCCTATCCAAAGACAAAGAGCAGCTCCTTGAAAGACTTATGGAAACAAGTGGTGTGTTAGGTGATTTGAACAAGCTAACTGTTACTTAAAAGAAGAAAGTATATGAGATAGAGTTAGCTAAATACAAGGAGGAGTTGAAGAGCGAGTACAAAAATGAAGAAGCTGTTGCAACTCCCTCCTTGACCCCTCAAGTCGAAACTGAGCCCACTCCAACTGTGAAGAAAACAAACTTGAAACCCTGGGAAGACAAAGAAAAAAATTGATATTCTAAGGATAGTTATGCTGAAAAATTGTATGCCAGCAGGGGTGTTTGATAATTTGGAGCAGTCACAGTTGAAAGAGTTGTTTAATGAAGAGAATATTTACTTTGATGAAGTGAAAAGGCGTATGAAAAAACAAACAAGTCCCAAGAGGCATGTCAGTGAAAAACCAGAATCGCCTTCTCAAGAACAAATGGACAAAGAGACTATTGAAATGATAAACTTATGTCCAAAGAAGGTGTTGACTATCTGTCCATGATTATGATGAGCAAGGACAAGATTATACAACTATTTGAATCAAGTGGACATGTGAGAAGGCCCCAACCTCATAGACATTATTCATCAAGGGCTTCAACATGCATAGCTCCCATCCCTACCATAAGGTCCAGCTATCAAAGAAAACATAGACCCCTACAAATGTGGGATCTACCTAAGAATTTGTACTATGATTCTAGAACCAAGACACTAATGGTTATAATGAAAAGTGGTATGCTCAAAACAATTATATTCAGGGATGATTTTAGGGAGTTCAATAGAGAGCAGCTGGAAGAGCTAGCAGATCTAAGACTCTTTGATTATCAGCAAAGAGATAGATTTGTTGGACAACATAGGAATGATCTATCAAAGTACTTGAATGAACAAGGTAGAGAAGGATTTCCTTTGTTGACAAGAAAACAAAACTAGAATACATTAAGGCTGAAAGGACAAAAAGGCAAAGAAGATTGAGTGACATAAGAATGACAGAACTAGCATTTGGCAAGTCTAAGAAAGTTACTAATCCTTATGCTACCATGAACGAATGCATAAGTATTAGAAGACAGATGAGCAGGCCCAACTCAGAGGTGCGAAGAATTGGTTGAATATCTAAGATACACTTTGAAAAGAAGACTAATTCTTTTATCTTGAGAAACTCTGAGGATGTTGTTCTAGGCATAATTGAAGAAGATTCTGACTTGGAATATCTCCACATTGATAACCTTCATGACATTATGTGATGTAATCTTCCTGATGAGCATCCATTTCATGTGGATATATCAATTTTTCAACAGAAAGTAGCTGCTATTAGACTTGATAGAAGAACTGAAGGAAGAAGAAGCTCAAGGAGCTAGTTACTTTTGATTATGTTTTAAATTTGTAATGTCCTTGTGACAGAATATGAATGTGTAATATTTTCTTTTAAGTAATGTAATTTATTGCTTTTAAGGATTTGATGTGTATTCTAGACAAGTGTATGTAATCTACATGGGTTTTGGTGCATCTGAGTTTGTTCCAATCTAGCGGAGATTGATGGGATCAAAAAAGATCAAGGTAGATTGGAATCTTTTCAACCTCCTCAAGAAAATGGCTAAGTATGGAATTCGAGAAAACTAGGTACTTTGAGAAAGCCTAATACTTATTCAAGCAAGGTATCTTACATTGAGAAAGGTTATCTTCTGGAAGTCTTCTAAGTGTTTAGTTTGAGCAAACTACACTTCATCAAGCAAGGTTGTTCTTCAGTCGAGCAAGGTTTGCTTCAGAGCAAACTCTTGACTTAGCCAAGCTTAAACCAAGTAATTTGGTGGATCGATAATGGTTTCAATAATAAAGATCTCAAGCACACTTGTAGGAAGTCGAATGAAATTATACTAAGGACTTATACATGAAAGGTTCAACCTCTAGCTAGCTACAATAGATCCAGCACATTCGGTTTACTAGAATAAGTTATTAACAAATGGTTGAAGAGATCAGGAAGAACAAGTTTGCTCGTAGGATATTCTCGAGCAAAGTTTGATTATATCATGAAGATTGATGTCCGCTTGAAGAATATTTTCTAAGGTAAAAGCTTACTAAGAGAACTGTTCCAAAACACTAGTGGATTACAAGGTTTGCTCGACAAAGACAAAAGCTTACTCGAAGACCTGTTTACACTTGTAATAATTTTGAATACGTTTAAATATGTTTTTTGGTCATTAGGGTTTCTAGAAGGTGTCAGGTGTGCCTAATTAAGGAAAGCTTATGTCACATTTATGGGTGTGCGTGAATGGTGATTGCGGCTGATTAGACTTTCTTAGCAAACAGAATATCCTTGTACGGAAAGTAGCCTCACCTAACATTCCACCCTAGAAACCCTAAAGGTTATTCCTTTGTGTTAAAGATTAATATCAATGGAAATATTCTGAGGGTCTTGTGTGGAACTGTAGTGTACCATTGATAGTGAACATGATATCACTCTTCAACACACCCGGGGAAAGATTAAAAACACATTTCTTAGGTGAAGAAAACCCAAGAAAATTTCCTTCAATGACCTTTTTCTTAAATTTTCACGCGTCTCTTCTAAGCATTGTACAATGACACCCAAACGGCTCTAAGAACTGAAGATTCGGCTTTTAGTTATTGAGAAGTTCATAACTTGTGATCTTGAATTGAACTGTGAGAACCCGATTAAGGGTATAGCAAGTAGTTTGATAGCCTCATTCTAGAATTGAGCAAGAAACATTGAATCTGCAAGCTTGGTTCTAGCCACTTCAATGATAGTTCGATTATTTCTCTTTGTAACTCTGTTTTGTTGTGGCACATATGGAGCACTGTACTCATGATGAATACCTTTTTGATAAAGATAAACCTCATGATGATATTTTTGAATTCCGTGCCATTATCACTTCGAATTCGTCACACTTTCAATTTGTATAGTGATTCGATCTTAGTGATGAGTTGTTGAATCAAATTTGTAGTATGATATTTCATGCATATAAACATCACTCATGAATGTCGTGAATAGTAATCAGTAACAACTAAACAATAAAAATCTCCCCTAACAGTCTCACGATTTACTAGACCAAATAAAACCATGTGAAGAAATTCCAATGGGGTGTCGATGAAGTCGATCAACTTCAAATGATGAGATTTATTCTTTAGCTTTCCTTTCTTACATGAGACACAGCCATCATCATATGAAAGCTTGTAAGAGAAAAACCTTCGACCAAATCTTTCTTCACTATATTATCCATCTTGCAAAGGTGAATGTGACCCATTCTTCTGTGCCATTAGGTTGATTCTTTCTTAGTAGCCTTCGAGATAAAACATATTGATGTTGAAGGAGAAGATGTTGTGGATGCCATATCAAGAATATAGATGTCAGTAGATCGAGGTGATCTCATAACAATCATATCTTCAAGGATAACAAAATCGGGCTTCAAGATTACAAATTCAGTATCCGTGAATAACATTGTAAAGTTCTTGTTACATATTTGTGATACGCTCTGCACATTATGATCAACCTTATCACAGAAATTCACCTTCTCCAATGTAATCTTCCCATTGGACACTTGCCCTCCTTGGTTATATGTCCACCATTATTACCCAGAAAGATAACATAAATTTTTTGAATATCTTTCACTTCAGTTAGGAGATTAAGATTACCAGTTATGTGACGAGAGCATCCACTATCCATAATCCATCTTTAATCACTAATGAATTTAGATGAACTATTCACAAGTAAATGAAAGGATTGGTTTGAAGAGGTAACCCAATCTGCGGTCTTAGGTTTTAACCAAATTTACCTTTTTGATAATGAAAACTATTAGTTTCCATGTTAGTAAATCATCCACATGAAACTCATCATACCTAGTTGCCTTTGACTGTTAACCAATTTTGAACTATCAGAAGTTCCATCGCATGCAACGACATGTTTCTTGTTTTGTAACCTCTTGCTTGATTTTGTTATAAACTGGTTTTACCAACGCAACATGTTTGTTCATTGAGTCATTCACAAAATTTTCTGACTCACACTTTGAATCAACCACACTTTTACATTTCTTATTTTTAACAACTTTTTTATCACACAAGAATTATCATGAACTAGTTTTCTTCTCTAAATACTTTTAATCAAGGGCGGTTTTACCTTGTTTAAAAGTTTTGTGTTTTCATTCACCTTAGTTTCACAATTAATTGCAACATGGCCTTTCATACCACAAGAAAAACAAGTTCTTTCCACAAATTTATATGGTGAAGTAGGTCTTGTTGGTGATTCATCAAGTTGAGAATATGAACCTATCTCAAACTGTGAATCAACAAATTTAACAGATTTCTTTTGTTTAACAAACTCAAGATTTGAACAATTTGCAAAATTGTTTAGCACATCAGAACCAGTGGATCTTAAAACTTGTTTTGTTGAAACAAAATCGGTTTAGATTTCTTTTGGGGTTTCGATTTCAACTTCTTAATTTCCCAAGTAGGTATCACAGAGTCATATGACATAGGTTTACCACAATCATAAACCTTTTTAACACATTCAAGTTTAACAAGAGCTAATGGAAAGACTTCATCAGCAGTAAGCTCATCAACACCTTTCAACTTATAAACCTTCCAATTTCTTTTCACCACATTTTCAAAAACTTCTTTCTCTTCAAGGTTTCTTGAATGTAACACGATATTTGTTTTACCGGTGGGTACAATCTCAAACTTTTATGGTTCAGAAGGAATATGATTCTCTAAAGAAATGTTAGTATGTTTGTATTCTTGTGAATTACCACTAGCTCAAATAAGTCCTCGATTATTACACTCTCGTCACTTTTAGTAACATAAGATTATTTTTACAATGAGATCTTGGAATTGTCTTTTCATAATTTTTTTCATGTGTCTTGTTATGAATAGTACTTACATCTTTTACAGGTTTTACATAAATTTCTTTAATAGGAGGATCAACTGTTAAAGGGGATGAGATATCCACCTTTATGAGATTCTTTGTATCAGGTAATTTAGTAGAATCTTGTCTAAAATGATAAGGAACCTCAACATAATCAATGCCATGTTTAGTTCCTTGATGATGAGTCCTATTCTCATTAGTGATGTGATTCAACAAAAAATATGAGTTTTGAAATTATTAAGATTTCTTTTTAATTCCAACACCTCATTTCGAACCACAGTAATCTTGGTCTACCTTTAACAATCTCATCAAACCGATGATTAATCGATTCTTGCTTGATAGACACATAAGCTTTTAAGTGATGATTATTAGCCACTGAAGCCTCAATTTTTAACTTATATTGTTTCTTATTTTCAAGCAAGACTCAACAATTGTCTCTTAGTGCAGCAAGTTCAATACCATGGTATTTTCATGGTTATGAACTCCCTCTAGTTTTGATAAAGTCTCAACACAAGTGATACGCTCAGTCACATTTGAATCCTCAGACTCATCAGTATCATATGACTTTGAACTTGATGACGCGGACGAATTAGAATAAATAGAACTTACATCTTCAATCTTAGTCATGCATGCAAATAGATCCTTTTGATATGCACATGAATCTGAGATAACATATACTTATGTCTTTCTAAGTCCGAGTCTTAATCTTCTTTAGTCACTTTGTTCTTGTCTTGATCTATCACTTGATCAACCATATGAATACCAACCATGTTTTCTTGTTGTTGATCACTAGACGATTGACCAAAAAAACTTGCTGGACAAATCCACCCCTTTAGAAACTTAAGAAACCATATCTTTAGTCTCAATTTTCTTTTAATTCTCTAGAGTCTTCTGTGGGTTAACCTCTATTGTCTCTCGATGATTGTACTTTTTGTGAAAGCTAGAATTTGTGTCTTGAGTTTTGTTGGAAGGATACGCTCTTCTTGGTTTGTCGCATTCTTTAGCAAAGTGGTCATATTCTTCATAGTTGTAACACTTCGCCTTTAATTTATCAAAACCAATCCTCTTGATCGTAGTAGGAAGATCATTACTGTTCCAAGACATAAAATTATTTATCTTCTTCATAATCATTGCTATATACCACTTAAGATTCATCAACTCCAAATCATCGGGATTGATTTGATCATAATCTTTTCTAGTCAAATCACAAGTTTCAACCTCACTACCCACTAGTTGTTCATGAGATGACATGAATTCTCCTATGAAAGAAAAATGTTGTTCAACTTCTTTCATCTTCACATTTGGTGGTGATTGTGGAGGCTTAGAACTTGAGGCTTCAAAACGACTTCCTGAGCTTGAAGAACTTTGAGTTGAATAGTTTGCTTTGGATTCTTGAAATGATCCAGGTTGTGGAATAGGATGTCCACTCTGAGTATAAAAAGCAGTGATAGGAGTGAAACCATTCATGCTCTCGGGATTAGCACCACTAAAGAGAGTAGGATCTTGATGAACCCTTGACATGGTTTGACACTAGATCTCATTTTTCCACTTTTGAAGTCTCTCAACAAACTTCATACATGTGAGTTGTGGATCTTTGAAGACACCATTTTCAATAAGTATCATAGCAAATGTAGAATATGATTCTGACAAGGCACCTTTCAAATTATCAATTCTATCATATTCATTTATGTGAAGCTCATTATGGTTCAGCACAGCAAGAAGATGACACTATCTTGTTAGAAGTTCACTAACTATCTCATTTAGCAAGACATTGAAATTTCAATATTGAGACTTCAACATAGTCTGCTCGCTCTCTTTCATGTTTCCCAAACTTCTTGCTCTTAAAGAAGCATATGAGAGAGCTGAAATCGTGATATCACAAAACTGATTAAAGATATTCTAAGGCAAAGCCACGGTGACTTTAGAATATGTGTTGATCTCCAAGTCATGCTTTTTCTCCTCTTCTGCACTCATCTGGTCAGTAGTATTCATTACCCAACCAACACCAGTAACTTCAAGAACATGTCTTGAATATGGGGTGTCCAACATAAGAAGGTAGTATGGCTCAATAACACCAAGATGAGATTCAAACCTCGTGCTCCATATTTGAAAGTCATTATGATTGGTCCGGTTAAGAGTTTTAACATGTGAACCAATCTCGGTATCATAATTCAACATGGTCTACATTACCTCATTTTGAGAAGTCAAAGCATAATAATCAGTCATCTTTAAAATTTGGGTTTTAAACTGTCAAGGAACAAAGTTTAAAGACTGATGTTGACAATCTATGAAACTTGAAACAAACAAATGAATAGGTAAGGGAATGAATCAGGAAACGAATGAAATTGGTAAGCGAATGTGTTCAAGTGAAATGAGTCTTCTGGGAATGAAGATAGATTAACGAATGAGGAAAGGTAAACATATAGGCTAACGAATGACATGTATCAACGAATGAGTAATCGAGGAAGCAAATGAAGGAACATTGGAAGCGAATGAGTGAATAGTGAAGAAAATGGGCGGTTATAACTAACTTTTGAATCCGGCATATGAACTCAAAGATTTAAGGGAATAAATTCATAAATCAGCACATGAACTCAAGCAATCTTCAAACCTTCAAACTCAATCCAGAACCAATACCAATACTAGAACTTTCAATTACCAAACCAATATCGTACCAATCCACAAAATCACAAACTCAAACCACACTATCTTTAGCAAATATCAACCAATTTTGACCTCTCAAAAGTCAAAATTCCATAACCGAAAACACTATTTCATCCCGCCATTTTCAATTCAAACTCAAACGCAGTTAAATTCAATCAATCTCATGCAACTGACTTGACAATTGTTCAATTAACATTAAACCGACCAATACTCAATCAATTTTCATAAAATTTAATACGTAATTACGAATGAATTGACCAAATATTAGTGCGATACACTATGTTCTTAATTCAGCCAATTAACAGTTGATTTAACCTAATTGACTATCAAATAAACAATTCAAAACACCAATTGCTCTGATACCACTTGAGAATCTGTGTTCATTGATCATACAGAAGCTAATTAGATTATGTTCATTAAGGATCTAGTTCTTTGATATCGTTAATTGGATCAATTAGGGTTAAATGTGTGTAGTGTGTGTGTTCTAGAGAGAATCGAACAGAGTATCGGCACAATACCAATAATAATACTCTATTTGTTAATTATAACATAAATTACAGAGTTTTATATAGACAGGGGATCCATTCCCTGACATCCCCTAGAGAATGGACTCTCATTCTCCTAGCAATTCGCTCACATTGTAAACAAATGGCCTATCCATCTAACGAATGGCGTATGATACGATCTGTCTCAATACATATGTTTAACGGATAGGACTTGTTTGCGATGGGATATATAATGTCTTAGCTGGTCCATCTCATTCAACTTTCTTATATATATATTGGACCATAAACTTTAAGTTTGGCTTAATGACAGAATAGTCTGTCAACTTCTAAAGTTGTCAAAATTGGAACAAAAGTTTTCAGGGTGTTACACCTATCCCATGTGTATGGAACTAAGTTTTGCTCATACTTTCAATGAAAAATCTTGTTTAGCAATATTACTCAGACCAATTCTCTCCAGAGCTTCTAATTAATTATATTTTTCATAATATCCACTCGAATCAATCATAATCATGATAGATACGGTTAACTGAAATTCAGGCACTTAGCCAATACTAGATATCAAGGAGATAGATTAAATCAAGTTTTTTTATGTGGTATCAGTGCATCCGGGCTCTCGATTCAAGTTATTTGACATCTTTGCAACAAGTTTCATGGCTCAATTTGGTAAGTTTGATGTTCTTTTGGGGTGTTCGTATGTTGTTTAGATGATGATGAACCGAATGAATCGGAATATCCAAAACCTATCAATGAGAGAATTCTTTTAGAAGAGATAGATGCGATAACTATGTCATGGATGCTGGTATATAGGGGCAAAGATGAAAAGTCACATTTTAAGAGGTAGATCGGTCATTTAATTGATCCAAAGTATCAAGCACCACCGAATGATCGCTAAAGACATAGCGCTAGTGATTTTGAATATAATGATTATCACATCCTGGCGTAACGACCATGCCCAGGTGGGGCGTACGTGACCAAAATGGGAACCAAATATTAGAATTAGCGAAAATTTACGAAGTGCTAAATTTATTTAAATTTTTTAGTAGACATCATCTAATTAGAAAATAAAAATAACATAGTCAATTAAGACCTAAATTGTGTAAATGTAATATATACCATAGATATTGTCTATGCAATATATCATCGCCATTATTGGTGGTCCTAACGAGCAACTAAAAGAACACATCCATAAACAAAGCAAAACAATCATTATCAAGCATCAAGCGACATCAATCAATTAAGTTCATATCACCTGAAAAGAACTTACTCTAAATACGTCAACATAAAGTTGTCAATGTGATAAGTGCGTTAAGTCAATGTACCATCATTTCTCATTTTGGTCAGGTCAAATTTCTCAAACTTTTGTAATAGTTCTTGTGTTTTCTGAGAAAACGATATTCGAGCCAAGATCTAGTCGCAATTGGATACATCAATGATATACGAGATGATAAATAATGTAGAACGATGATCGAGCCGAATGATTACTTTTTTTATAACTTTAAAGATTTATACATTAATAATATACATATGGTTAAGCTTGATTCTAGAGAGAATTCGGCGGCATAACTGTTACTTGTGGAATAAACAGGCAAGGATCTTTATGTACATTAGGGAAGCCCTATTTATAGGCATCCTCCTCATTCGTTAACATCACTAACGAATGAGGCTTCCCATAACGAATGACCTCTCATTCTCTAAACTCCCTTAGTGAATGGGCTCTTAACTTAACGAATGAGCCTTCATACGCTACACTCTTAGCGTATGAGCTCCTAACTTAACGAATGAGCTTAGTCTAATGAATGGACCCCATTCGCTATACAATCCATAGAGAATGAGTCGTATTTCATGATAGCATAATGACTAAACTACCCCTAGCCTATTCGATAATCTACAGACAACAACTCATGCTCTTTCATGGAAAATCAGTAGGTTTTCAAATTGTACAATTTTGTTCCCCATACTTCGATTTAATGGCTAAATTCTATAAACACTATTAGAGTTATGAAAATGATTTGCTAGAAAAAATTTATTTTATGTTATGTTACTGTAATTTAATAAAAATTTTTTGTTTTGTAAGGTTTGGAACTCCCATTTGTTAGAAGAGTTTATTGGCAGATAAACACTAAAATTAGACATTGTTAGTTATCAAAACATTTTATTTGAATGTAAATTTAGGTCATGTTACTATATTAAAAAATTTTCTTAATTATTTTCATTTGTAAAATTTATTTAATTATTAACAAGGCTATTATCCCATAAATGCGTAATATTCGGTTTTCAAATGATTGGTGTTATTTAATGTTTAAATCACTTTATTATAACATATATCTTATTAATATATGTTATATATGTTTTACTTTTAAAAGATTATGTGTTTCCATCAAAACGGGTTTTATGTCAGTTAAGCGTTAGGTTAAAAACGGTTAAACTAACTTATGCTTTATAAAAGATTGTATTTCAAATATATATTATTATTCATAAATCTATGAAGAGTATTAATATTTTCTTGAATTATATTCAAAATATTATATTAATATATCTAGATTAATATCCCCACTTGTGGTCTAGTGGGAGGCTTGGGTTCTATAGTAAAGACCCAAGTTTGATCACCACTTGTGTCACTTTTAATGGACTATGACTGTGACATTCTTCAAATTCAGGTCTCTATTCGTATTTGTTTTGTAAACTTTATTGATGTAAACTGACCCGTTTTGTAAACCGAAACCTTTGATATAATAAAAATGATGGATTTTATGTTACAATATTGTTTTACACTTGTTGGGTCTTGAAAACATTCATTTCTATCTTTAAAACGCTTAAAAATCACTTAAAACGAACTTCGGGGGCCAAAACTGCCATTTTTGAAAATATTGAAAATCTGGAAAATAACCCCGTCGCGGGGCGCGACGGGGAACCCCTATTCTGGTCGCGGGGCGCGACGGGCACCCAGATCAGCAACTCTTTTTTTGGTTATTTTTATGTAAACATGTGACCAAAACACCCCATTTTCATGCAAGACCCTTTATGCTTGACCATTTCAACTTACCTTATATATACACCACCCTTTCCATCCATTAATCTCTGCTACAACTCCAAATTCACTCTCAAATTCAAAGATTTTAAGGTTATTTTCATCGTGTTCTTGAAGGTTTGACTTCTAAATGTCAAACTGAGTTTTATCTTTAATTCTAACTTGTTAATCTAACATTACTAACTCTTGAATATGGTGGTACAACATATATATAATACACACCCCTTGTTTCCTTTGTTAGTTACTTCACCGACTCCGGTGGGTTAAGTTTCGAACATCATAAGGCAAGGCTTGATGGAGGACTTCGTGTTCTTGATATCTATATACACACACATAACTTATTTATACATATCATTTATGCCTAACTTCTGCTCATTTTAGTTTGTTAGTCACATTTACAAGTCTTGGGTATGTGGAGACCATCTATGAACTCATTGTGAGATGGAAACTGAACCAAACCGAACTTTTGTTAAAAAAGACTTGCTGTTGACCTTTTAGTTGTAGAACTTAAATATTTTCATTTGTACATTTTTATACAAGATCTATGATATATGGGTATGTAGAATCCATCTATGAACTTGTTGGGAGATTGAAACCGAACCAATCCGACTTTTACTCACTTAAGACATACAAGTGTGTTTTTAGCTATCAAGACTTGTATATTTCTTCAAAAATAGTTTACAAACTGATTTTAATTATTTTCTTAGATACTTGGAATTGTTGGATCCAACTTGATCTCATAACATAGTTTGGACCGACAAAACCGAACACTCGCTTAACGTACGTTGTTAGTTCTAAAAGAATAGATTTACATACTTGGTTAAGTGTTATTATGTTTTAATGAGTTATCTCATAATAATTAATATTTTGGAATGTTGACTTTGGGTTTGACCATTTGTCAAGACCCGAACCGACAACCCGAATACTCGTTAAAAACCCGTTTTAGTATCTTTGTCCCAAAGGAACTTGCATTTAGCATTCTTCTCACCTTATTACTTAACTTGGGTTAAGTGAATATTGAGGTTAGATACTTTAACCCGGTTTCGAGCAAACTTAAATTTTTAAAGATCTTCAAGGCAACCTTTCTAAATCCAAGACTTCTTTTATTTTAGGCTTCATACGTTAACTCGTCTTTCCGGCAAATCTCCAAATAATCAATCTTTCAAGTTATTACTTGAACGTGAGTAACTTCATGCCCCGTTTTCTATCTTTTATTTTGGGGGTGACATTTCATCTTATCTAAACTAAATGTTTTATACTTGGGTCTTAAACCACAAATGTTGTTGTATACTTTACTTGAATAATTGCTCGATTTGGTGTTCTATGCTTATTTGCCTATGTGTTTATCGCTTTTGGATGGTGGAACTATAAATCCTAGACCATTTGGCAACCCCTCGTGGCAAGGTGTCGTTAACGTAATGAAATTAACGATAACTATAAAATCCTAAACTATTTGGCAACCCTTATAGTTGGTGTCGCTAACTTGTTAGCGATAACTATTTTATCCAAGTTTTTAGCTATTATTTATGGTTTCGTATACTAGTTTTGTGGCTTTTCATACTATATATCTATTGTTCAAACTTATGAATTGCTCACCAACCTTTGTGTTGACAAACTTTAATTTATGAAATGTTACAGGTTTACATCTAGGTTGATTTGATGATTGTGGAGGAAACGAAAGTTAAGACCTTTAAGTTATTAGAAAAAATGAACAATATTTTATTTGCTATATTTTGTTATATCTTGTTGTTGACTATTGTTTGAATATTGTTATGTGACATTTTTGATGTTGTGAAATGAAATGAGGTTGTTAAATATTGTCTCTTTAAATTAGTGTCATGCGCTTATGGGCAATCGTTACACCTCGGCAAGTTTCGCCGCCTTTGGTCGGGGTGTGACAGATTGGTATCAGAGCCATGACAAATAAGATAGGTGGTTAGACGTAACGAGCTAGAATTGTTATGCTTAGGGTCCTATACGTGTGTTCATATGCGTTTACTCTATTTTATTGTTCATATCGTATGTTTATTTATAAACTTGTTTAAAATTCACCAATATCCTAAATGTTCACATACACACACTTTCATAGTATTTCCAAGGTATCCTTACCTTAAAACGCAAAAAGTAGATTTTTATTGTGTTTTATGGATTACAAGATTAACTTGGATCCCGTTATTTCAAATCCCTTAAAGGCTGCGTTTATATCGGGTTTGTAGCCATCATAGAAAACGAGACATTATAAAATGACCATTTGACAAAAAGATTCCAAGGATCGAAGGTGATTTACTTACCTGGGATGGTTGAGTTATATTGCTCGTTTTCTAGGCCATAAACCGTGTTATAAATGCCAATTATTTAAGTAGTCGAATGCGAGCGTTCCAGTCGCCATCCTAATCTTCGGTGTTAAAAACATTAGATCTACGGTGGTTCGTGGACTAGTGTTTTTGACATGACGTTGTATCTCGATTTATTGTGTTATTATTGCTATTTGAGTCGAAAACATGAAAAAGATGCGGTGGATCGTGCACATGTTTAGATTCCAACATGGTGTTTTATAAAATTTTATTTAGTGTTGGAATATCAAGTCATGGTGATTTCATGCACGATTTTTCCGACTCTATAAATCTCAAAATCTCAAATTTTCAAGCTTTAACTATCTCAAAATCATTTACGTTTTGTTTACGATTTTGTTATTTATAAACAAAGTTTTTATATTTTATCTAACACTAACATCTTCTCCATACTAACTCTAGGATTCACAAATCATAAATCGAAATCTTATTTTATTTTATACACCTTTATAATCATTTCCTTTTACCCAAAACTTATCCCATTTTCTTTATAAATTATAGTATGCCTCTGCTAAGACGCCAACCGCGCAAGAACTACACCCGACGTATGGCCGCCATCATCGCCAAGCAAATGGCCGCTGTGATTCCCGAACTTATGACCCAAATACAAGCAAACCAACCCGCACCCGTTGTTGCACCTATTGAACCCAAACCCGCATCCTACTTGCTTAAACAATTTACTAGTGCCAACCTGTCCGAATTCTTTGGAACCAACTGTGCGACTACCTTGTTGCAGTGGTTCGAATATGTGGAGAATGTGTTTTTACACAGCTAATGCCCCGAAACGAAAAAGACAAACTTCGCTTCAAGCGTATTTAGGGGAACCGCCCTAACATGGTGGGGTAGTGTTATGCACCTCCAAGGTACGGATGTGGCCATGGCTCTTCCATGAGGAGAGCTCAAGGCACTTATGAAGTAGAAATTTTGTCCCAAACACGAGCTCCAAAAGCTTGAGGAAGAATTTTGGAATCTAAAACAAAAAAGTGGTGATAACGCCGCTTCTCGCTCCGTTTCCTCGAGCTAAGCGTTCTCGTACCTCACTTGGTTACCCCAGCCGAACGTCAACTTGACAAATACATTGGGGGTCTACCAATGCAAATCCGGGACTCAGTCATGAGTAGCAAACCCGCGAACCTTGAGGAAGCCATCACATTTGCCAGTGCGCTATCGGAAAACCATGTGAAGGAAGGTACCCTAACCCTCAAGAAATCAAGTGAGAAAGCTAAGCCTGAGCCTGCACCGCAAGCCAAGGTTGAACCCGCACCACAAGCCATTAACTACTCAAACTCTTCCCGAAACAACAACAACAACAACAACAAAAAGAATGTGTTGAACTTTAAATTGTTTACTTTTTGCAACAATTATTTTATTTAAAGATCTTCAAGGCATCCTTTCTAAATCCAAGACTTCTTTTATTTTAGGCTTCATACGTTAACTCGTCTTTCCGGCAAATCTCCAAAACCAACTACCGAAATTATGCTGTCACCCAACCTTAACAACAAACCCAAACCCTTCCTCAAAACCGAAAACCTTATGTTGGAACCTCCCCGCTATGTAACACTTGCCAACTTCACCACCCACCAAACTTGCCTTGTCGCCATTGTACCATTTGTAACCGACTTGGCCATCCCCAAAATTCCTAAAATCGATATGCACCCTACCCACCAAACCAACCCCAACAACCCCGAGCTTGCTTTAATTGTGGTGATCCCAACCATTTCCGCAACAATTGGCCATGCTTAACCTTCGCCAACCAAGCCCAAACCGTAACCGTCCCTATTACCAAACCCAAGCCTACCAAGTTCAAACCTACCAACCTCAACTCCCCCAACTCAATGCACCAATCATCCAACCCATCCAAGCAATCCAAGCACCACCTCCACCTCCACCGCAAGCACCTCAAGTCAACCATGTCAACCAAGGGCGAGCTTTTATGATGAATAAAAATCAAGCTCAAGTGGAAAACGATGTTGTGAACGGTATGTTTTTGGTGAACTATCATTTGGCTTCTATTTTATTTGATACTGGTGCCGATAGAAGTTTTATTTCTTTGAAATTTGAGTCGAAACTTGCTATGCCTCGAACTAAGCTTTCCCGACCGTTCTCTGTTCAAGTTGCCAATGGCAATTCTATTACCATCAATCCCGTCGTCCGCGATTGTTCTCTCATCCTTTCTAAACATAAATTATCCATCGATCTCATCCCGATGCAAATGGGTAGTTTCGATGTCATAGTAGGCATGGATTGATTATCTTTGCACCGTGCCGAAGTCGTTTGTTTTGATAAATTCATTCGCGTCCCGCTCGTCAACGGCAAGTTTCTTAAGGTCTTTGGAAACGCAACGCCCCGAAGGTTAAACTCATGTCGTGTGCTCAATTACAAAAGTACTTACGCCAAAAGTGTGTCTCGCTTCTAGCTCTCTCGGTAACAAAAGGCAAAAAGGAAAGGAAAATCCAAGATATTTCCATTGTTCGTGATTTCCTCGATGTCTTTCTCGATGATATCACCGGTCTTCCTCCCGTTCGTCCGATTGAATTCCAAATCGATCTTGTGCCCGGCGCGATGCCCGTGGCCAAGGCTCCTTATCATCTAGCCCCGTCGAAAATGCAAGAACTGTCAAACAACTCGAAGAACTTTCCGATAAAGGCTTCATTCGTCCAAGCTCTTCTCCTTGGGGCGCTCCCGTTCTCTTCATGAAAAAGAAGGATGGTCCGTTTCATATGTGCATTGATTATCGTGAACTTAACAAGCTTACTATTAAAAATCGTTATCCATTGCCACGTATCGGCGACTTATTCGACCAACTTCAAGGCGCAACTTTTTTCTCCAAATATGACCTTCGATCGGGTTATCATCAATTGCGTGTTCGCGAAGAAGACATTCCTAAAACTGCTTTCCATACTCGATATGGACATTTCGAATTTTTGGTTATGCCCTTCAAGTTAACAAATGCACCCGCGGTATTTATGGACCTCATGAACTGCGTTTGCAAACCATTCCTTGATAAATTCGTTATTGTCTTTATTGAAGACATCCTTATCTTCTCTAAATCCAAAGCCGAACATGAACATCATTTGCGTTCCATTCTCGAGCTCCTTAGAAACGAACAACTTTGTGCCAAATTCTCCAAATGTGAATTTTGGCTCGAGGAAGTTCAATTTTTGGGACATTTCGTAACGACGGTATTCATGTTGATCTTGCTAAAATTGAGGCCGTAAAGGATTGGAAAACCCAAACGACTCCCACAGAAATTCTATCCTTCCTCGTTTTGGCAGGATATTATCCGCGTTTCATTCGAAATTTTTCCGAGATCTATTTGCCTCTTAATTCTCTCACCCGTAAGGGAAAAACCTTCGATTGGGGTTCGTAGCAAGAGGAAGCATTTTGTACTCTCAAGGACATGCTTTGCAATGCTCCTACTCTAACCCTTCCCAATAGAAACGACGATTTCGTTGTATTTTGCGATGCCTCCCATCAAGGCCTTGGTTGTGTTCTCATGCAAAGAGATCAAGTCATCGCATACGCATCAAGGCAACTTAAGGTCAACGAGAAGATCTAAACGACTCATGATCTCGAACTTGGTGCAGTCGTTTTCTCTCTCAAAATATGGAGACATTACCTTTATGGAAAAAAATGTGTGGTTTTTACCGATCATAAAAGCCTTCAACACATTTTTGACCAAAAAGATCCCAACATGAGACAACGACGATGGGCCGAATTACTTAGTGATTACGACTGCGAGATTCGCTACCACCCCGGTAAAGTGAATGTTGTCGCCGACGCCCTAAGTCGAAAGGTTAATGTTAAATCTGTTTTGCTTCTAAGCGTCATTGTTCTTCGTAACTTTCAAGCTTAACGTACCTCCGTCGAAGAAGGTAATATGTACGACGAAATGTCTTGTGGAGCCGAACTTCAACTTGAAACCAAACCCGATGGTCTTTTGTACTTTCTCAATCGTTTGTGGATTCCCGATCGCGATGACCTTCGTACTTGTATTCTCGACGAAGCTCATAATTCGAATTATTCTGTTTATCCCGGTGCGGATAAGATGTATTTCGATCTTCGTGCTACCTTTTGGTGGCCAGGTATGAAAAAGGACGTAGCGTTGTTTGTATCTAAATTTCTTACTTGCTCGAAAGTCAAAGCCGAACATCAAAGACCTTTTGGTCTACTCGTGCAACCACCGATTCCCATTTGGAAATGGGAAGACATTGCTATGGACTTTATCACCAAATTACCCAAAACCCAAAAAGGCAACCATAGCATTTGGGTGATCATTAATTGATTAACCAAATCCGCTCATTTCATTCCTATCAGCGAGAAATATTCTATCGAGCAGCTTGCTCAAATCTATGTTCGGGAAATCGTGTGCCGACACGGTTTGCCATTGTCTATCATCTCCGATCGCGATGCTCGCTTTACCTTTCATTTTTGGCATTCACTTCAAGAAGCTTTGGGAACACGTCTCGATCTTAGCACCGCTTATCATCCTCAAACGGACGGTCAATCCGAACGTACAATTCAAAAACTCGAGGATATCTACGAGCATGTGTTCTTGATTTCGGTGGGAATTGGGATTCTCATCTCCAGTTCATCAAGTTCTCCTACAACAATAGCTACCACTCTAGCATTGATGTGGCTCCTTTTCAAGCTCTTTACGGTCGTAAATGTCGTTCCCCGATTTGTTGGAACTCTCCAAATTTGGGAAGTACAGTAGCCTAACACACAAGAAAATCTTCCAAAAAAATATTTAGATTGTAAAACTTTTATAATTAATAAATACACAAGTTTAGACCTTAACTGTACCTTTGTGGCACATAGGTATGAATCCGTGGGCTACTAGGGTCGGTGCAACATTGTGTATTACTACCTTATACACAAGGTCTAGAGTAAATGGTTGTGTTTGGGTCGTTTAACTTATGTTAACTTCTCAAGGCTTCACCTTTGTGATCTAAGGTTAGCCATGGTTAGGGTTATAGTTAGATAAATCATATGTTTAAGATTGTAAAATATTTAGGTGGCAAAATGATTATAGGTTCGATTAGTACCTATTAATTTGTAAAAAGTTTTTCTAATTTCACATGTAAAATCATTAGTTTTACGATGACATAGCCTAAGGCATATCTAATATGATGAATCAAACCCTTGGTAACAAGGTTACCATAGATTACTACAACAATGATAGGAATCAGGTTGGGTTGATGGTGATGGCTTCCACGGCTTGTACACTTCTCCATGGGTTTGCCTTGTACAATAATATATGAGCACAAGGGAATGATCACTGTAATGCCCCGGTCTCGAGTACATACATTATCGTTGGATTTACTCATAAACACAGTTCTAAATATTAGAGTTGGTAAAAACTTTTCGCGGAATGATAAAAGTCAACCATTTCTTACAAACCATAAAATACTTGTATTAAAACAACACAAATTTTCTCAGCATAAAACATTAATAAAACATCATTTCTTTTATCTTTGGATGCCAGCCATTCAATCCATACCATGTGGCATTCTCGTGCTAGCTCCTTTAACCTATTTACCTGCGTGCATACTAAAAGTCAGCTACGCTGAGTGAGCTCTAGTTAATCAGGTAACATACTTTACATTCATATATATACGTGCCCGAAGGTACCTATTATGTGCTTAACATATTTATCGCTCTTCTATATGTACATACTTTCATTCTTTCATATTTTCTTTCTTTAACATGCACATTACATCTGTTACTATTCTTACATTATAAAGAGCATTTCGCCCTACATACCACGGATATTGTTTGGGTCTGGTGCCCTCCATCCCTGGATATTATTAGGGTCTGGTGCCCTCCATCCTCGGATATTATAATGGTCTGGTGCCCATCTTCCCATGAAATCATACCATCATTTAATACATTCGTGTCAATACTTCCATATTTATGTAATTTAATACATACCCTTAACATTTCCTAAATCATTCATAGATCCTTCATAGCACATTCATATATCATTTATACATCAATCATAAAACATTCACAAATCAATCACTTACCACTTAAGGTAAGTGTATTAAATAATCACATCGAGTATGCACACAACCCCGAAAACATATCAAGAAAGTGGGGATAGAAACTCACCTGGATTCTGTTACGTTCAGAGCTAATCGTAATGCCCTTCTTGAGCTGTGCACGACTGACTGTAATAAGACACATAAGTTAACTACTACTCTAGTGCTCGTTTGTGTCCTTGGTTCTTCTTTCTAGGTCTTTCTCGTTTTAATCATTACCTTTCATTATTAAGCGGTTCCTTATTCTTAGAGTTTATACCGTATAAGCCCGTATGCGTCATACATACATATATGTCATACATGCACATACATTTTACATGCATATACGTCATACATACATACATACAAATTATACATACATATACGGCATACGCACATACACGTTATACATACATATACGTTATATGCATACACATACACGGCATACATACATATGATATATACATATACACATACACGGCATACGTATATACATATATGGCATACACGTACACGGCATGCATACATACATATATGTTATCTACATGCATGACATACACATGCACATACTCCATACATATACGTCAAACATATACATATACGGCATACGCATACATATACGCCCATACATATATGTTATACATATACATATACGGCATACACATGCATATACGGCCATACATATACGTCATACATACGCATATACGGCATACACATACATCATACATATACATATACATATACGACATACACATATATATACACACATACATATACGGCACACACATACATGTACGCCCATACATATACGTCATACATATACATATACGGCATACACAAACATATACGCTCATACATATACGGTATACATACATACTTATATGGCCATATACATACCTTATACTTATATGGCCGTATACATATATGCCTTGTACTTCAGACTAGCTTTCTCTTTTCGCGTTTTTATGGTTTTACTCCGGCTTCGGTGCCATCTGCCGTTAACCATAATAGTAGGCCGGAGTTTGATCATTTATAACCCAGGTAGCTTCATGGTATCCATATCTGAGCTAAGGTAACCCTTAAGCTCATTTTTGGTTGATTAAACACCTGAATAAAGCTAGATCTAGATTCAAGCGGCTCATTTAGGCAATTCGGGGCGGCGGTTTCTGGTTCTAAATTGTTGGGTCAGCTGAGATAAACGATTTCTTACCTTCGGTTAGTCTTGGATCGTTGAATGGAATAGTGTAGAGAGTGTTTGGCTTAAGTGTGTGTTTTGATGGTGTAGGCTAAGGTGTAGAATGATGGAGATGGAAAGGATTTAGGGTTTAAGGGGTATTTATACTCCCTAAGCCCATGGTCCTTAGGCCCATCTTCATCTTAAGTCCATAATTAATTCCATCTATTTTATCCTACCATCCATCTATCTTTATTATTATATTATTATTATTATTCTACTAACTTAAATTAATTCTTTCAAGGAATATAATATTAAATATTATTCATGGAAATTTCGGGGTGTTACAAGTCTACCCTCCTTAAAAGAGGTTTCGGGAGATTTGGGTAAAACTTGCGCATCTCTTCTTCCACCTCCCAAGTGGCATCCGATCCTTTTTGGTGTTTGTATATCACTTTAACTAAGGGAATAACTTTATGAGTTGCTTTTCCTTACGGTCCACTATATGTAAAGGCTGCTCGATATAGTTTAACTGCTCTTCAACCTCAACATCTATTAATGGCAAGTGGGATGTGCCATCAGCTAAACATTACCTCAAGTGAGAAACAAGAACGTTAGAGTGGATTCTTTCTAACTCATCGGGTAAATCTAGTTTGTAAGCCACTTCACCAACACAATCTATGATTTTAAATGGTCCAATGTACCTTGGACTTAACTTCCCTCTCTTTATGAAATGAATAACTTATTTCCAAGGTGAGACTTTGAGCATCACATCGTCACCAACGTTAAACTCGCTTGGTTGTCAGCGCTTATCAGCATACGACTTCTGACGGTCTTGTGCAACTTTCATTCTTGCCTTGATCTGATCAAACCTTGAAGAGGTTTCTTGCACAACTTCTACACTTCCAATCTCTTTTTGGCCAATCTCTCCCCATAATAAATGAGTTCTACAACGTCTACCATACAACATATCAAATAGCGGCATACCGATACTCGAATGGTAGCTGTTGTTATAAGAAAATTCGGCAAAATGAAAATCTTGTTCCCATATCCTTAAGGGTTTGGATAGTCCTTTCAGACTACCCATCTGTTTGAGGATGATACGACGTACTGATGTTCAATCTTGTTTCATAGCTTCATGGAACTTCTTCCACAATCTTGAAGTAAATCGAGTATCTCAATCAGACACGATTGATAGTGGCACTCCATGCTTGTCCACAACCTCTTTTATGAACACATTTGCTAACGTTTCTAACGAGATAGCCTCTCGTATAGGTAGAAAGTGAGCACTTTTAGTTAAATGACCCACAATCACCCTAATGGTATCATGATGTTTAGCTGTAAGGGGTAGCTTAGTTATGAAATCCATGGTGTGTGTTCCCATTTCCATTCTAGTATCTCTAATGGCTGCATCTTCCCATAAGATTTCTAGTGTTCTGCTTTGACTTGCAAGAAAGTTAAGCACTTACTGACATGATCTACTACAACATTCTCCATACTCGTCTACCAGTAATTCTCTTAAGATCCCGATACATCTTGGTGGATCCTGGATGAATCGAGTATCTCGACTTGTGAGCTTTATTCCAAGATTCAACCTCTAAGATTTCCATGGTGTGGAATCCACATAAGGTCAAACCTAGTCTTCACATCATGAGTGTTATCCATCAGCTCGTCTTGTTGTTCAAAAATTCTTTCCTTTTTCGTGAACCATTCATCTGTAAGCACCTCGGACTGTATCTTGATGATTTCTCCGAAGAGACCTGAGTTAATGATCAACTTATAAGACTTCATTGTTGCAATGACTTCTTCATTCTAATAGCTTAGCGCGTCTGCAACCACATTAGCCTTACCCGAATAGTATTTGATATCACAGTCGTAGTCCTTCATCAACTCTAACCATCTCCTTTGTCTCATGTTTAACTTTTTCTGCTCGAAGAAATACTTAAACTCTTATGATCTGTATAAATAGTACACTTAGTACCATAAAGATAATGTCTCTATATCTTGAAAGCATGCACTACCGTTGCTAGCTCTAAGTCATGCGTCATGTAGGTCCTCTCATGAAACTTCAACTGTCTGGACGTGTAAGCTATAACTTTTCCTCGTTGCATTAACACACAAGCTAACCCACGATGCGAGGCATCAGTACAGACAACCAAATCCTCGTCACCATCGGGTAGAGGGAGGGTTGGATCTTGCATGAGTATTTTCTTTAATTCCTTAAAAGCCTCCTCCTAAAACTTACCCCAAGTGAATACTACCGACTTTCATGTCATTCCGGTCAACGGTGCGGCTATTTGGAGAAGCCTTTAATGAATCTTCTATAATAGCTAGCCATATATCAGTCGGGTTCTGCGGAATTTTCCAATTTGTTATCGCCTCAATCTTAGTTGGGTCAATAGTAATCCCTTCTGGATTGATTACGTGACCTAGAAACTACACTTCACGCAACCAGAATGCGCACTTCGAAACCTTAGCATACAACTTCTCTTCCTTCAGATTCTCTAGTACTTCTCTTAGATGTTCCACGTGGTCAGACTCCCTCTTTGAATAAATCAATATATCGTCAATGAACACGATAACTTACATGTCTAACATCGGCCGACATACCCTATTCATCATGTCCATAAATGTTGTTGCAGCATTCGTTAAACCGAAGGACATTACGAGGTACTTGTAGTGTCCATATTGCGTCAGAAACATCGTCTTAAGGATGTTTGCCTCTTTCACCTTCAGCTGATGATAGCCTGATCTAAGATATATTCCTGAGAACCAACTCGAACCTTGTAGTTGGTCAAACAAATCATCAATCCATGGCAACAGATATTTGTTCTTCACCATATGCTTATTCATCTCACGATAGTCTATACACATTCTCATACTTCCATCCTTCTTCTTAACAAACAACACCAGTGCGGCCCATGGGGAAATGCTCGGCCTAATGAAACCTTTGTCGAGGAGTTATTGTAGTTGGGACATCAATTCTTTCATCTCGGATGGTGCTAGGCGGTAAAGTTGCTTTCGCGACGGTTTGTGCTCCTGGTATTAACTCTACCTAAACTTCTATCTCTCGCTCCGGTGGCAACTGATGTGTTTTTAATGAGTGCTCTTTCTACGGGACTCACAACTAAACTTTAAATTTAAAATGGAAACTCCTAATGGCTCCACACACTACCGGCAAGTGTACAAATCACAAGTAGTACAGACCTAAGAAAGTCGAGTATCAAGCACAAGGACACGTGAAAACGCTTATGATCACTAAACCCTAGACAAGACCTTCCTAAGAATAATATTTTTTTTGTTGGTTTTTTTTAATAAATTAAACTACTTGTCCTAAATTACTTTAACTAAATTAATTAACTGGACTGACGGAACTGACAGACAAAACTTTCCTAATTTAAAAAGTTAACTGACAAAGGAGAAAACGTCTACCTAGGCAAGAATCAAATTGACGGTCTAACAAGCTAACGGATTGAATGATCTCACGACACCGGTATCTAAAGATGACACAACTAAGGTTCGCTCAAGAAAGCTAGATCACCTCTCGGTCGCACTAACAAACCCTAACTTACACTTAATTGATTTTAAAAACAAACAGGGAAACGAATGCTAAGGTGTTCTAATGTCGACTCTCCTCTCGGACTCATCGACACACGACCCTAATGGAAACGAATACTATGCAACCAAGGTTAGAAGAAAAAATTGGTTTAGCATAAACTAGACCAACTAATCACTCACAAACCCAAACCCGACAAGAACCGAACCCGCTCTCGCACAATCCAAACCCTAACAATCAAAAGCTATGAGACGACTTTACTTCAAATCACCTCTCAGTCTCTAAGAAGGTGCTTACCCGCTGACTTAATCAATTAACAATCTCAACAAAACCCTACGATTGTTCCTACCGGAAACAAACTCTGAACACAAAGTAAAGACTTGAACATGCAACTATCAATCAAAACCAATTCAATTAATTGAAGCACGATATTATGAGATGAAATCAAAAATATGGCACCACTAAACACAACCTAATGCATCATTAAACCAAACTTTCAATAGCAATTCAAGTCATATTAATCAAACAATTCATTTAACTCATCAAAACCGAACAATAATCATCTAACCTAGGTAAAACAAAGAAGTTTAGCCACTCATAATTTTTGGACAGCAGCAAAAACTTAAAATAACAACCATAATACTCAACCAAATCATAATAAAACTCAATCCACAATCAAGTATAATAAAACACACCTCAATCCTTAACTTAATGGCAGAACAATTAACTTTAAAGATAAAAATCAATATAGTTATGAACATAAACAAGAAAGCAAAGTTTATGAGTTTTATACTATCAAGTGTGGCTGAGAAATATGATGTAAAATCAACCCTAGCTGTTATCCCGAGTCACCATGGCTTCCTTTATTCTTCCTTAGCTTCAAGAACTTAACAAAATATTTTTTTCCTCTTGTCTTATAGACTGTCGATCGGCAGTTGGAACAAGGGTTGAGATTATAATTATTATTTTTTTGTTGTTTTCTGTTTGCTTGCTGTCCTCCAACCAATTTTCAGCCACACAAATTATATTTGTGTGTCTCCTTAAAACCTACAGCCAATAAAACACCTCCTAGCCTACCAAAACCAACAACAAACATTTCTTTCTTTTGGTGGCTGCTTCGATCGGACCTACTCTCCAAGCTCAGGGTTTTTTTATTTTTATTTTTATTTTATAATATATAATATCATGTAAGGCTTTCCACAAGTGGGCTTGGGTCGGGCTTTAACTTGGTTCTTCAAACATTGATCATAAAGGCCTTTAAGTCTTCCAAAACCCGGTCCTTTTTTTTCTTTTAAAACCCGTAACCTACAAAAGATAATAAACTTTGTAAGATCATATTAAAACAAGCCAAAATCATTATTTATTAGACAATTGAGCAATAAAAAGATGATAAAAAGGTGCGGAAAACAAGTGTGTTTTACAACACATCAAACATCCCCACACTTAACACTTTTTCGTCCCAGAAAAAGAAATCTACACAGGATCATAACCAAGTGAAAACAACAAACCCCCATATTATTTAACATTATCAAAACAATAGAAACAGCTCGACATATTGACTGTGATTGCTGGTACACTTGTCAGCTTTAAACCCAGCCACTAACCGATCAAGCCCCCATTTGCATTAAGCGTTTTACGTTCAAAAGCTACGGCTACACCTACCCCATCTCAGACAAAGAGAGCTAGAAAAACTAGAGTCAAAGCATACTGGTTTGACAAATAACCATAAGCTAAGGACTCGTTGATGGTACTAAGTATATGCACTCGGTGAAATTTGATGGATGAATGGTCATGTGGAGGTCGTATGAGAAATTCCTAAATATTATTGGACTTTGTCCTACAAATCCGTAATTTGATATTTATTGACTAAGAACCTCGAGCCCCAATAGCGATAACCTCAGAGTCACTATCCCCTTAGCAACGCGTAAACTCTTGGCCCCGTCTAGTATGTGCATCTTTGGCCTCTTTTACGATTTTTGGATGCTTTTTTGCATCTTTTATTCGTACTTTCTTTTCTTTTTTAGTTTCATGCTTTTGCAAGATTTTTGATTTTTTTTTGCAGCTAAACAAATATAACTATTTTCTAAGCTCGTAAAAAGATGGACATGTGGTGGTGTGCTGGTAAGTGCATCTAAGTCTTACAATCTAAAAGTTTTTAGACTATGGTAATCCTCCCTAAGCATCGAAATTCGGTTTCACCGTTTTTCAAATTATTAGATATATGAAATTTGCTAAAGAGGACTATCAAAGCTAGTTGGGTCTACCGACAAATCCCAAATCAGATATGCAAACCATCTCTTCTTTTATTATTATTATTATTATTATTATTATTATTATTATTATTATTATTATTATTATTATTATTATTATTATTATTATTATTATTATTATATATTTTTCAGAAGTTCCGCGAGCTTGTTAACACAACGGTAATAATATCGTTTCCTGCTTAACGTAGAAGAAAAACCATTTTCAAAGGACAATTTTTTTCTTTAAACTTTATTATTATTATTATTATTATTATTATTATTATTATTATTATTATTATTATTATTATTATTATTATTATTATTATTTTTCAAATTCAGTCGCCCTGTCACTTTCAGTTTTTGGGTCAATGACTATCATGTATGTCTACAGGTAGATAACGGGACCAAACAAATACAAGTATATGTCCCTCGAACTTAAGTAGCCGACAAAATTTTCAGCGAAAGAACAAAACACACAACGGTTGCCCCAGTCACTTTCAGTTTTCAGGTAAATGGCTATCCCGTATGTCTACAAGTAGATAACCGGACCAAACATATAAAAGTATATGTCCCTCAAACTTGAGTAACCGACATAATTTTCAGTGAAAGAGTGCAAAAATGTTATTATTAAATTTTATTTTATTTTTTACTCTTTTTTCTACAACTAAGTAAAATAAACTCACATCCCCACACTTAGAACGAAATCGTCCTTGATGAGAACAAGGAAAAGAAATAAAATAAAAATAAAACCTAAAATTTTCAAGAGGAAAACAGAGAACGGGTTACTCCTATGGTTTATATGCAGAATCTTTACCAGTTGTGTATCAATCGAACGAGCGTATAGCATTTCATTCGCGGCCGCAACCTAGGGAGAACCAGTTTCAAAACGCCATCAGATCCACCATGCGTATAATAATACCTGCAATAACTCAAACTCGCTTGCATGTAGCGGCGTACGAAACTGAAAACAAAAACATATGAAATAACACATATTTTTATGTTTTTTACTTTTTATTTTATGTTTATTATTTTTTTTATTTTTATTTTTATTTTTAATTTTTTTATTATTTTTTTATAAATAGAATACCCCTAAAATCGACCTACTCGAATGGAGATTAAGTACGAGCGGTTTCAACACGTCTAAGCAAAACAGATAGCAAAAATAATATAAAAAAATACACACTCTACAACTCGGGCTATCTCCTGAGTGATGCATCCAACACGTCTACGCCTCGGTGAGCGAGTCAAGGTACAATACCTCGACTGTCTGATCAATAACCGACTCGCCTATGTAGTTCTTCAACATGTGACCGTTCACCTTAAATTTCCCGCTCTTATCTTGTATCTCAATAGTGCCATACGGGAATACCTCAGTGACTATGAACGGTCCCGACCATCGGGATTTCAACTTTCCTAGGAATAACCTCAACCAGGAGTTATAAAATAAAACCAGATCCTCACACTTGAACTGCTTATTACCCATCAATTTACTGTCATGTAGTTCCTTCGTCTGCTCCTAATACCTAAAGGATTGCGCGTACGCGTGATCCCGGAGCTACTCTAACTCAAGCAGGTGATGGAAACGAGGGCCCTATGCGGCAGATAAATCAAGATTAATCCTCTAGAGGGCCCATGAAGCACGGTGCTCCAACTTAACAGGAAGATGACATGCCTTCCCATAAATCATCTGAAACGGCGTGGAACCGGTCAGAGTTTTGTAGGCTATACGGAAGACCCATAAAGCGTCATCCAATTTGTCGGACCAATCCCGACTATTTGAACCAACCATTTTCTCACTAATGCGTTTGATTCCCCGATTACTCACTTCCACCTGCCCACTATTCTGTGGGTGGTAGGCGTGATTAACTCGATCAATAATCAAGGGTTTCGGGACACCAAAACGAGCAAAAAGGCTCTTAAGAAAATGGACTACTACTCGGGCATCATTTGTGGGTAAAGCCTTGGCCTCATCTCACTTTGAGACATAATCAACAGCCACGAGTATGTACTTGTTCCCACGCGAAGATGGAAACAGTCCCATGAAATCAATGCCCCACACATCGAAAACCTCATAAACCTAAACAGCGTTTTTGGGCATTTCTTTTCGCGACGAGATGTTTCCGACACACTGGCAACTATCACAACTCCTCACAAACGCATGTGCGTCCTTAAAAATCGAAGGATAGTAAAAACCATAATCAAATACCTCCGTCGACGTCGAACTCGCATCATGGTGTCCTTCTGTCTATCTTACATGACAATGGCTCAAAATTTGCCATCCCTCCTAAGTATCTACACACCTCCTGATTAGATGATCAGCACCGATACGGAAAAGATACGGATCGTCCCATGGGTAAAACTTAACATCAGCAAAGAATTTCTTCTTTTGTTGGTAAGGCATCTTTGGGAGGTACCCGTCCGCAAGATAGTTCGCGAAGTTAGAGAACTATGGAAAACCATCCTCCTGTGTCGTAAAAAACATGAGACTCTCTGTCGGAAAATGATCGTCGATCCTGACCCCAAAATCTCCTAACTCAGCTCCCTCTAGACGTGAAAAATGATCGGCCGCCACATTCTCGGCCCCCTTTTTGTCATGGATCTCAATATCAAACTCCTGAAGCAACAGGTGCCATCGGATAAGACGAGGCTTAGCATCCTACTTGCTGAAGAGATATCGAATAGCAGCATGGTTCGTGTACACAATCGTCTTGGACAAAACTAGATATGACCTAAATTGATCGAATGCAAACACCAAAGCTAAAATCTCTTTCACGGTGGTGATATAACTCTCCAGTGCACCATTTAAGGTCCGGCTAGCATAGTAAATCAGATGAAAGTGTTTATTCTTCCGTTGTCCAAGAACCGCTTCGACTGCGAAGTCGCTCGCGTCACACATCAACTTGAATGGTAACGAATAGTCGGGAGCATTCATGATCGAGGTGTTAACGAGTTTGTCTTTCAAAAGATCAAACGCCTCGATACACTACTCCGAAAAAACGAATGGAGCATCCTTCTCCGGAAGTTTTGGTCATGGGTCTCGCGATATTAAAAAAATCTTTGACAAAGTGGCGGTAGAACCCGGTGTGACCTAGAAAACAAAGGATGGATCTCACAGAAGTGGGAGGGGGAAGTTTAAAAATGGTCTTGACCTTCGCGCGGTCAACCTCTATCCTCGCACTCGAAATCCGATACCCCAAAACAATGCCCTTGCGAACCATGAAATGACACTTCTCCCAGTTAAGGACTAGGTTGGTGTCAACGCAGTGGGCCATCATCCTCTCAAGATTAGAATGACAATGATCAAATGAACTCCCAAATAAAGAAAAATCTTCCATGAACACCTCCATGGAGTCCTCGATCAAATCGTGGAAATAGACACCATGCATCTCTAAAATGTGGCTAGAGTGTTACACAGTCCGAACGGCATACGTTTATAGGCAAACGTTCTATAAGGACAGGTAAAAGTAGTTTTCTCCTGGTCAGCGGGAGCAATCAGAACCTGTAAATACCCGGAGAAACCATCTAAGAAGCAGTAGTACTACTGACCTGCCAAACGCTCAAACATCTGATCAGTGAAGGGTAAAGGAAAGTGGTATTTCATGGTGGCATCATTCAGTCTGCAGTAGTCAATGCAGACTCTCCATCCAGTCACAGTCCTAGTGGGAATGAGTTCGTTCCTCTCATTGGCGATGACTGTCAAGCCACCTTTTTTAGTAACCACTTGGACTGGACTCACCTAAGCACTATCAGAAATGGGGAAAATGATCCCCGCATCAAGGAGTTTAATGATCTCCTTCTTCACAACCTGCTGCATTTTCGGATTAAGCTGCCTTTGCGGCTGAACGACAATTTTAAAATTATCCTCCATGAGGATTTTATGTGTGCAAAACGAAGGGTTGATACCCCTTTCCATGCAATCGCATATTTGTGCTCTCGTAGCACCCTCGACAACATCTCATTCTCAAACTTCTTCAAAACAAATGCAATAATAACGGGCAGCTTCCTCTTTTCATCTAAAAATGCATACTCCAGAGGGGCAGACAAATCCTTAAGCTCTAAGGAAGAAGGAGGACTCTGGACGGAAGTTCGGTCCATCAGATCATCTCGTACGATCCCAGCAGACACGCCAGATTCAGGGCCATGTGACTCAGTGTCGTCATCCAATGACTGATCGGTCATAGCAACCATCTCAATCTCCGGAATCTCCCTATCGAGAATCTGGGTGTTGGAGACAGATCCTCCACAGATCTCGCTGAAAAAATCCCCAGCATGTTCCATGATGGTATCGATGAAGTACAAGGATTCATCAGCAGACTAGGGGTGTTTCAGTGACTGTCGAACATCAAAGGTGACGTTCTCATCCCCAACTCTCAAAATCAACTTACCCTCGCAGACGTCCATCAACGCCTATGCAGTGAATGGTCTGCCTAAGATAAGCGGGACACTATCATCATCGTTCATGTCCAAGATGACAAAGTCCACCGGGAAGATGAACTTGTCGACACGAACGAGCATGTTCTCGACCACCCCTCGTGGGTATTTCACAGAATGATCAGCAAGCTGGATACTCATCCGGGTAGGCCTCGGCTCGCCTAAACCCAACTTGCGATACATGGAATATGGCATGAGATTAATACTGGCACCTAGATCCACCAGCACATAAACTACCGTATCATCACTCAAGATGCAGGGAATCGTGAAACTCACAGGATCGGACATCTTCTATGGTAACTTTCTCTGCAAGACTGCAGAGAAACTAGCACTCAACAGGATCAAAGATATCTCAGCTAACTTCTCCTTATTCGAAAGAATATCCTTAAGGAACTTTTCATATTTTAGCATTTGAGTGAATGCCTCAAGGAATGGAATGTTAAGGTGAAGCTGCTTTAAAAGATCTAGAAATTTGGAGTTCTGATCCTTGTCTCTATCCCTTCGGAGTATTCTGGGGTATGGAACTCTAGGTTTATAGACTCTCGTTGGTGTGGTGGGTAACTGCTGGTTCTCGGCATGTGCTGTACATCCTGGGTTGTGCCTCTGATAAACCTTGGCCGGTGGAGACTCAACTGAATATCCTCGTCCACCTGCTGCTCTACATCGACTGCAAGCTCCTCAACGACTCCTCTCATCGCCTCCTAAATAGCGGGCTCACTATGTGCCCCTGCACCGTTCCTCGTCGTCACCTCCTTTGCAAATCCCCTCGGGTTCTGCTCGGTATTACTGGGAAGTATGCTCGACGGCCTCTCGTTTAATAGACTCGCAATATCTCCCATCTGACGCTTGAGATTCTGAATGGATGCCCTCTGATTCCTCATGAATGACTCGTGCTCCCCATAATTTCTCTTGGGTCTCTTTGTGACAGGAATCCTCTCGAGTCATAAGCTGCGACAGCATCTGTGTCTATTGTGTCATCATCTCCTCTTATGTGGGCTTCTTCTCTACGCTACCCACTCCCTCACCAGAATCCTGGAATAGACTCTGACGCTGCTGGAAGCCGGACTGATTTCCGTTCCTCCAGTTGGAATTTTGATTACCTCTCCACCACGAATTATAAGAACAGAAAGAATTTTGATTTCGATTCGGATTACTAACAAAGTCTACCACCTCCTCATGGAAACCTATGGGGCACTGAGTAGTATCATGCCCTCCTCTACAGATATCCCACAATTTACTCTTCACCTGCAAGTCCTTCAAAATCTTCTTCAATGCCTCAACCTGTGCCACGAGTGCGGTGTTCGTGTCAACCGAATGCATGTCGTGTTATAGGGAGTCGACGGTCTGGGTGCTCTTAGCTGGTGGTCGCTGGTATCCACTCATGGCCAACCCGTTAAACAAAGAAATGCATTCATCTGTATCCTTTATTGTCAACAAATTTCCTACCGCCGTCGGGTCAAGCATACTCTGCATCGCGTACGTCACCCCTTTATAGAACTTCTCAACAACTACCCAGTCTTGCAGGCCATGGTTCAGACATAAAGCAAGTAGATTTTTAAATCTCTCCCATTCCTCGTAGAAACTCTCGGTGTCCTCCATATGAAAAGAATAAATCTGATTACGCAAACGAGCGACCTTAGCCGAAGGATCGTATTTCTCAAGAAACTGGGTCTACCTAGCGGCCCAAGTAGCTATGGATCCCTGTGGGAGGGACTCAAGCCACAAACTTGCATGATTAATGAGTGAGAACAGAAAAACGCAGAGTTTGATGGCGTCTTCGGATACGCCGACAAGATGAAAAGTGTCGCAAATACGTGTAATGCTAGTGAGATGAGAATGCGGGTTTTCATGGAGAAACCAGTGAAATTGAGCAAAATGTAAGATGGTGTTTAGAATGTTCGTTGGAATCAGCCAATCCGTGTTAACCGCGATAGCTGGTGGCAATGCTGGATCTTGCGCCTGCACCGACTGGACGAGGTTGGTCTACAACTAACCCCCTCTGTGGTAGGTCGGCCATAATCCTATCCCTAATAATGGATTCAGAAAAAGTAGGAGAAGAGGATGTACTACCAACAAACGACGAAGAATAACTAGAAGACGGTCTGGTACAACGTCTCTCATGAAACTCTCTCTCATGTTCAGAAAATCCCTCAGATTCAGGCGGTCCTAGATATCGAGTACGTCACATACAACTATTAAAAAAAACAAAAGAAACTAAAATTAGCTAAACTATTTTAACTAACAAACAAAGCAAAAGAAAAAAAACAAGTGGCAATCAAGGTAAGTCCAAACTCGAGTTGTTCTCAATACGCCTCAAACCGTGTCCCCGGCAACGGTACCAAAAACTTGATGTGTGTCTAATGAGTGCTCTGTATTTGGGACTCACAACTAAGCTTTAAATTTAAAACGAAAACTCCTAATGACTCCACACACACAACCGACAAGTGTACCGATTACAAGTAGTATAGACCAAAGAAGGTCGAGTATCAAACACAAGGACACGTGAAAACTCTTATGATCACTAAACCCTATACAAGACCTTCCTAAAAATAATATTTTTTTTGTTGGTTTTTTAATAAATTAAACTACTTGACCTAAATTACTTTAACTAAATTAATTAACTGGACTGACAGAACTGACAGACAAAACTTTTCTAATTTAGAGACTTAACTAACATTGGAGAAAAAGTCTACCTATGGAAGAAACAAATTAATGATCTAACAAGCTAACGGTGTGACATTCGTCAATTTCGGGTTCTATTTGTATTCGTTTGAGTATTCGTTTATCACGTAAACTGACCCGATTTATATCCCGAACATTTCAAATATATAAAATATTGGATTTTATGCTACTAAATCATTCCCACGTGTTCAATTTGAAATACCCCTTTTACGGATTCAAAAACGACTTTAAAACGATCAAATTACATCAAAAACGAACTTCCGGGACGCAAAACGAACCACGCAAGACGAGCAGACCAAAACCCACCCTCATGGGCGTCGCGCCCAGCGGCCATGAAGGCTAGGGCGGCCGCGTGTGGCGTCCTCAGACCTGCAGATGTTGCTTTTTGTGTTTTCTTGTTTGTTCTTTTGTCCAAAACTCGGTTTTTACACACCAAACCTCATGTTTAACCTTCCCAACCTTTCCCTATATATAAAAGACCCCTCCCAACATCAATCCCTGCTCTCATTTCATTTCCATACTCAAATTCATTGATCTTTAAGGTTGTTTATGCTTGTTCTAGGCAGTTTGACTTTTGAAAGTTAAACTGACCATATCTCTTGTTTTTATTATCTTGCTTAGTCTTAATTAATACTTGAATCTTATGGCACAACATATATATAATATACACCCCTTGTTACCTTTGGTAGTTACTTTTCTGGTCCCGGTTGGTTAAGTTTCAGTCCACGTAAGGCAAGGCTACATGGAGGACTTTCATGGTCCTTTTTATATATTTTCCGCATCTAACCATCTAACTTTCTTTTTGCTTATTAACTTCTACTCATTTTAGTGTGTTTGGCATATTTAAAATTTCCATGCTTAAGGGTTCTAAGAGTCTATGCTTCGGTTTAACTGTAAATAGCTCTAGACCGTAAACCAAACTTTTGTTAAAAGGCTTTATTGATAACTTTTTGGTTGTAAAACTTAAGTATTTTCATTTGTACATTATTATACAAGTTCTTTGATATTCGGGCATGTGGAAACCATCTATGAACTTGTTGTGAGATGGAAACCGAACCAATCCGATTTTTACTCGCTTAAGACACACAAGTGTTTTTTTAGCTCTCAAGACTTGTATATTTCTTTAAAAATAGTTTACAAATTGATTTTAATTAATTTCTTAAGTACTTGGAAATGTTGGATCCAACTTTATCTCATTACAAAGTTTGGACCGACAAAAACCGAACATTCTCTCAACGTGCATTGTTACTTCTAAAACAATAGAACTACATACTTGGTTAAGTCTTATTAAGTTTTATTGAGTTATCTCATAACATTTATTATTTTGGGAAGTTGACTTTGGGTTTCACCAATTATCAAGACCCGAATCAACAACCCGAACACTCGTTAAAAACCCGTTTTAGTATCTATATTCCGAAGGGACTTACATTCTTGCATATTTACCCACCTTATTACTTAACATAGGTTGAGTAAATATTAAGGTTAGATACTTTAACCCGGTTACGAGTAAACTTACATTTTTAAAGGGTTATTATTATAATTTCTTAAATAGTTACATTTTAACCCTTTAACTTAATCGTTTACAATTCTTGCCTTTTATTCTAAAGCTTCCCCAAAACAACCGTTCTAATTCAAGGGTTTTATTTTTATTTAGGCTTTGCTTGTTAGACCCGTTCTTCCAATTACCCGACTTTTTCCGAACCAAGTTTCTTACTTAAAAGTGAGTACTTCCATACCCCGTTTTCCATCTTTCGTTTTGGTGTGACATTTCATACTTATTCAACTAAATGCTTTATACTTGAATCTTAACCCACAAACGTTATTGTATACTTTACTTAAATAATTGCTCGATTTGGTGTTCTATGATTATATGCCTATGTGTTTATCGCTTTTGGTTGGTGGAACTATAAAATCCTAGTCTATTTGGCAATCCCTTATAGCAAGGTGTCGTTAACGTAATACAATTAACGATAACTATAAAATCCTAGACTATTTGGCATCCCCTTATAGCTAAGTGTCGCTAATGTGTTAGCGATATCTATTTATCCAAGTTATTGCTTTTATTTACTGTCTCGTATACAAGTTTTGTGGCTTTTTCGTACTATATACTATATTCTCAAACTTATGAATTGGTCACCAACCTTTGTGTTGATAAACTTTATTTTATGAAATGTTACAGGTTTGACTTTTGTTGACTCGAGGACTTGACGAAAAACGTTACCAAGACTATTAGGATATTAGTAACACGAACAATATAATTGTTTACTTATATTCAATTTGTTTGTATGAACGAGATGTGTTGTTTATTGATCTATGAAATAAAATGAGTTGATTAAATATTGTCACTTTAAATAGTGTCTTGTGTATTTGTCCAATCACGTTGCACCCCGGCATGTTCCGCCACCTTTGGTTGGGGTGTGACTAATTGGTATCAGAGCCAAAAGACTATAGGATAGGTGGTTAAACGTAACGACCTTGTATAGTCTATGCTTTTGGGTCCTTATACGTGTTTACCCTACTTGATTGTTCATTACACTTTTTATTTATATACTCCTTTACCTCATTAAATCGTAAATATACACAAACACTTGAAACATTCCAAGGTATCCTTACCTTACTTTTGTTTAAATTTTATACATACACATACATGCATTTTCATAATAACCTAAGGTATCGTTACCTTGCCGCAAAAACATTAGTCTTTATTTTGTTTTATGGATCACGAGCTTAACTTGGATCCCGTTGTTTCAAATCTCCTTAAAGATTGTTTCATATGAGACAACCACTTTAAGTCGTCGAATGTGAGCGTTCCGGTCAACATCCTAATTTTCAGTGTTGAAACAATAGAACCATGGTGGTTCGTGGACTAGTGTTTTGACATGACGTTGTATTCCGATTTATTATTTTTGTACTATCGTTATTTGAGTCAAAAATATGGAAAAGACGCGGTGGTACGTGAATATGTTTAGACTCCAACATGGTATTTTTTCAAAAGGTTTTTAGTGTCGGAATATCAAGTCATGGTGGTTCATGCACGATTTTTCCACCTTTAAATCTTAAGACATTATTTACAAATTTTAAAGATTTAAACAATATTTTCTTTTTTACTTTGTCATTTAAATTCTTGTCACAAAATTATCATTTATATAATTCTATTTGACCGTTATGATTTATTCTTATATGTTTTGATTTCACATGGTAAAGTTTTTATACAAATTTTCTCATTTTGATTTCACACCGCGATTTTGTTACAAAATTCATTTATTACGATCTCTTTAATATAAGTTAAAAATATTTTGAACTATTTATAGTGATTTTAATATGTCATCTTTGTTCATTAAGACTATTTATAAACCAAGTTTTTATCATACGAATTTCATTTTTATAAAAAAAAAACGTTTGATGATAAATTTTACCTTAAATTTTCAAGTAAATTCCTATTATATAGATTTTAAATTGTCTTTAAAGTTTTCATACAACATTTCATGAAAATCTTATTTTTATAACAATCCCGCTCACTTTGAAACTATCATTTTACAATATTGATTATTTGAATTCTAACGACATTTCAACTACAATCTATTATATGATAGACATGGTAGTATTTTCGTTACCCCAAATTTAGTTTCATAACAACTTTCATTATGCAATCCTTGGTTCTTTGTAAATTTTCACCAATAAAATTTTGCATCATACGATTTCCCTCGTTTCAAATTTCTTATGGTTGTTTCTCTTTGATTTTTTCAAGAAATTCACAAACTTATAGCTTGTAACTTTCTTGAAATCCTCATGCAAAACTTCATAGAAATTATATTCTAAAGACAAAAATCGTTTATGTCGCTTTCTCGATTTACAATGCAGTCATTTTAATTTACCACGATATTTTCGTTACACGATATTAAGTAACGAACTTGGTAAAAAAATTTCATTACGCAACTTTGTATTCCCAAAACGACATTCATCATTCAATATTGAGACCTCATAACAAATTTTAACATTCAAATCACTTATTTTAAATTCCACATAAGCAAATCCTTATAAGAATTTATTTTGCTTCCTGTTGGTGCATTTTGTGACCGTCGCTATGCAATTCTGACCAGCGGAGACGCCATAGGCGAAGTTAGAACAACTTCACCTTAGGCGAAGTTATAACAACTTCGCCATAGGCGAAGTTAAGAACAACTTCGCCTACAGGCCCAAGCCCAAGCCCGCGAAGTTGTTTATATATGTATATGTGTGTCTTGTTTAGGTTTGGTTATCCAGAAAGTCAGAGTGTTTTGTGATCAGTTTAATTGTCTAGAGAGAAACCGAGAGGGAGAGTCGTGTGGGACGGCCCGAGGTAGAGCTCACCTCGGGTCGGCAGTCATTTGTTTTCGTGTTTGGTATGTAATGTGTTTCGGTTATTATATAAAAGATCTACATATGTGTTTATCCCATTCGTGTGTTTGTTCGTGTGTTTGTATGTGTGTAATCGTGTTCTTCGTCTTCAACACAATTAAACGAGTCTAGGAGGATTCCGCACTCTTAGACCTCGTGCGGATCTCGTATCGATCAGCGACGCCCCGCGGGAACCTACAAATGGTATCAGAGCCTTAGGCTCTTATGCTATGGTTCGAGATCTGCGTTTTGGTGTTTCTGGCACGTTTCTGATGCGTTTTTGGCCGAACAGCCGCCGCAGGCGAAGTTATGGGGTTCAGGCGAAGTTAAGGAGGGGCGAAGTTGACTTTTAGGCGAAGTTGACTTTAGGCGAAGTTAAAAAAAAAAAAAAAAATTGTTTGGAGTTTTCGTCCGTATGGCCAGGTGTACACCATTATTGTGAGACCGAAGACGTTGTTCCGTCAACGAGTGAAACTTGTTATCTCTTGGTCTTACGTGTGAACAAATACGTGTCAACTCTGGATATGGAGTTGAGCTTGTGAATGGGATATTGATTGAAACTGGATATTGACACATATTTGGGTGTTTGTGGGCAATGAAATAGTTGTTGTTCGAGGTTGACCAACTGAAGAAAGTCAAATTGAACTGAAGGTTTTTGTCATTGCTGGATTGCGGTCAGAGCATATTATTTATGTTATTTTCAAGGCGTTCGAGAATTGGATCTTGAAACGTGATGCTTATTTATTAAAGTGAAAATTTTGGAACAAGTTGGATTTAATCGGGAATTAAAGTGTTTATGTTCTTGATCGTTATCCCTGGTGATTGAAGATGCTTCGGATTAATTAATGGTCATGTGTGTTAGATTCTGTCAATGTGGTTTTGTGATGAAATTGATCACTTGATGTTGAGTAGTTGAAGATTAAACCTTATCGTATGCCGACGTGTTGGTGAAGTTGTGGAGGGAGCCCAACTTCACGTGTTGGTGAAGTTAGAAGAACTTCACGTGTTGGTGAAGTCAGAAGGACTTCACGTGATTGGTTGAGATGATCAATTAGGCACGGGGATGCATGCATTTCAAAGACCTCAATCATTATAGTCGGAGAAGCTTACACTGAAGGGGAGATCGGATATGGAAGAAGCTGGGTGATTGGTAGATTTGTGAAGCTACAAGACAGTTTCAGACACGGCTGGTTGAAGAGCAAACAGAAGATCATCAGTTAAGAGGGAGTCTGTTGGTGCATGTTTTGTAACAGATGATCTTTTATGTTTGTTGGAATTGAGAGCAACGGTCAAAGGGGAGTCTGTTGGTGCATTTTGTGACCGTCGCTATGCAATTCTGACCAGCGGAGACGCCATAGGCGAAGTTAGAACAACTTCACCTTAGGCGAAGTTAAGAACAACTTCGCCTACAGGCCCAAGCCCAAGCCCGCGAAGTTGTTTATATATGTATATGTGTGTCTTGTTTAGGTTTGGTTATCCTGAAAGTCAGAGTGTTTTGTGATCAGTTTAATTGTCTAGAGAGAAATCGGGAGGGAGAGTCGTGTGGGACGGCCCGAGGTAGAGCTCACCTCGGGTCGGCCGTCATTTGTTTTCGTGTTTGGTATGTAATGTGTTTCGGTTATTATATAAAAGATCTGCAGATGTGTTTATCCCATTCGTGTGTTTGTTCGTGTGTTTGTATGTGTGTAATCGTGTTCTTCGTCTTCTACACAATTAAACGAGTCTAGGAGGATTCCGCACTCTTAGACCTCGTGCGGATCTCGTATCGATCAGCGACGCCCCGCGGGAACCTACACTTCCTCATGACGATCAATTTTTATTTTTACAATAAACCTTACAATGCAAACTTTATTATGTTAGTTTTTCCGTGATATCTTCCACTATTTAATTTTAAGCATTTCAAGAACGATTTACGTTATGCGGGTTGATTTATTTCAAATTTTCTCGTAAATTATTTTACAACCTAAGCCGACCCGACGTATCGTAACAACTCTCATTTTAGTGGAAAACTTTTAGCAATAAAAAATGTTGTGAATTACAAGCTTGAATCTCAATGTTTTATTTAATACATAATATCTTGTAATTTTAATTATCAAAATTTCATGAATGTTTCAAGAACTATTTATAAATTATGATATTTTCAATTCAATACTTATTATTAGTCAAAATTTCCCGAAAAATAACCAAGCTTCTAAACACTCGTATTCCATCTCGAGCTACCACCTTAAACCAACCATCCTTACACTACAAAAGTTTTTCACGCACTCAAATCTTTCTCCAATATGAACGAAACCTAACATACCAAAGTTATACCCTCACCAACTCAAACCCCACGTAAATCCAAGATGTATAAAATCAACCCAACAAAAAGCCCTAAATACCGACACTTTTACGCCATGAAAAACCTATCAAACTCACTATCCAAATACATCAAAGACACCGACAAACACACCCACAAATGACTTGGACATATACAAACCAAAGCTTACCCAGCTATGACTCGATCATTCGATCCTTGCTATGTCAAATCACAAACCATGCCGCCACACTGTTCCGATCCAACCATAGGTTTGATATCAAATTAGCAACCTCAAACACTCCTTACGAAATACGTGTATAAACCGAATCTCAATCCAAACTAGTCAAGATCAAATTATCCAACCCATCAACTTAACCCGAGCTCAAATATGCAAAACCTCACCTAAATAGCCCAACCACTACTCACACAAATCATCTAAGCCTAACCCACTCAAACGACCTAAACTCAACGAACCTCATCAATCCAACTCAAGAAAACCCAACTACGCAAGCCAAATGAAACACACTCACTTTTCACCAAATTTTCAAACCATTCACCATTCGAAGCCTAAAACCCCTCCCTACGCACGCAAGCTTCGTTTTACCCTTAAATGTTTTTTGTATGTACATACAACTAGTGTATTTATAACAACCTCATGTGTTCAAATAATCACTTATAGATTATAAACTCTTTCAAGATTAACGATTTACATAGTGTCCAAATCTTATAAATCATCTTTCAAAAATCTAAGATTGTCATGACAACAATATTCTATTATGAGGATTTGTTTTCAAAGGTTATTAAACGATTATATGTGTGTTTTCAAGATTTTAAATATTGTCACCTAAGGTTATAAATCTCATAAAAACTTTATAAATACGAGGTTTCATTTTGAATGTTGAAAGCAAGTTTTATTCAATAACAAACTACAACATTCATCATTTTGCATAAACTCAATGGCCTTGGCTTTACGAAACTTTTTGGGACGCATTTATAAATGCTTTATACTTCATTTTGTGACATGAATTTTGTTCAATAACGATTTACGCGAACTATTACCTCTTATTATCGCAAGCATCATTTCATAAATATTTTTCATCACAACCACTTTATGTATACAAATTCCTTTAACAATTTGGCTTACAAGATTCACATTTGGTAACGATTTAAATGTTTCTCTAGCTAAGCGCTACCGCGATGCTTCGTTATTATGTACATTTTCTTGGAAACGCTTGAATGGCTTTACTTAAGGCTTCATTCTCAACTTTATTCTATTATACATGATACGTGACTTACATATTCCATCATTTATACGAGTCTCACTTTTATTGTGATTTTCTTTTCCATTGATGAGATGTTTAGATGGTAACTTTATGCACATGAGATTTCATTTTGTGTCTTGATTATTCATGACCAAATTCAAGTTATTCAATAACAATTTGTGTAATACTTTTAAAACCTCAATTTCGTAAAATTTCGTTTATCTTTTAAACGATATTTTCATGACTATGTTATCATATTTGAGCATTTATGTAAACACGATTCTATGCATTATTCTACCTTGTTTCATTTGAGCTATTAAGCAGCCTATGTGTGGTTGTCCAAAGTTTTGACGCTATTAGAAACCGTTATTATAATGACGATTATATAAATGGTTTCATAATATTGGTCGTATTCACGTTTTATCACATTTCATCATTTGTTTTGGTTGTTAAGAGAATGCTATTTTGTTTATGTTGATACACGTATGCGTCACCCCAATAAACTCACATCATTCTCATGTTATTACATTCTACGCAATCGTATTCTCAATTACTTATAACCTCAAGTTTGTTCACGTATGAAACTCATTGTACGCTATTATTAATTGTAACGTCGTTTACCCCGACCTCATGTACTCACTTATTGGGCTTCTCATTTACACCTATCGGATTTTTCATTTTCACTCTTTGGATTCTCCTTTTCATTTATTGGACTTCTCACTTCCTTTTATCGGATTTCTCATAATTAAAATTTCACTCATCGGATTTTATACTAATTTAGTGACCCTCCCAACCTTTCCCTATATATACAAGACCCCTCCCAACATCAATCCCTACTCTCATTTCATTTCCACACTCAAATTCATTGATCTTTAAAGTTGTTTATGCTTGTTCTTGGCAGTTTGACTTTTGAAAGTCAAACTGACCATATCTCCTGTTTTTATCATCTTACATAGTCTTAATTAATACTTGAATCTTATGGCACAACATATATATAATATACACCCCTTGTTACCTTTAGTAGTTACTTTTTCCGGCCCCGGTTGGTTAAGTTTCAGGCCTCGTAAGGCAAGGCTAACTGGAGGACTTTCGTGGTCCTTGTTATATTTTTTCCGCATCTAACCATCTAAATTTATTTTTTCTTATTAACTTCTGCTCATTTTAGTTTGTTTGTCATATTTACAAGTTCCATGGTTAAGGGTTCTAAGAGTCTATGATTAGGTTTAACCGTAAATAGCTCTAGACCGTAAACCGAACATTTGTTAAAAGGCTTTATTGATAACTTTTTGGTTGTAAAACTTAAGTATTTTCATTTGTACATTATTATACAAGTTCTTTGATATTTGGGCATGTGGAAACCATCTATGAACTTGTTGTGATATGGAAACCGAACCAATCCGATTTTTACTCGCTTAAGACACACAAGTGTGTTTTTAGCTATCAAGACTTGTATATTTCTTTAAAAATAGTTTACAAATTGATTTTAATTAATTTCTTAAGTACTTGGAAATGTTGGATCCAACTTTATCTCATTACAAAGTTTGGACCAACAAAAACTGAACATTCGCTTAACGTGCGTGGTTAGTTCTAAAACAATAGAACTACAAACTTGGTTAAGTCTTATTAAGTTTTATTGAGTAATCTCATAACATTTATTATTTTGGGAAGTTGACTTTGGGTTTCACCAATTATCAAGACCCGAACCAACAACCCGAACACTCATTAAAAACCCGTTTTAGTATCTATATTCCGAAGGGACTTGCATTCTTGCATTTTTACCCACCTTATTACTTAACATAGGTTGGGTAAATATTAAGGTTAGATACTTTAACCCGGTTTCGAGAAAACTTACATTTTTAAAGGGTTATTATTATAATTTCTTAAATAGTTACATTTTAAGCCTTTAACTTTAATTGTTTACATTTTTTGTCTTTTATTTTAAAGCTTTCCCAAAACAACCTTTCTAATTCAAGGCTTTTATTTTATTTCGGCTTTGCTCGTTAGACTCGTTCTTCCGATTACCCGACTTTTTCCAAACCAAGTTTCTTACTTAAAAGTGAGTACTTTCATACCCCGTTTTTCATCTTTCGTTTTGGGGTGATATTTCATACTTATTCAACTAAATTCTTTATACTTGAATCTTAACCCACAAACGTTATTGTATACTTTACTTAAATAATTTCTCGATTTGGTGTTCTATGATTATATGCCTATGTGTTTATTGATTTTGGTTGGTGGAACTATAAAATCTTAGTCTATTTGGCAACGCCTTATAGCAAGGTGTCGTTAACGTAATTCAATTAACGATAACTATAAAATCCTACACTATTTGGCATCCCCTTATAGCTAGGGTTCGCTAATGTGTTAGCAATATCTATTTATCCAAGTTATTGCTTTTATTTATTGTCTCGTATACAAGTTTTGTGGCTTTTTCGTACTATATACTATATGCTCAAACTTATGAATTGGTCACCAACCTTTGTGTTGATAAACTCCGTTTTATGAAATGTTACAGGTTTGACTTTTGTTGACTCGAGGACTTGACGAAAAACGTTACCAAGACTATTAGGATATTAGTAAAACGAATAATATAATTGTTTACTTGTATTCAATTTGTTTGTATTAACAAGATGTGTTGTTTATTGATCTATGAAATAAAATGAGTAGATTAAATATTGTTACTTTAAATAGTGTCTTGTGATCTGTCCAATCACGTTGCACCCCTGCATGTTCCGCCGCCTTTGGTCGGGTTGTGACAAACGGATTGAATGATCTTACGAAACCGGTATCTAAAGATGACACAACGAAGGTTCTCTCAAGAATGCTAGATCAACTCTCGGTCTCACTAACAAAGCCTAACTTACACCTAACTGATTTTAAGAACAAACCGGGAAACGAATGCTAAGGTGTTCTAATGTCGACTCTCCTCTCGGACTCACCGACACACGACCCTAATGGAAACGAATACTACGCAACCAAGGATAGAGGAACAATTTGGTTTAACATAAACTGGACCAACTAATCGCTCACTAACCCAAACCCGACAAGAACCGAACCAGCTCTCACGCAATCCTAGTCTTAACAAGCAAAAGCTATGAGACGATTTTACTTCGTATCACCTCTCGGTCTCTAAGAAGGTGCTTACCCACTGACTTAAATCAATTAACAATCTCAACAAAACCTACGGTTGTTCCTACCGCAAACAAACTCTAAAGACAAAGTAAAGACTTGAACATGCAACTATCAAGCAAAACCAATTCAATTAATCTAAGCACGAGGTTATGAGATGAAATTAAAAATATCGCAGCCACTAAACACAACCTAATTCATCATTAAACCAAACTTTGAATAGCAATTCAAGTCATATTAATCAAACAATCCATTTAACTCATCAAAGCCGAACACTAATCATCTAACCTGGGTAGAACAAAGAAGTTTAGCCACTCATAATTTTTGGACAGCAGCAAGCACTTAAAATAACAACCATAATACTCAACCAAATCATAATAAAACTCAATCCACAATCAAGTATAATCAAGCACACCTCAATCCTTAACTTAATGGCAGAACAATTAACTTTAAAGATCAAAATCAATATAGTTATGAACATAAACAAGAAAGCAAAGTTTATAAGTGTTATACTATCAAGTGTGGCTGAGAAATATGTTGTAAAATCGACCCTAGTTGTTGTCCCGAATCACCTTGGCTTCCTTTCTTCTTCCTTAGCTTCAAGAACTTCACAAAATATTTTTATTTTCCTCTTGTCTTGGATACTGCCGATCGGTAGTTGGATCAAGGGTTGAGATTATAATTTTTTTTTTGTGTTGTTTTCTGTTTGCTTGCTGCCCTCCAACCAATTTTCAGCCACACAAATTATATTTGTGTGTCTCCTTAAAACCAACAGCCAATAAAACACCTCCTAGCTAACCAAAACCAACAACAAACTTTTCTTTCTTTTGGTGGTTGCTTCGATCGGACCTACTCTCCAAGCTTAGGTTTTTTTTTTATTTTTGTGATATAATATATAATAACATGTAAGGCTTTCCACAAATGGGCTTGTGTCGGGCTTTAACTTGGTTCTTCAAACATTGATCAGAAAGGCCTTTTAAGTCTTCCAAAACCCGGTCCTTTTTTTCTTTTAAAACCCGTAATCTACAAAAGATAATAAACTTTGTAAGATCATGTTAAAACAAGCCAAAATCATTATTTATTAGATAATTAAGCAACCAAAAGATGATAAAAAGGTGCGGAAAACAAGTGTGTTTTACAACACATCATCAACCCCGAAAGATACTCAGGGAACACTTCTTGGTAGCCACGCACAACAGGAACATCTTCACTTCTTTCATCTCAGCTGTAGCTTTGACAACATATGCCCGATAAGCATCACACCCTCGCCTTAACAAACCTTGGGCTTTTATCACCGTAATGACATTAAGCCCTGAACTTTCTTTATACCATAAACCGTCACCGTATCAACATCCAAGGATTTTAACCTTATTAACCTACTCTTACACACTATCTGAGCTTCAAACTCAGATATCTAGTCCATTTTCAAAACCACATCTAACTCTCCTAAGGTCATAAAATACAAGGTAACAGGGAACTCACGTCCCTCTAATTCTATCAAACAATCTTTAATCATTCTCATTATTCTAACCGAGGTTTCACTAGCAGTTTCTACTATGAAAGTTTCGGGCAAACGACAACATTTCATTTTTTCTAAATTACTAAATGGTGTAGCTACAGAACTTCTATTTGCAATATCCCCACACTTATTCTTTTTTGGTCCCTGAAAAAGTCTGATGCAATTGGATCAGAATCGGAAAATACAGTCTTAAAAACATATAAGTTAATTTAAAGCTTGGATAAACGCAAAAACCGTGATCACCGATATTGTTGTCCACTTAAACCCATGCCTTAATCTTCACCGGGACAAATAAGATCCGACAATAATATTACTCAGTGGTTTACACAATTAAGACCCGCTTATTTTCAGCTTTTACCGGACCAGACCACCCCAACTTGACTTAAACCTCAAAATTAGCAGATTTAAAACTTTTTGTTGCTCTATATTTTTTTATGAATAGTTAAGACGATCAAAAGTATTGTTTATCCACCTAAGCTTAAGCATCAAAGTCTACCAAGCAGTCATTAGATATGATTAAGGTTCAATTAATTTATAGCTAGTGTTCCCCACAACATGACAAACCCCCGTTATCAAGCAATACACCGAACCATTATCATAGGTGAGTATGCAAAATTTCATCTGTAGGGCTTACATGTGGCGAGTCCCTTGTGGTCCGTTTCTTAATGGTAATGAGACCCGAGCAAGGGGACCCCACATGGCTAACAGCGTGGATGATCAAGTCTGTAATGCATTTGTACTTTTGTACTTTATGTGATCATGTTTAAAGACTTATGTGGCAGAAATCTGCGGGTTTGCTGTTTTTTAGCTTTATTTTAAATATTCACAACCCCATTTGGAATTGTGAATACCGAGATGAATAGTCGGCATACAGACCCATGGTCTCCGGACCCGGGGCATCCCATCAATACAAGATTTGAGGTTATAAAACCATACGCCAATGATGTGTAAAACACTAAAACTAGCAGTTTAATATTTATATCACAAGCTACACGGCATACTCTAACGTTAAACCTACCCAAGCATTATATGATAACGTATTCAAATTTTTTTTTTAAACTTTTCAAACTTTATAATATTTTCACTTTTTCATACTAAGAATTGAGGCTTGAGTATGGCCCGACCTTTCATTACTTATTTTCTACGGACAAAACGCTTTACCCACAAGAGATTTTCGACCCATTTTATCAAATTGCCCTTTCATTTTCAAGGATGAGCCTACCGACACATCCCAAGTTAAGTGCGCTTTCTTTTATTTATCTCATATTATTAGTAGTTTGAAAAACCAATTTCCGACAAATATCATCATCTCCCACTTTAACGCAAAAAACTAAATTCAAGGGACATTTTTAAAACATTTTTCAATTTTTTTTTCGATTTTTTTTTTAAATTTTTTTTAACTATTATATCAAACTCAAGTACAAAAACAAAAACAAGACTAAAATTAGTTGAAACACTTGTGTCCCATCCCCACACTTAATTTTTCATTGTACTCAATGCAAGGATAAGGACGACTCAAAATAAAAATAAAATTAAAATAAAGTCGGACTACAAAAAACTAAAAATCTAAAAATTAAAAACAAAAGCAAAATAAAAAGTTCACAAGCTAGATAATGGAAAAGACTTAGCTGGTAATATGCGCATGAAACATGATGCTAGAGTCTTCTTTCCATGAATGTCCTCCAACTCCGAACGTGCTTAGCAAAACAGTAACTCCTTCTCTCACACATGAACGTAAGCGGCCAAACAAAACAAACATATCTAAAAATATATCTTATCAAACTGATAGATATTATGCAATTAAAGTGTTTCACTAATAAATATGTAAAATATAATAATCAGGAGCACATAAATAAGCATGAAGTATATGGCTCCACTGCTCCATCATCCCCACACTTGTATCTTTCATTATACTCAACCTGGGGATCGTCTCTAGCTCAATCTTTCTTCAAACTAGCAAAACTTAAAAACACAAAAACAAAGACGAACTAAAAAAACTACGTTAGTGACTCGATGAATTATACAAATCCTGCGAAACCTCCCCACACTTGAACTTAATCAGGAGGTTTCTCCTTGATCTGGACCCTGTCCAACCCGTTCAGTTCCACCTGGTACTTATCAAACAGTAATATATCAATGATGGAACCGCAAAATATTAAATTAGAATTAAAAATCAGTAACGGGTCAGACCACCTATATTTAAACTTACCTGGCAAGAGCCGAATGCGTTGTAAGTATCGACAAGAACGGTTATGTTTGACATTTAATGGCTTTTTCACTCCCGTAGACCATATGCTAAAGTATATGCAACTTCGGTTTTCAGGTAACCTATCATCCTCGACCTTATCCTGTGGTTTTGATTCCTGATCAGCATTCAAAACGCAGTCCACGGGCTGGCAATGGTGTTCTTCCTCTAACACCACATCCTCATCTACACTGTCCTCTACAAGTAGGGCCTCGAAAAATGCAACATACTCATTCACGTCCAACTTGTATCCCCCGTCATAATCCGACAATCCATCCAACTCCAGATCAAGGAATTCATCTTCCTCACTCAATTCATTCACAACCTCTTCCTCAATGCCAAACATCAACTCAAGTGAATCCCCCAAATCCACGTCATCCTCTATCTCTTCTTTCTTCACTAAAGACCTCGGATAAGCATCCCACTCTTCTTCATTTATTTCATCATCAGAGTCAATGTAACAACCTGCAAAATCAACAACGCATACCTGTGTGGCCTGAGGTGGGACTTTATCAGCCACTCGTGTCTCTGTATCTAGAATGTTCTCCTCCGAATCATCTATATACTCCATGATTGGCTCCTTCCCTTCTTTTGGAAACATCGGGAACAACTCGGCCAACCGATTCATGTATCCCAAATAGTTGCCTTCCACATCATACTTATAACCAGGTGTCGGTTGCTGCTCTTTTTTCATGCTCTCCTCTTCGGTTTCTCGAATAAATTCGCTATCTGACTCGTACACGCATTGGGAGATCTGCTTTGACTGTTTTTCCACCTTTGTCAGTTTCCTGGAGATTTCTTTAACTGCATCTTGGAGACCTGCAGAATAGATAGTTGATTTCTTAGTATATAGCATCATTTTCAGCTAATTTCGTTGGTATTGGGCATCCTTCTCCAATGGTCGGGTCAACAATTCCTCGATCTTATTCAAATACGCCTCAACACCCCTGTTGGGGTTGCTCTCGGACTGTTGACCATAATCTTGCCCTTGTTTGTATTGATATCTCTGATCTGGTTCGTTACAAAATATGACGCAGACCCCTATGAAAGATAAAACTGTTGCTGCACATTGGGGTTAGTACGATTATATGGACATGCATGAGTCATATGATAACAAGCGCGTCTATAACAAATAAACCGAGAACCCTTGTATGGACAATCATAGTGTAAATGAGGATCACCAGACGTATCACAATTAAGGTTACCGTAGTATGGACATTTAATGGTAAAGTGAGGTCCATTAAAAATTTCACACATAATTACAAGAATCTAAACAAGCAAAAGACACGGACAATTAGACACCAACGACTCAAAGCAAAAAATAATAATAATAATAAACACGTAAAAATCTAATTAAATAAAACCAAAAAAAAACTCAAAAGCAAAAACACAATAGCACGTATATAGCAAGTAAGTCCAATCAAAGCTAATGTCGCAATCGCCAAGAGTCCCCGGCAACGGCGCCAAAAACTTGATGTGCTAAAAGTAGTTTAATTATTATTAACTAAATTACGCTAATCTAGACACTAAGTAATAAATTCTAGACTCTTAGACTCGACTAAACTACTAACCGGCAAGTGAACCGGTCGACTCTAGTACAGCTAAGTAAGTCCGGATATCGAACTCACGAGACTCTTTAAATTACATAACTAACTAAATTAGACTCGACTTACTGACACGACTATTTATTAATAATATTTGAGGGAGAATTTAATACTAATAACTAAACTCTAAAAAATAATTAACTAATGATTACATTAACTACTAATAATAAACTAATTAATAAAATATAAAACCCTAGCCCTAAATATTATAATAATAATAATAATAATAATAATAATACTAATAATAATAATAATAATAAAACATAATCATTACTACTTAATTAATAATAAAAACTTAACCTAATTACTGTAACTAACTAAACAATTAAAAACTTAGATTAACTGAAATGATGAAGATAACTACCTAGGCCAGAATCCCCAAAGTTACGGTTTTTAAATAAATGGAAAACTCAAGTTATGAAACTGGGATCATGAAATAGACCCTTAACGGAAAACCTGAACATGACCCTTGAACTTCAAGAAGACGCCTATGGATTTCTAACAAGTTTTGAGACTCACCAGTTTATTAATTAAACTTCCTTACGGTTATTTAATAGCTTATGTCTAAGTATCTTTTATGACGAAAACCTACCTTACAGCGCGGAATTCAAAGATAGCAAAGCAGACTCAATTAACTTAATAGACTAAGCTGACTGTAACACCCTTGGCAAACACAACATCGTCCCACTCATAGGTAAATCCCACATCGGCCGTGGACAAGAGAGATCCTTGGTTCATTAGTAAATGTCTTGCCTCTTCAATCATCAACGCGTTTTGGGCTTAGTTGGCTGTGGAGCACATGAAAACTCCACGGTTAAGCGTGCTAATGTGGAAGTAGTACTAGGATGGGTGACCTCCTGGGAAGTCTCCATCTGGGCAACCAAAAACAAATCCGTGAGCTCTTCGTGGGCAGAGCGGACAATATTGGTGGTACGAGAGGCTAGGATGTTACACGTGGTATCAGAGCCACTCTTGTGTCGTTCGGGATGATGGGACACGCCTCATCGAGGACGATGAGTCCAAAGGGGTGTTGTTTGTAACACCCTTGGCAAACACAACATCGTCCCACTCATAGGTAAATCCCACATCGGTCGTGGACAAGAGAGATCCTTGGTTCATTAGTAAATGTCTTGCTTCTTCAATCACCAACGCGTTTTGTGCTTAGTTGGCTGTGGAGCACATGAAAACTCCACGGTTAAGTGTGCTTAGGTGGAAGTAGTACTAGGATGGGTGACCACCTGGGAAGTCTGTACCTGGGCAACCAAGAACAAAGTCGTGAGTTCCCGGATGGGCAACCCATCGGGGGCAAAGCGAACAATATTGGTGGTACGAGAGGCCGGGATGTTACACTGACAATCAAACCTAGACGGACTCCTTACGAAGAACTAAATCTAGCAATCCCGACAAGAAAAGATCTATGAATAGCCTATCACCTTACAGCTTTTTAGACTAGCAGCTCACTTTTATTTATTTAATTGATTTTATTGTTTCTATGATTTTAATCGATATTAATCCCAAACTAGTCAAGAACACAGAGTAAATAACCTAGCAAAACCCTATCCTATGAAACAATCAAAAAGGGCAATGTGAAACAATAAATTCAAGTAAACAAAACCAAGCACTCAAACGCATCAATTAAATCAAAACTCAACAATTTACTTAGAACATAAAATCCATAACGAAACGGAATCCAAACAAAAATCAAACCGAACTAAGGTTCATCATGACCTAGGTAGTTTATGGAATTTAGCCTAGCATCATGAAGTCTAAATTAAACAAAACAATTAATATTGAAAACATGGTGAAAATTAAAGAACGGGGAATCGAAATGATAAAACCCGTAAACTTCAAACGTGAACGTGTAACTCTTCACCGGCTGTCTTCTTGCCTTCAAAATCACCACGAAACTCGAAGGATAGCTCCAAGAACTCCCAATTTCAGCTAGGGGCTTCAGGTTATGTTTAGGTTTAAGTCAAAGATGTTTAAATACCCAAAACAAGGCCCAACGACGGGCTTTGGCCTCCCCGGTCGCGCGGAGCGGCGTGCTCCACCAAGGGGGCCGTTCAGACCGGCCCGGTCGGACCGGTTCTTTGTTCTGACTCCTTCCTGACGCGTTCCGGATCTCCGTTTTGGCTCTTTTTAGCTCGTTTTTCGTCCTTTTTGACCACGATCAAATCCCGGAACCTACGAAACATAAAAACGTTAGTAGTATACAAATATCGACTAAAAACAAACAAATACTGTTAAAATATTAATTAAAATATACAAGGGAAACATAAACATTTAACATTATATCACACTCGAATCAAACAACACAGAAGCGGAAATACCATTTACTAGAAACGTACATGTCACAACATTAGAGATCTGCTTGGCCTGCTCCTGGGTCAGCATGTAGGCCCTGGTCCTTGGCCTTGACTGGTCGACATCATACTTCCCGCTTCCCCCACCTTCACCATATGTGCACTCCCTTGCCATATGACACGTCTTACCACATTTGTAACACGCGGGCTTTGCATTGCATTCATTAGCATAGTGACCCACCTTTCCACACTTATAACACGTATTTATCCCAAGCCTGCATTCTCCACCGTGAACTTTCCCACACTTATGAAACACATCAGAACTAGTACCCCACTTGCACTCACCACCGTGCACCTTCCCACAAGTCTTGCACGTTAAGCAGGAGCAACCCATTTCCTCTCTTTCTTTTCTTCCAACACCACCTCGTCCACAGCCAGATCCTCATAAACCATCTCTGCAAGTTCAACAGCAGAGTCAAAGGTAGCAGGTGTACTAGTCCTAACTACGGTGCTGACTTTATGTGGTAGCCTTCGGATGTAACACTTGATTTTCTTGGCTTCAGTGTTCACCATGTCAGGCACCAACCTTGACAAGCGGTTGAATTCAGTAGTATACTCGCGGTGTATCATCTTTCCCGCCCTCAGATTCAGAAACTTCATCTCAGCCCTCTCAACCTTAGCATCAGCACAAAATCGCTTCATCACCAACTCCTTCAGGTCATCCCACCTCATAGCCTTAATCTCTTCTCAAGTCTTTCTATGTTCCATAGTTTCCTACCAAAACATAGCCTCATCACCAAATGAATGGGTAGCATAACCCACTGCTTGATTGGGACGACACTCGCTAATTCGGATAACCTTGTTCATTGTAGTTATCCACTGGAGAGTAGCGATTGCATCTCCTAAACCAGCCAGCTATGGCGGGTTGCAACCTTTGAACGACTTCTAGTTACACCCACCGCGTCCTCTCTTTCTTTCATCAACTTTCACAGATCGAACTTCACTCGAGTCACCTTCCTCATTCCCATAAACTTTCTTACCATGCTCCCCTGTCCTCTCGGTGGTCCCTACATGGCTTTCTACAGGCTTACCAGGATGTAGATTCTTCACTGAAGCAGCTACGGCTTGAGTAATGGCGGCTTGAACAGTAGGATCAAGTTGATACCCTTCATTGTTACTCTGGTCCTGCCCAGTTGCACTTCCTTCTTCCCTCATGTTAGTAATTGATTCCTCGGAAGGTTCCCGGTTAATATGTGGCCTACCACGACACCCCGTACGACCTCCTTGACCAACAACCTTTCTTGCTCCAGCCATTTGTATTCTATAAGGAAACACAAACGTCGTCACTCAATGAACTATTTAGTACAAGGATAGTAAGGCTAACAGGTAATAACAGTGGCCAGTTGTGAGTAGCTGATCACGTTACTTTCGTGTCCTACATACCTCCCTTTTTGAATCCACTTGTCCTAGTTCTACTTCTAAAAAAATTAGACAATCAAACAATTCATGTTATCATATACTCCTATCCCTAGCAAAGCTATTTTCCTTACGCATTCTTACATTTCATATGAAATTAATCATACATTTTACCTTTACTTAGCTTGCTTGAGTAACACATGGCTTTATGGAACTGGTATCTTCTTTCTTTTCTTCTTTAAGTCCCATTCTCTGTTCGAGTCTAAGCATATAGGATTCTTATTTCTCTCTAACTTATGCTTTGATACCAACTTGTAAGGCCCCAGTCCCGGGTCCCTACATTATCGTTGGTTTTATTTATTCTAAATATTAAAGTTAGTAAAAAATTTTCGCAGAATAATAAAAGTCAACCATTTTTTACAAACCATAGAATACTTGTCTTAAAACAACAAAAATTGTCTCAACATTAAACATTAATAAAACATCATTTCTTCCATCTTTGGATGCCATCCATTCAATCCAAGCTATGTGTCATTCTCATGTTAGCTCCTTTAACCTATTTACATGCGTGCATACTAAAAGTCAGCTACGCTGAGTGAGTTCTAGTTAATCAGGTTACATATTAACATTCATATATATATATACATGCCCGAAGGTATGTATTATGTACTTAACATATTTATCATTCTTCTATATATACATACTTTCATTATTTCATACGTTCTTTCTTTAACATACACAGTACATCCATAACTATTCTTACATAATAAAGAGCATTTCGCCCTACATACCTCGGATATTGTTAGGGTCCGGTGCCCTCCATTCTCGGATTTTATAAGGGTTTAGTTCCCTCCATCCTCGGATATTATAAGGGTCTGGTGCCCCTCTTCCCATGCAATCATGCCATCATACATTCGTGTCATTACTTCCATATATATGTAATTTAATACATACTCTTAACATTTCCTAAATGATTCATAGATCATTCATAACACATTCATATATCATTTATACATCATTCATAAAACATTCACAAATCATACACTTACCACTTAAGGTAAGTGTATTAACTGATCACATCAAGTATGCACACTAAACTATTTTCTCAACTCTTTGGACTTTTATGCGTTTTGACGTCTTTACCTTCAATAAACTATGGTTACATTTTCAAATTTATATAACCAATTTTCAAGACGAAATTTCTTTCAACAAGGGGATGATGTGACAACGGGAAAATTTTTTGTTAAACACTTACAACACTGTCGAAACAATTGTGACACTAACCAATAAACGAAAGTCTACTGAATTCATTTCGATCATACTTATAGACAGGAGTCTATTTATTTACTAAGCGGAACTTATCAATTTTCAGGACGAAAATTCTTTCAATAATGGGATAATGTGATACCTTGCATTTTCACGTTAACTTAGTTAACCCAAACTTCGTTATCTTGAAGGTCATGCATAACATTTAGACTAGTCAATAACGAGTCACACACATGAGTCGTCAGCACGCGTTGGTGATCAATGTCGAATCAGATATGTTAAACTAATTCGGATTTAATTGTTAAATGCTAGATAATTTTATGTGTTACACCATTTAGTAAATTATGTTCGCTTAACATGCTATTAGTTATTATATGAAAATAATATCTCTAGCATATGTTTATAATATTATATGTGTGAAATTACATGCTAAATGATTATATGTTTAGTTCACAGCTTGTTTCATAAAATTGCGAAAGATTGCGCGTAACTTATACAATTTCAGATTTTACAAGAATAATATTTTACAAAATAACGAGGCTTGGTTTTATAGACTTTGGTTATAGTTTTAGTTATAACGATTCATTATAACCCGGTTTGATGTTAAAAAGTTTGTTTAAAGCCAAAACTCATTTTACAATGGGCCATTCTTGTAAATGTGTTTAAATATAATATTAATAAAATAATCAAATCCTAATTCCACCCCTAATACCATTGGCATTTCTCTCCCTCTCTCATGTTTCAAATCCCCAACCAACCCCTAATTCATCTTCAATGGAATCTTGATTCTTGTAATTGGTGGTGTCTTTGAGTGATTCACATGATTCCTAATGTTAATTGGTAAGTTTTAGGTGTCAATTTTATGAATTGATGAGTCTTGATAAACCCTAGATATTCAATCTCTGTAATTTTTATGATTATAATGTTAATTGATGAATTAGAACCCTAGAGATGTCGTAAGCATGTTAGGGTTTGAGTTTTGATGACAGCAGTTTGCTGACAGATTCGTTCTCGTTTATTGATTGGTCTGAAACTTGATGTTAAATAATTATTATTGATCGATTATTGATTTTAGGGCATAGTATTCTAAGTCTAGTTTCCAGAAGGGTAAAATTTGTAATTTTTTTATGAGTTTTGAATAGTTTTTATGATTTTACAAACATATATGTGAACGCTGATTCGGGAAGTTATATTATGGTCTGTTTTTCCGACACCATAATGACAAAACCAAATGCATTGGTTCCACTTCTATATCTTATTATTATTAGTTTATAAGACAACCCAATTGGCCTTGCACAATTTGGATAAATGAGTTGAGAGAACCATGAAACTACTTTTTGTTGCGCAATTTGCTGAACTGTTGGTACCTATATGCAATGGTTGAATTATTGTGAGTTTTGTATGCATGCAAAAAATATAACAAAAATAATTTGAGAAACCTAATTCGTATATGCTACTGTGGTATATTTTATATTATTAGCGAATAAAATCAGTTTGTACATGCCATAATTTGTCTCGTGAACTAAATGATCATAAGTTGAGTTGTATGATGAATATTTGGTTGCTTTGACATGATATGACGTTTGGATACATGTTAGGACTTTTTGGCATAGTTTCCATTACTTATTATCACCAAAGAGTCGTTGTGTCAAGTTTGTGTGTGAGTCCATACTTGGGTTTTAGAGTCATGTGTTGTTGAGCACATTCTCATAACTTAAACACTTATACTAGGTAACGGTTAGCGAGTCAAGTACATCCTTTTGGTTTCGAGAAAAGTCTGTTACACGCGACACCAAGTGCGTTCATGCTTTATCCTATTTTTTTCTGGAGAGAAAACACAAAACTATTTTCGTATACTTGTTTTATAGAAAGAATACACCAAACATGTTTCTTAATTGTTTTCTGGATTGAAAACACTAAACTATTTTTGTATACATGTTTTCGGGATTGAAAACACTAAATTATTTTCGTATACTTGTTTTCTGGATTGAAAACACAAAACATTTGCCTAACATGTTTTCTGGATTGAAAACACGGACGTACTTATATACTGGTTTTCTGGAGTAAAACTTAGCAACTTATTTTGGATTTATGTAATTTCTTATATATCACAAGTATATACTAGATGCCCTCATATCACTTAAAGTCCTTACATACCTTGAACCGTTATGAATCGATCGCAGAGAAATTTAAATAGTACTACTGGGTTTGACAAACCCCACCTTCTAAAACTCGACTAGAGGTTGAACGGGTGTAAATTGTCCTAACATACTTGCACCTGTGTTTTGTGATAGACCTGGTAAGAAGGCATACATACAGTCAGCTTCGGTTCTAATGTTTAGTAGCTTGTAAATGGGTTAGCTACCATGGTATATTTGAAAAGTGTTAAATCTACTTACACATATATTAATTATGCTACGTATACTATATATACTACTTCTTACTACAACTTTTGAACTCACCAACCTCGTGTTGACCCTTGAGTATTTATACTTGCCCAGGTTGCTAGATGTGCTAAGGAGCGGGTTGCATTGCATATGTCAGGAGTCACAATTGTTGCATGAACTTTTATTTCACATTGTTTACATTTGATGGGTTGTGCATGTTTGAGCACTTGGTTTATTATTTTTAAACCATTTACTTTACGCTTCCGCGAACTTTAAACTGTATGACTTGGTTTTTGTTTTCTCGTTTTTGAATGAGACCTAAATAATACTTTGAATTGGATGTTTGGTATAACAAATGAGCTAGATCCTGTTATGTCACATGCCTCGTGGTAAAATTCCGTTCGTCGAAATTTGAGAGTGTGACGACACATAATTTAACTACTACTCTAGTGCTCGTTTGTGTCCTTAGTTCTTCTTTCTAGGTCTTTCTCATTTTAATCATTACCTTTCATTATTAATCGGTTCCTTATTCTTAGAGTTTATACTGTATAAGCCCGTATGTGTCATACATACATATATGTCATACCTGCATATACATTTTACATGCATATACGTCATATACGTCATACATACATAAAAATTATACATACATATACGGTATACGCACATACACGTTATACATACATATATGTTATATGCATACACATACACAGCATACATACATACATTATATACATATACACATACACGGCATACATATATGGCATACACGTACACGGCATGCGCATACACGGCATACACGTACACGACATGCTAACATACATATACGTTGTATACATACACACACATGACATACCTACATACATATACGTTATATACATACACGGTATACACATGCACATATACCCATACATATACGTCATACATATGCACATACGACATACGCATACATATACGCCCATACGTATACGTCATACATATATATATATACACCATACAGATACATATACGCCCATACATATACGTCATACATATACATATACGGCATACACATACATATACGCCCATATATATACGTCATACATATACATATACGGCATACACATACATATAGGCTCATACATATACGACATACATACATACTTATACGACCATATACATATACGCCTTATACTTCAGACCAGCTTTCTCTTTTCAAGTTTTTTAGGGTTTTCTCTGGTTCAGGCTCCGTCAGCCGCCGTTAACCACCATGGTTGGCCGGAGTTTGATCGTTTATGACCTAAGTAACTTTGGAGTGTCCAGATCTGAGCTAAGGTGACCTTAAGCTCTTTTTTGTTGATTAAACACCCGAATAAAGCTAGATCTAGATTCAACCGGCTCATTCGGCATCACGGGGATGCGGTGTCGGGTTCTAAATTATGGGTCATCTGAGTTAAACGATTTCTTACCTTCGGTTGGTCTTGGATCGTTGAATGGAATAGTGTAGAGAGTGTTTGGCTTAAGTGTGTGTTTTTTATGGTGTAGGCTAAGGTGTAGAATGATGGAGATGGAAAGGATTTAGGGTTTAAGGGGTATTTATACTCCCTAAGCTCATGGACCTTAGGCTCATTTACATCTTCAGTCCATAATTAATTCCATCTATTTTAGCCTACCATCCTTCTATCTTTATTATTATATTATTATTATTAATCTACTAACTCAAAATTAATTATTCCAACGAAAATAATATTTTAATATTATTCATTGAAATTTCGGGTTGTTACAATCACAATAAGCAAACTAGGATGAATAACAAAGGAATCAGTTATTACATTGGCTACACGAACTTGGATATGTCAAACAGTAGTTGCTCTTGTACTTGCTCTCAATGAATCCGGAAATGAGTGAAGGAGGGTGTAGATTCGGTTTATATAGTAAAGGGAAAAGGACTTTGTTATAGTTTGATGATTGGATACATGCCTTGGATAGATGAAAAGCAAAAAGGGTGGATAGTGAATGGGTTGGAATGTGTAGGAAGGCTATCGCCGGTTTTGGCTAGTGAAAAACAAGATATGTTGGTGATATGTCTCTTGAAAGTTTTGGGATACTTCCATGGATTGAGTGTAGGGGATTATGGAAAGGTTTGGGATTTTGGCGTGAACCAAAAGTTGGTGAACTAAATTTACTAAATTTAGGAAGTATACGGTGTGTGTTTATATATATATATATATATATATATATATATATATATATATATATATATATATATATATATATAGGGGTGGGATCTAGAGAGAACTCCTCTTAAAGAGAACTAGATAACTACTAAAGAATTATTTTTAACAATTTAAAAAAAATTATTTTGTGATTTTTTTTCTTTCCTCCTTCTAATAAGATGATACTGATACTAAAAAAAACCTTATCGGTGTAGTACTGTAGTGTATATGTGCACTAATGCCTATTGCATATATACAATAGTGTTTTATTGCATATACAATACAATTGCATTATCCAATACACACTATTGAATATATGAAAATACGACACTAATAATTGTATGCAAAACACATTATCCCATATATGTAATACAACACTAATGCACATATGCATTATATCGATTTTTTTTAATTTTTGTATATAATATAACACTGTTGCAAATAAACAATACAAACAACTATATATATGCTATTCAACACTATTTCAAATATCAAAATGCACATTATTGCACATATGCATTATAAAAAAAGTCGGTGTATTGCATATATGCATTACTCGTTAAATTTTTTTATTTTTATTTTATTTTTATTTTTATATTTTTTGTGGTGAAGAATAACAACATATAAGAAGAATGAAAGAAAAAAAATTAAAATTATTTTTTTTTTAATTAAATTAAAAATAATTCATTATTAGTTTTCTAGTTCTCTCCATAAAATAGAGTTCTCTCATGATCCTCTCCATATATATATATATATATATATATATATATATATATATATATATATATATATATTTCTTATTATTGTAATACCACACATTTAACACACATTCTTCACCATCTTCTTATATAACAAATATTTCAAACAATGGTTGAGAGGCCATGTAACTAGCAATAGCCAGTGTCATATCAGCGATGGCTTGCTATTTGTCACGTGTTCTTAGCAAGTTTTCCATAAAGAGAAACAGAGTACATTGATGTCCATACCCAACCTTTTGGTGGGTTAATCAATATGGTTCCCAAAAGGTTCGAGGGGAATTGTTTACCCGGAAAAAGACACCTCCACAATAACCTTACAAACATAGTTCGTTAACAAGTTATGTAGAAAACGTACATAAAATTTCGCGACACTAAGCTATTTATTTATTTTTATCATATCATCCCAACTAGATTCCATTCCAAAGCAACACCGTATCGTATCTTGATATTCTCTACATTAATATCGCTATTACTATGTATTTTCTGTAGTTTACTTTATTTTATCTTGCAAATTCACCACAATAAACTAAATCAACAAAGAAAACTAATTGGTAACTAATAGTTGAGTAATAAAAGCCATGTCCTTGGATTAACACTTCTATTGTAAGCTATATTATATACGATAGGTTATCTGCTTTTGTTTTTAGCCAAACATAATTCCCATTTTTATAAATTTAAAACTGTGATCTAAAAGTTCCCAACTATACACATTCCCAACACCGCCCCCTCCCCCAACCCAACCCAACCCAATTGTTACATTTGGATTCAATAAGACTTCTTTAAAAGATGAGGAGTCAACTCTTCTCCATTGCATGTTATTAACTTCTGAAATATTGGAGCTGCTTTATTTGCCTTTGTTTGTACGGTTTTTTCTTTCTTAGCACTAAAAGATCTTCATTCTAGTTTATATACTTGTATCCCCGCTATTCCGATTAGTTGAGGTCAGGCTTTCTGAATCTCACAACATCGACCTTTACCCTTTTCTTGCCTATCCTCAACGAGCTTAGCATATCTTTAAAAGTCAATACATCTTTTACAACAACTCGGGTTTCCATATAATTTATTAAATACCATTACCCGACCCGTTTAAAGTTTCACGTATCTTATCCGATCGACTTATGTATTTAATATCAATCATTTTATTAATTAAAGTGTTTTATATATTATCGTCAAACCACTATTTAATGTCTCGTTTATTAATTACGTCTCGATCAAAATATTGTGTACGTTATTACTCGATTTTTATTTTGTTTAAAAACACAGTATATTATAAACTATTAAATATATACAACCTTCCCTTTAACTTTATTTTTATCCAACCTCGTTTACCCTCTCAAACTTTAGGGACTGTTTTTGTAAAATTATTATAATATCCTCCCCCTCCAAATTCCCGTAACCAAAATCCTAACTTTTCCCAACATAAATACGATTAAATTCTCTTATAATCATGGAATTGTTTACGTCAAGATCGCTACTTGTTCCATACGAAATCAATACTTATAGAAACCTCGTTAAAATTGTTAATAATCCAATCAAATCGATTATTTTTTTTGTAACAGCCCTAAATCGGCCCATAACCGACCTTAGATCAACATATATACTAGTTTTTAAGGCAATTAAATGATGTTGCATACTCACGTGATCCAGGCGAAGCTAAGCCCTATCATAATTTCATCTATCGTTGATTTGATGTTGTATTTGGAGTTGTGTTATAGCTGAAAACCCGAACTGCTCGTTCGTATTCAATTTGTCATCAATCAAGGTATCTATATTAGGTTTTTTTCGTTATTGAATCGTTTATGAAACCCCTCTATCAATTTTAGTTAATAGAGGGTGTATGAGCTTTGATTTTGAGGGTTTACGGATTAGGGTTCTTAACTATTGATTTGGGGGTAAAGCTCTGTCTTAATAAATGTATTTATTTTCTTCTCTTTCAATTACAAACTGGTGTTACAGCGGGTTGGCGGTGTGTTTGTGCACAATGACTGAGCCAGTCTGGGGCGCAGGTTCGAGCCCTAGCCAGCCCAATTTTGGGTATTTAATTTTGTTAATTGTTTTTGTTAAGGATTTAAATGATTTATTAATTCATTAATAATTAATATTATTTTAGCAAACCGATATCCCCAAGTTCATATTTATTTTCAATTAATCTCGTTACAAGTTTATATATATATATATATATATATATATATATATATATATATATATATATATATATATTATGTATTATTCTTTAAATAAAAAATTGTAATAAACGTATCTTTAAACGTATTAACTATCTTTTTTTAACCACGAATTCTTCATTAAAGACTTGAAATAAAAATTTATTAAAAATATTTATATATATTTGTATTATATCTATTCAATATTACATGTATGTCTCGTATTTAATTAAATTATTTTATTTTAATAATATATGTATTCAAATATTATTATAAGTATATTTTATAAATCTATATATTTTAAATTATTTTATTAGTATATTTGATTCAATTATAAGCAGTGGTGTTTTTATATAGATAATCATTTTATAAATATATGATGAACAATAATATTAATCCTTGCGATTATAATCACTATAGAAATCAATCGTTCAAATCCATAATATTATAAACCCAGTCCTAATTCAAATCGCGTTGAAATCCGAATCTATTATACATGTCATGTAATTTACAATTAACTCATATTATTTTAATCATTGACGGTAAATCCCGAAGGGTTCAATCATTCTCATATCCTCACTCGTATTTTTGTGCATCTAATCAGGTGAGTATTCACTCCCTTTTTTACTTATTTTTTTTAAATCTTTTTGGGAACACTTGCGTACCAACTATTAAATTACATACCCTATTATTTCTCAAATGCAAACTGTGTTCTTGGTGTTGTGTATCAATTGAATGACTACTTGGTATTTGTTATATGCTGATATGTTTACTGCTTTTTTATGGTTGGTTGGTATCTCATCCTCATCCTCATCCTCATCCTCGTCCACATAGTATGATCATACGACCGTCGTAGTGGCCGGAGCCCGATTCGCATTGGCAATAGTTTCACTGACATTCATTACTTGCTCAACAATTGCATTGTTGATACTCACAGATAACAGTTTTGCTTATTTTTACTCTATTATTTATATCATTACATATTATCATTTTGTTTGTGTCAGAACTGGTGATTCTACTCGCTCAACACGTGTTGTTGACAAATATATTTTGTACGCATTTGCAGGTTATAGATTGGATTGACAATCGAACTGAAGCTCACGTAGAGATGACCTTAGGATGTTAAACATAAACAAGAATAGTTGGTTTTGTATTTGTAATTTTCTCTATTTTTGTTGTACTTAAATGTTCGTTGACAATAAATAAATTAATTAGATATTGTCGCTTTATAATTACATAATAGTACCTTGTGAGCTGTAGCATTCAGTTCGCACCCCGGCATTTCCGCCGTAGGTAGGTGATGTGTTGTAAAACACACTTACTTTCCGTATGGTTTTATCATGTTTTTCATGCTTAATTATTTTATTAATGAGAGTTATGGGTGGTTTTTGCATAATTTTACAAAGATTAAATGTTAATTGTAGGTTACGAAAGTTGATGGAAAAAATATTTAAGTTTGAAGACCTTAGGGGCTTATTTGATCAAGTTTAAACACTACAACTCAAGGCCCGACCCAAGTCACAAGATCCAAGCCTTTCAAGTATGATTATTATATAATATATGAGAAAAAATACACTAGCAGCTCTAAAGAAAATCCCGATCGGAAAAGATAGAAAGAAAGAAAAAGTTGGTGTTTATTTGGGGGATAGGTCGTCTAGGTTGTTTTGGCTTAATTTGATTTGTGTGGCTGTGTTTGCTCCTTACGTGAGCTGCTCAACATACAACAACAATAATATTAATATAAAGAGTAAATCAAAACCAACACAACTTGACAGCTAGGTTCCGATCGGAAGATTTTGGCAGCAAAGGAGAAGGGAAAACAATTTTTTTTGAGTTCTTTTGAAGCTAAGGAAAAAGAAGGCAGCCAAGGGCGTTTCGGTACAGCAGCTCGGGGTCGTTTTCTCATCCATAAACTCAGCCATAATATTAAGTATTACTCTCATAAACTTTATGTTTTTGTTCAAGAACCTTAACTAGTTGATTTGATCTTTTACTTTGAATTGTTTTGCGAGTAACTTAAAGATTGACTTGTGCTTGATTGAGATTGATTCTTGAATGATTTTAATTATGTTTATGTTGAGTTTTATGATGTTTAAATCAATTGTTTGTTGTTGTCCAAATAATATGCTCGGCTAAATTTGTTAGTTCTACCTAGGTTAGATGAATATTGTTAGGTTTTAGCAAGTAATATGGATTGTTGATCATCATGGCTTGAATTGTGAATTAAAAGTTTGGTTTAATATTGAATTAGGTTGTGTTTAGTGGCTGTGAATTTATTAATTATACTCATATACCACTTGCTTTGATTAATTGAATACGTTTTGATTGATTGTTGCTTGTTAGAACTCTTTACTTGGTGTTTAGGGTTTGTTTGCGGGGTGATCAACCATAGGGTTTAAGTGAGTGTTTTAATTGAATATATTCAGTGGGTGAACACCTTCTTAGAGACCGAGAGGTGATAAGAAGTAAACTCGTTTCATAGCTTTTACTTGTTAGGATTAAGATCGCGCGAGAGCGGGTTTGGTTCTTGTCGGGTTTGGGTTTTTGAGCAATTAGTTGGTCTAGTTTAAGTTAAACTAAATTGTTCCTCTATCCTTGGTTGCGTAATATTCGTCTCCATTAGGGTAGTGTGTTGGTGAGTCCGAGAGGAGAGTCGGCATTAGAGCACTTTAACAGTTCGTTTCCCGGTTTGTTCTTAAAATCAACTGAGTATAAGTTAGAGTTTGTTGGTGAGACCGAGAGGTGATCTAGCTTTTTTGAGTGAACCTAAGTTGTGTCATCCTTAGGAACCGGTGTCGTGAGTATCCTCAATCCATTATCTTATTATACCTTCAACATGATTCTTACCTAGGTAGACGTTTTTTTCCGACTGCAGTCAAGTTTCCAAGTTTTGTCAAGAGTTTCATATAGTTAAGTTAAGTTTAGTTAATTAATTTAGTTAAAGTAAGTTAGGTTAAGTAGTTAATTATATTAAAAATCATTTAAATATTCTTAGGTGAGTTTTGGTTAGGGTTAAGTATCATTAACCTTTTCTAGTGTCCTTGTGTTCGATACTCAGACTTTCTTAGTGCTATACTATAAGTGATCGGTACACTTGCCGGTTTTGTGTGGTTTCTTTAGGATTTTCGTTTAATAAATTTAAAGATTAGTTGTGAGAGCATCATTATACACACATCAAGTTTTTGGCGCCGTTGCCGGGGACACGGTTAGAGGCGTATTGAGAACGACTCGAGTTAGGACTTACCTTGTTTGCTACTTGTTTTCTTATTTGCTTTGTTTGTTAGTTTAAAATAGTTTAGCTAATTTTAGTTTATTTTATTAGTTGTATGCGACGTACTCGATCTCTAGGACCACCAGAAGCCGAAGGATTTCCCAAACCAGAGAGAGAGTTGGGTGAGAGACGTCGTACAAAGCCGTCTTCCAGTTCTTCTTCGTCGTCTGTTGGTAATACATACTCTTCTCCAACTTTTTCTGAATCTGACATTAGGGATAGGATTATGGCTGACGCACAACCGAGGAGGACAGTTGGAGACCGGGCACGTCCGGTTGACGCTCGCGCGAGATCCAGCATTACTCCACCAGCCATCGCAGTTCAGACGACTTGGCAGATTCCATCGAACGCTCTAAATACCATTTCCCATTCTGCTTAATTTCACGGGTTGCTCCACGAAAACCCGCATTCTCATCTCACTCGCATCGCACGTATTTGCGACACGTTTCATCTTGCCAACGTATCCGAAGACGCCATCAAACTCCGCATCTTTCCGTTCTCACTCGTTGATCAGGCGAGTCTGTGGCTTGAGTCCCTCCCACAGGGATCCATTGCTACTTGGGCCGCCATGCAGACCCAGTTTCTTGAGAAGTACGATCCTCCGGCTAAAGCCGCTCGTTTGCGTAACCAGATTCATTCTTTCCAGATGGAGGACATTGAGAGTTTCTACGAGGCGTGGGAGAGATTCAAAAATCTACTTGCTTTATGCCCGAACCACGGCCTGCAGGACTGGGCGGTTGTTGAAAAGTTCTATAACGGAGTGACGTACGCGACTCAAAATATGCTTGACACTGCTGCGGGAGGCAACTTATTGACAACAAAGGATACCTATGAGTGCATTGCTTTGTTTAACGGTTTAGCCATGAGTGGATACCGGTGACCACCCACCAAGAACACCAAGACCATCGACTCCTTATCACGCGGTATACATTCGGTCGACACGAGCACTGTACTTGCGGCACAGGTTGAGGCGTTGGCGAAGATCGTGAAGGACTTGCAGGTGAAGAGTAAGTTGTGCAAGATTTTTAGAGGAGGGCATGATATCGTTCAGTGCCCTGTAGGTTTTCAGGAGGAGGCTGTTGACTTTGTTAACAATCCGAATCGAAATCCAAATTCTTTCAATTCTTATAATTTGGGTTGGAGAGGTAACCAAAATTCCAACTGGAGGAACGGAAATCATGCCGGCTTCCAGCCGCGTCAGAGTCTATTCCAGGATTCCGGTGAGGGATCGAGTAGTGGGGAGAAGAAGCCCACGTTGGAGGAGATGATGGCACAGCAGACTCAGATGCTGTCTCAGCTTATGACTCGAGAGGACTCCCGCCACAAAGAGACCCAAGAGAAAGTTCGGGAGCACGAGTCATTCATGAGGAATCAAGGCGCATCAATTCAAAATCTTGAGAAGCAGATGGGGGAATAGCAAGTCATCTAAATGAGAGGTCGCCAGGTACCCTTCCGAGTAACACTGAGCAAAATCCTAAGGCATTCGCGAAGGCTGTGACGATGAGGAGTGGTGCAGGGGCACTTAGTGAGCCAGTGAATCAGGAGCCTGCAGTCGATAGAGAGGAGCAGGTGGATGAGGAGATCCAGATAGAGTCTCCACCAGCCAAGGTGCATCAGAGGCGAAGCCCAGGAAGTACAGCACAGTCCGAGGACCAGACATTACCCAGCACACCACCGAGAGTCTACAAACCTAGACTTCCATATCCCGGGAGAGTCCGCAGGGATAGAGACGAGGAGCAGAACTCCAAATTTCTTGATTTTTTGAAGCAGCTTCACCTTAACATTCCATTCCTTGAGGCACTCACACAAATACCGAAATATGCAAAGTTCCTTAAGGATATTCTTTCGAATAAGGAGAAGTTAGCTGAGGTCTCTTCCATCCCTTTGAGTGTTAATTGCTCTGCAGTCTTGCAGAGAAAGTTACTAGAGAAGATGCCCGATCCTGGGAGTTTCACGATTCCCTACATCTTGAGTGATGATACGGTTGTTCATGCGCTGGCAGATCTTGGTTCCAGTATTAATCTCATGTCGTATTCCGTGTTTCGCAAGTTGGGTCTAGGCGAACCACGTCCTACCCATATGAGTATCCAGCTTGCTGATCGTTCTGTGAAATAACCCCGAGGGGTGGTCGAGAACATGCTAGTTCGTGTCGACAAGTTCATCTTCCCGGTGGACTTTGTCATCCTGGACATGAACGATGATGATAGTGTCCCACTTATCTTAGGCCGACCATTCATTGCCACTGCAGAGGCATTGATCGACGTTTGCGAGGGTAAGTTGATTTTAAGAGTTGGGGATGAGAACGTCACCTTTGACGTTCGACAGTCACTGGAACACCCCAAGTCTGCTGATGACTCCTTGTACTTCATCGATACCATCATGGAACATGTTGGGGAGTTTTTCAGCGAGATCTGTGGAGGATCTGCCTTCGACACCCAGATTCTCGATATGGAGATTCCTGAGATTGAGATGGTTGCCATGACCAATCAGTCCTTAGATGACGACACCGAGTCGCATATCCCTGAATCTAGCGTGTCTGCTGAGATTGTACGAGACGATCTGATGGACCGACCTTCCGTCGAGAGTCCTCCTTCTTCCTTAGAGCTTAAGGTATTGCCTGCCCATCTTGAGTATGCGTTTTTAGATGAAGAGAGGAAGCTTCCGGTTATCATTGCATCTTCTTTGACGGAGGTCAAGAAGGAGAAGTTGTTGAGGGTGCTACGAGAGCACAAGGAGGCGATTGCATGGAAGATTATCAACATTAAGGGTATCAACCCTTCGTTTTGCACTCATAAAATCCTCATGGAGGATAATTTCAAAACTGTCGTTCAGCCGCAACAGCGGCTCAATCCGAAAATGCAAGAGGTTGTGAAGAAGGAGATCATTAAACTCCTTGATGCGGGGATCATTTACCCCATTTCTGATAGTGCTTGGGTGAGTCCAGTTCATGTGGTTCCTAAAAAGGATGGCATGAATGTCGTCACCAACGAGAGGAAAGAGCTTATTCCCACTAGGACTGTGACAGGATGGCGAGTCTGCGTCGGCTATCGCAGACTAAATGATGCCACCAGGAAAGACCACTTTCCTTTACCCTTCATTGATCAGATGTTGGAGCGTTTAGCAGGTCAGCAGTACTACTGCTTCTTAGATGGTTTCTTCGGGTATTTCCAGGTTCCCATAGCTCCCGATGACCAGGAGAAAACCACTTTTACCTGCCCTTATGGAACGTTTGCCTACAAATGTATGCCGTTCGGACTGTGTAACGCTCCGGCCACATTCCAGAGGTGTATGGTGGACATTTTCCATGATATGATAGAGGACTCCATGGAGGTGTTCATGGACGATTTTTCTATATTTGGGAGTTCCTTCGATCATTGTTTGTCTAATCTTGAGAGGATGATGTCCCGTTGCGTTGACACCAACCTAGTCCTTAACTGGGAGAAGTGTCACTTCATGGTTCGCGAGGGCATTGTTTTGGGGCATCGGATTTTAAGTGCGGGGATTGAGGTTGACCGAGCGAAGGTCGAGACTATTTCTAAGCTTCCCCCGCCCACTTCTGTGAGATCCATTCGTAGTTTTCTAGGTCATGTCGGGTTCTACCGCCGGTTCATCAAAGATTTTTCTAAAATCGCGAGACCCATGACCAAACTTCTGGAGAAGGATGCTCCATTTGTTTTTTCTGAGCAGTGTATCAAGGCGTTTGATCTTTTAAAATACAAACTCGTTAACGCCCCGATAATGGTTGCTCCTGACTGGTCGTTACCATTCGAGTTGATGTGTGACGCGAGCGACTTCGCAGTCGGAGCGGTTCTTGGACAGCGGAAGGATAAACACTTCCATCCGATTTACTATGCTAGCCGGACCTTAAATGGCGCACATGAGAGCTATACCACCACCGAGAATGAGCTTTTAGCTGTGGTGTTCGCATTCGATAAATTTAGGTCCTATCTTGTTTTGTCCAAGAAAATTGTGTACACGAACCATGCAGCTATTCGATATCTCTTCAGAAAGCAGGATTCTAAGCCTCGTCTTATCCGATGGATCCTGTTGCTTCAAGAGTTTGATATTGAGATCCGTGATAAAAAGGGAGCCGAGAATGTGGCGGCCGATCATCTTTCACGTCTAGAGGGAGCTGAGTTAGGAGATTCGGGGGTCAGAATCGACGATCGTTTTCCGACAGAAAGTCTCATGTTTATTACGGCATAGAAGGAGGGTTTTCCATGGTTCGCTGACTTCGCGAACTATCTTGCTGACGGATACCTCCCGAAGATGCCTTACCAGCAAAAGAAAAATTCTTTGCTGATGTTAAGTTTTACCTGTGGGACGACCCGTATCTTTTCTGTATCGGTGCTGATCAGCTTATTAGGAGGTGTGTAGATGCTAAGGAGGGATGGCAGATTCTGAGCCATTGTCATGTGGGACCGACAGGAGGTCACCACGGTGCGAGTTCAACGGCGAAGAAGATGTTTGATTCTGGATTCTATTGGCCATCGATTTTCAAAGATGCTCATTTGTTTGTTAAAAGTTACGACCGATGCCAACGTGTCGGTAATATCTCATCCCAGAATGAGATGCCCCAAAATGCGATTCAGGTATGCGAGGTTTTTGACATTTGGGGTATTGATTTTATGGGTCCGTTCCCGTCGTTCAGAGGGAACAAGTACATACTTGTGGCTGTTGATTACGTTTCCAAGTGGGTCGAGGCCAAAGCCTTGCCCACTAACGACGCCCGAGTTGTAGTGAAATTTTTGAAGAATATTTTCTCTCATTTTGGAGTCCCGAAAGCTTTGATCAGTGATCGGGGTACTTACTTCTGCAATGCGCAGATGGAGAAGGCGTTGCAGCGCTATGGGGTCACCCATCGGCTTGCGACCGCCTATCACCCACAGACTAGTGGGCAGGTGTAAGTGAGTAATCGGGGAATCAAACGTATTCTTGAGAAAACCGATAATGCGAATCGTCGGGATTGGTCCGACAAATTAGATGACGCTTTGTGGGCCTTCCGTACAGCCTACAAGACTCCGACTGGTTCCACACCATTTCAGATGATTTATGGGAAGGCCTGTCATCTTCCTGTTGAGTTGGAGCACCGCGCTTCATGGGCTCTTTAGAGGGTTAATCTTGATTTTTATCTGCCGCAGAGAGCACACGTTTCCACCAGTTACACGAGTTAGAGGAGCTCCGGGATCATGCGTATGCACAGTCATTTAAGTATAAGGAGCGGACGAAGGAACTGCATGATAGAAAGTTGAAGGGTAATATGCAGTTCAAGTGTGGGGATAAGGTCTTATTGTATAACTCCCGGTTGAGGTTATTCCCGGGAAAGGTGAAATCCCGATGGTCGGGACCGTTCACAGTCACTGAGGTATTTCCGTATGGCACGATTGAGATACAAGATAAAAGCGGGAAGTTTAAGGTGAACAGTCATAGGTTGAAGTATTACATAGGCGAGCCGGTTGCTGATCAGACAGTCGAGGTATTCTAGCTTGACTCATTCACCGAGGCGTAGAAGTGTTGGATGCATCACTCGGGAGGTAGCCCGAGTTGTATAGTTTGTATTATGATTTTCTTTATTATATGTTTTTTTATTTATTTTATTTTTGTTATTTAAAAAATCAAAAAAATAAAAATATGTTTATTTCTTATGTTTTTGTTTTCTGTTTTGTACGCCGCAACATGCGAGCGAGTTTGAGTTGTTGCAGGTATTATTATGCTCATGGTAGCTCTGATGGCGTTTTGGAACTGGTTCTTCTGAGGTTGCGGCCGCGAATGAAATGCTATACGGTCGTTCGATTGATACACTGCTGGTGAAGATTCTGCATATAAACCAGGGGAGGAACCCGTTTCTGTTTTACTTTTTTCTTTAAGTTTTATTTTTATTTTATTTTATTTCTTTTCCTTGTTCTCATCGAGGACGATTTCGTTCTAAGTGTGGGGATGAGAATTTATTTTACTTAGTTGTAGGAAAAAAAATAAAAATAAAAAAATAAAAAAAATAAAAATAAAAAGATTTAACTTAGTTTTTGTTTTTCCTTTTTGTACTTAGTTTTATTAAAAAAAAGAAAAATAAAAAATTATATATAAAAAAAGTTTAAAAAAATAATGTCCCTTGAAAATTGTTTTTGTTCTACGTTAAGCAGGAAATGATATTACTACCAATGTGCTAACGAACTCTTGGAACTTTTGATATATATAATATAATAATAAAAGAAGGGATGGTTCACATATCTGATTTGGGATGTGTCGGTAGGCCCAACTAGCTTTGATAGTCCTTTTAGCAGTTTTTATATATAATAATTTGAAAAACGGTGAAACCGAATTTCGATGCTTAGGGAGGATTACTATAATCTGAAAACTTTGAGATGGTTATACTTAGATACACTCAAACTAGCACACACCACATGTCCATCTTTCTACGAGCTTAGAAATAGTTATATATTTTAGGGTGATATAAAAGATTGGAAAAAAAAAGAGAAAAAAAAAGAAAAGAATGTATTGAAAGTTATGTTTGTGTATTCTCAAAAGTTGTTCAAGAAAAGCAAAATGTTTGTGAAGAAAGTTATGTATTGTAAAATTCCAAAGAAGCATTCTTTAAAGTTAGTAAAAAAGGCCAAAGTGCACATACTAGACGGGACTTAGAGTTTACGTGTTACCTTGGGGATGGTGACTCTGAGGATACACTATTGGGGCTCGAAGGTTCTTAGTCAATAAATAAAAATTATGAATTTATAGGACAAAGTCCAATAATATTTAGGAATAGCTCGTACGACCTCTACATGACCATTCATCCATCAAAATTTCACCGAGTGCATCTAATTAGTACCATCAACGAGTCCTTGGTTTATAGTGATTTGTCGAGCCAGTTTGCTTCGACTCTAGTTTTTCTAGCTCTCTATGTATGAGATGGGGTAGGTGTAGCCTTGATTTTTGGACTTTAAACGTTTAATGCAAAAGGGGGGCTTGATTGGCTGGTGGCTGGGTTTAAGTGGACAACAATATCGGCAATCGCGGTCAATATGTCGAGCTGTTTCTTATGTTTTGATAATGATTAATAATCTGGGAGTTTGTTGTTTTATGACTTGGTTATGATCCTGTGTAGATTACTTTTTCAGGGACGAAAAAGTCTTAAGTGTGGGGATGTTTGATGTGTTGTAAAACACACTTACTTTCCGTATGGTTTTGTCATGTTTTTCATGCTTAATTATTTGATTAATGAGAGTTATGGGTGGTTTTTGCATAATTTTACAAAGATTAAATGTTAATTGTATGTTATGAAAGTTGATGGAAAAAAGATTTAAGTTTGAAGACTTTAGGGGCTTATTTGATCAAGTTTAAAGACTACAACTCAAGGCCCGACCCAAGCCACAAGATCCAAGCCTTTCAAGTATCATTATTATATAATATATGAGAAAAAATACCCTAGCAGCTCTAAAGAAAATCCCGACAGGAAAAGATAGAAAGAAAGAAAAAGTTGGTGTTTATTTGGGGGGATAGGTCGTCTAGGTTGTTTTAGCTTAATTTGATTTGTGTGGCTGTGTTTGCTCCTTACGTGATCTGCTCAACATACAACAACAATAATAATAATATAAAGAGTAAATCAAAACCAACACAACTTGACAGCTAGGTTCCGATCGGAAGATTTTGGCAGCAAAGGAGAAGGGAAAACAATTTTTTGTGAGTTCTTTTGAAGCTAAGGAGAAAGAAGGCAGCCAAGGGAGTTTCGGTACAGCAGCTCGGGGTCGTTTCTCATCCATAAACTCAGCCATAATATTAAGTATTACTCTCATAAACTTTATGTTTTTGTTCAAGAACCTTAACTAGTTGATTTGATCTTTTACTTTGAATTGTTTTGCGAGTAACTTAAAGATTGACTTGTGCTTGATTGAGATTGATTCTTGAATGATTTTAATTATGTTTATGTTGAGTTTTATGATGTTTAAATCAATTGTTTGCTGCTGTCCAAATAATATGCTCAGCTAAATTTGTTAGTTCTACCTAGGTTAGATGAATATTGTTAGGTTTTGGCAAGTAATATGGATTGTTGATCATCATGGCTTGAATTTTTAATGAAAAGTTTGGTTTAATATTGAATTAGGTTGTGTTTAGTGGCTGTGAATTTATTAATTATACTCATATACCACTTGCTTTGATTAATTGAATACGTTTTGATTGATTGTTGCTTGTTAGAACTCTTTACTTGGTGTTTAGGGTTTGTTTGCGGGGTGATCAACCGTAGGGTTTAAGTGAGTGTTTTAATTGAATATAAGCGGGTGAACACCTTCTTAGAGACCGAGAGGTGATAAGAAGTAAACTCGTCTCATAGCTTTTACTTGTTAGGATTAAGATCGCGCGAGAGCGGGTTTGGTTCTTGTCGGGTTTGGGTTTTTGAGCGATTAGTTGATCTAGTTTAAGTTAAACTAAATTTTTCCTCTATCCTTGGTTGCGTAGTATTCGTCTCCATTAGGGTAGTGTGTTGGTGAGTCCGAGAGGAGAGTCGGCATTAGAGCACTTTAACAGTTCGTTTCCCGGTTTGTTCTTAAAATCAACTGAGTGTAAGTTAGAGTTTGTTGGTGAGACCGAGAGGTGATCTAGCTTTTTTGAGTGAACCTTAGTTGTGTCATCCTTAGGAACCGGTGTCGTGAGTATCCTCAATCCATTATCTTATTATACCTTCAACATGATTCTTACCTAGGTAGACGATTTTCTCCGACTGCAGTCAAGTTTCCAAGTTTTGTCATGAGTTTCATATAGTTAAGTTAAGTTTAGTTAATTAATTTAGTTAAGTTAAGTTAGGTTAAGTAGTTAATTATATTAAAAATCATTTAAATATTCTTAGGTGAGTTTTGGTTAGGGTTAAGTATCATTAAAGTTTTCAAGTGTCCTTGTGTTCGATACTCGGACTTCCTTAGTGCTATACTATTAGTGATCGGTACACTTGCCGGTTTTGTATGGTTTCTTTAGGATTTTCGTTTAATAAATTTAAAGTTTAGTTGTGAGTGCATCATTATACACACTTCAGTTGGGGTGTGACAGATTGGTATCAGAGTCGAAAGTTTAAGATAGGTCGTTAGAAAAGTCCTAGAAATATGCTTAGGACCCCCCATATGTGTCTATTTGTTTACCTCATGTGTTAAATTAAATTGTTTATAGCTTACGTAATTACCTGCTAGACTAAGTACTTATTTAACTGCTTAGTTTAATGCTTATTTTATTGTCATGCACACACAACTCCGAGACTGTGTCTCACTCTCAAAATATTTGTATAATTCCGAGACTATGTCTTACTCTCAAAATATTTTTATAACTCTGAGGCAATGCCTCTTTCCCGAGATATATATTTACATTTAAAATTTTGTTGATTGTTTTCGTTGACGGGAAATTCTTTTAGGATTTCCTAAGTTTTGTTTTTTAAGCATTTAACGTAATCAGTAACGATTTCATTTTTCCATTTCGTTTTATTGTTATTATTTTATTACATTTTAAATGTTTAGTCGGGTGAAAAATCCATGGGACGCCATGGACATGCCAACTATTCATTTTCACAATTATTATATTTACGATATTTGGTTGGAGCAATATCACGCGTGGTGATACACGAGATACTTCAACTACTCATACTTACATTTGTCCTTCGTTATTTAGTTTGGTCGGTTAAAACAGCACGTAACACTCATGGGCCAACAAAATACCATGGACAAGCTCATGGGAGACCCAATACATCGAGAAACTTATGTTATTTATTATTTGTTTATGTATTTGATTTTATTTGAAACAAGTTATGATTTGACTTAATTACTTAATTGAAACTTTCGTTAATTGAAACAAGTTATGTATTTGATTTTATTTGAAACAAGTTACATTTTAGTTTAATTGTTTGTATGTTTGATTTCATTTGAAACAACCTATTATATGATTTAGTTACTCAATTAATTAATTACTCAATTACATTGAATCAAGACTTATTGATTCAATTCATTCACATACCGACATACTCACAAATATTTTCATTCTCATGATGGAGTACAAATTATTCACTCACTAGGACTTTGTTATCACAAGTCCATCTAAACAATTTACTACTTAATTATTTAATCGGTTATCTCGCACTCATATTATCACATTCACAAATTATCAAGAGCAATTAATGATTATTTTCTCATATGCATATTATAATATTATCAAACTATCAAATATAATAAAATCATTAGTAAATACCTTACTAATTAAACAATATCCCTCATGTTCACGATTATCACGTTATCAATTAACGAACTTATCACAGTTAACTCAATACCCCCAAAAACTATCAATTACATCTCAGTTATCCCCTCATATTTTAAGTATTAACATTTTAATTGTTATGTTTCGATAAAAACTCATATCAAATCACCTCATTGATTATATCATCTACTTAACAAATTGTCGTATAGATTATCTCATTTAAATTCTGACTTATCCTTAAGTCATGATTAACGCTAGCATAACTCATGTCGAATTTCACTTTTTTTCTCTTTCCTTAATAACTAATAAGAAATTTACACAACTTATTATTTATACTCGTTTAATCTCAATTTACATAACAATATAGATCATATATTCTCTACACCCGCTTTATGACCACAATTACAAACAAGGAGATAGCTCCTACAATCTCTAGGGTATAAATTCTAACTCAAAACATTAATACAATCAATTTAATCTTGTTCACTAATTTCTTTTAGAGAAATTTCGATTCAATTACCCTTGCTCACCCTCACAACAACGATAATAGCAAGCGCAAGCTTAATAATCGAGTTTAGGTTATTAAGTAAACCAATTATCAACCTCAACGAAATCATAGTGTCCCAAACAAGAAACCTTACACCGGAATACGTTCGTTACGTCTTATTTGTGATTTTCGCCATCCGACTCAATCTTTGTGTCATTATTACACTCACTATAACCGTTATGGTTATCCCGTTAACACTTGCCGTACACTGCCTACGACACAAGACATCCCACAACGGTCTATGCCGTCGACTTAGCTTTATACACCTGCTACACGTGCCTTCTACAATTATGAAGACCCTAATCACCTACGCAACACATTGCTCTTTACTCATTCACGTCGAGATTAAATTACACCGCCACAATACCATACTACACATGCTCATTTAGCTTAAACCTACCAACTCTATGCCTCTCAGGCTTTCTTCATGTAACAAGGTTGTTCTCGCTTATTAGATTCTACACCCGCAAGACTTAATTTCATCAAGCCTACCTTAGTCAATCCACGTTTTCACAAACCTATTCGAGGTGCCTCAAATCATTCAATCTCAATTATTTAAGCTTTCATAAACTCAATTGATAAGGTGTTTTGAATCAAACCAATCGTAGTTAAGTTTTCACACAGAAGATTTTTATCGTCTTCATTATTTTCGTCTAAATGTATTTTGTATTCAATTATACCTTAAATGATTATTTGTCCAAATTATTTATTTTGGAACAAAACCAACCTGGAAAATCCATCATTTTAAGTATCTTTTTTCGCATACAATAAAAATTTTCTTTTCTTTCCAAAGATCAATATCGTTGGTTGTCGTACTTATCTATCTGCCTGGTTTTTATTAAATCAAAAAAAAATTTATGAGTTGATTCGTTAACATTACATCAATTAATCAAAATATATAGATTCTCATAAACTGAAACAATTCTTCAATTTTAAAAGATAAAATTTCGACAGTCAGTTATTAGTCGATCATATTATTTAAATTATCTTTTCTCATTTATTTTGTTATTTCAAATTATTAAAAGCGTGTCAATTTCTACCCCCAACCTTTATTATTAATATTTTTTGTACATCCTATATTTATTGATCTCATGTTACACAATTTATCTTTAATCTTATAAATTTTCGTCGTTGAAATATAACTGTTGTAGTTTTATTATTAATTGAATTCTTCATCATTTAACCAAAATTATCTCCACCATGGAAATTTTCTCTCTCAATATTTTATTTATTTTTCATTACATTTCCATGACCACTCATTTCATTTATTGGCATTTTCACGATTTTTGTTGAAAACCTGCGGTGGTTCGTGGGGATCACAACAACCCATTTTCACTTTTGTTAGATTTCGTTATTTAGTTGAAGTAGCACGGTGGTTCGTGGATATTTCAACTCTTTACTTAAATTTTAATACATTATGAGAATTTAAAATATTTTGATGATTTTTTTAGTTGTTATTGGAATAGTCATTGTGGTTCATGCATATCCAGCTCCGCGTTTTCTTCTATTTAATTATATAATTTCTCACCTCATCTATATTTTTCATTATTACTTTAATGATCATTATTTATTTAATCTTTCGTGATAAACTATGAATATTGCAATTTCTTTATTTTAATTTTAACGATTCTATGGAGATAGAAAAATCCCTTGTAATCTGGGGATATTCCAATGACCCACTTAATACTATATTTATTTTTAAATATTTAATTGGAATATGACTATCTTGGTGATTCGTGAATATTCGCTTCCAATTTCATCAATTCACAGTTTGTTTGTATACGTAAATTTTTGGATTAATACTTTTTGCATTCTCAATTACTACTAACAGTATTCTAATATTTTAATTTACCTTTTCTTAAATACACAATTGCGATATTTCAATGTTGTATAAAGCTCTTTTTAAATTTCATGAGTTTCTCATTTAACTAAACTGAATTCCTTAAAGTCTTCGTTTAATCTTGTTCAAATTTGTACTCTTAATCTTATGAATTCTACCTCGAATGTTGCAATATTTAAAAATTTCGCAAGTTGTTATTCGTCTATAATTATCAATTAATTCATCCATCAACTTTTGTTGATGTTATCCTTGCAATCATAGAATTTTGGTTTGTTGTCTTATTTGGTAATTTCACATAAATTTGTTAGTTGGCTCGTATCCCCGCTCTCTTTCTACATAATTGATCTTGTCGATGCATCATATATCCCAACTTCAATGTTTCCGTTTGTCTTAACTTTTAAGTTACTTTAAAAATTTTCACTAATTACATTAATAAAACTTGAAAGTTCACCTAAATTGCGTTATTAGAAATATTTTATATAATTTTCTGATTTTACACTTATAATAAATCAACTCCCAAGTGGTCTTATAATATGTTAACATTTTTCCTCATATTTATAATAAATTAATAACTTTTCTCACAATGTTATGTTTTTTCAATATAGTTTGTAACCAACACGGATGGGACGAGTTATGTGAACCATCCGACGACCTAAGTAATTATGGAGGCCTACATAATTATCGAAGTCCTCGCATGGAAATCATAATACGTGTAGTTGTGTGTCATACTATAGAATCGAAAGTAGTTGGGATAATAGTACAAATGTAGAGATGATAAGAACATGGTGGATACGCCGCTGGTACATCCTATATATAAGTGTCCTTATCGGATTTCGTTTGGAGCGTTCTTTTGACTATTCAAAGTTCTGGGTTATAATAAATTTTAAAACTTATATTTAAATTTTTCTTTTTCTCGAAATGAAATGGTTTTGTTATAGTATAATTTAATTTCGGGACGAAATTCCCTAAAGTAGGGGAGACTATAACAACTTGGGTTTTCATATAATTTATTAAATACCATTACCCGACCCGTTGAAAAGTTTCACGTATCTTATCCGATCAACTTATGTATTTAATATCAATCATTTTATTAATTAAAGTGTTATATATATTATCGTCAAACCAATATTTATGTCTCGTTTATTAATTACGTCTCGATCAAAATATTATGTACGTTATTACTCGATTTTTATTTTGTTTAAAAACATAATATATTATAAACTATTAAATATATACAACCTAACCCTTTAACTTTATTTTTATCCAACCTCGTTTACCCTCTCAAACTTTAGGGACTGTTTTTGTAAAATTATTATAATATCTTCCCCCTCCAAATTCCCGTAACCAAAATCCTAACTTTTCCCAACATAAATACGATTAAATTCTCTTATAATCATGGAATTGTTTACGTCAAGATCGCTACTTGTTCCATACGAAATCAATACTTATAGAAACCTCGTTAAAATTGTTAATAATCCAATCAAATCGATTATTTTTTTGTAGAAGCCCTAAATCGGCCCATAACCGACCTTAGATCAACATATATACTAGTTTTTAACGCAATTAAATGATGTTTCATACTCACATGATCCAGACGAAGCTAAGCCCTATCATAATTTCATCTATCGTTGATTTGATGTTGTATTTGGAGTTGTGTTATAGCTGAAACCCGAACTGCTCGTTCGTATTCAATCTGTCATCAATCAAGGTATCAGTTTTAGTTAATAGAGGGTGTTTGAGCTTTGATTTTGAGGGTTTACAGATTAGGGTTCTTAATTATTTATTTGGGGGTAAAGCTCTGTCTTAATAAATGTACCTTTTTCTTCTCTTTTAATTACAAACTGGTGTTATAGCGGGTTGGCTGTGTGTTTGTGCTCAATGACTGAGCCGGTCGGGGGCGCAGGTTCGAGCCCCGGCCAGCCCAGTTTTGGGTATTTAATTTTGTTAAGGATTTAAATGATTTATTAATTCATTAATAATTGATATTATTTTAGCAAACCGATATCCGCAAGTTCATATTTATTTTCAATTAATCTCGTTACAAGTTTATATATATATGTATGTGTATATATATATATATATATATATATGGGTGGGATTTAGAGAGAACTCGTATTAAAGAGAGAACTATTAAGGAATTATTTTTAACTATTTTAAAAAAATTATTTTGCGATTTTTTTTTCTTTCCTCCTTCTAATAAGATGATATTGTTCCTAAAAAAACCGTCGATGTAATGTGTATGTTCATTAATGTGTATTGTATATATAAAATAGTGTTTTATTGCATATAATATAACACAAATACATTATCTAAATACACACTATTGAATATATGCAAATACGACACTAATAATTATATGCAAAACACATTATCGCATATATGTAATACAACACTAATGCACATATGCACTATGTCGATTTTTTAAAATTTTTGTATATAATATAACACTATTGCAAATATACAATACAAACAACTATATATATGCTATTCAACACTATATCAAATATCAAAATGCACACTATCGCACATATGCATTATAAAAAAAGTCGGTGTATTGCTTATATGCATTACTCGTTAATTTTTTTTTATATTTTTTGTGGTGCAGAATAACAACATATAAGAAGGATGAAAGAAAAAAAAAATAAATTTTTTTTAATTAAATTAAAAATATTTCATTATTAGTTCTCTAGTTTTCTCCATAAAAAGGAGTTCTCTCATGATCCTCTCCATATATATATATATATTATGTATTATTCTTTAAACAACAAATTGTAATAAACGTATTAACTATCTTTTTTTACCACGAATTCTTCATTAAATACTTGAAATAAAAAAATTATTTAAAATATTTATATATATTTGTATTATATCTATTCAATATTGCAAGTATGTCTCGTATTTAATTAAATTATTTTATTTTAATTATATATGTATTCAAATATTATTATAAGTATATTTTATAAATCTATATATTTTAGATTATTTTATTTGATTCAAGTATAAGCACTGGTGTTTTTATAAAGATAATCATTTTATAAATATATGATGAACAATAACATTAATCCTTGCGATTATAATCACTATAGAAATCAATCTTTCAAATCCATAATACTATAAACCCAATCCTAATTCAAATCGCTTCGAAATCCAAATCTATTATACATGTCATGTAATTTACAATTAACTCATATTATTATATTTAACTAGGAATCATTGACGGTGAATCCCAAAGGGTTCAATCATTCTCACATCCTCACTCGTATTTTTGTGCATCTAATCAGGTAAATATTCACTCCCCTTTTTACTTATTTTTTTAAACCCTTTTGGGGACACTTGCGTACCAACTATTAAATTACTTACACTATTATTTCTCAAATGTAAACTGTGTTCTTGGTGTTGTGTATCAATTGAATGACTACTTGGTATTTGTTATATGCTTATGTGTTTACTATTTTTTTATGGTTGATTGGTATCCCATCCTCATCCTCATCCTCATCCTCATCCACATAGTATGATCATACGACCGTCGTAGTGGCCGGAGCCCGATTCGCATTGGCAATAGTTTCACCGACACTCATTACTTGCTCAACAATGTAATTGTTGATACTCACAGATAACAGTTTTGCTTAATTTTACTCTATTATTTATATCATTACATATTATCATTTTGTTTGTGTCAAAACTGGTGAATCTACTCACTCAACACGTTTTGTTGACAAATATATATTTTGTATGCATTTGCACGTTATAGATTGGATTGCTAATCGAACTGAAGCTCATGTAGAGATGACCTTAGGATGTTAAACATAAACAAGAATAGTTGGTTTTGTATTTGTAATTTTCTCTATATTTGTTGTACTTAAATGTTCGTTGACAATAAATAAATTAATTAGATATTTTCGCTTTATAATTGCATGATAGTACCTTGTGGGCTGTAGCAACCAGTTCGCACCCCGGCATTTCCGCCGTAGGTTGGGGTGTGACATCTTTCACATTGATGAATCTTATAAAAGCGAAGCTATTACCAAACGTTTCTCTATTCCCTGATACGAAGGCATCCAATAAAGAGCCGAAACTTTCATAAACTTTCCAAATAAGGTTGCTGGAATAACCCTCATCTACAATCTCTCACAATCTCCCATCATGTATCCTCTTCTTCTTCTTCATGGTGGTGTATGTACCCTAGTTTTCTAATCTCAACCCCATCGGCGATGTCTTAATCAGAACCCTAATCTTACTATTCTAATAAAGTAAATAATGAGGCTTGGTCAAGTACACATTCAATGCTAGCCTAGTTTTCCATTGTAATATTCAGATCTCTCATCTCATTTATCGTAGCAATCAATGGGCCGGTCATGAGTTAAAACAATTTTGACAATTGAGTTAAAAATAGTCAATTTTCACACATAATCTTCTAATAAATATATCTCATTCATCCTAGCTATCAATGGGTCATGAGTCAATACCAATTTGGCAATTGAATAAAAAATATTAAGGAAATTAACCTAAAATTATTTTTTAAAGATCAAATAAGTAAAAATATGAAAAATAAACAAGTAGAAAATAGCCAAGAACCATCTTCTTTTAGGGTGTGTTTGTTCTTTCGATGTCTATTTTTTTTCCCGTTGACTATATGTTGCATTGTCAAGGGTAACTAGTAGACGTTTTTTAAAATTTTCAATATTTGATGCGATGAGAATACTTGTGATAAAACAACAAATGTTGTGTATTTAGATTTTTTCAAATTTATAAATTTGAAATTCTAGAGTCCTTATTTTTTTTTGAACGACCAACTAAGTAACGGCGGGTACTTCGTACGAGTCCCCCATTGGCCAAAGGTAGCCCGAGCCGGCCACTATTCCGGACGGACGAAGCCCCTAGAGGTCCACCCTATTGAGGGATTCACCGGATAAAACCCGACCTCCACACCCGCCTAATGGCACGACAGCGAGGAGCTGGTAAAACCGGGTGAGATCAGAGTCATCCCTCATATCTCCCATATAAGTTGGTGATAGTGAGGTTTGAACCCCTACCTCTTAGTAGTAAAGTGAGTGCTCTACCATTGAGCCACAATCCAACTTAATTCTAGAGTCTTTATTGTTTGCATGTAATATATATTTCTACTCTAAATAAGTCTTATTAGTGCAATTGTAATATTTGTAACCTTAAATTATTTTCGTGTGTGCTAATCTGTGTAGCTCCATCCTAGAATTTATTTATTGTTTTTAAATAAAAATTTGTTAGCCGTTAGAGAGAAAAATGATTAGCATCAGTTTGAGTGAAAAGTAATTTTATAATTTTATTTAGAGGGTATATGATTAAAGCCTATAAAAAAAGGAGAGAGAGCATAGGGGTCTAGAATACGTGTAATTAAAATTAAAAGAAAGTACAGTGAAGAATATAAGAAAGAGCACAAGTGTTGAGTCTTTCTCTGTCTATGGACACAAACGCTTACTCTTACTAGTGGATTTGGTTTGACCATAATACCCTTGTAAGTAAACCTAACATCAAATAAATATAAAGAATAAGAATAGGAGGGGATACGATTTGACTCTCATCCAACTACAATTACACCGCCGACACCTACTGCCACTACATACATACTTCACCGACAACCTCCGATCAACAAAACAAAGGTTACCATGTTTCCACTCTATTCTATTTCCTTCCTTAACTTAACTCTCTTGTGCTCTCCAATTTCTGTTTATCTCAATTAATTTCATCTTCATTTTATCTCAATTTCTATAATTATATTTATTTTTTTTAAGAATATTTTCCAACTTGAAATATATATATATATATATATATATATATATATATATATGAAGTGTAGCTATTTGCACAGTATTATTATTATTATTATTGTTATTATTATTATTATTATTATTGCAATTACGAAGTGACGAATTACTTTGGGTAAATGTAAACCTAAACTAGTTTAGGGATAAGCTCCCGAATCTCCCGATCTCGGTTTTCTTTAAAACTCGGCCGCTGCAAAATTCCGGTACCCATTTATTGATGCATGTTTGTTTGTTTATGTCTGTTTAACATGTATTCGTTTATGTTCGTTCGTTTATATTCTCTTGTGTTTGTTTATATTCGTAAACTGTTCATTTAAAATGTTAACAACCAAACATAAACGAACACTAGCACGTTCATTTTCTTATCCAACAACATGAACAATAAAATCCAGATCCTGTTCAGTGAACGAGGCCTACAAGTCACACAATATCATTGCAACTTACTAAGTAAAAATGTGTTTTAACTGTGAATTCGTTCGTTTTGGATAAAAATAATTTATTTTTTTTAGTTTTCTGTGCATGCAGTGAAAACGAGGATGAAGATGTTTTACACTGTAAAAGTTGATTGATGTTAAATGGATATATAACGAGAGAGTCAATATCAAACTTTTAAGACGGGAAAATGAACGGTGAAAATGGATCTGAAAATCAAGCCACAATCGGGACGTATGGGAGCCTTTTGATGGATAGCATGTGGACGAGCATTCCTTGTGTTGATCTTCTTGCACTTGCAGACGCCGCATTCACCACAAATGGTACTGGCGGCGGTTTGGGCGATCAATGCGGTGGTGATAGTCAACAGGAAGGCGGTGGCAGCTTCACGCCCAGTTCACAGACTGATGGAGTGAAGTATTTATTTGATCTGAATGCACCGCCAGCAGTCAACGAACCACAGTTAATCACAAGCATCCCATCTGCATTACCTCCTATAACACCAAAGCAAACCAGACGGGTAGTGCGTAAACGAGTGGTGTCTGATATACTTAATTCGGACATAGATGGAAGAACGGGTCGGACTGCAGCAAGTCTTGGCCGGTTAAAGCCGGTTATCGAGCAATCACAAGATGACATCTGGCAGTTGGAGGTGAATGACGACTTTGACGAGGAATCTACATCTAGTGATGAATTGCTTCTACTCAAAACACCAAAACCGAAGAGAAGAAAACACAGACCGAAAGTGGTAAAAGAAGGTCAAGCCAAAAAGTCAACGACCCCGAAACCTAAAGGCTCTTCAACAGGAAAGAGTAAAAACATTACACCCGAAAAATCAACAGTTAGACCGGTTAGGAATTCGTGTAGGAGAAAGATATACTTTGAAGAAGAAACAATGTATGAAAAAGCATTCTCAATAAGTCCTATAACACCAAACAAGTCCGAGATAGAAAAGGATGCCGCGAACACGCATTCGCGAGCAAAGCGTAATCTTAAGTTTTCAAAAGAAGGTCATGAAAAAGAAGCTAGTTACAGTTCTACCCTCTGTACAGCTGAAGATAATACAGTATTTCCTGCAATATTTAAAAAGAAAAGAACCGAAAAGTGTTATAATTCTGTCACATCCAATGCAATTTCATTCAAATGGTCTCGTGAAATATTAACAGTGTATGATTACAAGAATATTTTGGGATATTTTGGTGATGTAGAGATATTTAGAAAGAAGAGAAGCAAGGGTCGGAAACGGGTTCGTGACATGGTTTCGTTTGCTGGATTGATTGAGGCTAAAAATCCCTGGAAGTGCATGGAAGCTCTTGCTGCTGCTGATTTTAGTTTATGTGTATCAACAAAGAAAAGAACCAAGAAAAATTACTCGATTGTGCCATCTTCTTCATATCATAACGATTGGTCCCTCACTAGCCATTTAGGTAGCTTCTTCATGTTGACTAGTCAAGCATTTTTTTACAGAAACCAAAACCAATATAATAGAGCGGGTTGGTTAACGGGTTAAAACTGGCCGGGTGCCCACAGATACGTTTCCTTTCTTTTTTGCTTCATTTTCATAAATAGTCAATGTGAAAACTGAATATACTATAATTACAAAACTATGGTAATACAAATAATAATTATAATATGAATTAACTAAAGGATTTAGATTTTACAAAATGTTTCGGATGAATGTTACCCATTGCAATTTGGTCACAAATGCAGGTTTCCTTTCAAATGTAAGATGGAAAAGCAGATATGATATTGATGCACTCATTAACCAATTTAACATTTTGTGCCTCAACGATCAAAAAGTGGAACAGGACCAACATGCACTTGTACCATACTTAACAAGATACCAAGAGAAGAATGGTCTAGTTTTATATCAGCACAGCAAAAGTCTTGTTCCTTTTGAAGATGAAAAAATAATGAAGACACGTCCTAAAGTTGATCTTGATGATGAGACAAGTAGAGTTTGGAGGCTTTTGTTGGAAGATATAAATAGTGAAGGCATTGATGGGACTGATGAAGATAACACAAAGTTTTGGGAAGAAGAACGAAGTGTATTTAGTGGAAGAGCTGCTTCGTTTATTGCAAGGATGCACCTAATTCAAGGTGAGGTGTTTATATATATATATATAAACTGTTATTTTAGGGCCTAGTTTATATGTTTATAATAATATAAGATGGCCGGTTAATGCTGATATTTTATTTCATAATAAGCTTTAAAACTCTTAAAACTTAATTTTGAAAGTATGTTCCTTAAATAACTAAAAGGTTTATTATAACACGAATTTCGCTTTTTATAGGTGACCGGCGTTTCTCACGGTGGAAGGGTTCTGTTGTAGACTCTGTTATCGGCGTTTTCCTTACACAGAATGTATCAGATCATCTGTCCAGGTAGGATAGATACAGTAGTAATTAACTAATTAAGTAGGAACTTGAATGTGGCAGGACGGGGATGCTGGACAAGTTGGATAACTGGTAGATTATTAGTAGGGTTTGGGTCAGTCGAGTTTACTTGGAAACAACATTTGTCCATTTTACTTAATTTTGGAAATAAAATAAATAGCTGATGAATTAAATACTTACAAAAACAGTTCTATTTCAACAATACTTTAAACAGAACCCATTTGACTAATTCCCTTTTCCACTTTTTTTTAATTTTTACACACACACATGTATGTATATATATATATATATATATTTCTGAACAGTTTAATTAAAAACAACCCATTTTGAAGTATATGGGTTCAGTTACCACATAAATTTATGACAAAATATGTTTGTTCGCCTTTGCAGCTCGGCATTCATTAATCTAGCTGCAAGATATCCTCTGCGACCGAAAACCAACAATGAAGAAGAGAAATCAAGCATAACTGTCAAAGAACCATTCCAATTGAATGATGAAGACAAATTAAATCATCAAGGTTCTGCTTTATATGAAGTAAAAGAAGTTGAGGATTTTGTTTCTTCAGTTAATACAAGTCCAAACACTTCACAATCTTCGATTTCTGTAACAAATTGCAATGATGGTATTGGTGCTGAACATATTGACATGACAGAAGAAAAAACAGTTACGCAAAACAAACGTGAAGATAAGAGTCCAAGTGAACAAAGTGAAATATCTGAAGAATTAAAGATTGTTTCCAATCAAGAGACAAAGGTCTTTGAATGTCAAGTAGTAGTATCAGAGAATTTAACAAGTGTTATCGATCAACAGGCGGAGGTTTCAGAAATCATAGAGTCAAATTCTAATGATAATGGCAATCTTAAAGTATCCGTAAGTGGTAGTAGTAAAATGAATAAAGGTAAAGGTAAAACTGGAAAAGGCAAAAAGAAAAAAGCTGATTGGGATAGTTTGAGAAAAACTGCACAGTTGAAAAATAGAAGAGAAAAATCACCCGACACTATGGATTCAGTGGACTATGAAGCGGTAAGGCGTGCAAATGTTAACGAGATTTCTGATGTCATCAAGGATAGGGGCATGAACAATATGCTTGCAGAGAGAATTAAGGTACCCATATGTCTGTCTTTTATAAAAATAAAAATAAATAAATTAAAAAACTGAAAGGTGGCAGTTTAATTATAAATGGGTTGATTTAGGCTATGTTTTATCTCTAATGGCTAAGAATGTCAAATGGTATGAACAATATATATGTTTTTACAATCATTTTTGAAACACTAGTTACTTGTAAAAGTTAGAACATAAAGTGTCAAACCCGTCCCATTTTGCCATCTGTATAATATTAGTGAAAAAGTGGGCATACTAAAGGGAAAATAACCGTACAGGGGTTTCTGAATCGGCTTGTAAAAGACCATGGAAGCATTGATCTTGAATGGTTACGGGATGTTCCACCTGACAAAGCCAAGTAAGAGAAACAACTTCAAATTTATAGTCGGGTTAATTACTATGTCAACTGTCAAGTAAGAAAAGTCATATTCTGTTTGCACTAACACTGTTTTCGATGTTTAGGGAGTATCTGCTAAGCTTTAGAGGTTTGGGCTTAAAGAGTGTGGAGTGTGTACGGCTACTCACACTTCACCATCTTGCCTTTCCAGTAAGAATTATGATTACCAAGATAGAAAAAAGCTAGTGTTAATTTCAGGTTATAAATGTGTGGTATGTGTTCAACTAGGTTGACACAAATGTGGGACGTATAGCTGTAAGATTAGGATGGGTACCCCTGCAACCACTTCCCGAGTCTCTTCAGTTGCATCTTCTAGAAATGTGAGAACCAATTCCTGAGTGGGTGTGTATGTATGTATTTACACACACACTGTGTATTTACACACACACTGCTTATGCAAGCTTTGGAAATAAGACTGAATGCTAACATTTTTGTTGTTTCCAGGTATCCAGTTTTGGAGACGATCCAACAATATCTGTGGCCACGACTCTGCAAGCTTGACCAGAGAACTCTGTAAGCAAACAAATATCATGAATTGCCACACCAAATATAACATTGTTTAGAGTTGGCAGATCGGACTGCATAGAGTTAAGAAACACTTTTTGTAAAAATTAGAATCCTTTTATATATATTTTGTGTGCCAAATATGATTACTGAAACTATTTTATAATAACCTAATCTTTCGAACAAATGGTGTCATGCACCGCTGTTTGATATTAAAATAGATGAAGATATAACACTTGATAAGTTTTGCTATGTTATTATTGTATTGACTGACAGGTATGAACTGCATTACCAGATGATTACTTTTGGGAAGGTAAAATTATATATACAAGAAACATAAAGTGCCTCTGTAATTGATGGCAACATAAGCTCATAATTTCTGCAGGTTTTCTGTACCAAAAACAAACCAAACTGCAATTCATGTCCAATGAGAGGAGAGTGCAGACATTTTGCAAGTGCATTTGCAAGGTTTCTTTTCTTTTAATCCAGTTATCCCTTTTTTGTTTATTTTTTTTATAAATGATATCCGTTATATTCTCGTGACTAATAATAATTCCCACTGCAGTTCTAGACTTGCACTTCCAGCATCAGAGGAGAAAAGAATCGTGACTACAGTCGCCGGACATAATTCACATGGTCAAAGTGAAGGCTCTAATCTAGTCAATAATCGAGGCTCCCTAACTCTACCTCCAATTAATCATTACCCGCACCCCGAAATTGAAAATAGAGATCAAGACCCTGTTATTGAAGAACCAGCAACACCGGAGCCCATAATTGAGGTAAAGAATACAAACTCATCTTACTTTTTTGAAATTAAGTAATTTTGGATTTGATTGGTATTAGGTACCAACAACACCAGAGCCAGCAAAGCTGCAAGAAGATTTTGATATAGAGGATTTTTGTGAAGAGATTCCGATGATCAAACTTAATATGGAAGCGTTTACTGAAAACTTGCAAAATTACATGGAAAATAATATGGAAGTTGCAGAGGGTGACAAGTCAAGAGCCTTGGTTGCATTAACATCAGAAGCCGCCTCAATCCCGACACCTAAACTTAAAAATGTCAGCCAGTTAAGAACTGAGCACCAAGTGTAAGTACTAATTCCTTTTTTTCTTTTTTTTTTCTTATTAAAAACTGAATGCATTTAATAACCATTTATATAATGTTACAGTTATGAGCTTCCGGATTCACATCCTCTCTTGGAAGGGGTAAGTAAGCACACGAATAACATTTTCATTCATTTTTTTATAAATTATGTAATGTTGTTTAAATTTCAGCTGGACAAACGAGAACCTGATGATCCTTGTTCATACCTCCTTGCTATTTGGACACCTGGCAAGTAGAAGAATATTATTTAAAACCAACTAACACTTTGATCTAATTGCTGCTAACATGTTTTGGTTATTTGTGCAATCAGGTGAAACCGCAGAGTCAATTCAGCCACCAAAAGGCCAGTGTATCTCCCATGAATCGGGTAAACTATGCCGCAAACGAACTTGTTTTTGGTGCAACAGCATACGAGAAGCAAATTCCCAAACCGTGAGAGGGACAATTTTGGTGTGTAACAAGCAAATTCTTTGATAGTTTGTTTTATCTTACAATAATCTAATATACATATTTAAAAACAATGAATAGATACCGTGTCGAACCGCTATGAGAGGAAGCTTCCCACTCAATGGTACATACTTCCAAGTTAATGAGGTGTTTGCGGACCATGAGTCTAGCCTTTGTCCGATTGATGTCCCGAGATGTTGGCTGTGGAATTTACCTAGAAGAACGGTCTACTTTGGAACTTCAATACCAACCATATTTAGAGGTAATAATAATAAGTTAGCTGACGTGGCATTTGTTATATTATATTATATTACATTAAAGATAATTAACGAGTTTAATGTGTGTATGTATGCATGCAGGGCTTACGACAGAAGGCATTCAGTATTGCTTCTGGAGAGGTTTTGTATGTGTTAGGGGATTTGACCAGAAGACTCGTTCGCCACGTCCGCTTATGGCCAGACTACACTTCCCTGCTAGCAAGTTAAAAGCATCATCAAAGTTCCACGATTGAATTAATTAATGCACATGTTTTTATGTAGAATAACCAGATAATACGTTGTCATTAATTTTAGAGATAATGTGTGTGCCTTCACTTAAACCCCTACAATTCTAACAATCATAACCACTCCAACTAATATTACTTGCTTGACAAACAACGGGTGACATTTTCGAAAACATGACATGCAACCAAAGGGTTTTGTTTTTGTTTAAACCTCTTTATTTTCATTCATTTTTGGGTTAAACAGATTGTATCATTCGGGGTATTTTGTGAAATTTTTGGGTACAAACTGACCAATATGTGAACATGGCCTATTTAACAACTGCCAGATCAGTCGTATGATAACTAGTTACTTGGGCCAACTGCCAAATCAGTCCTACGAGACTAGAAGTGCACTCTGGAATCGGATAAGAAACGTGTTTTTTGAACCGGGTATAAAATGGAACCGGTTTTTGTCAAGAACCGGACCGGACCCGACACGACAGATGTATTTTTGAATGTTATATTTGAATGTTGAAAACCGGTTCCAACTTATACACATACTATAAATAGTTAGGTTATGTTTAGGATTAGTTAAACCACTTCCATAACTCTAAAACGCACTTTAAATCGCAAATTCGCTTAAACCGACAAGTTGTGGCAAGCAATGTTAAGTGGTTATTTAAAAATCAGTTACATAAAACATGACTAATAAAATATAAAAACCAGTTACGTTGAAGTAAGACTGATAATAAATAGAAAACCGGTTACATTAAAGTTGATCGGGTGATTCAGGTCCAAATACATAAAACCGGTTACATAAAACATGACTAGAACATATACAAATTTAACTTCTTCTAACGTCTTCAAACTCTTCTTCTTCTTACATGTCTTCGTCTTCTTCACCCGATAGCCTGGAAGACAGGTCTTCAACCTCTTCATCATGAATAAGACGTTCAAGTAGTATTTCATCTTCAAAGTATGCCTTGTGTCGTATACGATCCGCTACGTCCAAATGATCCTTTAGGCAAATGCACACCTCTAACGACTCTAGAGTGAGTTTCATTCTTCACATAGATAATATCACCCCACTAATAGAAAAAAGAAAAAACTGATCTGAAGCTATCGTTGAAGTTTGGATGCTTAGCAAATCACGAGCCATGGCAGAAAGAATATGAAATTCGTTTTGCTTTCCTTTCCACCAAGCCAAAATATCAGGGTTGCGAATTTCTTCGACCGATGCACCTTCAACATAATTTGCTCCACTATATTGATCACGTTCACATTTTGGTGTGTTTCCCCTTTGCCTCTTAGTTGTTGACTCACGAACAACATTCATTATTGTTATAAGCTTGTCCTTGCTTGGCCTACTTGTTGTTTTCCGCACTATATATGACTTTGAGCTTGGACCATAAATTTGGAAATAATGATCATAAATTTCTTGAAGGGATTTGTTGAAAGATTCCTTCGCTTGCGCCGACAACATCAGGTCGATCTCATGCATACCCCAGTTGTCATATATTTCCTCGATTAATGTCTCAACCACGACAACATTCAAATAGGGATTTTAAGCGGCGGCACATGTAAACATCGGTGGTAAGTCTTCAAGATTTTTTTAAAGGGGCAATTTCATATATACCCTTACAAATATTGATAATATCATATATACCCACGCAAAACTAAAAATATCATATATCCCTTACAAAGTTATTAATTTATCATATATACCCAATTCATTAATTTTTTTAAATGTCCATATTACCCTGGTTCGATTAGATGTAATAAAATGTTTACACTATAGGCCATTCGATATGATAAATCATCAAGGGTTTGCTACTTTGAAGAAGTAACGAGAGACAATTTAGTTGTAGTCAAAGATAAGAAACAAAGATGAGAAACGTAGATCAAAATAAAAATAATAACACATAGTATAAACTCATTATGTAATGGATAGGGGTAGACATTAAAAAATGGGCATATATTAAGGTTAAATTTTTTTGAAAAAGAACGGTAAAATAGTCATTTATTAAATTGATATTAATGAATGAGGGGTATATATGATACATTAATTGTTTTATAAGGGCATACATGATATTATAATTATTTTGTAAGAACATATATGATATTTTAAGTTTCGCTTGGTTATATATATGATGTTTATGATGTTTGTAAGGATATATATGAAATTAATCCTTTTTTAAACTTCTCCTTCATTGGTTCAACAAGACAATTGAAAAGATGATTCTTGTTTTCAAACTCTTTAAAATTCAAAGATATGTTGTATAATTCTTGCACCACCCAACAACTAGTAGGATAGTACCCCCCCCCCCCCACAATTTAGTGGTTACGGTTTTGAAAACATCAAGAAACCTCATAATCTTCGCATCGTCCGGAAACATATCGTTTTCGCACGGATCCACAAGAATTTTATGAAATGCTTGTAATGTTTATTGTTGGGAAAAAGCACACAAGAGCATATGACTTACATGAATGTAGCGCGGTTGAAGAGTCTCTTGAATCATGGTCGTCAAACAAGGGACAGACCTTCTTGAATCACAAACTTTGTCATTCTATCATGACCAATTTCATGTTGTAACAAAATATTGTACCATCTCGACCCAAATTTAACTCGATCCGATGCAAGAACCTCTTTTAACACCTTGCAAAATTTCTTTTCGATTTGCCTTTTTAAAGTTGAGTTAAAAATTGCTACAAAAATTGCAACGAGCCTTAACGTCTGCATTGATCAACTAAACCAAATCCCAATTCCGCCATACATCTTCGTTGCGGTTATGCGAGATGACACGTGCAACCTCGGGGTCATCTTCAACACGACCGGATCAATAAAAATGGATTTAGAAGGCGCCTTGTTTTTGCCTTGTTTTTGCTTGCCAGAACAAGTGGTGGTGGTAGAAGTGAAAAAAAATTGGAGGTGTAGGTGTGTCGGGAATGTAAAAAACGAGTGTAAACCGAGACGTTTTTTTTGGGTGTTTTGACTAGGGTACTCAAAAACCGTTTCCAACGGTCATAAAATGGCTACAATGTCGTTGAAATCGGTTCCAACGACTCTATATAAGTAGTTAAGCTCATTTAATGCAATACCCAGTGGAATTGGTTATTTCGGGTACGAAGCGGAACCGGTTTGAAACCAGGTAGGAATCGATTTCCGATACAAAAGGTAGAACAGGTAGGGATTTTTGGGTATACACAGACCCTAGGTACAAGGTATACCGGGTACGACCTGGACCCGGTTCTAGGTCGAGTATGTAACCGATTTTTTTGTGCACCTATATATGAGACTAATTCTATCGATGGTCGGTTGACCAAGATTCTTTCAAAACAAGATTAAAAATTCGTTAATTGGGCCGATAAAGTCGGTTCACTAACTATAAGACCATGCGTAGTGGGGCGCTTCCCACCCCAAAGCGCCGGGAACACCGCTCTCGGGCTATTTGGGTGCTTTGAGGGGGAGGGGGGGGGGGGGTCTTGCCACAAAGCGCCAGAAGGGGGAAGAGGTGGAAGGTGATTGGTGGGCTTGTTTATTTGTTATTTATAAAGAATAATAATATAATAATGATGTATTGAATTGAAAGGCTACATCCGCTACACCCCTTTTAGCCAAAAAATACCCCTATGATGACGTGGTGTCATATGACGGAAAACGCCCTCATAAGAGGGCCATCCACTACACTGATCTGAGTCGGTTGTCAGAAGGTTGAACAAAAAGTTAATTGGCACTCATGATCTTTAATAATTAAATTAAACTAGTATTGAAGACCCGCGCGTTGCGCTGGGTTTTCCTGTTTTAACTTATAAATACTCTTTTACAAACATCACCTGTTTAACTTAAACATCCAACCAACATAATGAAAGACAAATATAGCCTAAGTGGGAAATACTGTTTTAAGTCATTATCAATGAATTAGGGATGCATCATGCATGTTTATGGTTGTATGCATAGTGTAGTAGAAAGCATCTTGAGGTGGGTAATTGCATATACAACCACTTCTGTGAATTACGTGAATCAATTACAACTTAATTCTGAAATATACATGTGAATCAAATACAACCACTTTATGAAATACAAATTACAATTTACAACCTAATGATGGTCCAGGATTTATCCCGAGAAGATATTCTGGACTTACCCCCTGACCATAGCCTCCTATGTTGATTAAGATCTCTTGCTAGATGCACCATAACACACTCCATTCCCTCGAGCAGAAATTCGGCTGCCAAATTCAAGTTTTGTAAGTACAAACATATGTAGACCTGCATTATAAAAACAACTTCTAGTCATTATAATTTGGCTTAAAAGACTAACGTGAAAAGGTTTTGTATGATGTGTGCATGATTTCAAGTCCTTTCTGCTATTTGATGGATCTAGTTCTATAAATTAACGATTACATATGTTTAACCCTTACACTTACCTTTCTTTTGATTAGTACTCCTATGATATGTAAAAGTTGGAAATATTAACAGTAGTTCAACAAAACAGGAAGGAAAAAAACCGGGTGAACCCATTTAGTATTATTTCTTTTTCCTAAAAAAAGAAACACATCAACCCAAGTCCATTTTGGTCAGAAACAAATCCGCCCCGAACAAAATTATTATATTAATTTCCTTATAACAATCCGTTGATCCTAAAATCATTTTTCCTTTTTACCCCAACTCATATGAAGAAACACTAACCGGACCCCGGGCAGATTACTGGAAACCTGGGGGTTAGATAGATGTTTCCCACGAGGGGTTAGACCCAGAGAAGATGGTTCTTCTGATAACCTGCAAAACAGACACCGTGAGCTTGTCACTGAGAAGGGGGGGGGGGGGTTCCTCCTTGTGACCACCCTCCGGCGTGAGAATCAGACTAGATTGCTCTTTAAATATAAGTGTATATTAAGAGATTGCTAGAGCAGATATCATGTATAATATGATGATACAAGATAAGATATGATGGTCATACCATTTGTGGTATTTATAGCCGAAGGTAGGTTTCCAAGGAGGTGTGGCCGGCTGCAACAGTATTCCTGTTCCACCAACAGTGGCCTACGCACGTGCCCTGCTGGTAGTTGGTGGGTAGGCAGCGGCTGATAGTGACCAGGCCTGCTGTGTACTATTCCTTTTCCACCAACTGCCGGCTATGCACGTGGTATGGCAGTAGTTGGTGAGTAGGCAGCGGCTAATAGTGACACAGTACAGGAGCATGCTGCTCGCCATACAGTTGTCAATAAGCTGTCGTATCTTTAGTCAGATCTTTTTCCCATACCTCGTCAGGTACAGTACAGAAGATCTTCCTGTATCGTACGGACTGGCTTATTTGGGCGGGAGTATTCCCCCTCCCGCCCTTGTGCGGGATTGTTCCCGGCTTTGCTCATTCCTTCAGGTGACACTGAGTGATTGAGAGCTAAGTGCCTTGTGCGTGTAGCCTTGCTGCGCGGGTGGCCTTCCCTGATGGCTTGTATCCGAGGCTGCGGGGACAGGCGGAGTCCTTCACCATTGGGAGGCATTTCCTGCGAGAACAGCTTGCGTACTGCGCGTAAGGACGTCACGTCTCTGAGCATGGTTGGTCCTGCGGATCCAGTTGGTTTCTGCGCAGACGTTCCTCTTCAAGGTGAGTCTTGCGGGTCCAACTGGGCTCTGCTGGGACCTACCTCTTCAAGTCCCCCCAGTCCAGTGTTCTTCTCATGAGTGTTTAATAAAGTGATGTGAACTTTTGGACTTAAGCAAAGGGTTTTTGAAAAGGGTTTTTTAAGGTTTTCCATGGGGATTCCTCCCGCGGAAGTCCTTGTCACTTGCAGAAATTCCCGAGTTTCCTGCTTGGTCTTTGGGTATGATGCGGGTAGGTCTGTAACCTCCTCGCAAGTCAGGAGCGTTGAGTCCCACTTGTGTGGATTCTCCATGAGGTTTTGGTAGTTTTGCACATAGTGATCAATTATGTTAAAACCACCAATTCCATCCTGGAGCTTCAAACAACGTAGTTCTCGACGTTCCCGCTATGCGGGGATGTTATTTCCGTTTCCGCAAGCATTGCCCAGAAGATCCTTCTTGGTTTCAATTCCCAGCGGAGCGCTAGGTATGTGAAGGGTTTTGCCTTAACACTGTACCCGCGCTCGTCTTACGGTTACTTTACTTCCAAGGTATTCCTGGCGTCAATTCCCTGCGGGTGCTAGGTATGTGAAGGGTTTTGCCTTTACACTGTATCCGCACCCGTCTTATAGTTACTTGGTTGCCGAGGTATACCTGGCTTCAATTCCCTGCGGGTGCTAGGTATGTGAAGGGTTTTGCCTTAACACTGTACCCGCATCCGTCTTACGGTTACTTGTTTGCCAAGGTTTACTTGGCTTCAATTCCCTGCGGGTGCTAGGTATGTGAAGGGTTTTGCCTTAACACTGTACCCGCATCCGTCTTACGGTTACTTGTTTGCCAAGGTTTAGTTGGCTTCAATTCCCTGCGGGTGCTAGGTATGTGAAAGGTTTTGCCTTAACACTGTACCCGCATCCGTCTTACGGTTACTTGTTTGCCAAGGTTTACTTGGCTTCAATTCCCTGCGGGTGCTAGGTATGTGAAGGGTTTTGCCTTAACACTGTACCCGCATCCGTCTTACGGTTACTTGTTTGCCAAGGTTTACTTGGCTTCAATTCCCTGCGGGTGCTAGGTATGTGAAGGGTTTTGCCTTAACACTGTACCCGCCTCCGTCTTACGGTTACTTGTTTGCCAAGGTAAGGGGTATTTTCCCGCTTTTTTGAATTTTGAATTTTGAATTTTGAAATTCGAAGAGTTGGTGGAAAGATAAGAACAGTCCAAACCTCTGAAACGTCGTGCGACGGTTTCTTCTGACTGTGTCAGGACGTGCAGGAAGTTATGGTGACGTGACAGTACATGGTCATTCCAGACGCTTTTTCAGGCGCGTGGGCGCGATTTTTCGGGCGCGTGGCCGCGAAATTAATGGTATGCGTCCTGTCAACAGCTGTTGCCAGCTTGCTTTTTGCCACGTGTCATAGTTTCATTGCACCTTCGTTTTCTCTCTCTTCCGCATTAATTTCATCGCATTAATTGCGATTAGTATATAAAGGGGGAGAGGGTTCTTTGTAATCCACACTTTCACTCTTCTCTTCATCTTCTTTGCGATTTCCGGCGAATACTCACCTTTTCAGGCAAGCATTCTCCCGAAATCGTTTTCTTCTTCTTTTACAAGATGTCTCGTGATCTCGAATCTACAGCCGATGACAAGAGTACTGCTGGCGAGTGCCAGTGTGCTCTGCCTGGCGATCTGTATCGGTACGTCGTCAGGAAGTTCATGCTCGAGTCTCTCGAGCCTGAGTTTCCTGAACCCCACCAGACGGTGTACGATGCCCCCAGAGGCAAGATCGGGGTTTATGCTGCATTCTTTGTTTATGGGAATCTTAGGTTCCCATTGACAAAGTTTGTTTACCGTGTCCTTGAGAGGCACGGTGTTCATTTGACCGAGTTGCACCCCATGGCGATCACCAAGATTCGCCACTTCGAGTGGGTGTGCCGGATTTTGGGCATTGAGCCCTATGTTGACCGCCTGATGACCTTCTACACTTGGAGGTGCATCCAGGGGTGGTACACGTTGATAACTCGGATCAAGGGTTTGTTGATTTGCGCAACCGAGCGCAGTCTTCGTTCGTGGAAAAGGGAGTTCTTCTACCTCTCCGCTCGCGCCATCCCCCTTGCCATGAAATTTAAGAACGGACAAGTACTTCCCAGCCTTCACGCCTCCAACTACGAGGAGGCGGAATGGTTTTCGAAGATATCCCGAGTCCAATCTCCGGTTTACCGGTTTGCGGAGTCCGGGATGGTGATGCTGGGGATGAGCCGGGTGTGGAAGGCTGCGGATTCGCATAAGATCCCAATCATCCTCGAATACGGTTCGAACTCTGTTCCTTACGGTATGCTTTGTTTCTTTTTGTTGATTTTGAATTTCTTCTAACTTCTTTCCTGTTTATTTCAGAGGGGAACGACTTGCAGTCGCTCCTGAACCAGCGGGAGGCTGACGGTCCCGCTCGGATGGGTACTCGCGCTCTAGACGAGAACGAGTTGCCCATCCTAGAACAAACGGCGGATCGGTTCGTGGAGGTCTATCCGCTAGGCCATGAGATCCTTAGCGCCCGTCGGCCAGGTAAGGCGCTATTCGACCCTCGACCCCTCAATGTTGAAACCTCTGCTGGAATTCCTCTAATCGTATGTTCTGATGAGGAATCCGCAGATGGTCCTCCGTTGGTGCGGAAGAAGAAGGCTGCCGGCGGGAAGGGGAAGGAGAAGGTGGCCTCCACTGCCGATCCAGCGCCTCGGTCTGATTCGGAGACCGAGAGCGAAGAGGTGGCGGGGAATCCCGGTGGTGATAAGATCACCATTCCGGAGGCTGTGACAACTGTCACCGAAGAGCCCAGGATGACAACGGTGACCGGCGTGAAGAGGCCGGCTCCATCAGGTTCATCCCCGCCCGTCCGTACTTTCAGGCTCAAGAAAACCCGTAAGTACAAATTTCCTGTCTAGCTTCATAGTTTAATATCGTTAACACTTATCTTTTTTACGCAGGCGTGGATGTTGACGCATTCCAGGGTGGAGTGCAGAGTACCTCTCCGCCAATGACGGTAGGCTTGGTCAGCCTACCTGAGGCGTCGACCCAGGCGCCTGCGCCTGCTTCCGCTGGTTCAGTTGCTCACTCCTTTGAGCCGACTGTTCCAGCTGTGTTGACGTCACCGCCGGCTGTGAGTGCTATTTTTACAGCATCCTTCACCGAGCCGGCGGTTACTATTGCTGCGGATTCCGCGGCGGCGACCGCGGCGGCTGCTACCATGCCTTCGTCATCGGCAACGACGGCCGATCCATCAGGTACGCATGGGGCTTCTCGCCAATCTCTGCCACCTTCCCATCTGCCTGACCTCTTGGATGGATTTCCCTTGGGTTCAGGTGATGGGTTCGGCGACTATCGGCCTGTTATTGACCCTACAGGTGCGTAGGGTTCTTTTGGCCCATTTTATATATATTTTTTATCATCTTTTCCTAACTGCTTTATGTTTTTTGCAGTGTCGGATTCCAATGAAGTGTATGTTCCACGATGGAACATTCGCCGAGGAACAACCCTTCGCACCCCTGTGGAGTGCGTGGAATAGGCTCGTCACGCTGCTCCCAGTGGTGCGTTGGGGGAAGCCATGGCTAGCTACCAGGAGGGTAGGCTAACCAATGAGCTTCGGGTTCTCCTGGCCCGGATGCAGCCGCGCGTCGAGCTGCTTTGTCGTGAAAACGACAAGTTAAAAGCAGCTCGCGTTAAAGAAGTAGCTCAGGCGCGGGCTGTCCGGGAGGAGAACCAAAAACTTACCGCAGTGGCTGCGGAGAAGGAGAAGGCCTTCAAGGCCCTCGAGGTTGAAGTTCAGGCTCGACTCGAGGCCCGTTCCAAGGCTGCCCAAGCTGTTAATGAACAGCTTCGGCTGGCTAAGGAAACTGCAAGGAACGCAACCGAGAGGGCCACCAAGGCTGAAGCTGTTGCTGAGCCTCTACGCGTGGAGAATGAAGAGCTTAAAGCCAAATTAGAGGCTCTCCAGCAGGCTCATGATGCCTTGGCGATGGAAGACGCCAAAAAGCTCCAAGAAATCTTGGACCAAAGGGGGGTGCTTGACCATACCGAGCGTAAGCTAAAGGGCGTCGAAGAGGCTGCGGCTAAAGATGTGTTGCTTGCCAACCTCAACAAGAGTGAAGCCGATCGCGCCCGTAACGAAGCTCAAGCTGCCCTCCAAGAAGCCCTGGTTGCCAAGGAATGGCTTCTTCGAGAAGCGTTGTCTCAGGTAAGCTTTTCTTGTCTTTACGCTTTTCTTTGTAAATAGAAAAGGTTTTTGACACTTTTATATTTTCTTTTGTAGGTTGTGCATCGAGTCTTTGCTGATACGTCGTATGACGATGCTATGAGCGCAGCCCTCAACGCTTCTCACGAGGATGGGGAAAAGGTCGGCTTCCTGCTTGGTCTAGGGTTCGTTGAGAAAGGCATCCCGCCTTCCAACTTCCTTTTGTACAATGTTGATACTGAAGCTGTTTACGACCAAGCAGTGAATCAGTACGCCACCTTCCCGCATCCGGTGGTGGAGAAGGTGAATGAAGTTGCTGCTGCTGATGATGGGCTAGCTATCCTTAAAGCTTTCCTTGAACTGCCACGCTCTACTGACGGTGCTGGTCCAAGTGGAAGTGGCCCTGAAGCCTGATCCTGAAGATCCCTTCCCACTGCTAGGATAGATTTAGCCTGTATAGATTTATTTTCTTGTAGGCGGGTAGTTACCCGGCCATTCTTGTAATGAATATTTATGAAATATAAATCTTTGTGCGGGTAAGACCGCTACTTTCTCTGGATTCCTTGCTTTATAAACGTTATATGACTTGCATACTTTAGTTTAAATTAGCAATTTTCCAAGTGTAGAATAAGTTAACCTTTGAACGTGGTAGATAATAGGTTGAAGTTTTGCTTCCTCTTTCGTGATTGTGCGGGTAGGACCGTCACTTGCACTTAGTAGGATGGCTAAACTTTACCTGCGTCTAACCTGCGTGTAGGTTTTCCTCATCTTTTCTGAGGATAAGTTAACCTTTGAACGTGGTAGATAATAGGTGTGAAGTTTTGCTTCCTCTTTCGTGATTGTGCGGGTAGGACCGTCACTTGCACTTAGTAGGATGGCTAAACTTTACCCATATCTGACCTGCGTGTAGGTTTTCCTCATCCTTTTTGAGGATAAGTTAACCTTTGAACGTGGTAGATAATAGGTGTTAAGTTTTGCTTCCTCTTTCGTGATTGTGCGGGTAGGACCGTCACTTGCACTTAGTAGGATGGCTAAACTTTACCTATATCTGACCTGCGTGTAGGTTTTCCTCATCCTTTTTTGAAATTTCTAAGTGTTTAGGATAATTTAACCGTTCGACGCGCGGTTGTCAATGGGTTAGTGTTCAGTTCCCTTTTTCATGATTCATGCGGATAGACCGGCACTTTCATTTAATGGGATAACTGAACTTTTCCCCTTCAACTGACCTGCGTGAAGGTTTGCCGTTTTTTGGGTTTATGTGGGTTTTGCCGCCTTCCCCACGCAACGACTTCACGTAATTATGCGGTGAAAACCGGCATATCCGTGTTGAATTAACCGTTTGACGCGCGGTTGTTAATAGGTTAGTGTTCAGTTTCCTCTATCATGATTCATGCGGATAGACCGGCACTTTCATTTAGTAGGATGACTGAACTTTTCCCCTTCAACTGACCTGCGTGAAGGTTTGTCGTTTTTTGGGTTTATGCGGGTTTTGCCGCCTTCCCCATGCAACGACTTCACGTAATTATGCGGTGAAAACCGGCATATCCGTGTTGAATTAACCGTTCGACGCGCGGTTGTTAATAGGTTAGTGTTCAGTTTCCTCTATCATGATTCATGCGGATAGACCGGCACTTTCATTTAGTAGGATGACTGAACTTTTCCCCTTCAACTGACCTGCGTGAAGGTTTGTCGTTTTTTGGGTTTATGCGGGTTTTGCCGCCTTCCCCATGCAACGACTTCACGTAATTATGCGTTGAAAACCGACATATCCGTGTTGAATTAACCGTTCGACGCGCGGTTGTTAATAGGTTAGTGTTCAGTTTCCTCTATCATGATTCATGCGGATAGACCGGCACTTTCATTTAGTAGGATGACTGAACTTTTCCCCTTCAACTGACCTGCGTGAAGGTTTGTCGTTTTTTGGGTTTATGCGGGTTTTGCCGCCTTCCCCATGCAACGACTTTTCACGTAATTATGCGGTGAAAACCGGCATATCCGTGTTGATAGTTCATAAAAGTATAAATGTAAAATCATCAGCGTCGATGTTTTAAGGAGGATCATTTCCATTAGAAGTGGCTCTTGGCCTTTTCTTTACAAATTTGGAATTGATTTACATGCAAACTGTGTAAATGAGCTCCCTTCCATGTTGTTGGGATGGGAGTGCCATCGAGCCGATACGCACCTGGTTCGGGATCTCGTTCTTTACGCAGCATGTAGTCTCCACATTGAAGCTGGAATTTTATTCGTGTTTTCCCCAGCTGGGGTTCTACACGCATCAGCCTGCTCAGCGTTCATTGCGCCACGAGGTGCGCGAGCGTCCCATCTCTAACAAATGTTTCGACCATGTCCTTTACGTCTATGCATTCTTCGGTGTTGTGGCCTTTTGTCCTGTGAAAGTCACAGTATTTGCTCCGATCAGCATTGTGACGATGTCGGATTATTTGAGGCTTTGGCCATAGGAGCTCCTCGGTAGCGAATATCTCGGTGACGCTTTTGGTGAGCGGCGTCCATCTGGAGTTCTTGTTTGACTGTACGTTATCCTTTCCGCCAAACCGATGCTGCAAGCCGGATGAGGTGTCAAAGTTTACCCTTGACTGCCAAATGCCTAGCTTCCGCTTTTTGTTTAATCGGGCAGTAAGGACGTTGTCTTCTCTTGTTTTCTGGGTGTAGAGGTTTGTGCTCTGTGGGAGATCTCTACCCAGTTTCTTCTCCGTTTCCGCAAAGCGTTTAGCTGCTGTCATGATGGCATCCCATGTGGATGGCATGCCATCTTTACCTGTTAAGGTGCGGATGAGCTCTGGGTCGTTCGCGCCCTGGATGAAAGCAGCGCGAACAAGATCTTCGCTAATGTTACCCAGACTTAGTTTCTTCGAGTTGAAGCGAGTGATGAAGTCTAGCAAAGATTCATCTTTCTCTCGAATGCATTTGAGGATTGTCCATTGCTCCTCGGTATACTTTCTTTGCTGGCTAAAGTGTTGGCTAAACTTCTGTTGGAAGTCAGCCCAGTCGTAGATGTGGTTGACCGGTAGACGATCGAACCACGCTCTAGCAGCCCCGACAAGCGTCATTTGGAACATGTAACACCACGTGGGTTCCGTCCAACTACTGACGGTTGCCCCCGCTATGAATCTGTTCAAATGATCATCTGGGTCGGATATACCATCATATGTGCCTATGCTGGACATTTGTTTGGCACTTTTTGGGGCAATTGCTTCTGCAATGTCCCTTGCAAATTTGGACGTTCCTGCATTTGCAACATTTGGTCTGAATGTTTTGGAGAAGTCACGTGGACTTCCACCTGTGTTTTTTGGTTTGAAGGCTTCTCCAAAATGCCTTCTCGGTTGGGAGTCTGTTTCCTTACGCTTCCCTTTTGCCCTATGGCGAGGGTTCGCGTCGGAGTCGGACTCCGAGTCATCGTTCCAGTATTCTTCGAATTCGTCAGCCTGTTGGACGGAACGCAAGCGTTCGTCCAACTCAGCTTGGAATTACCTCTGACGTGCCTCCGCCCATGCCTTAACTTCATCGAGTGTTTGGCGGGGGAGTCTTGTTCGTTTCTCTAACTGGGTATCTGTGAATCCCAGTGAGCGATTATTTACTGCACTTGCCCCAGCTTGGGTAGCTGGGGTAGTGTTCGTAAGATTTACTTCACTTGCCCCGGCTTGGGTAACCGGGGTAGTGTTTGTAAAAACTGTGTAGCCGGTATTCCCCCCAGTAGCTGGGGTTGTGGTTACCGGAGTTTCTTTAACCATCTTTCTAGAAGTTTGAAAAAACTGGAGAAAAATGTTCTAGCTTTATGCACGGATGGCGCCAATGAAGAAACACTAACCGGACCCCGGGCAGATTACTGGTAACCTGGGGGTTAGATAGATGTTTCCCACGAGGGGTTAGACCCAGAGAAGATGGTTCTTCTGATAACCTGCAAAACAGACACCGTGAGCTTGTCACTGAGAAGGGGGGGGGGTTCCTCCTTGTGACCACCCTCCGGCGTGAGAATCAGACTAGATTGCTCTTTAAATATAAGTGTATATTAAGAGATTGCTAGAGCAGATATCAGGTATAATATGATGATACAAGATAAGATATGATGGTCATACCATTTGTGGTATTTATAGCCGAAGGTAGGTTTCCAATGAGGTGTGGCCGGCTGCAACAGTATTCCTGTTCCACCAACAGTGGCCTACGCACGTGCCCTGCTGGTAGTTGGTGGGTAGGCAGCGGCTGATAGTGACCAGGCCTGCTGTGTACTATTCCTTTTCCACCAACTGCCGGCTATGCACGTGGTATGGCAGTAGTTGGTGAGTAGGCAGCGGCTAATAGTGACACAGTACAGGAGCATGCTGCTCGCCATACTGTTGTCAATAAGCTGTCGTATCTTTAGTCAGATCTTTTTCCCATACCTCGTCAGGTACAGTACAGAAGATCTTCCTGTATCGTACGGACTGGCTTATTTGGGCGGGAGTATTCCCCCTCCCGCCCTTGTGCGGGATTGTTCCCGGCTTTGCTCATTCCTTCAGGTGACACTGAGTGATTGAGAGCTAAGTGCCTTGTGCGTGTAGCCTTGCTGCGCGGGTGGCCTTCCCTGATGGCTTGTATCCGAGGCTGCGGGGACAGGCGGAGTCCTTCACCATTGGGAGGCATTTCCTGCGGGAACAGCTTGCGTACTGCGCGTAAGGACGTCACGTCTATGAGCATGGTTGGTCCTGAGGATCCAGTTGGTTTCTGCGCAGACGTTCCTCTTCAAGGTGAGTCTTGCGGGTCCAACTGGGCTCTGCTGGGATCCACCTCTTCAGTTACCGAACCCAAGTTGAAAGCAATTATGATGAAGTAATGTTATAAAGTAGAAAGATTACGAAAAACACCTGGTTTGAAGCCATGATTAGTTGCAACAGCCTTTGTCACAGAAAATCCATATATGCCTCATATTCTTTCACGTAATAGGTTATTGACCTAAACCTGTTGCGGGGTTCGTTCCATAAGTTTCAAGGGACAAACAGATTAATAGAAATGGAAGTAAATAATCATCAATGGGTAAGTAAACTGAAACACCTCTAACTAAAGCATGAAAAATAAATCAACTGAATCATGTGTTAATCAATGGTATAACATATAATAAAAGAAAGTAGGAGCTACTCTGAACCTGTGTATGGATGAATGCAACATATCAAATGAAACTCTCGACTGCTTAAGCGAACAGCGTAGGTGGACTGCTTAAGTGGGTCAAGAGGGATGTAGAGATAAAGCCACGTATCAAACAAATGGTGATGATACAGAGATGAGATAAAGCCACGTATGAACGTGTGATGAAACCAAAGGGAGTTACAACTTACAACATTAATAGCAGCAAGTACAAATCCTCAAACAGCATTTACAACAAAATAAACAGACAATACAATCTTTTAAGCACATTTTTAGATAAGCAAGCTCAAAATTAATATATATATATATATATATATATATATATATATATATATAAAATGTGCTGCTACATGTGAGCTTTAATTGGTTTGATACTATATATATATTTTTTTGTATTTTCATATTTTCCCTTCCTAAAATATTTTATTATATATTAGTTTTAGAACCTGTATATTATATGAGATTTGTAAATTAATACAATGAATTATTTTAAATAAATAAATAAAAACTAAATGTTAAACATAAGAACATAATTGTATAAAAATTATTACAATTATATTCGAATATATATACTATAAGTACTAAGAAGTTAATAATTTATAAATTTCGAAAAAGTAAAAAGAATTAGTTGGCAATTTCTTGAAGGAAATTATTAAAGTGGATTTTCTATAGATACAGTTAGTATCTCAAAAGTAAGCCTTCCGTTAAACAAAATTAGCCACCAAAAGGACTAATGATCCCAACCACACAACGCATTTCCTCTGGCTTTAGGCTTATTGTTAAGCATACCATTTTTATGTTGTCAATTGCCAATAAAAATAAGATGTAAGATGGCTCCTCCACAAAATAGTCGTTCATTACCACTTTGTGGGCATGTATACTGTCACACCCGGCCCTGAGCGGCGGAAACAGCCGGGCGCGCGCGAGTGGGGATTGATAATTAAGCACGGGCCATTGCAAACATTCAAAGTAAGATTTTCATTGCGCATGAAATGTTTAATACAAATACATTACATTGTTTAAAAAAATTACATAAAAACATCCAAGTATAAAAACTGTTGAAGATTTCCACGCCATATCCCCTTGCGCGGCGGGAACAACCACGCGCATCGAAGGGATAGAACTAAAATCTTCCAAAAAGCTAGTTTTAGATGTTCAGCGTGAGGTGCTCTAAGTGTGACTCCATGCGCTACTTAGTTATCTCCGGAAAGACACGTAAAACATTTGAATCAGTATAAACTGAGTGAGTTCACAAGTTTTAGTAACTTGATAAATCGTATTGCATCATAATCTTGATAAAAATCATTCTGAAACATAATTCTGATAGCATCATTAAGACACATGCTTGGTAAAACATAGTTCTATCAACATATTCTGATAAAATCGTTCCGCGGGTTACGCGCGAACATTTCTGGGAACTGTGCTCGTCTATGCAAAGTGGCGCTGCCACTACGAGCTAAAATAAGTAATACCGTCCCGCGGGTTACGCGCGAACGTTTCTGAAAAATCGTGCTCGTCTGTGTAAGTGGCGCTGCCACTACGAGCGAATAATACCGTCCCGCGGGTTACGCGCAGACGTTGTGCCGGAAAACAAGGCGCTCGTCCATGCAAAGAGGCGCGACCCCTACGAGCGGGCTCAAACCCATAGTACTGCCCCATGACCATACTAGGCACTCGTCCATGCAAAGAGGTGCGACCCCTACGAGTGGGTGGATCAAACCAGCAGTCCCTACCCTTAGAGTTCCAATGGTAAAGTGATCACTTACTCGAGTTCTAGCGCACATACTTCGAAAACCTTAGATAACCGTTCGCATTGCTCATCATGAAATATAATTTAAACACATAATCGCTTGCATAGCTTGTAAGTATACCATGATAAAACATTATTTAAGTACGTGTCCCTCGCCCCGAAAATAGTTTAAAAAACAGTGAAAACAGCGAGAATAGGGGCTGTGAGACTCACCTGAGGTTCTTGTTAAGGGATTAATCGAGATTCGGGTTTTCTTGGTGTTGGCCTCGGAATCGAAGGTCTAGAATACGATTAAATAACAAGAAGTATATATATTAAGATCAAGAAATGGGAGAACATAAGGGTTGGAAAGTAGATCTCAAGGTTATATTCTCGGCTTACCTAGTATCAGGATCGGAAATGGAAACAACGGATGCTTGGGAGAGGATTAGTGCAAGTTTGCAGTTCTTAAGAGAGAAGTTTGAAGTGTGCTTGGGTGATAATTTAGGTTACATATTTATAGGCAAACTCAAGGGAACACAATCCCTTGCTTTAGGGGATTGTAATCTCTTCATATCTAGGTGTAATGATGATAAAGTATGGAAATTATTATTATTTATTTAAGAGTGGAGTAGTGGATAAAAGATTTTGATTTTGATTTGGTCAGGACATGCAGGTCTGGGGTTGGTGAGAATAGGGTGGCTGACAGTTGACTTTTCATGTTACAGTGTGCTTTTTCAGGTACTTTTGTCAGTGTACAGTAAAAAAAAGTGGAAAATCTCTGAAACACGCTACCGTTTCCTTTTGGGCGGGAGTAATCTCCTTACGTCTGGAGAATAGACTAAGTGTTCTGTGCGTATCACTTTGTGCGCATAGCTTTCTGCGTGAAGGATATTTCTTTGCTGCGGGTAGGTGCGTAACCTTCTCGCAGTTAGGGACATTGAGTTTCATTTGTAGATTCTCCAGGTGGCCTTGGTATTTCAACATAGTGATCAGTTATGTTGAAGTCAATTCCATCTTGGAGCTTCAGACAAAATAGCTCTCAATGTTCCCGCCATGCGGGGAGGTTAGTTCCCTTTCGCACGCGCACAAACGATTTAGGATGCACCCGCCTTAGCATCATGCGGGATGGTCAACTCATTAGACAACATAACGTTAAGGTACATGAAAACATAAAGCCAAAACGTTCGCGTATGGCGCTTATAACAAATGCACGCGCTGATTCTTAACATGGTGCGCTCGCGCAGGGCGCACATAACAAATGCACGCGCTGATTAACATGGCGCGCTTGCGCAGGGCGCACATAACAAATGCACGCGCTGATTAACATGGCGCGCTCGCGCATAACATAATTACCTAATATTTAGGTTGGTTACTAGGTTTAAGGGATTGGGAATTTACCGGGTGTCACATTCTCCCCCTGTTAAGCGAATTTCGTCCCGAAATTTAGGAGACGTTGCTGGCAGAAGCCATGCTCTGAAAGAGGTGTGGGTATTTCATGCGCATCTGGTCTTCTCCTTCCCAAGTGAATTCAGGCCCACGCCTCGAATTCCATTGAACCTTTACTAACTTGATTCTGCTTCTGCGCAACTTTTGTTCTTTCCAATCGGTTACTGCTATAGGTTCTTCTACGAAGTGCAGCTGTTTGTCGATGTGAATCTCTTCCAACGGTAAAATCAACGTTTCATCAGATAAACACTTTTTGAGGTTGGACACATGAAACGTATCATGAACTCCACTGAGTTCGGCGGGTAAACGGAGTTTATAAGCAACCGGACCGATCCTTTCCAGGATCTCAAATGGTCCAATGTAGCGTGGATTCAACTTTCCTCGCTTGCCGAAACGGGGGACTCCTTTCCATGGAGAGACTTTCAAAAGTACTCTATCCCCTACTTGAAACTCCAACGGTTTCCTTCGCACATCTGCGTAGCTCTTCTGTCTGTCGCGCGCTGTCTTAAGGCGATCCCGTATCTGAAAAATCTTGTCTGTTGTTTCTTGGATCAATTCTGGCCCAGTCATTTGCTTGTCACCCACTTCAGCCCAGCACAGTGGGGATCTACATTTGCGCCCATACAAAGCTTCGAACAGCGCAGCCTTGATACTTGTGTGATAACTGTTGTTGTAAGAAAATTCAACCAATTGGAGATGAGTATCCCAGCTACCTCCGAAATCGATTGCGCACGCGCGTAGCATATCTTCCAATGTCTGGATTGTTCGCTCGCTTTGCCCATCCGTTTGAGGATGATAAGCTGTACTCATATCAAGGCGAGTACCTAGAGCTCCTTGTAACGATCTCCAAAACCTTGATGTGAACCGACTATCTCTATCAGAAATGATGGACACTGGGACCCCATGTTTTGAAACTACTTCTCGAATATACAATCGGGCTAACTTTTCCATCTTATCGGTTTCCTTGATCGGCAGGAAGTGCGCTGACTTAGTTAGCCGATCTACAATAACCCAGATCGTGTCATAACCCCCAGGTGTCCTTGGCAGTTTGGTGATGAAGTCCATAGAGATTTGTTCCCACTTCCACATGGGAATTTCTGGCTGCTGAAGTAACCCCGACGGCTTCTGATATTCAGCCTTTACTTTTGAACACGTCAGGCACTTACTGACATACGTCGCGATGGCGCCTTTAAGATTGGGCCACCAATACAGCGCTTTAACATCTTGGTACATCTTGTCTGCGCCAGGATGTACGGAATACCGCGTCTTGTGAGCCTCGTTTAATACTCGCTCACGCAATCCTCCCTTGAGAGGGACCCATATGCGGTTAGCGAAATATAGATTGCCGTTCTTAAGTTCCAAATTCTTAATCATACCCCCAAGGGATTCGTTTTTAGCAAACTCTGGTTTCAAAGCTTCTTGCTGAGCGTCTCGGATGCTGGTAAAGAGATCTGCGCGAATGGTCAGCCTTAGAGCCTTGACTCGTAGTGTTTTTATTCGCTCCTTCCTACTTAGCGCGTCTGCTACCACATTCGCCTTTCCAGGGTGGTACTTAATTTCACAATCATAATCATTCAACAACTCCACCCATCTTCGTTGCCTCATGTTTAAATCCTTTTGATCAAATATATGTTGAAGGCTCTTGTGATCCGTAAAGATTACACACTTTGTACCATAGAGGTAATGGCGCCAAATCTTTAGCGCGAAGACAACCGCTCCAAGTTCCAGATCATGCGTTGTGTAGTTCTTTTCATTGGTCTTGAGTTGGCGTGAGGCATACGCTATGACTTTGTCTCGCTGCATAAGGACACATCCGAGTCCCTGATGTGAAGCGTCGCAGTAAACGACGATGTCGTCCGTCCCCTCGGGCAGAGACAAAATTGGCGCACTACATAACTTCTGTTTCAACATTTGAAACGCTGCTTCCTGATTTTCGCCCCAAACAAACTTCTTGTCTTTCTGAGTTAGCGCGGTCAGAGGTAGAGCTATCTTGGAGAAGTTCTCAATGAAGCGTCGATAGTAGCCAGCTAGTCCTAGGAATTGCCTCACCTCAGTTGGGGTTTTTGGCGCTTCCCAGTTTTCGATGGCCTTGACTTTGGAAGGATCAACGTGTATCCCTTTCTCGTTTACAACGTGACCGAGAAAGTGAACTTCTCTAAGCCAAAACTCACATTTGGAAAACTTCGCATACAACTTTTCTTTCCTCAACAATTCCAAAATCAATCTCAGGTGTTGCTCATGCTCGGCCTTGGTCCGAGAGTAAATCAGAATATCATCTATAAACACAATCACAAACTTGTCCAAGTATGGTTTGCACACGCGGTTCATTAGATCCATGAATACAGCCGGCGCATTAGTTAGCCCGAAAGGCATCACTAAGAACTCATAATGGCCGTATCTAGTTCGGAAGGCTGTTTTCGGCACATCTTCCTCATGGACCCTAAGTTGGTGGTATCCGGACCGTAGATCTATCTTCGAATAATAACTGGATCCTTGCAACTGGTCAAATAAGTCGTCAATCCTCGGTAAGGGGTACCGATTTTTGACTGTCAGCTTATTCAGCTCCCTGTAGTCAATACACATTCTGAACGAACCATCCTTCTTCTTAACAAACAGTACTGGAGCTCCCCAAGGTGAAAAGCTTGGGCGTATGAAACCCTTATCCAATAGTTCCTGTAACTGATTGGATAGCTCTTGCATTTCAGATGGAGCTAATCGATAAGGCGCTCGAGCTACTGGCGCAGCTCCTGGGACTAAATCAATACGAAATTCTACTTGTCGCGGCTGCGGCAATCCGGGCAAATCTTCAGGAAAAACTTCTGGAAATTCGCGCACTACTGGTAAGTCTTCAATTCTTCGCTCATCTCCTTTCTTCTCTACGACATGCGCCAGGAAGGCGTAGCACCCTTTCCTTAGGCACTTACGCGCCTTTAGGCACGAAATTAGTTTCGTCGCAACTCCCCTTCTTTCCCCTTGAATCACCAAGGTTTCTCCGTTCAACAGTGGGACCCGAACCTGCTTCTCATGGCAAATAACTTCCGCGTGGTTCTCGACTAACCAATCCATACCTATCACAATGTCAAAACTTCCCAAGTCTATTGGCAACAAGTTAATGTTGAACCCGTGACCTCCCATGACTATTACACATTGTTCAGTTCTTTCGTTCGCGCATAACTGCCTACCATTGGCTAGTTCTATAGTATAAGGTGTGTCTAGCCTACTGGTCGCTAAGACTAGGGAGTCTTTAAACTCAGCGGATATAAAACTTAGGTCAGCGCCAGTATCAAATAAGACAGATGCAAAATGTCCGTTAAGCAAAAACGTACCGGTTACCACATTCGGCTCTTCTTTAGCTTCACCCGCGCCGATCACAAAAGCTCTCCCGCGAGCTTGGTTTCCCTTTTGCGGGCAATCCCGACTAAAATGCCCTGGCTTCCCGCATGCGTAGCAGTTGTCGCTCGCTCCAGCTTCTCTGACACGGCAATTCATCGTCTTGTGCCCTGGTCTGCCACATTTGGCACATTCGATTCTTGCGCATTCACCCTCGTGGTGATACTTGCATTTGTTGCACCATGGGCGAGGCCCGCTGTATCCTTTCCTTGATGGCTCCGCGGCTTGGATCGCGTAAGCCCTTACGCTCTCCTGCTTCTTGAACGGTGGTTGCTTGGAGTCGGACCCTCGGTGGTGAGAGTTCCACTTCCTCTTGGGATCAGAGGTTCGCTGCTCGATTCCTCGCGTAGTTAACATACCCGCACGGACCGTATCCCTTGTAAGGGTGATGGCCCGCGCTACCGCCTCATCAAAGGTTGGAGGCGCTGCGGCGTTGAGCGGAACCCTAACAACAGGAGGTAACCCAAAGATATACCTCTCGATCTTCTTTTCCTCCGTGTTTGCCATGTCTGGCACCAACTGGCAAAGCTCGTTGAACCGGTTGTTGTAGGCGTCGATATCCGTTCCTACCATTGTGTGGTTCCAGAATTCCTGCTGCAGACTCTGGATTTCTGCGCGAGAGCAGAACTTTTTCATCATCATTTCTTTCAGTTCCTCCCAGGTCTTGTGAAGAGCAACTTCTCGCCCCAAGGTTTTCACTTGAAGCTTCCACCAAGACGAAGCTGCTTCTTGGAACATGCATGTCGCGTAAAGAACCTTCTGGTTCTCACTACATCTGCTAATGGAGAGAACTGTCTCCATCTTGTCAATCCAGTTGTAGAGCCCAATGGCCCCTTCGGTACCCTTGAATGGCCAAGGCCTACAGGCCATGAATGTCTTGTAGGAGCATCCTTTGTCCAAGGCTCCTGATTCGGGTTCTGGGGTCTCATTCTGACGACCCTGACTAGATTCGGCCTTGCTGGCCTCATGTGTTGCGATCGCTTGCGCGATTATTTCCGCGAGTTCCTAGGGTGTCATGGTAATTCCCTTGGCTTTAGTTGGAGGCATTCTCGCTTTAAAAGAGAATGAAAATATATCAAACTTAGCGCATGTACTCTGAGCACATAAAGTTTTTCTTTATTTACTAGAGACTGTGTGTGACCCGTGTTCCTAAGTGTGTGTATAGTTTCTTTTTGAAAATATTTTCTTTGAAAAATTATTTCATGCGATTCCCCAACGGTTATAGTCTAGGTTAAAACTTCTTTTCCTAGTTCGCTATAACCAGTGCTCTGATACCAATCTGTCACACCCGGCCCTGAGCGGCGGAAACAGCCGGGCGCGCGCGAGTGGGGATTGATAATTAAGCACGGGCCATTGCAAACATTCAAAGTAAGATTTTCATTGCGCATGAAATGTTTAATACAAATACATTACATTGTTTAAAAAAATTACATAAAAACATCCAAGTATAAAAACTGTTGAAGATTTCCACGCCATATCCCCTTGCGCGGCGGGAACAACCACGCGCATCGAAGGGATAGAACTAAAATCTTCCAAAAAGCTAGTTTTAGATGTTCAGCGTGAGGTGCTCTAAGTGTGACTCCATGCGCTACTTAGTTATCTCCTGAAAGACACGTAAAACATTTGAATCAGTATAAACTGAGTGAGTTCACAAGTTTTAGTAACTTGATAAATCGTATTGCATCATAATCTTGATAAAAATCATTCTGAAACATAATTCTGATAGCATCATTAAGACACATGCTTGGTAAAACATAGTTCTATCAACATATTCTGATAAAATCGTTCCGCGGGTTACGCGCGAACATTTCTGGGAACTGTGCTCGTCTATGCAAAGTGGCGCTGCCACTACGAGCTAAAATAAGTAATACCGTCCCGCGGGTTACGCGCGAACGTTTCTGAAAAATCGTGCTCGTCTGTGTAAGTGGCGCTGCCACTACGAGCGAATAATACCGTCCCGCGGGTTACGCGCAGACGTTGTGCCGGAAAACAAGGCGCTCGTCCATGCAAAGAGGCGCGACCCCTACGAGCGGGCTCAAACCCATAGTACTGCCCCATGACCATACTAGGCACTCGTCCATGCAAAGAGGTGCGACCCCTACGAGTGGGTGGATCAAACCAGCAGTCCCTACCCTTAGAGTTCCAATGGTAAAGTGATCACTTACTCGAGTTCTAGCGCACATACATCGAAAACCTTAGATAACCGTTCGCATTGCTCATCATGAAATATAATTTAAACACATAATCGCTTGCATAGCTTGTAAGTATACCATGATAAAACATTATTTAAGTACGTGTCCCTCGCCCCGAAAATAGTTTAAAAAACAGTGAAAACAGCGAGAATAGGGGCTGTGAGACTCACCTGAGGTTCTTGTTAAGGGATTAATCGAGATTCGGGTTTTCTTGGTGTTGGCCTCGGAATCGAAGGTCTAGAATACGATTAAATAACAAGAAGTATATATATTAAGATCAAGAAATGGGAGAACATAAGGGTTGGAAAGTAGATCTCAAGGTTATATTCTCGGCTTACCTAGTATCAGGATCGGAAATGGAAACAACGGATGCTTGGGAGAGGATTAGTGCAAGTTTGCAGTTCTTAAGAGAGAAGTTTGAAGTGTGCTTGGGTGATAATTTAGGTTACATATTTATAGGCAAACTCAAGGGAACACAATCCCTTGCTTTAGGGGATTGTAATCTCTTCATATCTAGGTGTAATGATGATAAAGTATGGAAATTATTATTATTTATTTAAGAGTGGAGTAGTGGATAAAAGATTTTGATTTTGATTTGGTCAGGACATGCAGGTCTGGGGTTGGTGAGAATAGGGTGGCTGACAGTTGACTTTTCATGTTACAGTGTGCTTTTTCAGGTACTTTTGTCAGTGTACAGTAAAAAAAAGTGGAAAATCTCTGAAACACGCTACCGTTTCCTTTTGGGCGGGAGTAATCTCCTTACGTCTGGAGAATAGACTAAGTGTTCTGTGCGTATCACTTTGTGCGCATAGCTTTCTGCGTGAAGGATATTTCTTTGCTGCGGGTAGGTGCGTAACCTTCTCGCAGTTAGGGACATTGAGTTTCATTTGTAGATTCTCCAGGTGGCCTTGGTATTTCAACATAGTGATCAGTTATGTTGAAGTCAATTCCATCTTGGAGCTTCAGACAAACTAGCTCTCAATGTTCCCGCCATGCGGGGAGGTTAGTTCCCTTCCGCACGCGCACAAACGATTTAGGATGCACCCGCCTTAGCATCATGCGGGATGGTCAACTCATTAGACAACATAACGTTAAGGTACATGAAAACATAAAGCCAAAACGTTCGCGTATGGCGCATATAACAAATGCACGCGCTGATTCTTAACATGGTGCGCTCGCGCAGGGCGCACATAACAAATGCACGCGCTGATTAACATGGCGCGCTTGCGCAGGGCGCACATAACAAATGCACGCGCTGATTAACATGGCGCGCTCGCGCATAACATAATTACCTAATATTTAGGTTGATTACTAGGTTTAAGGGATTGGGAATTTACCGGGTGTCACATATACGATCACGATCCACCATTTTTTTCTTTGGATGGCTCGGGCCTTCAAGTACGTTATATAACAACGGGAACCATTCAGCAATGTCATCACCCGAAGACGAAGAGCTATCGGTGTCTAAGGGAACCAAGTTGTTCAGAAATTCCATATTTTTTTGTTTTGAATGAAATAGAAGATTGAGAGTGTTTTGAGTTGGATTTGGTTTTGAGTTGGATTGAAATGGTTGTTTATTTATATTGTTTATTTTTTTTATTAAATCCCCCCCCCCACACCCCCCAACGGTCAAAAATTCCCCAACGTTTCAATTTCTTGAACCAATACACGTGATGGTCATCACGTTGGATCACCATCACGCGTGATGACCACCACCGGCGGCGGTGTTCCCACATGTATAAGGCGTGGTGGGTGGCCATCACGGACCACCCCCACCCCTCTAAATTGAATGAGGAAGTTTACGACGACTTTAATGGCAATGACGAATTTAATGGCAATCATCATTGAATCAAAACTAGATTAAGAATTGAATGATGTTGTAACAACTTGTATTTTTTTTCCGTTTATAATATGTAATATCCATTACTGACCCATTTTGTACTTTTAGTATAAACCGAAGTGTTATGAAATCAATAATGTAATGAAATAGGTGTTTGACTTTTATGCTAATATTGTTATTATTACTTTTATTTAAAAAAAATGGTAACGTTAACTCAATTCATTTTAACAACTATTATCATTAAACGCAAGAATATTTTCTTTGTTTCTATAAAACTTTTAGCGAATGTATGTGTGTGTGTGTGTTTGCTCTTTTCCTTATTCAAATTTAAAATTTATTTGAAGTAAATACGTAACCGATAGATTTGTCAAACTTTTGGAATCATCAAATTATAAATAATATGTATGTACAAGTTTTATTTAGTTTATTTAGCCTAGTAAGTTTAAAACTCAATTTTAAATTCATTTCAAACGTGAGGGACCTTTATTGACAAATCCCAAACCACGAGGACCATTTGTTTTATAGTTATTTAATTGTTTCCATTTTCCTGCAAGACACCACGTATTGTCGGCGGCCACATTCCTTGTTTTCCGGCGACCCCATTTTAGCACAAAATTTATAATGAAAAGACCAAAACGTTTTCACGTGTTGACTCCAAACTTCAAGCCTAAGATATCGTCACCATTATGGAAATGCAATCTAGGTTTTAAAGTCACCTATTAATCGAGCGAAATTTAAATTTTGAAACGCGTTTTCAACCTTATTAATATTGAAGATTTCCCTGAGTTTATAACACTCAAGTTTTGTTTTCCCCTCACTCGCAATAAACCTTTTTCTGTCAACTTCAATCGCCTCCGCCACTCCTCCGAACAAGTTCGTTGGCTATTTTTCTTTTAGGTAATAGTACCATCCATGTGCTCATCTAAGCATTCCAATCGATATCCCTTTAGTGTCAAGTATTAGCAGTAAGGAATGAAAGATAAATTTTAGATTTGAAATATAAGACAGAAATAAATGATTACATAAATTAAGTTTATAATAGGTTTTAGCCAATCTACTTTTGCTATTACTAATTTATTATTATATTTGAAAGACATGAATTACTATGACTCTTTTATTCTCAAAAGCATAGTAAATTTGCAGCCTATCAGTTTACGTTTTTATATAAATAATTATTAAACATCTTTTTTATAGTTTCAGAAAAAGGGACATAATAACTTGGTAAAACGAAACTGTTAATAATAATAATAATAATAATAATAATAATAATAATAATAATAATAATAATAATAATAATAATAATAATAATGATCACTGATCACGTAGGTTTTGGTTACAAAATTTGTTACTATTGGTCCAATGCAAATATATTTTTTATAAAGTGATTTAATGCTAAACATTAGTTTCATGAAACCGACAACACTCTTATACATCATGAAATCATGGCTGATTCATGTCATCAATTTTGGTTAATTCATTCTTTTGTTAATCCGCTCAAACATCATTTGGGAATTAAAGTATTCTTCGTAATAATCAGGGCCGGCTCAACGGTCTATGAGGCCTAAAGCTAACTAAAATGTTGGGGCCTATTTCAAAAACTATTTCATATAAACTCTTCTCTTTTACTCGAGCTTTAGACCAATATTAAAGAATTTTTTAGGCTTCCCATTTTTGTTTGTTTAATCTTTTTGAATGACATTATTCATACTTTCAAGTTCTATTTTACATTATAATTTAAAAGTTATAAACAAATTCATAAAGAATCTAATCTCAATAGCAAACAATTCACATCATTTAAGTATAAAAATTGGGAACAATAATCAAAATTCACAAAAAACGAAATCAAAACACGAAGAATTAGGGCTTATTAGTGTACCTTAAAGCTTGAAAATAAGTTCAACAAAACCAGAATCAAGCCGACAAGCCTTCAAATCAAACTAACTGAATTGAATTAGGGCTCCAACAGAAACAAGAGGAATCAAATTAATCGATTATTGAACTCTGAATCAAGCTGCCTTCGAAGAATTGATGTTCCAGCTTCCCACCCTTAAAAAACACAGAACTTCCATCTGTATTGCCGCTTCCTGTGTTTGCCATAGTTGCTATAGTTGCTTTAGGTTAAGGCCTCTTCATTGTTGCTTCTGGCCCATTAATGAATAATCAATTACCAATTAAAAAAAAGCCCAATTCTGAATATGAAAGTCCATATTATATAACCCTTGGTTTAGCTGGAGGCCTTCTAAGATTGGAGGCCCAAAGCCAATGACTTACTTGGCTGGCCCACGGGCTGGGCCTGACTAATAATGATTCCAGGTTTCCGCAACGTTCGCTTCTCGCTCAAGGAATCTCTCATTCTGCTTTTGTCTTTGCGTATGCGACTTTAGAACCTTAAGAACTTTTGTGAGGATCATTTTAACTATTTCTCAGGTGAGTAATCACTCCCCTATGTTACTTTTTTTCAAATGTTTTGGGGACACTTGCGTACCATATATCATATTATTAATCTTATTATTTCTCAAACGCAAACTGTGATCACCTTTGTGTTGTGTATCAATTGAATGACTGTCTGTTACTTGCTATATGCTTACTTACTTACTTACTTGAATCGCATTCGAGAGGTCCAACATAATCTCATTATTGTATGATCATACGACCGTCGTAGTGGCCGGATCCCGATCGCATTGGCAATGGTTTCACCGACACTCATTACTTGCTTAACGATTTCATTGTTTATACTCACAAATAACAGTTTTGCCTATTATTATTCATACATTTATATCATTATATATTATCGTTTTTGTTTGTGTCAAAACTAGTGGTATACTCACTCAACATGTGTTGTTGACAAATATATATTTTGTACGTATTTGCAGGTTATAGAGTTGGATTGCTTTTCGAACTACAGCTCACGTAGAGATGACTTTAGGATAATAAATATATACAAGAATAGTTGTTTTTCTATATGTAATTTTCTTGTTTGTGTTGGTTACCATTGAATATTGATTACGCAACCGTATGTTTGTTATTGATTCCGCATTTAACAAACGTTCATCTTTCTAAATATAGCAACCCGTCATTAACTCTCTTGTCGACACATCTATTGTGTGAGTTATGACATGATTAAGTAAGATCCAGCTGAAATTCGAGGACCTGACAAGTGGTATCAGAGCTTGTTGCTGCTATTTTGGAAAGATTCTTGCTGATTGAAGATTTGAAGCAGAATGACGTAAGCAGACCACTGTTACATTGAAAAGTGACGCCAACAGCTCTGTTCTTCATTTTTCTTCCAGATCTACAATCATTCAGTGTTTTCTCTTCCTTATTTTGATTAAAGTCCTAATATTTACATATAAATCTTGTTCTTATCGCATCAGACACCTCAGATATGAACAACGGTTTTCAGATCTGATTATTTTTGAACTCTGTTTTTACAAAGAAACTACTTTTGATTTTTCAAAATGTCTAGTTACGAGGAACAAGAGGTGTCTACTAACAAGATTCCTAGACTGTATGGACAAGAAAATTTTACAAAATGGAAAGTCTTGTTTGAAGCAGCCGTTTGCTATAATGATGTTGATATGTGGAACTCCATCAAGAATGGTCCACAAGGCACTGTTGAGGAAGGAGCAAATCCAGCTGCAACTGCAGCTGTTAGAGAAAGAATGAGAAAGGTGGATGACAAGGCGTTAGCAATGTTGAAACTAGGTCTGTCTTGGGAGATACTTACCAAGGTTGCACATCATCCCACTGCAAAGGAAATGTATGATGCAATGCTTGAAATGTTTGAAGGAAATGTTGAGCTCAAAAACATCAAGAAGCAAAGAGTGAAGCAGCAGCTAGAAAGATTTTAAGTATAAAGATGGAGAAAGATTGAAGTCTATCCTTGAAAGGTTTTTGGGAATTGTGAATGATCTAAGAACTACTGACTATGTCATGACTGATCTTGACTTGAATACTAAGTTGCTCAACTCAATGCCAAAGGAATGGTACACTGCTTGCAAGTTCATCCTTACAAAACACAACTTCAATGATTTGAAATTGGATGATGTAGTGTGCTTTCTTCAAGCTGCAGAGATAGAGATGATAGAGAATGAGATGATTAAGGAGGAAAGACCCTGCTTCAATGTTTAAAATGCATTGATTGCACCTATGGGTAATCTGACAACCAAGAATCAACAGCAGATACCTGTCATTGAAGAACCAGTTGAACTTAATACTGATACTCCAAAATCATTTGTTGGTGGTAGCACAAGTAATCATGGAAACCAGCAAAGTGTCAATGTGCAGCTGATTGATGACACTGATTCTGCCTCTATGGCAAGTGGGAATGTTCCTCACACTATTGGTGGAAATGGTCAAAGCAGTGATACACAGGCATTGCTTTCAATGTTCACTGAGTCATATAATGCATTTGTTGCAAAGAATTTAATTCACACAAGTGTAGTACAAGATGATCTTGAGCAGATAGATGCTGATAATTTGGAGGACATGGATTTGAAGTGGCAAATAGCTATGTTGGCTCTTAGAAGCAAGAGGCTTTACAACAGGACTGGTAGGTCACTCCTATCAGGGCCAAATAAAAGAATTGGTTTTGACAAGTCAAAGGCCATTTGCTATAATTGCCAACAGCCTGGTCATTTTGCAAGAGAATGTAGCATGCCAAGAAATTTCCAAGTAAACCAATATCAGAACCAACCAAGAAATCAGCAGCATCAGTATCAACAGCAGCCTCAATATTAGCAGAGACCAAACACCAACAATCCCAACAACAACTATAATCCCAACTTCAACAACTTCCAACCTCAAATGAACAATCATGATCAAGGAGTGCCTCAGAATCAAGGTTTTCAGAGAAACAACAACCAAAATCTTCAAAATGTTCCAAACAACACTGTTCCATCCAACCAAAACCAGATCATAAATCAAGGAAATGTTGCTGTAACAACACAGCATGAAGGTAACTTTGATTGGAGTAATCATGAAGAAGACATTAAAGATGATATCAAGAGGGCAAATGTGGCATTCATGGCTATAATTGAAAAAGAAGCTGGATCAACTTCTCAGGTACATTCTGCTCCTACTATTGATTTAACTGAAGTTATCAATGAACTGAAAATTAAAGTAGGCAAGCTGGAAATTGAGTGTTTTAAGAAACAAAGTATCATCAATGCATATGAGGCAAATGAACTAGTGAGTGAAGAAAGAATGAAAAGTTTGGAAGAAGACTATGTAAACAGTTACAGAGCTCAGAAAAGATTCACAACTGAAATAGATGGGTTGAAGAAGATGATTATAGAAGAGAAGGTGTTGAACACAAAACTGCAAGCTGACAATGAATTCTTGAAGAACTTGGTCTCCACTGGAAATATTTATGGAATTCTAAACCAAGTTAAGGAAGAAGACAAGTACAAAGCAGTACCACCACCATTCATCAACAACTTTATGCCAAAAGTTGATAAAGAGAAAAGAAATGCATATCTACAACAATTCAAAGATGTCTTTCAAGACAAAGAAGAACTGGTAGATTTGTACAAGAATGTTGAGGTGAGTGAAGAAGGAGAGTTTGTTGTAAAGAAAGAGTTGAAAGAGGAAAAGTCAATTGGAGTTCAAGTCTCTGAAGATGACCTTGAGTCAATTGATTTGAATCAAGATGACTTGGGTGATTTGAGTGATCAAATTACTGAAGAGGAAGTTAAAGCTGCTGAAAGAGGAAGAAGATTCAAGAAGCCAGAATCCATTAACAAACTTCCAAAGTATCCACCTGTCACATCAAGAATGAAGAAACAGAATGAAAGAACAAAGAGAGAACATGTGTCCTTAGATATATGTGAAAAGAAGAAGGTAAATTACAATGTAGTGAGACCTCCAAGCAAAGAATTACTGGAAAAGTTAAAGCAAAACAGCAAGAAAAGGGTGAAAGAAGATGTGAATGTTGAAAACTTTATTCCAGTTTACCCTATTTTCTCAAGAATTGAAGACTTTGACATTGGAGAAGTAGAAACTATGGAGGAATATGAAAAGAGGAAATCAAAACAAAGGGAAAACATAGAGGAGGAACCTTTGAGTTTAAGGGAAATTGTCTTTGTTAAAGGGAAAGTGGAAAGAAGTGACATAAGGATAGCTGAATTTGTTCCCTTCTCAATTGATTTTGACAGTTTGAAATCTAAAAAGACAATTGGAGTTGATCCACCAAGACCAAGTGAAAGGTTCAAGAAACCAAAATAACATGAAATATTCAAAGCAAAGGTTTGGTGCAAGAAGTGTGATGAGTATGGTCATCATACAGACTCTTGTAATGAAAGACTCAAATTCAAGCCTTTTTATGTCCCAGATGAAACAAAGTATGGACAAGACTTTGTGGCTTACAAAATGAAGTATGAAAAATACTTGGGCATGGGAAAGGTTTGTGAAGAGGAAGTTCTGAAGGATGAGAACCAAAGGCATTCAATGAAAGCCAAGAAAATGTGAAAAATGTTAAAAAGGTCCCTCAACCCTTGAGAATAATCCCTAAAAAGGACTCAATATGTCAAATCTGATAGTTCACAAGGATCATCAAGCAGTGAGAAGACAAGAAGAAAAGATACATATCCTAGAAAGAAACCAACAGAACTCACTCGTGATGAGAAGTTTTTGTTAAAGCATGGATATGAACCACAAGGTTTTCTTTGGAAACCTAAAATAGAAACAAAGGTTGAGAAAGTGCTGATGTGAGATTACTCTGAAAAGAAGGACTATGTGATAAAGGAGTATGCCATTGACTCAGCTGAGTACCAGAACTCAACCTCACTTGTTAAAACCCCAAGAGAGTGTGGTTATGAAACAGACAATTCAGACAACATTGAACTCACTCATGAAGATCCTGACCCAACAACACTCACTTCCCAAGCTGCCTCTGAAACTGAATCTGACGAGCTGCAAGTTGATATAGCTTGCACTTCATCACTCAACTGATCAAATTTTTTCTTATGTGCAGGAACAGTCCACTCCTCTGAATGACATATGGTACATGGATAGTGGTTGTTCTAGGCACATGACTTGTGACAAGAGATATCTTGTCAATTATGAAGAAAAGTTTGAAGGTCCTGTAGCTTTTGGTAGTGATGAAAATGGTGGAAAGATAATTGGAAAAGGAATCTTGACAAATGAAAAAGTCTCATTTGATAATGTGTTTCATGTTGAAGGCCTTCAGTACAATCTACTGAGTATATCACAAATGTGTGATAAGGGATACAAAGTCAGTTTTGATGATTCCCACTGTTTTATCTTAAAACCTGAATTTGTAATTCCATATGAAATGATTATGATGATGGCACCAAGAAATGGCAACTTGTATGAATTGAATATGAAAGAAGTTGTTTCAAGAGGAGGTGCATGTTTTGTTTCCAAAGCCACTAAAAATGAGTCAAAATTGTGGCATAGGAAACTGTGTCATGTGAACTTAAAGAACATGAATAGACTTGTCAAAGGTGAGCATGTCATAGGCTTACCTACAAGAGAGTTCAAATGGGAAGATCATTGTAGCTCCTGTCAAAAGGGAAAACAACACAAATCTACTCATAAGCCAAAGCTCATCAATTCAATTTATCAAGTACTTGAATTACATCACATGGATCTCTTTGGTTCTGTGAGTGTGCCAAGTATAGGGAAGAAAAGATATTGTCTAGTGATCATTGATGACTACTCAAGATATACTTGGGTTTATTTCCTAAGTACCAAAGATGAGACTGCAGAGTTGATTAAGGGTTGTGTGAGAATGATTGAGAACAAATTGAACAAGAAGGTGAAAATGATGAGAAGTGACAATGGTACTGAGTTCAAGAATGGAGTTATACAAGAATTCTGTGCAGAAAAAGGAATACAACAACAATTCTCAGCTCCTAGAACTCCTGAACAAAATGGTGTTGCAGAAAGAAGGAATAGAACTTTAATTGAAGCTGCAAGAACCATGCTAGCAGATGCTAATTTACCTGTCACTTTCTGGGCTGAAGCCATAAATACAGCCTGCTATGTTCAGAACAGGGTACTTGTCAACAAAAGGCATAACAAAACTCCATATGAAATATTTCATAACAGAAAGCCTTATATCAAGTTTTTCAAGCCCTTTGGATGCAAATGTTTTCTTCTGAACACAAGGGAATATCTGAAGAAGTTTCAAACAAAATCCCTGGATTGTTTCTTTGTTGGATACTCTACACACTCAAAAGCATACAGAGTATATGTAAAAGACCATTTGAGTGTTATAGAATCATCTGACATCATCTTTAATGAGAATCAATTCAATACAGTTGATGGTGCAGCATGGCTGTTTGATCATGAAAAGTTGATAAGATCCTTCAAGATTTATCCTGAAGACTTTGATGAATCTTTCTACAAGACCAGTGAAATTGAAGAGAATAAGAAGAAATCATTGGACTTGGAAGAATTGTGGAAGAAGGTTGCTAGAAAAGAAAAGGAGTATACTTTTGTGAAGAGTGCCTCATGTGACATTGGTGAACAAGATCAAGAAAACAATCACAATCATGAACATGATCACACTGAGAACAATCAAGACCATCAAGATGTACAGAATGATCAAGTTCAGAATGAGGGTGACACAAGCAACCAAGAAAGTGAAGAAGTAGCTGCATCTACTGCAAGATTTCAGGATCTGTTTCAAAGACTGAATTTAGAAAACAATGGTGCATCTACTTCAGGACAACATAATGATGAAGCATCAGAATTTCATGATGCAGAAACTGATTTGATCATTGAAGAACCGGATCTCAATGAAACAAATCTTGACACAAATTTGTCTGCAGATATGATTGTACAAACTTCCTATGTGGAAAAGAATCATCCTTCTGAAAACATCATTGGAGATTTGCATGAAAGAGTTACAAGAAGTCATTCTGAAATTGCAAACATCTGTCTTTACTCCTGTTTTCTATCCCAAATAGAGCCAAAGAACATTGCTCAAGCACTAAAAGACAATAGTTGGGTGGAAGCAATGCAAGAGGAACTGGCACAGTTCAGAGACCTACATGTGTGGGATCTTGTTGAGAGACCAATAGACAGATATGCAATAGGAACCAAATGGGTTTTTAGAAACAAAAGGGATGAAAGGGGTTTGGTGATTAAGAATAAAGCTAGACTAGTAGCACTGGGATGTCTTCAAGAAGAAGGAATAGACTTTGAGGAAGTCTTTGCTCCTGTTGCAAGACTTGAAGCAATCAGGATCTTTCTTGCATATGCTGCCTTAAAGAACATTAAAGTGTTCCAGCTTGATGTTAAGTCTGCATTTCTAAATGGAAAGATAGAAGAAGAGGTATATGTAGCTCAACCTCCAGGTTTTGAGGATCCAATGTATCCAAACAGGGTGTATAAGCTAAACCAAGCCCTTTATGGATTGCATCAGGTTCCTAGGGCATGGTATGATGAGCTGTCAAATCATCTTCTTGAAAAAGGTTTTAAAAGATGAGCCATTGACAAGACACTCTTCTATAAAAGAAAGGGATCAGACTTACTTCTTTTACAAGTGTATGTGGATGACATCATCTTTGGATCTACAAATGAACAAATGTGCATGGAGTTTGAAGGGGTAATGAAGTCCAAATACAGCATGAGTTCTATGGGAGAAATGAACTTCTTTCTTGGATTACAAGTTCAACAGAAAGATGAAGGGATCTTCATTCACCAAAATAAATATGTGCAGGAAATCTTGAACAAGTTCAACTGTCATGAGTACAAGACTGCTTCAACTCCAATGGACACCAAAGAAAAAATGATTGCAGATGAAAAGGGGGAGCATGTGGATGAACATGAATATAGAGCCAAAATTGGATCTCTGATGTATCTTACTGCAACAAGACCAGATATCATGTTTGCTATATGTGTGTGTGCAAGATTCCAATCAAGTCCAAAAGTCTCCCACATGAATGTTGTTAAAAGAATATTCAGATATTTGAAGGGAAGACCAGACTTAGGGATTTGGTATCCAAAGAACCAATCTTTTGATCTGATTGCATATGCAGACAGTGATTATGATGGCTGTAACATGAGCAGAAAGTCAACCTCAGGAGGATGTCATGGCAATGCAAGAAGCAGACTACTGTTTCAATCTCTACTGCAGAAGCTGAATATGTTGCTGCATCTGCCTGCTGTGCACAAGTTCTATGGATTCAGAACCAGATGCTGGACTGTGGTTTGAATTTTCTGAACACCCCTATTCTTATTGACAATACTGCTGCATATTTTATTGTTAAGAATCCACTTCAACATTCTAAAACTAAGCACATTGAAATCAGACATCACTTCATTAGAGATTGCAGTGAAAAAGGTTTGATTGAAATGCAAAGAGTTGATACAAGTGATAATTTGGCTGACCTATTCACCAAACCACTTGATAGAACCAGGTTCAACTTTCTTCTGAAAGCCCTGGGAATGATCAACTCTGATGAGATCTGATTAAGGATGTGTGCCTAGTTGTGTGCCTCTCTGTGCTAATTGATTATTTTGATAGAGGCTACACTCAATGAATGTTTAGTGAATATGATACTGATTATGCTACTGAATATGTTAACTGTTATGTTCCTTAACTGATTTAGTGTGCAAGATTTAACATGATTGATTTATTTAAAATGTGTGCATATTTATCAGTTGATGTGCATTTGTGATGTTAGGATAAGTGTTCTTATTATGAATTACCTGTTAATGTAAGCTTATCTAACATCATTGATTAATTGCTTGAATATGTGTTTTATCTAATCTTCTGATATTATTAAGATAGATTAGACTTTGAATGATAGTACTGTCTACTTGTCTTGATGATATCATGTTTGATTAAGATTTGATTGTGTGTTACAACTGTTTGTGTCAAAATGAGTCTTATGTCAAAATTAAGTGATAAAATGAGAATTTTGCATAAATACTCTATTTTGGTCAAAACATGAGCAAGTTGATTAATGGTGATGAGATATGATAAGATTATTCAGTTCAAGCTTTAAAGAAGCTCAAAAGAAGAATTTTTTTTTAGAAAAATCTCAAAAAGTTGTTTTTGCTGAAAACTATATCATTTGCCCAGTTGGAAGGACATGCACTTGTGTATGTTTGGTCCTTAAATCTCTACAGATTCAAAGGATAGCCATTGACCTGAAAACTGAAAGCATTTGGGGCAATTATAACTTGTTTCTTATTCCTTCACTTAAAACTATGTCAATAGCTCTTACTTTGAAAGGACATATATTCACATGTATGTTTGGTCCTGTTGACCACTTTTGGTCAAACTATCTAGCCTTACCTGCCAATGAAGAGAAACTGGGGTGATTGAATATGAAATTGATAATGTGAGAAATGATAGTACATTGACTAATTAGCCAATCATATGGAATTAATAGGCTAAAAGGACCATAGTATAGTCATTAACATGTATGGTTGCTTTCTCATGATGATGTAAAATCTAAGGTGATATAAACATAATGAATATGCTAATATTTATGTGGAGATACATAGTTGTCTTTGCATGTCTCAAGATAAATCTCTCCAAATGATAGGCAGAAATGTGATTACCTAGTCATACACAAGCCTGTTGTTATTTGGTCAACCAAAAATGAAACATATTTAAATATGACAAAGAACATGCTTTAAGAAAATTTGAGAAAATATCAAAAACAAGGGAAAGAATGAATAAATCAACCAAAAGTTGATAAGTGTTTTAAATATTTTATCAAACAAGAGGGTTACAACTTAGAACTACAAAGATGTTAACAAAATATGTCTCATCTTGAATGAAAGGCTTGTTATTTAAACAGTAAGTCCAACGTTCAACCTCTATATATGTTTGAAAATCAAAAATACAAAAAGATCCAATAAGTTCTGTCATACAAAAACAAGTTTTTGACCAAATGCAGGAGGTTGGAGTCAAATTGGGGTGATCTGGGGAAAGCCAAATAAGCTTTGAGAAGAGATATGAGGCATCATAGCACAGTGTTGACCATTAATGCATTATGCTTAAATTGAACCTTAATCATATCACCAAATAGATGAAATTCATGCTAAGTTTATACCTGCTGTTAACCTATCTATGTTGTCATAATAATGCTGAGAGTGAAGTTGTAACACCCCGTAACCGCAGCGGAAACGTAAACGGGATGCAACAGACACCTCTGATATCAACCACATTGTTTATAAAGAAAACTGAATGCATTAATATACTTCAAATTACATTATCTTGTATTCCATTACTGTCTAGGTGATACACACATCATACAATACGATACATAATTCTATTTATTATAATGTATCCTATCATTCCGCACGCAAATCTTACACACATCAAGCACTTAGCACGTAAGCAATCACTTCATCTTAGTTGTACCTGAAAAGCATGTGAGAAAACGGGTCAACTACGAATAGTTGGTGAGTTTCACAATTTGAGTAAACCATGATAAATCCATATCAAAATATAATATTATCTGGGGACACTGTTAACCCAGTATTGTACTCATTCCGGGGGCAATGTTAACCCAGAAACACGATGTAATTATGCTGAGCCCACAAGCGAAACCTCTGTCTGGGGACACTGTTAACCCAGTACAGTACTCATTCCGGGGACAATGTTAACCCAGAAACACGTCTAGGGACATCTGGGGACACTGTTAACCCAGTACTGAACCCATTCCATACGATTCCCGTACAATAAAACATTTATAATTACACGCAAATCCATGCGTTCAGTATGTACTTAAACATTTCAATAGTAACATGCTTCCGCCCCGGGAAAATATTTAAAAACAGTTCAGAAAAAGGGGCTCGTGAAACTCACCTTAGCACATGCAAGCAGGTAACAACAATCATTATCAGTTAACACGTCCAATCTGTAATATGATCCCTACGATCGTTACTATACACTCATTATTAATATAACTTAAACCAAGTTAACCGGTACATCTGGGGACAGTGTTAACCCAGCACTGTACCCGTTCTGGGGGCAAGGTTAACCCAGAAACACTTCTCCGGACTCAGATTGTGATGTCGTTTAGAGTTCCAGGGTCACAATTACTATTAGTCGTTTTTCTCGTTTTGCGTGCCTAGCACGGTTATCCGTTTTTACGTTTCAAAAATGAGTTTGGTCACACACGACCCGAAAGTGGTGGTTGACTGATAATTTAAGTAAAAGTTGTGAAATTAAAGCTCGGTTTAGACGCCCCGATTGGCCGCGGGACCCGTTTCCGTCTTTAGCGTACCGGAAACTGTTAAATCGGACAAAAATTACTCAAATCATCCGAATTATTTTCGGATGATTTATTTTTACTTGTTTAACTCAGTTATATGAAAAATAGTTCATTTTTAGGGTTTTTATACACCAGTCAGCTCGCTTAAGCGAACTTTACTGGTTTACGCTTTTTAAGCTTTAAAAGTTTGTTTTTATTTCCTTTTTAGCACAAATAATTATCCGTTTACTCTCGGATCTTGAAATTTTGCACAAATCACTTTTGACAGTGGGGAATTTTATAAAAATATTTCCAGAATTAATTTCTATATTTAAAATTTGTTTATCTATTTTTAAACACCATTTAAACACTAAATATGTCGTAAATACCAAACGATCTTAGAAAAATCCCAAATTTTTCCTGGATGTCCCCTGCCATCCACATAGTCCCCTGTAATTTTTCCAGAACCAAAATCTTCCTTTACATGCCATTTTCACTAAAACCGAGCTAGAAAACCCTTGAACTCGTTTAACCGAAAAGTCTACTTAGACTTTTCCAACGGACCTAAAATTTTGTGTGTGACTTATACATGATATAAAAAGCTTATCTGCAATTTTCCAGAATTTTTCATGATATTTAACTATTTTTCACCATTTTTGGCCAAAACCGAGCATTAAATTCACCAAATATTCATCCTTTATCCAAAAATTACCAAAAATTCACAGAACTCTTATTTTCATGTGTAGAACATCCCTGTAAAATTTCATGACCTAACTCTAAACCATCAACAATCTGTCCCAAAACACATACACCGAACATAAACCGAATATACCTTTCGTTTTCCGCCACTACAAGCTACAAACTCGTCTTTCCACCTTATCTACCACTAAACACAGAGCCTGCAAACAACATACCACAATACCAAGCAAGTTACACTCACGATCAAGCCATTTCTTTCATGGTTTCGGTTATGATTCCAAAAACAAAGATTTAACCGTAAAAATTCGTTTTTGATTCGTTTAACTCCTTTCTTGGACCAAGATCCCTTGTATAACCCGTATACATCACTTGATCATGCAAGAATCGGTTTTCATCTTTGAAACCTCATTTTCTTGCAAACAAACTCAAGAAACGAAGATGAACACGTAAATAACTCGACCTTTACCTCGTTGTTCTTGCTACAATTCTCGGTTTTTAGTTGATCTTGTGGAGAGGAGAAGAAGATCAAGGAAATGTTTTGTGTAAAAAAGAATAACAAGGCAATGGGGGATCCCATTATGTCGATCGGATGTAGTGAGGGGGTGGGGTGGGACCCACCTCTTCATTCTTAGCCACATGTTTGGATATCCGCAATCCGGATAATGTTTTGGATAATCTGGTTCAGTTCGTTTTTCGGTTAAATGTTTAATTCGGCTTAAAACGAGGCTAAAACGGTCGTTTTTCGGCTTAAAAATGAAATTTTTATAAAACCGATTTAAAAACTTTAAAAACTTAAACCATGACATTTATTAACTTAAAACATCATATCATTAATTATCGCGCATCTTTTTCGGCTTGATCGATCATCTCTTGCTCGGTTTGGTATTAAAGGTTTCGTTTAACGTACCGACGTACCATTAAATCGAAATTCTTTTTCTGTGCCATACTTTACTTATCCCGAAGCATTAATGCTTCGTAAAATCACTAAATATTATAGATATCGTCTATAATTGAACCCTCGATTCGTTCGGGTTTAATAACTATCGATCGATTAATCTCATATTCAATACGATGAATTATATATTCACTTACAATCAATACAGTGAACCATGTATTCTCATATAATTACTATGGTAATTCATGTACCCGACGTTAAATATGACGTAACTATTGTCTACCGGTTAGGGTATACCGGGTTTCGTCGGAATCGTTACAGAAGTATTGAGAAAGCTACTTAGTCAATATGATCCCATTCTTGAGATCTTTTCAGAAAATGGAACAAACTGTTTTTGAAGTGAAATACAACTGAAATTTGATCTCTAAATGCACCATTTGCTCTTAAACTATGATCTTTAATGAAAATATGTTTTGACAAAGTGGTTTAAGTCAAAAAGTGTTGCATTTTGCCTTTAATAGGTTGAATATGTTAGTTCGGGTAAGGTTTGATGCTTTATAACCTTTCCGGACACAAAACAGTTGAATATGTTTGAATATGTTATTTCGGCTAAGGTTTGATGCTTTATGACCTTTCCGGGCAAGCTTAGTCATTTTTGACTAAGTTTATGATTTTCGGGCATGCTTTGAAGTGTTTACACTTTCCGGGTAGAGTACACAGGTGTACTCATTTCCCGAGCAAGCTTGAAGTATTGAGATGATTGTGTGTTATAGCTAGCTTTTAACAAGAAATTCTTGTTTCGGGCAAGCTTTGCATTTTATATGCTGATTGTTAGTTCAAGCAAACTTTTTGAACTTAGTATTAGTACACCGAGTAAGCTTTGTGATTTGTGTGAATATGTTGTTAGGAAAGATTTTTGTTAATCTTTCCAGGCACACTTAGATATTATTATTTAAGTTTGTCATTTTCGGGTATGGTTTGACATGTTGAAATTCTTTTTCTGTGCCATACTTTACTTATCCCGAAGCATTAATGCTTCGTAAAATCACTAAATATTATAGATATCGTCTATAATTGAACCCTCGATTCGTTCGGGTTTCAATAACTATCGATCGATTAATCGCATATTCAATACGATGAATTATATATTCACGTACAATCAATACAGTGAACCATGTATTCTCGTATAATTACTATGGTAATTCATGTACCCGACGTTAAATATGACGTAACTATTGTCTACCGGTTAGGGTATACCGGGTTTCGTCGGAATCGTTACATTCTCCCCCCGTTAAGAAATTTCGTCCTCGAAATTTTACACGCCCACTATCCCCTTCCGAGAGAAAGGTGGGGGTTTTTCTTTCAGAATTCACCCTCGCGTCACCAGGTATAATCTGGTCCTCGCTGTGAATTCCACTTATTCTTAATCAATAAAGCTTGGTGTGTCCAAACTGTTTAGTTTTCCCGTCTACTATCTCTACGGAATTATTTATGATATCAGGCATGTCTTCTATGAGTACCTCCATTACTGGTACTTTCGTTGCCTCGTCGCTTAGGTACTTTTCAATCCGTATACATGGCAAAACATCATGTATAGTACTTAGCCCCTGCCGTACTTTAATCGATAAACTAAATGACCAATCATGGAGATAGTCTCATGAGGTCCAATATATTAAGGAGCTATTTTCGGTTTTGCCAAACCTCATATCACCTTTCGAAGGTGATGCCTTAGTAATGCCTTGTCACCTCTTTCCAGTGACAATGGTTTCCTATGAATGTTGGCATAAATCCTTTGCCAATCTCGCGATGCTTTTAACTTATCTTAAAAATTATAAATCCGATTGGTTGTTTCTCGAATCAATTCAAATCTTATGGCTTGAGTGACGCCCATTTTTAATTTAACAAATTTGTGATAATTACTTCACCCATAGAAAGTTTCAAGCTCTCGATGCTTCCTTCCTCGCCTTCCAATAATGGAAGTAGGATGACTATTTATAATTGAAAATGGTACTCCTCGACGAGATACCATTTCACCATCATGAATTTGGGTGAGAATTCATTGTGGTAATCGTCATGGATTGGAATGAAATGCGAGGATTGGTTAATCGATCCGCGATTACCTAATTCACATCATGCCTTTGATATATCTTGGGAATTTGCGTCCCGAAATCCATTGTAATTTATTCCCACTATCATTGGCGAATTTTCTGTCGTTGTGGCGTTCCCTAGGGTTTTTGGTATGTAGCCTTATCTCTTGCATAACTTAAATATTCACCAACATACGTAACCATATCTTCTCCAAACTTGGCCATTAATAAAATCCTTTCAGATATTCGTATCATCAATAGTCTAATCCGATCCCGGATGTATGGAATATTTCGATCTATGCGCTTCGTCCATGATTAATTCACGAAGGTCATGGAGGGTCGGGATCCAAACCCGATTTTTGAAGTAGAGAATTTCGTCCACGCGCTGTTCGAAATTCTTCTCATTGCCGTAAAGTCCCCCCTTTCCCAATTGTTACTCTTTCAACGCCTCACGTTGAGCGACTCGAATCAGGTCCGAAAGGTTCGACTGGACTATCATCCCTAGCGCTTTCACTCGCAATGGCTTAACCCGATCTTTCCTACTCAAGGCATCGGCTACGACGTTAACCTTGCCGGGGTGATAACGGATGTCACAGTCATAATCGTTTAACAACTCGACCCATCTTCGATGAATATGAGACTGCGGTCTCTTATCATCTATAAAATTTGTACATTTGCGTCGTACAAAGGATTATGAGTTGGGTAATGCTAAAAATTCTTCAATAAACCGCTGATAGTCTCCGGCTAGTCCTAAAAATTGGCGCATTCCCTTTGGTGCCTTGGGTGACTGCCAATTTTAATGGTTTCTATCTTATTTGAATCTTGGTGAAATCCTTGTTGCTTTACAACATGACCAAGGGATTATGCCTTCTTTATTCACAATCACATTTCGAAAACTTCGCGTATAACTCCTCTTGCTTTAACACTTCCACCATTTTCCTTAGACGTCGTTCGTGCTCTTCCTTACGTTGCAAATATATCAAAATATCATCAATGGATGCTATGACAAATTTGTCAAAATAAAGTTTACAGACTCGGTTCATGAGTTCTATGAACACTGCCGGCACACTTGTTAGCCCGAGCGGCATAAATAAGAATTCATAATGGCCGTAACGAGTCCGAAACGTTGTTGTTGCAACGTCCTCCTCTTGGATTTTTCATTTGGTGATAACTATATCTAAGATCAATTTTCTAAAAATAAATCGCCCCTTGCAGTTGGTTAAACAGATCATTTACTTCGAAGAAGTGAATACCTATTCTTGATTGTCACTTTATTCAATTCTCCCTAATCAATACATATCCTAACACTTCCGTCCTTCATTTCCCAAATAACACTGGTGCACCCCATGGTGACTAACTAGGTCGTATAAAACCTCATCCAAAAATTCTTGCATTTCAGTTGGTGCAAGTCGGTAAGGTGTTTTAGCAACAGGGCCAGCTTGAGGCATTAAATCGATTCTGAATTCGGCCTGTCGGGTTGGCGGTAATCCAGGAAGTTCTTCTGGGAGAACTTGTGGAAATTCGCGTACCACCGGGATATCTTCTATATGTTTTCCTTTAAATCTGAGGCAATCACGTTTGTTAAATACACCACGTCTTCTTGACGTAAATATTATACCATCTCAAGATGAGATTAGAGTGGTAACATTATACCGTACACTTTTCTCTGTATCTAATCGCTTCATCGTCCAAAGGAGAGCTTCTAATCATCTTCTTTTCATATTTGATTTCAGCTTCATGTTGAGTTAGCCAATCCATGTTAACTATTACGTCAAAACTTCTTAACTTTACTGGTCGTAGGTCAATAAGGAAAGGTTAATCGTTCAGAATAATAGGACAATTCCGAATAATTTTGTTAACCATTAGGGGTTTACCGTTAGCGATTCTACAGTATAGGGTTCTATAGTTTCACTAATCGGTATCTTTCCAAATGATAGGAGGTTAACAGGAACTAACTTCTATCGACGACCGTAAAAATATCACCGAAGCCTATTGATTTAAAACTACAACATACTCAATACCACCTTTGGATCATGACGTGCTCTATTCGAATTACTCACAAAAGCACGGCTCCTTGCATGATCAGAGGTTGATGCTTGTCATGAGGTTCGTCTTCTAACGACACCTTGGTTCGACTTTGGGCAATTTCTCTTGAAACGTTCTGTACTGCCACATTCATAGCAAGTACAACTGTTTGGCCTAATTTGATTTCTTTGGATGGATTGTTATTGAAACTGTTGGGTTCGGAGTGGTTGTACACGAATGGGTTGGGGCTGCCGGTTCACATGGTCTCAATTGGTTCTACAATTGGGGAATTACGCCCATCTTTACCACACTTGTGGCATACTATCACTCGACATTCTTCTTCCTGCCGATAACCATATATTCCACGTTTAGGGAAGGACCCTTCATGCAGTTCATGTTTTCACACCAGAACTAGTCTTAGTATAATTCTGGGTTGTAGGACATACCTACTTATTCACAAATCTATCTTGCACTATACCTTTATCATTTCTCTTCTTTAACACTCGACGTCTAACCTAACGTCCTTCCATTCCGCTTCCCATAGAGTCAAATATATCAATGTTGGCTTGTGACACAATCCTTCCAAAGGTTGTATATTTTACAGGATTGACTATACTCCTTATCGATGGAGTTAGTCCCCAATATAGCGCTCACTTCGCTTAGTTTCAGGAGTAATTAGCCATGTTACCAGACATGACAATTCCTTCAAACGATTAGCGTTTTCTAAGTGATCAGCACACAACATTTCTATCTTTCATAGCTCAGTTTCCAATCTCTGAGCTTAATTGCTCGAATAAAAGTGCTCTAGCACAAGAATTTTAAATTCTGACCATATCATCTGAGTAAAAATTTTCTAACTATACTTTTGTACCATCGTGTTCCATCACGATACAACATAATCTACCAACATATCTGTAGCGTATTTCACTACACAATGTTCTAGACTCTTGCCAATATCCTTAACCATTTCGATCTTTTCTATCCACTTGCTAATCTATTCCTCCCTTTACCATCAGTAAACTATTAATAATTTCCTTAACACAACCAACAAACATATCCTTCATACCGGATCTAATTCATTACGACTACTATTCATGTCTAGTTTATAACTAATACTTGTAGTCGTAATAGTATTCAGTGGGACATTATCACCCTTAGTAATAACACTAAGAATTGAAATATTCATATTCATGTGATTGCTCGATCTATAATTCTGCGATCACATTTGCATCAACACTAGCAGTGATCTGTGATACGACATTCGGTATCATCATCTGCTATCTTTGAACAATCAACTGAATCATATCAATCTCCATCATTGGAGTTACTCTTTTTATGTCATTCTGCCGTACTCATCCCGTACGCAGTAATCAATACTAATCTCACCGTATAACTCGTTACCAGTTCAATCATAACAGCAGGTATACATACACACCAAATATTATCATACATATTACACATACCAGTATCTAGTATATATGTCCCACAAATATAATAACATATGGACTTAACCTGACGTCGGTTAACGTTTAAATATGTTTCATAATCCTTGTCACCAACTGACATATAGATCTTTCTCAACAAAGATTAATGTTTAATATGCTTGATTTCAATATCCTTCTGCATGTCAGCATAACCGATACATGCTCACTGTGAGCATCAAACGATTACGTACCTCGGAGTTATAATATCCGTGTCTATTTGTATATCCGGCATACACGGTATGCCATCTACAAACGAACAACCAACTATGCTATAATGATTCCAACACCTCTTTGTGTATGGGTAATCATTCTATTCGAGTATACATGGGTATAGGCATCTAACGGATGTAAGGTTAACATAGGGAGTTGCAAGGTTCAAGGTAATCGCGCAACATGGGTTGCCTTCAAATATTATTAATTACTATTATGGGAAACTCTATCACTTGCTCAGTCAATGTCCTCAGGCGTTCTAGGTTTGCTAAAATCAGTAATTCTCGATCTGGAAGTGGTATGACTCATATGATTGAGAGTGAGAAATACACGTATATATTTCTATATATTATTTTTATCTACTCATTTATTATCAAACTCATTATTATTATTATTTTATTTTATTTATTTATTTATTTATTTATTTTCCTTAATGGAATAAGAATAGGTTCAGGTACAGGTCCATCCGTACGTGAGGGTCAGCGGTTCGGGTGAACATAGGGAGTTATTATTTTTGGTACCGGTGTTGGTAGGGTAAGGGATTTATCAATTTTGGTTGGGAGTGACGGTTACTAGATATTTCTGGTTAAAGTCAAACAGGAGATCTAACTTGGTACTATCATAACTATAGCCCGATATGTCAGACTTATCATCAACCGATGCTCTAGAAATTTCAGCATCCTCGGTACTTTTATTATTTTATCCCCCGGTTCCTTATCCGGGTCCTATTTCTCAATACATGTACCCACAAGATACGTACATATATATATATACACCTTAGCACGCATAAATAATATTATATACTTTACACATATTTTGCCATTTTTACCTATTAATGTACCCCGTGACTTCCCCTGAATTCCCTCGTGCGGACAAGTCTGTTATTATGTTCCGGACCATAATAACTCACTTGTCCGTCCAAGTTCATCCAGCTGTCGTCACTATAAATTATTAGTTGATATTCAGACCCTATAATACTTGAGCTACTAGTTATATTTTAGGTATCTTTTAAAGACATCCTAATTCCTTATTACCAATGGCTCTGATACCAACTTCTGTAACACCCCGTAACCGCAGCGGAAACGTAAACGGGATGCAACAGACACCTCTGATATCAACCACATTGTTTATAAAGAAAACTGAATGCATTAATATACTTCAAATTACATTATCTTGTATTCCATTACTGTCTAGGTGATACACACATCATACAATACGATACATAATTCTATTTATTATAATGTGTAACAATTCAGGCAAAATCAGGTATACCCTAACCGGTATATACTATTTATGTGTTATTTAATAATGAATATGTGAATTATGATGCGTTTATACGAGTATGTATGATTCATAGTACGAATTATACTCGATTATACAGTAAATCGTATTGGAAATACGATTAACCGATTAACGGTTATTGAAGCCCGAACGATCGGGGATTGCATTATAGACGAAATATATATTATTTAGTGATGTTTATGAAGTATTAAAGCTTCGGGATAAGTGAATTAAAGCACAGAAAAAGGATTTCGATTTAATGATACGTCGGTACGTTAAACGAAACCTTTAATACCAAACCGAGCAAGAGACGATCGATCAAGCCGAAAAAGATGCACAATTATTAATACTATGATGTTTTAAGTTAATAAATGTCATGGTTTAAGTTTTAAATCGGTTTTATATAAATTTCATTTTTAAGTCGAAAAAACGACCGTTTTAGCCTCGTTTTAAGCCGAATTAGACGTTTAACCGAAAAACGAACTGAACCAGATTATCCAAAACATTATCCAGATTACGAGAATCTGAATATGTGGCCACAAATGAAGATGTGGGTCCCACCCCACCCTCCAATATGGTCCGATCGGACCATTTGCCTTCATTTCATTTCATTTTTCTTTTTACAACAACATATTCAACAATCCCTTCATCCTCTCAATAATTCCATCCAAAAACCAAGCTTTTTAACAAGAAAAACCGAGGTAAAGATCGTATTATGTACGTGTTTAAGTTCGTTTCTTGAGTTTTGTTTCAAGAAAATGAGGTTTCCAAGTGAAAAAGGGTGAAAACCCGAGATGGAACCGATTCTTGCATGATCAAGTGATGTATACGGGTTATACAAGGGATCTTGGTCCAAGAAAGGAGTTAAACGAACCAAAAACGAATTTTTACGGTTAAATCGTTGTTTTTATATCATAACCGAAACAATGAAAGAAATGGGTTGATTGTGGGTGTAACTTGCTTGGTTTGATGTTATTGTGCTTGTAGGTGTTGTATCTAGTTGCTAGCAAGGGCTAGAAAGCGAGATTCTTGCGGTTTGAAGCTAGAAACTCAAGGTAGTTCGGTTTTTGTATAAGGGTTGTGATTTGGACAGATTGTGTTTCGTGTAGAGTTAGGTCATGAAACTTTACAGGGATGATCTACACATGAAAATATGAGTTCTGTGAATTGTTGGTAATTTTTGGATAAAGGATGAATATTTGGTGAATTTAATGCTCGGTTTTGGCCAAAAATGGTGAAAAATAGTTAAATATCATGAAAAATTCTGGAAAATTTCGGATAATCTTTTTATAACATGTATAAGTCACACACAAAATTTGAGATCATTTGGAGAAGTCTAAGTAGGCTTTTCGGTTAAACGAGTTCTAGGGTTTTCTAGCTCGGTTTTAGTGAAAACGGCATTTAAAAAGGGATTTTAGTTCTGGAAAAAGTACAGGGGACTATGGAGATGGCAGGGGTCATCCAGGAAAAATTTGGGATTTTTCTAAGATCGTTTGGTATTTACGACATATTTAGTGTTTAAATGGTGTTTAAAAATAGATAAATAAATGTTAAATATAAAAATTAATTCTGGAAATATTTTTATAAAATTCCCCACTGTCAAAAAGTGATTTGTGCAAAATTTCAAGATCCGAGACTAAACGGATAATTATTTGTGCTAAAACAAACTTTTAAAGCTTAAAACGTGTAAACCGGTAAAGTTCGCATAAGCGAGCTGACTGATGTATAAAAAAACTAAAAATGAACTATTTTCATATAATTGAGTAAAACAAGTTAAAATGAATCATCCGAAAATAATTCGGATGATTTGAGTGTTTTTAACCTATTTAAAAGTTTCCGGTACGATAATGACGGAAACGGGTCCCGCGGCCAATCGGGACATCTAAACCGAGCCTAATTTCACAACTTAGTTAAATTATCAATTAACAACTATTTCCGGGTCGTGTGTGACTAAACTCATTTTTGAAACATAAAAATGGATAACCGTGCTGGGCACGCAAAACGGGAAAAATGACTAATAGTAAATCTGACTAGTGAACTCTAAACGATATCACAATCTGAGTCCAGTGAAGTGTTTCTGGGTTAACATTGCCCCCAGAACGGGTACAATACTGGGTTAACTGTGTCCCCATATGTACCGGTTAACACGGTTAAAGTTATGTTAATAGAGATTGTATAGTAACGAACTTAGGGATCGTATTACAGATTTGGACTAGTAGCTGGAGTGTTGTATTACTAATTTGCCTACGATAAGGTGAGTTTCACGAGCCCCTTTTTCTGAATTGTTTTTAAATATTTTCCCGGGGCGGAAAGCATGTTATTATTTAAATGTTTAAGTACATACTGAACGCATGGATTTGCGTGTATTTATAAATATTTGATTGTACGGGAATCGTATGGAATGGGTACATTACTGGGTTAACAGTGTCCCCAGATGTCCCTGAAAGTGTTTCTGGGTTAACATTGCCCCCGGAATGGGTACAGTACTGGGTTAACAGCGTCCCAGATGTCTCTAATATATGATTATCATAATGATTTATCACTGTTTATTTAAATTAGTGAAACTCACCAACTATTCGTAGTTGACCCGTTTTCTTTACATGCTTTCTAGGTACTCCCAAACTGGAGTAAGTGCTACATGCTTGCTGATGCGTGCTATTTGTGGAAGTTTAGTGATCGTTTTGTATTAAATATGATAATGTAATGTTGGTAAAACTTATGTGCTATCGCCTAGACGGGAACTAAACTCGGAACAATGTAATATGATGTGAATTAATGTAGTGGTGTTTTCTTTATAAGCAATGCTGTTGATATCAGATGTGTCTGTTGCATCCCGTTTACGTTTCCGCTGCGGTTACGGGGTGTTACAAAACTTGGTATCAGAGCCATTGGTTATAAATGAATTAGGATGTCTTTAAAAGATACCTAAAATATAACCGGTAGCTCAAGTATTATAGGATCTGAATATCAACTAATAATATATAGTGACGAGATCTGGATGAACTTGGATGGACAAGTGAGTTATTATGGTCCGGAACATAATAACAGACTTGTCCGCACGAGAGAATTCAGGGGAAGTCACGGGGAACATTAATAGGTAAAATCGGCAACATATGTGTAAGTATATGATAATATTTTTATGTGACAAGGTTGTATAAATGTGTGTATATTAATTTAATTATGATTTACATTATGAAAGGGACTATATGTTTGCTAACTTGTGTACAGGTAAGCATGTCAAGATCACGAAGTTTATCGGTAGAGGAGGACCCGGAGGAGGCCAGTTCCGGGGACTCTAGGAGTGTACGCTTAGCTTCCAGCACCGAGCCTACTGAGACTAGCCATAGGAGTGCTAGCTTGTCCTCCCCTGCTGGGGTTACCAGATCCCCCACCCCACCCGCACCACAGGTCGCCCTTACCCATCCCAGACCCGGTCCCCGCCTCACGGCGCGGATCAGTGTCCCATATGTCCCACCTACCTTTACCCCACCCAGATCCACTTACCACAGGGGCGAGTCCTCCCGCCCCCAGCCCGGGCCTGTGCCGCCACCCGTGTGGGGTACCCCCAGGCCGGTGAGGGATGAGCGTCCCTCCGCCGAGGCTGCGTGGCTCCGGGTGCTCACCGAGCAGATGAATGAGCACACCACCGCCTTGACGGTGGGTATTCAGAGGAGGAATCACTTGGCGGATTGCATACTGGACAGCCAGCATGCGATCGCTCAGCTGAGGAGGGAGGACGCCTACTCCCAGTGGATGATTGACCGGATGGAAACACGGATCTGGGGTTAGATGGCAGTGTTAGTGGGGATGGTGGCAGTGTTGGTGTGGTTGGTATACCACCGTGTTTAGATCATGTAGGGTGGTAGTAGACAGGGTCCTCTTTTTGATACTCTGTATTAGCAGTTAGTGACGATGCTAACATAGAGTGAATCTTGGGTAGTTATAGTACAGTCACTAGCCCATAGGGGGTTTTTTTTTTGGGATACCATTGTAGATATTTTGATGTATCATTCAAGCACTGACCCATAGCGGGTTATGTCGAAATGATGCCGATGTAGGACTGATGTATGAAAACGTAATCTATGGGCTGACGTTAATGTAATGTGTACTGATGATTATGTAAAATGTACTAATGTTTATTAATGAATGGAATATGTGTTGTGTATCGAGATTGGAATTTGTATTAATTATATGTATTTTTCTTAATGTTGTGTAGAATGGCACCTAAACGGTCAGCTCAAATGTCAGAAGTGGATGTGAGTCGTCTGATTGCTCGACAGTTAGAGGCGGCGATACCGGATATAGTATCGCGCATCGCCGCCAGTATTAACAATACGACCAATCCAGACCCTGCGAGCAATCAAACGACCACCAATAATGCTGGGGAACGAAATGTTAATCCTCCACCGTGCGGTAACCCGATTCCGAGTAATGACGCGCCGCCTAGGGTGGTCGTTACAGACAGTAATGGCCCTATACCCAGTGTAGAAACGAACCACACTGAACCGACTCCTACAACAAGGGGATGTTCAATTAAAGATTTTATGTTGTGCAAGCCCCTAGAATTTAGCGGGTCTGAGGGACCCAATGGGTTGGTTAAGTGGATTGAGAAAATAGAGTCGGTTGTGAACATCAGTAACTGCCCTGAGGAATACATTGTTAAGTATGCTACCTGCACGTTCACGGACCATGCCTTGACGTGGTGGAACACAATAGTGCAAACTCGCGGTCAGGCAGCGACAAACCGCATGACTTGGGCAGAACTCAAGGCCCTTGTACTGGAACATTTCTGCCCGAAAAACGAACTGCAGAAGTTAGAAAACGAGTTGTGGAACTTGGAGATGCAGGGGGCAGACCACTTGGGTTATACGAACCGATTTAATGAATTTTCGCGATTGGTGCCGTGGTTGGTCACCCCTGAATCAAATAGGGTGGAGCGTTATGTATGGGGACTAACTCCGGTAGTAAGGAGTATAGTCAACGCTGGGGGACACCAGACGTTTGAGGGTGCGGTGACGCAAGCTGGTATTGTCACATACGACTTCGTGAGGAGTGGGTCACTGAAGGTGGCAGGAGAGTCTGCCGGAGGAAAGCGAGGTACCTATGATAATAGGACCCCGGGGAAGCAGCAAGACAAACGTGCTAGGCCCGCTGCCCAGAACTACGCCATGACTAGTTCAGGCGGAAGGCAAGAACCGCAGAAGGGAACGTTTCCTAAGTGTGGGAAATGCGGTTACCACCATGGTGGCGTGTGCAAAGAGGTGGTGTGCCACCGGTGTGGCAGGGAGGGATACTACGCACCGAGATGTAGGGCAAACCTGAACAACCTGAACCGACAACCGCAACCTATCCGTGCGCAGCCATTTAGGACCCAACCAGCCCGGCAACAAAACCCACAAGGAAACCAAATGATGACCACTAGCCGTGCTTGCTTTGAATGCGGTAGCACTGATCACTTCAAGAGATACTGTCCGAGACTGAACCAGGGAGGAAATGGGAGGCAAACCATGGGTCAGGCATCGTCGTCCAATCCGACGAGAGGCCGAGCATTCGTGATGGGGGCGAACGAAGCACGCCAGGACCCCAGCGTAGTGACAGGTACATTCCTCGTCTCTGATCATTACGCTTCTGTATTATTTGATACAGGCGCCGATAGAAGTTTTGTTTCTGTTAAATTCCTATCGATAGCAAACCTTCCGATTAGTGAACCCATAGAACCTTATACCGTAGAAGTCGCTAACGGTAAAACCATGATAGTTAATCAGATAGTTCGGAATTGCCCTTTTATTCTGAACAATCAATCCTTCCTGATTGACTTATTACCGGTAGAATTAGGTAGTTTTGAGGTGATAGTGGGAATGGATTGGTTAGCACGTAACAAAGTGGAAATAAACTGTGAAAAGAAAATCGTCAAGATCCGGGTGTCGGATGACGAAGAGGTGTTAGTGCAAGGAGAGAAGTCGGGCACAATGATACCATTTATATCCCACCTCAAGGTGTTAAAATATATACGCCAGGGATGCGTGGCGTATCTAGCAAGCTTGACGGCCACAGATTCTGATGAGAAACGGGTGGATGATATCCCGGTAGTACGCGAATTTCCACAAGTTTTCCCAGAAGAACTTCCTGGATTACCGCCAACCCGACAGGTCGAATTCAGAATCGATCTATTACCTCAAGCTGGCCCTGTTGCTAAAGCACCCTACCGACTTGCACCGTCCGAGATGCAAGAATTATCCTATCAGTTGCAGGAATTATTGGATAAAGGATTTATACGTCCTAGTTATTCCCCGTGGGGTGCACCTGTATTATTCGTGAAAAAGAAGGACGGGAGCCTTAGAATGTGCATTGATTACAGGGAGTTGAACAAGTTAACAATCAAAAATAGGTACCCTCTTCCTCGAATTGATGACCTGTTTGACCAGCTGCAAGGTGTGAGCTATTTCTCAAAAATCGATCTTAGATCGGGATACCACCAGGTTAGAATTCAGGAAGAAGATATCCCAAAAACCGCATTCCGGACTCGCTACGGCCATTACGAGTTCTTGGTTATGCCTTTCGGGCTAACAAATGCGCCGGCAGTGTTCATGGACCTCATGAATCGAGTCTGTAAACCCTACCTCGACAAATTCGTCATCGTGTTTATTGACGATATTTTGATTTACTCGAGAAGTAAAGAGGAGCACGAGCAACACCTAAGAATAATTTTAGAGCTTCTGAATCAGGAGAAGTTGTATGCAAAATTCTCCAAGTGTAACTTCTGGTTACAGGAAGTGCAGTTCCTCGGTCACGTTGTAAACCATCAAGCAATACACGTTGATCTGAGTAAAATTGAAGCAATTAAGAATTGGCAAGCGCCTAAAACGCCAAAGGAAATCCGCCAATTCTTAGGCTTAGCCGGATATTATCGTATATTTATAGAAAACTTTTCCAGCATCGCCCAACCTTTAACTCTCCTGACTCAAAAGGATCGAAAGTATGAATGGGGAGAAGAGCAGGAAACGGCGTTTCAAACGTTAAAGCAAAAATTGTGCCAAGCGCCGATTTTAAGTCTCCCCGATGGAGACGATGGTTTTGTCGCGTATTGTGACGCATCGCGTAGAGGGTTAGGATGCGTGTTGATGCAGAATAATAAGGTTATAGCCTATGCTTCCCGACAGTTAAAAGTACACGAGAAAAATTACACTACTCATGACTTAGAACTGGGAGCGGTTATCTTCGCACTTAAAATCTGGAGACATTATCTCTACGGTACAAAGTGCACCATCTTCACCGATCATAAAAGTTTGCAACAAATATTTGATCAGAAAGAACTAAATATGAGGCAACGAAGATGGGTCGAGTTGTTGAGTGATTATGACTGTGACATCCGTTATCACCCCGGCAAGGCTAACGTTGTAGCCGATGCCTTGAGTAGGAAAGATCGGGTTAAGCCATTGCGAGTGAGAGCGTTGGGGATGATAGTCCAGTCGAACCTTTCGGACCTGGTTCGAGTCGCTCAACGTGAGGCGTTGAAAGAGGAACAATTGGAAAAGGAGGGACTTTACGGCAATGAGAAGAATTTCGAACAGCGCGTGGACGAAATTCTCTATTTCAAAAGTCGGATTTGGATCCCGACCCTCCATGATCTGCGTGAATTAATCATTGACGAAGCACATAGATCAAAATATTCCATACATCCGGGATCGGATAAGATGTACGAGGATGTGAAGGAGTTCTACTGGTGGCCGGGTATGAAAAAGGATATCGCAACGTATGTCGGTAAATGTACGACTTGTGCGAGAGTTAAGGCGGAGCACCAGAAACCCTCGGGGATGTTACAACAACCGGAAATTCCCGAATGGAAGTGGGAGCAAATCACGATGGATTTTGTGACTCGTCTTCCTAAAACGTCTCGAGGACATGATGCAATTTGGGTAATCGTGGATCGATTAACCAAATCAGCACATTTTATCCCGATTAGAAATAATTATAACACAGAGAGACTTGCGCAGATTTATATAAATGAAATTGTGTCTCGTCATGGGTTACCCATCTCAATCATCTCCGATCGGGATAGCCATTTCACCTCCAAGCTTTGGCAAGCTGTGCAAGAAGCGCTGGGAACGCGTATTGATCTAAGCACAGCTTACCACCCTCAGACCGATGGTCAGTCTGAGAGGACCATCCAAACCCTGGAGGATTTGCTTCGTGCATGCGTACTGGATTTTAAGGGAAATTGGGATCAACATCTCCCACTCGTTGAATTTTCCTATAATAACAGTTACCATAGCAGTATAAAGGCAGCGCCTTACGAAGCATTGTATGGTCGGAAGTGCCGATCACCACTCTGTTGGACTGAAGTGGGCGACACTCAGGTTATTAGATCAGACCTGGTCCAGGAAACGACCAGCAAAATCCTTGAAATTAGGAGCATTCTGAAGGCCGCGCGGGGTCGGCAAAAGAGTTATGCTGATACCCGTAGAAAACCGTTGTCGTTTGAGAAAGGTGATAAAGTGTATTTGAAAGTATCACCTTGGAAGGGTGTAGTCAGATTTGGAAAGGCGGGGAAGTTAGCCCCGAGATATATTGGACCCTTCAATATTACTGCAAAAATCGGTCCCGTAGCGTACCGATTAGAACTACCCGATGAATTGAGTGCAGTTCACAACGTGTTTTACGTATCGAACTTGAAAAGATGTCTGGCGGATGAGACATCGGTGTTACCTTTAGAGGGTGTCCAAATAAATGATAAACTCAATTTCGTAGAGGAACCCGTAGAAATAGTAGACGGAAAAATCAAGCAACTAAGACACAACAAGATTTCGTTGGTCAAAGTTAGATGGAATTCGCAACGAGGCCCAGAATATACCTGGGAGCGAAAGGACGAATTCCGGAAGAAATACCCCCATCTATTTCCTCAAAAAGAAGTAGTCGTCGCGTAAAAATTTCGAGGACGAAATTTCTTTTACGGGGGGAGAATGTAACAATTCCGGCAAAATCAGGTATACCCTAACCGGTATATACTATTTATGTGTTATTTAATAATGAATATGTGAATTATGATGCGTTTATACGAGTATGTATGATTCATAGTACGAATTATACTCGATTATACAGTAAATCGTATTGGAAATACGATTAACCGATTAACGGTTATTGAAGCCCGAACGATCGGGGATTGCATTATAGACGAAATATATATTATTTAGTGATGTTTATGAAGTATTAAAGCTTCGGGATAAGTGAATTAAAGCACAGAAAAAGGATTTCGATTTAATGATACGTCGGTACGTTAAACGAAACCTTTAATACCAAACCGAGCAAGAGACGATCGATCAAGCCAAAAAAGATGCACAATTATTAATACTATGATGTTTTAAGTTAATAAATGTCATGGTTTAAGTTTTAAATCGGTTTTATATAAATTTCATTTTTAAGTCGAAAAACGACCGTTTTAGCCTCGTTTTAAGCCGAATTAGACGTTTAACCGAAAAACGAACTGAACCAGATTATCCAAAACATTATCCAGATTACGAGAATCTGAATATGTGGCCACAAATGAAGATGTGGGTCCCACCCCACCCTCCAATATGGTCCGATCGGACCATTTGCCTTCATTTCATTTCATTTTTCTTTTTACAACAACATATTCAACAATCCCTTCATCCTCTCAATAATTCCATCCAAAAACCAAGCTTTTTAACAAGAAAAACCGAGGTAAAGATTGTATTATGTACGTGTTTAAGTTCGTTTCTTGAGTTTTCTTTCAAGAAAATGAGGTTTCCAAGTGAAAAAGGGTGAAAACCCGAGATGGAACCGATTCTTGCATGATCAAGTGATGTATACGGGTTATACAAGGGATCTTGGTCCAAGAAAGGAGTTAAACGAACCAAAAACGAATTTTTACGGTTAAATCGTTGTTTTTATATCATAACCGAAACAATGAAAGAAATGGCTTGATTGTGGGTGTAACTTGCTTGGTGTGGTGTTATTGTGCTTGTAGGTGTTGTATCTAGTTGCTAGCAAGGGCTAGAAAGCGAGATTCTTGCGGTTTGAAGCTAGAAACTCAAGGTAGTTCGGTTTTTGTATAAGGGTTGTGATTTGGACAGATTGTGTTTCGTGTAGAGTTAGGTTATGAAACTTTACAGGGATGATCTACACATGAAAATATGAGTTCTGTGAATTTTTGGTAATTTTTGGATAAAGGATGAATATTTGGTGAATTTAATACTCGGTTTTGGCCAAAAATGGTGAAAAATAGTTAAATATCATGATAAATTCTGGAAAATTTCAGATAATCTTTTTATAACATGTATAAGTCACACACAAAATTTGAGGTCATTTGGAGAAGTCTAAGTAGGCTTTTCGGTTAAACGAGTTCTAGGGTTTTCTAGCTCGGTTTTAGTGAAAACGGCATTTAAAAATGGATTTTGGTTCTGGAAAAAGTACAGGGGACTATGGAGATGGCAGGGGTCATCCAGGAAAAATTTGGGATTTTTCTAAGATCGTTTGGTATTTACGGCATATTTAGTGTTTAAATGGTGTTTAAAAATAGATAAATAAATGTTAAATATAAAAATTAATTCTGGAAATATTTTTATAAAATTCCCCACTGTCAAAAAGTGATTTGTGCAAAATTTCAAGATCCGAGACTAAACGGATAATTATTTGTGCTAAAACAAACTTTTAAAGCTTAAAACGTGTAAACCGGTAAAGTTCGCATAAGCGAGCTGACTGATGTATAAAAACCCTAAAAATGAACTATTTTCATATAATTGAGTTAAACAAGTAAAAATGAATCATCCGAAAATAATTCGGATGATTTGAGTGTTTTTAACCTATTTAACAGTTTCCGGTACGATAATGACGGAAACGGGTCCCGCGGCCAATCGGGACATCTAAACCGAGCCCTAATTTCACAACTTAGTTAAATTATCAATTAACAACTATTTCCGGGTCGTGTGTGACCAAACTCATTTTTGAAACATAAAAATGGATAACCCTGCTGGGCACGCAAAACGGGAAAAATGACTAATAGTAAATCTGACTAGTGAACTCTAAACGATATCACAATCTGAGTCCAGTGAAGTGTTTCTGGGTTAACATTGCCCCCAGAACGGGTACAGTACTGGGTTAACTGTGTCCCCCGATGTACCGGTTAACACGGTTAAAGTTATGTTAATAGAGATTGTATAGTAACGAACTTAGGGATCGTATTACAGATTTGGACTAGTAGCTGGAGTGTTGTATTACTAATTTGCCTACGATAAGGTGAGTTTCACGAGCCCCTTTTTCTGAATTGTTTTTAAATATTTTCCCGGGGCGGAAAGCATGTTATTATTTAAATGTTTAAGTACATACTGAACGCATGGATTTGCGTGTATTTATAAATATTTGATTGTACGGGAATCGTATGGAATGGGTACATTACTGGGTTAACAGTGTCCCCAGATGTCCCTGAAAGTGTTTCTGGGTTAACATTGCCCCCGGAATGGGTACAGTACTGGGTTAACAGTGTCCCCAGATGTCTTTAGAAGTGTTTCTGGGTTAACATTGCCCCCGGAATGGGTACAGTACTGGGTTAACAGTGTCCCCAGATGTCTCTAATATATGATTATCATAATGATTTATCACTGTTTATTTAAATTAGTGAAACTCACCAACTATTCGTAGTTGACCCGTTTTCTTTACATGCTTTCTAGGTACTCCCAAACTGGAGTAAGTGCTACATGCTTGCTGATGCGTGCTATTTGTGGAAGTTTAGTGATCGTTTTGTATTAAATATGATAATGTAATGTTGGTAAAACTTATGTGCTATCGCCTAGACGGGAACTAAACTCGGAACAATGTAATATGATGTGAATTAATGTAGTGGTGTTTTCTTTATAAGCAATGCTGTTGATTTCAGATGTGTCTGTTGCATCCCGTTTACGTTTCCGCTGCGGTTACGGGGTGTTACATAATGTATCCTAACATTCCGCACGCAAATCTTACACACATCAAGCACTTAGCACGTAAGCAATTACTTCATCTTAGTTGTACCTGAAAAGCATGTGAGAAAACGGGTCAACTACGAATAGTTGGTGAGTTTCACAATTTGAGTAAACCATGATAAATCCATATCAAAATACAATATTATCTGGGGACACTGTTAACCCAGTACTGTACTCATTCCGGGGGCAATGTTAACCTAGAAACACGATGTAATTATGCTGAGCCCACAAGCGAAACCTCTGTCTGGGGACACTGTTAACCCAGTACAGTACTCATTCCGGGGACAATGTTAACCCAGAAACACGTCTAGGGACATCTGAGGACACCGTTAACCCAGTACTGTACCCATTCCATACGATTCCCGTACAATAAAACATTTATAATTACACCCAAATCCATGCGTTCAGTATGTACTTAAACATTTCAATAGTAACATGCTTCCGCCCCGGGAAAATATTTAAAAACAGTTCAGAAAAAGGGGCTCGTGAAACTCACCTTAGCACATGCAAGCAGGTAACAACAATCATTATCAGTTAACACGTCCAATCTGTAATATGATCCCTACGATCGTTACTATACACTCATTATTAATATAACTTAAACCAAGTTAACCGGTACATCTGGGGACACTGTTAACCCAGCAATGTACCCGTTCTGGGGGCAAGGTTAACCCAGAAACACTTCTCCGGACTCAGATTGTGATGTCGTTTAGAGTTCCAGGGTCACAATTACTATTAGTCGTTTTTCTCGTTTTGTGTGCCTAGCACGGTTATCCGTTTTTACGTTTCAAAAATGAGTTTGGTCACACACGACCCGAAAGTGGTGGTTGACTGATAATTTAATTAAAGTTATGAAATTAAAGCTCGGTTTAGACGCCCCGATTGGCCGCGGGACCCGTTTCCGTCTTTAGCGTACCGGAAACTGTTAAATCGGACAAAAATTACTCAAATCATCCGAATTATTTTCGGATGTTTTATTTTTACTTGTTTAACTCAATTATATGAAAAATAGTTCATTTTTAGGGTTTTTATACACCAGTCAGCTCGCTTAGGCGAACTTTACTGGTTTACGCGTTTTAAGCTTTAAAAGTTTGTTTTTATTTCCTTTTTAGCACAAATAATTATCCGTTTACTCTCGGATCTTGAAATTTTGCACAAATCACTTTTTGACAGTGGGGAATTTTATAAAAATATTTCCAGAATTAATTTCTATATTTAAAATTTGTTTATCTATTTTTAAACACCATTTAAACACTAAATATGTCGTAAATACCAAACGATCTTAGAAAAATCCCAAATTTTTCCTGGATGTCCCCTGCCATCCACATAGTCCCCTGTAATTTTTCCAGAACCAAAATCTTCCTTTACATGCCATTTTCACTAAAACCGAGCTAGAAAACCCTAGAACTCGTTTAACCGAAAAGTCTACTTAGACTTTTCCAATGAACCTCAAATTTTTTGTGTGACTTATACATTATATAAAAAGCTTATCTGCAATTTTCCAGAATTTTTCATGATATTTAACTATTTTTCACCATTTTTGGCCAAAACCGAGCATTAAATTCACCAAATATTCATCCTTTATCCAAAAATTACCAAATATTCACAGAACTCTTATTTTCATGTGTAGAACATCCCTGTAAAATTTCATGACCTAAATCTAAACCATCAACAATCTGTCCCAAAACACATACACCGAACATAAACCGAATATACCTTTCGTTTTCCGCCACTACAAGCTACAAACTCGTCTTTCCGCCTTATCTACCACTAAACACAGAGCCTGCAAACAACATACCACAATACCAAGCAAGTTACACTCACGATCAAGCCATTTCTTTCATGGTTTCGGTTATGATTCCAAAAACAAAGATTTAACCGTAAAAATTCGTTTTTGATTCGTTTAACTCCTCTCTTGGACCAAGATCCCTTGTATAACCCGTATACATCACTTGATCATGCAAGAATCGCTTTTCATCTTTGAAACCTCATTTTCTTGCAAACAAACTCAAGAAACGAAGATGAACACGTAAATAACTCGACCTTTACCTCGTTGTTCTTGCTACAATTCTCGGTTTTTAGTTGATCTTGTGGAGAGGAGAAGAAGATCAAGGAAATGTTTTGTGTAAAAAAGAATAACAAGGCAATGGGGGATCCCATTATGTCGATCGGATGTAGTGAGGGGGTGGGGTGGGACCCACCTCTTCATTCTTAGCCACATGTTTGGATATCCGCAATCCGGATAATGTTTTGGATAATCTGGTTCAGTTCGTTTTTTGGTTAAATGTTTAATTCGGCTTAAAACGAGGCTAAAACGGTCGTTTTTCGGCTTAAAAATGAAATTTTTATAAAACCGATTTAAAAACTTTAAAAACTTAAACCATGACATTTATTAACTTAAAACATCATATCATTAATTATCGCGCATCTTTTTCGGCTTGATCGATCATCTCTTGCTCGGTTTGGTATTAAAGGTTTCGTTTAACGTACCGACGTACCATTAAATCGAAATTCTTTTTCTGTGCCATACTTTACTTATCCCGAAGCATTAATGCTTCGTAAAATCACTAAATATTATAGATATCGTCTATAATTGAACCCTCGATTCGTTCGGGTTTAATAACTATCGATCGATTAATCTCATATTCAATACGATGAATTATATATTCACTTACAATCAATACAGTGAACCATGTATTCTCATATAATTACTATGGTAATTCATGTACCCGACGTTAAATATGACGTAACTATTGTCTACCGGTTAGGGTATACCGGGTTTCGTCGGAATCGTTACAGAAGTATTGAGAAAGCTACTTAGTCAATATGATCCCATTCTTGAGATCTTTTCAGAAAATGGAACAAACTGTTTTTGAAGTGAAATACAACTGAAATTTGATCTCTAAATGCACCATTTGCTCTTAAACTATGATCTTTAATGAAAATATGTTTTGACAAAGTGGTTTAAGTCAAAAAGTGTTGCATTTTGCCTTTAATAGGTTGAATATGTTAGTTCGGGTAAGGTTTGATGCTTTATAACCTTTCCGGACACAAAACAGTTGAATATGTTTGAATATGTTATTTCGGCTAAGGTTTGATGCTTTATGACCTTTCCGGGCAAGCTTAGTCATTTTTGACTAAGTTTATGATTTTCGGGCATGCTTTGAAGTGTTTACACTTTCCGGGTAGAGTACACAGGTGTACTCATTTCCCGAGCAAGCTTGAAGTATTGAGATGATTGTGTGTTATAGCTAGCTTTTAACAAGAAATTCTTGTTTCGGGCAAGCTTTGCATTTTATATGCTGATTGTTAGTTCAAGCAAACTTTTTGAACTTAGTATTAGTACACCGAGTAAGCTTTGTGATTTGTGTGAATATGTTGTTAGGAAAGATTTTTGTTAATCTTTCCAGGCACACTTAGATATTATTATTTAAGTTTGTCATTTTCGGGTATGGTTTGACATGTTGAAATCTCTCGGGTAGACTAAACTATTTAGTCTAGCTCTCAGGCATACCTGATGATTGAATATGTGTATCCTAGTAAGCTTATTGCTAACTTATTTGTTTCTGGCAAGCTATTTGAAATTCTATACTGTAGCACACTTAACTGTTTATGTGTTTTAATTTCATTCCTAGTATGCTCTGTGATATTTGTGTTTATGATTTCTTTGAAAGTACAAGTGTTTTCGGGCAAACTTTGTTTACCGGGCACACTTTATATTTCGGGTACACTTGTTGTTCCCTCAATATACATGGTAATTTCAAAACTTGACTTTCCAAGTACACTGTGTGCTAGAAGTTTTTTTCCGGGCACACTTTGTACTCTAGGAAGGTTATTCGGGTATACTTTGCATAAGAAGGTGGTTCGGGCACGATAAAAACATTGTGAAGGTTGCTCGAGAACACTATGCTTCCAAGTATGCTTGATTGAACATGTTTTTAGTATGATTGATTGATTATGATCCTTATTCCATTAGGGTTTATGCTAGATTAAGTCAATTAATTTGAACACAAGAAATTTATATGGGGATCTTAACTGATTCCTAGTAAGAATGATTATTTGATATATTATACTTGATTATTTTCCTTGTGATTAACTTCTCAAGAAATCTAGTATTTCGGGTAAGCTTTCTTCATAGTGTCTTGACTTAAAATTACTCAGCTTAATCAAGCAAGGTTTGTAAATGAAAGGGATCGGGCAAACTTTGTAAATTTAAATGAAAATTTTACCAAGCAAGGTTTGATGTTTATATTCGGGTAAGCTTTGTGTAAGTAGAAGTATATTGGATATATTAACTTTCCGAGTAAGGTTTTATTAACTTAAAAGATAAATATTTTTTATATCAAGTGGATAATGTTACTGTTTGACAACTAATAATTCACAAAATGACAAAAAACATTTAAAACCCACTTTCAAAAGGTATATAAGAGGGAGTTAGGCAAAATTTTCAACATTACCTTTCTCTCTCTCTCCTTCCACTGCAAACTGCTTACTCGCAAAGAAACCTAACCGACTTATTGCATTTTGCTTCAATCCAAACCCTAACATATATCAACCCTCTAATTCCGACTCGGTAAGCAACATTAATGTGTTTTCCAACCACGATTAGACTATAATGGGCTTTGATTATGTATTTGATTACTAATACTCTGTTTATGTGTTTAGGTTATAAATTTGTCGAAGAACAGATTCTTGATGATTTTTCTCTCTTTCCTCTTCATTTTTATACCTTGAAATTATTTAAAGTACTGAACTTTATGACTAATTTCACTTTGAATATGTTTATTTATGTGATACAGATATGGCAGAAGATCAACCCAAGTATGCCTTCGAACCAAAACATAACATGTGTGCACTGTTACAAGTCACACCTGACAACGAGCCGATGGAGAGGATGATAACATGGATGGCTCGGTCAAATGTCAGCTTTGCGTTCACTGAATGTCCTGTCATCTACAAAAATTATTGTTTGGATTTCTGGAGATCTGCAGAACTCGTTGAGGACATTAATGGAAAGAGAATCGAAGCAACTGTTGCAAGACAAGAAATACACATAACAGAGAGGTTGATAAGAAGATGCTTGCGGTTGAATGATGATGATCATAATTCAATAAACTTCAGCACACCTCACTTGATGAGGATATTTGAGCAAACAATGGGGTATCAAGGAACTATACATGATGGACAGTTTCAAAAGGGGATGTTCCCTATGTTGTATAGGTTTCTTTTCCATCATGTGATACATGGATTTGCCCCAAGTAAGGGATCATGGACCTTGATGAGTCATGATTTGGCAAATGCCACGGTTGGAATTATATATGATCTACCCTTCAGTTTTTCAAAGATGATATTTGAAGGATTAGTAGGAAACTTGAAGAAGGCAGAAAAGAACAGATTCTTACAATATCCAAGGTTCCTACAGATAATCTTCAATTGTGAACTCCAAGATCTACCCACTGTTGGAATTACACACCTACTGCAAAACCCTGACACATACAGAAGAATTAGAAATCCATGTGTTTCTAATATGTATAACTCAAATGTTCCATTTGAGATCTTGCCATGGTTGTTGGACCATGACTTGAATGTGATGCCAGTGCCTGAGTTAAGCTCAGAGGAGGAAGGAGGAGATGATGTTGAGAGTGATGATGATGGTTCTGATGATGGAGATGATAATATTGATGGAGATGAAGGAGGAGCTAGAGTAGCTATGGATGTTGATGCACCTGATCAGGGGGGGAAACTTGAGCAACCAGAACAACCTATTCCAACACCACCACAATCACAACCACACATTGACCAACCCATTATACCATCACCACCACAAACTCCACCACATCAAACCACTCAATCCCCACCCCAAACCCTAACCATAAGCCAACCTGAAACATCAACACATATATCACCAACACCACAAACACCACCAACATATAGCCTAACTCACTCAGATCCATTCATTCCAATCCCACCTCATACACAACCACCACCACTATCCATATTTCAAACTCACACCACAGAACAACCTGAATATGAACCATTTTCTACATCAACACCTGCAACACCACCCATTGACACTGACTTATTAACCCTGTTGAAAGAAAATGCTGAACTGAAAAGAAGGAATGAGGAGGTAACAGAGGAGAATGTGATGTTGATAGAGAAGTTGGTACAAGCAAATTTGAAAATTCAAGCCCTGGAGCAGGAGGTTGAGAAGACCTCAGCTGCCCCAAAACAGGGGGAGAATGAGAATATGCCAACTGTCTCTGGTGTAAACGTTGCTGAAACTGTAACAGTTGTGGAGACTGCAGACAGTTTAAAATTGATTATGAATGTTTATGATGATGGAGAGGAGAGTAGTGAGGAGAGGAGAGCTGAGGATGATGAGTATGAAGGTGATAGATCAGATGTGGGAGAACAAGACTATGATTACAATGATGAAATAGTAAATGTGGAGAGGGATGAAGAGAATGTTGAGACAAAGGATAGGATTGAAAAGACAAATGTTGAGGAGAATGTAGCTGCTACTGATATGGATACTGATGTCTTAACTGACATTCAAACTGGAGTGGAGACTGAAGTGATGAATGAAGGGAATACTGCTACTGAGGAGCTCATCACTCAAACTGAACAACCAGAAAGCTCCAAGAGGGTAGAGTATGACCCTGAGTTAGAAGCACTTGAAAAAGAAATAGATGACTATGTACAATCTGAAGATGAAGAGGATGTGAGGAGGAGAATTGAGAAAGGTAAAACAAAAGTCAGTGAAAAAGAGCCTGTTAAGGCATATCCAGAAAAAGATGTATTGTTTAAAGATGATGATATTGCTGTTGCCGCTGCCTTAAGAGAACAAGAGAACATTTTAAGAGAGACAAGGGATAGGGAGATACTAGCCCAAACCCTGACTTTAGAAGAAATGGCAGAGCAGGAAGCCTTGATCAAACAAGCCAAACTTGTAAAAGAAATTATTGATGATGTGGCTGATTAAGAAGCAATTGAAACACTGATTATGATGAACAGAGATGAGGAAGCTGACAATTCCTTAGCTATGGTGGTCAGCATGTTTAAATCCCAGAATCAACAAGAAAGAAAGCCCTCAGAAACTGCTGAACCTGCTAATTTGAATACTGATGTAATGATTGAAGAAGAAATTGGTGAGTCCATTGCTTCAATGACTGCCAAGAAATGGGCTGAGCATGTAAAAGAAGATTTGAAGAAGAACCCAACTGACAACTGGTTTGAAAGGGTGAATGTAACTCAACCTCATGAAAAACTTCAACAGAAAAAAGAAAGACTTTCAAAACTACATGAAGAATTTGCTGAGAAAGTCAATAGGTTTGCCAAGACCTATATGAGAAGAAAGAGGGCATCTGAGCAGACTGAGCATGAAAGATCTGCTAAGAGAGGAAAGTGGGATGACAAGAATAAATACTTTGTTGAAACTCTAGATGATGTTGCTAGTCCTATAAGGGCTGTCCCACTACAGACCTTGCAACCAGGTGAAAGGGTTCAAGGTGTTCCTGATGTACCTGTTAGAACTGAACAAAATCCAGATCATCCACCCTCAGATGAGCCAAAGATAGATGCGGTGAATGTATCAACTGAAGAGGATGATGAAACTGATGATTCTGATGAGAATAATGATGATCAAGGGAAAGGAGGTGAAGCTGTCAATGTTGAATCTCCACAAGTTGAAATGACTGATGAGCAGAGAGCCAACATTGAGTTGAGTATGAGAGAAGCAAAAAGAAGTCATCCATTAGTTGTGAAGTTGAGAAGGTATAGCATAAGTTTTGAAACTTTGGCTGATCTTGATGATGATCAGTTGCAAAAGAGACTTGATAAGGAGAGAGATGGCCTCAAGAAAAAGATGGAAGAAAAGAACAGGGAAAGCCAAAAATTCAGAGAATATCTTAGAAGGCACAATTATTTAGAGAAAGATCTGTCTCACTTCAACTTTGATCAACTTCAAGATCTTTATAACAGTGAAAGAGAAAAAGTGATTAAGAAGTGTGTAAGAGAAAATGAGAAACTTGAAAAGATTGAAGCTTTAAAGAAAAAGTATGGAGGAATGTGTGGATACTTGCTGGAAAGAGGATTAAAGCCTGAAATTGTTGAAAACATGTCAAGAGAATCAATGTTGGACCAGTACAATAAACTAAAAAGAAAAGAAAAACTGAAGAGGGTCCAAACTGAGAGCTCCACCAAACAGTCTGAACCAACTGATGAACCTCAAGCAAAGAAGAGAAGAATTCAAACTATGAGGGAGAAATTAAAGGGACAAGTCAGATCAGTTGAAACTCCTACCCCACAAGAAGTGAAGCCTGAACCTGAAGATGAACCCATTGTTTCTTGGGAGAATGAAGAGATGATCAAAATTCTGAGGAACATAATGATCAATCAAAGGGGAATAAGTGAAGCAGACTTCAATGCCTTGGAAAAACAAGATTTGAAAGAACTTTTCTATATCCAAAAGGCAGAGTGGGAGAAATCTCTAAGGGAGGAGAAAACCCTAGAAGCTTTGTAGATGGAAAGTTTGTACCTGCTGGTCTGTCAAACAGACCTGGTATGGCAAAGATGCTGCTTGATCTTAAGGAACTGGCAGGACAAAACATTGTTGATCTTGCCAACCTTCCACCAGAAATGGTAGAGGCAATCTACATTAAAGTTTTCAACTTAAGGCCTGGAAAACGAATGAAGTCTATCCCTTTTAGGCCTCCAATCTCAAGAAGACAACCACAAGGTGGAAGAGGTGAATCTAGTAGATCTGCACAACAAAGAACAATAAAACCACAATCTGATGTGGATCTTCCAAGAGAACTCTACTATGATTCGGTCACTGAATCTCTGAAGGTAATTATGGAAAGCAGATTACTGAGAGAAATTGTTGTTAGAAGTGACTTCCGTGAATATACTGAAGAACAATTGGAAAGGATGGCCACTCTTAACTTGTATGATTACAGAAATAGAAACAGAATGGCTGGAAGGCAGATGAATGATCTGTCAAAATTTTTGAAAGATGAAGCTGACAAAGGATTCAAGTTCTTAAAGGAAAAGAGAAGCTGGAGATTGATTCAACTTCACAGGTCAAAAGGGACATAAAAATTGAAAAGAATGGACATTGCTGAAAGAGACTTTATGATGAATGTCAGAGATGGGAATCCATTGTCAAATATGAATACATGCATAAGTCTTGGAAGAAGAATGATACGCCCCAACTACACAGTACAAAAGAATGGCATTATAGCTGAGATTGAGTATAAAGAGAATGCTGATCACTATGTACTGAGAAACTCAGATGGAAAAATATTGGGGATCATTAAGAAAGATGAAGACTTAACCTGCCTGCATGATGAGGATCTAATGGATATAAGAGATTTGGTCATACAAGAAAGTCATACTCATTACCGAATCCTTAATATCTTCAAAATGAAAGCTGCATTTGAGATAATCAATAGAAGACAAGCCGCCCATAATGCAAGGAAGAGACAAGATTAATAGAATAGGCTTTGTGATGTAATGTCCTCGGACAACTTTTGAATATGTAACTTTTTTATGTTATTTGAATATGTAATTTGACTTTTAATTTGATGTTTATTTTTTTTTGACTAAGTGTAAGTAACCTTAGAAATGTTTTGGATCAGCTGAGGTGTTCCAATCTAGGGAGAGATTTTTGAGTCAAATATTTGACCAAAATGAAGTATATGGAAGATTGGAATCTTCTCAACCTCCTCAGAATTTGCTAAGTATGGATCCGGGCACACCTTAGACCTCCGAGCAAGCTTTACTTAGCCGGTTACGATATTTTGTCTATCGGGCAAGGTTATCTTCAGATAGTCTTCTTTAGTGGTATCCGTGCAGGGTTTGCAAATTAGTGCATTTCCGGGCAAGGTTCACTAGTTTATGTAAATCCGGGCAATGTTCACTTTATCAAGCAAGTCTGTTCTTCAAAGCCAAGTAAAGTTCACTCCCAAGTAAGCTTTTGGCTAACCAAGTCCATGAAGCCAAGTGATTGGAAGACCGAGCAAGGTATTCATTAATAATAGTGGTCCGAACAAGCTTGATGATTTAGATGAATATCTTTAAGTAACATCGGGCAAGGTTCAACTCAATCAAGGAACAGTACTCCCGAGTACACTTTGCTAATAAGTTATTTTGTAGCAAGGAGTTGAAATGGACCATTGAAGAACAAGGTTGCTCGTAAGGGTTTGTCGGGCAAAGTCTGGCAAAGTCAAGAAGACTGAAGTCTACCCGGTGAGTATTTTTACTTGGTAAAATACTCTTCAAGTAAGGTCTACCCGGAAACTGATCCCGGGCACACTTCTATGTCACCAAGTTGTGAAGGATGGCATAGTACACAACGTACTCGGAAAATGAAGATTGATGCAAAGCCTACTCGGAAGACTTGTTTTACACTTAGAATATTTTCTGATTATGTTATTTGAATATGTATTTACGTTTGGGGTTTCTAGAAGGAATGACAGTTGTCCTAGGGTGGCAGGCCTATCAATAGAATGTTTTAGGGCACGCCGCCTACGGAAGAAGGACAAGGCAGACAGACACATTAATTAAGAAAGAATATTGTGTGTGACGGCTGTCCTAGTTTTGTACGGATAAACCCTCCTTCAAGAAACCTAAATCGGTTATCCAATTTGTATGATGAATATTATATGAATGGAAATCTTTTGAGTGAATCTTGTTTGTGTTGGTTACCTTTGAATATTGATTAAGCAACCGTATGTTTGTTATTGATTCCACCTTTAACAATCGGTCATATTTCTAAATATAGCAACCCGCCATTAACTCTCTTGTCGACACATCTATTGTGTGAGTTATGACATGATTAAGTAAGATCCAGCTGAAATTCGGGGACCTTACAGAGGGATAATTGAAGAATGTGTCGGCGGCTTCATTTTGCTCACGGATTTCATTGGCCTGTTCTTCAATGGATGGAATCTCAACTTGGTATGGTGGAAAACTTGATGACGCCTTACCCTTAAGTTCATGAAGAAATTGCATGTACGGATCAACAGAACCATAGCTTGGGTTTTGAGAGTATGGTTCTTCCTTCGGTGAGGTTACCTCATTTGGATTATCAGGATATTCCTCTTCAGGGTCGGTTTCCTCTTCCGGTTCCTCTTCTGGTTCCTTTTCGAGCATTGCCGGTATGTGAATCTTCTCGTATGGCATTGTCACTCTCATCTTGGGCTTATGAGATGGCCCCTCCTTGTTGATGCGAGAATCGGCAGAATCCATTGTTGAAGTGCCGGTATGCCACCTTCGTTGATCAGAGTGGCATTGCATCCAGTCGGATGAAGAAGATTTCAGTTCCTCCTTGATTGGTAAGTTGGAGAGGAAAGCGTATGAAGGGTGAGGATTTGGTGGTAACTGTGTTTGACCTCCGGATAGATAATATAGCGGAACTTCATTCGGTTGGTAGGTAGGGATCTCAGTAGGATGATACGGGGGTATTTCGAATGGTTGATACATGGGTAGGCTTGTTGGATGGTAGCTGGAATGCCTTAGTGCTTGGTATGTTTGATGTGGAGTGTTGTCTATATGGTAGATGGGACTTGGTTCATTATTGGGATGTTGGTTATGTCACTCATTGGAATTAAAGAATGATTCAAAGTAATCCTTACTCATGATGCCTCTTGGAAACTTGTAGTATTTTCTTGCCCTTCTTGCTTCATTATCATAATACTCCATTAATTTTTCGAAAGACATCTTTGATGGGTAGTTTAGAATGTGGAGAGGGAAAGAAAGGGTTACAAGCCAATCTTATCCCTATTCAAATAAACAAGTAAATATTTCCTATGCTTGGATCGAAGCTTGGGTATTGTTTTATGATACCCAATTCGCTAAGATCGATGACTCTGATACCAAACTGTCACACCCCCATCTTAGGCCTAGGAGTGTGATCAATAGTTGGTACCACATTTGTTTATAAATTAGAGTTACGGGTTATAGCGGAAGATTTTTATAAAACATAAGGATCAAACTTATAAATATTTACATTACAAAAAGACGAGACAAAAGTCTCGTTGAGTATTTACTTGTTTATATGTTTTACAAAAACATCATATTTTAATATTCAAACAAAATTATCCGAGCCATTGGATTCTTGAGCCCTTCGTCCTTTAAGCTCTATTCTTGGTTACCTATAAATGTTATAAAATACGTCAGCAACGAATGCTGGTGAATATGTTGCCGCTAAAAATATTTTCTTTACTTAATCACCCCTCGAGACCACGTAAGTATCGGCCCATCTTGGCTTAGGAATAATTAAGTTAAACAATCATCATAAACTCGAGTCTCTACACTAGGTCACCTCAGCAAAACACCGCAGCGTTTCGACATAACTTAGGTACCATAAATATACACATGGTCAGTCTCACTAGGACGTAACTTAGGTCCAGCCCATCGTAGCTGGAGGTCGTGACCAAGCGTGGTGCGATGTGCCCACCGCATTCCATATTTGTAAGGATCCAGAAAAACGTATACCACAGCCTGAGGTCTAGGCTTATACTCTTATTTACAATGTTTTTAAAGACACGTAGCCTCATGTAATGTTTTACACATAACACGTTTGATTGTTTGAAAACAAGTTTATAAAAGTGTGGCGCATTCACCTTTTCAATGGGATCGGTTTCCAACACCGTCCGTGAGTCTTTCCTTGCTATCTCGCACCTATAGTACGAGTATAACCTTTATTAGTCGGATGCACGATCCGGCTTAAGACCTTTAGTCTTATTTATCTCAATGAACCTTTAGTTCAATATCTATTTTTACTTTAAAACCATTAGTTTTAAAAGTAATGTTTATAAACCTTTAGTTTATTTATAAAACCCTACGTTTCTTCTTCTTTAAGAAACGTATTCTTTTCTTTATTATTTAAGTATACTCATTATACTTAAACAATATCTATAACAAAGAATATAACACATATTTATAAATATATTTCTTTTCTTTCTTTTCTTTGTTGTATATACATTTTCTTTATTCTTGAGGTATCGAGTATAGTTTCGACTTAGGGTATTAAGCCTTTATAATATTTTATTCGGGCATCATGCCTACCTTGGTTGGCTTATAGAACCCTATTCACTTGAGCAGCACTTCGTCGTCACTTGATTACTCACTCTTTCCACACTTGGCACGCTTCTCGAGGCACCAACACTTCACGTCACATACTTCGAAATGATCGTCGGAACGTCGGAATAGTATCACCTTCTTAATGTACACGTAGTCAGGTGATGGCACAAATATCGAGGTAATGGGAACAGAATATGAGGAATCGGGGCACGAGTTTCGAGGTGGATCAAGGGTCGGGTTCTCGGGGTTTTAGAGATAAGTTAGAGAGAGAGTAATGTGTGAGATTTGGTGTGTTGGTAATAAATCCCGTGGCTGCTATTTATAGAGCTCATTTTGGACCCCATCGCGCTACGCGATGGGCTCCTTGGCTAACCTATCGCGTATCGCGATATAGGTTAGCTGAGTCACTGCGTAGACCTGCCACGTGTCGCCACGTGGCAGGCGCCGCGCCACGTGGCGGCAGACGGTGCCACCGTGTGCCACGTGGCACACGTGTCACAACGTGTCAAACACCCCATGGTGATACGCGATGGGGGTCCCTCTTGATCCATCGCGTAGCGCGATGGGTCAAGAAGACAGATTTTTCATTTAAGCCCCTGGAGTTTGGAAATTGACAGAATTGGCCCCTTGACTTTGGAAACTTGACATTTTTGGCCCGATATTTATGTGATGTTACAATCGGTTTCGGGTATAATTGGGTATTAAAAAATCGGGTATTGAGAGAAATCAAGTAGGGTATTGAGGAGAAAAACTCAACCCTATGTACCCGGGTAGGGTATGATCGGGTTCGGGTACAACCGGGTTTGTGTCCGGGTACGACCGGGTATTAATACCGGGTTTTGAATTTGTAATTAAATTTGTTTTAACTTTAAATTTTCTTTGTAATTATAAATTTAATTAAACTATATTACCAAAACCATAAATCCACTTAAGTACAAATTATTTACTTAATAATATGCATTTTAGAAAAACTTAAACATAAAAGTTGTTAAGTAAACATCTAAATATACTATAAAAAATCATGTATTATTTCGGGTATTAGAAAATTGGTATCGGGTTTCGGATATAACCGGGTATGAGTTCCGGGTATTTACGACTATAAATCGGATACGGGTATCCCTACGGGTAGGGTCGGTTCCGGTTTCGGGCATAGAATACCTGGGTATAAAAAAATCGCTTTCGGGTATTTTTTTCGAAGACGGTTCCGGATATGTGTTTTTTTTGCACCTCTACTTTTGGTCACATGTGTTGCTAAATCTATTGATTCGACCCATTTGTGAAAGCATAACCAAAATCAACCCATGGTGGGTTGAAATTGCAATATACATATATATAATATATATATATATATATATATATATATATATATATATATATATATGATATGGTTTAGAAGAGAAATGATATTTAATGTGAGAAGTGTGAGAAATTAATCATAACCATTGATTGGGGTTAATCAATGGCCTACAATCATAGTGGCAAGTTTGTAATAAAATGGAAAAATATAAAATGTTTAAATGATAAAAGGGTATGATGATTAACAACTATTTAAATTATGTTTTCAAAACTTAAATAATTTAATTACTTTTCTAAACTTAAGTCACTTTAATAATTTTTCTAGAAATTTTTTTTAATTTAATCAATTTTATTTTTTGTTAAGTTGCATAAATAACAATAAAAAACTATAGTTTATATATAAAAAAATACACAACATATGTAGGATTAATTGTATGTGGGTAGATTGTAAGAGTGTGTATGTATATTCTTCTTCGTTTTTACAATGAACTGGATTTATGTATATGATAACCAAAAAGATTTTAATTGTGTATGCTATTAAAAGTATTTGTAGGTATATATTAATATGGTTCACCAAATACATATTGACTATGTAGGCTGTTAAAAGTTTGTGTAGTATTCATTGTTTGTTATATAACAATTTGTGTAGGATTCATAAATTATTGTGTAGGAATGAAAGACAATTTTTGTTTGTGTAGTATACATAATTGGTGTGTAGTAATAAATGATAATAAATTATGTATGATATATAGAGGTTGTGTAGGATGCCATGTAAGTTGTTCGCGATATAACAATTTATGTAGGATCCATAAAGTGTTGTGTAGATATAAAAGTGATCTGAATTTACAACTAATAAAGCAACCATAATATTAGGCTAAAATAAAAATTAAATTAACTAATATATTGAAGTGTAACTTACTATTAATTAGAAATAGTTATCAAAATAAGAAAATCAATAATTTTACTAATATGTCCTTCTAGTTAAATAATCATAAATTGAAAAGAAAATGATGTGATTGGTCAGAATCATATATCGTATTGCTCGTAATAACTTGACTTCTCTCATGAACTTAATCCTATATATATATTTCAGAGGTACCAGTGGAAAAATATGAACGATTTGAGATTATTAGTTCAAGTAAGTAATTATCCATGAAATTTAAGATTATATCTAAGTTTAAGAAACTTATATATCTTATAAACCACATCTTATAACAAATATTTAATAAGTATGCAAAATTTAAACACATAGGGATTATTTTTAAGTGTAATTTAAAATTATTAAGGCAAGTATTTATATCTCTGTTTCAAATTAATTATGAAAATTTTCCTTATAAGACCCAAGAGATTCAAAAATTTAAAAGTATTTTAAAATTAAAAAGAACACGGGTCCAACATGCTTCCGTACCTTTTTTCCGTTTTGACCAAGATATCGCCGGGTCACACCAGGAGTCTTTTTACTAGGTTATTCCAGACCAAACCTAAGTAGCCTTAGGTAACTCCTCTCTGGCTCCTTCAGCAATATTCAGCTCAACCAAGTTTCATTTCCTACTTCCGGTGTATGGTAAAAAGAAACAGTTCGTAGTTGGAGATTTCCTCTTTTTAAAAGAGAAATACTTCTAAATAGGAAGAACACTCAAAGGTATTATAAGGAAAGTGAAAGTTTTTATTTCATGATGGGTATTTTACAATGAAGATGTGAAAGAAAGTACATAAGGAAATACAAACACTCTTATTTTTAATACATGAAAGCTTAAACACTCTTTTTTGAAATTTTGTTCCAGGACCGATGATCTTCTTCTTCCTTATTTTCTTCTTATATAGGCCCCTTATCCCTTTAGATAGACTTCACCACTTTGTCATCTCTATCTTGTTTCCATGTGATATTCTTTTTCTTGAAATTCTCCATTGTCAGATCATTAAATTTGATGTTGAGATTCCTCATGGAAACTTGAACTTTGGCTTTTCTTTTCTCTTGCATTCATGTTCCCTATTTGCAGATATGGGAACTCTAACATTTGGATTTATATGATCCAATGCATTCCACTTTTGTATGTATCTCATGAGAGTTTATCCATTATTTATTAAATCATTAATTTATGAAATCTTATTTTTATAAGATTAATAAAAATCTTAATCTTCAGATGATGTTTGACTCTCTTTAGGAGAATCAATAATCATATTAACCTTTTTCTTAGAACAAGCTGGACAAACATTGTGTTGATGTTTTCTGGTTAAGCAAAGTTTGTATTGAGCTTGAGGACTTGATGCTATAACACCAGTATCCAAAAATCTGATTTTATCCTCTATATATTTTTTGGCTGCTGGAGGAGTTCTCCTTGCTGGAGCTATCATAACAGAGGAATGCATCTTACTTCCTCCATAAGTTCTAAATTCTCTTTTAAAAATATTTTCTAAAGTACAAAGAACTATCTTCATCCCAAGTGCTCTTCTGTTATGAATATCATTTTCATTAAAACTTTGAAAAGTTTTTAATCTTTCTGTCTCTATATTGTAAGAAAGAGATGCATGAACCTTTTCTATTATAATCAGATGATATGCAGGGTAATTATTGTCTTTATAAAAATCAGGCCCTGCAGAAAATAGTTTTAACACCATAACATCACTTGGAGTAATAGTAGAGTTATATAGATAACTGTCCCTTACTCCGTCCCTAACCCATTTTGGTAAAAAGGAAATTTCTGGGAAATTTGGTGATGTAAGATATATTGAATTTATTGATCCAAAATCATACCATTATCTTATTTCTTCAGGGGAATTACCTTGTAAGTAATTAATTCTGGGGTAAACCCCAGTACAATCAACATATCTTATATCTGTATTTTTAAGGTTATATAAATCTCTCATTTTAAACCACTGTTGCTCAACAGGATCTTGTTGAGTTGGTATCCTTTGGAAAGTATTTTCAAAATTTGAAGTCTGCCCAGAATGTGGTTTAAAATTAAAATGTTTTTCTTTAGGTTCATCTTGATCAGAAGTAAGATCTATTGTTTGAACTCCCTTTGAAGATGACGGGATATCTCTTTTTTTTTTATTTTCACTTCCTTATATATAGGATATAAATCTACTCTTTCTTTTATTTGGTGCTTTACCAAAGATTTCAATATCATGCTGTCATATTCATAAAAGACTATTTTTGAGTCTATAAGAAGACAATTTCTTGTGATCAAATCTTTTAGGTCTGAGACCTGTTCAAGAAGAGTGCTAAAATAACTTAGCATCTCTTTCATATCTTTCATTATTTCTTTTATAGACACCACCTACCTATCCATGTCTTCAATATGCTTATCCATTTTTTGGGCTATCTCATGATCTTCCATCTCTGGTTAAAAAATCTGCTAATACATTTTTATCAGATTTAATTATTTATATATCAAAATTATACTCGGATAGTAAAGTTTGTCATCTAATTAACCTTTTATACTCAGGTTTAGAGGGCAAATTGTTTTTTATAAAAGCTTTTACTTGTGTATTATCAGTTCTTAGTAAAAATCTAACTGGTAATAGAAAATAATAAAGCTTTTGACAACTTTTTACAACTGCTAAAAGCTCTTTTTCGTTAATATGATATCTTGTTTCAGTGTCACTAAAAGTGCCTGAACAGTATCTACAAATGGTTTCACTAACTTTTTTATTTTCGGAGTCATAGTCTATTTTTTTAAGTATCCCACTCCAATAATATTCTGAAGCATCTGTTTCTAAAATCAAATCATCGTTTTCTTTAGGTAATTGTAATTTTGGTAAGTTCCTACAATATTCTTTTACATTTTTCACTTGGTCTTCTAAGCTTTTATCAAAACTAAATATCTTATCTTTCTTTAATAGGTTTTGAAAAGGCTTTCTTATATCTGCGAGATTTTTAATAAAATCTGAAGCTTAATTTAATATACCAAGAAAACTTTGTACTTGCTTTTTATCAATTAATTTATCAGGAAAGGATATAATTTTTTCAAGAATATGGCTATGGAGATCTATTCCTTTACCATCTATTTTCATTCCTAAAAAATCAATATTATCTTTTAGTAAGCTAGTTTTTTGTTCAGATAGGGCTAAACCATGTTTTATACATAAATCTATAAATATATCAAGATGTTTTAAATGACTATTGATATTATCAGATAATATTAAAATGTCATCAATATAAACAAAAATAAAATCGTAATTTTTGAATATAGTATCCATTTTTCTTTGAAAAATCTGTGGAGCATTTTTTAATCCAAAAGGCATCACAAGCCATTCATACTGACCTTGAGGGGTGGAGAATGCAGTATAACTAATACTATCAGGATGCATTTTTATTTGCCAAAATCCACTTTTACAATTAAACTTAGAAAATATCTTTTTATTTCTAGTCCAGTTTATTAAACTTTCTTTATGAGATAAAAAAATATCCATCAAAAACAGTATTATCATTTAATTTTTTATAGTTTATTACCATTCTAGGTTTTCCCCTTATTATTTCTACATGTTTTCTTACCAGGAATGCAGGAGAACTATATGGGCTGTGGCTAACTCTAATTAATCTCAAATCTAAAAGTTCTTTTAATTGGGTGCTAAATTCTTTTTGGTCTTCTGGATTATATCTCATGGGCTTTATTCTTATTTCCTTATCTTTATCTTTCATTTCTAATTTTGCTGTTATATGATTTTTATTCCAAAATTGTAATGGATTATCTATATAACATTGTTTAAGCTTATGCTTTATATTTTCAATATGGATATCTAAATTTCTTTGATTTACTTGATAGTATAATGGTTTTTCTGGGTAACATTGTAAAATCGGGATTCCTTTTTCAAGTTTTGGGTTTGGTTTGTAGCCTATATCACCACGCTTGCTGACGCGTTCTGTAAAATTAATTGGAAATTTTCTTCCGTATGCATTTTTTATTCTTTTAACAACTATTAAGTGGTGGCATGGTGTTTTTAATATTATTTGATATGCTATTATATCAAAAGTTATCTTATTAAATATTTCTAAAAAATCACTTCCTAATAGTACGTCTGATCCTGAATCATAAAAGTAGAATGAAGGACATTTAACTAGATATGATCCTAACAATATTATTGGATTTCTTATTCCTCTTCTTAAAGAGACTATATCTTTAGAAAAACTAATACCATTACAAGGTGTTAAATCCTCATGGTATTCTTCTGGAAAGCATTTCGGTTTACAAATACTTAATCCTGAACCACTATCTATGTAAGCTGCAAAATACTCGGCTATATAGTCTTTATAAGTGATTCCTATTGGAATTTAAATACTTCTAAGGCTTGTCATTTTGGTATATATATTAGTTTATCATATCGTGTTATTTTTAACCCGTAGGAGGTTATTTGATATGGTTTAACATTTTCTAAAAATGTCAATCCTAACATAATTTCTAATGTGTCGTTTTCATCTTCATTACTTATTAGTAATCTTAATGGAATTTTTTCATCTCCAAATTTTATCATAGTTTCCACAGCTTCATTAATCTCATGTAGTTCACCATTAAAATTAGTATACTGGTGAGGTTCGTCTAATGGATATTTTTGTAAATTCTTACAAAGTTTGAAATTTATATAGTTTCCATTTGCACCTGTATCTATTAAAATGTTTACATGAGAATATTTATTTCCATTAAAGTATTCTCCTTATATTTTGTAATTTTTTATAGTATCTTCTTTTGCTTTAATTATGTCAGAGAATCTACTAGAATTTGTATCTCTTATTAAAGGGTGACTAACTACACTTTTATTAGAAAATGATAATCTAGAAGAAACATTATTAGACAATAATAACGGTTTATCTTGTAAATCAAGACTTAATGGTCTTGAATCTATTTCTTCTATTTTAGGTAAGGTAGGCGTTTGTATCTGACACACATCATTAAATAAAAAAGGAAAATCTATTGTGTCTTTTATACTAAAACAATCGGAATGATGAGTATTCGATATTGCATAAGAGATAGCATATGTAATAGAATATGGCCTGTTTTGTTGTTTAAAGAAATCTTTTCTTTTAAAATCTTGTAATAAACTTAACGTTTTATCAAAATCCTTGTCTTGAATATGATAGGAAAATTTTTGGATAAATATTAAATTTAAGTTTTCCGTATTGTAAATTTCCTCTTAATATTCCAAGAAACGCTTCTTCTCTATTTTGGATCCTATTGTCCATGATTGCTAATTCTATAGGAGTATCTATACCTTCTTTAAATGTGGATTTTATTATTATTTGGATGGCTCCAACGTGAACCCATCCTAAAGTATTTCTTATTTCTGGTCTTACCTTTTGTATTTTTTTCTTGAATATCTTTTTTAGATAATAAAGGTATCATAACTTTATTAGATGTTATATTAATATCTAGAGCCCTTTCTTGAATGTTTAATCCATAATATAAATGATGATCTCTAGGTATTATTCCTAATCTTTGTAAAGTAAATATACTTTCATCAGAGTCTATTTCTTGAAAATCATTTATTGGTATAAAATCTCCTTCTTCGATCATTTTTCCTATATCTTCGTCTATTTCAAATATTTTAAGATTCTTTTTAAACTTTTTTGGACATTCATTTGCATAATGACCTTTTTCATGACCGAAATAACATTTACATTCCTTAGGACCTCGTTTTCTTTTATAAGTAGGCTTAAACGTCTTCTTATATGTCGTTCTCTTATAGTATTTTGTTTTACGTTTTTTTAAAATATCTTTTTCTAAAATGAGTTCTTTTCTTATATTTTCTTTTTATCTTTCCATAATAATATGAACTATCACATCCAATCATTAAAGGCATTTTTGGACTACTACAACATAAAGATATTTTTCTTTTTAATCTTTTGCTTAATTTAGTTAATATAGCATCTCATGTAGTTCATCTCCAAATTTTATCATAGTTTCCACAACTTCATTAATCTCATGTAGTTCACCATTAAAATTAGTATACTGGTGAGGTTCGTCAAATGGATATTTTTGTAAATTCTTACAAAGTTTGAAATTTATATAGTTTCCATTTGCACCTGTATCTATTAAAATGTTTATATGAGAATATTTATTTCCATTAAAGTATTCTCCTTGTATTTTGTAATTTTTTATAGTATCTTCTTTTGCTTTAATTATGTCAGAGAATCTACTAGAATTTGTATCTCTTATTAAAGGGTGACTAACTACACTTTTATTAGAAAATGATAATCTAGAAGAAACATTATTAGACAATAATAACGGTTTATCTTGTAAATCAAGACTTAATGGTCTTGAATCTATTTCTTCTATTTTAGGTAAGGTAGGCGTTTGTATCTGACACACATCATTAAATAAAAAAGAAAAATCTATTGTGTCTTTTATACTAAAACAATCGGAATGATGAGTATTCGATATTGCATAAGAGATAGCATATGTAATAGAATATGGCCTGTTTTGTTGTTTAAAGAAATCTTTTCTTTTAAAATCTTGTAATAAACTTAACGTTTTATCAAAATCCTTGTCTTGAATATGATAGGAAATTCTTGGATAAATATTAAATTTAAGTTTTCCGTATTGTAAATTTCCTCTTAATATTCCAAGACACGCTTCTTCTCTATTTTGGATCCTATTGTCCATGATTGCTAATTCTATAGGAGTATCTATACCTTCTTTAAATGTGGATTTTATTATTATTTGGATGGCTCCAACGTGAACCCATCCTAAAGTATTTCTTATTTCTGGTCTTACCTTTTGTATTTTTTTCTTGAATATCTTTTTTAGATAATAAAGGTATCATAACTTTATTAGATGTTATATTAATATCTAGAGCCCTTTCTTGAATGTTTAATCCATAATATAAATGATGATCTCTAGGTATTATTCCTAATCTTTGTAAAGTAAATATACTTTCATCAGAGTCTATTTCTTGAAAATCATTTATTGGTATAAAATCTCCTTCTTCGATCATTTTTCCTATATCTTCGTCTATTTCAAATATTTTAAGATTCTTTTTAAACTTTTTTGGACATTCATTTGCATAATGACCTTTTTCATGACCGAAATAACATTTACATTCCTTAGGACCTCGTTTTCTTTTATAAGTAGGCTTAAACGTCTTCTTATATGTCGTTCTCTTATAGTATTTTGTTTTACGTTTTTTTAAAATATCTTTTTCTAAAATGAGTTCTTTTCTTATATTTTCTTTTTATCTTTCCATAATAATATGAACTATCACATCCAATCATTAAAGGCATTTTTGGACTACTACAACATAAAGATATTTTTCTTTTTAATCTTTTGCTTAATTTAGCTAATATAGCATCTCATGTAGTTCATCTCCAAATTTTATCATAGTTTCCACAACTTCATTAATCTCATGTAGTTCACCATTAAAATTAGTATACTGGTGAGGTTCGTCAAATGGATATTTTTGTAAATTCTTACAAAGTTTGAAATTTATATAGTTTCCATTTGCACCTGTATCTATTAAAATGTTTATATGAGAATATTTATTTCCATTAAAGTATTCTCCTTGTATTTTGTAATTTTTTATAGTATCTTCTTTTGCTTTAATTATGTCAGAGAATCTACTAGAATTTGTATCTCTTATTAAAGGGTGACTAACTACACTTTTATTAGAAAATGATAATCTAGAAGAAACATTATTAGACAATAATAACGGTTTATCTTGTAAATCAAGACTTAATGGTCTTGAATCTATTTCTTCTATTTTAGGTAAGGTAGGCGTTTGTATCTGACACACATCATTAAATAAAAAAGAAAAATCTATTGTGTCTTTTATACTAAAACAATCGGAATGATGAGTATTCGATATTGCATAAGAGATAGCATATGTAATAGAATATGGCCTGTTTTGTTGTTTAAAGAAATCTTTTCTTTTAAAATCTTGTAATAAACTTAACGTTTTATCAAAATCCTTGTCTTGAATATGATAGGAAATTCTTGGATAAATATTAAATTTAAGTTTTCCGTATTGTAAATTTCCTCTTAATATTCCAAGACACGCTTCTTCTCTATTTTGGATCCTATTGTCCATGATTGCTAATTCTATAGGAGTATCTATACCTTCTTTAAATGTGGATTTTATTATTATTTGGATGGCTCCAACGTGAACCCATCCTAAAGTATTTCTTATTTCTGGTCTTACCTTTTGTATTTTTTTCTTGAATATCTTTTTTAGATAATAAAGGTATCATAACTTTATTAGATGTTATATTAATATCTAGAGCCCTTTCTTGAATGTTTAATCCATAATATAAATGATGATCTCTAGGTATTATTCCTAATCTTTGTAAAGTATTCAATTTAAATCCTGAATAGTTTGATAACGAAAAATTTTCATGTTGTATTTGCTTAAGCTTTTTCATTTTGACAATCGATTATGTTATTATCTATTTTACTACTAGAGGCTGTATCTAATCTATTCATCTTCAGATGACGTATATTCTGTTTCAGTTAAAATAAATATACTTTCATCAGAGTCTATTTCTTGAAAATCATTTATTGGTATAAAATCTCCTTCTTCGATCATTTTTCCTATATCTTCGTCTATTTCAAATATTTTAAGATTCTTTTTAAACTTTTTTGGACATTCATTTGCATAATGACCTTTTTCATGACAGAAATAACATTTACATTCCTTAGGACCTCGTTTTCTTTTATAAGTAGGCTTAAACGTCTTCTTATATGTCGTTCTCTTATAGTATTTTGTTTTACGTTTTTTTAAAATATCTTTTTCTAAAATGAGTTCTTTTCTTATATTTTCTTTTTATCTTTCCATAATAATATGAACTATCACATCCAATCATTAAAGGCATTTTTGGACTACTACAACATAAAGATATTTTTCTTTTTAATCCTTTGCTTAATTTAGCTAATATAGCATCTCCGCACGATTCACTTAATTTATCTCTAACATGAGTTATTCTTTTTCCTAACGTATCTGCTGTTCCTGGATTATAAGTTTTTATTAATCTTTGTCCCCAAGGGTCTGGTAATTTTGCAAAAAATAATGCTAAATAACTATTCATATCCGGTACTTGATTATATATATGGTAATAATAATCTTAAAATACACAAATATATCTATCTATTTCACATATGTCACATAATTGTAATCTTATTAAGGCTGTTGAGTATTTTTCGATAGTTGCTGGGTCTTTTATAATATTTCCTTCTCCACAAAATTCTAACCTAAAGGCTTCTACTGCTCTTGTTATTATGTTTGCTATTATTTCATCTTGTTCAAATATTGTTCTCTTTATATCTAAAGGTAAATTTTGCCAATATCTTAAAGCACTATTTGTTAAAGTTCTTTCTAAGAATCCTTGAAGTGTTTCAATATCCATTCTATTAACAGAAACTGCTATCCTTAAAGCTGTTTCCCATTTATCTATTGCTTCTTTCGTATTTTTTATACAATCTACGTCTAAGTATATTCCCAAGGGATTAATCGGTTCATTTTTCATATTCTGGTATGGTTTATAATTATCTTCATTTTTTATTGTTGATTTTACAGCAGCATATCCTTATGCTGACCTATGGGTTTCATTTCTTATTGGAATTTTAGGATTTGTACTTGAGCTTGTTTGTTCAGTATCATTAATATTAAAGTTTTCATCATTAGCCTTTATATTTATAAAATTATCATTTAATTCCATATCCCCTATCTTTGTTATTAAATTTTCTATTTCAGGAGATACGTAAACTTCGCTTTCAGAGTCGTCTGAGCTCATTTCTAATTTCTTTTATATTCTTTAGGAATTTTCATATTTTGTAAAAGTTGAACTAAAGGTTCCTGAAATCTATTTGGGGTTATTTTGTTTTTTTCTATTTGGGAACGCTGCTTCTAATAAATCTATAATCGTATCTAATTTAAAAATTATTTTATCTCCATAAAATATAATTGTTTTTTGTAATTCTATCATATCTCTATCTATTTTTAAAGAGCTTTCTGTTTCTTTTAGTTTATTAAAACTATTATTTTCCATTACGGTGAAGGGTATTGTCAATCAGTGTCATCATAATAGTATTCGGAATTAGTGAATTCATATCTACTAAAATTAAAGTTTTCATCTGAAATATAATCTTCATCAAAATCATAATCTGAATAAAAAGTTTGACTAATTTCTTCTGTTTGCATTATAAAAGTATTATTTATGAAATTAAAATTTAAGTATATTAAGTTATTAAAATCGTATTCATGTATATTAAATTCATCGGCTAGAGCCCCCGCGAAAGAAATTTGCGTGGCTCTGATACCAATTTCAGAGGTACCAGCGGAAAAATATGAAGGGTAAGGATCATAAGAAAACTCTTTAGAAGAACTTTGAGAACCATTTTGAGCCACAAAAAACATCTAAAAAGATTTAAAAAAACAAAAGTTTTAAAAAAGTAAAAAAACCAAAATTCTTATATTTCATTCCGGTTTCATAAAAATAAAAAAAACGCTTCGTGTTATACATATGTGTATAATTTCATTTAATCTCTAGTTACTTAATGTACACATATGTACATTATTATTTACCTTAAATTGTACATATGTGTATAAAAAACGTGTATAAAATTTTATAAATAAGTATTATACATATGTGTATAATTTTGTTAAACCGATATTTTTTTTTTCAATTTATTTTATGTTTTTAATAAAACCGGGATGAAAAATAAAAACTTTTGGTTTTTTTTTTACTTTTTTTATTTTCGAGTTTTTTTTTTGTTTTATAATTTTTTTTTATTTTTTTGTTAAGAAGAGTGTTTTTTGTGGTATAAAATAGTTTTTAAAGTTCTAAATTTCAAAATAATTCTCACATGATCCTAATATTATATATATATATATATATATATATATCCTAAGAGAACCCTTTACAAATTGAGAACTTTGAGAACCATTTTGAACCACTTAAACCACCTTTAAAAAAATATTTAAAAAAATCATAAAACAAAAAATAATAAAAATTTTTAAAAAAGTAAAAAAACCAAAATTCTTATATTTCATTCCGGTTTCATTAAAAAAATAAAAAATAAAATAAAAAAAACGTCGTATTATACTCATATGTATAATTTTATTTAATATTTAGTTACGTAATATACACATATGTACATTATTATTTATCTTAAATTATACAAAGGAAAGCTTGTGGGACATGTGGTCAAAAGGGTCACAACAAGAGATCATGCATGAAAAATTTTGCAGATTAATGTGCCTACTGTTTGACTGTTTTTGTAGTTTTTATGACTTTATGGTATGGATATTTTTATGACTGTTTTTGCAGATTAAGTTGTTAGACTTTTTTTGAAGTTTTTCATGGTATGGACGTATTAAGTTGTTGTCTGGACTTATTTTAAGTTTTTCAAACACTTGTATGGATGTATTAAGTTGTTATGGATGTATTAAGTTTTTCATGTTTTTGAAGTTTTTCATGGTATGTTAATGGTTGTGCATAACTGCAGATGGATGGATCAGATGTTACTTATTTTAAGGGTTTGGACATATTTGCCCTTGGATCAGATTTTACTTAATTTAATGGTTTGGCAGATGGATGTTTGTGCAGATGACTCATTCATCTTTTTGTGCATATGGATCTGCATATGGATGGATCAGATGTTACTTATTTGCCCTTGGATCAGATCAGATCATATTATGCAGTATTCATCTCTTGGTTTATGGATGTTGTAGATGGATGTGTAGATAGTGCACAATGTGCAGATTGTGCATGATGTGCAGATTCTGCATAATGTGTAGATTTTGCATAATGTGTAGATAGTGCACAATGTGCAGATTGTGCATCATGTGTAGATAGTGCACAATGTGCAGATTGTGTATACAATCCATCCAAAAGTCCAAAATAAACTAACCAAAGATCCAAATTAAATCCAAAATAAACTGATGATACATTGCTTAAAAGGGATCCAAAATTACATCCAAAATAAAGTCAAAATACATAATACTTAAACTGCATAAAGTCCTAAATTAACTAATAAAGTCAAAATACAAATAGTCAACAACTTCAAATTCAGTCAACTAGTTACATTTTCATTGCAATTACAATTGCAATGAAAATGATCCAACTAATGACCAATCTGTTCTTCATCTTCCTTGCTTGTTCTTTATAACTCTCTAAACTTTGTTCAACCATGTTTTTCGATTTCAATAAGCCCGGGATAATCTCCAATGCCCGTTCACACATTGGTGGGTCACGCCATCCAAGAAAGGGGCAATCCGATGTCTGGAAAAGAGGAGAAACATGAAGTATAAACAATTGACTGGAACTTAAATCGAATTACACACTTACCATGTCCGGACAAGAGAAAAACCGACGACCTGGATTTCTATCAGTCCATGAAGTTCGAACAACTGCTACCTTGCCACAAACACAGTAAGCCATCATCAATTGAGCCCTGGTATTTGAATTTCGCATCGAGCCCTAATTGATTGAAGCCCTAATTGAGTCGCGTCGGACACGAGGGTTTAGGGTTTAACTGTCGGGGAATTGAATCGATTGAAGGTGGGGTTGGGTTAAAAAGAGGGGGAAGAGTGATACAGGGCTTAGTTGCAGAGATATATGAAAGGACAAAAGTACCCTCACATGCGCCTCACGTGATGGGATTTAACTGACTTTTTCTAACCCAGTTAGCGTAAAGGACAAAACTTGTAGGAAAAAAAAGTTTAAAGTACACCGCCTGCAAGGAAACTTAGAAAAGGACACGAACCGTAATTCGTCTTATTTTAAAGGACAAAATTTGTAATTCTGTCTTTTTTTTATGAAACTAGGATGATAAAATAAGAATTTTGGTTTTTTAACTTTTTTTTTATTTTTGTGTTTTTTTTTATTTTATGATTTTTTTTTATTTTTGTGTTTTTTGTGGTCCAAAAAGGTTCTTATAGTTCTCAATTTCAAAAAGGTTCTCTCATAATCCTGATCCTATATATATATATATATATATATATATATATATATATATTCATTTGTTAGGATTAAACTCCTTAAGATTAATTGATTCTGTTAGGATATTATATATATATATATATATATATATAATATCCTAACAGAATCAATTAATCTTAAGGAGTTTAATCCTAACAAATGAATCTTCTAGCTTGTAGAATGATATGTATGATACATAGTAAATAGAATTATATATCATTGATGTGTATAGTCTTACCCACGAGTATTGTCTTCATGCTATTGTTTGCTTGTGGTACTTTTTCACACAAAGTTCCATTGGAAAGGTAACCATGTGGGCAAGCACAAGTGTAACCTCCTTCCGTGTTTATACAGATAGAGGTACAATCATTTGTATAAGGAGTGGCGCACTCATCGATGTCTGCAAAACCAATTTGGAACTGTAGTTAGTAATACGCATTTTAGAGGCTCTAATGATCATGTAAGTAATTATGTTGAATGCGAAAATAAGTTAGATCAAATGATAAAAAAAGGGGAAACTGAGTATGGACTATTAAGCATGCAACCTTACATCTCATTTACGTTTATAAAAATAAGTGAGTCATGGGCCTTACCAAATCTCATTTATTTATAAAATTCTCTCATTATCAAACAATAATTTCCACGTGTATGGGTCTAACCAAACCCGGATAGCACATAAACGGGTTATAACATCTCATTTATTTGTGAAATAATTTTATCATCAAAGCCTAATTTAATTTATCTCTTCTACATATTCTTTGTCGCCGGTCTATCATCTCCATCACTGGTTAGCTTTCGATTACCACCACCATCATCAATATCCCCTCTCATGAATCACCCAACATCGTCACTTACATCGGCCGCCCCTTTTTTAAAAAATAATATGCGTGTTGATGTTTGTTCATTTAAAACTATCAACATGTTCGTGTTCGTTTATGTTCGTTCGTTAAAAAACTAAAAAACCTACACATCTCAGTTGAAAGAGCCCAAACATTTAAAAAAAAATATTGAGTGTAGCAAACTAATATATACATACTAAATCAAAACAAAACTACGTTAAAAACTAAAACAAATCACTACAAAACATAAAATAGCAAAATGATTAAAAACAAAAACACACGGGGAGCTCAAACTAGTATATATATTATATATATATATAGGAAAAAACTAAGTTGAAACCATTTGTTAGGCTAAGGGTAGTGGGGCTTGATCAAGCCCCAAGTGATCCAATATATTTACGACACGTAGGCGCTGACGTGGCTCGTGATCAAGCCCCTAGATCAAGCCTCATAGGATGTAGTGGGGCTTGATTGATCCACCCCCAAGCATGATTGTTAATTTACTCAAACCCTTGCTTAAACCTCGTTCAAGCCCCGCGGTCCCGGCCACTCCCCTCGTCCGCGCCCCTGATCACATGAACGGTGTAGTGGTGTTCGCGACAACGTTTGCAGCCACCTGGATCACGCCCCCGTCCACCCCCCACTACCGTCAGTCTTATCATGAGAACCCTTGAAACCCAAATGAGTGGTGTAGGGAAAAACTAATCTATAATATATATAAACGAAAACATAAAAACCTTACGCGTTGCGATGTGGTCGCTCCCCCTTTTTTTGGAGTCACTAGATTTGTTTGATTTTTAAATTGAGGCTTCTAATGCATTTGACCCGAATTCATAAGTATGAGTCTTACAATCCCAGATATTCCTTAAACGAGTTATAACATCTTATTAAATAAAAAATTATTCTCGCCAAATTATTGATGTAAAAATCCTATAAAATAGGATATAATAGAAATCAATATCTTATTTATTTTAAAAAAGATATATATGTTATTTAAATTAAAAAACCAATTTTATAGTAAAAAAATAAACGGGTCTTGAGTCTCATCAAACCATAAGTATATTATTAACTTTTATACAATAAAAAAATATAAATTCAAAAAGTAAATAAATATTATAACAATTAATATAAAACAACCCCGCAATAAAAGGGATAAAAACTAGTTTCCTATGTTCTCTCCATCTTTTCTCCTAACAAACCTACATCTCTCTCTCTCTCTCTCATAAGATCTCTCAAACCTTCTTCTTTTCCTTCATGTATTGAGTCTGACCAGGCGCTAGCTAGCATCACTCCCAACTACCGTTTCAGAAGTGTTTGAATATATATCATCCACCGATCACAATTTTCTCCAAGTTAGTGTGATTGTAAATGTCTTTTACTTTTAGCAAGTGTGTAAATTCTTTTAATATGTTTCTTATTGTTCATATGTATTGGTTTATATTAATACATACCTCCTGTAATCAATGAGAAATGTCAAAATCAATAATCATTCCATTATATACAATTGAGCTTTTTACTTTTTAGGATCATCTATTTGACCATTTATAGAATTAATTTTGATAAATAAACCAAGTTGGTGGTTTGGCCTGATCGCTTGACCTATCTTTGCAAACTCTTGTAATGGTTGGGTGCCTGAGTTCGACACCCCTTGGTTTCAACTTTTCGCTTTTAATTAGTGAGTTATCTTTCAAGTTTATAATTATAAACTTGTTATATTAATGTTATTTTTTTTCATTTCTTTTCTTTTACATCTTAATTGAGTCCCTTGGATACAAGTTTTTTTAGTCATTCTTTTTATGTATTGTTTGATTGCGTGCTATCTTTTAAGTGTTGTTTAGTTGTTATTTTAACGCTTCTTTCTCTTAATTGAGTCCCTTGACTATAATTTTTTTTAGTTATTATTTTTATGTGTTGTTTGATTATCTATTTGACTATTTATGTATAAAAGTATGTTTTTTATTTTGTTTAAAATATGATAATTGCTTTTAGGTTTAGTTCCATATTAGTAATGAACCTAACTGTACCGAACGAAGTCATGCCAACTCGCTGAAGTAACGCCCGTGTTTTTTTCTTAGTATGTTAATGAAATTAGTTTTTCGGTTTAGTTTTCGTACCGTAACAAACGTAGCCGATACCACCCGAATTCGGTTCAATTCGCCAATGCAATGCCCGTCTTTTATCGACTTAATAAACGTCGTTTTAAATATGTTATTTTTTGTATCAAATGCTATACGAGTTTCAATACTAGTTTGGGCGTCTATTAGTTTATTTTTAGGGCATAATGCATATACCGGCACGAACCTAATCGATGGCAACCAAATTCTTGTCACTTTGATTATAAGTTGTATGTGTTTGTATACTCTTTTGGGCATTTAGAAACTTAATTTTTATTTAGTCATGGTGCCGTAACGAACTTAACTGATGCCAACTGAATTCGTGTCCCGTCACCTCATTAAGGCGAGTTTTTTACCTAGTTATCTTGTTATTATTCAAAACTTGTATTGATATCACAACCTGAGTAAACATATATCTCCATCCAACCTCTTCACTATAGACAATTTTTTTTCCCACAAACACACTGCCATGGGTGACCAATCTAACCAACCTATCACAATCAACACAACCTCCAACAATCTCAATATTGTTGCCTTTCCCACCTCTCTCAAATTAACATCCACCAATTACCTTGGTTGGAAAACCCAAATCAAGGCCTTCCTTTACGGACTGGATCTTTACAAATTCGTTGATGGCTCTTATCCCTCTCCACCTTCCACTACAGAAAAAGATGGCTTGGTTACTCCTCATAAGGACTATTCGAATTGGTTTCAACAAGATCGCCTCCTCTACAGTGCTTTTGCTGGCAGCCTCTCTCCTGAATTATCCCCATTGTTACCACTACTAAAACATCCTTTGAAGCATGGCCAATTCTAGCCAACACATATGCCTCTGCTTCACGAGGTCACATTAAACAACTTTGACACCGCTTGAACCAAAGTTCCAAAAACCTTACAAAGTCCATTACGGATAATCTATAAGCTGTTAAAAGCATTGTAGATAAACTATCAATCCTTGGTAAAAAGCCTGACCAAGCGGATTTCACTGACATCATTATCAATGGCTTAGACCAAGAAAGCTATAAACCCATAATTGGAGGTATCCATGGCCGGGACACTCCCATCACCTTCAACGAGCTACATGAGAAACTCATTAACCAAGAACTTTCTTTAGCCTAAGCCACTGTCACTAATTCCGGACTCCATCACCCGACATTCGCCTTTGTTGTGCACAGTCGTCCCAAATAGTGGACCGGTCACCAAAACGCCACTGGTTTACAATACCAGTCTAACCACCCTTGTTGCCGACACCCTCATTCGGAACAACATCAAACGGAAACCACCCACTTCTAGGGCGATGCCAATGGTGCATAAGGGCATACAATTAGCACTTGTTACTCGTTTATAAAGGCTTTCCCAAATGCACATAATGTGCATAGTTAGAAAGTTCCACATGCCAACATCATGAGTCTCCAAAGCACTTCTTCAACAAAGTGATGTTTGATAGTGGTGCATCACACCACAAACTAATGACCTCAATGCCCTCTCCCTTCATTCACCTTTTGATGGAACTGAGGAACTCATAATCAGAGATGGTTCGTCTCTTACAATCACTCACATTGGTTATATTATAATCCACACTCCTTCTACCCCTCTAATTTTATAACAAGTTCGGGTTGTCCTATCTATTTCTAAAAACATATCTCTATTTCCAAACTTTTCGTGACAATCAATTTCTAATACAATTTTTTTATTGTGTTTTTGTGATAAAGGATCGAAGTTCCAAAACCCCTCTTCTTAAAGAGACGTCAAGCAATGGCATTTATGAACTAACATCCTCGTGTTATCCATCACTCTTCACCTTGCACAAGTTCAACCTCTCTTCACCATGCACAAGTTCAACCACAGGCATTGACATCATCGATTGGGCCACCCAAGCAATAAAATTTTAAATTATTGTCCTCCTTTATTTCATGTATTTCTCATTCAAATAACAATTGTAATTCTTGCCAAATAAACAAGAGTCACAAATTACCATCTTATCAATCTACTTTATCTTCTAAGGTTCCTCTTCAACTTATTTTCTCTGATGTTTGGTATTCACTAGTCACCTCTTTTGACGGATACAAATATAACATTATTTTTGTAGACCCTTACACAATATATATATATATATATATATATATATATATATATATATATATATATATATATATATATATATATATATATATATATATGGCTCTACCCACTCAAAAACAAATCCGATTCACTTTCTGCTTTTATTCACTTTCAAATTTTGGAACTACCATTAAACAACTTTATTCTAACAATGGCGGTGAATATATAAAACTCTCCTCTCACCTTCAATCAAAAGGAATTTCACACCTCACATATCCTCCCTATACACCGGAACACAATGATTATGCCTAACGGAGACATCGGCATCTAGTTAAGACCGGTCTCTCTCTACTTACACATGCCAAATTATCGATCGATTATTGGCCTCTTGCCATAACAACTGCTACTTATCTCATAAATCGTCTACCTACACCAACACTAAAAAATACATCTCCTTATCATTGCTTATTCAACAAAATTCCCAATTATGGCAAACTTCGAAGCTTCGGATGCCTTTGCTATCCTTGGCTGCGCACATACTCCCCACACAAACTTCCCCCGATCTAAGCCATGCATCTTTGTTGGATATTCCCCAACCCTAAGTGCATATTATGCACTCGACCCTACCAACAACAAAATCTTTACCTCCCGACATGCCACATTTGTTGAACATGAATTTCCATTTATGTCTCTCACAAATCAAATATCCTACTCACCTCTAAACTCTACCCTATGGTTTCTTGTTTCTAATAATCCAAAACCTATAAACTACCTGACCTCACTTCCTACTCATTACCTTCTGTTACAATCTACAATTGCAACTCCAACTTAACACGACCACTGATCCTACTCCAACAAATCAACCATTAACCCCATCTTTACAAAACCAACCCTCTAGCCCAACTACACCAACCCAACCTTTAAGCCCAAGTCAACCCCTCCCCCCTCTACAAATACAATCGACACCTATCAAGACTCTCCCACACCCGACCCCCTACCACAAAATACACCAAACCAGACACCATCAGAACCCATTCTCCAACCAACAACAAGAATTCACAAACCAAATCCGCGATACCATAACCCGAACTTTAAACTATACACAGCTACAACCGGACCAATCACTGACCCGTCTACCATAACTCAAGCCCTCAAAAACCCCTCTTGGTGAAGTGCCATGAATGAAGAATTCAACGCCATTCAAACCAACCAAACATGGACTCTAGTTCCTCCTAATTTAGCCCAAAATCTTCTTGGATGCAAGTGGGTTTTCCACACAAAATTCAAACCTGATGGTTCAATCGATCGCCTTAAGGCATGCCTTGTTGCCAATGGATTTCGCCAACGACCGGGAATTGATTATGCTGAAACCTTCAGTCCCGTCATTAAAACTGCCACCTTACGTCTCATTCTATCCCTAGTTGTGTCACACAATTGGAATTTTCGACAACTTGACATAAATAACGTCTTTCTTCAAGGCACTTTAAACGAGGATGTATACATGGCACAACCGCCCGGATTCATAAATCCCTCATTTCCTTCCCATGTTTGCAAACTACATAAAGCCATTTATGGTCTTCGCCAAGCTTCTCGTGCTTGGTATAAAGAACTTAAAACCTACCTTCATTCCCAAAATTTCAAACTCGTCATTTCTGACTCCTCTCTCTTCATCCACACCTCCGGCCACTCTCTCATCTTCATTCTTGTGTATGTTGATAACATCATCGTCACCAGCCCATCTTCTCCTACCATTGATGCTTTCATATCTTCTCTTGCTAAAAAGTTTTCCCTCAAAGATCTCGGTACCTTATCCAATTTCTTAGGTGTCGAGGTCCTTCCCCACTCCCATGGCCTCTTCTTATCACAAACAAAATACATCAATGATATCTTATAACGTGGCAACATGAGTGATTGTAAGCGGACATCCACACCTATTAGTTGCTCCAAAGATCTCACAATGAAAGATGAAACACCGCTCTCATCACCTACCGATTATAGAACCATAGGTCGAGCGCTACAACTTATCACTTACAAGGCCATATGTTGCATTCACTGTCAACAAATTATCCCAGTTTATGCATTCTCCAACGTCCTACCATTGGGGTCCACTGAAACGGCTTCTTTGCTACCTACATGGAACAATGCATACAAGTCTCCTTTTACGCCATGCATCCCCTCTACAGCTACACGCCTTCACGGACGCCGATTGGGCTGAAGACAAAGACAATTATCGAAGTACTAGCGGTTATTGTGTATATCATTTCAAACCCAATAACATGGAGCTCGAAGCGGCAAAACACCATCCCCTGGTCTTCCACAGAAGCAAAATTTCGTGTCGTAGCTTCCACTATTAGGGGTGTGCACAAAATCTAAAAACCAAATTGAAACCGAAAAACCAAACCGTATTAAAAACCGGTGGTTCGGTATTGAACTTTAGCAAAAACCATTGGTTTTGGTTCGGTTTTGGATTTTTTTAAGAACCGAAAAAACCGAACCGAACCGTAATAACCAAAAACTAAAATAACCATAATATCTTAACCGTAAATCCGTAACCTTTAAAGCAAAATCTACCGATGAATATGTGTTTAGTTTTAACATATGATTAATAACAAATATATTTGGTTTCTAGATATGGTTAATAACATATATTTGGTTTCTAGATATGGTTAATAACTAATAGTACTAAGTTTTGATTTTGAATTTTGATTCTAAATGTATATTTTATTAGCTTTTAATATTTGAAGTCAAAATATTCAATATTCTAATAATCATTAGTTTAAAAAAATTATCATGCCCAATTTCATTATCTTGGGTTTTTTTGCCCAAAAAGTTTTGGCTCGATTAGCAAAACTGAAAAAACCACATCCAAAACCGAACTGAACCAAAAAACTAAACACCGAAAAAACCGAAACCGAATGGTTTTAAAAAATCAAAAAACCGAAAGTTTGGTTTATGGTTCGGTTTAGTCAAAAATCGCACCGCACCGCATCACGCACACCCCTATCCACTACTGCTGAGGTTATATGGATAAAGTCGTTATTTCAATAACTAGGGTTCAAATCGGTCAATATCCCAACTATCTTTTATGACAATTTATGTGCTACTCAATACTCGGTCAATCCTATTTTTCACTCACGCATGAAACACTTGGCACTCGATTTTCATTTCATCCCTGAAAAGGTTCATGAAAAATGCTTAAGGGTTACACACGTTAATCGAGATGATCAACTAGCCGACACCCTAACAATACCATTACTGCGTCCTCATTTCCAACAACTCACATCCAAGATTGGCCTTGTATTTTGATCGTCTATCTTGAAGAGGCCTATTAAGGATGACAACTATTATAATTTAAGTTTAAATTTGAATATCATCCATCGATCACAATCTTCTCAAAGTTAGTATGATTGTAAATATATTTTATTTATAGCAAGTGTGTTACGTCTTTTAATATGTTTCGTAATTGTTCATATGTATTAGTTTATATTAATACCTACTTTAATAATTGAGATATATCAAAATCAATAACCATTCCGTTATCTTGTTATTATTCAAAACTAGTATCTCCCAACCACCACCATCATTAACCGCATGTCAACAGCCGACTTATAGCTTTCAGAACCAAAGGTTGAAGCCAAACAAGATTTGAAAAACATGTAGACATTTTGGGAATCTACCTCCTCAAAATGAACCTTTTGGATAATTTTCTTAAAATTATTGTTTATTGGGACCATAACTTTATTTTATTATTGTCTAACGCGTTGCCGTGTGCCACCTCTTTTAGAGGGGCTAGGTCACATAGGGGAAAATTTCCAAACTAGTCATTTTTTACCCACATTTCTAGTTTTAGCTCAATACCTATAAAGAATTCCAAAAATAGCCAAATTAATATTTCAGATCCAACGGAAACCGTTCCTGACGACCGAATTTTTACCCTATCCTGACGCGCCAGAAAGCATACTATTCCGTCGGGTTCGATGGTTTACGGTTTTGCCCAACGGATTAATGAAACAAACCGACGTAATAATATATAGTCGGATCTGACGGTTCAGTTCATACTTCCGTCGGATCTGACTGTTTAATTTGTCCAACGAACACTATATTTTTCAATTCGGGGGGGGGGGGGGGTTTGATTTTGAATTCTAGAGTAAAATTGAACACTTTGGTTGTGTAATTCTCGAAAAACTAAGCGATTTGCACTATCGATTTTCTTGATTTTGTAGACAATTAAGAAAGATGGAGATGGAGGTTGGTTATGGACGTTTCTGGTTTGAGAGATAGAAGATGAAAAATTTCGTCGGACCCACTAAATTCCGTCGGATCCAACGGAACTTTAAGAAATTATGTCGGATCCATTAAAACGTTGACATGTGGCGCCATTTTAAAGGTACAAAAATTTTGTCGGGCGGTGTTAAAATTTCTTTGGATCCGATGAAAAAATAGGCTATTTTAAGGATTTTTTTTAAACTAGGCTTAGAAAAATACTTAGTCAAATATGTCTATTTTAGGAATTTTCCCACCATATAAAAGATACACAAGTTCACACACTTAAAGTTAACAAGAGCCAAATTGTGATATATATTATTAGAGATTTACCTTGACAACCACCGGGTAGGTATGGGTTTCCTTGGTACCCTTTTGGACAAGAGCATGCCCTTCCATTCGAGCATATAGCTGTAGCATAACAAACAGACGTATTTCTGCTTAGGCTTGAATTATAGTCTGTGCCCAATGGTCCAAATGCATTGCAATTCCCCAATATATTCCAATCTAGCACCGCTGGGACAGTAGACCTTCCTTTCAGTTTCAGATCATTTACTTTGTATGTCAAGTTACCAAACCAATTAGCATCCACCATAAAAGCATAGTTGCACAAATTTGGCTCATTTGTGTCTAAGCTTCTAAAAGAGGCATTAATAAACTGAATTGAAGGACGTATGTTTGTCTGGCAACAAGCGAGTCCATTGTTTTGGTTAGACAACAATTTTTGATGATGAACAACAGTAATACGTATCTAGTAAGCATATCTCAGGAAGCAAAAGTTAGTTTGTTCTTGATCTCAGGATGCAAAAGTTAGTACTAAACAAAAGCTTCTCTTGCTCAAATTTGCTATCGTCAAGGCATCTTCTGAATTCTTATCTTTTAACTGGTTCAAGATAGTAGTACTAAATCTTTAAGCCGCCATTGACAAATCTTTTTCTTCTCTCATTAAATTTTATTATTTATCATTTCTTAAGCACGCCATCGACAATTTTTTTATTATTTTATTCTTTGAAAAATCCCAAAAATATCTTCCTTTGACTACAGTTTTTCAGAAATAACCCAAGACCAACCTAAATTCCCAAACTAACCTTAAAGTCCCGCCGGATTTGATGGAAACCGCCCACGATCCAATAGATTAACAAAGACGCGGTTTAGTTAATAGCTTAATATGCCTATTATATATATATATATATTTGTACTACAGTTTATATTTAACATAAATATTGATATATATATATATATATATAATATATAAATATTTATAAAATTAATTATATTTGAATTAATTGTATACGGTCCGGTCCAGTTTCTTGCAGTTGGTTTTTAATACAAACTGTAAACCAAATCGTTCACTACGGTTTGAAATAATTGAAACCGACCGACCGGAACTTGAATAAAAAACATACCATGAAACCTGACCAATGGTCGGTTTGGGCAGTTTCACGGTTTCGAACCAAACGTGAACACCCCTAATTTTTTTCTATAAAAAAAAACATGTAGGACGAGTACAATTCTTAACCACCACCAAAGACATCAGTGTGGGTTCTGTAGAATTGGAGATGTCCAAAAAACAAATCTAAACGCCGTCTATCATAGATCGAAGGCCCGTTGAAGAAATTCGCTTTCCCGAACGACAACCAAAAAGGAAATGGGCTATTCCAGACAATTGGTATGTTAATGCCGAAGAGTTTTATAACAGTGGAGACTCTCCGTTTTGTTATTCCGTTGTGGTTTTGCAACAGTTAAAGCTTGACAAATGTTTCTTAGGAACCCTGTTAGGATATACGTGTAATGGGAATTTTCCACCGTGTTAACGAAAAGAAAAACATTTGATGATATTTTATTAATTATTTTAGTTAAATTTATTAATCTTCAACACATATACGGTTGGGTTAGAAGAATGTTTAAATGGAGCATCGACAACTTCAAAGGGACATGTGTTGGACGGTTCTACCACCTCATTTCTATGAGTATTTGGTAGACTCATGTAAAAAAACGCCATTAGCTATGCTAATGGTAAATTAAACCATACACTTTGCTTTTACATGTTGATTTTGTTTATTTTTTTTTGTTTTTATGAAAGACATCATTGGTCACTTATCCGGGTAGATCTACGGACATATGATATGGTGCTATTTTACAATGAAAGCTTAACTAGAGAGCAATATATATAGAACAACTTTTCACCCAACAATGAAACAAATTGTCGATAATTTTGGTGTGTTGTTGGTGAACATTAAGTATGACAAAGAAAGTGCTTACCAAGAAAGAAGCATCACCTTTGGTGTTAATGATGATTATGTTTGCATGCTAAGTGACCACTTACTTTCGGGAAATCCGATTGATCGTACAACACATTTTAAACAGTCGTGTAATTGATTCCGACGTTTCATGGTGGGTCAGTTTTATATTTGTTGTTGTTTACTTAAATCTGCCTAGTAATGCTGGTTATGTTGAGAAATGTAATGAGTAACATATTTGTAACTCTTTTGATTTGGTTGACAAAATGGTAACTTAAAACAGTTTTAATGACATATAAAGTTTCTAGATAAATTTATTACATATAACGTACTATTCTTCAAAAGTCACTTAAATTTCTCTGTAGCTTCCTTGGGATTGATTAGCTGTACAATTTCCAACGAAGGCACAAAATTCTTCAATTTCGACATTGACATGTGGCGTTTGTTTCGATTTATTTTTATTGCTTGAGATGAGATGATGCGAGGGGAACTTTACATTTGTTTCATTTATGACCTTTATCTTCACATCAGGAGCAATACTTTGGTTCTTGAACCTCGTCACGGGACGCATACGCTTGTTTTCTCGCGGATGACCGTTTTGCCTTTTATCCATGTGCAATGGAAGTAAAATATTATGTTCACCCACTCACTCATATTTATCTGCAATAGGATTTACTGTCACACTCACCCTAACGGCGAAACATGCCGGTAGGCGACACTAATTATATCATAGCTCAAAGACGCTACAAAAAAGTGGTAATATCTGAATTTATTTATTCACAATAGTTGTACACAAACAATTTAAATGAAAATGAAATAAATATAACATTTAACTTTTATAACTTTAGCCTAAAGTCCAAACTAATTTCTTCACTTCATATAAGAATCTGCATTATACGTAAAAATAATTTGTTAACAAGACATGTTGAGCGAGTAACCACGGTTCACTACAAATGTAATAGTAATAATTGCCACACCCCAACTTAGGGCCTAAGCGTGCGACCAATAGTTGATACCTATTTTGTAAATATATCAGAGTTTAAGGTTGTAAAGCGGAAGTTATGAATAAAATATTAATATATTTCAAAAGATAGGAATTAAACACCCGTTAGTTTGTTACAAAAGAGTTGAAGTTATAAACCATTATTTACAATATTTTAATAATAAAACTTCATGAGCTATCAGATCGTCTAATGGCTAGACTCCAACTCCAAACATCTACTCTTGGTTACATCCTCCCCACCTTGGAATAAATCTCGTCCTCGAGATTTGTTAAATAGGTGCGGGTATTTATTTCTCATCTTAGATTTAGTTCCCAAGTAAATTCCGGTCATCTTCTGGAATTCCATCTTATTTGACTAACTTTAGTCCGATCCAGGGAGTTTCACGATTCCCTGCATCTTGATTGACAATACGGTGATTCATGCACTGGCCGATCTTGGAGCCAGTATTAATCTTATGCCGTATTCCGTGTACAACAAGTTGGGTCTAGGCGAGCCGAGGCCTACTAAGATGGGTATCCAACTTGCTGATCGTTCTGTGAAATACCCTCGAGGTGTGGTCGAGAACATGCTCATTTGTGTTAATAAGTTCGTCTTCCCGGTGGACTTTGTTATCTTGGATATGAACGATGATGATAGCGTCTCGCTTATCTTAGGCCGACCATTCTTTGCCACTGCATAGGTGTTGATCGACGTCTGCGAGTGTAAGCTGATTCTGAGAGTTTGGGACAAGAACTTCACCTTTGACGTTAGACAGTCGCTTAAACACCCCAAGTTTGCTGACGACTCCATGTACTTCGTCGATACCATCATGGCACATGTTGGGGAGTTTTTCAGTGAAATATGTGGAGGATCTGCCTCCGACACCCAGATTCTCGAAAGGTAGATTCCGGAGATTTAGATGGTCGTCGTGACTATCCATTCCTTGGATGACGACACCGTGTGACATGGCCCTTAATCTGGCATGTCTGTCGAGATTTTGCGAGTCGATCGGATGGACCGACCATCCATCAAGAGTCCCCCTTCTTCCTTAGAGCTTAAGGATATGCATGCTCATCTGGAGTATGCGTCCAGATGAAGAGAGCAAGTTTCCAGTTATCATCACATCTGCTTTAACGGTGGTCGAGAAGAAGAAGTTGTTGAAGGTGCTAAGGGAGCACAAGGAGGCAATTGCATGGAAGATTATCGACATCAAGGGTATCAACCCTTCGTTTTGCACTAATAAAATCCTCAAGGAGAATAATTTGAAAACTGTCGTTCAGCCGCAAAGACATTAATCCGAAGATGCAGGAGGTTGTGAAGAAGGAGATTATTAAACTCCTTGATGCGGGGATCTTCTTCCCAATTTCTTATAGCGCTTGGGTTAGTCTAGTTCAAGTTGTTCCTAAAAAGGGTGGCATGATTGTCATCGCCAATGAGAGGAACTAGCTCATTCCCACTCGAAATGTGACCGGTTGGAGAGTCTGCGTCGACTACCGCAGACTGAATGATGCCACCAGGAAAGACCACTTTCCTTTAACCATCATTTACCATATGTTGGAGCATTTGGTGGGTCAGCAGTATTACTTCTTCCTTGATTTTTTCTCCGAGTATTTTCAGATCCCAATAGCTCCCGAGAACCCAGAGAAAACCACTTTTACCTGTCCTTACGGAAATTTTGCCTATAAATGTATGCCGTTCGGGTTGTGTAATGCTCAATCCACATTTCAGAGGTGTGTGTGGCTATCTTTCACGACATGATCGAGGACTCCGTGGAGGTTTCATGGACGACTTTTTAGTATTCAGGAGTTCTTTTGATCATTGTCTTGCCAATCTTGAGAAGATGATGGCTCGCTGCGTTGACACCAACCTTGTCCTTAACTAGAAGAAGTGCCATTTTATGGTGCGCAAGAGAATTGTCTTGGGGCATCGAATCTTGAGCGCGGGGATTGAGGTTGATCGAGCGAAGATCGAGACCATTTCTAACCTTCCACCCACCCACTATCGTGAGATCTATTCGAAGATTTTTGGGTCATGCCGGGTTCTACCGTCGTTTCATCAGAGATATTTCTAAAATCGCGAGACCCATGACCAAACTTCCGAAGAAGGATGCCCCATTTGTGTTTTTTGAAAAGTGTGTCGAGTCATTTGATCTTTTGAAGGACAAACTCGTTAACGCCGCCTCGATCATGATTTCTACCGACTGGTTGTTAATTTTTGAGCTGATGTTTGACGCGAGCGACTTCGCAGTCGGAGCAGTTCTTGGATAGCGGAAGGATAAACACTTCCATCTGATTTACTATACTAGCTGGACCTTAAACGGTGCATAGGAGAGTTACGCCACCACCGAGAAAGAGCTGTTAGCGGTGGTGTTTGCATTCGATAAGTTTAGGTCCTATCTGGTTCTGTCCAAAATGGTTGTGTACACGGACCATGCTGCTATTCGATATCTATTAAGTAAGAAGGATGCTAAGCCTCGTCTTATCCGATGGATCCTGCTGCTTCAAGAGGCCGGGAATGCGGCGACCAATCATATTTCACATCTCGAGGGTGCGGAGTTAGGAGACCCGGGGGTCAGGGTTAGTGACCATTTTCCGATAGAGAGTCTCATGTTCGTAACATCCCAGGATGATGGTTTTCCAAGGTTCGCTGACTTCGCGAATTATCTGGCAAATGGGTGCCTCCCGAATGTTTTACTATAAAAAGAAGAAATTCTTTGCTGATGTTAGGTTTTACCTTTGGACGAACCGTATCTTTTCCTTATTGGTGTTGATCAGTTGATTAGGAGGTGTGTAGATTCTAAGGAGGATGGCATATTTTAAGCCATTGTCATGTGGGACAAGCAGGACGTCACCACGGTGCGAATTTGACTGCGAAGAAGGTGATTCTGGTTTTTATTGGCCTTCGATTTTTAAGGACACGCACACGTTTGTGAGAAGTTGTGATCGTTGTCAGCGTGTCAGCAACATCTCGTCGCGAAATGAAATGCCCCAAAATGCTATTCAGTTTTTGTGAGGTTTTCGATATCTGAGGCATTGATTTCAAGGGACCGTTTCCATATTCGCGTGGGAACAAGTAAATACTCGTGACCGTTGATTATGTTTCGAAATGGGTTGAGGCCAATGCTTACCCACGAATGATGCTCGAGTTGTAGTCCAATTTCTTAAGAGTCTTTTTGCTCGTTTTGGTGTCCCGAAAGCCTTGATGAGTGATCGAGGTACTCACTCCTGCAATGTGCAGATGTAGAAGGCGTTGCAACGCTATGGATTAAACCATCGACTTGCAACCGCTTATCACCCACAGACTAGTGGGCAGGTAGAAAAGAGTAATCGGGAAATCAGACATATTCTTGTGAAAACAGTTGATTCGAATTGTCGGAATTGGTCCGGCAAATTAGATGATACTTTGTGGGCCTTCGATACAACCTACAAGACTTTGACCGGTTCCACGCTGTTTCGGATGATTTATGGGAAGGCCTTTCGTCTACCGGTTGAGTTGGAACATCGTGCTTCATGGTTCCTTCAAAAGGTTAACTTGATCTATCTGCCGTAGAAGGCAATCGCTTCTACCAGCTGCATGAGTTAGAGGAGCTGCCGGAACACGCGTACGCGCATTCTTATTTGTACAAGTAGAGGACGAAGGAACTGCATGATAGGAAGTTGAAGTTAATAAGTAGTTCAAGTGTGAGGATTTGGTCTTATTGTACAATTCCCGGTTGAGGTTATTCCCGGGAAAACTAAAATCCCGATGGTCAGGACCGTTCACAGTTACTGAGGTATTCCCGTATGGGAAAATTGAGATACAATATAAGAGCGGAATATTTAAAGTGAATGGTCACATATTGAAGCACTACATAGGCGAGCAGGTTGTTGATCAAACAGTCGAAGTGTTCTACCTTGACTCACTCACCGAGGTATAGACGTTCATGATGCATCACTCAGGAGTCAGCCCAAGTTGTAGAGTGTGTATTATGATTTTTGTTTTCTGTTTTATTTATTTTATCTTTGTTAGTATATGTTCTCAATTGAAACTGCTCGTACTCAATATTCATTCGAGTCGGTCTATTTAGGGAGTATATTTATAATATATATATATATAAAATTAAAAAAATAATATAAAAATACAAAAATATGTTCATTTCATATGTTTTTTTCCGTTTTATACGAGTTTGAGTTATCACAGGTTATATTATGCGCATGGTAGCTCTAATGGCGTTTTGGAACTTGTTCTCCTGATATTGCGGCCGCGAATGAAATGTTATACGGTCGTTTAGTTGATACACAAATGGTGAAGATTCTGCATACAATGTTTTATTCCTGCAATTTTAGTTTTTTTATATTTTTTCTTTCTTGTCCTAATGCTCATCGAGGACGATTCGTTGTTCAAGTGTAGGGATGAGATTTTATTTTATTTAGTTGTAGAAAAAAAGTAAAACTATATATATATATATATACATATATTCCAAAAAAGAGAAAGAATGTTCAAAAAAAATCCAAAAAGAATTTTTAAAAGTTTTTGTCCCTTGTTTTTAAATTTTTTGCATTAAACAGGAAATGATATTAACTACTGATCATTATCACTCTTGAATTCGTAAAAGAAAAATGAGTTTTTTCAAAATCAAAGCACACAATTTGGGATGTGTCGGTAGGCTCATCTCTTTAGTTGGTATAGAAAGTACATCTTTGATTTTAATTGAATCTTAATTTGCTTGAACTTTAGTGGGATGCGTTAAAATAATTTTGGGACAAAAACATGGGCCATACTCAAGCCTCATGTTTAATTTGATTGCTAAATTTTTATTAAAATGTGAATGATGAAATACGATGCTTGGGTAGGTTTAACGCTAGGGTATACTAGTTAGCCATGATATAAACATAAAAAACATACTTCTAGTTTTGGTGGTAGACATTTCATAGGTGTATGGTTTTATAACCTTAAATCCTGTCTTGACTGGATTCTCCAGGGTTCAAAGACTATGGGCCGGTATACGGTATATCATCTGGGTATTCACATCGCCTAAGTGGATTTGTGAATATTTAAATAATCTAAAATAGCAAATCCGTAATTTATTGCCAATTCATAAGTCATAAAACTTCATCATTGTGCTTTAAATTACAACTACATTACTAATTAACTTGATCAAACCACGCTATTAGCCACATGAGGTCTACTTGCTCGCGTCCTATTACCATTAAGAAACGGACCACAAGGCTCGCGTCATATGTAAACTGAGAGATGAATTCGTATATAATAATCCTGGGGTGTTGCTTGATAACGGGGGTATGCCATACAGTGGGGAACACTAACTAGTTAGTTCTTAATTGCATTTAATTGAGTATCTAAGTTGCTGCCTAGTAGACCTTAATGCTTAAATTTAGGTGGATAAACAATATCCTTGATCGTCTTAGTTTTGCTTAAATGCTACATTATGTTTTGTTCAGTTAGATATGAGGTTTAAGTTAACTTGGGGTGGTTCCGGGTCGGTAAAACCAAGCGAAAGAAAAGAAAAAAATATTTTTATTAATTTTGGCTTCCAGTAGTTCATATAAACTTGAAAAAACCGTCACATGTTATTTTTTTTCGTTACGTATGGAAAAAGTATGGGTTTAAAGTGGACCAACATAATGGCAATCGCGGTTAATGCTTTGATCATGTTTTTGAATATTAAAAAAATGCAAGAGTTGAGTTGCTACTATCTATCGGTTATGATCCTGTGCATACTACTTTTTCAGGGACGAAAAAGTCTTAAGTGTGGGGATATTTGATATGTTGTAAAACACACTAGTTTTTCGCACTAATTATCATTGTTTTAGGCAATTGTTATCTAATAATTAATGTTTTTAGCATGTTTTAGCATGATCCTACATAAATACATATTTTGTAGGTTGCGGGTTTAAAGAGAAAAGAACCGACCTTTGCAAGTGACGTAGAGGCCCTTTATACTCTATTATTGAAGAACCAAGTTAAAGGCCCAGACCGTACCCATTTGTGTGAAGCCCATGCATGTTTTATTGTAGAATAACATAAAATAAAAAACCCTAAGGGAGGCTGGCTAGAAGTTCCGATCGCAGGCAACAGCTAGGGAAAAAAAAGAAAAAGAAAACCCTAATCCTTGGTGTGGAGTCTGATCGGCAACAACAAGGCAAGGAAGAAAAGAAGTTGGGCAGAAAAATTACAAGTATTTTCTAAGTTTTTCAAGCATCAAAGGACATCCATCAACATCATATTACATCTACATAAACTTTGGTTTGATTTATGGTTCATTATATTATTGTTTTTTTTATCATAGAAGTGAATTCTTTTGCAATTAAGGATTGCGTTGTGTTTGATTATTCTTGATTGTGGATTGAGTTTACTTATGATTTGGATGAGTAATATGAATGTTTTTATGAGTATATGTTGCTGCCCATTTAATATGCTTGGCTAATCTTGTTAGTTCTACCTGGGTTTGATGATTATTGTTCAATTCTAACGAGTATTATGGGTTGTTTGATCAAAAACTTGAACTGCGATTGTAAAGTTTGATTTATATATGAATTAGGTTGTGTTTAGTTGCTGGAATGTTATTAATTATACTTCATAAACCTATTGCTTTGATTGGTTGATTTTGTATTGATTGATTTTTGCATGTTTGATTCTAGACTTTGTGTTTAGGGTTTGTTTGTGGTCGGTACAACCGTAGGGTTTTGTTAAGTGAATTAATTGATAAAAGTTAGCGGGTAAATACCTTCTTAGAGACCGAGAGGTGATAAGAAGTTAGGGTTGTCTCATAGCCTTTGCATGCTAGGATTAGAATTGCGCCAGAGCGAGTTCGGTTCTTGTCGGGTTTGGGTTTTTGAGCCACTACTTGATCTAGTTTGTGTTAAAATGAATTGTTCCTCTATCCTTGCTTGTGTAGTATTTATATCCATTAGGGTTGAGTGTCAGTGAGTCTGAGAGGAGAGTCGACATTAAAATACTTTAGTAATCGTTTTCCGGTTTGCTTTTCTAATCAAGTAAGTGTAGTTTAGGTTTGTTAGTGAGACCGAGAGGTGATATAGTTAGCTTGAGCGAGCCTTAGTTGTGTCATCTTTAGATACCGGTGTCGTGAGATCACTCAATCCATTTGCGTGTTGAGCCGTCAATTTGATTCTTACCTAGGTAGACGTTTTCTCCATCGAATCTGTCAAGGGTTGTCAAGTTTTCTAACTTTGGAAAGTTTTGTCAGTTAGTCCAGTTAGTTAAATTAAATTAATTAAGTTAGTTTAAATTAAATTAGGTCATGTAGTTTTTAATAATAAATTTAATCAAAATATTATTCTTAGGAAGGTCCTGTCTAGGGTTTAGTGGTCAAAAGTGTTGTCATGCGCTCACATGCTCGCGTTCGATACTCGGACTTCTTTAATCTATACTACTTACGATCGGTACACTTGCCGATTGTGTGTGGTATCATTAGGATAATCCGTTTTTAATTAAAGCTTAGTTGTGAGTTTCAGAGATACAGCTTCATGAATTAGGCTCACATAAATCTTCGATAGTATCCCGCCAAACATAAGAAACTTCAAACTTCGGTTGGCGATCTTGGATTTTACCACTTAGATATTGCTTCAATGTTGGCAAGGTCTACTTGAATTCCTTTGGCATTAACCACATGTCCAAGAAATTTTATTTCAGGAAGCCAGAACTCGCACTTCGAAAAATAAACGTACAATTTCTGGTTCCTAAGTATTTCAAGTAAGATCCTAAGATGCACTTTGTGATCTTCTTCTAATTTAGAATAAATGAGTATATCGTCGATGAGTACGATCACAAATCTATCTAAATAGGGTTTACAAATCTTGTTCATCATATCCATGAACGTGGCTGGGGCATTAGTGAGTCCAAATGGCATCACGGTGAACTCATAATGTCCATACTTTGTACGAAAAGCCATCTTCGGTATGTCTTCTTTTTGAACTTTCAATTGATGATACCCCAAAGTAAGTCTATTTTAGAAAAGTATCACGCTCCTTGAAATTGATTAAATAGGTCATCAATTCTAGGTAGCGGATATCGATTCTTAATAGTTACTTTGTTCATGGCTCTATAATAAACACACATTCTCATGGATCCGTCCTTCTTCTTGACAAATAATATCGGAGCTACCCAAGGCTACGAACTTGGATGAATGAATCATTTCTCTAACAACTCATCCAATTGTTTCTTCAATTCTTTCATTTCCATCAGAGCTAAGCGATATAGGGCTTTGGCTACGCGTGCAGTTCTAGGCATCAAGTCTATTCTAAAATCGACTTCTCGATTAGGTGGAATACCTGGTAATTCATCAAGTAAGACGTCTAAAAATTCGGCAACTATAAGTACATCTTTTATCTCTTTTGGTTTTGGCTATTTGGTAATGTAGGCCATAAATGCTAAGCAAACTTGATTTAGACATTTGTTAGATTTAATCATGGAAATTATGTTAACTTGACCAACATATTCTTCACTGACAATTTGCATTGTTCGTTTGTCAGGAGCTTGTAGTTCAATGCTTTTCTTATTCTAGATGATACGGGCATGGTTATCGGATAACCAGTCCATACCTAGAACTATATCAAATATGGCTAATGTCATGGGTAATAATTGAACGGGTATGACATAACCTACTAACAAGATCTTTCCGTTTTCTAAGGTTTTGGAAATTTTCACTACCTCACCATTAACTGTATTGACGTTTAAGGTTTTATTCAATTTTGTTAAAGGTTCGTTTAATATACTACAAAAGTTATAATCTATAAAACTTTGATTTGCACGTGAATCAAATAAAACTCTCGCATAAACGTTATTAACTAAGAACGTACCCGTGATGGTGTCCGGTACGTCCGCAACTTTCTTGGTGTCGAGCACAAACACTCGAGCATTTCCCTTTTTCCCTTCATTCTTGGTGTCTCTTCCTCCAGCACCTCCTCCGGCCCCCCTATATTTTTAGGGAAATCAAATTTGAGATGCCCCATGTCTTTTCAATTAAAGCAAGTCATATTATTTTTCCAACAATCTGCCACGAGATGACCCGTTCGCTTACACGAGTCGCAGACTTTGGAAGTAGAAGCTTCAAATCTGCATTGCCCCAAATGACGTCTTTTGCAAGTCTTGCATAGAGGAATTGTTGGAGTAAATCCTCCATTCTTTCTCTCCACGTGTTTACCCGTGAAGCGGGTATCCTTCCTTCCTTCACCAACTCCTTTCTTATCTTCTTCTTTATTTCGAATCAACCCATTCATCAAGTAACCAACCACTTCCATTGCAGAATCGGTTGTTTGTGGTAAGTGAGACCTTACCATATCTCTGATTTCCCTAGGTAAACCCCAAATGTAACGGGTCACCTTGTTCGATTCCGATGTCACCAAATGAGGTACGAGTCTACAATACTCTTGGAACTTAGTATTGTAGTCTTTTAGATTAGTTCCGACCACCTTGTGATTGAGGAACTTGATTTGGATCATGTCCGTCTCATGCATCGGACAAAATTTCTATAGCACCAAATTTTTAAACTCTTCGCACGCTAACTGATACATGGGCTCCCTCCCTTTTGACATAATAAGAGTGTTCCACCACTCTAATGCTTCTCCTTTAAACATCTGAGAAGTATACTGAATCTTCTCCTTCTTAGTTCACTTGCTGATTATCATGATCGATTCCATCTCTTCTAAGCATCTTAAAGCAGCAATGGCACCCTTGTCACCATAAAATTCCTTAGGTTCATAAGTTTTGAAATTTTTAAAAAGACAACATTCGATCGTAAGTTTCTTTTTAAAATTTCGATTGAATTTGTCACAAGTATTTGAGTTTTGATCACTTCTTTCATCCTGGTGAGTAGTGAGAGAGGTTGATTGAGCTTCTACGATTCAATTCATATCGATATACGAATAAGGATCTAGTTCTTGACATGTGTAAGGTTATATTGAATGAAGCGTGCGTGTGAGAGGTGATTTTGGCAGCGTAACGACTCACAAAGGATAATTAAAAACACTTATTAAATTATGAGGCATGAACAACCTATATATAGAAGATGAAGTTCATTCGTTACGCAGCCCGTAACGAATGGATTCATTCTTCTTCATTCCTTACATAACATAAATAGTATTGTGAATGACTCATTCGCTATACCTCATTCGTCAACATTCCATGACTAATGGTAACATATAAATAACGGTCAGGTCCATTCGTTAAACATCCTTAACGAATGGACATTAACTATAACGTATTTGTTCATTCGTTAAACATCCGTAATGAATGAACACTTAACATAATGAATGGGACTGGTGTAATTACCAAAATTCCCTTTACATTAATATAAAAAAATTACATTAAATACAAAGACTGAGACAACCAAAACGATGTGCTGACAAACTCCCATTGTCTCGTGCTCTTTGTCTAATTTAGCTGAACCACTTTGTCTTCCAATCAGCACAACTATGAACTCCAAACGTGTGACAAACACGAACAACACGCTGGAATTGCATAGCGCGATCATAATATTTAACGTCAGCAAAAACAATCTTATTCTTGAAAAACTGGTCATTATCCGTCTCTGATAAATTAACGAGCCAATCGGATCTATGACTCGTATGAACTCAGTCTTCAAACCTATAAAGTTGTGATAATACCGCCTGTTGAATGTCTTGTAAAGACTTTGTAGAAACGTCTTTACAAGCACTCGTTTCATCATGCCTGGCGGCTTGACATTCAACACAAGCTTTCTCCAATCAGTCTTTAGATCGATCTCGTCGATATACTTTCTAGTCGGAACTTGTGGCTTGAAAAACTTAAAACCGTGAATGACCTCAAATAACAGTGTTTATGAAACCTTCCTGCCAGTTAATTACCACCACGATTCACAAATGGCCGATTAGCAAGCGTCCGGATATCCCACCCTGGCAACGTGAGAACATCGGTGATGCATTGATAATACTGAACACCGTGCTCCCACTTAATTATGTATACCTTAAGTTCCAAATCATACAGCCACGATACAATATCACCTTTGACAGTCTTTGATGCTTTGAAGGTTGTATTTTGGTGAGCCGTTGCACGTGCTTTGACCTTCATTTTGTGTTCTTTGTCAACGTACCTGTATGCTTCAGTAATTTTAGAAAGATGGGATTTGTTGCGTACCCTGAACAAGTCCTTGGAAGCAGGATCCTTTGAACCCGATCCGCTTTCAGATACTTTTTATTTCTTCTTTATTGTCTTCTCCAGATGTTCTTTAGCAGCTTGAACGTATTCATCAGTAAAGAATGGAACACCCTGATCAACATTTAAACCTGTATATAGATCAGGATATTCCTCTGCTCTCACATCCTCCACCTCGATTTCTTCATAAATAAACGACGTATCCCCAGTTGCAATACTCGTGTCAAACTGAACCTCCTCATCATTAATTACCTCAACATCCTCTTAAGCTTCTAACGCATCCAATTCATCTCCTTTCAAACCCAATAAAATCGAGATTTGATCACGAGACAAGGCAAAGTCCACAAACTCTCCTTCCTCGATCTCATCAGCATTAGCAGTACTCATGACAATCCCACGAACGTTGTCCATAAATAGGATGGTGTTGGTTTGATCGACTCGATTGGCTTTACGTTAGTAGTATCTTGATATACTACTAATTGTCGATCATTGCCCTCGTTTTCACCACCACCAGTAGTAGATGATATACCTGCAGATTGTTTTTGCTCACTTCCACCAAAACTCGCATCTGGATATTTATCATCATCATTATTCTTCAACTTTTTCAACGCATCATCCTTACATGTCAGTTCAAAAATAACTTCCTCTTGAGCTTTAATCTTCTCCCTATGAGCAGTAACAAGCTCACGAAGTTCTTGATTCTCATTCTGGCAGTACCAAATCTGGCTAACCATTCGCCTTTGGTCCATTCTCATCTGGTCTTGCAAGTTACGGTCAGCAGCCATTTGACTTTCCTGAAGGTGGATCAAGCTCAACAACATGTCCATCTGATGCAGAACAGTTAATGTATGAAACGAAGGAGGAATTAGCTGAACTGGACCCTGATGACGACAAAACTTCATAAATGATTGAGCCATCGGCTGCATTTGCATCGTGGTCAGAGCAGGAGATGTAACCATTGTCGTAATAGGAGAGGTCGGCATAGGAGACAACATCGATTGTGGAATCGATGCGAATCTTGCATTAGTTGATGTCGTCTTCATAAATGTAATAGCCGGAGCACTAACAATAGTAGGTACCACCGACACTTGTCGAGGAATTGACGACCTTGGTTCATAAGGACCAATATCCACACCGTCTGCCCTTATAGCTCGTCTATTCGTTGGTTGTTCTTTCATTGGAGCCTTACCCTTTCTCTTACGTTGAGAAGCCTCAGAATTAGCTGCCTCAACCACAATATGTCTCCCAGCTCCCCCATTTCCACCTTCACCACCATCATTTCCATCGTTCCCGTCGTGTTCCCATTTGGCCCATCTTGACATTCAGAATCGGAATCGTCCTGGATCCAATGATCATTCGCTAAACGACAATCAAAAGTTTAGCCCTCAAGTGTTTGTTGGCGATACGTCTTCATGCGCTTCATCGTATCAGCTATCATATGCTCAAAAACTAGTACATCATCCATCAAAGACTGATTAATCACAAGATCAGGAATCAGATCCTGAATGATAAGCTGTAGAAAGCAAGGATACATCAAAAACTTGTTCTTTCGATTCTTGACCAAACAGTTCTCCTTTAAGTGATAATATCAGCTCTGAGAAATTGAATGGTTTATTCAATATCAATGCAATGAACGCAGATCGTAGAACGATCCTGCATTCTTCGAATCCACCCTTGCGTCCCCCAAGGCAATGTATAATAACTTGTAGCAGATACTTGTATTGTTCTCACAAGTATGTCTTGTTGTATTGGGAACGGTCAAGATAACCTTTATAGAATAATCTCTTAAATAGGCCACGTATAAGTGTATTGTCAAAGTCACAAGGATGATCAATCTGTCAGCAAAATGAAGACCTCAACGAATCACACAAGCATCAATCTTTATCGTATTATTATGCACAACAACAATGATAGTCTTCTCAGCATCGTTGTAACGAGCACTTTCACGCTGAAATGTATTGGGACATCAGCGAATATGGCATAGTGAATGTGTGAGCGACGTAAGAATGCAATTACGTCCCCAAACATATCACGACCCACAAAGTCATCTTGCAAGAATGCATAGATGTTGTATTTCTTGTCATAGGCAAGTTCTTCTACGGCTGGTGCGACTTGTTGTTGTGCTTATGGTGGCTCAGTTTGTGGTTCTTCTTGAATGATGGGGTTTTCTTGAACATCAGGGTTCTCTTGTGTCGGAGCGTCAGCCGTAATTTCATCTGCCATCTCTGAAATGTAAACCCGTACATTTTATAACATAAACAAAAATTTCACTTATACTTAGTGAAAAACCTGATTCTGTTTAAAATACATTAGCTTATTCGTTATCCATTCGTTATGACGAATGGGTTCATTCATTATAACGAATAAGTTGATTTGTTATCATACTAACAACAAATTACTGAATAACGAATGGTTTAGGAACGAATAAGTCCGTTCGTTGAAAAAATAAGACGGATGAGGTTTCATTCATTATACAATCAAACGAATGTACCTAGTCGTTATTTTAAACTTGACGAATGGGTTCATTCGGCCACTGTAGACACGGATGAACCTCCATTCGTTATCTATAACGAATAGATCTGAATAAGATTAAGGTTTGACCCTCTTTAGACAAAGTCAAAATTAATCAAAGACTAGTTATTCAAGCATGCAACCCAGAAATTTCAATTTAATAAAAAACGCAATGAATCGATACAAAACTGATAATACATGATTCGTAATGTCATCTTCTAGCAACCCTAATTAGCCAGTTTATTAAACAATCCTGTTAAGTATGCTCATTTGATTTATCATTAAGCCGGTTATCTAAACTCAAAATTAACCCATCATATGATAATCATTTTTGACGAAAATCATTGCGCTGAACTCGTCTTTACCTTTTGAATATTAATCGATCAACAAAACTCGGTTTAGTGATGGTTTAATTTTCTGGAAAAAGTTTGCAAGGGTTTACTTAGTGAGGGTGATAATTGAGAATACGAATGGTTCATTTGTCTAATCACTGTGCTTTGTATATTATATTAGATCTCCACACATCCCTAAGCAAACGTATGAGCTCATTCGTTAATTCAAAATTAATGAATGGTCTTCATCCGTTGTCTCATTCATTAACAATAGTTAACCAAATCAACAATAAGTTAAAAACCATAACGAATAGCGTGTTATTCGTTCTTCATTTGTTATCACTCTCAATAGCGAATGAGGTTATTTGTTATCAGGCCATCAGAAGCGAATGAGGTATAACGAATGGAGACATTCGTTATCCTTTCTCATTGCGAATGACGTACATTCATTATCAATTATGATAGCGAATGGGTTCCATTCGTTACAATCAAAGTAACGAATGGGGTATAAAATAACAAAATTAAAAATGAAAAATTTTCATTCTCAAATTTCCAAGGATTAAATATGCATCGAATCCCGTGCTTTGATGAACTTTACCTTAAACTGTTTACCACTCGGGGTAAAAACCAATACCTTAACATGTTTTACATGAAAAACACATAAGTTAAAAAGAATTAACTTAAATCAATTAACTTTAAAATGTGGGAAAATCTTTCTGTATTTTTCAATTTTTCAAACTTTACCTCATATCTTGGAAATCGAAAATAAAGCATAAACAAATAAAAAAAATGTTTTTGAATTTTGAATATTTTCGAGATTAAAACAAAATTAACAAGCAACACAAATACAAAATTTATTCTACGAAAGCAGTACATATTTTTGTGAGTTTACCAGAGAATTATATTGACCAAGTCGCCTTTCCACCACATTTTTATATTTCAGCGTTATTATGACTGCTGCTAAGTCGGTCAATGGATTTGTTGTCCACTTAAAATTTAACAACAAATGTTTCTGAAAATTCAGTGATATAGTTAGATTTGTTCAATTAGCACGAATCGTCAGTACCCCTCATCTTTCAGTCATATTGTATATCTCATACAATGAAGCTTATCATATATGTCTTTTTCTTACTAAAAATGATTAGTTGTGACTCGCAAAAATAAGAAATAGAAAATAAAGCCAAAGGTTAAATTTTCCCTTAAGATCGGTATTACTACACGCAAATAAGGTCCCATTTTAACAAAATAAAAAGATAAAATAAGTTGAAATTGTGCAGGCCTTAACCTCCAGTTCGATACATTGCTAACAGACGTAAAGAAGATCCAAGGCTTATATGAAACACCAAGAATATAAAGCAGGATACTTAGGTCTTAACCCTCAGATCGGTATTCCTACATGCGTAGAGAGTCCAAGACTTAAGCAAAAATAAAGAAAAAATAAAGTTGAATTTCTTAGCAAAATGAACTCATGCACACACAACCATCTTTAAAAACTTTTGAGACTTAAAACATATATTAACCATGCTTACATATGTTAATCCACCAGATTCGGCTAGCGTTTATGGTTATATCACTTACTTTTTCTTAATTGCTTGTTTTAAAACCTACCAATGCACTAATACAATTAAGCACACAACCTTTTAAGCTTAATTCTTACTGGATATGGGACTAGATGACCAATTTACTATCATCTTCTCTTTTTGCTTCAAAACTCATTTTGATGAGCATAATTTGTTAATGTTTTTGTATTTTTGAAATATTTGAATGCTTTTGGATTTTCTGTGTACCGACAAAAAACACAATATTTTTGTATTTTTCCCTTTTCTTCCCCAAAACCCGAAATATTAAACAAAATAAAAGCAAAAGAATAAAACTATAAAAACAAAAATTTATTATCCAAGCTTAGAGACTTCAGCAAGAGTTTTCAAACCATTTAAACGAAGCAAAAATTTAAATCTCGTTTTATCGAATGCTTTGGTAAAAAAGTCAGCCTTTTGATAATCCGTGTGCACATTCTCTATTTCAGTTAATTTCTTTTCATAGAAATCACGAATAAAATGATATCGAATATCAATATGTTTCGTTTTAGAGTGGTGTAACTTCGTTAAACAAATAGCAGCAGAGTTATCAATAAATATGGGAGTAGTAAGAAACTTCAGACCGTAATCCCGCAAGTGTTGCTGGATCCATAAAACCTGTGAACAGCAACTCGAGGCTGCCACGTATTCGGCTTCTGCGGTTGAAGTGGAGACCGTTGTCTACTTCTTACACTGCCGGGAAACAAGCCGGCTTCCTAGAAATTGACAACCCGTTGTAGTTGACTTGAAGTTCATCTTGCATCCTCCATAATCCGAATCGGAAAATGAAGTGAGATCAAAACTATCATTCTTGGGATACCATAACCCGATGTTAAGATTACCCCTCAAATAGTGAAATATACGTTTAACCGTCGCCAGATGAGTCACTTGGGGACTCGCTTGATACCTGGAACACAAGAAAACAACAAACATAATATTAGGACGCGACACAGTTAGATACATTAAAGAACCTATCATAGCTCAATATTGGGTTGGATCAACGGTATCCTCCAATTCATCTGGTGACAAATTGTGACTCACGGGAAGAGTAGTAGAAGGGATTTTAACGACAGTTTTCTTGAAACGGCTCAAGATGTTGTTCACATGTTCGTCTGATGAAAGAATATTCCGTCTTTAGACTGTAGATCCTGCAACCCTAAAAAGAAATTCATCCCCCCATCGAGCTCATCTCGAACTTGGTCTGCATGGACGTTTCGAATTTCTTACATGGATTGTCGTTTGTTTAGCCAAATATAATGTCTTCAACATAAATCTGGACGAGGAGCAAATCTTCTTCGACAGTCTTGTAGACTAGGGTACAATCCACAGTCAGTAAGATGGTCTGTAAGCGTGTCGTACCAAGCTCTCGGGGCTTGGTGTAGACCATAAAGAGCCTTGTTTAAATGGTAAACACTTTGGTCAACTAAACTGTTGCAACTCCTCTTGCATTGCTTCTACCCAAGACGAATTTTCAAGCGCCTTATGAACACTCGTCGGTTCCATTTGAGAAAGAAAGCAGGTGTATTTTGCGAGATTTATGATGAATGCATATCGGCATACGCACACAATATATTCGAATCACCCGCATTAGCAATCCGATGGCATGTCTGAACACCAGCATCGAGATCACCAATGATGTTTTCTTGAGGATGATACGTATGAATCCGAAGTGTTGGATTATTAGGCACAACAACATGATTAATTACTTAAATTATTCAGATTCTCTTCAGCCGCAACCTCATCAACAATATGATATGGGTCCCCCACATTGGGATTATCAGTAAATGATACTGCAGAAGAATCAGCAGAGTGACCATCATCCGATGATACAGAAACTGTATCAGAAGTTTCACGATGATTATCATTCACTTCGTTATAAATAGAAGCCCTTGGTGTGGAAAACAATTGATCTTCCAAGTACGTACGCACGAAGTCTTCATTAGGTAGATCAACTATGGGAGTAAATGAGTTAAATAAACTCTCGTAATCGAACATCCAATCAGGACCCTTGCCGGCAGGAGGTGTTGTGTAACTTTGGCAGTAAACATGGTACCATTCTTCAACACAACCCGAAGAAAAATTGAAGACACATTTCTTAGGCAATGCGTAGCCCAAGAATTAACCTTCAATAGCCTTTTCCTCGAATTTTCCTGCATCACGTTTTAGCATTATGCAAGGAAACCCGAAAGGTTCTAAGAGCTTTAAGTTAGGTTTACGGTTGTTTAGAAGCTCATAACTCATATTTTGCAGCTTCTTAGCCATCAGAACACGATTGAGCGTGTAGCAAGTAGTGTTCACAGCCTCATTCCAAAATTGATCAGGAAGCTTTGAATCTGCAAGCATTGTTCTTGCTGCTTCAATCAATTTTCGGTTCTTTCGTTCAACAACAATGTTCTGTTGTGGTACGTAATGAGCGCTATATTCCTGATGGATCCCTTTTTGAATATGTAAAAAGTCCAATATATTATTTTTGAACTCCGTATCGTTATCACTCCGAATACGTCTCACCTTATGTTTGTAAAGTGATTTGATCTTTGTGATTAAACTTTGGACAAAAACCGATGTTTGATTTAGAACTCATAAATAACACCCACGAATACCTCGAATAGCCGTCGCTTACAACTAGACAGTACCAATCTCCAGCAATACTCGCACGATTCACATGACCAAATAAATCCATATGAAGTCGTTCCAGAGGAGTATCAATGGAATTAAATAACTTCGTCGGGTGCAACTTCTTCTTCTGTTTGCCTTTCTTGCATACAACACAGTGATCTGTTAACTTGAAGTGTTTTAGGGAAACCCCTTCCACCAAATCATTTTCCATAAGATGGTTCATCTTCCTAACATGAATGTAAGCCATACTCCTATGCCACATAATCGAGTCTTTCTCAGTTGCCTTACAGATAAAACACGTTTCAACAGACATAGAAGTCGATACCTTAGTACTCATATTTAGTACATAAATATTGTTTAACTGAGTAGATCACATAACAACCATGTCTTCTAGAATGACATATCCTGGTTTGAGTATTATGCACTTCTTGTCAGTGAACACGGTGGTATAGGTTTTGTCACAAATTTGAGAAAGGCCCAACAAATTGTGATCCACCTTGTCAAATTAACTAACTTTTTCAAGCATAATGCTACCGCTTGACACATCTCCTTCCTTCATAATCATACCGCTAAAACTACCCGCGAACGCTACATAACCCCATGAATATTCATCACATTGGTTAGTAGGTCAATATTGTTGGTAATGTGACGAGAGCATCCACTATCCATGATCCAATTTTCACCTGATATAGTCTTGGATAGACTCTGCACATATAGGAAACATGATTAGTCTAAAAAGGCAGCCCATGCCTCAGTCTCGGGCACCTCTTTCGTTTCAACGAGAGGTTTAATTTTAACATAATCCATATGTGGTTTAGCCGCTTGTGAATAAGTCACAGGTCTTTTAGACTTTCGTCTCAAATATGCAGCTTGAACCACGTTTGTGTTCATATTTTTACAAATCGGTTGTGTCAGAACAAACAATTTGGGTTTTAACTTAGAAGACGTTTCATTAACATGAACCACCTTGCATGGATTCACATTTTGAAACAAAATCTGAGTCTCATCAACCTGAACAATGGTCTCTTGAGAATTTCCTTTACCATGGGGACTGGTTTGGATTGTTCCTTGGTAGCAGGAATGTCATTCTTAACTTTCCTAACTCCATAGTTTCTTATAACATGAACTCATTCTCCACATAAGTAACATGTTCTATATCAACAAACGCACGTTGCAGTTTGATAGAAGATTGTGCAATAGGAGGTTGACTAGAATCATTCAAGACATTTACTTTATCTAAATAATCAAACGTTACAGCTTTCTTTTACATGTAAAAATCAAGATTTGAAGAATTTGAAAAACTTTTCAAAGTGACAGTTCTCGTAAAACTAACAAATTAAATTTTCTTAACAGGATTAATTTGTTGATTTAAATTAACATATGAAGATTTGATGTTTGATAACTTAGATATAGCAAACGCTTGTTCGAGATCATTCAATTTTGATGTTTCATTTTGAAAGATGCTTTCAATCAACTCTGGTTTGATCAAATTAAGCGGAATGTCTTTCTCATTGAAATCTTTGCTAAGACCATTTAATTTAAACAAACGACCTGTGTTTACATTAGCAAGAGTAGGATTGATGAAACGCCTTTGAAGATTTTAACTTGTTCATTTTATGTAACATCACGGAAATATCGGATCAAAATACCAAGTGTTCAAAGTACAAGGGCTAAACTAGAAAAATCTATTTCTCTGGCCAATCGCGACACGCGATACCCAAGACCCAATGCCGTCGCGTATCGCGATGACGTGGTCTGACAGGCAACCCCACGTGCCTCCACGTGTCCCTACGTGGCACCAGATGTCAAGCCACGTGGCGAACGTGACATTCCTACTAGGTTACGCGACAAGCCTAGTCGCGATACGCGATGACCTCCGAGAAGGTCCATCGCGTATCGCTACATATTAAAATATAATATAAAGATCCGTCAACCCATCGCGATACGCGATGGGTACTTGGCAAGACCCATTGCGTATCGCGATTGGTCGGCTGATCAACGCCTATAAATAGGGCCATCAACCCTCATTCACACTCACACGAACTCACTCTCTCTACCTCGTTAAACGTGCCCCAACCCTCCTCGTATTCCATGCTGAAATCCAATGTGTGTACCTCGTAAACCGTGCTCAAAACCCGACACTACCACGAAGAATGTGCACCCCAAGATGACCCTACACCTCGCCTCAAAGTCCGTGCCGACGAACCCGACGATCGACGTGGCTCGTTTAGCATGGAAGAAGTGTTGATCAAGATTCTCAATAGGCGTGTGCAAGTGTCGATGTGCTGCTCGAGATTCTAGAAAGTATTAAGCCAAACAAGGTAGGGGTAATGCATGAATAAAATATTAATATAGTATTAAAATATTATACCCTAAGTTAAGGGTATACTCTATACATCGAGAATAAAACGAAAGAAAATACAAAACAAAGAAAGTTTAAAAAGGTAAAGATATGAGTATAATTCTTTGTTATTATTAAAGTATTAATTATTATTTAAATGATTTTAAGTAATAAATAACAAAGAAATAAAGTATACGTTTCTTTGAGAAGAAGAAACATAGTGTCAGAAATATAAATGATATTTTAAACTAAAGGTTTGAATATATTTAAATAAAAGAAAAGACCTTTTGAACTAAAGGTTCATAAAGAAAATAAAATCGAGGTAAAGATTATACAAAAAGAGACTAAAGGTCTTAAGCTAGATTAAATATCTATTATTAAAAAGGGTTATACTCGTACTATAGGTTCGAGATAGCGAAGACGAACCGATTAGTGAAATGAAGCTGATTCATCCTAAAGGTGAATACACCCAAATTTAATAACTTGTTTAATCAAGTCAAAGTAAATTTATTACATGAGATTACGTATCTCTAAAACATTATGAACAAAAGTAATCTCTTGCCCTTAGGCTGTCGTGTACGTTTGTTTGGATCCTTACATATGTGGTAGACGGTGGGCAAACCGCTCAACACCTGATCATATACCTAAGTTACGTCCGAGAGAGGGTAATCATGTGTATATTGATGGTAGCTATGTAATATCGAACGTTGTAGTGTTTGCTGAGCGGTTCGAGTTGAGCTTAAGTTTATAATTGTTTTTTATTTTTTTAACTTGATTATTCCTAAGCCACGATGGGCCGAGAGCTAAGTTATGTCTCGAGGGATAGTTAAGTAATTAAAATAGTTTTGCGTCAGCTTATTCACCAGCATGTGTTGCTAACGTATTTTCAAGCTGTTTTACAGGTAACGAAGGATAGGAGCTTGAAGAATCGAAGCCTTCGATAGGTGATCTGATGGTTTAGATCCTTTTTGTTAAACTTTAAATATGTAAATGATGTTTTGTATAAAACAAGTAATCTTTTGTAAACATGAACGGGTATTTTATAATCTCATCTGTTGATATGTAAATTTTAATATTTTAATCCATGCAAATATTTCCGCATTTAATCCGCAACTCTAATTAAATTACAAAAATGGTACCAACTGTTAGTCACACGCCTAGGCCAAAGATGGGGGTGTGACTGGTTGGTATCAAAGTCATCAATCTTAGCGAATTAGGTATTAACTAATAATACCTAAGCTTCGATTCAAGTTAATAAGAATTATTATTATTTGTTTAATTTAAATAGGGATAAGATAGGATGGTAACCTTTTCTATCCCTCCTCAATCTAAACAACTCATAGATGTAATTCAAGAAAATAATGGAAGGCTTCATGCGCGACGAAAGGAGAGCTGGATGCCCCGGACTAATTCTGAAGGACAACATTAGTGAAGACTATTATGAAGATTTCTTCAACCAAGATCATCCGATTGAACGACCTACACCGGTTTACTTTCCCGGCACCGAACAACTACCGCTCAATCTTTCAAGCAATCCACCGATGCAAGAGTATGATCCCACAAGAACTTCAAGTTACCATCCGTCAAGCATCCCAAAATATCACCCATCCGAAATCCCTATGTACTATCCATCCAATGAATTTCTAACCAACAAACAAGTCAAAGATGGTCAAGAAGTTTATGAAAGACTAGGACTCCTACAATGTTAAGAAAATTTATCTATGGTTGTAATTATAAATAAATGTGTGAAAATAAGAACGTTGAATCGTTCTAGTAAGGATAGGAATATATATGTATATAAAGTAACGAAATATATATATATATGTATATATATATATATATATATGTTTTTGTGTAATGTAATAATATATATATCATTTATCATATATATATATATATGTGTGTGTGTGTAAATAAATAAATGAATAAAAATATGTTTTAAGAAAAGAATGTAAATATTTCAGAATGTCGAATCAAGAACCAAACAATGCGGAAGCTCCTCGAAAAGGGGAAGAAAACTGCGCCCAAAACGAACAAGATCAAAGAATACCTGAACAATACATAAAACAAATTCAACAAATGATAAAAGTCGTGAGAGTTGAGTCACATATTAGAACCGAATCTAGGCAAACCCGTTCGGAACATTCTTGAAAATCCATAAAATCCAAGTCTCTTCCTAACCCATCTCATCCCGAAGAAAGTGTACATGAATCAAATGTTGGAGGTGAATTTAATCGAAAGTTCAAGACACTAAAAATCGTAAGTTGTTCTTTCAAAGATTTCAAAAACTTTGGTCCTAAAGAATTCTATGGTGACAAGGGCGCTATTGTAACACTTGGATGGAGGAGATGGAGTCGATAGTGATCATTAGCAAGTGCGCCGAACAAGAAAAGATCCAATGCACGGAGCAAATGTCAAGGGTGCAGCTCTGGAATGGTGGAACACTCTCATCATGAGTAAAGGAAGACAAACGTTGTACCATTTGATGTGGGAAGAGTTCAAGGAGATGGTGTTAGCAAAATTCTGTCTGATGCATGAAACCGACCAAATCTGATCCAAGTTCCTCAATCATAAAGTTATCGGGACCAATCTTCATGAGTACAACACCAAATTTCACGAGTACTATAGACTTGTTCCCCATCTGGTATAGCCTGAATCCAGCAAAGTAACTCGATATATTTGGGGACTCCTGCGAGAAATTCACGACATGGTGAGGTCTCACTTGCCTCAAACCGCTGACTCCACCATGGAATTAGCTGGTCATCTAATGAACGGATTAATCTGTAATAAAGAAGAGGACAAGAAGGTGGTACCATCAAATGACCACAAGAAAGTTGGAAGTCCCTGATTCAAGGGAAAGGGTGTGGAGCAACATAAAGCTGTATTCAATTCCAACTACACCTAATGCAAAATCTATAAAAAGTACCAGAAAGGCCGATGCCACTTCGTTACGTCTGCGACAATCATGTGTAATTCATGTCACAAACCCGGTCATGCAACGGCTGACAGCTGGAAGAAAACAATGACTTTCTACAACTGCAAGGAGATGGGTCATCTCAGTTTCGAGTTCCCCAAAGAAAGGCAATGCAAGAGTTTTCGTTCTAGACACCAAGAAAGCGGCCGACATGCCGGAAACCATCACCGTTACATTCTTAGTTAACGACACATATGCTAGAGTGAAAGAACATGAGACGGATTGTAATAAAGTTATGTTTACAATACGATGATCAATGGCAAGAACACTAATCAAAGGGATAAACACATGAAAATTCACACAAAGATTCACTAATATTGATATGACATGTACACTATCTCTCTCTCTCTCTCAAGATTACAATCAAGATTACAAGATATGACATTAAAACTCCTATTTATACTAAGAACCTATACGTTGACCAAACTTATACGCTCCTTAAAATATATCTAACAATATTAGCTCGTTTAACCAATCCAAGACCTAGGGATAGACAAAAATGCTCTAACAGTCTCCCCCTTGGATATTGCTTGGTCTTGGTGTCTAAGATGTAGACGTTTATGCTCCAACAGACTCCCCCTCGGATATTTCTTAGACTAACAAACTTGATCTTCAAGTCATATCCCCCTATCGTCTTGATAGTCTAACACACTCCTCCTTAAGCTTTCCGAATCGACATGTATAACTGTTGAATTTTCTAAACTTCTTTGAAATTTTTTGTTTCCTTTTAAATGGGAGTCGTGTAGACGTTTAGTATTCTCTTTGTAAGACCATGAGTTTTCATAGGCCAATATTCTCAGTTCTTCGAGCTTGTGAACTTGATCTTTCCGGATTTTACCGGCGGACGTTAGATCAAAATTTACAGCTCATAGAGCCCAGTAAGCTTTATACTTTAGTTCTACGAGTAGATGGAATGCCTTCCCATAAACAAGTTTGAAAGGTGTTGTTCATATGGGGGTCTTGTAGGCTGTCCTAAGGGCACACAAAGTGTCATCTAATTTTTCTGCCCAATTTTTGTGATTCATTCCTATAGTTCTTTCTAGATTCCTTTTGATACCCCGATTCGAGACTTCTACTTGCCCACTGTCTGAGGGTGATATGGTGTTGCCAATCGGTGGTGAACTCCATATTGTGCTAAGACCTTTTCAATTAAGGTATTGCAGAAGTGGGTACCCATGTCGTTGATTAGGGTTTTTGGAGTACCATACAACTACTCGAGCATCATTAGTGTGAAGAGCTTGTGTTTCTACCCATTTATAAACGTAGTTGACTTCTACAAGGATGTACTTGTTTCCGAATGAATTAGGAAATAGGCCCACGAAATCTATTTCCCATACATCAAAGACTTCACATATTTGAATGCCTTTTTGAGCCATCTCATTTTTGGCTGAGGTGTTTCCAGCTCTTTGACAAGCATCGCATGCTTGGATCAAAGCATGTGTGTCTTTATATATAGTGGGCCAGAAGAATCCTGCATCAAACGCTTTCCTGAACTTGGTGGTGGTACTGTGGTGTCCACCAGTAGGTCCTTCATGGAAGTGTTTGAGAATATCTAATGCTTCCTTTCCTGATACACACCTAAGAACGACCTGATCGGCACCTATCCTAAACAAGTAAGGGTCTTCCCAGAAGTAGTACTTTAGGTCGGAGAATAATATCTTCCGTTTTTGATGAGTTAGCCCTTATCTTTGGATTCTGCAAGCTAGATAGTTCGTGAAGTCAGCAAACCAAGGACTTTCATCTTCCTCTTTCATTAACGCTTGGATATGCATGAGAACTTCGTGTGGAAAATTATCATCGATAACTTCGTTGTGATGTTCTTCTGAAGATGGGCATTCTAAGCATGAAAGATGGTCTACGGCTACATTCTCTGCTCCTTTCTTGTCCTTGACTTCTATGTCAAATTCTTGGAGTAAGAGAATCCATCGGATAAGTCTAGGTTTGGCATCCTGCTTGTTGAAGAGGTATCGTATGGCGGCATGGTTGGTGTAAACTATGGTTTTGGAAAAAACTAGGTAGTATCTAAATTTTTCGAAGGCAAAGACTACTGCTGCTAACTCTTTTTCTGTTGTGGTGTAATTTTCTTGTGCATCATTAAGAGTTTTACTAGCACAGTAAATTGGGTGAAAATGTTTTTCTTTGCGTTGTCCGAGTACGGCTCCAACTGCAAAGTCACTTGCATCGCACATGATCTCGAATGGAAGGGTCCAATCAGGTGTAGTCATGATTGGTGCGTTGGCAAGTTTGTCTTTCAATATGTTGAATGATTCAACACATTCTTTAGGGAAGACGAATGGTACGTCTTTCTCCAGAAGTTTGGTCATAGGTCTAGCAAATTTGGAGAAGTCTTTTATGAAGCGGCGATAAAATCCTGCGTGACCTAGAAATCTTCTAATGGCTTTGACTGAAGTTGGAGGCGGAAGTCTGGATATGGTTTTCGATTTTTGCCTTATCAACTTCTAGTCCTGCTCGGGATATCTTATGACTGAGAACAGTGCCCTCTTTTACCATAAAGTGGCATTTTTTCCAGTTGAGTATTAAATTCACTTCTTCACACCTAGTAAACAATTTGTCTAGGTTTATTAAACAATGATCGAATGAGTCTCCAAAGACTAAGAAGTCGTCCATGAAAACTTCCATAGAGTGTTCGATCATTTTAAGAAAGATGGTCACCATGAAACGTTGGAAGGTGGCCGGAGCATTACATAGTCTAAATGGCATTCTTCGGTAGGCGAAGGCTCCATACACACATGTAAAGGTGGTCTTATCCTGATCCTCAGTTGCAATGGGAATTTGAAAGTATCCGGAAAATCCATCAAGAAAACAATAGAACATTTTTCCAGATAAATGTTCAAGTCTTTGATCGATAAAAGGAAGTGGAAAATGATCTTTTCTTGTGGCGTCATTAAGCTTCTGCTAAATCAATGCAAACTCGCCAGCCTGTAATGGTCCTCATTGGTATTAACTCGTCCTTCTCGTTCATTACAACTTTCATTCCTCCCTTCTTGGGTACTACTTGAACTGTACTAATCCAAGGTGAATCTGAGATTGGGTAGATTAATCTGGTATCAAGGAGCTTGATTACTTCCTTGCTCACCACATCTAGCATGTTGGGATTAAGACATCTTTTATGTTGGACCACGGGTTTGTATTCTTCCTCCATGTGGATTTTGTGAATACAAAAGGAGGGACTGATGCCCTTGATTTCCATGATTTTCCAAGTGATAGGCTTCTTATGGCTTTTAAGAACCTTAAGAAGTTCGTCTTTCTCTTCTTTAGAAAGGTGACATGCAATAATTACTGAGAGTTGAGAGTCTTTTTCTAGGCGTATTCAAGATTGTTTGATAGTTCTTTTAACTCTAAGACTGGTGGTTCTTCGATTGATGGTTTTGATTTTTCGTTACGTTCGGTGATCTCACATACTACTTCTGATGTTTCCTGATTGAAAGAATTGAGATTTTTGTTTTCTGAAATAGGTTTGGTAATAGTATCAGTTAAGATTTGTGTTTTAAATGAGGTATTAAGGGAAGATTTCCGCACATAGCAACTTATGATAGAATCGATAATGTCTACACAGTAAAATGTGTTATCGTGATGTTGCGGATGTTGCATAGATTTTCCTATGTCAAAAGTGATAGCCTCTTCATTGACCCTGAGAGTGAGTTTGCCGGTGCAAACGTTAATGATAGCCTTTGTAGTGGCTAAGAAGGGTCTTCCTAAGATCAGAGATACACTTTTATCTTCCTCCATATCTAGAATTACAAAATCTACTGGGAAAACAAATTTGTCAATTTTGACAAGCATGTTTTCAGCAATGCCCCGAGGGTATTTAATGGATCGGTCAGCTAACTGAATGCTCATGCGGGTGGGCTTTGGTTCTCCTATCCCTAGTTTTTCAAAAACCGCATAAGGCATTAAATTAATACCAGCTCCTAGGTCAACCAGGGCATTGCTAACAGGTAAATTTCCTATGAGACAAGGGATAGTAAACCTCCTTGGATCGGTCATTTTTTGCGGCAACTTGTTTTGGAGGACAGCTGAACATTCTTCGCTCATGGTGACATGTGATAGCTCCTCCAGCTTCCTTTTGTTGGTCAACACTTCTTTGAGAAATTTTGCATATTTCGGAATTTGAGCAATGGCTTCGACGAAAGAGATGTTGATATTGAGTTGCTTGAAGAGTTCGAAAAACTTCCCGTACTGAGTTTCCAATATCTCCTGTTTCAGCTGTCCAGGGTATGGAATAGGCGTAACATAAGTTCTAACTGGTTCCTTAGGTTGTACGGTGCCAGTTGGAACTAGTATCTCCTGCCCTTTGTCAGGAACTTCCTTCTCCAAGACTGGTTCTGATGTTGGTGAGACAATAGTGGTTGTGCCACTTCTTAATGTGACAGCGTTGGCTGTCGCATTCTGATTGGTTACGGTGTTGCTTGGAAGATTGTCAGATGGTCTTTCAGACAATTATCGGGCAATCTGTTCGATATGAGTTTCTAGATTCTACAATGATGCTTGTTGACTTTTAAGGTCAGCTTCATGCTTTAATCTTACTCCGTTGATATCAACAGCCCTTGAGTCGGCCTTCTTTTTTGCTTCATTTGTTTTGGTCTTGATTTGGATCAACATTTCTTCGATTTTCAAGTAGCTCGGATTTTGATGGCTACTGGAACTTTGATCTTGGAATTGTGGTTTAGGCTGGAAGGATTGATTCATCGGTCTCTTTTCGAATCCAGGTAAGGTTTGAGTGTTACCTCCGTCTTTCCAACTGAAATTCGGGTGGTTTCTCTAACCTGAATTGTAGTTTTTGCTGAAAGCATTGTTTTGACGGGCGATGAAGTCAACTTCTTCCATAGCCATGATAACTTGTTTGCAGTCACTCATCTTGTGAGTTCCTCCACAGGTGTCAAACGTGATCTTGGTTTTTAATAGTTCGGCTTGAAGTTGTTAAAATTTCTTCGAAATGGCTTCAAGCTGTGCGGTGACAAGTATGTTGGCATCGACGTGGTGCAATCATTTATGCGTTGGTGTAGATCTTGGTGGGTTATAAGAGAAACTCTTCTTTGATGCCTTCTACATGATTTCAAATGCTTCGTTAGGTGATTTGGATCCCAGATCTCCACCAGGGACTTGGTCGATGGCCTGTTTGTTTTGACTAGATTGTGCGTCAAAGAAAGTTTGTACTTGTAACCATACACTCAGTTCATGATCTGGGAATCTTCTTAGAAGACTTTTGTATCTATCTCATGCTGCGTGTAACGACTCATCATCACGGTCTGGAATCCGGTAATGCTGGCTCGGTATTTGGCAGTTTTATCAGGCGGAAAGTATTTGAGGAAAATTGTTCAACCATCTGGTCCCAAGTAGTGATGGAACCAGAGGAAAGAGATTCTATCCATTCTGGGGTTTGACCCATTAGAGAGAAAGGAAAGAGTTTGAGTTTGATCTGATCTTCTGAACAGTTTTGAATTTTAAAGGTTCCGCAGATTCGTAAAAATCGAGATATATGAGAAAGAGGGTCTTCGTCGAGGAGACCATGAAATTGACTGAATTTTCCGCCATATGAATGGTGCTTAATTTGATTTCGAAATTTTCGGTGATTTCGGGTGAAGCCACTACATTGCGTAGCCTTCGAGAGTTGGCTTGGCATACGGGCTCATGTTTGGTTCATTGTTTAGGGCCGCCATCATTTATTCGGTTTGATTTTCTCCTGATGTCGTGGCGTCTACTGACTCGTCTTTGATTGTTTCAGAGGAATCTGCATTGCGTAATTGTGCTCGTCGACGAAAGAGTCGTTCCGGTTCAGAAATTTGAGAAACAAGCTCATGTTCGAATGTAGAGGACATACATGGGATTAGACCAAAGTGAAACTATTTAAATTAAACTAAAGGTTAGTTGAAGTTAAACTAAGAATTAGGCTAAACTATTCTAAAACTAAACTAATATATAAGTTAATTAAGCTAAAATAAAAATTAGACTAGCCTTAAAAAATATATAGTTTAATAGTAAATAAAATAAAATAAAAGTTAAAAAAAAATATTTGTACAATTATAAACAATGATTAAATTAAAACTTGGATCGTTCTTAGAAACGTACTGTGTCCTCGGCAATGGCGTCAAAATCTTGATGTTGTCTGCGCGTGCTAGTAAAATGATAACTGATAGGGGTTTTAGCTTTCGCACAAGATCATGTTTTAAATTTATAAAAATGATTTCTACTAAAACTAAACACACACAAAATAGGCAAGTGTACATATCGTATATGTAGAATAGTATTGGTAAGAACAAAGTATCGGTCCGTGGAAACAAATGTTTCTAATAATAAATCTTTGTCTTGCTTTAATCGGAATGTTTAATCATTTTGAGGTTAATTTTTGAACATTTTAGGAAATAGAAATACTTATATAATATATATCTATATATGAAAAGAAGAGAATATCTAAGTAAGTAATTCAATTATATGAAGGTTACCATCTAAAATCAAGAATCCACTCCATTATTCCTTGATGATTATTAAATAAACATATGTGATGTGCTAAAGGTAGTCTATATATTATTAACTAAAAATAAGCTAATCTAGACACTAAGTAATAATTCTAGACTCTTAACTTAACTAAAACTACTAACCGGCAAGTGAACCGATCAACTCTAGTACAGCTAAGTAAGTCCGGATATCGAACCCACGAGACTCTTTAAATTACGTTAACTAGCTAGCTTAGACTTAACTATTCACACGACTATTTATTTATTATTATTAAGGGGGATTTTACTAATAACTATATTTAACAATTTAAAAACTAATTAATAAAACTTAAGACGACTTAACCTAGACTTAAACAGATGATGACAAACAACCACCTAGGCTAGAATCCCTAATGCATCAATTATCAAATGGTTGGAAAATTCTAAGTTATGAAACTAGGATCTTAAACTATTCACTTAATGGGAAACCGAACAGGACCCTTGACCTTTCTCAAGAAGACACCTATGGAATCCTAATAAGCTATTAAAATTACCGGTTTTAATTAGACTCCTTAAGGTCGCTAATTTATTTTATGACAAGTACCTCTATAAGAACTCCTACCTTACAGCCCAGAAATCAAAGGTAGTTTAATGAAGTCACTCGAGTAAATAGACAAAGCTGATAAATCAAACCTAGACGGACTCATTTACAGAGAACTAAATCTAGCAATCCTGACCAACAAATATCTATCAATAATATATCATCTTACAGCTTATTAGGCTAGCAGCATAATTAGATCTAATTGATTAATTAATATCGTTTCTATGGTTTTAATGCATATCAACCACAAACTAGTCAAAAACACACAGTAGATGACCTAACAGAATCCTATAATATGACAGACAATCAACAAAGAAACTATGAAACAATAACAACTTATCAATCAATTAAGCACACATATGCATCGAATAAATAACAATAAACTTCTTACTTAATCATAAATCCATAAACAAAAACAAAATCCAAACCAAAATCCAAAATCAACAAAAGTTCATCATAAGCCTAGGCGGTAAAAGGTTTAGCCAACAACCATACTCAAGAACAAAAGAAAATAACTTGATTCAAATAATGAATTCATAAAGATAAAAATAAATTCAAACCAATAATAATGATGTTTGGTTGAGTAGGTGTTGAACCCAAACGCTCTCTGCTCGAACCAAGATGTTATTCTCTTCTTGTCAACAGGGGCTGCTCCTTTGTTCGTCTCCAACTCAGTCGTACTCCCCAAATTTTTCGTCTAATTATCTTGTAGGCCTCCCCTTTAATTTATTACTTCCATTCGTTGACCTATAGCCCACAAAGGAGGCCCATAGCTTGATTTCAATAATGCAATAAGATGTTATGTTTATATATTTTAAGGCCATTTCATATAACTTAATATTAGATATGGACTTTATTATTATTATTATTATTATTATTATTATTTAAAGTAAAAAAACCTCAAAATGTTTATATATTTTTTTTCAAGAACATTAATTTTACTCACAATCTCAAGTTTAGCGAGAATACTCCATTTTAGCTTGAAGTCTATTGAAACGTTTAAAATTCATAATGAGCCAACTAAGAGTAATATTTATTAAAAACCAACTCAAACATAAATAAAAGGTGGGGAAAATAATAATATAAATATGTATAATTTAGATCACATCAAATAACCTCACACTTGAACATTTTTCATCCCTGAAAATGCTATTTGCAATGAAATCATAATTGGAAAATATGGTCTTAGAAACATATAAGTTATTTTCAAGCTCTAATAAACGCAAAAACCGTGATCACCGATATTTTTGTCGACTTAAACCCATGCCTTAATCTTTACCAGGACAAATAAGATCCGACAATAATATTACTCAGTGGTTTACACAATTAAAACCCGCTTATTTTCAGCTTTTACCGGAACAGACCACCCCAACTTGACTTAAACCTCAAAATTAACAGATTTAAAACTTTTGTAGCTTTATTTTTTTCATGAATTGTTAAGACAATCAAGGGTATTGTTTATCCACCTAAGCTTAAGCATCAAAGTCTACCAAGTAGCCATTAGATACGATTAAGGTATAATTAATTAATAGCTAGTATTCCCCACAACATGACATACCCTCGTTATCAAGCAATACACCAAACCATCACCATAGGTGAGTATGCAAAATTTCATCTGTAAAGCTTACATGTTGCGTGTCCCTTGTGGTCCGTTTCTTACTGGTAATGAGACGCGAGCAAGGGGACCCCACATCGCTAACAGCGTGGATGATCAAGTCTGTAGTGTATTTGTACTTTTTGTACTTAGTGATCATGTTTAAAGACTTATGTGGCAGAAATCTACGGGTTTGCTCTTTTTTTGCTTTATTTTAAATATTCACAACCCCATTTGGAATTGTGAATACCCAGATGAATAGACTGCATACAGACCCATGGTCTTGACATCTCATCAATACAAGATTTAAGGTTATAAAACCATACGCCAATGATGTGTAAAACACTAAAACTAGCAGTTTAAGATTTATATCATAGGCTACACGGCATACTCTAACGTTAAACCTACCCAAGCATCATATGATAACGTATTCAAATTTTTTAAACTTTTTAAAATTTATAATATTTACACTTTTCATACCAAGAATTGAGGCTTGAGTATGGCCCGACCTTTCATTACTTATCTTCCACGGACAAAACTCTTTACCCACAAAAGATTTCCGTTTTAACCATTTTATCAAATTGCCCTTTCATTTTCAAAGTTGAGCCTACCGACACATCCCAAGTTAGGTGCGTTTTCTTTTATTTATCTCATATTATTAGTAGTTTGAAAAACAAATTTTCGATTTTTCTATCATCTTCCATTTTATTGCAAAAATTTTCATTAATTTCTTGGGACATTTCAAAATTTTTTATTTTTTTCCAGCTATTATTATTTATTATTATTATTTTTTAATTATTTTTTTTATTTTTTGCCAAAAATATCAATTTCTCATCCCCACACTTAAATTTCACATTGTCCTCAATGTGAGAAAAAAGAAATTACAAATAAAATTACGCAAAAATAAAAATAATGAATTGGAACAGACTCCTCTGGTAAATAGATGATATGCCTCGTGAGTCGTGTTCCACGCCCTCCAATTCCAACGCGATCAGCAAGCTATCTTCAAATAACGTCATCTTTCACTAACAAAAGCAGAAATCCTGAAACAAGTGGCATCCCCACACTTGTTTAAAACCATATCCCATCAACTATCTCATAAGCAACCTTGGAACAACATGCAAGTAAGAGAAGAAACACCTGACAGAGCAAAGAAGTAAAAACAAAATACAAATAAAAATAGAAAAAAAAGATAGTACCGGGTTGCCTCCCGGAAAGCGCTAATTTTACTAAAAGTCTTCAGCCAGACTTACTCCCGAAACCTCAATCAGGAGGCTTCTCCTTGATCATCTTTCCATCGGTGCTCCCCAACACTCTCCTCTTAAAATCAGTTGGGAAGAAACTAATTTCTAAACACATGTAGGCCCAAAAATAGGCATTCAGCTCGATCCACCCATTATTAAAATTATGAGAATATGACCAATTCGGTAAACTTTGATTCCTGATCCCAGATATCTTCCTTCTTAGGGCTCTTGATTTACGTGGCGATCCACGAACAACTATTTCTAAAAGCATATCCGCTTTACCGTATAGACGGGGATGGTGTTTCACAATGAAATGCAGTTCTTCATTATTCAAATCTTCAGATATCTCATTTGATTCATCTTTGACATTTAGTTTCTTAACCGGCTCCCCGAATAACAAAACTTCAAGCTCCTCAATATCTCTTTCAGGGTTAAAATATCTCTCGTCTATATCAGCTAAACCCGCAAAATCTTCACCAAATTCATCCCTAAACTCATCCTCCCAAGAGGGAATACGATCCTCTGTCTTATCCTGCAACCCAACATCCTCAAACTTGATCGTTGGCTCATAAAACTGTATCTGATACTTTAGGCCCGATCGAAAATCATCCATGATATCTGAAAGTGGTGCTTTTGGATTAATGTTATGGATGACACGTAAAAAATCGTATAATATCTCTTCTGGATGTGGTATGTAATCCATCATTGCGCCAGATGAGTCTTTACAACTAATATTCCCCATCTTATCATACACCACACAGAATTTAAGCTGATTGTTGTTTTTATCTAGGTTGTCCATAATTGCATATATCTCTGACTCCCATATGCTTAAACCTCTTTGATCTTTTTGAGGATTTTCTTAAAATCTGGCCCCGTAGTAACAATCCATGAAGATCACTACAAAGATAAACTTAAACAGAAAAGGATCACGAGCACCAAATAGTAGTAAAAAAAATATTAAAGAAAACGTAAACTAATTTAAAGAAATTTAACTAAACTATATTAACCTAACTTATACGACTCAAAATAGACTCGATAAAAAATTAAAAATAAAAAATAAAGTCTACTTAGACTCCTACGACTCAAATAAAAAAACAAAACAAATAGCACGTATGTAGCAAGTAAGTCTACTTGGACTCCCGGGCAACGGCGCCAAAAACTTGATGTGCTAAAAGTAGTCTAATTATTATTAACAAAAAATAAGCTAATCTAGACACTAAGTAATAATTCTAGACTCTTAACTTAACTAAAACTACTAACCAGCAAGTGAACCGGTCAACTCTCGTACAGCTAAGTAAGTCCGGATATCAAACCCACGTGACTCTTTAAATTGCGTTAACTAGCTAGCTTAGACTTAAATATTGACACGACTATTTATTTATTATTATTAAGGGGGATTTTACTAATAACTATATTTAACTAATTAAAACTAAATTATTAAAACTTAAGACGACTTAACCTAGACTAAAACAGATAATGACAAACTACCTCCTAGGCTAGAATCCCTAATGCATCATTTATCAAATGGTTGGAAAATTCTAAGTTATGGAATCAGGATTTTAAACTATTCACTTAATGGGAAACCGAACAGGACCCTTGACCCTTCTTAAGAAGACACCTATGGAATCCTAATAAGCTATTAAAATTACCGGTTTTAATTAGACTCCTTACGGTCGCTAATTTATTTTATGACAAGTACCTCTATAAGAAATCCTACCTTACAGCGCGGAAATCAAAGGTAGTTTAATGAGCTCACTCAAGTAGATAGACAAAGCTGATAAATCAAACCTAAACGGAATCATTTACAGAGAACTAAATCTAGCAATCCTGACCAACAAAGATCTATCAATAACCTATCACCTTATAGCTTTTTAGGCTAGCAGCATACTTAGATCTAATTGATTAATTAATTTCGTTTCTATGGTTTTAATGCATATCAACCACAAACTAGTCAAAAACACATAGTAGATGACCTAACAGAATCCGATAATAAGGTAGACAATCAACAAAGAAACTGTGAAACAATAACAACTTATCAATCAATTATAAGCACACATATGCATCGAATGAAAAACAATAAACTTCTTATTTAATCATGAATCCATAAACAAAAACAAAATCCAAAATCAACAAAAGTTCATCATAAGCCTAGGCGGTATAAAGGTTTAGCCAACAACCATACTCAAGAACAAAAGAAAATAACTTGATTCAAATATTGAATTCTAAAGATAATAATAAATTCAAACCAATAATAATGATGTTTGGTTGAGTAGGTGTTGAACCCAAACGCTCTCTGCTCGAACCAAGATGTTATTCTCTTCTTGTCAACAGGGGCTGCTCCTTTGTTCGTCTCCAACTCAGCCGAACTCCCCAAATTTTCCGTCTAATTATCCTGTAGGCCTCCCCTTTAATTTATTACTTCCATTCGTTGGCCTATATCCCATATAGGAGGACCATAGCTTGATTTCAATAATGCAATAAGATGTTATGTTTATATATTTTACTTACTGTGCACGTGATCATGATTCTTTTCAAGGCCATTCATATATCTTAATATTAGATATGGACTTTATTATTATTATTATTATTTAAAGTAAAAAACCTCAAAACGTTTATATAATTTTTTTCAAGAACATTGATTTTACTCACAATCTCAAGTTTAGTGAGAATACACCATTTTAGCTTGAAGTCTATTGAAACCTTTAAAATTCATAATGAGCCAACTAAGAGTAATATTTATTAAAAACCAACTCAAACACAAATAAAAGGTGGGGAAAATAATAATATAAATATGTATAATTTAGATCACATCAATGTGATAAACTTGTCCTAATAATATATGGTAGAATAGTCCCTCATTTCTAAGTAAACGTATTCTATCATATTAAATAAAGTAACATGCGCATTTTAAAGTCCATCCTTTCCTAATGTCATGCTACCACGAGAATGTCAATTTAAGTAGACAAGTAGTTTGGTATAGTAGAACGATTAGGATTGACTTCGATTTCTCAAATACCAATCCTAATAACTTCGAGTGATTGTAGTTAACTCACACAACCTCCCCATGGTTTATTTAATTAGATTATAATTACACATTCTGTTAACATATGATTTCTTTAACTAACATGATAACCTAAGCAATCGTGTTAACAATGTTATTTTAGAGTTATCAAAACGAGAGATAGATCATAACTTAGATCTCATCATTTCTAACTACAACATAAGGATCCATGTTTTATCTTGAACAAGTAATCAAATTATTCTTTTTACCATTTCTAGTTTCCAAGAACATGAGTTAACATGATTGATTATTAATCATCAACCTTGATGTATTGGGTTAAAGTGATAAAACATTTCTTCATCAAAGGATAATTGCAAAATAATCATGTACTATACCAAACTAAACCACATGTTTCACATAATCATCAAGTAAAGCAAAACTTATTCATAGATTATAGATGGTAAATGGAGTTTAGCTCATAATGAGCATTGTTATAAACATAAAAAGGGATGATGATAGCAAACACATGATTAAACAAGAACAATATAACCAAATGTGGATGAATCTTCCTTCTTAATGATGATGGGATGATAATGATGATGGTAATGATGGATGATGATGATAGCCTCCAAGCCTTCAAACTCGACACAAGATCTTCAATATGAGTGTAATGTGGGTGTTTTTATAAGAGAAACTCGTTTAGAGATTTTCTTCAAGCACACTTGATTAATGCAACATTCACCTCTATTTATAGGAAGTCTGAGGAAGTAGGCATAGGCACGACCCCGTGCTTCTAGAGGAACGGTCTCGTGTCCAGGTGTCCAGTTGCATTAAATGTTGTATGATCGTACATGATGACTCACCACGGCCCCGTGCTTCCTGAGGCACGGCCCCGTGCTTTTTAGTAACATGTGCTAATTCTTTTTGTCTTATCTGAAAGGTGACCACAGCCCCATGGTGGCTTAAGCACGGCCATGTGCTTCTTTGTCAAGTGTTTTTCTTTTCTTTTAGATTTTTGTCATTTCTTATGTTCAGAAGCATCGGGGCGTGGTTCTTGAGGCAGGGGGCGTGGTTGAGATTTTTCTTGAGTTTTCTTTCGTTTTTCTTCGTCTTTTAACTTGTTTCTTCGTTTAAGGCTTGGGTTTACATGAAATTGCATTTTAAAGTGATAAGTAGCCTTTTGAGCTATATTATTTGATAGAAGTTGCAGTTTTTAGAGATTATTTGATGCTAAAAATATGTATAATTTTATGTACATCAATAGATCATAAGAGTTTAAAGTACTTCTTTGTGCAAAAAGAGTTGAATATGAGACAGATGAGATGGTTAGAGTTGATAAAGGACTACGACTGTGATATCAAATACTATCTGGGTAACGCTAATGTGGTTTCCGACGCGCTAATACGTAAGAATGAAGAAGTCATTGCAACAGTGAAGTCTTATAAGCTGATCATTAACTCAGATCTCTTCGAAGAAATCATCAAGGTGTAGTCTGAAGTGCTTACAGATGAAGTGTTAATGAAAACGAAAAGAATTTTTGGACAGCAAGACGAGCTGATGGATAACACTCATGGTGTGAAGACTAGGTTTGACCGTATGTGGATTCCACGCCATCGAAATCTTAGAGGTTAAATCTTAGATAAAGCTCACAAGTCGAGATACTCGATTCATCGGAGGTCCACCAAGATGTATCAGGATCTGAAAAGAGACTACTGGTGGCCGAGTATGAAAAACGATGTGGTGAATTATGTTAGTGAGTGCTTAACTTGATTGCAAGTCAAAGCGAAACATCAAAAACCTTATGCGAAGATGCAGCCATTAGAGATACCAGAATGGAAATGGGAACACGTCACCATGGATTTCATAACTAAGTTACCCCGTATAGCAAAACAACATGATACCATTTGTGTGATTGTGGACCGTTTAATGAAAAAGTGCTTATTTTTGCCTATGCGAGAGGCCATCTCATCAGAAACATTAGCAAATGTGTTAATAAAGGAGGTTGTGGCTAAACATGGAGTTCCGTTATCAATCGTGTCTGATAGAGATACGCGCTTTACTTCGAGATTCTGGAAGAAGTTCCATGAAGCTATGGGAACAAGACTGAACATCAGTATTGCTTATCATCCTAGAATAGATGGGCAGTCTGAAAGGACTATCCAAACCCTTGAGGATATGCTATGTGCTTGTGTTTTAGATTTTGGAGGAAGTTGGGATGATCATCTACATCTGGCGGAGTTTTCTTACAACAACAGCTACCATTCAAGTATTGGTATGCCACCGTTTGAGATGTTGTATGGCAGACATTGCAGAACTCCTGTAAGTTGGGGAGAGATTGGTCAGAAAGAGATTGGAAGTCTAGAAGTTGTGCAAGAAACCTCTTCAAGGTTTGATCAGATCAACGCAAGAATGAAAGATGCTCAAGACCGTCAGAAGTCATATGCTGATAAGCGGCGACGACCAATCGAGTTTAACGTTGGTGACAATGTGATGATAAAAGTCTCTCCTTGGAAGGGTATTATTCATTTTAGGAAGAGAGAAAAGTTAAGTCCAAGGTACATTGGACCGTTTGAGATCGTCTATCAGGTGGGCGAAGTGGCTTACAAGCTGGATTTGCCTGAAGAGTTAGAAGGAATTCACTCTACCTTTCATGTTTCTCACTTGAGAACATGCTTAACTGATGACACTTCTCACGTGCCATTAGTAGACATCGAGGTTGATGAACAGTTGAACTATATCGAGAAGCCTGTAAGGATAGTTGATCGTAAGGAAAAGCAGCTTCGTCATAAACTTATTCCTTTAGTGAAAGTGATATGGAAGCATCGTAGAGAATCAGACGCTACTTGGGAAGTTGAGGAGGAGATGCGCAAGTTTTACCCAGACCTGTTTAAGTAATAGTTAGGTTTCGGGGACGAAACCTCTTTTAAGGAGGGTAGACTTGTAACATCCCGAAATTTCTATGAATAATATTTAATATATTATTTACGTTGGAAGAATTAATTTGAGTTAGTAGAATAATAATAATAATAATAATAATAATATAATAATAAAGATAAAAGAATGGTAGGCTAAAATAGATGGAATTAGTTATGGACTTAAGATGAAGATGGACCGAAGGTCCATGGGCTTAGGGAGTATAAATACCCCTTAAACCCTAAATCCATTCCATCTCCACCGTTCTACACTTTAGCCTACACCATCAAAAACACACACTTAAGCCAAACACTCTCTACTCTATCCTATTCAACAACCCAAGACCAACCTAAGGTAAGAAATCATTTATCTAAACTGACCCAACAATTTAGAACCCGACACCGCAGCCCCGGAATGCCAACCGATTTGTTAGAATATAGATCTAGCTTTATTCGGGTGTTTAATCAACCAAAAACGAGCCTAAGGGTCACCTTAGCTTAAATCTGGACACCTCGAAGCTACCTGGGTCATAAACGATCAAACTCCGGCCAACCATGTGGTTAACAGCGGCTGACGGCGTCGAAATCGAAGAAAACTCTTAAAAACGCGAAATAAGAAAGTTGATTTGCATATAGACCGTATAAGTATATACGGCCGTATAAGTATTAGTAACGTATAAGTATATACGCCACATATGTATGACCAATGTATATGTAACGTGTATGCACATGTAGTGTATATGTATATGTAACGTGTATGTATATGTAGCGTATATATATATGTAGCGTATATGTGTATGTAACATGTAAATACATGTAGCGTATATGTATATGTAATGTGTATGTACATGTAGCGTGTATGTATGTAGGATCAGCGTATATGTAAGAGCCCTATATGTATATTTATGGCGTGTATGTATATGTACTGTATATGTATAACGCGTATGTATGTACGTGTACCGTATATGTATATGTAGCATATATATGTATGTAAGCCGTGTATGTATGCATACCGTATATGTATATAACATGTATGTTTGTATACCGTATATATATGTATGACGTGTATGTATGCCGTATATGACGTATAAGCATGTATAACGTATGTGTATGTATGACATATATGTATGTATGACTTCTATGTATGTAAGTTAAGATTAGGGGACTCATACGTATATACTCTAAGAACAAGGAACCAATTAAAGGTAACGTTAAAAATGGTAAAGGACTTAGAAATATGATATGATTAGGAATAGTTTAGTGATGCTTGTTAATAGATACACAGTTAGCCGTGCACAGCTCAAGAAGGGCATTACCGTAAATTCAGAAAAGAATCGTTGGCAGGTGAGTTTCAAGCCCGATTTTCTTGTTATGTTTCGGGTGTGTGCATACTCGATGTGATTAGTTAATACACTTACCTTAACTGGTAAGTGTATGTTATGTGAATGTTTATAAAGTATGTATGAATGATATAGAAGGGTATGTACGAAATGGTATAAATAATAGTATGAAGAAATATATGTATGAAGGTATGAGTAAAGGGAAAGGAGGGACCAGACCTTTAGACCCTTATAATATCTGAGAGGATAGGGACCCAACCCTTATTATACCTGAGAGGATAGGGACCAGAACCTTATAATATCTGAGAGGATAGGGACCAGACCCTTATAATATCTAAGAGGTTATAGGGCGAAAGACTCTTTAAAACGTATAATTAAATATGAAAGTATGAAAGAAAGAAAGAATGAAAGAACAAGAGGTATGTACTTATGTATATACGAAAGAAAGATAAACTGGTTAAGTAAGTAATACGTATCTTCGGATACGAATAAGTAAGTATGTGAAATTATTGTATGTTACCTGATTAACTAGAACTCACTCAGCGTAGCTGGCTTTTAGTATGCACGCAGGTAAATAGATTAAAGCAGCTGGCTTGAGGGAGACACATGACATGATCTGAAGAGGCTGGCATCTAAAGTAGAATTCTCATGATGTTCTGATACAATATTTTATGATATGTTTTAAAGACAAGATTTGAATGTTTTGTAATGAATGGTTGACTTTATTATTCCATGAAACTTTTAATTAACTCTAAACTGGGTTTATGAGTAAACCCAATGCTAAAGTAGGGCAACGGAAATGGGGCATTACAACAATTTACACGGACCACAAAATCCTACAACATATATTTGATCAAAAGGAATTGATTATGACGCAAAGAAGACGGGTAGAACTGTTAAGTGACTATGATTGTCAAATTAAATACCATCCAAGCAAGGCCAGTATAGTAGTCGATGCCTTGAGCCGAAAGGAAAGAATTAAACCTTTGAGGGTACGAGCACTTGAAATGATTGCCCAAAGTAACCTTACCAAGCGAATTCGCGTTGCCCAAAATGAAGCTTCAAAAGAAGATCACCTGGGAAGGGAAGACTTACATGGGAACGAGAAGAATTTCTAAAAGAAAACCGATGAAATATTTTATTTTAAAAACCGAATCCAGATCCCAACTCTTCATAACCTTCGTGAATTGATTCTTGATGAAGCGCACAAGTCAAAATATTCTATGCATCCAGGTACTGATAAGATGTATAAAGATGTTAAAGAATTTTATTGGTGGCTTGGTATGAAGAAGGATATAGCCACGTATGTAAGTAAATGTTTGACATTTGCACATGTTAAGGTTGAATATCAAAAACCTTCGGGAATGTTACAACAACCAGAAATACCCAGTGGAAATGGGAACAAATTACCATGGACTTCGTAACGCACCTTTCTAAAACCTCCCGTGACAACTGCACTACTGAGAAACTAGTTCTAATATACATAGATGAAATTGTATCTCGGCATGGTGTACCACTTTCGATTATTTCGTAATGAGATAGTCATTTTACTTCTCATTTTTGGCAAGCAGTGCAAGAAGCTTTCGATTATTTAGTACCGCTTACCACCCTCAAATAGATTGCCAATCCGAAAGAACAATTCAAACATTAGAATATTTGATTCGTGCTTGTGCATTGGATTTAAAGAAAATTGGGACCAACACCTCCCACTCATTGAATTCTCTTACAATAATAGTTATCACATTAGTATACAAGCAGCACCATATGAAGCATTGTATGGGCGAAAGTGTAGATCGCCAATTTGTTGGACGAAAGTTTGTTAGTGCACGGTTTTGCGTCTAGAGTCTTTGTAATTATCAGTAATGTTTTTGTTGTTTTTGTTTAATGTAATAAACAAGTATTTATCTGTTTAGTTCGTTATATGTAATGTCTAGTTCGCTAAGGTTGTTTAGCGAACTAAGACTTAAGTTTATTCCCTCCTGATTCGTTAGAGGATGTTAACGAATCAGGGGGTGATTCGTTAAGCTATTTACTTTGTTATGTATGTAACGAAGCGGACCCTAGTTCGTTAGGGGGTGTTAACGAACTAGCTCTGTCTTCTATTTATATGTGAACACTGTTCACGTTTAATTTAAGTTTTTGGGAGATAATTAACGATACGCTGTCCAAACTCTCTCTCGATCTTCATCTTTAATATTATTCATACACATACAACTACTAATATACTGATAATATATATACACAGGGTGAGGTTAGAATAAGAAGTGAAGTTTGTCTAAGAAGTGTAGGAAGTGATCTGGTGCGTTAGATTTGATGATCTGATGGTCCAGATGAAAATTGTGTTATGTAGGTTGTGTGTTTTATTTTAATACTTGTTTTATAACACTCCAGGGGCATAACCGTCCGGTGTGTTATATTATATATGGAAATATTATCTATCTGTAATTATCATTTTTTTCTAAATTTAAAACACATAACCAAGAACATTACAAGATATATAACAGTGTGTTTTAAATCGAATTAATAAAATGTTAAAAAAACACTAGATTTTAATCCAAATTTAAAACACAAACACCAAAAACACTAAGAACTAAAACACACTAGTGTTTAATTTAAAGCACACTATCTTGAACATTATAAACTATATTCCGGGGTGCTTTTAATCCATGAACAAAAACACTATCAATATATAATTATAACAAACAAAAACACAATTATAATGAATAAAATCACCATGAATAAAAAATTCACATCATTATTCAATAATTAGGACTAATGTACATAAACTATGACACAATAATCACGTCAGGTTCTTATAAAGGCCAATGTAAATAGGAAATAATTAACAACTTTATAGTTTCCAAATTTAATGATTAGTCACAACATATATATAGAGAAGTTACAATTAATACATTAATTCCAAAAAAAAAGTATGACGATCTTACCCTTGTGTGATTTATTTAATCCAATGGTCATAATCACTTCCTACACTTCATAGGAAATATTAACTTCTTATTCTAACCTTGCTCTATATACACATACAACACTTAATCAAACGTAATTATGAGCTAGATCTAAGTTACGGATTAATCAAATACACACAGATCCTAGATCTGTTATAGTTATAGGATTGAAATCGGGGTTTCAACAAGTGGTATCGGAGCTTTCGGGGCTCAATTACACTTGATTTGGTGGTTTATTTAGAGTATTGTACGTTTAATTAGTATTAGATATTGATAGAGTTTTGTTTGGGTGAATTTGGATCAATTTAAGGTGAATTGATTGAATTATGGTAGGTTTGGACTGGATTTGAGTTGGTTAAGGTATAGGAAAGGTATTGTGAATTGGAATTGATGTTTGGTTTGGTTTTGGATTGATTCGGTACTGATTTCGGTGTTAACCGAAACAGGGTTTGTGTTTTGGTATAATTGGACTAGTAATCGGGGTAAATTGGTTACGAGTTTAAGTGTTTTGGATTCGCGATCAATTTACGAGTTGTTTGGTATTTTATTAGTGCGTTTTGGTTAAGAATTGAGGTAGTATTACGAATTTGAGTATTCTTGGTTTCTGGGTTTTGTGTTCTTCATTTCCAGAAAATCTGGAAATCTTCTTTGAAGATTTGAAGATGTACATGGTTCGTTATCATCTTTATGTTGATTCGTTATCTTGTTCACTTTGATTCGTTATCTAAATTAGTCAATTCGTTATAAACTCAAAGTAATTCGTTAACCAGTTCGCATCAATATTTGATTCGTGTTATCTAATTCGTGATTTGAGTTAACAGATTCGTGTGACACGCGTCTACCTTGGGATTTGTGTCATAACAACCTTTTTCACGTGGCATTAGTTGTCAGAGTTTGTTACAAACCGTTGTAACAACCTTATTCGCTATAGTTGATTCATTATCTGTTTCGCTAAGTCTTTCTTAGTGATTCGTTACTGAAAACTTTCTAATTCGTCAAGATTTCTCTTATCAATTTGCTAGCTAATTTGTTAGTCAATTCGTTAATTTGACTTATTGTTAAATCTGATTCATTGACTTTCTGATTCGTTGGATTGATTCGTTAAGATCAATCTTGATTCGCTATCTGATCAATCTTAGCTTCGTTAAGATTTGATTCGTTAATCTATTGTTCACAGTTCGCTACAACTATTACAGTTCGTTACATTCACTGTTTACTATTCGTTAACCTTATTCGTTAATTGATTCGTTACACCCTTGAATTTTTGAAACTTGTCAAAAATGGCCGGTATGTATGCTTTAGCTTCTCAAAACATGTTGATGCAACAAATGTTGCAACTTGATACCGAGATAGGGTCACATTCGAAATGTCCAAGATTGATGAAGTTCAGTGACATTGCCAAATGGGAACCTAGGTTTCGTGCTCATCTAGGATCAGTTCATCCTGACTGCTTATATTGTTTAGATGAAGTTTATACTGTTCCTATGATTGGGGATGAGACTATTGGATTCAGACCGAAAGCTATATCTCAATATTCATAAGAAGAGAAGAAAGCATTAGAGATAGAAACAAAAGCCTACTCTACTCTAACCATGGCTTTACCTGAAAATATATTTCACCAAGTGGGTAGTATTAAAATCTGTGCCTCTCTGTTTCAACATATCCGAATGAGAAGTATAGGAAACACGGCTGAAAGAAAAAAGTGATGCTTAAGTTTCAATTCAGAAACTTTAATTTACTCAAAGGTGAAACGGTTGAAGAGATGACAACGAGATTCAATCACTTGATTGCAGAAATGGATAAAATAAAGTTGGAAATTTCTGAGATTGACAAGATTGATACTATTAAGAGTGCATTACCAAGTTCGTACTCTACTTTTCTAATGGTATTAAAAGAAAACAGTTATTTCAATGAAGACTTGACTGCAAGTGAGTTTTTACAAAAGATTGAAGCTCGTGAGTATGATCTCAAGTGTCAAAAATCATCAAAGGAAAGTCAAGATCCTGCTTTCTATGGTGGTAGCATGCCTCTGAGTTCCACCATTTCACCTATTACTGCATTTCTGACTCAGAATGCATGAGAAAATGAAACTACCATCAATAGTGATCCTAGAGTATGTTTTTATACTGCTGGTAACTCTGGATCACCAATTGTTTCTGCTGGTTCAGGAAGTTCGTCTTCGACAAATCAATACTCATCACCTCCAAATGTCAACATGAAATAAGCTGAACAAAATTTTGCCTTCTTATCAGCTTTTATGATTTCTTATGAAAACTTGGTGAGTAGCAAAATTGCCACTAGTGATCTAACTGACGAAGACTATGATCAGATTGATCCAGAATACTTAGAAATCATGGATTTAAAATGGAACATGGCAATGATTTTTCGTAAGGTGAAAAGATTCATGCAAAGAACCAGAAAAGATCTTCCTGCCCTGAACAAGAAGTTGGGATTTGACAAGTTGAAGGTGAAATGTTATAATTGTCAAGAATTCGGTCATTTTGCAAAAGAATGTGACAAACCGAAAAAGGAGTATACTGGTCCTCGTGGTCAAAATTCAAACTCTTCAACACCACGAGGTAATGATGCTGAGAAGAAACCATCAAGTTCTGGATCACAGGCAATGTTAGCTAATGGAGATGATTGGTCACAATAACTATTATGTAATGATAATCAAGCATATTTGGCTTTGTTCGGGTTGACTCAAGATTTTCATGATGCTAGTGGAAGTGAGGTGTCTTCTGATAATGACTTTGGATCGGATTCTGATGATTCCTGTGACAAGCCTACAACAGTCTTTGCGTGCATGGCTAAGATAAATGAGGTTAGTCATTCTATTTCTGCTACATCATCTGTTAAAGTAAATTGTGCTGAATGTGAATCTAACAAACCTAAGTTAGAATCTTTAAAGAATCACAATGACAATTTAGTGAGAGAAATTGCTTCTCTAAAGGATACTTATCGACAATCTCTCGAATCTCAAATGAGATATCGTGAAAAGATTGAAGCATTGTCAACAGGTAACCATGATCTCAAAGCTGAGTTATCTGTAAAAATGACAATTAATGATCAAAAGTTTCAAGAAATTTTGAAACATCGTTCGAAGATAACCGAGCTTGATAATGAGGTTCTTGAGTTAAAGAATAAATTGGGTAAATTTCGAAATTCCTCTTTTCTGTTGAATGAAATTATTGAAGTTTCTGGAAAAAAAAAGGATTCAAAGAAAGGTATAGGTTTTGTTGAAATTTCACCACCATTTCACAATGATTATAAAATTAATCCTTTTGCTCCAACTGAGAAAGATGTTATTCTTAAAGAACCTGTGATTTCAGAAAAATCAAAACCTGTTTCTACTAAAGGTCTTAAACCCCAATCTTCAACTCAGAAACCTCATGTTCAAAGAAACAAAGTTTTTGTTGAAAATGTTGACAAAGTTCTCATTGAGGATGTGTTTGAACCTGAAATTATACACAAGACAAGAACATTCTAAGTTCTAATCACATAATTTGTGAACCTCATGAATTTGAGGAAGCTGTGTATGGTTCGCACACAACTAAGATGAAACAAGATGCTTTTGTCAAACCAGTGAAGGTTAAGAAACCAGAAAAACCTAAAATTTATTATGAGGATTTGTTGCGTTTCATAAATCCTAATGCATCTAAGCCGTCATCTGCTCGTGTGTTTAAGTTAAAGGGGATGGACACGATGTTCACTGAGAAAGACATTCCAATAAGTATCATTAAACCTGAACTGATTGAGAGTGTGTTTCACAATGAAACTTCTAAGGTTCGTGAACTTGAACGTCAATATGCTCAAGCAAAAACATCAGTTCCATCTGATCATTTGACTAAAGCAAAGCAAGTCTTAAAACAAGCTAAAAAGGTTCAAGTTGTGAAGTCAACTGGAACAGATACGTTGAAAAGTTTTTCAAATTGTTCTAATTTAGATTTTTACTTGAAAAAGAAATTTGAATTATCTGATGATTTTGCTAAGAGCATGACCAAAAACGTGAGTCATCAATCATCATCTGTGTCACATGTTCCAACAATTTTCAACATCATCATGTTGACATGAGAAGTTGTTTTCTTTGCGGTCAACAAGGTCATGTAGTAAGAAATTATGGCCAGAAGAACTATCAGAATCTTCATCCTTTTATCAAGGACCACTCCAAACCGGTTCCTTTGGTAAAGGAGATTTTGAAACGACCTGTGTGGTATGCTGATGATACTCATATTATGTTTTCAAATGTACATCCTCGAAAAGTTGTTCATGTGAATGAAACTCATGGTTCCGTTAAATATAAGTTTATTCCAATCGAACCAATTTGCAAAAACGTTAATTCAAATGTGGTTCAAGTTGCGTATCTAAGACGAAAGTCTAAGAAACCTGTAACTTATTCTCAAGTCACTGAACAACAATTGAATGCAACTAATGTTAGCTTTTCTCAAGGAAACCAAAAGGTGCCCAAGACCGAGGTCTGGGCTGCCTTTTTGAACTAATCATTTTCATTTATGTGTAGGGTACATCCAAGACCATTTCTGGTGAAAACTGGATCATGGATAGTGGATGTTCTCGTCATATTACTGGGAATCTCAACCTCTTAACAAATGTGAGAAATATTCAAGGGGGTTATGTGGCGTTTGCTGGGAATTCTAGGGGTATGATTACACCTGAAGGTGATGTTTCAAATGGGAAGATTACTTTTGAGAAGGTTAACTATTGTGATAAAGTGGACCATAATTTATTGAGTGTCTCACAAATCTGTGATAAGCAATACACTACAGTATTTACAGATAAAGAGTGTCTTATTTTGAAACCGGGTTATGTGATTCCCGAGGACATGGTTGTCATGCAATCACCTCGATCAAATGATATTTATGTCTTGAATATGAATTCTAAAGTATCTACATCGATTGAAACGTTTTTTGTCTCGAAAGCGACCGAGAAAGACTCAGTTCTTTGGCATTGAAGAATGGGTCACATATATATTCGAAAGATGAACTACTTAATGGCAAACGATTTGGTAGAGGGTGTGTCGTTAAAGAATTTTAAATTATCTGATCACTGTGTTGCTTGCAAGAAGGGCAAACAGAAGAAGAAACCGCACCCATCTAAGGTATTAAATTCCATTGATACTTCGCTAGAACGACTTCATATGGATTTATTCGGTCTAGTGAATCGTGCGAGTATTTATGGAGACTAGTATTGCCTAGTAGTGACTGATGATTATTCGAGATACTCGTGGGTCTTATTTATGAGTTCGAAAGATCAAACGCCTGTTTTGGTACAAAACCTTATCACTAAAATCGAATCACTTTACAAACAAAAGGTGAGGAGAATTCGAAGTGATAATGGAACTGAATTCAAAAACACTAAATTAGATTTATTTTGTATCTAAAAGGGAATTCACCATGAATATAGTGCACCTTATGTACCTAAACAAAATGGCGTTGCTGAACGAAAGAATAGAACCTTGATTGAAGCTACATGAACCATGCTTGCTGATTCTAAGCTTCCTGTCCAGTTTTGGAATGAGGCGGTGAATACGGCTTGTTATACACTCAATCGTGTTCTAATTGTTAAACGACTCAAGAAGACCAGTTATGAATTATTGAATAATCGTAAGCCTAACTTAAAGTATTTGGAACCTTTTGGGTGTCCTTGTACTATGCTGAAAAAGGATGTGGGGAAGTTTGATGAAAAAGCCATTGAAGGTTATTTCTTGGGGTATGCGTCACCTAAGAAACGAGTTTTTAATTTTACGTCCGGTTGTGTTGAAGAATGGTACCACGTGGACTGTCAAAAGTACACTACTCCTTCTCAAGGAAAAGGTCCCGACTGGATGTTTGATTATGATGGCTTATTTAATTCGTTTACTCCAACAACTGATCATCCAGATGAAGATTTAGTGCGCGCTTATTTTGAAGAACATTTTGAAATTCCAAGGTTTTCAAGTTCAAATGATATTGAAGCTCCAATAGTTGCTCCAACTGACGAACCTGATAATGAGTCTCCTGTTCATTATGATAATGATTCTACTTCAGCTGATGATAATGGGGTTGTAGATCAAGTTACTGAACTTGATAGTGATCTTTCATCTCCTGAATTGGGTGAACATTACACTAATTTATTTGAAAATGTTGCTATTTCTGAGAATCCTACTCTCAGGATTCATAATTACCATCCACAAGAAAACATTATTGGAGATCTTGATGTGGGAGTTCAAACACGACATCAAGTTGCTTCTTCAAGTGAAAATAATGTCTTATGTGCTTATGCTGACTTACACTCATCTGGCATTGTAAATCTTGTTAAATTCACTTGTTTTCTATCTCAAGTTGAGCCAACGAATCCTCGTGTGGCACTTCAAGATCCTTCTTGGGTAGAAGCTATGCAAGAAGAATTACAGCAATTTGCTCGTTTTGGTGTTTGGGATCTTATCGACAAACCTGCTAGAGTCAAGAAAGCGATTCCGACTAAGTGGGTATACAAGTGTAAGAAAGACGATAGTGGGGTAATTGTGAGAAACAAAGCAAGATTAGTTGTGCAAGGTTTTCATCAGCAAGAGGGTATTGATTACACTGAAGTATATGCTCCAGTTGCAAGATTAGAATCGATTCAAATTTTTCTGGCATATGCTGCTTACAAGAATATTAAAGTTTATCAAATGAATGTCAAGGGTGCTTTTCTCAATGTTGAACTTCATGAGAAAGTGTTTGTTTTACAGCCTCCAGGTTTTAAAGATCCTGATTATCCTGACCGTGTTTACCGATTAAACAAGGCATTATATGGTCTACATGAAGCCCCGAGAGCTTGGTATGGCACGCTCGACGACCATCTGACGGATAATGGTTTCAAACGTGGAACTGTCGAGTGCACTTTGTTTTATAAGAATATTGATGATGATCTTCTCCTCGTTCAAATTTATGTTGATGACATTATCTTTGGGTCTACAAACGACAAGTTGTGCAAGGAATTCGAGAAGTCAATGCAAACCAAGTTCGAGATGAGTTCGATGGGAGAGATGAATTTCTTTTTAGGGTTGCAGGTTCATCAGTCTGATCAAGGAATCTTCATTCATCAGACAAAATATGTGAACAGCGTCTTGAGCCAATTCAAGATTACTGCCGGAAAAATTCCTTCTACTCCTCTTCCCGTGGGTCACAATTTATCACCGGATGAATTGGAGGATACTGTTGATCCGACCCTCTATCATGCTATGATTGGTTCTTTAATGTATTTAACTGCTTCTCGACCCGGCATAATGTTTGCTGTTTGTTTATGTGCAAGGTACCAAGCTAGTCCCCGAGTGACTCACTTGGCAGCAGTCAAGCGTATTCTGCAATATCTAAGGGGAAATCCTGACATCGGGTTATGGTACCCCAAAGATGATACTTTCGATCTTACCGCTTACTCAGACTCAGACTATGGAGGATGCAAGATAAATTTCAAGTCTACTACAGCGGGATGTCAATTTTTAGGAAACCGGCTTGTTTCCTGGCAGTGTAAGAAGCATACAACGGTCTCCACTTCAACCGCCGAAGCTGAATATGTTGCAGCCTCGAGTTGCTGTTCCCAGGTTTTATGGATTCAACAACATCTTCGGGACTACGGTTTGAAGTTTCTTACTACTCCCATCTTGATTAATAATTCTACTGCTATTAGTATCACATACAACATTCTAAAACAAATTGAAATTCGATACAACATTCTAAAACAAAACAAATTGAAATTCGATATCATTTTATACGGGATTGTTATGAAAAGAAATTAATTGACCTTGAGAAAGTACATACTGATTTTCAAAAAACCGATCTATTTACCAAAGCCTTTGATTACACGTTTTAACTTTCTGCTTGGTTTTAATGGATTGAAGACCTTTGCTGTGATCCTAAAAATAGGATAATTATCTTTATTTTAGTTTGTTCTAGTTTGAATTTTATTTTGTTTTTAGGTTTTAGGGGGCGAATCTTCGAAAATACAAAAATATTGTGCCTTTAGTTTGAATAGATAAAACCCAAAAACATTAGAAAATTTTGAAAAATTAAAAATATTGTGTTCTTTGTTGTTTTATTTTAATATTTTAAAAACCAAAAACATTTTAAAATTAGAAAATACCAAAAAGATTGTGATTTTTGTTTGTACAGAAAATTCTGAAAAAGTCAAAAAGAATATGAATTTTATCTTGTTTTGTAAAGAAAAATCCGAAAAGACAAAAAGATTGTGTTTTTAGCTTGTAAAGAGAAAAACCAAAAATATTTTGGCTTATGTTCGCTGAAAATTATGTCATTTGCTTCTATTTTGAAGGACATATACTTGTATATGTTTGGTCCTGATAATTTCTTGTAAAAAGGTTAGCCATTTACCTGACAAATGGATAGTACTTGGGGCGTTCGTTAAGCTTTCTACTTTATTTTCTCGCTGTAAATTTTATCAGTTATTTAAGTTTGTGGAGCATGCCTGGATGTTTTGGTCCTTTTCTCTACTTTTAGAGAATAGGATAGCCATTTGTCTATAGATTTAAAGTAACTGAGGCAATTAAATTTGTTTTTATTGTGCTCCTCAAAATTTTGAGTTTTTGAAGCAAAAAGAGAAAATGATAGTACATTGATTATTTGACCCCAAATCCAGAAAGAAATAAGCTTAAAAGGCTGTGTGCTTGATCATTGGTGCATTGATAGGTCTTAAACAAGCTGTTAGAGTAAAGTAAGTGATATAAACTTAAAGAAAAGCCAAACTGAAAGAGGTGTTAGTCTCTAGCAAAAATCTCGGTGAAGATGGCGAAAATGTAAATAACCGGGCATACTCAAGCCTTAAAGTTGTTGATCACCCAAAAATATAATAAAGCAAATAACAGGCGTTAGGATCCTGGACACTGTGAGTCTTTATTCGGCTTAATCATCTGGGTATTCATAAGCATGAATATTTCACTCGCTTTCTAGAGCAAACCCAAAGTCATTAAACTTGATCACTGCTGTACTCCGTACAATCTAAATTACTGACTTGATCACAATCCGCTGTTAGTCATACAACTGTTCCTCCCTTGCGTGCGTCTCAATACCAATAAGAAACGGACCCCAGGGGATACAATGTATGTAATCCGACAGATGGACTCGTGCATACTCACTCACAGTAAAGGAAACGGGATGCATTGCTCAAAATTTCTCAATTGTTACTCATAAATTTTGATCAACACTATAATTGTTTAAGTCAAGTTGGGGTGATTTGGAAAAAATCAAATTAAGCTTGAACCGAGATTAGGGGCTGATAGTTTCTGATATTCTGTGCGCTAATTGAACCATAAATCATATCACATAAATGCTCGAAGGTTTGTTATAAGATTTAAGTGGACAACAATATCAATGACCGACTTAACGCCAGTCATAATATCGCTGAAATATACAACTGTGATGGAAGGGCATTTAGTCAATATGATTCTCTGCTCAAACTCAACAAAAACACAAAAATATGTACTGCTTTTGGAAAATCACAGAAACACACAAAAAGATTGTCTATTTTTTATGTTCGGATAATTCTAAAAATACATTCTTTAATTTCTCACAAAATACCAAATATTTTATCTTTTTACTTTACATATTATTTAATATGTTTTTTAGGTTATGTTTCGAAAAAATGAAACGTTTTTAAAGTATTGGATTATCGGAATAAAGGTCTTCGGTAATTCTTTTTTGGTTAATTTTTAATTAACTCTTTATTTAATTTATTTTTTATTTTTTACTTTTAGTTAAAATTAAATAAATTTTAATTCGTTAAGTATGGATAACGAATTAGGTGGTTCTCTAGCGAACTACTTTCTAGTTCGCTCACCTAATTCGCTTCCGCACTCTGTAACGAACCATCTTACTTCGTTATACATATTTAACGAATCAAGACATGATACATGTCTTGTTCGCTACTTTGATATAACGAATTGGAATAACGAATTGCCTGATTCGTTATTTAAGAATTCAAACGAATCTCTTGATTCGTACATAGGGTACAATGGGTAGCGTGTAAGACTATATAAGACAGGTTACACGAACCGTCCTTCCACTATTCACCATCTTCCTTATACCTAAAGTCACCCTTTTCAAATAATTTTCTCTGAATTTTCGATCTTCGAATTTCGAAACTTCATGTATTCCGGTGTGTTGCTAAGGTATAGATAAGAACATCTTTGTGTGTTACGTCAGAAATGCTACTGTTTTGATAGTCTAATTATGTGATTTTGTCCTAAGGGTTTTCACGGCTTGATAAACCCTGATCAATAGACATTTTACTATGTTATTATAGTTCATTTTGATTGTATTATGACCGGAATGTGATTCCGAGACCCTGGGTAGACTTTAATAACAGGTTGATTCTTGTTTGCCGGGTTGATTGAATGTTGATGCTTTTGGGGTTTTAGGCTCTACTTAACTCTCCGAGTATACTTATTTATTTCACGGTGTTAAGCCTCAATCTTAATACCATGTGCTTTGTATTGCGATTCCGAGTTGGATAAACCTGTGAATTCGATTACTCAACGATAAGCATGAGCTAATTGAACCTGGTTTTTGTCCTGTTGACCGTCGGTGTTCTTATGTATTTTGACTTTGACCAGGATTGTCAAACATTGAGTCTAATTATTGACCATTCGTTAACCTTAGCGAACTGGAACTACTTTGTGTCCAATTCGTTAAGGATACTACGAATTAGCTCAGCGAATCAGTTTATCAACGAATCAAATGTGGATTAGTTAAAATTGGAACGAACTGGACTTTAGTTCGTTAATATTTATAGTTAATTCGCTTGATCTAATTCGTTAATATATTTACATGATAGCAAAATCACTTGATTTGTTACCAATCTGTAACGAATTGAATTGATGGTAACGAATGGCATTTTCTTATTTAATTAAATTCAATTAACTGTTGAAATTAATGAATTATTCCAATCGTCTAAACGCGTAAATATATTGATTATAAACGACATCTAAAAATTAAACACATCATCTAGAGATAAATAAAAATATATATAAATGTTCATTGTATTATATCTTCATATTACTTATATTGGTTTAATTTATACAGTAAAATGGCTGATCAATTGAATCAAGATCCACCCGCTGTTCCCCAACAACCCCAAAATCAAGAACAACCTCAAGAACAACAGAAGGTCCAATTGTTATCTTATGACAAGAAGCACAACATATGTGCTTATGTTAATTCTGATGTTGCTGATGTAGCCACTTTTGGAGATATTCTGGCATTTCTACGACGTTCAGTAATACATTATGTTATCACTGCCAGACCTACAGTTTATTTGAGTATTATTAGGCAGTTCTGAATACTGCTGCGTTCGTTGAAGCTGAAAATCACATTCGAGCAACAATCAACAACACTCCTATCACTGTGAATGTTGATGTGATCAGAAGGGTGCTTCAGTTTGGAGACAATGACAACAACCCGAGTTTATTTGATAAGGAGTTAATCAAGGGTTTGTTCAGACGTGTTCGTTATGGTGGTAAGATTGAGGCGTCTATGTTTAACAAGAACGGTTTGTGTCCTCCTTACAAGTGTCTTTTACATGTCCTAATTCATTGTATGGGCGGACGTAAAGGGGGATTTGATGAATGTCGTATCAGTCTGCAATCGACGTTTGTGGCTCTTATTCTTAACAAACCATTCAACTTCTCGGAAATGGTGTTTGATCATTTGAAAGAACAAGTCCAGCAAACACTTCAAAAGAAGAAATTTTTAATGTATCCTCGATTTCTATAGCTGATCATTCAATACTTAATCCCCAATTTAGTTATTGATCAAACTCAAGTGAATGATGTGCTTCCTATGGAACACATGAAGGCTGATACCGTACATAGAATGTTGGTCTATAGAAAGGAGAAGCCAGAGGATAAACGAATGATTGGTCATATAATTAATCCGAATTATGTATGTCCTCCTAATGAACGTTGGATCCATGATGACTTAGATTCCGAGCATGAAGGGGGAGAAGGTGGGAACGATAATGATGATAATGGTGGAGCTGGTGATGTTGCTTTTCAAGAGCAACAAGATGCAGTAAATGCTGCGTTAGCTGCCACCATTGCAGCTCAACAAGAAAGAAAGAGAAAAGGGAAAGAGGTAGCAACTGGAGAACCATCAAAGAAAAGACGTGTGTCAGCTGGGGCTGGGGTAATTATTGGTGTGCCACCACCTCGTCAACGCCTCAACGCTTGATAGTGCCGCCTACTACTAGAACTCCGATGCTTACGTTGACGACGACCTTGGTGTCTCATGAAAGACGAGGTTTAATTCCACAAATGGCTTTATCTGAAATACCAAGGCCTCCTACTACATTGTCTACTGTCCCTCTAACACCATCCATGAGGCCTCCTCCTCCTCCTCCTCCTAGTGATGTCTCTTTTCTGAGAATTACTCGGCCTCAGGGACCAATCCAACCAGTTCATCCCTCATTGTACAACCTGCCACCGAACCGTCAAACAGAGATGCTATTAAACCTTCTTCATTTATATGAAAACCAAATGGCTGCTGACCGTCAGAATCAAGAACGTCTTATGGAGAATCAAAGACGAATGATGAGTTATATTTCTTTTTGTCAAAAGGAGACTAAAGCGCTAAATGCGATTGTTGAGTCTCAGGGGGTGAAAATGATGGAACAAGAGGATCTAATCTTGTAGTTGACTTGCAAAGAGGATGCCTTAAAGAAACTCAAGAACAATGATGAAGATCCTGACGAATCTGGTGCAGTAGGTGAGCCTAAACAAGCGCACGGCTCATCTTCCCGTACTGGTACAAGTGGCGGTGATTTGGATAAACAGGTTGTTGTGTATAAGGATTCAACGGTTGTTAAGCCAATTGAAATGATTGAAGCCAACACTGTGATATGTGTGGATGGATCAGGGGTGGTTAGAAGTGTGGTGAACAGGGATGAGATAGAGGTTGGTGAGTTCGTTGATAGGTCTCTGACACGGAGCAGATTTCCATACTGCTTGGGTTGAATGACAAATAGTTGACCGTGTTAGAGACTGAGCCAGACATTGAGGTGATGAATGAGGAAGGTATATCAGAGGATCCGTCTATTCAAATGAGTAAGGATTTTATTTATGAAGACGAGGATGTTGAGATGGAAGATGTCACTGCTGAGGAATATCCGGACTTGTTTCAACACACAAACGTTGATCAAGGTGCTCCGGTATTCGATGAACAAACGGTTAAAGTTGCTGAGGATGATTTGGTAAAGGCATCCAAGGGTAAACAGGCAGTTGATGCTGTATAGAAATCACTTGAAGTCAAATCCGATGCTGATATTGCTAAGTGGTTCATCTACAAAGCTGCGGGTAAGATTATCAAGGCGTATAGATATGTTGATCAAGAACGAAAAGAAGTAGTTGCAGCTTGGGTCAAAGCAAACCAAGTGATCTCCTTCAAAACTGTATCCAAGGTACATGGTGATATTATCTCATGGCTATATGATTCTGAGCTTAAGGTATGTATAGTTAAATGGGAAAGGGGATCCAGTACTACGAAACGATAATGGACGTACTTACACTATAGCGTTGGGATGTTCGTACCCTCGCGCGTCGTCCATTCATCAATCGTGGTGGTCACCAGACAGCTGAGTTGTTTCATCAACACTTACTGTTCGAGGTCAATCATGGCTTCAAGTTCTTCAAGCCCCAGGTCCCGAGACGTAAACGTATTGACGAGATTGATCCAAGGACTGGCTGGAGGAAACTGGTTCTTAAGGTAAAGCCGCCAAAGACGATGAAGCGGGTACCTGTGAAGACGATGCCCCAACATATGCATCTCTCGTTTGACCGCTGGTACTATGATAACGTATTGGCGAGGCCGTCATTGTGCTTGGTAAAGGACTGAAGACTGAGCTTATCAAGATAATCGATCCTATGTGGTTGGTTAATTTATCAGAGACTGACAATGACGTGCTACACAAGAACCAGATTTTGATTGAGCGCAATGAAGACTACGACTTGGCTATGCAATTCCAGCGCGTTGTGCGTGTTTGTCATGAAAATGGAATTCATAGTTGCAGAGACTGGCAGTCCAAGCGTTTCAAATGAAGACAAAGACAAAGAGCTCAAGACGAGGGGATGTCTGTTAGTGCACGGTTTTGCGTCTTAAGTCTTTGTAAATATCAGTAATTTATTTGTCGTTTTTGTTTAATGTAATAAACAAGTATTTATCTGTTTAGTTCGTTATATGTAATGTCCAGTTCGCTAAGGTTTTTTAGCGAACTAAGACTTAAGTTTATTCCCTCCTGATTCGTTAGAGGATGTTAACGAATCAGGGGGTGATTTGTTAAGCTATTTACTTTGTTATGTATGTAACGAATCGGACCCTAGTTCGTTAGGGGATGTTAACGAACTAGGTCCGTCTTCTATTTATATGTGAACACTGTTCACGTTTAATTTAAGTTTTTGGGAGTTAATTAACGATACGTTGTCCAAACTCTCTCTCGATCTTCATCTTTAATATTATTCATACACATACAACTACTAATATACTGATAATATATATACACATACAACACTTAATCAAATGTAATTATGAGCTAGATCTAAGTTACGGATTAATCAAATACACACAGATCCTAGATCTGTTATAGTTATAGGATTGAAATCCGGGTTCCAACAAAGTTGGCGATACTCATATTACAATATCTAATTTGATTCAGGAAACAACTGATAAGATTCATAAGATTAAACGGAAACTGAAAGCCACTCAAGATCGACAAAAGAGTTATGCCGATGTTCGTAGAAAACCGTTATCTTTTGAAATAGGTGACAAGGTGTTTCTTAAAGTGTCCCCATGGAAGGGTTTTATAAAGTTTGGTAAAACCGGTAAGTTAGCTCTAAGATACCGACTGAAACTACCTGTGGAATTGAGTTCTATTCACGATGTTTTCCATGTATCAAACCTGAAAAAGTGTCTTATTGCTGAAACGGCAATAGTATTACTGGAATATGTGCAAGTAAACAATAAGTTAAAATTTTTGGAGGAACCGGTAGAAATAGTAGACGTCAAAACCAGACAGTTACGACATGATCAGATTTCATTGGTGAAAGTTAGATGGAACTCTCAACGAGGACCCGAATAAACTTGGAACGAAAGGATAAATTCTGAAAGAAATTCCAACACCTTTCCATAAAACGAAAATCGTTGGTACAATGAATTTCAGGGACGAAATTTCTTAACGGGGGGAGATTGTGACATTCGTGACAAAATGAGGTACACCTTATTTATTACGTAACGAGTAAACAGTTAACAGGTTATTTAGTATCGATTAAAGATTAACTAACGATACCGATTATAACCCAAATATATCGGTGGCCATATACAAGTGATATATGTATTATAACAACTAACATATTGATATTATAGCCCTAGTATGTTCCAAACCGCTTAAACGAAAAGATTTTCGTTTAACGGTACGCTGTGAACTTAAACCCGATTGTGTGTATCAAAAGTGAACTTTAACTCGATCGTGTATATCAAAACAAGCATTGTATCATCTATCAAGGAAAAAATGACTTATAAAATATTTATTTGGGATGTTTTAAGCGACGCGTGAAAATATTTTGGAGATTTACCACGAGTTAGTACGTTTTTATTAATTAACAAAATTTAGTCAAAAAACACTCATTTCTACGATGTTTATCACACCCGAACTATTTTTCTCGTCAAACACCAAAACCGAACTAAATTTGGACTCGATATTTCACCTTAGGCACGCAAAAATAGGCAATTGTGGCCAAATGAGGGGCCCACGGGGGACCCATTACCATTAAGGGCGGCCTCAAAAAGGGGGTCTCACCCCCTTAGTATAACTTCATGTTTAAGAAACTATTTGGTCAATTTCACACCAAAAGTCTAAAACACTTAAACTTATTCTAGAACATCTGACTCTCTTCATCCTTGTTCAAAAGCCCTAAGATAAAGATCCATTTTAATGAGTTTGAAACTTATTTTAAGCTTGTTATAATAATAAGAACATGTTTTGATTAGTAAAAATGATAACTGTTGGTGCATGATGTCAGTAGTTCAGTATCTAGTGTCTGTAATCGTGTTAGTTTGAATTGTATTAAGGTTTTAGTTAACTTGTCTCACAAGTTCGCCTGATATAAGCGAACTTGTGGACAAGCGAAGTTATCAACAACTTCGCCTAGTCTGTTAGGCGAAGTTGTCGATAACCATTAAGCTAGGTTACGGCTTGTATTGTTAAGTTAAGAGTTTAGTACGTGTAATTGTGATCGGTGAATCACTTGTTAAGGTTGCAATACTGCGTGTCTTTTGAGTATTGTAACGTGTGCTTGTGCTTGGTATTAACGTATATCGTCTCCTACGCTCGTATCGTCTTACGTAGGGATTCCGCACCTACGTACTACGAGATATTTCCGTGTAGATCCGGCTGGGAACCTACAATTGGTATCAGAGCATTTGCTCGTGATTGTGTGGTTCGGGATTATCACACGGGTGTAGAAATCGTTCCGTTCGACTATTCGCTGGACGAGTTTACGTTGAAATACCGAGTTTTTGTGTCCTACTCACATCCCTCCATCAAAAACAACCCATTACACCTTCGGATACCTCGCAATACGTCAAAATCAAACCTGCAAAAACGTTGTGTTCATCAGGCGAAGTTGCCGCCACTGTTTGTAGGGTTTAGGCGAAGATATAAGATTAAACGAAGTTATCATTAACTTCGCCTAACTCACAAGTTCTCTTATCTTAAGCGAAGTTAACATCAGGCGAAGTTGAGAAGAAAGCGAAGTTAAGAATTTCAGCGAAGTTGAGTATTCAAGCGAAGTTATTCATAAGCGAAGTTAAGAATAACTTCGCCTACTGATGACTTCTATAAATATTACGGAACTGGTAAAAATGGAGGTGGAAGCAGGTTCAGCTACTAAGGCTCCGAAAATGCTTAAGGGTACCGATTTCGTTGCTTGGAAAGATCGGTTTGAACAATATGTTAAATATCAAGATGCTAAGATGTGGGTGTGCATTCAAGATGGATACATTCCACCAATGGCTATGTTTGAGGGTCGTGAACAAATTAATAAGTACAATAAGATGGAAGAGGAAGAAAAGAAGATGTATGAGGCAGAAAGCAAAGCTCATGCTGCGATAACAATGGCTATTCCACAAGAGATTCTCCACACCTTCAGGAAATACAAAACCGCCAGAGAGCTATAGGAAGCGCTTGAAAATCGATATGAAGGTAATGTGGGGATACGTGCATCAAAGATTAAGCTACTCAAAACCCAATTCTCGGTGTTCAAATATTTGAAGAATGAGTCACTTGATGATATCATCACTAGGTATTACCACTTGATGACCGAACTCAGAAACTATTCAATTGACTATAAAGAATAAGAGATCGTAGAAAAACTTCTTGATGCTCTCCCACCGAAATGGGAAATGTACACTGTCTAGATGAGAGAAGATAAAGAGTTTGCAAACATCGACTTGGAAACAGCAGTCAATAAACTACGAACTTTTGAACTTAACATGGTTCGAAAAGAGACACCAACTGATCAGGTTCAGGATCCGGGAATGTATGGTGCGACAGTTACTTCAAGTTCAAGTTCAAAGTCAGAATCATCTGCTTACTACTCAAAGGGAGACTCAAGCTCTAACTCAACTCATGATGGTCATGTAACTCTTAACATGGATGGTGATGTGTGTTTCGTAGCTGGTGGAACAAATTCTTCTAAACCTCAAGCAACAACTGGTAGTTTTTCCTCAAATGTTCCGAACAACAACTACTCTCAGATGTCCATGAGTGTTAAATCTGCTGAACAGCAGTTTGCTCTCTATGCATCTTTCATTGCTTCTTACGAAAAATACATCAAAGGTAAAATTGTCGACCCTGCAATTCTAGACGAAGACTATGATCAGATCGATGCTGACGATCTGGAAGAGATGGATCTGCAGTGGCAGATGGCGATGATAGTAAGAAGAGTTAAAAGGTTTATGAAGAAAACTGGTAGAAAGTTCGTTGGCAAAAGACCAGGGTTTGATAAGTCAAAGGTTCGGTGTTATAACTGTCAATAGAATGGCCACTTTGCTAAAGAATGCAAAAATGAAAGAGTAGAACGTAGTCAGAACAGGCCAACATAACCGAATGGGGGAAGTAATGAGAATAGGGCGATGGTATCCAGACAGAACGGGGGATACAATTGGAATCTGCAAGTTGAGGAAGTGTTTGAACAGGCCAACCTGGTTAACGTCGAAACTGAAGGAAGCGACAGAGAGACAAGAGAAGATCAAGCTTATATGGCAGAGGTGAATGATCAGCTCTCTGAGGTAAGTGCTGAACTCCCTTGTATGTAATGTGAAAATCTGTCTGAACAATTAAAAACATTAACTGATCAGTTTGTTAGTTTGGACACTCAATTTAAAACGTTAAAAGAAGATCATCATTACACTAAAACTAGAGAAAATAGTTATTCAGTAAAGATTAAGGCTAGTGAAAAAGATATCAGAAGTCTTAAAGAAAGTCTAGCTGAAAAAATACAAGTAATTGATCTTAGCTATGAAGTGTTAGAAGAGAAAACCAAACTAATTGCTGAAAGGGATAAACAGATAGCTGACTACCAGGTGAAAGTGGTGGAACTAAACAGAAAACTTGAGCAGTTTAGAAATTCCTCTGCAATGCTTGATCACCTCGTAAGTGATCAACGTTCCCCACTTAATAAGGTAGGAATTGGATATTCTGAAGTTCCACCACCTTATAATCATAACTATACATATGATCCTAGTAATCAGAAATCTGTTGATGTTGAGATTAGTCAGATAGGTCCTATCAAAGTTTCAATTAAAAAACCTGAATTGAGTAACAAAGAAACGAGTAAGCCTGTTTCGAATGTTAAGATTTCTGTTCCAAGTTCTGTCTCATCAAATTGGGACAAGACATCCGAATCTAGTGAGACAAAAGAAGAGGTAGTGTTTCTAAGACGTGGGGAGGAATATAAACCTACTGAAAAGAATTCCCCTCTTAACCCGTATGTCCCACCATATGTTAGACAAACGGGTAGTAATGCAACCTCAACATCAGAAACAACTGTTGAGACGAAAGTTGAACACAGGAGTTATTTCAGATGCAATCAAATAGGACACCTGATTGCTGATTGCCCTCTAAATCAGAGATTCAGAGGTATGAGGCCTCCTAAAACTGAGAATATACCTAACAGTAATCGTTATAATGGTAAGAATGCAAACTCATCAATGTTCAGACATTGGACTAAACCAATATTTCAGAGAAACCAGTCTCAGTTTTTCCCAGTTAACAACCAAACCTACAGTTATAATTTTGTTAATTCTCTAAGGTTTGGAAGGCCTCATAACCAATCCTCAAGAAGGTTCCCTTTCAGGACTTACAGGAATCAACCTCAAACTGACTTTGGACAACCAAAGTACAGGGTGCAATTTAACAGAGTTAATCGACCCAAGACCAATAGGTCTTGGGTCCCAAGATTTTAATCTTTTCTTTAATCGTGCAGGAACAGTTGAACAGGGCTGCAAACAATCTATGGGTTGTGGATAGCGGCTGTTCCCAGCACATGACTGGTAACAAGAATTTGTTACACGAATGGAAACCTGTTCAGGGAGGTACAGTAAGTTTTGCTGGAGAGAGTGGAGGTAGAATTACTGGGATTGGGACGGTGACTAATGGTAAAATGAAGTTAGAAAAGGTGAATTTCGTTGAAGAGCTGAAGCATAATTTGCTGAGTGTGTCTCAGATCTGTGACAAAGATTACACTGTGCACTTTACCAAAAATGAAGCGATTGTACTGTACCCTGGTTTCAAGATACCAGAGGCATGGATAGTGATGAAGGCTCCAAGGGAAAAGAATACATATGTAATGGACATGAGGTCGACTGAGATGGCAACAGAAGAATCATGTCTTCTGTCAAAAGCAACCGAATCGGAGTCCGAGTTGTGGCATCGAAGAATGGGGCATATACATCTTTGAAAAATGAACTACATTGTCAAGAATGGGCTGGTGCTTGGTGTTCCCTTAAAAAATTTCAACTTTGAAGACCAATGCTTATCGTGCTAAAAGGGAAAGCAACACAAGAAACCTCATTACACCAAGAAGATCAATTCAATAGTCAGTACCCTAGACCTACTTCACATGGATCTCTTCGGTCCCGTGAATGTAAAAAGCCTAGGTGGAACATCATACTGCTTGGTGATAACTGATGATTTCTCTCGATATTCTTGGGTATATTTCCTGAAGACAAAAGATGAAACGGTTCAGTTGGTAATTAACTTGATTACCAAGGTTGAGAATATCGTTGGGAGAAAGGTTAAATACATCATGAGTGACAATGGGACAGAGTTCAAAAACTACTAGATGGAGATGTTCTGCTTACAGAAAGGGATAGACCACCAGTACAGCGCCCCGTATACTCCGCAACAAAATGGGGTGGCTGAGAGGAAGAACAGGACGCTAATTGAAGGAGCTAGAACCATGCTGGCCGATGCTAAACTTCCTGTGGTGTTCTGGGCTGAAGCTGTTGCAACAGCCTGTTATATCCTTAATCGAGTTTTAACTGTTAAAAGATTGAATAAAAAATGTTATGAATTTATGCATGGTAGAAAGCCTAACTTGAATGGTCTCGAACCATTCGGGTCCCCGTGTTCGATATTAAAGATGAACTCAAAATTTGGTGAGAAAGCCGACGAAGGTATTTTAGTCGGATATGTTGTTGGGACACCCAACAGACGAGTCTCTAATCTATCGACCAGCAAGGTTGAGGTGGTGTGTAACACTGACATCACAAGTTACAAACCACCAAAACCAAGCACGGGACCCGCTGAGGCTTTCGACTATGATAAGCTTTTTAAATCTTTTAATATGCCTTACTTGAATTGTGCAGAAGTTGATGAGAAAATTGCTACGCAGATTCTTTATGATGAGGAAGAAAATTTTGTGCAACGACCGCAGTATGACGAAGGTCAACCTTCCTCGTCAAGTGCTGTTGATACCCCTGCTGCCTCTACAGAAGACGAATTTTTCAATCCTTTTCACTCTCAACAACAATCGCCCATTGATGAACTATCTTCGAACCTGGAAGACAATCTGCAAGTCAGTTCGGTTCCGACTACTGGAGTTCACAAAAATCACCCTTTGGAGAACGTGATAGGTGATCTGTCCGACGGTATACAAACAAGACGAAGCTTGAATGAGCACACTTGTGTTAACACAAGCATTCAAGAAACAGGCATCATTAACGAATGCTTGTACACCTGCTTCATCAGTTAGATTGAACCAAAGAACTATCAAATGGCTCTAAAGGACAGCTCGTGGGTCGAAGCCATGCAAGAAGAGTTAGTCCAGTTCGAGAAGATGGAGGTATGGAAATTGGTTGCAAAACCGAAGAATGTGCATGCGATTGGCACAAAATGGGTTTTCAAATGCAAGAGAGATGAAAAAGGAATAATCATCAGGAACAAGGCGAGGCTGGTTGTAAAAGGTTTTAATCAGCAAGAAGGGATCGACTACAATGAAGTGTTTTCTCCTGTGGCAAGATTGGAAGCGATTCGACTGTTTTTGGCATTTGCTGCACACAATGAGATGAAGATGTTCCAGTTAGACGTAAAAAGTGTGTTTCTTAATGGTAAAGTCGATGAGGTTGTGTACGTTGAGCAGCCTCCAGGTTTTCCTGACCCAGATTTTCCCGATCACGTGTACAAACTAAGTAAAGCTCTATACGGATTACATCAGGCCCTGCGTGCCTGGTATGCAACTTTATCTGATTACTTGCTTGAGAATGGGTTTGAAAGAGGAAAGATCGACAGCACACTGTTTGTTAAGAGAAAAGGGGGAGACTTTCTTCTGGTACAAGTCTACGTGGACGACATCATCTTTGCTGCATCAAAAGTCGCCATGTGTCAGGAATTTGAAGAAGTCATGAAGAAGAGGTTTGAAATGAGTGCAATGGGTGAATTAACTTTCTTTCTAGGATTGCAGGTTGATCAGAAGAAAGATGGGATGTTCATCCATCAGACTAAATATGTCCAAGACATTCTCAAACGCTTCAAGATGGAGGACAACACTTCATTTGATACTCCAGTCTGTGTCAACCACAAACTGGGTGCTGATTCAGACAGTGATGCAGACGTGGACCCCACCCAATATTGGGCAATCATAGGTTCTTTAATGTATTTAACTGCATCTAGACCTGACATTATGTTTGCAGTTTGTCTCTGTGCTCGATTTCAGGCAAGCCCAAAGGAATCTCACATGAAGGGAGTGAAGAGAATACTGCGGTATCTCAAAGGCAAGCCTAAGCTGGGATTGTGGTACACGAAAGGGGGAGACCTGGACTTGGTTGCTTACACGGACTCTGACTATGGAGGTTGCAATCAGAATCGGAAGTCGACAACCGGTGGATGCCAGTTCTGGGAGGAAGATTGGTGTCTTGGCAGTGCAAAAAGTAGACCTCTGTAGTCATTTCTACCTGTGAAGCAGAGTACATGGCAGCATCAAACTGCTGCTCCCAGGTTCTTTGGATACAACAGCAATTGCGCGATTACGGTCTGAATCACTCAAACTCCTATTTGTGTAGATAACACTGCTGCAATCTCAGTAACAAACAATCCTGTAAAGCATAGCAAAACTAAACACAGTGACATTTGTCATCATTTTATACGGGATTGTGCTGAGAAGAAATTAATAGTACTCGAAAAGGTTGATTCGTTAGATAATTTCGCTGATCTTTTTACTAAAGCATTTGACCGAACTCGTTTTCAAAACCTTGTTGAGCTTAATGGGATGATCAATCCCGAGTAACCATACTTTTAGTTTTTTTTTTTTAAAAAAAAAACGTCACTATCGCTTAGAATTATGTCGGTTGCTTCAGTTTGAAGGACATATCTTCGGATGTGTTTGGTCCTTACTTCTACCAGTAGATTATGAGGATAGCCATTAACCAGATGACTGAAAGTGACCGGGGCGGTTCATAATGTGTTTTTATTTTTCGCTGAAAAATAGTCGTTCATACTTAGTTAGAAGGACACATACTCGTATGTGGTCGGTCCAGCTGATCCATTGGATCTTCAGGATAGCCGTTTACCTGAAGACTTTGACTTGATAGGGGTGATAGAGTTTAAATTTTTTTGTGGGAGATGATATAATTTTTCAAGTCTACAACTTCGTAAGAAGTTTCTATACAATGTTTCTAAGAAGATTGATCCAACCTTGGAAAGTGATACTCAAACTATTTTGTGTGCTTAACTAGTGAAGTTATTAGGCCTAAAAGACTCTAGAACAGTCATTGTATGTTATGATAGCTTTTTATGGTGCGTAAAAGTAGAAGTGATACTAACTAAATCCCCTCGGTTTTAAGTGGAAACTCATTAAGAGCTGTGCGTGTCTCCATATATATCTTTCCGAATGATAGGCAGAAAAGCGATTACCCAGTCATACACGAGCCCGTGAGTGTTCTGATTCCCGTGAAGATAGTGTGTCAAGAAACTGCAGTGATCCAGATTCGGGACTTGCAGTTGTTTACTATTTGAAGCTGTGTAAATCTATTGAGTAAAAAAAAAAAAAAAAAAAGCCTTCTGAAGTCTATTATGTTATACTTATCAATCAAGAGGCAAGAAAGAGAACGGGAAGAAAATACTAAAGATCAAAGTGTACTTACTGTTTAATCAGACACTACGGGTCGAGGTCAACTCGGGGTGACTTGGGAAAAGCCAAATAAGCCTTGAGAATAGATAGGAGACATCACAATCTCTGATGTGTTATCATTTATATTTTGAGCTTAATTGAACCTAATCCGTATCACAGAAGCGATGAAAACCATACTAAGTTGTTTACCTGCTTACAACCTGTTTCTTTATGTCATAATACAGCTGAACATGGATCTATGTGACAGCCATCTAATTAGTATGATTCCTGTTCGGATCTTTTCTAAAGCATGTTAGTCCCTGTCAAGACTGAAATTTGATCCCGTGTACTGTATTTCTAAAATTTTCATTGCTTATGTCGTTTTATGGTTTACAATTTGGTTACTTGGTTTTTGATCGCAACATCTAACTCTTTAAAGGAAGTTTTATAAGTTAATTGCATAATGCTAAATTGTTAAGGGTTAGTTATGTAAATTTTATTACTAAGCGAAGTTGTTTTAACAGATTTTAAAGGCGAACTTGTTTAACAGGCGAAGTTAAGGGTAAGCGAAGTTAACCCTAACTTCGCCTGTATAACATAAACAGTATATATAGGTCAACTTAGTCAAATCTGTTATACTTTTCACAAACCTAAGCGAACTTATTACGTAAACCCTCGGCGAAGTTACCTTTCGAATCAATCAGTGTTATTTTTCCTCGATTACAACTCGTGTTAAAGGTGTGTAGGCGTTGTTTAGATGATAATCTATGTCAATGGTGTTAATCAGAGGTCGTTTTGGTCCGATTTGAGACCCCGTTCATTCAAACCCTCAACACCCACTTTTCAAACCTGTTTTCACGTGGTCGTAATCAACTTGATCGTCTAGATCTCCTTAAAAACATGTTTTGTATAGTCCACAATCACCAAATTATCCAAATCTCACGTTGTCTGGCATTCTAACCTGTTGCCGCTTCAGTTCAGGCGAAGTTACAGTTTAGGCGAAGTTATCCTTAACTTCGCCTAAGGTTTAACTTCGCCTGTGCTTTATTAACTAATTAATCTTGAGCGAAGTTGTTCAATGGCGAAGTTATGTTTAGGCGAAGTTGTCCTTAACTTCGCCTCATACCTAACTTCGCCTGTTTAATTATTTCATTTAAAATTATATTAACTGTTATCAGGCGAAGTTGTAGTAAAGGCGAAGTTATTCACAACTTCGCCCTTTCCCTAACTTCGCCTACATAGAATCAATCATAACTTCGCTCATGGTAACAGGCGAAGTTGTGATCCGCTTTGACGATTCTCTAACTTAGACCGTTTGTGGTGCAGATATGGCAGCTGTTGTAGGAGCCGGTGGTGCTGGTGGTGACGAAGGGGGAGATAACCATCGTCAGTTTTTTTCGGGGCATAATATGTACATCACTTTGGACCCTGATGCGAGCGGCGTTGATGATTATCGCGAGATCATCTCTTTTCTTATCCGCTCGCGTATCTTCCACGCTATTACTACAACTCTGCCCATCTCTTTACCAAACATAGAAGATTTCTGGCAGACGGTTGAGTATGATTGCAGAGTCGAGCCCCCAGTTATGCGTGCAACGGTTAACAATCAGGAAGTGCAGTTCTCGTCAGAACAGATACGGGTTGCTTTACAGTTTGGGGATGAAACAAGAGATGATCCTACCGACTTCGTGGCTCCATTCAGAGATGGTGCTTTTTTAAGAATGGGCTATTCTGGTCCATTGGGGGATACTTAGAGACGCAAGGGATTTTTATTAGACCAATGGCGCTTTCTCATGCACGTGATGATCGTGTGCATGTCGGGTAGAAAGGCTGGTACGGATGGAATGGGTGCGACCATGCAGTCGGCAATGACAGCACTGACTTACAACAAGCGTTATAGCTTCAGTCAGATGGTGTTATATGAGATAGACCGTCAAAGACGAGCGGTGGCGTGTGAGAGATTCTTGATGTATCCAAGATTCCTACAAATGATCTTGAATCACGTGGCTCCCACGTTACCTTAGCGCCGTCCGATTCGGTATGTGGAGAGTGTCAGCAAGAGAATCTTTGCCCAATGTAGATCATCAAGTGCTAGAAGTAAACCAGAGCTCCGTCCTCGACATAATCCGTTATTTGGGTACTTGATCAACCCGGAGTATGTTGCAGCTCGTGGGGACGAGTTTCGGGATCCGGAACCACAACAGGCTGGAGTACCTCAACCACCACCTGTGATACAGCAATCTATGCTTGCTGCTCCTGTTGTGGCACCAGAGGAACACGTTGACCTTGAAGCTGCTTTTGGCGGCCAAGGATTTTTCGATATGGAACGTGTTGATCCAGAGGAAGAGGTACATGTCTCGTCTGCACAGGTTTCAAGTGTGGATGTGTCGATGGCAGCTACGACTGTGGCTGATTCTGAAAGAACTGATTCTGATTCCTCAAATGATGATGTTGCTGAAGCAAGATAGATTCTGATTACTCAAGAAAGAATTCATGGAAAGAGAAAGAAAGACACAGATGACAGTGAATCAGATTTTGAGGAGGATTTACATCGGTTGGTTCGTCGAGCGAGAAGGGAAAGAACGGGTGATGGATCGGGAGCTGGTGAGAGCTCGAGGGTGGTTCGTTTTTCTCCACCCGCACTGTCTGGTATGACTATGGTCCCTACATCGTTGACAGTTACAGGACCGATCACCTCGGGTGTTCCCGTGTTGACTACCTCATCCTCCTTGGCATACCACCCACTACATTTCAACTCTCGGCTCCAGAGATTGTGTCCTTGCCACCTCCAACTCTTACTCCATCGGAGGTCGTTGCAAGATTTGTTGAGTCGACGGTTGTTGCCACTGCGGGATTATCTTTTACGATACCACCTGCGGTTACGTTTCCGCCTATTTCTGATGTTCCGACTACTTTGGGAATCCCTCCTCCGTATGCTCAAGACATTTCACATATGAGTTTTGACTTTAACGCAACTTTATCTGACTCAGACAGAATAGCAGCTCTTGAAAGGGTCGTGGCAGAACAGTCAAGAATAAATCTGATCCAGACTCACGCTATTCAGTGCCTTGTTGCAGAGAATCAGATTCAGTCGTCCCTCCTGATTGAGCACGGTAAAATATTTGATGCCTTGAAACAGTTCTTGGCATCTCAGGGGGATACGAGCTGCAAGGGCGATGAGCTGAGGACGAAGAAGAGGAATGATAGAGACGATGATCCCAATGCATCGAAAGATGCAGGTGGTGAGTTGCCAAGAACTGAAGAAGCTCTTGGGACTTCCACATCTCAGGGGGAGTCAACTGGTATGACAGGTGGATCGGGGGGTGATGATGTGGTGGTAGTGGATGCTGAGGAGATGATGGATGATGATATTGTAGGTGACGACGATGTGTTACCGGTTGAAGAGATTGAGAAGATTGGGGCTGAGATTGTCATTGATAGTGAGATTGAAGAGGGAGAGATTGTGGAGGAAAACGTTGAGCACGAGATTCCGGAAGTTGATAAGTCAGATATGGGTCAAGATATGGGAAGCGATGAGACGGAATGGGAAGAGCAGCCAAGATGGAAAGAAGGCTACGCTCAATGGTTCGTAAAGACAAAGAAACCGGTGGTCCCTACTATGTTCAAGAAAAGTTATAACATCAAAGTGTATGCTGAATCGAAAAAGGGGATTATTTGCTGGTTATATGATGAGCAGTTGAGGCTCTTTGTGATTAAACGTTATGATGGGGTTCAGTATTTCAAGAGATTGTTGAGGTCGTTGAATACTTTGCCTGAGTGTGAGGTGAAGGACTTAGCCAAGTTGGGGTTGATAAACAGGAGTGATGACAACATGGCTAGGATTATTGGAAAGATAGTCTGGAAAGAAAGCATAAAGGAGAAAAAGTTCGATTTGTTGAAATCGCAGAAAGGAAAGCTCGTTGAAGATAAAGACAGAGGAATGAGAGCTAATGGCAAGCCTTGGATGATAATGAAGTATAAGCTGATCCGTTGCTTAAAAGAAGTGCCGATGAAACAAATGCCCAAGGATGTGCTAAAGGATCTGAAATGGTGGTATGTTGATAGTGAAACGGCTGAAGCAGTGATGGAGGATGAGGATGAACAAGAGTTGCTGAGAGTGTATGACCCTATGCACTTGGTGAATTTGTCTCAAGCAGACTTGCAGGTGCTGAACGAGAAAAAGATATTTTATATTCCTGCCTGGAAAGAAGAAGCCAAAAAATATCAGAGAGTAGTTTCGGTTTGTGTCAGAGAAGGAGTACATGCTTGAAAATGGTGACTCGAGTTTTGGGATTACAAGACACGTGATTGAAGATTGAGATATGAAGCTACTGCCAAGGGGGAGTCTGTTGGTGCATGATGTCAGTAGTTCAGTATCTAGTGTCTGTAATCGTGTTAGTTTGAATTGTATTAAGGTTTTAGTTAACTTGTCTCACAAGTTCGCCTGATATAAGCGAACTTGTGGACAAGCAAAGTTATCAACAACTTCGCCTAGTCTGTTAGGCGAAGTTGTCGATAACCATATAAGCTAGGTTACAGCTTGTATTGTTAAGTTAAGAGTTTAGTACATGTAATTGTGATCGGTGAATCACTTGTTAAGGTTGCAATACAACGTGTCTTTTGAGTATTGTAACGTGTGCTTGTGCTTGGTATTAACGTATATCGTCTCCTACGCTCGTATCGTCTTACATAGGGATTCCGCACCTACGTACTACGAGATATTTCCGTGTAGATCCGGCTGGGAACCTACAATAACTAACCATGTAAAAACCCTGAAAATGATCCAAAAACATGTTTGGATCACAGACATGGTTAGCAATCAGAAACATATGTTTTGTTTGGCCAAGAACACGGATTAGGACGTTTATATCGCGTTTTTACGGTTTGAAAACTCGATTTCAAATCCCTACCGAAACCCAAATTTACAAGGCTTTATGATTGATTTTAAATGCTTAATTTTGTGTTATATAACCTGTAGATATATTAACTAGAGAACCAAGAACCCAATAAGGTGAGAAAACTATCTAAGCACTAAGAAAACCGCAAAGGTAATAACTAATTACTCATTTAGGGACTGTATATGATTAGATTATGACGTGCTTGTTTTTAGGCTATGAAACTTCATAGAGAAAATAGCGACCATATGAGTGAGTCTCTTTCCACTTTTGGTAATTTTTCGATAAACGGGGAATAGTTGGCGACTTTATTAGTGATTTATTATGCAAACTAGTTAAACACTTTCGAAAAATCTTAAATTTTGTGGAGAACTCAGAAATCCCAATGTAAAATCACAAGGAAAATTTTGGGTCAAATGGAGAAGTAAAGATATGGTTTGTGCATTCTCGTTTAATCGAGTTTTAACAGTCGAATTATGCGCAAAAAGGTATTTTAGCTAAACAGTTAAGTTATGTAAAATTTACAGGTGTTATTTGATAGTATTTTGACCACTCAGAAAATTAAATCGGATTTTTCAGGTATCGTTTGATATAAACAAGAGATTTATCGGATAAAAAGAACATATAAAATGAATTTTTATAATTAAATAAACAAGTTTAATAATTTTGAAATAATTTTTATAAAAATATGAATTTTCTAATTTGTTAGTATAAAAAATCTCATAATTTAAATATAATTATATAAAGAGTTATAATAATTTGAAGATTTAATTTATATATGTTTTGATAAAACGGGCAGCATCTACGTTTAACGAACTGACTGGTATATCAAAAGTGGTCAAATATTATATTTTTGACTGAACTTGATAAAACCTAACTTTTTAAGAGAATTCGGACAATTCAAATGAATTATACACGTTTTGTACAATCAAATCCGTATAAGAATGGAAACGAACCCTATGGCCAATTTAGATACTAAAACCCTCATTTTCTTTTATAAATCGAATAAGTTTATCAAACAGTATGTTTACTTAACTTTGTGTGATCATACCTATTTTCGAAATGCGTAGACGACTAAATTGGTCAAGCACAGAAAACAGTGAAACTGAGCCAAAACCGGTTTTGATCATTAGACATTGTGCAACGTCACAATCTAAGACTACTGACATGTTCTGGGCGTAACAATCATACCTAGACTAGATATACAGCCCGATTAAATTTAATGATTGTACTCGTATTAACAGTACAATACCGATTATATGAATTGAGCTATAATAGAGGCATACCACTTACGTCAATGTGTTGCTGATACCATATTACGATAAGGCGAGTTTCATGACCCCACCTTTTGAACTGTTTTACGAACTTTTGGGGTGAAAAGCATGGGTACATATATCTATCTATCTGGAAATATGTTATAAGTGAATTATCTAAGTGCTAACACTTAAAAGTCCCACCAAACACGAGTGATTAACTACGAGCTAGTAGCATGTGAGTAGTACTATTGGTTTGACAAATCCATTTGACAGGGTCGGTGGAGAGTATCGGAACTATTACCTAATTGCATGGGACTATACAATTATACTTACTATATGCTATGTGGTGTTAGACATAGTACTACTTAGAGCATGGGGTTAATGTGGCCACGAGGAGTGCGTGGGAAGTGAAAGGCGACGTGATAACCGCACGTCCAGGGTTCACTAGTGGCTTAGTATAATTACATCGTATACATACAAAATATGAATACTATGATTTCGTATACTGGTTTCGTATAAACTCGTGAAACTCACCAACTATTCGAAGTTAACTTGTTTTAACATGCTTTTCAAGTATACAAAAACTGGAGTGATGCTATTATGTGCTACATGTGCTGGAAGTATATAAGACAACTGTAGATAGAAGCAAATATATTAATAAAGGATAAAGTAGTCGCGAACTGGTTAACGTTGTATAATGCCTAGTTTGTAAACAAAGTTAGAATGATGTAATATGATGTAAATTAGTTTGTTATTTTTCTTTATAAACAATGTGGTTAATACAAGAGGTGTCTGTTACATTCCCGTATTACGCTTCCGCGATTACCTAATCGGGGTGTGCCATATAGGAAAATGTAGGAATACTATTTCTAATAGATAACTATGTACACATCCATGTTCATAGTCCTAATTTTCAGTAAACGATTACATTCACGAGAAATCGTTCATAGTCCGTGAGATTGAGATAACAAAAGTAAACGATTCAATAATGCAACTATGTACTATAAATGACGCATGCATGTATTAGTGTTTCGTTCTTGAGAGTAAATACAAACGAAAATAAATCAACAATCAATAAATAACCAAACTCAAATATAAACTTCGTAAACAGCCTTCGAAAGAAATAGATACATAAAATTATTTCGATTATGTATATAATATACAATATACATGAAAAAGAAGAAAGAAAAACAAAACATAGCTAGCGATGCTTGCCTTCTCGAAGGTCGCTTTGTGGTATGAGAGTTAATGTGGGGGCGGTGCCATGATTTCTCAACCGAAACTCATTGGCGTTAAAATATAGAAAAAATGATTTTTGAGAAATTTGTTTACGTTTGTGAAAATCGATTGCAAACGTGATGCTTATATAATGATAACTTTTACGAAAAATTCTTAGCTCGCGCTAAAGTTTGCGAAACTTTATAAAGTTTTTAATGTGAAAGGTTTTTTTTAGGAGGTGTCCTAGAAAATAGAGAGTCGCCAGATAAAATGACTCGCTGAATAGAAGAAAAAAAATAACCTCGACGGCTTAAGACTCGTTTAAAGTAATATACTTTATTTTATTTTAAAGATTTCATCGGAAAAATAATAATAATAATAATAATAATAATAATAATAATAATAATAGTGGTGGTGGTGGTGGTAGTGATGGTGGTAGTCGTGGTCGTGGTCGTAGTCGCAGTAGTAGTCGTAGTCACAGTAGTGTAGTAGTAGTAGTAGTCAACGAGAGTGGTAGTCGTAGTAGTCGTAGTCGTAGTAGTCGTAGTCGTAGTCGTAGTCGTAGTAGTCGTAGTCGTCGTAGTAGTAGTAGTAGTAGTCGTAGTCGTAGTCGTCGTAGTCGTCGTAGTCGTCGTAGTAGTCGTAGTAGTAGTAGTGGTAGTGGTGGTGGTGGTGGTGGTGGTGGTGGTGGTGGTGGTGGTGGTGGTGGTGGTGGTGGTGGTGGTGGTGGTGGTGGTGGTGGTGGTGGTGGTGGTGGTGGTGGTGGTGGTGGTGGTGGTGGTGGTGGTGGTGGTGGTGGTGGTGGTGGTGGTGGTAGTAGTAGTAGTAGTAGTAGTAGTAGTAGTAGTAGTAGTCAGCGGGGGCGAGGGTGGTAGTCGTAGTCGTAGTCGTCTTCGTCGTAGTAGTAGTCGTAGTAGTACTCGTAGTCGTAGTCGTAGTAGTAGTAGTAGTAGTAGTCGTAGTAGTCGTAGTAGTAGTCGTCGTAGTAGTAGTCGTAGTAGTCGTCGTAGTAGTCGTAGTAGTAGTCGTAGTAGTAGTCGTAGTAGTAGTCGTCGTAGTGGTAGTAGTGGTAGTGGTAGTGGTAGTGGTAGTGGTAGTGGTAGTGGTCGTGGTAGTAGTGGTCGTGGTAGTCGTGGTGGTCGTGGTGGTCGTGGTGGTGGTCGTGGTGGTGGTCGTGGTGGTGGTGGTGGTGGTGGTGGTGGTGGTGGTAAACTGTTTGATTTGACTTAAAGTCATTTTGAAGAAAATCTACTTGATTAAATATTTATTAATTAAATAGTTGAGATAATCATAAATGTGGAAAAGTATACGCTGATTTTTTTTAAATTCATGTTTGATGAGTATGAAAGGACTAAGTATTGATGCCAGAAAACGAATAAACTTTAAGTGGACAACGGATGCGGGGTAAGGTATTGCATGGCGGAAACAAGTTAGACCTTTCTGAGTATTGCATGTGTGCTTGGGTCACTGCAATGGTAGCAGGCTTGAAGCACGAGCATATGGTAAGAGATATGGTTGGGATAAATTTTGGGTAGCATGTCGTGGGAATAAATGGGTGGTGTTGAGTATGTATAGATTCTTGGCAAGAGGTGGTGGCTGAAACTACCACAATTTGGAGCATTTCAACATTGTATGGTAATAGAGGGGTGGAATTTACACATGTTACACAAAGGGTGCGTTCCTGTGCAAGGCTTTTTGTTGGGGTTAGTTTGAGTGTCCAAGAGTAGTGTTAGGTTTGGATTGGCTCAGACATAGTTTTGAATTTACTGTTATCGTTAGTGTGGGTTTTGATGGATTTTAGGTTATCATTGTCGGGATCATAGCGGCCAATTGCGTGATAATTTGGGTTGTCATTTTGCGGGTTGAGTTTCGAGTGCGACGTAGAGGAAAACGAGAAGACATGCTGCGAAACGTGAAGAATTCACGTGACATGGGACGTAAATGTGAAATTTGTATTGACAACCAAAAGAAACATCGAAATCAATCTATATAAATCATAAAAATAAGTAAATAAATAAAATCGCATGAATCAAAATTTGAAATTGAAACCGGAATGCCCATGGGCAATCATGAGTTTTCACATTTTAATAACAATCTCATAAATTTTTAAATAACCATATGGAAAATATATCAAATTTAATATAAGTAGTTAAATCAATTTGAAAATCGAGTGTTCATGTACCACCATGACTTTCCTTATTTCCAATTCAAACCATAAGAATAAATGAATATAAAACAAATTGAAAATCGACTATTCATGTATCACCATGACTTTTCGAATTTTCAATTCTAAACCATAATAGTATGAGACTAGTTAGGAGTCAGCATGACACTTGTCAACGCTGCAACATACATGACACTTGGCGAAGCAGCAAGGAGGCGATGACACATGACACTGAGGTGTCACATATGCAGTCGATTTCGGTTCAAATGCTAACATGTAGTGTGGTGACTCACTACCTGGAATGTCACATGGCACGACCCGAAGCCAGCACCAAAATTACTAAGGCTGCTCTTAAGCGACTCGTTGTGATTCGAATGTGCGAAGTGAAACGTGTGCCATCAAAGCGCAACATCGCGCCCATCGCCCGAGCCTGTGCGCGTCGGGTGCTCTGCACCCTTGCTATTGCTACGAAGTTTGTCTCGTCATACAAGAATATAATCTTTTGAGCTCTCCTCTTTATAAGGAGCTCACAAGTTTATCATTCTATCAATAGTTAATTGCAAATACGGTCCATGTGGTGGAACCCCAAATGAAGTTTGCAACCCTGTGGTGTCATTCTTGCAAGGTGGCACTTTTATTCCACTTTTGGTCCACCATCAAGTCACAACGTTAGTTAATCTGTAAAAACACTAATACCCTTGCAATTTGCAACCCTGTGGTTTTTAAATAAATGCAATTTAGACCCTCATTTTGTTTAACGATTTCCCTCAAAAATATAATAACAAAACCGTCCACAATGGGTTTTGAATTCGGGTCTAGCCACCACACTAAGTAAAACACTCATAACCAATTGGATTAAAATGATTATTTTTAAAAAAATTGATTATATTTATTGAAATACACAAGTTTAAAAGAATAAATCAATAACTAAATTGTGACAATAACAATAATAATAATAATAATAATAATAATAATAATAATAATAATAATAATAATAATAATCTATACTATAAATAATACACTAAATAAGGGCAAATTAAGACACCCATTTTTAAGTACTTTACAACTCACTTAAAGCATGAGGTACATGTGTTAGTAAGGGTAAACATGTCTTTTAAACACGATCCATTTAACTTACAAGTTTGGCCCCTCATCTTTAACCATATTATGTTTTTAATTTAACTTGTAAACTAACTTCCCACCCATGATTTTTAAACGACTATAGCTTTTTCATACGTTAATATTTTTATAAACAAATTGCACCGTAAAAACGAGCATTTTATTCTCTTTAATTTGGATATGATATTGTTGTAATTTTTTTCATTTTAAATAAATTAATATGTTACGTAGGGGTGTTCAATGTCGGTTTTGATGGTTTTTAAGTTAAACTTGTGAGTCCAACCGTTAATACTGATTTTTTGTCGTCCAAAACCAAACTCAACCATTGAAAGTTGAAACAGAATCGTTACTAACGGTCTGGTTCCAGTTTGGTTTCACAGTTTAAACTTTAATAATAAATTTAGTTTAAAATAACTAATAATTGAAATGTACCATCAATTTTAACTAAAAACCAAAATAATATGATACTTGAGATGATTATAAATAAAAAATGATAATTTTAGCCACATAAATGGTAAATAGTAATGTAAGAGCTAGGACGTGAAATAATAACAACAAATATTACAAAAGGAATCATATTGCAATTAGGTTAATTTACAGTCTTTTCTGGTTTCATATGGCCGGTTGCCGATATAAACCGCGAACCAACCGTTCACTACGTTTTGAAAATTTTGAAACCGACCAACAAATCGAAAGTAAAAAAGAAAAAGAAAAAAGAAGTCAAACCAATTATCGATTTAAATGATTTCAATATTTTAACCGAACCATAAACACTTATATTTGTACGTGATTAACAGGTTCAAATACCCACTGCATCGCGCGGGCACCCGTCTAGTAATAATATATAGAAGAAGGGTGACAGACTCGATGGCTCAGATTGCATTTGGACGTAGTGAGATCCAGTCGACTGTATTAACTCCTATGATTCTAGCCATGGATATTATTATTATTTATTATTATTATTATTATTATTATTATTATTATTATTATTAATACTGCTCTCAACTCCTATCAAAATTGGAAACAATATGATGATAATTAATAATGAATGAATGAAAATTGGTGTTACATGTATTAGTTGTGTTGGTGGGATTTACTAAGTGCTATGATGATGATGATGATGATGATGAATTGTGTTGGATTGATGGGAAGATGAATGTGATGAAGTTATTAATTTTGATGAAAGAGAATGGGTAGGTTGGAAATCTGTCAAAATTAATAATATATGATGTATGAGTTGTGTTGGATTGTTGGATTTACGTAAATGGAACAAATCTGTCAAGTGTAGTTTGAAAATTTAGATTTATTATGGGGCGAATACTGTGAAACGGGTCGGGTTGGAATTTAAATTGAAAGTGAAAGTGTGTGCAACAGTTTTTTGCTTTGGGGATGTCAATATGTCATGGTCGTCTTGTGGTGGTGGTGGTCTTTGATGGTGGCCGGAGAATGGTGGTAGTGGTCTTCGATGGTGGCCGGAGAACGGTGATGATGGTCTTTGATGGTTGTCGAAGAATGGTGGCGGTGGTCTTCGATGGTGGTCTGAGAATGGTGGTGGTGGAGAATATTTGGAATGGTGGTAAGAGAAATAAAGAGGTTGGGTTTTGTTTTATGATGAAGATTGATTGTTGGAGTTGATAAACTCAACACATCATTTCAACAACCAAGTACAACAACGTAGTTGAATCTTGATATGGAGATAAAGCATGGCCTCCCTGCTTTCATCATCGGTGGTGCTTCTATTATTATTATTATTATTATTATTATTATTATTATTATTATTAGGTTTATGTGTGAAACGATTGATCTACCCTTTATTTTAACAGAATTCATTAATGGTGATTTTACGGAAAAGCAAAAGTGATATAAAAGTGCCACCACATGGCCCATATCTGTAGAAATGGCACCACGGGGTTACAACTTGTGTTTAGGTTCTATCAGATGGACCATATTTGCAATTAACTCTTCTATCAATGTGGGACAAGACCAGGTTCTCATTTCACCAATGTAGGACAAACCCTTTTTTCATAGTTCAAGTTCTTCTACCACTCTTTTTAGAGTATAAATATTGCATTAATCTCTACTCTTTGGACCCGTTAATAATGGGTTTATCAGTAACACGAACTAATAAATATTATTAGTCCAAAAGTTCCAACAATCCCCCACATGAATGGAGATATATCTGTACACTCTAGTGACAAGCATAATTACAACGGTTGAGTTTGCAAGATAAGTAGGTGTCCCATTGAACTGCACTTGTGAAACGTACTTAGTCTTCTAGCGGTTAGTAGACTAGATGTCCATGAAATAACCCCTTTTATGTAGACGTTATTACATTTCACACAACACTATTCCTAGTCTAGTTAACCCCTCATTGTCGTGCCTGTTATGATCAATGAACACTTAGCCTTTATGAGCGCTCTGGGGTTTATGCACCATATCCATTTGAAACGAACTCACTTCTGTCTCACATAGGTGATTTGGTCCTCAAATCATTATGGTTACCATGATTCGCATATCCTTAACCATCACATAAGTGAGTTTGCCCTCCTTAAACCATTAAAAGCGTTATGGATACCATGATATCCAACTCATTAACCATATGTTATGCTTAGCCTCACATTTATCACTGGCAGTCTTAGGAATGGACTAGGACATTTGTTTAAACACCTTTATAATTTTGGGGAATATGGATATTAGTTAATGTGTCAACTTATACATAAGTTACGCCCCATAATGACTACTCTTAGTTCATGCAGTTAGGTTGTCCTATTTATGGTCGGGTTTGGCGGCCCTAAGAAGTAAAAACCATTTAGAAACATTGGACCCGATTTTGTATATCGTATTTATGGTATGTTAGAGCAGTATGTGATGGTCGTAGGGTTTGATAAGAAGAAGGACAATATGCGATCAACTTTCTCAATTGTTAAGCAAGCTTTGATTTCTGAACTGTAAAGAGCAATATGTACGACTAATCAGACCATACAGCTGATCAAGACAAAAATAAACAACAACAATGATCTTTGTGATTAAAGATGATTAAGTGAATTGGCATCCCATTTGGGAGTCTATATTGGCGTCGATACTTGACATTGGTAGATCTCCAAAACTAGGCATCGGTATTGATCGTGATCTTCTACGTATAAAACTCGGTCTTTTATTTGAATTGAAATACTTATGGATTTCGCGGCTCTTATCTTCATACCAATTTCTTGTATACCTATGTTATGCCCAGTAACCAACCCTATATAGTAAACTGGTATAATAGGTTCCGGAGATACGAGATTGATAGAAGCCGGTTCGAGATGGCTAGTCTCCCAAGATAATGACCATTTGAGCGGGTTAGACAACAAGAAATAGAGACAAGAAGTGATCAACAAAACTAACTTTAATTCATTTTTCTTCCTTCTTTACGTTCATACATTAAAGGCCTTTTTATAGGCTACAAACCAATGATACTAACATGACCCACTAATCCACTAACATGACCCATTACATAAAAGTTGTAAAGTAACCTAATACAATAATTTGGAAACAATGAAACATGCACGAGACGTGGGTGTTGCATGTTGCTTGATGAAAATATGGGTATGGGTACGTATCAATTCTCCCACCCTAAAAAATGTTCTTGTCCTCAAGGACGGAATCGCTTCCCACGGTGGTCACCATTCGACCCTTCCAATTGTGTTCGGTGCAGTGTCAACGATGAGCCATGGTGGTAGCCATTCACATCGTTCGTTGGAAGTAGGTGTTTCATCATTGTTAAAGCAGTGGTGGACGATCCCGAAAGGCCGCCACGGAGGTTGCGACTCGCGTCTCCCGTTTACTTTAACCTTCATAATTTGTTCATGTTGCATGGTTTTTCTTTTTGTTGAGGCAGCCGACCTTCTTCCTTCGAAGGGTTTGAGTGGTGTTGCTTGTTTGTGGTGCTTGTTTGATGTTGTTTGTAGTTATGGGGTTGAAGGAGGCCGTGCTTGTTGAGGTGGTGTAAACGGTTCAAGTGACGGTTTCGGTTTAGCAAGGGTAGCTAGGAGTGATTTGGCAAACGATAATAAGAGGTTGGTTTGCTCAAACTGAGCGGCTTGGGCATCGGCAAGGGCGGTGACAAATGTTTTCAATGTGGAGGAAAACTCCTTCATAGAAGCCGACTATTCGGAGACGGCATCGGCAAAGGAAGCTATGGTTTGTTTAAGAGGTTGTGGTTCATGATAGGAAGGCATAGGGTTCGAGAATGAAAGCACCATTGATAGAAGCCGGTTCGAGATGGCTAGTCTCCCAAGATAATGACCCTTTGAGCGGGTTAGACTCCAAGAAATAGAGACAAGAAGTGATCAACAAAACTAACTTTAATTCATTTTTCTTACTTCTTTACGTTCATACATTAAAGGCCTATTTATAGGCTACAAACCAATGAAACTAACTAGACCCACTAATCCACTAACATGACCCATTACCTAAAAGTTGTAAAGTAACCTAATACAATAATTTGGAAACAATGAAACATGCATGAGACGTGGGTGTTGCATGTTTCTTAAGGAAAACATGGGTATGGGTACGTATCAATTCTCCCACCCTAAAAAATGTCCTTGTCCTCAAGGACGGAATCGCTTCCCACGGTGGTCACCATTCGACCCTTCCAATTGTGTTCGGTGCAGTGTCAACGATGAGCCATGGTGGTCACCATTCACGTCGTTCGTTGAAAGTAGGCGTTTCATCATTGTTAAAGCAGTGGTGGACGATCTCGAAAGGCCGCCACGGAGGTTGCGACTCGCGTCTCCCGTTTACTTTAACCTTCATAATTTGTTCATGTTGCATGGTTTTTCTTTTTGTTGAGGCAGCCGACCTTCTTCCTTCGAAGGGTTTGAGTGGTGTTGCTTGTTTGTGGTGCTTGTTTGATGTTGTTTGTAGTTATGGGGTTGAAGGAGGCCGTGCTTGTTGAGGTGGTGTAAACGGTTCAAGTGACGGTTTCGGTTTAGCAAGGGTAGCTAGGAGTGATTTGGCAAACGATAATAAGAGGTTGGTTTGCTCAAACTGAGCGGCTTGGGCATCGGCAAGGGCGGTGACAAATGTTTTCAATGTGGAGGAAAACTCCTTCATAGCAGCCGACTATTCGGAGACGGCATCGGCAAAGGCAACTATGGTTTGTTTAAGAGGTTGTGGTTCATGATAGGAAGGCATAGGGTTCGAGAATGAAAGCACCATTGATAGAAGCTAGTTTGAGATGACTAGTCTCCCAAGATAATGACCCTTTGAGCGGGTTAGACTTCAAGAAATAGAGACAAGAAGTGATCAACAAAACTAACTTTAATTCATTTTTCTTCCTTCTTTACGTTCATACACTAATGGCCTTTTTATAGGCTACAAACCAATGAAACTAACTAGACCCACTAATCCACTAACATGACCCATTACCTAAAAGTTGTAAGGTAACCTAATACAATAATTTGGAAACAATGAAACATGCATGAGACGTGGGTGTTGCATGCTGCTTGAGGAAAACATGGGTATGGGTACGTATCAGAGATCGTGTTGAATATCATCTAGAGAAGAAGCTAGAGATTAAACAAATTCTTTGCAATCAAGTTGAAAGTGAGCCACTTTTACAAACATACTAGGTTTGAACATGTGTGTTACGTGGACGGAAATTAGTAAATTCTTCGGGTAAATATATATATGATTATATATTTAAAAGCAGTTTAATTAATAACGAACTGGTTTTGTTGTAATAATAACAAATTGTTATAAACTTATTACAAAATCTAATCAATGTGCTTTTATGTTTCAAACCTCTGGCAGAATCCATTAGCACAAAGCGTAAAGACAACTCAGTTCATCATAAACTGTTTGATTACCACATATGCAGAACAAACACATGAGTTTTCAGAGTAAAATATAAATATTTCATATACACTTAAATTTTCAATTCAAAAAACCCAGTTGCATATCCTATCATTAAACTAATCGTTCATTGAGTTCTTGCTCAAAATCACCATACATTGAACTAGTGAAAACCTTAAAAGTCGTGGCGTAACGTTGATTGCTCATCGGACAATGACGCTATTAAAATGTGAATATCATTTTATTTAATTCATTCGCAATAAGGTACACATACTAGTTTAGAAAAGAAAATACAATACAACTAAAACAAATTTATTAATTCAATCTAATACCCCAAGGTCCACTACGCCTACGTCCTTGTTCTTTCATCAAACACTAACACCTGTAACATGATTAAAATAAATAAAAGGTTAGCATATATGTTAGTGATCTTTCATAAGTTTTGAATATGTATAATATATAAAATTGACAATTCACATGTTAACAAAGTAATTTAACCAGTCATAAAAGCAATACGTAAAAATAAATAAAAGTTCAGTTTTCTTTTATATAAAGCCAGATTACTAAGAATAACGAAAATCTCCGTTCTATTCCACTTATAGTCGAATTACTAGGAAGTGTGGGTACATCCTGTCGGACCCTTCCACTACGAGTATGAGTATGTGTCTCCCCATCGACAACAGTAGTTAAACATTTAGAACGTAAGTAACACCCAGACCAATGACGGATTATACATCAGAGCGGGACGTTAATTGTTCATAGCTCATAGACACTATTAAGGTGGCAATAATATTTAATCTATTTCATCAAATTACAAGTACAAAATTGTTTTAAAATCATATAATAATACATCAAAATAGACAAACATTAATCATTTATAATAACCTAAAAGTCCAACTAAATTTTCTTCGATCCTCAAATCAAATTTCAACATGCAACATGTTTAAAATAATATCTTTGTCAACAATTAAGTTGGTGACAATTCTAAGTTCGTATATGTATAGTATGAAAAAAATGAACACGGTTCACTTTTCGTGATGAGCATTTTCAACATAATGTAAATAAAAAACTAATAGACGAAACTTTGACATAACGTCAAATTACTACGGATAGATTAAATGAAATGATACTGTTATTCTTTTCAACATAAAGTCGAATTTTAGGGCTGTGATTTTTATCCGAAACCCGAAACTCAACTCGAGAAAACACGTACCCGAACCCGAACAAACCCGATCCGAAAAACCCGAACCCGAGAAAATACTAACACGAACCCGAACCGAAGTAATTTGGGTTGGTTCTCGGGTTTGATTTATAAGTTTCGGGTCAACCCGAATAACCCGAATAAACTTTTAATTTTGAAATTAAATATATCTTTAGGTATAATAGGCTTTGTCTTAGCAACTAATTTTATCAAAATCTGGTCCTAATCGATTGTTGTCATTGCAACTATTATAGATAGACTGTTTATTGTTAATTTATGTTTTATGTTTATTACTAATAGTAACCATAATCGAACAACCAAATCACGCCCGATTGAAGACGATTATGGTTTTAGTTAGTTTTACTCTTCTTTTGGATTGTTTTATCAAGTTATGTTGGTTTATTATTTGATTATTTGCTTACTAGCAAAGAATAATAACTTGTTTTAATTTTAGCATTGTAGTTTTTTTTAAAAAAATGTTTTTTATTTTGTTTTCTAGGATACTCGAAACCCGATTAACCCAACCCGAATAAACCCGAACCCGAATTTGCGTGAATACGTCCCGTCGAACCTCCCATTTAGAGTATATTTATTTTCTTACACATAGAGCAATAAACACATAGCATATAATTCACATAATTCATAAATAAATATGAAGAAAAGTAACATGCAAAACAATACTGTGAATTGGTTTGTAGATATGCGGTCATAAAATAACAATGAAAATGTAATGTGTTAACCCCAATATAAAGGTAAAATTATGAAAAAAGGGGGCTATGAAGTTATTTATGGGAAGAAGCTTACTTGGACCCCCCCCCCCCCCCCCCCTCCCCGGCTAAAAAGGGACAAAGGGCTTTTTAGAAAAGGGAGTTTTAACAGGTTCTTAGATAATCACTTCTACATCGTAAGCAACTTAAAGCGAACTGGCAGTGTTAAGACTCAAGAGGACACCAATATCATATTACGATAACATAGATCTTAAATAGATGCCACAGCATGAGTTTTATAGGCTCAGTTTATATCTGAACGAAATGACATTGCACCAGTGGAGGGATAGCTTGTACCATATAGAGTTTCTTGTGATCGGTTGTTCATTTTAATGAATAGTATTATTGTCTTTGTTTGTATTAACTTTAACCCAAAAGTCGAGCGACCAAATTTTCACTTTCATTTTCATGTTCGCTCGCTAATAAAATGAACATGTCCTGTTCATCAATCCTCTACATGAATGGCTCAAGAACATAATGTAAAATAAATGAATGTATATAAACAAACACGTTATAAAAGTAAACAAGAATATTCAAACATTAATTATAAAGAACATCATTTCATCATTAAACAATATCAAAATACAGTTTCACTAGTGATGAACACGACAGACCTAAGTCAATATTAACAACATTAGAAATAAGTGTTGTGTTAAAAGAATAATAATGATTTGAAAGCCAATTTAGAAACAACTTTCAAACACAATTAGATCATATTGTTGAACACACCATAGTTCCAAAACATACATGTAACATAGGAATATGTAAATAAGCACACACAAATCTACATCTGTTGATCCATACCAACACCAAGAATCAACTGTGCAAGATGAGTCAGATATGGCTCTGCTTGGGCCCTACTGCTCAAAATTGGCCTTAAACTCTGAAGCTCACTAGTAAACTCCCTTTCAAATTTCCTGCAAAACTACGCGACTCAATTAAACCAAAAAGTCCATATACTGTTTCATGAGCCCAACATGAAAGCCAATGGTCAAGCCAACACAAAGTCAATTATGGTTACGCACTTGTTGCTAGAAACTGGTCCCTAGTGAAGAGGTTACCACCGGTGGTTCTTGGGTTTTTTGTTAATAACAATTAAGCTAAAGGGTAAAATAGTCATTTTACACAAAATTAACAGCTTTTATAACAAAGGTTAGTGAAAGAACCCAAAGATGTTACAAAATGACAGCTACAGATCTCAAGCATGCAACCTTTTACAGTTAGATACTACAGATGCTACTTTTCACTAGGCCCGTTAATATTATCCGTACCCAATTAACCAGACCCGAATGAACTCGTTAACCAAAAATCAATTAATCCCACTGTTATTATGGTCAGGTATCAGTTAGGCCTTCAAATTAAAAACTCAAATAACCTGAACAAGATCAATTCAACATATGGCATGTTATCAAGATTTTATGAATACAAATCAACTTTCCAAATAGCACAAGAGTTATGTTCTAGTTTCGAATTATAATAACTTTTCAAACAGCATGAGGGTTGTAATCTTTTGGATCATAAGTGCAGTATGTAAACCAACTTTTCTTTAAATTAACAAATGTGTCCAAACCCGTACTACCCGACCTAACAACCCCGATTGTGATACAAATAGGTCATTGGATACATTGGACAGACAAATACACCCCCCCCCCCCAAAAAAAAAAAGAAGAAGAAACCCGACCAACGCCCTTACTTTGACAAACCACATGAACTATATATGTAATCTAACAAATAAATAAATAAATACATAAAAGGTTGAAGTAAAGAGGATGTTTACAGGACACATTGAATGACTGATGACTCTTGTGTGGGTGAATTGGGCTTCTTAGAAGGCTTTCTAAGCTTTAATAAAGGCTTGCCACTTTCAAACAAAAGATTATCTGTGTCTTCTGGAACTTCAATGGAGTTCATTAGCCACTGAGTCGCAGCCACATATTGAAGGCATACAAGTTTCAGTTTTTCTAATTTCTGCACATTCACTCGAAATAGCACGTGTTAAAATCATATTGTATTTAATTTTTTTTTATTTTCAAATTTGAGTAAGGGATAATGGGAACCTTGAGGAGGATTGGTGAAAGAAGTGAGCATTCCTTGAGACACTTCTCCATGAAAAAGTCATGATATTGAATTACCTATTTTCATACAAAGATTTGGTTAAATTAAAGATGATTTAAAAAACTAGTAGATGGAAATAATAAGAGAATTGTTAATATAAAACCAAGATATATATAGGTGGAAATACATTAAATTTATACAAAAGTCAACACATACCTCATCCATGCTCTTTGCATTCTCAAGTTTATTATGCATAACATGCCAATTTGGTTCAAGAACCTAAAAAGCAGATAGAAAACTACCATTCAATAATAATGTCCAAGAAATTTATAAACAGAAAAACTACTGACAATAACAAAACTGGAGGGAGGCGGATGATAGAGTTAGGGGTGTGCATGAGTCGGTTTTGGGCTCAACACGAAATTTCAGATCTGGTTAAGTTTTGTCATTTGGGCTTGAACATTTGGGCCGAAAAAAAAGGCTAAAAATAATGAACTTGTCAATTTGGACCAAATTGTTTTTGGCTATTTATCATATATTTGGGCTAAAACATTTGGGCTACTCTATATAATTCAACTAGCATAAATTACTTGAAATTCAAAAAGAAAAACAAATATCTATACAAATGATTTCTTCGGTTTTTTATAGGCGCAAAATTGAAATCGAGCTTTTGGTTCGGCTTCTACATGAACATAAAACCAATCCGTTAGTTTTTGTTTCGGTTCGGTTATTTTGGATTGTTTTTTTCGGTTTTAAATCGCTTTTTTTGTTTTCATGCACACCCCTAGTCCTAATAGAGGTGGCAAAATGGCCGAGTTGTGTAAACAGGTCAATTAAGGTAGTTATTGCAGAGTCAACTCAAATTGACCCGAACAGTTTTTGACCAAAACTATAACTTATAAAATAACATAAATCGCTGAATAACTTATAAAATAACATAATTCGCTGAATAAAATGATACAATACGGTGTTTTATGCATTTTAACTACCACTAGAGGCAACATTTGGCTCATTTCCATTTTAGCTACCCGTTAGAAATAAAAGATCATAAGCCGGAAGTTTGATTAACTCAAATGTTAGATAATGCAGAAGACTGTTTATAAACTAAAGCATGTTACGACACAATATTGAAGATGTAGAGATTGCAGTTCCATGCATATCACGTGCGCGTGCACCCTACAACAATAAAATCACAATTTAAAATATAAATCACTGAAAAATGATTTTGAATAATTATTAATGACAGTTATATTTATATAATCACATAGTTGGTGTACTTGCCATGCTGCACAAAGTTGTTGGTGCACGTGTTTGCACTGAAACAAAAACTGAAATATCAGCTGGTATTTTGTCAAAGCTTTTTTTGATATCACAAGTGATAATGGCCATTGAGCCTGAAACAGAAAGCAAATTAAACATATATATACATTCAAAAATGTAGTGATAATATTGGAAAATTGGATATTAATAATTCAAGCTATTAAGCATTGGCCAACTAACAATCTGACCGGTGGCAATCCTAACTTTCAGTTTGTTACCCATAACAATCTCAGACTAACATAATGTTAACTCTGTTTATTTTCTAATGATGTGGCGTATGATGTGGAATATTATAATATAAATAAGTGAAACTTACTATTACTAATATAGAATTCTATAAAAGTAATTAAAAGAGCCCACCCCTCTCCCAATTCCCTTTTGTTCTTCGTTCCAGACTTCACCGCCACCAAACCTACCAGGCAACCACCACCACGAAACCCACCACCTCACCATCTTCTATATATTTTCCGGTGAGAGAAGTACCACGACCCTGCTTTTCAGTCGACATTTGTAGCCCGCCACAAATCACAAGCCATCTTGTTTAAGAACCTGCAACTCCATCCCTATCGATTTTCCGGCAAATCACCACCGATTCATCTCGTTTTTTTTGGCCAAATGGTGGTGGTGGGTAAAATCTACTAATTTGGGAACGGGATCTAGCATTGCGGCAGTTTCTATCCGGATCTCGCTTCTGGTCGTTTACACCTTTTGTTTTCCGACCATATATTGCTTCTGGTTCGCAACAGAAATTGGTCTGCGGTTGTTGTATCGTTTCAGTCAATAGGGGTTGTCGCCGGAACGTTACCGGAAAACGCAGGTCTGCCGGAGGGGTTTTTATGTGAAGACGATGGCTGTTGTGTCTTTGGTTGTTGGTGGGCCTCTTGACTTTTTATGAAATATTTATTTTTTTTATTATAATATTCCACCACATCATACGCCACGTCATTAAGAAATAAACAGAGTTAGCATTTTGTTAGTATGTTACGGCTAACAAAACTGAAAGTTAGGATTGCCATCAGTCAGATTGTTAGTTGCGATTATTGTTGGCCAATGCTTGCAATTTGGGATTATTAAAATCCAATTTTCCTATCATATTTAAGAACTTAAGATAATTACCTTGTAATTAACAGAAAACGTTTCGACACCAGTAGTGCTAACGGGCTCTTCAGTTTCTGTAACAGTGTCACCTGTTTGAAGATGTTTGAGAGTGCTTAATCTCTTCAGTAAAGAACACGTGTCCTGAAACCAAAATGAATAATAATATAATATCTTATTAACTAAATGTTTTACAATGTTTATATTGTGTATAAATGTTACCAACCACTGAACATGTGACGTCTTCATGCAAAGGATCTGCTGCAGCTGCTGTTGAACGCAGTGCAATGTCCAAAAGAGACTGAAAATTAAATAAAATATTAATATTAATTTAATCAGTCTAAATCTATTATAATTTTTAGTGCTATACAAAAATACCACTATATGTAAGTTTATATTATCTATGGAAATGATGCTCATTCTTCAAAGCAAAATGAAATTGTATATAGATTCATCTGGGTCAAAATATTAGTTAACGGGTCAAAAAATATAGCAAGTCAGCCTATTTTGGTACTTTTATCCAAAACAATCCGTTTCAACCCGACTCCATTTTGGCAAAAACCCGTTTTGATGCAAATCAAATTGATAATCATCTAAAACAACCCATTTTGACTGGAACCAAATTAATACATTTTTAAAACAACCCGTTTTGACCCGAATCCATGTTGCTTAAAACTTGTATTAACCCGAACTCATTTGACAAGAACTGAATTGATACATTTTTTTAAATGACCCATTTTGACCTGAGCCATATTGATACATTTTTAATACGACACGTATTAACCCCAGACCGTTTTGACCTAAACCAAATTGATACTTTTTAAAATTAACCATTTTGACCCAAACCAAACTGATACTTTTTTAAAATAACCTGTTCCAGAACCAAATTGAAAAATTTTGAAAATGACCGATTATGACACAAACTCATTGTGCTTAAACCATGTATTAACTGGAACCGATTTTAACCCGTCACCCAAAACCGCCCAAGCCGTCCAGTCTTCCAAGCTTAGGTATATGAATCAAAAGTATAAACACAAATAGATTAACCATATGAGATTAGCCATCAAAAGTTATAATAATTAGATACCTGAAGCTTCTCAACAGATATCTCATTTGGTGTTTTAGCAAGTTCATCACGGGCAATATCCATAAAGTGAACCAAGAAATCACCCTGTAAGTCAAATCAACCGACAACTAGTCAAGCATAACCGAAACAAGACAAACTGTTTCATATTATCAAATAGTTTATTTGCTAACAACATACCTGATCGAGAAGAAGATAATGTTTGATAGAACGTAGCTTTCCAATGAGGTCATACTATCAACAACATAAATATAATATAATTGATCAGTAAGGTGAGTAAACTAATCACAAACAGGAATAGAATTTTAAATAAAATAACCGCACCTTATCCTTCATGAGATTTAGTAATTCACCGCTAGCAAAATCATAGGCAGATTTGATGCACTCAAGATAGTGATCAATGGACCCAAAGCTGATCAATTTTGAATTCTCCAATGTAGGGACCTATAGAGACAAGCTAGTATAAAATATTAAGATTCGCATCTTGGTTTTGAAATGCGCAACGCGTTTTGATCCCGAAAAAAAAAAAGACAATGTGTGATGCACACACATCATGTATGCGGTGCATTTGTTACTAACATTAACAACCACCACCACACCTAGTAAAAATCTCACCCATGACAAACCTATTGGTAGAGTAGGAAGGGTGCGTAATGCGTTTGTTATCAATCATTATCATCATCGTACTCAGTAAAATGCTAAAAAATTAATTATAGATAATATTTTAATTTGTAAACCAACACTAAAAAATAAAGAAACTAAAATAAATAAATAAATAAATAAATAAAGCTATAGTACCACCAAAGAAGTTTTATGTATAACCAAAAGTAGTCTTTAACTCTATGTTTACAAGTAGCCTATGCACAAGGAACAAGTAACCTATGCAGGAACTCACTTTAACTCAGAAATGTGTGCATTAGACTGCATCACGCATTATGCGAGTTAGAGTGCGTCATCCTCACATCAAGGAATCGCAGCGCATCGCTCACCTGATATGATCTCATCGGCACATCACGCATTATACGCTCCTGATGTGCCGCACTTTAAAACCAAGATTCACAGAAATAACAGGTGGCAAAATATTAGTCAATACATTTATGGTCTTATGGGCCAGCCCTAGGCTTATGTCAGCCGGACCTAGAAATCTATTGTAGATCTATAAATATAGAACCTATTGTATTATGTTAAACACAATCAATATACAATCTTTCACCAAGTTTATCTTGGTATCAGAGCTTAGGGTTCTGACCTTCCTCTTTCTGCCGCCACTCTCCACAATACACTCATATCATCTTTCTTCTTTCCAGATCCATTACATACCATGGCTGATCAACAACTTACAGCCTTCACCACCACAGAGAAAACTTCACACAACTCTCATAAGTTTGGTTTCACTCTATCCCCTACAAACTATGGTCACTGGAAACTTATGATTCAACCCTTTCTCACTACACATAGCCTATTCGGTTATGTTGATGGGAGTATTCCATGTCCTCCTCCCACCATCTCCGCTCCAAGAACCTCTGCAAAGGAGGATACAACACTTGTCACCCAATCAAACCCCAATTACACGATCTGGTTGTGCAATGATGCACATGTTAAGATGCTAATTATCTCAACCATCTCTGAAACATCCTTTCAACACGTGCAAGGTGTTATCTCTAGAAGAGTCACACACTTCTTCTAGAGAATTTACATTGAAGGCACAATTGTTAAAAATACAAATGGAGAAAGACGAGACATCTGCTGCATATCTTGCAAGGGCACAAGAGTATGCAAATGCCCTTGCAAATATTGGCCAACCCATGCCCGACAAAGATATTGTCATGCTTGTTGTTGCAGGTCTTCGTGAGGAGTACAACGGAGTCAAACAAACCCTCTTTGCTAGACAATATACAGCTGTCTTCACGAACTCCCTGGTCTTCTTGAAGACCATGAGTTTATGATCCAAAAGTCAGCCCCTACAATTCCAAATGCTCAAGCTTTTACAGCTGCCACAGCAGCTAGTACACCTTCGGTTCCAACTGATACAGTTCTGGCACTTCAACAATTTGTTAGCCGTCTTGGTTTTCAGTTACAACCATCTTCTGTTTCATCACCCGCCACCGCACCTCAAGCTTTTTACACAAACAGGCCCGGTCAGTCCAACTATAGTCGCGGCCGTGGTAATCGTGGCGGTCGTGGCAGCCGTGGGAATAACTTCTACAACCGCAGCCAGGGAAGCACCTCTCGTAATTCAGGTCAAGGTCAGTTTAGTTGGGCTTCAAATCAAAACATGGTATGAGGTTCTTGTAACAGATGTGGAATTGGACATGTGCCATATGAATACCCAAAACGAGATCCCTCCACCTTCCGAACGAGACAACCGTCCGCCAATTATGCAGATTATCGCTCACAAGCGTCTACTTCGTGGCTTCCGGACACATGTTCTAATCACCATGTAGCACCGGATTTGTCTGGTTTTGACTCCGCAGAATCTTACTACGGTGATGATCATCTCCGTGTTGGTAATGGTAACGCTCTTCCCATTTTACATATTGGTTCATCAAAACTTTTCTCACCTAACAAAACCTTTCACTTAAACAATGTCCTTCATGTACCTGAGATCAAACAACACCTTCTTTCTGTACAAAATTTTTTTGAGGATAATCATGTTTATTTTGAATTTCATGCTACATTTTTTGCTATGAAGGACAATTCTACCCACACTACCTTCCTCACGGGTCCAAGTGACGATGGACTCTACTCTATCAAACTACCACTCCATCAACATCCAAAAGTTGCTTTTTTGACATATCGAGCTTCAACAACCACATGGCATCAACGTTTGGGACATCCACATTCCCAGTTATTTCAGACTATGCTTTCTAAATATTGTTTACCTATTTCTGCAAAGACTTTTGATTCTCATTGCATTGCTTGTTCTATTGGAAAATCTTCCAAACTTAATTTATTGTCTGCTGATTATAAAAGTACTCGTATTTTGGATTTAGTTTTCTGTGATGTTTGGGGACCAGCCCCTATGACTTCGTTTGATGGTTATAACTACTTTCTTTTGTGTGTTGACCATTTCCCTAAATTTATGTGGTTGTTTCCTTTAAAACGAAAATCAGATGTGTTTGCCACCTTTACACAATTTGTCACTATGGTTGAACGACAATTCTCCACTAAACTAAAAACTGTGCAGACCGATTGGGGTGGGGAATTCAGAATCTTTCATCTTTTTTTGCCTCTATTGGCGTTATTCACCGTCTCTCTTGTCCTCACACCAGCGAACAAAATGGTGTTGTTGAAAGACGTCATCGTCATATTGTTGAAACGGGCTTAACATTAATGGCACAATCCCATGTCCCTCAACGTTTATGGCATTATGATTTTGAAACTGCTGTCTACCTAATAAATAGAATGCCCTCTCGTACAAACTCCAACACCAGCCCCTTCGAACACTTATACCACCGTAAACCTTATTTCTCCTTTCTTTGCGTGTTCGGTTGCCAGTGCTTTCCTCACCTTCGTTCTTATAATCCCAACAAAATGGATTTTCGATCTACACCTTGTATTTTTCTTGGGTATTGCACCTCTCATCACGGGTATCGATTCTTAGACCCCGTCACAGAACGTATTTATATTGCCTTTCACGTTTGGTTCAACGAAAATTCTTTTCCTTTCCTTACTAAACCTACCACCTCCTCCCCGAATTCATCTCCTGATCCACATGTTTCATCTTATCCCACAACTTCCATTCCCCTAAACATGGTGGATTCTTCAAACACCACCACAAACCCACCACCCGACCCTAGTCATACACACTCTACAGATCCACCAACTCGTACTTACACCCGCCTGTCCACAACAAACTCGGTTCCCACTGCCCCAGCCTTTGACCGATACCATCAGTCAACCACTATTCACCCAACAAGCACCACTCAGCCATCTTCTACCACCCTACAATCTGACCAGCCGATTAACGACTTTAATCCACCTGATCCACATCCTATTTCAGCCCCCCAATCAACTCACACACCTACTCCAAACCCAAACCCAAACCCACCTCCTCCACAACGCCAACGTCCAGCTAACCTACGCCCACAACCCAAACAAACTAAACCATACAATCCCTCGTCATTTCAAACCTCCATTCCTACATCTCACACAGAACCCTCCAGCTTTACCGTTGCCAACAAAGATTCAAATTGGCGCCGGGCCATGGCGGACGAATACTCAGCTCTTATCCATAATGGTACCTGGTCTTTAGTTCCTCGTGTTCCACATACTAATTTGGTTGATTGCAAATGGGTATATAAAGTTAAAAGAACCAAAATGGGGCAATTAAGCGCTACAAGGCGCGTCTAGTCGCTAAAGATTTTAATCAACAACCTGGTATAGACTATAATGAAACATTTAGTCCAGTAGTGAAATCCACTACAATCAGGGTCGTTTTATCATTAGCTGTCACCAAACAATGGTCTCTACGATAGCTTGATGTTCAAAATGCTTTCTTACATGGTGATCTGAAGGAAACAGTATATTTGAAGCAACCACAAGGCTTTGTTGACCCTCGTAAGCCAAATCATGTGTGCCTTCTGCATAAGTCTTTGTATGGCCTCAAACAGGCACCACGGGCTTGGTTTGAACGACTCTTTTCTGCTTTACTTGCTCTCGGATTTAGGGGATCTAGAACATATCCTTCCTTGTTTATTTATTCTGGTAAAGGGACACTTTTGTATATGCTAGTATATGTCGATGACATTATTTTAACAGGTAACAACAATCAGGCTATCAATCATGTGGTGCAATGTCTTAGTAAATCGTTTGCAATACAAGACATGGGGCCCTTATCGTATTTTCTGGGTATTGAGGTGATTCGTAAAGGTTCCGATATCATTCTTTCACAACAAAAGTACATTAATGAATTATTGGACCGGGCGAAATTGTCCCATTCCAAACCGGTTCCATCACCATGCGCGACAGGTAACCCTCTTAATCTTGGTGACAGCTCTCAGTTTGAGGATCCGGTAAAATATAGACAAATGGTTGGTGCATTACAATATGTTACTCTCTCCCGGCCTGATATCACATTTGCGGTTAATAAAGTTTGTCAGTTCATGCATTCTACTACTGACAATCACTGGTCTGCTGTAAAACGCATCTTACGATATTTACATGGAACTGCTAGTCATGGTCTCTTGATTTCCAGCTCCTCATCTCCTGTTTTGCATGCCTATACGGATGTTTCCTTTCATCAGTTGACCGCCTTTTCTGATGCTGATTGGGCTGGATGCTTGGATGACCGTCGATCCACGGGAGGATATGCTATTTATCTTGGGTCAAATCTTATTTCATGGTCAGCCAGAAAACAAAAGACTGTATCTCGGTCATCTACCGAATCTGAATATAAGGCTTTGGCCGATACGGTTGCTGAATTGACTTGGCTTGAAACATTATTAAGAGAACTTCGTGTCCCAATGCACTCTGCTCCTACTCTATGGTGTGATAATCTGGGAGCTACATATCTATCTGCTAATCCGGTTTTTCATGCTAGAACAAAACATGTGGAAGTAGATTTTCACTTCGTTCGAGAGAAAGTTGCACAAAGAAGGCTATCAGTTCAGCTATCTCTACACATGATCAAATTGCCGATGTGTTCACAAAGCCGCTACCATCAGATCGTTTTCTATTCTTAAAGTTCAAGCTAAGAGTCGGTCCCCGGCCTTAGCTTGAGGGAGAGTATTAGTCAATACATTTATGGTCTTATGGGCCAGCCCTAGGCTTATGTCAGCCGGCCCTAGAAATCTATTGTAGATCTATAAATATAGAACCTATTGTATTATGTTAAACACAATCAATATACAATCTTTCACCAAGTTTATCTCAAAATGGGTCACTCGGTAGTTTGGGTGACCAGTCAAACACAAATGCAAGTCAAAATGTGTACTCTTCTACATGTTGATAAGGGCCAATTAAAATTGTGTTGACCCAAGACACTTTTTGTCCAGTCTTGAAATGAATTAGTTTGGCTTTGCAAGTTAAAATGATTTACATGGACATAATTGAAATAACTTTTTTTTATATTAAACCAATTAGAAATAAAAATTAACCTGAACAGTGTGACCACATTCTCTCATGACATTTAAATATTTCCCGGTTGTTAAAATGGTTTCAGCTGAATTTGCAAGAAAAGAAGGAATATCATCTTTGAGACTGTATCTTTGCCTCCAATACATAGCATCGTAATCTTGAGTGAGAGACTCCTGTAACAATCACTCTTTGTTAACAACACAAACCAATGCATTTATAATTATTTTAAACTTTTAGCATTATCGAAGAAAAATCCTACTTTTTTAAGAGATTTGTTCTCCGCAATGAAGAATTCATCATGAGGATCATCAATAACTCCTTCATACACCCACCTGCACATGTTACAATTTACTGATTCAAGTATTTAAATGTTCAGATTGAATTTTATTTTTTTATATGACCTTTCTAGTATGCCAAGATAAGCCGAATTTGGAGAGTCTATCATCTTCTCCAGCAATGATCTCACCAAGTAGTTGCCAGCCATTAACTTGGCCTGTTTATTGGTTTAAAATATAAAAACAAAAATTGAAAAAGATGAAAAGAATGAGAAATATACCTGACTTTGTAACAGGTTAAGGAGTGCAGAACCAAGGAAATTAGACGCTGAGGCTTTGTTTATAACGATTGACAACGCTTGCATTGATCCCATCATTGGCTGAGAATAGAACCATAATCCTTGTATGTAGAGTTTTCCTAGTCTAAATTGATGTTCAAGCTGTGCCACCATTGCCTGATAATCCTGGGAAATATTAAGGAGTTTTAAGTGCAGAAGAAAGGAAATGAATAATAATAATAATAATGTACAACTTACTAGAAGGAGGGCCCTAAGTGCAGTAGCAAAAGCATGATTAACCAATCCAGATTTGAAGTGGGATCTTGACTCCACGAACTCGTTGATGAGCAAATAGCTCTTGCATAAAGGGAATATCCGCTTTGCTGATTCCTGCATTTGCTTCTTATACTTTATGAATATTATACATATGTGAAGAAGAAGAATCATATCATATCATATCATATCTTGCCTGAAGTGCTAAATCCATATATCCTGCAACATGGAAGCTAAAAGACTCCTCAGTTTCAACTTTTTTGATGAAGATGTATCGTCCGTCAATACCAGTTAAAGCAGACAAGAGATCATCGATAACAATCAGTTCCTGGAGTGCAACATTGTAGCACCTAATAGGCTTGTCAGATTCAAACTGTATACAAAATAAGCAATTATTTATTTATTTTAAAAGAAATGAAATGAAGTGAAATGAAAAGCAACCAACCAAATATCAAGCCCCTTTGATTCGGGTGTGGGTTTTTGTTGCTGGTGGAAATGGCCGGTGAGGAAAGGTCTATCAGTGTTCCATTCAGGACATTGAACAGAAGAAGAAGATGATGATGATACAACCACTGAATCCATAACCTACAACCAAATGCTGTTGATTATTAGGGTTTGTTGGTTGTATCATGTATGTATGATTTGATTTTAGAATAGAAAGAAAAGGAGGGAATTGGGTGGGTTTTTATATCACATAGACTACCACCTCAACCCGATTATTAAATCAATCAATTTGTTATTAATACTAGTTTGAGACACGTGTATTACACGGGTAATTCTTAAAAGTTTTATACTTTAACTATTAAATATATTTTTTATTTTATACAGTTCCAATTTACATTAAAATTACATAACACAAATATGTTACAAATAAGTAAAACCTCCCTTGTATACTACATTTGTGATTGTATTGGTTGCTATACATTGTTTTTCACATATCAAAATCTTTAGTCTATGCTTACTTGTAACTCCTGATAAGGTAACATATATGTATGCTTATAACTCTTGATATAGCCATGTATAGTTGTGAGTGTGACACATAAGATTCTTCAAGTATATACCAACCCTATATAAATGATAAAATATTCATGAAATTACAAAAAAAAAATATTCATACACATAAAATATCATACATTTTAATCAATTAATATAATGCCATTTAAGATCATCTACTCATGTTTATTCCAAAAACATGATTATCCAAAAAAAACCATATTAACTGAACTTTGATGATATAGTCATCCTTATAAAATTTATAATTTGAAACTGATTAATCATGATAAATTTGGTGCCATTAATATTTTGTGTATGACAAATTTTTACTTGATTTATATTTTACAATTAACAATTGTATAATCAAGCAACATATATAACCAGAAATTAAAATATAACAAAATGATTTTTTTTTCATTTCATGTTAATGGAAAATGACAAAGAAATACTAACCTTAAAGGCATGTTCATATAAAAGTGATTATCCTGATTTAGCATGATATTAGAAGATTTAAAGTTGCATAAAGTGAATGTAGTGATTTTTATTTAAAATAGTTGAAAGTATTGGATAAGAAATGTTTAAATTTTAAATATGAATCCCGTGTTATTAGCTAACATTATTGTAATAACTCGGTTTATCATTTATAAAATAAGTATCTAATACCCGACCCGTTTTCATTTTCGGGTAATTTAATCAATAAAGTATTTAATTAATTATAAATATTTTCTTTTTCATTATTTAACCAATAGACTTTGTTAATTTCACAATTTACATCCAAAACTTTACTTGCAACTAAACATGTATCCAAACATAAACTCCAAGGACTGGTTTGCAATTTAATTTAAAAAAAAATAATATCATCATCATCTCCCAAACGCTCCGTCGCAACTGGATCCCCACCCTTTCGATTACTTGTTCCTTAATTATCGTGCCATAATCAACTTTGATTCTCCAAGATCGTTTGTAATCTAGAACCGATTTATAACAACACGTTAATTAGGAATCTAGATCACCTATTGGTTAAGTTTATCAAAATAATATAAACGCGTCTTAATAAACTCGCATTATGCTATATAGGCATAACCATAATTCAATTAATTTGGTCTACGCCGTCTCCTCATCATCACGACAGTAAGCCCTAACCCAGTTTCACCTATCGAGATCGTTCAGCCCCTTAACGTGTTAGGGATCAGTCCACAGAGGTCCAATGGCCGTTCTCCTTCAATTGATCATCGTTTCTGGTAATTAATGTATGCATTTTGATCGTTTTAACCTGTGATACTATAACCCTATGGTTAATTATACTAACGTAAACCGGATTAATCAATTTTAGATTGTTAGGGTTCTTGAGGATTTGGGTATTTTAACTGATTCAATATGTAAATTATCATTCTCATGCTATAACCAACTGGACACACCAGCCCAGTGGTTGGTGTGGGTGTGCTTAACTCACTTAACCGGCCAGGGGCGCGGGTTCAAGCCCCCTTGGACGCGGTTGATGTTATTTTTTATAAAGGTTTTAAAGGTTGTGATATTAATTATGATTGATAGTAGAATATAAAATAAACAATATTTTACTAAACCGACATCTTTGAGTTCGTTTTCTTGTCAATTAAATCTCGTCACGAGCTTTTGGATATATATATACGTATGTATTATAAGTATTTGTTTTAAATAAACCTTATTAAAACCCGACACTTTAAATTCACGGTTTCTCGCCGTTGAGTGTTTTTACTGTTGGACTCGGTCTGCCCAAGAGACATATTAAATTGATGTGGCTAGTACGTTATGATCCAAGTCGGGTCATACCCAATAACAAGCTAGACAAACACCGATAATATTCGTTCATATATGATGTGATCATAACAAATGAATATTAACACTTGAGTTATTTGGAAAGGGGTTTCTAAATAAAATGTACTTGTGTAATAAACAAATCATATGGATGATTTATGTTTTATGAAAGAACATTACATAGTGTTATTTAAGTTGGTTAAATAACAATATGTGAATAATAATAACCAAGCATGTCTCTTAACATATAATAGGTTTTATAAGTTATAAGTTATCAATTTATAAAAGTATATATGTATGGATATATATATATATATATATATGTTTAAAGTTTTATAAAAGAAAAAGATAATAACTCTTTCAAATGTAATATTATTATATGTTTGAGTGGAGACATGCAAGGTGAGTGGAGACATGCAATGGTTATTATTGGTGGAGAGAAAGATGCCTTTAAATAAAACCAAGTCTTTCTCTTTCATTCTTTTATAACACACATAATTTCCAAGTAAACTTTTCTCTCTTCATCTCTTGGGTATTTTCATCCAACATAAGAAAAGAAGAAGAAAATTTCAAGTGCAAATCCTAGCTAGAAGTGGTGTGTTGTTGAAGCTTGGGGTATGCTAGCTTGAGGAGCTTCCATATTCAAGTTCTTACCTTTCAATCATCATCTCTTTCACCCGGTTTTGTCATATTGAAAGGTAGTAGTAACATGCATGGACTTATAGTGACATGCATGTATTTAATAGTGTGTAATTCGTATTTGGATCCGGGTTTGGGTTTTGCATGCTTAAAATTGGTTTTATACATATCATATTAACAAGATTTAAAACTTTTATATCCGCTGCGTTTTTGGTAAAATAGAGATTTTATCACTTTGATAATCTTGTTAAAACTCAACAATGGCATCAAGAGCCGCTTATACGAATGCATGCTTCATTAGACCCAAAATTTTTCGGGTTTATGGTGGTTTTCACCATTTGGCCGAAACTTTTTGGGGTTTTGGTTACCCCATGGTTTTTCAAGGTTATACTTTACATGCATGTGGTAATCTTGAAAAACCAAGTCATTTGGATGATTGTTTAGTTTGTTTGGACAAAGCCCGAAACTTTCGGTTTGCTTAAGCTTTGGCCGAAAGTTTTGAGGCAAAAAGGGGAACCATTTTGGTCTTGTATTATTGCATATTTGGATGTGTAATAGATGTTCATAACCTAGCCATGGCCTTGTGTTTGGTTGAATGATTGTGTTGGTTGTTTGTTCATTCGATTTGGTTGTAATATTTATTTGCGTTTGTAATCTATTTATTCATTCATATGGCTTGTAATAATAAGTAGATTAGATGTATTTCTTTTACTAGAAAAATGTATTAGGATATATTTTGTAAAAGAATATGCATGGATGGAAGCCCAAATAAAATGATGAAGACCACAACACCGGGAGTAAACACTTGGAGCATATGGATGCGGAATCAAGTGGGAGTTCACCGACACAAGTGCGTGTTCTTTTGGGTCCCTTAGGAGAGACTTTTTGACACACTTGTCTTCGGTCAACAAGTGTGGTCAATATTAGGAGGCTATGGTTATGAACTTGTGGTTGTGTATATTTTATGCTTGCATGGTTGATTTACTTATTATTGCAATATGGTTTTCTTAACAACTTAAAATCAACTAGCATAAAATTGGTTCCTTAGAAATCGTTAGGTAATAAAAATTGGTTTTATTAATAACTAATGATTTCATAATAAAAATGGGTTTTATTAATTGGGACTTTGAAAATGGGTTTTTCAACTAAGTACCATACATTTGAATGCATGCAAATGAAAGGTACAATAAATAGTTTTCCAATCTAGAATTTAGAAAACTAAAATCCCTTTTTAAAAACAAGTTAAACACCATCCTTTTATACGACACTTAAGTCACTTGTAGACTTGAAAGTGAGTTAGGATCACCTAAGCACTTTTAAGAAAACTTGTGATCTTAAGGTGATTTTTCAAGTACTTTTGGCATTAGGATCACCTAACCACTTGTATGAGTAAACTCACACGTGTGTATAAGTAGGACGACTTGATTTGAAACCATGACTATAGGATCACCTTAACATGGCGTTCAAAGGTGTTGATGGGATTTAACATACCAACTAAACATATGATGTTTAACCGATCCCATAAAACTAGAAGTTGCAAAGGGTTGCAATTGTCAAACGTTGACTACCTTGTTAATTCGAATAGTAGGATAAAGGTCACCTAACTACTATTTGAATGAAACGTTGGGTTCTAGATTTTAATCAATAATTGTCTTTGAGACATTTAAAGGGTATTAAAGATTAAAATTTTATTAATATCGAAAATACTAATTTGAACTTTGTTAAAATTCTTTTAGATGGCCGCAAACAACGCACCGAACGCAATTATCCCACACGTGCATAATCTATCACTAAGATCCATTCTAGATAAGGATCGTCTAAACTTTAACAACTTCATGGATTGGTATCGAAACTTGAGAATTGTTCTCAAGCAAGAAAAGAAGTCTTATATTTTAGACGATCCTATTCCCGATGAACCCGATGTCAATAACTTGGATGCCTATGCGGATTGGTTAAAATACACCGAGGATTCGGTGCAAGTTACTTGCCTCATGCTGGGAACAATGATTCCCGAGATCCAAAAGGATTTCGAGAATCATGGGGCGTATGACATGATAACCCAACTTAAGGAAATGTTCCTTACTCAAGCTCGGGTTGAGCGATTCGAAACGGTTCGAACGCTTCATGCATGTCATATGGAAGAAACCCAATCTGTTTCATCTTATGTACTTAAGATGAAGAGCCACATTGATCGGCTTGAACGACTTAACTGTCCCGTCTCAAAAGAGTTAGCCACGGTTTTAATCCTAAATGTCTTAACTAAAAGGTTTGAGACATTCGTCATGAACATACAACATGAATGGATGGGACAAATGCATTGCTGAGCTTCACGCAATGCTTAAGACAGCCGAGGCCGGCATGGGTAAAAAGGTTTTACCCGTTCTGGCGATCAATGAGGGTGGCTCAAAGAAAAGGCATCACCCGGAACCAAAAGCAAAGGTTGCCATTGGTAAGGGGCAAGTTAAGAAGGGGTTCAAGGGAAAGGCAAAGGCGGAGCCAAAGCCAAAGAAGCTAAAGGTTAGCACTGAGGATCCGTGCTTTGGTTGTGGTGAGATAGGTCATTGGATGAGAAACTGTCTGACCTATCTTAAGGAGTTGAAAGCTAAGAGGGATGCGGGGCAAACCTCAGGTACAACTTTCATGATTCACATTGATCTTAATATTATTTCTTCTAACACATGGGTATTGGAAACCGGATGTGGAACTCACATATGCAATTCATTGCAGGGGTTCAAAAGAAGAAATGAGGTGAAGAAAGGAGATATAAGTCTCTTCATGGGCAATGGAGCAAAGGTTGACGTCCAAGCCCGAGGAGATTATGTTTTAAAGCTTCCAAATGGTTTGGAAATTGTTTTGAAAAACATTTTATATTCCCCTAGTTTGACTAGGAACATTATCTTTGTTTCTGTATTAAGACAATCTGGTTATGACTTTAAGTTTGTTGATAATGGTATTTATGTTTTCATGGATAATGTATTTTATTTTAAAGCGATGCCGTTCTATGGCATTTATGAATTAATTCATGATGACTCATACATTGATAACTCGTTGTACCAAGCTAACACCAAAAGACTCAAAATGGGTTTGAGTAATACTTTTCTTTGGCATTGTCGTCTTGGTCACATAAACAAGAATCGTATTCATACACTTCGAAAGAATGGTCTTTTGAAATCAAATGTTGATTCATTTGATGAATGTGAATCTTGTTTATTGGGAAAGATGACCAAAGAACCTTTTAATGGAACAAATGAAAGGGCGAAAGACTTATTAGGTATCATACATTCGGATGTATGTGGACCTTTTAGGACAATGACAAGAAATGGTGAAAGATACTTCATTACCTTTACCGACGATTATAGTCGCTATGGGTATGTGTTCTTGTTAAGACATAAAAATGAGGCCTTTGAAATGTTCAAAGTCTTCCAAAATGAAGTACAAAATCAACTCAACAAAACAATCAAAGTACTACGTTCCGATAGAGGAGGTGAATACCTCAATGATGCGTTTCTAGAACATCTTAGGAGTTGTGGGATTGTCTCACAACTTACTCCACCTGGAACACCACTACATAATGGTGTGTCCGAAAGGAGGAATCGAACTTTATTGGACATGGTTCGATCCATGATGGCTAGAAGCTCACTACCTCTATCATTTTGGGGTTTCGCTGTGATCTCTGCTGCCCGTATTTTAAATATGGCACCAACCAAGAAAGTGGATAGGACACCTTTTGAAATATGGCATGGAAAGGCTCCAAAATTTTCATATTTAAAGGTATGGGGTTGTGAGGCTTATGTTAAGATCTACACCCTTGAAAAACTTGAATGTCGATCCACTAAGTGTATATTTGTAGGATATCCCACGGATTCGATGGGATATTATTTCTACAATCCAAGCGAGCATAAAGTGTTTATAGCTCGAAAGGCTAAGTTCTTGGAAAGAAGGTTCCTTATGGAAGGAACTGATAGAACTGTAGAACTCGAAGAGGATCGAGAACTACAAGCCGATACACGTTTGGTTGACACTAGCACTCAACAAGAGGTTGTTGAGGATGATCAAATGGTTGATCAAAACACACAAAACATTCGCAAATCTGGTAGAGTTAGCACCCCACCTGAGAGATATGGATTTTTCATGGATGGATGCTACGTGGTTGATTCGGATGAACCCACCACATACCGAGATGCAATGTTGCAATCTGATTGTGACAAATGGCTAGAAGCCATGAATGTTGAGATGCAATCCATGCATGACAATCAAGTATGGGACTTGGTTGCTCCACCTCTAAATTCCAAGCTGGTTGGAAGTAAGTGAGTTTTCAAGAAGAAAACTGATATGCATGGAAACTTGGATACTTATAAAGCTAGACTTGTAGCAAAGGGTTTCACTCAAACTCAAGGGGTTGATTATGATGAAACTTTCTCGCCAGTGGCGATGCTAAAGTCTATAAGGATATTGTTTGCCATAGCCGCATATTATGACTATGAGATATGGCAAATGGATGTCAAAACTGCTTTTCTAAATGGGCATCTTAATGAAGATGTTTATATGGTTCAGCCTGAAGGTTTTGTCGATCCACAACATCCTAACAAAGTATGCAAGTTGAAGAAATCAATCTATGGATTGAAACAAGCATCCAGAAGTTGGAATCACCGTTTTGATGATGAAGTTAAGAAATTTGGATTCATCAAAAACGCTGATGAAGCTTGTGTGTATAAGAAAGCTAGTGGGAGCATCATAACCTTTCTGGTATTATATGTCGATGACATATTACTGTTTGGAAATGACATTCCAACCTTGGAAGGTGTGAAAGCCTGGCTTGGAAGCTGTTTTTCCATAAAGGATCTTGATGAAGCCGCCTATATTCTGGGAATAAGAATCTATAGGGATAGATCAAGGCGGTTGATAGGTTTGAATCAAAGTGCATACATTGACAAGATCTTGAAAAGGTTCAAGATGGAAAACTCTAAGAAAGGTTTGGTACCTATTCAAAGAGGAACGATGTTGAGTGCTTCTCAATGTCCAAGCTCAAAGGATGAGCAAAACAAAATGAGTGGTATCCCATATGCATCTGCTATAGGATCCATCATGTATGCCATGATTTGCACTAGACCGGATGTGTCATGCGCCTTGAGCATGACAAGTCGATACCAACAAAATCCGGGAACTAGCCATTGGATGGCTGTTAAGAGCATATTGAAATACCTTAGAAGGACTAAGGATATGTTTCTAATATATGGCTCTGGTGAGGAGGAACTCGTTGTAAAGGGTTACACTGATGCGAGTTTCCAAACTGATCGAGATGATTCTCGATCACAATCGGGATACGTTTTCGTTCTCAATGGTGGTGCTGTCTCATGGAAGAGTGCAAAACAAGACGTGGTAGCTTTATCCACCACTGAATCTGAATACATCGCCGCCTCCCTGGCAGCTCAAGAAGCTGCATGGATTAGAAAGTTCATTGCCGATCTAGGAGTGGTTCGTACCATTCAGGACCCTCTAGAGATCTTTTGTGACAACGAGGGTGCGATTGCTCAAATCAAGGAACCCCGCGCACATCAAAAGACTAGGCACATTGAGCGGAGATTCAACTACATAAGGGATGAAGTTGAAAAGAGAAAGATATGTATTCGCAAAGTTCACACTGATCAAAACATTGCGGACCCACTCACGAAACTCCTTGAAAGGCCGAAGCATGAGAGTCATACTTGCGCCTTAGGACTTCGATATTCTAGTGATTGGATTTGATCAAAATTTGTATTTGGATATTGGAACAATTTTATTTTAACTCAATCATATGGTTTTGGTTATGGTCATGTTCTTGAGTTATGTTCCATTTTAGTATGTTTAAATCCGTGAATAATTTGAATTATTCTAAACGTCCGTAGTCGTTCATATTTGTGGGAACAAATGTGAAAGTAAGACTATTATGAACTTGGATTGGTAGATATTCATGAGGTATGAATATAGCAAAGGGTTGCTGCCAAGGTTCATAGATATTTATGGGATAAATATTGGACTGACCCGCTCTCAATTTTACTGCATGGAATCCTTGGGATTTGTGATCATAAGTAAATTTGAGTAAAGGCGAACTTCATAGTATCCTCCGACCTGAGATACATATTGGGTCTTGATATTCATCGACTATTATGCTTTGACTTAGTTCTTCGCTGCTCTGAAATATGTCAGTACATAAGGCTAAGCTCAAGTATAGTACAAGGTGATAGTGAGAGACGTATGTAGTCAATATGGGATTTGTCCCTCTTATTCGTTGAGAGTTAAATGTCTAAGGCCTGACAAGTTAAATCAACAGAGAATGATCACTCTGTGTCTCTGGATTTAACATGACATTTGTGGCAAAAGGATAAATGATAGTTTCACCTAAATCATTTTCAAGTATGGGACTTGAAAGGGATGATGTTATTGAATGGCACTTCGTCATACGTATTAGGGGTAGTAAACCATAGTTAGGCGGTATTTGCTAGTTGCATCAATCTTCTATGTATCTTGTGCAAGTGGGAGATTGTTGGACTCGGTCTGCCCAAGAGACATATTAAATTGATGTGGCTAGTACGTTATGATCCAAGTCGGGTCATACCCAATAACAAGCTAGACAAACACCGATAATATTCGTTCATATATGATGTGATCATAACAAATGAATATTAACACTTGAGTTATTTGGAAAGGGGTTTCTAAATAAAATGTACTTGTGTAATAAACAAATCATATGGATGATTTATGTTTTATGAAAGAACATTACATTGTGTTATTTAAGTTGGTTAAATAACAATATGTGAATAATAATAACCAAGCATGTCTCTTAACATATAATAGGTTTTATAAGTTATAAGTTATAAACTTATAAAAGTATATATGTATGGATATATATATATATGTTTAAAGTTTTATAAAAGAAAAAGATAATAACTCTTTCAAATGTAATATTATTATATGTTTGAGTGGAGACATGCAAGGTGAGTGGAGACATGCAATGGTTATTATTGGTGGAGAGAAAGATGCCTTTAAATAAAACCAAGTCTTTCTCTTTCATTCTTTTATAACACACATAATTTCCAAGTAAACTTTTCTCTCTTCCTCTCTTGGGTATTTTGATCCAACATAAGAAAAGAAGAAGAAAATTTCAAGTGCAAATCCTAGCTAGAAGTGGTGTGTTGTTGAAGCTTGGGGTATGCTAGCTTGAGGAGCTTCCATATTCGAGTTCTTACTTTTCAATCATCATCTCTTTCACCCGGTTTTGTCATATTGAAAGATAGTAGTAACATGCATGGACTTATAGTGACATGCATGTATTTGATAGTGTGTAATTCGTATTTGGATCCGGGTTTGGGTTTTGCATGTTTAAAATTGGTTTTATACATATCATATTAACAAGATTTTAAACTTTTATATCCGCTGCGTTTTTGGTAAAATAGGGATTTTATCACTTTGATAATCTTGTTAAAACTCAACATTTACAAACTTTCAATATTTTTATATAGCTAATATTTGTTTTTAATCAAAAGCATAATAAACGTGATAAACATGTTAACTATATATCTACCCTTAAATTCAGTTAAAGATTCAAGACAAATATTTATTAAATATTATTATGTGTATTACAACCTAATACAGATATTTATTTAAAAGCTATTGTGTTTGTTTTTTTTATTTAGTCGGATACTTATAAGTATATTTAATATTAAAAGTAGTTATTTAAATTATTACTTTATAAATTTGATTATATATTTATCATAACAAGTTGATAAGGGTGATTTTGTAAATATTAAAAATAATGATTTTAATAAATAAATGATAATTTATAATATTAATCTTTGCAATAATAATCACTATGAAAATCAATCGTTCAATTCAATATATTCGAATCACAACATAATTTAATTCACGTCGAAATCTCAAATCTATTATGTGTGTTATTTCATTATTAATTAATTCATAATATTAATATTTTTTAACTAGGAATCCTTGACGACATATCCCGAAGGATTTATCTCCCTCACACCATCACTTATATTTCGTTCATCCGATCAAGTGAGTATCTCACTCCCCCTTTTAACTCATTTTTAACCGTTTTGGGGACATATGCGTTCTATTTATTTTATTACAATATATTACTCAACTTGCAACTGTTGTCACTTGTGTTTAACAATTAAACCTTAATTGTTTATGTGCTTACTTGCTTTATATGCTTAGGCATTCGGAGAGGTCCAACATAATCTCAGTCCAGTATGATCATACGACCGTCGTAGTGGTCGACGTCCGATGCATTGACAATGGTTTCACCAACACCTCATTTTTGGTAACCAATGCCCATTCGCATGGCAGCGGTTTAGCCCTTTGTTTATGGTTTGATTAATTTGTTTATATGCTATTGTTAAATTGCTTATCTCACTTGACACAGTTTGCTATCTTATTTATTATTATATATGATTTGTATAAAATTTTCCATCTTTTAAGCACCAATTAAGTTCGAAAAACTGCAACTTCTATCAAATAACATAGCACAGATGGCTACTTATCATAATAAAATACAATTTTAGGTAAACCCAAGCCCCAAACGAAGAAACAAGCGAAAAGACGAAGAAAAACGAAAGAAAAAACAAGAAAAACAAGAAACACACCCCATGCCTCAAGAAACACGCCCCATGCTTCTGAACACAAGAAAAGACAAAATCGACAAGAAAAGACAAATACTGAGAACAAAAGTGTTGAGCCATGATTTGACCTAAAATGATCATAAGGAAGATTGGAATCTTCTCAACCTCCTCAGAATTCGCTAAGTATGGAACTGGGCACACCTGAGATATCCGAGCAGGGTTTTACTTAGCCGGGCACGATATTTTGTCTATCGGGCAGGGTTACCTTCTTGAAGTCTTATTTAGTGATAACCCGAGTAGGGTTCGCTACATCTAGCAAAGTTGTTCTTACCGAGCAAGGTTTGATTAATTATGTGGAATCCGGGCAAGCTTGTTGAAATTTATCAAAGCACTTACTTTCCGAGTAAGTTTCAACTCAGAGCAAGCTACAGTGTACCGAGCACACTATGGTTAATAAGTTATCTAACAAATGAGTTGGAGGGATTCTTGAAGAACATTATGGTACTAGGATTTTTTCGGGAAAAGTATGATAAAGTCAAGAAGATTGAAGTCTACCCGGTGAGTAGTTTCCTTGGTGAGATACTCTTTAAGTGAAGTCTACCTGGAGAACTGTACCCGAGCACACTTCAAGGTTACCAAGTCTAAAGGAAGGCAGAGCACAAAGTCTACTCGGAAAAGTTTACTACTACAAGGCCTACCCGGAAGACTTGTTTTACACTTAGTATAGTTTTGAATATGTAATTTGAATATATCATTCAGGTTTCTAGACGGAATGACAGCTGTCAGGAGGTGGCAGGCCTATAAAAGGAATAATTTAGGGCACACCTCCAAACGGTGACAAGACGAAATACAGATTAGCCTTTACACTTTTCAGATAAGATCGAATATTCCTTTCTGAGTGTGACGGCTGTCCTAGGTTTTCATTGATTATACATTCCGACAAGAAACCTTCATAGATTATCATTTGTATGAATTGCTTTATATAAATGGAAAGCTTTTGAGATGTTGTTCGTGTCTGTTACCATTATTAACCTATTAGCAACAAAAGTTGTTTGTTTCTGATTCCGCCGTTAACAAACAAGAATCTTTCCTTATTTAGCAAACCGTCATTAACCTTCTTGTCGACACAATATGTGTGGGTTATGACATTGTTATTGATTATGGAGTGATTATTCGGGACCGACAAGTGGTATCAGAGCTTGTTGTTTGCTGATTTGGAAGATTATTGTTGCTAATAGAAGATCTGAAGAAGAACAATGACGTAAGCAAAGCATTATTCCATTGGAGAGTGACGTGAGCTGCTATGTTTTCTTCTTTTCCGTCCAGATCTACAAAAACCGTTGTTTTCTTTTCCTTATTTCAGTTAAAGTTTTCATCTTTATTGTGATTTCTTGTTCCAGTCGGACCAGATTCATCATATCTGAGGATTTGATAGTCTGATCTGATTATTTTCAACTGAAAACTTGATTTTTACTCTGTTTCTGTTTTTCAAACCATTAAAATGGCTGGTCTTGAAGAACAAGAAGTGTCTACTAACAAATTACCTAGACTTTATGGATAGGAAAACTTTACCAAATGGACATTTCTATTTGAAGTGGTTGTTTGCTACAACGATGTAGACATGTAGGCATCAAATCAAAAATGGACCACGAGCCGAGGATGGTGCAACTACTGGTGCTGTAAAAGATAGGTTGAGGAAAGTGGATGACAGGGCCTTAGCAATGATAAAGCTAGGACCGTCTTGGGAAATACTTACCAAGGTTGCACATCATGCCACCGCAAAGGCAATGTATGATGCAATTCTTGAAATGTTTGAGGGTAACACTGAGCTCAAGAACATAAAGAAGCAAAGGCTCAAGCAACAACTTGAGAGGTTTAAGTACAAATATGGAGAAAGGTTGAAGTCCATCCTTGAGAGATTCTTGGCAATTGTGAATGACCTTCGAACAACTGATTATGTCATGACTGATTTTGATCTAAATACCAAGCTGCTCAACTCAATGCCTAAGGAATGGTACACTGCCTGCAAATTCATCCTCCAAAAGCCCAATTTCAATGATTTGAAAGTGGATGATGTAGTATGCTTCCTTCAGGCTGCAGAAATTGAAATGATTGAAAATGAGATGATCAAAGAAGAAAAGCCCTGTTTCAATGTTTCTAATGCATTGATTGCACCAATGGGAAACTTGTCTACCAAGAACCAACAGCAAATTGCCATCATAGAAAAACCAACAGAACATGTTAATGACACACCCGGATCATTTGTTGGAGGTAGCTCAAGTCATGGAAATCAGACAAGATTCAATGTCCTGCTCATTGAAGAAACTGACACTGCCTCAATGGCAGGTGGACATGTTCCATACCATGGTGGAAACATTGGTCAAGCTAATGACACTCAAGCATTATTCTCAATGTTCACTGAATCATATAATGCATTTGTAGCTAAAAACCTAATCCACACAAGTGTCATCCAAGATGACTTCGAGCAAATAGATGTTGATGACCTTGAGGATATGGATTTGAAATGGCAAGCTTCAATTCTAGCACTGAGAAGCAAGAGGCTATTCAATAGAACTGGTAGATCTTTGGTATTTGGGCCAAATGAAAGGATTGGATTTGACAAGTCAAAGGCTATTTGTTACAACTGTCAACAGCCTGGACACTTTGCTAGATAATGTAATCAGCCCAGAAACTTTCAAGCCAATTAGTTTCAAAACCAACAGCCAAGAAACCAAATGCAATATCAACAGCATCAACAGCAAAATCAGAACAAAAACAATCACTTCAACAACAACAACAATCCCAACTTCAACAATTTCAACAACAACAACAATCCCAATTTTAACAACTTTCAACAGTCCCAAATGATACATCAATAAGTTGTTCCTCAAAATCAAAACTACCAAAGAAACCAATTCCCTCAAGCTGCTCAAAACAACAACCTCAACAGACCCAATCAAACTCAACCAAGAAATCAAGGGAATGTAGCTCTTGCTGCACAACAAGATGGTAATTTTGACTGAAGTAATCATAAAGATGACATCAAAGCTGCAAATGTTGCATTCATGGCAAAGATTGAAAATGAAGCTGGAACATCATCTTCTCAGGTATAATCATCTATCTCTGACTTACATGAAACAATTACTGCTTTGAATATGAAAATAGGCAAGCTAGAGAGTGAGTGTTTCTGAAAACAAAGCATCATAAATGGGTAAGAAGCAAGTGATGTTGTTAGTGAAGAGAAGATCAAAAGTTTAGAAGATGATTGTGTGAGTAGCTAAAGAGCTCAACAAAGGAATTGCACTGAAATTGAAGGGTTAAAGAAGATGTTAATTGAAGAAAAGGTGAAGAACACAAAGCTGGAAACTAATAATGAGTTTTTAAAGAATTTGGTCTCCACATGAAACATATGTGGGATTCTGAACCAAATTAATGAGAAAGACAAGTATAAAGCAGTTACACCTCCATTCAATAACAACTTTATACCTAAAGTTGACAAAGAAAAGAGGGATAGTTATCTCAAGCAGTTTAGAGAAGTTTTTGAAGACAAAGAGGAGTTTGTTGATCTATGTAAGAAGGTTAAAGTGAATGAAGAGGGAGAATATGTTGTGAAGAAAGAAGTGAAAAGAAGATAAATCAATTGGAATTCAAGTATCTAAAGATGACTTTGACTCTGAAGATCTAAATGCTGATGATTTTAGTGATTTGAGTGATCAAATCACTGATGAAGAAATTAAAGCTGCTGAAAAAGGAAGAAGGTACAAGAAACCAGATTCAATTGAAAAGCTGCCACAACTGCCACTAGCGACACCAAAGATGAAAAAATGAATGAAAGACTTAGAAAAGAACATGTGTCTTTTGATAAATGTGAAAGGTCTAAAGTCAGATATAATGCAGTAAGACCTCCAAGCAAGGCAATTCTGCAAAGAATCAAAGACAACAACAAGAAGAAAGTGGATGAAACAGTTGTATGTGAAAACTTCATTCCAATTTACCCAGTCTTCTCAAGTCTGAAGTATTTGATATTGGGGAACTGGAAACCATGGATGAGTATGAAAAGAGACAATCAAGGCACAAGGGAAGCCTAGATGAAGAGCCTTTGGATATGAAGAAAATTATGTTTGTCAAAGGAAAGGTTGAAAGAAATGATATCAAGATTGATGAATTTGTTCCTTTCTCAATTGACTTTGATGGTCTGAAGAATCAAAAGACACTTGGAGTTGATCCACCAAGACCAAGTGAAAGGTTTAAAAAAGGAGCTGACCATGAAAAGTTCAAAGGAAAAGTGTGGTGCAAAATATGTGATGAGTATGGTCATCATACTGACACATGCAATGATAGACTCAACTTCAAACCTTTCCATGTTCCAAATGAGACAAATTTTGGACAAGTCTTTGTTCTCTATAAATTGAAATATGAATAATACTTGGGAAAGGGGAAGGTAAATGGTAATGAGAAAAAGAATGAAACCGATCACCAAGCTGAGAAGAAGACAAACAAGGAAAGGAAAATAGATGTGAGAATCAGGACACCAAGTGATAAGCAAAATACAAGAAGCAAATCTCCTAAGAAGACTGAGTTTGTGAAGAAGAAGAATTTTTAACCTTTGAGAATCATTCCCAACTATGATACAAAATCTGTTAAGTCTGATGATTCTCAAGGATCTTCAAACAGTCAAAAGAAGAGAAACAAATGTGTTCTTCCTAGAAAGAAACCAACTGAATTAACTGGAGATGAGAAATTCTTGCTGAAACATGGTTATGAACCTCAAGGTTTCCTATGGAAACCTAAAGTTGAAAACAAAGAGGAGACATGTATGGATGTGAGAGACTTTTCAAGCAAGAAAGACTATGTTATTCAAAAAAATAACACTAAAGGTTCTGAGAGGGCACAACTTCATTTGTGAAAACTCCAAGAGAGTGTGGATATGAAACCAATGATTCAGATCACATAGAAATTACTCATGAAGACCCTGAACCCATATTCTCACTCCTAGTGCTACCATTGAAATTGAATATGATGATTTGCAAGTTGAAGTAGCTTGCACTTCATCATCAAACTAATCATTTTCTTTGTATTGTGTAGGAACAGTCCACTACACTAAATGAAATATGGTATTTGGACAGTGGATATTCTAGGCACATGACTTGTGACAAGAGGTCACTTGCCAACTATGAAGTGAAGTTTGAGGGACCAGTGGCATTGGAAGTGATGAGAATGGAGGAAAAATTGTTGGAAAAGGAATTTTAACAAATGGCAAAGTTACTTTTGACAATGTTTTCTATGTTGAAGGGCTTCAATACAATCTTTTAAGCATATCCCAGATGTGTGATAAAGGTTACAAAGTTGGCTTTGATGATTCTCACTGTTTCATCTTAAGGCCTGAGTATGTTATTCCACCTGACATGATCATGATGATGGCCCCAAGAAATGAAAATTTGTATGAACTAAACATGAAGGATGTTGTTTCTAGGGGTGGCACTTGCTTTGTTTCTAAAGCCACTGAAAATGAGTCAAAGCTGTGGCATAGGAAACTCTGCCATGTCAATCTGAAGAATATGAATAAGCTAGTCAAGGGTTAGCATGTGATTGGCTTACCTACAAGAGAGTTTAAATTGGATGACAAATGTGTCTCATGCCAGAAGGGAACGCAGCACAAGTCTTCTCACAAGAATAAACTCATCAACTCAATTGATCAAGTGCTTGAAATGCTTCACATGGATCCCTTTGGTCCTGTGAGTGTACCAAGTATTGGAAACAAAAGATACTGTCTAGTAATCATTGATGATTATTCAAGATATACTTGGGTTTATTTTTTAAGTACCAAGGATGAGGCTGCTGAATTCATTATGAACCGTGTTAACAAAGTGGAGAATCAATTGAATAAAAGGGTTAAGGTGATGAGAATTGACAATGGTACTGAGTTCAAGAATGGAGTGATTGAAGAATTTTGCAACAACAAAGGAATACTTCAATAATTCTTAGCTCCTAGAACTCCAGAACAAAATGGTGTTGCTGAGAGAAGAAATAGAACACTTATTGAAGCAGCAAGAACCATGCCTGCTGATGCTAATCTACCTGTCACATTTTGGGCAGAAGCAATTAACACAGCATGCTATGTTCAGAACAGGGAACTGATAAACAAAAGTCACAACAAGACTCCATTTGAAATATTCTACAACAGAAAACCCTATATCAAGTTTTTCAAAGCATTTGGATGCAAATGCTCTCTGTTGAACACAAAGGATTACTTGAACAAGTTTCAATCCAAGTCCTTAGACTGTTTCTTTGTAGGCTATTCTACACACTCAAAGGCCTACAGAGTGTATGTGAAAGATCATTTGGTTGTAATTGAGTCCTCAGATGTAGTTTTCAATGAAAACCAATTCAACACAGTTGATGGTGCATCATGGTTATTTGATTTGGAGAAGCTAGTCAAATCATTCAAGATATATCCAGAAGACTATGATGAAACCTTTCTGAAAACCAATGTGATTGAAGAGTCAAATCAAAAGGGAGTGGATTTGGAAAAGTTATGGAAAAAGATTGCAAGAAAAGAAAAGGAATACACATTCATAAAGAACTCCTCTAGGACAGATGTTGATCAAGCCCAAGATGACAATCAAGTGAACAATGAAAGTCAAGTACAAGATCAAGATATTCAAGAAAATCAAGAAATGCAAAATGATCAAGTACAAGATGAGGGGGGTCCAAGCAATCAAAGTGAAGAAGCAACTGCTACAAGTGCAAGATTTCAAGACTTGTTTGAAGAACTGAGATCAGGAAACAATGGTGCATCCACCTCATGACAGATCAATGAGGAGACACCAACAGTTGATGATTCTTCACCAGATTTGAGCATTGAAGATCTAGAACTCAATGAATCAAATCTTGACACAACTGTGTCTACTGATGTGATTATTCAAACCCCCTATGTTGAAAAGAATCATCCAGCTAAACACATCATTGGCAATATACATGAAAGGGTCACCAGAAGTCACTCTGAAACTGCAAACATTTGCCTATACTCATGCTTCTTATCCCAAATAGAACCAAAGAATATTGTTCAAGCTCTTAGGGACAACAATTGGGTACAAGCAATGCAGGAAGAGTTGGCTCAATTTAGAGACCTACAAGTTTGGGAGCTTGTAGACAGACCAAGAAATAGACATGAAATTGGCACAAAATGGGTGTTCAGAAACAAAATGGATGAAAGGGGGATTGTAATAAAGAACAAGGATAGACTTGTAGCATTGGGATGCCTTCAGGTGGAAGGAATTGACTTTGAGGAGGTCTTTGCACCTGTGGCTAGGCTAGAAGCAATAAGGATCTTTTTAGCCTATGCTGCCTCAAAGAACATCAGGGTATTCCAGCTTGATGTCAAATCTGCCTTCCTAAATGGAAAGATTGAAGAGGAGGGTATTCCACCAGGTTTTGAGGATCCTATCTATCCTAATAGGGTGTATAAACTGAACAAAGCCTTGTATGGATTGCATCAGGCCCCTAGAGCATGGTATGATGAACTGTCAAACCACCTACTTGAAAATGGTTTCCAAAGGGGAGCTATTGACAAGACCCTCTTTTATAAGAAGAAAGGAAGAGATTTGCTATTGTTACAAGTCTATATGGATGACATTATATTTGGGTCAACCAATGAAAGGATGTGTATGGAGTTTGAGGAGGTGATGAAATGCAAGTATAGCATGAGTTCAATGGGAGAAATGAACTTCTTCCTAGGCTTACAAGTTCAGCAAAAGGCTGATGGGATTTTCATCTACCAGTCTAAGTATGTACAAGACATACTTGACAACTTCAAGTGCAATGATTTAAAGACAGCTTCAACTCCAATAGATTCAAAAGAAAAGATGGTAGCTGATGAAAAGGGGGAGCCAGTGGATGAACATGAATACATAGGAAGAATTGGATCACTGATGTATCTAACTGCTTCAAGGCCAGATATCATGTTTGCAGTTTGTGTTTGTGCTAGATTTCAGTCAAGCCCCAAGTTCTCCCACATGAATGCTGTGAAGAGAATCTTTAAATATTTGAAGGGAAGACCTGACTTGGGAATTTGGTATCCAAAGAACCAATCTTTTGATCTGACAACCTACACAGACAGTGACTATGATGGCTGCAATATAAACAGGAAATCTACTTCAGGGGGATGCCAATTTTTGGGTGACGGATTGGTGTCATGGCAATGCAAGAAGCAGACAACTGCCTCAATCTCAAATGCAGAAGCTGAATACATTGTTGCATCTACCTGCTGTGCACAAGTCCTCTGGATCCAAAATCAGATGCTAGACTACTGTTTGAACTTTCTAAAAACCCCTATTTACATTGATAACACTTCTGCATCTTTCATTGTTAAGAATCCTGTGTAACATTCCAAAACCAAGCACATTGAAATCAGACATCACTTCATAAGAGATTGTAGTGAAAAAGGTTTAACTGAAGTAACAAGAGTTGATACAAGTGATAATGTGGCTGAAATATATACAAAACCACTTGATAGAACCAGGTTCAACTTTCTTTTGAAAGCCCTGGGAATGATCAACTCTAATGAAATCTGACTGATGATGTGTGCTTGACTGTGCAAACTGATTATTTTTTCAAAGTTTTTATTGAATGATGTTTGTGTGCATATGATTGAATATGATACTTTCATGTTAACTGATATGTGCTTTAGTTGACTATGTGTGCACAGTTTAGTATCAATGTTGCTTATGCATGCTTATCAGTTAATGTGTGTATGTGATGTCATGATGAGTGCTCTTGATTTGAATTACTTGATAGTGTAAGTTTATCTGACATCACTGATTAATTGCTTGAGGATGTGTATTATCTGATCATTTGATGTTATTAGGATAGGCTAGACCTTGAATGTTAGTACTGTCTGCTTGTCTTGATAATGTTATGTATGATCAAGATTTTAATATGTTACAACTGTTTGTGTCAAAATGAGTTTTTATATCAAAATTAAATGATAAAATGAATTTTCCAATGAATTTTGCATAATCACTTTATTTTGGTCAAAACATGAGCAAGTTGTTAATGGTGTAGAGATATGATAAGACTATTCAGTTCAAGCTTTATAGAAGCTTAAAGGAAGATTTTTAATGAAAAGTCTCAAGTAGTTATTCTTGCTGAAAATTATGTCATTTGCCCAGTTGGAAGGACATACACTTGTGTATGTTTGGTCCTATAATCTGTATAGATTTCAAAGGATAACCATTAACCAGAAGACTGAAAGCATCTGGGGCAATTATAAATTGTTTTCTATTGCTTCACTTAAAACTATGTCAATATCTCTGACTTTGAAAGGACATATATTCACATGTATGTTTGGTCCTGTTGACCACTTATGGTCAAACAGGATAGCCATTTACCTGCCAATTAAGAGAAATTGGGGTGATTGAATATTAAACTGAATTTTAATATGGGAAATGATAGTACATTGACTACTTAGCCAATCATATGGATTTAATAGGCTAAAAAGGCATTTAATACAGTCATTAACATGTATGGTTTCTTTCTCATGATGTGTAAAATCTAGGTGATATAAAACATAATGAATATGCTAATCTTTTTGTGGAGATACAAAGTTGTCTTTGCATGTCTCAAGATAAATCTCTCCAAATGATAGGCAGAAAAGTGATTACCCAGTCATACACAAGCCTGTCGTTATTTGGTCAACCCAAAAATGAAACATCTTTAAATATGACAAAGAACAAGTTTGTGAAAGTTTTGAGAAACTATCAAAAACAAGGGAAGAATAAATCAACCAAAAGTTGATAAGTGTTTTAAATATTTTATCAAACAAAGAGGGTTTCAGGTAAGAACTACAGAGATGTTGAGATAATCTGTCTCATCTTGAATGAAAAGGCTTGTAAGTCCGGATAGCATGTAAGTCAGTAAGTCCACTGTTCAACCTCTTTTGTTTGAAAGCAAAAACACAAAAAATATTAAATAAGTTCTGTCATACAAAACAAATTTTTGACCAAATAGCAGGAGGTTGAAGTCAAATTGGGGTGATCCGGGGAAAGCCAAATAAGCTTTGAGAAGAGATATGAGGCATCATAGCACAGTGTTGACCATTTCTGAATTATGCTTAATTGAACCTAAATCATATCACCAAATAGATTAAATTCATGCTAAGTATATACTTGCTGTTAACCTGACTACTGTCATAATAATGTTGAGAATGAAGTATTGAGAAATTTACTTAATCAATATGATCCCATTCTTGAGATCTTTTCAGTAAGAGAAGGAAATTATTTTGAAAAGAAAAATGACTGAAATTTGATCTCAAAATGCACCATTTGCTCTTAAACAATGATATTAAATGAAATATAAAGTTGATAATTGGTTTAAGTTCAAAAAGAGTTGCATTTTGCCTCAAAAAGGTTGAATAAGTATTTTCGGGCAAGGTTTGATGTTTTCTAACCTTCTCGAACACAAAACAGTTGAATATGTATTTTCGGGTAAGGTTTGATGTATTATAACCTTTCCGAGCAAGCTTAGCCATGTTGGTAAAGTTTATGATTTTCGGGTATGCTTTGGAGTGTTTACACTTCCCGGGTAGAGTATACTTAACACTTCAATTTCCCGAGCAAGCTTGAAGTCTTTACATGAATATGTGATCTAACAAGATTTTTAACAAGATATTTCTTGTTCCGAGCAAGCTTTGCATCTTATATGCTACATATGATCTACCGAGTAAGCTTTGTGAACTTAGTCTTAGTCTACCGAGCAAGCTTGAAGTCTTTACATGAATATGTGATCTAACAAGATTTTTAACAAGATATTTCTTGTTTCGAGCAAGCTTTGCATCTTATATGCTGCATATGATCTACCGAGTAAGCTTTGTGAACTTAGTCTTAGTCTACCGAGCAAGCTTTGTGATTAGTGTGAATATGTTTTCTTTCTTTGAAATTACAAGTGTTTCCGGGCAAAGCTTGTTTTCTGAGCACACTTTATATTTCAGGCACACTTTGAATGTTCAAATGTTCAAATGTTCCCCTAATATACTTGGATAATTTCACAGATTTTCCGAGTACACTTTGTGCTATGAAAGCTCTAGCACACATTGTATTCCTTTTTGAGCATACTTTGCATCAAAGTATACTTGACTGATTACTTGTGAATTGAAATTGACCGGGTAAGGTTAGTGATTAAATGTAATTATCCGAGCAAGGTAGGAAAATTAGATGTATGTTATATGGGCATCTTAGTTTATTCCTAGCAAGGTTGCATGATTGATGTTTAATACTTGATTAATATTTCTTGTGATTTAGTTCTCAAGAAATCTTGTATTTCAAGTAAGCTTTCTTCATTTTAACTTCTAATTTGTACCAACCTATAACCGAGTAAGCTTTGAGTAAGTGGACTATACCGAGCAGGCTTTGCAAAACCTACACTAACAATTTCTGAGCAAGGTTTGCTAAAATGTTATACATGGAGTTGGATGTTTTCAAATGTTTAAAATGTTAAATGGATAAGGTTACTGTTTGACAGCTAATAACTCACTAAACGACAAAAAGCATTTAAAACCCACTTTCAAAAGGTATATAAGAGGGAGTGAGAGACGTTTTTCTACATTATTTTACCTCTCTCTCTCCTTCCACTGATTACTCTAAGAAAACCTATCCGACTTATCGCATTCACTTTAATCCAAACCCTAACTTTACCAGCCCTCTAATTCCGACTCGGTAAGCAATAATAACATGTTTTCCGACCACGATTAGATGATTATGGGCTTTGATTATGTATTGTTTTGCTAACGCTCTGTTTTGTGTGTAGGTTATAAATTTGTCGAAGAACAGGTTCTTAATAACATTTCTCTCTTTCTTCTTCAATTTTATAACTTGAAATTGATTAAAGTAATGAACGTTTGGGCTAATTTCACTTTGAATATGTTTGATTGTGTTGTTCGGATATGGCGGACGAGAATGTTCCACGATACTTCTTTGAGCAGAAGCACAACATGTGCGCTCTTCTACAAGTCATGCTTGATAATCAAGAAGTTGCCTCTATTATTCGATGGTTGCAAAGATCAAATATTCAGTTTGCTTTGACAGCAAATCCTACAATTTACCGGAACCATTCATTAGATTTTTGGAACTCGGCAACGTTGACGGATGATGTGAATGGCCTTCAGTTGCATGTGGTATTATCTGAGGTTAAGGATGTTGCTGGAGTTGATCGTGAGAATGATGGAGATGATGACAGTTCGGATGATGATGGAAATAATGATGATGATGCTGGAAATATGGAGGGAGGAAATGTCAACCTTGAGGTCATTGCACAACCTCAGGGGGAGCATAATATTATACCAGGACAACCTATACCAACACCACCTTTGTCACCACAACCACAAGACCAAACCAGCCAATCCCCAACCCAAAGCCAGCCTGAAACATCAACACAAACATCCCCACCACCACAAACACCACCAACCAACAGCCCAATCCAAACAGATACATTCATTCCTAGCCCACCCCATACTCAATCACCACCCCAACCAATTACAACAACCCAGCCTACCCCTATCCAAACTCAAACCACAACTCAACCCCCACCTGAATCACTTACACCACCCACATTTACCATCACCCAGACCAAAACCCTTCTAATTCCAAACATCAACCCACTACCATCCACCAGTGAAAACATTTTTGACGATGCCAACCCAATAATCCCTCAAACCACTAATCAAGACCAATATGAAACTGAACCTTTCTCTACCTCACCACCAATAACCCCTCCTGCTGGAACCTTTTTATTTGAAAGAAACTTGGATCTGATGTTGGAGAATGCAAGGTTAAAGGAAAGAAATGAGGAGGTAACAAAAGAGAATGTGGTACTACTGGATAAGTTGGCGTGGGCTTTGATGAAAATTCAAACCCTGGAGTAGGAGGTTGAGAAGACCTCAGCTGCCCCAAAACAGGGGAGAATGTTATTAAGCCAACTGATGATATTGTGAATGTTGATGAACCGGTATTGGATGATGCAAGTGTCAGAACAACTGATGTTGATGGGTTGACATGCATTTTAAATGCTTATGATGATGATGATGATGAGAGTGAAGAAAGGAGGATGGAGGATGTTGAATATGAGGCTGACAAATCTGATGTTGAGGAACATAACTATGATGTTAATGATGAAGTAATGAATGTTGTGTGGAGATAGGAGGATGATGAGGTGAGAGATGAAGAGGAGACAGGGGATGGAATTGAAAAGATGAATGTTGAAGAAAATGTGGCTACCACAGATGTAGCTACTGATGTACTAACTGAAGAATTAACTGATGTAATCAATGAAGATGATAGGAGTTGATACTTACTGAAACTGAACAACCTGAAAGCTCCAAGAGGGTAGAGTATGATCCAGAATTGGAAGCACTAGAAAAGGAATTTGATGACTATCAGCAGTCTGAGGATGAAGAAGATGTACAGAGGAGATTGGATAAAGGAAAGGCAAATGTCTATGAAGAGGAGCCTGTTAAGGCATATATTATGAAAGAGAGATTAATGGATGAGGAGGAAGAAGCTTCTGCTGCTGCAAGGAGAGAATTTCAAAATATTATAAGAGAAACAAGGGAGAGGGAAATACTAGCCCAAACCTTGACTCCTGAAGAATTAGCAGAGCAGGAAGCATTGATCGATCAAGCCAATGTTGCTAAGGTGATAAATGAAGAAGAGGCTGATGATTAGATTATCATTGAGGCACTGATTAATTTAAATAGGGCTGAGGAAGTTGATAACTCCCTAGCCTTGGTAGTGAGTATGTTTTTCCAATCTACAAGACAGTCTCATCAGGAACCTGAAAAGGAACCTGAAAAACAAACTGAAGAAACAATTGAAGAGATGATGGCAAATGCTTCAAAGATACATGAGAATGTTGGCAGATTTGAAAAGACTTATTCAAGAAAAAGGAAAGCCACTAATCAGGGTGAGAAGGATGATTTGAAGAGCAAAAAGGGGAAATGGGATGACAAGAACAATTACTTTGTAGAAACCCCTGATGATGAGGCAAGTCCAATAAGGGCAATTCCTTTACAAACTTTAAGGCCAGATGAAAATGTGCAAGGAGTTCCTAATGTACCAATTCCTGAGAATCCAACTCCCAATGAACCAAAGATTGATGCTGCAGATGAATCTACAGAGGAGGAGGATGAAACTGATGATGATGAAGAAGATAACCAGGAACAAGGTGCTGAAATTGCTAATGTTGTGTCCCCCATAAGTCACAATGACTGATGAACAAATGTCAAACATTGAGCAAAGTTTGTTGGAAGCTAAAAGGAAGAATCCCTTGGTTGTGAAATTAAGAAGCTTTGGGATAAGCTTTGAGACCTTACCTGATTTGAATGATGATCAGTTGCAGAAAAGGTTGGATAAAGAGATAAATGAAATCAAGAAGAAAATTGAACAAAAGAATAGAGATGCCCTGAAATACAGAGAATATTTAAGAAAGCATAGGTATTCTGAAAAAGACCTGACTCACTTCAAATTTGAACAGCTGAGAGAAGCCTATAACAAAACCAGGGAAGAAATAAAAGAAAAATTTGTGAAGGAGAATGAAGAGGCTGAGAAGCTTGAGGCTTTGTATGAAAAATTTGGAGGAATGTGTGGATACCTGTTGGAAAAAGGGCTGAAACTTGAGATAGTTGAAAACTTATCAAGGGAATCAGTGTTGGCTCAGTATAACAAGTTTAAAAGAAAGGAAAAATTGAAAAGAGTGCAGCCTGAGCCCTCCACTGAGCAATCTGAAAGAGATCAAAATGAACCCCCTGCAAAGAAAAGAAAATTCATGACTCTCAGGGAGAAACAAAAGGTCAAAATTGAAAAAGAAAAATCAAAAGAGGCAACTGCTAGTGAAACCCCAGTCCTAGAGGAAGTGAAACCTGAACCTGTTGATGAACCTATTATTCCATGGGAAAACGAAGAAATGATCGAGGTATAATGGTGAATCAAAGGGAAACGGATGTGGATACGTTTAATGCTTTGAATAGAGATGATTTGAAAGAACTGTTTTATTTGCAAAAGGCTGAGTAGGAGAAAGTATTGTTGGAAGGTGAGAACCCCAGAAGTTTTGTGGATGGAAGATTTTTTCCTGCAGGTCTTACTGAAAATCCAAGGATTTTGAATATGATTATAAAACTTGTCAGGAACAAAGGTGAAATCTTTGGAGATCTCATCAACTATCCTGAAGAAATGATTGAGTCTATGTATTTGAAAGTATTTTGTATCACAAGGCCCAACAAACCGATGAAGTCTATACCAACCAGGCCTTCTGCATCATTGCAACAACCAACAACACATAGAGGTGAGTCAAGCAGAGTGGGAACACAAAGAACAACAAGACCACAATCACTTGTGGATCTTCCAAGAACTCTGTATTTTGACTCAGTCTCTGAAAGTGATAATGGAAAGCAAACAATTGAGAGACATTATTATGAAAAATGATTTTGGTGAATATACTCAAGAAACAGTTTGAGAGAATGGCCACACTTGATCTTTATGATTATCATGACACAAGCAGGTTGGCAGGAAGACAACATAATGAACTTTCCAAGTTCTTGAAGGATGAAGCTGACAAGGGATTCCAATTTTTAAAAGAGAAGAAAAGCTGGAGGCTAACAAAGCAGGAGAAAACAAGAAGGGCTGCCAAGTTGAAAAAGATAGCCAGTGCTGAATTGAACTATCAGCTGAAAGTCAAAGACAAGAATCCATTGTCAAACATGAATACGTGCATCAGACTGGAAAGAAGAATGACATGCCCTAACTATACTGGGTAGAAGAATGGCATTATTGCAGAGATTGAATACAAAGAAACTACAGGCCATTATATTCTTCGCAACTCAGAAGGAATAATCTTGGGCATAATTAGAAGAGATGAAGACCTGACCTACTTGTACAGTGAAGATCTGAGAGATATAAGGGATTTGGACATTCTTGAAAGTCACATTCATTACCAAATCCTTTCTATCTTCAGGCAAAGGGCAGGAACAGTGATAGTGAATCGAAAACAAGCCTACTACAATGCAAGAAGAAGATAAAGATCTTTAGAATAGGCTTTGTTTTGTAATGTCCACGGACAGCTTTGGATTACGTAATCATTTGATTTTGTAATGAATATGTATTTTGATTTTGATTGAATATGTAATTTGACTAAGTGTATGTAACCTTAGAGATGTTTTGGGACAGCTGAGGTATTCCAATCTAGGGGGGGATTGTTGAGTCAAGATTAGACCTAAAATGATCATAAGGAAGATTGGAATCTTCTCAACCTCCTCAGAATTCGCTAAGTATGGAACCGGGCACACCTGAGATATCCGAGCAGGGTTTTACTTAGCCGGGCACGATATTTTGTCTATCGGGCAGGGTTACCTTCTTGAAGTCTTCTTTAGTGTTAAACCGAGTAGGGTTCACTACATCTAGCAAAGTTGTTCTTACCTAGCAAGGTTTGATTAATAATGTAGAATCTAGGCAAGCTTGTTGAAAGTTATCAAAGCACTTACTTTCCGAGCAAGGTTCAACTCAGAGCAAGCTACAGTGTACCGAGCACACTATGGTTAATAAGTTATCTAACAAATGAGTTGGAGGGATTCTTGAAGAACATTATGGCTGTAGGATTTTGTCGGGCAAAGTCTGATAAAGTCAAGAAGATTGAAGTCTACCCGGTGAGTAGTTTCCTTGGTGAGATACTCTTTAAGTGAAGTCTACCTGGAGAACTGTACCCGAGCACACTTCAAGGTTACCAAGTCTAAAGGAAGGCAGAGCACAAAGTCTACTCGGAAAAGTTTACTGCTACAAGGCCTACCCAGAAGACTTGTTTTACACTTAGTATAGTTTTGAATATATCATTAGGGTTTCTAGAAGGAATGACAGTTGTCAGGAGGTGGCAGACCTATAAAAGGAATAATTAGGGCACGCCTCCAGACGGTGACAAGACGGAATATGGATTAGTTTGTACACTTTTCAGATAAGATCGAATACTCCTTTCTGAGTGTGACGGCTGTCCTAGGTTTTCATTGATTATACATTCCGACAAGAAACCCTAATAGATTATCATTTGTATGAATTGCTTTATATAAATGGAAATCTTTTGAGTTATTGTTCGTGTCTGTTACCATTATTAACCTATTAGCAACAAAACTTGTTTGTTTCTGATTCCGCCGTTAACAAACAAGAATCTTTCCTTACTTAGCAAACCGTCATTAACCTTCTTGTCGACACAATATGGTGGGTTATGACATTGTTATTGATTATGGTGTGATTATTCGGGACCGACAAAAAACACGGGGCTGTGCCTCTTGACCATGGGGTCGTGGTCACCCTCAACAAAAAGACAAAAAAATTATATCACATGTCAATAACAGCACGGGGGCATGCCTACCTAAGCACAGATCGTGCTTCATCCTCCATACTGCCTATAAATAGTGGCACATGTTGCATTGATCAAGTGTGCCTTGAAGCGAATTCTATACGGTTTTCACTTATAAAAACACACACTCATATTGAAGATCTTGTGAAGAGTTTGAAGGCTTGGAAATCATCATCATCATCCATCATCATCATCATCCACTATCATCATTAAGAAGGAAGATTCATCCACATTTAGTTAGATTGTTCTAGTTTAATCATGTGTTTGTTGTCATCATCGATTCTAATGTTCATAACCATGCTCATTATGAGCTAAACTCCATTTACCATCTAAAATCTACGAAGAAGCTTTGTTTTACTTGATGATTGTATTAAATATGTGATTTAGCTTAGTAAAGTACATGGTTATTTTTCAATTATCTTTTGATGAGAAATGTTTAACTATCTTAATTCAACAATTCTAATTTGGTGATTAATAATCATTCTTGATCGATTCATGTTCTTAAAAGAATACTTTGATAATTTATTGAAACATGGATCCTTATATTGTACTTAAATGATGAGGTATAAGCTATGATCTATTTCTTTAGTTTTGATAATCTGAAATAACATTGTTAACACGATTGCATAGGTTGTCATGCTAGTTAAAGAAATCACATGTCAACGGAATGTGTAATTATAACCTACTTAAATCAACCAAAGGGAGGTTGTGTGACTAAACTATAACCACCCACAGTTGTTAGAATTGGTATTTGAGAAATCGAAGTCAATCCTAATCTTTCTACTTTACTAAACTACTTGCCAACTCAAATTGACATTCTTATGGTAGCATGACATTAGGAATGGTTGACTTTAAAATGTGCATGCTACTTTATTTTATGTCATAGGATATGCTCACTTAGAAATTAGGGGCTATTCTACCATATATTATTACGGCCGGCCTAGTTTTAACATTTATTTACCTAACCTTTACTCTAGCTTGATTAATTTAGACCTTAGTATAGTTTTTAGAATAGTTTAGCCTAACTCGTAGTTTAACTTTAACTAACCATTAATTTAATTTAAATAGTTTAAATTTGATTTAATCCCATGTATGTCCTCTACTTTCAAGCCTGAGCTTGTTTCTCCAATTTCTGAACAGGAACGACTCTTTCGTTGATGAGCACGTAAACGGACTACAGAAACCGCCGAAACAATTAAAGACGAATTAGTAGACGCCACAACACCAGGAGAAAATCAAACCGAAGAAATGATGGCGGCCCAAAACAATGAGCCAAACATGAGCCAGTATGCCAAGCCGACTCTCGAAGGCTACGGCAATGGAGTGGCTCCACCCGAAATCACCGAAAATTTCGAAATCAAATCAAGAACCATTCATATGATGGAAAATTCAGTTCAATTTCATGGTCCCCTCGACGAAGACCCACTTTCTCATATATCTCGATTCTTATGAATCTGCGGAACCTTTAAAATACAAAACTGTTCAGAATATCAGATCAAACTCAAACTCTTTCCTTTCTCTCTAAGGGGAGAAGCCTTGGAATGGATAGAATCTCTTTCCTCTGGCTCCATCAACACTTGGGACCAGATGGTTGAACAGTTTCTCCTAAAATACTTTCCACCCGATAAAACTGCCAAATACCGAGCTAGCATTACCGGATTCCGGACCGATGATGATGATTCGTTACACGCAGCATGGGAAAGATACAAATGTCTTCTGAGAAGATGCCCACATCATGGACTGAGCGTATGGTTACAAGTACAAACTTTCTTTGACGCACAATCCAGTCAAAACAAGCAGGCCATCGATCAATTCGCCGGTGGAGACCTGGGATCCAAATCACCTAGCGAAGCATTTGAAGTCCTTGAAAAAGAAGCAAAGAAAAGTTTCGCTTACAACCCACCAAGATCTACACCAACCCATAAAGGAATGCACCACGTCGATTCCAACACTCTTGTCACCGCACAGCTTGAAGCCCTTTCAAAAAAAATTCGAACAATTTCAAGTCGAGTTATCAAAAACCAGACTCACATGTGACACCTGTGGAGGAAGTCATAAGACAAGTGACTATAAACAAGTCATCATGGCTATGGAAGAGGTCGATTTCATCGCTCGACAGAGAAACGATTTCAGCAATAACTACAATCCAGGATGGAGAAACCACCCAAATTTCAGCTGGAAAGATGGAGGTAACACTCAAACCTTACCCGTATTCGAAAAAAGACCGATAAATCAACCCTTCCAACCAAAACCCCAATTTCAAGATCAAAGTTCCACTAGCCATCAAAACCCAAGCTACTAAAAAATCGAAGAGATGTTGATCCAAATCATAACCAAAACAAATGAAGCAGAAATGAAGGCCGACTCAAGAGTTGTTGATATCAATGGAGTATTGTTAAAACATGAAGCTGGCCTAAAAAGTCAACAAGCATCATTACAGAATCTAGAAGCTCAGATCGGACAAATTGCCCGACAATTATCCGAAAGGCCACCCGGCACTCTTCCAAGCAACACAATCACCGATCCGAATGCAACAGCTAACGCTGTTACACTAAGAAGCGGTACAACCACTCTTGCCTCACCAATTTCAAAACCATTCATGGAGAAGGAAGCCACAGGCAAAACACAGGAAGTATTGATTACAACAGGCACCATACAAACCAAGGAACCAGTCAAAACCTATGCTCCACTGATGGTCGGGAAAAAGTCGTGTATATTATTATAGTTTTTGTCTAATTTTAGTTTAAATATTATGTGAACTTTGGTACTTCAAGCGTGTTTATGTGTTTCAGGATACTTGACGTTAAGGACGCTTATCGGGATGAATTACGGGCTTGGAACGAAGATGTAGAAGACTCATAATGATTGGTAAGTTTCCGGTGCAAAATAAATAAAGAAAATGAAGAAAATTCTGTTAGACACCCTTAGAGCGGCGCTAAGGGAGTTTAGAGATACTCTAAACACTCACATCAGGAAAGTTGACTTTAGAGCGGCGCTAAGGGAGTTTAGAGACGCTCTAAAGTCCTCCAGACGGGAAATTAAAACCTAACTCTATTATATTGAGTTTTTAGCCCCCATTCGAGAAATCCTTCATTCCTTCAACCAAGTACAAGCCCTAGGACAATTTTGCATCATCCCGAATCCTCCGGTTCGTCCGTTCATCGCATGCTTTCATCCTCTCATCAGATAAGCGAATCTTTCGTAATGCCGATGTCAGGCTAAAACCACTTTATTCACTTTAGGCTAGGGTTTTGTGTAAACTAACTTTGATCAGATTCTATGTTTTGAATGAGTGTGAACTTGATTGATTGTTTTTAATCTTGTTTTACATTACGAGTTAATTGTTTAAACAGTTTATGATTTTGATTGTCAAACTTTGCATCACTTTTCTGGTTATGTTCATCACATGTAGGGTTAGCTCTTATGTCATTGAACCAATAATCGTTAGTCATTGCTTATAACTGTTTTTCATATTTTAAACTGGTAATTGGGTAAACTGGAGTTCAGTTGTGTCAACAATTCGGTTAGGGTATCGTTTGTCCTCACAACCCAACTGTTAGGTTTAGTAATTACTGCGCAATTAATCTTATGAATCTATGATTAGTCGGTTATCACATTACCTGAACCTGAAGTGAATCGTTTTCTCATTATTGTTTACAAACTTTTCCAAGTAACTGTGTTTTCTTATAATCATCTTAATAAACTCCTTGACATCGACTGTCCACCTAGAATAATATTTAATAATAATGAACTTTACTTGCACTTTCCACTGATTCCCTGTGGAGACGACCTTACTTACCCATACTAATTATAGGTATTTAAACTTTATAAATACTTGTTTTTTGTTAGAGCATGACATCTACATCAAAATGGCGCCGTTGTCGTGGAATCAACGCGCAAAGTGCTAGTTTAGCTTATTTTTTTTAGTTTTTGTTTTTAATTTTTCTTCATTGATTTTACGCGAGGAGTTAGTGTTTGTGTCTTTGCAGGTAACTTCACAAGTTGATGCAGACAAGATATTCCCATGAGAAAGAGCCGCTCCAATTTGATCCCGAAATCGAGAAAACAACAAGACGAAACCGAGCAGCTAAGAAACCCACACTAAACCAAATACCCGAATTCATAGCACCAAAAGAAGAAACCATGAGTAACCGAAGCAGAAGAGATCCAAATGCTTACCAACCACATGACCAAGAACAACCAATCCCAGAAAACCAGAACGTTAACCATGACAGAAACCGTAATCTGTTCAACCGAAGAGATGTTAACCGTAATCCCAGAAACATGGATGACAACTTGTCAATCAGATCAGCTCCAATGAACCGTCAAAGACAGAATGATTTGAGAGAGGAATGACCCGAGATTGACGTGCTCGTGCACGAGTGGAAAATTGGCACATAGGGGACGATTTTGTTTACGATTCTGAGGAGGAGGAGGAGCGTAGAGATGAACAGTGGGGTCGATATCAGCAACAAGATCCCCGTGATGACCAAGAAATTAGGCAGAATCATCCAGAAAATCGGACAGATTGAGCAACGAGATGGCAAAAACACCATGAACAGCCGTATTATGATTTTGACGATGGAGTTCCAAGGGCATTTGTTCCACCACCAGTCAGAGGCGTTCAAAGCCACTTCTTTCCACAAGTGGCTACGAATCCTCTACCGATCATCATTCCAGTCAGACATGGAAGAACTTTTTCAGTAAGGCAGAACAGTTTAACGGGATTACCGACATTTCATGGAAAGGCTACAGAAGTACCATACTTACACTTGAGTAATTTCAACTCGATATGCGCACTCATCTCGAGTCAATGTTTTACTGCGGAAGAGGTGAAGATGGTAGTTTTCCAGTTCAGTTTGAGAGACGCGGCAAAGCAGTGGTTTTTATCGTTGCCATCAGCCAGTATTTTCACTTGGGGGGATTTGGCACAACAGTTTTTAGATGAGTATTATACCCCCAGAGAACCACAGAGGCCGCAACATCATTCAAAACTTTCAGCAGATCACAGGTGAAACCATTTATGAATCATTCCAAATGTTTAAACGATTGTTGAGGACTTGTCCACATCATGGGATTGCCTTATGGGAATTGATAAAGGCATTCCATGATAGTCTATCAAATGATGATGTTCATGATCTCCAAGCCACCACGAATGGAAGGTTTCTTGCAAATGACGAAAACGAGGATTGGGGACATTTGGAGAGACATGCGAGTAATTCAAAAAGACAAGCACAGTCGAACAGGATGTCAAAAAGGTAGTGGTAAAAGTAGTTGAAAGTCACGGGTCAGATGATAGAAGATGGACAGGTTGTTGGTTGCAGGTGTACAAAGGGCCGGAAAGTCAGGGAAAACATATCCGGTATGTGAAGGTTGTGGTGAATTAGGACACGAGGTTGCGAGTTGTGGGGTTGTGCAAGATGAGGAAGTTGAAGAAGAAGAGGTCAATTATGTGCAGGGTGAAAGGAAATACAATAATATGAACTCAAATACTTATCACCCGGGCCTCAGGAATCATCCAAACTTTAGTTATGGAAATCCGAACACGCAACAGAACCCAAACTTTCAAGGTAGTTTTCAGAAGACAGGTTATCAGTCAAACCAGAAACAGTATGGTAACAGTTCGGGAAGCGGTCAGAGTGGGTACAATCAAAGAGACTCGGGGGGTTACAATAAAGGGTATCAAAAGAGTTCTCAGCAGGGGCAAGGGAATTCATCTGGTAACAAAGAGGAGTCGATTAAGGATGTGATGGAGTAATTGAAGCAAATGAATCAGAGGATGGAACTCCAAGAGAAGGCAAATGCTGCAAGAGATAAACAAGTGAGTCAACTGGCTGAAGAATTGGCGAGCCTAAAGCGCACTCCAACCAAGTTACCGAGTGACACCTTGAAGAATCCGAGCCATCAGAGTAACAGCTCCTCCAGCGGAAAGAATACCCACATTAACCAGGTAAGTACCCTTAGGAATGGTAAGGTTTATGATAATGGGGTAAATCCACCATCCTCCTTTGTAGAAGGAATGGTGGAAGATTTGGGGGGGGAATGGGAATAGTGATGATGAGGTGGAAACTGCACCAATAAATGAACCAAAAAAAGTTAATAACTAAAAATTTAAACGAATCATTAAAGGAAAAAGAAACACCGAGCGCCAAGGAAACGGGTCCCACGGGTAAAACCCGGCATGTCCTAAAAATGACCGGATTCCCTTAAAGTTAGTAGGAGGTGGCAAATTAGATATAACATTAACCTTAGCCTGGTCAACCTCAATCCCCCTACTCGAGATGACATGCCCTAAAACCGTTCCCTCTTGCACCATAAAATGGCTGTTTTCCTAACTTAAGACCAAATTCGTTTCCACACATCTTTTTAAAACTTTTGTTAATTCAGTTAAACATGATTCAAAAGATGAGCCGATAATAGAAAAATCATCCATAAAAATTTCAAGTGAATCCCCGACCATATCTGAAAAGATACTCATCATGCACCTTTGAAAGGTGGCTGGGGCATTACACAAGCCGAAAGGCATTCGCCTAAATGCGAAAGTACCGTATGGACACGTGAAAGTGGTCTTATGTTGGTCATCGGGGTGAATAGCAATTTGATAATAGCCAACTAAAAAGCAATAAAATTTCTGACCTGATAAGTTTTCGATGATTTGGTCAATGAACGGTAGAGGAAAATGGTCTTTGGATGTCGCGGCATTCAACTTTCGGTAATCAACACAAATTCGCCACCCGGTTACCGGTCGGGTAGCAATTTCTTCACCTCTTTCGTTACGGGTTATCTGAATACCCGCTTTCTTCGGAACCGTTTGTGTTGGACTCACCCAAGTACTATCCGATATCGGGAAAATAATTCCCGCATCCAACCATTTCAAAACTTCTTTCTTCACAACTTCCAGCATGTTCGGATTTAACAGTCTTTGTGCATCATGTGCGGGTATCACCTCGGGATCCGTGATAAATCTTGAGCACTACCATCAATGCCCTTTCTTGATCTTCTTCTAAATTTGAGGCGATGATGGCGGGTAACGTATCTTTTTCTCCCAAAAACACATATTTGAGGTGTTTTGGGAGTTCCTTCAACTCGACTAACGGAGGACTCTTAAGCGAAGGTCTCAATTTGGAGTCAATAGTGTCCGGTAGTTTATCCACCTGTTGAGACCATAGTGGTTTCCCAATACTTACAGCGTACACTTCAACTGCTCTTTCCTCTTCCTTTAACTGATGTGAATGCTCTACTGCTGACCTGCAACAAATAACACACTCCTCTGTGGCATCTTCCTCATTTTCATGAGGATTCAACCCGTCAATGATTTCAGCTGCGAAGCATTCATCACTCACCAGAGGGTTAAAAACGTTTAAAAAAACATTTAATCGAAGATTTTTATTCCCGAAAGCCATGTCAACTACCCCGGTTCGACAATTTATTAAAGCATTTGCGGTTGCCAAAAAGGGCCTACCGAGAATCACGTTCGGTTGCCGTTTTGGGTCAACTGTGACATAGTCTAGAACCAGAAGTCAACCGGGTAATAAAAGTCCTCGATCATAACAATTACATCAGTAACAATTCCCCTAAGAAGCTTAAGTGTCAATTCGGCCAAGACCAAAATCATATTGGTCATATAAGCTTCCCGGGAGAATACTCACCCCGGCTCCAAGATCCAATAACACCCTCGTCATTTTAAAATCACCCACTTGAATGGGTATTATTGGCGTTCCCGGGTCTTGTAGCTTGGGTGGGAGGATTCCCATCAAAACCGAACTCACATTAGCCGTTAAATCGACCTGTTTGGGCATCTTATGAGTTTGCTTTTGAGTACACAAGTCCTTCAAATACTTAGCATATGCGGGGACTTGTTTAATTGCATCAATGAGAGGTAAATTAATTTTTACTTGCTTAAAGATTTCCCACATTTCCTCCTGTTGTGGGCCCCTCTTTTTCAGTGATGATGTTGCGGGATTCACCAATGCCCGAGGAAATGGAACGGTTTTACCTGTGGGACCCGTTTCCTTGGCGCTCGGTGTTTCTTTTTCCTTTAATGATTCGTTTAAATTTTTAGTTATTAACTTTTTCGGTTCATTTATTGGTGCAGTTTCCACCTCATCATCACTATTCCCATTTCGCCCCCCCCCCCCCCAAATCTTCCACCATTCCTTCTACAAAGGAGGATGGTGGATTTACCCCGTTATCATAAACCTTATCAAATTGCTATTCACCCCGATGACCAACATAAGACCACTTTCATGTGTCCATACGGTACTTTCGCATTTAGGCGAATGCCTTTCGGCTTGTGTAATGCCCCAGCCACCTTTCAAAGGTGCATGATGAGTATCTTTTCAGATATGGTCGGGGATTCACTTGAAATTTTTATGGATGATTTTTCTATTTTCGGCTCATCTTTTGAATCATGTTTAACTGAATTAACAAAAGTTTTAAAAAGATGTGTGGAAACGAATTTGGTCTTAAGTTGGGAAAAGATCCATTTTATGGTGCAAGAGGGAACGGTTTTAGGGCATGTCATCTCGAGTAGGGGGATTGAGGTTGACCGGGCTAAGGTTAATGTTATATCTAATTTGCCACCTCCTACTAATTTTAAGGGAATCCGGTCATTTTTAGGACATGCCGGGTTTTACAGACGGTTTATAAAAAATTTTAGTGTCATTACAAAACCGTTGTGTAATATGCTTTTAAAAGATGTATCATTTGTTTTTGATGAAGATTGCTTAAACGCTTTTAATGTGCTTAAAAACAAACTGATAAGAAACCCGTTGCCATATACTACGCGAGCAAAACTCTGTCTGATGCTCAATTTAATTACACCACCACAGAAAAGAAGTCGTTAGCGGTAGTATATGCATTGGATAAATTTCGATCTTATATTTGGGAAAGCAAAGTTGTTGTGTTTTCAGATCATAGTGCAGTGAAATATTTGATGTCAAAGAAGGATGCAAAGCCGCGCTTGATCATATGGATTTTGCTACTTCAAGAGTATGATGTGGAGATCAGGGACAAGAAAGGGAGCGAGAATGTGGTCGCGGACCATCTGTCCAGATTAATTGGAGAGGAGGAAGAAGATGCTAGGGCCATCAATGAGTCATTTCCAGATGAACAACTGTTTTCTGTTTCAACTTTACCTTGGTATGCTGACATTATTAATTATCTTGTTGCAGATACAGTCCCTGAATTTTGGCCCAAGAAAAAGAAGCAACACTTCTTATCACAGGTAAAGTACTACGTTTGGGAAGACCCGGACCTGTTTCGGGTGGGTTCCGATCAAGTGATGAGAAGGTGTATTCCGGAGGAGGAAGTCAAAAGTGTTCTATACCATGCTCATTCATCACCATGTGGTGAAAATTTTAGTGGACAAAAGACGGGGCATCGTGTTTTGACTTGTGGATTCTACTGGCCCTCCCTCTTTAAAGACGCATCTGAGTTTGATAAAAATTGTGTTAAATGCCAACAAATGGGTGGCATTTCAAAGAGAGACGAGATGCCCATGCAACCAATCCTTGTTGTCGACATCTTTGATGTTTGGGGGATTGATTTCATGGGCCCGTTCCCAAATTCTTACGGGAATTTATATATCTTGGTGGCGGTTGACTATGTTTCTAAATGGGTAGAAGCAATCGCCACCAAGAAGAATGACCATACTGTTGTTTGCAAGTTTGTCCAATCAAACATATTTTCACGATTTGGTGTTCCTTGTGTCATAATCAGTGATGGGGGTTCACAATTTAAAATTTTTAACTTTGGCAAATTGCTTAAACGGTATGGCGTTAACCACCGCATTGCCACTCCATATCATCCTCAAACGAGTGGCCAAGTGGAGGTTTCCAATAGGCAAATCAAAGAGATTTTGCAAAAGACGGTAAGGCCTGATCAGAAAGATTGGTCAAATAAATTAAATGATGCATTGTGGGCATACCGTACGGCTTTTAAAACACCTATTGGAACCACCCCTTATCAATTGGTTTATGGAAAGGGATTTCATTTACCTGTTGAACTTGCCCATCGTGCGTTATGGGCGGCTAAGAATATTAATCTAGATTATGAGTGTGCAGGTAAGCAAAGGAAGTTGAACTTGTGTGAGTTAGAGGAGTTGAGAGACGAGGATATGAATGTGCATCAGCTTATAAAGACAAGATGAATAGAGTGCATGATGCTAAGCAGAGAAGAAAGACGTTCGAGGAAGGTCAAAGAGTGTGGTTGTACAACTCACGTTTGAAGTTATTCCCGGGTAAGTTGAAGAGCAAATGGACGGGACCATATCAAGTCAAACGAGTTGGTAAAAATGGTGAAGTGGAAGTCGAGGATTTTGATGATCATTTGAGGCAAGTAGTTAATGGACATCGATTGAAGCCATATTTAGAAGACGCAGACTTGAATAAAGAAGTGCACGAGTCGGAGGTTTGCTTCATTGCAGACGAACCGACGTATTCGGTTAAGAGCCAAGAGGTGTCTAGCTGTAGACACTAAATTTAGCGTTACCCGGGAGGCAACCCAGCTCTGTAAGTGTATATTTTTGTATTATGAGTCTTGTTTTTCTAATCGCTTGTCTCGAATGTTCAGTATAGTGCAAAGATCGAGTGTGGGGATGACACAAAGCAGGGTGTTCTCGGGTGTGTTGGTAAGAAAAATATTAAGTAAACTGAGTGCCAGGTAAGTATTCAAAGTTAAAATGTTGAAAAATGGCTAAGGAATTCAAGAAAATGACAAATTTTGAAAGATAGAAAAATTTTTCAACATAAAAAATTCGGCCAAACTTTCTGTGAAAAGTGCGTTTAGAGACGCGCTAAAGTCATCAAGGTGAGTCCTTAGAGCCGCTCTAAGGTCTACACTATAAAAAAATAAATAAATAAATTAGTTATTATAATAACAAGGGCAGGTGGGACCCATCACCAAACAATACCCTATCTTCTACCTTCTCACAAAAAACTTACAAACGAACTCCATCACCACCGCACCTCGATCTTCACCATCTCCGGCCGTATCTACCTCCTCGTCATCGCCGACCACCACTCTTCAGCCGTCCTCTCCACCGTTCCCGTCACCATTACACCTCACCACCACAGCTCTCCATCTTCTCCGTCTCACAACACCCCCTGTCACCACCACATCGCCGAACCCTAACTCCACACCCCCGTCACTACCTCACATCTCCGACCACAAATCCACCCTCGCCGTCATCCATATCAATACACCACCACTTCCCTACCGTCATTCCGCCGCACCCACACCCTCCGTCTACCTCTGCCGCTCCATCTCCACCGTTCCTGTCACCATTACACCTCAGCACCACAGCTCTCCGCCGTTTGTAACCACACCACCACACCAGCCCCTGCCACTGTTACTTTTTAATTTCTTTTTCAGCCGAACCCAGGTACGCGTGCGAGTTATTATGCTTTGATTATGTACTTGTTTTGATTTTTTGGGTTAAACGGGTGTCGGGTATGAGTTATATGGAATGCAAAAATCGTTATTAAGTGAGAACCGGGTTGGGTGGTTTGGATGTCGGGCACGCTTGGGTTTAACAGGTGATTATTTGAAGATGAGAACGAGTGTTTGGATGAAAAAGTGTGTTTGTCGGGTCTTAAATGAATTTGATTATTTTGATGGTTGGAATTTTTGAATGTGTCGGGATGAGTTTTTAAGGTCGGATTTTGCCCGGGTTGTTAAAGTTTTGAATGGAACTATTTGAATGTTGGGACAAAGTGTTGTATATTTTTATTTTGGTTCGTTGTCGTGTCGTTGGATTGTCGGGAATTATTTTTATTAATGAAACCTTACATGAGTAAAAGGTGAATCACCCGTACTTAAACTCCATTCGGGTGAATAAACCGAGTTTTCTAAGCTTTATAATTGCATTCCCGACAATCTTATTTTATTTATTTTTCTATTTTTATAATTATTTGTGTATACATATATTTAGTAGTTTTTATTTTATCGTATTGACAATCACGACCGAAACACTATACGGTTGTCAATACGATTTCGGGTGACCCGAACTAATTATTGGAATTATTATTTTGCAGATATATCACAAGAACAAAGTGGTTCGAGACCCGCGAGGCGAAAGCGACCCCGTAGGCAGCCCGTGTTTGACCCGGTAGCTCAACGATATGGTCGTCGTATTCGTTATGAGGTGGAAGAGATACCGATTGAGGAGGCGTCGGTTGACGAGATTAAGGGGGAAGATGATCCACCGCATATTATATTGAAGTTTAGTTTGAATACCGAGGAAAGGGAAATATATGATAGGATTTCGGAGGTGCCACTGTTGCGTCATCGTACGTTTAATTGGGAGTTGTTGGGCACATTGGGTCAGGCTGAGAGGGTTAGGACGTTGTTGGGGCCACGTTGGGCCACAATATTGAGGTTTGAGAGGACACAATATGTCGAATTGGTTCACGAATTTTATGCTACATTTAGACACAAGACGAGTGATTTCTTTAGCGAACATGCTGTCTCGTTTTCGTTGGGGAGGCACTTATTTGAGATGTCAGTGCCGAGATTTTCGGTACTTACTGGGTTGTATACCGAGGAGGAGGTGCAGACGAGTGCATTCAAGAAGAGTGTTCAGGGTTATACTCTGGGGACCCGACGTTATTGGATTACAGCCACTGATCTGGCTGCTTTTTGGTCTACAATTGCTGAGGGCCCGCATGCTAGTAATGCGGCTGCATCTGCCATTCGGGATCACATTCATAGGTATATTCATAGAGTTATTACTTCCACGTTCATTGGTCGTCAGTCGGGTCACGATAAGTGTAGCAATCTGGACTTGATGTGTTTAAATAACATCATTGGCCAACATGACGTTTACCTAGCTACTCTTTTATTATCATTTATGAACCGGGCTGTACGTCGTCCTGAGAGTGTGTCGGCTAGGTTGCCTTTGGGGCCTATTATCTCACATATTTCAGCCGCATTGGGGGTGTTTGAGAAATATTCTGCTGTTTATTTGACTCCGGGTTTGGACACAGAGGTAGTGAATGTAGCTGATGCAAAAAAGGAAGGTGTTTGTACGTATGAGGATCCTCCACGTCTGTTGGAGGCACGTGTATCAGCTGGGGCAGGCAGTAGTTCACAGAGATATCAGATTGAGAGACCACTCGCTCAGCCCCGCATACGAGCACCACAGCCACAGCCGTTGACCTTAGAGTATGTGTTTGAGAGGCAGCTGGCGATGCATGAGGAGAGTCGGACTTGTTTTCACGCTTTATTTGATCATTTGTAGGTACCGATGCCAGACTGTCTGAGGCCGTCTTCTGACATGGGTGGATCAGGTTATGCTGAGCGTGATTCGGAGGCAGGAGGTTCGGTCACCGGCGAGGCCGGTGACGAGAAGTAGTTGATGATGGATGCAGTAGCAGTAACAGCCGGTTAATTTTGGGTTATCTATTATTTTCCTCTTATTTTTGTTTTTATATCATGACGGTCTATACTAAATTTAATATACTTAAGGGAAAAATGTATAAAGGGGTAATCGGCTGGGTAATATATGCATAACTTTTATAACTGCTGCTGTTTATTTGTATTTTTGTGTTGTGTTTGAACTTTGTGGGTGTAGTTCACTATAAACCCTCACGAGACCTCACTCGTCCAACCGGGCTACCAGGGGTTTAAAGGGCTTGTTGCATACGCTAAATGCAATCGTGATTCCTACGAAAGTGAGTTAGGTCTTTTAACAATTTTACTAGTTTAACAAATTTAATTATGAAATTTATATAACTTGGCTTGGTAATTAAAATTAACGGTTTTGCAAACGGTTTAAAAGATCTAGTTTTATTGTTAAAAGTATATTTAAGCCCGGTGATTTTGTTGGCTTATTTTTCTTATCAGGTGATTTTGTTTTCATAATTCTTTTTGTTTTCTTAGTTTTATTGTTAAAAGTGTAATTGTATAGTTGTATAATTTTTAGGACCATCACATTAAGCCCGGTTTTAAAATTAATAAAATAAGAAATAAATTTTAACCCCGTCCTCGTTAATGTTCTTTTAAATGCTAAATTTTAAACATTGAGGACAATGTCAACCTCATGTGTGGGGATGGGGGTAAAATTAAAATTTTTTCCTTATAGTGCCTCGATTGTGCGTAAAAGCCGAAATTGTAAATAATTTATTGCTATTATTAATGCCAAGTAGAGGTCTTTGGTCATGGTCAGTTTTTAAGCTTCTCAAAAGTCTTCCCATGCAAATGTTTTTCAAAAAGAAATTTTAAAAATGGGATCGTTTAGGGCGGGGATAACGAGTCATGGGGACATGTACACATGTTTATATCGTCAGCCCTATTCCTCCAGTACGTGTGTGAGTTGACCCAATATATATAATATACATATAATACATAGTATATACACATGTCATACGAGTGCCATTATGGAGAGTAACCAGTATGTCCATGATATCTAGAACTTGGTCGTCTCATGCATTTCGAGATCTTAATACCACCACCTGTATGGAGAAATAGGACTGTAGAAACACACATTATAATGGCCTTTACAAATAAAAATAAAAAATAAAATAATACTCCCTACCCTACATTATCCCTTAGGAGCCAAGTTTGTGCCTTTTCCCTTTCGTTTGTTTAACCCACATTACAAGCCGTGTTTGCCCTGGTCTTTATTATTTTTAACCCTGTGGATGAAATTCGGTATGTCAAGAGTTGTATATAAGTTGTTTGTCGATCATAGTACACAATGTACGTATGTCTCGATTCAGTGGTTTGTATATATTGATGTTAGTATCTGTCAAAAAAAATGAAAAAAAAAAAGAGAGAAAAAAAAAGTTGGAAAATCAAAGAAAGGCTCAAAAAGAGTCATGTTTGAGTTAATGTCGTTTGTAAATAATAGTGAGTGAGTTGTTTGTTTGTTTGAATAAATTGGGTCTCATCCACCATAAGCTACTAAATAAATCCGCTTCCACACCCAAACCTAAGCCATAGCAAAACTCTTAGTTCTATTCTCTATGCAATCGGTGGGTAATGGGTGGAGATATGACTTGCTTCCAAGCTTATTACATTGTGTTCATACTTGGTATAGAGGGAAGAGAGATACTAGCATATTTTTTGTTGGTCCAGATATTAAACCGAGAGGAGAGATATTATATTATGAGGGGTATGACCATGTGTGCCTTAACCGGAAATAAAGTACACTTGTTTGGGCGGTTCCATAGTTTTAAATTGTAACATTAATTTATTTGGTGGGTTATCAACCTTGAAAGTGTCAGTTCTTGGGAATTGGGTATGACCTTATACCTCATTAGTATTAATCTTGGTAATTTATGAATCATCGATCGAGGTGTATGTGTTGCATGAGAGTTTGCTTGAGGGCAAGCAAAAGATAAGAGTGGGGATGTGATGGTCAGGCAAAATTCGTGTATATTATTATAGTTTTTTGTCTAATTTTAGTTTAAATATTATGTGAACTTTGGTACTTCAAGCGTGTTTATGTGTTTCAGAATACTTGACGTTAAGGACGCTTATCGGGATGAATTACGGGCTTGGAACGAAGATGTAGAAGACTCATAATGATTGGCAAGCTTTCCGATGCAAAATAAATGAAGAAAATGAAGAAAATTCTGTCAGACACCCTTAGAGCGGCGCTAAGGGAGTTTAGAGATACTCTAAAGACTCACATCAGGAAAGTTGACTTTAGAGCGGCGCTAAGGTAGTTTAGAGACGCTCTAAAGTCCTCTAGACGGGAAATTAAAACCTAACTCTATTATATTGAGTTTTTAGCCCCCATTCGAGAAATCCTTCATTCCTTCAACCAAGTACAAGCCCTAGGACGATTTTGCATCATCCTGAAGCCTCCGGTTCGTCCGTTCATCGCATGCTTTCATCCTCTCATCAGATAAGCGAATCTTTCGTGATGCCGATATCAGGCTAAAACCACTGTATTCACTTTAGGCTAGGGTTTTGTGTAAACTAACTTTTATCAGATTCTATGTTTTGAATGAGTATGAACTTGATTGATTGTTTTTAATCTTGTTTTACATTACCAGTTGATTTTTTAAATAGTTTATGATTTTGATTGTCAAACTTTGCATCACTTTTCTAGTTGTGTTCATCACATGTAGGGTTAGCTCTTATGTCATTGAACCAATAATCGTTAGTCATTGCTTATAACTGTTTTTCATATTTTAAACTGGTAATTGGGTAAACCGGAGTTCAGTTGTGTCAACAATTCGGTTAGGGTATCGTTTGTCCTCACAACCCAACTGTTAGGTTTAGTAATTACTGCGCAATTAATCTTATGAATCTATGATTAGTCGGTTATCACATTACCTGAACCTGAAGTGAATCGTTTTCTCATTATTGTTTACAAACTTTTCCAAGTAACCGTGTTTTCTTATAATCATCTTTATAAACTCCTTGACATCGACTGTCCACCTAGAATAATATTTAATAATAATGAACTTTACTTGCACTTTCCATTGATTCCCTGTGGATACGACCTTACTTACCCATACTAATTATAGGTATTTAAACTTTATAAATACTTGTTTTTTATTAGAGCATGACATCTACATCATCCACCTATTCGATACCCAGGAAGACTGAATCAGGAAAGATTGGAAGCACAGTACGGGAAGTTTTTAGAACTCTTCAAACAACTCCATATCAACATTCCTTTTATTGAGGCCATCGCACAAATGCCAAAATATGCCAAGTTCCTCAAAGAAGTGTTGACAAACAAAAGGAAACTTGAAGAATTATCACACGTCATCTTGAATGAAGAATGCTCTGCAGTCTTCCAGAACAAGCTACCAACAAAGATGACCGATCCAGGGAGCTTCACTATCCCTTGTCTCATAGGAAATTTTTCTGTTAGCAATGCCCTGGCTGACCTAGGAGCTAGTATTAACCTAATGCCATATGCAGTTTTTGCAAAACTAGGGATAGGAGAACCAAAGCCCACCAGCATTAGCATTCAGTTAGCTGACCGATCCGTTAAATATCCTCGGGGCATTGTTGAAAACATGCTTTTCAAAATAGACAAGTTTATTTTCCTAGTAGATTTTGTAATTCTAAACATGGAGGAAGACAAAAGTGTACCTCTGATTTTAGGAAGACCCTTCTTAGTCACTGCAAAGGATATTATTGACGTTTGCACCGACAAACTCACTCGTAGAGTCAATGACGAGGCAATCACTTTTGACATAGGAAAATCTATGTAATATCTGCAACATCACGATGACACGTTATATTGTGTCGACGTCATAGATTCTATCGTGAGTTGCTATATGCGAGATTCCTCCATCACTAACCCACTCGAAACACAAGTCCTAACCGAAACCATCGCCATAACCATTTTAGAAAACAGAAATCTTAATGCTGACTATCACGAAACATCAGAAGTAGGGGTATTCATCGAATCGAATAACGAATTTTCAAGTTAATCGAATCGAATAATTCGAATAATTTATTTTTTTTGTGGTATTCGTATTCATTTAAAAGTTGGATTATTCGATTTGTATTCGTATTCGTATTATATACAATATTCGAAATTCAATTATATTCGTATTTGAAACTCGAATTCGAATCGAATTCGAATAAATTCGAATTGATTCAAGTTCACCTATGTCAAAACTTCAAAAACCATAAGCATCAATGTAAAGCACATAATTATAAGTTTGAAGTAGCTACAATACCACATGATAATAAGTTCTTGAAAAATTAAGAAATACCAGTATGGGTTATTGGGATTAATTATTATGTTTTGGACATTTATTATTTACGGATTTGATCAAAATTAATAATTAAATATATATTAATATATTATATAATTTGAATTCGAATTTCGAATCGAATAGAATAAAAAATCATGAATTCGTATTCGATTCGTATTCGATTACTATACTCGAATACGAATCGAATCGAATTCGAATATATTGAAATCAAATTCGAATCTTCATATTCGAATTCGAATCGAGTCGAATTTCGAATGTTTCGAATTCGAATCAAATTTTGAACACCCTAATCAGAAGTAGTATGTGAGGTCACCGAATGTAACGAAAAATCAAAACCTTCAATCGAAGAACCATCAACCTTAGAGTTAAAAGAACTTCCAAACCATCTCGAATACGCGTTTCTGGAAGAAGACTCTCAACTCCAAGTAATTATTTCATCTCACCTTTCTAAAGAAGAGAAAGATGAACTTCTTCAGGTTCTTAAAAACCATAAGAAGGCTATCGCATGGAAGATCATGGATATCAAGGGCATCAGTCCTTTCTTTTGTACTCATAAAATCCTCATGGAGGAAGAATACAAACTCGTGGTCCAACATCAAAGATGTCTCAATCCCAACATGCAAGATGTGGTGAAGAAGGAGGTAATCAAACTCCTTGATACCGTATAAATTTACCCAATCTTAGATTCACCTTGGGTTAGTCTAGTTCAAGTAGTACCCAAGAAGGGAGGAATGACGGTTGTAATGAACGAGAAGTACGAGCTAATACCAATGAGAACCATCACAGGCTGGCAAGTTTGCATTGACTACCGGAAACTTAATGACGCCACAAGAAAAGATCAATTTCCACTTCCTTTCATCGATCAAATGCTTGAACGTTTATTTGGAAAAATGTTCTACTATTTTCTTGATGGATTTACCGGATACTTCCAACTTCCCATTGCTCCTGAAGATCAGGAGAAAACCCCTTTTACATGTCCATATGGAACTTTTTCCTATCGAAGAACGTCGTTTGGACTATGTAATGCTCCAGGGACCTTCCAACGTTGCATGGTGGCCATCTTTCACGAAATGATCGAACACTCTATGGAAGTATTCATGGACGACTTCTCAGTCTTTGGAGATTCTTTCGATCATTGCTTAAAAACCTTGACAAAATTCTAGCTAGGTGTGAGGAACTAAATCTAGTGCTCAACTGGGAGAAATGTCACTTTATGGTTAAAGAAGGCATTTTTCTCGGTCACAAGATTTCTCAAAAGGGATTAGAAGTTGATAAAGCAAAAATAGAAACCATATCTAAGCTTCTGCACCCAACTTCAGTAAGGCCATTAGAAGTTTTCTAGGTCACGCAGGATTTTACCGTCGTTTCATAAAAGACTTCTCCAAAATTGCTAGGCCCATGACCAAAATTTTGGAGAAAGACGCACCCTTCGTCTTCTCTGAAGAATGTGTTGAATCATTCAACATATTGAAAGACAAACTTGTCAACACACCAATCATGACTACACACGATTGGACCCTTCCATTCGAAATAATGTGCGATGCAAGTGACTTTGCAGTTGGAGCCGTACTCAGACAACGCAAAGAAAAACACTTTCACCCAATTTACTATGCCAGTAAAACTCTCAACGATGAGCAAGAAAATTAAACCACACCAGAAAAAGAGTTACTAGCAGTAGTCTTTGCATTTGAAAATTTTAGATCCTACCTAGTTCTTTCCAAAACCATAGTTTACACCGACCATGCCGCCATATGATACCTCTTCAACAAACAGGATGCAAAAACGAGACTCATCCGATGGATTCTCTTACTCCAGGAATTCGACATAGAGGTTAAGGACAAGAAAGGAGCACAAAATGTAGCTGCTGACCACCTTTAACGCTTAGAATGTCCAGCCTCAGATGAACATCACAAAGAAATTATCAATGATAATTTTTCACATGAAGTTCTCATGCATATCCAAGCAGTCATACAGGAGAAAGATGAAAGTCCGTGGTTTACCGATTTTGCAAACTACTTAGCATGTAAAATCCCAAGAAAAGGGCTTACTCATCAACAGCGGAAGAAATTCTTCTCCGACCTTAAGTTCTACTTCTGGGAAGATCCATATTTGTTTAGAATAGGAGGCGATCAGGTTGTTCGTAGGTGTGTGACTAGGAAAGAAGCTCTGGATATCCTTAAACACTGCCATGAAGGCCCAACTGGTGGACACCACAGTACCGCCACCACGGTCAGAAAAGTGTTTGATGCGGGATTTTTCTAGCCCATCATATATAAAGACACACATGCTTTGATCCAAGCATGTGATGCTTGTCAAAGAACCGGAAACATCTCAGCCAAGAATGAGATGGTTCAAAAAGGCATTCAAATTTGTGAAGTCTTTGATGTATGGGGGGTAGATTTCATGGGCCCATTTCCCAACTCCTTTGGAAACAAGTACATTCTTGTGGCAGTCGACTACGTGTCTAAATGGGTAGAAGCGCAAGCTCTTCCCACCAACGATGCTCGAGTAGTTGTGCGATTTTTGAAAAAATTATTTTCACAATTCGGTACTCTAAAAGCCCTAATCAGCGACAGAGGTACCCACTTCTGCAATACCTTAATGGAAAAAGTCTTAGCACGATATGGAGTACACCATCGATTGGCAACACCATATCATCCTCAGACTAGTGGGCAAGTAGAAGTCTCAAATAGAGGAATCAAAAGGATTCTAGAAAGAACTATAGGAATGAATCGCAAAAATGGGCAGAAAAATTAGATGACGCTTTGTGGACCCTCAAGACGGCCTACTAAACCCCTATAGGAACAACACCATTCAGACTCGTTTATGGAAAAACATGTCATCTACCCGTAGAACTTAAACAGAAGGCCTATTGGGCTATAAGAGCCGTGAACTTCGATCTAATGTCCGCCGGCAAAAATCGGGAAGATCAAATTCACGAACTAGAAGAACTGAGAACATTGGCCTATGAAAATTCCTGGTCTTACAAAGAAAAAACTAAACGTCTGCACGACACCCATTTGAAAGGAAACAAAAAGTTTCAAGTTGGCGATCGAGTACTGTTATTCAACACACGTTTACGTCTTTTCCCAAGAAAATTAAAATCACGATGGACAACTCCATACATAGTTGAATTAGTTTTCGACTATGGGACATTCAAGATTTCAAATTCTAACGGCCACAAGTTCAAAGTTAATGGACATCGATTAAAACCATATATCGATGGACCATTTGAAGAAGTCTCGGAGGCAATGTTACAAAAGTCGCTAGGCGGTCCCTAGGCGGCCGACCCCCTTGGAGGGAGTACTCGGGGAGTACTCAAAGAGTACCCGGACATGATAGATATAAAGAAAATTAGATTTTGGGTAATATATATATTTCAAATATCATAAGTTTACTAATATTTATAACAAAATAAATGAATTTTAATATAAATAAGAGAAATACATTTTTAAACACTAAATTATTCTAAAAAATGTTAATCATTAATTAAAAATAATGATATTCGTTCTTTAATATTATAGAAATACGAATTATGTTGTATTTTTTAAGTCAAAATAGACCCCAGTTAACCGACTAGAAGTGATTCAGGATAATGTTGACCACCTTTGACCAATTTTTAGTAACTAGGTGGAGTTAAAGAAACTCCCCTCGACACCATACCTTGTAGCGAGTACTCGGAGAGTACTCGGCCTTGTAGACCTACTTTTACAACATTGCTCGGAGGTAATAATCCTCCAACCAACTAAGTAGACATATAGAAAACAAGGTCTGGCCAAGACCTTCATAAACTAGGCCTTGTAAATATATAAAATAATAATAATAATAATAATAACATGGGGTGTGCCTCAAAATCACGGTACCGTGCCACAATGTGCGGGCCGGAATCTTCGCTGCAAAAATCTCAGTCAGACTGGTTTGTAACAGAATTGTCAGAGCAAAAACACGGGGCTGTGCTTCTAAAAACACGGGGACGTGCCTGGCATCTGGTTGGCTATAAAAGGCACCTCTTGCCAATGTATTCATTACACCAACCAAAAACAAAACACTTTTCTCTGAATATTCGACATGCCTACTGAAATGAATGAAGAAATTCCCGTTCCTCGACAACCGAGAAATGATGCCCGACATGTTTCCAAAACCGAGCTTCTCTTGAAACTTCAAGAACTCATCAAGGAACTCACCAAAATGAATCTCCTTGATGAAATGCGTCTCGTCCAACTCACCGAATCAGTGTAAATTATGAAAATGGAACTTCGAGACATTAACGAACAACTCCAGTTTCACGTTCTCGGTTTCATGTACTTTCCACCGCCAGGACCATTCGGCGGAGGAGAACCCTTCGGAGAAATCTAGGAACCTTAATTTTCTGTTTTCTTGTGTAAACAAGTGCACTACGCACATTGTGCTAGGATCTTCAGGCTTAAGCCGAGTAATGTTATAATTCTAGGAACACTGGGCTTATCCCACTCTTGTTTTAGGATTTTGAATTTTAATGAAAAGTAATTTTTAGGATGATTAAATGCTTAAAATAACATATTAAATATCATTATAAAAATTCCGGCTCTCGCGTTTGGCTGAAAATTCAAAGAAACTGTCGGTAACAAAAAGCACGGGGCGTGCTTTTAAAAGCACGGGGCCGTGGTCACCTCAGAATCTTCAGCATGGTACGCGCTGACTCCGTACAATTCTTTGATTCAGAAACATTTATTCCTACAGCAACACGGAGCCGTGTTTCTAAAAAACGGGACCATGGTTGATTTTCCAGTCTCTATAATGCATGCTAAACTCACTATTCCATTCATACCAAAAACAATTTTACTGAAATGGAAAGTAAGAAAATGGAATAGAAACCAGTGAGAAGAGGGAAGCATGGTGATTCTTCCTCAAACCTTGAGGAAGAAATCATGAGGCTCCAATGCATTGTGAGAAACCAGGTCAAGAGAAACATCCAAACTGAAGCTCGCCTAATCGAGCTGACCAACAAAGTCGAACTACTTCGGTTTGAGAATTTCCACATTATGGATAGCCACAACAAAGATGTGGAATTTAAACTCAACTATCTTAACCTAGAGATCGCAAAGCTTGATAAGAAGCTCCCCGAGCTCTTGGAAGCCAAACGAGCACCACCACACATTCAAGACCTGTTCGGGAATGGTGGACGTTAGAAGTTCATAATTTATCTTGTTTAAGTTACTCTTCCTAGTGTTATGATTTGTAATTCGGAATTATTGTCGTACTTTTCTTTCTGCTATGTTTAAATTATATGTTTTATGTTTAATGAAAATTAGGACTTTTAAATTTCTATCTTCAAGAAAAAAAAATCAGTTAGAAATGAACCAGCTAGTCAAATAAACAGCATAAACAAAAGAAACTGTTTACCTCCTGCAGCACGGGTCGTGCTTTTGAGTCCACAGCAGTTACGAGTTTTAAACCAATAAAATAACTTTTCTACCCACTTAACCTTAAAAAAACTTCGTTCATCACCACAAACCGCCGACCATTCATCAATTTCACTAATCTCTCCATCAATTCCTCGTTCTCCAACCAAAAGTACGTTAAATTAACAAATCTATTGTTCGATTTCATCTTCTTAGGTTTAGATTAACCCCCATTTCTCACCATTCGATTGACTCGGGATTAAACCCGAAAATTAGATGGGTTATTCGGTTAGATATAAGATAATGAATTGCTAGGTAGTTTTATACTAAAAATTGTTGGAAGAATTTGTTCGGGTTTGGATCTTGGATTGAGTATCCAACAACTAAAAACCCAACTGATGTAACAGGTTAAAAAACGAAGGTTCGAGTCTTGATGAGTTTGAAATTAGGATTAAAAACATGGACCATGCTTTAAACAACATGACTCGTGGTCACCTGTTGGTCAATGAAAGTCAAACTTATCAGGATCTGAAGAACAGCAGCAGCACGGGTCGTGCTTTTAAAATCACGGCACCGTGGTTTTCTCTCTGTTCTAGCATATTAATAATTTTCGTTACATTTTGACTAATTTGAATACAAACTGCAGATGGCCGAGTATGGGGACAACGTTCTTGCATTTCTTGTCTTTCCCGGACGCGATGCAAGGAATAGAAGAGCCCAAACCAGGTTAACCTACCTCAACCGACGGTTTCCAGAGGAAAACTTTTATGCCTGCAGGGACACATTAAGGCAATTCAATCAATGGAACCGGAACAAAACCCTTGTTAGAGGGCCGTGGGAAGCGAGTTTTTGGCCAAACAGGAGAAGCTGTAGCGGAACTAACAAATGAGTTCTTAGCTTTTTTCTCTATGAAACCCAAGAACCTGGATATGTGGGACGAAGAAGCCGTTGAGTTCAGGTGTTGTGGTGAATGGCACACAAATTCTTTAACTCAACTTGGGATTGATCTGGGAATATACACGGCTGAGGAACAGACGAAGAAATTTGGTTCAGAGTAGAACCAACATTCAAAGATGAATATAGTGATGATGATGCGGAAGCTGGAAACACAAGGTTAGAAGCATGGGAACAACTGAGCTACGGGACCGAAAATTACAATGCAAACAGTTCAAAGAGCACGGCACTACGTGACCCACTTATGAGATACATTCACTGCCTGCTCAGTCACACTGCCACTGCTAGAGGTTAAAGTGAGGGGGTTGTTAATTAAGGGATCTCTGGGCACTATATTGCATGAAGAATGGCATACCATGCAAATCACTTATTTATTTTGCAAGTTGTTCATGACAAATGCGAATGCAAAAGGAAACACACCGATTTTTGATGGGCCATGGATCTATAACCTCTATGGAGCCTATGATGTAGACAGAGAAGGGACCCGAAGACCAGATCCGATAGCTCTTAGCCTTGATTTTTGTAACAACATACAGATGGTTCAGCGGATTGGTCAAAACCCGGATGTGTGGAGATTTTGTGATGCTTATAACCAGGTTTGGGACCCTGAGGATCCGGCAGAGATGTTACTCCAGGATGTGCCCGAAAGGATAGGAGGATCACCGCCTACACAGAGTCATCGCCGTACCTACCATCAGAGAGGAGGCCCATCTTCATCATGGGCCGGCCCCGGCTCGTCACACTATAGCTGATACTTATTCGAGGGCCTATACGGCCTCATCGATCAATTCTCAGCTAACATTGTCGCCTCATTTGACAGGATCACAGGACAGATTGCTGCCTCTAATGCACAACGGGCGACGGAATATGAAGAGGCGAGGCGAGAGATTGAGCGAGTGGGTTATCGCATGGACAGGCAGTGGGGACCATTTGACCCGGACACGGGCAACTGATGAGCAACGGCACTGATATGTCTGGCATGGGCATGGGTTGGTAGTATTTTCATGACATTATTAATATTATGTTTCTTTGAACAATTTACTTTCTGTTACTCTTTTGTTTGTTTCTTTGTTTGGTTGGATACTCTTTATGGCTGTGAGTGCCAAGACATTATACTAGTACTTATTTAGCCCGTTTGGGCAGGGAATGGATGATTCCATACCCAATTTTAAGCGAAATTATGCTTGGTTGTTTGTGGTTGTTTGCAGTTTTAAATAATACAGGTACAAAACAGGAAATGGATGATAAACAGGGGACGCTCTGTCGAAATTTCGTTAACCCGTAGGGAAATACCTTTTCATTTTAACCCACATACTTACTTAGTATTTTTATTAATCTTTTCACATTGAGGACAATGTGACATTCATCTGTGGGGAAGGAAGTTACTTGAACAAATTGCCTGTTCAACTAATTATAAATATTTCTCTAAATAAAACTTTTTTGTAGCAATAAAGACTATTTCCACAAACAAAACCAAAAGAAAAATCCAAGATAATTTTTTTTGCAACTAACTAACTATAAATCTACTATAATAAAAAAAGTGAAATAGTAAAAAGATATTTTGTAATATTGAGAATACATTTATGCAAAATATGACGTTTACACTCAATTCCTCCGTTACTGTGAGACAAACTCATGCCATATAAATATTTTTCGGAAGCTTTGAGTGAATCATATGTTTCGTGTGATTTAGAACTTGTCGCAACCTTTCACTTCAAAACCGCACAAAGTGTTGTATAAGGAAGAAGGTAAAATTATCATATATCTCATCAAACCACTCCCCAAAACACAAAACCCCAGAACCTTATCATACCACTTTATCCTTATCACCGGTAAAATACAACAATGTTCTTTTATCGGTAGACCCTAAAGAACTGGAAATGCATTCTTTCGATTTCAATTTCCTTTGCTGCATACATTTCATTAAGCCTAGGTTGCCTCCAGAACTTAGGGAGAGAATTTTTCTCTTTATCAATGAGGTGAGGAAAAAGTGGCGCCAAGAAGAACAAAGGCCACCATTTTGTGGAGTTTCCAAATGCGCAATAAAAAGAAGAGCAAAAAGATATGAACGATGCTTAGGCTGCGGAAACTGGACCCACGAAGGAAGATGTAGAAAAGGTCAAACTCAGTCTCAGCATAAATATACCGAACTAATGAGGATGGGGCTATTAGGCTCAAAGCTGAACGTTCCATAGAGTTGGAAGTTATGTTCAGAACATGATTGAGGAAGAACTGATCCAAATTCTCGACAAAACTGGTCTTGACGATCTGACCTTAAAAGAGTCACTATGTTTGTTTTAAAAAAAACAACCGTCAAGGACCCTCAAGATTCCCGAGAACGAACAAAGGTTGTATTTACCAGCTCCATCCTCATCAACCTAAACCCTTGAAACAACACCAAATTCCTACACAAAACCAACCTATTTTACCTTCTGAACTATGCAAACCTTCACGAAGGTGGAGATCTGAACTTGTTACAAGCCTATTCATCACATGTTACATCTTGACTAAGAATGTTCACAAACCTTCATCACAGGTAAGATCAGATATAAAACTGAGTGTGAGTGAACATTGTGAGAACGTGACGTTTAACAAATTCTCTTTTTATACATCACTACATATATTCTTATGATTTAAGGTTGGCCATTCGTTTCCATAATCTTGATAAAAGCTTTTGGGAATGTTTAAGCTATGGTCCTAACTTGCTATTTTTAGAGAAATGTTTATAAATAGCTTGCTTGAAGACAAGCAAGGTTCAAGTGTGGGGATGTTTCATATGTATAAAATTATACATCTTTTAAGCATAAAATAAGTTCGAAAAACTGTAACTTCTATCAAATAACATAGCACAGAAGGCTACTTAATATAATAAAATACAATTTCAGGTAATCCCAAGCCCCAAACGAAGAAACAAACGAAAAGACGAAGAAAAACGAAAGAAAACACAAGAAAAGAAAGAAAGACACCCCATGCCTCAAGAAACACGCCCCCATGCTTTTGAACACAAGAAAAGACAAAAATCTATAAGAAAAGACAAATATTTAGAACAAAAGCACGTGGCCATGGTCACCCTCAACAAAAAGACAAAACAATTATATCACATGTCAATAAAAGCACGGGGGCGTGCCTACCTAAGCACGGGTTCGTGCTTCATCCTCCAGACTGCCTATAAATATTGGCTCATGTTGCATTGATCAAGTGTGCCTTGAAGCGAATTCTATACAGTTTTCACTTATAAAAACACCCACTAACACTCATATTGAAGATCTTGTGAAGAGTTTGAAGGCTTGGAGATCATCATCATCATCCATTATCATCATCATCCACCATCATCATTAAGAAGGAAGATTCATCCACATTTGGTTAGATTGTTCTAGTTTAATCATGTGTTTGTTATCATCATCGATTCTAATGTTCATAACCATGCTCATTATGAGCTAAACTCCATTTACCATCAAAAATCTATGAAGAAGATTTGTTTTACTTGATGATTATATTAAATATGTGATTTAGCTTAGTAAAGTATATGGTTATTTTGCAATTATCTTTTGATGAGAAATGTTTCACTATCTTAATTCAACAATTCAAAGTTGGTGATTAATAATCATTCATGATTGATTCATGTTCTTGAAAGAAAGAATACTTTGATAATTTATCGAAACATGAATCCTTATATTGTACTTAGAAATGATGAGGTATAAGCTATGATCTATTTCTCTAGTTTTGATCATTCTGAAATAACATTGTTAACACGATTGCTTAGGTTGTCATGCTAGTTAAAAAAATCATATGTCAACGGAATGTGTAATTATAATCTACTTAAATCAACCAATGGGAGGTTGTGTGACTAAACTATAACCACCCAAAGTTGCTAGAATTGGTATTTGAGAAATCGAAGTCAATCCTAATCTTTCTACTTTACTAAACTACTTGCCAACTCAAATTGACATTCTCGTGGTAGCATGACATTAGGAAAGGGTTGACTTTAAAATGTGCATGCAACTTTCTTTTATGTCATAGGATATGCTCCCTTAGAAATGAGGGGCTATTGTACCATATATTATTACGGAAAGTTTATCACATGTTTACTTTATAATCATCAAGGATAAATGGAGTGGATTCTTGATCTTAGATGGTAACCTTCATATAATTGAATTAATCATTTAGAATTTCTCGTCTTGGTCACCTGTATATTATATATATATATGTTATTTCATAAAAGTTAAAAATCAACCCCAAAATGATTAAAACTCTCCGATTAAACTAAAACAAAGATTCATGTTAGTACACGGTTTTGCGTCTCGAGTCTTTGTATTTATCGTATTGTATTTATTGGAAACATTTGTGTCCACGGATCGATACTTGGTTTGTACCAATACTATTCTACATATACGATAGGTACACTTGCCTATTTTATTTGTGTTTAGTCTTAGTAGAAATCACTTTTATAAATTTAAAACACGATCTTGTGCAAAAGCTAAATATCCAATCAGTTACTATTTTACAAGCTACACGCAACACGTATCAATATAAATCATGAAAATCTGGTGTTTTACTCACTCAACCTTGTGTTGACAAAACTATTTTATTTTCAACGCATATGCGTGTCATCGTATGATGTAGTTGAAGTTAGAAGATCGTTTAAGGACTTATGCTAGAAGAAATTCAATGAGACAATTAATTTTATGATTTTAACCTTGAGATCTGTGACAATCAGTTCGCACCCCGGTATTTCCGTCGTAGGTTGGGGTGTGTTACGAAAATTATAAAAGTTATATTTAAAATTTTCTATTCCTTAAAATTTTAATGGTGTTGTTATAGTATTTTCTTTAATTTCGGGACGAAATTCCCTGAAGTAAGGAAGACTGTAACAACTCGGTTTATCATTTATAAAATAAGTATCTAATACCCGACCCGTTTTCATTTCGGGTAATTTAATCAATAAAGTATTTAATTAATTATATATATTTTCTTTTTCATTATTTAACCAATAGACTTTGTTAATTTCACAATTTACATCCAAAACTTTACTTGTAACTAAAAATGTGTACAAACATAAACTCCAAGGACTGGTTTGCAATTTAATTTAAAAATATTAATATCATCATCATCTCCCGAACGTTCCGTCGCAAATGGACCCCCCCCCCCCCTTCGATTAATTGTTCCTTAATTATCGTGTTATAATCAACTTTGATTCTCTATGATCATTTGTAATCTAGAATCGATTTATAACAACACTTTAATTAGCAATCTAGATCACCTATTGATTAAGTTTATCAAAATAATATAAACGCAGCTTAATAAACTCGCATTATGCTATATAGGCATAACCATAATTCAATTAATTTTGTCTACACCGTCTCCCCATCATCACGACAGTAAGCCCTAACCCAGTTTCACCTATCGAGTTCGTTCATCCCCTTAACGTGTTAGGGATCAGTCCGCAGAGGTCCAATGGTCGTTCACCTTCAATTGATCATCGTTTCTGGTAATTAATTTATGCATTCTGATCCTTTTGACCTGTGTTACAATAACCCTATGGTTAAATATACTAACGTAAACCGGATTAATCAATTTTAGATTGTTAGGATTCTTGAGGATTTGGGGATTTTAACTGATTCAATATGTAAATTATCATTCTCATGCTATAACCAACTGGGCACACCAGCCCAGTGGTTGGTGTGGGTGTGCTTAACTCACTGAACCGGCCAGGGGTGCGGGTTCGAGCCCCCTGGACACGGTTGATGTTATTTTTTTAAAGGTTTTAAAGGTTGTGATATTAATTATGATTGATAGTAAAATATAAATAAACAATATTTTACCAAACCGACATCTTTGAGTTCTTTTTCTTGTTAATTAAATCTCATCACGAGCTTTTGGATACGTATATATATATATTTAGGGATGGATCTTGCGAGAAGTGATATTACAGCGAGAAGTGTGAGAAGTGAATGTATAACTCCATTAATCCATAATTTCACTTCCTTTCATATGATGTTACATACATATATGTAGATTGGTTGTATTTATGTCTTAATTACACATTCAAACCTACCTACAAACATATAAATTTACCGAGCCACATTCAAACCTATGTACCAACACACATACAAACATACATATACATATACAAATGTACGTACACATATACAAACATACGTACCTGCACACATACATATGCACTTACATAATGCACCTACACATAAGAAAAGGAGTGAAATTAGGGATTAATGGAGTTACACCTTCACTTCTCGCACTTCTCGCTATTAAAATACTTCTGAAATGATCCAATACCTATATATATATATATATATATATATATATTATAAGTATATATTGTTTTAAATAAACCTTATTAAAACCCGACACTTTAAATTCACGTTTTCTCGTCGTTGAGTGTTTTTACAAACTTTCAATATTATTATATAGCTAATATTTGTTTTTAATCAAAAGCAGAATAAACGTGATAAACATGTTAACTATATCTTTACCCTTAAATTCAGTTAAAGATTCAAGACGAATATTTATTAAATATTATTATGTGTATTACAACCTAATATAGTTATTTATGTAAAAGATATTGTGTTTGTTTATTTTATTTAGTCGGATAATTATAAGTATATTTAATATTAAAAGTAGTTATTTAAATTATTAATTTATAAATTTGATTATATATTTATCATAACAAATAGATAAGGGTGATTTTGTAAATATTAAAATTAATGATTTAATAAATAAATGATAATTTATAATATTAATCTTTGCAATAATAATCACTATGAAAATCAATCGTTCAATTCAATATATTTGAATCACAACTCAATTTAATTCACGTCGAAATCTCAAGTCTATTATGTATGTTATTTCATTATTAATTAATTCATAATATTAATATTATTTAACAAGGAATCCTTGACGGTATATCCCGAAGGATTTATCTCCCTCACACCATCACTTATATTTCGTTCATCCAATCAGGTGAGTATCTCACTCCCCTTTTAACTCATTTTTAACCGTTTTGGGGACATATGCGTTCTATTTTTTTATTACTATATATTACTCAACTTGCAATTGTTGTCACTTGTGTTTAACAATTTATACCTTACTTGCTTATGTGCTTAATTGCTTTATATGCTTCTGCATTCAGAGAGGTCCAACATAATCTCAGTCTAGTATGATCATACGACCGTCGTAGTGGCCGGTGTCCGATGCATTGACAATGGTTTCACCGACACCTCATATTTGGTAAACAATGCTCATTCGCATGGCAGCGGTTTAACCCTTTCTTTATGGTTTAATTGAATTGTTTATATGTTATGGTTAAATTTCTTATCTCACTTGACACAGTTTGCTATCTTATTTATTATTATTATATAAAATCATGAAAATCTGGTGTTTTACTCACTCAACCTTGTGTTGACAAAACTATTTTATTTTCAACGCATATGCAGGTCATCGTAAGATGTAGTTGAAGTTAGAAGATCGTTTAAGGACTTATGCTAGAAGAAATTCAATGAGACAATTAATTTTATGATTTTAATTTGTGTTTGTTTTGAGATATTGTAATGAATAATTGTTTTATTTGAAATTATTAAATTGATATTGAAACTTATAATGTTGCATGATAGTAACCGTGTGAGCTGTGACAATCAGTTCGCGCCCTGACATTTCCACTGTAGGTTGGGTTGTGACAATTATGGGAGTTATTGGAATATTTAATTAATCGATATGTATATTTTAGCATCTTATAAAAAAATAGAGATTTCGGATTTGTTGGAAGCATGGTAAATGACTTTTGACCGGATTAACTATTTTTTTTATATTAATGTGAAAATATATGGTTCTTAAGCATTTTGGTCTTAGTTATAGAAGAAAATATTGAAAACTAAATATTGATTTTCTTATTGTCAAAACCCTTAATACTAAGCAAAAAAATCATATAAATAAATGACATACCATATAGCAAATCGGTATACATATATATTATAATTATCATATTCAACTTCAATAATTTATTGTTAAACACCAAGATATATATAATAGGTATTCTTCATGTTTACAATATTTATACAAAACGTTTGGAGAAAATTAAGAAAATACACATGTTCCTGAGTTCAAATTACGCGTTGTTGCTCTAATCGCAGTTTAAAAAACAATTTGTAGTTTACAATACAAATCCAAATTATTCGATAATGACCCCCCCCCCCCCCCCCCGCGTTTATTTGCTTTAACTTGCAATTACTTGTGACTTCAAAATTTTATTCTAACAAACCTGCAACATCAATTTTTATATTTCATTATTTTCTTATTTCACCACTAATGTTAATGAATGAATCGATTAAGGTTTACATATAATAAAAACAAACTTGCCCATATATTGAAATGGCTTAAAAGATAAGGGTCATATATTGAAATAAGTGAAAAAAAAGGTGAGGAGAGTTATGAGATTGACAACTGGCAAAAGTAGGTAGTCTTTTATTAGAATAAATAGATTATTATTATTGCCTGCCGTCTTCAAATCTCATCCGGAACCAACCTAACCTCATCCTTTACTTCATTCAATAGATTTTACTTCATTCTCTTTTTATTTTTATTTATTTTATACCGCAGCCTCTTGTTACTTGTAAAATGGTGGTGAAGGTTTGGAAACGAGACAAATGGGCTGTGGAGAAAAACCATTTGGGCTTTTCATCATTTGGAGAGGTCATGGTCATATATTCCAGCGAGGATGGCGCTTCCGGGTCCTTGGAAATATATTGTTAACATAACAAAAGGGTTGAAAGAACTTGGGTTAGATATTGAGAACGGTTTGTGTGGAGAAGTGAATGAGGGGAACAACACTTTATTTTGGATTGATCGCTGGTGTGGGGATACATCTTTCCAGGTTCAGCACCCGTTATTATTTCAACTCGAGACCCACAAATGGTGTACTATGTCAGATACGTTGTTAATGCATGAGGGCGAGATATGTGGACAGTGGAGTTGGTCTTGATTCCCAGTTTTCCAGGTGGAAATTGAGGAATTAAGAGTCTTGTTTTTGGCGTGTCAACCGGTTCGACTTGTTTTGGGTGTTGACCAGTTCGTGTGGAATTTTGATGAAGGAAAAGTTTTTTCTGTGAAATGTTTTAAAACACAGATGGAGGAGATAGTAGGTAGATATGTTGGCTATCTAATCGAGTGGAATAACTTTGTTCCGAAAAAAGTTGGGATTTTAGCTTGGAGGGAGGAAATGGATAGGATACCAGTGTTGTCACACCCCAACCTAAGGCGGAAATGTCGGGGCGTGAGCTGATTGCTACACCTCTCAAGGTTACTATCATGCACAATATAAGTTTCAATATCTATTTAATAATTTCAAATAAAACAAATAATCATTACAATATCCCAAACACAAATAAGAAATCATACAATTATAAAATCTTATTTAATATTGTCTCAATTAATTTCTTCTAGCATAAATCCATAAGTGATCTTCTAACTTCAATTATTTCACATCAAGTGTTAACCTGCATATGCATTAAAAATAGAATGGTTTTGTCAACACAAGGTTGAGTGAGCAACACACCAGTTTAAATGTACATATAATATATATCAAAAATATGTAGTTGCAACAAGTCATATGAGAATAACAAATTAACCAAATGAGCAAGTATAACTGAGATGTCGAGAAGCACAAAGGCTATGACGACTGGCGTATGATCATACTAGACTGAGATTATGTTTGACCTCTCCGAATGCGGAAGCATACGAAGCAAATAAGCACATAAACAAGTAAAGTATAAGTTGTTAACACATAATACAAAGTTGCAGTTTTGAGTATAAGTATATATGAAAAGTAAATTTACGCATATGTCCCCAAAACATGAAGAAACAAGTAAAAAAGGGGAATGTGGTACTCACCTAAGCAATAATCAAGAGATAAACGAATAGGTAAGAAAGCGATAAATCGTGCTCTTCAGAAATTACCAACGAGAGATCCTAGATAACAATATCCGCGGGAAAATTAAATATGATTTCAACAGTGAATCTAAAACTGAGTAAAGATTCGGAACTTGACGCTCGGATGCGATCTAGCGAAAGTTAAGTATTACTTTAACTTATTATAAATTTTATTACATTGAAATACAAATTTTATTTATCAAGTTTATCATAAATATAATTTGAAGTATATGAAATACACAAGGATACTTAAATATATATTTAGAAAGATTTCTTAATTTATATAAAGAGATCTGTGTTAAATACTTATTTTAAACTAATAATACGTTTGATGTATTCATATACCTTTTTATTATTAATAAATCTTTCTTTTATATTAATTATTATGATTAATAAATAATAATAATAATAATAATAGATAATAATACTTATATAAAATATAATCTTTTTATAAAACACTTGAATTCATACGAGATATTCTATTATATATTTAAACCTTTTTTTTAACTAAAACCTTTATCACTTACTAATAACATATGGGTTAGGCTAAATGTACCCCGCCCCCTAGTTGCTTGTCATACCCCTCCTTGGAAAACCAACTTTCATATTAACCCTTGAAATCATATAATTACCAAATTATCACAAAAGTAAGGATTTAATATTATTTTTTTTACAAGTTGTGTTTTCTTTTTATGATTTCCAGTTTAGAGTTTTGGTTTCAGTTTTAGGGTTTAGGGTTCGGGTTTAGGGTTTAGGGCTCGGTTTCGGGTTTCGGGTTTAGGGTTTCGGTTTTAGGGTTCGGGTTTCGGGTTTCAGGTTTAGGGTTCGGTTTCTGGTTTAGGGTTTCGGTTTTAGGGTTTAGGGTTCGGTTTCGGGTTTAGGGTTTGGTTTCGGGTTTAGGGTTTAGGGTTCGGTTTCGGGTTTAGGGTTTAGGGTTAGGTTTCGAGTTTAGGGTTTAGGTTTTAGGGTTTTGGGTTTAGGGTTTAGGGTTTCAAGTTTAGGGTTTTGGGTTTTTGGTTTATTTTGTAAAAGATAAAGTGGTAAAATAAAGATATTTTTTTATAAATATATATACTATTAAAATTAAAAAGAAGATATTATAAATATTTATAATATTAATATTAAAAATATTAATATTAAAAAAAATAATTAATATTAATACTTGATAGTTTTAATTTGATATATGTAGTAGAGATATCAAATGAAAGTAATGTTGTAGGGACTAATATGTATATAAATAATGTTAAGAGCTGATTGTAATTTATGTAATAAGTTCAGGGGGGTATATTTAGTAAAAATAGAGTAAGAGGGGGTATGTTTAGCAGCACCCTAACATATATACATATATATACACACACATATAAATATATATGATTTTAACCAAGGTTTGGATAAAAGTGATCGGTTAATGTCGGTCTTGCAAAATTTAAGCGTAAATTTACATTTCATATATACTTATACTTATGTGTTAACAACTTATACTTTACTTGTTTATGTGCTTATTTTCTTTGTATGCTTCCGCATTTGGAGAGGTCCAACATAATCTCAGTCTAGTATGATCATACGCCAGTCGTTATAGCCTTTGTGCTTCTCGACATCTCAGTTATATTTGCTCATTTGGTTAATTTGTTATTCTCATATGACTTGTTGCAACTAAATATTTTTTATATATATTATATGTACATTTAAACTGGTGTGTTGCTCACTCAACCTTGTGTTGACAAAACCATTCTATTTTCAACGCATACGCAGGTTAACGTTTGATTTGAAGTAATTGAAGTTAGAATATCACTTAAGAATTTATGCTAGAAGAAGTTAATTGAGACAATATTAAATAAGATTTTACAATTGTATAATGTCTTATTTTTCTTTGCGATATTGTAATGAATATTTGTTTTATTTGAAATTATTAAATAGATATTGAAACTTATATTGTGCATGATAGTAACCTTGAGAGCTGTAGCAATCAGCTCACGCCCCGACATTTCAGCCTTAGGTTGGGGTGTGACAAGTGTTGTTGGCATTGGCTAGGAGAAATGTTAATGTGGAGTCCATTTGGTGCCCGATATATGGTGATGCGGAGGAAACGGCGAAACACCTTTTAGTGTCATGTAGCTTTGCCCAAGCCATTTGAAATGGAATAGCCAATAGGTGTAACGTGCCGGCGATATATGCCTTTTTCACTCGTGATGTGTTAGAATTATATAAATATTGCCATTTCTCTAAACGAAAAGCGAAAATTTTCCATGCGGTTTGTCTAACGACGGTATGGTGTATTCGGAAGGCTAGAAATGCGGTGGTGTTCGAGCGGAAACAAGTGAACCGATGTAATCTTATTGGAGAAATAAGAGCAATGAGTTTCCTTTGAGTTCGTAATAGGTCGAAAAATACACGTATTTCATGGGAGAAGTGGCGGAAATTCGATATTGAAAATATGTAAACATTATATAGGTGGAATTGGCTCCCTTATTTGTAAGGTGTTTTATTTGTAAACTTTGGTAGTGTAATTTGATGAGATAGCTTCTTGTTATTTCGTCGTTTTTATTGATTGAGCGTTCAAATAAAAATTCTTGATTATGTTAGTTTATCAATCCTTTTCGTGTACTACTCATGTTAATTTACTTATTCATGTTATATTCTACAAACGTTTTATTACATTAATTCTTCTTATTCTTATATATATTAATTTGTTGTATTTGCGCTCGAATTCGCGTCACTTTGCAACCGCCACGCGCGATTTTTGTTGTTCTAATGTCATCACTATTGATACCGGGCAAGTACGCGTCAGTTCGTGACCACATGCGTTTGATTTTTTACCTCTATAACTCTTTTTTAATAGTTTATCATAATTAAATATTATATATTATATGAATATTAATGCATGTCACACCCCAACCTACAGCGGAAACCGGGGGGTGGACTGATTGTCACAGCTCGCAAGGTTACTATCATGCAAATATTAAAATTCAAATATCTATTTATTTAATTCAAATAACACCATTATTCATTACCAAAAGGAATTCAAAGTAAACAAAACATCAAACAATTAAAATGAAAATTCATAGTCTCAAAATAAACTCTTCTAGCGTAGTCCTTAAAACAATTCTTCTAAGTCCACACTTCACATCAAGTGGTGCCCTGCATATGCGTTGAAAATAATATAGTTTGTCAACACGAGGTTGAGTGAGCAACACACCAGTTCAGTTATACATATATAATAAAAATACATAGCTGCAACGAGTCATATGAGATTAACAAATCAACCAATGAGCAAATAAAATGAGATGTAGAAAAGCACAAGGCTAAATCGACTAGCGTATGATTATACTATTTTCTGAGATTATGTTGGACCTCTCCGAATGCGGTCCAGATTGAGCACATAAACATATAGCAAGTACGGCATGATATTAGTTAACACATAAGACAACAATTGCGCAGCTTTGTGTATAGATAAAGTGTGAAAATATACTAAGTTACGCATATGTCCCCAAAAGTGATAAAACGAGTAAAAAGGGAGAATGTGGTACTCACCTCAAAGATGAACGAGGACGGTTAAAATAGTGAGAATGGGGAAACGAATCACACGCGAGCGTAACGCCTAAGAGAGTAAAGGATGTGTTTAAAAAAATAAGGATCTTAATTACAATACTAGTTAAACAATAACCAATTAATATACTATTATATTCATTTGGGGATTTATCACCTAAACAATTATTTTTGATTTAAGAAAACATAATAAAATATTATTTTTTTAGTTTTTATAAATAAATTTACTTGATTTATATATATATATATATATATATATATATATATATATATATATTAAAATGTTAGTTTTTGAGTATCTTTATATGTACATATATATATATTAAATGAAAACGTGTCTTAGAGAAATATATGAACGAAAATGAATATTAAAAGGTCGGTTTTTAGTTAAACAACTTTGTTTAATCATTATTATTATTGTTATTAAAATGAATTTATTGATTAAAAAAGAATTAAAAGATCATTTTCCAAAAATAAGGGGGTGTGGGAGGGTCGAACCCGTGACCCCCACCTCCAAACATACATGAGTTAACCAGCAGGCCACTTAGGCGACGTGCAATAAGACCCTGGTTCAAATATTAATAAACACAAGCTGTTTATCCCCAATTGATTACAAACCCTAGAAATCGCAATTAACCCAATACGTTAACAATTGATTAAAATAGGTTTTCGGGTATTAATCCCCATGAAATCGCGATCCTAACCATAGATTTAATTACCTTGAACGAAGCTTAGAGAGGGAAGAACGGGACTGAACAGAGCCGGCCAGAAAAAATGTGATGAACGGGCATTAACAAGTGAAATGAATCCAATTAAATAGAGGGTTAATGTCGGTGAGTAAACAATGAATGATTGTATGAAATTAATTGAAATAATATTGACGATTCCGTGTTCATCAATGATTTAGGGTTGGCGGTTTGGTTAAAGAAGGAAAAACGAATCAATTTGATGCTATTGACTTAATTAGTTCGTCGATGAGCCGCGTTTTAACAAAAATAAACGATTTCTAGATCATTATATTGTTCACAAGAATGATTTACTAGCCCAAAATTGATGATTCTTTGATTCGGGTGCAAGAAAAACCGATTAGTTATAGATATGGGTAAACGGACTATCCAGGTGAGGAGATGGGTTATATCATAATGTTATCACTAGGACCTTGAAGTTTGAAGTCGAAGATAGATGAGGTTAAAAGTGTAACAATAGTTAATAAATAAATAACAATAATTATACTCGATAAATGCGGATATTATTAATGATAAAGCCCGGACCCGAAAGTGGGTCGGGTAACGGTTACAAATGAGAAAGTGAAAAACCCGAAATGTTACAGTATCCCCTACTTTTGGGAATTTCGTCTCGAAATTAGAGAATCCGCAACAACGAAAAGATGAGGATACTTGAGTTTCATTTGGTCCTCACGCTCCCACGTAAACTCGGCGCCTTGCTTAGAATTCCAATGAACTTTAACCAAAGGAATCCGGCTTCACTTAGTAACTTTATCCATATGATCCATAATCTCAGAGGGTTGCTCAACGAAATGCATAGTCTCATCGATACTAACTTCATCGAGCAGAATGTGGAGATTACCCTCGGCAAGACACTTCTTGAGGTTAGAAACATGAAACACCGGGTGAATATTAGAGAGTTCAACAGGAAGTTTGAGCCGATACGCAACAGGACCAACTCTATCAATAATCTCAAAAGGGACCAACGAAACGAGGAGCTAGTTTTCCCTTCTTTCAAAACGAACAACTCCCTTCCAAGGAGAAGCTTTGAGTAAAACAAAATCACCAACACTGAACTCTAGGAGTTTACGCCTCTTATCAGCATAACTCTTCTGACGACTATAAGCAGCAAGGAGATTATGACGAATTTGAGCAATACGATCAGTCGTTTCTGAGACTAGTTCGGGACCAGTGATTTGAGATTCACCAACTTCGTTCCAACAGATCAGAGATCGAAATTTACGACCATAGAACGCTTGAAAAGGTGCCATATTAATACTAAAGTGAAAGCTATTATTATAAGAGAACTCGATAAGCGGTAGATGAATATCCCAATTTCCTCATAAATCGAGGACACAAGAATGGAGCATATCCTCTAAAGTTTGAATCGTCCGCTTGGATTGACCGTCAGATTGCGGGTGATAAGCAGTACTAAGATCCACTCGAGTACCCAAAGCGGATTGAAGCGACTTCCAAAAACGAGAAGTAAAACGACCATCACGATCAGATATAATAGATAAGGAGTTCCATGATGACAAACAATTTTCTCAATGTAGATACGCGCCAATTTCTCAACAGAATAAGTCTCTTTGATGGGAATGAAATAAGCAGACTTGGTCAGACGATCAACAATTAACCAAATACTATCATGTTGCTTACGGGTAGAAAGAAGCTTGGTGATAAAGTCCATGGCAATACCTTCCCATTTCCACTTGGGAATGGGAGGTTGCTCGAGTAAACCAAAAGGTCAATGATGCTTGGCTTTCACTTTGGAACAAGTGAGCATTTAGAAACATACAAAGCGATATATTTCTTCATACCAGGCCACCAATAGACATAACGAAGGTCGGCGTACATCTTATCCGCACCGGGATGTATGGAATATTGTGACTTGTGAGCTTCGTCCATAGTAAATGTGCGAAGATCATCACGATTAGGGATCCATAAGTGGTTCAGAAAGTAAAGCAGACCATTGGGTTTAGTTTCAAGTTGGGTTTCGGCACCACATGACATCTCGTCATACATATTGCCTTCGGTGACGGATTCGTGTTGAGCATCGAGAACACGCTTTTTGAGATTATTTTGAACAAGAACACAAGTAAGAAGTATCGATTTGAATGGCTTCTTACGACTGAGAGAGTCGGCCACGACATTCGCCTTTCCAGGATGATAGAGAATTTCGCATTCGTAGTCGCTAAGCAACTCGGTCCATCGACGTTGTCTCATATTGAGTTCTTTTTGGTCAAAAATGTGTTGGAGACTCTTGTGATCGGTGAACACCACACACTTCGTACCATAGAGATAATGTCTCTAAATCTTCATGGCAAATACTACAGCACCAAGTTCGAGATCATGTGTTGTATATTTTTTCTCGTGAACCTTGAGTTGTCTCGAAGCATAATCGATAACCTTTCCTCGTTGCATGAGAACGCAACCAAGACCATTAGAAGCGTCGCAGAAAACGATAAAATCTTCATTTCCTTCCGTAAGAGCAAGGATAGGAGCATTGCAAAGCATGTCCTTAAGAGTTTCAAAGGCTTCTTCTTGCTTTGACCCCCACACAAAGGTTTTACCTTTATGTGTTAAAGTGGTGAGGGGCAATGCGATCTTGGAAAAGTTATGAATGAAACGAGGGTAATAACCCACCAAACCGAGAAAAGAACGAACTTCGGTGGGAGTAGCGGGCGGCTTCCAATTCTTAACAGCTTCGATCTTTGCATGATCAACATGAATACCCTTTTCGTTAACAATATTGCCCAAAAACTGAACTTCTTTCAACCAAAACTCGCACTTAGAAAACTTGGAATACAATTTCTCCTTTCGAAGTAGATCAAGAATGGTATGGAGATGATTCTTGTGGTCGCTTTCGGATTTCGAATAGATCAAAATGTCATCGATGAAAACAATAACGAACTTGTCCAAACAAGGTTTACAAACACGGTTCATGAGGTCCATAAACACCGCAGGTGCGTTTGTCAACCCAAAAGGCATAACACAGAACTCGTAATGACCATAACGAGTTCGAAAGGAGGTCTTGGGGATGTCATCTTCACTAACGCGGAGTTGATGATAACCCGAACGGAGATCGATCTTCGAGAAGCATGCGGCTCCTTGAAGTTGATTGAAAAGATCGTCGATTCTTGACGGTAAGCTTGTTAAGTTCACGGTAGTGAATGCACATGCGGTATGAACCATCTTTCTTCTTGACAAAAAGCACAGGTTCACCCCAAGGAAAAGAACTCGGGCGAATGAAGCCCTTGTCCGAAAGTTCTTGGAGTTGGCTCGAGAGTTCTTGCATCTCGGAGGGTGCAAGACGGTAAGGGGATTTAGCTACAGGGTTAGCTCCGGGTATAAGATCAATTCGGAATTCGAATTGACGAACCGGAGGAAGACCAGTGATATCATCGGGAAAAACATCGGGAAAATTGTGAACAACCGGGATATCGGATAATTTCTTCTCTTTTCGCTATTTCTCCACCACGAGAGCTAGGAAGGCGACACATTTCTTCGCAAATAATGTTGAGCTTGAAAGCACGGCATGAGATTAATCTTAGACGTTGGAGTATCACCGAAAACCTTAAGAATAAGACGTTTTTGAGATGTATGCGAATGAACTTTTCGAAACAAACAACTTCTGTACGATTAAGAGTTAACCAATCCATCCCTACGATTACATCGAAACTACCCATTTGCATCGAAATGAGGTCAATTAAAAACTCGACTTTGTTAAGGACTATGACGCAATCCCTGACTACCAAGTCAATCATAATAGAATTCCCGCCGGCTACGTCTATGGTAAAAGTCTAGACAACTTATCCCGAGGCTTATCAATAATATACGAAAAATCCAAAGATATGAAACTCTTATCGGCACCCGTATCAAACAAAACCGAAGCATGATGATTATCAATGAGAAACGTACCATTCACCACATCGCTAGAACTCTGAGCTTGATTAACTTTCATCATAAACGCACGACCATTAGACACTTGAGGGGTTTGAGCAACTTGGTTCACAGGAGGAGCTTGAATTGCAAGAGCTTGTGTTGATGCCGATGGAGGATCCATGAGCTGAGGCATATGAGGTGCATGTGTTTGGGGTGCATAGGCTTGGGGTTGGTAGGTTTGCACTTGGTAGGCTTGAGCAGTGTAGTACGGTGCATGGTATACTTGGGCTTGCGGTGGAAAGGTAACATAAGGAGGTGCAGGCATGACGTGGGCTTGGTTAGCATGGGTGAGTAATGGGCAGGGTTACGAAAATGATTAGGGTCTCCGCAATGGCAGCAAGCTCGGGTATTAGGAACACCGGGCTGAGTAGGGTTAGAATCAGGTCTAGCAGTAGGGGGTGCAGACCGGGTTTGGACAACTTGAGAACCAGGCGGTGCACGACAAGTATTGGCAAGGTGACCGTAACGGTTGCATTTAGTGCACAACCGGCAGCGGGATTGGACGGGGTGATGGCGGTTACACTTGGCACAAAGGGGATGTGGTCCAAAGTAAGCTTTCTTGTTTGGGGCATTAGGGTCATTTGGGGCTTGGTTATTGGATTGGTTGATGGAGTAGTTTTGATTGCTGGGCTTACGTTTTTGGTGGTTCATGTTGAAGCGGTTGTTGTTGTTGGATGGTTTGGCCTCTGCTTTGGCATCGGTAGAGGAGTCGGTCTTTGTCTTGTCGGGAGTGGGCTTGGAATCCTTGCGAGACAAGGCTCCAACGTGACTATCGGTGACGGAGGTAGCTAGGTCCATTGCCTCGCGATTGTTAATGGGTTATGACTCATTACGGCATCACGGAAAGCAAGCGGGAGACCGCGAATGTACTTCTGAATTCCACGGGTCCCTGGGGTTTTAATTATGTGGCACAATATGGCTCAACTCGCGAAATCGACTAGAATAAGTGGAGTTATCGCCGCCAATTTGCTTAAGATCCCAAAACTCCGCTTCCAACCTCTGCAATTCATGTTCCGGGCAAAATTCCTTTTTCATCGCCTCCTTCAGTTCCTCCCAAGGCATAGCCACGACCAACTCAGACCCTTGGTCGTTCCTCAGGGCATTCCATCAGATAACAGCTCGATCCACAAAGCAGCTAGAAGCAAACTTGGTCCGTTTGACATCCGGACATTCACAGTGGATAAATATGTTCTCCATTTCTTCAAACCATTGGAGCAAGGCGGTGGCATTTTCCTCACCACGATAAGATGAAGGCTTGGTGCTCAAGAAGTTACGAAAATCATAGTTGTTGGGTGCGACCGAGGTGGCTGATCCGTAAGAGTTGAGGCTCTGGATCTGAGTGATAATTGCAGGCATTGCAGCAGCAAACTGTTTCGTGATTCTAGCAGCCAGGTGGCGGTCGCGTGAGCCAGATGAACGTTGATGACGACGGTGATTTCTGAGTGACGACATTCTACGGGAGAATAAGAGTAAAGGTTTATGAGTTGGGGGATCATATGTGTAAATATTTGTAGGGAAACAAAGTTAGTTGAAAACATTAAGTTTCTGTTAGGTTAGTCTCACAAAAATCTAACGAAATGCATCTGGGGATGTTGGCCTCCCAGGAGCTTTCCATGTCAATTTGAATGGCCCAACAATAATTAACGAATAAACATTTGAGTTGGACTACATGGCAATTTGGTTGTCCCAACTAAGTAACGAATTATCAATGAAATCTAGTTTGTCGGCCCGATTAGCGTCCTTAGCCGACCAAACCAAATAACGAACTATCGAAATAAAATATGGGTAGTCGGAGTATCTTGTGGACCACCACGTTGATGACTCCGACAAAAATACTAAACAAGTTAATAAATGGATAGTCGAGATTCCCGACTAACCACTTGAAATAACGTAAAAACCATAATCGGAAGGTTACCGAATTTAAGCCATGAATCACCGTGAATTCGGTTTAAAAATATAGGAATGCAACCACTAGTGTGGTTACGGTTGACAGCTTAGGGTGTCGGTCATATGGCATTCATGGGTCTCGCTCGGGTCCATAGGGTTGAGTACTGTGGTCAGGTTATCACCCAGGTAAGGATTAGCGTCTTACCTTTGGTTCTCGGAACCGTTTTCCCAGTGCCCAACTCACAGTTTCTCTCCCCTTTTCTTATGATAGGGACATGCCATATAACCTAGCCCTAAGGTGAACGAGCGAAAACAACATGTGGAAATTCTTAAGGAATTTCCGCAAATAAAAAGCAATCTAATATTGATTTTAAATTAAAAAAATTTAAGTTTTGAGGCATAGCCTCGGAGCAGTGCGTGTGTGCATGACAATAATATAATAAGAAAATTATTAACTAAGGGAAAGCAGTACCAATCAGATAGAACACATAAGGTAAGCAGATAAGCACGTATAAGGCTCCTAAACATGTGTCTAAGGCAATCTCTAACGACCTATCTTAAACCTTCGGCTCTGATACCAATCTGTCACACCCCAACCTACGGCGGAAATGCCGGGGCGTGGACTGATTGTCACAGCTCGCAAGGTTACTATCATGCAAATATTGAAATTCAAGTATCTATTTATTTAATTCAAATAACACCATTATTCATTACAAAAAGGAATTCAAAGTAAACAAAACATCAAACAATTAAAATGAAAATTCATAGTCTCAAAATAAACTCTTCTAGCATAGTCCTTAAAACAATTCTTCTAAGTCCACACTTCACATCAAATGGTGCCCTGCATATGCGTTGAAAATAATATAGTTTGTCAGCACGAGGTTGAGTAAGCAACACACCAGTTCAGTAATACATATATAATAAAATACATAGCTGCAACGAGTCATATGATATTAACAAATCAACCAATGAGCAAATAAAATGAGATGTCGAAAAGCACAAGGCTAAATCGACTAGCGTATGATCATACTATTTTCTGAGATTATGCTGGACCTCTCCGAATGCGGTTCACATTGAGCACATAAACATATAGCAAGTATGGCATGAGATTAGTTAACACATAAGACAACAATTGCAGTTTTGTGTATTGGGAAAGTGTGAAAATATACTAAGTTACGCATATGTCCCCAAAAGTGATAAAACGAGTAAAAAGGGGGAATGTGGTACTCACCTCAAAGATGAACGAGGACGGTTAAGATAGTGAGAATGGGAAAACGAATCACACGCGAGCGTAACGCCTAAGAGAGTAAAGGATGTGTTTAAAAAAATAAGGATCTTAATTAAGACGCTAGTTAAACAATAACCAATTAACATACTATTATATTCATTTGGGGATTTATCATTTAAACTATTATTTTTGATTTTAGAAAATATAATAAAATATTATTTTTTAGTTTTTATAAATAAAGTTACTTGATTTATATATATATATATATATATATATATATATATATATGATGAGTATCATTACAGAACTCCTAAATTATTTAAGAACTTGAAGGAACCCTTGAAAACTAACTTTTTTTATAAAATTTTTTGTATGTTAGTGTTATTTGAGTGCAGTTTTATCATTGCCTTTTATATATATTTACGAATACAATTTTGAAAAATTAGTTTTTATACATATCTATATTTTTTTGCATATATGTAAATTTGTTAGTACTTAAATTTTACACATATGTACATTTGTGATTAATATATGTAATAAAAAATTTATAAATAAAATATGATAAAACTACTCATAAATAATGTTAATATATAAAAAAATTAAAAAAAATGTTTGGTTGTTAAGAGTTCTTAACATTTTTAGAGTTCTTAAATGATACCAACCCTATATATATATATATATATATTGAAATGTTAGTTTTTGAGTATCTTTATATGTACATATATATATATTAAATGAAAACGTGTCTTAGAGAAATATATGAACGAAAACGAATATTAAAATGTCGGTTTTTAGTTAAACAATTTTGTTTAATCATCATTATTATTATTAAAATGAATTTATTGATTAAAAAATAATTAAAAGATCATTTTCCAAAAATAAGGGGGTGTGGGAGAGTCGACCTCGTGATCTCCACCCCCAAGCATACATGAGTTAACTAGCAGGCCACTTAGGCGACGTGCAATAAGACCCTGGTTCAAATATTAATAAACACAAGCTGTTTATCCCCAATTGATTACAAACCCTAGAAATCGCAATTAACCCAATACGTTAACAATTGATTAAAACAGGTTTAAGGGTATTAATCCTCATGAAATTGCGTCCTAACCATAGATTTAATTACCTTGAACGAAGCTTAGAGAGGGAAGAACGGGACTGAACATAGCCGGCTAAAAAAAATGTGATGAACGGGTATTAACAAGTGAAATGAATCCAATTAAATAGAGGGTTAATGTCGGCGAGTAAACAAGGAATGATTGTATGAAATTAATTGAAATAATATTGACGATTCCGTGTTCATCAATGATTTAGGGTTGGCGGTTTGGTTAAAGAAGGAAAAACGAATCAGTTTGATGTTATTGACTTAATTAGTTCGTGGTGAGCCGCATTTTAACAACAATAAACGATTTCCAGATCATTATATTGTTCACAAGAATGATTTACTAGCCCAAAATTGATGATTCTTTGATACGGGTCCAAGAAAAACCGATTAGTTATAGATATGGGTAAACGAACTATCCAGGTGAGGAGATGGGTTATATCATAATGTTACCACTAGGACCTTGAAGTTTGAAGTCGAAGAGAGATAAGGTTAAAAGTGTACAATAATTAATAAATAAATAACAATAATTATACTCGATAAATGCGGATATTATTAATGATAAAGCCCGGACCCGAAAGTGGGTCGGGTAACAGTTACAAATGAGAAAGTGAAAAACCCGAAATGTTACAATGCATAATGTATTTTTTAACACTAAGTCATAAACTGTTAACATTCGTAACATTTTATTTATTTATATTTTAGGTATATTTAAATATATATGAATAAAGATGTATGCATAATTGAAAAAAAAAATTACCAAAAAGTTCAAAAATAAAAAGTTGCAACTTATACCCTTCTTATACCCTTCTAAGGCTTGTACATATAGTCCATACCTCGATATTCAACAAACTTTATATCGAAATATTGATAACAATACTAGTGTGTTTGTTTTTTTCATACATAATATATTAAAAAGGTATTAAAGAAAAAAAATAAATAAATAATTTTGGCAATTACATAGGTAAACTTAAAAAGGGATAGAAGGGTAACTATTATATAAATTTACAAAACTTTTGTAAAGCTGAGGGGTAAAACATTTAATTAACATTTAATAAATTAAAAGGTCGTTCGGTGGCATTGAGTTAAAGACTATGATGCCCTTTAACTTTAAGATATGCAACAACAAAAGTAGTTTAAGCAACCATAATTGTATCTTTTAAATTTTAAGAGACCCATTGAATTTGCTCTATATATAGTATAAAATAATACAAAATACGACCCATAGTCACATAAATCGCGGTACACTCCGGTACGGGTACGCGGTTCGCTAGGCTAGACGAATTCGGTATGGAGGGGGGTAGGTTCATTTCGGTACGAACCGGTACGGTGTACCATGTAGTTCGGTTCGATGCACCCAAATAAAAAAGTAGCTATTTATAATTTATATATATTACAAATTTAAGTTAATACTTTTTATGTATAAATATATAAGATTAAGGATCAAATGTAAACTAGTTAGAATAGAGGGGGTTAGTTATTAGCATACACAAACTAATTTTACATTTTTAATAGTTTTTATGTAAACATTTAAAAACTTAAGGGACTAAATGTTAAGGATGAAAGAGTATGGAGCTAATGTTAAATTATTTATACTTTTAAAACCCTAAAATAACATAAGATTACAGCCGCTCTTTCTTTCTTCTCCATCTTTCTCATCTATCTATTCCTTCTTCCTCTTTCAATTCAGTATAATCACGAATTCATAATCAATAAGGGCGATGGACCAGTATCAATTGAATCGCAATTTAGGTTTTTAGGGATCGAAACGTACCGGAATTTGAAGTCGCGAATTCTTCTGCGACCGGAACACCGGCGAATTGCGATTGGGTACACAACGTACCAATACGGAATTCGTGGATCTGCCAGCGATTTATGTGACTATGATACGACCATATCAAACCATATTAAATCGGGTCGGTAATTTGCGATTGCTTTTCATCAAGGAATAACACCCCTACATGGAACGGAAAGGTGCTTTTCGGGGGCGGACCTAGCTTGTAGCTAGGGGTAGCCTCCGGTGCCCCTCAACTTTCGTCGGTAGTGAAAATTTATTAATCTTTTGGTCGGTTTTATAGTTCGCTACTCCTGAAAAAATATAACTTTATCCCTATTTGTATAAAGTCCAACCAAATTAAAAGCTAAAACTAATTAAAGCCCAACAAAATTCGTTTACATAGTATAAAATATGGTGAATTTTTATTTTTATTGAACGTTACCCCTGAGATATTGGTCTAGATCCGCTACTGAATTGTTTTTTAATCGGTGAAATAACTGTGTCAAGTTCACCTACCAAGAGAAAGAAAGTTTTTTTCTTTATTTTTCAACAGCGAAATTCTTTTAATCTTTTGGTCTCTGGAACTTAAGCCCAAGACCTCCACTCCTAAACCAACCGTTTAAAGGCTTTCTACTCCAATATTCTCCTACTCTTTTCCTTTTTTGCTTTTTTCCTTTTCTTTTCTTGTCAATTTGGAATGAAATTTTTTCTTCTCATTTTCTTCTCTTTCACTTTATTTCTCTCATTTCTTTCTTTTAATAAAACTTAGGAATACTCTTTTTTGGTTTTTCCTTTCTTTTTCTTTCTTAGATGAAACTCGAAAACACAACCAGCCTTTTTCATCATCTTTTCCTTTTCTTTCCTTCCTTAAATGAAACTTAGAAACAAGGTGTAAAAGTTGACAACTACTTATTGAAGCATTCACGATGATTTCTTTGTCTCGCATTATAATTTACTTAAAAACTTTTTCTACTTTTTTCATTTAAAAACTCCTCACATTTATTTTTTTTGTAATTATCAATATTCAATTAAATAATATTTTTATAATTACATTTTCTGTTGTTAACATCTTCAAGGCCACAATCACTTGCAAATATGTATAAAGATGTTGATAGAGAATGAATTATATGTCTCTATATTTAAAGTATTAAAGCATTTAAAATAGCTCCTCTATAATTATGTGAGAGAGCTCTTTAAATATTATTAGAGAATTGCAAATGGTTGTGAGTGAAGAAAAAAGAAATTTTAAATAGATGAGCAAATTTGGAGGAACACTGTTCATTCTCTATATATTTTTTAATATATTTGAAAGTGGTTGTGAATGGAGTAGATAGAAATGATAATGATAAAAAAGTAAAAAAAAATATTATTTAATTATATATGAGCAAGAAAATGTAGTATTTTTTAGTATGTTATAGAGATAGAGAAGTTGTCGGGAATGCTCTTACTAATGCATTTCTAATTGAAGAGGTATGTACCCGCCTCAACACCGAGCGAGGCGGGTCAACCCACAAGATATAGACAAGAGGCTTGAAATCAAGATATTAAGAAGTCACAAAGCCAAAACCTATGCGTATGGCGCATATCACATATGCTCAGGCATCATATGCCCAGGCACCACACATGCTCAGGCATCATATGCCCAGGCACCACACATGCTCAGGCATCATATGCCCAGGCACCACACATGCTCAGGCATCATATGCCCAGGCACACATATGCTCACGCATATCACATATGCGCGCGGCGCATCAGCGCGCGGCGCATATCACATGCTCGTGCATATCACATCTGCGCATGAAACACCTGCGCGTGAGAATAAAGAGAAGACCTCGCGCATCCTCAGGATTGGCGCATATCACACATGCACATAATCAACCTCGTCCTTATCCAAATCAGGATTAGGGCAACCTTGATTGTGCACGTCAGACAACCTTCCAGAAGGTATCTTTTTAAGGAATAAGAATATGCTGATGTTGACAGCTGCCAAATGAAAGGTGGACAACTCAGCATAACCCATGTGCTACCACGTGATTATATCCAATGAGAAAGCACCAGGTGTCCCAGAGGACACGTGGCGCAGAGCAATTGGAGGAGGCCAACAAGGCTGAGCCCAATCAGTGGAAACCCTAGCACTATAAATACAGCATCAACTCCACAAGGAGGGACACTCAATCATTCACAGTTACAGCCAGTAACATCATCATATCACATTCAATCACATTCAATTACATTCAATCACAGACAGTTACATCCAGTAACACAATCACACAGAGTATTCAGCTATTAAGCAATACTCTCCAGATTTCCTTACTCTGGACATATTATTATCTTCTCCACAAATACTTATTCTCACACCGGAGGGTTACCCCAAAGAGGACCCCTCTGTCCCTTTCTGAGGGGTAAGTTGACGGTGCTGTTCATTTTGTAGGTGGAAGAACCCAGATCCAAGAGAAACCATCGGTGAAATAGTATAATCACACCCGAGGAAAGTAGATCGTCTACCAGTGAGTCGATCCACGTTTCTTCATTGGCGCCATCCACTGTTACAACGGCAACAAGATCTACTCAGATCTATATAAAAAACCAATTTTCACCATGGTTTCTGGCGTTCGTAACGTTGATCAAGCTCTGGAGGATATTGAACGTGAGGATGTTAATGAGGGACAACAGTTTCTGAGGGCGTAGCGTGATTCTACGCGCGCCACCAGTAACCGTCCTTTCATCACAACTCCTCATGGCCAGACTGAAACTCCTCCAGACGATCTTACGTTACAAAATCTTGCCGGCGCGAAACAAAAAGGACCAATGGGTCCAGAAGATGAAACAAATGATCCTAACGAATGGCTCATAAACGAGCAGCGGCGTCTAATGGACAAGTACAATGAGATGGTCAAACAGAAAAAGCTAGCCGACTTAACACAAAGGCAAGCGTTTGATAAGCAAACTGTTCATGGAACAAAAAGGCCGCGCGCGCCGGAAGAAGGACATTCTGTTCACACTGCACACACTGAGTTCAGTGATGAAGAAGTGCACAGCATGAGGAAGACGCAAGATACTCATGCAGGAGGCTCACAGCTCCGCGCGCCTGTGAACATGGCGCCTGGAGCCAGAGCCGATCTGGATATGCAAATACCGTACAGCCCACCAGTTAGAGGGCAAGTGGACGTAACCACACCGTACAGACCAGCCATCTTGGTGAAACCTTCAAAGTTCACTGAGCGCATCGCGAAGGCTCCCATCCAGCACAAAACCAAGATGCCAAGTGGTTTGGGCAAATATGACGGCACAACAGATCCAGACGATTTCTTGCAAGGTTTTTACAACACAGGAAACCTAGAAAGCTGGACGATGCCAACATGGTGTCACATGTTTGCTCGCTGCCTCACGGGCGCGGCGCGTGTCTGGTTTGAAAGCTTGCCGACTGGGCAAATCGATGGGTTCGAGGAACTGTTGGAAAAGTTCCAAGCCCACTTCGTACAGCAGCGCAGACACACGCGCGACCCTGATGACATCATGCACTGCGTGCGCAGGAATGATGAAACGATTGAGGACTACATCACTCGTTTCAATCAGGAGTCTCTTGCAATCGGAGGTATCACTGAGCAACTATTGCGCGTGGCCTTTATACAAGGCGCGCGCAGTGATCAACTCCGCCGAGCTCTTGTGAGCAGAGATGGCATGCCCACCACGTGGGCCAAGTTAATGGAAGCATCGCGAGTTTTCGCGAGAAATGAAAAACAAATTGCCCAAGATAGGGCAAGAGAAAGAGCGCATCAAGCTGAGTCGCCGCGCAGCAAAGAAAAAAGGGGCAAACAGAACTCTGTATGGTCCAGGTTGCAACCAACCAGTTTTTCTTCCGCAGAAAAGCAGGCGCAACCAAGCTCACCCCAGCCCCAAAAAGATGTTCGTAATCGCGGGGAGGGTGACAAGAGGGAAGGCGACAGAGATCCCAGCAGACCTCTGCCAAGAATATGGACTCCCCTCACTAAAACGCCTTCACAGGTGTTAAGCACTGAGAATGTCCAATTCAAAAGCCCCAAGCCACTACACTACAAGGGACCATCAGACAGTGGCAAGTACTGTGAATTTCACAAATCCACAGGGCACAACACTGATGCATGCCACCACTTGAAGGATGCAATCGAAAAGGATGTGAAATCAGGCAAGCTGGCTCACCTGGTGAAAGACTCAAGACCAGAAAACGAACAACCAGGAGCCTGAGCCAGCAAAAAGTACAAAAGAATTTGTGTAGCCGAGGGAGGAAGGCAAGGGCAACTATCAAGAAAGAGAAGCGCGCAAATCCAAAGGGATTGGCGCGAGCAACAAGTCATCTTCCCAAGAATCAGGGGAGGCCCTTCCATCAGCAGTCCTCTTGTCATCACTACACACATTGCTCATTACGAAGTGTCAAAAGTCCTGGTTGACACTGGCAGCGAATCAGACATCATGTATGAGCAATGTTTCAGGAAACTGGATCCGGCAGACCAGGCAAGGCTTGAAATTGTGAACGCCCCGATCTCGGGTGTTTCAAATGAAATCATTCATCCCCTAGGTCAAATACAATTTGAACTAACCATGGGGGATGAGAAACACAAGCGAGCCGAAGTTGTTAACTTCCTGGTCTTGCCCACCACTTCTTCCCACAATATGATCTTGGGTAGGGAAACGATTGCCCAATTCAACGCCATACCGTCACCAGCGCACGGCGCATTGGGGTTCCCAACACCAACAGGTGTAACTTTTGTATACCGAGATCATTTGTGCGCAGTGGCAAGTACTCCGCGGGAGGGGAGAATGAAACTTCCAATGGCAGACAATGCGCCAGAGGAATGGATTCTTAACCCAAAATTCCCGGAGCAGAAAATCACAATTGGCGCAACGATATCAGACGACACGAGATTGAGAATGAAAAGGTTGCTCACAGCATATATGTCGGTCTTCGCGTGGCAACACTCTGATATGACTGGGGTTCCGCGAGACCTGGCGCAACATTCTCTCAACACGTTCAAGTCTGTAGAGCCAATTGCTCAAAAGAAGAGAGTCATGGGGGATGAGAAGGCGAGGGCCATGAATGAGCAGGTTGAGGATCTACTGCGCGCAAACATCATCCGCCCGATACGATACCAGACGTGGGTAGCCAATCCTGTGATGGTAAAGAAAAGTAACGGGTCGTGGAGGATGTGCATTGACTTCAAAGACCTCAACAAAGCGTGCCCAAAAGATTGTTACCCCCTCCCAAACATCGACGCAAAGGTGGACTCCGTGGCGCCATTCAAGCTAAAATGTTTCCTGGATGCCTACAAAGGCTATCACCAGATTCAAATGGCACCACAAGATGAGGACAAGACCGCCTTCAGAACCGACAAGGGTGTTTTTTGCTACACAAAAATGCCCTTTGGTTTGAAGAATGCGGGCGCCACCTACCAAAGACTTATGGATGCCGTTTTCAGTGAGCAAATCGGGAGAAACCTAGAAGTCTATGTGGATGATCTGGTGATCAAGAGCAGGGAGGAAAAGCAAATGCTCAAAGACATCGAAGAAACCCTTGGGCGCCTAAAGGAAGTTAACATGAAGCTCAATCCGAGCAAATGTACTTTCGGCGTACTAGAGGGAAAATTTCTAGGTGTAATGGTCACCAAGGATGGTTTCAAGGTGAACCCTGAGAAGGTGGAGGCCATCCTTGACATGCCCTCGCCATCCACCATGAAAGAGGTCCAGAAGCTGAATGGTAGATTGGTTTCAATCAACAGGTTCCTAGCGAACCATGCAACCAAATCTACCCCATTTGTCAATACATTGAGAAACTGCTTAAAGAAAAGCCAGTTCAAATGGACTCCTGAGGCCGAACAAGCTTTCAGTGAGATTAAAGAATGTTTGATAAATCTGCCCGCGCTCACAGCTCCACTTCCTGGTGAAACTTTGACATTGTACCTATCAGCAGGAGAGCGCGCCATCGGCGCAGTATTATTGGTGGATCGCAAGGGAATCCAAACGCCAATATACTATGTGAGTCGGGTGCTGACAGATCCTGAAACGCGCTACTCCATCATGGAGAAGTTAGTTTTATCACTAACACACGCGTCGCGCAAGCTTCATAGATATTTCAATGGTCATCCCATTGAAGTTCTGACTGGTTACAACATCCAGCAAGTCTTGCGGCGCCCCGCGCTCTCGGGAAGGCTGACAAAGTGGGCGCTGGAATTAGGCGAGCACACGATCGCCTATAAGCCCCGTCCAGCAATAAAGGGACAAATCTTGGCTGATTTCATTGCCGAGGTCCCTGAAGGAAAAATTGAAGAGGCTCAGCGCGAGGTAGACCCTCCGCGAGCCAGTGATGAAGAAAATGTTTGGAGATTGTTCACTGACGGAGCTTCAAACAACGAAGGGTCCGGCGCAGGCCTAAAACTGGTAGATCCAGAGAATCATGAATATACTTACGCCATCAGGTTGGACTTCAAAAGCACCAACAATGAGGCTGAGTATGAAGCCCTGCTGGCTGGCCTGCGCATCGCGCACAAATTCGGGGTTAAAAAGCTAGAGGCCCATGTTGATTCATACTTGGTAGCAGCACAGGTCAATGGCCTTTATGATGCCAAGGAGAACACCATGCCTCTATATCTAGAGCAGGCGAAAAAGCTCATCGAGCAATTTGACAGCTTCAGAATCATTCATATTCCGCGCAGTGAAAACAAATCTGCAGACGCGCTGAGTAAGATGGCATCAACCAGTTTTGATCACTTTGGCAAAGATGTCAGGGTAGAAGTAATGAGCAACCCGTCGGTGGTAGCGAAGTCTGTCCTGGTAACTCATACAACACCTTCATCATGGATAACTCCAATAATGGAATTCTTGAAGGAGGGAAAGGTACCAGATGATCGCGCGCAAGCGAGGAAGATAAGACACAAGGCGCAGAACTATGAACTGCTTGATGGTACATTATATCGACGCTCTTATCTTGGGCCGCTCATGAAATGCCTAGATGCTGAGGAAGCAAGCTATGTGATCAGAGAGATACATGAAGGAATCTGTGGAATACATGCTGGCCCGCGCATGGTGGTTGCCAAGGCAATGAGCGCAGGTTACTATTGGCCTGGCATGTACTTGGACGCTCTAAAAGAGATCCAAAAATGCAAAGCATGTCAGAGCTATGCGCCAAACACCTTGCGGCCAAAGAACAACTTGATTCCGGTGACCTCCGCATGGCCTTTCCACAAATGGGCAATCGACATTGTGGGTCCCCTACCGCAAGCGCCTGGGCGAGTAAAATTCTTGGTAGTGGCAGTAGACTATTTCACAAAATGGGTTGAAGCCAAGCCACTAGCAAAAATAACAGCCGAAGCGATGAAGCAGTTTATCTGGAGCCACATCATATGCCGTTTTGGCTTGCCCATGGAAATTGTGAGCGATAATGGCAAACAATTCACTGACAAGAAGTTATCAAACTGGCTCAAGGAATTGCGCATCAACCAAATCTTCACTTCGGTATACCACCCTCAAGGGAATGGCCAAGTGGAGCGCACGAATCAAAGCTTGTTAAATGGGCTGAAGAAAAGGTTGGAGGGAGAATCCCATTCTTGGGTCGAAGAGCTACCTAATGTCCTGTGGGCACACAGGACATTAAGCAAAACCAGCAACGGCGAATCCCCGTTCAGCCTAACCTATGGAACAGAGGCAATGATTCCAGCAGAAATTGGATGCCCATCCCATAGAGTGCTCATGATGAGCAAGATTGATAACGAGCGCGAAAGAAGGTTGGATCTCAACTTACTTGAAGGGCGCAGAGAGGCGGCTATCATCAGTGAAGCCAAATACAAGAAAAAGCTGGAAAAATATTACAACCAGCGCGTGAAAGAATGCCACTTCAAGAAAAATGATTTTGTCCTTCGAAACAATGAAGCTAGCCGCGCGATACCCCCAGGAAAAATGTCACCCAATTGGGAGGGACCGTATCAAATCTCAGAAGAATTGGGGAAGGGCGCATATGCTTTAAAAGATTTGAATGGAAAGAAGATCCCGCGCGCATGGAACGCGGCACAGCTTAGAAAATGTTTCATGTAAAAAATATCAAGTTTGTAATCAAGGCTTTTTAAGCCATTATGAATAATGATACGCGCTATCTTCTCTTAATGTGGATTCTATTAACTTTTGCATACATGTTTCACACTTCCCTTTATTAATTTTGAGCAATATGACAACATTATATTGACATCAAAATAAAATAAAACGAAGTAAAGCATACATGCGCGAGCAACAAGCTCAAACGCGTTAACGAGTCTTGACTCTAAAACGTCAGGGCCTTAGCCCAATTCTATTACCTTTTGCATACATGTTTCACACTTCCCTTTATTAATTTTGAGCAATATGACAACATTGTATTGACATCAAAACAAAATAAAACGAAGTAAAACATACATGCGTGAGCAACAAGCTCAAACGCGTTGACGAGTCTTAACTCTAAAACGTCAGGGCCTTAGCCCAATAATGTGAGCCTTAGCTCAAATCACTCACAACATCCATCCTACATACTGCGCAGCCTGACCATAAAATACCTAAAAACAACTAAGGCAAAACAAATGCCAAAACATAGTTGTTAAGGTTTCAGGTCGAGGTCGCGCATGCAATTGTAATGGATATCTGAGCAACACATATTGATACGTAAAGGCTAAAAAACTCATAATTCCATGCGCGATAACGTCGCGCAAAACAGGAATAATGAAAACGCAAAGACACGTGTCAACAACATCAAGATATGGCAAAATCACTTACAATATGACAAGGGTTAAGTATAATAAATTCCTTACAACCTTGTTCTTATTCCAACGTGCAAGCATATCTTATATTCAACAAGCAAACATTCAATATAAAGAGATGAATGGGGAATGCGCAAGATGCGAAGAAGGGAAGAACAAAATTTCATTCCATTGAAATTTACAAGTTTACAAGATAAGATACAAATTACAAATAAAAATAAAAAACATGAAGGGCTTCTCAAGTCTCCACGTCGACGTCAGCCTCTTCATACTCCTCATCATCGCCCTCAGCATCTGGCGCAGCCTGCTCCTCGTCTTCTCCAAACTGACCATAGTCAAGTTGTTCATCTTGAATGGAGTCTTCTAGCACAACAGTGTCAGGAGCGGATCCTTTAGCCACGCCAGAGCCGCTAGCAACGCCAGCATTCCCCGCGCCATCATCGCCGCCACCAGCCCCTTCGCACTCGTCAAGTAATTTCTTTAGCGCGGCGAGATCGGGCTGGTCAGCAAGCGCGGATATCTGCAAATCATAAGCAAAAATATGAGTACAAAAAGACTTAGAAAATAAGTCAAGGTAATCTCATTAAGGTTAAAATACCTGCGCAAGGATGGGAATGGGAGTATTCATATACATCTCCCCCATCGCGGCCATCTCCGCGCAGGCAGCGTCGCTCTGATAAGGGTACTCGGATGGGGTCTTCTTCAACATGCCATATTCATAACCATCCGTGAACCCTTCAGCTCGGCCCACCAAGCGCGCGGCAGCGTTGCAATCCATCACCAGGGCCTGAAACTCGCTTGAGTATTTCATCGTGTAAGCGCAACGAGTCATGCCCTGTGAGATCAGCCAGTGGCGATCCTGCGCGAGGCCAGCAACAGACGTCTCGAGGGCAGGAACCTGAGAGTTTAATAACTCAACAGTTTCCTTAGTTTGTTTTAGCGCCTCTTTGTCGGACGCTGCTGCCGCCAGGATTTCTTCTTTTTCCACCCGCGCAGCATCAAGTGCTTCCTGCCTAGACGCTGCCGTCGCCAGGGCTTCATCTTTATCGGCCTGCGCGGCCGCCAGCTCCCTCTTCAGGCGCGCAACCTCACTCTCCAGTGATGATTTTTCAGTTATAGACTGGACAAGAGCTTGGTCACGCGCCTCCGCCTCAAGCTCCAACTCGCGCGCTCGGCGCGAGTACTTGGCCGCGTCCGCCTCCGCCGCCTGCAGCTTCTCCCGCGCAGCCTGAAGCTCATGACCGCGCTTCACGAAGGCGCTGTTGGCACTGGCTCTGTTCTCACTGAGCTCGGCTTGGAGCTTCTCAGCTCTCTCGCGAGCATCAGAAAGATGCCAAGCAGACACCTTAGCCTCTTGCTTGGCTTCCGCAAGAGCATCACGTACTTTTACGTAATCAGAGCGAAGCTCTTGGGAGGCAGCAAAGAAGGCCGACCCAGCAAACATATGGTCGTTGAGCAGGTCGTCGCGAGCGCGGTCCTCCTGGAACCTCCTTTCAGTTGGAGGCACAGCATGAGCCGAGAATTCCGCACACACACCCATGGACTGAAAGGTGCTGTCTTCAGTTATATTCCATCTCGGGCGGTAAATGTGATCGGCTTCCTGCAAAAGCAAAGTAATTATCTAAGTTATCAAAACACTAAGATGGAAGTCCGCGCAGCGGAACAAAAAATAACCTATACCTGCGGGGATGAAGCAGAAAAGTCATCGCCAGCCCTACGAGAAGGCTCCGCCGCGAAACCTCGTGGCGCAGCAGGGCTGGCGGGGGCGCCAGCGGGTTCTTCAACACCAAACTCCTCATCCTCCTCGGAAACAGGCCTTTTCTCCTGCGACCTGGAGCCAAAATCGGTCTCGCGAGGAGGGCTGTGCGCAGGAGGAGGTGAGGGAGGTCTCGACGCCGCCAGGTCGGCGCGCAAAACGGCCTCCTGCTCCTTAGTAATCCCGATGATGGGAGATTCATCGCTTGCAGGAGCAGGAGCAGAGCCAACAGCGCTGGCACCGGCGCCAGAAGTGCCACCAGAAGCTTGTACGCCAGCTACGGCTTCTATGAAAAAAATCAACAAAAAGAAATGGTTCATGAATAGATCTAAAAGAAAGTCAGAAAATAAGAGCGCAATACGTACCTTGGCGCAACTCCGTTCGCGCAGCAAACATCGCCATGAAGTCCATTCTACCCTTCTTTGAGGGTAAAACGGGGGACTTCGAAGCGACCTCCGGCGCAGCCTCGGCATCTTGTTGCGCTGTCGCCGGCTCTACAAACATTTGAGTAAGACAAGATTCATTAGTAATCCTATAAGGGTCGCGCTCATAGAAACATAAAGGATAAGCAAAGTTTACCTGTCGCGGGCGTTTCAGCCGCGCGAAGGGAGGAGGTAGTGGCACCATGCCTCAGGTGGACAGGAGGTCTGCCCACTTTTTTAGGCAGGGAAGACAAGGAAACCTTGGTGGTAAACTCCTGGGTTTTCCCAAATCCCCCCGCCTGAGTAGGAGGGTCCTGAACAACAGGGGCAACATCTTTTTTCTGCTTCTTACTGGCCCCTGCGCCAGTTTTCCCCTTAGCTTTACGCTTTAGTTGGGGCGCCTCCTCCTCCTCCTCCTCTTCCGCGAGCTCCAGCTCGTAGTTTTCGAGCGCATCTACAATACATGCAACAGAAGTGTTAGCAAAATTTGGTATTATAAAGGAAAATGCATAAGTACAAAGGCTTACCAGGCGCATCGCTGTCGAAGACAAATCCCAGATCAACAGGGATGAACATGTCATCAAAGCGATCAGGGAAACCAACCTCCCCAGCGCCGAGCGCGACGGAGCCACCCTCCATATGCTCATCATATGCGGCGTGGATATACTCCTTGGTGACTGCACAAAACAAGTCAAATGATATCAGCAAAAATAATTTTACTCGCGCAGAAGTAAAGCAATGAGATAAACTTACACAACCCGTCGACTTGGATAACGGGCTCAAGCGCGCTGTCCGCCCACCTCCTGCTCATACCAACCCCCACCAGCGCCTCCTCACAAATGTTCTTGGCGGGGGATGGTTCAGCGGTCAACTTATTAACCCAGGCGCCAGTTGGGTTCTTGAGGACACCCACATCCGCAGGCGCAGAAGAAATCGCGCGCATAGTCATGTGGATGGGGATCACACCAGCCCTTATATAGAAAAACCTCTCAGACCAGTCATGAAGGCTCTTGAATGAAACAGTGGAGCACTTCACCTTCTGACTGCGAGGAATAAAAGAGAACCAAGAGTCTTGGATCTTGGGCTTGTAAAAAAACTGAAAGCGCCGAGGGGTGGGCTCCTCGCGCTGGGATTTGCACATGAACTCAAAGTGAGTCATGCGCACAAGTCCAAACGGATGGACTTGGGATATATGAATCCCATAGAACTGAAGCAGTGCACCCACAAACCTTGTCATCGGGAGACGAAGGTTGCAGTGGGTGAAAAAATGGCTATATAGGGATATATAGCCGGTAGGCGGGTCCGCCGCCGTTTGCCCGGCCATAGGCAACATGCAGCCAAACAAGGTGGGAAAACCCTGAGAGGCGATAAGGCTGTCAAGATCAGCCTGCCTCAATTTGCAGGGGATTTCATTCCACCTCTTCACCGCCTTGGTCCTCCCTACCTCCTCCGATGAGCCCTCAGCAGCCTTTTTCCCCTTGCCGGTCTTCTTCAATGTAGACATTACTAACGATTTTCTACGGCAATGGATGGGGGAGATTGTATTGTCTGAACTATCAGACATACAACTGTAAAATCGAACAAGGGAAACTTCTGAAGAACAGATAGCTGGAAGCAGAACAAGGGTAATCGGAATACAAGGAAAGAAAGAAAAGAGCTATGAATATTAAACAAGAAGATGAAGGATAAAAAAACTCTAAGGGCTGGCTTTTATAGGCCCAAGAGAGAAAATTTTGGTGCTGAACGGACTTCACGCGCCCCCACTCGCAGGCTTAAGCCAATACGAGCGCAACACGTGTCCCTGACACTGTGTGAGGGGACATGAAAGGAAACTATACGGCTGCTGCCAGAGTTCACGCGCCACCACTCGCAGGAACGGACCAACACGAGCGCGACACGTGTCCCTGACAGCATGTGAGGGGACACGAAAGGCAACTGTAGCACCTCGAGCACACGAAAGGCCTGACACGTCTCCATCACTGGCCCACGTCAGCAACAACCAACCACGTTCAGGGACGATTCGTTTGCACCCAAGAGGATAGAATTTCGCGCAACGATGAATAATAAGAAGAAAAAGACAACCCCTACTAAAAGAGCAAACTATTTAGTCTAACATCTGTCTTACCTCGCTCGCGCGAGACAAGACACACATTAGACTGGGGGGCTTGAAGAGGTATGTACCCGCCTCAACACCGAGCGAGGCGGGTCAACCCACAAGATATAGACAAGAGGCTTGAAATCAAGACATTAAGAAGTCACAAAGCCAAAACCTATGCGTATGGCGCATATCACATATGCTCAGGCATCATATGCCCAGGCACCACACATGCTCAGGCATCATATGCCCAGGCACCACACATGCTCAGGCATCATATGCCCAGGCACACATATGCTCACGCATATCACATATGCGCGCGGCGCATATCACATGCTCGTGCATATCACATCTGCGCATGAAACACCTGCGCGTGAGAATAAAGAGAAGACCTCGCGCATCCTCAGGATTGGCGCATATCACACATGCACATAATCAACCTCGTCCTTATCCAAATCAGGAATAGGGCAACCTTGATTGTGCACGTCAGACAACCTTCCAGAAGGTATCTTTTTAAGGAATAAGAATATGCTGATGTTGACAGCTGCCAAATGAAAGGTGGACAACTCAGCATAACCCATGTGCTACCACGTGATTATATCCAATGAGAAAGCACCAGGTGTCCCAGAGGACACGTGGCGCAGAGCAATTGGAGGAGGCCAACAAGGCTGAGCCCAATCAGTGGAAACCCTAGCACTATAAATACAGCATCAACTCCACAAGGAGGGACACTCAATCATTCACAGTTACAGCCAGTAACATCATCATATCACATTCAATCACATTCAATTACATTCAATCACAGACAGTTACATCCAGTAACACAATCACACAGAGTATTAAGCTATTAAGCAATACTCTCCAGATTTCCTTACTCTGGACATATTATTATCTTCTCCACAAATACTTATTCTCACACCGGAGGGTTACCCCAAAGAGGACCCCTCTGTCCCTTTCTGAGGGGTAAGTTGACGGTGCTGTTCATTTTGTAGGTGGAAGAACCCAGATCCAAGAGAAACCATCGGTGAAATAGTATAATCACACCCGAGGAAAGTAAATCGTCTACCAGTGAGTCGATCCACGTTTCTTCACTAATGTTTTTTTTTTCTCTATTTTAGAAAACGATATGTAGCAGTGATTATGTAGTTTTTGTACCATTCTTTATAATTTTTTTTAACAAATTTTATAGAAGAGTATGGATAGATTTTAATGAGAATGTACTCATACAATACTAGTATTATCAGTATTAAATATTGTTGTGTTGATGTGTTTGGATCAACACGTAGTTTTTATATTTATTTAAGCTTATTTTTATATTGTTGTTGTAAATCTGATATAGATAGGTAAGTAATAGATTGTTTTAAGTGGTTTACAAGTTTTGATGGAAAAGAAGCCGTTATTGATGTTAAGAACATCAAGATTCAGAAGATCGGGCGGAGTGTTAGTAGTGAACCAGCTTTGTATCGTTTTGTAAACTGTATGCTACTTTCTATCTGTAACTAATCTTATGACTTATATGTCTCTGCTGATATACTATTGAACTCAAAACCCAGCGCAACGCGCTAGATAATTTTGTTATAAAAATAACAAAATAATATAAATTTTTGTTATATATAAAGCTTTTAAATATAACTATATGAACTTTTTGTATAAATTAATTAATAACTAAAAATGAGTCGAGCTTTGAACTTGAATAAACAATACAAGCTCAAGGTTTAAAATAAAACTCATTAAGTCAAGCCCCAAGCTTATGCTCACTTACCACATATCCAGGCATTTGATTTGAGTTTACTATGAGCCCACTACTACTATTTCTAAGCCCAAGTAATGTACTAACCATATGTAAGGCATCAAGGCACATAAAAAGGTAGGAATACTCATATTTAAATAATTTGTTTGGTGGGTTTAAAGCTCCTTAATTCAAATTTGATTTGCAAATTGAATTCAGAATTCGATTCAGATAAGATTTATATTTTAATATTCAAAATTTGTATTCATCATTGAATTTGATTTCATAAGAAGTAAATCGATTTTCGACTTTTATAATTGTCGTAGAATAGTAACTAATATTCAAAAGCATTTGAATTAGGTCGCTCATGCAAATTTTCTTTAAATCGGGTCACTAAAACTTCAAGTCGTTCTTTTTTTGGTTTAATTCTAAGGATTATTGTCCATGATGTCATGCATAATGGAGGGGCACGGAGGAGGGGGTGTGGGAGTGCCAGATTGACAACATGGTCACAGAGAGGCGTGGGGGTGATGGTGTGGGCAGCTTAGTGGAATGTGAAAGTTTATATATCTCCATCTCACTCCACCAACACATTTCACATTTCACTCTATTATATAACAAGCAACTTTGTGTGAAATGTGAAAGTTTCAAATGTTACATGACACCTACGTTGCGAACTCACATTTCACATTGTATAGCACAAGAAAGAAGTAGATGTGGTGGTGGTAGTTGTGGTGTCCCTTGACTTGAATTTACTAGTAACCCATTGTGTCGTTAGTATTACTTCTAAGCTCAAGTTATGTATTAGACTGTTTTGCCATTTCTATACATATAAAAATGAGTAGAAATGTTTTTGATACGGTTCACATCGAGATGAACCAAATATCCAAGAAGTTCAAGAGAAAAATGAAAAAAAAAAAAAAGGAAACCGCTAGATGCACTCAATTGGGGGGAATATTTGAATTAGATCGTGCTACTTTGAAATCTGATGGTGTTTTTCGTAACAGTCTAAGGGGTTGGTTTGCTTTTGGACATGCTTCATTTTCTTTGCTCTTCTTCTTCGGACACATTTGGCATGGTGCTCGAACCTTGTTTAGAGATGTTTTCGCTAATATTGACCCAGATTTGGATGCTCAAGTAGAATTTGGAGCATTCCAAAAACTTGGAGATCCAACTACAAGAAGACAAGAAGCCTGATACAACTACAACATTTCTTTGGTCTCTTTCGAATCGATTTTCTTTTTATGATTTTTTTTTATTTTATATAGGGTACCAGATAAATCTTGATTTGAATCGTCATTTTTTTGTTACTCTTGCTCTTTCTTTATCATAGGGTTATATACATTCTCATTGTGAGAAGGGATCATTTGAGCGTATCTAAATAGATACTATGTTTACATTTACATTCCATTTAAGATTAGGAATAGGCGTAATCGGACCTGCTTTTTACATATCTCTCGTTATTTGGGACCCTATTCACCTCTTTGGGCTTCTATTGAATCGAGAAATAGGTTTGATTGTCCATATTTTTGATATATTGGATATATGTATAAGGCATTCTCCGGATAATGCAAATCGAAGCAATTGGATGTCCAATTCGGGCCTATATGACACGACCGATCAATAGAAAGACTCCAACATCCACTATTCCATACATCACACTATATAGATACATATTCATGGAATACGATTCACTTTCAAGATGCCTTGGTGGTGAAATGGTAGGCACGCGAAACTCAAAATCTCGTGCTAAAGAGCGTGGAGGTTCGAGTCCTCTTCAAGGCATAATATTGAGAATGCTTATTTAATGAGAAATTCAATAAGAGAGCTCGGATCGAATTGGTATTGCTATCTGAGCTCTCTTGGAATAACTTCGACAGCGGATCACAAAATCTTGGTCATCTACTCTATCTAATGAATGGGGAGTCTGCTTTAAAATTTCAAATCGTCCACCCTGCACCCACCCCTCGAGTATATGCTTCAACAGGAATCACACAATGGTAGATTATAAACCTCTAGTAAAATGACCACTCGTAACCCAATAGTCCGTTTTAGGGATTGGCGACTTACCCATTCAGTGACTTTGGCACTGGACGTTCCCCAAACGGCAACTGTCGGGTCGGGTGAATTCAATAATAGACGTATGTTGGAATTCTAGCCTTCCTTCGCCTTTCATGGCCACATATCTTTTCGGCTAAGGAATGGGAATATCTTCTCCGGTTCCATGAATCTAATTTGCATTTCATCCGGGGAAAACCATCTTTTTCTCAACAATGCCTTTGTCATTTGATCCAATAGCGTTCAGTTAGATAGGAACAGATTTGATAAATACTGATAACTCTCAGATAGAGTATTAGAACGGAAAGATCCATTAGATAATGAACGATTGGTTCAAAGCCATCCATGTCGATTAATCAATAATTCGAAGTGCTTTTCTTGCGTCTTCTTGATAAACCAGCGTTTATATAGAGATGTAGGAGGATTTTTGTGGGGAGTAAGAAGCCCCCTTGGCATCTCTTCATCTACAAATAATTCTCGATGTGAAAACACATAGACAAAAGGCTGAGCTTTGAATAGGAAAAAGAGTGGATCTGCAGGGTCCCAAATGAATTGGCTTATTCGAAAAAGGCCTTGTTCTTTGGAAGATATTTCTCGTGTCTGGTACTTCACGGTTTCAATTTGCAAGAACTCCGAATCATTCTCTTGAAGCTCATTCTGCAAGAGCTCTGAATCATTCTCTTGAAGCTCATCCTCTTCATCATAACGCTTGCCCCGAAATGACCTGGACAAATAGAGAAATCCCAATTCATTGGGCCTTTCGATACAATCAAATAAAAAGCGCCAAGGGCGCCATATTCTAGGAACCCAAACTATGGGATTAAATAAATCCTCCTCTATCTGTTGTCGGTCGAGGGCTCCTTCCCCCTCTTCAAACTCCGATTCGTCTTTTCCATATAAAATCTCTGATCAAGGATAGAACAAGATCCTTTTTGCATCATATCTAAGGGATTCTTTGGTTCGGGTCGAAGAAGCAATGTCACTCGATCCTTATCAAACTGACTGCATGTCCGTGTGGATCCCACCAGAACGCCTTCCACTTCTAATAGGCCACGAACTAGACCAGAATCATTCTCAACGAGTCCATAAGGAGTGATCCCATTTTTTCATCGGGTCCGGGTAGAGACCAAAGATCTTGAGTGACCGATCCAGCAGAACAACTCAAAAGATAAAGAAGTATCATTAATTTCTTCATGTTTCTTCCAAGTTCGAAGTACCAATTGTACAAATAAGAATCCACTTCGGTACATGATTTCTTTTTCATATAGATAGATATAGGATCTATGTAGCAATTACTTAAAAGTACATTTGTGCTACATCCCTTCCTATCTGATAGAAAAGGATCCCATGATCCTGGACCGATCTTACCTGGGATTGCAAATCACAAATTTGTCTATGAAGAGCGGATCTAATTGTATTAGTATCTATAATTGATTTCTTTTGTGTAATACTAATCGAAAGGCCTCATTGGTAAGTGCTACAAGATCTCGTGCATTGGAACCCATGGTTATGGACCCGACGGCAACAAAAAGTCTTCGTCGTATGTGGGCTTTTCAAAGTGTTTTATTGTTAAGTATAGTCATGATTTTTTCTATCAATCTGTCTATTCAGCAAATAAATAGCAGTTCTGTCTATCAATATATATGGTCTTGAATTATCAATAATGATTTTTCTTTAGAATTCGGATACTTGATCGACCCACTTACTTCTATTATGTCAATATTAATCACTACTGTTGGACTTATGGTTCTTAATTATAGTGATAATTATATGTCTCATGATCACGGATACTTGAGATGTTTTGCTTATATGAGTTTTTTCAGTACTTCCATGTTGGGATTAGTTACTAGTCAAATTTGATACAAATTTATATTTTTTGGGAATTGGTTGGAATGTGTTCGTATCTATCAATAGGATTTTGGTTCACACGACCTGTTGCAGCAAAGGCTTGTCAAAAAGCATTTGTAACTAATCGTGTTGGTGATTCTGATTTATTATTAGGCACTTTGGGTTTTTATTGGATAACAGGGAGTTTCGAATTTCGTGATTTATTCCAAATATTCAATAACTTGATTTCTAATCAGTGTTGCAAAAATCCCGACTAGTCAACGATTAATCCCCGATTAATCGCTAGTCCCCACTTCACTGATTAATTTTGGGCTAGTCGGCCAATTAATCGGTCAATGGTCAAATCCGGCCAAAATCGGCGGTTTCCGGTCAAATCCGGCCAAAATCTTCCGACCAAAATCAGCGGTGTTCGGCGAGATTCCGACCAAAATTAGTGGTTTCGCGTGAGACTTTAACAAAAATTAGCGGATTCAAGCGAGATTCCAACCAAAATATGTGTTGTGTATGTATAAAACTGGAAATTACATATAAAAATGTGTGCGTGTATGCATAAAACTGAAAATTATGCATTAAAGTATGATCCGATTAATCCCGATTAATCTCGACTAATCCCGATTAATCGCTAGTCCCCACCCCACCGCCCGACTAGCGACTAGCGATTTTTGCAACACTGTTTCTAATAAAGAAGTCAATTGTGTGTTTGTTACTTTGTGCGTTGTTCTATTATTTGCCGGTGCGATTGCTAAATCTGCACAATTTCCCCTTCATGTATGGTTACCTGATGCAATGAAGGGCCGACTCCTATTTCGGCCCTTATACATGCTGCTACGATGGTAGTTGCGAGAATTGTTCTTGTAGCTCGACTTATGCCTCTTTTCATAGTCATACCTCACATAATGAATTGTATCTCTTTGATAGGGATAATAACAGTTTTTTTCGGAGCTACTTTAACTCTTGCTCAAAAATACATTAAGAGGGGTTTAGCCTATTCCATAATGTCTCAATTGGGTTATATGATGTTAGCTTTAGGTATGTGTAAGTTTTTTTATTAACTATTAAAACAAACTAGATTTTGACCCGGCGCGTTGCGCCGGGGCAATTGGTAAAACCTCAACGTTGAAACCCGGGTGTTGGTAAAACCCAAGCATTACGTCGGTGAATTGACACGAATTCAGTTAGTATCGTTTGCGTTGTTTACGTATAGACATCATTAGTAAAACATTAGCGTCCAAAAAATATGTATTCGTCAAATTAACATAGAAATATATTATATTTAAAACGACATTTTTTTGGTCGGTAAACCTGGGCGGTGCAAGCGTTGTCGGTCCAGACATTAACTGGACACGAATTCGGTCGGTTTTGGTTAAGTTTGTTACGATACCGAAGCTAAAGAAAGGAAAAAATATATATATATAAATTGAGTGGACCAATGTGGTGGTGTCGGTTGGTAAACTCGGTTGTTGGTTAAACTGAGCGTTGTCGGTCTTGGGCGTTGAGACGTTGAGTCTATGCAATTAGGTCAATTTTCGTCACATTCGTTATGATTTCGGAATTAAAAAAAAACAAAAGAAACAATAAAATTATCATTCAGCAAGCTTCCGTTATGCTCGTTACGGTATCAGAACGGGAAAAAACAAAATGCTTTGGACAAGTAGGTTTCACATCCGTTGATGGTGTAGTGAATAAAAAAAATAAATCCGTCACCGTAAAAAAATCAGTCGGTATCGAACTACAATACTAAAACTAAAAAAGCAGCAACAAAACCCCGCGGCAAACAAAAAAAACACCATGCTCGTTGCGGCTGCGTAACGACGCAAATTCTGTTAGTATCGAAAGCGATAACATTAATAAGGGGGAAACACAACGAATAATAATAACCAACGTTTAGCGGCCGCTAACTGATGTGAATTCGGCCGATATCAACACGAATTTGGTCGGTAATTTACGGTACCGAAAGTAAAAAAATAAAAAAAATTGACAACAAAACTCGGAGCGTAAGAAAAAAACTTGTGCGTTACGACTACAAACAAGCACAAATTTGATTGGTGTCGGTTACGTTCGTTACGGTTTCAACAAGTTATAAAATAGCAAGAACACACAAAATATAAATAATAAAAAAAATGTTATTCATGTGCAGCTCTAGCTTGTAGAATGTGCTTTTTGATGTTTGTAGAAAGCGTTGGACACCGACATTGCAATATTAATCAGAAATAAGTATAGGAATCGAACCTGAGCTGGGGGGTCAAAACTTGTTTTTCAACATTCTACTCCAAACCAGTAGAGCAATGCATCACAATTGTTTGCTTTTCAATATTATTAAATATAACCTTTTTAACACTATCATGGCAGAATTGTGGCACCGACATTGCAATATTAATCTATAGTATAATTGAATGACAGTAAATAGATATCCAAAGTTCCAAACATTGAAGAATGAAGAGAACAACTAAAAACCTTATTCATTATTGAATTTGAATTTGATGGATTTTTAGGTGGATGATGGTAAATGTATGTATGCATGATGCATGTTAAAAATGGTGTGTGAGAGAGAGAAAGTGAGGATGATGGATGGCACGAGAGTCAAGGGAAGCAAAAGTTAAAGATGTATGTATGTATGTATTTAACAAGTGGAGAAACGGTGGCATTTGGTATTTGGTAACCTCCTTGTCTCCTTGTCTTCAGTATGCCCTCTTTGAAAACTCTTTTGCCTTCTTCCCCCACTACCAAACAAAACCATTACATTACTTTTTTCCTCCTAACCACTTTTTATCTTTACTCTTTAAATAAATTATTTTTTATAAAGACTCCAAATACTTTCACCCTTCATTCTAGAACACTTAGTTGGCAATATCAATAGGTGTTCAAACGATTCTATTATTTTTTTGGTATTAAATTACATGTCAAGTTTTATACGTATGAAAAAAGGAAATGGGTATATGTACATGCCTTTAATTCAAACAAAATGAGGGTGAATGAATGGTGGTGATTACTTAGCATTTAGCGTTTGGCTTTGGTATGGAGTGTTTGGACGGATGAGTAATAAAAGCTAAAGGTGTTTTGGCCACCCCTCTTTGATTCCCCATCCACCTTAAGACATGACAAAAACATTTCTTAAATTCTTTTTTCTAATTTCTCAAATATTCCAAATTTAATAACATGCCTACTCTTTATTCATAGCATGCTAGTGCACGTTTGAGAATATATATATATCCCAAATTACGATAAATATTCTAAGTCTATGACCTTTTTGAAAATGCTCATTGGAGTTCGTAAAGGATGAAATAATACACATCCATTTTAAATTTCTTTTTTTTTCAAAAATTCGATAATATATATGGTTGAATTTTTAAATAGATTTTAAAGCTTTGGCAACCCAAAGTATGAAAATATATATATTTTAACTATTTTAAACTCCTTAAGCAATGACCCATTGCGTCAACAAACAACTAAAGAAAGTATTTAAAGTTTAAAAAAACATTTGTAGCTTGATTTAACTAGTTGTTGATTAGAATAACAAAATAAATCAACGAGCATGATAAAGATTTTAACGAACTAGAAACTGTAATGTAACATTTGGCCTTTCGTGTCACCAATATGCCCGTTTTCTCCAAATTGAGCTCACGGGTTTCTTTTTGGTTGCCTAAGCTGTAATTCTGATGATGTCACTCATAATGAGACTACTTTCAACCGAGCACGCTTAACTGTAAATTTTTTTCTCTCATTTACTAGCATTATACTAAAACGCATTAGTGATTTAAGATGCATGAGTCAATCTTTATAAACCAAAAATCTCTTTTGTTTATTGCTGGCATAGAATTAGCCTAGGGTATTACATGATACGAGTAATAGTTTATAATATGTTACATTAATCTTATACTAGTTATGTAGTTATTATAAACGTATTTGTCACTCGAATAATAACGTGCATATAACATTTAAAAAGAAAACCCATTATGAATCCGACTATCTAAGAAGGCGGTTGAATTTTGATTTTTGAGCTTGAAAAGTGCCTTCATTAAAAAAAAGCCGGTGTTAACATGTTTTTTCAAAGTCAAGTTTAGACTATTATTCCCTTTTAGATATTGTTCAAACATTACTTTCTGATTAATTATACTTTTTTTGCAAAACGCAATGAATAATAATTAGATAATGTGTCCTAAACACAATCTTTGACTTGTTTAGTTTTGTTTTGAATAACCTTAACTTGATGGCAATTTTTTCAAAATGGTTATAACACTTATCAACTTCTTCTTACCCACATTTGATCCTAAAACAATTGTGTTCTTTCCATTAATTGAAATACACTTATGGCAAAATAGTTCAAAAAATGACTAGTTTGATTATATCTTCTTTTGTAAGATGTATTTAAAATATCTAAAAACTCTAATGTGCTATATCAATATATATATTAAAATTAATTACATTACATGTAGTCTTGTGCTTAACAAGCTAGTCAAACCAACTCTAGTTCGGACTCAAATTTGAAGTTAAACAAGCAAGCTTAACTCGAATCTTTTATTCTTGAGGAGCTTAAAGTTTGAGTTATCCTCACATATTTATTCTAAAATTAAAATTGCGGTGGCCTTAAATGATTTTTTAGAATTCAAAGTTAATTTTAACAAACCAGACATACGCCGGCTCGAGCTCAACTCATTTACAAACTACGTTTTTGTGGATTTTTCACAAGCCTTAAAACTTTTAGGGGGTGTTTGGTAGAGGGAATTGAGGGGTGAGAAATGAAATTGGAAAGAATTCTCTTGTTTGTTTATGAAAGAAAGAGGTGAGAAATGGAAATAAACCATTTCCATTTCTCTGATTTTGTTTCTCTAAAAAAGCGGAGAATTGGATTTCTAGGGTTTCATTTCTCAGCCTCACTCTCTCACGCCTCTCCCTGCTGTTCGATCTACAGCAGCAAACTCACGCCTCTCCCTGCTGTTCGATCTACAGCAGCAAACTCACGCCTCTCCCTGCTGTTCGATCAACTTGCAGCCTCTAATCACCCACAAATCATCTCCAATCCAAGAACCGAGTTCGTATTCGCGATCCTTGCTTCGATTCCAACGATCCTAGGTATGAAACTTTCATTTTTTCGACTTTCTTATGCTCGACCAGACCTAAACCTCGATCCAAACTCAACTGCTGATGTCGATTGTTATCGTGGGATGTTTGTATGTTGTTGGTAATCGATTTAGATATGTTAGATTTCAATGGTTTATGTTTAATTCGACTCTTGATGAAATCTTTGATGTCTAGGTTGGGAATTGAACATTATATGGTATGAAATTGATGAGTTTGAATCATGAATTTTATGTTAGAATGATATTTAGATGCTAGGTTGAATGTTGGAACCGATAAATTGAATGTTTACATGAGTTGCTTGAATGCTGATGCTGATGAAATCTGTAATGCTGTTTTGTTCAAACAATATTTTGATCATAACAGATGCAAATTGATCGTTTCTTGAGTCTAACATTAAGTTCAAAGAGTCTAGTTTCAAACCCCACTGGTTTCGTAATTTTTAGAGAAGTTTTGATTACCCAAACATGAAAAATAAAACCGAAGGTCAAATCTGTTTTTGACTGACAGATTTTAGGTCCACTTCTAAAGAGCATAACTCTCTTGTTTTTGTAGTTTTAGACTTCATTCCTCTTTCTAATGAACATTTTAAGTGTCTAGAATATTTCCCAATTGGCCTTGTATGCAAATCCTGAGTAGTCAATTTTTGAGAAATTTTGACATTTACAAACTCTGAACAGTAAGTTTTAGATACCTTTGATAATTAGCATTTTAGTTGAAAACCTTATGCATACTTTAAAATTTTGAGAAAAATATATAAACACCTAGAGATGTTGAAGTTTCTGTGAAAATATTTTCATAATTTATTTCAATTGTTTTGTTGATAAATAAATCTATATTTACAAACTCAAATCTGACCAAAAAACTCAGATTTCTACATATCAACAAATCATCACTTTTTACACCATTTTTATCTAGAAATTGACTTGTAACTCACATGGAAACCTTAGGGATCTTGTATAACATTGACTTGTAACTCACATGGAAACTTGGATGTTCAATTTCATCCAAAATAACATATATATTGATGTAAACATTGGCAATTAAACAACATTCAGCAAGTCAGTGAATAAAGTAGCCTGTAATCATTTTTCTTGCTTTCATGATCACTTTGTTGCTAATATTTGGATTATATTTTGGAGTTATTTGCTTTTCTTGAATTTTCTTATATTTTTATGTGTAGATGGCAAGATCACCTTCCAGACAAAGAATAGTTGCCATAGGTGCATTTTATGTCATTTATGTTACGATTCGTTGGTGGATGTTGTAACATCTGCCCCGATCCGACCCGACCCAGGTACCCGTTTCCCTTATCCGATCTCTTTCTTTTATGATTTAATATCTATTTATACTCATACTTTATTTTTAATAATAATAATATATTTTCCTTCCCGCCTCTTTCTCTCTCTTTCTTTCCGCCGTCCCGTCCCTCTTCCTTCTCTCTTTCCGCCTTCTTTTCCCTCTTGTCGCCGTCCCGCCCTTACGCCTTGTTTCCCTCTTTTTCTTCTAACTCTTTGCTTGTCCTTTGTTCCTTCCCGCCTAAGGTTGTCTGCGCAGCTCCACGCGCCAGACTCCTTACAAGGAAGCCTGCGTGAAGACCATCTGTTCCAGCGATACGCGAGACGAACTCTTCTCGCAGCACGCTAAGAATTGTAATTCTTCTCGCAGCGCGCGAGGAACGGTAGTTCTTCCCGCGACGCGTTAAGGATTTGTAGTTCTTCTCGCAGCGCGCTAAGAATTGTAGTTCATCCCTCGACGCGCGAAGAATTATAGTTCTTCCCGCGGCGCGCTAGGAATTTTAGTTCCTCCCGCGGCGCGCTAAGAAATGTGATTCTTCCCGCGGCACGCTTAGAAATGTAGTTCTTTCCGCGACGCGTTAAGGTTGGTTCTGTCTGCCTTCGCGCTCGCGCTCTCTTGACCTTCTGTGTCTGCCTTCGCGCTCGAGCTTTCTCGCGCTAGACTTATCTTTTCTTCTGTTTTATCCAGCCTGTTTGCTTTTGTGTTGTCTATCTTCTGTGCTGTTGACCTAATCTGCTTTATGTCTGAAAAGTTACTTTCGGCGCAGCATGCGCACCAACCCCATTGGTTGGCAGAAAAAGTGACTGACATTATCTTTTGAGATCTGCTTTTGCCATGCTTTGACCAGTACCTTTTTCTGATCCGCCCATGCTTTTTACTGTTCCCTGTCAGCTTTATCTTGCCCCTGCAGCTGCCATATCTTTTGATATCTTTTGCTTTTGGAATCTTTTGCTTTTTGAGATCTTTTTCCCCTTTTCTAGGGATTGTGTTCCCTAGGGTTTCTCTATAAATAATAATAATATTTTCATAACACTACACACACAAAACACTTAATCTCTCTTGCTCCTTGCTCTCTCTGCCGTCCTCCTCTCTGCCTCCGTCTTCCTCCCTGTTCTGTCCTGCTTTTCCGGTAATATATATTATATATAATAACTTACTTATTAATTATGCTAACTTATATCAAGACTTAAAACAAATCATTAAAACAATAATCTTATTTATAGGTTAACTTGTGCTTGTTTAAAGTTGGCTCTTGCTTTATCTTACACCGCATCGTTTATCAAGTGAGTAATCTCGTACCTAATCCCTTTTTGCTTTTAACGTTTTGGGATGTTCATGTGTTCATACAAACTTAGAGTCTTAAACTGTTTATGAACTTTAGTCGCGCAGTATCCCATGTGTTGAGGACGTAGACTTGGCTGTTTATTTGTATGTGTGGATCATTAACCGTCTTGTCGGTCTATTCCGCAGTTCTCATGGTACCATTAGATGAACACGGGAGAACTATCGTTTATGATTTTCTCTTTTGTTTACACATGCACAGTTTGTCTTGTTTGTGAGCTCAATTGTGAGCACTGGCAGTCTATGAATCTTAGAGTTGGTCCCGATCAGATTACACCCTTGTTGAAAACCAGACATACACATGTTGCGCGCAGATTTATTGTTATCTATGTATTGTATTAAACTTGATTTCTCACCAACACGCAAGTGTTTGACGTTTATTTTAACACATGTTCAGGTTTGCTGTAGCTACATTTGGAGCTTGTGGACACGTAGGACGTTTTTACTTTTGGACCTAGATTAAAATGTATCAAGACAAGTTATTGTTGTTCGAATATTTTGCCTTATGATATATTGATTTATGTTGATTTATGTTATCTGTGTTTACCTTGCGCGTGCGCGAATGAACGTATTTATTAAATATTGACACCCAAATAGTGTCACGAGTAATGAAACAATATGTGGCGCCCCGATGTATAATCCGCCTTTGGTCGGGGTGTTACAGATTGGTATCAGAGCTCGTTGACTTTAGGATAGGTGGTTAGACGTAACGGCCTAGAATACCTAAGAGTCCCTTCTCGAACATGAGAGAAATCTCATGTTTGCGCGCTTATTGTTAATTACTCGTTATTTATGAATATGCTCGCGCTTGCGCAGTATATGATCTTATGTTTTATTTCGCGATATTTAGATTTTTAATTGAATTTCGATTTTTATTGATTTTACTTACATACTCGTTTGTTGGATTTGAAAATCTGAAAAGTCATGGTGATACATGAATAGTTGATTTTCAATTTCCATTTACGATTATGTTCTGAGGTTGGAGACTTGAAAAGTCATGGTGATACTTGAATTGTCAACCTCCAATACTCATTTTCTTGTATGTTTTATATTGAAGATTGAAAAGTCATGGTGATACATGAATCGTCAATCTCCAATACTCTTTTGCTCGTATATTTTAAATTGGGAATTCGGAAAGTCATGGTGATACATGAATTGTCGATTCTTGATTCGAATTTGTTACCTTTATTAAGTCTGCATTTAGGATCATTTATTTTACTTTAACTTTTGATAGTATCTGACTCCGTGAAACCAAGCTTTTCGAGGTTATACTTTGCGCTAAAACCAAGATATTAACTAAGAATTAAAACTTTTATAGAATGCCTCCGCTATCAGCTCGCCATCTCAAGAAGAAAGAAGCCGCGCGCAGACGTTCGCAGCAACGTTCCCAGGAAATGGCCGCCGCAATAGCCCAAGCTTTGAGCCAAAACAATACCAACACTTCTGGTTACAACATTAAGTCCTTTAACGCGGGTAACCCTCCAAAGTTCACAGGTCTTGAAGGAGCCACCGTGATGCTCCAGTGGCTTGAGAAAATAGAGAACACTTTCCTCCATACCCAATGCCCCTCAGACAGACGAACCCTATATGCTTCCAGTGTCCTGGAATCTAGAGCGCTTACATGGTGGAATGGAGTAGCTCATGCGCGTGGCGCAGAAACTGCTTCTAGCATGACATGGGAGGAATTCAAGGAAATTCTGACGCGAGAATTCTGCCCTCCCAACGAAGTTAAGCGCCTGGAGGAAGAATTTTGGAATCTTAAGCAATACAGCGGTGAAGCGCGCGAGTACGCGACGCGTTTCCATGAACTAAGCCTGCTTGTCCCTCACCTTGTTACCCCTTCCCGCCGAGCCATCGAGAAATTCCTTGGGGGTCTCCCCATGGAAATTCAAGATTCTGTATGGGCCAGAAACCCAGTAACCCTCTCTGACGCCATTGAGTTGGCCGCTGTGCTCAGCGATAACCATGTCAGAGCAGGAACCCTGTTCCTGCGGGGAACTGAAAAGACCAAACCCACCAAAACTGCCCCTGAACCCGCAGAAACCAAACCAGAACCCTCAAACCATAACCAGAAACGTAGGCGCAGACAAGCTTACGCGCTTACCAACCCGCCCATAGTCCAGCAACCCGCCTACCAACCTCTAGTATACGCGCCTAACCCTCTGTCAGCCTACCCAACACCTCCTGTAGTCCACAACTATGCCTTAAGCAATCCAGCACTCCCTGCCCCGCCAACTAAGAAACCTTACACAGGAAACCACCCCTTTTGCCCAACCTGTAGACTCCACCACCCACCTCAAGTCCCATGTCGACTTTGTACCCGATGTGGCCGCGCTGGTCACCTTGCAGAAAACTGTAGAGTCCTTCCCGCCAATCCAATTGCGCCAACACCACCAGTCTACCCGCAGAACCCACAACCAACCTACCAAAACCCACGACCCAGATCGTGCTTTAACTGCGGTGATCCCAGTCATTTCCGGAACGCGTGCCTGAGACTACAAGTTCAGATTACACAAGCGAATCCGGTGAACCAGATTTCGAACCAAGTGACACGCGGACGAGCTTTTAACATAACCGCGCACCAAGCGCAAGCGAATAATGACGTAGTTAATGGTACATTTTTGCTTAACGGATTTTATGCTTCTGTACTTTTTGATACTGGCGCCGATCGAAGTTTTATCTCTCGCGCCTTCGAGCAGAAGCTTGCGCGACCGCGCAACGATTTAAAAGAAGATTTTTCAGTTGAATTGGCTAATGGCGAAACTGTTTTAATTAACTCTGTGATTAAAGATTGCACGCTTAACCTTAACGAAAACGATTTTCTGATCGACCTCATCCCCATGCCTCTTGGAAGCTTTGATGTTATCATTGGTATGGACTGGCTTACGCATAATTGCGCCGAAGTTATTTGCGCCAAGAAGATGATTCGCATACCTCGAGAGAATGGTGATCTTCATATCTACGGCGAGAAACCCTCCCGCGGTCTTAAGCTTATGTCTTGCGCCGAAGCCCGAAGGCTCATGCGGAAAAGGTGTATTGCATTCTTAGCCCATGTGGTTAAACCCGATGAAGGAAAGAAGAAGCTTCGCGACATCCCTGTTGTGCGCGATTTTCCTGAAGTTTTTCCTGATGATCTTCCTGGTATCCCTCCCGCTCGTGAAGTCGAGTTCCGTATTGATCTTGTCCCTGGTGCTTCCCCCGTAGCCAAATCTCCTTATCGTCTTGCACCCGCTGAGATGCAAGAATTGGCAAGCCAACTTCAAGAGTTGACTGCTAAAGGATTCATCCGCCCTAGCTCTTCGCCCTGGGGTGCTCCGGTGTTGTTCGTTAAAAAGAAAGATGGATCGTTTCGCATGTGTATTGATTATCGCGAGTTGAACAAACTCACCATTAAAAACCGGTATCCCTTACCGCGTATTGACGACCTCTTCGATCAACTCCAAGGTGCCTCTTGTTTCTCGAAGATTGATCTCCGCTCTGGCTATCACCAGTTGCGCATTCGCGATGAAGATGTTCCGAAGACTGCTTTTCGAACTCGTTATGGCCATTTTGAATTCTTGGTCATGTCCTTCGGTTTAACCAACGCACCCGCCGTTTTCATGGATCTAATGAATCGGGTGTGTAGGCCTTTCTTGGATAAATTCGTGATTGTGTTTATCGATGATGTTCTGGTGTATTCTAAGACCAAGGCCGAGCATGAGCAACATCTTCGGTTGGTGTTGCAAAAGCTTAGAACTGAGCAACTCTATGCTAAGCTTTCCAAGTGTGAATTTTGGTCTGATGAAGTACAGTTTCTTGGTCATGTTGTAAACAAGATGGGTATTCATGTCGACCCATCCAAAATTGAAGCAATCAAGAACTGGATTACGCCATCTACTCCTTCTGAGATCCGTTCCTTTTTGGGCTTAGCTGGTTATTACCGGCGCTTCATTTCGAACTTCTCGAAGATCGCTTTGCCTTTAACAGCTCTAACGCACAAAGGTAAACCGTATATTTGGGGCTCGAAGCAAGAAGAAGCCTTTCTAACGCTCAAGCGTTTGTTGTGTGAAGCTCCTGTCCTTGCGCTACCTGAGGGTAATGATGATTTTGTCGTGTATTGCGATGCCTCCAACCAAGGTCTCGGTTGTGTTCTTATGCAACGAGGCAAGGTTATCGCTTACGCATCAAGGCAACTTAAGGTTCACGAAAAGAATTATACAACTCACGACCTCGAACTTGGTGCAGTTGTTTTTGCCTTGAAGATCTGGAGACACTACCTTTATGGTACTAAGTGTATCCTCTACACTGACCATAAAAGCCTTCAGCATATCTTTAATCAAAAGGAACTCAACATGAGGCAACGCCGATGGAACGAACTCATCAGCGATTACGATTGTGAGATTCGGTATAATCCTGGTAAGGCTAATGTGGTAGCCGATGCGCTCAGCCGAAAACCCTGCCAGCTTAACTGTATCTTGCCGCGCACCCAGCTTCACTTTGCGCCGATTCAAAGCAACCTTGAATCGCGTATTCGTGACGCGCAGCGCGCATCCATCAGTAATGGTAACCTTCGCGCCGAGTTAGCGTGTGGCGCGGAAGCGCATTTTGTGCCCAATCTGAGTGGAATTCTCTGCTATCTCAATCGCATCTAGATTCCCTTTGATGAGAATCTTCGCGCTGATATCCTGAGTGAAGCGCACAAATCTCGGTATTCTATTCATCCCGGCGCTGATAAGATGTACAAGGATTTGCGCATTACTTATTGGTGGCCCGGTATGAAGAAGGATATTGCTATGTTCGTAGCTAAATGCCTGACTTGTTCTAAAGTAAAAGCTGAACACCAACGCCCATCTGGTTTGCTCGAACAACCAGAAATTCCTACGTGGAAATGGGAAGGTATAGCGATGGACTTTATTACCAAGTTACCTTTGACAGCAAGCAAACATGATAGCATTTGGGTAATAGTGGATCGTTTGACTAAGTCTGCTCACTTTCTGCCCATTCGTGAAAACTACCGTGTTGAGCATCTCGCGCAGCTTTATGTCAAGGAAATTGTCTGCCGTCATGGTACTCCTTTGAGCATCATATCCGATCGCGATGGCCGTTTTATATCTCGCTTTTGGAAATCTCTCCAATCTGCGCTAGGAACTCGCTTGGACATGAGTACGGCATATCATCCTCAGACTGACGGTCAGTCTGAGCGAACTATTCAAACTCTTGAGGATATGCTCCGATCTTGTGTTCTTGATTTTGGAGGTAATTGGGATTCACACCTGCCTTTGATTGAGTTCTCTTATAATAACAGCTATCATTCCAGTATTGGTATGGCCCCATTTGAAGCACTTTACGGTCGTAAGTGCCGCTCCCCGATTTGTTGGAGCGAAGTGGGTGAAACTCAAATCACAGGACCCGAACTTGTTCAAGAGACAACCGATAAAATCGCCAAGATCCGTGATCATCTGCTGACTGCCAGAAGCCGACAGAAGAGTTACGCAGATCGTAGGCGGAAGCCTCTAGAATTTCAAGTTGGTGATCTTGTTCTCCTCAAAGTGTCGCCCTGGAAGGGTGTTGTCCACTTTGGGAAGAAAGGTAAGCTTGCTCCTCGATATGTTGGACCATTTAAGATTCTCGCGCGTGTGGGAAAAGTTGCCTACAGACTTGACCTGCCGCCCGCGCTCAGTAATGTGCATCCAACGTTCCATGTATCCAATCTCAAGAAGTGTTTAGCTGACGAGAACCTTCACATCCCACTTGATGAAGTTCAAGTTGATGAAACTATGCATTTCGTGGAGAAGCCTGTTGAGATTATGGACCGCGAGGTTAAGCAAACCAAGCGCAGTCGCATCCCTATCGTGAAAGTTCGCTGGGAGTCCAAGCGCGGAGCCGAGTTTACATGGGAAAGGGAAGATCAAATGAAGATCAAGTACCCGCACCTGTTCTCTGCGCAACCTACTTCGAGATAAATTTCGGGACGAAATTTCTTAAAGTAGGGGAGACTGTAACATCTGCCCCGATCCGACCCGACCCAGGTACCCGTTTCCCTTATCCGATCTCTTTCTTTTATGATTTAATATCTATTTATACTCATACTTTATTTTTAATAATAATAATATATTTTCCTTCCCGCCTCTTTCTCTCTCTTTCTTTCCGCCGTCCCGTCCCTCTTCCTTCTCTCTTTCCGCCTTCTTTTCCCTCTTGTCGCCGTCCCGCCCTTACGCCTTGTTTCCCTCTTTTTCTTCTAACTCTTTGCTTGTCCTTTGTTCCTTCCCACCTAAGGTTGTCTGCGCAGCTCCACGCGCCAGACTCCTTACAAGGAAGCCTGCGTGAAGACCATCTGTTCCAGCGATACGCGAGACGAACTCTTCTCGCAGCACGCTAAGAATTGTAATTCTTCTCGCAGCGCGCGAGGAACGGTAGTTCTTCCCGCGACGCGTTAAGGATTTGTAGTTCTTCTCGCAGCGCGCTAAGAATTGTAGTTCATCCCTCGACGCGCGAAGAATTATAGTTCTTCCCGCGGCGCGCTAGGAATTTTAGTTCCTCCCGCGGCGCGCTAAGAAATGTGATTCTTCCCGCGGCACGCTTAGAAATGTAGTTCTTTCCGCGACGCGTTAAGGTTGGTTCTGTCTGCCTTCGCGCTCGCGCTCTCTTGACCTTCTGTGTCTGCCTTCGCGCTCGAGCTTTCTCGCGCTAGACTTATCTTTTCTTCTGTTTTATCCAGCCTGTTTGCTTTTGTGTTGTCTATCTTCTGTGCTGTTGACCTAATCTGCTTTATGTCTGAAAAGTTACTTTCGGCGCAGCATGCGCACCAACCCCATTGGTTGGTAGAAAAAGTGACTGACATTATCTTTTGAGATCTGCTTTTGCCATGCTTTGACCAGTACCTTTTTCTGATCCGCCCATGCTTTTTACTGTTCCCTGTCAGCTTTATCTTGCCCCTGCAGCTGCCATATCTTTTGATATCTTTTGCTTTTGGAATCTTTTGCTTTTTGAGATCTTTTTCCCCTTTTCTAGGGATTGTGTTCCCTAGGGTTTCTCTATAAATAATAATAATATTTTCATAACACTACACACACAAAACACTTAATCTCTCTTGCTCCTTGCTCTCTCTGCCGTCCTCCTCTCTGCCTCCGTCTTCCTCCCTGTTCTGTCCTGCTTTTCCGGTAATATATATTATATATAATAACTTACTTATTAATTATGCTAACTTATATCAAGACTTAAAACAAATCATTAAAACAATAATCTTATTTACAGGTTAACTTGTGCTTGTTTAAAGTTGGCTCTTGCTTTATCTTACACCGCATCGTTTATCAAGTGAGTAATCTCGTACCTAATCCCTTTTTGCTTTTAACGTTTTGGGATGTTCATGTGTTCATACAAACTTAGAGTCTTAAACTGTTTATGAACTTTAGTCGCGCAGTATCCCATGTGTTGAGGACGTAGACTTGGCTGTTTATTTGTATGTGTGGATCATTAACCGTCTTGTCGGTCTATTCCGCAGTTCTCATGGTACCATTAGATGAACACGGGAGAACTATCGTTTATGATTTTCTCTTTTGTTTACACATGCACAGTTTGTCTTGTTTGTGAGCTCAATTGTGAGCACTGGCAGTCTATGAATCTTAGAGTTGGTCCCGATCAGATTACACCCTTGTTGAAAACCAGACATACACATGTTGCGCGCAGATTTATTGTTATCTATGTATTGTATTAAACTTGATTTCTCACCAACACGCAAGTGTTTGACGTTTATTTTAACACATGTTCAGGTTTGCTGTAGCTACATTTGGAGCTTGTGGACACGTAGGACGTTTTTACTTTTGGACCTAGATTAAAATGTATCAAGACAAGTTATTGTTGTTCGAATATTTTGCCTTATGATATATTGATTTATGTTGATTTATGTTATCTGTGTTTACCTTGCGCGTGCGCGAATGAACGTATTTATTAAATATTGACACCCAAATAGTGTCACGAGTAATGAAACAATATGTGGCGCCCCGATGTATAATCCGCCTTTGGTCGGGGTGTTACAGATGTTGTGTACTTATCATTTGCGTCGGTCGATTGAGTCAATGACTTTACGTACAAAATATTTAATGAGTTACCATAATAGGCGTGAAAACATGGTGAGGATGGTTTATGAAAGTGATGTTACGAGTGTTGTTAACATAAGAATGAATATACATGCATTTACAACACTTTGTGATATGCTAGAAACTAGAGGGGGACTAAAGAATAGTTTTGTATGTGAATTGGTTTTAACTATGGTTGATGTTTTTTGCTTAAAAACTATGTTTTGTATGTGAATTGGTTTGATCAATGCATATTTTGGTTGGAATTTATGCATCTTTTTATATGTTTTTTATTTTTTAATAAATATTTGTTATGAAAAAAATACTTGTGCTAATGATAAAGTTGATATAATTCTCTGTTTATTTCCTATGTACCAAACAAGAGAAATGATTCTCAGCTATATTTCTCTACTGAAATCTCTGTACTACCAAACAGAACAGTCAATTCTCATTTTCCAGACCAATTCCCTTTCTCTGTAATTCCATTTCTCTATTCTATTTCTCTACGATTCCATTCTCTGTACCAAACACCCCTTAGAGCATCCGATGTAAGTAATAATAATTGAAAAGTAAGTCATTTCTAGATTACATAATAATAATAATTTTATTATATAATTAGATAAAAGAAATAAAAAATAGAGAATTAAGGTGCCATGAGGTTTGTGGATGTATCCTGGATTCCCTATCCAGCTTAAGTGAAGACAAAGTTTTGCAAAAAGCAGTTTTGGTATGGAAGGAAAAAGACAAAAGTGGTATTCTTTTATTCGAATTATGGCAAGTCACATATTCTCCTGCAACACTAGACGACACAAAATCGGTGAACATAAAAACAAATCTCAAGCCATTTGGCTCTACTGTTCCTTTCCTTTGTGAATCAAACCGCCTCACTCACTCACTCAACCACGCTTTAAACTCTTCTCTTGTTCTCTCTCTACTCTACAAAAACCCATTAAATTCGATTCAATTGACACAATTGTTGTCAGATTTCAGTTGGGTTTTTGATGAATTTCAAAACCCAGTAACGATTTTTTCTTCTTTTGATTCTTGTAGGTATTTGCTCAAACCCTAGTTTATCGCTTGTTTTTCTCTAAAAACCCCTAATTCATGCTTATCTGGTACCGATTGACAGGGGTTTTGTGATATTCGAATTGGGTTTTTGATGAATTTCAATACCCAGTAAGGAATTGCTGCTGTGTTCGTTCAATCTGTGACGTAATTTCGAATCCCCTGTTTCTTGATAACTCAGATCTTTTATAAATAGAAACAATTCCTTTCTTTGAAATCCAATGTTTCAAGATGATGGGTCATCATCTGTGACTTCGACACCAGTTCAAACCTTTCCGTTAATGTCCGGAATGGGATCACCATATCCGTGGCTCAAGGAGCTCAAATCAGAAGAAAGGGGTTTGTGTTTGATTCATCTCTTACTCACTTGTGCCAAACATGTGGCTTCAGGAAACTTTGAACATGCCAATATTGCCCTTGATCAAATCACCCATCTCGCCTCCCCCGAAGGCGACACCATGCAACGAATCGCTTCCTATTTCGCCCAAGCACTCGCCAACCGAATCCTCAAAACATGGCCTGGAATCTATAAAGCAGTTCATTCCACTAAAATATCATTCGCCTCTGAAAACATTTTGGTTAGAAAGATGTTTTTTGAGTACTTCCCTTATTTGAAAATAGCATTTGTGATAACGAATCAAGTGATCATCGAAGCCATGGAGGGCGAAAAGATGGTTCATGTGGTTGATCTCAATGCTGGTGAGCCTACTCAGTGGCGCGCGCTTCTTCGAGACCTGAGCGCGCGCCCTGAGGGCCCACCGCATCTGAGGATCACAGGTGTTCATCAACAAAAAGAGGTTTTAGACCAAATGGCGCGAGTTTTAATCGAAGATGCCGAGAAGTTAGATATCCCATTTCAGTTCAATCCCATTGTGAGCAAGTTAGAGAATCTTGATGTGGAGAAGCTTAATGTTAAAACGGGGGAAGCTTTAGTGGTCAGCTCGGTTCTTAAACTCCATTCGTTGCTAGCACCCGACGATGAAGTAGGTAAATCAAGAAAGAACTTTCAAAGGGTGTTTCAAAAAGATTTGGTCAACGGGTATAGCCCGAGTCAAGATACCGCCTCCTCATCCCCGTTATCACTTCAACAAAGATAGAGGCGTTTCTCAATGCATTACGCGCATTGTCCCCTAAAGTGATGGTGGTAGCCGAACAAGATTCGGATCACAACAAATCATCTCTAATGGAGAGACTATCGGAGTCATTGTACTTTTATGCCGCTTTGTTCGACTGTTTGGAGTCAACATTACCGCGAAGCTCAATGGAGAGGTTGAAGGTGGAAAAGATGTTTGGAGAAGAGATTAATAATATTATTTCTTGTGAAGGTGGGGAGAGAATAGAAAGACATGAAAAGCTCGAAAAATGGGTTCAAAGGTTGGATCTTGCTGGATTCGCGTGTGTGCCTTTGAGCTACTACGCGCTATTGCAATCGCGTAGATTGCTTCAAGGCTATAGTTGTGATGGGTTTAGGATCAAAGAGGAGAATGGGTGTGTGGTGATGTGTTGCAAGTAGGGATGGCAACGGGGCGGTTTCGGGGCGGGGAATGCCAATCCCATACCCGCCCCGGTTTATAAAACCCATTACCAAAACCGTCTAAAAACCCGCGGGGACTAAACGGGGAATCCCCATCGGGGATTCGGGGAAAACCGCGGGTATTCGGGGAACCCGTCTAGCATAAATGGTTTTTAAACGGGCTAAATTCCCCGTGGGGATCCCCATTTAACCGTCGGGTTCACCGTTTAAAACCCGATTGTAAGAAAATGATACAAAATTACAATACAATATTAATACACAAAAAGTTCAATATCCAAACACATTACACATACAAAAGACATTATTAATACATAAAAATGTTTATTTCTCCCATCACAACGGAAATTAACTTCATGATTGATCCTTCTTACACGTCCATACCGCACCCATTCAACCATTCAAACACTTGTCACTCTTATATCTCTTTGGTTTCGTTTTGGTTTCGTTTTGGACAAAATTTGTTATAATGATCAAGTAAGTGGCGTGTTCCATTCTCACTCTTAGCTCCTAATTTTCTCTTGCAATAGTGGCACTCCGCCTTGTCTTCACCATTGATCGTCATCTTCTCGAAGTGGTTCCATACAATTGACGTAAGTTTTCGCTTCCTAGAACCCATGTTGCTATCATCATTTTGGGTTGGGGTTTGGGTTTGCTCTCCTGTGGTTGTGTGTGATGGACCTTCATTGCTTGTATTTGGTGAAGATTGGTTCATACAGTTATTGCTATCGGCTTGTGAGTTATCACCCGGAGATGTTTGTGGTTGTTGTGTGTGTCCTTCCATAAATCCTACGAATAATTATGAAAATGAAAATGTTCTTAGCATCGCAATCAAAACACAAAGCATGCTTCACAACAGTCAATGCACTTAATCCAATACACTTATACACAAGCATGCTTCACAACACTCAATGCACTTAATACAATACACAAGCATGCTTCACAACAGTCAATGCACTTAATACAATACACAAAGCATAACTTACAACCGTCAATGATCTAATAGAATGAACAATGAGTTAGTGAGTGTTGACCTCAGTTAACAAATAACTATATATGTATTCAGTTCAAGAATCTTGTTAACTAAATCTATCAAACAAAGTTTGAATCTATCAAAACTAAATCTATCAAAAATAGATTGAATCTATCAAACTAAATCTATCAAACAAAGTTTGAATCTATCAAAAACAGAAACTAAATATATCAAAATAGATTTTGAAACCACTACTCACTGGGCTGTGGAGATGCGCGGCGGTGGCGAGTCAGGCGAGTCCGGCGAGATGCGCGGCGGCGACTGCAGAATGGGGAACGGGCTGTGCCTACTCACTGCAGAATGGCGAGTCCGGCGACTGCAGAATGGGGAACGGCGACTGCAGAATGGCGAGTCGGGCTGTGAGATCAGAGATGCGCGGCGGCGTGCGGGCGGGAGGTTGTTCTAGGGTTAGGGTAAATGGCCAAATGGGAAAGTAGGAAACTGGTTTTAAACGGGTATACGGGAAAATGGGTTAGGCAGCCTTATTGGGAAAATAAATAATAAATAATATATTATATATAAATATAAAAATTATATTTAATTAAACGGGTTTTAAACGGGTATACGGGGCGGGTATACGGGGCGGGTACAGGCTATACCATACCCGCCCCGAACCCGATTAACTTAAACGGGGAAACCCCGAACCCGGACCCGTCCCCGATTAAGTGTCCCCGAACCCGCCCCGTTCGGGGCGGGTTTCGGTTTTCCCCATCGGGTTTGGTTTTTTTTGCCATCCCTAGTTGCAAGACCGGCCGTTTTTCTCGGTTTCGGCTTGGAAATGTAGAAGGTGAATGTGAAACCTTTGGAAAGTTTGTGTTGTTTAATGCTAATGTTGTTTGTTTTTTAAGGTTATGGTTTATATTTTTGATGTTTCCCTTTTGTTTTTGTTTTTGGTGTATGGGGGCTAATTTAGATATACGCCTAGTTGTTGGTTTTATATAGTGAATCTTATCTTGTTATACCAATGCAAACCACATCAGCCTGAAAATAGTAGTCATGTTGTTGGCAAGAACACATAAGAGCACAGCTTTAAGCATGGAAGATGAGAGTAAACAAATAGCCGCTTTAAATTCACATTACATATTATGGTCCTGGTGATTATATAATGGGATTTATCTAATGATTTAATCTTTAAAAAAAAAAAGAAAAACCATCATATTAATACAAATGCATCTTAGGACACTCCACTTGACATATATGACATGTAAGTTATTAGAGGTGCATATAAGAACCGGTTATGGACCCGACCTGACGGTTCCTACTTGGAATCAGACCCGACCCTAACCTACCCGCGGGTACGAAACGGGCTTTGGCAAAGCGTTTCCCCTGGAACTGTACCCGGAACCGACCCGGACCCGGTGCAGCCGGTTCCGCCAATACCCGGTCAAAACCCGACCCTACCCTACCCGAACCCGGAAAAACCCGATGGAACCTGTCAAATACCTGACTATACCCGGAACTTGTTTTGACTTTTGTTGACCATACCCGGTTCCGGTTCCTGAGGATACCCAGTTTGTGCACCTCTATAAGTTATGTTATAACGTTGCTTCTAGTGTTTGGAATTCATCAAATGTGGAAACATTTACGTTGTGTTCCTGAGTTCCATTTAAACAAAGAAAAGAAAAGAAATGGAATTAAGAGAGAACAGAAACAAAATGAAAGGAAAGTGGGTGATTTTATTTGGTCTTCTTCTAAGCAGAATTGCTCGAAACCACTAGAAGAATGGTGAAATCAATTAGGGAGAGATGATGGAAGGTAGTTGTTGAAGACATGGCGGGTGGTGGGAGATATTCCCGCCATCATGTTAACAAGGACAAACTTGTAATTGAATTTTTAACGTGTTTTTTATGGCTTTCTTTCTCTTCAAATCACTCTAATTTGGGAAGAAATATATGAAGACCGAAAACCCATGTTTTTCTCTTCTCTCTTTCTTTCTCTCCTTGAAAAAAATCTATGAAACACCATTTTTTCTTTTCACTTCAAATCATCTCTGTTCTCTCCTTAACTGCAACTCTGGAATACAACGTAGAGGTTTTTGGTAAACAGTAAATGAGGCGAGTATAAGATTGTATACATTAAGCTTTGTGCGGATGAGTTGGGCGATTGTATGGTGATTCAAGTGATTGTCGCGGCTATGTTATGGGCAATTTGAAAATTGAAAAATATTTCACAAATAATTAGAGATCGATCACTGAGATCATTGAAGGCATCAAAGTAAATTCCTTTTTACGGGTAAAAAACCCTGGCAAAAGACCTACTTTAGATTGAGATTGTTGATGTTGTTTTAAGTATCAGTTTTCCTTTGAAAGTTATAGTTTGGGTTTGGTCTTGTATGTTTTTGTTTTCTTATTTCGTTCCTTGAATGTTCTCGGGCTCCTATCATTGGTTAGGAGGTTCCCGTTTTGGCTTTAGTATATTCGGCCTTTAAAAAAAAATTGTATATATTAAATTAAGTGTTCCTTGCCCTGCAAGGATATCTTAGGAATGATAAATGAAGCCAGACATGACAAACAAATCCAAAACGTTCTAGATGGGTAATAAGATGAGTATTTGAGTATGTGATAAATATTATATTTTTACAAGTATGAAGCATGTTTGGTTGAGTCTTCTTGAAAGAATACACGTAATTTTGTTTTTGAATTTTTTTAGAGTTTAAACTCATGACCACTTTTTTCACACCTTAAACAGCTTATCACTTCATCAAAGTGAGAATGGCTTTTGATGTAATACACGGTCGAGATTGTTTAAGGGGTAAATTAATAAAATGAATCATACACGTTCAACTAGGGTATACATTTCATGTTAGATATAACAACATAGTGAAATCATAAATTTTCTGTGTTTACATCAAACACACTTGTCGCATTCATACTATAACTTCCAAAACGAACCAAACCATAATCCAAGCCACTTGGATTTCAAACCGGCTGATTTTAACGGTTCACTTAGAATCACTTTCAACTATGAGAGCGTAGAAATCTTCCTAATAGGCAAACGGATATAACTAAGCCATCGCCAAGGTTAAAAGAGAGAAGTTAGGAGAAGAAAGCGATCAAATGTAATCTAAAAACAAACATTACAGTTACAGCTGAAATAAATAATTTAAAACATCAAACGAAATAAATCATTTTCCTAGTGATTAAAAATACATAAAAACCAAGCCATCCAACTCCATAAACAATGACAAAACATGTATCCTGCCTGTCTCAGAATATGTCACCAGTTTATGTCTAAAAACTGTCCACTAAGCAGGTATTTTGAACTTAATCTACTAGTTGGATGACGTCAGCTGCCTCAAATTGTATTTAGCCAATTCCTTGTACTTCTCAACACCAATGCAACACACAGTCTGCATATAGTGAATCCATTAATATATATATATATATATATATATATATATAAAATATGTGCATTGTTTAATTATTTGTTAGTTTGATAAAGAAAACACACACACCTTGGCAATTTGGACCACAATAGTCCTATCTGGATTGGTGAGATCAACTTTGTGGGGTTCCGGGACCGATTTTGCAACCACGTTGATTATTATCATTCTGTCGAGACCACTATTTGCACGCACCTCACATAACACTGCAAACTATGGAAATTCAAACAAATATTTAGGCGGTTGTTATTAATCACAAAATACTGTACATTCCAAACACCGGTAATTTGAAGAGAAGCTGCAGATAATATAGAAGACCATGATTCTAATGCACAGCCGCTTAACAAAAGTTTATAGTAAAAGGGTCAATTCGTGTTACATTTTATTCCCAATGGGTAGAATAGAAAAATAGCTTAAAAGGAAACAAGACAAACGTTAAAAGTACGGTTGTAATAGCCCTATAATTTATTTATAATAAAGAATTACTTTTTGTAATAAAAGAGACGAATACCATAAAAACCAACATAATTCTGTTTATCTCACAAAATTCCCTCAAACATCTTTTTTGCTCATTAAAGTCCCTCTTCATGTTAAATTCAATAAAAATGTGAATTTTTTAAAATAACGTGAAACCGGGACATCCAAATTATTTTAAACAAACAACGGGTAAAAAATTTAACCCACGTAAGAGAAAAAGATAAACACGTAAGCAAAACAGCCAGACGTATCGTTCCAAGTTGTTTAAAGAAAAAAACTCACATTTTGTTCAAATTTAACATGTAGAGGGAGTGACGGACTTTAATGTGAAAACAAATGCTGAGAGACTTTTGTGAGGAAAAAAAGCAGAAAGTAATTTTTTTTTGTACTTGCCCAGTAAAATATTGAACAAAAAGCATCCAAAGTCAACCCAACCCTTTACAGCAATTACCAACTTTTTTCCCCCATTTTGACCGGTAAACATCTAGTTTTGTTCAAGCTTCAATTGTTTTTTACCTTTTGTATTGAAAAAAATAACATACCTTATATGGTGTTTGAGGGTCAATGGGGAAATATTGAGCAATTAAAGGTTTGATTGCTCGTGAAATTTCTTCTTCCGATGCATAGCACGGCAATTCTATAGGTAACACTCTTAGAATAAACCTGTAAAATCCATTAAAAGTTTAAAATACATATAACTTCAAACCAATCGGGAATAAATGTTGATATAAATTTACCTTGACATGTGTCATTTTGTGGCAGCTGCAGAGGTTATGATGCGCTGAGCAAGTTCTTTAGGAGTCGGATCTTTTTCACCTCTTTTCTTCATTTGAACAAACACTACACCGTTGCACCCCGTATCAAGGTAGTTGAAACGCCTCTGTTAATCAAACAATACATACATAATCGATGCAACTTTTAAATGTTTTGATTTTCAGATTTCTTATAACAATAGTCGTAATAATAAATACTAAGATTATTAGAATAATGAACTGACCTTGGTTTTGTCTTTCAACTCATCAAGTTCTGCCTCTATTAACTGATCAATCGACTTGGGTTTTACGAGTTGTTCATTGTTGGACACGTTTGTTTCTGCACATTTTTGTTTCTTTTCGGGTTGACTTTCTTCTTCATTTTTAACATCTTCTTGCCCATCCTTTGGTTGACTTTCGGACTTATCTTGCTCTTTTTCACCATTCACATCATCATCAGTTTCAGAATCAGAAGATGAATAACTGAACTTTATCTTCTTATTCATGGGCTTAACTGTGTGCTTCACATCTGGTTCCTTTCCCTCGGCTAGCTCTTCAAGAAACTGGGATATACCAATATTAAAGTGAGGGCTTTGCTCTATGTACAACCCCAAATGCTCTTTTAAAAACCATGTAATCAGGTATGCTAAATTCTACTCATAAAGATGCCAAACATGTGTGGATAACATAAGCAAGAACTGAGTTAATCTAAAGACTGATTAGCGATATATAAAAATAAAACCCACAACATATGCATTCAAACAAAATTACAACTAGCTCATTTTCCAAAAATTGCGTGAATGAGAAAAATCCCAGTAAAACAAACAAATACTTCATATGCTGTTTGGTATTAACAAGAGTGAGACGCTCCAATGTGTTTTGAACCCGTGACATCACGTATATGAGGCAGCCGTTATTAAAAAAATAATACTAAAATTATAATTATGTAAGTTGTTAACTACTAAATATAAGATATATCAATAGGTGAGCAATAAATAACCGAAACCGAACCAAAACTAAAGAAACCCGATTAACTAGAAATTGGTTATTTTTGGTACTCTCTATTAACCTAACCTAACCTAACCTAACCTAACCTAACCGAAGCGAACCATTCATATTACATTGCTCATGGTCTAATAATAAATTGTTGAATTAAATTAAAAAAAGAAGATAATAATACAGTGTTACATACAGATTCGATAAGTTGAACAGCTTCATGAGAAGCCTGACGCTCTCTGCCACCATCGCAAGTAATGAAGAAGCCTTGAACACCTGGGCGCAATGGATACGGCCCCTTCTTTACTGATTTCTGTCATATGAATATTATTATATGATGATTAAAGATGAAAGTATAAATAAGTTAAAAAAAAAAGAAGAAAAAAAAGACGTACGTTGTTGGGACGGTAATGGTTCTTCCTCTTCTTATTATTGTTTTCAGTAGCCATTTTCTTTCTTTCTTTCAATTTCAAAGGTAAAGGTTAGGGCTTCCGGCGCTTCTTAAAAAGGTCGGTTGCTTTTCTAATTCTAATTCTGCTATTCGAGTATTTTCCTTTCAACTCTCCAACAATCATTTTCTTTTTCTTTTTTTTTTTTACTAACACCATAGAGGTAATTGTCGATATTAATTTAACGTTCCAAGTCTTACTAATCCATAAAAACCATCAATGAGGTAGCTCATCACTATGAAAAAATGCTCCTTCACTTGGGTTTCAAACCTTAAACCATAAAACCAACATTTTTTTCACACAATAATTTCTTGCTCATTAAAGTCCCTCGGTACTATGGTTGTTCAAAGTCGGATATCCAAACTTTTAGATATCTGCACTTCGGATATCCGGACCTTTTGTTGGGCATAAAGGAAGATCAAGGAAGCGTGGAATCTTCTCAACCTCCTCAGAAAAATGCTAAGTATGGAACTCGAGCAAGGCAGACATTTCCAGCAAGGTTTATTCTTATTCAAAGATATCTTATTCGAGTAAGGTTATCTTCTAGAATTCTTCTAAGTGTTGAGCTTCGAGCAAGCTACACTTCAACGAGCAAAGTTGTTCTTCAGTCGAGCAAAGTTTGTGTTAGAGCATACGCTTGACATATCCTAGCTTAAGCCAAGTTAACAAGTAATTTGGTGGGTCGACTAAAGATACAATAAGAAGATATCAAGCATACTTGTGAGAAGTTAAAGGAACTATTATAAAGACTTCTACGAGCAAAGTTAAATCTTGAGCAGGCTACAGGACCTGAGTATACTATGTTTGCTGGAATAAGTCTAAGGACAAAGATTGAAGAGATCATGAAGAAATACTTTGCTCGCGGGATATTTCCGAGCAAAGTTGGGATATATAATGAATATTGAAGCTTGTTTGAAGAATATTTTCATAGAAAAATATTCTAAGTAAAAGTTTACTCGAAGGAACTCTCCGAGCACACTCGTGTACAAGGTCTACTCGTCAGAGATAAAAGTTTACTCCAAGACCTGTTTGACACTTGTAATAACTTTGAATACGTTTGAATATGTTTTAAAATGATTAGAGTTTCTATAAGGAATGTCAGGTGCCTATATAAGAGAATACTAGGTTACATTGATGGAAACGGCTGATTACACACTTTTCGAGACATACTGATTATTCTATACGGAAAGGCAGACGCCCCTGACGTTCCACTCGAAACCCTAAAGCATTTCCGATTGTATTTGTCTGAATATTTTAATGGAAATCTTTTGAGTTGATTGTGTGATTGTCACTTTTAGTATCCTTACTATATTATGCAACTTCCTGATTCTAACTGATTTCGCCGGTTATTATCTAGAGGTTTCACATATTATTGTTTCGTAATAGTTCTTGTCAATTAGGGTTATTTGTGTTACGAATTTTCGGTCCCGACAAGTGGTATCAGAGCTGTGTTAGCTAAGTGAAGACCGTTATGCTGCTTAAAGATTTGATTGTGAAATTTTAGTATATTTATGTTGATTTAAGGTTGAAGACAATGACGTAAGCAGACTACTGTTTCATTGAAGAGTGACGTCAGCTACCATGTTCTCCTTTCTTTCAGACCTGCTATTGTTTTAGCTTCAAAAGTATTCTAATCCTAGATCTACATCTATTTGATTAAGTTTGTGTCTAGATCTTGGTTAAAATCGTTTGTTCCCATAAGATTTAAAGATTTCTTCTTCAGATCTGAAAATTTCAAAAGTTCAAGTTTTTAGTAATTTTTTATTTTAAATTTCATTTTTGTCTAAAATTTTTATAAAAATACAAAAATAGGTTCTTAAGTTCTTGATAAAAATATTTCAAAAAGAACAAATGGATGACCAAGAGGTGTCTACTAACAAGATTCCTAGACTTTTGGGTTAGGAGAATTACATCAAGTTGAAAGGGTTTTTTAAAACAGTAGTAAGCTACAGTGATACAAAGTTGTGGCGTTCAATCAAAGAAGGTCCATATGTTCCTTCTTCTGCACTAAACAACAATTAAGCTCCTGAGAGACAGATGAAGAAAATAGATGACAAAGCATTGTTTATGCTGAAATTGGGTTTATCATACGAAATTCTTACTAGTGTTAACCATCATACAACTTCCAATGGAATGTGTGATGCAGTTGTTGAAATGTTTGAAGGAAATATAGAGCTGAAGGAAATCAAGAAAGACAGGTTGAAACAACAGTTAGACATATTCAAGTTTAAAGAGGGTGAAAGGATAAAATCAGTGCTGCAGAGGTTTGTGACCATAGTAAATGAGATAAGGACAGCTGATTTACCAATCACTGACTTTTTTTAAACAAGAATTTGTTGTCATCATTATCCGTTGAATGGTACACTGCTAGATAGTTCATAAAAGAAAGTGCCAACTTTCTTCAAGCCGCAGAGCATAAAATGATAGAAAACAATATGATTAAAGAGGAAAGACCAAGCTTTCCGGTGGCCAATGCTTTGATTGCTCCCATAAGTAGTATGTCAACAAAGAATCAACAACAAATTCTCATCACTGAAGAACCAAGTGATTTCAACTCTGAAACTCTAAGAGTTTATCATGTCACTCTAGCATCTAGAAGTCAGTCTGGTCAACAAAGATTCAATTGTTAGATGTTAGATGTTGGTGATGCTTCTTCAATAGCTAGTGGTCATGCTCCCTATTTTCCAAACAATGCAAGTCAAGGAAATGAGTATCAAGCACTATTTTCAATGTTTACATAATCTTACAATGTCTTTGTTGCAAAGAATTTAATTCATACTAGTGTTGTTCAAGAAGATCTTGAGCGAATTGATTGTAACGTCCCAGTCCTGGTGCCCTAAATTGGATGTTGGATTTACTCATAAACACAGTTCTAAATATCATAGTGAAATAAATTTTTTCACGGAATATAAAAACATCAAACATTCATTACAAAATATTAAAATCATAACTTTTAACTTACAAATTATTTTAACATAAAACATCATAACTTTTCTTCACTAGATGTCAGTCAGCTCAGTCCATGCCATGTGCCCCCCCCCCCCCCCCCAAGCCAGCTTCTTCATCCTATTTGCATGCGTGCATACTAAAAGTCAGCTACGCTGAATGAGTTCTAGTTAATCAGATAGCATACATTACATTCATATATATATATATATATATGTATGTATCAGTAGATACATATTACATACTTAAGCTGCTTCTTTCATTCATACATACACACTTTATACTTTTATACTCGCATTCTTTCATACTTACATTCTTTCATACTTTCATACGTTCATTCTTTCATACTTTCTTGTTTTAGCTTAGTTATACATATGTAATTATCTCTACGTTTTAAAGAGCCTTTCGCCCTATAACCTTCACATACATTATTAGGGTCTGCAACCCTTTAACCTTCGCAGATATTATTAGGGTATGCAACCCTTTATCCTTCGCATATATTATTAGGGCCTACAACCCTTTAACCTTCGCAGATATTATTAGGGTCTTCAACCCTTTAACCCTCGCATATATTATTAGGGTTTGCAACCTTTTAAGCATACAACCATACATATTTTTCCATAAAATCATAAATACCATACATACTTTTAGTTATATATATATATATATATATATATTCATATACATCTACATGCATACTCTTAACCCTTTCTATATCATTCAAATATCATTCATAACATTCATGTAGCATACACTTATCACTTAAGATAAGTGTATTAACTAAACACATAGGAGTATGCACATAGCCCCAAAAAACATAACAGAGAAAAGGGCTAAGAAACTCACCTGTGTCTTGTGTTTCTCAGAGTTAACTATAATACCCCTCCTTAGCTGTGCACGACTAACTGTGTAATAATTATAAGTATCAATTAACTACCTCTAACTATATCATATAATCGAATTATCATTCTAATCGAATCACGGTTCTAATCGAATTGCAATTCTAATCGAATGACAGTTCTAATCGCATGACAGTTCTAATCGAATGACTTTTCTAATCGAATGACCATTCTAAAACGAATGACAGATTCTAATCAAATGGCAGATTCTAATCAAATGACGGATTCTAATTGAATGGCAGATTCTAATCGAATAGAATTCGATTCGATTACTTTGCCCATTCGATTCGATTACTTTGCCCACTCGATTCGATTACTTTGCCCATTCGATTCGATTACGTTGTTCATTCGATTTGGTTTATTTTCGGATTTGAATATGATTTTATTCTCATCATTTTCCATCATTCTTTTCGACTCGTTTTGCCCGTCTTGCATAATAAATGATCATTTGACTTTAACTATATTGTTTCCTTGCACTAACTTGGTTCAAACATTACCCGTTTCTCCCGTTTCATTCCAAACAACTTGTTTATGTTCAAGTTTAAATTTTTCTCACATAATAAGGTCCGATTTACTATCCTACCAAGTTTCATGCAAAACCGACTTCGTTTACCCGTTCTTTTCACGAACCGAACACTACTCATTTGACCCGAAATGAACCAACTAACCCATTTACTCACAATTTCATTGCTTTATCAATAATCGCGACCCGTTCTATCATTCTACCAATTTTCATGCAAATCCGTACACGAAAAGTAAACCTTTTAACAAAAACGTACATTTGAGTTTATGTTCGAAATCACTCGAATAGACCAAAACCATATCAAACGAACTCAGAATTGAGTGATTCAAGGGGCCACGCAACCGTATCGCCCCGATCTACAAACCCATCACCTTTTCGTTTCCGGAAAATGCCGCTACAGTCGCTGGAGAGGCTGAACAGTGGCCAGAAAATTCCATTTTAGCTGTTGCGGTTTTGCTGATAAAAACTGGATTTCCCGACATCTGATCGAAGATCTGATCGATGAGAATATTCATTTATATGCCATGAACACCCAATTAAAATTTGAGACCGATCCGACGGTTAGATCTCCAGGATTCATCATGTCTTTGTGGGTTGTTTTCTCAAAAACGGGAATTTTGGTAATGAAGAAATTTGGAGGCTAGAATGGTTATAATGAGATGGTGTCTACTTTTATAGGAAGAGGGTAGGGTTTCATGTTTAACTTTTCATCTAATGACACATATTCTCCAACTACTTTAGATAATTACATTTATCTTCTATAATTTAATCAAACACAATTCATTTAAATACTGACGAAACTTGGGATGTTACATTGATGTTGATGATTATAAGGATATGGATTTGAAATGGCCAGCAACAATGTTGGACCAGAAAAGCAAAAGAGTGTATAATAGGATAGGAAGATACTCATTCACTTGTCCCAATAAAAGAATTGGATCTGACAAGTCAAAGACTATTTGCTACAACTGTCAACAACCAGTGCACTTTGCCAGAGAATGCAATCTCCCTAGACAATTTCAAAATCAGACGAGTCAGTTTCAAAATCAATACAATTAGCAAAGAAATCAGTTCCAGAATCAGAACCTGAATCAAGTTCCTCAGCAAAGACAATATCAAAACAACAACTTTCAGCAACAACAGAATAATCAACAGATCATTCCTCAACAACCACCACCACCACAAAAAACCCAAATGAACAACAATCAAGCTCCTATTCATCAAAACATAGCTAATGTGAACCAACCTAGAAATCAAGGCAATGTAGCTTTTGCACAAGAGCCACATGATGGGTAATTTGATTGGAGCAACCATGTATAAGAGATTGAAAAGGAAAATGTTGCTTTTATGGCAATAGTGAATGATCAAGCTGAAACTTCAAACTCTCAGGTAATTTCTGATCACTCTATTATTGATTTATGACAAATGAATGATTATTTGAAGAAAGAAGTATGTAAATAGCAGAGTGAGTGTTCCAAAAAGGAAAGTATTATTAATGTATATGAGATGAGTAAGAAGACTTATTAAAATCAAACTAAAAGTCTTGAAGAAGGCTGTATAGACAGCTACAAGACTCAGTCAAGATTCACCATAGAAATAAGGGTTGAAAAAGATGTACACAGAAGAAAAGCTAAAGAGTACACAACTTCAAGTGGAAGTTGATTTCTGAACAATTTAGTATCCACTAGAAATATTTATGGAAAACTAGAGAAAATCAAATCACTGGAAATATTTGTGGTCTAGATTTTGTGTTTTACAAGAAGAAATATGATGAATATTTGATGAAGGGGATGCAGAAAGATGAAGGAATGGGTGTGAAGAAAGAAGTATTGAATGTCAAGAAATTGGTGAAGAAACTGTCAATAAAATCTCAAGATTCAAAGAATTCCATTGACTATATCAAATCAACTCCATTTGAAATGAAAAGAAAAATCACAAAGAATGTTGTCAAAAGGAGACAAGAAAGTAAACTTAATGGTGATTGTTGGTGCATGAACGTAGATGACTTTGGTCCAAATCCGGTAAATGTATTGTATACTGTCATACCCGAATGTACTGTCACTGCTATTGAATGAATAAATGAGTAAAAGAGACGTTATCGTGTTTCTCATCTTGTAACGAATTCCGCGTGTTACATTAAAGAGTAGATCTTTTCGTGAACGTGTTTTACACGTCGTGTCATACGATCCATTCATCGTTCTTTCATCTGGTATCAGAGCTAGGTTCTCAGAATCTACTTGGAAAACTCATTTTCGTTTCTTTTCTACACTATTTTGATTATTCCGAAGGATGTAGCCGTTCAAATGTTACCAAAACTTCACACATTGTCACATTTTTGGCTTTGAACATCATACTAAAAAGTTATATCCTTACATTGTCACACCCTAACCTAAGGCGGAAATGCTGAGGCGTGAGATGATTGCTCACAACTCCCAAGGTACTATCATGCAATAATAAAAGTGACAGTATCTATTAATTTAATTAAATATTCGAATAATCAAATACAAATACAACTCATTAAACAAACAATAAATACAAATTTAAATCTTGATTATATCTCTCCTAACATAATTCTTCACTAAATATTGCAACTAGTTCAAACAATAACCTGTATATGCGTATAAAATAGAAAGGTTTGTCAACAACACATGTTGAGTGAGTAAAACACCAGTTTAAGACATCACAATAATATTATATAATAAATAAAGAAAGATGCAATCTGTTCCTGTGAGATAAGCACTTTAACCATATGAGCAAGTATATAAGTTGTAGATACGCATGATGCCAGATAAACTGGGCGATGGCTACTACATAAGCAAGTAAATAAGTTGTTGATACGCACGATGCTAGATAAACTGGGCGATGGCTACTACATAAGCAAGTAAATAAGTTGTAGATACGCACGATGCCAGTTAAACTGGGCGATGGCTACTATGACGACACAACCAAATAAGCAAGTAAGCAAATAACAAGTTAGGCATAAACTGATATACACACAAGGATTAAATAGTTGCTGTTTTTAAATACTAGATAATAGATAAATATTGTAAATACGCATATATCCCCAAAAGATTTAAAATAAATAAAAAGGGTAGTGATTACCCACCTTAGCAATTAAGCAAGAGATAAAGAATCGGTAAGAACGGTAGTAAACAAGAGTCACGCTCTTCGGAAGTTACCGACGAGAAATCCTAAGTAACAATAGTTGAGGAATAAATACGAATTAAATAAAGTCTAAAACTAAATAGAGGTTCGAGATTTGATGATCGAGTATAATCTTACAAAAGCTATTTATTTCATTATTTTATTATAAATTTCATTTTTAAGTTTTATCGTAATAAAGATGATTTAATTATATAAAATACATAAAAATACTTAAATAAATATTTATAAAACTGTTGTAAATATTATATAAAGAGATTGTTTTAAAATATTTATTTTAAACTAAAAATATGTTTAATGTATTTATGTAAATCTTTATTATTGATTAATATTTCTTTTATATTAATGTTGTAAAAGTTAGATAACTAATAATAAATAGTAATATTTATATAAAATATGATCTTTTATAGGATACGTAGATCATATTTTTAATACGTTACTTTACAATAAATTTTAAATATATATATATATATATATATATTAGATTAACACCCTTTTTAAATATTAAAACCATTAAATTTTTTTAAATAATCTATTATACATACATACATACATACATACATATATGGTTTTAACAAAGGTTCAAAAAAGTGCTCGGTTAACTTGTCTGTGTAGAAAATATGGACTAACTATTAAATGTATAATATCAATAACATAATTTAAATTATTAAATATATGAATATATATAAGTATAATTGAACTGTAACAAAAAAAGAAACCAAAAACGGTGCTAGAGGGGCTCGAACCCGCACCCTCTAGCCCCTTAGAATCTTAACACGCACCCCCTAGCCAACTGGGCTAGGGGGTTAGTTGGTTATAAGCCCGTAACGGAATTTTATAAACATGCATATGAACCCTAGTTTCCTACGGCCAATTCGTTAAGGGATTCGCCGATTACCCTTAGAGTTAAATATCCAGAAAAGACGAAGAGTACAACGACATACTTAATTACCTATATTAGTGAAGGATGATGAACCGATTTAGCAATATAGAAGACGACCAGACAAGAACAAGAACCCCGTGACTTCCCCTGAATGTTGCCACCTTGTCACATAAAAATATTATCATATACTTACACATATGTTGCCGATTTTACCTATTAAAGTCCCCCGTGACTTCCCCTGAATTCCCTCGTGCGGACAAGTCTGTTATTATGTTCCGGACCATAATAACTCACTTGTCCATCCAAGTTCATCCAGACCTCGTCACAATACTTTATTAGTTGATATTCAGATCCTATAACACTTGAGCTACTGGTTATATTTTAGGTATCTTTTAAAGACATCCTAATTCTTTATAACCAATGGCTCTGATACCAAGTTCTGTAACACCCCGTAACCGCAGCGGAAACGTACACGGGATGCAACAGACACATCTGATATCAACAGCATTGTTTATAAAGAAAACACCACTACATTAATTTAAACGTATTACATTGTTCTGAGTTTCATAACCATCTAAGCGTTATCACATAAGTGTTACCGATAGTACATTAACATATTTAATGCAAAATATAGATCTCTAGACTTCCACAAAATAGCACACAGCATCGAACACATATCACTCATTCCAATTTGAGTGTACCTAGAAAGCATGTAAAGAAAACGGGTCAACTACGAATAGTTGGTGAGTTTCACTAATTTAAATAAACCATAACAAATCATTATAATAATCATAAATAAGCGATGTAATTATGCTGAGCCCACAAGTGAGAACTCTGTTAATCCCAAAACATATCGATTAACCTCCGGGAACTCTGTTACCCCAGAATACTTCCAATAACCTCTGGGAACTCTGTTACCCTAGAAACACATTTAATAACCTCTGGGAACTCTGTTACCCCAGAAACACATTTAATAACCTCTGGGAACTCGGTTACCCCAGAACACATTTAATAACCTCTGGGAACTCGGTTACCCCAGAGCACTGTTTCGGGCCTTACACTGTTAGCAACTCAGACAATTACCATCTTAATTCATTACCGTACGATTCCCGTACAATAAACATTATATAAATACGTTCATTTCCATGCGATCAGCATGTACTTAAACACTTTGATAAAAACATGCTTTCCGCCCCGGGAAAATATTTAAAACAGTTCAGTAAAAGGGGCTCGTGAAAACTCACCTTCTTGTGAGCAAAGATGTACTACGGTGCACGGCTACTGGTACAGATCTGTAATACGATCCCCAAATCGTTACTACACAATTTCTATCAATATAACTTAAATTCGTGTTAACCGGTACGTCTGGGGACACTGCTAACCCAGTACCGTACACGATCCGGGGACAATGTTAACCCCGAAATACTTTTCAGGACTTAGATTGTGATATCACTTAGAGTTCTTTAGTCAAAACTACCGATAGTTTGTTTTCTCGTTTTGCGTGCCTAGCACGGTTATTCGTCTTTATGTTTTCAAAAAATGAGTTTGACCACATACGTCCCGAAAATAGTCATTATTGATATTTTCATGAAAGTGGTGAAATTAGAGCTCGGTTAGACACCCCGTTTGGCCGCGGGGCCCGTTTCCGCCTTTAATACACCGGAAACGGTTAAGTCGGGTAAAATTACCCAAATCATCCGAATTATTTTCGGATGATTTATTTTTACTTGATTAACTTAGTTTCATAAAAATCATCCATTTTTAAGGTTTTCAAACACCAGTCAGCTCGCTTAGGCGAACTTCGCCGGTTTACTCGTTTTAAGCTTTAAAAGTTTGTTTTTAAGTTCCATTTAGCACAAATAAATATCCGTTTAGTCTCGGACCTTGAAATTTTGTACAAACCATATTTTGACAGTAAGGAATTTTATAAAATTTTTTCCAGAATTAATTTTTATATCTAAAATTTATTTAACCATTTTTAAACGTCATTTAAACACCAAATATGTCGAAAATACCAAACGACCTTCGAAAAATCCCAAATTTTTCTGGGATGACCCCTGTCACCCACATAGTTCCCTGTAATTTTTCCAGAACCAAAAACTCATTTTTCATGCCATTTTTACCAAAACCGAGCTAGAAATCCCTAGAACTTGTTTTACCTAAAAGCCTACTTAGACTTCTCCAATGAACCTGAAATTTTGTGTGTGACTTTTATATGTTATAAAAAGCTTATCTTAAATTTTCCAGAATTTTTCATGATGTTTAGCTATTTTTCACCATTTTTGGCCAAAACCGAGCATTAAATTCACCAAATATTCATCCTTTATCCAAAAATTACCAAAAATTCACAGATCTCATATTTTCATGTGTAGATAATCTCTGTGAAATTTCGTGACCCAACTCTAGGTCTATCACAATCTGTCCAAATTATCTAAATCATACGAAAACCGAACTACCTTGTGTTTTCTAGCGTTAGATCGCAAAGATCTTGGTTTCTAGCCTTTGCTAGCCACTAGATACAACACCTACAAGCACAATAACACCACACCAAGCAAGTTATACCCACAATCAAGCCATTTTTTTCATGATTTCGGTTAAGACATCAAAACAAAGATTTTAACCGTAAAAATTTGTTTTTGACTCTTTTAACTCCTTTCTTGGACCAAGATCCCTTGTATAACTTGTATACATCACTTGATCATGCAAGAATCGGTTTCATCTCGGGTTTTCACCCATTTTTCATTTGAAACCTCATTTTCTCAAGATCATGGAATCAAAACTATGAATCAAACATTAAAACCATGTTTTTACCTTATGATTCTTGTTAAAAATCAAGGATTTGGATGAAGGTTGAAGTGTGTTGAGAGGATTTTGGAGTTGGGAGCTTAGAAAAAAGAAAATGTAATGTGTGTGTGTGTGTGTATTGGGACCGATCGGTCCTAGTATGTGTGGGGGGGGGGCCACATCTCCAACCATGGCCACACATTTGGATTGTGTAATCCGGATAATGTTGTGGATAATCTGGTTCAGTTCGTTTTTCGGTTAAACACTTAATTCGGCTTAAAACGAGGCTAAAACGGTCGTTTTTCGGCTTAAAAATAAAATTTATATAAAACCGATTTAAAATCTTTAAAAACTTAAACCATGACATTTATTGACTCAACACATCATATTGTCGGTCATTGTGCATCTTTTTCGGCTTGATCGATCGTCTCTTGCTTGGTTTGATGTTAAAGGTTTCGTTTAACGTACCGACGTACTAATAACTCGAAATCCTTTTTCTGTGCTATAAATTCACTTATCCCGAAGCCTTAATACTTCGTAAACCTTACTAAACATCATATATTTCATCTATGACGTAATCCCCGATTCGTTCGGGTTTCAATAACCGTTCATCGGTTAATCGTAATTCCAATACGACTAACTGTACATTCGAGTATAATTCGTACGGTGAATCTTATATACTCGTATAAACACATTATAATTCATATATTCAGTATTGAATAACACGTAAATAGTATATTCCGGCTAGGGTATACCTGAATTTGCCGGAATCGTTACATACGTGGTATACAAGCTTAGATGTTGATATATGAACATAAGTGTATATGTTACATATATGCTGTGGGTACCTATACGCTGATGAATCATTTATGGAGAATCAAGATTTATGTTGGAAGATATACGAGTGGAGAACCAAATGAAGATAGTCGTGACATATTATTGGGAGTTCATGAAATATAAAAGACCTAATTGTTAGCCAAATTAAAAGTCTAAAGTGTCAAATCATTTCTTGATGATCGGAAATCATGATGCTCATAGGTCTTGTATCTTGATGATTGAAATTTGAGAAACTAGTCTAAGCAATATTCGAGGGAGAGTCTGTTGGAGCATGAATGTCTACTTCTTAGACAACAAGACTAAGCAATATCCGAGGGGGAGTCTGTTGGAGCATGAATTTCTATCGCTTAGGTCTTGTAGGTTGTACTGTAGGATAGCAGTGATATACGGAGTTTACATGTTTAATATGTGAAAAAGGCTTGTACGAGCGTATAAGATATACAACCGTATAACTTATATGATCATATTAATATTCACACATTCAATGTCAAAGTCAAGAAGGGATCCTAAAGGAAAATTGATTGTCACGTTGCGATACACTCGACCAGATTCTTTACGAGTCATACCTTTATACCCGATGGAACAAGATTTTCATCCTTACTACCTTTGTTGGTCGTACTTGTCTTAACAGGTGAAGCTAGTATCTATCTGGATCATGGAGATAAGAGACATGATGTAATACGAGTTTATGATCCGATGTGGCTGGCGAATTGCTCACAGAAAGACATTGAAGTGTTACATTCGAGCAGGATACATATTTCAGGTGTCAAAGTTAAAACTCAAGAAAATCTATTCCAAAAGGTAGTTTATTTATGTTTCGAGAAGAATATACACTCTGGACGTGCTTGGGAAACCAACTATAGAGAGATAAGTAAAGAACAAGATCGTATTGAGGTGGAGTTTGAGGAAGAATGTTAAGAGGGGACTACTCGGGCTTCATGGAATCGTTTTCAATATATGCCAAGCCGAGTACCTCGTCCAACATCATAAACAAAGAAGCCATCGTTTGAAGAGACAAGGAAAGCGCATCGCAAGAAGCACTTTGGCATGGATTAGAGATGCAAGTACCTAGCACTATCCAAGGGGGAGTCTGTTAGAGCATGGAACGTGTTTTACTTAGGTCTTGTTAGGTCAATTAGATGATGATAGTAGTAAAAAGTGTTAGAATTTCAAATGTATGTGTATGTGGACATATACGGCGGATATGTCACATATCCGCCGCATATGTAATAGGCTTTGTGTGTTAACACCCGTATATGTTGAGTAAGAACACATACAGCGGATAACTACATATACACCACATATATGTGACCTATCCACTGCATATGTGCTGTCCTATATATATGTGTTGTATTTTTTTCATTTGAAAAAAAATGGATCCAAATCTTGATTGTCATATCTTATGATCCATTAAGTTCAAGCTTTGTAACATGACCGAAGCCTACAGCTCTTTGAGCAAAAAAAGTGCTAGGGATGGCAATATCCTAATCCTTACTAAAACAACTAAACATAGGTCATTCACGTAAATAGAAAAAGATGGAGAAATACAGGGATAGAACTTTAATATAATCAAGCACAAGTAGTGTCTAGGATAAGTAATGGTAAATCGCTAATAATGTTGATCAAGTGTGATTAGTTGTTTACTTTACCAACCTATCCTACTCACCCCATGTCCCTAATCATATTTAGCATTCTACCCAAACACTTAAAGCAAATTATAAACGCATAAAATAAATTCTAATACTTTTTAAAAATGAAAGGTTACCTTTTGGCGTGTAACTACCCGCGGTTGGCATTTCTAGTCTTTCCCTTAACCATTCGAGTCCAAGCACCGAAGGATGCCCAGATCCCTCGAACGTTGTCTCTGATACCAACTTGTAAGACCTCAAAACTTGGGAGTCCCACAGTTGGTAATCATTCCATAGAAGTTTAATTGTACAAGATAAAACGAGCTCATTTAATCTAAAAACAAACAACGAAAGTCTTTCAACTCAAATTTCCAAAACACAAAGCGGATTTTAAATTGAATAAAAAATTGTACTTTATTTAATTTAAAACTCAAGTCTACGCAGTGGAAACATAAAAATCAAACTAAATAATTCTTTATGTTAACAATCCCATTCGGTAAATAAAAACATAAACTTTAAAATATTTAAATAGAGTCTTCGACTAGAAATGTCATCATCCAAAGTCAGGTAGCTCATTGCACTTCCAAGCAATGTTCAATCTTTATCTAACGTGCAATCAATCTAACATGCACACAAAGTCAGCTTAAGCTGAGTGAGTTCATGCTTAAATAAAAAGGAATTTAAAAACATCATTAATCGTTAAAATATAAAATACAACTTTCAGACATCCTCATCATAAAAACGTCATTAATCATAAACTATATAATACAAAAATCAATAACCATCCTTATAAAAATAATATCCTCCGTCAAGCATGCAACACGATCCTCCTCACCTCAAGTCACTAAACACAAAGTAAAGGACCCAAGTAACATTTACCCTAAGGACAGATAAACTGTTAAGGGATTTTTAAACATCCATTCGCCTCAAGGACAATCTTCCTATCCCGGGACACATCCACCTTAACCCCCAATAGGGGAATTAAGGAATTTTATTCTTTTCTTCGACCCGGTCATGACTTGATAAAAACATACAAATCGGTGGCCACACCAAACATCAATTAAATCATATAATAACGAATCATCCTCAATCATAGACCAAAACATACGTATACAAAAAAATATGCAAATAACATACATACATCATCAAGTCTAGGAAATAACAAGCAAAAGTTGTACAGGGAAATAAACAGTAAGTGTGCATGTTAGGCCCAAAACGTCAAAAGCATTTAAAAACGAGCATCATGAAACTCACCTTATGATTGTAAACTCAAATACCATAGCTAGAGAACCTATAAGCTCAGCCAAGTCAAAAGCCTGTCAAGTTATAACACGTGACATTACTAACTAGACCACTAACGACTAGTTAACTCTACAAGCTTTTCCAACTCGATTAAACCGATCTGAAACCCCGTACACTACCAAAATCATCCACATCAGCCCCTAAACCTTAAATTTGATAATATTAACTTCTCACACCCGATTTGGGGCTACTGGTTCACAAAATATGCCCGGTGACCCTTGCAATTGACGAGTTCGCGCGTTAACGAACTGTTTGAGTGATCACCAACCAAAACTGCCACGTTTGTAAAAACAGTACTTTATTTACAGCCATTAACCTTTCCTAATACCACATGACCTAACCCAGTTGTCAATTCACTCAAACAATACCCTAATTGAAAGAATTACGATATTTAACCCACCTAAACCCTAAAATTCGAAATTTAGCAATTGACCTATCAAAACAACTCCAATGGCCATGAATTTTTAGTATGATATACTATACATACCTGGGAATCTTTTGGCACCAAAAGGCCCAATTTTTTTACCTCGGAAAGTGGGTGCCCAAGGTTGAAAACCGAAGCAATTGATCATCAAGGAGGCCACATATGAAGGAAACGAGATTATGGGAGATTAGTACACACCTTAGTTTACCTCCTAGAGCTTGGAATCGATTTTATTAAATCAAAAACGAAGAGAAGGGGAGCCTTCTTGCTGCCGATCGGAAAAGAGACAAGGGTGGGGGTGGCTTAGGGTTTTTAATATCAAAAGTTTCACAACTGGCACCTACACTTGCAATCTGTCTTCCTTGCTGCCAAACTAAAATAAATTACTTTTAAAAAGTACCAAGAGGCCCTTGGACACACAAACGAACCCCAGAATTTATTTACCAACCCTACAACGCGAGACATTCGTCTTACGAGAATTTAGTGATGTTACAAAAATTGATTAGGAGAGTGCTTTGTGGGAGGAGGTTTAAACATAATTTGAATAATGTAGGAAGATATTTTTCATCTTAAAAAAGATAACTTATGTAAAAATAAATGTGACATAACTAAATTAAAAGAATGTACTTTGGTTATGCTTCAATATATATGTGATATTTGAATAAAGAAAACTCATGAGTGTTATAATTTATATATATATATATATATATATATATTAGTAATGAGTAATATCATTAAATAACTTTAGGGAAAAAAAACTATAACATACGAAATATGTAACATATGGGTATATGTATAATTAACCGGATCACATCGAATAATAAAACGGGTCGGTTTAACGAATACCATACAAATAATAGAAATTGACGAATGTCACATGAAATACATAAAATGCATAAAATGAAACTTGATATATATATATATATAAACAAAACCGAAAAATTTAAAACAAATCAGGTTTTCGGGTTTATAAATCTCCCATTTACTTATCTTTGAGATTATTTTTGATCTTTTAACTTTACTAAGTTGTCAAATTTGGATCAGAATTTTGGGGATGTTACATATGTTATTATATGTATATGTCAATGATGGTTCGCTTGGTTAGAAAATTCAATGAAAAAGTGGGAACTACTTATATGGTGTGTTTTTTGCTACTCGAGGGGAACTCATTCGATATGCATTTGCTTGTTATTGCTACCGAAGTACTTATAAAACCATTGTTGTGTCCCCACCGTGACATGCAGGCTTTTGTGAAACATAAAGGTTTCCATGGTGGTTGTAGAATTTATAGCAGGCCCATTTGGATATTTAAACAACAATAGAAATTTGGATATTAAACATTATACTTTTAATCTTCACAAACATTTTAAATAATTGCTTTTATAGCTCGGAAAAGCAAGTCTTGATATGCTCGTGAGGTAAGGTTTTATATTTTTGGTATGGTATGCATGTGTATTCGAAGTTACACCAGAAATGCCAACTCGTTGGCAAAGAGGTCCTTTAACTGATAGGTATAATCAGTTATGTTTAATATCATGGTTGCTAATTTCCAATAAGAATAATTGACTGATAATATTTAAGTTTTGGTATTGACAAGGACAAGCGTTTGTTCAAGTTGTTAAAAAATGACATCTGGCCTTGTAAAAATCATGTGACATATCCACTAACATCTTCATGAAGATTGCATATGATATATTTTATGGTTCTTTTGCTACTTTGCTCACCAACCCTATTAAAGTTGTAAAGTTGAAAACATGCCAAGAATTACTAAATCTTCTTGAACTGCTATACCTTACCACTTTTAGTTAGGGATGAGCTTTTTTTTCCTAAATACCCGTACATGTTTAGTACCCGTATCTGTACGTGTCTATTGGGTGCGGGTATGGGTACGCAAGTTTACTGATTATAGGTACGGATACTTTCGGGTACAGGTACGGGTATTACTGGTACTGGTACCCGTTTAGAATATGTATGAGTTTTTATTAGGTTTTCAACACTTATGACTTAACTTTCAAGCGAGATTTTCAAAACATAATATATATTAGTTGAATAATTTCATTCTCAATTTATATGTGTATATTCATATATTGTGTTTCATATATTTTTATTTCATGTATATGTAATTGTGTATACAATTAAATAACATGTATTAAATTTATCTCTTGTTTTTATATAGAAATTGAGGAAACAATAAACTAAGAAAAGGAAAAGGGAATAAATTTTATGTTATGGCTGATTTGTTTCATTTTTAGTTTTGGTATTATGTTTTGGTTGCGGTATTATAGATAATTGTTTGTCGGTATCGTACCGTTACCGAGTCTAGTGGAGATTTAAAAAAAAGAACAAAGAGGTACCAAAGTGAGTACCGTACCCAAAGTACTTGTACTGGTACCCGTACCATATAATTCGGGTACGTATATGGGTACCAAGATTTATTGATTTTAGGTACGGGTACTTTCGGGTACAGGTACGGGTACGGTCCCGATCTCATCCCAACTTTTAGTACTTGAAATGTCTTATATCTTTTTTCTTTTAGATTTTAAATCAAATTCCTTATTTTAAGCAGGTAAAATAATTGCTGATTGTGGGTTTTGTGAATTCTAATCAACATAAAGGTTTGAATGTGTGTTAATTGATTAGTAGTTAGAGTTGAAATTTATCTAGGAGATGAAAGAGATACTCAAATTAAGGCGAGTAAGTTGTCGGTTAACGAATGGTAGAAAGGGTAAAGGGGTGGACATACGTGAGTTGGTTGTGTGCATGCATAATAGCATATGCATATATGTTGGATTGATAATGTTATAAAGCAACTGATACTTAACTTGTAAAAAATAAAAAGTTTGTATTTGACGCCTTACAATCTGACAAGCAAGAATTGATAATTTAAAGAAACTGTACGGAATATAAAAAGTGTGTTTTTAATAGAAAAAAAAAGAAATACAATTAGATGAGGGGTTAATTTGTAAAGTTAGAAACTTATATTTTAGGTTAAAACACTTATTTTTTTCCTCTTGTTCGTTCTTCTTATTCTCGAGGGCGCCGGAGTGCAAGCGAAATACAAATACAAATACAAATAATACAGATAATGGACGTTAGGTCTGTAGTTGAAGCTATTTCTACGGATGACGATAACGCCCCTGTCTACGAGGTCGAAAGCCTCTGTATGCGGTGCCATCAAAACGTACTCTCTCTCTCTCTCTCGATTCAATATTATAATTAATTGCTATTATTACTTTGGGTTGGATTGGATTGGATTGGATTGGATTATTGAGTGGTTTTATCAATCAGTTTTTAAGTTTTCACTAATACGTGCTATTCATAATGAATGAATGCCCCAGGGAACAACAAGATTTTTGTTGACATTCATTCCACATTTTAGAAAGGTAAACACTGACTTCACTTTTCTTTCCTAATTATAATTTCTCATTGCAGCTATTCTAAATGCAGATCTTGTTGTCAGCCTTTGAATGCTCTCACTGTAATGAGAGGTAATCATTTTATTTTTTTATTTTTGAGATTTACAAGAATTCATATTCATAATATTTTTGCCTTCTCTTAACTGCCTTTCCGGTTACTTACTTTTTCCTTTTCATTGGTTAGGAATAACGAGGTGCAGTTTGCTGGGGAGATACAGCCCCGAGGGTCACGCTACCGTGTGGAGTTTTCATTAGCTGATCAAAAGGTAGAGAGAACTCAAGTATATCAAATAAAATCCCTTTTTTTTGTTTGCACCTAGTAGAATGTTACCTTCAAAACTTGTATAATATCATCCAACCAAAAAAACGAATATCCATTATACCCTGCTTTTTTCCTTACACTCTAAACTCTTATATATTCTAATGCAACTTTTAACGGAAGGGTATGAATGTCATAAGTTTAATAATTGACGTATTTGATTATATGATTTCTTGTTTAGTAAGTATGATGATATTAATATATTATATCAAGTTATGAGGGGGCCTGAAGTTTTCCCTTAATTAAATGGGGCAGACTATAATTTGTTTATAAGAAGTTCACAGGGAATAAATACATTCATTAAAACATTAATAGTAATTATTTTTTGTCCAAATGCAGATCCTTAATCGACAAGTAGTCAAATCTGAGACTGCCACAATCAAGGTACTTCGAACTAACTTTCATATACTTCTATGAAGCTTTTATTTTTACAAATATACTCTTATTTATAGTCATCAATGTTTGTAGATTCCTCAATTGGACTTTGAGATACCTCCTGAAGCACAACGTGGATCTCTATCAACTGTATGTTTTGCATACTTTTTTTTTCTAGTTTATCAAATATTGGCTTTAATGGCAGCAAAGTTGATTATTCTATGCATAACAGTGAGTCAAATAATAAAATGTGTTTTATATTTCTCAGGTAGAAGGGATATTATTAAGAGCTTGTGAAGAATTACAAGCCCTTCAAGAAGAGAGAAAGGTAAATATTCATTTACAAGTCATTCTTCTAGAATGCTCTTATTTTAATCTTTTGACATGTTTTTTTATGCTTCTAGAAAGTGGATCCCCAAACAGCTGAGGCAATAGACCAATTTATAGTAAAATTAAAAGCATGCGCAACAGGAAGTTCGTCTTTTACTTTCATTCTTGATGATCCTGCTGGCAACAGTTTTGTAGAGAACCCGTAAGTTACTTACCATTTTATAAGTTCTTGATTTACTTTCTTTGCTTTGTGAAGAAAGTTTTTAAATCCTATATTCTATTTTATTTTAGCTAGGCATGTGTGGTTGGAGTTAGTGGGAGCATTCATATGATTCTTTTATTTGTGTTGCACTTTGTAAGGATCAGTTAAAATCGTTTCCTTTGATTTTATCTTCATATTTCTACAAGATGTGGTCTAAACGAGCCGAGCTTGAGCTTGATTAGGCTTGAGCTCGTTTCATTTTGATCTATAAACAACTTATATATACTTGTTTTTTAATTATAAATCCTCATATGCAACATTTTACAAAATATATACTATGTAGATATTTTCATCATAACTTATATATTATATATAATAAATAATAATATTAGGTATTATATAAATATATAAATAAAATTATGAAGCTACAATTTTATGAAGTTATTCCTATATTTTATATATTAAATAAAAGTTTATGTAAATGATAGGCTCGATTAGGTTTGTGGGCCAGCCCAGGTTATTTTGTTAAACGAGCTTATTTTTATGCTCGAGCTCGTTTATTTACGGATTGATTTGAGTTTGAGCTTTTAGCTAGTCGATCTCGAGTAGCACACGAGCGGGCTTGGCTTGTTTATGCTTCTAGCGTGGCTGGTGTGTTGGTCATGGGTCTAGATCCAAGGACAAAATCTTCACTCCCACCCCCAACTTTGGGCTTAGAGCTAGGTATTAGCCTATTATGCTTGATTATTGTTGTGGGTTTTTCTTGTCCCCCAAGCCCAAACCAACTCAATCCAGAATTAGGGAATGAATGAGCCTGCAACCATCGGTTTTCCACTTTAAAAATTCAATTTCAAATGCTATCGCTATTTTGCCATTGGTTTTCCATTTCATCAAACGAAATTGAAATCCAAAATCAAGCATGTGCACTTAATTTTGGTGAAAAAAAGTTGGGATTTTTATGTGTAAGAACTTATTTTTTCTTAAAGATTTTCAGCCTCCCCAATGTAGATGTTCAAGTTCCGCCACTGTCTAGATGGGTAAAATGTTACATGGGTAAAATGTTACATGGGCTTAGTTGGGCATGCAAACACTTATTTTTTTTCTTTGATGAACTTTACAACTAATTGACCTTTTTAAACATCCTTACAAGAACTCTTTTACTGACAAGTCTATTTAGAAGGTTTTATATATACATTTGGTAAGTTTGGACCTGTTCAACTCGTATTTATTTCTTTACAGTTATCTAACTTGACCCATTAGGGAAATAATTGCAACTCAAATTTATCCATATATCCATAAACGGGTCAAAAGTTTTCACCTTTATTTTCTACTAAAGATAGCCTACATTTTTACGACAGGTTTGCCCCATCATTAGATCCATCACTAAGTATAGAGTTTTATGAACGAACTCGTGAGCAAGATGCATCATTGGGTTATGCCTTTGACCCGACACAAGTATCAGAAGCAAGTGTTGACCCACATGGGTCAGTTGGAGCGGTTGCGGGTCGCCGAGCCATAGCCCAAGGCAATAGCTCGGAATTTGCTGAAGCTTTGTTTCGCTATACTGCACCAGAAGAGGTACAATAAAGGCACATTTGTAGGCTTGTAAACGAACTTAATGAATACAAACAGAGCATGTGCATGTTCGTTTGTTTGACTTTAATCGAACAAACGATTGAGCACAGACAATTAAGCGAACATGGTTTTCTTGTTCTTGTTTGTTAACAAAAATAACGTGTTTTGTGTTCATTTGTTGACAATATAAACAAATGGTTCACAAATGTAAACGAATGAACATAGCTGAAAATAGATGATCGGACATAACTAAGCTAAAACCAGTTAAAAATTAATGCGAACAACATAAATGAATGTAAACGAACGGTCATGAACAAACTAGATGTGTTCATGTTTGATGACTTGTTCGTTTAACTAAATGAACAAATTTTTTTGTTCATATTCGTTTGATTATTATATTAACAAATATATACAAACTTCCCTGTCTAACGCTTCACTGAAAGTTTGGGACATTTGCAGACCTAGGCATTTGGATAAAGTGATTCTGATTATTACAATATGTATCTAAATAAATAAAAAGTTAATTGACTAATTAATTTTACAGATGATACTAAAAGAACCCAACGGCTATGCTCTTGTTAGTTTGCTCATTTAACTTGAATTGAACAAATAGTCAAACACGAATAATTAAGCGATCATGGTTGTCTTGTTTGTGCTTGTTTTTTAAGAAAATTAACTTGTTCATGTTCGTTTACGTTCGCCATTAACAACACAGACAAACGGCTCATGAACTTAAACGAGTGAACATAGTTGAAAATAGATGAACGGATATAACTGAGCTAAAACTAGTAAAAAGTTAAATGTGGACGACAATGTGTTGGGCTTAGAAAAATTATTAAAACTAGATTAGGTTGTAATGGGTCTACAAACTTTAATGAATATAATAATGAATGTAAACGAACGAGACATATATTCATGTTTGTTTGTTTAACTAAAGAAAACAAATCCACAGCAGTTAAATACCCTGTAACTTCCCAGAAGTCATTGATATGAATTTAAAGGTATCATTTTTCTTTTCCTTTAATAGTATTCTTTTTAACAGGTGATGACCTTTCCATCAACGTGTGGTGCTTGTGCTGTAAGCTGCGAGACTCGGATGTTCCTTACAAGTATCCTTTTTTTTCTTATCATCATTCATTACAAAATCTTATAATTATGGTGATATCATCCTACCACAAATTCAGAATATGGTTACCTTAACTTTATTTAGAAATCCCTTACTTTCAAGAAGTAATTGTCATGGCATCCACATGTGATGCTTGTGGCTACCGTAATTCTGAGGTTCGTGTATGATATTTTATAGTCGTATTATTTTGTGATACCCTTTTAAGTAGCATATTCTCATAGAATATTCTACTTTTTACAGTTAAAGCCAGGTGGCGCCATTCCTGCTAAGGGGAAGAAAGTTTCTGTTTCCGTTAAAAACACAAGTGACTTGAGTCGTGATGTGATAAAGGTATGCATGAAACCGAAAAAGTCGAACTCCAACAAAACCGACGGTTTTGGTTCGTGAAAACCGAATTTTCAGTTCGATTGTGATTTTAGCTCAAAAAACCGAACCGGGTGTATAGATTTTTATTTTTAGTTTTAGATGTTGAGTAACTTATAAGAGTTTAATAAATAGTGTAACCCAAGATATAATAATCAGTTAACCATTAGTCAACACCAAGATTTAGGCCCGAATTCATTACTTTGGGTCATTTTTTTTCCCTGCCCAAATGGTAAAACCGAAAAAACCAAAACCAAAACCAAACAGTTTTCAAAAACTGATTTTTCGGTTTATGGTTTGATTTGAGCTCAAAACCGACCTATGCAAACCCCTAGCTGCAATCGAGTAAGTTGTTTATAGCATCTAAATTTTAATTTTGTTTTTTTTGGTATCAGTCAGATACTGCTAGTGTAATAATTCCCGAAATAGATTTGGAGTTAACAAGTGGCACTTTAGGAGGTATCGTTACAACTGTTGAAGGTTTGATTACAAAGATAAGTGAAGGTAATGAATATAAATATTACACAAAACACTTGTTAGTTTCAGTTTTGTATAATCGAATTGTTTTGTGCATTATAGCTCTGGAGAGAGTGCACGGGTTTACTTTTGGAGATAGTTTAGAAGAGGACCGAAAAAACAAGTGGCTGGACTTCAGAACTAGGCTTACTAAGGTATTCATTTGCAGTGCTATTGTTTTTTTAATATAACTATCGTGTTAATTGAAAAAAAATGTGAAATTGTTTTTTATTAATTTTCTTTTAGCTTTTGAGTCTTGAAGAACCGTGGACCTTGATCATGGATGATGCACTGGCAAACTCTTTCATTGCTCCAGCTTGTGATGATATTAAAGACGATCATCAGTTAACAAGTAAGTTTGCTTTTTGAACCCACAAAAGTCTAGTTAATTACAAATCTTGCCACTTGTATAATATTTATGAATGCAAAAATTAATAATAATGTTTATGGTGTATTACACAGTTGAGGAATACGAGAGGAGTTGGGAACAAAACGAGGAGTTAGGTTTGAACGATATGGACACCTCTGCGGCTGATGCTGCTTATAACTCCACCGAAAGCGCTTCATGATATCTACAAATGCTTATACTGATGGGCCTGAAATCTTAAGATTTATTTTTCCAATGTTAGCTTTTGTACCATTATTTTGTCACATGTAGTTTAAGGTCTCTTGTGAAGGCCTTTTGTATTTGTTTGTGTTCTATTTATGTTTTCCTTTTTGTGGATGCTTTCAGATTTAGTTAGACCATTGCATTTGACACAATTTACAAATCAATTTATGCTTATAATTTCATTTGAAACATTTTTACTATTTTGCTTAATCATTTGTGCATTCATTATATTTAGGTATCAATAATCATCATACTAAAACTTTTGTGTGTGCGTATGTACGTCAGTACATGTTTATACAATATTTTTAAGCTTTATGCAGTTAAGTTTTTTGGTACAACTTTTTTGTTTTTCTTTTGTTTTGATAATTGAGTTAACTGTAATGTGGTTTGTTTAATTATGAAATTTTAGTACTATTTTAGAATTTTTTACAAATGACTACCTCAGTTTTTTAAAACTTGCAGTTTTAATTTTTTTTTCTAACCCGTCTACTTTTATTCGTTAAGTCATAAGTAATTTGGTAACTTTACTATTTTTTTTATTCTTTTCTTTTCTTTTAATTAAATTCTCCATTTACATCTTCATAATCTTGAATCCCTAAATCTCCAAGTTTGTTGGTATGTTGGAAGGGTGTTAATTGTTAGGCATTTGGATTATTGGATCATCCTAGAATTGTTGGTTGTTGAAGAACACCAATGGCTGCAAAGCTTTTAAATTCATTAACTGATGATAACCCCAATGGTACAGTGAAGTTACTAAATTACCTTGACATAACAGATAAAAATAGATGGGGTTAGAAAAAGTACTAAAACTGCAAGTTTTAGAAAACTGAGATAGTCATTTGCAAAAAGTTCTAAAATGGTGTTAAAGTTGCGTAATTAAACAAACCAAATGTACTAAAATGGAAGTTAACTCTTGATAAATTTAACCATGATAATCTAAATGCTATGGTAATCTTTTATGTGTTTAAGTTACATACAAATGACTTTATCATGGGAAGTGTAGAAATGATTAATTATCATTACTTTACAATTTTTGAACTATAGTAATTATTACTACACTATTTTATTGTTTGTAATATAATTACTCTAATTTAAAACTGTAATTACGCTAGTTATTTGTATGTAGTAAATTAATTTATTTGTATCGGATCTCATCCCAATGTTTTATTGTTATTTAATAGTGCTGAGAACATTATTTATTCCGTTGTGTTACGTTATGTTCTAAAATCCATTTTAGACAGAGACCAACAATAACATCAAAGCCATTATGGTTAGAGGTGCACAAAAGAATCGGTTCCATACCTGACCCGGTGGAATCGACTCGGAACCGGTTCTGGGTCGTACCCGGTGGACCCGATACCTGGTTTGGGTATTTTCATACCCGGAAAACCCTACCCGGTTCTCCCATATCATTCAAAAATTGGTTCCTAGCAGGTTCTGGTTCCAACCTGGTTCCGTTTCGTACCCGGAATAACCGGTTCCACCGGGTTTTTGGCAATTAATGACCTGCATGCTTGAAAACAATGGTAATATAGCCGTTTTAGGACTATTGAAACTGCTTTTTGAGGTCCAAAAACTATATAGCATGATTTTTTATCAATTGTTTTACCGCCAAACTCAAAAACACCAAAAAAACTTCTCGGTTTACACTCGTTGTACAATCCCGACTTACCTACACCTCCATTTTTTTTCACTTCCACCACCACCACTTGTTATGATGGCAAGCACCAACAAGGCCAACAAGAAGGCGGCTTCTACATCCGTTTTTATTGACCTGGTCGTGTTGAAGATGACCCCGAAGTTGTACGGGTCGTCCCGCATAACCGCAACGAAGACGTATGGCAGAATTGAGATTTGCTTGAGTTGATCAATGGAGACCTTAAGGTTCGTTGCAAATTTTGTGGCACTTATTTAAAGCATGATTCGAACTCAACTTTAAAAAAAGCACATCGAAAAGAAATTTTGTAAGGCGTTGAAAGAATTCCCGCATAGGACAAGTCAAATTGGGTCGATATGGTACAATATTTCGTTACAACATGAAAGCGGTTCATGATAGAATGACGAAGTTCGTGATTCAACAAGGTTTATCGTTTAACCACTTTGACAACCCTTTTTTGACGTTCATGATTCGAGAAACTCTTTAACCTCGCTACACCCATGTAAGTCGTACTACACTTAGACGTCATTGTTTAAAATTGTGGGAATGTGCAAAAACAGATTTAATTGAGTTTTTTCAAACTATACAAACGGGTGTGAATTTAACTAGTGGTGTTTGTTCGGCACCACATGTGTTTCCGGAATCCTACCTTTGTGTCACCGCTCATTGGGTCGATTCGGTTTCTTGGCATATGATAAAACACACCATCACGTTTGAAAACTTTCCGTATCCACATACCGCCGAAAAATTGTTTGAAATTGTAGATGTGGTAATAACGACTTTTAACTTAAGAAAAAAATTCAATATCGTTTGATAACGCAACAAAAAATACAAAGACGATTGAAAATTTTATCATAAAATATACACCACCTTGTTACGGAAATTTTTTCATGTTCGATGTGTTGCACATATTATCAATTTGATTGTTCAAGAAGGTCTCGCTAATGAAGTCTGTTTGAGACGCTTTAGATATATGTTACAAGATGTTTTTAAAAGTGGGAAAATAAGACATCTTGAATACAAAAATTATTGCAAATCGGTGGAAAGAAAATATTTGGGGCCGAATTGGGACGTTCCAACCCGTTGGAACTGTTAGTGTACGGTTTTGCGTCTTGAGTCTTTGTAATTATCGTTAACGTATTTGTCGTTTGTTTAATGTAATAAACAATTATTATAGTTTGTAGTTCGTTAAGGTATTAGTCTAGTTCGCTAAGGATGTTTAGCGAACTAGACCTTAAGTTAAGTCTCCCCTGATTCGTTAGGAGATGTTAACGAATCAGGGGGTGTTTCGTCTAATTTATGTATGTAACGAAGTAGCGTCTGGTTCGCCAGGGGATGTTAGCGAATCAGACCTATCTTCTACATATGGTGAACACTGTTCACGTTTAATTTAAGTTTTGAGAGTTAATTAACGAAACCCTGTCCGAATCCTCTCTCGATCTTCATCCTTAATATTATACAATCACTAATACATATATACTGATAATATATAAACATATATAACACTGAATCTAAGGTAATTATGATCTAGATCTATCGTTAAGGTATTAATCGGTTTAACACAGATCCGAGATCTGTTAATTATTACTGGATTGATACACCCGGGTTCCAACAAGTGGTATCAGAGATTTCGGGGCTCAATTTCACTTGATTTGGTGTTTATTTGGAGTATTAGTTTGTTAATGTTTTGTTTAGTGAATTTGGATTAATTTAGAGGTTAATGGATTGATTTATGGTTAGTTTGGATTGGATTTGAGTTGTTAACGGTATTGATAAGGTATTGTGAATTGAAATTGAGTTTTGGATTGATTTCGGATTGGTTTGGTATTGTTTTGGATTATGGATGAAACAGAGTTGATGTTTTGGGATAATTGAGTTAGTTATCGGAGATAATTGGTTACGAGATTTGATGTATTGGATTCGCGATTGATTTACGAGTATTTTGGTTGGTTATTTGCGTGATTTGGTTTAGTATCGAGATAGTATTACAGATTTTAGGCTTCTGGGTTTGGTGTTCATCATTTCCAGATTTCTGGAAATTCTTGTTGAAGATTTGAAGATTCAAAGATGAATATGATTCGCTACGTTCATTCGCTATCCTGTTCACTTTGATTCGTTCAATAAGTTCATAAATTCATTATCTAATTCAAGTGATTCGTTAGCCAGTTCACTATAATAGTTGATTCGTATTATCTAATTCGTTATTTGGGTTAACTGATTCGTGTGACACGCGTTCACCTTGAGATTTGTGTCTTAACAACCTTTGCCACGTGGCATAAGGTGTCAAAGTTTGTTACAAACGGTTGTAACAACCTGATTCGTTATAGTTGATTCGCTAATTAACTGTAGCTGATTCGTTATCTATTTCGCTAAGTTTTTCTTAGTGATTCACTACTAAATACTTTCTAATTCGTTAAGTTTCACTTATCAACTCGTTAGCCAGTTCGTTAGTCAATTCGTTAGTTTGACTTTCTGGTTCGTTGACCTTCTGATTCGTTAGATTGATTCGTTAAACTCAATTGTGATTCGTTATCTGATCAATCTTAGCTTCGTTAAGATTTGATTCTTTAATTTACTGTTCACAGTTCTCTATAACTGTTTACAGTTCGTTACACTTGATTCGTTACACCCTTGCAGTTTTTGGAACTTGTCAAAAATGGCCGGTATGTATGCATTAGCATATCAAAACATGTTGATGCAACAAATGTTACAACTTGATACCGAGATAGGTTCACATTCGAAATGTCCAAGATTGATGAAGTTTAGTGACTTTGCCAAGTGGGAACCTCGGTTTTGTGCTCATTTAGGATCAGTTCATCCTGACTATTCATACTGTTTAGATGAAGTTTATACCGTTCATATTATTGGAGATGAGACTATTGGTTTTACACCAAAAGCTATCTCACAATACTCAGTTGAAGAAAAGAAAACATTAGAGATAGAGACAAAAGCTTATTCTACTCTAACCATGGCTTTGCCTGAGAATATATTTCACCAAGTGGGAAGTATAAAAATATGTGCTTCTTTGTTTCAACATATTCGAATGAGAAGTATGGGTAACACTACTGAAAGCAAAAAGGTTATGCTTAAGTTTCAATTCAGAAACTTTAATTTATTGAAAGGTGAGACGGTTGAAGAAATGACAACGAGATTTAATCACTTGATTGCTGAAATGGACAAGATGAAATTAGATGTGTCTGAGAGGGATAAAATTGACACTATTAAGAGTGTACTTCCAAGTTCTTATTCCACGTTCTTAATGGTTCTCAAGGAAAACAATTATTTCTTGAATGAAGATTTGACTGCAATTGAATTTTTGCAAAAGATTGAAGCTAGAGAATATGATCTTAAGTGTCGGAAATCTTCAAAGGAAAGTCAACATCCTTCTTTCTATGGTGGTAGTATGCCTCTTAGTTCAACCATCTCTCCACTGACTGCTTTCCTTACTCAAGCTGCAAGTGAGAATGCAACTACATTGTATAGTGATCCACGAGCCTGTTTCTACACAGCGGGAAATACTGGATCTTCCGGTATTTCTGGATCATCTGGAATATCGGGAAGTTCATCCACTACAAATCAACACTCAGCACCTTCAAACGTCAACATGAAAGAAGCTGAACAAAATTTTGCTTTCCATCAGCTTTCATGACGTCTTATGAAAATCTGGTTAGTAGCAAAATTGCTGCTAGTGATCTAACTGATGAAGACTTTGATCAGATTGATCCAGATGACTTAGAAATCATGGATTTAAAGTGGAACATGGCAATGATTGTTCGAAAGGTGAAAAGATTCATGCAAAGAACCGGAAAAGATCTTCCTGCCCTGAACAAGAAGTTGGGATTTGATAAGTTGAAGGTAAAATGTTATAACTGTCAAGAATTCGGACATTTTGCAAAAGAATGTGACAAACCGAAAAAAGAGTATACTGGTCCTCGTGGTTAAAATTCAAATTCTTCAACACCACGAGGTAATGATGCTGAGAAGAAACCTTCAAGTTCTGGATCACAAGCAATGTTAGCTAATGGAGATGATTGGTCACAACGACTACTGTGTAATGATACTCAAGCAAATCTAGCAATGTTTGGACCTACTGAAAATGTTCTAGATGCTATTGGAAGCGACCTGTCTTCTGATAATGATTCTGGATCTGAGTCTGATGATTCAAGTGAAAAACTTCCAATCAATTTTGCTTGTATGGCGAAGATTAGTGACTCTTCCACGTCTGCTTGTACGGCCAAACAAAATGAGGTTAGTAATTCTGTTTCTAAGGTATCATGTGTTGATTGTGATTATAATAAATCTAAAATTGATTCATTAAAACTTCAAAATGATAATTTGCTAAAAGAGATTGTGTCCTTAAAAGATACTTATAGGCAATCCTTGACTTCTCAAATGAATTCAAGAGAGAAAATTGAGGCTTTAACTATAAGTAATCATGATCTTAAAACCGAGTTATCTTTGAAAATGACAATCAATGACCAAAAGTTTCAAGAAATCTTGAAACATCGTTCAAAAATAACCGAACTTGAGAATGAGGTTCTTGAGTTGAAGAACAAATTGGGTAAATTTCGAAACTCTTCGTTCTTGTTGAACGAAATTATCGAAATATCGGGAAAACAAAACGATTCTAACAAAGGGATAGGTTTTGTTGAAATTCCTCCACCATTTCACAATGATTATAAAATGAATCCTTTTGCCAAAAAGGAAGAAGAGGTAATTTTGAAAGAATCTGTGATTTCAGAAAATGTTAAATCTGTTAAATCTGAAACTGTTAAGGCCCAATTTGCTCCTCAGAAACCTCATGTTCAAAGCAACAAAGTTTTTGTTGAACAGGATGACAAGGTTATTATTGAGGATGTGTTTGAACCCGAGATTATACACAAGAATAAGAATATTCCAAGTTCTAATTATATTCTATGCGAGCCTCACGAATTTGAGGAAGCAGTTTATGGTTCATACAAACCTCAGGTGAAAAAGGAAAATCCGATGAAAGTAAACTCTGTGAAGGCAAAGAAGTAAGAAAAACCGAAAATTTCTGATGAGGACTTGATGCGTTTCATTAATCCTCCTAGTTCTAAGCCATCATCTGCTAGAGTTTTTAAGTTAAAAGGGATGGACACGATGTTCAATGAAAAAGATATTCCAATAAGTATCATCAAACCTGAACTTATTGAGAGTGTATTTATCAATGAAACTTCACAGATTCAAGATGTTGAACGTCGATATGCTCAAGCGAAAACATCAGTTCCATCTGACCCATTGACTAAAGCAAAGCAGGTTTTAAAACAAGCTAAGAAAATTAACTTTGTGAAGTCAACTGGGACATATACATTGAAAAGTTTTTCAAACTGTTCTAATTTAGATTTTTACTTAAAGAAGAAATCTGAATTATCTGATGATTTTGCTAAGAGCATGATAAAAAATGTGAGTCATCATCAAACTTCTGCTTCATTCGTTCCAACTACCTCTCAACATCATCGTGTAGACATGCGAAGCTGTTTTCTTTGCGGTCAGTGTGACACTCGTCAATTTCAGGTTAACTCCGTTAATCTAACTCCGTCAATTCAAACTTAAGATCACTTGATCTATAACGCACATCTCATTTAATTTAAAATAGAGTTTTAAATGACGCTTGAAAATCACTACATAAGTAGTCTTTCGGGATTGCACCGAAACGCAAACGAGTTGACGCAAATCATTGGTGAATAAACGAAAAACATCCAAACAATAATTATGTGTTAGGCGTATGTGTTATTTGATAATATTGTATAAAACGTTAACTCAAGATGCAAACAAGTTACTTTAGGCTAGAAAAGTAATAATTAGAAGTTGAGGGGCCTTGGTGTAACATGTTATTATTTAATAATAACAAAACCCTAACTCCTCTCTCCCTCTCTCAAACCCGATCGGACACCCCCCCTCTCTCTTGCGACGGCAGCCACACCACCACCATATCACACCCGTTTTGACCTTGTTTTTCATAATCGGAGCATCCCGCACTCGTTTCTAAACATCTCTCACCTTTCTCTTGGTTGTTTCTGCGTTTTTAAGGTATAAACATGAAACCCTAACTTTGTAAATCATGTATTAAGTGTTTATATGTTTGGTTTTGATTAGAGGATGATTGATTATGTCTCGGTTATTGAGTTAGATGATCATATGTGATTTTGAACAGTGAAAGATTGTTGGGTCATCGATTGTTTGTAAACTCTAGAGGGTTTACTACTGATTTTATGGATAATTATGTTTATTGCATGTTTGGAGATATGTCGTATGCTTAGGATGCATGTTAGACGATTGTTTGTGCTTGCTGAGTTTTGACAGCAGAGATAGTTAAATTTGAACGACATGTAACTTGTTAAATATAAAACCAAACTGAGCTATTTATGAGCCTAAAAGGTAGTACTCTGAGTCTAGTTTCCAGAAAACCCAACCACGCCTAATTTGGAGGTGTTTTGGTCGCTCAAACGATTTAAATGTGATTAAAGGTCAAAACTGGTACTGGACAGATTGTAAGTTATGTTTAGACAACTATAACTAAATGTTAATGTGGAAATTGGTCCAGATTGTTAACACTACAGGGCACTATGTTGAGTCTAGTTTCTATAAAGTCCAAGTTTGTAATTTTTGGACGGGTAAAGGTTAACTTTTATTATTTTACAAAACTGAAGTGCAAATCTGAATTGTGAGACCTTCTGTTAGGCTGTTTTAGTAATTATCATATCTCATGAACTACAAGATCAAATGGGTTGGTTCCACTTCTGGAAGTTAACATGTTGAGTTAATAACCTAACCCAATTGGTCTTGCATTAATTGGATTTTTCATTTAACGGGAATAACAAATAACATTCTGTTGCGCATGATTTTGACTGCTGTGAGTTTTCTGTAATGTTTTGATCTTTGTGAGTAAACCATGTGGAATAAAAATACAATAAAAATATTTATCGAAACCTAACTCATGTATGCTTTTGTGACAATTTTTGGTGAATTAATTGATATGCTATGATCTGTTGAATAGAGTAATCTCTCAAGTAGAATTCTGTCGTGATAAAACTAGATGCTGAACTATATGAAAATACATGAAACGTGCTTGTTGCTAGATAATTGTTATGTTTTGACCAAATTGCCCTTGTGGGGAATAATTGCTAGTAATGTACAATATTAATACATGATATGTAAATAGTTGTTCACACATGTAACGTATCACCAATGTGCTTGTTGAGACACACACAATTCACCAACGAAACACTAAACGTATTTTATGCATAGGTGTTATGTGCCGAGTCTAGAGACTCGATAATAGTTCCAACACTTAGAAAATCTCATTGTTGTTTTAGAACGCTAGTGAGGATTTTCTGTGACGCGCATCACTTGGGTGACTTGTTTTGAATTCTTCGCAAACAGTGAGTTTCACGTTCCCCTTTTAACTCTTTTAAACGCTTTTCACTTGGGGGAGAATACATACTCCAAAACGCTTTAGATTTTGTTATTTAGTTATATATCACTTGTAAAGGCTAAGTGGAAAACGAAACAACAAAAGTCCTTCATACACAACGAACCGTTTAGTATTGGATAATAGCGTGTCACTGTTGAGTAGTACTACTGGGTTTGACAAACCCCACCCAACGCTAAACTCGACTGGAGGTCGAGTGGGTGTAATCTTGGCTAACACATTACCATGGTCGGGATAGACCTGGTGGCAAGGCAAATGATAAACAGTCAGCTTCGGTGTCGAACACTTAGTAATACTTGCTTTATAGGCTAGCTACCTATAGATATATAATTGATTTAACACTATCTGGTAACGCAAACGCAAAACGCAAAACGCAAAACGTAAACGCAAACGCTTTATTTTATATAAACTTGTGAACTCACCAACCCAGTGTTGACACTTTTAGTATGTTATTCTCAGGTAGCCGAGGCGGGCGCGCGGTATAGGATCATGCATTACTTTGAACGCTATTGTTTATGCAAACTTGTTTTTAAACTGTTATTAATTGGGTTTTTAAGTCGTCCTGCGTGACGCAACACTTGGTTTATGGCTTTACACTTCCGCACTTATTTACACTTAAATTGTTTTCGTGGTTTGAAAACTTTATTTATGGTTTGACTATAACTAATGATTCCGATCCTGTTAGTTCACACTCTCTGACGGTAAAACTCCGTTAGTGGATTTTGAGGGTGTGACAGATTGGTATCAGAGCCATTGGTTATAGCGAACTAGAAATGTATTCATACTAGACTATAACCGCAATGACCCATTAGTTATAATTTTACGCACTGCATATATAAATGTGTATTATATATTTAGTTATTCGTTTTCTTTAACTATTTACCTCATTCACTCATACGCGCGTAACCCATACACGACGTATCCTGTAAGGATGTCGACGCCATCATCATCATCATCCGACCAGGTGACTCATGCTCATGGAAAGGAACCGCAGCTACCTACCTCATCGCCACCCCGAGTAGTCCCGGAACTTGAAGCCCCTGCACCGAAGAGGTATCACCTGTCTGGAGGCATGTACGACGACGACGTTAGCTGGGATTGGTACCCGAGTCTGATCAGACGTATGGTTTATCGCGAACAAGTTCCCCCACTACCTCACCCGAGTCGTCCTGCTTACCCCAACACCCTACCACCCATAACCGAACCTATAGAGCGTGTTCTCGCAACTGTTGTTTCTTGTTTAGAGCGTGATGTGGGTTTTATGCGCTCGGCGAGGGCGAACGTTTCCGGATTGATAAGAGATGGAACCGAGGCTAGGGAGGAAATTTCCCGCCTGACAGCGGCTATGAAGGAAATGCAAGATACTAATGATCAGCAGATGAAGATTATTAGAAAAATGCAAGCAGAGATGATCGACTTGCAAGAGCAACTTATTATGGCGAAATCCCGGACAGAGATAGCTATGGAGCGTTGCTATGTCTTACAGACGCAAATTGCTCAAAACGCAGCAGAACCCGAGGAAGATACTGAGGAGGATACACACTCGGACGTGTTCTCAGGCGACGACATCTCAGGATGATAACACCTAGATGGCTGGAAGAAACGCTGAACACGGTCGTGGTAACATCAACCTAACCGTAGCAGAACTCCAAACCCTATTGAATGACCATGCGGCGACAGCTCTAGCCGCACATGTTCAGAATCAAGCCGGAGGTCTAATTGGAGCGTGTACTTTCAAGAACTACCTGGATTGCAAGCCAATTCGTTTAAGGGCACTGAGGAAGCCATAGGTTTCCTGCGTTGGGCTGAGAAGGCCGAATCAGCTTTCGAGATGTGTAACTGTCCACCCGCCAGCAGGGTCAAATTTGCTGCTGGAACACTGGAAGATTCCGCTCTCACTTGGTGGAACTCCAATGTGCAAATTCTTGGATTGGAATTGGTTAACGCTATGAACTGGGAAGAGTTCAAGAATATGATGCGGGAAGAGTATTGTCCTAGAGAGGAGATCGCGAAGTTGGAATCTGAGTTTTGGTCCTTGAAAATGGTGGGTTTCGAGATTGAAGCTTACACCACCCGTTCTCACGAGCTAGCAGTAATGTGTCCACGGATGGTAGACCCGCCGAGTAAGAGGACCGAGATGTATATCGATGGGTTGGTACCACAAATTCAGGGTATGGTGACGTCCTCTAAACCGGCTACAATTCAACAAGCGATCCGGTTAGCTCACAAACTGACGGATTAGGCAGTGACCCAAGGTGCGTTACCACCTAGAGGTTCAAACTCTAAAACCCGTGACAACCCGAGCACTGACAACAACAACCCGAATAATGGAAAGAGGAAATTTGACAACATCAGGTCCTCATCCTCGAACCTCCCACAGCAACAACACTACCGTAAGCCCGAACTCACTCGGAGCTTCAATAATCAGGGTCCCCACAATAACAACAACCGTGGCGGACAAGGTTCGAGCGGCTATGCTGGGAAACACCCGAAATGCCACAAGTGAAACTATCACCATGCTAGGCCATGCGACCGTATCAAATGTCTGAGATGCGGAAAAATGGGTCATCAGGCCAAGGAATGTAGGGGAGACCTAGCGGCAAAGGGTGCTCCTAAACAACCTACGGCGACTAAAGGGTGTTTCGAGTGTGGTCAAGAGGGTCATTTCAAGAAGGATTGCCCCAAACTAAAGCAGAATGAGAACAATGGAGGTAACAGCGGTGGCGGAAGCAGTGGTAAAGGTAGAGCTTTCGTCATTGGGTCGGGCCAAGCCCGCAGCGATCCGTATGTGGTGACCGGTAAGTTCCCTGTGAACGACTGTTTTGCTTCTGTTTTGTTTGACACTGGAGCTGATAGGAGTTTTGTATCGAAAGCCTTTAGTAAACTCTTAGACTTAACTCCAACCCCGTTAGATGCTAAGTTTCCTGTTGAATTAGCTGACGGTAAGTCTATAGAAACAACTCATGTACTTGCGGGATGTAAGTTGAAACTGTCGGGTCATACTTTTGATATCGACCTCATACCTTTTACACTTGGTAGTTTCGATGTCGTTGTCGGCATGGACTGGTTATCCTAGAACCAAGCGGAGATTATATTTCACGACAAGATAGTCCACATCACTACCCCTTCCGGCGAGATCATTTCGATTCAGGGCGAGAAGAACGGCATGACCACCAGCGTCATCACTCTCATGAAGGCGCAGAAATATCTACGAAAGGGTCATCCAGCAATTTTAGCCCATATTGTCGAGAAACCCACGGAGGAGAAGCGGATCGAAGACATACCGATTGTGCGAGATTTTTAGGAAGTATTCTCGGAGGATTTGCCTGGACTCCCACATATTCGGCAAGTCGAGTTCCAAATCGAATTGACACCCGGTGCAGCACCCATAGCACGAGCCCCGTATCGGCTCGCACCGGCAGAGCTTCAGGAGTTGTCCACTCAATTGCAAGATTTGTTGGATAAAGGTTTTATCCGACCTAGCTCATCACCATGGGGAGCCCCTGTCTTATTTGTCCGAAAGAAGGACGGGACTTTCCGCATGTGCATCGACTACCGAGAGCTGAACAAGGTGACGATCAAGAACCGTTATCCCTTACCCCGAATTGATGATCTGTTCGACCAGCTTCAAGGATCGAGTTACTACTCGAAGATCGATCTGAGATCTGGTTACCATCAATTAAGAGTGCGCGAAGAAGATATTTCAAAGACGGCTTTCAGAACTCGTTATGGTCACTACGAGTTTTCGGTTATGCCTTTTGGCTTAACCAACGCACCAGCCGTATTCATGGATCTCATGAACCGAGTATGCAAGGCGTACCTCGACAAGTTTGTGATTGTTTTTATTGATGATATCCTCGTTTACTCCAAGGACAAGACCGACCACGAAGAACACCTGAGGTTGATCCTAGAATTGCTGAAGAAGGAACAACTGTACGCTAAACTCTCCAAATGCGAATTTTGGGCTTCGCGAGGTTCACTTCTTAGGACATGTGATCAATGAGAATGGTATCCATATCGATCCCGGTAAGGTAGAGGCCATCAAAAACTGGGAAACACCTAAGACTCCGACTGAGGTGCGACAATTTCTAGGACTGGCCGGCTACTACCGGCGTTTTATCGAGGGATTTTCAAAGATTGCTCAACCCCTCACCGCTTTGACTCACAAGGATGCTAAGTACAATTGGGGTGACGCACAAGAATCCGCTTTCCAACTGTTGAAAACCAAACTCTGTAGCGCCCCTATCCTAGCCCTTCCCAAGGGAACAGAAAATTTTGAGGTACATTGTGACGCATCGATACAAGGTCTCGGTTGCGTGCTGATACAACTCGAGAAGGTTATAGCCTATGCCTCTCGACAACTACGGATTCACGAGAAGAATTACACGACCCATGACTTGGAACTCGGAGCTGTGGTGTTTGCTCTTAAGATATGGAGGCATTACTTGTACGGTACCAAGTTTACCATTTACACCGACCACAAGAGTCTCCAACATATCTACGATCAGAAGGAGCTGAACATGTGACGACGTCGTTGGGTCGAGCTGCTTAAGGATTATGATTGTGCAATCAAGTACCACCCTGGCAAAGCCAATGTAGTGGCCGACGCTCTCAGCAGAAAAGAAACCGATAAACCTAGGCAAGTGCGAGCATTACAACTCACGATTCACGCCAACTTACCCGATCAGATTCGCGATGCGCAACTCGAAGCCTTGAAAGATGATAATCACCCATCAGAACTCATGCGGGGCATGGACAAGAAATTTGAAACCAAATCGGACGGGGTCCGATATTTTGAAAACCGGATTTGGGTTCCACGATACGGAGAGTTGAGAACTATAGTGATGGACGAAGCACACAAGTCCCGATATTCCATCCACCCTGGCTCAGATAAAATGTACCATGACCTGAAGGCACTTTACTGGTGGCCAAACATGAAAGCCGACATTTCCACCTACGTGAGCAAATGTTTGACTTGTGCGAGAGTCAAAATAGAAATTCAGAAACCATCTGGCCTGCTACAGCAACCGGAACTTCCAATGTGGAAATGGGAACACATTTCAATGGATTTCATCACGGGATTACCCAAAACACCGACGGGATGCGATACCATCTGGGTGATCGTTGACCGGTTGACTAAGTCTGCACACTTCTTAGCAATCAATGAATCGGACAAAATTGAAAGACTGACTCGCATCTACATGAAAGAAGTAGTGTCTAGACACGGAGTTCCTGTCTCAATCATATCTGATCGAGAACACCGTTTCACTTCGCACTTCTGGAAGTCACTACAGAGCGCACTAGGCACCCGCCTTGATATAAGCACATCATACCATCCTCAGACAGATGGGCAAAGTGAGCGCACCATTCAGACCTTGGAGGACATGTTGCGTGCATGTGTGTTGGATTTAGGAAAAAGTTGGGAATCTCACTTACCTTTGGTAGAGTTTTCGTATAATAACAGCTACCACGCAAGCATTAAAGCAGCGCCGTTTGAAGAGTTGTACGGACGGAAGTATCGATCACCTCTCTGCTGGGCAGAGGTGGGTGATAGCCAAATCACTGGTCCAGAATTAGTACTTGAAACCTCTGAAAAGATTGTTCAAATTCGCAACCGTATGGCGGCGGCACGAGATCGCCAAAAGAGTTACGCCTACAAGCGCCGAAAGCCTCTTGAATTTCAAGTAAACGACCAAGTATTACTCAAAGTCTCACCTTGGAAAGGTGTGGTCCGCTTCGGAAAGCGAAACAAACTCAATCCACGATACGTTGGCCCTTACCGGATAACTGAGCGCATTGGTCTGGTGGCGTACCGACTGGAATTACCAACGGAACTCAGTAGTGTACACAATGTATTCCATGTATCCAATTTGAAGAAATGTCTATCCGATGAAACCCAAGCAGTCCCTTTGGACGAATTGCAAGTTGATGAACAACTACGCTTCAGTGAAGAACCAGTCGAAGTTTTGGATTGGAAAACCAAAACGCTCAAGCACAGCAAAATTCCAATCGTTAAGGTTCGTTGGAACTCGAGACGTGGACCGGAGTTCACGTGGGAACGCGAGGATCAAATGATGAAAAAGTATCCTCACCTTTTTGAAGGGTTGACCAAACACCGAAAACCGCGAAACCCGTCAAACCGTCAGAAATCACCAGAGGTATGAATTAAATTTTGGGACGAAATTTCTTTCTACTAGGGGATGATATGACAAACTGAAAATTTTTTCTAGCTTTTTCAGACACCCATCACGACTTGACATTCTTTCAACATGGGAATGATGTGACACTCGTCAATTTCAGGTTAACTCCGTTAATCCAACTCCTTCAATTCAAACTTAAGATCACTTGATCTATAACGCACATCTCATTTCATTTAAAATAGAGTTTTAAATGACGCTTGACAATCACTACATATGTAGTCTTTCGGGATTGCACCGAAACACAAACGAGTTGACGTAAATCATTGGTGAATTAACGAAAAACATCCAAACAATAATTATGTGATAATTATGTGTTAGGCGTATGTGTTATTTGATAATATTGTATAAAACGTTAACTCAAGATGCAAACAAGTTACTTTAGGCTAGAAAAGTAATAATTAGAAGTTGAGGGGCCTTGGTGTAACATGTTATTATTTAATAATAACAAAACCCTAACTCCTCTCTCCCTCTCTCAAACCCGATCGGACACCCCCCCTCTCTCTTGCGACGGCAGCCACACCACCACCATATCACACCCGTTTTGACCTTGTTTTTCATAATCGGAGCATCCCGCACTCGTTTCTAAACATCTCTCACCTTTCTCTTGGTTGTTTCTGCGTTTTTAAGGTATAAACATAAAACCCTAACTTTGTAAATCATGTATTAAGTGTTTATATGTTTGGTTTTGATTAGAGGATGATTGATTATGTCTCGGTTATTGAGTTAGATGATCATATGTGATTTTGAACGGTGAAAGATTGTTGGGTCATCGATTGTTTGTAAACCCTAGAGGGTTTACTACTGATTTTATGGATAATTATGTTTATTGCGTGTTTGGAGATATGTCGTATGCTTAGGATGCATGTTAGACGATTGTTTGTGCTTGCTGAGTTTTGACAGCAGAGATAGTTAAACTTGAACGACATGTAACTTGTTAAATATAAAACCAAACTGAGCTATTTATGAGTCTAAAAGGTAGTACTCTGAGTCTAGTTTCCAGAAAACCCAACCACACCTAATTTGGAGGTGTTTTGGTTGCCCAAACGATTTAAATGTGATTAAAGGTCAAAACTGGTACTGGACAGATTGTAAGTTATGTTTAGACAACTGTAACTAAATGTTAATTTGGAAATTTGTTGGTGCATTTTGTGACCGTCGCTATGCAATTCTGATCAGCGGAAACGAAGTACGAAGTTAGAACAACTTCGCCATAGGCGAAGTTTTAACAACTTCGCCGTAGGCGAAGTTGTAACAACTTCTGCCATAGGCGAAGTTAGAATAACTTCGCCATAGGCGAAGTTAGCACAACTTCGCCTACTGAAGCCCAGGCCCGAGAATGTTTTATATATATATACGTGTGTCTTGTTTAGGTTTAGTAATCCAGAAATTAGTGTGTGTTTTGAGTAGTTTGTTTGTTTAGAGAGAGTAAGAGACAAGGAGAGTCGTGTGAGACGACCCGAGGTAGAGCTCACCTCGGGTCACTCGTGTTTTCTGTTTGGTTACGGTATGTAACGTGTTTTGATTATTATATAAGAATCTGCAGATTTGATTATCCCGTTCTTGTATTTGTTCGTGTATTTGTTCTTGTACGTGTTTGTGTTCTTCATCTTTACACCAATAAACGAGTCTAGGAGGATTCCGCACTCCTAGACCTCGTACGGATCTCGTATCGATCGGCGACGCCCCGGGGGGGACTTACATGTGGTATCAAAGCCTTAGGCTCTTATGCTATGGTTCGAGATCTGCGTTTTGGTGTTTCTGGCACGTTTCTGTGCGTTTCTGGCCGAACAGCGCCGCAGACGAAGTTTTTGTTCATCAGGCGAAGTTGCCGTCACTGTTCGTAGGGTTTCAGCAAAGATATAAGGTCTGGCGAAGTTATGGACAGGCGAAGTTATAGCCAGGCGAAGTTATGAACAGGCGAAATTGACTTTAGGCGAAGTTAACGAGATTAAAAAAAAAAAAAAGTGTTTTGGAGTTTTCGTCTGTATGGCCAGGTGTACACGATTATTGTGAGACCGAAGACGTTGTTCCGTCAACGAGTGAAACTTGTTATCTCTTGGTCTTACATGTGAACAAATACGTGTCAACTTTGGATATGGAGTTGAGTTTGTGAATGGGATATTGATTGAAACTGGATATTGACACATATTTGGGTGTTTGTGGGCAATGAAATTGTTGTTGTTCGAGGTTGACCAACTGAAGAAAGTCAAATTGAACTGAAGGTTTTTGTCGTTACTGGATTGCGGTCAGAGCATATTATTTATGTTATTTTCAAGGCGTTCGAGAATTGGATCCTGAAACGTGATGCTTATTTATTAGAGTGAAAATTCTGGAACAAGTTGGATTTAATCGGGAACTAAAGTGTTTGTGTTCTTGATCGTTATCCCTGGTGATTGAAGATGCTTCGGATTAATTAATGGTCATGTGTTAGATTCTGTCAAGGTGGTTTTGTGATGAAATTGATCACTTGATGTTGAGTAGTTGAAGATTAAACCTTATCGTATGCCGACGAGTTGGTGAAGTTGTGGAGGAAGCCCAACTTCACGTGTTGGTGAAGTCAGATGGACTCACGTGATTGGTTGAGATGATCTATTGGCACGAGGATGCATGCATTTCAAAGACCTCAATCTATATTGTCGGAGAAGCTTACACTGAAGGGGAGATCTGATATGGAAGACGCTGGGTGATTGGTAGATTTGTGAAGCTACATGACAGATTCAGACACAGCTGGTTGACTGCAAACAGAAGATCATTAGTTAAGAGGGGGACTGTTGGTGCATGTCGTGTAACAGATGATCTTTTGTGTTTGTTAGAATTGAGAGCAACGGTCAAAGGGGAGACTGTTGGTGCATTTTGTGACCGTCGCTATGAAATTCTGATCAGCGGAAACGAAGTACGAAGTTAGAACAACTTCGCCATAGGCGAAGTTATAACAACTTCGCCGTAGGCGAAGTTGTAACAACTTCTGCCATAGGCGAAGTTAGCACAACTTCGCCTACTGAAGCCCAGGCCCGAGAATGTTTTATATATATATACGTGTGTCTTGTTTAGGTTTAGTAATCCAGAAATTAGTGTGTGTTTTGAGTAGTTTGTTTGTTTAGAGAGAGTAAGAGACAAGGAGAGTCGTGTGAGACGACCCGAGGTAGAGCTCACCTCGGGTCAGTCGTGTTTTCTATTTGGTTACGGTATGTAACGTGTTTTGATTATTATATAAGAATCTGCAGATTTGATTATCCCGTTCTTGTATTTGTTCGTGTATTTGTTCGTGTACGTGTTTGTGTTCTTCATCTTTACACCAATAAACGAGTCTAGGAGGATTCCGCACTCCTAGACCTCGTACGGATCTCGTATCGATCGGCGACGCCCCGGGGGGGACTTACAAAATTGGTCGAGATTGTTAACACTACAGGGTACTATGTTGAGTCTATTTTCTATAAAGTCCAAGTTTGTAATTTTTGGACGGGTAAAGGTTAACTTTTATTATTTTACAAAACTGAAGTGCAAATCTGAATTGTGAGACCTGCTGTTAGGCTGTTTTAGTAATTATCATATCTCATGAACTACAAGACCAAATGGGTTGGTTCCACTTCTGGAAGTTAACATGTTGAGTTAAGAACCTAACCCAATTGGTCTTGCATTAATTGGATTTTTCATTTAACGGGAATAACAAATAACATTCTGTTGCGCATGATTTTGACTGCTGTGAGTTTGCTGTAATGTTTTGATCTTTGTGAGTAAACCATGTGGAATAAAAATACAATAAAAATAGTTCTGGAAACCTAACTCATGTATTCTTTTGTGAAAATTTTTGGTGAATTAATTGATATGCTATGATCTTTTGAATAGAGTAATCTCTCAAGTAGAATTCTGTCGTGATAAAACTAGCTGCTGAACTATATGAAAATACATGAAACATGCTTGTTGCTAGATAATTGTTATGTTTTGACCAAATTGCCCTTGTGGGGAATAATTGCTAGTAATGTAAAATATTAATACATGATATGTAAATAGTTGTTCACACATGTAACGTATCACCAATGTGCTTGTTGAGACACACACAATTCACCAACGAAACACGAAACGTATTTTATGCATAGGTGTTATGTGCCGAGTCTAGAGACTCGATAATAGTTCCAACACTTAGAAAATCTCATTGTTGTTTTAGAACGCTAGTGAGGATTTTCTGTGACGCGCATCACTTGGGTGACTTGTTTTGAATTCTTCGCAAACAGTGAGTTTCACGTTCCCCTTTTAACTCTTTTAAACGCTTTTCACTTGGAGGAGAATACATACTCCAAAACGCTTTAGATTTTGTTATTTAGTTATATATCACTTGTAAAGGCTAAGTGGAAAACGAAACAACAAAAGTCCTTCATACACATCGAACCGTTTAGTATTGGATAATAGCGTGTCACTGTTGAGTAGTACTACTGGGTTTGACAAACCCCACCCAACGCTAAACTCGACTGGAGGTCGAGTGGGTGTAATCTTGGCTAACACATTACCATGGTCGGGATAGACCTGGTGGCAAGGCAAATGATAAACAGTCAGCTTCGGTTTCGAACACTTAGTAATACTTGCTTTATAGGCTAGCTACCTATAGATATATAATTGATTTAACACTATCTGGTAACGCAAACGCAAAACGCAAAACGCAAAACGTAAACACAAACGCTTTATTTTATATAAACTTGTGAACTCACCAACCCCGTGTTGACACTTTTAGTATGTTATTCTCAGGTAGCCGAGGCGGGCGCGCGGTATAGGATCATGCATTACTTTAAACGCTATTGTTTATGCAAACTTGTTTTTAAACTGTTATTAATTGGGTTTTTAAGTCGTCCTGCGTGACGCAACACTTGGTTTATGGCTTTACGCTTCCGCACTTATTTACACTTAAATTGTTTTCGTGGTTTGAAAACTTTATTTATGGTTTGATTATAATTAATGATTCCGATCATGTTAGTTCACACCCTCTGACGGTAAAACTCCGTTATTGGATTTTGAGGGTGTGACAGTCAACATGGTCATGTAGTGAGGAATTGCAGTCAGAAGAGCAATCAGAATCTTCATCCTTTTATCAAGGATCATTCTAAACCAGTTCCTTTGGTAACGGAGATTCTGAAACGACCTGTGTCGTATGCTGATGATACTCATATTATGTTTTTTGATATACATCCTCGAAAAGTGGTTCATATGAATGAAACTCATGGTTCTGTCAAGCCTAAGTTTATTCCTACTACACCCTTATGCAAGAATGAAAATTCAAATGTGGTTCAAGCCGCTCACTTAAGACGAAAGTCTAGGAAGCCTGTAACTTATTCTCAGGTTGCTGAACAACAATTGAATGCAACTAAGGTTAACTTTTCTCAAGAAAACCAAAAGGTGCCCAAGACTGAGGCCTGGGCTGCCTTTTTGAACTAATCATTTTCTTTTGTGTGTAGGATTCATCCAAGACCATTTTTCGTGAAAACTGGATCATGAATAGTGGATGTTCTCGTCATACAACTGGAAATCTCAACCTCTTATCAAACGTGAGAAATATTCAAGGGGGTTATGTGGCGTTTGCTGGGAATTATGGGGGTATGATTACACAAGAAGGTGATGTTTCAAATGGGAAGATAACGTTTGAGAAGGTTAACTATTGTGATAAAGTGGACCATAATTTATTGAGTGTGTCGCAAATCTGTGATAAGCAATACACTACAGTATTTACAGATAAAGAGTGTCTGATCTTGAAACCGGGTTATGTGATTCCCGAGGACATGGTTGTCATGCGATCACCACGATCAAATGGTATTTATGTCTTGAATATGAATTCTAAAGTATCCACATCGATCGAAACGTGTTTTATCTCGAAAGCAACCGAGAAAGACTCAGTGCTTTGGCATAGACGAATGGGTCACATACATGTTCGAAAGATGAATTACTTGATGGCAAATGACCTGGTAGAGGGTGTGTCATTAAAGAATTTTAAGTTATCCGATCACTGTGTTGCTTGTAAGAAGGGCAAATAGAAGAAGAAATCGCACCCATCTAAGGTATTGAATTCCATTGATACTCCGCTTGAACGACTTCATATGGATTTGTTCGGTCCTGTGAATCGTGTGAGTATTTCTGGAGATTGGTATTGCCTAGTCGTGACTGATGATTATTCGAGATACTCATGGGTCTTATTTATGAGTTCGAAAGATCAAACGCCTGTTTTGGTACAAAACCTTATCACTAAAATCGAATCACTTTACAAACAAAAGGTGAGGAGAATTCGGAGTGATAATGGAACAGAATTTAAAAACACTAAATTGGATTTCTTTTGTATCCAAAAGGGAATTCACCGTGAATATAGTGCACCTTATGTACCTCAACAAAATGGCGTTGCTGAACGAAAGAATAAAACCCTGATTGAAGCTACAAGAACCATGCTTGCTGATTCTAAGCTTCCTGTCCAGTTTTGGAATAAGGCGGTGAATACGGCTTGTTATACACTCAATTGTGTTCTAACTGTTAAACGACTCAAGAACCTTAATCGTAAGCCTAACTTAAAGTATTTGGAACCTTTTGGGTGTCCTTGTACTATGTTAAAAGGGATGTGGGTAAATTTGTTGAAAAAGCCATTGAAGGTTATTTCTTGGGGTATGCATCACCTAAGAAATGGGTTTTTAATTTTACGTCTGGTTGTGTTGAAGAGTGGTACCATGTTGACTGTCAAAAGTACACTACTCCTCCACAAGGGAAAGGTCCCGACTGGATGTTTGACTACGATGGCTTATTCAATTCATTTACTCCATCAACTGATCATCCAGATGAAGATTTAGTTCGTGCTTATTTTGAAGAACATTTGGAAATTCCAAGATTTACAAGTTCAAATGATGTTGAAGCTTCAGTTGTTGCTCCAACAGAAGAACCTGAAAATGAGTCTCCTGTTCATTATGATACTGCTTCTACTTCATCTGATGATAATGCTGCTGTGATTGACAATAGTGTTTCATCTCCTGAGTTGGGTGAACATTACACTAATTTATTTGAAAATGTTGCTGTTTCTGAAAATCCTACTCTTAGGATTCATAATTACCATCCACAAGAAAACATTATTGGAGAACTCGATGTGGGAGTTCAAACTCGTCGTCAAGTTGCTTCCTCGGGTGAAAATAATGTCTTATGTGCTTATGCCGATTTGCATTCCACTGGTATTGTAAATATAGCTAAATTCATTTGCTTTCTATCCCAAGTTGAGCCCACAACTCCTTGTGTGGCTCTGCAAGATCCGTCTTGGGTAGAAGCCATGCAAGAAGAATTACAGCAATTTGCACGTTTAGGTGTTTGGGATCTTATTGACAAACCTGCTAGAGTCAAGAAAGCAATTCCGACAAAGTGGGTGTTTAAATGTAAGAAAGATGATCGTGGGGTAATTGTGAGAAACAAGGCACGTTTAGTGGTGCAAGGTTTTCATCAGTAAGAGGGTATTGATTACATTGAGGTTTATGCTCCAGTTGCAAGATTAGAGTCGATTCGAATCTTCCTGGCATATGCTGCTTACAAGAATATCAAGGCGTATCAGATGGATGTTAAGAGTGCTTTTCTCAATGGTGAACTTCATGAGGAAGTGTTTGTTTTGCAGCCTCCTGGTTTTGAAGATCCTGATTATCCTGACCGTGTTTACCGTTTAAACAAGGCATTATATGGTCTACATCAAGCGCCGAGAGCTTGGTATGGCACGCTCGCTGACCATCTGACGGATAATGGTTTCAAACGAGGGACTGTCGACTGTACTTTATTCTATGAATCTGTTGGTGATGATCTTCTCCTAGTTCAGATATATGTTGATGACATTATCTTTGGGTCTACAAACGATACTTTATGTAAAGAGTTAGAGAAGTCTATGCAAACCAAGTTCGAGATGAGCTCGATGGGAGAGATGAATTTCTTTTTAGGGTTGCAGGTTCATCAGTCTGAAAAAGGAATCTTCATTCATCAGACAAAGTATGTGAACGACGTCTTGAGCCGATTCAAGATTACTGCCGGAAAAACCCCTTCTACTCCTCTCCCTGTGGGTCACAATTTATCACCGGATGAATTGGAGGATGCCGTTGATCCTACCCTCTATCGTGCCATGTTTGGTTCTTTAATGTATTTAACAGCTTCTCGTCCTGATATTATGTTTGCTGTTTGTCTTTGTGCTAGGTATCAAGCAAGTCCACGAGTGACTCATCTAGCAGCGGTCAAGAGAATTCTTCAGTATTTGAGGGGAAATCCAGACATCGGGTTGTGGTACCCCAAGGATGATACTTTCGATCTTACTGCTTATTCAGACTCGGACTATGGAGGTTGCAAGATCAATTTCAAGTCAACTACGGCAGTATGTCAATTTTTGGGAAACCGGCTTGTTTCCTGGCAGTGTAAGAAGCAGACAACGGTCTCCACTTCAACCGCAGAAGCTGAATATGTTGCAGCCTCGAGTTGCTGTTCCCAGGTTCTGTGGATTCAATAACATCTTCGGGACTACGATTTGAAGTTTCTTACTACTCCCATTTTGATTGATGATAATTCTGCAGCCATCAGTATCACAAAGAATCCCGTACAACATTCAAAAACAAAACATATCGAAATTCGGTATCATTTTATACGGGATTGCTTTGAGAAGAAATTAATTGACCGTGACAAAGTACACACTGATTTTCAAAAAGCCGATCTATTTACCAAAGCTTTTGATAAAACGCGTTTTCAATTTTTGCTTGGTTTAAATGGATTGAAGACCCTTGCTGACATCCTTAAACAAGGATAATTATCTTTATTTTTAGTTATTTTTATTTTTAGCTTATTTTTGGTTTTTAGGGGGTGAAAATTGAAAATTAAAAATTTAAAAACCAAAAACATTGAAAAATTTAAAATATAAAAAATAGTGTGTTTTCATGTCTTTACTTTTCATGTCTTTTGTTTTTTTAATATTTGAAAAATCCAAAAACATTAGAAAATTCTGAAAAATTAAAAAAATAAATAAATAAAAATAAATTGTGATTTCTGTTTGTACAGAAAAATTCTGAAAAAGCCAAAAAAATGTGAATTTTCTGTTTATCAAGAAAAATCCGAAAAGACAAAAAGATTGTGTTTTTAGTTTGTAAAGAGAAAAACAAAAGAGATTTTTGCTTTTGTTCGCTGAAAATTATGTCATTTGCTTCTATTTTGAAGGACATATACTTGTATATGTTTGGTCCTGATAATTTCATGTAAATCTTCGAGTTAGCCATTTACCTGACGAATGGATAGTACTTGGGGCGTTCGTTAAGCCTTCTACTTTAATTTTTTGCTGAAACTTAGTCAGTTATTTAAGTTTGTGAAGCGTGCTTGCATGTTTTGATCCTGTCTTCTACTGGTAGATGGACAGGATAGCCATTAATTTATGAGCTTAATTTAACTGGGGCGATTAAATTCTTTTTATTTTATGCTCCTCAAAATTTTAAGTTTTTGAAGCAAAAAGAGAAGATGATAGCACATTGATTATTTGACCCCAAATCTGGAAAGAAATAAGCTTAAAAGACTGTGTGCTTAATCATTGGTGCATTGATAGGTCTTAAACAAGCTGCTAGAGTAAAATAAGTGATATAAACTTAAAGAAAAGCCAAATTGAAAGAGGTGTTAGTCTCTAGCAAAAGTCTCGGTGAGGATGGCAGAAATGTAATAACCAGTCATACTCAAGCCTTATAGTTTTGGTTACCAAAAATATAATAAAGCAAATAACAAGTGTTAGGATTCTGGACACTGTGAGTCTTTATGCGGCTTAATCATCTGGGTATTCATAAGCATGAAAATTTCACTCGCTTTCTAGAGCAAACCCAAAGTCATTAAACTTGATCACTGCTGTACTTCGTACAATCCAAATTACTGACTTGATCAAAATCCGCTGTTAGTCATACAACTGTTCCTCCCTTGCGTGCGTCTTAATACCAATAAGAAACGGACCCCAGGGGATACAATGTATGTAAGCCGACATATGGACTCGTGCATACTCACTCACAGTAAAAGAAACTTGATGCACTGCTCAAAATTCCTCAATTGGTATTCAAAAATTTTGATCAACACTATAATGGTTTAAGTCAAGTTGGGGTGATTTGGCAAAAATCAAATTAAGCTTGAACCGAGATTAGGGGCTGATAGTTTCTGATATTATGTGCGTTAATTGAACCATAAATCATATCACAAAAATGCTCGAAGGTTTGTTATAAGATTTAAGTGGACAACAATATCCATGACCGACTTATCACCAGTCATAATATCGCTGAAATATAAAACTGTGATGGAAGGGCATTTTGATCAATATGATTCTCTGCTCAAACTCAAAAAAATCCCAAAAATATGTACTGTTTTTGATCAATCATAGAAAAACACAAAAAGATTGTCCATTTTTAATGTTCGGATACTTCTCTGCAAATACATTCGTTAATTTTTACAAAATACCAAAAATATTTTATTATTTTACTTTACATATTATTTAATGTTTTTAAGTTATGTTACGAAAAAGAGAAACGTTTTTAAGGTATTAAATTATCGGGATAAAAGGTTCTCGGTAATTCGTTTAAGATAATTTTTTTTAATTATTAATTGATTATTATTTAATTAATTCTTTATTTATTTCATTTAATTATTCAATTTAAAAAAATTAAATAAATGTTAATTCGCTATATATGGATAACGAATTAGATGGTTTCTATGCGAATTAGTCTCTAGTTCGCCAATTATTTCGCTTCCGCACTCTGTAACGAACCATTTTTAATTCGCTATACATATGTAACGAATCAATACACGCTTTATGTTTAGTTCGTTATTCTGGTATAACGAATTGGGTTAAAGAATTGCCTGATTCGTTATCACAGAATTCAAACGAATCGCTTGATTTGTACAAAAGGTACTTCAGGAAACGTGTAAGGTTATATAAGACAAAGCAAACGAACAGTCCTTCACTGTTCTTCTTCTTTCTTCACACTAAAGTCACCTTTTTCAAATTTTTCTCTGAAATTCGATCTTCAAGTTTCGACAATTCAAGAATATCATTGTGTTACTAAGGTGTAGACGATTACAGCGATGTGATTTTCATCAAAAATGATAGTGTATTTATAGACTAATTATGGACTTTTTTGTTCTAAGGGTTTTTCCAAGTTTAAAACCTGGTTTAGTTATGATATACTTTGTTAATGTAGCTTATTTATGATTCAATGTGATCAGAATGCGATTCCGATACCCTTGGTAGACTTTAATCGATGATTGATTCTAGTTTGCCGGGTCGATTGTGTATAAATGGTTTCGGGATTCTTGGTTACTCTGGTTAACCTAAGTATTTCTGGGTTTTGAGTCTCAATCTCAACACCATGAGCTTAATCGTATGTTTCTGAGTTCAATATGCATAATGTTTTGATTATCCGACGATAGTTATGGATTAATTGAAGCTTGTTTCGTGTTGTTGACTATCGGTGTTCATATTAATTTTGACTTTGACTATGCGGGTCAAAGATTAAGTCTAAATTATTGACCATTCGTTATCTTTAGCGTATTGGTACTGCTTCGTGTCCAATTCGTTAAAGAAATACACAAACTAGCTCAGCGAATCAGTTTCTTAACGAATCAAATATGGATTCGCCAAATCTGTAACGAACTAGACTTCAGTTCGTTAAACCTGTATAGTTGATTCGTTGTGTCTCTTTCGTTAACTTATTTACCTGATAGCGAATCGCTTGATTCGTTACTGGATGGTAACGAATCAGAGTAATATCTACACGAATGACATTCACTTTTAATTATTTAATTAAATTTAAAATTAACATTTAAATGAAATAAAGTATATCAACCGTCTAAACGCATAAATAAATGAATTACACATATCATATGAAATTAAATACACCATTTATAAATAAATAGATATTTATATGTCATAAATGTATAATACATCTTCCCGTTCCTTATAATTGTTTATATTTATAAAGTTCAAAAGGCTGATCAAGTAAATCAAGATCCACCGGTTGCTGATCAAGGGCAACAAGAACAACCACCACAAGCACAACCACCTCAAGCTCAACTGGAGAATGTTATTTTATTACCATATGACACAAAAAACAACATCTGTGCATATATTGATCAAGATATTGCTGACGTTAATGTGTTCAGCGACATGTTAGCATTCTTAAGACGCTCGGTAATACGTTATGCAATCACTACTCGACCTAATGTGTATCTGAGTATTATTAGGCAGTTTTGGGATACTGCTGAGGTTGTTGAGGAGGAAAATCATATTAGAGCCACGATTAATCGAACTGTTATTACAATTGATGTGGACGTGGTTTGCCGTGTGCTTCAGTTTGGTGACAATGATGACAATCCGAGTGAATTTGACAAGCAGCTAATCAAGGGCTTATTTACTCGTTTACGTTATGGTGGAGGCATTGATGAATCAATGTTGAACAAGAATGGGTTGTGCCCACCATACAAGTATCTTCTCCATGTGTTGATTCATGTATGACTGGTCGTCGTGGTGGGTTTTACCAATGCAGAAGCAGCATACAATCGGCTTTTGTTGCTCTTATACTCAACAAGCCATTCAACTACTCCGAGCTTGTATATGATCATTTGAAAGAACAAGTTCAGCAAACACTTCAAAAGAAGAAATTTTTAATGTATCCTCGGTTTCTACAGCTTATCATTCAAGACTTAATTCCCTATTTGGTTATTGATCATACTCAGGTGAATGATGTGCATTCTATGGAACATATGACGGCTGATACTGTCCGTCAAATGAGGATTTACCGAAAGGAGAAACCACAAGACAAGCGCATGATTGGTCATATAATTAATCAGGATTATGTATGTCCTCCTAATGAACGCTGGATCCATGATGACTCGGATTCTGAGCATGAAGGGGGAGAAGGTGGGAACGATGATGACGGAAATGATGATGGTCATGATGGTGATGGTGGAGCTGGTGATGCAGCTCTTAAAGAACAACAAGATGCAGTAAATGCTGCATTAGCTGCCACCATTGCAGCTCAACAAGAACGGAAGAGGAAAGGGAAAGCTGTGGCTACTGAAGAGCCATCAAAGAAACGACGTGTGTCAGCTGAGGCTGGTGTAATTATTGGAGTTCCACCATGATGTGTTGTAAAACACACTTACTTTCCTTATCATTTTATCATGATTTAATTGCTTTTTTGTTTAATTATTAAGAGGTTTAGCTTGTTTTTACTTAATTTTACAAAGATGGATGTTTACTTGTAGGTTATGAGTTTTAATGAATAAAAGTGGCAAGTTTGAAGACTCTAGGGGCTTATTTGAGCAACTTTGAAGACTACAACTCAAGGCCCGACCCAAGCCCACAAGTTAGAAGCCTTACATGCATAATATATTAATTAAACAAAAGAAAAAACAACCCTTACAGCCCCTAAATCCCGAAATCAGCATCAACCAGCCATAAAACTTCCGTTTGGCAGCATCTAGGGTTTCAAAGAAAGTCGTTTTTGCATCTTGTGTGACCAAGTGAAGAAGAAGGAGGCTTAGGACAACTTGGTACAACAGCTAGGGACCATATTCATCAAGAAACTCAGCCATATATCATAAGTATTCATCCATAAACTTTATGTTCTTGTTCAAGATTCATAACTAGTTAATTTTGATCTTTAACTTGAATTGTTTTGCAAGTAACTTGAAGATTGACTTGTGCTTGATTGAGATTGATTCTTGAATGATTTTAATTATGTTTATGTTGAGTTATATGATGTTTACTTTGATGAATAGCTGCTGTCCAAATATCATGTTCGGCTAAACTTGTTAGTTCTACCTAGGTTAGATGAATATTGTTAGGTTTTAATGAGTAATATGGATTGTTGATTATCATGGCTTGAATTGTTAATGAAAAGTTTGGTTTAATATTAAATTAGGTTGTGTTTAGTGGCTGTGAATTTATTAATTACACTCATATACCTCTTGCTTTGATTAATTGAATACGTTTTGATTGATTGTTGCTTGTTAGAACTCTTTACTTGGTGTTTAGGGTTTGTTTGCGGGGTGATCAACCGTAGGGTTTAAGTGAGTGTTTTAATTGAATATAATCAGCGGGTGAACACCTTCTTAGAGACCGAGAGGTGATAGGAAGTAAGGTCGTCTCTTAGCTTTTACTTGTTAGGATTAAGATCGCGCGAGAGCGGGTTTGGTTCTTGTCTGGTTTGGGTTTTGAGCGATTAGTTGATCTAGTTTAAGTTAAACTAAATTGTTCCTCTATCATTGGTTGCGTAGTATTCGTCTCCATTAGGGTAGTGTGTCGGTGAGACAGAGAGGAGAGTCGACATTAGAGCACTTTAACAGTTCGTTTCTCGGTTTGTTCTTAAAATCAACTAAGTGTAAGTTAGAGTTTGTTAGTGAGACTGAGAGGTGATCTAGCTTTCTTGAGTGAACCTTAGTTGTGTCATCCTTAGGAATTGGTGTCGTGAGAATCCTCAATCCATTATCTTATTATACCTTCAATATGATTCTTACCTAGGTAGACGTTTCTCCGATTGCAGTTAAGTTTCCAAGTTTTGTTAAGAGTTTAGTTAGGTTAAATTAAGTCTTTTAAGTTAATTAAATTAAGTTAGGTTAAGTATTTAATAATATAAAAATCAATTTAAAATATATTATTCTTAGGTGAGTCTTATTTAGGGTTAAGTATTAGATACGTGTTCACGTGTCCTTGTGTTCGACACTCGGACTTCCTTAGTGCTATACTATTAGTGATCGGTACACTTGCCGGTTTTGTGTGGCTTCTTTAGGAATTTCGTTTAATAAATTTAAAGCTTAGTTGTGAGAGCATCGTTAGACACACATCACACCACCTCGTCAATCAACGCCTCAACGCTCGGTTGTGCCGCCTACTACTAGCACTCCGACACTCACATTGACGACGACTTTAGTGTCTCATGAAAGGCTTGGTCTTATTCCTCATATGGCTCTATCTGAAATACCAAGGCCTCCTGATACATCTTCTACTGTTCCCCCGACACCAACCATGAGGCCGGCTCTTCCACCTCCTCCACCACCTCCGCCTAGTGATGTCTCTTTTATGAGAATTACTCGGCCTCAAGGACCGATCCAACCAGTTCATCCATTCCTATACAACTTGTCACCTGGCCGTCAGACAGAGATGCTTTTAAATCTTCTTCATCTATATGAGAATCAAATGGCAGTTGACCGTCAGAATCAGGAACGCCTTATGGAGAATCATAGACGAATGATGGGTTATATTTCTTTCTGCCAAAAGGAGACTAAAGAATTACGTGCGATTGTTGAGTCTCAGAGGGTGAAGATGAAGGAACAAGAGGAGTTAATCTCGCAACTGACTTGCAAAGAAGATGCCCTAAAGAAACTCAAAAATGATGATCAAGACCCTGACGAGTCTGGTGCCGGAGGTGAGCCTAAACAATCACATGGCTCATCTTCCGGTGCAGGTACAAGTGGCGGTGAGGACTCGGGCAAACAGATTGTTGTGTATCACGATTCAACAGCTGCTAAACCAATTGAGATGATTGCAGCCAATACTGTGATATTTCTGGATGGTTCGGGGGTGGTTAGAAGTGTGGTGAACAAGGATGAGATAGAGGTGGGTGTCACACCCCATTCTAGGGCCTAGGCGTGTGGCCCATAAGTTGGTATCGTAATTGTAAATATATCAGAGTTACGTTTAGTTGCGGAAGACTTATAAAACTTCAGGATCTAAAGTGTAATTTATATATGTTCAAAAGACGGGAACAGTAAACTACCCGTTGTGTTAACAAAACATTTATGTGTTTATAATTTACAAACCACCATTTTATATAGTAAGTTACAAAAGAGATCCGAGCCATCGGATATATTAATAGCACTTCGATACTCCAAGTGCTAATCTTGTTGACCTGCAAAAATGTAATAAAATACGTCAGCAACGAATGCTGGTGAACACGCTGATGCAAAAATATTTTCTTTTACTTAGTTACCCCTCGAGACTACGCCTGCCTCGGCCCAACGTGGCTTAGGAATAACAAAGTCAAATAACACATTATAAACTAGAGCCTCTACACTAGGTCATCTCACGAACACCGCAGCGTTCGACTTCAATAAAGTACCCGTAAATATACACATAAGGTCGTACTCCCTGCAGCGGAGCGTCCTACGGCCAAAGGTGGTGCGATCATGCCCATACATCGCATAGTACCACCTATGTAAGGATCCAGACATATATATACCACAGCCTGAGGGCTAGGTTCATACCCATAGTTATAACGGTTTTAGGAACACATAGTTCCTTGTAAATAATTTTACATAACACATTTGACTCATTTGAAAATAAGTTTATAAAAGTTTGGGGGAGTATTCACCTTGTCTCTTTAGGACCGGCTTCACTCACCGTCCAAGGGTCTTTCCCTTACTTTATCTCGAACCTATAGTTACGAGTATAAATGCTTGTTAGTCGGATACACGATCCGGCTTAAGACCTTTAGTCTTATATCTCAATCCTCGATTGAACCTTTAGTTCAATTCTTATTTACTTGAAAACCTCATGTCTAAAAGTAAATTATAAACCTTTAGTTTATATAAAAACCCTACGTTTCTTCTTCTCCAAGAAACGTAATTCTTTCTTTTATTATTTAAGAATACTCTTTATTAAATAATAATAAATTCATAACAAAGAATATATACATATATACTTACACACATATATATGTTTATCTATATTCAACAATTAAACTTTCATTAGTTTCTTTGTTATGTTTTCTTTTCTTTTATCGAGGTATCGAGTATAACCCCGACTTAAGGCTTAAGCCTTGAATATAATATTAGATTATATTGATTTCGTTATTACGCCTAACCATAGTGGCGCACCGAAATCCTAGGGACTTGAGCAGCACTCTGACGCTGCTTTACTCTTCTCGACACGCGAATCGAGGTATGCCAAATCTTCAATACTTGTGGATACGAACTTTAAGAACCAACAACATCTTGGTTGTATGTGGGTGGGAAGTGGTATAAACTTTCAAGGAAACGTTGATACAAATTCGAGGGTTTCGAGGCATGCTTATCGAGGTATTATGGCATGCTTATCGAGGTTAGGCTAGAGAGAGAGAGTAGTGAGAGGTTAGAGCTGTGTTTTTGGTGTGAGGAATGAAGTGTCCATGGCCTCCCTATTTATAGCCGATTTCAGACCCCATCGCGGTACGCGATGGGTCCCTGGGCTGACCTATCGTGTACTGCGATATAGGTCAGCTGAGTCACAGTGTAGACCTGCCACGTGTCGACACGTGGCAAGCGCCGCTACACGTGGCAACACGTGTGGGCAGTGTTGCCACGTGGTGACACGTGGCAGCACCTAGTGCCACCGTGTGCCACGTGGCACACGTGTCACGACTTTTCAGAAGCCCCATCGCGCTACGCAATGGGGTTCTCTTCTGACTCATCGCGTAGCGCGATGGGTCAGGAAAATAATATTTTTCATTTTTCACCCTCATGTTTGGAATTTGGCAATTTTAGTCCCTAGACTTTGGAAAATTGATACTTTGAACTCGAAATTTTCACGGTGTTACATCCTCCCCACCTTGAAACAAATCTCTTCCTCGAGATTGCTTTACAAGAATATTTGGGGGTATTTCTTTTTCATTTCTGATTCGAGTTCCCAAGTATATTTGGGCCCTCTACGCGAGTCCCATTTAACTTTCACTATTTTCAAAGTTTTTCTTTTCAAATTCTTTGTTTTCGAATCTTTGATTTTAATTGGACGTTCTATGAATTTTAAATTCTCGTTTATTTCTACGTCTTTCAATGGCATAGCCAAAAATTCATCGGTCAGACACTTACGCGGATTCGAAACATGGAATACGTCATGTATTCCTTGCATTTCCTCGGGCAGTCGCAAACGGTATGCAACAGTGCCGATTCGTTCGAGTACCTCGAAAGGTCCAACGAATCGAGGACTTAATTTTCCTTTCTTACCGAAGCGAACGACGCCTTTCCAAGGCGAGACTTTCAACAGAACCTTGTCACCGACATTGAATTCCAATGGTTTACGGCGGACGTCAGCATAACTCTTTTGACGATCACACGTCGTCTTAAGTCGTTCTTGAATTTGGAGAACCTTGTCGGTTGTTTCTTGGACTATCTCGGGTCCAGACAATTGACTATCTCCAGTTTCAGACCAACACACGGGCGTTCTACACTTTCGACCATATAACGCCTCGAATGGTGCGGTTTGAATACTTGCGTGATAACTATTATTGTACGAGAATTCCATTAGGGGTAAGTGGTCGTCCCAACTTCCACCTAGATCGATCACGCAAGCGTGGAGCATATCTTCCAATGTTTGAATGGTACTTTTGCTTTGCCCATCGGTTTGCGGATGATAGGCAGTGCTAAGGTTCAACTTTGTACCAAGATCTTGTTGGAAGCTTTTCCAGAAATGAGACGTAAAACGACTGTCTCGATCAGATATAATGGATAGCGGTACTCCATGCAAAGCAACAATGTTGTTCGCATAAATACTTGCTAATCTATCCATTGAGTACGACTCATTGATGGGTATAAAGTGTGCGGATTTTGTCAAACGATCCACAATTACCCAAATAGCATTATGTTGACGTGTCGTATTCGGGAGTTTGGTTATAAAATTCATAGTAATCAACTCCCACTTCCACATAGGGAGTTCGGGTTGCTGAAGCAATCCCGAAGGCTTTTGGTGTACAGCCTGGACTTGTAAACAAGTCGAACATTTCGCCACATGCGAAGCGACATCCCTTTTCATTCCGTTCCACCAATAATTCGTTTTAAGATTATGATACATTTTATCACTTCCGGGATGCATCATATATTTCGACTTATGAGCTTCGTTCAAGATCTTTTCACGCAAACCTCCAATGATTGGTACCCAAATCCTATTACCGAGTCTTAGGATACCATCGTCACCTTTGACTAACGAGTCAATGGTGCCATTGCGTTTTTCATCAGCAATTTGGTTTTCTTTTATCGCATGAACTTGAGCAGACTTGATTTGCTCAATGAGATCAATTTGGAGTTCTAGACGCAATGCTCGAACTCTTTTTGGCTTCTCATGTTCCTTACGACTTAAGGCGTCAGCCACAACGTTGGCTTTACCTTCGTGATATATGATCTCACAGTCGTAGTCATTGAGCATTTCCATCCATCGCCGTTGGGGCATGTTCAACTCTTTTTTATCAAAGATATGTTTCCAACTCTTATGATCAGTGTACACGATAAATCTTACTCCATAGAGATAGTGCCTCCATATCTTAAGTGAAAGATTATGGCGCCTAACTCTAGATCGTGAGTCGTGTAGTTCTTTTCGTGTACTTTCAATTGACGAGAGGCGTAAGCTATTACTTTCTTGCGTTGCATTAGTACACATCCCAAACCCGAGTGAGATGCGTCACTAAAGACAACAAAATCTTCAGTACCTTCTGGCAAAGCCAAGATAGGTTCTTGAGTGAGCTTTCATTTAAGTATATCGAACGCCTCTTGTTTCTTCGTTCCCCATTCATATTTGACATTTTTACGAGTTAAAGAAGTTAAGGGAACGGTGATACGAGAAAAGTTCTCGATGAACATACGGTAGTAGCCGACCAAACCTAAGAAACTTCGAATCTCGGTTGGCGACTTCGGGACCTCCCACTTAGAGATAGCTTCAATCTTATCGGGGTCCACTTGAATACCGTTTACATTTATGATGTGACCAAGAAATTGTACTTCGTGCAACTAGAACTCGCACTTTGAAAACTTGGCGTACAATTTCTCGACTCTTAGGATTTCAAATAACATACGAAGATGAATTTCATGATCGGTCTTAGACTTAGAGTAAATAAGTATGTCGTCGATGAAGACGATAACAAATTTATCCAAGTAAGGCTTACAAATTCGGTTTATCATATCCATGAATGCGGCCGGAGCATTAGTAAGTCCAAACGGCATAACCGTGAACTCATAATGTCCATACCTTGTTCGAAAAGCGGTTTTTGGAATGTCTTCGGATTGGACTTAAAGTTGGTGATAGCCGGAACGAAGATCGATTTTAGAAAAATGGCTAGCACCTTGAAGTTGGTCGAAAAGATCATCGATACGGGGGAGTGGTTATCGGTTTTTAATTGTGACTTTATTCAACGCACGATACTCGATACACATTCTCATGGAACCATCCTTCTTCTTGACGAATAGAATTAGCGCTCCCCAAGGCGACGAACTCGGTCGAATGAATCCTTTCTCCAAAAGCTCATCAAGTTGTTTCTTCAACTCTTTCATCTCAGTCGGCGCTAAGCGATACGGAACTTTGGTGATCGGAGCAGTTCCGGGAATAAGGTCGATCCTAAACTCTACTTCACGATCGGGAGGAATACCAGGGAGTTCATCAGGAAAGACGTCAGAGAATTCAGAAACGATAGGAACGTCTTGGATTTGTTTTGGCTTAAACTCTTTAGTGACGTAGGCCATGTATGCGAGGCATCCTTGATTTAAACATTTGTTAGCCATAATCATGGAGATTATGCTAACTTGGCCAGCGTCTTTGTCCCCTTCAATTCGAATTGTTCGTTTATCGGGGGCTTGAAGTTCTACAATTTTGCTATTGCAGATGATATGAGCTTGGTTATCGGAAAACCAATCCATACCAAGTACAATATCAAAACCAGCCAAACTCATGGGTAACAACCAAATAGGTAATATATAACCGGCTAAAAGGATTTTTCCGTTTTCAAAGACTTCGGAGATCTTAACGGTTTCGCCACTAGCAGTCTCGACGCTTAGAGTTTTATCTAATTTAGTTAATGGTTCGTTTAATAGACTACAAAAACTATAATATATAAAACTTAAGTTCGCACCCGAATCAAATAAAACTCTAGCATAGGTGTCGTTGACTAGGAATGTACCAGTTATTGTTTCCGGCATGTCAGCGGCCCTTTTTGTGTCGAGTACGAAGACTCGAGCGTTTCCTTTATTGTTTTGGCCACTTCCACCCGCACCACCAGCAGCAGGCTTGTTCTTTGGGCATTCAAAACTCAAATGGCCCATCTCCTTGCAATTAAAGCAAGTCATCTTTTTTCTTCCAACAGTTGGCAGCATCATGTCCTGTGCGATTACAAGACTCACAGACTTTAGGAGACGGGACGAAGTTGCATCGACCCTTGTGGTATCTTCTACAAGTCTTGCATGGCGTAGAGTTGCTTCGGTTTACGCATTTGCTCCTAAAGTTGGAACTTCCACCAGTCCTTCCTTGAGCAGTCGTCGGGGTCACCTTTTTGTCTTCTTTTTTATTGTGGACCATGCTGCCCATCAAGTATCCAGCCAACTCCATAGTAGAATCGGCGGTTTGAGGCAAGTGTGACCTCACCATATCGCGGATCTCCCGCGGTAATCCCCATATGTATCTTGTGACTTTGCTGGACTTAGGGTTAACCAGCTGGGGAACAAGGCGACAGTACTCGAGGAACTTGGTGTTGTATTCTCGGAGGTTCGTCCCTATGACTTTGTGGTTAAGAAACTTGGTTTGCACTTGGTCGGTTTCATGCACGGGACAAAACTTTGCCATCACCATGGCTTTGAACTCTACCCAAATCAGACTATAGATCTTGTCTCTTCCCTTGCTCATTAACAGAGCATTCCACCATTCATGTGCTTCACCCTTGAACATCAGGGCGGAGTACTGGATTTTCTCTTCCTCGGAACACTTGCTCTTGATAACAAGAGTTTCCATTTCCTCGAGCCATCTCATGGTTGTGATAGCTCCCTTGTCACCATGGAACTCTTTCGGTCCATAGTATTTGAAATCCTTAAATGTGCATCCACTAACTTTCATTCTTTTAAACTTTTGTCTAATACCTTCGTCGGCATTAGACCCATGATCGCTCTCTTCATCATAAGAGGGTTTTGGAGGGGATTTCACATGCTTACGAGAGGGATGAATAGAAGGATAACCGATTGAGAATGTCTAGATTGATGAGATTGAGATCTCCACTCGGATTCCTCTCTCACCGCTTGTTTGATCATCTTTTGAATCTTATTCATGTATTTCTTAGGAATTTCTTCCTCTCGCTCGTTCTCGGGGCCTTTCCCATTATCTTTTATTTCTCTCTCTCTACGAGCGTTTTCATTCTCGTTATTGTTACTTTGTTCAGACATATTCTTTTTCTTTTCAATTATGTCTGAAATTTTAACAATATTTCTTTATCAAACAAATATTTTTTATACATAAATATATATCAAAAGATATATATTTTCATATTACACATATTTATATATATCGTTTCCACGATATATATAGCAGGTCCTATCATTACAAGAGAACGTTTTAAACGTTCTTTATTTATACTATTTTACATATAACAGACAGGACTATTTTACACAAGCTTCCATTTGGCTACCATCCTCAGTTCTTCAAGAACTTCTTTACAACCTTCGATATCTTGTTGCACTTTCGAAGGATTGTTTCGCCAGCCTTCTTCTTTTTCTTCTCTTCCTCATGCACCTTCTTCCTCCAATCGTCGGTCTCATGCAATGCACGATCCAGATGCTCTTTGTACGATTGTGGGATTATGTTGGGTATCCATACTCGTAATGGTTCGTCGGTTCTGGATACAGTACATAATCCCCGTCGGATGAAAGGTAAAGGTAGGTCCTGGCAGCTTGATTCTGTTCACGGATTTCATTAGCTTGTTCTTGAATTGATGGAATCTCACCTTGGTACGGTGGAAAGCTTGATGAAGTCTCAATTCTAAGCTTCTCGAGACATTGGATGTAGGGATCCACAGAACCATAGCTTGGGTTTTGGGAAGTGAGTGATCCATCCATTGGGCTTGTCATCTCATTAGGATCTTCAGGATGCTCTTCTTCCGGTTCTTCCTCAATTTCTTCCTCAGGTTCTTCTTCCTCTTCGGGATCTTCCTCCTCTTCCTCCTCTTCTTCTTCTTCTTCTTCTTCTTCTGATTCCTCCTCTTCTGGTTCATCTTCCTCCATGGGTTGTATGGGTTCATTGATGTTTGGAATCATTTGGAAGGTCTCGGTGGGCATCATTACCCTCATTTTTGGTCTACGGGATGGTCCTTCATAGTTGGTTGGTTGGAAACTTGTTTCATTGTAGGTGGAACTTCAGGCATGCCACTCTTGTTGTTCAGTAAGATACTTCATCCATTCGGCGGATGGTTGAGAGTTTGGTAGGTATCCGGCTGGATATTGTGTTACTTATGTGGGTTGGAAAGTGAAAACTTCTGTTGGTTGTGGATTTGGCGGTACATAACCAGTTGGGAAATATTGTGGTATTTCCGTGGGCTGGTACATTGGCATAGTCAGTGGATGATAGCTTGAGTGCCTTGGTGCTTCACTGTTTTTCTTCGGTGGACTATCGGGGATGTCAATCGGGTAGTGTCGGCTTCCGGGGTAATACACCAGTTTGGACAAATCCTGTTCCACGTCTTGGTTGTAGTAGGCTTCATAGTATCCTTCGCTCATGTTGTCTTCAGGGTAGGGTTCAGCAATTCCGGCCTCCTCGCCTTGCGCATGAAGTTCTCGATGTGAGCTTTGAACGACATCTATTAATATGGGTGGTTTAGAGAGTGGAGTGAGATAGAAAGGTTACCAGCCTATCTTATCTCTAAAACACATAATCAATTAATTCCTAAATTTGGATCGAAGCTTGGGTATTGTTTTATGATACCCAATTCGCTAAGATCGATGGCTCTGATACCAACCTTGTCACACCCCATTCTAGGACCTAGGCGTGTGACCCATAAGTTGGTATCGTAGTTGTAAATATATCAGAGTTATGTTAATTGCGGAAGACTTATAAAACTTCAGGATCTAAAGTGTAATTTATATATGTTCAAAAGATGGGAATAGTAAACTACCTGTTGTGTTAACAAAACATTTATGTGTTTATAATTTACAAACCACCATGTTTATATAGTAAGTTACAAAAGAGATCCGAGCCATCGGATATATTAATAGCACTTCGATACTCCAAGTGCTAATCTTGTTGACCTGCAAAAATGTAATAAAATACGTCAGCAACGAATGCTGGTGAACACGCTGATGCAAAAATATTTTCTTTTACTTAGTTACCCCTCGAGACTACGCCTGCCTCGGCCCAACGTGGCTTAGGAATAACAAAGTCAAATAACACATTATAAACTAGAGCCTCTACACTAGGTCATCTCACGAACACCGCAGCGTTCGACTTCAATAAAGTACCCGTAAATATACACATAAGGTCGTACTCCCTGCAGCGGAGCGTCCTACGGCCAAAGGTGGTGCGATCATGCCCATACATCGCATAGTACCACCTATGTAAGGATCCAGACATATGTATACCACAGCCTGAGGTCTAGGTTCATACCCATAGTTATAACGGTTTTAGGAACACATAGTTCCTTGTAAAAAATTTCACATAACATATTTGACTCATTTGAAAATAAGTTTATAAAAGTTTGGGGGCGTATTCACCTTGTCTCTTTAGGATCAGCTTCACTCACCGTCCAAGGGTCTTTCCCTTACTTTATCTTGAACCTATAGTTACGAGTATAAATGTTTGTTAGTCGGATACACGATCCGGCTTAAGACCTTTAGTCTTATATCTCAATCCTCGATTGAACCTTTAGTTCAATTCTTATTTACTTGAAAACCTCTTGTTTAAAAGTAAATTATAAACCTTTAGTTTATACAAAAACCCGACGTTTCTTCATCTCCAAGAAACGTAATTCTTTCTTTTATTATTTAAGAATACTCTTTATTCAATAAATAATAAATTCATAACAAAGAATATATACATATATACTTACACACGTGTATATGTTTATCTATATTCAACAATTAAACTTTCATTAGTTTCTTTGTTAAGTTTTCTTTTCTTTTATCGAGGTATCGAGTATAACCCCGACTTAAGGCTTAAGCCTTGAATATAATATTAGATTATATTGATTTCGTTATTACGCCTAACCTTAGTGGCACACCGAAATCCTAGGGACTTGAGCAGCATTCCGACGCTGCTTTACTCTTCTCGACACGCGAATCGAGGTATGCCAAATCTTCAATACTTGTGGATACGAACTTTAAGAACCAACACCATCTTGGTTGTATGTGGGTGGGAAGTGGTATAAACTTTCAAGGAAACGTTGATACATATTCGAGGGTTTCGAGGCACGCTTATCAAGGTATTATGGCACGCTTATCGAGGTTAGACTAGAGAGAGAGTAGTGAGAGGTTAGAGCTGTGTTTTTGGTGTGAGGAATGAAGTGTCCATGGCCTCCCTATTTATAGACGATTTCGGACCCCATCGTGGTACGCGATGGGTCCCTGGGCTGACCTATCGCGTACCGCGATATAGGTCAGCTGAGTCATAGTGTAGACCTGCCACGTGTCGACACGTGGCAACACGTGGTGGCAGTGTTGCCACGTGGTGACACGTGGCAGCACCTAGTGCCACCGTGTGCCACGTGGCACACGTTTCACGACTTGTCAGAAGCCCCATAGCGCTACGCGATGGGGTTCTCTTCTGACTCATCGCGTAGCGCGATGGGTCAGGAAAATAATATTTTTCATTTTTCACCCTCATGTTTGGAATTTGGAAATTTTAGTCCCTAGACTTTGGAAAGTTGATACTTTGAACTCGATATTTTCACGGTGTTACAGTGGGTGAGTTTGTTGATAAGTCTCTGACGCGAGAGCAGATTTCCATACTGCTTGGGTTGAATGACGAACAGTTGACCGCGTTAGAGACTGAGTCTGATGTCGAAGTGGTGAATGAGGAAGGTATATCAGATGATCCGTCTGTTCAAATGAATGCGGATTATATCTATGAAGACGAGGAGGTTGAGATGGAATATGTTACCGCTGAGGAGTACCCTGATTTGTATCAACACACAAACGTTGATCAAAGTTCTCCCGTGTTTAATGAAGAAATAATTAAAGAAGCAGAAGACCATCTTGAAAAGAAGTCCAAAGGAAAGGGTTTTTATCCTGGTTCGCCTTTTGATCCATCTGTTGAGGAGATTCTGAGTTGATTTAGATTTAAAGCTGCTGGTAAGATTATTCAGGCACATCGTTATGTAGATCAGGAATGAAAAGACACAGCTGCAGCTTGGGTCAAAGCAAACCAAGTGACCTCCTTCAAGACTATTTCCAAGGTACATGGTGATATTGTCTCATGGCTTTATGATTCTGAGCTTAAAGTATGTATATTCAAGTGGGAGAAGGGGATCCAGTACTACGAAACGATAATGGGCGTTCTTACACTACCGCGGTGGGATGTTCGTACCCTCGCGAGACGTCCATTTATCAATCGTGGTGGCGATTGGACAGTTGAGTGGTTTCATCAACACTTACTGTTCGAGGTAAATCATGGGTTCAAGTTCTTCAAGCCCCAGGTCCCTAGACGTAAACGTATTGACGAGATCGACCAAAGGACTGGCTGGAGGAAACTTGTTCTTAAAGTTAAGCCGCCGAAGACGATGAAGCAAGTGCCAGTGAAGACGATGCCACAACACATGTACCTCTCGTTCAACCGCTGGTACTATGACAATCATACTGGCGAGGCCGTCATTGTTCTTGGTAGAGGATTGAAAATTAAGCTTATCAAGATAATCGACCCGATGTGGTTGGTTAGTTTATCTGAAACAGACAATGACGTGCTACACAAGAAGCAGATTCTGTTCGAGCGCCATGAAGACTACGACCTGGCTATGCAATTCCAACGCGTTGTGCGTGTTTGTCATGAAAATGGAATTCATAGTTGCAGAGACTGGCAGTCCAAGCGCTTCAAGTAATTTAAAGACAAAGACGAGGGGGTGCCTGTTAGTGCACGGTTTTGCGTCTTGAGTCTTTGTAATTATCGTTAACGTATTTGTCGTTTGTTTAATGTAATAAACAATTATTATACTTTGTAGTTTGTGAGAACTAGACCTTAAGTTAAGTCTCCCCTGATTCGTTAGGGGATGTTAACGAATCAGGGGGTGTTTCGTCTAATTTATGTATGTAACGAAGTAGCGTTTGGTTCGCTAGGGGATGTTAGCGAATTAGACCTATCTTCTATATATAGTGAACAGTGTTCACGTTTAATTTAAGTTTTGAGAGTTAATTAACGAAACCCTGTCCGAATCCTCTCTCGACCATCATCCTTAATATTATACAATCACTAATACATATATACTGATAATATATAAACATATATAACACTGAATCTAAGGTAATTATGAGCTAGATCTATCGTTAAAGTATTAATCGGTTTAACACAGATCCGAGATCTGTTAATTATTACTGGATTGATACACCCGGGTTCCAACAGGAACTCAACTTGTCATATGCTCTTGTAAGGCCCAGTTACCGGTACCCTACTTGGACGTTGGATTTACTCATAAACACATTTCTAAATATCAGAGTTAATTAAAACTTTGCGCGGAATATAAAACTTTCATAAAACATTACATATTAATCCATAACTTGTCTTAAAACATTCGTGTCTTTCAGTAATTAAAACATTAAATATAAAACATCATGAGTCTTCAGATGTTAGGCTCTTATTCTTCTGCCATGTGTCCCCACTCAAGCCAGCTGTCTCATCCTACTCACCTACGTGCATACTAAAAGTCAGCTACGCTGAGTGAGTTTTATAATCACACATCATACAATACATACACTTACCTTCAATCATGCATCCGAAGATACATAATAATTACTTTACTAATTTACTTTCATTACATAATTTCATACACACGTTCATACTTTATTACATTCATACTGTATAATTATTGTCCTTTCTATCTCATATATTATTAGGGTCTGATCCCTTCCTTTTCTATCTCAGATATTATTATGGTCTGATCCCTCATTCCTTTGTTTATCTCCGATATTATTAGGGTCTGATCCTGTTCTTGTCTATCTCATATATTAGTAGGGTCTGATCCCTCTTTACTTCTCTATCTCAGATATTATTAGGGTCTAATCCCTTTCTTCTCTATCTCAGATATTATTAGGGCCTGATCCCTCTTTATTTCTCTATCTCAGATATTATTAGGGTTTGATCCCTTACCTCTTCATTTTCGTACATTCTGTCTTTAAATACCCGTAACATACATATACATTCTTTAATCATTCATACATTTCATATGTTGTACATATATCTATCATACACATTCGTCTGCTATATACATACGTTCCTTGTCAATACATGCAATATCCGAAGATCGTTCACGTACCGACAAGCTTTCAGTCACATTCAAGCTATACATAATTAACATATAAATCATACATGACATACACTTACCATTTAAGGTAAGTGTATTAACTATCACATCGAGTATGCTGATGTACATAAAATTTTACATATTTTCAGCATCAAATAATCTCTAAAAACTACAATTCTATTAAATAACATAGTACAAAAGGCTACTTATCATAACAAAATGTAATTTCAGGTGAAACCAAGCCCCAAATGAAGAAACAAGCGAAAAGACGAAGAAAAACACAAGAAAAGCAAAGAAACACGCCCTCATGCCTCAAGAAACACGCCCCCATACTTCTGAACACCAGAAAAGACAAAAATCTACAAGAAAAGAAAAAAACTGGGAACAAAAGCACGGGGCCGTGCCTCTCAACCACAAGGCCGTGGTCGTCTACCAGAAAAGACAACATGAATTTAGCACATGTCACTAAAAAGCACGGGAGCGTGCCCACGTAAGCACGGGGTCGTGCTTCACACTCCATATTGCCTATAAATGTGGCTCATATTGCACTCATTTGGTGTGCCTTGAAGAGAGTTCTATCTGGTTTTCTCTTATAAAACACACACTAACACTCACATATAAGATTTAGTGAAGAGTTTGAAGGCTTGGAGGTCATCATTATCAATCATCATCATCATCATCATTAAGAAGGAAGATTCATCCACATTTGGTTAGATTGTTCTAGTTTAATCATGTGTTTGTTATCATCATCCATCCTAATGTTAATCACCATGCTCATTATGAGCTAAACTCCATTTACCATCTAAAATCTATGAAGAAGCTTTGTTTTACTTGATGATTAATTAAAACATGTGGTGTAGTCTAGTAAAGTACATGGTTATTTTACAATTATCTTTTGATGAGAAATGTTTCACCATCTTAAAATACTAATTCAAAGTTGGTGATTGTCAATTATATTGGCAATCGTTCATGATCGATTCATTTTCTTGAAGATAGAAATACTTTGATACATTATCGAAACATGGATCCTTATATTGTACTTAGAAATGATGAGATATAAGTTATGATGTATTTCTCTAAGTCTTGGTAATCCGAAAATGGCTTTGCTTAGGATATCATGCTAGTTAAAGAAATCATATGTTAACGGAATGTGTAATTATAACCTACATAAATCAACCAAGGGGAGGTTATGTGACTAAACTACAACCACCCGAAGTTGTTAGAATTGGTATTTGAGAAATCGAAGTCAATCCTAATCTTTCTACTTTACGAAACTACTTGTCAACTTAAATTGACATTCTTGAGTTAGCATGGCATTTGGAAAGGGTGGACTTTAAAATGCGCATGTTACCTCCTTAGTTCCAAAGATGCTCACTTAAGGCTTAAGGAGCTATCTATCATATATTGCTACAGCAAGTTTACCACATGTTTGAATATTAATTATCAATGCTAAAATGGAGTGGATTCTTGATCTTAGATGGTAACCTTCACGTAATTGAACTACTCGTTTAGAATTTCTCGTCTTGGTCACCTATATATTATATATATGTATTTATATTTTATAAAAAAGTTCAAAAATTAACCCCAAAATGATTAAAACCTCCGACTAAAGTAAAACAACGATTTATCATTAGAAACATTTGTGTCCACGGATCGATACTTGGTTCTTACCAATACTATTCTAAATATACGATAGGTAAACTTGCCTATTTTGTGTTTGTTTAGTCTTTGTATAAATCACTTTTATAAATTTAAAACACGATCTTGTGCAAAAGCAAATCATTCGACCTCTTATATTTTATATCACACGCACGCACCACATCAAGTTTTTGGAGCCGTTGCCTGGGACACGGTACGTTTCTAAGAACGATCTAATTTTTAATTTAATCATTGTCTATAATTGTACAAATTTTTAACTTCTATTTTACTTTACTTTATTTTTTTACTAACTACTAATTATATAATTTTACGGCTAGCCTAACTTTAACTTTTATTTACCTAATCACTAATTTAGCTTAATTGACTTAGACCGTAGTTAGTTTTAAAATAGCTTAGCCTAACTCGTAGTTTAACTTAGACTAACCTTTAGTTTAAATTTAGCTAACTTTTACTTTAGTTTTCATTTTGATTTAGTCCCATGTATGTCCTCTACTTTTGAATCCGAGCTTGTTTCTCCAATTTTTGAACCGGAACGACTCTTTCGTCGACGAGCACGTAAACGGACTACAGAAACCGCCGAAGCAATCAAAGACGAATCAGTAGACGCCAACTAATCAGGAGAAAATTAAACCGAAGAAATGACGGCGGCCCCGAACAATGAGCCGAATATGAGCCTGCATGCCAAGCCAACTCTCGAAGGCTACGACAATGGAGTGGCTCCACCTGAAATCACCGAAAATTTTGAAATCAAATCAAGCACCATTCATATGGTGGAAAATTCAGTTCAATTTCATGGTCTCCTCGACAAAGACCCCCTTTCTCATATATCTCGATTCCTACGAATCTGTGGAACCTTCAGAATACAAAACTGTTCAAATGATCAAATAAAACTCAAACTCTTTCCTTTCTCTCTAAGGGCCAAGCCCTAGAATGGATAGAGTCTATTTCCTCTGGTTCCATCACCACTTGGGACCAGATGGTTGAACAGTTTCTCCTCAAATAATTTCCGCCAGACAAAACTGCCAAATACCGAGCCAGCATTACCGGATTCCGGACCGATGATGATGAGTCGTTACACGCAGCATGCGAGAGATACAAAAGTCTTCTAAGAAGATGTCCACATCATGGACTGAGCGTATGGTTACAAGTACAAACTTTCTTTGACGCACAATCCAGTCAAGACAAACAGACCATCGACCAAATCGCTGGTGGAGACCTGGGATCTAAATCACCTAACGAAGCATTTGAAGTCCTGGAGAAGGCCGCGAAGAAGAGTTTCGCTTACAAACCACCAAGATCTACACCAACCCATAAAGGAATACACCACGTTGATTCCAACACTCTTGTCACAACACAGCTTGAAGCCCTTTCTAAAAAATTCGAACAACTTCAAGCTGAGCTATCAGAAACCAGACTCACCTGTGACACCTGCGGAGGAAATCATAAAGCAAGTGAATGCAAAAAAGTCATCATGGCCATGGAAGAAGTCGATTTCATCGCTCGGCAAAACAACGCTTTCAGCAATAACTACAATCCTGGATGGAGAAACCACCCGAATTTCTGCTAGAAAGACGGAGGTAACACGCAACCTTTACCCGGATTCGAGAAAAGACCGATGAATCAATCTTTCCAGCCTAAACCTCAATTCCAAGATCAAAGTCCTAGCAGCCATCAAAAACCAAGCTACTCAAAAATCGAAGAAATGCTAATCCAACTCATGACCAAAACAAATGAAGCAGAAAAGAAGGCCGACTCAAGAGCTGTTGATATCAGCGGAGTATTATTAAAACATGAAGCCGGCCTCAAAATTCAACAAGCATCACTACAAAATCTAGAAACTCAAATCGGACAAATTTCCCGACAATTATCCGAGAGACCACCCGACACTCTTCCAAGCAACACAATCACCAACCCGAATGCGACAGCTAACGTTGTTACACTCAGAAGCGGTACAAGTACTGTTGCCTCACCAACTTCAGAACCAGTTACGGAAAAGGAGTCTCCTAATGAAACGCATGAAAAACTGACCCCAACGGGCACCGTACAACCCAAGGAGCCAGTCCGAACTTATGTTCCACCTATTCCATACCCTGGAAGTCTGAAGCAGGAACGATTGGAAGCTCAGTACGGGAAGTTTTTAGAACTCTTCAAACAACTCCATATCAACTTCCCTTTTGTTGAAGACATCGCTCAAATGCCGAAATATGCCAAGTTTCTCAAAGAAGTACTCACAAACAAAAGGAAGCTGGAGGAACTCTCGCATGTCACCCTAAGTGAAGTGTTCAGCAGTCCTCCAAAGCAAGCTGCCAACAAAAATGACCGATCCAGGGAGCTTTACTATCCATTGTCTTATAGGAAATTTTTCTGTTAGTAATACCCTGGCCGACCTAGGAGCTAGTATTAATTTGATGCCTTATGCGGTTTTTGCAAAACTAGGGATAAGAGAACCAAAGCCCACCCGCATGAGCATTCAATTAGCTGACCGATCTGTTAAATATCCTCGGTGCATTGTTGAAAACATGCTTGTCAAAATTGACATATTTGTTTTCCTAGTAGATTTTGTGATTCTAGACATGGAGGAAGACAAAAGTGTACCTCTGATTTTAGGAAAACCCTTTTTAGCCACCGCAAAGGCTATTATAGATGTTTGCACCGACAAACTCACTCTCAGGGTCAATGACGAGGCAATCACTTTTGATATAGGAAAATCTATGCAATATCCGCAACATCATGATGATACATTATATTGTGTCGACATCATAGATTCCAACGTGAGTTGCTATATGCGAGATTCCTCCATCAATAAACCGCTAGAAACACAAGTCTTAGATAAAACACTCAACATACCCATGTTAGAAAACGAAAATATCAATGATGATTATCAGGAAGCATCAGAAGTAGTATATGAAATCACCGAATGCAATGAAAAATCAAAACCATCAATCGAAGAACCACCAGCCTTAGAATTAAAAGAACTACCAAATCATCTCGAATACGCCTTTCTAGATAAAGACTCTCAACTCCCAGTAATTATTTCATCTCACCTTTTTAGAGAAGAGAAAGAAGAACTTCTTAAGGTTCTCAAAAACCATAAGAAGGCTATCGCATGGAAGATCATGGATATCAAGGGCATCAGTCCCTCCTTTTGTACTCACAAAATTCTCATGGAGGAAGAATACAAACCCGTGGTCCAACATCAAAGACGTCTCAATCCCAACATGCAAGATGTGGTGAAGAAAGAAGTGATCAAACTCCTTGATGTCGGATTAATCTACCCAATATCATATTCACCTTGGGTCAGTCCAGTTCAAGTAGTACCCAAGAATGGAGGAATGACATGTGACATCCGTTAAATTTGAGTCTCGAGTTGTAACCGTTTTGAACTTTTATTACGTAAACCCGACTCAACATTTCTTAGAACCTTATTTAATTATTATATAATATTGTTATAGACCTCGATCGTAAATAAATCGATGTTTGTCATATTATAGAGTTGTTAAGAAAAACAAAAGTAGTTCAAAATGATTTTCGTAAAGTCGTTATAAGTTTTAAGAACCTTTAAACTCGTATTTAAACTCGATTGAAACTTAAGGGGTCGTTTTTGAAAATATATAATACATATATATTTAACCTAACCCTAACCCTAACCCTAACCCATTTAACCCACCCACACCCATCTTCTTCCTCCCCTTTTTTCCGGCAGCCGCCACCTCCGGCCACCACCTTCCACTACATCACCACCATCCCAGCCACCCCCTCAACCCGACACCACCACCCCTCGTTTTTCTGGCCGTATTCCCCCTCACCTCTGGTCCAAAACCCCAGCCACCGACCCCCCCCCCCCCTCACTTTCCCTCTCCGGTTCGTTATTTCGGCGACCGGAAAACCGACCACCGGTGCTCCAAACTATCTCTCTCTCTCCGGCTCTCTCTCTCTCCGTTTCTCACTCCCTCGGCTCTCTCTCCGTCTCTCGGCTCTCTCCCTCTCGCTCTCGCTCTCTCTCTCTCTCCCTCTGATTTCTGTCTTCCGTCTCCGGCAGCCTTTATCTCCAGCAGCCGTAGGAACATCTAAAAGGTATATAATTTAGGCTTTGGGTGTTTATGTTGTGGGGAGGAGTTTGTTTTAAATTAGTTATTTAAAATATGGGATTGGATTGTTAACAGATTTTGTTCGGGATTAGACTGTTGAGTCGTCTCGTCAAGACCCGAGTTCAAGTCCCACGTTAAAAACCGATTTTGTGTTATCGTTGTTAAAAGTCGTATAATTAGTATAAAACTATTTAAATATATAAAACTCATTATTTATAACGATTATTATTATTATTATTATTATTATTATTATTATTATTATTATTATTATTATTATTATTATCATTATTATTATAAATATTAAAGTTGTTATTATTATTAATAAAGATCATATTATTATTTATTAAAATCATATTTCTATCATTTATTTATTAACAATAATATTTTTATATTTATTTTGTGAATTCGTTTATAAATTGAACCAACATCGAGTATGATATCATTTTTACTGTTAATATTACTTATTATTATTACTATTTTTATCAACTACACTTTAATTTAATACCAAGATTTCTATTCTTTAACTATTATTATTAGTATTATTAATAATAATTATTGTTATAATTAATATACTATATTAGTATTATTAGAAATAGTTATTGTTATAATTATTATCTTATTTATATATCCATATATATATATATATATATATCATATTTTTAAAGTCATTATTATCTTTACTATCTTTATCATTAATAATATTATTATAAGCTTTATTATCAATTCATTTTTATAAAAACCGAACCCTTGATTTAAAACCCGTCTTGTTTCTATTTAATATTGGTTTAGTTATTTAAAAGCCCAAATAAAATAATATTATTTTTATATTAATTACCAATTAAGTACGAGTCGCTAATCGTTAACAAATTAACCGGTAATCCGATTTACAACCGAATCTCCTCGTTCAATGTTTCCAATGTAGTTTCAACAAAAGTTCAAGTTCATTAATATATTATTTATTCTTTTTCAATTAGCTTTCAAGTCAAATTTGTTCGTTTCGTTCACAAGCTTTCTGTATGTCAATCACTTATTAGTTTCTCAATTCGTCAATTGAGGTGAGTACTTTCATACCCCGTTTTCCATCTTTCGTTTTGGGGTGACATTTCATACTTATCAAACTAAATGCTTTAATTACTTCAATCTTAAATCCACAAGCGTGATTGTATACATTATTTAAATACTTGCTCGATTTGGTATTCTATGATTATGTGCTTACGTGTTTATCGCTTTTGGTTGGTGGAATCTATAAATCCGTGAACTATATGGTATTCTCTTATAGCAAGGTGTCGTTAACGTAATGCAATTAACGATAACTATAAAATCCTACAATACTTGGCAACCCCTTGTAGCTAGGTGGCGCTAATGTGTTTAGCGATTGTCTATTTATCCAAATCTAGTGCTTTTATCTATTGTTTTGTATACAAGTTTTGTGGCTTTTATTACTATATACTTATATACTCAACCTTATGAATTGCTCACCAACCTTAGTGTTGATAAAACTTTATTTTATGAAATATTACAGGTTTGACTTTTTTTTGACTCGAGGACTTGACGAAAAACGTTACCAAGACCATTAGGATATTAGTAAAACGAACAATATAAATATGACTTGTATTCAATTTGTTCGTGTGAACGAGATGTGTTGATTATTGATTTATGAAATAAATGAGTTGATTAAATATTGTCACTTTAAATAGTGTCTTGTGTTTTTGGGCAATCCGTTGCACCTCGGCATGTTCCGCCGCCTTTGGTCGGGGTGTGACAGATTGGTATCAGAGCCACAAGACTATAAGATAGATGGTTTGACGTAATGACCTTGTATAGTCTTTACTTTAGGGTCCTTATACCTGTTGCCTATACGTGTTTACCCTACTTGATTGTTCAATACACTTTTTTATTTATATACTTATTTATTTAATCAAATCATAAATATACACGTACACACATTCATAGTACTCCAAGGTATCCTTACCTTAAAACGTAAAAACATTAGTTTTTATTGTGTTTTATGGATCACGAGCTTAACTTGTATCCCGTTGTTTCAAATCTCCTTAAAGATTGTCTCATATGAGATGACCACTTTAAGTAGTCGAATGCGAGCGTTCCGTTCGCCATCCTAATTTTCGGTGTTGAAACAATAGGACCGCGGTGGTTCGTGGACTAGTGTTTTGACATGACGTTGTATTCTGATTTATTATTTTTGTTACAATCGTTATTTGAGTCGAAAACATGAAAAAGATGCGGTGGTACGTACACATGTTTAGACCCTGTAAGGCCCCGAACCCGGCAGCCTTACTTTAGCGTCGGATTTACTCATAAACACAGTTCTTACAAATCAGAGTTCATTAAAACTTTCGCGGAATATAAAAACTTTCATGAAACGTTACAACAATCCAAAACTTGCCTTAATTAAACATTCTTGTCTTTCAAAATAAACGTCAATTACATTAAAACATACTGAGTCTTCAAATGCCAGTCTCCTATTCGCCCACCATGTGCCCGCTCAAGCTAGTTGTCTCATTCTACTCACCTGCGTGCATACTAAAAGTCAGCTACGCTGAGTGAGTTCTAGTTAATCGGACGCCATACAATACATACACATACATACATATCCGAAGATACATATCCATACCTAACTAGTTACCCTTCTGTTCTACATACACACTTACTACCATACATACATACATATCTACAATCACTAACCTCAGTCTACAGAGAGTACGTTCATAGTCCGCCGTCTATACCTGTTCTCAAGGTCGTGAACACGTAAAAGGTCCGCAGTCCTTACCTATGTTCACCATTTATGGTACGTGCAAGGTCCGCAGTCCTTCCCTATACCATCCTACATCCACAACACGTACAAGGTCCGCAGTCCTTCCCTATGTTGTAACCTAATTCATAGCACGTACGAGGTCCACAGTCCTCCCCTATGCTACCACAATACAAATACATAGCACGTACGAGGTCCGCAGTCCTCCCCTATGCTACCACAATACAAATACATAGCACGTACGAGGTCCGCAGTCCTCCCCTATGCTACCCCAATACAAATATAGCACGTATAAGGTCCACAGTCCTTTCCTATGCTGCAACCTAATTCATAGCACGTACGAGGTCCACAGTCCTCCCCTATGCTACCACAATACAAATACATAGCACGTACGAGGTCCGCAGTCCTCCCCTATGCTACCACCTAATTCATAGCACGTACGAGGTCCACAGTCCTCCCCCATGCTACCACAATACAAATACATAGCACGTACGAGGTCCGCAGTCCTCCCATATGCTACCACAATACAAATACAGCACGTATAAGGTCCACAGTCCTTTCCTATGCTTATGCCTATCTATAATACGTATAAGGTCCGCAGTCCTTAACTACGTTGTCGTCTATTATCTGTAACACGTATAAGGCCCACCGTCCCTATCTACGTTTACGTCTATCATCTACATTACGTATAAGGCCCGCAATCCTTAACTACGCCATCACCAGCCGAGTCTATGTCCGACAGAAGCTAGAGGGATTTGCCATCCTAACTTACTATGTCGAACATAGAACTCATATACCATTCGTGTACCTGTTTACACATACTTCACATATACAATAATTACATTATAGCATAAGAACACTCTAGGCGTTCTTTACATCATTCATTTAACAACCATACCTCTTGTCAATACGTGCAATATCCGAAGATCGTTCACGCCCCGACAAGTATTCATTTGTAATGTTCATACATCTTCGATATATAATATTCGTACCTTTATTTTTGACCTGACAGTACGCGCAATATCCGAAGATCGTTCACGTACCGACAAGCAATCATTCATATCCATCACATATATCACATATGGCATTCACTTATCACTTAGGATAAATGTATTAACAACACATCGAGTATGCACACAGCCCCGAAAACATAACAAGGAATGGGGCTAGAAACTCACCTGAACTCTGCTTCTTCCTCCGATAGTTGTAAATCCCTTCTTTAACTGAGCTCGGCTGACTGTATAAGTTACACGTATCAATACTCGCCTGATTTAATCTGGTGGCCTAGTATTAGATTACTTTTGCTTATCGTTTTAATTTATTTTCTAATCGAACTTGACTCTAGGCGAAGTTAAACCTTAGGCGAACTTAGCTTTAGGCGAAGTTGTCATCAGGCGAACTTAGCTTTTAGGCGAAGTTGTCATCAGGCGAACTTAGCTTTTAGGCGAAGTTGTCATCAGGCGATCTTAGCTTTCAGGCGAAGTTGTCATCAGGCGAACTTAGCTTTCAGGCGAAGTTGTCATCAGACGAACTTAGCTTTTAGGCGAAGTTGTCATCAGGCGAACTTAGCTTTGCAGGCGCAGTTCATCAGGCGAACTTAGCTTGCAGGCGAAGTTGTCGGCTGCAGCTACTGTTCGTCCTTAATCATCTTCGTTTCTTAACCAAATAACTTGATTTAGGTATCCACGGAATCGTCTGACCAGCGCCTACAAACCCCAACCATCAAATCGGCCTAACATCGATGTTTAAGGGGTGCGATTTAGGCATATAGGTTACGGGTTCTTTTATCAATCAATTAACCCATCAAATCTTAACCATTTTCAGTAAGTTTAGCTTTGTAGGATTCGTTTTTACCATACAAACACCGATCTATCATTTCTATACTAATCCAAACCTAAACGAACATGTTCTTGATATAAACGTATCGTAAATGAGTCGAACTACGAACACGAGCTGGTCTTATTGCTTTGGTTCGTCACGACGATCTAGCACCAACGAGCTCGGGTTCTTGCCTTTGGATCTTGGTTCGGGTTGTGTGTGTTTTGGAGTGTGTATAGATTAGGATGGATAAATGGATGGAATGGAAAGGATTGGGGTTTAAGGGGGTATTTATACTCCCTTAAGCCCATGGACCGAAGGCCCATATTTCCTTTTGGTCCATATCTAATCTCATCTAATTATCCTGCTAAGTCTTCATATTTTGCTATTATTATTATCGTTCCACTAACTCGTTTATTTCACCCGACAAAATAATATAATAAATATTACTTTAGAAATTTTGGGATGTTACAGACCCCAACATGGTATTTTTGTAAAAAGGTTTTTAATGTCGGAATATCAAGTCCTGGTGGTTCATGCGCGATTTTTCCACATTTAAATCTTAAAACATTATTATTACGTTTCAAGAATTTAAACCATTTTTCCTTCGTTTTGTTATAAATTCTTATCAAAAGTCTTCATTTATAAATATTATATTTTTCTTATTGTTAATAATTCTTTTATATCTCGATTTTATATGGTAAAGTTTTACACCAATTTTCTGATTTTGATTTCACAAGGATTTTTATTGCAAATTTCGTTCATTAAAATCTCTTCAATATATAAAAATAATAATAATAAATAAATAAATATATGTATATATAGAGTTGATCTATTCATAATGATTTTTAATATGCCATTTATTTTCATTAAGACGATTTACAAACGAAAATCTTATTATAAATTTCATCATATTAAGAAGGTTTTATGATAAATTTCACCTCAACTTTTCAAGTAAATTTCCTATTATATAAACTTAAAATTGTCTTTAAAGTCCTTGTACAAAAATTTTTATAAAATTTTATTATTATAACTATTCCGTTTATTTTGGACGATCACTTCAAAATTTTAATTATTTAAACTTCTCACGACATTTTAAATTACACCACATTATATAATACACGTGAAAAAAAATAAAAATATTTCGCTACCCAAAGTTATTTTCATTACAACTTTCATGATGCAAACTTTGGTTCATTATAAATTTTCGCAAATAAAAATTTACATCATACGATTTTCCGCGTTTTAAAATTCTTATGATAGTTTTGCCATGATTTTTCCAGAAAGTCACAAACTTATAGCTTGTAATCTTCTTAAAATTCTCATACAAAACTTCATAGAAATTCTACTTTAGAAACAAAAATCGTTTACTTGTGATTTCTCGATTTACAATGCCGGTCATTTTAACTTACCATGATACTCTTCATTACACGATATTAAATAACGAACTTGGTAAAAAAATTTTCATTTCGCAACTTTATATTCCCAAAACGACACTCATCATTCAATGCTTAATACCTCATAACAAATTTTGACATTCAATTTACGTATTTTAAATTTCCTCATAAGCAAAAAAAAAATTATTGTAATCTTTATAAAAAAATTTGTGTGATTCACACGCTCGGATCTCAAAAATTCTATTTATATAATATATATATATATTCATATATATATTAACTTGTTATTTTATTATCAAAACTTTCATGGATGTTTCAAACATTATTTATAAATTATGAAATTTTCAATTTTAATACTTATTATTGGTCAAAAATCTCCCTAAACGCAACCACAAGTTCCCAAACACCCGTAATCCATCTCAAACTACCGCCTCAAAATCATACTATCATTCCACTACAAAAGTTTTCCCACGTACTCAAGTCTTTCCTCAATATGAACGAAATCCTAAACATCCAAAAGTATACCCTCACCAACTCAAGCCCCATGCAAAATCCAAGATGTACAACATTAACCAAACAAAAAGCCTAAAATACCGACACTCCCACGCCACGAAAGCCTATCAAACTCACTATCCTAATACTCAAACACACTCACGAATGCTTGAACATATACAAACCAAAGCTTACCCAACTATGACTCAAATTCTTCGACCCATGATATGTCAATTCACCAAACCATATCGCCACACCGTTTCCATCCAACCATAGAGTTGATGCTAAAATAGTAACCCAAACACTCCTTACAAAATACATGTATAAACTAAATATTAACCCAAACTAGCCAAGATCAAATTATCCAACCCATCAACTTAACCCAAGCTCAAATAAGCCAAACATCACCTATTAGCCCAACCACTACTCACACAAATCAGCTAAGCCTAACCCACTCAAATGACCAAAACTCAACAAACCTCATCGATTCAACTCAAGAAAACTCAACTATCTAAGCCAACCTAAACACTCTCACTTACCACTAAACTTCCAAACCATTCACCGTACGAAGCCTAAAACCCCTCCATACACACACGAGCTTCATTTTTTTCCCTAACTTTTTTTAGGTATATATATACATACACACACACACACACAACTAGTGTACATATAACAACCTCATGTGTTCAAATAATCACTTATAGATTATAAACTCTTTCAAGATTAACGATTTACATATTATGTCCAAATCTTATAAATCATCTTTGAAAAATCTAAGATTGTCATGACAACAAAATTTTATTATGAGGATTAGTATTCAAGGATTATTAAACGATTATATGTATGATTTCAAGGCTTTAAATATTGTCACCTAAGGTGATAATTCTCTTAATAACTTTATAAATACGAGGTTTCATTCTGAATGTTGAATGTAAGTTTTATTCAATAATAAATTACAACTTTCATCATTTTGCATAAACTCAATGACCTTGGCTTTACAAAACTTTTTGGGACGCATTTATAAATACTTTATGCTTCATATTGTGACCTGAATTTTGTTCAATAACGATTTACGCGACTATTACCTCTTATTATCGCAAGCATTATCACTTTATATAATTTATTGTCATCACAATAACTTTATGTATACAAACTCCTTTAACAATTTGGGTTACAAGATTTACATTTAATAATGATTTAAATATTTTCCCTAGCAATGCGTTACCGCGATGCTTTGTTATTATATACATTTCTTAGAAACAATAAAACGGCCTTACTTAAGACCTCATTTCAGGTTTAGTCTATTATACGCTACGCGATTTACATATTTCGACATTAAATTTGAGTCTCACAATTATTGCGATGTTATTTTCATTTGATGAGATGTTTCGATGACAATATTATGCACATGAGATTTCATTTTTGTGTTTTGATTTTCGTGACCGAATGCAGACTATTCAATAACAATTTGTGTAATACTTTCAAAACCTTAAATTCGTCAAAATCTCGTTTATCTTTTAAACGATATTTTCATGACTATGTTATTTATATTTGAGCATTTATGTAAACACAATTCTATACATTATTCTATATCATTTCATCTAATCTATTAATGGCCTATGTGTGGTTGTCTACATGTTTTGGCGCTATTAGAAAACCGTTATTATAATGACGATTATATAAATGGTTTCAAATAGTGGCCGTATTCACGTTTTATCACATTTCATCGATTGTTTTGGTTGTTAATCAATACTATTTTATTTATATTGATGCACGTATGCGTCACCCCAAAGAAACTCACCTCATTTATCATGTTATTACATTCTACGCAATCGAATTCTCAATTACTTTTAAACCTCAAGTTTGTTCACGTATGAAACTCATCGTACGCCATTATTAAATTGTAACGTTGTTTACCCCGACCTCATGTACTCACTTTTTGGGTTTCTCATTTACACCTATTGGATTTTTCATTTTTCACTCTTTGGATTCTCGTTTCATCTATTTGATTTCTCATTTCCCTCTATCAGAGTCCTCATTATTAAAATTTCACTCATCGGATTTCATACTAATTTAGTGACCCGACTTTTAACCATGGATTTTAATGATTTACTTATTCCTTCACGCTGAGGGCATTTGACTTCAATCCTCGTTTCGTAATTGTCTACCCTAGATTTTATTTATTCGATCGTCTTTACTTATTTAAACCAAAGTATTTATTTTCACCTTGGTTATACTTTAAGATTTTAATTGTTTGAATTATTTATTCCATATTCCTACTTATTTAAAAGGTCAACCCCATAATTTCCAATCGCGGGTATTATTTTAACAATATGTGTAACATTCAACAGATTTATGCACGATTCAAATATTTAGGATTTCAAAAATAAATACGTTATTTAAACCACACAATGGGACGAACCATGTGGACCATACGACGATTGAAATAATTATGGGTGCACACTTAATTATCGAAATCCCCGTATGGAAGCCATAGTAAGTACATTTGTGTGCGATAACTCAGGCCCGAGGATGATAGCGGAAAAACGGTAGAAATGCAAGTTACGATAAGGGCACGGTGGATACGCCGCCTGTACATCCTATATATAAGTGCCTTTATTATGCTTCCCATTTGTAACATTTTTTTCAAATCATGAAAGAATTTGACGTGATTCGCTGCTAAAAAAATTCATGCAATTGTTTTATCAAGAGCGACGTTCGTTAGTAATTACCTTTCTTTAAGTTATTTTCATTTCGGGACGAAATTTCCAAAAAGTTGGGGATACTGTGACATCCGTCAAATTTGAGTCTCGAGTTGTAACCGTTTTGAACTTTTATTACGTAAACTCGACTCAACATTTCTTAGAACCTTATTTAATTATTATATAATATTGTTATAGACCTCGATCGTAAATAAATCGATGTTTGTCATATTATAGAGTCGTTAAGAAAAACATAAAGAGTTCAAAATGATTTTCGTAAAGTCGTTATAAGTTTTAAGAACCTTTAAACTCGTATTTAAACTCGATTGAAACTTAAGGGGTCGTTTTTGAAAATATATAATACATATATATTTAACCCAACCTTAACCCTAATCCATATAACCCACCCACACCCATCTTCTTCCTCCCCTTTTTCCGGCCGCCACCGCCACCCATGTCGGCGCCACCACCTTCCATGACATCACCACCATCTCAGCCACCCCCTCAACCTGACACCACCACCCCTCGTTTTTCCGGCCGTATTTCCCCTCCCCTCTAGTCCGAAAACCCAGCCGCCGACCCTCCCTCACTTTCCCTCTCCGGTTCGTTATTCCGGCGACCGGAAAACCGGCCACCGGTGCTCCAACCTCTCTCCCTATCTCCGGCTCTCTCTCTCTCTCTCTCTCTCTCCGGCTCTCTCTCTCTCCGTCTCTCACTCCCTCGGCTTCAATTGTTGAGTCTTCTCGTCAAGGCCCGAGTTCGAGTCCCACGTTAAAAACCAATTTTGTGTTATCGTTGTTAAAAGTCGTATAATTAGTATAAAACTATTTAAATATGTAAAACTCATTATTTATAACGATTATTATTATTATTAGAGAAATCCGCATTTTGTCTCCCTGGTTATATCGTCGCGCGATGGGTTAACCACTGAAAAAGATTTTGCGAACTTGGGACCACTGTGAAATTTTGGCGGGTCAGTCTGTCTCCTTGCCCTCAGTTGACTGTGAGTTGACTGACCAAAAAACGTTGAAATGACCATTTTGCCCCTGAGTCTATAATTAATCCTAAAACTAAATATCCAAATTTCGTGTAAAGAGGGGGGTTCGAACCCCCGACCCCCAATTTAATAATACACAACACCAACCATTTGAGATGAGCTAACATTTAATAAATCTATACAGTATGTAATATATATTCACCATTAGAATTGAAACTTTAATTATGTAATAGACTTATAAGTATTAATCATCTTTTTGTAAGTAAGTAAGTAAGTAAGGATTGAATTGGAATTGAAATAGATCTGGTGATGTGTAATTATGTGTTGAATTGTGAGTGTGAAATGAATCATGTCAAAAATCTCACTAATAAAATATATTTTTCATCGAACATCTAACATGCAATAATTCATCTTCCATTTCCACTCATTTTACCACCAACCTAAATGTCCAATTACACAGCAAATCATGACAATCCAATCTTCAACCAAAAAACCCAAACACCCATCTCTCAAAACCAGCAAAAAGAAAGACAAAGGCAGCAACATAATCACAGTCAATGACAAAACCCCATTAATCCCAAGAAACAGAGAACCACCCATAATTAGTTTAACGGAGCATCGATGTCGGGTGTGGTGATGAACCTGTCCACGACCATAATCGGCGCTGGAATCATGGCGTTGCCGGCGACGATGAAGGTTCTGGGACTGAGTGTTGAGGTTGTGGTTATTGTTATGGTGGAGGTGTTGTCGGAAAAGACGGTGAGGATGTTATTGATCTAGGGTTTGGAATTGGATTGAATTGGGGATTTTGAAGGTGGAAGAAATCGTAGATCTGATAAGAGATGGGGTTAATATAGAAGATGACGATGAACTGTGAAGATGATGATGTTGGTTGAGAAGATGATGATGATGATGATGATGATGATGAACTGAGAAGATGACTGGGAAGATGATGATGATGATGATGATGATGGTTGAGAAGATGAGCTGCTCTATTATTATCATTGTTGTTGTTATTATTATTATTATTATTATTATTATTATGACAAAGACAACTTTACCCTTCACCATTAACAGTCAAAGGACGGTCAACTGACGATAGGAGTCAAAAAAACCCGCCCGAGAAATCCAATGGTCCAAAGTTCGCAAAATCTTTTTCAGGGGTTAACCCATCGCGCTACGATATAAACCAGGGAGACAAAATGCAGATTTCTCTTATTATTATTATCATCATCATTATTATTATAAATATTAAAGTTTCTATTATTATTAATAAAGATCATATTATTATTTATTAAAATCATATTTCTATCATTTATTTATTAACAATAATAATATTATATTTATTTTGTGAATTCGTTTAGAAATCGAACCAATATCGAGTATGATATCATTTTTACTATTGAATATTACTTATTATTATAAACTTATTATTATTACTATTTTTATCAACAACACTTTAAATTAATACCAATATTTTTATTCTTTAACTATTATTATTAGTATTATTAATAATATTTATTGTTATAATTATTATACTATATTAGTATTATTAGAAATAGTTATTGTTATTATTATTATCTTATATATCCATATATGTATAATTGTGTCTAAGAACTGTAGGAAGTGATCTGGTGCGTTGAATTACGTGATCTAATGGTTAGATTCGTTGTAGTGTTTTTTCAGGGTGTGTTTTATTTTTATACTTGTTTTATAACACTCTAGGGACATAATCGTCCAGTGTGCTATATTATATATGGAAACATAACAATCTATAATTATCATTTTTTAATCCAAATTTAAACACAACACCAAAATATATTACAGTGTGTTTTAAATCAAAATAATCAAAATTTAAAAACAACACCAAATTTTAATCCAAAATTAAAACACAAAACCATGAACACTTTGTACATGATTCAAACCGGTTACAAGTAACTAATATTCAAGAACAAAAAACACACTTACAAATAACCAAAATCCACAACACCAACAACTTTCATTAACAACATCATGCAACAAAACTGGTTTAATATGAGGAACTAAAACTCATTTTAAAAAAACGGTGTACATAATGATTAATATAAAGAACTAAAACACAATATTCTTAAATGTCGTGAACAAAAACACTATGCCTTTCCATACAAAATCCCAAAGCGAATCCCAAGATGTTCACCCTGTGCGTAGACCAACATAGTTCTTGACCCCAGCTTATGACGAACTCATTATTCAATTATTCCATGTACAGACTCAAATAAAATTCAAGTAAGTCAAAGAGTTGAGAATTCCTTGAAAAACATATTAACCCAAAATAATATCCATTCAATAATAATGTAGAAGATCCTCGTGGAAACCAAATAATACCATTTCAAAATATTAGCCCCCATGATTAGCACCATCCAGAATATACGTGCTAACCAAAAGTAGCAAAGTTTAAGGGATCACATTAATAATAATGATTTAGTCCATAATTAAAAGATTTGGTTGATTACCATTCTGCTCTTGTGTGTTATATTGCATCTAACGGCTCAGATTTCTTCTTATACTTTTTAGAAATAAACTACTTTTTATTATAACTTTGCTCTGTGTGTATATATATATATATAACATAATTTTAAAGTCATTATTGTCTTTACTATCTTTATCATTAATAACATTATTAAGCTTTATTATCAATTCATTTTTATAAAAACCGAACCCTTGATTTAAAACCCGTCTTGTTTCTTTTTAATATTGGTTTAGTTATTTAAAAGCCCAAATAAAATAATATTATTTTTATATTAATTAATAATTAAGTACGAGTCCCTAATCGTTAACAAATTAACCGGTAATCCGATTTACAACCGAACCTCCTCGTTCAATGTTTCCAATGTAGTTTCAATTAAAGTTCAAGTTCATTAATATATTATTTATTCTTTTTCAATTAGCTTTCAAGTCGGATTTGTTCGTTTCGTTCACAGGCTATCTATATGTCGATCACTTATTAGTTTCTCAATTCGTCAATCGAGGTGAGTACTTTCATACCCCGTTTTCCATTTTTTGTTTTGGGGTGACATTTCATACTTATCAAACTAAATGCTTTATTTACTTGAATCTCAAATCCACAAATGTGATTGTATACATTACTTAAATACTTGTTCGATTTGGTGTTCTATGATTATGTGCTTACGTGTTTATCGCTTTTGGTTGGTGGAATCTATAAATCCGTGAACTATCTGGTATTCTCTTATAGCACGGTGTCGTTAACGTAATGCAATTAACGATAACTATAAAATCCTATACTACTTGGCAACCCCTTGTAGCTAGGTGGCGCTAATGTGTTTAGCGATTGTCTGTTTATCCAAATCTAGTGCTTTTATCTATTAGTTTGTATACAAGTTTTGTGGCTTTTATTACTATATATTTATATGCTCAAACTTACGAATTGCTCACCATCTTTGTGTTGATAAAACTTTATTTTATGAAATGTTACAGGTTTGACTTTTGTTGACTCGAGGACTTGACGAAAAACGATACCAAGACCGTTAGGATATTAGTAAAACGAACAATATAAATGTTACTTGTATTCAATTTGTTCGTGTGAACGAGATGTGTTGATTATTGATTTATGAAATAAATGAGTTGGTTAAGTATTGTCACTTTAAATAGTGTCTTGTATTTTTGGGCAATCCGTTCACCCCGGCATGTTCCGCCGCCTTTGGTCGGGGTGTGACATGACAGTTGTAATGAACGAGAAGGACGAAATGATACCAATGAGGACTATCACAGCTGGCGAGTTTGCATTGACTACCGGAAACTTAATGAAGCCACAAGAAAAGATCATTTTTCACTTCTTTTTATCGACCAAATGCTTGAGCGATTTTTTGGATAAATGTTCTATTTTTTTCTTGATGGCTTCTCCGGATATTTCCAAGTTCCCATTGCTCCTGAAGATCAGGAGAAAACCACCTTTACATGTCCGTATGGAACATTCGCCTACCGAAGAATGTCATTTGAATTATGTAATGCTCCAGCCACCTTCCAACGTTGCATGGTGGCCATCTTTCATGAAATGATCGAGCACTCTATGGAAGTTTTCATGGACGACTTCTTAGTCTTTAGAGACTCCTTCGATCATTGTTTGAAAAACCTAGACAAAATGTTAGTTAGGTGTGAAGAAGTAAACTTAGTACTCAACTGGAAAAAATGCCACTTTATGGTCAAAGAATGCATTGTTCTCGGTCACAAGATATCCCAAGACGGACTAGAAGTTGATAGGGCCAAAATAGAAACTATCTCTAAACTTCCACCACCAACTTCAGTCAGAGCCATTAGAAGTTTTTTAGGTCACGCAGGCTTCTACCGCCGCTTGATAAAAGACTTCTCCAAAATTGCAAGATATATGACCAAACATCTGGAGAAAGACGCACCATTCGTCTTCTCTGAAGAATGTGTTGAATCATTCAACATATTAAAAGACAAACTTGTCAATGCACCAATCATGACTATACCCGATTGGACCCTTCCATTCGAAATCATGTGCGATGCAAGTGACTTTGCAGTTGGAGCCGTACTCGGACAATGCAAGGAAAAACATTTACACCCAATTTACTATGCCAGTAAAACTCTTAACGATGCACAAGAAAATTACACCACAACAGAAAAAGAGTTACTAGCAGTAGTTTTTGCCTTTGAAAAATTTAGATTATACCTCGTTCTTTCCAAACCATAGTTTACACTGACCATACCGCAATACGTTACCTCTTAAATAAGCAAGATGCCAAACCCAGACTTATCTGATGGATCCTACTACTCCAAGAATTCGACTTAGAAGTCAAAGACAAAAAGGGAGCAGAGAATGTCGCCGCAGACCACCTCTCACGTTTAGAATGCCCAGCTTCAGAAGAACTTCACAAGAAAATTATCAACGATAATTTTTGATGTGTTGTGCGCGTGCGTCTTCATAGATTATAGATGGTAAAAGGAGTTTAGCTCATCAAAATGATATTGACAACCACCTACTTTGATTTAGTAATTTAAGATGATGAAACATTTCTCATCAAAAGATAATTTTAACATAACCATGTACTTAACTAGACTACATCACATGTCTTGATTAATTATCAAGTAAAACAAAGCTTCTTCATAGATTTTAGATGGTAAAAGGAGTTTAGCTCATAATGAGCATAGTGATAAACATTAAGATGATTGATAACAACAAATACATGATTAAACTTAGAACAATCTAACCAAATGTAGATGAATCCTTCTTCTTAATGATGGTAATGATGGTTGATGATGATGATTAGTGATGATGACCTCCAAGCCTTCAAACTCTTCACTAGATCTTCAAAGTGAGTGTTAGTGTGTGTTTTTATAAAAGAAAATCAGATAGAAATCTTTTCAAGGCACACTTGATGAATGCAACATGAGCCACTATTTATAGGCAATCTGGACGATGAGGCACGGCCCCGTGTATTTTTATGACATGTGTCAGATTTGTTTTGTCTTTTGTGTGAGGTGGCAACGGCCCCGTGGTTAGCAGGCACGGCCCCGTGGTTTTTAGTGACATGTGCTAAATTCTTCTTTGTCTTTTCTGCATTTCCGTCCACGGGCCCATGCATGCTGAGCACGGCCCTGTGCTTTTGTTCTCAGATTTTGTCTTTTCTTGTGTTGGAAGCATGGGGGCGTGTTTCTTGAGGCATGGGGGCGTGTTTCTTTGTTTTCTTGTGTTTTCTTCTATTTTTCTTCATCTTTTTGCTTGTTTCTTCGTTTGAGGCTTGGTTTCACCTGAAATTATGTTTTATTATGATAAGTAGTCTTTTATGCTATGTTATTAGATAGAATTTGCAGTTTATAGAGATTATTTGATGCCGAAAAGATGTATATTTTTATGTACATCAAACATCCCCACACTTGAACATTGCTTGTCCTCAAGCAATCATCTTATAAATGTTCTCTAAAAACAGCAAACTGAGATTATAGATATTTCTTAAGTGAGCTCCAAGAAGATGAAACAAAATAACCAATCTATATGTTAGTGATAAAAGATAGAAAAACTTTTATTTTTATGAGTTTCCGTTTATGCAAAACGTCACGTTCTCACAATGTTCACTCACACTCGGTTTTATATCTGATCATACCTGTGATGTAGGTATGTGAACACTCTTAGCCAAAATGCAACCTGTGATAAATAAGCTTGTAACAAGTTCAAATCTCCACCTTTTGAAAGGTTGCATACATCGGAAGGTAAACCGTGGTTTTGTGTGAGTAGGGATTGGTATTTTGTGGTGGTTTAAGGGTAAATGGTAAATACAACTTCTACTGTTTGTTGAGATGTCTTCGATTGTTAGCTACTTTTTCTTTGAGAGTTTTTTTTTTACTATATACCTAATGACTCTTTTAAGGTCAGATTGTCAAGACCGGTTTTGTCGAGGATGTGGATTAATTCTTCCTCAATCCTGTTATGAATATAACTTCCAACTCTAATGGATCGTTCGGCTTTGAGCCTAATAGCCCCCACCCTCATTAGCTCGGTATATTCATGCTGAGACTGAGTTTGACTTTTTCTACATCTTCCTTCGTGGGACCAGTTTCCGCAACCTAAGCATCGTTCATATCTTTTTGCTCTTCTCTTCATTGCGTTTTTGGAAATTCCACAGATTGGTGGCCTTTGTTCGTTTTGGTACCACTTTTTCCTCACCTCATTGCTAAAGAGAAAGATTCTCTCCCTAAGTTCTGGAGGCAACCTAGGTTTTGTAAAGTGTATGCAGCAAAGGAAATTGAAATCGAAAGAATGCATTTCCAGTTCTTTAGGGTCTGCCGGTAAAAGACCAGTGTTGTATTTTACCGGTGGAAATGGATAGGGTGATCGGGTTTTTGATAATGGGTTTGATGGAATTGTGTAAATATTACCTTCTTCCTTATACAACGCTTCCTGCGGTCTTGAAATGATAAATTATGACAAGTTCTAAATCACAAGAAACATATGACTCACTCAAAGCTTCCGAAAAAATTATTTATATGGCATGAGGTTTATCTCACTGTAACGGAGGATTGGGTATTAACGCCATATTTTACATAAATTTATTCTCAATATTTCAAAACTTTTTCTTACTTTTTTCACTTTTATGTAATGATTGGTTATTTGCAAAAAAAATTCTTGGTTTTCTTTTTAGGTTAAGAATAGTCTTCGTTTGCTGCAAAAATATTTGTTTTAGAGAATTTTTATAATTAGTTGGACAAACACTTTAGTCAAGTAATTCTCCTCCCCACACTTGAATCTCACATTGTCCTCAATGTGACAAGATTCATGAAAATGTATAAAAATTCTAGTTGCATGTTATGGGAGAAAATGGAGAGTTACTTCCCTACGGGTTAACGAAATTTCGACAGAGTGTCCCCTGTTTTTCGTCCGTTTTCTATTTTGTACCTGTATAATATAAAACTGCAAACAACCACAAACAACCAAGCATAAACTGCTGAAAATCGGGTATGGAATCATCCATCCCTTGCCCTATCGGGCTAAATTAGTACCTAAAGTAGTATCTTTGGCACCCACGGCCATAATAATATCCAAACCAACACAAACATAAATAAACAAGTACGAGGAAAACTAAATTGTTTAAAACACACATAATAATAAGTTCATAAAACTACCAACCCATGCCCATGCCCATGCCCGACCTACCAGTGCCGCCAGTCATCAGTTACCCGCATCCGGGTCAAACGGTCCCCATTGCCTGTCCATGCGATAGCCCAGGCGATCAATCTCTCACCTCGTCTCTGCATATTCGGCTGCTCGCTGTGCGTCTGATGCAGCCATTTGTTCTGATATCCTGTTAAAAAAGGCAGTAGTGTTAGCTAAGAATTGATCAATAAGTCCAAATATACCCTCGAAGGAGTATCGGCTATCATGTGATGAATTGGGGCCGGCCCCTGATGAAGATGGGCCTCCTGTCTGATGGTAAGTGCGGCGGCGGTGTTGTCTGGGCGGTGACTGTCGTCTTTCATGCACATCCTGAATCAACATCTCTGACGGGTCTTCCGGGTCCCACACTTGGTTGTTTTTGTCACAAAATCTCCACACTCTCGTGCAGATTTCCTGAACCATCTTCATGCTTTCACAGTAGTCAAGGTTGAGAGCGATCGTTTCCAGGCTTGGGGTTCCCTCTGTGTCTGCACCATAGGCCCTGTAGAGGTTGTAGATCCAGGGACCACCGAAAATTGGGGAGTTCCCTCGGGCAGCAGCATTTGACATGAAAAGTTTGCAGAAAAGCATTGTGATATTGCAAGGTATGTTGTTTTTCATGCAGTACAATGCCCAAAGATCCTTTAGGTTGACAACCCCTTCGCTCCATCCCCGAGTTGTGACGGTGTGACTCAACAAACGGTGGATATACCTCATCAGCGGGTCACGTAGTGTAGTGCTTTTAGAAACGCTTGGCCTGTATGTTGTTGTTCCATCACTTAACTGTTCCCAAGCTTCTTCCCGTATGGCACCTGCTACGGCTTCATCATCATCACCTTCATCTGTAAACGTTGTTTTTGCTTCGAACCAGATGTCGGTATCGGTTTCTTCGGCCGTGTAAATACCCAAATCAATTCCCAGTTGGGTGACAGAGGTTGTATGCCAAACACCCCCACAACGAAACTCGATCGCCTTAGTATCCCACATGTCAAACTTTTTCTTTTTGAAGTTGAACGAGGCCAGGAATTCTTTTGTGAGTTCTGTAACTGAATCCCCAGTCTGGTTAAAAACTCTTTTCCAAGGTTCCGTTAGAATGCTTTGATATCGGTCCCATTGGTTTACGTTTCTTAGGGTGTTTTCACATGCACGGAAATGGGCTTCCGGGTATCTATTGTTGAGGTATGTTAATCTTTCGTTTGCCAATTGGTCCTTTTTCCTTTGGTTTTCGAATACTAGGAATGCATGAAAATCGTCCCCGTACTCGGCTATCTGCAATTCACACATATATCAGTCAAAATATACGAAAAATTTGCATTTTCTGAAACAGAAGGCAAAGCACGGCGGCGTGCTTTCAGAAGCACGGTGCCGTGCTGCTGCTTCTGGTTCAGTTTCCTTGAATTTTGACTTTTGGTTGACCACGAGTCGTGTTGTTTTAGGCACGGCTCGTGTTTCTAATATCGATTTCTAACTTACTCAGATTCGAACCCTCGTTTCCAACCGGTTATAACACTTGGGTTTAATGTTGGGTCGGGTAATTGTGTAAAAACCCAAAACCCGATTTGTTTCTTTCAATTAAACCCTAACCATCAATCTTTCTACAACCTATTCATCTAAATCAAGCTTAATAACCTATACCCTCTTCGGGTTTTGACCGATTTGGTTGATTTGAACAATTTTAGGGTTACCTTAAACCTAGAATGACGAATTTAGACAATACATTTGTTAAATTAACATACCTTAGGTTTAGAATTGATGAATTGATGAAGAAATTCGTGAAATAGTTGAGGTTTCGGCGGTCTTGGTTTGTTTTTAACTGTTTGTTTATTTTGTTTGTCGATCTTGGTTTGTTTTTAACTGGGTTTTTATTTTCTGGTTATTTTAAACTTGATAATTAAATATCCTAATTTTCATTGAAACATAAAAACAAAGATATAAATTAAGATAGATGAAAAGTCACAACAATTTCCGGGTCCTAACACATTATCCAAGCAGGAACAACCTAAACTTGCAACAAAGTGAGAACTTCAACGGCCACCATTCCCGAACAAGTCCTGGATGTGTGGTGGTGCTCGTTTGGCTTCCATGAGTTCGTCAAGCTTCTTGTTTAGCGTGGCGAGTTCTCGGTTGAGAAAGTTGAGCTTGGAAGTTACATCCTTGTGGTGTCCATCCACCACATGGAAGTTTAGGAAAGCACGGCTCCGTGCTTTTTGTCACAGTGATTTTTTTATTTTGATTTTTAACATGATTTGCGATCCGGAATTTTTTAGAATGACGTTTATTGTGATAATTTTGGAAGTTTAGTCATCTAAAAAGTTACTTTTCATTAATTAAGGATCCTAGAACAATTTCGGGGTAAGCCCGGGTTTCCTATAAGAAGAAAATAGTCGGGTTAAGCCCGAAGTCCTAACACATTGTGCTTAATGCACTTGATTACACATAAAAGCATAAAATTAAGTTTCCCAGAGTTCCCCGAAAGCCTCTCCTCCTCCGAATGGTCCCGGTGGTGTAAAATACGTGAAACCGAGAATTTGAAACCGGAGTTGCTCGTTGATGTCTCGGAGTTACATTTTCATGTTTTCCACCGATTCGGTGAGTTGTACGAGACGCATTTCCACGAAGAGATTCATTTCGGTGAGTTCTTTCACGAGTTCTTGAAGTTTCAAGAGAAGCTCGGTTTTGGAAACATGGCGGGCATCATTTCTCGGATGTCGGGAAACGGGAATTGCTTCATTCATCTCAGTTGGCATGCTGAATTTTCAGAGGTTTTTGGTTTTGGTTTTGGTTTGTGCAAGGAATGCAATGACACAAGGTGCCTTTTATAACCAAACAGGAAACCAAGCACGGTACCGTGCTTATGGAAGCACGCCCCGAGTTTTTAGTCTGACAATTCAGTTACAAGCCAATCTGACTGAGATTTTTGCAGCGTAGATGCCGGCCCGCATTTTTAGGCACGGGACCTTGCTTTTGAGAGCACGCCCCCGTGTTTTTGTGTTAAAATTATTATTTTTTTTATTTTTTTTTATAAAATATTTACAAGGCCTAGTTTTTAGAAGGTCTTGGCCAGACCTTATTTCCTTATGTTTTTTAATCAAGAAGTTTGGAGGGTTAATACCTCCAACACTTCTTCAAGTGGACCGTCGATATATGGTTTCAATCGATGTCCATTCACCTTGAACTTCTGGCCGTTTGCATTTGAAATTTTGATGGTTCCATAATCAAAAATTGTTTCAACTATGTATGGACCTGACCATCGGGATTTCAGTTTTCATGGGAAAAGACGTAATCGAGCGTTGTATAACAGTACACGATCGCCAATTTTAAATATTTTCTTTCCTTTTAAATGGGCGTCGTGTATGCGTTTAGTCTTTTCTTTGTATGACCAGGAATTTTCATAAGCCATTGTTCTCAGTTCCTCGAGCTCCCGAATTTGATCTTCCCGGTTTGCTCCGGCGGACGTTAGATCAAAATTCACTGCTCTGAAGGCCCAGTAGGCTTTGTGTTTTAATTCTTCTGGTAGATGACATGCCTTCCCGTAAACGAGCTTGAAGGGTGTCGTTCCTATGGGAGTTTTGTAGGCCGTCCTAAGGGCCCACAATGCATCATCTAATTTTTCTGCCCAATTTTTGCGATTCATCCCCACACTTCTTTCCAGAATTCTCTTAATTCCTCGATTCGAGACTTCCACCTGTCCACTGGTCTGCGGGTGATATGGAGTTGCCAGGCGGTGGTGAACCCCATATCGTGCTAAGACCTTGCCCATCAGGGTGTTACAAAAGTGAGTACTTCTGTCGCTGATGAGGGCTTTTGGTGTTCCGAATCTTGAAAATAACTTTTTTAGAAATCGTACAACTACTCGAGCATCGTTAGTGGGAAGAGCTTGTGCTTCTACCCATTTAGACACGTAGTCGACTGCTACAAGGATGTATTTATTTCCGAATGAGTTAGGAAATGGCCCCATGAAATCTACCCCCCATACATCAAAGATTTCACAAATTTGAATGCCTTTTTGAGCCATCTCATTTTTTGATGAGATGTTTCCGTCTCTTTGACAAGCATCGCATGCTTGGATCAAAGCATGTGTATCTTTGCATATATTAGGCCAGAAAAATCCTGCATCAAACACTTTCCTGACCGTGGTGGCAGTACCGTGGTGTCCGCCTATTGGTCCTTCATGACAGTGTTTGAGAATATCTGAGGCCTCCTTACCTGCTACGCACCTACGAATGACTTGATCCGCACCTATCCTAAACACATATGGATCTTCCCAGAAGTAAAACTTAAGGTCGGAGAAGAATTTCTTCCGCTGTTGATGGGTAAGCCCTTTTCTAAGGATCCTACAGGCTAAATAATTAGCGAAGTCGACATACCAAGGACTTTCGTCTTTTTCTTCTATCACTTCTTGAATGTGCATAAGAACTTCATGTGGGAAATTATCATTGATAGTTTCCTTGGGAAATTCTTTGGAAGTTGGACATTCTAAACGTGAGAGGTGGTCTGCGGCTACATTTTCTGCTCCCTTCTTGTCTTTAACTTCGATGTCAAATTCTTGGAGTAGTAGGATCCACCGGATGAGTCTAGGTTTGGCATCTTGCTTGTTGAACAGGTATCGTATTGCGGCATGATCGGTATAAACTATTGTTTTGGAAAGAACTAAGTAGGATCTAAATTTTTCAATGGCAAATACTACATCTAGTAACTCTTTTTCAGTTGTGGTATAATTTTCCTGTGCATCGTTAAGAGTTTTACTGGCGTAGTAGATTGGGTGAAATTTTTTTTCTTTGCGTTGTCCGAGTACGGCTCCAACTGCAAAGTCACTTGCATCGCACATGATTTCGAATGGAAGGGTCCAATCGAGTGTGGTCATGATTGGTGTGTTGACAAGTTTGTCTTTCAATGTATTGAATGACTCAACACATTCCTCAGAGAAGACGAATGGCGCGTCTTTCTCTAGAAGTTTGGTCATGGGTCTTGAAATTTTTGAGAAGTCTTTTATGAAACGTCGGTAGAAACCTGTGTGACCTAGAAAACTTCTAATGGCTTTGACCGAAGTTGGTGGCGGAAGTTTGGATATGGTTTATGTTTTGGCCCTATCGATTTCTAGTCCGTTTTGAGAAATCTTGTGTCCTAAAACAATGCCTTCCTTCACCATAAAGTGGCATTTTTCCCAGTTGAGCACTAGATTTACTTCCTCACACCTTGCTAACATTCTGTCTAGATTTTTCAGGCAATGATCGAAGGAGTCTCCAAAGACTGAGAATTCGTCCATGAAAACTTCCATAGAGTTTTCGATCATTTCATGAAAGATGGCCACCATGCAACGCTGGAAGGTGGCTGGAGCATTACATAGTCCAAATGGTATTCTTCGGTAGGCGAAGGTTCCGTATGGACATGTAAAAGTAGTTTTCTCCTGATCATCAGGAGCAATGGGAATCTAAAAATATCCGGAAAATCCATCAAGAAAACAGTAGAACCTTTTTCCAGAAAATCGTTCGAGCATTTGATCTACGAAAGGAAGTGGAAAAATGATCTTTTCTTGTGGCATCATTAAGTTTCCGGTAATCGATGCAAACTCGCCAGCCTGTGATGGTCCTCATTGGTATCAGCTCGTCCTTCTCGTTCATTACGACTGTCATTCCTCCCTTCTTGGGCACCACTTGAACGGGACTTACCCAAGGTGAATCTGAGATTGGGTAGATTAATCCGGCATCAAGCAGTTTGATTACTTCCTTCTTCACCACATCTTGCATGTTGGGATTGAGACGTCTTTGATGTTGGACCACGGGTTTGTATTCTTCTTCCATGAGGATTTTGTGAGTACAAAAAGAGGGACTGATGCCCTTGATATCCATGATCTTCCATGTTATGGTCTTCTTATGGTTTTTGAGAACCTTAAGAAGTTCGTCTTTCTCTTCTTCAAAAAGGTAAGATGAAATAATTACTGTGAGTTGAGAGTCCTTTTCTAGAAAAGCGTATTCGAGATGTTTTGGTAGTTCTTTTAATTCTAAGGCTGGTGGTTCTTCGATTGATGTTTTTGATTTTTCATTGTGTTCAATGATTTCGTACACTTCTTCAGATTCTTCGTTATAGTTATTGTTGAGATTTTCGTTTTCCAAAATGGGTTTGTTGAGCGTTGTGTCTAAGACTTGTGTTTCTAAAGGAGTATTGATGGAGGAATCTCGCATATAGCAACTTACGATAGAGTCTATGACGTCAACACAATATAAAGTGTCGTCGTGTTGTTGCGGATATTGCATAGATTTTCCTATGTCAAAAGTGATTGCCTCGTCATTGACCCTGAGAGTGAGTTTGCCGGTGCAAACATCAATGATTGCCTTTGCGGTGGCTAAAAAGGGTCTTCCTAAAATTAGAGGTACGCTTTTGTCTTCCTCCATGTCTAGAATCACAAAATCTACTGGGAAAACGAACTTATCAATTTTGACAAGCATGTTTTCAACAATGCCCCAAGGATATTTAACGGATCGGTCAGCTAACTGAATGCTCATGCGGGTGGGCTTTGGTTCTCCTATCCCTAGTTTTGCAAAAACTGCATAAGGCATTAAATTAATACTAGCTCCTAGGTCAGCCAGGGCATTGCTAACAGATAAATTTCCTATGAGACAAGGGATAGTAAAGCTCCCTGGATCGGTCAGTTTTGTTGGTAGCTTGCTTTGGAGGACAGCTGAACATTCTTCACTTAGGGTGACATGCGAGAGCTCCTCCAGCTTCCTTTTGTTTGTCAGTACTTCTTTGAGAAACTTGGCATATTTTGGCATTTGAGCAATAGCTTCGACAAAAGGGATGTTAATATGGAGTTGTTTAAAGAGTTCTAGAAACTTCCCGTACTGGGCCTCCAATTGCTCCTGCTTCAATCTTCCAGGATATGGAATAGGTGGAACATAGGTTCGAACTGGCTCCTTAGGCAGTGCTGTGCTTGTTGGGGTCAGCCCTTCCTGCGTTTCATCAGAAGGCTTTCTCTCCAAAGTTGGTGAGACAACAGTGGTTGTACCACTCCTGAGTGTAACAGTGTTAGCTGTTGCATTCGGGTTGGTGATTGTATTGCTTGGAAGAGTGCCAGGTGGTCTTTCGGAAAATTGTTGAGCAATCTGCCCGATTTGGGTTTCTAGGTTCTGAAGTGATGCTTGTTGACTTTCGAGATCGGCTTCGTGCTTCAGTAATACTCCGCTGATATCAACAGCTCTTGAGTCGGCTTTCTTCTCGGCTTCATTTGTTTTAGTTATTAATTGGATTAACATTTCTTCGATCTTAGAGTAGATTGGGTTTTGATGGCTACTCGAGCTCTGATCTTGGTATTGAGGATTTTGTTGGAAGAATTGATTCATCGGTCTCTTCTCGAATCCTGGTAGGGGTTGAGTGTTACCTCCGTCTTTCCAGCTGAAGTTTGGATGGTTTCTCCAACCTGGATTGTAGTTATTGCTGAAAGCATTGTTCTGTCAAGCGATGAAATCGACTTCTTCCATAGCCATAATGACTTGTTTACAGTCACTCGTATTATGACTTCCTCCACAAGTGTCACAGGTGAGTCTGGTTTTTGATAGCTCAGCTTGAAGTTGTTCGAATTTTTTAGAAAGAGCTTCAAATTGTGATGTGACAAGGGTGTTGGAATCAACGTGGTGTATTCCTTTATGGGCAGGTGTAGATCTTGGTGGGTTGTAAGCGAAACTTTTCTTTGCGACCTTATCCAGGACTTCAAATGCTTTGTTAGGTGATTTGGATCCCAGGTCTCCACCAGCGATTTGGTCGATGGCCTGTTTGTTTTGATTGGATTGTGCGTCAAAGAAAGTTTGTACTTGTAACCATACGCTCAGTCCATGATGTGGGCATCTTCTTAGAAGACTTTTGTATCTTTTCCATGCTGCGTGTAACAATTCATCATCATCGGTCCGGAATCCGGTAATGCTGGCTCGGTATTTGGCAGTTTTATCGGGCGGAAAATATTTGAGAAGAAACTGTTCAACCATCTGGTCCCAAGTGGTAATGGAACCAGAGGAAAGAGATTCTATCCATTCTAGGGCTTGGCCCCTTAGAGAGAAAGGAAAGAGTTTATGCTTGATTTGATCTTCTGAACAGTTTTGAATTTTAAAGGTTCCGCAGATTCGTAAGAATCGAGATATGTGAGAAAGAGGGTCTTCGTCGAGGAGACCATGAAATTGAACTGAATTTTCCACCATATGGATGGTGCTTGATTTGATTTCGAAATTTTCGGTGATTTCGGGTGGAGCTACTCCATTGCCGTAGCCTTCGAGAGTTGGCTTGGCATACTGGCTCATGTTCGGCTCATTGTTCTAGGCTGCCATCATTTCTTCGGTTTTATTTTCTCCTGGTGTGGTGGCATCTACTGATTCGTCTATGATTGTTTCTGCAGTCCGTTTACGAGTTTGTCGACGAAAGAGTCGTTCCGGTTCAGAAATTGGAGAAACAAGCTCACGCTCAGAAGTAGAGAACATACATGAGGCTAAATCAAAATTAAACTTAAAGTAAAAGTTAGCTAAAGTTAGTCTAATATTAAGCTACAAGTTATGCTACGCTACTTTAAACTAAACTAAGGTCTAAATTAATTAAGCTAAAGTGAAGATTAGGTAAATAAAGGTAAAAAGTAGGCTAGCCGTAAAATTATATATTTTAGTATTTAGTAAAAAAAAATAAGGATAAAATAGAAATTAAAAAATTTGTACAATTATAGACAATGATTAAGTTAAAACTTGGATCGTTCTTAGAAACGTACCATGTCCCGGCAACGGCGCCAAAAACTTGATGTGCTGTGCACGTGCGTCTTAAAATATGAAAGATAAGATATTTAGCTTTTGCACAAGATCGTGTTTTAAATTTATAAAAGTGATTTCTACAAAGACTAAACACACACAAAATAGGCAAGTGTACCTATCGTATATGTAGAATAGTATTGGTAAGAACCAAGTATCGATCCGTGGACACAAAGGTTTCTAATAATAAATCGTTGCTTTACTTTAATCGGAGGTTTTAATCATTTTGGGGTTAGATTTTGAACTTTTTATAAAATGTAAATACTTATATATATAATATATAGGTGACCAAGACAAGAAATTCTAAACGAGTTGTTCAATTATGCGAAGGTTACCATCCAAGATCAAGAATCCACTCCATTTTAGTATTGATAATTAATATGTAGACATGTGATAAACTTACCGTAGCAATATATGATAGATAGCTCCTTAACCCAAAGTGAGCATCTACGGCACTAAGGAGATGGTATGCGCATTTTAAAGTCCACCCTTTCCTAATGTCATACCATCTCAATGATGTCGATTTAAGTTGGCAAGTAGTTTCGTTAAGTAGAGAGATTAGGATTGACTTCAATTTCTCGAATACCTATTCGAACAACTTCGGGTGGTTTTAGTTCATCACACAACATCCCCTTGGTTGATTTAAGTAGGTTATGATTACACATTCCGTTAACATATGGTTTCTTTAGCTAATTTGATATCCTAAGCAAAGCCATTTTCGGATTACCAAGGTTTAGAAAAATACACCATAACTTATATCTCATCATTTCTATGTACAATATAAGGATCCATGTTTCGATAATGTATCAAAATATTTCTATCTTTCAAGAACATGAATCGATCATGAACGATTGCCAATGATATTGACAACCACCAACTTTGATTTACTAATTTAAGACGGTGAAACATTTCTCATCAAAAGATAATTGTAACATAACCATGTACTTAACTAGACTACCTCACATGTCTTGAATAATTATCAAGTAAAACAAAGCTTCTTCATAGATTTTAGATGGTAAAAGGAGTTTAGCTCATAATGAGCATAGTGATAAACATTAAGATGATTGATAACAACAAATACATGATTAAACTTAGAACAATCTGACCAAATGTAGATGAATCCTTCTTCTTAATGATGGTAGTGATGGTTGATGATGATGATGATTAGTGATGATGACCTCCAAGCCTTCAAACTCTTCACTAGATCTTCAAAGTGAGTGTTAGTGTGTGTTTATATAAGAGAAAATCGGATAGAAATCTTTTCAAGGCACACTTGATGAATGCAACATGAGCCACTATTTATAGGCAATCTGGACGATGAGGCACGGCCCCGTGCAAGATGAGCACGGCCCCGTGTATTTTTATGACATGTGCCAGATTTGTTTTGTCTTTTGTGTGAGGTGGCAACGTCCCCGTGGTTAGCAGGCACGGCCCCGTGGTTTTTAGTGACATGTGCTAAATTCTTCCTTGTCTTGTCTGCATTTCCGTCCATGGCCCTGTGCATGCTGAGCACGGCCCCGTGCTTTTGTTCTCAGATTTTGTCTTTTCTTGTGCGTGTTTCTTGAGGCATGGGGCGTGTTTCTTTGTTTTCTAATGTTTTTCTTCGTCTTTTTGCTTGTTTCTTCGTTTGAGGCTTGGTTTCACCTGAAACTATGTTTTATTATGATAAATAGTCTTTTATGCTATGTTATTAGATAGAATTTGCAGTTTTTAGAGATTATTTGATGCCGAAAAGATGTATATTTTTATGTACATCAATTTTCCACATTAAATTCTCATGCACATCCAAGCGGTCATAGAGGAGAAAGACGAAAGTCCTTGGTATGCCGACTTCGCAAACTACCTAGCTTGTAGAATCCTAAGAAAAGGACTTACTCTTCAACAGCGGAAGAAATTCTTCTCCGACCTTAAGTTCTACTTCTGGGAAGATCCATACTTGTTTATGATAGGTGCCGATCAGGTTATTCGTAGGTGTGTAGCAGGAAAGGAAGCCCTAGATATTCTCAAACACTGCCATGAAGGACCAACTGGTGGGCACCACGGTACCGTCACTACGGTTAAAAAAGTGTTTGATGCAGGATTCTTCTGGCCCACCATAACAAAGATACACATACTTTGATCCAAGCATGCGATGCTTGTCAAAGAGCCGGGAACATCTCAGCCAAAAATGAGATGGCTCAGAGAGGCATTCAAATTTGTGAAGTCTTTGATGTATGGGGAATAAATTTCATGGGCCCATTTCCTAACTTGTTCGGAAATAAATACATCCTTGTAGCAATCGACTACGTATCTAAATTGGTAGAAGCACAAGCTCTTCCCACTAACCATGCTCGAGTAGTTGTACAATTTCTGAAAAAATTATTTTCACGATTCAGCACTCTAAAAGCCCTAATTAGTTATAGGAGTACTCACTTCTGTAATAGTTTAATGGACAAAGTTTTAGCACGATATGGAGTTCACCATCGACTGGCAACACCATATCACCCTCAGACTAGTGGGCAGGTAGAGGTCTCGAATCGAGGAATCAAAAGGATCTTAGAAAGAACCATAGGGATGAATCGCAAAAATTGGGCAGATAAGCTAGATAACGCTTTGTGGGCCCTCGGGACGGCTTACAAAACCCCCCATAGGAACGACACCCTTCAAACTCGTTTACAGGAAAGCATGTCATATACCAGTAAAATTGAAACACAAAGCCTACTGGGCTCTTAGAGCAGTAAACTTTGATCTAACGTCCGCCGGCATAAACTGGGAAGATCAAATTCACGAGCTCGAGGAATTGAGAACATTAGCCTATGAAAATTCCTGGTCTTACAAGTAAAAGACTAAACGCTTGCCCGACGCCCATTTAAAAGGAAACAATAAATTCCAAGTTGGCAATCGTGTACTGTTATACAACACACGATTACGTCTTTTCCCAGGAAAATTGAATTCAAGATGGACAGGTCCATACATAGTTGAATCAGTCTTTGATTATGGGACAATTGAGATTTCAAATTCAAATGGCCAAAAGTTCAAAGTAAATGGGCATCGATTAAAGCCATATATCGATGGACCATTTGAAGAAATTTTGGAGGTATTTACCCTCCAACTCCATGAATAGGAAATTAAGGAAACAAGGTCTTGCCAGGACCTTCACTAACTAGGCCTTGTAAATAAATAAAAAAAATTGTTAAAAACAAAAAAACACGGGGGCGTGCTTCCAAAAGCACGGTCATGTGCCAAAAATTGCGACCGGACTTTTCGCTGCAAAAATCTCAATCAGACTGGCTTGTAACAGAATTGTCAGAGCAACAACATGGGTCGTGCTTCCAAAAGCATGGGGCCGTGTTTATGTATCTAGTTGGCTATAAAAGGCACCTCTTGCCATTGCATTCCATGCACCAACCAAAACCAAAAAAATTCTCTCTGAAAATCCTACATGCCTACTGAAATGAGTGAAGCAATTCCCGTTCCTCGACACCCAAGAAACGATGCCCGCCATGTTTCCAAAATCGAGCTTCTCTTGAAAATTCAAGAACTCGTAATAGAACTCACCGAAATGAATCTCCTTGCTGAAATGCGCCTCGTTCAACTCACCGAATCAGTGAAAACACGGAAATGGAACTTTGAAACGTCAATGAACAGCTCCAATTTCAAGTTCTTGGTTTCACGTACTTTCCACCACCAGGACCATTCGGAGGAGGAGAGCCTTTCGGGGACATTTAGGAAACTTAATGTAACACCCCGTGACCGCAGCGGAAACGTAAACGGGATGCGACAGACACCTCTGATATCAACCACATTGTTTATAAAGAAAACCGAATGCATTAATATACTTCAAAATTACATTTTCTCATCCTTCATTACAGTCTAGGTGATACACACATCATACAATACGATTCATAATTCTATCTATTATAATGTATCCTAACGTCCAGCACGCAAACCTTACACACATCAAGCACTTAGCACGTAATCAATCACTTTATCTTAGTTGTACCTGAAAAGCATGTGAGAAAACGGGTCAACTACGAATAGTTGGTGAGTTTCACAATTTTAGTAAACCATGATAAATCCATATCATAATATAATATTATCTAGGGACACTGTTAACCCATAATTACATTTAATAGCCTCTGGGGACACTGTTAACCCAGAAACTTCCAATAACCTCTGGGGACACTGTTAACCCAGAACACTTCCACTAACCTCTGGGGACACTGTTAACCCAGAAACTTCCAATAACCTCTGGGGACACTGTTAACCCAGAACACTGTTGCGGGACCTTACAATATTAACAACTCAAACAATTACCATTTTAATACATTACCGTACGATTCCCGTACAATAAACATTATATAAATACATTCATTTCCATGCGTTCAGCATGTACTTAATCATTTTGATAGAAACATGCTTTCCGCCCCGGGAAAATATTTAAAACATTTCAGTAAAAAGGGGCTCGTGAAACTCACCTTAGCACATGCAAGCAGGTAACAACAATCATTATCAATTAACACGTCCAATCTGTAATATGATCCCTACGATCGTTATTATACAATTATTGTTTATATAATCTTTAACCTTATCAATCGGTACATCTGGGGACACTGTTAACCCAGTACTGTACCTGTTCCGGGGGCAATGTTAACCCAGAAACACTTCTCCGGACTCAGATTGTGATGTCGTTTAGAGTTCCATGGTCACAATTGCTATTAGTTGTTTTCTCGTTTTGCGTGCCTAGCACGATTATCCGTTTTATGTTTCAAAAATGAGTTTGGTCACACACGACCCGAAAATAGTGGTTGTCTGATAATTCAATTTAAAATGTGAAATTATAGCTCGGTTTAGACGTCCCGATTGGCCGCGGGACCCGTTTCCGTCTTTGGCGTACCGGAAACTGTTAAATCGGTTAAAAATACCCAAATCATCCGAATTATTCTCGGATGATTCATTTTTACTTGTTTAACTCAATTATATGAAAATAGTCCATTTTTAAGGTTTTTATACACCAGTCAGCTCGCTTAAGCGAACCTCACCGGTTTACGCGTTTTAACTTTAAAAGTTTGATAATTAGCACGATTAATTATCCGTTTACTCTCGGATCTTGAAATTTTGCACAAATCACTTTTTAATAGTGGGGAATTTTATAAAAATATTTCCATAATTAATTCTTATATTTAAAATTTATTTATCTATTTTTATACACCATTTAAACACTAAATATGTCGTAAATACCAAACGACCTTAGAAAAATCCCAAATTTTTCCTGGATGTCCCCTGCCATCCACATAGTCCCCTGTAATTTTTCCAGAACCAAAATCTTCTTTTACATGTCCTTTTTCCAAAACCGAGCTAGAAATCCCTAGAACTCGTTTAACCGAAAAGCCTACTTAGACTTCTCCAACGGACCTCAAATTTTTTGTGTGACTTATACATGATATGAAAAGCTTATCTGAAATTTTCCAGAAGTTTTCATGATATTTAACTATTTTTCACCATTTTTGGCCAAAACCGAGCATTAAATTCACCAAATATTCATCCTTTATCCAAAAATTACTAAAAATTCACAGAACTCATCTTTTCATGTGTTTAACACCTCTGTAAAATTTCATGACCGAACATAACCGAATATACCTTTCGTTTTCCGCCACTACAAGCTACAAACTCATCTTTCCGCCTTATCTACCACTAAATACAGAGCCTACAAACAACATACCACAATACCAAGCAAGTTACACTCACGATCAAGCCATTTCTTTCATGGTTACGGATATGATACTAAAAACAAAGATTTTACCGTAAAAATTCGTTTTTGATTCGTTTAACTCATTTCTTGGACCAAGATCCCTTGTATAACCCGTATACATCACTTGATCATGCAAGAATCGGTTTTCATCTTTGAAACCTCATTTTCTTGCAAACAAACTCAAGAAACGAAGATGAACACGTATATAATTCAATCTTACCTCGGTTTTTCTTGCTAGAATTGTCGGTTTTTGATTCAAGATCTTGAGAGAATTAAAGGTTTGTTGGATGGTGTTTGTAAAAAAAGAAAATGTAATGTGTTTTGAGGTGGTGTGGTCCGATCGGACTTATGGGATGGATGGGATGGGTCCCACAAGTTCATTTTTGGCCACTCATTTGGATATCCGCAATCCGGATAATGTTTTGGATAATCTGGTTCAGTTCGTTTCTCAGTTAAACGTTTAATTCGGCTTAAAACGAGACCAAAACGGTCGTTTTTTCGGCTTAAAAATAAAATTTATATAAAATCGATTTAAAAACTTAAACCATGACATTTATTAACTTAAAACGTCATATTATTAGTTATTACGCATCTTTTTCGGCTTGATCGATCGTCTCTTGCTCGGTTTGGTATTAAAGGTTTCGTTTAACGTACCGACGTACTATTAAATCGAAATCCTTTTTCTGTGCTTTAATCCACTTATCCCGAAGCTTTAATACTTCGTAACATCACTAAATATCATATATCTCGTCTATAATTGAACCCTCGATTCATTCGGGTTTCAATAACTATCGATCATTTGATCGCATATTCAATACGGTGAATTATATATTCACGTACAATCAATACAATGAATCATGTTTTCTCGTATAATTACCATGGTAACTCATGTACCCGACATTACCTATGACGTAACTAACGTCTACCGGTTAGGGTATACCTGGTTTCGTCGGAATCGTTACGCTTAATTTTCTGTTCTTATGTGTAAACAAGTGCATTACGCACAATGTGCTAGGAACTTCGGGCTTAACCCGAGTATTTTCTTATTTCTAGGAAAAACCGGGCTTATCCCGTATTTGTTTTAGGACCTTTTAATTTAATGAAAAGTAATTTTTAGGATGACAAAACTTCTAAAATAACATACTAAACATCATTCTAAGAATTCCTGCTCTCGCATTTTGCTGAAAAATACAAGAAAATTATATGTGACAAAAAGCAAGGGCCGTGCTTCCGAAAGCACGAGGCCGTGGTCACTTTAGAATCTTCAGCATGATACGCGCCGACTCCGTACAATTCTCTGACTCAGAAACATTTATTCCCCTAGCAGCACGGGGTCGTGCTTCCAAAAGCACGGGGCCGTGTTCAACTTTCCAGTCTCTATATAATGCATGCATAAACTCACTATTCCATTCACACCAAACAAAACATTACTGAAATGGAAAACAAGAAGGTTGAATGGAGGCCAGTGAGGAAAGACAAACAACATGAATCTTCCTCATACCTTGAGGAGGAAGTCATGAGGCTACAATGCATCATAAGGGACCAAGTTGAAAGCAACATTCAAACCGAAGCTCGTGTAGTCGAGCTAATCAACAAAGTCGAACTGCTTAGATTCGAAAACTTCCATGTTGTGTATGGCCACCACAAAGATGTGGCTTACAAGCTTAACTTTCTCAACCGAGAAATCGTAAAGCTCGCCAAAAAGCATTCCGAGCTCTTGGAAGCCAAACGAGCACCGCCACACATTCAAAACTTGTTCGGGAATGGTGGTCGTTGAAGTCCCGACTTTGTTTCATGTTAAAGTTTCTCCCGCTAGTGTTATGTGTTAGGATCTAGGATTGTTGTTGTACTTTTCATTTCTACTATGTTTAATTGTGTCTTTTTGTTTTATGTTTTAATGAAATTTAGGACTTTTATAACCAAAATCAGTTAAAAACGAACCAGCTCGACAAATAAACAAAATCAAAAGAAAAACTGTCTGCATCATGCAGCACGGTACCGTGCTTCCAAAAGCACAGCGCCGTGCTTTTAACCCCAGAACAGTTACGATTTTATAATTATTAAAATAACTCTTCCCAACCATCAACCCTAACATCCACTTCGTTTCTGGACGATAAACCGCCGACCAACCCTATTTTACTAATTCCTTCATCAAATCTTCAATTTAGAACCAAAGGTATGTTAATTTAACAATTATATTGTTCAAATTCATCATTCTAGGTTTGGTTTAACCCTAAAATCTCTCAAATCGACCAAATCCGGTCTAAACCCGAAAATGATATGGGTTATTCTATTAGTATAGGATGAATATATTGTTGAATATTTTATTGTTAAGGTTTAATAGAAAGGAATAATTCAGGTTTTGGATCTTGAGATGAATATCCAACAAACTAATAAACCCAATTGTTATAACCGGTTAGAAATGAAGTTCGAATCTGAATAGGGTAGAAATTAGTATTAAAAACATGAGCCGTGCCTTTAACAACACGAATCGTGGTCAACCATTAGTCAACCAAAAGTCAAAATCAAAAGGAACTGAACAGCAGCAACAGTACGGTAGCGTGCTTTTGAAAGCACGCCGCCGTGCTTTTGAAAGCACTGAAAATTTTTGTCAAATTTTGACTAATTTGGGTATGAAATGCAGATGGCCGAGTACGAAGACGATGTTCATGCATTTTTAGTCTTTACCGGACGAAGGGCAAGGAACAGACAGGCTAATGCAAGATTAACCTACACAAGTGTTTTCATTCACAATCAAAGATAAAACGATTACAAGGTTAAGCTTACAATCATAGCTTAATCATCATTCAAAACATTTATACAAACCTATTTATGTATAGTTTAAATATCATTCACAATCAATCAACCAGTCAAGGTTTTCAACACCGACGGTACAGGTGAATACGTTAACCTTTTTATCAGTCAAAACGTATTTATACTCAATAAGACGAACGAGTGTTTGTCTTAAAAAATCAGTCAATGTTTACATGAGATTATGTGACCTCTAAAACGTTATAATACAAAGTAGAGAATAAAATCAACTCAGACCGAATACACATGTGTCTGGATCCAAACATAATCGTTCAGCCTAATCATTCAAAGGCTACGTGGCCGCGGGCTAATGGTCATAACTAGTTTCCCATTAAGGGCTACGAGGCTCGGGAATAATTGTGTGTGTAGGGCAGTGGTAGAATAGACCAGAAGTAGAAATGCTTCTGCTGAGCTTGTAGAGAAAAATATATTTGTATTGTAATGTCATTCAAATGTTTTATAGAGTCATACGTGTTGACCAGCATATAGCTGACGTATTTTTCCAACCCATTGCAGGTAATTAAGTATAAGTAGCATTAGCAAGGATTGGAGTCAATATAAAGATAGAAGCGCGTACAAGATGGCTCCGTTTTTTATAAACAAACCCTTGTATTATGAAACATATATTTTGTAAACATATACTTGGGTATTTAATTCCCAAGTAAATTTTCAATGTAAATTAATATTATATTCAACCTAAAGTCTTCCGCTAAAACTTATTCATAAACTCTGATATATTTACAAAGCAGGTACCAACTTGTGGTCACACGCCTAGGCCCTAAACCGGGGTGTGACAGGTTGGTATCAGAGCCATCGGTTTCAGCGAATTAGGTATTAAAACATTAGAACCTAGGCTTTAACCATTACTATCATTATTATTCATAGGGATAAGATAGGATTGGTAAACCTCCTATCCCTAATCTAACTAAAGTGCAGATGTCTTATATTAACTACTTTGGTCTTAGACACCGAGTAGCCATTCGATCAATACCAACAATCATTCACGAACCTTCTGATATGGAAAGTAGCAATAGTTATTATACTAGCGTTTTCAATCGCAATCAACCAATCAATCCGGTGTTACCATATGGGAGCCAACCCGTGTATCTTCCAGGCAGTCAACAATGCCCAATCGAAATTTCCGATAATACCGAGGACAACATTCCCCAGTATTACCCCTCCGACATTCCAACATACCATCCTTCCGAAGAACAGGAAGTACAGAGCAAGATCAAATAGGAGACTGAATCGGAATCGTCTAGCTGGATGAATTGTCACTCTGATCAAAGGATATGGCAATTTGGATCACCACCAATGAGTTATCAATATCAGATGCCACAAACTACCGCTGAACCAAGTCGGAAACCAAAAATGAGGGTTACAATGCCTCATGAAAAGATAACTTTTCAAACACCAATCAAGAATCCTTATGAATCAGAAGAGGATCCTGAAGAAGAAGAAGAAGAGGATGATCCCGAGGAAGAGGAAAACGAGAATCCTGATTTCCCTCCACACTTAGGACAGAGACCTTCAATCTCCCAACAAGCAAAGGAGATTTCGGGAAGAAGCAAATCTCATCGAGGAATTTTATACCAACAATATTCCCGACGAAGAAATGCATGCATACGTTTCTAATCCGCATCTCTATCCAAGGGAAAACGCTTATCTCTTCACAGCCGCATCCGCACCAACGGGATATCCGAACCCGCCAAATTCAGTGATGGACGAGCTGAGAAACAAGAAAGTGGACAAAAAGAAGATAGGGAAAAAGATAGTTCGGAAGTGTGACAAGATGAAGAATCTTGTTACAAAGTGGATTAAGGACTAGAAATCATAGTTGTGTACTGTTGTAGTTGTTGTAACCTTTTTCTTGTAAAATAAATAATGTATCATAAAATATGTCTTTTCTGAAATCTTGTTTTATTCATATAACAGCATGTCTAAAGCAAACAGTAAATAAGAAACTCAACTAAATAATAAAGGAAAGACTATTGAGGAGATTATGCAAGAAAAAGCAACTGCGGAAAATATACAAGCAATACCACAAAATTATGTGCTTGGTATCCGCGATCTGGTAAAAGAGGCAGTAAGTCCAATCTATGAAATATTGAAAAAATTATCAAAGTCGTACCCCTCACATTCTAACAAAAGAGCAAGCCAAAGTAAAAGCGAATCCGTTACTTCAAAAAGGGAATCAAAGAAAGAATCTAAGAAGGAATCAAAAAAGAAAGAAAGTAAGAAAAAGGAAAAAGAAATGGAAAGAAAGAAAGAAGCGAGTGATGAAAGTTCGACAGCTGAAAACGACCTACGTGAGAAAACAAAGAAACTCAAAATGCACGAAGGTTGTGATTTTAAGGTATTCAAAGTGTATAACCCCAAGGAATTTCACGGGGACAAAGGAGCGATACATACCCTTCGATGGCTGGAGGAAATGGAATCAATTGTATTGATCAGCAAGTGTATGGAGAGTGAGAAAGTACAGTACACCTCTCAGATGTTCAAAGGAGAGGCATTAGAATTGTGGAATACCCTAATCGGAATCAAGGGTAGAGAGAGTTTATACAATCTAGACTGGGCAACATTTAAAGCTATGATATTAAAAAATTTTGCCCGATTAATGAAATGGATCAAATACAAACCAAGCTATGGAACCATAAGGTTGTAGGAACAAACCTCAAGGAATATAACACCAAGTTTCTTGAGTATTGTAGGATTGTGCCTCACTTGGTCACTCTTGAAATTAACAAAGTGGCGCGATATATTTACGGATTACCAATCGAAATCCGTGATTTAGTTCGGTCACATATGGCGTCTTCGACGGAATCTGCTATGGAACTGGCCGGGTATTTGATGGATGGGATGATAAGGAATCGGGACGAGAAGAAGAAAGATGATGGCAAGTCGCCAGTTGGTGGGAAAGTGAGGAAAACCGAGAAGAAAAGGGAAGGGGCGTTTGTGTATAGTCGCCCTATTTGTAAGACATGTGGTAGGAGACACTTTGGAAGATGCCTTCGACCAAACAACTCGGTTACATGTAATTTTTGCAAGAGACAGGGTCATGTGGAAACAAATTGCACAAGGAAAGTAGGGGCAATGTTTCGTATGTGGTGAGAAGGGAAATTATAGCAATGAGTGTTCGAAAAAGAAACCAGCAACGGTGACGGTTGGTGCAAGTGGCAGCGGTGCGAAGACCGATGCCAAGAAAGGAAACGCTCGTGTCTTTATGCTAGACACCCAGAAAGCAGCTGATATACCGGACGTGATCACCGGTAAGTTTCCTATAAATAATGTTTATGCTAGGATATTATTTGACTCGGGTGCAAACCAAAGCTTTATAGATTATAAATTTTGTAGTCTATTAAATGAGCCCTTAGTTAAACTAGATAAACATTATGAAGTAGAAACTGCTGATGGAAGTATAAGTAGAATAACTGAAGCTCTAAACAATGCCACAATTTCTCTAGCCAATCACATCATACCTGTACGATTGTTACCCATGACATTAGCATGTTTTGATGTAGTATTAGGTATGGACTGGTTATCGTTTAATCAAGCCTGTATCCTATGTAACGATAAAGTCATCGACATTCGAACACCTAATAACAAAACCATTCGTATAATCGGCGATAAAAAAGGAGGAAAGGTAGGAATTATTTCCAAGATCAAAGCAAGTCATTGCATAGGTAAGGGATGCCTCGCATTCATGGCCTATGTAACCAAGGAACCCGAACCAAAGAAGATGGGGGAAGTACTAATCGTGTCCGAATTTCAAGATGTATTTCCTGATGAGCTACCAGGAGCCCCGCCTGATAGAGAAGTAGAATTTAAGATCGACCTTATGCCAGGAACTTCACCAATTGCCAAATCACCTTATCGTCTAGCACCTACGGAAATGAAGGAATTGAAGAAGCAGTTGGACGAGTTATTAGAAAAAGGATTCATATGTCCAAGTTCGTCACCGTGGGGAGCTCCAATTCTTTTTGTAAAAAAGAAGGACGGGTCTATGAGGATGTGTATAGATTACCGAGAACTGAACAAAGTTACTATCAAGAACAAGTATCCATTACCAAGAATTGACGACTTGTTCGATTAGCTTCAAGGAGCTTGTTGTTATTCCAAGATTGATCTTAGATCGGGTTACCATCAATTGAAAGTGCAAGAAGAAGATATACCTAAAACAGCATTTAGAACTCAATACGGACATTATGAGTTCACCGTTATGCCTTTTGGACTCACTAATGCTCCAGCAGCTTTCATGGACATGAATCGGATTTGCAAGCCATACTTAGACAAGTTTGTTATCGTTTTCATTGATGACATCCTTGTTTACTCAAAATCCAAAGACGATCATCAAGTTCATCTTAAGATCATACTTGAAACCCTAAGAAAAGAGAAGTTATACGCCAAGTTCTCCAAGTGTGAATTTTGGTTGTCTGAAGTACAATTTCTTGGTCATGTTATAAATGAGAAGGGTATTCAAGTAGACCCAGCAAAGATTGAGGCCATAACCAAATGGGAGAAACCCAAGACACCAACTCAAGTCCGAAGTTTTCTAGGTTTATCCGGTTATTACCAAAGATTCATTCAAGATTTTTCCCGTATTGCTGTTCCATTAACTTCACTCACAAGAAAGGCAATTAAGTTTGAATGTGGACCGAAGCAAGAGGAAGCATTTGAAACACTCAAACAAAAGTTAACTAATGCCCCTATCCTGGCCTTGCCAGATGGATTGGAAAACTTTACCATTTACTGTGATGCTTCGCACACGGGAATGGGATGTGCTTTGATGCAAGGAAAGAAAGTAATTGCTTATGCTTCGAGACAGTTGAAAGTTCATGAAAAGAATTACACGATGCACGACCTTGAATTAGGCGCTATAATTTTCGCGTTGAAGTTATGGCGACATTACTTGTATAGTGTAAAGTTCACTGTATATACTGATCACAAAAGCTTGAAACACATATTTGATCAAAAAGAGTTAAACATGAGACAAAGATGTTGGATGGAAACGCTCAATGATTATGACTGTGAGATCGTATATCATGAAGGGAAAGCCAACGTAATGGCTGACGCCTTGAGTAGGAAAGAACATGAGAATCCAAAGAGAGTACGAGCTCTTAGATTAGAACTTAAAGTTGACTTAACCAATCAAATCAAAGAAGCTCAGAAGTTGGCATTGGAGGAAGGAAACATTAAGGCTGAAAAGGAAAACGGCACAATCGACCAGTTGATCAAAGGAAATGACAAAATCCTTAAACTTGGTAAAAGAATTTGGGTACCAATGGTCGGAAATCTAAGAGAGAAAATTTTAGAAGAAGCACATAAGTCAAAGTTTATGATGCATCCGGGTGGTGACAAGATGTATCACAATCTAAAGGATGATTATTGGTGGATTGGTATGAAGAAGGATATTGCCTTGTATGTAGCTAAATGCCTAACGTGTTCCAAAGTGAAAGCCAAGCATCAAAAGTTGTTAGGATTATTACAACAACCTGAGATACCAATTTGGAAGTGGGATATGATAACTATGGATTTCATCATGAAGTTACCGAAAACTTCACGCCAATATGATGCGATTCGGGTTATTGTAGACAGACTTACCAAGTCTGCCCATTTTATTCCAATTCAAGAAACGTTTAGTATGGATAAGTTAGCACACTTATACGTCGAAAACATAGTATCCTTACATGGTGTGCCACTATCAATCATATCCGATAGAGATAGTCGTTTCACTTCAAATTTTTGGTCAAGCTTTCAAAAGGCTATGGGGACTCGATTAAACTTAAGTACCGCATACAATCCCCAAACTGATGGCCAAAGTGAGCGTACAATTCAAACCTTAGAAGACATGCTTCGTGCCTGTGTCATCGACTTATGAGGAAGTTGGGACACTCATCTTGCGTTGATGGAATTCTCGTACAACAATAGTTATCATACGAGTATTCAAGCGGCACCAATTGAAGCTTTATATGGGCGTAGGGGTAGGACACCTGTGTGTTGGTCAGAAACGGGTGATAGTCAGTTTTCAGGACCCGAGATTGTTCAAATAACCATCGATCAAGCAATACAAATCTGTGAATGATTAAAAGCATCAATGGATAGACAAAAAAGCTATGCAGATGTTTGCCGCAAGCCTTTGGAATTCAAAGAAGGAGATAGAGTATTATTGAAAGTATCGCCTTGGAAAGGTGTAGTAAGGTTTGGAAAGAAAGGGAAATTGGGTCCACGATTCGTTGGGCCACTCAAGATACTCGAAAGAATTGGACCATTTGCTTACCAACTAGAGTTACCTGATGAAATGAAAGGTATTCACGACGTGTTTCACGTATCCAATCTACACAAATGTTTAGCCGACAAAACCCTTGAAATGCCATTGAAGGATGTTAAAGTCAACGAGAAACTTAAATTCGTAGAACAGCCGATTCAAATAGAAGATAGCATGATCAAGTTTCTCAAACATAAACGACTCAAGCTCGTGAAAGTCAAATGGGATTCAAGACGAGGACCCGAGTACACATGGGAACTCGAGTCAGAAATGAACAAAAAGTATCCCTATCTATTCCAATAAATCTCGAGGATGATATTATTTAAAAGGTGGGGAGGATGTAACACCATGTCTCAAACCCTATAAGTTTTAGCTTAAAAATACTAACTTAGAAAGTATAGGGACTAAAAATGTAAATTCTAAAAATATGAACTCATCGCGATAGGCGACGGGGTGAGTCTTAACCCATCGCGTAGCGCGATGGACTTGGTGAGTCACCGGACACGTGTCCAACCACGTTTCCACACGTGGCACGATATGATAGGCCACGTGTCACACGCCAGATAAGGCGGCGTCTTTTTGCGGCGTCGCGATACGCGAAGGGTCACAAGGAACCCATCGCGTACCGCTATGGGAACTTGCCTATAATTAGAGAGTTACGAGATTGAACCCATTCATCCCAAAACACACCTCTACATTCACACATTTAGCCTCGAAAAGCGTGCCCCATTGTTGAAACAAGCCGACGTGCCATTGTCTCGAAGTTCGTGCAAGAAACGAAGTTATAATCAAGTAGCAATCACATAAGCGTGTAGATCAAGATCCTGCCTTTTTGTTATTATCATTCTAAGTATCCAAACTAAGGTATGAGTTATGTTTAAGTTATTTGAATTATAGCTTAGACTATCAATCGAGGCTATGATCTTTAACCTTGATCGTATTTTACAAATCATTCACAATCATGTTTTCATAAATGTTACTTCATGATGAAGTAATGTTAAACAAAAGATATATTTTGACGGGCATGTAGTAACTGGAAGGGGGATATCACAAGTAGTAAGTTTCTTGCCTAAGGAAAAGTAATTCGTATAAATCCAAATCAACCGTGGGACCCGTTTACTTACCTGGAGAAACTTACCAACGTGATAGAACCTATTAGGCCAAATCATGCTATATCAAACGTCACATAAAACAAGTGTTTTCATTCACAATCAAAGATAAAATGATTACAAGGTTAAGCTTACAATCATAGCTTAATCATCATTCAAAACATTTATACAAACCTATTTATGTATAGGTTAAATATTATTCACAATCAATCATCAGTCAAGGTTTTCAACACCGACGGTACAGGTGAATACGTTAACCTTTATATCAGTCAAAACATATTTATACTCAATAAGACGAACGGGTGTTTGTCTTAACGAGTCAGTCAATGTTTACATGAGATTATGTGATCTCTAAAACGTGATAATACAAAGTAGAGAATAAAATCAACTCAGACCGAATACACATGTGTCTGGATCCAAACATAACCGTTCAGCCTAATCATTCAAAGGCTACGTGGCCGCGGGCTAATGGTCATAACTAGTTTCCCATTAAGTGCTATGTGGCTCGGGAATAATTGTGTGTGTAGGGCAGTGGTACAATAGACCAGAAGTAGAAATGCTTCTGCTGAGCTTGTAGGGAAAAATATATTTGTATTGTAATGTCATTCAAATGTTTTATAGAATCATACGTGTTCACCAGCATATAGCTGGCGTATTTTTCCAACCCATTGCAGGTAATTAAGTATAAGTAGCATTAGCAAGGATTGGAGTCTATATAAAGATAGAAGCGCGTACAAGATGGCTCCGTTTTTAATAAACAAATCCTTGTATTATGAAACATATATTTTGTAAACATATACTTGGGTATTTAATTCCCAAGTAAATTTTCAATGTAAATTAAAATTATATTCAACCTAAAGTCTTCCGCTAAAATTTACCCATAAACTCTGATATATTTACAAAACAGGTACCAACTTGTGGTCACACGCCTAGGCCCTAAACCGGGGTGTGATGTATTATAAAACATATATTTTGTAAACATATACTTGGTTATTTAATTCCCAAGTAAATTTTCAATGTAAATTAAAATTATATTCAACCTAAAGTCTTCCGCTAAAATTTACCCATAAAATCTGATATATTTACAAAACAGGTACCAACTTGTGGTCACACGCCTAGGCCCTAAACCAGGGTGTGACAGATAGAGATACTTTGATACATTATCGAAACATGGATACTTATATTGTACTTAGAAATTATGAGATATAAGTTATAATGTATTTCTATAAGTCTTGGTAATCCGAAAATGGCCTTACTTAGGATATCATGCTAGTTAAAGAAATCATATGTTAACGGATTGTGTAAATATAACATACATAAATCAACCAAGGGGAGGTTGTGTGACTACACTACAACCACCCGAAGTTGTTAGAATTGGTATTTGAGAAATCGAAGTCAATCCTAATCTTTTTACTTTACGAAACTACTTGTCAACTTAAATTGGCATTCTTGAGGTAGCATGACATTAGGAAAGGGTGGACTTTAAAATGCGCATGTTACCTCCTTAGTGCCAAAGATGCTCACTTAAGGCTTAAGGAGCTATCTAACATATATTGCCACGGCAAGTATACCACACGTTTGAATATTAATTATCAATGCTAAAATGGAGTGGATTCTTGATCTTAGATGGTAACCTTCACGTAATTGAACTACTCGTTTAGAATCTCTCGTCTTGGTCACCTATATATCATATATAAGTATTTATATTTTATAAAAAAGTTCAAAAATTAACCCCAAAATGATTAAAACCTCCGATTAAAGTAAAACAACGATTTATCATTAGAAACATTTGTGTCCACGGATCGATACTTGGTTCTTACCAATACTATTCTACATATACGATAGGTACACTTGCCTATTTTGTGTGTTTTTAGTCTCTATAGAAATCACTTTTATAAATTTAAAACACGATCTTGTGCAAAAGCAAATCATTAGACCTCTTATATTTTATACCACACGCACGCACCATATCATATGCACACAGCCCCGAAAGCATAACAAGGAATTGGGGCTAGAAACTCACCTGAACTCGGTTACGTTCACCGATTATGGTCATTCCTATCTTGAGTTGCGCACGACTAACTGTATAACAATTGCACGTATCAATTAACTATCACTACCCATATCGCATTTCTAGTTTAATTATTACCATCAACGAACGTGGGTCCGGGGGCAGCGCCCTTGACAGCAGGGTTCTAGGGGCGGCAGCCCCTAGCAGGGTCCAAGGGGCAGAGCCCTAGTTTATTTCCATTAACTGGCTTAACACATTTACCATTAGAATTTTAAATTATTATTGTATTCTCACACTCATTTGTTATCGCGAATTAAGCCTAATTCGTTATCTGAACGTAGCCTGATTCGTGGTCTATTTCATTATGAGAACTTAGCGAATTGGTAAGTAACGAATCACCTTATTCGTTATCTGATTCGTCATCTTACATGATCTGATTCATTAGATTAGTTCGTTATCTTTCCTGATCAGATCTGCTAGCTGATTCGTTATTCTGGTTCATTATCTTAGTTTGTTAGCTAATTCGTTATCTTGACGTGACCTGATTCGTTATCTTAACATAACGAATTGGGTGAGAAACGAATCATTTGATTCGTTATCTGATCATAACGAACTGGGAAACTGATTCGTTATCTTGCCATGACGAATTGGTTAACTAATTCGTTACCTTATCTGTAAGGCCTCGTTACCGGTAGCCCTACTTTCGTGTTGGATTTACTCATAAACGCAGTTCTAAATATCAGAGTTAATTAAAACATTCGCGGAATATAAAAGCTTTCATAAAACATTTCATAACAAAACACGTCTTGTCTTAAAACATCATTTTGTCTTTCAAAATTAACGAAACATTAAACTTAAACGTCTTGAGTCTTCCGATGCCAGCCTCTTATTCGGTGCCACGTGTCTCCTCAAGCGAGCTGCCTCATCCTACTCACCTGTGTGCATACTAAAAGTCAGCTACGTTGAGTGAGTTCTAGTTAATCACATAATCATACAATACCTTCTTACATTTCATACTTAACCTCTTAACTTTCTTTCATACACACATAATTGCATATACTTTCATTCTTACCTTCATACTTTCTTTACATACATAATCATACGTTTTAAAGAGCCTTTCGCCCTATAACCTCACAGATATTATAAGGGTCTGGTCCCTAACATCACAGATATTATAAGGGTCTGGTCCCTAACATCACAGATATTATAAGGGTCTGGTCCCTAACATCACAGATATTATAAGGGTCTGGTCCCTAACATCACAGATATTATAAGGGTCTGGTCCCTCTTCGTTACCATACAACCATACATCATACCTCGAGTATTATTAGGGCTCGGTACCCTCCTTCCTCGAGTATTATTAGGTCTCGGTACCCTCCTTCCTCGAGTATTAATAGGGCTAGGTCCCTCTTTCCTCGAATATTAGTAGGGTTCGGTTCCCTAGTTCTCGAATATTAGTAGGGTTCGATTCCCTCTTCGTTACCGTACATCCATCCTTTCCTGCTTTTATTAACTTTATCACATTCATACACATAAGCATACATATCATACTTACCTTATACTTAGCGTTACAACCTGACAGTACGTGCAATATCCGAAGATCGTTCACGTACCGTCAAGCATCATTCATACATATCACATCATTCACATAAGGCATACACTTATCTCTTAGGATAAGCGTATGAACAAACATATCGAGTATGCACACAGCCCCGAAAACATAACACATAAATGGGGCTAGAAACTCACCTGAACACGGTTACGTTCACCGTTAATCGTAATCCCTTTCCTCAGTTGTGCACGGCTGACTGTATAACAAGTATACATATCAATTAACTATCACTACTTATATCATCTTTCTAATCTTAATTACTACCCACAACGAACGGGGGTCCGGGGGCAGTCATCAGGCGAACTTAGCTTTAGGCGAAGTTAAACCTTAGGCGAACTTAGCTTTGCAGGCGAAGTTGTCATCAGGTGAACTTAGCTTTAGGCGAAGTTAAACCTTAGGCGAACTTAGCTTTAGGCGAAGTTAAACCTTAGGCGAACTTAGCTTTGCAGGCGAAGTTGTCATCAGGCGAACTTAGCTTTAGGCGAAGTTAAACCTTAGGCGAACTTAGCTTTAGGCGAAGTTAAACCTTAGGCGAACTTAGCTTTAGGCGAAGTTGTCATCAGGCGAACTTAGCTTTGCAGGCGAAGTTCATCAGGCGAACTTAGCTTGCAGGCGAAGTTGTCGGCTGCAGCTACTGTTCGTCCTTAATCATCTTCGTTTCTTAACCAAATAACTCGATTTAGGTATCCACGGAATCGTCTGACCAGCGCCTACAAACCCCAACCATCAAATCGACCTAACATCGATGTTTAAGGGGTGCGATTTAGGCATATAGGTTACGGGTTATTTTATCAATCGATTAACCCATCAAATCTTAACCATTTTCAGTAAGTTTAGCTTTGTAGGATTCGTTTTTACCATACAAACACAGATCTATCATTTCTATACTAATCCAAACCTAAACGAACATGTTCTCGATATAAACGTACCGTAAATGAGTTGAACTACGAGCACGAGCTGGTCTTGTTGCTTTGGTTCGTCACGACGATCTAGCACCAACGAGCTCGGGTCCTTGCCTTTGGATCTCGGTTCGGGTTGTGTGTTTTGGAGTGTGTATAGATTAGGATGGATAAATGGATGGAATGGAAATGATTGGGGTTTAAGGGGGTATTTATACTCCCTTAAGCCCATGGACCGAAGGCCCATATTTCCTTTTGGTCCATATCTAATCCCATCTAATTATCCTACTAAGTCTTCATATTTTGCTATTATTATTATCGTTCCACTAACTCGTTTATTTCACCCGACAAATAATATATTAAATATTACTTTAGAAATTTTGGGATGTTACATTATCATAACGAATTGCATCAATCCTATCCAGAGTTTGACTCAGAGGTCAAAGTCAAAATCGATTATGAACAATACACAGTCAACAGTCATAGGATTTCCAATTAATCCTCATTTCTTGATGAAATAACACGAATCTGGTATCAATGGATTCGCCATACCAGCGCCAACAAACCCCAACCATCCAATCAGTCCAACAATTACGCTTAAAGGGTGCGATTTGCTTGTTTATAACCCGATTATTTATTTCACAAATTAACCTATCAGTTGCTAACAAAATTCAGTAAGGTTTGTTGTGTTGGATTCATTTGTATCATTCTCATATAGATCTAAGATCCCCAAACAAATCCGAACCCTAATGAACGATTTCTAATTATAAACGTACCTTAAATGGTTCGGTTTACGAACACGGTCTAGTCTTGATGTTGTTTTGGTTCGTCACGACGATCTAGCACCAACGGGTTCGGGTTTTCACCTTTGGATCTTGGCTCGGGTTAAAGGGTATTATTTGTGTGTGTTTTTTATGGTGTAGGCTATGGTGTAGAGATGGATAAAAATTGAAAGGTTTAGGATTTAAGAGGTATTTATACTCCCTCAAGCCCATGGACCTAAGACCCATTCCATCTCTTATTCCATCTTTTAAAGTCCAAACTCATCATCTTATAGTTTATTTATCTAAACCGACACACGACACTTTATTGAATAAACGAAATTTCATTTATTAATTATAATCAAAAGTAGGATGTTACAGCTCTTGTGTGCTTTTGCCCAACAAGAAACATTACAAAGTTTTCATAAAACTCTTGTGGATCGGTGCAAAGCCGATATATTTCCCGACGGTGCTTGGGTAAATATAGGTTAATTCTTGGAGTATCTTGATGTTTTCAAAACCTCAGCAACTAAATTATTGGGGGTTTATTATCCTACTAGTTGTAGCGTGTTGCAAGAATTATACAACATCTCCTTGAATTTTAAAGAGTTTGAAGACAAGAATGACTTTTCAATAATATTGTTAAACCAATGAATGAGAAGTTCATAAAAATATTATGAAAACATACCACCGATGTTTACTTGTGTCGCCGCTTTAAAACCCTATTTGAATATATCTAACGTGGGTATGAATGAGATGGACCCGATGTTGTACACGGAAGCGAAGGATAGTTTCAACAAATCCCTTCACAAAAATATGTGATCATTATTTCCGATTTTATGGTCCAACCTCAAAGTCGAATTTTGTGAGGCAAACAACAAGTATGCCATGTAAGGACAAGCTTATAAATATGATGAACGTTGTTCGTGAGTCGAAGGCTAAACGGCAAAGGGGAAGCACACCAACAAGTGAACTTGGTCAATATAGTGGAGCAAACTATGTTGAAGGTGCATCGATCGAAAACATTCGCAACCTTGATCTTTTGGCTTGTTGGAAAGGAAAGCAAAACGAGTTTCATTCTTTCCGCCATGGCTCGTGACTTGCTTAGCATACAAGCTTCAACTGTAGCTTCGGAATCGGTTTTTTCTCTTAGTGGAAGGATATTATCGATGCGAATATCAAAACTCACTTCGGAGTCGTTAGAGATGTGCATTTACCTAAAGGATCATTTGGACGCGTTGGATCGTACACAAGACAATGCAAATTATAAAGATGAAATACCACTAGAACGTCCGATTCATGATGAAGAGGTGGAAAAAGGGCTTTCTTCCGGGCTATCGGGTGAAGAAGACGAAGGCGAAGACAACTAAGACAAGAGTTTGAAGAAGTTTAATTTTTATTTGTTCTAATTTCTATTTGTTTTAGTCATGTAATATGTAACACGAATTACTCGATCAACTTTCATGTAATCGTTTTTATTAGTCTTGCTTTAATTATTATTAGTTATGTTTAATAGTTTAATAGCCTTGCTTTAATTAGTATTAGTCATGTTTTTTATTATCTGTTTAATGTAACCGGTTTTTAAAGTGTTATCGGTTTCTTATAAATAACCAACTTGTCTTCTTAAACTAAAAAAAACAACCATATCATTCCATTAACGACGAACATTTTATTATAAAAACGAGAAAGTACAAACATCTTAATCTTAAATATATATAAACAAAACCACCCTATTTTGTCTCAAGCCATCATATTGATTTATTTGTAAATAGTAGTTTTTCATGCATTTGACCCGAATTCAAGGTATGGGTCTCACCAAAGCCAGATAGTCATTAAACGCGTTATAACATCTCATTATATTAAAAATTAATCTCACCAAATATTTTTTTATATGAAAATCATATAAAATAGAAATATACTAAAAAATAATATCTGATTTTTTTTATAAAAATTATTATTTATAAATATGAAAAAACTTTATAATCAAAAAAATAAGCGGGTCATGCCAATCATCATACCCAGATAACTTTTAAACGGGTTATAACATCTCATTTATTAATGAAGTCCTTTAATCATTAAACACTAAGTATATTATTAATTTCCTTACAATAAATAAAATTAAAATGCATAAAATATATAAATCTTATAAACGTAAAACAAACCCCGTAATCAAATCTTAATTTCATTTCTCAATATGGATTTAGTTACATTAACAATTCTTTTTTCCTTTAAGTTCAACTAAAATGAAAAGTTTCACAAAATAATATCCAAATTATAACAAATGAACATAAACGAATAAATATAAAAATCAAGTAGATAACTCATTCAACGTTTCACTAAAAATGAACATAACCAAACATAAATTAATAAAAAAAGGTTCAAGTATATTATTAATTTCTTACAATAAATAAACTAAAAATCAAAAAAAATACATTCATGGTGTTAGAAACGAATATATTATTTATACAACCCCCCGTAATACGGCGGATAAAAACTAGTTATTAAACATAAAAACTAAAATAACAAACACCATTCCGTCATTTTCATCCCGCTCTCTACGCCCATTAAGCTCCGTCCAGGAAACAGGTGCTGGAGTTGCAGAGCCGGACGACTCTCCCACTTCCACTTTTTTGGTGTCCAAACTTTTTTTTCACAACAATACTTATTAGTATGCTTTCTGATAGTGGAGTTCGACCCCGCATTCAGAAACCTGACACGATACTTGCACTGCGTCATCTCCTGTGAGTCAGTCATAACACACAAGTCATAATGAACCTAAACCTCGGGCACCTTGGTGTGTCGATGAGCATAACAACATCATCGTTGGTTGCCATTGATTGTCAGTTAATCGATATTGAGATTTAAAGTGTGTTTTAGAGTTAGAGAAGTGGTTTATCAAGTCCTAAAGTTAACATAACTATTTATAGTATGTGTGTATGTTTTATATATCGGTTCCGACGGTCCAAAAACGGCCATATAGCCGTTGGAACCGGTTCCCAACAGTCATATTTTGTTTAAAAATGGAAAACCTAGTGTACCCGGTTTTCGGGTATAACCTGTACCTGGTTCCACTGGGTTCTTATATTTTCCTAACGAGTCGGGCCAGGTCCTACCCGATTCTTGACCAGAATCGGTTTCAGTTTGTAGTTGGTTTCAAAATACTCGGTTCCTACCTAGTTCCAGGTTTTAAAAATACCTGATTTGTGCACGTCTAATTATGGTTGTTACGAACACAAAGATCATATTTTTGGTCGTTTGTTAATCCAATTGTAATACCATGATTAGGCTTGCGCAGGGGGTTGGCTTGAGTTGCTTTTGGGCTTAAACCGAATCGAAAATAACAAGGTTTTTTGTATATTTGAAATCAGTTCAATTTAGCTTTATCTAGTTTTTATGATAAGTTCGGTTCGTTTTGGTCTTTTAGGTTTTGTCATTTGGCCTTTAAATTTTGCGTAGAAAAAATGGCCTAAAGAATGAAACTGAGTATGTAATTTTTAGCCTAAAATGTTTGAATTAAACCATTTATTAATTTTTCAAATTACTTAACTTTCAAATTAAAAAAATTATATATAATCCATATATTATTATCTACCTATTTTAATAAACAAAAATAATTGTAGACACGTGTTAGTTTGTGGTTACTTCTCACAGTTTTTTCCCTTCAAAACTAATATATGACATAAATAAATAATTATTCACTTTCATTTTACAAAACTTCATATATATTATATCTAATTGAATTATTTACTATTCTTTAAACTCTATTTATATTATATCTATACATGTTTATACAAATAAATATTTACATATTATACTAATATACATTGTTATAATGTATTTCACAACATACTTTGGTGAAATCCAAAAATCAACCAAAAACCATGTTTAATAAATATTGAAAACAATATAATTTTAAATAGTATTAACATATTATACTATGTATATTGTTGAAGATTGTAAATTAAAAAAAACAAAAAAAAACACTAATATTCTATCAGTTTACAAAGTAATTTTTCTAATCATTAATTATAGATATATGCTTAAAAGTTGATCTATTTTTTAGAACTAACTCCATTTATTTATTGGTTTTGTTTTGTTCATTGTTATATAAATTTATAAATTATAAATATATGATTTAAATCTATCTATTTAGTTTTTCATTTAATTTAGTAAACTAGACATATATGTGTTAAGTTGTAAGGAATAGTATATACAAATCACTTTTAAATATAATAAAGTTTATCATATTTAGTTTCTTGGACTTTTTTTACCAAGTATTGCTCTGATTTTTTGTGAAACTTAAATTTGATTTTTACATGTTAAAAGTTAATAAATAGATCGTTTGGTACAAATTAACTGCATTTTGCTCAAATTTGTTACGCGTAAAAAAAGAGGTGATCTGAATATTTTTTAAATTTTGAGGTGCAAATAGATTTATCGTCAAACTTGTTACGGGTTCAAAGTTTTGACTTGAAATGTAAAACAAATTAAAATTAAAATTTTAAATGTGACAGAGTTTCGAATTTATTTTTAATGACATATTTGAAAATAATCAAAAGATTTGGGATTTGCAAATTGAGTATTTTTAAACTACTATTAAAATTTAAGAAAAAATGACAACCACTTCTGACATGCCACCTCCAGGCCTAGAAATACTTTTAACTTTTATCAAATTAGAAACATTTGTGTCAGTATTGACTTTTTCTTGAATAGTGATCAAAATGTTGTATGTAAAGCATGTCGTAAAAAATTATGCTCAAGTAAAACAGAACATTCATAAAATTGAACGGGTTGACATGTTATTTTTTTTGTCAATTAGCAAAGTCGAGAAGCCTCTCAAATTTATCAAAAAAAATTTCTTGATGTAGGTTAAAACTATTTTTATATGAGAAGTATTCTCCGAAATTGATTCATAACCAATTTTTTTCAATTATATATACATGATATTGAGAATAATTTTTCATTAGACGGAGTGTTCATATGTATGTTTTTGCACGTGCATTATTTTTTTTATTAAGTTCAATTTTTTTTTTTGAAAAAAATATTTTATTATATAAATAAAATCAATTTATTTAGACATCCCGTGGTATAATGATAAAAGCATAAATGTAATACATTTTTCAATATACATTATGTATTGTTTTTTTTTTTGTAACTTGATTATTTAGACATCATGTGTGTTACACGGGCTCTAAAACTAGTTATTATTATATATAATAATTTAGAACTTTGGTGCCGCAAAGTCCTCCATTAGGTCACTTTGCGGCACCTTATTGGTGGTATTTTGTTTTTTTTTTAGTTCAAGTTTGTAACGTACGTTACAAAATCGATTGAAAATCTATTTTGTTTTGTTTTAATTATGATATCGTAACGAACGTGACGGAAACTGACCGTATTCGTGTAAACTAACATCGTTTTGTTTTAGTTCCGGTACCCTAACGAAAACCAACCGAATACTGTTTTTTAGTTCTAGTATCTTAACGAACATAATGGAAACCGGCCAAATTCGCGTAGAGTAACCGTCTCAACGCCTAGAATCGATAATGGTTGGGCTTTACCAACGATCGAGTTTTACTGTCTGACTCCACCTCATTGGTCCACCTCATGATTTTTTTAGTTCTAGTACAATAATACACGAAACCAGAACCGATCGAAATCGTGTCATTTATTGTCTCAACGCTTGAGACCGACAACATACCTACCACGGCGCATCGCGCCGTGTGAAATACTAGTTTAATGACTAACATTCAAATAAAACGATCTAATCTATCCAATAAAGATATATTACTCGATTAACGTTAAAATAAACAAGTATTCTAACAACACATGAACCCTAAAATCTCTTATGTCGTTTCCGTTTTATGAGTTCAATTCAATTTTTTCAGGGATGAGTATATGCAAAAATGAAACAAATTCCCAAATTTAGACCAAAAGTATTTGTTCTTCTTCCGATTTTCTTTAGCTCAAGGTTATTTTTGTATTCAAGATCCCATTAAGATTGAAGATTCTTTAATTTGAGTGACAACTCAAGATAAGATCAAGATTGTTACTTTCATTACATTTTAAATGAACCTTCAAAACACCAAAGTGTTCTTGAATAATAATTACATGATTATTCTTACATTTTTTTTAAAAATAAATGTTACTCATAGACTACTTTAAATGAATAATAATTCAAAACTACTCTTGAAGAAACGTGGATCGACTCACTGGTAGACGATCAACTTTCCTCGGGTATGATTATGCTTCTTCACCGATGGTTTTTCTGGATCTGGGCTCTTCCACCTACAAAATGAACAGCACCGTCAACTTACCCCTCAGAAAGGGACAGAGGGGTCCTCTTTGGGGTAACCCTCCGGTGTGAGAATAAGTATTTGTGGGAGAAGATAATAATATCAGAGTAAGGAAATCTGGAGAGTATTGCTTAATAGCTCAATACTCTGTAATTGGATGTGATTGTGTGTTACTGACTGTAACTGTCTGTGATTGAATGTAATTGAATATGATTGAATGTCTCTCCTTGTGGAGTTGATGCTGTATTTATAGTGCTAGGGTTTCCACTGATTGGGCTCAGCCTTGTTGGCCTCCTCCAATTGCTCTGCGCCACGTGTCCTCTGGGACACCTGGTGCTTTCTCATTGGTTATAATCACGTGGTAGCACATGGGTTATGCTGAGTTGTCCATCTTTCATTTGGCAGCTGTCAACATCAGCATATTCTTATTCCTTAAAAAGATACCTTCTGGAAGGTTGTCTGACGTGCACAATCAAGGTTGCCCTAATCCTGATTTGGATAAGGGCGAGGTTGATTATGTGCATGTATGATATGCGTCTATCCTGAGGATGCGCGAGGTCTTCTCTTTATTCTCACGCGCAGATGTTTCATGCGCAGATGTGATATGCACAAGCATGTGATATGCGCCACGCGCGGATGCGCCACGCGCAGATGTGATATGCGTGAGCATGTGATACGCGTGAGCATATGTGATGCGTGAGCATATGTGATGCATGAGCATATGTGGTGCATGAGCATGTGATGCCTGAGCATGTGATGCATGAGCATATGTGGTGCCTGAGCATGTGATGCATGAGCATATGTGATATGCGTGAGCATATGTGATATGCGCCATGCGCATAGGTTTTGGCTTTGCGCCTTCATAATGTCTTGATTTCAAGCCTCTTGTCTATATCTTGTGGGTTGACCCGCCTCGCTCGGTGTTGAGGCGGGTATATACCTCTTCAAGCTCCCCCAGTCTAATGTATGTCTTGTCTCGCGCGAGCGAGGTAAGATAGATGTTAGACTAAATAGTTTGCTCTTTTAGTAGGGGTTGTCTTTTTCTTCTTATTATTCATCGTTGCGCGAAATTCTATCCTTTTAGTTGAAAACGAATCGTCCCTGTACGTGATGGAGACATGTCAGACCTTTCGTGTGCTCGAGGTGCTACAGTTGCCTTTCTGTAAGGCCCCGAACCCGGTGACCCTACTTTAGCGTCGGATTTACTCATAAACACAGTTCTAAATATCAGAGTTAATTAAAAACTTTACGCTGAATATAAAACTTTCATAAAACATTACATATCAATTCATAATCATGTCTTAAAACATTCCTCTTGTCTTTCAAAATCAAAACATAACTTATAAAACATATCAGATCTTCAGATGCCAGGCTTTAGTCTTCTGCCATGTGTCCTCCACTCAAGCCAGCTGTCTCATCCTACTCACCTGCGTGCATACTAAAAGTCAGCTACGCTGAGTGAGTTCTAGTTAATCATACAATACCATACAATACCTTATTACATACATACGTACTTAACCTCATAACTTTCTTTCATACACACATAAGTACTCATACCTTCATTCTTACTTACATACTTTTCTTTCTTACTTACATACTTTCTTTACATTCATAATCATACGTTTTAAAGAGCCTTTCGCCCTATAACCTCACAGATATTATAAGGGTCTGGTCCCTAACATCACAGATATTATAAGGGTCTGGTCCCTAACATCACAGATATTATGAGGGTCTGGTCCCTATCCTCACAGATATTGTAAGGGTCTGGTCCCTAACATCACAGATATTATAAGGGTCTGGTCCCTAACATCACAGATATTATAAGGGTCTGGTCCCTAACATCACAGATATTATGAGGGTCTGGTCCCTATCCTCACAGATATTGTAAGGGTCTGGTCCCTAACATCACAGATATTATAAGGGTCTGGTCCCTAACATCACAGATATTATAAGGGTCTGGTCCCTATCCTCACAGATATTGTAAGGGTCTGGTCCCTAACATCACAGATATTATAAGGGTCTGGTCCCTAACATCACAGATATTATAAGGGTCTGGTCCCTAACATCACAGATATTATAAGGGTCTGGTCCCTTGTTTTCGATTATTAGTAGGGTTCGATTCCCTCTTCGTTACCATACAACCATACATCTTACCTCGAGTATTATTTGGGCTCGGTACCCTTTTCGTAACCATACAACCATACAACCGTCATTTCCTTCTTTTATTAACTTTATTACGTTCATACACATAAACATACATATCATACTTACCATATTTATAACGTTACAACCTGACAGTACGTGCAATATCCGAAGATCGTTCACGTACCATCAAGCAATCATTCATACATATCACATATATCACATATGGCATACACTTATCACTTAGGATAAATGTATTAACAACACATCAAGTATGCACACAGCCCCGAAAACATAACAAGGAATGGGGCTAGAAACACACCTGAATTCTGCTTCTTTTTCTGATAGCTGTAAATCCCTTCTCTATTTGAGCTCGGCTGACTGTACAAGTTACACGTATCAATACTCGTCTGATCTAATCTGGTGGCCTAGTATTAGCTTACTTTAACTTATCGCTTTTAATTCATTTTCTAATCGAACTTGGCTTTAGGCGAAGTTATCCTTAGGCGAACTTGGCTTCAGGCGAAGTTAAACCTCAGGCGAACTTGGCTTCAGGCGAAGTTAAACCTTAGGCGAACTTGGCTTCAGGCGAAGTTAAACCTTAGGCGAACTTGGCTTCAGGCGAAGTTATCCTTAGGCGAACTTGGCTTCAGGCGAAGTTATCCTTAGGCGAACTTGGCTTCAGGCGAAGTTATCCTTAGGCGAACTTGGCCGTAGGCGAAGTTATCCTTAGGCGAAGTTACGCTTGAAGGCGAAGTTACGCTTGAAGGCGAAGTTCATCAGGCGAACTTAATCTTGCAGGCGAAGTTATCGCGCTGCAGATCTGTTTGCCCATAAATCCTTCGTTTCTTAGCCAAATAACTCGATTTTGGTACCCACGGAATCGTATGATCGACGCCTACAAATCCCAACCATCAAATCGGCCTAAAATCGACGTTTTAGGGGTCCGATTTGGGCAGTTTGGGTTTCGGGTCCGGTTAACCCATCCAATCCTAACCATTTTCAGTAATATTAGCTTTGTTGGATTTGTTCTTACCTTACCAACTCAGATCTATCAACAAAATCTCGGGTCTCGGCTTCGAATCTTGATCGGTTAGAATGTGTGTGTTTTGAGTGTGTGAAGAAAGAAGGTGGAAATGAAAGATTGGGTTTGGGATGGGATATTTATATCCCTCTAAGCCCACGGACCCGAGGCCCATTCTCATTTAACCCATCTCAATTAATCCAACACTAGCCCGACTCATACCAACTCATATTCTATTATTTATTTCCTGATAACCCGAGTAAACTTTCCCTCTATTATTAAGTAATATAATTAATATTATCTTGAAATTTCGGGATGTTACACTTTCGTGTCCCCTCACAGAGTGTCAGGAACACGTGTCGCGCTCGCATTGGTCCGTTCCTGCGAGTGGTGGCGCGTGAACTCTGGCAACAGCTGTATTATTTCTTTTCGTGTCCCCTCACACAGCGTGATTGACACGTGTCGCGCTCGCGTTGGCTTACACCTGCGAGTGGGGGCGCGTGAAGTCCGATCAGCACCAATTTTTCTCTCTCCTGGGCCTATAAAAGCCAGCCCTTAGAGTTTTTTATCCTTCATCTTCTTGGTTATTATTCAGAGCTCTTTTCTTTCTGTCTTTGTCTTCCGATTACCTTTGTTCTGCTTCCAAATATCTGTTCTTCAGAAGCAACCCTTGTTCGTTGTCACAGTTGTATGTCTGATAGCTCAGACAACACAATCTCCCCCATCCATTGCCGTAGAAAATCGTTAGTAATGTCTACATTGAAGAAGACCGGCAAGGGGAAGAAGGCTGCTGAGGTCTCATCGGAGGAGGTAGGGAGGACCAAGGCCGTGAAGAGGTGGAATGAAATCCCCTGCAAACTGAGGCAGGCTGATCTTGACAGCCTTATCGCCTCTCAGGGTTTTCTCCCTGTGTTTGGCTGCATGTTGCCTGGGGCCGGGCAAACGGCGGCGGACCCGCCTGCCGGCTATATATCCCTTTATAGCCATTTTTTCACCCACTGCAACCTTCGTCTCCCGATGACAAGGTTTGTGGGTGCGGTGCTTAGGTTTTATGGGATTCATATATCCCAAGTCCATCCGTTTGGACTCGTGCGCATGACTCACTTTGAGTTCATGTGCAAATCTCAGCGCGAGGAGCCCACCCCTCGGCGCTTTCAGTTTTTTTACAAGCCCAAGATCCAAGATTCTTGGTTCTCCTTCATTCCTCGCAGTCAGAAGGTGAAGTGCTCCACTGTTTCATTCAAGAGCCTTCATGACTGGTTTGAGAGGTTTTTTTACATCAGGGCTGGTGTGATCCCCATCCGCATGACGATGCGCGCGATTTCTTCTGCGCCTGCGGATGTGGGTGTCCTCAAGAACCCAACTGGCGCCTGGGTTAATAAGTTGACCGTTGAACCATCCCCCGCCAAGAACATTTGTGAGGAGGCGCTGGTGGGGGTTGGTATCAGCAGGAGGTGGGCGGACAGCGCGACTGAGCCCGTTATCTAAGTCGACGGCTTGTGTAAGTTTATCTCATTGCTTTACTTCTGCGCGAATATAATTCTTTTTGCTGATATCATTTGACTTGTTTTGTGCAGTCACCAAGGAGTATATCCACGCCGCATATGATGAGCATATGGAGGGTGGCTCCGTCGCGCTCGGCGCTGGGGAGGTTGGATTCCCCGATCGCTTTGATGACATGTTCATCCCTGTTGATCTGGGATTTGTCTTCGACAGCGATGCGCCTGGTAAGCCTTTGTACTTATGCATTTTCCTTTATAATACCAAATTTTGCTAACACTTCTGTTGCATGTATTGTAGATGCGCTCGAAAACTACGAGCTGGAGCTCGCGGAAGAGGAGGAGGAGGAGGAGGCGCCCCAACTAAAGCGTAAAGCTAAGGGGAAAACTGGCGCGGGGGCCAGTAAGAAACAGAAGAAAGATGTTGCCCCTGTTGTTCAGGATCCTCCTACTCAGGCGGGGGGATTTGGGAAAACCCAGGAGTTTACCACCAAGGTTTCCTTGTCTTCCCTGCCTCAAAAAGTGGGCAGACCTCCTGTCCACCTGAGGTATGGTGCCACTACCTCCTCCCTTCGCGCGGTGGAAAAGGGAAGCGGTGTTGTGCCTTCGACAGGTATACTTTGCTTATCCTTTACTTATCTTTTATGGTTCTATGAGCGCGATTCTGATAGAATTACTAATGAATCTTTGCTCACTCAAATGTTTGTAGAGCCGGCGACAGCGCAACAAGATCCCGAGGCTGCGCCGGAGGTCGCTTCGAAGTCCCCTGTTTTACCCTCAAAGAAGGGTAGAATGGACTTCATGGCGATGTTTGCTTCGCGAACGGAGTTGCGCCAAGGTACGTATTGCGCTCTTATTTTCTGACTTTCTTTTAGATCAAGTCATGAATCATTTCTTTTTGTTGATTTTTTCATAGAAGCCGTAGCTGGAGGCACTCCTGGCGCCGGTGCCAGCGCTGTTGGCTCTGCTCCTGCTCCTGCAAGCGATGAATCTCCCCTCATCGGGATTACTAAGGAGCAGGAGGCCGTTTTACGCGTCGATCTGGCGTCGTCGAGACCTCCCTCACCTCCTCCTGCGCACAGCCCTCCTCGCGAGACCGATTTTGGCTCTAGGTCGCAGGAGAAAAGGCCTGTTTCCGAGGAGGATGAGGAGTTTGAAGTTGAGGACTCCGACCACGGTCGCGCCAGTCCTGCAGCGCCACGAGGCTTCACGGCGGAGCCTTCTCGTGGGGCTGGCGCTGACTTTTCTGCTTCATCCCCGCAGGTATAGTTTCTTTCTTGCTCCGCTGCGCGGACTTTCATCTTAATGTTTTTATGACTTAGATAATTACTTTGTTTTTGCAGGAAGCCGATCACATTTACCGCCCGAGATGGAATATTACTGAAGACAGCACATTTCAGTCCATGGGTGTGTGTGCGGAATTCTGGGCTCATGCTGTGCCTCCATCTGAAAGGATGTTCCAGGAGGGCCGCGCTCGCGACGACTTGCTCAACGATCATATGTTTGCTGGGTCGGCCTTCTTTGCTGCCTCCCAAGAGCTTCGCTTTGATTATGTAAAAGTACGTGATGCTCTTGCGGAAGCCAAGCAAGAGGCTAAGGTGTCTGCTTGGCATCTTTCTGATGCTCGAGAGAGAGCTGAGAAGCTCCAAGCAGAGCACAGTGAGAACAGAGCAAGTGCCAACAGCGCCTTCGTGAAGCGCGGGCATGAGCTTCAGGCTGCGCGGGAGAAGCTACAAGCGGCGGAGGCGGAGGCGGCCAAGTACGCGCGCAGAGCGCGCGACTTGGAGCTGGAGGCGGAGGCGCGTGACCAAGCTCTTGTCCAGTCTATAACTGAAAACTCATCGCTGGAGAGTGAGGTTGCGCGCCTGAAGAAGGAGCTGGCGGCCGCGCAGGCCGATAAAGATGAAGCCCTGGCGACGGCAGCGTCTAGCCAGGAAGCACTTGATGCTGCGCGGGCGGAAAATGAAGAAGCCTTGGCGGCAGCAGCGTCCGACAAAGAGGAGCTGAAAAAGACTAAGGAAACTGTTGAGTTGTTAAACTCTCAGGTTCCTACCCTCGAGACGTCTGTTGCTTCCCTCGCGCAGGATCGCCAATGGCTAATCTCACAGGGCATGACTCGTTGCGCTTACGCGATGAAAGACTCAGACGAGTTCCAGGCCCTTGTGATGGATTGCAACGCTGCCGCGCGCTTGGTGGGTCGAGCTGAAGGGTTTACGGATGGCTATGAATATGGCATGTTGAAGAAGAACCCATCCGAATACCCTTATCAGAGCGACGTTGCCTGCGCGGACATGGCCGCGATGGGGGAGAAGTATTTGAATACTCCCATTCCCATCCTTGGGCAGGTACTTTAACTTTAATGAGATTACTTTGATTTATTTTCCAAGTATTTTTGTACTCATATTTTTGCTTATGATTTGCAGATATCCGCGCTTGCTGACCAGCCCGACCTCGGCGCGCTAAAGAAGTTACTTGACGAGTGCGAAGGGGCTGGTGGCGGCGATGATGGCGCGGGGAATGCTGCTCCTGCTAGCGGCTCTGGCGTGGCCAAATGATCCGCTCCTGACACTGTTGTGCCAGAAGACTCCATTCAGGATGAACAACTTGACTATGGTCAATATGGAGATGACGAGGAGCAGGCTGCGCCAGATGCTGAGGGCGGTGATGAGGATGATGAAGAGGCTGAAGTCGACGTGGAGACCTGAGAAGCCCTTCATGTTTTTTTTTTATTTTTATTTGTAGTTTGTATTTCATCACCTTGTAAACTTGTAAATTTCAATGCTTTGGAATGAAATTTTGTTTTTCCCTTCTTCGCATCTTGCGCATTCCCTATTCATCTCTTTATATCGCATGTTTGTTTGTTGCAAATAAGATATGCTTGCACGTTGAAATAAGAACAAGGTTGTAAGGAAATTATTATACTTAACCCTTGTCATATTGTAAGTGATTTTGCCATATCTTGATTATGCTGACACGTGTCTTGGCGTTTTCATTATTCCTCTTTTGCGCGACGTTATCGCGCATGGAATTATGAGTTTTTTTTTTTAGCCTTTACGCGTCAATGTGTTACTCAGATATCCACTACAATTTCATGCGCGACCCCAACCTGAGACCTTAACAACTATGTTTTGGCATTTGCTTTGCCTTAGTTGTGTTTAGGTGTTTTATGGTCAGGCTGCGCAGCATGTAAGATGGATGTTGTGAGTGATTTGAGCTAAGGCTCACATTATTGGGCTAAGGCCCTGGCGTTTTAGAGTTAAGACTCATTAACGCGTTTGAGCTTGAAGCTCGCGCATGTATGTTTTACTTCGTTTTATTTCGTTTTGATGTCAATACCATGTTGTCATATTGCTCAAAATTAATAAAGAGAAGTGTGAAACATGTATGCAAAAGGTAATAGAATTGGGCTAAGGCCCTGACGTTTTAGAGTTAAGACTCGTTAACGCGTTTGAGCTTGAAGCTCGCGCATGTATGTTTTACTTCGTTTTTATTTCGTTTTGATGTCAATACAATGTTGTCATATTGCTCAAAACTAATAAAGGGAAGTGTGAAACATGTACGCAAAAGGTAATAGAATTGGGCTAAGGCCCTGACGTTTTAGAGTTAAGACTCGTTAACGCGTTTGAGCTTGAAGCTCGCGCATGTATGTTTTACTTCGTTTTTATTTCGTTTTGATGTCAATACAATGTTGTCATATTGCTCAAAACTAATAAAGGGAAGTGTGAAACATGTATGCAAAAGGTAATAGAATCCACATTAAGAGAAGATAGCGCGTATCATTATTCATAATGGCTTAAAAAGCCTTGATTACAAACTTGACATTTTTTTTTTTTTTACATGAAACATTTTCTAAGCTGCGCTGCGTTCCATGCGCGCGGGATCTTCTTTCCATTCAAATCTTTTAAGGCGTATGCGCCTTTTCCCAATTCTTCCGAGACTTGATAAGGTCCCTCCCAATTGGGGGACATTTTTCCCGGGGGTATCGCGCGGCTAGCTTCATTGTTTCGAAGGACAAAATCATTTTTCTTGAAGTGGCATTCTTTCACGCGCTGGCTGTAATATTTTTCCAGTTTTTTCTTGTATTTGGCTTCACTGATGATAGCCGCCTCTCTGCGCCCTTCAAGTAAGTTGAGATCCAACCTTCTTTCGCGCTCGTTATCAATCTTGCTCATCATGAGCACTCTATGGGATGGGCATCCAACTTCTGCCGGAATCATTGCCTCTGTTCCATAGGTTAGGCTGAACGGGGATTCGCCATTGCTGGTTTTGCTTAATGTCCTGTGTGCCCACAGGACATTAGGTAGCTCTTCAACCCAAGAATGGGATTCTCCCTCCAACCTTTTCTTCAGCCCATTTAACAAACTTTGGTTCGCGCGTTCCACTTGTCCATTCCCCTGAGGGTGATAAACTGAAGTGAAAATTTGGTTGATGCGCAATTCCTTGAGCCAGCTGGATATCTTCTTGTCAGTGAATTGCTTGCCATTATCGCTCACAATTTCCATGGGCAAGCCAAAACGGCATATGATGTGGCTCCAGATAAACTGCTTCATCGCTTCGGCTGTTATTTTTGCTAGTGGCTTGGCTTCAACCCATTTTGTAAAATAGTCTACTGCCACTACCAAAAATTTTACTCGCCCAGGCGCTTGCGGTAGGGGACCTACAATGTCGATTGCCCATTTGTGGAAAGGCCATGCTGAGGTTACTGGAATCAAGTTGTTCTTTGGCCGCATGGTGTTTTCCTCCCTACTTTTGATCACCAAATCATCCACATAGTGATCGAAACTGGTTGATGCCATCTTACTCAGCGTGTCTGCAGATTTGTTTTCACTGCGCGGAATATGAATGATTCTGAAGCAGGCAAATTGCTCGATGAGCTTTTTCGCCTGCTCTAGATACAGAGGCATGGTGTTCTCCTTGGCATCATAAAGGCCATTGACCTGTGCTGCTACCAAGTATGAATCAACATGGGCCTCTAACTTTTTAACCCCGAATTTGTGCGCGATGCGCAGGCCAGCCAGCAGGGCTTCATACTCAGCCTCATTGTTGGTGCTCTTGAAGTCCAACCTGATGGCGTAAGTATATTCATGATTCTCTGGATCCACCAGTTTGAGGCCTGCGCCGGACCCTTCATTGTTTGAAGCTCCGTCAGTGAACAATCTCCAAACATTTTCTTCCTCATTGGCTCGCGGAGGGTCTACCTCGCGCTGAGCCTCTTCAATTTTTCCTTCAGGGACTTCTGCAATGAAATCAGCCAAGACTTGTCCCTTTATTGCTGGACGGGGCTTATAGGAGATCGTGTGCTCTCCTAATTCCAGCGCCCACTTTGTCAGCCTTCCTGAGAGCGCTGGACGCCGCAAGACTTGCTGGATGTTGTAACCAGTCAGAACTTCAATAGGATGACCATTGAAATATCAATGAAGCTTGCGCGACGCGTGTGTTAGTGACAAAACTAACTTTTCCATGATGGAGTAGCGCGTCTCAGGATCTGTCAGCACCCGACTCACATAGTATATTGGCATTTGGATTCCCTTGCGATCCACCAATAATACTGCGCCGATGGCGCGCTCTCCTGCTGATAGGTATAATGTCAAAGTTTCACCAGGAAGTGGAGCTGTGAGCGCGGGCAGATTTATCAAACATCTTTTTATCTCCCTGAAAGCTTGCTCGGCCTCAGGAGTCCATTTGAACTGGCTTTTCTTTAAGCAGTTTCTCAATGTATTGACAAATGGGGTAGATTTGGTTGCATGGTTCGCTAGGAACCTGTTGATTGATACCAATCTACCATTCAGCTTCTGGACTTCTTTTATGGTGGATGGCGAGGGCATGTCAAGGATGGCCTCCACCTTCTCAGGGTTCACCTTAAAACCATCCTTGGTGACCATTACACCTAGAAATTTTCCCTCTTGCACGCCGAAAGCGCATTTGCTCGGATTGAGCTTCATGTTAACTTCCGTTAGGCGCCCAAGGGTTTCCTCGATGTCTTTGAGCATTTGTTTTTCCTCCCTACTTTTGATCACCAAATCATCCACATAGTGATCGAAACTGGTTGATGCCATCTTACTCAGCGCGTCTGCAGATTTGTTTTCACTGCGCGGAATATGAATGATTCTGAAGCAGGCAAATTGCTCGATGAGCTTTTTCGCCTGCTCTAGATACAGAGGCATGGTGTTCTCCTTGGCATCATAAAGGCCATTGACCTGTGCTGCTACCAAGTATGAATCAACATGGGCCTCTAACTTTTTAACCCCGAATTTGTGCGCGATGCGCAGGCCAGCCAGCAGGGCTTCATACTCAGCCTCATTGTTGGTGCTCTTGAAGTCCAACCTGATGGCGTAAGTATATTCATGATTCTCTGGATCCACCAGTTTGAGGCCTGCGCCGGACCCTTCATTGTTTGAAGCTCCGTCAGTGAACAATCTCCAAACATTTTCTTCCTCATTGGCTCGCGGAGGGTCTACCTCGCGCTGAGCCTCTTCAATTTTTCCTTCAGGGACTTCTGCAATGAAATCAGCCAAGACTTGTCCCTTTATTGCTGGACGGGGCTTATAGGAGATCGTGTGCTCTCCTAATTCCAGCGCCCACTTTGTCAGCCTTCCTGAGAGCGCTGGACGCCGCAAGACTTGCTGGATGTTGTAACCAGTCAGAACTTCAATAGGATGACCATTGAAATATCAATGAAGCTTGCGCGACGCGTGTGTTAGTGACAAAACTAACTTTTCCATGATGGAGTAGCGCGTCTCAGGATCTGTCAGCACCCGACTCACATAGTATATTGGCATTTGGATTCCCTTGCGATCCACCAATAATACTGCGCCGATGGCGCGCTCTCCTGCTGATAGGTATAATGTCAAAGTTTCACCAGGAAGTGGAGCTGTGAGCGCGGGCAGATTTATCAAACATCTTTTTATCTCCCTGAAAGCTTGCTCGGCCTCAGGAGTCCATTTGAACTGGCTTTTCTTTAAGCAGTTTCTCAATGTATTGACAAATGGGGTAGATTTGGTTGCATGGTTCGCTAGGAACCTGTTGATTGATACCAATCTACCATTCAGCTTCTGGACTTCTTTTATGGTGGATGGCGAGGGCATGTCAAGGATGGCCTCCACCTTCTCAGGGTTCACCTTAAAACCATCCTTGGTGACCATTACACCTAGAAATTTTCCCTCTTGCACGCCGAAAGCGCATTTGCTCGGATTGAGCTTCATGTTAACTTCCGTTAGGCGCCCAAGGGTTTCCTCGATGTCTTTGAGCATTTGTTTTTCCTCCCTACTTTTGATCACCAAATCATCCACATAGTCTTCTAGGTTTCTTCCAATTTGCTCGTTGAAAACGGCATCCATAAGTCTTTAGTAGGTGGCGCCCGCATTCTTCAAACCAAAGGGCATCTTTGTGTAGCAAAAAACACCCTTGTCGGTTCTAAATGCGGTCTTGTCCTCGTCTTGTGGTGCCATTTGAATCTGGTGATAGCCCTTGTAGGCATCCAGGAAACATTTGAGTTTGAATGGCGCCACGGAGTCCACCTTTGCGTCGATGTTTGGGAGGGGGTAACAATCTTTTGGGCACGCTTTGTTAAGGTCCTTGAAGTCAATGCACATCCTCCACGACCCGTTACTTTTCTTTACCATCACAGGATTGGCTACCCATGTCTGGTATCGTATCGGGCGGATGATGTTTGCGCGCAGTAAATCCTCAACCTGCTCATTCATGGCCCTCGCTTTCTCATCCCCCATGACTCTCTTCTTTTGAGCAATTGGCTCTACAGACTTGAACGTGTTGAGAGAATGTTGTGTCAGGTCTCGCGGAACCCCAGTCATATCAGAGTGTTGCCACGCGAAGACCGACATATATGCTGTGAGCAATCTTTTCATTCTCAACCGCGTGTCGTCTGATATCGTTGCGCCAATTGTGATTTTCTGCTCCGGGAATTTTGGGTAGAGAATCCATTCCTCTGGCACGTTGTCTGCCATTGGAAGTTTCATTCTCCCCTCCCGCGGAGTACTTGTCACTGCACACAAATGATCCCGGTATACAAAAGTTACACCTGTTGGTGTTGGGAACCCCAACGCGCCGTGCGCTGGCGACGGTATGGCGTTGAATTGGGCAATCGTTTCCCTACCCAAGATCATATTGTGGCAAGAAGTGGTGGGCAAGACCAGGAAGTTAACAACTTCGGCTCGCTTGTGTTTCTCATCCCCCATGGTTAGTTCAAATTGTATTTGACCTAGGGGATGAATGATTTCATTTGAAACACCAGAGATTGGTGCATTCACAATTTCAAGCCTTGCTTGGTCTGGCGGATCCAGTTTCCTGAAACATTGCTCATACATGATGTCTGATTCGCTGCCAGTGTCCACCAGGACTTTTGACACTTCATAATGAGCAATGTGTGTAGTGATGACAAGAGGACTGCTGATGGAAGGGCCTCCCCTGATTCTTGGGAAGATGACTTGTTGCTCGCGCCAATCTCCTTGGATTTGCGTGCTTCTCTTTCGTGATATTTGCCCTTGCCTTCCTCCCTCGGCTACACAGATTCTTTTGTACTTTTTGCTGGCTGAGGCTCCTGATTGTTCATTTTCTGGTCTTGAGTTTTTCACCAGGTGAGCCAGCTTGCCTGATTTCACATCCTTTTCAATTGCATCCTTCAAGTGGTGACATGCATCAGTGTTGTGTCCTGTGGACTTGTGAAACTCACAGTACTTGCCACTGTCTGATGGTCCCTTGTAGTGTGGTGGCTTGGGGCTTTTGAATTGGACATTCTCAGTGCTTAACACCTGTGAAGGTGTTTTAGTGAGGGGAGTCCATATTCTTGGCAGAGGTCTGTTAGGATCTCTGCCGCCTTCCTCTTGTCACCCTCCCCGCGACTACGAACGTCTTTTTGGGGCTGGGGTGAGCTTGGTTGCGCCTGCTTTTCTGCGGAAGAAAAACTGGTTGGTTGCAACCTGGACCATACAGAGTTCTGTTTGCCCCTTTTTTCGTTGCTGCGCGGTGACACAGCTTGATGCGCTCTTTCTCTTGCCCTATCTTGGGCAATTTGTTTTTCATTTCTCGCGAAGACTCGCGATGCTTCCATTAGTTTGGCCCAAGTGGTGGGCATGCCATCTCTGCTTACGAGAGCTCTTCGGAGTTGATCACTGCGCGCGCCTTGTATAAAGGCCACGCGCAGGAGTTGCTCAGTTATACCTCCGATTGCCAGAGACTCCTGATTGAAAGGTGTTATGTAGTCTTCAATCGTTTCATCATTCCTGCGCACGCAGTGCATGATGTCATCAGGGTCGCGCGTGTGTCTGCGCTGCTGTACGAAGTGGGCTTGGAACTTTTCCAATAGTTCCTCGAACCCATCGATCTGCCCCGTCGGCAAGCTCTCGAACCAGACACGCGCCGCGCCCGTGAGGCAGCGAGCAAACATGTGACACCATGTTGGCATCGTCCAGCTCTCTAGGTTTCCCGTGTTGTAAAAACCTTGCAAGAAATCATCTGGATCTGTTGTGCCGTCATATTTGCCCAAACCACTTGGCATCTTGGTTTTGTGCTGGATGGGAGCCTTCGCGATGCGCTCAGTGAACTTTGTGTTGGGTTTTATACAAGTTTATCAAAGTCAAGTTAACCATATTTAACTAGAAAACGCAACGGAAGCTTAGATTTTAAATCTAGTTATGAACATACCATTATGTTAAAATCAAAACCCAATGAACAAGGATCAAAATTACAAGAACAATATGCTCACAAAATGTAAATGTACCTTCTTCTACCTTTAGAAGAATAAGTAAGATATTGAAGATGATGGTGGATGAATGGCAAGCCTCCAAAGAAGAAGACCTCAAGATAGTGATACCCCAAGCTATTTGTGACAACACCAATTTGATTGCTAGGATTTATGAACACTTAAACAAGCTCACCAAGCTCTCCCAAAATCCCCTCTTTGGCCGTGAGTTTTGGAGGAGGAAGAGAGAGAGGATTTTTGATTCAACTCTTGAATTCAAAATGGGGACAAGATCAAAAATGCATGTCTTGTGAATGGTGGAGTATAAAGAGATGGTCCACACAAAAGGACAAAACATTTGGTTGAACCAAAACCACCACCCACATGGGGTGGCCGGTTTTCCCTTTTTTTTTTTTTTTTTTTTTTTTTTTTTTTTTGTTGTTTTGTTTTAACCATTTAAAACATCTCCTTTTATTTTATAAAACTCATTTTTATAAAATGCACATACATTTATGTAATTATTTAACCAATTAAATAATTAATTTATATAAACAAATTATCCAGATAATTTATTTAAATCCTCAAGTGTGTTTGTTTAGAAAACCAATTTTCTACACACGTAGTGTTCGGTATTCGTTTAAATGATCAAATCATTAAAAGAATACATTTGGTGTCGTCTAGCTTGTTATTGGGTATGACCCGACTTGGATCAAACACAGTTAGCCACATTAGTATAAGTATGTGTCTCGGGCATACGTAATTCCAACAATCTCCCACTTGCACGAGATACATAGAAAATTAATGCAAGTGGTGAATACCGCCTAACAACAGTTCACCACCCCTAATGTGTTTGACGAAGTGCCATTCAATAACATCATCCCTTCAAGTCCCTTACTTGATATGATTTAGGTGAATCTATCATTATATCCCTTTGTTACTAGATGTCATGTTGAATCTAAGAGACATAGGTGATCATTCTCTTTACAATTCAACTTTATCAGGCCTTAGACATCTAAACTCTCAACACATAAGAGGAACAAATTCCGTCTTGACTGTATACGCCTCTCATTATCACTTTATACTCCACCTGAGCTCATCCTTATGTACCATCTTTTACGAATAGCGAAGGGGAGAGTCAAAGTGTAATACTCGGTGAAAATCAAGACCCAATATACATCTCAGGTCTAAGGATAATATGAAATTCTCCTTTACTCAAAATTACTAATGATCAGGTCAATCGACTCCATGTAGTAATATTGAGAGCGGGTCAGTCCAATATTTGTATCCCACAAATATCTATGAACTTTGGCAGCAAACCTATGCTCCATATTCATTCCTTATGAATATCCACCAATCCTAGTTCATAATAGTCTTGCTTCATATTTGTTCCCACAAATGTGATCGACTACGGACTTTTAGAATAAGATAACTTATTCATGGATTAAACATGCAATATTAGAATTTAACTCAAGATTCCATAATCATATAAAAGAGTTAAATTACAAAAGTCTTTTAAACGTAATACAAAATAGATCAAATCCAATTACTAGAATATCGAAGTCCTAAGCCACTCGCATGACGCTCATGTTTCGGTCTTTCTAGGAGCTTCGTGAATGGATCCGCAAGATTTTGATCAGTTCCAACTTTGCGAATACATATCTTTCCCTTTTCAACTTCATCCCTTATGTAGTTGAATCTCCGCTCTATGTGCCTTGTCTTTTGGTGCGAACGAGGTTCCTTGATTTGTGCAATCGCACCCTCGTTGTCACAAAAGATTTCTAGGGGGTCTTGAATGGAAGAGACCACCCCTAGATCAGTAATGAATTTCTTCAACCATGCAGCTTCCTGAGCTGCCAATGAAGCGGCGATGTATTCTGATTCTGTAGTGGACAATGCTACCACTTCCTGTTTTGAGCTCTTCCAAGAGACAGCTCCTCCATTAAGAGTGAACACATACCCAGATTGTGATCGAGAATCATCTCGATCAGTTTGGAAGCTCGCATCCGTGTAACCTTTTATAGCGAGTTCCTCCTCACCAGATCCATATATCAGAAACATATCCTTAGTCCTCCTAAGGTATTTCAATATGCTCTTAACAGCCATCCAATGACTGTCTCCTGGATTCTGTTGGTATCTGCTTGTCATGCTCAAAGCGCATGACACATCCGGTCTAGTACATATCATCGCATACATGATGGATCCTATAGCAGAAGCATATGGGATTTGTTTCATCATGTCTTGCTCACCCTTTGAGCTTGGACATTGAGCTGAACTCAATATGGTCCCTCTTTGAATAGGTACAAAACCTTTCTTGGAGTTTTCCATCTTGAACCTTTTCAAGATCTTATCAATGTATGTACTTTGGTTCAAACCTATCAAGCGCCTTGACCTATCCCTATAGATCTTTATTCCCAAAATATAGGCAGCTTCACCAAGATCCTTGATGGAAAATCTACTTCCAAGCCAAGCCTTAACGCTTTCCATGGTTGGAATGTCATTTCCAAATAGTAGAATGTCATCGACATACAATACTAAGAAGGTAATTATACTCCCACTAGCTTTCTTATACACACAAGCCTCATCAGCGTTCTTGATGAATCCAAAACTTTTGATTTCTTCATCAAAACGATGATTCCAAGTTCTAGATGCTTGTTTCAATCCATAGATTGATTTCTTTAACTTGCATACTTTATTAGGATGTTTTGGATCGACAAAACCTTCAGGCTGAACCATATAGACATCTTCCTCAAGATATCCATTTAGGAAAGCGGTCTTGACATCCATTTGCCAGATTTCATAATCATAATGTGCAGCTATGGCAAATAATATCCTAATAGACTTTAGCATTGCCACAGGCGAAAAAGTTTCATCATAATCAACCCCTTGAGTTTGAGTGAAACCTTTAGCTACAAGTCTTGCTTTATAAGTATCCAAGTTTCCATGCATATCAGTTTTCCTTTTGAAAACCCACTTACTTCCAACAGCTTTGGAGTTGAGTGGTGGTTCAACCAATTCCCAAACTTGGTTGTCATACATGGATTGCATCTCAACGTTCATGGCTTCAAGCCATTTGTCACAATCATTCTTGGACATTGCATCACGGTATGTGGTCGGTTCATCCGAATCTACCACGTAGCAACCTTCTACAAAAAATCCATATTTTTCAGGTGGATTGCTAATTCTACCAGATCTGCGAACGTTTTGTGTGTTTTGATCAACCACTTGATCACTTTCAACAACCTCTTGTTGAGTGCTAGTATCAACCAATTGTGTATCATCTTGTGATTCTTGATCCTCATCAAATTTCACTGTTCTACTATTAGTTCCTTCCTCAAGGAACTTAGTTTCCAAGAACTTACCCTTTCGAGCAATAATAACATTTTGCTCACTAGGATCGTAAAAGTAATATCCTAAATCATCTTTAGGATAACCTATAAAGATACACTTAGTGGATCGGACTTCTAATTTGTTTGGGGTGTATTGCTTTACATAAGCTTCACAACCCCAAACTTTTAAGAATGATAGCGATGGAGCCTTTCCATGCCATACTTCAAAAGGTGTCTTCTCCACTTTCTTGGTTGGAGCCATATTCAATATGCGAACAGCGGAAAGTAAAGCATAGCCCCAAAATGATAGAGGTAAAGTGCTTCTAGCCATCATCGATCGAACCATATCTAATAGGGTACGATTTCTCCTTTCAGACACACCATTATGTTGTGGTGTTCCAGGTGGAGTAAGTTGTGAAATAATTCCACAACTCTTAAGATGATCTTGAAAAACACCACTTAGGTATTCACCTCCTCTATCACTACGAAGTACTTTGATTGTTGTCTTAAGTTGTCTTTCTACTTCAGTTTTGAAGTCTTTGAACATTTCAAAAGCTTCATCTTTGTGTTTCATTAAGTACACATAACCATATCGACTATAATCGTCAATAAAGGTAATGAAGTATCTTTCACCATTCCTAGTTATTGGTCTAAAAGGACCACATACATCCGAATGTATGATACCCAATAATTCTTTTGACCTTTCAAAAGTCTTATTAAAGGGTTGCTTTGTCATTTTGCCTTGTAAACAAGATTCACATACATCAAATGAATCAAACTCATTGGTTTCTAGAATACCACTCTTGCGAAGAGTTTGCATGCGATTCTTGCTTATATGTCCAAGGCGACAATGCCAAAGATAGGAATCACCCAAGTCCTTCTTGAGTTTCTTGGTGTTGACATTATACATTGAACTACTATGTGACATACTACTTTGATCTATTTCATATATACCATTCATGGGTATAGCTTTAAAATAAAATATGCCATTCATCAAAACATGAATATCATAATCAATAAACTTAAGATCAAAGCCACATTGTTTTAAAAGGGACACGGAAATAATGTTTCTCCTTAACTTAGGAGCATACAAAACATTTTTCAAAATTACTTCCAAACCACTTGGAAGCTTTAACATGTAGTCTCCTTGAGCTTGGACTTCAACTCTTGCTCCATTGCCCATAAAGAGACTAATGTCCCCTTTGTTGAGTTGCTTACTTCTTTTGAACCCCTGCAACAAATTGCAAATGTGAGTTCCACATCCGGTATCAAGTACCCATGTATTTGAAGAAATAACATTTAGTTCAACATATATAGTAAAGATAATACCTGAGGTTTGCTCCGCATCCCTCTTATCTTTTAACGCTTTGAGATAGGTCGGACAATTTCTTTTCCAATGACCTATCTCTCCACACTCAAAGCATGGATCTTGCGTCGCAACCTTTTGCTTCTTTTCCTTCGGTTTGTAGGGCGTGATGGCTTTCCTCTTTCCCTTTCCTTGGACGTGGCCCTTGCCCTTAGCAACACTTGCTTTGGGGTTGGAGTTATGTCCCCTTTTGCCTTCATTGATTGTTAGAACGGGTAAAACCCTTTTACCCATTCCCGCTTCGGCCGTTCTTAGCATTGCGTGAAGCTCACCAATGCTTTTGTCCCACCCGTTCATGTTATAGTTCATGACAAAGGTTTCAAACCTTTTGGTCAAAGAGTTGAGGATCAAATCCGTAGCCAACTCATTAGAGACGGGACAATTCAACCTACGAAGCTTTTCAATGTAGCTTTTCATCTTTAGGACATAAGATGAGACGCTTTGGGTTTCCTCCATACGACATGCATGAAACGCTCGAACCGTTTCGAAACGTTCCGCTCTAGCTTGTTGAAGGAACATTTCCTTCAATTGAGTTATCATGTCGTATGCCCCATGATGCTCGAAATCCTTTTGGATTTCGGGAATCATAGTTCCCAACATGAGGCAAGAGGCTTGCACCGAATCTTTGGTGTACTTAACCCAATCGTAATAAGCCTCCTCATCTTCCACGTTAGGCTCGTCGGGAATGGGATCGTCTAAGACATATGATATCTCTTCTTGTTTGAGAACTATTCTCAAGTTGCGATACCAATCCATAAAGTTATTATGGTTTAGACGATCCTTTTCAAGGATGGTTCTTAAGGATAGGTTACGGGTGTTATGGGTAGAGGTGTTTGCATTGTTAGCGGCCATCTACAAAATTTAACAAAGTTTTATTTTAGTATTATAAACAATTTAATTATTAATACCCTTTTATTCCAAATTTTAAAATAATAATTAAATTCTAGAATCCAATGATAAATCAAATTTCGGTTAGGTGACCTTTATCCCGTTATTTGATTTAACAAGGTAGTCAACCTTGACAATTGCAACCCTTTGCAACTTCTAGAGGTATGGGACCATTCGAAATCCTTATTTCGTGTTGGCATGTTTATCCCATCAACACCATTGGACCCCATGCTTAGGTGACCTTTATCACATGGTTTCCAATTCAAGTCGTCCTACTTGTATAAACATGTAAGATTAACATACAAGTGGTTAGGTGACCTTTATCCCACAATTATGTTAATATTACCTTAAGTATATTAGTTTGCTCTAAAATGGTTAGGTGACCTTTATCCCATTTAAAGTTTCCTAATACGTTAAGTGTCTTACAAAAGGATGGTGTTAGACTTGTTTCCTTGGTAATTATGAAAAAGGGATTTTTAAGTTTTCCAATATTCTAGTTTGAAAAACATTATGCCATATCCTAACATGCATTTAGTAATATGGCGATTTTGAAAACCAATTTTCAAGGTTCTAGTTATAATAAAACCAATTTTATTATATGTGAGTAATCGCTTAGTTTTAATAAACCCATTTTATTAACTAATTGACGCGATATTACCAAATATATATTAGAACCCGTTTTATGCTAGTTGTCGTTCCTATGTGACGGTTTGGATATCCTAATATCTATCAACCACACATTACATAAAGTAAAACAAACAACCAAGCATACATGCAAAATATAGTCATAACCGAGAACCGCTAAGTTTGACCATACTTGTTAGCCGAAACAAGTATAGGTCATAAGTCTCACCTAAGGGACAAAACATGACACAAGGATGGAATGTTGACTCCCACTTGACCTTGCATCCAAATGCTTCAAGTATCCTTTCCAAGTTGTTGTGTTCTTGTTGGGCTTGTAAATGGGCTCCAAACTTCCAAAAGTCTTCTTGGGCCCAAGAGTGAAATTTATGGGCCTAATGGGCTTGAATCCCATGATGGGCCGGTGAGGCCCAACAAGCCCAAAATTTCGGTCCAAGGCCCAAATCCACCAATTCTTGCATCTTCAATTTTTACAAAATGTATCCTAATACATATTTTTCTAAAAAAAAGAAAATGCAACTAATCTATTTATTACATACCAACTTATGAATAAATAAATTACATAAGCCTAAGATTATGAATTATTACAACCATATTGAATAATAAACATAATCAACATACACAAACAACAATCAACACATCCAAGGTCTCGGTTTCGGTTATGACACAATCAAACATACCAAATGTTCTAAGCATGCAACCTAAGCAACCAATGCCCAAAATCACCAAAAGGAATCGGCCCCCCCCCCCCCCCAAGAGGCTACGGCCCATCCCCCCCCCCCAAAATTTTTGCAATTTTGATATTTCAACATCCAAATGTTAAATGGTTTCCTAAGATCTTTGCATGCATGTCAAGATCTTACAAAACCATGAGGGGTAAAATCCACCAAAATTTCGGACCCCTTTTTCACCCATGAAAAACCCGAAATCTATGAACATGCAAGGAGCATAAGTCCTTGTAACCGGCTCTTGATGCCATTGTTGGGTTTTATACAAGTTTATCAAAGTCAAGTTAACCATATTTAACTAGAAAACGCAACGGAAGCTTAGATTTTAAATCTAGTTATGAACATACCATTATGTTAAAATCAAAACCCAATGAACAAGGATCAAAATTACAAGAACAATATGCTCACAAAATGTAAATGTACCTTCTTCTACCTTAGAAGAATAAGTAAGATATTGAAGATGATGGTGGATGAATGGCAAGCCTCCAAAGAAGAAGACCTCAAGATAGTGATACCCCAAGCTATTTGTGACAACACCAATTTGATTGCTAGGATTTATGAACACTTAAACAAGCTCACCAAGCTCTCCCCAAAATCCCTCTTTGGCCGTGAGTTTTGGAGGAGGAAGAGAGAGAGGATTTTTGATTCAACTCTTGAATTCAAAATGGGGACAAGATCAAAAATGCATGTCTTGTGAATGGTGGAGTATAAAGAGATGGTCCACACAAAAGGACAAAACATTTGGTTGAACCAAAACCACCACCCACATGGGGTGGCCGGTTTTCCCTTTTTTTTTTTTTTTTTTTTTTTTTTTTTTTTTTTTGTTGTTTTGTTTTAACCATTTAAAACATCTCCTTTTATTTTATAAAACTCATTTTTATAAAATGCACATACATTTATGTAATTATTTAACCAATTAAATAATTAATTTATATAAACAAATTATCCAGATAATTTATTTAAATCCTCAAGTGTGTTTGTTTAGAAAACCAATTTTCTACACACGTAGTGTTCGGTATTCGTTTAAATGATCAAATCATTAAAAGAATACATTTGGTGTCGTCTAGCTTGTTATTGGGTATGACCCGACTTGGATCAAACACAGTTAGCCACATTAGTATAAGTATGTGTCTCGGGCATACGTAATTCCAACACTTCCGGTCATAGACCTTGCATCCACCGATAGAGCATCAACGGTGGACAGCATCCGTCGCGGCCTCGGAAAGCCTCGGGTTTTTTCAAATAGTGAATCATGGAATCCCAGTGACTGTCATGCATGAGATGCTTCAAGGAGTACGTAGATTTAACGAACAAGACGTGGAGATAAAGAAGCGGTTTTACACGAGAGATAATTTGTGTATAATAGTAATTTCGATTTGTATTCTTCACCTGCAGCTAACTGGAGAGACACTTTCTATTCATTGCCGGGTGCTGAAGAGTTGCCAGAGGTTTGTAAAGACATTCAAATCGAGTTCTCAAATTATGTCCTCAAATTAGGGTATTGTTATTTGAGTTGATCTCGGAGGCGTTAGGTTTGAAAGGAAGTCACTTGGGAGATATGGAGTGTGATAAGGCGCTGACGTTTGTAGGCCATTATTACCCTGCGTGTCCGCAACCAGATGTAACCATGGGTGCAACCAAACACACAGACGACGGTTTCCTTACGGTGCTTCTACAAGATGAAATCGGAGGGTTGCAAATACTTCATCAAAATCAATGGATTGATGTTCCACCTGTTCCTGCGCGCTTGTGGTCAATATCGGTGATATGTTACAGGCAAGTTTCGTTTGATTTTTATTATTATGGAACTTAAAAATTCGGGCTAAGTTTGTTAAGGAATTTAGCTAAGGACTAGCGATTATACACATAGTTTGACATCCAATCCTATACTGTTTTAAACGATTGCCCAAATAGAGGTTGGACGACTTTTGACCAAAAAGTTTTCAAACTTAGACTGTCCTATGGTAAGAACTACCATTGGTTTCTAGGGGTGTTTGGGATTCCTTATTTAACCTCCTTAAAACTTATATAAGTCATAAGGTATAAGTTACAAAGTTCTAGTTTATAACTTATACACTCATAATTTTTAACTTTTCAACACCTTGTAACTTATTTATAAGTTATAAATTATAAGGAGATAAAATAAGCAATGCCAAACACCCACTGACCAATAATTTCAAAGTTTGAACATTGTATAGTCAGAAACCTTCGTGATATTGTTCAAATGGTCGTTCTAAACCAAATTTTTCAAAGTTTGAATTTTTTTTATCAAAACGACCATCTTAGTGTTTTATTGATGGTCGCTTGACCGTATAAAGTCATATAGGGGTGGTGTAGCTATAGTATGACACTTTTGTTAAGTTTCAGTTGATATCAAATGACAAATTAAAAAGTGTGGAGCACAGAGTAGTGGCAAATGAGAAAGGGCCGAGGGTGTCAGTGGCGTGTTTTTTCAGCAGCTCCCTAGTAGCGTCGACGAAGGTGTACGGACCAATCAAGGAGTTGATTTCCGATGAGAACCCAGCGAGGTACAGGGAGACCACCCGTTCATGACTACGTTCAGTATTCCTTCTCTAAGGGCCTTGATGGGGTTCCTCGGTTACTTCATTTGAAGATTTAAATTGTACCGAGCTTATTAAATTTACAACCTATAATTACTTGTTTGTATAAAAAACATATATACTTATTAATCATACCATGCTTGCACTTTAAAAAAAAATATTTGGCCAATTTTAGGAATTTTGATACAAACAAGTTATACAAACTTTAGGTGGGAGGTTGTAGTAAACTAGCATTAGTCTTTTTAAGCTAAAGAAAACATTTTGGAATAGGTAGATATTTTCAATATTGAGTCACCATTGGTTCTGGAAATCTTGAACCAGACTAAAGAAAGCATTTTGTAATAGGAAATAAACTTAAAGAGACGAGTTAAAATGAGTAGGAAGTTGCATCCTGGCATACCCGTAAATGCTCAATGCGATATATATATAATAACAAATTATCGTATAAACTTTTTTATTTATAGTTGTTTGGGATAGAGTTTGAAAACAACTTATTTAATTATTGGCTAGGATTTGTGGCTTTTTATAAATAACTTTTTAACATTTTTAAAAAGCTAAATTAAGAGAAACTCTTGTGTTAACCAAACGTTTTTTTTTTAACTTATTCGCTTTTTGAAAAGCCAATAAATCAATGAGTTATTTAAAAACTTAATACCAAATATCAAGTGAGAATATATTGTTCACAAAGAGGAGAGGACCTCGGACCTTAGACCCACAACCTTCAACCTTAAATTAAAACATGACTTTCTTGTAGTTTAGCCTAACTTGAGACACTTGCCTTAGAATCTGGCACATTACATGAAGAGATGAATTACAATATCACATGACTTTCTTTTGGATGCCTCGTACGATTACAAAATTTGGCGCTTATATATAATTTTTTTAAAAGGTTGACGATAGTTGTAATAATAATAAACAAAATCCTATTATGTGCTTAAGCTAAGTAAAGCCCAATTACCTATAAGGATGTTATAACACAAGTATATAACATACCATAACATAAAACATTCCAAAAACATACATGAAGATTGAAATATGTGATGATGAAGAGTAAAAAACAGTTCTATACTTCTATTCACCATTAACTTTGATTAGGTTCAACTCACATTTAAACTTTGATTACCTTTCAAAATTAATTATTAATTAAAATACTAAATAACAAAATTCGTTTTTTACATGTTCAGTTTGGTTCTAGAAGTTGGCTCGATTTAGATTTCTCAGTTTTTGATACATCCAAAACCGAAATCAAACTGAAATTTGATAGTTGAAAAGAATAGAATAAAATAAACCATTGGTTTTCGGTTAGGTTTGATTATTTTGATCCAATAATAAAGTCAGTTATTTATAGGGCTGTAAACGAATCAAACGTTCAATGAACAGTTCGTAACCGTTCAGTAGAAAGTTCGTAATGTTCGTTATTAGTTAAACAAACGGACATGAATAGGGCCCCCGTCTGTTCAAATAAGTTCGTGAACGTTCAGTAATGTGTTCACGAATGTTCGTTTATGAAAATATTTTGTACATTTATTTATTTGTATCTAAACATTATATATTCTATAATTTATTACCTCTAACATAAAATAAGAAATCATATTCTCTCATCGTTTTTGTATTGTTCGCGTTTCCTTTCTCATAATTCACATTGATCAATACGTCGATTTCAATCTCCAGGCCCCGCCGATTTTATTTGTGGTCGTAAACACATTCATTTTCTTGATGTACGAACACAGACATAAAATCCCGTTCAGAAAGTACCATCCGTGCACACATTATTTTCTTACATAAACATAGAGTGTTAGTTGGGTTTATTTACAAGTGAAGTAATCATTTCAGTTTCGTTGACACACCCAACAAGGGTGAGTTGTGATTTGTGAACGATTTAATCACTTGTTCGCCGGAAATTCAAGAACAAAAACGGGCTGAGCAAATCGGAGCGATGGGAGAAGCCAGTAATACATCATTGGATGACGAATTGCTTCTGAAGAGCTTCTACGCTGAAGTCAGCGAGGTTGAACGCGATAACGAAGTCATTAGGTATTCATTCTTTCATTACCTTCAATTTCTTGTTTTCATTACATTAATTTGTTCTTCATTAGGTTAATTAATTGATTGCATATATACTTGCGTAATAATAACCCTAGGCTGGACTTTATTCTGAATTTGGTTTGTGCTTGAATCTGGAGCTTCAACTAACAATTTGGAGCTCCTATTAACGTATTTATCATCACGTGTGCTGAATTAGATTCTAACAGTTATGAACTAATCATAGGGAAAGCCATAAAAAGTAGGCTATATCTTCTATTACTATTAGGGGTGTGCATACTTCGGTTATTTGCTTAAACTGAAACTGAAACCGAAGTCATCGGTTAATCTGTTTTAATTAACCAATTGGTTTTCGGTTCAGTTTGGTCATTTTCGCTTAATAACGAAAACCAAAACCTGGGCTAAAATTTTAGCTTATAAATATATCAAATGAAGGTATAAATAGATGAAGTAGAGTTATAAAACATGAAATACATGAAATGAAGGTATAAAAGCTAGAAATATATTAAAATATGAGTGGGTCCGTTTGGTTAATATTTGTTGACGGAGGGTAAAATAAAAATGATTATGATTAACAATTTGTGGTTAACTGGTTAGTTCGGTTTTCGGTTAACGGTTTGTTTATTGCTCACCTCTATAGTTATAAGGCAGGTAAGATTTCGTATCCAATTACTATGCACTTGAGCTACGGAGAGTGGTTTGTGTGACATGATCAAGAATTACTTGATAATATAGCTTTTCTTGATTTCTCTACCAGGAATTAGTGGATTCATAATAAGTTCTTTTATGTAAAAGTGAATTATTTTAGCTTGTGTAATGTTAGAATTAATATTCTGTTACCACACTGACAGTTACTTTCTAATGACTATGTTTCATTTAGATGAGAATATAAGGCATTGATGGAAACTTCAAGACATTATGTGTTAGTTGGTCTTGAGTTTGTATATATATTTATTAAATAGAACAATAGGGAATATGAAGGTGAGATTTTTGTGTCTTTATCTAATACATTTGTTTCGGAATAACAATTTTTGCAGGATTCTTTCATGCTTTAAGCTAAACGCATTTGAGTATCTTAATCTACCATTCAATTCATCTCCAGAAGAAGTGAAAAAACAATATCGCAAGGTAATACCTTTGTTTTTATAATGCATGCCAATTAGGATTCATATTTTGGTGTTTGATATTCATAATAAGACCATGTGTAATGCCTCTAATATCTGTAACTGTTATACGCAGTTATCTTTGTTGGTTCATCCTGACAAATGCAAGCATCCTCAGGCAAAGGAAGCATTTTCTGGTAAGCGTAACATTTTCGACTTTTGATTCATACTAGCGTGAACTTTTAATTTGAGTTTTTAATAAAATTTTACACTTATAAAGTTATATAAAGAATACAGACCTATATGTATATGTACAACCGTTTTATTCTACTATACACAGCATATTTTTAATATAGATTCTGTTTGCCTGAAAAAGTGCTTATGACAAATTCATATTGTGTATTTGGTAATTTATGCTTCTTTGCCCTGCTGGTAAATTTGTCATTGCATGTTAACACATCGCGCACATGCACTAACACAAAATATAACTCTCTTTTGTGCAGCTCTAGCAAAAGCCCAACAACTATTACTTGATCCACAAGAAAGAGAGTATCTTGTAACCCAAATTAATGCAGCCAGAGGTTAGTACAGAAGCTGCATTTTGTTTATACTGTAGTAGTGTAGTATGCAATTTATTCTTTCTGGTCGGTGGTCATGTGGCCAAAACTTTATGTCTTCATGTTATATCATATATGCTATCTCATGACATACTATATTATAATGATTGTTCCAGCGTATTATTATAACCAATGTTGTCAAGACAATATCTTTAAACAAAGCAGTAAGTTTTCATGGATAATCGTCTTTTTCTTCTCTTAGCAACCAATGTTGACACACACACATACACACGTATATGTATATGTTAACCAATGTAGAATTAGAACACCAAAGCAACTCTTTGTTAAATAATAAAGTACACACACAAATATATGTGTGTCCTGTGTACTGTACTATTTTTACAAATTGTTTCTTTTGTGTTATTAAGTATACACTCTGATGCCCGGATGATATCTTTTAGGTCATGTGACCTAATTGAATTTACCACATTAGTTCATGGCTATATTTGGAAATGTTAGATAGTAATGATAGCTTTGTGTGCTATACAGACATTAATGTTTTTTTATAGATTATTGTATTTGTTAATTTGTTATGTTATTACAAATGTTCTTGACTCATTTGGCAGAAGAACTTCGGGCAAAGAGGAAAAAAACAACTGAAGAAAGACACTGCATCTAAGCTGAAGTCATTAGTTGATGAGGTAATCAAATTATAGTTTTTATTTTCATTATTAATGTTAATGCTAATCAAATTATTTTCTCTTATATCTTTTAAACATTAAACACCTTATTGCTACACTTTGGGGATCATTTTCATGCAGATTATGATATCCTTTTTTGTCTTTTGGGTTTTTTTTTGCAGGGAAAATACGAGCAAGAATATGAAAAATCAGATGAATTTCAAAATCAGTTGAAATTGAAGGTTCGCGAAATACCTAACTGACCAAGAATGGCGGAGAAGGAAGATGCAGATGAGGGTATGTTATAAGAATTTTTATTTTATTTTTAATTTCATTTGCAATATGTTAATTCCAAAAAAACACAGCATGGGTATTTTAATTGTGTTCATCTTTTATGAACTTCTCTGTTGTTTTTTATGTAGATTTCTGAAGAGGAAGGCAGGTTAAAGAAAGATGAGGAAGAAACCAAAGAGATGTGGAAACGAAAGCGTGAACACGAGGAGCAGTGGGAAGGAACCAGGGAAAATAGGGTTTGTATTTTCATTCTAGTGTTTTCCTTTTCTTTTCTTCGTTGGTACATGATTTAGAAAGTAGAAACAAACATTACAATTTACAAGTATTGATTTCAGCAACCAACTTCAACGCGCAAGCGCAAAATGGAAACTTTTTATGATGTTACCGGTTTTAGCAATAACTTTTTTTAGCTGTAATGGCTGATGTGGCACTGGTTGATGCACTCACTGTTTGCTTAATGTGTCAACATACTTTAACTACATTAAACTATAAGTTATAACGTTAAAAGTATTTTATTTGACATAATCTTTTCTTGGACGAAAGGATTGTTACATTTGTTATGGTTTTAATGCTTTGTTTTATTAATTATTTTATTCTATTACACCCTAATCGTGCATGCCAGAAAAAACCCTTGAACGTTTTATTTGTTTAAATTGCCATACAAATTGCAGCAATATCATGTTGTTCAGCACACAGTTGCTAATCGCCGTGACTTTTTTGTTTAATCAGGTTTCTAGCTGGAGGGACTTTATGAAAGGGGGGAAGAAGGTAAACATAATCCTCCATTATGTCTTTTCTTCTCCATTCTGCACTTTAATTTTGAGAGAGAAAAGTACTACATCTAGAGGTGTCATAAAGCGTGTCACTCTTTTTGGTCTATACATTTAAACTATTTTACTTAAAAAAAAGAAGTTATTTGTGTAAAATATGATTACAAAAATGATACTATTGCAATGACAGTATATATATATATATATATATATATATATATATATTGTTAAAATGTATAGCGGGTATTTTCCATTTAAACTACAGTTTCAGATAAAACATCACCGACCCGGTCTATTTGAAACTAAAATTCGTAATTGATATCTTTTAAGTACAAACGATTGACAAATGCTTAATGGGTTAATAATGGTGAAATTTGTAGGTGAAGAAAGGTGAACTTCGACCACCAAAGCTGAAGACAGAAGACCCCAACAAGTCTTATGTTCAAAGGCCCGTGAAACGAGGTTAGGCAGGCTTACAAAAGCCAAAATCTACTGAGGCATGTAACTTTCTAATTGATCTAGTGGTTGAATACCAAAACTTGTAACTTTTATCGTCGTCTTGCAGCCCATTGTAAGAGCATTGTATATTTGCATTTTGTTTCTATGTAGTAAAACTCTACCCACATTAAAGTTTATTTTTCTATACCGTAGTAAGTTTCAATTCATAATGTTTTATTCAGGACAAGATGGATGGTGGAATATTCTTGTTGCCTTTCTTTATCATATGCTCTGTATATTAAATTTTCTGTTATCATGATTTTGGTTGTATTTTTCTTCGACCCTAGAGCAATCTTATGTCCCCAGGCAGCCTTAAGCTTCTAACCGGTATCCAATTCCTGACCAACCATCTGTTTCTAAAAGTATGTCGTAGGTGATTGCTCCAAATCAGATCAGTCATGTGTCACTTTGCTGTGCTGAGAGATTCACCTGGTGACCCTCTTTAACACCGATCTTTGTATTGCATTCGTAAAAGTAGATGCAGATGCATTTATCCTATTGTCTCATTTGTTCCTTGTGATAAAACTACCAACAGCTTCCTGTTTATTTGTCGCTATCTAGAATTTGTCTCCGCCATCTAGATTCTGTATTTGTTGCTAGAACTGTAGGTGTTGCTTTGGTTTGCTCTAGATGCCACAATGTTAAAGAGGTTGGAGGTTGATAAGAATGACACTTGGATGCTAGTAGTTTGATTCGTCCATGAAATGGAGGAACGTCAATCTAGATTGCTTTATTGTTCGGTTAATAGCTCGATTAGATGCCTAAGGTTATGAACGTCTTTGATGATTACTTTCGACCATGGCTCGTAAGTCATAACAGACGCAACAGAGGATCAAGAACTGATATGTAACTTGCTTAGATTCTGAAGTAATGCCATCTATGCACAACTACTTTTAATAGTTTCAGTTGATGGCAGCCAATCAAATAGACCTGCCTTCTTCAACAGTCTATATATTCAACGCAATCATGCATCTGGAAAAGAATTGTTGTCATGTGTAGCAAAAAAATAAACAATTTTCAACATTTGATTTATTTATAAGTAAAGTTAAAATGCCCCAAAAAAACTACTCAAAATAAGTGTGAGAATGATTTGTAGCCACACAAAAAACTACTCAAAAAAAGAAAAGCATAACTCAAAATATAATAAAATATGAAAAAAAAATTTAAAAAACCGATATGTTTCCCTATCATTCCTGTCCCAAAAAAACTGACAAAAAAACACAATGCCGAAAATGAACTAACAGCACAATGATAAATAAATAAGACTATGTCATAAAATATAACACAATATCATGGGAAAAGACACAATCAATTACGAAAATAAACAAAAAAAACATTGATAAATAAAGACACAATGATCTTTTTACCTAGTGTTTTCTTCGAGTCTTATTTTTATTTTTTAGAACAAAAAAGACGATGAAAACATTTTCGTGTTTTAATATTTATTGCTTTTTTATTAAATTGAGTTATAGTTTTTTTAGAGTTTTTTTTTTGCTACAAAACCTTTTTTTAACTGACCCCCAACTAGATAAGATAAATATTGAGTCTGAATTAACGAGCTTTTATGTTGATGAAGTCACTCTGTCTGGTTTTAACAAGAACTTGGTTTTAACAAAATCTTCAAAGTTGTTACTAAATCATCTAATATTGATACCAAAGTTTTGTTCAAATGTGCCTAAAACGATGAAGTTTCAAACCCAACTCAAAGGTGTAGCATTTGAAAGCATTTTAAAATTCTTTACTAAGAACTTGCTAAAAACACGTTTACAAATAAACGTAAGAAAACCTGAGCCGTTTACGTTCAGATTATCACGAGAACATACCATCAAATTCAAAGACATGTGAAACTTTAAAGTAAATACCAGAGTGCAAAAACAGATTAATAAAACGACAATTCATTCTCAAAACCTTCTACAGTATCACGCAAAAAAGTAGAACAGCCACAACATTTATATTCCCGTAAAGGCTTTCTTCCCACCGCTTGCAGATCCCGCTGGAATCACCTTCAACACATTGAATCTCACTGTCTTCGATAGTGGCCTGAAACCAAACATTATGTTAAAATAATCACTTTTTGTTTAGGTATTACTAAAAATACAAAAATAGTTTGCACGTCAACAAACAGATTATATATACATCAGCCTGTTTTGACTTTAAAAACCATGCGTGATTTTGTTATTTTTATTTTTATAGGTTGTTACTTTAATCAAATTTTATGAAGTAACATACTTGAAGCAGTATTTTCACCCGAAAAAATGAAACGTCAACATCTTGAATAAAAACAACTTAGAAAATGAAACTGAATACATGAGCATCAAAAAAACAAACCTGCATTGCCCAATAGTGACATGGTCACCTTCTTTAACACGGAAACATGGTGAGATGTGAGCAGGAATGTTTGAGTGCCTCTTTTCATATCTGCAACCAAAAAAAATAGAAATGTAACCAAACTTAGAATGTGTAGTTAAAGCGTATAGAAAATAAAACAGTAAATAAACTATTTAGACTATTTCTTCTTACCTCTGGTATTTCTTCACATAGTGAAGATAGTCCCTTCGAACAATGATGGTCCTCACCATCTTAGCACTATGGCATGTACCAGCTAAAATACGACCTCGAATGGACACGTCACCAGTGAAAGGGCATTTCTTGTCAATGTAAGTCCCTAATTAAACCACATTAAAATAAAAATTACAAAAACAAAATAGGAAAATATAAAGTTAAAAACCAGTTAAACTAAACTTAACTATTGAAAGTACAGTAGAAAAAATATCTGTTATTGTCAAATGCAAAGGTAATTTACCATCAAAACCAGCTTAATGTCATAAAAGGTACTATAGATATATAACTATTAACCTAACAAGAGATAAAATAATAAATCATCCTAAAAATGATTAACAAAAGCAAAAAACAAGCAGTATTTACACAGCTTTATAAGAAAAATTATCCCTATACAACAGTAGCAGTCCAGCTAGAATGAATATCATTTTAACTAGCTTCAACAATTGAATAACATAACAAATAGAAATTAAAAAGAATACCTTCAATAGCCTCTCTTGGGGTCTTAAATCCAAGACCAATGCTCTTCCAGAATCTGTTTCCACCTTTTCCAGGCCTCTTTCCTTTCCCACTTTTCTTTGAGCTAATAATAAACATTGCATAGATCCATCAATATAAACACAATTTAACAAATAATAATAATAGTAAAGGTTGGTTGCTAACCAGAGGAACACTTTGGGTTGCTTCAAAAAAGCCTTCTCCGTCTATAAATGAAGAAGACATATTAGAATTTTTAGAATTATAACATACATATAGATACATGCATACCTGTTCTGCCATTGTTGATGGAAAATTTGGAGCTTTGCAGCGGCGGCACAGGTGCAGCAATAAACCCTAGGTGACACCAACATTTGCTTTACCTATTTAATGGTTGCTTTACTGGGCCTTTTGGGCTGCTTTACTGGGACTTTGGGCTACCTGGGTTGGCTTTATTTGGGGCGGGCCTAATTTACATTTATGCTTTGCTAATTAAATTTATAGATATAACTACAACTAGTGAGTCTAGTTGCGGTGTTGCCTGTTGTGCTGCAAATTCAATCGGTTAAACCTAGACGTTGTATAGACAAGTCAACACGATTTCAGTTAGTAATGACTATGTTTGTTAAGATATCAAACCTAAACCTAAACATTAAATTCGTCAAATTAGCATCTTTAAATAATAATAATAATAATAGGAGTGGCATGCCAACACTTGTGTAGCTTATTATAAATAAAATTAACATATTTAAAATGTCGGTTTATTCAGTTGGTAATACTCAATTGATATATGTTAATTAAATTAATAATTTGGTTTATAAAAATTAATTTATAGTACAATGATAATACGAAGAATGTAATAATGGATTTTTAATGGCGGTATAAACCAAGAGATTGGAGTCAAAAGGGTCAATTCATTGAATGACAATGTATTTGGTCCGGTTGTTCCATCAACAAAAAGTTATGTTTGCTAGTTATTAATGTTGACATGTTCGAGAACCTAGTATTAAAGGCCCTTATCAACGGGTTGAGGTTTGAACAGGGCCTCACCTCGAGCCTTACCATATTGGTTGGAGCAAGGAAGGACCGGGACCGGGAGAACCTATAACCAAGATGCCCTATGTGACATGGTTGATATGCATCGATGCCTCGTGCATCATGTTGGCCATTTCTAGGCTACATGACGTTCGCATGTAACATTACAACTTTTAAATTATACATTTAAAGATTCATTTTAATTTAGTGAAACTGTCGAAGCACGAAATGAATCTGACCTGATCCATGACTATGTTTCCACGGATTTTCGAGATGAACGAATCACGTCTTGATCTTCTTCTCCGGTTGCTTGAGACCTGCAATGGTTTTTCGGGGGTGTGGAGGTGACTGCTAAGAAATCCTGAGGATCTCTTGTTTACAGACACAAAAAAATGGTGGTGGCTCTTATTGAGCATGACCCTTAATAAGGAGGTGGAGACCTCCTTATATAGAGAGTCTCATGGCCACCATCATGGTACCCTAATGGGCCTAGCCCAGTTAGGGTTACCTCCACAAAACCCCCTCAGCCCAATAACATTGTATTAGTCCATATAATAAAATAAGCCAAACATAATAAATTTAGGGTCGTAAAACCGGGTTTAGTACCATACCCCTACAAGCCCCCCAAGTCCAGCGTTGCTCCTGGGCGCGCAAGCGTCTAGGTGGAGCGCTGGACTTTATGAGGTGTGTTAGGTCATGGGGCGGTTTTTTCCCTTTCCTTCGGCCTTGTCTTTATTGTCTTTGAGTTTTGGGAGGTTTTCCCCATGATGGTGACATGTTGCGTCCTTATGATAATGATGGTGCCCTGGCATAAATAAGATATAGCACGCATCATAGTGGCGCGAGGCCTGATAAAAGATGGAGCGCGCATCTTGATAATAATGTAACATAACTTGCACGCGAGGCAGCTTATGAGTTATGAGAATAATAAAGCTTGCGCGCGAGGCGACTTACGGATCTATAAGAATAATAAAAACTGCGCGCGAGGCGAATTACGAGTTATAAGAATATTAAAGCTTGCGCGCGATGCGACTTATGAGCTATAAGAATAATAAAGCTTGCGCGCGAGGCGACTTATGAGCTATAAGAATAATAAAGCTTGCGCGCGAGGCGACTTACGAGCTATAATAATAATGGAGCTTGCGCGAGTTGCGGCTTACGAGCTATAATAATAATGGAGCTTGCGCGAGTTGCGGCTTACGAGCTATGAGAATAATAAAGCTTGCGCGTGAGGCGACTTACGAGCTATAATAATAATGGAGCTTGCGCGAGTTGCGGCTTACGAGCTATAATAATAATGGAGCTTGCGCGAGTTGCGGCTTACGAGCTATGAGAATAATAAAGCTTGCGCGTGAGGCGACTTACGGGCTGTAATAATAATGGAGCTTGCGCGAGTTGCGGCTTACGAGCTATAAAAATAATAAAGCCTGCGCGTGAGGCGACTTACGAGCTGTAATAATAATGGAGCTTGCGCGAGTTGCGGCTTACGAGCTATAATAATAATGAAGCTTGCGCGCGAGGCGACTTATGAGCTGTAATAATAATAAAGCTTGCGCGCGAGGCGACTTTGAGCTGTAAGAATAATAAAGCTTGCGCGAGTTGCGGCTTACGAGCTATGAGAATAATGAAGCTTGCGCGAGTTGCGGCTTACGAGCTATGAGGATAATAAAGCTTGCGCGTGCGCGTAGACTGTGCGTCATGCGACGCGCACAGATGTTGCATGCGCGTGCGCATAGGCTCTGGCTTTGTGCTATGCGCCACGCGCAGATGTTGCATGCGCGTGCGCATAGGCTCTGGCTTTGTGTTATGCGCCACGCGCAGATGTTGCATGCGCGTGCGCATAGACTTTATGTCCCGCGCCACGCGCAGATGTTGCATGCGCGTGCGCGTAGACTGTGATATGTGTGAGCATGTGATGCGTAAGCACATGTAATATGCGTGAGCATATGTGATGCGTGAGCATATGTAATACGCGTGAGCATATGTGATGCGTGAGCATATGTGGGGCATGAGCATGTGATATGCGACTGCGCTCAAGCATCATGGTGGTGTGCATGTTGAACGGAGCGGAGCCGCGTTCGGTCTTGTATTCGGCGCGAAGCCGTATGGGTTTATGAGGATTCCCAACCTTTAAGTTTGGCGCGTGGCCTGATGGGTTTGAGGATTCCCAACCTTTAAGTATGGCGCGTAGCCATATGGGATATTATGAGGATTCCCAACCTTTAAGTATGGCGCGTAGCCATATGGGATATTATGAGGATTCCCAACCTTTAAGTTTGGCGCGTAGCCATATGGGATATTATGAGGATTCCCAACCTTTAAGTTTGGCGCGAGGCCTGATGCGCGCATGCACGGCGATGGAGTGGTGACTCGCGAGTGCGCGTGCATGGCAGAGGTCTCTTGCGAAAAACCCACATGGTGGTTTCCGCGGTGGTTTCCACGGGCGCTAACGCATGTCGGCGGAATGGTGACCCGCTGGCGAGCATGCGTGGTGGCAGTCTTCTGCGCAAAACCCACATGGTGGAGGTCTTTTGCGCGAAAACCACGTGGTGGTTCCCGCGGCGGCACATGCATGGCTGCGGAGTGAGAATCCGCGGGCGCGCGTACATGGCGGCGGAAGTCTGGTAATTTCTGGATCTGCAATTTAAGAGTCAGATCTGCAATTTTAAACCTAAAATCCAGGTCTGTAATCTAGATCTGGATCTGTAAATCAGATCTAGATAGATCTGAAGCCCGGAGCGGATTTAAAACCATCACAGATCCGGAGACTCGATCATTCGAATCAGGCAGTTTCTTTTTGCACAGATCTGGAAGCCTCTTTTAGATCTATGGATCTTTCTGAGCTTTAATAGAACAAGCCTGGAAGCCTTTTTCTGTAAACTTCCAGATCTGGGTTTTTCCTGGGAGAGATCTGACAGCCGAGATGAAGATCGAAGGGTAGTTCGTTGCCGTCCCACGGATGGCGCCAATGTCGAAGCACGAAATGAATCTGACCTGATCCATGACGATGTTTCCACGGATTTTCGAGATGAACGAACCACGTCTTGATCTTCTTCTCCGGTTGCTTGAGACCTGCAATGGTTTTTCGGGGGTGTGGAGGTGACTGCTAAGAAATCCTGAGGATCTCTTGTTTACAGACACAAAAAAGTGGTGGTGGCTCTTATTGAGCATGACGCCTTAATAAGGAGGTGGAGACCTCCTTATATAGAGAGTCTCATGGCCACCATCATGGTACCCTAATGGGCCTAGCCCAGTTAGGGTTACCTCCACAAAACCCCCTCAGCCCAATAACATTGTATTAGTCCATAAAATAAAATAAGCCAAACATAATAAATTTAGGGTCGTAAAACCGGGTTTAGTACCATACCCCTACAGAAACCATCATAGACTTTCAAGTATTTTATCAAAAGTTAAGTGTGTATTGTATGGGTGTAGAGAACTAAAGATCGACGACGAACACAATAAGAAGCAAGGGGAATTTTGAGAAATCTAACAAATTGGATTGTGTAATAAAAGGTTTAGAGATTCTAATCAATAAGGCAAAGAGGAATCATTGGAACTCATCGGGTTAGTAAATGAACTCGGGATGCAGAACAATCATACGGACAAATGTGAGCAACTTTACTCGAGGAGCTAACTTATAGATATATATTACGTGACACTGTAAATGTTGATTCTATTCGGTTTTAGAATTACTTGTGTTATTGCTTAAAGACTAGTAATAAAGTTGACTTAATTTATGGTCAACTGGTGGTAATTCTTTGGGTGGAGTTAGAAAATGAGTATGAGTTTTAACACAATGTGATGGTTGATAATGGGTAAATATGAGAATGGTTGAAAGTACAACCCATTTTATATTCAATAATAAGAAAGATGATCGGAGCTCAATCGACATCACAACTTTATGAACTATGCCACATTATCACGTAATGATTTATAAAGTTTCAGACACCATACACATGTACACACGATTAAACAACACGCATCTTTCTAAAACTAGGTTTTATTGGATAGAAATATTGGGAATAACTTTTTTTTGTTGATAATCAAATGCTCAGAGTTTTATCTAAAGAAAAGATCTTAAAAGCAAGAAATAAGTGATACATTTCTTTATTGAAATCTTAGTAAACACCACAGTGTAAACTCCCAGTTTCAGCCTGTTACATTGTTTATAATATTACTGTAAATACATCTTGAAGTAATAGTTAAAAGACAGTCTACCTGATGCGTCTCAAAAGGAGATAACCAGTCTACCTGTGAAACGATGGCTGAATGATCTCCAGCATTTGGCTTATGACATCGATGACGTGCTCGATGATTTGGCAACCGAAGTTATCCACCGTGAGCTCAATGGCGAGTCAGAAGCCATCAGCAGCAAGGTAAGGAAGCTAATCCCAACTTGTTGCACAAGTTTCTCACAGAATACTGGCATGCACGCCAAGTTAGATATTATTACCACCAAATTACAAGATCTATTAGAGGAGAAAGCTGCTCTTGGTTTGAGTGTTAAAGAGGAAAGTAGGCCCAAAAATAAAAACAGAAAGTTACAGACCTCTATGATCAATGCATCTAGTATTGTCGGACGCCAAGTTGAGAAAGAGACGCTGGTCCACAAATTATTGGGGGATGAACCATGTGATCAAAACTTTAGCATCATTCCCATAGTGGGTATGGGTGGGATTGGGAAAACTACTCTGGCTAGACTTTTGTATGATGAAAAGCAAGTCAAGGATCACTTCGAACTAAGGCATGGGTTTGTGTTTCAGATGACTTTGATAGCTTTGATATTAGCAAAGTTATCTTTGAATTTGTGGCAATGGTAAACAAGGAATTTCAAAATTTTAATTTGCTACAAGTAGCTCTTAGAGATCAGCTAAGTGGAAAAAGATTTCTATTGGTATTAGATGATGTGTAGTGAGAGTTATCAAGATTGGGAAACCTTGGTTGGCCCGTTTTATGCGTGTGCTCCTGGGAGTAAAATCATCACGACAACACGAAAGGATAATTTTCTCAAAAAGTTGGGTTGCAATCATCTAAACCAGCTAGAGAGCCTATCACATGAAGATGCTTTGTCTTTAATTGCTCTACATGCATTAGGTGCAAACAACTTCGAGTCACATTTGTCACTTAAACCATATGGTGAAGATATTGTGAGAAAATGTGACGGCTTGCCTTCGGCTTTGATAGCACTGGGTAGATTATTGAGGACAAAGAAAGATGAAGAAGAGTATCGGAAAGATGTGTTGGGTAGTGAGATATGGAGGTTACAAGGTGGAGTTGGAAGTCTCCCGGCCCTTAGATTAAGCTACCATGATCTCTCCGCACGTTTGAAACAGTTGTTTGCATATTGCTCCTTATTTCCTAAAGACTTTGTGTTTGGCATGGAGGAATTAGTTTTATTATGGATGGCGGAAGGTTTTTTGCATGAGTCAACTTCAAGCGATAAAATAGAATGCTTGGGTCATGAGTACTTTGACGAGTTGTTGTCAAGATCATTTTTTCAGCATGCACCTAATAACAAATCATTGTATGTGATGCATGACCTGATGCATGACTTGGCAACATCTATTGATGGTGAGTCCTTTTTTAAGATTTGACATTGAGATGGAGAAGACTATCTCAGAGGAAACGTTGGAAAGGTACCGCCATATGTCATTTGTTCGTGAGGAATATGTAGCTTACAAGGAGTTCAAGGCACTTAAAAGAGCTAGTAGTTTGAGGACATTCTTGGCAACGTCTGTGAATGTGGAGAACACTTGGGGACGTTTTTACCTATCGGACAAGATTCTCTCGGAGTTAGTTCCTAAGTTACCATTGTTAAGGGTTCTATGTGTAAGTTATTTTGAAATAACTGAGGTACCGGAATCCATTGGTACTTTAAGACATTTGAGATATCTTAATGTATCTCGAACTAGAATCACACATTTACCTGAAAATGTTTGCAATCTCTATAACTTACAGACATTGATTGTCTTTGGTTGTGCTAATTTAGCTAAGTTGCCTAATAGTTTCTTAAAGCTTAGAAACCTACGACATTTTGACATTAGGGATACTCCGCTTTTAAATAAGATGCCATTAGGTATTGGTGAGTTAAAAAGCTTACAAACTCTCTCAAAGATTATTATCGGAGATGAAAGTGGGTTTGAAATAAGCAAACTTAAAGACTTGAAGAATCTGCGTGGGAAAATTTTTATTGAGGGTTTGGAGAAAGTGCAAAACAAAATACATGCACGGGAAGCGAACTTTACACAAAAGAGGCTTAGTGAGCTAGAGGTTGTGTTGAGTGACGTGTCAGATGATTCTCGAAATGAAATTCTTGAAAAGGATGTCTTGAATGAGCTGAAGCCTCATAATGATTATCTGAAACAACTCAAAATTGGGTTATACGGGGGATCAAAATTTCCAGATTGGGTAGGGGATCCCTCATTTATTCAACTAAAGCATTTGTCAATAAGTGGCTGTAAAAAATGTACATCTCTACCTCCACTTGGGCAACTACCATCACTCAAGGAGTTGTTTATTAAAGGATTGAAGGGTGTGAAAGTTGTTGGTATGGAGTTACTTGGGGCTAGACTTGCGTTCCCTTCACTTGAAATTCTAAGTTTTGTAGATATGCCAGAGTGGGAGATATGGTCAACCAATAGTGGGGTCGTGTTCCCATGTTCCCTTCACTTGAAATTCTAAGTTTTGTAGATATGCCAGAGTGGGAGATATGGTCAACCAATAGTGGGGTCGTGTTCCCATGCCTTCGACAACTTCATATTAAAAATTGCCCTAATTTGGTTGAAGTCTTACTTGATGGAGTACAATCATTGAATGATCTAGAAATGAAGGAATGTAATAGTGGTGTGTTGAAAAGGCTGGTTCAAGTAGCTTCAGTAGTCACCAAGTTGAAAATAGGCCGTATTTTGGGGCTTAATGATGTGGCATGGAAAGGTGTTATAGAGTATCTTGGAGCAGTTGAACATTTATGCATCAGCAAGTGTAATGATATAAGACACTTGTGGGAATCAGAAACGGTTGCGAGTAAGGTTCTTCTGAAGTTAACTACACTGAGAGTGCGTGACTGTTGTAATTTGGTGAGTTTAGGAGCGAAAGAGGAGGAAGAGCATACTTGTCGGAGCAACTTCCTAGTATCTCTTAGGAAGTTGGAAGTATCTTGTTGTATGAATATAGAGCGTTGTTGTTGTCCACCTAACATTGATACTTTGGAAATCGTGCATTGCCATTCACTTATAGCTATCTCCTTACCAAGAGGAGGCCATAAGCTCAAGTCACTTGATATGTGGGGTTGTAGTAAACTATCAGAGAGTGAGTGGGGAGGACAAAAGATCAGAAGCAGTATGCCAATGCTTGATGTTGTACGGATAAACTGTTGGCAAAATTTGAAATCAGTCACTGATTTGAATTATTTGCTTTACTTAACGTCATTGACGATAATGAGTTGTAAAAATTTGGAGTCATTTCCTGACAATGAGTTGTCCAATATGACCTCGTTAACATATATTCATATAACTGATTGTCCAAGCATTGATGCTTCTTTTCCTCGTGGGATTTGGCCTCCCAAACTACATACCCTGGAAATCGGGAAGTTGAAGAAGCCCATTTCAGAGTGGGGCCCGCAGGATATTCCAACCTCAGTTGCTAATTTATACTTACACGGTGACGATGAAATGGGCAGTTGTTGTCAATTTTCTCATCTTATTCCTGCATCTCTTGCTTGTCTTGAAATACATGACTTTAAGAAACTGAAATCATTTTCAATGGGACTTCAGCACCTTAACTCCCTCCAATTTCTAGGGATTTACAGTTGTCCAAACATGATGGATCTACCAGAAATGTTGTTGTCATCACTCTTGAATTTAATAATCGGTGGCTGTCCAAACCTGAAAGAAAGAAGCAGTAAGGAGGCAACTACTGGCCCCTCATCTCTCATATCCCCTACATCTTCATATACTAAGCAATTACGAAGTTAATATATATGAAGGTTTTTGTCTCTCCCTTGAAAGATTTTATATCAAATAATTGATTTAAATTCGCTTTCTTTCCAACAAACAATTTGATATCTTTTTTTTTTGGCGTTCTTACCGTTTATTGTTCTTTTTGTGTCTCTGTGTGTGTGAAGATGATCATGTAACAGTAATAGTCTAATATGATATGATAATGCCAACTGATATCTTGTAATACTACAATTTTTAAACCCAACCTAGCTATTTAAACGCATACGGGTTAAGTGGAATGCATTTCAATCAAATGGGTCAATTTTGGCATCCTGATCATGATGATACAAATCACTTGTTAAATTGTTGGGAATAAAAATCTTGGGTATACATCCTTTTTAGGTTTAAACTTAAAAGATTTACTTTTGGGTATACATCAGAAAAGAGTAACATAAAATTTCAAATTTCCTTCCACAAAAAATTTAAATTGTTACCCTTTCACAAAAAGGCGATCCACCAATCAGATGTTGTAACCAAGTTTCTTGAAAATTGTACTAAGAATGCAATTGTTTATGTACATCAAAAACTGAATCTTACTTCTATGTTTTGCTCTTACATGATATTTCCATGTATTTATTCATCTCCTGATGAAATTGTATTAATATTACTTTCTTGAAGTTAAATTGTGAAATTTATTTGGATTTCTTCTCATGTTTACTTTATTTCTAGAGATGTTATCTCAAAAGAGAAAGACATGTTGCTGTTTTTAGCAAGAGACAAATTATGCAAAGCCTCAAACTCAGAAGTGGCACCAAAAAGGAATGTGTAACATGACAACATCTGCCTTCTAATGTAAGAACTCTTTCCACACTTACATGTTCAAGTATTGTGTTGGATATTGGCATATTATTGAGTGATAATAGGGTCCATTCTGGGTAGCACCAGATCAGTTTCTCGAGTTTATATGAACACATTTTTTCAGTTCAGTGATTTTTTCGAATGTGTGAATTTGATATTTTGATTTGAGTTATATTTTCCACCTTGTGACTCACAATGGCAGCATACTAAGTATGTCTTTTGGTCATTTCACACTTATTCTTGAATACTAAATCGATCTCCTGTTTTTCAAATTTTCAGACCTGAGGTGATCTATTTGGCATTAAGATTCCAACCAGACTGATGATCATACAAACTGGGTAGTAAGGACTTTTAAAATAGCCTCGGTAATTGATTGGCAAGGATACAAAAAGAACAAGGGAATTCAGGGAAAGGAGGATATTAATTCATCATAACTTGGTTCAGGTTATAACTGGTTCGGGTTATAACATGCAGCTTAAAAAAATTAGATTAATTGTTTCGGGTTAAAACTTGTCGGTTGTGGTGGCCAGTGAGGATGACACGCTGGTGATGACCTGTTCTAAGTTTGCAATATTCTTAAAACCCATTTTGACTTTCTATAAATTGGGTACCCATAAAGTAATCATGAATTTGAAACATAACTCAGATTAACTCTTTTCTTAAAAAAGTAGACTATACTGCACTAAATCAAAATCAGAAACATGTGTTTTAAGGCGAATGTAAGAGTTAGTGTTACTAAATTTATCAATGTTTTAAGGGCTGAACCGGCCAGGTCAGACCAGGATCTGTAGAAATAAGCGATTTGCTTATCTATTTTTGAACCACTTACAAAATAATCTAGTCAACTGTTAACTGCAGATGGACTGATGCACTAGAAGTTTGTGGACTCTTATTATACAGAGATGAAAATTTTATAGAATCCTAAAACCTCATTATATCCAACTGTTAGTTTGTGTTTTATTCATCCACTGCATAATACACTAAAAGATCATCTTTTTTACATGCTGGAATTACCATTTATAACTAGAAATAATCTTCAAAAGAAACCTCACATGGAGGTAGCAGTGTTGGTGGTGGTCGTGCTGGCTACAACCGGTGGGCATTACTATTTTAAATGTTTGAAAGATGATGTCTGCAACAAAAGACACAAACATTTAAATGGCAGAAGTACATAACAATTCTTTTGAGCACAAAAACAACCTTTCAAAAGTATATAATTACTAAATAAAAAAGATGTTATGCCACTTATACCCTTTGGAAACAATACTCTTTAGTGTGACACAGTTCAATGATAATATTTCCATCCTTCAGAATGAAAGAGATTGATGACCTTTTCGACCCATTTATGATAAACAGACCGATATTGGTAATATTTAATTTGCTTACTGAGTTAAACTGGCGAAATAAAAAAGTAGCTTAAAATGTAACCAAACCATAACCAAATATAAAAGAAGACAATGTGCATACAGAAGACATGAACTAACCAAACCATAACCGAATCCCAAACAAAAAAAAAGTCTAAGTGGATTCAAGAATGAAATTTACACGAAACATCGGAAAATGAAATACTGGAGTCTGGAGATTAAATCAAACACAGGATTCAATACAACGCTATAACACACTACAGAACCTCTAAAAACTCTCACGCGTGTACAAGACTTGTATACATGTGCCTCAAAAATATAGATGAAGACTAAGAAAAACTTATCATTCTCAGCAATCAAGGGAATAACAGTAGTAATATGCAGTGGATGTACAAGAAGCAAAATGAAAATTACAAAATTGCCCCTGTCTCTCAAAGGCTTGGGTTTCTTGACTTTACAGCAACAACATTGTAGTCCTCTAAGATTTCCTATTCCCAGAAGAGCACTGCAACTAACTTCATTAATTAACAAGTTTTTTCCTGAAAGACAAATAAACACAAATTGAATAAAACAAGGTCCCAACTTAAACCGACACTTTTAACAGTATGAGGAAAGAAAGGTTGGTAGCTTATTGTAGATGCTAAAGCATAAGTTTGATATAGAAAGGTATGTAATCGGATAATATAAGTATATAACGTTGTGCATTTCGTCTTGTTACATTCAACTCATACTGATTCGAGTTGATATTTGATGTAAACATTTATTGCAAGTTCAATGGATTAACAAAAAGTTGATCAGCAGGGCATAATTTAAAATAAAACATTTTACCAAAAATTACCTTTTTAGTATAGTTTTGTGAAATGTATATTAAACACAATTAGAAATCTTGCTATTTGATTGAAATTTCATTCACTGACTTTAAGTACATTGTAATGTGATAAAAATTAGAGTATTACCTCAGACAAACAAAATATTTATTTTCGATCAGAAAAACAAAATATTTACTGGCATTTGTCATATATATATGTTCATAGTTCAAGCGATCATGATTTCTACATATCTATAAACTAGAACTACAGTCTCAGTTCACCATTTATTCCCATCATATTTATAAAGAAAAAGACAAAAATAATCAGCAAGCATATTCATGCCAACAGCCACAAATTGAGATCTTATTTACGGAGTATAACTTTTCGTTTGAAAAAAAAAATCAGTTACAAAATTTAAAATCAGTAAAGGGAGAGAGACCTTCATACAAGCCATAACCAAGGATATAAGTCGATAAAGGGGATATGGGAGATGAGAGGCCAAAAGTGAAGGAAATAACGCTTCTGGTAAATCCATCATGTTTGGGCAGTTGGTAATGAGAGATGTTGGAGAGCAGTGAGGTGTTGGGGATGAGACAGTTTATTCAGTTCCGGACAGTCGTCAAAATAGAGATGTTGGAGGGAAGTAAGGTGTTGGAGTCCCATTGAAAACGATTCCAATTTTTCAAATTCATGCATGTGAAGAGAAATAAGAGATGAAGGAAGAACATGAGTGAAGAGGTAGGTCCCAGCAGAGCCCAGTTGGACCCGCAAGACTCACCTTCAAAAGAGACGTCTGCGCAGAAACCAACTGGATACGCAGGACCCACCATGCTCAGAGACGTGACGTCCTTACGCGCAGTACGCAAGCTGTTCCCGCAGGAAATGCCTCCCAATGGTGAAGTACTCTGCCTGTTCCCGCAGCTGCAGATACAAGCCATCAGGGAAGGCCACCCGCGCAGCAAGGCTACACGCACAAGGCACTTAGCTCACAATCATTCAGTTGTCACCTGAAGGAATGAGCAAAGCCGGGATCAGTCCCGCACAAAGGCGGGAGGGGGAATACTCCCGCCCAAAAGCCAGTCCGTACGATACGGGAAGATCTTCTGTACTGTACCTGACGAGGTATGGGCAAAAGATCTGACTAAAGATACGACAGCTTATTGACAACAGTATGGCGAGCAGCATGCTCTTGTACTGTATGTCACTATTAGCCGCTGCCTACTCACCAACTCCTGTCATACCACGTGCATAGCCGGCAGTTGGTGGAAAAGGAATAGTACACAGCAGGCCTGGTCACTGTCAGCCGCTGCCTACCCACCAACTACCAGCAGGGCACGTGCGTAGGCCACAGTTGGTAGAACAGGAATACTATTCAGCCGGCCACACCTCCTTGGAAACCTACCTTCGGCTATAAATACCCCAAATGGTATGATCATCTTATCATCTTATCACATTATCATCATATACTATCTCGTATTACATATTATACCTGATATCTGCTCTAGCAATCTCTTAATATACATTTATATTTAAAGAGCAATCTAGTCTGATTCTCACGCCGGAGGGTGGTCACAAGGAGGAACCCCCCCCCCTTCTCAGTGACAAGCTCACGGTGTCTGTTTTGCAGGTTATCAGAAGAACCATCTTTGCCGGATCCAACCCCTCGTGGGAAACATCTATCTAACCCCCAGGTTATCCGTAATCTGCCCGGGGTCCGGTTAGTGTTTCTTCATTGGCGCCATCCGTGCATAAAAGCTAGAACTTCATTTCTTCAGTTTTTTCAAACTTCTGGAAAGATGGTTAAAGAAACTCCGGTAACCACAACCCCAGCTACTGGGGGGAATACCAGCGACTACACAGTTTTTACGAACACTACCCCGGCTACCCAAGCCGGGGCAAGTGCAGTAAATTTTACGAACACTGCCCCAGTTACCCAAGCTGGGGCAAGTGCAGTAAATAATCGCTCACTGGGATTCACCGATACCCGGTTAGAGAGAGAACGAACGAGGCTCCCCCGCCAAACACTCGATGAAATTAAAGCGTGGGCGGAAGCACGTCAAAAGGAATTCCAAGCTGAGTTGGACGAACGCTTGCGTTCCGTCCAACAGGCTGACGAATTTGGAAGCATTCAACTCAACATGAGTAGTGAGTGCGAATACTCGGAGGAATCCGACACCGACGCGAACCCTCGCCATTGGGCAAAAGGGAAGCGTAAGGAAACGGACTCCCAACCGAGAAGGAGTTTTGGAGAAGCCTTCAAACCAAAAAACACATGTGGAAATCCACGTGCCTTCTCCAAAACATTCAGACCAACTGTGCCAAATGCAGGAACGTCCAAATTTGCAAGGGACATTGCGGAAGCAATCGCCCCGAAAAGTGCCAAACAGATGTCCAACATCGGCACTTACGATGGTATATCTGATCCAGACGATCATTTGAACAGGTTTATAGCGGGGGCAACCGTCAGTAGTTGGACGGAACCTACGTGGTGTTACATGTTCCAAATGACGCTTGCTGGGGCAGCTAGAGCGTGGTTCGATCGTCTACCGGTCAACCACATCTACGACTGGGCAGACTTCCAACAGAAGTTTAGCCAACACTTCAGCCAACAAAGAAAGTATACCGAAGAGCAATGGACAATCCTCAAATGCATTCGAGAGGAAGATGAATCTTTGCTAGACTTCATCACTCGCTTCAACTCAAAGAAGCTAAGTTTGGGTAATATCAGCGAAGATCTTGTTCGCGCTGCTTTCATCCAGGGCGCAAACGACCCAGAGCTCATCCGCACCTTAACGGGTAAAGATGGCATGCCATCCACATGGGATGCCATCATGACAGCAGCAAAACGCTTTGCGGAAACGGAGAAGCAACTGGGTAGAGATCTCCCACAGAGCACAAACCTCTACACCCAGAAAACAAGAGAAGACAACGTCCTCACCGCCCGACTAAACAAAAAGCGGAAGCTAGGCATTTGGCAGTCAAGGGTAAACTTTGACACCTCATCCGGCTTGCAACATCGATTAGGCGGAAGGGATAACGTACAGTCAAACCAGAACTCCAGATGGACGCCACTCACCAAAAGCGTCACCGAGATATTCGCCACTGAGGAGCTCCCATGGCCAAAGGCTCCAATTATCCGACATCGTCACAATGCTGATCGGAGCAAATACTGTGACTTTCACAGGACAAAAGGCCACAACACTGAAGAATGCACAGACGTTAAGGACATGGTCGAAGCATTTGTCAGAGATGGGACGCTCGCGCACCTCGTGGCGCAATGAACGCTGAGCAGGCTGATGCGTGTAGAACCCTAGTTGGGGAAAACACGAATAAAATTGCAGCTTCAATGTTGGAGACTACATACTGCGCAAACAACGAGATCCCGAACCAGGTGCATATCGGCTCGATGGCACTCCCATCCCAACAACATGGAAGGGAGCTCAATTACACAGTTTGCATGTAGATCAATTCCAAATTTGTAAAGAAAAGGCCCAGAGCCACTTCTAATGGAAATGATTCTCCTTAGAACATCGACGCTGATGATTTCACATTTATACTTTTATGAACTTTCAACACTGATGCCGGTTTTCAGCGCATACATAAGTGTGAAAGTCGTTGCGTGGGGAAGGCGGCAAAACCCGCATAAACCCAAAAAACGGCAAACCTTCACGCATGTCAGTTGAAGGGTAAAGTTCAGTCATCCCACTAAATGAAAGTGCCGGTCTATCCGCATGAATCATGATAGAGGAAACTGAACACTAACCTATTAACAACCGCGCGTCGAACGGTTAATTTATTCAACACGAATATGCCGGTTTTCACCGCATAATTACGTGGAAAGTCGTTGCGTGGGGAAGGCGGCAAAACCCGCATAAACCCAAAAAACGGCAAACCTTCACGCAGGTCAGTTGAAGGGAAAAGTTCAGTCATCCCACTAAATGAAAGTGCCGGTCTATCCGCATGAATCATGATAGAGGAAACTGAACACTAACCTATTAACAACCGCGCGTCGAACGGTTAATTTATTCAACACGGATATGCCGGTTTTCACCGCATAATTACGTGGAAAGTCGTTGCGTGGGGAAGGCGGCAAAACCCGGATAAACCCAAAAAACGGCAAACCTTCACGCAGGTCAGTCATAGGTAAACTTTGGTCAACTAAATGAAAGTGCCGGTCCTAACCGCACAAATCATGAGAGGAAACCTAACCTATTGACAACCGCGCGTCGAACGGTTAACTTATTCAAAACAGAGAATTTCTAACAAAAGGATGAGGAAAACCTACACGCATGTTAGATGTAGGTAAAGTTTAGCCATCCTAAGTGCAAGTGACGGTCCTACCCGCACAATCACGAAAGAGGAAGCAAAACTTCAACCTATTATCTACCACGTTCAAAGGTTAACTTATTCTAAACACTTAGAAAATTTCTAAAAAGATGAGTAAAACCTACACGCAGGTTAGATGTAGGTAAAGTTTAGCCATCCTACTAAGTGCAAGTGACGGTCCTACCCGCACAATCACGAAAGAGGAAGCAAAACTTCAACCTATTATCTGCCACGTTCAAAGGTTAACTTATCCTAAACACTTAGAAATTTCAAAAAGGATGAGGAAAACCTCCACGCAGGTCAGATGTAGGTAAAGTTTAGCCATCCTACTAAGTGCAAGTGACAGTCCTACCCACACAATCACGAAAGAGGAAGCAAAACTTCAACCTATTATCTACCACGTTCAAAGGTTAACTTATTCTAAACACTTGGAAAATTGCTAATTTAAACTAAAGTATGCAAGTCATATAACGTTTATAAAGCAAGGAATCCAGTGAAAATAGCGGTCTTAACCGCACAAAGATTTATATTTCATAATATTCATTACAAGAATGGCCGGGTAACTACCCGCCTACAAGAATATAAATCTATACAAGCTAAATCTATCCTAGCAGTGGGAAGGGATCTTCAGGATCAAGTTTCAGGGCCACTTCCACTTGGACCAGCACCATCAGTAGAGCGTGGCAGTTCAAGGAAAGCTTTAAGGATAGCTAGCCCATCATCAGCAGCAGCAACTTCGTTTACCTTCTCTACCACCGGATGCGGGAAGGCGGCATACTGATTCACTGCTTGGTCGTATACAACTTCAGTATCTACATCAAATAAAGGGAAGTTGGAAGGCGGGATGCCTTTCTCAACGAACCCTAGACCAAGCAGGAAACCGGCATTTTCCCCATCCTCATGAGAAGCGTTGAGGGCTGCGCTCATAGCATCGTCATAAGACGCCTCCGTGAAGACTCGATGCACAACCTACAAAAAAGAAAATATACAAGTATCAGAACCTTTTCTATTTACAAAGAAAAGCGTGAAGACATGAAGCTAAACATACCTGAGACAACGCTTCTCGAAGAAGCCATTCCTTGGCAACCAGAGCCTCCTGGAGGGCAGCTTGAGCTTCGTTACGGGCCCGTTCGGCTTCACTTTTGTTGAGGTTGGCAAGCAACACTTCTTTAGCCGCAGCCTCTTCGACGCCCTTTATCTTCCGCTCAGTGTGGTCAAGCACCCCCTTCTGGTCCAAGATCTCTTGGAGCTTTTTGGCGTCTTCCATCGCCAAGGCATCATGAGCCTGCTGGAGAGCCTCTAATTTGGCTTTAAGCTCTTCATTCTCCACGCGTAGAGGCTCAGCAACAGCTTCAGCCTTGGTGGCCCTTTCAGTTGCGTTCCTAGCAGTTTCCTTAGCCAGCCGAAGCTGTTCATTAACAGCTTGGGCAGCCTTGGAACGGGCCTCGAGACGGGCCTGAACCTCAACTTCAAGGGCCTTGAGCGCCTTCTCCTTCTCCGCAGCCGCGGCGGAGAGCCTCCTATTCTCCTCCCGGACAGCCCGCGCCTGAGCTACTTCTTGAATGCGAGCTGCTTTTAACTTGTCGTTTTCACGACAAAGCAGCTCGACGCGCGGCTGCATCCGGGCAAGGAGAACCCGAAGCTCATTGGTTAGCCTACCCTCCTGGTAGCTAGCCATGGCTTCCCCCAACGCACCACTGGGAGCTGCGTGACGAGCCCACTCCACGCACTCCACAGGTGTGCGAAGGGTTGTTCCTCGGCGGATGTTCCATCGTGGAACATACACTTCATTGGAATCCGACACTGCAAAAAACAAAAAGCAGTTAGGAAAAGATGATATAAAAAAAAAAAAAAAGGCCAAAAGAACCCTACGCACCTGTAGGGTCAATAACAGGCCGATAGCCGCCAAACCCATCACCTGAACCCAAGGGAAATCCATCCAAGAGGTCAGGCAGATGGGAAGGAGGCAGAGGTTGGCGATAAGCCCCATGCATACCTGAAGGATCGGCCGTCGTTGCCGATGACGGAGGAGGCATGGTAACAGCCGCCGCGGTCGCCGCTGCGGAATTTGCAGCAAAAGTAACCGCCGGCTCAGTGAAAGATGCGGTAAAAATGGCACTGACAGCCGGTGGTGATGTCATCACAGCTGGAACAGTCGGCTCAACGGAGTGAGCAACTGAACCAGCGGAAGCAGGCGCAGGCGCAGCCGCCTGGGTCGTCGCCTCAGGTAGGCTGACCAAGCCTACCGTCATACGCGGAGGGGTACTCCTCTGCGCTCCACCCTGGAATGCGTCAACATCCACGCCTACACAAAAGATAAAGTGTTAATGATGGAAAGCTATGAAGTTAAAGATAAAGGAAGTTTGTACTTACGGGTTTTCTTAAGCCTAAAAGTGCGGACAGGCGGGGACGAACCCGATGGAGCCGGCCTCTTTGCGCCGCTCACCGTCGTCATCCGGGGCTCTCCGGAGGTGACAGTCGCAGCCTCCGGAGCAGTGGTCCTATCACCACCCGGGTTCCCCGCCACCTCCTCGCTCTCGGCCTCTGAGTCAGACCGAGGCACCGGATCGGCAGTGGAGGCCACCTTCTCCTTCCCCTTCCCGCCGGCAGCCTTCTTCTTCCGCACCAACGGAGGACCATCTGCGGATTCCTCATCAGAACATAAGATTAGAGGAATTCCGGCAGAGGTTTCAACATTGAGGGGTCGAGGGTTGAATAGCGCCTTACCTGGCCGCCTGGCGCTCAGGATCTCGTGGCCTAGCGGGTAGACCTCCACGAACCGATCCGCCGTTTGTTCTAGGATGGGCAACTCGTTCTCATCTAGAGCACGAGTACCCATCCGAGCGGGACTGTCAGCCTCCCGCGGATGCAGGAGCGACTGCAAGTCGTTCCCCTCTGAAATAACCAGGAAAGAAGTTAGAAGAGATTCTAAATCAACAAAAAGAAACAGAGCATACCGTAAGGAACAGAGTTCAAACCGTATTCGAGGACGATCGGGATCTTTCGCGCATCCGCATCCTTCCACACCCGGCTCATCCCGAGCATCACCATCCCGGACTCCGCAAACCGGTAAACCGGAGATTGGACTCGGGATATCTTCGAGAACCATTCCGCCTCCTGGTAGTTGGAGGCGTGAAGGCTTGGGAGAGCTTGCCCATTTTTAAATTTCATGGCAAGGGGGATGGCGCGAGCGGAGATGTAGAAGAACTCCCGCTTCCACGAACGAAGACTGCGCTCGGTTGCGCAAATCTTCAAACCCTTGATCCGGGTTATCAGCGTATACCACCCCTGGATGCACCTCCAAGAGTAGAAGGTCATCAGGCGGTCGACATAGGGCTCAATGCCCAGAATCCGGCACACCCACTCGAAGTGGCGAATCTTCGCGATCGCCATTGGGTGCACCTCGGTCAGGTGTACACCGTGCCTCTCCAGGACACGGTACACAAACTTTGTCAACGGGAACCTAAGATTCCCATAGACAAAGAATGCAGCATATACCCCGATCTTGCCTCTGGGGGCATCATATACCGTCTGATGGGGTTCAGGAAACTCAGGCTCGAGAGACTCGAGCATGAACTTCCTGACGATGTACTGATACAGATCGACAGGCAGAGCACACTGGCACTCGCCAGCAGTACTCTTGTCATCGGCGAACACCCCAGCCTCCTGGGCTGTAGACTCAAGATCGTGAGACGACATCTTGCAGATATGAAAGAAGAAAACGATTTCAAGAGAATGCTCGACTGAAAAGATGAGTATTCGCCGGAAATCGTTTTGAAGATGAAGAGAAAAGTGAAAGTGTGGATTACAAAGAACCCTCTCCCCCTTTATATACTAATCGCAATTAATGCGATGAATTTAATGCGGAAGAGAGAGAAATCGAAGGTGCAATGAAACTATGACACGTGGCAAAAAGCAAGCTGGCAACAGCTGTTGAAAGGACGCGTACCATTAATTTCGCGGCCACGCGCCCACGCGCCTGAAAAAGCGTCTGGAATGACCAGGTACTGTCACGTCACCATAACTTCCTGCACGTCCTGACACAGTCAGAAGAAACCGTCGCACGACGTTTCAGCAGTTTGGACTGTTCTTATCCTTTCACCAACTCTTCGAATTTCAAAGAATTCAAAAAGATTCAAAAGTAAGCGGGAAAATACCCCTTACCTTGGCAACCAAGTAACCATAAGACGGGTACGGGTACAGTGTTAAGGCAAAACCCTTCACATACTTAGCACCTGCAGGGAATTGAAGCCAAGAATACCTCGGCAACCAAGTAACTATAAGACGGGTGCGGGTACAGTGTTAAGGCAAAACCCTTCACATACCTAGCACCCGCAGGGAATTGACGCCAGGAATACCTTGGCAACCAAGTAACCATAAAACAGGTGCGGGTACAGTGTTAAGGCAAAACCCTTCACATACCTAGCACCCGCAGGGAATTGACGCCAGGAATACCTTGGAAGTAAAGTAACCGTAAGACGAGCGCGGGTACAGTGTCAAGGCAAAACCCTTCACATACCTAGCGCTCCGCAGGGAATTGAAACCAAGAAGGATCTTCTGGGCAATGCTTGCGGAAACGGAAATAACATCCCCGCATAGCGGGAACGTCGAGAACTACATTGTTTGAAGCTCCAGGATGGAATTGGTGGTTTTAACATAATTGATCACTATGTTCAAAACTACCAAAACCTCATGGAGAATCCACACAAGTGGGACTCAACGCTCCTGACTTGCGAGGAGGTTACAGACCTACCCGCATCATACCCAAAGATCAAGCAGGAAAGTCGGGAATTTTTGCAAGTGACAAGGACTTCCGCGGGAAGAATCCCCATGGAAAACCTTAAAAAACCCCTTTCAAAACCCTTTGCTTAAGTCCAAAAGTTCACCTCACTTTATTAAACATTCATGAGAAGAACATTGGACTGGGGGGACTTGAAGAGGTAGGTCCCAGCAGAGCCCAGTTGGACCCGCAAGACTCACCTTCAAAAGAGACGTCTGCGCAGAAACCAACTGGATACGCAGGACCCACCATGCTCAGAGACGTGACGTCCTTACGCGCAGTACGCAAGCTGTTCCCGCAGGAAATGCCTCCCAATGGTGAAGTACTCTGCCTGTTCCCGCAGCTGCGGATACAAGCCATCAGGGAAGGCCACCCGCGCAGCAAGGCTACACGCACAAGGCACTTAGCTCTCAATCATTCAGTTGTCACCTGAAGGAATGAGCAAAGCCGGGATCAGTCCCGCACAAAGGCGGGAGGGGGAATACTCCCGCCCAAAAGCCAGTCCGTACGATACGGGAAGATCTTCTGTACTGTACCTGACGAGGTATGGGCAAAAGATCTGACTAAAGATACGACAGCTTATTGACAACAGTATGGCGAGCAGCATGCTCTTGTACTGTATGTCACTATTAGCCGCTGCCTACTCACCAACTCCTGTCATACCACGTGCATAGCCGGCAGTTGGTGGAAAAGGAATAGTACACAGCAGGCCTGGTCACTGTCAGCCGCTGCCTACCCACCAACTACCAGCAGGGCACGTGCGTAGGCCACAGTTGGTAGAACAGGAATACTATTCAGCCAGCCACACCTCCTTGGAAACCTACCTTCGGCTATAAATACCCCAAATGGTATGATCATCTTATCATCTTATCACATTATCATCATATACTATCTCGTATTACATATTATACCTGATATCTGCTCTAGCAATCTCTTAATATACATTTATATTTAAAGAGCAATCTAGTCTGATTCTCACGCCGGAGGGTGGTCACAAGGAGGAACCCCCCCCCCTTCTCAGTGACAAGCTCACGGTGTCTGTTTTGCAGGTTATCAGAAGAACCATCTTTGCCGGATCCAACCCCTCGTGGGAAACATCTATCTAACCCCCAGGTTATCCGTAATCTGCCCGGGGTCCGGTTAGTGTTTCTTCAATGAGAGAGTTGACTACAGCTACTCACTCCATCGTCACCGTCTAAGTATAGTTGTACAAGTGAGGTTGGAAAGTTTTGTGGGCCCCACTCTGAGATAGGCTTCTTCAACTTGCCTATATCTAAAGAGCGCAAGTTGGGAGGCCACACCCCACGTGGGAAACGAGCATCCATACTTGGACAATTGAATATTGCAAGACTCATTAACGATGCCAAATTGGACAACTCGTTGTCAGGAAACGACTCCAAATTTGCACAAGTTACTATGCTCAATGACGTGAGTTGAACCAAGTAATTCAATTTAGTGATCAATTTTAGATTTACCCAACAAGATATCGTTACTTGATGAAGCATTGGCAAGCTGCTTCGCTTGGTGTTCAACTTGTGTCCTCCCCATTCCCTTTCCAATAGTTTATCACAAGATATATCAAGTGACTTGAGTTTTTGCCCTTTGATTGGTAGGGAGATCGTTGTAATTGAATCACAACACCTAACACTTAACGTCTCAATGTTATCTGGACAGCTGCAACGCTCCATATATTTACAATGAGATACATTCAACAACCTAAGAGATGGTAGCTGCAGGTTTCTCTTACAATTATCTTCCTCCTCTTTCTCTCCTAAACTTAACAAATTATCACAGCCAGACACTTCCAATTTCCTTAACTTCACAAGAACCTTACTCGCAATTGCCTCTGATTCCCACAAGTATCTTATTTCATTACAATACATGATCTTTAAATATTCAATCGCGCCAAGATACTCTATAACACCTCTCCACACAACATCATTAAGCCCTGAAATAGATGATATTTCCAATTTAATGATTGATGAAGCTACATGAACCAGCCTTCTCAACACACCACTGTCACATTGACTTAAATGTAGAACATTAAGTGTAGGTAGTGCTTCGAGTGTGACTTCAGCCAACATAGGACAATTTAGTATAATAAGCTTTTGAAGGCATGGGAACACAACCTCAACCTCACTATTCACTAACCATTTCTCCCACCCTCTCATACTTTCAAAACTTAGAATTTCGAGTGAAGGAAATGCAAGACCCGACCCAAGTAACTCCATACCCACAACTTTCACCCATCCAGACTTTGAATAAACAACTCCTTGAGTGCCGGTAGTTTCCCAATTGGCGGTAGAGTTGTACAGTTTTTACAACCACGTATTGACACATAATTCAATCGAAGAAATGAGGGATCCCCAACCCAATTTGGAAACACTGATCCCCCATATGAAATAATTTTGAGTCGTTTTAAGTATTCATTACGAGGCTTCAACTCATTCAGGACCTCCTTCTCAAGCATTTCATTTTGTGAACCATCTAACACATCACTCCATACAACCTCTAACTCGCTAAACCTCTTTTGTGAAAAGTTTGCCTCACGTGCGTGTATTGCGTTATGCACTTTTTCTAAACCCGCAATGGAAATTTTCCCACATAGATACTTTAAGTCTTTAAGATTGGTTATTTCAAATCCGCTTTCACCTCCGATAAAGATGTTGGAGAGAGTTGCAGGCTTTTCAACTCACCAATCCATATTGGCGTTTCCTTCAAATACCAAGTGTCCCTAATGTCAAGATGTCAAAGGTTTTTTAGCTTTAACAAGTTGTTGGGCAACTTACCCTGACAGCCAGATACAATCAGCGTCTCTAAATTATAGAGATTGCAAACACTTTCCGGTAAATGTGTGATTCCACTTCGAGATAGATTAAGATACCTAAGGTGGCTCAATGTACCAATGGACTCTGGTACATCACTTATTTTAAAACCACTCAAACATAGAACCCTTAACAATGGCAACTCAAGAAATAAATTAACCAAAATATTATTTGAAAAGTAGAAACAATGCAAACTCTCTGCCACCCTAACAGAAGTTGCCAAGAATGTTCTCAAACTTTTAGCTCCTTTAATATAAACTACATATTTCTCACGAACAAATGACATATGGCGGTACTTTTCCAACGCTTCCTTCCTAATATCCTTCTCCGACCTTAAGAAAAACTCACCAGCAATAGATATCGCCAAATCACTTATCATGTCATGCATCACAAACAATGATTCGTTATTAGGTTCATGTTGGAAAAATGATCTTGACAACAACTCATCAAAATATTCAAGACCCAAGCACTCTTGTGCTTTATTGCTTGGGTTTAATTGATGCAAAAACCCTTCTGCTGACCAAAACTGAACTAGTTCCTCTTTATCAAACACATAGTTTTTGGGGTACAAGGAGCAATATGCAAACAACTGCTTCAAACGTGCAGAAAGATCATGGTAGCTTAGTTTAAGGGCGAGCGGGATTTCTTCTTTAATTGGTAACCTCCATATCTCACTATCTAATACTTGCTTCCAATACTCTTCTTTATCTTTTTTTGTACTTAATAATCTCCCAAGTGCTTTTAAAGACAAAGGCAGTCCGTTACATTTTTTCACGATACCTACGCCGTGTGGCTTGAGTGACAAATGTGAATCAAAGTTATTTACACCCAATGCGTGTAAAGCAACTAAAGACAAAGCATCATCATGGGACAGACTTCCTAGCTGGTTTGGAGCACTATAACCCAACATTTTAAGCAACCTATCATTCCGCGATGTCATGATGATTTTACTTCCTGGAGCACATACATGAAACAGATCAACTATAGTTTCCCAATCCTCACAACTTTCACTCTGTACATCATCCAATACCAATAGAAACCTCTTGTCCCTTAGGTGATCCATAAGAGCTACTTGGAGCAGTGTTAAATCTGGAAAGTTGTCGTTTACCCCTCCCACCGATTGAAAGATAACTTTACTTATATGAAAGCTATCAAATTCATTTGAAACACTGATCCACGCCTTGAGTTCGAAGTGATCCTTAACTACTTGTTCATCATACAAAAGTCTAGCTAGAGTTGTTTTGCCAATTCCGCCCGTACCAACTATGGGAACAACACTAAACTTTTGATCACATGATTCCTCCACCAATAACATGTTTACGAGTGCATCTTTCTCCGCTTGTCGTCCAACAATACTAGATGGATAAACCATAGAGGTTTGTAATCTTCTATTTATATTCGTCGGCCTATTTTCCTCTTTTACAGTTAAACCAAGGGAATCTTTCTCCTCAACTAGGCCTTGTAATTTGGTGATAATATCATAAATCTTTGAAAAGTTTTGTACCTTGCTGGTGTTGGTTTCTGATTCGTGACGCCTAGCTTCGGTTGCTAAATCGTCTAGTACGTCATCTATGTCGTAAGCCAAGTGTTGGAGTTCATTCAGCCATCGTTTCACGGATTGATCGGTTATCTCCTTCTGAGAAGCATCTGTAAGCACACCTTGAATCTGGAACAATGATTGCTCCAATTTCTTTATCTCAGAAACGTATGGAGCAGTTGTTTCGGAAGCCGCATAGGCCAGCTTCTGGTGAAGAGCGGATACGAAAGCAGCCATTAGTTATGGTGATCAGATTGAAGAGTTTTAGATGAATTGGGTGATGTTGTGAAGCGTTGGGGTTAGTTTTTTTGGTCGTTATATTGTTATGGTCAACCACGCAAATGGGTGGAGTAGTTGGATATCACTTTCACGTGGATGTTTTAACGACCGAACATTAAAACCATAAGTAAAAAGACCAGAATTGTCCCTTTGGTCAAAAAGTCTATTTTCCTTTATTTTATAGCGATATAATTACATATTTATTTTATTTTTTTTATCTGTCTTCTGAACATTCAAATGTTTGGATGTGTATTTTTAAAGGAAGTTGAAATTGAAAAATCATGACTTTTTTCAAAGGGTTAATAAAAAATCACTAACATAAAAAATAACTTTTAAGTAGTGCAAAGATAATAATCCCCTTTCTAAACTATCAACTTCACCTTTCACGCCATAATGCACTCTATATACCTTTTGTGTCTTATGTATAACCATTTATAATTTCTTATAACATCGACTCGAGTATTTAATTTATTAAAGTCCAATCAGTTAGATGGATAAACAATGTTTTTGAAAACCAACATACCTAAATCTTAACTCTTAAGTTATTACCCAAATCCTTTGCCATTTTTGGTTTTCACTGTTTTGGTTTTCTTAATTTTTAAAATTTTTGGGCGAAAAAATGTATCAAAATAACGATGATATCGAATACAAATAATTAATAACTTAGTATAGATGTTAATTTATGCTTTTGCCCCTATTAAAACACTCCTGTCACATTCGTGTGATAATTTTGCTTTACTCTTGATCATGCTATACACATTGACACGCTTGTCTAAATTTATGACCTTACACCTATGTTATGTTAAGAAAAGTAAAACCGAGGAGCCTCATATTATTTTAAAAATTGGAAAACCTACTTTCTAGATTTGAATTATTCAAGTCAGTTAAACCAAGAATCATACATTCAACTCGCAAACTATTCAGAGAATACTTAATAATAGTAAGAATTTACAAATGTTGTCCTTTAAACAAAGCCAATTTACGGTTCGTGTCCTTTATTTAGTTTCTTTGCAGGTGGTGTCATTTAAACATTATTTTCCTACACGTTATGTCATTTACGTTAAATGTGTTAGAAAAACCCAGTTAAATACCCTCACGTGAGGCGCATGTGAGGGCATATTGGTCTTTTCATCTATATCTGCAAACTTATAACACATTCCCCCTCCTTTCTCTCTTCTTTCTCTCTCTACGCCACCACCATCATCGCACCATCACCATACCACAACAACTCCGGCCACCATACCCCCACCCACGAATCGTAAAAACAGGATAAAATTTTAATAACAAATTTGAGGCCCACCATCTCAATTACATCTTCACCGCCTCAAGATCCTAACCCCAACCTGAACATGAATCTTCTTCCCACATAAGCCCATCGACACTCTAAACACCACCAAAGAATCATCACAAATATGCCACCAACCTTGAATAATAAAATACGAGCCAACCAAAACAAATCAACAATAATCGAACAAAACCCTATTTTCAAAACATCAAATCTGGTTCAAATTGAAGCTCTATCATTTCAAGTTTCTTAAATCTGTGAACGCAATGATTGATACCTGAGATGGGGTAAAGACAAGTACTAACTCGCCATTATTAATAATCGAACAAGCAAATGCCTCTTTTAATTAGAAGTGAGAGAGGCTATGGTTTCACATGGGATGAAAATTGCAGCGCGACGCCATGGGTTTCAAATTTCAGATTGAGAGTTGCAGGTGGCGATCGGCGGCGGTTCAAAGAAGGGAGGGAGACGACTATTGTTAAAGATGGAGCGGGTTGGGCTTACCTACACTCCAAACCCTAACCGACCACCGGTGTTGTGGTGGTGGTGGTGGTCAGATGGTCTAACGGTGGTGGAATTTTAGTTTTTTAATTGTTATCATTATTAATATGAGTATATGAATTTGTTTTGAAAAGACCAATATGCCCTCACATGCGCCTCACGTGAGGGTATTTAACTGAGTTTTTCTAACCCAGTTAGCGTAAAGGACATAACGTGTAGGAAAATAATGTTTAAAGGACACTGCTTGCAAAAAAACTAAATAAATGACATGAACCGTAAATTGACTTTGTTTCAAGGACAAAATTTGTAATTTTGTCTTAATAATATCAAGAAACAAAATAACTAGGTCACATTTTCTCATGCACAATACAACTTCAATAATATTATGAAAGTTATAAAATTTTACAACACTACACCATTTTTACATTGACATAATTTCATGACAGTGGGCAAACGTCATCTACGACAAAAATGAGTAAGTGTTCGTAATCAAAACATATGATTGATAAACACTTTATTATTACAAGAAAAAACCAACTCAAAAACTCGTTACAACAATTTTCTATTAATCAAACCTCCAAATCCTCTACCCGAGACCTATACTTGTAGATCTAAACTGGTGTGCGAAAATATATATATAAATAAAACACAAGTCACAACTAAGCTTTAAAAACCAAAAAATCTATCCTAGTTCACACAAACGGCAAGTGTACCGATCGCGTATAGCACAGATAAGGAAAGTCCGGATATCGAACTCGAAGACACGTGAAAACGTTTATAATTACGAAACTCTAAACAAGACTCACCAAAATATTTAATTAATTTAATTTAGAATTTATTTAACTACTTAACTTAACTGAATGAAAACTTTTAACAAAACTTTGAAAACTTTGATTTAAATTCAATATATGAAAACGTCTACCTAGGAATGAATCATGTTGATAGAAATAACAAGACAACGGATTGAACATATTCACGACACCGGTTATAAAAGATGACACAACTAAAACTTGTTTAAGAAAGTCAAATTACCTCTCAGTCTCTCTAACAAACTCTAACTTATTTTAGTTGATTTTAAGAATAAACCGGAAAAACAATTATTAACGTGTTCAAATGCCGACTCACCTCTCGGTCTCACCGACACACTAGCCTAATGGAAACGAATACTACGCAACCAAGGATAGAGGAACAATTTAACTTAACCCAAATTAAACCAACTAATTGCACATAAACACTCAAACTTGACAAGACAAAAACCCGCTCTCGCGCGGTCTTAATTCTAACAAGTAAAAGCAACGAGACAATATTACTTCTTATCACCTCTCGGTCTCAAAGAAGGTGTATTTTAACTGATTTTAGATGATTATATTACCCACTTATCCCTACGGTTGTACACCCCGCAAATAAACCCGAAACACCAAGTTAAGAGTCTAACAAGCAATCAATTAATCAAAACCAATTCAATTAACTAATGCAAGAGGATTATAAGTAATAACAAATAAAACACAGCCATCACACACAATCTAATTTATGGTTTAGTTAAACTTTATATCAATAATTCAAGTCTTGAACATTAACAATCCATTAAACAAGTTAAAACCACTCAACAATCATCTATCCTAGGTAGAACAAACAAGTTTAGCTACTCATTACTTTTGGACAGCCATGCATACTTAAGAAAAACACCATAAACATCATCATAAACATTATGAAACTCATTCAAGATCCAAACAATATCACTAACAAGTCAAACAATCAATCAATTGCAAAACAATTCAAAACAAAAGATCAAATCAACAAAGTTAGGGTTCTTGAAAAATAAACAAAGTTTATGAATGTTTTACTAAGTATTATGGCTGAGATCTTTGCTTGTTTAAGGTCCCTAGTAGCTGCCCCGATGTTCCTCTTTGATTTCCAGCCGCCAACACCTCAGCCGCCTTGCTTTTTCTTTTTTTTCTTTCTTTCTTGCCGGCGGCAGATTCCGATCGGAATCCTTAGGGTTTTAGGGTTCTTTTGTGTATTTCGGGATTATGGACTAGATAATGGCTGGTAACAAGTGTTATTAACTTAATATAATATTATAAAAGGCTTTTAAGAAGTGGGCTTGGGTCGGGCCTTGACTTATAAGTTTGAAAGTTGCACAATTAAGCCCCTAAACTCCTCAATTTAAGTCTTTTTTCCACCAAACTCCATCACCTACAAGAAAACAATCATCTTTGTAATATCAAGCATAAACAAACCATAAAACTTAATAATTAAACTAAAAAGCAATTAAAACATGATAAAAATGATACGGAAAGTAAGTGTGTTTCACTACACATCATAAACTAACTCGATGACCAATATATTACCATAATAATTCTATTGTAATTAAAAAACTAAACCAACTAGTCAACTTAGGCCCTTCCATATTCTTTGAGTTCGTAATACGGACCGAAATTACCAACAATCAACCCCTGAATTTCGGAATAGTAACTATAAGTCGATTTTTCTGATTCATCAACCAATGATCGTCTTTGGTTCTTGTCAGATATGATTTTCGATTAACTTGAAATCAAGGTTTGAATTGTCTAACAGAGAAAATCGAACAACAATCCATTGGTCGCATATCTAGTCGCTAACTTATGCATCAAGTTGCATTTGGCTTCAGTTCTATGGCTCCCAGAATTAATAAACAAGATCGGACGCGGCTTCTTGAAGTAATGAGTCGGCACTACCTAGATCTTCCTTGGTGTCTTTAATCGGTCGATCCTATGTCTCACTTTCATTGGCAAAAAAATGATCGGCCTTAGATCTCTTCATGACAACATGCTTCCATGAGACGGCTAGATGTTGGTATTAATCCCGAGTACCTCAAGCTTTAATGACGATTAGACCAAGATTCGATACGACTTCAAGGCACATGATCGATAAATACTTTATTATTGCAAAAGAAAAATGACTACAAAACTCGTTACAATAATTTTGTATTGATCTCACATCCAAAGCCTCTACTCAAGTCTTATATTTATATATATAACTATGACAAAGACATTATTACCATAATAATACTATTATAATTAAGAAACTAAACTAATTTGACCAACTTGTCAATTTATGTCCTTTCATATTCACCGACTTAGGAATACAGTTTGGACTTACCAACAAATACACCTCTAATACTATAAACGTGTTTTTAATACATTGGTTGTTGAAAAGTGAACGACTTCACAGTTAAAAGTGTTTGGATAAAAAGTAATTTGGGATTATCTCTTAAGAAGCCTAATCGAAGAAAAAAAAAAGTTGTGAGCTCTCTCGTATAATGTTAACTTATGCTTTTAAAAAGGATAAAAAAAGCTAATGACTATATAAATCCTAAATTCCTAATCACATACTTTTGCATAATAGTAAATGTATAAATCCAATGTTATAAAAACTGATTTTTGAACCTTATCGAGTTGGGCTTATAACTTGTACAGTTGGTTGTATAGAGTGATTTAACCAAGTTGATTAGTTAACTATATAATTCTATGATATACAACTTTAATTCAAAAAATAATCCAAAAATACATAATTCATTGTATAGGAAAGACCGTTAGGTTAAAACTTAAAACCTATCGATCCGATGGTATAAGAAAGATCATTATATTAAAACTTTTAATCGAGGGTCAATATGGGCCCTAAAAGTATTTGATCTATAGTCTAAATTTAAAACTTAAGGTTTAAACATTTTCCAACTATATAAATCGGTGTTACAACTCAATTTACAAACCGTTCACCTAACTTACCTATACCGGCCACTTACCCCACATCCTGTTTAACCGGTATGAACCGGTTTTTTTAAAACATTAAAAATCACCTATTATCTATATAAATTTGGTTTAATAAACAACATTTTTCTTTAGTTTGGTGGTCTTATTAAGTAAGTGTTACGGTTGGGATTAGTGGTATAGGTTTGTTAGGCCATATGTAATGGGGCTACAATTTGGGTGATTTTGGGCGTGAAGGGGCGCGAACATCGCTCCCTGGGCGATTTTTGGGCAAAGAGGGGGCGGGGGCGAGTTCTTCTCGTCGCCTGGAAGAAGGGCGAATTTTTGTGGTGGTGGGGCCGGCATGTATGGATATGTGTGTGTGTTATATATACATATATGTATATATATTATTATTAGATTACTATTTGTAGCCCCTACACCATTACACCCCAAAAACAAATTCTCACCCCTTGCTGACTAGGCGCCAAACGACGTAAAACGCCTCAATTTATAGCCCCTCTACTACGCATAGCCTTAGGGTTGGGATTAGTGGTATAGGTTTGTTACCCAGGTTCAAAAATCCATGTTTTGTAATAGTATTTGGTTTTTCTCTTTTGTTTTTTTTTATCTACTTAATGACGATGAACATGTCTATTGTAGTATTGTATAGTGTCTTTCTTCTTAAAAGGGTTAACTGCGTATAAATTTAAAGTCTTATTACAAAATTTGATAAGGCTTATATTTTGAATCCGCATGTTCATGCCACGTTTATATCAAGGTATATTCAGAAACGTCCATTAAATTCAAAAAAAAGAAATCATAAATAAACTGAAAAAGTATCGGTACCGTAACACAAGCCTTTGATCGGGAACGTAACGATAATGACATAAACCGACCGAAATCGTGCAGACTCACCGACTCAACACTCAGGACAATCAACGTTCGGTTGTGATAAACACCCATGTTTATCGACTTACGTCACCCCATTGATTCACCTTAATTTTTATATACATGTTTTTTGTTTTAGTTTCGATACCATAACGAGTAACTCGACAATTTTTTTCTTTTAAGTCTGGTACTGCTATGAATATAGCTAATATCATGTTTGGGTTTTATGACCTTAGCGACCGATTTTGCCGCGCAACACGCGGGTAACTCAATCATCGGGCAAAGAATGCGAGATAAAAGTAGACCTTCCGTGAATCACATGACACGTAGGACATACACTTCCGTCCGTGTGACGTCTGCAGGGGTTGCCACCAAACCAAACGGCGTGAATCATGAGTCATAACGGTGTTATGTTAGTGTGTTTCGTTTCATTTCAATTTCATCATCCCTTTAACCATCTTCCCACACGCGCACCTGGCAGCGCGTGTCACCCACTCTCTTTGACCTTTTGACCTTTGAATTATATCTCTCACTCGAACCCAAACACAACACCACGAAGCCGGCGATCACTCACACACACACACACACACACACACACACACACTCCACTGGCAAATAATACTAATAATAATTAAAAAACACCCACCAAATCACAATTCACCTCACAACATACTTTTATTCATTTCTTTGGGATCATCGAATTGAATCTAAGAGGATCTTAATTCTCAACCTAGGGTTTCCATATTCAAACTCAAAATTAGACTCTTCCTAATCGAATTCAACCTCCGATCTACTCAATAACAGCTTCGAATTGGTTATCCAATAGCCATGGATGTTGATTCATCGATGACGTCATCGGTGGAGGTTGATGACGGTAGCAACAACAGTAACAGTAACGGTAACGGTAACGGTTCTGGACCGGAGGAGCAGGTGGATGATAAGTTATTTTTGGCGAAGGAGGAGTCTCCGAGTCCGGTGAGTGGGCCCAGGCATGCTCCTAATTATTCTGTGGTGAATGCTGTTTTGGACAAGAAGGAAGACGGTCCCGGGCCGAGGTGTGGGCATACTTTGACGGCGGTTGCTGCGGTTGGGGAGGAAGGAAGTGCGGGTTATATGGGACCTAGGCTGATACTCTTCGGTGGCGCGACTGCTCTCGAGGGGAATTCGGCTAATGCTGCCGCTCCTACCTCGCCTGGAGGCGCTGGAATCCGTATGTGTCATAATTTAAGTATTGTATATGGTAGTTTGTTTATTATGCCAAAAATATAAATGATCTGGCTTTAGGTAGCTGCAAAGTTGAATTAGCAGAAAACGCGTGTTTTTATTTGTTATTCGTGTTACAGGTTTATCTGGTGCGACTGCGGATGTGCACTGTTATGATGTGTTGACGAATAAATGGTCAAGGTTATTGTTTTTACTTAATAGACTATTGATACTCTTTGTTTTTTATATAATGTTTGTAATCAAGCGAGATGCATTTTTTCTACAATTTATTAAGCTAGCAAGAAATTTGCAGAATAACTCCTTTTGGAGAACCGCCTACACCGAGGGCGGCTCATGTGGCAACTGCTGTGGGTACAATGGTGGTTATTCAGGTGTGGTATTTTGACAATTTATGAACTTTATACAACCTTTTTTTTTCTGTTATATATATTTACGGTTTTGTTAAATGAACTTAGGGTGGAATTGGTCCAGCTGGTCTATCTGCTGAAGATCTACATGTTCTTGATCTAACGCAGCAGCGGCCTCGATGGCATAGGTTTGAACGTGAAATATATGAATTTTTTTAACTTGTACATGTGTACATATGTTGAAAGTTGCGGTGTTTGCAAACTTGGTTAGTAAAATGTATTTGATTTTTGTAGAGTGGTGGTCCAAGGCCCAGGTCCAGGCCCACGGTATGGGCATGTTATGGCTCTTGTGGGGCAAAGGTATCTTATGGCAATTGGTGGAAATGATGGTCAGTTTCTTCTAATGACTGTTTCACTTAGTTTTCAAGTTCTTTTTCAGAGACTTAATGCATATGCTGATTTATTAACAGGAAAACGGCCTCTTGCTGATGTGTGGGCCTTGGATACGGCTGCAAAACCATATGAGTGGCAGAAGTTAGAACCAGAGGGAGAGGGTCCACCACCATGCATGTATGTCTACTAATGTTCTTTATATCTATATTCATAGTTTTATGGGAAATAGCTTTTGTTTTCATTAATCTGTGTTTGGCCATGATAATATCTTCTTCTTCAAGTTCTTGATATATAAGTTGGCCTTGACTTAAATTTGTGGATTGTTGATACCTATAGCTGACTTGTATTTGCTCATCCTTACTAAATCAGTTACTATGTTTATGTCTATATGTAGTATACATGAATGTAATTGTTGTATATCTAGAATTTTTTAATTACTTATTCTAATTTCCTTCGTTGTTTTCCATATTATTCCACCATCATTTGTCTTCTGTTGTGCATAGGATAAATATGGTAAATAAACTCTGAATCACATGTCTTTTCTTTTAAGTAAATATGCTATTTTGGAAAATTTTAGGCTGCCACTTGTTTAATAAAGTTTGTCTAATTGTCTCAATCAAGGTACACAAATGATCCATGTCTCACTCTGATGTAATACGAGATCTATCACATTATAAATATCATAATTTTGTATTCAATAAGATTTGTTGATAGTTTGTTAAATTTTTCAGATCAACAGTGATTATCATTTTAGGCATTTTTTTGCATTCCAATTTGATCAGCCAAGTTAAATTTTCCTTTCTCTACATTTGGTGGCTGATTATGCTAATTTAGAAAATTCTTGGCTGCGACTCGTCTGATAAAGTTTGTCAGATACATGTTCACAAAGACATATACAAGACCAATTAGTTATCAGTTTTGTGTAACTGTTGATAAGTTGATGAATTTGTTGCATTAGCTACGTGATTGGCCATATGCTTAGCTTTTTTTTAGGAAATCTTTTACATTCCAATTTAATCAGCTAATTTAATGTTTATTCTTCTCTGTGTATCTTTTGGTGATTGTAAATCCTGTGTGATGATTCCTTTGATATTTTGAATTTTTTTTATTTCTCTTATATCTTTGTCTGTATGACTATGCAAGTGATTATATATAAATTGTTCTTCTGCTGAGAAATTTTTGTACAGCTTATAGCATACTTCTGTTTTTTATATATATTTTTTGCTGTTTTGTCATTTGGTTCGTCCATTTTGATGTAGGTATGCTACCGCGAGTGCACGTTCTGATGGTCTTCTTTTGCTTTGTGGAGGGCGGGATGCAAATAGTGTGGTGAGAAATATGTTATAATTGTACCCAAATTTGACCATATATTTCCTAAACCAAAGTTATTGAAACCATGGAATTACTGAATAAAAAACCTAAGCTGACTCTTGAAAATTACATTTTGTTCAAGATCTTTCATTTTTCTGATAGTGTTGTGATTATTAAGAATATAACACTTCAACAGTCCCATGAAACCCTATGGGCTGTTGTATATTTAGTTATGCGTTGTGTTATCACTACAACTAATTGGTATATTTGCAAATTGCAGAACCTTGATGCTTTCCACCTTAAAAGTTAAAACTAAGTCACCATGATATACTAACCTGATTATATTTATATATGTTCATATCTGCAGCCTCTGGCAAGTGCTTATGGACTTGCAAAACACAGAGATGGTAGATGGGAATGGGCAATTGCTCCTGGGGTTTCACCATCTCCTCGATATCAACACGCCGCAGTTCGTTTTTCTTCCAAATACTAGTTATAGTACACGCACAAACACACACATGCAGAGTACGTAAAGGTGTTCAATTTTTGTTTTTAGGTCTTTGTTAATGCTAGGCTACATGTATCTGGTGGAGCACTTGGTGGTGGTCGCATGGTGGAGGATTCATCTAGTGTGGCAGGTCTGATTTAGTTTTGTGTTTTTTTTTAATATTATGCTATAATTCGTAGTCACGTGTTGCTCATTACATTTTTCATTTTTTGTATAGTTCTTGATACTGCAGCAGGAGTATGGTGTGATACAAAATCTGTTGTGACTTCACCAAGGACCGGTAGATACAGTGCTGATGCTGCTGGTGGAGATGCTGCGGTTGAATTAACAAGGCGGTGTAGGCATGCTGCTGCTGCTGTTGGTGATTTAATATTTGTTTATGGTGGTCTACGTGGAGGTAAGACCTGTTCATACATTTTAAAACTTAGGTTAATTCAATAGTTAATATTATGGTGTCTTATTTACTGTTGATTCTTTCATTGTAGGAGTATTGTTGGATGATCTTTTAGTTGCTGAAGACCTGGCTGCTGCTGAAATGACGTCAGCAGCATCACATGCAGCTGCTGCAGAAGCAGCCTCCGGTTCACAGGTAGGTAGGCCACCTGGACGGTATGGATTTGTTGATGACCGAACAAGGCAGCCAGATGCTGACGGTGCAGTTGTACTTGGGGATCCTGTTGCGCCACCTATAAATGGTGACATGCATACAGATATCAGCACTGAGAATGCTATGCTTCCTGGCTCAAGGTGGTTTTACTAATTTTGGTGTATGTTTATTTTTCTTAAACCTGACCCATTTTGACACACGTGGTTATATTTGTTATGCAGGAGACTTAGCAAAGGAGTTGAATACTTGGTAGAGGCATCGGCAGCTGAAGCCGAGGCCATTGCTAAAACCTTAGCTGCTGCAAAAGCCCGCCAGTCAAACGGAGAAGTTGACCTCCCAGATAGGGATCGTGGAGCTGAGGCGACTCCTAGTGGGAAACAAATGATAAAACCTGAATCTGATGTTGTAACTAATTCTGCGCCAACTGGCATACGGCTGCATCATCGAGCTGTCAGTATTATATTCACAGTTTTGCGTGCATGTACTGTACAACACATCTGATTTCCTTTGTTTTACAGGTGGTAGTAGCTGCAGAGACTGGTGGAGCATTAGGTGGAATGGTGAGACAGCTTTCTATAGACCAGTTTGAAAATGAAGGCAGAAGGGTTAGTTATGGGACCCCGGAAAATGCAACTGCTGCAAGGAAGCTTCTAGATCGCCAAATGTCAATTAACAGTGTCCCCAAAAAGGTAGACAAAAGTCCAGACATTATCTTTATGTAAATATATGTCTTTTGTTCATGAATAATAAATATTTTTTTTTTCAGGTGATAGCTCACCTATTGAAGCCTCGTGGGTGGAAACCGCCTGTTCGTCGACAGTTCTTTCTGGATTGCAATGAGATAGCTGATCTTTGTGATAGTTCTGAAAGAATATTTGCTAGTGAACCTACTGTTCTACAACTAAAGGCTTCTATTAAGATATTTGGTGATTTGCATGGGCAGTTTGGAGATCTCATGAGACTTTTTGATGAGTATGGATCTCCATCAACTGCTGGAGACATAGCGTAAGAGATCCTTCTACTACCAGATTAGCATTTTTATTTATTTATTAAGTTCATGTTTATAAATTACTTTCAATATTGAGTCATTCTTTGGTAAGTTGTTCATAACTTCTCACTTGACATGCTAATTTATATGCGTCATCTATCAGATATATCGACTATCTCTTCTTAGGAGATTATGTTGATCGGGGTCAACACAGCTTGGAAACCATTTGTCTGCTGTTAGCTTTAAAGGTACTACTTGTGTCTTTTACTACTGTGAAAAGTTGATTTGTTATGGTATGAAGCATGATTTACCATGTATGTATCAATTGGTTGACTTTTCAAGGTTGAGCATCCACACAATGTTCATTTAATTCGGGGGAATCATGAAGCTGCTGATATTAATGCACTTTTTGGATTTCGAATCGAGTGCATAGAGCGAATGGTAATAACATGTTCTTGATTTTGCTTATGTAGTTTTAGATTTAAGGTTATCCTGTTCTGGTAATGATCAGAGTTCATCTTAAAACAGGGTGAGAGAGATGGAATCTGGGTATGGCATCGAATAAACAGATTGTTCAACTGGTTGCCGCTTGCAGCTTTAATTGAGAAAAAGATTATTTGTATGCATGGTGGCATTGGTAGATCGATTAATCATATTGAGCAGATTGAAAACCTTCAGAGACCAATTACTATGGAAGCTGGTTCGATTGTACTTATGGATTTATTGTGGTTGGTCTTTTATTCATCTATTGTTTGATTTTGAACTGAATTTTGTTAGTGCACATCTTCTAACCGTTTATCTTTCTGAATAGGTCTGACCCCACTGAAAATGACAGTGTGGAAGGACTGAGACCCAATGCCAGAGGTCCTGGGTTGGTTACTTTTGGGGTGAGCATTGTTTCTAATTATTTATAATGGGAAATATTGGTTCATTGGTGCATTAACCATTTATTTTTTCATAAATAGCCTGATCGTGTGATGGAGTTCTGCAACAACAATGATCTCCAATTGATTGTACGTGCACATGAATGTGTAATGGACGGCTTTGAACGTTTTGCTCAAGGACATTTGATTACCCTTTTCTCAGCCACCAATTACTGTGGTAAATCTATCGTTCTTGATCCTTTTTATTATTTTATGATAAATAATAATTATCGTGTCAAGTATGAGAATTTTCATATTAATGATCCAAATTTCTAAATAAAATGATTTAGAGCATAGAATCCACTTATGGGTTATGATGCGCTACTTTTTAAAATACAACCCTAAATTGTCACCTCTGTTATAACTATATATATGTATTGATTATTTATATCTTGTTTTATTATTTAGGGACCGCAAATAATGCAGGCGCAATATTAGTTTTGGGTAGAGATCTTGTGGTGGTTCCAAAACTTATTCATCCACTGCCGCCAGCAATTTCGTCACAAGAAACTTCCCCTGAACGCCATAATACAGACGATACATGGATGCAGGTACTGTTTTACTTTGTTAGAAAATTTAACATTTTCATCACTTTGTAATGCTGGGAATTGATGTTAACTTTCATATATTATTCGTATTGTGGGGGTAGGAGCTTAATGCAAACAGGCCACCAACACCAACTAGAGGCCGTCCACAGGGCGCAAATGATCATGCCTCTCTAGCATGGATTTAGTTGGAATTTCATATCATACCATCCTTAAAATCAGTCGGAATGCTTGTTGTGGTTGGCGCACTTGAAAGATTTCAAGAATTTGCTTAGCCAGTCCACCCTACCCCACCTCACATCGTTTTGGTGCAACGTATTGAAAATGAAGATTTGAGACCACAAAAACCGCATCGAATGTGAGTTAGCAAACCCCTTTGTACATTGACAAATGGGGAGGTTTGAGTTATTGGTAGTGTTGGGTCTTCCTTTGTTGCTAGTTTTTTTTGACATGATATTTGTTTCTTGGTTAGATGTATTATTTGTTTAATTTTTTTTGTTGCTTATGTCAGAAGATAGAATGAGAGGATGAATGTATCATAGATGAGGTGGTGTTGTGTTATGTATGGACATATGGTGCAGGTGCAACATTAGAGTGAATGTTGCTCTCTTTTGGTAAAAAGATTGTGTGATTTGTTCTTTACTTGGCAGTGAGCAACCCTTGTTCTTAAGCGTTTGAATTCCTGTTTCATTCCCTTGACATAGGTGTGAGCAAATAACTGATTAACCAAATACGGTTCAACTTAAAATTTTGAGTTGAGTAGGGGCTTAAGACCGTACCAAACCTATGCACGCACCGGCCCTACCATTAGGGATATCCATGATTCAGTTTGACATCGTAAACAACTATTCAAAGCTTGTTTTTTGTTGCCGGTGGGTTGGTTTCATACCTTATTGAACACTTTTGGTTTGTGGTTAAAACCCAAAATTGGTCGTATTAAACCATCGTACCCGACCTTAAAAAATTTAAGGCGTTTCAAATTTAGTATTTTGGTTTATAGGTAGAGATGCAAATAGATATGGCAGAACTACAATACGATATCTTTTTGTTGCATTGGTTTTTATTGATTCCAACTATCATTTTTTGGTCATTGTCGGTCTCAACTAACGAATTGGCTAATAACGATCCCACTTTTTATCATATTTGTTTCTAATGGTTTGCAACTAACAGAATTCTAACGCTGTGAGATGCAAGTCGTTGAAAAAACGTTCTTGGTTGGAAAACTCTAGAACCATCGTTAGAATTGGTTTGTGGTGTTCAAGTTCAAGTTGAGTTTTCAGGTAATAAATGTGATTTTTCTGGCAAAAAACATTATTCCGATGGCCTGCAAGTAACGACGTTAAGGTTCAATCAGCTGTTACCAAAATCAAACACTTTTACACTTGCCTCCATCTCTTTAAACGAATGTGCCTTGCTGGAGTTCCAGATAGTGAGTACTCTATGAGTATTGCAATCAGGTGTTGTTGTCAGTCGCATCGCACCAATGACGCCTTTGCCCTCCTAGCCTGTTGCCTCAGGCGATCCGTTGTACCAGATGCTGCCTTGTATAATACGCTCTTAGACGGACTTGTTCTAGAAGATAGACTTCCTGAGGCTCAGAGATTGTTTAAGAAGCTCATCAACCACAAACTTTGTGAACCTACTGTAGTTACATTTTCCACAATGATTAAAGGCCTTTGCAAGTTTGGCAATAATGATACAGCCATCCGTTTGCTTAGGCACATGGATGTAAAAGGCATTAAGCCTAATGTCGTTGCGTATAGCACCATCATTGATAGTCTTTGCAAGGACAAATTGATAGACGATGCCTTCAAGCTTTTCAAAGAAATGGTATTCCACAAAGGCATTCTACCAGATGTCGTCACATATACCTCTTTGATTCATGGCCTTTGTATCTTCGGTCATTGGGATGAGGTCCATAAGTTGCTAAAAGAGATGGAGGATCAAGGGATCTCTCCTAATTCGCAAACCTTTAACATTTTAGTTGATGCATTTTGCAAGGAAGGTAAGGTGAATGAAGCGGAGGCTGTTATAGACATCATGCTTGAGAGAGGTGAGGTTCCCGACATCATGACATACAATGCACTTATCGATGGTTATTGTTTGCGAGGTGAAATGACCAAAGCCATGGCAGCTTTTGATGCACTTACGTCTAGAGGTCTTGTCCCTGATGTTGTTACTTATAGCAGCTTGTTGAACGGGTATTGCAAGAATTTGAAAATAGAAGAAGCCATGAATATGTTTCATGAGATGATAATAATTGGTTTGAAACCCAATATTGTCACTTATAGCACCATGTTGCAGGCATTGTTTCGGGTCGGCCGATGTGGAGATGCACGCAAACTCTTAGATGGGATGCGATCACAAGGCCAAATTCCAAATGAATTTACTTATGGAATAATTTTAGACGGCCTTTGTAACAACCATCAAGTAGAAGAGGCACTCTCCTTGTTTCGTTTGGTGGGTGATAGCAAATTATATAATAATATCGCGGTGTACACAATCCTTATTGAAGGTGCAGGCAAATGTGGGAGGCTTGATGTTGCAAGGGATCTTTTCCATGACTTTATTGTAAAAGGTTTGCAACCTAATCTGCGCACATATAGCGTGATTATCAATGGCTTATGTGGGGAAGGTCTAGTTAAGGAAGCAAAGGACTTGTTTCTTATAATGGGCGAGAGTGGGTGTCCGCCAAATAATGTTACTTACCGTCTTCTTCTTCAAGGATATCTTAAGAACCAACGTTATGATGATGTAGAGATGCTTTTACATGAAATGGATGGAAAAAGTTACTCACTTGATGCTACAACTGTATCATTGTTAATAGATCGGATTGCAACTGGTTCAGTAAATAGAAGTATGCTTAAGTTGATAGGTAAGCTTGTCCCAAAAGAATTGATCAAAACTCTTGCCTAGATAATAGTCTGGGAGAGAGACCGAAATAGTGACCGAGTGACTTTTCTATTAGTTTGTGAAATGAGGAATGAAGATTGTACCTAGAAAATGTAGTAAGTTGGAGAGATGTAACATTTGGGCATTTTCTATTTAATGAATTGAAAACCTTAAAATAATATTATTTTGTTGTAGTTTAAAATGTTCTACTAATTTCATGGATGCACTAGCAGCTATGTGTTGTTTATGATTTATATTTCGCTTCCGCTGTTACACATTTTGAGACACTATATGTTGGCTCCTGTTTTTATATGTATAAAGTAGATATCACTACTGTTGTTTTGTGAAATCAGCTCTGAATTGAAACTCAACTCCAAATATTCAAACATATATTGGCCTGCTACTGTAGCTGTAAATGAATTAAGTTTGATCTTTACTCAAATAGAGACATAGAGTCATTGTCAGTTTCAGCAAGATGTTTGGAAAATCTACAGCAGTGTTGAGAATTCAGAAGTAATATTAGGCTGAAATAACATGTTGCAGAATCAACGGAACACGAGCATGCCAATGATGCAAAGGGTCCTGCTAATAAGACACCCAACTCCAAAATTCAAACACCGTTCATACGTGTCGTATAGCTTACACGAGTCATATAGACTTCCTTGCTATGACAACACACCAGCTTTTCTAAAATCTAGTCAGTTCCAAAAGGTACATTTAGATATTTTACTTATTTTAAAATATTGAAAACTTGTTAAATTATTTGATTTATATTGATAAAAGAATGATTTGTGTAGAAGATTTTGCATTATTTTCTACAACTTCACAGTAGTTTGCATTTTTTTTATTTCAGTTTTGACCTGCAGGAATTTATTGACCAAAATGTTGACTAATGTCAATATGCTGCATATTGAGAATTTGAATTTGAATTTGAATTGAAAATGAAACAGAAATGAATTTAATTTTCAGTTTGACTGATTGAAACTAAAATTGGTAAAAACTGACTTTCCTTGAATTAGTATAAAAATAAAATAAAATAAAATAAGCCTCTCCTCTTTCAGAATTATTTTAAAGAAATTTTGATTTTTTTTCCTAAAACTAATAGGTGTGGATGTCAAACCTCACTATCATTAATTTATATGGGAGATATGAGGGATGATCCTGGCTTGCCAGGGTTCGAGTCCTGATCTCACCTGGTTTTACCGGCTCCTCGCTGTCGTGCCGTTTGGCGGGCGTGGGGGTCGGGTTTTATCCGAGTAATCCCTCAATAGGTGGACCGCTAGGGGCTCCGGACGTCCAGACTAGTGGCCGGCTCGGGCTACCTTTAGCCAATGGGGGCCGCGTACGGAGTACCCGACGTTACTTAGTTGGTCGTTCTAAAAAAAATAGGTGTGGATGTCATTTTGCTTTTCAATTTATAGTGTCATGTCAGCGTCACATCATATCTCACTTTACTTCGCCATCTTTCATAAAACTCTGGAAATGGTTACCAATTCACCACTTTCCTCTCTTTTCAAATAAAATAATAATATTGATATAAGTAACATTAATTTAATATAACTTAAATAAAAATATTAAATTTTGAGTACAAACGTAAAATTAAAAAAATATTAAATTTCGAGTATCCATCGTTGTCGGGTAGTCAAAAAAACATAAATATATTTCGACAAGCTTATCAAGGCCGTTTACGAGACAAAAAGCTATATTTTTTCAAAACAAATATCTTTTTGTTAAAATTTATTCCAGGGTGTTCATAAAAAAATAATATAGAAACTTATGTATTTAGTTTTTTTTTAAGTTAACAAAAACATGTTATTAACTAAAAGCTATTTAACCTATCTAAATAATTATCATAAGTTTTTTTCAAAAAAAAATTACAATTAAAATATTAAATAAAACACATCATGTTAAAAAAGCACATATTCTTTTCCACAACTCCACCCCCCCCCCCCCCTCAACCTACAACTTCAGATCTATCAAGTCTCAACCCCATCCTCAAATTTCAATTTTTAATCTTTTTCTCTATGTGGTAGATTCAATAAACTAACACCCATTTAAAAGATGGGAAGATTTTAAAGTTGACCGGCAATTTCATCGGGAAAATCTCCACAAAATTTTTACCGATTTATGAATTTGGGCGGCACCAACAACAATGGGGTGGTGTTTGCCGGCGGAACCGCCCACCACGTCAGCAGTTCAGCGGCAAAACGGTTTCCACACCGTATAGCCTAAGATGCAATAAATCACCGTTTATATGTTGTTAGGGTAAGGTTAAAATATTAAGTACAACAAATATGAGAAAAAATGAAAGAAGTCTAATCCATTTATTTAAGATTTGAATGTTAGAGATTAATTTAAGAATAAAATTTGATGAGAATGACATGAAGGTAATAACCTACTTATGATGTCTTTCTCTTTCCACATACAAGGCACATGTCAATTTTTTTTATCATTTTAAAACGTCTATAACGTTTTCGTACGATATATTTTTTTAGAAATTTTGGTTACCATAATAACAAGCGTTTTTTTATATTTAATATTAAGAGAAATCTGCATTTTGTCTCCCTGGTTTATATCGTCGCGCGATGGGTTAACTCCTAAAAAAGATTTTGCGAACTTTGGGCCCCTATGTTTCTCCGGCGGGTTCTTCTGACTCCTACCGTCAGTTGACCATAGGTATTTTAGTAATAATACCAAGATATCAAGGGTATTTTAGTAATCTTCTTCTAATAAATAATAATAATAATAATAATAATAATAATAATAATCATCATCATCGTAGCAACAACAGCTACATGACATCTATCTTTATTATATACTAATATATTATATTCATATACCATCAGCAGCATTATATTAACAACATATACCAATTGCAGATTTCTCTAATAATAATAATAATAATCATATCATATTCATACAACATAACAAATCATATTCATACATCAAATTCATCTTCATATATTGAACATACTGAACAATGATAACAATAGTAATCTTCATCTTCATATTATTGAACATAACAGTAATAATCATCATCAAGCCGCTCCCCCGTCGCCGTTCGATTAATTGCCTCCGGTGATGGTTTGTTAGAGATCCTGTGAGTCGGAACGGGTTTTCGGAACTCCGGCGACGGCGTGGTGACGTTTCAGATGTCGGATAATGAAAGAATCCATCGCTTCTTAAACACATAATGCAATCCGTAAACCAATCCAATAACCAAACTCCTAAACCCCAACACTCCAAAAACATCACAAACAGAGAATCAAACGGTACGGCACCGGAGGCCGCCATGGCAAACGCCGGAACGGTGCCGGAGCGAGTGGCGGCGATGATTGAGGGTTCAGCGATGAACGGTGCCGGAGCCGCCATGGCAGACGCCGGATCCGGTGGGGGCAAACACGGCGGCCGCGGGCGTCGCTTTGGTGTGGAGAACATGAAGAAGAATGAGAATAAGAGCAGGAAGGTGGGTTTGTTAAGGATTCCGGCGGCAGCCGTCGACTTTGTGGGTTTCCGGCGGCGGCGGAGAACAGGAAGAAGAAGAAGAGCAGAAGGAGAAGAATGTGTTGTGAAATTGAAATGGGTTTGGGGATAGGGTTAGTTTGAAGGTGATAGGGTTAGATGAATATTATTATTATTATTATTATTATTATTATTATTATTATCTAATAATAATGAAAGAAAGATAAGTTTTATAACAAATATTAGTTTAGTTCAACTGGTTGGTCTTGTGGGTTTTTAAACTAGGGGTCGGGGGTTCGAACCCCACCCTTTACACGAAATTTGGAAGTTAGTTTTAGGATTAATTATAGGCTCAGGGGTAAAACGGTCATTTCAACGTTTTTTGGTCGGTCAACTCGCGGTCAACTGACGGCAAGGAGACAGATTGACCCGCCAAAATTTCACGGTGGTCCATATTTCGCAAAATCTTTTTCAGTGGTTAACCCGTCGAACGACGATATAAATCAGGGAGGCAAAATGCAGATTTCTCTAATATTAATATCATATTGTTATATAAAAATAAGTTTTGAGTTTTTTTATATTGTGTTATTTGGCTGTCCATTGTGTTTTTTAATTATGTTTTGTATGCATTGTGTTATAGATTTTGGTCATTATGTTTTTTAATTAGTACTTGTATTAAAGATAAAAATTAAAACAAAGATTACATCATTGTGTCTTTATGCTCAATATTTGTATTTCTACTTATCGTTGTGTTTTGGTCATTGTGCTCAACATTCACTTAAGTTGAGAAAAATAGTATTATGTTCATTGTGTATTACGTTCAAGTCATTGTATAATATATATTACATTGTGTTTTACGTTTCAGGTCATTATGCTATATGTACTTACCATTGTGTCTTACGTTTCAGGCAATTGTGTTATATGTATTCATTATTGTGTTTTACATTTTAGGTTATTGTAACATCACTGAAATTTGGAGTTAAAAATATTAAGCTTCCAAAGTCAAGGGACCAAATCTGCCAAATTCCAAACTTCAAGGTTAAAAATGAAAAATCTGATTCTTTGGTTGATCGCGATACGCGACGGCCTTAGGGTCAAGGTTATCGTGTATCGCGATGACCCTTCTGACAAAGTATGACACGTGGCCACGTGGCAACCGGTGGCACTATGTGTTTCCACGTGTCACCACGTGGCAGATCGATCGCCACCGCCACGTGTCAACACGTGGCACAACGCCTGCCACGTGGTAGGTCTAAAGGGTGACTGGGATGAGCTACGTCGCGATACGCGACGGATGACCAAGGAAGCCATCGCGTATCGCGATGATCCTCCTGGTTAGCCTATATATAGTAAGCCACGGGTTTATGTTTCTCACACATACAACTCTCTCTCTAACATCTCTCTAAACCTTGGGAAACGTGTCCTCGATCCACCTAGATAAGCGTGCCCCGATTTCTCGTTTTCCATGTCGTTTTCGTGCCACAACCCCGACGACATACCAAAGAAGAAGGTGTTATAATCCCAACATTCCGGTGATCCGCTTCATAAGGCGTGCCGACGAGAGAAGGAGTTTTGGTGTCTTATAAAGCGTGTCAAGGTTGAGTATTGATCAAGGAAGTATTGAAAGAGTGGAAGACGTCGAAGTGCTGCTCGATTGGGTTTGATAAGCCAAGCAAAGGTAGACATAATGCCCAAATGAAATAAATGATAAAATATTATAAAAGGCTTAAAACCCCAAGTTGAGGTTATACTCGATACCTCGAAAATAAAAGAAATATATAACAAAGAAAAGAAAAGAAAAGAAAAGAAGAGAAAAGAAAAGAAAAATATATGTATATAAAAGACTAAAGGTCTTATGTATATATGTGTGATTATATATATATACATATATGATTTTTTGTTATAATTATTATTTAAGTAATAATGAATATTCTTAAATAATAAAGAAAAGAAATATACGCTTCTTAAAGAAGAAGAAACGTAGAGTTTAAATAAAATAAAGTTAGCTATAGGTTAATTTATAAAAGAAAGATATTTTAAACTTAAGGTTTTAAAGTAAAAGAATATATAATCGAGGTAACGATTATAAAAGACTAAAGGTCTTAAGTCGGATTGTATATCCGACTAACAAAAAGGTTATACTCGTACTATAGGTGCGAGATAGCAACGGGAAAGACCCTCGGATGGTGTTTGAAGCCAATCCAAAGCAAAAAGGTGAATACGCCCTAAACTTTACAAACTTGTTTTAAAACGAGTCAAATGTGTTATGTGAAAAGATTTACATGAGACTACGTGTCTCTAAAAACATTTATAAACAAAAGTAAAAACCTAGCCTTCAGGCTGTAGTATACGTTTGTCTGGATCCTTACATATGTGGTAATATGCGGTGGGCACATCGCACCACATTTGGTTATAGTACGCTCGCCTGCGGGGAGTAATGACCATGTGTATACATATGGTACTTAAGTAATGCGAACGATGCAGTGTTTGCTGAGGTGCTATGAGTAGAGACTTGAGTTTATAAATTGTATTGTTTTATAACTTGATTATTCTTAAGCCACAATGGGCCGGACCTAAGTTATGTCTCGAGGGGTAATCAAGTAAAAGAAAATATTTTAGCGTCAGCATATTCACCAGCATTCGTTGCTGACGTTAACATTTTGCAGGTAACCAAGATTAGGACTTGAAGAACGAAGTGCTCAAGAATCCGATGGCTCGGATCTTTTTGATAAAACTTAAATATTAAAGATGGTGGTTTGTAAACTATAAACAAGTAATCTTAAATGGGAACTTTTGTTCCATCTTTTGTAATGTAAATATTTACACTTTAAATCCACATGTTCCATAAGTCTTCCGCATTAAACCGTAACTCTGATTTATTTACAAATGTGGTACCAACTGTGACAACTGCCCTATCCGACCCGACCCGACCCAGGTACCCGTTTTCGAATCCGATTCTTTTTATGATTTAAAATTTGATTATTAACCTTTGTAATTTAACATTTAATAAATCATATATATTTGTATATTACTTACTAATAATAATTTCCTTCCCGCCTTCTTCTCTCTTTCTTTCCGCCGTTCCGCCTCTTTCTCTTTCTTGTCGCCATTCCGCCTCTTTCTCTCTTGTCGCCGTCCCGCCCCTCTGCTTAACCCTTACGCCTTGAACCCCCCTTTTTCTCTTAACTCCTTGCTTGTCCTTTGGTTCTTTCCGCCTAAGGATGTCTGCGCAGCTCCACGCGCCAGACTCCTTGCAAGGAAGCCTGCGTGAAGACCAGCTGTTTCTAGGCGAACTGTTCCCGCAGCGCGCTAAGGACTGGAGTTCTCCACACGGCGCGCTAAGAATTGTAATTCTTCCCGCGGCGCGCTAAGAATTGTAATTCTTCCCGCGGCGCGCTGAGGATTGTAGTTCTTCCCGCGGCGCGCTGAGGATTGTAGTTCTTCCCGCGGCGCGCTAGGAATTATTCGGTCTGCCTTCGCCCTCGCGCGTGCGCTCGAGTCTTCTCGCGCTAGACCTCAAGTCTTTTCTTCTGTTTTATCCAGCCTGTTTGCTTTGTGATATCTTATCTTCTGTGCTGTTGACCTAACCTGCCTTATGTCTGAAAAGCCACTTTCGGCGCAGCATGCGCACCAACCCTATTGGTTGGCAGAAAAAGTGACTGACATTATCTTTTGAGATCTGCTTTTCCAGAACCTTTACCTGACACCTCCTTTGCTTTATTCTGTTCCTGTCAGCCTTTTTCCCTTGTCCCCTGCAGCTACCATATCTTTTGATATCTTTTACTTTTCTGATCTTTTGCTTTTTGATATCTTTTGCTTGATTCTGTAGAAGATCTTTTCCCCTTTTCTAGGGATTGTGTTCCCTAGGGTTTTCCTATATATAATGCTACTTTCTTTATACTTAAACACTACACACACAAACACTTAATTTCCTTCTCCTTGCTCTCTGCCGTTGTTCCTCAGCCGCCTCTCCTCTCTTTGCCTCCGTTTTCTCCTCTGTCCTCCCTGCATTTCCGGTAATATATATATATAATAATTTGTTTAAGATACATATTACTAATGGTTACATATATTCAAGACTTAAAACCAATCGATAAACCAATAAACTCTTATTTATAGGTTAACTTGTGCTTGTTTAAAAGTTGGTTCTTGCATTATCTTTCAACGCACCGTTTACATGTGAGTAATCTAGTACCTAATCCCTTTTTATTTTTTTTACGTTTTGGGATGTTCATGTGTTCGTACAAACTTGAGTCTTAAACTTGTTTATGAACTTTCGTCGCGCAGTATCCCATGTGTAGGGACGTTTACTTGGCTGTTTATTTGTATGTGTGAATCATTAACCGCTTTGTTCGGCCTATTTCGAAGTTTTCATGGATCCATTAGATGAACACGGGAGACCTATCGTTTACGGTTTTCTTTTGTTTACACGTGCACAGATGATTTCTTGTTTTTGTGCTCAATTGGGAGCACGGATTGAACTATGAGCTATGATCTATTTAGGCTTGATCACAATCTGATTACACCCTTGTTAAACACCAGATTTACACATGTTGCGCGCAGATCTATTATTATCTATTTATATCTATTAAACTTGATCTCTCACCGACACGCAAGTGTTGACGTTTTATTTTAACACATGTTCAGGTTTGCTGTAGCTGTTTCTGGAAGCTTGAGGACACATAGGATGTTTGCTTTTATTTTGGACCTAGATTAAAATGTAACAAGACAAGTTTATGTTATTTGAATATTTTGAATTATAATATATTGATTTATGTTATCTTGTGATTGCGTTGCGCGTGCGCGATAAATGTGTATTAATAAATATTGACACCAAATAGTGTCACGAGTAATGAAACAATATGTGGCGCCCCGATGTATAATCCGCCATCGGTCGGGGTGTTACAGATTGGTATCAGAGCTCTGTGACTTTAGGATAGGTGGTTAGACGTAACGACCTAGAATACCTAAGAGTCCCTTCTCGCGCATGAGAGAAATCTCATGTTCGCGCGCTAATTGTTATTTACTCAATATTTATAAAATATGCTTGCGCATACGCAGCACTTGATTTCATGTTTTATTCGCGATCTTTCGATTTTTATTAAATTTCAATTTATTTCTTTACTTACATATTCGTTTGTTGTGGGGATTGAAAATTCGAGAAGTCATGGTGGTACATGAATAGTTGATTTTCAATTACCATTAACTTTATGTTTTAAATTGAAGATTTGAAAAGTCATGGTGATACATGAATTGTCAATCTCCAATATTCGTTTACTCGATAATTTAAATTGAAGATTTGAAAAGTCATGGTGATACATGAATTGTTAATCTCCAATATTCATTTACTCGATAATTTAAATTGAAGATTTGAAAAGTCATGGTGATACATAAATTGTCAAATCTCCAACATTCATTTACTCGATATTTTAAATTGAGAATTCGGAAAGTCATGGTGATGCATGAATTGTCGATTTTCAATTCGAATTCATTACCTGTATTAAGTTTATATTTTACTTCAAATTTGATAGCGTTTAACTTCGCGAAACAAGCTTTACGACGATATACTTTGCGATAAAACGGTTTCCTATACCAAGATGTTAACAAAAATTAAAACTTTTATAGAATGCCTCCGCTATCTCGCCGCCATCAGAGGAGAGAAGCCTCGCGCAGACGTAGGCAGCAACGTTCCCAGGAAATGGCCGCCGCAATAGCCCAAGCCTTAAACCAAACTAATACCAACCCCTCCGGATACAATATTAAATCCTTCAATGCGGGTAACCCTCCGAAATTCACCGGACTTGAAGGAGCCACCGTAATGCTCCAATGGCTCGAGAAAATTGAAAACACTTTCCTCCATACCCAATGCCCTCCAGACCGACGAACCTTATATGCCTCTAGTGTCCTGGAATCAAGGGCGCTTACTTGGTGGAACGGAGTAGCTCATGCGCGTGGCGCAGAAGCTGCTTCTAGCATGCTCTGGGAGGAATTCAAGGAAATCTTGACGCGAGAATTCTGCCCTCCCAACGAAGTAAAGCGCCTGGAGGAAGAATTTTGGAATCTTAAACAGTACAGTGGTGAAGCGCGCGAGTACGCGACGCGCTTCCATGAATTAAGCTTGCTTGTCCCACACCTAGTTACCCCTTCCCGCCGAGCCATCGAGAAGTTCCTTGGGGGTCTCCCCATGGAAATTCAAGACTCTGTATGGGCCAGAAACCCAGTAACCCTCTCTGACGCCATCGAGTTGGCCGCTGTGCTCAGCGACAACCATGTCAGAGCAGGAACCCTGTTCCTGCGGGGATCTGAGAAGACCAAACCCACCAAGACTGTCCCAGAACCAACAGAAACCAAACCAGAACCCTCAAACCGTAACAACCTCAAGCGCAGGCGCAAAGCCTATGCTCTTACCAACCCGCCCATTGTCCAGCAACCCGCCTACCAACCCCTAGTACACGCTCCTAACCCACTATCAACCTACCCCACACCCCCTGTAGTCCATAACTATGCCTTAACCAATCCCGCACTCCCTGCCCCGCCAACTAAGAAACCCTACACAGGAAACCAACCGTTTTGCCCAATCTGTAGACTTCATCACCCAACTCACACCCCGTGTCGACAATGTAACCGATGTGGCCGCGTTGGCCACTCTGCTGAGTACTGTAGAGTCCCTTCCGCCAACCCAACTGCGCAAACACCACCAGCCTACCTGCAGAACCCACAACCAACATACCCTAATCCACGACCCAGGTCGTGCTATAACTGCGGTGATCCCAGTCATTTCCGAACAAGTTCAAATTACGCAAGCGAATCCGGTTAACCAAATTTCGAACCAAGTGACGCGTGGCCGAGCTTTTAACATAACCGCGCACCAAGCGCAAGCGAATAATGACGTGGTTAATGGTACATTTTTACTTAACGGACATTATGCATCTATACTCTTTGATACTGGCGCCGATAGAAGTTTTATTTCTCGCGCATTTGAGCAGAAACTTGCACGACCGCGCATAAACTTAAGCGAAAACTTTTCAGTTGAATTGGCTAATGGTGAAACTATTTTAATAAACTCCGTAATCAAAGATTGCACGCTTAACCTTAACGAAAACGATTTTCTGATCGACCTCATCCCCATGCCTCTTGGAAGTTTTGATGTTATTATTGGTATGGATTGGCTCTCGCAAAACCGCGCTGAAGTTATTTGCGCCAAGAAGTTGATTCGCATCCCTCGAGAAAATGGTGATCTTCATATCTACGGCGAGAAACCGTCTAACGGTCTTAAACTTATGTCTTGCGCTGAAACCCGAAGACTCTTGCGGAAGAAATGTATCGCATTCTTAGCCCATGTGGTCAAACCCAATGAAGGAAAGAAGAAACTTTGTGAAATCCCTATCGTGCGTGACTTTCCTGAAGTCTTTCCCGATGATCTTTCTGGTTTACCTCCCGTTCGGGAAGTCGAGTTTCGTATTGATCTTGTCCCTGGTGCTTCCCCCGTAGCCAAATCTCCTTACCGTCTTGCACCCGCTGAGATGCAAGAATTAGCAAGTCAACTTCAAGAGTTGACCGATAAAGGATTCATTCGCCCTGGGGTGCTCCGGTGTTGTTCGTTAAAAAGAAGGACGGTTCGTTTCGCATGTGTATTGATTACCGCGAGCTGAACAAGCTCACCATTAAGAACCGGTATCCCTTACCGCGTATTGACGACCTCTTTGATCAACTCCAAGGTGCCTCTTGTTTTTCCAAGATCGATCTCCGTTCTGGCTATCACCAGTTGCGTATCCGCGAAGAGGATATTCCTAAAACTGCCTTTCGAACTCGCTATGGCCATTTTGAATTCTTGGTCATGTCCTTTGGTTTAACCAACGCACCCGCTGTTTTCATGGATCTAATGAATCGGGTGTGTAGGCCTTTCTTGGATAAATTCGTGATTGTGTTTATCGATGACGTTCTGATTTATTCCAAAACCAAGGCCGAGCATGAGCAACATATTCGGTTGGTGTTGCAAAAGCTTCGAACCGAGCAACTCTATGCCAAACTCTCCAAGTGTGAATTTTGGTCGGATGAAGTACAGTTTCTTGGCCATGTTGTTAACAAGATGGGTATCCATGTCGACCCATCCAAGATTGAAGCAATCAAGAACTGGATTACGCCATCCACTCCTACCGAAATCCGTTCCTTTTTGGGCTTAGCTGGTTGCTACCGGCGATTTATTTCGAACTTCTCAAAGATCGCTCTGCCTTTAACAGCTTTAACGCACAAAGGTAAACCGTATATTTGGGGCTCGAAGCAAGAAGAAGCCTTCCAAACGCTCAAGCGATTGTTGTGCGAAGCTCCTGTTCTAGCGCTACCTGAGGGTAATGACGATTTTGTCGTGTATTGCGATGCATCCAACCAAGGTCTCGGTTGTGTACTTATGCAACGAGGCAAGGTTATCGCTTACGCGTCTAGGCAACTCAAAATTCATGAAAAGAATTATACGACTCACGACCTCGAACTTGGTGCAGTTGTATTTGCCTTGAAAATCTGGAGACACTACCTTTATGGTACTAAGTGTATCCTCTACACCGACCATAAAAGCCTTCAGCACATTTTTGATCAAAAGGAACTTAACATGAGACAACGCTGATGGAACGAACTCATCAGCGATTACGATTGCGAGATCCGATATCACCCTGGAAAGGCTAATGTAGTAGCTGATGCGCTCAGCCGCAAACCCAGCCAGCTTAACTGTATCTTGCCGCGCACGCAGCTTCACTTCGCGCCGATCCAAAGCAACCTTGAATCGCACATTCGTGACGCGCAGCGCGCATCCATCAGCAATGGCAACCTTCACGCCGAGTTAGCGTGTGGCGCGGAAGCGCATTTTGTCCCTAATCTGAGTGGAATTCTCTGCTATCTCAATCGCATCTGGATTCCTTGTTATGAAGATCTTCGCACTGTCCTACTGAGTGAAGCGCACAAAACTCGGTATTCCATTCATCCTGGCGCTGATAAAATGTACAAGGATTTAAAGCATTACTTATTGGTGGCCCGGTATGAAAAAGGATATTGCTATGTTCGTAGCTAAATGCCTGACTTGTTCTAAGGTAAAAGCTGAACATCAACACCCATCTGGTTTGCTCGAACAACCAGAAATTCCTACGTGGAAATGGGAAAGTATAGCAATGGACTTTATCACCAAGTTACCTTTGACTGCAAGCAAACATGATAGCATTTGGGTAATAGTGGATCGATTGACCAAGTCTGCTCATTTTCTGCCCATTCGTGAAACTTACCGTGTTGAGCATCTTGCGCAGCTCTATGTCAATGAGATTGTCTGCCGTCATGGTACTCCCTTGAGCATCATATCCGATCGCGATGGCCGTTTTATATCTCGCTTTTGGAAATCTCTCCAAACTGCGTTAGGAACTCGTTTGGACATGAGTACTGCATATCATCCTCAGACTGACGGACAGTCTGAGCGAACCATCCAAACCCTTGAGGATATGCTTCGATCTTGTGTTCTTGATTTTGGAGGTAATTGGGATTCACACCTACCTCTGATCGAGTTCTCTTATAATAACAGCTATCATTCCAGCATCGGTATGGCCCCATTTGAAGCACTTTACGGTCGAAAGTGCCGTTCCCCGATTTGTTGGAGCGAAGTGGGTGAAGTTCAAATCACAGGACCCGAACTAGTTCAAGAGACAACCGATAAAATCGCCAAGATCCGTGATCATCTGCTGACTGCCAGAAGCCGACAGAAGAGTTACGCAGATCGCAGGCGAAAGCCTCTCGAATTTCTAGTTGGTGATCTTGTTCTCCTAAAAGTGTCGCCCTGGAAGGGTGTTGTCCGCTTTGGGAAGAAAGGTAAGCTTGCGCCTCGTTATGTTGGTCCGTTCAAGATTCTCGCGCGCGTAGGAAAAGTTGCCTACAAACTTGACCTGCCGCCCGCGCTCAGCAATGTGCATCCAACGTTCCATGTATCCAATCTCAAGAAATGTCTAGCTGACGAGAACCTTCACATACCACTTGATGAAGTTCAAGTTGATGAATCTATGCATTTCGTTGAGAAGCCTGTTGAGATTATGGATCGCGAGGTAAAGCAAACCAAGCGTAGTCGCATCCCTATTGTTAAAGTTCGTTGGCAGTCCAAGCGCGGAGCCGAGTTCACTTGGGAAAGGGAATATCAGATGAAGATCAAGTACCCGCACCTTTTCTATGCGCAACCTACTTCGAGATAAATTTCGGGACGAAATTTCTTAAAGTAGGGGAGACTGTGACAACTGCCCTATCCGACCCGACCCAGGTACCCGTTTTCGAATCCGATTCTTTTTATGATTTAAAATTTGATTATTAACCTTTGTAATTTAACATTTAATAAATCATATATATTTGTATATTACTTACTAATAATAATTTCCTTCCCGCCTTCTTCTCTCTTTCTTTCCGCCGTTCCGCCTCTTTCTCTTTCTTGTCGCCATTCCGCCTCTTTCTCTCTTGTCGCCGTCCCGCCCCTCTGCTTAACCCTTACGCTTTGAACCCCCCTTTTTCTCTTAACTTCTTGCTTGTCCTTTGGTTCTTTCCGCCTAAGGATGTCTGCGCAGCTCCACGCGCCAGACTCCTTGCAAGGAAGCCTGCGTGAAGACCAGCTGTTTCTAGGCGAACTGTTCCCGCAGCGCGCTAAGGACTGGAGTTCTCCCCGCGGCGCGCTAAGAATTGTAATTCTTCCCGCGGCGCGCTAAGAATTGTAATTCTTCCCGCGGCGCGCTGAGGATTGTAGTTCTTCCCGCGGCGCGCTGAGGATTGTAGTTCTTCCCGCGGCGCGCTAGGAATTATTCGGTCTGCCTTCGCCCTCGCGCGTGCGCTCGAGTCTTCTCGCGCTAGACCTCAAGTCTTTTCTTCTGTTTTATCCAGCCTGTTTGCTTTGTGATATCTTATCTTCTGTGCTGTTGACCTAACCTGCCTTATGTCTGAAAAGCCACTTTCGGCGCAGCATGCGCACCAACCCTATTGGTTGGCAGAAAAAGTGACTGACATTATCTTTTGAGATCTGCTTTTCCAGAACCTTTACCTGACACCTCCTTTGCTTTATTCTGTTCCTGTCAGCCTTTTTCCGTTGTCCCCTGCAGCTACCATATCTTTTGATATCTTTTACTTTTCTGATCTTTTGCTTTTTGATATCTTTTGCTTGATTCTGTAGAAGATCTTTTCCCCTTTTCTAGGGATTGTGTTCCCTAGGGTTTTCCTATATATAATGCTACTTTCTTTATACTTAAACACTACACACACAAACACTTAATTTCCTTCTCCTTGCTCTCTGCCGTTGTTCCTCAGCCGCCTCTCCTCTCTTTGCCTCCGTTTTCTCCTCTGTCCTCCCTGCATTTCCGGTAATATATATATATAATAATTTGTTTAAGATACATATTACTAATGGTTACATATATTCAAGACTTAAAACCAATCGATAAACCAATAAACTCTTATTTATAGGTTAACTTGTGCTTGTTTAAAAGTTGGTTCTTGCATTATCTTTCAACGCACCGTTTACATGTGAGTAATCTCGTACCTAATCCCTTTTTATTTTTTTTACGTTTTGGGATGTTCATGTGTTCGTACAAACTTGAGTCTTAAACTTGTTTATGAACTTTCGTCGCGCAGTATCCCATGTGTAGGGACGTTTACTTGGCTGTTTATTTGTATGTGTGAATCATTAACCGCTTTGTTCGGCCTATTCCGAAGTTTTCATGGATCCATTAGATGAACACGGGAGACCTATCGTTTACGGTTTTCTTTTGTTTACACGTGCACAGATGATTTCTTGTTTTTGTGCTCAATTGGGAGCACAGATTGAACTATGAGCTATGATCTATTTAGGCTTGATCACAATCTGATTACACCCTTGTTAAACACCAGATTTACACATGTTGCGCGCAGATCTATTATTATCTATTTATATCTATTAAACTTGATCTCTCACCGACACGCAAGTGTTGACGTTTTATTTTAACACATGTTCAGGTTTGCTGTAGCTGTTTCTGGAAGCTTGAGGACACATAGGATGTTTGCTTTTATTTTGGACCTAATTTAAAATGTAACAAGACAAGTTTATGTTATTTGAATATTTTGAATTATAATATATTGATTTATGTTATCTTGTGATTGCGTTGCGCGATAAATGTGTATTAATAAATATTGACACCAAATAGTGTCACGAGTAATGAAACAATATGTGGCGCCCCGATGTATAATCCGCCATCGGTCGGGGTGTTACACCAACTGTTGATCATACGCCCATGCCTAAGATGAGGGTGTGACAGTTATTGTGCAATATGTATTCATCATTGTGTTTTATGTATTAGATAATTTGTTGGTATTTTTCATTATATTTACATATTATTACATGACGGTGTTATTAGTATTAAAAAAACACAATGGCCAAAAAAACACACTAACAAATGAAAAGACACACTAACGAAAAAAGATATAATGACGTAATTTTTATTTTATTTTTATATAAAAAAATCATACTCATATTAAAGATTAAAAAACGTTTTGTTATTATGGTGAATTTTATTTAAAAAAATATTATATGAAAAGGTTATAGAAATGATAGGGGAATTAACATGCGACTTGCATGTAGAGAGAGAAAATATGTACTATTATTTTTATACCCTTTTAACTCTGGTCCCCACTTGACACTTGCCAATTAATTATGTCTTTTCACACTTCTCATTTTTGTTGGCATTTGTTAAATAACCCAACCCTATGTTGTTATTCGACTCTTAACGTAGAGGTGATAACAAGATGAACTTTTGAATACTGCACAAAGGATTTCTAGATACTAAGGAGGTGTTTGGGATTTGCTTATTTTCACCATCTTATAACTTATTAACTTTTTGAAAAGTAATAAGGTGTTTGGGATTGCTTATATCGTGAGAGAAAAAGTTTCATAAGTTATAATGTTGTAACTTATTAACTTAATGAAAAGTTATATGGAGGTAAAATAAGGAATCCAAACCTCAGTTGCACGGAAACGGCTCTAACCCGCTGTACCCCATCCCGAAAACTCGCCGGGGACTGAAACGCCTACGGGGACGCCGTCGGGACGTTTCTTGACCGTTTCCAAAAATTTGGGGACACTCATTGACCGTTTCGAAAAGTCAAAGGGCGTTTCCAGAATTTGGGGACGTTTTTTAAAGGTAATTTACGGATTCCGGCGGCATATTCCAGCGCCGGAGCTGTAGTATTTGCCGGAAACAAGGAAGAAGAAGAGTATATGGCGGCTGTAACTTCCTTTTAGGTTATTTAGGTTTATATAATTTTAGATATTTTAACATTTTACCCCATTTAATTTTCAATTGTTTGTATATAGTCCTCAAAACTTATAAGTTTTAACATAAAAAGTTTAAAATTAGTTTGTGTATTTCAGTATTTAACCCTCTCTATTATTACTACTTTACATTTAGTCCTTAAACTTATAAATCTATGCATGAAAAGTTTAAAATTGAAATTATATATATATATATAAAGAATATAAATAGTTATTTTTTTATATGTATTTATTGTCGTACCCGTGCTGTACCCGTTTTTTGATTTTTTGAGTTTTGCCGTTTCCCGTTCCCGTACCCGTGCCCGTTTCCCGTACTAGTTCCCGTGCAACATAGATCCAAACACCCCCTAAAACTTGTTTTTTATAACAAATTTGAAGTATTTTCTTAATTTCTTGGCATAAGAGCGCATAAATTAGGGTAGTATAACTACATAATTTTTGTTGTAAAAAATGGAAGAGAGTGGTTGTATTTACAGGCCTCGGATACGTTTTCAAGCAAGTGCAAAGTGACATATTATGTCCAACTTCGATTCCAGGATTTTATGTTATAGAGGTAAAAGTGGACTAGTCAAAATAAATAATTTACCAAAGATGGCCGGAAAGAAACAATAACCGGAGAAGAAAATGTCATAAAATTGATGGCTACATAAAAGCGTTGTGCTTGAAAGTTGAAACCACTAAATAAAGAAAAAAACACATATATCGAGGGTGACCTTAGAGAGTTGGCATGTGTTGAAATGACTATAATATTATAATAAAGTTTCAAAAATTTTCCAACAAGTAACTCTTTTATTGAAAAAGAATATCCGTCATAATATATTTACCTTACCTTCTACGGTTCTATACATAAAAACGAATTCACCTTGATTTCCATCAATACCTAGTCTATTCCCAAGTTCATCTCCGTATTTTAGCAAAAGATACCTTCATCATTCTCATCTCTTCTCCTATCTCTAAATTCAAAATTATATTAAAAATCAATACATTTTCTCTTATTTTCTATTAAATAATATTATTTTATATCTTTATCATTACCCTTTCTTTTTTCCTTTATTCACAACAACTTTAAAAAAAAAATAAAAATTATAGAGGTGAACAGTAAGTTTTTAAATATATTAAAAAATTACTAAATTTCTTTTTCCTCTACTCACGGTCTCACGCCAGCCTAAACCATTCTTTACATTATAAAAACCTCACTCTCGTAATGTAGTGGATTGAACGTAAATGCTCTTCGTTCCAACCTCTGTCATTATACTTTAACCTTGTTAGAGCATTCACATCTCATCCCTTAAATTTATGTGAGAAAAGTACGTAAATTATAGGGTGAAGTTTTGAGTGGTTGTGAGTGTAAATTATAGGGTGGAGAGAAAAATGCAGTGATTGTTTGTAAATTTGAGGAACATTGTTTGCCCCTATTTATTTTTTATTATTTATTGGATTGGTTGTGAGTATACGAGAAAGAAAATTATAGTGATAAATGTATAAAAAATATTAGAGAGAGAGAAAAATATAGATTTTTTTAATAAAATTATAGAAATAAGATAAGCTCATACTTATTCCCACCTATTATTCCATCCTTATATTCAATGTGTCAATATTAAGGCTGAGGGGTGTGGGGCTTCAGCGGGGGCGCGAGAGCCCCTCCGCTCGCGCCCCCAGGCGCGAGCACCACATCACCGGGGCGCGAGAGGGGCGTGAGAGGGGCGCGAGCACGGAATTCAAAGCAGGCGCAAGGTGGTTCGCGGGACCTGTAGGCGTAAAGGGACATTGGGAGACGTGAAAGAGCCGTTGGGACATGAGAAATGAGCCGTTGGGCTCTTTAATTTAATAAAAAAAAAGTGTTCTTCCTATATATAAACCCAAGATCACATAAAACAATTACCACACCCAAAATCACATAAAACAATTACAACAACTTCAAAAAAAAACCCAAAATCAACCCATCTTCCAAACTTTTTTTTAAAAACTTTTTTTTATATATGTTTTTTTTTAATGTGTGTTTTTTTTTAATAATTTATGAGTTTTTTTAATAATACGTTTTTTGAATATATTTATAAAAAAATAAAAAAAAAATCCGCTGGAGCCCCTGCTGGAGCCCCTCCACACCAGGGCCAGGGGCTCCAGCGGGGGCTCCAACACCCATCTTATCCAGTTTCTCTCTCTGCCACACGTCACAATATTATTGGCTGGAGCCCCCACTCGCGCCCCCGTTAGAGCCCCACACCCCTCAGCCTAACGTCTTATTTGGTGAAAAGTGATTAGGATTATGAATGCTCCAGGCCTCCAACAATCAACAACCAACTGCTTTTCCTTTAAAAAAATAACCAACTGTTTGTTAAAAACATAAAATTAATCATTTAGTTTACAAAAATTTAGCCCTGTACAGTGAGAAGGATAAAAACCATATTTTTACAGCTCCAAAGCTTCTTCCCTTCAAAGACACCATTCAACACAACCAAAACCCCATCACCATCTTCACCAATTCAATCCCAAATTCCACCCATCAAATCTGTCATCTAATTCCCCCAACAATAATAATAATGTCAGAAACCAACAAGATCCCAGTTCCAGACCCACCGACAAGCTCCCGATCCGTAACCGAAACCGTAAACGGGTCACACCAGTTCATAATCCAAGGCTACTCCTTAGGCAAAGGCATGGGGATAGGTAAACATATTGCCAGTGACAGTTTTAATGTTGGAGGCTACCAATGGGCGGTCTACTTTTACCCCGATGGCAAGAACCCCGAAGACAATTCCACTTACGTCTCGTTGTTTATCGCCCTTACGAGTGAGGGATCCGATGTCAGGGCCTTGTTTGAGTTGACTCTCATGGATCAGAGTGGCAAGGGGAAGCATAAGGTGCATAGTCATTTTGATCGGGCGTTGGAGAGCGGTCCCTATACGTTGAAGTATCGAGGCAGCATGTGGTGAGGCTTTTAACGGTTCGATTTCGTTGGTTTTTGGTTAATGGTTCGGTTATTGCTCACCCCTTGTTTTAATCTAGCTATTTTAGGTTGTTTAATGGTTATTAGGGTTTTATTATTAATAACTTATTAATATTAATAAGTTTCATCTATACTTGGTTTTTTTGTTGATCAGTGGTCTTGTTTAGAGGCATATGTTTTGAAAATCACTTAGTGATTTGTGATATAACTTTCTAATCAAGATTAGTTTTTTTTTCTTATAGGACCTAATAATTGACCTTTGTATTAGCTAAATGCTATTAATGCGTATTCTCTCGGTGGTCGTTTAGATGAGTTATGTAAATGGATTGTATATTTGGCTGTGGTAAGCTTTTGAGCTCTGAATTAGTTTGAGTTTATTTCATTCTGTTTTTTTTTTGTTATAGTATAGTTATTTTTAGGCTGTTTAATGGTTATTAGGGTTTATCATCAAGAAATTAGTTTGAAATCTTGGCCTATTCTGTTTCCTTTTCTTCGATTGATGCACTGGATAATGGGCAGAACTTTGCTTACATAAAAATTGTTGTGTTGGGTCCTTTGTTAATCAATGGGCTTGTTTGGACTTTTTAGAGGTATATGTTCTTGGTATCACTTAGTGATTTGTGATATTACATTTATAACCAAGCTTAGTTTTTTTCTTCCTTATTAAACTTAATAATTGGCCTTTGTATTGGCTAAATGCCATTAATGCATATCCTCTTGGTCATTTAGATGAGTTATGTAAATGGATTGTGTATTTGGTTGTGGTATGCTTTTGAGTTCTTAGTTAGTTCTTATGCTATACTAGGATGTATCTTGTGTGACGGTGACACACTGCTTTGGAAAGATTTTTTTGTATAAGATAAGATGAAACAGGAGATGTTTGCATAATTTATTTGACATTGCTTTATAGGCTCCTCTCTTTATATTTATGGGCTTGGTTTGTTTATAGAGATTAAGTTGTTGATTTAAAATAGATTTTATTTACTTGTAAGCTGTCTACACAAGTATTGAAGGTACATTAGGGGACCTTTAATTGAAAAAATTACAGACAATGGCCTTTTTGACATTTTCATCTAACTTGTGCCTTTTCTAATTCACAGCCTTCACTTTCTTTAGTTATTTTGTGTATTAAAGTTTGTTACTTTTGGAAGAACGAGCAACATTTATAGTTTTGTGTTAACGAACTTGCATCATGTTTGACTTAAACGACTTTTAAATTTCTCCAAGTCTATGTTGGATCCCTCAGGTTGAAGTCTATGTTGCTATAACTCATCTTGAAATTTAAAATGAAATTCACTTGTACTTACGCAGGGGCTACAAGCGTTTTTACAGGCGAGCATTACTTGAAACCTCTGATTATCTCAAAGATGACTGTTTGAAAGTAAATTGCACTGTGGGAGTGGTGGTTTCTGCAACACATTGCCCGAGGTTACATTCAATTCAAGTCCCAGAATCTGATATTGGATCAAATTTTGGTATGCTGCTTGATAACATGGAAGGTTCAGATGTGATATTCAATGTGGCTGGTGAAACATTCCATGCACATAAGTTGGTATTGGCTACTAGATCCCATGTTTTCCGGTCCAACTTTTTTGATCAAGATGAAGATGACCATGAGATTGTTATTACTGATATGGAGCCTAGGGTTTTTAAGGTAATGCATACAACCTCCTATATATTTATTTTTTATTTTAAGATTTAGATTACAATTTTCTAACTTTTTAAAGTTTGGTTGATGTGAAACAGGCTATGCTTCACTTCATTTACAGTGATGAAATTAATGAAGATGAGTTGGCGGCTTCTAGTGAATCCCATGTGGCGGATACACTATCAGCCAAGTTGTTAGCTGCTGCTGATGAGTATGATTTGTGTAGACTCAAACGAATGTGTGAGTCTCTTATCTGCAAGGATATATCTGTAAATTCAGTTGGCCGAATTCTAGCAATCGCAGATACTAATCATGCTATGGAACTCAAAGCTATTTGCCTTAGATTTGCTTCAGAAAACCTTGCAGGTATGCTATCATCATGATATCACATGTTGACATAGGAGAAGGGTTAAATTGACCTATAATATATAACTTACTTGTAAAATACTTGTATGAATTACTAGACACTGGAGGTGCCATGTGGCAATAGTGACTCGTTTATCTTTGCATGAGGAGTAGAGGTAGACCCAAATTGATTTGGGATGAGACTATTAGGCATGATTTTATAGACCTGCACCTCTCTGAGGATATGGTTGATGATAGGATTTCTTGGAGACGTAGGATTAAGGTTAAAAGACTTTTAGGGGTTGGGTATAGTTTTTTTGGTTAGAAATATGTCCTATGGTCGTAACTTAACATACTTGGTATTCTTTATTATTATTAATTATTATATTTTTATTATCATCTATTTTTATTTATTTATTTATTTAGTTATTTTTTATTTATTTATTTATTTATTTGTTTTTATCTTTATTCTTATCTATTTTTATTTATTTATTTTGTTTGTTTTTATTTTTATTTTTACTTGTATATTTCTTATTGTTTTTTAGCAATAACTATTACACATTTTTAAATTTCTACTTTATAGTCTACTTGTTTTACTGTTATGTTGCTTGCTTTGGAGCAGGGGTCTCGCTATGTGTACAAGATTGCACGGAGTCTTATTTTCACTTTCTGAAATTACATACAAATAAGAAGATAAATTTTAACCATTCCAATATTAAAACAAATAAAATGAACCAATTACAATAGAGAGTCAGGTAAGTGGGACAAGCTGTGTCGCTACCCTATTTTGAATAGCAAATCCGTTCCTACTGAAAATAAGGTTATCCTAAATATAATGAAGATAAATTTAAGAACTAATTGCATGAACAATATATGCGGCTTGACTCTTGAGCGTATTATTATGGTTTTAGTTCCTATTTGTACAAGTGTACAACTATAGCAGGGCCGACTATAAGGGAGGGCTGGGTGGTCGACGGACCCCGGCCCGACACCCCAATAGGTCCGGATTTTTTTTAAAAAAAATTTATATATAAATTTTATATAAAAACAATATGTATATATAATGTTTAAAACATAATGACTTAGCCACTAGCAGCCTCTCTATCCCTAGGGGTAGAGGAAAGGTTTGCCTACATCCCAGTCTCCTCATCTCCTCATACCCTACTGATAGCTTTGACTATTTGTGGGATTTACTGGTATGGTTGTTGTTGTTATCTTTGCATGAGCTGATTTGGGTTGTGCTTTAGCTTTTTATATCAAATAAAGAAATATTAGACATAAGGGGAATATGTCAAACAAGTAAAAATAGCCTCATATTGCTGTTTTTTAATTGGGTCAAATGTATGAAACAGAAACAAACTTTGCAGTTCTTGCAGATATTAGCAACTAACTTTAAATTAGGCTCAAAACAGAAAACTTAAAATTTATTAGGATTTTAACAATAAATATCTAAATATCATTTTAACTAAATTGCTGATGTAGCTGTAGTTGATGCCATGCCACCCGCCACGTCAGATGGGATATATACAAAAAAATCATATATTATGTGAAGAAAAACAGAAAAAAAAAACATCCAGATATTTGAATAAGTGATCTCTTTTAATTGTATTTAAAAATACTTTAAATACCACATCAGATATCTTGTGGGCATACACCTAACTTTTGTATTTGAAAAAAAATGTTTTTTTTTTAAATTATTTTTAGAAATAATTTAAATCCACATCAGATATTATGTGGCGCAAGCCCAACTTTAATCATATTTTAAAAAAATAATACTATTTACTGGTACTTATAAATAGTTTAAATACCACATCCGACGTCATTGACGCGTTCTTATTAAATTTCTGTTACAAATGGCAGCTGTTATGCAATCAGACGGGTTTGAATATCTGAAAACCAACCACCCATCATTGCAGTCTGAGATTCTGAAGACGGTGGCTAGCTGTGAAGATGGCTATAGCAGTGGCGGTGGTGGTGGCGGTGAAACTGAGACTGTCTGTGCTCAGCTTTCAGATGGTGGAGATGCAAATAATAGCAGGAGAGTAAGACAAAGGACTTGATGATTTTCTTGTAGCTATGCAGAACAAAAGTGTTGTTGAGTTGTATGTTATAGAGGTTTTGTTGTTGTATGTTATGAAGGTTTTGTTGTAGTTCTGATGATGAAGATGTGTATAATACTTGTCATGTAGGTGCAATGAGTAGGTTTCTCAATCCACCAATGGGTTTCAATATTTTGGCTTGATGATTCCAGTTTATTTCGTGCACGCACGTGTGTGCACGCTAAATTGGCTGTTAAGGTCACACATTAATTATATCGCACTAGATGTTCAAAAGTAGACTAGAAGCAGGGCATTGTTGTGACATGAATGCATGATTTGTTTGATGACATACAAATAGAGGTAAATAGATAAAGTTGGAAACGTTTCCTTTGGGGTCGACAATTTAGTTATCATTAATCATGGCCAAAGCCGAAACTAAGTTTCGGTTTTAGGAAATCAATCAGTTTAGTTCTTTTGGTTTTGGTTTTATGTATGGGTTTTGCTAGGCTTTGGGTTGGTTTCTAGTTTTACATTAGAATTTTAAATGTTTAGGCCTTCAATAAATTGGCCTACAATACTGAATATGGTTGGTTATATTGGTATTTTTGGTCTTAATCATTGTTAAAAGCTTACTGAAGAATCTGAACTTGAAGCTTTTGGTTCCGGACAATGCATTTGTTCTATAAAATCCAATAAGACCATCCTTGAGGGGACTTTGATGCCCCTTCACAGTGTCACGTCAGGGTCACGTAGGCACTGGGGGGCATCAAAGCCTCACCTAAAGATGCCCCTCCATGGTGAGGGGCTTTGAGCCCCTTTAATTTTTATTTTTCTTATGAAACCAAAAAATCAACAAATTTATTAAATACAATAACAATAAAAATCAAACTACATTAAACTTAAAAACATATAAATAAAAAAAAGCATAAAATACAAATAAAAAAAAATATAACTAATATTCGTCCTCGTTTGCGTATTTTGCCATTATCCTTGCTTTTTTTTCTCTTCAAAAACGCCCGTGTGGGCCCATCTAGATGCGAGAGATCCTTTGCGAGGAGCTTGAAATCCTTTTTCTCGTTGCCGCTCCGAGTTAGTTTTCTTTCTTTCTTCATGCATGACTTTGCATTCGCATGCATCGCTTTTCTTTCTTCATGCATTATCTTGAGTTCATTTTTGAGTTTTTTTTTCGCATCGGCAAACTCTTTAAGTGCAAGCCCCAAGTTGTCAAAACACGCGCTCACATCGTAACTCATCGAGGATGTCGTTCTAGACGAAGATCCCCCACCTCTAGCCGCCGCCTTGGCCCTTTCTCTTCCTACCGGACATGGCAACTCATCCGATTCATTAAAAAGAAAATCGAGATCAATCTCGTTTAAGTTAAATTGAAAACGAGCATCCGACCCGGCTTGAGACAATGATTGATTGGCCGAAGTAGACGTTGTCTTTGACCACTTGGACGTTCGCGGTGAAGATGTCGGGGTTCGATGCCACTTTGGCGAGCTCGTGCATTTCCTCCAAATTTCCAACATACCGAAATCGTGACCATTAAGGGACTTGTATTGTTTTAAGCAAGTCTGGTTGACATCGTTCATGCCGCTTCCTTTATTGTTTGTAATGCGATTATGAATTTTGGAGAAGTTGTTCATATTTTTAGCATTGCCTTCCATTTGTTGGAGAGAATCATCCCCTCGGTAGCGACCTCGACCCATTATATCAAAGAACTTAGTACGTATTTCTTCCCAAAATACCGTGATGTGTTTACCGTCACCTACGATACATATAAAAGCTTAGTATTAGTAAACAAAAAAAATGATATATATAGATAATTTGATGATTTACCTTCAATCGAGTCTTCGAATGAGTCGATTCACGCTTGCGCCAACGCCGCTTTCTCATCATCTTCCCACTTTTTTCTTTCAACCCTTTCGGTAGTTGTTTGACCGGAATCAACCTTCTTTTTACGACTTCGTTTGCGAGGAACTTGCGGTTCATCTACTTGGGTTTCAGGTATTTGGGTTTGGGGTGTTTGGGTTGGCGGATGCATAAACGGCATTGGCATTCGATACAACATATCGTTGGGAAATGGTTGCATGGTTGGAGGCATTGCGGGTCGATGTTGGTCGGCATAGAAAGGGTCATGAGGGTCATTGTTATTTGAGTAAAAAATAGAAATGTGGTATGTATCATATAGAAAATAATTAAAAGAAATTTTAGTTAACATTAATGTAGCCGTTGAGGGGGGGCCACATTCACACAAAGGCGCCGATCGTTTGGACGTCCCTTGATGTATTCTGCACCCAAGGACGCCCATTAAAGCCATCAAAGATACCCCCATAGGGGGTGGTCTAACAAACATTCAACTGATCGAGTGAGTTTGGTGCCGTTTAGTTTTAACACTTTTATTGAAAATTAACTTATTTGTAAAAAAAAATTTTGTGCGTTTATTATCTGCAAGATTGTCATAATTTACAACATTTTAAAGACATTTATGAATGGAAACTGAAATCAGCAACAAAATATTCTGAAATCAACAATTTATACCTACATTTTACTCCTTTTAGACTGATAATCATATCTTAAAAAAACACCATGACATAAAAGGCAATAACAAAGAACAACTCAATTGATTAAAAAAGAAGCAAAATATTCCAAATTGTTCTAGGTTTATACCCAATAAGAAAAAAAAAAAAAAAAGAGAGAACTAACTCAACCTACTCACCAAAATACAAATAAAACAAGTAGAAACCAAAAGCACCCAAACAAACACTAAACACAAACACTAAACACAGGAAAACAAATCAAAACCACAAAACAAATTCATCTTTTTTAAACCCAAATTCCAAATTAAAAATCATCACTTACCCATCATGACTTTAACAAACTCCTCATAGTTGATCTGACCATCACCGTCCACATCCGCCTCACGGATCATCTCATCAACTTCCTCATCGGTCAACTTCTCGCCAAGATTAGTCATGACATGGCGGAGCTCGGCTGCAGAAATGAAACCGTTTTGGTCCTTATCAAAGACCCTGAAAGCTTCCTTGAGTTCCTCCTCGGAATCAGTGTCTTTCATCTTGCGGGCCATCAGATTGAGAAACTCCGGGAAATCAATGGTACCATTGCCATCAGCGTCCACCTCATTAATCATATCTTGAAGTTCAGCTTCGGTTGGGTTTTGTCCAAGTGACCTCATAACGGTTCCAAGTTCCTTGGTGGTGATGCAACCTGCAAAAACATTATTGTTAATAACATGCGGTACTAAAAGTCTATTCAGTTAAGGTTAACAGGTCAAACATAGTTGATTCCGGATGCGTTTTAACTTAAAACGAATTTAGCTAAAATGACAGCGGGTCAAATTTAATCTATTTGGGATGTGCATTAACTTAAATGGGCCAAACGAGAACAAAATGTCAAATTTGTTTGATTTGGGTTGTGTTTTGACTCAAATGGGCCAAACAAAAACAAATATAGCGCAAACAACAGGTCAAATTTAGTTAACTTTGGCTATGTTTTAACTTAAATCGGCCAAACATAAACAAATTTAGCTAAAACAACAATAGGTCAAAATTCAGTTGATATGGGCAGTGTTATAAACATAAGCGGGCCAAACAAACAAATTTAGCTAAGACGTCAACGAGTCAAATATAGTTGATTTGGGCTGTGTATTAACTATTAGCCCATGACTCATGAGATGCACTAATCCAAATCAGCTCACTTTCCAAACCTTTACCAAAAGAACAAGACGATACGGTAACCTCAAATCTACTAAAACCAGATCAAAGTTATTATTAGCCTTCAAACTCAAACATTCATACTTCTCGTCCAAAACCGAAGCTGAAAAATTTGTCACAAAACTGAATAAACCATCAAGAACATAAGCAAAAAACACAGTCATGAAACCAAAGTGATCTATTCTAGCAAATATACAGTCCTTAAAACAAGCATACTTATAAACCAAACAGATCTGACACGAAACCGATACCGGACCATTTTCACCTTCAACTTCATCACACTACCCACTTATATCCTATCCATCCCACATACCACAAATCAAAAACAACTCCAAATTAACCTCAAATTTGTCACACGTCAAATTGCCCTAAAAACACCAAAAGTCAACCAACACAAATACCAAAAATCAACCCAGATCTAAAATAATCAAACCCAATACACCGATCCTAAAACCCATTTCTAAATCATAACACATTCAATCACCAAACCCAGATAACTAATCACACACAACAACAGAAAGATCAAATTTTTAACCCAAAATAATAATAATAATAATAATAAAAAAACTGACCATCTCCATCTTTGTCGAATAAGCTGAAGGCTTCCTTGAATTCAGAGATCTGATCATCGGTAAGCTGATCGGCCATTGTTGAATTGAATAATAAGGAGATACAACTCAACGAGTGTGGTAATGATAATAATAATATTATTATTATGAGGTGTGGAGGTGTATATATATAAGAGTGGTCCGAGAAGTATCAGATCCATCCTCCCACGACGTTATTACTATATTGTCATTTGATTTTATTTCGCTTTTTTTTTTCTTTTTCCTTTTCTTTGTGGTGGTGGGTTCGATTAGCCCTTTACTTTTACTAACCTTTCCACTTTAGTCCATTTTGTTTTATTGTGACGGGAAAGCTGGTGTTGCATCTGATTTAATGTTATGATTGCTGTTTATCATAATATAAAATGTATTTTGTACTAGAGGTGCATAAACATGTTTCAAACGCTAAGCTAAACTGGTTCGGTTTGGTTAATTAAAAGTCAAAACCGGTTTATGATCGGTTTTCATTCGGGTTGAAACCGGTAACCTGACTGGTCTACGATCGGTTTGGGTTTGGATTAAGATCGTTTTTTACTGATTTTAGCTGGGTTGGGTTTGATTAACCGGTTTTGGTAAAGAAAATTATGAACTGGTTCTGAACCTACAGTTTCAATTGGTTCCCGATGGAGTTATACATAATCGGTTTCAAACTGAATCTGCTTGATTTTCAAGTCGGGTTGGTAACCAGTTTTTTGCCTACAAGGGGCGAAGTATAATGGGAACTGAGGGTGACCCTGGTCGCTGTCGTTTTTTCGCTTAGTAAGATAAATTTACGCAATTTGCCCACCTATTTTTTATAGTAGTAAAGATAACTAAAAATAAATAAAACTTATGTCATTAAATATGAAATAAATAAATGAAATAAAATACAATAAATAAAACTTATGTCATTAAATATGGATTGAGTGTAACGTTAGTGACTAAAAAAACCATTTTTACCTCTTAAAAAACTCCCCCTTAGTAAATGTATTAAGTATTATACTATAAGAACAAAATTTTGTAAACTTTTTTAAGGAAAAAAGAACTCCTAAAAATGCCTTATCTAGTCGCTTTAAAATATGTTTGGATTACTATACAACTGTATGGACACTAGGCAACATATTATACACTCCTCATTAGTATTATACGTCGTAGGATGACACTCATACACTCATATCTACTACAGTTCATTGGCGATACATTAGTCGGTAAGTTATACCCAGTATACAATGGACTATGCACGTATTGAGATATGGTATTCTTGTGAGTTGTGACACTCTTTTTTTATGGATTGATAATTGAGTGTACGCTTACTTGGTTAATACTAATAAGTTTTAAACATGTATATTAGTGATGACTTTGTACAAGTCTGAGTCGGTCAAACGGAACATTCTTTTGTACAATACCAAACAAATAATATAATAAATTACCTTGGTTTTGAACTATCTTAGACGATAGAAATTAATGGCAACAAAGTTCTCAAGTTAAACTTCAATGAAAATATTCTAATGAAGATGTCAATATATGTGATACTTTTTTTTTAATCTCTGATAAACATTTTCAAAACTAGCGATAAATTTTGGATGTCACATTATCTTTAACTAGTAAGGAAAAAAAAGAAGAGATCACTTTAATGAAAGTGCGAAAATATTAGTGGTCTATACAGAGACGTTATGGTGATCTCTACCACAACTTTGTAAAATGATGATCTCTACCATCTTTAAAGTCCTAAAGTGTAGGCTTCCCTCTCCAGTTGACTTCCTACAAGTGATTGTATATTAATGTGATAATTTCAAGGTTTAACACACAGTTCACAGTTTTATGTTACAATTTCTAAAATTCGTTTTAGAGTTAGATTTCATATGACCTTGAATGTGTGCTCAAAAGGGATTATGACCATTATAAGTTCTTAGCTTGAACCGTTAATTCATTTGAAAGAAGAAGTACAAATATTCATCCTCGTGTAGTTCTTATACTCATTCCTTTGGTTCTTGTACATTTTGGTAACATTTCAATCTATTTACCCTCCTAAAAAAGGAACATGCTATGCCTAAACGGCCCCTACCCCACACCATTTAGTCAAATTAGGTTAAATCCCCATTAATAGCACATATATGAATTTTCTTATCTCAACCGACTAGGAATATGAAACTATTGAATTTCAACCATTTACAAACATAATAAATGAAGGTTTTTAGGGTCCATTGACACCTTTTGTTAATATTTGGTCTTAGGTAAATAGACTTTGGTTGAGAATCACTAAAAAACCCCGATTTTTAAAGGTTGGAAATAACTAGTTATTATGTGATTTTTCAAGAATTGTAGTATGTGCCCTTACCTTTTGATAAAACAATGTAATTTATAGAATGGTTTGATTTACTAGTACCAAATTTATGATAATATATATTTGTATCATGCATAATTAATATATCTATCTAATAATTATAAAGGTTTAATTGTTTTTTAAGTAGATTAAAATAAATAAATAAATAAATAAATAGTAATTTCTTTATAAGTTTATCATAGCATTTTTTATATATTAGAAAATAGATTTAATTGTAGGTGGGGTTATGTGAAGCTCCCACTGTCACCATTCATCAATCTTGAACTCTTACTTCGTTGGTGTAGATGGATTCCCTACAAAGTCAACATCTTTGCAACGAGAGCCTAAAAGGGTTGCATTCCAACTTTAGGCACCGTTGCTTGGAGAAATGTCCCTATTAATATTTTCCCTTTGTATGACAACTATCTAGAATTTTGTTGAGATTCAACTTATTTTGTGTGACGCAACGTTTCTGATTTGGCATTTTGTATCTAATTGTTGTTCAAATCCCATCTATATACACCTTCTTAATTCATGAGGGTTCATCGGAATATGCAGCTGGGTTTGGTAAAACAAAAAAAAGGCAGTTGATGTTGTGATTCTCTCGCCTTGTTGTGTTTTCTGAAAGTCCTGAACGAGCAATCTTCACCCATAATAGGACATACATCAAACGCAACGTGAAAGAAATTAAATACATGAGCTTCATATGGCTAAAGTATTAAGCCAAAAAGAATTCTCTATATTTGGGTGAATGAGGTGGTTGGTGTAAATTTATTTTTTATTATGTAATATGTGATTTGGTCTTTCTATATGGATAGTCGGTTGCTAAGTATGATTCTTTATAATGAAATTTGCCGTTAAAAATACATTATTTTAGTATTTAATACCTTTGGTGTAATATACATCAATTTGTTAAATAGCTCGTAATTAAAAACCTACTTGAATCTCATTCGAAATTTCTTTTTTATCGAAATTGGGCTTATAAGTCATAATTGTGCCGGGTAACATTTGTTTTGTACCGAGAGCTTATAATTTACATCTTTGCATGTTAATAAAATTATTTTACACCCCACATCAAACCAATTTAAACACTGTTCACATCACATTCTACCCTTTTTAATGAGTTAACTTAAACATTAAAAAAATCATTTAATATATAATAAAATGATATACGCGTTATATTATTCCAAAATAGAAAAGTCGGTCAAAGTTGGTGTGTTTCCACTTTCCACCCTATAACTTTACAATCATCCAAATAAAATCTGAACAATTTCATTTTCATTGATCATATAATTTCAATCAAAACTAGTTAATAATGAATAGAGTAAGCATTGAGATTGAAGTTACTTCCCCATTTTCCCGCGAGACAGTCTTTAAGGTTTTCAACGATTTTCATATTATTGCACCTTAAGTCAACCCTCAAGTTTTCAAGTCCATCAAGACGGTTGAAGGCGATGGAGGTGTTGGAACAACAAGGCTTTTCACATTTGGCGATGGTAAGAATCATTACTTATAAGGCTGGGTGAAGCGGATTAACACCGCAACCGTGTGGCTCTGACATGTGGACGTTAATCTACTACACCCGGTCTGATAACTAGAATTTTTATTTATTTATTTATTTATTTATTAACTTTTGCAAATATATATATGAGTGTTGACCTAATTAAAGAAAGTTTGTGTGGGAGGCACATATTTTCTGTCAAATATGATTCATTATATTATATATACCTTTTAAACATAAAATTGTTTAACCCAGGTGTTCCATTCACAAGTGGGAAGTATAAGCAAGGCACAATTGATGCAGGCAACTTTAGTTGTAACTACACGTTTTTTGAAGGCGACTATTTGATGGGTATATTAGACTCCATTGACCATTATGTTACAACTGTACCTTCTGCTGACGGAGGAAGCGTGTTCAAACAGATAGTCGTCTATAATTGCAAAGGAGATGATAAACCTTCTGCGGATATTCTTAACTTTGTAAAAGAATTATATGAGAAAACTTACAAAACTATTGAGGCTTATGGGGTTGCACATCCTGAGACTTATTAATATATCTTGTGCTAATGTATTGATTCATTTGATATGAAATTCTTTCACTATGGTGTTTTTTTTTTCCTAGTGCCTTCTTTGTAATGTTGTTACTATTGAGTATTGATGCATCAAGTTTCTGGTTGATATGATATATTATTTCATCTATAAACTTTAGTTGAGTCTAATATATTTTCAAGACATGCAAGACACCCACCCATTCAATCAACACATCCTCCCCCTTGCCTTTTGGCCCATCGATGATTGCTTGATCATTGGAGTCATATTTATTTCAATTACAATAAGGTATCCGTACAACTAACTTTTGGCCCATCCCTTGCCTTTTGGCCCATCGATGATTGCTCGAAAGTTTGATAAATAGTAAATAGCATGATCAAAGAAAGTAAAAGAGAAGTAAATTACTAAAATTAAGGTTAGAGAATTATTAGCGAAGCGTTGACAATTTCTTACATACGTGTTAGTTGTTACCCATTACTCTCAAAGGTTCTTAGTAAGGGTATACGTCGAAACCCGACATGAAAAAATATAGGTTTTGGTCGGTTGACACAACCCGTTTTTTTAAACAGGTTAACTCGAACCCGACATGTTTAAATAATGGGGCAACTTGAACCCGACCCTTTAAAAAGTGGGTTGACATGTTAACCTGTTTAAGAATTTTAGAGAAGTTAATATTTTAATTTTAGAGATTAAGAAGTTTTAAATTTTAAAATTAAATACTTAGATTTTTAGTTTTTCACATATCAATTAACTTTTAAAAATAAAACTAATTTCTTTTTAAATTATTTTTATCTACTTTTTACTTCCAAGTTATAACCTTCCATTTTCTGGTTATTTCCATTCGTTTATTATTATCTTAAGCCAAATATGTGAACCAAAGTTTGTTAACGAAGAATGAGAGATAAATAAACAAAAACAATTAGATCTATCACAAATTATTAACAAATTTTATATGTATAAGAGTAATTGATTGTTAAATTTATTACTAAGTCAATATGTATTACTCATATTTGTATATGAATGTAAAATGGGTTGACCCGAAACACGACCCGAACATGACATGAATTTAAATGGGTCGACACGACATACACGAATAAATATATGGGTTGTGTTAGGGTTGAAGAATCTCAACACACTAACCCGCCAACCCGAAATCCATCAATCCAACACGATTGACACCCCTAGACTTCCCAGAGAGATCAAATTAATTTATAGTAATTAAATTTGACAAGATGAGCACAACTCCACCTTTTAAGTTCAATGTAAGAATACCATATCCTTTAAAATATCGTCACCCAATTGATTAGATCCAAGATTCTCTTGCTTTAACTTATCAAATAAATCTGTATTGGGTGTCATAACACTTTAGAGTTCTCATAGCCTTTGATAGACCCTTAAGGATCAAGAAGAGTTGCTTTGAGTTCTATGGGAACTATTACGACCCTTCTAGCATTCAGGGCGGTCTTTCTTGAAGTATTTATTCGAATTGCGCAGCATAACACTTCCTTTTAAAATTTGATTTAGCCTAGCTTGGTGTCTTTGATTTTGGAGTTATCTGACCGGGTCTTCTTCTAACATATAGACCATTTCAAGCTCATTCTTGGCATCATTTGAGTTAATTGCCACTAAACTGTCTCCATTGATAGAGTATCTTTCCCAAAGATCAAAGTATTAAAAAATGTCCGTAGGAGTGAGGAAGCGATGTCAATACTATAGTCGCTTGATAGTTGATTCTCAACGTCCAAGCTCACATTGATATTCTCAAGATCTAGTACCAGTTTATTGAAATCATTTGTATGACCTTCCATTGTGTTACCATAGATTAACATCTGAAAAGGTTATAGCCGTTTCTTTAGGTATAATCGCTTTGCCAAATATTTGGTCATGTAGAGCCCTTCTGAATGTGACAAAATTTATTGCTGATGTTTCTTTTGATACTTCAATAAGAATTTGATCTCCGAGATTCAAAATTATTGAACTATATGAGACTTCTCAAGAATATCTTTGTGTTCCTTATCGACGAGATTCATCTTTAACTTTGCTTCTCCTGCTAATGCATCAACGACACCTTGATGAGCCAGCAGAGCTTTCATCTTCATCATCTGCTCGTTAAAATCGTTAAACTTCTGCAGTTCGAGCTTAGTGGACACCGCCTTGATCTCCAATTTAATCGATTTTCACCTCTCATTGAGTTGAGCTGTGCACCAGGTTGTGATACCAATTGTTACAATAGAACACTAAAGAAAGATTATGAAGAAGCAAACCCCAAATGGTTTCATCGTAATGGATGAATGAGAACGATTACAATACAAGAAAAAGAAAAAAAATAATGAACTGAAGAGAACGATTACAATACAAGCAAACTCCAATCTAACACAGCATAGCAGCCTAGCAGATCGGTTACGTTGGCTTTTATTATTTGACTTTCTTTGACTCTGCTCTACTATTAACAGATTTCATCTAGTCTCTAATCTCCTGACTAATTTCATCCATTAAGTATATACTGCAACAAAACTCTTCCCGTTTAATAAAGGTTGGGTAGTTATTATTATTATTTTTGGTAACTATGCACTCTTTTTCCACGTTCGCATCGATTCAAATACGAGTCAACCAAGTATAGTAATTGGTCATATCGTCATATATTACCAAGAAAAAATGAAATTAAAAGCAACTTATTCATTCATTTTTTTATAGTCTTTCATAATTGATAGTAATCTTTGTGTGACATATTGTAAATAATAAGACCATATTAGACTTAAAAGGATATTTACCAAAATAAGCATCTTATAAATATTCCTATAACCAAACAAGAACTTTTGGCCCCGGCTTATAATTATTATTCTTAATCATCCCTCGATCTCAACCCGCCAAACCCTTCCTATACACATTGAATAGGTCACTTAGTGCATTAATCATATATGTTGTTACAAACATGAACAACAAATAAGTCGACCACATCTAGTATCAAGTTGAAGATCGTATATAATTGTCAACGACTCACTAGCCACATGGATACAACTAATTTCTTGAAGAAACACTAATCGGACCCCGGGCAGATTACGGGTAACTTGGGGGTTAGATAGATGTTTCCCACGAGGGGTTAGACCCGGCAAAAATGGTTCTTCTGATAACCTGCAAAACAGACACCGTGAGCTCGTCACTGAGAAGGGGGGGGGGGGTTCCTCCTTGTGACCACCCTCCGGCGTGAGAATCAGACTAGATTGCTCTTTAAATATAAATGTATATTAAGAGATTGCTAGAGCAGATATCAGGTATAATATGATGATAATGTGATAAGATGAGATGATCATACCATTTGGGGTATTTATAGCCGAAGGTAGGTTTCCAAGGAGGTGTGGCCGGCTGAATAGTATTCCTGTTCAACCAACTGTGGCCTACGCACGTGCCCTGCTGGTAGTTGGTGGGTAGGCAGCGGCTGATAGTGACCAGGCCTGCTGTGTACTATTCCTTTTCCACCAACTACAGGCTATGCACGTGGTATGGCAGGAGTTGGTGAGTAGGTAGCGGCTAATAGTGACATACAGTACAAGAGCATGCTGCTCGCCATACTGTTGTCAATAAGCTGTCGTATCTTTAGTCAGATCTTTTGCCCATACCTCGTCAGGTACAGTACAGAAGATCTTCCCGTATCGTACGGACTGGCTTTTGGGCGGGAGTATTCCCCCTCCCGCCTTTGTGCGGGACTGATCCCGGCTTTGCTCATTCCTTCAGGTGACAACTGAATTATTGAGAGCTAAGTGCCTTGTGCGTGTAGCCTTGCTGCGCGGGTGGCCTTCCCTGATGGCTTGTATCCGCAGCTGCGGGAACACGCAGAGTACTTCACCATTGGGAGGCATTTCCTGCGGGAACAGCTTGCTTACTACGCGTAAGGACGTCACGTCTCTGAGCATGGTGGGTCCTGCGGATCCAGTTGGTTTCTGCGCAGACGTCCCTCTTCAAGGTGAGTCTTGCGGGTCCAACTGGGCTCTGCTGGGACCTACCACTTCAAGTCTCCCAGTCCAATGTTCTTTTCATGAATGTTTAATAAAGTGAGGTGAACTTTTGGACTTAAGCAAAGGGTTTTGAAAAGGGTTTAGTTTAAAGGTTTTCCATGGGGATTCTTCCCGCGGAAGTCCTTATGTCACTTGCAGAAATTCCCGACTTTCCTGCTTGATCTTTGGGTATGATGCAGGTAGGTCTGTAACCTCCTCGCAAGTCAGGAGCGTTGAGTCCCACTTGTGTGGATTCTCCATGAGGTTTTGGTAGTTTTGAACATAGTGATCAATTATGTTAAAACCACCAATTCCATCCTGGAGCTTCAAACAATGTAGTTATCGACGTTCCCGCTATGCGGGGATGTTATTCCCGTTTCCGCAAGCATTGCCCAGAAGATCCTTCTTGGTTTCAATTCCCTGCGGAGCGCTAGGTATGTGAAGGGTTTTGCCTTAACACTGTACCCACGCTCGTCTTACGGTTACTTTACTTTCAAGGTATTCCTGGCGTCCATTCCCTGCGGGTGCTAGGTATGTGAAGGGTTTTGCCTTAACACTGTACCCGCACCCGTCTTATAGTTACTTGGTTGCCGAGGTATTCTTGGCTTCAATTCCCTGCGGGTGCTAGGTATGTGAAGGGTTTTGCCTTAACACTGTACCCGCATCCGTCTTATGGTTACTTGGTTGCCAAGGTATTCTTGGCTTCAATTCCCTGCGGGTGCTAGGTATGTGAAGGGTTTTGCCTTAACACTGTACCCGCATCCGTCTTATGGTTACTTGGTTGCCAAGGTATTCTTGGCTTCAATTCCCTGCGGGTGCTAGGTATGTGAAGGGTTTTGCCTTAACACTGTACCCGCATCCGTCTTATGGTTACTTGGTTGCCAAGGTAAGGGGTATTTTCCCGCTTACTTTTGAATCTTTTTGAATTTTGAAATTCGAAGAGTTGGTGAAAGGATAAGAACAGTCCAAACCTCTGAAACGTCGTGCGACGGTTTCTTCTGACTGTGTCAGGACGTGCAGGAAGTTATGGTGACGTGACAGTACATGGTCATTCCAGACGCTTTTTCAGGCGCGTGGGCGCGATTTTTTGGGCGCGTGGCCGCGAAATTAATGGTACACGTCCTTTCAACAGCTGTTGCCAGCTTGCTTTTTGCCACGTGTCATAGTTTCATTGCACCTTCGATTTCTCTCTCTTCCGCATTAAATGCATCGCATTAATTGCGATTAGTATATAAAGGGGGAGAGGGTTCTTTGTAATCCACACTTTCACTTTTCTCTTCATCTTGAAAACGATTTCCGGCGAATACTCACCTTTCAGTCGAGCATTCTCTTGAAATCGTTTTCTTCTTTCATCTGCAAGATGTCTTCTCGTGATCTCGAATCTACAGCCCAGGAGGCTGGGGTGTTCGCCGATGACAAGAGTACTGTTGGCGAGTGCCAGTGTGCTCTGCCTGTCGATCTGTATCAGTACATCGTCAGGAAGTTCATGCTCGAGTCTCTCGAGCCTGAGTTTCCTGAACCCCATCAGACGGTGTATGATGCCCCCAGAGGCAAGATCGGGGTATATGCTGCATTCTTTGTCTATGGGAATCTTAGGTTTCCGTTGACAAAGTTTGTGTACCGTGTCCTGGAGAGGCACGGTGTACACCTGACCGAGGTGCACCCGATGGCGATCGCCAAGATTCGCCACTTCGAGTGGGTGTGCCGGATTCTGGGCATTGAGCCCTATGTCGACCGCCTGATGACCTTCTACTCTTGGAGGTGCATCCAGGGGTGGTATACGCTGATAACCCGGATTAAGGGTTTGAAGATCTGCGCAACCGAGCGCAGTCTTCGCTCGTGGAAGCGGGAGTTCTTCTTTATCTCCGCTCGCGCCATCCCCCTTGCCATGAAGTTCAAGAATGGGCAAGCACTTCCCAGCCTTCACGCCTCCAACTACCAGGAGGCGGAATGGTTCTCGAAGATATCCCGAGTCCAATCTCCGGTTTACCGGTTTGCGGAGTCCGGGATGGTGATGCTCGGGATGAGCCGGGTGTGGAAGGATGCGGATGCGCAAAAGATCCCAATCGTCCTTGAATACGGTTCGAACTCTGTTCCTTACGGTATGCTCTGCTTCTTTTTGTTGATTTAGAATTTCTTCTAACTTCTTTCCTGTTTATTTCAGAGGGGAACGACTTGCAGTCGCTCCTGTATCCGCGGGAGGCTGACAGTCCCGCTCGGATGGGTACTCGCGCTCTAGACGAGAACGAGTTGCCCATCCTAGAACAAACGGCGGATCGGTTCGTGGAGGTCTACCCGCTAGGCCACGAGATCCTGAGCGCCAGGCGGCCAGGTAAGGCGCTATTCAACCCTCGACCCCTCAATGTTGAAACCTCTGCTGGAATTCCTCTAATCTTATGTTCTGATGAGGAATCCGCAGATGGTCCTCCGTTGGTGCGGAAGAAGAAGGCTGCCGGCGGGAAGGGGAAGGAGAAGGTGGCCTCCACTGCCGATCCGGTGCCTCGGTCTGACTCAGAGGCCGAGAGCGAGGAGGTGGCGGGGAACCCCGGTGGTGATAAGACCACCGCTCCGGAGGCTGCGACGACTGTTACCTCCGGAGAGCCCAAGATGACAATGGTGAGCGGCGTGAAGAGGCCGGCTCCATCAGGTTCATCCCCGCCTGTTCACACTTTTAGGCTCAAGAAAACCCGTAAGTACAATATTTTTAACTTCATAGCTTTCCATCATTAATACTTATCTTCTTTGTGCAGGCGTGGATGTTGACGCATTCCAGGGTGGAGCGCAGAGGAGTACCCCTCCGCCCATGACGGTAGGCTTGGTCAGCCTACCTGAGGCGACGACCCAGGCGGCTGCGCCTGCGCCTGCTTCCGCTGGTTCAGTTGCTCACTCCGTTGAGCCGACTGTTCCAGCTGTGATGACATCACCGCCGGCTGTCAGTGCCATTTTTACCACATCTTTCACTGAGCCGGCGGTTACTTTTGCTGCGGATTCCGCAGCGGCGACCGCGGCGGCTTTTACCATGCCTCCTTCATCGGCAACGACGGCCGATCCTTCAGGTATGCATGGGGCTTATCGCCAACCTCTGCCTCCTTCCCATCTGCCTGACCTCTTGGATGGATTTCCCTTGGGTTCAGGTGATGGGTTCGGCGGCTATCGGCCTGTTGTTGACCCTACAGGTGCGTAGGGTTCTTTTGGCCCTTTTCATATTTTTATCATCTTTTCCTAACTGCTTTATGTTTTTTGCAGTGTCGGATTCCAATGAAGTGTATGTTCCACGATGGAACATCCGCCGAGGAACAACCCTTCGCACACCTGTGGAGTGCGTGGAGTAGGCTCGTCACGCAGCTCCCAGTGGTGCGTTGGGGGAAGCCATGGCTAGCTACCAGGAGGGTAGGCTAACCAATGAGCTTCGGGTTCTCCTGGCCCGGATGCAGCCGCGCGTCGAGCTGCTTTGTCGTGAAAACGACAAGTTGAAAGCAGCTCGCATTAAAGAAGTAGCTCGGGCGCGGGCTGTCCGGGAGAAGAACGTAAAGCTTACCGCAGTGGCTGCGGAAAAGGAGAAGGCCTTCAAGGCCCTCGAGGTTGAAGTTCAGGCCCGGCTCGAGGCCCGTTCCAAGGCTGCCCAAGCTGTTAACGAACAGCTTCGGCTGGCTAAGGAAACTGCAAGGAACGCAACCGAGAGGGCCACCAAGGCTGAAGCTGTTGCTGAGCCTCTACGCGTGGAGAATGAGGAGCTTAAAGCCAAATTAGAGGCTCTCCAGCAGGCTCATGATGCCTTGGCGATGGAAGACGCCAAAAAGCTCCAAGAGATCTTGGACCAGAGGGGGGTGCTTGACCACACTGAGCGGAAGCTAAAGGGCGTCGAAGAGGCTGCGGCTAAAGAAGTGTTGCTTGCCAACCTCAACAAGAGTGAAGCCGAACGCGCCCGTAACGAAGCTCAAGCTGCCCTCCAGGAGGCTCTGGTTGCCAAGGAATGGCTTCTTCGAGAAGCGTTGTCTCAGGTATGCTTTTCATGTCTTTACGCTTTTCTTTGTAAATAGAAAAGGTTCTGATACTTGTATATTTTTCTTTTTTGTAGGTTGTGCATGGAGTCTTCACGGAGACGTCTTATGACGATGCTATGAGCGCAGCCCTCAACGCTTCTCATGAGGATGGGGAAAAGGCCGGTTTCCTGCTTGGTCTAGGGTTCGTTGAGAAAGGCATCCCGCCTTCCAACTTCCCTTTATTTGATGTAGATACTGAAGCTGTATACGACCAAGCAGTGAATCAGTACGCCGCCTTCCCGCATCCGGTGGTGGAGAAGGTGAACGAAGTTGCTGCTGCTGATGATGGGCTAGCTATCCTTAAAGCTTTCCTTGAACTGCCACGCTCTACTGATGGTGCTGGTCCAAGTGGAAGTGGCCCTGAAGCTTGATCCTGAAGATCCCTTCCTATTGCTAGGATAGGTTTAGCTTGTATAGATTTATATTCTTGTAGGCGGGTAGTTACCCGGCCATTCTTGTAATGAATATTATGAAATATAAATCTTTGTGCGGGTAAGACCGCTATTTTCACTGGATTCCTTGCTTTATAAACGTTATATGACTTGCATACTTTAGTTTAAATTAGCAATTTTCCAGGTGTTTAGAATAAGTTAACCTTTGAACGTGGCAGATAATAGGTTGAAGTTTTGCTTCCTCTTTCGTGATTGTGCTGGTAGGACCGTCACTTGCACTTAGTAGGATGGCTAAACTTTACCTACATCTGACCTGCGTGGAGGTTTTCCTCATCTTTTTTGAAATTTCTAAGTGTTTAGGATAAGTTAACCTTTGAACGTGGTAGATAATAGGTTGAAGTTTTGCTTCCTCTTTCGTGATTGTGCGGGTAGGACCGTCACTTGCACTTAGTAGGATGGCTAAACTTTACCTACATCTGACCTGCGTGTAGGTTTTTCTCATCCTTTTGTTAGAAATTCTCTTGAATAAGTTATCCGTTCGACGCGCGGTTGTTAATAGGTTCGGTTTCCTCTCATGATTTGTGCGGTTAGGACCGGCACTTTCATTTAGTTGACCAAAGTTTACCTATGACTGACCTGCGTGAAGGTTTGCCGTTTTTTGGGTTTATGCGGGTTTTGCCGCATTCCCCACGCAACGACTTTCCACGTAATTATGCGGTGAAAACCGGCATCAGTGTTGAATAAATTAACCGTTCGACGCGCGGTTGTTAATAGGTTAGTGTTCAGTTTCCTCTATCATGATTCATGCGGATAGACCGGCACTTTCATTTAGTGGGATGACCGAACTTTACCCTTCAACTGACCTGCGTGAAGGTTTGCCGTTTTTTGGGTTTATGCGGGTTTTGCCGCCTTCCCCACGCAACGACTTTCACACTTATGTATAAATGAAAAATCATCAGCGTCGATGTTCTAAGGAGAATCATTTCCATTAGAAGTGGCTCTGGGCCTTTTCTTTACAAATTTGGAATTGATCTACATGCAAACTGTGTAATTGAGCTCCCTTCCATGTTGTTGGGATGGGAGTGCCATCGAGCCGATACCTGGTTCGGGATCTCGTTCTTTACGCAACATGTAGTCTCCACATTGAAGCTGCAATTTTATTCGTGTTTTCCCCAGCTGGGGTTCTACACGCATCAGCCTGCTCAGCGTTCATTGCGCCACGAGGTGCGCGAGCGTCCCATCTCTGACAAATGCTTCGACCATGTCCTTTACGTCTATGCATTCTTCAGTGTTGTGGCCTTTTGTCCTGTGAAAGTCACAGTATTTGCTCCGATCAGCATTGTGACGATGTCGGATTATTGGAGGCTTTGGCCATGGGAGCTCCTCATTGGCGAATATCTCGGTGACGCTTTTGGTAAGTGGCGTTCATCTGGAGTTCTGGTTTGACTGTACGTTATCCCTTCCGCCTAACCGATGTTGCAAGCCGGATGAGGTGTCAAAGTTTACCCTTGACTGCCAAATGCCTAGCTTCCGCTTTTTGTTTAGTCTTGCGGTAAGGACGTTGTCTTCTCTTGTTTTCTGGGTGTAGAGGTTTGTGCTCTGGGGGAGATCTCTACCCAGTTGCTTCTCCGTTTCCGCAAAGCGTTTTGCTGCTGTCATGATGGCATCCCATGTGGATGGCATACCATCTTTACCCATTAAGGTGCGGATGAGCTCTGGGTCGTTCGCGCCCTGAATAAAAGCAGCGCGAATAAGATCTTCGCTAATGTTACCCAGACTTAGCTTCTTTGAGTTGAAGCGAGTGATGAAGTCTGGCAAAGATTCATCTTCCTCTCGAATGCATTTGAGGATTGTCCATTGCTCTTCGGTATATTTTCGTTGTTGGCTGAAGTGTTGGCTAAACTTCTGTTGGAAGTCTGCCCAGTCGTAGATGTGGTTGACCGGTAGACGATCGAACCACGCTCTAGCTGCCCCAACAAGCGTCATTTGGAACATGTAACACCACGTAGGTTCCGTCCAACTACTAACGGTTGCCCCCGCTATGAACCTGTTCAAATGATAGTCTGGATCGGATATACCATCGTAAGTGCCTATGTTGGACATTTGTTTGGCACTTTTTGGGGCAATTGCTTCTGCAATGTCCCTTGCAAATTTGGACGTTCCCTCATTTGCAACAGTTGGTCTAAATGTTTTGGAGAAGTCACGTGGGCTTCCACCTGGGTTTTTTGGTTTGAAGGCTTCCCCAAAACGCCTTCTCGGTTGGGAGTCCGTTTCCTTACTCTTCCCTTTTGCCCTATGGCGAGGGTTCGCGTCGGTATCGGATTCCTCCGAATCATCGTCCAAGTATTCTTCGAATTCGTCAGCCTGTTGGACGGAACGCAAGCGTTCGTCCAACTCAGCTTGGAATTCCTTCTGACGTGCCTCCGCCCATGCCTTAACTTCATCGAGTGTTTGGCGGGGGAGCCTTGTTCGTTTCTCTAACTGGGTATCGGTGAATCCCAGTGAGCGATTATTTACTGCACTTGCCCCAGCTTGGGTAACTGGGGTAGTGTTCGTAAAATTTACTTCACTTGCCTCGGCTTGGGTAACCGGGGTAGTGTTTGTAAAGACTGTGTAGCCGGTATTCCCCCCAGTAGCTGGGGTTGTGGTTACCGGAGTTTCTTTAACCATCTTTCCAGAAGTTTGAAAAAACTGAAAAGAAATGAAGTTCTAGCTTTTATGCACGGATGGCGCCAATGAAGAAACACTAATCGGACCCCGGGCAGATTACGGGTAACCTGGGGGTTAGATAGATGTTTCCCACGAGGGGTTAGACCCGGCAAAGATGGTTCTTCTGATAACCTGCAAAACAGACACCGTGAGCTCGTCACTGAGAGGGGGGGGGGGGGTTCCTCCTTGTGACCACCCTCCGGCGTGAGAATCAGACTAGATTGCTCTTTAAATATAAATGTATATTAAGAGATTGCTAGAGCAGATATCAGGTATAATATGATGATAATGTGATAAGATGAGATGATCATACCATTTGGGGTATTTATAGCCGAAGGTAGGTTTCCAAGGAGGTGTGGCCGGCTGAATAGTATTCCTGTTCAACCAACTGTGGCCTACGCACGTGCCCTGCTGGTAGTTGGTGGGTAGGCAGCGGCTGATAGTGACCAGGCCTGCTGTGTACTATTCCTTTTCCACCAACTACAGGCTATGCACGTGGTATGGCAGGAGTTGGTGAGTAGGTAGCGGCTAATAGTGACATACAGTACAAGAGCATGCTGCTCGCCATACTGTTGTCAATAAGCTGTCGTATCTTTAGTCAGATCTTTTGCCCATACCTCGTTAGGTACAGTACAGAAGATCTTCCCATATCGTACGGACTGGCTTTTGGGCGGGAGTATTCCCCCTCCCGCCTTTGTGCGGGACTGATCCCGGCTTTGCTCATTCCTTCAGGTGACAACTGAATTATTGAGAGCTAAGTGCCTTGTGCGTGTAGCCTTGCTGCGCTGGTGGCCTTCCCTGATGGCTTGTATCCGCAGCTGCGGGAACAGGCAGAGTACTTCACCATTGGGAGGCATTTCCTGCGGGAACAGCTTGCGTACTGCGCGTAAGGACGTCACGTCTCTGAGCATGGTGGGTCCTGCGGATCCAGTTGGTTTCTGCGCAGACGTCCCTCTTCAAGGTGAGTCTTGCGGGTCCAACTGGGCTCTGCTGGGACCTACCTCTTCATTTCTATATGGTCAACCGCCCATGATTGTCAACTCTTGGTCCAAGGAAACGAACTGGTCACTCATGCATGATCTACTACAACTCAATCTGATCAGTGGTGACGATGGCTCAACCTAGTATTCATACATCTGAACATTCACTTAATTTGTGTAATCGATACTCAGTTCATTGCACCACATCCACTAGAAGTTATATATAGTCGAGAAGTACCCTTGGGCCTTGTAGCAGCCTTGTTTTTCTAGAATTTGAGGATGCATCACGCATGAACAATGGGTTGCATTTTAGGGAATCAGGGGTGAAAGTAAAGTCGGTTCAGCCTTGATATTCAACACAAAAACCAATCATGTGAATTGTGATCCAGTTAAAGACCCATGTAAGCGTGAAACTGGCTAACACCGATGATCGTTATTTTAAGATCGAAGGGATCGAGCTTGAAGATGAGAACCTGCATAATTGGAGATTCTTCAACAACATTAGCCCAAGTAAGGTTTCTACTTTTAACAGTAATTTTGGCTATATTTGTGTGTGCGTCATGCTATAGCTAGCTACCCCACCCACATTTGATTTACACCATCGGACGATCATCCACAAAATATTTAAACGGCCGTTTTGACAAAAAAATGTCAAACTTTGAAAATTATAGGTTAGAATGGTTTTACAGCCAATATCCAAACGGCGTTCTTATATAGAGTCAAACATTGACTTTTATTTGTCAAAACGGTCGTCCGACCTTGATCCAGATAGTTGCACTTAGTCAAACATTGATAATTTTTGTTCAAAACGGCCGTCCCACCTCTATGAGGGTTGTTCACGAGTCGAGCCCGAGTCAAGCCAAGGTGGTTTTGAGTTTGAGCTCGAAATTAAACGAGACAACTCAGCTAGGCTTGAGCTCGATTTTGAAGTTGAACGAGCCTAAGATCGAGCTAAAGAGCCGAGCCATGGTCAGGTTGTTTTATATCAAGTTTTTTAGCTAGTTTTATACAAGTTTTTATCGAACGAGCCACGGGCCCGAGCTTCGAGCCGCGAGCTTTTTGAACAGCTCTGCGGCGGGCTCTATCTGGACGGCCATTGACGATGATATTGGACTAAACCGTTTATAGCTGACTCATTTGTGTATATATTTCACTACTTCATTCACTAAATACTCAAACTGAACCTCATCCTTAACGTGACTCATTATTGTAGATGCATAAACCGCAAACTTTGAAGAAAACGAAGTCCGATGAGGACATATTCTTGGTGAATATTCTACGCATTTGTGGTTGCACTTTTTGCAATTGTTGATGTAATGGAAAATAATATAACCCTGACAAGAAACATTGTTCTAAAATGGCTCTTGGACTCGGGGTTAAAGTCAGTTGGTGTAGAGAATATATTTTGTGAGTTGAGTTATAATAAGTCGATTAGTTTTTGTAGAAATGATAGGAAATAATCTTGTCTATTTATTTTAGACTTGAATGGTTGAGATTATATTAGAGAGAAAATCAAGTGTAAAACAAGAGTAAGAGCATAATAGGGATAAAAGCATCTCCAGCCATGTATTGGTGAAGATCTTGGTGGAAGTGATGAAGGCATGGTTGATGAAGCAGAAGATTATTGAGAGGCCATTGATGGTGGTATTGATTGAAAATGTTGAATATTGTTAGGGTATGTTTTGGATTATAGCACCAATCGCTCTACGGTGGGGCGCCAAATTGTTTTGGTCAAAAATCTACTAAGGATAATGTAACCAAATTCGTTTGGTGACGTTAAGTGCTAATTTGATTAGAACAATAATGGATCGGTTGCAAACATAAAAACAAGGATTTGTTACGAGGAAAAGCCCTTGATCTTTAGAGGATCGCCGGCATAAAGACCCCGAGTGATGACAATTGTCTATCACCTCTTTATTAATAAAAAATCGGGTTACAAATGGTGGAGATTATGATCAATGATTACAAGAATGCTAAGTGCGTGTGCTGCTAGAGAGAGTTCTTAGTAGTGTTTATGGACGTGAGGTAACAAGTGATTGACTTAATTGATCATAATCTCTATATAAAAGAAAAATAAATATCTATAACTATATTCCATATAAATCCGCCACTCTTCCACTAGCTCCTTCAAATTTTGACCACGTGCTAGAAACGTCCATTAGAGAGATGTAAGGTGGAATTGGTGATAGAGCCGTTATACCTATTGATCACAACACCATTCAAACACAATCGTTAGTAGATAAGTAATACCGAGGATCCTTGATCCCGCGTAACCTGGAATATCTCAAGGATAAATGATCCAGAATTCACACAAGGATAGAGGATCCCCAGCATAAATTCTATGCCCTAACATAAACACAATCAAAACTTTAATTTGATCTAAATTGAAATTTGAAAGTTTAACTATAATTATATATTTAATATTTAAGTAATAAAAATAATATTAAAATCATTAATGTAATAGCCACAATAATATGCAGCAGTGCCTTCATTATCATTAATGTGTTGTGAAAAATAATTTTCTACACATGCATCACCATCAAATGATTGTTTTCTTTGAATTGCTATAAGTTAACACTTGGAATTTTAAGTTTTAAACCAGGAATACCTAATATGAAGTATTACAAACTAACATGCGTTAAACTTTTGACAAAATGAACATTAAAATTTGTACATTGAATGATCACCCACGCATCAACAAACATCAAACAAAGAATACAAATTCATAATGCATCTTGAATAAATAACAATTTAAAAGACATCAAAATTTAATTTAAAAAAAATAAATGTAAGTCATCTAAACGGATCCTTTGTTTAAGAATAGATCATTGCAACATCCACTTGCTTCAAATAATATAAGCTATTTAAAAATGTTTAATTCTAGTTCTCATCATTAAATTATCAATAGACAAAAAATTATAAACATTATGCATCAGTGATCAGATTAATAAAACTTTTTTTATATGAGAATTGAATTAAAAAGATGGTATGCAAAATATGGAAAATTAGGATTTCTTTAAAAATCATAGAATAAATTTGTGTAAACGTACAACATAAAGTTAGCGTTAGTTAGATCACCACAATGTTGAGGAACATGCAAGATTGAAATACATAACTTTAAAACCGAAGAAGATGATCGAATTGTTGATTGTGTATAACCAAATATGTAAATCAAAGTTAATGTAAGTATTATACTTGTAATGTTCAAGAGAAAACCATATACCGATTGATTATCACATCTTTTTAGCATAGCATCAGATTAATAAAACTTTTTTTATATAAGAATTGAATTAAAAAGATGGTATGCAAAATATGGAAAACTAGGATTTCTTTAAAAATCATAGAATAAATTTGTGTAAACGTACAACATAAAGTTAGCGTTAGTTAGATCACTACAATGTTGAGGAACATGCAAGATTGAAATAAATACCTTTAAAACCGAAGAAGATGATCGAATTGTTGATTGTGTATAACCAAATATGTAAATTAAAGTTAATGTAAGTATTATACTTGTAATGTTCAAGAGAAAAAAAATACCGATTGATTATCACATCTTTTTAGCATACATGTATTAAACGGTATATCAATTTAAAGGATGGAATTAAAACCTGAAAACTATTTGATGTAGAAACGACTCATTTGTAGGAAGAGGCGGTAATTGTTACTAATTGTCACTGATGTTTGAGAGAATTAGTTTGACGAAAAGAGAAAGAGGAATATAAGAATGTGATTTAGGGTTTATAATATTATGGTTTAAATAGTAGGAATAAGGTGAGTTGGCAATTACTAATAGGAAAGTGGTGACATGACATATAGTTGGCATCTAGGTGACGCTAGAGTGATGCAATGTGGAAACTATTGTTTGCTTTAAGAGTATAGTAACAAGTGTGTATTTATATGGTTTTTTTTATTTTGTATATGTTTTTTTTATTAAATTTGAATATAGTCATTGAAACTGTCGGGGATTTTTAAACTTTCTTTTTTTGTTTTTTTAATAAAGTTGTTGTTGATCACATGGTCCTACCTAATGTTTTAAAAATCGGTATTTTATTTGTATCAGAATGGGAATAAAAATGGTGTAACCGGTTGAACCGGGTTATAACGGGAGGTTCAACCGGTTGAATATTTACCTTATAATTTTCTATAAATGTAACCTTAATATAAAAATAACCCAAAACTAAATGATTCCTATAAAAAAAATAATCCAAAAACTAATCCATATTAAAAAAATAATACAAAAACACTCAATTTTAAAAAAATAGTCCCAAAGTTTACACGTTTGAATGTTAATTGTTAGGTTAAAAGTAATTTTGAAAAAATATGGGCCGCAAATATCAATAATTTCTCGGGCTTAAATCCGGTTTGCCGGTAAAAATCGGTATTTTAGACAAAAACCGCCGGTTTAACCAAAATACCGTTCAAAAATACCGGACTCAAAATACCGGCCTGCTGTGCGAAATCCGGTTTAACCAGTTCAACCGGCAGGTTTGAACCAATTTTTAAAACACTGGTCGTACCTTCGAAGTCCGCTACTAGTCCGCCCTCCCAAACCTCACAAGCCACTCCACTCCACAAGGCACAACATCTGCCGCCTCCTCGTTTGACCCAAGCCATGTCATCCAGATATCAGAACTAAATGCACGTTGAAGGTGCTCTTAGGGTGGGCGGGGGTTTTACTCGTCAGCCCACGAACAAGTGAATACCCAGTACCCCACACTGCCCCTTCTCCGATTATTGATATTGCGAGTAGTAGAATTCACTATGAATTAACATTTAACATCACTTAATATTGATTTCCACATTACTTGTCTTTGAATAATTTTTTTTTCATATCAAATAAGCATAGAGTTTGACTAATTCACTACCCACTTGTTCATTCATTTTCATAATTATAATAAAAAAAATCGTATTTGAATACACATACTGATATTCTTTATTTTCATATTATAATCATTTTAATATATTACAAATGAACCAAATTATTAATCCTTTTCGTATTATAATATGAACATGTGAGTATGATTGATTGAAAAAGAGTTGTAGCCCCACCCATTATACCCTTCTCCCCCAAAGGGAGGGGGGTGGTTCTAAATCTATCACCCATCACACCCAATGTTGGTGTGCCACCTCACCCCACCACATTCAATCAATAGTGATGAAATTTAGTGTGGGTAATGTGATAGTTTTGATATATATATATAGGTTGTTGTGTGTGTCTGATGGGTTTTGTGTGGGGATTCGTGTGCGTGATGGCTATCACGTAAACACTCTCATCACGCGTGATGAGAGGGGTGGCGGCGGTGTTTGTGATGCCGTCACGCGTGATGGTTTCCCATCACGCATCACTACGAGTCCCCTAACACCCGCCTATGCAATGGTGCCTTCCCCCTTTGACGCCTCGTGTAATGGTGTTTAACGCTGGTTGTTGCATGTTGGTGCTGTTTATTACAAGGGCATTCATACTTAATTTGATGATCAAATTAATTAATTAAACATGATATTCCATTTATCAGTTTAATACCGCACCCCCCCCCCCCCCAAGCACATGTGCCATGAATATAACTCGAGATGTAGCATCAAGTTGAAGATAAGAATTGGCAACCACTCAATATCTAAATTTGGACGTTGCTTCCTCGCACCCGACTCTACTCTTGGACCAAGTCAACTAAATGGTCAACGAAATTATCATGTTAAAAGAATAAAAAGTTAAAAACATCACCACAGCTTCATGACAATATATAGCCCTCATAGAACTACAATCTTAATTAGTGTGAGCATGTGATGATGGCTCAACCTAGTGAGGTGCCTTTATTTCATCCGTTTTCCGTTGTCGGTCCTCAGTTCATTGTACCAAAACCACTTGAAATCATAGTCGATAAGTATCCTTGTAGAAACCTTGTTGTCACTGATATTAACCATAGTATCATACTAAAAGTAAAACCATATGACACAAGGTTCCACCGTCAGCGCGTGCTACTTGATGCTAACGACAAACCCATCGTGATGCTACGGCAAAAGGTAACTTTAAATTTTGACGTTTCAAATCTTAGTGACGGGTCCATGGTTTTTTACCAATTGGTTCACATTTCTTTTGTTTGTCAAATTTTCATGACCAAAGGTCATAATTTTTGGGCTAATTGAGTCGGGCGGACGGCTAAAATTAACTGATATCTGATATCTGGACTGCCTCCAAACGTATTAACTAACAATTATGGTCAAGGTTTGATTAAGCATTAAATCGGCTTTGGTTATGGCTAAAGATGTCCCATAATCAAATGTTAACCGAACCGCTGCATTTGTAGTGACGGTTAACCAAATTAATTTTTGAAATATGATGAACGGTCTGACTTTTGAAATAATCAAAATAAAATTGTGATAGAGTGGTTCAGTTTAAATGTGAATTGTGAAGTATTAAATATATATCACATATTTAAGACCCAAAAAGCAAGACTTTTATACTAACTTTTGGTTTAGACCCAAACCATAAAAAAATATTAACTGAAAGCTAAAAGTAGTGAAATGGGAATAAATATATATAAGGAAATTTCTAAATTTTTTTATGCAGAACAGTTTTGACTAATCGAACATGTTGACCTTTTAAGCAAAGGAGCTTAATAAACAAGAAATTTACCACCACACCAACTCTAAAATATTTATGGGTTCATGGAAATTTATCTTTCATTTCTACAAAATTTTTAAATATCACTGGGTTTGCTGGAATTGAGATTGACTATATTTTATTTCTAGCATTTGACTATGCATGGTAGATGGAATGCATTTAGGGGTGATAGTAAAGCAAATTCAGATATAATATTTAGCGCAAAAACCGAACATGTGATCCAGTTCAAGACCAATGTTAGCGTGACACTGACAAACAAAATGGGCGGTAACGACAATTGTGATTTGAGGATCAAAGGAAGCTGGTCGAAGGGAAACTGCACTATTTTTATGGGAGATTCTTCAATAGCTATAGCCCAAGTAGTATTTTTAGTTGTTATTTAGTTTAATAGTAACTCATGCTGAACCTAGCTAATTAATGTGACTAATTCTTGTAGATGCATAAACCAGAGACTTCCAAGTACGCTAAGAGCAAATTCACCGTGACAATTCAAGCTAACATAGACTACGCATGTGTGGTCGCACTTTTGGCAATTCTTGATGCAATGGAGAATCCAGATGCGAAACATGGGTCCGGTGCGGATGCAGTTGTCGGAGGTGTCGTTGATGTTATTGGTGCAGTTTTAACTAATTAACGTCCTAGTCCAGTTAGTTCCATTTTTATTTCACTATTCACGTGCGTGGTCGTCTGTTTGACATGTGTTATATTCTTGTCATGTGTTTTAAAGTTCTTTATATTTGTACTTATACACATATACTTGTAACAAGATTACTTATGTATTGTAGGGCTAATAGTCTATATTATTATTATGATTGTGTATGTATTTATATTTGCTAATATTCGGTGTATTACGTACCTTAGTACGGACGAAATGTAAAGTTGGAGAAATGGGGACCCTATAAAAGGGTCACTTAACCCATTTCTTCACCAACTCTCCACAACTCATTTTGAAATAAAACACTTTCTATTGTTTATACAAACAACAAATAACATTGAAGGTTGTTGTTATAAGTGTTAGAAAACCTGTTCTAACCGGCAACAAAGTCCACCTCTTGATTCATCAATGGGCACTCCTAAGTACCAGGACCACCCCAGCATAACTCACACTTATCAACTTTGGCATTGAGCTCCTTCACCTTTCTAGCTAAACTTTCCAAAGAAGTAGCCACACTAGTGTCCAGATTAACCTGGTGCACACCTCGGGCAGATGGGGTGTACTAGTCACGGAAATGGAATTCCCGTGACGTAGCCTTTTGGCGTATTCTGATTGAGCAAAACGTTCAAACATTCATTGCACTCTATAACATTCTTCCGATCCATCAGATTACCACCCGCATAGTGTCGAAACAAGTTTGTATCTCATAGTTTAGCTAATTGTAAAACTTCTCAACAAGAGCCCATGGAGTGAGACCTATATGTGAACACCGAGATAATAAATTCTGAAAGCGCTCCCATGCCTGATAATAATGTTCATACGGCTCCATGTGAAAGGAGTGGATCTGATCACGAAGATGAGATGCTATAGCAGGCGGGAAGTACTTCTTTATGAATGCTGAACGAAGCGCCTCCCAAGTAGTGAATGTTCATACTGGTTGCGTGCCGAGCCAAAGAGCTGCCTGTCCTGCAAGTGAAAATGGAAATAAATGTAAGAAAATTGCATCTTTAGTAGCACCTTGTAAATTAAAAGTCTTAAGAATGCTGTTGAGCCGGTTAATGTGTGTTGGTGCATTTTCGTCATCACGCCCATGGAATTGGTTAGCTTGGGTGAGAGAGTTCATGACATATGATGGAAGTTGCCATGAATTCGGGTTGTCGATCTCGGGAATAATGATGGACGAATGGTTTCCGGTGAAACCATCGGAAGCTTGCGCGGCTACTGTTCTGTTGTCAGCCATTTGAACGCCTGGTAAACTTTCCGAACTTAACGGTGATGAACTTGACTCTGATGATGATGAACTGCCTTAGACTTCAACGGAGATGAAGGTCCAAGATTATCCAGTGGTGGTCCTTGCGAACGAAAATGTGGCATACATCTGAAAACGCAAGAGGCCAAGTAAGTAGACCGGTAATAAAACTTAAAAATAAAATAAAAATAAACTAAAACTTAATTAGACTCCTACGACTCAAACGAAAATAAAATAAAGCAAATAGCACATATGTGGCAGATAAGTCTAATCGAAGTAAATAACGCAATCGCCAAGAGTCTCCGGCAACTGCGTCAAAAACTTGATGTGCTAAAAGTAGTCAAATAATTATCAACTAAATTATGCTAATCTAGATACTAAGTAATAACTCTAGACTTTTAACTTAACTAAAACTAATAATCGACAAGTGAACCAGTCGACTCTAGTACAACTAAGTAAGTCCGGATATCAAACCCACGAGACTGTTTAAATTACATAAATTAAATGACTATTTATTTATTATTATTAAAGGGGAGGTTTTAAATTAATTAATATTAGACTAATAAAATAACTAATTAAGAAAAGACAAATAAAAAAAACACAAGATAATAATTTGACTGATCAGATGATGATAAAAAACCACCTAGGCTTGAATCCCCTAAGTTGCAGTTATCAATTAATTGGAAACTACTTTTTATGAAGCTGTGATCGTAAAATAGATACTCAAAAGACAACCCGAACAGGACCCCTGACCCTTCTCAAGAAGAAACCTATGGGTTTCTAATAAGTTTTAAGACACACCAGTTTTGTAAATTAAACTCCCTTACGGTTACTAATTAATTATGAAACTGAAAGAGTACCTCTATATTGAAATCCTACCTTACAACATGGAAATCAAAGGTAATTTGATAAATTTAATTGACTAGCTAGACAATATTAATTAATCAAACCTAGACGGACTCCTTACGAAGAACTAAATCTAGCAATCTCAATTAACAAAGATCTAGCAATAAACTATCACCTTACAGCTTTCTAGGTTAGCAGCACACTTTTATTCGTTTGACTAATAATTATATTCCTATGATCTTATTCGAATTCAATCATAAACTAGTCAAAAACACATAGTAGATGACCTAACAAAACCCTATTATATGAAACAATCACTAAGGATTATGTGGAACAATAATATTCATCAAACAAAACCAAGTACACATATGCATCAATCAGATAAAACCAAACTATTTACTGATTCATAAAACCATAACGAAAAGCAAAATCCAAATAAAATCCAACTTTAACAAAGGTTCATCATAAGCCTAGGCAATCTATAACGTTTAGCCTAGCATCTTAAAATCAAACAAAATAATAATAAAAGAAATCATGGTGAAAAAGAATAGAAACGAAAGATTAAAGGCGATAAAACTCGTATTCTTCGATCTTGAACGTAAAGCTCTTCACCGCGTGATTACTTGCCTTCAAAACTGCCAAATAACTCCAAGATAAGCTCTAAGAAACTTCAAATCCGTCTGGTGGCTGAAAGGTATTTTTCGGGTTAAGGTTAAGGATGTACTTATAATGAAGTGGCCCCAAAACTGAACAAATTCGAAAACTTCCTGGAAAACTGGTATGGCCGTGCCGCGCCACCATGTATAGGATAGCTGATCGTGCGGCGCGGCGTGCTTCATAAGGGGTCGGTCTGACTGGTTCTTCTTTCCGGTTCATTTCCTGATGCGTTCCGGCTTCTCGTTTAGGCTTATTTTGACTCATTTTTCGCCATTTTCAACTACGATCAACTTCTGGAACCTACCAAACACAATTAAGTTAGTAGTATACAAATATTAACTAAAAACGAACAAAAACTAATAAAATATTATATAAAATATACAAGGAAAATATATATATTTATCATTATATCATAGGAACATGGAAAAGAAAATTCGAGATATGGTAAATTAGTAATATGGTAATGGGCTATAAACTTTTCTTTCACAATCAGGCCAGATTTGACTGGAAAGTTTTGAAGGAAATAAAGCCCTAACTTCCCTTTCCATTCACTTTTGAACCCTGTTTCTGTCTCAACTCTCCCGTTTTCCCGTCGCAGATCGTCGCTTGTCGGCCTGGCAGCTCACGCTGAGACCGGATGAGAGGAGTCTTTTAGTTCAATATGCACCCAGTTGTCTCAATCATAGCCTTCCTGTCTTTAGCTGCACAGTTTGCTGGTTTCGAACGTGGGAAAGACTCCACCTAACTTCTTTTCTTAAAAAAAAAACTCAAGAATGAAAAAAGAATATTTTTTTTATCTTTTCTTGTCTAAACCCTTAAATAAAAAATCAAAAATGCAGTGTAAGCCTTCTCGACTTTTCCTTATTGGTGAGATTCACTAGTAACCTTGCTTTTTATGCTAATGCATCAACGACGCCTTGGTGCAATAGTAGAGCTTTAATCGACACCATCTTAATCTCCAATTGAAATGATTATCACCTCTCTCTCTTTAAACTTTAAACTGAGCCGTGTACCAGGCTTCGATACCAAATGTTACAATAGAACAACAAAGAAATATAATCAAGAAGCAACCTCCAAACAGTTTTAATGTTATTGATCGAATGAATTGAAATGATAAGTTAACAACTAATTAGCCCTAATACATCTATTAACAAACAACTAACTACCATCTTGACATGTTAAGAAACTCATTAATTAACCAAATTACATAAATTTCCCCCATGATAATAAGATAACACAACATAGCACAACGACGAATTGATTTTTATTAGTTGACTTTCGTTGACTCTGCACTACTATTGACAATTTTCATCTTGTTTCTAATCTCTCGACCCATTAAGTACATATTGTACCAAAATAATAATTAATAGTTCTAAGAATTTATATCTAAATGAATATCCTTTGACCAAGCAATAACATCTACCGATATATATACCTTATGTTCACATTTTCAGTCACAACAACGCATCATATGTGAACCTAAAATGTATCTTAACTACGGACCGCGTTGTCCTAGTTATAGTTGCAATACCACACACTTTTTGGTCCCGGCTTATAATTATTATTCTTTGTCATGACACTCAACCGACCAACCCCTTCCTGTCGTACATTAAATAGGTCACTTTGTGTATTAATCATATATATATGTTATTACAAACGTGAACATAGCTATTAAGTCGACAACATCTAGTACCAAGTTGAAGGTCATGTATAAATATGTAACATGTCAACTACTCACAGGGGTGCAATTAATTTCGAATTGTCAACACTTGGTCCAAGGAAACGAACAGGTCAACCAAGTTATCACCTTAAAAAGTTTTCCACAACCCATGCATGATCTTAAGTAGAACTGTAATCTGATCAGTGACCGATATATGATGGCTCAACCCGGTGATCATGCAGCTGAATCTTCATTTTCTGTGATCGGTCCTCAATTCATTGCACCACATTCACGTGAACTTATAATCGAGAAGTACCTTGGTGGAAGCCTTGTGATCACAGATACTAACCACACAATCTTGCTCAAAGTTAGACCATGTGACACAATCTTCCATCGTCAGCGGTTGCTGGTTGACGCCAAAGATGCACCCATTGTGATGCTCAGGGAGAAGGTAACTAAAGTTTTTTATTTTCTTACTTTTTTAGTCTTGCCATATTGAATGGACTATATTAAATTTTGTTTCTAGATGATGAGTGTGCACAAACAGTGGGTTGCGTTTAGGGGTGAAAGTATAGCCGATTCAGACATGATATTTAGAACAAAAAAAGAACATATGATCCAGTTTAAGACCCATGTAATCAGCGTGTTATTGGCTGACAACGATGATTGTGGTTTGAAGATCGAAGGGAGCTGGAAGAAGAGAAACTACACCATTGGAGATTCTTCAACACCAATACTAGCCCAAGTAAGTTTTCTACTTTTTAATAGTAATTTCGGCGGACCAAGGATTTATTTTAATTTGGGGCGATCCGGGTTTAATCAAAATTTTATGGGTAGTGATTGGGATTTTTGGGTATAAATAACATTAAATAAAAAATTTATGGATTGCAACTTTTGGCTACATGTAAGTATACATTTCACTAGTTCATTCACTTAATACTTAACTAAACCACATCCGTCACTTATTATTTGTAGATGCATGAACCGCAAACTTTGAGGAAAATGAAGTCCGGTGAGGACAAATTCATGGTGACGATTCAACCTAACATGGACTACGCATTTGTGGTTGCACTTTTTGCAATTGTTAATGCGATGGAAATTGACATTGATAAGAAACAATGTTCTAAAATTGCTATTAGACTGGGATTCAAGCGATTAAAGCCATGAATGTTGGCGTAGTTTTACTTTAAGAGCAATTCCTGGAGCTGTTGAACTTAAGTTCCCAGGTGTTTGCAGTCTATAATAATTTTTATATTCGGTGTTTTTTTTTCCTTCACCAAGCTAGCAATTGAATATTGTAGCATTCCATATCTTGTATTTCAAATTGTTATTAAATGACATAATTTTAATATTTAAAGAAACATGTTTTTTTTTTCTTGAGAGAAAATTCACTGATGAATTTAATAGAAAGCGGATTACCTATTGTATTAGTCCCTATGACAATTAGCTATTGACTTCGTCTTTCATTTTTTTTTTCAAAATTAATTTGCGTTTCTAACCCTAAACTTCGATAGAGTACGTTATCATACGACCCCTATGAACTTTAATATATAATACTTTTTCTTTAAAAAAACTATGCATCTACCCGTTTTTTTATTTAACTAGGAGTGCAATATATATATATATATATATATATATATATATATATATATATATATATATATATATATATATATAAACGAAAACCCAAAAATCCTAGGTGTCGCGATGTGGTCGCTCTCCCTTTTTTGGAGTCACCAGATTTGCTTGATTTTTAAATGGAGACTTCTCATGCATTTGACCCTAATTCACGGGAATGTATGAGTCATATCAAACCCACATATTTGTTAAACGGGTTACAACATCTCATTAAATTAAAAACTAATATCACAAAATATTTGATATAAAATCCTATAAAGTAGGGATATACTAAAAATTAATATATGATTTATTTAAAAAAAGATATATTTTATTTATAATTAAAAAATCAATTTGTAGTAAAAAAAATAAACGGGTCTTTGGTCTCATGAAACTCATATATCTTTTAAACCGGGTTATAATGTTTCATTTATTTGTGAAACAATTTATCATCAACCATAAGTATATTATTAACTTTCATACAATAAAGAAAATAAAAATTCATAAAACAGATAAATATTAGAAAAAATAATATAAAACAACCCCTGTAATACGGGGGATAAAAACTAGTATATATATATATATATATATATATATATATATATTCTACTTACGGGCTAAAAACTTATGAGCAAAGCTAAAAGAATGAAAACATATGCATTTAGGTCAATCTAATTCGAAACAATACATAAAGAAATTAAAATGTATAGCTGGGAAGGCTGGAACTTGCTTGGTTGGCTGATATTCCTAATATTATCACCAGGGGTTTCATTATCCCCAAAGTCGAAGGCGTCAATTCAAAGGAGTCACACATCAATTGTAGAGAATCACATTATCAATTGAAAAGGCAGACTAACATGGTGCAAACAGAAGAAAGTGAAGTGGAGTTCTGGCATGAACACAACACGTGGTGTTAAAGCAAAGACGCAGATGGAAATATGGGATTGGAACTCATTTGGAAGCAGTGGGTTAGGTAGTGGCAAAAATTACAAAACCCAGTGTTTATAACTCACAATGTAGTTCGTACAACCTATTATGCAATACAATCTTTGAAGTTGTTATATTATATATATATATATATATATAAAACAAGTGTTATATCTGGAACGTTGCGCCGGGCAGGTTGGTAAAACCAGGCGATGATAAACACAAACGTTGTCGGTCCCGAGCGTTAAGACGGTAAAAGCAAATTCGGTCGGTTTCGGTTAAGTGCGTTATGATACTGGAACTAAAAACCAGAGCCGGCTCCGAAAATTGAAAAAAATAATTGGGCCGAAGACGAAAAATATTTTGGGCCTAAAGTAAATAAAGAGTATTTTGTTGGGTTTAAACAATTTAATTTTTGAATTAGCTTTCTTGGTTATGATTTAGGTTGTTTAAAAAACTAATGTATAAATATAGGCTAAAACATGTTTCAAATGAGGCTAGAACCCACAACTTTTGGGTTGGGAGTCATACCTCTTTGCCACTAAATCAAGTTAGTTGTTTTGTAATTGTGTTAAAACATTAAATATAGATATAGTTTTTCATCAAAATACAAATAATTTAAAAAAAAAAAAAATCCGGGCCTAGCGGGTAGTCTGGCCTATGACCGTCGACTACCTTGCCGTCGACTACCTTGCCATATGTGGCCGGCCTTGCTAAAAACCAAAAATAAAACAAAAACATATACAGTTTGAGTTGGATCAATTGAGTGGCGTCAGTCGGTAGCACTCGGGCATTGGGAAGATTCGAACATTGTCGATCCCGAAAGTTGAGGCGGTGAGTCTACGCAAATTTGACTGATTTCCTTCACATTGTTTACGGTACCAAAATTAAAACCAAATGCAGTGAGTCTACACAAATTCGTTCGATTTTCGTTATGTCTGTCACGGACCAGAACTAAAACAAAAAAAAAATATAAAATTAAAGAAACAATACGGTGCCGTTAATGACCCAATTAGCACTTACCGGAACGAAAGTTTGTAATTATTATATATAATAATAATAATGACATAGAAAGCGGATTACCTAAAATTGACATAGCGGATTACCTAAAATGATATTTAAAGAAACTTGTTTTTTTTTTGTCGAGAGAAAATTCACTGATGAATTTAATAGAAAGCGGATTACCTAATTTATTGTATTAGTCCACATGACAATTAGCTATTGACTATTGTTTTTCATTTTTTTAAATTAATTTGCGTTTCTAACCCTAAACTTTGATAGAGTACGTTCTCATATGACCTCACCCCTAAACTTACCCCTAAACTTTAATAATACCTTTCCTTTAAACAATTATGTATCTATCAGGCATTTTAATTTAACTAGCAGTGCAATATATTGATATATATATATATATATATATATATTCTATTTACTTGCTAACAACTTTGTGATTGTATATCACTAATACCATGTGTAGTTGACGGAGGGTGAGGGTTAACTAACAAAAAGTATTGCTACATCAGTGCCACGTAGACGGATGAGCATTCACTAGCTTAACCATCAAACGCGTATAAAGATTTAATGGAGTTATTTAATTAAAAAAAATCAAATATGTGGTAAGTGTGATTGGTTGAAAAATGTTATGACCAAGTCAACTAATTGCTCAATGAAGCTATCATGTTATAAGAATAAAAGTCTCACCACAGCTTCCGGACAATATATATATGCCATCATAGAACTACAATCTTAGTGTTAGTTTGTGATGATGGCTCAACCTAGTGATGAACCTTTATTTCCTCCATTTTCCGTTGTCGGTCCTCAGTTCGTCGTACCAAAACCACTTGAAATCATAGTCGATAAGTATCCTTGTAGAAACCTTGTTATCACTGATATTAACCATAGTATCATACTAAAAGTAAGACCATGTGACACAAGTTTCCACCGTCAGAGTGTGCTACTTGATGGTAACGGCAAACCCATCATGATGCTACGGAAAAAGGTAACTTTACATTTCGACGTTTCAAATCCTTTGTGACCGATGCATATATATAATACAAGTTTAGTTGTTCGATAAAAAAAAACCGGGGGAGGGGGGTGTAGAGAGAAATCGAACCTATTGACCTTACAAGCAAAGGAGCTTAATGAACAAGAAATTTACCACCACACCAACTCTAAAATATTTATGGGTTCACTGGAAATTTTTTATTTCATTTCTACAAAATATTTAACTATCATTCGGTTTGTGTGAACCGGTGGATCCGCCCCTGCTAGTTGTTCTCTGGTTTGCTTTTAAGCTTTGCTGCTGAAGTCCACATTGAGATATACCAACTTTAAAATTTTTATATGGCTTCACTGAAATTGAGATTGACTATAATTTATTTCTAGTATTTGACTATGCATGGTACATGGAATGCATTTAGGGGTGATAGCAAAGCAGATTCAGATATAATATTTAGCGCAAAAACCGAAAATGTGATCCAGTTCAAGACCAATGTTAGCGTGACACTGGCAAACAAAATGAGTAGCAACGATGATTGTGATTTGAGAATCAAAGGAAGCTGGTCGAAGGGAAACTGCACTATTTATATGAGAGATTCTTCAACAGCTATAGCCCAAGTAGCATTTCTAGTTGTTACTGAGTTTAGTAACTCATACCGAAACTAATTAATAATGTGATTAATTCTTGTAGATGCATAAACTAGAAACTTCCAAATACGCTAAGAACAAATTCACCGTGACAATTCAAGCTAACATGGACTATGCATGTGTGGTTGCACTTTTGGCAATTGTTGATGCAATGGAGAACCCAGATGTGAAACATGGGTCTGTTGCGGATGCAGCTGCCGGAGGTGTCGTTGATGTTGTTGGTGCAGCTTTAACGTCCTAGTCAAGTTACTTCCATTTTTTATTCACGGTTCACGTGTGGTCGTCTATTAGACAAGTGTTATACTCTTGTCATTTGTATTAAAGTTCTTTATGTAAGAATAAATATATGGATATGTATATTTATATAATCATTTATATAATAATAGATCAAGATTAATTAATTATACTTTATTATTATATTAGCTAAGTAATTGTTGATGGACCAAATTACCCTTTCTTGCTAATCAATGATTTTCCTTTGAATGTATATAAGTATATGGTGAAGCTAATTAACATCATACAACATAACCCTAAACCTGACTTAGAAATTCGTCATCCTCTCTCCCTTTATATTATTCGGTTTCGCAAGAACCTTAATCCCATCACTAATATACATTCTAAAGGGGAACTCGACAAAGCTTACTATCATTTTGTCTGGATCTTTCTCATTAGCCGTGGCTTCTCTCTCTGTTGTGACATGTATGTTTTAGTTATAGGTTTATCATAATATTCATGTTTTCTATTAAATACATGAAGAACTGATCAACATATAGTATCTGAGCGGTGTTGATTAATTAGTTCTTCATGTCTTCCATTAACTCATGATCTAACCTGAAGACATGGACTAAAACTTGATAAACCCTAAGATGATTTTCGGTTTTTTATTAATTCGTTTTATTTATTATATTTTTATTATTAAAATCCGAATACAAACAAAACCTAACAATTTTTTCGGTTTTTAAAAATCCGTATCTGATATAAACCTAAAGTATTCAAAATCTGGTAAATTAATGATGTTTTTCGTGTTCATCACAGTTTTTCGAAAATCTCATATAATCTGTTCAAGATCTGGATTGTTATAATGTTTTCACAAAATCTTTGATTGAAATTTATCCCAAGATATTTCGAATTCTGGAAAAATTAAATATAGGAATTGTTACGAAAATAATCAAATCTTGGATAAATAAACAATCCCTATGAATTCAGTTGAAACATTAAGTAACTGTTTATGGACTTATGGATGTATGCGCTTATGGTTAAAATAGTTTCCGGAAAACACATCAAACCATAAAACTCAAATTCCCGAGATTAAAATTTATTCTTTTCGTGAACAGTTCGATTCACGCTAATAGTTGGTTTGCTATTAACTGAATCAATGTTTTGTAAATACTTTAAATATAAACATACATATTAATTGAATTTTACAAAACATAGAGAAAACTTAACTTGAATGAATGATGATGTACACTTCTGTCCAAAGGTGATGTGTTATATCTAACATATCATTTAAGTCTAAATACAAGCCGTGTTAGTAACATGATTTAAATGTATCACTTCTACCCAAATGTGGTGTGATACATCTATATCAAGCAAAACTAACTCATGCATATTTAAAATGGTTGTCTCACTTCTATTCAAAGGTGATGTGTTACAATTTTTTTGCGCATATACTTAAATAAAATGTAATTTTGCCCAAAGGTGATTTATTTTTATTTAAGTAGATTTTTTTAAATTATTATTCTATTATTTTGAGGTTAATAATAGACATTTATTATCACAGCTTCATAATGTAAATGGTTCTTATCTATGCTTGCTTTAGTTTAATTTTCCCCTAGATCACTCTTAGTTTCTTTTAGTTTAGTATCTTAATATTCTCATATAAATTCCAATAACAGCTCCGAATGGTGGAATCACATCATTAACTGGAGATAACTTTGATGTCTGAAGGAGTCTTTTATGCTTAATCTCTCCTTCCCGAATTTCGACTTTGCTCTAATCGAGGATGAACCTCTAGCACTAACTGATGAAAGCATTCATTCTCAGCACTTATTGTTCGAAAAATGAAAGAGATGCAACTGCATGCCTCTAATGCTTATGAAAATCTCCGTTAGCATGCCAGTAAGAGGATCCATTCCAGACTCTAAATGCTAAAACATATCTGGCTTTTGTGGAGGAACAATTCAAAGGTACGTCTAAGGCGCATGCTAGTACTTTTATTCTCAAGCTGGTGACTACTAAGTACGATGGAAGGAGTGGCATTCGTGGGAAAATTATGATGATGAACGACATGGCCCATAAGCTGAAGGGATTAGACATGGAGATCAGTGATGGTTTTCTGGTGCACTTCATCATGACCTCTTTTCCAGCTGCCTACGAAGCTTTCAAGATCAATTACAACACCTAGAAGGACAAATGAACTACAAGTGAGCTGATTGTTATGTGTGTGCAAGAGGAAGAGCGTGTGAATATGGATAAACATGAAGTTGCTTACCTTGCCACCAGTTCCAAGAAGAGGAAGAACAATAATCCAAGAAAGTAGTTTGTTAAAGTTCAGAAGACTAATACAGGTGCTTCATCCAGCTCTCAGAACTCCACTGGAAACCCTTTCTGCAATTTCTGTAAGAAGTACATTCATAAGCAGAATGACTGCTCAGACTTTAAGGAGCGGCTGGCTAAGAAAGGTAATGATAATGATCTCTATATGATACTTGAGTCCTATAATTTAACTGTACCTGCTAATACATGGTGGTTTGATTCTGGTTCTACGGTTCATGTGATGAATTCTACTCAGGGATTCCTTTCAATCCAGAAGCTGGAAAGAAACCAAAGAACACTAAAACTAGGGAATGATAAAGAACTTGAAGTTAAGGCTGTGGGAGCTTTACAATTAATATGAAAACTGGTTTATGTATTAAACTTTAGGATACCATATATATTCCTGAGATTACTCGGAATCTTGTATCAGGACCAAAGTTAGACATGGACGGTATTGATGTTTCTCATGGTCATAGCAAACTTACTATTTCTTTTAATTTTCAAGTGTTTGGTTATGGCTTTTTGGATGGTGGTCTTTATAGATTAGAACTAGATGATAACTTTTCTAAATATTTGTTGTCATGTAATATTAACGAATCACTCACAAAGATTAAAGAGAAACGAGACTTAGAGACTTCTTCTTCTCTGTTGTGGCATCAACGTTTAGGCTACATCTCACGAGACCGGTTAGCCCAACTCGTGAAGAATGAAGTCTTACCACATCTCAATTTCACCGATTTTGGAAAATGTGTCAAATGCCTTAAAGGCAAAATGACATCAGCAAATAAGAAAGGCGCCATTAGGAGTTCTAATTTATTAGAACACATTCATACTGATATTAGTTGTCCTTACCCCATTGCTGGCATAACTGGACATACTTCATTTATCACTTTCATTGATGATTATTCCCACTATATGGACCAGTATCTCATTAAGGAAAAATCTGAATCTGTTACAACTTTTAAAGATTATAAAATTGAAGTTGAAAAACAATTAGATCGTCAAATAAAAATTTTCAGATCAGCTAGACGAGATGAATATTATGGAAGACATACTGATGTGGGTCAGGCCCCTGGTCCATTTTTATGAGTTTCGTAAGGGCCATGGGATCGTGAACCAATAAACCATGTCAGGTACTCCTCAGCAAAATGGTGTCGCTGAACGGAGAACTCGAAACCTCATGGATATGGTACGCAGTATGTTAGCCAACACTAATTTACCTCTATTATCTGGACTGAAGCCTTAAAAGCAGCCGTTCATATACTCAATAGAGTTCATTCTAAGTCTGTCCCTAAAACTCCTTATGAACTTTGGATAGGAAGGAAACCAAGTCTTAATTATATGAAAGTATGGGGCTGTATTGTTGAAGCAAAACTTTATAACCCTTTCCTATAGAAACTTGACCCTAAAACTGTTACCTGATTCTTTATCGGTTATCCTAAAAATTCAAAGGATTATCGTTTCTATTGTCCTTCCCATGTCACTCGTATTGTAGAAACCAAGCGTGTCGTGTTCCTGGAGGATTACAAGATCAGTGGGAGCAGCACTAACCCTTATGAAGAATTGCAAGAAATACAAGATGCGGGGGGAAAGACTCGTCGATTATCGTAACTCCGGCTATTCCTCTTGTACCCATGCAATTGAACCTACTGCACCAATTTCTCCACACTCAGATGCCGTTATAACATAAAATAAAGGCACATCAAACACTCAAAACCAAGACAATGCTGAACCCGCTAATCAACTAGAAGGTCATCCAGGTCCAGAAGACCTACTAATTTTGATGATTATGTCACCCACCTAACTGATGCTGACCCCGAAAAGCTTAATGATCCTACCTCTTATAACGAAGCCATAAGCAGTGATCAGTCTTCTGAATGGAATAATGCGATAATTGATGAGCTTGAATCCATGAGGAAAAATGACGTTTGGGATTTGGTAGAATTTCCCAACAGTGTCAAACTCGTATGACGTAAATGGGTGTTCAAAACAAAACTTGATCCAAATGGGAACGTTGAACGCTATAAAGCGAGATTGGTTGCAAAGGGCTACACTCAGAAAGAGGAAAATTGACTATCAAGAGACTTTTTCACCTGTCTCTCGAAAAGATTCATTAAGGATCGTTATGGCCTTGGTAGCTCATTTTGATTTATAGCTGCATCAGATGGACGTGAAAACCGCTTTCGACAATTTAGACAAAGAAGTGTACATGAAGAAACTTGAAGGTCAATAACATCTAGTCTTTAAGCTCAAGAAGTCAATATACGAGTTAAAACAAGCATCGTGTCAATGGTACCTAAAGTTTGATGAAGTCATAAATAAACAAGGTTTTGCAAAGAATCAAGTGGATCAATGCACCTACCTCAAGATGAGTGGGAGCAAGTTTACTATACCTGTCCATTAAGTAGATGCTATATTATTGGCAAGTAATAGTTTAGACATGTTGTACGAGTCGAAGCGATTACTCTCGCATAACTTCGACATAAAGGATCTCAGAGATGCTTCTTATGTTATTGGCATCGAAATTCACCGAAACAGACACAAAGGGATCTTAGGATTATCTTAAAGGGCCTACATTGATCACTTTAAACACATAACCAATTATAGATCTACCTTTATCAAGGTCTTTAGCATAGTCTGAGTCAACAAAGCCTTCAACAAGACTTTGACTCTCCCCCACCTCTTTCCCAAACAACAAACCATAGTCTTTAGTGCCTTTTAAGTACCTGAGAATCCACTTAACAGCTTCCCAATGGGCTTTACCAGGAGTTGACAAAAATCTGCTCACCAGACTAACTGCATACCCTAAGTCAGGCCTAGTGCAGACCATTAAGTACATAAGGCTACCAACCACATTAGCATAGGGTACCTTTCCCATATACTCAATATCTTCTTCTGTCTGTGGTGCATCTTGCATTGACAATCTGAAATGTGCTGCAATAGGGGTTGACACAACTTTGCAGTCGTTATTATTCATACTATAAGCCTTCAATATCTTTTCTGTATATTGAGTTTGAGTGAGTTTAAGCTGCTTTAGCTTTCTATCCCTTTGTATTTCCATTCCCAATATCTTTTTGGCTTCCCCTAATTCTTTCATTTCAAATTCTAACATCAGCAACCTCTTGGTCTCTTCAATAACCATTTTATCTTTACATGCTATAAGCATATCATCTACATATAGCAACAGATAGATAAAATTTCTAGGACTCCATTCTCTATAGTAAACACAACTATCATAAAAACTTCTTAAAAAACCATGAGTAACCATAAACTCATCAAATCTTTTGTACCACTGCCTTGGGGACTGTTTTAGTCCATATAAAGACTTCTTCAACAGACACACTTTATCTTTATTCCCCTGTTCAATAAACCCCAATGGCTGTGCCATGTATATTTCCTCATCCAAATAACCATGTAAAAAGGTAGTTTTTACATCCAATTGTTCAAGCTCAAAATCACATGCCGCAGTGATTGAAAAAATTACCCTTATTGATGTATGCTTAACAACTGGTGAGAAAATTTCATCATAATCAATACCTGCCCTTTGAGTGAAACCTTTAGCAACTAACCTTGCTTTGAATCTTGGACCTTCATCTCCTGGCATTCCATCTTTGACCTTATATATCCATTTACAAGCAACCAGTTTTTGATCCTTGGGCTTATCTACCGGTTCCAATGAAGCCATCTCTTCTTCCATAGCCTTACACCACTTGTCTCTATCTTTGGAATTCACTGCTTCATTGTAGGTCAAAGGTTCATACAAGCTTTCATGCTCTGCTACAGTGAAAGCTACTGCAGAGATATCTTCACCACTTCTGAACCTGATAGGTTTCACTATCTCTATCCTTGGTCTATCTCTTACCAGATTATACCCTGATGAAGATGTACCAGAAGTTTCCTCATTTACTCATGTTTCTTCATCATCATTATTGTCCACACTTGGCTCCACCTCAGCTTGCATACCCTTATGAACCACACTACTTCTCAGTTCACCACTTTTATAAAGATTTATCACATCTTTATACAACACACTTTCATTAAAGTCAACACTTCTGCTAACAATAACCTTGGGACTAACATTCCCTAGCCTCCACAACCTATAGCCTTTAACTCCATCAGGATATCCCAAAAATATGCACTTTTGTGCCCTCGGATCCAACTTGTCCTGGCTTATATGAGAATATGTCAAAGACCAACTAATCTTAAATGACTACAATCAGGCTTTTCTCCTGTCCACACTTCCATAGGTGATTTCATTTCAATCACCCTTGAAGGTGATCTGTTAATGAGATATGCTGCAGTATTGACTAATTCTCCCCAAAAACACTTTGGCATTCCAGCGTTCAATCTCATACACCTTAGTCTTTCTAATAAAGTTCTATTCATTCTTTTTGCCAATCCATTTTGTTGGGGTGTACCAGGTATTGTTAAGTGCCTCCCAATACCATTTTCTTTATAAAATTGATCAAACTCATTATTACAAAACTCCAGACCATTGTTAGTTCTTAATCTCTTGATTTTCCTTTCAGTTTGATTTTCTACCAAAATCTTCCATTCTTTGAACTTTAGAAATGCATCACTCTTATGTTTTAAGACAAAAACCCACACTCTTCTTGAAAAATCATCAATAATGTATAAGAAATACCTTGCACCTCCTAAGGTTTCTACCTTAGCAAGACCCCATAGATATGTATGAACATAATCTAAAATCTCTTTAGTAACATGTTTTCCTACCCCCAAACTGAACTCTCTTTTTCTTTCCAAGAACACAGGTTTCACAAAATCCTACATCATTCATTTTGAACTCACCAATGATCTGTTGCTTCCTAAGCTCTACAAGACCTTGTTCACCTAAGTGCCCAAATATTTTATGCCATAATAATGCACTATCAATCTTAGAGACTGCAACTGATGCAGCCCCTTGTACAACTTTCCCATCTAACACATAGGTATTATTCCCCTTTCTGGTCCTGTCAGAATTACCAAACTACCCTTAATCACTTTGGCTTTGCCATTTTTAAGACTTATTTGATAACCTGATTTTTCAAAGGTTCCTAAGGACATTAGACTTCTTGTAAGGCTTGGAATGTACCTTACATCACACACATCTAACTCACTTCCATTGTTCATTTTAAAAGAAACAGAACCAATACCAGCTATCTTGCAGGATCTATCATCTCCAAGTTTGACTTCTCCAAGATTCTCACATCTAAGATCTTTAAAGAAGGACTTGACTGGTGACATATGAAAAGAACACACAGAATCAAGAATCCATTCTTCTCTACCATCACTACTTGAGACATTCATAACATCTGCACTTTCATATCCATCAGATGCCCCATCTTTTGCATTCTGATATTTAGAATAGTTTGTTTCTTCACCTTTCTTTTTCTTTAACTCTGGACAATCTCTTTTTAGATGTTTCTCAGAATTGCACACATAACATTTTCTTTTAACTTTAGACTTAGATCTTGTACCTTTTGATTTAGAAAAGTTTCTTTGATCAGATCTCCCTCTTACCACTAACCATCTCCACCTTCTTCCTTTGGATCACCTCTTTTCTTCAATTCTTTTGAATTTAAAGCGGTTAACACCTCCTCCATAGTTAGAGTTTCTCGGGCATACATCATAGTATCCACAAAATTCTCAAACGAAGGTGGAAGTGATGATAAGAAAATGATTGCCTGATCTTCATCTTCTAATTCAACCTCTATATTTTCAAGATCCAACACTAACTTGTTAAATTCATCTGTGTGCTCTTCTAGTGACTTCCCAGGCCCATTTGAAAAGTATACAGCCTCTTCTTTAGATATAACCGATTACAGAGTTTCAAGTTTTGACCAAACTCCGGCTGCCGTCAATTCTTTGGAAACCTCCCGGAGAACACGATCACCTAGACTCAGAATAATCGCACTATGTGCCTTCTCTAGGATATCCTTCTTTTCTTTGTCTGACAACCCCTCCGGCATGTTAGGCTCACCCAATAACGCATCAGAGATCCCCTGATGAACGAGCAGGGCTCTCATCTTCACTCTCCATAACGAGAAATCATTCTTGCCATCGAATTTCTCTAATTTGAACTTTGTAGACACCATCTTGATCTTCGATTTCGTCTCTCTCTGATCGAACACACAAATTCTTTGATGTGGTCTTAATTATATATCTTTTTATATTAATATTTCCTACAAATTGAATAGCTTTTTGAGCTAGTTACTATTTAATATTACTCCTAAATAATACATTATTAAATTTTAAAGATTTCGAAAGAAAATAAGCTAAAACGATTTAATCTATCGTAATAAAAAGTATATATAAATGCTAGTAATTGTTGAGCATTGAAACTTCAACCCATAATTATATGATATTTTTTACAACTAAACTGAACTAAATTCAAACAACTTATATTAATAAAGAATAAAAACAAAAGTGTAAGAATAGTAAATGCGACCACGTTGAATTGATCAGTTGATAAATTATCTTATATAAAGTGTGGTTGAATTAATATGACGTCAACTTATTTATTTCGTTGAATTATTATGCACATGAAGTTGAGTGTCACTTTTTAACTACATAATTAATTCAATATTTTTTAAGGAATCGAGTTATTGTCTGGCCCACAAGCAGTTCAATTTAACAACCCAACACTTGAAGATTGGAGCAGTCCATGAGACGCAACAACCCAGTGAGGAAGCCACGTGAGTTTTTGGAGGGCTCAAGAGACTAAATTAAAAAACCCTACAGAGATAGAAGTGGACGGTGAACAGGGGCTGCGCGTGTGGTGCGATCAATAATAAAAAAAGCAAAGAAATCAAGCTCGCAAGCTGCTGAATCAATAAAGTCCACGACACTTTCAAGAAAAAGAGAATTAAAACAAAGAAGCAGGCAGGCAGGCAGGTGAATTAATTTAAGCTAGCAGGCTGCTCAATTAATTTAACCAGGCTAGTAGCTCAACTATTATTAATATCTTTTACGATGAACCATATTAATTGTTTTATCTTTGTTTCATCTATTATTATGGTTGGCTAAACTTGTTATACTGCCTGGGTTTGGATGAAAACTTTTTAGACTCGTATTATTTTCAGTTTTGGATTTATTATTGATTAGTTCATGTTTTGGTAAAGTTTTTATTTTATTTGGTTGTGATGCATATGCGTATTTGGTATTAATTTATTATCAGTTTTTGTTCCATATGCGTCTTTGTGAACGTCTTTCATGTATGGATGCATATTAGGTTGTTTACTGTGTGTTTACAACTAGTTTATGGTTTATTGTTAACGTATTCCATAGGAACGGTAATTGAGAGTTTAGAGATACCTTATATTCTGTCACTTGAGAGACCGAGAGGTAATTAAGTGTCGTCTGTTTTGGTCTTTTGTGCCTTTGGGTAGTGATTGCACGGGATTGAGTTACCCTAGACTTCTTTAGATTCTTACAGATCCGAGTTATAACCGTATTAAATAAAAATACCCCTTTACGCCTTAGGGTGTTTTGTGATTAGAGAGACCGGGAGGTGATTTAATCTTTGGGTACCTTAGCATATTTAGGTAAGGTGAGACCGGAGGTGATCCGAACCATTTAACCGTTGAGCTTTACATGATATTTAGGATTCTTAGGTATTGTTGGTGAGACCGGGAGGTGATCTAGCGTACTTTAGTTATTCCTTAAGTTTCATATTTTTAGAATATGGTACCAATCATAAATCCAATTCTGAGAGTTTACGAGTTGACTAGTAGGATTCCTTGCCTAGGCAGTTGTTCCCCTTATTTGAGTTCTAAACCGTTTGTTCGTGTCTAGTTTCCCCTTTAAGTATTATTTTATTAATATTTAATAATAAAAAAAGACAAAAATCAATAAAATCAATTTATTTAAGTTATTAGTCAGAGTCTAGTTTAGGTGTCGCTAGTGTCCTTTGGGTTCGATATCCGGACTTCATTAGGCTATACTGCAGTCGATAGGTACACTTGCCTGTCTAGTGGTCTAGCATTAGGAGAGTCAAGGTTTATAAATTTAAAACTAGAGTGTCTAGGTTAGGTTAGGGTTTCAATACACCGCGTTTTCGCACATCATTCTTCAACTCGGGCCACACCAAGCTCTGATACCATTTGTTGTAAAACACGAAGAATTGGTACAATCAATATACGAAATCAAACGATTACTATTACGGATCAATTAACCAAAATGATTACAAAAGGAGAATACGAACGTATTACAGTACACAAGAAAAGTAATTGAATGAAATGAAAACCTAACCCCCAATTTGTTAGTTAATTAGTTATTTACTAATCAACTCAGAAAGTTACACTTTTACCCCCTGAAGAATCAACCATTTAACAAATGAGACCCAAACTATCTAACCTCCTGAGAAATGACCAAACAGCCCCTGAACATATTGACTTATCAGATTGACTTTAATCTCTAACAGGAAAAATTAAAGTGAATCTCTATATTTATGGATATACTATTCATCACCCAAATTTGATCAACGAATTGCATAATTAGACATAAATATATTAGTTAAATTATAAACGAACAAATAATATGATATATAATATAGATAGGATGAGGATTGAGAAATTAATGGCTTTTGAAAAATGATAAATAAATTTAAGAAATAGTGCTTTTTAGTTAGACTATTATAAATGTGGACACGGAATGAGATGCGAATACTTTAATACCTAATCTTGCAATTGCGAGGAATTAAACAAACACCATTTTAGAGGCAAACATCATATAACTAGACTACTAGGTCCTCATTGTTAATAACTTATTACTTTCAATTTGACTGTAAAATGTTAGAATTTGCCATAAAACCTGCCTATTTTAACTTTAAAAGATATTCTATAAGAGCATCTACAACAAGCCACATCCCCTAAGGTTTGAGTGATGTGGCAAGGAAGCAAACTTGATGTGGAAATAATCTATCATTGTGGTGCCAAGTTCATGAACTAAAGTCCATGGCTATAAATATGCTGCAAACTTGCATAGTGGTCCCTCCCCTCTTATACACACACATACTATATATGCATATACATATATAATATTTTAAATAAGGTTTGTGGAGGTTTGTTGTTGTGTAAGAAAGTTGGGGTTTTTAAAATAAGTTTGGAATCTGATGTGGCGATGATGTGTCGGTTTGTACGAGTTTGTTGTTGTGGATGCTCTAATATCATATTTTTCTCCCAAAACGTTTATAAACACTTTCTTTTTTTTTTTTCAGAAAAAAATGGAATTTTAATACTCACGCCATGGCTTATTGGCCAATAATAACTAATATTTACAATTTGACCAATAATAATACTAACTTTAATTCATTTATGTTGCCAAGGGCAATACCATTAGCATAATTATCATATAGATCAATAGATGTTACACCAAAATTACATTTAATTAATTATACTCGTTTTCGCTAGTATGTTTCTTCATTTCCTTCGTAATCATTATTTTGAAAAAAATCTAATGAAATGCCAAACCTAAACCCAACCAACCAAAAATGAAACTTCCTACCATATGGACTGTTTTTCCTGAGTCAGGCGACTTGAATATTTCACTTAATGACAGAGGCATCACTTCCCTTACATGCAATAATGAGCGCTCACGAGATACATATACAATATGATATAGCTCAATATATATCTAGTATATATATATATCAAGTTGAAGATAAATTGGCTTACGTACGTACATGTGGATGTAATTTCTTCGCACATGCACCTGAGTCTACTCTAAGTCCAAGTCAACTAATTCGTCAACGAATTTATCATGCTAAAAGCCTTCCCACACCTCTGCTCGATCCATCAATCCCATAGAACTACATTAATATTAATATTCTTGGTGTTAGTTAATTAGTTTGTGATGATGTCTTTTGCTCCATTATCTATGGTTGGTCCTGAGTTCATTGTACCAAAACAACCACTTGAAATTATAGTCCTTAAGTATCCTGGCAGAAACCTTGTGATCACTGACACTAATCATACAATCTTGCTAAAAGTAAAACCACATGACACAACATTCCATCATCAGCTCCAGCTACTTGACGCTGACGACAACCCCATTGCGATGCTCCGGGAAAAGGTAGCTTTACGATTCTACCTCTTGAATCCTTCTGTGGTTTGTTTTTTAGTCTTGCTGCTAATTATATATAGTATTAATTAATTTCCAGAAATTGAGTATGCATAGTACATGGAAAGTATTTAAAGGTGAAAGTAAAAAGGATTCGGACATGTTTTTTAGCACAAAATCTGAACACCTGATTCAGATTAAGCTCAATGTTAGCATGACGTTGGCAAACAACACGAGAAGCAACGGTTCATGTGATATGAGGATCAAAGGGAACTGGGCCAAAGGAAGCATCACTATTTATATGGGAGATTCTTCAACCGCAATAGCCCAGGTATTTTTCGTACTTTTAACGTTATTTGATAGTAATTTTGGCAACATCTATATGTATAGATTTCGCTAATTAATGTGACAATTTATTTATCTTGTAGATGCATAAACCGCATAACGTGAAGTCCATTAAAGATAAGTTCACAGTGACAATTCAACCGAACATGGACTATGCGGGTGTGGTTGCACTTTTTGCGATTGTTGATGCTATGGAACATCCTGATGAGGCTAAAAATAGTTCCGCTTTGGAAGCAGCTGGAGCTACGGCTAATGTTCTTAATGCCATTGGTTCACTCGGGAATGCATAATTGGTTCCAATTTAGTTTCAATCATAAGTTCGTGCATGTGTTTTTCTCAACTAGATTCTGTTGTCTCACAGCTAAAGATTCATGTAGTTGATCCCATGAAATGAAATCGATCATTTGTAAAAAGTTAAGAAACTTGCTTGCTATAATTACTACACAACTGGAAACTCACACAAATGAGAACTTTGGACTTAATTTGAGATTCTTTTACAACCGTAATCTCTAAGTCGAAACATTAGCAACAGTCAGCAATCCAGTTGTAGGACAGTCACAAGGTTGCAATTAATGAAATTTGGGTGCAAAATTTGGTAGAAAGAATATATTAGCCACCGTTACCTTTGGTTAGTGGCTAAATGGTCACATAAAATAAAAGATAAATAATTAAAGTTCGTCCCAAATTGGTCAAATGTAGGACCTCAAGGAAAAATTTTTATAAAGGCCTAGTTTTATCAACATATTTCAGAAATAATCTATGTTCTCTAAATATTTTCAAAATGGCCTAAAAATCTCGGTGGACTTCAAACTCTACAAGAGTTATTGGACTCCCATGGCTTAGTTTTTAAAAATCTCCAACTAGACTTTAAAAATCTCGAAGAATCTCCTATATAATGACGGTCTTACTTAGCCATCTTCTTCTCTAACTATATAATCAAGAGGACTATTTATTATTATTATTATTTTATTTTTTTTAGAGAGAAAGAGAGCAAATAATATATTCTACCCTTTTTATATAACTTTTAGAAACGTATTGCAGATTTTTACAACTTAATTTGTTTTTCCATTTTTAGTTTTTTTTTCGTTAAATTTCAACTTTTTATGCATTTTTTAAAATAATCTTTTGCAATTTTTCACAAATAAGTTTTTTTTCCCACCAATTTTTTGCAACTTAAAACTTTTTTCAAAATTAATAATTATTTTTAATGTCAAAATATTTATAAAAAATGAATAAAAAGCCAAATGTGATGGATAACATGTTATCCATGTTAAATATATAGGATTGTAACACTAAATAAAACTTTATTGACCTGAATATATAATACATTTTTTAAGAACAACCTAATGGCAACAATTTTAAAAAATTTAATAACTATTTTACAAAATTATCCTACACTGCTTCCTACCTTGCTTTACAATTAAATTAAATAAATATTGATTTTACTTATTCAATTCACTACCCACTTGTTCATTCATTTTAAAAACTATATTATAAGAAATATAATTTTTTTTTATTTTAATACAAAATAATATTATGCTTTATTTTCATTAAGTATTACTATTTCAAAATTCTTTTTCTCTTTAGTACGAACATACCCGATGAGTTGAACAAATTTGAACAACCCTCTATTGTTTTTATTTACTTCGAGAGATGGAGTCGTTGCTGATTATATGATTTTAGTGTTACGGGATAAGGGAAACACTTTAAATTGTGATTAGGTCGATCCTGGGGTCTAATTGTTATTTTTTCTTCTGTACCTGTAATTTTATATTGTTATTCAGTTTTAATTTTAAAATACTCTTTAAGAGCTAGAATGAGCCATATATGTTCTGAGTAGCCAATAATAACGATAGTTTAATTAAAACAACCTAACGGGGTTAATAACAAAATTATTACTATAGTATAATTAACAAGTTTGGTGCCATAAAAGATTTTTTGATTATTTTATTCACTTTGTTATGTTTTTATGTAAGTTATTTTGATAGTTAACCAATTATCATATCTTGGTGTGTTGGTTGTCTTGCTAAGTCTTTGAAAATTTAAAGTAACTATGCAAGTTCAAGCCCCACATATTAACCTCCTTTCTTTGAACAATTGTTTTTGTTTCTTTTTTGTTTTTAAAGTTATGTTATTTGTGTGTATGTGTGGGTGTGTAAATATGTTAATATAACAAGAGTTTTTGGTGCCGTAAATACGCTACTGGATCACTTGACGACACTTTATTGGGGTAAGATTCTTGTTTTGCTTTTGTGCTTTAGTTTCACCCTATAATGAATATAAAGTAAGTCGACCGAATGTCAATTTTGTTATTGTTTTATATTTTTTTTTTGTTTTAGTTCATGTACCTTAATAAATAGGTTGAAACTGCCCGAATTCGCGTAGACTCACCGCATTTGTTTAGTTCCAGTACTGTAACGAAGGTAACGAAACTGACCGAATGTCGGTTTTGTGTTTTTAAGTTTCGGTAATGTAACGAACGTGATGAAAACTTCCCGGCGCAACACGCCGGGTAAAACTCTAGTAATTATATAAAAGGCACAAAAATGGCTTATTAATTTTATATATAATAATCTATTTTTATAGTATTCAATTCGCCCGGGGCATCTAAAATATTGAAGACGAACATCTATACGCATCTAAATGACTGATATGATTAGGGTAGTTAAAAATGTTATTTTAGTTACTTACATTCCAAACGATGTGATGTTTTAACAATTAATTATCACACAGGTTCAACATGTCAATACTAGAAAATAGGCCTTTAACGTCTTATGTCCCGATGATTGAGTGCTATGTGCCTTATGTCCAAGGCTTGATGCAAAACTACTATCGAGCCGGGGGTCTCACCGGAAGCAGCCTCTCTATCCCTATGGGGTAGAGGTAAGGCTGCCTACATCTTACCCTCCTCAGACCCTACCATAGCTTTGCTATTGGTGGGATATACTGAGTACGATGATGATGATGATGATGATGATGATAGGCCTTTAATGACAAACTAATTATAAAACATAACATATAAATGACATGCAAAATTGCATGTCATCAAAAATAGTCATCTTTCTAAAAAGGTTAAGAAACTTGCATGCTATAATTACTACACAACCGGAAACTCACACAAATGAAAATTTTGGACTTAATTTGAGATTTTTTTACAACCGTAATCGCTAAGTCGAAACATTAGCAACAGTCACCAATCCAGTTGTAGGACAGTCACAAGGTTGCAATTGATAAAATTTGGTTGCAAAATTTGGTAGAAAGAATATATTAGCCACCGTTACCTTTGGTTAGTGGCTAAACGGTCACATAAAATAAAAGATAAAGTTTGTCACAAATTGGTCAAATGTAGGACCTCAAGTATTTTTAAAAGAAAAAAATATTAAAATAGCCTAGTTTGACCAATAGTTTTCAAAAATCACCTATGTTCTCTAAATATTTTTAAAATGGCCTAAAAATCTCTGCGGACTCCAAAGTCTACAAGAGTTATTGGACTCCCATGGCTGAGTTTGTAAGAATGTACCTCCAACTAGACTCCAAAAGAATCTTTTATATGATGATGGTCTTGGGGCTGTTTGTTTCAGCTCCTCTTAATGGTATCTGAATCGCTCAGATTCAGACTGTTTGTTTCGTTTAAAAACTTCATATGAATGAAAAATAAAACATCTGAATCGCTGTAAAGAGTCTGAATGAGAACAATAACCCTAACCTAATACACGCTTCTTCTTCTTCTTCATCTGTTATCCCTCCCCACCCTCAACCTTCCAATTAGCCTACCTCCTTCTAGTTTGGTGCTGCTGCTTGCTAATCAGTCTTTCTCATCTACTATCCCTCCCAACCCTCAACCAGGTAACTGTTTTCTTCAATAGTAATTTATGATTTTTATTTTTGAAATCCTTGTTCTCCCATCTGCTAAGCATGTATAATGTTTGTATTTATAACATGAATTAATTAGATTTATAAGATTAGTCATAATTGTTAGAGATTAGGGTTTCAATTAAGGGTGTTCTTTGAGTTATTTTTTTTTTGGGTTTCGGGTTGTTTGGAAAGATGTTCATCAAGTGGGTATTGAAGAATGAGAGAATCTTGTTATATGAAGAATATATCAAGAATGTAACTGTCTTTTGAAAATTGTGACCAAACCGGAGTGGTGATGGCTGCCAAACTAACACGTAAAATAACCTAAAAACGAATCCAAAGCGTGAACTAACTTGTTTAATTACGAAACAAACCTGGAAACCTAAGTGATATTATAACATCTTTTTACAGCCCGAAACATATTATTTTGATAAGTTATAACTTGGCCTGAAACTGTTTTATATGAATCATCGATTTTAAAATAGAATTAGAGCTCAAACGGGCCAAAACCGGGGCCTAAACTTGAGTTAGTTTTTTGTCGAACAGTTTGATGTTATTTTACTGAGTAAATATAGCATACCCTAACTTTTTCCTGAAAAAACACTAGTTAAATTTAATCCAACTAAACATATTTTAAAAACAGAAACATAAAATCCGATATACCCAACCAATCAAAGTAAGCCGGATCAAGATATTGAAAACGGTCTACTTCTTGGCGGGCATTTTCTTAGAAACTGAGCTCGAACCCTGCGGTTTGGGATGCTTTTCACCCTCACTTGGGTCCAACCATTTGAGCGGCTGCCGGTTGAAGGAATGGTGGTCAAAATAGTCAGCACAACTCCACCACCATATATGTATAGCATTAGCACAAATGAATTAAGAAAATAGCCTGTTATAAATGCTGCAACTGCAAAAACTACCAGCATTATCTCATCAGTTGCTCTGCTACCTTTTGTCCTTGTCAATCCATCTAGTAGTCACAAGGCAAATGAGTAATCAAATATCATTAATATTGATGACACTAACTAAACTGCTAATATAACAATTGTTCATATATAAAGCATATTAAAAGGTTGTAACTATTAGAGTACAAATTGGGTGAGCTTCAATCCATTTCATCTCTAGCCAAGGTTTTAACTTATACTCGTTTAACCTGCTAGAGATAAAATTAAAACCCAAGTTGACCCGTTTTAGCATAAGCGGGTCGAAAATACAACACTAATTATAAAACACTTGTAGCATTAACATTATGAAAACAGAAGTAAACTAATTATAATAGTGTATAACGGCCCGGATTAGAGCTTCTAAATTGGTTTGTGCCTACATAAATACACAATCTTTAGAGAACATCTTTTCTCATAAGCCAATTATTAGATTACTAAGCCTAATGTAGGTTCTTGCTTTGAGTAGATATAGATATATTAGTACCGTAACACGATGAAATTAGGCCTTTATTAACTGTGAGTAATGTGGGTGTGGGTCTTTATGTGTTCAACTCAAAAAAGTGTGTTGATGATAGATTAGGCCTTTATTAACTTTGAGTAGATATAGTTATTTTTACGTGTTCAACTTAAAACTTGGTATTAGGGGCTATACTTTTTTGACATGAGCTAGACAGGACACGAAGAATATGTTTTAGGTTGGCTAACATGACCGGTTATAGTCTTATAATCTGGCACGAAACTGTTTTTAAATCTATGTTTTTTATAAGTCATTACTAAGGGCATAAAAAATCAACTTATATATGTTATTTTTTTTCTTTTGAATTGTTCAAAGAACCGGCACAAAAAAGAACTAGGACTAATTGGAAACCAGAGAGTGTTGACAAAACCGACCGTTTGTGAGCTATGGGTTAAGAATGCGGGAGCGAAGTATGGATTGTTTTGATTTTATGTGTCATTGATAGAATTTATGTGGATGTTTTTTTGGATCTTATGTTCGGATTTTATTTTTATTTTTGGATGTTTTGGATTTTTTTAGGTTATGTTATGTAGGATTTTGTAATGTTAGTTTGTAGGATGATCTTGTAATGTTATGTGGATGTTATGTTATGGATTACTTGGATGTTATCTTATGAATATATTTTAAATGTTGGCAATGATTATGACAGATAGTCTATGGACTCGGACGATGAGATTATAGTGTTCATTTTCCTTTGTTGGCATTGGCTAGGGTTAGCCTCAAGAAGAATTGAAAGGACAAGAGACCTAAATTCGGCATTAAGCGGTCATGCATATACACAAGAATTGTTGCATGGATCTTCTACCCAATGTTATGAGATGATGCGTCTTTCACGTGATGCATATGTACTATTGTGAAATCATTTTAAGCAAAGAAATTGGTTGCATAGTAGTAGGTCAATAAGTTTGGAAGAAAAGGTGGCTATGTTTTTTATTGTTATAGGCAGTGTTGCGAAAATCCCGACTAGATACCGATTATTCCCCGATTAATCGCTAGTCACCACTTCACTGATTAATTTTGGGCTAGTCGGCCAATTAATCAGTTAACGGTCAAATTCGGCCAAAATCGATGATTTTCGATGAGATTTCGACCAAAATCAGTGGTTTCCGGCGAGATTCCGACCCAAATCAACTATTTTCGGCGAGATTGCAGCAAAAACTAGCGGTTTCCAATGAGATTCCAGCCAATTTCCGGCCAAAATATGTTTGTGTATGTATAAAACTGAAAATTACATATAAAATGTGTGTGTGTGTGTATGTAAAAAACTGAAAAATATACATTAAAGTCCGATCCGATTAATCCTGATTAATCTCGACTAATCCCGATTAATCGCTAGTCTCCACGCCACCGCCCGACCACCGACTAGCGATTTTCGCAACACTGGTTATAGGACATAATGAACGTTTTCGAGTGGTTAAACGAAGGTTTCAACACCCAACGGAAATGATTCATAGATGTTTTCATGAGGTCCTAACTGTAATGATGAATTTCGAAAGAGAAGTTATAATTCGAACATCTTCTAATGCAATCACAAATACCTCAGGCCGACATAAAAAGCTAAAACAAATATTTCCTGGGGCAATAGCTACGTTAGATGGAACTCTTATACATGCGGTTGTGCCTGCTAATCAACAAACTCGTTATAGGGGAAGAGGAAGAGGTGAATGCTATCAAAACATGTTAGCAATTTGTGATTTTGATATGATATTCACGTTTGTATGGGCCGGATGGGAGGGCATGGCACATGATTCACGAGTTTTAAAAGAAGTTGCATTTAACCCAAATTCTGGTTTTCCTTTCCCCCACCAGGTTATTAATCATTTTTCAACTTTTATAGTTAAATATTATATATATATATATATATATATATATATGCAGCTGTATTTGTAAAAAAAAATTGATACACATTTACAGACAAATATTACCTTTGCGACGCTGCATACACTAACACTCGTGGATTTATGACTCCTTACCGTAATACGAGGTATTGGTTAGCTGATTTTCGACGACAACGTGCGTTAACTAAGGAAGAAAGATTCAATCATGCTCACGCACAACTTAGAAATGTTATTGAGTGCACTTATGGTGTTTTGAAGGCTAGATTCCCAATCCTAAAGAGAATGGCTCCCTTTTCTTTACCAATACAAAGAGACATAGTGATTGCATGTTTTGCTATCCATAACTTTATAAGGAAATGCAATATCCATAATCAATTATTTTTGGACTATGATGAGAACACCATCTTTTTTAAATACAAGGCGAAGAAAGTGATGGAGAGTTCGTTCACGACATAAAATGGGGTTCACAAGGCGTTGAGTATATGACTACTTTGCATGACGAGATAGCTACTCAACTAATTTCAAATTAATAAAATTAAAATTGTAAACAAAGTATTAATTTCTATTTGGATTTTAGTATGTTTCCATGAATTTTGAAGTAATAATGTGCAATTTGAATTTTCTATGATTTTTGTCTTTTCTTTTTATAATTATTTATCATCATAGTTTTAAACAAAAAGATACATTTCATTCGGCATAAAATAGTTTAGAGGGTAAGATAGTCATTTTGTACAGTTATTCAGATATCCAACCAAACAGACTTTAACTTGTCCATATCTTAATGGTTTAGACCCTCTTAATCATTCAGACATCTTTATGGTTCAGCACTTAATGATTCAGCACTTGCCTAACAGCCCCTTACTTAGCCATCTTCTTCTCTAACTATATAATCAAGAGGACTATTTATTATTATTATTATTATTATTGAGAGAGAGAGAGAGAGCAGATAATATATTCTACCATTTTTTATAACTTTTAGAAACGTATTGCAGATTTTTACAACTTAATTTGTTTATCCATTTTTAGTTTTTTTCTTTAAATTTTCAACTTTTTCTGCATTTTTTAAATAATATTTGCAATTTTTTCACAAATAAACTTTTTCCCACAAATTTTTTTGCAACTTTTAAAACTTTTTTCAAAATTAATAATTATTTTTAATGTCAAAATATTTTAAAAAATGAATAAAAAGCCAAATGGGATTTCATGTCAAATATATAGGATTGTAACATCAAATAAAACTTTGTTGATCTAATTATATAATAATTTTTTTAAGAGTGACCTAATTGTAATAATTCTAAAACTTAATTACTACTTTACAAAGTTATCCTACCCTGCTTCCTACTATGCTTTACAATTAAATCAAATAAATATTGAGTTTAGTGATTCAATTCACTACCCACTTGTTCATTCATTTTAAAAACTATATTATAAGAAAAATACTTTTTTTTTATTTTAATACAAAATACTATTATTCTTTATTTTCATAAAAGTATTAGTATTTCAAAATTCTTTTTCTCTTTAGTACGATTTAATATTATATACTACGAATAAACTTGAACATACATGATGAGTTGAACAAATTTGAACAACCCTCTATTGTTTTTATTTACTCCGAGAGATGGAGTCGTTGCTGTTTATATGATTTTAGTGTTGCGGGAACAATGAAAACACTTTAAACTGTGACTAGGTCGATCACAGGGTCTAATTGTTATTTTAACTATTGTACCTGTAAATTTATATTGCTTATTCATCTTTAATTTTAAAAATCGCTTTAAGAGCTAGAAGGAGCCATATGCGATTATATGAGTGGTCAATAATAGCGATATTCCAACAACCTAGCCGGGTTAATAACAAAATAACTATATAAAAGGCCCAAAAATGGCTTGTTTATTTTATATATAATAATCTATTTTTTATAGTATTCAATTCACCCGGGGCATCTAAAATATTCAAGATGGACATCTATACGCATCTAAATGACTTATATGATCAGGGTAGTTAAAAATGTTATTTTAGTTCATTGCACTCCAAACGATGTGATGTTTTAACAATTAATTATCACACCAGTTCAACATGTATAAATACCTTGCATTTTTTTCTTTATGGTTTAACATTATGATTGTTTCTAAGACCATGTATAGTGAAGGGAGTTAAGTAAAAAAAGTATAATCACGTCAGTGTCACGTAGGCAGAGGATATTCACTAACTAAGATATCAAACGTATGTAATGGTTTAACCAAGTGATTTAATCTCTTTTCTTTTTTAATTAAAATATGAATAATTGAGTGTGGTTTGTTAAAAAAATTATGGCTCACCAATTATACCCTTCTCCCACTAACACCCACCAATTCAAGAGCATCTTGCCCCTTTGGTGCCCAATTCCCTCCTCAACACCTCGTGTAATGGTGTTTAGCGCCGGTTTTGATGATGAAGATATGTTAATTAACGTCCATTACACATTATCTTATGGGAATTGTTTATTACAATGGCATTCATATTTAATTTAATGACATGCAAAATATGAGAATCCATTTATCAACTTACTACTAGGCCCAACACATGATCTATTGGGAATTGTTTATTACAAGAGCATTCATAATTAATTTGATGAGAGAATGTCAAAATTTGAGAATCCATTTATCAATTTGCTACTAGGCCCACCAAACACATATACATGAATACAGCTCAAGATCTTGCATCAAGTTGAAGATAAGAATTGGCGACCACTCAATATCTAAATGTGAACGTTGCTTCCTCAAACCCGACTCTACTCTTGGTCCAAGTCAACTAGCTAATTGGTCAACGAAACTATCATAGGCCCTCATAGAACTACAGTCTTAACTATTGTTAGTTTGTGATAATGGCTCAACCTAGTGATGCCCCTGCTTTCCCTCCATTTCCCGTTGTCGGTCCTCAGTTCATTGTACCAAAACCACTTGAAATTATAGTCCATAAATATCCTGGCAGAAACCTTGTGATTAGTGACATTAATCATACAATCTTGCTAAAAGTAAAACCACATGACTCAGCACTCCATTATCAGCTCTTGCTACTTGATGCTAACGACACACCCACTGCGATGCTCCGGGAAAAGGTAACCTTAAGTTTCTACTTCTTGAATATACCCGGTGCCAGCCCTATTGTTTTGTTGACCCAAGCAAGGGCTTGAGGCCTCATATTTACTAAGGCCCCATATTTTTAGAGCAAAATTAATATTTCCATTGTTAATTAATAATTATATATAAAGAATAGGAACCTAATATACATGGAAAAAGATAACATTCAAATACATTAAAAGAGAATAATTGATTATAAATCAATACTAAAACTAATAATTAAATTTGAACTGAAATGTTATTTCTTTGGAGGGAGAACATTAATAGGTTATGCATTGTTAATTAAACTGAAGGCACTTCAAGTCGTAAAAATTGGCAAAATCAATCAATTTACGTGGCACATGGCTATACGGAAATTTCTCTAACGTCTCTAGAATTCTAATCATCAATTTTGGAATGGCCAATTCTTCATCTTTTCATAGACTGAGAGTGCATTCCTTGCCCTTGCAATTTGTGAACTATATTATGTGTAACGTGTTTTGGTACTTCTAAAATTGCCGATTGCGATTTGAATTTTGCATTTTGTTTATTCGGGTATGCCGATTGTAAAGTGTTTATATAATATACCAGTCGGTGTTCTTTTGAATTTTGGACTTGCACTTCGATTTGGATTTGAGGTTAATTTACTTATTAGTTTATTATTTTATAACCAAATTTTACACTAGAAATTTGCCCTATATTTGCCTAATATATAATCTGTTAGAATAAATAAAACTAGATAAAGGAGAGTTGTAACTTCATCCGCGCCTGTCCCAAGCACAAGTAAATGAGAGTTTATATGAACTTTTTTCATAAAGCCCCCAACTTGATAGTTAGTTTGAGGCCTCCAAAAACATTGGGCCGCCACTGAATATACCCAATACGTTTTTCTGTGGTTTGTTTCTTAGTGTTGCTGCTAATATATAGTATTAATTTCCAGGCTTTGAGTATGCATGGTACAGGGAATGTATTTAAGGGTGAAAGTAAATATGATTCTGACATGATATTTACAACAAAATCTGAACACCTGATTCAGTTTAAGCTCAATGTTAGTGTGACGTTGGCAAATAACACTAGTTCATGTGATATGAGGATCAAAGGGAACTGGGCCAAGGGAAACATCACTATTTATATGGGAGATTCTTCAACCGCAATAGCCCAGGTAGTTTGTGTACATTTAACGTTGTTTGTTAGTAATTTTGGCAACATTAATGTATAGATTTTGCTTATTAATGTGACTATTTATTGATCTTGTAGATGCAAAAACCGGAAAAATGTGAAGTACGTTAAGGACAAGTTCACGGTGACAATTCAACCTAACATGGACTATGCAGGTGTGGTTGCACTTTTTGCGATTGTCGATGCTATGGTACATCCTATGGAGGTTAAAATAGGTTCCGGTACTGCAGCTGGGGCTGCAATTGACGTTCTTAATGTTGTTGGTTCACTCGGGATTTAGTTCCATTTTAATTTTCAATCATAGGCTCATGTATGTGTTGTTGTCAACTATTTTGTTGTCTCACAGTTAATAAATTATGCTGTCCAAAGAAATCACTCGTTTGTATTCTATTGAACTTAATACCACCACTAGCCTTGTTTACATAAAGTTAATTGCCCCACTGGAGATACTTATATAAATTACAATCAGGCCGCTGTTAATACCACCAAGTACTTATGTAAGATTCAAATCATCAATTTTCATTCAAGTGTAAATGTGATTACAAAGCAAGTATTTATAGGCTAAACATATACGCTAGATTATGCACATATACGCTACATATCAACATATACGCTAGACAAACATATACGGTAAAACTCAACAACTTGAGGGTTTGATAAATGACTACCACGTGAAAGCAAAATAACAAGTTAACAATTTATTAACTGAAAATTTAATAAACTTGCTATTACTACACAATTGGAAGCTTACTATTATCACACAAATGCGCATTTGCGGCCGAATTTGTGACGGATTTACAGCGGTAATCACTAAGTCAAAACATTAGCAACCATCACAAATCCTGTTGTAGGACAGTTAGCAAAGTTGCAACAAATGAAATTTGGGTGCAAATTTTGACAGAAAGAATATATAAAAGATACTTAATAGTTAATATTTATATGTCTGTTCGTGGCTAAACGATTTTTTCTTTTTCATCTATATGGAGGAATCCAATCAATCCATAAAATTTTTAGACCCAAAATAAAAATAAGGCCCTATTTTGTATATTAGTCTTTCGTATATGTTTAATTTATTCACGACTTAATTTATTAGCTTGTCGGTTGTCTTTTATGTCTGTTTGGGCTCAAGGCCATGTATGTTGAGCCCAATGGGCCGTGAATAATATATGTGGACATGGCATTGCTTCACCTATAAAAGGTGAAGCGTGCACATGCCAATCTTACCAATTCTCTCCTAGTCTCTTCTTTCTTGCCATTTTAGGTAAAACCAACACAAACAAGATCCAAGAACTCGATTGGCTACAAGTGATTTGCGCTAGCTTGTAGTTAGAGATTGATTCAAGAACTTATAGTTGTTTGATCCATTCATAGGACCTACAATTAGTATCAGAGCTTTCGGCTCTACTAGTTGTAGTTCTTGGGTCAAAACCTTGAATTTTGGTTGTGTTTGTGTGTTGAAGACTTGTGTTCAAGTGTTAAAGTGGCTCTACGAGTTCACTTTTGTTATAGTTATGTTTGCAAGCTTGAAATAAGTGTTTAAAAGGTCTTCGGGTCTTTGAAGTTGTGTGTTCTTGGGTTTTTAATGGTGTTTGGATTCAAGAAGATTATGTATTTGTGCTTTAAAGTTTGTGCCACAAAATTTATAAAGTGTTCTTTAGGTTTTGTAGCAGATCAATCGAGTTTCCATAAATAGCTAAAAGTGTACTTGTTTGAAAAAGACATGCAAAAAGTGAAAATTGTACTTGCTAATCAAACCATTCGAATCGAATTCGCAAACCATTCGAACCGAGTTTAGAAATCAATCGAATCGAAATTCAAAACCAAAGGAATCGAGTTTCTATTCGATTCGATTGCTTTTTCAATTTTATTCGATTCAGTATTCTATTTCAATTCAAAAATGAAAGCGGGTCAGGTATTGGGTTCTCGGGGCCGGTTTGCCAAAGCCCGACTCATAGTTCTCTGCCCCTTCCGGTTACTACCGGACTTGTCACACAATCTAGCCTTAAGGTGAAAGAGTAAAAACAACACTAGGGATTTATTAAGGAATTTCCCAAAAATAAAAGACAATCTACTTGATTTAAAATATTTAAGAAAAATTATCTTTGAAGTTGAGGCATAGCCTCGGAGTTGTGTGTGTGTGCATGACAATATAATAATAAACAATAGTTAAATAATTATCTAAGAAAGCTGTAACCAAATAATTTGAACACATAAGACAAACATATAAGCACTTATGAGACTCCTAAGCAGGTTATTAAGGCACCACTAACGACCTATCTTAAACCTTTGGCTCTGATACCAATCTATCACACCCCAACCTTAGGCGGAAATGTCAGGCGTGAGCTGATTGCTAACAGCTCTCAATGTATTATCATGCAAAAAATTTTAAGTGGCAATATCTATTTAATTAAATTGAGTATTCAAACAACCAAGTACATAATCCATAACACACAACAAAACAAATTTATATTTCAGATGATCTTGATTAATATTCTTCTAACTTAAATTCTTCACTAAGTCTTCACCAACTTGCATTAAATTCATAAGATAACCTGCATATGCGTATAAAATAAAAATAATTTTGTTAACACATGGTTGAGTAAGTAAAACACCAGTTAATTTGAGATACAATATAATATATAAAAGAAAACACAAATTGTTCCTGTGACATAGACAATTAAGTCATATCATATAAACAATTCAAACAGATAATAAAATATGGGCTAAACGCAAACTGGTTACCATAAATGAGTTGTCGGTGAAACCAGTGTAATGCGATTGGACGCCGGCCACTACAACAGTCGTATGATTATACTATTACTGTGATTATAATGACGGACCTCTCCGAGTGCGTTCAAATAAGCAAATAAACATATAGCAAGTTAGACACACAATTGATATGCAAAAAGTTTGCTAAAGTGAATACTAAATAATAGACAAGTATAATACGATACGTATATGTCCCCAAAAGGATTAAAAATAAGTAAAAAAGGGAGTGGATTACTCACCTTTAAAAACAAGAGAAAATAATACGATAAGAACGGAAATCAATAAACGTCACGCTTGACGAGATATATCCATGAACAAATCCTAAGTATGAGTAATAATGAACAACTATGGATTAATGACGAGATTCATAGATTAATATAGCTTTAGAAATTAAACGGGTATTTGAAAGTTAAAATAATTTATTTAAAGTTTTATCCTATACAAATTATTAAATTTGTATTAGTAATAATAAAAATAAATATATTAACTTATAAATCTTAAAGTTGTTTTAAATAATAATAAATATTTGTTTATGAAAAATACATTTGTATTATTATTAATAAATATTTCTTTTTAAATTAATATCGTAAATAATGAATAATAAATAATACATAATAATATTTATACAAATAAAATCGTTTATAAAGTACTCGAGCTTATAGCCATATTTTGATATGTTAAATAACAAGATTATACTATCTATTTTACTTTAAAAACCATATTAAACTCTTTATCATAAATATTTTTTTCAAGTTTTTTATAACTATTAAATACATACATACATATGTATGTATATATATAATGCATTTTCAATAGTTAATATACTAACAAATAAAGGCTGCCTAAATATAAAACATCCAAAAACGTGTTGGGGGAGGCTCGAACCCGCGCCCCTAGCTCGTCCAGAGTCTTAATAAATTTTGCACCAACCAACTGGGCTGGTGACTAGCGCAAGTTTGTTACAAAACCAAAAATTTATAAACAATCCGACGAAATAACTCTAAATCACATAAACCATAGTAATCACAATCGGCCAAATCGTTTGACGTTTGGCCGACTGATTATGGGGTTAAAGATTCAAACCTGATGACGATTATAACAGTAAAACCAATTACCGTAAAAGATTAATTACGAGGTTTAATTGATTGATATAGCAGCCGGCCAAGATGAGATTAAGAACACGATACAACAGGCGATGGTAATACAATTCGTTAAGGGGCTTTTGATGGCGAGACTATAAGGATGGTGCAGGCAAGATTAATGGGAATATAACAAACTTATACGAATAATACTCAATTAGGTTAAGACGGTTCATGTTATTATGCTAATTCGTATAATATTGATCCTAGTTTCCTAATCAAAAGTGTTGGTGAGGCCGAATAAGGTGTGAGGAATAATATACATTGATCAATCCAACATTAGAACGAGAATTGAGCTTCTAGAAATCAATTTGGGTATACAAGTTTGGTAATGGGTCATGGATACGGGTTGGGTTAATGGGTAAATGGGTATATGGATTATTATATTCATATTTTTCAAATTAGTCCCTCTACTATGATGTTGGAAACAAAAATGGGTTAAAGGTTTGATTAGGGTTAAAATTGTATATTATCAAAGTTATTATATATATATATTAAATAAATATAATAACAAATAATAATAACTTGAATAACGCGATATTTTATTAATAAAAATCTCCCGAACATAAAAGCGGGTCGGGTAACGGTTATAAAGTATTAAGTGGAAAAATCCGAAATGTTACATTAGTTTTAGTATAAATAGGTGGTTAGGGTTATTGTAATTTGTGTGCTTGGCTTTATAATAATAAAAAAATAACAAGTTGTTCAATCTCGTGTTTGTTTGTTCCATCAAGGGCCTGAAATTCCAACAAAAAGGTATTCCACAACTCATGCATGATCTTGTAGAAATGTAATTTGATTAGCGATGATGGTTTAATTTAGTGATCATGCAGCTGAATCTTCATTTTCTGTGATCGGTCCTCAATTCATTTCACCACATCCACTTAACCTTTTAATCGAGATGTACCGTTGTAGAAGCCTTGGGATCACAGAGATCAACCACAAAATCTTGCTCAAAGTAATATCATGCATGACACAAGCTTCCATCGTCAGTGGTTGACGCTTGGCACCAATGATGTACCGATGCTCAAGGAGAAGGTACTTTTTAGTTTATTTTTTGAAACTATCACTTAGATGTTCTCCGTGGGTTTGTTTTCGAGCTTATTCACTGCTTAGTTGGACATTGTTTTTATTTACAGAATTTGAGTATGATTGCATTTAGAGGTAGAAGTAAAGCCAGTTCAGACATTATATTTAGAACAAAAACCAAACACCTGATCCCGTTTAAGACCTGTATAAGCGTGTTATTGGCTGACAACGATGATTGTGATTTGAAGATAGAAGGCAGATGGAAGAACATAAATTGCACTATTGGAGATTCTTCAACAACAATACTAGCCCAAGTAAGCTAGCTTTCTAATTTTTATTAACATTTTTGACTATATTTATGTATACTACTTGAGTTTCTTAAAACTCTAACTGAACCGAGGCAATGTGACTTGTTATATTGTAGACGAATTCTCCGCAAACGTTGTCGAATTTAGAAGACAAATTCATGGTGACAATTTAACCTTACATGGACTACGCATTTGTGGTTACAATTTTTGTAATTGTTGATGCAATGGAAAACCCTTATGACCCACAAGCTTCTGTTTGGGCTTATCAACTTGCGAGTTATGTTTTACTTGCTACAATTTCATAGAGTGACTGTCATTCTACATTCTAATGTTTTTGGTGAAAATTTGTGTATTCTAATGAACTTAAATATCTTGAACTTAGAGGGGTGTTTCTATAAAACCTGACTATTCTTTAGTTAATTATAGGTAACTTTGGTCATGAAGACAAGTGTGTGATAGTTGATGGACTATTCTTGTACACTTGGGAGTTGGGAGATTAGTCGTTAATAGTCGTTAGCTAAAAGGGGGGGGGGGGGAACCGGAATTAGGGCTAGATTTTCCAGTTTTGATGAAAACTGCAGAGAGTGTCAAAATTTTATATATTGTGAAGATTCATCAAATAAGGTTGATTTCACTTTCAATTTCTCTTGCAATAGTTCCTATTCACAATACTTGTTAATACGATTGAAGCTTGCTTGAGTCTTGTTCTTAATTTTGATTCACTTATGTTCAATTTCAAAACAAGTGGTATTAGAGTCACAATTTGGCTAATCAGTTGAATCTCTTCGTTTATCTGTAATTGTCAATCAAGATGGTGCCGTCTAAGTTTACTCTTGACCTATTCGCCAATAATAATCCATATTTACACGTTGCCCAATGATAATATAAAGTTTTACTTCTATTATGAAATCCCTAATCATCATAGATTTTGCACTCAATTCACATTTGTTTTATACTTAATTTCGCTAGTATGCTTCTTTATTTCATTCATAATCATTAGTTTAAAGGATCTGATCATTATTTTTGGTCAATATTGTGCAACATCTTCTCCATTTTCTTAGCCTTAGACTTTTCCTTTAATTTAGTTTTTTTTTTCTTATTAAGGGCTAAGTTTTATTCAATTTAATATTCTGTTCTTTGTAAGTTTGAGACAAGAGAATTTCACAGAATATTTTTCAATTTATATCATTCATTTTAAGATGGTATCAGAGCAGCAAGTTTCACCCTAAATCCCTAAACCTATTCAAAGGCTGCCATGGCTGCCCATAATAATAGAAAAGGCGAAGGCAATGGAAGAACCATTGAATCCAATGGAAACAAACAAAGTGAATAAACGGATCTATGTACCTTTTGTGAAAGAAAACGAAAAGTAAAAAGAGAATCCAATAGTAGCATGTATTGAAACCGGGTGTGGTGCTAAACCCGGATTAACCCATGATAAATACCAAGTTTTTTTGAAGCATTTCACAAACATCAACCACACCTCTAAGGAGGGAACATCATTAGTAGCCAACATGGCAAGTAAAAGAATCAAGGATGAGGAATGGGTAGTGGATTCGGGTGCCACCGAAACATGACCTATATAACCGACCTCCTTAAGAACATGAAGAAAAATTCTTTTAAGATCCTTTTATCATCCCAAACAGTGAGGCTATTCCCGTCGAAGGAATGGGTGATTATAATTTACCGGGAGGAATCAAGATAAAATGAGTTCTTCACGTTCCAAAATTCTATTGCATTCTCTTATATTTTAACCGATTAGTCGATGATCTCCAATATTCGGTGACTTTATTTCCTGTTTTTTATGTTATGCAAGGGTTAAGTACAAGAAATTTGATTCGTGTGGGTAGATGCAAAGGAGGTTTGTACCGAATGGGAATGATGAGATGGGAAACAAGAGCCATGATGACTATGAATAACATATGGCACAAGTGATTGGGACATGCTTTGAAAGATAAGCTAACCAAGGTCGAGTTTCTCAAAAATACTTTCTTTAAAAATAAAGATTGTGATTCATGTTCCATGGCCAAATATACCATGTCACCTTTTCCCACTAGCATAACTAAAACTTCTTATTGTTTTGAATTAATACATTGTGATATTTGGGGTAAATACCGCATACCTTCATACTCACGAGGCAACTATTTTCTCACAATTTTTGATGACTTCAGTAGATCCGTTGGGTTTACCTCATAAAACACAAGAATGATGCTAGCAAATGCCTAGTTGATTTTCGTAAAATGGCTGAAGTACAATTTGGAAAATATATTAAACGAGTTAGATGCGATAACGGTGGTGAATTCACATCTAACTTAATGATTGAGTTTTACACTAAACACGGAATTGTACTCGAAACAACTTGCCCACATACACCCCAACAAAATGGGTTCGTCGAAAGGAAACATAGACATTTGCTTGAAATGGCAAGAGCGTTAAAATTTGAGGCAAATTTCCATAAGAAATTTCGGGGAGAATGCGTCTTAACAGCCACGCTAACATTATCAATCACTTACCCTATGAAGTTATTGAAAATAAAACCCCTTATGAATTGATTTTTAATAAAATAATGGGATATGATCATATGAAAATATTTGGTTGTCTCGTTTATTTTAAAAATAACGACCCAATGGGGACAAGTTTGAAACGAGGGGAAATCTGATGTGTTCTTAGGATACCACCGGGTACCAAAGGTTACAAAGTATATGATATACAAAGTGATAAAATCATGGTAAGTAGAGACATGAAGTTTTGTGAAGGTAACTTCCCTTGTCCACTATCACTTTAAAAGAAAATAACCAAACTGGTGCTTTTATTTTGACATACTAACTTGGACGGCCCATGACATGGATGAAAGTAACCAAGTAATGGGTTGGAAAAACAAAATCAACATGAGGAGAACCTTGGGCCCACCTAAACTTCTGTTGCCGAGGAAGACGCTGGTCAAAAGGACTCCAATCCAGGTCCAACTCTTGACAACCAAACCCAAACCCAGGTCCAACATTCTTAAAATTTGCAATCTGGGCCTATTGTTGAAGCACCTGAAACAAATAACGAAGTGGAAACTGAACAACACCAATCTAAAGAAGTAGTTCAGCATGAAGTTGTGGGCACTAGAAGCAAAAGAAACAAATCTCGGCCGAAACATTTTGATGACTTTATAGTGAAGCTCTCCCCTTCGGCCGACCACACGCAACCCAAATTAAATCAAGGATCATCAACGGTATACTTTATTGCTAATTTCATTTCTTATGATAAATTTTCCAAGACTCACAAATCTTTCTTAACGGCCATTATATCCAACAATGAGCCAAAATTTTTTTTAAGAAGTTGTTCATGATGAGAGATGGAAAGAAGCTATGATTACAGAAATTTGGGCCCTTGAAGAGAATGGTACGTGGACTCTAGAAAACCTACCAAAAGAAAAACGAGCCATCGACTCTAAATGTGTTTATAAAATTAAATATAAACCTAATAGAGAAGTAAAATGGTAGAAAGCGAGTCTCGTTGCAAAGGGATTCACCCAAATAGAAGGAGTAGATTTTCACGACACGTTTGAACTGGTCGCAAAGTTGGTAACCGTTAGAACTCTTCTAGCGATCGCCGTAAAAAAGATTCGGATTATTCAACAACTGGATGTGCATAATGTGTTTTTACATAGAGACTTAGACGAAGAAGTGTGTATGAGCATACCTCAAGGTTTCTTCAAAGATAGCGAGACATGGGTGTGCCGTCTCCGCAATTCCATCCACGGTTTGAAACAAGCATCACGTAATTGGTATAAAAAATTTACAAGTACCCTTATTGGACTCGAATTCCACCAATTAAAAGCAGACCATTCCCTCTTCATACACAAGAAAGGAGATGCTTTCATTTTAGCTCTCATCTACGTTGATGACGTGATCATAGTAGGAAATGATCCGGTCAAGATTGAACAAACCAAGAAACGACTCAACAGTGAATTTAGCATAAAGGATATTGGTCATTTGAAGTACTTCCTTGGAATTGAGGTAACAAGAACTCCTGAAGGTTTAGTTCTAAGTCAAAGAAAATATACTCTAGGCATATTGAAGGATAGTGGTATGAAATGATGTCGACCAAGCATTTTTCCCATTGAACAAAATCTAAAATTGAGGAAAGGACAAAATGAGCCCAAAACTGATGCTAACCATTATCGACGGCTAGTTGGCCGCTTATTGTATCTGCAAATCACGAGACCAGACATTGCATATACTGTAAATGTTCTAAGCCAGTTTGTATTTGATCCTGCCAAAACCATATGGAAGCAGCTACACGTGTTTTACGATACCTAAAATCTACTCTGGGTCAAGGCATCCTTCGTCCACGAGAAGGATAAACCACTTTAACTGCCTACTATGACGTCGATTGGCTTGAGTGTCCCTATACTAGGCAATATAGGACATGGTATCTTCTCTTATTAGGAGGCGCCTCAATTTCATGGAGAACAAAGAAACAATCGGTTGTTTCACGTTCTTCGGCTGAAGCGGAGTATAGAGCCATTGCCTCTACTATGAGCGAAATACTATTGATGTGATGGCTCCTCTAGGAATTAGATATAAACATCTCAAGTCCTACACCTTTGTTTTGTGACAATCAAGCGGCCCAACATATTGCAAAGAACCCGATCTTCCATGAGCGAACCAAACACGTAGAAATGGATTGTTATTTTGTTCGAGAAAGATTAGAATCTCAAGACATCGTGCCCATGTATATCAAAACTAAAATGCAAATTGCTGATTAATTCACAAAGGGTCTAGGGGCATAGCAACTTCGATCACTACTTTTCAAGTTGGACATCAAAGATTTGCATGCTGCACTTGATGGGGAATAAAGGATTTGGTCATTATTTTTGGTCCATATCGTGCAACATCTTCTCTATTATCTTAGCCTTAGACTTATCCTTTAATTTAGTTTTTTTCTTATAAAGGGCTAAGTTTTATTTATTTAATACTAGTTTTTATCCCCCATATTACGGGGGTTGTTTTATATTATTTGTTTTCAATATTTATTTATTTTTTGAATTTTTATTTTTTTTATTGTATGAAAGTTAATAATATATTTATGGTTTGATGATAAATTGTTTCACAAACAAATGAGATGTTATAACCCGGTTTAAAAGCTATATGGGTTTGATGAGACTCAAAACCCGTTTATTTTTTTACTATAAAATTGATTTTTTAATTATAAATAATATATATCTTTTTTTAAATAAATCAGATATTAATTTTTAGTATATCCCTACTTTATAGGATTTTTATATCAAATATTTGGTGAGATTATATTTTAATTTAATTAGATGTTATAACCCGTTTAAGAAAAATATGGGTTTGAGACCCATGCCCGTGAATTCGGGTCAAATGCATGAGAAGTCTTCATTTAAAAATCAAACAAATCAGGTGACTCCAAAAAAGGGGGAGTGACCACATCACGACACGTAGGATTTTTTATGTTTTTGTTTATATATATTATAGATTTTATTCTTTGTAAGTATGAGACAAGAGAAATTCACATAATATTTTTCAATTTATATCATTGAAATTTAAGATATTGTGAGTAAAATCGAATGAAAAGCCAAATATCTCAGCCGCGAAATACGTGAAAATCGGTTCGGTATATGATTAATCCCAAAAACGAATCTTCCTGCTGTTTATACCATGGACTAATATTATTCATGGGTCCGGCGGCTTTATTGCAATGCAACTGTTTATTATTAAAGATTTCATATTTCACTTGATGACAGATGCAGCACTTTCCTCTTAAATGCAATTAGGGTGTTCACGTGATATATGTACAATGAATATAGCTCAATATTTAGTATCAAGTTGTAGTAAACAATTAACGTAAATATTGCGGATGTAATTTCTTCGCACCAGAGTGTTTGAGTCTGCTCTAGTCCTAGTCAACTATTTAGTCAACGAAGTTATCACTTTATAAGCTTTCCCACAGCTCATGCTCGATCCATCCCATAGAACTACAATAATATTCATTCTTGGTGTTCATAGTAAATTAGTTATTTATTATGGTATTCCCTCCATTTTCTTTGGTTGGTCCTAAGTTCATTGTACCAAATCCGCTTGAAATCATAGTCAATAAGTATCCTGGCAGAAACCTTGTGATCACTGATGTTAATCATACCATTTTGCTAAAAGTAAAACCAAATGACACAACATTCCATTGTCAGCTCATGCTACTCGACGCTCACGACAACCCCATTGCGCTGCTCCGGCAAAAGGTAACTTTAAGTTTCCACTTCTTGAATCCTAGTTGTAAATATTTTCTGTGGTTTGTTACGTAGTCTTGCTGCTAAGTTTAGATAGTATTAATTTCCAGACTATGAGTGCGCATAGTACATGGAATGTATTTAAGGGTGAAAGTAAAAATGAATCGGACCTGATATTTAGCACAAGAACCGACCACGTACTGTTCAATTATAAGCTCAATCTTAACATGACGTTGGCAAACAAAACGAGAAGCAATGGTTCATGTGATATGAGGATCAAAGGGGACTGGGCCAAGGGAAAGGTCACCATTTATATGGGAAATTCATCAACAGCGATAGCCCAGGTAGTTTTCGTACTTTTAACGTTGTTTGATAGTTTTGGCATACAGATTTTGCTAATCAATGTGACTTTTTATTGATCTTGTAGATGCATAAACCGCAAAATGTGAAGTATGTTAAGGACAAGTTCACGGTGACAATTCAACCTAACATGGACTATGCAGGTGTGGTTGCCCTTTTCGCTATTGCGGATGCTTTTGAACACCCTGAGGAGGTTAAAAAAGGTTCTGGTACTGGGGCAGCTGGAGTTGCGTTTGATGTTCTTAATGCTGTTGGTTCACTCGGGAATAGTTAGTTCCATGTTAACTTCAAATCATAAGTTCATTCCATGTATGTGCCGTTGTCGTCGGCAACTATGTTGTTGTCTCACAGTTTACAAATATTCATGTTGTCCCATGAAATCGATCGATCGTTTGTATTACATTGAACTTAATACCACCACTAGCCTTGTCCTAGTAGTGAACTAGTCAAGTGTTACATAAAGTTAATTGTCCCAATGGAGAGTACTTATATAGGTGTTATTACAACCAATTTGAATACTTGATCTGCGTTTGATAAATAGCTAACCAGGTGAAAGTAAATAACATGTTATTAGCTCAAAACCTTAAGTGACTTACTAGTTACTACACAATTGGAAACTTACTATTATCACACAAATGAGCATTTGAGACTGAATTTGTGACTGATTTACAACCTTAATCACGTTTGTCGAAACATTAGTAACGTCCCATCACCAATTCGATTGTACATGAACAATCGCAAGAGTTGCAAATTAATGAGAATTGGTTGCAAAATTTGACAGAAAGAATATATTAAACAAAAAGGGCAATTTAATAGAATAATAATCAAGTTTCAAAAGTTTTCCAATCAGGTCACTTAAGTTTAAAAAGTGTTTTATTTTTTATTTTATTTTTTTGAACAACAAAAAATTGTTTCAATTAAGTCACTCGACTTTTATATTTTATTAAATTAAAGGTTTTAACATTTTTTTAGCCTTTTTCTTTTTTGTTTCACGTAGGAAATCTTTTGTCTTTTTTTTATGTTGACGTTGAGTGGTGACATATGGATTTTATTTTTTGTTTTTAAATTTTAATATAATTAACGTTTTTTTAATTTTATAAACTTAACTACATATATTGCAAATTCCGACCCTCACATCTTATCCTCCATTTCATTTTTGACACAAAACAATCGGCATACTCGATTTAAAGATTTTGTGACCCGATTTGAGAAAAATTTGCATTAGTGACCTAATTGAAACACTTTTAAAACCTTGTTATTACTTTTATGACATTACCCATAAAAATACTGAATTTAGAACTTAATGCCAGTTGGTGGCTAAACGATTAGATACAATGAAAAAATATTAGTTAAAGTTCCTCATATAACGGTCAAGATTTTGTGATCTCAACATAAATGAAAAAAGAAAATAAACTTAGAATTTAATTGTCATTGCAAAGCAATGACAAATAATTAAATTTATTGTTGTAGGATCGCAAGTATTTTAAAAATAATACGTATAGTAATTTCTTGAGCGTTTTCATTTGTAAACTTAGACAAATTGTACTAATTATCATCGTGTATTAGTTAACATTCAATCCATATATATGGTTAAGTAATTTCTTGAGCGTTTAAACCGGGCAGGCTTGCGGTCATTGGCAGTTGGCAATAAGAATAAGGGAAATTTGTATGGGTTAGGCAAAATTAATCTCAATGACTTGTATAATGGGTCGCAACGGTGTCCCGGACACGTATGGGTGTACCAGCTAATATTGAGTGCTTATACATATTTATAATGGGTCATGACATGCATAAGTGGGATATACTTGGATGTAGTGTCTAAGATTGGGTTATATATGGTTGTACGGGTGTTAATGGACCATATTGAGCATAATGACTGAAGAAACACGGACCTACTTCCTACTAATGGGTCCTAGATCCGATGAGTCAACAGGGTAGGATACGGTTAACTTGCCAATACGATATGAACCCAATTGCCCAAAGTCCAATGACGAAGACCTGCAAAATAGACACCGTGAGCTCGTTACGGGAAGGACAAGAGGGGGGTTTTCCCGTAACCACCCTCCGGCGTGAGAATAAGTACTGTTTTGTAGAAGATAAGCACTTAAGTAAATTGAGAGAGTACAATGGGAGTGAATGAATACCTCATGATGATTGAGAGGGTATTTATAGCCGAAGGGTGTGGGAAGGTGATTGGGCCAGCTGTCCCTTAAGAAGATGCCTGCATAACCGTCTGGACGCGTGTCCTTATATGATAGGTTTAGCTTATAGGTTGCATGTACATGTATAACAACCTGGACACGTGTCTCTCTATCATTGGTTAACGGGGTAATACTGGCCATGTGTACGGTTATAACGACCTTGCCACGTGTTACTGGCTGATTGGCCGAAGGATCACGTATTGCCCAAGAAAGCATCTTGGCAAATCTTCTAGAAGGTAATTGGTTATTGACAGCTGTCCCGGAGCATTACCTCGTGGTTATTTACGCGGAAGGATATTCCTTCTTGCGGATGACTTTTGAGGGTGCTGTGATGCTTCCGCATGTGCTATGAGGGTGTTTCTTCCTCAAATGATTATGCGGATGGTTTATATGTCCCGCGGGTGCCTCATGAGGGACTTCTGATTGACCCGCGGGTAGTCCTTAAGGGTATTTGGGTCTTTTTGGTACCCCCTCTATAAGTCCCACAGTCCAGTGTTTCTTCCGTGTGAAGTATTTTATGCGGGTGAAATTCTGGACTTAATGTGGATTTGGGGATTTTTGACTTTGCAAGTTGGTGAGAAATATCTTTTGTTGTTGTGGATAATTGACGGGTGGTCCATGGGACAACCCTTAATTGATTTAAAGCCATAATAATCATGATTTGAATTTGTTTATTTTGTGGAATTAGATAACTACGGTATTATTGGTGAATTGTAGGCTCAAAGGAGGTTCCAGGGCTATTATGGTGTATACCGAGGCAACCGCATAAGCTGAAGATGCGCGAGTGGTCAAAAGAAGTGAAAACGAGAAGGCGCGGTGGAAGTCCACCGTGGCCCACGGTCCAGACCGTGAGCCACGGTCCAAAATGATGATTCAAACAGAAGCCACCGTACCGTGGCTGGTACGGTGGCCGTGGAGCTCACCGTGGGCCACGGTCCATTATTGCAAAAAGACCACCGTGACCCACGGTGGAGACCGTGGGCCACGGTCCAGATCGTAGCTGCCGAATTCTTTTTGTTTATTACTCGTATTTTGGCTGGTTTTTCATTATCCTTCATTCTAAACAACCCTAAGACGAATTTTGGAGCTCAAGATCAAAACTTTGGTGATTATAATCATTTGTTTGAGTTTATGATTCATTGGATTATCTTAATTGAGGTGATGATTAATCAAACAATGTGTGGCTAGTACTCTTTATGTTCTCTCCCGAATTGTAAGGTTTTCTAATTGGATATTTGTTAATCGTTTATGTTATTGGTGAGATAGTATTTTGATCATATGATTATTGTGCTATGGTGATTGTGTGTTTGTTTGTAATTGGTAGTGTGGTATAAATTCGTGTTCTTGACTATCCGTTCTTGGTGCCATAGGCAATCGAGATTTAGTAGAAGAGAATTAGGGTTAACAATACTAAACTGATTTTTGAGTGACAACCTTGCGTTTTTGTAATCCAAGTACTTAGTCCACTACGTGAATATTGACCTTCAGCCACACGAAAAAAGTGTGGCCGTAGGCCTTTAGCCACACACATTTGGTTCAGGTCATATGTGGCCAAAGGTCGCGACACCGTGGGTATGATATGGCCACACACAGTTTTTAGTGGCCTTATGTGGTAATAAGTGTGGCTAAAGTGTACAGGCATTAGTTGCTGGCCATCAAGAAGCCTCTCTAATAAGTGTGGCTAAACGGTAGAAAATGGCCACATGACTATTTACTATGAGTGACCATTGCACGTATAGAGCCACATGAATTAATGTTTCAGCCACATGAATTTTATAATAATGTGGCCAATAGGGTTGTGTTAAGCGTGCATTGTGACCTATACCGTGTGGATATAGCAAAGAAATGACCACTTAAATTTAATAATAGTGTGGCTGATTATATTATATAGACACCGTATATTACATTAAAAGTGGCTAAATATGTTTACTAGCCACTCAAACACTTATTTGTAGATTATAGTGTGGCTGTTGTCTTACCGTTTGTCACACATAATGCTTTTCTTAATTTAAAGTGTGGCTATTGTCAAACTTTTCGTCACATATAGTGAGGTACTGTGTGGCTAATCATATCATATAGACACTGGAGGTTATTGTCAATGTGGCTAAAAATGTGAACTTGCTAGTCAAAAACTCTTTTGTAGTTTGTGGTGTGGTCATTGTCTTACCGTTTGTCACACATAATGCTATTCGTAATTTAAAGTGTGGCTATTGTCAAACTTTTCGTCACACATAGTGAGGTACTGTGTGGCTAATCATATCTTATAGACACTGGAGGTTATTGTCAATGTGGCAAAAAATGTGAACTTGCCAGTCAAACACTCTTTTGTAGTTTGTGGTGTGGCTATTATCTTACCGTTTGTCACACATAATGTTTTTCCTAATTTAAAGTGTGGCTATTGTCAAACTTTTCGTCACACATAGTGAGGTACTGTGTGGCTAATCATATCTTATAGACACTGGAGGTTATTGTCAATGTGGCAAAAAATGTGAACTTGCCAGTCAAACACTCTTTTGTAGTTTGTGGTGTGGCTATTATCTTACCGTTTGTCACACATAATGTTTTTCCTAATTTAAAGTGTGGCTAATGTCAAACTTTTCGTCACACATAGTGATGTATTGTATGGCCAATCATATCATATAGACACTGGAGGTTATTGTTAATGTGGCTAAAAATGTAACTAAACACATTAGTATAAATTCAAAACATGTTTTTTCATAAGTTTAACAAACCCATCAACATACATTCAAAACAGATTTACATTACCAAACCTTCACTAATAAGTTATAAATTCAAAATATTTGAAACTACTACTAATTACTACCGACCTCAAACTTTCTTATAAGCTCATCAGATTGTTTTTACCTCATTTCTTCATTTTCCTTACGTTCTTTTTCCATTTGTTCCATTCGTTGCTCGTTTTCTTCAAACTCGTTTCTTGACTTCCTTTCATTTTCTAGTTCTTTTTCCATTTCGGCTCTAACTTTTTGAACCTAAAATTGTTAAAATATTAGCATCATAAATAATTAAGGGTTAATGTAAGGCGAAACCTCAAAGCCAAGTAGGGGGTGTTCACGGTCCGGTTTTCGCTATTTTTCGTCAAACTATAAACCAAACCGTTGGTAACGGTTTTTAATTTATGTAAACCAAAACCAAACCGTATAACTTTTAAACCGAACCAAACCAAACCGTTACTAACGGTTTGGTTTCATGGACCTAACCCGAACCAACCCGTTTATATATTACACCCACAAAATCAGTTTGTAATTTTCATTTAAATTTTTAGTTATAAACCGAACCAACCCGTTTATGAGTATACCACATGTATATTAAATTATAGTGTTAGCAGTTTTTATGTTGCCACATGTATATGAAATATGAAACGTTCTATTTCATTTGCTCGCCCCTGGTTGATATGTTATACCTAATTATATAACAAAACGAAAAATGATAAAGATAACTTACAAATGCGTGTTCTGACTTTTCCATACAAAAATCAAATCCAACAAGGCTATTAATGTTGAGCTCGCCCACCCAATACTTTTTCTAGCTATCTTTTCTGAAGTGGGTATCTAAGAATACTTCAATCCACTTAACTTTTCGACCATGTTCTTTTTCCTAATAAGAAGTAATATAATAAACGTTAAAGCACAAACAATTATAATTTTTGACCTAATTTTTTAAGATTGAATTTACATATAAAACTAGCTTACCAAGCGGATACGATGCTCATCAAACCCTATTGAACCGCCCGTATGTTGAGATATACTGCCATCATTACTCTCTTTCGTGCGGTTGTCTCTCCCGCTCGCAGACTTTTTTAGCCATTTTTCTGTGTTCCAACCCTATAAAGAGAGAAAAATATATGATACATATATAGGGTAAAAAATATAAAAATAAAAACTTGAATCGACGCATAGCACAACGACCTTCACGCACAATCACATTAGACAACTGTACTAAAAAGTCCTAACATGTATTCACACATCGTATCATGGCAAATCAACCAAACATTCATCATACAACTTAACTTATGATCACTTAGTTCACGAGACAGATTATAACATGTACAAACTTATTTTATTCACTATGAAAAGATGAAGTATAAATTCTACAAAATTTACCACAGTAGAATATTTGAATTAGGTTTCTCAAACAATTTTTATTATATTTTTCTCATGCATACAAAACTAACAATAATTCAAGCATTAAAGATATGTACCAACAATTCAGCAGATTGCACAACAAACACTTGTTTGATGGTTCTATCAACTCATTAATCCAAATTGTGCAAGACCAATTGGGTTGTCTTCAAATCTCATAATACTAATTTTCAGAACTGGAACCAACCCGTTTGGTTTTGTTATTAGGGAGTTATGGTGTCGGAAAGACAGACCAGAATATAACTCCCCAAATCAGCTTTGACCAGTGTTTTTGTAAAATTATAAAAACTATTTAAAACTCGTCCAAAAATTACAAACTTTACCTTTCTGGAAACTAGACTCAGATTACTATATCCTAGAATCAACAATCATTCAATAATCATCGTTTAACATCAAGTTACATACCAATAAATAAACAAAAACGAATCTGTCAGCAATGAAAGAAGATGTACTAAGCTTCAATTACAAGTGAAATACATTGTCACACCCTCAAAATCCACTAACGGAGTTTTACCGTCAGAGGGTGTGAACTAACAGGATCGGAATCATTAGTTATAATCAAACCATAAATAAAGTTTTCAAGCCACGAAAACAACTACCATAAACCAAGTGTTGCGTCACGCAGGATGACCTAAAACCCAATTAATAATAATAGTTTAAAAACGAGTTTGCATAAACAATAGCGTTCAAAGTAATGCATGATCCTATACCGCGCGCCCGCCTCGGCTACCTGAGAATGACATACTAAAAGTGTTAACACGGGGTTGGTGAGTTCACAAGTGTATATACAATAAAGCGATTGCGTTTACGTTTGCGTTTAGCGTTTTGCGTTTAGCGTTCTGCGTTACCGGATAGTGTTAAATCAATTATATATCTATAGGTAGCTAGCCTATAAAGCAAGTATTACTAAGTGTTCGACACCGAAGCTGACTGTTTATCATGTGCCTTGCCACCAGGTCTATCCCGACCATGGTAATGTGTTAACCAAAATTACACCCACTCGACCTCCAGTCGAGCTTAGCGTTGGGTGGGGTTTGTCAAACCCAGTAGTACTACTCAACAGTGACTCGCTATTATCCAATACTAAACGGTTCGATGTGTAGGACTTCAGTTGTTTCGTTTGCCACTTAGCCTTTACAAGTGATATATAATCTAATAACAAAATCTAAAAGCATTTCGGAGTATGTATTCTCCCCCAAGTGAAAAGCGTTTAAAAGAGTTAAAAGGGGAAACGTGAAACTCACTGTTTGCGAAGAATTCCAAAAACAAGTCACCCAAGTGATGCGAGTCGCAGAAAACCCTCACTAGCGTTCTAAAACAACAAGGAGATTTTCTAAGTGTTGGAACTATTATCGAGTCTCTAGACTCGGCACATAATTCCTATGCAAAAATATGTTTCGTGTTTCGTTTGTGAATTGTGTGTGTCTCAACAAACACATTTGTGATACGTTACATGTGTGAACAACTATTTACGTGTCAAGTATTAATAGTGTACATTTCTAGCAATTATTCCCCGCAAGGGCAATTTGGTCATAAACGTAGCAATTATCTAACAACAAGCATGTATCATGTATTTTCACATAGTTCAGCAGCTAGTTTTGTCAAGACAGAATTCTACTTGAAAGATTACTCTATTCAACAGATCATAGCATCTCAAATAATTCACCAAAAATCGTCACAAAGCATACATGAGTTAGGTTTTCAGAACATATTTTATTGTATTTTTATTCCACATAGATTTCGCACAATGATCAAAACATTACAGCAAACTCACAGCAGTTAAAATCATGCGCAACAGAATGTTATTTGTTATTCCCGTTAAATGGTGTTTGGATTCAAGAAGATTATGTGTTTGTGCTTTAAAGTTTGTGCCACAAAATTTATAAAGTGTTCTTTAGGTTTTGTAGCAGATCAATCAAGTTTCCATAAATAGCTAAAAGTGTACTTGTTTGAAAAAGACATGCAAAAAGTGAAAATTGTACTTGCTAATCAAACCATTCGAATCGAATTCGCAAAATATTCGAACCGAGTTTAGAAACCAATCGAATCGAAATTCAAAACCAAAGGAATCGAGTTTCTATTCGATTCGATTGCTTTTTCAATTTTATTCGATTCAGTATTCTAATTAAATTCGAAAATGAAAGCGGGTCGGGTATTGGGTTCTCGGGGCCGGTTTGCCAAAGCCCGACTCTTAGTTCTCTGCCCCTTCCGGTTACTACCGGACTTGTCACACAACCTAGCCTTAAGGTGAAAGAGTAAAAACAACACTAGGGATTTATTAAGGAATTTCCCAAAAATAAAAGACAATCTACTTGATTTAAAATATTTAAGAAAAATTATCTTTGAAGTTGAGGCATAGCCTCGGAGTTGTGTGTCTGTGCATGACAATATAATAATAAACAATAGTTAAATAATTATCTAAGAAAGCTGTAACCAAATAATTTGAACACATAAGACAAACATATAAGCACTTATGAGACTCCTAAGCAGGTTATTAAGGCACCACTAATGACCTATCTTAAACTTTTGGCTCTGATACCAATCTATCACACCCCAACCTTAGGCGGAAATGTCAGGCGTGAGCTGATTGCTAACAGCTCTCAATGTATTATCATGCAAAAAATTTTAAGTGGCAATATCTATTTAATTAAATTGAGTATTCAAACAACCAAGTACATAATCCATAACATACAACAAAACAAATTTATATTTCAGATGATCTTGATTAATATTCTTCTAACTTAAATTCTTCACTAAGTCTTCACCAACTTGCATTAAATTCATAAGATAACCTGCATATGCGTATAAAATAAAAATAATTTTGTTAACACATGGTTGAGTAAGTAAAACACCAGTTAATTTGAGATACAATATAATATATAAAAGAAAACACAAATTGTTCCTGTGACATAGACAATTAAGTCATATCATATAAACAATTCAAACAGATAATAAAATATGGGCTAAACGCAAACTGGTTACCATAAATGAGTTGTCGGTGAAACCAGTGTAATGCGATTGGACGCCGGCCACTACAACAGTCGTATGATTATACTATTACTGTGATTATAATGACGGACCTCTCCGAGTGCGTTCAAATAAGCAAATAAACATATAGCAAGTTAGACACACAATTGATATGCAAAAAGTTTGCTAAAGTGAATACTAAATAATAGACAAGTATAATACGATACGTATATGTCCTCAAAAGGATTAAAAATAAGTAAAAAAGGGAGTGGATTACTCACCTTTAAAAACAAGAGAAAATAATACGATAAGAACAGAAATCAATAAACGTCACGCTTGACGAGATATATCCATGAACAAATCCTAAGTATGAGTAATAATGAACAACTATGGATTAATGACGAGATTCATAGATTAATATAGCTTTAGAAATTAAACGGGTATTTGAAAGTTAAAATAATTTATTTAAAGTTTTATCCTATACAAATTATTAAATTTGTATTAGTAATAATAAAAATAAATATATTAACTTATAAATCTTAAAGTTGTTTTAAATAATAATAAATATTTGTTTATGAAAAATACATTTGTGTTATTATTAATAAATATTTCTTTTTAAATTAATATCGTAAATAATGAATAATAAATAATACATAATAATATTTATACAAATAAAATCGTTTATAAAGTACTCGAGCTTATAGCCATATTTTGATATGTTAAATAACAAGATTATACTATCTATTTTACTTTAAAAACCTTATTAAACTCTTTATCATAAATATTTTTTTCAAGTTTTTTATAACTATTAAATACATAAATACATATGTATGTATATATATAATGCATTTTCAATAGTTAATATACTAACAAATAAAGGCTGCCTAAATATAAAACATCCAAAAACGTGTTGGGGGAGGCTCGAACCCGCGCCCCTAGCTCGTCCAGAGTCTTAATAAATTTTGCACCAACCAACTGGGCTGGTGACTAGCGCAAGTTTGTTACAAAACCAAAAATTTATAAACAATCCGACGAAATAACTCTAAATCACATAAACCATAGTAATCACAATCGGCCAAATCGTTTGACGTTTGGCCGACTGATTATGGGGTTAAAGATTCAAACCTGATGACGATTATAACAGTAAAACCAATTACCGTAAAAGATTAATTACGAGGTTTAATTGATTGATATAGCAGCCGGCCAAGATGAGATTAAGAACACGATACAACAGGCGATGGTAATACAATTCGTTAAGGGGCTTTTGATGGCGAGACTATAAGGATGGTGCAGGCAAGATTAATGGGAATATAACAAACTTATACGAATAATACTCAATTAGGTTAAGACGGTTCATGTTATTATGCTAATTCGTATAATATTGATCCTAGTTTCCTAATCAAAAGTGTTGGTGAGGCCGAATAAGGTGTGAGGAATAATATACATTGATCAATCCAACACTAGAACGAGAATTGAGCTTCTAGAAATCAGTTTGGGTATACAAGTTTGGTAATGGGTCATGGATACGGGTTGGGTTAATGGGTAAATGGGTATATGGATTATTATATTCATATTTTTCAAATTAGTCCCTCTACTATGATGTTGGAAACAAAAATGGGTTAAAGGTTTGATTAGGGTTAAAATTGTATATTATCAAAGTTATTATATATATATATATTAAATAAATATAATAACAAATAATAATAACTCGAATAACGCGATATTTTATTAATAAAAATCTCCCGAACATAAAAGCGGGTCGGGTAACGGTTATAAAGTATTAAGTGGAAAAATCCGAAATGTTACATTAGTTTTAGTATAAATAGGTGGTTAGGGTTATTGTAATTTGTGTGCTTGGCTTTATAATAATAAAAAAATAACAAGTTGTTCAATCTCGTGTTTGTTTGTTCCATCAAGGGCCTGAAATTCCAACAAAAAGGTATTCCACAACTCATGCATGATCTTGTAGAAATGTAATTTGATTAGCGATGATGGTTTAATTTAGTGATCATGCAGCTGAATCTTCATTTTCTGTGATCGGTCCTCAATTCATTTCACCACATCCACTTAACCTTTTAATCGAGATGTACCGTTGTAGAAGCCTTGGGATCACAGAGATCAACCACAAAATCTTGCTCAAAGTAATATCATGCATGACACAAGCTTCCATCGTCAGTGGTTGACGCTTGGCACCAATGATGTACCGATGCTCAAGGAGAAGGTAGTTTTTAGTTTATTTTTTGAAACTATCACTTAGATGTTCTCCGTGGGTTTGTTTTCAAGCTTATTCACTGCTTAGTTGGACATTGTTTTTATTTACAGAATTTGAGTATGATTGCATTTAGAGGTAGAAGTAAAGCCAGTTCAGACATTATATTTAGAACAAAAACCAAACACCTGATCCCGTTTAAGACCTGTATAAGCGTGTTATTGGCTGACAATGATGATTGTGATTTGAAGATAGAAGGCAGATGGAAGAACATAAACTGCATTATTGGAGATTCTTCAACAACAATACTAGCCCAAGTAAGCTAGCTTTCTAATTTTTATTAACATTTTTGACTATATTTATGTATACTACTTGAGTTTCTTAAAACTCTAACTGAACCGAGGCAATGTGACTTGTTATATTGTAGACGAATTCTCCGCAAACGTTGTCGAATTTAGAAGACAAATTCATGGTGACAATTTAACCTTACATGGACTACGCATTTGTGGTTACAATTTTTGTAATTGTTGATGCAATGGAAAACCCTTATGACCCACAAGCTTCTGTTTGGGCTTATCAACTTGCGAGTTATGTTTTACTTGCTACAATTTCATAGAGTGACTGTCATTCTACATTCTAATGTTTTTGGTGAAAATTTGTGTATTCTAATGAACTTAAATATCTTGAACTTAGAGGGGTGTTTCTATAAAACCTGACTATTCTTTAGTTAATTATAGGTAACTTTGGTCATGAAGACAAGTGTGTGATAGTTGATGGACTATTCTTGTACACTTGGGAGTTGGGAGATTAGTCGTTAATAGTCGTTAGCTAAAAGGGGGGGGGGGAACCGGAATTAGGGCTAGATTTTCCAGTTTTGAAGAAAACTGCAGAGAGTGTCAAAATTTTATATATTGTGAAGATTCATCAAATAAGGTTGATTTCACTTTCAATTTCTCTTGCAATAGTTCCTATTCACAATACTTGTTAATACGATTGAAGCTTGCTTGAGTCTTGTTCTTAATTTTGATTCACTTATGTTCAATTTCAAAACAAGTGGTATCAGAGTCACAATTTGGCTAATCAGTTGAATCTCTTCGTTTATCTGTAATTGTCAATCAAGATGGTGCCGTCTAAGTTTACTCTTGACCTATTCGCCAATAATAATCCATATTTACACGTTGCCCAATGATAATATAAAGTTTTACTTCTATTATGAAATCCCTAATCATCATAGATTTTGCACTCAATTCACATTTGTTTTATACTTAATTTCGCTAGTATGCTTCTTTATTTCATTCATAATCATTAGTTTAAAGGATCTGATCATTATTTTTGGTCAATATTGTGCAACATCTTCTCCATTTTCTTAGCCTTAGACTTTTCCTTTAATTTAGTTTTTTTTTCTTATTAAGGGCTAAGTTTTATTCAATTTAATATTCTGTTCTTTGTAAGTTTGAGACAAGAGAATTTCACAGAATATTTTTCAATTTATATCATTCATTTTAAGATGGTATCAGAGCAGCAAGTTTCACCCTAAATCCCTAAACCTATTCAAAGGCTGCCATGGCTGCCCATAATAATAGAAAAGGCGAAGGCAATGGAAGAACCATTGAATCCAATGGAAACAAACAAAGTGAATAAACGGATCTATGTACCTTTTGTGAAAGAAAACGAAAAGTAAAAAGAGAATCCAATAGTAGCATGTATTGAAACCGGGTGTGGTGCTAAACCCGGATTAACCCATGATAAATACCAAGTTTTTTTGAAGCATTTCACAAACATCAACCACACCTCTAAGGAGGGAACATCATTAGTAGCCAACATGGCAAGTAAAAGAATCAAGGATGAGGAATGGGTAGTGGATTCGGGTGCCACCGAAACATGACCTATATAACCGACCTCCTTAAGAACATGAAGAAAAATTCTTTTAAGATCCTTTTATCATCCCAAACAGTGAGGCTATTCCCGTCGAAGGAAGGGGTGATTATAATTTACCGGGAGGAATCAAGATAAAATGAGTTCTTCACGTTCCAAAATTCTATTGCATTCTCTTATATTTTAACCGATTAGTCGATGATCTCCAATATTCGGTGACTTTATTTCCTGTTTTTTATGTTATGCAAGGGTTAAGTACAAGAAATTTGATTCGTGTGGGTAGATGCAAAGGAGGTTTGTACCGAATGAGAATGATGAGATGGGAAACAAGAGCCATGATGACTATGAATAACATATGGCACAAGTGATTGGGACATGCTTTGAAAGATAAGCTAACCAAGGTCGAGTTTCTCAAAAATACTTCCTTTAAAAATAAAGATTGTGATTCATGTTCCATGGCCAAATATACCATGTCACCTTTTCCCACTAGCATAACTAAAACTTCTTATTGTTTTGAATTAATACATTGTGATATTTGGGGTAAATACCGCATACCTTCATACTCACGAGGCAACTATTTTCTCACAATTTTTGATGACTTCAGTAGATCCGTTGGGTTTACCTCATAAAACACAAGAATGATGCTAGCAAATGCCTAGTTGATTTTCGTAAAATGGCTGAAGTACAATTTGGAAAATATATTAAACGAGTTAGATGCGATAACGGTGGTGAATTCACATCTAACTTAATGATTGAGTTTTACACTAAACACGGAATTGTACTCGAAACAACTTGCCCACATACACCCCAACAAAATGGGTTCGTCGAAAGGAAACATAGACATTTGCTTGAAATGGCAAGAGCGTTAAAATTTGAGGCAAATTTCCATAAGAAATTTCGGGGAGAATGCGTCTTAACAGCCACGCTAACATTATCAATCACTTACCCTATGAAGTTATTGAAAATAAAACCCCTTATGAATTGATTTTTAATAAAATAATGGGATATGATCATATGAAAATATTTGGTTGTCTCGTTTATTTTAAAAATAACGACCCAATGGGGACAAGTTTGAAACGAGGGGAAATCTGATGTGTTCTTAGGATACCACCGGGTACCAAAGGTTACAAAGTATATGATATACAAAGTGATAAAATCATGGTAAGTAGAGACATGAAGTTTTGTGAAGGTAACTTCCCTTGTCCACTATCACTTTAAAAGAAAATAACCAAACTGGTGCTTTTATTTTGACATACTAACTTGGACGGCCCATGACATGGATGAAAGTAACCAAGTAATGGGTTGGAAAAACAAAATCAACATGAGGAGAACCTTGGGCCCACCTAAACTTCTGTTGCCGAGGAAGACGCTGGTCAAAAGGACTCCAATCCAGGTCCAACTCTTGACAACCAAACCCAAACCCAGGTCCAACATTCTTAAAATTTGCAATCTGGGCCTATTGTTGAAGCACCTGAAACAAATAACGAAGTGGAAACTGAACAACACCAATCTAAAGAAGTAGTTCAGCATGAAGTTGTGGGCACTAGAAGCAAAAGAAACAAATCTCGGCCGAAACATTTTGATGACTTTATAGTGAAGCTCTCCCCTTCGGCCGACCACACGCAACCCAAATTAAATCAAGGATCATCAACGGTATACTTTATTGCTAATTTCATTTCTTATGATAAATTTTCCAATACTCACAAATCTTTCTTAACGGCCATTATATCCAACAATGAGCCAAAAATTTTTTTAAGAAGTTGTTCAAGATGAGAGATGGAAAGAAGCTATGATTACAGAAATTTGGGCCCTTGAAGAGAATGGTACGTGGACTCTAGAAAACCTACCAAAAGAAAAACGAGCCATCGACTCTAAATGTGTTTATAAAATTAAATATAAACCTAATAGAGAAGTAAAATGGTAGAAAGCGAGTCTCGTTGCAAAGGGATTCACCCAAATAGAAGGAGTAGATTTTCACGACACGTTTGAACTGGTCGCAAAGTTGGTAACCGTTAGAACTCTTCTAGCGATCGCCGTAAAAAAGATTCGGATTATTCAACAACTGGATGTGCATAATGTGTTTTTACATAGAGACTTAGACGAAGAAGTGTGTATGAGCATACCTCAAGGTTTCTTCAAAGATAGCGAGACATGGGTGTGCCGTCTCCGCAATTCCATCCACGGTTTGAAACAAGCATCACGTAATTGGTATAAAAAATTTACAAGTACCCTTATTGGACTCGAATTCCACCAATTAAAAGCAGACCATTCCCTCTTCATACACAAGAAAGGAGATGCTTTCATTTTAGCTCTCATCTACGTTGATGACGTGATCATAGTAGGAAATGATCCGGTCAAGATTGAACAAACCAAGAAACGACTCAACAGTGAATTTAGCATAAAGGATATTGGTCATTTGAAGTACTTCCTTGGAATTGAGGTAACAAGAACTCCTGAAGGTTTAGTTCTAAGTCAAAGAAAATATACTCTAGGCATATTGAAGGATAGTGGTATGAAATGATGTCGACCAAGCATTTTTCCCATTGAACAAAATCTAAAATTGAGGAAAGGACAAAATGAGCCCAAAACTGATGCTAACCATTATCGACGGCTAGTTGGCCGCTTATTGTATATGCAAATCACGAGACCAGACATTGCATATACTGTAAATGTTCTAAGCCAGTTTGTATTTGATCCTGCCAAAACCATATGGAAGCAGCTACACGTGTTTTACGATACCTAAAATCTACTCTGGGTCAAGGCATCCTTCGTCCACGAGAAGGATAAACCACTTTAACTGCCTACTATGACGTCGATTGGCTTGAGTGTCCCTATACTAGGCAATATAGGACATGGTATCTTCTCTTATTAGGAGGCGCCTCAATTTCATGGAGAACAAAGAAACAATCAGTTGTTTCACGTTCTTCAGCTGAAGCGGAGTATAGAGCCATTGCCTCTACTATGAGCGAAATACTATTGATGTGATGGCTCCTCTAGGAATTAGATATAAACATCTCAAGTCCTACACCTTTGTTTTGTGACAATCAAGCGGCCCAACATATTGCAAAGAACCCGATCTTCCATGAGCGAACCAAACACGTAGAAATGGATTGTTATTTTGTTCGAGAAAGATTAGAATCTCAAGACATCGTGCCCATGTATATCAAAACTAAAATGCAAATTGCTGATTAATTCACAAAGGGTCTAGGGGCATAGCAACTTCGATCACTACTTTTCAAGTTGGACATCAAAGATTTGCATGCTGCACTTGATGGGGAATAAAGGATTTGGTCATTATTTTTGGTCCATATCGTGCAACATCTTCTCTATTATCTTAGCCTTAGACTTATCCTTTAATTTAGTTTTTTTCTTATAAAGGGCTAAGTTTTATTTATTTAATACTAGTTTTTATCCCCCATATTACGGGGGTTGTTTTATATTATTTGTTTTCAATATTTATTTATTTTTTGAATTTTTATTTTTTTATTGTATGAAAGTTAATAATATATTTATGGTTTGATGATAAATTGTTTCACAAACAAATGAGATGTTATAACCCGGTTTAAAAGCTATATGGGTTTGATGAGACTCAAAACCCGTTTATTTTTTTACTATAAAATTGATTTTTTAATTATAAATAATATATATCTTTTTTTAAATAAATCAGATATTAATTTTTAGTATATCCCTACTTTATAGGATTTTTATATCAAATATTTGGTGAGATTATATTTTAATTTAATTAGATGTTATAACCCGTTTAAGAAAAATATGGGTTTGAGACCCATGCCCGTGAATTCGGGTCAAATGCATGAGAAGTCTTCATTTAAAAATCAAACAAATCAGGTGACTCCAAAAAAGGGGGAGTGACCACATCACGACACGTAGGATTTTTTATGTTTTTGTTTATATATATTATAGATTTTATTCTTTGTAAGTATGAGACAAGAGAAATTCACATAATATTTTTCAATTTATATCATTGAAATTTAAGATATTGTGAGTAAAATCGAATGAAAAGCCAAATATCTCAGCCGCGAAATACGTGAAAATCGGTTCGGTATATGATTAATCCCAAAAACGAATCTTCCTGCTGTTTATACCATGGACTAATATTATTCATGGGTCCGGCGGCTTTATTGCAATGCAACTGTTTATTATTAAAGATTTCATATTTCACTTGATGACAGATGCAGCACTTTCCTCTTAAATGCAATTAGGGTGTTCACGTGATATATGTACAATGAATATAGCTCAATATTTAGTATCAAGTTGTAGTAAACAATTAACGTAAATATTGCGGATGTAATTTCTTCGCACCAGAGTGTTTGAGTCTGCTCTAGTCCTAGTCAACTATTTAGTCAACGAAGTTATCACTTTATAAGCTTTCCCACAGCTCATGCTCGATCCATCCCATAGAACTACAATAATATTCATTCTTGGTGTTCATAGTAAATTAGTTATTTATTATGGTATTCCCTCCATTTTCTTTGGTTGGTCCTAAGTTCATTGTACCAAATCCGCTTGAAATCATAGTCAATAAGTATCCTGGCAGAAACCTTGTGATCACTGATGTTAATCATACCATTTTGCTAAAAGTAAAACCAAATGACACAACATTCCATTGTCAGCTCATGCTACTCGACGCTCACGACAACCCCATTGCGCTGCTCCGGCAAAAGGTAACTTTAAGTTTCCACTTCTTGAATCCTAGTTGTAAATATTTTCTGTGGTTTGTTACGTAGTCTTGCTGCTAAGTTTAGATAGTATTAATTTCCAGACTATGAGTGCGCATAGTACATGGAATGTATTTAAGGGTGAAAGTAAAAATGAATCGGACCTGATATTTAGCACAAGAACCGACCACGTACTGTTCAATTATAAGCTCAATCTTAACATGACGTTGGCAAACAAAACGAGAAGCAATGGTTCATGTGATATGAGGATCAAAGGGGACTGGGCCAAGGGAAAGGTCACCATTTATATGGGAAATTCATCAACAGCGATAGCCCAGGTAGTTTTCGTACTTTTAACGTTGTTTGATAGTTTTGGCATACAGATTTTGCTAATCAATGTGACTTTTTATTGATCTTGTAGATGCATAAACCGCAAAATGTGAAGTATGTTAAGGACAAGTTCACGGTGACAATTCAACCTAACATGGACTATGCAGGTGTGGTTGCCCTTTTCGCTATTGCGGATGCTTTTGAACACCCTGAGGAGGTTAAAAAAGGTTCTGGTACTGGGGCAGCTGGAGTTGCGTTTGATGTTCTTAATGCTGTTGGTTCACTCGGGAATAGTTAGTTCCATGTTAACTTCAAATCATAAGTTCATTCCATGTATGTGCCGTTGTCGTCGGCAACTATGTTGTTGTCTCACAGTTTACAAATATTCATGTTGTCCCATGAAATCGATCGATCGTTTGTATTACATTGAACTTAATACCACCACTAGCCTTGTCCTAGTAGTGAACTAGTCAAGTGTTACATAAAGTTAATTGTCCCAATGGAGAGTACTTATATAGGTGTTATTACAACCAATTTGAATACTTGATCTGCGTTTGATAAATAGCTAACCAGGTGAAAGTAAATAACATGTTATTAGCTCAAAACCTTAAGTGACTTACTAGTTACTACACAATTGGAAACTTACTATTATCACACAAATGAGCATTTGAGACTGAATTTGTGACTGATTTACAACCTTAATCACGTTTGTCGAAACATTAGTAACGTCCCATCACCAATTCGATTGTACATGAACAATCGCAAGAGTTGCAAATTAATGAGAATTGGTTGCAAAATTTGACAGAAAGAATATATTAAACAAAAAGGGCAATTTAATAGAATAATAATCAAGTTTCAAAAGTTTTCCAATCAGGTCACTTAAGTTTAAAAAGTGTTTTATTTTTTTGAACAACAAAAAATTGTTTCAATTAAGTCACTCGACTTTTATATTTTATTAAATTAAAGGTTTTAACATTTTTTTAGACTTTTTCTTTTTTGTTTCACGTAGGAAATCTTTTGTCTTTTTTTTTATGTTGACGTTGAGTGGTGACATATGGATTTTATTTTTTGTTTTTAAATTTTAATATAATTAACGTTTTTTTAATTTTATAAACTTAACTACATATATTGCAAATTCCGACCCTCACATCTTATCCTCCATTTCATTTTTGACACAAAACAATCGGGATACTCGATTTAAAGATTTTGTGACCCGATTTGAGAAAAATTTGCATTAGTGACCTAATTGAAACACTTTTAAAACTTTGTTATTACTTTTATGACATTACCCATAAAAATACTGAATTTAGAACTTAATGCCAGTTGGTGGCTAAACGATTAGATACAATGAAAAAATATTAGTTAAAGTTCCTCATATAACGGTCAAGATTTTGTGATCTCAACATAAATGAAAAAGAAAATAAACTTAGAATTTAATTGTCATTGCAAAGCAATGACAAATAATTAAATTTATTGTTGTAGGATCGCAAGTATTTTAAAAATAATACGTATAGTAATTTCTTGAGCGTTTTCATTTGTAAACTTAGACAAATTGTACTAATTATCATCGTGTATTAGTTAACATTCAATCCATATATATGGTTAAGTAATTTCTTGAGCGTTTAAACCGGGCAGGCTTGCGGTCATTGGCAGTTGGCAATAAGAATAAGGGAAATTTGTATGGGTTAGGCAAAATTAATCTCAATGACTTGTATAATGGGTCGCAACGGTGTCCCGGACACGTATGGGTGTACCAGCTAATATTGAGTGCTTATACATATTTATAATGGGTCATGACATGCATAAGTGGGATATACTTGGATGTAGTGTCTAAGATTGGGTTATATATGGTTGTACGGGTGTTAATGGACCATATTGAGCATAATGACTGAAGAAACACGGACCTACTTCCTACTAATGGGTCCTAGATCCGATGAGTCAACAGGGTAGGATACGGTTAACTTGCCAATACGATATGAACCCAATTGCCCAAAGTCCAATGACGAAGACCTGCAAAATAGACACCGTGAGCTCGTTACGGGAAGGACAAGAGGGGGGTTTTCCCGTAACCACCCTCCGGCGTGAGAATAAGTACTGTTTTGTAGAAGATAAGCACTTAAGTAAATTGAGAGAGTACAATGGGAGTGAATGAATACCTCATGATGATTGAGAGGGTATTTATAGCCGAAGGGTGTGGGAAGGTGATTGGGCCAGCTGTCCCTTAAGAAGATGCCTGCATAACCGTCTGGACGCGTGTCCTTATATGATAGGTTTAGCTTATACGTTGCATGTACATGTATAACAACCTGGACACGTGTCTCTCTATCATTGGTTAACGGGGTAATACTGGCCATGTGTACGGTTATAACGACCTTGCCACGTGTTACTGGCTGATTGGCCGAAGGATCACGTATTGCCCAAGAAAGCATCTTGGCAAATCTTCTAGAAGGTAATTGGTTATTGACAGCTGTCCCGGAGCATTACCTCGTGGTTATTTACGCGGAAGGATATTCCTTCTTGCAGATGACTTTTGAGGGTGCTGTGATGCTTCCGCATGTGCTATGAGGGTGTTTCTTCCTCAAATGATTATGCGGATGGTTTATATGTCCCGCGGGTGCCTTATGAGGGACTTCTGATTGACCCGCGGGTAGTCCTTAAGGGTATTTGGGTCTTTTTGGTACCCCCTCTATAAGTCCCACAGTCCCGTGTTTCTTCCGTGTGAAGTATTTTATGCGGGTGAAATTCTGGACTTAATGTGGATTTGGGGATTTTTGACTTTGCAAGTTGGTGAGAAATATCTTTTGTTGTTGTAGATAATTGACGGGTGGTCCATGGGACAACCCTTAATTGATTTAAAGCCATAATAATCATGATTTGAATTTGTTTATTTTGTGGAATTAGATAACTACGGTATTATTGGTGAATTGTAGGCTCAAAGGAGGTTCCAGGGCTATTATGGTGTATACCGAGGCAACCGCATAAGCTGAAGACGCGTGAGTGGTCAAAAGAAGTGAAAACGAGAAGGCGCGGTGGAAGTCCACCGTGGCCCACGGTCCAGACCGTGAGCCACGGTCCAAAATGATGATTCAAACAGAAGCCACCGTACCGTGGCTGGTACGGTGGCCGTGGAGCTCACCGTGGGCCACGGTCCATTATTGCAAAAAGACCACCGTGACCCACGGTGGAGACCGTGGGCCACGGTCCAGATCGTAGCTGCCAAATTCTTTTTGTTTATTACTCGTATTTTGGCTGGTTTTTCATTATCCTTCATTCTAAACAACCCTAAGACGAATTTTAGAGCTCAAGATCAAAACTTTGGTGATTATAATCATTTGTTTGAGTTTATGATTCATTGGATTATCTTAATTGAGGTGATGATTAATCAAACAATGTGTGGCTAGTACTCTTTATGTTCTCTCCCGAATTGTAAGGTTTTCTATTTGGATATTTGTTAATCGTTTATGTTATTGGTGAGATAGTATTTTGATCATATGATTATTGTGCTATGGTGATTGTGTGTTTGTTTATAATTGGTAGTGTGGTATAAATTCGTGTTCTTGACTATCCGTTCTTGGTGCCATAGGCAATCGAGATTTAGTAGAAGAGAATTAGGGTTAACAATACTAAACTGATTTTTGAGTGACAACCTTGCGTTTTTGTAATCCAAGTACTTAGTCCACTACGTGAATATTGACCTTCAGCCACACGAAAAAAGTGTGGCCGTAGGCCTTTAGCCACACACATTTGGTTCAGGTCATATGTGGCCAAAGGTCGCGACACCGTGGGTATGATATGGCCACACATAGTTTTTAGTGGCCTTATGTGGTAATAAGTGTGGCTAAAGTGTACAGGCATTAGTTGCTGGCCATCAAGAAGCCTCTCTAATAAGTGTGGCTAAACGGTAGAAAATGGCCACATGACTATTTACTATGAGTGACCATTGCACGTATAGAGCCACATGAATTAATGTTTCAGCCACATGAATTTTATAATAATGTGGCCAATAGGGTTGTGTTAAGCGTGCATTGTGACCTATACCGTGTGGATATAGCAAAGAAATGACCACTTAAATTTAATAATAGTGTGGCTAATTATATTATATAGACACTGTATATTACATTAAAAGTGGCTAAATAGGTTTACTTGCCACTCAAACACTCCTTTGTTGATTATAGTGTGGCTGTTGTCTTACCTTTTGTCACACATAATGCTTTTCTTAATTTAAAGTGTGGCTATTGTCAAACTTTTCGTCACACATAGTGAGGTACTGTGTGGCTAATCATATCATATAGACACTGGAGGTTATTGTCAATGTGGCTAAAAATGTGAACTTGCTAGTCAAAAACTCTTTTGTAGTTTGTGGTGTGGTCATTGTCTTACCGTTTGTCACACATAATGCTATTCGTAATTTAAAGTGTGGCTATTGTCAAATTTTTCGTCACACATAGTGAGGTACTGTGTGGCTAATCATATCTTATAGACACTGGAGGTTATTGTCAATGTGGCAAAAAATGTGAACTTGCCAGTCAAACACTCTTTTGTAGTTTGTGGTGTGGCTATTGTCTTACCGTTTGTCACACATAATGTTTTTCCTAATTTAAAGTGTGGCTAATGTCAAACTTTTCGTCACACATAGTGATGTATTGTATGGCCAATCATATCATATAGACACTGGAGGTTATTGTTAATGTGGCTAAAAATGTAACTAAACACATTAGCATAAATTCAAAACATGTTTTTTCATAAGTTTAACAAACCCATCAACATACATTCAAAACAGGTTTACATTACCAAACCTTCACTAATAAGTTATAAATTCAAAATATTTGAAACTACTACTAATTACTACCGACCTCAAACTTTCTTATAAGCTCATCAGATTGTTTTTACCTCCTTTCTTCATTTTCCTTACGTTCTTTTTCTATTTGTTCCATTCGTTGCTCGTTCTTCCAACTCGTTTCTTGACTTCCTTTCATTTTCTAGTTCTTTTTCCATTTCGGCTCTAACTTTTTGAACCTAAAATTGTTAAAAATATTAGCATCATAAATAATAAAGGGTTAATGTAAGGCGAAACCTCAAAGCCAAGTAGGGGTGTTCACGGTCCGGTTTTCGCTATTTTTCGTCAAACTATAAACCAAACCGTTGGTAACGGTTTTTAATTTATGTAAACCAAAACCAAACCTATAACTTTTAAACCGAACCAAACCAAACCGTTACTAACGGTTTGGTTTCATGGACCTAACCCGAACCAACCCGTTTATATATTACACCCACAAAATCAGTTTGTAATTTTCATTTAAATTTTTAGTTATAAACCGAACCAACCCGTTTATGAGTATACCACATGTATATTAAATTATAGTGTTAGCAGTTTTTATGTTGCCACATGTATATGAAATATGAACGTTCTATTTCATTTGCTCGCCCCTGGTTGATATGTTATACCTAATTATATAACAAAACGAAAAATGATAAAGATAACTTACAAATGCGTGTTCTGACTTTTCCGTACAAAAATCAAATCCAACAAGGCTATTAATGTTGAGCTCGCCCACCCAATACTTTTTCTAGCTTTCTTTTCTGAAGTGGGTATCTAAGAATACTTCAATCCACTTAACTTTTCGACCATGTTTTTTTTCCTAATAAGAAGTAATATAATAAACGTTAAAGCACAAACAATTATAATTTTTGACCTAATTTTTTAAGATTGAATTTACATATAAAACTAGCTTACCAAGCGGATACGATGCTCATCAAACCCTATTGAACCGCCCGTATGTTGAGATATACTGCCATCATTACCCTCTATCGTGCGGTTGTCTCTTCCGCTCGCAGACTTCTTTAGCCATTTTTCTGTGTTCCAACCCTATAAAGAGAGAAAAATATATGATACATATATAGAGTAAAAAATATAAAAATAAAAACTTGAATCGACGCATAGCACAACGACCTTCACGCACAATCACATTAGACAACTGTACTAAAAAGTCCTAACATGTATTCACACAACGTATCATGGCAAATCAACCAAACATTCATCATACAACTTAACTTATGATCACTTAGTTCACGAGACAGATTATAACATGTACAAACTTATTTTATTCACTATGAAAAGATGAAGTATAAATTCTACAAAATTTACCACAGTAGAATATTTGAATTAGGTTTCTCAAACAATTTTTATTATATTTTTCTCATGCATACAAGACTCACAATAATTCAAGCATTAAAGATACGTACCAACAATTCAGCAGATTGCACAACAAACACTTGTTTAATAGTTCTATCAACTCATTAATCCAAATTGTGCAAGACCAATTGGGTTGTCTTCAAATCTCATAATACTAATTTTCAGAACTGGAACCAACCCGTTTGGTTTTGTCATTAGGGAGTTATGGTGTCGGAAAGACAGACCAGAATATAACTCCCCAAATCAGCTTTGACCAGTGTTTTTGTAAAATTATAAAAACTATTTAAAACTCGTCCAAAAATTACAAACTTTACCTTTCTGGAAACTAGACTCAGAGTACTATATCCTAGAATCAACAATCGTTCAGTAATCATCGTTTAACATCAAGTTACATACCAATAAATAAACAAAAACGAATCTGTCAGCAATGAAAGAAGATGTACTAAGCTTCAATTACAAGTGAAATACATTGTCACACCCTCAAAATCCACTAACGGAGTTTTACCGTCAGAGGGTGTGAACTAACAGGATCGGAATCATTAGTTATAATCAAACCATAAATAAAGTTTTCAAACCACGAAAACAACTTAGGTGTAAATAAGTGCGGAAGCGTAAAACCATAAACCAAGTGTTGTGTCACGCAGGATGACTTAAAACCCAATTAATAATAACAGTTTAAAAACGAGTTTGCATAAACAATGGCGTTCAAAGTAATGCATGATCCTATACCGCGCCTACCTGAGAATGACATACTAAAAGTGTCAACACGGGGTTGGTGAGTTCACAAGTGTATATACAATAAAGCGTTTGCGTTTACGTTTGCGTTTAGCGTTTTGCGTTTAGCGTTTTGCGTTACCAGATAGTGTTAAATCAATTATATATCTATAGGTAGCTAGCCTATAAAGCAAGTATTACTAAGTGTTCGACACCGAAGCTGACTGTTTATCATGTGCCTTGCCACCAGGTCTATCCCGACCATGGTAATGTGTTAACCAAAATTACACCCACTCGACCTCCGGTCGAGCTTAGCGTTGGGTGGGGTTTGTCAAACCCAGTAGTACTACTCAACAGTGACTCGCTATTATCCAATACTAAACGGTTCGATGTGTAGGACTTCAGTTGTTTCGTTTGCCACTTCGCCTTTACAAGTGATATATAATCTAATAACAAAATCTAAAAGCATTTCGGAGTATGTATTCTCCCCCAAGTGAAAAGCGTTTAAAAGAGTTAAAAGGGGAAACGTGAAACTCACTGTTTGCGAAGAATTCCAAAAACAAGTCACCCAAGTGATGCGAGTCGCAGAAAACCCTCACTAGCGTTCTAAAACAACAAGGAGATTTTCTAAGTGTTGGAACTATTATCGAGTCTTTAGACTCGGCACATAATTCCTATGCAAAAATACGTTTCGTGTTTCGTTTGTGAATTGTGTGTGTCTCAACAAACACATTTGTGATACGTTACATGTGTGAACAACTATTTACGTGTCAAGTATTAATAGTGTACATTTCTAGCAATTATTCCCCGCAAGGGCAATTTGGTCATAAACGTAGCAATTATCTAACAACAAGCATGTATCATGTATTTTCACATAGTTCAGCAGCTAGTTTTATCAAGATAGAATTCTACTTGAAAGATTACTCTATTCAACAGATCATAGCATCTCAATTAATTCACCAAAAATCATCACAAAAGCATACATGAGTTAGGTTTTCAGAACATATTTTATTGTATTTTTATTCCACATAGATTTCTCACCATGATCAAAACATTACAGCAAACTCACAGCAGTTAAAATCATGTGCAACATAATGTTATTTGTTATTCCCGTTAAATGGTGTTTGGATTCAAGAAGATTATGTGTTTGTGCTTTAAAGTTTGTGCCACAAAATTTATAAATTGTTCTTTAGGTTTTGTAGCAGATCAATCGAGTTTCCATAAATAGCTAAAATTGTACTTGTTTGAAAAAGACATGCAAAAAGTGAAAATTGTACTTGCTAATCAAACCATTCGAATCGAATTCGCAAACCATTCGAACCGAGTTTAGAAACCAATCGAATCGAAATTCAAAACCAAAGGAATCGAGTTTCGATTCGATTTGATTACTTTTTCAATTTTATTCGATTCAGTATTCTATTTCAATTCGAAAATGAAAGCGGGTCGGGTATTGGGTTCTCGGGGCCGGTTTGCCAAAGCCCGACTCATAGTTCTCTGCCCCTTCCAGTTACTACCGGACTTGTCACACAACCTAGCCTTAAGGTGAAAGAGTAAAAACAACACTAGGGATTTATTAAGGAATTTCCCAAAAATAAAAGTCAATCTACTTGATTTAAAATATTTAAGAAAAATTATCTTTGAAGTTGAGGCATAGCCTCGGAGTTGTGTGTGTGTGCATGACAATATAATAATAAACAATAGTTAAATAATTATCTAAGAAAACTGTAACCAAATAATTTGAACACATAAGACAAACATATAAGCACTTATGAGACTCCTGAGCTGGTTATTAAGGAACCACAAACGACCTATTTTAAACCTTTGACTCTGATACCAATCTATCACACCCCAACCTTAGGCGGAAATGTCAGGCGTGAGCTGATTGCTAACAGCTCTCAATGTATTATCATGCAAAAAATTTTAAGTGGCAATATCTATTTAATTAAATTGAGTATTCAAACAACCAAGTACATAATCCATAACATACAACAAAACAAATTTATATTTCAGATGATCTTGATTAATATTCTTCTAACTTAAATTCTTCACTAAGTCTTCACCAACTTGCATTAAATTCATAAGATAACCTGCATATGCGTATAAAATAAAAATAATTTTGTCAACACATGGTTGAGTAAGTAAAACACCAGTTAATTTGAGATACAATATAATATATAAAAGAAAACGCAAATTGTTCCTGTGACATAGACAATTAAGTCATATCATATAAACAATTCAAACAGATAATAAAATATGGGCTAAACGCAAACTGGTTACCATAAATGAGTTGTCGGTGAAACCAGTGTAATGCGATTGGACGCCGGCCACTACAACAGTCATATGATCATACTATTACTGTGATTATAATGATGGACCTCTCCGAATGCGTTCAAATAAGCAAATAAACATATAGCAAGTTAGAAACACAATTGATATGCAAAAAGTTTGCTAAAGTGAATACTAAATAATAGACAAGTATAATACGATACGCATATGTCCCCAAAAGGATTAAAAATAAGTAAAAAAGGGAGTGGATTACTCACCTTTAAAAACAAGAGAAAATAATACGATAAGAACGGAAATCAATAAACGTCACGCTTGACGAGATATATCCACGAACAAATCCTAAGTATGAGTAATAATGAACAACTATGGATTAATGACGAGATTCATAGATTAATATAGCTTTAGAAATTAAACGGGTATTTGAAAGTTAAAATAATTTATTTAAAGTTTTATCCTATACAAATTATTAAATTTGTATTAGTAATAATAAAAATAAATATATTAACTTATAAATCTTAAAGTTGTTTTAAATAATAATAAATATTTGTTTATGAAAAATACATTTGTATTATTATTAATAAATATTTCTTTTTAAATTAATATCGTAAATAATGAATAATAAATAATACATAATAATATTTATACAAATAAAATCGTTTATAAAGTACTCGAGCTTATAGCCATATTTTGATATGTTAAATAACAAGATTATACTATCTATTTTACTTTAAAATCCTTATTAAACTCTTTATCATAAATATTTTTTTCAAGTTTTTTATAACTATTAAATACATACATACATATGTATGTATATATATAATGCATTTTCAATAGTTAATATACTAACAAATAAAGGCTGCCTAAAAATAAAACATCCAAAAACGTGTTGGGGGAGGCTCGAACCCGCGCCCCTAGCTCGTCCAGAGTCTTAATAAATTTTGCACCAACCAACTGGGCTGGTGACTAGCGCAAGTTTGTTACAAAACCAAAAATTTATAAACAATACGACGAAATAACTCTAAATCACATAAACCATAGTAATCACAATCGGCCAAATCGTTTGACGTTTGGCCGACTGATTATGGGGTTAAAGATTCAAACCTGATGACGATTATAACAGTAAAACCAATTACCGTAAAAGATTAATTACGAGGTTTAATTGATTGATATAGCAGCTGGCCAAGATGAGATTAAGAACACGATACAACAGGCGATGGTAATACAATTCGTTAAGGGGCTTTTGATGGCGAGACTATAAGGATGGTGCAGGCAAGATTAATGGGAATATAACAAACTTATACGAATAATACTCAATTAGGTTAAGACGGTTCATGTTATTATGCTAATTCGCATAATATTGATCCTAGTTTCCTAATCAAAAGTGTTGGTGAGGCCGAATAAGGTGTGAGGAATAATATACATTGATCAATCCAACATTAGAACGAGAATTGAGCTTCTAGAAATCAATTTGGGTATACAAGTTTGGTAATGGGTCATGGATACGGGTTGGGTTAATGGGTAAATGGGTATATGGATTATTATATTCATAGTTTTCAAATTAGTCCCTCTACTATGATGTTGGAAACAAAAATGGGTTAAAGGTTTGATTAGGGTTAAAATTGTATATTATCAAAGTTATTATATATATATATATTAAATAAATATAATAACAAATAATAATAACTCAAATAACGCGATATTTTATTAATAAAAATCTCCCGAACATAAAAGCGGGTCGGGTAACGGTTATAAAGTATTAAGTGGAAAAATCCGAAATGTTACATTAGTTTTAGTATAAATAGGTGGTTAGGGTTATTGTAATTTGTGTGCTTGGCTTTATAATAATAAAAAAATAACAAGTTGTTCAATCTCGTGTTTGTTTGTTCCATCAAGGGCCTGAAATTCCAACAAAAAGGTATTCCACAACTCATGCATGATCTTGTAGAAATGTAATTTGATTAGCGATGATGGTTTAATTTAGTGATCATGCAGCTAAATCTTCATTTTCTGTGATCGGTCCTCAATTCATTTCACAACATTCACTTAACCTTTTAATCGAGAAGTACCGTTGTAGAAGCCTTGGGATCACAGAGATCAACCACAAAATCTTGCTCAAAGTAATATCATGCATGACACAAGCTTCCATCGTCAGTGGTTGACGCTTGGCACCAATGATGTACCGATGCTCAAGGAGAAGGTAGTTTTTAGTTTATTTTTTGAAACTATCACTTAGATGTTCTCCGTGGGTTTGTTTTCGAGCTTATTCACTGCTTAGTTGGACATTGTTTTTATTTACAGAATTTGAGTATGATTGCATTTAGAGGTAGAAGTAAAGCCAGTTCAGACATTATATTTAGAACAAAAACCGAACACCTGATCCCGTTTAAGACCTGTATAAGCGTGTTATTGGCTGACAACGATGATTGTGATTTGAAGATAGAAGGCAGATGGAAGAACATAAACTGCACTATTGGAGATTCTTCAACAACAATACTAGCCCAAGTAAGCTAGCTTTCTAATTTTTATTAACATTTTTGACTATATTTATGTATACTACTTGAGTTTCTTAAAACTCTAACTGAACCGAGGCAATGTGACTTGTTATACTGTAGACGAATTCTCCGCAAACGTTGTCGAATTTAGAAGACAAATTCATGGTGACAATTTAACCTTACATGGACTACGCATTTGTGGTTGCAATTTTTGTAATTGTTGATGCAATGGAAAACCCTTATGACCCACAAGCTTCTGTTTGGGCTTATCAACTTGCGAGTTATGTTTTACTTGCTACAATTTCATAGAGTGACTGTCATTCTACATTCTAATGTTTTTGGTGAAAATTTGTGTATTCTAATGAACTTAAATATCTTGAACTTAGAGGGGTGTTTCTATAAAACCTGACTATTCTTTAGTTAATTATAGGTAACTTTGGTCATGAAGACAAGTGTGTGATAGTTGATGGACTATTCTTGTACACTTGGAGTTGGGAGATTAGTTCAGCAGCTAGTTTTATCAAGACAGAATTCTACTTGAAAGATTACTCTATTCAACAGATCATAGCATCTCAATTAATTCACCAAAAATCGTCACAAAAGCATACATGAGTTAGGTTTCCAGAACATATTTTATTGTATTTTTATTTCACATAGATTTCTCACAATGATCAAAACATTACAGCAAACTCACAACAGTTAAAATCATGCGCAACAGAATGTTATTTGTTATTCCTGTTAAATGGAAAATCCAATTAATGCAAGACCAATTGGGTTAGGTTCTTAACTCAACATGTTAACTTCCAGAAGTGAAACCAACCCATTTGGTCTCGTAGTTCATGAGATATGATAATTACAAAACAACCTAACAACAGGTCTCACAATTCAGATTTGCACTTCAGTTTTGTAATACAATAAAAGTTAACTTTTACTCGTCCAAAAATTACAAACTTGGACTTTATAGAAACTAGACTCAACATAGCTCCTTTTAGTGTTAACAACCTCGATCAATTTCCACATTAACATTTAGTTACAGTTGTCTAAACATAACTTACAATCTGTCCAGTACCAGTTTTGACCTTTAATCACATTTAAATCGTTTGAACAACCAAAACACCTCCAAATTAGGCGTGGTTGGATTTTCTGGAAACTAGACTCAGAGTACTACCTTTTAGACACATAAATAGCTCAGTTTGCTTTTATATTTAACAAGTTACATGTCGTTCAAGTTGAACAATCTCTGCTGTCAAAACTCAGCAAGCACAAACAATCGTCTAACATGCATCCTAAGCATACGACATAACTCCAACATGCAATAAACATCATTAACCATAAAAATCAGTAGTAACCCTCTAGGGTTTTCAAATAATCAATGATTTAACATTCTTTCACCGTTCAAAATCACATATGATCATCACAATCAATAACCAACACATAATCAATCATCCTCTAATCAACATCAAGCACATAAACACTTAATACATAATTTACAAAGTTAGGGTTTCATGTTTATACCTTAAAAACGCAGAAACAACTAAGAGAAACATGAGAGATGCTTAGAAACGAGTGTGGGATGCTCCGATTATGAAGAACAAAGCCAAAACGAAGGTGATATGGGTGTGGGTGTGGCTTCCGATCGCAAGAGAGAGGGGAGGGGGGCTGCCGATCGGGTTAGAGAGAGGGAGAAAGAGAGTTAGGGTTTTGTTATTATTAAATAATAACATGTTACACAATGGTCCCTCAACTTTTAAATATTACTTTTCTAGTATAAAGTACTTGTTTGCATCTTGAGTTAGTGTTTTAAATGATATTATCAAATAACACATAAGCCTAACACATAATTATCACATAATTATTGTTTGGGTGTTTTTCGTTTATTCACCAATGGTTTGCGTCAACTCATTTGCGTTTCGGTGCAATCCCGAAAGACTACACATGTAGTAATTGTCAAGCGTCATTTAAAACCCTATTTTAAATGAAATGAGATGTGCGTTATAGATCAAGTGATCTTAAGTTTGAATTGACGGAGTTTGAGTTAACGGAGTTAACCTGAAATTGACGAGTGTCACATACATACCTTTTTAGCGATGAAAGAAGATGTACTAAGCTTCAGTTACAAGAAATAACAATTAAAATTGAAAATCCCCAAACTTGGTTCTTAGGGTTCTTCACACTCAACACGAATCCGGCAAATATCGAGATAGAATTGATGGAAACCGATATCATACGTGAATTCCTCTCGCAAAAATAATAAGAATAGAGCCCGGAATCAAAGGATTTGGTAAAAAATTGAGTGAGTTAGAGAATTAAAGATGAAAGATGGTGGGTGTAGAGAGATGAAGAAGAAGAAGAAGAATAAGAAGTAATGAAGAGAAAGAAAAAAAGGTAGGTTAATATGTAATTAGATTTAAGAATGAAAGGGTAATTCAAAATTTTTAAGAAAAGAGGGGTGAATTTAATTTGAAATTTTGAGGGAAGTAAAATTAATAGGAAATAAATAGAATTACATATTTTTATTTTTAATTAAAATAAAGAGTTATTAGTGTGTGTGTGTGTGTGTGTGTATATAAAACAACTAATTAAACCTTAAATAATATAACAAATTGTATTTTAAATATAAAAACATATAAGATAAATACAAGTGATATTTATAGTTGCTCTAAAAGAGTTGTATAAGAGTGTAGTAATCAGTGTTAACGCCCAATAATAAACCATACGCTTATTAGTGGGTCATACTAGTTCTTGATCGGTGTTAGTATCTCATTATAGCATCTATCATGTCACAGTTGCTCTAAAAGAGTTGTATATGAGTGTCATTAGTCATGGTTAGGTGTTAACGCCCGAAACACACCATACTTTCGTCAATAGGCCTTATTTGGCTATCATTAGTCATAGACTCATAGTTAGATGTTAGTGTCCCTTGGTTACATCATAGTTGCTTTAAGAAGTTTGTATATGACTATCATTAGTCATACTTAGATGTTAACGCCCAAAACATGTCATACATTCATCAATGGGCCTTGAATGGTACTAGTGGCCATTATAGCATCTATCATGTCCCCGTTGCTACAAGAGAGTTGTATATGAGTGTAGTGAGCCATAGGCATAGTTGGTCGTCATACTTTGCCTTAATGGGCCGTCTTGGGCCTTGATTGTTGTTAGTGACCCATTATAGTCTCTATCATATCATAGTTGCTCTAAAAGGGTTGAATATGAGTTTAGTGAGTCATAGTTTGGTTAACACCCAACAAAATGTCTTACTTTCATCAATGGGCCTTATTGGACCTTAACTGGTGTTTGTGGGCCATTATAGCATTTATCACATCATAGTTGCTCTAAGAAGGTTGTATAAGAATGTCATTAGTCATAGTTAGATGTTAATGGCCGATAACATGTGATAATTTCATCATAGGTCTTATTGGGCCTTGTTGGTGTTAGTGGCCCATTATAGCCTTTTTCATGTCATAGTCGCTCTAATGGCTCATATTAGGGCTTGAAATCTCTTAGTGGTCTATTATGGCATGTGATATGTAACATTAGATATTTAAGGGTTATATCGTGTTATAGGGAGTCATATTAGACCATCAATCAATCAATCATGCCCAGTAAAATCCCACCGACAGCAAAGCTATAAGTAGGGTCTGGGGAGGGTGGGATGTAGGCACACCGTACCTCTATCCAAAGGAATAAAGAGGTGGCTTCCAGAGAGACCCTCGGCTCTAAGTACATGTGTATGAAGCAAAATAAAGGAAATCAAAGTTTAACAGTTATATAAAAACTACTACTAATTATAATAATATTAATAATAAGATCACAGTTTAACAGCTATATAAAAGCTAATAATAATTATAATAATAATAATAATATATGTAAGGGAAATACCATTATGGTATGTGACCTAAATAAGTTAAGTCTAAGCCCTAAGGTATTCAATTCTCTCTAAAAATCCTTAACTTTAATTCTACTTCTCCACGAATTCCTATCCTCAACCATGTCCTCGGAGAGGTTTAGGTCTATCAAATCATGCCTAATCCTCTCATCTCAAGTCAATTTCGGTCGTCCTCTACCCCTCCTCCCCTCTATAGTAATGGATCATATTAGACCATAATAGACAAAAACAACTCATACATGTCCTAATGGATCATATTGGGCCTTGAAATCTCTAATGGCCCATTATGCATATAATTTTAAATCGTGTCTTAAGAGGTACAACTCGCATAACCTGTCAATATACATTAAACATAGGGGTGGCAAATGGGTTGGGTTGGGTCGAAACGGGTTATGGCTCGGAATAGGTTATGGGTCGAAACGGGTCAGGTCCAAATGGGTCAATTAAAAAAAGGGGTTGTTATGGTTCGGGTCGGAATGGGTCAGGGTCATAAGGTTCGGGTCATAACGGGTCCGGGTCAAAATGGGTCAAGGTCAGAACGGGTCAAAACGGGTTTTGGGTAATTTTTTTTAACAAGGACAACGGAGGAAATGTTTACTTTTTTTTTACGTTTTCCATTTTTTATTTATAATTTGACTTATGATTTTTTTTATTATTATTTTTGAATATTTTTTTAAATTGTGTCTTAAGAGGTACAACTCGCTTAACCCGTCAATATACATTAAACATAGGGGTGGCAAATGGGTTGGGTTGGGTCAAAATGGGTTGGGTTGGGTCGAAATGGGTTATGGGTCGGAACGGGTCAGGGTCGAAACAGGTCAGGGTCAGAACGTAGTCTAAAGCAATCCAATACCAAATATTAGTTATTGCCAATATTTAAATATTATATATAAATAAGATATTAAACCCGGAGTAACATTAGTCAATATATTAAGCCAAACCAGGTCCAACATAGTCTATGCCGTCTACCGTTATGCAACTCCAAAGATTCAATTTATTATGTATCTTAACTCGCCCGATTGATCATAAGCTTCACGTACCTGTTTCTAATCAGCATGATTAGATCCCATCAACATAATTACAACCCATTTAAATTAATCTTAATGCTATTTCACGTCTCAACTAAAATTCAACTTTAGAAACGGTTACAACTTTTCAACATATTATTTACAACCCCTCTAAAGAACTTAACGAATCATTTCTCTAATTAAATCATGCTACTAATTTAATATTCACCAATGATTCAAATCTTCATCTAGTTACTATATTATTATTATAATCGACAAGCTGGTCCGAAACCCAAATCAAACCGTACTACACAATGCTAGTACTATTTATATTCTAGACACGAGTAATTCCCACTTAGACATTTGGTAGGGTAAACTTCAAACTGTAACGAGTTAAAACGATCAGTACGCACTAAGTATAGTCAAAAGAATCAACTTTCAATTAATGGGTCAAGGCGGCCCGTATCCATTTGATATTCATAATAAATCAAAACATACTAATAAGACTTGTAACTTCTTAAAATAGATGTAAGATAAACTTACCTTTGTTCGTAGGAGCTTGATTACACTTCGTCCATTTGACTCGTTGGCTTCCAAGCTTCAACATACCTAGTTTGTTAAAGTCAACTTTCAACAAGTTAGAATACATAATGTGGACACTCGGCATTAGTATTCTTTATATTTTCATACCACTCTCATTCATACCGAATAATTAACAAGCCAAGAATCATCAATGTGTTCATCAAGTTATCAGTTAAACATTTTCAAGTCATTTATCCACTTCCCCGGTTTTAACGGTTAACTCAGTACATATACGACTAGGCTCTACTTAGCAACTTCATACACTATGGCATTAATTTACATTAAAGCAGTTATGTCATAATCTCTTCTAAACAAGTGTGCATACCATTTATTATTATGAAAAAAACTATTTTCAGTACTGCACCTTTTGTGCAGCACCTATTCACCTACTTTTGACCTGTTAAAAGTCAGAACTAACTTAATATGCTCAAAAGTAAAATGTAGTAAACTCACAGAGGTTTCCAAGCATATAAAGTTCACCTTTATCGGAGCTACGGTTTATTATATGTGATTTTTAGCAAGACAGGTCAGCAACCTATTTTCTATCAAAACAGTATGCTGAATCTGCTGTATTGCTCTAGAAACTAACTGTTTTGAACAATATTTCATCCGAAAAAGCTTTTTATGTTCACATATAAAACGTAGTAGACTCAAGGAGCTTTTCAAGAATATAAAATACATCTTTCTCGGATTTTTATACTATTTTATATGATTATTCAAAGAACAGGACAACAACATAATTTAACTTCAAACAGCATGCTGTCATCATTTTAATCTACTGTTTTGATCCGTTTTAAGTCTGAATTAGCTTATCATGTTCAAAGATGAAACCTAGTACATCAAAAGATACACATTCACCCGATTTTTCTATGATTTTATATGAATTTTATTGACAGCAGCAATATGAATTTCACATCTTAACAACTCTTTTAATTCCTTGTTGGTTGAGACATTTTCACAAACACCTTGTGTGCATTCATTTGAAATCATTACTTTAAATCTCTACGCACGATCTGAAATGCCTATTTGCTCACACATTTTAACAATGACCTCTTATGTTTGATGCATTACAACAATCAACTTATGTGTACAGATTATAATCATATAACCACATCCATAAAAGATCTCTAATTTATCAACTGTGTTCATCAAATATGGTATACTTTTGAACACAGTTTGACACTACTATGATAGAATCAAGAATTATAACTAGTAATAGATCACATAATCAATATTATCACTATCAGTTTATCAATAATCACATAAAACACGTACTAGATCATCATGCATAAAGTGTAGATAACAAAGCCCCAACTTTAGGGTTAAAAACACTTACCCAATAATCGATCTACTAGACGATGATTATGTATTTTCTAATGCTCGATTTGATAATCGATTTGAGAAGTGAAATCATCTATTCTCCTTCTTGCTCGTTCTCTTCTTCTTGCTTGTTTTCTTCTTCTGTCCACACACACAACCAGAACATCCAAAAATATACATCACTCACCCTTTTGTTTTTATTTCCTCTTTGACCCCTCTTTGGTTTAAAATCCATATTTATAAAAATCTTGAAATTTGGGATGTTACATAATTTTTGTTTAACATCGAGTTACAGACCAATCAATAAACGAGAACGAATATGTCAACCAATTGATCTCAACAAAACTCAAACCCTAACATTTTTTGACATCTCTAGGGTTCTAATTAATCATGTTGAAAACCCCCGTTAGATTTGATCGCATGATGGTTGATGAAGTTTGGAGTAAGAATCAAAGTGATGAAGAAGAGTAATGAGCTTCAATCGATGTTTATAGTTAGGTTTGTAATTGGGAGGAGGTGAAGGTGATGATACTTAGGAAAAATAAAGCGTTTTAGCCATATAAAACTAAACTACTCTTTGGTCACACAACCTCGTATAAGTGGCCATATATTTTAAGCGTTTAGCCACATTACTAATAAATACAATGGTTGTTCATCATATTTCGCCACATTATTAAAAATGTGGCTAACAAATGTGACATTAGGCCACACAACGTAATATAAGTGGCTATATCTTTTACCTTTTAGACACACCTCTTATCAATACAGTAGCCGTTCGTCACATTTGGCCACACTATTAAAACATGTGGCTAGTTAAATGTCACAGTTTGTGGCTAATGCATGTGTTTTTGGTCACATGTATCAAAGATCAAACAAACTATGACTGTAGGTCACATTTCGCCACACGCTTTTATAATGTAGCTAGCTTTTGTCACAGGTTTTTTCAAAGTGTGGCGAAAAGTACCTGAGTAGGTTTAGAATGGTCACATGAAGAATAACATGTGTGGCCAAAACATTCTGGAAGATTTTCAAACATGGTCAAATACCTTTTAACCACACATTTAAGCCGAAGTGTGGCAAATCTCCCAGACCACATGTGTGGCTAAAAGGCGATATTCACGTAGTGGTCCTCTCTTATCACATCCAAACGTATTTTCATGAACGATAATTGTGTAGTTCATCACATAAGTAAACATTAACTTTATCAACATTGAAAACTTGAAATCGGGAGAGAGCATTCTTTCTCTTATTGTTTAAAACTCGTTTAATTCTTTTAGTTATTTTCGTTAATCAAAATCAAACAACCAACTATTTGAATTTAATTTTTGCATTTAGTTTAATATAGATAAATTTCATAACTACTTCGTAACACATTTCCACAAACTCCCTATGTTCGATACCCGCTTACCGCTAGCTAATAGTTGTAATTGGTTTATTTTTGAGTGAGTCTTCGACCTCACATCAAATTTTGGCGCCGTTGCCGGGGAGTCGTGCGCTTTAGTGCTAGTTTAGTTTAGTTTTGTTTTCGTTTTGCATTAAAAAAATTAAAATTTATTTGTTTTTTTTTTCAGTTAGTTTATATTATTTTTGTTTTGTTCAGTACTACTGTTAGCTTGTTACTTGTGCAGGGATAATGGAATGGAATTATGATGTTGACCCATGTTCATGTTGCGGGAGCCACAATCATTGGGCTCATGATTGTTCACATTCTGAGCAAGGGTATTACCAACCGGATAATGGCTTCCAAAAGCAATACAACAACAACTACAATCAAAGTGGCTACCAAAGCAACTCTTATGGTCGGGGTGGTCAACAACGTCCGGGAAGGACTTACCAACCTCAAAATCAAAATCAAGGATTTCAACAAACCGGACCGAGTGGGTTGGAAGATTTAATTGCTCAGATGTCTGAAATTATGGTTATGCTAACTACAATGAAGCAACAACATGACGTTGATAGAAAAGTAATGAGGCTTTACGCATACAACTGGGTCAATTATCAAGTGATATGTCTTTGTTTAAGAATGAGAGGAATGTAGGGAAGTTGGCTAGTGACACTGAGAGAAATCCTACACATGAAAGCTCAAGTTCAAAGAATATAAAGAATGTGCATATAAACTCGGTTAGTACGGGAAGTGAACTTGAAGAAGAAGAAGAAGAGAGCGACCAGGGAGAATTGCTTATCCCAATCCAAATTGGAAATTTCAAGACGGATAATGCGTTAGTGGATTATGGATCTAGAGTGAGTGTTTTACCGGGGTGTGTGTTTGACAAGGATGATTTGGGTCCATTGCAACAGATTAATGCTTCTATGATGTTAGAGGATTATTCACACAAAAGGCCCCGAGGGATATTGAAAGGTTTAACTGTTAAAGTGGGCGATTTCTATTATCCCGAGGATTTTTTTGTGTTGAATTGTGATCCACTTATGGAGAAACAGCTGACGAGAGTGATAATTGGTAGACCGTTCTTAGCCACTGCGCATGCTTACATTAGTTTCAGAAATAACACAATTGATATTGACATGACCTACGGGAGCCGTAAGCTTACTATTAATTTTTTTCACATTCCTATGCTTATTCTTTTACAGATTCTTACTCATGGTCTAATGTTACTAATAAGTGTCATCCATCAATATGTGAGGATGATACAAAAGAAAGTGTTGTTATGATTGACAGGTCTAAAGATGAGAAGGATGTGAAAAATAAAGTGGTCAAATCACCATGGTGGCTCAAAATGAGAAACAAAAAGAGTTTAACCAAGTCAGATCAGAAAGATCCGGTAATGAAGGTGGAAACAAAGGAGGAAAAGCCAAAAAGGAAGAAAGCAACTGATATTCTACCTAAGCTTGTGAACGTTCGAGCGTTGGAGATGATTTATTGGAGAAAATTGGAGGATTTGGAAACCCTGCGGGATCATTTAGAAAGAATCTTCTCAGGAGCGGAAGGAGGCAAGCACCCTACGAGACCATCATGAACGTCACATCAGGTATGGTCCGGCTGAAGACCTTAACAAAAATTGAGCGCTAACCGGGAGGCAACCTGACCTTGAATTAAGGTATATGTATATTTTATTGTACTTAAAACTTTGTGGGTGTAGTTTCCTAAAAACCCTCACGAGACCTTCCTCGTCCACCCGGGCTACCGGGAGGTTTAAAGGGCTTGTTGCATACGCTAAATGCAATCATGATTCCTACGAAAGTGAGTTAGGTTTTTTTCTTTTTCTTTTTTTTTAACACGTTTTCTAGTTTAACAAATTTAATTATGAAATTTATTTAACTTGGCTTGGTAATTAAAATTAATGGTTTTGCAAACGGTTTAAAAGACCTATCCTAACTTTTGTGAGAAGCGTGCTTCTACACGTGTGAGAGTTTGCAGATTCTGTTGAGTGAATTGAGGAGCCGGGTTCGTTAAGCGCAAGCACAGATATATTTGAGTGGCTTATTTTTCTTATCAGGTGATTTTGTTTCATAATTATTTTTGTTTTATTAGTTTTATTGTTAAAAGTGTAAATGTATAGTTGTATAATGACCATCACATTAAACTCGGTTTTAAAATTTATAATCAGTCAATTTTAACCTCGTCCTCAATAATATATTTTAATGCTAAATTTTAAACATTGAGGACAATGTCAACCTCAAGTGTGGGGATGGGGGTAAAATTAAAATTTTTGCCTTAGAGTACCTTGATTGTGCGCAAAAGCCGGAATTGTAAATAATTAATTGTTATTTTTAATGCCAAGTAGAGGTCTTTGGTCATGGTCAGTTTTTACGCTTCTCGAAAGTTTTCCCATGCAAATGTTTTTCAAAAGAAAAAATTAAAATGGACCGTTTAGATGGGGATAACGAGTCATGGGGACGGGTACACATGTTTCATATCGGTAGCCTAATTCCTTCCGTGAGTGTGTGAGATTTGCTTTATACATAATACACATATAATATATAGTATATACACATGTCATATGAGTGCCATTATAGAGAGTAACCAGTATGTCCATGATATCTAGAACTTGGTTGTCTCATGCATTTCGAGATCTTAATACCACCACCTGTATGGAGAAATAGGACGGTAGAAAACCCACATTATATTGGCCTTCAAAAAAAATAATAAATAAATAAATAAAAATAAAAAATCTCTACCCTACATTATCCCTTAGGAGCCAATTTGTGTCTTTTCACTTTCATTTGCTAAACCCACATTACAAGCCATATTAGCCTTGCCTTTTGTTTTAACCCTGTGGATGAAACTTGGCACGTTAAGAGTTGTATTAAAGTTATCTGTCGAGCATAGTACACAATGTACGTATGTCTCAGGTCAGTTATTTGCTTATGTGATGTTAGTGTTAATTGTCTTTCAAAAAAAAAAGTTGGAAAGTCAAAGAAAAGCTCAAAAAGAGTCAATGTAGTCAGTATCTTTTGTAATAATAGTCAGTGAGTTGTTTGGTTGTTTGAATAATTTGGGTTTCATCCACCACAAGCTACTAAATAATTCCTATTCCACACCCGAACCTAAGCCACAGCAAAACCCTTAGTTCTATTCTCTATGCAACCGGTGGGTGGGTAATGGGTGGAGATATGACTTGCTTCCAAGCTTATTACATTGTGCTCATACTTGGTATTGAGGGCAGAGAGATACTAGCACATTTTTGCTGGTCCAGATATTAAACTGAGTGGAGAGATGTTATATTATGAGGGGTATGAACATTTGTGCCTTAACCGGAAACAAAGTACACTCGTTTGGGCGGTTCCGTTGTTTTTAAAAATATAATTAAATTATTTGATGGCTTATCGATCTTGAAAGTGTCAGTTCTTGGGAATTGGGTATGACCTTATACCTTACTAGTATTAATGATGATAATTGATGAACAATCGATCGAGGTGTATGTGTTGCATGATAGTTTGCTTGAGGGCAAACAAATGATAAGTGTGGGGATGTGATGATCGAGTATAATTCATATATATTATCATATTAATATGTTTGTTTTAGCTTAATTATTGTGTGAACATCGATACTTTAAGCAAGCTTTTGTATTACAGGTCATTGGGCATTAAAGATACTAACTAGAGGCATTTATGAGCATGTCTTGGAACCTCGAAGATTGGGTTTGATGCACACGTGATTCGGGTTTAATAATAATAGTAATAATAATAATAATAATAATAATAATGCTAATAATAATAATAATAATAATAATAATAATAATAATAATAATAATAATAATAATAATGGTGGACTTGGACTCCATGTTTGTGGGAATGGGACGGCTGATTAAGACACGAGGACAGCAGCACATGTTTTCGTTTTTTTTCTTGGACTCTATGAATGTGGGAGTTGGGCTTTGGCCCAATACGAGAAGGCAATCAGGAAGGGGATCTCAAAAAGAAAAAGGTGTGACGCACGGGAGGGGACGGCGGTTCTTAACAGAAAGGAAGGAGAAGAAAATCAAGATTTGAGTTAGGGTTGTGCTTGGCTAAATCTATTGTGGGCACTTCGGGTGAATGATTCTGTAAGACACTTTTAATTTAGTTTATTGTTTTGTTGAGTTTGGATTTGTAACCGTGTGACAGACGGGTTTTACTTGCGTAATTATAGCTCATGTGACAGACGAGTCCTGTGTGACAGACAAAGACATATTTGCGTTAAATCCAATTATGCTTTTGTTGGTTAAATAATTATTTGTGCATGTTTGGTTTGATATCTTTTTGATCAATTGATGTTTGATTTGCATAAGTAATTGATAATGTGTGACATGCTTAACATTTAATCAATGGTATCCAATAAAACAAGACCTAGGTTATTAGTAATTACAGAATCTGAATCTCAGAGTGATCATGTCACACCCGTGCCATGGGGGCATGGTCGTTTTATGGACAAATTGGTACCATTGTAAGCAGCGGAATATCATTAATAAAAATAAGCTACAATGTTTGTACTATGTATTTTATACAAGGTGAAACTAAACAACTATCTCTTCTCTTACACTGCTGCAATCCCGTGTTAGGTTCTACAAATCTTCTTGGCATCTAATCTTTATTGCTTATGTTTGACACACGGCTCTATCCTTAGTAATACTCATTACAATGCTAATCCAAACCGCTATCCACAAGGTACCTGAATACATGCTAAAAAGTGTCAACTAAAAAGTTGGTGAGTTCGTGAGTTTATCTCACATACACATAAAACAGTTCATTTATAAAAGCGCGCAAGTTTGCGTGTATGTAAGTATAAAGCATGGTGCACATCAATCAAGTCCACAATCAAACCTGCAACTAGCATGAGTATCCCCAACTCATACTAGAAGTTAAACCGTCCCGGACTATCACCCTGCTAAAAGCAATAATCAAACACATAGGTTATATGCCGCAACGATCCGCAGATCTCAGTGTGGTTTACCCAACATAGGGTCACTGTGCGTGGGGGTCTCCTAAATAGTACTAACCATACAAGCCTCCGGCCCATTCCCTCGGGCTAATGATTGTGTAAAAGTTGGGACAAAATTTAGCAGTAAAACACCTCTTGATAAATATCACACCATAAGTAAAACCAGCATGTATCCAGCCCAAAAAGTTTAAGTAAAAAGGGCAGCACGAAACTCACCTCGGTCCGTATGCAATATATGTAAATGAAAGATAATCTACGAGCTTGCAACTACGCTATGAACCACCAAGTACGCCTAGTATACATTAATCAACAATAAGTTATCGGACAACAATGTAAAACTTATTATGGGTTTCGGTACCAGTTAACTTCATAGTGTCAGCCAGAGTGTTTGGTTCGCGGTGAATTAAGTACCCATTTATGGAAAGTTTACACTTGTACAAGTTTATACATTGATGTCGTATGTTTAAGTTTATAGTTTAGCTTCTAAGAGTTTTAGTTACTTCGGTTCACTTGGTTGGTTTCGATAAAGTTTCTAGTTTTGGAAAGTTCGGGCCTTCAGTTAGGTTTCGGGTTATACGACCATAGAATTTATATACATTTCATTGATATCAAAAGTCTAATGATACATATTTAAACAACCATGCCCTGTGTTTACAAACGTTGACAATACCGGTTATCAACGGTGTTGTCGGTTTTTAACGAAATGTCTTGAAAGAACAGTTTAAATAAACGAATACTTTTGTAACTGAAACTTGTCATTTCCAGAATTATATATAACATAAAAATGAGTTATTTTTAGGTCTGATATCTCTGAAAATTTTGGGTTGTACGGTTTTAGTCCTCGTACATTCGTTTAACGTTTATTTTGGCAAAAACCGAGTTAAAGGCTTAGATAGTTTTTTGTAAATTAAGTAAAAACTCAAACTATGATTTCATAGACTTATACATGCTGCCAAAAATTTGAAACTTCATAACTTTATATTTAAAAAAAAAAGTTCGTTCGGTTACGTCGGTCTAACCGGAAGTCGCCTTTAAACGCTAATTCTTTACAAAAAGGATGTTGTATGTATTGAAAACGATTTACAACTTTATAATAAAGTATTTCAAATATAGCTTTCTAGAAAAATATTCATTTTATATTTTTGAAGCATTTAAGTCTTTAAAAGCCGGGCCGTTTGGTTTTAAACGAAACAAACTCTTAAGCTTGCAAACAGGCCCGTTTTGTAAATCCATTTTCCCTTAACATATCATAGCCTATATTTGGCTATTTATAACTATAATATTCTGTTTTAAAAGTTCAGCTTCATATTTTCCAGAATTTACGGTTTAACTTGTTACTCTTTAGTTCCAAAAAATACCCTTTTTAACAAATACCCACTTTTGGTCATCATACATCTTATGACCTGTTATGATACATAAAAATAAGTTGTTTTGGAATTTCATGGGTTTTAAAATTATGTTCATGGCTGCATTTTCGCTAACAGCCCGGTTTTTGGCTCTTTCGGGTTTTAGTTCGGTTTTAAAAACGACAATTTATGCAAAATGATTTTGGGTCAGATCATATATCATTAAAATATTATATTTGGTGCTGCAAAAAAATATCATATTATTACTTTGGTTGCACGGATTATTTCTTATCGAATGTGTCACCAAAATGTCAGTTCGGTTGATTTTTAGTACTCGGTTTATTATTAATTCTTGGGTTTGGTATTTACCAAGGTTAATGTGTAAACTTAATTCTGGAAATTTTGTTAAATATTCAGAAGCTAATAAGGCCACATGTCGGGTTGGTTTTCAAGTTAGTTTTCACTTAAACGAGTTATCGAACGTCCACAAGTTGGCTTCAGTTTTAAGGGCCGCACATTGTGAAACTTTAAAAGGTTCATGGTCTTGGTCATATCAGTTTCCTTTGTTCTTAAGTCTTATTTAATCTAAGCTCATGTTAACTTCCAAAAATACCCTTGGCCACCAATATTCATCTAATACTCAATTTTCATCACAAAACATGTTTGGACCTGTTCTAACATATGGTAACGACTTGTTAAAAGTTTTATACTAATATTTGGGTGCTTGGAACCCCACAGTGGCTTCGGTTCGGTTTGGGCCCGTTAGCACCTTTATGGTATATTTCTAACAAAACTCATTTTTTGGCTATCAAGTATGTTAGGTCCTGTAATAGTATAGAAAAATAAGTTGTTCTAACACTTCACTGGTTTGAAAAATATTTCAGAGCTGTACTAACGAGTAAGAACCCGGTTTTGGCTTGTTTGGCGTCTAGTTCGGTTTTTAAAGAAATATTTCTATTAAAATAGTTTACGGTCAGATTATATACCACAAAAATATTATGTTTAGGACTGTAAAAAGGAGTCATAATAATATTTAGGTTGCAGGGCTCGTTTCTTAATTAAACGAGTTACAAAAGTGTCGGCTTAAAAGGTTTTTAATACATGGTTTATTATTATCAGCTGGAGCTGGTATTTTTCAAGGGTTTAGGACTTGAATAAACGCGTTTAACTTGTGGAAATAATGTTAGGTGTCCAGAAGTTAACATGCTCACATATCGGTTTGGTTTTCAAGCTAATTTACTCTTAAACGAGTTACCGAATGTTCCATAAACTAACAGCGGTTCTGGGGCTACACTCGGTATGAGTTTTTTTTGTTTCAACCCGGCCTTATTCTCGGTATTTTCTGGATATATTAATTAACTTAAATGGTTCAGTTTATGACCCGTTAGTTTGGTTTCAAAATTTGAGTTTTCGATCTAGTTGTTTGTTATAGGTTCTAACTTCGTGATTATGTTATACCCGATTTTAACATGTATTTCATGATAGTTTTAGGTTACGTGTTAATATGTTTTCTTATGGTTTACGGATTGGGTTTCACACTGTTGCAAAGCTTAGAATCAACACAAAACACAACAAATACGGGCTGCCATACCTCAAACTCTTTAGGGTTTCACAAGTAGGATTAAACTCCAGTTATTGAACAGAATCCGTGAGCAAAACAGAATGCTTTGGGCTGTGAGTTGGTTATCGGTTGATTAGAACAACAAAGGAAGAAGGTAAATATGGATTAAGCAATATTAGAATAGGTGATTACCCGGGTTTCTTGGTGTTCTTGGGCTGCTGGTTTGATTCGTCAAGAGAGAGTGGAGAGTTTGAATGTTTACATTGAAGAATAATATGATTAAGTGTAGATGATGAGCACGAACTCAAGCTTCTGGTTATTGGACAGTTTCCACAGGTGAGGTTGCTCTGGTTCGGAGGATAATCCGACAGCAAGAGTGGAGTTCCGGGCTGGGAATTTTTATAACACAGTGGATTATGGATTGTACAATATGATAACAAGGTATGGAGCAAAACTGAAATTCCCAGGTGATTGCAAGGGATTAATAGATGAGATGAAAGATTATGTTGTTGCAGGAGATTTCTTGGATGGAGTTATGCATGAACATCGATTGGGGCAGAGATGATTGATAGTTTTGATAGGGGAGCAGGGATTGATATTTGATTTGAAGATCTTATAATATCTTTCATTATTTTCTATATCATATTTTTTTACAACATTAAAATAATAACTTCTAAATAAATAATATGGGAACCGATTTTTAAATATAGAAATTATAAATCATGGCTTCACATAATGTATATAACATGTCACGATTAGTGTTTATCGATGCTCGTTTCTTTTGGTTCGGTGACTGGATGGTGATATAAGAAGTCGTTTGATATTCGGGTTCATGTATTTTGGATGCCCCGTGAAGTGTAAAAATTAATAGGATGATGATTCGTATAATTTTTCGAGTTGTCAAGTTCGGGTTCGTTTGGGTTAAACGAGTCTCGCTTTCGTTTGATCAGTTCGGGTCGGACCCGTGTTCTATATAATTAAATTAGTTAATTTTTATTTCTTTTGGCAGTTCGGGCCAACGTTATTAACATACGGTACACTTTGACCATTTGACCAACATTATGCTCGGTATCTAACAATAAGCCTCCCCTTTTTTTTAAAAAAAAATTAGCTCTATTTTTAGGGTTGTTACAGTCTTCCCAACTTATAGGAATTTCGTCCTTGAAATTCAACATCGGTTATATACCCGAGGGTAATATGTGTTTTCCTCATTTTATACTTCGCATTACTTGTTACTTTAATTTCACCATGGCGTAGACGGTACCAAGTCTAAAGAGTATGACAAATTGTCAGCGGTCGAATAGTATGTTAATATTAGGAATTTACCACTAGGCCATGTAAAGTATGGACGTCAACTAGAGGATTGATAATAACCAATTGAAATGCGATTTGTCATCTTGGCTTATAGGGAAATAAATGACTTCAATGAGATGTAATGTTGCAGTATTCAAGAACATAACGGTTTAGTAACAAGGTAATAATAATAACCAATTGAAATACGATTTGTCATCTTGGCTTATATGGAAATAAAGGACTTCAATGAGATGTAATGTTGCAGTATTCAAGAACATAACGGTTTAGTAACAAGGTAATAATTTGTCTCTGGGCCAACGTTATTAACATACGGTACACTTTGACCATTTGACCAAAATTATGCTCGGCATCTAACAATAAGCCTCCCTTTTTTTTAAAAAAAAAAAATTATCTCTATTTTTAGGGTTGTTACAGATCACGTTTTCTTACCATTGTTTTTACAATCTTTAAGTAACTATTTTTGTTAGTGTTTTCAATTATTTTTATTAAATCAATCTCAAAGTTTACAAACAAATAACAACTAGCGTTAACCACAAACTCCTCAGTGGATACGATACCTACTTCCATTGTACTAGTCTTTTTAGTGTTTTTGTAGGTTTTTGCACAGACTCTGACGACAGTTTGTCAAAATGGCGCCGTTGCCGGGGAGTAGTGCGCAACGTGTGTTAGTTAGTAGTTTTTTTTGTTTGTTATTTTCGGGTTTACGCTGATTGTGTTAGTGTGCAGGTACCTACAGGTGTATGCATACTAGAAGATCTAACAGGTACCTCTAGTAATCGATCCCGAAATTGACAGAACGCTTCGAAGAAATCGAGTATTACTCAGGGAGAACAAGTTTCTTGGTTCTCCAACTGCATCAAACAGCAATATGGATTCACCAGTTTCCACTTCGGGTCAACCAGCCCCAGCTACACCTCCACCAAATCCACCTCCACCGATTACTACTAATATACCTACAGCATCAAGTGAACTCCAACCACCACCCACAACCGAACCCATAGCTGCTCAATACACCTACTCAACATCATCCACATTGCCACCTATTACCAACCTTTTTCCTAACTTTGGTGCGTCATCATCATCTCAACAATATCAACCACCACCCTTTCAACAATCACAATCAAACTACCAATACCAACCCCAACCGTTTATGCAACATTCAAGAACACAAGGTGACGGATACGGATATGGGTTTGACAGTGAATTTGATGGGTATGAAGTGGAAGGTTACTACACGGGAGGTGATGGAAGTCAAAGGGTAAATCCGGGAAATTTTGGTTATGGTCAATGGCATCAACCGGAACCGTTGCAAGAGCTTAATCGACAACAACCACCGCCAGTTGTCCAACAACCCATTCAACAACCGCCAGTTATACAACAAGCTCAACCACCGGTTCAACAAGTTCAACAACAACCATCGGTTGTTGTTAATCAAGTTCAACCGCCACCAATTGTTCAACAACCACAAGGGCAACCTCAAGATCAACAATTCCAACTGCAAATGCCCCAACCACAGTTTCAACAACAGTTTGTGCAGCCAAGGCCCGTTTATAGGCAAATGGGTCAACCAAGGGTACCCATGGGTGTACCAATAAGGCATGCAAGAGAGATGGTAAGGGGGATTGAAGCCCATTTCCGACCCATAATTACTAACAATCCATCTCCGGTGGTTATCCCTCTCAATAATCAAGGGAGGACATTTGAAGTACGAACAAATTCACTTCAAAGTCTTCCGAAGTATAAAGGTTTAGCAACGGAGGAACCTTACTTCCACTTGGAGGCATATGACTCAATTTTCAGCACAATTGGGGGTCAAGGTTTTACATCGGATGATGTGAAGTTGGTTTTGTTTCAGTTTTCATTGGAAGATAAGGCAAAGAGATGGTTTTACACTTTGCCTTCCGCGTCTTTTTATACTTGGGCCGAAATGCAACAAAGATTTTTAGAAGAATTTTACACGGCCCAAAAGACCAATGATGCGAGAAGAAGTTTGAGAACCTTCCAACAACAATCGGGGGAAATGTTTCATGAAGCATTCGAGAGGTTTAACATGATGATTAAAAATTGTCCTCATCATGGAATTGCTCTTTGGGAGTTATTAAATGCTTTTCATTAAGGGTTGAGTATGGAGGATGAACGGGATTTGCGGTCGATCAATAATGGTACATTTGGTACCAATTATGAGCAAGATGATTGGGCATATTTGGAACAAATGGCGGTTACATCGAAGAGAAAGGCTCAAACCGGTAGAAGAGCAAGACCGGCGATTGGTAGACCCCAAGTGCAAGCCGTGGAAGAAGGAAATATACAAACCACTAATCAAGTAATCAATGTTTGTACAAATTGTAACGAGTTGGGTCATGCAACGGAGGTATGTACGGTAGGTCAAGCACCGGTGGAAGAGGTAAATGCACTCCAAGGGGGAGGTGGTAGAAATTACAACATGAACTCCAACACCTACCACCCGGGTTAAGAAATCACCCGAATTTTCGTTATGGAAATCCGGCCACCCAATCTAACCCGAATTTTCAAGGAAGTCAAAGAAATTATGTCCCTCGCAAACAATATAATAACCAAGGTAATTAAGGATATCAAAGCGGGTCAACGGGTCAAAGTTCATCGAATAGTAATGAGGTTATGGACATGTTGAAGTTAATGCAACGAAGAAATCAACTTGATGAGGCGCGAATGCAAAAAGATGAATTGAGAGATAAGGCCATCCAATCTTTGACTACACAAATGGGTCAACTCGCAACTGAAGTGTCCGAGTTGAAGAATAATAAAGGTCAATTGCCAAGCGACACAAAGGTAAATCCTTCTCATAACTCTTCTCGTAATGTTCATATTAATCACGTTAGTGTTTTAAGAAGTGGTAAAGAATATAAAAAAGATTTATCACTGGGTGTGGTTGATGGGGAAGTTGAGGATATTACGGGTAATGAAAGTGATGATGAAATAGTAACAAATAAACCCACTAAACATGCCACTTTTGAAAAACCGTTAAAAAATCTAGGTCAAACTTCAAATGTAAACAATGCAAATAAGGAAGTGGAACCAAAGGTGGTTCCATTTCCTTCGGCTTTACTTGACCCGGGTAAGAAAAATATTATTTCAAGAAGAGGTCCTCAAAAATAAGAGATGTGGGAAGTCTTTAAGCAAGTAAAAGTAAATTTACCGTTACTTGAGGCAATCAAACAAGTGCCCGCGTATGCTAAGTTTTTGAAAGAATTGTGCACTCAAAAGAGGCAACAAAGAGTGCATCTACATGTGGATTTAACTGAGCGGGTGAGTGCTGTTTTAAAAGGAGATCTTCCTCCTAAGCTTCAAGATCCGGGAACGCCTTTAATTAACATTCAAGTAGGCGACTTTCAAATGTTTAAGGCGTTACTAGATTTTGGAGTCGGAGTAATTATTCTTCCGGGGGGTTTATACGACCAATATGATTTTGGTCCTTTAAAACGAGTTGAGACAACAGTTGTGTTAGCCGATTTGTCTCATAAACTCCCCCGAGGAATTGTGCAGGATGTGATAGTAAAAGTTGAAGAATTTTACTATCCGGTTGACTTTTTAGTCTTAGACTACTCATCGGTTGATTCGACCCAACAACAAAATGTTATATTGGGTCGACCGTTTTTAAACACCGATCATGCTATTATTGACTGTCGATCGGGTACGGTTGATATGGCTTTTGGAAATCGAAAAATGAGATTAAATGCGTTCACTAACGGATCTAATGCTTTATGTGGTGATGAGTGTTTCATGGCAGATATTGTTGACACGTGTGAACTGCTCGATTACGAGGACGATGCTTTGGAAGCATGTGTTTGTGATTTTTCTGAACAGGTACATCTTTGTGCATTGAGGATGGAAGAGAAAAATCAAGACATGTTGGCGGTTAAAGAAGGACGACCACCATGGACTCATCAAATTGAAAGTCTGCCAGCTGTGATTGATTCGGGTATAAAACCGTCATTGGAAAGTCCACCAAAGTTGGAATTAAAGGATTTACCGAGCCACTTGAAGTATGCGTTTTTGGGGGATAATGACACATTACCGGTCATTATTGCATCTAATTTGGAAGAGGCCCAAGAACAAGAATTGTTGAAGGTGTTGAAGGCGAACAAGGCTGCCATAGGTTGGACAATTGCCGATTTAAAAGGCATTAGTCCATCTATAGTTATGCACAAAATCATCACCGACGAGGAGGCAAAACCAACCCGAGAGACTCAAAGAAGGTTAAATCCCAATTGAGAGAAGTTTTGAAGAAAGAGGTAATAAAGTGGTTGGATGCGGGAATCATCTATCCCATCTCGGATAGCGCATGGGTAAGTCCTACACAGGTGGTACCGAAAAAAGCAGGTATACAGGTAATTAAAGATGAAAGCGGTGAACAAATCGCCACCCGACCGGTCACCGGGTGGCGAGTTTGCATTGATTATCGTAAATTAAACGCCGCTACATCTAAAGACCATTTTCCATTACCTTTTATTGACCAAATTATCGGGTCAAAAGTATTACTATTTTAATCAAATTGCCATTCACCCGGATGACCAACACAAGACCACTTTCACATGTCCGTATGGCACTTTTGCTTTTCGGCGAATGCCATTCGGTTTGTGTAATGCCCCGGCCACATTCCAACGTTGTATGATGAGTATTTTTTCGGATATGGTCGGGGAGTCACTCGAGGTATTTATGGATGACTTTTCCATTTTTGGCCCAACTTATGAAAACTTTCTCAATGAATTAGAAAAAGTTTTACCACCACCTAAAAACAATAAAGGGGTAAGGTCATTTTTGGGGCATGCGGGTTTTTATAGAAGATTTATTAAAGGCTTTAGTGTTATCACAAAACCTTTATGTAATTTATTATTAAAAGATGCTCCTTTTGATTTTATTAATGAGTGTGTGCAAGCATTTAATGTTTTGAAGGAACGGTTGGTGAAAGCTCCCATTCTACAACCACCGGATTGGTCAAAGCCGTTTGAGATCATGTGTGATGCTAGTGATACTACAATTGGAGCGGTATTGGGTCAACGAGTTGATAAAAAGCCGGTGGTAATTTATTATGCGAGTAAAACTTTATCCAAAGCGCAACTTAATTATACAACCACCGAAAAAGAATTGCTTGCAGTGGTGTATGCTTTGGATAAGTTTCGTTCGTATATTTGGGGGAGTAAGGTGATCTTTTATTCGTACCATAGTGTGGTTCGATATTTGATGGAGAAGAAGGACGCAAAAGCACGGTTAATTAGATGGGTGCTGCTTTTGCAAGAGTTTGATTTAGAGGTTCGGGATAAAAAAGGATGTGAAAATGTAGTAGTGGATCACTTATCCCGAATCCCATTGGAGGGTGTTGATGACCCGATGGAGATAAACGAACAGTTTCCCGATGAACAATTGCTAGCCGTGTCGCTAAACCGTGGTATGCCCACTTTGTGAATTATTTAGCAACGAGGTCTATTCAAAGTCATTGTGTGAAGAAAAGAAGACAACGGTTCTTGGCCTAAGTGAAACAATATATTTGGGATGAACCGGATTTGTTCAAGATTGGTTCGGATCAAATGATAAGGAGGTGTATTCCCGATTCTGAAGTGTGGGAAGTTTTGACTCATGCACATGCATCGGCGTGTGGAGGTCATTTTAGCGGTCAAAAGACGGGTTACCGGGTGCTCCAATGTGGTTTTTATTGGCCCACAATTTTTAAAGATGCAAGTGAATATGCCCGACATTGCTTGAATTGTCAAAAGTTGGGTAGTATCTCAAAACGGGATGAAATGCCATTGCAACTGATTTTGGTGTTAGAGATTTTTGATGTATGGGGAATTGACTTTATGGGCCCTTTTCCAAACTCGAATGGATTTTTATATATCTTGGTTGCGGTTGATTATGTGTCCAAGTGGGTAGAAGCGGTAGCAACAATAACTAATGATCATTCGGTAGTTTGCAAATTCATTCAATCCAACATATTTGCTCGGTTTGGTATCCCACGGGTTATTATAAGTGATGGTGGGACACATTTCAAGAATTTTAACTCTGGGAAGCTTTTAAAAAGGTACAATGTGAATCACCGAATTGCTACTCCTTATCATCCACAAACAAGTGGACAAGTTGAAGTGTCCAATCGCCAAATCAAAGAAATCTTAATGAAGACGGTGCGGGTCGATAGGAAGGATTGGTCTTCTAAGTTGAATGATGCATTGTGGGCGTATCGGACCGCCTACAAAACTCCTATTGGCACAACTCCTTATCGGTTAGTTTATGGGAAAGGGTGTCATTACCAATGGAGTTGGCACATAAGGCGTTTTGGGCGATCAAGAATGTTAACGCGGATTATAAGGAAGCGGGTGAGTTGAGAAAGTTGAAATTGAATGAGATCGAGGAAATCCGTGATGAAGCGTATGAATGTGCTTCCGCGTACAAAGACAAACTAAAGAAAGTCCATGATGCAAAGTTGAGAAAACGGACTTTTGAAGTGGGTCAAAAGGTGTGGTTGTAAAATTCAAGGCTAAAGTTATTTCTGGGTAAGTTAAAGAGCAAGTGGATGGGCCCATATGTCATCACAAAAGTGGGGCAATTTGGTGATGTGGAGATAGAAGACGTCCAAGAACGAACGAAACAAGTGGTTAACGGTCAAAGGCTTAAACCTTACTTGGAAGGAAATGACATCAATATGCTCGATGTGGACCGGGTGAGTTACTTGTTACGATCACCGGATGAGGAACGAATTAAGAGGCCAAGGTATGTTGTATATTTTAGTATAGGTTAATTTAGTTTTTATTCAAAAATTGATTTTAAAAATTACCTTCTCGTTTTGGAGTTTGTCCAAGTTAAGTGTGGGGAAGTTTTTATGATTTTCTTTACCGTGTTGGGGACAACTCGGGTTTTTCATGGGGGGTAGGGTAATTTTGAATTTTAATTTTTGGTAAATAAGTTGTTAATCATTTTTGTTTTTATTTAGTCTCTCTTAGTTTGTTAAAAAAAAACAGTGAACCGTGGACCACGGTTGGAACCGTGGCCCACGGTGGGAAACGTGAGACACGGTGGTAGCCGGGGACACGATACAGTGCGGTCTGCTTGTTTTTGACATAACTCAACCGTGACCCACGGTCTAAACCGTGTGCCACAGTCCACTTGAACCAGAAATTAGCATTAACTTAACCGTGACCCACGGTTGAGACCGTGGGCCACGGTCCGGCGACGAGACCAAGGGGGAACCGGGTTTGGTGTTTAATAAACAATAAAAATCAATTTTTTAATCAATTATACACCACACAATTCACCTACTTTCATTATTTTCACCTATTATCATCTTCATATTTCTCACAATCCCCCCTCTTCAAACCCTAACTCCCAACTTAAACCATCCATAACTTCCTCATATCTTCATCAATTAAACCAATTTTTAGGTCTAAATTGGCTAGAATTTCACAAGGGTTTCGATTTTACCATTGAAATTGAAAGAATCCTTTGTTTTGTTGGTTGATTTTGGACATATAGAGTCTGAAAATTTGTGAAAATTTTGAGTGTTTTGGTTTACTTTGAAGTTTTCTTGATCTTCATCTCTTACAACATCAAGGTATGGAATTTATTTTCGTTATTGATGATATGTTGTATTGAAGTTGTAAGTTGATCATAATTGTTCTATTTACCCACTTGCTTGTTGGAAGAAATTAGTCTAATGATTATACATTATGGTTGTGGCTAGTGAATAAATGTTATAACTTATGGTTGTTTAATTGATTAATTGGAAATTATTTGTTGAAGCAAGTGTTGAAATTTTTGGTCAATTGATTAACAAGTGATTATCCACAACCATAGTAACAAGCAAGTGTGGGGAAGTTTATGTTGACTAAACTTGGTTGTTTTCTTGGTTGTTTGTTGTGTGTAGATGGGTAGAACTGCGGATAAGGGTAAGTCAAAGGCATCATCTTCAAGTGGGCGAGCAGCCCAATTAAAGAGACATAGGATGCAGGAAGAGCAAGCATATGTGCAAGTACAAACGGTAAAACCCATTTGGAAAGGTGGGGGATTGTCAAAGTACCCATCGTAATGGCAAGCGGAGCTGTTTGTTGATAAAATGGCTACGTTGAATAAACGACTTGATGGATATATGTGTGAGAAGGAGGTAAACGATCCAGGTTTTGAGGCGTTTGGGATAGTTGACAAGTTTGAAGCTTTGGGTTGGGAAGCAGCGTTAAAGTGTTATGATAACGAGACTAACACTTTGTACGATAGAGAGATTGAGGAATGGGTGTCCTCGTTAAGATGTCCCACCTACAAGAAGGGGCACGATATGAAGTTGATTGGAACGGTAGAAGGTTAAGAAGTGGTGATGTCATTTGACTTATTTAATCAGATCGCGCTTTTTGACACCAAGCCAAGCAACTCATACATATACCCCTCTGCCAAAGACTTATTTGATTGCCCCGACAAGCACCCTCAATGGCACAACATGTTAGAAAAGGTGATTAAAGCAAGAGAAGGTTTTAGTGATCAAATTTTGAGAAAGATTTGAAGATAGAGGCAAAGTTATTGATGTCTATTTGCTTGCATAACGTGATGCCTCGTCGGGGGGACATTTCGATAGTGAGGAACAGTGATATTCCTGTTTTATATGCATTGATGTGTGGAAAGCCCCTTATTTCTTTCCGATATCTTGTCATGCATAATATTTGGATCAGCCGAGAAAGCAATAAGCGGAAGTTAATTCCGCATTGTCGACTGATCACAGCATTGTTAAAGAATCATGGTGTGATAACTGACGAGTCGGTGGGAATGACCAAAGTATTTAAAGAGTTTAAGTTGTCAGATTTGCCAGGTTGTGAGTACACACAAACTGATAGGCACCATGTTCTTGTGTGTGATAAGGTGAGATGGAGAGTAGCAAGAGAGGATGTTGAAGTGGAGGATGATGATGATGAAATTGAGCAGGAGGAAGAGGTAGGTGAGCCCGATTACATGGATGTGGGCGGTGGTAGTAGTTCCCAACACGGGGGTTGGGATTATTCGGAAGGTTATAATTCCTATGGTAGCAATTGGGCCCATGAGGGGTCCATGAATGAGGTGGTGGAGAGGCATAGGCCTTCCACATATGAGAATTGGTCTGATGAGTCACGCGCATTATTCGACCATCAGACTTTTATGGGGGCCTATGCTGAACGGGCCGAAAAAGAGAGGCACGAACGGTTGGAAATGTGGAACCGTGCTAATGCATATGGGAGGGAACATGAGATGAACATGAGGTATTTGGATGATCGTAATCGAAGGATGCATGATCAGTTGCATGCAGGTGAACCGGTCGTGTCGGATCCACAAATGGTAGATTACACGACTCTACCTCCGTATGATGGTTCGGTACGATATCCCGAACCACCACTACATCATTCAATGTGGGTCAACCCGATGCAATTAATGGCACCACCACCACCACCAGAAGAAGGAAGCAGCGGCGGCGATGGGGCGTTTAACTTCGGCAAGTTCTCAGAGTTTATGACGTCTATCATTGGGCCGGCCTACCCGCCTTACAACTGATAGAGCCACGTGATTCCAGGTGAACACTGTTTTGTACATTATTGTATAGTTGTTATTTTAATGTGTCTTTATGTGTTTTTGGGTGGATGGGTGGTGGACAAAAATACAATTGATTAAGTATTATGGGAATGTGTTGGAATGAAGGTGGAGTTTAACAAGTGGTTTGTTTTATTTTTCTTAAAACCGTACATTGGGGACAATGTATCCCAAGTGTGGGGATGAGGAAAAATTTCGTTTGTTTTGGAAAATTTTAAACAAAAAATCGAAAAAAAATAATAATAATAAAAAAATCAGAAAAAAATTTAAAAATCAGAAAAATAGAAAAAAAAATGTGTTTAAAAGAATCGGAAATTGGTAAGATGGCGGGGTAAAGTTTTGGTCCCTTTTCATGGTCACAATTCCCTAAATAACATGTGCCTAGTTGTTTTTAAAAAGGAGATTATGTAGTTTTCTAACCAAGGTTAGCATGCTTTTGGTGTAATAACTTGCATAACACATTCATTTACACTTGAGAATTGAGAAAGTATTGTTTGGTGAGACGGTTGATATTCTCCGATAGAACTTGTACAATTAGTGCATTTCGAGATCTTAGCTTGGCATGAGTGCAAAAGTGATAGAGGCACTTAGGTTAAGCCTCGTCTGGATGAGCGAGAGTGTGGGATTTGGGGGGTTGGGGCCTCATACATTATACATATGAGGATGGTTATGTGAGGGGCGGGGGGTAGGTTCCTTTATAAAACCTTATTGGGCCTATTCTTTTATTTGATCAACCCCGGTGTTATTTTGCGAAACGATCCGACTTAATAGGTTTCTATGTAATTGTTTTAGTATTTACCAGTTAGAGATGTGAAGCATTATGTTTATCATGCTAGTATGTAATGTCAAGTATTATATTAGTTCAAAAAAAAAGTTTATATTAGAGTTGCAATGTTTATGTATGCATAGTTTAAAGTATTATTTATTGAGAAAAAAAAAACAGAGAAAAAAAGAAAAGAAAAAAAAAGAAAAAGAAAAGTTAGTGATGTTTAGAGTTGTTTATTTTATTGTTTACTTAGATTGTTTGTAATAAGTCGGATCGGGTCGCTTGAGCTACTTTCAATATTCCCTTCCATACCCTTAAACTTGGCCCCATTACAACCCGTTTAAGACCATCTTGATTTGTATTCATGTCAAATGCATTTACATGGGTGGAGATTTGATGATTGTACAAGCGTATGCGAGGAGAATTGATTAAATATGAAATGTATGGATGATCACCAAGGAAAAGTTAATGTGTAAATGCGTGTTATGTACAGGTAAAAACCGAAAGCATGTTAGGTTTGGTTAGAAATCTTCGGTTTAAATGGAACATCAAGTGAACTAGTGCACCCGATAAAAATAAGGGAATAGGGTATGACTTGGGACCTTAACTAAACCGTTTTGTGGTAAGATTGGTGGATACAAGTTGAATGGAATAGAAAGTTTTTGTTTGAGATGTTGCTTGGGGGCAAGAAACGTTTAAGTGTGGGAATGGATAATCATGAAAAAGGACAAGTTGAACACTCGCAGGCGCGTGTGCAGGTGACAGGACGCTTTTGACGGCTGTTATTGTACCCGACGGTACAAATTTTTGCCTTTTACGAATTTCCCGCGTGACGTGACGATCTTTTACTGGACGGTTTTTTCTCTCTCTACTATTCGCATCCCATCGCATTAATTGCGTTGGGTATAAATAGAGGGAGTTAACTTCTTTTTGAAGTTTTATCGCCTTTGAATTCTGAATACAAACTTTCTTTTCTTTTCTGAATCCTTCAGTCTTTCTTTGATTCCTTTGAACTAATCCCAATATTCTTCACCGAGTGTTTACATATGGCGTCTGCGCAATCTGAAGTTGACGAGATAGAGGTCCAATGGGACTTGGATGAGTATCAGAAACTCATTACGACCTATGGCATTCCGCCTGAGTGGGAACCAGAGTTCCCATATGCTGGTTCTATCGCCAGTTTCCCACCTCCCGGGAAGATGGCATTGTACGCCGATTACTTTGTTCATGGTAACTTTCACCTTCCCATCACAAAGTTTTTCCAACGTGTGGTGAAGGCGTTTGGGATTCATTTATCTCAACTCCATCCCCGTGCCGTCATGCGGATTCAACATTTCGAGTTTGTATGTATGGCACATGAAATAGTACCCCGGTTAGACCCGTTCGTTGTATTTTACAAGATGGCCAACCGAAATGGGTGGTTCACTTGTCATAGTTTGCCTGATAGAGCTATCGGCAATGTTACTGAAGAAACTTCCAAGGACTGGAAGAAAAAGTTTTTCTGAATCTCCGAGAATGTGGTGCCCGAGGCCATGATTCGTCTTTCTCCTAACGACGCTCTTATTGATATTACTCCGGCTGCTCATGAGAAGCATGATTGGTTTCGCAAGCTTACTACTCCGCCAACCTCTATGCGAGTACTTCCCGAGGAAGCCCTCATGTGGGCGGGCATGAGCCGCTTGTGGCCTTATCCTTTCATGGAGCCTGTTTTTATTGGGCTAGACAGCCGTGAGTTTTAATACCTTGTTCCTCTACCCTTCCATGTTTGAGTTTTTATTGTTAATGTTTGCATTTGTTTTCCAAGTTTTGGATCAATGTTGAACGACCTAGATGATGGTAAGGGCTGTGTGGGTAAGGTTGTTCGTGACGTAAAGGATACGCTCAATACTTCCTCTTTCCTGTCAAAGTGCGTGCCGAACCGGTTGTATCGGAGGCTATCTTTGAAATAGGTGCGTACATTCTAAACCCTCTGCCTCTTAATGTGCTGTCCTCCGACGAAACAATCGTCATTACAAGTGACGATTCTGCCATTCTTGAGGAGGATAGCTCAGATGATGCTTCTGAAATTTCATCTGTCTCTCATTTGTTGGCAGAGCTTTACTGGAAGAGGCCCTTCCACGTATCGCAGGCGAGTGATGCAGGTACTAGTGCTGCGGACACTGGGAATGGGCCGAAGACGAAGAAACGCCGAACACATCGTCCGAGGAAACCACTGCCGCCCAACCTTGCGGAGCGTCTGGGACCGTGACTGGTGAGTTCTTACTTGTTAAATTTTGTTGTTCATGATAATGAGATCTGACTTCGATTTTGTTATGCAGATCCGTCCATTGTTAAAGGTCATGCATTCGGTAGGCTATCGACGCCGACACCGAATGTTGAAAAACAACTGTCGCCTCCTCCGGAGAAGGAGGCGGATAAGCATGTTACCCCTCCTGTTGAAACGACTGTGGGGAGTCTAACGTTCAGCCGGCTACTACCGGGTCCCTGGATTACCTTTTCGAAGGTGGGGATGCTACTGGTTCTCAACATGATAACCCTGAAGTCACTACAGAAGGCTTTAGGGTGAATGAATCTCCTACGCGATCCGCTCCTCCATTTTACTCTACTTCCTCGCCTTTACGTCGGGCGGGGAAGGTGAGTTCTTTCTTGGACCATCTGTTCATGAAGCTGGAGGGGGTTCTTCACAAGGTGGTCCACAACAGTCTTTCTCCACTCCCACTCGTCTCGGGACCTCCAGTTCTCAGTATTTTGAGAACGTTCAGTTGGGGGGAGACTATGACTTGTTTGTCCCGTCTTGGGACATTGTCAACGGGTCTCGGGTTTCTAATCCCAAGACCTGTATAAGTTTCATTGAGCATAGTATGCCGCCTGCTGAAATGGCGTATCAACGAACTCGCTCCCGCCAGGAACTACATACTGATCTGGCTACTTCCTTGACTAACAGCTTAGCCTGTAGTCAGGAAATTTTACGGGAGTGGCGAACGATGGGCGGGAAGATTGGTGCAGCTTCCGAGGCCGTGAAGGTCACGAAGAAGGAAGCTGAGGAGCATCGTAAAGCGGCGAGTACAGCTAGGTGGAAACAAACTAATGCCGAAGCTGCACTCCAAAAGGAAAAAGACCGAAGTGCTGTGACTGCCAAGGGTTGGAAAGAGGCCTGTGAGAGGTCTAATGCCACCCTTGAAGCTTCCCGAGCTGAGACTCAAAGGAAAAAGGACGAGTTGGCGAAGGCATAGGATGCGGTGTCTCGTCAGAACGCCCGGATCCAAGAGCTCGAGGAAGCTTTAAAAATGCAAGGGGAGCAATCTGAATTGAAAGACAAGACTGTTGTTGAAATATAGTCTGCATATGACTCCCTTTTGCAATCTCAGACTGAAGCAGGAAACCGCGCCTCCGCCGAGTTGCAAGAACTTCGAGGTAGGGCGGAGCGCGCTGAGCGGGAAAGGCAATACTTCCTCAATCGTGGCCTTGACTCTGTAAGTTTTTTCTCGTATACTGTTTATTTTGTGTGTGTTTAATCCCATGATGTTGATGAAATCTTGTTCACAGGTCATCCGTCATATCAAGAGGAGTACGGAGCTTACTGATTGCTTCATTAACTTGGTTGGGCTTCGGAAGGCGTTGGCCGGGTGAAGGGCTTTAACGAAGGACTAGCGTTTGCCCAGTCTGGACAACCTATTGAGAGCCATCCCCTTCATGGACTTGATGCGGAGCAGGAACTCGGCATGCGGGTCCAAGAATATGATGGTCTAATCTTTCTGCTGCAAAATGTGCTTCCGGAATTTGCCTTGTCTGAAGATGCCATGAAGCAATTGCGGGTGTATATCGACGATGAATCTGAAGATGACTAGTCTGATGATGACAAGTCAGAAGATGTGGCCCACAATGCTCCGGAAGATACTTCGGCCCCTAACCCATAGGATAGGTGTAGGAGCTAGAACTGAACTTGTAATTTCTTTTCATGTTTTTTGTAATCACTATTTTGAACATTAATGAAAAGAACTCTATGTGTTGATAATATCATTGCGAAATATCTCTCTTTAAATTTTGAACTTGTGCAAGTTGAGTAGATAGTGCTGGTGACGTGGCGGAGAGAGAGTTTTTAGGCGGTGGCTGACAAGACGTGTTAAATGCCTGTTTGACAGCCTGTAAGCACTTTTTAGAATCTCCCGCCTGACGTGTCAGTCATCCTGTTGCCCGTATTTTCTCTTTCCTCTGTCTGACAGACGTTCGCATTAATTGCGATGAGTATAAATAGGCCTTGATGTCTTCAATCAATTCCTATCACTTACATATTTTCTCCTTTACTCATATCAAAGAACTTTTTCCCTCTTACATCTGTTCCCATATTTTATACAGAATGGCTGCCCAGAAGAAGAATCCTTCTGCTATTGATGAAGTTGGATGCGAAATCAAGGAGAATGACTTTGACGATGTTAAAAACGTGTATGGTTTCCCTCCGGAATGGGAAGCCGAACGTCCGTCGAAAAGAGTCATTGCAACGGCGCCTCCGCCGAAGAAAATGGCTGTTTACTTAGACCATTTCACCACCGGGAACTTCCGATTACCCGTGACCAAGTTCGTGCAATCAATCTTGATGGCGTATGGGATTCATTTGTCCCAGATTCACCCTTTTGGGATGCTCAGAATTCGGCACTTCGAGTTTTGCTGCCAAGCACACAACTATGATCCTTCCGTCGGCATGTTTCCCGTCCTTTATAAGATGACTTACCGTGAAGGCTGGTATGGTTTCGCCACGACCGGCAAAGGATCTATTGGTTTTGAATGGCTTCGCAGCATCCATGGATGGAAGACAAAATTTTTCTGGATCCGGGAGGATGTTATCTCGTTTGCCATGACTTACCGGAAGCCGAAGGATAAATTACCGGAAGTCCTTGCTTCCGAATACGAGGGTCGTGCTTTGTTCCTAACTTTAACCAAGACCTCGACGCCCATGTGTCCGATTCACGAAGGGGCAATGGTGCACACCAAGATGAGCCGTTTGTGGCCATTTCCCACTTTGGAACCTTATTACGAGAACTCTGATGGGAGTAAATTTTACTTGCAACGTTCCGAGTTCTTAATTTACTTTTTTTAACATTCTTCGATTGCAGGTGAAGGTACGATCTTCTCCACTCTTGTGGATAAGATGGGTGGCATGATGGTACGCCGCCCCATTACAAAACATGACGTGCCGTTTCTGGATCGCATGCGGAATAACTTCCTGTTCTCTACTACCCTCACTCTGGAGCCTCTTGTCTCTGAGGTGATGTACGCACAAGGTGAGGAGTTTGTCACAAAGTGTGAAGGTATTTCCCAACCTCGACCTATAACCGCCGCTACTTCGAGCGGGGTGATAGTACTCCTCTCATCTAGCGAAGAGTCATCACTCTGCGAGGGAGGGTTATCGATTGGTGCTACTAACCCTTCACCTTAGACTGTAGGTTTGACCCGCAAGCAGGATTCGAAAACAGGCGAGGAAGGTGGTCCTCAATCCGTTGAGGGCGAACCTCAGGATACGGATGCGAACACTTCAAAGGCTGCTGGCAAGCGGAAAGCACAGCCTTCCGATGCTGCACCTAAGAAGAAGAAAAAGAAGAAGGAGAAGGCCATAATCCCAGACTTGGGGCTCGTCTTCGAGAGCTTTCCGCCCGAGACGTTTCCAAGGGTAAGCCTTGAACCCTTATGATCATAATTAAACTCGTTGCTTCCTGGGGACTTAATAAGTTTTGCTTTTGGGAATTTTCAGGTTTGAAAGATTCACATCTTCCGACTCCCCCAACCTCACCACCAAACACTGTTCAAGATCCGATCAACTTGTCGGACACTTCTCCTACCAAGGAGAGAGAGGTTGGTGAGTTCGAGAAACTTCCCACATCTCCCCCTCGCCACGAGTACCACTTCCGGAATCAAGGGGGGGTTAGTGTGTTCAAATATGGAGGGCAGGCTTCCTTATATCAAGTGGAGGAAGATACAGCTCCGCATAATCCTCGCTAGTCACTGCGTCGGAACTCGGTGTTAAACGATTCGGACGTTTGCCAAGAATATCTCCACGAAAGTCTCCCTCCCGTAGAGAGGGAGTGACAACGTCGTCGCATCCGCCAGGAGCTTCTAGACTCGAACTCCTATCACATAGCGAACACTGTTTCCACCAATTAGGAGATACGTCGTGATTGGTTGGCCATAAACGATGAGCTAGAATAATTTCAAGCGCAACTTGTTAGATGTATATGAAAGAAGCTCTTAAAGCGTTAACAGATGCCCGGGATAGCCATTGGGCCATGGAGGCGGAGAAAATTGAACGCCTTGCTGCTGAGGAAGCTAAGACTGTTCTCCAGAAACAGCTGGATGAACAAGCTAAGCTTATAAAGACCCTTCAGGCTAACTCAGCGGCTAAAGACAAACGTTTATCCGACCTTAATGCCAAGAATCGGGACCAAGCCTTGGAGTATGCTGGTCATAAGATGGATCTTATCCGGGCACATGCGGATAAGAAATGGCTTCTATCAACAGCGATTCCCAAGGTATCAAGTCTTTTTGATAACATAATCAATTCGAATGTGTGTGTGCTCACACGTGTTTGTTTGACTTAATAGGTTATTACTGACGTTCGAAACAGTGATGATCTTGGGAACTGTGTTGCGATACTCCTCCGTACCTCCGAGCAAGCAGGCCGGCAGATGGGCTTCGAAGAAGAATACAAGTTTGGTTCTGAGGGCCGGGCTCCGGAGGAGTATGTCTTGGCTGGCAAAAACACTGCCTCTATCCTTATCGAGAAAACCAAGGAGTTTGATACTCTGAAGTTTTCCCTTTCCGACCATATATCGGAGAGGAAGATGCCATAGAGCAATTAAAGGAGCTGTTGGATCTTGATGAGGAGGAAAAAGAAGAGGAAGCTGATAATACTGCGGAAGACGAAAATGTCGTCCCGTAGATATATATATATACTTTCCCTTGTAAATATTTCTTCCTTTTGTAATCTCATTTGATCAATAATAAGAAGTCTTTGCTTTTTCTTCCGGTGCACTTTGTCTTATGTACCATAATATAAGTGTCTGTCCGGAACTTCGTTTTTGTCAATAAAAGATTACAACTTAATAAAATAACATGGAAATAACTGGACATTCTTTATACATGGGGGATAAACCTTCTTATAATAAAGGAAATTGCATAACTTGCTAGTCTATGTGGGTACGCAGGCCAAAATAAAAAGTAAATAAAACTGCTACATGTAGCATTTCTTTAACTGTGCTGCGTTCCAAGTTCGAGGGATTTCAGTCCCGTCCAACTTCTCTAACTTGTAGGAACCTTTAGATAGTACTTGTTTGATTTTATAAGGTCCCTCCCAAGTTGGGGCTAACTTGCCCAGAGGCTCTTGACCGGAAGCCTCATTATTGCAGAAGACAAAGTCTCCAGCATCGAACTCGCATTTCTGGATCCGCGAGTTGTAATACTTTTGAAGCTGTCGGTTATAGTTGTGCTCGCGGATCGATGCTAATTCTCTTCTTTCTTCAAGTAAATCGAGATTCATCCTGAGTTCGTGATCATTATTGTCAATTAACAGAACCCTTGCGGATGGAATCCCGATTTCTGCCGAGATCATGGATTCGGTACCGTAGGTTAGGCTAAACGGTGTCTCCAAGTTTCTAGAGTTCTTTTGGGTGCGGAAGGCCCAGAGTACATGGGGCAATTCGTCAACCGAACCCGTCCGTTTAATACCCAACCTTGCCTTGATCCCTTCTTTGATAGTTCGGTTGGTCCTTACGACCTGACCATTTGCTTGCGGGTGAGCTACAGATGTGAAGACTTGAGTGACTTGAAGTTCTTTCAACCATTCCTGTAGTCCGCTGTCAGCAAATTGGGTCCCATTGTCACTTACCAATTCTTGTGGGAGGCCAAACCGGCAGATGATGAATTCCCAAAGGAATTTTTTCACGCTTGAAGCCGTTATTGATGCAACCGGTTTGGCTTTCACCCACTTGGTGAAGTAATCAATGGCCACTATCAAGAATTTGACTCGTCCCGGGGCTTGTGGGAAAGGTCCCATAATATCAATAGCCCATTTTTGGAACGGCCAGGCAGAAGTTACCGGAATCAGTTCGTTTTTTGGACGCAGGGTGTTGGGGGCATGTCGTTGGCATGAATCACACTTTCTGATTTCTTGCACAGCGTCTAAATGCATGCCGGGCCAATAGTACCCTGCATTTATAATCTTTGCGACTGTCATTCTTGGTCCCGCGTGTAACCCACAAATACCTTCATGAATTTCTCGGATTAGGTAGTTTGCGTCTTCTGCGTCTACACAACGTAACAGCGGGCCTAGTAATGATCTCCGGTACAAGATACCATCAGTCATTTGGTAATTCAAGGCTTTATGCTTGATCTTCCGAGCCTCGACCTTCCCAGCTGGAAGTGCCCCGGAAGATAAGTAAGCTTTAATGGGCATCATCCAAGATTCGGCGCCAGTTTGAATTATCAAGACTTGGTTTTGTGGAACGGATGGATGATCTAAGACTTCTATACTAATGTCTTTGGCAAAATGCTCAAAGTTCGTTGAAGGTGGCTTGCTAAGAGCGTCCGCCGATTTGTTCTCACTCCTCTTAATGTGAACAACATTGAAGGAGGTGAATTGGCGGATCAAGACCCTTGCTTGCGACAAATAGGAGGCCATGACATCGTTTTTGGCTTCATATGTTCCATTTATTTGTCCCGCAATCAGCATGGAATCCACCTGTGCTTCCAAGTGTTTTACCCCAAGCTTTTTCGCTATCCGCAGGCCTGCCAGGAAGGCTTCATATTCCGCCTCATTATTGGTACTTTTAAAGTCCAACTTGATGGCGTATGTAAATTCATGCCCCTCGGGGTTGACTAGCCTTAAGCCTGCACCACATCCTTCACTGCTTGAAGCTCCGTCTGTGAACAATGATCAAACTTGTCCTTGTTCCGGAGGTGCTTGGGGTTGTTGTTCGATCAAAAATTTTTGTTCTTTGTGCTGCGGGACTTCTGTGACGAAGTCCGCCAGCACTTGTCGTTTGATTGACGGTCTTGGTTTATACTCGATCGAGTGTTCACCCAATTCGATGGCCCACTTTGCCAGTCGACTGGACAATTCAGGCTTACTCAACACGTTCTTGAGTTTGTACCCGGTTAACACATTGATAGGGTGACCCTGGAAATATCTGCGGAGTCGTCTGGCGGCATAAACTAGTGCCAAAACCAATTTTTCCAACATCGAGTATCTTGTTTCGGGGTCCGATAGTGTTCTACTGACGTAATAGATTGGAGTTTGAACGTTTTTCCTATCTGTCAATGGGACAGCCCCCACGGCAATGTCGGATGCCGACAAATATAGTGTTAATGGTTCACCCGCGTGTGGAGAAGTTAACGTGGGTAATTCCATTAAACACTTCTTGACGTCTTGGAATGCTTGCTTAGCTTCCGGGGTCCATCTGAATTGTGCCTTTTAAGGCAGTTCCTCAATGTTGAAATGAACGGATAAGACTTAGTAGCGTGGTTTGCCAGAAACCTGTTTAATGCTACCAATCTTCCGTTAAGTGTCTGGACCTCTTTGAGAGATGCGGGAGATGGCATACGGGCTACCGCTTGTATCTAGTCTGGGTTAGCCTTGAAACCCATGTCTGTAACGATTACCCCGAGGAACTTTCCTTCCTCCATCCCGAAGGAACACTTTGCTGGGTTGAGTTTCATGTTGATGCTTCTTAATGTTTCAAAAGTTTCCTCTATGTCTCTCAACATTTGGTCTTCTTCGATGCTCTTTATCACTAAATCATCCGTATAAACTTCGAGGTTTCGACTTATCTGACCTTTGAAGGCTTGATCCATCAATCGTTGGTATGTGGCCCCCACATTCTTTAACCCGAAAGGCATCATTCTGTAACAGAATATTCCTTGGTTAGTGCGGAACGTTGTCTTATCCTTGTCACCAGCTGCCATATGAATCTGGTGATATCCTTTGTAGGCATCGAGGAAACACTTGAATTTGAATGGAGCTACAGCATCTACTTTCAAGTCGATCTCCGGAAGTGGATAACAATCTTTCGGACATGCTTTGTTTAAATCTTTATAATCTATACACATCCGCCACGTTCCGTTGCTTTTTGGGACAATCACTGGTTTGGCCACCCACATTTGGTACTTGATTTCTCGGATAATCCCAACATGCAGAAGGTCTTGCACTTGCTCGTTCATGGCTTTCGTTTGTTCCGGGCCCATTTTTCGTTTCTTTTGCACAATTGGGGTGATTAATGGGTTCACCTTTAACTTATGCTCTGAAATGTTTCGCGGGACACCTGTCATGTCCGTGGGCTGGACCAATTATTACAGTTTGATCAGGAAATTGCTTTAAGAATGTTCAGACGATTTCGGAAATGGCTGGACCAATTATTACAGTTTGATCAGGAAATTTATTGTTAAGAACCCACTTCTCTGGTTCAGTCCTCTGATTTTGTTTTGAAATTTTACTTGGCCTCGAACTTTCGGTCGTGAAGCAATGTCGATTAACATGAATTATTGTTACACCAGTACGAGTCGGGAACCCTACTGCTCCGTGAGCTGTGGACAGATGGGCATTGAAGTCACCAATTGCCTCTCGTCCGAGAATAATATCATGTTTAGAGGTTGCCGGTAGAACTAAAAATTCAACTTCCTCAGTTCTTGAGTGGACCCCGTCACTTAGATTGACCGGGAAAGTAATGACACCCCGCGGGTGCATTATTTCTCCACCAAACCCAGAAACGGGTGCATGGATAGGTCGTAATCTTTCCTTATCATCTTCCTCAAGCTGCTCAAAGCACTTTTCATACATAATGTCGGATGTACTACCAGTGTCAAAGAATACATATTGCGATCGATAATGCCCGAATACAGCAGTGATTATTAGAGGATTCTTATTACACGGTCCTTCTTTGATACGGGGAAAAATGACTGGCTCGTTTTTCCACTCTTCATCTGCAAACTCTTTCCTCTTACCACTGATTTGTTGGCCTCCCTGAATCATGTGAACGTTCAAATCTTTTATTTGCTTTTTGGCCGGGCCTTGGTTATCCTTTGCGGGAGGTTTACCAGCCCCCGGTCTCACATTTTTGACCAAATGATCTAACTTTCCGTTCTTTACAGCTGCCTCTATTTCATTCCTTAGGGCCACACACTCGTTTGTGTTGTGTCCTATGTCATTATGGTACGTACAATGTTTTTTGTTGTCGAGGAATGACTTCCTCGGTAATGGTTGAGGCTTGCGGAAAGTCAGATTCTCGGTTGTGAGAATTTCTGAGGGAGATTTTGACAACTGAGTTCAACTGTTATTGGAAGAGCGTGCGGGAAAGTTACGCTTGTTCTTGTTGCTAATCAATGATCTTGCATCGAATGTCTTAGACATTTCTGCACTTGGCTGAAGTCTTGACCATATTGGTCCTTTAGCTTGTCTGTTTGGTCTTGGTGTCTGAAATTCTACCCTTGGTAACTGCTTCTGGCTACTGGATCCCAACGTTTTTTCAGTTCTTGCATACAGCTTAGCCGCTGTCATGATTTCATCCTAAGACTCGGGCATTCCATCTTTTCCGGTTAGTGTGCGGATTAAGGCATCACTATGGACGTTTTTACGGAATGCTCCCCGCAGCATATCTTCACTAACCCCTCCGATGTTAAGGCTCTCGTTATTAAAATGAGTAATGAAATCCTCAATGGATTCATTATTTCGCCTTTCAACATACAAAATTTCCGAAGGGTCCCGTGTATGCTTTCTTTGTTGACTAAAGTGTTGGGAGAATTTTGCTACGAAATCCTTCCAACTCTTGATCTGTCCGCATGGTAATTTTTCAAACCATTCTCGCGCCGCCCCCGTGAATGTTAGTGCAAACATGTGACACCAATATGGAAGAGTCCAACCACTGACTCCTCCTACTGCCTCGAACCTCAGTAGATGATCACTGGGGTCTGTCATCCCACTATATGTTCCAACAGATGTTGGAATCTTTGCATTTATCGGGAATGAAGCCGTCGCGATGGCCGGAATGAATTTCGATTTTTCTGCGAAAGATTCTGGGCGGTATGGTTTGGAAAAATCATGCTCAGCATTACTGTGATACTCCGCATGGCGGATAGCTTGTCGCGGAAAACTAATCCCTCCGTATGAAGGGAGACGACTATCCCCGCTGTAGTAACTGCCTTTCGGACGGTATGTTGAGTCATGTCCGTCTAATTCGTCTTCATAAGATGGTACCCGCATATTAATGCGGGGACGAGGACGCAACCTTGGGATTTCACCCAAGTTTTGCTCCAATGGGTAGCTATATTGAATATGACTTCCCCTTATGGGAAGAGAAACAAATCTCCTAGGAGAGTCGTCGTACGTTAGGATACGAGTGTGAGAGTGCTCATTTCGTATCCTACGTTCATACTCAGCGGCCAAACTTTCTTGCTGAATACAAAACCATTCACCTGGAGATAGAAATCCTCCAGGTTTAGAGTTATGCTGCCGAACTCTCCTTTGAGCAGAGTCACCGGAATTTTCATCCAGGCCTAACTCTGAGTGAGTTCGATTAGCATCTCTCATAATTCGGTCCAGATCTCCGAGATCGGAACTTCTTGGGGCTGTAACGTGCCCCAAATCAGCGGCTGGTGTAACAACATTTCCGGTGTCTACTGGAGTAACACCTTCTTTTTGAGCAAACAACCCCCGAGCCGTCGAACCACCCAAGGAAAAAGTCCGGGTTGACGGCGTCGGTTCTTGCGACAGGAGTCGAAATTTGAGCAAACACAGACGTTGCTACTTCACGTGTTTCCAGGTTGGGAGCACGTGAAGATTGTGATGGATTCTCCGTCGGCCCTTTAGGTAACTGATTCATATCGTAAAGAGGACGTCAAAAAATTTTGTTGTTCTAACAAGGACACGGATGGCGCCAATGAAGAAACACGGACCTACTCCCTACTAATGGGTCCTAGATCCGATGAGTCAACAGGGTAGGATACGGTTAACTTGCCAATACGATATGAACCCAATTGCCCAAAGTCCAATGAGGAAGACCTGCAAAATAGACACCCTCCGGCGTGAGAATAAGTATTGTTCTATAGAAGATAAGCACTTAAGTAAATTGAGAGATACAGTGGGAGTGAATGAATACCTCATGATGATTGAGAGGGTATTTTCATATAGCGGTGGACGAATACATAGAATGCATATTGGTGTGGGGCCTTGTATTGTTTTATACATGGTAGTAATACTGAGCTATATTTTCATATAGCGGGTGTGGGGCCTTGTCCAGACGGTTATACTGAGCTATATTTTCATATAGCGGTGGACGAATACATAGAATGCATATTGGTGTGGGGCCTTGTATTGTTTTATACATGGTAGTAATGTGTCTTAATTAGTATGTCTTAACGGGTCATATTCAGTTATAACGGATCTTAATGGATCATACTTGGTTATAACATGTCATAGTTGAGTGTAGTGTTTAATTAAAACATATATGGCTAGTCAACTTTGGCCTTAAGAAACCATATTACGGGTCAAAATTGTGTAATCAGAAGCTTCATTTGAGCTCCTTCAACTGGAATTATCTGAAGTCAATCTTTCCACAGTTTTAACTCACATTTTTACCATATTGACACTTTCCTGTTTAATAAACTTTGTATTTGATTTTGACTTTTGATTGTCAAAATGTTGCTTGTGGTTTTTTAACTATTAATGAAAAAAAAAGTCACTTGTTTTTTTCTAAGCTTGGCTCAGTATTAACTTTAAAGACGTGAATGATTAATGTGAAAAGTATATGATAATTAGCACAAAAGATCTCATTCGAAGGTAATTGTGGAGATCAAATTCAGGAACCAAAGATGTACTTTTTATCATATTGTTTAATTAATATTAGAACATGTTTATGTTTTTCCTAATTCTATCTAGTTGTCTTGTTGCTTAAATTTCTAACTACCTTCAAATAAGGATTAGGTTTATTTGTTTTCGTTAAGTACTCTATTGTATAAGATTTGTTTATTATTAATCAAAAAGAGCCGAATAAGGTTCATGCAATTAATATCGTGTTCGGTTTCTTGATTAACTTGATCAAATAAGTTCCACCATATTTTCCTCAAATAATCCAACCAACCAAAACACAAGTGTCATGGAAATGACGCGTAGGTACAAAGAGTTGCGCACTTTGTACCTAGCACACGAGACGACACGTGGCGCTTTTTCGTTAGGTCCGTTTGAAAAGAAAAAACTTCGATGGCCATTATCATATTTTGTTGGTCTACTGGGCTACTTTGGTGATTTTCCTTTTAAATCTTGTTGTCTTTAATAAAACAATGAACTTGGGCCGTTCGAAAGTCAAAGTTTGACCAATATATTGACTTGCTACATACTAATCCCAATACACCAGATTAAGCGTCTTATTTGATTACTTGCACAAATTAAACGTACTCTCAGATTATAAAAAAAAGGATTAAGAAACATGAAATAACATTACTTGTTTGGTAGAACCAAATACATAGATACAATAAGCCAATAGCAATAGCATACACACGAGTTTCATTTCATAATATCTTGTTTGTAATAGATTAACACTGAAACACCACATCTGTTGGATACAACACCACAGCCCTCTTAAACGTTACACGCGACAGCAACCTTTGATTGGCAACCCAAATGCATGCAAATGAAGTCACCAGTTTGCAAAACCTTTCTCAAATCAACATTAGTTTTAATACCGAGCCCGCTAAGCATGTACACCACATCTTCAGTGGCAACATTTCCCGATGCCCCTTTAGCATACGGGCACCCACCTAAACCCGCTACAGAAGAGTCCACCACACTTATTCCCATCTGTCATTAGTAATAATGATTAAAAACTAATTATTCTGATTATAACCATCACGGTTTTTTCCAAACACGAATATGTTTAGTAACAGGTTAACTGTTAGGGGACCTATTTAAAGACACAATGAACAATACATGTGTACCGAAATCAAAATTTTCAAAACGAGCATAAAAGTCTTAATTAATAGATATTCCATGACATATTTGAAACAAAAAAACAAAAATCTATAACATACTAGAAACAAAAGAAGACAAATACATAACATACTTGAAACACAAACTATAGAAGCAAAACATAACTTCCATAGAAAATATAATATTGGATTCTGACATGCATTAGTGAAATGTCGTTTGTAAGTATGACTTTAGGTTTAAGACTTTAGAAGTGTATATATATTTATTTTTTTTAAATAAATATCTATACATTTTACTAACAGATTAGCAGGTCTTTAACTTGCTAGGACACGAATTTAACGTGTCTTAAACATGTTGACTTGTTTAAGACACAAAGCATGTTAAGCTCAAACCCAAACCTGTTAAACCCCGTGTTGTGTCGTGCTAACAGGTCTGTGTCATAAGTGACACCCGTAGATATAACGATTCTTAAGGGGTCATACTTGGTTATAATGAGCCTTAATGGATTGTATTTGAGTATATTATGCTAGCTTGATTGTAATAGGAGACTAGGTACAAATGTCACATTTAGTGAGTGTAGTGTCTTGTCTTGTGTAATATTTATTTCTAATTTATCATTATTGGTATTAATGGAACATATTTGATTATACAAAGTCAAAAGTCGTTATATTTGAAACTTTATGATTAAGTTTCTATCTAAGTACATGTTTACTAATGGAAATTTTATTCACACGCCCAAGTGTTCAATTTCAGCACCTAATTGTCATCTATACGTCACCTATGGGTCTATAACTAAACGTTTGTTAATGTTTTTTCTTTACTTGGTTTTAACAAAATGATTCAAAAAGTCGATGCAACCACTGATGAAATTCTTATATTATCAGGTTGGAAGTGGAAAGTAGCTCCTCCATGTACAGATTTATTATTGGGAATGTGGCAAAAAGAATGGTTTGCTATCACATGTTAATCACATTCGATGACTTAATGTAAAAAACTAACAAAGGTATCGAAAAGAATGAAAAGTGAAACATAAAGGACGACCACGGTTATTTTTAAACATTCATGATGTAATCTGCAAGTAGCGCCAAAGGTAAAGGATGTTTTCTGTAATTTTGTTAATTATATATTAGTCGCAAACCGGTTGAAAAAACGGATACTAGTCTTCGTCGCTAAAAACCACCTCAAAATTATCCACGGGCCTCAAACTGATACGGTTTACCGTCACTATTACTAATATTTAACGACCTGTGTGTAGTCACAAATGCCCATTTGTGTACTAGTTATAGTCGGTTGATCTGGGTTTCGTTTTTCAAGTGTTTCGAAATGCATAAAACTCTTAAAAAGGTTAAAGTTGGTTCTTACTTTAGTTTTACATGGATATAATTGCCACACTATTAACTTATTAAGTAACAATGGGAGTCGGGTCATTTTGATTTCTAGGACCACAACGTGCTCCTTTCCTAAAACCATAAAAAAGACGTAAATAGAAATTCTCTCTAATAATAATAACTTTCATGTCAGTTTCTCCCAAATTTGGGTGTTTGATAACCAGAACTATGTAACACTTTCTTTCTTTTTTTTTTCCTCCCATGCCTGTTAAAAATGAACAAACCGGAGGTGAAAACCCGAATCTATTTACCCATGCAACTAAAACCCAAAAACTGATTAGGTATTGGATTAATTCCAAAACGAATCTTCATAGTTGCTAGGCTAGCTGTACCAAAGGTCGACTATTCTTAATTCCTGGGTCCGGCGGATTAAATACATTACAAATGCAATACCTTTCCTTATATGCAAGTAGCTAGAGTACATGGAGCCGGCTCTGGTTTTTAGTTACGTAGTCTTGCTGCTAAGTTTAGATAGTATTAATTTCCAGACTATGAGTGCGCATAGTACATGGAATGTATTTAAGGGTGAAAGTAAAAATGAATCGGACCTGATATTTAGCACAAGAACCGACCACGTACTGTTCAATTATAAGCTCAATCTTAACATGACGTTGGCAAACAAAACGAGAAGCAATGGTTCATGTGATATGAGGATCAAAGGGGACTGGGCCAAGGGAAAGGTCACCATTTATATGGGAAATTCATCAACAGCGATAGCCCAGGTAGTTTTCGTACTTTTAACGTTGTTTGATAGTTTTGGCATACAGATTTTGCTAATCAATGTGACTTTTTATTGATCTTGTAGATGCATAAACCGCAAAATGTGAAGTACGTTAAGGACAAGTTCACGGTGACAATTCAACCTAACATGGACTATGCAGGTGTGGTTGTACTTTTTGCTCTTGCGGATGCTTTTGAACACTCTGATGAGTATAATAAAAGTTCTGGTACTGGGGCAGCTGGAACTGCGTTTAATGTTCTTAATGCTGTTGGTTCACTCGGGAATAGTTAGTTCCATGTTAATTTCCAATCATAAGCTCATGTATGTGTCATTGTCGTCAACTATGTTGTTTTCTCGTTAAAGATTCATGTAGTCCCGTGAAATCGATCGATTGTTTGTACTAGTCATGTGTTACATAAAGTTAATTGCCCCAACGGAGAGTTACTAATATTGAGGTGTTATTACAACAAACTTGAATACTTGATCAGGGTTAATTTGATAAATAGCTAACCACGTGAAAGCAAATAACAAGTTATTAACTCAAAACTTAAGAGACCTACTACACAATAGGAAACTTACTATTATCACACAAATGAGCATTTGAGACTGAATTTGTGACTGATTCACAACCTTAATCGCATTTGTCGAAACATTAGTAACGTACCATCACCAATTCGGTTGTACATGAACAGTCGCAAGAGTTGCAAATTAATGAGAATTGGGTGCAAAATTAGACAGAAATAATATATTAAACAAATGAGGGGCAATTTAATAATAATAGTAATCAAGTTTCAAAAGTGTGTCAATTAAGTCACTTAAGTTTAAAAAGTGTTTTTTTAACAACAAATAATTGTTTCAATTAAGTGCTCAACTTTTATATTTTATTAAATTAAATATTTTAACATTTTTTTAGCCCTTTTCTTTTTTTGTTTCACATAAGAAACCTTTTATCTTTTTTTATGTTGACGTTGAGTGGTGAGATGAATTTTATTTTTGTTTAAATTTTAATATAACTAATGTTTTTTTTAATTTTTTCAAATTTAACTACATATATTGCAAATTCAGTACCCCACATCTTATCATGCATTTCTTTCTTGACACACAAAAAAATCAGTGAGACTCGATTTGAAGGTTTTGTGACCCGATTTGGAAAAAATTTGCATGAGTGATTTAATTGAAACACTTTTAAAACTTTGTTATTATTTTTATGACATTTTCCATAAAATGCTGAATTTAGAACTTAAATGCCAGTTGGTGGATAAACGATTACATACAGTGAAAAAAAAAATTAGTTAAAGTTCCTCATATAACGGTCAAAATTTTTGTGACCTCAATAAAAATGAAAAAAAAAAATCAAGTTAGAATGTAATTGTCGTTGCAAAGCAATGGAAAATAATTAAATTTAATATTGTAGGATCGCAAGTATTTTAGTAATAATAGGTATAATAATTTCTTGAGCGTTTTCATTTGTAATCTTAGACAAATTGCACTTAATCGTGTATTAGTTAACATTCAAACCATATATAATGGTTAAGTAATTTCTTGAGCTTTTTAATTGGCCAGACTTGTGGTCACGAGCAGTTGGCAATAAGAATGAGGGAAATACATATGGGTTAGGCAAAATTAATCTCAATGGCTTGTATATGGTTCGAAGACAAGACCGGAGGCATAATAATTCTAGTTAACCATTCATATTCTTGCAATATAATGGGTCACAACGATGTCCCGGGCACGTATGGGTGTACCAGCAAATATTGAGGCTTATACATATTTATAATGGGTCATGACATGCATAAGTGGGATATACTTGGAATGTAGTGTCAAAGATTGAGTTAAATATGGTTGTACGGGTGTTAATGGACCATATTTAGTATAATGGCTTATCGGCTTATACTGAGGCATATTTTCATATAGCGATGGGCGAATGAATAGAATACATATTGGCGTAGTGCCTTGTATTGTTTATACATGGTAGTAATGTGTCTTAGTTAGAAACATTTTCTATATAATTTAACTTAAAAAATGATCTAATTACAATAGAGAGGCAGGTAAGCGGATAACAAGATGCGCCGTCATCCCCTTTTGAATTACAAAACCGATCCTACTGAAAACAAAGTTATCGTTCTTCAGCGTCGTTGAGTTGCTGTGCATGACACGCATAAGTCTTTTTTAAAAACGTAGCAGCATCGGGGCAATGGACCCAAATGTATTAAAAGCAAACGGAATGAAGACATGTTAATTTTCAACACACGCCTTCTCGTGCTTAACAATTGTCTCTGCTTCTGCCTTTAGCACAGCCTGCCTAGCAACAAACCCGATGTCACTAAGCTCGAAAAGAGGGTATACCCCAGTAAGGTCCACACAAGCATGCTTCCCACGCTCATCCAAGGACAAGAATGTCCGTTGGTCGGAGAGTAGACCTTCCTTCACGCTGATCCGACAAGAAATTCACAGGAGCCTCTTTTTTTGCCGATATTCCCGCCCGTTTTAACACAACATGAAGGACATCCTTGACCAAATCATGTCTATATTTAAATCTTGGGAGTTCTTTGCAATGAACCGCGTGTTCACCAAATTTATCTAAACAAACTTTATGGCAGACCGAGCATGGTTCATCAACTGGGAACAGGGGGATCATTAAACAATATTTAAGAATGGCTCGGTACTCCACTGCTGACATGTGCTAGCATAACCCTTTGATGGGGTGACAATAAAAAAGTCTTGAGCATGAGGAGCCTGAAGACATGCTAATACCTCTCTCTGAAGAAAGGACAAGCCAAACTTTTCTCCCAAACTTTGGACGGTTTTACTATAAAGGGCACTCGCCAAAGCATTTGGGATTTAGGGGGCGGTGTCCTTATTAGTGAACCCTGTTGGAAATCTTGTATTAATAATCAACAGAAATAATGAAACAATCAACACAATAAACCGGGCTTGTGTTTAACACAATTTCCTTAAACAGATTCGCGGTCTGTTCCCAAGGTACTCCGGTTCGAAACAGAATCGGTGCTTTGCCGGACTCGATCATTTGCCTGAAACGAAAGCGAAATAATAATTGCTGTAGAGAGGTAGAAGAAGAAGTGTGTTTTATTTTTGGTGTATCTTATTTATAACCAAGAGTCATAAACATATAATCAATTCAGAGTTATGATCATTAAAGAATAATAATATTCATCTAATGACCATTAGTGCATAATTGAAACTTAATAATAATAATCATAATCATTATGATCATTAATGGTATTGACAAGACAACCAATTTGAATTTCAAAAATGAATTCAGAATTCAAAAACTGTCTCACGCGGGCTCGGGTTTTCGCAGTTGCATTTGTGTCCGTGGGACGTTCGGGCACGCACGAGTTCGATGAATTTCTAGTCCAGAAACCCAAATTTGCACCCCCCCCTGCGCGTGCGTAGAACTTGTGGTAAAACATGTCACAAAGAATTCAAATGGGTGTAAGGGCTCCACCTTATAAACCATTCATTATTTTGTTCCCAATCCGATGTGGGACAAACATTTACCACTTCCTTCATTCACACTTAAAACTTCCAAAAATCCCCCACATGAATGGAGGTCGAAACAACATTATTCCGATTAGATTTCAGCAGTTGAATCTTGCATACAATAGGTAGGTGTTATCCTTTGAACCTTTACTTATGAAGCATACTTAGCCCACTGGCTCTGAGTAGACAGTGATGTCTTTGAACTCGTCTGCCGTTTGTGTAGACGACAATATACTTCACACAAGACTCTCCCTGACAAAGTCAAGTCCTCATAGTTATGTTCGTTATGGTCATGAACATGCGCCTGGTTCTGCAAGAGCTATTAAGTATTGTGCCCAACAACACCCTTCGAAGCGACCCCACTTCTCTCTCACATAGGTTATTCACCATGTATGACTACCTTGGTCGAATCATTAAAAGTTGTATGCTTAGCCTCACACTTGTCACTTTTAGGAATGGACTAGGAAGGTTACCTTGCTATGTGGTAATCTCCCTCTTAAAATTGTAGGGTTATCCCCCCTACAGTGACCGCACTAATTCATACAATTAGGTTTTCCTATTGAACTCAACTCTTGGGATCTCCAGTCTGTTGAGTTAGGTTTCCTTCGCATGAACTTTAATTTTTCAAGGGCTTCAGTCCCATTCCCATGGAAGACTTCTGAACTAACTCTCTACTTAGGCCTTTTGTTAGTGGATCCACAATATTATCCTTTGACTTCACGTAGTCAACAGTGATAATTCCAGTAGATATTAGTTGTCGTACCATATTATGTCTACGTCTAATATGTCTATTCTTACCGTTATACATTGTGCTATGAGCTCTGCCAATTGCCGATTGGCTATCATAATGTATACAGATGGCCGATGCCGGCTTAGGCCATCTTGGTATATCCTCAACAAATTAACGTAACCATTCTGCCTCTTCGTCCGCTTTATCTAGGGCGTGAATTCTGATTCCATCGTGGGTTTAGCAATAACCGTTTGTTTAGACGATTTCCACGATATAGCAGCACCTCCAAGTGTGAATACATACCCACTTGTTGCTATGGAATCATTCGTGTCAGATATCCAATTTGCATCATGTCACAGCCCCCGACCCCTATACCCTGAGAGGGAAGCCGTGAACATTGATTGGTGGTATCGGTGTTTATTAAATTATTTTGCAGCGGAAAATTTCATCAGAACCGCAGTTAGGAAAAATGATCAGAGTTATAAAAACACCATGATTATTATTATGATCAACTAGGAATTAATCCCTTTTAATACAAACATAAATTTTATAGGGTTAAACCCTAATTTACAAAACACGTTTCTTTATTCTGGTGACAAGCCACTTATTTAAGCTGGAAGCCCGCCAGCATTATTCCTTTGTCTCTAACAAGTTACCTGAAACATGTTTAAAATATTTGATCAGCAAGAAATACTGGTGAGTACATTCATTTGTAAATGACACATTTTACAGTTATAGCATTAAGATGTTTTTATATCTGCCTGCTTACGAATTACCGAAAGATACTTGTCACTCGACCGTATTTATGACTGTGGTCATATTACTTATTGGCTAACACTAGTCCAATAAGTAACATGTAATATCCCAGTAGGCAAGCCTTGTATACAAAACCCCACAATACCAGTAGTAACCATCCCGTAAGTCTACAGAGACTTAATCACTGTAATGTATTTAAAATACTTTAAAAATATATTTGAAACCATTTAGACCATCCATCATGAGTTTTATAGGTTTTGAAATCATCATGATAGTGTCGGAAAAACAGTTGTCTCACACAAATGTGAGTGGTACAAAAATTCGAATGTTTCACCTTGCAAGTTTACAATTAAGTAACACCTCCTGGTATTAAGCACCTAGGATTAACACAATGTAGTATACCTAGATTAGTATAAAACCAATAATCATAACGATAATCACGAGAGTAGAAACTTTACACGATGGCACAATGTTATACCTTAACAGGCAGAGCTTTCGGATTCGTGTATATCTCTTTCGATCAGATATCGTTACGATACTCAGGTATAATACCGGTATCTTAATATTATGTATGTGTGTGAAATTCAGAGAGAATGTGAGATTTTGAGCAAGAAATGAACGTCCCGTTGCCAATCTATTTATAGCAGGTTTTGGACCCCATCGGGTTACGCGATGGCCATAAATAGAAAGCCGTCGCGTATCGCGAAGAATCTTGTAGCTATGTCGAGTCAGCCCTAGGCCTGCTACGTGGCACGCCACGTCGCAGGCTACGTGTCCTCTGCGTAACCTCCACGTCGCGGTACGCGATGGGTAGCTATATCAGCTTATCGCGTATCGCGACGCTGCCATATATTTGGATAAGGTTACACTTCATCGTGGTACGCGATCAGGCTAACCCAAACCTGTCGCGTATCGCGATGGGAGACAAAAATACTAAGGCGGCCCTTAAGCGGCTCGCGGCGATGCGAAGTGCAAAGTGCGCCATCAAAGCACCACATTGCGCCCATCGCACTTCGCCCGAGTGTGATATGTCTTATAAGAACATTAACATAGAAATTTCCTTTCTTATAAAGAGCTCACTAGTTTTATAATCTAGCGATGTGGGACAAGAACTTACAAACCTATTTATACTATGGTGGTTCCTTCTCCATTTCTTTCCTCCACCAATGTGGGATGGAATTTCCTTCACTTATCTCTTTATCATTTATTTGTGGTTTGTTATACATCACAATGTCCTTCGACAACTGCAGGATATCTGTTATAATGTAACCCGTATTCTCTAGTGTATCTTAGGTACTGAAGCAACCGAATCACACAGTTCCAATGATTTGAACTTGGGTTGCTTGTGTATCTACTTTAGCTTGCTCACAGCATATGCTAAGTTGGGTCTAGTGCAACTCATAAGATACATCAAGCTGCCAATAATTCTTGAGTATTCCAACTAGTTAACGGGTTCACCTCTATTCTTAGCTAGATGTTGACTCGTGTCAATGGGAGTTCTAGCTACATTAGAGTCATTCGCATTAAACTTCTCAAGAATTTTGCTCACGTAATGGGATTGACTTAAAGCAAGTCCATTTTGGGTTCATGTGATTTTAACTCTCAAAATCACATCCGCAAAACCCATGTCCTTCATGTCAAATCTTGCTTTTAGCATGTTCTTTGTGGACGTTATGATTTTGTCATCACTTCCAGCAATGAGCATATCATCTACATATAAACACAAAATGACATATCCATCGGATGTGTCCTTCACGTATACACATTTGTCACATTCATTTATTTTGAACCCAACATCAAGCATGACATGATCAAACTTTTGGTGCCATTGTTTAGGAGCTTGTTTCAATCCATCCAAGGATTTCACAAGTTTACATACTTTCTTTTCTTGCCCAACGGCTATGAAGCCTTCGAGTTGTTCCATGTAAATCTCTTCCTCTAGATTTCCATTCAAGAAAGCCGTTTTTACATCCATTTGGTGAGCTTCCAAGTTTCTAATGGCGGCAATGGCAAGCACCAACCTTATAGATGTTATTCGCGTAACCGGCGAATATGTATCAAAGTAATCTAAACGTTCTCGTTGTTTATATCCTTTGATCACCAACCTTGCCTTATACTTATCGATGGTGCCATCAGGTTTCATCTTCTTCTTGAAGATCCATCGATATCCTAGTGGTTTACACCCTTGAGGAAGATCCACTAGTTCCCACGTATGATTTTGTAAAATAGAATCTATCTCACATTTGATGGCCTCCTTCCACTGAGGTCCTTCAGCGGAGTTTACCGCTTGTTGATACGTTTGAGGTTCCTCTTCTACAATGTAGGTAAGGAAATCAGGGCCGAAGGATTTTTCAGTCCTATGCCGTTTACTTTTTCTGATTTCAACCTCCTATGTCTCAGATTGTTCCCGAGGTTCATCTCTAGTACTCTCGTTTTGAATACCTTCCTCAACCGGTCTAGAATAGCTCGGTTTTCCTTTATCCAAACATGGGAACTTATATTCAAACCATGATGCATCCTTTGCTTCTATTATGGTGCCATTGTTTATTCCGGGATTCTTGGAATCATGCACAAGAAATCGATATGCACCACCGGGAAGGGTATATCCTATAAATACATAATCCACGGTTTTGGGTCCTATTAGTAGGCGTTTTGGTGGAGTCACCACTACCTTGGCTAGGCACCCCCACACTCGCAAGTATTTATATGGTGGTTTAATTCTCGTCCATAACTCATATGGAGTTAGATCTTTCTTCTTATTCGGTATCATGTTTAAGACATAATTAGCTGATAAGATTGCTTCCCCCCACATGTCCGAGCTTACCCCAGAACTTATCATCATGGCATTCATCATTTCTTTCAAGGTTCGGTTCTTACGTTCCACTATGCCATTTGATTGAGGGGAGTAAGGAGGCGTGACTTCATGTATGATTCTTTCTTTTTCACACAAGTCAATAAAAGGTGAAACATATTCACCTCCTCGATCACTCCTTACTCTTTTAATTTTTCGATTTAGTTGATTCTCAACTTCGGCTTTAAATAAGATAAACTTATCAATAGACTCATCCTTACTCTTAAGTAAGTAAACATAGCAATATCTTGTACTATCATCAATGAACGTGATAAATTACTTGTTCCCACCACGAGTAGGAATTGCTTTTAGATTACACACATCGGTGTGAATCATCTCGAGGGGTTCGGTAAATCATTCAATCTTTTTGAATGACGATCTCGTTTGTTTTTCTTCGACGCAAGTTTCACATTTATTATTTGAGTCGATATCGAATGTTGGTATGCATTTAAGTTTAAATAAACGTCGAATGGAATTAAAATTAACACGACCTAGTCTACCATGCCAAACATTAGAAGACTCAAGCATATAAGCAGAACTAATAGCATTCTCATTCATTTTATAAAACACGGTTACATTCAACTTGAACATACCATTAAGGGCATAGCCCTTACCAACATACACACCATTTTTGGTCAACACGACCTTATCAGACTCAATCACCATTTTTAACCCAAACTTGTTCAACTGCCACCCGGACACAAGATTCTTACGAATTTCGGGAACATACAACACATTTGACAAAGTGAGTTCCTTTCCCGAAGTCATCTTCAAAACCACATTCCCCTCACCTTTGACTTCGGCCGTAGCGGAGTTTCCCATAAACACCTTTTCTCCATTAGTCACCTCTTTGAAAGTGCTAAAGAGACTTTTGTCAAAACACACATGACGGGTAGCCCCCGTATCGACCCACCAATCTTTGTTATTTTGCCTAACCAAGTTAACTTCGGTGACCATAATCGAGAGGTCCGTGACCACCGCAACAAGGTTCTCAACATCACGAACCATGTTAACTTGTCGAGCATTTTCTTTCTTTGGAAGCTTACACTCATTGGCCCTATGGCCTTGCTTTCCACAATTGTAGCAAGTTCCTTGGAACTTCTTTTTCTTCCCAACTCCCCCCTTAGGACCAAGGTTGAAGCCTTTCCCATGATTTTTCTTTCCACCATTTTTACCCTTTGAAGATTGGCTATGTTCAACAACATTGGCCTTTGTTGTTCCGGGACCGTCAATTCTTTTTAGAGCAATTTTGTTATCTTCTTCAATACGAAGACGAACAACAAGATCTTCAATGGTCATCTCCTTTCGCTTATGCTTGAGATCGTTCTTGAAATCGACCCAACTTGGTGATAGCTTCTCAATAATACAAGCAACTTGGAATGTCTCACTGAGCGACATCCTTTCCGCATGAATATCATGAAGAATAACTTGCAAATCTTGGACTTGACTCATAACAGTTTTTGAGTCTATCATTTTAAAGTCCAAGAATTTAGCCACCATGAATTTTTTAGTACCGGCATCTTCGGTTTTGTATTTGCGGTCCAATGACTCCCATAATTCTTGGCAGTCTTGGCCTTACAATACACGTTATAAAGTGCATCAACCATGCCATTCAAGACATAGTTCTGGCACAAGAAATCCGTATGATTCCAAGCGTGAACCGCACTCACCGACAGCGCATCCGTTGCCCCTTCATCAACATGAGGAACGGTTTCAGTCAAGAACCTCGCGAGGTTCAAAGTGGTCAAATAAAAGAACATCTTTTGTTGCCACTGTTTGAAATTCACATCGGTGAACTTCTCCGGTTTCTCAGCATGAGACGTGACTGCATTAGGCAGCGGAGCAACCAAACCGGTTGTGACAGCAACAATGGTAGTCACGATGGCAGAAACAACAGCGCTCATGGGTTGGGATTCCATTCTGAAAACGAAAAATACAAGAATAATAAAAAGTAATCTGTTTAAGTTTGTTGGAAATCTTGTATTAATAATCAACAGAAATAATGAAACAATCAACACAGTAAACCGGGCTTGTGTTTAACACAATTCCCTTAAATAGATTCACGGTCAGTTCCCAGGGTACTCCGGTTCGAGACAGAATTGGTGCTCTGCCGGACTCGATCACTTGCGTGAAACGAAAGAGAAATAATAATTGCTGCAGAGAGGTAGAAGAAGAAGTGTGTTTTATTTTTGGTGTGTCTTGACTAAAGAATGGTCATATTATTTATAACCAAGAGTCATAAATATATAATCAATTCAGAGTTATGACCATCACTTGCTTGAAACGAAAGCGAAATAATAATTGCTGTAGAGAGGTAGAAGAAGAAGTGTGTTTTATTTTTGGTGTGTCTTGACTAAAGAATGGTCATCTTATTTATAACCAAGAGTCATAAACATATAATTAATTCAGAGTTATGACTATTAAAGAATAATAATATTCATCTAATGACCGTGCGGGCACGCACGAGTTCGATGAATTTCTAGTCCAAAAACCCAAATTTGCACCCCCCCCTGTGCGCGCGTAGAACTTATGGTAAAACATGTCAAAAAGAATTCAAATTGGTGTAAGGGCTCCACCTTATAAACCATTCATTATTTTTTCCCCAATCTGATGTGGGACAAACATTTACCACTTCCTTCATTCACACTTAAAACTTCCAACAAACCCACCAAGATCAAGATCAAAATATAGTTGTGCAAACAATCCATCGCACATCCAAAATTGGAATCTAACCCATCAACACCACAATCACGCAAAATGTGGTCTTATAACTTCTAAGATTGTGTTCTCGAAGCTACGAAAGCATAGATGGAAACATCCTCAGCTGAATATAACCCTAAACCACTAAAATGGATAGGGAGAGAGGCCAGTCTTAATTCGTATGTCTTAACGGATCATATTTAGTTATAACGGATCTTAATGGATCATACTTGGTTATAACGGGTCTCAACAGGTCATAATTGAGCGTAGGGGTTTAGGTAAAACATACATGGCTAGTCAACTTTTGAAACCATTCTACGGGTCAAAATTGTATAATCAAAAGCTTCATTTGAGCTCCTTCAGTTGGCATTATCTGAAGTCAAATCTTTCCACAGTTTTAACTTACATTTTTATATATTGACACTTTCTTATTTAATAAAGTTTGTATTTGATTTTGATATTTGATTGTCAAAATGTTGCTTGTGTTTTTACTATTAATGAAAAAAAAAGTCACTTGTTTTTCTTAAAGAAACTTGGCGCAATATTAACTTTAAAGACGTGAATGGTTATTGCGAAAGTATATGGTTAGCACAAAAGATCTCATAAGGTAATTGTAGAGATCATATTCAGGAACCAAAGATGATTACCTTTTATCATATTGTTTATTTAATATTAGAACAGGTTTTATGTTTCCTAATTCTAATTGTCTTGTTGCTTAAATTTCCAACTGCCTATAAATAAAGATTAGGTTTGTTTGTTTTCGTTAAGTACTCTAGTGTCATGAGCCATTTGAATACTTCTGTTCCGGCATCATTTTATGATGCAAAATTATCTCTTAATTAGAATTATGATTTTTAATATATTTTATCATATTGTGTTTATCTAGTTACCCAGTTTATCTTTTTATTTATTAGTATAAACTAGACGGGTGTACGCGCGATGCAACGGGTGTTTGAACGCAGGCCCTGTTAATCACGTAACAAATATGAATGTTTATGGTTCGGTCAAAAACTTGAAATTGTTTAAACCGGTCATTGGTTTGGCTTCTTCTTCTTCTTTTTTACTTTCAGTTAGTTTGTCAGTTTCAAAAATTTCAAAACAGAGTGAACGGTTGGTTCGCGGTTTATACTGGATACGACCCATATTAAACCAGACCAGACTGTAAATGTTGAATACATTTTTATCTTTTTTATTATTAATTATTAGATATGTTTTGTTAATATTAGATATAGTTAAACTGTAATTGACCATAATCTTTATAATACAAATAACTTGGCTATTACAACTTTAAATTAACCTAATTGCAGTATGAATTTTTTTTTGTAATCTTTGTTGTTATTATTTCGCGTCATAGGTCTTTCATTAATGTTTACCATTTATGTAGCTAAAATTATCATTCTTTATTTATGATCATCTCAAGTATCATATTATGTTGGTGTTTAGTTAAAATTGATGGTACATTTAAATTAATAATCATTTTAAACTAAATTTCTTATTAAAGTTTAAACTGTGAGACCAAACTGTAACCAAACCGTTGGTAACGACTGGGTTTCAACTTTCAATGGTTCGGTTTGGTTTCGGAGGATAAAATTCGGTACCAACGGTGGGGCTCAAAAGTTGAAATTAAAAACCATCAAATCCGACACTAAACGCCTCTACATAACATACTAATTTATTTAAACTGAAAAAAATTATAACAATATCATATTCAATTTAAAGAGAATAAAATGCTCGTTTATATGGTGTAATTTTTTTTATAAAAATATTAACGGATGAAAATGTTATAGTCGTTAAAAAATAATGGGTGGGAAGTTAGTTTAAAACTTAAATTACAAACATAATATGGTTAAAGATGAGGGGCCACACTTGTAAGTTGAATGGATTGTGTTTAAAAGACAAGTTTACCCCTACTAACGCATGTACTTTATGCATTAGTATTTGTAAAACTCTTAAAATCAAGTGTCTTAATTTACCCTTGTCTCATGTATTATATATAGTATAGATAGGGTTATGGTTGTTTTTGATTAAGTTTATAGATAAAAGAACATTGTACTAGAACCGTTGGTTCGGTTTATGGTCCTTGTTAATCATGAGTTTCTTGAGTTATCGATCGCTTCTAAAACTGCATCAGTCTGCATCACTCCCTTTATGTTCTCTTGTTTATGATGGGTGTTTGTTGACAGGAGAAATCTCAGGGACCAAGTGTTGAGTAGGTGAACAATTAAAAGTATGTGTGTACAAATGAGCAATCACATAGTATAGAGGCGAAACGTTGATCTTGCCTTTGAAACTAACACCGTTAAGTGACAAAGTGACTCAAATTTACGCTCTTTTAAACGACATGGACGCAATCGGGTCATTTGACTTCTAGGACCACAATGTGCTCCCGTCCTAAAACCACAAAGACGTAATTAGGATTTCTCTCTAATAATAACCCATGTTTTGAAACCCAGACCGGCCCGGCCGGTCGGACAGGTCGGAACGGGACTTGCTTGTTATACAGGTCCGGTTTGCATGCTTAGCCCGGTTTCTAAAAACCCGGCCGGTTTCGTCGATTGGCGGCCGGACCGGACCCGGTGGTTCACCGATCAACCCGGTAAAACATACTTTGTTTACTTTTTTTTTTCCAGATCTCTATTAGAAAAGATCAAAATCTATCAAAACTATGACCCTAATTCGCCGCTTCATCACCATCTGCTTATCTTCAATTTATTAGTGAAGATCATCGTCCCGTCTGCTCTCTGAAACATTTATCTCCATCATCGATTATCAAAGTGAATTGATTATTTAATCGCTGTTATACGTTCTTCATCTAAAGGGCATTGAGATAATGGAGATAAATTAGGCTTAGATCTGGAATGTTATAAGACCATCCTCTATGGTGAGGGGCTTTTAAGCCCTGCCCAGTGCCACGTCAACGCCATGTGGGCAATGGGGGCTTCAAAGCCCCACCCCAAAGATGCCCTTCTATGGTGGGGGGGGCTTCGAAGCCCCTTAATTTTTTTTATTATTTTTTTTATAAATTTAATAAATCAACAAACTTAATGATAACTTAATAATAAAATACAAACTAAATTAAACTAAATAATAAAAATCAAACTTAATTAAACTAAAAATCATAAAAAAAACATACAAATAGAAAAAAAAATATAACTAATATTCGGCGTCCGAGTCCTCGTTTGCGTATTTTGCCATTATCCTTGCTTTTGTTTTCTCCAAAATTGCTCGCGTGGCCGGATCTAGATGCGAGAGATCCTTTGCGAGGAGCTTGAAGTCCTTCTCTCGTTGCCGCTCCGATTTAGCCTTCTTTCTTTCTTCATGCATGGCTTTATATTCCGCATGCGTCTCTTTTCTTTCTTCGTGTATTATCTTGAGTTCCTCTTTCGATTGTTTTTTGTCCTCGCGAAACTCTTTAAGTGCAATCTCTAAGGTGTCAAACCGCGCGCTCACGTCGGAACTCATCGATGATGTCGTTCTAGACGAAGACCCCTACCTTTAGCCGCCGCCTTGGCCTTTTCTCTTCCTACCGGACGTGGCAACTCATCCGCTTCATCAAAAAAAATCGGGATCAGTCTCGTTTAAGTTAAATTGAGAACGAGCATCCGACCCGGCTTGACACGACGATTGATTAGCCGAAGTAGACGTTGTTTTTGGCCGTTTGGACGGTCGCGGTGAAGATGTCGGGATCAGATGCCACTTTGGCGAGCTCGTGCATTTCTTCCAAATTTCAAACATATCCATGCCGAAGTGGTGACCATGAAGGCCCTTGTATTGTTTCAACATAGCCTTAAGAATTTCGCCGTCGTTCGTGTCGCTTCCTTTGTTGTTCTTAAGGAGAGTGTGAATGTTGGAGAAGTGGTTCATTTTTAAAACCATTGCATTCCATTTGTTGGAGACGGAATCATCCCCGCGGTAGCGACCTCGACCCATTATCTCAAAGAACTTATCACGTATTTCTGCCCAAAATATCGCATTGTGTTTACCGTCACCTAAGACTGAGTCTTCGGATGAGTCGATCCACGCTTGCGCCAACGCCGCTTCCTCATCGTCTTCCCATTTTTCCTGTCAACCTTTTCAGTTGGTGTTTGATCGGAAACAACCTTCTTTTTATGGCTTCGTTTGCGACGAACTTGGGTTTTGGGAACTTGGGTTTCGGAAACCTGGGTTTCGAGTATTGGGGTTTGGGGTGGCGGAGGCATAAACGACATTGAAATTCGATACAACATATCGTTGGAAAAAGGTTGTACGGTTGGAGGCATCACGGGTAGGATCTGGTTGTCATAGAAAGGGTTGGTAGGGTCATGGTTGTTTGCGAGCATACTAGCCCACCACCTTTGAGCCAAATCCCACTGGTTTGGGTTGGGGTTCGGGTTTAAGCTTGAGCTCGTGTTCGGGTTTGCGTTCGGGTTTGAGCTCGAGCTTGTGAAATTTGAGAAAGGATCCATGGTAGAGAGTTGAGAGATATTTGTAGTGAAATTTGGTATTTGTTTGAGTAAAAATGGATAAAATGGGTTAGTATTTATAAATAAAATAATTATTTTTTTAAAGAGCCGTTAATATGAACGTTGGAGGGGGGGGGGACCAAAATTCAAAACCTCGTCGGCCGTTGGAACGGCCTTTTCTTCGTCGCCCATGGTTCGTTGGCGCCCCACGGCGGTGTTCGCGCCCACGCCACCCAAAAAGCCCCCCAGGACGCCCCATAGCGACCAGTCTAACTGATAGAGAGAGAGAGAGACGGTTTGTGTGAGAATACAAGGAGATAAATTAGGAATTGATGTTGTATCTTTCTAAAATACCTTTTTTTTATCTATTTATTAAAATGCCTATATATATAATGTCTAAATATATTTATTATTATATATATAATATATATATATATATATATATATATATATATTTATTATGATGTCATCCGGGTCAGTGTTTGATCCGACCTCCCGGGTCAGTTCGACCTGTGACCTGGTAAAACATTCGGGTCAATGTCCGATTCAGGTCTGAAAACATTGATAATAACTTTCATGATTGTTTCTCCCAATGGGTGTTTATCAACTAGAATTATGCAACACTTTCTTTCTTTCTTTTTTCTTCCATGTTAAAAATGAACAAATTAACCGTAAGTGAAAACCCAAATCTGTTTACCCATGCAACTAAAACCCAAAAACCGATTAGATATTGGACTAATTCCAAAACGAATCTTCCTACTTGCTAGGCAAGCTGTACCAAAGGTCGACTATTCTTAATTCCTGGGTCCGGCGGATTAAATACATTACAAATGCAATACCTTTCCTTATATGCAAGTAGCTAGGGCACCAACCAAATACGTACATATACAATAAATATAGCTCAATGTATATCTAGTACCAATTAAGTTGAAGATAACAATTGACGTATATACGTACGTACATGTGGATGTAATTTCTTCTCACCTGAGTTGCTTAGTCCAAGTCAACTAATTCGTCAACGAAGTTATCATGTTAAAAGCCTTCCCACAGTTCATGCTCGATCCCTCAATCCCATAGAACTACTACAATAATATTATTGGTGTTCATAATAAATTAGTTTGTGATTATGGCATTCCCTCCATTTTCTTTGGTTGGTCCTGAGTTCATCGTACCAAATCCACTTGAAATTGTAGTCCATAAGTATCCTGGCAGATCAAACCTTGTGATCATAGACATTAATCATGCAATCTTGCTAAACGTAAAACCACATGACACAACATTCCATTATTAAACTAACTAAAGTCTAAGTTAATTAAGCTAAAGTAAAGGTTAGGTAAATAAAGGTTAAAATTAGGCTAGCCGTAAAATTATATAGTTTAATAGTTAGTAAAAATAAAATAAAATGAAAGTTAAAAATTTTGCACAATTATAGACAATGATTAATTTAAAATTTGGATCGCTCTTAGAAACGTACCATGTCTCCGGCAACGGCGCCAAAAACTTGATGTGCTTGCTGCGTGTATCTTGTAAAATAGTAACCGATTGGATATTTAGCTTTTTTGCATAAGATCGTGTTTTAAATTTATAAAAGTGATTTCTACAAAGATTAAACACACACAAAATAGGCAAGTGTACCTATCGTATATGTAGAATAGTATTGGTAAGAACCAAGTATCGATCCGTGGACACAAATGTTTCTAATAATGAATTGTTGGTTTACTTTAATCGAATGCTTTAATCATTTTGGGGGTTGATTTTCGGACTTTTTATAAAATATAAATACTTATATATAATATATAGGTGACAAAGACGAGAAATTCTAAACAAATAGTTCAATTATATGAAGGTTACCATTTAAGATCAAGAATCCACTTAATTTATCCTTAATGATTATAAAGTAAACATATGATAAACTTTCCGTAATAATATATGATAGAATAGCCCCTCATTTCTAAGTGAGCATATCCTATGACATAAAAGAAAGTAGCATGTGCATTTTAAAGTCGGCCATTTCCTAATGCCATGCTACCATGAGAATGTCAATTTGAGTTGGCAAGTAGTTTAGTAAAGTAGAAAGATTAGGATTGACTTCGATTTCTCATATACAAATTCTAACAACTTCGGGTGATTATAGTTTAGTCACACAACCTCCCCTTGGTTGATTTAAGTAGGTTATAATTACACATTCCGTTAACATATGATTTCTTTAACTAGAATGATATCCTAAGCAATCGCGTTAGCGATGCTATTTTCGGATTACCAAAGCTTAGAGAAATAGATCATAACTTATATCTCATCATTTCTAAGTACAATATAAGGATCCATGTTTCGATAAGTTATCAAAGTATTTCTATATTTCAAGAACATGAATTGATCATGAATGATTGTAATATAATCGACAATCATCAACTTTGAATTGTTGAATTAAGATGGTGAAAGATTTCTCATTAAAAGATAATTGCAAGATAACCATGTACTTTGGTAAACTAAACCACATGTTTTATATAATCATCAAGTAAAACAAAGCTTGTTCATAGATTTTAGATGGTAAATGGAGTTTAGCTCATAATAAGCATGGTTATGAACATTAGAGTGGATGATGGTAACAAACACATGATTAAACTAGAACAATCTAACCAAATGTGGATGAATCTTCCTTCTTAATGATGATGGTGGATTGATGATGATGATGGTTGATGATGATGAACACCAAGCCTTCAAACTCTTCACTCGATCTTCAATATGAGTGTTAGTGGGTGTTTTTATAAGTGAAAATTGTATAGAACTCTCTTCAAGGCACACCAAATGAGTGTAACATGAGCCACTATTTATAGGAAGTCTAGAGTGAGAAGCACGGCCCCATGCCTAGGTAGGCACGCCCCCGTGCTTTTAATGGCATGTGCTAAATTCGTTTTGTCTTTTTGTTGAAGGTGACCACGGCCCCGCGGTCAAGGGGCACGACCCCGTGCGTTTGTTCCCATTATTTGTCTTTTCTTGTATATTTTTGTCTTTTTCTGGTGTTCAGAAGCATAGGGGCGTGTTTCTTGAGGCATGGGGGCGTGTTTCTTGTTTTTATTGCGTCTTCTTTCGTTTTTCTTCGTTTGTTCGCTTGTTTCTTCGTTTGGGGGCTTGGGTTTACCTGAAATTGTATTTTATTATGATAAGTAGCCTTCTGTGCTATGTTATTTGATAGAATTTGCAGTTTTTAGAGATTATTTGATGCTAAAAAGATGTATAATGTGTATAATTTTTTGTACATCAGAGTCAATCAAGTTAGTTTTACCATTCGCGACTTCCACCGTAAAGGAACTTTCGAGTTTAGAACGAGATGGCGAAAGCATAGGCTCAAAATCGAAAGACACAAAACTCACATCGGCACCAATATCGAATAAAATGGATGCATAAACGTTATTAACCAAGAACGTACCATTCATCACATCATTGTTATGTTGGGCTTGATTTGCATTGATCACGAATGCCCTCCCGTGAGCATTGGGGACAACTGGTGTAGCTTGAGAAGTCGAGGCTTGATTGGCTTGAACCGGTTGAACAACTTGGTTTGCCATAAGTTGCGGAACTGGTTGAAAGGCCCGAACTTGATATGCTTGAGCAGGGTACACAGGCGAGGCGGCCATTTGGACTTGATATGCAAGCCGAGGACACACTTTGTGAAAATGACTAGGATCTCCACAATTGAAACAGGCTCGAGGGGTGGGGTAAGCATGAGAAATGGGTTGAGATTGAGTTAAAACATGATTTTGGTTGAAAGTGTGGGGAGTGCGGGGTGGTTTGGTGAGGGTTGGTAGGGTGCGCATGAATTCGAAACATGCGCCTAGCAGGTGTCCGTAACAGCCACAATGGGTGCATTGTCGGCAAGGAATGCCGAGTTGGTGGTGTCTTTGACAAATTTGGCAAAACGGGTGTGGTCCGTTGTAAGGTTTCTTCGGGGGTGGAGCTTGAAGGTTTTCGGTTTGGATTTGTTGGTATTGAGATTGAGGTGGGTTTTGTTGGGTTAAGGCATAGTTTTGCTTTCGTTTCTTGGAGTGGTTGTTGTTGTTGCGGTTTGGTTTGGGTGTGGCTTCGGCTGTGACCTCTTTGGAAGGATTGGCCTCGGTTTTCTCAACAGTCTTCTAGCTGCCTTAAAGGGTTTCTTCCTTAACGTGGTTGTCAGACAAGGATGCAGCAAGGACAACAGCCTCGCGAAGAGTTTTGGGGGCACTGCTTTGGATTGAGTCTTGGATTTGCCTTGGCAAACCCCGAACATACTTGATAATCCCACGAGAAAGAGGGGTGACAAGATGTAGCACCAAGACGCTAAGCTCGTTGAAGCGAGCGGTGTAAGTAGCATTATCACCACCCTCTTGCTTAAAATTCCAAAATTGCACCTCAAGGTTCATGAGTTCATTGGGTGGACAGAACTCTTCAGTCATGATTTCCTTAAGTTCCTCCCATGACAAGGCCATGGATACATCAGCACCACGAAGACCCCCCACCTTTAGCCGCCGCCTTGGTCTTCTTGTCCTCGGGACATTCTATATGGAGGAAAGTACTCTCCATACTTTGGTACCATTCCATTAGGGCAGTGGCACCTTCAGAGCCATCAAACTTAAGAGGATTCGTATCGATGAAGGTCTTAAAATGACAGGAGTTGGAGTTCGAACCCGAAGTGGCCGAGTTCGAATTAGAAGCAATGGTTTGGTTCATTTGAGCCACCATATTCGGGAGCACAGCAGCCAGTTGCTTAGTGATCTGGACTGTCATCTTGCGGCTGAAGTTTCTTGCATGACGACGAGGGAAACGAGTAGACATGCTGAAAAGAAAGAGTACTACGCGCGTGAGTTATCGAGTGAAGATTTTGAGAAGTGGAATACTTAAACCTTTTGAATAAATAAAAAAATATTGATAATACTAAAATCACATAAAAATTGTATTGAAATTAGGATATAATTTACCACCATGACTTGAATGCAATTTAAGAGCAGGAGCGCAACCATTCTCTATTCGCAAAAGAAAATGGTCACGTTTGACAACTTAAAGTTATGGTTCGTATGACGTTTGCGTGATATGATTTGGCCTAATAAGTTCCAGCACCCTTTTTGAAACCTCCAGGTAAGCAACCAGGTCCCGCGTCTGATTGGGATTTATGCGCATTGCTTATCCTTAGAGCATCTACAACGGGGTGGGTTCCCCGAGGTCCGAATACATGTGGCAAGGGGCGGACGAGGATCAAGCGGACAGTCACTGTTGTAGTGCCAAAGTCTGGTGAACAAGATTGGATCTGCAGACGTCTGACGGACGAGAAGATGTGGGCCCGTCGACAGTTTTAGACATTGCTGATTTTTAGCAATAGATAAACGAACTGCCGGGAAACAATTTCTGCTACAGATCACCGTCCGCTACCGCTTGACGCATCGATTCGGATCTTGTTTACAAATCTTCGATGATCTACAGTGAGTATAAGAAATTTGGGGGTTTGCTGATATAGAAATTGAAATTGACAGTGGGTATGAAAATATTGGTGGTGGATTAAAAGTGAAGTTGAGGAGATGAAGAGGGTTGTTGAGTTTGCCGATAAAGATGAAGTGTTTGTGGTGTTGGTTGAAGTAATAGTGGTGTTGATGAACAAATGAAGAGGAAAGCTTATGAGATCTGGAAAAAGAAAATAACATGTTGATGAAGATTCCAATAAACATTGACTGTTGTTAATTTTTTTTAATTTTTTTATTTCACTTTTTAATAGATTCTATTATTTAAGTATTATTTTCCAAACATAAACTATAAATAATTAATATATATTATAAAAGATAATTTTTTTATATAAATCTAATTTGAGGATGAGGTGATGATGTGGCAGCTTGTGGAGGTTTATTGTTGTGGAATAAATGGAGGTTTTTTGAGGAAAGTTTGGAATTTGACGTGGAGCTGATGTGGCAGTTTGTAATGGTTTGTTGATGTAGATGCTCTTAGGTTTAAAAACCTTGGTGTCCAGGGTTCGAAAAACAAGTGTGTCACCCTTCCAGTTACGACATACCCATCACGTAGAACCATCTTTAAGAGGATTGAAAATCGTTTTTTAAAATAAATAAATAGATAAAAATAAAATAAATTGTTTGGGCATAAGCCTTGGAGTTTGTGTGTGAATATGTGTACATGTGACGCTATAAAACGTAATAAATTCGAGCGTATGAATGAACTTTTAATAAAAGTGCGGACACATAGCACATAGGGTATACATGCAATTCAGGGTCCTAAAATAAACTATAACTTTAGTAGGCCGATACGTCTAACAACCTATCTTATAGTTACGGCTATGATACAAATATTTAACACCCCAGCTTTAAGTGGAATACGCCCGAGTGTAACGTACAGATCACTCATAGCTCGTAACACTATTAAAGCGGCAATAATTATATCATTTCATTTCATAACGTAACAAGTACACAATTATTCATAATTAAAAATAAAAAGAAACACCTCATCAAAACAATAAATAAGTTCTTTATTCAAATAACCTAAGGTATACTAATGATCTTCATCCTTAGCATGCCATCGATTCAACCTGTAGCACGTTGAAAATAATATATTTGTCAACAATTAAGTTGGTGAGTTTTCATAAGTTTTTGAGTATACATATATATGAAAGGCACGATTCAACATTCGTAATGTAATAAATATTCGAGCGTAAAGTAAATGAAATCAATTAATGCCGTCCTCCCATTCCTTAGCTAAGGCCGTAGTAATAGGAAAAATGAGAACCACCTTACGAACAACCGAATTCGTAACGTGAGACGGCGTAGGTACGTCCCGTCGGACCCTCCCACTATGTGTATGCATTTGCGTAACTTCCACCATAAGAATAGAAAACACGTTGCAAGAAAGTTCACATATAATCCTAAACAATATTCAAGGATAATATTAACATGTACGCTAATTGTGAATCGGTTTATAAATAAACACATAACTAACTAGATAAAACTTGTGACATGCTACACCCTAAAAAATTAAAAGCGTTAAATTGGGGTTATGAAAAACTCACTTGGAATAGGGAACACGGAAACGAGGAGATGGTAACGATATAAGAAACTAGATGGTTCCGTGAGAAGTCCCGATAATTTGTCCTAGTTATAAGGTATAAACAACATAAATATCTAAAGCGAAAAGAACGAACTAAGTATGAATATAAAACAAAAATAGGTTTATAATAGATTCGGGAATCATTAATGTGTTCACATGTATAAGAAAATTTTATTAGATTAAATATTCTTAAAGGTCACCATTATTATTATTATTATTATTATTATTATTATTATTATTATTATTATTATTATTATTATTATTATTATTATTATTATTATTATTATTATTATCATTATTATTATTATTATAAAAACAAGATTTATAATATTATTCGAAAACGTTTTAACGAGAGTTTCTTTTGAGAGTTTAAACGGTGTTCGGGTTGTTAAACAAGTGTAAACAATATTAGTTTTAATATAGTAAAGTATTTAATAATTAAAAAGTTTAAAACAATTAATACAAAAAAATCAACAAAAACCGGGCCTGGGGAAATCGAACCTGCGCCCCAGGCCGGTTCAAGGTGTTTATCAAATATGCACCGGCCATCTGTGCCAATGTCTCACATGCTTAGAACACGGAAAAGAATATATGTATACTGTTGTTCTGATTTCCCCCAATTCTATTATAAACCCTAAATCAAACAATTTCAATTAATCATTGTGTACCCTCTATCAATCAAAATTTACAAAAGGCTTTTGCTTTCATATGAAAACCGATCCATAAGCATGATACAGTTACCTTGATTGGTTACAAAAGGTAAGAGAATGACGAGCTAGGGTTCGCGGCTAGAACACGAAGTCAAACGAGGTCAAGAACTACTTAATGGCTGCAATTATCTTAGGGGTTTGCTTCGTGATAGTGAGATGATGGTGTGGAGCAATTAATTGAATTCTGGACTCGTATTTATAGGCTAAAGAGATCAAAATCAGCTGCGTACGATGTTAACGAAATTGATTCATAATTGATTCGTTTTGGTTGTCAATTACGCGTTATACTATAATAAGTAGGAGCGTGTATGATAAGGATCCAACTAATTAATCAAATTCCGCGATTTATGGGTTAATTAGAAACAAGATATGGAGGGGTGGTGATGGTGCGACGAGGAGAAGGAGGGAAGAGGGAAAATGTTTTGTTAAATTGCTAAAAGGTCCCTCATGATTGGTTTGGTGATCATTTGTAGTAAAAAACATAGCGTAAGAGTTAGAAGTGCTCATAATAGATGCTTTAAATGATTACAATATTTTAATACGAGTCACGCGTAAATAAAGATAAAACAGAATATCATAATTAATATCTCGAAGTTTCATTAAATGCGACGATCCGATTACAAACGGGTAATAAAACGAGTACAAATACTAAATCGATTTTTGACTAATGTCACACCTTCTATCCCCCGATTTGAGAATTCTACTTCCCCACTAGTATGAGGGTGATATGGTGTTGCCAAACGGTGGTGAGCTCCATATCGTGATAAGACTTTGTTCATTAGAGTGTTGCAGAAGTTAGTACCTATGTCGCTGATTAAGCCTTTCGGAGTGCCGAATAGTGAAAATAACTTCTTCAGAAATTGATCGATGTCGAAAGGTCAATCAAAAAACTCTTATAAAATACCTTTACTAGCTACGGAAAGTAATGTGTCGAATCCACAGGGAATCAGTGGAAAGTGCAAGTGAACCTCAAATTTTATTATAAAAATAATTAAAGTGGACAGACGATGTCAAGCGATTTAAAATAGTAGTTTGTAAACAATGATGTGAAAATAACCAAACTCCAGGGTTCGGGTTTTGCAACAAGTTAAGGAATTGATAAACTTCTTTGGACGGTTTCTTGTTTAAATATGTAAATCAAAAGACTTAACTATTGGCTATGTTGATCGTCAGAACTGAATCCGAACAATTGACACAGCTTAATGAAAATCTAATTGATTATCGATTTTACTTATTGAAACACAAAATCAATAATATGATTAATGATAAACGGGTCAATGACTGAAAGAACTTAATCCTAATTGTTGATGACCACAATCAATAACTGATAAAAGATTAAGCAATCAATATATAAAAACCGTTTAAGTACAAAAGCAAACACAAAGAATTGATCAACTGAATGATTAACCAAATCAAAATCCAAAGTTAAAGGTTAGAATATCAAAACCTAATCATGCAACTCAACCCTACACCCGGAGATGGTTATGAAGCCTTTAGCCTTGCATCTTGATTTTCAAGCTCTTGATGGTTGTGTGGAGGAATGATTTCATGGATCAATCTTGTGATAGGATGGGTTATGATGGTGGAATCTCGCCTCCTCAAAGTCCCTCAAGTGATAATTATTGAATAAATTTCGACTCTAGGGTTTTTGGCCTTTAAATATGGAAGAAAAATCAATAAAATCACTTTTTTCGTCACCGTAAGCTACGGTCAGACCGTAGCTTACGGTCAAACCACTCTGCCTTACGGTCATGCTAGGCCAAAACTTTTTTCTTCACAAAATCTTTGTTTCAACTCCGTTTTCCTCCCCGTTTGCGGCCACGTCTTCGTATTTCAATTCTCTATCTTCTCATGGATCATCACTTTCATTTCCACTCCATCATGAATGCTCCAAATTAGCTTCTTTAAGCCCCGTTAAGCTCCGCACACCTGTAACCACAAACGCACTCAAAGTTTTCTAGGTCAAGTGTGTAAAGTCATGTGTTTTGATTAGTTATATTTTATGGGCCCGTTTCATATGAAACAGCGGTAGAAGCCCGCATGACCTAGAAAACTTCTAATGGCTATGACTGAAGTTGGTGGCGGAAGTTTGGATATGGTTTTGATTTTTTGCACTATCAACTTCTAGTCCTGCTTGGGATATCTTGTAACCGAGAACAATGCCTTCTTTGACCATGAAGTGGCATTTTTCCCAGTTGAGTACTAAGTTTACTTCTTCACACCTATCCAACATTTTGTCTAGGTTTTTCATACAATGATCGAAGGAGTCTCCAAATACTGAGAAGTTATTCATGAAAACCTCCATAGAGTGTTCGAGCATTTCATGAAAGATGGCCGCCATGCAACGTTGGAAGGTGGCTGGAGCATTACATATTCCAAATGGCATTCTTCAGTAGGAAAATGTGCCATACGGACATGTAAAGGTGGTTTTCTCCTTATCTCCAGGAGTAATGGGAATTTGAAAGTATCAGTAGAATCCATCAAGAAAACAATAGAACATTTTTCCAGATAAACGTCTAGGCATTTGATCGATAAAAAGAAGTGGAAAATGATATTTTCTTGTGGCGTCATTAAGCTTCCGGTAGTCAGTGCAAACTCGCCAGCCCGTGATGGTCCTCATTGGTATTAGTTCGTCCTTTTCGTTAATCACAACTGTCATTCCTCCCTTTTTAGGTACTACTTAAACTGGACTAACCCACGATGAATCTGAGATTGGGTAGATTAACCTCGCATCAAGGAGTTTGATTACTTCTTTTTTCACCACATCTTTCATGTTGGGATTGAGAAGTCTTTGATGTTGGACCATTAGTTTGTATTCTTCCTCTATGAGGATATTGTGAGTACAAAAGGAAGGACTGATGCCCTTGATATCCATGATTTTCCATAAGATATCCATCTTATGATTATTAAGAACCTTAAGAAGTTCGTATTTCTATTCTTTAGAAAGGTGATATGAAATAATTACTGGGAGTTGAGAGTCTTTTTCTAGAAAGGCGTATTAAAGATGGTTCGGTAATTCTTTTAACTCTAAGGCTGGTGGTTCTTCGATTGATGTTTTTGATTTTTCATTACATTCGGTGATCTCACATACTACCTCTGATGTTTCTTGATTGTTGTTGGTAGTATTTTCATTTTCTAAAACGGGTTTGGTGATAATGTCATTTAAGATTTGTGTTTCTAGTGTGTTATTGATGGAAGATTTCCTCACATAGCAACCCATGATAGAATCGATGGCGTCAACACAGTATAATGTGTCATCGTGATTTGCGGATGTTGCATAGGTTTTCTTATGTCAAAAGTGATAGCCTCGTTATTGACCCTGAGAGTGATTTTGTCGTGCAAACATCAATAATAGCCTTCTCAGTGGCTAAAAAGGGTCTTCCTAAAATCAGAGGTACACTTTTGTCTTCTTCCATGTCTAGAATTACAAAATCTACTAGGAAAACAAATTTGTCAATTTTAACAAGCATGTTTTCATCAATGCCCCGATGATATTTAACGGATCGGTCAGCTAGCTGAATGCTCATGCGGGTGAGTTTTGGTTCTCCTATCCCTAGTTTTGCAAAAACCACATAAGGTATTAAGTTAATACTAGCTCTTAGGTCGGCCAGGGCATTGCTAACAGACAAATTTCCTATGAGACAAGGGATAGTAAAGCTCCCTGGATTAGTCATTTCGATGGTAGCTTGTTTTGGAGGACAACTGAGCGTTCTTCACTCAAGGTGATGTGCGAGAGCTCCTCTAGCTTCCTTTTGTTGGTCAACACTTCTTTGAGAAACTTTTCATATTTTGGCATTTGAGCAATGGCTTCAACGAAAGGGATGTTGATGTGGGGTTGTTTGAAAAGTTCTAAAAACTTCCCGTACTGAGCTTCCAATCTCTCTTATTTCAGTCGTACAGGTTATGGGATAGGTGGAGCATAAGTTCGGACTGGTTCCTTAGGTCGGCCAGGGCATTGCTAACAGACAAATTTCCTATGAGACAAGGGATAGTAAAGCTCCCTGGATCAGTCATTTTTGATGGTAGCTTATTTTGGAGGACAGCTGAGCATTCTTCACTCAAGGTGATGTGCGAGAGCTCCTCTAACTTCCTTTTGTTGGTCAGCGTTTCTTTGAGAAACTTTTCATATTTTGGCATTTGAGCAATGGCTTCGACGAAAGGGATGTTGATGTGGGGTTGTTTGAAAAGTTCTAAAAACGTCCCATACTGAGCTTCCAATCTGTCCTATTTCAGTCATACAGGGTATGGGATAGGTGGAGCATAAGTTCGGACTGGTTACTTAGGTTGTACAGTGCCTGCTGGAACTAGTTTTTCCTGCGTTTTCTCAGGAGATTCCTTCTCCATAACTGGTCCTGAGGTTGGTGAGGTAACAGTGGTTATGCCACTTAATAATGTAACAACGTTAGCTGTTGCATTCGGGTTGGTTACGGTGTTGCTTGGAAGGGTGTCAGGTGGTCTTTCAGACAATTGTCAGGCAATATGTCTGATCTGAGTTTCTAGATTCTTCAATGATGCTTGTTGACTTTTTAGGTCGGTTTCATGCTTTAATAATACTCCGTTGATATCAACAGCTCTTGAGTCAGCCTTCTTTTCTGCTTCATTTGTTTTTGTCATGATTTGGATTAACATTTCTTCAATTTTTGAGTAGCTCGGATTTTGATGGCTACTTGAACTTTGTTCTTGGAATTGAGGTTTAGGCTAGAAGGATTGGTTCATCGTCCTTTTTTCGAATCTAGGTAGGGTTTGAGGGTTACTTCCTTCCTTCCAACTGAAATTCGGATGGTTTCTCCATCCTGGATTGTAGGTGTTGCTGAAAGCGTTGTTTTGACGTGCAATGAAATCAACTTCTTCCATGGCTTGACCCCTTAGAGAGAAAGGAAAGAGTTTGAGAATGATCTGATCTTCTGAACAATTTTGAATTTTAAAGGTTCCGCATATTCGTAAGAATTGAGATATATGAGAAAGAGGGTCTTCATCGAGAAGACCTTGAAATTGAACTGAATTTTCCACCATATGAATGGTTCTTGATTTTATTTGAAACTTTCGGTGATATCGGGTGGAGCCATTCCATTGCCATAGCCTTCGAGAGTTGGCTTGGCATACTGGCTCATATTAGGTTCATTGTTTTGTGCTTTCATCATTTCTTCAGTTTGATTTTCTCCTGATGTTTTGGCATCTACTGACTCGTCTTTGATTGTTTTAGCGGTTTCTACAGTTCGTTTACGTGCTCGTCGACGAAAAATTCGTTCCGGTTCAGAAATTGGAGAAACAAGCTCAGGTTTGAATGTAGAGGACATACATGGGATTAAATCAAATTTAAACTATTTAACTAAATGTTAGTTAAAATTAAGCTAAAAGTCAGGCTAAGCTATTTTAAAACTAAACTAAGTTATAAGTTAATTAAGCTAAAGTAAAGGTTAGGCTAGCCTTAAAAAAATTCTAATCTAATAGTTAGTAAATACAAAATAAAATAAAAGTTAAAAATTTATACAATTATAAACAATGAATAAATTAAAACTTGGATCGTTCTTAGAAACGTACCGTGTCCCCGGCAACGACGCCAAAAACGTAATGTGTGTTGTGCGTGTGGTTAAATATAGTATGGATTGGGAGGTTTAGCTTTTGCACAAGTTCGTGTTTTAAATTTATAAAAGTGATTTCTACTAAAACTAAGCACACATAAAATAGGCGTGTACCTATCATATATGTAGAATAGTATTGGTAAAAACCAAGTATCGATCCGTGGACACAAATGTGTCTAATAATGAATCTTCGTTTTACTTTAATCGGAGAGTTTAATCATTTTGGGGTTGATTTTCAAACTTTTTATAAAATAGAAATACTTATACAATATATAGGTGACAAGAACATAAATCCTAAATGAGTAATTCAATTATATGAAGGTTACCATCTAAGATCAAGAATCCACTTCATTCTTCCTTGAAGATTATTAAGTAAACATGTGATAAACTTGCCCTAGTTATATGATAGAATAGTCCCTCATTTCTAAGTGAACACATTCTATGACATAAAATAAAGTAGTATGCGTATCTTCAAGTTCATCATTTTCTTAATATCATACTACCATGAGAATTTCAATTTAAGTAGACAAGTAGTTTGGTAAAGTAGAACGATTAGGATTGACTTCGATTTCTCAAATACCAATCCTAACAACTTCGGGTGATTGTAGTTAACTCACACAACCTCCCCTCGGTTGATTTAATTAGGTTATAGTTACACATTCCATTAACATATGATTTCTTTAACTAGCATGATAACCTAAGCGCGCAATCGTGTTAACAATGTTATTTTAGAATTATCAAGACTAGAGAAATATATCATAACCTATATCTCATCATTTCTAAGTACAATATAAGGATCCATGTTTTATCTTGAAAAAATTACCAAGGTATTCTTTTTACCATTTCTAGTCTCCAAGAACATGAGTGATCATGAATAATTTTTAGTCATCAACCTTGATGTAATAAGTTAAAGTGATAAAACATTTATTCATCAATGGATAATTTCAAAATAACCATGTACTTTACCAAACTAAATCACATGTTTAACATAATCATCAAATAAAACAAAGCTTCTTCATAGATTTTAGATGGTAAATGGAGTTTAGCTCATACTTGTAAGGCCACGTTACCGGTAGCCCTACTTTGGTGTTGGATTTACTCATAAACCCAGTTCTACAAATCAGAGTTAATTAAAACTATACGCGGAATATAACTTCAACCATAACATATTACAAAACTGTCAAATCTTGTCTTAACAAACATTCAAATTTATTTAAACATAAAACATAGTCTTTTTAAACATCATGACATTTTCTTGAGATGCCAGTATCTTCGATTCTATGCCATGTGTCTTCAGTCACGCGAGCTGCTTCAACCTATTTGCCTGCGTGCATACTAAAAGTCAGCTATTCTGAGTGAGTTCTAGTTAATTACATAACTTACTTTACATACACATATACGTGACCGAAGGTACGCATTACATACTTATCATGTCCATCATTCATCATACACAATCATTACTAACCTTACGTTATAAAGAGCATTCGCCCTACATACCTCGGATATTATTAAGGTCCGGTACCCTCCATCCTCGGATATTATTAGGGTCCGGTACCCTCCATCCTCGGATATTATTAGGGTCCGGTACCCTCTATCCTCGGATATTATTTGGGTCCGGTCACCCTTCATCCTCGGATATTATTAGGGTCCGGTACCCTTTCTTCCATACCTTTATAGCATACTTTTCTATATACATAATTGTAAGTTTCTCACATACATACATCATTCATTCGTCATCTTACAACATACATATATCATCAACCGTTACCTGGCAGTACATGCAATATCCGAAGATCGTTCATGTACCGACAAGAAAGCATTCATACATTTCACATAATACATATATGACATACACTTATCACTTAGGATAAGTGTATTAACTAATCACATCGAGTATGCACACAGCCCCGAAAACATAACAAGGAATGGGGCTAGAAACTCACCTGAATGCGGTTACGTTCACCGTTTATAGTTATTCCCTTCTTTAGCTGTGCATGATTAACTGTATAACAATTATACGTATCAAATATCTATCGCTACCCATTTCACGTTTCTAGTCTAATTATAACCCTCAACAGACGGGGGTCCAGGGGCAGCGCCCCTGGCAGCAAGGTCTAGGGGCGGCAGCCCCTAGCAGGGTCCAAGGGGCAGAGCTGGTCCTTCGATCATTCTTTTTCTAAGTTAAGGGACCATTCTGTCCTTTTGTTAACTTCTAGTTCGCTACATTGATCCTAACGAATTGGCTTATCTTAGCGAACTGGTCCATGTAGCGAATTGAACCCATTAACGAACTAGTTATAAGCGAACCGGACCTTATAACGAACTGGTCCTTTGACGAATCAGTCCATGTAGCGAATCAGTCCATGTAACGAACTGGACCTTCCAATTCGTTATCTCCGAATGACTATAACGAATCAAGGGTGATTCGTTATCCTTTCCCTTAACGAATTGAACATGATCTGAGGCTAGTTCGCTATGCTTTCTTTAACGAATTACCTGATGAATCACCCCTAGTTCGTTAACTCTCCGTTAAAGAATTAGGGTTAGGGTTTTTCAGAGAATGTCAGAAACATTCTCTGACATCCTTAAAATACCCAGCCGCCTTTCCGGCGCCACCGTGCCGGAAAACCGGGCGGTGGCCGGAAAAAAGTGTTTCAGCACCGTTTTCACCGTTTTTCGTCCCGTTTGATCCAGATCTGAGCTAGGGTGATCCCTAAGCTCATCTTAGGTTCGGTTTATACCCGATTCCATCCGGATCTCGTGACTTAAACGGTTTAACGGTGTCGGCTCGTCGTTTCGCGATTATATCTAACGTGTTTAAGCTCTTACAACGTCATACTATTATTACCTCGGGTCGGGATCGATTCCTCCTTCTTGTTTCGGCTAGATAAGGAGAGAACTAGAGAGAGATCTTAAGTGTGTGTTTTGGTGGTGTATGGAATATGTGAGAAATGAATGATTATATGGGTAATTAAGGCTTATATAATTATGGATCATGGGCTTAAGCCCATGGTGTTTCCTTCTTTCTTTTATAACCCATATCCATTTAACCCAACACTAGCCCAACTCGTATTCTATTTATCTAAACCGATAACGACCCACTATAAAATAGACAGAATTTATTTTATTATTATTACCAAAAGTAGGATGTTACAATAATGAGCATAGTTATGAATATCAAAAGAGATGAAGATAACAAACACATGATCAAACTAGAACAATCTAACCAAATATTGGATGAATCTTCTTCAATGGTGATGGATGATGGTAATGATGAAGATGGATGATGGTAACCTCTAAGCCTTCAAACTCTCACAAGATCTTCAATATGAGTGTATTGTGAGTGTTTTTTATAAGAGAAACCCGTATGGAACTTTTTCTTCAAGCACACTTGATTAATGCAACATGCTCCTCTATTTATAGGCATTCTGGAAAAGCAGGCACGACCTCATGCTCCATGAGGCATGCCCCGCGTCCAATTTTCCTCTCGCATTTAATGCTCTGTCAGATCGTGCATGAAGACTCACCACGGGGGCGTGCTACTTAAGGCACGGCCCCGTGGTTTTGGTGATTTGTTATATTTCTTTTTCCCTTTTCTAGAAGGTGACCATGACACCGTGCTTCATGAGGCACAGCCCCGTGCCTGAGTGTCCAGTATTTTGTCCTTTCTTGTAGATTTTTGTCTTTTATTGCCTAGAGGCATGGGGGAGTGTCCAGGGAGGCATGGGGGTGTGTTCAGGTGTTTTCTTGGGTTTTCTTTCGTTTTTCTTTGGCTTTTTGCTTCTTTCTTCGTCTAAGGCTTGGGTTTACTTGAAAATACATTTTAACATGATAAGTAGCTTTTTGAGCTATATTATTTGATAGAAGTTGAAGTTTTAGAGATTATTTGATGCTAAAAAGATGTATAATTTCATATACATCAGACCCCGTAATGATTGATCAAAACATTTTAAGCTTATTTAAACTTTTTGCAAACTTTTTCAAACAATAAAGGTTTAACCATGGACTTAATTGTCATACGGACTTACAAGCCTTCATATAAAGTATTTATGACTTACTTGTTTGCCCCATGTTACGTGGTTCTAATAAACCCATTTTTGTTTGACAATTTATTAACATTTGTTTTTTCGAATCTGAATCTTGCACTTTGCAGTTTTTCTCCTTTAACATTTTGATTTTCAATATTTGTAGTTAAAGCAAGAATAATTTTTATGGAGATCAATCACTAACGGGCTCGTGTATAACTGATTAATAACATTTTTTCCTTAATCGATATGACTTATATTGAAGTCGGTAACCGCTTCATAATAGTGTAACCACTAGCATATGCGGAAATTTAAGTTTATATCACTTTGACACTTACTCATTTGTCAAGCCTATATCCACATCAATCAATGATCTTGTTGGCTTTTGATCTACTCTTTTCATGTGTTAGGATCGTTAAATACAATTTCTTATCATTTTCCAAAGGTCGAATCAATTTCTCAAAATTTTATAAATTTTAAAATATTTGACTCCCTCTAAGCAGGAGCTCCATCTAAACGAGAGAATATCTTTTTGAAACTTTTTCCGATTTTCTTAAAATATAAAATATTTTTGGTAAGTCAAGTGACTCATTTTTGTTTTTCTTAGAGAAACTGAAAATCTTTTTGGTGAGTTATATTTAACTCATTTTTTTCATCTAAAATTGTGACATATTTGAAAAGATTTACAATTTTATATACAAAAAGATAGATAAGTTATTTTAATCAAAATCGATAGATGGCTTTAGTGAAAAGGTCAGAAAAGTTGTTGTCAGATAGACTATCCTAAGCATGCATTATCACATCATATAACAAAGTTGAAGATATTCAAACCAAATCCCAGCAACTGACGCTGGATCCATCACTTGAGAAACGCTCAACAAGTTGTGGTTCATCCATTTGAACAGGTTTAGTGTAGTTGAAGCACAAAGTACCCTTTCCGCTATCGAAATGGTTTAGCATCAAATAGCAAGGGTTCGTCTCCCATCATATGTCGGGTGCAACCACTATCTAAGTATCGAATACTCTTGACAGACCTCCTTGATTGACCCTACATGCACTAAGCGTTTAAATGGGCATGGGTTCCCGAGACTTAGTTGTCTCGGGAAGGTCAACCGTAAATCATCCAAACTTGATTTTATTTCCAGAAAACCATTTATTTTTTGACGACTCATCACTTGAAGAGCAGAACTTAGGAATCCAAGCACAAACTTGTTCCTTGGTTTTAACAATTTTGGACTTTTGTTTTCTATATTTTAAAACTGTTTTTGGTGAATCCTCAGACTTTTCAGTCTTTATATCTTGTTTGATTTTATCCTTTTTAGTTTTCCAAAAAGGTTTCTTTTTGCGTTTTTCTTTATTAACATGGGATTTCACGTCCACTTCACGGGCTTCACTATTAGCTTTATCAATCCTTGAATCTGGGCTACTAAAAGCACCTTTTGGGGACTGCCTTAGCCGCCTTTGAATATCAAGTTGTTGCTTGAACCAGTGCTTGCAATGTCTTACAAGGTGAGAAGAATGACCACACACAAAACAACATTTTCTCCTAGGAGCACTATAGAACTCATCAAAACTATAATATGGTTGATGCGGTGGGAAAGGTGATCCTTGGAAAGGAGCATGATTATAAATCACATTTGTTGTGCAACCCCAATCATCAAAAACATTAATATAATATGGATCAACAAAATTTTGTTGATAATGACCATAGTAATTGTTGTCAAAACAGTTACATGATTACATGACTGAGGATTTTGTGATTGATTAGTTGTTTAAGAAAATGATCTTTTATTTGGTGGCACATATTTACGTGAAGTAATAGTTTGATTATCATTTTCAAACACTTTGCTTTTACTTGAATTATCCTCATTCTTACAACTTGATGATGAACAACTTTATATGTTCACCTCAACAGGCCTTTCCATCGATCCACTTTCTTCTACACAACCTGATGAACAAGATAAATCAATACTATAACTAACTAATGAAGGAATGGGATCAACAGTTTTTGAGACAAGAGAAATAGATGTCTCTGGTTTTGGCACATGATCAATACATAGACCATTTTGTCCTCGGGTGGGATATTGAAACTAAAGTGAGGCAAGCTAGTATAATTCTCAATGAATGGAGGTGGAACTGATGTGAGATCGCAGCATATACTTGTCTTTTGTTTCACTCAAATTTGTGCCCCAATAATCCCATTCAATTTATCATAGGCTAAATCAAATCTTTCAACAACTATTTTTCTTTGAGCTAAATCTAGTTCTAACTTCTCAACTTTAGCATTTAGTTCAACAACACGTCTTTCATGATGCTCAGCTAGTTTTTTAGCTCGAAAAAGTTTTTCATTAAGCTTAGCCATATCATTATTATAAATTTTAATCCTAGTGGTAAAAACTTTTTCAGTCTTCTTGTAATCATCGTTCTAACATTTAAGGCTAAGATTTTCATCTATCAGGGCAGCATTATGAGTTCTATAGGTCTCTATATTTTATTTATACAAGCTTGAGAGCATAAGTGTGTATGTACCTCGGGAAGGATAAGACTTGCTTGATAGCTTCCACCTGCAACACTTGTCCCGGCTTTATTTTCTTTGGACTGATTGTTTATTCGAAGATTGTCATCCATTAATTCAAAAGAGTTGATGGTAGAAGCCAACTCTAAGAGTGTTATGGTATTCAGATTTGCGGTTCTCTTGATTGTAACCATACTGATGGTCCATGCTTACGGAAGTGAATCCAACAACTTCATGTTGATCTCAGATAAATCATGGAAGATGTCGGCGCTTCTCATTTCAGTGACAAGTGAATCATATATGCTGATGAGATAGACAACCGATTCTCCTTGAATATGTTTAAATATGTTGAATCATCCTTTAAAAGTGTCATTTTGGCCTTCCCTCATATTTAAACTTCCTTCAAGGTTATAATTGCAAGACATATTTTTTTAACAAAAGACCAAGTAATAATAATAAACTTTTTTTTTGTCAAAGTCAAAAAGTCAACCGGTCAAAGTCAACTCGATTACTTCATTTGATTAGAAGAATTTTTTATTTATTTATTTTTTTTGTCGAAGTCAAAAAGTCAACAGTCAACTCCCATTCGATTAGAGAAGTTTTTTTCTCAAAGTCAACGCGGCTCGTTGACCGGCTCGATTAGAAGTTGACCGGCTCGATTAGAGGTTGACCGGCTCGATTAGATTTTTTTTATTTTTTTAGAAGATAATAACCCAGATTTCAATAAAGTCTAAAGGACTTTAGCCTAAAAACCAATAGATTGACCTAGATCTGAGTTTTTATACCGGATCTGAATTCAGACACAATAACCAAAAACACAAAAAACTTAGATTTGATGATTTTAGGATGTGAAGCACTTCAAAAGTAGTCGGTAACATGAAGAACAACCTCAAATATAACAAAAACTAAGATCAAAACCCGAAAAGTTTGATCCGAAAACCATAAAAGTTGAGCCGAAAGTTCTGATACCACTTGTAGGTCCTCTTTGGATGGATCTAACAGCTTTACTCGGATCAATCCGTGTTGTTAGCTAGCAGAAATCACTAACAACACTCGGATCTCATATCTTAGTCTTGAAAAATAGAAAAAAGAAAGATAAAAATTTGGTAAGTGGTGGAGAAAAAAGTTCTCTTTATTTCCTTAGGTTGATAAGAGTTTTGAATGGTTGGTTGGAGAAATGGGTAATGTGACCTTATTTATGGTCCCATTTCTCCAAGTTTACAAAACATGGTTACAAAATAAATGTACTGAGGTACGTAATACGCCGACTATAAGCAAATATAAAGACATACACAATCCTAATAATAATATAGAATATTAGCCTTACACTAAATTTATGTATATTTTGAAATATAAAACCGCGAAACTTATCGGGCTCTTTATATAAAACATTAAAAGCTCTAAACTAATACTATAATTTGTCATGATTATTGTTATAGCGTTAATCATCGTTAAAAACATCAATTTTTATATTACGTTACTCGTTATGGTCTATGGGCCTTTTTATTTCAGCTTTGCCAAGGTATTTAAATCCTCGTAGACGGCCCTGCATAGCTGTATCTTTCCGGCGTCATTGTCACAACCCGATCTGAAGGATCTTGTAGGTGTCGTTAGGGTTCCGCCCGCACCCAGCGGCGGCTTTGGTTTCCCGGTGTGGTGGTTTGGGCCGAAAAGGGACCCGATAAACTAATGTGTTACCGACTTTGGTTTTCCGGTGTGGATGATGGTGAGGGGCCGACAAGCTGGTGTGTTGCCAGAGATGGTGAAGGTAACAGTGGCTAGAGATGGTGACCAGAATGTGTGCGGGTATTTCGGTCATTTAACACAAATTTAACGATTATAATTAACGGAGTTAACAGTTTGTTAGACTGAGATTGTTATTAGTAAAAAACTAAAAGTTAGGACCGTCACCGGTTAGATTATTAGTTGTGTTTATTATTGGCCAATGACTAATAATTTGGATTATTAATATCCAATTTTCCTTTTTTTTCAACATTGTTAAAAATGAACAAACCGGAGGTGAAAGCCCTAATCTATTTACCCATTCAACTAAAACCCAAAAACCGATTAGGTATCGGATTAATTCCAAAATGAATCCTTCCTAGTTGCTAGCTGTACCAAAGGTCGACTATTCATAATTCCTGGGTCCGGCGACTTAAATACATTAAAACTGTTTATTATTAAAGAATTCATATTTCACTTGATGACAAATGCATCACTTTCCTTAGAGCATTCACATCCCGTTCCCCATCTCCATATCTATAATTACACTACAAAACACTACATTTCTCTTTCCTGTTTAATTAAATAAAACTTTTATCATTACAGTTTTCTCTCTACTCACAACCAATCCAACAAATATTAAAAAATAAATAGGGGACAAACAATTTTCCCTAAATATTTTCCCAAATTTACAAAAAATCACTAAATTTCTCTCTCCACCCTATAATTTACACTCACAATTATTCAAAACTCATCCCTATAATTTACCAATCCCCCCCACATAATTATGGGGATGAGATGGGAATGCTCTTACATGCAAGTAGGGCGCCAACCAAATACATATACCATAAATATAGGTCAATACATATCTAGTAATCTAATATCAAGTTAAAGATAACAAATGACATGCATACATGTGGATGTAATTTCCTCGCACCTGAGTTGCTTAGTCTACTCTTAGTCCAAGTCAACTAAATAGTCAACGAAGTTACCATGTTAAAAGCCTGCCCACACCTCATGTTCGATCAATCCCATAGAACTACATTAATACTATTCTCGGTGCTAGTTTGTGATGATGGCTGCATTCCCTCCATTTTCTTTGGTTGGTCCTGAGTTCATTATACCAAATCCACTTGAAATTGTAGTCCATAAGTATCCTGGCAGATCAAACCTTGTGATCACTGACATTAATCATACAATCTTGCTAAAAGTAAGACCACATGACACAACATTCCATGATCAGCTCGGGCTACTTGACGCTGATGACAAAATCATCGCAATACTCCGCCCAAAGGTTAATTTAAGTTTCTACTTCTTGAATATAGCCTAGTTGTTTTGTGGTTTGTATTTTAGTCTTGCGGCTAATATATAGTATTATTTTCCAGAGTTTTAGTTTGCATAGTATATGGAATGTGTTTAAGGGTGAAAGTAATAAGGATTCGGACTTGATATTCAGCACAATCTGAACATAAGTTGCAGTTTAAGCTCAATAGCGTGACGTTGGCAAACAATATGAGAAGCAACGGTTCGTGTGATATGAGGGTCAAAGGGAACTGGACCATGGGAAACATCACTATTTATGTTGGAGATTCTTCAACCGCTATAGCTCAGGTAGTTTTCGTACTTTTAACGTTGTTTGTTAGTAATTTTGGCAACATTTATGTATAGTTTCGTTAATTATTGTGACTATTTATTGATCTTGTAGATGCATAAACCGCAAAATGAGAAGTTCGTTAAGGACAAGTTCACGGTGACAATTCAACCTAACATGGACTATGCGGGTGTGGTTGCACTTTTTGCGATTGCCGACGCTCTTGAACATCCAGAGAAGATTAAAAGAGGTTACGGTGGCGGGAAAGCTGGAGCTGCGTTTGATGTTCTTGATGTTGTTAGTCAACTCGGAAATTAGTTCCATTTCAATTTCCAATCATAAGTTCATGTATGTGTTGTTGTCAGCTATTTTGTTGTCTCACAGTTAAAGATTCATGTTGTCGATCCCATGAAATCGATCGTTTGTATTATATTAAACTTAATACCACCACTAGCCTTGTTCTTGTTGAAATTATAATGTGGCACTATTTCAACCAACTTGAGGTTTTGAATTTTGATAAATAACTAACCACATGAAAGCAAATAATAAGTTAACAATGTTGATCAATTCCTTATTGTGATAATGGAAAACATGAATAATATGATAAACCTATAATTATATGTGTACATGTTATAGCATGGAGAGTAGCAACCGCATCGAAGAAGGATGTAGACGACATAGTTGTCAGCTTGATCGACCCTTTAAGATATATAGTTAAGGATGGTGTTAGGGTTCTTAATAGGAATTCGATTTAGGAGAGAGGAGACACACAAAAGTGTATGTGTGAGATTAAGTTATGATGTTAATATTTATCTCTCTTTATATATACATAAGGAGAAAGCCTTTATTAATTAATTAAAGGTAATATGGTCCATCAATAATTACCAAACTAATATATAATAAGATATAATTAATATTTTGATCTAATATTACATAAATGATAATGATTGCCATATGTATATATATATATATATTCTTACATTCTCCCACTTGGCCAAATAATCATTTATTATGAGTATTAGATTAGTCTAATTAGAAGTTAATACTCATTTTAACTTTAAACTCAAACTCAAACTGAAGCAGAGAAATAAAGTAATTGAATTGAACATCAGCTCAAGACCCCATTAATCATTAGGCCAAAGCATATCACACCAAACGTACCCAAATCTGCTACCCTCATTGTATCAAACGTGGTCATGCGACGATCACACTCTAAATCAACGATGAGATTTTTGTTAAAAAAAATTATTTTGTTAAGAATGAATATTTTCTTAAATTATCAATTTAATCAATACTCTAAGTTAAAGTTATTAAAATTTTATGTTGTATTCTCATGAAATTTTCACAAAACTAGAAATTTCACATTGTTATACAATTTTTCTTTTTCCAAAACAAAATAAAATTTTCACGTGTCGTCATTGTAGCATGTCTTCTTCCCGCCTTATCAACCGTAACTGTCGCACCGGCAACTCGGGCCGTAGCATGTCATCCCGTATCGCTAAGAAAATCGTGGAAGCCCTCCCAACAATCATCTCTCAACTCCAAACTATGAATGCCCCTACATCATCCACAACTCGGAACCCAATTGCTTGCTTCATCAAACAATTCAAGAGTGCCAACCCGCCCGAATACTTCGGTATCGACGGTGCTACTTATCTCCTCCAATGGTTCGAATAAATGGAGAGCGTGTTCCTCCACTGTGAATGTCCCGAGGACAAGAAAACCACTTACGCCTCTAGCGTACTCAAGAAGAATGCCCTCAATTAGTGGAACGGTGTGAAGCGCACGCTTGGCGCTGAGGTTGCCATGGCCTAGCCATGGGATGAGCTCAAGAAACTCATGCTCAAGAAGTTTTGCCCGAAACATGAGCTTCGAAAGTTGGAAGAGGAGTTTTGGAATTTGAAACAAGAAAGTGGCCATGACACCATCTACAACGATCGTTTCCATGAACTGAGTCTTCTCATCCCCCACATGGTCACTCCCCTTGAACGTTCAATCGACAAGTACATCTCGGGTTTGCCTATGAAAATCCGAGATTCCGTCCTAAGTCGTGACACTCAAACCCTCCATGATGCCATCACCTTAGCCGGTGCCCTCCCCAAAACCACCTTAAAGCCGGGACCTTGACGCGGAAAAATTCCAAGAAGCCCAATTATTAGCCAACATCCGAGCCCACCTAAGAACCCAAGCCCGAATTTTCCAAACCCGAGTCTTCTAAGCCCGAATCCTTCAAGCACAACAAATCCCTTCATTACCGCAACAATAAAAGAAAGTCCAATTCCCAAAACTATGTATTGGCCCAATCACAAGCCCAACCCACCAATTATGTGATACGTGTAACTTTCACCATTCGCCTAACTTAAAGTGTCGACAGTGCACCCATTGCAATCGATTTGGTCACCTCTTTACCACATGTCGTGAACGCAACCAACTTTTGATGCAACCATTTACATCACCTCTTACCCAACCCTTACCTTATGTTCAACTGTATACTCAAGCACCCTCAACTATTAGAGTTTGTTACAATTGTGGGTCCCCCTCACTATTATCGCAATGCATGCCCAAGACTCGCACACATGAACCTAAAGCAATCATATCCAACCCAAAACGCTCAATATCAAGCTTACCAAGCCCAAGTAAATCAACTTCAACCAATCCAAGCTCAACCCATCCAAACAATTCAAGCCCAACCCACTCAACCAATTCAAGTCAACCAAACCCCAATCAACCAATCAACCTTAAGTGACCAAGCTACTCAATGACAAATGTGTTACATCAATGGTCCCCAAGTCTAAGCATAACCCTTTATGAAGGCATGCTACATAAAAGACGTTTCCTTTTATTTAGTTCCTTTTATTTAAATCTAATGTTTTGACTTCAATAAAACTCCAGTTTTGTTATGAATGAGAATTATGGTTATTTATAATGGTATTCAATCTCCCAGTTATTCTTATTAGTTCATTTACTGCACTATTTATTGTTACTCCATTTATTATCATGATTTAAGTGGTCTATGACCGGTTATTTATCGGGACTATGTGCATGGTGATGTGCATAATTATCTAATAGTACCGTATTTGTATCATAAACTACCTATGACCAATTTCCTATAAACGTTTTGGAAATTGGGACTATGAACATTTTGTTGTACATAGTTATCTAATAGGAGTCACATGTACAAATTTTATTTCGATATTTTAATACATGACTACCCAAACCCTTTAAACTCACCACATTCTCACAGTACTCTTACCTCATCTCATCGATTTATAATCTCGGTCTCAAAGCTTATCTATTATTATAGTCCATAAGTCATGTGAATTTTTTTTTGTGTGAACCTATTTATTATTGCGTGAATTTTGTCGTCATCTCAAGTATTTTCTGTACATCGTATGGGTAAGTTACTTACATAATTTCAAAATTTTTCCTCTATCTATTTATTTCATTTTCTTGTTATTACTCTCGATGGTTAGCTTCAACAATTTCGTCACTTTTAGGGTTATTTTACTAGTTAATTATGTTCATCAATTTTCATTCAGTTTTTAGTTCATTGCTACTGATCAAATGATATCGATTTAAAAAATTTTCTTTTACCCTTGTTTTCAAACCCGCACAACGGAACAAACCATGTGTATCATGTGACGATCTAAATATTTATGAGTGCACGCATAATTATCGAAATCCTCGCATGGAACTCATAGTGAATACGGTTGTGTGTCATAACTCGGTATCGAGGGTGATCTTGGGTAATGTTACAAATGTCGATGTGATAAGGGTATGGTGGATACACCGCGGGTACATCTTATATATAAATTTCCTTATCATATTTTCAATTTGTAGCGTTATTCGGGTCATTCGAAGGTCTGCGTTATATTAAAAAAAAATCTTTTCTTTCTTAGACTCTTACTTTATCTCTTTATGTTATGGTTTTTCTATAATTTCGGAACGAAATTTTCAAAAAATTGTGACTACTGTAACATTTGTCAATTTTTGGACCCGAAAACCCGACTCGTTTAAATTTTTATTTTTTTATTATTTGATTTTAGTTATAAGATTGTGCAAAAATCACCCCCTTTTCATGTTCTATCCTAACTTGTTAGCCATCCAACCCCGAAGGGCCATTCTGAAAATTATTAAAATATTATTTTAATCCATCTTCTTCCTTCCCCATCATCACCGTCGAGCTATACCCCCTTTGCTTGTTCCTCAATATTCGTCGTAATTGATCTTTCCAAACCCTTCCTTGACCCATAAACGCGTTAACCGACAACCTAATTATAGTAAACCATAGTGATTTGACAGCTAATCGCGACCCTAACGAACCGCAACCTAAACTCGTCCCTAATCCCTATATATACTCGTCTAAAATTCAAATAAACTCGTTCACAGCTCACTCAAGTTATCGCGACCTAAACCCCCATGCTTAATTATACTATATCAACCTCTTGATCTTCGTTTTAACCCCGTCTTCTGTCGGTCGTTCTTCGTCCTAATTGACCCTCGTTGGCCACTGTTTAAGGTAATTGAATTACATGGTTTGAATCATGATACTGTGTTGAATAAAAGCCCTAAGGCTAATTGGATAAACATTAACAGATTTGAATCAATTGAATCCGTTAGGGTTCTTAGCCAAATCTGTTGATGTTTGCTTATGTTTATATTATTTGGGTTCTGGTTCTGGGTATTGTTGCAAGCTGTTGGATGGCTCAACTGGTTAAGACACTTGAATCCTGGGGTGGAGGTCGCGAGTTCAACCCCCTGCACCCCTGATTTTTTTTAGGTTTTAAATTTATTTTCTTTTCTTTAATAATCATAATAATAATAATAATAGTTAATTAAAACCATTTTAATGAAAACCGACTTGTTAATACTTGTTTTTCTCACGGTTTCGTCCATGTATATACGTATACAAGCATATATGCATGTATATATAATTATATATAATAACTTAAAAACTACTATTTACTACTACTATATATAAAAAGTAAACTTTACTTATAAATATACAAACTAATAATATTTTTAAAGATGTATTTTACTTAGAAACAAATGTTTTAATATATATATATATCAAGTAAATAAAACTGTAAGTAAATTTTATTAAGATAGATTTTTATAAATTTATTTAAATTTTTTATAATAAATCTTTATGTATAATAGTATATTATTTTATTTTATATTATCGAATTGTTGTAATCAATATTAATCTTTATTTAAGCGTATATATTACTCTCGTTTCTTTTAGGCTTTAACGTCGCGTGTGACTTTCCCCGTCTTCCTATTATCTTAATCATATTCATTCGTTTTTAAAGTTAGTTTACATATCCCCCTTTTTTATCTTTTATATTTTTGGGGGTAGCATGTATACCTTATTCAATTTTATTCATCGTTTTATTTCTACATCTATTTCAAACACAATTCGTTATATGTTTATGTGTGATGATTGCAATATCTATGACTATGCTCTATGTGTTTAAATGTTTATTTTATGTTTGGTGGTTTGTATCTCATCCTCATCTATTCTCATATAGTATGATCATACATTTATCCAAGTACATTGATTTCGTATCAATAGGAACGAGTCCACATCTATTTAGTTGTTTACATTTTCATAGGAAGTGTAATGCTCAACATTAACATATGAATTGTGGTTTTTATTTATATATATCTCAACTAAAACTTATGTATTCTCACCAACATTCGTATTGACAAACTCTATTTTCATATATGCTACAGGTACAAGTAATTTACATTAATCAAGATTGAAGATATTATTTTTTACCTTAGGATATTTATTCTAAACCCAAAAAGTATGAAGTATTTATTCTGTATTTTGAATTTGTGTACTTGTTTTAATGTTAATGAAATTAAATAATTATTGTCGCTTTAATTAAGTGTTTTTTGAGCTACTATCCTATCAATACGTTACGCCCCGGCATGTTCCGCCTTTGGTCAGGGTGTGAGAACTGGTGGATGACAAGAGTATTTTAGTAATCTTCTCTTAATAAATAATAATAACAATAACAATAATAATAATAAATTAGTAATAGATAATAATAATAAAAATAATAATAATAATAATAATAATAATAATAATAATAATCATCAATCAGCTCACCATCATCATCATCCATGGCATCTACTATAGTTTCTTCCTAATCAAACTCAAACACAAATACATAAATTCAATCTCATAACTTCCTTCAATCAAACTCATAACCATGAACCCACCACCAACGAATCCTCCCAAGAATCCACAACCCACTTCAATTCATCATCGTCCTCCCACATTCCGACCCGAACCCAAACCCGAACAACCTCAACCACTTGCTCTCACTCGGCATCCCAAGAAAATGACATCGTGGGAGACCCACTTTCGATTTCACCTAAAACCCATTTCAATCCATCAATCTTGACCCGTTTCGATTATCGGCACTTCGGTTCGCCGGAAAGGCGACTGGCGGTGGCTTCAGAGACCACCGGAAAATGCTAAGTCTATCATGTGTTTAAATTGATCCAAACCGCCATTGCCACTACCAACAACGACCACCGCAGCCGCCACTACTTGCAACCACCATCGCCTTCGCCACTACTTGCAATCACCATCGCCGCCACTACCTCCCACTTCCCCGGCTACCACCACCACTTGACAGTTACCGATCATTACCACACCATCGTCACCCGAAAATAGAACAAGAACACATATCTGAAACATGAATTAGTAAAGACGAATCCGATTTGGAAATATGTAAATCCGATTTGATATTAATATATTGTATTGATTAAATGATATGGTAGTATATTATGTATTGAGAATCTTGTAGTGTTGGAGGAGAATAGGAAACCTTAATTGGAAATTGGGGAAGATGAAATGTTGAAGGTGGTATTATATATTTTATGTATATTATGTAATAAAACTAAAGGATCAGCTTAGTTCACATGGTTGGCTCTATGTGTTAGTGAACCAGGGGTCTAGGGTTTAAATCCCAACCTCCACATGATTTGGGATGATTATTTTTAAACTGAACTAAAGACTTAGGGTAAAAACATAATTTCAGCATTTTTAATGGGTCAACGGATGTTTAACTGACAGTAGGGGTCATACTGAGCCCGCTAGAAAACTAGAATGATTCAACACGTGCAATTAAAAAATCTGTGGTTCAATGGTAGCCTGTCCATATTATATAGGGATGCACAAATTACACACTGAGGCAAATCATAAGTTTCTCTTTAGGTTCTTTCTTTATCTCCTAAGGCTCCTTAACACCCGATCATCTCATCACCTACAATTGTTATAGAAATTAAGGCATAGGCTTTAAAGCATTCTCATCCAACCTCCTATATTATGTGAGGGAAGTTTTTATAATTCAGAGAGTGATTTGGGGTGTTGTGAGTGAAGAGTTTTTATATTTTAGAAAACGCAATGATTTTTCTGTATATTTGAAAAATTATTGTTCACCCTCTATAATTTTTTAATATATTTTGAAAGTGGTTGTGAATGAGGGAAAGAGAAATGATAATGACAAAAATATAAAAAAATTATTATATAATTGAAAATGAGAGAGAAAATGTAGTATATTTTAGTGCAATTTTGAATTTAAGGATATGAAATAGAACGAGGATACTCTTAGGTTCATATACTTTAATACATAATACATGAAATACTTGTTCGGGATTTCTTGAGCAATATTCCCTTCTCTTACAATGCAAAAATAGCTGCAAAAATATTCTGTTTGTAAGGCCCCGTTACCGGTGCCTCACTTTGGATGTCGGATTTACTCATAAACACAGTTCTCACAAATCAGAGTTAATTAAAACTTTTGCAGAAACGTTAACTTCGATCATTCATTACCAAACATTCAATATTTTCTTTAAAACATAACATAATACATCATATTTAAAACATCATTTCTTCCATCTTCATATGCCAGCCGTTCGATCCATGCCATGTGTCATCCTCATGCAAGCTCAATAAACATATTTACCTGCGTGCATACTAAAAGTCAGCTAAGCTGAGTGAGTTCTAGTTAATCAAGAAACTTACCATACAACCATTACAGGCAATTATATACGTGTCCAAAGACACATGGTCCTCTGTCTAACCTGTTCACTTTAATGCTTAACCTCTTCGATGCCCTTTACGTCTTAGCGACTTGTTTACGGAAGCACATAGAGGCTCGCCCTCCCACGCACTCACGCTATTCCACTTAAGAACGGAGGCACGTATAGGCTTGCCCTACCATGCACTCGCGTTATGCCACTTTAATAACAAAGGCATGTATAGGCTTACCCTACCACGTACTATCGATATGCCACTAGCACCCTTACTAGACCCCTTTCCACTTCTATCACACTCTACCTCTACTTGTCTATGACACGCTTCCTATCAGTTCATCATTTACATGATAAGCAAGTTGCATCATAACAATCACACACACTAATAACCACTTGGAGATCATTACCTTTGACGGTACGCGCAATAACCGAAGATCGTTCACGCACCGGCAAACATTCATTCATAACATTCATACATACTATCACATCAATCATTATATCATACACTTACCACTTATGGTAAGTGTATTCACACTTCACATCGAGTATGCACACAGCCCCGAAAACATAATAAGGAAATGAGGCTAGAAACTCACCTCGATCCTGTTACGTTCTCCGTTCACGGTTATTCCTTTCTTTAACTGAGCTCTGCTAACTGTATATTAATTACGTGTATCAATACTTGTCCTAATCAGATTATTCATATTTCAGCCCAAAATGGCTAAGTCTGGTCTATTCTAATGGCTTTATAAGGTACTGTATTCATAAGCATGGACTTGTATTAAAATAGAATTTACCTAGAATATAATTTTACCCTCAAACACTAATGTATTAAAATACTTTGCATTCAAATACAATATGTTCCTTTCTTTCTTTCCTTTTGTAATCGAATACTCAACACTCGTTAAATCTTTCTTTCTCCTTTTCTGTATTTGAATGGAAGTTTAGAATACAACTTCATATACGAATACAGTATATTCGAATACTCATTGTATTCGAATACATATATTGTATTCGAATACATATATTGTATTTGAATGTCGATATTGTATTCTAACATAAGCATAGTATATGAATCATTCCTTGTATTCGAACGTAGGTATTTTTTGCGATCTTTCCAATGTATTCGAGTCTTTCATTGTATTCTAACATGTTCATTGTATTCGAATATTTCAATGTATTCTAACATGTCCATTGCATTCGAACCTTTCAATGTATTCTAACATGTATATTGCATTCGAGTCTTTAAATGTATTCTAACATGTTCATTGTATTCAAATCTTTCAATGTATTCTAGCATATATATTGTATTCGAAGCATTTAATGTATTCGAATACATGTAATGTATGCGAATTTGTTTATTGTATTCGAGTATGTCCATTGTATTTGAATGACCTGCTGTCATATGCTCCTTTTATGATCATTTCTTTACATCTCACGACATTAATACCATATTATGGCACTATGTCATCCTTAACCCGTTTCCATTTCCATTTTTCGGCCAAGACCTAACCCGTTTATCCATAAAGCCTGAACCTTTATGATTTAAATGTTCTTAGGTTAGATCTAGGATTTCTTCATACGAGCCGTATATGTCCATGAGTTCGCTAAGTCCATTTTAAACATCAAGTTTGTAATTTTATGGTTCATCTATACCCGATTTACTCTAGGGCTAAGTTCTAGGGAAAACCGTTCTTAAAAATGTAACCTTTAAGGATAAAGAGCATACCTTTATGCGTTGTTAGGCTACGGTTAGCTTGGATATTAAAAAATGATCTTGTATCTTGCTCGTATAGTCAAGATCTATCAAGATCTAGCTCGGTTTTGGTCTTGGATCACTTCTCTTGGTCACGACTAGTTGTGCTAGAGAGAGTGTGTGTGTTTAGTGTGTGTCGGGAGGCTAGGAAGATGAAAATGAGGGTTTTAGGGAGGTTTTAGGAAGTATTTATACTCTTTTAATTCCATGGACCTAAGCCTCATCTCATCCCTTATTCCATCTTTCACCACCCAAGCCCATACTCTTTTATTATATTTAATCTTAGTTAAATATTAACACACATTTCAATAAACAAACATCATTTCCTTTTATTTATTAATATAGTATTTAGGATGTTACATTGTTAGATAAATAAAAACAAATGCCCCAACAATTGGATTCCAATCTTCAAAATAACCTATTTAAAACCTATTGTCTCTACTTGACAATTGATCAAACCTATAAATGGACTTTTCCTTTAAAATCAATAATATAATGTCTAAGCAATTTTCTCACTATTATTCTTAAATAATAATAATAATAATAATAATAATAATAATAATATATTATATTATATTATATATATACATAAATTGTAATGTTTTTATTAACAAATTAACGAGTATAACTGATACCCGCGGGATGTCCAATACCTGATGGATGATTAACTGACAAATGCCTAATGGTTATTTGACCATTGACCCAACCTGAACAAAGAACCATTTAACATAGACCTTCAAACCTAGAACTGGACAAATAACACATGGGTCAGTATGGTTTTAAAGCGGGTATGGTGGGACAGGATGCAAATTAATGACTTTAATCTTCCAGGTAAAACCCAGTACATGTAACCGTTTACCATTCAAATTAAAGTTGCCTATGATAGATTATAGATAAAAGAAAAAACATATAAACAAATAATAACTCAAAATTACCGACTGATACATTGTATAAACATCTGGCCCACCAAGTTCATTTACTTTTCCATACTCAACAACCAAAGAAGTGGCATCAATGAGCGAAATACACACAGATTGAATCTTGTAAACAACAAATATATAACAAAGTGTTGAAAAAGCACATTTCACTTAAGTTAGTTTCCATGTTTTGCAATGAAATTTTAAAGTTAATAGGAGGAAAATTAAGTAATAGCTGGTAGATCCACCACCACCAAGTTATAAGTGGAAGAAGTTATTATTATTATTATTATTATTATTATTATTATTATTATTATTATTATTATTATTATTATTATTGCAAACTGAGCCCACATTCAAGATCATATCTTCATTACCAACCATCCCTGCAGGTCTCAGTTGTGACCTGAAGACAACTTCCAAACAAATCACTCTCTCTCTCTTAAAAAGCTCATTTCCTAGAGAAACTGGTTAAATGAGATTTCTTAGCCTAAAAAAAAAGGGTTAAACGGGTCTAGGCCTGTAAACGAACCGAACGTTCGGTGAATTGTTCGGTGGAAAGTTCGTTTATGTTCGTTTATTTAATAAACGAACGAACATAAACAAAAAATTTGTGTTCGTTTAATTAAACTAACGAACAAGAACACATGGTTCATTCGTTCATATGTTCATGAACATTCGCTTATGTTTGTTTATTTATGTTCGTTTCTGTCTATTTATTTATGTGTGTTTATAGTATTAATAAAAAATAATTAAATACTATTTGGATGAATCGTCTACTTAAAAGTTTTATATTTGTTAATTTGTATTCATTTAAGTGTTTTCATTTATGTTCGTTTATGTTTTGTTTGTGCTCGTATATGTTCATTTATCTTTGTTCAGTTATATTTATTTAGATTTTAAACAAACGAACACAAATGCTCATTTTTTTAAATAAACAAACATGAACATAAATTTTTGTTCGATTAAGTGTTCGTGTTTGCTTAAAGTTGAATGAACGAACACGAGCATGCCCTTGTTCATGTTCGTTCAATTCTTTTACATGTTTTCATTATTCACATTGATGAATACATCATTCTCAATCTCTAGGCTCTGTCAATTTTATTTATATTCGTTTGAATGAACACGAACATAAAATCTCGTTCGGTAAGTGTTCTTGAACCGTTCGTGAACACATTAACTCTACTATATATAATGCATGAGTGAAAACCTCTTAAATTTTAAAAGGTACAATCACTAATGCATAATAAACAATTACTAATGCATACAAATTTGAAATTTTAGAGGTAGTATAGTATTTTAGACATGTTGACGGTTAAGAATATTTGTTTTAGAAAATAGTTACAAATATAATCCTTCAACATCAACAAAACTTTGTTAATTTATAAAGTAGTTACACATAAACCCCTAATCTTTACCCATTTATTTGACAAGTTCATTCAAAATTTTTATTTCTTCTATATCTTTTTATATATTATGTTTTAAAAAAACGGACTTACCATTGCAAAGTGCTTATTTTTGTTGACGTTTCAATGTAAATTTTATTTTATTTTGAGGTGTTTATTATAATGTATAAGTCAATTAAGCATAAACTCAAATATGCAATTATTAACCTAAAATATAATTACAAATTTAACCCTTTAACTATGCTCAACTTTTGTAAATTTAAATAATAATTACTTTTTCATCCCCTTAAGTTTACCCATATATTCAATTATTTTATTTTTTCTTTGTTTTTTTATATCTTTGAATATAAGTTTTAATAAATTTCAAACATACAATCATGACGTGTTTGTTTTTGTCAACATCTTAGTGTATAATTTACTAAATATCGATGTGCATATTATAAGCAAAAAGATTTTGTGGCATTTAATAAAAAAGTATCAATTTTGGTTCAGGTTAAAATGCCCAGCAAAATGAATTTTGATCATTTTTTTAAAATATTTTTATTTTTTCGAGTCAACGATCGAGGACTTTGATAGGTCAAAATGTGTTCGAGTTATGACGAGATGTAAGCCAAATGAGTTTAGGTCATTATAAAAAAAAAGTTTAACATTTTGTCAGGTCAAAGTGGGTAACAAGTAAAATGAGTTCAGGTCATTTCACTACGTGAATATTGACCTTCGGCCACACGAAAAAAGTGTGGCCGTAGGCCTTTAGTCACACACATTTGGTTCAGGTCATATGTGGCCAAAGGTTGCGACACCGTAGGTATGATATGGCCACACACAGTTTTTAGTGGCCTTATGTGGTAATAAGTGTGGTTAAATGGTACAGCCATTAGTTGCTGGCCATCAAGAAGCCTCTCCAATAAGTGTTGCTAAACGGTAGAAATTGGCCACATGACAATTTACTATGAGTGACCATTGCATCTATATAGCCACATGTATTCATGTTTCAGCCACATGAATTTTATATTAATGTGGCCAATAAGGTTGTGTTAAGCTTGCATTGTGACCTATACCGTGTGGATATAGCTAAGAAATGGCCACTTAAATTTAATAATTGGGTGGCTAATTATATGATATAGACACTAGATATTACATTAAAAGTGGCTAAATATGTTAACTTGCCACTCAAAAACTCCTTTGTAGATTATAGTGTGACCATTGTCTTACCGTTTGTCACACATAATGTTTGTCCTAATATAAAGTGTGGCTATTGTAAAACTTTTCGTCATACATAGTGAGGTACTGTGTGGCTAATAATATCTTATAGACACCGGATGTTATTGTGAATGTGGCTAAAAATGTGAACTTGCTAGTTAAAAACTCTTTTGTAGTTTGTGGTGTGGCCATTGTCTTACCGTTTGTCACACATAATGCTTTCCGTAATTTAAAGTGTGGCTATTGTCAAACTTTTCGTCACACATAGGGAGGTACGGTGTGGCTAAAAATATCATATAGACACCGGAGGTTGTTGTCAATGTGGCTAAAAATGTGAACTTGCTAGTCAAAAACTCTTTAGTCGTTTGTGGTGTGGCCATTGTCTTACCGTTTGTCACACATAATGTTTTTCCTAATTTAAAGTGTTATTGTCAAACTTTTCGTCACGCATAGTGAGGTACTGTGTGGATAATCATATCTTATAGACACTGGAGGTTATTATGAATGTGGCTAAAAATGTGAACTTGCTAGTCAAAAACTCTTTTGTTGTTTGTGGTGTGGCCATTGTCTTACCGTTTGTCACACATAATGCTTTTCGTAATTTAAAGTGTGGCTATTGTCAAACTTTTCGTCACACATAGTGAGGTACTATGTGGCTAATAATATCATATAGACACTGGAGGTTGTTGTCAATCTGGATAAAAATGTGAAGTTGCCACTCAAACACTCTTTTGTAGTTTGTGGTGTGGCCATTGTCTTACCGTTTGTCACACATATATAATGCTTTTCCTAATTTAGAGTATGGCTATTGTCAAACTTTTCATCACACAAAAATGTTTATGTTGTGGCTAATTGTAAGGCCCCGTTACCGGTAGCCCTACTTTGGTGTTGGATTTACTCATTAAACGCAGTTCTAAACATCAGAGTTAATTAAAACATTCGCGGAACATTTAAAACATCAACCATATTATATTACATAACTGTCAAATCTTGTCTTAACCAACATTCAAGGTTATTTAAACGTAAAACACAGTCTTTAAAACATCACAACATTTCTTCGAGATGCCAGTGTCTTCGATTCCATGCCATGTGTCTTCAGTCACGCGAGCTGCCTCAACCTATTTGCCTGCGTGCATACTAAAAGTCAGCTACACTGAGTGAGTTCTAGTTAATCATACCTCTTACAATACATTCATGCCACATACTTTCGTACATACTTTATATTCTCTTACTGTGTATATAAGATATATATATATATATACTTGTCTTCATACTTTATTCTAAATTCTACTTCACATTATTCTATTCTGCCTCAGAAATTAGTAGGGTCCGGTCCCTTTTTCTGCCTTGAGTATTATTAGGGCTCAGTCCCTTTTTCTACCTCGACATTATAAAGGGCTCGGTCCCTTTTTCTGCCTTGAGTATTCTTAGGGCCCAGTCCCTTTTTGTACCTCGAGATTATAAAGGGCTCGGTCCCTTTTCTGCCTTGAGTATTTTTAGGGCTCAGTCCCTTTCTTCTGTACCTGGCTATCTTCTATATTCGTTTATAGCATACGTACATTTCATTCATACATTATACACAACAATATATCATAACCATAACTTGACAATTCGTGCAATATCCGGAGATCGTTCACGTACTGACAAACAATCAATCATACCTCTTCACATAATTCACATAAGGCATACACTTATCACTTAGGATAAGTGTATTAACAAATCACATCGAGTATGCACACAGCCCTGAAAACATAACAAGAAATTGGGCTAGAAACTCACCTGAAGTCGGTTACGTTCACCGTTAATAGTTATTCCTTTCTTCAGTTGGGCACGGCTAACTGTATAATAATTACATGCATCAATTAACTATCACTACCCATATCGCGTTTCTAGTTTAATTAATACCCTCAACGAACGGGGGTCCTGGGGCAGTGTCCCTGGCAGCGGGGTCTAGGGGCGGCAGCCCCTAGCAGGGTCCAAGGAGCAGAGCCCCTGGCTGGGTCGAGCTAACTCATTTTCATTAGGTTTTTAAATCATTTTCTAATTTGATAACTCATTTGTTATAGCGATTTTCCTCTGATTCGTTATGTTTTCTTTCTTAATTCGCTATCCTGATTCGTCATATTTTCAACTGACTAGCCATTCCAATTCGTTGTCTGAACATGAATAGATTCGTGGTCTAATTCGTTATCGGGACTTAGCGAATTGGTGAGTAACGAATCACCTGATTCGTTATCTGGTTCATTATCCTGGCTCGCTGGCCTAATTCGTTATCCTAACGAATTGGGTGGATAACGAATCACTTGATTCGTTATCTGTTCATGACGAACTGGACATAACGAATTTATGAACTAATTCGTTATCTTGCTATGACGAGCTGGTTTACTAATTCGTTACTTCTTTATAAAGAATTGTTCCATCTTATCCAGACTTTGACTCGAGGGTCAAAGTCAAAATCACCAAGAACACAGATTAGTCAACGTTTCTTAGATCTGAAATTAAACATTCATTTCTTAACGAAACATCACTATTTTGGTATCCATGGATTCGGAATTACAGCGCCTACAAACCCTAATCGTCCATTCATCCAAATATTTACGTTTACGAGGTGCGATTTATGTACATATATACGGGTTTATTTAGGTTTACAATTAACCCATCAAATGTTGATCAATTTCCATAAGATTTGTTGTTTTGGATTCGTTTATAACAAACTAACACAGATCTATGATTTCCCAAATCAAACCGAACCTATATGAATGACTTCTAAATATAAACGTACCTTAAACGAGTCGAACTACGAACACGAGCTGGTACTTGATGTTGTTTTGGTCCGTCACGACAGTCCAGCACCAACGAGCTCGGGTTTTCGCCTTCGGATCTTGGTTCGGGTTTGTGTGTGTTTTCCAAGGTGTAGGCTATGGTGTAGAGATGGATAGAAAATGAGCACACTCACATTGGCTTGCAATTTTCCATCGACTTGGCCTGCAATTCCACCGACTTGGTCAACACTTTTTTCCACCGACTTGGCCTGCAATTCGGTAATAGAAAATGAGCACACTCACATTGGAAACGAATTATAAAAAGTACTGAAATTGTCAAATACTTACTGATGTCGCGATATGGGGAGCGGGTACCGTTTCGGCAACTATTTTATCCGCAGACTTGGCCTACAATTAACTTATGCAAAATCAGCACACTCACATGGAAAGTTAATTATTAAAACAAATCAATCAAACTGTTAAATGCTTACCTGAGAAGCGGATTCTTGTTGCACAGCCTCACCTGAGGTTAAGATGTTTCTCACAGAACTGGCCTACAAATCAATTTATTAGGTTATGGAAAATGAAAAATCACATGGAAAGTTGTAAAAAACAAAGAAACTGTCAGATACTTACTGGTGCTGGCATTTAATTTTGCGCCACAGCACTAGTACTTTGGTTAGAACCAACCTGGTTGGGAACAGGATTTACCTACGAATTATGACAAAAACAGTGCCAATTATGTATGTCGAATGCATTAATAAATATGTAGCATACGTCACTTACTTGACTTGCCGACATTTGCGGCAACAATCGTTCAAGATGTCTGAATATGGCCTCAAATGCTAACCGTTCCTTCTCACGGCTTGCTAGCATAGCATTCGTGGATTCAAGTAGAGTCGTCAACCTGTTCACCACTTCATCTCTCTGCACCGCCTCATACTCAAGTTAGGCAATCCGTTGCTTAAACGAGCCTTTTACCCGACTCACACCCCAATATTTACCTGTTGTCAATCCGTACCCAATCCCTTTTAAAAACCCACCTTTCTCTTTCCCAAGCACTAAGGTGACGACATCTGTGCACGGTTCAAGTGCAAGGGCTCCTGAGGCGATCTGCTCCTCATGCTGAACCTGCAAGAAAACAAATATTCTAATACACTTGTAACACGCTTATGTATCCACATAAAGTGTTGAGACAAGTTATACAGACTCAAGTTTTTTTGACACCAATATAAGGCAATGAATTGACTTTAATATGATTTAAAAAGTTTAATACTAAAACATACTAATTTGGTTGCCACGCCTTCGATAACAACATTCTTGTATGCACCATGTTTGTCCTCCCTTCCTTTCATCCACATTAATGCACGGCCGGGGATCTCATCCGGTTCAATTTCCTTCTTTTTGACCTTGTAAAATATTCAAGAGAAAGCAGCTGACGGTCATGCGTTAGACACATAACCAACAAATCATTGAACTAGAGAGAAAGCAGCTGACGGTGATTACCAGTTTCTCTCGAAGGTAAGTATAACCCCCCTCGTCCCATGTGATGATCAAAAACATTCTTTGCTCGAGCTCCCTTTGATGAAGCCGATTTTTTCTTCAACCACACATTATAATCATTTCATTAGATTTAAACAAAAAACATAAACCATATATATTCGATCAATCTACGTTTGCAGAGTAGAGAATTTATACCTGAAACTGCTCTGATTGTGTGTACTCAACAAAGCGATCCCAGTCTTCTTGCCTGATCATCGTCCTGTATCCCTTGGGTATCGCCTTCAGCTTCAGAGGTATACCGATGTTCGGCATAATGTATTTGGCATACATTTTTCTTCTGAAATCCCGAAGAAGGTGTCCGAGCCGATTCATCACAGAAGGCCTGCGACACGCCTCAATCTCAAAATATTTCTGCATAATATAATACAGTAAAGGTAAATTACATCTCAAAATATAAAATGCACAAATAAAAATAAAGAATAACCATTATTCGTTCCCACAGTTTATCTCTAAGCTCCTTTGTGACCTCCCTCCAATTTAGATGTCTCAAGCCAACTATTTCCCTTACAACATCCCCTAAAAAACTTGCAAACTTTGATCTGTTTTGGCCAGTGAACCTACCCAGATTATCAAACTCCACTGCCAGTCTGACACCACTAGAGTTCGCATATTGGGTACGCAGCTTAGGTAACCTCGTCAACCCCCTTGTAAGTTTTTTCGTAGTAGCAAAAATGTTGATGGGTTCGATAGCCTCCAAACTGTTGATGGGTTCGATAACCATCGTCCCTATATCATCGTCCCTACCAGTCCGACCGTCTTCGTCGTTGGCTTCCTCGCTGGAGTAGCCTTCAGTGTCGTCTGATTGAGCGTCGTCGTAGTCGTTGGCTTCCTCATCGGAGTATAAAACATGTTCTTCTTCGATTATTTCATCTATAAGCTTCATCATCTGATTTGTGGAGTGGAAAATATTTAATAATTTGGAGTGTAATTTGATTTTTGGAGTGTTAAATGTAATTTGGATTTTTTGAATATTTGGAGCCAATATTTTGGAGCTTTTTGAGTTTTGCCTCCCTTTTAATTAAGAACCAATAGATTATTGGTAGAGAACATGTGGCTGAAAATAGGCACTTTGCCAGAAGATGGTTGGATAAGCGTGAATTGCGTATTAGGATATTTATATATTACATTAGCGTGTTACAAGCGTAATAGTGTTTTTTAACAAAATGTTTTTTGTTTTATTTTTAGATTTAACCATAATTACCATTCATTAAAAGTTTTCATACAAAATGCACCATTACAATACATTCCATGAAAGAAAATAAGAGTGAATAACAAAATAGATGATACAAGAAACTATAAAAGTAAAGCATTTAAAAGCTAACCAACCAACATTCAACACAATAAACTAAAAAGTGTATCAATACAACCATACATATACAAATAACCAACCAAATCACAATGTTCCAAAATTCACCAAACACATCACCAAATATTTCCCAAATGTTCCAAGCATCACCAAATCACTAACCAACTTTTGAAACTAACAAAGTAGCTTCATTGAAGTCATATTCAAATCTGCACTTATCACCAATCTGTATTTCATTTTCCACCTTGAAATTTTTCCATTTTGATAACCAATATCTGAATTTCAGGTCCGACAGTTCACCATGAAGTCTCATTTTTTTACGACCTTCGAGATTGACCAAAGTGATTGGCATTCCATCATAGGCATCAATCTTGGTGGCAATGTGACGCGGAAGACGCTGTGAAAAGCAAATTTCAAATATACTTGTAAATAAAAAAGAAATTTAAAAATTCAATGTACCAATTTCTTGGTGACGTTTATGTGGAAGACGATTTTAGAGTCATAATTTTGTTCATCAAGATGAATTGGGTTTTGGGAGGAACTACCTTGATTGCTTAATTGATAGTTGAGAAACAGCTGATTTGGACCAGGAAGGGTAAATTCTATGCCATCTTCATGAAAGACATTAATATGAAATGTCTTATCTGATATGATTTCAAACACAACAAACGAACCACCTTTCAAGTTGGTTTGTTTAAAAACCTCAATCCATCCATCCTCTAGCCTACAACCCATTCCATCCCAAAGACATGAAACTTTAAACATATATCTATCTGGAGCAATAAGCTCGAAAAGCGAATTCATGTAATTGTCACCAAATTCTTGAATCACGTACCACTCAGGGAAATCTTATTAAACATGTTAATTAAAAGACATTTTAATTTGGAAACAATCATTAAAAACGGAAATTAAAACTTACCAAGTAATGGACGTGTCGGTTTCTGATTGGAATACATATCATAGTACCGGATTGATCATTTACGTTTCTTTTGAAAGTAAACATATTCAACATAGATCTTGATTTAAGCTTGAAAACAACATATGTTCCAGCTTCTATACAAAATTCTCTGATTAATTCAGTCCAACCGGTTCCAAAATAAAAGTCATAAAGTACTTTGATTATAACAACAGAAAACGTTCTACCACTTTGATCATAAATCAAACAACAGCCGGTATTCGATTTCATGTCAGCAAACATTGGTTGAACAGCTTTAGGAATGAGCTATAAGTAACAAAAAAAAATGTTCTTAGAATGTATATGTTGCAAAACTGTAAAATGTTTCATAAAAAAAAATTAACCATATAACATTAACATACCATCCTACTCATGGAATCGCTGTCGATATCTACCAGGAACTTAACTCCATTATTGAGACGTGACATTTTTATGATCTTACCAGGAGCGATGTATACGAATTACAGTAAAGCGAAGTAGAAATCGATTTAGGGTTTTGAAGTTGAAAGGGTTTTGGGGATAAAGGGTTTTGAATATTGGTTTTATTTATTTCTACACATTTAATTATATATATATTTTGGTTTTTGTTTTATAACTTTTTAAAAATAGTATAAAAACATTTACCTTTAGTTTTTTTTACTAACATTCTGGTATTAGATTTCGTTAAAAGTTGAGTTCGTTTAATAAATCGTATTTATTAAATAAAATTAAAATTTATCCATTATTGAAGTATTATCTTAACCGTTAGTAAAATTTTCTGGATAAGATTTACAACTTCGTAATAGAGAAGCTCATAACATAATAGTGTTATCATTATCATATGTAGTTTTGTATCATTATCATATTGTAGGTTATCATCATCACCATATGTGTTATGATGATGATCAACATCATAAAGTTATCATCGTTATCATGTATTATAGTGGTTATCATCATCATAATCATCGATCACGTCACCATGAAACGGCATCATCATCAGACGTGCGGGTAATCAACGTGGTCATTGTATAGGCTTTCGTAGTCAGCGTTGATCATACGGGTAACATATATCTCGCTATCAGTGTCGTCATCATTGTCACACATCATCATCAGCATCATCATCCGATTGCCATGTACGGGATGTAGTCAGCATCGTATGGGTTATCGTAAACAAAACGCCGAATATTAGCGATCACTGTCCGCACAATCTTATGAATTATTGTCGTCATCAAACGACATCATCAATCTTACATGCTACCATCAGTATGACCATCGTATACGTTATCATGGTCGTCATCGATCATACGGGTTACATGTCATTAAACATCGGTGTCACCATCATCATCAACATATATATATATGTGTGTGTGTGTGTGTGTGTGTGTGTGCGCGCCTGTGTGGCGTATTGTCATATAGGTACATATAATTGGTCCTCATCATATATATGTGTGATCATCATCATAGACGTCATGCTCGTCGTACGAGCTACAGTCGCCATCGTATGGGTTGGTGTAATCAAACAGTACCATATAGGTTAGCAGCATCAATATGATAACCACCACCAACCCAGGTAGTTATATTAGCATTGTCTCGTCATAATTGGGCCAATCATCATGGTCATCATACGGGATAGCACCGTCATTGTCTCATGTATTACATATCCGCAATCATACTACACACCACCTACTACCACCATCCACCGCCCACATTCACCACAACGACCCCCAGCACCAACCACTAACCACACTCCACTACCACCCAACACAACCACCCACCACACCACCACCACCCACTAATATTATATATAAATATATATACATTTATTTATACCCATCCACCACCGCCCACTACCCACCACCACCACCACCGACCTCCGCCACCACCACCCACTACCCACCACCACCACCCACCACCACACATCCGCCACCACGAACCACCGCACCTCCGCCACCGTCCACCACCATCATGACCACTTGAACCCACCACCACCCACTAATATTATATATATATATATATATATATATATATATATATATATATATATATTTGCTACTATACAATACTAACCGTACGATTAAAGTTTAAAAGCACACGCCTTCTTTTAAAAGAGTCAAATAATTACCCTCGTAAGTCACTCATCTAATTCTGGAACGGCGATAAGTATTCCCAAAATTCAACCTCGTAAGTCAACATTCCTAAAAACCGTCGATGATTCGTTTCTACTATGAAGCACAAGCACAAGCCTGAGTGGTTTAATTATTCTGGAACGGAACCAAAATGAAGAACCCTAACTCATCCACTTCTGGAACGGAACCAAGGACGAAGCAAAAGCACGATAGGTCTCAGAATGAAGATGGAACAGGTGTTACTTTATGATTTTTTTAGCGTTTTAGGTTTACTTAATCTTAAAATGTAAGCATTTGTTTGAATCTTCTTATGTATTAATGCGTTTGATAAGAGTGTTGTTGTTGTAATACATATCCTTGTTTTTTTAAATCTATGTATAATATTAAAGCATGTTATATGCGTATGATTAGCATGTTATGGCTTTGGTATGAGAATTTATCATTGTGATGTTTGATAAGAGTTTTCTGTTTCCTTGTGATTCGTGTTGTTATCCCCTACCCCCGTGTTTTATCGTATGTATGTGATTCAGTTGTCGAAAAAAAACAAGACTGATAAAAGGAAGACTAAAAAAGTTGCTCTGGTGGGAAAAACAAAACATGTTATGGAAGCAGACTCTGATTCAAACCTTGACACAAAAATCGACAGGTTGTTGTCAAAGCGGAAACAGGTGGAACACAGCACCCTCTGGCCCGGACTTTCAGCGTCCGAAAAAGAGAGCCATTAAAGAAAAGAAGACAGCCAAGAGGGGACAACCTTTTGTTGAATTTGTAGACAAAAATTGATGAATAGGTGTGCACCTATTAATATTGTTAATGCAGTGAAGGCAATGACCATTGCCCAAAAAACTTGTGTAGAAGAAATGGGTTTCGGGTCAATGTTAAGACTTCAAGTCACCCAAACTCCAACAACTTTGGGATATTGGTTGCTCATGAACTATAATAAACGTTTAAATGAATTGAACATTGGGAGCGGTGTTATTAAGATAACACCACAAAAAGTACATGAAGTGTTGGGGATACCAATGGGTAAGATTCCTGTTTTAGGCAAGAGTAGACCAAGATTGGGGGAAGATGTTACTACAGATTTGTTCAAAATCAATTCCCGACAAATGCAAGAATAAGTATAAAGCACGTGAAAGAAAAACTGCCGCGGATCAAGGAGTTGGTGAACTGTTTAAGATTAATTTCCTTGTGTTGTTCAACACCTGTATAGGATTTGGGACAAAATCAACAACAGTCAATCAACGATTCATCGCCGCAATTGATAAAACCTCGGATATTCCAAATATGGACTAGTGCAGCTATGTTATTGAAAACTTGAAAACGACAAAGGAAGAATAAAGAGGTATCAACGTTCAATACAACGGTCCGATCACCTTCCTTGTGATGCTTTACACGCATGAATACCAGAAGAAATATGGTCCATTTGGGACTCCTGTCACAACGCCTGCAGTCAACTACATAACAACAACTACTCTTAATAAGATGGAAAAATACTTGGAGATTAATGGTCCTCCCTTAGAAGAAGAGGCTACTGAGGTTGCTACTGCTACTAGCTGTGACTTTTAGTGTTGACGGGAAAGGGATTGATGCGGCTGCTGCTGTGACCGTTAGTGCTACCGGGAAGGGACTTGATGAGACTGCTGATGCTGCTGTTGCTAATACTGCTGCTGTGACAGTTAGTGCTTCCGGGAAGGGACTTGATGAGACTACTGCTGCTGTGACGGTTAGTGCTGCTAGTAAGCCTGGAGTTGAAGAAAACACTGCAGCTGAGGAGAAACAAGAACATGGTATTAAAGTTGTTATTTTCTTCTAAAAAACTCTCATATCTCTTATCTCTACATGCATTTTATGTAACACAACATTATATGTAATTAAAAACAGATGGTCAAAGTGCATCTGAAACAGATAATGTCGATCAAACAGCTGAACAAGATTTGGATGATTATGTAAGCGATTATTCACCTTTAAGTTTGCAAATGTCTATCGTGCTTGTTGACTATTATTTAACTCCATTACAACTGGCTGGGATAAATTGAAAATGTTTTTGAATTAACAATAACTATATTTTCTTTTTACAGTCTTGGAATAAGGCAATGGATAACAAGTTGAAGAAATTTGATAAAATTTGCTCCGAGATCAACGAGTTGGTCCGTCAAGGAAAGGATAGACATCCATCAAATGAGAATATCTTTGCTAGATGTTGTGAATGGGAAAAAAGATTCACTAATAATGTAGTCCCTAAAACACAAGATTCAGATGTTGGTGTTGGTGGTCTAGTGGCTGCTCTAAAAGGTATTTGGGCTAAATTAATTAGTAGTATAATTAAAACGCTCTTAAAACACTTATGCTGTTATTTTAAACTTATTACATCTGTGTAATTAAAACGCTCTTAAAATGCTTTCTTAACATGTTTTATGTATTGTAATTAATGGTACTTTTTGTGATGCATCTTTTGATGAATGGTAAATATGGATTAATGGTTCTCATCTTTCTTTGTTAAAAATGCGTGTAATCAATTAGGTTAAAATATGTTATATAATTGTTCAAAAGAGTCTATTACGCTTGCAACCCGCTACTATACAAAGACATATATAAATATCCTAAAACGCTAGTAACACGCATGTGTACAACAACTCCTTTCTAAACCCTCCTATATATATATACTTATATATCTAGTTTTGTTTTCAATAAAAACTCCTTTTTCACCATGGAAGAAATCTCATCGAGGACCACCACATCCAGTAATAGAAGAAATCAATCTCAGGTTTATTGTTTTTATGGTCAAGAAGCCATTCAAAGAACATCAAGCACCACCAAAAATCCAGGTCGGAGGTTCTAAAATTGTGCATCTCAGGTTAGTGAAATTGCAAATAAAGTTGGAATTCATCTACAATTGTTGACCATAAACCCTATACTTTTTCAACTTAGGGCAAAAAATGTGATTTCTTTATATGGTCTGATTGTGTTTTGTCCACCAGTTCTTATGTGTGCACAAGATGTACAGACATAATTCCTATCGTGATAAGGGCAAATAAGTTATTAGAGGATCAACTTGCAAGTAGTGTAGCTTCAAGGATTGAATCAGAAAAAAAATGAAGATATTGTATTTTATTTGCTTCTTTTTGTTTTTAGGGCTTTTAATTAGTTTTGTAATTAAAAGCAAAGAAACTTTGTTGTGATTTTAGACCAGCTATTATGATGTATTTTTATGTTTCTGAACGCATTTAAAGGCCTTTTAATGAGCAGTTTAGTTTGAGTGTTTCCAAAATCACAGTGTATTTATTTCATTAAAAAGAGGTTATTATAAAAAATCAATAAAAATATGTTCCCTCCTGAGTTTCGAACCCGCGGTATTTGCAATCTATGGTTAATCACAAGCGCCTCAACCGTTTGAGCTACACCCTGAGAACGTAATAGAACATCTTCTAATATTTATATAACGAAATTTATAAGTTTAAAATTTTTATTTTTACCCGCCAATTAATCGAGTAATCTTCTGGAAGACACACAAATCAATTAGTATTGACCAAATAAAATCTCACAATCTCACTAAACCCTAATAAATGATCTGCTAGTGTATTTATAGAACTCTCATCAATCTCAATCCTACCAAACAGCTTTATTAATCTCAGGTGAGTACCAAATATTTTTGTTTTTAGTCGGTTACATTTATTGGCATTAATTAGTATATATATATATATATATATATATATATATATATATATATATATATCGTTGATGACACAGTTAATAAAAAAATTCTTGCAAGATGGATAAGTTTTGGATGTCAGTAGGCGACAGGTGCAGTAAAGCATATAGAGATGGTGTTAAGGCATTTCTACATTTTGCAGTTCGTAATTGCAATGAGACATCACCACCAATTTCTGTTTCATGTCCGTGTGTTTGGTGTGTGAACCACGTATCTCTTAGTATAGACGATGTAGAACATCACTTGTACAGGTTTGGAATTGATAAGAATTATACTACTTGGATGAAACATGGAGAAGCCGACACCAACATTCCAACTAATTATGTTAATAATACTGGGTTTGCCTGCACCAGCATTCCAAGTAATTATGATAATAATAATACTGGGTTTGTTGACACCAACATTCCAACAGATGCCTATGAAACCGTAGAAATGGTGTAGGTTCCCAGCCGGATCTACACAGGAGTATCTCGTAACACGAGGGTGCGGAATCCCCACGTATACGATACGAGTGTTGAGACGATTAACAAGTAAATCACACGCAAAGAACACGAGTAGGTAAGATAATACTTGTTATATTGCAAAGATAAACCAAACACGTAACACTAAGGTGTTACAAAACAGCCGTCCAAATTCTATCTACATATACCGAAGTTATGGTTTATATAACACGATAACTTCGCCCAACAGGCTAGGCGAAGTTATCATAACTTCGCTCAACAAGTTCGCTAAACATCAAGACAAACAAAACACGTTTAACATGAACAAATTAACGATTACATACACAAATAAACACGAGATACTGAACTACTGGCATCATGCACCAACAAACTCCCCCTTGGCAGTAGCTTCATATCTCTATCTTCTTTCTCGTGTCTTGTAATCCAAAAATCACGTACCCACCGTCTTCAAGCATGAATGCCCTGTCTCACACAGACAGAAACCACCCTCTGGTACTTCTTTGCTTCATCCTTCCACGCAGGAATATAGAAAATCTTCTTATCATTAAGTACCTGCAAATCAGCTTGAGACAAATTAACCAAGTGCATTGGATTATACACTCTCAGGAACTCCTGTTCATCCTCATCTTCCATCACAGTTTCAGCAGTCTGGCAGTCAACATACCACCACTTGAGATCCTTCAACACATCCTTAGGCAACAGCTTCATCGGAACTTCTTTCAAACATCGAATCGTCTTGTATTTCATCACCATCCAGGGCTTACCATCAGCCCGCATACCTCGTTCCTTGTCCTCAACCAACTTTCCTTTCTGAGGCTTCAACAACTCAAACTTTTTCTCTTTCACACTTTCCTTCCACACGATCTTTCCAACCCATCTCGCAAAGTTATCATCACTTCTATTAATCAATCTCAACTGAGCCAAATCTTTCACCTCACACTCAGGAAATGTGTTGAGCGATCTTAAAGCCTTCTTAAAGTACTGAACCCCATCATATCTCTTTATCACAAACAATTTTAGCTGTTCATCATACAACCAACAGATAATACCTTTCTTTGATTCATCATAGCCCCTGATATTGTAACTTTTCTTGAACATTGTTGGTACCGCAGGCTTCTTTGTCTTGAAGAACCATTGAGCACAGCCTTCTTTCCATCTAGGCTGTTCTTCCCACTCAGAATCACCCGACACACATTCATCTTGACCCAGCTTTACCTCATCAACACTTGGAATATCATGCTCTACACCATCATCAGCTATCTCTCCTTCTTCCAACTTACTATCAATATCTATCTCTTCCCCAATATTTTCAATCTCACTAGCCGTCAATAAATCATCAACTAAATCATCATCATCATTTCCCATCACTTCCTCATCGTCTACAACCGCCACATTCTCACCACCTGTGCTGCACGGACCAGCAGACTCCCCCTGAGATGTGGAAGTCCCAAGATTTTGTTCAGTTCTTGGCAACTCACCACATGCATCTTTCGATGCATTGGGATCATCGTATCTGTCTTGCCTCTTCTTTGTCCTCAATTCATCACCCTTGCAACTCGTCTCCCCATGAGAAGCTAAGTACTGTTTAAGAGCATCAAAGAGTTTACCGTGCTCAATGAGAAGTGATGATTGAATCTGATTCTCTGCCACAAGACGTTGAATGGCTTGTATCTGAATGAGATTAATCCGCGACTGTTCAGCAACAACCCTTTCCAGAGCTGCAATTCTCTCAGAGTCAGACAGAGTAGAATCAAAGTCAAACCGCATATGAAAAATATCTTGAGCATACGGCGGTGGAATTCCCAAACTAGCTGGAATATCATAGGTAGGCTGAATAGTAACCGTGAGTGGTATTGAGACAGGTAACCCAGCAGTCGCTACCAGCGTCGACTCAACAAATCTAGTGACCACCTCTGATGGAGTAAGAGTAGGGGGCGGTAAAGAAACAATATCTATTGCTGTAAACTGGAACGTGGTTGGAGGAATACCAAAGGATGATGATACAGTCACCAAGGGTACACCGGAGGTGACTGGAAAAGTAACTGCCGAAGAGACCGGTAACATAGACATACCCGATAATGATGGTGGAGTAAAATGAACAACCCTTGAACTTTCACCAACTTTAGACCTTTCACCAACCTTTGCCTTTTTTGATCTTCGTACCAAACGATACAAATCCTCCTCAAAATCTGATTCACTATCATCTGAGTTTTTCTTTCGTTTGCCATGAATTATTTCTTGTCTGGCAAGAATTTGTTGTGCTTCGACTATATCGTCAGTGGAGGAATTAGAGACAGTTCCCTCAGAATCCGCCACAAATGTACCGACCATGGAAATATTTACACCAGACACCTCAACCACTGACGCTAGAACTTCAGCAGCTGGATCAAGCCTTTCCATATCAAAGAACCCTTGCCCTCCAAAGGCATCTTCAAGATCTACTTGTTCTTCTGGAGCTGCCACAGGGTCAACAAGAGGTGCTTGTTGTACCACCGGAGGTTGACCGACAGGAAGTGGTGGTTGAACCACAGGAGGTGGTTGAGGGATATCGGCCTGTTGTGGTGCCGAATCAAGAAACTCATCTTCCGGAGGAGCAACATACGCAGGATTCACTAAGTAACCAAACAAGGTAGTGTGCCTCGGACGTAGCTCTTCCCTGCTACGTGCACTCGAAGATAGACATTGAGCAAAAATTCTCTTAGAAACACTCTCTACATAAGAAATAGGACGTCGTTGTGGCAGATTGGGAGCTACATGATTGAGGATCATCTGTAAGAATCTTGGGTACATCAAAAATCTTTCCCGAGCCACCGCGTGTCTCTGACGATCGATCTCATAGAAAATCATCTGACTAAAGCTATAAGGCTTGTTGTAAGTCAACGCAATCATCGCCGATTGCATTGTTGCACCCATACCATCTGTACCCGCTTTACGACCGGACATGCACACAATCATTACGTGCATCAGAAATCTCCACTGATCTAACAGAAACCCCTTCCTTCTTTGAGAATCCGCCAATGGGCTTGAATACCCCATACGAACAAAAGCACCATTTCGGAAAGTGGCCAAAAAGTCAGTAGGTTCGTCAGTAGTCTCAACCCCAAACTGTAAAGCTTCCCTGATATGATTAGCGTAGAACTGTACGACCTGATTGTTGACAGTAGCACGCATCACAGGTGGATCAACACGACAGTCATACTCAACCATGTTCCAGAAATCTTCAATGTTCGGTAGTGAAATCGGAAAAGTAGTGGTAATGGCATGAACAATACGTGAGCGAACGAGAAACGTAATGATCTCACGGAAGTCAATAGTTCCACGACCATCCGGATCCAAGGTGATATACATGTTGTGACCCGGAAAAAACTGTCTCTTATCACCTCCGCCTTCGTCACCACCAGTTCCACCGGCACCTACCACAGCAGCCATATCTACAAAACAAAAGAGCTAACTCAGATCAGTATGGTACCATGTTACAACTTCGCTCTGCATGGAACAGGAAAAGTTGTAGCTTTAGCGAAGTTAAGGTACTGGCGAAGTTATGTTAACTTCGCTGAAACCCTAACTTCGCCACATAAACGGCGCAAAATCCACAACCAGTTATGGCTAAGAATGGACGATCAGAGAGTGTCACAAAGAAAAGACTAATGCGATTACAGTGTTGAATAAATTATAATCACCAAAAAGGGCCTTCAAATCGGACCGACATAGTGGGAATAGGGTTTGATACACAAACGAGATCAAACAGATCATTTAAAAACCAATTAACAATATTTAATATGGATTATGAGTTACAACGATTCCACCAACCTGGATTACGGATTAAAATTGATAAACAAGAGGTGTGATTCAACTGGTAAGTTCGCCGATGGTTTAAGGGTTTAGAAGTTTGACTAATTTTGACCACTGACCCCTGTTATATAGTTTTTGAAAATCCCAGGGGCGAAGTTAACCTAATTTCGCCCTTTATCCAACTTCGCCCCTAAGTCAACCCATAGTCAACTTCGCTCTTCATCTAACTTCGTCGACAGCGAAGTTAATTAAAAATTAATTTCAGAAATAAAACGATCAAAAACAAGTAACCAAAAGTTAAGAAGGTAAACCATAAGACAAAATGCATAACAAGAGTTAAATAACTAAATAAACGGGATCAAATTTCAGTCTTGCAGAAACCCAGCGTGTTTTTAGAAAAGATCCAAACAGGAATCATACTGATTAAGTGGCCGTCACACAGATCCATGTTCAGCAGTATTATGACATAGAGAAACAGGTTGTAGGCAAGTATAAAACTTAGTATGGTTTTCATTGCTTCTGTGATACGGATTAGGTTCAATTAAGCTCAAAATTTAGATGGACATCACATGAGAGATTGTGGTGCTTCCTGTCTATTCTCAAGGCGTATTTGGCTTTCCCCAAGTCACCCTGAGTTGACTTCGACCGGTAGTGTCTGATTAATCAATATTCACATGTCGACCTTCCGATTCGTCTTCCCGATCTTTCTTATACTTTGAAATATTCTTTCTTGCCCCTTTCTTGATATAATGTAATCAGATAATCTTCATAAGTCTCAATGATGATAACGAAAGTAAATATATATATATATATATATATATATATATATATATATATATATATATATTAACAAAAATACAACTGTAAGTCCCGAATCTGGATCACTGCATATACATAACACTATCTTCGCGGGAATCAGAACACTTACGGGCTCGTGTATGACTGGTTAATCACTTTTCTGCCTATCATTCGGAGAGATGTATGTGGAGACATGCACAGCTCAAAATGACTCTCCACAGTAAATCGAGAAGATTTAGTTTGTATCACTTCTACTTTTACGCACCATAGAAAGCTACCATAATATACAATGACTGTTCTAGAGTCTTTAGGTAAACGGCTATCCTGAAGATCCAATGGATCAGCCGGACCGACCACATACGAGTATGTGTCCCTCTGACTAAGTATGAATGGCTAATTTTAAGCGACAGAATAAAAACCCATCATAAACCGCCCCGGTCGCTTTCAGTCATCTGGTTAATGGCTATCCTTATAATCTACACGTAGATGTAAGGACCAAACATATCCTTGAAATATGTCCTTCAAACTTGAGCAACCGACATAATTTTAAGTGATAGTGATGTTTTTTTTATGATAAAAGAGAAAACACGGTTACTCGAAGTTGATCATCCCATTAAGTTCAACAAGATTTTGAAAACGGGATCGGTCAAACGCTTTAGTAAAAATATAGGCAAAATTATCCAGTGAATCAACCTTTTCAAGCATAATTAATTTCTTCTCAGCACAATCCCGTATAAAATGATGACGAATGTCAATATGTTTAGTTTTACTGTTTAACGGGATTGTTAGTTACTGAGCTAGCAGCAGTGTTATCAATGCAAATAGGAGTTTGAGTGAAATTCAGACCATAATCGCGCATTTGCTGTTGTATCCATAAAACCTGGGAGCAGCAATTGGATGCCGCCATGTATTCTGCTTCGCATGTAGAAATGGCTACAGAGGTCTGTTTCTTGCACTACCACGACACCAATCTTCCTCCGAGAAACTGACATCCACCGGTTGTTAACTTCATGTTCTGATTGCAACCTCCATAGTCAGAATCGGTGTATGCTACCAAATCCAGTTCTCCCCCTTTCGAGTACAAAGTCCCAACTTAGGCTTTCCTTTAAGATACCGCAAGGTTCTATTCACTCCCTTCATTTGTGATTCCTTCGGATTTGCCTGAAAACGAGCATAAAGATAAACTGCAAACATAATGTCAGGTCTAGATGCAGTTAGATACATTAAAGAACCTATGATTTCCCGATATTGAGTGGGATCCACATCTTCATCACTGTCGGAATCAGCACCCAGTTTGTGGTTGACGCAGATTGGAGTGTCAAATGGGGTACTATCATCCATCTTAAAGCGTTTAAGCACATCATGGACATACTTCATTTGATGAATAAACATGCCATCTTTCTTCTGATCTACCTGAAATCCCAAAAAGAAAGTTAATTCGCCCATGGCGCTCATCTCAAACCTTTTCTTCATGACTGCTTCAAACTCCTGACACATAGTAACTCTTGAGGTAGAAAAGATGATATCGTCCACATAAACCTGAACGAGTAGAAAATCACCCCCTTTCCGTTTGACAAACAAGGTACTGTCGATCTTTCCTCTCTCAAACCCATTCTCTAGCAAGTAATCTGACAAAGTTGCATACCAGGACCGAGGTGCCTGATGTAGCCCATATAATGCTTTGCTCAGCTTGTACACATGATCAGGAAAATCTGGGTCAGGGAAACCCGGAGGTTGTTCGACGTATACCACCTCATCGACTTTTCCATTCAGAAACGCACTCTTCACATCCAACTGGAACACTTTCATCTCTTTGTGTGCAGCAAAGGCCAGAAACAGTCGAATTGCTTTCAATCTTGCCACAGGAGCAAACACTTCATTGTAATCAATTCCTTCCTGTTGATTAAACCCTTTGACTACCAATCTTGCCTTGTTGCGAATGATTACCCCCTTCCATCTCTCTTACACTTGAATACCCACTTTGTACCGATAGCGTTCACATCTTGTGGTTTTTCAACTAACTGCCATACTTCCATCTTTTCAAACTGTGCCAGTTCTTCCTGCATGGCTTCAACCCACGAGCTATCCTTCAGTGCCATATGATAATTCTTTGGTTCTATCTGACTGATGAAGCAGGCGTACAAGCATTCATTTATAATACCAGTGTCTTTAATGCTTGCATACACACATGTGTTTTCATCCAAACTTCTTCTAGTACGTACACCATCAGAAGGATTACCGATAACATTTTCTAAGGGATGATTCTTGTTAATTTTGGTGGTTTGTACAGGACCGACTTCCAGATCATTTTCTAGATTTGGAGAGAGTTCATCAGAGTGACGTTGAGTGTGAAATGGATTGTAGAATTCATCTTTATTCGAGACAGCCAGAGTTTCAACCGCACTTGACGAGGTTGGTTGATTTTCATTATATTGCGGGCGTTGTACAATGGTCTCCTCTTCGTCAAACAGCATCTGTGTGGCCATTTTCTCATCTATGTCTGCAAAATCCAAGTAAGGCTCATTAAAATATTTGAATAGCTTATCATAGTCGAAAGCCTCTGCTGGTCCCATGCTTGGCCTTGGTGATTTGTAACTAGTAATGTCAGTGTTACAGACCACCTCAACCTTGTTGTTTGATAGATTAAAGACTCTTCTGTTAGGTGTCCCAACAACATAGCCAACTAAGATACCTTCGTCAGCTTTCTCACCAAATTTAGAGTTACTCTTTAATATTGAACATGGGGACCCGAAAGGTTCAAGACCTTTCAAATTTGGCTTTCTACCATGCATAAGTGCATAACAGATTTTATTTAATCTTTTAACAGTTAAAACACGATTAAGGATATAACAGGCTGTAGCAACAGCCTCAGCCCAGAACACCACAGGAAGTTTAGCATCTTCCAGCATGGTCCTGGCGCCTTCGATTAGAGTTCTATTCTTCCTTTAAGCTACTCCATTTTGTTGCGGAGTATATGGGGGCGCTGTATTGATGTTCTATCCCATTCTGCAAACAAAACATCTCCATCTGATAGTTCTTGAACTCTGTACCATTATCACTTCTGATGTACTTAACCTTTCTCCTAACAATATTTTCCACCTTGGTAATCAAGTTAGTTACCAACTGAACTGTTTCATCTTTTTCCTTCAGAAAATAGACCCAAGAGTATCGTGAGTAGTCATCGGTTACCACCAAACAGTATGAAGTTCCTCCTAGACTTTTTACATTCACAGGACCAAAGAGATCCATGTGAAGCAAGTCCAGGGTGCTGACAATTGAGTTAACCTTCTTGGAGTGATGAGGCTTCTTGTGTTGTTTTCATTTCTTGCATGACACACATTGGTCTTCAAAATTGAAGTTCTTCAAGGGGACCCCAAGTACCAGCCCATTCTTGACAATGTAATTCATCTTGCGAAGATGAATATGACCCGTTCTTCGGTGCTACAACTCTGACTCAGATTCTGTTGCTTTTGACAGAAGACATGACTCTTCTGTTGCCATCTCGGTTGATCGCATATCCATCACATACGTTTTCCTTTCTCTTGGAGCCTTCATCACGACCCAGGTCTCTAGTATCTTGAAACCAGGATAAAGTACGAGTGCCTCATGTTTAGTAAAATGAACATTGTATTCTTTGTCACAGATCTGAGAGACACTCAACAGGTTGTGCTTCAACTCTTCCACAAAATTCAATTTTTTCAACTTTATTCTTCCATTCGTCACAGTCCCAATACCAGTAATTCTTCCTCCACTTTCTCCTGCAAAACGAACCCTTCCTCCTTGAATAGGCTTCCAATCACGTAACAATTTCTTGTTACCAGTCATGTGCCGGGAATAGCCACTGTCAACAACCCACATATTGTTTACAGCCCTGTTCGAATGTTCCTGCACAATTAAAGATATAGATTAAAATCTGGGGACCCAAAACCTTCTAGTCTTGGGTTGATTAAACCTGTTATCTGGCATCCAGCACCTTGGTTGCCCAAAGTTAGTTTGAGGAGAGTTTCTATAAGTTCTGAAAGGAAAATTTCTAGATGACTGGCTATGAGGCCATCCAAACCTTCGAGAATTTCTAACATTAATGGAATTATAATTGTTGGTTTGGTGATTTACTGGGAAAAAACGAGACTGGTTTCTTTGAAATCTTGGATTGGTCCAATGATTGAAGGTTGATGTGTTAGCATTCTTACCAGCATCATATTTAGTATTCATTTTATTCTCAGTTTATGTTGGCCTCATATTTCTAGATTTCCTTTGTTTCAGAGGACAATCACTGACAAAGTGTCCTATCATGTTGCATCTAAAACAACTTCTGTTCGATTTATTCTTGTTGTTTTGAGCATTCGTCTCAGAAGTTGTTGTAGATGATGAGGTTGTGTTACTATCAGTTTGCCTCACATACGGTGGAACAAACGGATTTAGGGAAGATTTCTTTTCATCAAACTTATAGTCCCCCCTTGTTTTAGTAACACAACCTCTTCTTTTATCTCACCCAATTCAGACGATTTATCCGAATTTAACGAGACAGGACTCGAGACAGAACTTGTGACATTAGAACTTGTCTTACTCGCTTCACTCTCATTAACTTCTGTTTCTTTAGCAGACACTTTTATTGGAACTGTCTGACTAATTTCAACATTTGCAGATTGCTGATTACTAGGATTATATGTATAGTTATTATTGTATGGTGGTGGGACTTATGAGAATCCAATTCCCCCTTTGTTAACTGGGGAACGTTGAACACTTATAATATGATCTAGCATCGCAGAAGAATTTCTAAATTGTTCAATTTTCCTGTTCAGTTCCACCACTTTTACCTGGTAATCAGCTATCTGTTTATCCTTTTCAGCGATTAGTTTGGTCTTTTCTTCTAACACTTCATAACTAAGATCAATCACTTGTATTTTTTAAGCTAGGGTGGCTTTAAGACTTCTGATATCTTTTTCACTAGCTTTTATTTTTAACGAATAGCTATTTTCTTTAGTTTTAGAATAGTGATGTTATTCTTTTAAATTTTTAAATTGAGTGTCCAAACTAACAAACTGATCAGTTAATGCTTTCAATTGATCAGACAGTTTTTCACATTGTTCACAATGAGATTCAGAACATATCTTTGAGAGTTTATCGTTCACTTCTGCCATGTATGCTTGATCTTCCCCCGTCTCTTTGTCAGTTATTCCAGTTTTGATATTTACCATATTTGCCTGTTCGAACACCTCCTCAACTTGTATATTCCAGTTGTATCTACCGTTTTGCTGAGATACCATAGCCTTGTTTTCACTTCCACTTCGAATATGTTGAGCAGGCTTGTTCTGACTTCGTTCGACTCTCTCATTTGTACACTCTTTCGCAAAGTGACCATTTTGTTGACAGTTATAACAACGAACCTTTGACTTGTCAAACCCCGGTCTTTCTCCAACAAACTTTCTACCAGTTTTCTTCATAAATCTCTTTACCCTTCTTACTATCATAGCCATCTGCCACTGCATATCCATTTCTTCCAAATCATCAGCGTCGATCTGATCATAGTCCTCATCCAAGGTTGTAGGGTCGACTATTTTTCCTTTGATGTAATTCTCATAGGAGGCAATGAAAGAGGCATAGAGAGCAAACTGTTGTTCAGCTGATTTCACACTCATAGGCATCTGTGAGTAGTTCTTGCTAGAAGCATTGGTTGAGAAATTACCAGCTGTGGTTTGAGCTTTTGAGGAACTACTACCTCCTGCTACAAAACATACGTCACCATCCATATTGAGTACCACATGACCATCTGGAGTGGCATTTGATTCCCCCTTTGAGTAGTAGGCAGTGGATTCTGTTTTTGAACTTAAGTTTGGAGTAATTTTGGCACCATACATTCCCGGATCCTGAACCTGATCAGTAGGTGTCTCCTTTCGAGCCATATTAACTTCAAAATTACGTAACTTATTTACCACTGTCTCCAAGTAAATCTTCTCAAAATCTTTATCTTCTCTCATCAGAACTGTGTACATCTCCCATTTTTGGTGGAAGAGCATCAAGGAGCTTTTCTACTATCTCTTCTTCCTTGTATTCAATGGAGTAGTTATTCAGCTCGGTCATCAGATGATAATATCGCGTGATGATGTCATCAAGTGATTCATTTTTCAGATACTTGAATACGGAGAATTGAGTTTTCAGTAGCTTTGTCTTGGAGGTACGTATCCCAACATATCCTTCATACCGATTCTCTAGTGCTTCCCATAGTTCTCTAGCAGTTTTGTATTTTTTGAAAGTATGAAGAATCTCTTGTGGGAGTGCCATTGTTATGGCTGCATGTGCTTTACTTTCTGCCTCATACATCTTCTTTTCATCATCCTCCATCTTACTGTACTTCTTAATTTGTTCACGACCTTCAAACATGGATGATGGTGGAATGTACCCATCTTGAATGCAGACCCACATCTTTGCGTCTTGATACTTCACATATTGTTCAAATCTATCTTTCCATGCAACGAAATCAGTACTTTTAAGCAGTTTTGGAGCTTTAGTTGTTAAACCAGCTTCAACCTCCATCTTTACCAGTTCAGTGATGTTTATCGAAGTCATACTTGAACGAAACGAGACTTAGAACTTAAAAACAAGATTCTGTGTGAGTAAGCAGCGAAGTTAATATAACTTGCTAAGGACAACTTCGCAGATCATAAACTTCGCTACTTAACAACTTCTCTTGCTACACAACTTCGCTGGCTACACAACTTTGCTAGTCACACAACTTCGCTAGTAACACAACTTCGCTGAAACCCTATATCTTCGCTAAAACCCTAGTTTGGGTGACGGCAACTTCGCCTGAAAAACAAAGAAGTTTTGCTGGTTAGACAGGTCGATTTCGAAGGTTGCGAGGGTGATTGGAAGGTGTAATTGATGAGTGTTGAGGATCGACTGACAAAAAGGAGGTATTTCAACGTAAAATAGTTCCGCGAATTGTCTAACGGAACAATCTTAACACCCGTGTGATAATCCCGAACCACACAATCACGAGCAAAATGCTCTGATACCAATTGTAGATTCCCAGCCGGATCTACACAGGAGTATCTCGTAACACGAGGGTGCGGAATCCCCACGTATACGATACGAGTGTTGAGACGATTAACAAGTAAATCACACGCAAAGAACACGAGTAGGTAAGATAATACTTGTTATATTGCAAAGATAAACCAAACACGTAACACTAAGGTGTTACAAAACAGCCGTCCAAATTCTATCTACATATGCCGAAGTTATGGTTTATATAACACGATAACTTCGCCCAACAGGCTAGGCGAAGTTATCATAACTTCGCTCAACAAGTTCGCTAAACATCAAGATAAACAAAACACGTTTAACATGAACAAATTAACGATTACAGACACAAATAAACACGAGATATTGAACTACTGGCATCATGCACCAACAAATGGTAAATGCTACAAAAGACAATTTCAAAGGCGACAAGAAGTATCAACAGTTTCTACAACTACTTCTTAATGCTGAGAAGCCCCTATATAAAGGATGTCTTAACTTCACCAAGTTGTCTGCATTAGTACAACTACTCAACTTGAAGCGCAAGCACGGGGTATCTCATAAGTTCGTTGATGAACTTCTGAAATTTTTGAAAAAGATGCTACCTGCAGATAACGAAATGGTAAATAATATATATGAGGGCAAAAGGGTGATGAAGGCAATGGGCTCAGGATACGAAAAGATACATGTGTGTATCAATGACTGCATTATTTACTATAAGGATTACAAGGATTTGGAAGCATGTCCAGTTTAAAACAAGTCAAGGTGGAAGGTGGATGAGAAGACTAACAAAACTTACATAAACACGCCCGCTAAGGTATTGTGGTACTTTCCCATTATTCCATGATTCAAGCGCCTCTTTCAATCAAAGACCACAGCAGAGAATTTAACATGGCATGCCACGAGTACCAATAAACCCGGTGTTTCATGCCACCCATCAGATTCACCAGCATGGAAAGCCATAGATGACAGGTACTCCGATACCATCGGAAGCGATCCAAGAAATCTTCGTCTAGGGATTTGAACTGGTGGGGTCGGCGTACATAGAGGCAACAGAAACCACAGTGTCTGGCCTGTTTTAGTAGTTATTTACAACCTTCCACCTTGGATGTGTATGAAAAGAAAATTCATCATGCTTTCCTTATTAATATCCGGAGTGCCAGGAAACAATATTGATGTGTTTTTACAGCCTTTAATTGACAATCTAGCATCTTTATTTGAGGTCGGGGAGCCAACATATGATGCATATAAACAAGAAATGTTTACACTACGTGCAGTTGTGTTACGGAAGATTAATGATTACCCTGCTCTTAGTACACTGTGTGGTTACCCTTACAGTGGATTCAAAGGTTGTGTGGTGTGTCGGGGCGACACTCAGTGTGTTAGACTTTATCACACAAAGAAGCAGAGTTATGCTGCCCACAGAAGGTATTTATCACATGACCACCCTTTCAGAAAACAAACAAAGACGTTCAACGGAAAAGAGGAGATGAGAATGGCTAAAGAGCCTATGACAGGGGAAGAGATATACGAAGAGGTCAAAAACATTACCAATGAATGGGGAAAGGGATCTGAATCCCTAAGTGGGAGTAAGAGGAAAGGGGATAACACAACGCCGCAGCCATATTGGAAGAAGTTCAACATATGGTACCAACGGCTCAGCTATTGGAAGTATTTACCTGTCCAACATTGTATTGATTTGATGCATGTTGAAAAGAATGTGGCAGAAAGTATTGTCAGGACGTTGCTGAACATTCCCGGTAGGACAAAAGATGGATTGGCAGCTAGAAAGGATTTGGAGTTTTTAGGAATTAAAAAGGAGTTGCAACCGAAAGCAAAAGGCAACAATACAGAACTTCTTACAGCATGCTTCACATTATTAGCGCAAGAAAAAGACATGTTTCTTGAAACACTGTATAAACTGAAGGCTCCACTAGGGTATTGTTCTAACTTCTCTAGTTTGGTGAATCTTAAAGAAAGGAAGCTACAAGGCCTTAAATCACATGATTATCCCATGCTTATGCAACAGTTTCTGCCCCTTGCAATACGGTCCATCATGCCAGACCCAATGAGAAATGCTATAATCAGGCTTTGTTTTTTTTTTCAATTCAATTTGTAGCAAAGAAATCATTGTAGAAGAGCTTGATAAGATGCAGGAAGAGCAAATAGTTACACTGTGCCTGCTGGAGAAGTACTTTCCGCCATCATTTTTTGATGTCATGGTTCACTTAACCGTGCACCTTGTAAGAGAGATAAAATTATGTGGGCCACCATGCTTTCGTTGGATGTATCCCTTTGAAAGGTGTATGAAGGTTATCAAAGGGCATGTGCGAAACAAAACTTATCTAGAAGGGTGCATTGCTGAGGAGAACATTGCGGAAGAAACAATCGAATTTCTGAGCAACTACCAAAAAAACATCAAGAGTACTGTTGGTATTCCACATGATAAGCATGATGATAATGGGGAGACAATTCCTGTCACATGCGTTAAATCAGTTGAAGTTTCTCCTGATCTTTTCAAGAGAGCACATTTCTATGTGCTGCAGAATACGCCTGAAATAGCGTCGTATATCGAGTAAGTATTACTAACATATATTCTCTAAATTATATATATATATATAAATATATATAGGGTGCAGTTACTGTACGCTAATGCCTTTAAGTACGGTAGTTACGCGAGACGTTCAAAGGCATAAAACAAAGGAAAAAACCTAAAAACGCTCAGCTAAAGCACCCAAAATTAATATATATATATATATATATATATATATATATATATATATATATAAATGTATGTATATATATATATATATTAATTCACAATATATTATACTCCTACTTGCAGACAACACAAGACCTCTTTGAAAAAACAAATGCCTGGTAAACGACAAGCATTGCTGGAGAAGGAGCATACTTTAAAGTTTGGTGACTGGTTACGCGACAAGGTATATCAATTTATTAAGTCTTCTATAATTTTAAAAATTCTTTTATAGTTTCTGCAATGTGGGTGAAGAATCTAATCCTTATAATGAAATTCAGGTTGAAAGAGAGCTAGCGGGCTCCCCTGGTTCTGTATCGGAAACCGTAAAGTGGATTGCACACGGAGCACACCGCAACGTTTACAAATACTACTCGTACGACAGAGCTGGAACAACCTGTTCTTCCTGAATACCCTGATTCAAGGCCAAAGAATTTCCTGCCGCTACCATATAGTATTCATCTCTACCCGGTGATAAATAAAGCATCTGTGCCCCTTTTGACCATAGAATACGACCCGAATCGAAATGCATACATTTGTCTCATACACTAGATCCTTTTTGCATCATATCTAAGGGATTCTTTGGTTCGGGTCGAAGAAGCAATGTCACTCGATCCTTATCAAACTGACTGCATGTCCGTGAGGATCCCACCAGAGCGCCTTCCACTTCTAATAGGCCACGAACTAGACCAGAATCATTCTCAACGAGTCCATAAGGAGTGATCCCATTTTTTTCCACAACGGATCGTGTCCTTCAAGTCGCACGTTGCTTTCTACCACATCGTTTTAAACGAAGTTTTACCATAATATACAGGTTTATCCCGGAACAAAAGGATCAAACCCCTCCACACCCCACGATGGATTTACAGATTGTACTTTTCCTGTTAGCCCATAAGGATCGGACACCCATATGAACGGTTTTGAATTTCGTACAAAATCTCATGATGGTAGAGTTTACCAGAACAGCGGGGTTGGTGTAGAGGCGGATGACATGCACATCAAAAAAGACGTGGTGACGTATGGACAAAACTTTTATTTTGGGGTTTTGCAAGAGATATGGGTCCTAGATTATCATACTAAAAGAATTCCGGTCTTCATGTGCCAATGGGTTGACCGTAAACATGTCAAACATGATATTCTTGGTTACACTTCGGTCGACCTAAACAAATTTGGCCACAAGGATGATCCGTTCATATTGGCCTCGCAAGCACGCCAGGTGTTTTATGTTCAAGATCAGCTGGATAGAAAAAAGCATGTTGTCCTCATGACTCCACCCAAGAATTATAGGCATTCATATGACGAGGTCAATGAGGAATTTAGTACGGTAACTTTCCCTCATGAGGGTAATACATTGCCACTTGTACAACCAAATCAACTGCTTCATAATGAGTCCCCGGATGATTGCTGGAGGCCCGGGAAAAAGCCTACAACTATTCGTAATGGAGATTGACACCGATGTCAGGGTTGTCGACCCAGCAGTTGTGTTCGTTCGGCTAGTTAGATGTAAATAATGTTTAAATATAGTTGTGATACATGATATCACCATTCTGTCCAAAATCTTGGAAATATATTTATGTAATGATAGCCTACATTCAAGTTAATTAAAATAAAAAAACTGGTATATCTTACTAGATACGCTTCAAATACGCAACCAAAATATAATAATAACATTTACAGTTAATAATAACATTTACAATAATAACATTCACATAACATATTAATACCAAATTACATAAATATAGAAAACCAAATTACATAAAACCAAATTACATTAATATAATAACATTTACAATAATAACATTTACATTAATATAGAAAACCAAATTACATAAAACTAACTCCTAGCATCCGATTCCATATCGGAATCTACAACCGATTCTGGAGTCCTGCCATCAGATTCCGTATCCGAATCTACATCCGGATTCTCTTCTGGAGTATGAGAGGGCATGATCCTCTTGTACATGCCATCCGAGGTGTAGGTGGAGTCCTTAAGCCTATGGAGGCGAAGGTTCACCTGAGTATGGAATGCCCCATAAACGGACACCGCCTTGAAGTGCTCCAAGTCGTTCAAATCGATGTACGCCACCTCGATTCCCGGCACTACCATTTCGATGCTGAAATAATCAGCAGTCGTGTACCTAAGCCATCTAACCATTCGGTTAAGTTGTTGGTACGTGAAGATGTGAGGGTGGACATAGTCCACAAACCTCACCCTTTGATTCCTCCGGACGGCGCCAGAAAAAAAGTGGAATCGTATGGTGAAAAATGTGGGGTCATAGTAGATGGGGGCATGAGCACCCGGTGCACGTTCGAGCCATGTTGAAGCCATTATCGGAAATTATAATCAGAAGAAAGGTGTATTGTGATTGTGATTGTGGATTGTGATTATGGATTGTGATTGTGATTGTGGATTGTGATTGTGCTTGTGATTGTGACTGGTATTTAAACACCATCGGAACCTGGCAGTACATCTCCCTAACAATTTGAAATTGGCAGCACAAAAACTGTAAAGGCAATGATGACGTCGCCACTCGTCAAATCAACGTGTAGCCATTAATTACGTTTGGACACGCTTAAAAATATTTTAGTGTGACCATTTATCACTTATAGCCACACATAATAAGTGTATTCGTGACAATAAAAAACCTAGAAAAAATAAAACTAAGATATTCTTTGGTCACACAACCTCATATAAGTGGCCATTAATTACATTTAGACACACTTCAAAATATTTAAGTGTCACAATTTCTCACTTATAGCCACACATAATAAGTGTATCCGTGACAATAAAAAAACTTATAAAAAACAAAATTAAGATACTCTTTGGTCACACAACCTCGTATAAGTGGCCATTAATTACATTTGGACACACTTAAAAATATTTAAGTGTGAGAATTTATCACTTATAGCCACACATAATAAGTGTATCCGTGACAATAAAAAACTTATACAAAGCAAAACTAAGATACTCTTTGGTCACACAACCCCGTATAAGTGGCCATTAATTACATTTGGACACACTTAAAAATATTTAAGTGTGACCATTTATAACTTATAGCCACACATAATAAGTGTATCCGTGACAATGAAATACTTATGAAAAATAAAAGTAAACTACTCTTTGGTCAAACAACCTCGTGTAAGTGGCCATATATTTTAAGCGTTTTAGCCACATTACTAATAAATACAATGGTTGTTCGTCATACTTCGCCACTTTTTTAAAAATGTGGCTAGAAAATGTGACATTAGGTCACACAACGTAATATAAGTGGCTATATCTTTTACCTTTTAAACACATCTCTTATCAATACAGTAGTCGTTTGTCACATTTGGCCACACTATAAAAACATGTGGCTAGTTAAATGTCACAGTTTGTGGCTAATGCATGTGTTTTTGGTCACATGTATCAAAGATCAAACAAACTATGACTGTAGGTCAAATTTCGCCACACTTTTTTATAATGTGGCTAGTTTTTGTCACAGTTCTTTTCAAAGTGTGGAGAAAAGTACCTGGGTAGGTATAGAATGGTCACGTGAAGAATAATTTAACCTTTTAGCCACACATTTAAGCCGAAGTGTGGCAAATCGCCCAGACCACATGTGTGGCCGAAGGTAGATATTCACGTAGTGTTTAAAAAACAGTCAGTTTTGTTTATGGTTAAAACATGTTATAAGCATTATGAGTTCGAATCGTCTTTAAAAAAATTTGGATTTGGTTTTGGTTTGCGTTAAAAACAAATATATGTAAAATAAATTCGGGTCATTAAAAAAATATCAATTTTGTTTCAAGGTGGACATTAAATCTTTGGTTGTTTATGAAGGTTTCAAAAGACTTCCAAAATAACCGCGACTATCATAGTAGTATTGTGTGTGCTGTCATTATGTATTTGATGTGAATGTTGAATCTTCATAAACAATCAAAGATCGGTGATGCAGGTATGCGCATGTTATAGATACTATGTTTTTTTAATATATTCTTTTTATACAAATTAGTAGCTAACATGCAGCTTTTAGCAATCTGTCATTGTCTGTGATGCACACACTGTACAATCTTTTTGCAAACATGAATATTGGGATAGTTGATGTCGGGGGCGGATATGGATCGATTGGGTAAGTAGGGGGTTCAGAAGGACCACCAGAATAGTGAACCCCTGGATAAAATTTTGGATCCGGTCACTGGTTGATGTTTCGTTTGCACACGCAATGAAGACTATGAAACTTTTTTTCCCAGTTTTATTGTCTGCTACGTTCTTACAGAGTATGGTTTTGGAGTGCAATGTCATCCAATTCGACAAACCAATTTTGTAATGGTATCAACAAAAAATTTACGGTTAAGAAAGATAGATTTGTCAATATGACATTAAACTACCGGGTTGCGGGTATAAAACTAGGTTTTTGGGATTTGTATATTAATTGTAACGTACAAAAAACTATATTCATTTTTTTTTGAAAAGACCGTATTGTACAATATGTTTAAATGGTCATAACTACGTACTAAAAATCTGTTTAAATATATTATTTTCGTCGCTACATCGTGCGGGTTTACTACTAGTTTTCTTAACGAACGAACACGAAAATGGCCTTGATCGTGTTCGTTCAGTTCGTTTACAGCCCTAAAAGGGTCATCATTCGCCCAAAGTGTATCTTAAGTAAATATTAACTTTAAAGTCATTTTGTTCAAAAATTTGCTCCACCGTGATAATATTTGTTTCAGTAAACAATTTATATTTTCAAACAAAAAGATCTTCGTTTTCAAACAGTATATACTTTCTTTAAAAATAGTTATGCATATTCCAATAATAAAAAAGCAACATAAATTATAAAGGTAAAGTGTAAGCTCGGTTTACATGGCTGGTTCCAAAAAACAACCGCATCAAACCAAGGTTTTCAAACCGTGAACTGAAATGTCACACCCCGACCAAAGGCGGCGGAACATGTCGGGGTGCAATGGATTCCCCATGAACACAAGACACTATTAAAGTGACAATATTTAAACAACTCATAAATTTCATTCAATTACCAAAAGTAAACATCTTGTTCATACAAATAACACCTAATATAAGAATTTAATTGTTCATTCTTCTAATAACCAAAATGGTCTCAAATAAGATAGCATCTTCAAACTCCAATCAACCAATAATTAAACCTATAACAATGCATAAAATAATATGTGTCAACATGAATGTTGGTGGGCAATTTCATAGTTCTGAGTATATATAATATGAGGCAAAATCCACAAACGTATATGGCACTATAGATAAAAGCAACAATTGCGGTATATAAATCATAAGTAAATGAGGATACTTTCTAATCGGAAACAACTGACATACTCGAATAATGAGGCCTCATTCTACTAGCACAAGGCTAAAGTAGTTAGGAGCGCATATGATCATACTTATTGAGGCTCCACAACAACATAAAAATAAACACTCGTGCACGTAAAGCATATGAAACATATAACACACAATAGAGCAAGTATTCTAAGTATCATACACTCTAGAGTTTGTGGTTTGAGGATAGAGTGTTATAAATCATTCTTGTTTTGAATAAGTATGCATGTTACCCCCAAAGTATAAAAAGAAAACGAGGGATAAAATGTACTCACATGAAATAAGTAACTTGAAGGATAGTTTGCGATAAAACGGGTAAGTTCAACGGGCAAGACCTAGATTAAAAAGGGTCTTTGAGTTAGTAGATGATTTTAAAATCTTTAAAGTAAAATAACTTGACAAGTAAAATAAATAATTAAAGTTTGAGAGTTAAAGTGTAAATACATATGAATTAAAGTAATGGTAAAAGTAAGTTTACTCGAAATCGGGTCTCGGTATTTTATTCATTAGTTTTATTTAACCTTTGTTAAGTAAATACTTGGGTAAGGTTGCAATATTGCAAGATCCTTTGTTAGATAGATACCAAAACGAGATTTTACGAGTGTTCGGATTTGTCGGTTCGAGTCTTGATAATTGGTCAAGCTCGAAGCCAAGATTCCAAAATAATAAATGTTATGAGATAACTCAATGAAATCAAAAGAAACTTAACCAAGTGTGTAGTTCTATTAAGGAGAACCTCGACGTCCGTTAAGCGAGTGTTTGGTTTTGTCGGTCCAAACTTGTTATGAGATCAAGTTGGATCCGACATGCCAAGTATTTTGAGAATATAATTAAAATTAGTTTATAATATATTTTTAGAGAAAAATACGAGATTCGGTGACCCAAAACACAACTGGTGTCTTAAGCGAGTGAACTCGGTTTAGTTCGGTCTTGGTTCGGTCCTTGACTCGGAATAGACCGAGGATGGTTACCACATACCTAATACCATAGAACTTATTATAATGAACTTAGAGTTTATAATATACAAATCTTACATGTATCATATTATTAAATCATTTTAAAAATAAAGCATCTAAACGAGAGTTCGGTCTTGGTTCGGTCCTTGACTCGGAATAAGGCCGAGGATGGTTACCACATACCCAATACCATAGAACTCATTTGAACAAACTTAGAAATGATAATACTCAAGTCTTACATACAATATGTTAACAATAAATTATTTAAACAAAAGTTCGATTTTGGTTCGGCTCTTGACTCGGGATGAAACCAAGAATGGTGGCAACATACCCAATACCATAGAACTCATTAAAATGATTTGTAAACTAAAGTAATTAGAAACTAAACAACATTAGTAAGCTTGCATAAATTAAAGCATAAATTAAAGTGTTTAACAAGGACTATAATAGTCCTTCATGAAGCCTTGCCTAGCAATACACCTAAACCGACACGGCCGGAGAAGGGAAAGCCAAGGAAACAAGGGGAGTATGTTTTAGACAAGTTATAATAACAAGTTTTAATTAACAAGAATTAGTTAGAAACAAAGATTAGTATTAGTTTGACCTTGAAGAGTCAAACTATCAAGAATTTGAATAATGGAATACTTGGATTTTAGATTGAGAGAATTTGGAGAAGAAAGAGCAAACCAAAATGGGTGCATGGGACTTGTTTTTATAGTGAAAAAAGTATAGTTTACTCATAAGGGGTATACTTGAATTTCATTGGGTAAAAATGGTCAAACAATGCACAAAACAACAAGATGTGTTTGACACAATTAGTCCTTTAAGTTTGTTTTAAGTCATTTTTAGTCATAAAGAGGTGTTTTAATGTACCGAAAATGATGTTTTCTTGATCCAACATTTGTGTAACATAAACGAACATAAAACCCAACATTTTATTAATAACGAAGGATCCGAAAGACCAAAACGGGTCGGGTTTCCAATACAAAAACAAATACAAGTTAATCCGAAAATGACGAATGTCACATGAAATATCTTAACAGTTGACATTTACATTTTTACAACAATTTATAAAGTATCATATAACACGGGTCGAGATACTGTACAATAATGCCTTAACGTACACTAGGTATGCGAGACGCGCAAAGGCAAAAAAAAACAAGGCAAAAATACTAAAACGCTCAACCAAAACACTAAAACACTCAGCAAAAAACCTAAAATGCTCAAAAACGGTTTTCGTGAAAAAAAGTAAAAAAATTGATCGATTAACCATCCAAAAATGTTTTTTTTGTTGAACCAATGATTAATTGGATATGTATTGACGGCTCCGAGATCTTGGAATGTGATTTCATGGATCGATTTCATGAAAAAAAAGGATTCGCGTACCTATTGAACGTTAAGGTATGTTGTATTGGATCTTTTCCCTATATTACAGAATTACATTTTAATTATAAGTCTTTTGTCTATTTACTTTTTAGTTTTAAATGTTAGCATAAGATACCGAGCCACTTTAATTTATTACATAAAGCACATTTTAATAAAATAAATGCTAAATGGGGTTAAACTTTCGAACCAACCAGGTTGACCTAAACACACCCCGTTTATAGCTTAACGGATTCATGGGTTTTATCTGAAACTGACCCAAACACGTTTATACCGAACCCAAACCTGCAAATTTTGTAACCGGTTCGTGTTGTTGTCCTATCCAAAACACGTTTTAAGTGATCAATAAATTGATGATAGTTCGTACGCGTCCATCTCTTAATCAGAACACCTTTAGTAATCTCCCAAAGCTTCATAGAACCATCGTTATCCTATCTGATGACGGGGGTAGCCAAAAGTCTGGTAAAATGGCTTTCACACATTAACGCTAAAAATGTTAGAAGGTTAAAAGGTTCGTTTTTCTGCCCAATTAAGGAAAATAAGTACGTGAACAGTAAAAGCACGTAACAGTAACACGTCAAATCACTGTTCACATCATCCCTAGCCGTAAAAGAAGGGATATGCTCAGAAAAGTTTATTATTATATATCATTAACCATAGGTCCATAACCTCCCGCGCATAAAAGGGTCAACCCTCTACCAAACTGGAGGTTCACTAGTTTACCCATAAGACAAAAGGCTTACATTCCTTTCTCTATAAAAGGATATAACTCAGTCATAACAAGAACACACCAGATCTGGGGAGTTAACACATTATCTCTAATCTTCTCTTCTTCCTAGAGAAACATACACTTTGCATGTTTCTTTCTTACTCCAAAAACTACATAACTTCACTAAGAACTCACATCCAATCCCAGTTCCATACATCTCGGTCTTGGATCCTTAGTGAACAATAACAATAACAAGTAAGCAAGTGAACCTCTCTCTACGTTTTGCAAACGTAGAGGGACATGACGACCTGCGTTAGGTTAACCTGAACCCTTGAAGCCTGTTAGCCTAACCAGTCTGTTCACTATCGTTGGTCTTATAATTGTTGTAGCAACAAGTTGGCGCCCACCGTGGGGCTACGCCGCTTACTTTATCTTAAAGACCAGTAGTGTAGCTCCATTTTCATCAAAATCATCATATCGGAAAGTGAATCTCCCGAAGAAGTTGACCAAGTGTTAAGAACGGCGACACCAAATGCTAGCCAGCGAACTCCGGCTGCGACGACGCCTCTTTCCACTTCGGGAAGTACTCCGACAGGACCTTCGTTCCTCGAGTTTTCACCTTTCCGAACTCCAACCCCTTCACGATCCGGAGTTCCTTCTCCTCATATAGGAACCTCAAGCATCCCGGAGCGAGTCGAATTGACACCGGAAGGGGTATCACGACATTTCTTACAACTAAGATCTCTTCTTAACCAACACGTGAGCCAAGAAAGAGAAAAAGGGATACGATTAAGGCTGGATTATGACGATCCGGAAGCCTCACTATCACTTGGACGTCCGCCTTCCCCTTTGAATAGCTCACGAACAGCTGCTTCTCATTTGGAAGCTGGCCCAAGCGTAACCTGCCAACCTTTTAACCCATCTCCTTACATCTATGAGAGGCCAAGCCCAACACCTTTCCCGTTGTTCACTTCACAACCCCTTGGGCATGAAACCACTCTTGAACAAATATGGCAGTTACCAGCTTCAAGTGTTCCTCCTCCTACAACCACTACATGGGAGCAGGCCATGCCGGTCTTGCCCTTGGCTCGGAGTGCAGCAATGAGCACCCCCATGGGAACAAACCAAACAACAGCAACTACTGAAAGCCTTCAAGTCTTTAACCTCATGCCTCAAATGATGGCACATTTTCCGTGGACCCAACTCATCAACCAAGCCTTGAGCATTCACCAAGGAACAACATGTCATAATCCCGCTACAAGGCTAGAGGAAGAACTTGCAAAGCCTTATAAGCCCGGTAAACTATCTTGTTTCTCTCAACAAATCGCCAATTATGAATTTCAGACAAAAATCAAGATACCATCCCATATAAAAAGATATGATGGGACCGAGGATCCCGAAGACCACCTCCAGATCTTTACCGGTGCTGCTAGGATTGAAAAGTGGTTCCACGCTGAATGTTGTTTAATGTTCATGCAAACACTTGTCGGATCAGCCAGGATATGGTTCAACGACCTTCCTGCGCAAAGCGATTGAAGCTTTGATGATCTGAGCAAAGGATTATTGGCCAACTTTTTACAACAAAGGAGGTACGTCAAGGATGCCACAGTAATTTTTCAGATAAAACAATAAGATGATGAAAATCTTCGAGAATTCATCGAAAGATATAAGAAGGAAGGGTTGACATATGTGGGGGCCGACGAAAAAATGAGGGTGGCAGGCTTCATGAACGCTATCACCTCCAAATACCTCACAAGGGACTTTAACAAGTGCCTGCCTAAAACCCTTGAAGAAGCTCTCGAACGAGCTGAGGATCATATCAGAGGCGAAGAGGCCGTTGATTTCAAAGAACAAACAAAAAGAGCTCTTAGTTAGCGAGGCAACAGCCCCAACCGAAAAAGAGGGAACTTCAGTCCCTATGATAGACATCCAAGGAGCTCAGATCAACGAAGGCCTGAAGGTCGGAACCCTCCAAGCAGGGAAAAGACTGTGAACTTCACAACCTTAACCAATACCCCTCAGGAGATCCTTGCCACCGAAGAAGTGAAACACAACTTCCGACCTCCTCGACCCTTACCCAAAAGCAAGAAAAATGAAAACTCCACCCAGTTTTGTTAGTTCCACGAAGAAAAAGGTCACCAAACAAACGATTGCTTTCAACTCAAGAGAATAATTGAGGAAGCTGTTAAGTCTGGAGAATTGGCCCATTTGGTGAAAGGGGTCAAAGACAAGATGGCCGAAAGAAAAAGCAAGGACGTGTATATGGTGAACATAGACCAAGGTGTTCCCCACAAACGACAACGCTTGGAGGCTTGGGAGCTTCAATGCGTCTGCTTCCCACCACCTCAAGGTGACTTACTCTCAAACCCTTTGACGGTAGAAGCGAACGTGGGAACACTCAAAACAAGCAAAGCCTACATTGACACAGGGGCAGCCACAGAGATCATGTATGAAAGGTTCTTCAACCGACTAAGTAAGGAAGAATGTTCAAGGCTTCAACCCTCCGGGTCATCTATAAAAGGTATCGCTGATATACCCTTGAATCCCTTGGGGCAACTAACCCTTGATGTCTGTTTTAGTGAAGGCGAGATGAAGAAAACCAAACCACTCACTTTTGTGGTTATCAACATACCTTCCAACTATGATGTAATCATAGGAAGGCCAGAACAATGTGCGTTCAACATGGCTGTCTCGGTTGGTCAAGGCACCGTAAATTTTCCCACCGACAGGGGAATTTCAACCCTTCAACCTACCCAAGAAGTTACACGGTTGAAGGGGAAAGTTCAAAAAACGAAGGCGAGGAACAAGGCCTGATCATAAACCCCAAGTATCCTGAACAAAAGGTACGGGTAAATCCAAGCCTTTCCAAAGAAACTCTCCCACACCTTGAAAAGCTGCTGATACACTATAGTGATGTATTTTCTTGGTGCCCGGAAGACATGACGGGCATCCCTCAAAGCATTGAAGAGCATGAGCTAAAAATACCCCCCGATGTCAAGCCTGTTGTCGAAAAGAAATGGAGCCTAGCTCCTGAACGAAGCTTGGCAGCATGCCAAGAGGTTGAAAAGCTTGTCCTAGCTGGGATCCTACGTGATATCAAATATCAATCTTGGGTGGCTAATCCAGTCATGGTTCGGAAGCCTGATAAGTCTTGGAGGATGTGCATCAACTTCAAAGACTTGAACAAAGCATGCCCGAAAGATTTCTATCCCTTACCCGAGATAGACCTCAAGGTTGACTCTTTAACCGGCCATCCCTTCAAGTGTTTTCTCGACGCTTACAAGGGTTATCATCAAATTCTCATGAAAGTGGAAGACGAAGAAAAAACCGCATTCCACACGGACAATGGAATTTTTCGTTATCAAAGATGCGTTTTGTTCTACGAAATGTCGGGGCAACCTATAAACGTTTGATCGACAAAGCATTTGCCAGCCAAATTAGCAAAAACCTGGAAGCTTATGTCGATGATCTTGTAATCAAAAGCAAGACCGAACATCAAATGCTCGATGACATACAAGAAACCTTCCAAAACCCGAGGAAGATCAACATGAAACTCAATCCCGGAAAATGTTCATTCGGGTTCGAAGAAGGCAAGTTTTTGGGACATATCGTGGGGAAACAAAGCATAAAAGCCAATCCCAACAAAGTCAGGGCTGTTCTTGAAACTAAATCTCCACAAAGCAAAAAAGAAGTGGAAAGTCTGAATGGAAGGCTTGAAGCCTTGAAACGTTTCACCTCCAAGCTTGCTGAGAAATCCTTACCCTTCTTCAAAACACTAAAGGGTTGCACCAATAAAAAAGACTTCAGGTGGACGTAAGAAGCGGAAGAAGCCTTCAATCAAATGAAGCAACAGTTGGCTTCACTTCCAGCTATTGCCGGCCCCGAAACAGGAGAACTGATCTCTGTCTATCTCTCAGTAGCTGAAGAACCATTAAGAGCGGTCCTAACCATCGAACGAAACAAAGTTCAGGTACCCATTTATTTCTTTACTAAAACGTTAAAACTGGCAGAGATCAAATATCCTCCTTTGGAAAAACTTGCTCTGGCTTTAATTCAAACTGCCAGAAGGCTTCGAATGTAATTTCAAGCACACTCTATACAAGTGGTCACTGACCAACCTATCAAGAGTGTGCTTTAAAAAACAGAAAATTCAGGCCGATTGGCCAAATGGGCTGTGGAACTAGGTGAACATAACATCACCTATATCCAAAGAAAAGCTGTCAAAGCCCAAGTCTTGGCAGATTTCATTGTAGAAATCACGAAGCAAGTCATTCCTGAAATACATACAACTGCCACTGAACCTTCTGACCCTGAAGCCTGGAAGCTTTTTACCGATGGAGCTTCCAGCATTGAAGGGTCAGGAGCTGGGCTCATTTTAATCAACCCCGAAGGGTTAGAATTTACATATGCTCTCCGACTTGAATTTCAGACCACCAACAACGAACCTGAATATGAAGCATTGATCGCTGGTCTGAAAATTGCCAAAGAGATGAAGATCCAAAAGCAACAAGTCTTCACAGACTCGTTGCTTGTTTCAAGTCAAGTCAATGATAGCTATGTAGCAAAAGAGCCCAACATGAAGAAGTATCGTGATAAGGCAAAGGAATTGATGAACACGTTTCAAGAATGCACCATCAAACAAGTCCCAATATCATAAAAAAAAAAGAGCCGATGCCCTGAGCAAACTAGTGTAACACCCCGGCTAAAGCGGAAATGCCTAAGTGTGACGTACAGATTGCCCAAAACACACGTGACACTATTAAGTGACAATATTATCATTAATTCATTCCAAAGCATCAAATACACAAGTTATTTCAAATGAACAACCACAAGGGAAAAGGAACAAAACATACATCTTCTTGTTTATTATCTAGATAACCTAACTTCTAGTATCCTCTTCATTTCATCCTCTAATGAAAGTACCTGTAGCATATAGATAAAATAAAGTCAACTAATTGAATAGTTGGTGAGTTCACACAGTTTAAATACTACATAAAAACCATACAATTCCATGAAAACTTGTGAAAAACACATAAGGGTTCTTTACACTAGAAACAATGGTCCATGAGTGTAAAGAATAAATGAAGTCTTTTCCAATTGGGATTGTGCACCAACGTACTCAGATCGGAGTCCCTTTTCCACTAGAAACAATGGTCCATGAGTGCAAAAGGGGGCGTATGATCATACTTATCGAAGAAATCCATGCACGTAATATTTGAGCAAGTAACAAGTAAACACAAAAGTCCATGATGCGAATTGTAGTTTGTAAATAATAAATAAAAGAAATTGAATTTTGATAGGATATATATGCTACCCCTAAAATAGTAAAAAGGTAAAAAGGGGGTTCTGAGAAACTCACCTTTGATATTGGAGACAACTTGAAATAATAACCGAAAGCGAGTTAACAAACGAAGCAATTGAATCTCACGAAACTATAAATAATAACGAAGATACAAAAATCAAGGAATAGCTACCGGAATTATAAAGTTAATTAACTTATGGTAAATGGGGACTTGGGGATTTTTAATGAGTTTAACAAAAATGAATAAAGTTTATATAAATCACTTGATGTTTATTAGTTGAAGAATGATTTGTAGACAAATAATTATAACTTATTAATATATAAGATTAAATAATAATATTAATAACAATTTATGATTAAACATTTGTTTCCAAGTAATATAATTAATTAATTAACTTAAATGTTTTGCATAAATTCTCTTAAAGAAAATTATAAATAGTAGTTATGTTGAAATAAAATAAACAATAATTAATTTACTCAATTATTAATTCAAAGATATAAAGTATGTTATATCTATTGTAAAATATTTTAGATAAAAGAAATTTTTATAAATAATTTATTTAAAATAAAGTTTATAAGTTATGATGATCAACGAATCATAAGATTTAGATAAATATATATTCTTGTTTGTTCTAGCATAATAACTAGGCTTGATCCAAGATTTAGAAAAATCAAAGTGTTCATCTTGGATATCCATGATCATAATGATTCTTAAAACCAAGATATAATATTTTTATGATAAAAGTATCATGATCATGAAGAACAACTTATGAACAAGTATGAACATTCAAGATAAAATCAAAACAAAAGCTATAAAATGCTTGAAATGGTAACAACTTACTTGTTAGTGTTCTTAAACTTAAGAAAAGAATGGATTGAGGTGTGAAAATAATGGAGGATTTGTCCTCCTTTTATATTGAAAATATAGAGTTGTTATATCTTAAGGAAATTATGAAAATTAATCATATTTAATATAATTAAAACACAAATTAAAAATTGTTTAATAGGGTATTCAAAAGGTTTAACTATTTTAATAATTTTATTGAATTAAAACATTCATTAGTTTTTATTAGTTAAGTAACATATGAAAAGATGATGATAATAATAATAATTATAAATAATAAAAGTAGTAATTGTAGTTAAATAATAATTTTAGTAAATTGCATGGGACATGTACATAAATATTTGATATTGATTATGAATGTTTTAAATGAGTGTGTAATACTACAAGGGTGGTGAAATGTATAATTGCATAGAAATGATCACATAAAATACATTAACGAAAATTTGAGATTAATTAATAATATTATAAAAATATATAAATTTAAATAGAAACAAAACCAAAAATTTAAAATGGGTCAGGTTTTCGGGTTTGAAAAGTAAAGAATGTTACAACTAGCATCCCTCACATTTGCACACCTCACCAAGAAAGTATTGGTAGAAGTGTTGAAAACTCCTTCAATTCAAGAATTGGAGGTTCAAGATGTAATCACTAAAGAAGGTCCCAACTGGATGACTCCCATAGAAAAGTTCCTCAAAAATGGTGAGTTACCTATGGACCAGACAGAGGCTGAAAGGGTTCAAATCAAGTCCCGACAGTATGTGTTGCAAGGAGAAACCTTTTATAAAATAAAGCTTACCTCGCACCACTACTAAGATGTGTGGGCCCTGAACAAAGTCAATATCTGATCAAAGAGGTTCACGAGGGGATATGTGGAGCTCATTTTGGGCCAAGAACGGTGGTTGCAAAACTGATGAACCTCGGATACTTCTTGTAACACCCCGACCAAAGGCGGATTATACATCGGGGCGCCACATATTGTTTCATTACTCGTGACACTATTGGGTGTCAATATTTAATAAATACATTCATTCGCGCACGCGCAAAGTAGACATAAGATAACATAAATCATCATAAATCAATATATTATAAATCATAATAATCGAACAGCAATAACTTGTCTTGATACATTTTAATCTAGGTCCAAAATAAAGAAAACTTCCTACGTGTCCACAAGCTCCAAAACAGCTACTGCAAACCTGAACATGTGTTAAAATAAACGTCAAACACTTGCGTGTTGGTGAGAAATCAAGTTTAATACAATACATAGATAATAATAAATCTGCGCGCAACATGTGTATGTCTGGTTTTCAACAAGGGTGTAATCTAATCGGGACCAACTCTAAGATTCATAGACTGCCAGTGCTCACAATTGAGCTCACAAACAAGAAAGACTGTGCAAGTGTAAACAAAAGAGAAAATCATAAACGATTGTTCTCCCGTGTTCATCTAATGGTACCATGAGAACTGCGGAATAGACCGACAAGACGGTTAATGATCCACACATACAAATAAACAGCCAAGTCTACGTCCTCAACACATGGGATACTGCGCGACTAAAGTTCATAAATAAGTTTAAGACTCTAAGTTTGTATGAACACATGAACATCCCAAAACATTAAAAATAAAAAGGGATTAGGTACGAGATTACTCACTTGATAAACGGTGCGGTGAAAGATAAAGCAAGAACCAACTTTAAACAAGCACAAGTTAACCTATAATTAAAGATTATTGTTTTAACGATTTGCTTTAAGTCTTGATTATAAGTTAGCATAATTAATAAGTAAATTATTATATACTATATATATATTACCGGAAAAAGCAGGGCAGGACAGGAGAGAGGACGGAGGCAGAGAGGGAGGCGGCAGAGAGAGCAAGGAGGAGATTAAAATAAGTGTTTGTGTGTGAAGTGTTAGGAAAATAACATTATTATTTATAGGGAAACCCTAGGGAACACAATCCCTAGAAAAGGGGAAAAGATCTCCAAAAAGTAAAAGATTCCAAAAGCAAAAGATATCAAAAAAGCATAAGAAAACAAAAGCAAAAGATATGGAAAGATATGGCAGATGCAGGGGACAAGGGAAAAGCTGGCAGGCAACAGTAAACAGGCATGGGCGGGTCAGATAAAGGTACTGGTCAAGCATGGAAAAGCAGATCTCAAAAGATAAAGTCAGTCACTTTTTCTGTCAACCAGAGGGGTTGGTGCGCATGCTGCGCCAAAAGTGGCTTTTCAGACATAAGACAGGTTAGGTCAACAGCACAGAAGATAAGATAACATAAAAGCAAACGGCTAGATTAAACAGAAGAAAACTCAAAGGGTTTAGCGCGAGAAGGCTCGAGCGCACGCGCGAGGGCGGAGGCTGACAGAACAAACCTTAGCGCGCCGCGGGAAGAACTATTATCCTTAGCGCGCCGCGGGAAGAATTACCATTCTTAGCGCGCCGCGAGAAGAACTACAATTTTTAGCGCGCTGCGAGAACAGTTCGCCTCGCGTATCGCAGGAACAACTGGTCTTCGCGCAGGCTTCCTTGTAAGGAGTCTGGCGCGTGGAGCTGCGCAGACAACCTTAGGCGGGAAGAAACAAAGGACAAGCAAAGAGAAGAGAAAAGGAGGTTCAAGGCGTAAGGGCGGAACGACGACAAGAGAGAGAAGGCGGAGAGAAGAAGAGGGACGGGACGGCGGGAAGGAAAAGAGAGGAAGAGGCGGGAAGGAAAACATAATTATTAAAAATAAAGTATAAATATTAAATCATAAAAGAAAGAGATCGGATAAGGGAAACGGGTACCTGGGTCAGGTCGGATCGGGGCAGATGTCACACTTCTAGCCCACGATGCACCGAGATGCAACAGAACAACTCAAGAAATGTGAAGGTTGTCAAATTCATGCATCTGTTCAAAAAATCCCTAAACACGATCTAGTTCCCATCTCCTCGGCTTGGCCATTCCACAAGTGGGGAATGGATATCGTTGGTCCATTCCCACCAGCCAAGGGTGGGATAAAATTTTTGTTAGTAGCCGTTGACTACTTCACCAAGTGGCCTGAAGTCAAACCACTTGCCAAAATAACGGGTAAACAAGTCATCGACTTTGTATGGGAAAACATCATTTGTCGCTATGGGCTGCCAGGAGTGCTGGTCACGGATAATGGGAAACAATTTGCTGAGAAGCCTTTTAGCACATGTTGCAAAGAATTCGGAATCACCCAAGTGTTCAGCTCAGTTGCATACCCACAATCCAATGGCCAAGTTGAAAGAACAAACAGAACCATCGTGTAAGGAACCAAAGCAAGGTTGGGAAAACATAACAACAATTGGCTTGAAGAACTTCCAAATGTTATATGGGCAATAAGAACGACCGAAAAAACAAGTCACAAACGAACACCTTACAGCTTAGTGTTCGGATCGGAAGCTGTAATCCCAGCAGAAGTCGGAGTTTTGACTCAAAGAACACTTAACATGGATCTCGAATCAAACAACAACGAGACCATGCTGAATTTGCAACTCCTTGAAGAAATTCGAGACCAAGCCGCAGTACAGGAGGCTAAGTACAAGAAAAAAATGGAAGCTTATTACAACGCAAGAGTGAAACATGAATGTTTCAGGCCAGGAGATTTTGTACTCTGAAACAACGAGGCCAGTAAGAAAGAAAACAATGGAATACTCGGCCCAAAGTGGGAAGGACCATATACAATCCTTGAAGCTCACAAGGGTGGATCCTACAAACTGGCCGACGCAGAAGGCAAAAAGCTTCCAAGACACTGGAACGGCAAAACTCTTACAAGGTTCCATGCCTAGTCAAGATCTTAAAATGTATTTCAAGAGATGTATAACTCTCCTTTTTGTAAACAAAAACCTCTTGAATGAATGATGAAGTCTTTATCATAACTTGTCTTTACTATCCTATAATCAGGTTAAGAACCTAGCAAGAAACTCCATGGCAAGGGCCATGCAAGGGGATGAGCTCCCAGGCCACATCGCTCAATAGGTTCAAGGGTTAAGTGAACCTATATATGGGGTGAGTTCCTATATCAATCCAACTCCATGAGACTTAGAAAATTTTTCAAACAAAACTTGTCTCATAGACGGGTCTGAACAGTCTACATCAATTCGTTCCTTAAGCTTTGAAAAAAGTTTACGAAACAAACATACATTAAGTAATGATATAAAGGATAGATAACATGTGTTTTTTACCTAATGAAGCCTTGAAGCTAAAGTGACTGCATCACTAAAACTTCTTAAGGAAAGTTAGCTGAAAAACACATCAAACAAACAAGACAAGCAACAAAAATACAAAGCATCAAATACTACGATTAATAGAAAGGCCTTTAAAGGCCATAACAAGCATCATCCATAATAGCCATCTAAGCTAACCAAGGAAATCAAAAAGATTCCCATAAAAGTGTTCAAACGGCCAACAAGGCAACAACAACCATAAAGCAGAAAACCTTAAGGGTTCCATGCTAAACCTAAATTGTTTCAAAGTACATCACATTGTTTAAAGTGTTAAGATAGCTACGAATTAATTGTTTAAACATCATAAACAGGCTTTGAAGTACTAGCCCCACCACTCTTGCTCTTCTTGGAATTCCTCGCCTTCAAATCACCACCAACAGCTAAACCTTCGAGACTGGCTACATGAGACCCGCCACTATCTCCGGACAAAGTCTCTTCACTGTCACCCGAGCGAGAACGCTTCTTGGATAACGCCTCAAGCACCTCAGAGCAAACCTTCTCATCAAGCCCAGCCAGTTTTAAACCCTGCAAAACATAAATGGGTTTACCGAAGCAAGAAGAAACTTCACCCACGTATGGGTAAGTAAGCCTTTCCATTGCATGAACAGAATCTGAAAAAAGCTTGGAAGCTTCACGGTTAAACATAGGTGATTGCTCCAAGGTTTGACCAGACTCATGAAGCTTGAAACCAACAACCAAAGCCAAATGTTTCCCATAGCTCAGCAACCTTGTGTAAACACCTCCCAAAACTGAGTTAAATTTGGTTGATTGAAGAAGGTAAGTCACAACTTGATGAAACCCATGCTCGATCAGCCATCGGTTGTCATTAGTAGCTTGGGTGACTGAAGCCTTCAAGCCTTCCTTCTCCATAGCAAAGGCTTTCTTCTGAACCTCCAAGGCTTCCCTATCAGCTTCCAGCTTAACTCTATCAGCTTCCATCTTCTTCTTCAACCCAGCAATCTCAACCACATAGCTGCGGGAAAGCTCATCAATCTTCTTCACCAAATCCTCCTCCTTCTTCGAAAAACCATCAACGTCCTTCTTCATCGCTGCCATAGAAGCCTTCATCATTTCCTTCTTCTTAGAGAATTCTTGATACTCTTGCATCCCTTTCCGAAAGCAAGTAACGCCCTCAGCTGAAAGGGCAGAAAGATTGCAAGAGCTAAGAATCAACCTTGAAAGCATGGCATCACCTTCCATCTCATATATGGTATTACGAACTCCAGGGGGAGCAAAGTTAGCCAAAACATCAGCACAAACCTCCGGATCCTTAAAGCTATCACCAACTTTAACATTCCAATCAGGAACATAAACCTCATCTCCACTCAACCCTTGAACAGTGGATGCTACAACCTTTTTACCAACTTATTTCTTCTTCTTAGACACAACCAAACCCTGCTCCTTCTCCGCCTCTACACTCGGGCCCTGTTCCTCAGCAACCTGAACATCATCACTAACATCCACAGGCTCGTGTGTAGATGATGGACCAGAAGACTTTAACAAACGCCAACGGCGGGTAGAAACCTTAGGAGCAGTGGACTTAGTGAAACCTTTAACGTTCGGAACACCCACATAACCAGAACCTTCGAACCTATGCTCATTTCCTCGAACCACATCGTTCAACTCCGAATCAGACGGCTCCGGCTCATTCAAAACGACCTCGGGTTGTCTCCAAACAAGTTTAAAAGGAACAATGGAATCGGAAACGAAGAAAAAACGATCCTTCCAGGAACCAAGGGTCGTAACCGTCGAAGAGATTAGACAAGTATCAACCTGAGTACGATCAAAGGTATACCAATAGCCGTTCTTCGCTAGACGGAAGAAACAGCGAAAACATAACAGCGACGGATCAAACCTTAAAGCGCTGCATAAAACTTCAAAATGCAAAACCCTAGCAAGCCCCAAGGGGTGAATCTGACCAAAAGATACACGATAATATTCTAACACATTCAAAACAAAGATCAAAAACGGATGACGGAGGTTAGAAAACTCAAAGTGGCGACAATAAAGAGCAACTGAACCGGCCGGACAACGATCGATTGACGCGTCGGCCGGCAGAGCCACTGGTTTAAACTCTAAACCTATACCCCCAATCATGGCAAAACGATTCGACTTCCTCTTGGGTTAATCGGGAATAACTCACCAATAAATCCTTACGGGCACCCATAATTTCGAAAGAAAAGGGGAAGATTGGAACTAACCTGGTGAAGGATCGAAAGGAACTTAATAAAAATATTTGGAGGATAATGAGGAAGTTTAAAAGAAAAGAAAATGAGCAGATGGAAATATTAATAAGAAGTTATTGGGAACAGTTATTGGCAGAAACCACCCAATCAATCACATCAACTGTCTTGTCAAAAATTCAAAAAAACAAGCAAACCGTTCAAAGCCTCGAAGCCTTTAAGCAATAAAAAATGTGTGCAAAATTAAGACGCCTTTGGGCATATTTCCCAAAACCCTCTGACTTGGGGGGCTGATGACGGGGGTAGCCCAAAGTATGGTAAATGGCTTTCACACATTAACGCTAAAAAGGGTAGAAGGTTAAAAGGTTCGTTTTCCCGCCCAATTAAGGAAAACAAGTACGTGAATAGTAAAAGCACGCAACAGTAACACGTCAAATCACTGTTCACATCATCCCTCAGCCGTAAAAGAAGGGATATGCTTAGAAAAGTATATTATTATATATCATTAACCATAGATCCATAACCTCCCGCGCATAAAAGGGTCAACCCTCTACCAAACTGGAGGTTCACTAGTTTACCCATCAGACAAAAGGCTTACATTCATTTCTCTATAAAAGGATATAACTCAGTCATAACAAGAACATACCAGATCTAGGGAGTTAACACATTCTCTCTGATCTTCTCTTCTTCCTGGAGAAACATACACTTTGCATCTTTCTTTCTTACTCCAAAAACTACATAACTTCACTAAGAACTCACATCCAAAACCAGTTCCAAACATCTCGGTCTTGGATCCTTAGTGAACAATAACAATAACAACTAAGCTAGTGAACCTCTCTCTACGTTTTGCAAACGTAGAGGGATACGACGACCTGCGTTAGGTTAACCTGAACCCTTGAAGCCTGTTAGCCTAACCAGTTCATTCACTATCATTGATCTTATAATTGTTGTAGCAACACTATCCAAAACATGTTTCAGTTGACCACAAAATATTAAACTATTGAAAAATTAAGAAAAGACCAAATTTAGTGCTACCTTAACCTTACTGATTCAAGAAACAAAACAATATTTTTCCATCTTTCCCAACGGGAATTTGATATGTTTGTCCATACAATGTTGATTTAGCCATCTATACAATCTTGGATTCAGTTTATCTGGTCACAAGTAACCAACCACACAACTTCCTGCTAAAAACTAACCGTCAAAATGCTTGAAGCAGAGGCATAACACGTGTCAACACAACAGAAAGTGAAAATTTAAAGCATAGGCTGATTATAAAGACGACACGTGTCCCAAAACCTTTTATTTATTATAACAGAGAAGATTACGCTATCGATACGGTTAAGCAATTTCTTTCTTGAGCTTATAACCCAGACTTGTGGTCACGAGCCGTTGGCATGAATAAGGGAAGTTTGTACGGGTTAGGCAATATTCTCAGTGACTTGTGTCTATACCATTCATATATGTACGATATAATGGGTCGTCATAACGGTGACCGTCGGTCATGTATGGGTGTAGCAGCTATATTTATGCATGTTTATGATGGGTCATGTCGCGTATAAGTGGGATGCAGTGTCTAAAAATGTTATTAACGGGTCATATTTGGTTTTATCGAGTGTTAATGGATCATATATGAGTATAGTGGCTTGTACGACTTATATTAACTTATTTATAGTGGTTCTAGACACCTAAATGGGATATATTTGGTGTGGTGTCTTGTATTTGTTATATGTGGTTGTAATGTGACTATATATATGTCTTACAGCTGGGTCATATTTAGATATAACAGATCTTAATGGGTCATACTTGGCTATAATGAGTCTTAACAAATCATAATTGAGTGTAGTTATATTAGCTTCTAATGGATCGTGACGGGTAATAGCTTGTAATGTATGTCAGTCAAATTTGAGTGTAATGGCTAATTTGACTTATATTTTGATGTAATAATTCATGGTGCGTATGAGTCATATTTGGGTGTAGTGTCTTGTATTTGGTTGTAAAATGTCATAACGGGTTGCATTTAGTTATAATAATGAATTTTAATGGGTTATATTTGAGCGTGCTCTTATACCTACTTAAATAGGTCATGAAGGGTATAAGTTAACATTTTTTTAGGTTTAGTATTAGTATCATGTTATATTTGGTTGTAATGTTTCTTAAGATGTTTTAATTGGTATATAAGGTATTGATTGTCATATTACTTAAGAGTAGTTTGATTATATTTTTTATAAATTTTTTGATTAAATATATTAATCACAAATTTACATATATGTAAAATTTATGTACTAACAAACTTACATATGTGTCAAACAAAACATAGATATGTATAAAAACTAATTTTTAAAATTGTAATTATAGATATAGATATAAAAATTGATAAAACTAATCTCAAAGAACATTAACATACAAAAATTTTTATAAAATACGTTAATTTTCTAGGGTTCCTTCAAGTTCTTAAATAATTTTATAGTTTTGTAATGATACTCATATATATATATATATATATATATATAGGGAAATTTTATTCACATATATATATATATATATTAAGGGAAATTTTATTCACACTCCCAAGAGTTCTGTTTCAACACCCAATTGTCATGTCATGTCTATAACTGATCGAACGGTTGTTAATGATTTTCTCTTTACTTTTATCAAAATGATTCAAAAGTTGATGTATACCATTGATGAAATTCTTATCAGGTTGGACTCATGGGAGGTGGTCATAGCTCCATGTAGAGATTTATTATTGGGGATGGTGTAAAAAAGTAGTTTACTATCACATGTTAATTACATGCCACACTTAATTTTAAAATCTAACAAAATTATCATAAATGATGAAAAGTGGCACAAAAATAAAACATATAGGATCGCCAATGTGATTTTTAAACAGTCCAGGATAAAATCTATAAGCTGCGACAAAGGTAAATTATATGGTTTTTAATTTTGTTAACAAAAAGTTAGCTGCAAACTGGTTGAAAAGAATTGAGACCAATATCTGTCGCAAAAAACCACCGCAACAATTATTCACCGGCCTCAAATACGATTCTGCGACCGATATTCTACGACTGGAAGTGTAGTCACAAATGCCCATTTGTGTGGTAGTGATAGTAGGTTGATTTGGGTTTCGTTTTCGAAGTGTTTACAAATGCATAAAACTCTTAGAATTGTTGAATTAAAAAGGTTAAAGTATTGTTTTTTAAAAAGACACTTTCTCTAAAATAAATTTAACACATAAATTCTTTATAAACTTATAGAGTGCTTACTATTATGATGTTGCTGGATTGGTTGGGCTGACCGCCCTTATGCAACCTACCCATTTTACTGTTGGAAGTAATTTCGGACTCAATTCACAAGTTTGTAAACTTGAGGGGTCAATAATGACAAGTCGGTCATAGTTGGTTATGTTTCATAATTATAGTATGTTTCTTAATTGTATTGTAATTATAATAGGTGATGTCTTTGATAACAAGTTAGGTTAGTCCTGTATAAACATGTCATGGTTATACATTATAGAGTGTGGTGTGAGGTGCAACCGAGTTAGGGTTCATCTAGATGTAACCGAGTTAGAGTTCATCAAGAGTCAAACCGAGCTAGGGTTTGATAGATATTGTAATCAGTTTTTTGAGTCATATTTTCTGATTAATATAAACGCGAGTTATTCTTTTAGTTTGTGTGTTGATTATCGATACGGGAATTGATTTACCACATCTACCAATATTCTTAGAATGCATGGGGGCTCTAATATTGCTTTATAAATATTAGAGGAATTATCTGAAGTCAATCTTTCCACAGTTTGAAGCATATTTTTACCAAAGTGACACTTTAATTCCCTGTTTAATAGAGTTTGTATTTGATTTTGATTTTTGATTGTCAAATTGTTGCTTTTTTTTTTTTTACTATCAATGAAAAAACAAATAACCACTGGTCTTTTTTCTCTCAAATGATCCAACCAACAAAAACACACTTCTCATGGGTATGACGCATAAGTACAAAGGGTTGTGCGTCACCTTGCACACAAGTATGGCACATAGATACATAGATACAACAAGCCAATAGTAATGGCCGCGAACACACGAATTATATAATATTTTGTTTGTAATAGATTAACACTGAAACACCACATATGTGGGATGCAACAACACAGCCCTCTTAAACGTTGCATGCGACAGCAACCTTTGATCCCGATTGGCGACCCAAATGCTTGCAAATGAAGTCACCCGTTTGCAAAACCTTACTCAAATCAACATTTGTTTTAATACCGAGCCCGTTAAGCATGTACACCACATCTTCAGTGGCAACATTTCCCGATGCCCCCTTAGCATATGGGCACCCACCTAAACCCGCTACAGAAGAGTCCACCACACTTATTCCCATCTGTCATTAATAATAATGATTAAAAACTAATTATTCTGATCATAACCGGTCACGGTATTTTAATAAGTAGTAAGCTTACTTGAAGGGAAACTAATATGTTTGGAAGAGATTGACCATAGGTGTCGTGAAAGTGAACCGCGAGCTTTTCAACTGGCACAACTTCCATGACAGCTTCAAGCATTGGAATAACGGTTCCTTTCAAATATGATAGCAGAAATTATACTTTTAGTTAATTTCCCTTTTAGCTAAAATATAATCCGAATTAAACCATTCAGAGACAAATAAATAATAAAGATGTTCAAAATTATTAATAAGGAGCTGATTCAAGAGTTAGCGGACTCTTAAATGGACCAACTTGAAGGGGAAAATATGGCAAAAAGAGCCCAAACATAAATAAGATATAACTTGGGCTACGAGTGGAATTTCAGGCCCCATTACCCGTCAGCGGAAAAGTTCCGACAAGCCAGACCATGTGGCAACTGGCAAGCAACCATGGGCGGTTTGAGCTAGTTGTCAGACCCCAAATTCCAGTAGTTGGGGCTCCGATTTCACCAATAAAAACCTTTTTGCCCAATTTTCGCAATCTTCAAACCTTTACTTATTTACCCTCATGCATTTTTTTCACAGAGTTGCGTAATTTACATTCTTGTTTTTAGTCTTGATTTCAAAATTTTGGCAAACCTTTGTAATCTTTTCGTGCATTCAGAATTATATTAGTTATACTTTGAGAGTTATTCTCTGCATGTTTTATCATTATTTGCTTCCGCCCTGCGTTAATTACCTGGTGTACCAATCCCTATTGTATCACCAAGTGAGATTTCCATACAACCCATATCATGAAGTTGTTTCGCCACATAAGCTACTTTTGATGGACTAATTGCACCTTCAGTTGGACACCCAATCACACATGATACATACCTGTAAGAAACAATTTAAACAACTATGAATTAATCTCCATTTATTTCAAAGTATTGTAATCTTTTCATTATTTAAAAGGAACTGATGCATACCCACGAACAGGAATATCTAGCTTTTTTGAAGCATTAATTATATCACGGTAACGAACAAGGCTTTCTTCAATAGTACAGTTAATATTAGCTTTTGAAAAGGACTCAGAAGCCGAAGAAAAAACCGCTATTTCCTTAACTCCAGCTGCAACAGCAGCCTGAAAACCCTGCTCAAAACCAACCACAAAAGTATAAAAATTACATATTCACACATCTGAAGAATATCAAATCTGTTTTGGTCTAAATGAACATTACACACTTTTAAATTTGGTGTCAACACAGGCAATCTTGCACCTTCCAAGTTTTTAACTGCTTCAACAACATCCTTTGCATCGGCCAGCTTCATAATCCCATAAATGTAATTAGAAACAAATAGTAATACTCTTTCTAGCATATATACATACATCTACAGCTATGGTGTATATGTATGCATGATACATCTATTTTAATACACAAAATATATACAACTTTTGAAAGTGAAGCTACCTGAGGTACCCATTTTGGGGAAACAAAACTAGTGGCCTCAACAACAGATAATCCAGAAGCAATAAGCCTATGAATTAACTCTATCTTCACAGACGTAGGAACCATATTCTTCTCATTTTGTAACCCGTCTCTTGGACCAACTTCCACTATCTTCACATAACTTGGCATTCCTTTAAAAATCTGTTTTAAAAGATAAATAAAAGATTAGTGGGATAGAACCTGAATCTTGACTTACATAAAGGTCCCACCTTTAGGGAAAAATGATATGTTTTGACAGTTAAAAGTCAAAATTTGAACATTTTAATCACCTTATTAGTTATGTCCCTTGGGCCAGTATCACTGCAGTGTGAGGTGTGTTGAAGGTTTGTTGCATGTTTTGACGGATACCGATTATCAGAATCATTGTGAGAGATCTCTCTTTTATGGTTTCTCCATATGAAAGCTTCTCGCCTGTATTCTTTCAAATCGTCCCTAAAAATTTTTGGGACGAAAGTCAATAAATTCGCTAAATTATTCTTAATGCATAATAAGATTTCAGCAAAAACAGTCTAACACACTTGTAGCTACTGAACGATCCACACGTCTTCCCTTCAATCCAGCAATACCCCAACCCATTTTCTTCCCCACTCGTGCTGCACCGGTTCGATGAGAATCTCCTAGACAGATCAATGGTGCTCAAGCTTGGCAATTTGTCCAAACCAATCGGCTCCTCCAAACTCGACATTTCAAGACTACAAATTCACCATTAGCCAATCAATTATGTAACATAACAACATCCAAGCAGTTGAACTAAACTTTAAAAATTACAAACTAATATTGTAAATAAAATTGGGGGTATTATAGACATAAACTTCAATTGGAATAAAAATTGAAACTTTATGGTTTATAACTTTATATCAACTACAAATCAAGATTTATCAAGAACTCAAACAAACAAACTTATTATTATTAGCCTCAATAACAAACACCCACAATATAATTTCATCTATTACTTCAAGATCAAAGAAGAAACAACACAACACATACCTGAAGATTGTAAGTTAAAAAAATTGGTGAAAAAATCGATAATTCAGAGAAGATGGTTTGGTGGATACAAATGGAAGGTAGTTTTCGGTTGGAAGATGGTCAATTACTTCATTGCTCAACTACCCTTTTATATTATTATATTATTGTTAATTATTATATTATTATGACAGAATTACAAATTTTGTCCTTTAAAAATAGCCAAAAACCGGTTCGTGTCCTTTTCTAAGTTTCCTTGCAGGCGGTGTACTTTAAACTTTTTTTTCCTACAAGTTTTGTCCTTTACGCTAACTGGGTTAGAAAAAGTCAGTTAAATGCCCTCACGTGAGACGCATGTGAGGGCATTTTTGTCTTTTTGCCTACCCTTCTTCTTCTTCTTCTTCTGTATCTATTAACACATTGATATAAACTCTCTCTCTCTCCTCTCTCTCCCTCTCCCCCTGTTACACTCCGGCAGCCACCGCCATCTTCACTCTCTCTCACACTTCTTTCTCTCTCTCTGGCCACCACCAGGTCCACCGCCATCACAGCATCCGGCGACCACCCACACCACCGGACATTCAATCTCCATCTCTATTCTCTCTCTACTCTAGCTGCAACCTCCATAACCATGGCCGGATTGATGAAACTGGCCGCTGGAAAACACACACCTATATCACCTACCTTGTTCATCCACCCATCCCCACCATTGCTCCACATCATCTTCATCATCGTCATCCAATCTATCACCACCACAACATCGACCACCATCTAAAGGATTTCATCAACCAAAAAAAATCGATGAATCTGTGAGCTTTGGTCTAGGTCGCTACCGCCGCGGCTTGTTGCCGACTGCCACCACTACCCACCACCTACCGCCGCCACCATCACCTTCAATCTCACCCACAAAATCAAACCATCATCATCCCAATCCAAATTCATTTCAATTCAATCGAAAACCCTAAAAATGATCGGTTCCGATCACCACAAACAACAACCCTCAATCTACAACCGATCTTACACCATCAATTCAACCTCAGCCATCGATTACCCACTAAAACCCTCACCTAATTCCACCCTTAATCGCTCCGAATCCGTCAAGAAACCCTCCGATTCAATTTCAACCTGAAACCTGTTTTGACCTGGAAAAAAGAAAGAAAGAAGAAAACCCTAAAATCACAACCGTCTTGTAACCGCAACAATCGAAATCAGAACCACAATCGGACTACTGCCACCGTCACACCGCCGCCTAGGGTTTCCCAAAGATACCCGGCAACAGTAGATCAGATGGAAAATAGGCGATAATAGCCAGGCAAGATAACAGTGGTGGCTAGAGGTGCAAGATGACGGTACGGGGGACAAATACAGTTGTAACCCGGCATCAGTAGAATCGAAATCGATTAGGGTTTGTATGTTAAAACCATGCGATAGTAGAACCGGCGATGGTGGAGGCATCGATTAAGGTGATGGAGAAGAAGAGTGGGAGGTATGGTGATGAAATGTGTGTGTGTGTTAATAGATACAGAAGAAGAAGAAGAAGAAGAAGAAGAAGAAGAAGGGTAGGCAAAAAGACAAAAATGCCCTCACATGCGTCTCACGTGAGGGCATTTAACTGACTTTTTCTAACCCAGTTAGCGTAAAGGACATAACGTGTAGAAAAAAAAAGTTTAAAGGACACCGCCTGCAAGGAAAGGACACGAACCGTAATTTGGCTTTTTTTAAAGGACAAAATTTGTAATTGGGTCTATTATTATTTGCAGCGTTTGGGTTCAGAAGATTCGGTGAACAAATTCTTGTGGTGACGAAATAAAATATATAAAGGTTAAGATTGTTTTTGTTATTATTCTGGTAGATATTCATTCGTCTAGAAGGATTTATTATTTATTTATTACAAATATATACTCTTTTAACTAATTGCGTAGAATAAATATAATAGCTTGGCGTTTTATGTTTAACTAAATAGCTTAACAAATGTTACTGTTGATAAATAAGTGATGGAACTATGGGTTTTAGGAGGATAAAGGGTTGTTATATGAATAAGTGCGTGACTGAATTAACTTTTCTTAATTATTGAGTGATGGTGGTGGTGGTTTGATACTGTATAATTTAAAGTTCGTATATTTAAATATTAACTTGTTATTTTAGACTTGTGAAACAATACACAAAGTCATAATAGAGAATAGAAAAAAGATAATAATAATAATAATAATAATAATAATAATAATAAAAAAGACAACCCACCAAGCTAGATCTGACTCGAGTTGAATACAAGCATTATTTTTGCTCGGATTGAAATGTTTGCTTGAGTCAGCTTAAGTTTTATGTTATTGACTTGAGTTTTGAGTTTGAGTTTGAGTTGAAGTTAACTCAACTCGAGCATGCTCAATGAATAACCCTAAGGCTTAGCGTACGATGTGTGTACATATAACTTATATGTATATTTATAGTGCATATATATTTTCCAGACAGCATTTATATGATGAAAGTTTTATGATTTGTTTTTGTAATTCGTCATAGCATATATTGGTTTTGTATTACTATTTTCTTTTCATTTTCCTTTTGTTCCTTTTTTTATGAAAAAACAGCTAGCATTTTGAGTCAATTGTATTTTAACTTTTTGTTAAAAATCTTTAAATGATAACAAATCAAAGAAGATTCTATGGACACATTGGGGCCTCAAACCAATGAGGTGATGTGTGGGAAGTAAATTCCGACCACATAGGGGAAAAACAAATTGACATCAAAATCATGTGGCTATTAAAATAATCGATCTTTCAAGAACCTACCTGTCTACGTCAACTACATGTGGAAACAAATTTGATACCTAATTGCCACAAACAAGCCTATCTCATGATCTCGTCTATGTGTTAGTTTTGGAATTATGTTTTATTCTGTTGCCTCAAGACATGCTTTTGGTTTCTGAAGAAACACTAAGTGACCCGGTGCAGATTATAGATAATCTGGGGGTTAAGTAATGTTTCCCACGAGAATGAGGTCCAACAGAGACAGTTGTTCTTCAGGGGACCTGCAAAACAAACACCGTAAGCTCGTCACTGAGAAGGGGGGGGTTCCTCCTTGTGACCACCCTCCGGCGTGAGAATCAGACTAGGTTGCTCTGAATATAAGTGTATATTAAGAGATTGCTAGATAACAGGATAGCAGATGGATCTTACCATTCCAAGATGTTGGAGTATTTATAGCCGAAGGTAGGTTTCCTAGAAGGTACAGCCGGCTGAATAGTATTCCTGTTCTACCAACAGTGGACTATGCACAGGCCATACTGGTTGGTGGATAGGTTACGTCCAACAGTAACTATGTCGGCTGCACTATTCCTCCAACTGTAGATTATGCACGTCCTACCTACTGTGGATTATACGCAGGCCATGCTGGTTGGTGAATAGGTTACGGCCAACAGTAACACTATTTCACCAACTGTAGGCTGCGCACGCCCTGCAGTAAGGGTTGGTGAGTAGGCAGCGGCTAATAGTGACAAACAGTACTAGAGGGTGCTCCTCCTCGTACTGTTGTCGGTGAGCTGTCACCCTGTGATTGGCTCATGGGCTGTTCTGGTCAGATTGTCTGTCCTATCCATACCTTGGTAGGTATAGTACAGATCTTTCAGAATCATACGGACTGGCTCATTTTGGCGGGATTGTTCCCGTCTTGCTCATTCCTTCATGTGACTACTGAAGTATCTATTGTCTTGTGCGTGTAGCCCTGCTATCTGTGGGTAGCCTTCCCTGATGGCTTGTATCCGCAACTGCGGGAACAGGCGGGGTACTTCACCATTGGGAGGCTTTCCCTGCGTGTACAGCTTGCGTACTGCGCGTAAGGTTCTCTGAGCATGGTGGGTCCTGCGGAAGCAGATGGCCTTTGCGCAGACGTCCCTGTTCAAGGTGAGTCTTGCGGGACCAACTGGGCTCTGCTGGGACCTACCTCTTCAAGTCCCCCCAGTCCAATGTTCTTCTCATGAATGTTTAATAAAGTGAGGTGAACTTTTGGACTTTGAGCAAGGGGTTTTGAAAAGGGTTTTTAGTTTTAAGGTTCTCCGTGGGGATTCTTCCCGCGGGTTTCCTAATGTCACTTGCAAAAAATTCCCGATTTTTTTGCTTGATCTTTGGGTATGATGCGGGTAGGTATGTAACCTTCTCGCAAGGCAGGAGCGTTGAGTCTTACTTGTATATAGTCTCCATGAGGTTCTGGTGGTTTTCAACATAGTGATCAATTATGCTAAGACCACCAATTCCATTACGGAGTTTCAAACAATATAATTCTCGACGTTCCCGTTATGCGGGGATGTTATTCCTCTATCCGCAAGCATTGCCTAGAAGATCCTTCTTGGTTTCAATTCTCTGCGGGTGCTAGGTATGTGAAGGGTTTTGCCTTAACACTGTACCCGCACCTGTCTTATAGTTACTTGATTGCAAGGTATTCTTGGCTTCAATTCCCTGCGGGTGCTAGGTATGTGAAGGGTTTTGCCTTAACACTGTACCTGCATCCGTCTTACGGTTACTTGTTTGCCAAGGTAAGGGGTGTTTTCCCGCTTACTTTTGAATCTTTTTTGAATTTTGAATTTCAAAATTCGAAGAGTTGGTAGAAAGATAGGAACAGTCCAAACGTCTGAAACGTCGTGCGACGGTTTCTTCTAACTGTGTCAGGACGTGCAGGAAGTTATGGTGACGTGACATTATATGGTCATTCCAGTCTCTTTTTCAGGCGCGTGGGCGCGATTTTTCGGGCGCGTGGCCGCGAAATTACTGGCACACGTCCTGTCAACAGCTGTTGCCAGCCTGCTTTTTGCCACGTGTCATAGTTTCATTGCACCTTCGATTTCTCTCTCCTCCGCATTAAATTCATCGCATTAATTGCGATTAGTATATAAAGGGGGAGAGGGTTGTTTGCAATCCACACTTTCACCCTTCTCTTCTTCTTCTTTAGCGATTTCCGGAAAATACTCCCCTTTTCAGGCAAGCATTTTCCCGAAATCGCTTTCTTTTTTCTGCACAATGTCTTCTCGTGATCTTGAGTCTTCGGCCGATGACAAGAGTACTGCTGGTGAGTGCCAGTGTGCTCTGCCCGGCGATCAGTACCGGTACATTGTTAGGAAGTTCATGCTCGATCCTTTCGAGCCTGAGTTTCCTGAACCCCATCAGACCGTGTACGATGCCCCCAGAGGCAAGATCGGGGTTTATGCAGCATCCTTTGTCTATGGGAATCTTAGGTTCCCGTTGACAAAGTTTGTTTACCGTGTCCTTGAGAGGCACGGTGTTCATCTGACCGAGTTGCACCCTATGGCGATCGCCAAGATTCGCCATTTCGAGTGGGTGTGCCGGATTTTGGGCTTCGAGCCCCATGTTGACCGCCTGATGACCTTCTACACTTGGAGGTGCATCCAGGGGTGGTATACACTGACAACCCGTATCAAGGGTTTGAAGATTTGTGAAACCTCGCGCAGTCTCCGTTCGTGGAAGCGGGAGTTCTTCTACATTTCTGCCCGCGCCATCCCCATCGCCATGAAGTTTAAAAATGGCCAAGCAATTCCGAGCTTTCACGCCACCAACTACCAGGAGGCGGAATGGTTCTCGAGGATATCCCGGGTCCAATCTCCGGTTTTCCGGTTTCCAGAGTCCGGGATGGTGAAGTTGGGGATGAGCCGAGTGTGGAAAGAGGCTGACGCGCAAAAGGTTCCGATCGTCCTCGAATACGGTTCGAACTCTATCACTTACGGTATGCTCCGTTTCTTTTTGCTTATACGAGTTTATCTTCTAACTGTTTATTTTCTTTCAGAGGGGAACAACTTGGAGTCGCTCCTGTACCCGCGGGAAGCTGACGGTCCCGCGCGGATGGGTACTCGTGCTCTAGACGAGAACGAGTTGCCCATCCTGGAACAAATGGCGGATCGGTTTGTGGAGGTCTATCCGCCGGGCCAAGAGATCCTGAGCCACCGGCGGCCAGGTAAGGCGATATTCTATCCTCAACCCCTCAATGCTGTACCCGCTGCTGGAATTCCTTACATCCTGTCTTCTTCTGAGGAATCCGCAGATGGTCCTCCGCTGGTGCGGAAGAAGAAGGCTGTCGGCGGGAAAGGGAAGGAGAAGGTGGCCTCCACAGCTGATCCGGTGCTTCTATCTGACACCGAGTCAGATAGTGAAGAGGTGGCGGGGAACCCCGGTGGTGAGAAGACCACTGCCCCGGAGGCTACGACTGTTACCTCCGGAGAACCGACGACGACGGTGACCGGCATCAAGAGACCGGCTCCATCGGGTTCATCCCCGCCCGTCCGTACGTTCAGGCTCAAGAAAACCCGTAAGTATAAACATTCTTCTTTTTGTAGATTTATCATACTTCATAAATTTATTAACACTTATCTTCTTGTGCAGGCGTGGATGTTGACGCATTCCAGGGTGGAGCGCAGGGGAGTACCTCTCCGCCAATGACGGTAGGCTCGGTCAGCCTACCTGAGGCGTCGACCCAGGCATCTGCGCCTGCTTCCGTTGGTCCAGTTGCTCAATCCTTTGGGCCAACTGTTCCAGCCGAGATGACGTCACCGCCGGCGGTGAGTGCGATTTTTACAGCATCCTTCACCGAGCCGGCGGTTACTGTTGCTGCTGACTCCGCGGCGGCGTCCGCGGCGGACACCATGCCTCCGCCATCGACTGCGGCGGAAACCATGCCGCCTCCGCCATCGGCCTCGACGGCTGGACCTTCAGGTACGCGCGGGGCTTCTCACCGATCTTTGTTACCTTCCCATCTGCCTGACCTTTTGGATGGATTTCCCTTAGGTTCAGGTGATGGGTTCGGTGGCTATCGGCCTGTGATCGACCCTACAGGTGCGTAGGGTTCTTTTTGCCTTTATGCAATTTTTATCATCTTTTCCTAACTGCTTTGTTTCTTTTGCAGTGTCGGATTCCAATGAAGTGTATGTTCCAAGATGGAACATTCGCCGAGGAACAACCCTTCGCACACCTGTGGAATGCGTGGACTGGGCTCGCCACGCTGCTCCCCATGGTGCGTTGGGGGAAGCCATGGTTAGCTACCAGGAGGGTAGGCTAACCAACGAGCTTCGGGTTCTCCTGGCCCGGATGCAGCCACGCGTCGAGCTGCTTTGTCGTGAAAACGACAAGTTGAAAGCAGCTCGCGTTAAAGAAGTATCTCAGGCGCGTGCTCTCCGGGAGGAGAACCAAAAACTAACCGCAGTATCTGCGGAGAAGGAGAAGGCCTTCAAGGCCCTCGAGGTTGAGGTTCAAGCGCGACTCGAGGCCCGTTCCAAGGCTGCCCAAGCTGTTAACGAACAGCTTCGGCTAGCTAAGGAGACTGCGAGGAACGCGACCGAGAGGGCCACCAAGGCTGAAGCTGTTGCTGAGCCTCTCCGCCTGGAGAATGAAGAACTTAAAGCTAAGTTAGAGGCTCTTCAACAGGCTCATGATGCCTTGGCCATGGAGGATGCGAAGAAGCTTCAAGAGATCCTGGACCAGAGGGGTGTGCTTGCGCACACCGAGCGGAAGCTTAAGGGCGTTGAAGAGGCCGCTGCAAAGGATGTGCTTCTCGCCAATCTTAATAAGAACGAAGCTGAACGCACCTGCACCCAAGCTCTGGTTGCCAAGGAATGGCTTCTTCGAGAAGCGTTGCCTCAGGTATTTTAGCTTTATGTCGTCACGCTTTCCTTTGTAGAATAGAAGTTCTTATACTTGTACATTTTTTGTAGGTTGTGCATCGGGTCTTTTCAGAGACATCTTACGACGATGCTATGAGCGCAGCCCTCAACGCTTCTCATGAGGATGGGGAACGGACCGGCTTCCTGCTTGGTCTAGGGTTTGCTGAGAAAGGCGTCCCGCCTTCCAACTTCCCTTTGTATAATGCGGATACCGAAACTATTTATGACCAAGCAGTGAACCAGTATGCTGCCTTCCCGCATCCGGTGGTGGAGAAGGTGAATGAAATTGCTGCTGCTGATGATGGGCTTGCTGTCCTTAGAGCTTTCCTTGAACCGTCACACTCTGCCGATGGTGCGGGTCCAAGTGGGAGTGGTCCTGAAGCATGATCCAAAAGATCCCTTTTCCACTACTAGCGTAGATATTTGCTCTTGTACTTCTTTTGTATGCGGGTATATACCCAGCAATGTTTGTAATATTCAAGTTGATGAAATAAAGAATGTGTTTGTCCTTTTCTTTGTTTATTTTACGCATGTTTACACTTAGCAATTTCTTTAGTACTTAGATAAGTTAAACTTTTTGACATGGTAAATTATAAGTTTATTTTTGCTTCCTCTTTCATGATTGTGCGGGTAGGACCGTCACTTGCACTTAGTAGGATGGCTAAACTTTCATTTATCCTGCGTGGAAGTTTTCCTCATCTTTTCCTTGAAATTTTCTAAGTGTTCAGAATAAGTTAACCTTTGAACGTGGTAGATGATAGGTTGAAGTTTTGCTTCCTTGTTTGTGATTGTGCGGGTAAGACCGTCACTTGCACTTACAAGGATGGCTAAACTTTACTTACATCTGACCTGCGTGTAGGTTTTCCTTAGAACTTTTTAACATTTTTAGCGTTGTGTTTATGCGGGTTTTGCCGCCTTCCACACGCAACTACTTACTTCTTCACGCACTGGTGCGGTGAATACCGGCACATGGGAAGTTCATAAGTTAAAGGTAAGGCTATCAACACATTGTGTAAGGAGAATCATTTCCATTAGAAGTGGCTCTAGGCCTTTTCTTTACAAGTTTGGAATTGATCTACATATAACATTTGCGTAATTGAGCTCCATTCCATGTTCTTGGGATTGGAGTGCCATCGAGCCTTTCAAGCCGGTATGCGCCTTTTCCCAGGACTTCTTTGATAATGTATGGCCCTTCCCAGACCGGGGCCAGCTTTCCTGGGCGCTCTTGGTTTGAAGCCTCGTTGTTACGCAGTATGTAGTCTCCTTCATTGAAGTTGCAGAGTTTTACCCGCGTGTTGTAGTACTTTTGCATTTGTCGTTTGTAATTTTCTTCACGCACTGCGGCTAAGTCTCTGCGTTCCTCGGTTAGCATAAGGTCTAACCGTCTTTCCGCATCATTGTCCTCTGGCTGGATCAAGACCCTTGGTGAGGGTAAACCAATTTCGACTGGGACCATGGCTTCAGTGCCATAAGTGAGACTGAACGGGGTTTCCCCCGTACTGGCCTTTTTCAGCGTTCTGTTTGCCCAAAGGACGTGCGGGAGCTCGTCCACCCAGCCGGATCTGTGTTTCAAGAGTCTTTTCTTTATGCCATCGACGATGCTCTTGTTTGCTCTTTCCACCTCACCATTACCTTGCGGGTGTGCCACTGAGGTAAAGGTGTGGGTGATTTGAAGTTCTTTCAGCCACTGCTGTAGCTTCTTGTTAGCAAAGTTGGTGCCGTTATCGCTCACCAGATTCTGTGGAAGTCCAAAACGACAGATAATAAATTCCCAAATAAATTTTTTGATATGTTTTGCGGTTGTTTGGGCTAAAGGTTTTGCTTCTATCCACTTGGTGAAGTAATCGATGGCTACCACTAGGAACTGAACATTTCCTGCTGCTGTGGGAAATGGGCCTGTCACATCGATGGCCCACTTCTGAAATGGCCACGAAGAAGTGACTGGAACAAGTTCGTTCTTCGGGCGATGCGTGTTGGGTGCGTAAAGCTGGCAAGACCTGCATTTTCTAGTGTATGCCAGTGCATCCATATGCATCCCCGGCCAAAAGTATCCCGCATTGTTCAGCTTAGCCACAACAGCGCGGGGACCTGCGTGAACTCCACAGATGCCCTCGTGTACTTCCCTTAAGAGGTAGTCAGCATCTTGGTTGTCCACGCATCTTAAATTCACCAAAAACCTTCTAGAAGCGGCGGTTTGCAAAGGTTATTCACCCTCCTGATCTGATGCAACAGTTAGCACAGTTATCATCCATGATGTTTGATGTGTCGCGGATTACACACGATCTACCCTCGTTTTCTTCTCCTGTATCACCTACGATATATACTTTTCAAAAAATCACTAATTCTTTCTTTTCCTATATATGCAAATGCAAATCAATTACTAACTACTAGAATTTTCTACAAAATCATGTAGTGAACACTCCTACCACCTTCACAATCGTTCCAGATTTATCTCCTAATGAAAGCACGACAGCCGTCCAACGATTGTTGTCGTCCTCCGCAAAACTGGTGAAAGGAAACACAGCTGAAGGTAAATTACGATTTCGTTTTTTAACTATGTCATTTTAAAGTCGTTGGCGATTCTCATTCTAACATAAAAAATTTACGATTTGTGTTATATATAAAAAGGGGATAGCGGCGCAGCTTGTTGCTTGCTTACCCATTATCCAGATGTAGCTCGGTTTGTGTTATATATAAAAATTTACGATTTTTAACGGAAAAAAAAACGGTCGATGATTGAATGTCTCGAAGTATAGTAATTGATAACCTCAGCAATCGAATCAAATCGGTGCATCAACATCCTTGAAGCAATTTCTGATTTGTATCCTTATTTTATCTTATTCCTATTATGATCAACTTCATCTACAAGTTTTACAATTAGTGAATTAGAGATGAGCACAGTCACAAGCCATGAGGAGGCGATACTCCTATTTAAGTCATTTTTAACAACAATTTAGGTATTATTTATAATTAACTGACTTTATTAAGACTGTCACATATAAAATAATTACTTGTAACTTTAAAATTTATTTTATTGATCCATTGTTTATTTTGATGTACTTCATTACTAGCTTATGGCTTCATTAAAATGAAAGTTGAGTGAGTCTGTTGTTGATGTAGGTTTCCAATTTAGAACTTGGGTTGACAAAGAATTCACAATTTATGTTTTAAGTATATTAATGACGTGGTACCGAATACACAGTCTCCCAAGAATAATAGAGAAGAAGAACAAGAACTTGAGACAATTTTTTTTTCTGATAACTTTTTATTCCAAAATAAACGAGTACTTATAGGAAAAGAAAACTTAAGCAAAAAGAAACAAATCTTTAAACAAAAAAACGAAATTCAAATAACTTAAAATATGGAAAGGAAATAATCTGCTTGATCTCTTGGAATCATTCAGATTTGATTGCATCATATCTGTAAACGAGCTGGTAAACGATGGGCCCGTTTCGGTCTTTGATTCTGGTCCTGCGCTGTATGTTCTTCCTGGGCCTGGTCAACCACATTAGATGGGCCTGCAGTTGCTGAATTCATCATATCAAATGGCGTGGTACCGAATACACAGTCACACAAATACAAACACACATATGTAGATATATCTCAACAACGCCTACGATCGGCCTCCTTCCACAACCAGGAACAACCCTAGCCACTTCGCGGAACTTGAGGAAATATCATCGGTGACACAAAATGCTAATGGATAAAGGAATCATCTTTCATCCGTTGGTTAGTTTTAAAGCAACTTCTTTTTAACACTTTTTGTTTAGTTTCAATGTATGATTTAATATTTGTTGTATGTTAGGTTTGATTATGTCAGTACAAAGAATGCTCAGCATTTCTGACCCTAACAAGAATTATACTACTCTTAATACCTTGGCAGGGGTGGAGCTAGCATTGAAGAGTATGGATCAAAGATATATGCTGCAAACGCCATCAATATAGAGAAAGTGAACACATGGTTTCGTACATAACTAATACACTAATGAGCTCCATTATCTTATATATGGTAACAAATTAATCTTGTACTTTGTTTGTTTGTTTAACTCGTAAACAAGATCAGTTAAGTTTCATTAGCGATTAAGCGGTCGATTTTAAACCAGTTACTGGTCATTTTTTGCATTCTCTTTTAAATTTTGGACTCATACTAACCAAATGTATCAAGTATGTGGTAGTTGATAAAGCTCACAAGTATATGGAGAGATAACATCACGAGATGGAAGGATGGAGCCATGACAAAGGTTCAAGCTCGCCAAAAGGTGATTTGTTGCAGAAACATTTGGAATGGAATGGAATTTACATGTACCACGTATTGAGTAAGTATAGGCAATGGCGCAATGCAAATTGAATACGCAAGACCATGAGAAGTAAGTGTAAAACTTGGTGCAATACCAACTTGAAGGGCCCGAATAACTAATACGAAAAGTATAAGGGTAGTACGAAAGATCTCAAGGGACGGTATGGTGGAGATCCAAAGTTCAGGGGCCAAATTGAATAACTTGGTGTCATAATTATCTTTTACTTATTATTAAATAAATTAGACGTCTAGTTTAATTATGTTTCCTAGTTTGAGTAGGATTACAATTGCTGGTGTTATATAAACCCATCAAAGGTTTTATTTGTGTAGAGTAGAAAAGAGGAGTAAGTATTTTCTTCTTGTTTCTTATTAATGAAAAGAGTCGCATAAACCTTTTATGCAATATCGTGTTTGGTGTTCTTGATTCACTTGTCTAAGGTTTAACAAGTGGTATTAGTTAGAGCCTAACAATCCAGGCTCGTGTTTCTGACAGGTGGCAAGTCTTGATTGAAGTAGTAGTTTCCAATCAAAGGCATAAAAGGCCAAGAAACCGATCGTGGTTAAAGTTCCGATCTAATGTGTTAAAGTTGCCGATCACATAAAAGAATTCAGATGTTTTAAAAAGGTTAGTATGTTTGGTTAGTATGTTTCTTGATTGAAGCGTAAGTTAATTAAAAAGAAACATAGAGAAGAAAGAGGCAACTGGATTCTTTTGTGTTGCACCATAACAATAATAAATAATATAAAATATAAGGAATTGTTGAAAACCTTCAGCCGTTGCACAAAAGGTTTTGTGTTGCTCCCTTATTACTAATTCATATATTATATATATTGTTTGCAATAGTTTGTTTGTTCGAGTTAACCTGTTGTCATCAACAAAAGTCAGAACTCTCATCACCTTTGAAATTAAGATCAAGTATATCCTCTTTGTTGGAAGTATATCGAAAGAAAAAAAAATATTTCTGATCGCAAGAAAAGATCCCGATCAAAGTTGTCCGATCGCAGCATAAAATTTATTCAGCATCACGTAATAAGAAACGATGGCAGAGTTACAGATGGTAGGAGGAACTAAGAAGTTGAACCAAAACAACTATAAACAATGGTCGACGTGCATCAAATCGTATCTTTAAGGTCGAGATCTTTGGCAGGTAATGAACGGTATCGAGACGAGACAACCTGCAAACGATATTAACGGTACTATCCGGAAGTGGCGGTGAAAGCGGGTCGTGCGATGTTTATCATCAAGACAACGGTGGATGATGATGTTCTTGATCATATAAAAGATCTCGAATACCCAAAGCAAGCGTGGGATACACTGGAGACCTTATTTACGAAGAAGAACGATGCTCGATTGCAACTAGTCAAAGGTGAGTTGATGTTGATTTCTCAAGGTGATCTTCCTATTTCACAATATTTTCGTAAAGTGAAGAATTTGTGTCGCGAAATTGGAGAACTCGATCCACAGTCTCAGGTTAGCGATGCTCGTATGAAGCGGATACTCATCCATGGTCTAAGGCCGGAGTATCGTAGCTTCGTTACCGCTATTCAAGGGTGGGCGACCCAACCGAGTATAACCGAGTTCGAGAATATTCTTGCCAGACAAGAAGCCTTAGCGAAACAGTTAGCCGGTGTCGATCAAAACCGAGAGTGAAGCCTTGTATATCGATAGAAAGGAGAAGCATCGGCTAAGTAAAAATCAGAACCATAATGGCGAGAAAGGTAAGAGTAAATATTAGGAGAACGAGAAACGTGACCGACCCAAGAAGAGAGAATGGAACCGAAAGGGTCGAGATGACAACTCTGAAGAAGATTCATCGAACGAAAAGAACCGAGACAAGGAATCAAGGTACCAACCAAAACAGTTTCCTTTTAGGTGCCATAAATGTGGACAAAAAGGGCATATGGAAAAATACTGTCGAGAACATGAGGAGGAAGGTAATGCAGCTGTTGTTAAAGAAGAAGAACCGTGGGATGTGGAGGCTAATATGGCCGAGGTTCAAGAAAAATACACAATTGATACCGAATTCAAACCGAATCTGGTAGATGAATGGTTTGATGAAGGCTCTTGTTGGTGGACAAGTTAGGAAGCAGTGCCAGAGTCGAATCAATTGAAGGTAACCGTGGAATCATCTATTGTTATTTGAATTTAGATGATGAGGAAATTGTGGTTGAAGAAGAAAGTACAATTGATCAAAACGTAAGTGTGACAGTAACCGAACAAGACGAGAAAGAAACTGTGTTGAATGAAGTGCACGAGGAGGTAGTTTCGTTTCATGTTACGGGTTGTCATGATGGAATAGAAAAGGTTGAAGATCAACAAATCAACAAAGTTGATGTTGGAATTTGCATGAGGTTCATGCAAAGTTCGGGTGATCCAAATGAACGAACAAATGAAGGAGTTGAGTTCGAGAGGGAGCATGCATCAAGTGAATAGGACGAATTGCTTTGAGTATCATGATCGTTGATCATCAAGTTGAGAAACAAAAGTTGTTTCCTATCTAAAACCGGGTGATGCAGTTCTAAATGGTGGTAATCTCGAAACTAGCTTATTTGTAAACCAGAAAAAGAAACCCGTAGGTAGTGGTATGAAGTCGAATCCAAGAATCAAGCTCAAAGAGGTGAGAGCGTTACAAGGTGTGAAGGATCTTGGAGGAACAATGGAAGTTGGTATTGATAGGGAGTATAAAACTTGGTGCAATACCAACTTGAAGGACCCGAATGACTAATACGAAAAGTATAAGTGTGGTACGAAAGATCTCATGGGACGGTTTGGTGGAGATCCAAAGTTCAGGGGCCAAGTTGAATAACTTGGTGTCATAATTATCTTTTACTTATTATTAAATAAATTAGAAGTCTAGTTTAATTATGTTTCCTAGTTTGAGTAGGATTACAATTGCGGGTGTTATATAAACCCATCAAAAGTTTTATTTGTGTAGAGTAGAAAAGAGGAGTGAATATTTTGTTCTTGTTTCTTATTAATGAAAAGAGTTGCATAAACGTTTTATGCAATATCGTGTTTGGTGTTCTTGATTCACTTGTCTAAGGCTTAACAGTAAGGTGTCAACTGATGATATTTGGACAGAAAATCAACAACCATGTTATATTGTTATTCAAGGGCTGAAGATCGGCAAAGCATAGAAATAAAAAAGACCATATTGAAGGATGTCCTATTTCAAATAAGCAAATTAAGTCAAAGATTGAAAACTGGATTAGGAAGGAGTTATAGAAAGTCAACTGTTTGATTATATTTTTACCATGACTAAAACTTGTAAAGTTAAGATCATGCAAGATTGAAATTTACCAAAACTAGGGTGGAACTATATATGTGCATGCCAATGGAACCAGATTTTAAAACACGTCCAAATTTATGTTGCACAAGAAATTTTAAAGTTTTGAAAACAAAAATTTATAAAATAATTATGTCATTAAAATTTCCCGTCCACCGTACGGGTATAAAACTAGTTTTACTAGTTTTGAAAGGTTAGGCTGACCACCAAATATATTTTTTTTAATTTCTTAATTTATAATTAACATAATTCATCTAGTAAAGAAATTACGACGCATAAGCATGTGAAAACACTATGAATTGACATGACTTATTTCTTAAAAAAAGAATAGAGTACAACTCAAGTCAATCCATATTAAATAAATTAAAATTATCACCTTTAGTATAAGAAATTGAAATCTTTTGAACATGCCAAATTCAACCATCCTTTTGTAACCCATATTCTACTGAGATCTCCAATACTTGCCCATTTCAAACCCATTCTTGCAATTACGATAGTCTTGTAAAGCCTGTTCAATCTCGGCTTTCGTGTTCATCACGAAAGGCCCGTACTGAACCACTGGCTCGTTAATGGGCTGCCCTCCAATCAACACGAACCTCAATGGTTCCGACCTGTTGTTCCATACACTCAAACCATCCCCATGACTCAACACCAAAACATGGTGAGCCGATATTGGTGATGAACTTGTGGACCCGAACACACCTTCGCCTTCTAGCACATACACAAACGAGTTCCAAGATTCTGGGACAGGTTGGTGCATTTGGGCTCCCGGGCTAAGCGTGAAATCAAGAAACATTGTGGGAGTTCGAGTGTAAACCGAGGAGTTGACCCCCATTGACTCTCCAGCAATGATGTTGACCTTGACTCCATCTTTTTCAACCCTTTTTATGTCCTCGCTTAACAATTCTTGGTAATTCGGTTCGACCCTGCATTTCACAATCGGCTAGGTTGTTAATCGACGTTGTAGATGAATTTAGGTTTACTAAACGGGTTGTCTTTTCGGGTTAAACCCATAAATCTGTCACACAAATGACCCGAACACGACAAGTGTATTCGCAGGTTGGCACAAACGCAACATGTTTAACTTGAAAAAGTATTATTTAATTCTTTTACATATTAATACTTCAAAACTCTAAATTCACATTTCCTTTTTCTAAATTTTTAATCACCTTTGATTAAACTATGCCTGTTTATTTTTAATTTTTGACATAAAAAGCATCCGAATAGTTTAAGTTATTACATAAACCACATTTTAATAAGATAAATAAATAAATAAATAATTGGGTTAACAGGTTAACCTGCGAACTTGCCCGGTTAACACAAACACAACCCGTTAAGCTACAAATGTTGGCATGTCCGTTTAGACTAAACCCAAACCCATAAATTTATAAATTTTATGTAAGGTTCGTGTAACGTCATAAATTCTCACTCACTGATAAAATGTTGTGTATATTAATTTTTGTTGTGGGATGAGAAATGAAGTGTTCTTACATTTTGTCTTTGGAGGAAAGATTTACCCAGAGTTGCAAACCCTTTTGGGCTCCTGGGCCTGCAGGCATCTCTGAATGAATGATTCCTCTTCCTGCTGTCATCCACTGGACCATAAACATAATTAAACATTACAATTTTAGCACATTTATATATATTGACTTTGGTTATTTTAATTAAAAATAAACTAGATCATCATTGTAATAGCATAATGTTTGAACAAAATGTACATTATTTGAGCAACTACCTGGACATCACCAGCTCGGATGGTACCCTTATGCCCAGCAAAATCTTGATGGGTAACAGCTCCCTGAAAGAATACAAATAAATCATGTAAATGACTTTGAAAAATCACAAAAATGTGACAAAATATATAAAATAAATAGTTAACAAAAAATGGGTACCTCTAGCATGTATGTAACAGTCTCAAATCCTGCACAAAATATACAATTATTTGGTTATCATAAACACACAGTTTAGAGTTAGAAAAATACCACAAAGTAATGAACTGAAGGCAGATTAAGAAGAAAAGGATGATACCTCTATGGGGATGGTCGGGGAATCCGGCCGGTGGAGAAACTACATAACCAAATTTAAAATGTTAATAAAAGCTCAATTGTATTTATTTTCTTTTTACAAGTATGAAAACAAAACGTATCAAAATCTTTATCCATTACCCTCAGCTAGAGTATATTTCATCTGATATTTAACCAAGTGTTCCAGTAAAAGTTTTGAATCCTGTGAATTTTAGAAATAATCTTTTTTTATAGAACTGTAAATTTTTTAAATCATCTATGTCACTTAATTTCGAAAAATAATATTTGTATAAATTTGCATAACGATGGAACCAATGAACCATAATAAAACTTGTTCCTTAAAACAATATTGAAACTTAATTATTATTAAACAATTATATATATATATATATATATATATTAATTAGATGGCTCATATACGATCAAAATGCAATCAGATGCAATCAAATTAATTGACTCTCAAAATGCAATGAGATGGCTATACAGTTGACCGCAGCCTTCAGAAAAAAATGGCACTAAAACTAGGGTTACCCAATTTTTTTATACAAAACCAACAAGTTGACATGTGAACAGATCTGATAATTACATAGTCACCTAATAAAATAATACACGATGTCTATTTAATGGATAAAAAAAAGCGTAACTAAAAAATCATAAAAATGAAAGTTTTACTTAAAACAACATAAATAAAAAATATATATTACAAAACATAAAAACAAAAATAATATCCTAAAAGAATATTTGAAAAATCAAGTACCAGAAAATTCATCCAACATAAGAAAAGGATCCAGAGACTTCGATTCCGGCCTGCAAAACACAAACCACAAATTAAACAGATATTCTAATAATGCGAACCAATCGTAGCAACACACGACGATCACCTTCCGATGCTTCTTCGAACAACTGCGCCATCGCCTTCGCTCTGGCTCTTTGCCAACACCTTCTTCGTGACCAATCTTGGTTTACTGAATCCTTCCGACGCGGTCGACATGACAAATTTGCTGTTACGTAACACCGAGAGTTGTGGTTTAATATAACTTATAATAGCCGATCTCAAAAATATCATGTGTTACTTTTTTGGGACTTAAATTGTGGGATTGATACGGGAGTACGTTATGTGATATTTATAGGGTGTTTTTAATTTGTCAGACGTGATGCCAATTGCCAATTAGGTGTCTGCCAACTGTGACCATCATCTAGATACTTTCCACATTGATGTTGATTCTTTTCACATCAAAGCCTTACGTCAATGTGATGGGTAGATGTCGTAAGCAACGTGGCTTTTTAAACTACATAATTTTTTTTAACGGTGGCTTGCAAAAAGACATGTTTGACTGTATATTTTATTAGTTTGTTGTCCCTTGTCACATTTAAAAGGATAAAGTTAATTTCAATAAATTAAATACAACTTATTCGTAAGAGGGATGAATAAACGGGTATCGGTATCGATTTGGTATCACTACCGAACCACAAGTTTTGAGTTTCGGTATCGGTATTTTTCGAATTTTGCTTTCAAATACCGATATCCTACTTGTATCGAACCGAACATTTCAGTACCGGTACCAAGAATTTGAAAAAACCGATATTGGTATTTTTTATACCGGTAGCCGCTCATCCCAAATTGGTAGATAATATTTTAAACCATTATGACTGAAGAAGCAACTTCCGGTTCAAAACAAACAACACAAATATTCGTGTCCCAATTAAGATGCATTAAAGTGTTTTGAAACGACATAAATGGATATTAAAAGTAAACGGAGTTACTTTATGTTAAAATGGGATGGTCAATGAAAGTGAGATTAAGTTCCTAATCTATCTATTATAATAAAAGACTATTTAATTTTACCACTTGTCAATCTTATAGCATTCCTCATCTTTTTTTCAACTTATTTCACTATATGGTCCCTTAACTTTAAGCATTTTCAATATATGAATTCAAGTTTATTTTTATTAATGGTAAATTCCAATCGATTCATTCATTAACATTAATGGTGAAAAAAAAATTGCAACATTCTGTTATAATAAAATTTTCAAGTCATATGTAATTGCAAATTAAAGAAAATAAAGGCATATTATTGTCTACGAATTTGGATTTATTTGCTAATAAACTACAAATTGTTTTTAAATTGGTATTCGAGCAATAGTGCATAATATTTTATATAAGATTGGTTTCAGATTTTGATTTAAGATTTTCTTATATGCATTTGAACCAGGAAAATATGTATTTTTTTTAATTTTCTCCGAACATTTTATATAAACATTGCATACATGGAGAATACCTATTACATAAATCTTGGTGTTTAGTTTTAATTAATGCTTTGAATTTTTGTGTAATATAAAGGGTTTTAGCAATAAAAAAATAATATTTAGCTTTCAGTATTTTCTTTCATAACTCATACCAAAATATTTCAAAATATATATTTTATGACTTGATTTATACGTTTTTATACATTTAAATATATTTAATTTAATATGTCTTATAATACACATTACTTAATTAAAAGCATTCAAATTCAAAATATCAAACCAAAAAATCCGTTTCAATCCCACTATTTTCGCTTTCTATTAAATCATTTAGGATATAGAAACCTAGATTCATAGAATATCGTTTTTTGTTAGGTTTTTACATAATTTCAATATTATAATAACTTATTAATTTTATTTTTATACAAATACAACGAATTAGGGTTATGTTAGTGTTTTCTGTTTGTTATTACATAATTAAAGTGTTTATTATGGTTTATATTCAAAATGATAAAGCTATGAGCAAAATTTTAAAAAATTACAGTTATAACATTTATTATTCAAATATGTTGTAAAAATTCATTAAGATTCACACCTTAATTATAATATAACTTAATAGAATATTTATTATTTTTCTTATTATTTGTAATGATCATGTTTCTCGTTACATTTCAAGGATATTCTATTTTCATATTAATTGTAAAAAAATAGTTAATCAGGTTAAAAGTCATTTATCTTGCTTTCATAAAACCGGAAATCTTTGCTTCTTCTTCTTTCTTCCTTTTTTCTCTATAAGTTGTTAATATATATATATCGATTAATTAAGTATTCCAACAACTTTCCATAATATGTTGCTTGAGTATATAATTTTTAATTGTAAAATATAAAATCAATTAAAAATTTGTTATACACTGAATATTAATGACAACAAATTTATCATGATCATCAATTTCAGATTCTAAAAATTTTAAGGATGATCAACAAAGTTCAGGTAATATATTTTTCGGATAATCATGAACTGGTGGTCTCAAATGACATAATATTAATTGTTTAAAATGTATGATTTTTACGTGTATGCATATTTTTTTGTTAGTTTCATGGATATATTTATCATTATTTAGGGTTGGTAATTTGGCATGTACTTGAAAAAACCTTATTTGTCACACGGGCAACTATATGTGGCTACATCAATAGTTACAAGCAAACTTATATGTTACCTTATCAAGAGTTACAAGCAAACATGGACTAAAGATTTTTATTTTTGATAAAACAGTGTTTACCAACCAATACAACAAATGTGGTGGAAAAGGAAATTTTTACTTATTTATAACATATTTGTGTAACCTTATTTATGTAATTTTTACAATTTTAATGCAAATTGTAATTGTATTAACAATATATGATCATTTTGTTAACTGAATTTTACTTAATAGCTAGAGTTTAAAATATTTATCAATTACCCGTGTAATACACGGGCCTTAAACTAGTATTTGTAATATAGATTATCATCGTGTGAGTTATAGTACATCCAAATGACCGGCCATATTTATAATTAATAGTTTAGGCTTTATATAACTTTAAAATAATTGTATTAGTCTAGACTGTATTAGTTGTTGTTCTTGATGCGATAAGCAAGTAAATACTGTTGTAGTCAATAAATTTTACGGGATAGATATTAGGACGGTGACCATAATGTATTTTATTTAGTTTTCACTGAATCAGCTATTATCATAAATGCTAAGATATATGAAAACACAATACTTTGAAAGATAAAGTATGTGAGAGGTTGTACGTAGTTGAAAAAAACAAACCAGGATTGAATGAAATGAGAAAACTAGAAAGAAGTTATAACTTAAGAGAACTTAAAAATTTAAGTGTAGCGTCGGTCAACGTTTAAGCAACATCCCACAATAGACAACAAAGTAATAGAATGTTGGTCAACATTTATCTTGTGAAAAGCAGTTGGCATAGTGATATCAAGAAGTTAGATAAGACTTTATGTTATGAACGGAAACTAAGGCCAAATTAGTCAAGAATGAATTAACGAAAGTGATGTGAGCATGTGGTCTTCTTCTTCCCGTCTAACTATGTAACCTAATTTCCCCATCCGGTCTTTTATGTTATTTGATTGGCTTTAGTGTGTAACTTCATTATTATCGTTGTGTTAAATTGAGGTCATAACATTTTCCCTTTTGAAAGAGTTTAGTTTAAATCCTATGGACGAAAAAAAATAAATTAATAAAAAAAAGGTCGTTCCAAAAAGAAATAGTTTTCTGCCAAGTGCCAATTGCGAATTCGATCAAGATGTGTTTATTTTTATTTTTCCCAAAAGAAGCTCTTAAGGCTTTGTGATGCTCTTTAACTTTTCCAAAAGAACCCCCACCGTTGTGATCCTTAAGAGGCCTAAGCCCAACCAGGCAGCCCAGTTCAAGGAGCCTCACATGCTCAACGAATACGTGGATTTAATGGTATAACTCGACGTTTTAAAAATCGTTTTTTACTCGTACCGTATTAGAATTAAAAGATAGTACAACCGGTTAAACTGGGTTATACTAGAAGGTTCAACCGGTTGAATAGTTTACCTTATAATTACCTGTAAATGCAATTTCAACTCCAAAATTACCCAAATGTAAATGATTTCATAACAAAAAATAATCCAAAAGTTAATCCATATTAAAATAATAATACAAAAGCACTTAATTTTAAAAAATAGTCCAGAAGTTTACACGTTTGAATGTTAATTGTTGGGTTAAAAGTAATTTCAAAATATATGGGCCGCAAATATAAAAAATTTCCCAGACTTAAAACCGGTTTGCCGGTAACAACCGTATCTTAGAAAAAACCGTTGATACGATGTTCAAACAAACCTGCCAAATATACCAGGCTCAAAACACCAGCCCGCTATGCGAAATCCGGTTTGAACCGATTTTTAAAACCCTGGGTATAATAACTGAACAAAAATACAAATAATATTGGGTCAATAACTGTGATTCTAAATGCTTAGTGGGCTCATAAGTTCAGGGCTACCTGATGATGGGCTTATGTAGAATTAAATTATTATTTTTTACGTTTCAAGAAATGAAGAAATCATGGCATATGAATTTCTACAAATCGGCTAATTTATCGATAAACTTGATAATAAAGAATCGAATCCAAAATATAAAAAGAAGATTAATTAAAAGGATTGATCTTCAATAATTTGGTTGATAAATGATGGACAATGAGGTAAACCTCGTACATTGTCTTGATATGTCGATTTACTTTCTCTAGAATTACCGTTTCATACTTCAAACTTCAAAGAAAATGACGTTACAACTTAAGCTTTTATAATCATCATCCTTGGTGGCGGTTAATTTAGAAAAAAAACCACTTACGATACTTTTTAAAAAGCCAACTAACCCCTATGTTACTTTTAAATATATATTAAATAGCTCACACTTGCACGTATTTTGTTGGCTTGTTAACGAAGTTATTTGCTAGTTACATACGAAAACTCCATCAAGTTCGTTCACATACATGTTCACTTCGTGCACATCCCTCCCGCTTATTAAAATTCGCTCAACCGTATATGAACTTGAAGCATACATTCACTAGCTATATAGCCACTATGCACAACGCCATAACTCATAAAATAATTTCTACCTCTTATTATAGTGTGAGCTTCCGGAGAGACACACATACAAGAAGGAAGTTTGAGCTTGATGCAACTGACTAAAATCTAACCACAGATAATTCTTTTTGATCGAAGGACTTCACGCAGATGTGGAGTTCATATCTTAAAGCCTTAAAGAAAAGAATATTCGATGTCGAGTATTTAAAATAATATGATGGTTTTCATCTTTTCATGTGTTACGCATATAATTTAAGTTACGGAGTATAATTTATATTAGATAATGTATTGCGTGTTGATAATACGTCTACGCAACTAGCTTTTGTTACAATGTTACAAATTGATGTGACCCATTGATGCCAGTCAAATGATGCATTCCAATAGTCTATGACCATTTTAGTTATTTATAGTAATAGGCCCTCAATTATACATCATCGTGCAATTTCAGTCCTTTAGGAATTTGAATTTTACTTTTAATTCATTTTTTACTATGTCATGGAAATCAAGTTATCTTTTACATCAGCGTTGATGATAATCGATTATAATTTCAAGTGGATGGTAGCATTGAGAAAACACATTGGCTTGCATTCTACTATTCTTCCAAAAGACCATAACCAATAGAACAATAATCTATTACACTTATGTTTCACAACTAAAATTATTCATATGAGAACAATTATGGATACTTCAAAGTTCAAACACCAAATTTAGTTTAAAGAATATCTCCAAATATCCGTGTTAGTTGTATAAGAAAAAGGAACAAAAAGTACATAAACATAATGTAAGTTTATACAAAATATTAAGTAAACATTAGATCTAGGGTTGTTTAGGTGGTGAGCGAGGCTCAGCTCGAGCTCGGAATGGCTCGAAGCATTCAACTGAGTCATTGAACTTGACTACAATACATTTTTAATCCAATTCCAATTATAATGAAACAAATATTGATAATCTCAGTCTCATACCTGATTGTAAAATCATGTCATAAATACTAGGCACCAATATATCCGTTAATTTGTTAAAAGTTAACCGTTAAATACATTTTTCTGACAAAGTAATTAAAAACATAGGTTTAATAATAATTAGTAAATTAATAGATTATTGTACAACCCAAATGATACCTAATTACCTCACTTGCATATGCTTTGACTAAACAGGTAAACAAGCTTTGAATAATTGGATTAAATTTCATCTGATATCATACCCATCTCATACTCGCCAACCTTTCTAATTGGCTTGCTTATTGGCAATTTGGCAAATATTTATTAGCAGGAATCATTTCTGTAACTCACTTAATTATATTTAACTAAACCTATAACAAATCAATCATCTTTATCTTAAAGCTTTCAACCCCACAGTTCAAAAATCTGTTTACAGATTCAAATCTTGAGTCCGAAAATGGCAAGTTTACGATCGCTAATACTCCTGCTTTCAATCTCACTATCGCCGTTGATTGGACTGAGCCAGGTGCTGTTAATTTGCTCAATTTATAGCTCAATTTACTAATAAATGGTTGACTGCGAACAATTTCACATAGTTAGGTTACGTATATGTGTAATTGTATCTACAGATATGTGAGTCTGGACTTGGATATTGCGATTCGGAGTCGAAGATATTGATAGCTGGTGGCACAGTTGTAAATGCTGATCATCAGGAGGTTGCTGATGTGTATATTGAAGATGGACTTATTGTTGATGTTAGACCTAATATTAAGGTAATAAATAAATATCTTGAGTTACAAGTTGACTAGCTGATGAACTGTAACTAGTTGTGTTTATTACTGTTAATTATTGAGTTATTGTATTTCAGTATGAGTTTAATATCTGCAGGTTGCTGATGATGGAATTAGAGTTATTGATGCTACAGGAAAGTTTGTTATGCCAGGTAATGTTTGTTCTTCAATAATGATTATAAAAACTAACTCTTATTTCATTATTATTGTTGTTGTTTATATTCATTGAATGCCATTGTTGGATGTTTATATTATATTATGTTGTGTTATAGTTACTCCTGTAAATGAACCGAACGTTCAGTAAACCGTTCGAGCGGAAGTTTATTTATGTTCGTTTATTTGATAGGCAAACGAACACAAACACCATTTTTGATTCATTTAGGTAAACGAACAAACACATGTCTCGTTAATTCATTTATGTTCGTGAACGTTCGTTTTTATTTAAGTTTGTTTGTTAACAGTCTTTCATCTATGTTCATTAGTTTACGTTTTTTTAAATTCGTTCGTTCATATATTCATTATAATTTTCTAGGTCCCTTACAATTTAGTCTAGTTTTATGAAATTAAAATATCACTGGTTACCGTTAGTGTAGGTTTTATTATTATTATTTTTAGGCCAAATGGGTTAATGTTCATGTTAACTTTTATTTGGTGCTCAATCAATCATGTCTGTTTATGTTCGTTTCTTTGCGTTCATGAACCGTTCGTTTGTATTGTTATCGACGAGCATAAACGTACACGAACACGATCATTATCTTAATGAATGGGCACGTACAAGAAAACTCTGTTTGTTTAGTTGTTTCTGGTCATTCGTTTATTCGGTTAAAGTTAAACGAAAGAACATGAAAATGCATTGTTCGTGTTTGTTAGGTTTGTTTACAGGCCTAATTGTAGTTGGAATTTGCGTATTGCAAACTATTGCATAATAATATTATGACATTACTCATTCTGGTTTGTGATATTGCAGGAGGAATTGATCCTCACACACATTTGGCCATGGAATTCATGGGTACTGAAACTATTGACAATTTTTTCAGTGGTCAAGCAGCTGCGTTAGCTGGCGGGACAACAATGCATATTGATTTTGTTATTCCTGTTCATGGTAGCTTAACTAAAGGATATGAAGCATATGTTGAAAAAGCAAAGTTAGCATGTATGGATTATGGGTTTCATATGGCCATCACTAAATGGGATGATGTTGTTTCTGAAGAGATGGAAATTATGGTCAAGGAAAAAGGTATATTTTTATTTTCTCATTTGTTATATCGGATAACGTATACATACGCAACCAAGTTCCAAAGCATTCGTTTTGGTTTTGCTTATGCCAGTTTCGGTAAAAACAATTTCAAAGAATTGTTAAATGGCAAAATGCCAACTTGAAGCTTTTTGTCAAATCTACAGTTGTAAAATGACAAAAGTACCTGTGAATCTACTCAAATATGTTTTGACAATCCATTTAGTGATGATTCTTTTGAGTATTTGAGTAGGGCAGTAAACAAGCCGAGGCAGGTTGGGCTCGGGCTCAAGCTCGAGCCTAAACATGCCAACTTGGCTCGTTTATTTTATCAAGCTGAAAAGTCGAGCTCTCACTCTGCTCTTAAACAGCTTGAGCCAGTTTGTTAGTTTTTTTTGTTAATTATTTTTACACATATCAATATATAAAAGACAGATAAGTTTTTAACATACAAAAATGCCACTGAGCCGCGAGCTTTTAGAACAACCCTAGTTTTGAGTAGGTTCAGGGGCATTTTTGTCAAATTAACAGCTTTAGATGTGCCAGAAGCTTTAATTGTAAAGGGCATTATGTCATTTAGCAGTTTTTCTACAATTTTTCTTTTTCGTTTTTGCTAAAGTTGGCAAACACGAAATGAAACTGTGAAGTTTTTCTTGGCGTACGTATATCCCCTTTGCATGTTACTAAATACTTATGCATTTATTTACGTCACAACCTACAGGCATAAACTCGTTTAAATTTTTCATGGCTTACAAGGGATCTCTTATGATCCGTGATGAGCTTTTATTAGAAGGCCTTAAAAAATGCAAATCTCTCGGTGCATTAGCAATGGTTCATGCAGAAAATGGAGATGCGGTTTTTGAAGGACAAAAGAGAATGATTGAACTCGGTATTACTGGTCCAGAAGGACACGCTTTATCAAGACCTCCAGTGGTAAGTCACTAATTATATATTTCTTTTAAGTCATTAACATATATTATATATTATGTTATGCAAATATATTCTCGCAGCTGGAAGGCGAGGCGACAGCTCGTGCAATTCGTTTGGCTGCTTTTGTGAACATACCGTTGTATGTTGTTCATGTTATGAGTATTGATGCTATGGATGAAATAGCTAGGGCTCAAAAATCAGGTCTGTGGACTAACCAACTCTTTTTATCATTAACATAAGTAAAAACACAGTTGACATTTCTCTTTTCTTTTCTATTTGTTTTTTAATTACAGGGCAAAAAGTTATCGGAGAGCCTGTGGTTTCTGGTTTAGTTCTTGATGATTCTGTTCTATGGGATCCTGATTTTATCACAGCAGCAAAGTAAGTGACTATCTTTATTGTTTATATAATTTTGTACTTCTAACAACCGACTTTTCTTTAGGTTTGTTATGAGCCCCCCAATAAGAGCATCAAGGCATGGTAAAGCACTTCAAGCAGCATTATCAACTGGGATTTTAAAGGTTAATTTACATAAATTGCTTGATGTTTATATTTATATTTTTCCTGCCCTAGAGTGCCCTCTTATTAGAGTTGGCAATTTTGACCACACTAAATATGAACGGGTGGTGGTGGTGGTGTTGTTTTTTCTATCCATCTCAAATGGGTAAAAGTGAGTCAATACGATATGTAGGTACATTTCCTAATTCGCTATATTCAAAGACTTTGATTATTATGGTAATAATATTAGTTGGAGCCGGTTCCAGTTTGGGTCAACAAAAGTCAAAACCTGTTTGAGTTGGAACCGGTTTGAAGAAAGTTAAGATCGGGTTTGACCGGTTTCAACCCATAGGGTTACATCTTGTTTCAACCCTATGGTTCGGTTTGAACCTAGAGGTTTAAACGATCCAATCGAGTCACTGAAAAATCAAGATTGGCTCATTAGAAGTTCGAATCTAGCAGAACTTAGATGAGTTCTAGCTTAAAAATAAGCTTTATTTAATAAACAAGCCTGAGTCGGAGCTTCACATATTGAGCTCGAGCTAGCTCCTGACCCGATAATATTTATAGTTTTTATTTATTATATTAATATATATTTATATAATAATAATAATAATAATAATAATAATAATTATTATTATAATAATATAAAGTTATGATTTAAAGAACCTATTATGTTATATATAAAGATTTTATAAAATAATCTTGAGTATGTATAAAAAAATTTAATTAATAGATAAACGAGTCGAGCCCGAGCCGAACTCGAGATTGTCAAAGTACTCACAAACCAAGCTCGAGCTTTAGAAATAGAGCTCGAAACGAGCAGAGTTCGAGCTCTCTGTAAATTAAACGAGCCGAGCTCGAGTTCTCTGTAAGTTAACGAGTTGAGCTCGGGCTTGACTTGGATTGTTTACACCCTTAGTTGGAACTGTTGTTTAGGATTTTGTACACTTCTAGTTACATCGATACACATCTTGACCCATCCGAAAAGAAAACATATATTGTATTTTCAAACATGTTTCTTGATGGTTGATCATGTGTTCTGTTTTTCCAGCTTGTAGGAACAGATCACTGCACTTTCAATTCTACACAGAAGTCTTTTGGAGTCGAAGATTTCCGAAAAATACCAAACGGGGTCAATGGTATAAACACATGTTTTAGAACCTTCCAATACCAAATTGGCATTTTACAATTTTGTTTATATTTACATAGGACTTGAAGAAAGGATGCATCTTGTTTGGGACACAATGGTGGTATGATCATATCAACTTTGATGTTCGAAAAGTGTATACTTTTTGAGTTCAATATCATCCATATTAATTGGTTTTCTAAGTCATAATTCAATTTTCTGATTACAGGAATCTGGTCAATTATCTGTAACTGACTATGTCCGTGTAACAAGTACAGAATGGTAACTCGAGTTGATAGTCACCCGAACCAAATCAAAAGTTGCCCATTTTGACCTGTTTATTCTAATTAATTTTTTACCTTTTTTCAGTGCCAAGTTGTTCAATATATATCCAAGAAAAGGTGCTATACGTGCTGGATCTGACGCGGATATAATTATATTCAATCCAAATTCAACCTTTCACATTAGTGCCAAATCTCATCATTCTAAATCAGACACAAATGTTTATGAAGGAAGATCTGGGAAGGTAACTCATACTATACATTTAAGTTCATATGTGATTGTTGATTCTAAAAGATTGCCTTATTGTGTGTATTCAGGGTAAGGTTGAGGTAACAATTGCTGGTGGCAAAATTGTATGGGAAAATGAAGAATTAATGGTGGTTCCGGGATCTGGCAAGTATATATCAATGCCTCCTTTTAATTATCTTTATCATGGTATCGATAAAGCAGATGAAAACTATCTTGCATCTCTTAAAGCTCCGGTAAATCGAGTCAAACCATCCCTATAAGTTGCAAGGAAAAGATATACACTTTGATTATTTGAGTCAACTTGGCCACATGTAAACAAATTAAAACTACGCTAGATGTTTTTAAACATCACACTGTGAAAAAATTATTGTTGGTGCCATTCTTGTGAGATAACGTGTATCTATCTCGCATCTTGAAAGTGCTAGAGTTGACTTCAAAGTCAACTTGTTCATCTTTCTGAATGTGTAATGCTTGCAGTTGCCTCGTACATATAAGTTAAGCCTTTCTGAATAATATTTAGTGAACTTGGTTTGTATATAAGTTCTCTCTCTATGTATTTTGTTCAATTTTGTAATCTGGTTATTTTTTCAAACCGAAGATTTGAAAATCTCCATCCACTAAATGATTAAAAAACAAAATAATTTAGTCTACTTTGGAATATTTGTTAATGTTATCTCAAGACTTATTGATTGATTAAATTTATATAATATGTTAGTCATGTATACCAGGAGTGAAACAAGTGTCCGTGCGCCAGTGGGGGATACGGATTTCTTTCCTGTAGAGGTAGGTCTTCACCAGGGGCCAGCGTTGAGCCCGTTTCTTTTTGCAGTAGTCTTGGATGAGTTGTCAAAGTCGATTCAGGGGACTCTCCCGTGGTGCATGATGTTCGCAGACGATATTGTGTTACTTGCTGAGAAAAAACAAGATCTAAACATGAGGCTTGAGGAGTGGCGAACAACCTTAGAGACAAAAGGTTTAAAGATTAGCCGATCTAAGACGGAGTACCTCCACTGTGATTTTGGTGGGATAAACGACAATGAAGACACACATATCACAATTGAAGGGCAGGTGGTCCCGCAGGTAACGAAGTTCAAGTATTTAGGATCTTTTGTACAGAGCGATGGGGAATTAGACAGTGATGTGACCCACCGAGTTCAGGTAGGATGGTGTAGATGGAAAGCTGCCACAGGTATATTGTGCGACAAGAGTTTCCCGACTAAACTAAAGGGAAAATTCTATAGGGTGGCAGTTAGACCTGCAATGCTATATGGAACAGATTGTTGGGCCATCAAGAAGGCACAAGTGCGGGAGATGGAGGTAGCAGAAATGAGAATGCTACGTTGGATGTGTGGGCACACAAGGCTAGACCGAATAAGAAACGTTGTGTTTCGCGAGATATTAGGGGTGGCGAACATAGCAGACAAGATAAGAGAGTGGAGATTGAGATGGTTTGGACATGTAAAGAGAAGACAGACGACGAATCCTGTTAGATCCGTAGAAAACATTACTATAGAGGGGAGGAGGGGTAGAGGACGACCGAAATTGACTTGGGATGAGAGGATTAGGCATGATTTGATAGACCTAAACCTCTCCGAGGACATGGTTGAGGATAGGAATTCGTGGAGAAGTAGAATTAAAGTTAAGGATTTTTAGAGAGAATTGAATACCTTAGGGCTTAGACTTAACTTATTTAGGCCACATACCATAATGGTATTTCCCTTACATATATTATTATTATTATTATAATTATTATTAGCTTTTATATAGCTGTTAAACTGTGATCTTATTATTAATATTATTATAATTAGTAGTAGTTTTTATATAACTGTTAAACTTTGATTTCCTTTATTTTGCTTTATTTTCCTTTATTTTGCTTCATACACATGTACTTAGAGCCGAGGGTCTCTCTGGAAGCCACCTCTTTATTCCTTTGGATAGAGGTACGGTGTGCCTACATCCCACCCTCCCCAGACCCTACCTATAGCTTTGCTGTCGGTTGGATTTTACTGGGCATGATTGATTGATGATTGATATGTTAGTCATGGAACGATTTCTCAAAAAAAAGGTTGTACCGATGAATCTGGTTACAAAGCTACATTTAATAATCTGGTTACAAGACGACTGGAAAACTATTTGGTTCTCTGATTGATTAACTGCTCTCATACCGTACAAATAATAACTGCCTACTAACAAACTCAATTAACTATTAGTTTACTAAGAAAACTATATTCTCATACTCTTAGGCTCTTAGCAAATAGTACAAGGCTATGTGTAATGGAGAGGCTATAAAATGGGGCGTTTTGCGTCATGTGGCGCCTAGTCAGCAAAGAGTAGGTTTTTGTTTTTGGGGTGTAATGGTGTATGGACTACAAATAGTAATCATAGTTATCAAAGGCGTTAGGCGCACCCAAAGCGCATAGGCCTCACCTAAGGCCTAGGCGCAAGGCGTAAAAAAAGCGAGGTCCTAAGAAAAAAAAGCGCACTTAATGAAAAGTATATATATATATATATATAGTATGCATTAAAAAAATCAATAAATATATCTTGTCAATATATAAAAGTAATATTACTCTCTAAATATATTTATAAAACTAATATACAATCTTGACTAGTTTTAAAAATTATATCTTTTAAGATGATCTATAAAAAAGAAATAATAGCATATATTATTGTGTGCTTGCCACAATATTTTAAAAGAAAAATGAATTTTGTTAACTATTGAAACAGTTGAAACAGTCATTTATGCAGTTTTTTCTTCAAAACATAAGCTTTTAAGCCTAAGTCTTGGCTTTTGTTTTCCCATCTTCTTCTTTCTCTCCTCTTCAACTTCTGCTCTCCGGAACCACGGATCTGTCCCAGACAAAATATGGCAATAATTTGCAGAAGTCCGCCGGAAAGTGGCAGGAATCTGGCCGGAAAAGTCATCGGAAAGTCATTTTTGGCCGGAAACTTACCAGAAAAACGCCTTTGACGGTACAAGACGGTATAGTTGCGCCTCGCCTGAAAATTGCGCCTAGGCGCACCAGGCGAACGCTTTTGATAACTATATATATATATATATAACACATACTAATATAATAATAATATTTATTTCTTCTTCCTCCGGCGACAAAACCCTCCCGCCCCAGCCCCAAAATCGGCCGGGGGGGGGCGGTGTTCCCCCTCAAATTCGCCCCATTACGGATGGCCTAAGGCTATGCGTAGTGGATGAGCTACAAATTGGGGCGAATTGCGACATGTGGCGCCCAGTCAGCAAGGGATAGAAATTTGTTTTTGGGGTGTAATGGTGTAGAGGGCTACAAATAGTAATATATATACCCCACACACAAACAAAATAAAATAGTATTTTTTCTTCTTTTCCGGCGACAATTTCCCCCCTTATCGCCCCAAAATCGCCCAGGGGGTACTGTTCCCCTCAAATTCGCCCCATTTCGTCTCTGTATTTCGCCCATTACACTTAGCCTAACAAAGTATATAACATATGAAATAGAATAAAGATGGAAGAATCCGTGAGACTGGTTTCGTACTTTAAAGAATTAATGGAAGTCTTAACAAGTTTAGCTAGTTGATACAATTCAACATTGCTCTTGTTAAAATTAGATTTATGTACGTATGAAGTAGGTGAGACGTGACACCAAAGTAGAGATAGATCTACAAATGGAGAATTGATGACCACGATAGTCTTTACGATGACCACGAAAATCTAACAAACCATTCAACAATGCTTTAGTAAGTCTAGTCGAAGCATATAATGTGATTCTATATTGTTTTTTATGTATATCAGTTCCTTTATCAACATTTACAAACTAACAAATCAAAACTAACAAACTAAAATGTCACACCCCAAAACACGGCCTAGGAGTGCGACGCATATGTTGGTACCACAAGCGTAAATAAATCAGAGTTACGATATATAAGCGGAAGTCTTGGAAAACTTGTGGATTAAAGTTGTAAATATTTATATAAACAAAAGTCGGGATTTTTAAAAGATTCCCGAACTTAAATACAAAAGATTACTTGTTTTACATTACAAAAACCACCACCATTTATATATTAAAGTTTTAACAAAAGATCCGAGCCATCGGATTTAATATAGCACTTCGATACTTCCAAGCGCAAATCTTGTTCACCTGCAAAATGTAAGAAAATACGTCAGCAATGAATGCTGATGAACACGCTGACGCAAAAATATTTCTTTTACTTTATCACCCCTCGAGACTACGCCTGCCTCGGCCCAACGAGGCTTAGGAATAACAAGTGGGGGCATTTCTTTCTCATTTCCGATTCGAGTTCCCAAGTATATTCGGGCCCTCTACGCGAGTCCCATTTAACTTTCACAATTTTCAACGTTCTTCTTTTTAATTTCTTTGTTTTTGAATCTTCAATTTGAATTGGACGTTCTACGAATTTTAAGTTTTCATTTATTTCAACGTCTTTTAATGGCATAGCTAACGATTCATCGGTCAAACACTTACGCAAATTCGAAACATGGAATACATCATGTATCCCTTGCATTTTCTCAGGCAGTCGCAATCAGTATGCAACAGTGCCAATTCGTTCGAGTACCTCAAAAGGTCCAACAAATCGAGGGCTCAATTTTCCTTTCTTACCGAAGCGAACAACGCCTCTCCAAGGCGAGACTTTCAATAACACTTTGTCACCAACATTGAATTCCAATGGCTTACGACGGACATCGGCGTAACTCTTTTGGCGATCACGTGCCGTCTTAAGTCGTTCTCGGATTTGGAGAATCTTGTCGGTGGTTTCTTGGACTATCTCGGGTCCAGATAATTGATTGTCTCAGGTTTCAGATCAACACACGGGCGTTCTACACTTTCGACCATATAACGCCTCGAATGGTGCGGCTTTAATACTTGTGTGATAACTACTATTGTACGAGAATTCCATTAGGGGTAAGTGGTTGTCCCAACTTCCACCTAAGTCAATCACACAAGCCCGAAGCATGTCTTCCAATGTTTGAATGTTCCTTTCGCTTTGCCCATCGGTTTGCGGATGATAGGCGGTGCTAAGGTTTAGCTTTGTGCCGAGTGCTTGTAAGATTTTCCAGAAATGAGACGTAAAACGACTGTCTCGATCAGAGATTATAGACAACGGTACTCCATGCAAAGCAACGATGTTGTTCACATATATACGCGCTAGTCTATCCATTGAATACGACTCATTAATGGGTATAAAGTGTGCGAACTTCGTTAAACGATCCACAATTACCCATATTGCATTGTGTTGTCGAGTCGTCTTAGGGAGTTTGGTAATGAAATCTATGGTTATTAACTCCCACTTCCATACGGGAAGTTCGGATTTCTGAAGCAATCCCGAAGGCCTTCGGTGTTCAGCCTTGACTTTCAAGCAAGTTAAATATTTCGCAACATGCGAAGCGACATCCCTTTTCATTCCATTCCACCAATAATTTGCTTTTAGATTGTGGTACATTTTATCACTTCCGGGATGCATCATGTATTTCGACTTATGAGCTTCGTTCAAAATTTTCTCACGCAAACCTCCAACGATTGGTACCCAAATCCTATTATCGAGTAGAAGGATACCATCGTCACCCTTGACTAACGAGTCAATGGTGCCATTACGTTTTTCGTCGGAGATTTGGTTTTCATTGATCGCTTGAGTTTGAGTGGATTTGATTTGTTCGATGAGATCAATTTGGAGTTCTAGACGTAACGCTCAGACTCTTTTGGGTTTCTCATGTTCCTTGCGACTTAAGGCATCGGCCACAACATTGGCCTTGCCTTCATGGTAAACAATCTCACAATCGTAGTCATTGAGCGTTTCCATCCATCGCCGTTGGCGCATGTTAAGCTCTTTTTGGTCAAAAATATGTTTCAAGCTTTTATGATCAGTGTACATGGTAAATCTTACTCCATAGAGATAGTGCCTCCATATCTTAAGTGCAAAGATTATGGCGTCTAACTCTAGATCGTGAGTCGTATAGTTCTTTTCGTGTACTTTGAGTTGACGAGAGGCATAGGCGATTACTTTCTTGCTTTGCATTAGTACGCATCCCAAGCCGGAGTGAGATGCATCACTAAATACTACAAAATCCTCAGTACCTTCTGGCAAGGCCAATATAGGTGCTTGGGTGAGCTTTTGTTTAAGTATATCGAACGCCACTTGTTGCTTCGTTCTCCATTCATACTTGATGTTCTTACGAGTTAGGAAAGTTAGGGGAACAGCGATTCGAGAAAAGTTTTCGATAAACCTACGGTAATAGCCAGCCAAACCTAAGAAACTTTGAATCTCGGTTGGCGAATTTGGAATTTCCCACTTAGAGATGGCTTCAATTTTAGCGGGATCGACTTGAATACCGTTAATGTTGATGATGTGACCAAGAAATTGTACCTTATGCAACTAGAACTCGCATTTCGAGAACTTGGCGTACAACTTCTCGGTTCTAAGAATTTCAAGCAAAGTTCGGAGATGGACTTCATGATCAGCCTTTGACTTTGAATAAATAAGTATGTCGTCGATGAATACGATAACAAATTTATCCAAGTAAGGCTTGCAAATACGATTCATCATGTCCATGAACGCAGCCGGCGCATTAGTAAGTCCAAATGGCATAACGGTGAACTCATAATGGCCGTACCTTGTTCGAAATGCGGTTTCGGAATATCCTCGGATTGGACTTTGAGTTGGTGATAGCCGGAACGAAGATCGATTTTAGAAAAGAAGCTAGCACCTTGAAGTTGGTCGAAAAGATCATCGATACGAGGGAGTGGATATCGGTTTTTGATTGTGACTTTGTTTAACGCACGATAGTCGATACACATCCTCATGGAACCATCTTTCTTCTTGACAAACAGAATTGGCGCTCCCCAAGGCGACGAACTTGGTCGAATGAAACCTTTTTCCAATAGCTCATCGAGTTGTTTCTTTAATTCCTTCATCTCAGTTGGCGCTAAGCGATACGGAGCTTTGACGATCGGAGCAGTACCGGGAATAAGATCAATCCTAAACTCTACTTCGCGATCGGGAGGAATTCCGGGAAGTTCATCAGGAAAGACATCAGAAAAGTCGGAGACTATAGGTACGTCCTTTATCTCCTTTGGCTTTGACTCTTCAGTGACGTAGGCCATGAATGCTAAACATCCTTGATTCAAACACTTGTTAGCCCTAATCATGAAAATTATGCTAACTTGGCCAGCGTCTTTGTCCCCTTTAATTCGAATCGTTCGTTTGTCGGGGGCTTAAAGTTCAACGGTTTTGCTATTGCAGATGATACGAGCATGGTTATTGGATAACCAATCCATATCAAGTACAATATCAAAACCAGCCAGACTCATGGGCAACAAATAGATAGGCATGATATAACTGGCTAAAATAATTTTTCCTTTTTCAAGGGCTTCGGAGATCTTAACGATTTCGCCACTAGCAGTCTCGACGCTTAGAGTTTTATCTAATTTTGTTAATGGTTCGTTTAATAGACTACAAAAACTATAATCTATAAAACTCAAATTGGCACCCGAATCAAATAAAACTCTAGCATAGGTGTCGTTGACTAGAAACGTACCGGTAATGGTTTCCGGCATGTCAGCGGCTTTCTTTGTGTCGAGTACGAAAACTCGAGAGTTTCCTTTCTTGTCTTTGCCACTTCCACCCGCACCACCAGTCGCGGGTTTGTTCTTTGGGCACTCGAAACTTAGATGGCCCATCTCCTTGCAATTGTAGCAAGTAATCTTCTTCTTCCAGCAATCAGCAGCATCATGACCTGTGCGATTGCATGATTCACACACTTTAGGAGGCGGAGCGAAACTACATCGTCCCTTGTGATACCTCCTACAGGTCTTACAAAGCGTAGCGTTGGAATTGTACCGATTTTGGTGTCGGTTTACGCCTTTGCCTTTGAAGTTGGAACCTCCAGTCCTTTTCTGGTCATTGGTTGATACCACTTTCTTATCCTCTTCCTTGTTGCGGATCATGCCGCCCATCAGATAACCAGCTAACTTCATCGCAGAGTCAGCGGTTTGAGGTAGGTGAGACCTCACCATGTCGCGGATTTCCCGTGGTAGTCCCCAAATATATCTTGTAACCTTGCTGGATTCAGGATTCACCAGCTGGGGAACTAGACGACAATATTCATGAAATTTCGTGTTGTATTCACGAAGGTGTGTCCCTACGACCTTAAGATTAAGAAATTTCGTTTGGATTTGGTCAGTTTCATGCATGGGACAAAATTTTGCCATCAACAACGCTTTAAACTCATTCCAACTCAAACTATACATCACCTCTCTCCCTTTGCTCATCAACAAAGCATTCCACCACTCAAGTGCTTCTCTCTTGAACATAAGGGCAGAATACTGGATCTTCTCCTCGTTGGAACACTTGCTCGTTATCACAATCGTCTCCATCTCCTCAAGCCACCTCACAGTCGTGATGGCTCCTTTATCACCATGGAACTCTTTCGGTCCATAGTATTTGAAATCTTTAAACGAACACCCACTGATCTTAAGTTTCTTGAATTCTCGTCTAACTCCTCCATCGGCGTTAGAATCATGAACACTTTCCTCGACTCGAAACGGATTCGGACGAGATTTAACGGATTTAGAAGGATGAACGGAATGAGAATGTTTAGTTTGTCTAGATTGAGACCTAGCCATTGATTCTTCTCTAACAACATCCTTAATCATCTTTTGTATTTTATTCATGTATTTTTCGGGAATTTCTTCCTCTTGTTCTTTCTCGGGACTTTTTCCCTTATCTTTTATCATTTTTTCTTTTCTCGCATTCTCGTTGTTATTGCTTTGTTCAGACATTTTTCTTTTATCTTTTCAATTAAGTCTGAAATTTTTAACAACGTTTCTTTTATTAACACATATTTTATTACACATACATATATATATATATATATCACAAGATATATATATATATATATATATATATATATATTTATTTTACAATAAACACATGTATGTGTATATATAGCGTTTCGACGATATATATATAGATTATCCTATCTTTATTTTAAGAACGTTTCTACGTTCTTTATTACACATATCATACAAAACTATTTTACACATAACTTCTTCTTCACATCCCTCGTCGCCATTGCCTCAATCCTTCAGAAACCTTTTTACAACCTTCTTCAATTTGTTGCATTTGTGAAGAAGCTTCTCTCCCATCTTTTTCTTTTCTTCCTCGGCCACCTTCTTCCTCCAGTCATCAGTTTCGTGCAAAGCGCGGTCCAAGTGTTCTTCATACGACTGCAGAACTACGTTGGGGTATCCGTATGGTGGAGGTGGGTCGCGGTAACCCAGTGGCACCATATCATAGTGATCCCTCGGTTCAGGATACGGAACGTAAGTCATATTGGATGAAAGGTAGAGGTAAGTCTTGGCAGCTTGGTTTTGCTCTCGAATTTCATCAGCTTGCTCTTCAATTGATGGAATCCTTCCTTGGAATGGTGGGAAGCTTGACGAAGCTTGGTTCTTGAGTTTCTCAAGGTATTGGACATACGGATCAACAGAACTGTAGCTTGGGTTTTGGGAAGTGAGTGATCCTTCCATTGAGCTTGACATCTCGTTGGGATTTTCAGGATGCTCTTCTTCCGGTTCTTCCTCAGACTCTTCCTCAGGGTCCTCCTCTTCTTCGGGGTCCTCTTCTTCATCGGGATCCTCCTATTCTTCGGGTTCTTCTTCTTCTTCCGGTTCATCTTCCTCCATGAGTTGTGTATTCTCAATGTTTATTGGGGGCATCTGGAAACTCTCAAAAGGCATCATTATCCTCATCTTGGGCTTACGGGACGGCCCTTCATTATTGTTTGGTTGAGAACTGACTTCATTAAAAGTGGAGCTTTCGGTATGCCATCGCCGTTGATCGAAATGGCATTTCATCCAGTCGGAAGATGGGGATTTCGGTTCCTCTTTGATAGGCAAGTTGGATAAGAAAGCATAGGATGGATGAGGGTTTGGTGGTAGGTATCCGGTCGGATAGTATTGTGGTATCTCTGATGGTTGATAAGTGGGGATCTCTGATGGGTGGTACGTTGGTACTTTAGAGAAATAGTACATTGGTATTGTCGGTGGATGATAGCTTGAGTGCCTTGGTGGTTCAATACTTGGTTTTGGTGGACTCTCGGGAACGTCTATCGGATAGTGTCTACTTCCGGGGTAGTATACAGGTTTGGACCAATCGTGCTCCACATCTTGGTCAAATATGTTTCATAGTATCCATCACTCATGTTATCCTCGGGGTAAGGTTCGGCGATTCCAGCCTCCTTTGCCTTGCGCACAAAGTCTTCTATATGAGCTTTGAATGACATCTAATATTATGGGTGGTTTAGATTGTGGAGTGGGAAAGAAAGGTTACCAGCCTATCTTATCCCTAAAACACATAAACAATTATTTCCTATACTTGGATCGAAGCTTGGGTATTGTTTTATGATACCCAATTCGCTAAAATCGATGGCTCTGATACCAACACTTGTCATACCCCAAAAAACGGCCTAGGAGTGCGACGCATATGTTGATACCACAAGTGTAAATAAATCAGAGTTACGATATATAAGCGGAAGTCTTGGAAAACTTGTGGATTAAAGTTGTAAATATTTACATAAACAAAAGTCGGGATTTTTAAAAGATTCCCGAACTTAAGTACAAAAGATTACTTGTTTTACATTACAAAAACCACCACCATTTATATATTAAAGTTTTAAAAAAAGATCTGAGCCATCGGATTTAATATAGCACTTCGATACTTCCAAGCGCAAATCTTGTTCACCTGCAAAATGTAAGAAAATACGTCAGCAACGAATGCTGATGAACACGATGACGCAAAAATATTTCTTTTACTTTATCACCCCTTGAGACTACGCCTGCCTCGGCCCAACGTGGCTTAGGAATAAAAAATTCAAATAACACATTATAAACTTGAGCCTCTACTCTAGGTCACCTCAGCAAACACCGCAGCATTCGACTTAGTTAAGTACCCGTAAATATACACAAAGGTCGTACTCCCTGCAGGAGAGCGTCCTACGACCAAGGGTGGTGCGGCCTGCCCACCGCGTAGTACCACCTATGTAAGGATCCAGACACACGTATACCACAGCCTGAGGGCTAGGTTCATACTCTTATCTATAACGGTTTTAGGAACACATAGTTCCTTGTAAACAATTTTCATATAACATGTTTGACTTATTGAAAACAAGTTTATAAAAGTTTGGGGGCGTATTCACCTTTTCGCTTTAGGATCGGCTTCACTCACCGTCCAAGGGTCTTTCCCTTTTTATCTCGCACCTATAGTACGAGTATAAACATTTGTTAGTCGAATATACAATCCGGCTTAAGACCTTTAGTCTTGTTTTATACCTTGATGAACCTTTAGTTCATATATCTCATTTACTTGAAAACCTTTTAGTTTAAAAGTAAGTATAAACCTTTAGTTTATATAAAAACCCGACGTTTCTTCTTCTCCAAGAAACGTATTCTTTTCTTTTTAATATTTAAGAATACTCTTTATTACTTAAATAATAATTTCATAACAAAGAATATTATCATATATACTTACACGCATATATATATATGTCAATTCATATTCTTATTTCTTTTCTTTGTTATGTTTGTATTTCTTTTTCTTTTATTCGAGGTATCGGGTATAACCTCGACTTAAGGCTTAAGCCTTTAATATAATATTATATTATATTCATTTGTCGTTACGCCTAACCTTGTTGGCGTTTAGAAACCCTAGGAACTTGAGCAGCACTCCAACTTCGCTTGATTTCCTTTATCGTCAAATGATAACGCCAATCTTTAACACTTGTTGGCACGCTTATCGAGACTCATTGCCATAATAACAAACACCTTCTTGGTATGTGGGTGGAGGGTGACACGCACTTTGAGGAAACGTTGGTACACAAACGAGGAAATCGGGGCACGTTTATCGAGGAAATAAGACACGAACTTCGAGGAAAAATACAAAAACTAGAGATATGTTAGAGAGAGAGTTGAGAGCAGATTTTGGTGTGAAAAATGATCCACCCCTTGGCTGCTATTTATAGACAAAACTCGGAAGCCCAGCGCGGTACGCGACGGACTCTCTGACACCCGTCGCGTACCGCGACGTAGGTCAGATGAGTCACTGGGTAGGCCTGCCACGTGGCGGCAGACGTTGCCACCGTGTGCCACGTGGCACACGTGTCAAAACGTGTCAGACAACCCATCGCGGTACGCGATGGGTCTCTCTTCTGATCTATCGCGTAGCGTGATGGGTCAGGAAATCAGAATTTTTATTTTTAACCCTCAACTTTGGTATTTGGCAATTTTAGTCCCTAGACTTTGAAAAGTTTACATTTTGAACTCGAAATTTTCATGATGTTACATAAAACTAAAATTTAACGAATAATTTTATAATTAAGAACATCAAGAACAATTATAGTGTATAACTGATATAAAGCTAATTTTAAAATAAAAAAAAGTTCAAAAAAACCGCCTGTATGCAGATTGCAGAGTCCCTTCCGTGACATTCAGTTTACAAAACCAATAACTTACCAACTAGACCAGCGTTCATATTGTTAGTTGAGTGGTTCCTTTCTAATTTATAAGGAGGTTCTCTCTAATATTTTCTATATATCATACACTATAATTTCGAAACTCTCAAATGATTTCGGAGCGGAACCACCCATTTGCTATGTAGATCCGCCATTGGTCATGTCATGTGACGCCATTATAATTATGCACCATATTCGAGGGACATGTTCAGAAAATGACACCTATAATATTAAGGGCTTAAGGCTATAATTCATTTAGCAATCTTTTAACAAAATGTTGTTTTGTTTTATTTTATTTTGCTGCCAACGTTGAAGTATTAATGTGCATGTATTTCATAAGTTGGGGGATCTCAAGGTGTCTTCTTGACTCTTAGGGCATTCTCATCCCATTCCTCATTTATATATCTATAATTATACTAAAAAATATTATATTTCTCTCTTCTGTTTAATTAAATAATATTTTTTATACCTGGCTTTATCATTACAGTTTTCTCTCTCCTCTACTCACAACCAATCCAACAAATATTAAAAAATAAATAGGGGCAAACAATGTTCCCCAAATGTTTCCCCAAATTTACAAAAAATCACTACATTTTTCTCTCCACCCTATAATTTACACTCACAATCACTCACAACCCCACCTTATAATTTGCAAACTCCCCACACATAATTATAGGGGATGGAATGAGAATGCTCTTACTTATTAACTCTACGGCCCACGGTTTGTTCGAGTATCGTCTTCCAATGGAGGATTTCGATCATCATCAATCTGTAGCAGTAATTGGTTCCAACGATGACCTTTTAACCGAAATCCTTGTCCGGCTTCCTGCAACCTCCATCCTTCGTTTTAAATCCGTATCTAAACACTGGCGATCACTTTTGACTCACAAACACTTCATCCACCGCTATGATGATAGTAAGCTTTTAAAATCTCCTGGTTTTTTTGCTCGCATTCATTTCACCGGCCATTGCCATGCCGTTCCAAAATCTATATATGTCGCGTTTGATGGTGAAGACCGAAGTACTGCTCCTTTCCGTGGTCTCGATAGTGTCGTAATCGAGCATTCTTGTAACGGTTTATTACTTTGTGCTGCCTTTCACAACGGTGCTTATGAATATTATGTTTTCAATCCCATCACCAAGCAACTCGCATTCATCCCATTGCCATCAGTCCCCGAATGGCGGAGTGTTGATGACACCATCCTTTCTGTGGCTCTCGCATTTCATCAAACAGATTGTGTGCACTACAAAGTTGTTTGCGTTTGTGCTTTAGAAAGATCCCGGAGGTTGATCCAGATTCAAGTCTACTCGTCTGATACAGGGAAATGGAAGATTTGTGTCGAATCTTTCTCTTCGCAGAAGATCAAGTTCCGCCACCACCAGGTGGTTTACTGGAATGGAGCAGTTCATTGGGCTCCCGATTATCGAAGTAATAAAATCTTGTACTACAAGTTAGATGTCGAACAGCTACAAATATCGCCCATGCCAGAGGGGTTGGTGTCTCATAAAGTATATACATTGTATTTAGGGGAATCGAGAGGGCATCTACATTTATCACGCGCGGGTCCCGAAGAAGATATTTTGAGCCTGAATGTGTACGAGATGTTGAGGGATCATTCGGGGTGGGTTGTCAATTATCGAGTTAATGCACTTCTGGGTGATGTTCCGGAAATGATTTGGCAATATCAGGCTCTGGAGAATTTCAGGAACATGAATTCGGGAAACCGTTATGTTTTTCGAGTCGTGGATGTGGTTAGAGGTATATCAGACGAAGATACATTCTTGGTATTGTTAACTCCCAGTAAGTTGCTAAGGTACAACGTTCACGACAAGAGTTTTAAGGAGTTGTATAGCAACAAAGACTACAATGAATTCGCATATGAATTCGCAAGTGTTCATCGTTACATCCAAACCTTGTCTTCTTTCTAGAAGACAATCAGGTTTGTTTATGTTTTCTATTAAGGTGTTTAAATGTGTTTCAAAATATTAGTTTATATCTGGTACTAAGTTGATGATCAAACTGGAAGGTTTAGTAAGGTTTTGTGTTTGTTGAAAACATGGTTTAAGGAGAATTGGAAATTTAATTAGTTTCAAGTTTATATTCTGGCTTAATTGGAATGTCTTTTAGTTTGTTTTGCATCTCTTTTATTAAAACCTGTTATCTGTTTCTTAGTTTATGTTTTTGTCGTGAAAAGAGAAGACAAAAAAAAAGAGAAATCTTATTATTAATTTTCATACAGCATTATGCACTTTGTAGCTAGTAACCAATTTGTGGCTGGTCTTTTGTGTTCTGCATTTAAAGAGGAACATATTTGGCTAGTTGATAAGCATGGGACATCGTTCAAGATTTCACTTTATCACATGAATATAACCACTAGAGTCATGAATGTAGCACAGTGACATTGGATCGATTAAACCTCTCAAAACGAGCTCAGCCCTATTGAGTCCGAGTCGAGTTTGAGCCATAAATAAATGAGTAACCCATCTAAAACAATGGACAACAAAGAACTCGGTTTGCTAAACTTTTTTGGCTAGCATGATGATTGCTTGAGCAGTGACAAAGCCTGGATGAGAACGTCGGGGCGGGTCCACCCCTGTCCCTCACTAAGCTCTGCCTATGTGCTTGAGGCCTCGAGTAGGCATTGCTATGAGATGTACGATACAAAAAATATGTGATAAAAAAATATGAGATCTAGTTAATATCACGAAAATTGATTATGTTGGCATTAACAGAGAAATTGAATCAATCAAGCAACATTTCTTCATGTTTTAATTTAGTCTATAAAATTTATTAAAATTAAAAAAATGTTCGTTTTTTTAAATAGTATTATTTTAAATGAATGTGGGTCGTGACTTAGGTTGTGCTCACGGCTGGGTTGTTGAATCAAATTGATTTAGTCTATTTTTGTAATTCTCAAATAGTGTAAGGTTGTTGATAAACTTGGTCTAACATAAGGTAAACTTTGTTTCCTATTGTCATGCTCACTCGTCTTAAATTCAAATATTCAACATTGATCGAATATTGATTATGTTGAAAAATGGTACTTAAATGTTGTTTTGTTTTTTTTTATCTCATGCGATCAAACTTTATGCTCATGTAAAATTCTTGAAAAAATGAAAATGATACACATTTTAACACTATAGAGCGCATTTATTTCTCAACAAATTATGTTTTAACAAAAGATAAAAACAAAAGAAAGGAGGAATTTTATGTTAAGTGAATATAGTTCAATTAAAAGTATTAATCAATGTGCGTTATGGTTGAATACTAAGCTTAATAGTTTATCCTAAACCAAATTAAAAACTAAATCGGCTACAAAGTTATAGGTGATCAAATCGGGTTGGTCAAAGGAACCGGAACCGGTTCAGAACCGGTTCCATTAGTCAACATCACTGTTTAAACCGGTTCCATGGTCGAACCGGTTAGGGAACCGAACCGGTTCCCCAACCCTCGGACCCGGAACCGGTGGAACCGGTTCTGACCGGTTCCTAAACCGGTTCTTACACTGTAACCGGTTCCAACCGGTTACAGTGTAAAATATTATTTTTTTTTCGTTTTTCGTTTCCGCTGCTTGTGTAGGTGATGATTTGTGTTCTTCTGATTTCTGAAGAGGCTCATGCTACTTTTGTTTTTCACCCACAGAGCAATGGTAAACAACATATTGAACTTAATGCTATGAGTGTCAGCGTGTTTGAATTGATTAGTCTGTATCGTGTATCGTGTAATGGTGAACTTAAATCTGTATCGTGTTACATTTGTTGAGTTTGCTATGTATTATAGTCTTTTGGCTTACGCAAGTCAAATGCTGAATTATAATCAAGAGCGGTGTTATACGATTCGTATTTGTATAACATGTTAAATAAAAAAAACAATTAACATAAAATTCATTTTATTTACTTTAAGAAGTTCAAAAAAAAAAGGTTACATGTTTTAAAATATTCAAAAACAAACTAACAAAACATTAAACTTATAAATATAAAGTTGTGACATATTATTTCTAGAAAAGCCTTCTTGTTCGTCGTAATTATTGAGTGGCGACTTATTCATCAGAATTACTTGTAGAAACGCCTTCTTGTTCGTCGTGCACTCGAACATCAAGTGGTGTTTCGTCTTCCAGAGTGGTTACGTGTTGAACACGATCGATTGAGTCCAAGTGATCCTTCAAGCAAATGCACATCTCCACCGACTCCGAATTCAGTCTTGTTCTTCTCACCGATATTACCCTGCCACTAAGAGAAAAAGCAGATTCCGAAGCTACCGTAGAAGCTTGGGCGGTTAGTAAATCACGGGCCATGGTGGCAAGAATCGGAAACTCGGTTTCCTTTACCTTCCACCAAGCCAAAACATCAAAAGTGCCATATTCCTCTTCGGATAAACCGGTAGAGAAATCATATGCACTATACCTTCCTAGTTCGCTTGAAGGGGTGTTACCCCTTTGTTTTTTAGCCGTTACGTTGCGAACGGTGTTCATAAGGCTAATCATGGGGTCTCGTACTCTAGGAGCACTTGAACTTGATGAAGACCCCCCCGGCGTAGGCATGTGTATGTTTGACCCATATTTATTTATATAAAAGTCATACATAAATTTAAAATTCAAGTTAAAATCATTTTGTGCCTCTGTTGAAAAGTTTGGGTCAACTTCATGCATATCTAAGGCTGAAAAAATTTCGTCTATCACACATTCAACCCCCGTAACATTTAACATTGGGTTTAAAGCGGCGGCGCAAGTAAAAATCGGTGGCAATTCAAGAAAGTATTTTTTTAATTTAAACTTCATTGGTAATATGATGTTTGAAAACATTGGACTTTTATTTTCAAATTCTTTAAGATTGTTAACGATTAAAAATAACTCCGAAAGAACCAAGGGACTTGTCGGATAATACGTTCCCGATAGTTTCATAGTTGATGTTTTAAAAACTTCAAGAAAAGTCGATAAGTCATTGATAATTTCCCATTTCTCATTTGAAAAGGGGATTGCCAAATCATTCTCGGCAAGACTAGAATGAAACATTTGTAAAGTGTCTCTTTGTTTCAAAGCACTTTGAAACATTATGCAAGTGGAATTCCATCGATGAGGTACATCCCAATTAGCTCCCAAAGCTTTTCTTCCCGTATCTTTACAAAATTTTCTATAATCCATTTATCTTTTTTTTCTTTTCTTAAAAACTTCATGTAGCATTACTCTAAAATCGTTTATAACCGATGTAACCTCATCCGAAGCAAGTCCGTCTTGCACGATTAAATTAATGATATGTGCAACACACCTTGAGTGAAAAAATACACCATTGCAAATCGGCGTATATTTTAATTTTAATTTATCAACCGCCGATGTATTATTCGACGCGTTATCAAATGCAATTGAAAATATTTTATTTTCTAGTTTATAAGTTTTTATAACATAATCTAAAATTTCAAACAAATTATCTCCCGTATGTGGATACTCAAAGAGTTCGAAAGCAATGGTGCGTTTCATCATTTCCCACGATGACGGGTCTACCCAATGAGCGGTGACACAAAGATAAGATTCGGGTAGACCATGTGGAGCCGACCAAACATCAGTAGTTAAGTTTATTCCCGTATTTATATTTTCAAAATATGCAATTAGTACCTCTTTGGCCTTCTTCCACAATTTTAAACAATAACGTTTAAGAGTATGACGACTTACGTGAGTGTATTGTGGTTGAAGCGTATCTCGAATCATGGCGGTTAAGCGAGGGTTGTCGAAGTGGCTAAACGGCAAAGCTTCTTGAATCACAAACTTCGCCATACGATCTTGAACTCGATCAATTTGGTATGTAAATATTCTGCCTTCACTATCCATTTGCGTTTGTTGCGACTCGACGTTCTGTTTCAACGCCCTGCAATACGGTCTTTCGATGTGTTTCTTCAAATTTGAATTCGAAAGTGGGTTTAAATAAATCCCACAAAACTTGCACCGAGCCTTCAATGAATGGTCACTCAATTCAACCAAATCCCAATTGCACCAAATCTCTTGATTACGATTATGAGGTACAATACGAACGAAACTTGGTCCGGCGGTGGAACCTTGACCAACCGATGATTGTGAGGCAGCCATAACAACAAATATGAATATAGAAGAAGAGAAAACAAGAGATTAGAGAACTCAGAATGTTGTAATAGCGTTTTTTTGTATTTTTTTGCGTTCGGGTTTGCGTTTTGAGTGTTGTGATGAACCCATTGCACCAAATACCTATTTATACTAGTAGTGGGGTGTTTGGGGAGCCAAAAAACGGCCATTTTTGACCCCAACGGTCAAAAAACGGCCATAAAACCGTTTCCCAACGGCTAGAACCACTCCAACGGCTATAACCGGTTCCGAACCGGTTCCGGTCGAACCGGTTCCAGAACCGGTTCCGGTTCGGTTCCGGTTCCTACCCGGTCCACCTCCAAACATGTCAAACCGGTCCCGGATCGTCGGGTTGAAACGGAACCGAACCGGTTCCTACGAAAAACGGGTAGGAACCGGTTCGGTTCCGGTTCGGTTCCACCGAACCGGTTCCAGGAACCGGTTTTGTTGTCCACCTCTATACAAAGTTGCTTTAACTTAGGCTTGTCCCACTGAATTAGCACACTTCGGCCCGGCCTTTCAAGTTTGGCCCACTTCCATTACGTTGTTTTCCGTTTATGCAATTACCATCGTTTAGTCGAAGCACAAAAACCCCTAATAATTATACATCTTCTTCAACACTCCAAAACCAAGAAAATGATCGATAATTAGCACGAATCGGTTCCAACGACGACCTTTTAACCAAAATCCTTATCCGGCTTCCTGTTATTTCTATCCTTCGTTTCAAATCCGTATCTAAACACTGGCAATTGCTTTTGAGTCACAGACATTTCACCCACCGGTATGATAATAATAATAACTTTTCTAAACCTCCTGGTCTGTTTGCTCGCAATCGCCTAATCTACCGAGAAGATGCCTGATAGTAAGCCGATTCGAGATGGCTAATCTCCCAAGATAGTGACCCTTTAAGCGAGTTAGACTTCAAAAAAATAGAGAGAACAAGACATGTAATTTACTTCAATATTCTTCTTAATATTAAACATAACAAGAAGGCCTTATATAGGCTTACAAACTTGGAGATAAATATGCATGTGCAATAACTGATGAGAACATGGACTAACAAGGCCATGCGTAGTGAAGGAGCTACAAATGGGGGGCGAATTGCGACACGTGGCGTCCAGCCAGCAAGGAGTGTGGGAATTTGTTTTTGAGGTGTAATGGTGTAGGGGCTACAAACTGGGCCTACAGTATCTTTTTTTTATTATTTTCTTTTTATAATTAAACTAAACATATAATTAAATAAAAAAGTATTAAAATTGAAAAGAAATACAAAAAAAAAATATATATACATAACTAAAAAAAACTAATATCCAAAATATTCGCGCATTTTTTCAATTCGTCGTCGTTCCAATAATGCGGCCTCTTCGTGTAACCCGACCGCTTTGAGGGATTCGTATTCTTTACTCATTTCCCGCAATTTCAACATAGCGACAATCTTTTCGTGTTGTTTGTTGGTTTCTCTCATGGCATCGTTGAGTTCCTCGGCAAACTTTACGTGTTTTTTGATGATTTCTCTCATGGTAGCGGCGAGTTCCACGGGATTCGGTTGGTTCGGTTTGTTTCTAGGATTCATTTTGCTAGATTTTTTGAAGAATTTGGGTATGAGTTGTGTATGAAATGGAGAAGAAGGTGTGTGTGTGTGTATATATATATATGATTGATTTCTTTTGAGAACCGCTTTGAGTTTTAAGAACTCGAAAGAACTCATGAGAAGTGAATGTGTAACTCTCATTAATCTCTATTTTCACTCCATTCTTATATATATATATATATATATATATATATATATATATATATATATATATATATATATATCATCGTACTCATTATATCCCACCAATAGCAAAGTTATGGTAGGATCTGAGGAGGGTAAGATGTAGACAGCCTTACCTCTGCCCCATAGGGAAAGAGAGGCTGCTTCCGGTGAGACCCTTGGCTCGATAGTAGTTTTGCATCAAGCTTTGGACATAAGCCACATAACAATCAATCATCGGGACACCGGCTAACTGGTGCATGTACCCTTGTCTTTCGGCTATCAACGCCACCACATGATGCCTGATTAACCTTCCGTTACTTTTAACGTTATTTTCACGAGATTAGTAAAATAACGTTAAAATTAGTGCAATTTCATATATATATATATATATATTGTTTTAATTAAGTTTTATTTTTTTTATTTTTGACCGTTTGACAACGGTCATATTAATAAAATAATATTATTTTATCATTCTTTCCGGCAACAACTTAACCCCGCTCCAGCCCCTTATCGCCCCAATTTCGCCGGGAGGCGGTGTTCCTCCTCAATTTCGCCCCCATTTCGCCCAACCTCTCGCCCACTGCGTTTGGCCTAAGTGGGCATGTATTTTTTTTTTCTGACAACCGAAGTTTTTCTCAGCCAACGATCAAGCAACACGTGTCCATGTTAATGGTGGATCTGATGGAGTGTGTTAGTAAAGGCGAGGGGGTGACGCTGTTGAGCTATATATGTTCCTGTCGGAATCGACGGTCAGCTATCGTGTCTCCGTCGGAACCGACGTTATTGTTATTCATGCAATAAAGTCGGATCTGGGATGTTTACAGGTGGTTAGTGTAGTTTAGTGCGGCTGAATGAAGACGACCGGTGGTGACGGTGGTTGTTAGCCGACAAATATGTGATCGATTATTAAACGTTGAACTTTTTTTTTTCTAATTTTCTTATTTTAACAAAAAGTCGAAGATGAAGACGACCAACAACAGTGGAGGTGGTGGCCGGGTGGTGTATGAAGGAATTATAAAAATTTATGAAAAAAACTTTGACCAAGAAAGTAAAAATAGACATTTAGAGGGATTTACCCTTATTTGAAAGGCGATAAACGATTGGCATTCAAAGGTTTAGTAATAAAGGATCGTATAAGATGTGACGTTGTTCTATAATTATATTTTGTTTTGTTCCTTAGTTTTTGTAATCTTATCCTCGTAAGCCATCCACTAGTCTTATGGTCTGTTTGGTATAAAGTAATGGAATGAATGCGTGAATAAAATGGACAAGCTAATATAATGGACAAAGGAATAGAATGATCATTACCATTCCATTGTCTTGTTTGGTTCACATGTGAATGGATCAATACTTTGTGTTGCTTCTAAGGCAGGAAAATACGAATGATTAAAGAAAAATTGGTGGCAAGTGGCGGTGATGATGGTGGGTGGCAGGCGGTGATTGGCGGTGGCAATCGGTGATTGTGTTTGGCGGTGACATGTGGTGTGGCGATGGCGGACGGTGGTGGTGGTTGGCAATAGTGGTAATAGCAAGCCGGTAGTGGTGATGGCTGTGGTGGTGGTTGGTCGTGGTGGGTGGGTTGCGGTGGTGCTGGGTGACAACGGTTGTGGTGGTAGTGGTTGGCGGCGGTGGTTGACGACGATAGTGGGCGGTGGCGGCTGCGGTGATGATGAGAGGGTGATGGAGGTGATGTAGGGTGAATGAGTGGATGAAATGAAAAAAAAACAAGGGGGGTGAATCAATGGCGAAGCTTGGACTAAGACACCGGGGGGGGGGGGGGGGGCGGACTCAAAATCTATTTAAAAAATTATAAGCGTTTTTCGACAGAAAACGACTTAATTTACACTAAGTATTACAAATTTCGGGTGAAAACGGGTAAATTTACACTACCGCGCAAAAAAAGGGGGTCCAGGCTTAGATTTTCGGTCGAAAACGACTTAATTTACTCTACGTATAACAAATTTCAGATGAAAAAATGGTAATTTTACACTATCGCGCAAAAAAAGGGGGCCCGGGCCTAAATTTTTGGTCGAAAACGGCTTACTTTACACTACGTATAACAAATTTCGGTTGAAAAACCGGTAAATTTACACTACCACGCAAAAAAAGGGGGTCCGGGCCTAAATTTTCGGTCGAAAACGGCTTAATTTACACTACTACGTATAACAAATTTCGGATGAAAAACGGGTAAATTTACACTATTGCGTGAAAAAACAGGGGGCCTGGGCATAAATTTTCAGTCAAAAACGGCTTAATTTACACTACGTATAACAAATTTCGGATGAAAAACGGATAAACTTACACTATTATGTGAAAAAAACAGGGGGGGGGGGGCCGCCGGGCCCTCACTATGCTTCGCCAGTGCGGTGAATGGAATGAATTTGAAATATATTTTAGAGGGAATGTAATGGATTAGGTAATGAATTATTCCATTCTATTAACCAACCAAACAATTTTTTTTTCATTCTTTGGCAATGATTGATTTTATTCCACCTCTAATTCATTCACCTCAAACACTACCTTAGTTTTAATTAATATAATTATCGCTGTTAAAAATAAAAAGTTGGAGATTGTCTGGGGACATGGATGCAAATATGTGATCGAGATCATGCTTCATATAAGAATTAACCACACAAATGGTACACGCACTATGACTATACCATGATTTTGATCTTAAAATTATGTTTATACATCTTAAGAGTTCACTCAAATGCATCCCATATGGTCCTTGAAATGAATGGAAGTTAAACTTCTATGTTTATAAATGTAAAACAACTTGTTAACTCTTAATATAAAAAAAATATATAGAAAGAGTTTAGATTATCACAAGAAAATTTAAAAAGTTATTAGCAAACTTCGAAAAAGTCACATTTAAACTACAATTCTTTTTCATTGTCTCTGTATCGTATTAACCTTTACGAAAGAATAATTAATTAGTAACAAAAAAATATATATATTAAGTTAGCGAGTTACAAATACATAACTCGTAAGCTACGTATATGCACATCGCCACTTCGTATGGGATATATGTATGTAAATTCGTGAAGTAGATATATGTAACATTGTGTGATACATATTTTTTCTTAATTTAAAAAATCTATAAGCGTTTTTCGACAGAAAACGTTTTTCGACAGAAAACGGGTAAATTTATTTAAAAAATTATAAGCGTTTTTCGACAGAAAACGACTTAATTTACACTAAGTATTACAAATTTCGGGTGAAAACGGGTAAATTTACACTACCGCGCAAAAAAAGGGGGTCCAGGCTTAGATTTTCGGTCGAAAACGACTTAATTTACTCTACGTATAACAAATTTCAGATGAAAAAATGGTAATTTTACACTATCGCGCAAAAAAAGGGGGCCCGGGCCTAAATTTTTGGTCGAAAACGGCTTACTTTACACTACGTATAACAAATTTCGGTTGAAAAACCGGTAAATTTACACTACCGCGCAAAAAAAGGGGGTCCGGGCCTAAATTTTCGGTCGAAAACGGCTTAATTTACACTACTACGTATAACAAATTTCGGATGAAAAACGGGTAAATTTACACTATTGCGTGAAAAAACAGGGGGCCTGGGCATAAATTTTCAGTCAAAAACGGCTTAATTTACACTACGTATAACAAATTTCGGATGAAAAACGGATAAACTTACACTATTATGTGAAAAAAACAGGGGGGGGGGGGCCGCCGGGCCCTCACTATGCTTCGCCAGTGCGGTGAATGGAATGAATTTGAAATATATTTTAGAGGGAATGTAATGGATTAGGTAATGAATTATTCCATTCTATTAACCAACCAAACAATTTTTTTTTCATTCTTTGGCAATGATTGATTTTATTCCACCTCTAATTCATTCACCTCAAACACTACCTTAGTTTTAATTAATATAATTATCGCTGTTAAAAATAAAAAGTTGGAGATTGTCTGGGGACATGGATGCAAATATGTGATCGAGATCATGCTTCATATAAGAATTAACCACACAAATGGTACACGCACTATGACTATACCATGATTTTGATCTTAAAATTATGTTTATACATCTTAAGAGTTCACTCAAATGCATCCCATATGGTCCTTGAAATGAATGGAAGTTAAACTTCTATGTTTATAAATGTAAAACAACTTGTTAACTCTTAATATAAAAAAAATATATAGAAAGAGTTTAGATTATCACAAGAAAATTTAAAAAGTTATTAGCAAACTTCGAAAAAGTCACATTTAAACTACAATTCTTTTTCATTGTCTCTGTATCGTATTAACCTTTACGAAAGAATAATTAATTAGTAACAAAAAAATATATATATTAAGTTAGCGAGTTACAAATACATAACTCGTAAGCTACGTATATGCACATCGCCACTTCGTATGGGATATATGTATGTAAATTCGTGAAGTAGATATATGTAACATTGTGTGATACATATTTTTTCTTTACAGTACTTGTAGTTAAAACTTAAAAGAAATGAAATGACTTTATGGTTTTTCTGATTGACCGGTTTTAGGTTTCAAATAACGAAAGTTATGAAATTAGCCATGTACTTGGTCTTGAGGGCATAAATTGGGCTACTCCCAAAAATTTCATGAACCTAGAAAAGTAAGAAAAGGAGGTACGGTATGCGTTATGTGATTCTGAATTTCTGATATAACGGGACTTGGAAGGTGGACTAGAAGAAAACTAATTAAAAAGCGAATGTGGATTGGGCTTTAGTAAACATCCGTTTGGGCCATCGAGTTGAGAGGATATCAGGGTATGGACGTCCAAACCGCTCGTCGCTCGAACTCGCTCGCTCGGAAAATGCTCGCTTGTTTTTCGCTTGATTGAAAACGAGCCGCTCTGCTCGGTTCGGTTTGTAAACGAGCCAAGCAACGAGCAAAGGTCCGCTCGGTTCGGTTCGGCTCAAATATTTTTAATTTATTTTATATATAATTACATGTGAATAAATATATAAATATATAGACAAAACACATAAATATAAACTTACAATTATTTTTACTCCTTTAAAATTTTCATATTCCATCAATTTTATGGTTTTATTTGTTCACTTCAAGTTTTTAGAATACTACAAGTTTGTTTACATGATTATTATATCTCACTTCAAACTTATTTTTAATAAAAAAATTACAATCTATTGCACGTTTTTCTAAAAACTGCTAATTTATTTATAAAATATATTATTTACAACCTTCAAATTTGTTTCTTATTGAAAATTTTAAAGTGAAAAAGAAACCAATAATGCTCGAAATCGCTCGATGTTCGATCGAAAAATGCTCGATTCAATTTTGGCTCGTTTGCGGTTTTCGCTCGGTTCGAATTTAAGCCGTTCGGTTCGGTTCGGTTTGGTTGTAAACGATTGAGCCAAGCAACGAGCAAGCCTTCGCTCAGTTCGGCTCGGCTCATGAACAGCCCTATATCAGGGGGCTTGAAATATTATAGTTTTTTTCGTTTCATAAGGTTCATTTATTTTTCATGATTTGTTTCGTATTTGCTTTGATTGAATTAGCCACTATGTTTGGCTAAACTCTTTTAGTTTCAATGGTATAGTTTGTTTCTTTGACACATCTCTATGAACGGTTATGTGATCAAACTTTTGAATGATTTATTTTATCTTGAACCAGGATCCTTTTCAAAAACATATTAGCTTGTTAATAAAATCTGCCACTTTGTTAATTATTTTAATAAAATTCTTCAAGTTTTAAATCCCAATAAGTTTTTAATGATTAATAAAAGGAACAAATAACGTTTTATGCTTAATCTAAACTCGTTATAGAATCACACAATCTAATTAAGTATTCTAAATGACGTTTGTGTTTAATTTTAGTTCATACTTCTATCGTCGCAACCTACATGCTAAAATCTGAACAACATGAGCTTAGAGTAGCAGAATTGGCTTTAATCAACGAACTAAATTAGATGGAGGGGATGTCCAAATGACGTGAAATCTAGTATTGATACAAACAGTTTAAACAAATGAGCATTGCACCATAATTGTTGATGATCGTAAGCCGAATCGAATTAAGAATTTTCCTTAGTCATGTTGTAATAGTTTTTAAATATCTAAATCCACTCAACAATTTAATTAATGTTTTTCTTTTAATTTTCTTATTAATTCGTCTTAGTAGTTAGTTTTTTTTATGGTAATTTAAGTTTATTTAATTCAATACTCCATGTTTTAATTTATTTTAGGAATAATCGCATATTCACTTAAACGCTTTTGGTATAATATAGTTAATCCGTCGACACAAATCTTACTTCCATTCAATACTAGGATCATGTGACTAGTAAGTCTAAGTAGGTTTATTTTATTGTTTTATTTGCGAGATTTAGTACCCACCATTTGGTCAACATAGACCAATCAATGACCCATTTATCCACTAACTTGGTGATCCGTGACGATCAACCTAACACAACGGTATAAAGACATACTCTAGAACCTTTCTCTTAATTAGTGCCTAACGATTAGCATTGAGCTAGAGTACATTTTACAATTTTGTTCATTTTTACACAAGTCTTGATTGAGGAAAGGACGCTTCTTGTGCGGGAGAGAATGGTGGGATAATACTATTAACTTTGTAATTTGAAATTTTTAATAATGTATAAATGAAATGTGTATGCTATTTTTTTGTGATTCATAAATTAATTTGGGGTTTCTTTTAACTGGGTGTGTCGGGTCATCACGCTTTGTCTTCGGACAAAAGGGTGATCCAACTGTTAGGTTGTTCTCATGTGTTCGGACCTTTGCTGTTAAAAATAATAATTCAATTTGGGAATTACAAGAATTTGTCGATTACTTTTATCCAGATTTATCCGCCTGACAAGTACACATGGTAAAAGAATTCCCTTTAGTATCTAGTTAATCAGTTTCTCGCCAATGTGGCACTTTTGACCTTTTACATATGTATAGGGTCGACTTGTCTTTTCTTAAATTATGAGTCGAAACGGCAAAAATATATCTAAAATATGATATGTGTTTAACGGGTTGATAGTTCCAATACGACCAAACTAAAAGTTACTCGCTTTGACATGTAATTCAACCTTCTCTTTACCACTTCGCTTTGACATGTAATTCAACTACGATGGCCTCGAAGGGGTGGACCTGAACACGACCTGATTCTAAGACTGGTCGATATGGGGCTCCAACATATGACATGGCGGGCGCCGATGGGCGCTCAACACCACCAAGGGGGCGCCCTTGGTGGTGGGGCGCTGATGGTGAAGGTTGTTGTGATGCTGGGTGCGGATGAGGCTTGGATGGTGGGGCCCTCTCTCTCTATCTGTCAAACACACATACATACATATGTATTAAAGGGGCTTCAAAGCCCCCGCACCATAGAGGAGCATCTTTCAGGTGAGGTTTCGTAGCCCCAGTGCCCACGTGGCGCTGACGTGGCACTGGGGAGGGGCTTCGAAGCCCCTCACCATAGAGGACAGTCTAAGTGGGTTTGTCACGACACAAATAAATATGTGTTAATTATTTCATTATGGTTGAAAAACTCAACCCGACAACCTGGTAAGTGGTAATCCGTCACACAACCTGGTATGTTACCTAGCAATACATTAATCCTTGATTATGATAAAATGCAAATTTGAAAAATCTAAGTCTCAAAATAGTTTAATATGATAATCATGTGTCAGACTATTATATACTTATCTCATAATAATTTAAATATGCCAATCACGTGTTAGGTCGATCTAAAACACAAATTTAAATATGCTAATTGACCTAATTCCAACAATGCACATGCACCTAACCAACTTCACGTTGATATCCCCAAGCGTACGTGTTAGGTCGATCTAAACTCTCTAAATACTTTGTGAGAGGAAAATTTTGGGATCAAGTTTTATAGACGGTAAGAATTAAAAGGAATTCGTAGTTCAAAGAAAAAAAACCTCATTCACATGTGTTAATGAGTTAGTTAAAGTTAAACGAAACAAAACTATGTAAGTCATAACAAGTAACTAACTGTATTCAATTTTCACATCTTACAATTAATAAATCACAATAGATTATTGAATATTACAAATCATAAAAGTCGCTCGTGCATTACCATGTTGGATTTTGTATATGAACTAACACATCAAAATATCCCACCAAAACTTAGAAGTGAATTTAAGACTATGTATCATTGTAGGGTTTTGTATGAGAAGTGGAAATATCACAAACAGAGAAGAGGATTCTAATACAGTAATACTATCATTCGTCATGTTTTAATACTGAATTAAAACACGTATACAAAAATTTTAGTTGCCATCTAATAAATAAATGAAAAGTATAAAATGGCAAGCCTAGCCCGGATTAATACCATTTGCAGTATATATAGTGTTGGTAAGTTGCTAGAGTATTTAGTGACCGTTAGTGAAAGCAATGTATTTTCCGGAAAAAAAACTCAAGCGTGCGTGTATAGAGATTCCATTTATTTACAGTACACTATGTTAACCACTTGCGTAAAATACAAATTTGATAACAAATCTATGTCTCGAAATACTTTAAATATGTGATTTGACGTCGTGCTAAAACACAAATTTAAATATGCTAATCCCAACATTGCACATAAACCAACTCCACGTTGAAGTCAAATATGTATACAATAAAACTTTTATTGACGTTAAAATGTTGTTAATTTGAATGATGAAAATGGTCACATGATTTTTTAAATTATAAAAAAGAGTAAATTGTGATGTAGTTTTGATGATATGTATGTATGTATGTATGTATGTTGTTTGATCGTTAGCTATGTTGCACGGGAACAGGAAACGGGCATGGGTACGGGAACGAGAAACGGCAAAACTCAAAAAATCAAGAAACGGGTACGGCACGTGTACAACAATAAATACATATAAAAATAAATATATATTATAGATAAGTAATTCATTATTAATAAAAAATAAAAAAAATATATAACTTTTATTTATATATAATGTCAATTTTAAACATTTTATGTATAAAATTACAAGTTGAGGACCAAATGTAAACTAGTTTAGATAAAGAGGGTTAAATGTAAAAATGCATAACCTAATTTTATACTTTTTATGTAAATGTTAACAAATTTGAAGGACTAGATGCAAACAAGTGAAATATCAAGGGGTTAAATGTTAAACCTAAACTTAAATTTAACCTTAACAATAAAACAACCACCACCTTTTCTTCTTCATCCGTTTTCCGGCGCCGGAATCTTTGTCGGAATACCGTATGTGGCGCCGGATTTCATCAGAAACGTCCCAGAATAGTTTTTTTAACCGTCCCCATTTAACGGGTTCGTTTAGAAACGTCGCCAAATATCAGGAAACATTATGGAAACGTCCCGCAACCGTCCCCGTAGGCGTTTCCTTCCTCGACGAGTTTCCGGGACGGTGTACGATGGGTTCCAGGCGTTTCCGTGCATTAGAGATCGTTAGTACATTATCACTAACAACTCGGTTAATGAGATTCACAAACATGTTGCATCGGACGGACACAAATACTAGCTAATTTAGTTTATTAAATGATACAAACTTGCAAGAAGCAAGAAACCCAAACATACAAAGAAGGAAAATTATAAATTACAATTCATTATACATGTGACCAATCTATAATGAGATATTCACAAAATTATCATTATACCAATTCTTTGGCTCCAAGCATGATCTTTGCTCAAATGCTTCACCTATAAGAATGAGGCCGATTTGATGTCATTCACCAATTTTGACATCGAAAAAAATATTATTCCATGATTACCAAATAATCCACTGGATCAAAATGCACTAATTTAGGACGTAATTTAATCCAATCATGAATAATCAACTATACCCACCTGATAATGCACAAATTGTGAAGTTTCTGAACTAATGCCTCACATAATACACATCTCGTGTCACCCAAATATATGAATCTTACTGACAGTGCCATTTTAGTAGGAATACGGTCCAATAACGACATCCGTACAAAATAATTTACCCTATAGAAACCCATTTCATCCATTAGGTAAAACCAATGACCTTAGATCATGTCCCATCTTAAAGAAGGTCACCCAAAAAGAAGATACCAAACTGAAGAAACACTAACCGGACTCCGGGCAGATTACGGATAACCTGGGGATTAGATAGATGTTTCCCACGAGGGGTTAGACCCGGCAAAGATGGTTCTTCTGATAACCTGCAAAACAGACACCGTGAGCTTGTCACTGAGAAAGGGGGGGTCCTCCTTGTGACCACCCTCCGGCGTGAGAATCAGACTAGATTGCTCTTTAAATATAATTGTATACTAAGAGATTGCTAGAGCAGATATCATGTATAATATGATGATAATATGATAAGATGAGATGGTCATACCATTTGGGGTATTTATAGCCGAAGGTAGGTTTCCAAGGAGGTGTGGCCGGCTGAATAGTATTCCTGTTCCACCAACTGTGGCCTACGCACGTGCCCTGCTGGTAGTTGGTGAGTAGGCAGCGGCTGACAATGACCAGGCCTGCTGTGTACTATTCCTTTTCTACCAACTGCCGGCTATGCACGTGGTATGGCAGGAGTTGGTGAGTAGGCAGCGGCTAACAGTGACATTCAGTACATGTCCCATCTTAAAGAAGGTCACCCAAAAAGAAGATACCAAACCATTCGACTTCTTTTTATAACCAACAGTATAGATTTTTCGAGGTTGATAAGTTTGAAATCAATATTAACAACTTTGCAATTCATAATGGTTTATACATAAACGAAAGGAAAATTTCTCATAATAATCCTTTTGAAGAAAGGATGTCCTAGAATAGAGAAAAATGTTAAAGAAAGATGAGAAGAAGAAGGAGAATGAGGAGAAGATGGAAAATGAGGAGGAGGATGAGGATGAGGAGAAGAGGAAGAATGAGGGTTAGGAGGAGGAGGAGGAGGAGGAGGAGGAAGAGGAAGAACCCAAAAATTTGGACGGACAGACTAGATTGCTTAAAATTTGACTGTGGTAGACAATATTACTTAAAATGTGGACGAGCCGACGAGATTCAAATAATCTTTGGTCGGTTCGATTACCTAGGTGTCGCCTCTGACGAGATTCGAAGGGTTATTTCTGAATTTTGAAATTTTTTTGGACTATTATGGGATTCTCTATTTTCAAAAGGGGTAATATGTGAATTTTCCCTGAATGAAAATATAACAACAATAATGATGGTTCTTATCTTTGTTTGTTTTAAGTGATTGAGATCCAATGACAATGCTGTTTTAGAAATTAGATGAAATTATAAATAAAATAAAACTTTAAATATATACGGGCGAGTTAATTTGCAAGGGTGAGTTTATGCGTGAAGCGTACGAAACCACCAGGAAGTGACATTTAACCTTTCGTGTCACAATTATACATGAAGTATTAAGAAGCATATATTCCGTGACTTAAAAAATTAATTATGTTAATAATTACACCACTTATATATAATTATTTATTATTCGTAAGCTTAGCACAATAAAAGTCTTTTTGTTTTTACCCTTTTTTCAATAGTGGAGGGTTTAAGAGAAAACCACAAAATAATTATAAGAAAATCGAGAAAACTACCAGACGAATCAATTTCTTTAACTTTTTTCATTTATTAAATAGTTATAAGTTTAGAAATATAAAAATGATTAAAAAATGTAGCTTAGTAAAAATATAACCTAGATTATGCCTAATGTTTCATAAATGCTAAGTTGATTTATGATACTTAATAGTTTATAAGTTTATTCCTATGTTGGTAGTATGATCCGTAAACAATTAAAAACAGATAAATACGTGACTTATGACGAAATTAAACAAAATTAGACCTGAACCCGTGAAAATATATAAGTTACAATTTCATAGGTCACATGGACATAAAATTTTCAGCAACAGGAGTTTATTTAATGGATTAACTCTGGATTAACTCTCCTTAATCTTGTTTAATGGATTGAGTTGTTTGTTGGGTTGGGTTGGGTTGGGTTGTATTCTTTTGTTTACTCTTCTTTGTTTGTTTATTGTGAATTTTCCTCCAGCTCCTAGCTAGGCATGATCAACAAAACCGGTTCCTGGAACCGAACCGGAACCGAACCGGTTCCTACCCGTTTTTGGTAGGAACCGGACCCTATCTGATTCAACCCGATGATCCGTGACCGGTTCTTGCATTTCTGAGTGGGGGCGGGTAGGAACCGGAACCGGTTCAACCGGAACCGGTTCTAGCCGTTGGATCGATCTAGCCGTTTTTTTGGCCGTTTTTGACCGTTGGGGTCAAAAATAGCCGTTTTTTGGCTCCCCCAAGCACCCCACTACTAGTATAAATAGATATTTGGTGTCATGGGTTCATCACAACACTCAAAACGCAAACCCGAACGCAAAAAAAATACAAAAAAAACGCTATTACAACGTTTTGAGTTCTCTAATCTCTTGTTTTCTCTAATTCTATATTCATATTTGTTGTTATGGATGCCTCACAATCATCGGTTGGTCAAGGTTCCAACGCCGCACCAAGTTTCGTTCGTATTGTACCTCATAATCGTAATCAAGAGATTTGGTGCAATTGGGATTTGGTTGAATTGAGTGACCATTCATTGAAGGCTCGGTGCAAGTTTTGTGGGATTTATTTAAACCCACTTTCGAATTCAAATTTGAAGAAACACATCGAAAAACCGTATTGCAAGGCGTTGAAAAAGAACGTCGATTCGCAACAAACGCAAATGGATAGTGAAGGCGGAATATTTACATACGAAATTGATCGAGTTCAAGATCGTATGGCGAAGTTTGTGATTCAAGAAGCTTTGCCGTTTAGCCACTTCGACAACCCTCGCTTAACCGCCATGATTCGAGATACGCTTCAACCACAATACACTCACGTAAGTCGTCATACTCTTAAACGTTATTGTTTAAAATTGTGGAAGAAGGCCAAAGAGGTACTAATTGCATATTTTGAAAATATAAATACGGGAATAAACTTAACTAGTGATGTTTGGTCGGCTCCACATGGTCTACCCGAATCTTATCTTTGTGTCACCGCTCATTGGGTAGACCCGTCATCGTGGGAAATGATGAAACGCACCATTGCTTTCGAACTCTTTGAGTATCCACATACGGGAGATAATTTGTTTGAAATTTTAGATTATGTTATAAAAACTTATAAACTAGAAATAATATTTTCAATGGCATTTGATAACGCGTCGAATAATACATCGGCGGTTGATAAATTAAAATTAAAATATACGCCGATTTGCAATGGTGTATTTTTTCACTCAAGGTGTGTTGCACATATCATTAATTTAATCGTGCAAGACGGACTTGCTTCGGATGAGGTTACATCGGTTATAAACGATTTTAGACTAATGCTACATGAAGTTTTTAAGAAAAGTAAAAAAAGACAAATGGATTATAGAAAATTTTGTAAAGATACGGGAAGAAAAGCTTTGGGAGCTAATTGGGATGTACCTCATCGATGGAATTCCACTTGCATAATGTTTCAAAGTGCTTTGAAACAAAGAGAAACTTTACAAATGTTTCATTATACTCTTGCCGAGAATGATTTGGCAATCCCCTTTTCAAATGAGAAATGGGAAATTATCAATGACTTATCGACTTTTCTTGAAGTTTTTAAAACATCAACTACGAAACTATCGGGAACGTATTATCCGACAAGTCCCTTGGTTCTTTCGGAGTTATTTTTAATCGTTAACAATCTTAAAGAATTTGAAAATAAAAGTCCAATGTTTTCAAACATCATATTACCAATGAAGTTTAAATTAAAAAAATACTTTCTTGAATTGCCACCGGTTTTTACTTGCGCCGCCGCTTTAAACCCAATGTTAAATGTTACGGGGGTTGAATGTGTGATAGACGAAATTTTTTCAGCCTTAGATATGCATGAAGTTGACCCAAACTTTTCAACAGAGGCAAAAAATGATTTTAACTTGAATTTTAAATTTATGTATGACTTTTATTTAAATAAATATGGGTCAAACATACGCATGCCTATGCCGGGGGGGTCTTCATCAAGTTCAAGTGCTACTAGAGTACGAGATCCCATAATTATCCTTATGAACACCGTTCGCAACGTAACGGCTAAAAAACAAAGGGGTAACACCCCTTCAAGCGAACTAGGAAGGTATAGTGCAAATGATTACTCTACCGGTTTATCCGAAGAGGAATATGGCACTTTTGATGTTTTGGCTTGGTGGAAGGTAAAGGAAACCGAGTTTCCGATTCTTGCCACCATGGCCCGTGATTTACTAACCGTCCAAGCTTCTACGGTAGCTTCGGAATCCGCTTTTTCTCTTAGTGGCAGGGTAATATCGGTGAGAAGAACAAGACTAAATTCGGAGTCGGTGAAGATGTGCATTTGCTTAAAGGATCACTTGGACTCAATCGATCGTATTCAACACGTAAGCACTCTCGAAGATGAAACACCACTTGATGTTCGAGTGCACGACGAACAAGAAGGCATTTCTACAAGTAATTCCGAGGAAGAAGTCGCCGCTCAATAATTACGACGAACAAGAAGGCTTTTCTAGAAATAATATGTCACAACTTTATATTTAGAAGTTTAATGTTTTGTTAGTTTGTTTTTGAAGATTTTAAAACATGTAACCTTTTTTTTTTTGAACTTCTTAAAGTAAATAAAATGAATTTTATGTTAACTGTTTTGTTTATTTTTCATGCTATACAAATACGAATCGTAGTTTAGAATTCAAATCGCAAACGAAAAACGAAAAAAAAAAAAAATTTTTTACACTGTAACCGGTTACAGTGTAGGAACCGGTAAGAACCGGTTCCATAGGTTAGGGGTCCGAGGGTGGGAGAACCGGTTCGAGCCTGGAACCGGTTTAAAAGGGGGTTTTGAATATAGGAACCGAACCCGGTTCCTAGTCCCAAACCGTTTTGAACATGCCTACTCCTAGCTAGAGGCTTTTCAATTTGTTTTAATATAATGCATTGCAGTTCCAAAAAACAAAAATAAATAAATAAAATAAAAAACTAAAAATGGACATATAAAGCTGGTATCTATCTATTTTAATAAAAGACTACCATTCTTGTCACTTGTCAATCTCTTAGCCACCCTCAGTTTTTCTTCAACCCATTTTAATATATGGCCCTTATCTTTTAGGATCAAGTTATTCTACAAGAGAGAACAAAAACGAGAAGGATGCGAAAGATTTGTAGCCACACAAAAACCCTTAAAAAATTAAAATAAATAAATCATTACTCAAAATTTAATAAAAAAAAACAAAAAAAGTAGAAACACAAAAATGTTTCCACCGTCTTTCTCGTTCTCATAAAAAAATGGTAAGTTAAAAAGGCGTTGTGTCTTTTTGTTTATAATTGTGTTTTGTGTTTATTTTCGTCATTGATTGTGTAATTTTTGCTTGACATTGTGTCTTTTTTTCTTTATATTGTGTTATATTATTCAACATTGTGCTATATTTTGTTCGACATTGTGTTATATTTTGCGATATATTGTGTCTTTTTTTAGTTATAATTGTGTCTTTTATTCATTTTCGTCACTGTGTCTTTGATCTCGGCATTGTGTCTTTTCGTCATTATTTTTTTTATTTTTTATTAAAAAATTTTGAACGGGAATGATGACTCAAACATTTTAGTTTTTTTAATTTTTTCATTTTTTATCTATATTTTAAGTTATGAATTTTTTTTTTATTTTTTTTTGAATTTATATTTAAGAGGTTTTTTATGTGGTCACAAATCCTTCTCACACTTCTCATTTTCATCTTTCTTTCTATTTTAACTTTACCTTATCTTTTAAGTTATTTTATTATATGAATTCAATTTTTATTAACTGTAAATCCTACTCGATTCATTCATTAACATTAGTTGTGAAATAAGAAAAGATGAAAAAAGTCAAAATTGAAGTTGCAAGCACGTTAGAATAAAAATTTAAAGTCACATATAATTGTAAATTATATAAAATAAAGATGCATCATTGTCGAAAAATTTGGATTTGTATGTAAACTACAAATTGTTTTTAAATGGGGATTCGAGCAGTAGTGCATAATTTTTTATATACGTCTGATTTCAAATTTGGATTTAAAATTATCTCATAATGCATTTGAACTCAGGAAAATATGTATTTTTCTTAATTTTCACCCAACATTTTGTATAAATATTGCAACCATGGAGAATACATATTATTTATATCTTGAACATTATAATTATAATCTATATGTATAAAGATTTACTATATGAACTATTTATCATTTATCTATATGACTTTTTTGTGTAGTATAAATGGTTGTAGCAATAAGAAGATCAATATTCAGTTTTCAATATTTTTATCCATAACTCAAACCAAAATGCTTCAGAAATATATATTTTATAGCTAGATTAATTTTTTTCCATACATTTAAAAATATTTAATTTAATATACCTTATAATACAAATTACTTAACTAAAAACATTCAAACATTAAACCAAAAAATTTGTTTCAATCTCATTCCACAATTTTCGTTTTCCAATAACCATTTAGGATATTGAAACCTAGAATATCGTTTTCATCAGTTATTTATATAATTTCGATATTATATATATTAACTTATTAATTTTAATTTTATACAAATACAATTAACTGGGTTATGTTAGTTTTACCTTGGTCAGTACAAAATTAAAGAGTTTATTATGGTTTATATTCAAAATAATAAAGTTATACATATTTTTTTTAAAAAGTTACAGTTATAACATTTACAATTAAAATTTATAAAAATTCTTTAAGATTCACATCTTAATTATAATGTAACTTAAGAGAAATATATATTATTTTTATTTTTATTTTTATTTTATTATTTATAACTTAATCATGCTTCTCATTATATTTTAAGGATATTCCATTTTCACATTAATTTAAAAAAAATAGTTAATATAGTTAAGAGTCATTTACCATGCTTCCATAAAATCCGAAATCTTTGCCTTTTATTTTTCTATAAGTTATTAAAATATATATATCAATTAGTTAAATATTCCAATACTTCCCATAATTTTAAATAATAACACAAGATTATTATTCAAAATTTAAACATTTCTAATCCAATACTTTCAACTATTATTATAATTAAGAATCACTACATTCGTCTTATGCAACTTCAAATTTTTTAATATTATGCTAACTCAGAATAATCATTGTTATATTTAATTCGTTAAGCTTGTTTAACTAATGAGAGTTAAGTTGTTATACGTGTCCGTTCGTTAAGGATGTTTAACGAATGGACCTTAATCGTTATTGATACGTACCCATTCATCGTGAAATGTTGACGAATGGGGTATAGCGAATGAGTCATTCGCTATATCTTTATGTTATTTATTGTAATGAAGACAAATGAAGGTCATTCGTTACGACATGTGTAACGAATGACATTCGTCTTCTATTATTGAATAATATGATTCCTTGCCTTCTTCCATTCAGGGTAATCAATATATAATGATACAAGAGATCTCCTATTTTTGGAGATAAATCATACAATCAAGGCTAATTACAATAGTATAAAGACTGATTACAATACCATAATTACATGCGTAATTAGTGGTGTCTATTACACCCCTCAGTCGAAGCGGGAGGCATACGGATGCTTAGACTGGATCGAAGATCGTCGAAGAGAACCCGAGGAAGTCCCTTGGTGAATATGTCTGCTATTTGAAAGCGGGAAGGCATGTGGAGTATGCGAACCAGGCCTTTTTGAACGTGCTCCCTGACGAAATGAATGTCGAGTTCGATGTGCTTGGTTCGTTGATGTTGAACTGGGTTGCCTGATAAGTAAATGGCACTGACATTGTCACAGTAGACTAAGGAAGCTTTGGTCAAAGGGTGATGTAGCTCAAGAAGAAGATTTCGCAGCCAAGATATTTCCGCAACTACGTTAGCAACCCCACGGTATTCGGCCTCCGCACTAGAACGAGAGATGGTGGATTGTCTCTTAGAGGACCATGAAATCAGGTTGTCGCCGAGATAGACACAGTACCCAGATGTAGAGCGACGAGTGTCCGGGCAACCTGCCCAATCAGCATCTGTGTAGGCTCGGATGGAGAGTGCCGCAGAAGATCGGAGATGAAGGCCATAGTCAGCGGTGCCTTGTAAGTACCTGATGATACGCTTAAGAGCGTTCCAGTGTGCCATGCAAGGAGAGTGCATGTGCATACATATTTGCTGAACGGCGTATGCTATGTCGGGTCTTGTGAATGTTAGGTACTGCAAAGCACCCGCAAGGCTTGTGTAGTTGGTGGGATCATCAAATGAAGAATCCGGTTCACTGGTCAATTTGCTCAGAGTATCTACTAGCGTTGCTGCAGGTTTGCATGAGTCCATACCTGCGCGATGAATGATGTCTTTGGCATATGCATGTTGTGACAGAAAAAGTGTGTCACCCTTTCTAGTAACGGAGATACCCCAAAAATAGGATAACGGACCCAAATCCTTCATAGCAAATTCACCGGCCAGAATACGCATGAGCTGTTGGCGGAGTTGGTTAGAGGAGGTGGTGAGTATTATATCGTCCACATAGATTAAAAGATATGACACATCATGACCATGGCGATAAATAAATAATGAATTATCGGTCTTGCATTGAGTAAAACCATGTTGAAGAACAAAATCAGTGAACCGTTGGTACCAGGCTCTGAGTGCCTGTTTGAGGCCATAGAGAGACTTCTTGAGGCGGCAGACATGATCAGGATAGTCCCGGTGGCGAAATCCCATTGGTTGGTGCATGTATACGGTTTCCTGCAAATGACCGTGTAAAAAAGCATTTGTAACATCTAATTGGTGTATGGGCCATGATTTTGAGAGAGCCAAAGTGAGGATCGTCCGTATAGTGGTGGGTTTTACCACGGGACTGAAAGTGTCACCACAGTTAACCCCAACCTGTTGACTACGTCCGTCACATACCAACCTTGCTTTGTACCGTTCTAAAGAGCCATCAGAACGAAATTTGTGTTTGAAAAGCCACATACTATGAATAATATTCATGTCTGAAGAACGTGGTACTAGTTCCCAAGTGTCATTTTTAATAAGTGCACTAAATACTTTTTGCATGGCGTCGAACCATTCAGATGTGGACAAGGCAAGGTGGGGAGTTTTCCGGATTGGAACGATGGAAATAGTGTTGAGGTTGAATGGGTGTTTGGGTTTGGTGATACTGTCCATAGCTCTAGTTTGCATGGTACGGGCAGGTTGAGGGGTGGGTGGAGGTGATGTTTGAGTGGCTGTGGGCAAGTCCGGAGGGCAGGCTAAAGGTGTGGTAGTTGGGCCAGGGGAGGTTGTATGTGGGCCGGTTGGAGTTGGGCTGGTGGGGGTGGACTGTGGGGATACGAGTGGGCTGGTTGGAGTTGGGCCGGGTTGTGGGGAACTGGGTGTGGCAGTGGGGTTGGATGGGTGGATATTATCCCACAACAGTGGGTTGAGGGGAGGGGAAAGAAAGGTGTAGTCTAGGGTGGTATTAGAGTGTTGTATGGAGAAGGGATAAATGGATTCTTCAAACTGGACATGATGGGATATAATAATCTGATTATTGGAAATGTCAAAACATTTATACCCACGATGGTTTGAAAGGTAGCCGAGAGAGACACAAGGTTTGGAGCGGTTTGCGAGTTTGTGTATAGTGGTGGAGGGGTTGATGGGGTAGCATAGGCAACCAAATACGCGAAGGTGTGTATAGATTGGGAGGACATTATATAGAGAGGTAGTGGGTGATAAGAATTAATTGGTTTTCTTAGGAAGAATGTTTAGGAGGTAGGTGGGTGTTTCAAGTGCATGATGCCAAAATGAGGGAGGTAGAGAAGCTTGAGATAAGAGGGTACGAATCATGTTGTTGATGGTTCGTATTTTTCTCTCGGCTTTGCCATTTTGGGAGGAGGTGTGGGGACACGTGAAACGTAATTGCATTCCATTGATGTGACAAAACTGTTTAAAATTATTGTTGGTGTATTCCGTGCCGTTATCACATTGGAATTGCTTAATTTTACGTTCAAACTGTGTATGAATGTGGTTATGGAAGTTGGTAAATGTGTTGTAAACTTGAGATTTATTGGTAAGAGGATAAGTCCATAAAAAATCTGTTAAGTCATCAAGAAATAATATATAATAGCGGTGACCACCGGTGCTAAAAACCGGGGAGGTCCACAAATCACTATGAATGATGTCAAAAGGTAAATGAGTTTTATTCATAGAATCATAAAACGGAAGTTTAACACTTTTTCCAAAAACACAGGATTGACAAAGCGTATTGTTTGGTTTACTAAAATTAATAAAGGAACTAGACTTTAACGAATGCAATAAAGTGTTGCCCGGGTGCCCAAGTCGTTGATGCCAACGGTCTTGAGTAATGCCAACTAAAGCGGTAGGGTTGGTGGGAGGCTTGATGAAATTGGTGGTGAGAGGTAGAGATCTCCCGAGCTATTGCATCGTAGGATAGGTTCCTTGGTGTTGAGATCCTTCACAAGAAAACCAAACGGGTCAAATTCAATTGAAAGTAAATTGTCTGTCGTTAGGCGACGGACCGAGATGAGATTTTTAATTAGGTTGGGAGCATAAAGAATGTTGTTTAGTTTAAGTTGGGGGAATGGGGGTGGTAAGGTTTTGTTGCCTTGTCCAATAATGGGAATGGTTGTCCCGTTGCCAACAATTATTCGCTTATTAGTGCAAGTATTAAAAATAGACGGGGAATTCATACTGGGTTGTTCCATGTGGCCAGATGCGCCGGTGTCCATGTATCCGACGGGATCGGACGGCTGACTCATAGACAGAGCATAGAGCACCTGTGCAATGTCGGTTGGCGTCGGGCTGTAAGTAGCCAAGTGAGCCTGTGGGGGCCGTGGGCCCAGAATTCCATGTGAACCGGTCTGCCAAGGGGTTGACGGGTAAGGGCAGGGTGGTGTTTGGTTGGGTTGTGGACTGTAGTTAGCCCATTGGTTGGAGGCCCAGTTGTTGGGAAAAATAATGTAAGGGTGTAGGTTTTGAGTTGGATGGTGGATCTGCCCCCTGGAGCGATTTGGCTGAGATGACGAGGAACGACCACGACCGCGTCCACGGGAACGGCCTCGGCCACGGGTGAAGTCTGAAGTGGTATGGGGGGGAGAGTGAGTTTGGCTTTGGGCGTGAAGTGCGGTTGCGGCTTGTTGAGAGGAGTGGAGGGCTTGGTTTGCTTTAGTGGTTTCATTCATGCATAATTGGGAACGAACTTCAAAGAATGAGGGTAAAGGTTTGGTGTTTTGTAGGACGGTGGCAACGGTTTCGTATTGTTCGGTGAGGCCGTTTAAGGTTTGTAGGACAATATTGTTTTCGTCAACCAGTGCATCAACATTATTCAGTTGATCGGCCAAGACTTTGATCTCTTGACAATATTCATGCATGGAGGAAAAATTTTCGAGACGTGTGTTTGCGAATTTTTGTTTGAGAAATAGAGCTCGTGTGGCTTTGTTATCTTGAAAGAGGTTCTCGATGGCTTTCCAAGCATCATAAGCGGTGGTGCGCTTTTTGATAACGGATTTTAGGAGACCGGTAGAGATTGTGCCATAGATCCATTGGAGGACGATGGCATTAAGGCGTTCCCACGAGTCGGCCGGTGGCGAAGCCGATTGCTTGTCCTTGTCTGTGGACGAGGTAGCAGCGGGTGAGGGACGGGGCTCAAGATGGTCGGCCACAAGAAACGCCGTGCAATGAATTCGAAATAGTTCCGACCATGTGTTGTAGTCGGCGGCTTCATTGTCTAAGTTGACAGGGACGAAGGTTCGGATGTTGGAGACGGTGACGGCGGGATGGAGTTTTTGGTCGGCCATTGAAGAAGAAGAAGGTGTGATGAAAGTTTGAGCAGAGAGTAGGAGGATCGTGAGGGTGATACCATATAGAATAATATGATTCCTTGCCTTCTTCCATTCATGGTAATCAATATATAATGATACAAGAGATCTCCTATTTTTGGAGATAAATCATACAATCAAGGCTAATTACAATAGTATAAAGACTGATTACAATACCATAATTACATGCGTAATTAGTGGTGTCTATTATCTATAAATAGGTTGTTCATGCCTTGGTAATTTAATAAGTGTGTTTAAAGTATTTCTCCTAAGATGTTACTCTGCCAAATCGTTCACTCACACACTTCGTTCATTAATCTATTAATCACATAACATATCCAATAACTAGATCTGATTGATTGATCACTATGAATTGATCAATAGCGATTGAAGCTCTATAGTATGTTTCTACATAAATATCACCTTAAAAGATCAGGTAATGTGGTTGAACTGTTCGATAAACAGACGGGCAAACTAGGGTTAGAAGGAAGTTGATAAAACGTAATTAACTAAGGGGATTAGTAGGCGATGATCCTAAGTATGTGCAGGCAAGATTAATTTGATTATAATGGTCTCTATGGTATAATACCAAAAAACGAGTAAGGACGGTTTCATAATAGAAACGATTCTTATCGCAAACGCTTGTTATTTCTTAATTCAATGTGACGGTGAGACCGAAATGGGTAAGAAGAATCAAACACACAAATCAATTCCATAGTTCAGACGAATATTATGCTACAAGCAACTTAAATGGGTTTGGGTATACGGGTTGAACATGGATACGGGTTTTGGGTAAATGGGTTGATGAGTAAAAGTATAATAAGATTACCATATTTGCTATTTAGTCCTTAGACTATTTAGGAGGAAACAAAATAGGTTTAAAGTTTAGATTTGGGCTAAAAATGTATATCTTTCAACGTAGTTTATATATAATAAATAAATATAATAATCAATTAAAAATAAAATAATAATTACCCGATAAACGCGATATTTTTATTGATAAAATTTCCCGAACATAAAACGGGTCGGGTAACGGATATAACATATTAAGTGGAAAACCCGAGTTATTACACATAAAATTTGTCAAATACCAACAGGAGGTGAATGAGATAGTTTTAAAGGAAAAAGATGAGCTGGCTGCTCGAGTTGCTCAACTGGAGCACGATAGGGAGGTTGATCGAGCCCTGATCGAGAGCCAAAGACTTTGTATTGAAAACTACAAAGGCAGGTGGACAATTAACAACAAATGGCTAGTCAAAAGTCCTTGCTTAATTAATGATGAACGTCATGATGACGTTATTAGACTTCAATCAAGGGTCACACATCTTGAAACCGATATTCCTTCCTCCTCAAACTTTTCTCAAAATATGAGGAGGGAGCTAGAATCAAGTGTTGATCGAGTCTTGATTGAATGTGAGACTCTTGACTCTCGTGTTCATTTGTTGGAGGGTGATCACACTTCTTCAAGAAATGTGGGCTCCCTTATTGGTGAAAATGTGGAGTTAGGTCGATGATTGAGCGGTTGGAGATAGAGATTGAAGAACAAAGAAGCCTCAACAACGATCAATACCTTATCAACAAGGGTCTTGTTAATCGTTATCTTGCTGCAACGGAAGTCATGCGAATGACTGACGATGATATTGAGGACTTGAGAAGTCGTCTACAGGAGACTTTCAAAGGTTGGTTACAGGGTGGAGAGCAATGTGTTGAGCAAAGCAACACAAAACGATTTGCTCTTGCTAACCTTGTTGTTGATGTTAGATGGGTTGGAGATCTTCTGCTATTAAAACTGCACTTGTTGTAGTTACCTCAGTTGAACAAGTGATTGCTCAGGCTGTAGGAGTAAATGCAGTTGAGGGTAATGATGATGATGGTGACGAGTCCGATGATGATGAATCTCATGATGATGATGAAACTGATGATGAGAATGATGAGGATGATGATCCTCATGATAGTTTCGATTAACTGCGTGATGATAGTAGTGATGGTGATGATGATGATGGTGTTGATGGTGTTATTGGGGGAAATAAGGTGAGTGAACAACATATGAAGACTCGCCAAGGGAAACTTCTGACGATCCCGCACAGAAAGTCAGAGATGCGGATGCTGCATTAGAGGCTGAAATCTCCTCCATCTTAATGTTGATTCTTAGCAGGTACCAAATCTCTTTTTCAAGAAGCCGTGGAAGAAAATAAAGAAGACAATGATGGGATCAAATACACTCCGAACTCGGATACTCCGGTTCGTGATGAGCATGTGGTGGCTCTTCCCGCTCAGATTACCGATGCTGCTGCTGAAACGTCTTAAGCTCCGAGACGACGAAAGAACAAGTTTTGTACAATCAGAAATCGAGCAAGCGTGCAACCCCGAATCTATCCTACTTGGATGATTCTCGAATCGTCTACTGCAAATGGCACCCTAGAAATGAAACATGGTCCATTAGACGAGCCAACGAATATCTGACTTACATGCATATCATGGATATGCATACTCTGTCCGAGCTTGATATGAACTACTTTAGAAGAATCGTAGGTCATTACGGGATAGAGAAGTAGGTCAATGGATGGTTTAATCGGTTTTTGAGCATACACTGGAAGAAGGATTACCCTGACTTTAAACTCAACAAGGGTAAATCCTTCCGGTACCCCACGGAGGTTGATCCTGTCATAGGAAAGAAAAAGAAGATGTGGCAATACAAGACCTACAAGGACGGGCGAGCAATTATCATGGCGAACCATTCTTGCCCAACTTGTTCGAGCGCTTCATTTGTTAGGAGTTTGATAACAACACCGAAGAAGTGGTCATTCATTGTGAAAACATGCACCACCTCCTTCTTTGATGAACATGAGCTTGCGGCACTCAGCAAAGAAGACCTCTTGAAGCTGTACAACTCCTAATTGGGTACAGTCGAAGACGTTCGACGCGACAACACGGATGAAATAGTTGAGAAGTTCAACAAGTTTGTACACTATCTTGTTGAGAATCATTATTCAACTGAGAGGACGGCTTTGATTACGAGACCGACTGAATACAAGAGTTAATTGATTAAATACTAAAGACTAGATGGAGAATGTAGGGTCCCGTTTTGTTTATTAGTCTATTGTATTTATTTGAACTATTCATATTGTATAATAGTAAGCTTGCCGGTTTCTTTACTTGTATGTTTGGCCCGAAGCCTTGTAATGTTGAGCCCATTGGGCCGTGTATAATGAAATGAGGCATGGGATGCTTCTCTTATATATAGGGAAGCATACCTATGCATTCAAACAACCTTCTTGCAAATCTTATCTTCTAACCTACCCTCCTCTCATCTCACCCTTCCACATCAGGTAATAATCCAACACCACAAGATTCGAGATCTTGGTTAACCATTAGTGATTTTCGCTAGCTAGGTGGTCCAGATTGATCCAAGAACTCTAGTTGTTTTTTGTTTGATCCGTTCTAAGGACCTACAAAACGTTAACGTGTTGATTCTCATAACAGACTTTCTCATGCTTAAGAACTTTCCCTGATTCCACTTTCAGCCCATGCTTTTCAGCGATGGTGGCGAGATTAAAGAATTCATGCCAGCTAGATGGTGGTGGAAATTATCGGAAAGAGTGGTCATTGCACTTGTTTAATTATAAGAAGAATCATCGAGAATTGCTTCGTCTAAGTCTTTTCGTTTCAGTTTTCATAATTTATTTTATTTGTAAGTTAATAAAATATTGTTTTTCAAATAATTGTGGTAAAAAAGACCAACTTGCCTTTATATGCAACACAGCTGACCAACTTTAAGCAACAAGGTTAACTGGGTTAAGGAGAAAAGATACTATCGTATAGGGCACATCGAAAATTTGATCAAAACATAAAAAACGAAAAGCACAATTCACTTTTTTATAAGGACCAATGTTGGTCCATATTGTGTCTATGGCTTGTATCATCCTATTTTTCTTGTACTTCTCAATTGTTCTAATCTTCGTTCGTGAACGTTTTTGTTTGTTGAGTTTGCTTCAAGTCTCTTTAAGACATGCTATCTAATCCTGTAATTTCACAGTTTATGCAATAAAATATTAGATCATATCAAAATTTAATAAAACTAACTAAGATATGAGACAACATATTATAATTATACGTATGAAATACTGTTCACAGAAGATGACTCTACATATCGAATGATAGTTAGAGCATACACAATAAGGTGTTTTTAGGGTTATTTTTTTGGTGTTTTTACACGTCATCAGTTTTTACTTATTGTGGACTCGATTTATGGGACTCATTTTATAAAAAAAGTTATTGGCTAAGAACTAGAAAATATGAGATGGAGGTGGGCACTTTTGCAGGTGGTTGGGTCAGGTGGATGGTTTTGGGTATCAAATGTGGTGATGACGTGATAGTGTTTTTTTGGTGTTTTTAAAATTTCTTATTTGATGGGTTTTGGTTGTTTTTAAAGAATTGTGTTTTTTGATATGGGCGGATGACCATGCATGTTTATGTGTTGTTTTTCGAAATCCTTATTGTGAATCCTTTTATGCTACTATTCTATATTTTGAAAGTCAAGTCAAACTGTTAGATATAATAATAAAGGGATATTATCTCTATGATTTGTAAATGTAATCTCTTAATTAACAGTAGACATCCAAAGTCATATAAATAGATTAAATTAATCTCATTTCCATGTTCATAAACACACACAAAGCATCACGAATCTTAAACAATCTCAAGTTCCTTATAAACATATTGATAGTTGTGTAGTCGCCATCATCTTTACATGATGGTCTATAGATCATGGAGAATGTTATCGGCTGCTGTTGTTACCATCCTTTTACTACTAAATTTTGGCGCTGCTCAATTTGGTATGCACGTACACTCTATCTTTCTGATTAGGCCAATGTTTTCATAGTCGAAGTTAACAACAATCTGGCTACACAACCGTGCAGGTTGAGTCTTTTTAAACCGGCTGTGAGACCGGTAAACTAGACTGGCGGTTAGAGCAGATTTCAGTTTTTACAAAATTTCAATTACTAAATCGTTTACTTATTAGAATCTTCTTAATTTGTTAACTATATGGACAGTTCAATGATGCTCATGTTTTCTTTTAAAATACCATTGATTTCAGTTTCATTAGTTTATGCCTTTTTAATTAAGATCAATTAGAAATTTATAACTTAATTTTGTGTTATTTCTTTTATACGTAGCTCCAAACTATACTTTCATGCATGAAGCAACAGAAGCCCCGAGGATTTCATTCTTTGACTACATCGTCATCGGAGGAGGTACTGCTGGAATCCCAATTGCCACCACTCTATCCACCAACTACTCAGTTTTATTACTCGAACGCGGTGGCTCACCTTACAACGATCCTAACATCACCAGTGTAACGAATATTTTTCGCTACTTACTTGACACATCACCAGACTCACCCTCTCAACAGTTTATAGTTGAAGGTGTTGTGAATTCTCGACCTCGTGTCTTGGGTGGTGGAACATCGATTAATGGCGGTTTTTACTCTCGTGGTGAAGAACAATTCAACATGGAGGCCAAACTAACCGACGCAGATTTAATCGAAGAATCTTACCAGTGGATAGAAGAAAGGCTTGTTTATGAGCTGCCTTTGGACAATTGGCAATCGGCACTAAAAGCTGGTCTTTTGGAAGCCGGAGTCACACCGGACAACGGGTATACTTTTGATCATCTCATTGGTACCAAAGTGGGTGGTTCTATTTTCGACCAAAATGGAACACGACATACGGCTGCCAATTTGCTACAGGATGCAAATCCAGAAGGGTTGGCTCTTTATCTACATGCAACAGTTCACAAAGTCTTATTTAAGCGTAAAGGTACGCATTACACATACGACTTATTTGAAACAAACCAAAGGTCGCTCGAACTTTGCTTAGTTTAAAAACGAGGCGAGCATTGAACAACCTTAATGAGTTATGAGCAATGTTTTGAAACCCGGACTGGACCGGGCGGACCGGGACCCGGTATGTAAGCTGGTCCGGTTCGCATAATAAACCGTTTCCAACAGCCTGGGTTTGCCGGTTTAAGGTCCGACCGGAACCGGTGGACCGCCGGTTGAACCCGTCAAACCTTTTTTTAATAAATCAAAAACTGGTTGAACCCGTCAAACCTTTTTTTAATAAATCAAAAACTAGTTGTGTGGACAGGGACCCGAACCTAAGCATGCAGCAAGATGAAAGTCTGAAAACATTACACACAACCCATCCAACTTGGCTGTCTTCTTGTCTTTATTAGTGAAAAATATCTCCTATATATTGAAAACACACATTATTATAAATGGACAATAAAATACTCTATTAGTGCTCGTACTAAAGAATCTTGACAAAATAGTAAACCAATTAAAAGTAACCCAAGAAATATATCTTTATATTATATATATAGGGTATGGTTTAAGAGAAAAATGATATTATTGCAAGAAATATGAGAAATGAATATGGATTACTAGTTTTGTTTTAAGTTTTAAATGCTTAAAGCTAAATAAATAAAGTATTAATCATTCTCTTTCTTCAATTATTATAACTAATAAACCATAGAGTTAAGTGTCATTTTAGTACCTGTGGTTTGACAAACTATGCAACTTTAGTACATATTCTTTATTTTGTGCAAATAGCTACCTCAATTTCAAAAAACTTGCATTTTTAGTATTTTTTTCTAACACCGTCTATTTTTTTCCGTTAAGTCAGGGATAATTTGGTAACTTCGTTATTTTTTCTTTTTTTTTTACTTATTTTCTATTAAACGCTTATATGTTGTAAACCCTAAATCCCCAAATCATAATATCAAAATTCAAATCCTAAATCCCCAAATGTCGTAAAAAATTTAAACCCTATGGTGATATGGAGAAAGGCTTTGGGGATTTAGGATTTGGATTTTGATGTTATGATTTGAGGATTTAGGGTTTACAAGATATAAGTGTTTAAAATAAAAGAAAATAACAAAGAAAATAACGAAGTTATCAAATTATCCTTGACTTAACGAAAAAAATAGACAGAGTTAGAAAAAAAAGTACCAAAGATGCAAGTTTTTTGAAACTGAGGTAGCCATTTGCACAAAATGAAGAATAGGTACTAAAGTTGCGTAGTTGGTCAAATCACATGTACTAAAATGACAATTAACTCTAATCATAATACTTATCTACTTAATTAATATAACTAATTAAATTATTATAATTGGAAAATATTAAGAACTCAATTGTTTTTATAACTTATTTTTGTGTCTTGAATTTTTTTTCTACACAAGTATAATGTATTCATACATTAAAATTTCTTTATATCCAAAACTAATTTCTTTAGCTCAATATATTGATATCCATCAACACATACTTACATTATAATGAATAATACCAAAAAATTATTTTACATGTGTTTGCATTAGATATCAGCAAAAAACATACAACCTACACAAAAACGTATAATCTACACTTGTTCTAAGAATAAGACAACATATAACCTACACACGAAAAACATATAACCCACACACAAAATTCATCATCAATAAAATACACACGCACACGAAAACATATAACCTACACACGGGAAACATGTAACCTACGCATGTGTAGGATATGTGTATCTTTGTGTAGTTTATATAATTGTTGATGTCGAATTACATATGTAAGTTGTATGTTTTTTGTATGTTGTACGTTTTTATTGCTCAAAACAAGTGTAAGTTATATAACTTTGTGTAGGTTGTGTATTTATTGTTTACATTTAATGGACACATTTGTATGATATTTTTTTATTATTATTTATGACAATAATTTTTATAGGCACATCAATTAAATATATATATATATATATTATGTTTTGATATTTAGTGTTAAAAAACATGTTGATATATACTAATAAACTGAGTGAAAATTATTTTTTTAATATAAAGAAACAGTATTATATGAATAAATTGTATTTTTATCTATTTTTGTTTTGCATGTGTTCTTTTGTTATACTTTTGTTTTGAATAATTGTTTTGGCTTTAATGTCGATATCATCAAGAACCTAGCCAATATGATTGACTTCGTGTAGTATTGATCTTATGTTGTATGTGTGGCGATAATGTTTTGAACATTTATAAATTTATTCTTTGAACTTAGAGACGGGGCAATAAAGAGTTTAACCAATACCGGCCAAATTTATGTTGATACGTAACAACAACGCGACGGGTTTATTACTTAGTTTATAATTATAAACAAAATACTTATATTATAATAATATGACAAGAGATGGAAAAGCTATCACCAACTATCTTGACCAAACATAATACTCTATATAACCCTTGACATTTTCATTTTACGAAATGTTTAACCAGTAAAAAAATGTAACAGGTGTCGTCAAGATTTACACTCCCTTTTATAAAATGCCCAATTATGATGTTCCACCCCTGCATATAAAAAAAGAAGGGAAAATTTCTAAAATAGCTCTTTTTTTAGAGAGAAACTAAAAAATAGCCCTAAATTTTAACATATTCTCAAAATAGCACATTAAATTTAGACTGAGGAGACGAGATCTGAAAAATCCCCCGGCCAATAAAATTCTGACAAGTGTCAAAATCCGATGGGTTTTTTAAAAATATTGAGGGACCAGTCCATATTTTCTATTGAATGTTCTTGAGATTAAACAGTATTTCCGACGGTCTTTTAATGTTTCCTAACGGGTCCCCACAAATTCCAAAAACATGGAAAAATGTGCCTTCAAATTCAGTTTTTCAAGACGCATTTAGGGTGAATTTGTACCAAGAAGATAATAAATTTATAAATATTGAGGGATCCCTCCATATTTTTGAACTAAAATTTATATTCCAAATCGTTCTTGCCAGACGGGTTATTTAAGTTTCTTATCTCGACCCTATATATTTTGAACTCATGGAAAAATGTGCCATTAAATTTTGTCTTTCAAGACACTTAGTTGAAAATTTTGAACTAAGGGGATTATATTTTTGAAAATATTGAGGTACCCGTCCATATTTTTCACGAAATCTTAATATTATAAAGTTGTCTTGCCAGACGGGTTATTTAAGTTTCTTATCTCGACCCTATATATTTTAAACTCATGAAAAAATGTGCCATTAAACTTTGTCTTTCAAGACACTTACTTGAAAAAATTGAACTAAGGGGATCATATTTTTGAAAATATTGAGGTACCCGTCCATATCTTCACAAAATGTTAATATTAAAAGTTGTCTTGCCAGACGGGTTTTTTAAATTTCTTATCTCGACCCTATATATTTTGAACTCATGGAAAAATGTGCATTAAAAATTTGTCTTTCAAGACATGAATCTTTAAAATTTGTACGAAGGAGACGAGTATTTAGTATATTCTTACTTGTCCGTCCATATTTACATTATATTTATCATCTTCATCAATCATCATTCATTCACAAATTTTCATCAAATTCTAACTCTTGAATCAACCGGATACGAGTACGATGAGAACTTGTATGATAATCGGGAAATGTGTTTACCTTAAACCGAGCTTCAAGTAAATCAATTAGTTTGGAATGGTTAATGTTTGAAGCAAGACTAACACCTCCCCATTTACAGTTTATTGGAACATAATCATACCTTCCGTTACCGGTTTGCCAATTACCACCATAACAAACAACAACATTATCAAAATCCATGGAAGATAAGGTTTAAAGTGGTATGAGAGGATGGTTTAGGGTGGTATGAAGTGGAAGATGATGAAGATAACTCATGTATATTCTTTAGTTGATCATGTCGGAGTAGACGGAATCTCATACTATATTTTCGGTATAGACAGAATATAAATAAATTTTTAAGGTCTAGACTAAATTTAAACACATAAGAAATAAACTACAAACTCGTCTTCTTGGTACAAATTCACCCTAAATGCGTTTTGAAAGACTGAATTTGAAGGCACGTTTTCCCATGTTTTTGGAAGTTGTGAGGACCCGTTAGGAAACATTAAAAGATCGTCGGAAAAGACTGTTTAATTTCAAGAACTTTTAATAGGAAATATGGACTGGTCCCCTAATATTTTTAAAAATTCCGTCGGATTTTGACACTTGTCTAAATTTTATTGGCCGGAGGATTTTTTCAGATCTCGTCTCCTCAGTCCAAATTTGATAGGCTATTTTGAGAATATGTTGAAATTTAGGGTTATTTTTCACTTTCTTTCTCCTAAAATGGCCATTTTAAGAATTTTCCCATAATTTAATTATTTTACCACACGCTAGTATTTACCCATTGTTGAATAACCTTATAATTCCCAATATTAGAAAAACTTTGTTTTATAATAATTAGTAGGGTGTAGACGAGTCGTTTGTAAGCTAGCGTAGGTTAATTTTGTCACGAAAAACATGAGTCAACAAGGTGTATGTATAGTTTGATTAATTGTTTTGAATAATAAATAAATATCGGAAAAATTCCCAAAATAGTCAATTTTGACCAACTTTTTCCAATTATAGCCGCATACCAAAACAAATTCCGGAACTAGCCATATTTTCCGGTTGGATACTACCAAAGCACAAACGGATCCGATGGAGTTTTTAACTGGTCACGACGAGCCACGTGGCCTCATGTTCAGTCGGATCTGACACTTTAGCCTTCCGGCTGACCGATTAGCGTGAAGAACCGTCATAGTAGATGACAGTCGGCTCCGACGGAAACAAACTCTGAACAGTCGGATCCGACTGTTTAATTTGTCCGACGAATCCTAAATTTTTCAATTCGGGGGTTTTTGATTTTGTGTTCTAGAGTGAAACTGAACATCGTGGTTGTGTTCTCCTCCCAAAACTAAGCGATTAAAACTATTTATTTGCTTGATTTTGTGAAGAAATAAGAAAGATGAAGATGGAGGTTGGTTATGGAGGTTTAGGGTTTCAGAGGTAGAAAAATTCAGTCGGATCCGACGGAATTTTAAGAAATTCAGTCGGATCCATTAAAACGTAGACACGTAGCTCGATTTTAAGGTCCAAAATTCAGTCGGATAAGTTCGGTCTTTGGTCAGATCCGATCGAAAAATATGGCTAGTTTGAGAATTTGTTTGATCCCTGACAATTATTGGGAAATATTAGTTAAAATTGACTATTTTAAGAATTTTTTCATAAATACTTAATACATGTTTAAAAGAGATTTCAAAACTTGAGCTATGTGTATTTAAAAAAGGGAAAAATCCCAAATTGCCCTAATTAAGAGAGAAAAGGGGTAACTAGCCCTAAATCCCAACATATTCTCAAAATAGCCCACTAAATTTGGACTGAGAAGACGAGATATGAGAAAATCTTTAGGCCAATAAAATTCTGACAAGTGTCGAAATCCGACGGTTTTTTTTAAAAATGTTTGGGGGGCGGTCCATATTTTCCATTAAAAGTTCTTCTAAAAAACAGTCTTTTTCGACGGTCTTTTGATGTTTCATAACGGGTTCCCTTAACTTCCAAAAAACATGGGAAATTGTGCCTTCAAATACAATCTTTCAAGAAGCATTTCAGATGAATTTGTACCAAGAAGACGAGTTAGTAGTGTATTTCTTATGTGTTGAAATCTAGTCTACACCTTCAAAATTTATTTATAATCCGTCTAGACCGAAAATATATTATGCGATTCTGTCTATTCCGACGTGTTCATCCAAAGAATATACATGAGTTATCTTCATCATCTTCCCCTTTTTACCACCCTAAACCTCCTCGCATACCACCCTAAACCTTAACTTCCATGGAGCGTTGAGATTATGTTGCCATCGTAATAGGATCCAATGAACCTGGGACCCATATCCATAACCTCCACTTGATCACCCCTCTTAAACTTCATGATTTGATTCAATACTTAGAGATTTAGAGTTTGATGAAAAGATGTGAATGAATTATTGAGGATTGAGGAAGATGATAGATATAATGTGAATATGGACGGACAAGTAAGATTATACTACATACTCATCTCCTTCGTACAAATTATAAAGATTCGTGTCTTGAAAGACAAATTTGTAAGCACATTTTTCCATGAGTTCAAAATTTGTAGGGTCCAGATAAGAATCTTTAATAAACCGTCCGTCAAGACAACTTTTAATATTAAGATTTCGTGAAGAAATATGGACGGGTCCCTCAATCTTTTTAAAAATATGATCCCGTTAGTTCAAACTTACCAAATAAGTGCCTTGAAAGACAAAATTATATGGCACATTTTTCCATGTCTTTAAAATTTGTAGGGGTTAGATAATCCGTCTGGCAAGAAAGCTTTGGAAAATAAATTTTAGTTAAAAAATATGGACGGGTCCCTCAATATTTATAAATCTATGGTCTTCTTGGTACAAATTCACTCGAAATGCGTCTTGAAAGACTGAATTTGAAGGCACAATTTTTCATGTTTTTTGGAAGTTAAGGGGACCCGTTAGGAAACATTAAAAGACCGTCAGAAAAGACTGTTTTTTTAGAAGAACTTTTAATAGAAAATATGGACCGGTCCCCCAACAATATTAAAAAAACCGTCGGATTTTGAAATTTGTCAAAATTTTATTAGCCTAAATATTTTTCCAGATCTCGTCTCCTCAGTCTAAATTTGGTGGGCTATTTTGAGAATATGTTGGGATTTAGGACTAGTTACTCATTTCTCTCTCTTAAAAAGGGCCATTTTAAGTATTTTCCCTTAAATTATCTTCATGTGCGTCACTAGTCTATCGTAGATTAGATGCTTTTGTAGATCGTACACATATCGAGATGCTTCTAAGCGACTCAAGCTTATGTATGACGCCAGTTGGAATATAAGCTTTTATAACGATACAAGAGCAGTTGACTCGAGAAAAGGATTTATACAAATCATGGCTATTTAGTGAAATTTTACTATATTTGGTGAAGTTTTCTAAAGTAACCATAGTTTATTAGTTACATTAAAAGATGCACGATTACTCTAAGGTGCTGTTTGTTTTTGCAGACATAAACTGTCTGCAAGCTGATTTCATCTGTTTTCATGTCTGCAACTGAAGATGTGGTCTGAAGATCTGCAAGCTGAAAATATAAGACTGTTTGTTTTTATAAGCTGATACTGTCTGCATAACTGTCAAACTTATCTCACAAGATAGAAGTCATTTATTCAAGTTACATCTAGTTTTTAGTCTTTGCTTGCCATGCCGATTTGGTTTTGGTGGGTGGTGGAAGGTGGTGGTGGTGGATGGTGGTAGTGGCGGCGGACGGTGGGTAGTGGCGGTGGATGGTGGTGGTGGATAATGGGTGGTGGTGATGGATGGTTTTGGTTGGTGGTGGACGGTGGTGGTGATGGATGGTGGTGGTGGTGGGTGATGGATGGTGGTGGTGGCGGTGATGGATGGTGGTGGTGGTGATGGATGGTGGGTGGTGGACGGTGGTGGTGATGGATGGTGGTGGTGGTGGCGGACGGTGGTGGTGATGGATGGTGGGTGGTGGACGGTGGTGGTGATGGATGGTGGGTGGTGGACGGTGGTGGTGGTGATGGATGGTGGTGGTGGTGGCGGTGATGGATGGTGGTGGTGGTGGGTGATGGATGGTGGTGGTGGCGGTGATGGATGGTGGTGGTGGTGGCGGACGGTGGTGGTGATGGATGGTGGGTGGTGGACGGTGGTGGTGATGGATGGTGGGTGGTGGACGGTGGTGGTGGCGGTGGATGGTGGTGGACGGTGGCGGCGGGGTACGGGGGTGGTGGTGGCGGCGTACGGTGGGTGGTGGTGTTGGCGGACGGTGGTAGGAGCAGTGGATGAGAGGGTGGCTGCAAAGGGAGAAGAGTAGGGTTTTTTTGTGAAGATGTTTTAAGCAAGATTTTCTTGCTTTTCTTTTAAGATGAAAGAAGATAACTTCAGATCTGTTTTAAGAAAAAAAACAAACAGTCTTCAAGGGTAATGTCTGCGCGCCTGCAGACATTAGCTCCCTTGAAGATGTTTGAAGAAAAAACAAACACCCCCTAAGATCATCATCATCATTATCGTACTCAGCATATCCCACCAATAGCAAAGCTATGGTAGGGTCTGAGGAGTGTAAGATGTAGACAGCTTACCTCTACCCCATAGGGATAGAGAGGCTGCTTCCGATGAGACCCCCGGCTCGATAGTAGTTTTGCATCAAGCCTTGGACATAAGACACATAGCACTCAATCATCAGAACACCGGCTGATTGGTGCATGTACCCTTGTCTTTCGGCTATCAACGCCACCACATGATGCCTGATTAACCTTCCGCCACTTTTAACGTTATTTTCACGAGATTAGTAAAATAACGTCAAAATTAGTGCAATTTCACTTTTGCCCACCCGAGGGACGTTCACGCATATATACATTATATGCGCGCACCACAAGCAGGGCGTTAATCACATACACTTCCAGTGTGTGGGTAAACCAATTAGTTTTAGTGACTCGTTATTAACTTTAATAAAGTTTTTCCTGTTGTGCTATTAATATAAAAGGCATCATTTATTACACAAATATTAACAAACACATAATAGTTGTATCATAGCATTCTAACTGTTCACTGATCATTTCTAATTACTTGCTTACATGCACAGGACTGTCAAAGCCAAAGGCTTATGGAGTAGTGTTTGAAGATAGTTTGGGGAAAAAGCACGTGGCATATTTGAAAGGTGGAGCGAAAGACGAAATCATACTTGCTGCGGGAGCTCTGGGAAGCCCACAACTTTTGATATTGAGTGGCATTGGTTCAAAAGATCAACTTGATGCCCTTAACATCAGTGTTGTTCTGGAACAACCTTATGTTGGTCAAGATATGGCAGATAATCCACAAAATGTACTCTTCGTTCCTGCTCCAATCGTTGTTCAGCCATCTGTACTCCAAGTTGTGGGTATTACTCCGTTTGGTAGCTATATTGAGGAAGTCGGTGGCTTTAATTTCATCTTCGCCAATCTTTCGGTCTATCAGGGATTTACCTATGAGGTTTTATATTATTGGTTTGAACATATTTATTAAAGAGAACATGTCTTAAAAGTATAATCAAAGTTTATTTATACCATGTTTTAACTAAGTGGATTTTTACCTATTTATTGCAGAAAGGGGGATTTGTATTTGAAAAAATTAATGGCCCTTTATCTAAGGGTGAGTTGAAGATTGTAAACCGTAATCCAGCTGACAACCCATCATTAACATTCAATTACTTTAGCGAACCCGAAGACTTGCAGAAATGTGTGGACGGGGTCAGCACCATTCTAAGAACAATTAATACAGAAGGATTTTCGAGCTACAAGTTTGCCAATATGACAGACCAAGACATTCTTGATCTTAACATGAAACTACCATATAACTTGATACCACACGGTAATACAAGTACCTCCTTAGAACAATATTGCAAGGACACTGTAAGAACTATATGGCATTATCATGGTGGATGCCATATCGGGCAGGTAGTTGATGATGACTATAAGGTTATTGGTGTCAATTCTCTTCGTGTCATTGATGGATCAACTTTACTCAATTCTCCAGGAACTAATCCTCAAGCTAGTGTGTTGATGCTTGGGAGGTGCGTTATTTCGAAAACCGAAACATGTATATATTATGGATGCAATGTCTTTAATTAACTAATTGTTACATTATGGTTATTAATTTGATTTTCATTTAATATAGGTACATGGGAGTTACGATACTAGGCCAAAGACTCGCAGGTGAGAAGCCATATACGGATTGGTGATCAACTTATGAGTTAATGTGATATTAACATTCCGTTGATCAAATGGTTTTAGCTTTCAATAATGTAACATCCTAAAAACATGATTAATAAAGTTCATATATACGGAGTAGCTACTGATGTTGAAAAATATAGCTGGAGTATGTGGTTATATGGTTACATTCCCATCTACACCCGCTTTTTTAGTCACAGTTCAGCATCCCAAATCATAAAATGAAGTTATAAAATAAAATTTTTATGTTCTTAATTAAGGTTGTCATTGCCAAGTACAAAACTACATAAATCAATCATAATTTTTTAACAATCCAATACATTATGGACATTAAATTTAGATAAGGATAATCAATACAAGCATGAAAAAAA